>NC_090933.1:651195957-655995957 GCF_040938575.1 Ambystoma mexicanum | reverse complement strand
GGATCGTCATGACCTGGGGGCAGGGGGACATGAGTGGGGGCCTGCTGGCAGGTGCCCTGCACTGCTGGGGGGTGGGGGTGCAAAAGGACATGAGTGGGACATGAGTGGGGGACTGCTGGCAGGTGCCCTGCACTGCTGGGGGGTGGGTGTGCAAGGGGACATGAGTGGGGGCCTGCTGGCAGGTGCCCTGCACTGCTGGGGGGTGGTGGTGCAAGGGGACATGAGTGGGGACCTACTGGCAGGTGCCCTGCACTGCTGGGGGGTGGGGGTTCAAGGGGACATGAGTGGGGGCCTGCTGGCAGGTGCCCTGCACTGCTGGGGGGTGGGGGTGCAAAGGGACATGAGTGGGACATGAGTGGGGGCCTGCTGGCAGGGGCCCTGCACTTCTGGGGGGTGGGGGTGCAAGGGGACATGAGTGGGGGCCTGCTGGCAGATGCCCTGCACTGCTGAGCGGTGGGGGTGCAAGGGGACATGAGTGGGACATGAGTGGGGGCCTTCTGGTAGGTGCCCTGCACTGCTGGGGGTTGGGGGTGCAAGGGGACATGAGTGGGACATGAGTGGGGGCCTGCTGGCAGGTGCCCTGCACTCCTGGGGGGTGGGGGTGCAAGGGGACATGAGTGGGGGCCTGCTGGCAGGTGCCCTACACTGCTGGGGGATGGGGGTGCAAGGGGGTAATGCGTTGGTGATCACTAGTGCAAGGTGACATGTGGCTTGGCTGGGGGGCATGCCCATGGTGGATGGGCTGCCTTTGGGACATGACCAGGGGTGCAGGGTAGTCCCCTGTGGTGTGGGCTGCCTGCAGGGGCCATGGAGGGTATATAGGGAACACCTGGGAGGACCCACATTGCCAATTCATGTGTAGGACTCCCCTGCACCCCCGAAATACACGTAATCCACTCGCGCAGGGCCTATCGCGTGTGAAACTTCCTGCAAACCCCAGAAATACACGAACCCTGCTGGAATCGCGTGTGAAACTTCCAGCGCACCCCAGAAATACACATACCCCACTCGCACATGGCCTATCACGTGTGAAACTTCCCACAAACCCCAGAAATACACGTACCCTGCTGGAATCGCGTGTGAAACTTCCCGCGTACCCCTGAAATACACGTACCCCACTCACACAGGGCCTATCGCGTGTGAAACTTCCTGCAAACCCCAGAAATACACGTACCCCGCTGGAATCGCGTGTG
Source organism: Ambystoma mexicanum (assembly GCF_040938575.1). NCBI lineage: Eukaryota > Metazoa > Chordata > Amphibia > Caudata > Ambystomatidae > Ambystoma > Ambystoma mexicanum. Next base: position 655,994,764 of record NC_090933.1, on the reverse strand, counting down.
AAACTTCCCGCGCACCCCAGAAATACACGTGCCCCACTCGCACAGGGCCTATCGCGTGTGAAACTTCCCGTGAACCCCAGAAATACACGTACCCTGCTGGAATCACGTGTGAAACTTCCAGTGAAGCCCAGAAATATTGGCCCTGTGCGAGTGAGTGGGGTACGTGTAGTTCTGGGGTACAGCGTGAAGTTTTACATGCGAAAGGGCCCTGTTGAGCAGAGTACGTGTATTCCTGGGGGTCGCAGGAAGTTTCACCTGCGATTTCAGCAGGGTACGTGTATTACGGGTTTCGCGTGAAGTTTCACACGCGAAAGTGCCCTGTTCGAGCAGAGTACGTGTATTTCAGGGGTGCACGGCAAGTTTTACATGCGAAAGGGCAACGCCCGTGCACAATACGTCACAGACATGCCTACACGCTAAGGGCCTCTGGTCCAATGATATCGTGTACGTGTGCTGACGCACTTACGCGCTAAGGGCCTTTCCTCGCTACACGCTGACGTGCAAGATTTTCACGTGCCAAATCACTCCGTATCAAGCTGGCACGCGTACACACACGGAAGACCACGCTCCTGCCATGAAGGCCATTTTCCTGCCCCCAAGAGCCCTGAGCACGCTCCCACCAGCCATCTGCTGCTGCCTGCCTGCCTGCTGCCCATGTGCCCTGCTATTTGGTGCCTGCACGTCAGCCATCTGCAGGGTGCAGTTGCTGTGTCCACCCCTGCTGGAACAGAAGACTCCCGACTGGGATTGCATCGCTCCACAGCCCAGCCCTAGGAACCAGTTGCCCACCCATTTCTGCCTCTGGGGTTGCCATGACGGGCACGTCTCCATCTGACACCACTGGCAACCCCCAGCCAGAGAGGCAGAGGGCCACCAGCTTCACTGCCACCGAAGTTGGTGTCCTGGTGGAGCATGTCCTGGGGCATTATGATGTCCTCTTCGGATGGTTGCGCGCCGACAAGGAAGGACAGACCAGGATCTGGATGGACATTGTGACTGCCGTCAACGCGGAGGGGGTGGTAGTCCGTGAATTCCATCATGTTAAGAAGCGCTGGGAGGACTTCAGGTCCAGGACCCTCGTAAAGGCCTGGCACCTCGTGGAGGGGGGCCGGGGCAGCATGAGTACCATCCAGATGAGGGTCCTGGAACGCATAGGCCCAGTGCTCCACGCCCAGATCCTTCAAAGGCAGACCCGTCTGGAGTTGAGCGGTAAGTGGCCAAGCATTGCTGTGTGAGACAGGGCATGTTGCAGGGTGCTGGTTGTCTGATACTTGCCTGTATGTGTGACATAGACCATGTACGTATGTGTGTGTGCAGGGACATCATGGTCATGCATGTGAGACCAGTAATGTGTGAACCACATGGTTGATGCATGTGTTACAATGCAACATGCGGAGCAGCAGGGGGAATGCACACATTATTGCATGGCTGTCTATGTTATTGGACATGGATGGGGTGTGAGAGATGGGTGCTGCTGTCATGGACATGTATGGTGTCCATGTCTGTGTGTCTGACATGCGTGTCTGTAACTTGGAAATGCCATGGATGCATGACTCATGTCTGTGACAATGTTCAGATTCACTGATGCAGCCTACTCATCCTTGTATCCACGGTGTCTGGGGTGTACGAGGCCAGATGGATGAAACTAGGGTGAAGTGTGTGCATGTGATGGGCATGACCCATGATGCATGTGAGTTTCAAACCAGCATTGTATGTTTGAAGAGTCCCTTGGACATGTATGCTAAAGTTCATAGCATGTGCCATGCCTGTTACTGGATGTGTTTTGCCTGTACTGACCCATGTGTTGTTGAGGGACATGATGGAAGTGATGTTTGACAGTGCCACTCATCTGCTATTGCTTCCTGTCTAGGGGACCATTGTACAGTACCCTGATGCTTGTGTTCTATATCTCCCTCCACACAGCGGCAAGTGATGAAGAGGGCGGAGACGGCACAGTGGAGCAAAGCAGCGGGGATGCCCCCACCGGCCGGCGACGCAAGGCCCAGTCACCCTCCTGAATTTACCATCGTCCGGGAGTGAGGGGACTGGTGCTGCGTCTGCCACTACAGCTGCAGCGGAAGGGGTGGATGTGCTGGGGGACATGTGTGGGGGCCTGCTGGCAGGTGCCCTGCACTGTTGGGGGGTGGGGGTGCAAGGGGACATGAGTGGGACATGTGTGGAGGCCTGCTGGCAGGTGCCCTGCACTGCTGGGGTTTGGGGGTGCTGGGAGACATGAGTTGGTGATCATATTGCAACGTGACATGTGGCTTGGCTGGGGGGCATGCCCATGGTGGATGTGCTGCCTGCGGGACATGACCAGGGGTGCGGGGTAGTCTCCTGTGGTGTGGGCTGCCTGCAGGGGCCGTGGAGGGGGTAGAGGGGACACCTGGGAGGACCCACACTGCCAATTCACGTGTAGGACTCCCCGCGCACCCCCGAAATACGCGTTGCCCTCTCTGACAGCAAAATCGCGTATGAAACTTCATGCGCAGCCCGGTAATACACGTACCCTACTCCAATTGCGTGTGAACCTTCCCGCGCACCCCTGAAATACACGTACCCAGGCCAATCGCATGTGAAACTTCCCACGCACCCCTGAAATACACGTACCCAGGCCAATCGCATGTGAAACTTACCGCGCATCCCTGAAATACACATACCCAGGCCAACCGCGTGTGAAACTTCCTGCGCACCCCTGAAATACACGTACCCAGGCCAATCGCGTGTGAAACTTCCCACGCACCCCTGAAATACACGTACCCAGGCCAATCGCGTGTGAAACTTCCCACGCACCCCTGAAATACACGTACCCAGCCCAATCGCGTGTGAAACTTCCTGTGCACCCCTGAAATACACGTACCAAGCCCAATCGCGTGTGAAACTTCCCGCGCACCCCTGAAATACACGTACCAAGCCCAATCGCGTGTGAAACTTCCCGCGCACCCCTGAAATACACGTACCCAGGCCCAATCGCATGTGAAACTTCGCGCACACCCCTAAAATACACGTACACAGGCCAATTGTGTGTGAAACTTCCCGCGCACCCCTGAAATACACGTACCCAGGCCATTCGCATGTGAAACTTCCCGCGCACCCCTGAGATACACGTACCCAGCCCAATCACTTGTGAAACTTCCCGCTTACCCCCGCAATACACATACCCCACTCGCACAGGCCCTTTCGCGTGTGAAAGTTCCCGTGAACCCCGTAATACACGTACCCTGCTGAAATCGCATGTGAAAATTCCCGCGAACCCCAGTAATACACGTACCCCACTCGCACAGGCCCTTTCGCGTGTGAAACTTCACACGCACCCCAGTAATACACATTCCCCGCTTGGCGTTTGCCGTTTGGCAGCCCTGTAAACTGGTCCAGGGTTAGCGCAGCCCTTTGCGCTGAATTGGGAATTTTGATGGCTTTTCCTTGCGCGAGGGCGTTCTTGGGGGCGTAACTGGCGCTGCTGCAGGGTCGCTGCACCACTCTGCGCCACGGCTGGTTTTGGAGGCTAAAATCCATGAATACGCTGTGCGCGGAAATCGATTTTAGCGCATGCAGCTCGCGCAGACATCCGCACGCGCACACTGTGTGCCAGCCGCGTGCGCCACTTTTGTGCAAAATTCTATGAATTACCCTGTTAATTTGGCCTATACCAGTAGTCCTGCTTCTACCTCTTAATCCTACATGATGTCCATGGGAAGGCAGATCTTGGGGGCCATTTTAGTGATAACACCTCCTGGGTATTTAATTCCATATGCACTTGTTTATCACTTGTTCCTGGGATACACGTTTGAGTTAGATCAAATGCAAACAAAATATATATATATATATATATATATATATATATATGTATTTATTTCACATGCTCTCTTTCTAACACACAAAAGTGTAGAATAGGTGACAACTGTTTCAATAAACGGTGCCCTGTTATGGTAAACGTGTGCCGGTTTAACAAGTGTTGAACACTTTATGGGCCTCATTACGATTTTGGGGTAGCCATGCCGCTTTTGGCGGCATGGCTGCTGCCAAAATCGGGTCCGGGTTCCCAGAATGAGGAATTACCGGGCCATTCTGACTTCGGAGGGCCCGGTAATTCCTCCCACTGGGAACCCGGACCTGGGCCTCCCCCATTCCCCATAGGGCTGAATGGGAATGGGAGAGGGAGCAAACAACGGGCCGATTACGAGCGGCCCGTTGTTTGCTCCCTCTTTCCCTCGTGGGACCCGCTCTGCACATCTGGTGAAACCAGACATGCAGAACAGGTCCCGCGAAGGGACCTCGTAATCGGCGCCGTTAACCCCTTACCGCCTGACTTGTAATGAGGCCCCATGACTCTAAAACGTCATTGGAAACCCTGGTGCATTTTTCAAATACAACATTGAAAGCCACCATTGTCAAAACGAACCCGTCATGTTGCCAAAAATGTTGCCAAAAATGAATGGTTTACAGTAAGAAAGAAATCAATCGACCAAAGAACTCATGTTTTACACTGCATGCTAAGAAGTACAACATTGATCCTATAAATGAAAAGAAAAAGAAATGGAAAGTCCAGATGTAATCACGGACACCATCGCATCGTGCACGAAAAAGATTAAACGAACATAGATTTACCATTTTTGAGTAGTGCAAATCTCACATAGGCTTTAATGAATACAGCAGCTGGAAACTTCCATTGGACTTGAAAACGTCCATGTGCAATGTATATTTTAAACCAACTCTGAATTCAATCAGATATCTGCCGCAAAAATTCAAAACACATCCCTAGTTATGGGTTTCAGAATCACACAAGATGAGCTGGACATGCTTTACAACCCATCTGTTTATTAATCTGCACAGACATCCACCTAACACAACACACACACACGCTCTCTCTCATTATAATTTAGACAATGTTTGTTAGGCTTTTTAATTGATGATACTGTAATGAATTGATTGACCCATGACTAATGGATATTCTGATTAGGGTCTTTTAAGAAATAATATTTTAAGAAATGTATATATTGTTATTTTAAACATTACCCTTGATGTTAAATTGTATGATGTATGGTGTTATTGTGATGATGTTCTTTCTATTTCCTAGTTATGAATTGTGTTTTTGTAATTGTGTTATAAGGTTTAAGTAACCAAAACAACACTTTAATAAAAAAATAAAAAAGAAAAAAGAATTTTCAAATTGTAACAAAGGAAAACTTCTCCTGCCCCTAGGCCAGAGGTCTTCAAACTGTGGGGCGTGCCCCGATAGGGGGACGCGGCTGAATCCCAGGGGGGGCGCCAGCGCCCAGCATGAAATATAAAAAAAAAAAAGTTTTTTTTATATTTTTTTTTTTGTAGATTGGAGGAAATGGGAAGGGGCAGCTCACATGGTCAAACTGGACCATAAAACGGTTTTAGGCACCAATGAAAAAGTGGCCAGCAGTTGCAAATGGATATTCAGTCCTTTAGTAACAGACTGTTTGAAAAGGGGTTGTTTTTTGTTCAAATGTAAACAAATGGTGATATTTAAAGAATATTTATTCAGCAACAATGGTCAAAACTACTAGCTGCATAGTGAAGTAACTCCTCAAACTGGTCCACATTGGCCAAAAAAGTGGCCTATTTTGACGTTCCTACTCCAGTATTTTGCATTTTTGGTACGGTCATCACCCTATTGCCCTATAGGCCAGTCCACAGTCCAAGCCTGCCGGCTCATCCATAATGGTTGAGGGGGCGTCCACCCACTGGCCACCTCACCCATTATGGAGGAGCCAGCCCAGTGAAACACTGAGCACACCCTCAGCTGCTTTTTCCAGCTGAGGGAGTGATCCTGGGCTGGCTGAACTGTCAAAGGGAAACACTGTTTGCCTTTGACAGTTCATTTCCCCAGCTGCACATGATCACTGAGCCATTTAACGCTGGGGGTGTTTTGATTTACCAGCCTTGCATAGCTCATTGGAAATGCTGGCTGGGGCACTGCATGTATGTATGTGTGAGGGGGTGCTCCTGCGCCTCTTCGCACATACGCGCAGAGCAACCTGGAGCGGGGCATTTTAGCAACCACGCGCAGGCCCCTGCAGAAGGTACGTTTATGGTGATTTATTTTTTATTTAAATGTGTATGGATGTGTGTATGCTTGTGTTATGGGACTGTGGTGGGAGCAGGATGGGCGGCAGCACTGGCATAGTGGTGGGAGTAGGGTGGGGAGAGCCCAGGGTCTGTACTGGGAGTAGGGTGCGGTGAAGGCATGCAAGAGTTCATAGCGATTCCTACATACTGTCCATCTGGCACTTTTGGGCGGGGGTCCGGCCTGCCCAAACTTTGTTTAGGGGGCCCTAGGCCAAAAAAGTTTGAAGACCACTGCCCTAGGCCAACACCCTTCATAATGCATCTACACAACACACATCTGAAGTATTAGAGGTCAATGCATATTTGACAGTTGAAGCGTACACAGAAACAACTAGAACAATCTCAGGATAAGATTTTCAAGAGCAAATGTTGACACATATAATACAATTCTAAACTGAGACGTACATGCAGGTATGGCTGTTATGTCTCAAATTACACAAAAAAACAGTAGGGACTGACCTTCAATTCAATGTGCCCCTTTTGAGTAAAACCCCAAAAATGTAGGTTAAACCAATGCAGCTAATCACAGACACTTAGATGATGGAAACACACTCACTTCCCAAATAGGAATGGATCCTATTACATGGCTCTATGTGTCGGACTAAAAGTCTGAGCAAACATTTTTTTTAAACAACAAATAATTGTCAGCATAACAACATTGGGAGTATGTATGAAAGCATGGTGTCACATCGAGTCTGTAATTAGTTTGTTACATGTGTTAGATGTCTGCCTGCCATGCTGTGATCTACATTTTCAGAGGCGGAAAGACAAAGGTTTATGGAATCATGCTTTAAATGTCATGTCATCATTGTTGAAAAAAAAAGATTCAAATTTAAACCAAATAAAATATTAATCTTAAATGATAAAATCTGCCAACAACCCTTCTTCGCTTTGAAATAATGGCCCAAAGAAGAATACGAAGTAAACCAAGTGTCTCTGTGGGCAATATACCTTTTGCACACGGCGAAAGGCCATTGGCCAATCAGGTGGCTGGACCAGCGGGCAGAAAATATATACATTTTCCCACTTTTCTAGCCACACAAGGCTCTTCTCCGGGTGGTGCCATTTTAAAAAAACAAGTATGCAGGGAGGCAAAAAGGGAGTGTCTCCCTGTTGCCTCCCCACTCCCCCACCTCCCAAACTAAACCAAAACATCTTCACCACCTCCTTTCCCCTCCCCACTTACCTTCAGGACCCAAACCTTAACCTCTGGTCCGCCACATCTCCCACTCCGGCTGCCATAGAAATGGAGAAGGGACTTAGGGCCTCAACACGAGTTTGGCGGTAACCCTTAAATCCGGCGGTCGCTCTATTATCGCCGGATATAAGGGTCCACCAAATCAGGGCTTAGGCAGATTTCTCCCCAGCTCTTAGCTGGGGGGAAATCTGCTGAAAATTCGCGCTATTACCACTGGCGGGCAATCCGCCGTCGGTAAGAGCGCGAAAATTCCCCATTGAGCCCAATGGGGAATGGGGCATTCCCGAATGAGCTCAGTGGGGAATGGGGAATTCCATTACCGCCAAACCCGTGATCCGCCGCTAATAGCGCCGGGGGGTTTGGCGGTAGGGCTAATACTGCCGGCGGTAATACCGCCGGCATTACCGCCCACCTCGTGATGAGGCCCTTAGTCATGTTTTACCTATGGCGGCGGGCATCTTTGATTCATTTAAAAAATATATTTGTTTTCCTTCGGAGATTGGCGTCGCTTATGGCAGCCAATCTCGGGAGGAAAAATAAGAAAGCCATTCACACTGTGGAGGGTTTTGACCCATGTGGAATCATTAGACGGGGTAAATATGGGGATTAAGCTGTCGCTGCCCATCATTTTGCCCCAGAACAAAAATAAATCGTTGGAGTGGGTAAAGATGGGGATGCGCTGTCGCCGCCCATCATTTCATCCCAGAATCCAGGAGAGCTGCGCAGTTGTGCGCACACCAAAATGGTTACCTAACTTGCCACCCACCAGTGTAAAGAAAGGTCTTTGTTAACAAAATCCACTGTTACTGATGTCAAAAAGTTGCTGAAATCGTGACTCATTGGACCACTTTAAAGATTCAACCCTTTTTGTGGGGTTCCACATAACCATCTTACTGTAAGGAGCCCCATCAAAACAATGTTAAGCAAGGATTTACTACCATGTAAGAACCATTCCTGTTTAGAATGCATTAATCCAAGAAAATCCCAAAAATGGGTGCAGTACCAGTACTCACCACTATCCAAAAGCCGGCGTTTTAAAACCCACTGTGTGTTTTTCTGAAGGCAAGCAAAATGCCTATTTCAAACCTTGCAACATGTGCAAAATATTCACTGAACACCAGCAGACATTTGGCAGAATGGAGTTTTGTGTGCCTACAAAATCTGGGAAATGAAGAGCCCAAAAACAATGCTTATAACAAAAATGCTATGGAGTCAGCAGCTTAAGCCTAACTGCAACTGGATTTAAAACCACCAAAATCGAAAATGTTAAATTAAATGAGTGACCTATGTTTGGTGTCACATGCCTTTGTAACTGTTGAAATGTCATAGTTTTGCACTTAGAATCAGCATTCTAGCTGCATGTGTAAAATTACAAGTTATTTTAAAAGCAACAAAAAGTTAGCTGAAGGTCTGGCTTAAGGAACTTGATTTTGCCTAGCAACGGATCCCATCAGGAGTGAAACTTGAGTCACAACTATGTTCCCAGGCCAATGTTCCTTTTGCTGCCCACACTAAGGATATGCCATCTATCTGATAATTGAATTTCCTGTGCTCTGCCAGAGAGTGAACAAAGCCCTCTCCACTCAGGCAAAGGTTTTTATTACAGACGTCGTAAAAAGTGGCTTCCTCCTGGAGAAGCTGGGAGGGGCACTGCCTGTGAGAAGCAAGCTGGCTTGGCAGAAACTGGAAAGACTGGTTTCTGTACCATGTGACCTGAAAAGACACACCCCTGCAGCAAGGATATGGTTTTATAAAAAGGGGGATAATTCATAGTGCGGACATGTGAAAATTTTATAAATGATACCATAATTCTTGTGATTTTTCTGCCCACAGTTTAAGACGTGGTAGGAACCGGTGGTATGTTCAGGGGGGTTTTAGCGGAAAAGTGGATATTACTCTAAATGTGTGCATGTTAAAAATCTGAAACTTCATCAGTTAATGTCCCTACCCCCTGCACACATGTATGTAAAGTTGGGTCCATGTCGGAAATTGAAAAAGCAGTTAAAAAGTCAATTATGTACACTCTTTGAATGCAAGCTCCGAGAATGAGCAGATTTGGACATAGACATGGCTAAATTCAGCCACACCATGTATATGTAATTTCAAACAACTGTGTAACTCTGAAGTATGGATTTTGATCATATATATATTTGGGTGCACAGATGATAAGGGAGGTTGTTTCAAGAGATCATAAAATGACATCAATCTGACTCACAGTTCAGTTCGCCAATCAAGCGGAGGAATGGAAGCCTGACCAATGACGAATGAGAGGGGCAAGTCTAGTGATGCAACACACACACCCATTCTCAAGAAACAGATAAAAGCAGAGAGTCAGGACACATAGAGAGATTCAATTTCATCTGCCGCTGGAAGCCCTGCCGGAAAAATCCATACTTACCTCCATCAAACTCCAGAAAGCCAAACTAGAGACTTCAATCTATCCAGAGCAGAGACCAGACCAGAGAGAAAGCAGTGCTGTGCCTAGCAGAGACCAGACCAGAGAGAAAGCAGTGCTGTGCCTAGCCGAGACCAGACCAGGCGCTGTGAGCAGAATCCGGAAAGACCTGACCAGACTGAAGATCGTGACCAAGTCGCTTTCCTGTTCAAAATCTCTTGTGAGTACTTAGCAAAACTCAGAACACATCTCTTAGTTTAAATTCATCTAATTCAATCTATTTAACCTAAGTAGAACTGCCTCCTATCTGTCACCTGTCATTTCTAGTAAAATTTGTCATTTTGAAAAAGTGTGCGTTTAAAATTTACAAAACCAAAAACGACCTTTACTAAATTACTCATATCTCCGCAACCGTTTGGGCTAGAGACTTGCAATAACTTTCATTTGGAAGCTGAGATCCCAGGCTTTCCTAGGACCCCAAAACGGTAGAGATAGTCCTTGCGGTTCCTTTGTAATAGCGCTCGGCGCATCCGCGAATTTTGCCGCGATTTGCAATTTCTTCACATGTAAAAAAACTGCTGCTGCCTGATTTCATTTGCCAGAAATTCGTTTAACCTGCTAACTATCCCTGCATCATTGCTAGTGTAAGCCTGGACTAATATTAACTAGATACCACTCATCCTGAACCTCTAAAAGGGAATTAAGAGCGTCTCCAGCATATTTCTCATTCATTGCTAGCACCTATCAAAGCATTTGCCTGTGTTTTCAAACTTCTGTTTAAGCTTGCTGGATTGAACTGAATTACAGTTGATTGCATTTCTGAGAACTGTGTGTTTTCCTTCCATTTCCTTGCCTTGCATCAAGGGGGGGAGGGGAGTAGCCAGAGAAAAGTGATTACATTGTTTGGTTGAAATCATATTGCGTATTTTCTGTACTGCATTCATTGAATATTGCATCCACCTGAGCTTACATAAAGCATCCTCTACCACATTATACTTTTGTTCCTATTTACCAGTGTGCTACCTTATCCATTTCATGTCAACTCCTTATTGACTATAGAGAAGCGTGTTAGTGCCAGATTCTCCGTTATTAATCTTTATCATATCAGATTAAGTGTGCTATTCAATTATTAATTTATTATAAAGTGTCATATATATATCTATTGTTTAAATTATCAAATAAACCTTTTAACTTGCAAAACAGAACTACTTCTTTGCTCAGTGGGGTCAGGGGGATTCCAAGAGAGGGGTGTTATATAGGGGTAGTCATCCAGAACGCATGAACTGGACCTAAAGATATATCCATAAGGGTTTTCATTCAGTATTCTAGACTAGGCGTTGACTTAGCTGTAGTGCTGAATTGAATCCTCTTACAACACCCCAGATGAATCCTGGGTTGTGAATGGGTTTCATGCACTGGCGGCAGGTAGACATGGCGGGTAACAGCCCACAGCCTGAGCTGAGGGCCTCACCGGAGTCGTTACTGGCCATACCCTCGGCCCGCTGGGGCATTAAAGCCATATTTGATCATGCAGCAGCTCTACAATGAACCCTGTAGCTGGAAAACCCTCTGCCATGTGCTATTAGCACATTATAGTCTGAGTTTTGTGGTATATCATTTACAACTTTGTTTTTCATGTTTATTTTTTAACAACCTTTTGTATTTTTCATCATTTTGTTTTACATTTGTTAGCAGCATTAAACACCCTTCGCCTGGCCAGTAACACTTATTTGAGATAACCTGCTCTCAGGCCTACAAACGACACAGAGCCAAATCCACTACGAACCAACTTTATTCACCTCTCAACTCTAACTAACTTTTCTCTCTCTCGCCCCTCCCTTTCCGTCTCTCCTCCCGCTCTTTCTCCTTGGCTGCCCTTAAAGGGGCAGTGTCCTTTTCCCATGTGTAACACCTCCCCCGTGCTTATCATAACAGTCCGGCTACATCTGTTCGATGAGCCTCATCGGTTTCTTTATCGTCCTCGGGGGTCTCCCTGGTGATTCTCTGCTCTCGCCGCTTGACTCTATTGGGGGTTCCGTTTCCTCTTCCTCATTGAGGCTCTCGTCGGGTGTCTCTGGTGGTTCAGGTTCTTCCAGATACAGCTTCTTGAAGAATGAGGAGTTACGGGTAATGTCCCCTAGTTCTCCGGTTGCCGTGACCATGGGCCCTTTGATAGCCGTGATGATTCTTGGCTCTGGATGGTATCGAGTGTCCGTTTTCTTGCGCTGTGTTTGTCGGACCAGTACTGTTTGTCCAATTTCCAGCTGTTGTTCCTTTGCTCTCCTTCTTGTGTCCGCCCATTGCTTGGCTTTCCTTCGTTTCTCAGCGTCACGTTCCCTGATGGCTAGGTCTTCTTCCGGTGTATAGTCCTCCCATCGTGGGATACGTGTCCTGGGTTGGTATCTCACCATGAGTTCAGCGGGTGGCTTTGCAGTTGCGTCATGTTGAGTGTTCCGGTAGCTTCGGAGCATGCTGCAGATGGCCTTCGGATGGGGTGTCTGTTCCGCTACTGCCTTTTGTCGGGTCAATTTGATCGTGGCCATAAACCGTTCGACCATCCCATTGGCTTGGGGCCAGAGTGGTGTGATCTTTTGATGGGAGAAGCCTAGGTGTTTTGCGAAGTTTGCGAATTCCCGTCCCTGGAAAGGGGACCCGTTGTCGGTCTTCACAACGTTGGGGATGCCCCATTCGCTGAAAAGTTCGTCCACTATGGGCGCATTGTCAGCGAAGGATGTCGAGGGTGTTTGCTTCACAAATGGGAATCTCGAGTACTCGTCTATTATTACTAATAGATACCCTCCCTCTTCTACGGGTCCATAAAAGTCCATTGCGACCTTTTGCCAGGGTCTCGTTGGCAGCGTGGTGAGTTGGAGGGGGTTTGGGTTTTGTCCTTGGGCTGCCAGTTGGCAGGGTCTGCAGTGTCTGAGCATGTCCTCCACTATCATGTCCATATATGGGAACCAGACATAGTTCCTGAGGAACCTTTTGGTGTTGTCCATTCCCCTGTGCCCTTCGTGCGCCAGCATTGCTAGTGTCTTCCTTAGGTCTCTTGGTGCTACTAGCCTCTTTCCTCGTAGTAGTAGCCCTTGGTCAGTTGCTATAAGTTCATCTTTTACTTTGGCTAGCCGGTCTAATTCTTTCTGGTCCACGTCTCCTTCTTCAGTTCTATTTGAGTGGCGTTCCCTCCATTTGTTGGAGCGGGTGAGGGTGATAGCGGCCCTGATCGTTGGGTCGGCTTTGCTCCTTTCCTCGAACGTCGTGGTCGAGATGGTGGGCGGCATGGCATTTGACGATAGGTACAAGACATATTCAGTGGCTTCACGTGCCAAAGTGTCATCTTTGTCTGGTAGAGGGTGTCTGGACAAGTAGTCCGCTGGGTTTGCGTCTCCTCCTGGTTTATGGACGATGGTGTAATCGTATTCCTGTAGTCTTATCCCCCATCGCTCTATGCGGGGTGGCATCTTTGTCCTGGGGTTCCCAAAGATAGATAGGAGGGCTTGGTGGTCTGTCACTAGGGTAAATTTTCGGCCAATGATGAAGTGGTGGTATTTTTCACACGCCCATACCGCGGCCAGGCTTTCTCTCTCTGCTTGAGAGTAGGCCTTTTCCGTGTGTGACAGGGCTCGGCTGGCGTAGGCGACTATTGCATGGTGGCTGTTGTCTGCGGAGTCAGTTTGTGCTAGGATGGCTCCCAGCCCCACCGGGCTCGCATCAACTGTGATGATGGTGTGCCAGTTGGGATCAAAATATGCCAGTTGTTTGTTGTTGGTGAGTCCCTCTTTTATCGCTGTGAATGCCTCCTGGCAGGGTGCGTCCCATGTGAATGGTTGGTTCTTCTTCAGGAGGTTGCGGAGCGGGTCAGTCGTTGTGGCGTAGTTTGGAAGGTATCGCGCACAATATCCCGCCATTCCCAATAGCGAGCGTAATTCTGCTGTGTTCGTCGGCGCTCGAAGATCAGTGATGGCCTTTATTTTGTCTGGGTCTGCAGATATGCCGTTGTTGGAGAATGTGTGTCCGAAGAATTTGAGACTTGTTCTGTTAATGACGCACTTGCACTCATTCAGTGTTAGCCCTGCATCTTGTAGGATGGAGCAGATGTTCCTGAGGGCCTTATCGTGCTGGTCTTGATCTTTCCCGAATATGAGGATGTCATCACTGTAGTTTAATGCATTCGTCTCTGATGCTATGAGACGCCTGATGGTCTCTTGGAATATTTCTGCGGCAGATGAGATGCCGAAGTTTAACCTTTTGTATCGGAACAGGCCGTCGTGCGTTGCAAATGTGGTTATGGGCTGTGATTCTGGATCCAGGACGAGTTGATGGTAGCCCTGGTTGAGGTCAAGTTTTGAGAAAAACCTCGCCTGGTTTAACCTGATTAGCATGTCCTCCAATCCTGGTCCTGGGTGCCTTTCTCTCTGGATGGCAGTATTCGGGATGCGCATGTCTACGCATATGCGAAGGCGACCATTGTCCTTGGGGACAATTACTATCGGTGACACCCAGGGTGTTGGCCCTTCCGCTTTCTCTATGATGTCGTTCTGGAGGAGAAGTTGTATTTCCTTTGATACTTGTTCCTGGAGGTGGAAACCCACTTTCCGTGGGTGTTGTGGAACTGGCCTGACGTTTTTGTCTATGTGTAGTTTGATGCATGGCCCTTTTAGCATCCCTACCCCTTCGAACAGTTTGGGGAAAGTGTTCTTGAGTTCTCTTTTTGCCAATGGTCTGTCTATGATTGCCCTGATGGATTCGCATGGTAATGGTAGTCCTTCAATGACCTCCGACTGGTCATAGTGTAGGTCAATCAGGGCAAGTGCGTTAGCTGTCCTGTAACTGAGAAGGCAGCGGCCAATAGCTGGGCTTCTTATCACATGTATTGTGGCGGTTACTGTGATGCCTCTGTGTCGTAGGTCGCATTGAAATTTCCCTTTTGATGTCATGGGTTGGGTTGCTCCCCATTGGAAGATGTGTGTCCTAGACTCTTGGATGGGGTATGTTGAAGCTATTTCACGATAGATGTCTTCATTCATGACGTTGACCGTCGCTCCTGTATCAACAATAAATCTGTTTTGGGTTCTTCCCATCTGAATTGTTACTCTGGGAGCCGCGGTGTCCTCCTCCTCCACGCTGAGAAGGCATACATACTCTCGGTCGTAGCCGTCCTGCAGGTATTGAGGCTGTTCGTTTCCACTTGGTGGATAGTGTGGTGGGGGGTAAGGGTATGGCTCCCTGTCACGTTCCCGGTTGTCTGGTGCTTCCGCTCTGCGGGTGTCTTCGCGTTCCAGTTCCCGCATGAAGTCATCCTGATAGGCATCGTATAATTCGTGGTCTTTCCTGTCTGGTTCAATCTGAAGTCCTTCCAAGGCTCTCACTGTGTTTGGGCGTTGATATGATGGCGCGAGAGGTGCGTTCCTGTCCACATGGTGATGCTGTTCTTTATGTGCGTCCATCGTGCGAGGGGCAGATCGTGGGCGTGCTGATCCTCCTTCTGGTAGTAGTTCTTTGCACATCACTTGGAAGTGGTTCTCCATTCCGCATCTCATGCATCGTTGCCCAATGGCGGGGCACGGTCCTCTGTGTGGATATTCGAATCCGCAGCGATAGCATTGGCGGTCACCCTGTGCTCGTTGTGTCGGGTACCTCTGGTTGGTCCTTGGTTGGGTGTTTGGCTGGCGGGCGTAGGGATGTATTGCGGCTATGGTTTCTCCCTTTTTTGGGTTCTCAATGGCTGCTGCTTGAATGTCCACTCTTTCGTATACCCTGGCTAGGTCTAGCACCTCTTTTAGGGATAGGGGTTTCTTGAGGAGGTGCTTCCGGAACATCGAGGATACACAGCCTTCTATGATGCGTAATCTAATGGCTTCTTCGTCATTAAAGTTAGCAAAGTCACATTTGGATATTTTCCTCTGAAGACGTATTACGAACTCCCCTATTGATTCGTGAGGTAGCTGGCCACATTGGTTGAAAGTGTACCTTTCATAGTCCCGGTTGGGTGAGATGACCAGTTTTTCGTTAATGGCTTGCAGGAGTCTTGCATATGTGGTGCGATCTTGTGGAGGGATCGTGCGTATAATATTTTTGATTTCTCTCCCTGCGACATTTGCAAATATGCTCAGTATGTTGGGAGGTTCTTGTGTGCCAATGGCACCCACGAAGTCGTCAAATTCCTCCATCCATTCTTCCCATCTCTGCCCCTGGTCATGGTGTGGGTTTAGCGTGAACGGGGCAGGTCTCCTCATTAGGCTTGCATGAGAGGAGGGAGCTCCCGGTGGTGGTGGTGGTGCATTAGGGTCTGCCGCATCTGCAGATGACATGGCGGTATCTTGGTGTGTAGCGTGGAGTGCTGCGTCGCGGATGCTCAGGGTGCTCTGGTAGGCTTTTGCACCGTGGTTCTCTTGAACTGCTGCGGTGTATGTTCGCCCACTGGGGGCACGTTGTTCACCCTCTGCTTTTTGTGTGGCAATGTCACCATCGGGTTCTTGCAATATTTTGTTTTCCAGGTGTTTTCACCGATGTGTCACGTAGGTGGGAGACTCGGGGTTCCCCTTTGCAAGTGTTACCTTTGGGTGTGTCTGCTGGTGTGTCACGTGGGTGGGAGACTCGGGGTTTCCCCTTTCAAATGTCACCTTCGGGTGTCTCTACAGATGTGTCACGTGGGTGGGAGACTCGGGGTTCCCTTTTCGCCACCCCTTTCCGACTCCTTACTTGAGGGTGGATGCCGCGAGCCTGCGGGTCTCCTTCCTCTTGTGGGGCTCTTCTGGTCCGCGGGCTCCGCTCGTTGTTGGCGTCCGCGGTCCTCTTCTTGTCGAGGTGCGCGGGACCTCCTCTGCTGGGCGCTGCGGTCCTGGTCGGCTGGGCTGCTGTCGGCGGGCTTCCGTCGCCGGGCACTTCAGTCTCGGGCGCACGGGCCCCTCGATCACCTGGTCGGCTGGGCACTTCAGTCTCGGGCGCACGGGCCCCTCGATCACCTGGTCGGCTGGGCCAGCTGCCGGTGGGCCTCCGCTGCTGGGCTCTTCGCTGCTGGGCTCTGCAGTTGGGGCGCACGGGCCTCTCGATCCTCCGGTCGGCTGGGCACTTCAGTCTCGGGCGCACGGGCCCTTCAATCACCTGGTCGGCTGGCCAGCTGCCGGTGGGCCTCTGCTGCTGGGCTCTTCGCTGCTGGGCTCTGCAGTTAGGGTGTACGGGCCTCTCGATCTTCCGGTCGGCTGGTTAGCTGGCAGTCCTCCGCTGTCGGGTTCCTCGCCACCGGGCTCTCCAGTCTTGGGCGCACGGTCCTCCCCGATCTTCTGGTTGGCTGGTCTGCTGCTGGCAGGCCACCACTGCTGGGCTCTCCGGTCCTGATGCTGCAGGGCACACAGGCCCACCTGGTCTGCTGGGCTCACGAGCCCTCCTTAACTGCTGGGCACACGGGCCCTCCCTGAACGCTGCTGGGCTCACAGGCCCTCCTCGCACTGCTGGGCTCACAGGCCCTCCAAACTGCTGCCGGCACGCAACGGGTCGTATCGGCTTCGTCGCCAGTGTTGGACCTCGTTCATACGTACGCTCTCAGGCCTACAAACGACACAGAGCCAAATCCACTACGAACCAACTTTATTCACCTCTCAACTCTAACTAACTTTTCTCTCTCTCGCCCCTCCCTTTCCGTCTCTCCTCCCGCTCTTTCTCCTTGGCTGCCCTTAAAGGGGCAGTGTCCTTTTCCCATGTGTAACACTGTGCAAAATATTTACTGCCTTTGGGCCCGATTATGGAAATGCATGCAGAAATCCAGCAAGGGCCCATGCCGAGAAGGACACTGTGCATGCCTGTGCGATAAAGTAAATCTGCACGCTCTGCGTATTCATGGATGCAAACACTGAATTCCAGTAGACATGCAAAGGGAATGGGGCTGCGCGAGGAACACCTACAACACGCCCCCACGCAAACCAAAACCCAAGCCATACCTCAAGCCAAGCACAAGCCTCCTCATCCACCCCTGAGTCACCATCCAGCATCACTGAGAAAACGTGCATGCCCCTTCATAGGCATGCAGCACCACTGAGAAAACAAGAACCTTTCCTCGTAAGTCGAGGCTTCAATCCCAATGAAAACTTGCAGGCTCCCCCATAAGCTAAGGCAGCACCCCTGCTCAAACACGAGAGCTACTTCAGAAGTCGAGGCTGCACCACCAATGAAAATGCGCTGGCTTCCTCGTAAGTTAAGATGGCACTGCTGCGAAAATACGAGGGCTACCTCATAAATCGAGGCCGCAAACCTCAATGAGAATGCGCTGGCTCCCTCGTAACCTAAGGTGGGACCCGCGAAAACGCGAGAGCCTCCTCGTAAGTTGAGGCTGCACCCCCCAATTGAAAACACGTGGTCTCCCTCAGAAGCTAAGGTGGCACCCCCAAAGAAAATGCTCGAGCTCCCTTGCTTGTTAAGGCCCCCTTGCGAAACTGCAAGTCCACCCCCCCATTACACCCTAGCCACACAATCTGCCGGCATGTTCCCCTACTGCACATCAACCCCTCAAGTCCAGACACCAGCCACCAGCCCCCTTCACCTCTGACAGTACCCCAGGGAGCCTTCCCCTAATAGTACACTCCCCTCCCCACACTGCCATCACCTCTGACAACACCCAAGGCAGCCCCCTCAAGTCCAGACATCACCCACCAGCCCCCTTCACTTGCAACACCACCACAGGCACAGTGGCCCCTTCACCTTCGACACTTTGCCAGGCAGACCCCCGATAGCACATAACCCTCCCAACAATACCCTCACCTTCGACAACACCCAAGGCAGCCCCCTCAAGTCCAGGCACCACCCACAAGCCCCCTTCACCTCTGACAGTACCCAAGGCAGACCCCCAATAGAATTCTCCCTTCCTCACAATGCCATCACTTCCGACACCACCCCAGGCAGCCCCCTCCATTCCAGACACCACCCAACAGCCCCCTTCACCTGTGACACCACGACAGGCAGCCCCCTTCACCTCTGACACTACCCCAGGCAGCCCTCCGATAGTACACTGCCCTCCCACACTGCCCTCACCTCCATCACCACCCCAGACAGCACTCCCAATTCGAGACACCACACACTAGCCCCCTTCACCTCCAACACTGCCACAGGCAGCCCCCTGATAGCACACTGCCCTCACCTCCAACACCACCACACAAAGCCCCCTTCACCCCTGACACCACCCCAGGAAGCTCCCTTCATCTCTGTCACTTCCCCAGACAGCCTCCTGATAGTACACTCCTCTCCCCACACTGCCCTCACCTCAGACACCACCCCAGGCAGCACCCTTCACCTTGGACACCACCCCAGGTAGCCCACTTCACCTCTGACACTACCCAGGCAGCCTCCTGATAGTACACTCCTCTCCCCACACTGCCCACACCTCAGACACCACCCCAGGCAGCACCCTTCACCTTGGACACCACCCCAGGCAGCCCACTTCACCTCTGACACTACCCAGGCAGCCCCCTGATAGCACACTCCCCTCCCCATACTGCCCTCACCTCCGGCACCAGCACAGGCAGTCCCCTCAAGTCCAGACAGCACCCTCCAACCACCTTCACCTTGCACACAATCCCAGGCAGCCCCCTGATAGTGCACTTCCCTCCCCACACAGACCTCACCTCTGACACAACCCCAGGCAGCCCCTTCACCTCCAACACCACCCCAGGCAGCCCCCGATAGTACACTCCACTGCCCACACTTCCCTCACCTTCAACACCACTCTAGGCAGCCCCCTCAAGTCCAGACACCACCCACCACCCCCTTCACCTCCGACACTACCCCAGGCAGCCCTGCGATAGTAGACTCCCCACCCCACACTACCCTTACCTCTGACCCCACCTCAGACAGCCCCCTCCTATCCAGACATAACCCACCAGCCCCGTTCACCTCCAAGACTACCCCAGGCAGCCCTCCGATAGTACACTCCCCTCCCACACTGCCCTCACTTCCGTCACCACCCTAGGCAGCACCCCCAATTTGAGACACCACCCACTAGCCCCCTTCACCTCCAACAATATCACAGGCACCCCCATGATAGTACACTCTCCTCCCCAAAATGCCTTCACCTCCAACACCACTCCACGAAGCCCCCTTCAGCCCCGACACCACCCCAGGAAGGCCCCTTCATCTATGACACTACCCTAGACAGCCCCCTGATAGTACACTCTTCTCCCCACACTGCCCTCACCTCAGACACCACCCAAGGCATTCCCCTTCACATTGGACACCACCCCTGGCAGCCCACTTCACTTCTGACACTACCCAGGCAGCCCAAACAAAGCTAAGAGTAGAGGTGCACTCATCGTAACTTAACTTCGAAAAACCTTCACGTAATTCAACTAATTCCAGGTGCTCCCTAGTAGATCTGTACTACCAGATCTGAATATTGTGTAAATATTAGGCACCTTGCAAAAAACAAGGTACAACCAAGGGCACACACAATAACTGACAAGTTATAAATTTCCATTAACCAAATAAATCATCCGTGTTTACTAAACTTTTTGTTTATATTGATTTCACATATTAATCAAATTTGCACAATATACAATTTCTGTCAACAAAAAATATATAATAACATATAACTTCACATAAACATATTCATGTCAGCTGGTCATATAGCTCCTCAAGAGTTTCAAGGAAAAAAGTAAACTTAGAAAAACCAGAAAATATTTCTTTCTCTGTTTACTTTCACAGGTGAATTCATATTCATGGGTAATAAACCCCTTTGCCACTTGCTATCCAAGTAATCTAATGGAAGCATAACAGTTGATACACCACGAGCGAAAAAACCGTCCTGGAAGGGTCCACATTCAATCGGATTTTCCAGGTATGATTTTTATAATTGCAAAGGTATTGCAAATATATACTTGACAAGCACTTAATGGCATACTAAATGAGATCTACGTATGTCATTTCAGATTCCTACGCTGCACATGATCCTGCTCATATCAATACACTTAGAGCTGGCATAGGCATAAACTCAAGTGAGTATAGAATTACAAGAAGTATAGATCAGAACCATTCTAAAGGAGGAGTTTGTAGTGGATCCCAGCACATATATTTGCGCCTGTTCCCACACAAACTCCATGCTCCACACGCTAAAGAAACCTAGCAAAGTGATAACTAAGACGCGTCTCTTTACAGGTCTCTGAAAAGGACGGAGCAACACATAAGAACACAAAGTGGCCCCATTAAGTCACTGGTTTGCACTCAGATGCGGCTGATGTACTGACCAGAAGTTTCTCTAAATTAAACGAGTGTGGATGAACATTGACGAATCTTTTTACAAATCAACAATTTTGATTACTTTACAATCCTTAAAAGACAATCCAAATAATCTTTACCTGAAGAAGGGCAATTGTAAGCCCGAAACGCGTAGTAAAGGATAGGTACACAAGATAGTAACCTATCAGATTACTTGGATAACCAGTGGGCAAGGGGTTTATTACCCAGGCATATGAATTCACCTGTGAAAGTAAACAGACAAAGAAATATTTTGTGGTTTTTCTAACTTTTCTTTTTTCTTTGAAACTCTTGAGGAGATATATGACCAGTTGACATGAATATGTTTATGTGAAGTTATATGTTATTATATATTTTTTGTTGACAGACGTTTTATATTGTGCAAATTTGATTGATATGTGAAATAAATATAAACAAAAAGTTTAGTAAACACGGGTGATTTATTTGGTCAATTGAAATGTATAACTTGTCAGTTATTGTGTCTGCCATTGGTTGTACCTTGTTTTTTGCAAGGTGCCTAATTGTTACACTACCCAGGCAGCCCTCTGATAGTACCCTCCCCTCCCCATACTGCCCTCACCTCCGGCACCAGCAGAGGCAGTCCCTTCAAGTCCAGGCAGCACCTCCCAGCCCCCTTCCTCTTGCACACAAGCCCAGCAGCCCCCTGATAGTACACTCCCCTCCCCACATGGACCTCACCTCTGACACCACCCCAGGCAGCCCCCCTCACCTCCAACACCACTCCAGGCAGCCCCCTCAAGTCCAGAAACCACCCCCTTCACCTCCGACACTACCCCAGGCAGCCCTCTGATAGTACACTCCGGCCCCACACTACTCTTACCCCCAACCCCACCCCAGACAGCCCCTTGAAGTCCAGACACCAACCACCTGCCCCTTCACCTCCAACACTACCCCAGGCAGCCCCCCAATAGTACACTCCCCTCTCGACACTGTTCTCACTTCCAAAACCACCCCAGGCAGCCCCCTTCACCTCTAACACTACCCCAGGCAGCCCCTTCACCTCTGACACCACCCCACAAAGCCCCCTTCACCTCCTACAGTACCTCGGACAGTCCCCCGATAGTAAACCCTCTCCCCACATTGCCCTCACCTCCGAAACCACCCCAGGCAGCCCCCTCCACCTCTGACACCACCCCAGGCAGCCTCCTTCATCTCCGACACTACCCCAGGCAGCGGCCCAACATTCTCCCACGCATGCAGTTCAATTTATGGCTGCAACTAACCTGAACCTCTGTGGTCTGCCTCCACCATGAAGCACACCACCAGCATGTCCACCGCCAACACAATCAATATGAAGCACTGAAGACCAATCCTGGACCGGAGCATCCACTGTTATTCCCTGGCAGACTGGAATCTGCAGCACCCCAGCCAGACAGCAAAACATTGCATCAACAACAATGTGTGCACCCCATCAGCATGTGACAAGTGAATGCAATGCAAAGTGGCATGTGCCTGTTGGCCATGGGTCATTGCAAGGGCATCAAAGCACACCAACCGAGTGTGTTCTGAGGACAGAAGTAAACTTATTTTTACATTGACCATATACACAAATAATGACCAGGCTCATCACAACCTGAGTACAAATGATCTAGGTTTAAGTGGTGACAAAGGCCCTGTCAGGGACCAGAACATGACAGGCCCATGGGCGATGGGAGGGGAGTCAGAGAGTACATAACTCACTGAGACACGAAATGTTTGCTGCCACACGGGAAGAGCAAACATGGCACGCAAATGCATTCCAGTTGCTGAGGTCAAGCAAGATATGAGAGCAGGCAGTGTGTGACTGCACATGCTGGTAGGCATGTGCGCATGACAATGGTTTGAAACAGCAATGACAAACAAATGTGCAAGTAACATGACCAGGTCACACTTCCATAGTGAGCCCACCTCCCTCCACCCCATCCACACTGATACCAAACACACAATGATGCTGCACATGTAAATTCAAATGAAAACATACAGTGCAGACTCAGTCGTCTGATGGACCAACCGCCACATGTCAGGCACATGTGCATCCTTCCTGCCGCAACCATTACAGCAACAAAAACACACACACAGGCACGCCACAAGACACATGACTTGCAAGGGAGAGATGCACTGGATGAAAAGTGAACTATCAAAGTTGCAGACACACAAATCAACTGCATGAAGCATGGAACAGAACAAAATGAAAGATGTATTAAATCAAACTATGTACAAGAAAAACAGGGAATGAAGGTCCAAGCAGTATGGGGGAAAAGATGAAATTACAAAATAACCCTATGCCTAAATAACTATATACAGGAAAAACCGGGAAGGAAAATCTTCAAAGTCTGGGGCAAATAATAAAAAAAAGGGAAACCTGCACTTAAATAACTATATACAAAGGGAGCAGGCTAGTCCTCCTCTACAATCTCACTCAAGCTATCTAAAAGGGTTGAGTCACACACCACGTCCTACTCCATCAGGTGGGCCTCTGCTGTTTCCTGGAGGGCTTGCTGGATGGACATCATCTGTGCTTTGGCTTCCCGCACAGCCATGCAAGTGGCCTCCAGGACGGCAGCCCGCCTCCTTGCTGATGCAACGCAACCTCAGCCCTGGCCACCATTACTCTAGCTTCCCGTACCCACAGCCTCTCTATCACCAGCTGCCATTCATAGCTCCTAAACACGGAAGACACTTAGTGCATCAATCCCACTTGATCCCCCTGCCTCAAACTTTCCACCTGCCTCCTTGGTGTAGTCTGCTATGCTACATAACGCCTCCTCCTCATTTCCACCTGCTGCCACTGTGCCCAGTGCATGCTCCCTTGATATGCCCTTTGACCGGATTATGATCATTGAGGGTGTACAGCACCTCCACTGCTCCATTGTGCCTGCTGTCCCTCCATTACCTTTTCCCCTGTCGGTGCTTGGGTAGGCACGGTGACCACCTCAGCTGCCATACATGTGACTCCTACCTCGGGCGGGGATGTAAGCTCCACCAGATGGGGTGATGCGGGTGGGATTAGTGCGCATGGGGCCCTGCTGGTATGTGGTCCAGCAGGCAAAGAGGAGGAAGCCGGGAGGTGGTCGCAGCAGTGAGAAGCACACAGAGCCCAGCAGGGAATAGACCTGCTGCCAGCAAGGCCACAAGGCCGTACAGCTCATTGTGATGATGGGCAAGGAGACTATGGGTAGCCTACCCAACACCACGAATGACTGCAGTCCACCTTGTAAGACTGGCCAGCAGGGGCAGTAACTGATCACGGATGGACAAATCATCCAGCAATGGGATTCTAGTCTGGGTGCAGGCATCTCAGCAGGAGCACAGCCTGGCATCCGATGGCCCAGGGACAGGATTTTGCACAGGCACCGCCATGGTCGACTGCGCAGCCTCATGCCCCTGGGACAGGATGGCAGTATGCACTCCCACCTCGACATCCCTACCTAACCCCATGGACTGGGCTGCAATGTCCACCTCCTCCACCTCCCCTTCGTCAACCTGGATGACTCCAGGGTGTCTTCCGCCATGGATGGCCTCTGTGATGTTATGTTATGTTATGTTATTTTGCATTTATAAAGCGCCTTATATACCATTGGTATGGCCTGAAGGCTCTGGTAGGTTGAACGCCTTTGGGAACCAAAGTTCAGATCAGTAGAGAGAGTAGAGTGAGACAAAGGTGCGTGTGAGCACCAGATGTGTGCAGCTGGTGTGGTATTCGTGTAATAGCTGCTTCTTAGCGGTAGGTGTGGTGGTTGTGAGATCAGGAGTATATGTTCGTTCTGGCAGGATATGTCCAGCCCGATTGTGACTGCGTTATGCCTGTGGAGAATGCCTGGCTGGGGTGTGTAACAAGCAGTGTTTACTTAGAATGATGGGTAGTGTGCGGCAGATGTTAGTATGAGAACAGTTATACCAAATGGTGTCACAGTATCTCTGTGTTATAGTTGAGTGGTGGTGTAAAGAGTAGAGTAAGCATGGTGGTGTGATATGATGTGATATATGCTCTTTCAAATGTTCCCTGCACTCCAGACCATACTATATACGTCACGCAATTCTATGCGCTCCAGTCCGTTCCATGAACTCCAGTTCATTCCATGCACCCCAGTCCACCCCACGCACTCTAGTCTGTCGCACGCAGCCCAGTCTGTCCCACGCACCCCTTTCCTCCCCACATGCCCTTGTCTGCCCCACATGCTCCTGTCCGCTCCACCCGCTCCTTTCTGCCCCACGCGCTCCTGTCCACCCCACGCACTCCTGTCTGCCCCACGCACTCAAATCAGTTCTATTTACTCCGATCTACGCACTCATCCGCTCTACGCACTTATCCGCTCTATGCACTCATCCGCTCTACGCACACATTGGCTCTACACGCTCATCTGCTCTACGTACCCCTCTTTTCGTATGCACTCGTTCGCTCATATGCGCTATACACTTGTCGGCTCTACCCACTAGTCTGTTCTATGCAATCATCCATTCTACACATTCTCCCGCTCTGCACATCTATCCCTGTCTGCTCATCCATCCGCTCCCCGCACTCATCTGCTCCCCGCACTCACATCCGCTGTAGGCATTTGTCAGCTTTATGCCCTCGCATGCTCTACACATTCGCCTGCTCTACGCATTTGCCTGCTCTACGCATTTACCCGCTCCTCTCACTCACCTGCTCCCCGCACTCACCCTTTCCCCACACTCATCCTCTCCCAGCACTCATCCTCTCCCAGCACTCATCCTCTCCCAGCACTCATCCTCTCCCAGCACACCTCCTCTCCCCGCACACCTCCTCTCCCCGCACATCTCCTCTCCCGCAATCCTCATCTCCCCGCAATCCTCATCTCCCCGTGCTCCTCTTCTCCCTGCACTCCTCCACTCCCCGCGCTCCTCCTCTCCCTGCACTCCTCCTCTCCCCGCACTCCTCCTCTCCCCGCACTCATCCTCTCCCCGCACTCATCCTCTTCCCGCACTCATCCTCTCCCCGCACTCATCCTCTACCGGCACTCATCCTCTACCCACACTCATCCGCTCCCTGCACTCATCCGCTCACTGCACTCATCCACTCCCCGCACTCGTTCTTTCCCCGCATTCAACTGCTATATGCACTCATCACGCTCTATACACTCATCCGCTTATACGCAGTTATCCCTACTATATACTCAACACGCTCTATACACTCATCCGCTCTATACAATCATCCGCTCTATACGTTCGTCAGGTCTGTACATACATCTGGTCAAGCGATCTACACATTCTCCGCACTTCCGTACTCATCCGCTATCAACACTCTTCCGCTCTTCATACTCATCCGCTCTACACACTCACCTGGTTTACACTCCGTTCAGCACGTTCATCTGTTCTACGGACTCCTGCGTTCTACTCCCTTCTCTGAATTTACGCACCCATCCGCTCTACATGCTCATCCGCTCTACACACCCAAACCGCTCTACACACTCATCCGCTCAACATATTCATCCATTCTATACACTCCTTCGGTCTACACACTCATCCGATCCACACACTCATCTGTTCTACATACTCAACTGTTCAACGCATTCTTCCAGTCAGCGCATTCATCCGTTCCACTCGTTTCATCCATTCTAACTATTTCATCGACGCCATTCACTTCGTTCATTCAGCATGCATTACATCCATTTCATTTGTTTTTAATCTCCTTACTGTTTCCGTATGATTTATTCTTATTATCCATTTCACTGCTCTGATATACTTTACTCGTTTAATTCTGTTTGTCCTTTTAGGTTATATTAGGGTTTATTAGCTGTCGATTTTGCATCAGATAGTTTGTTGGTTTGGTGTCGTAGAAATGCTGTTAGTCTGTTTGGGTTAGTTTTGGTACGGGTTGGTTTTAGGGGAAGAGCCAGATTTTCAGTAGTTTGCGGAAGGTTGTTAAATCCTCAGATGCATCAACCGGTCCCACTGCTGCTGAGGAGTCCCCTGACACCTCCTTGGATTTACAACCAGCAGCAATGCCCGATGGTACAGGCGCTATCTCAGCCACAATGCTCCCGGAAGATGAGCTGTCACGGGGGAGTGGATGGGGCTTGCACCTATGTCTGGGGGAGTGATCCCCACTCCCATGCTCCACAGCACTGCTTCTGCCCTCTTCATCAGCTGCAGAAACTGTGGTAAAGGAGACAAAGTACAGCAATATTAGTGTACTGCAACTAAGCCAGTGTGGCATCAACAACATTTGCAGGAACATGACATGTCCATGGAACAATCAGCAACATCCACAGCCACACACATGGACATGTAATCCACATCCAAAGAGACACAACAACACAGGCAGGATGAGAAACACTTCCTTGACACATCCACGTGTAAACATAGCACAATGTGACCAGTGCACAGACCCATACCAAGATGAATCACAATACTCTTGGGGAAGTTCAATGTGACCCAACTGCAAGCTGATGCACATCCATGGGAGACATGTCACATGGACACAGGGGTGTGCAGGGAACAAACTGGTATGACATATACACACATAAAGCCTGTGAACATAGAATATGGTGGCCCAACGCTGAGCACACATTGTGGGCAAGACACACAGTGGAACCATGTCCACCGGTAGCCAACCATACTTGAGTATCTCACATAATCAACATGCCGACACTGGCCTGGGCACCTCTCCACCCAATCACATCAAACAACATGCCTTCGCCATGCCCCATCCTGTGCGCATGCAACACATACATGCATCAACTGCACAGGCACATGTGGCATGCCATAGCCCCAAGCACACTCACATGGAATGCGCACACATCACTCCGAATGCACAAGCAGCATCATGATCGATCGCATCACAGTCCTGCAAACTGCAATGCCCATATGTAGCTATGTCAAACATCCAAATGCATGTGTGACCTCCAGACTTGAGTGATGCATAGCCACACATTGCTTTTGTTGCTGAAACCACATGAGCAGCATGCATGCACATGAAATGGTCAAAACTCCCTCAACTGTCAAACTTGCCATCCAGGCATGTCTCAGATACAAGAAACATTGCATGTGTACAGTTTGCAAAAATGTACTACAACCCACAATGCAAATTACAGCAAATTACAGTGCATTTTCAAATCCACACAGGTCTGATGATAGACCACATGGGGAGCATAGTCTGGGGCATGCATGTAGATGTTGGTCTCTGAGACATACATGCTTCAAAAGTAAGGTGGTCACTGCAAACATGCTTGCACATGCCAACACACATGCACCCTAGAGCAGTACAACACAGGCCTACTCACCATCCGACTCCAGACGTTGTTGCAATTCACAGACCTCAGCATGCAGCACCAGGAAAACCTTGCCAGGACCTCCACAGTTGCACCGGCCTTCAGGAAGCGCCATGCCTTGATGTGGGTCCTGGATTTGATGTCCTCCCAGCGCTTGTGGATGGTCTTGCAGCAGCAGACTGCCACCCCTCCACGTTGATGGCAGCTATTATGTCCTCTCAGATCTGGAGACATCACTCCTTGCCACGTTGCTTCGCTGGGTTGAAGAGGGCATCATAATTCTCCAGGACCTTATCCACCAGGATGTCAACTTCTTTGGCAGTGAAGTTGACAGCCCTCTCGTTTGCTGCTTTGGGGTTGCTGTTCTGGTCAGAGGTAGAGGGTGTGGACATGGCAATCCTCAAGGCAGTTGTGGGTGGGTAGGCTGGTCCTGGGGATGGGCTGTGGAGCAGTGGTTGTGGTATGTGAAGGTGGAGTCCAACACAACAGCTGAGGGGGTCACAGGGCCAGAGACAGTAGCATAGGCAATGGCTGGAAAGCAGACTGATGCAGTGCATGTGGGCATCAGGCACTCATACTAGACAGGCAGCAGTAGATGGCAACACTGGAGGCAGTACAGGGCAGGAAGAAGCATGTAATGTGGCACGGAGGAAGGAGAGTGGGTCTTCCATGTGCAGCTCAAAAGGCAGACCAAAACAAAGTAAAGGCCCTTAGTACGTAAGTTACGTGACACGCGCTGCAGAGTGTTCCGACATGGCTCATAGCGTTCAAGGGGGTACATAAGGTTGAATAAATGCATCACTGGCTGTGCGCGAGAAGGAATGAAGACAGAGTATTGTCGTTTCCACATATTTTTGGGGGGCCACGCAATCCGTTCCCTTCAGGTAGCGTACTGTTATTTTCCTGATGGGGGTTGTGCCTCTGTGCAAACACGCATTTTTTCTTTCCCCTATTTTGAGGCACGCGGTCTGTCGCGTACACACTTTTTCTGTTTATGGTTCCCACAGCGAATTGTGTACCTCTTTTTTCTTTTTTAGAAGCTTTCCAGGTGTCACGTACACACTTTTTCTATTTGTGGTTGCCACTGCGAATTGTGTACCTCCTTTTTCTTTTTTGAAAGCTTTCCAGGTGTCGCGTATGCACTTTTGGTGTTATTGGGTACCACTGAGTATCGTGTACCGCTTATATATCCCATTTGGGGAACATTTGAGCCTTACTGGACCACGCATCTATGTCATACATCACATAGACTGTTCCCTGACTCTCATTACCCAGCACAATAACTTGGTGTGCCTCCCATTCACCCGTTACACCTGCGACATGGTTGGAAAGGCCCCAAAAGGGAAAGGGGGCAGAGGAGTTTGGGGTTGGGGTGATGGTGGTGAAACACTTGACCCAGCCCCAGGTGGCCGGAGAGGTGGTGGTGACACACCTGCCCCAGCCCCAGGTGGTCAGGGAGGTGGTGGTTAAACACCTGCACCAGCCCCAGGCAGTCGTGATGTGGTGGTGCCACACCTGCCCCAGCACCAGGAGGACATGGCAGGCCGCAGTCCAAAGGTGGCCCTGCACTTGGGTGGCAAAGTGGTTCCAGACAAGCAGGGGTAGCTCCAACCCCAATGCCACTAGTGGCAGGAAGGGCCACCCTGCACAGCAGATAGAGGCTCAACCCCAAGACATGGAACAGGACACTCTTCCGCACAGGAAGAACGACTTCTCTGATGAGGAGCTCCAGATCCTGATTGACTTTGTGACCGATCACCATTGTGACGTATGCCTTTATGCGGGGAGCACACTTACAGTCGCAAAATATATGTTGCATTGGCAACATATCACGGAACAGATAAATGCCTTTGGGGTGTGTGATGCTGGAAATGCACCGGAGGGACAGGGCCTCAGTATCCTTGTCCTTTACTGCTTTTTATCGTGTGTTCTGTCGTGTTTTCCGTGCAGGAGTTCATATGGGACTCCTGGCGGTGCAGCTCTCTCTTTTGGTTTGGTAAACAGACCCATGGGATACCCATATGGCAACCATGGGTAGGGGTTCAACCCTGTGCCCATAGTGTATGTTTTTGGGCACCTGTGGGTGGCCCACAGAGCAGGGTATGGGCTGGTGGCAGCTCCATGCTGAATTTGACTGATGCTCTGAGTATCCTCCATTTTGGGATACCCAGGCCCTGCCATTGGGATCAGTTGATTCCTGATAGGAAACAAGATGGCCCCCGTGGCCTCTTGCTTTCTATTGCCTGTTACCTTGTTTTCCCAAAGTCCTGGGAAGCCCTGACTCTGTCCCTTCCCCCTGACCGGCTATTGGGTGGAAGTTCCATATATGGTGTTGTTGAGAAGTCCAGGCCAGACTTAGTGGAGCCTTCCCAGTGACTGTATGTTGTGGGTACACCCTGTGGGTGGGACCTGGGTGAATGGAGCGTGTGACAAATAAACATTCTGTGTTGTGGGTGTCTAGTATCTGGTGTTTGACACAATGACTGAGACAGCCCTGCCTGAAACTGGTATAAATGCAGTGTGGAGTGTTGAATGGCTGGGTACTTGTCCCAATACACATAACTTGTTGTGAGTGTCTTGAGAGGAGTGAATTGCCTGAATGCACTATGCACCTGATTGGATGCCTGCCTGCATGAATGCCCTTCTGACCGATTGGTTGCCTGAGTGTGACCCAGCAGAATGGATGGGAGATCAACTAGTATATCTGGGGGCCTCTCACTGCTAGAATTCATGTTCAGAAGCTGAAGAGTAACTGGAGTGAAACTGAAGCTTAACCTTGAAGCCCTGCTGGAAGAGAAGAATTTCTGTTGCTCTCCTTCACAATCGGAAAGCTGCTGTGTCTCCAAGAACTGACCCAGAGAGGACCTGGTAAGGTGCCCTCTTCCCGAGCTACGAGGGAACATCGTGCACCAGCTGATCTTTGCCAAAGCTCCCTGGAAGACAGACCTACGACAGGCTGCTGACCGGAGACGGGGACTGCCGCGGAATCCCAAAGAGAAGCGCTCGGACGGTTGTCCGCCACTGTCGACGACCGCCATCTCCGACTGGAGCCGCCATGCTCCCGTTTGCCTAAGAACTTAATTTGAGCCAAGGACGCTCTCGTCTGCATCGCCGCCCTCTTTATCCCGCTGGAGAAGGCTCGACCGTCGACGCGCTGAAGAGCATCCGCTGGTGGGTTTCCCGCCACCTAAAGACCACAGAGACGCCGACGACTCGATGCCCTTGCTGGGCCACAGTTCTTCAACATCTCTTTGCGGTCCAGAACTACCGTCACCAAGGTGCCCCGCACGCCTCTTCCTTGCAGGTCGCCAACGCTCCGTCGTCATTGAGCACCGCTAGGAACGAAGCTGCCACTTCACAGCTGTAGTTCACCCTGTTCTCCTTCGGACGTTCGACGACCCATGACTCCTGCCTTAAAGGGAGGGCACTCAAGAAGGGCCGTCGATTCCCCGATGACGAACGCTACAATTCCAGGTACATTGGGGCTGTAGAACTATTGTAGAGGGAAATAAGACGCGTAGAACAATATATGGGCTGGGCTTGTGATACATCTTTGCTTTACAGGTTGCCCAGGTGGGGGGATCTCCACACAGAATTGTGCCTAGTTGGTAAAGGCCAGTATTCTTCCAATTGTTCAACCATCTTGCTTTCCTTCCCCTCTCTACTGCTGGTTTCCTCTTTATTGATCTGTGTGGCGTTTTGACAGTATAGTTGATGCACTCTAATGACATCTGATAATAATTGTTGTACCACTTTAGAACTGTATATATTTACCATTATTGATTTTCTGAGCACAAAGTGAGTTATTGTGATAGTGTACATAACCATGAATATTAATTATATAAAGACTGTGTTTTAACTAATACAGTGTGTGGACATTCCTTTGGTGGGGCTTGGGGACTACACTGTATTTAACAACCAGCCTGCATCACCTCCTGAGAAGCTAGGCCTTGATTGCTCGACCATAACTACCGAATAGAGAATCTTGGCTGTGGTCCTCTGTGCCTCTCCTCTACCATATAGAGAGCAGAAGTACAGACAACCCCCTCCAGTCTTTACAGGGTGGAGATGCGCAGAGCGGAACAGGTCATGAATCTCTGGTATGACCTCATCCTTCACAACAAGCAAAAGCTGAGTGTCAACTTGACCTCTGCATTAGCAATTGGAGGGGGGCCACCAGAGGAGGACCAGGTGACACAGCATGAAGAGGCTATGAATCAATTCATCCCTATTGAGCATGTGCAAGGCGTGGGAGGCCTGGAAAATTATGAGAACTCATCAGGTGAGTGTCTGTCATTGCGCCTCCTGTGTTTTGCCAGTTATGCATCGCTCACATCAATTGTGTATTGGGACATCTGGCTGCATTTGTATGACAGCCTTGGGTAAAGCATATCCTGTGACGTACACACTCATGTCAATGGGCCATCATACTGGCCGTAGCCCATGTGGCAGACATTTGTGGCACATGTCTGTGTGACTGGACAGATCCCCCACAGGGCACTCCCCCGGTACTTAGGAAACATGCGACATCTACAAGTAGTGTTCATTGCTACATTCTTGTTGAGTTTCACTCTACACTGCTAGACGGATGAATGCACACAACAAATCACTTACACGTCATGTCATGCAGAGATGCATGTTCCTTTTGTCACCTGCTCCTATGGGTTTCCTTGTCACAATGCATATCTGAGCTGTCTGTCAACACACACAGTCGTGTTCACAGAGTGTAGTTGCATGAGTGTCCACAGACCGCATAGACATTGACTCAATTCCAGTGCCACAGAGAGCCTACTCATTGTGGAGCATGCTCCCTCTTACACTCCCGCACTCTGTGCCCACTCCATGTGGCCACTGCCCTCACCCTCGTGTGGATTGGTTAACCATGTTTACATCTCCCAATACACTCTCCATCTCACTGCACCTCAGGGATCTTAACTAGAAGACACAGTTTCAGGCGTATCCACTTATGGGCTTCTTCCCTTTCCATGCCTTCCTGCAGGTCCTCATTGTCTCCTTTTCCCTTTCCCAGATATGATTCAAGTGTCATGTGTTGACCATGGCGTTGTCTGTGAATATGGATGCCTGGCTATTCCCATGTGATGTCATTGTACATTAAAATGTTACATGTGCATTACTACTCACCTGGCTTGTGTAGCGACTTAACAGTTGAATGTCCCTCATTGTGCATTTACAACACTGAAGAATGGCAATGTTCAGTGCTGGCATGCACATGATGTGGGGCTGAGGGGCACTTGTCAGCAAATGCCATGCATCAGTTGCTTACTGGACCAAGTGTGTGAATGCGCAATATCTGATGGGTGCATGTCATGCCATTTCTTGTCAGAGTACTCCTTCGAGCATATGTACATTGTTGTCTCTTTTGACATGTATCAATATGTCTTTCTCTGTCCATGTGCAGGTGAGGATGCACCAGATGCAGCTGTGGAGGAGGAAGAAGAGTCAGTTGTGCAGCAGACTACTAGTATGGGACATGGTGTGGTAGGCCGTGAGAGCCCACTGGTGCTGCAAACCATCCTGAGTCATGCTGCAGACTCTTCTGACTCTTTGGACTCAGCTGTATCTGTTGCTGAACTGGATGTGCATGCCTCAAAGAGGCCAGAGGTGAGAGCCCCAATGTGTAGATTGGTCGTGGCACATGAGTCTTAGGCGGGTCGGATGGCCACACAAGGCCAGTTAGTGGTGGCACCCCCATCTAAGGTGGTTACGGCTGCAAGGCCACCCTCCTCTGATTTGGTATTGGGTTATGGGCCTGATGTCCAAGGGAGGGATGCAGACCTGCAGCCAATGGCAGGGGCACCACAGAAAAGGACTAGGTCCCTTGCATCAGGCCGCTGAGGGGGGGGGGGTGTGTACAGGCTGGGGAGACAGAGTGGGAGCAGCAGATGTTGCGTGCCGCCCTCTGACAGGGATATGTGTTGGATAAGATATCTGAGGGCTTGGATAAGATGGACAAATCCATGACCACGCTAGCTGCCCAAGTAGAGCAATAGCTGCAGGTGATGCAGGCCTCATGCTGCTGCCACATATTGAGCATGGAGTCCAACATCAGGGGCTGACAGGCAGATCTAGGGTGTCTGCCGGCTTCCCTGCATGCAGATGCTTGGGCACACAGACAGTCCTTGAGGCTTGAGATGGAGGCCCAGAGGACAGCACTCTGTACAGAATTAACTGCCACAAGGAGTCTGATCCACAATAAGGTGGGTGCCTTCAGGCAGTCACTCTTGGTGGAACTCTGTGCATCACAGGCATCTGCACATGCAGATTCTGTTGCCTTCCGGATGCAATGCAAACAGACATCACTGGCCTAACTTTTCTGTCGCATTCCTCAGTGTCACAAATGGCCACTGCCTCTGAAGACCAGGCCTTGGCACTGTGTGGTATGCCTCCAACACCACGCCCACCTGCAGTTCAACCGCAGGATGGAGGCCCCAGCACAGACATGCCTCCTGGTCCACCGTTGCAATGAGGATGTTTTTTGTTTTGTTTTTTGTTTTGTTTTCATACTCAACTTTTTTCACCCTGCTCCCCCCTTCCAGGGTAGTCTGCACCCCGTCCATGATGGACAATTCTTCTGATATTTTTTATTTTTTATAGCCATGGCCTTTATTTTTTTATTTTGTTGCCCCTTGCTTTGCCTTGAGAGCTTTTTATTTGATTAGAAGACCCCTGTGTTGGCATGGTTTTTTTGTACATCCATATCCAAGTTGGAATCTTTTTCCTGTTTTCTTTTAGATTTTTTACATTTGTCTTGAGTTGTGCATTTGCACTCTCAAGGTCATGACATATGGAGTGGTGGACATGCATCCATCCTCAGTGACTTCAACTGCCATGGTTGCATTGTGGTGGATGGGATGGCATGTGCAGGTAACATTGGGTTGAGTGAATTATTGACTCGTGTGCAGCGTGTATGGTACTGTACTATGGCTGTTATAATGACTTGTCTAATGTTGTTACAGTGCTACGGAATGAGGCCATGACTGTACTTCCTGGGGAGACACCCTGCACCCTTTGACGTCCCCACTCCCCATGCCCTCTACTAGGCACTGGAACTCCTGTCACACATTTGGTGCACAGTTCCCGGTGGAGGTAATGCAGGAATCACATAATGCTGGCATGGTGCTCCATGGGGATTACAGCGGCATGTTGACAGCTGATATGTGCATGTTAATGCTACCTTTGATTCAATGCACATTTGACCCAACACAATTGAGTCGCTGTGAAGTCTGCATTACCATGCACTTTCCAGTTGCTTGCTCCCTTTTGTGTGCATTTGTCTTTTGTCTCTGTTTCTCATTGCTTTGTCATGTCTGATTGTGTGTTTCATGCCAGTTACCTTGGTGTCCTGACTTTTGGTCTGACATCTGCGTCTGTGAAGTGCTGCCTTCTGCAAGATCCTGTCTTCAGTGCAATTGGTGAGTATCTGGGTTCAGACTATCTTGGGCTTCGCATCATCGGCTCCCATTCCAGTGTTCACTGCACTGTCCCTGTGCTACGCTGATGATGGCATGCCATGTAATGGCATGGGAAATACTGCCAAAATGATGCAGCCTTTCATTGATCTCAGTGATGTACTTTTTGTAGATCCGATCATTGGCATGGTGACTGTTTTTTTGTTTTTTTTTTAAATACCACATTTAATTGATTTTTATGGCATCTGGTGTAGTCTACACCTCAGACATTACAAATTACAATACAAAAAAAAGATAATACATTACGCAACAAAAGTGGAACCAATCAAAACAGTCACAGATCCAATACTTGCAATAGGTGTAATACAGTGCAACATGTCCATAGCACATAGCCTTCTCGCATTATGCTATCATTTAGGGGTAGCCAGATTACTGTGCATCTTCCCATTTCTGCCAGATTTTCGGGGCTTTCCCAGGGCATCCTCTGGTGGTGTAGACACGCTTCTCCATTAACATACAAGTGCTCACATCTGTTACCCATTGTTCATATTGCAGGGTTACATTGGATCCCCATAATCGTGCTATGTTGCGCTTAATTAGTCCCGTCGTTGTTGAAAAAGACAGTTTCTCAAAGCATGTCATTTCACATCAATTTAGGGTCTCTAGGGGTAGTGGGCCCCAATACCATGGCCAATTTATTGCAGCATTGTTGCCAGAATTCCTGGATACGGAGGCATTCCCATAGTATATGTAAGAAGGTAGCCTCTTCCTGCACACAACGTAGGCAGTTGGGATCTGTGGCTCTACTCCAGCAATATAGGGCCCCTCTTGGGTAGTACACCCTGTGTAGTACTTTAAGCTGTATCAGTCTTATCCTAGCACAGATGGCCGTTTCTTGCGGGTACATCAAAATCATAACCCAATCTTTGGGCAATATTGGACCAAGATCCCTCTCCCATTTAAGCTTCAAATCAGTAACTTTGGGTGCTGCAAAGCAGGATATGGCATTATACATCACAGTGGTGACTTTATTAGCAATGCGGTCAAGGACGTTTCCTCCCTAGCGGTGTGCATTCGGGCATGTCAGACAGCAGGGGGAGGTGTATGTGCAGTTCGTGCTTTAGCCGGATATAGGGGTATCGCTCAGTTGTGGGAAGACCAAACCGAGCAGCTGGGTCTTCAAAGAGTGCCAGGTTGCTGTTTAGTAAAATATTCCCTACCTTGGCTATTCCCATTGCCTCCCAGCTTGGCCCCATCGGCAGTTTACTTAATTCAGGTAGATTTGTATTCCCCCACAGAGCTTCTACTGGAGTATGTTTTTTGTCCCAGACAATATGTTTGTGAGATTCTTTCCAAATCAGTGTCAGGTGCATGGACATAGTGCGAGGGAGTGGGGGTTTCAGTACCTAGAAGAGTCAACCCAGCGAGGGCATCTCCCGCATCGTAGGAAACTCTGCTATGATGTGCAGTAGATTTTTGTTTTCGTGTAACATGTCATTGACCACTGCCATCTGACTAGCCCAGTAGTATGCTTGTAGATGTGGAAACCCAATTCCTCCCTCCCAGATGGAGCGTTGAAGTGTTTGCAATGTTATTCACGGGTGTCCTCCATCCCACAGGAGCGTTCTGAGGGTGCTATCAATTTTGCGGAATTCTAGGGTTGGGATATGTAGCGGGGCATTCTGTAGAAAGCACAGAAAACATGGTAGGGCCAACATTTTGAATAATGCTGCGCTCCCAAATAGGGTCAGTGGAAGTAGGATCCAGTGTTTCACATCCTCTATAAATCTATCCACAATCGGATGCAGGTTCCTGTCTATATAATCTGAGAGATTAACCGTTATCTGAATGCCCAGATAGCGGAAATGTTCGTTTTCAATACCATATGGGCAGTTATCCGGAATCACACTCCCTGCACCTTTGACTGGAAAAAGTATGGATTTGGACGAGTTCACCTTTAGGCCACTGAAAGAACCATATCTTTCTTAAAGTTCTGGAATCACAGGACAAGAGATGACCGGGCCAACCAAGTATACAAGAAGGTCGTCTGTATACAGGGAGAACCTATCTTCCCAGTCCTCCCACCATCGGAAGCCTTTTCGCGATGGCGCTTCTCGTAGATTATAGCTAGGGGTTCAGTTACCGGCGCAAAGAGCATAGCTGACAAGTGGCAGCCCTGTCTTGTTCCTTTACACAGTTGGAATACCCATGAGGGCCAACCAGTCAGCTTGACCTCAGCCTCCAGGGAGCTATACAGGAGTCGTACCCATCCGTAAATTGTTCCCCAAACCCCATTCGAAGCATGAGTTCCCATAGGACTTCCCAAAAGACTGAGTTGAAGGCTTTTTTTAAATCGATCGCTAAGAGAGCAAGGGGTTCTTGTAGGGCAGGAGCTCTTTCTAGCTCCAGGTGGAGTCTGTGAAGGTTCATGCATGTCAACCTTTGTGGCATGAATCCGCATTGGTCCAGATGGATCAACAAGGTTATCACCCTTTGTAATCTTATTGCTAGTACTTTTGCCAGGATTTTGGTCTCACCGTTAATTAAGGAGATTGGTCTACATGAACTACAGGTTTCTGGAGGCTTGTCTGCTTTGGGAATTACCTCAAATCGGGCAACAGGGTTCCCTGATCCCTGGAGTATAGGAACATCTTGAGTAGGTGTGGGGCCACCTCGTTCCCTCCCAGCTTTTTCCATATGTTAACCGGGAACGTGTTCGGCTCTGGCGTCTTCCCAGATTTCAGTTGGGATATAGCCAGCACCACTTTGTCTTCCATGATGTCTGTTTCTAGTAGGGCTTTTTGATCAGTGTTCAAGCATGGGAGCGAGATTCCATCAAGCACCATGATGTCTACGGGGACTCCATGGAGGCTTATACAGGTCAGCATAATAGGTTGCAAAACCTTCCACAATGTCACGGTCAGTGTGTAATGGCACCAAGTTGTTTGTTCTAATTTCTCTAACCTGTCGGTGGCCTTCGTCTCTGTGCTCCACCCATGCCAGTAGTTTGCCAGCTTTGTCAACCGTCTCATACAATCTTGTGCGCATTGCCCTATGTGCCGGTTTGGCATTGCCCAGGGCTATGTTACGGAGATGTTCTTTGGCCAGTAGAAGGGGTCGATGTGCATCCGGCGAGCACGTTGCAACATACAATGCTTCCCTCTGCTGCACATCTCGTTCTGCATTCGTTAGTGC
Organism: Ambystoma mexicanum; assembly: GCF_040938575.1. Taxonomy (NCBI): domain Eukaryota; kingdom Metazoa; phylum Chordata; class Amphibia; order Caudata; family Ambystomatidae; genus Ambystoma; species Ambystoma mexicanum. The sequence continues at coordinate 655,955,977 of NC_090933.1, read as the reverse complement.
CTGTCAGTGGGCTTTCCTGTGGGCTGAGGTCCAGGAGAGGATCTTGCCATGGAGTACCAGCTTAAATGTCTCCCATAGTATTACCGGGTTATCCACTGACCCAGTGTTCAGTTCGAAATATGTGTCTGTAGTATTATGAATATGCTAGACCAAGAAAATGTCCCTGGTATGGGTGGTTGCGCACCGATATAGCAATTATTGTGAAACTGGATTGATCTAAAAGGTTAGCTGCAGTAGTGAGGCACAGAAGGGTAGTTCTCCCGGTATCCCTTCCAAAAAGTGTACACGTATTATGAATATGTTCTATTAGGTCTGGGAATCCCAGATAGTAGCTGCTAAAACAACACGTGGGAGTGGGAAGTGGTCTTTCTGTTGTGAGCACCATAAAGAGGGGTGAATGGTCTGAGATACCACGCGGGAGCAGGTTTGCCTCTGTCGCTATGTGTATTTCCATTGCCGGGAGAAAAAAGTAGTCCAGTCTCGAAAGTGAGGCATGGACCCCAGAGTGAAAGGAGTATTCACAATCTTTTGCGTGTAGGTCCCGCCACACATCCTTCAGTCTAAACACGGAGGTGAAGGTAGCGAGTTTGGTATTGAGTTTGCGATTTCTACCCCATAAGTGTGTACGGTCTACTCCAACGTCCATGACATCATTGAAGTCTCCTCCTATGACCAGGATATCTGCCGTGATGTCTCTAATTATAGATGTGATATCAAGAATCAGCTTATTTATAAGTGAGGACAGTGAATAGACCACTATAATAGCAAGGGTTTGGCTCCATAGTGTTCCCTGCATGAAAATAAACCTACCTCCTGTGTCATGTGTTACCTTCGAGAGCCTAGATGAGAGTCTTTTCTGCTATAGTATTAGGACCCCTCGAGCCCATGGAGAAGCTGGCGTGTATCGCCATGCGATAGTTGGTTCGGTGGAATAGATCACATGTTGTGCCTACCAGGTGTGTCTCTGTGAGGAGTACAATATCAGGTGCGTGTCTGTTTAGGAATTGTGTATCCAGTCGCCGTTTGATCCTGCTGCCCATACTATTCACATTCCATGTTTGGAGTCTCCTCCGAAACTAGAAGCATCTGTCCCCTGAACATTAATGATAGACTGCAACCATCAGTTATCAAACAAACAAACAAACCAAGATCATACATACAAGCTGTGTCTTTAGTTCAAGGGGCTGGTCCAGCAGTTCAGAGGTAGCATTCTCAGGTGCAGGGAGTGCCGGTCCGCACAGCCATTGACCTGCTTGTTCAATGCCAGTGAGTCCTATCTTGTTGTGTTAGAGTTCTGGATTCCACCAGCATGCATCTGGGTAATAGGCTTTCTCCCCTTACTTCCCCAAATGCATTGATTCAACATTTCAATCATTCATCATGTGTAGAGACGGGTCATGTTCCTCTGTGTGTGGCTGTTAATTTGGGGGGCTTTAGTCCGGTGGGGCAAATGTTTTTTTATTTCTACCAGTTCTTGCTGGTCCCCAGTCTCCTAAAATGTGTTGCTCCACCCACCTCCAAGCTTCTTTAGCGTCTGTGAAGTGCACTGTCATCACTTTATGGTAAATCTTGAGCTGCGCAGGAAACACCAGACCATATTTAACATTCAGAGAATGCAGTTGTTTCTTAAGTTGATCGAAGGATTGCCTGACTCTTTGCACTTCTCTAGTATAGTCCGGAAAAAAGGTGATCTGTGATGCATTGTAAGTTATCGTGCCCTTTGCTCGGGCCATCTGTAGCAGTGCATCACAGTCTCTATAATTCAGGAGTTTTGCTATCACCGTGCGTGGTGGCATGCCCGGGATTGGTCATCCCATTAGCATCCGGTGGGCACGTTCAATCGAAAAGAATTTGGAGAAGGTGTTGGGCTCACATAGATCTGAGAGCCATTGCTCCAAAAACAATTCCATATTAGGTACTTTCGATTTTTCGGGCAAACCCAGGATACGAACGTTGTTCCGTCGCTATCTCCTCTTCCCCTCCTCCAATCTATCCTCCATCGTTTTCAGCTGAGCCATGACCCTGTATATCTGTTGCGCCATGCTGCAAATGCCATCTTCTGCCCGTGATATACGCTGTTCGGCCTCTCCCGGGCGGGACGTCAGCTTTTGGAGGTCATGGCGTAGGAGGGAGACATCGGCACTGATGCCGTCTATCTTTTTTCCATGGAGACGCATGAGTTGGCTAGTGCATTCTTTAGGGATATGGTGTCCTCTGGGTCCGCCATGGTGTCTGGCAGTTTGTGCGTGGTAGAGGGGGTTACTTCAGGAGTGGCATATTCGCATATTCGTCCTTTCTGCTTTGGGAAGAGTGTTTCTTCAGTTTGTCTTTGCTCATGGTGCTCTGTTGGTCTGGTTGGGTTGTTGCTCTTCACCCAGAAATCTTGGACTGTGGTCAGGCGTGCCTTCCAGGGACTGCCCAGTACAGCTCAGCACTCACAGGGGCAGTGAGATTGATTGTTGACCTATTCAGCTAGGCGTCATGACTGGGTCCACCACAGGGGTACTGTTCATGCTTATCGTCCGTGTGCAGTACCCTGCGGTTTATAGTTTCCCGTGCCGGGCTGGGTGGACTTATGTACAAATGGGGCATGTGGTGTCAATCTGTTGGTTCTGTAGATATACTGTGGAGTGCTATACAGGATGGTATGTAACCGTAGTGCATGGAACCACACGTTCTACAAATGTATCTTTTCAGGTGCCCTTGCATAGGAGTGCAGCATGTGATCTATCCTTTTCAGTGGGCTCTCGGTGCCAACAAGCAGTTAGTTAATTTGTTCTGCTGGTGTGCTGTAGCATACTATATAGGGTGAGTTTGCTGTGGTTTGGCCCTTTCCACCTTTGGGGGAGCCTTCCGTTCCACCTCTCAGCATTTGTCCACAGCCTCCAGATCTGTTGCAGGTGTAGGCCAATGGTCCATACAGGACAGGGCCCCTAACCCTCGATGACCGCAGGCAATAGTCCTGTATTATCATCCCCTTGTCAGTATACAACCTTGTATTATTCCACAATATGATGGACCAGGGCCTTAATGTCACCTGTTTTGGGCTGACTCATCGATGTAGGAAATTAGAGGGTGGTTGCACCTCGTTTGATCCACTGTCTTGGAGGAGAGTATTGGCATACACTATCCGTGCTGTCTGCTCAGCCACATTATTGGAGCAGGATGATCAACATGAGAGTCAGCTGATATCCATGGATCACTGCAGGGTGAGGGTGTCTCAAATGCGCTCCAATGTTTTTGGGTGCAGTATGTATGCCGAAGTGTAGTATCCCTGTGTTTGCTTCTTTCTTATGCACAGATTATGCCTCCTCCATCCGTAAACTCTGTGTCCCTTTGTTTCTCTCTTGTATTTGTGCTCCCCCTTGGTGTCACTCCAGAATTGTGGGGGGAGGGGCAAGTGGACAGGGAAGTATCAGGGCACCATGCAGTGGAGTGGACCTCGTGCAGGTTGCACTTCATAGGGACAGTTAGGTGAAATAAGCAAAATGGCGTGACTCGCTGACTCACTGTTGTTTGTCCCATGGGCGCTCGCCCTGTGAGATCTTGTCTCCTTAGTCAGCTGCTCGGATTCGTGGTCCCTGCCATTCACAGACATCCACTAGGCTGGATCCAGAGGGGGTGGAGGGAGCTTCTTCACTTTCCCTCCTCTCGGGTCATGTAGCTTTCAATATGCCAGTGTTACGTGCACCTCCAACACCCGTGACGTGCACAGGCAAAGCAACTCTCCGTCCAGAAGCCTGCTGTATGTGGCCCCTGGCGGCCACTTTACAGCAGCTCCGGGGAGTCAGCAGGGATCTCCACACAGTCACCAGTGCCTCCCGATGTCCGGGTCCTCCGGGGGGGAGGGTCCGTTGCAGAAGGCACGCAGGTGAGCAGACTATCCCTCTCTGTTGGTGACCGTGCAGTACACTTGGCTTGGGCTCCGGTCGGCAAAAGGTCCTCCAAACCGTGCATTTCCTGGCCAGAAGCCCACCTCCGGGAGCCCGAGTGTACGCTCTCCACTTATCCACAGAGCCACTCAGGCACGGTGGCCATGTTTTTTGGGTACGATTTCAGCTAGCTTCTTTTTCCGCGGCCTCTTATGCTGGTCCCAACTTGCGGTTTGGAATCAGATTGCTACAGTCAGATCTGCCCACACTCCACCACTGATGAATGTTCTCAGGTTGACATTCAGATGCCTAGTTCAGGATATTTTCACAGGATTTAGCTGGCGGCCCTGGGAGCTCCGAGGGACTACGTCCACATCGCTTTCCAGCTGGCCACACCCCTGGCATGCTGACTATTGCCAGATGTGTGTTGAGTATGTGCCATCAGATTGATAATGGGGTAGCTGTGACATGTTCATTCACTGCATCGCACTTGAGGTTCAGGCAGTGTGTAGGTTATGGGCTGTGTTTGTCAGTGTGTGTGTGTTTTGTGTGTTGGCTTTGATTGCAGTGTGCAGATCTGGCTGCATGTGTGCCAGGACACATGTTGAATGTCGGAATATGAGTTGTTTGCATTTTTTGCATGTCACTCGGAGGGGGCACATATTGCTGTGTGTTTGGGTGCAGGAATGTGTTGGCTGCGCTCCCATTGATTTGTCTTTCTCTACCAATCCATTTGTCATGATGTGATGGGTGATGGGATTGGGGGGATACTTGCAACCGTATGCATGCACAGTAAACATGTTAGAAGTGCATTTGGTTGCTAATATTCAAAATGTCTACTTTGATGTCACTGAGTATTGTGTGATTGTTGGGGTCAGGGAATAGTTTGGCCAGTGTACGTGTTTATTGTTGTAAAATATGCATTGTGGATCCAGGGCTTTCCTTGCATGAGTTAATTGGCTTAAAGATAGTATTGTGCCTTACTACTTGTGGTCTCATGAGTGAGGTTTGGTGTCCACGTGCAGTACAGTTGTTGTCCATATGACAGTCATGAGTCAGACTATTGTGATGTGTTGTTTTTGGTGTGCCACATGTACACTGTTATTTGCAGTTGCTGTGACTGTGTTAGTGAATGGTGCAATGTCATGCTGCTTATGGTCATGACTCACTTTTGATTTTCCTATGGAATGTCTACATTACTTGCTGCATCTGTGACTGTGTCCATTTGGGTGTGTCAATCGCTTTGTCTCACTTGTGAATTGCCTCCTGTTCAGTGCGTTTTTTTAATACGGGGTACATTGTCTCCATATTGGTTGAATGTATGTCACATGTGGATCCTCACACCACTGTTTTTGTGCTTACAGCACAAAGAATACATTTGTGCCTGTCATGCACATGCTCACACAGGTGTGCAGCCCTATTGCATTGGGCTTATGGGGAATTGCTGGAGATGATACTTTTGGAGTCTATGAATTCCTAGCTGCTCATAATTGATAGTTGGCAAGTTACTGAATTTATCTGTGGCAACACATATTTCTGGTGATATTTTCCTGGACATTAGTGATGTTTTTGTGCCTCAGGATTGGTTTCACTCCATGCCTACCGTGGCAGTGGTGGTATACTCCCACTTATATGTGTTTCATTTGGCCACACTTTGTGAATGTTGTTTTATGTCTAATGGATGCACACAATTTTGCCCTCCCAGGGGCCGATTCTCAGGGTGTTTCTGTGTGCACAGAGGATTGGCCCATGTTCATCATTGAATGGCACGTGGGATGCGGCTTGATCATGTGCACTTCACAGAGGCACGATTTCATGTAAAGTAGTATTGCACCAGCTGGGTACCTGCAGCCTCTCCACGCGCCCTTTGGCCAGCTATGCGCAAGGTTTGTGCCTGTTGATTTTGCCCAGTGGCCCCGTCCACTGGGGGACACACTGTGTGGCAACTTTGTGCCGGGCACATGCTGCCACAATGATCCTGCACACAACTGGTGGTGCATATAGCAACACACCACCAGAGTGGTCAAAGGAGCAGAAACATGACTTAAGCACTCCAAATGTGTGCTCCACTATGCACCTAGTCGCTACATGGGCAGTATTGTACCTTACCTCAGGTGTTGTTGTTGGATTCCATACGGGCGTCATCAATAATATGCTCTGCGGGTAGGCACTGTCCCCTGTAAATGTTTACACGGTTGTCATTATCTTTTGTTGCCAGTGTCTATTGGTAAGTGTGCAACATGCATGCATGTGCTTGTCCGTTCATACTCACCAATGTGCCATGTGTTCCCATGCTTGCCAGCTACCAGGTTCTGTTGTAGTGGTGACATCCGCCTATAACTGTTGTGTGTGCTTCCTGGATATTTTGCATACACTTCAGTTGTGATGCACTTGGCATCGCACACAACCTGAACATTGATTGAGTGCCAATGTTTGCAGTTGCAGTATATGTGCTCTGACAATCTGGGGGGACGTAGCACAACATGGGTGCAATCTATTGCACCAAGCACTTGTGGGAAGTGTGCCACAGCATAGAAGTCCTGCATGACTATTTACCTAAGTTATCTGGAATTAAAGGTAATTTAAAACATTGAGGTGTTAAAAACTTTCTTTGGCAGTTGACATATGTAATAGGACTGTTTTCACGACCTATGCAGGTACTTTCCACTGACCCTTTAGTCTTCTTGCGGTTAGGCTAATGTGTTGTAATTTTAATCAGGCGGTTGCTTCCTTATTCCTTGTTTATATTTTGGGTTGACTAATCCGCTTATTCAATGAATGGTTCATTTCCCTCTTTACAAGACATTCAACAGTCCTTTTCCGTTTCCACATCAGGCCCTCCCCCTTAATGCATTACATCACTTGGCGGGGACTGGGCATAACATATTAATATAGATCTCTAGATATAGAGTGCATTCCGGTCCTCTTCTCTTGTTCTTTTTGGTTCCCGCAAGGTGGAAACAGAGTCAAAAGGGGAGTGTGCCACCTACAAAGAGGAAAAAATTGAGTTTTTATTGTGTGCTACTATTTACCAATTAAACTTTGCATTGATCGTACTGATTTTACTGGTGTTTGTGAAACCAACATTGTCTTGGACTTTTCACGGACGTTCGCTCGTCACAGTCCGCTTTCTATTACTTTGAGTGGGCATTTCCTGCCTCACTCTTAGTGGCTCCCAGCATTTATGTGCCGAGGAACTCGCCCGCACAGCAGACAGGCGCATCAGGCATGCCATCAGCCATTCATGGAATGCGCAGGAATGTGGCATGCTGGTGGTACCGGTATGGTACCTTGCAGGCTAAAGCGCAATATGGTACTTTCACTAGCCCCTCTTGATTCCAGATGGTCCACTGGTTTTATAAAGCCCCCTGCTACGCCTAAAACGACAAAGCAACAGGCTGTTTTGAAGTGTGGTCTACTGAACACACGCTTGTTGGGCGCTCATTCTATGGACTGTTATGATCTTATATCTAACAATGAGTTTGAGCTCCTTTTTCTTACTGAAACATGGTTGAGAGAGACGTCGGGCCCTGCCCTTGTTCAGGCCCTACCTGCTAACTATGATGTGATTCATCTGGATCGTGTGGCCCCCCACCCGGATGGCGGGGTGGCCATGATCCATAAAACCAAATACAAGGTGCTCTGTTACACCCCCAAGCTTTCCTTAAAAAATGGAATGCTCTTTTATTCATATTTTAGCATCATCTAATGACACTCTTCCTGTCCTGTTGGTATACTGGCCACCGGGGATAGACAGTGCTTTGTGCACAGCATTTCCAGCGCTGGTAATTGAGCTACAAATCACACACCTTGGCTTGGTAGTTATTGGTGACTTCAATTTGCCCTCAAACCCTTCTACAGCAGGTTAAGTTGCCAACTTCATGGCGCTTATGTCAGACCTGATCCCCCAGGGGGTTAATAAACCAACCCATCACCACGGTAATATCCTGGACCTTATCTTTGCCCCTGAGACCCTTATTAATATTGCCTCCCTCAGCCCTGTGGCATGGTCAGACCATTTACTTGTGCCCTTTCTATTTCTTCTCAAGTCCCACCTCTCCTTTTCTCAAACCAGCCATCTGCAAAAGTAGCTGGCTATAGGTTACCAACCATGAGCTAGTTACCTCCCTGCTAGCACACTGTGGTCAGGCAGAAAATGGCTCCCTGCTTAATTTGGAGGATGCTTGTACTGCAATGGCCGACCTATTAGCCCCCATGAAACTATGCAAACAAAGAAGTCGTCCTCCTAAACCCTGGTTTTCTAAGGAACTTAGAGCTAGCAAATTTCGGTCCAGGCAGACTGAGAGGAAATGGCACTCTACGTACTCAGGCAGAGCTAAAACCATCTTTCGCGGTGCTCTCACTTCTTACCATAAAGCAATTATTAATGCCAAGAAAGCCTACTTTAGCCACACGGTGGAGGAGGCTCTGAACAAACCTAAGGCCTTATTTGACTTGGACCAGTCACTCTCCACTCTGCAGACAGGTTGCCCCTCGGTGACACCTTCCCAGGATCTGTGTGACTCTCTTTCTGCATTCTTTGCAAATAAAATATCTGCTATTGGAGACACTATAAAAGATGAGGTGGATGCGTCGACCACTGACTGGGTGCAAGTTGAATCCTCCCCCCAGTCACGGAGTTGTGGTCCACTTTCCTCCTTTTCTCACAATCTGATATTTTTCTAGTTATTCAGCGCTTAAAATCTGTCTCCCCTACGGACACCATATCTCTGGCTCTTATAAAGGAGTCATCTGGTGAAATGATTGCCCATATTATCTCTGCTGTTAAAATTTAATTTGCTACTGGGGTTATTCCACCTTCACTCAAGCACACCCTGGTCACCCTGGTCATTCCTTTGTTAATAAAAACCTCCTTGGACCCTGAAATGCTGGCCAATTATCGGCCCATTTCAATGCTGCCGTTTATGATGAAGGTTTTAGAAGCGTTGGTATCTCCTCTTTTGTCCAACTTCCTAGAGTCCTCCGAGTATTTTGATGTGTTTCAACCCGGCTTTCGGCCAGGGAGAGGCACTGAATCTGTTCTGAATTCAGTGCTTGATGACCTGGTATGCTTGGTTGATCAGAGTGGTGTCGGAGCTGTCCTGTTATTAGATCTGTTGGCAGATTTTGACATGGTCCATCATCCCACCCTGGTCTCCCGGCTGTCTGCGGGCAGACTATCTGGTCAAGTTCTTGACTGGTTCTTGGCTTTTATGGCAGTCCGCTCTCAGTCTGTGTCTCTCCCTCCTTTCCGTTCGGCTCCTATACCACTTGTATGTGGGGTTCCTCAAGGATCTGCATTATCCCCCATCTTGCTTTTTTAATTTTTTTATTTGGTTAGTTCAATTCATTGAACCTTTCAAATATTTACAGAGTAAAATCAAGTTATCAGCACATTTTACATATTCTAAATCAACTTAAAATCAATATATCTATACAATAGTAAATTATTACATGATTAAATACTCTTACATAATTTTTGCATCGCCTTAATATAACAATTATCAAATATATATTTGTGACAATATATCCACCACACATTTTTCATTCAGTTTAGCTCTCTATATTTCTTACTAAACTTTACTTATTCAATCATCTTCAGGTTTAAACAATTCATTCAAAAATTGCACAGTAGCAATTTGTACCGACAAGTTAGAGGTCGAAAATAACCATTTCCAAGCATCAGACTGATTCATAGGGAGTAATACAGAGGTGACTCTAGAGAAATATTTCTTTCGCAAGTCACCAAGAGTCGGACATTCTATTACACAGTGCTTCAAGGTTTCTTTTTGGGATTGTACCCTACACCATCTACAATAATTCTCATCCTCTGGTATTAGTTTCCTTCTTGCCAAGACTGACCTAGTATGCGATAGGTTACATCTAAAGTGCAGGTATTGATTGTGCATATGCAGTGATGGATATTTCTGTAAATAAGTAGCCATGGTTCCCAATTTTTTGTGACCAAATGTGATTATATCAAAGTCTTTCATTCGGGAGCATTCCTCAATCGTGACAATCCAGTCCATTTGGAATAACTTCCATTTCGCTTTAACAGGATTATGAATGTTGGAATCTGCAAGGATATTTAAAACATTCTGCATCCATATCTTGAAAAAGAAGACATTTGTGGTTGCCAGATAAGAGGCTAATATTCCAACTACATTAGAAGATCCAATATTTAACAGGCTTTTTCTGAAAAGCGCACATCTTTTCCATTGATCTTGTGAAAACATAGATGTCAAACCCAATTCAAACCGTCATATTGCTTTTGACATGGACATAGGAAGACTTTGGATTTTTTTCCAAAACTTAGATTCTAGCACCTCCCAGAACTTACGCTGTTTGGGTAATGTAGTTTCAACCCCATATGTAACAATGGGAATAACTTTCTGTTTGTAAAATAATAGTATATGAGAATAGGAACACTTCGCATATTTATGCATTTGTAACCTCGCTTGAGCGATCAGAGGAAGTAATTTGTGAGTGATTCCAGACTCGTTATCATTTTTTCTTAAAGAGTTGGAAAACAAAACACCCAGATATTTATACATGTTAACTTTTTCGAGTTTCTCACTTCCCAAGTTCCATTGATAAGAGTTGACTTTCAATTGCGTCTTTGGTTTACACACTTGTGCTTGCGTCTTGGCCGTGTTAATCTTCTAGTTGTTTTTTGATACATACAAGTTTAATGGGCTTAACATGTTTTGTAATCCATTAGGGGTTTTGGATAAGAGAATGAGATCGTCTGCATAAAGCAGATAATTGATCAGATGGGTGCATATTTTAGGAGCATCACAGATTATATGTATAAAGATAAGACTAATATCTAAGATGAAGAGATTGAACAAGGTTGACGCTAAAATGCATCCCTGTTTTAGTCCTCTCTGTGTGCAAATATAGGCAGATAGTATACCATTTAGAGTCAATCTCACTTGCATATGAGTGTTTGAATGGAGCAACCCAATTAAAGCTAGTAGAGAATACGGGCAATTATAATCAAAGGCTATTCTGAAGTCAACGAATGCAAGGGCCCTCATTACAACCCAGGCGTTAAGGGGTTAAAGACGCCGTAAAAGGTGGCGGCGCCGTTAAACCCTTAACGCCTGATTACGAGGTCCCTTTGCGGGTGGCACGTTAATGCTTTTAGCGGCGTTAAAAAACCAACCCGCAAAGGGACCTTGGTGCTAAGTACAGTGCCACAATTTGCGGCACCGTACTTAGCGCCTTCCACATTCCCATTGAGCCCTATGGGGCAAAAATGGGAATGGGAAGGGCCATGGCGGCATGGGGAATTACCACCCCGCCAACCTCGCTATTAGCACCATGGTCCAACGCCTGGTTCGTAATGAGGGCCAAGTAAATTGGTTGACCAAGTTTTGCATACTTAGCCTTGATTATGTTCAGGATCATTATATTAGGTATAGTGCCCACTCCAGTAGCAAAACCTGCTTGAAGAGGATCCACCAAGTGTTTGTCTCGCACCCAATGTTTAAGCTTTTTTAAAATGAGACGCGTAAAGATCTTCCTTGGTGCGTCTAGTAATGCTATGGGGCGATAGCTATTAGGAGCCTGACGGTTACCCTTTTTGTAAATCGGCACTGTAATCGAGTGTCTCCATGACTGGGGAATGGATTGATATTCATTCACCATGGTAAAGATATTAAATAGGATTTAGGCCCACATATTAGGGCTCTGTCTGAGTGTCTGACTGGATAGACCATCTGGACCACAGGCTCTTGACCGACTTATAGATTTAATGCATAATTGGATATCTAAAAGATGGAATTCCAAGTTGAATTTGGTAGGAAAATTGACTGTATCCAAACTTTCATTATTTGTTGGATGAGCATACAGGTTAGAGAAATAGGATATCCAGTCAGACTCCACAACACTATTGGCTTGGATAAGTCCTTGTGGTCCATTCGTAACACCATTCATGATTGCTCATGTTCTTGAAGAATTTTTGGATTGTATTAGTCTGAGCATATTTTGACCATCTATCTGATATAAATTTGCCCGCCTAGCTCTTAACCAGTTTTTATACCGGGTTTTAATCTTGGTCAATGTGGGCCCTCTTAATACCATAGGTAGTTTTACAGCATTTCTTTTTTCATTCCTATACATGGTTTTTCGCTTTTTCAATTCATCATTATGAGTGTGCAAAGATGGTTTCGTGAGTTTGGATTTTCTTCTCTTATCATCAAGAAAGTAAGGCATCATTGCATAATAGTGATAGCTCGACAGCTCACCCTGTTTAGTCAACCCCACACAATTCTGTATGTATTCATGGAGTTCATGCAGCTGCTTATCTGAACATCATAGTCTGGTGCTTCTCGCATTTGTAGTTAGATTTGTTAGAGAGAGCACCCTATCAATCTGCCTTGGTGGAATGCAAGATATCCATTTTGCAGTCAGCTGATCATGATCACTAAAACTGGATTGCACAATACAAAAATCAACAATACAAGGGAATAACGAGGTACTTACATAAATATAATCAATCAAAGCTGCTGATTTCCCTCGCCTCCATGTTGGTTGGGCTGGCATATCAGAGGCACACGAACCATTGAGCATCACGAGATTATGAAACTTTATGAATTGATTCCAAACTCTAAGTCTTGGTTGGGGCTTCGCTGTTTTTACATAAACATTTTAAATTCAAATCGCCTCCCATGATAATGTGCCATATAGATTTGTCTTGGGAGATCATTAACATTAATTCGCTCAGATCCTCAAGGAAGCGTGTCTCTATGATGCCAGCCGGGTTCCAATACAAATTGATAACTGCCAATGAGTGCACTGGTGATGTAACTTTGACCATTTGTATAAATCTATTTGGATTGGGCCATGGTTCTATAACAATACCTAGGGCAGTTTTAATTGCAATAAGAAGACCTGATATAGGCCGACCATTTCCAGATCTATGGGCTGAGTTTAAGAATACATCGTAGCCATCTATTATTGGCGAGACTTGTAACCACGTCTCTTGAAGCATAACCACATCATACTTAACAAGATCACCAAAACTTTGAGTCAGATGCTTAAAGCCTCTTGTATTCCAATTTATTAAGGCAAGTGTTTCAGGTGACAACTCAGGGACTAGGTAATTCTGTACATGAGAGGTCATATAATGGTTGTTAGTTTACTTCTCCTCAGACACCATTTTCTCTAAGCTTAAGGCCTTGTAGGTTCTGTTGGAGAGAGTGATTTTTTTTATACTTGGGATAGATTATTGTATCTCCTCTGTTGTAATAACAAAACCCAAATTATAAAGGGCCTCTTTCTCCAACCATATTGTGTTTTGCACTTCTCTCGATTCCATCCAGAGTTTCACTGTAGTAGCTAGTTTGTTTTTGGCAAATTCAACTAGAGCAATGTCAGTAGACAATATATCCTCTAGTTGAAGAACATCAGAGAATATAGCTAAGACAGTATGGGCCTCATTCCGAGTAGGGCGGTAAGGGTTAATGGTCACCGGTAACGAGACCGGTGCCGTTAAACCCTTACCGCCCTACTATGAGTTCCCTTTGCGGGTCCTTCCTTAACGCCTGCTTTTAGCAGGCGTTAAGGACGGGACCCGCAAAGGGACTTTGGTGCTAATAACGGTACCCTAATTTACGGTACCGTTATTAGCGCCTTCCCCATTCCCATTGAGCCCTATGGGGGCTCATATGGGAATGGGGAAGGGCCCTGGTGAATGAGGAATTACCGGTCCCTCCAACCTTGGAATGGACCGGTAATTACTTTATTCACCAGGGCGGAGTCGGAACGATTTTGGAGGCAACCATGCCGCAAATAGCGGCGTGGTTACCTCCAAAGTCGGAATGAGGCCCTATGTCTATTGATATCATACTGTGGGAAGGGTGCCGGTCGGCACGATAGTATCAGTGAATATGCCACTGGTCGCTTTATGCCAGTTGGAAATAATTTGGCTTGGGAGGATACTGGTTTCTTATCATTAGATTTTGGTTGAGTATCTTGAGTTTCTAATGGAAGCAGACCTGCAAGCGCCGTCTGTAAGAGTTGTATTGCTTGCATCAAACTCAACGGAGCTTGCGAAATCTTATTGACATTCTGCGGACAGATGATACCTGTCAGGCAGAAGTCAGATTCCAGTAATTGGATAAGTTCGGGCTCAGTTTTCTTTTTTGGTGATTTAATCGTGTTAGTTTTTTGTGCAATGCTAAACAAACGAGCATCTGAGTTACACAAGAGTGGCCCACTATTACTCTGCTGGGTAGGATTTAGTGTAGTGCAATCACCACGCCTTTGAGTTATAGCAGTCTTTGCAGCACCTAGAGAATGACTACTAGAAGGACTTTTGGTGGGTAAACGTTCCGCCAGGCGTCCAACGCTTCCCGAATCTCTTTTCGTTGTAGAGCCTGATTAACAGCAGTCTGCACTTTATAGTTTTCCTGACCAACTTCATTATTTTGTTTCACTGCCACTTCAACCAAGTTGTCTAATGGGGCATAAGGAATAATAACTCTGCCCACCTCAGAGTCACAAGGAAGTATTGATTTTTTAGTCTTATCAAGTTTTTGATATTTTTTTGAGATGGCTTTGGAGAGCAAAATAGTATTTTTTACTGGTTTTGGCTTAGTTAGTGCCTTGAGAAATTGTTTGGAACTGGAGCCCTTTTTTGGAATTGCTTTTTGATTTTTTGGTAGCTTACTCATAGGTACAGCTTTAATTTTTGAGAAGATAGTATATGCTGATTTTTTATTATTGTTATTATTATTATTAACTCAACTTGATGAGTTGGATTGTGAATCCATAACCACACAACTAAGCTTCACCTCTGGTCGGGTTGCCGGTTTTTCCTGGGCATCCAGTGCTTCTGAATGTTTAGGTTTCTCAAGGACTTCATAGATTGGGCCATGTATGGCGGGTATCACACTACGCATATCCATATTTGTTGTGGAATTAACCCCAGTTTGAGAGGATTTTGTCACCAGATTCTTCTGACCACAACCAAATTTTTTGGGACACACACATTTTCTGGTTTGTAACAGCGCAGACGTCTCTGCCTGCCAGTGAAGTATTCGTTCGATCTGTTTGTGCTGCATAGACATTTTACCTTCAAGCGATTTGAATAATTTTGTCATCGTTTGAAGAGCTAGATTCATTGTGGTGAATGTAACCTCCAACAGTTTTATAATTAGGTCAGGTTGATAGTTCTTGAATACCTCTTCCGCATTCTTTAAATTACAGGGAGTAGGGGCCGTATAAGAAGCTATTGAACTAATAGAGGAATGGGAAGTATCAGGAAACATAACTGGAGAACTAGATAAATTATGGTGGGTAATGTCATCTCCATGGTTACCACTAGGTACATCTATATCTATGACCACCTGTTCTTCTATTTCTTGTGGCGCCAGCAGCGCTGGGGGTAGGATCTCAGGGCGCTCCCACACCTCTACATTATTCAACATCACGCTATCAGATGTCGATGGTTGCACATACACGGCCGGTTCTTCCACTAAAACAGCCGTGGGACCACTCGCTTCAGTGAGACTGGGCAAAACAGCCGGCACTGATATTGTTATTGTTTGTGGCACAGGTTTTATGGAGAGCTCGCATGTCCCAGTTGTCAAGTCTGACTGTAGCTCCAGTACTGGTGAGAAATCTTTACAGTATTTACGGATGTCGGCTAGAACTTCCACTTTAGAGATAGATTTTTTTGTTTTGGAGGTAAGCCGTCTTATCGGCGTAAAGCTTGTTGCCTTTGGTATATGTCTTTGGTTAATACGAATTGAGGAACATGAATTTAGCAAATTAGTCTTTACTGTTATTATGGGTGGCATACCTGATTTCAGCATTGGGAGTACTCGTTGCATTACACGCCCCACTCCGATGCTATCTAATCAACACGATGCAAAAATATTAAAGATCATCTAATAGAACAAAGCCTGGGGCCTCTGCGCCCTATGCCGCTCACCGCGAACAGCAAACAGTACTTTAAAGTACTTCGTGGTGCGCGCGCAGGTGCGCAGGGCAGCAGCTATTTAACTTGTTTCGGCAGAACATCACCATGCCTGAGGTGTAGCCGCCATTTTTGTTAAGCCACACCTTTCAAAAAAATTTAAAAAATCAAAATATATATATATATATTTTTCTCAGTGAACCAATAGATTCTAGTCGAGAAAGGCACAACTTATACACGCTGTACAGCACAACGTGTTAAATCCCAACGTGTTAAATCACAACGTTTTCACAAAAACAGGACAACTTGGCACAACACTAGTGCGAAATACACAGACAGTCACCTTTTGTCTTCCTTGCAAGTCCAGGCAAATCCGGTGCAGCACTTTTAGACTTCCTGACAGCCTCGGAAACTGTCAAAAATGAGCGCTGGTAACCGCCACGTTTTCTCCAGTCTGGAGACGCAATTTACAATGCACAGTCCACGGCCTCAGCAAACAGTACTTTAAAGTACTTCGAGGTGCGCGCGCAGGTGCGCAGGGCAGCAGCTATTTAACTTGTTTTCGCAGAACGTCACCACGCCTGAGGCTGAGCCGCCGTTTTTGTTAAGCCACACCTTTTGTCTTCCTTGCAAGTCCAGGCAAATCCGGTGCAGCACTTTTAGACTTCCTGACAGCCTCGGAAACTGTCAAAAATGAGCGCTTAAAGTACTTTGAGGTCTCTTGTTTAATATCTATATTAGACTTGTGCTGGTCCTTCTCCAGTCTCATGGTTTCCGCTATTATTCCTACGCGGATGACACCGAGATTCTGGTTCGCCTGGACCTATCTCTGTCTGAGACAGCTGCCCGACTGAGGAAATGCCTTGAGGAGCTAAGGGGATGGATGACATCTAACTGGCTAAAGCTCAATGCTAGCAAAACAGAGGTTTTGCTTGTAGGCACTAACTCTCGCCATTTGTTCTGGACTGCTGATTTTTGGCCTCCTTTTCTTGGCCCCATCCCTACGCCTGTTCTGTCAGTCAGAAATCTGGGGATGAAAATCACTGCCTCCCTGACCATGGATGAGCAGGTGGCCGCAGTCTGCAAGGCTGGCCATTTTAAACTCTGGGTCCTGCGGAAGGTTCTTCCTTTTATTCCCACAGTCTTCCAAGCCCCGGTGGTAGCCGCCCTAGTTTTTAGTATAGTAGATTACTGCAATTTGCTTTATCTAGGGCAGCCTCTTTACCTTATCAGCAGCTACAACTTCTCCAAAATGCAGCGGCTAGATCCATTCTTCACCCTCCGTTTGGAACACACATGACCACCTTGTTGAGACAACTGTATTGGCTCCCTGTGGCTGCTCGGATTATGTTCAAGTCCATGTGTATTGTGCATCGGGCCTTCTAGGGTATTGGAGCATATTACCTGGAAGCCAGATCTGTGCGCTGCTTTCCCACTCGCGCTCTCTGCTCCCAGTCAACCCTCTTGATAGTTGTCTTCGGTTTAGGCTGGCCTGCTCAGGGGGGCGTGCCTTTTCTGTTGTGGCTGCCAAATCTTGGGATGAGCTTCCTCTTGCTTTATGGAAGATAGTCGATCACCTTGTCTTTCAGAGGAAGTTGAAAACTATACTACTCTAAAAGTTTTTTTATTGAAATCTCCTGTATGTCTCAGCGCCATTATGCCTTTGGGCGTACACGCGCACAACAAGTTCCGATAACATAACATTGGGAGCGTGTGGCCTTCTGTTGCATATCAAAATGGCTTCAGGCTCTAGACCTTCCACAAAACTGAGTTAAATGTTGCATATTTTAGAAAATTCAGCTCCATGGGTTGTACTTTTGCTTACTCAGTGCACACCCTTCCACTCCCATAAACCTCTGTCACATGTCCACGCTCCGCCTCCTTCCTCTGCTCAGCTAAGCTTCAAAGGTTTTTGACCAAATGGGTCTGGCAAGTCTTATGAGGAGTTAAGGAGCGTTTGACCTTTGTGTTTTAATACAGGGAAAGATTTCCCTTGTCCAGGCACAGCCTTAAGTCAGTTCTTATGAACAGAAAAAGCAAAAAATGGTGCTTTTAAAAATAGTTTTTCAAGCATTAGACCGGCTACAATATCTTGCATTAAATATTATACATTTCGCTGCTGCACCATGCAAACAATTCCAAACCTGTATTAATGTGTGCCTTTAAATTACTTCTGGCAATGGAGTTTTATTTTTGATATGGTCTAATTAAGGTTGCAGGATGCACAGAGTTCTCCATAACAGTTCATTCTTTTGGAAAAATTGCACACCAGTGCCTCAATAACACTGTCTGAAAAGGACAAATACCTTAGGGCCCTGTCACATGAACATGGGGCATAGTTAGTTTTCCAATTTTCTGCACCTTTCGGCCTAACTTAGCCTGATGCAGTTCACTTGTATCCTGGGGCTGTACATACCCAGCGGGGCTTTCATTCTTCCCCCATTGTGCTGTCTCTCCCTGCCCCCTTGTGCTGTTGCTACTTCCCATTTGCTCTGTTGCTCTGACCCCCCCTTGCTCTGTTGTTCCTTCACCCTTTGCTCTGTCGCTTCTTACCCCCTTGCTCTGTTGCCTCTTCCCACTTGCTCTGCCACTCCAACCCTCTTGCACTGGAAATCCCTCCTTGCTTGCACTATCGTTCCTTCCTCCTTGTGATGTTGCTCCTTCCCCTCGTGCTGTTGCTCGTTTACTCCATTTACACGGTCACTCTTTCGACCCCATTTGTGTTGCCAATCTTTCCTTTAAATGTTTACATTGCTACTGTGTTCTGTTGCAGGCCTAGCTTTCATTGATTGTATCTTATTCTCCCACGTGTTGACATTTATTTCATACCCCCTACAGTGCTTCCCTCACCCTCCTGGCACTGCCCTTCATTCCCTCCCAGGCTGTCATTTCTTCTTCCCTATGCTGTCATTTCTCATTCCTTCCCTTCATGCTAAGTGTACAATGCAGTAAACCACTGCAAATGCCAAAGTTATTGGCATTGCCAATGCTTATTTGACTAGTCTCGATGAAATGTAAACACTGTCTACAAATATGCTTTGCAGGCGGCATTTAAATTGTTTTCTTATGGGCTCAATTTGGTCTTGACCAGGTGCAAAACCGACGCGGCTCCTATAGGAATCCATTTGTTGTCTGCTTGCATGCAGGTGTCCGATAAAACGCACTGGTGAGATGGAGGAGTACTGCACAATGGTTATTCCTGCTCTGGGCCAATCCTTTGTCTCATCACTGCTGGCAAATGCAGTTGGGTGTGAAATTGAGGTTTGAAAGCATAATGCCTCACTTGAATGCCTCAATTTAACACCCGTCCTCATTTAAAATGAGGCAGTCCTCATTAAAAAAATAAAAAAAAAAAAAGTTAATTTCATGCCAGCGACCATTTTTCCTCTCCGTCTAATGGAAATGGAAATGCCAACTGTAAGTATACTTTGCAGGCAGGGTTTACTATGGATTCCTATGTGATCGGCCTGGTCTTGACCATGTAAAAAAAACAACGTGGATTCCGTAGGAATCCATTCTTTGTACGCCTTTATGAAAAACTCACTGATGAGATTGAGCATGATTGCATGATTGCTGAGATTCTATCCCTGCTCTATGTATGCTCCTGATGTGTATCATAACCGCTGAATAAATAATGCGGGATGTTAAATGGTGATGTTAAAGCATCCTTTTAAAAAGCAGACTAATTTAAATGTAGGCTGTGTTAGTATACTGTTTCCTTATTTGTTAACTGCATTTTTTAAAATAAACACCAGTAAATATCAAATATTAAATAAATCTCAAGATGCAAAAAGTTAAAGAAATCTTTTCGTGGGCAGGATTGTACATATGTTGAGCACAGACACGAACAGATACAAAGGGCCAATGCATTTCTGATCATGAATATGTCCTTCACCATAACTAGCATCTGCATCTGTATAACTTAACAAATGGCATGTCATCCTAAGGATAATGGACCATAGGGATAATTTGCGAACGCAGATCAACACAAGCATGTCCAACAGGGATTTAGGCCTGCTGGACATGTTATCCCATACACAATACTGTGCACTAAACAATTGCTTTTAACTTTTGCATCCTGAGATGTATTTTTTAATTGCTATATATTGGAGTTTATTTTGCATGGTCGTTTAGACTTTATATGTGAGCACTCACCACCCAGCACCTACCTTTTTCTCATGACAGCTTGTGTTCAACACATTTCAAAAGCAGCTAATATGTCTTTGGCCATTAAAAGATAGTTTTATCCCAACAATTTACTGGTTGAAGTTTTAATTTCCTTTGCATTGAGAACAGCATCCACGTTGGATTTAAGGACATAATTCAGAACGTCTGTGCACGTGAACAGAGGAAGGAAAGATCATGTGTCACACTATATTAAGGCCCCTGGGCGGTGTTAGGCAAAGTTTGTATGCAGTACCCTCTGGGAACACTACAAACAACTCTAACTACAGGTATAGGAAACCCAAACTTTGGTATAAGCTTGTACTACACAGTTTTGGTAGCGTGTTGAGCAGCCAGGCTTATCTCAATAGGGGTCAATTTGAGATGTAGGGGAGTTACACAGAGATTCACAGTGACAAGTATCCAAATCAACACTTACACTCAAGGTTTCTTTAATACACAATTATTAATGTATTTATCAGTCAGTTAGAATAAGCGTTCTGCAGAATTGAGCAATAGAAAAAGTAACACACAAAAACACTTCAATACTGTACACTCTTAGTTTCTAAATCAGTAAAGACCCTTTTGGAATGGCCCACAGACACAACCTACACCCTCAGGTGACTTCAATAGCTATGGTGCTGGGGATATTAATATCTTACTGATTGCCTTTAGAATACTGTTATAGTTGGTAAAAGGAAAAGGTTATTAGAACAACAAGAGACCACAAATATTCTTAAGCAGGCCAATACTTTTGGATCCCCACAGCAGAGTCATTCAGTGTAACTGGCTAGGCCAAAATCAATGGGAAAAAGTCTTATATAGGATGAAGCACTTCTTTGAAGCTAAGTAGAAAAATATTTGCACAATGTTTTAGAAGTCTTTGAAGAAAAGAAGAATCTAATGTAGCGCCACAAGCTGTTAGACTTGTAGGGGTAGAAGATGCAAGCAACTCTACAGCAAGAGGTAAGTTCTCTCAGACTTTGTACAGTACCTTTGAATTGAAGAAAAAGTGCAGCAGATGACTTCTGTTCCTGTGCAGCTCTGCAGATCTCACTGTTCCTGAGCCTCAGTCATGGGGACAAGAGGGAGGACTTCTGGGGACTCCTGCATTACAATGGGATGGACACTGCTCGCAACTGGCAATCTTCAAATCAGTGGCTTTTCAATGTTTCAGCTCCTCGCGTCTACCGCAAATAGCAACACTGCGGTTCTTGGCTGTCGAGATGGACTTTCCTTGCTTCTGGGTCCCGCACTCTGTTGAGGGGGCTCAGGTTCGATTAGTCCTGCTTCCTGGGAGTCCAGAGGATCTTGCTGAAGCTCTAGGCTAGCTTAAAAGCCACACACACAATCTGGTGTGCCTCACCGTGGCTATACGGTTTCCAGCAGCAACTCTGTGGAAATTCAACCAGCTCTGAGAAGGATATCAAGGTGGCATACTTTGGAGTTGATTAGTCCCACCAACTCAAGGGGAGAAGTCGTCCTTGCAGGGGCTTCTCTGTCGATACAAATTTGGAGTTTTAGCACAGTAGCAGGGCTTCACCGGGCAAACCAATGGTCCAGGAGTTGCAGCAGGCGTCCTCTACAAGTTCTTTTTCAGTTCCTTTGTCCAGTGGTCGACTCTGCCTTCCAAGCCAAAAGCCTTGCCTTTTATTCAGTTCTCTCCCATTCATTCCAGCCTAGCTGTCAGTCACCCAGCAGGGTGGCTTTCCTTGCCGGACAGTCGGACAGCCAATCACTGCAAAGTGCATTTAGGTCTTCTAGGAGACTACGCACAGGGAGTTTCGGGCACCTCCCTCACATCCTGCCTACCCCAGACACCCTGAAGCCAGAGGCGGACTTCATTCATACTCCAGGCCCCGTTATGTTTGTTTGTTTGTTTATTTATTTAGTATAGCGCTCCAGACCCAGGGCTAAATGGGCGCTCAAAGAACAGGTTACATAATTATAGTATATACAATTTTTTTTTGCAGTTATACAGTTGTGGCGGTGATATGCAATATACAGTATATACAAGCAAGGTAGTTAGATTTCACGGTTAAACATTTCAGGGTATGAACAATATATACAGTTAGAAATAAGCTTAGTCTATTTTAGGATTGGTTTCTCCAGAAGCCAGCTAATGACAAATTTTCTGAACAATTGGAAGGATTTGGTCGGTTTAATGTTCAGCGGCAAGGTGTTCCAAAGTTGAGGGGCAAGGACAGTGAAACTCGAGCCCCCAGCTCTTTTGGCGGTGAATCTAGGCACAGTGCGGCAGAGAGTATTGGAGGATCTAGTGATTCTTGTACTTGGTTTTAGAGTGAGTTTGTTGGTGAGATACGGGGGGCCAGGTGGTTTAGGGCTTTGTAGGTAAGGCAGAGGGCTTTTAGGTCGATTTTTAGTTGAATGGATAACCATTTGCAGGATGTTCTTATGTGGGAGATGTGCTCTCTCCTGGGAATATTTAGTGCTGCTCTGAGCGTATTGTTTTGGAGGATCTGAAGTTTATTGATTATAGCTTGGTTGGCACCTAGGTAGAGGCTATTGCAGTAGTCAAGCTTTGATTGTATGAGGGCCCTAGCCGAAGTGAGGCAGCTGTTCGTAGATAGAAAAGGTCTGCAGGCCCTAATTAGTTTCCCAGTGTAGGCGGTGGCTGAGGTGGTCATGTTGACTTGTTTGGAGAGGTTGGTATTGGCGTCAAGGTAGAAGCCTAAGGTTTTCATGTTTTTCACGACTGGGATGATGTTGCCATCTATGATAAAGTTGGAGTAATCGGGGCTAAGTTTCTGTAGGTTTTTGGGAGAACCGACTAGCAGTCTTCTCATCATTCAGGCAGAGGCCGTGTGTGGCCATCCATGCCTGAATGATGCCGAAGATTTTGTTAATCCTAGTAGCGTCTGTATTGTAATTGCCAGTGATGGTGAGGAGTATCTGGGTGTCATCTGCGTAGTTGGTGTAGGTGACACCCAGATGGTCTAGCTTATCAAAGAGAGGCTTTGTAAAGATATTATAGAGGGTAGGGGAGACGCAGGACCCTTGTGGGACACCGCAAGTGATAGGGATGGGGTCTGCTGCAGCCACAGATGAGAAGACCCTCATGGTCCTGTTGGCTAGGAAGGAATGTATCCACATGACAGCAAAGGGGGAGAAGTGGCCAGCAGATGAGAGGTGGTTGCAGAGTATTTTGTGGTCAACCAAGTCGAAGGCTGCTGAGAGGTCTAGGACGAGTAGGATAGCTGCTTTGTTTTTGTCCTTGATGTCATCAATCTGACGTTTGAGGTCAAAAAGGGCAGTTTCTGTTCCATGTTGAGGACAAAAGCCAGATTGACGCAGGCCTAGCAGTTGATTGGACTCTAAGTAGTCTTGAATTTGCAGGTAGGCGACTCTGTCAAGGATTTTTAGCAGGAAGGGGACCGTGGTGATAGGCCTGTAATTGGTAGGAATGGCAGGGTCGAGGGATTTTTTTTTAGAGGGGGGAGAACCCATGACTGTTTCAAATTGTTAGGTACATAATTGGTCGAGAAGCATAGGATTACTAGTTTGGAGATGAAGGGGGATAGGCCTCTCGCAGCATCTTTCATGATCTGGGTGGGGCAGCTATCCCCTTTGCAATTAGAGGGTTTGAGGGATGCTATAATTTTTTGGACTTCGGGTATAGTGACCATTTTGAATGTGAAGCCGGAGGTGTTGTTGGTCGGGCGGATGTGCTAGATATGGAGGCGTTACTGTTGGAAAGTTGTAGTCTTTTGGACTCGATTTTGGTTTGAAGACCAATGATTTTGTTGGCAAGGGCACTTTGGATGCTGGTGCACCATGGCTTGTCTTTCACACAAGTATCGGTCGGAGGGTTGGGATTTTCTAAGTCTTTCAGGGTGGTGAAGAGTTCTTTAGCAGAGGATTGAGCATTGTTTATTCTAACATTGTAGACTTCCTTTTTAGTGCGGATTATCTCTTTCTTGTAGTGGGAGGAGATGGTCATAAGATTGGATTTATTTTCTACTGAGGGGTTGGTTTTCCATAGGGTTTCCATCTTGACTTTCTTTTTTCTAAGAGTTTTGAGTTCCGGTGTGTACCAAGAGTTCAGTTGAGCTCTAGGTTTACCTTTGTGTAGCTTTAGTGGGGCAACGGAATCAATGGCGCTAGTTAGGGCATAATTGTAGGTGTTGACTAGAAGGTTAAGGTCAGCGGTGGCTGGGAGTGTGTTTAGGAGGGGGAGAATGAGTGGTGTGAGGGTCTCTGCAGTAATGTTATGCTTGTTTCTGGTCAGGCACGCTGGTGCGTGGGGGCGCTGCTTGGGGTTAGGATTGTTGAGGTTGATGTTGAATATTATGAGGGAGTGGTCAGTCCATGCAAAAGGTTGTGGGGCTTTGCAGGTGATATTGCAGTTATGGGCTGCGACCCAATCGATAGTTCTACCTTTCTGGTGGGTAGGTAGTGTAATGACTTGAGTAAAGTCGTGCTCGGATAGGGCATTAGCCAAGGAGGCGGCTGGAGTGTCGTTAGGGTCGTTATACCCTAGATTAAAGTCTCCTAGAATAATATTTTGGGAGTGGGGCTTGGAGTTCTCTGCTCTGAGGGTGGTAATGTCTTCCTCGAAGGAACCTGTGGGGCTTGGGGCTCTGTATATTAGTTGCACAGTAATTGTGCTCTTGGGGGTAGTTTGTAATTTGATGGTAAGGTGCTCGCAGGAATTTAGCGGGGGGAAGTGATGGGTCTGAGGTCGAGTGAGGATTTGAATATGACTGCTACACCTTCTGCGCAAGCATTGGGTCTGTCCGTTCTGAGGATGGAGTAGTTGTCGGGAATAGCAAGAGTAAGGTATGGTGCTGCTGCTTCATGTAGCCATGTTTCTGTAGTAGCAAGGAAGTTAAGGTCTGCTGAAAGGATGATGTCAGCAATTTCGGTTGGGTGAGCTACTAGGGATCTACCATTGAGTAGTGCTCCTTTTAGAGAAGCTGTGTTGGTGGCATTAGTGCTGTTCTTAATTGTGGTCTTGGTCATGGGTGCGGCAGGCAGCTTGCTGGATGTGGTAAGGAGTCTAGCGCCAAGTCTGTTATTGCAGTCATGGAAGGTAGGGTTGGTTGTGGGGCGCTATCCTAATGTATTGGGACGGTTGGGGTTGGTAGCAATGTAGTCAACTTTAGTGAGGTTGGTAATGTTGGGTAGGGTGTTAGCTGGTGTGGCGCTAACTTTAGCAGTGATGTGTTGGTGAGCGATGAGTGGGAATGGTGAAAGGGAGGGCAGGAAGGGTGTGGGACAGGGGATGGGATGGTGTCTAGGGCAGCCGAGTTTAGCTAGTTCATTGTTGTATGGTATGTAGCTGTTGCTGCTACATGGAATGCTGTTGTTCATGATGCAAAAAGGGAACATGGTGGGAATGAGCCATGGGAGCATAGTTGATATTATGCAGGGAACGGGCAATTTCAGTTAGGCTACAGCAAGGCAGGCAAGGACTAGATTCGAAATTGCTAATACGGTGCAGACGATGGGCAACTTCAATTTGACTGCAACAGGGCAATTTCATTTATGCAACATCAAGGCAGGCATAGGCTAGAATCGAGATTGCTGATAAAGTGCAAAAAGGGCAACTTCAATTAGACTACAACAGGGCAATTTCAGTTATGCAACATCAAGGCAGGCATAGGCTAGAATCGAGATTGCTGATAAAGTGCACAAAAGGGAAACTTCAATTAGACTACAACAGGGCAATTTCAGTTATGCAACATCAAGGCAGGCATAGGCTAGATTCGAAATTGCTGATAAGGTGCAAAAACGGGCAACTTCAATTAGACTACAACAGGTCAATTTCAGTTATGCAACATCAAGGCAGGCATGGGCTAGATTCGAAATTGCTGATAAGGTGCAAAAAAGGGCATCTTCAATTAGACTACGGGGGCGTGGCCTGACGCGCATGGAGTGAGGACGGCGCTTCCTTGAGCTCCGGCTGAGCCGCGCAGTCGGATCCTTCTTCGGGCATTACGAGCGCAGCTGTGCCGTCTACTCACCGGTACAGCTGCTCATAAGGCGATCACCCGTGTGTGGCACTTCTTCCCGAAAAAAATCGGAGCCTGGGCACCCGTGGAATCGACCCAGCCCGGCTCCCCCCTACCTCCCGAGGGAAGTCTCCAAGATGGCGGCCGCATTACGTCGTTGACTCCGGGGCTCCGGAGCACCCGCGGAGATCGGGACGCCCGCCAGGCTGATCACTCGCTTCTTCGGATAACAGCTGCCATCCAGGGGCCCGAGCCACCCCTCGAACCGAGGCCCCACAGACCTCAACCAAGATCGGACGGCGGCTCTACTTCGCGCCCAGAACCGGCGCCCCCCGCGGATCATACACCGCCGGCCCCGCGGACTCTGAGCCCCGGCCTGTGGGGCGCCTGACACACTCGCCGCCAACCGGGAGCCCTGGCCGCACACTCGGGCGGACTTCCACACCGGGGCCGCGTCTGGCCCCCAACTGGGATTGGCACAAGGACGCCTCACCTGGGGCGTGGGCCGCACTTGCAGTGGGAGCCCCCCCGCCCCATCTAAAGGCCGACCCCACCATCTTCCTGCGAGCCTCAGACCAGCAGTCCACCGGCCAGACGACGGGGGCCTTCTCACCTCCCCCAACTGGCACCCTCCTGCCCCGCAGCAACCAGCTTTGACCGGCTCCCGCCGCCATTCCAACTACATCACGCCGTTGACTCCGGGGCACCGGAGAGCCCGCGGAGACTGGGTCACCTGCCGGGCTGATCACTCGTTCCATCTGCGGACCGCTATCACCCAGGGGCCCATGCCACACCTCGGAACGAGGCCCCACAGACTTCAACCGGGATCAAGGGACAGCATTGCGGGGTCCTCCGCCTCCCGCCCAGAATCAGCGCCCCCGCGGATCAGACATTGCCGGCTCACTTGGGCGGACTCCCACACCGCGGCCGCGTCCGGCGGCCTCCAACTGAGACTAACACAAGGACGCCGCACCTGGGGTGCATACCATACTCACTGCGGGAGCCCCCCGCCCCATCTAAAGGCCAACCCCGACATCTCTCGCGGGCCTCAGACCGGCAGTCCACCAGCCAGACGACGGGAGCCTTCCCACCTCCCCCAACCAGCACCCCTCTGCCCCGCAGCAACCAGCTTTGACCGGCTCCCGCCACCACTTCATCCTCGGGCCGCAACGACTTGCACGCCCCTACCACGGGGCAGCTGCACACCTGTCACAGGGAGTGCACTAGGATTGGCGACACGACGCACCTAACGGACACGCAGTGGTGGGTTGCCTGAAGTCGCATGCTTACCCACTCTGCGGGAAGACATTGAACTCCTTGCCTCACTCATCGAAGCCAAGAAACTCCACTATGGCGGCCGCAAGAAATAAGGCCAGAAATGCCACCATGGACCCTTTCGTTACATCTAAGTCTCAGCCAGCCTCCCAGACCACCCCGACAGGCCCAGCACCGCGAGCCAGCTCGGAGGACGACACCAGGCACAATCAGGTACTGGATGCGATCGCCGCCCTAAGATCATCCATAGAATCGAAGATAGGCGAAGTCAAAGCTGACATCCAACTGATAAGACAGGATGCCCGCAACCTGACGGAACGTGTCACCGCTATTGAATCTTCCCAGAAGGACAGGTCCGACGACACGGCGGTCCTAAAGTCGGAGGTTGCAACTCTCAAAAACAAGGTGTCCCTTCTGGAGGCGAGGTCCGAAGAGGCGGAGGGCCGCGCCAGGCGCAACAACATCAGGATACTGGGGGTGCCGGAGGGGACAGAGGCTATGGACCCGACAGCCTTTGTGGAATCCTTAATCCAACAGGAGATCGGGGTGACAAATCTCTCCCAGGGCTTCGCCATAGAGAGGGCTCACCGATCCCTCCAAAAGAAACCCCCCCCCAGGCTCCTACCCTCGCACCATCATTGCGAAGGTACTCAACTTCCGGGACCGGGAGGTAATCCTGAAATTCTCGCGAGAAGGCGGAGAAATACAACGGGGCAACTCTAAAATCACTATATATCCCGACTACACCCAGTCGGTTCAGAGAGCCAGGAACTCGTTCGTACCAATCAAGGCTAGACTGAGGAAACTGAATCTGAAATATATGCTGCTTTACCCCTCCAGACTGAAAGTGCTTTTTAAGGGAAGGGCAGTGTTCCTGGAAACTCCAGCGGCAGCCACTATGTGGATGGAACATAACGGCCTGGCCGAGGTCCCTGTGGATGCTTCTCTCGGACAACATAATGAAGATAGCCAGGGGTGACACAGATGCCCCCCCAACACACCAGAAATGGTAAAAGAGTCCCGACCCACCTGAAGCAAAACTACAAAAAGAGTTCGCTAAACGAGTGCGCGGCCCGCCGGACTCCCCATGCGCGTACATGGACCCCGTTCCCGCGAGAGCCCAGTGCAGGCCAGTTGCCAGCACATACTTACTCGCGCTAGACACCCGGATGGGGACAGACAGTGCGAGAGCACCCGAGCACTGCACCGTTGTGACAGGAGCTGGGTGCACCAGTTACAGTTGTGTTTTTCAAGTTGTTGTTGTTCTAACTCTCCCGCCTCCGAGAACTCTTACCGGCTCCAGAACGAACTCAAAATTAAACATTGAAACGGATCGCCCCTCATGGTTTGGACAGGTCATGGCCCGAGACAACATACGATCAACCCTTGGAAAAGTGGGGGTATCTCTGCTGACATCCGAAGTCGACGCACAATGGCATCAAAACCTAAGGTGATCACGTGGAACGTCAGGGGAATGGGGTCCTACCTTCGTAGAAACCGGATACACTCCTATCTGAAGAGGAAGAAGATATCCTTCGCTCTACTACAGGAAACGCACCTCTCCACAGACTCCGCGGACAAACTATTGAAATACTGGGGTGGCCAGGGGCATGGCTCATCCTACTCGAGATATGCACGGGGAGTGTACACATGGGTAAGCCCAGGCACCCCTTTCCAACAACTGGGCGTAGAAAGAGACAACGAAGGAAGATACCTGATAATGTGGGGCATGCTGGAGAACACTCGGCTATGCATAGTGAACTCATATTTCCCCCAACACGGCATTCCCTCTCACCTCGGGAAGCTGTGCGCCAGAATCATGCTCCATAGGGACCACACTCTAATATGGGGAGGGGATTTCAACTGTGTCATGGACGCTGAAATGGACAGGTCTATCACACCACGCGCACCCAACAATCTTTCCTCCGAAGCCCTTCGCAGAGCAATGGAGGAGTTACACATGACCGACATTTGGCGGGACTTGCACCCAGTTGATAGATCCTACTCGTTCTATTCGGCCCCCCACAACCTCCACACCAGGATAGACTATCTCTTCATAAACCACGAGCTGACTTCACAAGCTGAATCTGCGTCCTACCTGGGCAGATCGATATCGGATCACTCTCCGCTAGTACTGCAACTCTGTCTGAGAGGCCCTAGACCTCCTATCCCGATGTGGCGCATGCCAACAGAGGCCTTGACCGATCCTGCATTCAAGGAAACCCTAGCTGAGAAGCTTGAGGAATATATAGACCTCAACAAGGGCTCAGTCGACAAATGGAGTACACTTTCGGAAGCAATGAAGGTGGTGACGAGGGGAGAGGTAATTGCCGAAGCAGGCGGGATTAGGAGGCAATTGAGACAAGTACTAGAGTCCGAGGAGGAGGAGATCAAGCACCTTGAGAGTACACTCCCCCCAACGATAGAGACGGAAGCCAGGCTGAAGGAGGCTAGAGAAGACTGCAAAACCGCATGGGAGAGACTCTCGAAGTTCGACTATTCCACTCGGTCTGCGAAGGCACACAGCGAAGCGGACAAACCAGGTAGGATACTTGCCTGGTTATGCAGTAAAGAACACCCAAGGTCGGCACTAAATTTGATTAAGGACAGCGGGGGTACACCCCACAGGACACAGCAAGCTATAAATGACACCTTCTCTGACTACTATGCCGAACTATACGCCCATACCAATCGCATATCCAAGGCTGACATCAAAGACACCTTGGAGGAAGTCGGTCTACCCAGACTGAATCAGGAGCAGAGAGACATGCTGGGGGAGCCCATCACGCCCGAGGACATTTCCGAGGCGATCAGATCCCTTTCCACGAACAAAACCCCCGGAACAGATGGCCTTACACCGGAGTTCTACAAGGCATACGAGGAGCTCCTATCCCCCATACTACAAGAAGTCTACGCGGAGGCATTCGAAACTGGAGGGTTACCTAGTAGCATGAGGGAGACCCTTATAGTCCCACTGCTTAAGCCTGGCAAACCACCTGAAAACTGTGACTCATTCCGCCCAATAGCGCTCCTGAACTACGACAGCAAAATACTAACAACTATTCTGGCAAAGAGGCTCTCGAAAGTAATAGGAACCCTGGTACACGAAGACCAAACTGGCTTCGTTCCGGGACGCAACACCACGGCCAACCTGCGTAGACTTCAGCATGTGATAGCACACACAGCCGAATCCACCGAAGACCTGGCTGTGTTGTCGCTGGATGCCATCAAGGCTTTCGACTCGATCTTCTGGGAGTGACTGATTGAGACCCTGAGGGAATTTGGGCTTGGCGATCAATTTGTTCGCTGGGTCGAGGTGCTTTACAACAATCCAGTTGCAAGAGTGAAGACTGGTAGCATGATATCGAAGGCGTGGCCCATCCAGAGGGGAACCAGGCAGGGATGTCCCCTCTCCCCAATGCTATACATTCTGGGCCTTGAACCGGTGGCGATCTATTTCAGGAATCAGCTCTTTGATGCCGGCATCAGCTTGGGCGGAACAGACAATATCATCTCCCTGTATGCCGACGACGTTCTCCTATACCTACGAGACCCCCAGATAAACGCCCCTATAGCCCTGGATATCCTAGACAACTTCGCGAAATACTCTGGGATAAAATTTAGCCGCCAGAAATCATGCTCCTTCCCCTTGGCTGGACTCAGAGGCAAGAGCGCTGACGAACTCCCTACGCTTGGGATTCAATGGCAGGTGGAGGCGTTCCGCTACCTGGGCCTCACCATTAAGCACACGCCGGCCTCTACTCATGACTGCAACACGGAGGTGGCCATGTCCGGAGTACGCAGATCTATCAAATTCTGGTCGAAACTACCGCTCTCAATGATGGGTAGAGTGGCAATATCCAAAATGATAATATTGCCCAGATTTCTTTACTACTTCACAAACATAACATACTACATTCCACCACCCTTCTTCAGGAAGCTAGAATCCCTATTCAGAGACTTTCTTTGGGGGCGAGCCAGACACAAGCTTGCACTGAACATCCTTACGCTCCCCTACGCTGAGGGCGGCGTTCAGCTTCCCGACTTTCAGAGGTATTATCTGGCGGCACAACTGACCCATATCGCAAAATGGCTATGTGACGAATCCTCGGCAGAGACGAATCTCCTGCACCAACTAACATCCCCCATGCACCCCAAGGAGCTAATATGGAACAAGCAAGTGGGGCCTCGTGACCCACCTATGATAGCACAGCTGGGGCGACAGGTGTGGACAAAAGTCACCGCTATGCTGGGGCTACGGCACCCGTACACACCAGAGATTCCCATCCTGGCAGACGTGTGCAAAACCAACAGCGACTTATCGGCGATGAGGAGATGGGAGCACCACGGTCTTTACTCATGGGGAGACATGTTCAGCGATGGGCTGTTTAGAGACTTTGAATCACTGCAACAGACAGATGGACTCCCCCCAGGACAATTCCTATGGTACCAGAAGGTGAGACAGGTTGCCAAAGAGAAATGGACTGAATGGCCTGAGGAGCCGGACACACGCCCACTTGTGCGGGAATTGTATGGTGTCGGCGACGGCTGGAAACCGACGTCAAGATTGTACATCCAGATAAACGACAGGACCAACCCAAGAAGCGCACGCCTGAAAGAGAAATGGGAGTCTGACCTAGGGACCGAAATCACGGAAGGAGAATGGTCGAGGGCCCTATCATACCCGAAGGAGATATCCCGGAATGCGAGGTTCAGGTTGATTCAGCTCAATATCCTCTACAGGACCTACATGACTCCGCATAGGATAGCCACATTCTCCGACAAGGTGGCTCCGACCTGCCCATGGTGCACTGCCGACCACGCCGACATGATTCACATGTTCTGGACCTGCCCTAAAACACAGAAACTCTGGTCCGCCGCCGAACAGACCTGTAGGAGAGCTGGGTTGGAGACATACGAATGGACACCCAAGGAATGCCTCCTGGGTACCTACCCCAGGTTGAGTAAAATCAAACACCTGGTGAAGTTTATGGACATTGCATGCGCACTCACGAAAAGAACAATTGCCATGGCTTGGAAATCCCCGACTGGCCCCAGACACGAACCCTGGACTAAGGAGATGCTAAGATGGACAGCAGCTGAAACCAGGGCGTGGGAGGAAGGGATAAACCGAGGCGGAGAGGATCCAAGCACCGCGCTGGAGGCCTGGAAATCCCTCCTGAGAGACTTGATTTCCTCAACGAGCCTCAGGCCCCCTTGAGTCTGCCCCCCCTGGACCATCGAGTAAGTTCGACCGAGATACTGGAACATCAAACCCACACTCCTCTCCACAATACGCTCTAGTCTGATTGGCCAGCCCTCACCGACATGAGACGAGGGTCCGACAACAAAGCGATGAGCCCAACATCCCGGAGGACAGGCGAACAGTTAGTGTTACTTTTGTTATTTGTTAAGTTAAGTTGCCCACCCTTACCAAGCTCAAACTGCATATATGTTACACTTTAGGTGACTCACCCTCACCATGTTCTTGACGCTTCACTGTACATGCATACATAAATGCTAATAAAGACATTTACAAATAAATTCAATTAGACTACTACAGGGCAATTTCAGTTATACAGCAACAATTCCAGCTAGGCTACAGCAAGACAGTTACCATTGTGCAGCATCAAGGCAGGCAAGACTAGATTCGAAATTGCTGATATAGGTGATATAGGAAAAGAGTGGGCTGGATACTTCTGCTAATGCAGAGCGGGATCCTAGCTCAGTGGGTAATAGTAACAGTCACCAAAAGGTAGTGGTTTGCAAAGTTGAGAAGGTACGAGTCAAGGGATGATGTATTCTGTGGTAGATTCTGAGCACAGCGGTGCAAAATGGACCTCTGGGGTGGAAGTGTTAGGTGCTGCATGGGCAGCCGTTCCGTGATAGTTGGGGAGCAGGTCGGGTCACTGTTTACAGGTTGATGGCAAAAGTTGTAGGGGAGAGCGGCGCGCTTACCCTGTTAGTTTGAAGGACGGCCCAGAAGGGGTAGGGGTCATGGCCCTGGGCTCGCCAGCGTAGACATGCGAGAGACAGGCACTTTGCCTTTGAACGTGTGCCTTCGAGCGTGGTGCTGGGTCCAGCCTGCCGGCTTCTGGTTGGCTGTTAGTACTTTGTAGTAGGTGGGGCCTTGATAGGGTTGTTACAGATCTTTGGCCAAAAAGAAGTTCTCTTTCTTGTTTATTTATTTGTTTATTTTATTATGTTGTGGTTTTGTAGCAAAACCTTTCATAAACATTAGAAACAAATTAACATACAACAAGGCAAAACTGTAAAAATACATTCTCATAAAATTTCAATTCAATAATTGATACTCTCTAACTTTAACAATACTCTCATACCTCATCATAATATCAAGTCATACAGCCCGTAAAGTGCCACGTGCTATTGCAGAGGAATACATTTCAAACATAAAAGCTCAGTTACTAATTCATCTGTTATATTCTTAACACCATTAGTTTGAAATTATAAAAGCATTAATCCATTTAGAGTGCTGTGATGTGTGTGCGAAAAAAATGAGCTAAAACATGGTGCTGGTGTGTGGCCATTTTGGACATTCACTTCCAAACCGCAATGAAAGTCTATGTTTCTGTGAGCTCGGTTAGCAGGCAGACATGATTTCTTTAACCATTGCAATATTATATTATGAAACAGAGGTGCTCACTATAAAGGATAGTTGTTGTATTGTTCGCTCAAGGACGAGCTGAGAAGGGAGTAAGAGATGTGCAGGTGCAATGATAAGGGGTGCTGGGAAAGAGCGTGCGGAAGACAAGCTGGGTTTTTCCACTTCTGTCTGGATTTTTACACTCTTTGCCTCCCATACTTGCTGTCTGTCCTTCGGCCAGGGTCACTTTGCAACCCATGAGGGGCAGGGATTTGTCCCCCATAAGAAGAGAGGTATCCTGATGAGGATTCAGATATGTATGGAACCCCGGGTGATAAGATTTTGCTGAAAGGGAGGACGCTCCACTCCAGGCCCTGTTAGTACTTGTGATCTCTCTGCGGTTCCTTGTCATTGCATCGAATGCCAAAGCATTGAATGGCTTACCATAGAAAGAAAAGCATTAAAAAATGCATCAAATGTATTTTTTTTTTCATTTTCTTTTTAATGGGGGGTCTGCCCCCAGAACCTTTTTTAACCCCAAAAACCCATTGTAATTAAAATAAACCCTTTAGCATTGAAAAAATGCATTCAATGCTTTTTTAATGCATTTTTTCCATGCTAAGGCATTTAATGCTTTGGCATTCGATGCAAAGACTAGATACCTCTCTCAGCCTACCTGCCTTGAGATTGGGTAGTGTTGTTCTGGCTGAGATTTAGTTTTCTCCTACAACTGCACTAACAGTGATGTAGACCCTCTGTAACTATCTTTGTCTATGTGTTTATGTATAACCAATTGCATTTATTCCAATAGTTATGCATATGCTTACAATCTATGTGTGAATAAAGGGTTGGTAAAGTGCCAACTATACTACAATTGTGTGTTTCAGTGTGTGTTATTGCCTCCCTGAGTCCAAGCACTTTTCATCCGTGTAATAGGGTGAGTAGTTCAGAGGTCATTACACTTGTCAGAAAAGCAAGACAAGTGCTTAGATCATAAAAATATGCTTATCCTAAAGACCCATTACTACAGATTTAAAGTGGAAAGTGTATTCGAGCAGCATCGCTCCAAACTTTAGGGGTACAATTGTTCACCTGTACATCCAATATAAGGTTTATATATGAGGGTTTTCAGGACTCACAACACAGCACAACATATGTATCTACTCCTACATGCATTTTGTTCTTTTCAAGACAGCCTAATGTTTTAGAGCAACTCAGCTTCTAGGAAGGCTCCCTACTACATACATATTTTGATCATCCTCCCTCCCTTCAACATTTAAGTTTTACAATATTTTGTTCAGGAAGGTCAAATATGCTATTGTCATGGATAACTTCCCCCCACTCATTAATCTCACCCACAATGCATCTGACAACACTGAGCACCTGAATGGATAGAATATTTCTGTCTCTTATCAAGTTACACAGTACAATATAAAACTCAATGATGTAATGTTCCTGTTCCTGCTTTTATGACATATCCTAAAGGTATAAGAATCATGGGGAATGTTAATGTGTGGCCCCAAAACCTCAAGTGTGTGCAGTAGATTAAACATGCATCACCTGAACAAGTTTCGTACATAGAACAAAGGACTTGTTTTATATGCACCATAGGAGTTCTTAATATCACAGAGGAGTTCATATACTCTGTGTAATTTTCTTTGGGATACTATTTCCTAATTCTAATTCTCCATAACGTCTAACTCAATAATTCTTCTTTCAACTAGATTAGTATTAACTAAAGCCTTTGCTAAATACATGTTGGTTTGATTTAAATATCCTTCACATGATTGCAGCACATCCTGCAAATACACAGTTCTGTCAGCAAGTTGTTGCCCACTGTTTCTCAGAATTTGAGATACAAACTCAGCTTATTCCTCTTTATCTGAGACGTCCATGAGCATGGACCCAGCTCAATTCTCACCATAGCTATTGGTAAGTATAATGAAAGACCATGCACAGCTTGCCATA
Source organism: Ambystoma mexicanum (assembly GCF_040938575.1). Lineage (NCBI taxonomy): Eukaryota > Metazoa > Chordata > Amphibia > Caudata > Ambystomatidae > Ambystoma > Ambystoma mexicanum. The sequence continues at coordinate 655,920,190 of NC_090933.1, read as the reverse complement.
TCTTACTTTCTACTATTGTCTACCAGGTATAATTGCTAATTTCCAATAATTCCAAGCTGCATATCATGCTCAGTGTTATCTTTGTTTTGTAAAACTCTATTACGGGAAGAAGGGAATAGCGGTAGTATTTGCCTTTTAGAATTTTCATTTGCGCATTAACAGACCTTGCCTTTAAGGATAACTGATACTATTCTTGTTAGCAATTAAGAACCCCAAGTATGTTAAATAGCTTACTTCCTCAATATTTGAGTCATTATGTACCATTTAAAATTCAGGTAATTGATGATTTTTGGTTTTGTGGGGTTTACGTCCAAATAAATGTCTTTTGTGAAATTCCCCAAATAATCCAGACTATGCTTCAATCCTATTGGTGAGATATAGTCTAGGACTGCATTGCCCGTGTAGGCAAACCACCCTATTGATAAGCATCCAATTTTCAGGGGCAAATAATTTTGCTTTATTAAGTACCTTCTTTAGATCGGACATTTAGAGATTAAAAAAAAGCTTAAATGCTCCTTTTTCTCAGTCATATACAGGAGAACCATTCTTTTGTTAATACTATTTAAGAATCCAGTCTTAACTTCGAGCGTTGTATTTGTATGGATGTATGGAACCTAGTTAAGATATTCAATAGTCCCTGTGATTCTCAATGGTTAATTTCCTCCACAGACTATTTCTCTCGACTTTATCGAAGGCTACGAACATGTCTAAGCATGCTGAATATAGGTCACTATTTTTTCTACTTAGTGCTTTGTGTTGAGAGAACATGTATGTTAAGCCATTCAACAATGTCCCCATATTTGTATGAAGGTCTGTCTCGAAAGGATTTAGCTGTGCATTTTCTTCCTTCCATTCTATCAGATCTTTTAGTTCACATGTAGCCAGTGCCTTGCTGGATGTGTCAATAAAGGATATGGGGCTGTATTACAGGGTAGGGATATCTGCACCTTTTTTATAAATCAGACCTATCACTGCTTTCTGCCATGTCTTGGGAACATTCCTGATCAAATTACCTGGGTGTAAAGGGTCATCAAAATACGTTTCCATAAACTCACATCTGTTCTTATTGGGAATACTGTCTGGGCCACACACTTGTGACTTTTTAAGCCTACTCAATGATATTTGTAAGTCACCCAAATCAAAATTAATTCTCCAGACTTGGGAACTGTCTGGAGATGGAAAAGGAACATCTTTGAGTTTTAGTATTACGTTGTTTGAAATTATCTACCAGGCTGACTCTGGGATACTATTTGCTTGTACAAAGGCCTGTATATGGCTATTGCTGTTTAACAGGTCCCACATCCCTCTACTTTCCCTTAGGGCAAGGAATTTAATCATTTCGTGCCATGTTGTCATATATTCATTTATTCCATACATCTTCAGCCAATTTTTATACTTTTGTTTGATTTTCTTCCTTGGTCTAATTTGAATTTCCGGATTATCTCCCTGATCAAAATTCAGCACTCTGAATGCTGCTCTCATTTCCCTTTTATGGTTTCTGAGGTTTTTCCTCAAATGGATGCTATAATGTCTCTAAGAAAGGTGTTTGTGTTCCCTCTTTGTCGGAATAAATAATCTAACCATTCTTGTACTGTATTATTAACATTGAGCGGCAAGTATTTAATGTTCTTCTTATTGGCGTTCCAACTATCCCAAATAATTTCAGACTAATACCAACCTTCGATATAGTTAATGCGAACCAATTCAACCTATTTTCTGTATTCATTCACACTAAAAGTATTGAAACTAATGTCCAGAATTGACTGCCTAGTTAAACTATATTCAAAGGTTAAAACCAGGTTCGTGTGATCAGTCCTTGCTGATTTTCTCACATCTAAAAATGTATCTTTTTCAAACAGTGGTGGTGAAATAAAAATGAAATCAATGATTAAGTGCGAGGAAAATCTGGACCATATCAGCTGGCTGGGGCTCTCCCTTTAGATTTCCTTTTGTTTTCATTAAGTTCTACTTTGCCATACATTCAGCCCAGTGAATATGTCTACATTTATTTGCATTGCTACCCATCATGCTCTTCCCAGAAGGATTTGTAATTGAGAGCCACTTTCCTACCCTGTCCACCATCACATCTGGTCAGTTACAATTAAAATCACCCGCACAGATATCGTTTGGTGGGCCGCCTTTCTCGATCCAATTTCAAAGAATATTATCCAACTCTGCTCTTAGATTGTCCTTGCTGTCCATCTTCTGAATACAATGTAAATTAATTAACAAAATATCCCCCACTCTGTTATCATTAACACTTGATAAAACCCTTGACAACATTGAGACAATACCACTCTTTATAATAGTTCGTGAAGAACACAAATCCACTTTTACAGCTAACATAACACCTGCTGCTGGTCTAACCCTTGTACCTTTACTAGACTTTCTCAAGAAAACTCTAAAGCCATCTATCACCAGAGTTTATGTCAACCATCCTTCTTTTAGTAATATAATATCATACTTATAAAATGTGTTCATAACACTAACATTAATAAAACAATTGAAGCGTCTTTTAATCCAACTAGGGAGTGAGATAGTTGCACGTTCAGCATCCTGGTCGTTTGACAACTGGCGGCTGTAGGGCAGAAGACAAACACAACCAATTTTCATAAAAGGTTTGTTTTGATGGATTACAAAAGACATGCCTGAAATCCAACTCTCAGCCCTGCTTTTTATACATGCATCTGAAGTAGAGAAGGAGAAGTTGTGGTGGATAGGCTCGAAATACCAGGTCTTCAATAAACCTCACCTTTTAAACTTTAAAGGGACATTTAAGGTTTGGATACAATTTTTCACATCCTCTTTGCAATAAATATTCTTCAACATATCTCACCAATTGGAGTACAATTTTAGAGTAAATGTGATTTGTGTCACAATTCACAGATGTCGTTTATAAAGTTCCACTAGCTTAATGTCCACTGACATTATATTTGCAAGTGGCTGAACTCCTCAGAAAATTGATAACACTGGCACAATTCAGTCGGTTGTCTTCTTCCTTTTTAAAGAAAGCTATCCAATGTATACAAAGCTTATCAAGGTTAGTCACCACATGTTCTATTTGAATTTGGGGTCGATTTTGATGCTCCTTGCATTGCTCACCTGCGTATCTGGAGATTGCAATTGTATTGAATCCTTTTGTTGTCGTTCTTCTTTGATATAACATTCAGCTACTGGAGAATTTCCCACACTAATGGATATAAGCAACGCTTCTTCATTGATGTTTTTTACTACGACACTGACGTCTGCAGACCCCTCTGACTTTTCTACAACGTGCTAGAGATAAAGGTTTTACTTATTTGTTTTATTTGTTTGGTTTTCTTTGATGGCCCTTTACCAATTAAACATCCTCAGAATTGGCCATGAAATTCAGTGTGGGATAAGGGAGTGTGATAATTTTCCTTAGAAATTTTCAGGATCCCTTTTGATTGGACTTGTAAAAATGTTTCAGATTTTTTGGTTTTCTCAACTGCTGCATCTGCTGCTTCTCAGAAATTGCTACCAACATTACATCTATTTCCTTGGGCAAGCCCTAAGGCTCACCTTTCTTCAGGTTTCTTTTTAAAGGGTTACTATTTATTCCTTCATCAATCTTGCACCATATGTGGAATTACCCTACAAAGGGGGCCTCTGTGTTTGCACCAGTAGCATATATTTTACTTTTTGGGATATTGCCAAGATTTCTGTCAACTGCTCAGAGTGCAGGTTAACCACTGCTCTTATATTAACATACAAATGTACGATTGATTGGAGGACCAGGTTTAATGCAGAAATGTAAACTCGCCTCAACAAGGAGCCATCTGAAATTTCTGGAAACTCTGATGTATCATGGTGCTGGGGAGTAACCAGAGAATTTCCTCTACCCTCTTCCGGTTCCTCAATTTCATTCAATAATTGCCTGCTTTGATAAGCAGATGTGAGTAATAGGCACAGCGCTGCACTTAAGTTGGAGGGTCAAGCTCCCATGGCTTCAATCACATCCATTAAACTCTGACATGCCTCCAAAAGAGAGCTATTATGAAGAGAGGACTGATACGATTTACCAGTCTCTAAATGTAAGTTTTGTTGGGTATTAACCAGTGCCTCCCGCTGCAACTGCTCTGAGTTTGACTGATCTCTTGCCACCACTTGACTTTGCAGAGGCACTCCACGTGAAGCTTCCTGTGTTACAAAAAAGATGCACATTTTGCTTGATGCTCTATTGTACCCCACAGATGCACTTGTGAATTCAACATATTTAGATTTGCGGTGAGATAGACATCTTTGCTCTTAAGATTATAGCGATGTTCATTGCACTTTCCAAAGTGTCAAAACTAAATCAGGCCTCTAAATAAATTCATGTGTCGGATAATGATTTGTTGATGTCAACAACTACAATACTTCCAAATTGACCTGCACAGATACATATAAGGGATTATAACTCGGGTAGCCAAGCTGTAAATATCAGTCATATGGTCTGTTCAGCAGGTCGTTACAAGAAAAGGCTCTACTGTGAGTAGCATGTCTGGTAGATCAGAACAAACGTCCACATCACTCGATGTATGAGTACTATCTCTCAGAGCGGGGTAATACTAGCTCAGACACCATTGGCCTAAAAGTCAAGAACAGGCTCACAAAGTTACTGTTAGTGACTTTAAATTACCCACTTTTGGAAACATTATAAAACAATGTCAGTTGGATGTCAGCTGTTCACACAAATCACAGTAAGAGTTCTTGACAGAGAAACAAGTGCCAACTTACTTTTTTCCTTGATTTAGTTTATTCGCTGTGTGATTAATAGGGTGACCAGATTTTCAAAATAAAAACCCAGGACAGGATGGGCCACCGACAGAAGTAGGACTACAATTTTGCGTGTCACTGACACAAATGTAGGACTACATATCGTAGCACTGACAAAGACAAAAGAGGGACTACAAACATAGCACTTATGACAGTGAAGTTTGGGGGCAGCCACAGCAGATCAAATGCTGGATTCATGTACACATACCTGTGAAACCACTATGTGGCACGGTTTTCTGTTTTTAGAGTGAATTCTTGGGGATCCACCTGTACAGGTAGAGCACTGCAGTGGACTGGGGTTATTGTCAACCCAACAATATTTTGCTGTGAGATTAAAGCAAGCATTTTCACAATTGTACACACTTTATGAAGACTGCTGGCCCCCTTGCATCATAGAATGGCACAAATGTAATGCACCCCACATGTGTATGGCAAACTTTATTGTGCAATTATTTCACCCGAAAAGGTTTTTGGTGATGAAAAGAACTATGCCTTTATTGCAAAGAATGAAAACAGTGAAGATTGAAAACAGTGAAGATAAAAAGCAAGAGAATTGCTGTACATGTTTTATTACTATTCTGTGTACTTTGCTGATGAATTAATTCTTTGTAGCACCAATTTGTCTTTCTGTAGCCTGCTATGGAACTCAGAGCAGCTCAGGCTGAAATTAACCCTAGTGACCAATATGGATTTCAAAGTCTCAATGTCCATTCGGTTTCGTTTATCGGTTCCTGTATTGTTCATAATTGAAAAGATCCTTTCCACTGGCGCATTTGTGCCGGGCAAGCACAAGACAAACTGAACCATCATGCTCAAGTTTTTCATTGTTATGTTCTGCTGTGAAAAATAGGTGAAAACCTCCACCCACCGTTCATCTGCAGACTTTTTTTGCTCGTTCCACTGGGCCAGCAAAAGCTCAGTGTCATCCTGATGTAGACTGCACAAATTGTAGGGAGCCCATCTACATCTCCCCAAACAGGGACACTGTTTAGGAGGACCCAGGAAAAAACGTTCAGTTCTGTGAAGTGAGCGCCCCATTCTTCTAGGTACTTTACACAGCAGTCATAAAAATAGTACACATATTCGTTGAATTGGGTTTCATTTAGTTGCCCTTGTTCACGGAGGTCATTTAGGAGGCCTTTTACTTTGTTACTCAGAAAACATGCATCACGCTGCCCTATCATTTTCTCCTTCAGCCTCATCGACCTTTGGCCAACATCAATAGCATTTGAGTTTTGCTTTTCAAGAACCTTAATCGTATCATTAAACAGGACTAGCTGGTTCTGCAGGAAACAGAGCTACGCCTCACCAATAGGGTTCTGCAAAAACTTGGTAATGGCTGTAGGGGTTTTTTCCTGTGAGAAAAAGTATGACTTCAGGGCTGGGTACAGTTGGAGCACCCTGTCAAGAGCTGGCAATAGGGACAGCCAGCGTGTGTTACTGGTGCCAAGAAGGCTCTGGTAGTCTATCTCTACAAATTCACAAAATTCCTTTAATTGTTCTGTTCTAACAGTATAGATGTGGAAGTATTTATACATTTTCAATATGAAGGATTCTATATCCAAGGGGAGCCCATCAGCAGCAGTTTGCACTGCATTATGCACAATGTGTGCTGCACACCCCACACCAATTAGTTTATTTTCAGGGATTGCCTCCTTGAACTTACAAAACACATTGTTTTTCCCTGCTCTTGCTTTCCCACCAAAGTTTGTGTTTGTGTTATCCGCACAAAAGGCAATTACCTTTTCCCTTAGATTGTTTTTCGCCAGGGCTTGAAGCAGTTCCCCAAATAATATTAATGAGGTTTCCCCATGGACCGAGGTGAACTCCAAAATCTTAACTTTCACCCCCTCAAGGTCCTGGAAATATCGGAGTACAATTGGGATGAGCTTTACCTCTTTTCTGTTCGAAGCATCAACCGAAACTGATAGACAGGTAACATTACTCAAATCACGCTGGAGATCCTCCATAGCTAAAGGCGCCAGCAGTTTGGATACTAATGCTTCTTCTTTTGTACGGGCACGGGTACATTTCTCATCATACAATTTCCTTATCAATGAGGATGTGCAGTCCATTGATCTAAAGCTGTGGTTGTTCTTTGCAAGGTGATAGGCAAAAGTGCCCTCAGCAGCAGCCCTACTGAGGTCTGTGTCCCCAGGAACAGCCTTCCCAAAAAACTGTGTGATATTGCTGCTGCTGGCTGAAGATAACCAAAATGTGTGCTTTTTGGTTTGCACATGCTCCTTAATATCTCTTTTTCCACCATGGACAATAGAAAAAGAGCATCTGCAGTGCTTGCAATACACTTCACTGTCACTCCTCGCAACCTTACTCAGGAAAGGGAATGATGTTTGCATCTCCTCAGTGGTGGTACATCTCCTCTTGGGCATCTTTGGTAGCTACCTAGCTAGTGTTTCTAGATAAAGCTTGAAGAAAAAAAGTAATGTCAGTCATCGTGATATGGTGAACTACGTCACACGCAACAACAAAAATATTTTGATGACTGAACTACGGTTGTAGTAGTATACCTGGAAAGTCAATAAATCCTCAAATGTGTTTGTGACTTATACAGGTGCAGCAAAGGGCACAGCATTGGCATTTGCCAAAAAAACAAAATGAGAGTAGAGTGGTGCCTGAATTGCAGGAGGGAACTGCGCAGGCATTTACAGGCAAGCATACAGCCTACACAGGCTCTCTTCATATAAACAAAAAATGTTGAGGGCAGAAGGCAGGGGGTTTGTTCTGTCCCAGAAGCAGGAGCGGCTGAGTTTAGAAATAAAAGCCACGCCACCATTGAAAACATGTCCTTGCTGGCTGCACAATGCCCCCTCCCCCCCATATAAGAACACTCAGGTTGTAGTTGCCTCCTAACACCAGTAAAATGTTACATGTCAAGGAACGCTTGCCTTGTGGGTTGCACAAATGCTCCCCATGTAAGAACATTTATCATGTGGCCTTTGACACATGTAAACAAATGTCATATGCTCCCCTCTGAGAACACACATGTTGGCTTTACTCTTAATGCGAGCACAAAATTCCATGCCATAGTACAACCCAGCCAGCCCCATTGTAGTGCCCTCCACGTAATAACACTCAGCACATTGGCTTGCATAACAATTACATCACAGGAAAACACAAGACATATTGTTGGCACCACCGGAGCATTCTAATATACACAACCCATCAAACAGCACAACATGGAAACTGTAACTAAGTTGTGTGCAAGTAACAGCTCTGCAATTGCCAAGGCCTGTCTGCGTGCTGTACAAAAGTAAAAATAAATCATACAAATAAATAAGTTGGGTTGGCAAGTATTCTTAAAGAACATGCACAGAGGAACTGCTCCGTTACCAGATGGATGCAAAATGAGTAACCTGCAAATCACATTTAATTTCCTTACCTGTTGGATATTGCAGGACAATGTGGGTGTGCTGCAGCAGGGATGAGGGTCACAAACGAGCTGGATGCAAGAGGATCGACTGATGTGAAGCTGGTGGCGTGAAGGGATGCGCTGCAGGCTGGAGCAGGAAGCAGGTTCACGAGAATGATGCTCTTCGAACGCTCAGGCGATGGAATCCAGACAGCAGTCACGAAGAAAAAGAAAATGAATGCTGCTAGAAACTCAAAGTCCCACTCACGGAAGAAGATAGAAGAATGATGCTGCGACAGCCACGAAAGAAAAAGAATGAAGCGCTTGTTCTTCTTCTTGCTGATAGATTTGTATCCATCAGCGCTGATTTTTTGGATACCGAGGCTTGAGCCTCATTACTCCATCTTCTCGGGTTGAGTGTGTAGTCGTGGGTTTGTATTCTTCTTGGTCTCATAAAATTTCAATTCAATAATTGATACTCTCTAACTTTAACAATACTCTCATACCTCATCATAATATCAAGCCATACAGCCCGTAAAGTGCCACGTGCTATTGCAGAGGAATACATTTCAAACATAAAAGCTCAGTTACTAATTCATCTGTTATATTCTTAACACCATTAGTTTGAAATTATAAAAGCATTAATCCATTTAGAGTGCTGTGATGTGTGTGCGAAAAAAATGAGCTAAAACATGGTGCTGGTGTGTGGCCATTTTGGACATTCACTTCCAAAGGGCAATGAAAGTCTATGTTTCTGTGAGCTCGGTTAGCAGGCAGACATGATTTCTGTAACCATTGCAATATTATATTATGAAACAGAGGTGCTCACTATAAAGGATAGTTGTTGTATTGTTCGCTCAAGGACTTGCTGAGAAGGGAGTAAGAGATGTGCAGGTGCAATGATAAGGGGTGCTGGGAAAGAGCGTGCGGAAGACAAGCTGGGTTTTTCCACTTCTGTCTGGATTTTTACACTCTTTGCCTCCCATACTTGCTGTCTGTCCTTCGGCCAGGGTCACTTTGCAACCCATGAGGGGCAGGGATTTGTCCCCCATAAGAAGAGAGGTATCCTGATGAGGATTCAGATATGTATGGAACCCCGGGTGATAAGATTTGGCTGAAAGGGAGGACGCTCCACTCCAGGCCCTGTTAGTACTTGTGATCTCTCTGCGGTTCCTTGTCATTGCATCGAATGCCAAAGCATTGAATGGCTTACCATAGAAAGAAAAGCATTAAAAAATGCATCAAATGTATTTTTTTTTTCATTTTCTTTTTAATGGGGGGTCTGCCCCCAGAACCTTTTTTTAACCCCAAAAACCCATTGTAATTAAAATAAACCCTTTAGCATTGAAAAAAATGCATTCAATGCTTTTTTAATGCATTTTTTCCATGCTAAGGCATTCAATGCTTTGGCATTCGATGCAAAGACTAGATACCTCTCTCAGCCTACCTGCCTTGAGATTGGGTAGTGTTGTTCTGTCTGAGATTTAGTTTTCTCCTACAACTGCACTAACAGTGATGTAGACCCTCTGTAACTATCTTTGTCTATGTGTTTATGTATAACCAATTGCATTTATTCCAATAGTTATGCATATGCTTACAATCTATGTGTGAATAAAGGGTTGGTAAAGTGCCAACTATACTACAATTGTGTGTTTCAGTGTGTGTTATTGCCTCCCTGAGTCCAAGCACTTTTCATCCGTGTAATAGGGTGAGTAGTTCAGAGGTCATTACACTTGTCAGAAAAGCAAGACAAGTGCTTAGATCATAAAAATATGCTTATCCTAAAGACCCATTACTACAGATTTAAAGTGGAAAGTGTATTCGAGCAGCATCGCTCCAAACTTTAGGGGTACAATTGTTCACCTGTACATCCAATATAAGGTTTATATATGAGGGTTTTCAGGACTCACAACACAGCACAACATATGTATCTACTCCTACATGCATTTTGTTCTTTTCAAGACAGCCTAATGTTTTAGAGCAACTCAGCTTCTAGGAAGGCTCCCTACTACATACATATTTTGATCATCCTCCCTCCCTTCAACATTTAAGTTTTACAATATTTTGTTCAGGAAGGTCAAATATGCTATTGTCATGGATAACTTCCCCCCACTCATTAATCTCACCCACAATGCATCTGACATCACTGAGCACCTGAATGGATAGAATATTTCTGTCTCTTATCAAGTTACCCAGTACAATATAAAACTCAATGATGTAATGTTCCTGTTCCTGCTTTTATGACATATCCTAAAGGTATGAGAATCATGGGGAATGTTAATGTGTGGCCCCAAAACCTCAAGTGTGTGCAGTAGATTAAACATGCATCACATGAACAAGTTTCGTACATAGAACAAAGGACTTGTTTTATATGCACCATAGGAGTTCTTAATATCACAGAGGAGTTCATATACTCTGTGTAATTTTCTTTGGGATACTATTTCCTAATTCTAATTCTCCATAACGTCTGACTCAATAATTCTTCTTTCAACTAGATTAGTATTAACTAAAGCCTTTGCTAAATACATGTTGGTTTGATTTAAATATCCTTCACATGATTGCAGCACATCCTGCAAATAAACAGTTCTGTCAGCAAGTTGTTGCCCACTGTTTCTCAGAATTTGAGATACAAACTCAGCTTATTCCTCTTTATCTGAGACGTCCATGAGCATGGACCCAGCTCAATTCTCAACATAGCTATTGGTAAGTATAATGAAAGACCATGCACAGCTTGCCATATCTTACTTTCTACTGTTGTCTACCAGGTATAATTGCTAATTTCCAATAATTCCAAGCTGCATATCATGCTCAGTGTTATCTTTGTTTTGTAAAACTCTATTACGGGAAGAAGGGAATAGCGGTAGTATTTGCCTTTTAGAATTTTCATTTGCGCATTAACAGACCTTGCCTTTAAGGATAACTGATACTATTCTTGTTAGCAATTAAGAACAACAAGTATGTTAAATAGCTTACTTCCTCAATATTTGAGTCATTATGTACCATTTAAAATTCAGGTAATTGATGATTTTTGGTTTTGTGGGGTTTACGTCCAAATAAATGTCTCTTGTGAAATTCCCCAAATAATCCAAACTATGCTTCAATCCTATTGGTGAGATATAGTCTAGGACTGCATTGCCCGTGTAGGCAAACCACACTATTGATAAGGATCCAATTTTCAGGGGCAAATAATTTTGCTTTATTAAGTACCTTCTTTAGATCGGACATTTAGAGATTAAAAAAAAAACTTAAATGCTCCTTTTTCTCAGTCATATACAGGAGAACCATTCTTTTGTTAATACTATTTAAGAATCCAGTCTTAACTTCGAGCGTTGTATCTGTATGGATGTATGGAACCTAGTTAAGATATTCAATAGTCCCTGTGATTCTCAATGGTTAATTTCCTCCACAGACTATTTCTCTCGACTTTATCGAAGGCTACGAACATGTCTAAGCATGCTGAATATAGGTCACTATTTTTTCTACTTAGTGCTTTGTGTTGAGAGAACATGTATGTTAAGCCATTCAACAATGTCCCCATATTTGTATGAAGGTCTGTCTCGAAAGGATTTAGCTGTGCATTTTCTTCCTTCCATTCTATCAGATCTTTTAGTTCACATGTAGCCAGTGCCTTGCTGGATGTGTCAATTAAGGATATGGGGCTGTATTACAGGGTAGGGATATCTCCACCTTTTTTATAAATCAGACCTATCACTGCTTTCTGCCATGTCTTGGGAACATTCCTGATCAAATTACCTGGGTGTAAAGGGTCATCAAAATACGTTTCCATAAACTCACATCTGTTCTCATTGGGAATACTGTCTGGGCCACACACTTGTGACTTTTTAAGCCTACTCAATGATATTTGTAAGTCACCCAAATCAAAATGAATTCTCCAGACTTGGGAACTGTCTGGAGATGGAAAAGGAACATCTGAGTATAACGTTGTTTGAAATTATCTACCAGGCTGACTCTGGGATACTATTTGCTTGTACAAAGGCCTGTATATGGCTATTGCTGTTTAACAGGTCCCACATTCCTCTACTTTCCCTTAGGGCAAGGAATTTAATCATTTCTTGCCATGTTGTCATATATTCATTTATTCCATACATCTTCAGCCAATTTTTATACTTTTGTTTGATTTTCTTCCTTGGTCTAATTTGAATTTCCGGATTATCTCCCTGATCAAAATTCAGCACTCTGAATGCTGCTCTCATTTCCCTTTTATGGTTTCTGAGGTTTTTCCTCAAATGGATGCTATAATGTCTCTAAGAAAGGTGTTTGTGTTCCCTCTTTGTCGGAATAAATAATCTAACCATTCTTGTACTGTATTATTAACATTGAGCGGCAAGTATTTAATGTTCTTCTTATTGGCGTTCCAACTATCCCAAATAATTTCAGACTAATACCAATCTTCGATATAGTTAATGCGAACCAATTCAACCTATTTTCTGTATTTATTCACACTAAAAGTATTGAAACTAATGTCCAGAATTGACTGCCTAGTTAAACAATATTCAAAGGTTAAAACCAGGTTCGTGTGATCAGTCCTTGCTGATTTTCTCACATCTAAAAATGTATCTTTTTCAAACAGTGGTGGTGAAATAAAAATGAAATCAATGATTAAGTGCGAGGAAAATCTGGACCATATCAGCTGGCTGGGGCTCTCCCTTTAGATTTCCTTTTGTTTTCATTAAGTTCTACTTTGCCATACATTCAGCCCAGTGGATATGTCTACATTTATTTGCATTGCTACCCATCATGCTCTTCCCAGAAGGATTTGTAATTGAGAGCCACTTTCCTACCCTGTCCACCATCACATCTGGTCAGTTACAATTAAAATCACCCGCACAGATATCGTTTGGTGGGCCTCCTTTCTCGATCCAATTTCAAAGAATATTATCCAACTCTGCTCTTAGATTGTCCTTGCTGTCCATCTTCTGAATACAATGTAAATTAATTAACAAAATATCCCCCACTCTGTTATCATTAACACTTGATAAAACCCTTGACAACATTGAGACAATACCACTCTTTATAATAGTTCGTGAAGAACACAAATCCACTTTTACAGCTAACATAACACCTGCTGCTGGTCTAACCCTTGTACCTTTACTAGACTTTCTCAAGAAAACTCTAAAGCCATCTATCACCAGAGTTTATGTCAACCATCCTTCTTTTAGTAATATAATATCATACTTATAAAATGTGTTCATAACACTAACATTAATAAAACAATTGAAGCGTCTTTTAATCCAACTAGGGAGTGAGATAGTTGCACGTTCAGCATCCTGGTCGTTTGACAACTGGCGGCTGTAGGGCAGAAGACAAACACAACCAATTTTCATAAAAGGTTTGTTTTGATGGATTACAGAAGACATGCCTGAAATCCAACTCTCAGCCCTGCTTTTTATCCATGCATCTGAAGTAGAGAATGAGAAGTTGTGGTGGATAGGCTCGAAATACCAGGTCTTCAATAAACCTCACCTTTTAAACTTTAAAGGGACATTTAAGGTTTGGATACAATTTTTCACATCCTCTTTGCAATAAATATTCTTCAACATATCTCACCAATTGGAGTACAATTTTAGAGTAAATGTGATTTGTGTCACAATTCACAGATGTCGTTTATAAAGTTCCACTAGCTTAATGTCCACTGACATTATATTTGCAAGTGGCTGAACTCCTCAGAAAATTGATAACACTGGCACAATTCAGTCGGTTGTCTTCTTCCTTTTTAAAGAAAGCTATCCAATGTATACAAAGCTTATCAAGGTTAGTCACCACATGTTCTATTTGAATTTGGGGTCGATTTTGATGCTCCTTGCATTGCTCACCTGCGTATCTGGAGATTGCAATTGTATTGAATCCTTTTGTTGTCGTTCTTCTTTGATATAACATTCAGCTACTGGAGAATTTCCCACACTAATGGATATAAGCAACGCTTCTTCATTGATGTTTTTTACTACGACACTGACGTCTGCAGACCCCTCTGACTTTTCTACAATGTGCTAGAGATAAAGGTTTTACTTATTTGTTTTATTTGTTTGGGTTTCTTTGATGGCCCTTTACCAATTAAACATCCTCAGAATTGGCCATGAAATTCAGTGTGGGATAAGGGAGTGTGATAATTTTCCTTAGAAATTTTCAGGATCCCTTTTGATTGGACTTGTAAAAATGTTTCAGATTTTTTGGTTTTCTCAACTGCTGCATCTGCTGCTTCTCAGAAATTGCTACCAACATTACATCTATTTCCTTGGGCAAGCCCTAAGGCTCACCTTTCTTCAGGTTTCTTTTTAAAGGGTTACTATTTATTCCTTCATCAATCTTGCACCATATGTGGAATTATCCTACAAAGGGGGCCTCTGTGTTTGCACCAGTAGCATATATTTTACTTTTTGGGATATTGCCAAGATTTCTGTCAACTGCTCAGAGTGCAGGTTAACCACTGCTCTTATATTAACATACAAATGTACGATTGATTGCAGGACCAGGTTTAATGCAGAAATGTAAACTCCCCTCAACAAGGAGCCATCTGAAATTTCTGGAAACTCTGATGTATCATGGTGCTGGGGAGTAACCAGAGAATTTCCTCTACCCTCTTCCGGTTCCTCAATTTCATTCAATAATTGCCTGCTTTGATAAGCAGATGTGAGTAATAGGCACAGCGCTGCACTTAAGTTGGAGGGTCAAGCTCCCATGGCTTCAATCACATCCATTAAACTCTGACATGCCTCCAAAAGAGAGCTATTATGAAGAGAGGACTGATACGATTTACCAGTCTCTAAATGTAAGTTTTGTTGGGTATTAACCAGTGCCTCCCGCTGCAACTGCTCTGAGTTTGACTGATCTCTTGCCACCACTTGACTTTGCAGAGGCACTCCACGTGAAGCTTCCTGTGTTACAAAAAAGATGCACATTTTGCTTGATGCTCTATTGTACCCCACAGACGCACTTGTGAATTCAACATATTTAGATTTGCGGTGAGATAGACATCTTTGCTCTTAAGATTATAGCGATGTTCATTGAACTTTCCAAAGTGTCAAAACTAAATCAGGCCTCTAAATAAATTCATGTGTCGGATAATGATTTGTTGATGTCAACAACTACAATACTTCCAAATTGACCTGCACAGATCCATATAAGGGATTATAACTCGGGTAGCCAAGCTGTAAATATCAGTCATATGGTCTGTTCAGCAGGTCGTTACAAGAAAAGGCTCTACTGTGAGTAGCATGTCTGGTAGATCAGAACAAACGTCCACATCACTCGAGGTATGAGTACTATCTCTCAGAGCGGGGTAATACTAGCTCAGACACCATTGGCCTAAAAGTCAAGAACAGGCTCACAAAGTTACTGTTAGTGACTTTAAATTACCCACTTTTGGAAACATTATAAAACAATGTCAGTTGGATGTCAGCTGTTCACACAAATCACAGTAAGAGTTCTTGACAGAGAAACAAGTGCCAACTTACTTTTTTCCTTGATTTAGTTTATTCGCTGTGTGATTAATAGGGTGACCAGATTTTCAAAATAAAAACCCAGGACAGGATGGGCCACCGACAGAAGTAGGACTACAATTTTGCGTGTCACTGACACAAATGTAGGACTACATATCGTAGCACTGACAAAGACAAAAGAGGGACTACAAACATAGCACTTATGACAGTGAAGTTTGGGGGCAGCCACAGCAGATCAAATGCTGGATTCATGTACACATACCTGTGAAACCACTATGTGGCACGGTTTTCTGTTTTTAGAGTGAATTCTTGGGGATCCACCTGTACAGGTAGAGCACTGCAGTGGACTGGGGTTATTGTCAACCCAACAATATTTTGCTGTGAGATTAAAGCAAGCATTTTCACAATTGTACACACTTTATGAAGACTGCTGGCCCCCTTGCATCATAGAATGGCACAAATGTAATGCACCCCACATGTGTATGGCAAACTTTATTGTGCAATTATTTCACCCGAAAAGGTTTTTGGTGATGAAAAGAACTATGCCTTTATTGCAAAGAATGAAAACAGTGAAGATTGAAAACAGTGAAGATAAAAAGCAAGAGAATTGCTGTACATGTTTTATTACTATTCTGTGTACTTTGCTGATGAATTAATTCTTTGTAGCACCAATTTGTCTTTCTGTAGCCTGCTATGGAACTCAGAGCAGCTCAGGCTGAAATTAACCCTAGTGACCAATATGGATTTCAAAGTCTCAATGTCCATTCGGTTTCGTTTATCGGTTCATGTATTGTTCATAATTGAAAAGATCCTTTCCACTGGCGCATTTGTGCCGGGCAAGCACAAGACAAACTGGACCATCATGCTCAAGTTTTTCATTGTTATGTTCTGCTGTGAAAAATAGGTGAAAACCTCCACCCACTGTTCATCTGCAGACTTTTTTTGCTCGTTCCACTGGGCCAGCAAAAGCTCAGTGTCATCCTGATGTAGACTGCACAAATTGTAGGGAGCCCATCTACATCTCCCCAAACAGGGACACTGTTTAGGAGGACCCAGGAAAAAACGTTCAGTTCTGTGAAGTGAGCGCCCCATTCTTCTAGGTACTTTACACAGCAGTCATAAAAATAGTACACATATTCGTTGAATTGGGTTTCATTTAGTTGCCCTTGTTCACGGAGGTCATTTAGGAGGCCTTTTACTTTGTTACTCAGAAAACATGCATCACGCTGCACTATCATTTTCTCCTTCAGCCTCATCGACCTTTGGCCAACATCAATAGCATTTGAGTTTTGCTTTTCAAGAACCTTAATCGTATCATTAAACAGGACTAGCTGGTTCTGCAGGAAACAGAGCTACGCCTCACAAATAGGGTTCTGCAAAAACTTGGTAATGGCTGTAGGGGTTTTTTCCTGTGAGAAAAAGTATGACTTCAGGGCTGGGTACAGTTGGAGCACCCTGTCTAGAGCTGGCAATAGGGACAGCCAGCGTGTGTTACTGGTGCCAAGAAGGCTCTGGTAGTCTATCTCTACAAATTCACAAAATTCCTTTAATTGTTCTGTTCTAACAGTATAGATGTGGAAGTATTTAAACATTTTCAATATGAAGGATTCTATATCCAAGGGGAGCCCATCAGCAGCAGTTTGCACTGCATTATGCACAATGTGTGCTGCACACCCCACACCAATTAGTTTATTTTCAGGGATTGCCTCCTTGAACTTACAAAACACATTGTTTTTCCCTGCTCTTGCTTTCCCACCAAAGTTTGTGTTTGTGTTATCCACACAAAAGGCAATTACCTTTTCCCTTAGATTGTTTTTCTCCAGGGCTTGAAGCAGTTCCCCAAATAATATTAATGAGGTTTCCCCAGGCACCGAGGTGAACTCCAAAATCTTAACTTTCACCCCCTCAAGGTCCTGGAAATATCGGAGTACAATTGGGATGAGCTTTACCTCTTTTCTGTTCGAAGCATCAACCGAAACTGATAGACAGGTAACATTACTCAAATCACGCTGGAGATCCTCCATAGCTAAAGGCGCCAGCAGTTTGGATACTAATGCTTCTGCTTTTGTACGGGCACGGGTACATTTCTCATCATACAATTTCCTTATCAATGAGGATGCGCAGTCCATTGATCTAAAGCTGTGGTTGTTCTTTGCAAGGTGATAGGCAAAAGTGCCCTCAGCAGCAGCCCTACTGAGGTCTGTGTCCCCAGGAACAGCCTTCCCAAAAAACTGTGTGATATTGCTGCTGCTGGCTGAAGATAACCAAAATGTGTGCTTTTTGGTTTGCACATGCTCCTTAATATCTCTTTTTCCACCATGGACAATAGAAAAAGAGCATCTGCAGTGCTTGCAATACACTTCACTGTCACTCCTCGCAACCTTACTCAGGAAAGGGAATGATGTTTGCATCTCCTCAGTGGTGGTACATCTCCTCTTGGGCATCTTTGGTAGCTACCTAGCTAGTGTTTCTAGATAAAGCTTGAAGAAAAAAAGTAATGTCAGTCATCGTGATATGGTGAACTACGTCACACGCAACAACAAAAATATTTTGATGACTGAACTACGGTTGTAGTAGTATACCTGGAAAGTCAATAAATCCTCAAATGTGTTTGTGACTTATACAGGTGCAGCAAAGGGCACAGCATTGGCATTTGCCAAAAAAACAAAATGAGAGTAGAGTGGTGCCTGAATTGCAGGAGGGAACTGCGCAGGCATTTACAGGCAAGCATACAGCCTACACAGGCTCTCTTCATATAAACAAAAAATGTTGAGGGCAGAAGGCAGGGGGTTTGTTCTGTCCCAGAAGCAGGAGCGGCTGAGTTTAGAAATAAAAGCCACGCCACCATTGAAAACATGTCCTTGCTGGCTGCACAATGCCACCTCCCCCCCATATAAGAACACTCAGGTTGTAGTTGCCTCCTAACACCAGTAAAATGTTACATGTCAAGGAACGCTTGCCTTGTGGGTTGCACAAATGCTCCCCATGTAAGAACATTTATCATGTGGCCTTTGACACCTGTAAACAAATGTCATATGCCCCCCTCTGAGAACACACATGTTGGCTTTACTCTTAATGCGAGCACAAAATTCCATGCCATAGTACAACCCAGCCAGCCCCATTGTAGTGCCCTCCACGTAATAACACTCAGCACATTGGCTTGCATAACAATTACATCACAGGAAAACACAAGACATATTGTTGGCACCACCGGAGCATTCTAATATACACAACCCATCAAACAGCACAACATGGAAACTGTAACTAAGTTGTGTGCAAGTAACAGCGCTGCAATTGCCAAGGCCTGTCTGCGTGCTGTACAAATGTAAAAATAAATCATACAAATAAATAAGTTGGGTTGGCAAGTATTCATAAATAACATGCACAGAGGAACTGCTCCGTTACCAGATGGATGCAAAATGAGTAACCTGCAAATCACATTTCATTTCCTTACCTGTTGGATATTGCAGGACAATGTGGGTGTGCTGCAGCAGGGATGAGGGTCACAAACGAGCTGGATGCAAGAGGATCGACTGATGTGAAGCTGGTGGCGTGAAGGGATGCGCTGCAGGCTGGAGCAGGAAGCAGGTTCACGAGAATGATGCTCTTCGAATGCTCAGGCGATGGAATCCAGACAGCAGTCACGAAGGAAAAGAAAACGAATGCTGCTAGAAACTCAAAGTCCCACTCACGGAAGAAGATAGAAGAATGATGCTGCGACAGCCACGAAAGAAAATGAATGAAGCGCTTGTTCTTCTTCTTGCTGATAGATTTGTATCCATCAGCGGTGATTTTTTGGATACCGAGGCTTGAGCCTCATTACTCAATCTTCTCGGGTTGAGTGTGTAGTCGTGGGTTTGTATTCTTCTTGGTCTCATAAAATTTCAATTCAATAATTGATACTCTCTAACTTTAACAATACTCTCATACCTCATCATAATATCAAGCCATACAGCCCGTAAAGTGCCACGTGCTATTGCAGAGGAATACATTTCAAACATAAAAGCTCAGTTACTAATTCATCTGTTATATTCTTAACACCATTAGTTTGAAATTATAAAAGCATTAATCCATTTAGAGTGCTGTGATGTGTGTGCGAAAAAAATGAGCTAAAACATGGTGCTGGTGTGTGGCCATTTTGGACATTCACTTCCAAACCGCAATGAAAGTTTATTTTTCTGTGAGCTCGGTTAGCAGGCAGACATGATTTCTGTAACCATTGCAATATTATATTATGAAACAGAGGTGCTCACTATAAAGGATAGTTGTATTGTTCGCTCAAGGACGAGCTGAGAAGGGAGTAAGAGATGTGCAGGTGCAATGATAAGGGGTGCTGGGAAAGAGCGTGCGGAAGACAAGCTGGGTTTTTCCACTTCTGTCTGGATTTTTACACTCTTTGCCTCCCATACTTGCTGTCTGTCCTTCGGCCAGGGTCACTTTGCAACCCATGAGGGGCAGGGATTTGTCCCCCATAAGAAGAGAGGTATCCTGATGAGGATTCAGATATGTATGGAACCCCGGGTGATAAGATTTTGCTGAAAGGGAGGACGCTCCACTCCAGGCCCTGTTAGTACTTGTGATCTCTCTGCGGTTCCTTGTCATTGCATCGAATGCCAAAGCATTGAATGGCTTACCATAGAAAGAAAAGCATTAAAAAATGCATCAAATATATATTTTTTTTCATTTTCTTTTTAATGGGGGGTCTGCCCCCAGAACCTGTTTTTAACCCCAAAAACCCATTGTAATTAAAATAAACCCTTTAGCATTGAAAAAATGCATTCAATGCTTTTTTAATGCATTTTTTCCATGCTAAGGCATTCAATGCTTTGGCATTCGATGCAAAGACTAGATACCTCTCTCAGCCTACCTGCCTTGAGATTGGGTAGTGTTGTTCTGGCTGAGATTTAGTTTTCTCCTATAACTGCACTAACAGTGATGTAGACCCTCTGTAACTATCTTTGTCTATGTGTTTATGTATAACCAATTGCATTTATTCCAATAGTTATGCATATGCTTACAATCTATGTGTGAATAAAGGGTTGGTAAAGTGCCAACTATACTAGAATTGTGTGTTTCAGTGTGTGTTATTGCCTCCCTGAGTCCAAGCACTTTTCATCCGTGTAATAGGGTGAGTAGTTCAGAGGTCATTACACTTGTCAGAAAAGCAAGACAAGTGCTTAGATCATAAAAATATGCTTATCCTAAAGACCCATTACTACAGATTTAAAGTGGAAAGTGTATTCGAGCAGCATCGCTCCAAACTTTAGGGGTACAATTGTTCACCTGTACATCCAATATAAGGTTTATATATGAGGGTTTTCAGGACTCACAACACAGCACAACATATGTATCTACTCCTACATGCATTTTGTTCTTTTCAAGACAGCCTAATGTTTTAGAGCAACTCAGCTTCTAGGAAGGCTCCCTACTACATACATATTTTGATCATCCTCCCTCCCTTCAACATTTAAGTTTTACAATATTTTGTTCAGGAAGGTCAAATAATCTATTGTCATGGATAACTTCCCCCCACTCATTAATCTCACCCACAATGCATCTGACATCACTGAGCACCTGAATGGATAGAATATTTCTGTCTCTTATCAAGTTACCCAGTACAATATAAAACTCAATGATGTAATGTTCCTGTTCCTGCTTTTATGACATATCCTAAAGGTATGAGAATCATGGGGAATGTTAATGTGTGGCCCCAAAACCTCAAGTGTGTGCA
This sequence comes from Ambystoma mexicanum, assembly GCF_040938575.1. Lineage (NCBI taxonomy): Eukaryota > Metazoa > Chordata > Amphibia > Caudata > Ambystomatidae > Ambystoma > Ambystoma mexicanum. The sequence goes on along the minus strand of NC_090933.1, from coordinate 655,898,853 downwards.
GTAGATTAAACATGCATCACATGAACAAGTTTCGTACATAGAACAAAGGACTTGTTTTATATGCACCATAGGAGTTCTTAATATCACAGAGGAGTTCATATACTCTGTGTAATTTTCTTTGGGATACTATTTCCTAATTCTAATTCTCCATAACGTCTGACTCAATAATTCTTCTTTCAACTAGATTAGTATTAACTAAAGCCTTTGCTAAATACATGTTGGTTTGATTTAAATATCCTTCACATGATTGCAGCACATCCTGCAAATAAACAGTTCTGTCAGCAAGTTGTTGCCCACTGTTTCTCAGAATTTGAGATACAAACTCAGCTTATTCCTCTTTATCTGAGACGTCCATGAGCATGGACCCAGCTCAATTCTCACCATAGCTATTGGTAAGTATAATGAAAGACCATGCACAGCTTGCCATATCTTACTTTCTACTGTTGTCTACCAGGTATAATTGCTAATTTCCAATAATTCCAAGCTGCATATCATGCTCAGTGTTATCTTTGTTTTGTAAAACTCTATTACGGGAAGAAGGGAATAGCGGTAGTATTTGCCTTTTAGAATTTTCATTTGCGCATTAACAGACCTTGCCTTTAAGGATAACTGATACTATTCTTGTTAGCAATTAAGAACAACAAGTATGTTAAATAGCTTACTTCCTCAATATTTGAGTCATTATGTACCATTTAAAATTCAGGTAATTGATGATTTTTGGTTTTGTGGGGTTTACGTCCAAATAAATGTCTTTTGTGAAATTCCCCAAATAATCCAAACTATGCTTCAATCCTATTGGTGAGATATAGTCTAGGACTGCATTGCCCGTGTAGGCAAACCACACTATTGATAAGGATCCAATTTTCAGGGGCAAATAATTTTGCTTTATTAAGTACCTTCTTTAGATCGGACATTTAGAGATTAAAAAAAAAACTTAAATGCTCCTTTTTCTCAGTCATATACAGGAGAACCATTCTTTTGTTAATACTATTTAAGAATCCAGTCTTAACTTCGAGCGTTGTATCTGTATGGATGTATGGAACCTAGTTAAGATATTCAATAGTCCCTGTGATTCTCAATGGTTAATTTCCTCCACAGACTATTTCTCTCGACTTTATCGAAGGCTACGAACATGTCTAAGCATGCTGAATATAGGTCACTATTTTTTCTACTTAGTGCTTTGTGTTGAGAGAACATGTATGTTAAGCCATTCAACAATGTCCCCATATTTGTATGAAGGTCTGTCTCGAAAGGATTTAGCTGTGCATTTTCTTCCTTCCATTCTATCAGATCTTTTAGTTCACATGTAGCCAGTGCCTTGCTGGATGTGTCAATTAAGGATATGGGGCTGTATTACAGGGTAGGGATATCTCCACCTTTTTTATAAATCAGACCTATCACTGCTTTCTGCCATGTCTTGGGAACATTCCTGATCAAATTACCTGGGTGTAAAGGGTCATCAAAATACGTTTCCATAAACTCACATCTGTTCTCATTGGGAATACTGTCTGGGCCACACACTTGTGACTTTTTAAGCCTACTCAATGATATTTGTAAGTCACCCAAATCAAAATTAATTCTCCAGACTTGGGAACTGTCTGGAGATGGAAAAGGAACATCTGAGTATAACGTTGTTTGAAATTATCTACCAGGCTGACTCTGGGATACTATTTGCTTGTACAAAGGCCTGTATATGGCTATTGCTGTTTAACAGGTCCCACATCCCTCTACTTTCCCTTAGGGCAAGGAATTTAATCATTTCTTGCCATGTTGTCATATATTCATTTATTCCATACATCTTCAGCCAATTTTTATACTTTTGTTTGATTTTCTTCCTTGGTCTAATTTGAATTTCCGGATTATCTCCCTGATCAAAATTCAGCACTCTGAATGCTGCTCTCATTTCCCTTTTATGGTTTCTGAGGTTTTTCCTCAAATGGATGCTATAATGTCTCTAAGAAAGGTGTTTGTGTTCCCTCTTTGTCGGAATAAATAATCTAACCATTCTTGTACTGTATTATTAACATTGAGCGGCAAGTATTTAATGTTCTTCTTATTGGCGTTCCAACTATCCCAAATAATTTCAGACTAATACCAATCTTCGATATAGTTAATGCGAACCAATTCAACCTATTTTCTGTATTTATTCACACTAAAAGTATTGAAACTAATGTCCAGAATTGACTGCCTAGTTAAACAATATTCAAAGGTTAAAACCAGGTTCGTGTGATCAGTCCTTGCTGATTTTCTCACATCTAAAAATGTATCTTTTTCAAACAGTGGTGGTGAAATAAAAATGAAATCAATGATTAAGTGCGAGGAAAATCTGGACCATATCAGCTGGCTGGGGCTCTCCCTTTAGATTTCCTTTTGTTTTCATTAAGTTCTACTTTGCCATACATTCAGCCCAGTGGATATGTCTACATTTATTTGCATTGCTACCCATCATGCTCTTCCCAGAAGGATTTGTAATTGAGAGCCACTTTCCTACCCTGTCCACCATCACATCTGGTCAGTTACAATTAAAATCACCCGCACAGATATCGTTTGGTGGGCCGCCTTTCTCGATCCAATTTCAAAGAATATTATCCAACTCTGCTCTTAGATTGTCCTTGCTGTCCATCTTCTGAATACAATGTAAATTAATTAACAAAATATCCCCCACTCTGTTATCATTAACACTTGATAAAACCCTTGACAACATTGAGACAATACCACTCTTTATAATAGTTCGTGAAGAACACAAATCCACTTTTACAGCTAACATAACACCTGCTGCTGGTCTAACCCTTGTACCTTTACTAGACTTTCTCAAGAAAACTCTAAAGCCATCTATCACCAGAGTTTATGTCAACCATCCTTCTTTTAGTAATATAATATCATACTTATAAAATGTGTTCATAACACTAACATTAATAAAACAATTGAAGCGTCTTTTAATCCAACTAGGGAGTGAGATAGTTGCACGTTCAGCATCCTGGTCGTTTGACAACTGGCGGCTGTAGGGCAGAAGACAAACACAACCAATTTTCATAAAAGGTTTGTTTTGATGGATTACAGAAGACATGCCTGAAATCCAACTCTCAGCCCTGCTTTTTATCCATGCATCTGAAGTAGAGAATGAGAAGTTGTGGTGGATAGGCTCGAAATACCAGGTCTTCAATAAACCTCACCTTTTAAACTTTAAAGGGACATTTAAGGTTTGGATACAATTTTTCACATCCTCTTTGCAATAAATATTCTTCAACATATCTCACCAATTGGAGTACAATTTTAGAGTAAATGTGATTTGTGTCACAATTCACAGATGTCGTTTATAAAGTTCCACTAGCTTAATGTCCACTGACATTATATTTGCAAGTGGCTGAACTCCTCAGAAAATTGATAACACTGGCACAATTCAGTCGGTTGTCTTCTTCCTTTTTAAAGAAAGCTATCCAATGTATACAAAGCTTATCAAAGTTAGTCACCACATGTTCTATTTGAATTTGGGGTCGATTTTGATGCTCCTTGCATTGCTCACCTGCGTATCTGGAGATTGCAATTGTATTGAATCCTTTTGTTGTCGTTCTTCTTTGATATAACATTCAGCTACTGGAGAATTTCCCACACTAATGGATATAAGCAACGCTTCTTCATTGATGTTTTTTACTACGACACTGACGTCTGCAGACCCCTCTGACTTTTCTACAATGTGCTAGAGATAAAGGTTTTACTTATTTGTTTTATTTGTTTGGGTTTCTTTGATGGCCCTTTACCAATTAAACATCCTCAGAATTGGCCATGAAATTCAGTGTGGGATAAGGGAGTGTGATAATTTTCCTTAGAAATTTTCAGGATCCCTTTTGATTGGACTTGTAAAAATGTTTCAGATTTTTTGGTTTTCTCAACTGCTGCATCTGCTGCTTCTCAGAAATTGCTACCAACATTACATCTATTTCCTTGGGCAAGCCCTAAGGCTCACCTTTCTTCAGGTTTCTTTTTAAAGGGTTACTATTTATTCCTTCATCAATCTTGCACCATATGTGGAATTATCCTACAAAGGGGGCCTCTGTGTTTGCACCAGTAGCATATATTTTACTTTTTGGGATATTGCCAAGATTTCTGTCAACTGCTCAGAGTGCAGGTTAACCACTGCTCTTATATTAACATACAAATGTACGATTGATTGGAGGACCAGGTTTAATGCAGAAATGTAAACTCCCCTCAACAAGGAGCCATCTGAAATTTCTGGAAACTCTGATGTATCATGGTGCTGGGGAGTAACCAGAGAATTTCCTCTACCCTCTTCCGGTTCCTCAATTTCATTCAATAATTGCCTGCTTTGATAAGCAGATGTGAGTAATAGGCACAGCGCTGCACTTAAGTTGGAGGGTCAAGCTCCCATGGCTTCAATCACATCCATTAAACTCTGACATGCCTCCAAAAGAGAGCTATTATGAAGAGAGGACTGATACGATTTACCAGTCTCTAAATGTAAGTTTTGTTGGGTATTAACCAGTGCCTCCCGCTGCAACTGCTCTGAGTTTGACTGATCTCTTGCCACCACTTGACTTTGCAGAGGCACTCCACGTGAAGCTTCCTGTGTTACAAAAAAGATGCACATTTTGCTTGATGCTCTATTGTACCCCACAGACGCACTTGTGAATTCAACATATTTAGATTTGCGGTGAGATAGACATCTTTGCTCTTAAGATTATAGCGATGTTCATTGAACTTTCCAAAGTGTCAAAACTAAATCAGGCCTCTAAATAAATTCATGTGTCGGATAATGATTTGTTGATGTCAACAACTACAATACTTCCAAATTGACCTGCACAGATCCATATAAGGGATTATAACTCGGGTAGCCAAGCTGTAAATATCAGTCATATGGTCTGTTCAGCAGGTCGTTACAAGAAAAGGCTCTACTGTGAGTAGCATGTCTGGTAGATCAGAACAAACGTCCACATCACTCGAGGTATGAGTACTATCTCTCAGAGCGGGGTAATACTAGCTCAGACACCATTGGCCTAAAAGTCAAGAACAGGCTCACAAAGTTACTGTTAGTGACTTTAAATTACCCACTTTTGGAAACATTATAAAACAATGTCAGTTGGATGTCAGCTGTTCACACAAATCACAGTAAGAGTTCTTGACAGAGAAACAAGTGCCAACTTACTTTTTTCCTTGATTTAGTTTATTCGCTGTGTGATTAATAGGGTGACCAGATTTTCAAAATAAAAACCCAGGACAGGATGGGCCACCGACAGAAGTAGGACTACAATTTTGCGTGTCACTGACACAAATGTAGGACTACATATCGTAGCACTGACAAAGACAAAAGAGGGACTACAAACATAGCACTTATGACAGTGAAGTTTGGGGGCAGCCACAGCAGATCAAATGCTGGATTCATGTACACATACCTGTGAAACCACTATGTGGCACGGTTTTCTGTTTTTAGAGTGAATTCTTGGGGATCCACCTGTACAGGTAGAGCACTGCAGTGGACTGGGGTTATTGTCAACCCAACAATATTTTGCTGTGAGATTAAAGCAAGCATTTTCACAATTGTACACACTTTATGAAGACTGCTGGCCCCCTTGCATCATAGAATGGCACAAATGTAATGCACCCCACATGTGTATGGCAAACTTTATTGTGCAATTATTTCACCCGAAAAGGTTTTTGGTGATGAAAAGAACTATGCCTTTATTGCAAAGAATGAAAACAGTGAAGATTGAAAACAGTGAAGATAAAAAGCAAGAGAATTGCTGTACATGTTTTAATACTATTCTGTGTACTTTGCTGATGAATTAATTCTTTGTAGCACCAATTTGTCTTTCTGTAGCCTGCTATGGAACTCAGAGCAGCTCAGGCTGAAATTAACCCTAGTGACCAATATGGATTTCAAAGTCTCAATGTCCATTCGGTTTCGTTTATCGGTTCATGTATTGTTCATAATTGAAAAGATCCTTTCCACTGGCGCATTTGTGCCGGGCAAGCACAAGACAAACTGGACCATCATGCTCAAGTTTTTCATTGTTATGTTCTGCTGTGAAAAATAGGTGAAAACCTCCACCCACTGTTCATCTGCAGACTTTTTTTGCTCGTTCCACTGGGCCAGCAAAAGCTCAGTGTCATCCTGATGTAGACTGCACAAATTGTAGGGAGCCCATCTACATCTCCCCAAACAGGGACACTGTTTAGGAGGACCCAGGAAAAAACGTTCAGTTCTGTGAAGTGAGCGCCCCATTCTTCTAGGTACTTTACACAGCAGTCATAAAAATAGTACACATATTCGTTGAATTGGGTTTCATTTAGTTGCCCTTGTTCACGGAGGTCATTTAGGAGGCCTTTTACTTTGTTACTCAGAAAACATGCATCACGCTGCACTATCATTTTCTCCTTCAGCCTCATCGACCTTTGGCCAACATCAATAGCATTTGAGTTTTGCTTTTCAAGAACCTTAATCGTATCATTAAACAGGACTAGCTGGTTCTGCAGGAAACAGAGCTACGCCTCACAAATAGGGTTCTGCAAAAACTTGGTAATGGCTGTAGGGGTTTTTTCCTGTGAGAAAAAGTATGACTTCAGGGCTGGGTACAGTTGGAGCACCCTGTCTAGAGCTGGCAATAGGGACAGCCAGCGTGTGTTACTGGTGCCAAGAAGGCTCTGGTAGTCTATCTCTACAAATTCACAAAATTCCTTTAATTGTTCTGTTCTAACAGTATAGATGTGGAAGTATTTAAACATTTTCAATATGAAGGATTCTATATCCAAGGGGAGCCCATCAGCAGCAGTTTGCACTGCATTATGCACAATGTGTGCTGCACACCCCACACCAATTAGTTTATTTTCAGGGATTGCCTCCTTGAACTTACAAAACACATTGTTTTTCCCTGCTCTTGCTTTCCCACCAAAGTTTGTGTTTGTGTTATCCACACAAAAGGCAATTACCTTTTCCCTTAGATTGTTTTTCTCCAGGGCTTGAAGCAGTTCCCCAAATAATATTAATGAGGTTTCCCCAGGCACCGAGGTGAACTCCAAAATCTTAACTTTCACCCCCTCAAGGTCCTGGAAATATCGGAGTACAATTGGGATGAGCTTTACCTCTTTTCTGTTCGAAGCATCAACCGAAACTGATAGACAGGTAACATTACTCAAATCACGCTGGAGATCCTCCATAGCTAAAGGCGCCAGCAGTTTGGATACTAATGCTTCTGCTTTTGTACGGGCACGGGTACATTTCTCATCATACAATTTCCTTATCAATGAGGATGCGCAGTCCATTGATCTAAAGCTGTGGTTGTTCTTTGCAAGGTGATAGGCAAAAGTGCCCTCAGCAGCAGCCCTACTGAGGTCTGTGTCCCCAGGAACAGCCTTCCCAAAAAACTGTGTGATATTGCTGCTGCTGGCTGAAGATAACCAAAATGTGTGCTTTTTGGTTTGCACATGCTCCTTAATATCTCTTTTTCCACCATGGACAATAGAAAAAGAGCATCTGCAGTGCTTGCAATACACTTCACTGTCACTCCTCGCAACCTTACTCAGGAAAGGGAATGATGTTTGCATCTCCTCAGTGGTGGTACATCTCCTCTTGGGCATCTTTGGTAGCTACCTAGCTAGTGTTTCTAGATAAAGCTTGAAGAAAAAAAGTAATGTCAGTCATCGTGATATGGTGAACTACGTCACACGCAACAACAAAAATATTTTGATGACTGAACTACGGTTGTAGTAGTATACCTGGAAAGTCAATAAATCCTCAAATGTGTTTGTGACTTATACAGGTGCAGCAAAGGGCACAGCATTGGCATTTGCCAAAAAAACAAAATGAGAGTAGAGTGGTGCCTGAATTGCAGGAGGGAACTGCGCAGGCATTTACAGGCAAGCATACAGCCTACACAGGCTCTCTTCATATAAACAAAAAATGTTGAGGGCAGAAGGCAGGGGGTTTGTTCTGTCCCAGAAGCAGGAGCGGCTGAGTTTAGAAATAAAAGCCACGCCACCATTGAAAACATGTCCTTGCTGGCTGCACAATGCCACCTCCCCCCCATATAAGAACACTCAGGTTGTAGTTGCCTCCTAACACCAGTAAAATGTTACATGTCAAGGAACGCTTGCCTTGTGGGTTGCACAAATGCTCCCCATGTAAGAACATTTATCATGTGGCCTTTGACACCTGTAAACAAATGTCATATGCCCCCCTCTGAGAACACACATGTTGGCTTTACTCTTGATGCGAGCACAAAATTCCATGCCATAGTACAACCCAGCCAGCCCCATTGTAGTGCCCTCCACGTAATAACACTCAGCACATTGGCTTGCATAACAATTACATCACAGGAAAACACAAGACATATTGTTGGCACCACCGGAGCATTCTAATATACACAACCCATCAAACAGCACAACATGGAAACTGTAACTAAGTTGTGTGCAAGTAACAGCGCTGCAATTGCCAAGGCCTGTCTGCGTGCTGTACAAATGTAAAAATAAATCATACAAATAAATAAGTTGGGTTGGCAAGTATTCATAAATAACATGCACAGAGGAACTGCTCCGTTACCAGATGGATGCAAAATGAGTAACCTGCAAATCACATTTCATTTCCTTACCTGTTGGATATTGCAGGACAATGTGGGTGTGCTGCAGCAGGGATGAGGGTCACAAACGAGCTGGATGCAAGAGGATTGACTGATGTGAAGCTGGTGGCGTGAAGGGATGCGCTGCAGGCTGGAGCAGGAAGCAGGTTCACGAGAATGATGCTCTTCGAATGCTCAGGCGATGGAATCCAGACAGCAGTCACGAAGGAAAAGAAAACGAATGCTGCTAGAAACTCAAAGTCCCACTCACGGAAGAAGATAGAAGAATGATGCTGCGACAGCCACGAAAGAAAATGAATGAAGCGCTTGTTCTTCTTCTTGCTGATAGATTTGTATCCATCAGCGGTGATTTTTTGGATACCGAGGCTTGAGCCTCATTACTCCATCTTCTCGGGTTGAGTGTGTAGTCGTGGGTTTGTATTCTTCTTGGTCTCATAAAATTTCAATTCAATAATTGATACTCTCTAACTTTAACAATACTCTCATACCTCATCATAATATCAAGCCATACAGCCCGTAAAGTGCCACGTGCTATTGCAGAGGAATACATTTCAAACATAAAAGCTCAGTTACTAATTCATCTGTTATATTCTTAACACCATTAGTTTGAAATTATAAAAGCATTAATCCATTTAGAGTGCTGTGATGTGTGTGCGAAAAAAATGAGCTAAAACATGGTGCTGGTGTGTGGCCATTTTGGACATTCACTTCCAAACCGCAATGAAAGTTTATTTTTCTGTGAGCTCGGTTAGCAGGCAGACATGATTTCTGTAACCATTGCAATATTATATTATGAAACAGAGGTGCTCACTATAAAGGATAGTTGTTGTATTGTTCGCTCAAGGACGAGCTGAGAAGGGAGTAAGAGATGTGCAGGTGCAATGATAAGGGGTGCTGGGAAAGAGCGTGCGGAAGACAAGCTGGGTTTTTCCACTTCTGTCTGGATTTTTACACTCTTTGCCTCCCATACTTGCTGTCTGTCCTTCGGCCAGGGTCACTTTGCAACCCATGAGGGGCAGGGATTTGTCCCCCATAAGAAGAGAGGTATCCTGATGAGGATTCAGATATGTATGGAACCCCGGGTGATAAGATTTTGCTGAAAGGGAGGACGCTCCACTCCAGGCCCTGTTAGTACTTGTGATCTCTCTGCGGTTCCTTGTCATTGCATCGAATGCCAAAGCATTGAATGGCTTACCATAGAAAGAAAAGCATTAAAAAATGCATCAAATATATTTTTTTTTTTTCATTTTCTTTTTAATGGGGGGTCTGCCCCCAGAACCTTTTTTTAACCCCAAAAACCCATTGTAATTAAAATAAACCCTTTAGCATTGAAAAAATGCATTCAATGCTTTTTTAATGCATTTTTTCCATGCTAAGGCATTCAATGCTTTGGCATTCGATGCAAAGACTAGATACCTCTCTCAGCCTACCTGCCTTGAGATTGGGTAGTGTTGTTCTGGCTGAGATTTAGTTTTCTCCTACAACTGCACTAACAGTGATGTAGACCCTCTGTAACTATCTTTGTCTATGTGTTTATGTATAACCAATTGCATTTATTCCAATAGTTATGCATATGCTTACAATCTATGTGTGAATAAAGGGTTGGTAAAGTGCCAACTATACTACAATTGTGTGTTTCAGTGTGTGGTATTGCCTCCCTGAGTCCAAGCACTTTTCATCCGTGTAATAGGGTGAGTAGTTCAGAGGTCATTACACTTGTCAGAAAAGCAAGACAAGTGCTTAGATCATAAAAATATGCTTATCCTAAAGACCCATTACTACAGATTTAAAGTGGAAAGTGTATTCGAGCAGCATCGCTCCAAACTTTAGGGGTACAATTGTTCACCTGTACATCCAATATAAGGTTTATATATGAGGGTTTTCAGGACTCACAACACAGCACAACATATGTATCTACTCCTACATGCATTTTGTTCTTTTCAAGACAGCCTAATGTTTTAGAGCAACTCAGCTTCTAGGAAGGCTCCCTACTACATACATATTTTGATCATCCTCCCTCCCTTCAACATTTAAGTTTTACAATATTTTGTTCAGGAAGGTCAAATATGCTATTGTCATGGATAACTTCCCCCCACTCATTAATCTCACCCACAATGCATCTGACATCACTGAGCACCTGAATGGATAGAATATTTCTGTCTCTTATCAAGTTACCCAGTACAATATAAAACTCAATGATGTAATGTTCCTGTTCCTGCTTTTATGACATATCCTAAAGGTATGAGAATCATGGGGAATGTTAATGTGTGGCCCCAAAACCTCAAATGTGTGCAGTAGATTAAACATGCATCACATGAACAAGTTTCGTACATAGAACAAAGGACTTGTTTTATATGCACCATAGAATTCTTAATATCACAGAGGAGTTCATATACTCTGTGTAATTTTCTTTGGGATACTATTTCCTAATTCTAATTCTCCATAACGTCTGACTCAATAATTCTTCTTTCAACTAGATTAGTATTAACTAAAGCCTTTGCTAAATACATATTGGTTTGATTTAAATATCCTTCACATGATTGCAGCACATCCTGCAAATACACAGTTCTGTCAGCAAGTTGTTGCCCACTGTTTCTCAGAATTTGAGATACAAACTCAGCTTATTCCTCTTTATCTGAGACGTCCATGAGCATGGACCCAGCTCAATTCTCACCATAGCTATTGGTAAGTATAATGAAAGACCATGCACAGCTTGCCATATCTTACTTTCTACTGTTGTCTACCAGGTATAATTGCTAATTTCCAATAATTCCAAGCTGCATATCATGCTCAGTGTTATCTTTGTTTTGTAAAACTCTATTACGGGAAGAAGGGAATAGCGGTAGTATTTGCCTTTTAGAATTTTCATTTGCGCATTAACAGACCTTGCCTTTAAGGATAACTGATACTATTCTTGTTAGCAATTAAGAACCCCAAGTATGTTAAATAGCTTACTTCCTCAATATTTGAGTCATTATGTACCATTTAAAATTCAGGTAATTGATGATTTTTGGTTTTGTGGGGTTTACGTCCAAATAAATGTCTTTTGTGAAATTCCCCAAATAATCCAGACTATGCTTCAATCCTATTGGTGAGATATAGTCTAGGACTGCATTGCCCGTGTAAGCAAACCACCCTATTGATAAGGATCGAATTTTCAGGGGCAAATAATTTTGCTTTATTAAGTACCTTCTTTAGATCGGACATTTAGAGATTAAAAAAAAGCTTAAATGCTCCTTTTTCTCAGTCATATACAGGAGAACCATTCTTTTGTTAATACTATTTAAGAATCCAGTCTTAACTTCGAGCGTTGTATCTGTATGGATGTATGGAACCTAGTTAAGATATTCAATAGTCCCTGTGATTCTCAATGGTTAATTTCCTCCACAGACTATTTCTCTCGACTTTATCGAAGGCTACGAACATGTCTAAGCATGCTGAATATAGGTCACTATTTTTTCTACTTAGTGCTTTGTGTTGAGAGAACATGTATGTTAAGCCATTCAACAATGTCCCCATATTTGTATGAAGGTCTGTCTCGAAAGGATTTAGCTGTGCATTTTCTTCCTTCCATTCTATCAGATCTTTTAGTTCACATGTAGCCAGTGCCTTGCTGGATGTGTCAATTAAGGATATGGGGCTGTATTACAGGGTAGGGATATCTCCACCTTTTTTTATAAATCAGACCTATCACTGCTTTCTGCCATGTCTTGGGAACATTCCTGATCAAATTACCTGGGTGTAAAGGGTCATCAAAATACTTTTCCATAAACTCACATCTGTTCTTATTGGGAATACTGTCTGGGCCACACACTTGTGACTTTTTAAGCCTACTCAATGATATTTGTAAGTCACCCAAATCAAAATTAATTCTCCAGACTTGGGAACTGTCTGGAGATGGAAAAGGAATATCTTTGAGTTTTAGTATAACGTTGTTTGAAATTATCTAGCAGGCTGACTCTGGGATACTATTTGCTTGTACAAAGGCCTGTATATGGCTATTGCTGTTTAACAGGTCCCATATTCCTCTACTTTCCCTTAGGGCAAGGAATTTAATCATTTCTTGCCATGTTGTCATATATTCATTTATTCCATACATCTTCAGCCAATTTTTATACTTTTGTTTGATTTTCTTCCTTGGTCTAATTTGAATTTCCGGATTATCTCCCTGATCAAAATTCAGCACTCTGAATGCTGCTCTCATTTCCCTTTTATGGTTTCTGAGGTTTTTCCTCAAATGGATGCTATAATGTCTCTAAGAAAGGTGTTTGTGTTCCCTCTTTGTCGGAATAAATAATCTAACCATTCTTGTACTGTATTATTAACATTGAGCGGCAAGTATTTAATGTTCTTCTTATTGGCGTTCCAACTATCCCAAATAATTTCAGACTAATACCAATCTTCGATATAGTTAATGCGAACCAATGCAACCTATTTTCTGTATTTATTCACACTAAAAGTATTGAAACTAATGTCCAGAATTGACTACCTAGTTAAACAATATTCAAAGGTTAAAACCAGGTTCGTGTGATCAGTCCTTGCTGATTTTCTCACATCTAAAAATGTATCTTTTTCAAACAGTGGTGGTGAAATAAAAATGAAATCAATGATTAAGTGCGAGGAAAATCTGGACCATATCAGCTGGCTGGGGCTCTCCCTTTAGATTTCCTTTTGTTTTCATTAAGTTCTACTTTGCCATACATTCAGCCCAGTGGATATGTCTACATTTATTTGCATTGCTACCCATCATGCTCTTCCCAGAAGGATTTGTAATTGAGAGCCACTTTCCTACCCTGTCCACCACCACATCTGGTCAGTTACAATTAAAATCACCCGCACAGATATCGTTTGGTGGGCCGCCTTTCTCGATCCAATTTCAAAGAATATTATCCAACTCTGTCCTTGCTGTCCATCTTCTGAATACAATGTAAATTAATTAACAAAATATCCCCCACTCTGTTATCATTAACACTTGATAAAACCCTTGACAACATTGAGACAATACCACTCTTTATAATAGTTCGTGAAGAACACAAATCCACTTTGACAGCTAACATAACACCTGCTGCTGGTCTAACCCTTGTACCTTTACTAGACTTTCTCAAGAAAACTCTAAAGCCATCTATCACCACAGTTTATGTCAACCATCCTTCTTTTAGTAATATAATATCATACTTATAAAATGTGTTCATAACACTAACATTAATAAAACAATTGAAGCGTCTTTTAATCCAACTAGGGAGTGAGATAGTTGCACGTTCAGCATCCTGGTCGTTTGACAACTGGCGGCTGTAGGGCAGAAGACAAACACAACCAATTTTCATAAAAGGTTTGTTTTGATGGATTACAGAAGACATGCCTGAAATCCAACTCTCAGCCCTGCTTTTTATCCATGCATCTGAAGTAGAGAAGGAGAAGTTGTGGTGGATAGGCTCGAAATACCAGGTCTTCAATAAACCTCACCTTTTAAACTTTAAAGGGACATTTAAGGTTTGGATACAATTTTTCACATCCTCTTTGCAGTAAATATTCTTCAACATATCTCACCAATTGGAGTACAATTGTAGAGTAAATGTGATTTGTGTCACAATTCACAGATGTCGTTTATAAAGTTCCACTAGCTTAATGTCCACTGACATTATATTTGCAAGTGGCTGAACTCCTCAGAAAATTGATAACACTGGCACAATTCAGTCGGTTGTCTTCTTCCTTTTTAAAGAAAGCTATCCAATGTATACAAAGCTTATCAAGGTTAGTCACCACATGTTCTATTTGAATTTGGGGTCGATTTTGATGCTCCTTGCATTGCTCACCTGCGTATCTGGAGATTGCAATTGTATTGAATCCTTTTGTTGTCGTTCTTCTTTGATATAACATTCAGCTACTGGAGAATTTCCCACACTAATGGATATAAGCAACGCTTCTTCATTGATGTTTTTTACTACGACACTGACGTCTGCAGACCCCTCTGACTTTTCTACAATGTGCTAGAGATAAAGGTTTTACTTATTTGTTTTATTTGTTTGGGTTTCTTTGATGGCCCTTTACCAATTAAACATCCTCAGAATTGGCCATGAAATTCAGTGTGGGATAAGGGAGTGTGATATTTTTCCTTAGAAATTTTCAGGGTCCCTTTTGATTGGACTTGTAAAAATGTTTCAGATTTTTTGGTTTTCTCAACTGCTGCATCTGCTGCTTCTCAGAAATTGCTACCAACATTACATCTATTTCCTTGGGCAAGCCCTAAGGCTCACCTTTCTTCAGGTTTCTTTTTAAAGGGTTACTATTTATTCCTTCATCAATCTTGCACCATATGTGGAATTACCCTACAAAGGGGGCCTCTGTGTTTGCACCAGTAGCATATATTTTACTTTTTGGGATATTGCCAAGATTTCTGTCAACTGCTCAGAGTGCAGGTTAACCACTGCTCTTATATTAACATACAAATGTACGATTTATTGGAGGACCAGGTTTAATGCAGAAATGTAAACTCCCCTCAACAAGGAGCCATCTGAAATTTCTGGAAACTCTGATGTATCATGGTGCTGGGGAGTAACCAGAGAATTTCCTCGACCCTCTTCCGGTTCCTCAATTTCATTCAATAATTGCCTGCTTTGATAAGCAGATGTGAGTAATAGGCACAGCGCTGCACTTAAGTTGGAGGGTCAAGCTCCCATGGCTTCAATCACATCCATTAAACTCTGACATGCCTCCAAAAGAGAGCTATTATGAAGAGAGGACTGATACGATTTACCAGTCTCTAAATGTAAGTTTTGTTGGGTATTAACCAGTGCCTCCCGCTGCAACTGCTCTGAGTTTGACTGATCTCTTGCCACCACTTGACTTTGCAGAGGCACTCCACGTGAAGCTTCCTGTGTTACAAAAAAGATGCACATTTTGCTTGATGCTCTATTGTACCCCACAGACGCACTTGTGAATTCAACATATTTAGATTTGCGGTGAGATAGACATCTTTGCTCTTAAGATTATAGCGATGTTCATTGCACTTTCCAAAGTGTCAAAACTAAATCAGGCCTCTAAATAAATTCATGTGTCGGATAATGATTTGTTGATGTCAACAACTACAATACTTCCAAATTGACCTGCACAGATACATATAAGGGATTATAACTCGGGTAGCCAAGCTGTAAATATCAGTCATGTGGTCTGTTCAGCAGGTCGTTACAAGAAAAGGCTCTACTGTGAGTAGCATGTCTGGTAGATCAGAACAAACGTCCACATCACTCGAGGTATGAGTACTATCTCTCAGAGCGGGGTAATACTAGCTCAGACACCATTGGCCTAAAAGTCAAGAACAGGCTCACAAAGTTACTGTTAGTGACTTTAAATTACCCACTTTTGGAAACATTATAAAACAATGTCAGTTGGATGTCAGCTGTTCACACAAATCACAGTAAGAGTTCTTGACAGAGAAACAAGTGCCAACTTACTTTTTTCCTTGATTTAGTTTATTCGCTGTGTGATTAATAGGGTGACCAGATTTTCAAAATAAAAACCCAGGACAGGATGGGCCACCGACAGAAGTAGGACTACAATTTTGCGTGTCACTGACACAAATGTAGGACTACATATCGTAGCACTGACAAAGACAAAAGAGGGACTACAAACATAGCACTTATGACAGTGAAGTTTGGGGGCAGCCACAGCAGATCAAATGCTGGATTCATGTACACATACCTGTGAAACCACTATGTGGCACGGTTTTCTGTTTTTAGAGTGAATTCTTGGGGATCCACCTGTACAGGTAGAGCACTGCAGTGGACTGGGGTTATTGTCAACCCAACAATATTTTGCTGTGAGATTAAAGCAAGCATTTTCACAATTGTACACACTTTATGAAGACTGCTGGCCCCCTTGCATCATAGAATGGCACAAATGTAATGCACCCCACATGTGTATGGCAAACTTTATTGTGCAATTATTTCACCCGAAAAGGTTTTTGGTGATGAAAAGAACTATGCCTTTATTGC
The DNA here is from genome assembly GCF_040938575.1 of Ambystoma mexicanum. NCBI lineage: Eukaryota > Metazoa > Chordata > Amphibia > Caudata > Ambystomatidae > Ambystoma > Ambystoma mexicanum. Next base: position 655,882,274 of record NC_090933.1, on the reverse strand, counting down.
AAAGAATGAAAACAGTGAAGATTGAAAACAGTGAGGATAAAAAGCAAGAGAATTGCTGTACATGTTTTATTACTATTCTGTGTACTTTGCTGATGAATTAATTCTTTGTAGCACCAATTTGTCTTTCTGTAGCCTGCTATGGAACTCAGAGCAGCTCAGGCTGAAATTAACCCTAGTGACCAATATGGATTTCAAAGTCTCAATGTCCATTCGGTTTCGTTTATCGGTTCATGTATTGTTCATAATTGAAAAGATCCTTTCCACTGGCGCATTTGTGCCGGGCAAGCACAAGACAAACTGAACCATCATGCTCAAGTTTTTCATTGTTATGTTCTGCTGTGAAAAATAGGTGAAAACCTCCACCCACCGTTCATCTGCAGACTTTTTTTGCTCGTTCCACTGGGCCAGCAAAAGCTCAGTGTCATCCTGATGTAGACTGCACAAATTGTAGGGAGCCCATCTACATCTCCCCAAACAGGGACACTGTTTAGGAGGACCCAGGAAAAAACGTTCAGTTCTGTGAAGTGAGCGCCCCATTCTTCTAGGTACTTTACACAGCAGTCATAAAAATAGTACACATATTCGTTGAATTGGGTTTCATTTAGTTGCCCTTGTTCACGGAGGTCATTTAGGAGGCCTTTTACTTTGTTACTCAGAAAACATGCATCACGCTGCCCTATCATTTTCTCCTTCAGCCTCATCGACCTTTGGCCAACATGAATAGCATTTGAGTTTTGCTTTTCAAGAACCTTAATCGTATCATTAAACAGGACTAGCTGGTTCTGCAGGAAACAGAGCTACGCCTCACCAATAGGGTTCTGCAAAAACTTGGTAATGGCTGTAGGGGTTTTTTCCTGTGAGAAAAAGTATGACTTCAGGGCTGGGTACAGTTGGAGCACCCTGTCAAGAGCTGGCAATAGGGACAGCCAGCGTGTGTTACTGGTGCCAAGAAGGCTCTGGTAGTCTATCTCTACAAATTCACAAAATTCCTTTAATTGTTCTGTTCTAACAGTATAGATGTGGAAGTATTTATACATTTTCAATATGAAGGATTCTATATCCAAGGGGAGCCCATCAGCAGCAGTTTGCACTGCATTATGCACAATGTGTGCTGCACACCCCACACCAATTAGTTTATTTTCAGGGATTGCCTCCTTGAACTTACAAAACACATTGTTTTTCCCTGCTCTTGCTTTCCCACCAAAGTTTGTGTTTGTGTTATCCGCACAAAAGGCAATTACCTTTTCCCTTAGATTGTTTTTCTCCAGGGCTTGAAGCAGTTCCCCAAATAATATTAATGAGGTTTCCCCATGGACCGAGGTGAACTCCAAAATCTTAACTTTCACCCCCTCAAGGTCCTGGAAATATCGGAGTACAATTGGGATGAGCTTTACCTCTTTTCTGTTCGAAGCATCAACCGAAACTGATAGACAGGTAACATTACTCAAATCACGCTGGAGATCCTCCATAGCTAAAGGCGCCAGCAGTTTGGATACTAATGCTTCTTCTTTTGTACGGACACGGGTACATTTCTCATCATACAATTTCCTTATCAATGAGGATGTGCAGTCCATTGATCTAAAGCTGTGGTTGTTCTTTGCAAGGTGATAGGCAAAAGTGCCCTCAGCAGCAGCCCTACTGAGGTCTGTGTCCCCAGGAACAGCCTTCCCAAAAAACTGTGTGATATTGCTGCTGCTGGCTGAAGATAACCAAAATGTGTGCTTTTTGGTTTGCACATGCTCCTTAATATCTCTTTTTCCACCATGGACAATAGAAAAAGAGCATCTGCAGTGCTTGCAATACACTTCACTGTCACTCCTCGCAACCTTACTCAGGAAAGGGAATGATGTTTGCATCTCCTCAGTGGTGGTACATCTCCTCTTGGGCATCTTTGGTAGCTACCTAGCTAGTGTTTCTAGATAAAGCTTGAAGAAAAAAAGTAATGTCAGTCATCGTGATATGGTGAACTACGTCACACGCAACAACAAAAATATTTTGATGACTGAACTACGGTTGTAGTAGTATACCTGGAAAGTCAATAAATCCTCAAATGTGTTTGTGACTTATACAGGTGCAGCAAAGGGCACAGCATTGGCATTTGCCAAAAAAACAAAATGAGAGTAGAGTGGTGCCTGAATTGCAGGAGGGAACTGCGCAGGCATTTACAGGCAAGCATACAGCCTACACAGGCTCTCTTCATATAAACAAAAAATGTTGAGGGCAGAAGGCAGGGGGTTTGTTCTGTCCCAGAAGCAGGAGCGGCTGAGTTTAAAAATAAAAGCCACGCCACCATTGAAAACATGTCCTTGCTGGCTGCACAATGCCCCCTCCCCCCCATATAAGAACACTCAGGTTGTAGTTGCCTCCTAACACCAGTAAAATGTTACATGTCAAGGAACGCTTGCCTTGTGGGTTGCACAAATGCTCCCCATGTAAGAACATTTATCATGTGGCCTTTGACACCTGTAAACAAATGTCATATGCTCCCCTCTGAGAACACACATGTTGGCTTTACTCTTAATGCGAGCACAAAATTCCATGCCATAGTACAACCCAGCCAGCCCCATTGTAGTGCCCTCCACGTAATAACACTCAGCACATTGGCTTGCATAACAATTACATCACAGGAAAACACAAGACATATTGTTGGCACCACCGGAGCATTCTAATATACACAACCCATCAAACAGCACAACATGGAAACTGTAACTAAGTTGTGTGCAAGTAACAGCTCTGCAATTGCCAAGGCCTGTCTGCGTGCTGTACAAATGTAAAAATAAATCATACAAATAAATAAGTTGGGTTGGCAAGTATTCTTAAAGAACATGCACAGAGGAACTGCTCCGTTACCAGATGGATGCAAAATGAGTAACCTGCAAATCACATTTAATTTCCTTACCTGTTGGATATTGCAGGACAATGTGGGTGTGCTGCAGCAGGGATGAGGGTCACAAACGAGCTGGATGCAAGAGGATCGACTGATGTGAAGCTGGTGGCATGAAGGGATGCGCTGCAGGCTGGAGCAGGAAGCAGGTTCACGAGAATGATGCTCTTCGAACGCTCAGGCGATGGAATCCAGACAGCAGTCACGAAGAAAAATAAAATGAATGCTGCTAGAAACTCAAAGTCCCACTCACGGAAGAAGATAGAAGAATGATGCTGCGACAGCCACGAAAGAAAAAGAATGAAGCGCTTGTTCTTCTTCTTGCTGATAGATTTGTATCCATCAGCGCTGATTTTTTGGATACCGAGGCTTGAGCCTCATTACTCCATCTTCTCGGGTTGAGTGTGTAGTCGTGGGTTTGTATTCTTCTTGGTCTCATAAAATTTCAATTCAATAATTGATACTCTCTAACTTTAACAATACTCTCATACCTCATCATAATATCAAGCCATACAGCCCGTAAAGTGCCATGTGCTATTGCAGAGGAATACATTTCAAACATAAAAGCTCAGTTACTAATTCATCTGTTATATTCTTAACACCATTAGTTTGAAATTATAAAAGCATTAATCCATTTAGAGTGCTGTGATGTGTGTGCGAAAAAAATGAGCTAAAACATGGTGCTGGTGTGTGGCCATTTTGGACATTCACTTCCAAAGGGCAATGAAAGTCTATGTTTCTGTGAGCTCGGTTAGCAGGCAGACATGATTTCTGTAACCATTGCAATATTATATTATGAAACAGAGGTGCTCACTATAAAGGATAGTTGTTGTATTGTTCGCTCAAGGACTTGCTGAGAAGGGAGTAAGAGATGTGCAGGTGCAATGATAAGGGGTGCTGGGAAAGAGCGTGCGGAAGACAAGCTGGGTTTTTCCACTTCTGTCTGGATTTTTACACTCTTTGCCTCCCATACTTGCTGTCTGTCCTTCGGCCAGGGTCACTTTGCAACCCATGAGGGGCAGGGATTTGTCCCCCATAAGAAGAGAGGTATCCTGATGAGGATTCAGATATGTATGGAACCCCGGGTGATAAGATTTGGCTGAAAGGGAGGACGCTCCACTCCAGGCCCTGTTAGTACTTGTGATCTCTCTGCGGTTCCTTGTCATTGCATCGAATGCCAAAGCATTGAATGGCTTACCATAGAAAGAAAAGCATTAAAAAATGCATCAAATGTATTTTTTTTTTCATTTTCTTTTTAATGGGGGGTCTGCCCCCAGAACCTTTTTTTAACCCCAAAAACCCATTGTATTTAAAATAAACCCTTTAGCATTGAAAAAATGCATTCAATGCTTTTTTAATGCATTTTTTCCATGCTAAGGCATTCAATGCTTTGGCATTCGATGCAAAGACTAGATACCTCTCTCAGCCTACCTGCCTTGAGATTGGGTAGTGTTGTTCTGTCTGAGATTTAGTTTTCTCCTACAACTGCACTAACAGTGATGTAGACCCTCTGTAACTATCTTTGTCTATGTGTTTATGTATAACCAATTGCATTTATTCCAATAGTTATGCATATGCTTACAATCTATGTGTGAATAAAGGGTTGGTAAAGTGCCAACTATACTACAATTGTGTGTTTCAGTGTGTGTTATTGCCTCCCTGAGTCCAAGCACTTTTCATCCGTGTAATAGGGTGAGTAGTTCAGAGGTCATTACACTTGTCAGAAAAGCAAGACAAGTGCTTAGATCATAAAAATATGCTTATCCTAAAGACCCATTACTACAGATTTAAAGTGGAAAGTGTATTCGAGCAGCATCGCTCCAAACTTTAGGGGTACAATTGTTCACCTGTACATCCAATATAAGGTTTATATATGAGGGTTTTCAGGACTCACAACACAGCACAACATATGTATCTACTCCTACATGCATTTTGTTCTTTTCAAGACAGCCTAATGTTTTAGAGCAACTCAGCTTCTAGGAAGGCTCCCTACTACATACATATTTTGATCATCCTCCCTCCCTTCAACATTTAAGTTTTACAATATTTTGTTCAGGAAGGTCAAATATGCTATTGTCATGGATAACTTCCCCCCACTCATTAATCTCACCCACAATGCATCTGACATCACTGAGCACCTGAATGGATAGAATATTTCTGTCTCTTATCAAGTTACCCAGTACAATATAAAACTCAATGATGTAATGTTCCTGTTCCTGCTTTTATGACATATCCTAAAGGTATGAGAATCAAGGGGAATGTTAATGTGTGGCCCCAAAACCTCAAGTGTGTGCAGTAGATTAAACATGCATCACATGAACAAGTTTCGTACATAGAACAAAGGACTTGTTTTATATGCACCATAGGAGTTCTTAATATCACAGAGGAGTTCATATACTCTGTGTAATTTTCTTTGGGATACTATTTCCTAATTCTAATTCTCCATAACGTCTGACTCAATAATTCTTCTTTCAACTAGATTAGTATTAACTAAAGCCTTTGCTAAATACATGTTGGTTTGATTTAAATATCCTTCACATGATTGCAGCACATCCTGCAAATACACAGTTCTGTCAGCAAGTTGTTGCCCACTGTTTCTCAGAATTTGAGATACAAACTCAGCTTATTCCTCTTTATCTGAGACGTCCATGAGCATGGACCCAGCTCAATTCTCACCATAGCTATTGGTAAGTATAATGAAAGACCATGCACAGCTTGCCATATCTTACTTTCTACTGTTGTCTACCAGGTATAATTGCTAATTTCCAATAATTCCAAGCTGCATATCATGCTCAGTGTTATCTTTGTTTTGTAAAACTCTATTACGGGAAGAAGGGAATAGCGGTAGTATTTGCCTTTTAGAATTTTCATTTGCGCATTAACAGACCTTGCCTTTAAGGATAACTGATACTATTCTTGTTAGCAATTAAGAACAACAAGTATGTTAAATAGCTTACTTCCTCAATATTTGAGTCATTATGTACCATTTAAAATTCAGGTAATTGATGATTTTTGGTTTTGTGGGGTTTACGTCCAAATAAATGTCTTTTGTGAAATTCCCCAAATAATCCAGACTATGCTTCAATCCTATTGGTGAGATATAGTCTAGGACTGCATTGCCCGTGTAGGCAAACCACCCTATTGATAAGGATCCAATTTTCAGGGGCAAATAATTTTGCTTTATTAAGTACCTTCTTTAGATCGGACATTTAGAGATTAAAAAAAAAACTTAAATGCTCCTTTTTCTCAGTCATATACAGGAGAACCATTCTTTTGTTAATACTATTTAAGAATCCAGTCTTAACTTCGAGCGTTGTATCTGTATGGATGTATGGAACCTAGTTAAGATATTCAATAGTCCCTGTGATTCTCAATGGTTAATTTCCTCCACAGACTATTTCTCTCGACTTTATCGAAGGCTACGAACATGTCTAAGCATGCTGAATATAGGTCACTATTTTTTCTACTTAGTGCTTTGTGTTGAGAGAACATGTATGTTAAGCCATTCAACAATGTCCCCATATTTGTATGAAGGTCTGTCTCGAAAGGATTTAGCTGTGCATTTTCTTCCTTCCATTCTATCAGATCTTTTAGTTCACATGTAGCCAGTGCCTTGCTGGATGTGTCAATTAAGGATATGGGGCTGTATTACAGGGTAGGGATATCTCCACCTTTTTTATAAATCAGACCTATCACTGCTTTCTGCCATGTCTTGGGAACATTCCTGATCAAATTACCTGGGTGTAAAGGGTCATCAAAATACGTTTCCATAAACTCACATCTGTTCTCATTGGGAATACTGTCTGGGCCACACACTTGTGACTTTTTAAGCCTACTCAATGATATTTGTAAGTCACCCAAATCAAAATTAATTCTCCAGACTTGGGAACTGTCTGGAGATGGAAAAGGAACATCTGAGTATAACGTTGTTTGAAATTATCTACCAGGCTGACTCTGGGATACTATTTGCTTGTACAAAGGCCTGTATATGGCTATTGCTGTTTAACAGGTCCCACATCCCTCTACTTTCCCTTAGGGCAAGGAATTTAATCATTTCTTGCCATGTTGTCATATATTCATTTATTCCATACATCTTCAGCCAATTTTTATACTTTTGTTTGATTTTCTTCCTTGGTCTAATTTGAATTTCCGGATTATCTCCCTGATCAAAATTCAGCACTCTGAATGCTGCTCTCATTTCCCTTTTATGGTTTCTGAGGTTTTTCCTCAAATGGATGCTATAATGTCTCTAAGAAAGGTGTTTGTGTTCCCTCTTTGTCGGAATAAATAATCTAACCATTCTTGTACTGTATTATTAACATTGAGCGGCAAGTATTTAATGTTCTTCTTATTGGCGTTCCAACTATCCCAAATAATTTCAGACTAATACCAATCTTCGATATAGTTAATGCGAACCAATTCAACCTATTTTCTGTATTTATTCACACTAAAAGTATTGAAACTAATGTCCAGAATTGACTGCCTAGTTAAACAATATTCAAAGGTTAAAACCAGGTTCGTGTGATCAGTCCTTGCTGATTTTCTCACATCTAAAAATGTATCTTTTTCAAACAGTGGTGGTGAAATAAAAATGAAATCAATGATTAAGTGCGAGGAAAATCTGGACTATATCAGCTGGCTGGGGCTCTCCCTTTAGATTTCCTTTTGTTTTCATTAAGTTCTACTTTGCCATACATTCAGCCCAGTGGATATGTCTACATTTATTTGCATTGCTACCCATCATGCTCTTCCCAGAAGGATTTGTAATTGAGAGCCACTTTCCTACCCTGTCCACCATCACATCTGGTCAGTTACAATTAAAATCACCCGCACAGATATCGTTTGGTGGGCCGCCTTTCTCGATCCAATTTCAAAGAATATTATCCAACTCTGCTCTTAGATTGTCCTTGCTGTCCATCTTCTGAATACAATGTAAATTAATTAACAAAATATCCCCCACTCTGTTATCATTAACACTTGATAAAACCCTTGACAACATTGAGACAATACCACTCTTTATAATAGTTCGTGAAGAACACAAATCCACTTTTACAGCTAACATAACACCTGCTGCTGGTCTAACCCTTGTACCTTTACTAGACTTTCTCAAGAAAACTCTAAAGCCATCTATCACCAGAGTTTATGTCAACCATCCTTCTTTTAGTAATATAATATCATACTTATAAAATGTGTTCATAACACTAACATTAATAAAACAATTGAAGCGTCTTTTAATCCAACTAGGGAGTGAGATAGTTGCACGTTCAGCATCCTGGTCGTTTGACAACTGGCGGCTGTAGGGCAGAAGACAAACACAACCAATTTTCATAAAAGGTTTGTTTTGATGGATTACAGAAGACATGCCTGAAATCCAACTCTCAGCCCTGCTTTTTATCCATGCATCTGAAGTAGAGAATGAGAAGTTGTGGTGGATAGGCTCGAAATACCAGGTCTTCAATAAACCTCACCTTTTAAACTTTAAAGGGACATTTAAGGTTTGGATACAATTTTTCACATCCTCTTTGCAATAAATATTCTTCAACATATCTCACCAATTGGAGTACAATTTTAGAGTAAATGTGATTTGTGTCACAATTCACAGATGTCGTTTATAAAGTTCCACTAGCTTAATGTCCACTGACATTATATTTGCAAGTGGCTGAACTCCTCAGAAAATTGATAACACTGGCACAATTCAGTCGGTTGTCTTCTTCCTTTTTAAAGAAAGCTATCCAATGTATACAAAGCTTATCAAGGTTAGTCACCACATGTTCTATTTGAATTTGGGGTCGATTTTGATGCTCCTTGCATTGCTCACCTGCGTATCTGGAGATTGCAATTGTATTGAATCCTTTTGTTGTCGTTCTTCTTTGATATAACATTCAGCTACTGGAGAATTTCCCACACTAATGGATATAAGCAACGCTTCTTCATTGATGTTTTTTACTACGACACTGACGTCTGCAGACCCCTCTGACTTTTCTACAATGTGCTAGAGATAAAGGTTTTACTTATTTGTTTTATTTGTTTGGGTTTCTTTGATGGCCCTTTACCAATTAAACATCCTCAGAATTGGCCATGAAATTCAGTGTGGGATAAGGGAGTGTGATAATTTTCCTTAGAAATTTTCAGGATCCCTTTTGATTGGACTTGTAAAAATGTTTCAGATTTTTTGGTTTTCTCAACTGCTGCATCTGCTGCTTCTCAGAAATTGCTACCAACATTACATCTATTTCCTTGGGCAAGCCCTAAGGCTCACCTTTCTTCAGGTTTCTTTTTAAAGGGTTACTATTTATTCCTTCATCAATCTTGCACCATATGTGGAATTACCCTACAAAGGGGGCCTCTGTGTTTGCACCAGTAGCATATATTTTACTTTTTGGGATATTGCCAAGATTTCTGTCAACTGCTCAGAGTGCAGGTTAACCACTGCTCTTATATTAACATACAAATGTACGATTGATTGGAGGACCAGGTTTAATGCAGAAATGTAAACTCCCCTCAACAAGGAGCCATCTGAAATTTCTGGAAACTCTGATGTATCATGGTGCTGGGGAGTAACCAGAGAATTTCCTCTACCCTCTTCCGGTTCCTCAATTTCATTCAATAATTGCCTGCTTTGATAAGCAGATGTGAGTAATAGGCACAGCGCTGCACTTAAGTTGGAGGGTCAAGCTCCCATGGCTTCAATCACATCCATTAAACTCTGACATGCCTCCAAAAGAGAGCTATTATGAAGAGAGGACTGATACGATTTACCAGTCTCTAAATGTAAGTTTTGTTGGGTATTAACCAGTGCCTCCCGCTGCAACTGCTCTGAGTTTGACTGATCTCTTGCCACCACTTGACTTTGCAGAGGCACTCCACGTGAAGCTTCCTGTGTTACAAAAAAGATGCACATTTTGCTTGATGCTCTATTGTACCCCACAGACGCACTTGTGAATTCAACATATTTAGATTTGCGGTGAGATAGACATCTTTGCTCTTAAGATTATAGCGATGTTCATTGCACTTTCCAAAGTGTCAAAACTAAATCAGACCTCTAAATAAATTCATGTGTCGGATAATGATTTGTTGATGTCAACAACTACAATACTTCCAAATTGACCTGCACAGATACATATAAGGGATTATAACTCGGGTAGCCAAGCTGTAAATATCAGTCATATGGTCTGTTCAGCAGGTCGTTACAAGAAAAGGCTCTACTGTGAGTAGCATGTCTGGTAGATCAGAACAAACGTCCACATCACTCGAGGTATGAATACTATCTCTCAGAGCGGGGTAATACTAGCTCAGACACCATTGGCCTAAAAGTCAAGAACAGGCTCACAAAGTTACTGTTAGTGACTTTAAATTACCCACTTTTGGAAACATTATAAAACAATGTCAGTTGGATGTCAGCTGTTCACACAAATCACAGTAAGAGTTCTTGACAGAGAAACAAGTGCCAACTTACTTTTTTCCTTGATTTAGTTTATTCGCTGTGTGATTAATAGGGTGACCAGATTTTCAAAATAAAAACCCAGGACAGGATGGGCCACCGACAGAAGTAGGACTACAATTTTGCGTGTCACTGACACAAATGTAGGACTACATATCGTAGCACTGACAAAGACAAAAGAGGGACTACAAACATAGCACTTATGACAGTGAAGTTTGGGGGCAGCCACAGCAGATCAAATGCTGGATTCATGTACACATACCTGTGAAACCACTATGTGGCACGGTTTTCTGTTTTTAGAGTGATTTCTTGGGGATCCACCTGTACAGGTAGAGCACTGCAGTGGACTAGGGTTATTGTCAACCCAACAATATTTTGCTGTGAGATTAAAGCAAGCATTTTCACAATTGTACACACTTTATGAAGACTGCTGGCCCCCTTGCATCATAGAATGGCACAAATGTAATGCACCCCACATGTGTATGGCAAACTTTATTGTGCAATTATTTCACCCGAAAAGGTCTTTGGTGATGAAAAGAACTATGCCTTTATTGCAAAGAATGAAAACAGTGAAGATTGAAAACAGTGAAGATAAAAAGCAAGAGAATTGCTGTACATGTTTTATTACTATTCTGTGTACTTTGCTGATGAATTAATTCTTTGTAGCACCAATTTGTCTTTCTGTAGCCTGCTATGGAACTCAGAGCAGCTCAGGCTGAAATTAACCCTAGTGACCAATATGGATTTCAAAGTCTCAATGTCCATTCGGTTTCGTTTATCGGTTCATGTATTGTTCATAATTGAAAAGATCCTTTCCACTGGCGCATTTGTGCCGGGCAAGCACAAGACAAACTGGACCATCATGCTCAAGTTTTTCATTGTTATGTTCTGCTGTGAAAAATAGGTGAAAACCTCCACCCACCGTTCATCTGCAGACTTTTTTTGCTCGTTCCACTGGGCCAGCAAAAGCTCAGTGTCATCCTGATGTAGACTGCACAAATTGTAGGGAGCCCATCTACATCCCCCCAAACAGGGACACTGTTTAGGAGGACCCAGGAAAAAACGTTCAGTTCTGTGAAGTGAGCGCCCCATTCTTCTAGGTACTTTACACAGCAGTCATAAAAATAGTACACATATTCGTTGAATTGGGTTTCATTTAGTTGCCCTTGTTCACGGAGGTCATTTAGGAGGCCTTTTACTTTGTTACTCAGAAAACATGCATCACGCTGCACTATCATTTTCTCCTTCAGCCTCATCGACCTTTGGCCAACATCAATAGCATTTGAGTTTTGCTTTTCAAGAACCTTAATCGTATCATTAAACAGGACTAGCTGGTTCTGCAGGAAACAGAGCTACGCCTCACAAATAGGGTTCTGCAAAAACTTGGTAATGGCTGTAGGGGTTTTTTCCTGTGAGAAAAAGTATGACTTCAGGGCTGGGTACAGTTGGAGCACCCTGTCAAGAGCTGGCAATAGGGACAGCCAGCGTGTGTTACTGGTGCCAAGAAGGCTCTGGTAGTCTATCTCTACAAATTCACAAAATTCCTTTAATTGTTCTGTTCTAACAGTATAGATGTGGAAGTATTTAAACATTTTCAATATGAAGGAATCTATATCCAAGGGGAGCCCATCAGCAGCAGTTTGCACTGCATTATGCACAATGTGTGCTGCACACCCCACACCAATTAGTTTATTTTCAGGGATTGCCTCCTTGAACTTACAAAACACATTGTTTTTCCCTGCTCTTGCTTTCCCACCAAAGTTTGTGTTTGTGTTATCCGCACAAAAGGCAATTACCTTTTCCCTTAGATTGTTTTTCTCCAGGGCTTGAAGCAGTTCCCCAAATAATATTAATGAGGTTTCCCCAGGGACCGAGGTGAACTCCAAAATCTTAACTTTCACCCCCTCAAGGTCCTGGAAATATCGGAGTACAATTGGGATGAGCTTTACCTCTTTTCTGTTCGAAGCATCAACCGAAACTGATAGACAGGTAACATTACTCAAATCACGCTGGAGATCCTCCATAGCTAAAGGCGCCAGCAGTTTGGATACTAATGCTTCTGCTTTTGTACGGGCACGGGTACATTTCTCATCATACAATTTCCTTATCAATGAGGATGTGCAGTCCATTGATCTAAAGCTGTGGTTGTTCTTTGCAAGGTGATAGGCAAAAGTGCCCTCAGCAGCAGCCCTACTGAGGTCTGTGTCCCCAGGAACAGCCTTCCCAAAAAACTGTGTGATATTGCTGCTGCTGGCTGAAGATAACCAAAATGTGTGCTTTTTGGTTTGCACATGCTCCTTAATATCTCTTTTTCCACCATGGACAATAGAAAAAGAGCATCTGCAGTGCTTGCAATACACTTCACTGTCACTCCTCGCAACCTTACTCAGGAAAGGGAATGATGTTTGCATCTCCTCAGTGGTGGTACATCTCCTCTTGGGCATCTTTGGTAGCTACCTAGCTAGTGTTTCTAGATAAAGCTTGAAGAAAAAAAGTAATGTCAGTCATCGTGATATGGTGAACTACGTCACACGCAACAACAAAAATATTTTGATGACTGAACTACGGTTGTAGTAGTATACCTGGAAAGTCAATAAATCCTCAAATGTGTTTGTGACTTATACAGGTGCAGCAAAGGGCACAGCATTGGCATTTGCCAAAAAAACAAAATGAGAGTAGAGTGGTGCCTGAATTGCAGGAGGGAACTGCGCAGGCATTTACAGGCAAGCATACAGCCTACACAGGCTCTCTTCATATAAACAAAAAATGTTGAGGGCAGAAGGCAGGGGGTTTGTTCTGTCCCAAAAGCAGGAGCGGCTGAGTTTAGAAATAAAAGCCACGCCACCATTGAAAACATGTCCTTGCTGGCTGCACAATGCCCCCTCCCCCCCATATAAGAACACTCAGGTTGTAGTTGCCTCCTAACACCAGTAAAATGTTACATGTCAAGGAACGCTTGCCTTGTGGGTTGCACAAATGCTCCCCATGTAAGAACATTTATCATGTGGCCTTTGACACCTGTAAACAAATGTCATATGCCCCCCTCTGAGAACACACATGTTGGCTTTACTCTTAATGCGAGCACAAAATTCCATGCCATAGTACAACCCAGCCAGCCCCATTGTAGTGCCCTCCACGTAATAACACTCAGCACATTGGCTTGCATAACAATTACATCACAGGAAAACACAAGACATATTGTTGGCACCACCGGAGCATTCTAATATACACAACCCATCAAACAGCACAACATGGAAACTGTAACTAAGTTGTGTGCAAGTAACAGCGCTGCAATTGCCAAGGCCTGTCTGCGTGCTGTACAAATGTAAAAATAAATCATACAAATAAATAAGTTGGGTTGGCAAGTATTCATACAGAACATGCACAGAGGAACTGCTCCGTTACCAGATGGATGCAAAATGAGTAACCTGCAAATCACATTTCATTTCCTTACCTGTTGGATATTGCAGGACAATGTGGGTGTGCTGCAGCAGGGATGAGGGTCACAAACGAGCTGGATGCAAGAGGATCGACTGATGTGAAGCTGGTGGCGTGAAGGGATGCGCTGCAGGCTGGAGCAGGAAGCAGGTTCACGAGAATGATGCTCTTCGAATGCTCAGGCGATGGAATCCAGACAGCAGTCACGAAGGAAAAGAAAACGAATGCTGATAGAAACTCAAAGTCCCACTCACGGAAGAAGATAGAAGAATGATGCTGCGACAGCCACGAAAGAAAATGAATGAAGCGCTTGTTCTTCTTCTTGCTGATAGATTTGTATCCATCAGCGGTGATTTTTTGGATACCGAGGCTTGAGCCTCATTACTCCATCTTCTCGGGTTGAGTGTGTAGTCGTGGGTTTGTATTCTTCTTGGTCTCATAAAATTTCAATTCAATAATTGATACTCTCTAACTTTAACAATACTCTCATACCTCATCATAATATCAAGCCATACAGCCCGTAAAGTGCCACGTGCTATTGCAGAGGAATACATTTCAAACATAAAAGCTCAGTTACTAATTCATCTGTTATATTCTTAACACCATTAGTTTGAAATTATAAAAGCATTAATCCATTTAGAGTGCTGTGATGTGTGTGCGAAAAAAATGAGCTAAAACATGGTGCTGGTGTGTGGCCATTTTGGACATTCACTTCCAAACCGCAATGAAAGTTTATTTTTCTGTGAGCTCGGTTAGCAGGCAGACATGATTTCTGTAACCATTGCAATATTATATTATGAAACAGAGGTGCTCACTATAAAGGATAGTTGTTGTATTGTTCGCTCAAGGACGAGCTGAGAAGGGAGTAAGAGATGTGCAGGTGCAATGATAAGGGGTGCTGGGAAAGAGCGTGCGGAAGACAAGCTGGGTTTTTCCACTTCTGTCTGGATTTTTACACTCTTTGCCTCCCATACTTGCTGTCTGTCCTTCGGCCAGGGTCACTTTGCAACCCATGAGGGGCAGGGATTTGTCCCCCATAAGAAGAGAGGTATCCTGATGAGGATTCAGATATGTATGGAACCCCGGGTGATAAGATTTTGCTGAAAGGGAGGACGCTCCACTCCAGGCCCTGTTAGTACTTGTGATCTCTCTGCGGTTCCTTGTCATTGCATCGAATGCCAAAGCATTGAATGGCTTACCATAGAAAGAAAAGCATTAAAAAATGCATCAAATATATATTTTTTTTCATTTTCTTTTTAATGGGGGGTCTGCCCCCAGAACCTTTTTTTAACCCCAAAAACCCATTGTAATTAAAATAAACCCTTTAGCATTGAAAAAATGCATTCAATGCTTTTTTAATGCATTTTTTCCATGCTAAGGCATTCAATGCTTTGGCATTCGATGCAAAGACTAGATACCTCTCTCAGCCTACCTGCCTTGAGATTGGGTAGTGTTGTTCTGGCTGAGATTTAGTTTTCTCCTACAACTGCACTAACAGTGATGTAGACCCTCTGTAACTATCTTTGTCTATATGTTTATGTATAACCAATTGCATTTATTCCAATAGTTATGCATATGCTTACAATCTATGTGTGAATAAAGGGTTGGTAAAGTGCCAACTATACTACAATTGTGTGTTTCAGTGTGTGTTATTGCCTCCCTGAGTCCAAGCACTTTTCATCCGTGTAATAGGGTGAGTAGTTCAGAGGTCATTACACTTGTCAGAAAAGCAAGACAAGTGCTTAGATCATAAAATATGCTTATCCTAAAGACCCATTACTACAGATTTAAAGTGGAAAGTGTATTCGAGCAGCATCGCTCCAAACTTTAGGGGTACAATTGTTCACCTGTACATCCAATATAAGGTTTATATATGAGGGTTTTCAGGACTCACAACACAGCACAACATATGTATCTACTCCTACATGCATTTTGTTCTTTTCAAGACAGCCTAATGTTTTAGAGCAACTCAGCTTCTAGGAAGGCTCCCTACTACATACATATTTTGATCATCCTCCCTCCCTTCAACATTTAAGTTTTACAATATTTTGTTCAGGAAGGTCAAATATGCTATTGTCATGGATAACTTCCCCCCACTCATTAATCTCACCCACAATGCATCTGACATCACTGAGCACCTGAATGGATAGAATATTTCTGTCTCTTATCAAGTTACCCAGTACAATATAAAACTCAATGATGTAATGTTCCTGTTCCTGCTTTTATGACATATCCTAAAGGTATGAGAATCATGGGGAATGTTAATGTGTGGCCCCAAAACCTCAAGTGTGTGCAGTAGATTAAACATGCATCACATGAACAAGTTTCGTACATAGAACAAAGGACTTGTTTTATATGCACCATAGAAGTTCTTAATATCACAGAGGAGTTCATATACTCTGTGTAATTTTCTTTGGGATACTATTTCCTAATTCTAATTCTCCATAACGTCTGACTCAATAATTCTTCTTTCAACTAGATTAGTATTAACTAAAGCCTTTGCTAAATACATATTGGTTTGATTTAAATATCCTTCACATGATTGCAGCACATCCTGCAAATACACAGTTCTGTCAGCAAGTTGTTGCCCACTGTTTCTCAGAATTTGAGATACAAACTCAGCTTATTCCTCTTTATCTGAGACGTCCATGAGCATGGACCCAGCTCAATTCTCACCATAGCTATTGGTAAGTATAATGAAAGACCATGCACAGCTTGCCATATCTTACTTTCTACTGTTGTCTACCAGGTATAATTGCTAATTTCCAATAATTCCAAGCTGCATATCATGCTCAGTGTTATCTTTGTTTTGTAAAACTCTATTACGGGAAGAAGGGAATAGCGGTAGTGTTTGCCTTTTAGAATTTTCATTTGCGCATTAACAGACCTTGCCTTTAAGGATAACTGATACTATTCTTGTTAGCAATTAAGAACCCCAAGTATGTTAAATAGCTTACTTCCTCAATATTTGAGCCATTATGTACCATTTAAAATTCAGGTAATTGATGATTTTTGGTTTTGTGGGGTTTACGTCCAAATAAATGTCTTTTGTGAAATTCCCCAAATAATCCAGACTATGCTTCAATCCTATTGGTGAGATATAGTCTAGGACTGCATTGCCCGTGTAGGCAAACCACCCTATTGATAAGGATCGAATTTTCAGGGGCAAATAATTTTGCTTTATTAAGTACCTTCTTTAGATCGGACATTTAGAGATTAAAAAAAAGCTTAAATGCTCCTTTTTCTCAGTCATATACAGGACAACCATTCTTTTGTTAATACTATTTAAGAATCCAGTCTTAACTTCGAGCGTTGTATCTGTATGGATGTATGGAACCTAGTTAAGATATTCAATAGTCCCTGTGATTCTCAATGGTTAATTTCCTCCACAGACTATTTCTCTCGACTTTATCGAAGGCTACGAACATGTCTAAGCATGCTGAATATAGGTCACTATTTTTTCTACTTAGTGCTTTGTGTTGAGAGAACATGTATGTTAAGCCATTCAACAATGTCCCCATATTTGTACGAAGGTCTGTCTCGAAAGGATTTAGCTGTGCATTTTCTTCCTTCCATTCTATCAGATCTTTTAGTTCACATGTAGCCAGTGCCTTGCTGGATGTGTCAATTAAGGATATGGGGCTGTATTACAGGGTAGGGATATCTCCACCTTTTTTATAAATCAGACCTATCACTGCTTTCTGCCATGTCTTGGGAACATTCCTGATCAAATTACCTGGGTGTAAATGGTCATCAAAATACGTTTCCATAAACTCACATCTGTTCTTATTGGGAATACTGTCTGGGCCACACACTTGTGACTTTTTAAGCCTACTCAATGATATTTGTAAGTCACCCAAATCAAAATTAATTCTCCAGACTTGGGAACTGTCTGGAGATGGAAAAGGAACATCTTTGAGTTTTAGTATAACGTTGTTTGAAATTATCTAGCAGGCTGACTCTGGGATACTATTTGCTTGTACAAAGGCCTGTATATGGCTATTGCTGTTTAACAGGTCCCACATCCCTCTACTTTCCCTTAGGGCAAGGAATTTAATCATTTCTTGCCATGTTGTCATATATTCATTTATTCCATACATCTTCAGCCAATTTTTATACTTTTGTTTGATTTTCTTCCTTGGTCTAATTTGAATTTCCGGATTATCTCCCTGATCAAAATTCAGCACTCTGAATGCTGGTCTCATTTCCCTTTTATGGTTTCTGAGGTTTTTCCTCAAATGGATGCTATAATGTCTCTAAGAAAGGTGTTTGTGTTCCCTCTTTGTCGGAATAAATAATCTAACCATTCTTGTACTGTATTATTAACATTGAGCGGCAAGTATTTAATGTTCTTCTTATTGGCGTTCCAACTATCCCAAATAATTTCAGACTAATACCAATCTTCGATATAGTTAATGCGAACCAATTCAACCTATTTTCTGTATTTATTCACACTAAAAGCATTGAAACTAATGTCCAGAATTGACTGCCTAGTTAAACAATATTCAAAGGTTAAAACCAGGTTCGTGTGATCAGTCCTTGCTGATTTTCTCACATCTCAAAATGTATCTTTTTCAAACAGTGGTGGTGAAATAAAAATGAAATCAATGATTAAGTGCGAGGAAAATCTGGACCATATCAGCTGGCTGGGGCTCTCCCTTTAGATTTCCTTTTGTTTTCATTAAGTTCTACTTTGCCATACATTCAGCCCAGTGGATATGTCTACATTTATTTGCATTGCTACCCATCATGCTCTTCCCAGAAGGATTTGTAATTGAGAGCCACTTTCCTACCCTGTCCACCATCACATCTGGTCAGTTACAATTAAAATCACCCGCACAGATATCGTTTGGTGGGCCGCCTTTCTCGATCCAATTTCAAAGAATATTATCCAACTCTGCTCTTAGATTGTCCTTGCTGTCCATCTTCTGAATACAATGTAAATTAATTAACAAAATATCCCCCACTCTGTTATCATTAACACTTGATAAAACCCTTGAAAACATTGAGACAATACCACTCTTTATAATAGTTCGTGAAGAACACAAATCCACTTTTACAGCTAACATAACACCTGCTGCTGGTCTAACCCTTGTACCTTTACTAGACTTTCTCAAGAAAACTCTAAAGCCATCTATCACCAGAGTTTATGTCAACCATCCTTCTTTTAGTAATATAATATCATACTTATAAAATGTGTTCATAACACTAACATTAATAAAACAATTGAAGCATCTTTTAATCCAACTAGGGAGTGAGATAGTTGCACGTTCAGCATCCTGGTCGTTTGACAACTGGCGGCTGTAGGGCAGAAGACAAACACAACCAATTTTCATAAAAGGTTTGTTTTGATGGATTACAGAAGACATGCCTGAAATCCAACTCTCAGCCCTGCTTTTTATCCATGCATCTGAAGTAGAGAAGGAGAAGTTGTGGTGGATAGGCTCGAAATACCAGGTCTTCAATAAACCTCACCTTTTAAACTTTAAAGGGACATTTAAGGTTTGGATACAATTTTTCACATCCTCTTTGCAATAAATATTCTTCAACATATCTCACCAATTGGAGTACAATTTTAGAGTAAATGTGATTTGTGTCACAATTCACAGATGTCGTTTATAAAGTTCCACTAGCTTAATGTCCACTGACATTATATTTGCAAGTGGCTGAACTCCTCAGAAAATTGATAACACTGGCACAATTCAGTCGGTTGTCTTCTTCCTTTTTAAAGAAAGCTATCCAATGTATACAAAGCTTATCAAGGTTAGTCACCACATGTTCTATTTGAATTTGGGGTCGATTTTGATGCTCCTTGCATTGCTCACCTGCGTATCTGGAGATTGCAATTGTATTGAATCCTTTTGTTGTCGTTCTTCTTTGATATAACATTCAGCTACTGGAGAATTTCCCACACTAATGGATATAAGCAACGCTTCTTCATTGATGTTTTTTACTACGACACTGACGTCTGCAGACCCCTCTGACTTTTCTACAATGTGCTAGAGATAAAGGTTTTACTTATTTGTTTTATTTGTTTGGGTTTCTTTGATGGCCCTTTACCAATTAAACATCCTCAGAATTGGCCATGAAATTCAGTGTGGGATAAGGGAGTGTGATCATTTTCCTTAGAAATTTTCAGGATCCCTTTTGATTGGACTTGTAAAAATGTTTCAGATTTTTTGGTTTTCTCAACTGCTGCATCTGCTGCTTCTCAGAAATTGCTACCAACATTACATCTATTTCCTTGGGCAAGCCCTAAGGCTCACCTTTCTTCAGGTTTCTTTTTAAAGGGTTACTATTT
This sequence comes from Ambystoma mexicanum, assembly GCF_040938575.1. Classification (NCBI taxonomy): domain Eukaryota; kingdom Metazoa; phylum Chordata; class Amphibia; order Caudata; family Ambystomatidae; genus Ambystoma; species Ambystoma mexicanum. The sequence continues at coordinate 655,862,210 of NC_090933.1, read as the reverse complement.
ATTCCTTCATCAATCTTGCACCATATGTGGAATTACCCTACAAAGGGGGCCTCTGTGTTTGCACCAGTAGCATATATTTTACTTTTTGGGATATTGCCAAGATTTCTGTCAACTGCTCAGAGTGCAGGTTAACCACTGCTCTTATATTAACATACAAATGTACGATTAATTGGAGGACCAGGTTTAATGCAGAAATGTAAACTCCCCTCAACAAGGAGCCATCTGAAATTTCTGGAAACTCTGATGTATCATGGTCCTGGGGAGTAACCAGAGAATTTCCTCTACCCTCTTCCGGTTGCTCAATTTCATTCAATAATTGCCTGCTTTGATAAGCAGATGTGAGTAATAGGCACAGCGCTGCACTTAAGTTGGAGGGTCAAGCTCCCATGGCTTCAATCACATCCATTAAACTCTGACATGCCTCCAAAAGAGAGCTATTATGAAGAGAGGACTGATACGATTTACCAGTCTCTAAATGTAAGTTTTGTTGGGTATTAACCAGTGCCTCCCGCTGCAACTGCTCTGAGTTTGACTGATCTCTTGCCACCACTTGACTTTGCAGAGGCACTCCACGTGAAGCTTCCTGTGTTACAAAAAAGATGCACATTTTGCTTGATGCTCTATTGTACCCCACAGACGCACTTGTGAATTCAACATATTTAGATTTGCGGTGAGATAGACATCTTTGCTCTTAAGATTATAGCGATGTTCATTGCACTTTCCAAAGTGTCAAAACTAAATCAGGCCTCTAAATAAATTCATGTGTCGGATAATGATTTGTTGATGTCAACAACTACAATACTTCCAAATTGACCTGCACAGATACATATAAGGGATTATAACTCGGGTAGCCAAGCTGTAAATATCAGTCATATGGTCTGTTCAGCAGGTCGTTACAAGAAAAGGCTCTACTGTGAGTAGCATGTCTGGTAGATCAGAACAAACGTCCACATCACTCGAGGTATGAGTACTATCTCTCAGAGCGGGGTAATACTAGTTCAGACACCATTGGCCTAAAAGTCAAGAACAGGCTCACAAAGTTACTGTTAGTGACTTTAAATTACCCACTTTTGGAAACATTATAAAACAATGTCAGTTGGATGTCAGCTGTTCACACAAATCACAGTAAGAGTTCTTGACAGAGAAACAAGTGCCAACTTACTTTTTTCCTTGATTTAGTTTATTCGCTGTGTGATTAATAGGGTGACCAGATTTTCAAAATAAAAACCCAGGACAGGATGGGCCACCGACAGAAGTAGGACTACAATTTTGCGTGTCACTGACACAAATGTAGGACTACATATCGTAGCACTGACAAAGACAAAAGAGGGACTACAAACATAGCACTTATGACAGTGACGTTTGCGGGCAGCCACAGCAGATCAAATGCTGGATTCATGTACACATACCTGTGAAACCACTATGTGGCACGGTTTTCTGTTTTTAGAGTGAATTCTTGGGGATCCGCCTGTACAGGTAGAGCACTGCAGTGGACTGGGGTTATTGTCAACCCAACAATATTTTGCTGTGAGATTAAAGCAAGCATTTTCACAATTGTACACACTTTATGAAGACTGCTGGCCCCCTTGCATCATAGAATGGCACAAATGTAATGCACCCCACATGTGTATGGCAAACTTTATTGTGCAATTATTTCACCCGAAAAGGTTTTTGGTGATGAAAAGAACTATGCCTTTATTGCAAAGAATGAAAACAGTGAAGATTGAAAACAGTGAAGATAAAAAGCAAGAGAATTGCTGTACATGTTTTATTACTATTCTGTGTACTTTGCTGATGAATTAATTCTTTGTAGCACCAATTTGTCTTTCTGCAGCCTGCTATGGAACTCAGAGCAGCTCAGGCTGAAATTAACCCTAGTGACCAATATGGATTTCAAAGTCTCAATGTCCATTCGGTTTCGTTTATCGGTTCATGTATTGTTCATAATTGAAAAGATCCTTTCCACTGGCGCATTTGTGCCGGGCAAGCACAAGACAAACTGGACCATCATGCTCAAGTTTTTCATTGTTATGTTCTGCTGTGAAAAATAGGTGAAAACCTCCACCCACCGTTCATCTGCAGACTTTTTTTGCTCGTTCCACTGGGCCAGCAAAAGCTCAGTGTCATCCTGATGTAGACTGCACAAATTGTAGGGAGCCCATCTACATCTCCCCAAACAGGGACACTGTTTAGGAGGACCCAGGAAAAAACGTTCAGTTCTGTGAAGTGAGCGCCCCATTCTTCTAGGTACTTTACACAGCAGTCATAAAAATAGTACACATATTCGTTGAATTGGGTTTCATTTAGTTGCCCTTGTTCACGGAGGTCATTTAGGAGGCCTTTTACTTTGTTACTCAGAAAACATGCATCACGCTGCCCTATCATTTTCTCCTTCAGCCTCATCGACCTTTGGCCAACATCAATAGCATTTGAGTTTTGCTTTTCAAGAACCTTAATCGTATCATTAAACAGGACTAGCTGGTTCTGCAGGAAACAGAGCTACGCCTCACCAATAGGGTTCTGCAAAAACTTGGTAATGGCTGTAGGGGTTTTTTCCTGTGAGAAAAAGTATGACTTCAGGGCTGGGTACAGTTGGAGCACCCTGTCAAGAGCTGGCAATAGGGACAGCCAGCATGTGTTACTGGTGCCAAGAAGGCTCTGGTAGTCTATCTCTACAAATTCACAAAATTCCTTTAATTGTTCTGTTCTAACAGTATAGATGTGGAAGTATTTATACATTTTCAATATGAAGGATTCTATATCCAAGGGGAGCCCATCAGCAGCAGTTTGCACTGCATTATGCACACTGTGTGCTGCACACCCCACACCAATTAGTTTATTTTCAGGGATTGCCTCCTTGAACTTACAAAACACATTGTTTTTCCCTGCTCTTGCTTTCCCACCAAAGTTTGTGTTTGTGTTATCCGCACAAAAGGCAATTACCTTTTCCCTTAGATTGTTTTTCTCCAGGGCTTGAAGCAGTTCCCCAAATAATATTAATGAGGTTTCCCCAGGGACCGAGGTGAACTCCAAAATCTTAACTTTCACCCCCTCAAGGTCCTGGAAATATCGGAGTACAATTGGGATGAGCTTTACCTCTTTTCTGTTCGAAGCATCAACCGAAACTGATAGACAGGTAACATTACTCAAATCACGCTGGAGATCCTCCATAGCTAAAGGCGCCAGCAGTTTGGATACTAATGCTTCTGCTTTTGTACGGGCACGGGTACATTTCTCATCATACAATTTCCTTATCAATGAGGATGTGCAGTCCATTGATCTAAAGCTGTGGTTGTTCTTTGCAAGGTGATAGGCAAAAGTGCCCTCAGCAGCAGCCCTACTGAGGTCTGTGTCCCCAGGAACAGCCTTCCCAGAAAACTGTGTGATATTGATGCTGCTGGCTGAAGATAACCAAAATGTGTGCTTTTTGGTTTGCACATGATCCTTAATATCTCTTTTTCCACCATGGACAATAGAAAAAGAGCATCTGCAGTGCTTGCAATACACTTCACTGTCACTCCTCGCAACCTTACTCAGGAAAGGGAATGATGTTTGCATCTGCTCAGTGGTGGTACATCTCCTCTTGGGCATCTTTGGTAGCTACCTAGCTAGTGTTTCTAGATAAAGCTTGAAGAAAAAAAGTAATGTCAGTCATCGTGATATGGTGAACTACGTCACACGCAACAACAAAAATATTTTGATGACTGAACTACGGTTGTAGTAGTATAGCTGGAAAGTCAATAAATCCTCAAATGTGTTTGTGACTTATACAGGTGCAGCAAAGGGCACAGCATTGGCATTTGCCAAAAAAACAAAATGAGAGTAGAGTGGTGCCTGAATTGCAGGAGGGAACTGCGCAGGCATTTACAGGCAAGCATAACGCCTACACAGGCTCTCTTCATATAAACAAAAAATGTTGAGGGCAGAAGGCAGGGGGTTTGTTCTGTCCCAGAAGCAGGAGCGGCTGAGTTTAGAAATAAAAGCCACGCCACCATTGAAAACATGTCCTTGCTGGCTGCACAATGCCCCCTCCCCCCCATATAAGAACACTCAGGTTGTAGTTGCCTCCTAACACCAGTAAAATGTTACATGTCAAGGAACGCTTGCCTTGTGGGTTGCACAAATGCTCCCCATGTAAGAACATTTATCATATGGCCTTTGACACCTGTAAACAAATGTCATATGCCCCCCTCTGAGAACACACATGTTGGCTTTACTCTTAATGCGAGCACAAAATTCCATGCCATAGTACAACCCAGCCAGCCCCATTGTAGTGCCCTCCACGTAATAACACTCAGCACGTTGGCTTGCATAACAATTACATCACAGGAAAACACAAGACATATTGTTGGCACCACCGGAGCATTCTAATATACACAACCCATCAAACAGCACAACATGGAAACTGTAACTAAGTTGTGTGCAAGTAACAGCGCTGCAATTGCCAAGGCCTGTCTGCGTGCTGTACAAATGTAAAAATAAATCATACAAATAAATAAGTTGGGTTGGCAAGTATTCTTAAAGAACATGCACAGAGGAACTGCTCCGTTACCAGATGGATGCAAAATGAGTAACCTGCAAATCACATTTCATTTCCTTACCTGTTGGATATTGCAGGACAATGTGGGTTTGCTGCAGCAGGGATGAGGGTCACAAACGAGCTGGATGCAAGAGGATCGACTGATGTGAAGCTGGTTGCGTGAAGGGATGCGCTGCAGGCTGGAGCAGGAAGCAGGTTCACGAGAATGATGCTCTTCGAACGCTCAGGCGATGGAATCCAGACAGCAGTCACGAAGGAAAAGAAAACGAATGCTGCTAGAAACTCAAAGTCCCACTCACGGAAGAAGATAGAAGAATGATGCTGCGACAGCCACGAAAGAAAAAGAATGAAGCGCTTGTTCTTCTTCTTGCTGATAGATTTGTATCCATCAGCGGTGATTTTTTGGATACCGAGGCTTGAGCCTCATTACTCCATCTTCTCGGGTTGAGTGTGTAGTCGTGGGTTTGTATTCTTCTTGGTCTGTGTGGTCTTGTCACAGTAGGGCTGGTTTCACAGGGTCTTCGCAGTGATGGGCCGCGGGTAGCGGTCGAAGGGGTTTGCAGTGGTGGCAGTGAGTCTTCTGATCAGAGGGTTCGGGTTCTGATCCAGTTCTTGGCAGAAGTTCTTACTCAGCTTCGCTAGATGTTCATCCAACATCTCGATGTCCAGGTCTCTGTGAAGGTCTGCTATCCTTGTGAAGATTGGTGCTCCGGACGATATCCGCAGGGCCTTGTTCTGGACTATCTGAAGACTCTTCCGGTGTCGCTCATGGCAGGTCATCCATGCTGGGGAGAAGAATGAAGCGTTTGTGGTCGAGGCTTTTATGTGTTGCTTCCCCCAAATATGTCGCAAGTCGCGCTTCCTGCAACGTCACAAGCTGACGTTGCAGAAAGTCTCCAGGTCCTGGAGGGCCTCTATAGGCTGTGTGGCTGTGTTTCCGGCTTGGGCGGGGGCTTGGGCGCAGTGAAAGTGAAAGTATGAGCTTGCGCACTGCAGCTCAGGCTCATACTGCAGCGTCGGAGCGGTGTTGTCCGAAAATCGGGACACCAGACACCCGCGCAGCAAAACCCCGGATGGGGTTTGCAAAAAAAAAAAAACCCGGGACATTGGGTGATTTCCCCGGACCTGTCCCGGGAAAACCCGGATGTCTGGTCACCCTAAATGATTACAGGATGGAGGCACACTTACCTCTACACAGTCATTGCTGTTTGCACGCAGCATTCTGCAACTACAGACTGCCCTCACATTTGGCTCCTGCACTTCATGTGCACGCTCTGAGTGGCGCTGGTGATTTTATAAGACTCTTCAGGACAAAGGTGGGGCTCCCAGTGAAAATAACACCTCAGGTTACTCTTTCTCTCATCTCGGGAGGTTAGCTCAGGGTCAACATGCTCGCCTTGGAAGCAAGACGACGCGGAGAGCGTTATAAATAACCAATCATAATCATTGCAGGAATCTGAGCATTTTGCTGCCAACTACTCTCTCACTTGGCCTCCGCACTATGCCATAATGATAGAAAAGAACCCCAGAGCTGGAAGAAAAGTCCTGCAGGGGGGAGCTATAGAGAAGAGCTCAACTCAATCCGTCTCCCGGGAGAGATTTTATCCAGGATTGTTCAGTCCATTTCTACGAACCCAGGAGAAGTGTCCTGTGCAGGAGCCTGTTCAGAAAGGACCAGGCTCTCTTTTCCTCACAGTGATAGCTGCTGGGACTCGGCAGGATTTGCTGCTGGTGCTACCTTTGCCTTCAGAAAGCACTACTTTTGTTTTATAATTTGGTAGTACATTTTTTTTATATTTGGTCTATAAATGGATGCATGACCAATATGTAGTCTCAAATTATTTTATGGTGCTCGGAAAATGAGAATAGAAAACATAGGATTGTCCTTTATAATTGCTTCATCAGCAAAGCTCTAAATATATCCCTCTGTTATAATTATAATTGGTTATTTATAACACAATTACTGCCCAGCGGTTTCTTAGAGTGGACGGGAGCATCAAACCTCTGCGTCATCTTGTTTCCTAGACGAGCACATTGCCACAGAGCTACTATGCTTTGCTAGGTTATGTTACAAAGCTTTTATACTGGGCCATATCACCACTCTAGTGGTCTGAGAGCACCTGGTCTGGAATAATGCAGTGTGGCTCTGCTTTGGTATTCTCAATGATGCAGGCAGCCTCCCATTTCAAGAGATTGGCACAATACCAAATTAGATGCCAGTGAGTACCTAAGATGTGCATCTGCTGCCTAACATTTAATTGTCAAAGACTACAGCAGGAGGACATCTGGCTGTGACTGGAGCATGTTTGAGGCGCTCGCATTCAAATGTGGCTCACAGAAATGTGTGCAAGGCAATCATAGAGATATTTCTCCGGATTTGCTCGAGTTTCAGGATTTGTGAATCGGGTATAAGGAAGCAGGTGCCAATCTGATAAACTCAGGGCATGTAGTGCAAATTTTTGAAAATCATGCCATACAGTGTGTAATGACAGTGGTAATGCATGCCTTTGTATCAGGCTGTGCAATAGAAAGATTTGCTTTTCACTGTGTCATTAGAAATTCATTAAAAAAATATAATTTGCAATAATGCAACAATGTGAAATTTTCATCTTTTACCATATTTGGGAACGGTTCTTAATCTTTCACACCACCTCCTCAATCGATCCCATGTAAATTGCACAATTTACCCAGAGTTGTGTTTTATTCTGTTTTGAAACATACATCTTTGGTAATAATCTACTGCACTCCAAGGGCCGTGTACATTTTATTTCTTAAAGCAACACAAAAACACTCATTTAAAATGAACAGAAACCAGCATCACAGCCTGTTGGTAAACAATGAAATCTCGAGAGGTCAAAAAAGAAAAAATGCAATCTTAAAAATGAGTGTGATTAAAATGTACTGTGCCCTGGAATGACATTCTCTTGTGAATTTGAGAACATTCAGTCGAATATGCAGAGCTGCGTGCAGCTGATTTTGTGCCAGATGGCCATTTGCAAAGGCGGAACCACTCTGAACTGATTGATTCCTGTGTGCCACGCTGTATGCTGGCATTTACAAGTCTTCATCTATGACGGCTACTCCCATTTGTGCTACTTTATTAAGCTTAGCTTCCCAGGTTTCGAACCAGCTTTCATGACCTCAGCTTTCATAACCCGCAATTTATATAATGCCTAAAGCAAAGGAAAAAAAACCATATCAGATATGGATAACTTTTTTCTCTTATTTGGATTACAAAAACAGTATTTACACTTACTTTTTTGTCGCAGATATAAACGAATGCATTTTTTTAATTTATTACAGTGTTTCAAACCAGCCTTCATTACCTTGAGTCAATTTTCCGTAGTGATGCTCGTGCACAGTACATTCACTACCTTTTGTAACCGTCACAGGTAGGATACAGAAATCACAGAGATGTGAAAGCAAAAGCGTGATCAGAGAGCTCTTGTCAAATAAAACTTCATCATAAATCTTGGGGTGCAGACAGGTCACTAAAATGAACTCTGGAATGTGAAAACCTGAATTGGAAAGAGAGTGTGTCGTTAGGTTATGTTATATTTTTAGGCTTTAATACTCTGCCAAATCACCTCCGTATTGACATGATATGGCCTATCATACCATAAAGTGCTTGTACACATGTGTTTCTAGGCACCACAAGACAAGGGAGGGAGGACATAGGGAAGACAAGACAAACACACCTACTAGGCCTGTGTCATTCAGATCATGCAAGTGCGACAACGAGAAGTGCAGGAGGAAGGAGAGCGGAAGTGCAGGGAGAGGATAGGAGCAGAATGGCTCTGAGTAAGTGCAGCCGGGGCAGCACGGCTTTGTGTAAGTGCAAGGAGGCAGGGGGCGATAGAGGGTACAGTTACAGCACCTAAGTGCGCGGTATGCCAGGAGGCAGTGCAAAGGAAGACTGGTTGTGGAGGAACCTGGTACCCAATGAGACTCTGGGGGAACCAAGACACCAGTTGGTACAGCAGACAGGTAAGTTAGCCAGGGTGTGAGAGAGAGAATGCAGAGGAGACAAGGAGGGTATTGTGCTGCTTCCAGAAATTCAGGTGGTCCTGCTCAAGTCTGAGAGGGGCAGGAAGGATGTCATACATCTGGGACGTATTTATTTCACAAATACATCGTATATTCCATTGCAGCCGTCCCGGTCGTACACGATAGGAATGAACAGAGAAGCTACTCGCATTATGGGACATTGAGATGTAAGTACTAAACTGCACTATTTGTTTAGGAACCCATGTTCCCCTTGAGCATCTCACTTATATCTATCTCACTTTTTTAGAGAAAGTACGCCTTGGGCATTAATCTGTTCTTTACCCTGACGGGCTTCCATCTTCTCTGAGTTCCACAGGAGTTTTTGAACAGACCTCTACCAGGATGTAAGTATTTCTCAGACTCTCTCTAGGCTCTGCTGCACATTTGGCCGTCATGCCTTAAACCATCCTTCTATGTTTATAGAGAGGACACGACTCAAGCTTCCATTCAGTAAGCTCATACCTTAGACCAGCCCAGATACGACTTTGGCCATACCACAATACCATACGTATGGCATGTAAAGTCTGAAATATAACTCCACCAATTCAGAGCCAACAGAAAGAGCAGTAAGTTTAAAATCATTGGTTCTTCATATACACCTTTGTAGTATTCAACTCCAGTCAGTGATTTTTTGAAACCTTATCTTTCACAGTCTTAAAATACCTTGTCTCTTTACAAGCAAGAATACTGCATACTACTGTAGGATACCGATTTATCCAATTGGTCCTCACTTCTTAAACTGAGCTTCGAGTAAGTTATCTAACAAGACCATTTGCTCTTAATTATATATTTTTTGACATTCTGACTACATTATCCTTGAATATCAACAGATTCTTTTATTCTGTTTCGGTCTCCCTTTCAAATATAAAATTATCACGGATCTTGTCCTCATGGGTACCTGAACCTATAGGTTCAACATTCACAGTCGGATGTTAACAGCTGTCCACATCCTGTTTTGAACTCCTTCTAATATCTTAGTACCGTCAATATTCTATCAATATTATCAATCATGGGAATATACATATGTATCAATTTCTTCCAGTATGAATCACCAGGACGGGCCGGATTTCCGTTCCTAATTTCAAGATGATTGACATACCTATTCTGATCAATATGAATTAATCACACATTTTAATGATCATAAGGTCAGCTTCTATTCATTTTCGCTTTATGTAGCCAATGTTGAAACATAAAGATAACAATAACTCTAGACACTAACAACAATGGTAATTATGATGAACATAGATGCTACCATGTTAGAGTATCTTTTTAAATACTACAAATAACCATAATATATAGGTATTATTGAGTGTATAGGTAGTTATGTTAAGCATGATTGTTGGTTAGAATGATCATGATACTGCTCTACTATTCTTTAGTCACTAGGTGACTATGGAGAACAATGTTATATGACTGCAAAGTGTAAAATGTACTAACAAATTTATCTCATGAATTAAGTGGAATAAACCCTAATTGGGGCCTTTTTGTATTTTTTCCAGAAATTGTTCTTTGATATGATTATGCCCCTGAAGAAGAGTGCTTACTCGAAACGCGTTGGGCGAACAATACAATACATTTATTGTGAAAAAATTGTCATATGTAATTTCTGCTTGTACCATTTGTAGGTAACAATAATAATAATTTTGCATCTATATAGCGCTACAAACCCTCGGGCATCTGAGCGCTGCTTATTATTACCCACGGTGTGTGGTGCTCATTTATCAACCTCGGAAGGATGAAAAGCTGAGTTTGGCCCTGCCGGGATTCAAACCTGCGTCAGCAGGCTCTGCTCAGATGTCAAAGCAGGCACTCTACTTGCTGTGCTATCAGACCGGCAGGTACATTGGAACTATACACACAAATTGCTAATTATCTAATTGAACATTGTGGAATAAGGTAGTGGGAGCCACCTTCTCCACAGGGGCATGACCACACCTAATGTACATTACATTCAAATTATTGGTCTGATTTACTCAGAGAGAAGGAGGAAAAAGGAAGAGGAGAGGCGGAGGTGGCCAAATTGACCCTGAGAGAGGTAGAGGGAGATGAAGAGGATAGCAAGGACAGGTTGTCCTGAATTTTAGTGGTGGAATGAGAGGCCAGAGCGGTACATAGGGCGTGGGAGGGAACTGGAGAGGTGGAGACTGCTGTCCGGTCCTGCTTCATTATCCACAGAAGCTGCTGAGCCCACCAGTCCTCCAGAGCTGGAGCTGTGCAGTCAACTACTGAATTAAAACAGCAGAAGTCTTAACAACCCCGGCGGAAAGGGGAAAGTGGATAAAACAATAAACGACACAGGTTACTCTTCTTGAAGTTCGAAACCTGCAGAAGATAAACAAATTATATTAATACCTTTCTAACTGATTACTGTTTCCCACCTTATTCCCCTAGAAAATTAAAATACCTGTTTAGTCTCCCTTTAGAGATGGAAGACTTGTATTGAAGTAACTTCAAATTTGATAGATGAAAACTTCTGAGATCAATTATATGTTAATTTAAATTCCAAAAAACTAGTACATGTGGTTCATGAAATTAACTTGAGCCGAACTCAGATTGCAAGTTTCTTGGCAGTTGGGGTTTTCACCATTGTTTTGACCAAAAGATTGTATAAAGTTAATTGTAAATCCAAATACTTCAATTGGTCACTACCCAGTCTGAATTGAATTCACATATTTTGAAGAAAACTGTTCATCATTTAAATAAACTATAGATAGACGTTCTCCTCTGATAAAAGTCTATTATACCCTTCTACGCATGTGTACAACAGTCACAAAATCTTTCTCTTCAACGTTACTGCACATACGTGAAGGCGTTTTCACTAGACACAATTTCTGTTATTTCTTTTGTTGAAACACTTTTTAAATTATTTGTATTTCTTTTGCACTGCACATACTCTGAACAACGGTCCTTCACAGAGCATGCGCGTGCGAATGTCTAAAGAACAAAGAACTCAACATGCGTTCAAAATACATATTACACACTACTGCGTAGCGCTACCTTCTAATAATAATTTTTACTGAACATGCGCGAGTGAGCATCCTGAAAACTAAAGAACTCTGCATGCGTTCTTTATACATACAAAACACTACTTCTTCGCTCATAGTCCAAATAACATCTTTTCACTGAGCATGCGCAAGCGAGTATCATGAAAACAAAGACCTCCGCATGTGTTCTTCAAACATACAAAACACTACTTCTTCACGCATACTCCGAATAACATCTTTTCAGTGAGCATGCTCGAGTGAGTGGCGTTAAACCAAAGAGCTCCGCTTGCCGCCGCGGAACGCACAAGATATAAACTCAGCTTGAACTGATTATTAGGTAAAATCTGTCGCAGCTCAGAACATCTTAACAAATAAACATTTTAAATTCTCAGTCTTAATTTGAGAAAGTTTGATTTCTTGAAATTGGAGAAATGCCAAGTTGGATTGTTGAAAACAAAATCCTAAATACCTAGCTAAACACCTAAATTCAATTACGAATAAATAACTCTTTAAAGTAGATAGTTCCTTTTCTTGACTCAATATAAAAGTATTCCAAATAATTGAATATCTGTCTTTTCAATATAAGTTTGAGTGCTGAGCTCCCACCAAACTTCCGCATGTCCCGTCTCACGAAGATCTGTCACCAAACCTGCTTCATTAACTGCTCCAGATTAATTCAATTCAAGAAAACGTAGGCCTAAACTCAGAACTTAATAATACAGGACCTTCCTGATGAAGGTTGAACAATGAAAGGCAGTTTAGAATCTTGAAACTGCTCCCATGTCACCTTGTCTTCCAATCACCTTGCAACATCTTGTTAAACAATCAGATCCCAGCTTGATTCCCTCCTTTCTTCCCTCCATGCTAGATTGGGACAATCTCCCTCTGATAAAATGATAGTTAAGGAATAAATATCAAATAACTATTTAACACTTAAAAGAAGTAAGACTAAGAAAAAGAAAACTAGGAAAACCTGACAACTGCAGCAGGATTGGCCAGCTCCTTGCAGATTTTAAAGAGTTTGGCAGTATTGTTAGACGCAGCAGAGATGCAGGCTTGGATATGGACCCTCTTCTTGGAGAAGGCAGAGAGTTGTTATGCTTGAGCTGAAACATGGCGCAGGTGTGCAGTGTATTCTGGGGGCACTCAGAGCTATAATGGATATTTACTTCATGCCGCAGTGAAAAGCTGTACTCATTTTGCTGAAAGCTGAATTTACTTTGCTGAAGAAAACATGCTTTCCAAACCTGGTATGCAGTCAAGGACATTCTACTGGGAAAGCTGGCTTTGTTATGTCTTGTCATGAGTTATGGGACTGTTTTCCGTGGCGCTTGTTCTTAGAGGAGGGAAGCACTTTGCTCCTTGAGGTTACTGTTGGTTGACCCAGCTGGCAACCAACGGTTGCCCATCAATGCACAAGTGCGTTGCCAGAAGGTTCGAGAAATTACCACCCCTTTTTGAGGAGTGCATATATGCGGAACCCCTCAATGGTCAGACGGGACCTCAGTCGGAGGGGGGACGCCTTTGTCCGGCATACCTGTGGGCTGTTGTGCTCTCGGCCTGGCTGTTATCGGGGTCTCCCAGCCGCTTCTGGCGAGATGAGGGATTCAGTTACGCCCACTGTGATGTATTTTCTTTTAAATTCTGTCTTTTCTGTGATTTATTTCTGTGTTATACTCGTTGCTTCCAAGCTTTGAATAAATAGCCGTATAAGTGCTCATTATTTTCTAAGCGTGTGTGTGGTTGTAAGTCATTGCGTCGTCTACCTGCGTTTAAAGTATTGGCTCTGCAATTGCGCTGGTGATTAATGACTGTCCGTGCACTCTGGGCGAGCAATACAAGAGTCTGTATTTCCTTTGGAGCAGGTGGCAGGCCAGTTTGTCAGAGCATATGCCCTAAGCCCTCCACTTCCTCTCAGACACCCTGCACTTGCATTTCAGGGTGGCAAGGTCAGAGTCATACCAAGAGTTGCACTTGGAGGTAGGCTTCAGACAGATTCTCATGGTAGGGGCAAGGATGTCCAGAGTGTTGTAGATAGAAAGATGCAGGTTAGAGAGGGCCATGTCAGAGTGCAAATCAGCCTCAGGAGTAGGAGAAGCACAGAAAGTAGAGACAAATGCGTCCACTGACACTTTCTTCATGGGTTGAATGACAGAGAAGGAAGGTGGCAGTACTGTGGTAGGCTTTGCTTGAGGGGCAAGAAGTTTCAGGATATCTGAGGAGATGAGGACATCCAAGGTGTGTCCGGCAGAGTGTGTCGGACCAGAGGGTAGAATGGAAAGGGAGAGAGAGTCACAAAGGTTGTGGAAGAGCTTGTAGGAGAGATTTAAAGCATCCAAGTGGATGCTGAGGTCTCAGAGGAGGAAAAGTTTAGAGGTCAATGCAAGGGGAGAAGAAGAGAGGTCAGCCCATTATGAGAAGAAGAGAGTGACCTGGCCAGGTAGCCTATAGTTGGTGGCCAAAGTTAGGGAGAGGCCAGGATAGATAGAGAGCCTGAAGACTAGGAATTCAAAGGAGGAGTAGGCCTGTGTAGGAATGACAGAAGCAGGGACTCCGGAAAGATCAGGGCTACTTCACTTCTGAGCCAGTTGGTTCTGGGCTCAGAGAGTATCTTGTGGCCCTCAGGGAGGAGGGTGCCAAAACTCTTGACAGAACTAGCCATTAACCATGTCTCGGTGAGAGCGAGGACATCCACATCAAGGTCTTTGAGGAGGTGGTAGATGGAGTGTTTGACAGCTGAGAGAGAGTTGAGCGTAGCTATGTCGAGCAGGTTGCCACATTTGAAAGACTTCTGGGAGGGGTGCAGGAGTAAGGCACACCCAGTGGAGGTGGTAAGAGGGCCTGAGAGTGGGCAAAGGCAGTAGACTGGGTTGGCATATGGGCTAGAGAGGTGTTAGAAGGAGTCGAAGGAGAAGGAAGTTAATAAGACACAGGAGACACTTATCAAGAAGAAGGAGATTGGGCGGAGAGCTCTGGACATGACAACAACATTTAGATAGACATTGATTATGGTCTTGGAGGATTGGAAGGAGGCCAAGAGGACCTCCCACTGGGTGTCACCATTAATGGGAGAGGAGGAGAAAGGAGAGAAAACAGAGACCAAATGAGGGGTCCATAGGTTTGGAGAGGGAAAGACAAAGAGGATGTCAGTGATAGTCTGTCTGGAGGAAACCCTGATGTAGGTATCAGTGATAGGAAGGCCTGGGTTGGAGACCAGGATATCCCTCTTAAACATTTTCCTTACAGGATAGGAGATAGAGTAGAGGTTTCAGAAGATGGGAGAACTTGAGAGCACCATAGAGGGTGAGAGGAGGCAAGAGGGGAGAGTGGGGGAGGAAAAGAAGCATAGCCCAGAGCCACGCAACACAGGAAGGACTGGAGGAGGAGAGTTCACACAGAAGGAGGCATATAGGATGCACAAGCAAGTAATTTATTTATTGTATTGTTCATTTATAACACGCTTTATACGATTGAGTGGTTCTTAGCGCGGGATCAGGTTTCAAACCTGTGTCGCACCTTGCTGTCTTGCTTCAAAGACAAACGTGTTGCCCCCGAGCTATCCTTCCTCCCCAAAACACCACAGGGGAATGCAAGAACAGCGTGGACAGAAGACAGGTGAAGGCAACACACTGCAAAAGAAGGGGAAAAGGCCTTGTTTTTAACACAACAGCAGTGCAAAAACACCTAGATTTAACATTGCCAAAAAGAGGGAAAGGCCTGGTTTTTAAAACAACAGCAATGCAAAAGAAAATGTGACTTTCCTAAAAAGATGTGAGGGATGACTAAACAACATAGTTCACTGAGATGCTTATGGGTGGCGCGATAGGAGAAATAGAGTAATTAGAGGGGTAGGTCAGTTTAGTGGGGTGCAGTGATGGTTGCCCCCCTGACTGCACCGCACTTACTTTCACAGTCACAGCAGGTTGATTGCTGCAGGCTTCTGACTTCCCTGGCTGACACCGGCAGACACTATCTGGGGCTGCTTCTAAAGGACCTGCCCTTTGCCATGGGGCCCTTAGCTGGAGGGGGCTGTACTGGGGAGGAGACTGCCCTGGATGCTAGAATGAATAAGACCAAGTAGCCAATGGGGGTCGGAGACTGGACAAAGGAAGGAGCAACACACATGGAGGATAGACTGGGAAATTAAACAACAAGGGCTCACAGCACTAACAGAACGAAAGATACCCCAAGGAAACATAATATAATTAAGCCCAGCAAAGTATGTTAGCTTGCAAGCCTCACCGCTGTGCCCACAGTTGAAGTGGCAACAGCGAGGGAACGAGCACAGGACTAGGTCCTCACTACAGCAGAAGCAGTTAGCCAATGGGGGTTGGATGAGGGACAAGTGAGGGAACAACACACACACAGAAAAAAACTGGGAAGGCAAACAACAAGGGCACACAACACTAACAGAATGAAGGATTCCCTAAGGAAACACAATACAATTAAGCTCAGCAAACAATGTTATTTTGCGAGCCTCACCTCAGAGCCCCCGGTGGAAGTGTACGCTGTCTCAGAGTGACCGGCTTGTCTGGAGGTTGGTGCATTGTACCCCGTCCCATGTTGCCCAGACCTTAGCCTGCAGCTAAAAAGAGGTACAGAGAAAATAAAAGGCTGGGTAAGCATGTGAAATGCAATAGGGTTAGGGATGTGGTGGTGTAGGAGGGGAAAAGGAATGTTCAGTGGAATCTTGGCTATGTTTGGATCCATCCAGGTGGTATATTGGGCCTGTGTAGATCGATCAAGATGGTAGATGGAAACTTACCAGGTGAGCATCCCTCCAGATTTCTGTGATTTAGACGTCGATTGCATCTGGCCAGTCTATAGAAAAGAATAAAAACGATTGTGCACTTATGGCCCACGTTTTCTTAATTTTGTAATAAAAATAGTTAAAATATGATTAAAGTGTTTACTTATTTCTTGAAAATCAATAGTCCTTTGGCCAAATTATTTTTTAATGGTTGGAAGCTCTAATACAATAAGACCACATTCTTCATGATTTGACCATTCACAGGTCCGTTTCACACACTACAATGGATTCCCACATTCTTTAATTGCAGAGAGTGGGCAGTTCTAAAAGTGACAGGAATCAAATGGTGTGTCCACGTGAAAGAGTTTAAAGGCGAATTAGGTAGTTAATGCAATGTGGTGTTTGACTCTTGGGGAACACTACAGCTGCTCCAGCCTCCCAATTAAATTGTAGTTGCTTGTTGACACTGGGTTGCCTTTTACTTGTTTAACAGGCAAACTCTGAAATACAAAGTCCGGACTGGCCAGTCAGTAGTCTAGCTGTGGCCCAGTGAATTCAGAACCAAAGGGTTGCATAGTGTGGGATGTTTTACCCATGCATCCAAGCCCTATCATAAAACTATGCATTACTGGCATTGAAAACATCATGATGGCCAGAACTCCCCAGAGAGTGCACAGGGAAAACAGGAAGAATAGACTGCCACCTATTTTTGCCTATGTTGTGAGCACAGGAGGGCACTGCCTAAAACCACCATTGGGCTACACACACAGTAGCCTGAAACCATTGGGAATGGCAATGCTGATTGCCAAAAGCAACCCAGAACTGTGGGGAATTCATTTTCTTAATGTCAAAAATGGATGCAATACTGGTGCTCACCACTATCAGAAAGCCGGCGGGAGACGGGAGACTTCAGACTTCACATCCAGAGATCCAGACTTCAAATCCATCAATCTCCAGACTTTTGTGTAAAACTGAACAAATGAACCCAAACCAGGCCAAGGAAAGACTTGCTAAGAGGTGGATACAATGTAAAACTATATTCTGAAATGACTTGAAGGAAGTAATTATTTAATGTATATATAATAAAATAGCTGGGGATGTCAGCAGCTTAAGTGAATTTGGGTTTAAAGCCACTAAAATCGAAATGTTTTGAATAAATGAGTGACCTACTTGTGAGTGTCACATAGGTTGCAATTGTTAAATGTCATATTTTTGAACTTAGAATCAGCATTCTAGCTGCATGTGCAAAAATTGTAAATTGGATTTGAATGTAGAAAACTGGGAACTAAAGTGACATTTAGCTGAATTCTGCCTGACAACTACCCCCGACAGGAGAGGGAATTCAGCAGCTGTGTTCCCAGGCCTGGCTGCATCCTGCTGCCCCTGCCAAAAGAAGATGACAGCTCTCTGATTGAATTAGGGGAGTGTCACCTGGGGACTACAGGAAACTAAACAAAGCCCTGTCCTGGACTCAGGCAAATGTTATATTGGGGGGGTCGTAAAATGGCTTCCTCTTGGGAGAAACTGGGAGGGGCAGTGCTTGTGAGACCAGGCTGAGCTTGGGGGAAGTGGATAAACCAGAAATTCCACCATGTGCTTTGGAAAAACCACACCACCTTTGGGGCCAGAGCATGATTTAAAAAAGATGGATAATTCATAGTGCGGACTTGTCAAAATTATATAAATAACATTATCATTCTTGTGATTTTTCTGTGCACATTTTAAGAGGTGTTAGGACCCTGTGGTATGTTCTTGGGGATAGTAGCAGAAAAAAAGGTTGTTACTCCAAATGTATGCATGTTAAAAATCTGACACTTTATCATCTGAAACCCATATCCGTGGTGCACATTTGTGTAAAATCTGGAAAGGTTTAGAGGTCGTTATCTGGATGAAAGGGGAGAATTCTGTCATAAGTGGACACAACATCGTACAAAGACAGGGATCGGATGGTTTGGTGCTACAGAAAATATGTTAACTGGACCTATAATATTAGAAAAATGGTACATAGATAAATATGTGTTTGGATCAGAAATAGATTTGTGTGCAATTTGACAAGGGGAGGTTCCTCTGACCATAAAACCTAAAGCATCACTCTGACACTCCAATTCTTTCCCCCAATCAAGGGAGAGAGGAAAGCTTGGCCAATGATAAGTGAGAGGGGCAGGCTTAGCTAGGCCCAGGCACACACCCATTTTCTAAACACATAAAAAGAACATTGAAACCCAGGTAGAGAGATTCACTTTCCACTTTCTTGCGGGACGCTTTGCCGGGAGACTTCAGACTTCACATCCAGAGATCCAGACCTCAAATCCATCAATCTCCAGAGACCAGAAATTAACTCCAAAATTTGTAGCAGAGAGGCCTGAATCCACAAGCTGAATCCTCTTCAGCAGACCTCAAAACCAACCAAACTATTCAACAGCCGGGCGAGCTGTTTGAATTCTTTGCCAAGAACTTTTGCAAGAACCTGTAGCAGTATCCAGAAAGCAGTGCTGTATCCAGAACCAGAGAGAACCAGAGACCAGACGCTGTGAGCAGAACCGCCAGAAGTCCCGTTCAACCAGTTGACCAGATCCGTGACGAGGCCCATTCCTGTCCAAAATCTAGTGTGAGTACCCAGCTAGCACTGTGCCAAAACCAATCTCTTAGTTTAAAATAATCTAATCCAAACTATTTTAGCCTATTAGAACTGCCTCCTAGAATCGTGTCATTCTGTCATCCTTAAACTTGAAAACTGTCATCTGTCATTCTGAGCTTTAAAATTTAAAATCCGAAAAACTACCTTTACTAAATCGGCCGTATCTCCGGAACCGTGCTAGGAGCGAGTTTTAACTGCCATCTTAAAGCTAAGATTCTAAGCTTTCCAACGAGCCTAGAACCGACTTCCTACTACTTATAGTGCCTCCGTAATGGCGCTCGACGCACCCGACTAAATTTGCCGCGATTTGACGTTTTGCTTAATTTCAGCCACATGTAAAAATATTTGTCTTTGCTTCCATCCCTGAAATCTGTTTTCAACCTAATAACCATCCCAGAATCATTGATAGGGCTGGCCTGAACGGATTCAAAGTATCTATCACCGACCCTGAACCTCCTATAGGGAATTAAAAGCATTTTTCGCATATTTTTCACTTCTTTGCATACCACATCAAAGTATATTGCCTGTGTTTCAAACTCCTACCTGTTTTCATCGAAGCTTGCTAGGGAGGAACTGAATTATATTTGATTGCATTCCTGAGAACTGTGTGCTTTTCTTCCATCTCTTTACATTGCATAAGGGTGGGGGGGGAATTGCTACCAGGGGGAAAAGTGATTGCATTGTTTTGGTTGAAATCATATCAAGTTTATTTTCTGTACTGCATTTTCATTCATCATTGCATTGTCCTTGAAGCCATAAAAGCATTATCAGCTACTTTATCCTCTCTATATCACATCTAAGCCATCAAAAAGAGTGTACCATTGTAACATTATTGATTGTTGATCACTATCATCTCACAAGTGTGCTATCAAACTTAATTTATTATAAAAGTGTGATAGATATATATTGTTTAATTTTCAAATAAACCTTTTAAATTTGCAAAACAAACCTACTTCTTGGCTCAGCGGGGTCGGGGGGATTCTAAGAGAGGGGTGTTATATAAGGGTTGTCATCCAGAGTAAATGAACTGGACATAAAAATATATCAATAAGGGTTTCCCTCAGCATCCCAGACTAGGCATTGACTTAGCTGTAGTGTTGAATTGAATCTGCTTACAAAGTGGGGGCCCGTAGCCGGGAATATTCTAGATTAGATTTACCACTTGTGCAGCTTAATACAGTGTGTCAACTGACAGGATACACATATCCGGTTAGATCACCACGCTGTTTAACACTGTGAAAGCACCCCTCAAAGGAACGCTCTAAGGAAACGGTCTGTTTTGCAAAATAAAATACAAACTTCTGTAAATCAGGAAGGAACTCAAATTCCAGAATGACGACACTGGTAGACATCAAAATAGCCAGAGAGCAATTCTTACATAAGCTATTTGTGAGAGGTGAATGGACTGAGCAGGGCCAGGATGCGTGGTTGCAGGCAATCACACGACAGGTCACTGCAACTGGGTTAGATAACTGGAGAGATCAGGGTCCCTTACATGTGGCCCTGAGTGAACTATACATGGCTCCTAAAGCTAAATGTGAACACGACAAGATGGTTAGGATAGCAGCATATTTGTATCTATATATGGGAGCCATGCAGGACAAATGTGCTGAAGGCCAAGATCTGGCAAATAGGCAACAGATCGCGTTAGAGAAGGCCCAATCTGACCTGGTCTCTTCTGAGCAGAGGATGCACAGAAGCCAGGAGTCAGAAAATGAGAGCAGGCAGTATCTCATTAAAATCAAAGAGGACATGTGTATCCTGCAACAGGAAAAGTCTGACCAGGATACCAGATTTCTGGCCTTGCAGAAGGAGTACCAAGAAGGTTTGGACTCCCTACTGCAGAGCCAGAAAAAGCTGTAGCAACAATTAGATTTCAATAGGGCATGTGCTGAGCAGGTAGTCACCCTGCAAAGCCACCTACATAGGGAAAAGGCAGAGAGCAATAAACTGATCCTGAAAGACCTGGATACCCAGGCAGAGTTTGATCAGGAGCACCAGAAAGCTGGTGCCCTTCAAATGCAAAGGGACGACCTGGCGGCACAGATGCAGACTCTTAGTCAGGAAAGGGACACCTTAGGCCAGGAAGTCTGTCATTTAAAAAGAAAAACTGAAGAAAATCACTTGGCCCTCCAGGGGCTGGGTGACCTCCAAAAAGAGCATCAGGACCTGTTAGAGCACACCAGGAGGGTGGAAGAGGCTCTGGCAAGAAAGGAGCAGGCCAGTAGGGATGGGACTCAGGAGGTAACCCTCCTGCAGCAAAGACTGGCCCAGTACTCCACAACCAATCAGGAGGCACAGAGAGAGAATGAGGCTCTCTGCCAGCACAATGATAGGCTCCAGCAACAGGTAGCCATGCAGGAGAGAATGATAGAGTCTAGTAAGGCCCTAACTGAGGAACTGAAAGCGTAGGCTCTTGCATTGCAACAGGGAGCAGGGGCTGATAGAGATGAGGTTCGGTGGGAAAGGGAAACGCCTGAGCATAACCTCAGGAGCCCTAGTACCAGAGGCCTTCATCTCTCCCAGTCCCTGGACTCTGCCACCCCCATGTTCCCTGGCGCACATGAGCACAGGGCCATAGGGATGGCAGATTACTATCCAGCCAAAAGGATGGGGCTCATAGGCCAGTTCCACCCAGGAATGGATGGGCGGGCATCCGGGTATGGGCACCTAAGTACAGTGCAATTTAGTGGGGTACCCCAGGAGAGTAGGCACACTAAGGGCATCCTGAAGACCTCTGCCCAGTTGGGTCAGTGGGGGGTACCCATTAAATCCTGGTAGAAAGGAGGGATCTGAAGACTCCTCTGAGAGTCACAGGACACAGGAGACCAGGTCCCCACATTCTGCCAGCTATTCCCAGGCTTGCAGAATCCGGGAAAACCTGGAAGATCAGACGGGCACCTCTGGGAGCAGTGCTTCTGAATCAGAGGATGAATAGACCAGGGTTACCCAAACCAAAAAGGCCAATAAGGTGAAGAGGGCCTTGCTTAAGTACCCCTTAAAACAGATTAAGGCAATCAGGAGTGTTATCACGCCTTATCATAAGAACGCCAAGTATTCTGTTTGGGAACACTTGGAGCTCTATGAGCAAATGATGGAGACTTTCCATTTGAAGGACAGCAGTAGCTGCATCCAGTACGTCAAATGGACATTCTCCCCTGAATACTCCAGTTTCTTTGCAGGGCTGGAGGACCAAAACCATTCAAGATGGTCCACATATAGGGCGGCCATCTTGAAACATTTTTCTGTACATAGAAATCCCCAAGAGGCTCGCAAGGCAGCCTACAATTTGCAATGTGGGGAGGATCAGGCCCCACAAGAATTTGTGCAAGAATTGAAGCGTGACTTTGCGCAGACCACCAGAAGGGTGCGCACGGACAGCAGAGAATTCATCAATACATTTTTCCATGCTCTTCCCAATTACATAATGACCCAGCTCGTGAGAGATTTTCACGAGAAAAGATCTTTAGACTGGGTCATTGAGCAAGCCACCCGGATCTATGAGGTGCAGAAGCCCATAGAAAATAAAAGTAATGCGCAGAAAAACCCCAAAACCAACAGCACCCCAGCTGCTGCCAAGGTGGCAGAGGTAAAGGTTGCCCCCGTTTTAGATTTGGAGATGGGGGGGCCTAAAAACCTGCCTGCGCCAAATAATTCACAGCCCAGAAGGCCCTAGGGCTAGTCACAGACAGGGAGTCGAGGAGGTAGTCCCACAAATGGGGTCCCTCGCTCCCCTGATTATGTAAGTCCCCGCTACAAGGGAAACCGACCCATCCTGGGTTATGTGTGGACTCCTCCAGCCCAAG
Source organism: Ambystoma mexicanum (assembly GCF_040938575.1). Lineage (NCBI taxonomy): Eukaryota > Metazoa > Chordata > Amphibia > Caudata > Ambystomatidae > Ambystoma > Ambystoma mexicanum. Next base: position 655,839,445 of record NC_090933.1, on the reverse strand, counting down.
CGGGGGAATCCAGTCAAGCACCTAACCCAGAGAACTTCCCTCCAAACTTCCCACAGGAGGGCAGAAATTCACCAAACCCTGGGCCGAACTTTTTCCCCAGGTATCCACAAGGTTTCCAGCCCCAAAACCATCCATCCTTCTTTCCCCAATTCCCTGAGCCCAGACAACCTAATCCGGGAGAGGGGAGGCCAAGGGTGGAGGGTTACCCAAATCTTCCCAACCCGGGGTATTACCAGAGAAGGGATAGCTACTCTTCCCGGGATAAGCCCAGGGGAGAAAACAGAACCCCGTATCAACCTGAGCGGGTTTCCCAACTTGAGCGCCAGGTCCAAAATATGGCACGGGATCTGGGTCACATACTGAGGGCTCAACAGAACCCTCAGATGAGCATGCCACCGCAGAATGCCCCAAACTCTGGACCTGGTGCTCCAGAACAATGACGGGGGCAGCACCCCGATAACTCACCGGTTCCCAGGGAGGAGGCACAAGGGGAAGAGGGGTGTAAAGCCTTGGAGGAATCTTCCTTCCCAACTTGTAAACAGCCCCTGGAAAACCAGGAACCGGAAACAAAATCTCCTACCCCTGAAAGTCTGCCACCCAAGGAGCAGAGAGGAGGTAGGAGAAACAAAGGACCCAAACAGACCCACTTTGTGGAGGAGGTACAGGTCTTCCAATTCGAGGGAGAGGGATCCTCAGAGGATCCTGGGAAAAGGATCTTCTCCTTCAGAGATGGGGGAACTCCTCCCAAGGAAAAATGGGTCCCAAGAGATTCCAATCCAGACTGGGTAGATGTGGGGATTGAGCTGTCACCGCCCATCATCATATCCCAGAACCAACAAAACCAAAAACCCCTGGTTCAAACCCATCCTGGTGACTGCCTCCCAAAAGGCAGGGGCGGCCCAGAACCGGAACCAGGGGAACCTAAAACCGAATCAACAGACTGGGTAGATGTGGGGATTGAGCTGTCGCCGCCCATCATTCTATCCCAGAACCAACAATACCAAAATCCCATGGGTCAAACCCATCCTGATGGCAGCCTCCAAAAAGGGGGGGGGCAGCCCACAACCCGAAACCATTTCCAGTTGCCAACTTTTTCTTTCAGATTCCCCAGGCTCTCCACAGAATTCTGCCCAAATCTCTTCACTAGCAATGTCCAGAACCAGAAAATTAGCCCACCAGTTGTCCAAAAATGTGCATTATCTGTGCCCCCTTGAGGAGAAGGAGGGAAGATACTATGCCCCGGTACAAGTACAGGGGCAGGGTACAATTTCGGCACTGGTGGACACTGGATCCTAAGCTACCCTTCTGTCCAAAAGGGCCTTTGATGAACTAAATGCAGGAAGCAGGGAGAATTACCGTATTCCTCTCAACTCTCTTCCTGGACAACTGCAGAACTTTGACGGGAAGGAAATTCCTGTCGAGGGGACTGCAGATTTGGACATCAAAATTGGGCGACACAAGGTGAAACACCCGGTCATAGTAGTGACTCCAGAGGGCACCCCTTGTTTACTAGGGAATGACCTCCTGAGAAGGTTGTCACCCCTAATAGATTGTGTAAACAAGGTCCTCTGGACCCAGACTAGCCGACCAATAAAATTAAAACAGAGTGTCAACCATGTTAGTTTAAACGGCACGTGCCACATGGTTGAACAAAAATCTGACCAAATAGAATTTCACTTCCAGAACAACCAAATTCCAGATGTGACAGTAATAGCAGTAGGACAACAGACTGGTGATGGGGAGTCCTCTCTATTTCTGAAAATCAACCTTCCTTCCAGTTTAAGGTGGTATTCCACACTGGAAGGAAACACTCTGAAATTCTTTACCAATCCACAATGAGACACTCCCATTCCTATAGTCCAGAAAGATGTGAAATCAGCTCAGAGCCTGGCTGATATTCAGCAAATTGGAGAGCAGTTGTTCATCCCTGTTCAGTTAAATGATGGGAAGGACTCTGTTCTCGCTCGAGTGTGTGTGAACAACGGTAAGAGCTTCATCAGCGAAGCCATGTTCCGCCAACTCCCAAAAGATCCAGCCATTCCCACCTTAAAACTGATAGACAAATGGGAAATGGATCTGGAAACACCCAATTCCAAACATCTCCTGCCAAGCAGGTGTATGCTCAAAATCTCCATTGGCAACAAGAGCATAGTCCATAATTGTTGGGTCGTGTGAGACGTCACTGCCGCCTTTTACTTAGGCAGTGACATTCTCAATCGCTTTGCCATTAGTTTGGACCTAATAAACTTCAAAGCTTGGTCCCTATTAGCGGATAATCCCATGGCCTTTGAGGATCAAGAAAAGGCATTTAAGTCAGCTCAATTGCTACCTTATGCAGTTGAAAATCAGCTTAAAGAGGAAGTCACCATCCCAGAAAGGACCCGACAATTCTCCCTGGAAGTGAAAGCTAAAAGAGGACAAAAATTGAAAAACCCTGATGCTTATATTCATCTAAATGCTTCTCTCCAACAGCAAGGGTTGGGGGTAAACCCAACACCATTAGTCAACATAGAACATAACACCATTCCAATAGAGGTGGATAACAGAGACTTAAAGAGTATTACTCTAGCCGCAGGCACCATTATTGGAATGGCGGTTGATGACCGACATTTCTCCATTGATTTAGGAAATGAACTGTCAGGACCAATCCCCAAGGACTGTTTTGACAGTGACAGTGATGACAATACAACACCAGACAGGATTTTCACCCGGCATGGGGGGAACTTCCTGGTGTACACTTCTTGCCCTTATGGTAAGGAAGATGTGACTTGTGACTTCAGGAGGGATGAGGTGATTTTCCAGGTCCATGAGGGCTGCCTTTCCCACCTGAAGCCTCCAGTCCAAATCAGCACTCTGACCAGGGACTTCTCCACCCAGCTGGAGGAGGCCGCTGAGATAGCCAAACCAGAAGTCTTTCCAGGCTTCAGGCAGATGGTGGAAGAGAGAGTCAACCTGGCTGATGCCTGCGTGACTCTGGAACAGAAGCAAAAGTTGAAACAAGTTTTCTTGGATTTCCAAGATCTCTTTGCGGTAGACTCATATGACTGTGGTCGCACCGACATCCACACGACAACAATTCCCACGGACCCTGGCATGACTCCAGTGTTTGTGAAGCAATATCGCTTGCCTCTCGCATCCATGGAGTCCCTTACTGAAATAATTAAGAACCTTGAGTCCCGGGGAATAATCCGTCCAGTCCATAGCACTTTCAATAATCCGGTGCTGGGAATATTGAAGCCAAACGGCCAGTGGAGACTCTGCGCCGACCTAAGGGAGCTCAACAAACGGGTCCATACTTTCCGATGGCCTCTGCCCTACATTGACCAAGGGCTGGCCCAGATCCAGGGGTCACAGGTATTCACAGCAATAGACCTGACAAATGGATACTGGACTGTGCCTGTCAGTAGGGAGGACCAATACAAACTGGCTTTTACCTTTGGGGGCCAGCAGTACACATGGACCCGGACTCCCTTCGGATACCTCAACTCCGGCAATGAATTCAACATTTTCCTACATAAGGCCATGCCCGACCTGGGTGCGAGGGGTAACCTGGCTTATGTAGATGATGTCATCATCAAAAGTTCATCTGTGGAAGAACACATAGCGGAGATCCGTTATGTTCTGACACAGTTGAGGGCCGCCGGAGAAAAACTTTCCTTTCAGAAAGCACAATGGTGTAGAACCCGTGTTAATTTCTTGGGGCATGAGATTACTCCTCAGGGTCTCTGTCCCCAAGAAAAGAAAGTGGAAGCACTTCAGAAACTGAAGGATCCCACAACTCTGCGGGAACTAAGGAGCCTCCTTGGACTGACTTATTACAGCAGAAAGTTCATTGAAGGCTACGCAGAGATCACTAGACCCCTGATTCATCTCTTGAAGGGGGGGCGGTCACGTGGGAATGGGGTCCAGAACAATCCGAGGCAGTAAGACAACTCAAGAGAAGCCTCTCACAAGTGCCTTGCCTAGCTTACCCTGTCAGAAACAAGGAGTTCTTCCTGGAGACAGGGTTCTCTAATACGTGCTTGACGGCAGTATTATACCAAAAGCATGACAAGGTCAATAAAGTAATCTCCTATGCGAGCAAAACTTTATCCTCTGTGGAGGAAAAATTCAACTATTGTGAGAAGGCACTCCTGGCAACGGTGTGGGCATTGAAGAATTACCGCCCGTTTGTCCAGGGGGAACACATCATAGTGGAGACTCCACACCAGCCTCTGCAATATCTCCAAAGTGACAGAATCCGGGCCGGAAATGTGAGTAATTCCCGAATTACTTCCTGGATTCTGTCAATGCAAGGCTTTCCTGTGGAGGTCAGATATGGCCAAAACAAGAAGAGTCCCCTCGCGCAAGGTCTGGCTGACTTGCATGATTGTGCCAGAGAAAACTGTCTCGAGGACGAAAGTCTAAAAATCAAGGACAACATGGAGGCATACCTTAATTCCCCACACAAAGTCTTTGAAGAAGACAAGTGTGAGGGAATGCCCACTGTCTATGTGGATGGATGCTCTTACCATGTTGACAACAACGGGGAAAAAGAACTCGTGGCCAGCGTAGGGAACGCATGGGTGAAGGAGTCCCCAGAACCCTCCGCTGGGTACAAAATTGGTCCCCGAAGTAGTCAGGTGGCAGAATTGATGGCTGTGCATCAAGCCATCCTCACTGCTGTCCAAAATCAACTCCACGAACTGGTCATAATCACAGATTTGGATTATGTACGGAACAGGTTCGTGGAGCACCTGGTTAATTGGAAAACCAGAGGCATGTTATGTGCTAATAACAAAACCCTGAAACATGGGAAGTTAATCCAAAACATTGATGATCTGGTCACCTCGAATGGGATGACCGTCTACTGGAAAAAGATCAAGGGTCATTCCAAAGTAGAGGGACCAGACAAAACTGGAAATGACTTAGCTGATCAGCTGGCCAAAACCGGGGCATCCAAGGGGATCTAATAGAAATAGAGTCCCTGTTGGGGGAAATCCAGGTCACTGCTATCACTAGATCCCAGACAAATGCTCACAATGGTCTTTCAACTGCACAATGGAGTAAGGAGACCCCTGATGCTGATTTAATTACGGCTCAAAAGGGGGATCCAATAATTTGTAAGTTTTACCAACACATTGAGGACCCTGAGGACTTTCTCCTGATGGATACCGATTACATTGGGAAGGAGTGTTGATGAAATTTCCAAAGATGTTCCGAATCCAAGACGGTTTGTTGGTAAGGGGGGTGGTCCCTACCTCATTCCGAAGCCTGATGTTAAGTCACGCCCATGATGCGGCCACAGCCGGTCATAGGGGGTTTCACACAACACTTGAGATCTTGAGAGAGGTTGCATACTGGCCACACATGGGGCAGGACCTCGACCAATACTTGAAGGGGTGTCTTGTGTGTGCACAATTTCAGCCATCATCCCTCACACACCGTGCACCTCTCCAAAAGAGGGGGATGACACTGCCATGGTCAGATTTGCAAATCGACTTCATAGGCCCTGTAATCCGCTCCTCTAGATGAAACAAGTACATGTTGACCATCACATGCTTGTTTACCAAGTGGGTGGAATGTCTCCCAGCCCCAAACTGCAAGGCAGAAACAGCAGCTGCCCTGATGATTAACCACATCTTTTCCCGTTTTGGTCTACCTCAAAGAATTGAGTCAGACAGAGGTAGCCATTTCACCAGCGAGGTAATGACAAAGATGTGGGAGGTACTGGGGGTCAAAAGGAAGCTACATATTGCTTACCGGCCAGCTTCTTCTGGAGCAGTAGAGAGATACAACCGAACCATTGTGAGCATATTAAAAAAGTTTTTGGAAGATTCTGGGCCAAGTTGGGATATCCGATTACCTCTGGTCCTGATGGCCATCAGATCTACCCCTTCATCTGCAACTAAAATGTCACCATTTGAGTTGATGACCGGATGCAAGATGGTGCTTCCCCAGCATTTGCTCTACAGGACCCAAGAGCAGACGTTGATAAATGCCTCCACAACTCATGAGTATGTGGAGAATTTAAGGAAACACCTTCAACATGCTTTTGCCTATGCTCAGCGGAATCCAGAAAGATCAACTGATAGCATGAAAACCCACTATGACCTGAAGACCACCGGGAAAGAATATACTGTTGGAGACCGGGTCTATCTATACAATTTCCAAAGGAACCAGGCCAAACAGCGAAAATGTTTGCCTACGTGGAAGGGACCGTTTGAAATTATAGACAAAATCTCCCCTGTAGCATATAAGATCCGCATCCCCAAAGGTAGTCGGGCGGAAGAGGAAGAAAAGTGGCTCCATATTAATCAGCTAAAGTGTTGCCATCCCAGGCACACTCTGCAGCAACTGGAGGAGTCCTCTGCAATACCAGAGGGGACTGCTCCAGATTAATTCAGTTCCAACCTAAAATATCCCACAGATAGTCTCTAAAATATTATGATTCTTGTAAAAATACTTCCTGTTCTATCTTGGTTTTTAAAACAAGACTGAAAAATGTAACTGGATGTATAAAATGTATGTGTTCGCCACACCATTAATAGTGTTGGAGAAATGTCTACGAATAGGTATTGCCGCTTTTGCTTTATCATCCTAGGAGAGATGAAACCACGGAGACTGACCCAGGAGGACGACCCGGGGACCGGGAGAAAAGATCCGTGGGGCCCGGGGTACCACCCAATCCTCCCATCAGGACCACCAAGGAGAACTGATTGATCGACTGGAGGGAGGAAAAGATGCTGAACTGTGCCATCTACGCAATTGGAAGAGGATGAGGCGAACATCCCAGATCTTGCGAGTTCCATCAGTGAAAGATCAGAATGGCCATCGCAAGAGGGGGGGCTTGTGGGATGTTTTACACATGCATCCAAGCCCTATCATAAAACTGTGCATTACTGGCATTGAAAACATCATGATGGCCAGAACTCCCCAGAGAGTGCACAGGGAAAACAGGAAGAATAGGCGGCCACCCATTTTTGCCTATGTTGTGAGCACAGGAGGGCACTGCCTAAAACCACCATTGGGCTACACACACAGTAGCCTGAAACCATTGGGAATGCCAATGCTGATTGCCAAAAGCAACCCAGAACTGTGGGGAATTCATTTTCTTAATGTCAAAAATGGATGCAATACTGGTACTCACCACTATCAGAAAGCCGGCGTTTTAAAACCACCAGACCTTTGTGTAAAACTGAACAAATGAACCCAAACCAGGCCAAGGAAAGACTTGCTAAGAGGTGGATACAATGTAAAACTATATTCTGAAATGACTTGAAGGAAGTCATTATTTAATGTATATATAAAAAAATAGCTGGGGATGTCAGCAGCTTAGGTGAATTTGGGTTTGAAGCCACTAAAATCGAAATGTTTAGAATAAATGAGTGACCTACTTGTGAGTGTCACATAGGTTGCAATTGTTTAAATGTGATAGTTTTGAACTTAGAATCAGCATTCTAGCTGCATGTGCAAAAATTGTAAGTTGGATTTGAATGTAGAAAACTGGGAACTAAAGTGACATTTAGCTGAATTCTGCCTGACAACTACCCCCGACAGGAGAGGGAATTCAGCAGCTGTGTTCCCAGGCCTGGCTGCATCCGGCTGCCCCTGCCAAAAGTATATTGCCTGTGTTTCAAACTCCTACCTGTTTTCATCTAAGCTTGCTAGGGGGGAACTGAATTATATTTGATTGCATTCCTGAGAACTATGTGCTTTTCTTCCATCTCTTTACATTGCATAAGGAGGGGGGGGGTGAATTTCTACCAGGGGGAAAAGTGATTGCATTGTTTTGGTTGAAATCATATCAAGTTTATTTTCTGTGCTGCATTTTCATTCATCATTGCATTGTCCTTGAAGCCATAAAAGCATTCTCAGCTACTTTCCTCTCTGTCCTCTCTATATCACTTCTAAGCCATCAAAAATAGTGTACCATTGTAACATTATCCATTGTTCATCACTATCATCTCACAAGTGTGCTATCAAACATTAATTTATTATAAAACTGTGATAGATATATATTGTTTAATTTTCACATAAACCTTTTAAATTTGCTAAACAAACCTACTTCTTGGCTCAGCGGGGTCGGGGGGATTCTGAGAGAGGGGTGTTATATAAGGGTTGTCATCCAGAGTAAATGAACTGGACATAAAAATATATCAATAAGGGTTTCCCTGAGCATCCCAGACTAGGGATTGACTTAGCTGTAGTGTTGAATTGAATCCGCTTACAATAGGCTGCTATTTATCTGTCGGAGCAGCCAAGCTGTTGGTGCAAGCCTGGCACCCCGAAAGAGGGGGCAATAGTTTGATATGCTGATATAAGGAGATGGGCGTGCTTTTGCAAGACATGATTCTGAAATAAAATAAATGAAGCACATTGCTCCTGCTGCACTCCTCTCCCGCTGCTGGTTGCTCGTTAAACAGAAAGCTAAGCTTGAAAAAGGCCAGTTCTTCCAGGGCATCTGGAAGCACCTCAAGTCACGTGATTCCATTTCCTTCGGTGTTACATCAGTATTGGGACTAGGGTAAGATATCTGATAATTTAGGCAAGAAATTAACACTGTTTCTAAGACGTATCTGCTTAGGTGCGCATCATAAAATAATTCTCAGCATGCAAATTCAAGAAACTGATATTTGCATGAATAATGATGACAAGGAAAGCAATTATGCAAAATGGGAATGGTGACGCTGTTCCTAACTTTTACAGCCAATTGTAGAAACAGTCACACTTGGTGCAGGTCATTCCCTCTATCACCAATATCGTTAAGCGAAGCATGGCGTGGTTATTATGAACGTTTGTTTTCTTTTATCTTTGCCTTTCTCGTAATAGAGAAATAATGTATATTTTGTTTTTCTTGGCCCAATGCATAGAACAGCTTGTTACACTCCATTACATCTAAGAATTGTTCTTTTGGCTAATGTATTTAAAGCAGTTTAATCCCGTGCCATTTTGCGATGGTACTTTTGAATAGACAAAGCTGTTTACTGATGAGCTATTGTAGTGAATTCGGCTCTTGTTATCAAAAAACATGAATTTTACTTATATTTTCAAACTGATATACATATGTTTACAAAATTATTTTTGATATGAGAGTTGAGTATTGTTAAGGTTACATTTTACTTCCAATAACTAGTTAATAAAATGAAATGTGCCTCTCTTCCTTAACCACTGAGTGTCTTACAACCCAAAATAATGCATGTTCCGACTAGCAGCAGGCAGACCCGGGTATAATACAAATGTTCCCTGCTGCTTGCTCCAGGTCTGTGTCTGATGTGTTAGTGGAAAAATCAAACATGGTTTCAAACTAAAAACGCTGCAAAGTTGCATGTTCTTACTACAGAGTGTAGCTGCTACACAGGGAGCAACCAATAAAGGCATCTAAGCTTAGGGCCTACATGAAGGAATAGTTATCTTTTCATATTGATGTTGAATGGCCTTTACCTTGGAGAATCCGGAGACAAGGGGCTAGATATGTTCATTTATACACAAACTCACTGCTCAAACGTCCATGCAGACACATTAAACTAGGTCCTGTCTACAGCTCACTGTCCAAAACATCTCGTTACACAGCCGACACAAATACTTTGGGTGTGAGCATTTAGTTCACAGTTTCAACACTGACAAACTCTTTTCCAATGCCCGTCTGTCTTAGAGTAGGCTTTGGGAAGTGTATAAAAGGCCTTGAGGCTCATCCCAACCACCAGATATATGGACTCATTAATCAGGATTGTAAGATTGGGTACTCCCAGTTTTTTGTTTTCGGGGGGGCGGCACTATCAAAGGGAGACTGAAACGTGCAAAACAAGGAGTGATAGGTCGCCTTCCCCTACCTAGAGACCCTGAGTCGCAAAAAGGTTATATCCAAGGTAGCCTCATATAGTTTTTCAGCTACACATTCCACATCTAATTCACATAAATCTGTTGCTTTTCACTTGTCAATTTATTATTCAAAGAATGAGTATAAAAAAGACACCTAAACAGTATTAAAACAAACTGTGCTAGTCACTTACAATCTAACAATCTAACTGGTGAGGGTTCACCAGGCCTTTCAGAAGGCCTAAGACCATAGTGAAAGGTAACGGGAAAGGACAGTGTGTATTACTGTGAGTGTGTGAACATATGTTTGTATGAGGGAGTCAAAGTGTATTGTGAGCGCCCAACTTCTAATGTGTGCCTCAAAGGTGTTAGACCAGAGTGAATGATCCACTATTGTATCTTTGGTTTGTTAATCACTCTGTTTCACATAACTTACATTGATACAAGGTAGCTAAGGGTTATTTAATACACGAAAGCTATCTTTTGATATGAGAGATAGGAATCAGCAAATACATAGGTTCCCATTAATACGTCGACATATGTTTCGGCCTTTTTGACTCATACGGGACTCTCTCTGGTGCCGTTGGTCTGGATGTGGATAATGGCCGTCTTCAGGACAGGAGCAAATTTGTATTTTTCCGTAATGGATACTTTCCCATTATTGAGACATCTAAATTAAAATATATGAGAAAAAGGATACATAAAAGAGTTGTATAGTTTGGGACATATTGTTCACCAATTTCTTAAAAACAGTGTGGACTGCCAGTCATGAGACTGCAGTGGACTTGGACTAACCTGAGAGTTTCTCAATTTCTTTGGGTCGTGTATGATAATTATCAGCAATTTCAATGGGTTCCAACAGGAATACCATACATTTCATTTCATGCACTGTATCTGTAAAACATACGGACAGTGATCAGTTAGGCACCTATTTTGGCTCTACATTACTTAATTGCATAGTTATTGATAGAAACCAACTGTTTATAAAAAATATATACCTTTCGTGGTTCGATCTTGACGAACTGGTGAACTCAAGAGATTTTGCTTGGCACAGTTCGCAGTAGTGCTAAATTAAAAGAGGATACACTTCCATTTGTTGATGTTGATGCGCTGTGGCTGCAAAAGGTAACACAAGCGGTTAGGGCTGATGGCGATAAGTAGGGTCCAGTTGGACATTCTAACTTTTTTGCTTCATAAATTACCAGCCATTGAGAATGCTCTCATCTGACAACATTGTGCCATTATTTCGTCTGGTGTAGCAGACATATTAGTCGACCATGTGGGATTGCTTAATGACAATTGCATTTCCACATATATTAGGCATCAGAATCTATTCCGAATCGTGTTGTTTAAAGCTACGTGTTTTATACATGTATTCCAAACATAGGAAGGAACGCTATCCCGAATCGTGTTGTTTAAAGCTACGTGTTTTATACATGTATTCCAAACATAGGAAGGAACGCTAAATAAATAGTGCAGGTACTTGAGGGAACAGCGCGAGGCAGGTTATTAAACACACCTATGCCTGCAGCGCCATATATGTGATGAATCAACTCACCTAAAGCAAGAGCCTTAGTCCGTGCGTGCCGAGCCGAGGTATTGCTGATACGCCCTGTAACACAGTGTGTGGGCTAAGTCTGTAATTTAAAGGGAACGTAGTCGGCACGTGGAAAAGATCACGTGTGTGTACGCAGAGCAGCTTTTTTTCACCCGCCTAAGGTAATGTTCTTCATATTTTTTGTTTGTGGGCAGACTGAGCATTTACCACACCTATAATGTCCTGTCACCGGGGGAAGCCCCCATAGTGTGTTCTGGGTAAATTGTGAAGTTTTTGGGCCTGGGTAAGTGTGTACCAGGTTGTCTTTGAGATTTTTTTGTCTTTTAAAGGCAAAACGGGGTTTAACTGGGTTAAAGTCTTCAGTCTTCAACATATCCCAGTGTTTTAGGATGGTTTTCCTCAAGCGGGCACTTATAGGACTATAAGTGCTCACACAAGTGATCTTATTAAGCGTGGTTTTTGGTGCTGGATTTAAGCAATTTTCCCTGTTCATATGTTGCGCTCGCTTATAGGCTCTTTGGATAGTTTGTTTGCACAATTCTTACTCCGTCATCATCAATATACAAAGTATACTATGTGCACTACATTTCCCAGCATGCACAAGAGAGACACATTGTACCTGATCGATTTAAGATTCAGCCTTGAGCTGTTCTGCGGATACACACGCGATCTTTTTAAGATCCAGCCTTGAATGTTTTTTCAACTATGAGCAATTGAGCATGTCCTGAGGCTCCTTTTATTTAAACATATATCACTAGCTTTTCTGCAAAGCAAACAAATGTGTAAGTAAAACGGCGGGTGAAAAAAAGCTGCTCTGCGTACACACACGTGATCTTTTCCACGTGCCGACTACGTTCCCTTTAAATTACAGACTTAGCCCACACACTGTGTTACAGGGCGTATCAGCAATACCTCGGCTCGGCACGCACGGACTAAGGCTCTTGCTTTAGGTGAGTTGATTCATCACATATATGGCGCTGCAGGCATAGGTGTGTTTAATAACCTGCCTCGCGCTGTTCCCTCAAGTACCTGCACTATTTATTTAGCGTTCCTTCCTATGTTTGGAATACATGTATAAAACACGTAGCTTTAAACAACACGATTCGGGATAGCGTTCCTTCCTATGTTTGGAATACATGTATAAAACACGTAGCTTTAAACAACACGATTCGGAATAGATTCTGATGCCTAATATATGTGGAAATGCAATTGTCATTAAGCAATCCCACATGGTCGACTAATATGTCTGCTACACCAGACGAAATAATGGCACAATGTTGTCAGATGAGAGCATTCTCAATGGCTGGTAATTTATGAAGCAAAAAAGTTAGAATGTCCAACTGGACCCTACTTATCGCCATCAGCCCTAACCGCTTGTGTTACCTTTTGCAGCCACAGCGCATCAACATCAACAAATGGAAGTGTATCCTCTTTTAATTTAGCACTACTGCGAACTGTGCCAAGCAAAATCTCTTGAGTTCACCAGTTCGTCAAGATCGAACCACGAAAGGTATATATTTTTTATAAACAGTTGGTTTCTATCAATAACTATGCAACTAAGTAATGTAGAGCCAAAATAGGTGCCTAACTGATCACTGTCCGTATGTTTTACAGATACAGTGCATGAAATGAAATGTATGGTATTCCTGTTGGAACCCATTGAAATTGCTGATAATTATCATACACGACCCAAAGAAATTGAGAAACTCTCAGGTTAGTCCAAGTCCACTGCAGTCTCATGACTGGCAGTCCACACTGTTTTTAAGAAATTGGTGAACAATATGTCCCAAACTATACAACTCTTTTATGTATCCTTTTTCTCATATATTTTAATTTAGATGTCTCAATAATGGGAAAGTATCCATTACGGAAAAATACAAATTTGCTCCTGTCCTGAAGACGGCCATTATCCACATCCAGACCAACGGCACCAGAGAGAGTCCCGTATGAGTCAAAAAGGCCGAAACATATGTCGACGTATTAATGGGAACCTATGTATTTGCTGATTCCTATCTCTCATATCAAAAGATAGCTTTCGTGTATTAAATAACCCTTAGCTACCTTGTATCAATGTAAGTTATGTGAAACAGAGTGATTAACAAACCAAAGATACAATAGTGGATCATTCACTCTGGTCTAACACCTTTGAGGCACACATTAGAAGTTGGGCGCTCACAATACACTTTGACTCCCTCATACAAACATATGTTCACACACTCACAGTAATACACACTGTCCTTTCCCGTTACCTTTCACTATGGTCTTAGGCATTCTGAAAGGCCTGGTGAACCCTCACCAGTTAGATTGTTAGATTGTAAGTGACTAGCACAGTTTGTTTTAATACTGTTTAGGTGTCTTTTTTATACTCATTCTTTGAATAATAAATTGACAAGTGAAAAGCAACAGATTTATGTGAATTAGATGTGGAATGTGTAGCTGAAAAACTATATGAGGCTACCTTGGATATAACCTTTTTGCGACTCAGGGTCTCTAGGTAGGGGAGGGCGACCTATCACTCCTTGTTTTGCTCATTAATCAGGGACGTCATTTGGGGGGCGCCAAAGGTCGCAACTGCGAACACAGAGGTTTCCCTTGGTACCCCTAAAGATCCTGGGCTGTGGCCAGTGCCATGTGGCTCTTCATTTCTGGAGGGGCTGGCATTTATGTTGAGGCCTCTTAAAAAAACAGGGGGTTCCACAAGTGTAACACTTCGAGCAGTGACCCTAAATAAGAAAGACAAATCATTTGTCTTTCTGGAATTCTATACAATAATTGCTAGACTCATGAAATGGGTGAAAGGTCATGTTCTATCGCTTCCCATGATGTTACTTCGGGGTGGGGTCATATGACATCACTTCCTGTGATGTTGTTAGAGGTAAAGGGCCATGTGATGTCACTTCTGCTACCCCTGCCATTTTGGTTAAATGACGTCCCTAACTCAGTTCTATGCACCTGCAGCATGCTCTATCCAAATGTTTTAAATATTGTACAGGCCACCTCCTATCTCTTCTATGATAATCGATCGGAGTCAATGGACAGACATTGTCAGTGTGATATGAAAACCTTCACAAAGACAATATTTTTGTTTAATATGCACAGGCACTTCTCGCACATATTTGCATAAGGACAATTATATGGCTATTGCTACAGTAGGCCCAGGCAACGCAGAGGTATATTCTGATTTCACATATAGCTTTTTGTGGAAATACATCATGTAGTACTAGGAAGTCTGCGGTACTCAAACATTTTAAGAATTTGGAACCAAAACCCTAAGGACTCAAAATACTGCCAAGAATTGCCATGAAAGCCCAAGGTTCTCACACGATTTTCAGTGCTCAGTTAGCGCGGTGGTGCCCTGTGGCATTATGCCAAGATAACGCAACATGCACAGAGTCAATCATGCTCAGTTACCACAGCAGTGCCAGATTCTGCTGTGCCTAGCTGACGAAGAAGTTCCAGCTTCAATTATGGCTTGATGGTCCAGCAGTGCCAGCCTCCATTGTATGCCTAAACAACAGAAAGGCAAGATACTACTATGCCCAGTACATACACTAATGACAGATTTCATTGTATCTGTGACAAATTGACTTCTGCCTACAGAAGGATATGGATGAGCAGGGGCTAAAGTGCCTACTCAGCCCTCACAATTCTACAAACCCTGCAGCACCAAACCAGACTTCTTGGTGCTTGTGCGAAGATTGGGATAGTGCAAAAGTCAGCAACACAGCGTCCTGGTGGTTCAAATGTATTGGACAGTTCTGGAAATATGGCTCCAACCAGTTCACCAGTAAGAAACATTAAAATCCCAGCTTTGTCGGTGCTCAGGGCGCTATGAGTCCCAATCCAGTGTCTCATGGGAAAGGTGAGTCCTATTCTCATGCTGCCAAACACAGGGGAGGCTGGCACACAATTGCACGTTTCCATCAACACAATAAGGCCCTGGGTACATCTGTGTCTAGGCAGAGAGGCAAGTCTTGCTCCAGCAGCAGGTCACTACTCAGATTGCTGTGAGTCCTTGTTCTCAGGCTTTCAAACACAGGGAAGGCTGGCACACAACTGCAGAACTCATTCAACAAAGTGAGGTTGTGGGTACCACTGTGACCGGCATAGACACAGGTCTTTTTCCAGCATCAGGTTCACCCCACTGGTCCCTGGGAATGGCTAGGGGACAACTCTCATCTCTGCTGTGGAACACCTACTTTTATCTCACAACGGGAGGACTCTGGAAAGGACAGCTCTTCCAGCAGGGTCATGACAAAATCTTCTTCAAGGGTTGGAGTCCAAAAGATGATTCAAATACATGGTGGAGACCCCCTTTTTTTAAAGGTAGGAAGGGGAGGGGACAAGAAGGTAAGAGTGAGGAAGAGAAACTAGATGGTGGAAGTCTTCCTCAAATATACAGAGCCCTGCTCTCTACTCTAACCCTGCACCTTTCCTTTCTCACTAGAAACAAAGGCCTTTAAAAAATGCAGCATCCTGGTTTAAGGCTTCTCCCTTTGAATTGGTGTGCTCCTTTGATGCCTGTGCCTAGGATAGCTGCCTGCTGTGTGTCAGCTTCTGGTGTGGGGGTGTTTATTGCCGTCACAAAGAAATCAAAGAAGACACATTGGCTTTCAGGTTCCTGTCCTTTCATTAGACAGGTTATGGCTACCTGTGCAGATGACACATCACCGTTCACAGCTGTGCTTGACTCATAGGAGCTGACACATGTGTGATATCAAATAGTATGTGACTATAATATAAGCAGTGTCATGCACCATGAAAACCCAGGCATATCATATATTTAGAGTTTACCCTGCCACCAGCTTGGGCTACATTTGATCATCATTTTCTTTGGTACAGGGGTGCATATTTTAAGTGCAGCCCCTGCACTGCAGAGACTTGGCTGTCACTACAGCTGTCAAATTGGCTGCTGTGATCTCTGAACCTGCTCTGTGCCACTGGTGGAACAGGCACTGCACATCAAATCAGGATACTGATGCAGCAGGACACAGATGCAAACTCTAAGCATGGAGCTTATTAAAGGGGAATCTGATCAGCAGATTACCCTTTCAGAGATGGAATTACCTGCATCATTTTTGTATTTAATACAAATCAAAAAGGTCAGGGCTTTCGCACCTTTTCCAGATTGCAATGAATTGCAATACCCAATTAGCAAATTAAAGCCAGGCTCCAGTATAAACAGCAGTGCTGCACTCCACAATTTAGAGTTAGCACAGTATTGCCACATTCCATGATTCCCAGTTTGCACAAAAAAGATTTTCTTTCGTAATCAACAAAAGTCTAACTAATCTACTAAAACTTTGTCAGCTGTACGTCTGGTAAATTGATATGATATGATAAGTCATTTATAACGTGTCTGTACACAAGTGTTTCTAGGCGCTACAAGACAAGAAGGGGGGACAGAAGGAGGACAAAACAACAATCTTACTAGGCCTTGTGTCATTCAGATCGTGCACGTGCGGGAAGAGTGGGAGGGGAGACGTGCCAAGGGGTTGGAGGAAGGGAGAAGTGCAGGTAACTCAATACATGCTGCCAGATGGTGGCTCTTAAGTCCAGAGAGAACAGGGACTGTAGGGTTGCAGATACACACCCTTAAGTGCTGGGGGAGCCGGAGGCAGTGCGAGGACAACTGGACATGCAGGACCCTGGGCCAGAGTTTCAGTGGGTCATGAGGTGGCCAGTGTCTGGAGCAGTCCAAGACATAAGAAAGGGAGAGGACGAGAGAAAACAGAAGTGAAGAGGAAGGTTTTGAGTTGCTTCTGGAACCGGAGGTGGTTCTGCTTGAGTTTGAGAAAGACAGGGAGCTCTTCCAGAGGGAGGCCCCAGCCGAAGAAAGAGAGCAATTTTAAGAGCCATTAGTGCCAGTATGCCTCTACAGAGGTGACATGTTTTGTGCTTTATAACTTTAACATACACATCATATCATACCATACCACAGTAGTGCCAAATATACAGGCAACACTGCAAGCCAGATTGTATAATGCTCGGTTAGCAATGTAAGACTGTATTCCATTATGCCTCTCTATCAGAGTACATCCAGGTTCCATGGTATGCAATTTGGACAGCAGTACCAGAATCCATTGTGTCTAATTAGCACAGCATGGGCAGGTTCCATTATCAATTACCATTGCCATGACAGATTCCATTTTGCAGTCATCACAGCAGTGAAGTGATCCATTATGCTCACTAAGGTACGATGGTTTTGTTAGTTGACACAGCCTTACGAGCATCCATTCCACCAGCCGGATTGTACAGCAAGCAAGTCCAGAATGAATTATGGTCAATGGCAAAGGCTATATAATATGCCATTTGGCACTGTAAAGCCAGATTCCTTTGTTCACAGCACATAATGTCCATTATGCTGAGCTAACGCAGCTAAGCCAGATTTACTGTACTTAGTTAGGTTAGCACATTGAGTGCACATTCTGGTACGCCTAATTAGCAGAGAGAGGCCAGATTCTACAAACACACACTGTGGCAAGGTCACAGTTTGTTCACCATGCCATGTAAGCACTGCTCTTTCGGATAGCAGTGCCAGATTCTGATATGCCCTATTAGCACAATAAACCCAGATTTAATTATTCTCATTACTCAGAACAGATTGCATTGTGCAAACAAAACTAGCAAGTGTGCCCATTTAGCACAGTGTGGCCAGATTACGGTATGGCGTCCTCTTTTAAGGAAGACACCATAGGTCTGCCTATTGCAGTAAAGCCAGATGTCATCATGCTCAGTTAGCATAGCAAAGCAAGATTCCATAATGCCTAATTTGTGCAGTAAGGCCAGATACCATCATGTCAAATTAGCACTGAAGGACAAGCAAACTGTCAATGTGACAGTACTGCACCTGTGCTCCCATGGGGTCACCAAGATCCGTGCAATTGTCATTTTTGACATTGGGATTGAAAGGCAGACAGAGATAGTAGAATTCAGGGATGCTCGATGAACATGTTTCTATCCCTCACAGACCCTGCCTAGCTCCCCACACTCACCGCCATGCACAGCAGCAGGTTCCGGGTCAGAGGTGCAGCCATCAGAGTGTAGTAATCCTGGTGATTTTAGAGCTCATCAAGCTGTTGCTTCCTGTGTCCCAACTGCTTCTCCAGCCACTTCACCGCAAGGGCGGATAACAGGGATTCCAGGGGGAGCTTCACAGATGCAGAGAACATTCAGCAGGGGAAGGTGTGACTTTGCTGCTTTATGGGCACGCCCACTCTGGCCCTATTTTTCAAAGACAACTTGCAGTATCCTTCCGCTAAATTAAGACGGTCCACATTGAGTATTATGCTTGGTCTTTCCTGGCTACTCCAGCTGAGCTGAAAATGACAATAAATACCACGAATATTGTTATAAGTAACCATAAAGAAGGGAGCAAACTAAAAGTGATCATATGCATGCCACATGTGGAGACACGCAAATAACAACTACAAATACACATATGCTTTTGATAAAATGAATGCATCAACAGACCTTTCCACATTTAAGTCATCTTGAACATGGTTCATATTGTAAAAAGCCCAGGACCTCACATGTTTTGCAAGCCGCCCAACTAAACAGGTTAACACCTTCAAACAAGACAATCGAAAGAGCCTGTGGTGCCAACGCTCAATGACCATAGAATGCCAAGTGTTATGAAAGCCATAGGCAGCATACAAGGGGCAAGTGATGGCAATGAACAGATACTTCACAATTATTATAAAATACACCCGCTAAACATCGGCTGCATGCCAGTGAAGCATCCTCACTCTTGAAGCACGGTTCACAGGGCTATCTTGATTTCACAGACACATTGGTCCTCATTACCAGTTTAGCAGTGTGGTAAAAATAGAGATAAAGTGCAGTGCTTACAGGCCAACTTGTGGCAGAATGCTGACTTTCTCTCAATTATTCATCATCCAAGCAGGAGCCTGGAATCTTGGGTTTATTCTTTGGTTCAGTTTGTTTAGCTAACTGGAGCTCTGGGTTCTAGCGGTTGGATGTAGTTTTCTTCTAGTTTGTTGGTCTCTAGTGCTTGTTTTTGTATTGCCAACTTTTGAACCCTGTAATGTTATTGTTGGTTCAGTGTGCTGATAGTGTGTTGTCACTTTACCCCATGTAGCTGAAGCACTGACAAAGCCACCGGTGTTGGCTTATCTGTAGGCTTGGAATAGGCATTTGTCAGGCACTTCTATAATGGTACTATCTGCCCATTAGATGACAATAGCTCAAAAGGGGTTTGAGTACCTGGGCATGTGATAGATGTCGCTGGAGAATAACTATATAATAACTCTGCACATCCCAAAATTGTTTGATTTGCCAATTCGTGTTCTTAACAGGACTTCAGTGCAAGGAACATGTTTAAGGACACATATACTGCTTATACACCAAGTAGCTGAAGGCACACTTGATTATACGATGTGTATTACACTCGAAGCACCTTTACAGCTGTATTTAAGCATTAGCTCTTAGAAGACTGCTTTTACATAACGCTGAAAGGCTATATGCACCATATAATTTGATGTTAGTGCTTGAGAGAGCTAGCACAAACAGAACCCGTCAGAATTTGTCTTAGGCAGGGAGGGAATACCCATAAGGATTAACATGGCCATGGGCAGTCAACGGGTGGGTAAATAACCAAACAACACCCACATGCTATGGGTCCCTCCTCACTTCCCACCGGCATCCTATCTCTACTCCAAAGCAATATATTTGGTATATAGGTGACACCTAATTCCAAACTAATAGACAAAATGAAAATGGAAAAAAAACTTGCCCATTCCTCTTGTGCTATTTGCTTTTTCCCTTTTTTCCCCTGGTGATCATTACAGCAAAAGGTGCCCTGCCCCTAATCATATCACCTAAAACACACTGCAACGAAATTGTTCTCCATTTTGTGATTTCCTCTTGTATTTTTTTTGTTGTCATCTTGTCTCCCACATTGCCGTCCTATTGCTTGAGTTTCTCATGTGGTGTTGTGTGTAGTAGTATAATTTGTCTTAGTCTATTAGTAGCAGCATTTGTTTACTTGCTTTCAGGTGTGTGCAAACTGGTTGTCAGGTGCAGTGTCAGACTTTTTTGTTCTCTTGGTGTACTTTATTTCTCATTGTTATAAAACATTGACATTTGTGGATCTCTCATGGTATGCTAGCAATGCTGGAGAATAAGCAGAAGGAGGTCGGAGGAGAGGGGGGTGAAGTGGCTGCATTTTCCCTTGCAGGAGCAGGAAGATTTCCCATGACAGATCAGTGGGGAGGGTACACATGTTATTATTCAGAGTAAAAGTGCACATGCCCAGGCTGTGCAGAATTGCTGAGCACAGATTCAGCATGTAGCCTGAGGCATTTGGGGCTTCTTCAGGAGAAAAAGCGGCAGAGAAGGAAGGTTCATCGCATGAGGGCCCGACTGCTAACATTGAGGCACAGGAGACAGAGTCTCTAATGCACATCCCTCAGAGCTAGGGCATCTCTTGGATACCCCAACAAAAGCAGGACAAATGGAGTTGCTGTAGGGCATGCCCCTGGAGGAATCATATGGGATGGCTCCTGTCTGGTGGGGGGCATTGGTGAGGAAGTGAGTTTCACTGAGCTGAGGGAGGGTGTTGAGAGTGAGGACTGACAGGAGGATGATCAGGGGATAGGATATGATATGATGGGTTATTTATAACGTGCTTAATACCCAGAGGTTTCTAAGCATGGACCTGGGGATCAAACCTGTGGTGCTCCTTGTCGTCTTGTTTCTAAGGTGAGCACGTTGCCCCTGAGCTAGCCTCCCGAGACAATATGATGAAGGTGGTGCAGCAGGCCAAATACCTATCTGAGGGAGAGAAAGAGTAACTAGAGGAGGGGATGAAGAGGTGTTGGAGAAGGAGCCTCTCTTTTACCCTGCCCTTTTGGAAGGGACAAGCCAAGCACTGGAGGACACTTAGGGAGCGGCAACCTTTACGCATTCTGCATGGCCCGGGTTCGAGCTGTGCGACTGTTTTGCCCTGCTCCCAGAGAAGACCACCAGGTGGGAGCAGTGGCCTATTTAGGTGATCTGCTGCCTCAGGCCCAACTAAGTGTATGAGCCCCCCCTCCCTACCGCAATTTTACTCCACCTCTGCCAGATTCTGCACCTTCACCAGATTTTGCACCTTCACCTATTTGCCTTTGCCTAACTATGCCTCTTCACCATCATCGTGTCCCCTCCTTAACAACACAAAGACATTTTTAAGGCTGAGGGGATCAGAAAGTTATTGCTTCCACTCCATTAATTTAAGCCTGTTTGCTTTCATATTATGTTAGTTGAAAGAGTGTTCTCAGGTCTCTGCTGCCAAGGATTTGGAGAATGCAGTGTGCTCTACAGTTGAGCACACCAGAGGTACTTGTTGAGGCAAATGTCCTACTTTCTGTTAGGTCAGAGAACAATCTTTTAGAGGAAGCGATCAAAACACACAACATCTGCCAACTGGACACAAGCGAGGGAGGGTTGGAACAAGGGATGTAGATTTGAATGGTTACCATCTGGTTTCTCACGAGTTGCCTGCTGTCAACCCATGTGAAGCACCTAGATAATACGAATGTTTCAAGCAACATAACTACATTTGTACATGCGATCTTGTCAACGGCTAAAGTTTGCATACAAGATATACGCAGGTGGTACAGTTGGATTTTAAAATTATGTTGCTTTAAAAGTACCCCCGGCCCATTTTGCTGGAACACCATTAAAAGATGGCAAAATCACTAGTACTATTTTCAAATTGCGCCTGGCCATAAACACCTCACAGGTGTAAGGACAGTTCGAAATGATTCTTGGAACCAGTGGCCAATTATTCTCATGGTGGAGTAACTGATAATGGTGACCCTAAACATTCATGGGTGGGAAGAAACAGCATTCCTCATTGTTATACAGTGCAGGCAGATTTTATAACAAATTAATTGGTACGTACTGTTTGCAAAATACCCAACAACCCAATAGTACAACTGAATAATTGGTCGGGGTTTCCAGCACAACATTACCTTTGAGGTATTGTTAAGGCTGTGGGTCTTGCCAGCTTGTGTTTGTGGTAATTTAATTTTTTTTGTTATCTTGTTAGAACTGGTTAGACTTTTAAATGTGGTTTCTATTGTTGTTTGGTATGAAAATGAAACCTTTCACAGCATTTTTAATCAAACACATTGGCCCTCATTATGAGTTCGGCGGTAACCATGCTGCTACTGGCAGCATGGCTGCCGCCGAAATCACGTCGGGGTCCGGGTCCTTGGAATGAGGACTTACCGGGCCATTGCGAGTTCGGAAGGCCTGGTAATTCCTCCCTCCAAGGACCCGGACACGGTCCTTCCCCATTCCCATTTCAGCCCCAATAGGGCTGAATGGGAATGGGAGAGGGAGCCAACAACGGGCCATACGAGATGTCCCGTTGTTTGCTCCCTCTTCCACTCGCGGGACCCGGTAAGCAGGCCTGGTTTTCCCAGGTGTGCTTACCGTGTCCCACGAGGGGAACTCGTAATGCGGCGGTACAGGGTGAACGGCGCCGGAACCTTTTACGGCGCCATTCACTCCGTACCGCCAGGGTCGTAATGAGGCCCATTGTAAATTATTCCTACCAAAAGAAAATAGAAGAGAAAACCAAAGAAAACCAAGCATAAATATCAAATGGTAGAATACATTCTAAAACATTCAATACTTAAAATATTGAATAAAAAGAGAAAACAATTAAGAACAAATAAGGACCCTCTATCAATACAGCTGTATAGCAGTCAGCTAATAACGATGGCTATGTTCTATCTGCTAGAATATCCAAAACCTCTGTCAAAAATCTATCCAAAGCCAAAATCGCAGAGACACTCTCGCCCCACATCAAACTGGCACAGAGCATCTCTCCCAACCAGTTAGTACCCTCCGGAATTACTGTCTTGAAGTGGTGTGTTCTAATACCAGTCAATGTAGGACATGAGAGGACCAGGTGTTTAAGAGTTTCTACAGTGGCCGTATTCCCACAAAGTCTACAGTGAAGGGGACATAGCCCCTAACCTGACCAACACCCTATACATTCTAAAGTGGCATGTTGGTTTAGCCAAAAACGCAAATATAGGCTACATGCCTTATTGCAGGGAACAAGATAGACATATTTCGGTATGTCCTCTATCTTCCATGGAAATTTGGCAATTCTTTGTAGGTTTTGTAGGAGTCCAATTGATCTATGGTGTTCGACCAATCCAACCTGTACAATTTATGCTTGGTCGTGGCCAGCCTGGAGGTAAATTCCTCTTCCAATGACTGAATGTCTCTCAGGAGCTTCATCACATTTGTGATGTCATCTTTTATGTCCTGGGTGTTAGTCTTAGCAATGCACGGTGGTGGCACGAGTTATGGTTGCTTAGCTTACCATAACTGGCAAATTTCAGGGGTTTTTCGGTTTTACTTGGAACCATAATGTCCCTTTAACAAAGTTTTTTTACTGAATTTCATAGGTTTTTCGTAGCGCACTTAACCATAACGTCCCTCTAACAAAGTTTTTTTACTGAATTTCATAGGTTTTTAATAGCGCAACTTAACCATAACCTCCCTTCATCAAAGTTTTTTTTTAATGAATATACATATTCATACTATGAATTTGATAGATGTTTACTAGGATTCCCTTACTTTATATACATATAACATGCTGAACCCTTTGTTAGGGATTTTGATGTCCGCGGACTGTGCACATGTCTGCGGACGGACGCAGACATCATCAACACTACCCAAAAACTCAGGGGGTATCTTAGATTGTTCTATCATGCCATATAAACACTGAACAAGGACAAAAAAGCAGCACATAAACACATTATATGTAACAATAAATAAGAAGTGCAACACAACAAATATATATGTAACACATCAACCGTCCATTTAAGTACTATGTGTACTAAAAGGGAATATACCAAAATAAAAAAGATATGCTTCCAGCATAATTACCTCACAGAAACGGCACAGCTAGGAGCAACAGCACACCTACACAACAGTAAGAACACAACTTACCAGAAACTAGTAAGTAAACTTCATTTTCCTTATATATTTCTAAACTTTCTATATTTGGTATATTAAAAATAATATATATTTTTTACACAGAAATGTCCAGTACTTTGGAATGGCTTGAAGAAAATTTTCCACGTGAGGACATGTCTAAAGACAGTGATACTAATGGTAGACACTTCTCTATATTAGAAAATTTATAATCATTACTTTCTGTGTACTTAACATATATATTTATTTTAACAGACCAAACAAACATTGAAAATAATACAGCAAAAGAGACATTAGAAAATACTCTACAGTGCATGGAACAAAAAATGAATATGCTCATGGACAATTTCAATCTTTTAAAACATTTTGTAGAGGACCACATAAAAGAAAAAAATAAATATCATTTTCCCACATGCACCTGTTCCCACTCTCCATGTCCCAGTCAACTACCCCAAACCCTCATCACCAAGAAAAACATTATGACGAGACTTCCATCCCTTCATCCCCTCACATAAATCCTCTCCAAACCCATAATTCAGTATTTGTGTCAGTTTCTGCTACCCCATCTCTTTCATACATTTTAGATCTGTATATAATAAAAAAAAATATTATGTGTGTTTAATTCAGTCCTTTGTGTCTTATTTGTTTTTTAAAAAGGCAGTTAAGGTGTCCGCGGACAGCACGGGTGTCTGGGATGTCCGTAATTAGCAAAATGGGGGTGTTCTATGGACACTATACCTGTCCGTAGTGTCCGCAAGCAAGACGGAACTGTTCTTAGAACATGCGCGGTGTCCGAGATGTCCGTAATTAACCAAAAAGGAGGTGTCCTAAGAACACTTTACCTGTCTGTACTGTCCGCAAGCAACATGGAACTGTTCTTAGAACACACCCAGTATCCAGAATGTTTGCAATTAACCCAAATGGAGGTGTTCTAAGGACACTATGCCTGTCCGTACTGTCTGTAGAACATCTACGCACACGCACACCACACCCATAAATCCTACGAACATCGCGCCTGTCCGTAACTGTCCGTCTCACTTGTGTCATACGTTTAATTAGTTTGAGGACCCGAACACTGTCCGTACAACACCCGCGTGCATGCACCCAACCGTTCTGGTGCATTTGGTGTCCTGCAGACACGTTTTCCCTTCGCGGACGTGTTTGTGATTTCATCACGTGACTGCACTCACTTTGAGCGTGTGTCCTGATTTACGGACACTGTCCGGGTGCCTGAACATTTTAAAAGTACTTTTTCAGACAATCCAAAGTATTTTACTGTACAAATTCACCATTGCACATGTCCCAGACAATGACCCTGGCTTTCTACATACTTTTTGGAACTTTTTGAGCCTTTTTAGGGTGTTCGATCTGTCCGCGGACAGCGCGGCTGTCCACGGAGTGCGTACATGCACCCCTATAAAAGGACACACCCCAGAGCTGATCTTCATTGTGCTTCTGGCTATTGCAGATTGACCTTTGCTGCCTTTGCTGCTCTTGCTGAGATTATCTCACCAATCCTGATGGCACCCATAGCTGCTGCTGCTGCTGCTCCAGCTGGTGCTACATCTCCAGCTGGTGCTACATCTGCCTCAGCACCACCCCCAACCCCTCCACCACCACCACCTCCCCAAGGGCCTGCAGAGGGGAGCAGGCGTGAGGATGTAGAGGAGGAGGGTGAAGAGGATGACAAGAATGAGATAGTGGAAGTCCCTACTACCAGCACTCGCCGTGAGTCTTGGGTGTGACGGTTGTTTACCATTCAGGGTGACATACCAAAAGCATGTGCGAACAAGGTCACCTGCAACCAGTGCCAAAATGGTGCTGAGTCGTGGGAGGCCTGGTTCATACAGCCTTGGTACGACATCCATTAAGCGACACCTGAGGTCGTTCCACGGTGGGGCCATTCGCAAGGTTGTACTTTGTGATCAACATAGTAGGTTGGGTTCCTCTACCACATCCTCCGTGTCCACTCCTGTCACCACAAGAGACACTCTTGTGGGACAGCGCATCCCTCCTGCTGCCTCACAGGCCATCCATGATGCTGTTGACCCTTACTTTTTGAGGGTCACAATATTGTGTATGTACTGCAACGCAGTACTCTGAGGGGGGATAGTCTTTGGAGTGCTTTTGAGACTGCGGTCAAAGAGCATGAGAAGGTCTGCTACCTACCTAAATAAGGCCCACCCTACATCTTCTTCTCTCCACCTGCCCTTTCTTATCCCCGTGGTTGCTGTCCCTTCCTTACTCTCTTTTCCCCTCCTCTCCTAGTGTGTCGTGTGTAAAAAAACCAAAAAATATATAAAACAACAAAAATCCCCTCAAAAAAAGGCTCTTTTCAGAGCCGCCTTTCACAGTTTAAAAATAGAAGTGGCAAATAAATGGAGCAGGGCCCTTTGCATTTTTTAGAAGTCCGTGGACAGTTCACGGACATCTAAAATTTTGTGGTGCTGCCTATCATAACCATTGCACTTTTCTCTGGGAGGAAGTGGTGGCTCTGAAAAGACCCTTTTGGTGGTGTTTTTTTGTGTTTGAAAAACTTGAAATGGTCAACACCTACTGCAAAATGGATGGCTGTAATTTCAAAAAAGGTCGCAATGCATTTTGTACATTTCTCAGAAAAATCTGATTGCCAGCATAAGTAAGATGGACTCCATCTCTGCGAAAAATGGCTGTGCTATGAAACATAATATTTTCATTGTGAAACGAAGACATGCCAACATCTCTTAGAAAGGCACAAACAGCCTTATTGACATTGCGCCTCGCTTTCTCCATTTGTGGACCAAATGAAGAAGAACGCAGCCACATTTATCTCTGCGCAATACGAGAAAAAATCACTTGGGAATTTGGAAACATGTCCATAACTTTCCCAAATCCATATTTCATTGCAAATTGCAAGGAAATTCCAGACACATGTCCTAAACTGTTCCCTCCACAATGAATTATTATTATGTGTGTATGATGCTCTGTCTCCAAACTAGCTGTTACTCTCACCTGGTCTCTACGAGGGCGTTGCATGAAGCTGAGCGATGAACGTCTGCACGTGTCTTTCTCTGTCTCAATGCTTCTCTCACGGGTGGGCGTTTGCCTAGAATGTTGAACGGAGATGTTAACCTGCTGTGTTGGATAGGCAAGACTCCCACCTCCCTTAACCTCCTAGCGCTTCCCTCTGTGCTGATGTCTCACCTTAGGTGTTTTAAAGGTGGACTCTCCGTCCTGCGTCTCAATGCAGGAACGCGTTAATGTTCATAGGCTTTTCTCTGGATCTAGTTGCATCACTGATCCTGCGGCCTTTAGAGGAATCCAGACCAGCTGTGACTCCGTAGGTATGTTTTTGTACCAATCCGTTCTTGGTGTCAGTTTCGCTTAAGGGTTCTTTTGTTGCCAAAGTTTTCACTATTGTGCTTATTCCTTTGCAGGTGTGATTTTGGAAGTGCCAGATGAAGAATTGGACTCCTCACTACAACGCAGTGCTGTATTTCTGCAGGTGAGTATTAGCACAAGAGCGCGGCATCGAGATGTATTTAGAAATGTTTTTTCTCCTTTGCGTGACTAACCTGATGTTTCGTTTTCTCTTTCTGCAGGTGCGGTGTGACTCTGGAGCAGCGATTGCGTGAACCGCTTTGTTGGAATGCTGGAAGACTGTCGCCTACGGGTGAGTATTCGCTCTTCCTTCTTGAGTCTCTTTCTGCAGGTGCGGTGGTTCCCGGGAACAGCAGAAGAGAAGGCCGTCCGGATGGACTCAGAGGACTGTTTCTCTTAGGTAAGGACACAACCGCTGTTCTTCTGCTTATCTTTCTTTCCTTTTCTCCAACAGGTGCTGATGGTCCGTGGTTCCTGAGGCGTAGCTGAAGACCGGGTAAACAGGAGCTGAGCAGACATGGTGAGCGTTACGCTGCAGGAGTGCAGAATAACGCTAAGCATGTTCTGTCCTTTAGGTGTGGTTTATCTAGCCTTGATCAAATAGTCCCAGGTAAAGAAGTCCCAAGCCCAGCCACACCCTGGAAGCTAGACTGCATGGCTCAGTTCCTCCAGACTGGGCTATATGTGCCTCCATTTTCACTGAATCCTTGTTCACATGATTAAATCATATGAGCCTTGCACCAACGGCACCAGGACTGGCTCCAGGAAGGCTTCTGACAATGTTTTGGGGCCATAAAGGTCCCCATGGGAGCCTGCAACTGGGGTAGACTGGCCTGATCCTGACGTCTGGAGGCATGCATCATGACACTAGCACAGAGAGGTACCAAGTCCAGCCACTTCATTCCACGCACTCCATGCCAGTTCACTTCCACATGAGGGAATCCAAGATCTGCAGCTACTCCACAGCGTTCTGCATGCACCCCCAACCAATGTATCCATGAGTCTCCCAAAATCCATATAATCTGTTTTCTGAAACACACAGCCATAGCTATCTGTTCTTCTCTCAGGAAAAATACTTTCTGACAAACTCTTTCCTTACACAACACACCCAGTAAACTTTACTGACCAATCCCTTGCTTTGCTCATTCTCATTTGCATGCCTCTCCACCCCAAAATCCCTGTATGTAATATGCGGTGTCCACGGACTAGCGCCATGCCCGCAGACATATCAAAAATCTGAGCGTGGTGAATTTAAATTTAAATAGTGTGCCCCATTTCCCCTTTGAGGTTGTCTCTGAAAAGATCCTTTTTTTGTGTTTTTTTCAGATGCTTGACATACACCTGTTATTTTGCATTTTTTGGGGGTCGGGGTTTCTTACTTTATTCCTAAAATCTTCACATAACCCTCTCCAAAGCAACCCTTACATTCCAAAACAAAACAGCAAATGCCATCTTCTTTAAAATAAACAGCATTACTGGAATCAATATTCTCATTATTACAGAAGAACATACCAGCTCTAAGCATGAAAGCACACATGCGTCGGTTGATTGCACACATAGCAATGTTTTGCTGAGGACAAAAAAACAGAACTATGTCCCATATTGCCCTAGGTACTAATCCAGAAAAAATTACTTTGGCATTTGGAAGGATGTTCATTACTGCTTGAACCAAGTGTTCCAAATCTGCCAACAAAGTAGGGGCACTGACATAGCCTAAATTGAAAGCACCATAGTTGAAAACTACCACATGGGGACTATTCATCTTGCCCATATCTTCACAAACGTGTATAATTCCCTGTGCATTGCAATCAGGCACACTGCTCCACAAGACCTCCACTCCTTTAACATCAAAATTGTTTGCCACATGCCTACATTGAGCATCCTGCTGTAAACCACGTACAAACATATCTCCAAGCACCAACACCCTGACTTTCTCCACCTCTGCCATCTTCACTACACACAGTCTCTTTCAACACAAATCCACAACCTCAACATCTGATTGGTTGATCCCTACAGTCCCCTTTCCATGCTGGATTTGCTGGAAAACCCCGGATGTGGCACGCCCTGTCCGCGGACAGCCGCGGTGTCCATGGACCGCGTAACTCTTAGACAGCCCTTCTGCCCTTTCCACTTCACTGTCTGTGCCATTCCCTCATTGGATACAGCTAAGCAGTCACACAACCATCCACCAATCACATCCAAGACCTCTACATCTAACTCCATCATCAGAGTTCTGCACTTCAAATGTACTGTTGATATACTCTGAGTACATGTCTAATATCATTGGAAAGCACCTACTACAAAAACTACTGTACAAGTCTCCAAGATTTCTACTTGCAGCTGCATGCATATCTACATGCATGAATACAAACTACAGGTATGCATATTTTCTGCACAGTACATGTACAACTCTTATGAATGCATATAAACCGAGTAACTGCCACTTAACCTGTATAACCTATAAAATGAATTTACTGTCATTTTTCCCATCTGCTATAATCAACTGTCACTTCCAAACCTGTCTGCTATCTAATTTTCTTTTTACACACACAGCTATCTAAAAAATGATAATATTAAAAGATGGGAGAAATAACAGTATAATTGTAGAAAAACACTTAGTAGTGTATTATAAAATTAGGCACAGCCAGGATAAGGTCATACATCTTCATATACTCACACAGATAGACACTATCATTGAAAAGCTCCCAGCTGAAATAACACCACAGCCTGTAAATCACATTCTTCTGCTATTATTACCCATACCTTCACAAATACATACATTCCATGTTTTTCTATACAGTTTCCGCCATTTACCTTATGAAAATTGCAAAATAAGTATATAATTTCTTATCTCCTAACATTCAATAACACAGCCTTAAGAAACCAAGTGAGTTTCATACACTAACAGGCTAATTCATAGAATCCAGCGCACAAGTAGCGCACGCGGCTGGCGCACAGCGTGCGCCTGCGATAGTCTGCGCCAGGCACGTGCGCTAAAACAGATTTCCGCGCACAGCGTATTCATGGATTTCAAGCTCCCAAACCAGCCGTGGCGCAGAGAATCGCAGCGAGCCTGCAGCAGCGCCAGTAACGCCCCCAAGAACGCCCTCGCGCAAGGAAAAGCCATCAAAATCGCTAAATCATCGCTAAGGGCTGCGCTAACCCTGGACCACTTCACAGGGCAGGCAAACAAGGAAAGCAAAGCGGGCAATCTTCAAATCAGGAGTACGCGGGAAGTACTACACGCGACTAGGCAGGGAACGTGAATTACAGGGGTACGCGGGAATCATCACACGCGAACAGGCAGGGTGCGTGTATTACAGGGGTAGCGGGAAGTTCAACACGCGATTGGCCAGGGAACGTGTATTACAGGGGGACGCGTGAAGTAGAACACGCGATAGGCCAGGGAACGTGTATCACAGGGGTACGCGGGAATTATCACACGCGAACAGCCAGGGTGCGTGTATTACAGGGGTAGCGGGAAGTTCAACACGCGATTGGCCAGGGTACGTGTATCACAGGGGTGCGTGGGAATTATCACATGCGAATAGGCTGGGTGGGCCCTCACAGGTGTACCCTGTACACCCTCCACGGCCCCTGCAGGCAGCCCACAAAACAGTGGACTACCCTGCACACCTGATCATGTCCCCCTGCACCCCCATCCACCAGGGGCACCCTCCACCAGGCCCCCACCCATGTCTCCCACCACCCCCACCCCCCAGCAGTGCAGGGGCACCTGCCATCAGGCCCCCACCCATGTCTCCCACCACCCCCACCCCCCATCCACCAGGGGCACCCTCCACCAGGCCCCCACCCATGTCTCCCACCACCCCCACCCACCAGCACTGTGGGGCACGTGGCCAGCAGGCAGTCAGGCAGCAGCAGATGGCAGGTGGGAGCGTGCTCAGGGCTCTGGGGGACTTTAATTTGGCCTCCTGGCCAGGAGCGTGGTCTTTCGTGTTTGAACGCGTGGACAGCCTGATAGGGAGTGATTTTGCACGTGAAAACCCCACACTCAGCGAATCGCGCGAAAACCCGTCACCAGCATATGTGCGTCAATAGTTACCTGCACGTGCAGTGTCAAAGCGTGTGATTGGTGAAAATGGATCTACACGCAGGAGTGACAAAGCGTGTGATTGGTGAAAAGTGAGCTACACGCAGGAGTGTCAAAGCGTGTGATTGGTGAAAAAGGATCCACACGCAGAAGTGACAAAGCGTGTGATTGGTGAACATGGGCCAAGCACGTACACGCCGTAAGTGACGCTGTACGTGTGGGCCTGTATAAAAGGTAGTGTTGAACACCATTTCCTTGTACGTGCTTTTCGTGGAGAGCGAGTGGGTGAATTCTGTACTTCTTGTCGTTTCACACGCGATTTACTTCACGGCGTTTCCAGTTCGTACTCCCTGTTACCTCTGACAGCTTTTTCTCTTTTTCCTCTTGTACTGGTTTACCTGGGCCTGTTCCCTCAAACAGTGTCCCCTTCTACTGTTGTCCTGTCTCCTCAGACAGCGTACACATCTTCTTTTGGCGGGGGTGTTGCCAACCAAACGCGCTCATTTTTCACGCTCTTTTACCTGGCAGACGGTGAGTCACGCACGTATCTAACTTCTGTGCTTGCCCCGTGTGTAGCCTACCCCTTCAGAGGTCATTCTAGGCTGCGTGTGACACGCATACGTTCATTGTGTTACTGGATGCCACAGCGTAGTGCAGGGTTTTCCATCAGCACACGTGGTCTAGGAGGGGTATTGTGCACGTTCCTTAACTTTTTTGGGGTGCCTGTGCGTTGCGTGACCCGTCATCTTTCCCCAGGGGTGTCATATAGCCTTGCCACTGCACTAGGGTACGAATACCATCTGGTACCCAACCCCTTTGACACCCAATTGCCCAGGACAATTGTGCACACCGACTCCCATACGCACAATACCATCAGTGCCATGGTTGGGAGGCGTGCAAGCCGTAAGGGTGGCAAAGGTGGCCGAGCCACACGTGGTGGCCGTGGAGGATCCACTAGGGGACGTGGTTGTGACTTGCAGGGTGCCCCTGTCCCCCCCAGTCTGGAGGACCAGTCAGGGACACCCATGCCCCCCCCCCCCAGTTGAGAGTCATGTGGCTGATACCAACCCTGATCAGCCCTTGTCGGACCAGGCCATTGTGGCACCAGACCTGTCCGAGGGTGATCCCATCGCTGACATCCAGGTCAGCAGGTCCACTGCACGTGCACCGGTGCACATTGGTGTCATCAGGGCACGCGCATCTATGCCAGATAGGTCATCTGCTGGCCCCCGTAGCCAGGGTGTGGCTCCATCCACCCCACCTCTCATACACCCTGCCAAGACTGTGTCGGTCCTAGTTCATGCACCTCAGATCAGGCCTGACCCCATCCCACTACCCCCAATGCCTGCACCTACTCCCATGCTGAGTGGGCAATCCCACACACCCAGTACTGAGTCCACCACGGCTCCTGCCCCTAGTGTCCACAGCGGCGTAGGACACTCTGGATCCCCACCCCCTTCCAAGCGCAAGAGGAAGAGTGCACGTCCGGCACAGGCTGATGCCCCAGGCACGGCTGCACAGTCCGGCCCATCAAGGAAGCCAAGCTTCACAGACGCCGAACTGAATGCACTTGTTCAGTATGTGTCAGATCATGATAGGGAAATGGTCATCGTTGCAGGGTCCAAGACCACACATGCCAGACGCCAGGCACACTGGCAGACCATTGCTGACAGAATAAGTGCCCTTGGAGTAGTGAGGCGCACAGCTAGTGATTGCCAGAAGTGCTGGAATGACCTTAAGCGCAGGGCAAAGGATAAGCTGGCCTCAAGTCATGCCGCAACCTTGGTGACTGGAGGTGGGTCCCCAGCACAGGAAATAGAACTCACACCACACGAGTCCGTAGCTGGATCCTACGTCACCGAGGGACAACTCCAAGGTGTGGGAGACCTCCCTGATTACGAGGCATCATCCGGTGAGTGCACATGCATGTGTGTATTATCCATGTGCATGGTGTGTGTGTGAAGCATTCATGTTGGGTGCCTGTCAAGGGGGTGTGTGGCAGAGTTGATAGTGGCACCCATGTGCCTCATCCAGTATGTTCAGTGCAACACCATCTGCCCACAGCACTATCCCTACTGGCAACAGTGCAGATATGGCCCGACACCATGGAAGTTGCCCTTGAATTGTCATTTTGTCACTACATTGTTGCTCATACTCCCCTGTCTATTCATCTGATGTCTTACATACCATTCCTATACTTTCCCCCAGCCATTCAAGTTTCATCTTCACATGCCTGACATGCAATGATACCACATGCTAATGCGTCCTCTGTATATAAATGCCAACCAACATGCTGTCATACTGTGGATGTTGCCTTGACATCCACCTCCTACCTGTGGGCTTTGGTACCGTCTTGTTTCGAGCCCCATTCCCTCACACTCCATGCTGCTCTTCATGGTCTATCTTCCATGACTTCTACAGTTCAGACCATCGTGCCCTACTCACGACACCTGCTTGCCAAAAGTCAAATGAGGGCACCCTGCCCTCCAATGCGACCCACCCTATTGCTGACCAGTGCATCTGAGCCTACTCAAAGCTAACTCTCACTGACATCTGCTCATACATGCCTTTGCCTGTCCCATAGACCCTTCACATGGTCCCTGTCCTCTCTCCTTGCTCCTCTTCCACCATCAATGGTGGGACCCGTTGGGGTGTACTCCTGGCCTCCTTCCAATCCTCAGAGGCCACTATTGATGTGCATGGTAATGGGAGCGTCTCAGTCCAAGGCCCTTAGGCCAACCTCAATCTCCTTGAGAAATGCTACCCACATCTCATCAACTTCCTTACCTCTCCTGCTGTCCCCCCTCCTCTCTCCTCATCAATCCTGCACTGCCTCCCTGCACCCTCCCATGAACCTTCTCCGCCTCCCACTCCAACTCCTACACATGCTGCACCTCTGATCTCTAGCACTCCCCGTAAGTCCTACAAGGCTGTCAACCTCCTCCACAATTACACTCCTTTCACTGCGGCTGCATCAGGCATTCCTCCGATATCTGTCACTTACATGAGGTTATGCACCTTGACATCCTTGGTCTCATGGAAACATGTCTGACGGCCAGCTCTGTCTGCATCCTTCACACACTCCTACCTGATGTTCAGGAGACCCTCTCCTTGGCCCGCCACTACTGTGCAGGGGGGGTGTGCCCTTGGCTTCCCTGAGGGTATTCCTGCCACTGTCACTCCTACTTAGACCTACTCCACTCAGGAATGGCTTGTGTGACGTCTCTCTCCACCACACCTTGACATTCTCAAACAGTGCGTACTGTGTCTGGGAAAACTGGTCAAATGTACTACTTCCTTTCTGAGTGTCCTCACCTCTCCTCCTCACTCATGTCCCCAGACACAGAAATCCTCATCCTTGGTGCTGTACGCATCCACCTGCATGCTTGTTGACGCCCCCACGTGACCTTTCTGTGACCTCAGCAACTCCCTCTCACCCTCTAGACTCCCGTCTGTCCCTACTCATTCTGCAGGGCACACTCTTGATGCTCTGATCTCATCTGACTTTCCCCTCTCCGTCCATCTCTGCACTCCTCTCTCCTGGAGTGATCACATTCTCCTCTCCTCCCAGCTCACCCTCACCACCCCACAGGCAAAGCCACCCTCACCACTGTCACACACCTTCTTGGTATTCCGACCCATGAAGTGTGTGTCAGTCGAGGCTCATGCTGCCAAAATCTCCCCCCCATCCAGCTCCCCCTTAGGCTCACTCCCATCCTGACAGGGCCCACTCCATGCTCCACTCCATGTCAGGTACACTGGATGTCTTTGCCACGGTCATGACCACCTGTCTGAAGCCCCATGCCAATGCAGAGTCCTGGCATGACTCGGATCTTGTGAACCCAAACCACAGGTGCCGGGTGGCAGAGATGGAATGTCCTGCATCATGGCCATCCTCTGGCAAACTGGCCTGCCACATGCTCCAAAGGCAATAGCGCCTCACCCTTTTCACCAAGATGAGATCCCCAATCCAAGGGCACATATCTGCGGCATGTGACAACTCTGCAGGACACATATAAATCTGCAAGGACCTTGCCGAGCCAGATGCAGTGTGTACCTCCCCTGTCCCCTCCGAGCCCACAGCACTGCATGATTGTCTCTGTACCCCTATAGGCCACCCCCCCAGCACTTGTCTGCGCCTAACACCATCTGCCCTTGACGTCAAGTCCTACTTACCTTGTACAGCACTTCCAGCCGCCACTTCCCCTTGCACTTCATTTTGCCACCCACCCCTGCACTTGCGTGACATGAATGACACCAGCACCAGTAGGATTGTTGACTGGCATCCCCTTCTGCCCCACCACCCCTCAGTGCTCCGCTGTACCTTCATACATTTCTGGACCGGTGCTTCACGAATGCAATATGAATCCTTTACAGGTGATGGGGAGGTGGAATCACATTGTTTACTGCATTTTGTTGATGTAGACAAGGCACTGTGCATCGTGGCCAATTTGGACTAGCAGATCCATGTACAACATGTATACTTATTGATGTGACGATGCAATGTCATGACCAGAGTGGTTGAAATCCAAAAAAGTAGCCCTCCTCTCCCTCTTCACTTGGTGGCTATGTCACATGCCATGTGTGTGATGGCATGTGCCTTTGACATGGCAATCACCGGCCAATGTGTGATGGCAGTGCTAGGCAGCATGGTGAGCAGGCGTTGCTCTCCAATCTGTACATTGTATGCCCTGAGCCTCCCCTACAGACCCAGTGATGGTGAATGCATAGGAGGTCTCCCAGTCATGTGGGACATGTGTCGTAGAACTACTGCCTCTGTTGTTCATCAGCCCTTGTTGCATGCCATGGTGCTAATGCCTGTTTCCATTTTTCTCTTTCATGTCTTTGCAGGGGACGAAGCACTTGTTGATGCTGGGGATGTGGTGGTTGAGCCGTCCCAGGAGGGCAACCCGGCCCGACCTACCACAAGTGAGGGACGTGGTGTGTTTGTGGGTGAAAACCCACAAGTGCTGCAGGTCGTGCTGTCGAGGGGTGTCTCTGGGGGTTCCTCCCCCGAGCAGTATTCAGGTGTAGACTCGGAGGATGACACCTATGTGCAGTCGCAGGTGAGTGTTCTTGGGAGAGAATCTCCTCTGTCCGACCCACCTGCAGCCGGGCCATTGCCCTCAATGGGGATGTCAGTGTCGGCAGATCAGCCTCCGGTGGTTACGGATGCAGGGCCACACCACACAATCTCTGATCCTGTTCCTGGGGCTGCAGATCAGAGAGGGAATGCAGTCCTGCAGCCTGAGGCCTTGCCGGCACAGCAAGGCGCAGTCCGCCTTGCCCCAGGCAGGTGTGGTGCCCGTCAACGTGGTGGCCGTATGCCACCTGGCAATACCGTTTGGGAGCAATCCATCTACGGTATGGCCACCCAACAGGCAGCATCATCCGAGATGATTGCACAGGCCATGGATAGGGTGGCCACTTCCATTGTCCCCCCAGAAAGGCTGATGGAGCGATTGGAGCAGGCTACAGAGTCCATCTGCCAGGCACACAGGGAGGATATGTTGGCGTCCAACATGGACAGGCGGGCGGCACTGGCGACTCTGCGGGAATCACTTTCCATGGAGTCCCAGCGCCACAGGGAAGGCCTGAGGGAAGAACTCCGTCACCTCAGGTCGACCCTGTTAGAGCTTGAGGCTTCATCCCATAGAAGGACAGAGGAGCAGCTGGAGCGTCTGACACGGACACTCTCGGCCGAGATGCAGGTAACTCGTGCGGAGGTCGGGTCATCCCGGGAGTTACTGCATGGGGACCTCCGCATGATTATGACCCAGAACCAGAACTACCAGACCCGCCTGCTTGCAGCCATGGAGGAGCAAACTCGTGCTTTGCGTGGGCTGCCTCCCATTGTCACACCATCTTCTGAGGCAGCTCCCCCACCTCCAGAGTCAGCTGCAGGGTCTGGCCAGAGCCATAGCGACTCATCTCCCACAACAGAGTAGCCGTGTGGGCCACGAGCCTATGGGGTGTTTTCGTTTCCCATGATCCACACAGGTGGATTGTGGCGTGCATCCTGTCCTCGGACCTCATAGGTGGCCCCCCCCCCCCCGCCGGCCCTTTCATGGCCATTTTTTCTCAATTTTATTTTTATTTTGCAAGAGTGTTGCCTTGTGTGGGTACCTGGGCATACACTGTATTGTGGCTGGGCACATGCAGGCTTGTCCTGAGTTTGGTTTCGATGCTTGGGTAGCAGACATCCACACCCCTCCTGCTTCCGTTTCCATGGGCTTGCAAAGGGTGTGCCCAAGTGACAGCAAATTACACGGTGACATTGGACTCCCATGAGCTGTTGGCCAGTCCATAGTCAATACTGTGTAGACATTCATAGTGTTCATTGTTGTTGCACCTAACTATGCATGATGGTTTGATATGTGCCTCTACTTACATATGTTGCTCATGTTTTGCAGGTATTTCACACAGATCTTCACAAGGGCATACTCTCTGGAGTCAGACTACATGTCGGTAGATGTGCACTGACACTTTTGCATGGCGCCATCACTGTACATCTGGACGGTGAGGACATACCAGCAGAATCAGGTAATGAGACTACCATTGATTACATGCATTGTGTCTTGTTTGGGTGGGCTTCAGGGTGGGTTGGTGTGTAATTTGATTGAAATTACTCTTACACAGGTGTGTAGTAGTGGCTCCAGGGCGGTTAGCTGCTCAAGTGCGGCTATGTTCCATTTGGGGCACTGCTATTTGTGACACTGGTGTCATGTTGTGATGGCCAGTTTGTTTGCTGTCACATACCATGACATGGTGTCCTCAGTGGCGGGACTGTGAAGGGAATGGGTGACATGGCAATGTTGTCATGTAGTGAATCGCCTGTGGCAATGCATATTTGATTGATGGAGTTGTGTCTTTGCGTTGTGATGCATTGCTGGTGTATGTGTAGCTAGGGGTGCACACATATTGGCACTTCCATGTTAACAATCTCAGGCTGATGTGTATC
Source organism: Ambystoma mexicanum (assembly GCF_040938575.1). Taxonomy (NCBI): domain Eukaryota; kingdom Metazoa; phylum Chordata; class Amphibia; order Caudata; family Ambystomatidae; genus Ambystoma; species Ambystoma mexicanum. Next base: position 655,800,748 of record NC_090933.1, on the reverse strand, counting down.
TGACAGTTTATTGTCAAGTAATTTTCAGACATTGTCAGGTAGTGTCATCATTGATTGTCAGATGGTATGTGCCAGAGCAGTGTGCACTAGCCAGCACTGTGATTCCTAGGTGAAGAAGTTGGCCACCAGTTGCGTACGGGCTGCCTCCCCCCGTGCCCTTTCCCCTCCCATGCGCAGCGGGCGTGCATGTGGTTGTGGATGTGGGGGCACCACCATGTCCACGGGCAGGCCCCGGCGTGTTGCAACGTTGTGCAGGACACATGCTGCCACTATGATCCTGCACACTATTCGGGGAGCATATAACAGCTGCCCGCCAGAACGGTCAAGGGAGCGAAAGCGTGACTTGAGCACTCCGAATGTGCGCTCCACTATGCCCCGTGTTGCAATGTGGGCTGTGTTGTACCTTACCTGGGGTGGCGTGGTGGGGTTCCGGATTGGGGTCATCATGTGGGGGCTGATAGGGTAGGCACTGTCCCCTGCGGAGGTGGTGATGGGTATCATTAGTGGTGTTGTGTCATGACCCAGTATCTGACATGCATGCATGTGCAGTGGCATTCATGCTCACCAAGCAGCCATGTATCTCCATGCTGGCCAGCCTCTAGGTCCCGGCATAGGGTAGACATTCTGTAGATGAAGCTGTCGTGGGTGGACCCTGGATAGTTGGCATATACTGATGTGATTATTCCCTTGGCATTGCATACAACTTGCACGTTGATGGAAGGCCAGTGCTTGCGGTTTCTATAGATGTGCTCTGTTGCCCTGGGTGGACGTAGAGCCACATGTGTGCAGTCAATTGCACCAAGCACTTTGGGGAATTGAGCTACACCATAGAATTCCTGGATGCACGTCCGCCTTTCTGCATGAGTCCTGGGGAGATATATGTGCCTGCGGACTGATGGCCGTGCAGTGATGATGTTCAAGACCTGGTGTAGGCAGCGTGACTGCGTGGCCTGTGACACACCACCCACTATGGCACTTGTCCGCTGAAAGGATCCAGTGGCCAAGAAGTGCAGTACATTCAGGACCTTCTGCAGGGGGCTGAGTGCTTGGGAGCACAGGGTGGGTGATGTGAGGTCATCCTCCCACTCACTGACCAGGTCCAGTATGATGTGTGCTGGAAACCTGTACCTCCCATACACCTGGTCATCAGGCATCCCGAATAGGCTGGTTCTGGGTGTGAATATTCTGGCCCTGACTCTCCTCCTCCTCCTCCTTTGGTAGCCCACTGCCACTGCTGCTAGGAACGGTATGTTCATCCTGGCATCTGGCTTGTTTATTGAAAAGTGCGCAAATTAATGCCTTGCGCGTGTTGTAGGCGAGCGTGTGAGCCTCGCACCCCTGGAATCGAGTTCCCACTCCAATCGCGTGTGGAAATTCCCATGCAGCAGGCATACAGGTGCGCTGACGTACTTGCTTGTGTAAGTGGCCGCGCACCCCTGAAATACACGTACTTAGGCCAATGGCGTGTACGCGCACTTTTGGCCAATTACACGCGATGACACTCTGACGTGCAGTATTTCCACGTGTGCTCCGTCTTCACGTGCTGAGTGGGGAACGCCCGTGCGGATCACGTCAGACGCGCTTACGCGATGAGGGACTCTGGTCCAATAGAATCGCGTATGCGTGCTGACGCACTTACGCGCTAAGGGCCTTTCCTCGGATTTCACGCTGACGTGCAGGAATTTCACGTGCCAAATCACTCCGTATCAAGCTGGCCACCCGAAAACACACGGAACACCACGCTCCTGCCCCGAAGGCCGAGTTACTGCCCCCCCAGTGCCCTGAGCAGCCTCCCACGTGCTAGCTGCTGCTGCCTGCCTGCCTGCCTGCCTGCTGCCACCGTGCCCTGCCATTTGGTGCCTGCACATCAGCCATCTGCAGGGGTCCAGTTGCTGTGTCCACCCCTGCTGGAACTGAAGACTCCCAACTGGGATTACATCGCTCCACAGCCCAGCCCCAGGACCCAGTTGCCCACCCACACCTGCCTCTGGGGTTGCCATGTCGGGCACTTCTACATCTGGCACCAGTGGCAACCCCAGGCCAGAGGGGCAGAGGGGCACCAGCTTCACTACCACCGAAGTTGGTGTCCTGGTGGAGCATGTCCTGGGGCAGTATGATGCCCTCTTTGGATCGTCCCGCGCCAGCAAGGAAGGACGGGAGAGGATCTGGGCCGACTGTGTGGTTGCCATCAACGCGGAGGGGGTGGCAACCCGCAACGTCTTGAAGATCAAGAAGCGCTGGGAGGACTTGAGGTCCAGGACCCTTGTGAAGGCCCGGCGCCTCGTGGAGGGGGGCCGGGGCCACATGAGTTCCATCCAGAAGAGGGTCCTGGAACGCGTACGCCCAGCGCTCCACGCCCAGATCCTTGAGAGGGAGACCCGTCTGGAGTTGAGCGGTAAGTGTCCAAGCATCACTGTGTGAGACAGGGCATGTTGCGGTGTGCTGGTTCTATGATACTTGCCTGTATGTGTGCCATGGGCCATGTATGCATGTATGTGTGCTGGGACATCATGGTAATGCATGTGCGACCAGTGATGTGTGACCCACATGGTTGTTGCATGTGTTGAAATGCGGCATGGGGAGCACTATGCAGATTTGGGACATGAGAGCATGCCAGTCTCTGTACCTGGACATGGATGGGGGTGAAGGATGGGTGCTGATGCCAGGTACATATATGGTAGCCATGTCTGTGTGCCTGACCTGCATGTCTGTGACTTGTGCATGCCATGGATGCATGACACATGTGTGTGACAATGCACAGATTCAGTGACGCACACAACTTACCCTTGTTTTGCCTGTGTTCGGTGTGATTGGGGCCAGATGGATGTGACTGAGGTGAAGTGTGTGCATGTGATATGCATGAGCCATGATGCATGTGAGTTACATATCATTGAGTGTTTCAAGAGTCAATTGGACATGCATGGAAATGTGCATGGCATGCACCATGCCTGTTACTGTGTGTGTTTTGCCTGGACTGACCCATGTGTTGTGGAGGGACATGATGGAAGTGTACTTTGACAGGGGTGCTCATCTGCTATTGCTTCCTGTCTAGGGGACCATTGTACAGTAGCCTGATGCTTGTGTCCTTTGTCTCCCTCTACGCAGCGGCTAGTGAAGAAGAGGGCGGAGACGGCGCTGTGGAGCAAGGCGGCGGGGATGCCCCCACGGCTGCAGCGGAAGGGGTGGGTGAGCCCCCACAGGGGCCTGCTACGGCGGGAGACGGTGAGGAGCCATCCAGGTTGGTGGTTTGCACAGAGGAGGAGGAGGCCGACACTGGTGCACACATGGGGCCTGGTGGGAGCATCCCTGCTGGTGCAAGTGGTGCAGTCCAGGGCCAGGGGCAGGAGGCAGCACAGGTCACCGTGGAGGTGCCTGTGCATGTCGCTGTCCCTGACCCTGTGAGTGCACCACCATGCACCAGCAGGGATGCCCCGTCCCAGGCCCGTCCGCAGGTAGAGGGGATGTCCATGTCAACTGACTCCCCTCCACCTGCGGCCGTGGGAACCCCTGGCCGCGTGGAGCAGGTCCTGATTGGGGTCGCGATGCGCACGGCTGTGATTCGTGATGCCGTGCGTGCTTCCCGGGAGGAGCACGCACGTCATCACGAAGTGCACCGTGCCGACGTGGCCCAATTGGGATCGGCCATGTTCGGGGGGTTCCTGCATGTGTTGGCCAATCTGACGGCCCTCTCCTCCTCTGTGCAGGCTATCCACCGGTCGTTCTCCTTGCCGTCTTCCGGCCCAGATGCCACCATGGCCCCCTGTGGACCTGCCCCGACCAATGCAGCCAGCTCGGTGGGGATCCCATCCCTGCCGCAGTTGGGAGTCGGAGGTCCAGCAGGGGTGGACGACACAGCAAGTGGACCCCAGCAGATGGAAGATGTGCCGGCATCATCGGGCAGGGCACGTGCACGACGGCGTCGGTGGTTACCATCAGCCTGGATGCCGTCGTGCTGGCAGAGGCAGTGGCGTCGGAGGCAGCAGCGGGCTCGACGTGGGAGGCATCATGGCTCAGGGCCATCAAGATCAGAGGGGCAGGCATCGGCCGGAGAGCAGGGCAACCCTGGCATGGCGGTGTGTTCCGTGTGGGAGGAGTTTGGCCAGCGGATAGGTGCGGAGCGGCAGCGGGCGGAAGAGGAGCGGCTCGCCATGGCCAGGGCGGAGATCTCCATGCATCAGGCATTGAGGCGGGCTGAGTGCCTCGAAGAGGCTCGCAGGGAATTTGGTGAGCACATGGGGTTGTCCCTGCGAGACCTCGGGGCCAGGACTGAGTCCCGCCTCCAGGACATTGACATGGAGTTCGAGGATGCCCTGGCCAGCATCACCAAGTGAGCCGCAGGACTAGCCCGCTGCCTTTGTATATAGTTTTTTAGTTAGTTAGTGCTAGGTTTCCTTTATTTATTTTTATTATTTTGGACCGCTTGGACAATGGCCACTTTTTTGTACATATTTTTTTAATTAGTTAGTATTAGGTTTCATTAGTGGTGTTGGGCTCATGGACCCTTGAACATTCCTGTATATATTGTTATTTTTTGGGAGATACATTTTTTTAATTTCATATTGTTTACACCATGTCGTAATGGTTTTTCTTTGATTTCATACTACATGTGTTTGCTTTGGACAAAATCTATTGATTTTTCTATCCTTTGTTTTTTGGTTTCTCATTTTTGTTCCCGGACATGGACCTTTTATTTGCTTTGCCAGATAGTTGTATTAGTTTACTTATTTTTTTTTTTAATACATTTTTATATTATCTTACACTTGTGTCATTTTTTCTTTGGTTTCTTACATGTCATGATATGGGTTTTGACATTCACTTGCACCCATTGTGTATGTGTGTGTGGCGGACATGTGTTCTTTTGCATACTTGCCTTTGGGGTTGTGTCATGTGATTGCATTCACTATGTGGGTGCATGCAATCCTTGCCTGGGTGTTTGTGCTGGGTATGCTGGCCATTACTGCCATTATTGTGTATCGTCAGGACCAGGGGCCAGGGGGACATGGGTGGGGGCCTGGTGGAGGGTGTCCCTGGTGGATGGGGGGTTGGGGGTGGTGGGAGACATGGGTGGGGGCCTGGTGGAGGGTGTCCCTGGTGGATGGGGGGTGGGGGGTGGTGGGAGACATGGGTGGGGGCCTGGTGGAGGGTGTCCCTGGTGGATGGGGGTTGGGGGTGGTGGGAGACATGGGTTGGACATGGGTGGGGGCCTGCTGGCAGGTTCCCCACAGTGCTGGGGGTGGGGGTGGTGGGAGACATGGGTGGGGGCCTGGTGGAGGGTGCCCCTGGTGGATGGGGGTTGGGGGTGGTGGAGACATGGGTGGGGGCCTGGTGGAGGGTGTCCCTGGTGGATGGGGGTTGGGGGTGGTGGGAGACATGGGTGGGGGCCTGGTGGAGGGTGTCCCTGGTGGATGGGGGGTGGGGGGTGGTGGGAGACATGGGTGGGGGCCTGGTGGAGGGTGTCCCTGGTGGATGGGGGGTGGGGGGTGGTGGGAGACATGGGTGGGGGCCTGGTGGAGGGTGTCCCTGGTGGATGGGGGTTGGGGGTGGTGGGAGACATGGGTTGGACATGGGTGGGGGCCTGGTGGAGGGTGTCCCTGGTGGATGGGGGGTGGGGGGTGGTGGGAGACATGGGTGGGGGCCTGGTGGAGGGTGTCCCTGGTGGATGGGGGGTGGGGGGTGGTGGGAGACATGGGTCGGGGCCTGGTGGAGGGTGTCCCTGGTGGATGGGGGGTGGGGGGTGGTGGGAGACATGGGTGGGGGCCTGGTGGAGGGTGTCCCTGGTGGATGGGGGGTGGGGGGTGGTGGGAGACATGGGTGGGGGCCTGGTGGAGGGTGTCCCTGGTGGATGGGGGTTGGGGGTGGTGGGAGACATGGGTTGGACATGGGTGGGGGCCTGGTGGAGGGTGTCCCTGGTGGATGGGGGGTGGGGGGTGGTGGGAGACATGGGTGGGGGCCTGGTGGAGGGTGTCCCTGGTGGATGGGGGGTGGGGGGTGGTGGGAGACATGGGTGGGGGCCTGGTGGAGGGTGTCCCTGGTGGATGGGGGTTGGGGGTGGTGGGAGACATGGGTTGGACATGGGTGGGGGCCTGCTGGCAGGTTCCCCACAGTGCTGGGGGTGGGGGTGGTGGGAGACATGGGTGGGGGCCTGGTGGAGGGTGCCCCTGGTGGATGGGGGGTTGGGGGTGGTGGGAGACATGGGTGGGGGCCTGGTGGAGGGTGTCCCTGGTGGATGGGGGTGGGGGGTGGTGGGAGACATGGGTGGGGGCCTGGTGGAGGGTGTCCCTGGTGGATGGGGGTTGGGGGTGGTGGGAGACATGGGTGGGGGCCTGGTGGAGGGTGTCCCTGGTGGATGGGGGGTGGGGGGTGGTGGGAGACATGGGTGGGGGCCTGGTGGAGGGTGTCCCTGGTGGATGGGGGTTGGGGGTGGTGGGAGACATGGGTGGGGGCCTGGTGGAGGGTGTCCCTGGTGGATGGGGGGTGGGGGGTGGTGGGAGACATGGGTGGGGACCTGGTGGAGGGTGTCCCTGGTGGATGGGGGGTGGGGGGTGGTGGGAGACATGGGTGGGGGCCTGGTGGAGGGTGTCCCTGGTGGATGGGGGTTGGGGGTGGTGGGAGACATGGGTGGGGGCCTGGTGGAGGGTGTCCCTGGTGGATGGGGGGTGGGGGGTGGTGGGAGACATGGGTGGGGGCCTGGTGGAGGGTGTCCCTGGTGGATGGGGGGTGGGGGGTGGTGGGAGACATGGGTGGGGGCCTGGTGGAGGGTGTCCCTGGTGGATGGGGGGTGGGGGGTGGTGGGAGACATGGGTGGGGGCCTGGTGGAGGGTGTCCCTGGTGGATGGGGGTTGGGGGTGGTGGGAGACATGGGTGGGGGCCTGGTGGAGGGTGTCCCTGGTGGATGGGGGGAGGGGGGTGGTGGGAGACATGGGTGGTGGCCTGGTGGAGGGTGTCCCTGGTGGATGGGGGGTGGGGGGTGGTGGGAGACATGGGTGGGGGCCTGGTGGAGGGTGTCCCTGGTGGATGGGGGGTGGGGGGTGGTGGGAGACATGGGTGGGGGCCTGGTGGAGGGTGTCCCTGGTGGATGGGGGGTGGGGGTGGTGGGAGACATGAGCAGGTGTGCAGGGTAGTTCCCTGTGGTGTGTGCTGCCTGCAGGGGCCGTGGAGGGTGTACAGGTAATACCTGGGAGCACACAGCCAATTCGCGTGTGGAACTTCCCGCGCACTCCTGCAATCCACGTACCCGGCCATATCGCGTGTGGAACTTCCCGCGCACCCCTGGAATCCACGTAGCCGGCCATATCGCGTGTGGAACTTCCCGCGCACCCCTGGAATCCACGTACCCTGCCATATCGCGTGTGCAACTTCCCGCGCACCCCTGGAATCCACGTAGCCGGCCATATCGCGTGTGGAACTTCCCGCGCACCCCTGAAATCCACGTACCCGGCCATTTCGCGTGTGCAACTTCCCGCGCACCCCTGCAATCCACGTAGCCGGCCATATCGCGTGTGGAACTTCCCGCGCACCCCTGAAATCCACGTTCCCTGCCATATCGCGTGTGGAACTTCCCGCGCACCCCTGGAATCCACGTAGCCGGCCATATCGCGTGTGGAACTTCCCGCAAACCCCTGAAATCCACGTAGCCGGCCATTTCACGTGTGGAACTTCCCGCGCACCCCTGAAATCCACGTAGCCGGCCATATCGCGTGTGGAACTTCCCGCGCACCCCTGCAATCCACGTACCCTGCCATATCGCGTGTGGAACTTCCCGCGCACCCCTGCAATCCACGTAGCCGGCCATATCGCGTGTGGAACTTCCCGCGCACCCCTGAAATCCACGTAGCCGGCCATTTCGCGTGTGGAACTTCCCGCGCACCCCTGAAATCCACGTAGCCGGCCATATCGCGTGTGGAACTTCCCGCGCACCCCTGAAATCCACGTAGTCACCCATATCGCGTGTGCAACTTAACGCGCACCCCTGAAATCCACGTAGCCGGCCATATCGCGTGTGGAACTTCCCGCGCACCCCTGATATCCACGTAGCCGGCCATTTCGCGTGTGCAACTTCCCGCGCACCCCTGAAATCCACGTAGCCGGCCATATCGCGTGTGGAACTTCCCGCGCACCCCTGAAATCCACGTACCCGGCCATTTCGCGTGTGCAACTTCCCGCACACCCCTGCAATCCACGTACCCTGCCATATCGCGTGTGGAACTTCCCGCGCACCCCTGCAATCCACGTAGCCGGCCATATCGCGTGTGGAACTTCCCGCGCACCCCTGAAATCCACGTAGCCGGCCATTTCGCGTGTGGAACTTCCCGCGCACCCCTGAAATCCACGTACCCGGCCATATCGCGTGTGGAACTTCCCGCGCACCCCTGAAATCCACGTAGCCGCCCATATCGCGTGTGCAACTTAACGCGCACCCCTGGAATCCACGTAGCCGCCCATATCGCGTGTGCAACTTACCGCGCACCCCGGTATGCACGCACATGTTTATTTTTTCTCTGCGCGTGTCTGTGTTTGTGGGTACCCCTTTGTACGTCATTTGTCCTGGAGGGCCACAGTATTGGACATTGATCATGTCTGTATATAGGTGCTATTTGTTGGCGCACCTTTTAGCGCACATTTCTTGCAGGCGCAGAGACGCTACCGCCTGCTTTCTTGTGGCGGTCGTGTTTGTGCCTGTTTGTGCCTGTGCGCTGCTTTGAGCGTGCGCTTTTTTGCCCTATTCTATTCCATGAATACGTGTTGTATGCGAGCGTGTGGGCGTTCCGCGCACTTGCCTCCTAAACTTTCCCCGTGCCGCCCACATTCTTCCCCATTCCGAGTGTTGTGCCCCATTTTATTCCCCATTCCGAGTGTCCCGCCCTGTGTCCCGCCTACTTTAGAGCTGTGCGCTGCGCTCGGAGTGATGGCGCAGTGGCCGTGGCGCACGACGTTGGTTGACCTGTGCGCCGGCCTGCGCCGCGCGTTTTTTCCGCGCACGTCCTCTGCTTTTCTTGCGCAGGCACTTCCATGAATCGACGTGCGCTGGTTTCCCTGCGCTTTGCGCTGATTTTAGGCGCAGCGCACGTATTGGCCCCTCTGCGCCGGGATTTTCGGCGCACATTTATTCCATGAATCGGCCTGTTAGTATTCTACTCATTTGCAAAGCATTTTGAACTAACTTATTTTAAGTAATGTATAAAGCATGCACATAGTCAAAGAAAACTGCATTCACATACTATGTTCAGTTATCAAACAAGAATACTACTACAACAAAAAATCAACATCTACATTAACATCACTGCTACAAACACACAGAATTACTAACTTCTTTCTTTTACAATTGCAGTGAAGACCACTCTCCTGAAAAGCAGCAGCATCTGAAGCACAAACAACAACTCAGAAGAAACCTGCTCATTCCAAACAAGAAATGGAAGTATAATACTACCATAATATTCTTACTGTTACTCAAACAGACTGTGGGGTTGATTCATGGAATTGGTGCACCAAAAAACAGAGATTTGTGCGCCATTCTGCCCACAAATCCCCATTTGTTAAACAGGGATTAGCAGGCAGAATGGCGCACAAATCCCCATTTTTCAGCACACAAATGACATAACTCAGCCCCTAGAATGTTAGTATTACAGAACAAAAAAACTGTTTAAATTCTATACCATTAGATTTAGTTTTAGTGCTTCTCCTCACAATTAGCTTACTTTGTACTGTCATCTGAACCCCAGTATAGTAACACACAAATACAAGAATAGCCTTCCCAACTACTTGTAGCTGCCGAATGCACAATCACACACCACCACATACATCCTTACCATCATACTCAGACACTCATGCACACAGCACACATACATTGCAGAACAGCCCAACCCATACCTTTTTTTTTAACGGACCCCAAAGAATGCCTACCAAGAAGCAAGTCTGTAGAAAGCAACGCCGAAGTAGAGCTATTGAAAATAAAAGGGTCCAAAATAAGCATCCATCTCTAGCAGAATTTGTACAAAAAGTTCAAACAAAAGATCTAATAGAGTCGTTAAGCGAAACAAAACAAGCTTCCAGTACAAAAACTTTGCCTCCTCTTTCCTCCTCTTTCGCCTCCTCTTTCAAAATGTAAAATGAAACAGAAAGTGATTAACAAGAATTCAGCTACCACTACTGCTAACACTGCTCCTATAAATCTTCATGTAGTGGCAAGTAACCATACCAAAAAAAGTATTTTAGAAAAAATGTTCTGCATCGGAGTCCTTCAGAATCTTATAAAAACACAAGAGAAATCTTGCACAACCCCTAAAACCTACCGTAAAAAATGTATCTTAGAAGCTTTGATAGACAGTGCAATCCTTCTCAAAAGGAAGTTATTGATTTTAGTGTTAAACCGAATTAAACCACTAACAAAACTAACTACTAAATTACAAAATGTAATGTCAACAAAAATAACTTCTCAAATATCTGTGGAGGTGAATGGAGTCACACAGCGAGCACAGACCATATTTCAATGAAGAAGCATAAAAACAAAAGCAAACACAGAATTGAAAGACACAATTGCCAAACATAGCAGTGGACGAGGGTATGAAAAACTTAATAATACCATAATGCAACAAGAAATGCTGCTTACAAAAATGTCCGAAGAAAACTCAGTATCTCCTCTCCATTCGACTGAACCAGAACATCCAGTTTACAAATGGCTGTGCACGTGAATGTGTAACATTGCCAAAAAATCTTTCAAATCTTTGCGCCAGTTCCTCAATCAGTATGTGAAAGACAAAGACAAAATCAAAATGAAACTACTACAAAATATGGATACTTGTCCAGTGCACAAACACACAGGACTACTTCATTAGCCTGCATTTCAGGACCTAATTGCAAAAGCACCTTCCATCATATCAAAATGATATCAACACATCATTCAACTATATGAAATCTAGTCTATAAACTGTACTATGCTAGTCCTGCTTTAGCACTAGTCAATTTAAATAACAATATTCTACATGGTAGCATAACAATATTCTCCAAGCAACGAGTTGGGGGGAGATCTCTCTCCGCAGCAGGGGCCTCCCTCTGGAACAGCCTTCCTGCCTCCCTGAAACTTGAGGAGAACCATCTCCAGTTCCGGAAGCACCTCAAATCCTTCCTCTTTGCTTCTGCTTTCTCTCTCCCTCTCCCCTGCTAAATCACTGAAACTGTACTGAATCAGCAACTGGGCCACTCACCAATCTCGGTCCTTGGCCCAGCCACTCTCCCCTGCACTGCCTTCCTGGCAACCCCTGCACTGTGGGACTGTCTCTGTATCCCTACAGCCCCCCTTCCCAGCACTTGTCTGCACTTATCTTGCACTTGCCACCAGCTGTCCCTTATTAATTATCCTGTTCATTACTAACCCTGTACTGCACTTTCCCCTCTCCTTTCCCCCTTGCACTTTTCCCGTCCCCCCCTCCCCATGCACTTGCGCGATCTGAATGACACCTGGCCTAGTAGGATCGTTGTCTGTCTCCCCTTGTTCCCCCTTCCCTGCCTCGTCGCACCTTGAAACACTTGTGTATAGGCGCGTTACAAATGCCATATCATATCATATCATATCATATCATGGTACAGCCAAAGACCTACTCAAAGAAATAGAGCATATCCAGAGAAAATATTTTGGAAGTGAAAGCCACTTACAAAATGCAATAGCTTTACAACAGACTAGCAACAATTGTGTGGTCATGTATTGCAAATTAGCATATATGGCTGTACTCGCCACAATAATCCCTCATTCACTAGGATCTCCTTAGGCACAGTTGCTCTGTAGACATGCGATGTAGCAGAGACTGTGGTCTCAGGACACAAGGGAACTAAGATCCCCATTTAGGTAAAGTATGGTGATTATCTCATGAACAGGTATCTATATGCAGATTTCGTGCATATAGCCTCGTGGATAGAACTAGTCTCGGTCTCCTAGATTGAACTGCAAGGTCAACGAATTTGTACCATCTGCACAACTTATCCCAACTAATTGGCACTCTATATATTTTTGATCCTAATTTCGGGATTAATTTCCTGAATTGAGGGTCACTACAAGTAATTGACTCCTAGCTGTAATTGGCTTGCCTAAATCCCTTAGTCATTATTAGAACTGCAAGGTCCACTAATTTGTACCATCCGCACCACTTAACCCGTTTAATTGGCACTCTATATTTTTGATCCTAAATTCGGTTTTATAATTCCTGAACTAAGGGTCTCAACACTTAATTGATTTTTAGCCGCAATTGGCTTGTCTAACCCCTTAATCATTAGAAAATTGGGTATTCAACCCTACGGGATTTGATACGAGCGAGGCATGTGCCTCTGATTGTACTTCCAACATGGCGGCAATCAGAGGTGCATACGGAGCTCCAAGAATGGTTCAGCTCCGTCACGAACATCGCGTTTTTTTTTATATATGTCGTCCTTGACGCACAGAGCTTCAGCTCCAGTTCACACAGGCAAAGACACCAGTGAGTTTAGGTCTTTCGCGCAAGCCCCTGGATTTCATAATTAGTCTGACGGGCTGCGCATGTGACCATTTAATTAGGTGTTCTTCTTTTTCTCTGCCCTTGCCATCTGTCTCTGTGTAATTCACCTTATCTACTTGGATTACAGGCATCACAATGCATTGAAAGGGTTTATATAGGTATGTCTCTAAAGGTTATGCTCTGCACTTATCTTTCAAGTGCTGGAATTAATTAGTACATGAATCTATTAGAGGTTTATACTGAGTTGGATTTGATTACTTGTTTTTCTCCAATAGTGGAGGAGCTCACAGTAATTACTGGTTTGGGAATTGAATTAACCTATTGGTAAGCACTTTTATTAATTATAATTTTCTCTCTAATACATGGAATCTTACATGAACCTTATCTAATAATACCTTTATTTTCAATCAAATTTCTAGTCAGGTTGACTTACCTTACGGAATACTAGGTAACTAATTTCCCTAACAGTTGAATTGGCATGTCCATTGAGTTGGAGAAACAACTTTTCTTCTATACTTAAAAACTCTCTTGGTTTGTAATTGATTCCACTGTGGTCATTTTTTGTCTCCTTTTTTTATTTATATAATTTTCTACGATCTTGGCAATCGTGGATGCACCACATAATATCCTTTTCAAAAATGTGAATGTTGATGATCTTTTTATCTTTTATTTTTTTCTTGCACATGTCCGATTGTAATTTTCATTACGCATATGATTTATCAATCTGTGGGTCTTGCCACACATGTGCCCCATGCTTGGATCCATGGTTGTTGTTAATTTACTCACAGTTTGTTATGCTCATTTTTGTTTTAATTGAATTTTTGGAATTCTTGTATATTGATGGACTGAATTACCAGCCTCTGATGACGAGCTCCTTAGCTCGAAACACGTGTCAGGCTGTCCAAGAATGTCCAATTAAAATTCACCTTAACTGTGTCTTTAATCATGTTTTGTGCGCAGATAACAGGCAAACCACCCCTTGACACGAAAAGAAGAAGAGTTACTAGATATCTATGCCTCCTATGAAGACGCTTTCAAAGCAAATGAAAGAACTATAACTGATGTAAACTTTACACAGTACAAAACAATATTGCACAATGAACAGCAACACGAAGAAGAAATCCAGGCCCAACTAGATAAGGACACTGCCGACAGTAGTCAACCTTCTGTAACAGGAAGCCAAGAACCACTGGGACAGCCACCAATAGCAAATGAGGCAGAAATAGCTATGACAGAAGTAGAAAACACCATGTCTCACTATGAAGAAGATATAGAAGACTTAACTGTACTGTAATCAAAACTGAACAATGAGCAGCGTAGCATTTTTCAAGAAGCAACAAAAGAAATTGCACATGATGTACAACATGAAAATAAAGAATGTACCTGCCAAAATTACAAACCTATACTACTATGTGTCAGTGGTCAAGCTGGTTCAGGCAAAACATTCTTAAAATCATCATCAAGTTCCTTCAACAATTGACAAACAACAAACTGTCAGCTGTTGTAACTGCCCTCACAGGTTTAGCTGCCTAAAACATAGGCGGTGTCACTTTACACCAATTACTATTCCTTCCAGTAGAACATCAAAACAAATGAGAATATTACAAACTTTCTACAGAAGCTGCAATGGAACTACGCAGAGTTTTAAAACAAATGAAAATGCTACTAATAGATGAAGTGAGCATGGTCTCCAACCTAATGTTGGCTTTGATTCACCTCAGATTACAAGAAGTACTCAAAACAAACTACGAAGACCTCTTTGGAGGAAAACACATGATTGTTTTTGGAGATCTTCTTCAATTGACACCAGTGAAAGGTGAACCTATTTTTCAAACCTTATGGCACAAACTCTGCCCTAAAACTGTTGGCGGCATAGGAAATGTTAACCTTTGGCAACATTTCCAATACAGAGAATTAACAGAAAACATGCACCAGTCTGCAGACCTAACCTACGCCAACATTTTAAAAAGTTTTAGAGTTGGTGTACTATCTCAAGAAGCACAAGCAATATTAAAAACCAGGCACATCCATGCACTTTATGGCCATAACTCATGTGCTACTGATGTCATGGAACAATTAGCACTCAAAATTGTCAATTGTATGTCCTTAATGCCAACTCTTGCAAGCTGTTCCAAATTCAATGAAACAATGTTGAAAAAAGAAATGCAACCAATAATTGAAATTTGCTCCACAGACAAAAAGGATGTACATGGTATGACACTCCCCATGTGTCAACAAGCCACTACAAGACTATACCTTAGAAAACACAGCTGGTTTGGAGAAAATATTAAAATTATCTTTAAACTGTAGAGTAATGCTTAAACGTAACCTTGACGTGGAGCAAGGACTAGTTAATGGAGCACTTGGTACAGTTGTTGGCTTTCAAACATACCCACGTAACAACAACATTCAGTTTGTCAATATTCTCTTTGACAAACTATCAGAAGTAAAATGGATAGGACGCTCAACAGCCGATTCCTTCTTTTCAAAGACATGTATGTAGGCAGAGGACAATTTTCTCTAACTCTAGCATACGCAGTCACCATTCACAAATCACAAGGTCTTACCGTAGATAAAGCATTGATAGATATTGGGAACACAGTCTTTAAAGAAGGCATGAGCTAGGTAGCACTATCACGCTTACGTACACTTGACGGTCTATTTCTAATCAACTTTGATGCAAGTAAAGTAAACAGTGATATCCCTGGCATTTTAGAATACAATAGACTACGTTCACTATACACCCCCCATCTAAAAACCTATCTTGTTCCACAAAAACAAAACGTTGTAAAAGAAAACTACTTCAAACAGAAATGCAACAGGATCTCAGTCCAAATCCTCCAAAGAGAGTAAAAGAAGGTAGTTCTTCATCAATTACTACAACCAAAGAAGAATCTACTACTCAAAGAAATTCAGGTACTTCTTCAAAGAAGCAACACACACTCCGAAGAAATGACTTGGACGCAGAACTATCTGGTCCATTCAAATTTTCAAATAGAAGTGGTGTAAATTGCTATGCAAATGTAGCAATAAAGATTCTATTTCAATTGCCACCAACTGTTGACAACATTTACTTACACAATACAGACCAATTGTGTTTGGAAATGTTAGTACTTCATAGAAATGCAAGCAACAATCCTGACAACACATGTAGTGTTCATGGAATAACTCAAGAATTGGACGACTGTGCTGGAATGGTCAAATTCACTATAAACTCAAAAGTAGATCCACAAGAATTTCTAATGTACTTACTACAAGTACTGGAAAACAAAAACATACCTATAAATTAAATCTTCCAGATTTCATACATGTCGAAACATACATGCACTCTGTGCAACAATATGGCACAGGAAGAAATCCCTAATGAATGCTTTGTGTATGTAGCCATACCTAACTGTGAATCCGTTCCATTTCAGCAACTTGTACAAACTGCAGACCATGGCAGATTATGTACTACCTGCAATTCAGATAATCGCTCCACCTTACAAATACAAACACATAGTAAATTCATAATATTAATGCTTCTATGTTACAATGCAGATGGTACCAAAACAACTGCAAACTGACTGGATTCACACATGGTCAAGTATCACTTGGTAGGAAAACCTTCCCAACAATTGATATAATTTACCACGCAGGAGCCACAACCAATGCAGGTCACTATACTGCATATATAAAAAATAATTGTGGATGGTTTGAATGTAATGATAGTACCATTACTCTAAAGCAGAGATGACCAGCAAATCTTATAAACGCTTATTTAATCTTTTTAAAACCAGAATTTAATAACTAATCTGAGCACAACATGGAGGAACTGCTTGGTACAGTCAAAGTCTAAGAAGTGTGCTTTTGTGTTGCTGCATTCCATAGTGAATTGGATGTGCTGATCACATTCATTTAGCCAGAGCGGAGCGTGAGCAGAGGGTGAGCAGTCGTCTGCAGTCTGCAGTCTTTCCACCCTGTTTGCTATTGGAAGTGCCTATATTCATCTACACTACCGTGAAGCGGTGAGCGGAGCGTGAGCAGAGGGTGAGCAGTCGACTGCAGTCTGCTGCAGGAGCTATGGAGCCCCCTGACACGTCTGAGACTCTGCTCGCACAGTCTGCAGTAGATCCCACCTCAGAGGCCTCTTTGCGAACACTACGGAGCTCCTCGAAAACACTTGATGCCAAGAAAATTAAATCAGCCCCGTGTTTAAAAAAACCAAAGGACCCGAAGGAGCAAAGATTACCCCCGAAGCCAATTATTACCATCTCCTCGAGTAATACGAACACAATGAACACTGTGAGTACTGTGTTTTTACCGAGTCCAACGACCGTCCAAAGGAACAGTAAGGACCAAAACTTGGTGGACCCCTCAAGTGCCGTGTCTCAGTCACCCAGTGACTCTGCAAATCTTTCAAACACATCCAATACATCTATAAACACCTCAGGCAACGTTTTACACAAGTTTGGCCTGACGAAAACAACAATGACCATCAACGCAGCAGAGTCCCCAGCTCCAACTCTTCCTGCGTTACCGCTTTCCCCAGTACCAAGGACTCACTGTCTGGTGACATCCGACGCCACGGTTCAGCAAACGGGGTCCCGCCAGATCTTTCTGCCCGCAGTACCGGCGGCTCACTCCATCCCATTCTGCAGCCCATCCCCCGCCCGGCAGGCACTGCCTTCCCGTCTCGTCAATGAGACGAGGGATGCTTTGGTTTCAGCTGTCGGAGGGCGGCCGGCACAGGCTCCTGCGCAGCCTGTCTGGGGAGGCGGTTTTGGGGTCTGCTCTTCCAGGAGCGAGCCGATCCTGGCAAAGGCGGGGCCTTCCAGTGAGCGGGGCTCCTCTTCGATGCAGGCGCTCGAAACGCCGTCCCCGATGAGCATCCGCACGGTGCAGGACTCGCATGTATACCCAATCCAAAGCACCATTTTGACTTTGCTGCCTGAACTGGAGGGCCCCATGAAGGTCTTTCCTAAGGACGTAACTTTAGCCACGAATCCAACGACAGTTGTGGTGGAGGCCCAATTCCATGCCTCACATGAAGTGCAAAGAAACAGTATCTCTCACTTGGTCCCTCGGGCCCCCCCCACCATTAGATCGGGATTACGTTCCCGTACAGAATAACGCTGAAACAGCAGCTGCAGCACCGTGCGCTACCCTTAAGAGCACTACTACTCCTTTCTCTACGGAAAAGCGGACAGACCTGTCCAACCCTCACTCAGAGGCAGCCCCTGTGTCCGAATTAGAAACTCAAGACCTTAAAAGAAATAAAAAGTCTAAAACAAATGTAAAACAAAAAGTAAGTAGATCAAAGGAAGCATGGAAGTCAACCCTCCCAGCCCCACTCCTTTCCAGGGCCTTGAAGGATTTCATAAATAAGCAATACAAAAGAAAACTGGACCAGACGAAAGAACTGTCAGATGCAGAAATCTTGGAGGCTATTCAGGACCTCCCACCTGTAAGTAAAGCGAGAAAACTAACATCGAGGATCCCAAATCAGGCCCAGATCCACTCAGCCATCCAAAGCCAACTAATAGGATCGAGAGATGCTTTTAGTGCGCCCAGGTCCGACGTGGTGCTGAAAAGGGTTTCGGCAAATCTTAACAACGAGGTGCCCCTGTGTAAAGAAGTGAACAAAGATTTAGAATCGCAGGGAGAAACTCCCGATCCAAAAAGGATTTCGGCAAATTGCAACAGCGAGGTGCCCTCGGTTAAAGAAATGAACAAAGACTCTGAATCACAGGGAGTGACTCCTGACTCAGACACCATGAACCCTAGCAGCACTCAGAACACCTCAGTTTCGGAAAACAGTACCCATGATTTAAGTAAGTCGATGCGCCCCAAAGACTTTGGATCAACATACGGTAATCAAATTTCTTCCATGCCTATACATGGCCATAAACCAAGAAACGGCATACCATCGACACCTCCTGCAACTCGGCCGTCTCCTGATCGCCTGATTCCAGACGAGGGTCCGACTCAAACAGATGACCATTTACAAACATCAGACGCATCGCCCCAACACACTCCACGGCCCAGATCTCCGCCAAAAAATAGAAGACTCAGTGAAGTCACAACCTCGGGCAATAAGGCTTCGCCCTCGAAAAAAACAGATTTGCCAATAATCATGTCTGCAATTACAGTAGCTTTAGCACCATTCGGAAAGCTGTATGAAGCCATCAATGACTCACTGAAAGACAGCAATGTTCTAACTGCAATGATGCATAGCAAACTGATATTTGTTGAAGGTTTCATTACAGCTCTGGACCAAAGAAACAGAGAGCAGAGTGTGATGTGGGACTCTAAGCTGAGTCGGCTAGAAGAGCTCTTAAACCTTCTCAAACCAGCTTTTCCAGCTACCCTGGAAAAAGAGACCCAAACAGAAGCCGCGGCAAGTTCATCTGCTCCAGCGCCGGTTTTTAAAAGACAAACGGACAAGGCCACACAATCCAACCCAGTAGTAACTAAACACCAGGGAACACTGGAAAATCAACAAAAGACAACACAGAGCACTAAAAGCAAACCACTGTTGAAAATCTCTACGGTCAATGAAGTGGCCACCAATGACGCACAAATAGTGTCGGCCCTTGATCCTGTGATGGCAGTGAGACCTAAACAAAAAGAGTCACTAAAAGAAAAACCGACTCCACCCCAGCAAAAACAAAGTCTAAATAATTCAGTTATCTGCATTTCCTCCTCCCCAAAATCCACTGAAGAATTTATAGCTCAAAGCTCGCTGATGGACATAACTCAACATCTGGACCCAACAGAAGGTCGATCATCGATTCAAGGAACTTCAAATGAAATTATTCCATCTGCTACACCGATTCAAATTGAACATAAAGCCACCAAACAGCCTTTGGTCACAACGACCCTGAATCAACAAAAAGTATCACCACCTGCATCAACCCAAACCAACCGTAAACCTAGTCCATCGAGACGCTTACTGGAGGATCAAGGCAAATCAAGTGGGGCGTCTCTACCTCTGACTCGTCTCTTTAAAATTGAACAAAAAACCTCTAATGACCCCTATATGATTCTAAATCGAAATACGGTTCTGAGAACACTCAAAAAGGTGAAAACCCTACAGAATTTAAAATTGTCCGATTTCACTCTGATCGAACCATATCATAGAAAGAACCAAGCAAAGGCCTACCTGCACATTAAAAAATGTGCATTGGAAGAACTTCCACAAGATATATACGTGGAATTGGCCCTTTTAGGCTTCAATCTTTACGAGATGACCTCTACGAACTCCAAAGAATCATCAAAAGATAGCTACAGACTATCCCCGAAAAAAAATTACAGATTCAAGTCACGAACGGAAGACCTTTATAGATCAACGAGAAGGGGAAGAAGTCCAACATCAACATCAAAAAAGAGCTTGACGACCGACGGATCACCATCAGAAAGACGCTCCACGACAGTCCGCCTAAGAAATACCACAAGGAGAGACGAGAGAGCAGAATATAGAGAAGATCGCAGGCAAAAATACGATTCTGAACGGTACCATGGATATCTTACAACTCCCCGTCTAAATAATCAAGATCGAGGAGCGGTGTCGCTGAATGAGAGAACTTCAAGAAAAATCACAAAGCAGACCCTGATTGAGCCCGAAATAACAACTAAGAAAAACAAATGGAATTGGCTCTGCAGTGTCCTAACCCCAGGGGTGAAGAGATAGCAACCACCGGGGGATGTAAAATTGATGTCACTCACATCCCAATCGTCTCAGCAAATACCCTTGAAAGAAACTTTAAGCATAGCTTCATGGAACACTAGAGGCCACGTTCACCTCACCAAGTCTGAAAGCCATGACCTGAGCCCCTATGACATTATATGCCTTCAGGAAACGTGGTTGCGTGAAAAACCGGCCCTCGATGGCTGTTGCATTGAAATATCTCCGGCTTCCAAAGGGCCTTTGGGTCGCCCTTCATCGGGATTACTAACAGCCACCCGCATAGGTTCCGACATAACTATCACAAAGGTCATAACTCGCTGCTATGAAATTCTGGCCGTTCTGATCACATGGAACCCTGAAACTCCATCGACCAAGCACAGAACACAGGATTCGGTAGCAATTATAAACGTTTACTGGAACCCTCAAAAGACCTCAACTGTGAACATGTGCGTGAAAGTGTCCAGCACAATTGATGAAATCGCAATCAAATACACATCTTCAAACATTCTGATCTGCGGGGACCTCAATGGAATTGCACAACACCCGATGCCCCAAAAAGAAAAGACCCCATCAATTCCTCTGCCTTAAACAGAGGACTTGCATGGAGCACAATTATGAAATCTCAAAATCTCCTTAACTCCACCACTACGACAGACTTAGATGCCTTGATACCAACTTGGGAGCGTGGCACGTCATCAGCCACTCTTGACTACATCTTTGTCTCCGAATCTGTGTATCTCAACATAGTCTCATTCAACATCATTAAAACGAAGCACAGTGATCATAATTTACTGAATCTGACGTGCGGAAATAAAGGGGCCATTTTGCAATTCTACGAACCTCAAATTGAGACAAACTCGCAACAAACTCGTCTGAAATGATAGCTCCTGATATCTGTAAGCTAACAGAACAATTGGCCAGCCTAACGTCTGACCCCACACGTCAAAACGGAGTGGCCGGATCAAGCTATATTCCTCTTCTTCTGGCTTTCAAAAAACCTGGAAAGAATGCCAATAACCAAAGTATTCAACACACCCATGAGTATAACGCGACCTTGATTACTAAACGGAAACTCTTAAGAAAACTGAAAAGAGAGGCAGTAACTTTGAACCTACCAACACAATGGGAAACCCTTAAAGTAGAAACAAGAAATTACAAACAATGGCTGAGAAACTCAAGATGTCTCTTATACCAACCGGATGCCGAAGAGATGTTGAAAGCTCTTTCAAACAAAAAATCCCGAGACTTCTGGTCGCTTATCAACAAACCAAACCGATTCTCGAATTCGCACATGATTAATCCAGTGCCGGAAGAAAAATGGACCGCCCGTTTTCTGAACATGTTCGAGTCAGCAGAAGGCAATGACGACGAGACCCAGCGTACAGAGAACCCAATCTGGGTGGATCAGACTGATATTGGCGATATTAAATCCATAATCATGAAATTGAAGTCGGCAAGAGCACCCGGGACCGATGGGCTCGCGAACTGTGATTTAAAACAACATCCGGACGAGTGATCGACTCTCATCAGCTCTATTTCCAAAGTCTGCAAAGAAAGAAGAACGATTCCGGACTCATGGACGAAAGCTGTGATTGTCCCGATCTTTGAAAAAGGAGCAAGAGAGGATCCCTTGAATTACAGGCCAATAGCCCTTCTTGACGTCATCGGGAAGGTTTCGCCTCAATCCTTCTGTCACACTTTCGGAAATGGGCCTTCACCTCTGCGTGCTCCGATCCCCTGCAAACAGGATTCCAGAAAAATGCGAGCACCAGTGCCAACATAATGTGCCTGAACCTATTGAAGGAAAGAGTCCTAACAGGAGCACCTCAGATTTTCCTAGCATTTGTCGACTTGTCCCAAGCTTTCGACAGAGTGGACAGGTCGAAACTGTAGTCTAAACTTAGGACATGGCATTGCCCAGAAAGCATTTTGGAACCCATAATCAGTCTCCACACCAATACCAGCATAAAGGTCCGTCTAAACAATCAAGGTCTAATTTCGAACTCTATACCGACCTTCCGCGGAGTGAAGCAAGGTTGCCCTCTGGCACCTGCCCTGTTAATATCCTTTCTCAGAGATTTCAAAGACACCCAAGAAAAGATAAGGTCCTTCCCACCAAAAATAGGCTCTACAAGTGTTCCGAGACTTCTGTATGCGGACGACCTGATTTTACTTGACCTTACTCAGGTCGGTCTGCAATGTCAACTCGATAATCTTTCTACTTACATCACCGAAAATAACCTTGAGATCAACAAAGCTAAAACAAAAATAATGATCTTGCAAAAACCAGGTAGCAAAAAGAAAGACCGCTTTCAATGGCACGTCAATGAGACACAAATCAAAGTGGTTGACTCATTCAAATATCTCGGAGTGCAACTGGACACCACCAAGAAATCCCGGAACATGCAAGCTATCCTTTGGGCCAAGGCAAAGAATCTAGCCGCACAACTAAGAGCAGTTGATCGAAAATATGGCAAATTTTCACTTCAACCGGCGATCAGTTTCTACAAGGCAAAAATGATTCCTTCCCTGACTTATTGCATGGATGCTACACCTTCAATTCCTTCTCAACTCTGGCAAAAACTCGAAGGTCTTATTTGGAGAGCAGTGCTAGGGCTACCTAACTCTACAGCGGTAGCGCCGATTAGACGAGAACTCGGCCTCATATCCCTGAAAGCAGTGGTGGACCATAGTACTCTACAGCTATATAGGAAAGTCATCCATCCAGATAGTCTGAAAATCTACCACATGATAGCTGAAGAGATTGAAAAAGGCAACAACCGCTCTATGAACCAGTGGGCCACGGAACAAAAACAGAAACTGCAGACGATCGCCTGTACCGAAGAAGAACTGAGGAATAATCCGACCAGGATTAAAACAAAATTGGAATGTTGGGACTGGATCATTACTACTGATAAAGCAACCTCTAACAAACTTTTAGTCCATCTCCCCATGAACATAAACAAGCTGAAAGAACCAATGGCATACTGTAAAAGATATCCCAGTAAATCTCTGATGAGAACCTTTTTGAAAGCCCGTCTGAACGCTCTACCGACGCAAGAAATTCTAGCGATGAGAGCAAGATCAAAGGAAAAAACCTGCAGATTCTGCCAAAATCCTGAAGAGACTGAATCTGTAAGACACCTGCTGATGCGCTGCCCCACCCTGCACCAAGCCAGAATTGCCTATTTCAGTCCTCTGACAGTAACCTCATTTGCGGGCAATGAAGACATCTGGTAGAACCGCCTTATTACAGGCGAAAAGACTCGATGGCACACGGCAGCCGATAAACTTCTGGAACTGGCAATGGAAAGGACAAAAGCGAGCACGGACGTCGGTCTCTCGCCTACATAACCTCGAGACTGCATACTAACTATACTGTCAACGAGATTTACTGTGAGTGGCATTTGCTCTTGTAAAAATCTATTTTTGATTATATACAAGTAATAAAAATAAAAAATAACTAATCTGTACATAAACATTAACAAAACTTCAATTAGAAAACTATAAACAGTTAGAATACACCTACAGGTATCTAACCGCCCCAAGATTCTGCAACAACAACACAAATAAATCAATACCACTAAATTATAAGAAGAAATAAACAGTTAGAATACGCCAACAGGTATCTAACTGCCCCAAAATTCTGCAACAACCAAACAGATAAATCAATACCACTAAAATATAACAAGAAATAAACAGTTAAAATATGCCAACATGTATATAACTGCCCCAAGAATCTGCAACAACCCAACAGATAGATTATCAACTTGAGAATATAAATAAAGAACGCTAACCAGTTACTATTCAACAACAGGTACATAACAATCTGCAACAAGCCAACAGATAGAACATTAGACAGAAACAACAAGTAAACACTGAAAACAAAGAAAGAAATGTACTGTACCATAACGAAAAAGGTTTTTTTTTAAATCCAACATGGACTTTCTTTTCCCACAGACCCAATGATTTAAGCAACAAACACAGAAGCTGAGCAAATTGCACAGTACACTGGTTTGTAAACTACTAAATATGAGGCTCGAAATAAAGCAGAAATGTCTGTTATGCACTGTAATAAGTCTTTATAAACTAAGTATACTTACATGATCTTTTCTTTTAACACAGAAATTGAAAAAGAATATCTGCTCCAGTTACCCAAGTGATGAAAAAAATATATTCAATCACAAAAAATCAAACAGTTACTATATTACAATAAGTACAACTCATAAATACTGCTCCATAACACAACCATTGAAGCAAACATCTAACCATACACCACAATACAAAATGTTTACTTCCATGGATATGTTATACTGCAGTGCTTGTTACCGAACTCTACAATCTTAATGACATCACATAGCCAAAACTTCACATACAAACTATACAAATCAAACAGTACACAAACTGTACATTTACAAATATTTGATAGATGTTTGATTCTATGGATGTGATCTATGGGTGTGATATGCTGCGGTGGCACCCAAGACTCTAGGCCCTGGCCACAACCACCGCAGCATATCACACCCATAGATCATACCATAGAATCAAACATTTTAACTGGCTATATGGGTCACTGCATTGCATTTTTCATGTCCTCGGACAGCCGCAGTGACCGCGGACTTGGCGAACACATCAGGGGTGCCTGCCACCTAAACAAATACAGCATTTCACCCATCTCATACTCCTCCGCCCTCCCCAAGCACTCTTACACACCAACACACTTGCCAAATTTGTATGTTGCCCCGTTCGTCACCATATTGTTCGCAGATGTCCGCAGATCCAAGATGGTGGGCGCATCAAAACAATGCGACGCACCTCACGCTTCATTCCAGCAAATCAGCAAACACGTTGCATGTCCGCGGACATGACACAAGCCGATTAGCCAATGGGTGTCCTGTCCGCGGAGCGAACAGGGAAGTGTGTCCGCGGAGCGGTCATAGATATCAATAATTTTTTGTGACCTACTTTTTGGTCATTTAAAAAAAACTACTGGACGTATTTTCACCAAATTTACAAAAGCACGCTTTCGGGACCAAGCCGCTGCTCCTGCCACAAATTTGGAGAAAATCCGTCCAGCGGTTTGGGCTGTAGGCGTGAGCAAAGTTTTTTCCCCATTCAGTCCATGGGAAAAAAGACATTTTGGGACCCCCCCCCTATAACTTTGCCCCCCCTGGATTCGTCCAGGGGGAGCGAAGTTATAAGCCGCCCAAAAAGTGCTCTTCCTATGGGATTAGCAACTTAACCATAAGATTTAAGAACCTGAATGGTTTGAGCAGCCTTGCTGAGAATCATCTGTAGAAGGTGGAGAGTGGAATTAGAAAGGCCAAGAGAGAGGCTATTGCAATATTCCGGACTTTTAAGATCAGGCCCTGGCTACATGTTGTAAGCACAATTGAGAAACTAGAGAAGGTGTTTAAGGAGGTGCAGTTGGAAGTGGGATTTCCCATATAGCGCAAGGATATGCAGAGTGAAAGAGACATAGTTGTTTAATAGGATGTTAAGATTTTTGGTCAGTGGAACTAGAGTGGATGGGGCACTGGAGGAGAGAGGTAATGGAAAAGAGAGATAGGAAGGGATGTTTGAGTCAAATTAGGTGATTTTGGTTTTAGCTGCATTGAGACACAATTTGTTACTGAACATAAATGCCTGGATATGAGAGGAGCAGGAGGCAATCTAATCCGGAGTTATGGTACATATCTTCAAGTCTGAAAACAGGTCTTGTATCATCATCATAAGACTGGAAGGTGCAAGTTAAATTAGAGATAAGGTGAAAAAGAGGAACAATGTAAGGATTAAAATGCCAACAGGAGAGAATGTTGCCTTTGGGAACCCAACAGTTAGAATTAGATGATAATGATAGGAAGGAGCCAGAAAATACTCAAGACACTCTTAGATACTGAAGGAGGTACCATACCTGTTAAGGATGTTGGCATTATTGACAGTATCAAAGGTAGAAGACAAGTCAAGGAGGATCGGGATAGCCAGGGCATTAATGCCAACAGCTGGAGTAGCTCAACCTTCATGTCCCCTAGAGGGTTTCTAGATTGTTGGGCATGAAACAGGATGTTTCACTGAAGGGAAGAAGTTTGGAGATGTCCATCTTCCCAGGGATGTCATCTTTATAAGTAATAAACTACAATAATATTTAGTTCTGCAAAAAAATACCACAGAGGAAGTCAGTGTCAGGGCTTCAATGTTTTCTTTGATGGAAAAAGCAGGTGACGTGAGATCTTTTTGCCGAGGCCTTCAAGTTTTGGTCTGTGCACTTCAAATCCGCAGGACAGATCAGTTTGAAGTTGATGTAGCAAGATATAAGACAGGTTGAGAAGTCATCATTGAGTACCAGCTTAATTTAAACATGTCTGTCAATGGTGGCAACAATCAAGTCAAGTTTATCCACAAAGAAAGAAGACAAGTTGTCAGCAAAACCTTGGGATGATATGGAAACTTGGGAGCAAGCATTAGGCACATTCACTTCTCTGGGGATCTTGAAAATCTCTGCAGATGTATTGTTTGCTTGATCAATATGTTTGTGCAATAGATTATTCTTCTTGTGCTTAATGGAAACATGGTAATCTCTTTGGTGCTTTAGGTAGGACAGTTTACGCTCCCTTGGTCTAGATGTTTGGCAGAAAAATTACAGAACCCTATCCTTACGTTTCATGATGACAAGATCAGTGTCAAATAAACAGTTCAATTTTTGGAACAGTTGCATCTTCTTCATGACAGTGGGCATGAGAATATCCATGGCATGAGAGAGAGCATTGTGGAAACTAGAAGTAAGTTAAGGGAAGATGCCAGAGGGTCTGTGTCCCAATGAGGTGTTGTGAAGGAGACGACAAAGGCAGCTATACAGACTCTTCTCATGGGTCTGAGGAGGATACACTTTTCCATGGTAGTAGAAGATCTGTGGAGGGACCACTACCACATTTGACAAGGTGAGCTGATAGCAAGGAGTGATCTGTCTATGATTGTGCCATGGAGGAAATGTGATAAAGTGACAACTAATTCAGCAGCTAAGATCCGGATTATGGCCACCCATATTGGTAGGAGAGTACAGCCAGATTTTGAGGGCCATGCCATCACTTGAGTCACACAAGAGGGCAGTGGACTTGTTATTAGGATCTTCTAATATGACGTTGAACCCCCCAGGATAAGTATTATTTTAGAGACATACTGGAAACTCTGTATGAAGTCCAGCCATTCCTTGTCATAGTGGGAGGTGTCAGTCACCTGGGGGCCTGTAGATGGCTATGGTGAGGAGGCACATGTTGGAGTAAAAGAGGCTCTTTCAAGGTATGCTTTTGAATGTTTGCATGTTCACCATAGCGTAGTAATCTGGCCTTCAGATTAGCTGTGAGTGTGAGGTCATCTGCAGTGGAATGTTTGTGTGGAATGTTTGTGTGGAGGCGTTCTGCTGGTGACGGTTGGAGAGGAGAGTGAAGCAGTGAGCTGAGAAGATGGGTGTGGGGGTGAGCCTGGTGTTTCCCGTGTTATCTTGTGTCCCCTACCATCCCTGTGTCTTGTGGAGGAGTTCAGGACATGGACAATAAAGAACCCAAGAACTTACGTGATGTACTGGCGGTCCATCATTGTTACACTGGCGACGAGGATGGGATGGTAGGTGGACTGCCTTTCGTATGGCGCTGCTGGGGGGGGTGCAGCATTCCTGGAACACCGCCCCCGTGTTGTCCCCCCACACCCAGGCGGGCCTGTACCCAGTGGGCCGTGATATTTGGTTGTTGTCCTCGGCCAGCTCCGTGCCGGCTACGCCTCATACTGTGGAGGGGCAGCCATGGATTTGAGTGCATTCCGGCTGCATTTGGCTGGTGTCCCGGAGGTGCGGACCTAGTGGCCGATGGATTCAGGCGCTCCTCTGCCCAGGAAGAGGAAGCCTGGGTTCTTAGCTGTGCCAGGGTGTTGGCGCCGGAGTTGCAGAGGTGTTTTGAGGCCATTGGTGTTTGCTTGGTGTGGCCGTCTTAAGTGAAGTAGCTCTTAGTTTGCAGCGTTGGTGGCGCACCCCTGCTCCTGCGATCCGGGCCCTCCCGGGTGAGGCCATGGAGAAAGTGCTCCCTTGATGTTGGAGCATTACATGCTCCCGGAACTTATCGTGACGGAGAATTGGCCTTTTGTTTCGGCGGCGGAGGGGGGAGCGGCATGGGTTTTCCCGACCCCCGTTCTGCGTGAGGTTGCCTGAGTCCTTGGCCGAATCCTGCAGGCTGGATGGAGGAGGAGCTGGCCCCGGCTCGATCGAGAGAGAGCAAGTGAGTGCCTGCATTCCGTGGAAGCCGCGCCTGGTGGGTTGTGAGGAAACCAGCTGCGATGCTGCTGGGTCGCTGCTCCCTGCTGTTGTGTTGACGTCATTTCAGTGAGAGGCGTTCCTGCTCAGTCACGTGCACAACGGACGTGGTTCCTTGCGTATCAAGCCTCGTACGCTGTATGGCAGACGGGCTTGGGAACTCTCCTGGTCTTCAGCGCGACTGCAGACAGTTATGCTTGCAAGTTCGGAAGTGGAACAACGTGTCAGAGGTAAAGAGTTTCAGGGACCTCCCGGTCCTTGTAGCTGTCGCTGCCAAGACTGAGGCATGCATTGGAACAGTAGAGTGTTTTCTCTCGTTTGCCATTCCGTGCTGGGCATAAGAAGTTTGTCAATGTCTGCTCTATGGGTTATCGGAACGTTCCTGGTGCGCAGCATGGCAATGACGTTTCATCAGGTCATTGTTTGGGCCGTATGTGTGCACATGAGTGAATATATGTTGTGGCCCATGTATTAAGGGTGGGTATGGTCTATGCCCCGGGGGTAGTGTCAGGGGTATGTTTTTAAATGCCGTTGTCTCGTGCCTGTGTGATCCTTGTTGTGGCCTTCCGTGGGATAGTGAACCATGTATAGGGGTTCAGTGTTTTTCCCTTTGGTAACTCCCTGGTGTGGGAAGGGGGGGTTGCAATGTGATTCATTCTGCGGGGATGTAATGTGTTCCATTCTGCAAAGGACTAATGACATTGCTTTGTTTCATCTGGGGGATGGAGCGTTGGTCCGGGCAATCTAACCCCAAGGAGTCAATGTAACCCAAGGAGTGTGGATTGGGGTGTGAACTTACTCATGCAGGAAATGCATTGTGAACTTATTTATGCAGGAATTGCATCGTGAACTTACTTATGCGGGAAAATGCAGAAATGTGACTTTTCACCGAACACTGACTTGAATGCAAGTTGTTATTGGTGGTGCCCAGGAGCCCAAGCTGGTGGCATTGAGGGATGGGCTGGGGGTCATCTTCATCCAATGTTTACACATGTGATGTGTTTTCATGATGTTGCATTCAAATTCCATCCTTGTTATGCAATGTTACCAAATGGCATTTGTGCATGCTTTATGTCGTCAGTGTTGGGGTGTGAATGTGTGAACGGGTGCACGCTGTAGTTTGGCGCTCCTGTAGTCACGTGTTATTACAGCATTGGAGTGTTTGCGCCTTGTATGAGTGGCGTTGCGGTTGCGGTGTGCGGTCATGGGTTGAGTTGTTTTGCCCGTGTGTTTTGTGTCTTGAGTGCATGGTCAGGAGTGAATGAATCCTTGTGTAGTGCCTGGTTTAAGCCGGGGTTGGTCGCTATGTTTTGGCACTCAGGGGTGTTGATCCCGTTACCTTGAGCTTCCTTCTAACTGGTGTGTTCCAGGTTAGTTGGCAGTGGTGGTTGTGTTAAGGTCTTTAGTGCCTGATGGGTCAGGGTAGGTGGCTATCGGCCCTAGCGGTTGTTGTTTCTGGTGCCTTAGGTTGCAGGGTTGGTCACCTTTGGCGTTCTTGTTCCGTCATTAGTGCCTGTGTTGTCAGGGTTGGTCGCTTTTGGCATGGGTTGTGTCGAATTTTAGATCATTCATGGTTTCTGGCCCATTTAGCCGAGATGGGTTACTACGTTTGGAATTTAGCTTTACCAGTGTGTTTCCTGATTCCGAGTGTGGTAAGTCAGGTTATCTCCTGGTGTGTTCAGTAGCGGTGTTTTGTAGGTGGATGGAATGACTAACGGTTTGTGCAGAGGAGCAGTATTGAGTTGTGGTTCTTCCTTATACTGCGGTTCGTGGTTCTTTGTGTGGTTCCTCGGTCATTGTCAGGCTTTTGTTGTTGCTTCCTTTGGGGGAGGTTGGTTAGTGCTTGGAGGGGCAGCTCTGAGACTTCGGGGTGGCAGACCGAATTTGAAGGTGACATGTGCTAAGGTGGCTAAGTTAGTTAGGGTAGTGGTGTTAGTGTTGGCTAACAATAGTTTGGCTAGGGGTGGCAGCCCTAGGTCCTGAGGGGCAGCTTGGGACAGGCGCAAGTGCTCTGTTTCTTATTTTGTGGCCTCGAGGGGTGGACCGAGGGAGTGGTCAGTTGTTTTTAGGTTGCATGCCGTTGGCACTTTCTACTTGGTCTGAGGGTGTCCTGCAAATGTTGTCCTTTCGTGTGGTTTCCATTATTGGTGCTACCAGGGTTTCTGCGCATAGGCGGCCGCTGTGTTGCGGAATTCTGGTAGTGTGTTGTGTGGGGTGTTAAGGTCTTGTGCTGGTCACATTACCTTGTCATTCTTTTGTTTTCCCATGGAGAGATTGGTGTAGAAACTGGCTTTGTGTTTCTAAGGGGAGGAGAAGTGTAGTAATCTGGCCTTCAGATTAGCTGTGAGTGTGAGGTCATCTGCAGTGGAATGTTTGTGTGGAATGTTTGTGTGGAGGCGTTCTGCTGGTGACGGTTGGAGAGGAGAGTGAAGCAGTGAGCTGAGAAGATGGGTGTGGGGGTGAGCCCAGTGTTTCCCGTGTTATCTTGTGTCCCCTACCATCCCTGTGTCTTGTGGAGGAGTTCAGGACATGGACAATAAAGAACCTGAGAACTTACCTGATGTACTGGCGGTCCACCATTGTTACACATAGCAATCTTGGTTGTTGCATAAGCAGCAGAAAAGATTAGGGTTACACCACAAATTGACCTGTTTAGTCCATTACGTACAATATTTTTAAAGTCATCTGGGAGCAAGGTATCAACAGTGGCTGTGAAGTTTGAAAAGAACCGCTCTCAGTAAGGCCAAAACAAATCAATGTCATATTCCTGCAGTCGGTTGTGTATGTTAGAAGGATGGTGGAAGGCTGACTTAACATTGAGGGCGCCTACCAGAAAGAAATGTCTGGGCTTAACAACTTTTCTTAGGTACTGTGCAAAGCAACAGTGGTAGTAAGGAAACATGAGGGAGGCGACAAGAGCAGGAGGAAACCTACGGTGACAACAGCAATGGTTCCAGGAGGAAAGTGGGAGGAGATATAGGTGCGCTTGGAACACCAACAAAAGAGCTGAGAGGGAGAAGAGGAGTGGAAGCAGTGAGTTAAAGGAGAGTAACTTCTTACAATTGGCATGAGACATGATAGTTCAATTCCTGTGAATTCTGAGGACCATAAGGGTACCAGGGGAAGGGCCAACATTGTGGTTCCATCTGGTGTCTGCATTTGTCACAGAAGATCTGTGAAGCAACAGTTTAGGCCACATAAACGCATGGCAAGAAAATCAGAATGCCTGTCACTTTCTGCATGGAGGGAAGGTCAAAGTAAGTCTCAGCAAAAGGCAACCAGGGTTGCACTTAAGAGTATACATGTTCATGTATTTCATGGATGGTTTAGTGTTGCTCCCTGAAGGATAAGTATGGATGATGCAGTTAGCAGAAATGGGCAAGAATGAAGAAGCAATGATATTGCCATGGGAGGAACAGGGCAATACAACAGTTGCAATAACCCCACAGGTGAGATGCATAGGATATACTGGGCAGCCACAAAAAACAATAGTTGAAATAACCACACAGGTGAGATATAAATCTACACATTGGAATGCTCATAACAATACTCAGAGGCAATAATCACACAGTTCAGAGCGATATCAGTTGGTTGTAATAACCTCAGAGGTGAGATAGAGTAGATGCATTGGGAAGCACACAGCGATACAGCAGTTTCAATGGCTGTGCAGATGAGATGGATTAAATGTATTGGGCACCACACAACAATGTGCCAGTAAATCTATTTGACACAGTTGAAATATAACAAAGGTTCTGGGAAGCGCATGGAAGTTGCACTATAATTAGCAATTGAACCAGAAGCAGCATAAACACACCAGGAGTTCTTGGACTGCTTTGGGTACACACAGACTACTTGAAGAGACATTCAAAATTCTGAGAGCCTAAACAGTATGAGAAGGAAAGTGGTTTATTAAGGGAGACCGGATGCAAAGGCAAATGAACGTAAGCACGTACAATACAAGGATTTGGATGTTAAACAGGCAGAAGGAATTGATGAAAAGGGAAAGTAACATACTGGCACAGATGAGCAGATGAGGCTGGAGTCAAAGGGAGATCAGAAGGGTTCCAGGGTAAGGCAAAGTGACCTCTTATGGCCTAACAGGGCAAAACCAGGACTGCCCTTTCCTCAGCAGCCCTTCACTTAAGACACCCATCAGAAGGTGCCTATGAGCAGAACCAACACAGACGTGATCACATGGTGACAATGGGCATCACTAACAGTTTGGATGTAATTTCAGAAGAATGTATGCCAATCCCATGTACAGATACCACTAATTGGCCCAACACATTTACAGTGGGAGTACTCACGGGGAAACAACAGTGTTAGTCCACATTTTCTGTAGTCCGTTGGACTACATGGCGATTTTATTAGGTTTACAATGAGAGGTACATTCCAACTTGATAAATCCAACAATTCTTGGAACTGGAATGGAGGATTTACCTCCAGAAAAATGCTGGTGGTAAGTCTTTCAATTCAGATCGCAAATCAGAATTAAGTGCTGTAGTAAAACTGGAGGCAATCCCGTTACTGTGACAAAATGACTACTGCCCTGCACGAGTACCTGGATGAGTATTGAATACAACTCCTGCTCAGTCCCACAATGCTACTAAACTGGCAGTGATCTCATTCATAATGGTGAAACAGGAACAGCCCGAGAGGTAAACCTCCTTCACCTCTTGTGTTGACATGGGCTGATGGCAGGCTATCCTTTTTAGGAGGGGCGTGGAGGATCCAAACAAAAATAGAACCGGGGAACCAAAATAAAGAAAATATCCAATCAAGGTTGAATAAAGAAATAGGAAACTATAATTAAACTAAATACACTAATTAAAAACACTGTAATCCATTCCAGTGAAGATTATACAGAGAAGACACTGATTATGCAGACTTTAAGATGAAAGAGGTATTCTGACCCTTAAGACAGGTGGAGACAGGAAATATTTTCAGCATCCTGTTCAAGATGTCTATTAAAAGTAAAGGAGCAGGGCTTTAAATGTCACTAGTGTTCTTCTTTAAAGCAGTCCATGGGGACATAATCACTCCAATTACATTTCAGGTATGTACATGAGGCCCATACGCATTAATAGATATTTCAAGGTGCTCTACAATGGGTTGAGTTCTCATTGAGATGGTCGAGTCAGTTTGTCAAACTGGATCCAGTGTGTCGAGATGGTTGTGATAGCTTGAGATGGTCCATTAATGTGATGCAGGGCAGCAATGATTATTGGCTCGCATCTGGTGAAGAACAGGCAAGCAATGGTTGAGTTGGTGTATCAAAGAGTTTGAGTCTGTATGAGGAGGTCCAATGATGCAATGTGGTTCTTCAGTGGCAAATGGCTTTAAACTGGCTGAAACAAAGAAAGGCAATGGTCGAGCCAGCAGATCAATGGTTCAAATTAGATTGAAATACATTGATTTTCAAAAGTAGCCTGGCAGTTAGGGGAGCGTACCAGGGCAAAAATGACTTGAAAGTGCCTGAGTCAACTCCAAAGTGTATTGAGGTGGGCAACATAACCCAGACTTGTTTCTTGGCTTCTGAGTTGCTGGTAAGTATGCCAGAGAGCACTTGTAGGGGCTGTTATCTCAAGTGAGCAGGTTCCAGGTTACAGTATTCTTGCTGCATCTAGGCCGTGTACACACAGTTCATCCCCAAATGCTCCTCTTGGATGGGTAAGGAAAGTATCTCTCTCCATTCTTGGAGTCTTTGTCTTCCCCTCAATGGCAGAGGACTTGGGGCAGACTAAACTGTGATAGAGGTCCAGGTGAAATCCTTCTTCTTGAGCCTACCAATGATTATTTTAAATGGGGGGTTGTCCCCCCTAATATAGTAAATCTGTCACTACAGATCAAACCTTCTGTACATTTCTAATTCTGGCTGATGTGATCATTGTCAATTACCTAGTGACACAGTCTAAGAAAGCTGTGTCTTTAGGATGTGGGGAGTGGGTGTGGGAAATGTGAGATCCCCAAGAGATTCCAGGATGGTGGAACCCTTTAATGGACTGTAACTCCTTTGCTGGCTAAACTAACTCATTCGCCCCTCCTCTCTGCTGTGCATCACAGATCCTCTATTACCTCCCAGATGTGAGTTCCGTCTTGTGGGCAGCGCCTGTGCTTTGTAGCACACACCTCTCCCTGCTGCCTGGGGGCAGATCTTGTCCTCTTGGATGGTGACTGAAAGAACAAAGGCTTTGCTTGTGCTCAGCCCACATGGTCTACTTTGAGTGAAACTCAGTCCCAAACAATGCATTTACAGAATGTCCTGACAGAAGGGGTCACCAAAAGCCAGTCTGACAATAAAATTACACCAACGGGTTTTGTCCATTATAATTGTAGGTTCACAGAGGCCAAGGTATCAAAACTAGACATGGCTTATATTAAGATATGAATTTGCCAATAGGCCATGGGTGCATTCAATTATGGATTTCGGATCAGGGCTATCTACGGTTAAAGGAGGTCCCTGACAGTTGGAACTTTGGGTTCCATCAGGCTACTTTCAGGAACGCACATATGTTGGGGAAATGCAAGGTGGCTTCATAGGTGTGTAAGTATACAAGATCAAAAGAGTTAGGTGTTTGTTCTACACTTTTGAGCAGAAAGCTGTATGAAAGTAAGGTTGATGATTAGCAGTTCTCCCTTTCTGAAATAGAATTGCTAGCATCATATTAAGCTTTATATATGTTAGTCCATGACAGTTCCCATTAAAATAAAATGGATGTATGGAATTTCCGCCAGAAATGTACTGCAATTCAGAACTAATAAAGAAGCCGAATGGACTAATCATGACCCTGCCTGACCCTGGTGTATAGGGAGTCGAGCCCAGGTCTGGTGCTGCCAAGCTGTATCCACAGGCCTCAACTTGAGGCTCAGCAGGTGAAAAGTGGTGGATGGTGGAGAGATTTCACAGGCTGCTACAGCGCAGATGGTGGGGAGTAGAGGAAGGCTGTCTGCATGCAGAGTGTCTTAACCCTCGCTGTCCCCGGCTAACAGCAATAACTTGGAGACAATGTTCCAATCATGACCCTGCCTGAAATGGCATCCGGGGAGCCGAAGCAGGGTAAGCAGTTGACAAGCTGGATCTGTAGCTCTCAACTCAATCCCCAGTCACGGCAAGGAGGTGGTTAGTGGGGGGTCTGTGCATAGCCACTGAAGCTCATATGGTAGGGAGGGGCTGCTATTGTTGCATTATTTTTTGTTTGCATATTGTTTTGCATTTGCGAAATTTGATACAAATTCCACTCACGGTTCAGGCACATTTGTTTTACCATTATTCTATGCACAGGGATTGTGCCCCTTTCAGTGCAGGAACCACTGTGCTCCCTAAAGAGTTTGGTATTATCCTTCTCCTTCCCCTTTCTTCCATGTTTGCAGGCAGGGCATATTCAACATGTTCATTCCTACAGGTTTTTCACCACTGCTTATTTACTACTAGAAGTACCACCCGGTGTTGCACGGGACTGTTGCTGACATGCATGTGAGGGTCTACTAGCCTTCTATATATTTTGTTGTGTCATTACTTCCTATTTTTGAAAAAATGGCAAAATCGGCAATTTCCCGAAATTGTCTATACTGATAGCACACGGCTGCACCCTGTTTCATCCCTGTGCAGGGCGAATGGGTCGGGTTGGTCAAACTCACTATTTCCAGTACACCCCAGACTGGTATGCTGACCTTGTGTCCTAACTTCCTATTTCTGGAAAAGATGCTAAATCTGCAATCTTCCAAAATCGCCTATACTGATAGCACAGGGCCGGGCCCACACGGTGCAGGACGAATGGGTGGGGTTGGTCAGATTTCACAATCGCCAGTACACCCCAGACTGGCATGCCAACCTCGGGCCACAATTTCAGCCTACCAACTGTTATGGGGCTGGAGCTAACAATCGCAAAATCTGCAATCCTATGCTGGTAGCACAGGCAAAGGGTACGGTTGGTAAAATGTTATTATCGCCAGTACACCACAAACTGTTATGTTGACCATGGCACAAAAATTCAGCCCACTAACTGTTATGGGGCTGGAGCCAAACGCGAACATACCAACACACTTTCACAAATATATATATATATAGATTGGGAACACTTTTGAGTGCAACCACACTGGGCGCCTATTTAGTGTGCATTAAAGAGAAGCAAGGGTTGCAGATATTCTAGCTAATTCTCCTAACGCCTATCAATACGATTGTGATAATAATGTTCTTTCCAATTTTTACGTGGTTATTTATAGAATGGTAACATTCATGTTTGATGTCAATGTTGGAGAAAATGCCATAATATTTTGATGAGATTTTAGTCTGAAGTACAGCCAGAGCTATATACGGGATTGTTGAGGATGATGGTGAGTCGGCATATGGTTATTCCAACTCAAAGCTTGTCTGAAAACTGAATTCATACATATATGAGATTGTAACTATGTCTTAATGATGTTGTCTTTTGACATCTGAAGAGGAGAACTTCGTCAAATAGCCCAAGAAAAATGACTTATTCCTCAGCTGGATTCCAAAGCTTATTTAATTATTTTCCCTAAATGGGACAAACAGTTTTTGCTGAAATTAAATATGTTGTTCTGAAGTGTTCATCCTCTAGCGATGTTGCAGTCCAATGTATTTTCAACAGTGTTGTGGGCATTTACCTTGCTACAATTGTTGCAAGTTTTGTGAGTTGCTTTAATGCCCTCGGGAGGAAGTGAAATCAGAGGAGAAGAGGAAGAGGAGGCTGTGGATCTAATGTATCAGGAAAGGTGCAAAGTAAAATGCTGCACTTGCTTTTACTTTACACCAACACAATTCCCTCCCTACTTATTCTGCAGAACCAATTATAATTGCACCAGATGGTAGTATTTATTTATTGTATGTATTTTTGCATTTATTGTAGCACACAAGTGCAAGCTATGTATACAGATTCAACATACAGGTGGTCCTTAAAGCCTAATCTGGCAAAGCCATGCCTCATGGTATGGGGCTACATCAGGTATACATATAGATGATGGACACAATTGGGGTAAATACACATTCTGGCTAAGCCTCACCTTATGGTACAGGGGCTACATCGGGTACATATACATGAGGGACACAATTAGGGTAAATTCACATTCTGGCAAAGCCACACCTCATGGTACGGGGGGCTACATTAGGTATACATATACATGAGGGACAACATTAGGGTAAATGCACATTCTGGCAAAGCCACACCTCATGGTACAGGGGCTACATCGGGTACATATACATGAGGGACAACATTAGGGTAAATGCACATTCTGGCAAAGCCACGCATCATGGTACGGGGGCTACCTCAGGTATACGTAAACATGAGGGACAACATTAGGGTAAAAGCACAGTCTGACAATGGTATGGGGGCTACATCAGGTATGTGAGCAAAGTGCGAGGCAGGGATACGTCCTTAGGTAGGATGCAGTTAAAGTTGGTGAACAGCAGAATGCAACATACATGCCAGATTAGGGCCATATACAGCATAAAGCAGCATTAGGTATGATGAGGTAAGTTCCAAGTAGGTTCAAGTTAAGCGCGCAGACATGATAAGGTTTAAAAACAGCACACAGGCTGCCAGGTCAAGAACGGTAATTGAGTGGGACCATAGATTGTCCAGTGAATAGTGTTCTCCAGATCCATAGTTGGATAACAAAAGTAACACATGCAGTACAGGCAGGCAAAATGTACAAACGCTTTGAGGAGGATAAAGAGAAGTTGTAGAAGAAACACACAGATTCCGCCAAATCTAGGTTGACAGTAAGTGCAAACACTTGCGGGCATCGCCTCGAAGCACAATTGGCGTGCAAGATCAAGTGTGCAGGCAAGGGAACAGTGGGGCGACAGTGGGGCGATAACAATTTAGGAGTAGTGTTAGTGCTGGTAGTGGTAATAATACCGCTAGTTCTGCTGGTAGAACATGGATTTAACACATGGAATGAATGTCCAATATATATATACACTGTCTGATGAGCAATATGGCTACTTTAAGTGATTGGGAAAAACGAAGAAAGCAATATATCCCCACTTGATAGAAAGGGAAACTTAATTCTGTTTTTATTGACAG
Organism: Ambystoma mexicanum; assembly: GCF_040938575.1. Taxonomy (NCBI): domain Eukaryota; kingdom Metazoa; phylum Chordata; class Amphibia; order Caudata; family Ambystomatidae; genus Ambystoma; species Ambystoma mexicanum. Next base: position 655,762,249 of record NC_090933.1, on the reverse strand, counting down.
ATGTTATCTTCATTTGCTTGCGTTAATAAGGCGTGTGTTTGAAACATACTTTTAAAACAAAACATAGATTTCCAAACAACTATAAGATTTGGGGGGCGTAGGGTGATAGACACCATTCTCAATGTTTACATCGTCTCGGGAGGGTGCAAGCTTGCACCCCTGTTTTTTTCATGTGTACATCAACAGCTTAATAAAGTTGATTGTTGGCTCCTGCTGATGTGTGTTTTTTGTGGAGGCAGGCATTGCCTGCCCTTGCTGCCATATCTAAATAATGCTGTTCTCATTGTGAAAATGGACAATGCCATACATAATTCCGCCAAATCAGGCATTCAGGCTTTGGAACTCAGTCATTTTGGAAGATTCCCATTCAATTTACCCAAGGCATTGGAATAACACACCTACTGCTCAGAAATCCCGATCTTGTGAAACACGGCCCCTTTCCATACCAGATACACACACCTTTAAGAATTGCATGAGCACTAGACAAACAACACCAGTGTCAAAGCAAGACATCAAGTTAAGCCTGGCACTACACTGCAATCAATTAATAATTGAAGGCAGGGCCATACCATATCCCTCATATGACTTGAACAGAAAGTGCATACTTAATATCTTTGGTGATATACCAGCTCTAGAGGACCTTACAACATCAGACATCCACCGGGTTGAATTTCTGAAAGACATGGACCTCTCGGTAGCCAGGTTATGGATACCATCTGCCATTGTTCTTAATGCCATTTGGCAGGCCAGGATGGCATTTATGATCTAGGATTCCATTTCTGGCAATATCAAGCAGCATGACCAACTGAAGGTCCTAAAACAGATGTAAATCAACCCGAAGTAGGCAAAGCGTGCTCATCACTTCCATGCTTCAAGATCACATGTTCCCAGAATCACTTATGATCGGTGCACCAGGCCCAACCAGTCAAGAAAGAAAGATGTACTCATGCCCCATGACCTGCAAAGTTGAAGCAGCAACTCAAGATCCCAGCAGCCACATGTTACACACTAGCCTGCTGGAACATTAGGGATACAAACATCATTTGAAGACATCTGCTGAACAATTGAATAAATATGATATAGTCAGCCTACAGGAAACATGGCTCTCTACCCCCCTCCCTCCAGTCTGGGATGGCTGTGATCTCTTGCTACTCCCAGCAGAGGTTCATCGTAAAGGAAGACCCATGGAAGGGCTTCTTATTGCTACCAAGAAGGCTGCTGGGCTCCAGCTAGAAGGTTGGTCAGAGTCAAACAAATGTATACAATTAGTAAAAGTAAAATCCCAAACACAGGTCTTTGCTCTCATCAACGTTTACTTGAATTGAGTCAGCATTACGACCGACACTTTCTTTCAAAATATGAGGGACACCCTGGATCTTGATGCTTCTGATCTTACTGTTACCCACACCATATTAATTGGTGAACTGAACATCCATTGTTTTCCTAAAAAGGGAGTTCTGCCATCTCCTCTGGCTAGACACTGGACCAGATTTATGAAGGACCGTTCCTTAATCATGGTAAATGGTTCACTCCCAGGTGATATACCACCTACAAGCACCCAGAGGCGAATTGATGAAGAAGCTACAATTGATTATATGTACATAGATTGTGCATTATTTGCGGTTGCTGAGTCATTTTGAAATTATACTGCAGACATTTAGCGACCATGAGCTACTTACTGTCTCTCTTGGAGTTGCAATCTTCCCCCAACATACCAAGGGGACACGTTGTGTGGCAATCTAGTGGTAAGCAGAGGCAGAAATCCCTTTTGCTGGACTCCTGATCAATTAGATTCTGTACACAGTTGCATTAAAGACCAATCACATATGCTCTGTGAAAGAATCGCTCATGAAAGGGGACTATATGTTGCAGCTCTCCAGATATTTTAGCAGTGATCCTGTTATGAATCCAAACCAACTCACAGGCACAAACATGCCTATGATGCTGAGCTGCAAGAAAGGAAATATGCCCATTGCAAAGCCAAAAGGCAGACCCTTCACCTATCTCCTGAATCTAAGATCCGAACACTCAGGTTGCTAAATACGCAATATAAGAATTGGCTCACAGCACACAAAGCCCAGATAATCCAAAAACATTGAGAACTCATGCTGCAGACCCTTACTTCCAAGAAATCAGCACATATCTGAAGATCACTAGATGAAGCCAACCACATTACACAGGTTCCCATCCAGATAATTGCAGTTCCAAAACATGCCTGGAATTAGTACTATTCTGCCCTCTATGCACCAATGCCATGTGACGGGCTTCCTGCTAGCTCATTTGTCAACATGAACTTTGCCTTGAATTTTGTTCTGGATGATATCAGCAATTATATTGCAAAGCTAAGCTTGTTCAGAGCTTCAGGACCGGACGGCCTAAGCAATCTCATGCTGAAAACACATCCTGATTTCTGAGAAAACATACTCTTTAATGTGTTTGAATTGATGATAAAGGCACAAATTATACCTCCGTCCTGGCGCAAGTCCATAATGATTCCAATATTTAAGAAAGTTGACCACCCTCAGCCTAGTTACTATCGTCCCGTAGCGCTCTTAGATGCTCTCAGTAAATTATTTGCGTACCTAATACTTCGAGAGTTTAATTTATGGACAAGCAACCAAAATCTGCAGGATCCCTTTCAAACGGGTTTCATTGCTGGGTTGGGCACATCCATTAATCTTACGTCCGTCAGCGCAATAAAAGCCCACTGTCTGCAAAGGGATCAGCCAATTTACATGGCTACTTTAAGTCTGCCTTTGATTTAATATCTAGGGATTTGTTAAATAGCAAATTATCGCAGGCTGCCTGCCCAAACTTCATTCTGACCCTCATATTGCAACTGCACCCAGACACAACAGTCCAGAACCGCTTGATACTGGATTTTCTTATTTTTTTATTTATTTATTACATTTGATTATATGCCCAGAACCCGGGGTTTCACGGAGTAGGTTTACAAAAATACTATCTGACTTGTTTGTTACATGAATAGTGCAACTTCTTGGTTACATGGTAGAAGTGCTTGAAGATAAATATGATAATTACAAATGCACTTTCTGACTTAAAGGTTACGTGATCACTTGCAAACTTTTCGGTTACATAGCAGTAGTGTTAGTGGTGAAGTTAGCATTTGTTAAAAAGCCGGGTTTTTAATAATTTCTTGAACTGTGGGTGGGAGGGCTTGTTACAAATAGTGGAAGATAGTGAGTTCCAGATTCTAGGTACAGCTACAGTGAAGCTAGAGCTGCCAGTAATAGCGTTCTTAAATCTGGGGATACGTAAGTGGACGTTGGCGCTGGATCTAAGTGTTCTTGCTGCTGTTTTGAGTGTAAGACATTGATTGAGGTAGATCAGGGCATTAGAGGTGACACATTTGTGTGTGATGGTGAGGGTTTTGTGGAGTATTCTTGCTTGTATGGGCAGCCAGTGTGCTTCTCTCCTGCGCTGTGTGATGTTCAGTAAGAATTACATTTTATTTATGTTTTTCTTGGAAGCCCCTAGTTGTAGTATGTTGCAGTGGTCAATCTTGGCTAGGATGAGGGCTCTTGCCAGTGTTATGCATTTTTAGGGTGTGGGGAAGGGTCGACTTAGAGCAATAAGTTTGGCGGTGTACGCTGTGGACGAGGCAAGTGAATTTATGCGTTTGCACATGGTGAGGCTGTAGTCAAGGTATACACCTAAGGTTTTGACTTGGTTAGATATATTGATAGGTGTACCATCTATAATAATGGAGGTGTACTCTGGATGTAGCTTGTTTAAGCAGGCGGGGGCACCTACTATGAGAATCTCTGTTTTTTCTACATTAAGGCAGAGGCTATAGGTTGCCATCCAGTTCTGGATGATCAAGTCGAATTTGTTGATACAAATTGTGTCCTGTTCTAAATTACCTGTATTTGTGTGTCATCCGCGAAGTTGGTGTATATTGCTCCCATGGCATCTAGGGCCGCAAAGAGAAGTTCGGTGTAGGTGTTGTAGAGGGTCCGGGAAAGGCAGGAGCCTTGTGGGACGCCTAGTGGAACAGCTATGATATTGGCTGCTTCATCGCTGATGCCTACTCTAGAAGTGCAGTCTGAGAGAAATGATTTGATCCACGATGTGGCATCCTTTGAGAAGTGGAAGTTATTTGCCAGTGTTTGGCATAGTTTGTTGTGGTCCACTAAATCAAATGCCGCCGGCAGGTCAAGCAGGAGTAGGATACAAAGGTTTCCTGATTCTCTGATGGCATCCATCTGATTTTTTAAATTCAATAGGTCTCGGTGCTGTGCCTGGGACGGAAGCAGATTGCTTATCTCCTAGAAGATGGTTATTTTCCAAATGGGTTTGAACTTGTGTATACCCGTTTTTGTCTATGACTTTAAAAAGAAAAGGGACTGTTGTGATGGGTTTGTAGTTGGTGGGGGTGGTGGGGTCTACGGTGGGCTTTTTGAGAGGTGTTACCCAAGCTTCTTTGATATTAGCTGGGATAGAGTTTGTGTTTAACGAGGCGTTGATAAAGTTTGTGATGGTGCATGCTAGCATGGGGGCGCATGCTTTAACTAGTTTTGCTGGGAAACTATCGCCTTTGCAGTTGGAGGGTTTGAGTAAGGCACTAATATTAAGTACCTGGGTATGGGTTACTGCATTGAAACGAAATTGTGGTATAGTTTCTGCAGCGTCAATCAACGGCATTGGGGTCAGCTCAGCGGTGTGTGCTAGCACTTTTCTTTGCAGCGTGATTTTATTTTGAAGCATGTTGATTTTGGAGACTAGTGCATCCTGGATGGTGGTACACCATGCTTTGCTCACTGTTGATGGGCTGGAAGGTGGGATGGGCGTTTCTAGTTCTTTGATAATGGAGAACAGTCCTTTGCTGTTAGAGGCAGCATTGGAGATGCAGAGATTCAGGGAGTTAGCTTTGTGGTTGATCACTGCGAGTTTGCAGGTTTTGGAGATGGCAAGGAGTTCTTTTTTAGTTTCACTGGAGTTTTGTTTTCTAGTTAGATGTTCTAGGGCTAGTTTTCCCCTTCTGAGTTCAATGAGATCATCATTATACCATAAGTTACTGCTTTTGAGTCTTGGCAGTTTCGATCCACGAGGGGCTACTTCATCAATGGCTGTACTCAAGCAGTTATGGTAGTGCAAAGAAATGCTATTGGGGGTAATGCTAACTGTGGGTTGTGCATTGAGTTATTTATTCAGAATGGGGGTCAGGAATTCTGGGTTGAGTTTCCATGAATGTCTAGTCTTGATGGGAATAGGGGGGGCAGATGGAGGGACTAGCTCATTGGTAATGATTATGTTGAACCAAATTAAGGAGTGGTCTGTCCAGGATAACTCTAGAATGTCTTCAAGGGTGATAGTGGTATTCACTGTTAGGATCCAATCTAGGATTCTGCCTTTTAAGTGTGTTGGGGCATTGACTATTTGAGTGAATTGCATTTCTAGGAATGCGTTATGTAGGGTAGTGGCTTTGTGATCTGATACATCATTGAAGCCCAGATTGATGTCTCCTTAAATGATACATTTCATTTTAGGTTTGGGGATGGGGTGATTAATAGAGGTAGGTCAATGTCTGGGTGATGAGCTGGGGGCTCTGTACACTATTAGGAAGTTAATGGTGGTTTTAGGGTCAGTCTCTAATTTGAGAGAAAGTAGTGTGTATCCTGTTAAGGTCTCCGATTTGCATTCTCTAAATCCTAGGGCAGTTTTGGCAATAATGGCTACACCGCCTCTGGTGGTCTCTTGTCGGTCAGCCCTGAGGATGGTATAGTCAGGTGGGACGCCTAGAGTGAGTAGGGGTCCAGAGGCTGGGTGGAGCCACGTTTCAGTCATTATTAGGAAATGTAATTGATACTCTGGGATGAGGTCATGCACATCTATGGCGTGTGGACCAAGGGATCTTACATTTAGTAGTGCGCCTTTTAGTGTGCTTTAGGTGATTGCGATGGTGGTGTTTTAACTGGCGTGCCAGCTGGTGCACTGTGGTGTCCCTCTGAGTTTTGTGATGAGGTTTCAAGGAATCAGAATCTGGGGAGGAGGTGGAGGTAGGGGTCTTACAGGTCACTGGGAAGCTGTCGCTTATGTGCGTTATTGTTGGCGACAGGGTTGGTATGGAATCTGGTGTCAGTGTGTTGTTTGAAGGTGCGGGAGGAGAGTCTAACTCTTCTTGTGTGGCCTCTTATGGGTCTAGTGGATGCAGATATATGTTGTGTTCTTGTAGATAGAAGTGTGCGGCGTATGGCACCTAGAGGCGAAGTGGTGGATTGGGACTTAAAGGTGTTGTTCTACAGAATATGTAGGAAGGCTGTAGTGTTGGGCAAAAATGGTGTGGGACATGGTATGGGGTGATGTCTGAGGCAGTGGAGGCGTGCACAACCTGCGCCTAGATGGATGAAGGTACCCTTAGAGCAGAACCTGTTGTCTATGCGACTAGTGTCCTGATGGAGGGCCATCATTAACTGGTGTGGATAGTTGGTTTTGGCAATAGTACTAATGATCAGGGCTAGGTGTTGTAGATAGTACATTAGTAGTGTGGCTAGCATAGTGATGGGTGTTCAGTGGGGTACTTTGGAGTCTCTAGTATGCCTTTGTTGGAGGCTGTATCTGGAAGTGGGGTCAGTAGGTGGTAAAGGTGCTGTGATGTCGGTAACGGTAAACTTTGGCATTAGCGCGCTGTTTAGGATAGCAGCAGCCGTGTGGGGATGGCTGGAGAATGGGCCTGGTGGGGAAATGTATAAGCAGGGGCAGCAGTAAGCAAGCCACAGGAGGGTCACGTGGCATTAGTTAATATGAAGAGGCAGTGGACAGTAAGTAATATGCGACTGACGATCGCAGTATTATGCTAGACAGATCAATGCAATCCTAACCACTGGGCATTCCAATGAACGAGCAAAAGTGATAATTACATATAGCAGGGCATAAGATTGCAAAAGGCATACAATCACTAATGTGGCCTTAAAGAGTTGAACAACTAAGTGGTTATGTACCGGTGATATGCGGGCAATGGGAATATGATGCATACATCGTACAAGGCACAAGAATGGTGGCTAGAGGTTTAAAAACGCATGTCATTTCGTTTTTCATGGCGAGTCTTACTGCGCTGTGTTAGAGTCCAGTGTGGACCGTCACGGGCTGTAGCATTTGTCAGCAGATGAAAAGAGGGAAGCTTGGGGGTGGTGATAAAGTGCGGAATAGGAGCGGTAGTCCAAAAATCGGCAGGGGTCCTGGCATTGGCGTCAGGTCATCACTGGCCAGACCCAGGACGGGTGCCTTAGATGTGTGCCTTTGTTGGGGTCCAGCTAAAGCCTGCCAGCAGTCCAGGGTTGGTTAAGGTGAAGAGTTGACCAATCAGCAGTCGGCGAGCATACACTGCATGGGAAGGCTGAAAAACATACAGCGGCGGCCATCTTGGTAGATGCAAACCTCATGGTTTGCTGCAATGGGGTCCATAGATATTATACCTTGCTTGGGACAGACGCTTTCGTAGTTTGTGCAGTTGTTGAATTCTGTAGCTACATTAATGTAGGGAATAAAGGGTAGGTGAGCGTGTCGCATGGTGATTCCAGATGGCTTACCTTGGGGAGTACGCCGGCTGGTAAGGTGGGTGAGATGCTCCTGCAGCCCACGGTGATAGGGATATCCTGCTTTCTTGGGCACTGAGTAACACAGGCCCAGGACAGGTGCCTTAGATGTGTGCCTTTGTTGGGGGCCGGCTAAAGCCTGCCGGTGCCCCAGGATTGGTTAAGGTGAAGAGATGACCAATCAGCAGACGGCGAGCATACACTGCTCTGGGAAGGCCGAAAAACATACAGCGGTGGCCATCTTGGTAGATGCAAACCTTGCGGTTTGCTGAAGCGGGGCCCAGAGATATTCTACCTTGCTTGGGGCAGACACTTTCATAGTTCATGCAGTTGTTGAATTCTTTAGCTGCATTAATGTAGGGAATAAAGGGTAGTAAGGCGTTGCGATTCTTAATTCCGGTGTGCGTGTTGCACTGTGAGCCCAAAAGGCTTACCTTGGGGAGTACGTCACAATGGCAAGTTGTCACAGCCCAAAAAAAAACTCACAAGGTTTGAAACAAGATTGCATATTGGCATCTGCCCTTTTTAACTTTTTATACCAGCTATATTCTCCAAATTAAGAGAAGTAGTATCTGACCCCCCTAAACTAGGCCCACCTTCGGTTCACTGGCTATTTTACACGGATGATTTGGTCCTTAAAGAACTACACAAATGAAAATCACTTGACGATCAATATAGAGAAAACACAAATGTTACAATGCAAACATCGCCAGGGTTGGTCTCTGCATGGTACCGTACTCGAGGAAATGAATGAATACCGATACCTAGGAATAAACATAAATAATCACATCGCTGACTACCCGTATTATACAGAGCTTAAAAGAAAACATTTTGCAGCTTCCTCGCAGGCGTGCATTATCCATAACAGGTATGGAAAATGTTCTTATACGGTTGTAATAACCTTCTATAACCATAAGGTTGTACCGACGGTCCTGTATGGTGTAGAAACCAAAGCCATGAAATCTGAATTGTTTTGGACTCAATTGGAAAGCTCGTATTGGAAGCATGTACTGAAACTCTAGCAGTCACAATCCATGTGTATCATCAGTCACAAGCTAGGTCTGCTTTCTCTTTATGGGATGTACGCTTGGAAATTATATTGTCTGTACAGAAAGTACTTGATGGGCTCAAAACCAGGAAACTTTTTGCACATGTTATCATCCTGTCTACTCCAGAACATCAATTCGTAGTTAGATGGAAACAACGAATTGTGGACATTATGGCATCCACGGACATTACTCCTGGATTGCTGGTCAACAACCCAACACTAGCAAAGCAAAACATTAGGCAAAAAGACTGGATAACTACAAATGAGTCGTGCCTTGCTCATGCCGCCTTCAAGATCAACCCTTTTGGCCAAAAGAAGCTCAGAGTCCCGGAGTCTTACTTGGTCAGATTTCCTTTCCCAAAATATAGAACTATATATATATATCTATGTATCCGATTAAATTTATGTCAGATTAAAGATCTAATGCAAAATGGAAAAAGATATCGGTATCTGAAAATCTGTGTAGATTCTGCAAGTCACTGGACAATCGCAAACTGGCAAGCTTTTGTTAACTGCATGTCCTAAATTGGCTAGCAAACGAGTTTTATATTTCAAGATGTATTTGAAAGAGTTAAAAATATTGACACAGGAAATCACGTGGAATGAATTGTTTTGCACTACCCGCAATATTCTGAGTATTGCAATTGTTAGATGTTTGATTTTGCTGAATCTGGTCTGCTTTATTGCCAAATTGATGATGTTATAAACTATGCTATGCAATTCAGATTCTGCTAGATCATAGCTAAGGAATGGTGTTATAGAAGTTTGGAAACTATGCAGTTAACTTAACTTGAAGGACCACATGCATTGGCGTTATCTTAAGTATGACCATTCCTGACTTCTGTGATGATCATTTATTGAAAGGATGATCGTTATTTGTTTGTTCAACCAAATCAATAAAAACATTTTAAAAAAGTGAAAGGTTTACTTTCTGGACGTGAACTCAGTGTGTCAGCGTTCACCTTGTTGAGTTCAATTAGATTGGAGTGCTTTGTTAAAGGAAACTTGCTGGGAAATTGCATGTCTGTTTCTGGAATGCAGAGAAATGCCTTATGCTCTTTGCCTGCCTGCTTCTGAAGTCAGGATGTCTGGAATGCAGTGAATACCAGTAGTTATTGACTGCCTTCCAAACATTCAGATTGGATTAGCGTAGGCCAATATTGTCTTCCATGTGCTGATACTTACAGACAATCAAAATGATACAGGTGAGCATAGCAATAATGATATTTGTGCATGCAATTGGTATTTAACCGATTGAAACAATGTCGAAAATATACTAGACCAAAGTAGTAAAAAAAGCCCCTCATGAAACAGGTGATTGGGAATATGCTGAATGTAGCATCCATCAGTTTCAAGAAAAAACATTTCTCAGCTGAATCTTTTGGATTCTGCTTTCTGCTCTCATGTATGACTTCCAATGAGGAGTAGAAGTAACATATCTGGTAGATCCTCCTTAAACCCCCATTTGCTATGGATTTCTATGTGCCCCTATAAAAAAGTTTACCGGATGCAAAACGGTAAGCTTGCCCAATATTGAGACTGTATGTAGGGGCAAAAACCTAGGATTTTGACTAAAAATTATAGAAAAATATTTATAACTTTTGTTTTGCACATGGAAAACAAGCACAATTATCAAATGTTCAGTTACATGTTGACTAAAAATGAAAACCCAGGATGGTTGTTATGTTATGTTATGCTATTATGATTTTTATTGCACATGGAACGTTGTGTCAATTGAGGGGTATCTCAAATGGGTTAATAAAAACCTGTCTGCAAGAACACTTCTAGTTCAAATCTGTTTTTGCGGATTAACCTTGGCACCATTGATGTACAAGAGGAGGGAAAGCATGCAAGCCATTGCGTTTGTGTGATATAAAACTCTAGAAACGCTGATGCACTTTGTTTATCTCTATTCTGGCCTTTTTCCATCAGCCAAAGTTTACATTTCTAATGCGCCATTTAAGACCAAATTGCTATAGGCAATGCATACTGTATTTTTAATAATTAATGCTGTTAATCCAAACTCTGCAGATCTAGCGGAATACGTGGGTCTGTAGGGTGCTATCCACCGCCCTCACCAGACACAAATTAACCCTCTACAACCTACCTAACAAGGGGCAATAGGAAATCCAATTTGGTGAAAAGAGTCTCCTCATCCCAACCTTATTTGGATTGCAATAGTGCAATAGACACAGTTCCCCCTGCTACCTACTCTCTTATTTCCAAGTACCTTGGCAGGAGGATGCAGTGTTTGTCCAAGATCCTGGTGAAGGCCAAGGGAGTAGAGGAAACTGCCCGTATGGCATTAGTATGCCAAAGAAACAGAAACAAAAGAAAACAAACTCTGAGGCAACACCAGGCAGCATGAGGATGGTGCTAATATGGGATAGTCAATATCACGTTACATTTCAGGGCAGGCAATGATCCAGTATGTCCTGGGGTAAACGAGGAAAGAGCCGCAAGTGGGAGCAGGGAAGAATCCCCCATGCACAGAGTGAGGGAAAGAATACTAGTATTCCAAATTCATGAGGCAGGCCGAGGCAGAATGTTAAGCAATCCGAGGTGTAAGTATAACACACCTATGTCACAACAAGGGTAGTTCCAATAATGGATCCAATAAATAATTCCATGGCAAGCCCTTTTCCAAAAACCAGGTAATACAATGTAGAAATAAAAACTAATGCCAGACAGACACCCAATACTCACGGTTGTTGAGCTATGTCTCCTGCTCCCACGTCGTTCTTCAGTGTTCATTGTACTCACCAGTCTGCACCAATGAAGCATTTGTTGGGTGGTCAAGGACCCAATACGCAAGAGTCGGCTGCACTGCTTGACAGGGGTCATATTTCTCAATAGTTTGTGCCATTGCGAAGAGGTTTCCCACAGTCTATCGTCTATTGTGGATTCTGTTGGTGGGGCCACCAGCAGTAATCAAGAAACGGAACTCTTCATACTCCATCCTTCACCATTGACTGCCTGCAGATCCCAGTCTCCACCCCAGTAAAGACCTTGATCGTCTACCTTGATGCCATGCTGTCCATGACTCGACAGGTCAGCGTTATTGCCTCCTCCACTGCCTACACCCCAAGTTAATCAACACTTCCAGACCATTTTTATTCAAGAAAAACTCTCTCACCATTGCCAGAGCTCTCATCGATCAAAGCTTGACTATTTCAACGCACTGTTTGCTGGAACCTGTGCACACAACATCTGCAAGCTGCAAGTGATCCAAAACAATGTCATGTGCACCACACTCAACATCCCAAAGCAAGAACATAGCTCAGAAGCCAGACAAGGTGACCACTGGTTGCCAATCGAGAAAGAATCATGTTCAAGATGATATCCATTACACACAGGTGCCTCTCCAACTCTGCACTCCCGTAGCTCTCACAGAAATTCACCAAAGCACAATCAGCCCGGCCAGTAAAACGGGCGTACACTCATCAACACTCTACCACCCTGCCTGAGAGCTGAATAATCATACTGGGCCTTCAGGACAGCGTTGAAAATGTGGCTATTTGACTAAAGACCCTACCATATTGCCCTACTTTCCTGCCTTACTTTCTTTTGTATGTAACTTGTTTGTAACAGTGCCTCGATGTCAGAGGGTTTTTGCGAGCTTTATAAATGTAAAAATAAACAAATAAATAAATAAACAACACAAACTCTATATGTTCAGCAATTCATAATTATCTTTACCATGCCATTAAGGTTAGAACATGGCTAACAAAATAAACAAATATTATGTTATTTTATTATTTTCTACTAGTTTCAGCATATTTTTATTATGTGTTTCATATGCTATGCTTTCACAGAACATTACATGTGTTTTGAAGCAAAAGCTGAAAGTGAGCTGGAGTTAAGGCCAGTTTTAATAACATACATAGCAGTGCTCTTCTAGTGTTTTGGTTCATTTTTCTTATGGTTGCATGGTGATCTCCATGTCAACAGACGTAATCACACACTTAAAGAGAGAAAGAAGCTTTGTCCTCTCCCATTCTTTATGGGAAAGTAGAGCCCATGGGAATCCGGTATATATTAAATATTTACTTATTTCCTATTCAAAACGTTCATGAAATTTTCCACTGAGGCATATTTTCCTATACTGCTCCCAGCAGATTCACAGAAAGGTTTGACCTCCCATTCTACAGCACATGTCCATACTCTGTTAGTTCACATATTACTTTTGATTCTTTTTTCTACTGAAGGGCATGCTATCTAGCACCACATTGCCAGTTGCCCTCCCCACTATCCATAAATAAAGATTCCCCTCATAAGAGTAGGGTTCCAAAATTAGATTTTGGCAATGCATATCTCAACATGCACCATTTACCAATAAAAGACTATGTACTGGCCATATTCCAAATCTCTGAACCAGATTTAATTATGAGGTTTGGGGATCTAGGTGGGTGGAGTGCTTAATATTAGAACCTGGTCAACATGTAACTCTTCTACTTAAACTAATTTAAAGTTATTTGGTCTAAGCATTCATAAATAATGGTAAACTGTTGAGATAGAGTCTTGGAGAGATTGCCAAAATCTGCAAATGATTAACATAATCTGTATTTTGGACTTCATATATGTTTACCAAAGAGGTCAGCGCTTGATTCATTGCTTCCAAGGAAATCATTAATCAACCCACCTCTCAGAGAATGATCACCCCTGATGTGAACCTTCATGTATTACTGTAAGTGTTTAAGATGTACATAAGGGTGACTTACAAGCTCAAGCTCCAGTATTGTGTCTGTCTCAGACATGAATGAAGGCAATCAAAAATGCTAGTGTGGAATCCCAGTTAGAGCCTACCGATGACATTGATCAAATAGCACCTTCGTATTGATTACAATCAAAACTGAAATTATGCATAAAAATACCATTTATTGAATTAGTGCTTATCACATATTTATCCAGGTAAGCATGAGCATAAATGATACATTGGGTCAATTAACACAGCTACACCTACATAACATTTCTGAGGTATGTGCGGTACCTAAAGTGAGTCTTCATAGCTGTTTTTCCTGAGATTCAGGTCCTATTTCTATAGTTCCATGCTTTATTCAGCTGGGCCACAACCCACACCTGCTGATATTTGAAACCTTCATACCAACACTATAATCATTAGCAGAAAAACAGTATGTTTTCTTCAAAGAATTAGTAATTTAATGTAATCTTTCCTAGGTTATCAAATGCATTTTTCTCAGAATATTTTCTTGAGATGGGTGGATGCATCTCATTACATAAAGGCCTTACACAGATGGCTCTTTGTCATAGTAAACATGCAGTGTTTGTTTTATGAAAGATACATAAGTCCATTCCTCTCCAGACGTCCAAACAAATTCCTCGGGACTTTAGGCCTTCCCAACAACAATATATGCAGAGCTAAACAGAACTTAGCTTGAAGCTGTAGTGATTTCGATCCGGCACACACCCAAGTCAACGCCTAGCATGTAGTGCACAAATGAAATCCTTATTTATTTTTGTCTAAAAGTTCTTTATTCTGAATGATATACCACTCATATCACGCCCTTCTCCTGGAACACCCCCTGCCCCCCGGTCACACTGAACCAGGAATCAGCTGGTTTGCAAAGGTAATTATTTATGTATGTATTTAAAAATGAATCACACTATGTTTTAATAGGTACACAACAATCCCCAATGGGGTGATGTAACCCTGAATAATCTCTTTAATGCACAAGGAGTAAGTAGTGAGCAAAACAATTCAGCACATAAATAATACTTTTGTGTTGGTTCAGTTCTGGTAGCACTGTGCATAGAGGTTCCCCCTGCGCACCGCTCAACCCCACTAGGTAATGTAAAGAGATAGGAGGAGAGAGCAGGTATTCAGGAATGGCAGAATTCAAACAGAATATCAATCCCACTTTCCCCCAGCAAACACAAGAGAAAAACAGAATTGACTGTCAAGCTGTCAGAATGACTTTTAAAGTTATCTTTAGAATGGACTGGGCAAAAACATCAAATATGGTAAAAATTGCTGAAATTGTTATACATTCTTATGGGAGCCGCTTTGTATAGTTGCACACAAACACAAGCAATGATTTAATCCCAGGAAAACATTTGAAATCTTAAAATTCATTTCGGAAGCAATTAAAAGCTGTTTTACTCATGTAAACATTTCCCAAAACGCAAATTTGCTGCAAACTTTTCACTGCGTGATATTCGCAATGCGATGGAAAGCTGTGGATGTTAGCTACTAGCAGAAGTTGAAATGTGTTACTATCACAGAAACTGAGGGAGTTACAGACGTTTTAGTAGAGGACGTTTTTCGAGATAGGCGCAAGAAGGGAAAACAGGGATGCGCTTTTTAAAATTGACAAAAGGGTTTCTTACACTAGAGGATGACTATGAACAAAATGAATACCACACAGGAACACAGTCACTTGCTCAGGGTGGCTGCCTACTAAGGAAACCTAGCCTTATTCAGATGAGAAAAGGTTCTGCGCAAAGATAGTTTTAACAATACTAGTTCTGGAGGAAAGATAGGATGGGTTGGAGAGAGGTTTAAGACAATGCTAAGATACTCCTAACAATACAGGTTCTGAATACAAGATAG
This sequence comes from Ambystoma mexicanum, assembly GCF_040938575.1. Classification (NCBI taxonomy): domain Eukaryota; kingdom Metazoa; phylum Chordata; class Amphibia; order Caudata; family Ambystomatidae; genus Ambystoma; species Ambystoma mexicanum. The sequence continues at coordinate 655,747,074 of NC_090933.1, read as the reverse complement.
GATGGGTCTAAGATAGGGATAAGACTATGCAAAGTACATACGCTAGTGACACAATTATTCCTATTTATACTCACTGGATAAGTTTTTAAATGGGACTGTCAGTTCGGGTCAGGGAATTGGATCTGGCTTGTGGGGTTCTGTTCTGGAATTTGAGGCATATCTGAGAATGGTTCAGCTATGCAATAGGCCCCTTGTTTTTGCCAAGTGTCTGGCGTCTGGAGCAAGGAAGATGTAGAGTTCAGCAGCAGGGTGCTCCACCAGCATCAGGATAGTAAGTGAATCTGTCTGTCCTTATGAGCAGTGAGCTGTCTCTATTTATGCTATGAAATGGCATCGTAAAGGGGGTGTGTGGGCCGGTTTAGCCTAAGCTTGCCCCTTCGAACGGTGATTGGGATAGAGTCTACTCTCTTCCTTGATAGGAGGAGCAAAGCAGAGTGTCATCTTTATGGTGTGATTTTATGAGGCTGAGAATCCACCCCTAGCCCCTGGAACACAAAATCTGCTTTTGGCAAAATACATATTTCCACATGTGCAACCTCTATAAAAATCACATGTACAGATTACATATTTTACCTAGCAGCTATTCCTCAAAACCCCGTAGCTGTGGGATCTTGTCTCCACTTTTCACAGAATTGTGCCCTTTTCACTATGAACACAATGTCCAATTGTTAAGCACATTTCTGCAAGTGTGCGTGTTTAAATATGGGAATAAGAGTATAAAATTTCACAATTCTAGCGGAAATACATTTTGCGTAAAATCACATTTCTTGCCATTGCTGTCCAGAACATGTCACATAGTTCTGGTGCCTCTTCACCCGTGCCACCAGAAATTAAATTAACAACTTTGTTATTTTTATATTTTTCACAATTTTACATAGTAAGTTATCAGTCTTTTCAAAATGTGTTCTTTGTCCATTTTAAGCAAGAAATAGTTGTTTGGCTCCACCCCTTGGTCTCTCCCTGGAAGCGCAGGAGCCATCCCCCAAGTTTGTTCCTTGCAGAGGCCATTTACGACTGTCTTCACACTTCGAATTTCCTGAGCTGCAGCTTGTCATTGTTCCTTTTGCCTCTGTAGACCAGGTTCTTTCCTACCCTGTAATTAACGCCTCTGGATGATTTCCTGCTGGGGGGAAAGACCTTACTTCTGTGAGAAAAACCTGTTCTGCAGCTTCAGCCAGGTTTAAATTAATCGTTAAATTCTGTGGCCTTTTCCTTAGCATAAAACAAACTTGTTATATCAAATAACAGCTAGAATTCTCATTCAAGATTTTAAACCATGGGATCAAAACAATTACAATATGGGTTACTATCAGTACAGGCCTCTTGGATTACAAACATTTTATTTTCAGTTTATACATGTTAAAGTTTAATCAGGCAGGCCCCTGACAGCTGTCATCACAGCAGCCCTCTGTTGCACCGTGATTTTTGACAGATCCACAGGCAGGCCACTTTTGCTGTGGAAATCTCTTTATGCTCTCAGCTTTTCAAGACCTTGCAAGTTCACAATGATTTCTTAAACTAAGTAGCACCCAGCAAGAATTTTGAATTTTTGAAAGGTGTTTTGTACCGGCATTCTGAAGTTTTAGCAGCAAAGAAAAAGAGGTTCTGAACAGGTGCAATAGAGGTAAAGGCTTTTTTTCACACCTTTAAAGGTATAGAATCACATTTGTGATTATTGGATCTGCGATCTGCTTCCAATGCGTGGAAACTCCCCAGTGTAGCCAGGTACGTGCATTTACTGAGTTTTTCGAAAGCAGAGCTGCATAGGCTCAGCTGTTATGCACAAATTCAGAGGTCAGATTACAGAAACATTTCACCGGTGCAAGTGCACATTTGCAAGGCATTAGCACTAGAGCAAAATGTGTCCTAGTGCAAAAAACATTGGGGCCACATTAGAATACCTTTGCATCGAGGCAAGTGCACTTTTGCATGGTATTAGCAGTAAGTCAAAAACTGCCCTAGTGTAAAAAACATATACTTTCAATTGATTTTTACATCGGTAAAATTTGCCCCAGTGCTAACGCCATACTTCATTAGCACCAGGAAACAACTTTACCTGCCACACAAATGCTTTGAAAGAAGCGGTTTTTGGGCACCTAGTTGTAATACCGTGCAAAATAGCGCTTGCACTGGGACAACGTTTCTCTAACGTCGCCCCTTATGTGCTGTGCTCGTCTTCCACATCTTTTACTTTCGAAAGTGATGGAGTTGTGCAAGGGCAACCCTTCACTTGTGTCGTGAACGCAGCTGGTCGAATGACTCACCAGGCACTTTTTTTCAACATGTAGAAGGTTTGCCTCACAGCTCACAGGCTTAATTTTCATGTGCTAGCACGCACTTTCCTAACCTGGGTGAGGGTGCTAATGAAAGGCTCGTTACAAAGCGAGCCTGATTTACGAAAGCGTTTTTGAACTTTGTGGCTTTACTACATCGTGAATGTCATTTAGAATAAGGTGGGGAAGGGAACTCTTCCCGCCACCATTGCAGCAGTCTTGCAACATTTCAATGAGAAGATAGTATAGAGACTAGTTTATATAGTGGATTTCTAAATCCTTTTTCTACAAGATTATAAAAAAAACCTGCATGATAAGCGTTCATAGACCTTTAGAATTGCCCATGCTTTGCAGTAAGTAACCTTTGCTACGATGCCAATGATCGTCTTTCGTGGCTTTTATAGCAGCGGGACTTTATTTAGGGGTTGCCAGAGGTCGCAACTGCTACCTCTGAGGTCTCTTTTGCGACCTCTGTGGTTTCCCTTGCGACCTCTAAAAAAACAAAAAACAAAAATAATTATTTTTGGGTTTTTTTGGAATGCAAGTTCCTGGGCTGTGGCCAGCACCATGTGGCTTTTTACTTCTGGAGTGGCTGGTTTTCTTGTTCAGCACACTTAAAAAAAGATAAATAAATAAGAACAGGAGTGCCACAAGTCTAACACTTTCAGCACTGACCCTAAATAAGAAAGGAGTACAATGCTGTGTGATGCCACTTCCTGTTTTGTCAAAGGGTGAAAGGTTGTGTTCCATCGCTTCCCACGATATCACTTCGGGGTGGGGTTACATGACATCACTTCCTGTGATGTCATCAGGGGGTCAATGGTCATGTGATGTCACTTCCGCTACCCCTGGCATTTTGGTGAAATGACGTCCCTGTATAGCAGCCAAACAGACCATGTAAAGGAACTCCGGTCATCGAATTGAAAAGGATTAAATGACACGAAGCTCCAGTACTTGTTCTGCCCCCACTCTTGGCATTATCTTAATCTGATCCTGTCCTTACTGCAAATAGTAAAGTTTATAGCGCCTTCCCATATGCGTCTTGTTCTATAAAGAGCCGCCCTATGAATGGTCACTCTGTTATTTAGGTTCGAAAAGACTCACCAAAGACATATGAATGGATTTCCTGATGCTTCAGTGCAGAAACACATCCGGCTTCATAAACTGTATTCATCACAGGAAACATGCCACTGCTGCTTGTTCAGCACAGCTATGTGCTTTCTGTGTTTATTTCATGGATGTGAATGCCTCCAATGTGGCCTTGTTTCAGTGAGATAGCTCCGAAGTGTTTATTTTTGTTAATGTGTTGTATGGTTATGTAAAATATGAGGCATTCTATAGGCTGTTTGGCACATCATATTCTGACCTAACTGCTCCATGCACAAGCTTGTTGTTTCATTGTTTACGTTGCTGCATACATGATACAGGCCTGCATCTATCTGACGGTACTTTTGGAAGCTTACATCTATGACACAAAAGGTAAACATGTCTGCAATGGATTGAATTAATGAATAGACGCAGAAAAGAGAAGAAACAAGAAGAAAAAAAAGAAAGAAAAAGAAAAGAAAAATGAAATGGTTGCATAACAGTGTAATTCAGACCAATCGTGAAGAACAGACTCAATGTACACAAGTTGTTATAGTGTGTTTCTGCCTAAGCGATGAGGACTGGGAACTGTTGGTCAGAGCATTGACTACATGCTTTTAAGAGAAGCAGGACACCTTTTGCAACATATATGAAAGGCTTTTAACGTATAAAACTCTTGAAGAATGTTCCAGCAGCAAGCAAATGAGAACAGGCGTTTGTTTAGATAAGAGAATGTGGTGTCCATACGATATGCCGCATTAGTCAGATGGAGTTTACTATAAAGTGGGGAAGAACATCACTTATATAAAATATTGTTCTTAACATTGTAATTCACATTTAAGCACATTAGAGTGAATAATTGTAAAGGGAATACCTCTTTTTGAAAGAATGATAGTTGATTGTTTATGGTTGATATGTGTGAAGTGCATGCGAAAACAATTGCTTGAGGTAACTAGTGCAGTAGAGATACACATTTGACTTAATTATTAATTGCCAATTATGCTAGCAACAGGAGGGATTAAATCCTTTTGATTAAAAATGTTTTCTTATATCAAATTAGGCAAATTGGTTTCTAGTACCAAATCCAATAAGCCAAAGCTTGGTATTGAACAAACACAACAATTATTTTCATTTTCATTCAGACGTAGTGAGCGGTTGGGGAAGAGCCTACCAATAGGTAATGAGTAGGGGCGATGTATCAACAAGCAGTCAAGATTGGGTTAAAGAACCGAGCAGTCCTCATCTCTGTAACAACCAGCACCATTCATTGTGAGTAATTATGTGCAAGTTTTGGCATGTGCCTCTGCGCTTGCACAATGGTCATTTATACCATGCACATCCCATATTAGTACTATGTGTAGAGGCTGAATGAGATTGTCTGCGTAACCCCACATATCAGGTGAAAATCACCTGCAAGTTAATAAAGGGTGGTTCATCATCGGTTAAGTCCAGACCTCAGATTAAAAAAAAGATGTGTCCATCATTGATGTCTGACATTTCATTTCAGATGCATGCAATAAAAATCTATGAGTGGGTAACCACAGAATAAGTAGGTTGATTCAGGTATTTCATTCTTTGCATGGATTGAAGGAATATGGAGACGTTCCCAAAATGCAGGATTCTGGACACGGGGCACAGGGATCAATAAGCAAAGCAAAGGTTCCAAATGTGAAGGGGCCACATGGAGATGCCCGCCTCAGATCTAAAGGGATAAAGATAAGGCAGACATTGGGACAGAAGAACCAAAAGTGGCCTCCACGACCCCTAAGCACATCTACCAGGGAGACATGAAGACAGTCAATACCTAAATATAGGGGTGGAGAGGGATCAGGAGAATATTGTGGCATTTAAAGAACTTTTGACATTTTGTGTTTTTCATAACTTAAGATTTTTACTTTGGACATTTTGTAATTTTCTGGAACTTAAGACTTTTGCTGTTGAACTTTAGAAACTTGAGGAATTTTGAAACTGCCAAGAACTGTGAAATGTTATGTTATGTTAAAGGTTCTTATACCGTGCACCATTACTGTGTGCTCTCTTGGTGCTCTGGTGGATCTGTAATGCAAGGAGGGGGGCTGGTATGTTAGTAGGACTGAGCAGAAAAAAAGAGCAAGAGAGCTGGGATGTGCCATTGGCAACTTCAGTTCGGAGAAACTGGTCAATCAGGGTAGGTGTGTTTTTCATTTGGTAGTTACCATGTGATGTTGGGTGTGATTATGTGTGGTTTGTTTCATTGTCATGGTGTTGTGAAGTGCGTGCGGTTTGTGGTGCTGACGAGGTATGGTTCTGTTTAGCTCAGAGTTTGAGAAGGTGTATGGTAAAGGTGAGTTTTTAGTATGGTAAGTTAGTGGCAGTTCATTTCCGACCCTTGCTTTTCTGGCTAAATGCGACCCATTTCCCTTTCCCTGTTGTTCATTCTGGTGTGTAGCAATTAGCACCCCCACAAATTCCTCTAGGAGTGATGTGTTCCATGTGCCCTGCGGTCAGGCTGTGAGCCACACTGTTTCTGCATCCAACCATATTCCTTTATGTGTGATGAGTTTCACACCCTCGGTAGTCCGATTAAGTGGGACACATCTTCCTCCCTTGTTTCCACCTTTGGCCCTCTGCCGGGATGAGATACACTTCTGGTCTTCAGCCACCCTTCCCAGTCAGATGCCACTCTTCTCTCCTGCCTTCCACTCTGGTCCGACCAACTCCCCACTCCTTTTCTGTTGTGTGTTCGTTTCATGGTGCACTGATCTTGTTCAGTCGTTTTCATCCCATTCAGAGCTGAAGACCCAGGTTTTTAGAAGTTTTGTGAATTTTAGATGGTCCTTCATAACTCGTATTTCTCTCGGGAGGGAGTTCCAAAGTTTCACTGCTATGCAAGAGAATGCTGAACCACCAATTATTTTCCTCGTATATGGTTTAGGTTCTAGTCGAATGTTGTTGCTGGATCTAAGCGTTCTTGCTGGCTTGTATATGGTGATTTTCTTTTGTATGAATTCCGACCCTTGGTCGTGGATTGCTCTCAGTGTTATGCACATTGTTTTGAAGGTGATTCGTTTTTTGACTGGCAGTCAATGTAGCATCCTTAGTGCTGGTGTGATGTGGTCTCTTCGTAAGAATATGAGGAGAAGTCTAGAAGCTGCATTTTGTATTCATTGCAGTTTCCTCAGTAATTAGTCTGGCATTCCGATGTATACACTGTTGTCATAGTCTATCCATGACATAACGAGGGAGATGATGGCCAGTGTTTTGCGCGTGAAGGAGAGACATAGTAGAATCTTTTTGATTGTGTGAAGATGGAAGAAACATTTCTTAGTTATCGCATTTGTTTGAGTTTCTAGTGTTAACTCATTATGCAGTAAGATTCCCACGTATTTGACTACTGCGGTGTGAGTGGCATTCCCAGTTCTGTGGGCCATGGGATGTACTGTTTGTTTCCTTGGTTGTCGGGGCATATCTGGATTTCCGTCTTGTCTGCGTTAATTTTGAGGTTATTAGTGTTCAAGCATTGGTAGAGTTCTTTTAGACAGTCTATTAGAGTTAAGTTCTCCTCTTGTTCGTTGCTGATTTTGTGATGATTTAGGTATCAACTGCGTATTTGCAGTATGTCTAGCCATGTTGTTTGAGGTTGATTAATGGCGTCCGATGTTGAAGAGTACTAGAAATAATAAGGTGCAATGTGGGACTCCACAGGTGGTGTCCCGTGGTGGGGATTTGAATGGTTTTAGCCATACTGTTTCTGTTCTTTCGGGCAAGAAATATTTGATCCAATGCAGCACTATAATAATTAATAATTTTGCATTTATACAGCGCTTCGAACCCTCACGTATCTGACGTTGCTTATTATTACCCACGGTGTGTGGTGCCCATTTATCGAGCTCGGAAGGATGAAAGGCTGAGTTTGGCACTGCTGGGAATCGAACCTGCGTTCGGAAGGATGAAAGGCTGAGTTTGGCACTGCCGGGATTCGAACCTGCGTTAGCAAGCTCTGCACGGATGTCAAAGCGAGCGCTCTACTCACTGTGCCACTTGACCGGCTGCAAGACTATGTCGCTAATCACTATTTCTTCCAGTCTCTTGATGAGGGTGTTATGGTTGACTGTGTCGAATTCTGTGGAGAGGACGAATAGTATCAATGCTGATTTTGTGTTGGAGTCTGCGTTGGTCCTTATGTCATCCACTATAGAGAGTAGTGCGTCTCCATTCTTCTCATGGGTCTGAGGCCTTCTGCTCCTGGTCCACTAGTTGGTTATTTTCGACATATTCCTGTATTTGTTCCTAGACATAGGTCTCTATAAGTTTTGCCAGGCAATGAATGTTTGAGATCGGTCTGTAGTTTGAGATGTCTTCCATTGTATCTCTGAGGAGACATTTGATGTAGGCAGGTTGTCTGTGAGTTTGCGTTCTCTTCTTCGAACCATATTGTGAAGTCCCAGAGAATGATCAAGTGATCCTTTTTAATGGCCATGTTCGAGACTGCTTCTACGAAAGTGCATATGAAGGTTGCATCATAGGTCTGTGGTCTGTAGATGAGTGTAAATGTGAGGTTTGTTTGTGGGTCTGAGCTCAGGTGAAGGATAATGGATTCACAGTTTGGGATGTTCAGTGGGTCGGCTGTTTATATTTTTAGGTGTTCTTTGTAAGCCACTGCAAGTCCTCCTCCACTTTTTCCTTTTCTGTTTGCCTGTATGCATTTGTCACATAGACAGCTGTGCAGTATGACTTTGTAGTTCTCAGCTAGCCAGGTTTCTGTGATGAATAGGATGCCGATTTCCCCATCGCAAAGTCGATCTTAGATCTCTGTTGTGTTTGGCTCTGGCGATGATTAGTTTGCAGTGTACTTTTTTATTTATAGTGGCCTATTTTGTTCTTGCTTGTGTCTTTATATGGTCTTGTTGGTGACGCTCATTATTATCCTCAGGATGTAGGTTGTCTTCAGTTAGGTCTGTATTTCATTAAATAGGACGGCTAGGTTTCGTATTGGGTTCACGTCTTCTTCTGTTTCAGGTTGATGTTGCCCGTGGTACCCTTGGGTTTTAGTGATGTATGGAGTGAAGGTATCATTTCCCATCGCTCTCCTTCTGTATGTTTCCTCCTTTTCCCTTGGGAGTCCCGATATCCTGCTGATGTGTCTAACGTTTCTGTTAGTTGGATGTGCTCTAGAGAGTGGTACATTGAGAGGTAGGGCGGTAGGTACAATGATTTCTGTCTTGTTTTCAGGGTGGTTCTTTTTACAGTCAGCTCATGAGCATGTATTCTTGTTGCTGTATTGGTGTTTCCTCACGTGGTGGCCTGTTGTGTTTCCATTTCACTTATCCTTTCTCCTTGGTTTGTCGTGCGTTGTCCTCTCCTCTGGCGTGGCATCTCCTGCCTTTCTAAGTCTTCTAGTGGTTTTCTTTTAGAAAACTTGGAGGCTCAGTGTTACGAATGACTTCCCATGATTGTAAGTTTTAATATTTTGTAATAGTGTGTTCTTTGGTGTTGTGTCCAAAGCGGTCCTCAGTGATTTGGGGTGTTTAGTGGGCTTGATTTGCTCCAGGAGTCTTTGGCACAGGGCCATGGAAGTTATTGTCAGAAGTCATTGTGAGGACATACGTGTGTCAGTTCCGTTAGCCTTGGGGGTGGCCCTGTTTTTAAGAAACCTAGGTGCGAAGTCGATAGCACATGACCGAGCGTTGTCTCTTGCGGGCTTGGAGAACAAGAGACAATACATTTTATTCGATTAAGTCACTTAGTCCAGCATTAACTCGATTTATTTTATGTCAACGTTTGGATATTTTACCAGTTTTTAGTATATAGGTGTCTTGAAGGGTGTGTTGAGGGAGGAGCGCCTTTGCCAGCTATGTAAATTACAAGTGGAAACTTTGTGCCATATACTAACGGAATGTATTGTACTTACACCTAACTGTGAGAAAGGCTATTCTAACTGTCAGTGCTATCAGTCTGACCAATGTTGGGTTACAGTATATGGAGCAGAATCGCTAGTGGTGATATTGGCTGCTTATTACATATGGCAGATGGCAAAAAAATGTTGGATGCTGTTCTTTGCTGAATGACTACTTAATGATTTAGGTTTATGTATTATTTGTAAGTGAAAAGTATTTGTATGTCTTGATTGTGGAAAATGTTGGTTTTATGATTTTAAATATATTTGTATAGGTTTTATTTGTTAAGTGTAAAAGGCTGGTTGTTCAGTTATAAGCACTTAGAAAACATTTTTAAAAAAAATATTTGATCAGAGTGTGTGCCAAGGAGGTCCTCGCTGATTTGGGGGTGTTCCTTGTGTCGCTCCTTGGGTTTTCTTTTTAATGTTGTGATTTCATTCCTGTGAGTCCGGAGTTTTTTTCTTTTTGTTGGCAGGTCTTTTGGTTATGTACCAAGTGTGGTAGTTGTGATTGTGTCTATGAGGGTTCCAGCATGCTTTATTGTGTTTTCCAGTTTTCCTTTTCTTTCTTATGGTCCTTTAGTTGGGTTTTTGCAGTTTATGTTATTTTATTGCATAACAGGGGCATTATCCCTCCTATGACGTTGGCCGGAATTTTTGTTGGCCTTGTTGGTTTCTTCCTGGTTGTTTATGTTGTGGTTCCCTTTTTCAGTTGACATTTTCTTAGTGGCTTCTGTTGTCTGTAGTTACTGTTGGGGAAGTTGTGAGTGCAACTTGGTTGGGACAGGTGGCTTGCAGTGGGAGGCCCTCTGGATATATAGGGCATTAAAGAGGGCGATGCTACCTGTGGGGTGAAAGGGAAGGTGAAGTCCTAGTGGGGCAGGTCTTATCAGAGGGTTGTGAATTGCAGGGTGGGTACCCATGCACGTTTCAGGTAGGGGTCACCACACAGTTGCTATCCCTGTAAGTATGATGTCTGTACGAGGCAGCGGGGACCTAAGGTCCTATGGAGTTATGGGCCAGATGCAAAGCCGGCAAGACTCACTCTGTAAGGTCTGTTTAAAAGTATGGGTTACCTTTCCCCATAAGGTTGGATGCAAAACCTTTGGCCACCTTAGACTACTAGGTCAAGGGCAAACCTGGGCCATCCTGCATGCACTGGCCAGAGGTTTCACCCCCATTTGCAAATGGTCCGAATGCAGACTTTGGCTATCCCACACACTTGTGCCAGATGCAAACTCTGGCATCCCTATATACTTGAGCAGTTGAATGCTTTGACTATCCTATATAATCTGTCAGATGTCAGCTTCTATGCTACCTTGCACACTTAGGTCAGATGCAGAACTTAAGTTATCTTTGACAATTGGCTAAATGCAAGCTTTGGTCAATTTACCAACTTGGCCAATTTCGTGCTTTGGCCTCATCAGACATCTAAGCCATGGGCAGGTTTTGGCTAACTTTCCAGTATTCAGCTAATTTGCAAAAATTAGCTACTCTGGGCCTGTGGCTACTGCAAGCTGTGGCTACCTTAGATATTTTGACAAAGCTGTAGGCAGATCATTAACAAGTGCTCTTTGGATCTAATCCTCTTAACAATTGAAGAATCGGCTAAATCCTTGTCAAGAAAAACATTTAACAAATCAAAACATCTCTTTCGGGCTTGATGACTAGGGAACAAATCCCGACCACACTAGAGGAGGCCAAAACAAAATTAGTATATTTTAAGAGGGAAACTGAGTCAAAGAAAATCCAAAAATGTAGGTGTGACACTATAGATTATAAATTGGATATAGACTATACGTGGACAAACTGTTACAATACAAGCAATGTCCACCGGAATCTCACAGGATTTAGTTGAAATCCTAACTCAGAGATGACATCCTCAGAAGCTTCTAGTGAGGAAACAGAGGAAAAGTTAACTGCAATCACAATGGAACCATCACAAGATCAAAGTGTGGTAATAGAGGGTGGAGAAACATCAAGGATCTGCTCTACGTCTTTTTTAGAAAACAGAAAAGTAGATGAAGTAAAAAGAAAAAATCCACCTCAGAAAGTGACCTTTCCAGGGTAAAAGAACTAGTAATTAACATCTCAAAGTACACACTGACTTAGTTTGAACAGAAATCCCTTACAAAAAGGGATTTTGTTTGTTCCTCAATACAATAGCAGAAAATTAATTTGTTTGCCCAACGCACAAAATTTGCTTGAAATTGTTTTTGCCATAATAGAACCATCAGAATCTGCAGGACCATTAGAATGAATCCCAAAAGTTGTTTCATCCCACCGATAAATAATAAAATGCTAAAAGCATTTCAGAAATAGGTCCTTAATGATCTGAGTAAGCTATCATTCAGAAAGAGAAAAACAGAATTTTACCAGGCATGAACACAAGACACTCTTGAAATTGTGCAACAACCCTGAAATCATCCTGAAACGTGCAGACAAAGGAGGAGCACTGGTGATTATGGGTCATGACAAATATCGTATGGAGATTGAACAACTGGCTGATCATCAACATACCTGCAGGTTTTCTCTGACCCAACTGAACAGGTTCGAACCATCATTACATCTCTCTTAGGTGTAGCTCAACAAAACAAGTGGATTACTCACAAGTCTAAGGCATTTCTCACCAAACTGCATGCAATGATGCCAATAATGATGCTGGTAATATACCGAAAATCCACAAGAGCTTAACTGAGCCACCAGGCAGACCGATAATAGCCGCCAAGGGAAGCCCACTAGAACCACTGGCACAATATGTACATATGGTGGTCCAATCCTTGATACAATGCTCTAAAACCTACATAAAAGACACCGCAGACTTCATATTAAAAATCCAAGAAAATCCAGTTTGATGAGGAACTAGATATCTTGTTTACTATGAATGTGTGCAGCCTGTATACGAACATAACACATGGACTAACTCCTAAATTCCATAGAGAATTGTATTGCAGATAGGATTTTTGTTTTACGCTTGTGAAAGGTAGTATTGTCAAACAACTTTTTCTGTTTGTCCATCCAGATTTTGGGGACATCTATGGGTGCAGCAATGGTGCCGAGTTACGCAAACATCTACATGTCTTATCTAGAGGAGGACTTTGTCTTAAATAGTGCCAGATGGATGAGCCATCTTAAGTGTTTACATTGGTTTCTTGACGACATTGGGTCTCATTACGAGGTGGGCAGTAAGGGATTACCTTAGCGGGTCCCTTCCTCAACGCTAGGGTTTTATCAGACGTTATGGAAGGGACCCGTTAAGGGACTTTAGAGCTAGTTATTAGCGGGCCCGTTATTAGCTCCATCCGCATTCCCATTGAGCCCTATGGGGGCTCGAATGGGAATGGGGAATGGTTCCCGGAATGGGGACTTACCAGGTCCTCCAAGGTCGGAATGACCCGGTAAGTCCTTATTCCGGGAACACAGACCCGGAATGCGGTAAAAAACACAGTACCAGCAAAATTCAATTTTTGGATGTAGAGGTGTACGTCAATAATGAAAAATTGGAAACAACAGTTTATAATAAACCAACGCATAGGAACAGATTTTTGCTTGCTTCAAGTTTTCATGTAATTCGAACAATAGGAAGCATACCGTACCGTCAATACTTGCGGTGCAAGAGGATTATCTCTGAGGATGGTGAGTTTACCACCAAAACAGCACATCTACAAGCAGACTTTGTAGAAAGAGGCTACCCTGAAGCTACAATAGAAGTAGCTGTTAAAAAGCCACAGCAGTGATGAGGAAAGCAGCATTGAAACCCAGACTAAAACCGCTGACAGAGAAGTTAGTATATGTGACCATGTATTTTCAACAAAGCAAAAAAATCAAAAGAATAGTGAAAAAGAATGGGGACATCCTGAAACTAGAGCTGACTCTTTATCATTTATTTGATGAGCCCCCAACCTATGCTTACCGAAGAACATGTCTGAGAGATTATTTGATTTGGGCGTAATATACCTCATCTAAACCACATGAGGTAATATTTAAGGGCACATTGGGGATCATTATGAGTTGGGAGGTAAGGGATTACCGGCACCAGTAAGGAGACTGGTGCCGATAATCCCTTACCGCCCAATTCCGCGGTCCCTTAGCGGGAACCGTAAGGAACGTGTGGTCTGACCACACATCCCTTACGGGTCCCGCTAAGGGACCAGGGTGCTAATAACAGGCTTGCTAGTCGTGAGCACGTTATAAGCGCCCTCCCCATTCCCATTGAGCCCTATGAGGGCCCTATGAGGGCTCAAATGGGAATGAGGAATGGTTTGTTCAATGGGGACTTACCGGTCCCTCCAGGGTCAGAATGCACCGGTAAATCCCCATTGAACAAGACCGGTCCCGGACACGGTATTGGAGGCAGCCATGGCGCAAATAGCGCCATGGCTACCTCCAATCTTGGAATCAGGCCTATTATCATGAAACAGCTGCCAGCATTGTCACAATGTCATAAAAGGTAATTTTATCAATCATCCGTATAATGGCCAGAAGATTGAGTAAAGACATTCAACTATGTGCGACTCCACAAACGTTATCTATGGCATTAGTTGTCCTTGTAGCATCTTTTATGTTGGTCTAACCACAAGAAACGTTTAAACAGGGTGGACAGAACACAAATCTAATGTGCAAACCCATTAGACTCATTCAACAAATTGTGGCACATCACCCTATAGCTCCGACAAAGTTTATAATTTTGGAGCAAGTTAGGACCCCCAAGTGAGGAGGGATCTGAACACTTTACTACATTAGAAGGAGATATTCTGGACTGAGCGACTAGAAGCCTTTAATTTAACCTTGCGTGTTTTCTGTGAAATGTACATAAAGCAATGGTGTTTATACTATTAGGAGGCAGACACATCTTGAAAGGTCTTCAAGAAGGGATATCTCTAGTGAAATGATTTTAATATAAGCAACAGCTTGTTACTGCATAAAGACATATATTGTAAATCGAATGGAGTATTTTGATAAACATTCAGTATAGCCTAATGTGTAAGTGCTGGTGATATTGGGTGTGTAATATGACCCAATTGAGTACATCGGGACATGTTATGAATTTTGTGAAGATAAGAACATCCACAAAAATGTTGTTTCCTAGAGCTAATTAGTGACAGAATAATAGGTGATGTAGCATATTGTATTGTCCTTACTTGATTTAACATGGGATCATGACATTGTTGCATGATTAGGTACATTTTCTATGAGTGACCACTGTAACATTACCCTAAGCAGAGACATTGAGAATTTTAGATGGGATAATGCTGTGACATTAAAGATGAATAATGCACATCGTAAGGCACACTAACATAAGTAAGCTGATGGCCGTGATTCACCCAAATAAGATCATCAATGGTTTTTAAGGTGTCGTGCTACCCATGAATTCCATTTCTTCAAGTAGCCGCTGCACAAAAGAGAAGCAGCTAGGGCCCAGAAAATAGCTTTTTAATGTGCCGTTGGTCGTCTCGCAGCATGTGATCTGTACGAATTCTGGTAGTATTGGTATGCAGTCAAGCTTGCACATTGAGATTAGCAATGTTACACTGTTTGGTTGGTAAGTGTTGAATTACCATACATTGTGGGAATAATATTTAAATATGGCTGCCTGTTAGGCAGACTCATTTGCAGTACTCTTTGAGAACACCACACACAATTAAGACTACAAGTGTAAGTAGAAGTTCACCTTTCGTACAAGCCTGTACTACACAGTAAAGTGGTAGCGATGCCTGAGCAGCCAGACTTATCTCAAGAGCAAAGTGAGCAGTATCAGAAGTTACATAAAGGACAGCAATTACTATGGTTCAAACAAACACTGATTCAAGGTTTCTGAGTAAAAGAATATACATTAATTTACACCATCAGTTATAAAACAGTTCACTAATATAAAGCAGCAGAAAATCACAATCTTAATACACTACACCACACACGATCAATTCTGGACATGTTAAGCCCAAAATGAAGTGTGAGCAAAATGGCACTCCAGCAATTTAAAAAGGGAGGGAAAGAACAAGGTTATCAAAAATCAACAACACCAACAAGTGATAGACAGGGCAATCTAGAATAGGCTTACTACAACTAGGATTCAAATCAATATGCCTGGCCAATGTAAATGGTCCAGAGTCTTTGCAGAGGATCACACAGTTCAGAGTAGTTTGCAGTTAAGTCTTTGCTAAGAGTTGGTCGGAGGAAAGGTTATTCAAAAGAGAAGAGAAGGACAAGCCTTCGGAGAGGCGAAAGATTTAAAATACTTTCACCATGGTCGGACGGAACAAACGACTGGATTTGAACAGTACCTTAGATGAAGAAGAATGCTATAGCTGAGGCGGTAGTTCCTGGCAGTTCCTGCAGGCTCATAGTTCCTGAAGCGACTGTCGTACTGCCAAGAAGGAGGAAGATTGGAGGGTCCTGCGCTGCCCAGGGAAGAAGCCAGCAGCAGAGCAAAACGACAAATAAAAGGTGCGCTCCTTAAAAGCACGAAGGGACTCCCTCAAGCTAGCTATCCGGTTTCCTGTGGCACAGCAAATTCGACCAGGTTGAAGAGAGAGGTCCAGGGGCTTTGTGAGCTGGTTGGTCCCACCAGGCTCAAGGGAAGAAGACTCCTTGCGGATCTCCTCTGTCGACGAAGTTCAGGCGATTTGCACCAGCAGCAGGCCTTCACCGGGATGTCCAGTAGTTGCAGCAGTCGTCTTCCTTCAGCTTCTCGTTGGCTCTCTCAATCCAGTGGCGACTCTCCCTTCCAAGTCCCAGAGACCAGTTTTTAAGCAGTTTTACCCAATTCACACAGCCTGGCTGTCAATCACACAGCAGGGTGGCTGTCCTGGCAGGACAGTCACCTAGAAAATCAAACTAGAGTGCAACTTCGGTCCCCAAGGAGACCCTGTGCAGGGGACATAAAACCCCACCCTCATATCCTGTCCACCCTGACACTCAGGCGCCTAAGGAGGGCTTCTGTGCAGAAACCTGCCAATGGACGGCGAACAAAGGAACTAAACCTGGTTTGGCGTGCAGAGTAAAACACGAGAAAGACCTTTACAAAAAGAAATGGTGAATAAACCCAGCCGGAACCAAATAAAATTAAAAGGGGTCCAGCGGATTAAAGTTCGAGGTTACCACCATAGCCTCTTACAGTACCGAGGCTATTTTCATAGCTCGCGGTAAAATGAAAATGGTAGATACCACTGCCACCAGCCAAATCTTAGAGAAAGGGGGACGAAATAATGTTCCATGAGAAACAGACAAAAAGGGATAACTATTAACCCTTTCCAGTACTCTATGGAAGATAGTTTGTACTGGGTCTGTACATTTAAAAAGACTAGTAAAGTCAATGGGCCTCATTACACGGAAGGTGGTGAGCCATGGCGCTATTAGCGCCATGGCTCATGCCGGTAAAATACCGGCACCGCCTTGGCGGAAAGGGGATTTACCGCCCCATTCCAAGGTTGGTGGGGCGGTAAATCCCCCTTCCGCCATTTCCCTTCCCCATTCCCATTTCTGCCCCATAGGGCTCTATGGGAATGGGGAAGGCGCTAATTACGGCACCGCAATTTTGCGGTGCCGTAATTAGCTCCGAGGTCCCTTAGCGGGTTGGTTTTTAACGCCTGCAAAAAGCAGGCGTTAAAGCACCAACCCGCTAAGGGACCTCGTAGTAAGGCGGTACTGGTTAACGGTCACCGTTACCATTAACGGTGGCCGTTAACCATTTCCACCTTCCGTGTAATGAGGCCCAATGGCAACTTTACATGTTCTGGGAGACATAAGTCAGTCCCAGAAAATTGAGTTTTAATAGTGGGAAGTCTAAAAGACAACCCAGTGTCACTACACTAAAGGTGCTGTGTGACACACAGTAAAAAGATGATGCCTATGGAATAGGTGAGACTCCATGAACACAAAATGTACAACACATAGCCAAAAACACATGTAAGAGTGGGAAAAAAGGCTCACACTCTTACCAGGTGAAAAAAAGAAATCCTAGAAATCCAGCAAAGTTGCTGAGGGACTCAGTAGGTAAGGGAAATTAGCCATTCTGGAGAATTCTCCCTAACACTGCCAATAAAATAGAGTGGTAAATTTATCTTCAATCTATGATGTCAGGCATCACGCGTAATGTGTTTATCATGGGCGGTACGTCGCTAACTACTTGATGCAGGTACTGTACGCTCTTTTTGTACGCCGCATGTTCTATTTGAGGTAAGCTATTCTTATTGGGAAGGATTCTTTGATCCTCTAAACAAGATGGGAGCAATATTGGATGTTCTTTGTATAGGTTGTACTTTTTTTTAAAACATACATTATGCAACCATGTTCCTTTGAGATGAATTGGAAGTGACTAAAAGTGGCTTTTTAGAGGCATTATTTCCAATGAAGTGTAATCTGTAGTAATTTATGTGCTACCCTGACTAAAATGATATTGCGGAGAAGTGCCCTTTCCTGATATTTGGGTTGTTTGATGTCTTACTTGCAGGATTTGGTGTTTGGAGCTGACTGGAGATTAGGAGGGTTAGTCTGTTTGACACCATTGCTTGACAAATGAGTATTATTGATCATTTGCATTTTATATATTTTGACAACAAAATCTCCTTGATTGCACTTATCTGTTGGCTTCGGACATCATATGAACTTACAGGTTAGTGCACATATTCAAATAAAATGTAGACTTCAATATCATGGTTAAATAAGTGTAAGGTTTTTAGTCTAAATAGCATTCCATTCTCTTCATTAGATTATTTGAAAAAGAGAATATACACCCACCAGATGAAGGGACAGCCAGTACCACAACATGTGGTGGAAATGGGAGCATTTCAAAGGAGTCACCATCTTTGCTGATGTTGAATTGTTCTAGGATGTGTTGTGGAATTGTCTTTGGGGACATTAAAGCATTGCTAAATATACATTTATCAATAAGGGATTAACAGATGATGTTGATCACTGAAATATGAGGATTAGATTATTTTTCTTCTGTATTAAGAGAATACTTGATATATGAAACATTTGTGAGTGTAATTATTGCAACTTGTTAAAAAGTATAATTTGTTTTTTATTTTGACTTTGAAGAACCATTGCATTTATCATTTTTGCTTAATTGAACATATTATTGAAATTGAGAGGATTATTCCGTATAGTAGTGACTGGGTAACTTGTCAAGTGCTTGATGAGCAGTTTATACTCACCTTAGATAATTTGCCAGATGCAGGTTTTCACTGCCTTACATGCTAAGATCAAATGTAAAACTTTGGCTATCTTGGCCCATTTGCCAAATGTAAGTTTTAGGTTAAATTATTCCCTTAGGCTAGTCACAGGTTGTGACTACCTTACCCGCTAAGCGTGTTTTAAGTTCTTTGTTATGCAAGATAATTTGTCAGGTGCAGATGTCGGCTACACAACACACACAGGTATAAATGCAGAATGTGACTACCTCACACAATTTGGTGGTAGGCAAAATATAACTATCTCATACAATGGGTCTGAATGCGAAAGAGACTATCTCACATAATTACTTGAAATGCTGAATATGCTTACCTCACACAATCCTGGAAAAGCAAGTTTTGCTGTGTCACACAATTATTCTAGATGTGAAAGATTGGCTGTCTCATACAACCAGGGGGATGCAAAATATGACCAGCCCACATAATTTGGGGAAACGCAAAATATAGCTTGCTCATACAAATGGTCTAAGTGTGAAAAACGACTCTTACCCAATTAGGGGGAAATGCAAAATGTGATTATTTGACAGAAATAGGTGAGAATCAAAATATAACTATCTCTTACTACTATGCAGGATGTGAAAGATGACTATCTCACTCAACTGGTGAAAAAGTAAAATATCACAACCTCATACATTTGTGATAAATGTGAAAAGAGACTTCCTCACACAATCAGAGCAAATTAAGATTATGACTACCTCTCACACTTGGAGAAAATAGGCTAAATGTCAGATATGACTAACTTACAGAAATGGGCTAATGGGCTTAATGGGAGATATGACTCACTAAGACAAATGGGCTAAATGCGAGATATGACTCAATAACACAAATGGGCTAAATGTGAGATATAGCTCACTTACACAACTAGGCCAAATGCAAGATATGGCTCACCAACACAAATAGGCTAACTTCGAGATATGGCTCATTAACACAAATGTGCTAAATGCAAAATATTACTCACCTACTCAAATGTGCTGAATGCAAGAAATGGCGGACTAACACAAATGGGCTAAATGCGATATATGGCTAACTAAGACAATTGGGCTAAATGCAAGATAAGGAGAACTGCTAAATTGCAGAATCCATAACTCTATATTCTAGAATGCATCACTGAGTGTAGGGCACTCCACCAAATTGTTCTCTATTTTGTCTAAGTGGTAGGGCCAATTTAGCAGATAGGTTTGGACGGAGGACTCTTTTTCTTTTGAGTGTTGATGAGTACCTTAGTTTAGTTTTGGCAGTAAGCGAACTTGCCTTCAGAAATATAGTTAGTGAAGCACTTTTCTTTTAAGTTGAATAAAGATACGTGAGAAGTATGTCTTCTGGTCTGAGTCCTTCTTCTGGCTTGCCACAACACAACGCTGTTTATTATTTCATCCACTTAAATCTCAGAGGGTGGATTTATTTACACAGAGAACAAATGAGCAATTTATGAAATAAAAGCTACCTCTTAATGGCATTACAGGGGAAATGTGTTAGGATTGCTTTTACTTACCCTAGCAAGCTCGGGCAGATAGTGCCTCAGCACTCGACAAATTCAGCGCAGGAATCGCCATTTTGAATTGCATGTGCATAAATAGGCACTGTTACATCACTGCGAGAAAGGCTCAAAGACGTCATCACATCTACACCAGACACTGGGAGATAAACATAAAGTCTGTGCCAAACAGTCAATACTGAAATAATCAAGCATGGACAAAGTGTATATATCAAAGTTAGAAATAGATGGCCCCAAATTTAAATTAGTACTGACATGTATTTTTGTATAGGCCATGGTGCTGCAAATAAATCGATCAGGCTGACATAAAGGATAAAACTTTGCTAAATAGCACAATAAGCAATATAATTCACCTATATATGGAATAAAAATACAAAGTATCTTTTGTAAATTCACAACGATATTCCAAGATGTGGAATATGATCACATTATATAAAACACCAAAATATGTTCACTAAATTCACAGAGATGTTCTAAAAATGGAAATCACATGGCTTCTACGATGTTTCTTGTAGATCAATAGTGCTGGATGCAGGTTAGTCAATCACAAAATAGGAAGTGTTGCTAATTATTACTATAAATGAAGGCATTATGATCACATCACTATTGACTGAAGACCATAAATTCACAGGGGTTTACAACAAAGTGTGAAAAAGATTGTGAAATATCATCTCATTGGATGATCACATATGTGGTAGCTAGAGGCACATGCATGTGTAAGGTGTTACAAATATAAAACATCATCACATTGTAGTCATTGCATTCCAATCCAATTGTTCATTCAATATAGTCGAATGTGAATACTTGTGGTATGCTTGAAGTTTCCATTCTACTTTATATGTATATTCAAATAAATCAACAACCCACCATTATGGTGTTTAAAATCAAAGTAATGCTTAACTAGCGGTGCTTCTAAATTTTTGCATTTCATCCCTGAACTATGTTTATTGATCATTGTGTTAAAAGATCACACAGTTTGACATATATATCTGTGACCACATGGGCATTCAAGGCTATTGTATTTCTATTGGAAAGCTCTTTTCATTTTGTAATTAGTGAGTGAGTGTATGTTCCAAATCACATCCTCTATTGAGAATTGTGCAGTCTTTTTTGTAAACTTGGAAGCAAGAGCCACATGGGTAATATCCCACAGGTGATGTCTGGTTCCAGAGCGTGTTCTGATTATTATTTGTTTGGGCAATATCTCGACCTGCTGGTCCATATTATTGACATGATTACTTGGAGTCCACACGATTTCCTCTGGGGTATATTTACCTCTTTTATTAGAGTATACAAATATGTTGTTTTTGGGTAGCCTTGACCTCCTAGTCTTTAATCCAAACCTTGTAAATATTTCACGTAGACAGAAATAAAAGTACAATTTCTCATAAAGTGGAGAGGCTGGCCATTTGGAACATTGTCTCTCAGAGAAAATGGGTGATAACTAGTGCAGTTTACGGGTGTATTTCTATCAGTAGGTTTACTGCAAAGACTGCATTGTAGTCTGCCAACCACGTTGAAAATAGTAATGTCTAAAAAAACTATTTTTTCATGACTCACACTTTAGGTGAATTGGTTATTTGAATTACAAGATTTTAACTACACTAAGAATTGATCGAACTTAAATGGGTCCCCATTTGAAATCATGATCACATCCTCATCATATCTCTTCCAGACCAGGATGAGTTCATGATATGTGATATCTGTCTGTGGTAAGTATTTTTTTTTTCAAATGTGTACAATAACAGAATAGCAAGACAGGGATCAAATGTTGCTCCCATTGCTGTGCCGTTACTTTGTAAATAAAATACATCTTGGAAGATAAAGCAATTGTTTTGCAACACAACTTGTTTCAAATCAATAATACATTATTTAGAAATATCTAAATACAAAGCTTCCTTGCTACGTATGTCATGGATGCTTGCATTACTTCCAATTGTGGGATATAGGTGTATAAGGCTTTTATGTTGAAAGTCACCAACATTTCTGTTTCTATATCAAAACATGTATTCTCTGACAGAGTCATTGTTGCAGCAGTGTCTCTCAGATGTGTCTCAGTCTTACAGAACATAGGTTTTAGAACAAAATCAATAATTTGCTGATACGTTCAGGAAGGGAGCCACAAACTCCCACAACTGGTCTACCGGCTTGCCTTGTTATATCCTTATGGAATTTAGGTAATGTGTAAAGTGCAGGAATAGTGAATGATGTAGGATTAAGGATTTCTAATTCATGTTTAGTAATCCAATGTTTTTCCAACTCATATATAATTGATTTTATACAGGAACTTTTGCCCTATATTAGTTTTTGATAGTCTCCCTCAGTGTTAAGAAGGTCTAAGCCCATATGTTGACATTGGTCATTGGTCATAACCACACCTCCACTGCCCTTATCAGTGGGTTTACTAATGATGCCTGTATTGTTCTTGAGAGATTGTAAAGCTATTCTCTACATATATGACAGATGTGTAGGTGTACATTTAGGTGTATCTAGCTATCAAATCCCACAGAATACATGTCTCAAAGGTAAGGATGTTGGAGGTGACCATGTAATTAAACAGAGTAAGGTGGATTAACTTCTAAATCATGAAGTATGATTTTAAACATATTTTTCTTAAACAGTTGTCAAATCTTAATTTAAAAATGTAACCAGTTAGAAAGGCTAGCAGGCACAAATAACAGTATTTTCTTTAGAAGTGCAAGCTCTGCTGCTGATACTATTTTGCCAGAGAGATTAAAAACAGACCCATTGCAATTGACACTTACCGTGGATATGCTTTCCTCTTCATTTGAAATAAACTTGGAGTGCCCTAATTTGGAGCGTCCTGTGGAAAGTTCTCTCTTGGATGGTCTTTCATTCTCTATGCATAGGTTGACTGTTATCAAAAATGTCTTCACAGTTAGAGCCACTTCCTGAAAGAATTGACCTATTTATTCTGAATTGGGGTGCATTCAAAATATTGGCAATAGTTATCTTGTCTTTCCTTCAGTAGGTTATCCATAGAGTCTTCACTTATGTAGAGATAGACCACTTCCTGCTTGTTTAATTTCCTTAATGTCTTTATTCAATGTATTTGTATTTGTATTATTTATAGTTGTTTTAAAGTCATAAAATTATTCATTAATTGCTCAAATGTATCTTTAGCATCTACTATAATAGTACTAGTCAAAAAATTACATTCAGTCTCATCTAGTTCTTTTTGTAGCCTACTGCTGATGCGTTGTGCTGCTGTGATGGTGTGAAACATTAGATCTCTACTCCACTTTGAGGTAATATAGCTGGAACGTGTCTCATATTCCACATCATCCAAAAATAAACATGGCTTATTATGAGCTATTAGGCCCAATGGAATAATAATGGCCTTCAAATATTCTGCCATAAAAAATGCCCATGCAGTTTGGTCCTATAGCATTTCTTCTTCATTTTTAATAGATCCTTGATTGATGCATGAGCACTGAACCCCCTTCTCAGTAAGATTAAAGAGAGAAGGCCCTTGCAATATCTTTTGTATGAGTTCATTACTATAGCTGAGCATGGGTGCCTCTGCCATGTTGCAATCAAGAAAAATTGAAGACATTTGCGTAACTATGTAACAGTAAATTATCTAAATTCAACTAAACCCCTTGCAGGGAGACCCTGTACTGTAATCAGTAGACAAAAGAATGGAGAATCCCATAATAAAGTAAGGACCTCAGGAAAGATACAAACAGCAGTGTAAATGTTCCCACAGAAAATAATAATGCAAACCTTTGTCAATTGTGAAAGCCAAAAATATTAAAGGTTAAAGATGCATTTAGTAATTTACAATCATAATTATTCTGAAGAGGGCTCTAATGAAATGACAAAAGATATATGGCAATGATAGTTCTTGCTAGAATCGTTTAATTGAGGACACACAATGAATTCAATGTTATTTAAGGAAAAATGTTGACATACCTGAACGCTTGGTCTTTACACATTGCTGTTTATTATTTCAGACTCTTTATTTTTAGAGGATGGATTCATTTCTGCAAAGAACAAATGAACAATTATTAGAAATAGATACCTCTTAATGGCAGGACAGGGGAAGTTTGCATGGCTTCCTTTTACATACCCAAGCAAGCAAGTGGAATATTCATGAATCCTTTTAAATTAATGTATGCTAAATATTGGTTGCACTTCTAATAATACTAATATATGAGAGTAATATTTAATTGCAGGGTTGGATTTACAATAATATCATGAATATTTAAATAATAAACAAAGCAAAAAAATAAACTTAAAACATCCTGTCTACACACAACACAAATTATATAAGTCGATAAAGAAAAAAAGGTTAGAACTAACATGTACAAAAACCTAAATTATACAGCAACAATTAGTACATGTATATTTTAAGCTATCGTAAAGTTGTTTTGCAAGTCAACATTTTATTACATAATTAGGTCTAGGTCATGCCAATTTGTCTATTTAGATTCTTGGGATGATGTATCTGAAAGGTTTCAGTGTGAAATTATTCTAATGCCTCCATCAAGACCACTTTATTATTAAACAAGATCTCCCTAAATGGAAAATGAACAAGAAAGTGTGTCACTTATATTTATCTCTGATTATGAATTGGATCAGACAGTCTCTTAGTGCTCAGCAAATTCAGTGCACGAATCGCAATATTGAATTTTGTGTCTATAAAAGGCAGACATGATGTCATCACATCTACACTGGGACAGGGAGAGATAAATATAAGGTGCCAAATGGTCAATACCAAACTAATGAAGCATGGATGATGTGGATATATCAATGTTAGAAATGGATTTCACCAAGTTTAAATCAGCACTTAAATGTATTTTTGTATAGGTCATGGTGCTGCATGGAAATCAAATGGTCTGCCATAAAGATAAAGGTTGATGCTGAATAGTACAATAGGCAACAACATTTGCATATCACAAAGTATCTTCTGTAAATTCACAGTGATATTCCAAGCTGTCAGGCAAAAATGGGTGAATGAAGTGCAGCACATCCCAGGACCAAGCCAGCTGGTATGAGGGTTTGATGGTCTGACACACTGCCCTTTGACAATGGTAGAGCTTAATTGGAGGGTGTCACAGCTTCCTTCACTGTGTTGCAGTCAACGACTCCATTGCAGTAGGGTATCTGTTGGGTAATGACCTTTCTGACCCAAACAAGATTGATGCAGTCAGTATAGTGAAATCTCTGAGAGTATCAAAAGAGGAGGTATTTGAGGAGCTAAGACTTCCTCAGTTGGAGATTGTGAGCGATCAGTGTCACCAGTAACTTCTAGTCGAGGCCTAAAGACCCCTGAAGTGCCAATGATTGCGAGGCAGGGCTCAGTGGCCAATGAGGTGAACATGGAGTTTGCACCTGAGCCAAGAATCTCAGGGTTGCCCACAGCTATAGAAAAGAATCCTGAGATAGCAAACAGGGATGCTTCAGACCCCAACGGTTTGCCAGAACTGAAATAGATGTCTTCTGCTTAAGTTTAAGGTCAGATTGCCTTTTTGTAGAAACAGAGGGACTGGTGCAGGATGAAGCACTCCAAAAAAGTGGCACAGTACAAAGCAAAAGCCCTTGCCGCTTCCATAACCAGGAATCGGTACAAGTCAAAAGTCCTGACCATTTCAAAGACAAGGAGCCCAAGAATTATAAGGCAGGGAACAGTCAGGAGATGGTTGGAAAGTCCTGAGCCTGAGAGAACAACCGACTCCTTGCTGTTCACCCAGACCCCAAGACTTTCCCACCAAACCTGGCTCCAATGGACCCAATGGGGAATAGGGACTAACAGTTAGCACCCAGCCCATGATCCGGCAGCAATGCTAATAATGTAGTGTGCTATCCCGGCCGGGATAATGCTTAACTGGTGATCAGGCCCATAGTCACTCCTACAGGTATCTGTTTACCAATCGCTCACATCACAGTGTCTCAAATGTAAAGGGCAATAAATCATCATCAACATTGGAGCTGGTGCAGTGGCAATTTGAAGATGTCATTCCATACTCACTGCAATCAACTGTCTGTTCCTTTTTTATAAATGAGAAAGCTTCAACATGCAGTACTGAAAGTCGTCCCTTTTGTTTATAGAAAACAGCCTTCTCCACAGTAAAAACTTTCTTAGAAAGCACACTGGTTGGAAGGTAACTTAGCAATTCTTCATCAAATCGCAGACGTGCTGCTGGCCAGGTGGACCGCTTTCACAATACAATAATGGATCATCATCCTTTCCTGGTGAAGTGTCTCATGGATATGCATCAAGCATAAATGCAACTGATGTCCTCTTTATCTTCCTGTTGATGACATGTCTATATTCAAGCTGCCCGATCACTGAGGAGAGCATTCCATAGTAGGCTGAGCCCTCACTACTCACAAAGGTTTCGGTAGGTGTCATTGTTGTATTGCCCATTGATGCCATCATTGATAAGTAAGGCATGCCTGGTATACTCTGCACAATTTGGGCTGGTTGGTGTTCTTCCTGCTGCCTTAATTTTTTCTCCAGTTGATGTTGCAAGTGTTCAGTCACAGCATCCTTGAATGGCTGAAGAGTGTCTCCTTAGTGTGATGCTTGTTTCCAGTCTTCCTCCCTGAGAATTAAGGATAGAAAGCAGTCAATTTTACTTTGAAATGTGTGCCCACAAAGGAAGTCAGCAGATGCTCATTGTTACCTTTAAAACCAACAAACCATGTATCATCATGCGAGGTTCAAATCAGGCACCTCACTAGCTTTGCCACATCAGCACCACGTGCCAAGGCACAGTGAAGCATATTTTATAGATAATAAAAATGAGGCCTAGAATGGATAAAATGAGAAAGACCTTCCTGGCAAGTGCAAGTGAAATAAGATGTACCAACTTTCTCGCTTATTAAGAATGTCTTGCTTACTATCACATAAAAAAGTGACACCTGTCAAATTGCAGAGTGTGCCCAAATGTTGGGAAATTACTCTGGAAGTAATATCTTTCCAAAGCATCATTCATAACATCAATATGCAGTGAAATATTTCTTTCAGCCATTGTGCAACTTTCAGAAAATGTATCAAAAGCTATTTCTATCAATGCCCATCTTGAATAGGTTTTGTGAATTGTACACGCCTTCTTGGCAAAGCGTATCCATGTTGTGTGTGAAATCCTGAGCCCAAAACATTAAGCGCAGGTTGTGTGCATTTTGGGATGCAGCTTTGAACAGAGAGAGTTGTAATATTCGACCTGAACTAAATTTTCTATCCAAGAATGAGTCATGCTACATGTGAAAGGCATCTTATATTTAAAATAGATATTTTACAGGCAGTACTGCAAACCATTTATTTACAGATGTATACTTGGATTTCTTCATGTCACTTTCCAATGTGAATGGCACATGTAAAGATAATGGGCCTCATTCTGAGTTTGCCAGTATCCTGGCGGTAGAGCCGCCAGGATACCATCAAATGTGGTTACCGTTTCCGGCACCTGGTCCAGGGGCTTTTCTGCCAGATTATGGGTTCCCGGAGGGAGAGTGTAAATCCCCATTCATGGAGTCCAGTCAGGATTGCTGTTATTTCTGGCACCGGCAGTGGGTGTTGGGTGTTGATAACCACGTCCCTGGCGGAGACTGCAGATATGATCTGCAAACATGCAAAAGACCTTGCTGCACTGGGCTTCGACGTGGCAATATTCTAGCCCTATAAAGAGTAGGCTTGTGCATTTGACCCTGGGCCAAAGGGCCACCAGAGTGGCCACCAACGCTACAATCCAAAAAAAGGATCAGCTAAGGCAGCAATGATGCACGTTGGGTACCTGTCTAAATATACCCTCTACTTAGCAATGACACAATCATCTTCCTTTTAATGAACTAACCATCATTTCCTGGATTACTCGTGACTAGCTGCTTCTTGGTTAGTTTAGAGGGAACTGCTAAACTAAAGAAGGCCAATATATTTATGCTGCAAGAGACTTGTTTGACCAGTAGGTTTGTTTTGGACAGTTACACACTGCTTTTCAGCCTTTCCAAGATCCCGATCGTGGGTTGCCCGAAGGGTGGAATTTGTATGGTGGCAAGAGCTGAGTTTGGTTTAAAATCTCTGCTGGGTGGATGGTCCCACCAGAATCTCCTCTGTGGAGTTATGTTGCACCCTCCATTTGACACATGTCCCTCACTTGCAATTACATTGTATGATCCCCAGATGGTAGCTGTACCTCTAAACTAATGAAATCGGTCAAGGACTGCGTGAGAGAATCGACTGCCCAAAACACTTAGAACAAAAGTATTGTAGCCGGCGACTTTAATATAGATTGCCTGCCCAAGGAGGGGGTGGGGAGTGCCCTTACATATCCAAGGGGGAAAAGTGAGTGGAGTGAACGGTTTTGAGAATTTGAAACACATGTATTGTTACCGCAGGAGGGATAGTTCAGACCCACCTGGTCCAAAGCCCCAGGAGCAGGCATCCAGACATTTACAAAAACCCCAGCAGCCCCAGCTAGGGGCTGTCTGGGTTCAGTCCTGGCGCCGTAGGCACCAGGTTCATAATAAAAATCAGTCCTGGCGCCATAGGCACCAGGCTCATAGACATTACTTACCTCTGGCAGACCATGCTGCAAATAAATCCAAGCCAACGTAAGGCCTGGATGGGACTATTTTACTACAGGGACTATTTTTTACTCGGGTGTGGTCCTGGGGAACTTCTTTCCTGGGACTACTTTGGAGGCTATTTAAACCACACCCGAACAGCAGCACATGCTTCGTGTTATTCTGCATCCAGCAGCGTGACTCTCACCGTGCCTGCAGCCAGCATCCAGTCTTCTGGCACGCCCGCTTGCCTGCAGCCAGCATCCTGTCTTCTGCCACGCCCGCCTCGAATCCGGAGCTCCTAGAATAAAGAGGAAGAAAAGGACAAGGTTAGAAAACAAACTTATTTCAAATTCCTCACCTGATTCCGGATCCATTTCATCTCCCGACCTGGAAAGTACACCAGTCCTGCACGCGTCGCTTCGCCAGCTCCAGCACGGCATAATACTCACCAGTTCTCACAGCATCTTTCGATCCGGCACTGTCTCCATTATTTCTTCGCCGTACTCCGGCACCTAGGGGCACAAGAATAACAAGGTGAGCCAAGGGAATCAACAAATACCTCTTACCACCATAGACTTACCTGATTTACCACCGGCGGTATTATTCTCCATATCTTCATATGCCGCATCTGTAAAGAGGGAGAAAAACAACACGTTAATGCATGCAATAGTTACCGGACAGAGTTGGGTTACACAGACTCTTACCTGAACGCCAGCAGCAGCTACAAGACCTTCTTCTCACAAACTCAGTTGCAACTTAAGGAAGGGGACAAGAGTGAACATCGGGCACATTGAACTCTTTAAACTTGATACTTACCAATCCCGCCTGGGACTTCAGAGTCAATGCTTACCGGAACTCTCCCAACGCCTTCAAACCAGTGAAGTAACTGGTATCTACGCGCCCCTGCAAGATGCGCAGGATGGAGAGCTCATCTTTTACAAACATAAGGTGAGGTTACTAAGGGGATATCGGAGGTGATTAGTGGGGGAGAGCGAGAATAGTTGGGAGGCCATCACTAAAACGCACAGGTGGCTAATCCCTGTCTCCACTTGCAGGAAAATACTTCTTCGGGTCCAGCAGACAAGACTAGGCGGGCCAGTCCAGACAGTCATCTCTGCACTACGCATCACGTTGACAGAGACCGCAGCTGTCTGGGTCCGATCGACACCCCTGTGGGGTCCAGGTGAGCGTAACAGTAAGCCGGTGGGAGAAGTATTCCCAACCCACTTAAGTGATCATGCTGTCCTCTCCATGATGCTTCCTGTTGGACACAGGAGAAAGCAGTTATTAATGGCAAACCCGATGGTTAATGTGCAGGGCAATCGTCTATATTGTACGAGCCATAATATAATATTAGGACATGTAATGGTCGCAAATACAGACAAATCATGAGTCGAGATAATGGCCACCAATGATTGGCAGTTGGATGGCCTGATGAGACTGTTTGGCCAGGATACCCCTAGACATGTTCTAAGCTTTAGAGAGAATGTCGGCTGGGGGCCCTATGACATTAAGATCACCAAAGGGAAAAGAGAACGAAACAGGGAATTGAAACAGATCCAAAAGCAAGTATGCCTAGAATGGGCAGAGAAGAATGTGAAAAGACACCTTATCAGAAAGTGCTTTTTAATCCTGGTTGGTCAGCTACTAAATTAGCTCTGCCAGTGCAAGCTGGAATTATATAACTAGACTGATTCTAATTAATGACACAATCAAGTTCTGGCATATAGTTCACTTCTAGGTGTCTGGCTCCACTACAAAAGAGATTATAGTGGCCCCTGAGGAGGCATGGGCATCCCATATAAAGAACATTTATTGGGATGATAGGGAGGCGACTGTCACCATTCAAACTCAACCCATGAAAGACTCATGGGTGTGGCACACTCTCAAGGAAATGGACCTAAAGGCAATAATAAATAATTTAAAATCCTCTGCGGCCACGGGTCCAGATGGGATGAGCAATTTGGTACTTACGGAAGGCCCCTCACTCCGGGCAGACCTATTGCATCTTCTTTTTTCCCACATTTGTGAGACTGGTATAATACCAGGGTCTTGGAGGCAATCAGTCCTGGTACCGGTTCATAAGTCAGGCCTACAGGATAATCCTTCAAAGTTCAATTTGTTGGATATGCTGGATAGTTCCGCTAAAGTATACAAAATCACACCGTTGGGAATGTTGACAACTTGGGTCAAAGGGAGGGGGTTGCTTCACTATTCCCAAATGGGTTTCAGGAAAAATTATAGCACCTCTCACTCTATATGGGTCATCCAGATCTTGATATCTGATTCTTGGACGTTTTGTAGACTATTTGCGTGCATTTGACTGTGTTATCAGGAGCAGAGTCTGGAGGAAGTTAAGTGGCTGGTGCATAGACCCGTTGCTGCCATCCTTCCTGAAGATGTTATACTCCGATACAGAGATAAGAATTTGCCTATCACAGAAGGGGGAACTATCGGAAACCTTTTCTACAAACAAGAGTTTGAAACAGGGTTGCTCGCTGGCTCCTCTGTTATACAATCTTTATGTTTCTGACTTTCTGGAGTATTTAGAAACAGTTGGTTATAACCACCCGCCTACCTATGGCTCAAACCCCCTGCATTGTCTCACCTATGCAGATGATACAGGAATACTCTCCGGAATCCATATTGGCTTACACCATTCAATAACCAGACTAAACCAATATGCCAATGAAAATGGGCTGATAATTAATCCATCTGAAACCAAGGTTCTTATCTATGGAAAGCAGGCCCAAAATAATAACACCTTTGTCTGGTGGGAATCCAGCTCTCCAATGACCGGTCCTGCAAACCTCTATCTTGTTGCATTAAAACTAAAGCCTGGAAGAAATGGATGGTCCTGAGAAAGATCATCAACAGGATTGGTGGAAGTTCAACTGAAGCAATGGTTCATGCCTATAGGATTGGAATTGTCCCAGCCATTCTATATGCATTAGAGGTATATCCCGAAGATACTATCAATAGCTGGTGCCCCTGGAGGGCAAACTACTATGCTCACTACCTGGTCTACTATGTGCCATGATGGTTGAGGCGATTAGATTAGAACTTGGGTTAACATCTCTAATTAATTTCCCATTGTCTAGGGCTAATATAATGTTCTCAGAGGAAACACACAATCAGCTATTGAGCACCGCCAAGACACACCAGATAAGGCATTTACAAAGTACTTGGTTCATAGACCTTGACCATATGGCTGGCAGTCATTTATTGGCCATTGGGATGCTGCAGCACCCAACCAGCCTCATTGAGTTCCATCTTTTTGGCTAGGTAAAAAAAGCCATGGATTATGCTTATGTTCACTCCCTCTTACAGCTCTCGGCTAAATCCGAATATCAGATATATACACATCAGGGTGGATTTACTTATAGACCACGAAACTGTCTAATCAAGTATCATTCTCCCCCCTCATACGCTTTATTGTATATTTAAGAATCAAACTTTTACCTGTCTTTAGCAACACAGGGCCTGGGCTGGGATCCCAAGAGAGGAACAGATCTTCAGAATTTGCCAAAGGGAAATTGAAACTGTGAGACATGTTCTCACCAATTGTTGCATACTGGTTGATCTTTATAAAAAAGGTTATGGGGAATTCACGAATCATATATCAGACCAGACTTGGAGTGCCATATATGGTGCCGACTCACTCGTGATTACAGCGGCTGCTTTACATAATGGAATCAGGTTTAGCCCAGATTGATCTAAATTCGAAACCTTGATTTCCTGTGTGGTAGACAAATGTTTTATGATAGTGATGAGTTAGGTCCTTTTTAGCAAGATTTGTTCACAAAGTGGAAACTTGTTTTTTTTTCCTTTCCCTATTGTTTGTTTTAATCTATATGATATTTTGACATGTGATCATAACTTTTGTATGTGTAAAGGTTTTATAACCATAGACACAAATAATAAAACATTTATTTTTAAAATAGAGGTGGAAACAACCGAGTGGTCTGAAAGAGATGACGTGAAAGTATTGTTAGTTGCTGAGAGAGGGTTGGAAATCAACAGGAGGTCAAAAGAGTTGACCACAGAGTGAGTGGGTAGATTATAGCATTACACATTGAGAAAAGACTGAAGGTTAAGATTTTTGTGGAGTGTTAGTAGACAGATTGTTAGAAGAAGGAAGGTTAAAGTCACCTAAGAGGATGAGGTGATATGACAGGGAGAGAGAATCATGGAGCTGCCTTTTATAGAATGGTCCAGCAGGGCCAGGAGGGTGATAAATTGAAATTAACTGAGAGCAATAGTTGAGAGGGTACATTCAAAGGAGGTAGGAGGGGATGTGGCATTCAGGAGGAGTGAAATGGTAAGGCAGGAGGAAAATAGGTGCAAGACACTACCACCTTTGCCCATCAGACAAGGAGAGTGAGTTTGCAATCATGGGAAGCAGTGTCAGAGGAAGAGATCCAGGTTTCAGTGATAGCATGGAAATCAGGGGCAGGAGAGCTAGAGTGAAAGTTATCATTGATGAAGGAAGTCTTTTTGCAAAACAAACTGAGCGTTTCAGAGTGCAATGTTCTGTTGATTTGGCAGGGAGGAGTAGAGGAGGTTAGTTTCAGAGAGGGAGAGATGGGGTGGGTAGGTGATGGGAATGAAGTGGTCTGTTGGCTGGCATCGTTTGTTAGAAGTGGTAAGGAGATGATGTAGTGAGAGTAGCAAGTTGTGAGTTTTGTGATGGGTAGGAAAGATGGGGGATGTAGCATGACTGGAGAGAGCATAAGGAGAAAACATTTGATGAGGATGAGGAGGAGGAGAGAATGCATTTTAGTTCAGTAGTAGTCAGGGGTAGATGGCAATGCCCCAAGTGGATTTGAGGTATTACCATGTTGAAGAGGAGAAAAGGCTGGGAGTAAAGGATGGGAGATTTCCCTTAGCTGTTTGCTTTTTACTTGGATCACTTGGGGCTACGTTGCTCCAGTAAGGAGGAGTAAAGTAGGAGGGGTGGTGAGGAGTGTCCAATGGTGGGAGGGGGGAGGCAGCACAGCAGACGGCATATCTGGAACATGGTTGAGCTTGATGTTACTCTCAGCCCAGTTAAAGCACCTTCTAATGATTGAAAGACCATTCAAACATGCCAGTTTTAGGTGAAAGGGCACCTCATCAGCCCATATATCAACACTGGATTTGACTTGTAGGTCCTGTGAGGGAGGAAAGGTCATTTAGGCCCTCTCCCCTCACTTCCTCTTTCCTGCATGCACGCTATGCTCATCCCACAGCTGGCCATGCGCCTCTGACATAGGGTGCCGGACAGCCTCGGGACGACACATACAGGTGCAACATCTGTAAGAAGTCTGATTACTGACTCCATTTTGTATGAGCACCGGCTCCATTTTGTAACTACCCAGCAAGCCTCACAGAAATGCCAGCCTGCAGGCCTGCACCTCTCCCATGGGCCACGCAAAGTCAGCCTGTTACTCCACCCACCGCCTACCATACGGTGTCTCTGTAACTGTCCTGTTCCCACGAAAAGCTGGGCACGAGAGGTTACAAGCAAAACATTGTATCTCTCGCCTTTCTGCCAGCATCACTGCCCTGTAAATGACTGGGCCAAGGACTGGTCTTGGAGAAAACCCATCCATCTCCACAAACCTGCTCCGCACCCTTAGACCCTTTGATGTAACAGATGCCTGACCCACAACTGCGTGCCACTCAGATTCACCCCTACCACTAATCTTGCGTGTGACTATATATCCTTCATTGTACTAAATCCATGATAAAATAGCTTTCATGAGGTCTAAAGGAACGTGCAATAAATATGTTAACTGATTGATTGTAGTAGATAAGAGATTTGCGCCCCAGCACCCTTGCTCCACAGTCTAGGCCAATTGCTGTTAACTTAACATGGACAGAGATAAGCAGGGTAATTCATAGAATCTCGCACAAAAGTGGCGCACAGTGTGCGCGTGCGAATGTCTGCGCCAGCCGCATGCGCTAAAATCGATTTCCGCGCACAGCGTATTCATGGATTTTAGCCTCCAAAACCAGCCGTGGCGCAGAGTGGCGCAGCGACCCTGCAGCAGCGCAAGTTACGCCTCCAAGAACGCCCTTGTGCAAGGAAAAGCCATCAAAATTCCCAATTCAGCCCAAAGGGCTGCGCTAACCCTGGACCAGTTTACAGGGCTGCCAAACATCAAACGCCAAGCGGGAAACGTGTATTACTGGGGTGCGCGTGAAGTTTCACATGCGAAAGGGCATGTGCGAGTGTGGTACGTGTATTACTGGGGTTCGCGGGAAGTTTCACACACGATTTCAGCAGGGTACGTGTATTACGGGTTTGCAGGAACTTTCACACATGAAAGGGCCTGCACGAGTGGGGTACGTGTATTACCGGGGTGCACGGGAAGTTTCTCAAGCGATTGGGCTTGGTACGTGTATTTCAGGGGTGCACACAAAGTTTCACACGCGATTGGCCTGGGTACGTGTATTTAGGGGGTGCGCGGGAAGTTTCACACGTGATTGGGCTGGGTACGTGTATTTCAGGGGTGCGCGGGAAGTTTCACACGTGATTGGCCTGGGTACGTGTATTTTGGGGGTGCGCGGGAAGTTTCACATGCGATTAGGCTTGGTAGTGTATTTCAAGGGTGCGTGGGAAGTTTCACACGCGATTGGCCTGGGTACGTATATTTCAGGGGTGCGTGGGAAGTTTCACACACGATTGGCCTGGGTACATGTATTTCAGTGGTGCGCGGGAAGTTTCACACGCGATTGGCCTGGGTACGTGTATTTCAGGGGTGCGTGGGAAGTTTCACACACAATTGGAGTAGGGTACATGTATTACCGGGCTGCGCATGAAGTTTCACATGCAATTTTGCTGTCAGAGCGGGAACGTGTATTTAGGGGGTGCGCGGGGAGTCCTACACGTGAATTGGCAGTGTGGGTCCTCCCAGGTATCCCCTCTACCCCCCTCCACAGCCCCTGCAGGCAGCCCACACCACAGGGGACTACCTTGCACCCCTGGCCATGTCCCGCAGGCAGCCAATCCACCATGGGCATGCCCCCCAGCCAAGCCACATGCCACGTTGCAATATGATCACCAACTCATGTCTCCCAGCACCCCCACCCCCCAGCAGCGCAGGGCACCTGCCAGCAGGCCCCCACACATGTCCCCCAGCACCCCCACGCCCCAGCATTCAGGGGCACCTGCCAGCAGGCCCCCACACATGTCCCACACATGTCACCCTGCACCCCCACCCCCCAGCAGTCAGGGGCACCTGCCAGCAGGCCCCCATACATGTCCCCCTGCACCCCCACCCCCCAGCAGTCAGGGGCAGCTGCCAGCAGGCCCCCACACATGTCCCCCTGCACCCCCACCCCCAGCAGTCAGGGGCACCTGCCAGCAGGCCCCCACACATGTCCCACACATATCCCCCTGCACCCCCACCCCCAGCAGTCAGGGGCACCTGCCAGCAGGCCCCCACACATGTCCCACACATGTCCCCCTGCACTCCCACCCCCCAGCAGTGCAGGGCACCTGCCAGCAGGCCCCCACTCATGTCCCACTCATGTCCCCCAGCACCCCCACCCCCCAGCAGTCAGGGGCACCTGCCAGCAGGCCCCCACACATGTCCCCCAGCACCCCTACCCCCCAGTAGTCAGGGGCACCTGCCAACAGTCCCCCACACATGTCCCCCTGCACCCCCACCCCCCATCATTGACAGGCACCTGCCAGAGGGCCTTGACACATGTCTCCCAGCCAACACGTCATCACAATCCAGATCCCTGGCTCTTATGGCCACACAAATCCAACCCCACAGCACCCCAGTCCAAACTCCCAACCAAGCTTTACATCCACTCCAAATTGAAATCCCCATTACATGATAGATCACAAATAAGCAGTATGCGCATGAGTACAAGTCTGTCTGACCCACACAATGGCAACACATGACTGAGAAAACCCACATTGTGACATGCATGAAACCAATGAGAGAAGACCACACATTGAAGTAAGAAACAAAAATGTAATCAAGTCAAAATGAAGGGAATGAAATAAAAACACACAATAATGCCAATAATAATGAAAATGCAGCATGTCCCAAAAAATGATTAATAAAAAAAATGAGAATGCAAATTAATCCAAATGAAAATGTGTCCAAAGTCACCATCCAACAAAGCAAATCCAAAGGGAAAGAAAAGCGTAATATCCATTGCTCCATGGTGAAGAAAAATAAAGATGAAGGAGAAAAATCCACTGTAAAACTATGTACAAATAGCAAATCCAGGGTCCATGAGCCCAGCGACATAAATGAAACCTACAATGAAACCTACCTATTTACTAACTATATACAAAAATGTGGGGCATATTCCATGTGCCCCAAATTAAAGAAAAAAGAAATGAAACTTAACACTAATGAACTATATACAATGGCGGCGGGCAAGTCCAACGGCTCACTTGTTGATGTCATGGGCCAGGGCATCATTGAACTCCTGTTCAATGTCTTGGAGGCGGGCCTGTTCTCTGGCCCAGAGGTCTCGCAGGGATAACGCCATGTCCACCTCCAACTCCCTGTGAATTCCCTCGAGGCACTCAGCCCACCTCAGCGCCCTGCGCATGGAGTTCTCCGCCCTGACCATCGTGAGCCATGCCTCCTCCGCCCGCCGCCGCTCTGCACCTATCTGCTGGCCCAACCGCTGCCACACGGAAGACACTTCCATTCCAGGGTCCTCCTGCCCTCTGGCCGATGCCTGCCCCTCTGATGTAGATTGCCCCGAGCCATGATGCCTCCCACGTTGAGCCTGCCACTGCCTCCGACGCAACTGCCTCTGCCAGCACAACAGCATCCAGGCTGATGGAATCCACCGACGCCGTTGTGCACGTGCCCTGCTTGATGATGCCGGCACATCCTCCATCTGCTGGGGTCCAGTTGCTGTGGTGTCCACCCCTGATGGACCTCCGACTCCCGACTGTGGCAGGGATGGGATCCCCACCGAGCTGGCTGCGTTGGTCAGGGCAGGTCCAAAGGGGGCCCTGGTGGCATCTGGGCCGGAAGACGGCATGGAGAACGACTGGCACATAGTCTCCACAGAGGAGGAGAGGGCCGCCAGAGTGGCCGACACATGTACAAAACCCCCGACCATGGACACTCCCAACTGGGCCACGTTGGCACGCTGCTCTTCGTGATGACGTGCTTGCTCCCCCCGGGAAGCACACACGTCATCACGAATGTCACGCGTGCGCAACGCGACACCAATCAGGACCTTCTCCATACAGCCGGGGGTCCCCTCGTCCGCAGGTAGAGGAGTGTCAGATGACATGGACATTCCCCCTACCTGCAGACGGGGCTGGGATGGGGCATCCCTGCTGGTGCATGGTGGTGCAGTCACAGGGTCAGGGACAGCGATATGCACAGGCCCCTCTGCGGTGACCTGTGCTGCCTCCTGGCCCTGGACTGCACCACTTGCACCAGTGGCACCACCCCCACCAGGCCCCATGTACGGCTCAGTAGCGGCCTCCTCCTCCTCTTTGGAAACCACCAACCTGGATGGCTCCATACCGTCTTCCGCCATTGCAAGCCCCTGTGGGGGCTCACCCACCCCTTCCGCTGCAGCCGTAGTGGCAGACGCAGCACCAGTCCCCTCACTCCCGGACGATGGTAAATTCTGGGAGGGTGACTGGGCCTTGCGTCGCCGGCCGGTGGGGTCATCCCCGCCGCTTTGCTCCACAGCGCTGTCTCCGCCCTCTTCATCACTTGCCGCTGTGTAGAGGGAGACATAGAACACAAGCATCAGGGTACTGTACAATGGTCCCCTAGACAGGAAGCAATAGCAGATGAGTGGCACTGTCAAACATTACTTCCATCATGTCCCTCCACAACACATGGGTCAGTGTAGGCAAAACACATGCAGTAACAGGCATGGCGCATGCTATGAACATTAGCATACATGTCCAAGGGACTCTTGAAACATACAATGCTGGTTTGAAACTAACATGCATCATGGGTCATGCCTATCACATGCACACACTTCACCCTAGTTTCATCCATCTGGCCTCGTACACCCCAGACCCAGTGGATACAAGGATGAGTAGGCTGCATCAGTGAATCTGAACATTGTCACAGACATGTGTCATGCATCAATGGCATTTCCAAGTCACAGACACGCAAGTCAGACACACAGACATGGACACCATACATGTCCATGACCGCAGCACCCATCTCTCACCCCATCCATGTCCAATAACAGAGACAGGCATGCATTAATGTGTGCATTCCCCATGCTGCTCCGCATGTTGCATTGTAACACATGCATCAACTATGTGGTTCACACATTACTGCTCTCACATGCATGACCATGATGTCCCTGCACACACACATACGTACATGGCCTATGTCACACATACAGGCAAGTATCAGACAACCAGCACCCTGCAACATGCCCTGTCTCACACAGCAATGCTTGGCCACTTACTGCTCAACTCCGGACGGGTCTGCCTCCGAAGGATCTGGGCGTGGAGCGCTGGGCCTATGCGTTCCAGGACCCTCATCTGGATGGTACTCATGCTGCCCCAGCCCCCCTCCACGAGGCGCCGGGCCTTGTTGAGGGTCCTGGGCCTCAAGTCCTCCCAGCGCTTCTTGACATGTTGGTAGTTGCGGGTTGCCAACCCCTGCGCGTTGATGGCAACCACTGCGTCATCCCAGATCCTCTCCCATCCTTCCTTGTTGGCGCGTCTTGTTCCGAAGAGGGCATCATAATGCCCCAGGACATGCTCCACCAGGACACCAACTTCGGTGGCAGTGAAGCTGGTGGCCCTCTGCCTCTCTGGCTGGGGGTTGCCAGTGGTGCCAGATGGAGATGTGCCCAACATGGCAACCCCAGAGGCAGGAGTGGGTGGGCAACTTCGTCCTGGGGCTGGGCTGTGGAGTAATGGAATCCCAGTCGGGAGTCTACTGTTCCAGCAGGGGTGGACACAGCAACTGGACCCCTGCAGATGGCTGAAGTGCAGGCGCCAAATAGCAGGGCACGTGGGTAGCAGGCAGGCAGGCAGCAGCAGATGGCTGGTGGGAGCGTGCTCGGGTCTCTTGGGGGCAGGAAAATGGCCTTCATGGCAGGAGCGTGGTCTTCTGTGTGTATACGCGTGGCCAGCTTGATACGGAGTGATTTGGCACGTGAAAATCATTCACGTCAGCGTGTAATTCTAGGAAAGGCCCTTAGCACGTAAGCGCGTCAGCACGCGTACGCGATATCATTGGACCAAAGGCCCTTAGCGCGTAAGCGTGTCTGTGACGTATTGTGCACGGGCGTTGCCCTTTCGCGTGTAAAACTTGCCGTGCACCCCTGAAATACACGTACTCTGCTCGAACAGGGCCCTTTTGTGTGTGAAACTTCACGCGAACCCCGTAATACACGTACCCTGCTGAA
This sequence comes from Ambystoma mexicanum, assembly GCF_040938575.1. Lineage (NCBI taxonomy): Eukaryota > Metazoa > Chordata > Amphibia > Caudata > Ambystomatidae > Ambystoma > Ambystoma mexicanum. Next base: position 655,707,249 of record NC_090933.1, on the reverse strand, counting down.
ATCGCTGGTGAAACTTCACGCGAACCCCAGGAATACACATACCCTGCTGAAATCACGGGTGAAACTTCCCGCAAACCCCAGGAATACAAGTACCCTGCTGAAATCGCGGGTGAAACTTCCCACGAACCCCAGGAATACACGTACTCTGCTCAAAAGGGCCCTTTCGCATGTAAAACTTCACGCTGTACCCCAGAACTACACATACCCCGCTGGCTTGCACAGGGCCAATATTTCTGGGGTTCGCGTGAAGTTTCACACGCGATAGGCCCTGTGCGAGTGGGGTACGTGTATTACTGGGGTTCCTGTGAAGTTTCACATGCAATATGCCCTGTGCGAGTGGGGTACGTGTATTACTGGGGTTCGCGGGATGTTTCACACGCGATAGGCCCTGTGCGAGTGGGGTACGTGTATTACTGGGGTTCCCGTGAAGTTTCACACGCGAACGGCCCTGTGCGAGTGGTGTACGTGTATTACTGGTGTTTGCGGCAAGTTTTACACACGATAAGCCCTGTGCGAGTGGGGTACGTGTATTACTGGGGTTCCCATGAAGTTTCACACGTGATAGGCCCTGTGCGAGTGGGGTACTTGTATTACTGGGGTTTGCGGCAAGTTTTACACGCGATAGGCCCTGTGCGAGTGGGGTATGTGTATTACTGGGGTTCGCGTGAAGTTTCACACGTGATAGGCCCTGTGCAAGTGGGGTACGTGTATTACTGGGGTTCCCGTGAAGTTTCACACGCGATAGGCCCTGTGCGAGTGGGGTACCTGTATTACTGGGGTTCCTATGAAGTTTCACACGCGATAGGCCCTGTGCGAGTGGGGTACGTGTATTACTGGGGTTCATAGGAAGTTTCACACGCGATAGGCCCTGTACGAGTGGGGTACGTGTATTACTGGGGTTCCATGAAGTTTCACACGCGATAGGCCCTGTGCGAGTGGGGTACGTGTATTACTGGGGTTCGCGGGAAGTTTCACACACGATTTTGCTGTCAGAGCGGGGTACGTGAATTTCGGGGGTGCGCGGGGAGTCCTACACGTGAATTGGCAGTGTGGGTCCTCCCAGGTGTTCCCTCTACACCCTCCACGGCCCCTGCAGGCAGACCACACCACAGGGGACACCCCGCACCCCTGGTCATGTCCCGCAGGCAGCCCATCCACCATGGGCATGCACCCCAGACAAGCCACCTGTCCGCTTGCACCACTGATCACCAACTCATGTCCCCTTGCACCCCCACCCCCCAGCAGTGCGGGGCACCTGCCAGCAGGCCCCCACTCATGTCCCCCTGCACCCCCACGTCCCAGCAGTGCGGGGCACCTGCCAGCAGGCCCCCACTCATGACCCACACTTGTCCCCCTGCACTCCCACCCCCCAGCAGTGCAGGGCACCTGCCAGCAGGCCCCCACTCATGTCCCACTCATGTCCCCCAGCACCCCCACCCCCCAGCAGTCAGGGGGACCTGCCAGCAGGCCCCCACACATGTCCCCCACACCCCTACCCCCAGTAGTCAGGGGCACCTGCCAACAGGCCCCCACACATGTCCCCCTGCACCCCCACCCCCGCATCATTGACAGGCACCTGCCAGCAGGCCTTGACACATGTCCCCCAGCCAACACGTCATCACAATCCAGATCCCTGGCTCTTATGGCCACACAAATCCCACCCACAGCACCCCAGTCCAAACTCCCAACCATCTTTACATCCACTCCAAATTGAAATCCCCATTACATGATAGATCACAAATAAGCAGTATGCGCATGAGTACAAGTCTGTCCGACCCACACAATGGCAACACATGACTGAGAAAACCCACATTGTGACATGCATGAAACCAATGAGAGAAGACCACACATTGAAGTAAGAAACAAAAATGTAATCAAGTCAAAATGAAGGGAATGAAATAAAAACACACAATAATGCCAATAATAATGAAAATGCAGCATGTCCCAAAAAATGATTAATAAAAAAAATGAGAATCCAAATGAATCCAAATGAAAATGTGTCCAAAGTCACCATCCAACAAAGCAAATCCAAAGGGAAAGAAAAGCGTAATATCCATTGCTCCATGGTGAAGAAAAATAAAGATGAAGGAGAAAAATCCACTGTAAAACTATGTACAAATAGCAAATCCAGGGTCCATGAGCCCAACGACATAAATGAAACCTACAATGAAACCTACCTAATTACTAACTATATACAAAAATGTGGGGCATATTCCATGTGCCCCAAATTAAAGAAAAAAGAAATGAAACTTAACACTAATGAACTATATACAATGGCGGCGGGCAAGTCCAACGGCTCACTTGTTGTTGTCATGGGCCAGGGCATCATTGAACTCCTGTTCAATGTCTTGGAGGCGGCCCTGTTCTCTGGCCCAGAGGTCTCGCAGGGATAACGCCATGTCCACCTCCAACTCCCTGTGAATTCCCTCGAGGCACTCAGCCCGCCTCAGCGCCCTGCGCATGGAGTTCTCCGCCCTGACCATCGTGAGCCATGCCTCCTCCGCCCGCCGCCGCTCTGCACCTATCTGTTGGCCCAACCGCTGCCACACGGAAGACACTTCCATTCCAGGGTCCTCCTGCCCTCCGGCCGATGCCTGCCCCTCTGATGTAGATTGCCCCGAGCCATGATGCCTCCCACGTTGAGCCTGCCACTGCCTCCGACGCAACTGCCTCTGCCAGCACAACGGCATCCAGGCTGATGGAATCCACCGACGCCGTTGTGCACGTGCCCTGCTTGATGATGCCGGCACATCCTCCATCTGCTGGGGTCCAGTTGCTGTGGTGTCCACCCCTGATGGACCTCCGACTCCCGACTGTGGCAGGGATGGGATCCCCACCGAGCTGGCTGCGTTGGTCAGGGCAGGTCCAAAGGGGGCCCTGGTGGCATCTGGGCCGGAAGACGGCATGGAGAACGACTGGCACATAGTCTCCACAGAGGAGGAGAGGGCCGCCAGAGTGGCCGACACATGTACAAAACCCCCGACCATGGACACTCCCAACTGGGCCACGTTGGCACGCTGCTCTTCCTGATGACGTGCTTGCTCCCCCCGGGAAGCACACACGTCATCACGAATGTCACGCGTGCGCAACGCGACACCAATCAGGACCTTCTCCATACAGCCGGGGGTCGCCTCGTCCGCAGGTAGAGGAGTGTCAGATGACATGGACATTCCCCCTACCTGCAGACGAGCCTGTGATGGGGCATCCCTGCTGGTGCATGGTGGTGCAGTCACAGGGTCAGGGACAGCAATATGCACAGGCCCCTCTGCGGTGACCTGTGCTGCCTCCTGCCCCTGGCCCTGGACTGCACCACTTGCACCAGTGGCACCACCCCCACCAGGCCCCATGTACGGCTCAGTAGCGGCCTCCTCCTCCTCTTTGGAAACCACCAACCTGGATGGCTCCACACCGTCTTCCGCCATTGCAAGCCCCTGTGGGGGCTCACCCACCCCTTCCGCTGCAGCCATAGTGGCAGACGCAGCACCAGTCCCCTCACTCCCGGACGATGGTAAATTCTGGGAGGGTGACTGGGCCTTGCGTCGCCGGCCGGTAGGGGCATCCCCGCCGCTTTGCTCCACAGCGCCGTCTCCGCCCTCTTCATCACTTGCCGCTGTGTAGAGGGAGACATAGAACACAAGCATCAGGGTACTGTACAATGGTCCCCTAGACAGGAAGCAATAGCAGATGAGTGGCACTGTCAAACATTACTTCCATCATGTCCCTCAACAACACATGGGTCAGTGCAGGCAAAACACATGCAGTAACAGGCATGGCGCATGCTATGAACATTAGCATACATGTCCAAGGGACTCTTGAAACATACAATGCTGGTTTGAAACTCACATGCATCATGGGTCATGCCTATCACATGCACACACTTCACCCTAGTTTCATCCATCTGGCCTCGTACACCCCAGACCCAGTGGATACAAGGATGAGTAGGCTGCATCAGTGAATCTGAACATTGTCACAGACATGTGTCATGCATCAATGGAATTTCCAAGTCACAGACACACAAGTCAGACACACAGACATGGACACCAAACATGTCCATGACCGCAGCACCCATCTCTCACACCCCATCCATGTCCAATAACAGAGACAGGCATGCATTAATGTGTGCATTCCCCATGCTGCTCCTCATGTTGCATTGTAACACATGCATCAACCATGTGGTTCACACATTACTGCTCTCACATGCATGACCATGATGTCCCTGCACACACACATACGTACATGGCCTATGTCACACATACAGGCAAGTATCAGACAACCAGCACCCTGCAACATGCCCTGTCTCACACAGCAATGCTTGGCCACTTACTGCTCAACTCCGGACGGGTCTGCCTCCGAAGGATCTGGGCGTGGAGCGCTGGGCCTACGCGTTCCAGGACCCTCATCTGGATGGTACTCATGCTGCCCCGGCCCCCCTCCACGAGGCGCCGGGCCTTGTTGAGGGTCCTGGGCCTCAAGTCCTCCCAGCGCTTCTTGACATGTTGGTAGTTGCGGGTTGCCAACCCCTGCGCGTTGATGGCAACCACTGCGTCATCCCAGATCCTCTCCCGTCCTTCCTTGTTGGCGCATCTTGTTCCAAAGAAGGCATCATAATGCCCCAGGACATGCTCCACCAGGACACCAACTTCGGTGGCAGTGAAGCTGGTGGCCCTTTGCCTCTCTGGCTGGGGGTTGCCAGTGGTGCCAGATGGAGATGTGCCCAACATGGCAACCCCAGAGGCAGGAGTGGGTGGGCAACTTCGTCCTGGGGCTGGGCTGTGGAGCGATGGAATCCCAGTCGGGAGTCTTCTGTTCCAGCAGGGGTGGACACAGCAACTGGACCCCTGCAGATGGCTGACGTGCAGGCACCAAATAGCAGGGCACGTGGGTAGCAGGCAGGCAGGCAGCAGCAGATGGCTGGTGGGAGCGTGCTCGGGGCTCTTGGGGGCAGGAAAATGGCCTTCATGGCAGGAGCGTGGTCTTCTGTGTGTGTACGCGTGGCCAGCTTGATACGGAGTGATTTGGCACGTGAAAATCTTGCACGTCAGCGTGTAATTCGAGAAAAGGCCCTTAGCACGTAAGCGCGTCCGCACGCGAACGCGATATCATTGGACCAAAGGCCCTTAGCACGTAAGGTGTCTGTGACGTATTGTGCACGGGCGTTGCCCTTTCGCGTGTAAAACTTGCCGTGCACCCCTGAAATACACGTACTCTGCTCGAACAGGGCCCTTTCGTGTGTGAAACTTCACACGAACCCCGTAATGCACGTACCCTGCTGAAATCGCGGGTGAAACTTCACGCGAACCCCAGGAATACACATACCCTGCTGAAATCACGGGTGAAACTTCCAGCAAACCCCAGGAATACAAGTACCCTGCTGAAATCGCGGGTGAAACTTCCCACGAACCCCAGGAATACACGTACTCTGCTCAAAAGGGCCCTTTCGCATGTAAAACTTCACGCTGTACCCCAGAACTACACATACCCCGCTCACTCGCACAGGGCCAATATTTCTGGGGTTCGCGTGAAGTTTCACACGCGATAGGCCCTGTGCGAGTGGGGTACGTATATTACTGGGGTTCCCGTGAAGTTTCACATGCGATAGGCCCTGTGTGAGTGGGGTACGTGTATTACTGGGGTTCCCGTGAAGTTTCACATGCGATAGGCCCTGTGCGAGTGGGGTACGTGTATTACTGGGGTTCGCGGGAAGTTTCACACGCGATAGGCCCTGTGCGAGTGGGGTACGTGTATTACTGGGGTTCCCGTGAAGTTTCACACGCGATAGGCCCTGTGCGAGTGGGGTACGTGTATTACTGGTGTTCGCGGCAAGTTTTACACACGATAGGCCCTGTGCGAGTGGGGTACGTGTATTACTGGGGTTCCCATGAAGTTTCACACGTGATAGGCCCTGTGCGATTGGGGTATGTGTATTACTGGGGTTCGCGTGAAGTTTCACACGTGATAGGCCCTGTGCAAGTGGGGTACGTGTATTACTGGGGTTCCCGTGAAGTTTCACACGCGATAGGCCCTGTGCGAGTGGGGTACGTGTATTACTGGGGTTCCCATGAAGTTTCACACACGATAGGCCCTGTGCGAGTGGGGTACGTGTATTACTGAGGTTCATGGGAAGTTTCACACGCTATAGGCCCTGTGCGAGTGGGGTACGTGTATTACTGGGGTTCCATGAAGTTTCACACGCGATAGGCCCTGTGCGAGTGGGGTACGTGTATTACTGGGGTTCACGGGAAGTTTCACAGACGATTTTACTGTCAGAGCGGGGTACGTGAATTACGGGGGTGCGCGGGGAGTCCTACACGTGAATTGGCAGTGTGGGTCCTCCCAGGTGTTCCCTCTACACCCTCCACGGCCCCTGCAGGCAGACCACACCACAGGGGACAGTCCGCACCCCTGGTCATGTCCCGCAGGCAGCCCATCCACCATGGGCATGCACCCCAGCCAAGCCACCTGTCCGCTTGCACCACTGACCACCAACTCATGTCCCCTTGCACCCCCACCCCCCAGCAGTGCGTGCCACCTGCCAGCAGGCCCCCACTCATGTTCCACTCATGTCCCCCTGCACCCCCACCCCCCAGCAGTACGGGGCACTTGCCAGTAGGCCCCCACTCATGTCCCACTCATGTCCCCCTGCACCCCCACCCCCCAGCAGTGCGGGGCACCTGCCAGCAGGCCCCCACTCATGTTCCACTCATGTCCCCCTGCACCCCCACCCCCCAGCAGTGCGGGGCACCTGCCAGCAGGCCCCCACTCATGTACCACTCATGTTCCCCTGCACCCCTACCCCCCAGCAGTGCGGGGCACCTGCCAGCAGGCCCCCACTCATGTCCCACTCATGTCCCCCTGCACCTCCACCCCCCAGCAGTGTGGGGCACCTGCCAGCAGACCCCCACTCATGTCCCACTCATGCCCCCCTGCACCACCACCCCAAGCAGTGCGGGGCACCTGCCAGCAGGCCCCACTCATGTCCCACTCATGTCCCCTGGACCCCCACCCTCCAGCAGTGCGGGGCACCTGCCAGCAGGCCCCCACTCATGTCCCACTCATGTCCCCTGCACCCCCACCCCCCAGCAGTACGGGGCACCTGCCAGCAGGCCCCCACTCATGTCCCACTCATGTCCCCCTGCACCCCCACCCCCCAGCAGTGCGGGGCACCTGCCAGCAGGCCCCCACTCATGTCCCCCACAACATGACATCACGATCCACAATCATGGGCCTAATGGCCACCCAAATCCCACCCCACGCCACCCCAGTCGAAACACACAACCAAGTATTACATACACCCCACATTGAAATCCCCATCACATGGCAAATATGCACATCAATACATGTCCATCACACACACACAATGGGTGCAAGTGAATGAGAAAACATGCATCGTGACATGCAGGAAACCAAGGAAAGCATACCACACAATGAAGTATCAAATAAAAATGTATTACACACAAAAGCAAGGGAATTAAATGAAATCACACAATAAATAATAAATAAAAAGCTGCATGTCCAAAATATGAAAAAGAAGATGTGTAAAACCAGAATAAAAATCAAGCCAAAAGCAAATGGGTCCAAAGAGTGTCCGTCAAATCAAATCCAAAGTGAAAAAAAAGAAAAATCCATTGATCCATGGTTTAAAAAAATGCAAATGAGGTGAAATCCATTGTGGAACTATATACAAAGTACAAATCCAGGGTCCATGATCCCAACCATTGAAAGGAAACCTACAAAAACCCTACATAATGAACAACTATATACAAAAAAGTGGGGCATTGTCCAAGCGCCCCAAATGAAAAGAAAAACAAAAGGGAACCTAACACTATATAACTATTTACAATGGCAGCGGCTAGTCCAACGGCTCACTTTCTGATTTCCCGGGCCAGGGCATCATCGAACTCCTGCTCGATGTCCCGGAGGCGGTCCTCTTCCATGGCCCCGAGGGTTCGCAGGGACGATGACATCTGGGCCTCCAGGTCCCTGCGAATGGCCTCGAGGCACTCAGCCCGGCTCAGGGCCCTACGCATGGAGTTCTCCGCCCTGACCATCGTGAGCCGTGCCTCTTCCGCCCGCTGCCGCCCGCATCTATAGCACGGCCCAACCGCTGCCACATGGGAGACACTTTCCGTCCTGGGTCCTCCTGCCCTCTGGCCGATGCCTGCCCCTCCGATGTTGAAGGCCCCGAGCCATCATGGCTCCCACCTTGTTGCTGCTGCTACTGTGCCTCTGCCTGTGCCCTGGCTCCTGCTGCCTGCACATCCTCTTCCGGCTGGGGTGCCACCCTTTCTGGACGTCCGACTCCCGACTGTGGCAGGGATGTGTCCTCCACCAGCCTGGCCGCAGGGTCAGAGGCAGCTCCACAGGGCACCCAGGTGACACATGGGTGGGAAGATGGCACGGAGGACGACTGGCGGATAGGGGGTTCAGTTGAGGAGGGGGTCGGAACAAGGTCCAGAAAACGGAGGAATCTGGCCCTGGTGAGCTGTCCCAGTGGGTCAATGCGGTCAACGAGCCATGCAAGAAGACGTGCAGTCTCCTCATGAAACGACTGAAGGTCAGCTCGCATGGCACATTGACGCAACGCCACCCCACCCAGGACAGGCTCAACCCGGTGCCGGATAGCCACATCCGCAGGGAGAGGAAGGACAGTTGGTGTAAGCCGATCCCCTCCCTGAGAATGGGTCTGGACGTAGGCATTCCTGCTGGTGCGGGATGATGCAGTTACAGGATCGGGGAAAGGATTACACACAGGCACCTCCGCGGCGGCCTGTGCTGCCTCCTGTCCCTGCCCCTGCACTGCACCACTAGCACCAGTGGAATCCCCACCTCCAGACCCCGTCTCTGTCCCTTGCATGGCCTCCTCCTCCACCAAACCCCCCACCAACCTGGATGACTCCATGCCATCTTCCTCCGTCTGACCCTGTGAGGTCTCAGCTGCCCCTTCTGCTGCCGAGGAGTCCAACTCCGACCTCCGCCTCTTGGACCTACCCTCGGCAGCTGCGGCCTGGGATGCGGCACCGGACTCCTCACTCCCCGACGAGATCACAACCTGCGAGTGGAGCTGAGTCTTGCGTCACCAGGCTGTCGGTGCGATCCCTGCCGCTGGGCTCCACAGGACCCTCTCCGCCCTCTTCATCAGTTGATGCTGCAGACAGGGAGAGATAGGAGACAGGCATCAGGGCACTGTACAATAGACTGATACACACATGACAGTTCCACATGAGTGGCAGTGTCAAACTTCAGACATAGCATCACAATCCCCAACACACATGTCATTTGAAATCACACACATGAGCTATTCCACAGCCATATCACAACGGCCAGCACCATCTATACACATACAACAGCATGAGCAGCCAAAGATGAGCCAGACATCGCATGTGTTAGGGAGAATTCTCTGTTTAGGCTGAATTTCCTAACCTAGTGAGTCCCCCAGCAGCTTTGCTGGATTTCTGGAGTTTGTTTATTCATCCTGCCAAGAGTGAGACTCTTTTTCTCCCACTCTTGGACATGATTTGTGGTATTTCTTTGAATGTTAATGTGTTCTATGGGCTATGGGGACTCTTACTCTATAGGGTCTCATGTGTTTTGCTATGTGTGTTACACCGCACCCTCCATGCCGTAACACTGGGGTGTCCTAGGTGACCCCTCACCATAGACTCCATACTCTGGGACTGACTACTGTCTCCCAGGGCATGTAAAGTCACCATTGGCTTTACTAGACCTAAATTTACTAACAGAACCAGTACAAACCATCCTATTGTGGACGTACTGGTAGGGGTAATTCGATTACCCCTGGGTCTGTTGTTCGAGGGGGCACTGTCCCGTCCCCCCTCGTCGAGTTTTGGCTGGTGGCAGTGGATACTACTTTTTATATTCGACCGCCAATATATTCCTATGGGATTCATCCCATTGTTCGAGGCTAATACTTTTTCACATTAGTCTCTAACATACCGCCGGTTTATTTGTCTTAAATAAATCCACTGGTTGGTATTTTCTGCCAGAACTCGGTTTTAAGATGGCGTATGTGTTCGCCTCTGTAACTCCAAACCAAAGGTCGAGCCCTTTGTTCCACTTTTTGGTGGGCTTCTCCACAGAAGCCTCCAAAAGTGGTGCCACTCTGTCTGGGTACCACAGGGGGTGTGGGAGGGGGTTTAGGCACCCTGGACTGAGTTGCCTTGCCAACTCAGGTCGCACTCTTGTGTGATTGGCCCAAGTGGTGAGCCGCCCCGCTCACCACTTAGCATGTTTGAGTGACAGCTAGGCTGAGTGAATAGGGGTTTTCTGCATAAAAGCAGGGCTTTTGGAACTGGAACGTCAGAAGTCGCCACAGGACCTAAGAATCCGACGAGGGTAAAGCTGAGCCGACCTGCAACAACGACACCTCCAGTGGAGCCCTGCTGAACCGACTCACCACTTCCCAACGACAGAGGAGATCTCCCTGCTGGAGAGTCTTCTTCCCTTGACTGGTGGGAACAACCGGTCCCTTGCTTTTTCTTCACTTCCAGGACGTCTAGTGGTCGAATTGCCCGTGCTGAGCACCCCGGCAACCGGATAGCCACTAACCACTGTACCGCGACCAAAAGGTGGTGCCTTGTGACAGAGCACTCCGCGGCTGGTCTCTTCCCTGGTGGTGCAACGATCTTCAACTTTTCCTCGACTACGAGATCCTCTCATCTTCTGGCAAAGCCCCGACTTGCATCCACCACCAGGAACAACTGCCCCCGCCGGAGCTGTCTCTTCACTTTCAAGGTACTGTGTCCGCCTGGCTTCCCTTGAAACGGTTAGCGCGAGGTGTCTGAAATCCTTACCTTTCCATTGGGTCGCCTCCAGACCTTCTTAACTTTTGTTCTAAAACTGGTCCAACCTTTCTGTGACATTTTGCTACAAAGACTTGAAGTGCATTTCCACTGTGATACTTTTGGGACATACCGCCTTGTCTCTCTCCGAGTGGGCCTGGCCTCTGAACTTTGTGATCTACAGTAGACCCTGCCCTGCTTGCCTTGCATTTGCTTCGTAAAAGTGTTGGTACTGGGTTGGTTTCACACCCTGCCTTTTTCTCTCCCTTTCTAACGAATACTAGAGTGCCATCTAGGTTAAAGCATTCACCTCTGTCTGCAAATAAGTGGTGCCGTTGAACCTAGACTTGTCGAAATATTGTTATGGGATTGATATATACTTATAGTAACTGTTATTGAAGTTGTTTGCCATATTAGTGCCAGTGTGTTTTTCATAGATGTGTTTTTAAATAAATAATTATATATCTTTACACCCAAGCTCTGATCAGTGTCTGCTTGTTCCACTGTGTAAATTGCCCTATCTTGTATACTCTAAATACTGCCTAACTCGTCTTGAGAGACGTCTGACTGCTCAGCCACAGCTACCAGGTAAATCTGGGTGGTGCAGACTGCTACCAATTGGGTTTACTGCTAACTCCTGTAGTCTTAAACATTTTGCAGTGGTCCCAGAGGGAACTGCACAGGTTTCTGCCTAACAACATGAAACACAGGGAGTGCACTAGACATCCACACACGCCACCACACTTACATGCATGTGTACACCTCCACCAACTGTCACAGTGATGAGATCGGCATCCATGTCACATCTGGCAATCAGCCTTCTACATATCAGTGTCACATGCATCCATGTTGCATCACTGTTGCACCCTTGTCCAATACACACACATGCACATGTACACGGTGCAGATACATGCAGCTGGAACCAACATCCATGTGTGACACCACTACCATGCCAACTTACATACACAGTCATTCAAACATGTGTGCTCACACATATGCATTTGGCCTGCATGCTTACCCACACATACACCATCCATGTGTCTCACACATGAGAGGACTCACATGTGTTAGCCTCACGGCCCTATAGATACACATCCATACATGGCCCTACAAAACCACATGTGCAACCTGCACACTACTGGCACACCACCACACGCACAGCTTCCAATCAGTATGCATGTACACTTACCGCTCGACTCCAGACGGGTCTGCCTCTCAAGGACCTGGATGTGGAGCGCTGGGCATATGCGTTCCAGGACCCTCATCTGGTGTTCCGACAGGTGGCCCCGGCTCCCCTTAGCATCCGCTGCCTTCAAGAGGTGCCGGGCCTTGTTGAGGGTCCTGGACCTGAAGTCCTCCCAGCACTTCTTGACATGTTGGAATTTGTGGACTGCCACCCCCTCCGCGTTGATGGCAGTCACGATGTCCGCCCAGATCCCGGTCAGTCCTTCCTTGTCGGCGCGCAAACATCCGAAGAGGGCATCATACTGCCCCAGGACTTGCTCCACCAGGACACCAACTTCGGTGGCAGTGAAGCTGGTGGCCCTCTGCCTCTCTTGTTGGGGTTTGCCAGTGGTCTCAGATGGTGGTGACCCCCAATTGCCCAGTACAATAGTTTACTGCAACTCCCATACGCACAACAACATCAGTGCCATGGCTGGGAGGCAAGTGGTAAGGGAGGCAAAGGTGGCCGACCCTCAAAAGGTGGGCGTGGTGGGCGTGGTAGGGGACGTGGCCGGGATTTGCAGGGTGCCCCTACACCCCCATGTGTGGAGGAACAATCAGGGACACCCATGCCCCCCCCCCCCCATGGTTGAGGGAAATGTGGCTGACACCATCCAAGCTCAGCCCCTGTTGGAACAGCCCATTGTGGCACCTGACCTGGCACAGGATGACTCCCTGGATAACTTCCAGGTCAGCAAGTTGAGGCCACGTGTGGCGGTGCAAGTTGTTGTCACCAATCCACTTGTATGTGGGGCAGCTATGTCATCTGCTGCCCCAAGTATGCAGGGTGGGGAGGCTGCAGGGGAAGCTGCAGCTCCATACGCCCCAGCTCTGACTCTCCCAGCCAGGACAGTGTCAGTCCCAGTCCATCAAACTGACATTCCCCCTGCCAACATTACCCTGCAACCAATGCCTGCATCAAGGACTATGGTCATTGTGCATTCCCACACTCCTACTACCCAGTCCACCGGTGATTCTGCCCCTACTGACCAGAGCGGCGTAAGCCACTCTGGCTCTGCTCCACCTTTAAAGAAGAGGAAGAAGGGTGCTCTGGCACGACAGGCTGAGACCCCAGGCACGGCTACACACTCCGGTACCTCAAGGAAGCCTTGCTTCAATGATTCGGAACTTGATGCACTTGTGAGCTAAGTGTTGGCACATAGCCACAAAATGGTGTCCAAGACCACATCTGGTCACGTAAGGCACACTGGCAGACCATCGCCGACCGCATAAGTGACCTTGGATTTGTGAGGCGCTCAGCTGATGATTGCTGCAAGCGGTGGAACGACCTGAAACGCAGAGCAAAGAACAAGCTGGTCTCAAATCTTGCTGCTACTCTGTTGACTGGCGGTGGGTCTCCACAAGAGGACAACAAACTCACTGAACATGAGTCTGTTGCTGGGACCTTCGTCACAGAGGAACAGATCCGAGGTGTGGGAGAACTACCCGATTATGAGACATTGTCCGGTGAGTGCCCATGCGTGTGTGTGTAATGCATGTGTATGTTGTTTGGGTGACTGTTAAGCAGAAACCTGTGCAGTTCCCTCTGGGACCACTGCAAAAGATTTAGGCTTACAGGTGTTTGGCAGTAAACCCACTTGGTAGCAGTCTGTACCACACAGGTTCACCTGGTAGCTGTGGCTGAGCAGTCAGACTTCCCTCAAGAAGAGTTAGGCAGTATGTGGAGTATACAAGATAGGGCAATTTACACAGTAGAACAAGTAGACACGGAACAGAGCTTGGGTGTAAAGATATATAATTATTTATTTTAAGGAAACATCTATGAAAACACTCTGGCACTAATACGGCAAACAACTTCAATTACAATTACTATAAGTATATCAATCCCCTAACAATATTTCGACCAGTCTAGGTTCAACGGCACCACTTATTTGCAGACAGAGGTGAATGCTTTAACCTAGATGGCACTCTAATATTCGTTAGAACGCGAGAGAAAAGGCAGGGTATGAAGCCAACTCGGTACCAACACTTTTACGAAGCAAATGCAAGGCCCGTAAGGCAGGGTCTACTGTGGATTTACAAAGTTCAGAGGCCGGGCCCACTTGGAGAGAGGCAAGGCGATATGTCCCAACAAGTATCAGAGTGGAAACGCACTTCGAGTCTTTGTAGCAAATTGTCACAGAAAGGTTGGACCAGTTTAGAACAAAAAGTTAAGAAGGTCTGGAGGCGACCTAATGGAAAGGTAAGGATTTAAGACACCAAACGCTAACCGCCACAAGGGAAGCCAGGTGGACATGGTACCTTGGAAGTGCAGAGACAGCTCCGGCGGGGGCACTTGTTCCTGGTGGTGGATGCAAGTCGGGTCTTTGCCAAGAGATGAGATGATCTCGTCGTCGAAGGAAAGTTGAAGATCGTTGCACCACCAGGGAAGAGACCAGCCGCGGAGTGCTCCGTCACAAGGCACCACCTTTTGGTCACGGTATGGGCTAGTGGCTATCCGGTTGCCGGGGTGCTCAGCACGGGCAATTCGACCACTACGCCCTGGAAGCGAAGAAAAAGCAAAGGGACTGGTTGTTCCCACCAGTCAGGGGGAGAAGTCTCTCCAGCGGGGAGATCTCCTCTGTCGTTGGGAAGTGGTGAGTCGGTTCAGCAGGGCTCCACCGGAGGTGTTGTCGTTGCAGGTCGGCTCAGATTTACCCTCGTCGGATTCTTTAGGTCCTGTGGCGACTTCTCAAGATCCAGTCCCAAAAGCCCTGCTTTTATGCAGCAAACCCCCATTCAATCAGCCTAGCTGTCAATCAAAACACGCTAAGTGGTGAGCGGGGTGGCTCACCACTTGGGCCAATCACACCAGAGTGCGACTTGAGTTGGCAAGGCATCTCAGTCCAGGGTGCCTAAACCCCCTCCCACACCCCCTGTGGTACCCAGACAGAATGGCACCACTCTGGAGGGCTTCTGTGTAGAAGCCTGCCAAAAGTGGAACAAAGGGCTCAACCTTTGGTTCGGAGTTACAGAGCTGAACACAGACGCCATTTTAAAAACCGAGTTCTGGCAGAAAATACCTACCGGTAGATTTATTTAAGCCAAATAAACCGGCGGTATGTTAGAGACTAACGGAAAAAAGTATTAGCCTCCAACAATGGGAAGAATCCCATACAGTTATATTCGGGGTCGAATATAACAAGTAGTTTCCACTGCCACCAGCCAAAACTCGACGAGGGGGGACGGGACAGTGCCCCCTCAAATAACAGACCCAGGGGTAATCGAATTACCCCTACTAGTACGTCCACAATAGGATGGTTTGTACTAGTTCTGTTAGTAAATTTAGGTCTAGTAAAGCCAATGGTGACTTTACATGCCCTGGGAGACAGTAGTCAGTCCCAGGGTATGTAGTCTATGGTGGGGGTCCCCTAGGACGCCCCAGTGTTACGGCACGGAGGGTGCGGTTTAACACACATAGTAAAACACATGAGACCCTATGGAGTAAAAGACCCCATAGCCCATAGAACACATTGACATTCACAGGAATCAACCACATTCATGTCCAAGAGTGGGAGAAAAGAGTCTCACTCTTGGCAGGATGGAAAAAAACAAACTCCAGAAATCCAGCAAAGCTGCTGGGGGACTCACTAGTTAAGGAAATTCAGCCTAAACAGAGAATTCTTCCTAACAGTGACGGGTTCTGATTGAGTGGCAGGTGAGGGTGTGTGTGACTGAGTAGTATGGGTCACCCATGTGCTTCATCCAAAACATTCCGTGGCCTTGAATTTGGGTGTGACAGTATCCCTTCTGCCCACAGTAGTAATTTAGCGCAACATTACGGCAGTTGCCCTTGAGGTGGCATCATGCAACAACATTGTTTGTATTTTTCAGTGTTCTTTCAGGCTGATTGTTTCATTTCTCCCACTTTTGCAACACATTCCTCAGCCTTATTGTGACATATGTGACATACTTCTGTCATTGAAGAACCCCACATTGGCCCACATGTGTCACCTTGGTAGTTGAATGATTTGACCATTCAGGCTGAATGAGTATTGTCCTGATCACATGATGTTTTTGGGCCTGTTTGAATGTAGAACATCCTAGTTGTTTCCTGTCATGTTGAAGTGCACAACCATTGATGTGTACATGGCCCTGCAATCACTGTATTTTTGTACACTGGATGTGTTGCAGTGTGTGGCACATGGCGTATCTTTTCACACTATGTGGCATTTTTCATCTCTTCATGTCCATCTCACATGGATGGGTGACAGTACTCATTCACTGACATACGGATGTACTTGTGGAATGTACCATGGCTATGGCACATGCCATCTGTGTGATGGCATGTGTCATTTATGTGTATAGGACATGCCACTCACAGGCCAATGTGTGATGGCAGTGCTACCCAGCATGCAGCAAATGTGTTGCTCTTCCATCTTGGTGTCATCAGTGTCTGACTTTGGCCTCCTCTTCCAACTCTGTGACAGTGCATGCATGGGAGGGTTATAGTCATGTGGGACATGTGTAAATCATGTACTGGTTCTGTAGCTTGTCAGGCCTATTTGTGTGCTATGGTGCTAATGCCTGTTTCCATTTTTTGTCTTTCATGTTTTTGCAGGGGATGACGCACTTGATGCTGTTGAGGTTGAGGAGATGGTGCAGACCCAGGAGGAATCTGAGGCACAACCGGCCACCAGTGGGGGACGTGGTGTGGTGGTAGGTGAGAACCCACTCTTGCTGCAGACGATTCTGTCAAGGGGTGTCTCTAGGTGCACCTCCCCAGACCTCTATTCAGGTGCTGATTCGGATGATGAGACCTATGTGGCGACGCAGGTAAGTGTTTCTGGAAGGGGTTCAGTTCTGTCCAACCCACCTGCACCAGGAGTAGAACCCTCTATGGGGATGTCAGTGTTGGTTAGTCAGCCTTTGGTGGTTACGGGTGCAGGGTCACACTCCACAACATCTGATCCTGTTCCTGGGCCAGCAGATCAGAGGGGGAATGCAATCCTGCAGCCTCAGGCAATGCCGGCACAGCAAGGCGCAGATCGCCTTGCCCCAAACAGGTGTGGTGCCCGCCGACGTGGTGGCCGTACGCCACCAGGCAATACCGCATGGGAATAATCCATGTACAGTATGGCAACCCAACAGGCAGCATCAGTTGAGATGATGGCTCAAGCAATGGAGAGTGTGGCCACTTCCATTGTCCCCCCTGAAAGGCAGATGGAGCAACTACAGCAGGCAACAGACTCCATTTGCCAATCACACAGGGAGGACATGTTGGCGTCCAACAGGGACAGATGGGCGGCACTTGAGACTCTACGCCAATCGATATCAATAGAGTCCCAGGGCCACAGGGATGCCCTGAGGGTAGGACTCCATCACCTCAGGGAGACTCTTGTTGACCTTGAGACTTCCACTAACTTGAGGACAGAACAGCAGCTGGAGCGGCTCACACATTCGCTCTCAGCTGAGATGCAGGCAACTCGGGAGGAGATCCGGGCATTACGTCAGGTGCTGCATGGGGATCTCCGCACTATAATCCTCCAGAACGAGACCTTCCACACCCGCATGCTTGCTGCCATGGAGGACCATACCCGGGCTTTGCGTGGGCTGCCTCCCATAGCACCACCACCTCCTGTGGTAGCTGCAGAGGGTGTTCAGAGCGACAGCAGCAGTTCTCCCACATTGGCATAGCCGTGCAGGCCATGAGCCCATGGAGGTGTTTTTTTTCCCAACATCCACACAGGCGGCTGTTGGTGCGCATCCTGTCCTAGGACCTCCTGGTGGCCTCCCCCCCCCCCCGACCCCTACCTGGCCATTTTTTATTTTTTATTTTTTATTTTTTTATTTTTTATTATTTTTTGACAGTGTGTTGCCTTGTGTGGCTCCCGTGGGCATCCACTATATTCCGGCTGGGCTAAGCCCGGCACGCAACGGGCATCGTTTTTGTGGAGTGTGACAGCTGTTGAGTTGTGGCTGCGACCCCCCTCACCTGCCCTCTGCTAGCATCTGGAGGACTTTGGAGGTGCTGAGGGATATGCGGCGTGCAGCTTTGAGAACGCGGAGCAGGAGTGAGCGCCGTCGCAATGGTTGGCTCTGCCCCCTGACCGCCCCCTGTGACGCTTACCGGAAGTATGAATCCTGCATCCAGGCACCCTTGCGGCGCTAAGCCCGGCGCGCAAAGGGCATCGTTTTTGTGGAGTGTGACAGCTGTTGAGCTGTTTGGCTGCTTGCTGTGGCGTTGCAGGGAATTGCAAACTGCAGGAGCTGAAAACAACGATAACGAGGAACTACGAGGAGGCTTCCAACTACATGAAGCAAACAGCCACAGCAATGGACCTACAAGATCCCGGATTGAGAACCCGCCTACAGGTAAGACAAAGATTTGCCTCACTCCCGGAGGCTAATGGGAGTTCTGAACAAGCATTAAGACCAGCTCTTTTAAAACAAAGCCGTTTACCATTTTGTACAAAAAAACAGAAAAGTTTATCAGTGGGGGCCAGTCAGTCCATTCTGGAAATGCAAAAACAACTGCAGCCTGCAGAAAATGACGCAATCTGTGGTTGGCCCCTAATTCTCCGGAGATGCCTATGGCGTGTACTGTCCCCATGGCAAGAGAAGCTATAAAACAACTGCCCCTAGCTCCCACAATAGCGATAATAGACGAGATGGCGATAGAGACTATAGGCAAGGATAAAGTGGCTGAACAAACTCTTAGTGATTTTAACTAAATTGTGCTACAGGATGACCCGACCCTGGTAAAGGAACTCAACGTTAGAACTAAGCCGCTTAACCAAGAGTCTATTAAACCTCCTGAAGATATTCCAAAAAACCAGAGGAACATAGAAACTGATGATGAGGCCATTGTAATATGCCCTGTAGTGGGGGAGATGGAGGCTCTGCATACATAAGGTCTACCCCTAGACATTCTTAGAAGTGACCAGCCCCCCACAAATAAGAATGAAAATGAAACCATTGGAAATCCACACTTAACCACACCTTTGAATGACGTGGAAAGGGCAAATCTAGGGGACTCACTATCCGAGGCTAGAGTGGCTATAAATCCAAAAGTATCATGCCTTGCACTGATACAAAAGTCCAGCTGTTCTATGGCTAATATCACAAAGGAGAACCATCCAGTAGAAACATCATGGGAACAAGGAGGTCAATGGGATGAAGTGGATCTCGGACAAATGGAAGAAGTCTTACAGGAGGCCATCGACCCGAGAGACAAAACAGATTACAGAGCTCCGATAAAGATAGCTTCAGGTCTTATAGATATTTTCCAACTGTATAGAGAAGAAAAGGAGAGTTAGGACCAATTGGAGGAAACAAATAAAGAACCTCCACAAACAGAGAGAAATTTAATTGGCGCCAATTCTACAAAAGAATAAGAGAGTGTATTTGTAACCCCTTATAATGAAGCAAACACAGCAGCCCATACCACCGGAGATGATATTGAATCCACCCAACTACTACCGGGGAGGACAATTCAATCTGGAAGATCGTGTGCTTATGGAACCGCAGTTACTGTACCAGGAAGTCTGAGTAACTCATGCCTTGCAAATAAAATCCTGCAAGACATTTCCAAATTGACGAACAAAATAGAAAAAGAGAAAATAAAGAGTTTTTGCTTGATAAATGAGAGAATGGCAGCCCTGGATAAGGAACAAGCCAAAATAAACTCTTCATTGGTTGAGAAATCTCCTTCACCTCCAACAAAACATCAGAGGTAGAAGACTGCAAGGGAGGAGAATCAAACCCCAGCCTCTGATGACAGAAACTTAGCTAAACCAGACGAAATCCTGCAAGATTTAACCACGGATGCAGTGGGAGGGGAAGAACGGTCAGGAAGGTCCATGGCCTCCACCCCAACCTTGGAGGAGGTAAACTGGCATTCGGGAGATTTATGGAAAAAACAAATATTACTGACAATAACGGAGGCCTGTAAATGTAAAAGAGAAAAAGACTTGGACCATATTGAAAAAGAGGTTATGGCTTCACTAACCATTACGCTGGCTCCCTTTCTAAAACTATACGAGGCAATTCAATTAAAGACTCCGTTCAAGATGTGTATACTAGCAATACACAAATAAAGGAGACCCAGGTCCAAATGGCCTCATCCATGCAGAGCCTAAATAAAAGGATAAATAAAGAAGCCGAATTAACTCAAATTCGGCAAACACGCCTTAGCCATCTAGCCAGGCGAGATGCGACCGATAAATCCCTGCTGATGGAAGCAGTCCTGGAATACTGCAAATGGATGAGGAGTATCCACAAACAAAAGACTGAAAAGAATGATGGGAAACAGACAGAGACAAAATCTAAAGAAGGAAATGGCCCCCAATGAAATTGACACAGGGAGCAACTGTTCTCCCGAAACAAAAGGAGCAACATCTGGAGGACGTGATTCTGATCCCCTCTGGAGAAAAGAGAGGGGATAAGGTCAATTTAGTCAATCAATTACCCTTAGCCCAACTGGAAACATCTACATTTGCAATTTTTGCAGGGGCGGCGCCTAAGGCCGAGACTCAGCAAAAAGGAAAGGAGGCCATTAGAATACTTAATGAAAAAGGAGAAAAAAAAAGAATGAATCTCTCAAACGGAAAGAAAATGGTTCGAGAGCCTTCTTAAGGAATCTAAGAACTCCACCCAGGAGAGACAATACACAGCACGCTAAGAAGCCTAGAAGAGAACTGATAATGAATGACTCAGACTGTATAGAGATTGAGAGGATTAAAGAACTAGAAAATGCTATAACAGAGGATAAAGGGGACGACCCTGAGCAGACAGGAAACTTAAGTGACCCCATTGAATTGATGGGAGATGACAGTAAGGAAGAAGATTGCGAAAGTATTAGCGTCTTGGAATGGCAAACCATAGACAATAGGGTTACAACGGACCCAACTGAAAATCCTAAGGACGCTAAGTAGCCAAAGTCCAATAGAAAATCCAATCAAATCAGCACCAAGGATTTAGAAAGAAGAGCTGGACACCCGGGACATGACTGTGATCCAGACCAGGAATATACCAAATTTAAAACACTGGAACAAAAAAGAAAAGAACAGGATGATAAAAGGATGACAGAGCGTAAACTCAGGACAGCCCACAACCTAAACAATCAAATGAAAAAAAAGAGAAGGAGCCAATAGAAGCCAAGAAAAGGGTTGTGCCATTGTTGCCATCCCGGAAGAAATCCATCTTATTCAAAGGCTGCTACCTAAAACTTGAAACAGCATCAAATGGTCCTAGAAGGGTGATACTAAATAGGAGCCATGTGATGGAACTCTGTAATCAAGTTCTACCTCCACAAATGATATCGACGGAGGATATGAAAATAGTTGAATTTCCAAGAGAACACAGGTTGGATCAAGTCATCCTGCATTTGGCGTCTAAGAAGATCAAGCGAAAACTCCTGGCGGCGACTGATATTCTAAAAAAAAAGGGGGTATCGGTTGGAAGATATGGACGATGACTTCAGTAAAGAAAAATGCAAGCCACAAGGAGACAAAGTGATGAAGTAAAGCAGGAGAGATCATTGCGAGTCAGCGATATAGATACCGGGAAAAAGTACAAAAAATAGCTCAGACTTGGAGACATTAAGGGAAAAGAATGAAAAGGTTAAAGAAGGTGAACAAAAACAAAAAGGATACCCTACAACAACAAAAACAAGTAAGGAGACACTGAAAACCTTAAGATTCACAGTGGATAATTCTGATAATCCAATGAGGACAAAAAGTAAGTCAAATAAGTCAGACAGCCAGGGAAAGGAATGGTCATGGATGGCAAATACCCTGAATTCTAAAAAGAAACAATAGAATAAGGAGAGCCAGCGGAAGCATATCCTCTGTGCCTCATGAAACACAAGAGGATTTAAACATCTGCTCTCCAAGGACAGTTGTTTCCTGGCCAAATATGATCTCATCTCAATACAGGAGTCATGGCTGAGAGAACCTCTAGTATGTGAGGGCTATGAAGTTTATATTAACCCGGCTAGAAAAGGACCCAAGGGAAGACCTTTTGGAGGCCTAATGATATTAAAGAAATTGGACTGCCCACTTAATGTCGTAGAACATTTGACACCGAACCCCTACGTACAAGTACTTAAAGTAACATCTGAAGTTGAAGATGCGAAAGCTATGAAACAAATGGTCTTGATTAACATATATTGAAGTGAGAATATCCCAGGACCGGCGAGTTTTCTAAAATCAATCATGGATATAATTGATAAATCCATGACGGAGGAAAATGATCAACTGATACTACTAAATGGCGATCTAAACATCAAACTGCTGGATAAAGATGGTAAAATCAAAGAAATAGAACAGCTACTGGGAAAAGAACAGACATGGATGAAGGAAATGAGAATTCGTGAGATGAAGATGTTAAATGGCCAAACAAAAGGAGGCCTGCAGGGGGCCAACAACTGGCATAGTGGGAAAACAGGAGCATGCCTAGACTACTGTTTTGTGGGAGGGAATACATTGGAGAGAATAACTTCCTTTACTATAATGAAACAGACAAGCAGTGATCACTGTCTGTTAGCTACCGAACTTTCCTGGGAAATAAAAACTAATCGACTGACCGAAAGAGCGATGGAAACTGAGGTCACATCGGGTCGAAATCGCTTGAGACTCAAAAATCAGGCAATTCCGGACTTGGCCATCGGTTATAAAGAAGCGGTAACTAAGGATGCAGAGATGGTGGAGTATAAATGGCTATTGGAAGCATATGAGGTCAAGTATAATCCTACCGAAAGTAAGCATACTAAGAAAAAACACATATACAATGACCAGCTAGTGGCTAGTCGAAAACAATATAGAGCTGATCGGAGACTCATAATAAAGAACAACAGTACAGAGAGAGATGAACTACTGGGGAAATGCCATCAAACATACAAAAACTGGCTTCGACAAACTCGACATATAAGAATGCAAAGGGATGCCAAAAAAATGCTAGCCGCAATATCTACTAACAACGCAAGAGGCACATGGGATTTACTTAACAACAGGGATCGCAATTTATCGGCTATAGGCATTAATCAAGTATCAGAAGAGAAATGGTCTCAGCATTATACTGCTCTCTATGAAGGAGAAAACCCAGGAAAATATCACAAAAGAAAATCTGGACACCATTCCTTGGGCTCTGGATTTTGATAAAGAAGACATCCTAATTCTAATTAAAAAACTTAGCACTTCGAGAGCAGCAGGCCCAGACGGCATCTCCAACAAACTGTTGAAAGAAAATGGTGAGGATTGGGCGGACTTAATATTTGCCCTATTTAAACAGATCATGAAAACTAAACAAATTCCACTATAGACCAATAGCACTCCTAGACTCAATTGGTAAGCTTTTTGCATCGCTTCTGCTAAGAGATCTCAAAAAATGGGCCTTACAGGCCAGAATCTTAGATGAAAGACAGACAGCCTTTGTTAGTGGAGTTGGCACAGCCCTGAATCTATTTCTGATAAACCTGTTGAAGGCAAACAAACTAGCTGGGAAAAAAAAGCTTTACTTAGCGTTCATTGATCTCGAACAAGCCTTCGACAGAATTGATAGAGATCGTCTGTGGCTAAAAATTAGGAATTGGGGATGTCGAAAGGATCTATTAGAAGCCATCAATGCCCTATACACTGGCACTTCAATTAAGATCCAAATCACAAGCAATGGAGGGCTATCTAGGAGGATCAAAACCCACAGAGGTATCAAACAGGGCTGTGCTTTAGCACCTTTCCACTTTGTGCTATACATGGCCAATATAAAAACTGCCCAAGACACCATTCGTGCTTTCCCACCTAAAATAAATGGATGGGAGATACCATGGATGCTGTATGCTGATGACGCAGTATTTATTGACCAAACACTGATAGGTCTACAAAGACGGATTGAGACCTTCAACAAATATCTAAAAGAAAACAGCATGAAGATCAACATCAAGAAATCGATGATCCTAACCATGAAATCTGGTACGGGGAGGAAATGCGCAGGAAAACCGGCAACATGGGTATTGGAAAATGAAAAATTGGAAGAAGTGGAAGCCACAATGTACCTGGGAATAATGATTAATAAAAATTGTAACGAACAGGCACATTATACTCTGATCCGGGAAAAACTTGTGGCCCTGACAAACCAAGGGATTTGCCTACACCGTAGATATGGGAAATTCTCCCTAACCCCGATTGTAACCTTTTTTAAGCAGAAGGTGATGGCTGTCATCACGTATGGTGCAGAGGCACTCCTAGCTCTAAAATGGGAAGTCTGGAACCTGTGCGAGGCCTACTTTTGGCGTAAGATCCTGCGCCTACCAGCTTCGCTACCAGTGGAAAACATAAGAACAGAGCTTAGGTTACAATCAGTGGCTTCGGTAGCTCTCTGGAAATCTCTAGCATTCTATAGAAAGTGCATTCTGGACAATCCATCCAAGCCTTTTGAAATTTTAGTACAGAAGGCTACAGTAAAGGAAGATAAGATACTACTTGATTGGAAAACAAGATGTAAAGCTTGCATGAGCCAGGAAAACCTCTTGGAAGACACCCTAAAGAGCAACCCAGATAAAGCAAAAAGATTTATCAGGGAAAAGGACTGGGAGGAAACCCAGGATCTAAGATTGAAAAGAAACCTATGCTACAACATCGTTTGGGAAAAAAAAGGCTTGAATATGCTACCTCCTTATCTGCTGAAATTCTCATCTAAGCACTATCAGGACCTACTCCTGCGCTGCAGAATTACCATCTGGCACTGCAGAGAAGTAAAATGGAAAAGAAAGCAAATTGAAAAATCAATAGCATTTTGCAGGTTCTGTAAATCCAAAGAGCAACTGGAAACGATTAGACATGTAATGTTAGCGTGCCCAGTATTAAAATAGAAAAGAGAAATCTATATGGGTAGCTATACAAGATACATAAATAAAGACACGGAGGAGGAAATTTGGGAACGCCTCCTAACGGTGGAAAAGGTCGGCAAAACCCTTGATGCATTAAAATTAGTCGAAGCATTGCATCTGAATCAGGAGGAAGAGGAGACGGGACCTTGAGATAATCCCAAGGGAGTGGAGCTGTTTGAGATATTGTTAATCACTCTGGATAAATGAAGCTCGGAGCAATGTTACGATGTAACAAAATAGAACTGAGGGAATAATCTATTGGACTAGTCCATGGACAAAGAGAAACTTAATGTTGAAATAATGAAATTGCTAATGACTAAGGAAACAATGTTTAAGGTTGAAATATGAATAACCAATAAAACAAAAACAAAAAACAAAAAAAAGAAAATTTCGGCTGGGCACATGCAGGCTTGTCCTGAGTTTGGGTTCGATGCTTGGGTTTGTGAGACACACACCCCTCCTGCTTCCCATTTCCATGGGCTTGCAAAGGGTGTGACCAAGTGACAGTGATGTACACAGTGATGTTGGGCTCCCATGATCTGTGTGGGCAGTCTGTAGTCAATACTGTGTAGACATTCCGTGTGTATATTGTTGTTGTATTGTACACTGCATGTTGTAATTTTGTATGCTTCTGCTTCCATGTCTCCCTCTAAATTTGCAGGTTCATTCCTTATGTCTTAACAAGGCCGTCTACTTTGGAGATGGAGTTCATGTTGTATGCAGTACACAGACATGTTTTGAAGCCTGCAAGACTACAGTTGGAAGGGGGCGAAGTGGTGGCATATTCAGGTTGTACGACTACGACTACTTTAACTTAGTACTGTCATGTTTTAGTTATGTTTGAGCTTGTGTAGCTGCATTGTATTATTGGTAAGTATTTGGTCATGTGTGTTGTTAGTTCAACATTACTGGGAGCATATTGTGTGTGGCCAGTTTCCATTAGGGACACTGTACTTTGTGACACTTGTGTCAGGTTTTCGGGATTGCTTTGTTTGCTCTCACATAGCATGACATGCCATGGTGTGTTGGGTGGCGGTGCTGGGGAGGGGTTGGGTGACATGGCACTGTTCTCATGTTGTATTTTGCAAGGGGGTAATGTATCTAGCAGCATATGTGTCTTTTGATGACACAGCATTGGTAAAGTTTCTGTAGGTTGGGATGCACACATTGTGACACTTCCAGGTGACCAATCTCAGGTTGGTATGGTTGTGACAGTTGACTGTCCCTTATGTCATCATCATTGATTGTCAGCTGGTAGGTGGCAGGGCTGTGGGCACTCCAAAGGAGTGTGATTCTAAGTGATGTAATTAGCCCCAGCTGCGTTCGGGCTGCCTCACCCTGTGCCCTTTCCCCTCCCATGCGCAGTGGGCGTGCATGTGGTTGGGGATACAAGGTCACCGCCATGTCCACCGGCAGGCCCCGGCGTGTTGCAATGTTGTGCAGGACACATGCTGCCCCTATGATCCTGCACACTAATGGGGGAGCGTATAACAGCTGCCCGCCAGAACGGTCAAGGGAGTAAAAGCGTGACTTGAGCACTCCGAATGTGCGCTCCACTATGCCCCGGGTTTCAATATGGGCTGTGTTGTATCTTACCTCGGGTGGCGTGGTGGGGTTCCGAATTGGCATCATCATGTGGGTGCTCAGAGGGTAGGCACTGTCCCCTGGGGAGGTGGTGATGGGTATCATTAGTAGGGTTGTGACATTACTCAGTATCTGGCATGCATGCATGTGCTGTGGCATTTATACTCACCAAGCAGCCATGTATTGCCATGCCGCCCAGCTTCTAGGTCCCGGTTTAGGGTTGACATTCTGTGAATGAAACTGTCGTGGGTGGACCCTGGATAGTTGGCATATACTGAGGTAATGATTCCCTTGGCATCACATACTACCTGCACGTTGATGGAATGCCAGTGCTTGCGGTTTCTATAGATGTGCTCTGATGCCCTGGGGGGACGTAGAGCCACATGGGTGCAATCAATGGCACCTAGGACTTTGGGGAATTGTGCCACCCCGTAGAAATCCTGGACGGCAGCCTGCCTTTCTGCAGGTGTTCTGGGCAGGTATATGTGCCTGCGGACTGATGTGCGTGCAGTCATGATGGCCAAGACCTGGTGTAGGTAGCGTGACTGTGTGGCCTGTGACACCCCCCCCATTATGGCACTTGTCCGCTGAAATGATCCGATGGCCAAAAAGTGCAGTACATTGAGGACCTTCTCCAGGGGGCTGAGTGCTTGGGAGCAGAGGGTGGGTGATGTGAGGTCATCCTCCCACTCACTGACCAGGGCGAGTATTCTGTGAGGTGGAAACCTGTACCTCCCATACACCTGGTCAACAGGCATCCCAAAAAGGCTGGTTGTGGGTGTGAAAATTCTGGGCCTGACTATCCTCCTCCTACTCCTGTGGTATCCTACGACCACTACTGCTAGGAACGGTATGTTCATCCTGGCGTCTGAGCTTGCTTGTTGTTTGCGCGCACTTTTATGCTGCGCGGGTCCACGTACGCCTGCTTCCTGCTGGTGTACGTGTTTCCGGATTAACGCGTCTTTTTTAGCGCGTGCGTGTGGGCGTTCCACATATTTGCCTCCTGTACTTATCCGCCCACCCCAGTAATACACGTACCCCGCTCGCCCAGGCCCAATCGCGTGTAAAACTTCCCGCGAGCACCTGAAATACACGTACCCCGCTCGCCCAGGCCCAATCGCGTGTGAAACTTCCCACGTACCCCTGAAATACACGCTATTTTTGACACAGCGGGTGTCCGTGTTTGTCGCATACCCCTTTGCACATCATTTGTCCTAGATTGCCACACTATGGGACATTCATCAGAGCGGTATATACATGCTTTTTGTTAGGGCACATTTTTTTAATGCGCAGGGACGCTACTGCCTGCCTTCATGTGGCGGACATGTGTTGATGTACATAGTTCACTTTTGGTTTGTGTCATGAGATCGCCATTTCACTGCTGGGGGGTGGGGGTGCAAGGGGACATGAGTGGGGGCCTGCTGGCAGGTGCCCTGCACTGCTGGGGGGTGGGGGTGCAAGGGGACATGAGTGAGACATGAGTGGGGGCCTGCTGGCAGGTGCCCTGCACTGCTGGGGTGTGGGGGTGCTGGGGGACATGAGTGGGACATGAGTGGGGGCCTGCTGGCAGGTGCCCTGCACTGCTGGGGGGTGGGGGTGCTGGGGGACATGAGTGGGGGCCTGCTGGCAGGTGCCCTGCACTGCTGGGGGGTGGGGGTGCTGGGGGACATGAGTGGGGGCCTGCTGGCAGGTGCCCTGCACTGCTGAGGGGTGGGGGTGCTGGGGGACATGAGAGGGGGCCTGCTGGCAGGTGCCCTGCACTGCTGGGGGGTGGGAGTGCTGGGGGACATGAGTGAAGGCCTGCTGGCAGGTGCCCCTGCACTGCTGGGGGGAGGGGGTGCTGAGGGACATGATTAGGGGCCTGCTGGCAGGTGCCCTGCACTGCATGGGGGTGGGGGTGCTGGGGGACATGAGTGGGGACCTGCTGGCAGGTGCCCTGCACTGCTGGAGGGGTGGAGGTACAAGGGGACATGGGTGGGGGCCTGCTGGCAGGTGCCCTGCACTGCTGGGGGGTGGGGGTGCTGGGGGACATGAGTGGGGGCCTGCTGGCAGGTGCCCCTGACTGCTGGGGGGTGGGGGTGCTGGGGACATGGGTGGGGGCCTGCTGGCAGGTGCCCTGCGCTGCTGGGGGTGGGGTGCTGGGGGACATGAGTGGGGGACTGCTGGCAGGTGCCCCTGACTGCTGGGGGGTGGGGGTGCTGGGGGACATGAGTGGGGGCCTGCTGGCAGGTGCCTGCACTGCTGGGGGGTAGGGGTGCTGGAGGGCATGAGTGGGGGCCTGCTGGCAGGTGCCCTGCACTGCTGGGGGGTAGGGGTGCAAGGGGACATGAGTGGGACATGAGTGGGGGCCTGCTGACAGGTGCCCCTCAGTGCTGGGGGGTGGGGGTGCAAGGGGACATGAGTGGGGGCCTGCTGGCAGGTGCACTGCACTGCTGGGGGGTGGGGGTGCAAGGGGACATGAGTGGGACATGAGTGGGGGCCTGCTGGCAGGTACCCTGCACTGCTGGGGGTGGGGGAGCTGGGGGACATGAGTGGGGGCCTGCTGGAAGGTGCCCCTGACTGCTGGGGGGTGGGGGTGCTGGGGGACATGAGTGGGGGCCTGCTGGCAGGTGCCCTGCACTGCTGGGGGGTGGGGGTGCAAGGGGACATGAGTGGGACACAAGTGGGGGCCTGCTGGCAGGTGCCCTGCACTGCTGGGGTGTGGGGGTGTTGGGGGACATGAGTGGGGGCCTGCTGGCAGGTGCCCGACTGCTTGGGGGTGGGGGTGCTGGGGGACATGAGTGGGGGCCTGCTGGCAGGTGCCCTGCACTGCTGGGGGGTGGGGGTGCTGGGGGACATGAGTGGGGGCCTGCTGGCTGGTGCCCTGCACTGATGGGGGGTGGGGGTGCGTGGGGACATGAGTGGGGGCCTGCTGGCAGGTGCCCTGCACTGCTGGGGGGTGGGGGTGCTGGGGGACATGAGTGGGGGCCTGCTGGCAGGTGCCCTGCACTGCTGGGGGTGGGAGTGCTGGGGGACATGAGTGAAGGCCTGCTGGCAGGTGCCCCTGCACTGCCGGGGGGTGGGGGTGCTGAGGGACATGAGTATGGGGCCTGCTGGCAGGTGCCCTGCACTGCATGGGGGTGGGGTGCTGGGGGACATGAGTGGGGACCTGCTGGCAGGTGCCCTGCACTGCTGGGGGGGTGGAGGTACAAGGGGACATGGGTGGGGGCCTGCTGGCAGGTGCCCTGCACTGCTGGGGGGTGGGGGTGCTGGGGGACATGAGTGGGGGCCTGCTGGCAGGTGCCCCTGACTGCTGGGGGGTGGGGGTGCTGGGGACATGAGTGGGGGCCTGCTGGCAGGTGCCCTGCACTGCTGGGGGTGGGGGTGCTGGGGGACATGAGTGGGGGCCTGCTGGCAGGTGCCCTGCACTGCTAGGGGGTAGGGGTGCTGGAGGGCGTGAGTGGGGGCCTGCGGGCAGGTGCCCTGCACTGCTGGGGGGTAGGGGTGCAAGGGGACATGAGTGGGACATGAGTGGGGGCCTGCTGACAGGTGCCCCTCAGTGCTGGGGGGTGGGGGTGCAAGGGGACATGAGTGGGGGCCTGCTGGCAGGTGCACTGCACTGCTGGGGGGTGGGGGTGCAAGGGGACATGAGTGGGGGCCTGCTGGCAGGTACCCTGCACTGCTGGGGGTGGGGGAGCTGGGGGACATGAGTGGGGGCCTGCTGGAAGGTGCCCCTGACTGCTGGGGGGTGGGGGTGCTGGGGGACATGAGTGGGAGCCTGCTGGCAGGTGCCCCTCAGTGCTGGGGGGTGGGGGTTCAAGGGGACATGAGTGGGACATGAGTGGGGGCCTGCTGGCAGGTGCACTGCACTGCTGGGGGGTGGGGGTGCAAGGGGACATGAGTGGGACATGAGTGGGGGCCTGCTGGCAGGTGCCCTGCACTGCTGTGGGGTGGGGGTGCAAGGGGACATGAGTGGGCCATAAGTGGGGGCCTGCTAGCAGGTACCCTGCACTGCTGGGGGTGGGGGTGCTGGGGGACATGAGTGGGGGCCTGCTGGCAGGTGCCCTGCACTGCTGGGGGTGGGGGTGCTGGGGGACATGAGTGGGGGCCTGCTGGCAGGTGCCCTGCACTGCTGGGGGGTGGGGGTGCAAGGGGACATGAGTGGGACATAAGTGGGGGCCTGCTGGCAGGTGCCCTGCACTGCTGGGGTGTGGGGGTGTTGGGGGACATGAGTGGGACATGAGTGGGGGCCTGCTGGCAGGTGCCCGACTGCTTGGGGGTGGGGGTGCTGGGGGACATGAGTGGGGGCCTGCTGGCAGGTGCCCTGCACTGCTGGGGGATGGGGGTGCTGGGGACATGAGTGGGGGCCTGCTGGCAGGTGCCCTGCACTGCTGGGGGGTGGGGGTGCAAGGGGACATGAGTGGGACATGAGTGGGGGCCTGCTGACAGGTGCCCTGCACTGCTGGGGGGGTGCTGGGGGACATGTGTGGGACATGAGTGGGGGCCTGCTGGCAGGTGCCAATGACTGCTGGGGGGTGGGGGTGCTGGGGGACATGAGTGGGGGCCTGCTGGCAGGTGCCCTGCACTGCTGGGGGGTGGGGGTGCTGGGGGACATGAGTGGGGGCCTGCTGGCAGGTGCCCTGCACTGCTGGGGGGTGGGGTGCAAGGGGACATGAGTGGGACATGAGTGGGGGCCTGCTGGCAGGTGCCCTGCACTGCTGGGGGGTGGGAGTGCTGGGGACATGTGTGGGACATGAGTGGGGGCCTGCTGGCAGGTGCCCCTGACTGCTGGGGGGTGGGGGTACTGGGGGACATGAGTGGGGGCCTGCTGGCAGGTGCCCTGCACTGCTGGGGGGTGGGGGTGCTGGGGGACATGAGTGGGGGCCTGTTGGCAGGTTCCCCTGACTGCTGGGGGGTGGGGGTGCTGGGGGACATGAGTGGGGGCCTGCTGGCAGGTGCCCTGCACTGCTGGGGGGTGGGGGTGCTAGGGGACATGAGTGGGGGCCTGCTGGCAGGTGCTCCTCAGTGCTGGGGCATGGGGGTGCTGGGGGACATGAGTGGGGGCCTGCTGGCAGGTGCCCCTCAGTGCTGGGGGGTGGGGGTGGAGGGGGTCATGCGTTGGTGATCAGTAGTGCAAGCTGACATGTGGCTTGCCTGGGTGGCATGCCCATGGTGGATGGGCTGCCTGCGGGACATGACCAGGGGTGCAGGGTAGTCCCCTGTGTTGTGGGCTGCCTGCAGGGGCTGTGGAGGGTGTAGAGCGAACACCTGGGAGGAGGCACACTGCCAATTGACGTGTAGGACTCCACGGCACCCACGAAATACACATACCCTGCTGAAATCGCGTGTGAGACTTCCCGCAAACCCCAGATTTACACGTACCCAGGCCAATCGCGTGTGAAACTTCACGCGAACCCCAGGAATACACGCACCCTACTCGCACAGGGCCTATTGCGTGTGAAAATTCCTGCAAACCCCAGATTTACACGTACCCTGCTCACCCAAGGCCAATCGCGTGTGAAACTTCCTGCGCACCCCCGAAATACACGCACACCCTATTTTTGACACAGCGGGTGTCCGTGTTTGTCGCGTACCCCTTTGCACGTCATTTGTCCTAGAGGGCCACAGTATGGGACATTCATCAGAGCTGTATATACGTGGTTTATGTTAGTGCACATTTTGGCGCACATTTCTTTCATGCACATGGACGCTACCGCCTGCCTTCGTGTGGAGGACCTGTTTAGGCCTGTGTGCGTCTTCGCCCGTGTGCTGGTTCGCCCTATTCGATTCCATGAATACGTATTGTAGGCGAGCGTGTGGGCGTTCCACGCACTTGCCTCCTGTACTTCCCTCGTGACGCCCACATTTTCACGCGTTGTTCCCCATTCCGCGTGTCATACCCCGTGTCACGCCTACTTTTGTTATGTGCGCCGCGCTATGTGCACTTTCGCTGTGGCCATAGCACACGCCTTTAGGTGACCTGTGCGCCGGCGTGCGCCACGCAGATTTTCAGCGCATATCCCAAATTTTACTCGCGCACTGACTTCCATGAATCGATGTGCACGGGTTTTGCTGTGATTTTCGCACTTGCGCTGCGATTTGCACGGTTTCGCACGCTTGCGTGGGAATTTTCAGCGCACATTAATTCCATGAATCGCGCTGCTGATGTTAGAAGAACCACGTGACAGAATGTAAATCTCGTGGCCCCAAGGGCGGTAACAACAAAAAATGTATCTCATTATGAAATGAACATGACCAGGGCCGGGTAACATAATGCATGTAAAATACAACTTTGATTTGAGCCAACCTCTTCTCGGGGCATATGTAGAGATGGCATTTGTAAAACGCACTCGATATTCATTATGTGTATCTTCAAACTTATTGTCTTGCCCATGTCTCCCCTTCCCGCTGCAATGCCGTGCACGGCGTGCACAAGGCCCCCACCTTTTCTCTCTCCTCATGACTTTGCTGCTAGAGGCCCATTTCTCACGGATGTCTCAGTGCAACAAATGTATCCTTTCATCCCTCCATTGGGTCCACACTGAGCACTCGCCCCCTTGCCCCATGAAAGAGATGACCCCCACATCTCTTACCTGACCAATGATCAATGTATAAAATACAACATGTGAAATATATTGTCTTCTCCCCAACTGTCAAAATACAGTTTATTGTCATTTATTGTATGCTTTGAAGTAGTGTGTAGATTAGACAGTTAGCATCAATCACCCCATCCAGAACCACATCACCTTCACCTCGCACCGACCAGCCCAGTGATGCACGTGATGTACGCCTTCCTGCCAACCAGCCATCCAATCACATGAGAGTGGCCCATAAAGAAGACATACTTGACCTGCGGCTCCACCAATCAAAATGTAACTTTTGTACTGTATATGTGTCACAACCCAGAGGTTGATTTCTGGTCGTTGCAGATAATCCTTCCCCACTCTTCTAGGGAAGTTCCTTTCTTTCAAGGAATCTGGGGTCTTTTAGGTGATGTGCCAAAGACTTCCCTCCCAAGAGCTCAGCCTACAGGGATCAATACACCTGGCAGGCCGGGGGCTTGAGTGAAAAGGCCGGAGCAGAATCGTCAGAGCTAGAGGAACAAAGAATGAAACAGTTGTTCAGGAAATGCAGCCAAGTAGTGCCGGAGAATAAACAGCCGACACCGCCCACAATTACCCACTCTTACCTGCTCCGTAGGAATGATATACCAGTAACCTACTGGTATCGAAGTGCAGAAAACAAGGAGGATGAAGAGTGAAGGGAAGGTGTGCCAGTATCCTAGGAACACCACGGTGGAAGCAGCAGAGCGTCTCAATTAAGTTCAAAAGCAATCAAAATGTAAACAGCAGAGCGTCCCAAATTAAGGTTACAAGCAATCCAAATGTAAACAGCAGAGCGTCCCAAATTAAGGTTCAAAGCAATCCAAATCTAAACAGCAGAGCGTCCCAAATTAAGGTTCAAAGCAATCCAAATGTAAACAGCAGAGCGTCCCAAAAAAGGTTCAAAGCAATAGGTGTGGACCAGGAAAGAAATGAAATGATCAGGGAAGCGAGCGTTAATCTCACGCTATTTCCCTTTCGCAAATGTTCGGGTTATCGGGTCACCAAAACTTGAGGATTCAGAAGTAGGAGGTCAATAATGGGTAAGCCGGGTTCATATAATCCAAGGGGAACAATCGAGGGAGGCAGGCGTCGGGAGACAGACAAGGACAATAACGTGATTCAAGCGCCGGGTAGTCAGGAAGTCAAACAGGAATCCGGGAACAGAGCTCGTAACTAAGAGCAGTTTAGGAGCACTCGATCTCCGGATAGATGGGAGTTAAATGAAGTTCCCAACCAATGAAAACACAGCAACGTCATGCGTGTACGTCACGTGGTTGTAACAGCAAGGGTTGTGGGAGTTGTGGTTCGAAGACGTTTACGTGCCGGATAGCGCTCAGACAATCGCCAAGGCAGCTTCCAATTTAGCCGAGACGTGACAGTACCCCTCCACAAAGAGCGCTCTCTCCTGAGTCTTCGCAAGCGTTGAGACCAAAAGGCACGCAACAAATGGGGTGCGTTCAAGTTAGAGGCCGGTTCCCAGGACCTGTCCTCTGGACCGTACCCCTTCCAATCAATCAGGTAAGACCGGACCCCACGACATAGGCGAGTGTCCATGATAGCACGCACCTCATACTCGTCCTCTCCATGGACGGTAACCGGGGCGGGGACAGCAGGCAACCGTGTGCCAGGAACAAAAGGGCGAAGCAAGGAGACATGGAACACCGGGTGCACCCGCCAATGAGATGGTATCTCTAGGCAAACAGTGACAGGGTTAAGGCATCGTATAATCGTATAAGGACCCAGGTAACATGGCAACAGTTTCCTCTTACCTTTAATGGCCAGATGTTTTGAAGAGAGCCACACACGGTCACCACAAGAATACGAAGGAGCCGGTGCGCGTCGCTTGTCAGCCTGCATTTTGGTACGACATTGCGCAGCTTGTAAATGAGATAACACAGATTTACGGATGGCAAGCAAGGAATCCTTCACAGCATTAGCTGCGGGAAACTGTTTTAAAGAAGGCAAGACAGGAGGCAGAGTCCTTGGGTGCAGACCATATAAAGCATAAAACGGAGAGCAGCCAATCAATGAATGGATAGAATTGTTATAGGCAAATTCTGCTGCACCTAGCAGCGAAAACCAATTAGACTGATGTTGCAGACACAGACAGCGAAGAAACTGTTCCATAGTGCCATTGGTACGTTCAGTCTGGCCATCCGTCTGAGGATGGTAGGCCGAGGGCAAGCGGGCATCAATACCCAAAGATGAAGTAAGGGAGCACCAGAAGCGAGAGGTAAATTGAGACCCCCGGTCAGATATCAGAACCGTAGGAGGGCCAAAAAAACGCACCACATGGTCAAAAAACAGACTCGCTAACATAGAAGCAGTAGGTATTCCTGAGCACGGAATAAATCGTGCCATTTTGGTGAAAACGTCCACAACTACAAGAATGGTGGACATCCCCCCAATACAAGGGAGTTCCACCACAAAATCAAGGGTGACCGTATGCCACGGATACGGGGGTAATGGCATGTTCATTAGAAGACCCACGGGTTTACCTGGTGGTCTTTTGCACTGTGTACATACGGCACACTTGGAGACATATGTTTCGGTGTCCTTTTTCATACCAGGCCACCAACACCATCGGTGGAGAAGGTCATATGTTTTAGCCCGACCAGGGTGAGCTGCCAACGGGAGATCATGGGACCATTCGAGGGCTTTTCTCCGGGTTTGATTATCAGGCAGGTATAGTAGGCCTTTAACATATGGTAGACCGGTGATGAGTTCGGCGTCCAACTCTTTAAGTATAGTAGCATGATCCTTGGCCCATCTCCTTAACTCATCTAGGATGGACGGAGAAACCGAACAAACACACACTACAGTCCCTGAGGACAATACTGGGGTTGATTGTTTCATAGTTTCCATATCCGTACCAATACGTGATAAGGCGTCCGCCTTTCCATGTAACGGACCGGGGCGATATGTCACCGTGAAATCAAACATGGTAAAAAGCAAATGCCACCGTATTTGCCTAGCATTGGTGCATTTCACATGGGACAATGCTTGGAGGTTCCGATGATCCGTGTACACAGTAATGGGATGCTTAGCACCTAATAGATGATGTCTCCATTCATTGAATGCCACCTTAATCGCCAGTAATTCTCTCTCCATGATTGTATAATTACATTCGGCTGGCGTTAGTTTCCGGGAATGGAAAGCCACCGGATGTAGTCGATGGGTAGCCGGACAAATCTGCGACAGGATGGCCCCCACGGCAATTGCAGAGGCATCGGCTTCCACGATAAATGGAAGGGCCGGATTAGGGTGTTGCAAGACGGGGGCAGTGGTAAAAGCCTCCTTCAGTTTGTGAAATGCAGACTGCGCTTGTTCATCCCAAAGGAAAGGGACCTTCGGACTGGTCAACCGAGTCAGTGGCGCAACTATCTCGGAAAAGGTAGCGATGAAACGTCTGTAGAAGTTAGAGAAACCCAAGAATGATTGAAGGGTTTTTACTGAAGTCGGGACAGGCCAATCCAGTACTGCCCGGACCTTGGAGGTGCACATAAGCACTCCCTTTTGGGATATTTGAAAACCCAGGAACTCTACAGACGATGCATGGAACACACACTTCTCCAGCTTAGCAAAGAGAGAGTGTTCCCTTAGACGAAGCAGGACAGAGCGTACATGTTGTATGTGTTGTGGTAAGGATTCTGAATATATCAGGATGTCGTCCAGATATATTACGACGTAACAATCCAACAAGTCCCTGAAAATATCATTAACAAAGTGTTGGAACGTCGCTGGGGCATTGCAAAGCCCGAAGGGCATTACACAATATTCATAAAGCCCGAACTTCGTCTTGAATGCGGTTTTCCATTCATCCCCCTTACGTATCCTCACCAAGTTGTATGCTCCCCGTAAATCCAACTTGGTGAAGACGGTAGAGGAGGTCATTTTATCAAGGAGCTCCGTGATAAGTGGTAGAGGATACTGGTTTTTGATCGTGACATTAATGAGAGCACGATAATCCACACATGGGCGTAAATCCCCTTCCTTTTTAGGTACAAAGAAAATCGGGGAGGCTGCTGGTGAACGGGATGGACGTATGTGTCCCAAGCGCAATGCATTGTCCACATAGTTTCGCAGGTGTTCTTCTTCCTTTTGCGTAAGTGAATAGATACGACCGTGTGGAATGACTGCCCCAGGGATGAGATCGATGGGGCAGTCGTATTCTCGGTGTGGAGGCAGTTTTTCTGACAAGCCTTTATCAAACACATCCGAGTATTCTCGGTATTCCGATGGAAGCACAGGGCCCGGGATAGAGGATAAGGCACTGATGGAAGGAATACTAGTCACCAGGGCCAGGCAAGGAGAGAAGACTGCTGCCTCGTGAGACCCAAGGCATTTCTGTATGCAAAATGAGGATGAGAACCGCACGGTTTGTTCAACCCAATCAATTACGGGATTATGAGTTTGCAGCCAAGATAGACCCAGAATCATACCGAACTGGGGGGCCGTTATAAGGTCAAATGTGATAGATTCCGAATGACCTTGTAAGGTGGACATTTGTAGGGAAGTCATTTGCTCCGTGACTTGTCCGGATATCAAACGGGAACCGTCTACAGCATGTATGTCCTCGGGTCGTGTTTTGGGAATTATGGGTAGTTTGTAACGTTCGGCCAAGCCAGAATCCATATAATTCCCACTAGCCCCAGAGTCTATCATTACAGGTTTGGAAAATGGTTTGATGCCAGGGGCCTTGAAACACATTGTAAGATACACATGTGAAGATGGAAAACACATATCCGA
Organism: Ambystoma mexicanum; assembly: GCF_040938575.1. NCBI lineage: Eukaryota > Metazoa > Chordata > Amphibia > Caudata > Ambystomatidae > Ambystoma > Ambystoma mexicanum. The sequence continues at coordinate 655,669,483 of NC_090933.1, read as the reverse complement.
GCCTGGGTACATTTGACTCATCCTGAAGGCCCGGTTTACGGACGAGTCCTGGCGTTTCCCGCCGGTTTGGCGGGTCTTTTAGGACATATACGAATATAATGTCCTGACTGGCCACAATAGAAGCATAGGTTGTTCAGCACCCGTTTCTCTCTTTCAGCCTTGGACAATGGACCCCTGATGGCCCCGATTTGCATGGGTTCGGCTTCACCTTGAGAAACAGGAGTAGTGCCATCTGCTCGGGAAGAGGTACGAATATCAGGATACCGACGTTCGCCCCTTCTTTGCCGAATCCAAGCATCGACTTGAAGGACCAGGTCGAGTAACTCAGGAAAACCTGGTGGAAGGGCGGGCACCACTGATAAGGCATCTTTTAGATCATCCGACAGACCTTTGTAGAAAACAGCCGCTTTCTTCTGTTCTGGCCACGTGGTTTCAGCCGCCAGCTGGTTAAAACGAGCCAGGTAGGTCAGGAGATCCGTTTTGCCTTGATTAATAGCCAAGAATTCCAAATCCGAAGTTTGTGCTTTGTATCGCATATCAAAAACACTGTTCATGGAATGAATTAACATATCGAAGTCATAAAGAGCCGGATCATTGGCTTCCAGCAACGGGTTAGCCCATGCTGCGGCTGTGCCACCGAGATGGGAGAGAACGAAGGCCGCCTTAGTAGTAGCGTCTGGAAATGCCAAGGGACGACAAAGAAAGTGGAGGCGACACTGATTCACAAAAGTCTGATACGCCTTGGGATCCCCCAAAAAGCGTTCGGGTGGGGCCAAAGGAAAAGGCCCAGGAAGAACAACCGGAGCTGGAGCCGGAGGGGATACAGGAGGAGGTGCTGCTGCAGCGGCATCACCGAATTCCTCATCATGGGGTAATGGCTGCACGAAGCTCTGTAATACATCCATGCGTTGATGTAAAGTCGCATGGGCGGAGGCCATATCGGTGCGCAAGGCGGAAAAAGCCTGCATGAGAGCTGCCATCGGGTCTGATGCAGCCTCCATAACAAATAGGCGTTATTGTAAGGCTCCTAAATCTGTCACAACCCAGAGGTTGATTTCTGGTCGTTGCAGATAATCCTTCCCCACTCTTCTAGGGAAGTTCCTTTCTTTCAAGGAATCTGGGGTCTTTTAGGTGATGTGCCAAAGACTTCCCTCCCAAGAGCTCAGCCTACAGGGATCAATACACCTGGCAGGCCGGGGGCTTGAGTGAAAAGGCCGGAGCAGAATCGTCAGAGCTAGAGGAACAAAGAATGAAACAGTTGTTTAGGAAATGCAGCCAAGTAGTGCCGGAGAATAAACAGCCGACACCGCCCACAATTACCCACTCTTACCTGCTCCGTAGGAATGATATACCAGTAACCTACTGGTATCGAAGTGCAGAAAACAAGGAGGATGAAGAGTGAAGGGAAGGTGTGCCAGTATCCTAGGAACACCACGGTGGAAGCAGCAGAGCGTCTCAATTAAGTTCAAAAGCAATCAAAATGTAAACAGCAGAGCGTCCCAAATTAAGGTTCCAAGCAATCCAAATGTAAACAGCAGAGCGTCCCAAATTAAGGTTCAAAGCAATCCAAATCTAAACAGCAGAGCGTCCCAAATTAAGGTTCAAAGCAATCCAAATGTAAACAGCAGAGCGTCCCAAAAAAGGTTCAAAGCAATAGGTGTGGACCAGGAAAGAAATGAAATGATCAGGGAAGCGAGCGTTAATCTCACGCTATTTCCCTTTCGCAAATGTTCGGGTTATCGGGTCACCAAAACTTGAGGATTCAGAAGTAGGAGGTCAATAATGGGTAAGCCGGGTTCATATAATCCAAGGGGAACAATCGAGGGAGGCAGGCGTCGGGAGACAGACAAGGACAATAACGTGATTCAAGCGCCGGGTAGTCAGGAAGTCAAACAGGAATCCGGGAACAGAGCTCGTAACTAAGAGCAGTTTAGGAGCACTCGATCTCCGGATAGATGGGAGTTAAATGAAGTTCCCAACCAATGAAAACACAGCAACGTCATGCGTGTACGTCACGTGGTTGTAACAGCAAGGGTTGTGGGAGTTGTGGTTCCAAGACGTTTACGTGCCGGATAGCGCTCAGACAATCGCCAAGGCAGCTTCCAATTTAGCCGAAACGTGACAATATGCCTCGTCACTCATGACGCTGTAACCCTTTTAATGCCATGACAATGTAATGTTGGAGAGAGTGCTCTCAGAGTATGCAGAGTCCTCTGCTTGCCCTATTTTGATTCAGATAAACTTTACGTCTTAATTTCACCCGCACTTGGTCTTGGTCAAATTCCCTCCTGGGGTGTGTCCATTATTGGCTCTCATTGGGGAGTTTGGATTGTATTTTTGGGGACTGCTCACTTTCATTTGGTGACCACTGGACGTGATAGCGTCCTTCTGTTCCTTCTGACACGAGACATCTCCGGGCACAGCAGAGACCCAGGGCCTGCCCCTCAAGAGCTGCCCGCTTCTGGCAACCGGTAACCCTTAGACGTGCGCACGCAAAAGGATGAGAGGGTCAACGGGTCCCCGCTTTGCAAATACCCACCATACCACTCCCCGAAGCCGGGCGCAGCCATTGAGTGCGGGGCGGCGCCTTGACAGACTTGGTCCGGAGGGTCTCGGATTAAGACGGACACGTGTGTATCAAGTGCGAGCAACATTAAAAGACAGTAGGGGGGAGAAACGGTAGTACAAGGAGTCAGATAAAAGGGCATTTGGGATTGAACTGAAGGAACATAGGTTCACAGAATATAGGGGGAATTTTTTGGTTTCATTCTATTCTTTTCTTTCTGCATATGGCCATTAGGACAGCTAAGGGGATTACGAGGTGAAAAGAGGTACGGGAACCTAGCTCCGCGAGGGGGTGGAAGGCGACGCTGCATAGTACTATCTCGACTAGGATAGAATATGAAGAGGAAAATAAGTGGAAAGAGTAGGAGTCTTATTTAAGGTGAAGACTTGGAATAGTATTTAGAACAGCTTCATATTTTTCGTCTTTCTTTGGTTAGGGGACACTCATAGACAGGAGGGAAGGTCCATGAGGGACTAAGATAAGGGGACAAGCTGGGGTATCAGGGGAGAATATTATAAGGGAGGAGAGGGACAAGTAGGGAGCATTTGTGTTTGAATGTTATATGTGAGTCCTGTGGTGTATAATATATGTAGCTTATGTTTCATGACTAAGTACTGAAAAAGAAAAGTGTAATTACAAAGGTGATTTGAAACATGCAATATTAGAGATAGTGTGACAGATAGTGTTTAATCACAAGTATTGACACAGAGGGTGACATAAGAGGTCTGTAGCATTGCATCATATTGATTGATTGTCTAGGTCTGACACACGAAGAAGAGAAAGACATTGATAGAATAAAAATGGGTGCAGAAACACCACTTTCATACATCTGTCAAAATTAGCCAGGTTATGCAGACAGAATTAACAAGTACCATGGCCAGTGGATAACAGAATTGAAGGGGGAAGGCTTGCCCCAGATATGGCCCCAAGGCTGGTCATTTGATAAAAGTGTTCTAGATATGGTAGCAACATGTTTGTTCGTAAAGTACAAGGGAAAACAGCTCCAAAACAGGAGAGAAATATTGGATTTGTGGAGGCTGTTTGAAGAAGTACCTCCAAACAAAATAAAAGGGCAGGGTGCATCTCCGCTGGCAACAAGTAGCAGTGAGGGAGAAGGGGAAAATAAAGAGAGAGGGGTAGAGGTAGCCCGGCTGTACCCACTCCTGCCCAAGCCAGTTCCAGCTGAGGGATATAGTGACCCAGTGTATGTGTCAAAGCCCACGTCACCCCCTGCATCTTTAACAACAGCCACAGCACTGCCACCCATATAATCTCTGAGGAGCAGGTGCGCAGGTGAGTACCCCAGCTATAGAGCAGTTCACTCAAGACCTAGACCCAAGATTAACAATGGCCTGAACAGAATTGTCCCGATTAAAAGGAATATGTGAACAAAGTTGCTTGCCCACACCCAGAGCAGAACAGACGCAAATGCCCCAAACACCTGATAGGTCAACATAGGAGGGTTGGAATGAATGACATCCCCACAAGAATAATAGAAATAGACCATGTGGCCAGTGATACGGGTGCGGAAGATGGGGACACAGCATCAAACGGAGGAAGAATACCGGTGCGATATAGAAGAGCAAGAAGAAGAGGAAAGGAGACTGGGGAGTGCAACGGGTGGAGGACCAGCAGGAATACAGCAGTCCCCCTCGGGGACGGTGATGGAAGAAGATTGGAGTGGAAGGTTAAGGAATAGAACAGGAAGGATGGCGGTGTTAGGGGAAAAGGGAGCAAAGGTAAGTACAGGGAGGATAAGGAGCAAATTACAACTACCCATGATACACAGAGGGGCGGGAAGGCCTAATTACGTCCCTTGGGCCCAAATGGACAAAGCTAATTTGCTTAAGACGTTACCCCCGCTCTCAGGAGGATCAAGTAAGTGTATATATTGATTGAAGAAAAACGCTGCAGGGGTCCCCCTAGCAATCAGTGATGTCAAAAGTTTGTTGTTGTCTGTGGTAGGTGACCAAGCAAACAGGGAGTGGGCAAAGGTGGGTTTCCCCAGAAAAACACTAGATTGTGACCGCCATGATGGGGCATCATTCAACACATTAAGAGCAAGAGTATGGGATGCACTGAGAGAGACTTTTCTGGATACACCAGAGTTACCGTTAGTGATGCAATGCACAATGGGGGAGGAGGAAGATGCAATGGCTTACATTCTTCTGGTGCAGGAGATGTGGAGAGCAGAGAAAGGCACGGCTTGGGATCAATCCACCTCCCTCTTTTATTTTATAATTAAAAGAGGGCTCCCTAAGGAAGTGCAGAAGGCTCTTGATAAAATAGCTGGGATAGAAGCCAAAGGCTAGCCAGAGATACAGAGCATTATAGTGCACCATTGTAAAAGGGTAAAAAAAAGAGAAAAGGAGATAGCCCAAAGGAGACTGGCAGATGAGGCTAAAATAATACAGACAAAACTAGTGAAGGTCACAGCAGCAGTAGCTGCCCTCCCCACAGAGAGAGAAAGGGAGGAGGAGGAAGGGCCAATAGCTATACAGACAGGGATGGCAGCGAACTGGGCAGGAAATGGACAGGAGCAATGGGCTGGTGAGGAGCAATATGGAGGGCCACAATGGCAGGGAAGGAGTGCCCAAGGAGGAAGAGGTGGGTATAGAGGGTACAGAGGGGGTGGGTACGGGTACAGAGGACCGGGCCCAGGGGAGGAAGACAAGGGTCATGTTGGAATTGCAGGAGTTGGGGGCATTTTTCGAGAGAATGTCGGAGTTGTCCCATGGGCCCTTATCAAAATGAACAACAATATGGCCACCCCCACCCAGGCAGCCCGTATGGATTACCTATGGGTGGTGCCAGAAGAGACGAGGAACCTGATCAACGGTACACAGATGAATACAGGGCACACCCACAAAATGCACAACAACACGCACAATCACGGGAACACATGCCCCCGGCCTGCGGAAATCCTTTTGTTACTACAGCAAATGGGGCACCAGCACCTTTCAGAGGAGCTGCAGTGGTAGGAGGCAATGTATTCGACAATAGTGAAAACACCAGATACTCACCATAGGACAGCCCACAGAGAACACTTGCATGTCCAGTACTATCAACGACCCTCAATGCAGCCAAGGAACCACTAGTGGGGGCAGATATAGGAAATAAACAATTAATTTTTATGGTGGATTCGGGAGCAGAAAAATCATGCCTAAGAGTAGGCCAGTTTCCATTGTCAAATCATAAAATGGAGACGCAGGGGTTTTCTGGGGCGGTGGTCGAGGTTCCATACACAGAAGAATTGGATGTGACAGTAGGACGGAAGACATTGCAAGCACCCTTATTGTACTATGAAGATTTGCCCATAAACTTATTAGGGAGGGACCTCCTTAGTGAGTTGCACATGACAATATCATTCACAGAGAGAGGGATAGTGTGCTCCACACCAGGAATATGTGCTATGCATGCTATGTTAACAATACACACCCAGGCCATGGCACAACAAGCGTGTGAGGTTACAGTTCATCCAGATATGTTCATACAGGGACTAAATGTTTTGGCGCGTGTTGTGCCTAAACTCACTTGGCACGAATGGTGAGTGCCATCAGAATTTGTGTTCCATCCCGTGGCACCCCCAGCGATAATAGCAGGATCGGTAATGTCTATAGACTTACATGGAGTGCAGGCGTCAAACAAAAGAATTGCAGTGATTGGCATGGATGAGCATGGATGTGAGTGGCGCACAGTGTTATGTATCAATGCCAATATAGCATTACGAGATTTTTCGGACGAAGAGTTGTTTACAGATGCAGACTCTGACAGGGAAAAAATGATGGAAATAGCAATCCCCTGTGAGATAATGATCCAACACAGACAGGTACCTATCCCCCTTATGGCCATAATCAGCGCACCGCCAAAGTATTTCAACAAAGACATGCACCAAGTACCACCAATATTGTGGACTACAGGCCCCCATGATGTAGGGCTGTTGTGAGAAGTGACACCTGTAAAAATAAAACTCAAATCTGGAGCATTACTACCCCGGGTAAAATAATACCCCCTGTCAAGGAAAGCAGAGGAGGGGATAAAAGTAACTATATATGCACTGTTACAGCAGAGGATCATTGTACCATCAAATTCCCCTTGTAATGCTTGTATTCACCCAATCAAAAAGGCTAAGGGAGGGGCGTGGAGGATGATACAGGACTTATCCCCCTCAATTATGTCATACAGAAGGAATTTCCACTTGTGCCAAATCCTGTGTCAATTTTGTGCAGCATCCCAAAAACAGCAATGCACTTTACAGTAGTGGATTTGAAAAATGCTTTTTTCTCAGTACCATTGGACCCTGAATCGCAATATTTGACAGCATTTACACTGGGCATGAAAAGGTACGAACATTGCAGGCTGTTCCAGGGATATTGTGAAAGCCTGAGCATTTTTAACAGGATATTACATGAAGATCTTGGGAATGTTGATTCTGAGAGCACCATTATTCAGTATGTGGAAGATTTGTTGGTTTGTGGTGTGAATGAGGACACATACAGAAAGGACTCAGTAGCACTACTCACTTTGTTAGCACACAAGGGATATAAAGTGGACAAACATAAATTGAAATATTGCCTAACTGAAGTACTATATCTGGGTCAACTGATATCAAAAGATGGCAAACGGAAAATACCTGACAGGGCAGCAGCCGTACGGGCGGTAAATGAACCCAAAACAGTAAAGGAGATGCAAAAGTTCCTCGGCATGTGCAATTGCTGCCGTGCCTGTATATTAGACTATGCCTCTTGCACAAAACCCTTACTCCATGCACTGAAAGAGGCACAGAGAGAACATACTGTTTTAGTATGGACACAAGAAATGCATACTGTTTTTGAAATGCTAAAAGAACTGATTTCCACAGCACCCGTCCTAGCAACACCCGATTATGATCACAAATTCTACTTGTTCTCACACTGCAATGGAACGTTAATGACTGCAGTACTAACATAAAAAACATCGCTAGGCCACAAGCCTCTGGCATACTACAGCAGCATCCTCGATGCAGTTATGCAAGGACACTTCACCTATGAACAAGCTCACGTAGCCGCAGAGTTCGCCATTGAAGAAAGTGCCACAATTGTGATGGGATGCTCAGTGACCCTGTTCGTGGAGCACTCATTGTTTGCAATACTTGAGAGATCAAAAAGTACACTAACAACTCAGAGAGCTAATGCATATGAAATAATTTTGTTAGGCGCAAACTTACATATAGTACGTTGCAAGACAGTAAACCGAGCCACGTTTATCACAGAAGCATGTACAGTGGAAGACATACAAAATCATGATTGTGCAACATACACGGGGGAGGATGAAGACACACTCACATCATGTGAAAATGCACTCTCAGCTGGCGAGGTATATTTCGTAGATGGGTCAGCATTGATACATTGTGAGACAGGCGAGAGGCATGTAGGGGCAGCAGTGCTGAGACTAGAGGAAGGGGAATATGAGGTGATTGTACAACAAAAGACATTTTTCAGCACAAGCAGCGGAGTTGTTTGCCCTGATTGAAGCATTACATACAGCCCAGGAGTCTGCAGTAACAACATATACAGACTCTGTCTACATGACAACCACAGTACATGGGGGACTAGCACGATGGGGGCGAAGAGGATTTAGGAAAGTAGATATGTCCCCTGTACAGCATGCTGAATTATATATGGAATTGATTGAGGCGCTGAAGGAACCCACAGTGGTAGCGCTAGTTAAGTGCCAACCCCACACAAACAATAGTGACATCGTCTCGCTAGGAAACGCAGCAGCGGCTGCTGCAAAAGAAGTGGCCTATCTCAAAAAAGAGATGTCAGGAGAATTTGTTTTACAAAAACATGTGGGGGAAGGGCAAGGTGAGGGATATAACTCAATGCCAATCTCTCAAATAATTGAACTGCAGCAAGAAGCACTGTCAGAAGAAAAGGAGTTGTGGGGAAAAAGTGGATGTAGCGAGTCATCCACGGACCTCCTACCAGAGACAGAATAACATGGGTAAAGATGTAATGTCAGTAAAATTGTTAGAGACAGCTTTCCAGCAGCTCTACTTCCCAGCCCACAATGCAAAACATCACATAGCTGCAGAGATACAAGAAAATTGGTTTGTGCCAGGATTACATGAGCATGTGTCTAAAATGGTAATTGAGTGTACAACATGTCAAACCTGTAATTCAGGGATGACGTTAAGGACACTGAGAGGAACACTGCCCCGTCCCATTGGCCCATTCCGTGAACTGCACCTTAACTATGCTGACATGTGAAAAAGGTGCAATGGAGCACGATACTTGATAGTAGTGGTCTGCCCATTTTCACACTGGGTGGAAGCAGGTCCCTGCATACACCCAGACCCAAAATGCATGGCAACATTTCTAGTGAGAGAGGTGTTCCCCCGCTGGGGAAATATGTGACATCATACACTCCGACAACGCGACGCATTTTGTCAATGATCTTTTCAGAGAAGTAACAACAATGCTGGGCATTACGCACAAATTATGCTTCATTTATCACCTGCACGCCAACTGCGTTGTAGAAAAAAATCAATGGTCTCTTGAAAAGTAGACTGACCAAATTATGCCACACACTCAAGAAAAACTGTGTGTACTGCTTGCTGTTAGCACTATTCGAATTAAGGAACCAGCCATGTAAAAACCACCACTTGTCCCCGCATGAGATAGTTACAGGCAGACGTATGCACACAGCAGTATTTCCACTTAGAAGGCAGTCTGATGCATATAGAAGCACCACAGTACTGGGGGAGTTATTCCTGGACTATTTGAGAAAACTGTTGAATGCAGCAAGCATGATAGCGAAACAGTTAGCAGTCCCCTTCACAAAAGAAAATGAGAGTGACACCATGACACCGGCCATAGACAGCCCAAACTGCTGGTTGATGCCAGGAGAGAAGATATGTGTACGTAGCTTTGTGCATCGGTGGAATGCGCCCAGGTTCCATCGCCTTCATGAAGTGGTATACTGCACCCCCTTGCGGTGAAGGTGAAGGGCCTTAGATGTTGGATACATTTGTCCGATGTGCGCAGAGCCTACAACAGTGTAACACAAGAAGAGGAACACAACAACACAGAAATAACAACGTAAACATAAAGGAAGAAAGGCAAACTGGAGTACTAAAAGAAACACTATTAAGTAAATTAAGAGACAATGGGCCTCATTACGAGTCCGGCGGTAACTGCAGCGGTAAAACGGCCTGGTTACTGCCGGACTCGTATTACCATTCCGCCTCTGTGACTCCCGGAATTACCAGGGCATTACAGCCCTGGTGTCCCGGGAGTCACGGAGGCAGAATGGTGTTAATCCCCATTCCCATTGAGTCCCATAGGACTCAATGGGAATGGGGAAGTGGAAACACCGGCACCATCTCGTGATGGTGCTAGTGTTTCAACGTCCGCCTGCAGGCGGGAGGTGTTCAACCCGCCAGGTCAGACCTGGCAGGAAGATCACCTCCCGTCTGCAGTACTCGGGATCGGGCGGTCCGGAATTAACAGTGGCGGCGGGTTTACATGTACATACAAGTAAAATGAGCAACGATGTAGATAATGCAAACAATGAGTAAGGAAATGGAAAATGCAAGGTTAAGTAGTTAAAAGGTTTCTTTTTTTAGGTGAAGGCTTCTATTCAATTCTCTCTCTCTCTCTCGTTGTGTCACAGTGTACATTGGGAAAAAAAAGAAAGGAGCAGTATAGGTTATGTGCAATTAACACGCTGTAATAGAAGTTAGATGGGTAAAATTTATAATGGAAATTGACACATTATAAATTAAATTGAAATGTTGAGAGAATATTAATATGGATGTGTACTTAATCCCCTTTGTATACTTCAATCTGCAGGATCATCTATGGCAACGACAGGGGCCCCCAATGTCAACACTAATGATATAGATAGAGATAGGAATAGAGAAAATAATTTAAGAAAATATTCCTATGAGTGTGGCCCGTTTTGTTGTGCGATTATTTTCTTTTCCATGATGTTTGGCCTTTGTACTGTATTGGGCAATAGCCTTTATATCTATCGACATAAAGAAGGGGGAGGAGGGGTGAAATTATTAAAACAAGGCACACATCACATATGGGATGTATTTAAATTGATTTGGGCACACGGGCCCATAAAAAGTACACGCACAGCGAAAATTACACAATCAGCACTCCTGGATTAAATGACCCCATGGTCCATTATCATAATTCTGTGTTTAACAACCATGAGAAAAATGACATAGATGCCCCTGCATGTCTATGGTGGAACAATGAACTCCTTACAACTACACAAGCTACCTCAGTCAACAAAAGTACAAAGGATGCAATTGCCAAAATTATAGAGAAATATGTTGCAATGTAAAATGAGTTGGAAAGGGGGGTGGAATATTCCCAATAAGGCATGGGAATAAAAGAACAACATCACACGACTTAGAGGGGAAACGATGAAGGAAAAGGGGTGCAGGATGTGCAATATATGATGAATACCATGGGCTAGGGTTGGACACTAAAGAAGATCCACAGCACCCACACCAGTCTAACAAATGGTATGCAGACAATGTGAAAACATAAAAATTGATATGAGGCTGGGAAGCCCAAAAGAAACACACCAACACAGGTTACAAAGGACATACAAGTGCTTTATTTAAAAGCTACAACAGTTACCAAAAGTCAATTGACAAACGGATAGCTATTCGGCTCTCAGAGTAACGTAACGAACTTCAACGAGGGTTCGATGCATTAGTAGAGAGACCGTACATTCGGAATACTTGGGCTTTTATATCCTTTATCCAGCCCTTGGCCAACCCCCTCGCGGGTTAACCATTCTTGGGGTCAGGCCTAGAGTTCCTTGCCAGGTCAATCCTATAATTTATGCGTTTTGATCAGTTCCGCTGATACAGTTGTTCATTTACACATAGGTCAGCAATAGGACAAGGTCTCATTTCGCGACCCCGACAAGTGGCCTGCAGGCATATTAATTATTTGTGTGTGCGGAGGTCACAACGGCCAGAATCTCACTCAGAATGTCATTCAGCCTCCATTTTGATGTTCAGAGTGACTTCCACATTACAAGAGAACCTAAAATGGCGGCTAAATCTAAGATGGCGACTTACATTACTTTTCGTTAAGGTCAAGACCTTGCCGCGGAATCTATTTACAGGATATTTTAGACAACTTGGCGTAGGCCAATACACATTCAATTACTGCGATAGGAGGCATAATATTATTTCAATTCCAACAACAAGAGCACAACGGTAAAGCAAACCACAAATGAGAGCTGTTATGTATGCTCCTTAATACCCCATGCCTCAGGTACTCCTAAAGTGCTGTTACCACAAGAGTCACCTATTTCCGGGGCCCAATGTCTCCTTCATCTCGCATTGTGCAAAATAAAAAACACTTTTCAAGCACACACTGTTTAAAAAAAAATGCTGCAGAAGAAGAAGATGTGCTACCATAAACCGCAAGTGGTGATCTGTCTAAAGGAGCCTTTTTTTGTAATTAAAGGAACATTATTTTTGGACAATAAATGGCAAGAAGAGCAAATAACATGCAAAACAGAAGCAGTGCGGGGACTGTCAGAAGAAAAATTGCAGTGGATCAAGAGAACGTGCGCCCCTATATGGACACAACATATTGCAAAACTCACATGGGTAACAGCCCTTGAAAAACCATTCAAGCTACAGAGAGAAATCCTGTATGAGTTGTGTTTCCATGGAGAAGGGAGAACCCATCTGGTCACAAATAAGAACTGTAGTAAAACTCTCATCATCCCAGACATGAAAAAAGGAACAGCTGCATTAATGGACATTTACTGGGTTTGTGGCAAACAGGCGTACTTGCACCTTCCACAGTCTTGGAGGGGCATGTGCGCTCTGGCAATGCTGCATTCCGCCCTGATGGTGATAAACGAAAGTCATATCCAAGGGGGAGAGGGTTGTCTACAACCAAGTATCCAGAGCCCCTGCCAACAACTGAAGAACACCCCGTATACGCCCTTTCCGTGGAGAAGTTGCAAAGCACAGTGTCACGAAAATGGAGATAATCCAACTACATCTCCGAGGTATCCTCTGAACTTTTGGCACAGATTCCGGATCAATTTCGGCTGTTCACATCCGCAGCGACATTCTTTGCGTCCCTTGCCCCAAGCATCCAGGCACGGGCCAATGCAAAATGGCTCCAGATCACTCACTGGGAGTTGATCCGACTGGCCAACGACACAGAAGAGGGGTTCAATGTGATAAAGGTGGTGCTAAGAGCCCAGCAGCTAATGAAAATGCAGAACAGGTATGTTCTAGACCTATTGGCAGCAATGGATGGAGGTGTTTGCTGAAAAATCTGGAGCGCATGTTGCACGTTCATACCTTCTGCAGATGCGGACAATGGAACGCTATCTCACGTTATAGCAGCAGTACACAACCGTGGTGAGCGGATGGAAGAAGAAGGAGGAGTGTAGCCTAGCACATGGTTCAACAATCTATTTTCGTGGTTTCCATCCTTGCTCGGAATGACTGTCAAACTCTTGATACCCACCATTGTTTTTCTTCTTTTCATTTTTTGTGTGTGCCAATTAGGCAGATGCGGTACCTAACAGTGCAATGATGATAGTGACAATGAGACATGCAAAAAGAGTGGTACAGATGACACACGTGGCACAAGCACACACAGGGGATGACTCAGAGCCAAAATAACACAGGCTATATCATAGACAGATTATATCACACAACAATAAAGGAGCCCCGTGAATTACAATGGTACAATGAAGTTTGGGTGGACCTGGAAGGAGATTGGGGTTGCATCTATATGACCTGCACCCCTGATGAGTATGCCTGGGCAGGGGAAAGCCTAAGCACAGTATGCAGGGCCTGGATGCCACGAAAGGGAACCCATGCATTTTGATGAAGCGATAGAGGAAGAAAAAGAACGCCAAAGGTTGGGAGAATTACAATATTCGTTACTTAAGTAACAAAAGGGGGGAATGTGAGGGAGGAAATGTCATTTAGGCCCTCTCCCCTCACTTCCCATCCCTGCATGCACACTATGCTCATCCCACAGCTGGCCATGTGCCTCTGGCCAAGGGTGCCGGACAGCCTCGGGACGACACATACAGGTGCAACATCTGTAAGAAGTCTGATTACTGACTCCATTTTGTATGAGCACCAGCTCTGTTTTGTAACTACCCCAGCAGGCCTCACAGAAACGCCACCCTGCAGGCCTGCACCTCTCCCCTGGGGCCGAACACAGTCAGCCTGTTACTCCCTCCACCGCCTGCCCTCTGGTCTCTGGTGTCTCTGTGACTGTCCTGTTCCCCCGAAAAGCTGGGCGTGAGAGGTTACAAGCAAAACATTGTATCTCTCGCCTTTTTGCCAGCATCACTGCCCTGTAAATGACCGGGCCAAGGCCTGGTCTTTGAAAAAACCCATCCATCTCTACAAACCTGCTCCACACCCACAGACACTTCTCAAAGGATATACTACTCACACAACCTCTACCCTCAACCCTTATTTGATGTAACAGATGCCTGCCCTACAACTGTGTGCCACTCAGATTTACCTCTACCACTTATCCCGCGTGTGACCATATATTCTTCATTGTACTAAATCCATGACAAAATAGTCTTCATGAGGTCTAAAGGAACATGTGATAAATATGTTAACTGATTGATTGTAGAAGATAAGAGTTCGGCCCCCAGCACCCTTGCCCCACAGTCTAGGCCAATTGCTGTTAACATAACATGCACAGAGATATGATGTTAGAAGAATCATGTGACAGAATGTAAATCTCGTGGCCCCAAGGGCGGATACAACACAAATTGTATCTCATTATGAAATGAACATGACCAGGGCCGGGTAACATAATCCATATAAAAGTACAACTTTGATTTGAACCAACCTCTTCTTAGTGCATAGGTAGAGATGGCATTTGTAAAATGCACTCGAGATTCATCATGTGTATCTTCAAACTTATTGTCTTGCCCACGTCTCCCCTCCCCGCTGCAAAGCCATACACGGCGCGCACAAGGCCCCCACCTTTTCTCTCTCCTCATGACTATTCTGCTAGAGGCCCATTTCTCACGGATGTCTCAGTACAACAAATGTATCCTTTCATCCCTCCATTGGTTATACACTGAGCACTCGCCCCCTTGCCCCATGACAGAGATGACCCCCACATCTCTTACCTGACCAGTGACCAATGTATAAAATACAAGTGAAATATATTGTCTTCTCTCAAACTGTCAAAATACAATTTATTGTATGCTTTGAAGTAGTGTGTAGATTAGAGAGTTAGCATCAATCACCCCATCCAGAACCACATGACCATCACCTTGCACTGACCAGCCCAGTGATGCACGTGATGTCCGACTTCCCGCCAACCAGCTATCCAATCGCATGAGAGTGGCCCATAAAGAAGACATACTGGACCTGTGGCTCCACCAGTCGAAATGTAACTTTTCTACTGTATATGTTTAGCCACTCATGACGCTGTAACCCTTTTTAATGCCATGACAATGTAATGTTGGAGAGAGCGCTCTCGGAGTTTGCAGAGTCCTCTGCTTGCCCTATTTTGATTCAGATAAATTTCACCTCTTAACTTCACCCGTACTTGGCCTTGGTCTCATTCCCTCCTGGGGTGTGTCCATTATTGACTCTCATTGGGGAGTTTGGATTGTATTTTGGGGGACTGCTCACTTTCAGTCCTCTGACCTCTGCAGGCAAACTCCAGCAGCTGGATGGTGTGTTTATGCTGGTGCTGTACTGAGCTTGATGTTGTTCTCAACCTAGTTGAAGCCCCTTCGAAGGATGAAAAGTTTGTTCAAATATGGTGGCTTTCGGGTAACCTGATTAGCCCATAGAGTGCCTTGGCTCACTTCTAGTCTCATTTCACTTTGCCATAGTTTCCGTAAAGCCGAGCGGCTCTGGAAAGCTCTCACTCCCCCTCCCAACTTTCTACGCTTTCAATGCTCCACTCTTCTTTTGATTCAGCCTTGCTTAATGCTAATAAATCATATTTCTCTCAACATAAACTTTTTTTGTCTCACCACCCTCGTTGTCTCTATCAGCTACTGCACAATATCCTCTCTCCAAAATCCCCTGATCCTTCTGCGTTCTCATCCCTTTCTTTTTCTGACTTCGCAAACTACTTTACATCTAAAGTAGCTAATCTTCACCTTGCTTTTACCCCCTCTTGCTTTCCTTCTGCTCCTCAGCCTTTTTCTCCATTTCCATACTCCTTTGCAACTTTTTCTACTCTTACAGATTGTTAGGGAGAATTCTCTGTTTGGGCTGAATTTCCTAACCTAGTGAGTCCCCCAGCAGCTTTGCTGGATTTCTGGAGTTTGTTTTTTTCCATCCTGCCAAGAGTGAGACTCTTTTTCTCCCACTCTTGGACATGAATGTGGTTAATTCCTTTGAATGTCAATGTGTTCTATGGGCTATGGG
Source organism: Ambystoma mexicanum (assembly GCF_040938575.1). Lineage (NCBI taxonomy): Eukaryota > Metazoa > Chordata > Amphibia > Caudata > Ambystomatidae > Ambystoma > Ambystoma mexicanum. The sequence goes on along the minus strand of NC_090933.1, from coordinate 655,653,500 downwards.
GTCTTTTACTCCTTAGGGTCTCATATGTTTTTCTATGTGTGTTACCCCGCACCCTCCGTGCCGTAACACTGGGGCGTCCTAGAGGATCCTCACCATAGACTCCATACCCTGGGACTGACTACTGTCTCCCAGGGCATGTTAAGTCACCATTGGCTTTACTAGACCTAAATTTACTAACGGAACTAGTACAAACCATCCTATTGTGGACGTACTAGTAGGGGTAATTCGATTACCCCTGGGTCTGTTATTCGAGAGGGCACTGTCCCGTCCCCCCTGGTCGAGTTTTGGCTGGTGGCAGTGGAAACTACTCGTTATATTCGACCCTGAATATAACCCTATGGGATTCTTCCCATTGTTGGAGGTTAATACATTTTCTCGTTAATCTCTAACATACCACCGGTTTATTTATCTTAAATAAATCTATTGGTTGGTATTTTCTGCCAGAACTCGGTTTTTAAAATGGCGTCTGTGTTCGTCTCTGTGACTCCTAAACCAAAGGTTGAGCCCCTTGTTCCACTTTTGGCGGGCTTCTGCACAGAGGCCCTCCAAAGTGGTGCCATTCTGTCTGGGTACCACAGGGGGTGTGGGAGGGGGTTTAGGCACCCTGGACTGAGTTGCCTTGCCAACTCAAGTCGCACTCTGGTGTGATTGGCCCAATTGGTGAGCCACACCGCTCACCACTTAGCGTGTTTTGATTGACAGCTAGGCTGAATGAATGGGGGTTTTCTGCATAAAATCAGGGCTTTTGGGACTGGATCTTCAGAAGTCGCCACAGGACCTAAAAATCCGACAAGGGTAACGCTGAGCCAACCTGCAACGACGACACCTCCGGTGGAGCCCTGCTGAACCGACTCACCACTTCCCAACGACAGAGGAGATCTCCCGGCTGGAGAGTCTTCTTCCCCTTACTGGTGGAACAACCAGTCCCCTTTGCTTTTTCTTCGCTTCCATGGCGTAGTGGTCAAATTGCCCGTGCTGAGCACCTCGGCAACTGGATAGCCACTAACCCGTACCGCGACCAAAAGGTGGTGCCTTGTGACGGAGCACTCCGCTGCTGGTCTCTTCCCTGGTGGTGCAACGATCTTCAACCTTCCTTCGACGACGAGATCATCTCTTCTCTTGGCAAAGCCCCGACTTGCATCCACCACCAGGAACAACTGCCCCCGCCGGAGCTGTCTCTCCACATACAAGGTACTGTGTCCGCCTGGCTCCCTTGTGACGGTTAGCGTAAGGTGTCTTAATCCTCGCCTCTCCAGTGGATTGCCTCCAAGCTTTCTTAACTTTCTGTTCTGAACTGGTCCAATCTTTCTGTGACAATTTGCGCCAAAGACTCGAAGTGCATTTCCACTGTCATACTTTTTGGGACATATCGCCTTGCCTCTCTCCGAGTGGGCCTGGCCTCTGAACTTTGCGATCTACAGTAGACCCTGCCTTACTTGCCTTGCATTTGTTCGTAAAAGTGTTGGTACCGAGTTGATTTCATACCCTGCCTTTTCTCTCCCATCCTAACGGATATTAGAGTGCCATCTAGGTTAAAGCATTCACCTCTGTCTGCAAATAAGTGGTGCCGTTGAACCTAGACTTGTCGAACTATTGTTAGGGGGATTGATTTACTTATAGTAATTGTGATTGAAGTTGTTTGCCGTATTAGTGCCAGTGTGTTTTCCATAGATGTGTTTTTATAAATAAATACCTATATATCTTTACACCGAAGCTCTGTTCCGTGTTTGCTTGTTCTACTGTGTAAAGTGCCCTATTTTGTATACTCCACATACTGCCTAACTCTTCTTGAAGGAAGTCTGACTGCTCAGCCACAGCTACCAAGTGAATCTGTGTGGTACAGACTGCTACCAAGTGGGTTTACTGCCAAACACCTGTAGTCCTAAATCTTTTGCAGTGGTCCCAGAGGGAACTGCACAGGTTTCCGCCTAACACTGGTGGCAGCGGTGGGATTTGTATCGAATATACAGTTTAGAGTGCTTTTCAACCCTTTAGGATAACTAACCACAAAGCTTAGCACTAAAAGTAACTTTCAAAAACATGTCTACTATGGAAGTTTACAGTCAAGAACCCTTGTCAGGTGAAAATACTGAGAGTTTACGAGCCCTCTGTAGACAAGAGAATCTTTCTGTAAGAGGCAAGAAAGTAGAACTGATAGCGAGATTGCTGGAAAACCAAAGTCTGGGTACTGGTTCAGAGGAACCAACTGCTCCAGCAAATGTAGATAACAGTAATGGTGTTGATCTAAATCAAAGTTCTGATGATAGTGATGAAGAGGCTGAAGAGGAAGGAGAGACTAATGAAACTGTCCCCCCTGCTCCTCTGTCTGCCTTACCAGCTGTACCTTCTGGGCCTATAACAGGTCCCACACTAAGTCCTCAAATCCTTGAACTAGAAAAAATGAAAATAGACTTGGAATTCAGAAGGATTACTGCTCAAACTGAACAGAAACACTAAGAAATGTAACACATTTTTGGGCTCCGAGAAATGGAGCTCAAGCATGAGTTAGAAATGAAAAAGTTGTCTGTCAAAACTGCTTCTGTCTCTGGCTCCTCTAGAAGTTCCAGTCCCAAAAGACCCCGGATGCCGAAGGAATTCATTGGTATGTATGAACCAAAGTTGGTTGTGTTGGATTGGCTGAGTTTGTTTGAGTACAATCATGGGCTCCAGAACATCACAGGTAATGAGTTGCTTACTTGGCTGTTCTCTAGGCTCCCCCCTGTTGCAACTGATGTGGTAATGGAGTTGGGGGAGGAGGATAGGAAAGAGTACGAAAGTGTGAAACTAGCTTTGATAGCTAGATTTGGGAAGACCCCTTCCCAGTATCTTAAGAGGTTTAGAACCCACAAAAAGCATGATGGTACCCCTTGGGCTACCTGGTTGAGTGAAGGGTTGAAAAACTTAGAGGGATGGATTAAGGGTTACAAAGTGAACACTTATGAGGGTATGAAGAATCTTTTTATGTTGGAGTCTATTTATGATGCCTGTTCTCCTGAGCTCAGACAGCACTTGGCTGATTCGAAGGAATTGGATTCCAGGAAGCTAGCTAAGGCTGCTGAATTGTGGGTTGCCAACAGGGCTACTCATAAGGATTCTGGGGCAACTCAGAAAAAGGATGAGGGAAAACAGCCTAAAAAAGACTCAAAAGAGAATTCGAATAACTCAAATTCCAAAGAGGGCCCCAAACAAAACCAGAAGGGTAAGCCACCAGGAAAACCGCAGCAGAATAGTGTGTCTTCTGCTGCCAAACCGGAAGGAGGCCAGAACAAGCCGCCATTCCAGAAAGCATTCGGTAATTGCTTTGTTTGTGGCTCGACTGACCACGTGAAAGGAGATCCCAGATTTAAGGGTAAACCTTCAGGGGTCCAGCTTGTCTCCTTAGCCTTCGCTCCAGAGGAGGAAGTCCAAATGGCAAGTGGAAACTTTCTACTGCTAGCTGATGAACACATTGGAGTCTCAGCCAGTGTTTCTTTAGTATCTCTGGGGTTGTGGGAACAACAGAATTTAGACGTCTATAATTATATCACTGATAATACTAAAGAGTATTATAAGGACAGTGTCCAGGTGAATGGTCAGGAGACTCCTGCCATTAGGGACACTGGGGCCAGAATAACTGTGGTGGATAAATCTTTTTTTCAGGCTGAGGATGTTGCTAAGGCACCCAAATGCCTCACCAAGTTAGCTGGAGGGCCTGTGCAGATGCTTCCCCAATTACCAGTTCTCATCCAGTGTAACGACATGACTGTAAAGATACCTGTCAGCATACAGAATGAGGTACCAGGACGCATTCTGTTGGGTAACGACTTGAAAACTCTCGGAGTTGTGTCGCATACCCCCAGACCTCCTAGTAAACAGTTACAGGAGCTAACCAGACCTGCAAGGGAGAGAACCATGCTGAAGAGGAGCTAATGGAAGGCCAGGAACTGATTGGAGATCTGGATCCTGTTGACCATCCTGAGCTGCAGTATTTACTGGCAGAAGGTGGACCCAGCAGGGCAGACGTCAGTAAGGGACAGAGAGAATGTCCAACTCTGGAAGGTCTTCGCCACCAGGCAGACGCTCTGGATGAAGGGCAAGAGCCTGGGAAATACAGGTTGCACTGGGAAGATGGCCTCTTTTACAGTGAACCGACTGAGTCTGCACCTGGAGACTACAAATGACTTGTAGTACTCCAAGAGAACAGACCACAGTTCTTGTAGTTAGCCCACGAGATTCCTTTGGCTGGTCACTTGAATTTCAAGAAGACTAAAGAAAGGCTCTCTCTCTACTTTTATTGGCCAAAGATGGGGGCCGAAGTAGAAAAACACTGCAGGAGCTGCCACACCTGCCAGACCACTGGTAAGGTTGGCTCCAAGAATGTGGCACCTTTAGTGCCTCTCCCAGTTGTGGGAGTCCCATTTGAGAGAGTAGGGATTGACATTGTTGGTCCCCTTGATCCTCCAACCTCCTCAGGCAACAGGTTTATACTTGTTGTAGTAGACCATGCTACTAGGTATCCTGAGGCAATTCCTATGAGGACTGTTACAGCTCTGGCTGTGGCTAAGGCCCTCCTTGGTATTTTTACCAGGGTCAGGTTTCCTAAGTAAGTAATCTCTGACAGGGGGTCAAACTTTATGTCCCACTACATGAAAGCCATGTGGAAAACCTGTGGAGTTACTCAAGTTCTCAAAGGCTTACCACCCATAAACCAATGGGTTGGTAGAACGGTTCAACCGAACCATGAAGAGCATGATAGGTGCTTTAGAGGAACCCCTTAAGCGTAAGTGGGACCTTCTACTGCCATGCCTTCTCTTTGCTTATAGAGAAGTCCCTCAGGAGGGAGTAGGTTATTCTCCCTTTGAGCTTCTCTATGGTCATCCCGTCAGAGGTCCATTGGCCCTGATTAAGGAGGGGTTGGAGAGTGCTCCTTCCCCCAAGCCAGTCAGAGTGACTGACTGACTACGTGATAGGTCTCCGGAGGAGAATGTCGCACATGATGACAGAAGCAAGCGATAACTTGAAAGCTGGACAAGCATTGGTCAAGCACTGGCATGATCAAAAGGCTAACATGGTTGAGTTCGCTCAAGACCAGCTCGTTCTCGTTATGATCCCAACAAGGCAGAGGGCCTTGCAAGACAAATGGATGGGACCCTTCAGAGTTGTGGGTAAACTCGGAGAGGTCAACTATCTGATGGACTTGGGCAATCCCAAGGAGGCTCCGACAGTCTTCCACACCAACCGACTCAAAGCGTATGTCTCAAGACCGGATGTAGGAGCGTTGCTTCTAGCATCATCAGAGGAAGAAGAAGAGAGTGAAGCTCTTCCGGATCTCCTCAGAGGCTTACCTTTAGACGAAAAAAATTGAAGGAGTAAATCTCTCTTCAAATCTGACACCTGAGCAACAAGAAGAGTGCAAATCTATGTTGAATCAGTTTGCCTCTCTGTTCTTGCTTTCACCAGGCTTGACCCCTTTGGGCCAGCATGACATACTCACTGGTGACTGTCTGCCAGTTAAAAACAGAGGATACCGAATGTCAGAAAACGTACGAACCCACATCAAAGGTGAAGTCAGCAAGATGCTTGATCTCGGGGTAATAGAGCCCTCTACTAGTCCATGGTCTAGCCCAGTTGTGTTAGTACCAAAGGCCGGATCTAAAGAACTTAGATTCTGTGTGGATTATAGAGCTCTTAATTCAGTCACCAAGACTGATGCCAACCCTTTGCCAAGAACAGATGAGTTGGTGGATAAACATGGTTCAGCCAAGTCCCTCAGCACATTTGACTTGACGTCAGGCTATTGGCAAATAGCCCTGACAGACCATGCCAAGGAGAAAACTCCATTTTCTACCCCGTTGGCTTATACCAGTTTAAGGTAATGCCTTTCGGATTGAAAAATGCACCTGCTACATTTCAACGGATGGTAAACCAGGTTCTGAATGGGATGGAGGACTTCTGCATGGCATACTTGGATGACATAGCAGTGTTCAGCAATTCTTGGGAAGAACATGTAACCCACCTAAGAGATGTTTTGCAGGCTCTTGGACGAGCCAATCTGACCATAAAGGCGAGTAAATGCCAAATTGGACAGAGTAAGGTAGTCTATCTTGGACATGAGGTAGGAGGTGAAGAAATAAGGCCTTTGCTCAGTAAGATTGAAGCTGTGCAAAATTGGACAACACCTACTACCCAAGTGGGAGCCTTCCTAGGCCTCACTGGGTGTTACAGGAATTTCATTGAGAACTATGGGACCATAGCTTCTCCTCTGAATGTCATCTCCTCTCCCAAATTTCCTAAAAAGGTTAGATGAAACGAGGAGTGCAATCAGGCTTTTGAAAACCTGAAAAAGGCTCTTTGCCAAGCCCCAGTACTCAGAGCTCCTGATTACCACCAAACTTTCATTGTGCAGACAGATGCTTCTAATGTAGGAATAGGTGCCGTACTCAGTCAACTGGATGGGAAAGGTAGGGAGCACCCTGTTTGCTTCATCAGCCGCAAGCTGAAGGATCCTGAAACAAGGTGGGCATCAAACGAAAGAGAATGCTTTGCTATCGTGTGGGCTCTGAAGAAGTTTAGGCCATACTTGTATGGTTCTACTTTTGTCATTCAGACTGACCACCAACCCTTGGGATGGTTAATGCAAATGAAAGGGGAAAACCCAAAACTACTGAGATGGTCGATCTGCCTGCAAGAGTTTGATTTCACAATTGAGCACAGGTCAGGGTGTCACCACCAAAATGCTGATGGTCTCTCTAGGATATATGTCATCGACTAGAGGTATGAGATTCATCTAGGAGTTGATTAAATCCTCCTGTCCCTTAGTCTGGGGGGGGGCGAGTGTTAGGGAGAATTCTCTGTTTGGGCTGAATTTCCTAACCTAGTGAGTCCCCGAGCAGCTTTGCTGGATTTCTGGAGTTTTTTTTTTCCATCCTGCCAAGAGTGAGACTCTTTTTCTCCCACTCTTGGACATGAATGTGGTTAATTCCTTTGAATGTCAATGTGTTCTATGGGCTATGGGGTCTTTTACTCCATAGGGTCTCATATGTTTTTCTATGTGTGTTACCCCGCACCTTCCGTGCCGTAACACTGGGGCGTCCTAGAGGATCCCCACCATAGACTCCATACCCTGGGACCGACTACTGTCTCCCAGGGCATGTAAAGTCACCATTGGCTTTACTAGACCTAAATTTACTAACAGAACTAGTACACACCATCCTATTGTGGACGTACTAGTAGGGGTAATTCGATTACCCCTGGGTCTGTTATTCGAGGGGGCACTGTCCCATCCCCCCTCATCGAGCTTTGGCTGGTGGCAGTGGAAACTACTCGTTATATTCGACCCCGAATATAACCCTATAGGATTCTTCCCTCATGGAGGTTAATACTTTATCTCGTTAATCTCTAACATACCACCGGTTTATTTATCTTAAATAAATCTATCGGTTGGTATTTTCTGCCAGAACTCGGTTTTTAAAATGGCGTCTGTGTTCGTCTCTGTGACTCCTAAACCAAAGGTTGAGCCTTTTGTTCCACTTTTGGCAGGCTTCTGCACAGAGGCCCTCCAAAGTGGTGCCATTCTGTCTGGGTACCACAGGGGGTGTGGGAGGGGTTTAGGCACCCTGGACTGAGTTGCCTTGCCAACTCAAGTCGCACTCTGGTGTGATTGGCCCAAGTGGTGAGCCACCCCGCTCACCACTTAGCGTGTTTTGATTGACAGCTAGGCTGAATGAATGGGGGTTTTCTGCATAAAAGCAGGGCTTTTGGGACTGGATCTTCAGAAGTCGCCACAGGACCTAAGAATCCGACGAGGGTAACGCTGAGCCGACCTGCAACGACGACACCTCCGGTGGAGCCCTGCTGAACCGACTCACCACTTCCCAACGACAGAGGAGATCTCCCAGCTGGAGAGTCTTCTTCCCCTGACTGTTGGGAACAACCAGTCCCCTTTGCTTTTTCTTCGCTTCCATGGCGTAGTGGTCGAATTGCCCGTGCTGAGCACCTCGGCAACCGGATAGCCACTAACGCGTACCGCGACCAAAAGGTGGTGCCTTGTGACGGAGCACTCCACGGCTGGTCTCTTCCCTGGTGGTGCAACGATCTTCAACTTTCCTTCAACGACGAGATCATCTCTTCTCTTGGCAAAGCCCCGACTTGCATCCACCACCAGGAACAACTGCCCCCGCTGGAGCTCTCTCTCCACATACAAGGTACAGTGTCCGCCTGGCTCCCTTGTGGCAGTTAGCATGAGGTGTCTTAATCCTCGCCTCTCCAGTGGGTTGCCTCCAAGCTTTCTTAACTTTCTGTTCTGAACTGGTCCAATCTTTCTGTGACAATTTGCGCCAAAGACTCAAAGTGCATTTCCACTGTGATACTTTTTGGGACATATCGCCTTGCCTCTCTCCGAGTGGGCCTGGCCTCTGAACTTTGCGATCTACAGTAGACCCTGCCTTACTTGCCTTGCATTTGTTCGTAAAAGTGTTGGTACCGAGTTGATTTCATACCCTGCCTTTTCTCTCCCATCCTAACGGATATTAGAGTGCCATCTAGGTTAAAGCATTCACCTCTGTCTGCAAATAAGTGGTGCCGTTGAACCTAGACTTGTTGAACTATTGTTAGGGGGATTGATTTACTTATAGTAATTGTGATTGAAGTTGTTTGCCATATTAGTGCCAGTGTGTTTTCCATAGATGTGTTTTTATAAATAAATACCTATATATCTTTACACCGAAACTCTGTTCCGTGTTTGCTTGTTCTACTGTGTAAATTGCCCTATTTTGTATACTCCACATACTGCCTAACTCTTCTTGAGGGAAGTCTGACTGCTCAGCCACAGCTACCAAGTGAATCTGTGTGGTACAGACTGCTACCAAGTGGGTTTACTGCCAAACACCTGTAGTCCTAAATCTTTTGCAGTGGTCCCAGAGGGAACTGCACAGGTTTCCGCCTAACACGGATCTTGATACTTCTGCTCTCCTGATTCGTGCTCATCCTACTGCCTCTTCTTCTGACCCTCTTCCTGACCCTGACCCTCTTCCTTCCTCTATTATTCCTCAAGTTTAGCCCCACCTTATTCCTTATCGTACTTCTCTTATTTACCCTTCTCTTCCACATTCGTGTTTCCCTGTGACTTTCAAGCATGCATTAATTCTTTGTATTCTCAAAGTACCTTGTCTTGACCCGTCTTCCCAGCTAATTCAATCCTATTTCTCTTCTATCTTTTCTCTCTTAAATTCTTAAATGGGCCGCCTACACTCAGGTATCCCATTACTTGAGTCTCCAGGCAGGAGCTCTCAATTTTACTACTTCCTTTCGAATCTCGTCTCTTGTATCACTTTCTATCAATTGTCTTCAAATGCACCCATGGCTTGGCCCTGCTTATCTTTCCTCTTTACTCCCCTTCTATGTCCCTTCACGTCACTTAAAATCTCAGAATCTATTTCTTCTAACTGTTCCCAATTCTCCCTGTGCATTGTCTCGTTTCAGCTCTTTTTTCTCTTTTGGGTCTTAAGCATTGGAATGCCCTTCCTCTTTCAGTTTGCTTCTCTTCATCTCATCGCATTTTTCAAACACATCTTAAATTCTACCATCTTTCGTCTCTTGGTTCTTACAAAAAAAAAGAAGAAACATTATTTCCTTGTCTTTTTCTGTGTATGTTACCTGTATTCATTTGTATCATTTTGATTGTACTGCTTTTGAATTATTTTACTGTTCAGCACCTTTGGTGAAAAGTGCACTATACATTTAATAAAATACAAATACAACATACAAATACCCTGGATGCGTCTTGTAGTTCCTTTGACCTCTGCTGGCAGCCTAAGGCAGATAAAAGGAATACCTCCAGTGGTGTTGTGCTGAGCTTAATGTTGCTCTGAAACCAGCCGAAGCCCTTTCTGAGGATAGAAAGACCATTCAAAGATACAGGTTTGGGATCAGAGGTCACATGATCAGCAAGTAGATTGATACAGGATGTTTCTTGTAGGTCCCCACCCTCCACAGACAGCCTCTGGTAGCTGAAAGTAGTGCCTCGGGTGGTGTTGTGCTGAGCTCGATGTTGCACTCAGCCCAGTTGAAGCCCCTTTTGGGCGAGGAAGAGACCGGCAGGAACAAAACTGGAGCTTGGAGAGAAAAATGACTGATTCCACCCAGAAGGTGAAGACTAATCCACGGAGAGACATAAGTCAGGGCAGCCCATAGAAGGATGCCCAGTCTGTACAGGAGAATTTCCTTCCAAATTAGCTCCCTGAATTGAGTGTTTAGCTGACGGAATGATGCCTACCTGACTGGGTCCCTGCCTGGTTATCCCAAAATCAGAAGTTGCAGCTTAAAAGGTAAAAAATAAACCCCTACCATTTCACCAAAATTGTCCAACTTTAATAAGGGTAAAGACTGTGAAGGAAAAATGTATATATCAATCATGGATATCTGGAAACCAGTAAGTGCATATAATCCTTTAATAAGTCCTTGACATAAGTTTCTGTCTCTCATCCTCCGCCATCAACTCTTCACCTGACTCTTGATTGATTCCTATTTCTACATTCTCTCTTAGCATTCTCCACATTGCCATGGATCTGGAACTCATAACAAGTTGAGACAATCACAAGACAATACACCTCTTTATAAGTTTGGCAGCTCAGAAATATAGGTGTCAGTAGCAACGTACCGGCACCCTTTCCGGAAAGCCAAACTGTAAGTTTGCCGCTAGGTGCATGGAACTCATGGCAAGCCTGACCTGCTGGGAGTTCAGGCTCCTACCAGCATGCTTTTTCCTGAAGCACTGGCAGCGTTATTAACACTGCCTCAGGTTTTCCATTCCCATTGAGTCCTATTGGACTCCATGGGAATGGGAAATAAGCATACCGCCACTGCTTCTGATATCCCGGTAGCACTGTAGTTTCAGGTGGCGATAACAGTGTTACGGGGTTGGTGGCCACACGCTGGTAGCACTGGTGGGTTATCGCCAACCTCGCAATGAGGCCCATTAATGACTAGGAATGCAAAGGGGGTGCACTTTAAAAAATGGAACACTGGTGTTGATAAAGGCCTGTCCTGTGTTTCCTCATTTATAAATTGAATGCAAAGTGAGACATTGTTCTTTCATATCGATTGCACTCTGCATTGAAAAACTAAATTAAAAATTGAAAACATTTTGGTTGTCACCTAAGATTGCATTTGTAAAGCTAAGTATTATTTGGAAAATAAGTAGTGGTTTGAATCAGTGCAGTGCCATGTCTGGTCATAGCCTGACTGCATAGTACTATTGCCTGCATTGACATCTCTCATTTAATGAAACAGAGGAGAGCCATAGTATAGTCTGAATGTTTGTGCAACAAAATGTATGTTGAAATAATTAATTAGATTCACTAAGAACTGGTCAAAGTGCCAATCCTTTGCAGTCCCCGGTCTATAAATACTTAGGCACAGTCAAGTGTAGTGTGGGAGAGAAGAGGTCTGTCAACTAAATATCTGTTAATGGAGATTAGTACATCCCCAGCCGAGTAATTTAAAGAGACTGAAAGCCTTACATGTAGGCCCCTTTAAAAACTGTCTGTGTTTCTGTATTGAAAGGAATCCATTCATGTGCAAGGAAAGCAAATCCTGGTTTATTGAAAGTCACATGTACATGTCTATTGAGGACTGCACCCACACATTCAGGAAACAGTGTACATGTGGGTCCAGAACTGGCAATATAGATTCCCTAGGTCAGGATTTGTGAATGAAGACTTATCTGAGCCAATGAAAACAAGCTGCATTTTGCATATAAATTATTTAACACATAGGGCCTTATTATGAGTGTGACGGTGCAGTAATATCATCCTGATATTACCTCATACGACACGTTACCGCACTGGCAGACACCATGTTTGCCGGTAGGGTGGTGGGTTTACCTCCAGCTCTGAGCTGGAGGTATATCTGCCACCCTACCAGCAAAATACTGATGCTATTACTGGCCCGGTAATACCATTGCCAGTAATACCGGCAAATCTACCCATGGAGTCCTATCGGACTCCATGGAATGGGTATTTACTGGTGCTACTGCCACTTGGAATCTGCCTGTAATTCCGGCAGACAAAGTTGTGGAAACGGGATACCGGCAAACATTTAATGAGGCCCATATACCTATGTTAGCAGGTCCCTGCCTATATGTCAAGTGGCCTCTATATGGCTAATGCATTCACTACTTTCCATGTACACAGGGGAGTCGGTGCATAGATATCTCTGAACCTGAGTGATGTCAATTTATCCAGCACCATACTTGTTTTTATGTCAGAGAAAATCAAATGCTTTAACCTTATTTGTCTTACGCAAATGTTCCATTGAAAAGTAGTAATGTTTAGAGAGAAGCCCATGCTCAGTGGAATGTTAGTATATTTAGTGTTTATTAGAATATAGCTTATTTGTATAGAGAGAGATTCTTGTAATTGAAAGTGGATGCATTTGTGGATTTATCATAGTGACATTCATATTGGCAGGTAAAATGTTTTATATGATTATATCTATGCCATATTGTAGTGGGCTCCAGGGTAAAGCTGTAGACCAGTTGCCTAAAATTGATCTAATTCTTTAAAATAAATTTCGATTTTTGACTACCTCAATGCCATTTCTTTGCCTGGAATTGCAAGGTGGGATTGTAGGAACATTAGATTGGTCTGCCACAGCTGTGTGAGCCAATACTAAAAGTATAAAAATATTCAACAACGGGCCTAAGCCATTTTGGTTAGGTTGAGCCCAAGCAGGTACACTAGAAAGATAACTTCACTCAGAGATGCATTGTGATGGCTAAACACTTTGTGACCTACTCGAAATGTTGTAGTTTGCATCAAACATTAGACAGCAGCTGCCACTGACATAATGTTAAACATGACTCATCTGGAGCTCTGCTGTTAGTGTTCCATTGATCTGTGATGACATTGCATTGCATACATAGGCTGTCCAATATGAGCAAAGCTTTGAAAGATTAAAAATATCCAGGCTTACTACCACATAATAGAAATACGCCAGTTGCAAGGTCAAAGTTACAATTGTATTTATTAGCAATTGGGCAATTGGTTCTCAATACCCCACAATGTGTGTAGGCAGACACTGTGAGATGAGAGCCTACTGAATATTCACAAGTACACATATTTATACAAATTCTTCACAACCTTGGACACATATAATACATAACCTAGGGTTTGTGACTACATAACTAAACATATTTAAACATCATTGCATAGTTTGCTGTTTTCCATCAAACAATTCACATGTTTTCCAAATACAAGATAAAAGGTAACATTCCTCATTTTACTCGCTTATTTTTGTCTACCATTTGTTCTTGAGCTTAAAGTTAGTCAGTTCCAAGGAGAGAAAACAAGGATTTCTGCAGAAAAGCACGTTCATCTATTCATTATTCTACTTTACTATTTCAACAGGGAAGGCACTGTTGGGACAGATGGCATCCAAATTACTGATTAGTACAGCTTTTGTTTAGCTTTAAGGTTCTTCATTGCAAGATAAACAATCCACCTTAGCAGCTTCAACATTCTTATCTAAGTTAACATCATAAAGCAACACAAAGTTCATCTTGCTCTGTTGAAGCCGAAAACACAAGTTCTGAACATGGAAAAGAAAGCAGGAGGTGATCAAATGGTGGACAACTCAAAATGGTGGCGTAGTCAGCCTGTTTCAGGTTCATTCAATGCGATATTACAGTGTGATGCGAATGTGCTTAGGTCAACATTTACTATCATGCGGTATTATAGAAAATACATTTTCACAGCTTGTTCCAATACAAGACTACTGAGGTTTTCAGGTTGTGGAGTGGCCACTTGTGGCACAATGCTTTTTTGGCATGGTGAGTCTGGATTAAATAGAAGCTGATCTTCTGTTCCACATCAACCATTTCTTTCACAGGCTCACAATTGCTGGTAAATCATTTGACCAAGAGGTTAAAGAGATGTACACTCTCTTGCCAATGCTTAAGACAGCAAGGACAATTCATCCGATGCCTGCTGCAACAAAGCCCAAATGCAAAGCTTCAGAGCTTAGACACTGGCCTTGCACCTTCTCCACCTTTCACCGAATGTCAACTCCCCTATGGTGTCTGCCTTGAAATAGTTGTATGCACAATGTTGCCTGGTTTCAAACAGCATACACCTTCTGATACTTTCAATAACTGCTGGAACCCTCCTGGCTGGAAGAGAATGGAATGGTCACCCAATGAGCTGTGAGGACCATGTGGTAAATAATCTTACCAGTGGGTAACATATCCTTGGTGAAGTGAACTCTTTGGCCTGTGGGACTGCTGTAGTACCCACACTATTGTAGCCATAACGCTATTGTACAATTCTAGTGCCACTTAACAAAAGGTATGTAAGCCAGGAACTATCCACCGTTAAATGATTGTCTTCTGCCTACAAAATGCACACGATTCACATTGCTTTTGCCTTCACCTAAAAAATGCACATATGCTTAAATCTGACTTTGCCTCTTTTGTACCTACAAAATGCGCTTGCACTTAACACTTCCTTGGTATTGTCCTCCAACTACAAAATGCATGTGTGGTTCATGAATGTCATTTGGTGTATGCCAGAAGTCGGAGCTGCAACCCCTCAGGTCTCCCTTGCTATCCCTGTTGTCTCCCTTGCCACCCCTAAAAAATGCATTAAAAAAACGTTTTTAAACTGAAGATCATGTGGCTCTTTGTTTATGGAGTGACTTGATTTCATGTTCAGGCCTCTTAACAAAACAGGGGGTTGCATAAGTGTAACACTTTGAGCAGTGACCCTAAATAAGAATAGGAATAACAAATAATTTGTCTTTCTGAAATTCTATACAATAATTGCTAGACTCATTAAGGTTTATTTCAGGCACACTTCAGGGGATGAGTCACTGATTTAGTGCCTCATTATGAGCATGCCGGTCCGGTAACAACGGTGCCGGTAAGCTTACCGGCACCGTTGTGACCAGACCGAAACATTCCGAGTCTACAGGCGGCTGCCATCCTGCCAGCCAGGTTTGACCTGGAGGGAGGGACAAATCCCACCCACAGACTTTCCAGGAAGCACCAGCACCCTAATAAACAGTGCTGGTGCTTCTGTCATCCCCATTCCCAAATGGGAATGGCAGTTTACATTTTCTGGTGCTTGACTTCCAGGAACACCATGGTCGTAATCCCCCAGTGTTTCCGTGGAGCCAGGTGCTGGAAAAAAACCACAACTCCGGCGGCAGTCTGCCGGTTTTACTGGCACAGCTAACACCGGAGTTGTAATGAGTCCCTCGGTCTTTTCTCAAACACCTCAAAATTCACAATGCAAACACTTCCAAAAATCATTTAGAGTAGAATAAGCATCAATTTCGAACTATGTAGTTGCAGTTATAGCATGTTTTTTTTCTGCCGTTGATCATCACAAGACATTCCATCTGAGCGTCCTCAGTCACTTGACAAAATCCTTGTGCCTAAAGGGTTGTGTACAGTTTAGAAATATTTTACCATAGCACAAAAAGTGGCCCTTGATTTCATTGTGCCACAATAAATGCTATGTTGCAATGTGTCATTCTTTCCTATTTCCCTGGCATGCTGTTCAGGATGTTTGTATGCAGGTATGAGGTAACGAGTGCTCAGAGTATGGGATGCTGTGTGAGTGTGCTGCTTTCCCTGCACTACTCTAAATTCTTTAATACACAGTTATGAACCCTTCCAATGGTATGAATTTTGACAACCCCATAAGCCTGAAAAGTAGATCCACGCAGACTTGACATGTGGCCAACTTTGTACCAGACCTGTAGATGAACTGGCTATGCAATCTCTGTTCAATCTGCTGTTCAATCTCAGTCAACAGTTCAATGGTATCCACTACAGAGTGTGATTTGCTTTCTGACTTTGAGAGCATTCAGACATGTAATTGCTCATTTTATTATAGCCGTTAAGATAGCTATAGTGGGTAAGATTGCGATAGCTGGTAAGATAGCTCAGCAGGTTGAGCGCTCACTGCTCTGATGCGTGTGTGATCTGCAGCTTCGAATCCTGGCAAAGCCAACTCAGCCTTTCATCCTTCTGGCTGATATTGTATGTATAATTGTACGATATAAAACGCTTAAGCGTAAGTGCTATATAATGTCACATTCTCATCTTTTGGCCTTGGACGTCTGCTTGGTAATTCGGGCCTATACACACACATACACATGGTGATGCATTCTGTAGGGGAGGACTGGTCCAAGACGACCTCCCTCGCCTACGCTTTCTCCCCAGGTGAGGACTATGGCTCCTTTGGGCGTCCCCTCATGCCACCCGGGCCCAGGTGGTGGAGGATTCACCCACTGGAGACATTGCCCGCACGTATTAATTGCCCACACGTATTAAAACGTAGCTAGGCCTAGAAACCATTTTTGTCTGGTAAAGATGGTGTGAGCTCAGCGCACTGTAGCGCGGCCCCCACCCTTGGAGGGCTTCAGTCATCCTTGTTGCCGCAGCACCCTGGCAGATCCGCTGCGAGCACGTTCCCACGAACAAGACGGACATGAGCTAGTGTAATACACTAACATTGTAACAGTTCACCTCCCGCAGTGTATCATCGCTCCCAGCATGACCCGGCCAGCAGGCCTAGGCAAATGAAAAGAACAGTAAAATGGTCATTATATGCCAGACAATCTTTGTATATTAATGTTGAGACTACTTGCAAAGGATGCTTTTCTCTCATAAAATCCCTTATATTACAAAAGCCTGTAAGATGTATACTTACAAGAGATCATGCCCCCATGATATAAGCGATGGTGAGCATATACCATTGCAGTTGGGTACTAATAATAACGGCACGCACCAGGAATCTGGCTGTTACGTGCATGACTGGAAAACTTACACCCCATGGGCTCGTACCATAACTGAACTAATGCTGCTAGAGGACACAAGAAAACGAATGTAACCATACAAAGAGCCTGTGTGAAGAATGCATGGGAAGGCGCATGCCATGTGTGCATGTCCAGGCCGCACATGTGCCACCACCGTCACGAACAGTGGCGGGTTACTTTCTATGTTCTCCTCCAATCCTAATTCTACCTCACTTACTGCAAATATATATGCATATAACTAAATACTGTACTTGTTAAAACATAACGTATGAATAAGGTGTTCAGACTGGGTATAATCGAGACACATCCAGCAAAGCTTAAATGCATGTTTTGTATTGCGCTGAATAAGTATTATAGAGTGTTCAAATGTTTGTGATGTTTTTACCTAAATCGGCAACACACGAGGGAGATACCTTTGTGAAATACGTGCAAGGCCATTCCCCCTCCCACCCTGCGAAGGCTGCCAAGGCATGAGAACAGAGGCCGCGCCGCACTGCTCTACCTCCCCCAACCAGACTGGAGCCGCTTCAAAGATTTGTAACCCCCTCTGTAGCACCCAAGGCCACCACCCGCCACCTGCATTATTTACAACACAGCAGTAAACCTCTGCCTGAACACACGCGCCCCCTCGTAAACCTCACAACCCACCGGACCATCGCAGACTTATGGCCCTGTGCAATCAAGACACCCAACACTTTGACAACACACAGCGGAACATCCATAACAACTTCTAACAAGGCAGAAAGACATGTACCGCCCGTCCCAGGCCCTGAAGCTTAGCCCCTCGACCTATGGCCCCGGTCAACAGGACACTGGTAACCATGCCCTGACGTATTGCCTCCAGTCCCCTCACAAGGTGCATTCCTCCTGTGTAGCATTAACCTGTTGTATAACCTATCGAAAGATTTACTAAAGAAGATAATACCAGAATGTTTGAATGACTGCGGTGTGCACGGCTTAGGGCTAACAAGTCAGGAAAAGACATTCATCTCTGCCACTGGCCGCGATGGCCCCACAACACCGCCTGGATGAACTCTGCCACCCTGCCAGGCCCAGCCCAACCCACGAGGCTGGCCAGTGACGTCTTCCAGCCAAAGCCAACCACATCACAGCAGCACCTATAGTTAGTCATCGCCACCCAATCCCCATGAACTTGTGCCCCCTATAGTGTGTAGGTTCTTATGACGTTTTTTGTAAATATATACGCCTGTCTTTGCTATTGTCAGACAGAGCGCTCTCGGAGTTTGCAGAGTTCTTTGCATGCCCTATTCTGATTGATAAAACTCCCATTTACGCTCACCCGCACTCTGTCTTGGCCTTATTCCCATTTTGGGAGAGTCCTTCATTGTCTCTCATTGCGGGGAGGATCGTGCTGTTTGGGGACGCTTGCCTTCAGTGGTGACCCCGATAGCGTGATTTTATTTCTTCCTAAACCCATTATAACCGTCCCCTTTTGGCACGAGAATCTCCGGTCGAAAAGGGATACGCACGGTGAGCCGGCTCCGGGAAGCGGCCCGCCAACGGCGACCGGTACACTAAGAAGTGCGCACTCAATAGAGAGGGGGTACGGGATCCCGGTTGAAAAATCCCCTTTGAGTACCGCTCGCCGGAGCCGGGGCTGACTGTTGAGCTGACGGCGACACTGCCTGGACGGACCCAGTTTCGGAGACTATCGGTTCAAGACGGGCACGTGAGTACTGAGTGTGAGCGATTGTAAAGGGAGCGGGGAGAGAAACGTAGGACAGGGAACGAGAAGGGGGTACGAAGATATACTAAAGACCATTCTAAAATTTCCTTTCTTTTTCTTTGCATATGGCCATTAGGATTACGAGGTGAATAAAGAGATAGAAGTGACGGGAACCTAGCTCCGAAAGGGGGTGGAAGGCGGCGCCGCATAGTGCTATATTGACTAGTGCTGGGAATATATGACGAAGTGAAATACAAGATAAAAGTGTTCAGCAAAAGGGGGCACTGAGAATATATTAGTGATCGCTACTACTTCTTTTCTTTTTCTTTAGGGGCAGGGGGAGAATAAAAACGGAATTAGCACGAACTTGGGAGAAAAGTAAGAGAACAAGGGTCCTACTAGAATGGGGAGAGCAAGTTAAAACCTATAAATGTATGCATATGCGCTAAGTAAGATAGACAGGGACAGCCGGCTAGGGAGGAAAGGGAGGACAGTGTGAATGGTGTACTGAGTGTTACCAAGAGGTGTGTACACCTCGTATGTGTCAAGGGACGACTGTGATGTTGAGAATGTGTAAAACAGCTATAAATATATAATTGTTAAATGGTCATGGTAAGTGTGACCGGATAAAACGTTTTGAAGGCAACGTTGAGACAGCGACGTGAGTGGGTGCCTTTTGATTTCCGGGTTGATGTTGTCAATATAAAGGATGGGTTGCTGTTGTATGTGTCCCCCAAAGAGAACAAATTAGAAACTGTGTACAGTCTGTTCCGTGTTGTGCAGTCAAGGGAGGGAGAGCCCAACCGAGCATAACATTGAATGTGAAGTAGAATACTAAAAAATAATATCGATACTACATTCACATTGTGGCTGTAGACACACACACACAGCGACACATAAGCACTAGGAGGACACAGAGATGGGGGCTGAAACACCCTTATCACATATTTGTAAAAGTCTTCCAGGGCACGCGGAGCGGATTAAGAAATATCACGACCAATGGGTAACCGAGTTGAAAGGAGAGGGGCTACCCCAGATATGGCCAGAGGGAGGATCATTTGACAAAAGCGTTCTAGATACGGTGATGACATGCATTTTCTTGAAGTACCGAGGGAAACAGCTGCAGAATAGGAGGGAAATATTAGATCTCTGGCGGTTATTTGAAGAGGTACCACCGCCTAAAGCGCCAGCACCAAATCCCGATCTCCCATCTACTACAGACAATCCACTGGTGTTACAGAAAGATATCAAAGAATTGCCAGGTGTAGCGCCGCCAGTAGAGGTAATAAGTTTATATCCGATATTAAAGAAACCTGTACCCGCGGAAGGATACAGTGATCCAATGTACGTACCTCCCCCGACAACCGCTACACCCCACCGGCCCACTGCACCCCCACCATATGAAAGTACAAGGGAGCGAGGCCAGGCTTGTACACAAAGGGTGGACATAGAGAAACTCACAGATGATCTAGAATCAAGACTGTCGATAGCAAAAGATGAGCTCTCGAGGATAAAAAACATATGCGAACGAACAGCACTAGATACAACTAGAGCTGGACGTACGTCTAGAGCATCGGATGAAAGCAGAAGGCCCGAAGAGGGGTGGAAAAAGGGCGAGATCCTGTTTAGGATTGAGGAAGAACCAACGCGAATAATAGAAGTAGGGACCCGAGAGGAAGATGGTGGTAACGAAGAAAGGCTTGGGGGATTAAGAGAGGAATTACTATGTGATATTAGAGAGGAGCTAGACGAAAGCGACAGGTTGAGTATGGCAATAGGAGGGGGAAGCGAGGGGGAGGAAGGTGCATGTTCTATGCGAACCCTAGATGATGAGTGGGCGGGGCGACTGAGGTACAGAGTGGGGAAGATGGCATCACTGGGAACATCAGCAGCCAAAACGGGTCCGGATACAACAACGAAAGGAAAGCTACAGCTCCCGTTGATACATAGGGGAGGAGGGAGGCCTAACTATATCCCATGGGCACAGATGGATAAAGCTAATTTATTAAAGCTATTGCCCCCGTTATCAGGAGGGGCAAGTAAGTGGATATACGCCTTCGAAAAACATACAGCTGGGGTACCCCTAGCTGTAGGAGATGTGAAAAGTCTGCTCGTATCAGCGGTGGGCGACCAGGCTGAAAGAGTATGGGTTAAAGCCGGTTTCCCGGGAGTAACCTTAGACTGTGACCGCCATGATGGGGCCTCCTTTAACACAGTGCGGGCTAGGGTGTGGGACGCCTTACGCGAAACATTTCCAGACACACCTGACTTACAGTCCGTGATGCAGTGTGCAATGAATGACGGGGAGGAGGCTATGGATTACATATTTCGGGTCCAAGAGATGTGGAGAGCGGAAACGGGCACGCCCTGGTATCAATCGACATCTTTATTTTACTTCATTATAAAAAGGGGGCTCCCAAAGGAAGTGCAGAAGGCGCTTGACAAAATAGCAGGTATAGAAGCAAAGGGATGGCCGGAAATTCAGAGCATAATAGTACACCATTGCAAACGAATCAAGGAAAGGGAGAAGGAGGTGGCGCAGAAAAGATTGGCAGACGAGGCGAAGTTGGTGCAGACAAAGTTAGTGAAGGTTGCAGCAGCAGTAGCCGCGCTCCCACACAGCAGGGAGGGAGAAGATGAGGAGGAGGGGCTGATAGCAATACAAGGAAGGGTGGCAACTAATTGGGCGGGAACAGGACAGCGGCAGTGGAACGAGCAGGAGCAGGGTGGAGGTCCGCAGTGGCAAGAGTGGACCCCTCGAGGGGGACGAGGTGGGTACAGGAGCCGAAGAGGAGGTGGACCACAGGGGTACGGACGGGGGAATGGGAGGAAGTGGATGGCAGGGTCCCAGGGGCCCTCAGGGGAGTTGCTGGAACTGTGGACGATGGGGGCATTACTCCAGGGAGTGCAGAAGTAGACAAAACAACGGGTTCCAGGAGGTGGAACAGTATGGCCATCCCCACCCGGGAAGCCCATATGGCCTTCCGATGGGACAACAGCAACTGAGAGACCCAAGCCAGGGTAACACGGGCCAGCAACAGGGACCCCATTATAGAACACAGAACCACCCACAAAACATGCCTAACAACGACAGCATGCAATATACACCAGGCAACCCTTTCGCGACAGCAGCTAACGGGGCCCCCGCACCAGCACCCTACAACGGCATGTCAGTGGTCTCAGGTAACGTATTCAATGAAGGGGGGGCGATGAGACACCCCGCATAGGACAGCCCACAGAGAACACTTGCGTGTCCAGTTCTATCTACCACCCACAGTGCAGCAGAGGAACCATTGGTAGGGGCGCAGATAGGAGACAGGCAATTTATATTCATGGTTGATTCGGGAGCGGAGAAATCATGTGTCAGGGAGGGCCGGTTCCCGTTATCTAACAGGAAGTTAGAGACGCAGGGGTTCTCTGGGGCTGTAATTGAAGTTCCTTACACAGAAGTTTTGGATGTAACCATAGGGGGCAAGACTGTAAAAGCACCCTTACTGTATTATGAACAGTCCCCGATAAATTTGCTGGGGAGGGACCTTATGAGTAAACTTAACATGACCATATCATTTACGGAAGGAGGGATAGTGTGTTCTACACCCGGGATATGCCCCTTGCGTGCAATGTTGGTAGTGCAAGCCTACACAACCACACAGGAAATACGAGGGCTGCCACAAAAGGAAGAGATGTTCATTGCAGGGCTAAAGACTTTGGCCCTTATAGTCCCAGAGTTAAAAAACATGGATTGGAGGATTCCAGCAGAATTCCTCTTCCGCCCCATAGTGTGTCCAGATGCAGCACCAGGATCAGTGGTGTCGTTGGATTTGCACGCTGTGCAGGTATCAACGAAACGGATCGCTGTGATTGGAATGGACAGAGAAGGATGTGAGTGGCGCACAGTACTGTGTACAAACGCAAACCTCGCCCTACGCGAAGTAACAGATGAGGATCTCTTTTTAGACACAGAAGCAGATGGTGAGATAGTAATGGAAATAGCGATGCCCTGTGACATTTTGATCCAAGCCAGAGAGATCCCCGTCCTATTGATGGCAGTGGTAGGAAAACCACCGTCATTTTTTGATGACGACATGAGGTTAGTACCAAACAATTTATGGGCGACAGGCCCCCATGATGTAGGGCTGTTGCATGGAGTACAACCTGTGATAATAAAACTAAAACAAGGAGCTATCTTACCTCGAGTCAAACAGTATCCATTGTCCCGTGAGGCTGAAGAAGGGATAAAAGAAACGATAAATGCACTACTAGTACAAGGGATAATAGTGCCTTCAAACTCACCATGTAACACATGTATTTATCCAATTAAAAAAGCGAAAGGGGGGTCTTGGAGGATGATACAGGACTTACGCCCTCTCAATGATGTAATACAGAAAGAGTTCCCTCTAGTCCCGAACCCTGCATCAATACTATGCAGCATCCCAAAAGCAGCATCACATTTTACAGTAGTGGACTTGAAAAACGCATTTTTCTCAATACCCCTGGCTGAAGAGAGTAGATATCTTACAGCGTTCACACTGCGGGGAAAAAGATATGAACATTGCAGATTGCCACAGGGATACTGTGAGAGCCCAAGCATATTCAACCGCATATTGCATGAAGACTTGGGAAACCTATCAGTAGAGAGTACAATTATTCAGTACGTGGATGATTTATTGGTGTGTGCACAAGACAAAGCAACATGTAGAAAAGATTCAACAATGCTTCTGACTTTACTAGCCAACAAGGGTTACAAGGTAGACAGGGAGAAGCTACAGTATTGCCTGACTGAGGTCCTATACCTGGGTCAGCTCATATCAAAAGATGGAAAAAGAATAATCCCCGACAGGGTGGAGGCAATAAGGTCAGTAGGAGAGCCCACGACGGTGAAAGACATGCAAACATTTTTGGGGATGTGCAATTATTGCCGAGCATGGATACTAGACTATGCAGCATACACCAGGCCCCTCCTGCAAGCACTCAAAGAAGCACAACAGGAGAATGTAAAAATAAAATGGTCAGAAGAAATGAGCATATCGTTCAAATTACTGAAAGAGCTAATTTCAAGCGCTCCAGTACTAGCAAACCCTGATTATGGACACGAATTTTACCTATTTTCCCATTGCAAAGGAACACTTATGACAGCAGTACTGACACAAAAAACCTCCTTAGGACACAAGCCCCTGGCGTACTATAGTGGTACTTTGGATGCCGTGATGCAGGGTCATTTCGCGTGCGAACAATCGCTCGCAGCAGCCGCATTCGCGATTGAGAAGAGTGCCACAATAGTAATGGGATGCTCTGTAACATTGTTTGTGGAACACTCATTATTTGCAATACTCGAAAGATCAAAAAGCACGCTGACCACACAGCGGGCAACAGCATATGAGATCATATTGTCCAGCGCCAACATCCACATAGTGAGATGTAAAACAGTGAACCCCGCCACGTTTATCACAGAAGCGTGCACATTGGAGGATATGCAAAATCACGACTGCACAACCCACACAGGAGAAGGAGGGGAGGGCGCAGTTGTGTGTGAAAACGCTCTCAGCGAGGGGGAAGTGTACTTTGTGGATGGATCCGCATCAATTGATATGGATACGGGAGAAAAGCATGTTGGCATGGCGGTAGTGAGATTAGAGGAAGGTGAATTTGAAACACTAGTACAGTACCGCCTCCCGTCACATTACTCTGCACAGGCAGCAGAACTGATTGCGCTCATAGAAGCACTACATGCAGCAAAAGGATGTGCAGTAACAATATATACAGACTCAGCTTACATGACGACAACAGTACATGGAGGTCTAGCAAGATGGGGCCGTAGGGGATTCAGAAGGGCAGACGGAACGCCAGTGCAGCATGCAGAATTGTTAAAAGAATTAATAGAGGCCCTACAAAACCCTACTGCTGTAGCAATAGTGAAGTGCCAGGCCCATACATCCAATACAGACGTTGTGTCTTTAGGGAACGCGGCAGCGGACGCTGCCGCCAAAGAGGCTTCCTATTTTCAGAAATACGACACAGGTGAGTTCGTGATGAAGAACACAACAACCGAAGAACTGTCAGAAGGGTACAACATGATGTCCTTATCACAAATTCTAGAATTGCAGGAAGGAGCTAGTGCAGAAGAAAAACTAACGTGGACGAAACGGGGATGCAGCCAATCAGGAACAGACCTATTATGGCGGCAAAATAACTCAGGGAAAGTGGTAATGCCACTACAGTTACTAGAAGTAGCATTTCAACAGCTACACTTCCCCGCACACAACACTAAACAGCACATCGCAGCAGAAATACAGGAAGAATGGTTTGTGCCCTGTCTCCAGGAGCATGTGTCTAGATTGGCAATGGAATGTACAACATGCCAAATATACAACTCAGGAATGACATTACGCACACTTCGGGGAACAATTCCCAAACCCATTGGCCCCTTCAGAGAACTGCATATAGACTATGCAGACATGGGAGAAAGGTGTAATGGCGCACGGTACATGATCGTGGTTGTGTGCCCGTTTTCAAGGTGGGTGGAAGCAGGACCCTGTGCGCGACCTGATGCCAAAAGCGCCGCCAAGTTCCTAGTAAGGGAAGTGTTCCCGCGCTGGGGAATTTGTGACGTGATTCGCTCAGATAACGGCTCTCACTTTGTGAATGAACTCTTCAAGGAAGTTACCACGTTATTGGGTATAAAACATAAATTGTGTTCGATTTATCATCCTCAAAGTAATGGCGTAGTGGAAAAGATGAACGGCCTGTTAAAGGGCAGGTTATCAAAACTATGCTTCTCATTAAAGAAAAATTGGATTTACTGTCTACCCCTGGCACTATTTGAGTTGAGAAATCAACCAAGTAAAGACCACCATTTGTCCCCACACGAGATCGTGACTGGGAGACGAATGAACACAGCACACTCTCCACTGCGTGAACACTCAGATGCTCACAGGAGCGCCGCAATATTGGGAGATGAGTTCACAGACTACCTAAGAAAATTAACAAGGGCAGCGCGCGCAATATCGAAGCAACTCTCCCCACCCTTCACTAGAGAAGAGGGAAATGTAACAGGATCTGTCATGGAACCAGAGCAACAGCTACAGCTGATGCCAGGTGACTCAATTTATGTTAGAAGCTTTGTGCGTCGGTGGAACGCACCACGATTCCATGGCCCCTACGAAGTAATTTTTTGCACACCCACGGCAGTGAAGGTGAAAGGATTGAGGTACTGGGTGCATTTGACCGACGTACGAAAAGCATACAGCAATGTACAAGAGGAGATAGATGAGGTGGCACAGACAACAGCAAACGATGCAAATGAGTAGGATGGCTAAATAACGACTTGTGTGTGTGTGTGTGTGTCAGCACTGGACTTCAATGGAATAATGACTGACAAGGATATTACAAAAAACAAAAAAAACAAAAAAAAAAAAGTTGTGTGTGTGTGTGTGCTTTCTTTTTTTTATCTTGTTGAGTGATATGTAATTAATGAAATAATAATATTATAACATGTATATACCCTTGTCTGTGAATACCCCTCCCCCACATCCCCACCCGCTTCCATTCCCCGTCAAATGTATTGGCACAGATGGTGCCAGCAAAACGTTTACATGCATGCACTTAATGCACTTTTATATCTCAAACAGGAGCTTCCATGGCATCTAACGGGCAGCCTGCAACGGATAGAATTAGTAGAATGAGAGAATTAGTATATGAGAGATGTAGATATTCGTATGAGTGTGGATTATCAATATGCATTACATTGTTTTTTATGATAATGTTCGGCTTGGTTACATATTGGTTTATAGCGTTCATCTCTATCGAGATGTACGAGGGGGGAGGGAGTAACAACACCACTGGACCAATTAACAGTACCACCGGGCCCAATGCAACTGCAGGGGTCAATACCAAGGAAGGTGATTTTTTGATATGGGACGGAACTAAACTTGTGTGGGGGTATCATACCACACCATCCAGTGTTGTGACCTCACAAAGAGAAAAGCCACAGGGTGGAATGCAGAGCAACACAGTGTCTCCACCAGGGGTATCCACTTACAATGCCCACAGTCTCAATGACCGAAACCCGTCTGCCATATCATGGTTATATAACACCCCCACCAGCCAGCTTGCCCCCACCCCAAAAAACAATCTGCCAGATAACGTCAGGAAAGAAAACGATAAGCTACTAGAAATGCACGAAATATTATACGATGAATGGGTCAAGGGGGGCGGGAAAGAGAAAGGGGGGTCTAGTTGGTCCACTGCCCAGGGGGGTGGGAAGTACATGAGCAACAAGAACAACAGACGAAAGAGAGAAGCAGGGAGGAGAAAGTACGATGAGTACTATGGGCTAGGTCTAGATGAGATGGAAGACCCACGACACCCCCATCAAACAAATAAATGGTATGCAGACATGAGTGCCACAGCTAAACAGACAACAAACGAGAGCTGTTATGTCTGTTCCCTCATCCCCCATGCGTCAGGTACACCCAAAGTGTTGTTACCTAAAGAGTTGCCTATTGTGGATGCCCAATGTCTCCTTCATCTCACGCTGTGCAGGATTAAGAACACCTTCCAGGCACACGAAGTGACTTTTCAAATGCTGCAGAACGAGAAAACGTGTTACCCAAAAACGGCAGGAGTAGTATGTTTGAAAGAACCATTTTTTGTGATAGAAGGGACACTTTTTTCTGACAACAAGCAGAAGGATGAAGAAGTACTGTGCAAAGCGGAAGCACTAAGAGGTGTGGCGCCGGATAAATTACAGTGGATAGTGGAGACATGTACACCAGTATGGAGAGAACACATTTCAAAGCTAACTTGGGTAACTGCCATTGAAAAGCCGTTCAAACTACAGAGCGAAATGGACTATAAACTGTGCTTTAAAGGAGAAGGGAGAACCCCCATGGGAACAAACAAGAACTGCAACAAGACCCTCGCTATCCCAGACCTAAGGAAAGGGACAGCGGCCCTGATGGACACGTACTGGGTGTGCGGCAAACAGGCATACCTACACCTCCCCCAGTCATGGAGTGGCAGCTGCTCAATGGCCACTCTGCACTCAGCCCTGATGGTGATACCAGAAAGCCACGTCGATGGGACACGGGAACGCATGCAGAGTGTGGCTCAACCAACTGCAAAGACACAAATATATGTCCTGTCTTCGGGAAACAAGGAAGAAGTGCTGACCCGTAACAGGCGAGCATCAAATTACATATCAAAGGCATCATCAGAACTATTGGCTCAGATCCCAGACAAATATCGATTATTTAGCTCAGCAGAAACATTTTTTGCCTCACTCGTCTCAAGTGTCCAAGCACGGGCAAACGCAAAATGGCTCCAGATAACACGCTGGGAATTAATTCAGCTGGCGAACGACACTGAAGAAGGATTCAATATCATCAGAGTTGAACTAAGAGCCTTACGACTAATGACCATGCAAAACAGATATGTTCTAGACCTGCTGACGGCGATGGACGGTGGTGTTTGCCGAAAAATAGGAAGTGCCTGCTGCACTTTCGTACCTTCTGAAGACGCAGAGAATGGCTCCCTGTCCCATGTGATTGAAGCAGTCCACAACCTAGGAGAAAAAATGAAAATGGAAGGTGGAGCAGAAGCGAGTACCTGGTTCGACAACATCTTCTCCTGGGTTCCCTCATGGCTTGGAACAACTGTGAAATTTTTAATACCAGCTGTTGTGTTCCTCCTTCTACTTTTTTGCCTGTGCCAGGTGGGTCTTCGAGTCTGTGCTAACGCAGTACCAAATGGTGCAATGATGATGGTGACAATGGGCAACTCACACAGTACAATAAAAACAATGCAAGAAGCACAAGTACAAACAGGGATAGATAATTCGCCAAGGTACCAACTGGTGCCCATATACCACGATAAAGATATTGTAGATAAGTTGTGGCACACCACCATCAAAGAGCCCCGTATACTAGAATGGTATGAGGAAGTTTGGGTAGATCTAGAAGCAGATGGTGGGTGCATATATCTAACGTGTACCCCAGATGAATATGCCCGGAGAGGTGAGAGCTTAAGAGCGGTATGCAGAGCATGGATGCCCATCAAAGGAACTCTGGCATGGGATGAGGCGGTGATGGACGAGGCAGAATGTAGGAGGATAGAAGAATTAAAGAATTCGTTACTTTAGTAACGAAAGGGGGGAAATGTAGGGGAGGACTGGTCCAAGACGACCCCCCTCGCCTACGCTTTCTCCCCAGGTGAGGACTATGGCTCCTTTG
Source organism: Ambystoma mexicanum (assembly GCF_040938575.1). Classification (NCBI taxonomy): domain Eukaryota; kingdom Metazoa; phylum Chordata; class Amphibia; order Caudata; family Ambystomatidae; genus Ambystoma; species Ambystoma mexicanum. Next base: position 655,624,784 of record NC_090933.1, on the reverse strand, counting down.
GGCGTCCCCTCATGCCACCCGGGCCCAGGTGGTGGAGGATTCACCCACTGGAGACATTGCCCGCACGTATTAATTGCCCACACGTATTAAAACGTAGCTAGGCCTAGAAACCATTTTTGTATGGTAAAGATGGTGTGAGCTCAGCGCACTGTAGCGCGGCCCCCACCCTTGGAGGGCTTCAGTCATCCTTGTTGCCGCAGCACCCTGGCAGATCCGCTGCGAGCACTTTCCCACGAACAAGACGGACATGAGCTAGTGTAATACACTAACATTGTAACAGTTCACCTCCCGCAGTGTATCATCGCTCCCAGCATGACCCGGCCAGCAGGCCTAGGCAAATGAAAAGAACAGTAAAATGGTCATTATATGCCAGACAATCTTTGTATATTAATGTTGAGACTACTTGCAAAGGATGCTTTTCTCTCATAAAATCCCTTATATTACAAAAGCCTGTAAGATGTATACTTACAAGAGATCATGCCCCCATGATATAAGCGATGGTGAGCATATACCATTGCAGTTGGGTACTAATAATAACGGCACGCACCAGGAATCTGGCTGTTACGTGCATGACTGGAAAACTTACACCCCATGGGCTCGTACCATAACTGAACTAATGCTGCTAGAGGACACAAGAAAACGAATGTAACCATACAAAGAGCCTGTGTGAAGAATGCATGGGAAGGCGCATGCCATGTGTGCATGTCCAGGCCGCACATGTGCCACCACCGTCACGAACAGTGGCGGGTTACTTTCTATGTTCTCCTCCAATCCTAATTCTACCTCACTTACTGCAAATATATATGCATATAACTAAATACTGTACTTGTTAAAACATAAAGTATGAATAAGGTGTTCAGACTGGGTATAATCGAGACACATCCAGCAAAGCTTAAATGCATGTTTTGTATTGCGCTGAATAAGTATTATAGAGTGTTCAAATGTTTGTGATGTTTTTACCTAAATCGGCAACACACGAGGGAGATACCTTTGTGAAATACGTGCAAGGCCATTCCCCCTCCCACCCTGCGAAGGCTGCCAAGGCATGAGAACAGAGGCCGCGCCGCACTGCTCTACCTCCCCCAACCAGACTGGAGCCGCTTCAAAGATTTGTAACCCCCTCTGTAGCACCCAAGGCCACCACCCGCCACCTGCATTATTTACAACACAGCAGTAAACCTCTGCCTGAACACACGCGCCCCCTCGTAAACCTCACAACCCACCGGACCATCGCAGACTTATGGCCCTGTGCAATCAAGACACCCAACACTTTGACAACACACAGCGGAACATCCATAACAACTTCTAACAAGGCAGAAAGACATGTACCGCCCGTCCCAGGCCCTGAAGCTTAGCCCCTCGACCTATGGCCCCGGTCAACAGGACACTGGTAACCATGCCCTGACGTATTGCCTCCAGTCACCTCACAAGGTGCATTCCTCCTGTGTTGCATTAACCTGTTGTATAACCTATCGAAAGATTTACTAAAGAAGATAATACCAGAATGTTTGAATGACTGCGGTGTGCACGGCTTAGGGCTAACAAGTCAGGAAAAGACATTCATCTCTGCCACTGGCCGCGATGGCCCCACAACACCGCCTGGATGAACTCTGCCACCCTGCCAGGCCCAGCCCAACCCACGAGGCTGGCCAGTGACGTCTTCCAGCCAAAGCCAACCACATCACAGCAGCACCTATAGTTAGTCATCGCCACCCAATCCCCATGAACTTGTGCCCCCTATAGTGTGTAGGTTCTTATGACGTTTTTTGTAAATATATACGCCTGTCTTTGCTATTGTCAGACAGAGCGCTCTCGGAGTTTGCAGAGTTCTTTGCATGCCCTATTCTGATTGATAAAACTCCCATTTACGCTCACCCGCACTCTGTCTTGGCCTTATTCCCATTTTGGGAGAGTCCTTCATTGTCTCTCATTGCGGGGAGGATCGTGCTGTTTGGGGACGCTTGCCTTCAATTCTTGTATGAAATGTATATCACATAACAGTTATATTGTAGCCATATTTTCCGTAGTGTACAATGCTATGTGATGCCACTTCCTGTTTTTGAATTGGTCAAAGGTCGTGTTCCATCGATTTATGTGACGTCTTCTATGGGTGGGGTCAAATGACATAACTTTCTGTGATGTCATCAGAGGTCAAAAGGTCATGGATGTCACTTCCGCTACCCCTGGCATTTTGATGAAAGGACGTCCCTGGTGTGATTCTCACTGCTTTGTCTTTTTTCCCTTTCATACACAATGCATGGGATTCTTTCTGTTATGGCACTTTCATCTGCTTGAAAAATGCAAATGGGGTTTTCATCGTTTTGGCCTTCTTTGCCTACAAAATATGTGCATGTGGCTTTCAAACTTCTTTGCCCTTCACCTCTAGCTACAAAATGCATTTGCAGATCTTACTGCCAGACCCTTCTCTGCCTATATAATCCACATGGAATTCACCCTTATTTAACACTCTCCTTTGCCTTCAAGATGTGCCCAGCACTGCTTAGCTTTCTCCATCCTTTTGCCTTCTCCACCTATAAAATTCGTTTGGTGTTGTAACTGCTTTGGTCCTTTCATCCACCTGCAAGATGACAGTGGAATTCTCAGTGCCTTGAACTTCTCCTATGCTTTCAAAATGCAAATGCTGTTTTCCTTGGTTTGCATTCTACCCACCTATGAAATGCATTTATTCCAGCATTGACCATGCCTACTGAAGTGCCTACAAAATGTATGTATACCTAACACTTCCTTGGTTTGGTTCGCCCTGCTTTGTATTTCTACACTTTCCTACAACATGCACATGTGGTTATTACTGTGTTGACATTCCCTTTACCAGCAAACTGCATGCAGGTTTAATACAGCTTTCGCTACCCCCTTGCCTAGAAACTGCATGTGGGTTTCTAACTCTCCTTTGCCTAGAAAATGCACGTGGTGTTCCCACCGTATAGCACTTCTCCTCCTACAAAAGTCAAATGTAATTCACCTTTGTTGGCACTCTCCCTTCCTACAAAACACCCAGGTGCCCAGCACTGCCTTGAACTTCTCCCCTGCCTGCAGATTGTGCATGTTCCTAATACTGCATTGATGTTATTGCTTCAGAACACATGTGGGTTTCTACTTGCTTTGATGTTCTCACTGCCTTAAAAAAACATATGTGGTTCTCCCTGCTTTGGCATTCTTTTATTCCCAAAAAATGTACTTGGGCCTCTCACTGCTCTGGCCTTTTCCTCCACCCACATAATGCATGTGGGTCTAAAGCTGCTAATGGTTTTTCCCATGCCTATTAATGCACATGGCTTTCTCCTGGTTTAAGCCGTCTCCAACTAAAATTGCATGTGGAGTCTGACTGCTTTGGACATCCCATACACCTACACAATGGACATGGGGTTCTAACTGCTGTGGCCGTCTCCTATGTCTACACATTTCATGAGAACTTCTGACTTACTCAGCGTTCTCTCCTACCAACAGAAAACATATGTACCTAACTCTGGTTGTCTCTCACTTGTTTGGTGTAACGCCTGCCACCCACAAATAACATACCCCAACACAATATAATGCATGCAAAACATGTCTATAACAATAAATACAAAGGGCTGAAGAATTAGCGAATGGATCAAAGCCCTCCAATTTTCTGGAATTCTAGACGACTGTCCAAAAATCTCAGAGAGTGTAACCTTTTGTAGAACACTTAGATGTGCAGTTTGCTGTTTCAAGCTCACAGAGAAGATTGACCCGCAAAGACAGTTATTTCGAATACTCAAAACTATTCAGATAAGGATCAGTCTACAGAATACAAATTGACTAAAAGTGTTCTTAGCAAAAGAAGGCTACACAATCACATGTTCCTGACATGTGCCTTAAAACTGCCAGTAGGCAGTAACAGATGACATGCCAGTTTTGCGAATTCAAGGCCTTTGATTTTAAGAGAAAGATAACTCAAATCTGTAAGTTTGAGGTTCCCAGGCAAATAAAGAACATTCGTTATGGCATGGAAGGTGTTCATATACATTTGCAACAAATAAGTAAGAAGGAATACGAGATCATCACATATTGCAGGTTGTGACATGGATTGTGACAGGGCATGTTGACTGGATCTTACATGAAAGCTTCTTTCAGTATTGGCATTAAAACTGGCTGGGAACCAAATCCACTTCGAAGCCAGAGGAGCTTGATCTCATGGCAGGAGTTTGCTGTGATGCGGGTGGCTGAAGGCTGGGAGATGGTGGGAAGAAGAAGAGGGCAGTGGGGAAAATTGACAAAAACACAGATACAAAGTTTAGAATTCAAGTGTTTATCGGCTGAGAAGCATAGATATCTCACTTTAAATACGGGCTTTAAAATAACATTGAATATCAATTGTGAGAATGTACATTGTGTGAATAATAAATGCTCCAGAATTAATATGAATGTGTTAGAAAAAGAGAATGGTGAAGTATGTATTTTGCACAAACCAAATTCGTTCAGGGAATCAAAGGGACAGTATTATGTTGTAATTGTCTCCAGCAAGTGGTTCCATACCAGTATGGCCGATTCATGGGATATTGCATTACACAAAGTCAGATATTATAGTGATGACCCCATGTTCGGGGGCATACAGGGTTGGTAAATGCCAACAAAACCCATGTACTGCTCACAACCATTACCAGCTCTGTCTGCCCTCAAACATGGGGGTGATTGATATTCACACCCTGGCGCTTGATTCAAGGTGTGAATAATTTTAATCTATTTCTTTGATGCTTTTATGGGAAATGGACACTGCGCTTTTTGTGCATGCCCAATTTCCTTTTATAAAGGTAAAAAACAAGGATGGCCACTGCCATTGAAAATAGAAAAGGGAATACATCTTTTTTTCTGTTTACATATCACCATAATTTTGGAGGGACTGCGTAGGGACCCCAGATATGCAAACGGAAAGGTACGTTGGAGATGGGAATTGGAGCTTGGGGGTGTTGCAGCATGTAACACCGGTGGAGAAATGAGGTAACAGGTCCTGGTGAGTGGCAGAGGAAACAAATATGGCAGACTTGACAGATAGGCAACAGAGGCCAGGATAGAATGTGTGCATTGATTTTGGATCAACACCCAGGTTCCAGGCCTCCTGATTGTTCAGAGCCTTTCCCCAGGTGGGAATGCTCATTCTGTCTGTGTGTGTCAGAAGGGATAAATGGCATCTGCCATTAGGTACATTCCAAAGCTACATTAAAACATATAATGGTCCAGTGGCAGATGCTGGTTGTTTCTTAAGCAAGTTTATCTTAGCCAATGACGGGATTTCCCCCATTTTACATTATATGTGGACATTGTAATACCGCTATAACTGTTCAGGATAGAGCCACTATAAGCAGTATTTTTATTTTGATTAAGGATTTTATTCTCATAGATGTCTTGTGTACAACAAGAGACGAGGTAGGATATATTTTCCAGTCACAGAAGCCACTGAAGCATCAATGTAGATTATTTTGACATTTCAAATTATATTTATTACACTAGGGCACATATTGAGTTGGTCCCATTAGTGTATCATTCAATGATACGCCTCTATTTAATATGTGAACTACGGGATAAGATAAAGAAGCACAATTGAAGGATACATTCTGTCATATTAGAGGATACCATAGTGTAACAGCACCAAGGTGCTTTAGTCTCAGAACATTTTATTAGAAATGTAGATTCTGTCAATGACAAGAACACATTGGAATTATTTGAAGTTACGCTATGAGCTATCCCCCCGTGTAATGCTTTTGAATTGTATTGTTTTTGACTAAAACATGGAGTTTGTTTGAAATGCATTCTGGGTGTGCCCAGTGCAGCGATTCACATTTTCTCCCCCAGTGAAATATGCATTTAATGTGAAGTTTGACAAACAGGTTTTTAAGTGAGGCTCACTGCTTATGTTATTCTGCATTGTTTCAAGGATTGTTTTGAAGAAAGGTGTCGGGTGGCACCTGATAATGTTGCAGGAGCCGAAGGAAGGTTATGCTGTCTTTTGCGCTCCCATGAGAAAGGGAAGAGTTTATCTCTTGAGGTTGCCATTGGTCATTCGCTGAGGATCCATGGGAATTGGCAACAGGTGGACTTGGTAAATCAGAAAGTTCTGGAAAATGACATTACGCATTTGTGTGACGTTTGAAATGATAAACTCTGGGGGTAGTCAGACAGAAAAGCTCCAGGGAAGCGTGGACGCAGAGCTTTCCATTAAAGTTGAGGGGAGAATCTCTTGTGCCTGGCCTGTTTTCGGGGCTTATCAGTGATGCTGGCTAAGATGGGGAGGTGTTATGCAGTGACCTCAATGGTGAATTATTGTTAAACCATTTACTAATCATTCATTTATTTTCTTTATTGCGTTTATTTTGTTATGTATGCTGATTGAGAATAAACTGCCATAAAGTGCCATTTTACATTCTAGATCAGTGTTTTGAATTAGTAATTGCCTCTCAACGTACAACATTTCTTCATTCTCTATGCTGGGGCTGTTAAATTATTTCCGTGCACTTCTGAAGCAAAACACTACAAGAGGAAATAACATGTAAAGACAATAAATTGAAATGAATAAGGAAAACCTCATGGTGAACAGAAAACATGTTAAGGCATTATTAAGGGATTAATACTGTTTAAGGGATCATTCACATAATTGTATATTGGTGAATTGGAAAGAGCAAAACAGATTTATACTATTGCAGAAAGAAATTATTATTCAGAACACATAAGAACATAATGCTTTCATGGTGGGCACAAAGGTTAATTGATTTCTAGCACAGCAGGTTTAAAAGCAAGCTACACATCCTATCACATAATGATAGACCAAGTAGTGGCTAGTAGAGACAGAATTTAAAGATAGATGCTAAGTCCAGATGTAATTTTATAAAGTCATATGAGATGGATCGTCAATGGGAAAATTAGATAGAAGGTTTGTAAGAAAATATTATCTACCAAGTCAAGAACAGTGGTCTTCCAACTGGCCCCCTCAGGGTCCCCAAAAAATGGCTTGGGGGTGCAAGGGTCATACAGTAGTTTCTTTCAATTGAAAATATAAGAAGATATAGCTTGTCGGCAGGGACCCGGGAACACTATTTTGACTCAACGAGGAAGGGTGGGCTCAATGTTTGAATACCACTTGTCGAGAAAAATGTATTCAAGAAACTTTGGTAGGCCGATAACACTGGATGAGGTATTGACTGCCATTACGAAGTGCCCTCGGGAAGTTCACAGGGTCTAACATCTAATGGTGCTAACCATGTTATAATCACCATGCAATGAATTTTAATAGACTATACATGGATCAAATACATGTTGATATGTTTGAAAATCAGGACATAACTAATTTTAAATCATTATCCAATACAAATAAGCACTCACATAAATAATGTCATTCTTCTCTTGCAAAGTATCACATAATACCTGAGAATATTTCCTTTAATGAGCACACAAATTGGCAAGTTTATGAACACAAATATTAGCAGACAACGGCCACATATCAAATAAGGAATAATGATCCACTCAAGTTTCACAATTCACAAATTGAATTACACAGTTTCAACCTTATGTTTAACATCAATTGTTGATTTTCATACACAGAGTTGTACTCATAATCTAAGTTACTTGACAATAAGATGCCTGAACATTATACACAAATGGGCAGTGGATTTTATTAATTTTAAGATTGTGTATACAGCACGAACCAGGCATACATTTATCAGAACAATGTACAACATGTCCATATATAATAAAATTCAAACCTAAAAACTATTAAAATAAAGAGTTCCATAGCCATGCTTTAAGTGCTTTCCTAAATATCATATACGCTGACATCTTGTGGAGACTAACAGCCAAAGCATTGCAGCAAGAAACTGCTGCACCTGTAGAAGACTAATTCATCACAAACACATGAGTGAATTTACAAACTTCTAGTTCAAGACAGTCCCAACTATGGTGACCTCTAGTTTCCCCAGAGATCTTCACAGATTTTGCCAGGTAAAATGGGGTCTGAATATAAATAACTTTGTAGACAATACAAAATAATGTACACATAATCCTGGCCTCAAATGGATACATTATGTGAATTCATTATGAAGCACACCAGCAAGTATGGTCCAGTGTCATCTCTTATAAGTATCACATTTCTTTTTGAAAGCAGTCACTACATTTGAGCCATCAAATACAGAGAGAGGTGTACCACTCAATATAATTTGTTTTACTTATTGCAATATTGGCTGACATCGAAAAATCATGCTTCACACATTTCCACAAGCCAGATGCTAATACAAGATGAATGCACAACTATTTACATTTTTTTTATTTTTTATTTTTTATTTTATTGCATCAATCAGTTTCCAGAAAAACGTTAAATGCAAATACAAACTCAAACACAAGAAAAGAATACATGTAAAATGCAACAACTATATAGGGAGGAAAGGAAGATCAGAGAATTCTATATGTCCAACATCAAAAAAATCTCTCTGACAAAGTTCAGTAAGGCCAACGTTAAATATACCTTTCCTCCCCATCTTAAAATGGACCACCTCTCCTGAGGAGGTTTAAGGTCAAGATTCTCAAAGTGCTAACCCAGCCATTTTTCTCTGTAGACTGAAAGAGCTGCACAACTCATTACCAAATGCTGGAGAGTCTCTACCTCCTGGCCACAGCAGCGACACACGACAATCCAATATTCTCTCTTTTTGATCCTTCTTCCCAATACCTCCCTCGTGGGAAGGAGGTTTTGGCGGAATCTCAGAAAAAAACTATCTTTCCATGTGGGAGGGGAATTTATCTAAGTATGGAAGCACTGTACCTCGGCTATAGTGTTCCTCCTTACCCACAGATATAGATGGAAGAGCACTAAGCCTATCCATCGTGGCAATCCAGTCCCAATCTAGAAGTTTTTTCTTTACCTTGTGTGGGTGTTGCATTAAACTGTCTGTGCTTTGAGCAATCGTGTCCAAAATGCCTTTACAGGTTGTCTGCCACGCGTTTAAGGCTGGAATCAATCCACCAGACAGGGCTTCATTTATGGCCTGAAATCCACTTCTTTCCAGAGGGTCCAGGCATTTGCTGTAAAGAGTTAGAGATTTTCAAACTATTGCAATGTAAAGTGAGATTAACCCCAGTTCTTTTCTCACACATTCAATGGGAAGGGATGAAGGTAATCTCAGAACTCTTTTCCAAAAAAGGCTTTCCAACAAGCGCCAAACCTCTGGAGCAAGAATAAAATTGGCCTCAGCCGCATAGGTCAGGACAGGGGATACTTTTAGTTTGCAGAAGTCCATAATTGATCGAAGTGAAAAAGAACAATAGAGTTGCTTGATTAGAAGTGCTTGAGAAGCCAAGTTCTCAACTTTGCTTCTCAACGTAGCGACTCCTGTGTCGTCACGGATACTGTCGTTTAGGGTGATTCCCAGATAGACCATTGAAGAGACCACAGGAACAACTTCACCTGTTAAGTACCATCTTTTTTTTTTGCTTTTTTCGATGTACCCAGGCCCAAAACTTTCGATTTTTTAGGGTTGATTCTGAGGCCGTTTTCTTGGACATATAGGTCAAGTGCTTTCAACTGTCTCTGCAGACCTATCACAGTCTGGTCCAGTAAAAGAAGATCGTCGGCGAACAACAACCTGCCCACTGGAGTCCCCGCAATGGTAGGTGGAAAACTTCTTACTGCTTCAAAGGCTTCCTGCATATCAGATATGAATAGGCAAAACACAGCAGGAGCCAAACGGCACCCCTGTTTCAACCCATTGTTAGAGAGGACACTGTTCGAGAGAGTTCCTTTTCTGTCCAATCTAATTCTGAGCGTTGTTCCACTGTGAAGGGCCTCCAAGGGTTCTCTCAGATTGTTAGGACATCCCCATTTCCTCAATTTTGACCACAACAGGCTACGGTCAACGGAATCAAATGCCTGTTCAAGGTCTATGGACGCAATATAGATGGTTTTGTATTTTATTTCCTTGATCATGCATTTAAGTATGTTTATAAGTAAGATGTTCAAGGATGTGCCAATACCTTTGCGAAAGCCCGACTGCCAAGGATCTTGGTGAAGAGTCAGCCGACTCCAGTCATTCAAATGTCTCAGGACCACCGCAGCAAATATTTTTCCCACGACGTCTAAGAGTGCGATCGGTCTATAATTCGCGGGGTTGGACCTATCGCCCTTCTTGAAAATCGGTACGATTATTGACTTGGTCCAAGATTGGGATATCTTTTTGAGAGACTTTAAGTTTTTGAACAGGGTTGTCATGAATAGTGCCCATTTCTCCGGGTCACTCTTGAGGATGTCATTTGTAAGACTATCAGGGCCAGCGGCCCTTGAGGAATTTGATCTGTTAATAAGATCTACAATGTCCTGTTTTTCAAATTTGAGGTCCCAAGGTTTATCAGAATATAGATGTTTTTGTGGTACACAGGTTATCCCCCTAGAGTAGATTTTCAGGAAGTGATCCTCCCAGACCGTTGCAGGTATTGGATTACCAGTTTTTGACTCGAAAGGCGTGGATATGTCATTTACCAATTTCCAAATACCTGAGATGTTTTTACTGGTGACTAAATGTATCATCTTCTGGCTGTCTTGTTGCGCCAACAGGTGTTTGTGTTGTGTGAGCCAATTTCTGTAGGTGTTTCTGATTTTCTTATACAGAGTTAAGTCTTCTGGTGACTTTGACGTTTTAAATCGCCTCCTAGCCCTACAAACGTCTACATTTTTTTAGGAGAATACACCAAGGGTTTTTGAGTCATCTCACATCTGGTAATGAACAAGTCTCAATCAAATTTCCTGGTCAGTGCCAGATACAGTATTTGAACCCAGAACTTTGCTCGTTATCATTATTACTGTGAATACTATTTGTTCATTTCAGTTTTATTACTTTAACTGAAATGTCTTTCTCATTTAAGTGATCGTGCCGAGGTACAATTTTTAAAAGCTTAATACATATCGATGTGTTTAGATATTTCATATATCTATTAGATCACTGACAAAAAACATTGTTAAAGGGACGTTATGGTTAAGATGCACTATTAAAAACCTATAAAATTCAATGGAAAGACATTGTTACAGGGAGGTTATGGTTACAGGTAAAACCGAAAAACCTTAGAAATTCACCAGTTATGTTAAGCTAAGCAACAATAACTCACGCCACCACTGTGCACTGCTAAGACTAACACCCATGCCATCCAAGATGATATCACAAATGTCATTGATGACATCACATGACATGTCTGGCTCCCTCTTTTTTTGTTCACTGACAAATGTAGGGCAGGTGGTTTGTCACAGCATAGAAGCAGGCCTGAAACACAGCAATCATTTGTGGGCATGGAGATACCCAGTTAGGTCATGAACACTTTCTGGTAATACTGCAACTTTTTTGCCTACTTTACTTTCCCTGTATATAGGCTTATTTGTGTGTGTTGTGGTCTCTTTATGTTTTGTGTGTAGAAGTACAAATAAGTACTAAGTGAGGCGTTATTATCTACTTATTACATGTTTCACAGTAAGCAAAACTCTGACACTAAAGCATTCATCATTTTACTATCCAACATGGCAGAAATGTCATTATTGCTCCTCTATGGTGCATGCTGCAGACAATGACCACGTTTCTGCATGACTTGTTTCCTATACTGGAAAGAACTTTGTACTGCAATGGTGTTTATAGCAATGCATTGTGTAATGAATTATGTATCTCGTGAGAGTTCTCCCAATTACCTCTGATAGTTTCCTGCCGACGTTATATTGACAATCCCTTGTGGAGGCTCTTCATGAAATGTAAATGTACATGTGATGTCATCAGTGATGTCATCAATGACATTTGTGATGTCATCTTTGATGTTATGGGTGTTAGTCTTAGCAGTCCACAGTGGTGGCGCGAGTTATGGTTGCTTAGCTTACCATAACTGGTGAATTTCTAAAGTTTTTTGTTTTTATCGGTAACCATAACGTCCCTGTAACAACGTTTTTCCATTGAATTGTATAGGTTTTTTCTAGTGCAACTTACCCATAACGTCCCTTTAACAAAGTTTTTGTCAGTGAATTTCATTGGTTTTTAGCAGAATACCCTTAGTTTCTAAAGGAGAACTGTGCAACATAGTGCAACTGCTGGCACCATGTTAATGCGGACAGCAGTCGCGGACTCTGTGTCTGTTTGCAGAGATTGTGTAGCATCCAACTGGCTGAGGAAAGCAGGTGCTCTCTTACATAGTGTTACCAATCACCAAACGCAAATAACATAGACAAACAGCACCATGTGCAAAAATTGGCAAGGAAAATAGAGTAGATTTGCTAATTCTGCACTTATGAAGCAAACAGGCCAAAGGCATGGGGAGTACACCATAACGGAATGTATCAACAACAGAAGGGACGTCTGCCTTCACCAATCTTACCGCACTGCTACTTTAAAGGGGAACAAAGAATGAACTGCCAGAGTAACTACTGGAAAATGCAAAGACCTGAATGTCAGTACAATGAAGAAGGACCCTAAACTTTGTAAAATAATTGCACAGGTGCAGAAGTATGCAATAGTACGGAAGCATAACATGTCTTGGTGTAATGCAGCAATGGCAAGCACTTTACAGTGGCAGGAAGAACATTTTCCTCATGATGCAAGTGCTTTCTATATTAACCCCATTGGTTCGCGCAGTGCTGTGAACCGTAAAATATGTAATATATATTGCTGCATGTACATCAAACACATTTTCTTTTAGTTAAGACAACATATTGGAAAGGAAAGCAAGGCAGTACAAGCAGCAACCCTTCCACAACAGCATACAGGCATAGGAAAGGAAAGTAACTCTGTGCATAGAGAAATGGACAGTGTGGAAGTCAAAGTGGAGAAATTGCTGAACAATTACGTCAATACATCAATCTCTTCCTCCCCTCACAACCAAATTGTGCAAATCCCCATTTCCCCACAGTAGGTACTTCTGCTACCCCTTCCTTATGGGGTCTATACATATGTACAAGAAAATGATAATAATGAGAATGTTGCTGACTGTTTGAGTGGTAATCTTTTTTAACTGAAATGGGGTTCTGACTCAGCGACACACAGTCCTTGTTGCAATGACCGCAAGTACGAAAAAGGTAGGTGTCCCACGGACACTGCAGCTGTCCGGCCTATCAACAATGATAATGGAAGTATCTGTACACTGCCAGCATGCTCCGCACGTCTGCATGTTGTCCACCACCAATCAATGCGTGTAGGCCCGGATGTTTATGCGTAGTGAAAATACACACATGTGTATCTGTTCCTCTGTGTCCTGCGGACATTGCCACTGTGCAGCATATGCGAAGGAAGGTTAATTAGGTCGGGGTGTCCACCCACGTCCTACAGGTAGCAATGCAGATAAACATCCCACCTGCTGTACCCTATAAATACCCAGCGTCTCCCTAAATTGTTAGCGCACATGTGGCGCGCTTTTAGTCAGCAGAGAAAAGGCAATCATGTGCACAGGACACCCATGCCTGTGCACACAACGTATTCTGCCATAACTCATTCAGCAGGCAGCCGTCCCAAAGGAGAACAGTGGCGACATCTGCATGCGACCGCACCCACTCTGGGCATGAGCCCTTATTTCGGGGACAGGAGCCAGACCCTCGAACAGCGGAAAGTGCAGGGCTGAGCAAACTACTGAGTGTTTTTCAGAAAGTACACACTTACAGACACACCACAATGTTCCGTTGCATATGTATGTATGGTTTGGAACAATGTAGGCCTGCTTTCTAGGTGAAAGTTGTCCACAGCAACCCTACAAAGGGCACACCCCTGAGGTGCTGTTCAATCTGTTTGCAGCTTAGACGCCATCCTGAAAATCCCAGGATGTGACTTTCATGCTGCATGCGAGCGTGGGGGCACAACGTGCAACCAGGGTAGGGGACGTTCGCTATAAGGGGCTGCTCTTAAAAGAGCCTTGTGTTTTATTTTTTAGATGCTTCTAGAGGAACACCGTTTTTCATTTTTTATTAGATTTTGTGTTTTCCTGTGTGGACATTGTTACAGTAAACTTGTCACTGCATCTTGTAGACGAGCAAACAAAACAGCATTACCAATGGACGACAAAGAAATGCCATCTGTTTGGAAAAATTCAGCATTTCCACAACTAATGAGGTAATTGTTGCAGAAGAACATCCCAGCAGCAGATAAAAAAGTTTTCATGCTTCTCTTCATGAGACACCTTCCTGCGTCTGGCTTGGAACAACATCTATGATCAGTGGGCCACACTCTTCATAGTGTTATCGATGAGAACAGCACCTTGGCAGTGGGAAAAAGCCTCTTCACTAGCTTTAGCAACCTTTTTAGTCGACGGAACAAGCCTGAACACGACATGTAACCCATATGCATGCCGCTGTAATGGATGACGATAACATCAGCTCTACTGAAAGTGGCCGCTCTTTGCAAAGTGCCTCCATGTCGGCGAAACTGCGCTCTTAGACACTGTTCCACAAAGCAACCACTCCTTCCAACCCGAAATTTCAATCAAAGTTTCGTTCTCGGGCATACTAGTGCAGATTTAGTAGAAAGGCATCACCTATAGGCAACACAATGGGTTTTGCCATGTCAGCCAGCCTCACTACGCAGAGTATAATGTACAGCAGTTTGAGAGCCTCTTCTTGTGAACCACACCCAGAGTACCTGATTGGATAATCCCGAAAGTCCCATGTGCATTGAACAGAAGCGTAAAAAGCACAGATTTGGGCAGGTGCAGTGCCCAAAGTACCACAAGGGCTGCACAACAGTAAATCAGGAGCAGTCATTCTTCCCTTTCCACTACCTTTTGTCCAGTAAAAGGGCGCATACGATTCCACCAATGCCATCCAAGACGTTACCATCTAACGCTGTCTATGCTACACAACACTTCATAGGTACCATTAGAAAATCAGCCTGCTAGTGTACTGTCACTTACCAGCACGTCCAGTACAAATTTCATTAAAGGATTGCAAAAATTGTGCATCCACATTCATTCACTTGCTCACCCACTACCACAAATTTAAGGTACGCAAACTTTTTCTGCACTACGCGTTGTACTGTGTTATAAGTGCCTCTGCGCACGGTATCTGCCACTGAGGGGCCATTACTTTCTTTAAAAGCATACTGTTGTTTTTTTCATCCCCTACCATGAATTGGAACGTTAGTGATATATGCTTGCAACGTTCTCATTGACCCATATCATACAGTGTAATATTGACACATGAACTCCCTGCTTTGCTTCCGACAATGCTACGAAATCTTTTCCCCACTAACCCACCTCCTACATAAATCATTAAAAAAATGCATCATTAGCAGCATTGAATGTATTGTACCAAGGCAAAGCAACTTTCCAAAAGATCATTGTCTGCCCAGCTGTACTTCTGTGTAGGCTGCAATATTACAGGAGGCTCTTTTTAAATCTGCCCCCTTCTACTCTCCGCCCTCTGGAACGCACCCAGAAGAGGAGTGCGCGACTTGGGATGGTATCCCTCCTGCACTGAAATGTCGCCAATAGCTCCCAGTGGCTGTGAGGAATAATGTGAGAAGACTCTGCATTATACAGAAGGCCTTCTGGCCCCTGGGACAGCAATACCTTCAAATCTAAATCCCTATATATCTGCATGCTCAAGCTCTTCCCTCATCCATCTCCAACTCCCTCAGAGTCACGTGCTTCTGCAAAAAAACTGTTGTTGGTGGATGTGCTTTTTTGCCTGGGGGCTCCCTCTGCAACAGGCTCCCTACCTCCCGAACACTTGAGGGGAACCATTGCTGGCTTCGGAAGGTCTTTCTCTTAGCGTCTGCTGTTTCTACTCAGCTCCCCTGCTAACTGCATGACGTAAATTGAATCTACACTACTTACCGGATGACTCTGTGATGTTGGACCCATGTAATCTCCCCCTGCCAGGGGAACCACTTCACTGGCTTTCTAGCAATCCCTACACTTGAGGACTGTTTTCTGTTTTCCTAACAGTGCATTCATCACCTCGTGTGTACACCTATCCATGCACTTGGCGTAATTGGCCCATATTTGTACTTAGTGTCATTTGCTCCGCTTCCCATTGTACTGTACTTTGCACTCCCTTCATCCATGCACTTTGGTGATCTAAGTCACATCTGGCCTAGTAGGTTCTTTGTCTCTGTATCCCCTCTGTTTGGCCCCCTTTGCCTTGTTGTGCTTTGCTAGATGTGTGTGTAGGTACATTATGAATGCTGTAGCATACAATCGCACATCATATGATATCATACACACAATGCATGCACACCAGTAGAATGCCTGCCACTTACCGTGTACACTGCAAAGTTGTTTTTGTTTTCTGCACTACCCCACTTACTGCACACTTTTCAAAAAGTATTGGGCATATGCAGCACACCTTGCACGTTACTAACTGCAAAGAAATACATACAGTTGATGCATACAGCCAGGATGCCTGCTCCTTACATTGCTCACTTCCACCATAGCCATCTGCACTTCTTTCTGCAAAGAGACCTTCTGGCACACTGTTTGAGTACACACCTGACGCCTAACCTCCACAGTTTCCATTCCATGCCTCCCATCCAGAAAATGGCTGGATGTGGCACGTGGAAGCATGAAAGTACTGAATAAACCACTGAGTTATCATGCTAGGGAGGGAGGAGGGTCAGGAGGTGGGTTGCAGGGTAAATGTATAACAGGATAGGGACTTGGGTCTGTAGTACTGTCTCAAAAAAGAAAAGTTTTTTGGGGTTTTATTTTGTCCTGTTTTTATGTACATGCTTGCTTACACTTTTTTTGTTTTTCATGTCTTTCGATGTGTTTCTGTTCCCTTTCCCTCCTCACATTTGTACAGACTGGACGTCAGTGCTTCTCTTACAGTTCTACAGGATTGTATGCTATGCTGCATGCAGAGTGGCAAGCAAAACAGCATTGCCAACGGAGGGCAAAAAAATTATTTTTCCATGTACCCACTGCAAATCTTGCTCCTTAATGCAGTCATAGTCGGTGCTGAACATCCCAGCACTGCGCATAAAGTCACACATGCTTCTGTTTATAAAACACCTCCCGACCTCTGGCTGTGGGTAAATTACACCCTAATGTGCAACACGTGCAATTACCTACACCATGTGCTCGCCAACACATAGCACTTCACTTTGATTGTTCCACCAAGTGTACAATGCTCTCCACACCCATTATTCAAAGGTCACTATCCTCAGAGAGAAACAGTGGCAACTCTGCATGGCTGCAGGATGGTGTGCAGGCTGTCATCACGGGTTAGGCTCTTGGGTGCGTAACCAATGGCCTACGGCCCTTGGTCATGTACCCAATACTGTAGGCCTTACCTACACCCAGCAGAACATAATGGCCTCATGAAAGAGAACATTTCCCACATACCACAATCCACAAACATAACATATGATGGGTGGTGCAAAGGGAAATTTCTGGCAACCACAAATAGTGCCATGTGGCTCCCTAATTTCCAAGGTGGTGGCATAATGGGTACCATATGGTTCCGGATGCATATCAGGTCACTTGTGCTGTTCAACCACGTCTACAAGGCCCTGCACAACCATTTTTTCAATGTCACCACCATCAGAGACATGCATATTTAAAACTGCATGTCTGCGTTATGGTAGCGTGCTATGGAGCAGGCCTAGCCTGTTCGGTAACAGGCCTATGGGCTACAGGCTTTTGTCATACACCAAACAGTGTAGCCATTGGCCACACCCAGCTCAACATAACAGATTTATGCAGGTGAACAAGTGGCCAGGTACATGCAGGTCACCCGTAGCCACTTCTAAGCATCCTCTACTTCACCACTTCTCCCATCGGACACACTAGTGGAGTCATCACTCCATCAGGCCCAGGCTTATACTACACAGTGTAAGAATAGCAACCAATCCCCACAACAATAAAAGCAACATTTTGTGCAATGATCACAAACCGCACACCAAAGTCAACATTGTAATACCTACTTCACCCCACAGCACAAATTTGGCAGTGCAAGGTGGCCACCCATTCATCAAAGGGCCTACAGGCTTAGCACATGCAACACACCGTGCTGCAGTGCACGTTGCAAATTTCATGTGTTCTCCACTGTACTCCCCTTCTGCCATTGCTCTACCATCACTGACAACTGGGCCTCACCACACACTGCACACACTAGTACAAGCCCCTAGTACAAGCCATGTTTTACTTCTCATGTCATGTGTAATGCAAGCCTCATCTCCAAATGCACCTGCCAACTTTCACCCTGGACACGTCTTTACATACATGGCTCGATTACATCGCGTTTCCTGTGCAGAACAGTATGTGAGTGGCTGTGTACATTGTTCATATTGCAACTTTCTGATGCTGAGGACTTCCTTTCATGGTACAATGGGGTAAAACACTTCCTCGAGCAAGGGTCTTATAAGGGCCTAACCATAACAAACGCACATGGTGACATGTGGCTCCCTATTGTGCAACAGGGGCAATGATGTACACCATATGGTAATGCACGCATAACAGCTCACTTCTGCTGTTCCACCAAATGCACAATGTCCTCCACAACCATTGTGTGCTAATTGCCAACTCAAAATGCATGCACAGTAACAACTGCATTGCTGAATTATATTATGGAGGCTGTGATGAATGCCTAGGCCACACTCACCAAAACATAACAGAGCCATGCAGGCGACCAGGTACGCATGTGCCATGAATCACAAAGGCAATATACACACCAGCACTTCCAGTGTACGTTGCAAGTTTCATGTGGTCTTCATTGTACTCCCCTTCTGCCATTGCTCTAGCATCACTGACCGCTGGGGCCTCTCCACAAACAGCACAAACTAGTACAAGCCATGTTTTCTCTCATGTCATGTGTAATGCAGGCACCATCTGCAAGTGCGCCTGCCAACTTTCACCCTGGCCACATCTTTACATACATGGCTCAATGATGTTGCATTGCCTGTGCTGAACGATATGTGAGTGGCTGTGTACATTGTCCATATTGCAACTTTCTGATGCTGATCACTTCCTTTCATGGCGCAATGTGGTAAAACAACTTCCTCAAGCAAGGGTCTTATAAGGGCCAAACCATAACAAACGCACATGGTGACATGTGGCTTCCTATTGTGCAACAGAGGCAATGATGTGCACCATATGGTAATCTATGCATAGGAGCTCACTTCTGCTGTTCCACCAAGTGCACAAAGTCCACAGCAAACCAGCGCAATGTGGTAAAACACTTCCTCAAGCAAGGATCTTATAAGGGCCAACCCATAGCAAACACACATGGTGACATGTGGCTCCCTATTGTGCAACAGGGGGAATTATGTGCACCATGAGGTACTGTACGCATAGGAGCTCACTTCTGCTGTTCCACCAAGTGCACAAAGTCCTCCACAACCATTGTGTGCTACTCATCAACTCCAAATGTATGCACTGTAGCAACTGCATCATTGCATTAAATTGTGGTGTCTATGATTAAGGCCTAGGCTATTTGGTGCATGGCATACAGCCTTTGGCCATGCACCCAACAGTCTAGGCCTAGACCACACTCACCACAACATAACAGAGCCATGCAGGTGACCAGGTACGCATATGCCACGAAACAGAAAGGAAACACACGCACCTGCACTTCACCCAACCACCACTTCACAAAGCAGGGATGCAACGACACATATTCCACTTACCGTAATGCTTCAACATATCGTGGTGTTTGGCACCGCTACCCACTTACAATCACAAAGCATTATAAGCATGCCAAACAACCAAGACAATCTTCACAACATTGAGCCTGCTCCCAACACTCTAGTAAATGCATAGAACCAATGGTGCGTACTGCACTGCAACACTTACTAATCTTCGCAATGGATACTTTGCAAACACATAGAAAAACATTTGCACCGGGACCTCTTCCAGATGTACACTATTCCGTTAATACACCCAGTGGACACACAGCACGACTGGTCATCGCACCATCTCCACCCATGCACCAACAACAGTAGGTTCTCTGCCAATCAACACACACATGCAACCAACATTGTATGCACTGCAGTCAAACTGCACACAATAAGCAACAATGTGGCACCTACTTTAAAACTGTGGACATCGTTTTCTGTGCTAGGGCTGCAACCATACATCCAAGGGGCCCCATAGTACATGCTATGTATAAATCCTCATTTCTTGTTGAATGCACTCCCCTTCTGCAAATGTGCCTGCCACCACTCATTACAGAAAGACATCACCACTGTAGCTTGCATGCCATAACGAAGACTACCTACAATTACCACACAATATAGTTGCCTGTTGAGGTATCCGTGCATTGGCGGAGCATGCAAGGATAGCGCTGGCAGACCACCGTCTTCTTGTATAATGTTCTGTATCACGTGAAACACTTCTCACTCATGCACCCTTTCCATCCCTTTGTCCCACCACCAGATGCTGTACACTATGTTTTTCAGATCCTTTTGCTGCCGCATTGTCCTCCGATACAACATACCGCTGTCATGAAACACTTTTCACACATCCCGTCTCCACACACTGCAGTGCAATCAAAGTTTTGACTGTGCTGCAAACAGGGAAATGGGATGCCGAAGCAGAGCCAGCTATGACTAATTTTAGTGCGGACACTGCTACATACAAGAGGCCCAGCCATGCACACACTAGCTTAGAGCCTTGCCACACCCACTGCAACACTATCCTCCAATATACCATGAAGGTGTTTCCCAAAACCTTTGACGCACAGCATGCTTCCCTCCAACCAACCACCGGCCGCGTCCAATGTTCGCCGACAGCACGGCGTACTGCAGGCCAATAAAATTTTGGTCCGCGGAGCAAACAGGGAAATTAGTCTGCGCAGCGGACCCAGATATCACACATTTTTGGGGATGTACATTTCATTCCTTTGCAACAAAAGTACTGGTCCGATTTCCACCAAACAGACATAAGCATGCTTTCTGACCGAAGCCCACGCTCCTGCCGCAAATGTGGTTCAAATCCGTCCAGCCATTCGGCCTGTAGGCATGCGCAAGGTTTTTCCCATTCAGTCTATGGAGAAAAAAAATTGGGACCCTCCTATAACTTCAACGCCCCCCCCCCTGCACAAAACCTCACCAAAGCAGCCCATATACTCTTTTTGCAAACTTTGTGGACGATTACTCCAGGGGGAGTGAAGTTATAAGGCACCGAAAAAGTGCTCTTCCTATGAGTTTAGCAACTTAACCATAACTACACGGCTGCTACCGCAGGCCATGTAATATCATTAGGAATCAGTTTGCCTAATGACACATAATATTGATCTAGAGGGGCCCAAAGATTATTAAGTGTGACCTAGGATGGGTCAAATGTTTCCTAAGGTTAATCACTACTAACAATACACACAGGAGTCTCAGTGGAATATTAAGTATTGTCATAGGTGATCAGGGTAGCATGAACAGATTAGAGGGTATGGTGTGCCCCATGGACCATATGAGCTTGTTAGGGTGGCTTGCGAGCATGTGTACCCTGCCACTGTGGAAGTATACAGTGAGAAAAGAAAAAAATGCAAGGGAAGCAGCATTTTGAGTAGAATATTTAACATTTGTTGTCTAAAGGCACCCCAAAACATGAACCTGTGTTACCGTTATAGTTCAAGATAAGACACTGATGTTGTACAGAGCTGCATTTCTCACTGCACTAATCATTCTTCAGAGACAAAACTGACTGTGATTTTGTGACTTTATCTATGAAATACATATATTCTGAAGATATGTTTTATGGATAAATGTCTCCTGAAGTAACACCCCTACCATGAGAATCCTGTTAGGCAGAATCATATGCAGTAAGTACCCTTTAGGAACACTGCACACAATTAAGACTACAATTGACAGTACACATTCACCTTTGGTACAAGAATGTACTACACAGTAAAGTGGTAGCGATGGCTGAGCAGCCAGACTTATCTCAAGATTAAAGTGAGCAGTATCAGAAGTTACACAAAGGACAGCAATTGCTATGGTTCAAACAAACACTGACTCAAAGTTTCTGAGTAAAAGAATATACATTTATTTGCACAATCATTTGTAAAACAATTTACTAAAGTAAAGCAGCAGAAAATCCCAATCTTAATATACTACACACTACCCAACGATTTCTGGATGAGTTAAGCTCAAAATGAAGTGTCAGCAAAATGGCACTCTAGCAATTTGAAAAGGGAGGGAAAGACAAAGTTATTCAAAATCAAGCAGCACCAACAAGTAAGTAGGCAGGGCAATCTAGAAAAGGCTTACTACAACTAGGATTCAAATGACTAGGCCTGGGCCAATGTTAATGTTTCAGAGTCTTTGCAGAGGGTCACACAGTTCAGAGTAGTTCGCTGTTAAGTCTTTACCAAGAGTTCAAAACGAAGTTGGTCGGAAGAAAAGTTATTTAAAAGAGTAGAGAAGGACAAGCCCTCGGTTTAGTGAAAGATTTCAAACACTTTCACTGCAGTGGGACGGAACGAATGACCAGATTTGAACAGTAACTTCGATGAAGAAGAATAGTGTAGCTGCGGCGGTAGTTCCTAGCAGTTCCTGCAGGCTCACGGTTCCTGAAGCGACTGTCAGACTGACAAGAAGGAGGAAGACTGGAGGGTCCTGCTCTGCCCAGGGAAGAAGCCAGCAACAGAGCAAAATAATCCTTAAAAGCACAAAGGGGCTCTCTCAAGCTGGCTATCTGGTTCACTGTGGCCCAGCAAATTCGCCCAGGCTGAAGCGGGAGGTCCAGGGGTTTTGTGAGCTGGTTGGTCCCACCAGGCTCAATGGGAGAAGACTCTTTGCAGATCTTCTCTGTCGTTGAAGTTTAGGAGATTCGGACCCACAGCAGGGCTTCACCGGGAGATTCAGTCGTTGCAGTAGTGCTCTTCCTTCAGCTTCTCTTCGGTTCTCTCGATACAGTGGCAACTCTGCCTCCCAGTCCCAGAGACCTGCTTTTTATGCAGTTTTCCCCCATTCACACAGCCTGGCTGTCAATCACACAGCAGGGTGGCTGTCCTTGCCAGACAGTCACCTGGCCAATCAAACTAGAGTGCGACTTGGGTCTCCAAGGTGACCCTGTGCCGGGGGCCTAAAACCCCTCCCTCACATTCAGCCCACCCAGACTCTCAGGCGCCTAAGGAGGGCTTCTGAGCAGACGGCAAACAAAGGAACCAAATCTGGTTTGGCGCACAGAGTAAAACACGAGAAAGACCTTTACAAAAAGAAATGGTGAATAAACGAAGCCAGAACAAAATTTAAAATAAAAGGGGTCCAGCGGGTTAAAGTTTGAGACTAGTAACTTAGACTAAAACAGAACAAGGTTATTTTCATAGTCTGTGGTAGGGAAAAAATGGTAGATACCACTGCCACCAGCCAAATCTTAAAGAAAGGGAAAAAAAATTATGTTCCATGAGAAACAGAAAAAAAAGGATAACTATTAACCCTTTCCAGTACTCTATGAAAGATAGTTTGCACTGGGTCTGTGAATTTAAAAAGACTTATACAGTCAATGGCAACTTTACATGTGCTGGGAGATGGTAGTCAATCCCAGAAAATGGAGTGCAACGTGGGAAGTCAGAAAAAGACAACCCTGTGTCACTGCACTAAAGGTGCTGTGTGACACTCAGTAAAAAGATTATGCCTATGAGTAGGTGAGGCTCCACAGTCTATGAACACAAAAAATGTAAAACACACAGCAAAACACATGTAAGAGTGGGAAAAGAAGGCTCACACTCTTACCAGGTGAAGAAAATAAATCCTAGAGGGACTCAGTAGGTAAGGGAAATTAGCCGTTCTGGAGAATTCTCCCTAACAAATCCCACCCAAAAATTCTGGGCAACAAATAGGCAGTTTGCAATCTGAAAATTCGGTTTTATTTCAAATAATAAATCAAAATAATTAAAGGCTGTCCCCTAACTTTGAATGCTGGGGAAGTCACCTAAAATATTCCATTCAAATGTAGACTACAGAATCAACATAACATGCTTGCTGTTGCCTCACTAATGCGTACATTCCAAATTCACACAAGTATCCATTTGTATAAAGGCCAAGTCGAAATAACTATTTCAGCAAAAATGTGCAACATTCTTCAGTGTGAACATTCAAATTATCACCACTTGTTGTCATTAAATTTCACAGAAAAACATTTCCAAATTCTCATCAGAAATGTAAAATATATGTGTTGGCATCAGAGAGAACATGCATATGAAATCAGAGAAAACATATAATACATATTCCGCTTAGGTTTCTGTAACAGCATCAACAGTTGGCATCAGAAAAAATTATACAATACATATTTTACTTAGTTTTCATCATCGGCAAGTGGTGGCATCAGAGAATAATATTGGATTCACATATAACTTTCCTATTCTCAGGTTAATTCTACTCTGGTGCACGGTACGGTAGGTTTTAAGTTTGGGCATGTATATATTGTACCGGTTATCGTATGTTGGGCTATTTAATCTACAGGGGTGGGTTTATGATAGAAATATTTATTTTGCAGAACACTAAATCTTGATTCCCTACCCCCCTTTTTCCTCTGGTACTTCTTACTCCTTCTATACTCAAGTTCTGAGGCCCCTGTCATGTGAACAATCTGCTTTTAGGCCCCTCGTTCCTTCCTCCCCTCTACTCGAAAGGCTCCCTCTGAATGGCACAAACTCTCCTCCTGTGCCCCTCCATTTTTTCACTTCCTTCCCGGACCTCTTCCCGAGGTGGTACCATCTCGATCAACCCTACATCTAGGTCTGGTTTCATATATCTTACAATGAAGGGGTGCCACTCCATTTCCAATGGTCCCGGTCTACCATGAAGCCCCGCCATAATTATTTCCATGGTGTAGATGCTCCACATTGGACCACTCCCTTCTGCTCAGTGGGTATTCATTTTTCCATTTAAAGGCTATGCATGCCCTGACGGACAATAGCAGGGTTGCAGCCATTTTTGGGAGCCTGGAGTACTCTCTGTCCATCTCCTCTATCCCAAACATGGTCAGCAGGGGTTTTCTATCTCTAGGTACACCTTCCAGGTCTCTGATCCAACCAAGGACCTCTTCCCAGAAGACCTGTATCCTGGGACAGCCCCATCACATATGCCAGTAATCAGCCTTTTCGTCACAACCCCTCCAACACTTGGGACTCGTAGTGGGATACATCTTTGACAGAATGACCAGGTCAAACTGCCACCTACAGAGGAGCTTGATGGAGTGCTGTCTAAATTGACAAGACAATAACGTCTTAATAACCCCCCTGCACAGTCCGTTCCAGAGGACCTCATCCACTTCCACCACTAAATCTCTTTCCCATCACCCTCTCAATTTCTCTGTGGCCCCAGCTCCCGCCCCAACCAGGGCCCATACATAGCTGATATCAACCCTCTCATTTCAGTGCTCCTGTCCAGCAAAGTTTCAAATGAGGTGAGGTCTCTCCCTGTCTTGTCCCTAACATTGGATTACGTGAGAGTCCCTTTTAGCTGCAAGTACAAGAATACTGAGAGTTTGCCTATACCCAGGGCCTCCTCTAGGTCCATTATGCTAATGAAAGTGCTCCCCGAAAATCTGTCCTACCCTCTCAAGACCGGCCTCAAACCATTCCTGGTATGGTGTCTCTAACTCTCGGTACCCAGAGGTGACCCAGGAGTGAAGGCCATGTGGTGACCCCCTTCATGTCCACCCCCTGCCTCCAAATGTCCCATATTGTCCCCAAAATGGGGTGATCCCGGATTCTCCTTGACAATTTATTCCTAGGTACCCACAACCATTCCCCATTGTGGCAGGGAGCATTTGAAAGTTATCCAGGGCTACCCATTTGGACCTTATAGTAAATCTGCATATTGGGGAGGCCCACCCCTCCCTTTTCCGTTGGTAAAGTCAAGGTTGCCCTGGGAATTCTGGCCTTCTTCCCCTGCCAGTGGAACCTGTGTAGAGCCCCCCATATCTCACAAAAACCAGGGATCTGAGGGGAGCATCTGGAACAGGTACAGAACCCTCGGGAGTACCACTATTTTCAGTGCATTAAGACAACCCAACCATGAAATTGTTAGCTTTTGCCATTTTGCTAAGTCTGCATGTATTTTAGTCATCAGTGAGGGGTAATTGGTATCAAATAACCTCTCAAGGTCCCTCGTAAGATTGATCCCTCTTCCTATCCAAGGGGAAAATAACTGACTTGGATATGTTCGTTTTCAGCCTGACTATGGTGTCATGATGTTCAATCTGTTGGAGTGCCACCAGTATGGATACAAGGGTTTTGCGGACATGTAATCTACCCCCCCCACTGTAATACGCACCACCCCCAGGTCACCCTTGATCCTCTGGGAGAGTGGCACTGTTGACATAGAGTACAATGTAGGAGAGAGGGGACACCCCTGTCTAGTTCCCCTCCCAAGTGTGAACCACCGTGAGAATTCCCCCTTTCACCATGACTGAGGCCATTGGGGATGTGTACACCGCCATGATCCCTCGAAGGATCCCTTCCCTAATACAAAATGTAACAAGGAGCGGCCTAAGAAACCCCCACTCCACCCGATCAAAAGCCTTCTCGGCATCTGTTGAGAGAAGGGACGGGTCCCCCCACGTCATGAGATGCGTGTATCAGGTGTTAATGTCTTCTTCATTGTGTCCGCCACCTCACACCCCTTTATGAACCCCACTTGGTCTGAGTGAATTAATCTAGGCTTGTGCCCTTCCAATCTCGTGGCTATCACCCTGGTATACAGCTTGGGGTCCGTATTTAGAAGGGAAATTGGCCAATATGCCCCACATCTCAGCGTGTCTCTACCCTCTTTGCGAATCACAGTAATAAGCGCCCGGCCGAATGATTCAGGGGCACAGCCCATGTTGAGAATGTGGTTGAACAACTCGGTCAGAAAGTTTCTCCTTCAGAGAGTTTGGGCAGATTAGTGTACCCCAGGAATGCATCTATATCCTGTGCCTCGGGGCTCAGCTCCGAGGCATACAATTCCTCATAAAAGGCAGCAAAGGCCTCTGCGATTCCCTCTCCTGTGGAATCTGTTGCCCCGTCATTTCCTTCGATTTCCCTAAACCCACCTCTCTCCACGCTGGCCCCTCAACCTCGCAGCCAGGATGGAGTCTGCTTCGTCCCCTTTCTCATAGAATTTTTGTTTTAAAAAAAAGCAGACTACGACTAATGTTCCCCTCCTCCAGGAGTCTCAGTTCCTCCCTCTTGCTTCCTGTATACACTATTTCTGGCTCCTGAAGGGTTGTGAGCTTTCACATCCAGGGGTCTTATCTCTTCCTGCAACCTCTGCTCCACTAATGCCCTTTCCCTCTTCTTATGGACACCTTCCCGAATTAAGATCCCACGCCAAGTAGCCTTCCCTGCCTCCCAGATGATTCCCATATCCACCTCCCCGTTGTTGTTAATCTTAAAGTATTCTGCTATATCCCTGTTAATTTCCGAGTAAACCACGAGGTCCTTCCATCAAGAGTCATTGCATTTCCATTTCCATTTCGACCCCTTGTGTGCGAGACCCAGCCACTGTAATTCCACCATCACCATATTGTGGACGGACCAGGAGATCGGGATGATCTCTGTGCCCTGTGCTTCCTCCCATATGTCTCTAGAAATGTAGAGGTAATCGATCCTAATGTAAGTCCCATGTGGTGGGGAGTAAAGTGTGAAACCCAGCGTATCTGAGTGATGATGGCGCCATATGTCCCGCAACCCCCAATCTCCCAAGGAGGCATTAAACTCACGATGTCCGGGGTCCTGGGGCTCCCGTGCCCTGTCCCCATGCCTGTGCATGTCCATATCCGGGTCTGCCCACGTGTTAAAGTCCCCCCCTGTGATCAAATGCCCAAGCTTTCTACTAAGATTTTTGGCATTATGTCTTTCAAGAATCACAACTGTCCCTGATAGGGTTGCTTATACAGTGGCAAACATGAACCTCGTATTTCTAGAGTCTCCCAAGACCAGTAGGGCTCTCGCCTTCACATCCAACCACACCTTGGTGACTTCCATTCAAAGTTTCTTCTTTACCAGAATACCCACCCTCGTCTTTATCAAGGGGCGGGAGCCCCAGAACTCCCGGCCGACCCTCCCTCCAGGGACCATTATTTCCTCTCCGTTGGAGTGCATTGTTTCGTGGAGGATCATGACATCGAGTTCAACACTTTGACGTTCAGGGTGCCCATTCGTAGGTGCCCCTCCCCGGGCCTATTTCCCATCGTTGTCATCATGTTATACCTATCCCGGAGTCTGTTACATTCCAATTATGGGACCTCATTGCGACAGCCTGCACCCTACCCGTCAAAATATGTAGTGCTGGAAAAGCCCGTACCAGGTGAGTATCCCTCTCCCCTCTGACTCTCCTCCCCAAACCCCCGATCACCCCCATCTGGCATTCGGCCCTTCCCTGTTGACATCACCGGGTGAAGATCAAACCACCTGCGGGGTCCCCCCGATAGGGCCCATTCTACTTATACCCTGTATTCTTGAGACCCCCCTACCTCCTCCACTTAGCACCATCTACCCCCATTACAGCTACTTTGTACCCCCCATTTGTTAACGTACCTTATAAGCCCAGAAAACCCCACAACAAACCATGTGAAATGGGGTAACTATCCGGGCCGGTACAACCAGGTTCCGTGTACAACCACAACATGGCTGCCTGCTCTCACGTGTCATCACAGGTCCCATCAGCCGGGGGGTGTTCAGCTTCCTGAATTTCCAAGAGCCCAGGATAGGCTTTCTCCTCAATCCCTTTGTGTGCCACTGTCCTCCATCCAGGATCCATTTCCTTGATGTGTGCATAGTTCCTTCCTCTGCAATCGGCTCACTCAGAGCCCTCTTGATCTCCTTTTCCGTGATGAGTCTATATTTGCACTCCTCCACTTTGAAAGAGATGGCAAACTGAACCACCCACCGATATCTGATGCCTTTTTTGTTTAACCACCTAGTGAGGGGCGCGCAGAGCCTTCTTTTCGAGGGTTCCATGTCATTTCATTGCAGGATGTTTTTTAGCGTTTCTTTTTACAGTGATTCTTTTAACGGAAAAACCTATCAAATTTTTTAAAAATTATTTTTGGGGGGATGCCCCCCGAATCCTCCCAGTACATTTAATAGTTTATTTATTCACAAGCACCCACACCCCATATGTATAATTGTCTAAACCCCCTAAAAAATTTGATGGGTTTTTTCGTAATAAATGTTGCGGTAAAAAAACCAGTGAAAAAACATCCCGCGATGAAAGGACACCGTACCCTTTTTCGAGAGGGTGAGGGAGGACAGGTCCTGGAAGACCGTCATCCTTGCCGACCCATACATCACTGGACCCTTTTTCTGTCTCTTTTCCAAAATTTGGAGTCGGTTGCCATAGTTGTGGAAGTGGACAAAAACAGATCTGGGGCCGCCCGCCGCTCCGCCAGCCCTATGCATCCTCTCAATCTTGACCTCATCAATAGCATCATTGTCAAAGATGAGTTTGGTGATGGCGTATAAGGCGCTTCGCAAGTCTTTCTCAGTCTCCCCATCTTTCCCCGATATCCCAAATAACCATAGGGTATTGCGCCTCTCCCGATTCTCTAGGTCATCAATCTTCAAGAGGATTTCCTCCTCTCTCATTTCCACCTCCGTAAGGCGCACATCAATTTGGGTCTCCATTGTGTCAAGGGAGGACTGGTTATGTTCCACCTCCTCCAGTCTTTCCTCCATCTGGTCAGTTGTATGGGTTATTTCGTCAACTCTTCCTCCAATGTCCGCCATCAAGTTTCTGATCTCCTCAAGGAGAGCCGCTACGTCCTTCTTGGTGGCTCCGGCATCTTCTCCCATCATTGACCTATTGCCTCGGCCAGGCGTTCCCTTCTCTGATGCTCTTGGGGTGTATTAAAAGGGGGCCAATCTCTCCCTTGCTTCCATGTACCTTGGCCTCTCGCCTGGCCTGTGCTGTCATTTACGTAGGGTGGCCTGTCCTCAGGGTAGGTGTTACTGGTACTGTGCCCCCCGAGAGATGATGGGGTCATCTGATGGAAGATCACAGTCCCACGGGACTGGGGACCCAGCGCGCAGCTCAGCGCCTTCTTTGCTACCTTAGTTGGTTCCAGTAGAAAAGGCACATATAGTGAGCTGGTAGAAGTCCTTTTGACGGATAGTGGCTCGCCCCTGTAGGCCCCCCAGGGCTACCTCCCCGGACCAGGGAATAACTTCTGTTTGGCAGAAAAGCCCTCCTGGGCTTCTCATACTAGGGTCGAATCGGTTGTGGTGGGGTGGGCACACGCCTCCGTAACAGGCACGGGGGGCCGTACCCCACCTTCTTTTTGGCCTGTTTGGGCATGCTTCTCTCCAGTCGGGGGCCACTGTTGCAGAGACACTGGGTACATCCCCTTGTTGCAGCTACACCCCAGCCGACACCCCTCTGGGGGGCTGAAAAAGTCCTGAATCGCTTGGGTCTGGGGTGGGAGGGGAAAAAACCCACTGTGCACTCCAAGGAGGCCCATACCTCATCCCCCAAACCGCAGTCTCTCTTTTCCTCCAGGGCCGCCCAGCTGTGTGGCCTCCGCCTCCTCCCCCGTTCACACCGAAAGCCCCTCACAGCCCGTGACTCTCTTCACGTGGGGACAGCAAGAGTTGGCAAAGTTATTTTGCAACCCACCTGAGGGGTTTGCACTACTCCTCCCCCTCTGTCGGCCCCTTGCCACCCTAGTATCTTGTCTGGGCCGGTGGCTGGTCAAGAACAAAAGCACTCTCCCGTTGTTGTACCCCTACCGTGTTTCCGGTGTCTCCAGTACACCTGGCCCCTCTTTCCGCAAATATGCGAGGATAAGGGGCCGCCCAGGGCTGAGCCGCTGGGATTTGGCTGGGAGCCAGTACTGCTGTGGTGATCGGGGAAAGCCCCACTATATTCCAAGGGGAGAGGCGAAGTACCTGTGATCCTCTGATCCTGGAGGCTGGGCTCTATCCGCTTCTTCCTGCCAGGTGTAGCCCCAATTTCCACTCTTCTCTTCCCCTCACACGAGCGGCGGTAGGGCAGTGGGGAGATGGCAATGTTTGAAAAAATTATTTTGCCTGATTTTTAACCCCTTTTTACTATGGTGTTGGTTGCACACCTGGGATTGAAATAGAGATTCCCCCAGGGGGCTGGAGGAGTTTATCACTACTGGAATACTCAGTTCTAGAGACTTTTGGTTTCTCTGCATACCATTTGTGTTGACTTCGATATTCATAATATTCATCTGCACGGTCCTCACTCACAAGTGAAACTGTCCCAGAGTCATTCATGCGCTGCAGACTCTCTGGGTGAGTCGCTTACTTGTGCTCTGTTCAGAGTTCACAGGACCGCTGTACCTGTGCCTTCTCCTGGTCAGGCAGTCTCTTTCCTCTGAATCGCCTTGGCAGGCGTTACTTTGAATTGGATCTGTCTTGGCTCCCGAGAGTTCCTGGTGCAACCCTGCCACCTGGAACCTCCCAGCTGATTCCACTACTTCTGATCCTGCTGCGTAATCTCTGCACAACACGATTTTAATTGGTACGTGTTTCCCTTCCACGCTTCACACTGTGCGTCCTGCAGGTTGTTGTATTACAGGCACAGACCCTCTTGGGACCCGCACTGGTCCTGGCATCCTCTGACTCCTCTAATCTTGCTTCCCACAGCATACACAGCCGGCACTGCATTTTCCCAGTCCTGCTTCTTCCTCCGTCTGCTGCTGCTCCTCTTCCTGACCTGCATCTGGGGGGTCCTTTTAAGCCTCTCAGTCTTCCTCACATGTGGGTCATATTGCCGAATTGGCTGACCACTCCTTCATCTTTGTTCATCTTGTTCCCTCTTCCTCATCCCAGTACTGAGGGCTTCGTGGGATGTATAGTTCCTGACAACAAAGTTAGTTTTTCTAGCTCTCTCTACTTTACAATAGGCCATCAAACGATTAGGGTTTTGGGATATATGAACAGGGGAGCATCCCTTTCTTAAGACCTGTTTCCTCCCCCATGTGATCCTCCTGCAAAATACCACCCGCAGGGTTGGGAACAGGAAGTTCTGCCTTCCCTCTAGCCACATGAGGAAAGTACCAGGTCAGGTCCTGGGGGGGAATCTTTAACTATTCATCACAACACACATTGTTGTGCATAATGCCAGCTCTTCCCACTTGTCATTTGCCCTTTTCTTAACGTGTTGTCGGAACCATGTACGATAATTCTATTTCAAATTTGTAATATCTTTACTTATTCCAAGACCCTCAGTCTCATGATATGTGTTTTGAAGGATATCTTTGATGGAGTGTCTCACATTGAATTATACTATCATAAAATTTACTTCTACAGGACCTCACATTCCATCGCTCCTCACAGCTTTTATAATTCCTCTGACTCAAGATCCCTTCATTTAAATGATTGACCATAGATTCAAATTGTCTTATTCGACTTAGATCATCACTTAAGCCTTCAGATATTGAGTTTTCAATAAAACTGATCAATAAGGCCTCAGCCAAATGGTTTGCCATTTTTATAGTGCCTGGATTCAAATATTTCTGATTCTGCCCATATGAGATGCCGATTTCCCCACACATATCATAATTTGGCTTCTTGTGGAACAAATTTGGTTCACCCATGCTTAGGAGAAGGAGGGAATGTTCCATCCGCCTATGTCTTCCTCAACATATTTATTAGAGGAAGAGTCTTGCTGAAAGCTGCATGGCCGTAAGGCATTCTCAATCTAATAGGATGATGATTTTAGAGAACATATTTAAGAGATCCTGATGACGTGCAACTGAAAGTCGTGTAGTGACAAATAAAACTATAAAACAATTAAAGGAGCTTTTATCCACCCACCTAGGACAGCCAAGTTGCTTCATCCATTTTAGACCAAGAGAGGCGCTATCGGCTTCCTGTATCATTTTGAGAGGGTAGCCAAGACTGCAAAATGGCCTACGTGTTAACAGAGGAGACATGTGTCCACTTTGCAGACAACAAAAATGCAACAAGGTTAACACATGCTTAGCGGCCCAGAGGGTGCCACATCCTTTCAATGTATTAAGCAAGGATTGGAGTGGATGGAATGGTTCCTCAAAGTATCACAACCAAAAGACAAAACAGAGTGTTGTTAAACTACAATCAAAACAGAAACCTTGGCAAGTAGCATATTTTATTCAATGTCTAAGTTATAGGTGAATGAATAGCCTCTTGCTAAAGGACGTATAGCGTGCCCTGGCATTCAAACAATTTGCAGAGTCTCTTTCTACATTCCTATAATGGGCCTGTGGGTCAAATCAATTGGAAGACACTATCAAGAACACTAGTGGGTATCAGCGAGCCCTTTCCGATTAGAATCAGAGTTGGTTCTCTTGACAAGAAGCCCACAAACATGACTAGGACCAGGGAAGGGAGTGCCTTCTCCCAATAGTCTTCCTAGAAATAGGATTATCAATGGTACAAAAATGGTGGGGACCTTTAAACTCTTATGGTTTGAAGGGCCCAAGCAATAACATAACACACCTCCCACACCAGCAGAGATGTTCTTCTACCACTTATTTTAAGTGTACAACCTAGACACATGTCCTGATTCTGTGCTGAGACAATAAAGTAAATACTCTAGAATAATATCTTCTTGCCTCTTCAAGGGAACCCAAAGAGTCCTGGAAGAAGGTGAGTAGATGTTGAAAACACTGGTGCTAGACAGGTATGCCCAAGGGCTTACTGGACTTCAGTATTAGATCTCAGTGGTGTCTGCAAGACTCTGAAAGGAGACAAAAAGTGGTTAGATCAGAACTAGAACATACTGATCAGTTACTCCCTGAGGATACCGTGAAAATCATATGTTTCAAAGACTCTTATCCAAAAGCCTAACAACTGCTTCTCTGGTGAATACATCATTTCTGTAAAGGCAGCATTCATTCTGTAAATACCTGAGCGTGTCATTTGCATACAGACTTTCCCAATTTTAACAGTAGTGGGGTCACGCCAGAACAGAAAGAAAATAATCAATTTGTGCAGAAAGTCTATGTAATAACACAATGAATAAGCAGAAGGAGCTGAACATGAAGCAGCCTTAAAGTAGCAAGCTGTAAGAGAGGAAGAGGAGTGCTGGGAGTCCTGAAAGATGTGTGAGAACACCCTAGACCAAGAGGACAACCCAACCAGAGTGTTAGAATATCTTGCACTGGATACTGCTGAGAAAGAGTAAGCTAGACAGAATGAGCTGGGCACTCTATCCCTGATAGTGTGAGCTGTGCACCAGATCAATGATAATGCATTTGATTGACAAGAACTCGGCTGGACATTGTATCCCTGAGACTCTGTCTACAAGGCCAATAAGTGGTCTGACTGCAATATTTCCCAGACGGTTGAATACAGCTGGGTGCTAAATAGTAAGAACACCTAACATGAGATGCACCCTTTT
Source organism: Ambystoma mexicanum (assembly GCF_040938575.1). Lineage (NCBI taxonomy): Eukaryota > Metazoa > Chordata > Amphibia > Caudata > Ambystomatidae > Ambystoma > Ambystoma mexicanum. The sequence goes on along the minus strand of NC_090933.1, from coordinate 655,590,540 downwards.
CTGTAATAGGAAACCCTTAGGTGTAGCCAGCAATCTACAGAACATTGATTTATTTCCATAAATTGATGAATCTAACTACACCTCTCCCCTCTGTACACAGTGTAGCACCAGATGCAAAACACATTGCCTATGTGCAAAATGCTTGCCATACCTAACAGTTCACATTATCTGCTGTCCCAGCTAGTGTGTCCGGAATGCCATCACCAGTTATTTAATGCATGTTGACATACCCTGCTGTGCCTAACCACATGCATGCCTATGTACACTTCATAAGCAAATCCATGGTTGTGCAGAGGTTTGAACACTCAACTTGTAAATGCAAGCAGCTCTGGGGGGGTGGGTTTACACTTCTCCTTGAAGGCCTTTTCCGAATGTGAGCTGGTATGTGCTAAAATGGTCTGCAATGGTCTACAGTTAAAACAAAATACTAATAAAAACCCCAGTTGTATTATTTTCCAGTTTAAACAAAGAGGCACACAACTAGAGGCTAGAAGCACAGAATCCAGGCACTCTACTGATGCAACGTTTTTGTGAAAGAATTTTTTTTCTGAAGGAAATCAGACCCGAATCTTTGGAAGCTCATGACATCTGACTGCTTGAAAGCTGTAGTTAGTCAATTGATTGCTCAAACTGTTGACATCCTTACCACCTACACGACTAATGCCATTTTTTTTGTTTTCCCTTTACAAACAATACTGCACATTTCAATCAGAAATTGTATTTTAATTGTAGGCCATTGTACAGTGACAGTACAGTGTTTATAAAGTAAGCAGTCAGAGGTCCCTTTGTCTAAAATGGAAAATGATAGTTTGTGAATATGTTCTTTTCATTATTATCATTATTTATATTACTACTATTATTTTTGTTATTATTATTATTATTTTTAACTGTAGGCCAGTTTGGACCAAAACAATTCACTGTGTCCAGCCAACTCTGCAACCCCACTGTTTATATTGAAATTGAATGCTGTATGCCTGAAGCCATGTAAATGGCAGCAGTAAATCCCAGTAACATACTACAACATAATATCAGACAAGTGAAATGCAGGGGTTGGAACCCTGCCTAAAGTGGCGCTGGATGAGACTATTGCCATGGGGTAGGGTTGTACCCAAGCAAAGGCTCAAACATTGCTGGACAAAGTTAGATGTTTAAGCTGGTTGGTTTCGTTAGTTTGTTATAGGGGCAAAGTACTACCCAGGTCTTGCAGACAAACTTAGATGCATTTGCATGTCAAGAGAAAGCTAACAATTGTGTAGAACTAGGGTCTTTGTCAAGGCGTGGATGAGCAGGCATGGTGGGTACTGGGAGTGGTAGCTGAATAGCTTCAATAGAAGCTCGGCGGGGCTGATGCGAGCTGTGCGGCTCACGCCGATCCTCAATTACGCGATGACAAGGCACAACCCCATTTGTGCTTGCTTGGCCGGACTTTGTCGTCTCTGGGTCCTGCACCCTTGCTCTGATGTATTTCTCGAATTCTGTTCTTATAGTGGAGCCCTCATAATATTGAATTGAGTTATCCCCTTGCATAGTGCCAAGTAATTCACATTCACACTATTTCTGTGCATACACATTGCAAGTATCACTGAATATTAAGGTGCCAAGCCTTGCTAGCTATACAAAACCAGGTACTCTATGAGTGAATTAAACTGCAGTCTTTGGGGTACCGTATATCAGGACTCAAGTTGAGGGTACACGCGGTTGGGCGGAGTCCCCCAATTCTCTCAAATGCCCCCCCCACTCTGATCAGAGGGCACATTGATATGCTAATTTCTGGTGACACCACCTTGTTAGGAATGCGGTTGAGAACAGACCTCTCAACTGTCTAATAGATTCAGAACTGACACTTTATTTGTAAATAAATTCAACTCCTTAACATAGGAACGAATTTTGCTATCAACAAAAAAAAGGATGAGCAGACTCCCTTGATCTCACTGGTGGTTGGCCCTCCTTCCTTCCTGAATGCTTGTTTGAGCGGGGGGTGCTTTAATTCGATTGATAGTCTTTTTTCTGCCCCCTTTGAGGATTGAGTCTAGTTCTTATTTCAGCCGGGCTGGTTTCAGAGTCTCGCTTGGGCAAGTACAGAGGAAGGGTTAATACCTATAGTCTTCAGTATCACAGTCTCATTAGCCTCTTTCCCAGCATGGCTTTCTTTAGTTTGTGTCAAATACCTCAGGAAAGTTCATCTACCCTTGTTGCTACCACATGGTATGCACTTCATTAGCGCTTCCCTTTCATAAAAGTCTAGTATTCTGCCTCCGTCACTGCAGGTTTGTATCCTTCACGTCTCTTTTCTCCCCAGCCAGCTCTCCTCTAACGTTTGTATCGCTCACCTCTAACAACCTTCTATCCTGTCGTTCGCAACCAATCTCCGGCGCTCCGGCCTCTCTCTCACTCTGCTCTCGCTGTTGTTTCTTCCTCGGCCTCCTCGACGCCGATTGGATCTGTCGGTCGGGCCCTCTTTCCCTGTACGTCTGTTATACAGGGAAGGCTTACGCCGTGGCTCTTCCTCCGCAAAGGTGGGGGTCAGGAGTGGAGCTGCGGACCCAACAGTGCCTGTCTCAGCAGCACAGCAAGTCTTCTGGCCTTCGGATGTGATTCGTATTATTTTGATCTCGTAAGTCTCACGGCGCTTCAACTTGAACACAAACAACCTCAACAGGTTTCTGAACATATGGCACAAAGGGTGCACTCCTGAACTCTCGCTTTCACGGCCAGTGTCGCTTCAGTAAGCCCACTCATATACGGCTTCTTCCTCCAGAGTAAGCCCTTCCAGAATATCCTTCTTCTTTTCAAAATTCAATACCAAAAGCAAAAACATACAAAAACCAGTATTAGAAAAAAGCACCTCTCCTGTACAATAGAATTGTTTCTCATTGATGCAACTAAGTGTCTTTCATAGCATAGCTGGTCCCTCCTTTATGACATCACACACTAACCATTCCTGTTTTAATGAACACAGAAAAGGGGGCTTTGATCTGGCTCTGATCTCCCTTTACTTCATCCGCCTTATCACACCTTCAATTAGTATGTCAATGAGTTTCCCGCTTTTATTTTTAGAACTTGACCCCTACCGTATATCCTCCTCCTACCCCATCTAACTTCAAAGAGCCCTTAGAAGAATATGTTCTACCTCATTACGAGCTTGGTGGTATCTCAGCAGTAAATCCGCTGAGATACCACCAAATGAAATGACTGTTACCGCCCCACTTGGTCCGGCAGTTTTACCACTGGATGTCAAGTGGTGGTAGGCGGTGTTAGTCCCCATGGGGCTTTTGGGGAATTACTAGCAGCGGTGGTTCTGCCGGTTTTGCCGATTTTTGGTGGTAAAGCGCCAGATTTACCTCCAGCTTTGTGCTGGAGGTGAATCCTCCACTTCACCACCCAACTTGTAGCACGGCGGTGCAGTAATGCAACAGTAACAGAGCGCTAATTCTGTTACTGCCGATTTTTACTCCACCATCGTACTCATAATGAGGCTATATGTGTTTACACAGCAATGTTAGTTAAGGCATTTGAACACTTGACTTGAAAGAGGGAGCATTCTTGGGAAATGGGTTGGAAACTCTCTGAGGAGATTTGCTGAGTAAGCTTTAAATAATGGTACCATCGATCAAGTTCAAACGTCTACATAACCAATGCAATTTTTGGTAAAAACAGTGCTTTATTTGTGGTGTTGCTGTGCTGAACATGAGCCCCAGCACTATTTGTTTCTTAAACTTGAAAATCGCTTTTTCTTCTTCTGCACAGCCTTCGACTAGGAGGAAGTGGCAGTGAAGCAGGAAGCATGGGTTGCTGACAAACTCCCCTTCACTCACACCTACTCCCTGACAGGTGGACGCTCTGAAACAGGATCCAACAATCTATAAAAAAAGGACTCTTATTTATTTTATGTTTCTGCTGTGTTGGTGAAAAGGTGCAATGTTTCGGTGTGTGTTTATGTGTCTTCACTTCTTTCAAGGACAGCCTACTTTCCTGGCAGCAGTGTCCTTGTTTCCTTTGACCTGCCATTGATTTCTTCGATTTGTACCCCTTTTTCTATTTTGTAAACGTGCTGAGTATCTCAGTGGGTTAGTGTGTCTGATACAGAGATCTCATGTAACCACGGGTTAGTGTGTCTGATACAGAGATCTCATGTAACGTGCAGGCTTCTTTGGCCTTTCAACTTTCTAAGGGTCAAAACATGTTTACCATATCTGCTCGGTCATAATAGCATCTGCTATTTAAGGTCCAAAAGGTACTAACTTTACATACATTTTCCTTTCGCTAATTTTTTTATTTTATTTTGTACACTATTGCCTACTTGCTATCCAATTCAACGGTGTTTTGTTTCAATAATGTATTCCGCATCAAGTATTGGTAAATATAAATGTAATTTGGCGCTTTTTCATTTACACTTCAATGTAAACGTATCCAATGGCGCCAAATTTTCATTATTTGCATGTCAAAGTTCAAAAAGAAAGGGCAAAAGGCAAAACCGCCTTTTGCCATCCCCTTTGCACTATGCCATGCAAATAGAGTAAACACTGCCTCCATGTACGCAGGGCAGGCTGTATTTACAATAGACAGAATCTGTCTCTGATGGAAAAAGCCGGTGGAAAATCTAATACCGGCGCAAATGCTGGAGTATTTGTATGGCGGAGGTGAAGGGATTGGCAAGTTGTGTTCTGCCCCTCCTCTCCACTCTACAAATGAATGAAAATGAGCCGTGCCGTGAATGCCAAGGGTAAAAGCCTTATGCAAGGCTGTTATGCCATCCATTTACGTTAGATGCTCACGAAAATGAGCTCCATGATCTTCACAAGCCTTCAAGGCCTAGCACATGCCTTGCAGTCTTGCAGTCTTGCTTGTGCTATGACTTTGAGACCCATGTTCCAAGGTCCCCTCCCGCTCTCCCTGACTTCCTTGTGTTAGTTGGCATAGACAAATGCAACACAAATACTACAAACACTATCATCAAAATGATGTGGCCATATTTAAAGTTCCCTAGCATTTAACGCACTGCAAAGCATATGCATAGCCTTTCAAAAATGGCAAGAAAATAAAAGACTTCAATTGTCAATGCAATTTTACATTTACTTAGAACATGAAACAATGTAAGCTTTGCACCCTAGTGTAGGAAATACAACGCTAATTTGCACTGATATGATGATCTCCCAAGATTGCATTTCAACCTGAGATACTGCATTTTTCTGTGTTAAACATTAGTTCTCACACAGTGGGGCCATGCATAAACACGCTTTTCAGTTACTTTATTAATCTGACAACCGCTGCTGAACTTTCGCTATACTGTACCCACACATATCAGATGTATTTACTTGTTGTGTCCCACATATATATGGAGTGCCAACAAAACACCTGCCCTTGGGTGAAATGGTAAGTTACCTAATTATCCCTCTAAATAAATATTCCTGACTGATTTACAAAGCGTTTTTCAATGAGTTTGCGCCATTGCAAAACACTTTTGTAAATCAGGCTCAATGACTTAAGAAGTCATCAGGCCCTAATTGTAAGGATTGTAATAGTGGTTTCCAAGTCCATTCCTCCAGTGCCCCCAACATCACCAGTTTTTCAGGATAACCACAGACTACGCAAATAACTCCCATTTAGATTTGGTAATAAAGTGGTTTTAGTGGATATCCAGCAAACACGGAGATGATTTATATCTTGAGTGCTGGAAAAGCAGACTACCATGTTAGTTAGCATTGTGTCTGTTTTGGACAACACTGATAAGTCTTTAGCAATTTCAAGCATTCTTTTTTTGGGTTGGAAAGTTCCTTTGATAGAGAGGTTACAACCCTTCTTGACAATTGCTTCTCTTGAAAGTTTTCATACTAGATTAATGTTCAGGGCCAAACTATGTTTTAAAATGCCCTACTATCTAAAAGCAAATGGGACATTCAATGCTCTATATAAAACTAAGCTAGCAACAGTAAATGCCAAGTGTTTTTGCAAGGAATTAGCCTGATCTGCTGTGCCTAGGCCACCAGTGGCAGAGAGCAGGTTCAAAGGCCACACGATGCCCACTCAACAGTCGCAGTGACAGGCAAGTCTCTGCAGTGGTATGCAAGATATGCCCCCTGTAGCAAAACGTCAATGATCATAATTAACCCATGATTGTGGCAGGGTAAAATGTAAAATAAAGCTATGTCTGATTTTACGTATAGTGCCTGGCACTATTTATGATCATGGCTGCCACATCACATTGATTTTGCACATGCGTCAACTCCTGGTAGTCAGATCTGCTGTGGAAGGTGATGCCCATTCTGGTCAGCCAGGTGTAGACTGCCAAATGGCAGGACAGGAACCTGGAAACCGGGCCTCTTCTTTGATCTCTTTGTGAGGCCAGGTAACATCCTTTACCATAGACAGCCGCACAGCAGGCTGCTGTCCTGGGCCTAAGCATCAAAGGATCACACCCATTCAAAAGGAGTAGCCTCAAACCAGGGTGCTGCATCTCTAAATGCCTTTGGTCTTAGTGAGAAGGGAAGATGGTGGGATTAGAGTAGGCAGGAGTGTTCTTTTAAACCTGGGGGACTTCGGCCATTTTGTCTTCTCACTGTGTTTCTTTCTCTTTCCTGTTCCCTCAACTACCTTTAGAGCAGTGCACTTAGTGTGTGACATCAGAAGGGCAAAGTCCACTCGGTTCCAGAGCAGAGATTAGGCCACTAAAATAGGCTAGCTTTAGTCCAATCACCTGAGGACTTGTACCTTTAAAACAAGGGTTCTCACACCCCTTCAACAGATTCACTCAGGTTTCACTCAAGATCCTCTCAAGATATGAAGACTCGCTCTGAAGCACCTGAGAAGAACTCCCTGCACTTTCTTTGGGAAAGTTGAATATTCCGAATCACTCAGCCAGGGCCGAAGAAGGAAATGTCCAAGGCAGAATGAATATCTGCGTTCTACCCTGTCCTAGGGAACTATGAGGGTTGAACCTTAGCTGTGGTTCAGGACCTGCTATTCTGCACTGGAATCTTGTAAAGTAGGAAGAGCAGACCCTGAACAGAACCATTCTGTCCTCGAGTCCCTTTGAGTGGGCCTCATGGCAACCAGGGGAACAGACCCGCTGAAGCTCCCTGTTCTTCCACGCCGAAATGGTCACTCTGTGTTAACTGTACCCTGAACGAGGGGGAAGACTGGCTTTGGCGTTCCTCCACCAATATGAACTATTGCTTGCACTTCAAACAGCTTGACGCTGCATCATGCCCTAGTTTAACACGTCACTTGCTTGTTCCCAAACCCACGACTCGATGTCGGGACTCGAAACAAATCACCGGAGAGTCACATGCTGACTCTGACCATGGGTTACAACCATGGCTCAGCCTGACTAGCCCTCAAGCAGCTGCTTCACCGACCTGCACCATCGACACACCGAAGATCACCACTTTGCAGACTGTCGCCCACAGACTCAAACGGCTGGGGAGTCACGCATCAACCCCTTGCAGCAGCTAAAATCCTGACTCAGCCATGCCGAACTGCAAAAATATCCTGGGATTGCCCCAACCTGCAACACTGAGAGCCCCTCTTTGACAACACAAAGCGACCACATTCACCACTATTCAACAAATGCTTGCTTCTTGGGCCCACACGAGTCAACTTGCCCGAACTGAGACTGATCACTCGCATCATTTGACACTGGAATTGACTTATGCTGTTGACCAAGAACTGACCTCCAGTCCAATGAGACCCTAGAGACTGGTTAGGCCACCTCAGCAACTTTCTTGGTTGGTATTTGCCTCCTAGTATTGACAGATGGATCTATGGATACAAGACTACTGATTTAGAATCACACACCGGCCCAGGAAAGAAGAAAATCCCACAGACTCTCTATCCTGCCATCCCATCGCCTCATTGTCAATGGGCCCGACGATAGCGGACCAGTACATCCACTATGTGGTGCAAGCAGCAACCCCAAAGGGAGTTGATATCACACAGATCATGCGAGAGACAGATAACAACCAGGCAGTCCAGATCATCCTCCAGTGTCTAGAGTCAGGTCTGTGGAAGCATGCCAAACAGGCAGGGGAGAGTGCCTGTCCTGAAGTGCAACAAGACATTGAAAGTGTGCTGCTTGTCAAGCATGAACTTACCTAATCTGAGGAAGGGCAGCTTTTGAAAAGGACCAAGATAGTCATCCCTCAGACCCTAAGAAGGGGGATACAAGAGCTAGCCCAGGAGGGACACCAGGGCATATAATCCACCAAGCGGTGGCTGTGACAGAAGGTCTGGTTTCCTCACCTTGAAATGGAAGAAGAAACACTCCTCAGGGACTGTTCCACCGGCACCATCATCAACCAACATACCAAACCTGAACCACTGCAAATGACTGAGCTACCAGAGAAAACTTGGGACGAAATTGCTGTTGACTTCTTCAGTCCCCAGATTTCCAGAGGTCCAACTGATGAGCTTCACGGTTGCATGCTACACCCTCCCAACTCCCAATATGATGTTCACATCCTATGGGGTGCTGTGCGTAGTCAAGTCGGGAAACAAGCCCCGTTCACAGGTCAGGACTTCTGGACATTTGCTGAGTACATGGTGTTCAAACACAGGAGTATAACACCTCTCTGGCCCCAAGCTAACTGGACGGTGGGATGTTTCATGAGCAATGTCAAAAGAAATGTCCAGATTGTTTGCCTGACCAGAGAACCGGTAGAAAAAGCAATGTACCAACTTCTTAGGGACTATCGGACTACCCCTCAAAGCACCATGGTCAATGGCCCATCTGATAACATGTTTGGCCGTGAAATCAGAACACACCCACTCCACTTTACCCTACCAGAGGAAACCTATGCAGAAGATCGTAGCATGAAGGAATGTGATGCCCGAGCCAAGGAGGGCATGAAGCGTTAAGCAGATGCCAAGAGACAAGCTCATGAGGTGTACATACAGCAGGGGTACACTGTAATAGTGCGACAATCCTGTTTTCACAAGCATACCGCACAGTTTAAGAGTGCCCCATTGACAGTCACAAAAGTAAAAGGGTCTCTCATAACTGCTGGTGATAAATGATGGCATGTGACCCAGAATTCCTTGCATTTCTGGAGGGCTCCCGAGATAGTGGTGAGGAGATCCGAGAGTGACGTGACAGAACCAGGGGACTCTGACACCCCATATGTAGGAGATGGAGAAGAGTATGGCAATAACATATGGAATCCACCTCCTGGCCTGAGCCCGTAGAGGGTCTAGGTGAGTCATCCTGACAGACCTCAGAGAGCTAGTAAAATACCTCACAGAATCATTGAGGAAATGGACTAAAAGTTAACTGTTTATTTGAAAAGAGGGGAGGTTGTGGTGTCGTGAAGCCACAACCCACATCACTTTCAAAGGGAGATGGCCATAAGGCACAGGGAGCTAGGTGGATGGAAAGGGAGAAGTCAGTAATCTGAAGGCGATAGAGGAATAAGGCGTGTGTTATCATCCTGATGTGTCCACGCCTGTCTTTGGGGGCGCTGCGTGGGAATTCCGAAATGTAGGATCAGAGTTCTCCGTCCGCACCCTGGGGACGACATTAAATTGTTAAATGGCCTTGCTCTGCTCAGTCTGTTATCTCGGTCTTTAGGGCCCATAACCCCTGGTAAAGCTCCCGGGAAAGGGCTATGATGTTTACTTAGATAACGAAGAATACGACATCAGGCATGATATAAGGCTAAAATACTGTCAAATTACAGGTGGTGGGAGATATAGCATAACAGAACCCTCAGCTGCCCAATAACTTTAATTAATTGACAGCTAAGATGATGTTCACTGCAACAAACGATTTAAATTATGTGAAAAATATTTATTTGAATCAACATTAAGTTGCCAATTTAATAGAGCAAAACACCAGAACTTTGGCAGGTGTTGGGTGCTACACCAGCTTAACTAAGAGCCTTGCTTGGCACATCACTATAACATCACTGATTACATCACATGAGACATCACTTATGACATAATCAACAACTCACCGTATTTTCTTATAATCCGGGGTTTGTTTGCTTTTTCGTTACTTGCAGTTTCACCCTACGAGTGTTGGAGAATCTAGGCATGGAGTCTGAGTGCTCTGCACCTAAAGATGCCGCTGTACATCATTCATGACACCTGAATAGTATGTGCATTGGGTTGCTCTACGTACTCTTGCATTTAGGGCTGGAATGCCCTGGCATTTAGGGCTGGACTGCCCATATTGGATGGATCATATTTATTTATTTACTTATTTATTTCACTTAGAAAGCATGCAAATATCCCAGAGGCATCGAGGCGTTGTTACAGAAACCAATTACTTACATTCAGCAGGTGTATTATGCAGGCAGAGCAGATGCAGCTACATAGAAGAACAAGAACAGTCTAATCAAGCAACCATGTTTTGAGGGCTCTTCATAATACCCAGTATGACTGGTCCGCTCTCAGAGATGGGCGGAGGGAGTTCCACTGTTTGGCTGTGATATATGGGAAACTTCAACATTCAGCTATAGCATTGGAGAAGGCTATGGGTATAAGGTGTCCTGGTAGGTCTTGACAAATGGGCTTTGAAAATGTTCTGAGAGAGGTAGGGGGGGAGTCAGTGTTAGAAAGGCACTTATGGGTGATAGACAGGGTTTTGAAAATTATACATTCATGGATGGGCAGACAGAGCACTGCTCTCCTGGCTGCAGAGATGTGTTATTTTATGGGACCTTTAAGTGCTCTTCGAATGAGCATTATTTTGTATGACTTGCAATTTCTGAAGGTTTTTGGAAGAGGTGCCAACGAAGAGGATGTTACAATAGTCAAGTCTCCATCCAATGAGTGCTTGAGCGATGGTTATGCAACTGTCTGTGAATAGGGTCTAGAAGTATTTAGTAGTTTGGTTGCATAGGCTTTAGAGGAGGCAATAGCGTTCACTTGGCGGGACAGGGAGAGGGTGGCGTTGAGGTAAACCCCCTAAGGTCTTTACAGACAATGAGACAGGGATTAGGATGTCATCAATATAGAAGGCTGAGCATTGGTCATCAAGATTTTTTAGTACTGCAGGCGAGTCCTAGCAGCAGGATTTCTGTCTTGTCCTCATGTAGGCACAGTCGGTTGGCCACCATCCATGTCTGAATAGTGGATTAAGCTGCATTGAGGCTGTTGGAGTCATCTGCATAACTTACAGAGAGCAGGAGGAGAATTTGAGTATCATCGGGATAGTTGGTGTAGGCTATGCCAATGGAGTCCAGGATGTCAAAGAGGGGCCTGGTGAAGATGTTATAAAGTGTAGGGGAGATGCATGAGCCTTGAGGTACTCCACATGGAATAGGTAATGGTGAGGCACTGGCATTCTCCGCAACACTCTCATGACTCTTTCTTCAAGAAAGGATGCAATCCAAGTTCTGGCTTCAGGGTGAAACTGGCTGAGGTAATCAGGTGGTGACAAAGGACTTTGTGATCGACCAGGTCAAATGCAGTGGACAGATCCAGAAGGAGGAGAAGGGCAGGCTTTTCCTTATCCCTGATTTCGTATAACTGTTTTTTTAGGGCCAATAATGCTGATTCTGTGCCATGGCCCTGGGCGGAATCCAGACGGATACATTCCGAGGATGTGTTTGGTTACTAGGAAGTGCTGGACTTGTGGGTCAGCGGCCCAGTCTAGGATTTTTAGTAAGAAGGGGACTGTAGTGATGCGGCTCCAGTTGGTTGTAGGGTCTAATGAGGTTTATTTTAGAAGGGGGAGTACCCAGGCTTCCGTAAATCTGGCAGGCACAGTACTTGTCGAAAAGGAGGTGTTTATGAAGGTAGTAAGATACCTTAATGATGGTTGCAGCAGATACACCTCCTTTGCACCTGGAGGGTTTTAGTCTTTTGAGGATGGCTAGGACTTCTAACTCCACGATAACTTTAAAATATCACCTGTACTAAATGGGATTACATTCAGTATTTTGCCGTATAACGCTGATAGTTTTATATTTGTATGTAAATCGACATTTATATGTAAATCGACATTCTCCTTTGGTGTGTCTCAGCAACCGTCACCTTGAAAGCAGTTGAGTTCTGATTGTGCAGCATAAACCACATAACACAAGCTATTTTAACTTTTGTTCATTCCCATGTTGCACTAAACATTTACAGTATACCTGTATGCAAAAGCAAATCTTTATGGTTTTGGCAATATGAACAAAGGCATACCGGCATATTCTCTGCATGTGCATAACAGAATTGGCCTTCCATTTATTTTTTTAGTGTGCGCTATTAGATGGCATTGAAAGTACTGCCTATATGCCAAAACAATTGTCATGGGATGTGAAGATAGTAGAGACATTAGATATGAGGATGGTCACATAGCCAGTGGGTGATGATTTGTTACCCAACCCTTGTCCACCCAAGGCATTCTAGTCCCTAGTTTCCTACCATCTTCCTGCCCCTTCTGCTCTAGACACATCATCCCAGGATCTCATGGAGTCGAGCTCTGTGCTTTCTGAGCGCCCTTCTGAAAAGTAATAACTTAATTGCAGCTATAAACCAGCTACATCAATGGCTGATCTAATACATGTAGTGCCTGTGGCCTTTATAACAACTATTGGCAAATCCAACAGTTTTGACTCTTATGAAGGCATTAGATGGACATTTGCCAGCCACTTCCATAATATGCCCAGGTACTAGCACCATTCGCCAGCTCTTACCATTTTATGGACAGGTAAGTACCGTAATGGCAGTGCCTGTGAAATGCACATTCCATGCCTACACACACACACAAAACGGTTGGCCTTTCCAGTGCATGTTTAAACCAGTGCCATATTTCAAGTCCAAGGTACATAGATAGTAATTCTGAAATCTGGCAGTGGATATCCCCCTTCTAGGAGAGCACAGAAAACAATGCAAGCAATAATCTGTAAGTCAAGAGCATGTATTGGACTAATGGAAATGAGTTCAAGTTGTGCATCATACTGCCTCCATGTTGACTCCTGATTGGCTCCCGGAAATACACTTATCTTTGCTTTGCTTTCTCCCCCTCTCTGCAGCGCATTACTGCAAAACATCTAGCTGGCAGGCTCCATTAGACTGCAAATCAGGTCCCGCAAGGGCCACATCACAGCGAACTGCCTGCCAGATGGCAGGCACCTCTGGGGTTAGACAGTGAAATCTACTGCCATGGAAAAGGTTGATGGACCTTTCTAGCTGTCAGGTTTCCCCCCCTGTGAATTCCTTAAAAAGAGATGTGCTGCTTTACTCTGCTGCGCTAATTCCGCAAATTGCTCTCAAGACAACACTCTTACAATATGAAAGAGATTGCCTACCAACAGTATAGAGGAATTTTGCTTCCGATTATGAAGACTACAGTTGCAGTTTCTACGGATATTTTTGCATAACCCATAAGGGTTAACTACTTTTCGTGCAGACGGGGTTCTTCAGGGTACGCAGGTTCTCCTCCAAACGCATCTCTCTTGCCATCTTTCCCTTCTATTTCCCATATGTCATGACTTGGCTCAATGAGACAGAGAAGAAGATGTGGACATGAGTGATACTATAATTAATCATCAGTACGTTTTTGTATCCAAGAGAACAGCTCCAGGAATATGATAAGGTACTGTACTAGAATGCAATTTTGCCTCGTTGTAAATAATTGTAAAGCGGTCAGAAAATACTAGTGACGTGATACAGTAACACTCATTCATTTAAAGCAAGAGATATGAAGTTATTGTGAGGAAATGTTATAGTTCAGGTATAACGCAGTCACTCTATGGGCCTCATTACAAGTCTGCCGGTCCGGTAACTACGGTACCGGTAAGCTTGCCGAACCGGCAGACTACGAGTTCTGCTCGTGGGTCCCTTTTCGGCAGCCAGGTCTGGCGACTGTACCGGCACCCACGAGCAGAGCATGTTGGATGCACCCGGCTTCCCCATTCCCATTGAGCCCTATGGGGGAAGAATATTTTCCGGTGCCCAGAAATGGGTGATTACCGGGACCGGCAAGGATGTAATGACCCGGTAATTGCTCATTCCTGGGCGCCGGGAAAGAAATGATACCGATGGCACTACCTCCAGGGTCATAATGACCACCTATATCTTTTCTTTTTTTTTTACAATTGAGTCAAAAAATGAATATTGTATGCACCGCTGCCACTAAAATATCCTAGGTAGTGATATAGCTGCATTATTGTGGGGCAGCAGAGTATGCAAATTCATTTGGATTTGGCAATATGTCTAATTGAGCTTAATTTATCAACAAAAGTAGTCCTTCTTTATCGCATCATACAAATATTGTTTGCTCTTCAGATTTTTCTGGCAGATCTTTCTTCTGTGAGTTAAACCGAAAAAGCCCAAACCATTGGCCTGACTTTCATGATGGTATAGATGCGTGTCAGGAAAATGCAATGGGATTTGGAAGCTGATACCACTCACTGCGCTCTCTCCCAAACATTCTGTTACCAAGCAGCATGAAAGTTCATTTTCATCAAATGTGTGCAGCAATTCTTTTCCGGATGCTGAACCAACACATTTAGTCAAATGCAACATTCAAATAATACATGATTGAATTTTTATAGGTGCCAAATGATCAGATGTAATGCAACAAAACCCCTGAAATTCAGCAACCACATTTTGAGCAAGTCCACCTTAACTAAACGCCCCGTGTTGCAAAACGTATGACCACAATGACGATATCACAGGTGACATCATTTTTTTTATACAATATGCACTTTCATAAATACAAAAATAGTCTTGCACATCCTCACAGGCACTCAACATGTGTCCCCCTTCATTTTTCCAGGTCTCTATACAATTGCCTTTTGCCTCCCTAACCCTCTCCCATTACCCACTATCACTCACTGCTTCGTGTGACGCACATGTTTTTCTGAGAATATATTGCGTTGTTGCCACTGTAATCTGATGAGATTCACACGGTCTTCCCCTGATAAACTGTAAGAATGATTCTCGCCACAAGCCAAACCTGTTTAGGAGGTTTATTTCAGTTATTTAAGCGTAGACCCAAGCACTGCCTTCCTCAATGTATGGACAGCAACGACTGGAAACAGAACATAGTTCAATACATAACACTCCAATCAGTTTCTGACTGCATTACACAGCATTACCTATCTACAATCTAATCACTATTCAATATTGCATACAGAATCCTAATTACATCATACAATGTCTAATATCTAATATTTACACAAGCCTTATGCAATGCAACCTCTCTTTACAATGGCTATCCTGTTTTGTATTTGTATTTTATTGTTATATAGTGCTTTGTTCCACACCTGTCCACCACACACTCTGACCTCTCCCTCCGTCACAGCAACTAACCCTACAGTGTCTGACTATAACACACCTCCTTTCTTCTTAACCAAACCTTTCCCAATCCTCACCCAATCACCACACTCAACCCTAAGCTCCTTTTTACCTCTCCTCCGGTTTTCTCTCATCACATACACCTCTTTCTTCTTCACCAAACTCTTAACACCTCGACCACACAATCCGAATCACCTCCTCTGCCCATCCACGGCCGGCTTACTTCGGAATATGCCTTGCGGCCCCTCATAAACTCAAATGGTGACACTCCCGTTGTGGAATGTGGAGCCATCCTTAGAGCGTATAATCTTTCCTGACCAGCAACTTTCCTGTCCACCCAACGCACACCTGCCATTCGGATAGCCTCTGTGATGCATCTATTCATTCTTCCTGCCATCCCATTACCTTCGGGATGGTAAAACGCTAACCGCTTGTGTTTCATCCCACTTCTATTCACATATTCTCTGAAGCATCCACCCGTAAATTGCAAGGCATTGTCTGTTAAAATACTGCTTGAAATACCTTCTCTAGCAAAAACCTCCTGCAAGAACTTTACAATGCTTTCCCCATTAATCACCCTCACTCTCTTGGACTCACACCACCTGAACAACAAATCCACTAGCACCACAATGTATTTACCATGACCAAATTCCATCTCGACCGGACCCAATATATCAATAGCCACATCAACCCAAACTTTCTGGGGCACATCACTCAGCATCATCGGCTGCCCCTTTGCCATCACCCCTTTACAACCTTTGACACAACCAACACGATCCATCAATCTCCTTTATCTCCCAATCAAACCCAGGCCACCAGTATTCGTTCCTCAACATGGCTTTTGTTTTGCTAACTCCCACATGTCCCTTGCGCGCTATGTCAATATTGCGCAGCCTAATAGATTCAGGAACCACAGCCCGTTCCCACCAACAAAAATAATCCCGTAAACTAGACTCAACTCATCAAGCACCTGCCAAAACGCTCTTTTCCTTTGAATGAACTCACTTTTCCTCTACCATCCCGTCTCTATATACAGTTTAGTCTTGGATAAAGTACCATCTCTCTGTGTCGCATGTATCCACTCCTCCTTAGTTATAACAACATTGTATGTCACAAAAGCCAACTCTGTCGGTTCAGCTCTCTGCCTCTCCTCTTGACAGTTGCTCAATCTTGATAATCGGCTAACACATTGGGCCTCATTACGACCCTGGCGGACAGCCATGCCTGTTTTACAGGCATGGCTGCCACCGGAGTCGTTTTTTTTCCAGCGCCATGGAATGGGCAATTACCGAGGTATTACAGCCCCAGCGAACCCGGTAATTGGCCATTCCAGGGTGCTGGAAAAAATTATTCCCCATTCCCAATTGAGCCCAATAGGGCTCAACGGGTAATGGGGAAGTCGCTTGCACCGGCACCATACATGAATGGTGCTGGTGCATCCGGCATGCTGTACTCGCGGGTGCCGCTCTGCCCGACAGGTCCGACCTGACGGTCAGAAGGGCGCCTGCGAGCACAACTTGTAGTTTGCCAGTCCCGGAACTATGGTACCGGCAAGCTTACTGGTACCGTAGTTCCCAGACCGGCAAACTTGTAATGAGGCCCATTGTCTTTACCAGATATTACACACATTTCATACCTTTGGCACTGTAAGCACGTAACCGAACCCGCTACACGTCTCAACACTTTATCAAGACCCTTACTCTCAAAAATGACTTTCAAAGGTTTGTGGTCAGTTTTTATTACGAAATCCATGCCCCACACCACATTATTAAACTTCACAACAGCCCAGTAACAACCTAAGGCTTCTTCTTCCAACACCAAATATCTTTTTTCCGCAACCCTCAGGCCTCTAGACGCATGTGTGATTATCTCCTCCCCCCCTTCTTCATTTACTTGCGATAGCACAGCACCAATACCTTTGTTGCTGGCATCTACAGTAATAATGTTTTTCCTCCTCATACGAAATTTTCCCAGGTATACACGCATTTCGCCGACCTATTTTTGGTCGTGGTACTTGTCATCGCCGGATTTTACATCGCCAGAAACTCTGTTTTTTTATTTTTTTATTTTGGGGGGTGTTTTGTTGGGGTTGGGGTATTATTATAATAGTAAGGGGGGGTTTGTTGGGGGAACCCCCCCCAGAATAAAAAAAAAACCCAAAACAGGGTTTCTGGCAATGTAAAATCCGGCGATGAAAAGTACCACGACCAAAAATATCGGCAAAATCACGTAGAACCATTTTCCCAATGGGCCTGCAAGATAAATCCCCTCCTTTATTCACTTAAATTCTTGATCGCACTTCTCACTAAAAAAAAGCTTCCCCTTTCCTGAGTAATTTTCTCATCTCAACAACTTTTTCAGAATAGTTCTTTACACATTTTTGAAGCAATTCTAACATTTCCAGAAAAAAGCGTAATCCCCTTTTGATTTGGGTTCCACTACATCTTTTATCGGCCTGACCATGGTACTCTTGGGTTTTACCCTTTCGCTGGGATCTCATGGCCTAGAAATTCAACCCCATCTACGGGAAATACACATTTCTTCTCTCCTAAAGTAATTTCCCTCGACCTCAGTATTCTCAGTACACTGTCCAGTACCTTGTCATGTTCACTCTCACTCTCTCCACTAACCAATATGTTGTCCTGAAAGCAGAACACCCCTTTCATTCCACAAAACATCTTGTCCATAATCTTTTGGAAAACAGAGGATGCAGACACAAGACCAAAAGGCATTCTGCGAAATTGAAACACCCCTTCATGGGTAATAAAGGCTGTCAGTTGACTACAATTCTCCTCTAATTCCACCTGAGGCCATATCTATATTCGAAAACACATGACCACAACCTATTACAGCAAGCATTTCTCCCATATTAGGCAAAGGGTGGCAATCTATAAGTACGCACCTTTTCAATTCACAAGTCCACGCATAGTCATAAATCACCTGAAGGCTTTCTCACAACGACTAATGGGGATGTCCATTGATCACCTTCTGCTCTCTCAATGATCCCCATATGTAGCAACTCATGCAATTCCTTCTTCACACTTTCTCTCAGAGCCAAATGCAATGGTTGCAATCTCTCTGCAACAGGGGTGCATCCCTTTTTAAGCACTATTTGATGCTGCATCCCCTTTACCTTTCCCATGCCTTTTTTAACCCATTCCTATGTGAATCACAGAAAGATGCACCAATTTGCAACACTTGATCCACTTTGTTAAGGTCGAACCTTACATTTAGCTTTTTCTGATCACGCCAACCCAGTAAAGTCATGCCGCTTCTTGGTAATGTATACTTTCCCTTGTGCACTCCCCCTTTTACTTCAAATTCTGCCTCAAAATAGCCCAATACATTGATTTTGTCCTGGTTATATCCTCCTGGGTTTATATCGTGATCTAGTAACTTGCGAACATCCCTTTGTATATCCTGTTCAAAAACAGCCCTAGACATCAAGGATAACTCTGAGCCCTAATCCACCATTATTGTAATGCTCTTGCCATTCACCTATACATCTTCATATGGATGCTAGCATTCATCACCACTCGGGCCCTGAATAACATTAAGTGTAATGTTCTCTACATTACAGCTTTCCTCATCATCGGACGCTACTTGACAATCCTCATCATTGACAATTTGTGCACTAGTTTGCAAAGTGGCCGCACCTCTTGCATTTGGCACACACCGTCTTTCTCCCTGGACATACCAGTGAGGCGGCAAAATGCCCCCTACTTGCACATCTGAAACATAAACGTTCATGATCATCTTTTTTTCTCCCTTACACTTGGTACTCTTGACCACTGTTCTCTCCTTCACAGTGAATTTTTCTTTCCCTTTTTATTTTGCTTGGACTCTGCAATGTTCAAAACTTCAATGTTGCTTTCACTATGCACCTTTTCTGCAATCCTCGCCACACAGGCCAGGGAATGTTCAACTCTCTATGAGATGTCCAAAACATCTTCCAATGAGGGCTCATCCTTGAACCACAATTCTTCCCTTATCTTATTACTGCTACACTGTATCATGAACTGGTCTCTAATGTGTTCATCAAATCCATCCTTAAACTTGCAAGATCGGGCTCAATGTCTTAGAGCTGTCACGTAATCTTCAACACTTTCCCCTTGTTCTTGAACACGAATACCAAAATGTTACCTCTCCAAAATTCTGCTGGTCCTCGGATTAAAATGGATATCTAGTTTCCTCAGGGCATTAGCCAGATCACTTGTGCTGGCGCCGTCACCTTCACCTTTATCCGTTGTCCCTCATAGCCCAAGAAATGCATTAGCAAAGACACTTTCCTGTCCATTGAATATGAATTTCCACATAAGCCTTGATGTAATCGAGTAAAGCCCTTTCTCCACTGTGCCCATTTTACTTTGGGTGGACTGGGAAATGTCATGAAAACAGAGGGCCCAGGCAGCCCTGTCATAGCCATGTTGTTGCACCTTGGTGTTTTGGGTACTTTATGGAACATTCCGTTAGTTTTGTTTGGTTGGTATCTTTATTTGACGCAGTTTGCTTATTCTTGTTGGGTGACACACCACATAACATCTGTGGATATCTACCCTTTTCAAATGTTTTGGGGCTAATTGCCTTGGCTGTGCAAATAAATGCACTTGATGCCTGCTGTATGCCTTGGTGCAGTCTTATACGTCCATTCTGTTTTTTCACTTAAACAATGGCTTTATCAAGAACTTTGAATTTTCCTTTCACCTCTAGATGATCTCGCACATGCGCACTGTGCTGCTGTCTTCTCCCAGTAGTTCAGGCAGGGGTTGCTCATGCATGACGTGAACTGAGGATTGCTCTATAACTTGCTACTAAGTACGCACATGCGCACAGTGCTGCTGTCCTCTTTCTGTAAGTCAGGCAGTCACATGCTCTGTTCGCAATGTGCATATGCAGGCCAGAGACAAACTTCCTTCACTCGGGAGCTGCAAATGCACCACCAGGGTCAGGGGCACAGCATAGTCAGCTGTAAACCGAAGTGATGCACTCCAACTTCTTTGATGGCTTGTTAGACCCAGAGGTATGAACCCACAGCGGCGACCGCATTTTTATAACTTTGTCCCTCGTTGGCTGCTGCAATGCTCAACGTGGCAGAGCAGCTTCTTTACTTTCATTCCCTCGTTAGCCGCTGCTACACTTTGGCTAGGCGGAGCGGCTTTGGCAGACACATAACTGTGGAATGTCGGGGGTCTGCATTGTCCTTATCAAACATCCTTGTCGCCAAATGTAAGAATGCTTCTCCACACAAACCAAACGTTTTTAGGAGTTTTATTGCAGTTATGTAAGCACAGTCCACCAGCACTGCCTTCCTCAATGCAAGGACAGTAACGACTGGAAACAGAGCTTAGTTCAATACATAACACTCCAAACAGTTACTGACTGCATCACACAGCAATACCTCTCTACATTCTAATCACTATTCAATATTCCGGACAGAATCCTAATTATATCATACAATGCCTAGTATCTAATATTTACACAAGCTACATTATAACATAAACCAAAAATGATCTACCTGTAAATGCTTCCGCAACTCACCCCGAAATCCCAAACTTCATATGACGTATTCTTTCCCAATCTGACTTCTAGCCTGATGCAATTGTTATTACTATTGCTATTTATATAGCGCTTACAGCCAGGCCATTTAAACGCTGCAATTCAAAACAATCAGTGATCCCCTAGGAATGAATGGGTAAACAGAATAGTTTTGAGTCTCTTTCTGGTGTCAAGCACTTTATTAGACTCTGTGAGGTCATGGGGGAGTTTATTCCAAACTTTGATGGCATCATTTTCCCCCCCTCCAAATAGCAATTTCAGTTCTTTCAGATGTGGCTTCTCCCGGTAATATCGTCCGAATCAGTTGCATTGAGCAAATATAAAATGGTGGCTAGTCATTTCTGAAAAGTCCATCAGCCTTTCTGCTGCAAAGCACTGAGGCCGATATATATAAACGTTTTAAGGCGCATGGGGCCCCCCCTTCTCTGTTGAATAATTTTAAAACGCCTGGACGGATTTACCCCAAACCTGTCCCAGAAATCAAGTCATCTCTCTGTGCCCAAGTTGTTTCATATTTGGTCCAATTCAGCCCAGCTGTTCTTGTGCATCGGTTTGACATCATTTTGACTTTTTCTCTGTTGGAAAACGAATGGAAGTAGGATGAACACAGCGTTGTTTTCTTTTCTTAATAACTTGTTAATTTCTTAATTAATCTTTCCAAGACTTCCAGACTTAGGGGTTGGGCAGGGGGAGCCCATGACAAACCTTTTGATTTTTTTTAATATCAGCCAAATCAGTCCTATAGATCATGTCACTCCCCTTAACTATAGGGCCGCCACACTATAGTTAAGGTGAGTCGGAACTCCCATAGGAACGCCTTCAAATTCTATTGTTAATAACTTTTGATTTGAGTAACGAATTTTACTGAAATTTCGAAAACGGTACTTGCACCCCCCAATGCAAAGTTTCGTAAGGATCCTTTAAAAAATAAAAACGTTAAGAAGACAAAAGAAACGTGTTTTCCATAGTTGTGGCCTACTTCCCATTCATTTTTCCATAGACTAACAAGGTCAATCTTTGCCAAAGCGCACAGCCCAAACAACTTGGCCCGAAGTGATAACTCGCAATCCATGCTTGGTTTGGGGTTATTCTGTGCAGTAGTTATTTAAATATTTGTTGGAGAAGGGGGTTCCCTCTTCTCAAAAGTAGATGGCTATATCTCAGGTAAGTTACCAAAACAGGGGGTTTTTAGACATTGGGGATTAGTACAAGTTGGTTGTGAGGGGAGGCAGCGATTGAGGTAGTAGCATAACATCTCTAAGCACACAGATTTTGAGGGGATGGCAGGCTGTGACACGGGGAAGGAGTAGACGTGCAGGTCGGGCAGTGGTATTTTATTTTGACCATAGTATGCCCTTGTACGTCATCTTTTAAGGTGGCAAAATTGTTCACCAATTCTTCCATTTTGCCTTCCAGGCTGTCCAGTTTGCTATTTACAAAGTTCCTTTCCTTTCCTGTGCCCGTTTGCTGTTGTCGAAAGGGCGCCGCTTGTGCTGCCTTGCTTTCCTTTCCAATATGTTCCCTTAAAGAAAAGAAAAACTGTTAAGTGTACATGAAGCAATATATATTACATATTTTACGTTTCAAACTACGGTGCGTATCAAGGGGGTTACTATCGTAAGTCATTGCGTCATGAGGGAAAAAAGAAACATTATGCTTCTCAACTGTTGTACACTGTACCACCTGTGCAATTATCAGACAAACTTCAGTGTACTTACTACCTTGTAGCAACGTTCTGGTCTTAGTACTTTCAAGACCTTGCTCTGCCCATTCGTTCCTTGTTACCATTTAAAGTAGCAGTGCGGTAACACTGGTGAAGGCAGACGTCACTTCTCTTGTTGGTGCATTCGTTTATGGTGTACTCCCAATGTCTTTGTGCTGCTTGTTTCATAGGTACACAGTTTGCAGACCTCCTCTATTTTCCCTTGCACTTCATGCACATGGTGCTGTTTGTATATGTTCCGTGTGTTTGGTGAATGGTATCACTAAGTAAGAGAACCCCTGCCTTTCTGAGCAGGTTGGATGCCACCCAAAGTCTGCAACCAGATGCATAGTTCGCGACTTCTGTGCGCATTAACAGCGTGCCAGCAGGTTCAGTATGTTCTACAGTACATCTTTACAAAGTAAGGGTATCCTGGTAAAAAGATATGAAATTCAGTGAAAAAAACGTTCTTAAAGGGATGTTATGGCTAAGTTCCACTAGTAAAAACCTATGAAATTCACTGGAAATACATTGTTACAGGGACGTTATAGTTACATCTAAAACCAAAAAACCCCAGAAATGTGCCAGTTATGGTGAGCTAAGCAACCATAACAGACGCTACCACTGTGCACTGCAAGGACTAACACCCATGACATCACAAATGTTATTGATGACATCACTGATGACATCACATGTGTATTTAGTTTTCACAAAAAGCCTCCACAAGGGATTGCCATTGTAATGTTGGCAGAAAACTATCAGAGATCATTGGAAGAACTAACATGACATGACCTGTTATAACCAATGCATTGCTATAAATACCATTGCATTACAGAGTTCTTTCCAGAACATGCACCACCTCATGTAGAAACGCAGCCATTGTCTGCAGCATGCAACATAGAGGTGCAACATTCAAAAATCTTCCCATGTTGGATAATAAAATGATGATTGCTTTCGTTTCAGAGTTTTGTATACTGTGAAACATGTAATAGGTCGCTAAGAATGCCTCACTTAGTACATAACTGTTCTACTCTACACAAAACATAAAGACACCACAACTCATACAAGTATGCGCGGTATCCCTACAAAATATCCCCACCAAAAATATCGCAGTACATATGGCCGTTTGTCTCACCATAGGCGATATTTTTGTGGGGGATATTTTGTGGGAGCAGAGGTTTGCGGGGTTGAACCCACCCATTTTAAAATAATGCAAGGGTTGCGGGGGTGTCCCCCGCAGGGTCCAGGGGTCAATATCACCGCAAAAATATGGTGATATTTTTGTATCGCAATATCTTTGCAGGGATATTAACACATGGAAACGTATGAGCACATACAGGGCAAGTAAACTAAGCAAAAAAGTAGTAATACTACCAGAAAGTGTTCATAACCTAACTGGTTATCTTCATGCACAGAAATGATTGCTGTATTTCATGCTGCCTTCTTCCTCTATGTATATGTATCATATGATGTGCCTGAACACTACGGAATGTAGTGTAAGAACATATGAGAAGGGTAAGGTCTGCAAACGTAGTACCTTTTGCATTCTTTCTTCCTGACTGTCAGTGAAAAAAAACACCTGGCTTATGTCAGTGAACAAAAAAAGAGGGAGCCAGACATGTGATGTCATCAGTGATGTCATCAATGGCATTTGTGATGTAATCTTTATGTCATGGGTGTTAGTCCTTGCATTGCATAGTGGTAGCACAAGTTATAGTTGCTTAGCTCACCATAAATCGTGAATTTCTGGGGTTTTTCGATTTTACCTTTAACCATAACATCCCTGTAGCAATGTATTTACAGTGAATTTCATAGGTTTTTACTAGTGCAACTTAACCATAACATCACTTTAAGTACGTTTGTTCACTGAATATCTATATGTAGGTGGATATGTGTGGGTTTGTGGCTTATTTATGCATTTATTTATTTATATTATTTATTGATTGCTTATTAGGCACATATGCAATATGAAATTACTGTTTCAAAGTGCCCACAGGGCAGGGAGGGAGCGAGGGTGGCAAATACATTACAACACAATATTTAAGAGCAGAGCAGGAAGAAGGAGAGGGACAAACCTACTATGCCTTGTGAGTATTCAGAACGTGCAAGTGCAGAAAAGAGAGGGAAGAGGGGTAAGTGCTTGGGAGTCCGAGCTCATGGGTGAGCCATAAACAAAGTGCTAGGACTGTTGCATGTTACACAGCCTGGGCCGTGGGAGGTGTAAGTGCGAGCCTCCAGAGCGAAGGGTGTGTAGATGCAAAGTTCTGTGGATAGACAGGAGCTGGGAAGAATTGGTGTGAGAGATCAAGGCCCCCAGGATGCATATGGGCCAAGGACACTGATTCAGCAACTGTGGGATTAGCAGAGGAGAGAAGGAGGTTAGGAGTAGGAAAAGAGGAAAGTCTTAAGGAGCTTCCGGAATTCGAGAAGATCCTGCTCAAGTCGTAGGGGGAGGCTATTCCAAAGGACGGAGCCCACAATGGAAAGTGAGCGACCCCCTGCCCTCTGTTTAGCAAAACGCTTCATAACACAAAGAGTTGGTGCCAGAGGAGCAAAGTGGTCTGGAGGGAGAGTATTTAGCGAGATAAAGTTGAAGATAGTGTGGTCCCAGGGCCCAGACAGCCTTGTGGATGATGAAGAGGGATTTTAATTTAATCCATGCAGCAACCAGAAGCCAGTGAAGACTTTTTAGTGCAGACGTTTTTGAGCTTAAGGCCAAGGATAAGTCCTGCTGCCCTATTCTGGATAAAATGGAGGGGTTGCAGAGTGGAAGAAGGAAGATTCTGGAGGAGGCTGTTACAGTAGTCAAGTCTAGAGAGAACCAGGGCTTGAGTCACATTGAGCCTCTGAGGGAAAGTGAGAAAAGGTAAAATTCCTTTGAGAAGGAAGAGCTGATAGTTGGAATTCTTGGCAATGTCCTGAGTGATTTGGAGGAACGCGAGAGGGGATTCAAAGATGACTCCAATGTTTCTGGCTTCAGTTAAAGGTGCAGGGGGAGAACCCAAGGAGGACAGCCAGATTGAGGTGAAGAAGGAGGGAGCAAGGGTCCCAATGGGAAGTATCTCAGCTGTACAGGTGTTGAGGCAGAGATCACTGGAGGTGCACCAGTACTGGATGACAGATATGCAGTCAGGGATGATGGAGGGCGTAAGAGGGTCAGCAGGGAGTCTGAAGAAGGGCTTTGTGTCATCTTCGTAAAACTGGAATTTGGAGGAGAAAGCGGAGATGAGGCATGCAAGGAGAGCAAGGTAGATTGTAAAGAGCCAGGGAGTGAGTATAGAACCCTGGAGGACACCACAGGTGGAGATGGAAGTAGGAGAGGAGAAGGGGCCAAGGATGAATGGGGAAGAGCGGTTATTGTGGAAAGAGGACAGCGAAAAGGGCCTCATTCGGAGTAGGGCACTAAGGGATACCATGCACCGGTAAGGAGACCGGTGCTGGTAATCCCTTACCGCCCTACTACGAGGTTCCTTAGTGGGTCCCATCCTTAACGCCTGGTCTGACCAGGTGTTAAGGACGGGACCCGTTAAGGGACTTCAGAGCTAATAACAGTACCGCAAATTGCGGTACCGTTATTAGCTACTTCCCCATTCCCATTGAGCCCTATGGGGGCTCAAATGGGAATGGGAAATTTTTTTTTCAATGGGGATTTACCGGTCCCGCAAAGGTCGGACTACACCGGTAAGTCCCCATTGAACGAGACCGGTGCCGGTACCGTTATTGGTGGCAGTCATGGCACAAATAGTGCCATGACTACCTCCAATCTCGGAATGAGGCCCAAAGTGTATTGTGGAGCCTTATGAGAATGAAATGGTTAACTGTGTCAAATGCAGAGGAGATATCAAGAAGGATAAGGACAGCTGAGTACAGAGATGCAAGCAGTTCTTCACGGGTGTTCAGAAGAGCATTTTCCGTACTTCTCAATGCTCGGAATCCAGATTGATGGTCGTGGAGGCCACCAACAAGTTCGGTGTCAGTGTTGAGTTGGGGCAAGAGCAGCTTCTCAAGCAGCTGCCTGAGGAAGGGGGTGATGGCTGGCAGGGCAGGTAGAGTCAGAGTTTTTTTTTTTAATAAGAGTGTTTTTTTTCAGGAGTGGGAATTGTACCTTCCCTATAAAATTCCACACCGTTTCACCAATCTGGACCACATTGT
Organism: Ambystoma mexicanum; assembly: GCF_040938575.1. Taxonomy (NCBI): domain Eukaryota; kingdom Metazoa; phylum Chordata; class Amphibia; order Caudata; family Ambystomatidae; genus Ambystoma; species Ambystoma mexicanum. The sequence continues at coordinate 655,563,902 of NC_090933.1, read as the reverse complement.
GCACAGTCATCTGTTAGAATCCCCTGGATAATACTGGCTACATGACATCTGAAAAACCCCACCCCTTTGCCTGGATTGCAGCAAAAGTGCAAATGTGGGTGTAGGTTTGTGGCTTCGCACATATCCCCTAAACAATTCCACACTGTTTCATCAATCTGCACCACATTTTGCACAGTCACCTGTTAGGATCCTCCAGACATGAATGGCTTTGTGACATTTCGACACACCACCTCTTTGCTTGGATTTCAGCAAAAGTCTCTGGGTTAGTGGGTTTGTGGCGTTGTGTATGCTACCTATATAATTCCACACCGTTTCACCATTCTGCACCAAATGTTGTACAGTCACCAGTCAAGATCCTCCAGACAGTAATGGTTACATGACAGTTAGACACCCAATCCCTTTCCCTGGATTTGTGTAAAAGTAAACATTTGTTAGTGGGTTTCTACTTTTGTGGCTTAGCAAAGTGGTGTTCCTTATACAATTCCACACCGTTTTACCAATCTTCACCAAATTTTGCAAAGTTACCTGTTAGGACCCTTAGGACATTACTGGCTACCAGAAATTTCAGCAAAAATAAAAAAGGAATTGTGGGTTTGTGGCTTGGTGTAGCGTTGTTCCTTATACAATTCCACAGCATTTCACCAATGTGCACCAAATTTTGCATAGTTACCTGTTAGGAGGCTCCAGACATTACTGGTTACTTGACATTGGGACACCCTACCCCATTTCCCGGATTTCATCACAAGTCAACCTTTGTTTGTGTATTTATGGGTTTGTGGCTTAGCACAGTGTTGATTCTTATACAATTCTACACTGTTTCGCCAATTTACAGCACATTTTGCATAGTTACCTGTTAGGACACTCTGGACATTACTGGCTACATGACATTTGGACACCCTACCCCGTTACCCGGATTTCAGCACATGTCAAAATGTGTTTCTGAGGCTTTGGCTTGGTGAAGAGTTGTTCCATATACAAATCCACATCTTTTCACGAACACCACATTTTGCATAGTTCACATTTTGCATAGTTACCTGATAGGAGACAAGACATTTGGGGACCCCACCCCTTCCTTGGATTTCAGCACCTTCACACATGAGACGGTTGACTGAAATCGCTGAAACATCAATGTGGTCATAGCAGGACCGGTCCCAACACGAGGAACAAAACTCAAGGACCAGGCCCTACGATGCACAGTTTACAAAGGTTTACAACATATTTGCACATGAAGCAATACGTGAATTCAAAACAGTGACCTACAGGATCAGTGTTATCATGTCTGTCTACAGAACCAGTTCGGAGAGTGGGTACCTTTGCTAGTATATTTATAAAAGTGAAAATGTGTTGGTCTGCTTGTGGCATGGCGAATCATTGTTCCTTATAAAATTCCACACGATTCACCAATCTGCACCACATTTTGCATATTTATGTGTTAGAACCCTCTTGGCAATACTGGCTACATGACATTTGGACACCCCACTCCGTTCTCCGGATTTCAATTTTGATTTCAGACAGTCAAAATGTGTTTGTGGGTTTGTGACATTTGTGATGTAATCTTTGATGTCATGGGTGTTTGTCCTTGTAGTGGACAGTGGTAGCACGAGTTATGGTTGCATAGCGTACCATAACCTGCGAATTTGTGGGGTTTAAGGTTTTACCTGTAACCATAATGCTCCTGAAGCAACGTTTTTCCATTGAATTTCATAGGTTTTTATTGGTGCAACTTAACCATAACGTCCCTTTAACAAGGTTTTTTTGTTAGTGAATTTCATAGGTTTTTAATAGTGCACTGTAACCATAACAATGCTTTAGGCTAGTTTTTTTCAATAAAGTGGAAATGGTTTCAGTAGCGCAACTTAACCATAACGTCCCTTTAACAAGGTTTTTTGTTAGTGATATACATATAGGGGAAGAAGAAAGCGTAAAACGCAGGAAGCATTTCTGTGGATGAAGGTAATCAGTTACGTTATGAACAGTTACTGATAATAGTGCTCCTTTTTTGTGTAATTTAATTTCCCCGTATATGCTCATATTGGTATGCAGTGTGGTGTCTTTATGTTTTCTGTACAGAAGTGCAATTATGTAGTTATTAAGAGAATGATAGCTAGTTCTTACATGTTTCACAGTACCCAAAATTGTAAAATGAAAGCATTCATGATGTCACTATGTGACATGAGAACATTTTCAATAGTACAACTCAATGGGACATGGTGCAGAGAATGGCTTTGTTTGACTTGGGTCGTGTACTGCAAAAAAATTGTGTAAATAGTATGGTGCGTATTGCTATGCATTGCTCAATGACCTACTTCTCTATTGGTAGTTCTTCCAATGATGTTGCATAGATTTTTTGCCACCATAACAAAAACAATCCCCTGTGGAGGCTTCCCATAAAAACAAAATACACATGTGATGTCATCAGTGATGTCATGAATGAGATCTGTGAATGCATCTCTGATGTCCTGGGTGTTAATTCTTGCAGTGCACACTGGTGGTGCTTAGCTTACCATAACTTGTGAATTTCTGGGTTTTTTCGGTTTTACCTGTAACCATACCGTCCCGGTAACAACGGTTTTCTATTGAATTGCATAGGTCTTTGCTAGTGCAACTTAACCATAACGTTCCTTTAACAATGTTTTTTGCCAGAATATGTCATTGGTTTCTAGCAGGGTATGCTAAGTTTGTAAAGAAGAACTCTCTAACATAGTGAAACGGGTGCCAGCATGATAAAACAGACAGCAGTAGCAAACTATGCGTCTGGTTGCGCACATTGGGTGGTATGCAACCTGCTCAGGAAGGCACCTGCTCTCTTACATGGTGGTGTCAATCACCAAATGCAAAAAATGGCAAAACAAAATGGAGTAGGTGTTGAAAATGTATATGTACAAAGCAAACAGGAGAAAGACTTTGGGAGGACACCATAAGGGAATGCATCAACAACAGAATTAACGTCTCCCTTAACCAATCGTACCGCACTGCTACTGTACATGGGAACAAAGAAGTAAGGGGCAGAGTAACAACTTACAGCAAAACGTTGGTACAATGTGGTAAAAAAGCAGAACAGTCTGTAATGATTGCACGGAGGTTGCAGTATGCAATAGTACATATGTGTAACGTGTGTTTTTGGAAACGCAGCAATGGCAAGGACCTTCGAGTTGCAGGAAAATAATGTCCCTCATAACAGAATGACTTTGTACAGTAACCCCATTGGTACGCACTGCAGTGTGAAGCATGCGTTATATACTTTATATTCCTACATGTAGAGAAAGCGCATTCTGTTTTCCGTAAGAAAACACATTGCAAAGGAAAGGAAGGCAGTAGAATCCGCAATGCTTGCACAACACCATTTGTGCGTAGCAAACAAAAGAAATTGTGCAAATAGCAAAAAAGGAGGCTGCAAGGCAAAGGGGAAAAAAATGGGGAACAATTGTGCCCGCTTACAAGGTGCGCTACTAAAACGTGACCAGGTGAAATCAACTACCCCTTTCGCAATCCGCTTAATTAGAAGCCAACAGGTATGGCGCTTACTCTGTCTGAAACCACTTAAAAAGACACATGTACTAGGTCTAGACAAATGAGCCATTTTAATAATTCTTGGTAAAACAAACGACATGTCAGTAAGTAAACACAAGCAAGTAAAGAAAGTGATAATAGTTTACTCATTAGGTAAATGCAGTAACTTTTTAAATAGCAAAGAGTACCTTGACATCAAACAGATTTTGTTTTGTAGATGCTTAACTAAGGCTACAGTTTTTAACAAAGAACAAGTGTACTTGGTGTTACAAACTGTAATGTTACATTGAAATAAGTAAGCATCACAGAAATTGAGTAAAAATGTGAGCAAACATACAATACAGGATTCCAAAATCAGGGGAGCTGGGAGCAATGTACATGCTACTTGTTGCAGAGAAGGGCCTGCCCAGCTTAACAGTCAACAGTTAGCAGGAGCTGCTACATTTCACACCCACAGCAACTACTGCCAAACAAGCACAAGTATGTCAATATGGGACAATCTGTAAATAAACAGTATGACACATCAACATCAAAATTATTCCAGAAAACAGTCCTTAGTTATTCACGAATAAGTCCTGTACACGTGTTTCACCACAAAGTGTGGATATTCATGAGGTGCAAAGTACTCTTAAGTTGATTTATCGTACGTATGATATCCCAGCTCCTTTTATAATTCCACCAGACAAGTTATCAATGATTTTTGTACTAGTTGAATGGAATGGGTTTCATAATGCAATGTTTCTAAGAACTGCATTGCTGTATTATAATGTGGAGGCTGTGATTGAGGCCTAGACTGTTGGGTGCATGGCCTTGGCCCAACAGTCTAGGCCTAGGCCACAGTCGCCACATTGTAACAGAGCCATGCAGGCGACCAGTTATGCATGTGCCAAATATCACAAAGCCAATATACGCATTGGCACTTCCAAACAACCGCCACACCATAAAGCAGAGACGCAATGACACGTGTTCCACTTACTGTAATGCAGCAACAAACCAGTGTGTTGTGCACCGCTACCCACCTCTAATCAGAAACCATTACAAGCATGCCAACCAAACAAGATAGTCTTTGCAGCTGTCAGTCTGCTTCAACCACTGCAGTACGCGCATAGAAGCAATGGTGGATACTGCGTGGCAACACTTACTAATCTGCGCAATGGACACTACACAAGCATATATAAGAAACATTTGCAACGGGACCTCTTCCATATGTATGGTACATGCAACCAACATTATTTGCACTGCAGCCAAATGAGACGTAAAGAGAAGCAATGTGGCACCTACCTTCCCCTTTGAACAAGTACACATTAGAGCAACCAACGTTTTTTGCACTGCCACCAAATGAGAGACAATAATCAACAATGTGGAACCTACTATGATACAGTGCAGTTCCATTTTGAACCAGTGCACATCATTTTCTGTAGAACGGCTGCAGGCATGCAGCCAAGGACCTACGGATTTAGGTCACACAGCACACCATAGTTCAAGCTATGTTTACATCACCATGTGTCGTGTAATGCACTCCCCTTCAGCAAATGTGCCTGCCATGGGATACTGTGGTGACACCACGGTCTTCTTGTATATATGGATAGATATCACGTGAAGGTCCTCTCACTCCCGTACCCTTTCCATCCCTTATTCCCACCACCAGCTGCCGTACACTGTTACTTTCAAATCCTTTTCCCGCTGCATTGTCTTACGATACAACAGGACGCCGACATGGAACACTGTTCACACATCCCTTCACTGCACACTGCAGTGCAAGCAAACTGTTAGCCATGCTGCGGACAGGAAAATAGGACGGCGGAGCGGTTCCACATATGACTATTTTGAATATATGCACAATGCTACGTACAAAAGGCCCAGCCATGCACACAGTACTGTAGACCCTTGCCACACACACCGCAACACTGTCCTCCAATACAGCATGGCAGCGTTTCCCAAAACCCTGACGCACAGCACGCTTTCCTCCAGCCAACCACTGGCTGTGTCCACTGTTTGCAGACAGCACAGCATACCGCAGGCCAATGACACTTCGGTCCGTAGAGCGAACATGCAAATGGGTCCGCAGAGCGGACCCAGATATCACACATTTTTTGGGATGTACATTTCACTGTTTCCCAAATTACCGGTCCGACTGCAACCAAACACACTAAAGCCCGCTTTCTGCCCCAAGCCCCCACTCCTGACGCAAATTTGGTGAAAATCCATCCAGCCGTTTGGGATGTAGTCATGCGCAAAGTTTTTCCCCATTCAGTCTATGTGAAAACATTTATTTTGTGACGCCCCCTATAACTTCCCCGCCCCACACACAATTTGGCGAAAAAATTCAGAGCAGCCCATATACTTTTTTTGCAATGTTTGTTGAGGATTCGTCCAGGGGGAGCGAAGTTATGAGCCACCGAAAAAGTGTTCTTCCTAGGAGTTTAGCAACTTAACCATAACTACACGGCCGCTACCGCCATATATATATATGTGGTCTTCCTATGAGTTTAGCAACTTAACGATAACTACACGCCCGCTACTATGGGCCGTGTAATATATATATATATTACACGGCCAGCAGTAGTGGCCGTGTAGTTATGGTTAAGTTGCTAAAACCAAAGGAAGACCACTATTTTGGCAATTTATAACTTTGCTCCCCAACGGAGGAATCCTCACCAAACGTTGCAAAAAAAGTACATGGCACACTGAATTTTTCCGGCGAGTTTCTTGAGGTTTCGTGCAGGGGTGGAAAGGTATGGGGGGGTCCCAAAATTATTATTTTTTCCATAGACTGAATGGGCAAAAACTTTGCGTACGGCTAGAGCACAAACATCTGGACGGATTTGCACCAAATTTGCGGCAGGTGTGTGGGCTTGGGTCAGAAAGTGTGCTTTTGTGTGGTTGGTGGAAATGCGACCAGTACTTTTGCTGAAAAGAACTGAAATGTACGTCTCAAAAAATGTGTGATATTTGGCTCCGCTCCACAGAACCATTTCCCTGTTTGTTCCACGGACAGAAGTCTCATTGGCTTGCAGTACACCGTGCTGTCAGCAAACTTTGAACGCGGCCGGTGGTTGGCTGGAGGGAAGCATGTTGTGTGTCAAAGTTTTTGGGAAACGCTGCAATGGTGTATCGGAGGACAGTGCAGTGCCCAAAGGGACTGACAAACAGAATGTACGCCATGTGGTGGTGGGAAGAGGGGATGGAAAGGGTGGGGGAGAGATAAGTGGTTCATCTGAGATGTGTGATTATTAAGTGGACGAAGACTGGTGTGCCTACAGTATCTGTGTATACTGTGCCAATTGTCCAGTCCCTGCACAGGCGACTACCATGTGTGAATGCCACGACCTCTTACCGTGCTGACTGGTGGTAGCTGAATAGCAGATGGGAGAGCATTGCAAAACATATATTACGCCATGTGGCTGTGGGAAGAAGGGATGGAAAGGGTGGGGGAGTGAGAAGTGATTCATGTGAGATATTTCAATAGGTGGGCGAAGACATTGATGTGGCTGCAGTATCCATGCATACAGGGCCAATTCGCGGGTCTCTGCACAGCCAAGTACCATGTGTGCCGCATACAGGCAGGCTTAGCTACGGCACGATAGCTGGTGCGGACACCTCTATCCGTGGTGACTGGTGGGAGCTCATTTGCAGAAGGGGAGTGCATTGCACATGAAATGCACATTGTAAAATAGCGTGTTCTCCGGGGTGTTGTGTGTGGTAAGCCCGTAGCCCATTCCATGCACGGATGGAGGCCTTGCACCGACAACTATGAGCTGTCGTTGTAATTAGGTTTCACATTTTTGCCTTCTGTGTGTGGTTCACCAGCATTGCATACATTGTTCATTCCATGGGTGTGATGCTTCTTAGCACATCCTACAGTGCTTACTCCGTGGCTGCAGCTACTGGAGTGAACAGTTCTGCAGTGAGTGCACTGAGTGCAGTGTTGTAATACTGTCAGTATAGAAGAGGCTAGGGTTGAAGAGCATCTTCTATGTGCATGGATACTGCAGAGTTTGAAGTGGGTGCCATATTCAAATAGTGTGTGCATAGAAGTTGATAGGGGTGAACTGCATATCGCATAGGATTGTGTAGTGTTCATTGCACGGAGTGCTGACTACTGTACTGCAGTATGTGGTATTGCTTTTGTGTACTGAATAGAGTGCTGGGAGCCATACTATGTGTATGAAAGTGGGTATGGGTGCCGCAGGCTGTGTTATGTTTTTAGATTCTGCTAACTGTTGCATGTTTCCATGCATATCTGTATTATGGTGCAGAGGTTGGGTAGCACTGGCGGTGGCTGTGGTTTTTGTTGTACGGCTGGGTATTGTGCAGTGAAAAGTAAGTCTAGCAGTGTGCCCACTGGGTTCAGTGTTGGAACACTGTCAGTATAGAAGAAGGTAGGGTTGAAGTGAATCTTGTATGTGCTTGGATATTCTGGTTTCTGTAGCTTCCTGTGAGTAGGCCCAATGTTGTGAAGATTGTGTGGTTCGGTTGTCTGCGTAATATTTTGTAAATGGAAGTGGGTAGGGGTGGCTGAGGCAGTGGTATGTTTATGGAATCTGCTAACTGTTACATGTTTGCATGCATCGCTGTGTTATGGTGCTGGGGTTGGGTAGAGGTGCCGCTGCCTATGTTACATTTCTGGATTGTGGTGTGTGGAGTGTGGTACTTGGGCGAATGTTGCTGTGCATGGCTGCATTAGGTTGTGGTGGGTGTGGGCAAGGCCTAGACTAATGGGTGCATGGCCAAAGGCCATAGGCCGTAAGCCATGCACCCAATAGTCTAGGCTTTGCCCACACGCACTGCAGCAATGCAGTTTAGACTGCATCTGTCAGAGGGTGCTCACCTTTACAGAATGGTTGTGGAGCACATTTTACACTTGAAAGAGCACCAGAAGTCAGCTGATATGCATATATTGTTGGTTGGTTCGTTTGGCAGTAACACCATTGTATGTAGCTTCCTGGGCGTAGGCCCAATGTTTTGAAGATTGTGTGGTTTGGTTGCCTGTGAGATAATACTTTGTGAATGGAAGTGGGTAGGGGTGGCTGACACAGTGGTATGTTTGTGGAATCTGCTAACTGTTACATGTTTGCATGCATCGCTGTGTTATGCTGCTGGGGTTGGGTAGAAGTGCCGCTGCCTATTTTATGTTTGTGGATTGTGGTTTCCGGACACATGTTTGCATTAATGGCTCCATTATCTTGTGATGGGTGTGGGCAAGCAGTAGACTCTTGTGTGCATGGTCAAAGGCATGATGGGTGCCGGTCTGGATGATTTTGGATGCTGAGATGCAGTCAAAATTGCATTGCTGCTGTGCGTGTGGCCAAGGCCTAGACTACTGCGTGCATGGCCAAAGACGCAGGCCATAGGCCATGCACCCAAAAGCCAAGGCCTGCACCACACAGAAAAAGCAGATGCAAAGAAAAAGGCTTTGAGGTGCTTCCAGACTCAGCGATGGTTCTCCTCAATTTTCAGGGTGGCAGGGAGGCTGTTGCAGAGGGAGGCCACAGCCGAAAATAAGACATCTACCACCAACTGGTTGCTTGCAGAAGTGACTGACCCTGATGGTGTTGGAGGAGGATGAGGGAAGAGCTTGAGCAGGGAGATATATAGGAAGTGAGAGTTGAAGGTATTGAGGTCCCATGGCCCAGAAGGCCTTGTGCATAATGCAGAGGGTTTTAACCTTATTCCTCGCAGCCACTGGGAGCTATTGCAGACATTTCAGTGCAGGAGAGATACCATCCCTGGGCTTGAGGCCAAGTCGCGTAGTCCTCTTCTGGATGAGTTGCAGAGGGCGGAGAGTAGAAGCGGGCAGATTTAAAAAGAGCCTGTTTCAATAGTCCAGCCTAGACAGAAGCACAGCTGTGCAGACAGTGACCTTTTGGGAACTTGCTTTAGGTTGGAAAGATAGATTCAGTGCTGCTTTTGGTGGCAGATTTCTACGATTTATGTAGGAGATGAGTTAGTGGGGAAAACAATTGATAGCATTGTAGGAAGGAAAGCAGAGAGTTCCTGTTTCGATATTACAATGTATGATATGGGTCAATGAAAACATTGCAAGAACATGCCAAGTGCCACTTGATGGTAGGGGATGGGAAAACAAACCAGAATGCTTTTAAAGAACTTAATGGATGCTCAGTGGCAGATACTGTGCGCAGAGGCACTTATAACACAGTTGTAAACATACTGCAGAAAAGGTTTTCATACCTCCATTTTGTGGTGACGGGTGATCATGTGGATGAATGTGGACTCACAAATCTTACAATCTTTTACTGAACTTTCTACTGGACGTGCTTTCAAATGAAAGGACACTTGCAGGCTGGATTTGTAAGGTTACATATGAAGTGTTGTGCAGAACAGCCAGTGTTAGATGCTAATGTCTTGGATGGCATTGGTGGATGCGTGTGTGACTATTCACCCATACCCAATAAGGTAGTGGTGGAAAATAATAGTGGAAAGGGAAGAAGGACTGCTCCTGCTTTAGTGGGGTGCGGCCCTCGCTGTACTTTGGGAAGCGCACGTGCCCCATTCTGCGCTTCTCTCCCTGCTGGTCAGTGGAAATGGGACTGTGGGGATTATCCAATCAGGTACTGTGGGTGTGGTTCACAGGAAGGAGTGGTCATACTGTTGTACATTACTCTGCGTAGTGAGGCTGGCTGACATGGCGAAACGCATTGTGTTGACTTTGGGTGATGCCCTTGTGATAGATCTGTACAAGTATGCCTAGGAAAGACACTTTGATGGCAATTTCGGTTTGGAAGGATTGGATGCATTGTGGTGCGCTATCTATGACCGCAGTTTTGCCGATATGCATGCACTTTGCAGAGACCTGGCCACTTTTTCTACTGTTGATGTTAACGTCATGCACTATGGGTTACGTGGCTTGTTTAGGCGTGTTCCGTCAACTGAAGAGGTTGCTGAATGTAGTGAAGAGGCTTTTTCCCACTGCCAAAGTGCTTTTCTCATCCATACCACCAAGAAGAGTATGGAACAATGCTCATGGAAGTTGTTCCGAGCCAGAGGTTGGAAGGTGTCTCATCAACAGAAGCATGTATACTTTTGTGTCCGCTCATGGGATGTTCTTCTGCAACAATGACCTCATTAGCTGTGGAAATTATGTGTTTTTCCAAGCAAATGGCATTTCGTTGTCGCCCATTGATAATGCTGTTTTGTTTGCCGGTCTACTGGATGCACTGAAGTGTTTACTGTAACAATGATAGCACAAGAAAACACAAAATCAAATAAAAACTGAAAAAAGGTGTTTCACTAGAAGCACCTAATAAAACCAAAAAAACAAAAAGGCCTCTCTTCAGAGCCGCCCCTAAAAACGAACTCCCCTACACTGGTTGCAATTTATTCCCGAGGCCCACATGCTGCACAAAATCCACAACCAGGGATTTTGAGGAAGGCCATGGAAATGGGACTGTGCAGGCTGAGATATTGCGCAATACCGTTTCTGGTTGTGGTGTGTACGCAGAGGACTAGTGTACAGAACTGATACTGTTACATGGAGAACACTTCAATGTGATTGGTGGATGCGTGTGGAATATTCTAAAAGTACGCAATGACGGCATGCTGGAAAGAAGGAAGTGGAAAGGAAAGAAAGAATGTTTCTGCTTTATTGCGGCATCGTCCTTGCCGTACTTAGGGAAACACACATGCCACATATTACCGTTTTCAGCATGCTACCCATGGGAATGGGACAATGGGGACTATCACAACTGAGAGTGTGGAGCAAAGGAAGGGCCGTTAATAGTTTTCTCCATTACTGTGCATAGTGAGCCGGGCTGACATGGTTGCCATTACTTGCAAATGCAGTGTAGCACAGCAGATTCGGTCCAAAATCAATTACAGGGCAAACCTATGTAACCTGCTACTCTGTTCTGAAAAACTACAACCAGATTGCGGATCAGCAGTGGTGCAGCCTTTTGTAGGGCTGCTGTGGAGAACTTGCTCCAGGCAAACAGGCCTACATTGGGCTTCATTCCGAGTTTTGTGGTAAGTATGGGTTTTTACCGGCATGGCGGAAAGATCGAGTCCGGTCTGGTACGACGCCGCAATTTACAGGCCATTGCGACTTCGCGGGCACGAGCTTTCCGCCATGCCAGTAAATCCCCTAGCGGCATACCGCTAAAGGGCCCGTAAAACCCCTTAGCGGCATGAAGTGAGACGGTCATTACAACACCGCCACCGAAGCTTCGCTGTCTGTTATTAGCAGTGACCGTAATTTACGGTATCGGTAAATTACGGTCACTGCTAATTAACGGATACGGAAATTACGTCATCGCACAGGAACGGGAAGGAGCGCGGCGGCCATCTTTAAAAACACAATCCATTGCCATCCTCTCAATACAGTACCCGGGGGTATATTTTGACCCTTAAAAAAGCCATCACTGACCAGTATCATGCCAAAAGCACTGAAGGAAGGTGCCGCCCGCATCAGGAAGGAGCGTTTCACGCAGGACGAGCTCCAGGTCCTGGTGGACACCCTGCACGCAAATGCTGAGATAGTATTCAGCAGTGACATGCGTAGGCCCACCATTGCCAGGAAGAAGGAGATCTGGGACTTGGTTGCACAGAGGGTGAGCACCGTAGGGAACACCCCCGTACGACGAGGGACTGCAGGAAACGGTGGGATGACCTCCGTCTCAGGGTGCGGGCCATCCTATCGGCCAACCGAACACAGGCCCTGGAGACAGGAGGATGCCCAGCTTCTCCCATCAAGATGATGCCCTGGGAGCAAACGTGTGCGGACATGATGGGCACTGAAGCCATAGAGGGGGTCGGCGAGATGGAGTTCGGTGCCCCGTCATCCGCAGATGGAGGTGAGTGTCATGAGTGAAGATAGTAAATGCATTCCCAATGTAAGGCACTGCAAAGGGCTGGGCAAGCAGTCACATCACGTATGGGACCCCCCCCCCCATCAAATCATGCCGTCACAAGTGAGACCCAGGCTGATGCCAGGTGCAAGGCTCCAACCCATATTGGCCATAGCACACAAAAGGCAGTCAATGTGAGTCAGCACAGTACTCCACCAACATGAGTGACCCAGACACCTGCATGCATTTACCATCCAAGCCCAGATCACTGTCCCACTCCCCACCCAAATGTCAACAAAATGCTGCAATCCCATTGTTATACCATAGGCTTGAAGAAATGCTGACCCCCAAATTATAGCTCATGCCATCTCTCTCTTCCCCCAGACAGGCAGCGGCCATGAAAGTGAGGGCCAGGAAGCCACGCAGCCCTGTACCTCCAGGGGCACAGCCAGGGGACAGCGTAAACCTGCAGGAAGGAAGAAGGCACAGGCAACACCACCTGCACCAGCAACCCCCATGGAGGCTGCACAACCCACACCCACATCCCTACCCATGCCTGCACTGCCGACGGAGACATGCCCCACGGTGCACTCAGAGGAGTCCAGTGTGGCAGGGGAGAATGCTGCCATGTGCCTCCTCGAGGAGCCAGATATCCCAACATCAGTTCCCGTATCCGACGCGGAGGAGCCCTATGACATTGTACACAGCCCAGACACCCCATCCTACAGTCAAGTTGCACACAGCGACTCCGGGGAGAGTGACACCCCAGGCCTCACAGGCCAAGGAGCACCACCTGCCAGTCCTGGATCCACCTCCCCTGCAGAAAGCCCTGAAAGGGCTGCAGGCTCAACACCACGGCTACCGAGCACATCTGCCACACCGGCCATGGATGGATTGCACTCCCAGCGCCTCACGGGCCTGATTGAGGAATTTATCCGGGACAACCGTGAATCCAGGTCGGAGTGCCACAATGACCTGCAGGCCCTGGGCGAAGTCATCACTGCCAACACAAACCGGCTATGTGAGGTGCTGGGCTGGATCGCTGATGCCCTGGAGGCAGCACCCCCCAGATCACAGCCCCAGTGGGAGTACCCACCCTCACAGTGCTCCTCCACGCAGACCAGCCCTGTCCATCGGTCAATGCGCACACTCCGCCGCCAGAACATGGATACCCCTTGCTCTGGAAGTACACAATGACCATACTGCCACACACATGTGGCCTATGTTGCACTGATGGGACTATTGTGGGGTTGTTGCGGGGGGAGGGGGGTGAGGGTGTGTGTGGGAGTTGGGGGGAGGGGGAGGGGGGTGAGGGTGTGTGTGGGAGTTGGGGGGGGAGGGGGAGGGGGGTGAGGGTGTGTGTGGGAGTTGGGGGGGAGGGGGAGGGGGATGAGGGTGGTGGTTTTGTTGTACACGTTCCTACATAAATGTTGAATACACTGGTTGTTCATTCCCAAAAAACAGAGTGGACATTGCTCATTTTGCTTGTGTCTTTTAATGTCGCACATTGCATGGTGTACATGTATCCCCACACCCAGTGCCCAATGTCCTCTCACCCTCATACCCTCAGCTGACTTGTGAGCCAGAAATATTGTCCAATCAATGATTGCCGCACTGAACGTCCCTCCTGTGCATCGGCACCGTGCTGCTGTCCTGCCATTCCTTCCTCCTCCCCCTCATCATCATCTGGTGGTAGCAGTTCCACGTCAGGGGGCAGTGGCACGTTCCGATGGATGCACATGTTGTGTAGCATTACACATGCCATGGTGATCTTGGACACCTTCTCGTGGCTGTAGATGAGTGCCCCACCAGACCGGCTGAGGCAACGAAATCGTGCCTTCAACAGGCCGAAGGTCTGCTCTATCAACACCCGTGTACGGGTATGGGATCTATTGTAGTCCTCCTCGTGCCTGTTCTGTGGGTTGCGGACCGGGGTCATGAGCCACGGCTTTAGAGGGTAGCCAGCATCACCTGCATGGAAGTGGAAAGGAGGTAATTGTGTGGGCATTCATGGTGGAGAATTGTACTAGTCTTAGATGGCCGCAGATGACTACTGGGATGAGTATGCATCCCCCCCCCCCTTTCCCACCCAGGTGGAGTATGCATCCCCCCCTTTCCCACCCAGGTGGAGTATGCATCCTCCCCCCTTTTCCCACCCAGGTGGAGTATGCAGGCGACCTACTCACAGCCCCAATGCACTGCCATGGCCCATTCAGGTTACTCACCAAGCAGCCAGGCACGTCGGCTGGCATGTCGCTCCATGTAGCGTGGTAGTGTTGAGTTCCGCAGGACCAAGGAGTCATGAGTTGATCCGGGGTATCGGGCATTGCAATGTGTGATGGATTTACTGGCATTACACACCATCTGGACGTTGATGGAGTGGTATTGCTTGCGGTTGCGATACGGCACCTCCATGGCATGCGGGACCACTAATTCCACGTGGGTGCAGACAACCCCACCTATGCAATTTGGCATGCCTGCCAGTGCATGGAAGGCAGCTTTGGTGTCATATATCTCCTGGGGAGTACGGGGTAGGGATATGTATTCCCTTGTGTGGGTGAGGAGGGCATCCAGCACTTGTTTGAGTATCCGTGAAAATATGGGCTGTGAAATGCCATGCATGTGCCCCACTGTATGCTGGTAGCTGCCTGTGGCAAGGAAGTGGAGCACAGACACTACCTTCAGTAGAGGGGGGATGGCAGTGCGGATTTCTATGCGGCTCACTATATCATCATGTATCATGTCCACTATGCTGGTAATGGTGTCCCAGTCAAGCTGGTACAGGGTGTGGATCTGCTCTGGTGTGAGGTTGAAGGGGGTGGCTCTGATGCGGGGGATTGGGGCTGCCGGCGTGGTAATGGTGGCTGCACCGGTAGGGCATGCTGGGCCTGTCTCACCCTCCTTCTCTTCCTGTGTATCCTCTGTGGTGGGGGTTGTGGTTGTTGTAGTTGCTGTTGTTGTAGTTGCTGCCTTGCAAGCAGGGCCTCCAGCTCCAGGAATGCTGCTACAATTGGCATTATCTTGGTGTGGGAGGGGGTGTGGTGTGTGGGTGTGCTCCTTTTGTGCTGTGTCAGACTCCATTGCCTCCACCTGTGCTGATTGAGTGCACCTGTTCCTCTTGGAAACACTGCTCAGGGTCCTTAACACCTTCTCGGCGATGCCGGTATTTACTCCATGGCGGTAAGGTACTTTGCGGTCTTGTGGAGGCCGTTTTTTCCATGTCCGCTATACTTGGGATCAGCTCCGGTTTACGCCATGCCGCTAATTACGGCATGGCGTGTCGGGCGCACGCCACTAAACCGCTATTTACGGCATCGTACTTTACAACGCTGTAAATAACAGTCTGGTGGGTCAGAATGGGCCGTAACGGGAAACGATGCCGGTAGTCCTTTACCGGCATCATTTTTCCCTTACCACCCAACTCGGAATGACCCCCATTGTGTTTGTAAGCATATACTTTCCAAAAAACACTCTGTACATTGAACATCAGTGTACTTTTCTGCTGTCTCTGGGCCCGTATCATGTCCCCGAAATCAGAGCCCACGTGCAGCGTGGGTGTGGTCGCCTGTTGACATCGCCACTGTTCTCCCCTGGGACGGCTATCCGGAGGACACGTTTTGGCCAGAATGCGTTGTGCGCATGTGCATAGGTGTCCGCTGCACGCCGTTGCCAATTCTGTACTGATTAATAGTGCGACACACGTTCGCTGACCATTTTGGGACATGCTGGGTATTTATAGGGTGTAGTAGGTGGGATGTTTACGTGTATAGCTACCCTTAGGACGTGGGTGGGCGGCTCGAACTAATTAAAGTTTGTTTACATATGCTGCTCAGTGACAGTGTAACCAGAACACAGAGGCAAAGATACACATGCGTGTACTTGCATAACAATGAAACGTCCACTCCCACACATAATTATAGGTGGTACACAAGATGCCGACTTGTGGGCCGTAGTGGCGTTGCACGGATGCCTTTATTGTCATTGCGGATAGGCCTGGCAGGTGCGGTGTACGTAGGACACCTCCCCTTTGCTTAATTGCGGACATTCCTATGCGGACTGTGCGCCCCTTAGTCAAAATGGCATTTTTTAAAAAAACAATACCATATATACACTCAACAACAATTTAAATATCAACGCTTACTTGCACACATTGATACATACCATTAGGAAAGGGAAGGGGTACCAGAAGTGGATACTTATTGTGGGGAATTGGGGATTTGCACAAGTTGGTTGTTAGGGGAGGAAGAGATTAAAGTATCACCATAACATCTCCCATCACACAGATTTTGAGGGGGATGGCGGACTTTGACATGGGGAAGGGGTACAGGTGCAAGTCTGCCAGTGCTGTTTTATTTTGTCCATAATATATCCTTGTACACAATCTTTTCAGGCGGCACAATTGTTTACCAATTTTTCCATTTTGGCTTCCAAGCTGTTCATTTAGCTATTTACAGAGTTTCTTTCCTTTCCTATGCCCGTATGCTGTTGTGGAAGGGATGCTGCTTGTGCTGCCTTGCTTTCCTTTCCAATATGTTCTCTTACAGAAAAGAAAATGTATTAGGTGTACATGAAGCAATATATATTACATAATTTATGTTTCACACTACTGTGCGTACCAATGGGGTTACTATCATAAATCACTGTGTCATGAGGGAAATTTCCTTCGAGCCACTGTAAGGTGCTTGCCATTGCTACATACATAAAAAAAATGTCTGCTTCTGTAACACTGAATACTGTACCTCCTGTGCAATTATCAAGCAAAATGTACTGTGCTTGCTACGTTGCAGTGATGTTCTGGTCTTAGTACTTTCCCGTCCTTACTCTGGCCGTTTGTTGTTTGTTCCATTGCACAGTAGCAGTGAGGTAAGGGAGATGTCACTTCTGTTGGTGCATTCCATTATGGTGTACTCCCTATGACTTTGTGCTGTTTGCTTCATAAGCACACAGTTTGCAGTCCTACTCTATTTTAACTTGCAATGCATGTACATGTTGCTGCTTGCATATGTTGAGCCTACCGAGCATTTATCACCCCTGGCAGGGGTGGAGGGACAGAGGTCTGACCAGGGCCCGCCGGATCGCCTGCGGGAAGTGCTGAAGTATTTCTCTGGAAGAAGGCAGCGGCAGACCAGCGTAGCAGAACTCGTGCCGAGAGGCCCCTCTTTGGAGGCACGTTGAGCCTGGTGCTGGAGGGAAGGAAGCCTCATCACGGAACCCAGAGGCTGCCCAGACTCGCTGGAAGTTGGCAGAGCCGCAGGGAAACCTTTAGAACTCCGGTGCCCACAAAGCCCCTGACAGTGTGAAGGGGGGTTAAATAAAGCAGCCCGGCCCCTGACAGAGGTGCGCTCCTGCGAGGATCACAGAGAAAAGCACTTGGGCAGCAGACGAGGGACGTCCCGGGCGGCTGCTGCAGGAACGCAGCCGCACACAGTGGAAGAGGGGCCCACAGAAGAGGTTCTCACCGTCAGACGTCAGCTCGAACGAAAAGAGGTGAGGAGATTGCGGAGGGTGTGCTGCCGACCTGGGGGCGCTGAACTGGAAGCCTGGCACATCGCAGGAAACCCGGGAGTGTCCACAATGGAAGGAGGCCTGCAGGAGGAGACAAACCAGGCCAGCCCTAATGCCAGGCTCCCTTCCCAGAGCTGCGCGGAATGGGACCAGTACATGGAGGACACTGGGCCCCCCACCAGCATAGATGCCCCAACAAGGAAGGTCTGGAACGAGACAGGGGCACCTGGACTGGGGGGTTCACCAGGGAAGAACCATAATCAGGGCCAAGGCAAGGCTGGACAACGGGCTGCACCCCAGGAGTCATAAACCACAGCAGAGAGCGCAGGCATGGCCCGAGGCAACGCATGCCGGGGGCACCCACCCTGGCAAGCATGTTGAGTGACAGGGGGGAGGCCTACTGACTAACCTGCGCCCCCACAAGCAGTAGAGCACCCGTGGGGGGCCAGGATCCCCCAGAATCAGGGGGGATGTGCACCAAGGAGGATATTGCCTTAAAGAAAAGGAGTTGGCGCTTGAATCCCCAGGCCTAGAGGCACTTCAGACGGGGCCCAATAACATTAGCTCTCCGCACAGGGCAAGACATATGCCCCCCAAACCTCTGGCGGGACCACGAGACAGAGGTGGGGGCCTACAAATTAGAAAGTAAGACCTTGTCTGAGGAAACAAAGCTCCAGGAAAGGAGGCCACCCCTCAGCAGAAGGAATTGAATAGCAGCCCCGGGCCGGCAACAACGCGACCCTCATGGGCTCCCCTCCAGCTATTGAGGTCCCTCCACAGATGACCCAGACCTTGGATCCTAGACATAGAGGTCATAGAGGAAAAGGCACAGGGTTGGTGGAACCGGGCCAGACCTGAGGGAACACGTGCTGGAATCTAATCCAGGGGGACCAGAGATAAATAAGGGGCGACCCTGGAGCAAACAAACACATCCCCCACTGGGCGGCCAGGCTCCTACTCAGGCACTCTTGTCCTTGCAGTGCTTCCGGAGATAGCAGCAAAATAGCGGAGAGGTGCTCCACGCTTTTACAGACAGAATGGCTTCAGTAGAAGGCTCCCCTCACCTGCACTCACCAAGGAAGACCTCAAGGATATACTGCAAGAGATTAAAGCCATCAGGGCGGACATACAGAGTTAGAAGGGAACTCAGTGATGTCATCAATCATATTTGTGATGTCATCTTTGATGTCATGGGTGTTATTCTTAGCAGTGCACGCTGGTGGCGCGTGTTATGGCTGCTTAGCTTACCATAACTGGCGAATTTCAGGGGGTTTTCAGTTTTACTTGTAACCATACCATCCCTTTAACAAAGTTTTTTCACTGAATTTGATAGGTTTTTAGTAGCGCAACTTAACCATAACGTTCCTTTAACTAAGTTTGTTCATTGAATTTCATAGGTTTTTATAAGTGCAACTTAACCATAACGTCCCCTTAACAAAATTCTTTCATTGAATTTCATAGGTTTTTATTAGTGCAACTTAACCATAAAATCCCCTTAACAAAGTTTTTTCATTGAATTTCATAGGTTTTTATTAGTGCAACTTAACCATAATATCTACAAACATCTGACTTCATTGAGGACCTACCGAAAAGTGCCACATGACCATATGCTGGCACGCGGTATGATGAAGTGTCCGAAAACCCGTCCACACTTCACGATAAGATCCGTGCTTCGCGGACAGTTCGGAACTGCATTTTCCACTGATCTAGGAACTTCCAACTTCAAAATTTCCCTTGCACAGCTCCAACACCTATTCCTACTTATACATTAACAATCTAGTACAGAGTACATACTTTTAGCAAAACTGCTATTTATCTTAAAATGGAATCAGCTAATGCCATCCCTCCTCCCCAAGAGACACCCCCACTGCTGTAGTCAAGGAGCATGAGAAACACTGCCCCCTACTTTAGAAATAACACATGCGCAACATTTTCCCCTGTCCACCTGACCTTCCATATTAGTGTTAGGTGACTCTTCCGTCATTTCCCTCCCCACGTTTCGTTCTAAGCTCTCCTGCCAGAAATAAAATGCATCCAAAAACAATAAAAGAAATGTTCCTTTATGAACCATCTTTCACAGTTAAAAAATAGAACTAAAAAAAAAACATATAGACTCCATCTACTTTATATTTATCAGTAAAGTACATAGACTCAATAAGATTTTCCAACATTTCCATTTGCATTTTGTTTTATGCTAATGGCAATATTGTGGCGTTTATCCTCCATTCCAGGGATGGAATGGTGGATACCAGCTTGGCAGCCCAAGTTATCAGCCCAAGGGAAGCGGTGGTGGATAGAGAGGTCTCTGGACCATTATCCCCCCATTCCAGCCCCTGTAATGGGGGATGAAGGCCATTAGCATCCTAGGTTCCCAAAGTGGGAACCCAGGGTGCTGGATTTTTCTTTCTACACCGGGATGCCTCCGGCGTCCCGGTGTAGGAAGTAAAATCCTTTTCCAAGATGTCCACCATGGAAAGGGAAGGCAGGGTCCCATACAGGCCCCTCTTCACTTTCCATGGCAGCCTGCAGAAGGCAAAAAGAGACCTCTATAACCATATTACCACGAGCAAATTTTTCTTCCTTTTCAAATCTATCCCAATTTTGAATAACTTTACCACAAAGCCAGTCCCAGGTTGACATGGCCACTTTAACCCTATGTTTTGTCCTTCGTGGTCATGGCTAGTAGCCAGATTGTCCGTATCATGACCTTATTCCATGACCCAGACAATCTGGCCACTTCCCTTGGCCACAGGCTACACCTCAGTCACCAAAGGTATCTCGCTATTTTTTGTACCTACATTATGACACTTGTCAAAAAATAAAACACGGGCACATTTGCAAAACCATGCTTTCATGTCCTTCTCAATGCTCGTTGCACAAGTTTGCTGTAAATCCACCCATGTTTTATTTTTTCAAAAGTGTCAAATGATGCACATACAATCTTCATATAACCCAGCCCCCACTTGACAAAATCCATTCAAACTTTATGAAAACATTTATATCTAGATCTATAATTTTGTTGCAAACCTTTGTGTAGATTTGTCAAATGGCACCACATTTATAAGCCTTTACAATATTTTGGGACCCCCCTCTAATTCTGCCCTCTCTTGACAAAATCCCACCGAATGTAGCAAAATAATTTGTATCTAGATCTATTATCAGTTTGCCAAATTAAGTGTAGATTCGTCAAATGGCACCTCATTTATAAGCCTTTACATTATTTTGGAACCCCGCCTCTAATTTTGCCACCTCTTGACAAAATCCCACCAAACTTCAGAAAAACATTTATATCTATTTATATTATCAGTTTGCCAAATTAAATGTATATTCATCAAATGGCACCTCATTTATAAGCCTTTACATTATTTTGGGACCCCCCCCCTCTAATTTTGCCCCCTCTTGGCAAAATCCCACCAAAGTTTGCAAATTCATCCGGGATCAGGTCAGGACTAGAATTGCAAAATTACATGCAGGTCCATTAAGTGGCGCCAAAGTTATAAGCCATCAAAGAACTGCTTTTCACCAAACCAGTAACGCAGAGGTGTCCGTCAACTTTCAAAGGACTGTTCGCGAACATCCGAACTGTTTGCGGACTTTTGCGGTGAAAAACACACGTTTTTTGCTTCTTGCAACCATAATCCATCCCATCCTCATCACCCCTCACCTTCCCAGAGATTATTTGATAAATTTGACAAGTGCAATGTTGTGTTTTTTAATATTTTTTAGCGCGATGTCCGCAGACACCGGCCGATGTCCGCGAATCCAAGATGGCGGGCATTTCCAAAAATCTGACGCACTTCACGCTTCACCTCAACCAATCAGCAAACACGTTGGGTGTCCGCAGACATGACGCAAATCAATTAGCCAATCGGTGTCCTATCCGCGGAGCGAACAGGGAAGTGTGTCCGTGGAGCGGACATAGATATCACACATTTTTTTGCTTTACGTTTTGGTCATTTTAAAAAACACTACTGGACAGATCTACACCAAATTAACAAAAGCACACTTTCGGGACCAAGCCGCCGCTTCTGCCGCAAATTTGGTGAAAATCCGTCCCGCGGTTTGGGCTGTAGACGTGAGCAACATTTTTTCCCATTATGTCTATGGGGAAAAAAAGACATTTTGGGACCCCCCCTATAACTTTGCCCCCCCTGGTCCAAATTTTGCAAAAAAATTCAGAGTGGGCCATATACTTTTTTTTGCAAATTTTGGCGAGGATTCGTCCAGAAAAGTGCTCTTCCAATGGGATTAGCAACTGAACCATAACTACACGGCCACTACCGTGTAATATATATATATATATATATATATATATATATATATATATATATATATATAGATAGATGATTTAGTGGGCCTGTTCCACTGATGAGTCCAAATCTCAGTCCTCCCCAATGATACAAATTTCAGATATGCACCTGAGAGCCCTTTGGTCTCTTAGGATTGGGGTGTTCCAAAGTCACTCTGTTCCACCCTTCATTTCTCCTAGCACAGGGGGCTGGGAGCTTACCTGGCTGGTGGCCCTTTATCTAAAGTTGGGAGTAATGGTTTTCAGCATGTTCAATCTGTAGCAGGTTCCCTGCCTCCGTATTGCAGCCAAGTGTAAGTTGCACAGCTAAAAGAATCGGATGCAAACATATTTGGTCATAACCTGAGTTTGTCTCAGGTGGTAAGGCCAACAGAAGCCAAAATCCAGATCTGGATGGTGTGGCGGGTCAGAAAATGGTGTTTATTAACAAATAAGAGTAAGGCTTAACTGTCCCTAAACTATGGGGGGATCCCCCCTAATAAACTAACTAAGGTTATTGTCAGTCATCTGTGAATGTCCAAAAATAATCTGTGCACAGTCCGATCTAACCCTAACTGACACTAGCACTATTCCAAATAACTAAAGGCAAGAGAATGACTCCATTCTACTGGGCTTTGTTTCAGACAAACAACTTCTTATTTATTCTCCTTAATAAGTGTTCTTTAAATGGCCTTTTGTGACTGTTTTAATCAGTGTTTTGTAACTCTTTATGTTTATTTAATTATTAATTTTATTGGGCATTTGTAAGGTGCCTATACATCAAGAGAATTGTGTTTCAAAAATTGTCTTTCAGTATCTTGTTAGACTTTTGTTTCTTCTTCGACTCCGATCTCTTTGACCTTATAATTGTATCCTGCTTCATCTTAACTGTCTCTGTTGGCTTGTTACTCCCCTTTTTCCCTTCTCCCAGGGTAATGATACCCAGCCTGTACAACTCTCTGTTTTTAGTTTCTCTTCTCTTTTACTGGAACCACACTATTCTTCATCTTCATAGTCTCTTTCTTTAGACATATGAATCACTGCAGCTTCTCTTCAGGAGTTTAACATGTGCTTCTTGTATCTCTTTTAATCTTTAGGGTTCTGAGGTTTCTCTCACTCCCATCCTTTAATTCTCTAGTTTCCCAAGTTATTTGTTCCTTAACCTGACTAGGACGAGTACGCTTTCTAGCTTCCCAAGTTACAATTTCAATAACTTTACTCGGATGAGTATGATCTCTTGCTTCCCAAGTTATAGTTTCATTAACTTGACTGGGATGAGTATGAATAGACCTATAACGATCTCTGGTTACCTCCCAGGTATCCCAGTTTGCCCTTTACCTGTTCCTCTCAGGGATAACATCACAGGGTTCTCTATGTGTTCCGCGTTTGCTGTGCTCTTGACCTGCTTGGCTCTTTTGCCACCTTCAATGTGTTGTCCTCCATGCTCTCCTCGACGGACCTTCAATTCCTCAGATGTAGGAATGATAGGCGGCTCCAACCATGTAGTGGTTTTGGTGTCGGTTCGCAGACCAGAGTATTTCCATAGTCACGCAACCGCTCTCTGTCACTCTCACTCTCTGGTTCCGAGAACGCAGCACGTAGAGCATTATGCTTGCAGTCTGTGAGCAGTTTCGAAACCCGCAGGTTTCCTCCATCTCAGAGTCTCCTCCTCTCTCGGATAGTACATCGCTGTTCGAATTCCCTGGCTGACGTTCACATCTCTCTCTCTGCTCTTTGCAGTAATTCTCTCTGGGAAGCTTCTTTGCCTCATTTAAATGGAACTCTCCATTTAAAGTGACATGCACTGGTTTTTGCTGACAGTAACAGATGGTTGTTCCCTCTGTATACAAATCTGTGCATGATGTTTCCAAAGCTTTTAAAACAAAGATATTCTTTTGGGAGTACCTCATAGGAACTAGAGTCCTTGTCCCCAAAGAGGGAGTCTCTCTTGGTGAGGTCCCACTTGCCTGGACCCCTAGGGAGGGTGCTGCAAAGTGGGCTCACCTCGGTTGCTCCAATGGGAGCTCCCCCTCGGGAGAAGGGACACATTCCTTTCATTCGTCACACTACATACAAAATGATGTCTGGGATATTTGGGAAGAATTCACATCTGAGTATTTTACTGTGATGACCACCAATGTTTGGTTGTTTGTTTTTAATTACTAATGGATGGACCCTACCAACAGGAAGTTGGGTTTGCAACCACCTGCCAATATTACTACATAACCAGGTAGTTTGTTCCATTATTGTGTATAACCTTGGGTTCAGTTTCTGAAACAAAAAAAAAGAACACAGCGAAAGATGATTAAAGGCATGCCTTGCTGTGCAACTTGCCAAGTCCCATCTCACAGGAAATCTCTGTCAGTAGCTACCATAGGACTACCTAAAGAGACCAGAAGGGATCAATGGATCCATGCGCCATAACCTAGCAGAGTGGATGGAAAGCCTCAAAGGACTTCTGCTTGCAAGACACCTTGCTGCTCAGCCAGAAAGAGGTAGGACCATCATAATGGGCAGAGAAATGTCCTTACTACATAGGTCTGAGGTCTGTAAAGGCAGTCTCTCTCGCTGTCAAAAAGGAACACCATTGAGAAACTGGGAAGAGGGGGTTAGTTAACAGTTAGTCTATAAAGCATATGTCTAGTTCACATTTGAGGTTTATATTGCTACTGGCACAGCATCCCTTCCTGAAGCAATTGTCTTATTATGTACATCTGAGATGGCACTTCAGAGTATGGGAAACTAAGGAGAGGTTGTCACCTCACCTCAAATGGGTGCATGTGAATCCAGGTAGAGGGTCATTGCACGTTTTCTCTTATTTGACAGCTTCATGACGAGTCTGGTGGACATGGGAAAGGGCTCCCTGTCTCATATCATTTGGTGGGGTAACTTTTGAAAGGGTGGGGATCGAAATGGTTGGTCCTTTTTACTGGCCAAAATCATCCATGCACACGTTTTTATGGATGGTAGTAATAGACTATAAAATTAAATAACAGAGACAGTGCCCATGAAGACTATCACTGCCCCTGATAAAGCAAGAGCGCTCTTCATGATCATGATATTTACAGTGGATGATTTCCCAATTAGGTTGTCTGAAATAGGGTTCCAACTTTATATCTTTGTATGTTAAAACCACGTGGGTGTAGTGTGGAGTGACATACGACTTTCCACCTCATACTGTTCCAAGATTAATGGTGTACTGAACTGCTTTACCAAGATTCTGAAGGGATAACTTGGGGCTTTGGAACGGCCCCTGAATAGAAGTCAAGATATCCTAATGCCATGTTTCTTGATGGGCTAGTGGGAGGTGCAACAAAAGAGAATAGGTTTTAGCTGCATCAAGTTCCTTTTCAGGGAACATTTATTGAGACTTAGTCTACCCAAACACTACCAAGGTAACATGAACTGAGTAGTAAAGCAGATTTCAAGATCCATACCAGTGGTGCCTAGGTACCGGTGACCACACATAGATCTAGTCAAATATTAGGGTTCACACAGAAGAAGACACATAAAACATAAGAGAAGTATATATATCTCAGAAAGCACTTATATAGACAGTTAGCAATCTCAAAGTAAGTTTATCTACACTTTACAATAAAGCACAGTAAAAACAGTGCAATGAAATAAAGCAATGTATCTGTAGCTGTAGCAAGGGAAGAAAGTAGCAAGTAAAGAAAATGATAATCTATTAAAACATCAACCATACACCCTGCCATATAGGTATAAGCAAGACGCCCAACTTCAGCTTTCCTTCCCTATCTGATAAGTATGCCTCGTGCTGCAATGGGGTCAATGTTCCTGGTAAGTACCTGAAAGAGGGTAGAAGGTTTCACCTTTCCTCGGCACAAGATTTGTCAAAGCCAACAGGTTTAAAAATAATAATAATAATTAAAAAGGCACCTTTGGATTTAGAAGGCAATTAAGGATTCTTGGAAAACACTCGCAATTCCACCACAGAGATACTCAGGGGGGATCCTTGATTGGAGCTCTACTGATCACAGCTAGGGAACAGAGTGTTAGGGAGTGAACTTTGCACAAACATAATGCATATGATGGGAGGGGTTACTTGTGCCATTGGTCCCATCAATGAGGTCCAGTTGTTGCAGGTGCAGTGCTGAAGTTTCAGGATTGGGTCAGGCTACATGGTGGTTCTGATGTTGGGTTCTGTGATGACTCTATCAAACTCACACTTTCAGAGGGCAAACACCTCAGTATATCAGCCACAGGACAGACATCAGTGAAGAAATGCAAGTCAAGGGTCAGCAGGCTGTAAATGTAGCAGTGGTAAAGATTCAGCTGCAGGAAGGTCCCTCTTCATCCAGCAAAGCAGCAGAAATGGGGGATATGATTTTATCCCGCAATTCGATGACCTGTCGGTCAAAGTCAGCCCCTGCGTCTACGGCTGTCCGCGGTGGGCAGCGCCTCCTCCTCCATGTGGAATCTTTTTCCAGATCAGGATATTATGCAATCGCAAGTACTCTCTAACTTACCTGGCTTCATGTTACTGGCAAATCCTCTTCATCCATCTAGGGGCCAAATTGGTTTTACATGTGTCCGTTGTTTTATATCCCATCACAGCAATGTTGTTGGTTGCATCATTTCTTGCACTTCGTATGCCACCATTTAGCGCCGACTTTAGACACCCCCCTAACACACATAACCTTGTTAACCTGACCTACCCTCTTTGTGTCCCTAAATCGGATTTATGTGATTACTGAGATCCCCAGAAGTCCGACGGCCCAAAATGCTGACTTTCTTTTTTTATTTTTTTTCAACCCCCTTTACACCACATACGTATATGGGGGAGACAGTCCACAGCCCCCCATACTTGTATTGTATCCCATACCCCCTCCCTCATATATATATGGTGTATGGGGGGGGTAAAGAAAAGTCCAAATTTCTTTGGCAGTCGGAATTCTGGAGGTGACATTTTGGTATATTTCCCCTAAATCTATGTCTGTTCCTCTTGGACTATGGAACGCTAGGTCATTATGCAACAAATCATCAACAGTACTTGATATTTTTTTATGTTTGAATTTACAGTTTCTCTGTATCACTGAAACCTGGATTTCGGACACTAATCCTACCATACCTACATCATTCAATATTTACCTCTGTTACATCTTTCTGCCACATCCCTCATATCTCTTCTCGGGGGGGGGTCAGGGGGTGGCACTGGTATTTTATATCATTCATCTCTTTCCCTTATCCCTCATAATTTGACTCTTCCTCACTTTTCCTCATTTTAATTCTCATTCTCTGTTTATTCTGCTGCTTCTTCTACATCTTCAATTTCATTCCTATTGATTTATCGTCCACCCGGACCTGTAGCCTCGTTTTGTGAGGACATTGATACATTGCTGTCTATTCTGCTTCGCACTACTACCCCACTTATAGTTCTTGGTGACTTTAATCTTCATCTCTTAACTACTCATTCTGCTCTCCCATTCCTTTCTATTCTAGATTCTCACTATCTTGCTCCTCTTTCAACTCCCCCTTCTCATATCTCTGTATCTTGTCCAGATCTTATATTTACCTCTTCCTTTTCTACATCTCTTGTGTCTTCTCTTCCAGTCTACCTATCAGACCATCACCTTGTTCTGTTCTCGGTTTCTCCAGCTCTTCCCTCTTGTATTTTGCCTCCTGTAAGTTCTGCTTCTTATTTACATTGTGATTTATATCAATTTAACTCTGCACTTTTTTATATCTTTCCTCTCTTGTCGCAATCTACCTTCCCTCTCGTCCACTTCAAACTTCTTTCATTATCTCCTTATAGTTCCTCATCCCTCTTGTGCTCAATCTCGTTTTCAATCTTTCTCTCTCTTAGCACCCTTAAACTGGAACACACTCGCACTCTCTCTCAGTTCTATTACTTTTTATTTACTCATTCGGGTCTCTCTAAGATCCTTCCTACTTTCGTCGAGTTAATGAGGGTTACTGTTACTGCAATCACAGAGATATTTTTTGTTTTTAAATGTTGAATAATTTTTTGTACTGAGCTTGTACTTATGTGCAGCACTTTGGTGTAAGGCGCTATATAGAACTAAATAAAATACAAATACAAAATACCTTCATTTTCCCAAGCTCGAACTTGGGACAGCACTTAGTGCAGCAGAGAAGGAAGTGCAAGAGATGGGCAGCCAAGAGGATGGTCCCAGACAATTCCAATGTCCTCCAATGGAGGGATTCTTCTGCAGTCATCAAAACTGATTGGTCCAACCAGTCCAATGGTTGAAGCACCAGCAAAGACTGTCTGTGATCGCAACAAGAGCAGGAGGGCTTCACTGAGATATGGTTTTGGCAATTCTGGTTGTACGTAGCAGCAGTCTTCTAATTCTCAGCCTGAGATCCAGTTCTTCAGGTTCTTGGTTATTGTTGATCATCTGATATATGGCTTCAGGGTCTCCTCTCTTATCTATTCTCCAGTCTCTGTACTGCCCCAGAATACCAATAGCAAGGACCGCCCCCATTCAAACCTGTAATGGTTATCCAATCATTAATAGCCCCAAACCCCACATCTGGAGTTGAACAGGCATGCTGATTCATTCTTTTGTTTATTCTTCTATTTAGTTATTTACTATAGTATACCATGTTTCTTGATTTTTTCTGTGAGGCAGGGGCATGTCCTGAGCCTTTTGTCCTAGACTCATTTAGTCAATATATATTTTATAAATTAAGTATCAATGTCTGACTTTCTAAGCTGGTTAGATTCTTTTAAAATGCAATCATTTTTAAATACAACATGAATGACGGTTTTATGTTTTATCCCATTCTTTAGAGAATTATTAATTTTAGATGTGACTATTAAATGTTTATTCAATGTATCTATATTTATACAAATGAAAATGTGTGGGTTTGTGGCTGGATTTGTGGCTTGGTGAAGAGTTGTTCCTTATACAATTCCACACTGTTTCACCAATCTGCACCAAATTTTGAATAGTTAACTATTAGGACCCTCCGGACAATATTGGCTACATGACAATTGGACTCCCCACCCCGTTCCCTGGATTTCATAAAAAGTCCAAATGTCTTTGTTTGTCTGTGGCTTGGCGAAGCATTGTTCCTCATACAATTCCACACCGTTTCACCAATCTGCACCAAATTTGGCATAGTCACCTGTTACGACCCTCTGGTAATTACTGGCTACATGATGTTTGGACACCCCACCACTTCTCCTATATTTCAGCAATTTCACACATGAGACGGTTGACTGAAATCGGTGAAACATGAATGTGGTCATGGAAGGACCGGTCCTCAACCGTAGAATGCACATTTTCTTGGACATTTGCACTGCAATGCACCACAGCAAACTGCATCATGCCATAGGGAGGCAACTGGTGGGGAAAGAGCACAATATGTCCCAGTATGCAGCAGCACATCAACTCTCGCCTCCCCCACAATGTCTGCTCTGCGGTATGTCAGCCAACCACACACACCATTCTCAGTTCAGTTTATTTCATAGTGCAAAGCACATCAAGTGTTAAGCCAATCAGAACAGTGATCTACATGATCATTGATTTTCAACAATTGGTGAAAGTGTTGTCATGTCTGTCCACAGAACCCGTTCGGAGAACGGGTACTTTTTGCTAGAACTCTCTAAATGAGAATTAAATAATTTACCACAGAAAACATAGCGCCCATAAAAGGTTGCTGTTATGTGAAATAAGAAGGACCAATAGATCTGAAACCTTGTTGGCATTAAACTGTAATCATAATTGCCATGTGAAGACTTGTTGGGGATTTTGGCAATTCATTCCTTTCTTTTTTGGATCCAAAATGCATATCTACCAAATGTAAGTATCTCAGTATGTCTGTATAACATTTTCTTGTGTTCGTGTGTATGGTGTTTTAATTTTGTTTTTCATATTTCTATTATCTGTGAGGTCTTGCTCAATTTGGTGAAATATTCTCTTTCATTAGGTGTTAAATTTAAAAGAACCCCCCAAAAATGGTCCTCTTATGTTCGACTTTGAAGCATCAGCGAGTGCCTACTGTGATCACAACAAGCGCAGGTGGGTTTCACCGAGAGATGGTTTTGACATTTCTGGTTGTCTTTAGCAGTGGTCTTCTGGGTCAAGCCAGGGATCCTCTTCTTTGGGGTGTTGACTCCAGTTAATTATCTGAGACATGGCTACAAGATATCTGCTGTTATCTAAAATTCATGCTCCGTACTGCCGCAGAATACCAATGTCAAGCAACAGCACCCTTCAAACATGTAATGGGTATCCAAGCATGAACAGCCTCAAACTCATTATCTGGCCTTGAACAGATATGCTGCTTCATTCTTTTTGGTTATTCTTCTATTTAGTTATTATTATAGTATCACATGTTTCTTGCCTTGTTTTTCTGTAAAGTAGGGGCATGCCCTGAGACCTTTGTCCTAGCCGCATTTAGTCAATATATATATATGATTAATTAAGTATCTATGTCTGAATTTCTAATCTGGTAAGACTCTTTGAATATCTAGTGCCCAAAAACGGTCATTGTTATGTGAAGTAAAAAGGACCAATATATCTGAAACCTGGCTAGTATAACAGCCATGTACAAGACTTATTGGGGATTTCGGCAATTCATTGCCTTCTTTTGTCAATTAAAAATGCATACTTATCAAATGTATGTATCATAACTATCTGGAAATAGACCAACATAAGTTTGTTTGGCTAAGATTGTTATCTTTCTTGTTTTTGTTTATATGGTGTTTTATTTTTGTTTTCCAGATTTCTATTGTCTGTGAGGTCTTACTATATTTACTGAAATGTTCTCTTTCATTATGTGTTAGATATAAAGGATCCCAAAAAATATTGTCCTCTTATTTTTCTCTTTGTAATGCACATGAACACATTTGTATTGATCATTATATTTTTCATGAAAATAAATATTGTGGTTACATTGTTTTATTTTAAATATGAAACCCCATTTTGGAATGACAGTACTTTGCAATATGATCTGCAATGTTTTTAGTGATGAATGCACCTTCAATCTGAATTAAGAAAATTCGTTTTATGTAAACTTTGTATTTAAATGTATGCCGCCATAAAGACTCTTGTCTTGATTTGATTATGGATGTGGATTGGGACCAGACAGTCCCAGGCCCCCTTTTTGCCATGCCAGATACGCAAACGATATGCCTCGCAATCTAATCTAGGCCCTGCAAAAGTGCAAACCTTGTATGGCTTTTGTCGACCTTAGAGGGCAGGAAGAAGGCCAAGGGACAGGGCTTAACCTACATTGCATGGACACTTTCGATATGTTGTACTCTAAGTGGCATTATGTGGTAGGAAAAAGATAATGCACAGAGAGCAGAAATAAAATGAATAAAACATGATGTATTGCTACCAGCCTGTCCTAGATGCATCAAAAAGATAAACAAGTATTTACAGACAACAAAAGAAAAACAGAAACAATCACCCTCATTACGACCCTGGCGGAGAGGGTTTACGCCAGCGGAAATCATGGCGTACCCTTCCGCCTTACTACGAGTTCCCGTAGCGCCATGGAGCCTTTTTCCGCCTGCTTTTTCCGGGCGGAAAAATCCATGGCGCTACGGGACCTTGATGTTAATTACGCCACCGTAATTTACGGTGGCGTAATTAACGCCTTCCCCACTCCCATTATACCCTATGGGGCAAAAATGGGAATGGGGAAGGGTAAAATGGGGATTGGGGATTTACCGCCCCGCCAAGGTCGGAATGGGGCGGTAAATCCGCCAACCCCCATGGCGGTATTGGCAGCTTTTCGCCATGGTCCATGGTGCAAATTGCACCATGGATCTCCGCCAGGGTCGTAATGAGGGCCAATGTATTTAATTGGTGTTTCATAATGCACGTAATACCGTACCTCAATTCGGTTTCTAAGCGCGGATCCGGGATTCAAACCTCTGTTGCCCTGTGCAGTCTTGCTTCCAAGACCAGCGCGTTGCTCCTGTGTTATCTTCCGTTCGTGAGAACA
Organism: Ambystoma mexicanum; assembly: GCF_040938575.1. Classification (NCBI taxonomy): domain Eukaryota; kingdom Metazoa; phylum Chordata; class Amphibia; order Caudata; family Ambystomatidae; genus Ambystoma; species Ambystoma mexicanum. The sequence continues at coordinate 655,531,847 of NC_090933.1, read as the reverse complement.
GCACCATTCCAAGCAACCATGCAGCCCTTGCCTGGAATGTGAAGTGTACTACAATAAAAACAACACAGGAATCATGAACGATAAGGGCTGACCAGTGCATCCAAAATAAATTAGTTAAGCAAAGGCTTTATTTACTTCTAACGTAAGGGTAGGGTCCAAGTCATAGCAAAATAGATGGCTGCTCCAATGATGTCAAAGGAACGAAAGATGTAAAAAGGAACATCTTTCCTCACATTCTCCCTCACTCTGAGTCTAATGCCATGCTGGAAACATGATATAGATACCGAAGACAGTGTGCTCATTGCAAGCAAGAGTTAAGGGATGTTTGACAAGTGGGAAGCAAAAAAGATGCTATAACTTGGGATAACTAAGTCCTCCCAAAGTCCTTGGACCTGTCAGGTAGGCCTGCTTTGATGGAGAAAGCCAATGGTAAATAAATAAATAAATAAATAAATAAATAAATAAGAGAATAAAAAGATAACAATTTACATTGCAGGTGGACAATACCCATGAACTGAAAATTATTGTCCAGGCCCCATTACATCACAGCCCAAGCCCCTAATGTTTTCTTTTAGCGGACTTTGCAGAAATAACCCTTATTTTGTTCGCATCGCCACTGCTTGTTCTTTCCAAAGTCATTTCTGGGCACGCACTCCGTAATTAACTAAAAAGTGTTGTTTGGCAGAAACTGATGCATTGTTGCCTATACCCGCATGACTGGCTGGACTGATCGGAACTGGTGAGAACAATAAGGTTGTTCATAAACGAGCAGAAGTCGTCATTGGAGTGGAGGTTTAATGGCCAGGCAGCAATTGGCATACCAAAAGTCATCATATGTCATCCAAACTGGAAATGTACACTTACAAGGGGCTATGTGGGGATGAATGAATTCATTGTTTTAGCAAAAGGCAGGATAAGAGTGCTGGGAGAACTAGTGATCTGTTCTCGTATGTTCTTAAGTTTCATTTCTGTCAGGTGACCAGTGACCTATAAAGGTAAGGGTTCTGGAGGGCGAGTAAAGTTCCATTTAAATGGGTTGCTGTTTTCCTTTTATTGCAAGACAATAAATAATGATACCTCTGTTTGTCATCTCTCTTCATTTTTGTGCGAGTCTGGTTTCTCCAACAGTTTCCTATATCAGAGACGATGGATGTTAATTTCTGTGTATGGTACAGAGGATATAATGCTGTCACCGACACAGATGCCAATATCACTCTTTGTAAAGGTGAGCTTGTTGATTACTGCTGCATAGTTTTTGAACACCTTTTATTTGACCTTCAGCTAATGTCATATTTCTGTAAGTGACAATTCCAATAGGAAAACAGCACTTGCTACTCCTGAGGACTTCTGTGAAATGACTTTTGGTATAAAGACTGCACCTGACACTTTTCAGAGGCTGGAGAACCATGACACACACTGAACTAGATAACTTTAATGCCAAATGCCAGGTGACAGACAGAGCCATTTTCATCTGGAGCTGATACAAGCATTTTTGTCACCTTAACGACTGTTGCAGGTGATGAAAAAGATCAAATTCACATCAAAATTATTCAACTGTTATATTGGTCAGAATTCTGTGATCATCCTTGGTCCTGGGGTGGATCAAAGCAAGATCCAGACTCTCCACAGCAAGATACAGGCAGCTCTTGACTGGGTAACTCCCACTAGCAAGCCCAGATGATGGGATATGTTAACCTTATCAGAACTTTGTGGATGCCTATGGAACAATACCAGTGCCCTTTACTGCACTCGTTTCTGTGAAAACTCCCCAAAGGTTCGTTTGGTCACAGGCATTCCAAAATCTGTTGCAAGGCTGAAATATGCCCTGTATCAAACCACCATGCTGAGACCATCAGAGTAGACCAAACAGTTTTTCCCAAATAGGCACATGCAAAATAGGTATAGGAGCTGCCTTTTCACAGCTTGATGAAAAGGGAGAGAATTGCTTATTGAGTTTTTAGAAAGTTTCTGCAGTTAGAAATGGAGCACATTGACTAGAGGGATTTGACCTCTAGCTAATAAGGTAAATGCACTCTGAGACAAAAGACCTGGACTCTACTACTTGTAAGAGGGTGTGTACCTTTTTTTGTTTTTATTATGAATACTGATCAGAGGCCCCATCATGGGTACACCATTTTGGTGTTTTCATGGAAACCTCTTGGTCCAAATGGGTTAGAGTGTTCTATGACACATGGTCCCTGTCTGAATATCCTCACACAGGTAGCTGTCTGCTTACCTAGCTTGTTGTAGTTTACCTCAGTTCGTTATTAATATGATTGTGCCTGTTGACTCCTCATGAGGACCTGGGCACACTTATAAATTAAAGTCATCCGAGGTGTAGATTTAAACCATATATGCCATGGCCTCATGCTGCCTCTGGAAGAGAGTGCAGAATAAGCCAAGATCAAAATCTGTATGGATAAATCAATGATTTCTGGGATGTCTGATTAGAATCCTCATCTGACTGTTTACCCTTGAAATAGCCTAGAAAATTGGGACACTGGCAACCACAAATGATTGGGTTGTCACCGAAAGTCTGAACAGATGTGCCTACCTGCTTGAAAGCTGAGTATGCAACCAGAATCCAAAAGAACCATGGATTATGCTCTTTTACTTGGTTTAACCTTAAGGTGAGCTTACTGTTGCAACATGCCAAAACGTACCTAACAGTGAAGCTATGAATACTAGATTGTTCAAAGTCCAAATGGAACTAACCCCCAATTTCTGCCTACCCCTAACCTGGTGGATGCAGTTTGGTTGAAAAGCTCAAGGGTCCGCTGCCCACTGTGGGCTGCCATCCCTGCAGACATTTGTCACAAGACGGAAATGCATTGCTAAGCCAATGGCTTAGTAACACATGGAGCCTAAGGTTTATCATTACCAATACCAAGAACTTTTTGTAAGATTAGAATAGTGATAGAACACCACAGAATCAAACGTAGGTTTGAATTATGAGAGTTAGGACCTGACTGTACCAGAACCATAGCAGAATATCATTATTTGCTTAATGGTACAGGAGGACCACATACCTCACTACATGAGTGTGCCTGGTCTCAGGTTTTGTACCATAGCCTTAGTCTGTGATAGCCCATCATGCCTGCAGGAGTTTGGTGTACCAACTGGCACTGCCATGGAAGAACCATGACACACATTCTATTGCAAGAACAGGACTTCATGAAGGAGCTCAGTTCTGAACACTGGGATTAACAGTATCTGGTTGAGTAGTGTTGTATGAAAATGTAAAGACTCTTCCTAACTAGGAAAGTCTGTATACCCTCTATCCTACCCCCAATGGGGTGACAAAGGTGTTCCCCCGATTCCCTCTCGACTCACCAGCACTACACTCATGTGGAGCTGCTCAGGGAACTGTGTTACAAAATGATTCACTACTTGATCTGCTTCTTCCTCTTTTCACAAAGGGAGGACAATGACAAAGACGAGGACAATATTTCCTCCTTATTTAAGAAAGGAACATTAACCCATGGGATTTGAAAGGGCTGGGGTCAACCAATAGCAAGTTCGAAATGTCTTTTTGAAAGGTGATGATTTGCTTTCCAGACCAGCCCCAAGTGGATTCTTGGGTGTGTGTAGGAGTTTCAGTTTGCACGTGTTTTGGGGTGTTAAGTCTTTGCCAAGGATTCTTCTTGAAAGTCCTCACATAAACTCTGTTCTCATCAATGATATTCCCGAACACCCCTCTATGCTTTTTTGTTCACTTTTGAGAACAGAATTACTTCACAGCTGATGAGTGGAGTGCCTTATCCTTATTGTCCTCACAGTTTGTTACACTTGACTGTCTACGTCTGTTTTCTAATAACGTTCTCAATGTCCCCTTGGTTCCCTCCTGTATTGTAACGATTTCCTTTACCTGCTCTCGGCATCAAGATGTGTCACTGATTCTGCTGGGGATCTTGTGGTGGTATATAGATTCTCTCTGGCAGTGCACTTGTCTCAGAGGCTCTGTAGGCCCTCACTGCTCTGAAGGTGGTCACAGACTCGACCGGTCAGGCAAACACCACCACTCAGGATTTTCCCTAGGCTCGTTTTGTCTCCCTTGCGACAGCCCACCCACTACAGGTCACACCAGCACAAAACACTCTATGTCCTTCCATTGGGATGTCTCCTGGTCAAATGGTAAGCTTCTTTCCAGGCATCTCACCAATGATATCTATTTATTTTGCTGCAGTGTTGAATTAGCTGTTTTCGCTCTCGGTCTTACTTTCGTCCACCAGCCCCCAGATTCTGCTTTTGTAATGTTTGGTGTTCTGCATGTGAGCAGGATGCCTTCTCCAGTGTCTGTTTCTGCTTCTACTGCTACCAACACTTAGTCGGGCTGCAAGACGTCATTGTGCATTCCCTTGAACAACACCCTCCACGTCTCTCCCCGAGTTGCTCACTTCTCCCTGCTGCTGAGCTCTCGGTCTCTCAATCTTGACCTCTGTCTCGGCCTCATTGTCTTCCTCTGCAGTTTCTTCTCACCATTGCTCTTGCTCCTCGCCATTTGTTTCTGACGTCTTGATATAGTGTGATCCACCCTAGCGTGACGTCAATTTCATTGACTACAGCTGGTTAAGCATTTTCCACGCTTAACTGTAGAGCTCGTAGGCTTGTTCTGGTCCCAGTACTTATCATATTTAGATCATCTGATCTTGTACAAAAACAGAGGTCTCTGAAATTAACCTGGTTAAAGGACATCTAGGTGATGTTAGTACCTTATGGGGTCGGATTTTAAAGGGGCCGGTTCCTTGACTCAGTTCCTTGTCCCCAGTAAGGGAGTGCCCCTCCATGAGGTTGTCCCAAACATTTCCACTCCTAGGGGTACTATATGTTAATTACCACACCTCCCTAGTCTCATGGAAAGGGTCTCACCCCCGGGTAAAGTGATGCTTTTTTTGTGATGAATGTCCAGATCGCAGCCCCTCCTAGGCGATTTAGATTGCGAAAACTAACAGAAACATGGAGAGTAATTACAGGACGGTGTAGTGGGATAGGGGAAGGTGGGTGCTAAATGGATGGGAAAAGTTGGCGGGAGTGGAAAATCATAAAGGGGGGAACTAACCAGTAGCTTTGCAAAATAATTACATAGGATACTGTATATATATAATTAATAGTCATAACATGACACAGTGCTGCATTTAAGAAAAGGCCTGAATCTTTGGAGACACAAACAACAAGGTCTCATCCCTCACTTGGCCATCACATTCTGATTCCCAGACGGAGCAAAGAATATGCACATACACCCACATCATTTGGGCCTTTGAACGTATTAGACAGGGATGAGTGCAGATGAATAGGCAAAAGGCTGCAGCCCAGCCCAAATGTCATACTCCTGGGAGTGAGGCAGAGGTCTCGGGTCGCCAAAACACAAACCAAGATTTAGGAGATTTGAACTACCAGATGTGCAGGGAAATGGGTCCTAAATCCTTTGTGATGTGGATTGATTGGTGGGACTGATAAAGGGGAAGCAGGGAACGACATGTTCTATGTTTTGTGCCAGGCAGAGCTAGGAATGATGCTCATAAAGTGGGGAGGGCATGATGGGGGCACTGACATGTCTGGGATGAGAAAAGGGCTACTTTGTTTGCAAGGACCAGGCTGAACTCGAAGTTGTCTGCTGAGTTCATGTTGATAACCAAGTGCAAATCACATGGTTAGGAGTGAAGACAGGATAGTGCTGGTTGATTTAAACCAATTGCTTTGCAGCATTTCATGATGGACAAGGATGCTACCCATGTGTGGTGATGATGAAAGAGAAGACAGTTGAACCATTTGAAGACTGAGCTATATGTCATTATAAGCTTGTGTATAAGTGGTAGCCATTGAGTGTGAGGGATGAATAATGAATATTGAATGTGTCATAGGACCAGAGAGAGCTCCACGACAGTGGATATATTATATCCAGTCACTTTTCCTTTTTGTATACAAAAAAAAGCTCTTGACTTTCTCAAGATCTCCTGGCCTGGGATCTCCTCACCCAATATAAAGAATTAATTGTGATATTATTACTGGTTATTTTGTTTTGTGATGGGTGGTGGTCGCAGATGTAAGGCCGCTTATGGTGTGACGAAGGAAGTATGTGAGAGAAGTGTGTATGTGTGCATGTGGGTGAAAGGGGGTAAGTGTGGGATATAAGGAGGGGTATTAGGGAGGGTTACAGGTTGTTGCGGCGGGACAGGGGTGTTGATAATATTGTAGAATACCAATGGGGAGAGGTGGTCTGGCTACAATGGAGACGACAAACCAGTTGGATTACATGTGTAAAGCTCTTCCTTCGTACCGAGACAACATTTTCAAGTATCACAAGGAATGGTGTACGGAAACAAGGGGGGGTGTTTAAGCCATGCCCATGCCAGGGCATAAATCATAGAGAGATACGTATTCATATGTTGCGGTTTTGACAGCTAAATATAAAGGAAGAAAACTAAAAAATAGAAAGGAAGTATATTAAAACTATTAAAAATGGTGAAAGGATTGGACGATGGCTCAACGGTATCTCTCATGGTAAAATGTGAAGCGGTTATATGATATGATATGGCATTTGTAACGCGCCTATACACAAGTGTTTCAAGGCGTGACGAGGCAGGGAGGGGGGAACAAGGGGAAGACAGACAACGATCCTACTAGGCCAGGTGTCATTCAGACCGCGCAAGTGCAGGGGTAGGGGGAAGGGAAAAAGTGCAAGGGGAAGGGGGAGGGAGGGAGTGCAGTACAAATAAGTAGAATAGAAATAAAATAATAAATAAATAGGGCCAGCTGGTGGCAAGTGCAAGGTAAGTGCAGACAAGTGCTGGGGGGGGGGGGCTGTAGGGATACAGAGACAGTCCCGCAGTGCAGGGGTTGCCAGGGAGGCAGTGCAAGTGAAGAGTGACTGGGCCCAGGACCGAGGTCGGTGAGAGTGGCCCAGTTGCAGAATCAGTGCAGTTTAGGTGAAGAATTTAGCAGGGGAGAGGGAGAGAGAAAGCAGAAGTGAAGAGGAAGGTTTTGAGGTGCTTCCGGAACCGGAGATGGTTCTCCTCAACTTACTTCATGTAGTACAAATACTACCATGGCTACTGCCCTGAGCACCCCTATGGCCCCCAGTGAAACAGACTGGTGCCCTTCGTTAGTATATTACCCCACATGTGCTGCATTTGGATACACAAATCCTACGTATGTTCCTTTGCCTGCCACTGCTCCCCCGTCACCCACGTCGGCTCATTATCAGAATCTCCCCAACCCCAGGGCGTCTGTTGATGTGAAGAGTAAGGGGTTAGAGGGAAATGATACAAACCCACAAAGAGTTGGTAGATGCACTGAGGAAGGTGGAGGGTGAGTGGGCACGATTAAAAATAGAAAGGACAGATGGGCAGGGGACTTCTGTAGGATTGGATGAATGTAGGGTGGGAGATATTTTGTTTTGGATAGATAGCACGGCTTCCCCACCAGCTTTTCCATTTACCAGACCCTAGTTCTCGTAATGTGGCACTGTATGCTGTACACCAAGGACAACAATACGGCCCCACAGTCTGAACAATCATACTGTTCAGGGTGGTACTGTGACAGAGCATCAAGGGGGCCACTGTGGTCGGAGGGAACCCATTTGTTTTTTCTGGGACGAACACATATCCAGACTAGGACAGCACACAGAGAGCCTTAGTGTGTCCAGTCCTATCATTCACTGCCGACCCAGAAGAGGAACCCAGGTGGCCGTGGAGATAGGAAATAAGCCATTTATTTTCATGGTAGAAAGAGGTGCAAATAAATCATATATTATTGAAGGAGAATTCCCTACATCAGTCGAGATTATGGAAACACAGGGCTTCTCTGGAGCAGTTCAATCTGTTACTTTTATGAAGAAATTGCCCATTAAGATAAGGGGCAGAGAGGCGTGTGCCAAATTTGTGTATTCTACTGTGACTCCAATCAATCTGCTGGGAAGGGACATCTTGAGTAAGCTCAACAGGTCCATCTCGTTCACGGAAAGAGGTGTAGTTGGTTCAACACCTGGTATCTGTGCTGTGAGGGTAATGTTGGCTTTACAAGCATTAGGCATAGAATCTGTAGCAAGAGGAATACCAGTGGCCCCTCATTTGTTCCAAAATGACAGAGATCTTCAAACTGTGGGATGTACCCCCCATGGGGGCGTGGCTGCATTCTCGGGGGGTGTGAGCCCCCATCCTGAAAAGTAAAAAAAACTTGGAAAGAAAATGCTGGACTCTGGAGGGCAATGGGCAGGTTCAGTACGTCCATAATGGATGAGGGTGCATCAGCCCAGTGACCCCCTCACCCATTATCGAGGAGCAAAGGAGCCAGCCCAGTGAAACACTGAGCCCTTCCTTTTTCCAGCTGAGGGAATGTTCCTGGGCTGACTGAACTGTCAAAGGGAAACACTATGCATCATTATGAGGTCAGTGGTAACCCACCGGTGTGACTGGTGGGTTGCCGCCGACCCCGTAACACTGGATCTGCTGCCTGGCCTCCCAGTGCCACCGGGACATTACAAGTCACGGCGGAGCAGGAAGTCAGCCGGCAGATCTTGTAAGTCCCCATTCCCTTGGAGTACCATAGTACTCCATGGGAATGGGGACTTGGAAGCACCAGCACTGTTCCTGATGGTGCCAGTGCTTCCATGGCAACGCTGCCTGCTGGCGCTGCTGTGTCCGGCAGGGTCAGACCTGATGGACGCAGCAGCCCCAGCAGGCAGACTCGTGGCGTAGCAGTCTGGAAACAACGGTGCCCGTGAGCTTTTTTCCAGACCTCCACACTTGTACTGAGGCCTACTGTTTCCCTTTGAAACTTCAGTTCCCAGCCACACATGCTTAATGAGCCATGCAAGGATTGAGGTGCTTTGCTTCACCAGTCTTTCATAGCTCATTGGAAATGATGGCTGGGGAACTGGAGAACTGCATGTCTGTATGTGCCAGGAGGAGCTCCTGCACTGCCTCGCACAAACAGACATGCCAGGCTAGAGAAGGGTGTTTCAGCACCCACAATCAGGCCCCTGCACACATGTACAGGAACCAGTAAGGAACCAGTAAGCATTTGCTTCCAGATTCCTGAGGTCATGATGCAGGAACTGGAGCACTGTGGAGGAAACCTCATGACCGGGGCAGAAGGTAAGTTTATGTTTATTTATTTTGTATTTATTTATGTGTATGGATGCATGGATGCTTGTGTTATGAGTGAGTTTATGATGATGGGTCCTCATGTGAATGATGAAGTGCTTGCTGTATGGATGTGTGTGTTTATGTTTGTTTTGGTCCATGGCGCTGATTTTGGCGAGAGGAGGGGAGGAATTTTAAAAATACCTTTGCTGCACAATCCCCCTACCCACCTGCCAAAATCAGCTCTCCTTCTGAGGCACTATGGAGCCCGGTCCTAAGTGAATATGTTTATTTTTTTTTAACAACAAAAAAAGCTATTATAGGTGTCCAGTAAAAAATACCATCATTCCCCCTGGACCCCCAGAGCCTTGCATACACAAAAAGTTACTTTGATTGTGTGCATGTGTTAGGCGCTGTGAGGCCCAGGGAACAGGTACGATATCTTTTTACCGGACATATATCATATATGGACAGTAAAAAATACCATGCCTGCCCCCTAAGCCCCCCCCCCCCAGTGTCAATTGAAAGTTGTTTGGCTGTTTACCCAATGTTTTTTAAAAGTATGCTCTACAATGCAACAATTTAACCCATTATTTTAAAACAATTCCCAGGGGAGAACGCCTGATTCCACCTTGATTGGCTTGTGCTCCTTCTCTACGCTCGGTTGCTGTGGCATATCTGGGATAAATAATTATTCCCCTCCACTTAAAAAACTCACCAGCCAGCACTATCCCTGGGACTGTGCTGGCAGCAGGGTGAGGCGAGCCTAGGAACTGTGAAGGGAGCGGGTTGGAGGAGCCATGGCATAGTGTTGGGAGAAGGGTGGGGAGAGCCCAGGGACATTGGTGGGAGCAGGGTGGTGAGAGCCCAGGGTCTGTGGCAGGGCAGAGAGAGCCCAGGGACTGGGTTATGAGAGGAATGAGGGAGCCCAGAGACTGTGATGGTAGCAGGTGATGAAGACCAGGCACATTACATGGAGTACATTGGGGTGACGGCTCATAATAGTTTATAGCCATTTGGACTTACTGTCCATTTGGCATTTCTGGGGGTGCCCAGCCTGCCCATGTTTTGCAAAGGGGGACCCAGGCCAAAAATGTTTGAAGACCACTGCTATACGGTATCACAATATTACTTTGGCAGGTGGCAAACAAATATTGGCAAGTACCCTCTGAGATTTTGTTCAGGCCTGGCCAGCCTCAGGAGATAGTTGCAGGTACCTCATTGAACTTGATAAAGAAGGAGATCTAGTGACAGAAGACAGGACTATGTTGAGAGCAGTTGATTCCAACAAAGGGGAATAGCACACGGTTTTGTATATTAACCCCACAATACCAATGAAAAATGTTTTGGATGAGGATTTGTTTGAGAACAGAGAAAATAAGGGAGAAATAATACTGGAAGTGTTTGTCTCTTGTGAGATTATGATACAGTACAGAGATGCAATGTGTCCTATTTTACTGGTAGGGACTGTTCCCTCTTTACCTGACACATAGTGGACAAGTAATCTGCATGATGTTGGACTTTTACGCAGTCTTGAGCAGATACACAGTACCTTGAAATCTGGTGCTGTGTTGCCTTGAGTGAAGGCAGCTGGGGAGGGGATTTATGACACTATAATGGACATCAGGGCATCATAGTACCATCTAATTCACCCGGTAACACAGGTTTTGATCCAGTGAAGAAATCAAAAGGTGCTTTTTGGTGGATGATCCAGGATTTACACCCCCTCAATGATATTTTACAGGCAGCATTTCCAGTAGTTTCTGAATCCCATTACCATATTATGCAATATACAAGTCGATCCCACCCATTTTACTGTGGTGAATTTGAAGAATGCCTTCTTTTCAGTACACGTGCATCCTGATTCACAGCATCTTACATCGTTTATGTTTGCTGGCACCCAATTTCTACACACCAGACTTCCTCAAGAGTACTGTGAGTCCCCAAGCATTGTTAATCGAGTGTTAAATGAGGATTTGGGCAACATTGTTGTTCTGAGTACTATAATTCAATATGTGGATGGCCTGTTGGTATGCAGCACTATGGAGCAACAGTGCAGGGAGGACTCCATAGTTTTGCTGCAATTGTTGGCTGACAAAGGGTATACGGTGGACAGAAAAAAACTGCAATACTTGTATTTGGGACAGTTGATTTCAGTGAATGATAAAAATGAAAATCAGGAGCGCGTAGCAGCAGTGTATTCTACCCCCAGCCAGTGACGTAAAGAATATGCATGGATTTTTTTATTATGTGTCATACACTAAACCATTGCTACAGGCCCTTAATGAAGCACACAGGATAAAAAACACTATTATTTGGACTGATGAAATGGTTACTAAATTTCATGAGCTCAATGATGTAATTTCTACTGATCCTATATTGGCTACTCCTGATTATACAAAAAAGTTTTAGCTTTTCTGACATTCTGATGTTTAGAGGATGATAACTGTGTTGACACAGCACAACACAATGGGTCAAAAACCTTTGGCCTATTACTGTGGCATTTTAGACTTTGTCATGCAAGGACCAATCCCATACGAACAAGCATTGGCTGTTGCTGCCTTCACGATTGAGAAATCTGTGACTATTGTCATGGGGTGTTCTTTGACATTGTAAGTGAAGCTTACTATTTTCGCAAATATCAGAGAGGTCCAATTCTACCTTGACCATTCAAAGGGCTTCTGCATGTGAAGTGATCCTCACTATTCATTGTAAAACAGTGAATACAGCCACCTTTTTGACTGAATCTATTACTAATGATGAAGAGGTGCATGATTGTGTTACATATGAATGTCCTGAGGATGACATTCCTAAGGCGTGAGACTATGATTTAGATCATGAAGAAGTATATTTTGTTGATGGTTACTCAAATATTGGCCAGGAGACAGGGCAGTGACATACTGGGGCAGGAGTGGTAGTGGATGGGGAATACAAAGTTGCTCTACAGCAGAGATTACCAGGACATTATTTATCACAGGCAGTGGAATCAATTGCTCTTATTGAAGCTTTTGAGAAAGCACAGAGGTGGTGAGTAACTATATATTCTGATTGGTCATATATTATGACAACTGTCCATTCTGGGTTGTCGATATGGATGAGACAGGGATTTTGTAAAGCAGATCTGTCCCCGGTGAAGCATGCAGCTTTGTTGTATTGACTGATGTGTGCTCTTTCACACCCTATGCTTGTTGCAATAGAGAAATGCGCCTCCCACATGAGTGGTGTGGACTTCAAATGAAGCAGCAGTGATTGCAGCAAAACATGCCCCTTATTTGCTAGTACCAGACATTCCTGAGCGTCCAGTGCTTGTAAAAATGTAGTTACAGTTACAGGTCCCATATATGGCATTCCTGTTGTAGAAATTATTGAAAGACAAGAACAGGCAGCCAAAGTGAGAAGTTGGTGTGGCAAAAAAGACAGTGTGCACCATCTCCAACTGTTCTGGTGTGGAGACATATAAGTACAGGGAAGGTCTTGATGCCACAAGCTTTGGCTTTGGTGGTGTTCGAACAACTTCACTACCCCACCCACAAATCCAAACAGCATATTGCTGCAGACATTCAGGATGATTGGTATGTGCCTAACATTCAGGAATTGCTACCCATGTATATGTCCAACTGTGCAATGTGCCAGACATATACTACTGGGCAAACATTAAGAACATTTAGAAGCACAGGGTGGTGTCCCATTGGCACATTCCATGATTTCCATGTTGATTTTGCTGACATGGGAGGGAGATGTAATTCTTTCAGTTACTTAATTGTGATAGTGTGTCCTTTTTCCTGTTGGATTGAGGCTGGTCCTTGTGAACATCCTGATGCTAAATCGGCTGCCAAGCTTTTTGGTGAGAGAAGTGTTTCTCCGATGGGGTGTGTGCAATACTCTCAAAAGTGACAAAGGCAGCCACTTCTTCAATGAATTGTTTAAAGAGATTGCAGCTCTTTTGGGAATACAACACAAGCTCTGTTCCATTTATCACCCTCAGGGCAACAGAGTTGTAGAGAGGATGAATGGCTTTCTTAAAAGTATGTTGTCCAAACGGTGTGCTACACTGAAAAGGAAATGGATGCATTGCCCCCTCTTGGCCTTGTTCAGTTTCAGGACCCAGCCCTGCAAGGACCATCACATCCCCCCTCATGAGATTGTGATGGTGAAACATATGTACATGCCACTAGCTCCTGTGTGTAGTGCTTTAGATGCTCACAGGGGTGTGTCAATCCTGGGTGATGAATTTCATTCATATTTTACTCAGTAAACAAAATGTTTTAAATACCTTTCTCAACAGATTGCTCCACGGCGGACAGAAGAAGTTGACAACAGCACTGTACCTAAATCTTCACCATTTAAATTGTTTTCAAATGATAAAGTATATGTGAAAAATTGTGTTTCTAAGGTGGAGTGAACCTCAATACAATGGCCTTTACACCGTTGTATATGCTACTCTCCTAGCTGTTAAATTGAAAGAACTGCAATATTGGGCGCATTTGTCTGATCTTAGAAAAGCACCGCAAACTTTGCCTCCAATTTTAAGCATTTTGACAGAGTGTTTTCAATTGATGCTATTGCCTGGTGATTTTACAGCAAGTACAGTCATCTTTTCTTTCTTTTTACTTTGTATTGTGATTCTTTTATCTGGAAACATTTTATTATGTATTTTCAAAGGACCATGTTCATGAGCAATGTTAAATATGTAAAATATATGTGTTCCAAACATAGTTTAAGTACGATTCTTCTTCTGCTCATGTGTGTGTGTTTGCTTTTGGTGTGTTTGTAAATGTCTATTGAGATTATATGGGTAGGTCAAATAAAGGGGGTGTGGGAATGTGTATTTCAAAGGGGTGTACATGTCCTCAACTTTTTGACACATTTTTTGAAGCTACCACACTAAGGCCCTCATTCCGAGGTTGGTGCTAGTCATGGCGCTATTAGCGCCATGACTAGCACCAATACTGGTACCGCCACCGACTTGGTGGTATGGGGACTTACCAGTCTATTCCGACCATTGCAGGACCGGTAAATCCCCATTTGAAAAGCCATTCCCCATTCCCATTTGAGCTCCCATAGGGCTCAATGGGAAGGCGGCAATAGCGGTACCGCAAATTGCGGTACCGTTATTGACCACGGTATCCCTTTGCGGGTCCCGTCCTTAATGCCTGCTAAAACCAGGCGTTAAGGAAGGACCCGCAAAGGGACCTTGGAATAAGTATCAAAGGGATTACCGGCACCAGTGTCATTACCGGCGCCCGGTATCCCTTTGCGCCGGGTCGCAATGACCCCCTAAGTGATGAATACCTAACCACAGTGGTGAACTTTAAGCAAATGAAAATACGGGATAATTTGATATGGAATTTAAAAATGCGAGTGAGAAGGGGGTTGCAGGAAGAAAAGGAGTATGATCAATATAAAAGGTCTAGTGTTTGATACAATGGGCCACTTTATGAGCATTGCGGTAGCCGTGCCTGTATGGCAGGCACGGCTACCCCTAGACTCGCTACCAGCACTGCCTCCCACGATTGGGCAATAACCGCCCATTACGAGATGAATGGGCCGGTAATTGCCCATTTGCGGGTGGCGGTATTGCCGAACTTCCGATCCCCATTGGAGTGGGGACCATGGATGCGCCGGCACTATTGACAACGGTGCCGGCGGCATTACGAGTTCTGCTTGCGGGTCTTGCACAGACCGCCAGGTAGAGCCTGGCGGGTTGTCAGGAACCCGCGAGCAGAACTTGTAATGCGGCAGGACAGTATGAACGGTGCCGGTGCCTTACTGGCACCGTTCATACTGTCACTGCCAGGGTCCTAATGAGGCCCAATATCTAATGTGCATCACCCAGAATTTAATAACATCTGGTACAGTTACACAAACTCAGTTGGGAAACAGAAGTATAATGGGAGTTGTTATATTTGCTCCCTCATCCCTCACACGTCAGGAGCACCCAAAATGTTAGTACCTCAAGAAATATTGCTCCTTGGAGGCCCAGTGTTTGGTACACTTATCACTGTGTCGGATCTGGGGTGTATTCCACAGGCAAGAAAGTACAAGTGTACTAATGGACAAAGACGGAGAGAAATTTGCAAATGATGACAGTGCCCCCCAATGTAAGCCATGGGCCATGTTAAAATTGGGCGGAATGTTGTTCGTATGAAACCGGTAGGTGAAGGCGGTGGTGAGCTGTCCGGCAGGGGGGTTGGCAGGGTTAAGAGAAGAAGTTATATGGAAATTTAATGAGAACTTTTTTGTGATATAGACTTCATATATATCTATACTAACATTCATTGGAGCATGTGAGACCCCAGTACAAGTGCAACCAGGAGATGAATATCAGTTTTGTTTTTGAGAGCACATAACTGTTCCAGTAGGCACTAACACAAATGTAATGCCTTTCAACAAATTAGACCGGAATGTGTGCAGCTGACTAGGTGAAGGGCTGTGACCCAGCACAAAGGTCATGCTCCTGGGAGTGATGCAGAGGTCTCAGGTTGCCAAAACATGAACCAAGATTTAAGACACTAGCACCCCCCTTAATGACAGTCATTCTGTCATGATCTCTGCTTCCAAAAGATCAGGACTTGCCCGACTCCCTTGGAAGCAGACCCATAACCCCGGTTCCGAGTGCCAGCCAGTCCCAATTGGGACCTTTTGGACCCTGTCCTGGCGCCAGTGGCACCAGGCTCATAAAGATGCCCAGTCCCAGCGCTGGAAGCGCCGGGCTCATAATGCTTGGGTGGACTTACCTGCAGCAGACCATGCTGCTTACTTACCTGCCAGTTGAACCCCTGATCCTCTTCTGTTTGGGACTACTTTTCCTGTTGGGTGGGGCAGGAGCCACTCCTTAGGTTCAGAATACTGGAACTCTTCTGGAAAGCAGGAACTCTTTTCTTACCTAGGCGTGGCTGTGGAAGGAGACACCTAAGCACTACAGGAGGCTATTTAAACCACACCCGATGGATGAATCTTGCTTTGTGTTATTCTGCATTCTCTGCAGCAGAACGCTCATCGTGTCTTCTGCTTCTGATCCTGGGCCTAAGGGAACGAAGGCTTACCATCCTGGAATCCAGTCTTCAGCAGCACCTGTAAAGACAAAGAAAGAACAGGTTAGCACTACGGTCTTCAGTGGCAGCGCATCTCTTACCTGGTCCATCGGCTGTCACCAACGCCTCGCGCTGCATTCCGGCATCTGAAAGACAAAGGCTTACCTACTCTTCGCATGCTCCGGAGGTCTTCGCACTGCATTCCGGCATCTGAAAGACAAAAGCTTACCAGCTCTTCGCACGCTCCGGAGGCCTTCGGCGCTGCATCCCGCATCTGAAAGACAAAAGAAGGTGCGTTTAAAGACATTGGGCAACTTTATTACTCACGTGCCATTACTCCTTCCCACGCCGAATCCAGTGGGTATTCCAGCACCCTTCAGCTTCTCTAAAGCTCCGAACTTGTACCTGCAAGATAAAAGGGACAGTTAGTGCGCATCGTGAAGCAGGCTACAAGCGCTTACTTACGTGCTTCCAGGCGCTTCTATTCCTCACGCGGGTTCGATCCTCAACTCTCATCAGCCCGCCATCCGCCATCGCCGGAACCCTGCAAAACAAGAGATATCATTACAAAAGACTTTTAAGACATTTGAAGTGCCCAGAACTTACCGTTCGTGCAGTTAACGACGGACAGCAGTCCTCTGAGGTCAAGAGGCCTGCACCCTTATCCAGTGAAGCAACTTGTTACGGCACCCTGCCCCGAGGCAGATGGAGAGCTCGGCGTTCACTTACCTAAGGTGAGGGCGTTAACCTTTGGGGTTCTACAGGAGAAGAGAAAGGGAAGAGGAGAGAGGCACCCAATAGCCCCAGTTCATTAATCCCATATTTTCTATCTGCAGACATCTTTCTCTTCGAGTCAGACATACAGTGCACAGAGGTCCAGCCCAAAGAGCCAACCGTGTGTTACACAAGCCCAAAGAGCCAACCGTGTGTTACACATCACCTTTGAAGATACGGCATTCACCCAGTCAAGACCGGCGCCTCTGCGGGAATCAGGTGAGCGTTACAGAACACAAAGCCTACCGCAAAACTCCCACCCAGGCGCTATGGAAACCTCGGATACCGACCAGCTAGCCCAGTTACTTGGGGAACTAAGAGCAGAAGTGCATGCAGCCCGTCAGGAGACGAATGCTCTAAGAAGGGAACTGATTATTTCCAAGGAGCGAACAGACGATCTCGCTAGACAATTGCTACAGTCACAAGCCGGACAAACTCCGTTACCCGCATCAGGGGCAAATCTTCCTTCAACATCCTCTACGAACCCAGTGCAGATCAACCTACCTGGGAATGTACCTCTGGCTCCGCCCGAACGATTTTCTGGTGACCCAAAGAGGTTTGCAGTATTTATTAATCAGTGCCGGTTGCACTTCTTATGCCGGCCAGCAGCCTTTCCAACTGATCAAGCTAAGGTAGCTTTCGTGCTTTCGTACCTTAGTGGCAATGCGGCAGACTGGTCGATCCCTCTAGTTAATCAAGATGATCCGGTTCTCCATGGTTTTCAAGCTTTTCAGCTCAGTATGGAAAAACTGTTTGCAAGACATTCACAGGGGCAGGCCTTGGACAATGAGCTCCTTTCATTGCGACAGGGTAATCAAGACCTTTTGGCTTATATTGCGTCTTTCAACAGACTGATAGTGGAAACTCGATGGCCTGAGGACAAAAGGATTACGCTGTTTTATAGAGGTCTACGTGGAGAGCTCAAAGATGTGTTAGCCCAAGTAGTGAATCCCCCGCAAGACTGTTCGGACTATATTGATTTAGTCGTTCAAATTGACCACAGACTGCAGAACAGGAAGGCCGATCGTTCCAAGTTTGATGCTCGAGTATTTTCCAAACCACCAACTCCTACCAAAGGAGTAGACTCCGGGGAACCCATGCAAATAGGGGGCCTGAAAGGACCACTAACACAAAAGGAGCGGGAAAGGAGAAAACAGCTGCAATTATGCCTCTATTGCGGAAACTCGGGCCACTTTCTTCGAGACTGTCCGGTGAAACCAGCCAAGAAGGCAGTAGGAGCTGCAGTTACCAGGGTCACAAACTCTGAGCAGGGAAACGACCTCGCCCGACAAGAATAGAGGTCCTCTTGCCGAGCGTTAAAACCAGTTCAGTGACCTCGCATTTCGTGATACCTATGGTCCTCATTAGCCCTGAACATCCGGATCGATTACATGCGATTGAAGCTTACGTCGACAGCGGTGCCATCGGCAATTATGTGGATCATGAAATCTTTTTGAGGATGAATCTGACTCTTTGTCCAAAGGCTGTAAAGGACATCATTACTACGGTGGATGGTACGGAGATAGCCTCCGGACCAGTAACGCATACCACCCAAGAAGTGACGCTAGTAAGTCAAGATGGACACCATGAGAAGATCGTGTTCGATGTGATCAAGGCCCCTCAGTTCCAGATTGTTCTAGGAATTCCTTGGTTAGAGAAGCACAATCCTCAGATCGATTGGCGAGCAAGAACGGTTCAGTTTCCAGAATGTGTCTCTACTTGTCACCCTCGACCTGGTGTTGCACTGGCAGCAATTTCCTCGGAGGCTCCCCAGTTACCTCCTGAATACCTAGAATTCCAAGATGTTTTCCGGAAGGATCAGGCTAACTCTCTACCTCCTCATAGGTCTTATGACTGCCAGATAGACCTGATACCTGGATCTACTCCTCCTTGTAGTAGAATTTATGCCCTCACCGAGCCTGAGAATCTTCACCTCCGACAATACCTGGATCAATACCTAGCGAATGGGTTTATTCGTCCTTCCAAGTCCCCTGCTTCCTCAGCTTTGTTCTTCGTTCCAAAAAAAGAAGGGGACCTTAGAACTTGTATAGATTATCGCGCCCTGAACCAGATCACCGTTAAGAATAGATATCCGTTACCTTTGATCCCTGAACTCCTGGACCAAGTCAGGAAAGCATGCATATATACAAAGCTGGATCTTAGAAGAGCCTACCACTTGGTACGAGTAAAAGAGGGCGATGAATGGAAGACGGCCTTCCGCACCAAGTATGGGCTATTTGAATATCAGGTCATGCCCTTCGGACTTTGCAATGCCCCGGCCGCCTTTCAATATTTTATGAACGATGTCCTCAGAGAGCTCATAGATGTGTGTGTTGTTGTTTACATTGACGACATCCTCGTTTATTCTTCATCGTAAACTGAACATCGGAAACACGTGAAAATGGTCCTCGAGAGATTGCGTCAACACAAACTTTTCGCTAAGTTGGAAAAATGTGTTTTCAACGTGACTGAAGTTGAATTCTTGGGATTCATATTATCACCTAGCGGAGTGCGTATGGATTCAAAGAAGGTCGATGCAATTCTCAAATGGCCATCGCCATCCTCCGTAAAAGGTGTTCAAAGCATGTTAGGCTTCGCTAACTTTTACCACAGGTTTATCCCCGAATTCTCTCGAATAGTTCAGCCCATCACCGCCTTGTTAAAGAAAAACAAACGTTTTGAATGGTCTACCGAGGCGGAACAAGCTTTCCAGAATTTGAAGACTAGATTTATCTCTGCACCGATCTTAAAACATCCTCGCCCAGAACTCCCCTACATCGTTGAAACTGATGCTTCGAGCCTTGCCATGGGGGCAGTTCTATCACAAAAGGACCCAGTAACCAATCAGTTGCATCCCGTGGCATTTTGGTCCCGCAAATTCTCGCCTCCTGAAATCAATTACACTATTACTGATAAGGAACTTCTAGCTATCAAGTCCGCCTTTAAGGCTTGGCGGCATTATCTTCTGGGGGCCCGACACACCGTTACTGTGATTATAGATCACCGAAACCTGCAATATTTGAAAACCGCAAAAGCTCAATCCTCTAGGCAACTCCGTTGGGCACTATTCTTTGCCGAGTTTGACTTCATAATTACCTATCGACCTGGTACAAAAGACGGTAAAGCTGATGCCCTTTCTCGGATGGGAGTGGAAGAACATTTGATCAATCCTAAACCTGTACCTATCATTCCCGAACAAAGAATTCTAGGTGTAATCGCCACACAATCCATAGAGGAAGTTAAGGATAAAGCCAGGCTACTGGTAACTCCAGCAGACATACAGAATTGGCATCTGCAGGGAAAGGACTTTACGGTGAAGGACAACCTATTATATTTCCAAGAACGGTTATACCTGCCCAGCACAGATTTACAGAAAAAGGTAATCTCTTGTTATCACGATTCTTTAATGGAAGGACATCCCGGTATGACCAAGACCTCGGAAAAGATCAAGCGCTACTTCTGGTGGCCGTCTTGGAAAAAAGATATCAGAGACTTTATAATGTCCTGTGGAGTATGCGCCCAAAACAAGAGTCAAAAGGAAAAACCAGCCGGCCTCTTACGCCCTATTGACATCCCGCCTCGCCCTTGGCATACGCTTTCTATGGACTTCATCACCGATCTACCTCCATGCTCCGGATACAATACGATCCTAGTAATCGTGGACCTATTCTCCAAGATGGCGCATTTCATTCCACTCAAAGGCTTACCAACAGCAGCAACTCTGGCCCGAGAATTTCTCGAAAACATCGTCCGACTGCACGGTTTTCCTTCAGTTCTAATTTCGGATCGAGGTAGTCAATTTATTTCTCATTTTTGGCGAAGTTGCTGTCGGTCGGCTCAAATTGATGTGAGACTTTCGACCAGCCACCACCCTCAAACCGACGGACAAACCGAGAGGACCAATCAAACTCTGGAACAGTATTTGCGCTGCATGCTACAACAAACTGAAAAAACTTGGAAAGATATCCTTTGGATAGCCGAATATGCCTACAATAACTCTGTCCACTCGGGAACTGGGAAGACCCCGTTTTTTCTTTTATACGGTAGTCACCCTCGAACCTCGGAGTTGGATCCACTCCAAGATCTTGGAACACCAGCAGTAGACCACCTGCATTCTACAATCACCCAAGCCTTTAAGGAAGCCGTTTCTCACCTTCAAAGGGCTAAAGAACAATACAAGAAAGGAGCAGACCAACATCGGAAGGAAGCCCCCCAATATCAAGTAGGAGATCAAGTCTGGTTATCCACCAAATATCTACCTCTAAAAGGACCACGCACATTCAACCCAAGATACCTTGGTCCCTATTCCATCACTACCATAGTAAATCCAGTAGCGGTCAAGTTGGACTTGCCCCCTCACATGAAGATACATCCGGTCTTCCACGTCTCTCTATTAAAACCTGTGCAACCTCAAACCCGACTAACTACATCTCCAAGACCTATTCTAGTTGATGGAGAACTCGAGTTTGAAGTCAAAAGCATCCTGGATTCCAAGATCTCCAAATCTAAACTATTTTACCTGATTGACTGGAAAGGCTACGGTCCCCAAGAAAGATCCTGGGAACCTGCAGAATATGTCCACGCGCCTCGTCTAAACAAAAGATTTCATCGAACATTTCCTAAGAAGCCCAAACCCCCGGAGAAGCCCGGTTTGGGAGGGGCCTTGAGGGGGGGTGCTGTCATGATCTCTGCTTCCAAAAGATCAGGACTTGCCCGACTCCCTTGGAAGCAGACCCATAACCCCGGTTCCGAGTGCCAGCCAGTCCCAATTGGGACCTTTTGGACCCTGTCCTGGCGCCAGTGGCACCAGGCTCATAAAGATGCCCAGTCCCAGCGCTGGAAGCGCCGGGCTCATAATGCTTGGGTGGACTTACCTGCAGCAGACCATGCTGCTTACTTACCTGCTAGTTGAACCCCTGATCCTCTTCTGTTTGGGACTACTTTTCCTGTTGGGTGGGGCAGGAGCCACTCCTTAGGTTCAGAATACTGGAACTCTTCTGGAAAGCAGGAACTCTTTTCTTACCTAGGCGTGGCTGTGGAAGGAGACACCTAAGCACTACAGGAGGCTATTTAAACCACACCCGATGGATGAATCTTGCTTTGTGTTATTCTGCATTCTCTGCAGCAGAACGCTCATCGTGTCTTCTGCTTCTGATCCTGGGCCTAAGGGAACAAAGGCTTACCATCGTGGAATCCAGTCTTCAGCAGCACCTGTAAAGACAAAGAAAGAACAGGTTAGCACTACGGTCTTCAGTGGCAGCGCATCTCTTACCTGGTCCATCGGCTGTCACCAACGCCTCGCGCTGCATTCCGGCATCTGAAAGACAAAGGCTTACCTACTCTTCGCATGCTCCGGAGGTCTTCGCACTGCATTCCGGCATCTGAAAGACAAAAGCTTACCAGCTCTTCGCATGCTCCGGAGGCCTTCGGCGCTGCATCCCGCATCTGAAAGACAAAAGAAGGTGCGTTTAAAGACATTGGGCAACTTTATTACTCATGTGCCATTACTCCTTCCCACGCCGAATCCAGTGGGTATTCCAGCACCCTTCAGCTTCTCTAAAGCTCCAAACTTGTACCTGCAAGATAAAAGGGACAGTTAGTGCGCATCGTGAAGCAGGCTACAAGCGCTTACTTACGTGCTTCCAGGCGCTTCTATTCCTCACGCGGGTTCGATCCTCAACTCTCATCAGCCCGCCATCCGCATCGCCGGAACCCTGCAAAACAAGAGATATCATTACAAAAGACTTTTAAGACATTTGAAGTGCCCAGAACTTACCGTTCGTGCAGTTAACGACGGACAGCAGTCCTCTGAGGTCAAGAGGCCTGCACCCTTATCCAGTGAAGAAACTGGTTACGGCACCCTGCCCGAGGCAGATGGAGAGCTCGGTGTTCACTTACCTAAGGTGAGGGCGTTAACCTTTGGGGTTCTACAGGAGAAGAGAAAGGGAAGAGGAGAGAGGCACCCAATAACCCCAGTTCATTAATCCCATATTTTCTATCTGCAGACATCTTACTCTTCGAGTCAGACATACAGTGCACAGAGGTCCAGCCCAAAGAGCCAACCGTGTGTTACACATCACCTTTGAAGATACGGCATTCACCCAGTCAAGACCGGCGCCTCTGCGGGAATCAGGTGAGCGTTACACATTCTATATAAACTAACAGATGTGCAGGTAGATGGGTCCTTAATGCTTTGTGAGTTGAATCGATTAGTGAGACATTACGTTTACTCTTGGGGAGGAGAAAAGATTAAGGGGAATCTGGGAAAAACATAATGGATGTTTTGTGCCAGGGAATGATGCCCATACAGTGGGGAGGGCATGACGGGGCACCAACGTGTCTGGGATGAGAAAAGGGCTGCTTTGTTCTCAAGGACCAGGCTGACCTCAAAGATTTCTGCTTGTTGATAACCAGGTGCATATCACGTGGTTAGGATCGAAGGTAGGTTGGTGACAGTTGAATTTAACCAATTGCTTTGCAGCAGTCCACGATGGACAAGGACGCTACCCACGTGTGGTGACTATGGAAGAGAAGACAATGGAACCAATTAAAGACTGGGCTATATGTAAGTATTAGCATGTATATAGGTGGTTGCCAAAGAGGATGGGGGATTAATTCTGTATATTGAGTATGTCAAGAGTGACAATTGTTGTGTTTATAACCTGAATCTTGTACGGAGGACATGAGAGAGCTCCAGGGCAGTGGATTCATAATACCCTGTCACATTTCCTTTGTCTACACAAAATAAAAGTTCTTGTCTTTCTCAAATAAAGGGTGCACCTAGCCTTTTTTCCTGGTTGGTTGTATTTTCTTGGTCTGATCACTGGGGAGTTGACCTCACTATCTAAAAGATTGTTATATAGTGTATGGGGCTTACTGGGTTTTTAAGCCTCTCACCTGTGTAATCAAACCCATGGAGAAAGAAAAATTGTTAAACTTGTTCCTGAGGCAGTGAGCACTAGGGCCAATGGGAGGGTGGGGAGTAGAATTAGGAGTCACACAGTATGTATCAATAATCCATTGTGGTAGTAATTCAGAAGATTTCACATATCATCTTTAGGCCAACCACTCTCTTGAGTTAACTGCTGGCATACCTCTACAATAATAATCCCTCTCATGAGTTGATATATATCATCACATGATGGGTTATACCTTCTGTTCACAGTCCTCAATTCCTCAGTAAACTTCTCTGGCACACTAGTAAACATATTACACACATTCCTCAAATCCCCATGTGTCCATAGGATAAGAATTGTTACCAGGCTAAAAGTACCATCATCAACCATTCCACGTTACTGCCTTACTTGGGTATGTAGTTGTGCAGTTCCTATACTGAAAATTGCAACTCCACCGGTATGAGATGTACTTATGCTGGACACACTTACTGCTTGCATGGACTTTGCTTGTGCTTGGTTCACACGTTTGCGGTTGAAACACTCTGGTGTTGCATTCACTGGAGGGTTTGGAATGTCCTTTCACTGCTTGAGCTTGCTACATCCCTTGCATTGGCGAGGTGCATTTGTGGCTCACCCTGGTACTTCCTTATATATAAATTATATCTTTGTTTTACTCATCCTTATATTCCCCATACTTGTTCATCTATGTTCATTGTTGATATGATCATGTTATAGCAAATTAAACCTCTCTCCAGACCTTTCCTCTGCCTCTGTGCACTGTCTTGTTTATTTTTCAATCTTGGATTTATTTCTAAGCCCCTTATTCTAGAGTCCCAAACTCTTTCAGATCCAGCTGCAGATCAGTTCAGAAAAGCCTCCCATCCGTGTGGGTTTATGTTTTCCCCTTTAGCCAAATGCCCCATCTACGGGGAGCTGTCATTGCCTATCCCCTTTTATTATGGAGCTTTACTTTTTTAAATATTTACAAGTCTCTGGCTGACACTTTATGTGCAGAACATTGGCAGTTCTTTCCTGATCTGGGGTTCTCAGCTCATTCGAAGTGTTATTTATTGACTTGCTACATTCTCATTAGAATTTGTTTGCTAGAATATATTCTCAGATTTTGCATCGCCGCGCTATTACTATAAGACATTATCCCATTTAGTTTCACTTGAAATATTATTGGCTCTCATCCTTAGCTTTCTTT
This sequence comes from Ambystoma mexicanum, assembly GCF_040938575.1. Taxonomy (NCBI): domain Eukaryota; kingdom Metazoa; phylum Chordata; class Amphibia; order Caudata; family Ambystomatidae; genus Ambystoma; species Ambystoma mexicanum. Next base: position 655,506,853 of record NC_090933.1, on the reverse strand, counting down.
CCCCAAAGGTTCTGCCCTCAGGAACCCTCTTACAGCTTTCCCTTCCTGATTACAGTTTATTTATGCATTGTAATTATTTCCCTCTTTTTAATTGTATCCTCCCAGTGTCTACCAGTGCCTTCTTCCCCTAAATAATACAGTCTTTCAAGCAGCATAAATAAAAACACAAACCTTCACAGGCAGCTCTCGTTTCAAACCCCTTTAGCTCTTCCAATTAAGGTTCTTTTTCTGTTACTGCCTGTGCAGGGCATTGTGAATTTGTGGTGTGACCATATCAAATTGTAAAATTCACAGCTCATCGCCAAATAATCCAATAGAAAACTAGAATAGGTAGAGACAAGTTTTATTTCCATAGAGCAAGGAGGAGGGGAGCAAAAGAGGAGAGCATTGAAGTGGAGTGGGAGGAGACGTTATATCAAAGGGTGGATGTGAGGAGTCAGAGGAGTGAAACATCTTAGGATGGAAGTTTGGTGGGAGGAGGAAATTGTAGGGAGTAGTAGTAAGAGTGGAAGAGATGAGTGAGCGTCATCGAGTTACCCTGAATCAACTGAATAAGAGCAAAGCATTGTCCATGTTCCTGCAGGAACACTAATCATTGTTAGAGTAGGGAAACAAAGGATTATGAATTCCTAGGATAGGTATTTGGGCCATGGGTTGATGAAAGAGAGAGAAAAGGCCATGGGTCCAACAAATAAAATGAAAACCCTTGAGTTTTTTCTGCACCATCTGTGACACAGTGCATTACAGAAGTTCATTGTTTGCAATAAGTATTGTTTTCTTCGCGTAATATTATCTCTCTCATCTCTCTTTCTCTTTATTTCCCTCTCTCTCTCTTTCTCTCACTCTATCTCTCTCTCTCACTCTGTCTCTCACTTTCTTTTTTGATTACTCATCGATTTGTTGAGTACATTGATATATAAGTTTACTGTCAGAAGAAGGATAATGTATTTCAGTGTCTTCTTTTAACAGTGATATTGCAATATATTGAATGGACATACAAATAAAGCTAAATTCAGTGTTATTTATGTTTACAAACTTTAAAGAAAAACATTATTTGAGTCTCCTACAACATGGTGCTGTCTCACTTGAATCTCACGTTTTTGACACTATAATGGTTCTGATTTATCTCCTATATGCACCGTAAACAGCCTGCTGTTTATCATTCTTTCCACCATGTGGCACATTGTCATTCAATGGGGGTCCAAGTACCCACGCTTGCATGAACTTGCTCTGTCTACAAACACACTCCGAAGGGGAGCATTTTATAACACATTCATTCCTTTCAAGCATATACAAATTCAAGCCCCCATGGTCTACTTTAACATTGGTGGACGTACAATTCAGTGCCCTCCTTGTCTTCCCTTATTTAATTGGAGACAAAGGTCTGAGTATTGTTCACACCACAGCAACTGAGCAAAGGTGTCATGAACTGAAAATCCTTAATCAACTGGTTTTGAATGTGCTCAGTAAACAATAAACTAACCCGTGATTTATTTAGTATTTATTTTCTTAATTTATCCTCTAATTGTGATTTATTTCTATTCTAATATTCTTTTGGTGTGGGAAATGAGCATGGAATGAATGTGAATACATTTAGTGGTTTTGTTACATATTTCTTATGAACTACAGTATATTGTAAATCCATTACTGTGTTGTTGATGGGGCAACAAAACGAAACAGATGAATGTACATACCCTATAGGCCATTCACTGAGACAACAGGTCTCATATATTAGCAAAAAATGAATTGTGTGTCAGCCAATATTACAAACTCGTAGAAAAGCCTGTGTAAATGGGCTAATTGTGTAAAGGAAGACATTTTCAGAGTGTACATATATTATGCAGTGTATTTTAACGTAATCTTTGTTAATAAAAAAGCTTTTGTTAAGGATTTTGCTCCTTTTACATTTGGGAGTAGTAACCTCAAACAAAATCTCACAGAATCAGTTGAAAGTTCAACAGAGTACATACGCCCAATTTATGTATATGATCCTTATTGTCTTGGATTGCACTTACAGGTTTTGGACTTAAATATATATCTTTGAGGGATATCAGAGTATTACAATTCATTTGCAGCATTATACAAAGTAGACATGAAATCATAAAATAAAGTACATTGAAGTCAAATACAGTTTAAAATCTACATGCAGAATATTACATACTAAGAAATATTACAATGAATAATTACATAATACATAAGTACATTGAAAAAAAGTTATTTATTTTGTTAGAGAAATAGTGCTTAATCAAATGAATTTCTGTTTTTTTTTAAAATGTACAAATTATCTTAGTGTATGCAACTTGAAGTATGCTGTTAAAGTGGCATCCATGTCTTGGTCCTTTCCTGCAGCTAATTGTATGTTATCATTGTTGAAATACACATTTTGACCACCTGGAAGATAAACTTGAAGTTTTATTGTTGTATGCATAAGGCAACAGCTCCCTCTAGCAGTGATAACAGGCGAAGCGGGCAGGACGGCTTTGGACAAACCTACATCTGACCTTTTATTATATAGTATGATGTCAAGAATTACAAATGCACTATTACTGTACTGTGAAATCAAAAATCCCCAAACAAGACAATGGCCGGCATGGAAACCTACAGTAAGGGTACTATACATACTTGTTTAAAAGCTGTGTTGACACTGGGATGGGACAGGAGGATCAACATCATGTGTTATGAGGCAGTGCTGCAGTAGAGATTCCCACAGCTGCATTTCATTTTTCCCAATAGTGATATAGAAACAAAGCACTGTTTTCTGCAAAGCAATTGTCCAGGAATGTAAAGTTCCAATGGATCCAATACAAATGTAATGCCTGCTGTGGTGGCTAAAATGGCTCCTGTTCTCGACCCCAGCTGCTGGAGATGTAAGAGGGAGGTGGGCACATATATACACACGTGGTGGGAATGTAATGTTGCCCGGTCGTTCTGGAGTTAAGCACTTGACTAGATATGCACCCTTATGGTGGTGCTTGTACAACCCACAGTCCAGCAGTTAATGCTTGGATTGCTCCCCACCAAACAAGGCAGGAGGAACAAACTACTCATGAAAGTGATCTTGTTAGGGTTCATTCTGGTAAAGCAAACCATTGCAATGGCTTGGAAGTTGCTAGGTAGTGCCTTCTTTGGTTCCTGGCCAAGGGAGGTTCGGAAGTGGGTCAAGGTGGAAGTGGACATTGCCAAAAAATCAAGGATTCCTGAGGAAGAGGGGGTCATTTTGGAATATGGCATGAGGTGTGGCACCTGTTACAGGCACCTTCATATCTCCTGCCCCCATGAAACTGGGTGTGGGTACTGTAGAGTTACAAATGCAGTTGGCATTTAATACTGTTCAAAAGGACCAGGAGACTATGAGGTCACTGAGGGGTAGCACATTGGGAGAACTATATGGCATAACACTTGATGTGGAATTTGGCACACACTGCTATACAAGATGGTGCTGTGGGGCACGAGGGGATAGTTGATCAGGATCAGGGGTTGATCTTAGCTGTAAGGTACTCTCTTTGTTGTGGAAGAAATGAAAAACGCCAACAAGATGTTGCAGCCTCTTGTTTATAAATGCAATTACTGTAGTACTGTATGTAAATGGAATGCATATTGATGAACCCGTAGAAGTTAAAAATGAAAATAATACATCAAGAAGTGGTCCATGGCACTCACACATCTACCTTCAAAGATATACCAACATGTGGTTGTCAGTTGCCTGGCATTTAATGGACTAGACCTCTGAAAGTGAAGACACATGTGACTCCAAAGCCCAAGAAGATAATAGTGCTCAAGTGAAGAACAAGGTCCTCTATAGAATTCTGTGAAACCTGATGCAAGTTCCTGTATCTTCCCCTTATGTAAAATGTTACATTGCCCACTTGTGTTGCCTTTGAAATAGTTTGGTATGGTATAGAGGTATGTTATTCTTTGTTGTGTGCTTCCTACTACAGTCAATTCCAGCATTTTCCATTATAGTTGTCTCATTCATTTGCTATTGACTTAGGGAAGGTTTGATACTCTGAGGGGGTATAGATCTGTCTAGTGTGTTCTTTAGATGTGTGAGGGCCCATGAAATTAACAGGATGCATGTTTCGTTTCCTTAGCACCAACACCCCTACCAGTGCTAGTCATCCTCTTTGAAGAGGTATAGCCAGCAGGCTACTCCATAGGCTGAGAGAAAGAACAAGGGCAAGATCAATCTTTCTATGAAGTCAGTGCTGTAGTGGATGTACAAGGAGAGGATGCTGATGATGAGACTGATGTTCAGCAAGTTAAGGAATGTCAGTTACCATAAGAAGAACCCTTGAGTTTGTACCTGGATGATGATGATGATTTAGTCTGAACTGTGCACCCAGAAGCAGCATTTGCTCCGCCTAAAGAATAGATCTGGCTGCTAAGGAAGACAGTGGAAAAGGAGCATGGTAGAGTTTCTAGGAAAGGCTTGCAATATATTGTTGATGACCAGACCAGCCTGAAGACCCCATGAGCCTGACCCTTGCATTCCATTAATTACCCCCCAGCAGACCAGCAACCTCAAATGGACTGTTTCCCCCCACTACGTTCATAGTTACTCCAGTACCCTCTAATCCCCTCATTCACTCACTGTCCACTCGACCTGACACTTTGCCCCTCAGCGCAGCCTCATAATGCCTTATCTAGTGACTATAATAGTCGTGGCAAATTCACTCACAGCACCACAAACCTGAATACTGAGCACCAGCACCCCTGCAACCCTGGTTAATCCTTGAAACCATTTACCAAGGCAGTACTCTGGATGCCACATTCCACTATGAATGAGCACTGCTGACCCCTTGCCTGGCTTGGATGAGCAGGCCACTGTTAGCATCTACAGATATTTAAAAGGCTAGATTATGTTCAAACACCTGGGCCCTCAATACAGGTTTTCTGGTCTGTAAAAAAGTGCTGGTAACAGCATCCTTTCCAGCCCTGCAAATGACAAGTCTGCCGTTAGGGGCTGTGAACTACTGGCAGGCCTGACCTGCCGGTAGGTCAGGCCCCTATCGGCAGATTTTTCAATGAAGTACTGGCACCATTAATAACGGTGCCAGTGTTTCAGGGTTCCCATTCCTGTGGAGTACTATCGGACTCCATGGGAATGGGAATTTACCGTTTCTCCACTGCCCGTAATATCCTGTTATTAACAGGATATTAGGCGGCCGAAACTGTAAGGCGAGTCTGCAGGTAACCTGCCGGTAGCACCGGTGGGTTACCAGCGGACTTGTAATGAGGGCTGGTCTTGTTTGAACAGCACTAAGAATGGTGTAGCAAAGTCAGAGTATGGGTCAATAAACGAGTCATCCTTGTCTCTTAATCTGAGGAGCACAGTTCTGACCTTATTACAAGTACGCTTCAAGGGAATCACAAAAAGCACATTACAGGCAAGATAAACAATTTCTTGTGATGTGCTGCCAACATGCCTGCCAAACTTTGCATTCCTCTTTGCCTGCTTTCATGTAAGACCTTTAGCAAGCAACATTTCTATCACATTCACCTCAGGACAAGACATAACTACTATCCCAGGCATACTGCAAACTCTCACCAGACAGCCCCCAACCCAAATGAAGGAAAACATTGTTTGATTATTTATGACTTTATTTGCATTTATTGAGGAATCATCATCTTCAATAACTTCATGTATCAGCATCTGCAAATAAAGAAGACAAAAACAAACTGTTCATTTATATTTATAAACTGGGACGGGGATAGGCCAGTGGGGAAATGAAAAGAAAGCAATGTTATTGGACAATTTTTTAAATATTACTAATCACATTACATTTCTAATGTATGGTGGCATACTGTTTGCATCACAAAGTAACATGATGTTTTGGATTATGACTCCCATCTGCGCTCTGTGAAAAATCCAGGGAATGTGTCCCCACTCCACAAAGGGGAGCCACCCCCTTTGGGTCTATGAAGGTGAATCTGCTAGGTTTAACACCCCCTTGGGAAATCTCCAGAAAGAGATACACGTCATCCTTGTTTTTCCCAAGATCCAAATATCTTTGTTTGCTTTATGTTAGTTAAACTGTATGATAACTTGAAACTTCCTGTGTGAATGGATGGCATGGTTTCTGACCCCCTGTACTCGCCTGGAATGACTGAACAGTGGATAATCCCACTCCCTAACTGAGGTAGAGATAAAGGGCCAATCAGAGCTGGAAAGGAAAAAATAGAAATCCGTACAGCTGGAGAAGCCCAGAGACCTCCTCCTGAGAGGTGTGGCAGGAAAGAAGGAGTGTACACCAGGCATGGCTGGCTCAGCAGCTGCTGAGCCCGTGGAATGCTCAGAGCTCCTGCCGGGTCAGGAACCAGAAGTGACCACCCCAGAAAAGTATCAAAGAGTGAAAGGCACCCAAGAAGCGGACAATCAGCATACTGAGAATCCGGTGTCAAAATCCTGCTGGAAGCATGTGGGAAGGGAGGGCATGCTTAACCGCGCGGGAAGCCGAGAAGCAGTACCATGTCGGCCGAACTGACTGACTCTCCTGAGCATTGCCTGGATAACAGATGTACACAGTGCCAAGGGGAATCAGGAGAAAGGTGGCAAGAACCACAAGACCCCAATATGGGCAAAGAGAAATGAGATTCTGTGGCCAGCTGAAAGATATGCGACCACAAGGTGGGGTGAGAGAAACCAGACCCCAAGGTTGGGTGAAAAAAACAAACCCCCAAAGCGGGGTGAGAGAAACTAGACCACAAAGTGGGGTGAGAGGAAAGAGATCATAAGCTGGGGTGAGAGGAACGAAACCTCAAGGCGGGGTAAAGACCAAGAACTTACCAGTTGGAGAGAACACCAGGAGTTTTCTTAGTAGGGAATACGAGAAGAACATTCAGAGTGGGGACATGAGTCATGGTTCCCCAAGTGAAAAAGAGGACAAGAGACATGTATTATACTTGCTCGAACTCTGCTAAGGAGAGAAAGGTTGAAGAGACATTCAGAGTGCTTGTTTGGACTGTGCCTCATGGCGAGGAGCTCCTACTGATGCAGATACATCAGGCGGGGGTCAGAAACCAGCCACCATTCCTTTGTTTGGAGCAGGGCCTAAGTGTATCTTTGTTAAATGTATGTTTGCTCTTTTGTAGTGGTAGGGATGGAACTCAGCATAGGATTCTGACTAGCAGACTTTTCTTGTTTGTAAGACATCCTGATGGGCACCCTTTTATATTTTCCTTCATAGAGTGGGTCAGAGAAACCTAGGCTTAGGGATGGCTTACGCTGTGTGAAGTATAATAAAGAAACATTCAGCCAAATGCCACCCTGTCATTCTCCTGATTCTGATCTACCACCACCCCATTGAATTTGTGGGGGAGGTGTGATGGGAATGCTAGTCCAGAATATTTGGCAAGCACCAGTAGAGAAAATAGCGCTATTGCCTATCTGAATGCGTAAAGCCTGGGTTCAGATGGCAGTTAAAAATTAGTCACAACCATTGACATCATTAAATGTTACTAGACACATTACATTGCTAGTGTATGGTGGTTTTCTGTATGCACACCAAATCCCGAAAACCACGGTTTGAAAACTCAAGCTATGGATGATGAGATGCTTTGCACTATCTCTCCCATCACCCTCCCATTGAAAATCATGGGTGGGGTTGGTGTGATAACTAGACAAAACCTTTCGATGAGCAGCAGAACAGAGAATGATCTCTGCCTCAATGGCAGCAATTTGCCAGAAAAATGCAGATCCTTCCCATTGGGACCAAAGCCCCTGACTTCTTCCCTTCGCTCTGGCCTTATTCCATGCACTCTCTCCCTGCTCCCTCTTCTGAAGCCAGAAACCTTGGAGTATATATTTGATTCCTCTCTTTCCTTCCTCCCTCACACACAGGACATTACCAAGAAGTCCCACTTTCAGCACTTCCGTCTCAATGAAATTCTACCTTTTCTCACCTTCCCCCAGAAGCTCAATGTTAACAGAGCCCTGGTTCTCTCTAGGCTTCACTATTGCAATAGCCTCCTCCAGAATCTACCTTCCTCCAGTCTTCGACCCCTGCAGCTAATCCACACTAGGGCAGCAAGACTTCTCCTTGGCCTCAATTCCAAGGGCCGCATCTCTCCTGCCTTAAAGCTCCTGGTTGCTTCACTGAATCAATTCAAATCCCTCTGTATCAACCACACTATCTGCAACTCTCCCTTACTAAATATTCCCCCTCTAGACCTCTGTGCTCTTCTGGCACCAACTCTCCTCATGTGAAGCATATAGCTAAACAGAGAGCAGGTGGTCGATTGCTTTCCTCAGCTGGCTCGCTTCTTTGGAACAGCCTGACCCTCCCTCTTCATCTTGAGCTGAACTTTCTTAAATTCCGGAAGCTCCTCAAGACTTTCCTCTTTACCTCCTCCTTCGCTCCCTCTCTCCTCTGCTAACCTCTCAGTTGCTTATTTGGCGTTCAGGGCCCTTATGCATCCTCAGGACCCTGATTGCCCACACCAAATCACCCCCAGCTTCTGTCTATCTTCAGCACTTGCCTCGACTCACCCTCCTCCCTGGACGCTCGCACTTACCTTTCATTGCACTTCATCTGTTGCTCTCCTTCGAGCACCCCAGCACCTATACCCTGCCCCCTCCCTTTCTGCACTTGCAAGTTCTGAACACTCACAAGGCATAGTAGGTTCGTCCTCCCCCGCTCCTCCACTGTATTTAATTTTTTTTTAATGTATTTTAATTGTAGCTCATCCCCTTGTCCCCTCCCTGTTGCCCTGTGGGCACTTTGAAACATTATTTGCTTTACCTGAAGAGGCGCCTAACAAGCGAACAATAAATAAATAAATAAATAAAGACATAGGTCAATGTTTATGCGTACAGTTCAGCGACATACAGCAAATAAAAGACAAGTTATAAGACATTATTAAACATTATTAAACAACAACACACTACCTAACTAGTATATGCTGGCATACGCATACCAAAATATGCCAGTATGTGTGTGCTGCTTGAGGACAGTGTGCCCCCTCACCTACAAAACAACAAAACAGGAAATAAAAAAGCCACCCACCTACAGAGCTGTTATGTCCACCACACACAAGACCTTGTCAGAGTTGTACAATAATGGCATTGGCTATCAGAACAGAACGAACATGCCCCACACTGGTAGATGCAATTGCGGAAGGATTTGGTACATGTCATCCTCCCTTCTGCACCCCTCTCCCTCACCTTTTGTTTTTCTCCGGCTCTACCAGAAATGTCGTCAGGCCTAGTACGGTAGTCGCCTGTCTGTTTCCATTTCCTTCTCACTCTCCCCCTCCCTTCCTTATCTATGTCTTAGCTCTTGCACTATCTGAAATGTTGTCAGGCCGAGTATGATAGTTAATTTCACATCCTTACTGTTCATGGCCTGTAAGAATGTGGTTGTATTTTCCCTTGTTCCCTCCCTTGCCTTGAAGCGCTTTGAAACACATTGTGTATAGGCGCTATATAAATAAACGATCATATCATATCATATCATCAAGCATTGTGATTCTGCAACATAGACTGTTTGGCAATGCATAGCTTCGGTACAATGGAGGAAACCTGCATACGCATTGCTTACGCTTATGCAGTCTGGCATAATGCGCTGTAAGAAAACAATCTTAAGTTAAATCATTTTGCTGGATATCTGGGGGCACAGCGATGATGTCTGTCTTCAAAAGGACTGCAAATTAAAACCCTAAGAAAAGTGCCATATTAATGTAGTGTATTCTACACCAGAGAAAGAATTAATTTGTCTGTCACAGCATGTGTCTGATCACACGTGCATTGTAGTCATGTTATACTCCAGTGATGCAGTATTTGTGAGCCCTGAAAAAGTATGCAGAATATACTAATCTGCAGCATGGCCATTGTTTTCTTCAGGTGTGCCTGCCCTTCCACACATCTCAATAAAGCTGCTGTAAAGTGGCCTTGGGTCGAGTGTCAACAGCAGTATGGACACAGCCATCAAGCTCGAAGGGAGTGATGCCCCACCCATGGAATATGTGGCCTAAACAACTGCTAATGTGTGCACTAATGGCCACAATCTAATCTAAGCTATGGACGCACTAGTCAGGTTCAAACACAGCTTGAGCAAGGTAGTCAGAAGACACACACTGGAAAGATAAAGAGACAACAGGCCAGAAGGGAGCAGATCTCAAGCGCCAGACTCTTTCCTGGAGCTAACACACGACTCCCTACAGTATCAGACAGATGCCCCAAGTCTATATTACTAAACAACACACACTGACCCATCAGGCACAGCATAGCGCCTGTCAGTGCAAATGCCGAGAGAGTTTGATAGATTGAGCGACTACCTCAAACTGCGCGAGTACACATTATCCTTTAGCCCTAGGCAGCAAGGCTAATTGGTATCTCAAGAATTCATCAGCTTCAAAACAATATTAGAGAGTTTAAAATAAATTCCACTGTGACTAGATGAGATTTTTTTTTAAAGTAAATCGCACTTTCATTTTAAGAATAGCAAGAAGCCTTACGTTCCATTTGTTTAAATGTCATTATTTTGGGTTAATCCCTAACCACAATGAACCCGGTTTATATAGAAAAGATAAGTATGCGCATGTTTCCTGAACATATTATTTTGATGTATTATTATAAGCCTTGTGTATCTGTAAAAACATTACATGATCACATGGGGATTCCATAGTGGTTCTCCAATGGGGCGTATAAAAATCTATCAACTTCAGAATTATTGATTAATTGTGGGAGTGAGCTGACACCCAGTATACAATTGGGATTATAGTAAGAAAGTGAGCCTACTGAGTATGTGGCCTTACACAGTATGATTATCATTCTCTATGCATGTCGCATACCCTCAAGTTTAAGGCAAACACTATGGGGAATTATGCCCAGATCACAGATTGAGGTATTTACTTTTATTTGATGTCGATCCATCAGACCTCTTCCCATCCCTGACCTCCTACCTCATGTGTCCGTGCATTCCTCTATACACATCCAATTCTTGGTGCCGAACATTCTGTAAATTGACTTGGCAAACCCTGATCTCACCCTAAGTGAAAGCCTGCGCACCCCAGGGGTCTTCTTTAGCATCTCTCGTGTCCAGCAGGCAATCATGTTCTTATTACTTCTTGTACCCTTCTGTGTATAATCTAGAAAGTGCCATCACCATAAAGACTTGCTCCTCAACTGAGCCTTATGTTCCTGATATTTCCTCATAGGCTTACCTGACAATCAATCTATAGCTAACAAACATGCACCCTTGTTAACACAACCACATCCCCAATATAGTACGCCTTTTATTCTCTTTGAACTACTTGTCTCTTCTTCTGTCTAATGGCATATTTCCTATTACCTGAGTGTCACAACTCTTCTGCTTTCCTAGCCACAGACTACGGTCTGGTAAATCCCAGCGGGGTCACCATACGTCATGCCTTGGACAAGGTTTGGGCACCAAAATACCACTATGGTGATAATGAGTGCCGTATAAATACTCAATAATATAACATAAACACATTGAGATGCTTGGATCTAAAACTACATTCATGCGTTTGACACTTTCCCAAAAGAAACTTGCCTTTTTAGGCATTTGTTATACATAAAATAAATATAAGGGTTTCCAAATGTAAAAGATAGCAACATTAGAGTGCCCATGATCTGAAAGGGCATTCTGCATTAAATCATTGATTCGTTAAGGGGCTAGTGCAACCTACAAGCAGAGGCTTGTATTTTAGCAGAGCGGACTCATCCCTTCATCCTACTATATTCACTTCCTGCCAATGGCCTTTAATATGACTAGCTTTAAATGGAGTAATAAGGACATCCAATGTTCCAGCCCTCGGTTTGGAAGTAAGCACAATAACAGAACTTGTTTTTTTTAACATTATTATTGCATGGCGTTTATGGAATTAATTACTCTTACATACCCGGATAGATTACTCAAAAGTTAAGTGCTTGTCTCTCACATGAAACCCGACTACACTTCAAACGACTCAGCTCTTCATCCTTTGGAGGAGGGGACACACACACACACACACACACACACCCCTAGCAATTTATTTCACCTAATATTTGTCAGCCCATGTTTCCTGGTGTGAACCATCGGCTCTAGGAAGAACCATACTCAAATATTGGACTATTGCAATCTGTACTCTTTCTCTTGAGGTTGAGAACAGGATTTGCCATTTACACTCGCCCAACGCGTGGGTATGAAGGTTAATCGTATTGTGAAAGCATCTTTCTCGCACAAGCATTAGGATATGTTTCTTAACCCACTAAACACCCTTCCCAACATCATTTTGGACTGGTGCAATTATATAAAGAAACTCCAGTCCGAGAAGATTTGGGGAAAGTGTTGTATAGTGGCTTACACAAAATATCGTTTCCCCCTCCATGCTTATTTTCAGCGATTAAATCACTGGGTACCACACAACACACATTTGAAATCTTGAACACATACCTTGCAATAGATTTGTTTGTTTGATTCGTTCACTAAAACGTTATTTCGACCGAGGTCATAAAAGCCATACAAATTCATATCAAATTCCAAAACACAGTTAGTTGTTAATCACACCATATAAATAAAACAGCCGATGGAGAAAGATAAGAATTACAGCGATACAACAGCTATACGAGCTGTTCAAGCAGATCCTAGGTTAGTTACATTCAAACAAGTATGCATACATACCATTTTTTTGCTATACGTTCAGGTTCACATGCTGCTTTGGGGGTGTCCTCTCTCTGCAGGGGTGGGGCAATGACATCGCTATGGAAACGTGTGGTACTCGGGTTGGCTGCAGCTTGGTTAGCTAGCAAATAGTGATCAACAGTAGGCGGTGCCTAAATTCCCTGAGCCTGCCTGGCAGGAAGCTTCCAAGGCAGCACAGTGGGGGGAATACAGTGGGGGGCAACGGGTGAGGAGGAGGGGCCCAAGACTGTCAAATGCTCACCCGGCTCCACCAATGACACAGCATTGATTTATTGAATGATTGATTTGTTATTTATTATGCGCCTTTACACAAGTGTTTTAAGGTGCAACAAGGCAATGGAGGGGGAACAAAGGGAGGACAAGACAATGATCTTACGAGGCCTCATGTCATTGAGATCGCACAAGTGGGCAAACAAAAAAGTGCAGGGGGAGGGTACAGGGAGATGTGCACCTGGAGAAGCATGGCCCTGAGTTAAGTGCAAGGAATTCTGGGACAACAGGGGGCAATCCCAGCCGGTAGTGCAAAGTTAGCCAGGAGGCAGCGCAAGTTGGGCCAGGCGGCAAGTGCAGGGGGACTGGTCAGGGTGTGAAGGCTGGTGTCCTGTAAGACTTCGAGGACACCGAGCAGCCAGAGAGCAGACAGAGCAGGTGAAAGGGAAGGTTTGCAGGGGAGATGGTGCAAGAAAAAGAGGAGAAACGGGCGGTCTTGAGGAGCTTCCGGAAATGAAGGAGATCTGTCTTAAGGCGGAGAGAGACATTCCAGAGGGAGGCACCTACAGAGGAAAGGGATCTACCCTCATGCTTCATTACCATCACTGCTTTAAGTGGGATGCAAAATCAAGTTGGGTCCTTGTTAGGCAGAATCATATGCAGTACCCTTTGGGAACACCACATACAACGGAGACTACAAGTGTAAGTACAATTTCACCTTTGGTACCAGCCTGTACTACACAGTAAAGTGGTAGCGATGGCTGAGCAGCCAGACTTATCGCAAGAGTAAAGTGAGCAGTATCAGAAGTTACACAAAGGACAACAATTACTATAATTCAAGCAAACACTGATTCAGGATTTCTGAGTAAAAGAATATACATTTATTTACACTATCAGTTATAAAACAGTTCAATAATATAAAGCAGCAGAAAATCACAATCTTGATACACTACAACAACCCCCAATCAATTCTGGACAAGTTAAGCACAACATGAAATGTGTGCAAAATGGCACTCCGGCAATTTAAAAAGGGAGGGAAAGACAAGGTTTTCCAAAATCAACAATACCAACAAGTGATAGGCAGGGCAATCTAGAAAAGACTTACTACAACTAGGATTCAAATCAATAGGCCTGGGCCAATGTTAATTGTTCAGAGTCTTTGCAGAGGATCACCCAGTTCAGAGTAGTTCGCGGTTAAGTATTTGCCAAGAGTTCAAAATGAAGTTGGTCGGAGGAAAAGTTATTCAAAAGACTAGAGAAGGACAAGCCTTCAGGAAGGCAAAAGATTTCAAACACTTTCACCGCGGTCAGACGGAACGAACAACTGGATTTGCAATGTACCTTAAATGAAGAAGAATGCTGTAGCTGAGGCGGTTTTTCCTGGCAGTTCCTGCAGGCTCAAGGTTCCTGAAGCGACTGTCATGGTGACAAGAAGGAGGAAGACTGGAGGGTCCTGCATTGCCGAGGGAAGAAGCCAGCAGCAGAGCAAAGCGTCAAACAGAAGGTGCACTCCTTAAAGGCACAAATGGACTCTCTCTCACTGGCTATCCGATTTCCTGTAGAACAGCAAATTTGACAAGGCTGAAGAGGAGGTCCAGGGGCTTTGTGAGCTGGTTGGTCCCACCAGGCTCAAGGAGAGAAGACACCTTGCAGATCTCCTCTGTCAACAAAGTTTCAGGCAATTCAGACCAGCAGCATCGTTCACCGGGATGTTCAGTAGTTGCAGCAGTCGTCTTCCTTCAGCACCTCGTTGGTTCTCTCGTTCCAGTGGCGACTCTGCCTCCCAAGTCCCAGAGACCTGCTTTTATGCGGTTTTCCCCCATTCACACAGCCTTGCTGTCAGTCACACAGCAGGGTGGCTAACCTGGCAGGACAGACACCTAGCCAATCAAACTAGAGTGTGACTTGGGTCTCCAAGGAGACCCTATGCAGGGGACCCCAAACCCCTCCCTCACATCCTGTCCACCCAGACGCTCAGGGGCCTAAGGAGGGCTTCTGTGCAGAAAGTGAAGACACATGTGACTCCAAAGCCCAAGAAGATAATAGTGCTCAAGTGAAGAACAAGGTCCTCTATAGAATTCTGTGAAACCTGATGCAAGTTCCTGTATCTTCCCCTTATGTAAAATGTTACATTGCCCACTTGTGTTGCCTTTGAAATAGTTTGGTATGGTATAGAGGTATGTTATTCTTTGTTGTGTGCTTCCTACTACAGTCAATTCCAGCATTTTCCATTATAGTTGTCTCATTCATTTGCTATTGACTTAGGGAAGGTTTGATACTCTGAGGGGGTATAGATCTGTCTAGTGTGTTCTTTAGATGTGTGAGGGCCCATGAAATTAACAGGATGCATGTTTCGTTTCCTTAGCACCAACACCCCTACCAGTGCTAGTCATCCTCTTTGAAGAGGTATAGCCAGCAGGCTACTCCATAGGCTGAGAGAAAGAACAAGGGCAAGATCAATCTTTCTATGAAGTCAGTGCTGTAGTGGAGGTACAAGGAGAGGATGCTGATGATGAGACTGATGTTCAGCAAGTTAAGGAATGTCAGTTACCATAAGAAGAACCCTTGAGTTTGTACCTGGATGTTGATGATGATTTAGTCTGAACTGTGTACCCAGAAGCAGCATTTGCTCCGCCTAAAGAACAGATCTGGCTGCTAAGGAAGACAGTGGAAAAGGAGCATGGTAAAGTTTCTAGGAAAGGCTTGCAATATATTGTTGATGACCAGACCAGCCTGAAGACCCCATGAGCCTGACCCTTGCATTCCATTAATTACCCCCCAGCAGACCAGCAACCTCAAATGGACTGTTTCCCCCCACTACGTTCATAGTTACTCCAGTACCCTCTAATCCCCTCATTCACTCGCTGTCCACTCGACCTGACACTTTGCCCCTCAGCGCAGCCTCATAATGCCTTATCTAGTGACTATAATAGTCGTGGCAAATTCACTCACAGCACCACAAACCTGAATACTGAGCACCAGCACCCCTGCAACCCTGGTTAATCCTTGAAACCATTTACCAAGGCAGTACTCTGGATGCCACATTCCACTATGAATGAGCACTGCTGCCCCCTTGCCTGGCTTGGATGAGCAGGCCACTGTTAGCATCTACAGATATTTAAAAGGCTAGATTATGTTCAAACACCTGGGCCCTCAATACAGGTTTTCTGGTCTGTAAAAAAGTGCTGGTAACAGCATCCTTTCCAGCCCTGCAAATGACAAGTCTGCCGTTAGGGGCTGTGAACTACTGGCAGGCCTGACCTGCCGGTAGGTCAGGCCCCTATCGGCAGATTTTTCAATGAAGTACTGGCACCATTAATAACGGTGCCAGTGTTTCAGGGTTCCCATTCCTGTGGAGTACTATCGGACTCCATGGGAATGGGAATTTACCGTTTCTCCACTGCCCGTAATATCCTGTTATTAACAGGATATTAGGCGGCCGAAACTGTAAGGCGAGTCTGCAGGTAACCTGCCGGTAGCACCGGTGGGTTACCAGCGGACTTGTAATGAGGGCTGGTCTTGTTTGAACAGCACTAAGAATGGTGTAGCAAAGTCAGAGTATGGGTCAATAAACGAGTCATCCTTGTCTCTTAATCTGAGGAGCACAGTTCTGACCTTATTACAAGTACGCTTCAAGGGAATCACAAAAAGCACATTACAGGCAAGATAAACAATTTCTTGTGATGTGCTGCCAACATGCCTGCCAAACTTTGCATTCCTCTTTGCCTGCTTTCATGTAAGACCTTTAGCAAGCAACATTTCTATCACATTCACCTCAGGACAAGACATAACTACTATCCCAGGCCTACTGCAAACTCTCACCAGACAGCCCCCAACCCAAATGAAGGAAAACATTGTTTGATTATTTATGACTTTATTTGCTTTTATTGAGGAATCATCATCTTCAATAACTTCATGTATCAGCATCTGCAAATAAAGAAGACAAAAACAAACTGTTCATTTATATTTATAAACTGGGACGGGGATAGGCCAGTGGGGAAATGAAAAGAAAGCAATGTTATTGGACAATTTTTTAAATATTACTAATCACATTACATTTCTAATGTATGGTGGCATACTGTTTGCATCACAAAGTAACATGATGTTTTGGATTATGACTCCCATCTGCGCTCTGTGAAAAATCCAGGGAATGTGTCCCCACTCCACAAAGGGGAGCCACCCCCTTTGGGTCTATGAAGGTGAATCTGCTAGGTTTAACACCCCCTTGGGAAATCTCCAGAAAGAGATACACGTCATCCTTGTTTTTCCCAAGATCCAAATATCTTTGTTTGCTTTATGTTAGTTAAACTGTATGATAACTTGAAACTTCCTGTGTGAATGGATGGCATGGTTTCTGACCCCCTGTACTCGCCTGGAATGACTGAACAGTGGATAATCCCACTCCCTAACTGAGGTAGAGATAAAGGGCCAATCAGAGCTGGAAAGGGAAAAATAGAAATCCGTACAGCTGGAGAAGCCCAGAGACCTCCTCCTGAGAGGTGTGGCAGGAAAGAAGGAGTGTACACCAGGCATGGCTGGCTCAGCAGCTGCTGAGCCCGTGGAATGCTCAGAGCTCCTGCCGGGTCAGGAACCAGAAGTGACCACCCCAGAAAAGTATCAAAGAGTGAAAGGCACCCAAGAAGCGGACAATCAGCATACTGAGAATCCGGTGTCAAAATCCTGCTGGAAGCATGTGGGAAGGGAGGGCATGCTTAACCGCGCGGGAAGCCGAGAAGCAGTACCATGTCGGCCGAACTGACTGACTCTCCTGAGCATTGCCTGGATAACAGATGTACACAGTGCCAAGGGGAATCAGGAGAAAGGTGGCAAGAACCACAAGACCCCAATATGGGCAAAGAGAAATGAGATTCTGTGGCCAGCTGAAAGATATGCGACCACAAGGTGGGGTGAGAGAAACCAGACCCCAAGGTTGGGTGAAAAAAACAAACCCCCAGAGCGGGGTGAGAGAAACTAGACCACAAAGTGGGGTGAGAGGAAAGAGATCCTAAGCTGGGGTGAGAGGAACGAAACCTCAAGGCGGGGTAAAGACCAAGAACTTACCAGTTGGAGAGAACACCAGGAGTTTTCTTAGTAGGGAATACGAGAAGAACATTCAGAGTGGGGACATGAGTCATGGTTCCCCAAGTGAAAAAGAGGACAAGAGACATGTATTATACTTGCTCGAACTCTGCTAAGGAGAGAAAGATTGAAGAGACATTCAGAGTGCTTGTTTGGACTGTGCCTCATGGCGAGGAGCTCCTACTGATGCAGATACATCAGGCGGGGGTCAGAAACCAGCCACCATTCCTTTGTTTGGAGCAGGGCCTAAGTGTATCTTTGTTAAATGTATGTTTGCTCTTTTGTAGTGGTAGGGATGGAACTCAGCATAGGATTCTGAACAGCAGACTTTTCTTGTTTGTAAGACATCCTGATGGGCACCCTTTTATATTTTCCTTCATAGAGTGGGTCAGAGAAACCTAGGCTTAGGGATGGCTTACGCTGTGTGAAGTATAATAAAGAAACATTCAGCCAAATGCCACCCTGTCATTCTCCTGATTCTGATCTACCACCACCCCATTGAATTTGTGGGGTAGGTGTGATGGGAATGCTAGTCCAGAATATTTGGCAAGCACCAGTAGAGAAAATAGCGCCATTGCCTATCTGAATGCGTGAAGCCTGGGTTCAGATGGCAGTTAAAAATTAGTCACAACCATTGACATCATTAAATGTTACTAGACACATTACATTGCTAGTGTATGGTGGTTTTCTGTATGCACACCAAATCCCGAAAACCACGGTTTGAAAACTCAAGCTATGGATGATGAGATGCTTTGCACTATCTCTCCCATCACCCTCCCATTGAAAATCATGGGTGGGGTTGGTGTGATAACTAGACAAAACCTTTCGATGAGCAGCAGAACAGAGAATGATCTCTGCCTCAATGGCAGCAATTTGCCAGAAAAATGCAGATCCTTCCCATTGGGACCAAAGCCCCTGACTTCTTCCCTTCGCTCTGGCCTTATTCCATGCACTCTCTCCCTGCTCCCTCTTCTGAAGCCAGAAACCTTGGAGTATATATTTGATTCCTCTCTTTCCTTCCTCCCTCACACACAGGACATTACCAAGAAGTCCCACTTTCAGCACTTCCGTCTCAATGAAATTCTACCTTTTTTCACCTTCCCCCAGAAGCTCAATGTTAACAGAGCCCTAGTTCTCTCTAGGCTTCACTATTGCAATAGCCTCCTCCAGAATCTACCTTCCTCCAGTCTTCGACCCCTGCAGCTAATCCACACTAGGGCAGCAAGACTTCTCCTTGGCCTCAATTCCAAGGGCCGCATCTCTCCTGCCTTAAAGCTCCTGGTTGCTTCACTGAATCAATTCAAATCCCTCTGTATCAACCACACTATCTGCAACTCTCCCTTACTAAATATTCCCCCTCTAGACCTCTGTGCTCTTCTGGCACCAACTCTCCTCATGTGAAGCATATAGCTAAACAGAGAGCAGGTGGTCGATTGCTTTCCTCAGCTGGCTCCCTTCTTTGGAACAGCCTGACCCTCCCTCTTCGTCTTGAGCTGAACTTTCTTAAATTCCGGAAGCTCCTCAAGACTTTCCTCTTTACCTCCTCCTTCGCTCCCTCTCTCCTCTGCTAACCTCTCAGTTGTTTATTTGGCGTTCAGGGCCCTTATGCATCCTCAGGACCCTGATTGCCCACACCAAATCGCCCCCAGCTTCTGTCTATCTTCAGCACTTGCCTCGACTCACCCTCTTCCCTGGACGCTCGCACTTACCTTTCATTGCACTTCATCTGTTGCTCTCCTTCGAGCACCCCAGCACCTATACCCTGCCCCCTCCCTTTCTGCACTTGCAAGTTCTGAACACTCACAAGGCATAGTAGGTTCGTCCTCCCCCGCTCCTCCACTGTATTTAATTTTTTTTTAATGTATTTTAATTGTAGCTCATCCCCTTGTCCCCTCCCTGTTGCCCTGTGGGCACTTTGAAACATTATTTGCTTTACCTGAAGAGGCGCCTAACAAGCGAACAATAAATAAATAAATAAATAAAGACATAGGTCAATGTTTATGCGTACAGTTCAGCGACATACAGCAAATAAAAGACAAGTTATAAGACATTATTAAACATTATTAAACAACAACACACTACCTAACTAGTATATGCTGGCATACGCATACCAAAATATGCCAGTATGTGTGTGCTGCTTGAGGACAGTGTGCCCCCTCACCTACAAAACAACAAAACAGGAAATAAAAAAGCCACCCACCTACAGAGCTGTTATGTCCACCACACACAAGACCTTGTCAGAGTTGTACAATAATGGCATTGGCTATCAGAACAGAACGAACATGCCCCACACTGGTAGATGCAATTGCGGAAGGATTTGGTACATGTCATCCTCCCTTCTGCACCCCTCTCCCTCACCTTTTGTTTTTCTCCGGCTCTACCAGAAATGTCGTCAGGCCTAGTACGGTAGTCGCCTGTCTGTTTCCATTTCCTTCTCACTCTCCCCCTCCCTTCCTTATCTATGTCTTAGCTCTTGCACTATCTGAAATGTTGTCAGGCCGAGTATGATAGTTAATTTCACATCCTTACTGTTCATGGCCTGTAAGAATGTGGTTGTATTTTCCCTTGTTCCCTCCCTTGCCTTGAAGCGCTTTGAAAAACATTGTGTATAGGCGCTATATAAATAAACGATCATATCATATCATATCATCAAGCATTGTGATTCTGCAACATAGACTGTTTGGCAATGCATAGCTTCGGTACAATGGAGGAAACCTGCATACGCATTGCTTACGCTTATGCAGTCTGGCATAATGCGCTGTAAGAAAACAATCTTAAGTTAAATCATTTTGCTGGATATCTGGGGGCACAGCGATGATGTCTGTCTTCAAAAGGACTGCAAATTAAAACCCTAAGAAAAGTGCCATATTAATGTAGTGTATTCTACACCAGAGAAAGAATTAATTTGTCTGTCACAGCATGTGTCTGATCACACGTGCATTGTAGTCATGTTATACTCCAGTGATGCAGTATTTGTGAGCCCTGAAAAAGTATGCAGAATATACTAATCTGCAGCATGGCCATTGTTTTCTTCAGGTGTGCCTGCCCTTCCACACATCTCAATAAAGCTGCTGTAAAGTGGCCTTGGGTCGAGTGTCAACAGCAGTATGGACACAGCCATCAAGCTCGAAGGGAGAGATGCTCCACCCATGGAATATGTGGCCTAAACAACTGCTAATGTGTGCACTAATGGCCACAATCTAATCTAAGCTATGGACGCACCAGTCAGGTTCAAACACAGCTTGAGCAAGGTAGTCAGAAGACACACACTGGAAAGATAAAGAGACAACAGGCCAGAAGGGAGCAGATCTCAAGCGCCAGACTCTTTCCTGGAGCTAACACACGACTCCCTACAGTATCAGACAGATGCCCCAAGTCTATATTACTAAACAACACACACTGACCCATCAGGCACAGCATAGCGCCTGTCAGTGCAAATGCCGAGAGAGTTTGATAGATTGAGCGACTACCTCAAACTGCGCGAGTACACATTATCCTTTAGCCCTAGGCAGCAAGGCTAATTGGTATCTCAAGAATTCATGAGCTTCAAAACAATATTAGAGAGTTTAAAATAAATTCCACTGTGACTAGATGAGATTTCTTTTTAAAGTAAATCGCACTTTCATTTTAAGAATAGCAAGAAGCCTTACGTTCCATTTGTTTAAATGTCATTATTTTGGGTTAATCCCTAACCACAATGAACCCGGTTTATATAGAAAAGATAAGTATGCGCATGTTTCCTGAACATATTATTTTGATGTATTATTATAAGCCTTGTGTATCTGTAAAAACATTACATGATCACATGGGGATTCCATAGTGGTTCTCCAATGGGGCGTATAAAAATCTATCAACTTCAGAATTATTGATTAATTGTGGGAGTGAGCTGACACCCAGTATACAATTGGGATTATAGTAAGAAAGTGAGCCTACTGAGTATGTGGCCTTACACAGTATGATTATCATTCTCTATGCATGTCGCATACCCTCAAGTTTAAGGCAAACACTATGGGGAATTATGCCCAGATCACAGATTGAGGTATTTACTTTTATTTGATGTCGATCCATCAGACCTCTTCCCATCCCTGACCTCCTACCTCATGTGTCCGTGCATTCCTCTATACACATCCAATTCTTGGTGCCGAACATTCTGTAAATTGACTTGGCAAACCCTGATCTCACCCTAAGTGAAAGCCTGCGCACCCCAGGGGTCTTCTTTAGCATCTCTCGTGTCCAGCAGGCAATCATGTTCTTATTACTTCTTGTACCCTTCTGTGTATAATCTAGAAAGTGCCATCACCATAAAGACTTGCTCCTCAACTGAGCCTTATGTTCCTGATATTTCCTCATAGGCTTACCTGACAATCAATCTATAGCTAACAAACATGCACCCTTGTTAACACAACCACATCCCCAATATAGTACGCCTTTTATTCTCTTTGAACTACTTGTCTCTTCTTCTGTCTAATGGCATATTTCCTATTACCTGAGTGTCACAACTCTTCTGCTGATGCCTATGGAGTGGGTGAGACTGAAAGGGGAGAACCCAAAACTACTAAGATGGTCAATCTGCCTGCAAGGGTTTGATTTCACCATTGAGCACAGGTCAGGATGTCACCACCAAAATGCTGATGGTCTCTCTAGGATGTTTGTAACTGACTAGATTGAAGAGATTCATCCAGGAGTGGATTAAATTCTCCTGTCCCTTAGTCTGGGGGGGGTGGGCGGCAGGAGTGGAGTGTTAGGGAGAATTCTCCAGAATGGCTAATTTCCCTTACCTATTGAATTCCTCAGCAGCTTTGCTGGATTTCTAGGGTTTCATATTTTCAGCTGGGAAGAGTATGAGCCTTTTTTCCCACTCTTACATGTGTTTTTGCTATGTGTTGTACATTTTCTTGTGCTCATGGACTATGGAGTCTCACCCACTCCATAGGCATCCTCTTTTTACTGTGTGTCACACAGCACCTTTAGTGCAGTGACACAGGCTTGTCTTTTTGGACTTCCCGCTTTAAACTCCATTTTCTGGGACTGACTACTGTCTCCCAGAACAGGTAAAGTTGCCATTGACTTTACTAGTCCTTTTAAATTTACAGACCCAGTACAACCTATCGTCCAATAGAGTACTGGAAGGGTTAACAGTTATCGCTTTTTGTCTGATTCTCATGGAACATTATTTTGTTCCCCTTTCTCTAAGATTTGGCTGGTGGCAGTGGTATCTACCATTTCTATTTTACTGCGGGCTATGGAAATAGCCTCGGTAACGTTAGAGGCTATGGTGGTAGCCTCAAGCTCTAACCCGCTGGACCCCTTTTATTTTTATTCGGGTCCGGTTGGTGTTTATTCGCCATTTCTTTTTGTAAAGGTCTTTCTCGTGTTTTACTCTGCGCGCCAAACCAGGTTTGGTTCCTTTGTCCGCTGTCCTTTGGCGGGCTTCTGCACAGAAGCCCTCCTTAGGCACCTGAGTGTCTGGGTGTACAGGATGAGAGAGAGGGGTTTGAGGCCCCCTGCACAGGGTCTCCTTGGAGACCCAAGTCACTCTCTAGTTTGATTGACTAGGTGACTGTCCTGCCAGGACAGCCACCCTGCTGTGTGATAGAAAGCCAGGCTGTGTGAATGGGGGGAAACTGCTTAAAAGCAGGTCTCTGGGACTTGGAAGGCAGAGTCGCCACTGGAACAAGAGAACCAATGAGGAGCTGAAGGAAGACGACTGCTGCAACTAGTGGACATCCCGCTGAAGCCCTGCTGCAGGTCCGAATCACCTGAAACTTCGACGACAGAGGAGGTGCACAAGGAGTCTTCTCCCCTTGAGCCTGGTGGGACCAACCAGCTCATAAAGCCCCTGTACCTCCTCTTCAGCCTGGTCGAATTTGCTGTGCTACAGGAAACCTGATAGCCAGTGAGAGAGAGGCCATTTGTGCTTTTAAGGAGTGCACCTTTTATTCGACGCTTTGCTCTGCTGCTGTCTTCTTCCCGGGCAGTGCAGGACCCTCCAGTCTTCCTCCTTCTTGTCTTGTCCTTCTCTTCTCCTTTGAATGACTTTTCCTTCAACCAACTTCGTTTTGAACTCTTGGCAAAGACTTAACCGCAAACTACTCTGAACTGGGTCATCCTCTGCAAAAACTCTGAACCATTAACATTGGCCCAGGCCTATTGATTTGAATCCTATTTGTAGCAAGCCTTTTCTAGATTGCCCTGCCTATCACTTGTTGGTGTTGTGGATTTTGGATAACCTTCGCCCCTCGGGGGCGTGGCTAAGTAGCCGATGTAGTGAGACGTGCCGCTGAGGAGCTCTGGAGCGATCCTGACAAAATCCGATAAAAACTAGCATAAATTGGTTCCAGAAGACCGCCAAAGTCTCTGCACAGAGACCGGAACACCTGCTGCCCACCCGGCGAAGCCCCCGGAGGAAACCGGGTGGTGGAAAAGAAGATAGACCGACAGAGAGGAATCGTCCCGTGAAATCAAAATGACAGATGCGCGAGCTGTGGGAGGACCCCGACCGCGTAATACAGAATGAGCCGCAGAATCTACACGATCTATACGATTGGCGAGAGGGACACATCCCGCGCATAACGCAGAAACCAGTGCGGGGCAGACCCGAGCCTGAGTCAACCCCATGGCATGAAGATCGGGGCGACCGGTGGAAGTGGGACGCGGAAGCGGGGAGGCCCCTGACATGGTGAGGTGACACACGCAGCAGGCACGGGAAAGGCCTGAGCCCGAAGCGACACCCGACAGGAGACATCCGACGGCAAAAAGCGCTGGGAACAACGAGGGCCTAACGTATATACCTGCCGGAAGAGTGTAATAATCCTATTACAAGGTAGAAGGTGCCCGAGAAACATACGCCGGAGAGACCCGTAAACACTGAGGAGCAGGGCGGGGGAAGAAGCAGGGGTTATGGCACGTGGGGCACAGCCAAGACCGCTACTGGCAACACAGGCAGAGGACGGTTCCCCCGCGATGCCGAACAAGAAAACAGAAGGGAAAACCAAGCAAATAAGCATGGAGACTTTTACGAAGGCGTCCGGACACAAACTGTCACCGTCAGCGGACAAGGCAGCAGCCACGGATGACACCTCACGCCCGGCGGAAGCCGCTAAAGAAGGCACGATACTGGAGGCAATCGCCTCCATGAAAGCATTGCTCAAAAAACAAAATGGACACAGCAATTGGGGCCCTGAAAGCATCTCTAGAAAATAAACTGGATACAGTCAGCCTCATTACCCGGTAGGCGGTGAGCCATGGCGATATTAGTTCCATGGCTCATGCTGGTAAAATACCGGCACCGCCTTGGCGGAAAGGGGATTTACCACCCCATTCCAAGGTTGGAGGGGCGGTAAATCCCCCTTCCGCCATTGCCCTTCCCCATTCCCATTTCTGCCCCATAGGGCTCTATGGGAATGGGGAAGGCGCTAATTACGGCACCGCAATTTTGCGGTGCCGTAATTAGCTCCGAGGTCTCTTAGCGGGTTGGATTTTAACGCCTGCAAAAAGCAGGCGTTAAATCCCCCAACCCGCAAAGGGACCTCGTAGTAAGGCGGTAGGGATTTACCGGTACCGGTATTTTACCGGTACCGGTAAATCCCTACCGCCATCCGTGTAATGAGGCCCACTAATGGTAGATGTGGGGCTCCTCAGCCAGGACACAAGGAACCTGACAGAGAGAGTGACGGCGACGGAACAGCAGGTGCAGAAAAATACGGCAGGGGTTGCTGTAATGCAGACACAGATGTCGGAGGTATTACAGAGAATTAAGGTTCTGGAAAGGAGAGCGGAAGACGCAGAGGGGAGAGCGCAGAGGAACAACATCCACATAATTGGAATTCCGGAAGGTGAGGAGGGCAAAGACCCCACTGAGTATGTTGAAAACATGCTCCTCCAGGAGGTCGGAGTAGGTGTACTATCCCAGGGCTTTGTGGTAGAAAGGGCACACAGAGACCTGACCGGAAGACCCCAGCCAGGTGCCCCCCCCGAGGGCGATGATTGCTAGGATCATGAACTACAAAGACAGGGAGAAAATACTAGCGTTCTCAAGAAGGGGGGGGATCATCAGGAACTCTTCCAAGATCGCAATGTATCCGGACTATACGGCCATGGTACAGAGGCAACGGGCACAGTTCGGCCCAACAAAAGAACGCCTCAGGACTGCGAGGGTGAGATACATGCTCCTGTTCCCCGCTAAACTCAAGGTAATACACCAAGGCAAAACATGTTTTTTCGACTCCACCGAAGAGGCCCATTTGGATGGACTCACAAGGCATTCCTCAGCTGAGGCAGAGAAACGCTAGCAATCCTGGAAATAGACCCCGATGATGAGTAACAAAGGCAACCTGGACAAAGAAAATAAGCATTACGTAAGTTAAAAGAAGCTAGAAGTAAGCATAGAGGAGCAATCGGCCCCACTTTAGCTGTGTTGGCTGAGAGAAGCGGCGCCCCCGGGAAGAATGAACTACTAGTTTGGATGTCAGTTTTAAGGCATCACGCTGCGGCAAGTCTGCCCCCCTCACAGGAGCATGACGAGAGAAGCGGCGGAGCCCGAGCAGGGGGAGGGTGGCTGGGTGTTAGTTTTCCAGTTTCTGTTGAAGTTAAGGACGTTGAATGGAGTGAATGGGCAGCACACAGCACAAACTACGGAAGGACTATTATAAAGGACATTGAAATAATACAGACAATAAGCGACTGGAGTAACATGGGACAGGAACCATGTGACAGCAGCAGTGGCTGCATCAAGAGGCATGGATCCAGGGCCAGGACACCGAGGGAGATGGGTACGAGGAGACTAAAGGGCAGGGACACAAGGACACGGCAGGGGGATAATGAAGTCAGGCAAACAAAGAAGATCATGGGACCAGACGAACTGACGATAGCCACCTGGAATGTGAGAGGACTCAATGCGTATGTCAAGAAACTTAGGGTTTATGCCTGGCTAAACTGGATGAAAATTAAGATAGCGATGTTACAGGAGACACACCTCACAGGAGACAGACAGGCCAAGGTGGATAAGAAATGGGGAGGACAGATATGCAGCGCCACATATTCAAATTACGCACGAGGTGTACTAATATGGATTGCCCCGGGTGTCCCGTTCCAGCTATTCAAGCAGGAGATCGACACAGAGGGACGGCTGGTATTGATGCCTGGCATGCTAGAAAACAAAGAGGTATGCCTGGTCAACACCTACGCACCGAATACTGATGCAACTGACTTCTTCAAAAAGCTAGCGCCCAAGTTAGCGCAATATAGGGAGGCTACGCTCATCTGGGCCGGTGACTTCAACTGCACCTTGAAGCCCCTCCTCGACAGGTCTGATAATAAATACAAGAAGCCGGCGCCCCCAGCCAAAGAACTGCATAGGATCCTGGAGCAGCTACAGCTAGCAGACATATGGAGGCAGGTACATGGGGAGGGGACGGGTTATACACACCATAGTGCACCACATGGAACATTCACACGTATAGACTATATATTCGCAGGGAATCACTACAAGATATCACGGGAATCACCATTAAAGCACGCACACTCTCTGATCATGCCCCAATAGTGGCGACATGGGCACACACCAATAGGAAAGCCCCTATCCCAACATGGCGACTTCGAGCAGAGGCCCTGAGAGAGGGTGAGTTTGAGGAACACCTCCAGGAGGTGATCGATGATTATTTCGAGCAAAACGAGGGCAGTGTTGAGAGTGGCGCCGTATTATGGAACGCATTCAAGGTGGTAATAAGGGGAGCGGCAATAGGCAAAATAGGAGGATTGACGGGAGCGGCCATGAGGGAGTTGAATGAACTCGAGAGGGTGATCGAATTGAAAGAACAACGAGCGGGACTAGAGGGGCAGGAACCTGGAGAGCTGATAGAGCTGCGGACTAAATGTATGTTGCTCTGGGAAAAACTAGGGAGGCTAAACTATGGGAGGTACCTACAGCGGTTACACGCGGAAGGGGATAAACCTAGTAGGCTCCTGGCCTGGCTTACCAGACAGGAGAATAAAAAGGATCCC
The DNA here is from genome assembly GCF_040938575.1 of Ambystoma mexicanum. Taxonomy (NCBI): domain Eukaryota; kingdom Metazoa; phylum Chordata; class Amphibia; order Caudata; family Ambystomatidae; genus Ambystoma; species Ambystoma mexicanum. The sequence continues at coordinate 655,478,918 of NC_090933.1, read as the reverse complement.
ATAACGGTGCTAGAAGACCACACCGGGACAGAGATCAGGGACCAAGGGCACATTAACGCAATGTTTGCGCGTTTCTATGAGCAACTGTACGCCCGTATCCGGAAATAGACCCGGAGGACATAACAGATGCACTGGTAGAAATAGGGTTGCCGAGGCTAGAGGAAGAACAGGCTCAGCTACTGGATGCACTCCTCACGGTGGAAGAAATAGAGATGGTGATCACAGAACTTCCCACCGGCAAAACCCTGGGCCCGGATGGGCTTCCGGGAGAGTTCTACAAGACGTACAAGAGCGCCATTGCCCCGAAACTGCTAGAGACATTCCAAGACACATATGAGACCATGTGTCTCACGACAAGCCTGTCGGAATCAATAATTGTCCCGATTCTCTAACCAGGGAAGCCCCCTAGGAAATGCGCCTCCTATGGGCCGATATCCGTTATTAATCAGGACGCTAAAATACTAACGGCAGTCCTAGCCAACTGCTTAAAACAGGTAATACCCACGCTGATCCACCCGGACCAAACGGGCTACGTTCCGGGAAGGAACACGTCCTGGAACCTCCGCAGACTTCACCACGTTCGACTCTGTGCGTTGGGAATGGCTGATGGGTGTATTCGCCCACTTTGGTATCGGGGAGGGGTACCTCCGATGGATCAGGTTACTATACAAGGAACCCAGAGCAAGGGTGAAAACTGGGCAATTAATTTCCAAGGAGTGGAAGATACATAGGGGAACCAAGCAGGGGTGCCCGCTATCGCCAATGTTATATATTCTGGCCCTGGAGCCATTTGCGGTATTCCTTAGAGCAGAATATAGAGACACCAGACTGGACATAGATGGGGTACTCCACCAAACTCGCTATATGCGGATGATATGCTCCTATTCATAAGCAAGCCAACCACAAACCTACCCTGCCTCCTACAAGCGATTGGGGCATACACCAGGCTCTCGGGCATAGCGATTAATAAAGAGAAGTCCCTCCTCTTCCCCTTGGCAGGTCTAAACACGTCCCCCCACATTGTCTGCAGGATCTGGGTCTGACATGGGCGCCCCGCACCTTCAAATATTTGGGTATAGGGATACATCATGACACCGCTGATACCCATGCATCCAACATGCTTGTCGCTCTAGAAAGAACACAGCGGTCAATGACCTTCTGGGGGACACTCCCACTGGGAATGATGGGAAGAGCACGCCTCCTGAAAATGGTGGTGCTGCCCCACCTATTATACTTCCTCACGAACATCCCATACAGCATACCCAGGGCCTTTTTCACTAAACTAAACACAATAATGCGTTCATTCCTTTAGGGGGAGGGAGAAATAGGATCGCAATAAGGACCCTGCAGAAGGACTACGAAGAAGGGGGTATCAGACTACCGGACTTCGAGAAGTACTACATAGCGAGGCAGCTGCAATTTGCAATAAAATGGCTGGGGGAAGATGAAACAATAGACACACGCATTTTCCAGCCAGCACTGAAACAGTATTATCTAAGGGAAATACTATGGCTCGACAGACCCCGGCTCAGAACCCTGCCGAACATGCTCAACATTGCAGTGGACTTATGCAAAAGAGAGTGGAAACTCCAAGGGGTAAAAGATCTGCAGTCAACGCAAATCCCTCTAGCGGATCTCCTGGGAGGGAACACAAATACACTAGCAACATATCGAGCACACTGGGAGGCCAAAGGTGTGGCACAAATTGGAGACCTGAGAAGGGAGGGAAGGTGGGCAGACTTCCACGAAATGGTAGATAAATATGAAATACATATGGGTCAATTCATCCTATATACCGGCATGCTGAGAAACATCACGAGAAGATGGCCAGATTGGGAAGACCAGGATGAGGAAACAGCATTAGACGTATGGTGTGACATTGCAGAGGTAACGCACACAACCTCCAGGTTGTATGAACTCCTACTGAAGGCCAAAAACCCACAAGAACATCACACGAGGCAGCGTTGGGAGGAGGAGTTGGGGAGACCCCTCAGCGATCAAGAATGGACCAGGGCCCTACGATACCCAAAAAAGGTATCCAGGAATGCAAGATTTAGGCAGGCACAGCTGTATGTAACGCACAGAGCGTATCTCACACCCAAAAAGATTAATTAAGTCCAGACAGGAGCCCAGAGTGGCTGCCCCGCTGCTCGTCGGAAGGAGCGGACATGTAACACATATTCCGTTCCTGCCCAGTGATACAAGAGTTCTGGGACAGGATCAGACTTAAGATAGCAGGAAGCAGACTTCAAATCCAGGCGGAACACCCCGAAAAGTACCTACTGGGCCTCTTCCAGAGAGGGGGTATGCATGAATCGCAATTGGCGAAGATAAACGATTTAATAAGTATATTGGCCAAGAGAAGGATAGCAATGACATGGAAGTCAAAGGAGGGCCCACGTGTGGAGGCATGGTGGTCAGACCTTCAGAAGTGGACGCAGGCAGAGACAGTGGTGTGGACAAGAGCAGTGATAAGAGGGGAAGGTGAAACTGCACACAAGTTGACTGCATGGAACACACTAATACAAGACCTCTTTGGCCACCCGGAGGAGGGAAACTCCGAAGATCCCTCGGAAACAGAGGGTCCATAGGCAAAATAGTAAGGCCAAGCACGAAGCCCAAGAATAGAACATTATGCGTACAAGACATGGTGCTCAACCCAACGGGCGGTGTGGACTGAACTAACAAGGTCGCTGGGGAAACTATGAAACTACAATGGAAGGGCAAAATCCATATGAAGTGCCAATAAGCCATTTATGTTAAGGTTGTTTGTATGTAATGTGTTTTGTTGTTGTTAAAAGAAAACAATAAAGACATTTAAAAAAAAAACCTTGTCTTTCCCTCGCTTTTTTAATTTCTGGAGTGCCATTTTGCTCACACTTTATTTTGAGCTTAACTCGTCCAGAATTGATTGAGGTTTTTGTAGTGTATCAAGATTGTGATTTTCTGCTGCTTTATATTAGTGAACTGTTTATAACATGGTGTAAATAAATGTATATTCTTTTACTCAGAAACCTTGAATCAGTGTTTGCTTGAATCATAGTAATTGTTGTCCTTTGTGTAACTTCTGATACTGCCCCCTTTACTCCTGAGATAAGTCTGGCTGCTCAGCCATCGCTACCACTTTACTGTGTAGTCCAGGCTTGTACCGAAGGTGAAATTGTACTTACACTTGTAGTCTTAATTGTATATGGTGTTCCCAGAGGGTACTGCATATGATTCTGCCTAACAGTCCTCTGAATACTGATGGGTGTTGATTAAAAAGAGGTGCTGCGTGCCCTCAAAAATAAAACATGTCACACTGCAAACATGTCTTTTAGGTCGCTTAGCATTGTCTCGGGTGGTCTTGTCTGCAGCAAGTCTGCATCTTGTGAATGCATCTCTTTGGCTATGCTTGTAAATGTACTGCGTTCTCTAAATAAAGCACGCTCACTTATGATACAAACAATTCAATCAGTGAGTAACTCACCTTCGCTCTATAAATAAAACACATAAGAGAAAGGGGAAGGTGGCACATAGTACCCAATTGCTTTTTATAATATAAAAATAATAGAGGGGGACAACACTAGTTACGTGATAGCAGTTTCCCAATTCTTTATGAACTTGACGCTTTAAGACTGTAAACTGGGAACAGGCCGTGAGACTTGATTGGGAAGCTTTTGAAGGCCCTGTTTTGTTTGGACTCAAGTAATTTTACTGTAGGAAAGGAGGAAGGAGGGAGGGATTTCAGTTTTCTTTTCTTTTCTTGTAAACATTTTTTGTAAATTGAAACAAGTAAAATAAAATATATATATATATATCAAAAAGCAGTTTAGATATGTCAACACATTGATCTAAACATTTCCTCAGGGGTAGGGGGCCCTCTTGAACTCCAGTACATTACTTAGCACCCCTATGCTATGCTCGGGTGCAAGTGCTGAGTAGTAGGAGATGTTAATGCACCTCTTCTATAAATATTCACTTACTGACAATCGTCAGTGCCCCCTTATTAGCTTCCTGCACCAACAGCTGCCTCAACCACTGGCATGCACATAACAATGTTAGTGGACTTGCACAGTAGTCGCAGATACTTTTGGCGGAAAACGACCAGCTTCTGCCCCTTTGTTTCTACCCTAAGAGTAAGATATAAGGAATGTGTAAAAAATGGACTTGCATCTCTCACCTAGTGCTGTGCGTGGCACACCGCTGAGACGGCATGATATTATACGCATTGAGCTTGCAGGGGGCCCACTCACTATTTGCTACACCCCTTTGTTACTGGCTACAGTCCAGAATTATATTGTATTCTTTATAAAAGAGAGTTTCTCCCTAGGACACAACTGATGCCATTATTCTAAAAAGTTATCTTGGGACATCTCGTTTATACATGTATGTAAATAACCTTTTATTTCCTCTATGCTAACATGTTAGCCCTGTCAGTGTAGGCAGTAATACATTTTTACAATAACTGATGGAAGTAAGACTTTATTCGGATACATTGATGTTATCTGCACATTTGTCAAACAATGTCATTTTTTACACCTACATTTCACAATGGTCCTAGCGTTCTACCATGTAGAAGTTTAGAACCGTTTTATTTGATCTTCATTGCTTGTTTGACATCTTCACCATTGCCTTGGGCTTGCTGATAAATAACTGTCACGGTAAAGGAGTTATTTCTTTTTATAATTACCATGATTGCGCCTGAAATTACTGTGGGCCCCAATCCATCGACCCAATGGCAAGTGTTGGCCACAGGTGCACTCTTTCAATCCTTTCGATATTGACTGCGGCACTCAGTCACTTGACATTATCATAGAAGAATCACTATGGTTTAGTTTAATGGTGTTCAAACTGTGGAGCAGCCCCCCTAGGGGGCCCTGGAGGATGTATTTAGGGCCTGAGACTCTTTGAAATGGAAGTGTGTGGAGGGCACCTACCGACACATGTTACATCTGGATTCCATCAAGGGGTCTTTCACAATTTAGCCCTCTTGCGATACCTGTGTTCACAAGGAACACAAATGTGCACCGCAATCAAGTTGGCATAGAATCACTTTCTGTACTGCTTGAGTTTGTGGTGCATTGCTTGCAACATAACACCATGTTGTTAGGTATTCTCACGGTGGCCATTTGATGTATGCACAGGTAAACCACTTGTACCTGTTGTTTCCCTTTAATAATGCAAAACTGTATTATTGTTCTTTTGTATTTTTCCTAAGAAATATGACACAGGGGCGGGTGAGAGGATATAGTATAATGCTGCTCATCTGGGGACAGATTACAGAAACTTTGCACCAGTGCAAGTGCAAAGTTTTCACACTATTAGCACTAGGGCAAAGTTTGCCCTTTTTTTAAAAAAACACTGGGACACATTAAAAAACCACTGCACCTCAACAAGTGCATTTTGGCATATTAAAAGCACCAGGGCAAATATTGCCCTAGTGCAAAAAAAATGCATTTTCGTCACATTTTTGCACTAGGGCAAAGTTTGCCCTTGTGCTAATAAGGAATGAGATTAGCACTAGAGCCAACTTTGCCCTGATGCAAAAATGCATCAAAATGTATCTTATTAGCACTAGGGCAATTTTATCCCTGCTGATCTTCATATGCCAAACAGCACTTGTCGAGGTGCAATGGTTTTTTAATGTGTCCCAGTGCTTTTTAAAATAGGGCAAACGTTACCTTAGTGCTAATACCATGCAATCTTTGCACTTGCACCAGTGCAACGTTTCTGTAATCTGGCCCGTGAAGATACAGCTAAGCTTGGATTTCCTTTTACTGTCATGTTGCGTTTATCGCATGTATACTAAATTCCTTCTTTTGTCTGCTTGTATTTCTGATTCGGTGTTTGAACAGAGGCATGGCTCTGTGACAGATGCTTGTCTTTTCATTCATGTTGATATGCAGAATTCTGATTTTACAATGCCCTATTTTCCAGTTATTTTTCAAGGCTACGTTTCTATCTTCAAAGCTCGTTCATATAGATTTTTGTGCACCTCCTGCTCGGATTTTAGAAGCTCTCCCTCTGGGCCCAATTATAATGGCCTCTGTGAGATATCAAAACCTTATAGTGGGGCCTTCTTCATGAACCACAAATATTCCACTGAACTACCTGCACTTTCCCTCTGTTCCCAGAAGTAGTCCTCCATAGATCTGTTGTATATATTTTGCTCAAAGAAGCAGCTCGTTAAAGAATCTCCATCGCTCCTTTTTCCCCCTTTCTCCGTCAATTCTGTTGAGAACCACATGGACATGATCTGATAGACCAAGTGATCCAATAAGAAAGAGGCCAAATCTATCCTGACACTAAACACATGGAATAGCTAGGTCCATGTTTGAAGCCATAGCAGATAGTGTAAAGCCACACAACTATCTTTTCTTGTGCTCTCAACCCATTGAAAGGGCTGTTTAATCCAATATCGCACTAAAAAAAAACATTCCTAGTCATTACTTTGGCTGGGCCTGTCTGAAATTGTATTTAAAATGTAGGCTTTATGGGTTATTTTAAATTTGTGCTAAATATCCCAATAATTTCTGAATAAAGTTGCATTATAGAAATATGTGTTAAAAAGAATAGGTGGTACATTAATTGTATACACACAGTGAACCAGTACTCTGTAAGTTTTTTGAAAGAACACTGCAATCGAACTCTTATCAAAGCATCACATACAGCGCTCATTCCTTTTCAGCACAGAGTTTTCAATGCAATAAACTCATACCTTTGCTGTTGTCATCTGACAATAAGATAGTTATCATATAGATATTAAGGGCCTGATTCATGGAAATGTGCGCAGAAATCCTGCAAGCGCCGCGCGCCGAGAAGGGCACTGCACGAGCCTTAGCGCAGAATAAAAAATGGGCGCCCTGCATATTCATGGAATTTACTGCGTAAAGTAACCGTATTTGCAAGTCGCGCCCCAGAACGCCCCGACATGCCCACAGGCAAAGCATAAACAGCCAGAACAGCTACCTTTGCATGGTCAACTGGGTGGAATACACGAACCCTTCCAACAGTGCATGGTGTCCCCACAAGCAGGCCTGCATCTCGGGGACCCTGAGCAGGGTCCCCCATAACTGTTGATGGCACGCCGAAAACAAACGTATGAGAAAATATAACTAGGTCCGAACTCAAAAAATTTGCATTCGAACCACCGTAACCCATTCCTGCACCCTGCAACACTGCATATGCGCACCCCTAAGTTAGAATGGAACCCCGGTTGCGTATATGCACCCTAAATCCGACATGCAAACCCACCTCTGCACTGAATCCTAAGCATAACTGTACTTACGCCTGCCTTCGCGTGGCGTAGTGATTGAGGGTTGCCGAGAGGCTGCATGGCTGTTTCCATAAATAGGTGTTGTTTGGTGCAAATGTGAGCATGCGAGGGACTGACTGCGGGCAGTCCCTCGTAATGCCCACTTTCTCGTATGTTCTTCCCATTTTCTGAGATTCGCCCCTTTCCCAGGCCTCTGCGCAAGCCATGCCCATGCTCTGTTTGGTGTCTCAAGCAAGGCGCTCAACGGCTCGTACAGATGTCCCAGACCTGTGAAAACTCCACACAAGTCCCAAGAAAGTCCAGCGCAGTCGGTTCCATGAATCGCCCAACACGTATTTGTGCACTTTGAGGCGCGCAAATACCCTATTTTCTGTGCAAATAGTTCCATGAATCGGGTCGTAAGTTTGTACTAAGGAAATCTTACTAAATGTCCATCTAATATAAGATGCATCCTTTTCCTGGGATATTAAAGCTGCAAACCTAATGCCCCCAACTTTTCATTAGTTTATTCCATAAAGGGTTTGAAAGCCTTACCAGTGCCCAGGGGTGGATCCTTCTAAGATTTAGCAGAGAGTTCGATCATATTTGAATCAGTTGAAGACCGGGTGGCATCATGCCAATGGGCAAAAGGGGATCCTTTTTGTTGCTGTTAGTTCAGCAACGTCATTTCACCAAAATGCCAGGGGCAGCGGAAGTGACATCACACGACCCTTGACCTCTGATGACATCACAGGAAGTGATGTCATTTGACCCTACCCTGAAGTGATATCATAGGAAGTGATGGACCACAATCTTTCACACCTTAACAAAACTGGAAGTGGCATCACATTGCATTGTTCCTAAATTCACTACGAAAAATATGGTTACCATATCACTATAATGTGATGTACATTTCATACAAGAATGGATTGCCGGGGGCGTGGCTAGCGCGCGAACGATGCAGACGTGAGCCGAGTGAGCTCCCGTAAGCACCGATACAATCCTGTACTTTTATCCTGATTCCTGGGGATTTCGAGCGACATCAACGCCGCGATTGTGCCCGCAAAGCTGTGGGCTGGGATCGACTGAAATCTGGACAGCCATCTGCCCACCCGGCGGGCCAAATCTACAATTTGCTGAAGGCCGGTGGCCCCGAACTGTGAAACCAAGATGGCCGCCGGGGCCTGAGGGCAGATCTCCTTTGCATGACTGGGACTCGGGGCGGCCTGACGTGGTGCGGTGTGGAACGGTACACGAGGTGGACACCAGTTGAATCTGCTGACATCCGGAGGACGCCCGGACAGACCCGAGCCCGGTGACAGGCGGCTCCTGCTCTTGGGCTGTCTCGACCCAGCCCCGAGCGGTGGAGGACAGCAGCGGCTCGGCTCGACCGCGCCAGAGGTAGGTGGGTCCCCCCCCTGCTCCATACAGAAAACAAACTCGGGTGTCGCATAGGAGGCATAAGGGGGCCACCACCTAACGGGTGAACTGTGAGATACAACGGAGGCCTGCGCGGTCTCTGGATGCCCCGTCAAACCCCAATAAAGAACGCCGAGCCCCTGCCACCCAAAGTACATATTAGCCTGTTGGAAGACGCTCTGGGGGACCCGCGGCTCTCCATCTGACCCGCTGCAGGGCTGCAACACCACACACCGGAGAGGATCCAACTGAGTATAAATAATATCGCTCGACGCCCTTCGGAGCCATGGGGAAAGACAGGCAGAAAAAACCATCTACACAGAGCAGTATGGACCAATTTGCTGTCACTACCACCCCGGCCCTGGCGGGCCCAGCAACACGACCGAACTCCCCCACCGGGGACGGCTCTCTTTCCCTACATGACGTAATTGTGGCCATTGCTAATTCCCGATCCTCCATGGAGACCAAAATAGACAGTTTGGCGGCGGACGTTTCCTTCCTGCGCCACGACCTGCAGAAACTAACTTCCAAAACGGGAGAGGCAGAACACAGCATTTCTGAAGTGGAAGACAACATTGGCGGGATCAATCGTCAACTGTCCCAGGCCTTAAACCGCCTTAAAAATCCTTGAATCAAGAGTGGAGGATGGAGAGGGAAGATCCCGCCTCAACAATGTCCGCATCCTGGGCCTGCCGGAGGGGGAGGAGGGACAATGCATGGAACTATTCTTGGAGCAGTGGCTCGTGGACATCTTCGAGGCCACATCCTTCTCAAAGTTTTTCTCAGTGGAGAGGGCTCATAGGATGCCGCCGGGCAAACCACCCCCGGGTGCTCCGCCACGTACTATCATTGCCCGCCTACTCAACTACCGAGATAGGGATGCCCTCCTGCAACTGTCACGAGCACAAGGGTCGATTACCCACAACGGCTCCCGAATCGCCTTCTTCCCGGACTATACCCGAGAAGTGCAGCGGGCACGACAATCGTTTGAGCCACTCAAGAGACAACTGGCTCAACTGAATGTGAAATACGGCCTGCTCTTCCCGGCCCAGCTAAAGATATACCATAAAGGAACTACGGTTCACTTCAACGACCCACAAGAGGCATGGAAGTGGGCGGAGGCCCACGTAGAAGGCGACTGGACTGCAAGACCAAGGAGACCGAGAGGAAGATCCCGGCCGAGGCCTAGGCGAGCTTCCCCGAGGAGAAACCCAGACCGGGAAGGACAGGAGACCTGGAGCCAGTGGCAGATCAGGAAGAACATTAAACGGACTATTGCCCCCTATTCCGGGGGCCTAGGAGCAGCGCTCTGACGTGTGGGCGTGCACTTTTCGCACCCCTGAGCCCGACGCATAAGTAGTCCACCATGGAAGATGTTGACATTGGCGCAAGGAAGGGACCTCGGGAGGAGGCTCTCATCCCCCCCTAGCCAAGTCCTTTCCTTTTCCTTTTCCCTTTCCCCCCCCTCTCTCTTTCTTGTTCATCTAGACCCTGCCCAAGGGTCTGGTTTTCGAGCTGACACCTTAAGTTGAAGGTTCAGCTATGTTTGGGCGACAGGTACTTTGTGTTGGGGTGGAGTATAGGGTGGGGGTGAGTTGGGAATGTTTGAAACTTTGTTTGTTATTTCAAGACTGTCACATGTTCATAGGTGACACGAACCATTATCTCTGGTTGAAGTCGCTCTGTACCGCTTTACAGAGCACCCCCGCCCTTCTGATACAGGCGGGTACCATATCACCATCTCTCACTGATTGCTACACTCTTGAAAACCCCATCATGTGTAATAGGTATCCTCTGCACAGACTAACAGGACACCCATGCGACATACTAAATCCCTGAAATTCCTTATTTGGAACGTGAATGGTATGGGGTCCGGGATTAAACGGCGTCTTCTCAGGCAATTTTTAAATAGACACTCCCCTGATGTGGCCCTTCTGACAGAACCCCACCTGGCCGGATCACACTGTGCCTTTTTTCAGAGGACTAACTACCACCTTGCCTTTCAGGCGGGGTACACAATGGGCTCCAGGGGCACCCTCATTCTGATACACAAACGCATCCCATTTACTCAGCAAATGGTTGAACGGGACCCGAGGGGCCGATACGTGTTCGTCATGGGAACGATTTGGGGTCAGACGGTGGCTATTGCCTCAATTTATTCTCCACCTGGGCTGGGACAGGAGTTACTGGACGACCTCACTACCCTTATAGGGAAACACCATCCTGAAACACTCGTTCTGGGGGGAGACTTCAATGACACCATGAATGATAACATTGACCGTTCCCATCTCCGAAATCGCAACCCAGACACTCCCACTAGATTAGCCAACTTTACGTCTGCTCATGGGCTCCGAGATGTATGGAGGGAGTTACACCCGAACGCTAGGGAGTATTCTTTCCACTCCGGCGCTCACGGCTCCATGTCCAGACTGGATTACCTCTTTTTGCCACATACCGACCTTTACAGGGCAATGTCCGCAGATTTACTCCCCCGGGGTATCTCGGACCACTCACCTCTCTTAGTTGAAATGTGTATGCAGGGTCCCCTTCCCCCTAGAACGTGGAGACTTAACAACTACTATCTAGGGTTCCCGGAACTGATAGATCGCCTAGAGGAAGTATCTGACGAATACTTCGAAATTAACGAGGAGTCGGTGGACAACCCCGTGATACTATGGGAGGCATATAAAACAGTGCTCAGGGGTGAAATTCTCTCCTGGACGACACATAAAAGAAACACCCGGCTTCGGGAAATACTAAAAGCCGAAGAGGAAGTGAGTAACGGGGAGATTAAGCATATTTCTGACCCTACGCCCGAGACCCATCGATCCCTCCAGCGCGCCCAAGAGTTCCTCCGGAACAGAGCGATGGATGACGCTAAGCAGGCCCATTGGCAGGCTAGAGCGAGGGTGTACGAACTAGGGGACAAGGCGGGTAAACTGCTCGCCTGGCTGCAGAGGAGGGACGAAGGACAACGCCATGTCCGGGAAATTGTTACGCCACAGGGCGACAGCTATCACTCAGACTCTGGGATTGCTGAGGCCTTCGCAGAGTTTTACGCAGACTTGTACCGAGCCCCGACCTCACCGCTAAACCCCTCCCTCTTAGATGCGGTAACGCTGCCGACTCTCTCGGGGCAACAGAGAGACCAGCTGGACTCTGCCTTATCGGAGGCTGAGATTTCAGAGGCGCTATCTCAGCTCCAATCAGGGAAGGCACCGGGCCCGAATGGATTCCCTGTTGAAACTTGGCAAAAGCTAGGAGCAGATAAAATGGCTGCTCCTCTACACAGAATGTTCCTTGCTGCCCGGGAACAGGGGACCCTCCCACCAGATCTTTGCAAGGCGACTATTGTGGTCATTCCCAAGCCTGGCAAACCTCCACATAAATGTGCCTCCTATAGACCTATATCACTGATCAACGGGGAGGCTAAGATCCTCGCTAAGTTACTAGCGAACCGATTACAGTCAGTTGCACCCACCCTGGTCCACCCGGACCAATGTGGATTTATGCCTTGCAAATCGACTCGGATGAATCTACGCCGCCTCCATTTAGCATTGGAGAGATCCCCGATCATAAACGAACCCTTGGCCCTGTTGGCAATCGATTTCGAAAAGGCGTTCGACTCCATTCGATGGGACTGCCTCTGGGAGATCATGCACCGTATGGGATTCGGAGAGGCCTTTCTGGGATGGGTGCAGTTACTTTATACTAACATCAAAGCTGAAGTGAAAGTAAACGGCTGGTCCTCCGGGTCCTTCCCCCTGGGTCGGGGTACACGACAGGGATCCCCACTGTCCCCTCTCTTATTCGCCCTTGCTATCGAACCACTGGCTCTTTGGCTTCGCCAAAACACCGCCTGGAAAGGATTCAGATGGCCGGAGGGACATGAGGATCGTACATCCCTGTATGCAGACGACCTCCTTGTATATCTGGGTGACCCACCAAGGTCTTCCCCCATTGTAACACAACTGCTCATCCGCTTTGGGGAATTCAGCGGACTCAGAATCAACTGGGAGAAATCAGTCTTCTTTCCGGTGAAGGGTGGAGAACAGGCAATTCCCCAGGAGTGCCCGTACCGGGTGGAACGACAGGGCTTTCGATACCTGAGAATATGGATATCTGGGGACCTAACAAGTTATATAAACCACAATCTCCGACCGATCACAGACCGCTTCATTATTGACGTCGAACACTGGAAACTCCTCCCCCTGACACTTATGGGAAGAGCGGCACTCTTTAAAATGATGACCCTTCCCAGATTCCTTTACGTTCTTCAGAATGCCCCACTTAAAATCCCTGATCTGGAGTTCCACCAAGTGGAGACACTTCTCAGAGATCTCATATGGGGGGGAGGCCAACCACGGATTGTGTTAACCACACTTCAAAGATCTATCTGGGAGGGAGGAATAGGAGTTCCCCGCCTCCAAACGTATTACTGGGCATCACAACTGGTAGTGGTTAATGATCTTCTCCACGGAAACCGAGACCTGCCCCATATACGTGCTGAGATAGCCACTATGCGGAAGACCGACCCGCTGTCCCTCCTCTATCAACCCCTCCCGAGAACTCCCCCACCCACAACCACAACACACATGATTACGGTGTGGAGACAAGCACACTGATTCATTGGGTGGGAAAACAAAGTTACTACTGCACAACCCCTCTGGCAAAACAATAACCTAGCTGAGACCCGGAAGTTTGAGCCGTGGCCCAAGTGGGTGAATGCGGGGATTACTAGGATTGGGAATGTGCTCACGCAGGGGAGATTGATCTCATTTCATGACCTACAATTGCGATTCCAGATTCCGAATACGGAACGATACCACTAAATACGCCTCGCCCACGCCCTAAGACCTTACCTAACAGTAGATACACAGCTACCAGACTATACCCCTATAGAGCGTAACATCCTCCCGGCGTACATTCCCACCAAATGCACTTCCATCCTCTATAATGCCATATCCTCCTTTGCTACCCCTGAATTGAACGAGCTGAAGGCGAAATGGGAAGTGGATGTGGGGGAGATAGATCCAGAGGACTGGATACAAGTCCTCATGCACCCCCGAGAAATCGCTATTTCCTCTAGGCTTCGACTCGTGCAGCTGAAAATACTGCACCGGGTTTATTACCCTAGGACACGCCTATATGGCTGGAAACGGGCCCCAAACCCGAACTATTTGCGATGCGGGGACAAGGAGGGAACCTTCATCCACATTTTGTGGGCATGCCCCCGGATACAAACCTTTTGGAACGCATGCTGTAGGGGACTCTCCCGAGTTCTGAGCCGCACCATACCACTGGACCCAAGGGCCTTGCTCCTAGGTGTGCCTGATGAGATAGAAGCTAATAAGTGGGAGAGATTACTCCTACACACGGCGATGGGACTGATCAAGCGCAACCTAGCGCAGAAATGGGGAGCCCCTGACTCCCCAACACTGGACCAATGGAAATTAGATATGAACATATGCGCTATGATGGAGCGTAGGATTTACTCAGCATGAGGCTGTCCCAACAAAGCCCCGAAAATATGGGACAGATGGGAAGAAGGAGCGACCTGAGAATCCCTCCTACAGGCTGGGGAATGTGCACTGGGTGTTTTGTATTTGTATTTGTATTACACATTATTACACGTGCTGAGGAAGCCGCTCAACTTCTGATGTTATGGGTACTATCTCCACTGATTATGAACGACCATGACAGTCTTTGAGTTGATTTGTTTGCTTGTTGCTTTATTGTGATTATTTTATCATGTTAATAACAATAAAATACTTTATAAAAAATAAATAAAAAAAAAATAAAAAAAAAGAATGGATCGCCATATGTATCATTAAGATCAGTGTGTATAGGCCCATATTACCAAATTACCATGAATGCAAGCAGAGGTCCATGGCCATGATGTGTTATTATATAGCACTTACGCTTAAGCGCATTATATATGTTATGATATGATATGATATATGATATGATATTTTATCTGTATCATGCTCGTGTTTCAGAGCGCGACAAGGCAAGGGAGGGGAAACAGGGGAGAAAAAAAAGAACGATCTTACTAGGCCCAGTACATTGAGAACGTGCAAGTGCATGGGAAAAGGAATGGGGAAAAGTACATGGAAGGGGGAGAGTGGAAAGTGCGGAGCAGAGGAGAGACAGATAGATAATAATAAAAACAAATAAAATAGATAATGGAGCAATAAACAGGGGTAGTGCAGCCAACACATGGCAAGTGCTGTGCTTACGACAGCAGAACTGGGTAAGTCTGATAAGTGCATGAAAGAAGAAAAGTGGGGCTTGGGGGACTGTATGGGCACGGATACAGTGCCCAGTGCAAGGGGTGGCCAGGAGGCAGTGCAGAAAGGGTGGCAAGGTGAGCAGGTACCTGGGCCCAGGGGACAGAGGGTGGGTAGGTGCACAGTGCCAAGATAGAGCAGATCAGCAAGGGAGAGGGGGAGCAAAGGTAGATGTAAAGAGGAAGGTCTTGATGTGCTTCCGGAACGGAGATGGTTCTCCTCAAGTTTTAGAGTGGCAGGGAGGCTGTTCCAGAGGGAGGCCTTCGCCGAAGACAGAGAGCTACCACCAGCTCGTTTCTTTGAAAAACAACTGACCCGGAGGGAGTTAGAGGTAGAGGAGCAAAGAGTTCGAGAGGGGAGGTATTTGCGAAGGGATAGCTGAAGGTGTTTTGGACCCAGGCCCCAGAAAGCCTTGTGGACAATGCATACTGTTTTAAATGTAATCCTTGCATCCACTGGGAGCCAATGGAGAGATTTCAGAGCTGGAGAGATATGATCCCAGGGCTTGAGGCCAAGGACTAGTCTCACAGTCCTGTTCTGGATTAGTTGCAGACGGCGGAGAGTAGAGGCAGGTAGATTTAGAAAGAGGCTGTTACAATAGTCCAACCTAGAGAGAACCAGAGGCTGGGAGACAGTGAGCTTCTGGGGGCAGGAGAAGATAGGAAGAGTACCTCTGAGGAGTTGCAGAAGGAGGTTTGACTTTTTAGAGACCTCAGAGATGTGGGCAGAGAAGGAAAGCGTGGAGTCAAAGATTACCCCGGGGTTCTTAGCCTCACAGGTGGGGATAGGAGGAGGGCCAAGCAAGGCCGGACAGAGAGAGAGGGGAAAGGATGGAGAAGGTGTGCCGATGAGGAGGATCTCTTTCTTGCTGGCATTCAGGCAAAGATCATTGGCGGCACACCAATCTTGAATGGCAGTAGGCAATCAGAGATGAGAGAGGGAGAGGAGGTGGCCGAGGGCAGCCTGAGAATGAGTTGAGTGTCATCAGTGTAGCACTAGAAATTTGAGCATAGAATGGCAATGCAATGGGGGAGAGTTGCCAAATATTGGTTGAAAAGCCAGGGCGAGAGGTTAGACCCCTGGGGAACACCACAGGTAAAGAGGAAGATAGAGGATAGGAAGGACCCCAGTTGGACCTGGGAGGGTCTATCAGAGAGGAAAGAGGTTAGCCAGGCCAGACCCTGATCAGTGATACCCAGGTTCTCACAGAGACGGTTGAGCAGGATAGTATGGTTGACCATGTCAAAGTCATAAGAGAGATCAAGTAGGATGAGGACAGAGGGAATATAGACACAATATACATACAATATCACCCAACCTGTGTTGGTACTCATTTATCGACCTCGGAAGGATGCAAAGCTGAGTTGAGGTGTTTAAGAAAAGACTAACTCAGTGACTCACCCCCTGAAGTGTGCCTGATATAAACCTTTAATGAGTCTAGCAATTATTGTATAGAATTCCAGAAAGACACATTATTTGGTATTCCTATTCTTTCTTATTTAGGGTCACTGCTGAAAGTGTTAGACATGTGGAACCCCTGTTCATTGTTTTTAAGAGGCCTGAAAAAGAAAACCTGCCACTCCAGAAGCAAAGAGCCACATGGCGCTGGCCCCAGTCCAGGGGCTTGCAGTAAAAAATAAAATTAAAAAAATCCACTTTTTTTGTTTACATTGCTTTCTATGGGTAGCAAGGGAGACCACAGAGGTAGCAAGAGAGACCTCAGGGGTCCCAAGGGAGACATCAGCGGTCACAGTTGCAACCCCTGTCTATCCCTAAACGACGTCCCTGTGTTAGATACATTATGGCACTAACAATAAGGCAGGAGGTGAAGGAAACATTATATCTTGCTCAGGCAGTAATAAGCAGAGGTAGTACTCGTCAACAAATCCTCAAAATATATCTTTTATTTTTCCGATTGTTTCCTTTCTTCTCTCCACCCAATTAATATTAATACATGTATTATATATATTAGTCTGCAGCAGTTTCCATGAGTCTGTATGAATTGTCTTTTGATATAATGAGTAGGACACCAAAGGTTATCTCCTGCTATGGCCAATTATTCTTGTGTCACTTGTCCACTTTTTATAAAGGATTTACAAATATGTGTCTAAGTGCATAAGTCAGATGTTAGGAACCCTTTTTGCAGAACTTGCAACCTAACTTGTTATACACCAAGAGAAATGTATTGCTTGTTCTGTCTTCCCATACTAGAATTCTGTAGAGTGGCAGAGTCATGTAGTTGCCCGATGCACCACATCTGCTGGCCTATGGCCCAATGAAAATAATGTTTAAGGCTCAGCACATTTTTGCGAATTCCATTGAAAAAACACAGTGCTTTTGCATTGGAGTTTGCCACAATATGCAGTGTGAATTTCCCTTAAAATATTTCCAGTCTTGGATGGGTAGTGTGAATGTGTCAGAGGGCACATAGGCCCATTTATTATACTAATTTTGTATGCTCAGTGGCAGTACTCCCTTGTTCCTTTTTGCGATGTTGCTTTATTTGGAAGTGGGTCCTGTCCAGACTCTCAAGTGAGAACTGAGCAAAGACGCCGGGTTGCGAAGTGTAGGTCTGTCAACGCTGTCACATGATTCAAACATTGTAACATTATTACCTGAACCGACAACATATCTTCCAACCGTACAACAGATTATCACAGTGCCTGCCCTACTCCTATGGCTCAACTCCCTCATATCCAACTTTGTTGATATCAGAACTCACTGCAACACAGACAGCTTGTATTCCAGGGTTGCCATATGGCCAATCAATGTCTGGTAGCCTGGCCTCCATGGCATGTACTTTACACTGTTCCTACACAATCCACTGTCTAGTCTGCAGGCTGCAAGTCACCAAAAAGTAGGTATAATATTGTTGAATTGCAGTACTCTGTGAACATCCTTTTAAATTCATGATAGTGAAGTTCAGTGAGGAGAAATGTGACAATTACATTTGAGAAAGAAGCTCTGTGGTGATAGAACTCTGTATTATCTATTTCAAAGATGTATTGCTACCTCTCAAAAAAGAAAAACATAATTAGAAGAAGTGTCACAAAACATATAAAAGAAAAGAATACACCTGACCAGGTAACCCTCAGACTCAGAAAGAATAAAATAAAATAACTCACATACAGGTACCCAAAAACTGGTTGTTGCTTCATCTACAGATGTTTCTAGGGATTTCACTCTAAGCAGAGTTGGAGACCAAGAGACCGAGAAGACGGGGGGCAGCGGGGAATATTTTTCTGCCCAGGCCCAATTATCCTTGGCAGCCTAGGGAGAGTGTGGGCATGTAAACTTAGTTGTGAGTGCTGGGGATCTATGATGTCTGTGCAATATGCACCATAACTAATAGTGTGCAGAGTCATGGGGAGCACAGGGGAACACAGGGAAGATTTGGGAGACAACATGAAACATATAGCAGAATTACGTTACATAACTGATTGGTCTATGCTGAGACAGGAAGTCACTGGAACGACAGGGTCAGAAACTGGATATAAGAAAAAGAGTCACAAAGAAACAGGAAAGGGAACAAGGATCAGTTAGAGTAAGTGGTGTAATGGAATATGATACAGGATCTCCAGAGAGGTTGGGGAAATTCCTTGGGTTTGATACCAGCAGATTAGTCCTGACATCATCATCATCATCAAATAAGCTTTATTCGAAGGGTAAGTAATAAAAGTACAAAACGCTGAAAACAAATATGGTTTATGTCAGCATCATTATTAATCCTAAAAAACATATTCCATAATAAATCAATAACATAGTTAAAAAACGATTTAAAAGCATGTGAAGGGATTAAGCACATTTCTGCATATAATGTGTTGTATTGCATCTTTCTACTGGCGGCGGCGTTACCCGACAAGAGGAGTTGCATACAGACAGTAATATATTTTCAGAAGTCGCAATTAACTGGCACTAAGTTGTGGCTATCGAATGAAAAAGTGAGGCATACAAAGGTATTTGCAGCAATATCCAGACAGACTATGCATTGAAGTCAATTATCTTTTTTTTAAATTTTTTTTTTATTAAAATGTTTTGTTTGAATTAACAAACTTCATTTGTCTGCACGTAATCAATAAAACAGAAAGGAACCTTCAACTTAATCAACTATATTTTTTATTAGTAATGTCTGACCAAAATTTGATGACGGTAAATATCAATCGTTGATTGCTTCCTTCAAGGAGTTCCGCCCATCTTTCCTCTGTAGTTGCTTGTTTGCCAGAAATTTTGAAAAAGTCTTTATATAAGTCTCTTTTCTCCTTCAAGGCCGGACATACCATAATCACATGGAACAGGGTTTCTGGTCTGATTAACTTGCAAAAGCGTAAAGTGTCCGATCGATTTGTTGTTTGTTATGCCTATCAGCGCTTGATATTCACAGGTCGGCAGAATATTTAATCGAAAACGCAAAAACAGGTCACGAATACTGCCACTGGGGAATTGTACTAAGTATTTAGGTAATTGGTTAAGTGCCCTCACCTCTGTTTCTGAGTGTAGGTGTCGTTTGAAGGTTTTCTGTGATTCTAGTTTCCTCAGCCAATCATTCATTTGTAATTTGCGTTTTGCGGTCTATTAAGTAACAATTTGTCTGTGATATCTTCCACTGTCATTTTTGCTTTTATTTCATTCGACCATTTCGATAGAGCTGCTATTTGGACAGCTTCCTTTTTTTCTTTTAGAATCTCTAAAGCTGGTATTTCTTCTTCAGACATGATTTTTCTTAACAAGTCCATTTGCTTCCACAATACTATCGATTGAACTGATTGTAGTGCTAATTCAAATCTTAGTCTGGTCATTGGAAATGATTGCCGCAGGGCAAGGGTTTTCCTCCAAATCAGAGCTTCATAGTACGACCATCTCATTATGTTTTGATTGACAATTGTCTCACTTGCATATGTAAGGACCGGGATTACTTTCTGTCTATACAGCAAGATTGTGGCCTTCATAGAAAATGTCCAGTATTTTGCATGAAAGAAACATCCTTGTTTCACTAGCGCTCTCTCTTTTCCTTCAATGTGCTGTTGCCATTCTGCTTCATTTGATGATGGATTAATTATTGCACCTAGATATTTGATTGTTTTAGTTGTCAGGAGCACTTGATTTCCTATCTGAATCTTCATTTTAGGTTGTTTCTTTGTTTTTGGAGTAATCAGTGTCATTATTCTTGTCTTGTCAATATTAATTTGTAACTTATTAACCATCATGTACTCTTCTGCTTTGTTTACTGTATGTTGCAATCCTTTTAATGTTTTATCCAGAATAATAATGTCATCTGCGTAGATTAACGTTTGGATTGATTCATTATTAATTTTTGGTGGATTCGCAAAGTTATTTTGGATTTTTTCTTCAAAGTCATACGTGAAGAGATTATAAAGACATGAAGCCAATGGGCAGCCTTGCTTCAATCCATTTTCCGATGGGATAAATTCTGTTACTCTTCCCCCTTTCGTTAATCGAACACATATCGACGTATTAGAGTATAATTCTATTACAGGATTCAGAATGTTTGGTGGACAACCCCATTGTCTTAGCTTAGCCCATAACAATTGTCTATTTACTGAATCGAAGGCAGTTTTTAAATCTACAAAGATGGCATATAGTTGTTGTGATTTAACCATTGCTTCATATTTCAACATGTTCAGCAATAGGAGATTGACATTGGTGCCTATTTGTTTTACAAATCCCGTTTGTCTTATAGCTTTTTTGTTGTTATCTCTTGCCCATTGAGTCAGCTTTGTTTGAAGGAAAGCAGCAAATAGTTTTCCCAAAGGGTCCAGTAAAGCTATCGGTCTGTAATTAGCACGATCTTTTCTATCTCCAGTTTTGAAGATTGGTATCAAGACCGCTGTCGTCCAGGTATGAGGTATCTTTTCCGTTTTAACAATGAATCTTAATAAGTGGCTCATGAACTTGGCCCACTGGACTGGGGATTTTTTTAGATCGCTATTTGCTAATCCATCAGGTCCTGGAGTTCTAGAGGATTTGAGGCAATTGATGGTATTAATGTCTTCATTCTCCCATTTACGGTCCCAAGGCTCGTCATCAGATGTTAAACACTTCATACTTGTCTGTTCGTATTATGATATAATGTTGAGTAGTGCTTCACCCATCTGCTTGCATCAACTTCTTGGATCATGTTTTGATTAGCGGATGACATGTTTAACATTGACCATAAATTTCGCGTATTTTTTTCTTTAAGAGCTCTCAAGATTGCTTCTGCATCATTCTGTTTTAATGAAGCTTTGATCACTTTTATTTCGTTAGAGTACTTGTTCTTTGCTTTTTTTATTTCGATTTCAAAATTAGGTTCCCTGCTTTTCCACAGTTTTCGTAGGACTTTGTAGTGTTGTTTCTGTTTTGTTTGAATTTCAATATTGAATTAGTGGGAGTGTATTTGTTTTTGGATCTTCTTTTCACCCTTCTGTTGATATTTTTCTAATATCCAAACGTATTCCATTTTTATGTTATCTTGTATTGGTGCATCTTCAAAGGTTGCGATTATTTCCTCCATATGGGTCGATTTTATTCTGAGTCTATTCATCCCATTTGTTAGCTCCAGGTCTGGGAGTATTAGGCATTGGTCAGTTCTTATTTGAGTGGTCCATTCTATCTGTATTAAATGGTGATCGCTATCCTGCTGAGCCAAGTTGGTTGTTGAAAAAATTAATCTATTGATTCTTTCCGAAGTAAATATGAAATCAATGATTGAGTTGGAAGTTTCACTTACCCAAGTTGGTAAAGGTGTACCTTCAATATCTGTTGGTTGGGTACTTAAGAAGAGGTTCCTCTGGTTCGCTTCTCTCATCCATTTTGCTGCTCTAGTTGAGAGTATGATGGACTCTAGCTTTCCTCCTTTTTTATCGAATAAATGAAAGTTAAGGTCTCCTGCTATAACGAAGTCCATTTCACTGTTGGTAATGGCCAGATTGTCAATTTCATCAAATATCGAATCAATGAATCTCGTCTCCGACATTACCTTTGGGTTCCAATATATATTAAATATGGATATCGCATAGTTGTCCTTGACAGCAGGTGAAACTTCCTTGTTGTCTGACGAAATTTCAATAGTTACATATTGGGCCCACGGATGAATATTTTTGCTTGTTAAGATTGTCCATGTGGGAACTATTTTTGTTAGAATCAACATACCTGATGCTGGTCTACCCAAATGGGCTACAATCACCAGATTGATTAGGGTACTAAATCCATCGCAAATTACCTTATCCTTTATCCATGTTTCTTGCAAACATATGATATCTAAATTCAGCAAGACTTCTGAGTGTTTTTCTAGGAGGTGTTTATTTCCTCTTGTATTCCACGATCCCAGTGCTATTGAATGCTTTTGGGCTACATTCGTATTTGATTGTTACAAATAGGTTTTGTTACCAGTTTGTTGGATGTTGAATTTGGTTTCTTATGTGGGGACTCTTGATAGTCACGCCATATGGGGTGCTGCAACAAATCATCCTCCGCGTGCCTCCTTGGTCTTGCATTATTATAATTTTGAGAAGCCTTTGTCCCTGTGGTCCGTTCCTCCTTGTCGGTTGTTTTATAGTATTTAAAGGGAGCCATGTTTTTTGCCTTTTTTTCTGCTGCCGCCCTTGTGACAAAGATTTCCTCTACGCCGAAACCAAGTTTATCAAACTGATAGTGCGTGGCTAGAACTTTTTGGAATATATCCTGCTTGAAAAAATCAATTTGGACCTCTTCCATGTCTTGCTTATTTGGAAAAAGTACTAGGTCCAAATCATCCAATTTTATTTTCTCCAGTTGAGGAATAGCTTTAAACAGGCGTAAAATGTTTGCTCTATTCATTATTACCGGATCTTCTGTATTCTCTGTCATGGGATATAAAGCTATTCTATAGGCAGCTGTTGTGTCGTTTGGATTTTGCAATTTAGGTCTAATTAAAATTGGACTGGGTTGGGGAACCAAACTTTTAAGGATACTAGCTTCAGGAAGCATCTCACTTTCTAACCATGTTTCATCATTTGAAATTAATGAGTATTCCAAATCGAGGTCCCCTGCCTCTTCTTCGTGAGATTCCATTAACATTTGTTTGGTTGCCGTGTCATGATATTCATCAACCAATATCAAGGTGTTATCTTGAGAGTTGATTGATATGAAATTATAATCACTCATATCGTCAGCTGTTGATAGATCAATTATAGGAGTGAGATTTTCCAGTTGGACAGGAGTATCTTTATTAATTATCTACAGAAGTGCATCCAATGGGTCGATTATTACATTGTCATCAACATTGGTGTTCTCTGTGTGTGTAACCATCTTTTTAGCTTCTTTAGTTTTTTGTTGAATATCTTTTTGATTAAGCGTCGGCTGCTTGTTATTTTTCTTACCGTCATCTGGTAATACTTTGTGTATTAAATTTATTTTCCTCAAAAATGCACGGGATCCATTTTGATTTCTTTTAGTTGTGTTTTTGCCTTTAGGTCTAATTGTCGGCTCTTGTCCTACAATTCCACGTTTTGTAAGATCAAATATATCAAACGGGGTACACACCAACGGTTCGGTATTGACTGGGTGTGTAGATATAATCAAGTTCGTTGGGACCATCGGGATCAATTGGGTCTCATGTTGAGCATTTTGATCTGCTTTATCTACTATTTTATCTCTTGATTCCGTTTGTGTATGGCATGTTGCGTATTGTTTGTGTTCCAACAAATACGGCTGTTTTTTTCGTTTTCTCTTCCATCAATTTTTTGGTCAGGGTTGATACAGTCTCCAAGAGGTTCTGTTTATCTACCCGGTCGACTCTTGCGAGTTCTGCCAAATGAGATTGCCATAGTCAGGATATTTCGGCTTCTTGATTTAGACGATCTTGAATGGTATTTATAAATGTTTCCACATATGTTTGTTTCGTCGTTATCATAGCCAGCAGCGTTGCCTGGTCTTTAGTAGCGTCAACCATATATTCTTGAATCTTCAAAAACGGTATCATTGCAGTTGACAGGACTGCAACCAACGTATTTTGCAAATCTAGCATTGTTGTTGGAATTCTTTGTTGGGTTTTGGATACATGTTCTTGCTGTTCCGGTTGAACCTTTACCGGGGAGGCATACGGTTCTTCCATCCTGGGCTTATCTAGCACTTTAGTCAAGTGAAATGTCTTTTTGTCACCAAGTGAGCTCGATCTTGGGCGCATAATTGGTGTTGAAGTCTTGATGTTTTTTAGATGCTTCGGGGTATCTACCCCAGCAAAAGGTTCATTTCATTTTTCTTGAGACTCCATTATGGCCTCAATTTCAGTGATGTCGAGTGAAAGTTGAGCAGTTCTGTATGATGCTGTTTTGCTTTGATCACTCTTATGGTTTTGTATTGATGAGTAAGTAGATTGCCAATGTAATTTCCCCGCTTTAGCTCGTTCTTGCCGCGACGGTGTAACAAAGGGTTCTTGTTCACCTTGTTTCGTTCTCTTTATATGTCCTGGTTGATCTGGTTGAGCTCTCACATTGCTCTGCACCACTCGTAAGACTCTTTGGCTACCATTTGTTATTGGGACATCAAGATCTAGAATCTCAGAGTCATAGTTTGGTGGCATCGAATGGTTCATTTCCACCTGGTGCAAGGGAGACTCTTTTTAGTCCTTACGTTTATAAGGACGACTCGAATCCATTTGGTGTTTTGCAATTAATTTATCTATGCACGGAAAGTAATCTTTCGGGGAATGGGGAACTTGTTCCTCTAGCAGATTTGAATTTTTATTTGTGATTAGGTCATTATTATGTGTGGCTAAATCTTCAGTTTTATTAACCTCATTAAGAGTAAGTGCCTCAGATGTCGTCTGAGGGACAATGATTTGGGATGTATATGCAGGGGATTCTTCTATCTTCCCTTGTAGCCTGGTTCTTGGTTTTTGGGCTTCCATTGTTTGTATCAGGCCCCAACGTGATTCGAATCAAGTGGAAGAGTTCTTGCTCTTCAAAGAGTACTTACCACCGCTAACAGCCGCAAACAGCAGACAACAGCGCGCCCTTGACTCCTCGCGGGCTTCACGCTGCAAGGGTCGCGCTGCACTGTATTTGTGTGTCACTTCCTGGGGGTGTGACTCAAAAGTCATGTGACCGATGTCACGTGGTCAGGCAGTCACAGGGCCCGCTCACGTCAAACTGCTAGCAGCTCCAGGTGTTATGCTGCTAGACTTACACGAATGGAGCGGGTCGAAGGATTTAAAGATGATTTTCACAGATGCATCAATTTCACAGGTAACAAAAGCACCAGCAGGTCACCAGATTGAGCCTCCAGCCGAACAGCCGACAACAGCGCGCCCTTGACTCCTCGCAGGCTTCATGCCGCAAGGGTCGCGCTGCACTGTATTTGTGTGTCACTTCCTGGGGGTGTGTCTCAAAAGTCACCTGACCGATGTCACGTGGTCAGGCAGTCACAGGGCCCGCTCACGTCAAACTGCTAGTCACTCCAGGTGTTATGCTGCTAGACTTACGCAAATGGAGCGGGTCGAAGGATTTAAAGATGATTTTCACCGATGCACCAATTTCACAGGTAACAAAAGCACCAGCAGGTCACCAGATTGAGCCTCCAGCCGAACAGCCGACAACAGCGCGCCCTTGACTCCTCACCGGCTTCGTCAATTATCTGATATTAACTGAACCAGGTCTGTCCAAGTCAGTTGGTCATAATTTGTTCAGAGTTGATATCAAATATGGGTGGCGCCTATAATAATTGAAAACATTCATACATAAGGCAAATACTATAACTACTTTGAACCAGTGTGAGGTTCCTCAAATTTAGGGTCACAGGTAAACAATGGCCCATACTAGATATTTGCTGCCAAATAGCATTAATTCATTAATTTACATCGACTAAAAGTTAAGTAACTAAAGTAATGGTAATTACAGCAGTATCTAGGGTTACCATTGTTCTCAAAGGTCTGGTCTCCTGCGTTGGGTGTGATGCATATGTCCCAGTCCAATGAGGTACATTTATTGAAGTTCATTAATAGTCCATAACTTCTGGATAATTCTTAGTCTTGCCTTTTATATAATAAATTTTTCTATATCAGGATTCAGATAAAAAATATCCTACTGCGAATATTATGTCCTCCCGCTCTGTTCCTTTGCATAACACTTCAGGAGAGCGAATATCCCTGGCTCCATAATTAATCAGACATGGTTTCATATTTTTTCTTTCTAATATGGGTGCAATAAGGGCAGCACAGCAAATGCTGGAGTGTTTCTTTCCGCACAGGGAAAAATTGAAACATTAGACATTAATTAACTAATTAATATGTCATAACGTGCTTCAAACGAGAGACCAGTCTCTAAAAAAAGGGCTGGGATTCAAATGTGTGTTGCTCTGCGTTGGCTTGCTTCCAAGACAGACGTGTTGCCCATGAGCTATCCATCCGGCCCATCCACCGGGAGGAAAGCTCATCCACCTTGTTTCAATTTACCCAAAAATAAAGCTAAAGTTAATACACCATCTTTAAGCTTAAACAAAAGGGAGAATTGGTATGGATCCTTAATCTGGGCCTGATATTTGTCTTCCTCAGGTGCAACTTTTAACTGGAGTTAAAGTGCTGTTAAGGTGCTCCTGTAGATAATATTCAGCACTAGGGATGTAGACCACTCAGTCATTTGCTTTTTCTTCAGGCCTTTAGCTATAGGATCTATCATACACGGGGTGGTCCATTTACTCTTAATCATACACTGGAATACTGGATTGGACCTGCTGAAGAGACGTTGTACTCAGTGCAAGGGTAAAGCTAGAGACCATATAATGAGACAAGTAAAACACCAACAAGCTAGATTTAGGCAACTGAAGTCGTTCCCTTATCGGATCTTAACTGAGACCAAATGTGGGTCACACTGTATACTGGTACAGAGCTGAGGTACAACAGTGGATGGATTTGCAATGAAGGGGTCAAACAGTGAGCATAGAAATAACAACGTAAAGGACAAGCAGAGAAAACAAGGACAGAGAAACATGCATAAAACTACAAAATAGGCCAAAGGAGTTTTGAAAGTACTTCCTAGCAAGGTACTAGGCAAAGGAATGCAGAATTCTAGTATTGTAGAAATATCAGGGATCTCAAAGCACTAATCACAAACAAGACATGGGATCACTGCACATACTTGGATAATAAGGAACACAAAAGGCAGACACTCAATGCTCACAGACAAACAAGGTGTTTGTAGCAATACAGCAAGGGCTGGCCAAGAGGAAAGAACAACGACAAGCAGGGTGTTGAGCACTACAAGTAGACATCTGTGAAGGGAGAGATCTCAGTCAAGCATGGTGTTTGTAGGAAGACAAGTTGGCAGTAGAATGACCAATAGAGGTTTAGTCGATGCAAGAGGACTGGCTGCTGCACAACGTAGCCAACACAGAAGCACAAGATGTGGCACACAGCAGTCATGGCTCTCAAGACCTGTTCAAAACTATTAGACTTTAACAGCAAACAGGAATCAGGATGGTGCATAAAGCAGCCGCATCAAGCAAGATTGAAAAGGATAACAGGTCCCATGCAAAGAGTCACTTGGCACGGAGGAGCAAAACAGGAACTCCCAGTAGCCAAACACTGTGGAGCAGATTGCAGCCTGAGGCAGCTGTGCGTAATAAAGCCCACTCTACCATTTGGTAGCCTGCAGCAGTTGAGGGCAATCAAGGTTCTCCAGCTCCTGACAGCCTGCTGCAACTGAATTGAACTAACATCCCTCCTTTGCCTCCCACACATCTGGCAGAATGCATTTGCCGAATTAACTCAAAACCAGGAATGTAAAATGATATGGTATTTGTCCAACCTTGTAGAAGCAAAGCAGATAGCTGAAGGCAGTGACATTGTGTGGACTATAAGAAGTAATCTTGATGTAAAGGAAGTTCTAAATGCCCACCAGCAGTGTTGCTAGCTGTCAGGTGGGTGGATCCTAACATGCTGCACTGCTGTTGTTGAATTATTTGGTCATTTAGGTAACTTGAGTGCCGAGGCAAGGGTATTCATCATCACATAATGAAGTTAGCATTGTAGCCAGTCCCATAAATCAGTACATCTGACTTTTCATGAATGTCTCTGACTCTATTTTGGGCCCGAGACTGAAGCCCTACATACACTAGGTATCAATGCATTACTGATTGCTGCATTGCAAGACTGTGGTAGACCACCCAAACAGAACTCTGCCTTACCTACTGGTCAGTAAGCTTTGAATTCATTTTATATTACACATCAGACTACTCTTTTAAGCCCTACATAACCTGATGTCCCAATCACATAGCCACCACTGGAATACCTAATACTAACTGTGCAGAACTTCACTAACCGAGTGCATAGCCTGATTATCCCCTGACACCACACTAAAGACCTTTTGACACATCTACCACATCCCACTTCATACTCTGATCCACTCTCGGCCACTGCTTGCTGAGCCATCATTCCCTAAGGCTAATCTAATACACCACCAGTACAAAATGTTGACTATCTCAGACTTTCTTCCTGCAACGCACTAGGATCACAAATGCTGCTAGCTCAACTATTGCTTGAGGGAAGTGAAACCAACTACCCGGCGTGAGAGGTCAGTAATGCGAGGTGAACAACTGCTTGTAGTTTAGAAATGTTTTTAAAGACAAATTTAAATAAGCATTGCTCACTTGCCCTACTCTATCAGGGAATTCCTTACCTCATTTAAAAAGCTATGGGGAAAACGCCTAACATAGACAAACTGGAGGTCACACTAAGTATCAAAACATTCAAAGATAAACAGTAAAACACTATAAAAAAAATAACCAATAAGTGCACAGTATATAGATGACCAACACCTGTCCTGGGCGAATCCCTTCTCTAGGAATTCGGAAAAGAAAAGCCTTGAACCAGTTCTTATAAGTTCTTTCAACAAAAAGTTCACAAAGAAAGAACCATCTTAAACCAGTGCTTGTAAATTTCAGGGGTAAGCAAAAGTTCCTCAAACAAGAATCCACTGGTAATAGTTCTTCAGCTTCCAATTGAAATCATCCCCTTCCAATTTCAGCTAAGACAATAGCACCAATTGCAATCCTGGATATCCTTCTTCCAACATTATTTGACAGAGTTCAGTTAAATGGTTAATACTATATACTTCTGCAACTCTACAATTGGTTAAGACCTCTGCAGGACATTGTATATTTGTCAGGATGCTTCTGTTTGGGCTGTTGCTTTCTTCTGGACAATCACTTTTCTACTACTACCATGAAGACATATTCTTTGATTTCATAGTAGACTGCTACTTCAACCGACTTGAAATGTAACATCCACTGACAGTTGTTATACACCACTACAGTTCAGGTACTTCTGCTTCAACTTAAGACTTCTGGATTATTAGGCAATAAAAGACTAGATTTTTCAACCTCTACAGGTAGGCAATGCACTTTTCTTTGCTATTCTCCAAGGAACGGGCAGCCTAGTTGCCTCTTCTGTCAGCTTTACTGCCACAAGTATAACCTGCCTCTGCTTCAAGACCAACGTTCTTCAAACTACAGCAGTCATTAGTATTACAGATTATTTTTGTAATCTTCCCAAGCACCCAGTCCCCTTCCCCAGCTATGATCACCCCTTCTTGGTTCCAGTAATTACACTGAAGCTGTATTACCACTTTTCCAGCCTCAGATAACAATGTTACATTTGTATCAGAGGACACTGGACCTTCAATAACTTCATAGACCAGATGGACAGATGTAAATAGGTAAAGTTCCACTTTGGAAAGGCTTCTCCGCTTGGCATGGGGTAATGCTTGTTCTGTTATTCAGTACAACAACTTTTGAATTTAAAGAGTACGTTTTTCGGATTCTACAAGGTTCAAACTTCAAAGCCAAACAAATTTTAGGTATATGCGATCACTCCTTAATATAGTTCTTCAACCTTAAAAGATTGCAAATGTTCATATTTCCATACCATATCACCAACAAAGTTTTAACCTCCTTGCGGGAAACACGATTGGCCACACACAACTTCTGTTTGATTTTGCTTTTACTTGTAACATTTAAAAAAGTTACTGTTAGTCTTCGGAAAGGGGTTTTAGTAAGTGTTCCCTCTTTTAATTAGGGACACGCGACCACTCCAGTAACAGCATTTGTTCCTAGGCAAACACTATTGCTCCCAATAATAGTTCATGTGTTACATGTCCATTGGCAAAGAAAACAATGAACAGTGTATACTCGCTTATTAACATGTGCAAGTGACTTTGGAAATGGTAACAGTTACCGGCAAGGCTTTCTGTGTGAATCTAGATGGCAAGCTTCACTCACCAGCTCCAGAAACATTGCAGCTGTGGGCTGCTTCACTCTCCCGACTTCTTTAACTGCTACTACTGCTTAGGTTGCTCTTGAGACCCATCCCCTTCTGCAGCGCAGGTGTATGGGGTCAGGCCACACCAATGGGAGTCTCCTTCACTCCTCAATCCCTCAGTTTGCCTTCTGCTACAAGCCTCAGGTGTCATCATGGTCACAGCTCTGCAATCACAGCTACTCAGTACACATAGGGAAACCTTAACTCTTCATCCTCAGTGCAGCCACAGGAATGCAGGGTTTGACACCACAGGACCCTCTTGGAGCTTGCAAGTGAATCTGCTGTCCCCACACTGCAGCGTCCTTTCTGTGATCACACTTCCTCATGAATTTCCAGCCTTTTTCTACTGATACTCCTACTGCCTGCCTTCCAACTCCTGCTGCGGCTCCTTCTCCAGCTTCTTTATGGCTGCAGCCTTTTATGCCTCTCAGGTTTGGAAATTGGCTTCAGGTGTGAGCCATTTGTTTCAATTGCCTGACCCTGGCAAAGGCTATTAGGCTTACGTGTCTGACTAAAAACTCAACATGCCTCTGCAGCCCTCTTCTTCGTCTCACTCCCTATAGGATTCTCAGACATGTAGTGTACTTCATTAAAGTTAGGTTTTTCTACTTCCTTAGTAGTTTTCAGGACCAATTTATTCCCTTATCACTTTTAACAGAGGGGCTGTAGGTTTTAACTCTATTTTTTTTTTTTTTTTTTTTTTTACTTCTATTTCAGGCTGAACCTGTAATTTTGTCAAAAAGATCGGCAGATTTAACCCTTCGAGATTCTACGAAAATCTTCGAAAATTGGCTTCTCTACAGATCTAAGTACGTCCTTTCACAGACTGTGAGTGCGTTTCAAGTGCGATTGTCCAGGAGCTCCTTTAGGCAGGTAGTGATGAAATAGCTTCAGTGGGAAGAGCTTCGTTTATCTGTTTAAAAGCCAATCCAATGAGGTTTGCCATGGCCATGGTCCACCGGGTGGCTTCACCTGAGATTAGTCTATTCCATATGTTGTCCTCTTCGAACATCCAGGGATTTGTGATCAGCGGCGATAGGTAGGTAATTCTGTTCTGTTTGGTATGTGGACAGATTAGAACCAGGTGCCTGATCGTTTCCACAGTGTCCACGTTTTTGCATAACCTACATACTTGATTTTCCGCCATACCTCGGATGGCGAGTATTTGTTTTGTGGGAAGTATATTTAGTCTCGCTTTCATAAACAAGTGTCTTTTTTTCTTTTCTGGGAATTTGCTGACATATTTTATAGGCACCTTTGGTTTATTGAACGTGGGCGGAAGATGTTGTAACAATTTGTTGTCTGCTGCTACCTCTATGGTTTTAATCCAGTCCATTTCCTGCAGTTTCCGCTTGATTTTGTCGGGATTTTCTTTTAAGTCTGTTTCCGTGCACATTATTTGCGACAATCTTTCTTTTCTGGTTTCGGCCCACTTTTTGAATACGGTGCAATTTCCGTTTACCATTTCTTCTTTGACTACAGCGTAGATTGGAAGGGAGTCTGCCAAAATGATTTTTCTAAATAACATCATTGCACTGACGTCAACTATCGAGGCCAGAGATGTTAGCCCAAGCTCCCTTCTAATGGCCGCAATTGCAGTTGATTTGGGCAGCCCCAAAACAGATCTCCAAACCGTACCTTCTATTTTGTTCCATATGTTCTCCGGAATACATAGAGAGGCTTCCATTCCGCTTGTCAGCGAGGGGACTAATTTCATTTTATAGAAATTGATTGCCGGAGTTAGGGTGAATTTGCCAAATTTCTTATCTAGTTTTCTCATTTGTGCTGTCAGGCTCTTTGCTTTGTCCCAGAGTACTGTTTGCATAGCTTTGTCTGTTGTTGTGTTGTCTAGTTCGAACCCCAAATATCTGATGTTTTTTACTTTTTCAATTTTTATGTCATCCAGATACCATGACTCCGTTGTTGTTGGATTCTTTCGATGTTTCTCAAGGATCATGATTTTTGTTTTATTTTTGTTTATCTCTAAGCGGTTTTCTTCTGTGTATTTTTTCAGATTTGTTAATTTCCGTTGTAATCCCACTTTGGTCTGGTCGATGAGAATCACATCGTCCGCATATAGGAGACGGGGAATAGTTGTTTTCCATAATTTCGGTGGAAACGTTCTGATCTCATTTTCCGAATATTGCAAATCTCCCAGAAAGGCGATGAACAGTGCGGGCGCAACAGGACAGCCCTGTTTTACGCCCCTTTTTACTTGAATTTCATCTGAGAGTGTTCCCTGTTGGTTTAATTTCACTCTTACCGTTGTATTTGAGTGCAGCGCGATTAGGGGATCCAGCACCGATCTTGGGCATTCCCACGCGTCCAATTTTTCCCATAGCATATTTCTGTCCACTTTGTCGAACGCTTTTGACATGTCCACAAAGGCCAGGTATATTTTTGGTGCCCCTTCTTTGATTTTTGCTTTGAAAATATTTATTATCAAGATGTTGATTGCTATCGTTCCGTTTTTCTGGAAACCTGTTTGTAATATATCTTTGCATTTTGACGATCTTTCCCATATCCGCAGATGGTCCAGAATGAGGGAGGAAAAGATTTTCCCTAGAATGTCTAATAAAGCGATCGGTCTATAGTTTGCGGGGTCTTCCCGACTGCCTTTTTTATAAATTGGAACGATGACTGCTTTTAACCAGGTCTCTGGAATTTGTTGGGATTGTTCGCAGATCTCAAAAATCTTTCCAATCAATTTTGCCCAATCTTTTGGGAATTCTTTTAAGATGGTATTTGTCAATCCGTCCGGGCCGGGAGCTCTGGATGTTTTCAAGCTTCTTATTTTTTCTTCGATGTCTGCCACATTGGCTATCGACACCCAAGGCGTGTTTGTTACAGATTTCAGTGCTTTTGCCGAGTTCTGGGGTTCCTCGAATTCGTTCGAAATATACTCCGTCCATTTTGCTTCTGATACTGCGTTAGTTGGTATTGGATTATATGTTACATTACTTTTTTTAATTAAGGACCAGAAGTCGCTAGATTTTTTGGTAATCAGCTTTTTCATCATTTCTTCTGCGTCCAACTGGTATTGTAACGCTTTTGCTTGTTTTCTCCAGGAAGTATATCTTTTTACTTCCAATTTCCAGTTTGACCAGTCTTGGGCCAGATTTGTTTTCTTTGCCTTTCTTTTTAGTTGCCGTCCTAATTTCCTTTGTTCTACCAATTCTTTGTTGTATGCATGGGTGGCCTGTAGTGCAGCCTTTTTTCTGGCAAGTATTGGTTTCTGGTATGGTGCAAGGAGTGGTAGATAGTCTGGTTTCTCAATTATTTTTATTTGAAGGTTTGCTATTACTTTTTCATCCCACGCTGATTTTATTTGTTGAATGTTTGCCTCCGTTATGCGCAGACGGGTTTGTTGCACATTTGTTTCAAGTGTAGCTTTGTATACAAGTTTCGCTGGTCTCCGGCCATACCACTTACAAGTGAGTAAGTTATGGTCACTGTTGTTTGTTTTCGGTACTTTAAAGCTCACTATGTTTGCTGCCAATCCAGATGATACGAAGATATAATCTAGGGTTGCTTTTGACGCTCCCCTTTCCCAGGTCGGGATATTCACTTGATTTGGGAAGAGTGTCGCTATGTTTTGTAGATTTCTGGAGCTTATTACT
This sequence comes from Ambystoma mexicanum, assembly GCF_040938575.1. NCBI lineage: Eukaryota > Metazoa > Chordata > Amphibia > Caudata > Ambystomatidae > Ambystoma > Ambystoma mexicanum. Next base: position 655,445,063 of record NC_090933.1, on the reverse strand, counting down.
TCCATCCAGGCTTTTCCACGTTCTTGTGTTGCAGTTGTCCCTGTTCTCTCTGTTTCTTCATTACAGTTGGCGTTTAAATCACCACATACCATGATCTCGATATCGTCGAAATCTTCATACAACTGGTCGATAGTTGCGCTCATTGTAGCACAGAAAGCCTTTGATGTCGTCCGCTGGGGGTTCCAATAGCAATTTATAATTGCCAAGATGTTTCTTGTGGCGCGCTTGCCCTTTCCCATGGGGGAAGACCATGTGGAAAGGGTCACCAGCATTTCGTATGCCTCTCTCCATTTCTTTGGAGGTTCCAGTCCTAGGCCGTTTTTAATGGCTGTGAGCAAACCGGACGATGGTCTTCCTAAAGGGCCTCTAATTGCTGCCGAGATTTCTAAGCAGAATCCGTCCAACGTGGGTTTCTCAAGTAGCCACGTCTCTTGATGGCATACTATGTCAAATATGCCCAGATCAACGTCCCCCGGCATTGTTAAATGGTTATGCCCTCTGGTATTCCATGAGCCTACCTTGTAGTGGTTTTTATCGGGCCGTTCCTCAAGGGATGAAACCAGTGTTGGTGTCTCGAGGCTCCGCCCTATTTGCTGCTATTTTTGGGATTTCTTTAACCAGGTAGATGTAAACCAGTCCCATGGTCCTCTCGGCGATCTCGATTCCTGTGTTTTAGCTAAGGTCTTCTGAAGTATTGCTTCTCCTCTGGAGTGCCTAGTTAGTTGTGGAGATTCCTCGTTTTTTCTGCTTTTATTGTTAGATCTTCGTTCATGCAGGTCGCTACTACTTTCTTGATGGCTACTTAGACGTGGTTTGATGTTTCCCCACTTTGAGGCCCCATCCCGATTCCACGGCACATTTCTTCGACTGTGTTTTAGATCTTCACGAATATGCTTGTCATCCCTCTTTTCATTCCATCGATTGTAAGGATATAACCTTTCCATTTTTGAATGGTAATGTATGTTCTGTTTATTGCTTTTTATTGGGTTTCTGCCTCGCTCCTCCTGCTGCGGGTATGTTAGCTCTCTCAGGTGGAAGCCCATGTCTTTCAACTCTTCAAATACTGATTTATCCAGGTGCGTTATGCTCTCATCTTTTACATGTAAAAACGCTTTTGCTATCTTGCCCCTGTGATACGGTTCGACCAGATCTAGGTCCTTTGTTCTAAGGCCCCTAAGAGTTTTAGATTTTTTCAGGATCTGCAGAACAGTTGGCCGGTTTAGAATTAAGTTGTCTTCTTTAATGGCCTGTTGCTCGAGTTTAAACAATCGGGTTTTGCCTCTTTCTACTGATTCCATTTTCCCGTTTCCCCTCGCGAGTGCTTGCTTTCTCGGGCTACTTCTACTTCTTAACCTCGCTCTTTGTGGTGTTGCTTTATTGTCTTTCTGGATTTTGCTATTATGTTTGTTAACGTCTCCTTTTTTGGGCGATTTTTCCCTTCTCTTCACTGGCTCCCAATTTTCTTCATCGTTACTCGGAGGTCTTTTTTCTTCTATGATGGTTTTTTCCTCCTTCCTTAATGTGCCTATAGGGGCGACGGTTGGCACCTGTGTAGTCATGTTAGTTCGAATCTGTTTATCATGTTGTGATATGTTCATCAATGATGAATCTAACATGAACTCTTCCGCCGTCCTAGGTGATCTCCGATCTGAGGATTTCGGGGAGGCCTGAACGTCGAGAGTTTGGGTCTCATCTTTCTTCGCCTCTATTTTGTTTGGAATTTGAACCAACTGTGGTGGTTTTACCTTAGCATTCCCGGAGAGTGCATGTGAAACTCTCGGTATTGCTGATTTATTTTTGGTCGATGATAGATTTACTGAGCTCTTCTCCATAATGACCTCCAGGCCGTTCAGCTCATATTCTGATTTTTGACATTTGTCTGCCACCTGCTTTCCCCCTTTTAGGTCTTGCATTATTTCCAAGTTATTTTTTTGTTTCTCCAAATGTTCAATTTTCCTTTCTAGAGTCTCGATTTTATTTTCCCACAGGATCTCTTGAATGCTTTTTTGTGCTTCTATGGCTGTTATATAGCTTTCTACATGAGCCATTTTTGCTATCATATTGGAGAGCGTTGCTGTATTGTCCTGGATTTCTTCTTTTAGTGCTTCGTATAACTTGCAAAAGGGTGTTAAGACAATTGACATTGCCGACATGATTGTAGTCATGTCCGGTTTTTTGGTTGAAGAGTCTTTATGAATAGCCATGGCAATGTCGCTTAACCGTCGATTTTTTTGTGATGACTGTGTTTTTTCTGCTTTTTTTGGCGTCTCCGGGATTTGGGGGCCCAGGCAATCCATTTGGGAGATGTTAGCCTGCTCTATTACTTGTCGGCCCATCCAGGTTGTTTTCGGGTTTCGTTTTGTGTCCTCATTTCTTTTTAACTCTATTAGAGAACGTTGGTTTACAGAAGACCACATTTCCGCTATTCCTTACAGTGTACCTTTGATATTGAGGGGGACATTTATGAACCAAACAGATTCTGTCTATTGGCATAATAGGCTTGGGTGTCACAACCCTGGATTTTACCACCTTAGATTTAATAGGAGGTTGATATATATTACCATGGCAATAAGCCATAAAATCTTCTGGTACAGTGGTAAGAGTCTTCTTGTTAGAGGAAAAATACTGTGTCTCATCCCATGGATTTTCCCCTCACCTCTGGGCCTTATCTACACCCAAGTCATCCTCTTGCAGTGCACTCCTCCCAGAGATAGGATAAGAAAGTGGCTGGCCTCCCGGGAAGAGACTTCAGGCAGGGTTTTACTGAGGGATACGCAGGATTCTTCATACCAGGTAACCTCATAACAACTTTCCTTACAAAAACCTCCTATCCACCAGTATCCCTCCTGCAGCAAATCAGCATCTTGCCTAGATCATGGAAAAGTAGCAGGATCAGAGTTTTAGAAAGAAGCAGGATATCTATGAGTCCGCTCTCACAAGACCAAGAAATAAATTAATAAGGGGTATTGAAGGCAGCCATTTCTCCCAACCAAAAGACCCTTGATGGCTGTTATATCCATATATCTCCTCAAACAACCTCCTGCATCAGCATCAAATGGCCAACTGCCACCTAATTCCAACAGAAAAGTGCACAGTGAATGATGCAAAACCATAGAAACATTACCAATATTCAAGTAAACACCTTGTTCATCACTAAATCTGCCCCACTAACTGGGCAAGCTTCCAGAAGCATCTGACTCCAGCAGTCACCATTGATCACATCTTTCCTCAATGAACATCACGCAAAAGTCATCCCTCGCTAGAACAAATGTGTTCCTTAACTAACTGGGCAAAACTCAAAGGTAGTTTCTGGCAGAAAGTTTTGAAACTTCCAACAGGGGTTCCAGTAGCAGTCTTCAGGTATGAATTAGGTCAACCCTCTATCACTGTATGTGTTTTTGGGAAAAATGTCATTTTGGTATCAAACAATGTGCTTTCAGTAGAGGATACTATTTGGTGGGAATTGAAGCAGCTCACAGACAACAAAAACTGCTTTCCACTCAACAAATGGGGGACCCGCTGTCGAGAAACTATGGCAGAATACAGTGTAACCATTGAATCAATACATGATTCGCCACAAAAAGTCAAAATGAAACTTTGGTTATCAGATTGGAAAATGTTTGATCTAAGAGGTATGTAAATTCCATTTGTACATGGGTACTTTGCTTGATGCAAAGCCATTGGGAGTCATACTGAAATACCTGATTACATTCCCAAGTGTTTCCTGGCAGTCCCAATATCTTTGCCTATGGTTAAACCTTATTCCAACTAGAGAAATTATGGGGGCCAGGGAAAAGATGGAGCATGCATCTAGAATTTGTAGATTTTGTCAAACGGAGGGGATGGTTGAGACCATAAATCATAGAATGTCTGTTTTTAAATGAACAATATATGTTTTATTTTAATCATCATTTAGTGGATTTCAGGGAATTGTTGAATGGAATAGTATGGCAACACATTGTGGTCTCGAGTACAAATGGCTGGCATTTTGTTGCAATTACATTTTTGAAAACCATATTCCCTTGAGAAAAATTGATTAATGGATTATGTACTGTATTTTGTCGGATAATTATGTATTGTTTTATGTTCTAATTGTTGTTATAATGTGGTATTGTTGTGTAATTCTTTTAACGTGTAATAAAAAAACTCTTGTTGTGAACAAATATCAATTAAAAAAAAGAATATGATTAACCTGATCCCACAAAGATCCTACTAAGTCTTCGGAAAACCATGACACAAATCTTAATAATATGAAATGCCAGATATATGTTTGTCCGTTTCTGTCATGCACAGTAGTGGCTTGCCAAATTCACAGAATGCTCTGCTAAAGGGATCTGTTACCTTAGTATACATAGTGGTCCAATGTGCATAGCTTCATTTGTTGTCCCTGCAAGAGGGAGCTGTAGGATTAGGATCTATACTGGCCCTACTGTGTCAATGGAAACCTGCACTTTGGCTCATCTACACAGGCCTGTACACCAGTAATGAATACATGAATCAACTCCCATCTACAGAAAGGAACAACTCTGGAACAGTTGGCACCATAGGTCTCCACATCCAGACTTCCAGACAAGGAGCGATATTACAGGTGATCACATGGACTCCATCAAAGTTATAAAGTCAAATATTCAACATCAAACTTGATTGTGGATCACTCTTATTGATCTGCTCAATCACACACACAACAACACTAACTTTCATTCTCATATATAGATCAGCTTCCGCCAAGCCTCCTTTTCACCTCATCATACTGGGAGACTTCAACATCTGGCTTGAGCAGGAGGATAATGTGGCTACATAGTCTTTCTCTCAAACCTTGGAATTCTCTGCCTCAAACAATTGGCTAAGGAACATACCCACAAAAGAAAGGACACCACCTTGCACTCCTGGTTAGTTGTGGTTTTAAGTAGTGTAATTCAATAACAATTCAATTGGTAATAAAATGCAATTTAAGGTGCAGAGGAGAAAGAAAACAACCCTGGCATATGGGTTGTGAATACATTAGAGCAAGATAAGTTCCCTGTTGGGGAACACCCGTCCCCTGCACACTATCAATAGTTAAAAAAGCTAAACAGTTTAGAAATCAGTTTCTGACATGTTAGGGTTGTTGTTTTTAGAGACAGGTAATCATAGACAATGTAGTAATAAACAGTATCTCAAATGGTATTTCTTATTACAGAAAATTCAAAAGATAGCCAAGTAATTGTCAAATCAAAATCATCAGATTTATTGTTTCAGATGTAGTTGTCCAACGTGTTTTCAGATAGAATCTCTTCTTCAGGGGCTGATTATATATTCCAAATTTCAAATCTATTATATAAAAGCAGATGTAAATCACAATTAACTTCCAGGACATTTCTTTGCATACCTAAGTACCTGCCGCCCATAACGTCCTCAACAATTGAGACTTCCCCAATATCTCAATTTTTTTTAGTAAGTACAGTTCGCTTATTCCCACTATATTTTAGACACTTTTCTTTAATAAGGGAATTAAAATAAAATATCTTCTTGATCACATAGGATTTGACTAATGAGTTGAATCACAACTCTAAGCGATCCTGGTCCGACAAGGATAATTGAATCTACTGAGGATCATAGATGGTGGTTGTATATAGCACTAAATATGGTAAGATACCCCCATATCTGATACATAATCTTAAAGCATGAACATTCTCACTTACTTGTATGACTCTTTATTGTGATTTAATTCCTTGAGGGTGTGAGTATGAAATAAACCTGTCTCAGCATTTTTGCCCAAATAACACTGGGTACATAAAATGGGCTTTATTGTAATACTTATCACTGGTCACCATGTAGACTAAAGTATTGACAACCAAAGACAGTTTAAAGTGATGTTTTGAATTTGACCAGAGTGTGTTCACAAATGTTGGTCATAGACCATATAGTCTTTACTTTTCATGACTTAATGTAATTGAGATGTATGTCTGTTTTTTTTATAATAGAGTTGAAATTTGGAATATATAATCAGCCCCTGAAGAAGAGATTCTATCTCGAAACGCGTTGGGCAACTACATCTGAAACAATAAATCTGATGATTTTGATTTGAAAATTACTTGGCTATCTTTTGAATTTTCTGTAATAAGGAATACCGTTTGAAATACTGTTTATTACTAAATTGTCTATGATTTCCTGTCTTTAAAAGCAACAACCCTAACATGCCAGAAACTGTTTTCTAAACTGTTTAGCTTATTTAGCTATTGAGGTGAACAACTGCTTGTAGTTTTCTCAAGTTTAGAAATGTTTTTAAAGACAAATTTAAATAAGCATTGCTCACTTGCCCTACTCTATCAGGGAATTCCCTACCTCATTTAAAAAGCTATGGGGAAAACACCTAACATAGACAAACTGGACCTCACACTAAGCATCAAAACATTCAAAGATAAACAGTAAAACACTATAAAAAAAAATAACCAATAAGTGCACAGTATATAGATGACCAACACCTGTCCTGGGCGAATCCCTTCTCTAGGAATTCGGAAAAGAAAAGTCTTGAACCAGTTCTTATAAGTTCTTTCAACAAAAGGTTCACAAAGAAAGAACCATCTTAAACCAGTGCTTGTAAGTTTCAGGGATAAGCAAAAGTTCCTCAAACAAGAATCCACTGGTAATAGTTCTTCAGCTTTCAATTGAAATCATCCCCTTCCAATTTCAGCTAAGACAATAGCACCAATCGCAATCCTGGATATCCTTCTTCCAACATTATTTGACAGAGTTCAGTTAAATGGTTAATACTATATTCTTCTGCAACTCTACAATTGGTTAAGACCTCTGCAGGACATTGTATAATTGTCAGGATGCTTCTGTTTGGGCTGTTGCTTTCTTCTGGACAATCACTTTTCTACTACTACCATGAAGACATATTCTTTGATTTCACAGTAGACTGCTACTTCAACCGACTTGAAATGTAACATCCACTGACAGTTGTTATACACCACTACAGTTCAGGTACTTCTGCTTCAATTTAAGACTTCTGGATTATTAGGCAATTAAAGACTAGATTTTTCAACATCTACCAGTAGCAAGGCACTTTTCTTTGCTATTCTCCAAGGAACGGGCAGCCTAGTTGCCTCTTCTGTCAGCTTTACTGCCACAAGTATAACCTGCCTCTGCTTCAAGACCAACTTTCTTCAAACTACAGCAGTCATTAGTATTACAGATTATTTTTGTAATCTTCCCAAGCACCCAGTCCCCTTCCCCAGCTATGATCACCCCTTCTTGGTTCCAGTAATTACACTGAAGCTGTATTACCACTTTTCCAGCCTCAGATAACAATGTTACATTTGTATCAGAGGACACTGGACCTTCAATAACTTCATCGACCAGATGGACAGATCTAAATAGGTAAAGTTCCACTTTGAAAGGCTTCTCCTCTTGGCATGGGGTAATGCTTGTTCTGTTATTCAGTACAACAACTTTTGAATTTAAAGAGTACGTTTTTCGGATTCTACAAGGTTCAAACTTCAAAGCCAAACAAATTTTAGGTATATGCGATCACTCCTTAATATAGTTCTTCAACCTTAAAAGATTGCAAATGTTCATATTTCCATACCATATCACCAACAAAGTTTTAACCTCCTTGCGGGAAACACGATTGGCTACACACAACTTCTGTTTGATTTTGCTTTTACTTGTAACATTTAGAAAAGTTACTGTTAGTCTTCGGAAAGGGGTTTTAGTAAGTGTTCCCTCTTTTAATTAGGGACACGCGACCACTCCAGTAACAGCATTTGGTCCTAGGCAAACACTATTGCTCCCAATAATAGTTCATGTGTTAATGTGTTACATGTCCATTGGCAAAGAAAACAATGAACAGTGTATACTCGCTTATTAACATGTGCAAGTGACTTTGGAACTGGTAACAGTTACCGGCAAGGCTTTCTGTGTGAATCTGGATGGCAAGCTTCACTCACCAGCTCCAGAAACATTGTAGCTGTGGGCTGCTTCACTCTCCCGACTTCTTTAACTGCTACTACTGCTTAGGTTGCTCTTGAGACCCATCCCCTTCTGCAGCGCAGGTGTATGGGGTCAGGCCACACCAATGGGAGTCTCCTTCACTCCTCAATCCCTCAGTTTGCCGTCTGCTACAAGCCTCGGGTGTCAGCATGGTCACAGCTCTGCAATCACAGCTACTCAGTACACATAGGGAAACCTTAACTCTTCATCCTCAGTGCAGCCACAGGAATGCGGGTTTGACACCACAGGACCCTCTTGGAGCTTGCAAGTGAATCTGCTGTCCCCACACTGCAGCGTCCTTTCTGTGATCACACTTCCTCATGAATTTCCAGCCTTTTTCTACTGATACTCCTACTGCCTGCCTTCCAACTCCTGCTGCGGCTCCTTCTCCAGCTTCTTTATGGCTGCAGCCTTTTATGCCTCTCAGGTTTGGAAATCGGCTTCAGGTGTGAGCCATTTGTTTCAATTGCCTGACCCTGGTAAAGGCTATTAGGCTTACGTGTCTGACTAAAAACTCAACATGCCTCTGCAGCCCTCTTCTTCGTCTCACTCCCTATAGGATTCTCAGACATGTAGTGTACTTCTTTAAAGTTAGGTTTTTCTACTTCCTTAGTAGTTTTCAGGACCAATGTATTCCCTTATCACTTTTAACAGAGGGGCTGCAGGTTTTAACTGTATTAGAGAACATTGGTTTACAGAAGACCACATTTTCACTATTCCTTACAGTGTACCTTTGATGCTTGTGGGATGTTTTTACCCATGCATACAAGCCCTACCATAAAACTGTGCAGTACTGGCATGGAAAACATCATGATGGCCAGAACTCCCCAGAGAGTGCACAGGGAAAACATGAAGAATAGGCTGCCACCCATTTTTGCCTATGTTGTGAGCACAGGAGGGCACTGCCTAAAACCACCATTGGGCTACACACACAGTAGCCTGAAACCATTGGGAATGGCAATGCTGATTGCCAAAAAAGCAACTCAGAACTGTGGGGAATTCATTTTCTTAATCCCAAAAATGGTTGCATTTCCAGTACTCACCACTATCAGAAAGCTGGCGTTTTAAAACCACCAGACTTTTGTGTAAAACTGCACAAATGAAACAAAACCAGACCAAGGAAAGACTTGCTAAGAGGTGGAAGAATGTAAAACCATATTCTGAAATGACTTGAAGGAAGTCATTATTTAATGTATAGGTACAAATTGTCAGTTTGATTTGAATGTAGAAAACTGGGAACAAAAAGTGACATTTAGCTGAAACCTGGTTTAGTGAAACTGGATTCTGCCTGACAACTACCCCCGATAGGAGAAACCTGTTCAGCCACTCTTCCCAGGCATCACTGTATCCTGCTGCCCCTTGCCAAAAGGAGTTGTCACCTCTCTGATTAGATTAGGGGTGGAGCACCTGGGAACTGGAAGGAACAGAACAATGCAACTCCCTTGACTCAGGCAAATGTTATATTGGGGGCGTCGTAAAGTGGCTTCCTCTTAGGGTAAACTGGGAGGGGCAGTGCCTCTGCTAGCAGCTGAGCTTGGGGGAAATGGATAAACCAGTTATTCCACCCTGTGATGTGGGAAGCCACACCCCTTTTTGACCAGGGCATAATTTTAAAAAGATAGATAACTCATAGTGCGGACTTGTCAGAATTATATAAGTAATATCATTATTTTTGTGATTTTTCTGTGAACATTTTGAGAGGCGTTAGGACCCTGTGGTGTATTCTGGGGGGTTGCTAGCGGAAAATAGGGTCTCACTCCAAATGTCTGCATGTTAAAAATCTGACACTTCATCAATTAATGTCTATACTCCTTGCGCACATGTGTGTAATTTTGGGTAAACGTCCGATATTGCAAAACCAGTTAAAAAGCGCAAAATGTTGTCATTTTTGAATGCAAGCCCCCAGGAAGATCAGAGGCGGACAAGCATGGACCATAAGGAATATATAATGTGTAAATGTAATTTCAACAAATTGTATATCTGGGAAAGATGTATTTGAATAAAATATAGATTTGTGGGCAAACTGACCAGGGGAGGATCCTCTGACCCATAAACAGACCTCATCATGATGACAATCCATTTCCTTCCCCCAATCATGGGAGAGGGGAGAATTGGGCCAATGACAAGTAGAGAGGGGCAGGCTTAGCTAGGCCCAGGCACACACCCATTTCAAAACACATAAAAAGAGACTGCTGGGACAGGGAGAGACATTCAATTCCATTTGCTGCGGAGCATGCTGACCGACGACTTCACATCCAGAGATCCAGACTTCAAATCCATCAATCTCCAAAGACCAGAACTTTACTTCAGAACTTAAAGCAAGGGCCTAAACCCACAAACTGAGAACTCTTCTCAGCAGGCCTCAGCATCCTTAAAATCGTTTGCAAACTATTCCACAGCCGGGCGAGCTGTTTGAATTCTTTTGCCAAGAACAATTGCCAGAGACCAGACCAGAGATCCAGAGTGACCCAGACCGCTGTGAGCAGAACCAGAGAGCTGACCCAGATCACTGTGAAGTGCCGAGACCAGAACCGGAGTCCAGTCCAAAACCTGACCAGATCCGTGACGAGGCCTAGTTCAAATTTATATTGTGAGTACCTAGCAGAACTGTGCAGAACCAATCACTTAGTTAAAATAATCTAATCCAAACTATTTTAACCTAAGTAGAACAGCCTCCTAGAAATGGTGTCATCTGTCATTTGTAAAGTTGCACAACTGTCACCTGTCAATTCTGCAGCTGCAAGCTGTCACCTGTCATTTTGAGTTTTACTTTAAATCCGAAAATCTACCTTTATTAAATCGTCCGTATCTCTGGAACCGTTTGTGCTAGGAACGTAGTTTGACTTTTCCTCTGAAAGCTTAGAATCTAAGCTTTCCAACAAGCCTAGAACCGACTTCCTACTCCTTATACTTTTTCCGCAATCACGATTCACGCACTCGGGAATTTTGACGCGATTTGCGATTTGGCCTGATTTCTTTACCTGTAAAAAGATAGCAGCTTTTTGCTTTCCTTTGCTAAAAATTTGTTTGCCTCTTAATAACCATCCCTGAATCATTGCTAAAGTGAGCCTGAGCTCATCCCAAGTATCTCTCACTCAGCCTGAACCTCCTAAAGGGAATTAAAAGCATTTTCAGCATATTTCTCACTTCACTGCCACCACATTCAAAGCACTTGGGCCTGTGTTTTAAAACTCATACCTGTTTTCTCTAAGCTTGCTGGGGTGGGTATTGAATTTCGTATTGTATTTGATTGCATTCCTGAGAACTGTGTGTGTTACTTCCATCTCCTTGCATTGCATATAAGGGGGGGGTGAATTGCCACTAGGGGAAAAGTGAACATATGATATCTTGTGAAACCATATCAGTTAGATTCTGTACTGCATTTTCATTCAACATTGCATCCATTTGAAATCATAAACGTATTTTTGCTACTTTATCCATCTTATACTAACTCCTCATTGATTGTAAAGAAGTGTGCTAGTGCCAGATTACCCATTGTTGATCAACATCATATGTCTAAGTGTACCATCAGATATTAATTTATTATAAAGTGTGATATATATATATTGTTTAAATTCTCAAATAAACCTTTTAATTTGCAAAACAAACCTACTTCTTGGCTCAGTGGGGTCAGGGGGATTCTAAGAGGGGGGTGTTATACAAGAGTGGTCATCCAGAGTACTGAACTAGACATAAAAATACATTAATAAGGGTTTTCCTCAGCATCCCAGACTAGGCATTGACTTGGCTGTAGTGTTGATTGAATATTGCTTACAAAAGTGGGGGCTCGGAGCCGGGATATTCTGGGTTAGATTTATCACTTGTGCAGATTAATACAGTGTGCTAACTGACAGGAGACATACATCCGGTCGGATCACCACGCTGTGTTACGCTGTAAAGCACTCCTCAAAGGAACGCTCTAAGGAAACGGTCTGTTGATAAAATACAAACTTCTGTAAGTCAGGAAGGAACTCAAATTCCAGAATGATGACACTGGTAGACATCAAAATAGCCAGAGAGCACTTCTTACATAAGCTATTTGTGAGAGGTGAGTGGACTCATTAGGACCAAACGGTCTGGTTGCAGGCAATCGCGCAACAGGTCACTGAAACAGGGTCAGATACATGGAGAGATCAGGGTCCCCTACATGTGGCCCTGAGTGAACTATATATGGCCCCTAAAGCCAAAGATGAACATAATAAGAGGATAGCGGCATATTTGTACCTATATATGGGAGCCATGCACGACAAATGTGCTGAAGGCCAAGATCTGGCAAATAGGCAACAGATGGCGTTAGAGAAGGCCCAATCTGATCTGGACTCTTCTGAGCAGACGCTGCTCAGGAGCCAGGAGTCAGAAAAGGACAGCAGACAGTACATCACTAAAATAAAGGAGGATATGGATGTGCTGCAACAGGAAAAGGCGGACCAGGATACCAGATTTCTGGCCTTGCAGAAGGAGTACCAAGAAGGTTTGGACTCACTACTGCAGAGCCAGAAAAAGCTGGAGCAACAATTAGATTTCAATAGGGCATGTGCCGAGCTGGTAGTAACCCTGCAAAGCCACCTAGATAGGGAGAAGGCAGAGAGCAATAAACTGATTTTGAAAGACCTGGATACCCAGGCAGAGTTTGACCAGGAGCGCCAGAAAACTGGTGCCTTCCAAAGGCAAAGGGACGACCTGGTGGCACAGATGCAGGCTCTTAGTCAGGAAAGGGATACCTTAGGCTAGGAAGTCTGCCACTTAAAAAGGAAAATGGAAGAAAATCACCTGGCCCTCCAGGGACTGGGTGACCTCCAAAAAGAACACCAGAACTTGTTAAAGCACACCAGGAGGGTGGAGGATGCTCTGGCAAGAAAGGAGCAGGCCAACAGGGACACAGCTCAGGAGGTAACCCTCCTGCAGCAAAGACTGGCCCAGTACTCCAGGACCAATCAGGAGGCACAGAGAGAAAATGAGGCTCTCTGTCAGCACAATGATAGGCTCCAGCAACAGGTAGCCATGCAGGAGAGACTGATAGAGTCTAGTAAGGCCTTAACTGAGGAACTGAAAGCGCAGGCTCTTGCATTGCAACAGGAAGCAGGGGCGGATAGAGATGAGGTTCGCTGGGAAAGAGAAACTCCTGGACATAACCTCAGGAGCCCTAGTACCTGAGGCCTTCATCTCTCCCAGTCCCTGGACTCTGCCACCGCCATGTCCCCTCGCGCACATGAGCCCAGGGCCACGGAGATGGCAGATTACTATCCAGCTAGAAGTATGGGGCTCATAGGCCAGTACCTCCCAGGAATGGATGGGCGGGCATCCGGGCATGGGCACCCAAGCACAGTGCAATTTAGTGGGGAACCCCAGGAGAGTAGGCCCATTAAGGGCATCCTGAAAACCTCTGCCCAGTTAGGTCAGTGGGGGGGTACCCATCAAATCCTGGCAGCAAGGAGGGGTCTGAAGACTCCTCTGAGCATTACAGGACACAGGAGACCAGGTCCCCACATTCTGCCAGCCATTCCCAGGCTTGCAGAATCCGGGAAAACCTGGAAGATCAGACGGGCACCTCTGGGAGCAGCGCTTCTGAGTCGGAGGATGAATGGACCAGGGTTACCTGAACCAAAAAGGCCAATAAGGCAAAAAGGGCCTTGCTTAAGGACCCATTGAAACAAATAAAGGCAATAAGGAGTGTCATCACGCCTTATCATAAGAACGCCAAGTATTCTGTTTGGGAACACTTGGAGCTCTATGAGCAAATGATGGAGACTTTCCATTTGAAGGACAGCCAAAGCTGTATTCAATATGTAAAGTGGACCTTCTCACCAGAATACTAGAGTTTCTTTGCGGGGCTGGAGGATCAAAACCATTCAAGGTGGTCCACATACAGGGCGGCCATCTTGAAACATTTTTCTGTGCACAGAAATCCTCAAGAGGCTCGCAAGGCAGCCTACAATTTGCAATGTGGGGAGACTCAGGCCCCACAAGAGTTTGTGCAAGAATTAAAGCGTGCTTTTGCGCAGACCACCAGAAGGGTGCGCACGGATAGCAGAGAATTTATCAATACGTTTTTCCATGCCTTACCCAAATACATAATGACCCAGCTCGTGAGAGATTTTCATGAGAAAAGATCTTTAGACTGGGTCATTGAACAGGCTACCCGGATCTATGAGGTGCAGAAGCCTATCGAAAATAAAAATAAAGCGCCGAAAAACCCCAAAACCAACAGCACCCCTGCTGCTGCCAAGGTGGCGGAGGTAAAGGTTGCCCCCGTTTTAGGTTTGGAGATGGGGGGGCCTAAAAACCTGCCTGCACCAAATAATTCACAGCCCAGAAGGCCCTCGGGCCAGTCACAGACAGGGAGTCGAGGAGGTAGTCCCACAAATGGGGTCCCCGCCCCCCTGACTATGTAAGTCCCCGCTACAAGGGAAACCGACCAATCCTGGGTTATGTGTGGACTCCTCCCGCTCAAGGGGGGGATCCAGCCAAGCACCTGACCAGGGGAACTTCCCTCCTATCTTCCCCCAGGATGGCAGAAATTCAGACCCACTTTGTGGAGGAGGTACAGGTCTTCCAATTTGAGGGAGAGGGATCCTCAGAAGATCCTGGGAAAAGGATCTTCTCCTTCAGAGATGGGGGAACTCCTCCCAAGGAAAAATGGGTCCCAAGGAATGCCAATTCAGACTGGGGAGATGTGGAGACTGAGCTACCGCCACCCACCATCTCATCCCAGAACCAACAATACCGAAATCCCCTGGTTCAAACCCATCCTGGTGACTGCCTCCATAAAGGGGGGGTGGCCCAGAACTTGAACCAGGGGAACCCACAATGGCTCTGATCTCCAGTTGCCAACTTTATCTTTCAGATTCCCAAGGCTCTCCACAGAATTCTGCCCAAATCTCTTCCCTAGCAATGTCCAAAACCAGAAAGTTAGCCCACCAGTTGTCCAAAAATGTGCATTATCTGTGCCCCCTTGAGGAGAAGGAGGGAAGATACTATGCCCCGGTACAAGTACAGGGGCAGGGTACAATTTTGGCACTGGTGGACACTGGATCCCAAGCTACCCTTCTGTCCAAAAGGGTCTTTGAGGAACTAAATGCAGGAAGGGGGGAGAATTACCGTATTCCTCTCACCTCTCTTCCTGGACAACTGCAGAACTTTGACGGGAAGGAAATTCCTGTCGAGGGGACTGCAGATTTGGACATCAAAATTGGGCGACACAAGGTGAAACACCTGGTCATAGTAGTGACTCCAGAGGGCACCCCTTATTTAATAGGGAATGACCTCCTGAGAAGGTTGTCACCCCTAATAGATTGCGTAAACAAGGTCCTCTGGACCCAGACTAGCCGACCAATAAAATTAAAACAGAGTGTCAACCATGTTAGTTTAAACGGCACCTGCCACATGGTTGAACAAAAATCTGACCAAGTAGAATTTCACTTCCAGAACAACCAAACTCCAGACGTAACAGTAATAGCAGTAGGACAAGAGACTGGTGATGGGGGGTCCTCTCTATTTCTGAAAATCAACCTTCCTTCCAGTTTAAGGTGGTATTCCGCACTAGAAGGAAACACCCTGAAATGCTTTACTAATCCACAATCAGAAACTCCCACTCCTATAGTCCAGAAAGATGTGAAATCAGCTCAGAGCCTGGCTGATATTCAGCAAATTGGAGAGCAGTTGTTCATCCCTGTTCAATTAAATGATGGGAAGGACTCTGTTCTCGCTCGAGTGTGTGTGAACAACAGTAAGAGCTTCATCCGCCAACTCCCAAAAGATCCAGCCATTCCCACATTCAAACTGATAGACAAATGGGAAATGGACCTGGAAGCACCCAATTCCAAACATCTCCTGCCAAGCAGGTGTATGCTCAAAATTTCCATTAGCAACAAGAGCATAGTCCATAATTGTTGGGTAGTGCGAGACGTCACTGCTGCCTTTTACTTAGGCAGTGACATTCTCAATCGCTTTGCCATTAGTTTGGACCTAATAAACTTCAAAGCTTGGTCCCGATTAGCGGATAATCCCATGGGCTTTGATGATCCAGAAAAAGCATTTAGGTCAGCTCAATTGCTACCTTAAGCAGTTGAAATTCAGATCAAAGAGGAAGTCATCATCCCAGAAAGGACCCGACAATTCTCCCTGGAAGTGAAAGTTAAAAGAGGACAACATTTGAAAAACCCTGATTCTTACATACATCTAAACGCTTCTCTCCAACAACAAGGGTTAGGGGTAAACCCAACACCATTAGTCAATATAGAACATGACACCATTCCAATAGAGGTGGATAACAGCGACTTAAAGAGTATTACTCTAGCCGCAGGCACCACTATTGGAATGGCGGTTGATGACCGACATTTCTCCATTGATTTAGGAAATGAACTGTTAGGACCAATCCCAAAGGACTGTTTTGACTGTGACAGTGAGGACAATACAACACCAGACAGGATTTTCACCCGGCATGGGGGGAACTTCCTGGTGTACACTTCTTGCCCTTATGGTAAGGAAGATGTGACTTGTGACTTCAGGAGGGAAGAGGTGATTTTCCAGGTCCATGAGGGCTGCCTTTCCCACCTGAAGCCTCCAGTTCAAATCAGCACTCTGACCAGGGACTTCTCCACCCAGCTGGAGGAGGCCGCTGAGATAGCCAAACCAGAAGTCTTTCCAGGCTTCAGGCAGATGGTGGAAGAGAGAGTCAACCTAGCTGATGCCTGTGTGACTCTGGAACAGAAGCAAAAGTTGAAACAAGTTTTCTTGGATTTCCAAGATCTCTTTGCGGTAGACTCATATGACTGTGGTCGCACCGACATCCACACCACAACAATTCCCACGGACCCTGGAATGACTCCAGTGTTTGTGAAGCAATATTGCTTGCCTCTCGCATCCATGGAGTCCGTTACTGAAATAATTAGGAACCTTGAGTCCCGGGGAATAATCCGTCCAGTTCACAGCACTTTCAATAATCCGGTGCTGGGAATATTGAAGCCAAACAGCCAGTGGAGACTCTGCGCCGACCTTAGGGAGCTCAACAAACGGGTCCATACTTCCCGATGGCCTCTGCCCTACATTGACCAAGGGCTGGCCCATATTCAGGGGTCACAGGTATTCACAGCAATAGACCTGACCAATGGATACTGGACCGTGCCTGTCAGTAGGGAGGACCAATACAAACTGGCTTTTACCTTTGGGGGCCAGCAGTACACATGGAACCGGACTCCCTTCGGATACCTCAACTCCGGCAATGAATTCAACATTTTCTTACATAAGGCCATGCCCGACCTGGGTGCGAGGGGTAACCTGGCTTATGTAGATGATGTCCTCATCAAAAGTTCATCTGTGGAGGAACACATAGCGGAGATCCGTTATGTTCTGACACAGTTGAGGGCCGCCGGAGCAAAACTTTCCTTTCAGAAAGCACAGTGGTGTAGAACCTGTGTTAATTTCTTGGGGCATGAGATTACTCCTCAGGGTCTCTGCCCCCAAGAAAAGAAAGTGGAAGCACTTCAGAAGCTGAAAGACCCCACAACTTTGCGGGAACTAAGGAGCCTCCTTGGCCTGACTAATTACAGCAGAAAGTTTATTGAAGGCTACGCAGAGATCACTAGACCCCTGATTCATCTCTTGAAGGGGGGGGGTCAAGTGGGAATGGGGTCCAGAACAATCCGAGGCGGTAAGACAACTCAAAAGAAGCCTCTCACAAGCGCCTTGCCTAGCTTACCCTGTCAGAAACAAGGAGTTCTTCCTGGAGACGGGGTTCTCTAATACGTGCTTGACGGCAGTATTATACCAAATGCATGACAAGGTCAATAAAGTAATCTCCTATGTGAGCAAAACTTTATCCTCTGTGGAGGAAAAATTCAACAATTGTGAGAAGGCACTCCTGGCAACGGTGTGGGCATTGAAGAATTACCGCCCGTTTATCCAGGGGGAACACATCATAGTGGAGACTCCACACCAGCCTCTGCAATATCTCCAAAGTGACAGAATCCGGGCCGGAAATGTGAGTAATTCCCAAATTACTTCCTGGATTCTCTCAATGCAAGGCTTTCCTGTGGAGGTCAGATATGGCCAAAACAAGAAGAGTCCCCTCGCGCAAGGTCTGGCTGACTTGCATGATTGTGCCAGAGAAAACTGTCTCGAGGACGAAAGTCTAAAAATCAAGGACAACATGGAGGCATACCTTAATTCCCCACACAAAGTCTTTGAAGAAGACAAGTGTGAGGGAATGCCCACTGTCTATGTGGATGGATGCTCTAACCATGTTCACAACGACGGGGAGAAAGAACTGGTGGCTGGCGTAGGGAATGCATGGGTGAAGGAGTTCCCAGAACCCTCCGCTGGATACAAAATTGGTCCCCGAAGTAGTCAGGTGGAAGAATTGATGGC
This sequence comes from Ambystoma mexicanum, assembly GCF_040938575.1. Classification (NCBI taxonomy): domain Eukaryota; kingdom Metazoa; phylum Chordata; class Amphibia; order Caudata; family Ambystomatidae; genus Ambystoma; species Ambystoma mexicanum. The sequence goes on along the minus strand of NC_090933.1, from coordinate 655,426,724 downwards.
TGTGCATCAGGCCATCCTCACTGCTGTCCAACATCAACTCCACGAACTGGTCATAATCACAGATTTGGATTATGTACGGAACGGGTTCGTGGAGCACCTGGTCAACTGGAAAACCAGAAGCATGTTATGCGCTAATAACAAACCCCTGAAACATGGGAAGTTAATCCAAAATATTGATGATCTGGTCACATCGAATGGGATGACCATCTACTGGAAAAAGATCAAGGGTCATTCCAAAGTAGAGGGACCAGACAAAACTGGAAATGACTTAGCTGATCAGCTGGCCAAAACCGGGGCCATCCAAAGGGATCTAATAGAAATAGAGTTCCTGTTGGTGGAAATCCAGGTCACTACGATCACTAGGTCCCAGACAAATGCTCACAATGATCTTTCAACTGCCCAATGGAGCAAGGAGACCCCTGATGCTGATTTGATTACAGCTCAGAAGGGGGATCCAATCATTGGTAAGTTTTACCAACACCTTCAGGACCCTGAGAACTTTCCCCTGATGGACACAGATTACATTGGGAAAGAGGACCTAAGAGTGTTGATGAAATGTCCAAAAATGTTCCGAATCCAAGACGGTTTGTTTTTAAGGAAATCCCAAGCTGGCCATGATCAGTGGGTGGTTCCTACCTCATTCCGAAGCCTGATGTTAAGTCACGCCCATGACGCGGCCACCGCCGGTCATAGGGGGTTTCACACAACACTGGAAATCTTAAGAGAGGTTGCATACTGGCCACACATGGGGCAGGACCTCGACCAATACTTGAAGGGGTGTCTTGTGTGTGCACAATTTCAGCCATCATCCCTCACACACCGTGCGCCTCTCCAAAAAAGGGGGGTGACACTGCCATGGTCAGATTTGCAAATCGACTTTGTAGGCCCTGTAATTCGCTTGTCTAGAGGAAACAAGTACATGTTGACAGTGACATGCTTGTTTACCAAGTGGGTGGAATGTCTCCCAGCCCAAAACTGCAAGGCAGAAACAGCAGCTGCCCTGATGATTAAGCACATCTTTTCCCGTTTTGGTCTACCTCAAAGGATTGAGTCAGACAGAGGTAGCCACTTCACCAGTGAAGTAATGACAAAGATGTGGGAGATACTGGGGGTTAAAAGGAAGCTACACATTGCTTACAGGCCAGCTTCTTCTGGAGCAGTGGAGAGATATAACCGAACCATTGTGAGCATCTTAAAAAAGTTTGTGGCAGATTCTGGGCCAAGTTGGGATATCCGATTACCTCTGGTCCTAATGGCCATCAGATCTACCCCTTCACCTGCAACCAAAATGTCACCATTTGAGTTGATGACTGGACGCAAGATGGTGCTTCCCCAGCATTTGCTCTACCGAACCCAAGAGCAAACGTTGATAAATGCCTCCACAACTCATGAGTATGTGGAGAATTTAAGGAAACACCTTCAGCATGCTTTTGCCTATGCTCAGCGGAATCTAGAAAGATCAGCCGAGAGCATGAAAACCCACTACGACCTGAGGACCACCAGGAAGGAATATACTGTGGGGGACCGGGTCTATCTATACAATTTCCAAAGGAACCAGGCCAAACAGCGAAAATTCTTGCCTACATGGAAGGGACCGTTTGAAATTATAGACAAAATCTCCCCTGTGGCCTACAAGATCCGCATCCCCAAAGGCGGTTTGGCAGAGGGGGAAGACAAGTGGGTACATATAAATCAGCTAAAGTGTTGCCATCCCAGGCACACTCTGCAACAACTGGAGGAATCCACTGGAATCCCAGAGGGGGCCGCTCCAGAGTAATTCAGTTCCAACCCTAAAATATTCCACATATAGCATATAAAATTCTGTGATCCTTGTATATATATATATATGTTCTTGTCTCCTAAGTTAAAAAAGAAAATGTATATGTTCATATCTTCTGATTCATAAAATGTATATGTTCGCGACACCATTAATAGTGGTGGAAAAATGTCTAGGAATGTGTATTGCCGCTTTGCTTTATCATCCTAGGAGAGATAAAACCATAGAGACTGACCAAGGAGGACGACCGGGGACCCGGAGCAGAGACCCGAGGGGCCTGGGGTACCGCCCAATCCTCCCATCAGGACCAGCAAGGAGAACTGATTGATCGACTGGAGGGAGGAAAAGATGCTGAACTGTGCCATCCATGGAATTGGAAGAAGAGGAGGTGAACATCCCAGATCTTGCGAGTTCCATCAGCAAAAGGACAGAATGGCCATCGCAAGAGGGGGGGGCTTGTGGGATGTTTTTACCCATGCATACAAGCCCTAACATAAAACTGTGCAGTACTGGCATGGAAAACATCATGATGGCCAGAACTCCCCAGAGAGTGCACAGGGAAAACATGAAGAATAGGCTGCCACCCATTTTTGCATATGTTGTGAGCACAGGATGGCACTGCCTAAAACCACCATTGGGCTACACACACAGTAACCTGAAACCATTGGGAATGGCAATGCTGATTGCCAAAAAAGCAACTCAGAACTGTGGGGAATTCATTTTCTTAATCCCAAAAATGGTTGCATTACCAGTACTCACCACTATCAGAAAGCCGGGTTTTAAAACCACCAGACTTTTGTGTAAAACTGCACAAATGAAACAAAACCAGACCAAGGAAAGACTTGCTAAGAGGTGGAAGAATGTAAAACCATATTCTGAAATGACTTGAAGGAAGTAATTATTTAATGTATAGGTACAAATTGTCAGTTTGATTTGAATGTAGAAAACTGGGAACAAAAAGTGACATTTAGCTGAAACCTGGCTTAGTGAAACTGGATTCTGCCTGACAACTACCCCCGACAGGAGAAACCTGTTCAGCCACTCTTCCCAGGCCTAGCTGCATCCTGCTGCCCCTTGCCAAAAGGAGTTGTCACCCCTCTGATTAGATTAGGGGTGGAGCACCTGGGAACTGGAAGGAACAGAACAATGCAACTCCCTTGACTCAGGCAAATGTTTTATTGGGGGCGTTGTAAAGTGGCTTCCTCTTAGGGGAAACTGGGAGGGGCAGTGCCTCTGCTAGCAGCTGAGCTTGGGGGAAGTGGATAAACCAGTTATTCCACCCTGTGATGTGGGAAGCCACACCCCTTTTTGACCAGGGCATAATTTTAAAAAGATAGATAACACCTAGTGCGGACTTGTCAGAATTACATAAGTAATATCATTATTTTTGTGATTTTTCTGTGAACATTTTGAGAGGCGTTAGGACCCTGTGGTGTATTCTGGGGGGTTGCTAGCGGAAAATAGGTTCTCACTCCAAATGTCTGCATGTTAAAAATCTGACACTTCCTCAATTAATGTCCAAAATTTTGGGTAAACGTCAGATATTGCAAAACCAGTTAAAAAGCGCAAAATGTTGTCATTTTTGAATGCAAGCCCCCAGGAAGATCAGAGGCGGACAAGCATGGACCATAAGGAATATATAATGTGTACATGTAATTTCAACAAATTGTATATCTGTGAAAGATGTATTTGAATCAAATATAGATTTGTGGGCAAACTGACCAGGGGAGGATCCTCTGACCCATAAACAGACCTCATCATGATGACAATCCATTTCCTTCCCCCAATCATGGGAGAGGGGAGAATTGGGCCAATGACAAGTAAAGAGGGGCAGGCTTAGCTAGGCCCAGGCACACACCCATTTCAAAACACATAAAAAGAGACTGCTGGGACAGGGAGAGACATTCAATTCCATTTGCTGCGGAGCATGCTGACCGACGACTTCACATCCAGAGATCCAGACTTCAAATCCATCAATCTCCAAAGACCAGAACTTTACTTCAGAACTTAAAGCAAGGGCCTAAACCCACAAACTGAGAACTGTTCTCAGCAGGCCTCAGCATCCTTAAAATCGTTTGCAAACTATTCCACAGCCGGGCGAGCTGTTTGAATTCTTTTGCCAAGAACAATTGCCAGAGACCAGACCAGAGATCCAGAGTGACCCAGACCGCTGTGAGCAGAACCAGAGAGCTGACCCAGATCACTGTGAAGTGCCGAGACCAGAACCGGAGTCCAGTCAAAAACCTGACCAGATCCGTGACGAGGCCTAGTTCAAATTTATATTGTGAGTACCTAGCAGAACTGTGCAGAACCAATCTCTTAGTTAAAATAATCTAATCCAAACTATTTTAACCTAAGTAGAACAGCCTTACATAAGGATCGTATCATCGGCATACATTAGCCAAGGAACTGGCACACTGCCAATTTGTGAAAAAAAATATATAATTCCCATCAAGTATCTATCCAGGAACGATGTCGATAGGTTATAGAACAGTGGTGCAAGCACGCACCCCTGTTTTAAACCAATGTTGGTTTTTATTTTCCTGGATAAGACATAATCAAACAGCTACTACGGTATCACTATGCTGGACCTTAATGAAGTGCAGAAGGATAGGGTCCAGACCCCACTGGGATAGTTTGTGCCAGAGCTTTACTCGTGAGACTATATCGAAGGTTTTAGAATAATCTATGAAGCACATATAGATCCTTTGTTTACAGGTGATCATGTCTGCAAGCAGATACTCTACAACACAATTGTTATGCAGAGTACTGTGGGCCTTACGGAAGCCAGTTTGACATCTATGCAAGCAGTCGGTGGTTTCAGCCCAGGCGTTCAATTGTTTCAAAAGTAGCATTGCAACAAATGTTGCGCAGGAATCCTGCATAGCGAGTAACCAATAGTTGGCGGAGTCCCCTGCATCGCCCCTTTTATAGACTGCATTCAGGATGGACTCCCTCCAGCTAGCAGGAATCTCGCTTGATGTTAAGATCTTTGTTAACCAAAAAACCCAAATCTCTGCACAAGCTGATGGATTTGCTTTAAAAAACACATTTGGTATAGCATCTTGGCCAACAGCATGAGACTTTTTTTTAATTATTACTATTTCAATGTCTTCAGCTTCGAAGGCCTGCAGCACTCTCCAATCCCTAGGCCAGACATTAACCAAAGAACATCATATTGAAAGGTCATAAAACAGTGACCCCATATAAGATAGCAAGGTTTCCACAGAGATGGGATCCAATTCCTGCACAGAAAGACCTACAGAAAGTCCAAAACATTCTATTATCGTTAGTGTGCAGTAGTTCAAACATGTTTCTTCAATTAGCACTATGTAAGGAGCTACAACGCTGTCAGAAACCATTTTTATATTTGGTAGACATCACTGTCAAATGAGCGGCTCGGGCCCATTCAGTTAGATCGGCTTGTTTCATGATTACTGCCTGATCATTACAGAGTTCTTTTTTCCTTTGGTGGATGGCTCTATCCAAGGGCCTATGCCCAGCTCTGACTCTCTGCAAAACTACCCTACTTATTTTTAGATAATCAAAGCACTGTCACAATGTAGCATTCAGATTCCCACCATAGGAAGACAACGTATTCCTAATCGTTTTAGCATGATCCTTAAGAGAGGGATTCATCTTCTCAATGTTCGCAACAGACCAATGGATTCAATTACCCACATTAATGACCGTTACCTTTGGTCATCGCTTCCTGTCTGATTGCTTTTCTCCCTCTCCATTGTCCATGCCCATGTCAATAGGGAATGGTCACTGCGATTCAGTTGCACCATGGTGATGGGACTAAAATTACTCCATAATTCCTGGCTAATTAATACATAGTCGATGCAAGAAGAAGATCTTCCATTTGTCTAGGTGTTTTGGATATCTAAACCAGCAATCGCCTTTGTGTTCAGGCATACTACACTATACATTTCTAAATGTTGTCGAAAACCATATATTTGGGAAGAACCTTTCATCGCACTTGACGTGCTCCTGTCCACACTAGCATGAAGTGTCACTTCTTGCTACTTTGTTGGGAACATATGTTTGTTAAAGTCCCCCGCAAAGATCACCATCCCGCGGGGATGGCAGGCATACCAATAGTCAAGAAGTTCAACCACTTTCTTACTAATGGGACCTGGGTTCTTGACTCTTGGTTGCTTGTATAGGTTTATTACTAATACTGGGGCTTGGAAGGATTCTGTGTCATACAAAACTGCAGCTAAAACATCCTTGCAACTACGGCCGACTACCAGATGTACCAAATTCAGTGAGGCTTTCGCCCCTATGTCCAGGCCTCCCATCGGGCACCCTCGAGGGTTCTGCTTGGCAGGAGAACAGATGACATTATATCCAACAACATAAAATGTGTCAGTACACCATGTCTCTTGCAATAGAAATATATCATAGGTGGTTAACATTTTTAGACCCTTGGGATTCTGCAAAAAGGAATTAAAGCCACGTGAATTCCAAGATGCCCAGCTCAGCATTACATCTTCTTTTGGTGTGTATGCTTGCTCCGCAACAGGCTAGTCAAAAGAATCAAGCAACCAGATTGTCAGCCTATGTCCCCTACCAATAGGCCCACTCTCAGGGGAACACATATTTTTATGGTTAACACTCTGTATACATTTATCTGCTATAAGGTGTGTGTGTATAGCTTTTTTTGGGGCTTGTAACAGGGAATCAGACTCTCTTAAGGGATCGCTTGATTTCCGACATACAGTTAGCTGGAAACCAAACCGTTTTATGTCCTGATGATGTAAACTCAGTAAGGCGGTGATCGCTGAAGAAGTGAACTCCACAGCGGTCTAGTTAGTAGGACTATCAGCTCTAGGCAGAACAATCCTTGTTATGTCTTTTCTCCATATGTTCCTAAGGGATGGTATATATTGGAAGTTCAATAGAAAACTGCGATTCATAAATGGACTGGAGATCAGTGGGGCAAGTTCTTCCAATGTAATCCCCTTCCCAAACAGTGGAATCTTACTCCAAACATTACAGCACTTTTCAGCAGATTGACTTACTTGTGGCCGTTGCGGTTTAGCTCTATCCTGTCTCTATAGCCCTGGGCTATCTGTTACCAGATCCCCAAGAGCAATATCTAACCCTGCCTGGGTGGCAGAGGTACTGCCACATGGCAAGGCATCTTGTTCCGAGATTGAATGACCAACTCTCTGCCCCAGTAGCAGCAATCTTTGCAGTGGGCCTGGTAGACTAACTTGCTGTTTTGTGCCATCAACTAGTGTATTAATAACTGTAGTCGTAGACCGGGCCCTCGGATCCTGCATCGTCTTGGCAGGCCCCTTCTTAGCCTTTATATCTCCTGCTTCCTGCAGGCGCTCTTGAGGGGCGATATCGTTATCGCTTTCCTGCTGCTGGTTATCCTGGATAGATTTCCTAGAGGCATAAGGCAAATATCCTCCTTTCCTTTTTGATTTATTTGTTGCTTTAAGTCTTGGCTTGGCCAGGTATTTATGCAGAGCATCCTCATTCTCTGCATCCAGAGATAGGAGGCCTGAGTAGTCCCCATTTATTTTAACATACCATGACGGGGGCTGAGCTTGGCTTGTCAGGTCAATAGTGGGTCTGATGACACTGGATGCTTCCTTGACCCCTTCGGTTATATCGGTATTCGACAGTTGTACACTACTCGATATCGCTGGTGCCGCTGGATTAGATGGCTCATCTGGAACCATAGAATGAGGCCTCATGGCGCTTGTAACCAAGCGCAATATCCATCACCCTGGTCAAAATCAACTACATTTCACTTTGTTAATTTGCTGCCAAATTGGTGCATAACACCAGCAATGCGTCAAGTGAAGCTCTTGTTGCATCCAGAGTGGCAAAGACCTGCCCCTCCTGTCTTCGATGCATAGTTGGAGGGGGTATGGGGTTAAGCAAAACCGGCATTCCACGACCTTCATCAACCTCACTTATGCCTTCACTGTCGCCATCATAACTACTGAAAGAGCTGGACGAAAAAAGCAGCCTTTGTAGATCAGGTGAAGCTGATAATTGGGACCCGATAATATTATCATATAGGACAGAAGAATTTAAAATAACATTATTCACAGTAGGCCCCAAAAGAGTTTCAGTGGAGATTCATGACAAGGTTAAGTAAGGAGTTGTTAGGGATGTAATACTCACAGATTCTTTTTTGCATTCATTAACTTTACCACCCCAGGCTTCTTTCTTGTTAAGTTCAGCAACCTAGCAGGATCTCAAGAAGACCCTTGCTACCCACATGTACAAAAGTATAATTATGTACAAAAGTATAACTAGGCAACTGGGTTTAGCACCTACCCTTCTATCCTTTCTTAATGGCTCCAACAAGCAGGTGTCTGTCCAACTCACCTTCTAAACATCCTTTGTTAACCATCTCCTTACCCCATAGACAGCCCTAAAGACAATCTAATTACACTCCATTCTTTAACACGTCTTTCAATGGCAAAATCCTTGGGACATTCACAAATCAACAGCTTCTGGAATATGTCAAGTTCAACAACTTCCTCCATTAATCACACAATGAATTCAGGCCAATCAGAGTAAACTACCCCACACTTTGGGCCTCATCACGAGTTGGGCGGTAACGCCGACCCTAATAGCGCTGGCGCTATCTGCCCTACCGCCAAACCCACCGGATCACAGGATTGGCGGATTTGGAAATCCCCATTCCCCATGGAGCCCATTCGGGAATGCCCCATTCCCCATTGGGCTCAATGGGGAAATTTTGCACGCATACCGCCGTCAGATTTCCTGCCGGCGGTATGAGCGTGAATTTTCGGTGGATTTCACCCCAGCTCAGAGCTGGGGAGAAATCCGCCGAAGCCCTGATTTGGTGGACCCTTAAATCCGGCGGTAACATCGCTACCGCCGGATTTAAGGGTTACCGCCAAACTCTGGTTTGGGACTTTTTATAGAATTCCATTGACATCAACTTAACCGGTACGCTCATCCTGGGCATCTCTGCTGAATTTGACACTATCAGTCATTATATCCTGCTAAATGGACTAGAGCCCATTGGGGTGAAGGAAATCAATCGATGATTAATCACATCCTTTCTAAACACTTACAGTCCTTTCAGATCACCCCCTTGCATCCAGGCATGTAGAATTCCCCAATGTTTGAGCGGAACGCTCATCTCTTCAACATATGTAACACCCCCACCTGGATCTCATCAGCAACACAGGCCGTGTATGCTACAACTATGCAGATGACACACACATTGTTTATAAGCTCACCATTAACGCTACAACAGTCATGCCTGACCTAAACACATGCCTTGTACATTTATATTTTTTGTTGATCGATAACAGTCTTAAGCTGTACCTATCCAAAACATAAAATCATGATCTTTGGTGTGATACATCTCAATCCCACATCAGTCCCCTGGCCAGACAGTATGAGTCCTTGCCCACTGGCTACTTCCACTGTGAGGAATCTTGCATTTTCACCCAGCGAATGGCGCTCAGCCAATCAGGTAGCTGGGACAGTGGGTGGGAATTCACACGTTACCGCCTGCTCTTTCCAGACACCCCAGGCCCTTCGCCGGGTTTCACAATCTTTTTTTTATGTGGGGAGGCAATATGGAGCTTTCTAACTGTTGCCGCCCCACTTCCCCACACTCCCTCCCACTCCCTGTGGTGCGAATAGCAATCACACCACAGATGGGGGGCATATAGTCCGGTAACAGCCTGTACATCTTGCTGATGCCCTCCCTTCCCTAGTTACTGCCTATGCTCAGGTTGGCAGACTGTTACCGGTCTTGTAGGCCCCCAGCTAGGGTGTGATAGCTACAATCACAATGGACATTACCTTACAGTACAACCGCACGTTGAAGCATTAAAGGAGATGCTTCTTCCATCGTTGCACCTTATGACAAATCATGCACTACCTGACTATCACACACTGACCAAGGCATTTATTTCACTGCTAAGTAGTCGAAAACTGGGTGAAACCACTCAGTAAACCAGACACTCGCAGGGTGCTCTTATGAAAAAGCTGCTTTGCTAGTTGGAAGTGTTTACTTTGTTACTCAGCTAATAGAAATATGTTCCATATCTTAATCAATATTTGAGCAATGATCCTCAATACTTTTGGGTAAATTATCCGAATAATATTTAATAAGTGTTAAAGAAAGGCAAACAGCATTCTCAGCCATGTGGGCTTATCAGCCAATGCATTTCGGAAAAACATCCATCATCAGGGCTGAGCACTATATCATTGTAACACATGAATTGCATAACATTTACATGGCTGTTTTCAAAAAGAAGTGTATACATACCCCAAATGAGGGTAGGAAATGTGGGGTAAAAGAAAACAAATAACAAAACAGAAGTCCTTTTACTGAAGAAGCCGACAGGTTAGAGTTGAGCACAGTACAGTGCACCTATGAGTGTGACAGAATGCAAAATCATTACAGTACCGTGGCTGGTGGACTTTTGCAACTGTGGGCATAATAGGATGCATTATTGTGTGTTGCAATGAAGTAGAACATGTGGTAAAAATATAGATAGACAATCACCTGTCCTGAGTAGTGCACGGCCCACCACAGCTGCAAAGTATCAAATCTGTTGGAGATTGCGTATTAGAATAGGATGGATATGAGTGTAGCACACGAACAAGCACGGTGTGCCGTGAGGGAATACTCACCTATGGTTGTCAACAGACTGCTTGCAAGAGAAGGTTTCTCGTGCACGCGCCAGTTAGAGTGTATATGTGGTAGCCCTGGGAACCTCGCCGTCGTGACGTCACACACTCGAGCGAGCAGTCACGTCATCGGCGCCTCATATCCCAGACCCTCTGTGATGACAGACGTGCCGGGAAGGGGCAGGGCTCAGGTAGAAACAGTGTCTCTGAATTGATACATGCGTGGATGCACGAAGGTCCCTATCTGTAATGGATAATGTGAGGCAGTGCACATCAAACACACAGTAAACATACAATCAGAAATATACAGTGGTACCTCAAAATAATGGTATTGTTACAAGTCAACAAAGCAAGTTCAAGTATACATTGTGTGATTATCTGTATTAAGCCTAATACAGAAAGAATTATAAAGTACTATTTCCTGATCAAAGAAATATGCGCTAATGCCCCAGATGAATAGTATAATCCCAAATCACCAAAACAAGTTCAGGTTAAATCGTGTGATTCTCTGTGCCATTTTATGATCAGGAAAAATTGCAGATGGCCAGTAGGTCGCTAAAGGAAATAAGTAAAGTCCAAGTTAATGGGCACATCGTGAGGTTGTGTACCACAATGCTTTGAGGTTCATATAATGATGAAAATAGTGAAACACACGTAGAGCAATCAACAATCAGAATCAAGAGTCAATCAGTTATTTCCCATATGTCACACAGGAATATTAGTAGGATATGTTACTAGAAAATAAACAGAGTCATTAAATGAAGCACATACAATTGATCTCCTCATTGATGCTGTTTGGCATCAGTATCCCAAGTCCTTCAATCCAGTAAGATTCTCTTTGATCTAAATTGTTGATCATGTTATCATGTTGATTGTGTCTGGTCATTGTTTCAGCTATCTGCGTCATAAGAGCACTCTGCGAGCGTCTGGTTCACTAAGTGGTTTCACCCAGTTTTCGGCTATTTGTATTGTGATCCCTGTGTCACAGGATATTCTACACCAGGCAGCTCCATTATATTCTCTAATTTTTCACATTGGGATTAAACAACACACACATATGGATTCATGTTTAGTTGTGCCCACCTTTCCCACACAGATTTATTTCCCTGGTACCATACAAATTTGTCTACACAACAGCATTTACTTTGGACTTCATAATATCTGCTCAATAGAATAAAAATATGTAAATATGTGTCCACTAGTTTACCCAGAGAATGAAAAGATCCAAATAGGATCCAAACATAGCAGCACTATGCATATGAAACGACCTCCCAATCAAAAGAATTAATGCTTTGCACCACCGTCCTTGATCCAGCAAAGATAAACAAGTAACAGTACCAAAGTTTAACCGAAAACAACATGAAGAACCCTCTTTCTTCATCCGAGCAAACACACAATGAAACTCCCTACCTAAACAACTACTGCTAGTACTATTAGTGTGAATACTACTGGCAGTAGTACTATTTGTAATAGCAGTACAAATAGTGCTACTACTGGTAGCAGTACGGCTGCTAGTGGTACTGTATTAGTAGTGGTAATACTCCTACAACTGATTTTGGTAGTAGTCCTCCTACTACTGTTAGTATTGTTACTAATAGTGGTAGAGCTAACATTTGTGTAGCATTAGAACTGGTAGCTTCAGAAACTCTAATCCTAACGATAGTACTGGTCATGGGACTACTCAAACTGCTGCTAGTAGGAATACTACTATTGGTAATTGTTATGCTACTAGTATATAAAGTCCTAGTCCTACTACTAGTATTAGTAGTAGGAGTACTGTTAGTAAAATTATTGTTACTAAAATTACTACCTTTAGTAGCAGCAGTAGTATTACTGGTACTGCTACTAGTATTAGCACAAGTATTTCTGGTATTGTTGATAGGGTGTGATTATTAGATATGTAAACTTGTTTGTGTAATTCAAAGAAATGCAACTTGTTACTTTGCCACTTTGTTGATGTAATGGATGTTAAGAATGCACAAGTGTTGCTCCTCTGATATCACTACCTCTTTGAGAGCTTATAACCAGCTCACAAATTGCAAAATGCACAAATAAATGTTGAAAATAAGATAGAGTGGAAGTGTATTTTCCTATGGAAAGTAGAAAAAAGATTAAACCTTACAAGTTAACAAAAACATATGTAAGTTCTCTTTATAATCTGAATGGTCCATTGATTTCCTTGAAATAATCATGCTCTCTTGATCACTTATATGCACATTACCTAAGCAATGTCTAGTCTGCTGGAAGATCGTGCATGTACTGGGAGGGTGTAACAAAGTGGGAATAGAAGAGCCAGATCAGAGTCAATTAAACAATGGTTCAGCAAGCCAGGGTGGCTGAATGTGATCTATGACGTCATGTCTCAAGAGGGGAGGGACTCTGTGGGTCTCTGTCTGAAAGACAAGTCATAGATCCAATGGGAAGAGAGGAAATGCCTTAAGAGGTACTTTTCTTTAATACTGGTTTTTCCCTGATGTGATGTTGTTTTGTTTTTGTTTTTGGGGAGCGGTTGGAGGAAGAGGCAGAAAGTATCCAGGAAGAAGAGACCCTGTTCGACTGGGCCTACTAATAAGAGGAAAAACTGTTTACATATCACAAAGTGCTCCTGTTGAGCAAAGTTATGAGAGTTTGAAGACAAACAAACCGCGTGGGTTCAAGACTGTTGCTGAAGGGGATAGTTGTTTTCCCAAGAAGATCGAGAAACAAGCATATACCGCTGCACCCGCCATGGAGCTGATGTGCTGTCAGCTGTTACGTGAACGTTGTTCCGGAGGAGGCGCTCCCCTCGCTGACCCTCACCGTTGTGAGGGAGATGTCCGGGCCGTGTCAAGCAAAGGCCCGTAGATTCCACCAGCTAAAGTCGCGGAGACACTGCGCACAGGAGGTTCTCCTCGCAGACCCCCACCATTGTGAGGGAGGAGTCTGGGCCGTGTCAGGAAAAGGCCGTAGACTCCACCAGCTGAAGTCGCGGAGATGCCGCATAGAGGAGGCTCTCCTCGCTAGCCCTGCCGTTGTGAGGGAGGAGTCGGGCCAAGTCAGCTGGAGGCCCGTTGGTTACAGCTGATCTGGAGTGGCTGTGAATGAAAGGAGAGTGGGCCACTCCGCGAAGGCGAACTCCTCAGTGGCCTGGAAGAGGGCAGACCGCCAGTGTCGTGGCCACAAAAGATGGAGCCATAATGAAGGTGAGATCGGAAAGGAGAAATCCAATGAGGATCGTGAAGGCCCGTTGATACAAGGTGAGAAAGGAGAGAGAGACTGAAACAGTGTGTTGGCTTGAACAAGCAGAGACCGTATGATCAAAGGGACAATGAAAGGCTATGATCTTATCTGTTGTAAGAGTGGCGCTGAAAGAAGGAGTTGACGCTTCATGTTTAAAAAACTGAGTTACATGAAAATAAGAAAGAGTTGATCCCCTGTGAACAGAAATTCTGCTGGTCCGTGCCCTGAACTGTTATTCTTCCACAAGAAGAGGGTTTTTATGAATAGACAGGAGAGTTCACAATAGACTGCTGCATTCAGCCTCTTATAGGTTCAATCCAAAGTCTCCCAGAGGACAGAGGAAGACATATTCCATTTATTTTACGAAAAAGCCAAAGCTTTCAAAGTTTGTTAGTATAATAAAACACTCCTGAGTTCACTTATCCTGAGTCAAGCCTGGTCATTTCCCACATCACTATTACAATTTGGTGGCAGCGGTGAGATTTGGCCGAAACACGATGGAGGATTTGATAAAAACTCTGAGTGAGGGACAACAGTTGTTGCAGCAGGCCCTTCAGCTTCAAAGCCAGCAGGCGCAGGCCGATAGACAAGCATTCCAACAAGCCTTGCAAGTACAACAGGCCCAGCTTTTAGAGGCCACAACCATGAGGAATCACACTCTGGAGCCTACTTCGGTCCTTCAAAAGTTTGCCAGTGGTGAAGATCCAGCACATTTCTTTGTTAATTTTGAAAGGGTCGCACAAAACGCCCAGTGGCCCCCCGAAAGGTGGTGCCATTACATCGCGCCATTGATGACCGGGGAGATGCGAAGCGCCTACCAGGCAGCAAACCCAGCAAGAGATACTGCGTATGGGGATTTGAAGAGGGTAGTCCTTGAGTGCTAGGCCACGATGATGAGGCGTACAGAATCAAGTTCAGAGACACTAGACTTATGGATGAAGAAACACCCCGACAACTGTTTTATCGAATAAAAGAGTTGGGGGAAAAATGCATGCAGTTAATCATCTCAACCGCACACGAAATAGGCGAGAAGGTCATTTTGGAACAATTTATAGAGGCATTACCGTTGCCAATGCAGAGATGGGTTAGGCAACACCACCGGCCAACTCTGATTGAATCAGTTAACATCGCCTCGGCATATCAGAAGGCAGGACTAGCAAGAATGATGACCTACACGTCCACTCCTAGGAGTGGAGGAATCAGGCGGTCGTAAACAGCCGAACCCTGTCAACCTCACGCTGGCCAAATTCCATGCTAAAGAAGCCGGAGGGGGAAGGAGGAAGACTCAGACCTGTCAGAGGGAACCCTGGGGTGTCACAGTTAACCAGACCACCCAGCCTCAGCGCAAGGGGACCACAGTGTTTTGAATGGGGTCACCTGGCGCGCCTCTGTCCAAGGAAAACCAAGGTGGAACCCATGGACATAGGAGTTCTGGAAGCGTCCAAGGACGTTAACCTAAATAATCCTGTGTCAAGCCGGAAAACCACCTATCCCTATGTCTGTGAAGCAGAAGTGGACGGCCGTCCTAACAGGGCCATGCTAGATTCAGGAAGTTTGCAAACGGCTGTGAAAATAGAGCTGGTAGGTGGGCTGGAAAAGGTGGAAGAGAGAATACGCATACGATGTGTACATGGGGATGTTAGGAGTTATCCAGTTAAGGAGATCCAGATGAAACTAGCCAGGGAACGAATTAATGTAAAAGCTGCTATAATGCCTATGCTACCTGAACCGTTGTTAGTTGGCTCTGATGTACCTAATCTTCCTGGCCTTATTCAGAAACTAGAGTGTCACTGGCTGAAAGAGGCCCCCTTTTTTAACTGCGAGGGTATATCACAGCAACCCAAGTCAAGAAAGAGTAAGCATCAGAAGAGGGGAGAGAAGCACGCCTGGCTAGAACAAAATATGTGCCCCATAGCTGTACACTGGAAACTTGACGAACAAGGACACAGCTTCCGCATGGCCCAAGAACTCGATCCCCTTTTGAAAAATGCCAGAGAGACAGCAGGAACCGACGCAAAGGGGAAAATGCCTCATTTTGTTTAGGAGAATGGCTTGTATTATCAAGTGAGTGATACTCCTGACAAAGGAACTGTTCGACAGTTATTAGTACCCAGTAAATACTACCGGGCAGTTCTTGAGGTTGCTCACCTTCAAATAGGGGAGGGTCACCTAGGAGTTGAAAAGACAACACAGAAGATTCTGGCCAGATTCTATTGGCCGGGAGTTTATGGACAGGTGAACCGCTTTTGCCAACAGTGCCCTTAGTGTCAAAAAAAGAATCGACCAAATGTGCCCAAAGCGCCACTACAGTTAATGCCTTTGATATTAGAACCCTTCCAAAGGATTGGAATGGGCATAGTAGGACCATTACCACCCAGCAGCAGAGGACACAGATACCTTCTGGTGATTGTGGATTATGCGACCAGGTATCCGGAAGCTTTTCCCTTGCTCTCCATAACGGCTCAACAAATATGTGACGTCCTAGTTCCATTTATTTCAAGGGTGGGTATTCCAAAAGAAATAATTACGGATAGGGGAAGTAATTTCATGTCAGCGGTTCTCAAACAGGTATTTGAAACACTACACATTCAACAGGTCCGAACAGCGGTTTATCATCCACAGACCGATGGACTAGTCGAGAGGTATAACCAGACTATAAAACAGATGATGAAGAAGACCATACAACCAGGAGAGCGGAATTGGGACAGGGTCCTACCTTGGATCCTGATGACATTGAGGAATACCCCCCCGTCTTCGACAGGCTATGCACCATTTGAACTGCTGTTCGGAAGACCAGTGAGGACTTTACTGGATCTCCTAAAGGAGGCTTGGGAGGAACAACCGAGTGATGAGATTACATTGATGGAGTATGCTTCCGACCTAAAGACAAAGGTGGAGCAGCTCCAATCCGTAGCTCAGAAACATCTACAACAAGCTGCTGGAAGACAAGAACTTTACTATAATCAAAAGTCTCGAATGCGTAGTTTCCAAGTAGGAGACCGAGTCCTGGTGCTTTTACCCATGACAGAAAATAAAATGCTAGTGTCATGGAAGGGACCATATACCATCGAAGAAGTCTTAGGTCCTGTAACATATAGGGTACGACAACCTGACAGTAAAATACCTATTCAAACATACCATGTTAATTTACTAAAAAAGTGGACTGAGCCAGAGGTGGCAATTGCAATGATTAACCTGGAGGAGGGGACCGCTGAATACCTGCCATCATCTGAGAGTCCACTAGGGAGAGAAGCCCTGAACATTAACCCTGAGTTGGATCCTATACAGAAGAAAGATCTGTCCAAGTTAATAGAAAAAATTGCTGATTTGTTCTTCTCAATACCAGGGAGGACAATGTTGACTTGTCACTATATTCAGACTGATCAAGGGACGAAAGTAAGGATGCGTCCATATAGGATTCCAGAAGCCAGACTAAAAGCCGCGGAGAAAGAAGTTCAGGAGATGCTACAGTTAGGGGTGGTTGAGCCCTCACATAGCGACTGGTGTTCACCTCTTGTGATGGTACCAAACCAGATGGGAGTATTCGCTTCTGCATGGACTTCCGCAGGTTGAATGAGGTGTCAAAATTCGGCGCATATCCGATGCCTAGAATTGATGATTTATTGGAGAAGCTTGGTGAAGCTAAATACTTAACAACCATCGATTTGACCAAAGGTTATTGGCAGATTCCTTTATTTCCAGAGGACAAGGAGAAGACTGCCATCGCAACACCTAGTGGATTGTTCCAATTTACCGTCCTTCAATTCGGACTTCATGGCGCCCCAGCCACCTTTCAGAGATTAATGAATTATCTGATAAGGGGTCATGAAGGTTATGCCGGGGCATACTTGGATGATATCGTGGTGTATAGTCAGAACTGGGGCGATCATTTAAGTCACCTAACAGCCATCTTCCAAACCCTGAAGGGAGCAGGATTACACATAAACCCAAAAAAAACAAACTTGGCAAATCCCTATACCAAGTACCTGGGATATTTTGTGGGACAAGGGGCCATCCGACCACAGCAAGAAAAAGTGGAAGCTATACAACAATTACAGTTTCCCACAAATACCAGGCAAATTAGGGCTTTCCTTGGCTTTGTAGGTTATTTTCGCAGATTCATACCTCACTTCTCCACTATTGCAACTCCCCTGACCAATTTGTTAAGGTCTGACGCGCCACCAAAAAGAGAGTGGAAAAATCCTCAAACGGAAGCGGCTTTTGACGCCCTTAAGAAGGTGCCTTCGGACAGAGCTGTGCTTCACTGCCCTGACTTTAACGTGCCCTTTTTGTTCTGCACACGGATGCTTCAGGAACGGGTCTAGGAGCAGTGCTGTTCCAGAATAAAGGGAAGGATGAAAGACCCATATTATTCATTAGCAGAAAGTTGATGCCTCATGAGCTGAAATATGCAATGATAGAAAAGGAATGTCTACCGGTGAAGTGGGCAGTGGAAGCCTTACGATATTATTTATTGGGTAGAAGATTTACGTTAGTAACGGACCATGTGCCACTGGTGTGGCTGTCCAGGAACAAGGACACAAACCCTAGGGTCCTGAGGTGGTTCTTATCTTTACAACCTTATTCGTTCCAGACTGTACACCAACCCGGAAGTAAGATGACCCAAGCTGATTTCCTGTCCAGAATAAATGCCCTTCCCGAGCGTAAGGGCTTAAGGGAGAGGATATGTAACAAAGTGGGAATAGAAGAGCCAGATCAGAGTCAATTAAACAATGGTTCAGCAAGCCAGGGTGGCTGAATGTGATCTATGATGTCATGTCTCAAGAGGGGAGGGACTCTGTGGGTCTCTGTCTGAAAGACAAGTCATAGATCCAATGGGAAGAGAGGAAATGCCTTAAGAGGTACTTTTCTTTAATACTGGTTTTTCACTGATGTGATGTTGTTTTGTTTTTGTTTTTGGGGAGCGGTTGGAGGAAGAGGCAGAAAGTATCTAGGAAGAAGAGACCCTGTTCGACTGGGCCTACTAATAAGAGGAAAAACTGTTTACATATCACAAAGTGCTCCTGTTGAGCAAAGTTATGAGAGCTTGAAGACAAACGAACCGCGTGGGTTCAAGACTGTTGCTGAAGGGGATGGTTGTTTTCCCAAGAAGATCGAGAAACAAGCATATACCGCTGCACCTTCCGCGGAGCTGATGTGCTGTCAGCTGTTACGTGAACGTTGTTCCGGAGGAGGCGCTCCCCTCGCTGACCTCCACCATTGTGAGGGAGGAGTCTGGGCCGTATCAAGCAAAGGCCCGTAGACTCCACCAGCTAAAGTCGCGGAGACACCGCGCAGAGGAGGTTCTCCTCGCTGACCCCCACCATTGTGAGGGAGGAGTCCAGGCCGTGTCAGGAAAAGACCGTAGACTCCACCAGCTGAAATCGCGGAGACGCCGCGTAGAGGAGGCTCCCCTCGCTAGCCCCGCCGTTGTGAGGGAGGAGTCGGGCCGAGTCAGCTTGAGGCCCGTTGGTTCCAGCTGATCCGGAGCGGCTGTGAATGAAAGGAGAGTGGGCCACTCCGCGAAGGCGAACTCCTCAGCGGCCTGGAAGAGGGTGGACCGCCAGTGTCGTGGCCACAACAGATGGAGCCATAACGAAGGTGAGATCGGAAAGGAGAAATCCGATGAGGATCATGAAGGCCCGTTGATACAAGGTGAGAAAGGAGAGAGAGACTAAAACAGTGTGTTGGCTTGAACAATCAGAGACCGTATGATCAAAGGGACAATGAAAGGCTATGATCTTATCTGTTGTAAGAGTGGCGCTGAAAGAAGGAGTTGGCTCTTCATGTTTAAAAAACTGAGTTACATGAAAATAAGAAAGAGTTGATCCCCTGTGAACAGAAACTCTGCTGGTCAATGCGCTGAACTGTTATTCTTCCACAACAAGAGGGTTTTTATGAATAGACAGGAGAGTTCACAATAGACTGCTGCATTCAGCCTCTTATAGGCTCAATCCAAAGTCTCCCAGAGGACAGAAGAAGACATATTCCGTTTATTTTACGAAAAAGCCAAAGCTTTCAAAGTTTGTTAGTATAATAAAACACTCCATCACTTATCTGGAGTCAAGCCTGGTCATTTCCCACCTCACTATTACAGAGGCAGGGCTCAAGTCGAGGGTACACGCGGGGGGACGGAGTCCACCCACTTTATTCAGAGGGGGGACTCAGTCTCCCCTAGCTAAAAGAGAAACATTTGATGTCCTCTTTCAATTTTTGAATTAAAGCCGACATCTGGAATCAAACCACAGTCATCAGGCTTGTAGGACACTTCACCACTGCACTATATAACCTGATGAAAAATAAACAACTAAAGGTGAAATATCCTATTTCGGTACTGCAAGTCCTAGGGAAAACATTTATATTGGTCTTGGAGTTTTAAACATGCACACCTTTTAACGTTTTCAAAAACACTATTAGACGAAAATATCCTGTCTTGGTTTTGTGTTGATTTTATGCAAGGTAAAAGCCATGCGCCCTGTTCAATTTTGGTGTTTATGCAAAGCCAATTTAATAAAATGTGCATATTTTTCCTTGATATGCAAATGTCTGGTGATGTCACATCCCATCGCGTTTGTTGATGAGTCCCCCCACTTTAATTTTTAGGACTTGACCCCTGTACAGAGGGATAGTACAACTCTTTTGAAATCATATAACCTTGCAGACAGAGGAAGGGGCATTAACCCAGGATAATGCCCCACTATCAAGTTATGGCCAGAGGCTTTGCCTTGGACCAAATGTTGGGGAAGGGTCATTATCCTAAGCTATAATTATGACCCCTATTGGCACATGTTTACAGTAGGACTATATGTTTGGAGTTTTGGTGGTCAAGTAAAAATGTTACTTTAACAGTGAGAAAAGTAAATAGACAACTGAGTTAGTAAATTAATTGTGGTTTTAATTTGGACTATTTAAATAACAGGGTTGTCTTCATAAGTTAAGCATTTTAATGGCAAACTTGGTTGAAATTGAACAGTTTTAACGTGAGCATGCTTTAGGTGTCATGCAAAATTAAACGTATTCGCTATAAGAAATTGAAAACAGTTTCCAATGTTTTACCTTTCTCTTTCATTTGTTAAGTAGCATGTTGCAGCAAAAAAAGGCTCTCTCTCCGAGAGGAAGTGTTGTGGTGAAAAGGTTTATGGGCCTCATTACAACCCTGGTGGTAGCCGTTCCGTTAAAAACGGCACGGCTGCCACCGGAGTTGCATTTTTTCCGGCACCCGCGAATGGGCAAGAACCGGGTCATGCCGAGCTCGGCGGATCCGGTAATTGCCCGTTTGCGGGTGCCGGAATCAAGGACCTCCCGATCCCCATTCTGCCTCAAAAGGCTGAACGGGGGTGGGGACATTGGATGCACTGGCACATTCAGAGTTGTTCTGGTGCATCCGACGTGCTCTGCTCGGGGGTGCCGTTACACCCACCAGGAAAAACCTAGCGGGTGAGACAGCACCTGCGAGCAAAGCTCGTAGTATGGCGGCCCGGGAACTACGGTACTGGCATGCTTACTGGTACCGTAGTTCCGGACCGCCATGCTTGTAACGAGGCCCAATGCCTGGAACTTGCATTGTTGTTTCCCTTTGTGTTTATGGAGACCACATTTTGGGAATGCTGTCTATACCAGTCGTTATTGAGTGCCATCGAAACATTCTGATTGGCTGAGTGGAGGTCATTAAAGAGCTCCATGAATGAATACAGCTTAGAACAGGCTACTGAAGTTCCACGAATGCAGGTTATCCTAGCAACATCATAACACATGGAATCACCATGGTAACACAACAGTTTCTTCTTTGATTATGACTCTTTTCACAGTTATCTTATCAAAATGTGTACTTTCATTAGTTGCTTTATTTTATGTTCTTTATATTAAAATAGAGTACTATACCGTTAAAGAAAAAAACCCTGACACACAAATAATGCAATTGGGCCCGAAACATAATAATATAGTTTATTACTGTGGAAGTCAACATTGTAAAAAATTGTATTTTCTTCTTTTAGATGTGATCGCAACTCGTTAAGTAGCATGACGCTATCCCATTAGAGGCTTTGTGATACATTTCACTCTTATGATAGCAGGCGTCAGGGAACAGCAGGGCAGTTTTGATTCCTGGGATAAGAAGAGGAAGAAGTGAAAATGGATTCTGCGCTTCTTTCTTTTGGTTGCTTGGGAAATGTAGCGATTGATTCATTTTAAGTGGGATACTCTTTTCTCGCTTGGTGACTCTTTCAGCAGTTCATATTCTTGTAATCAGTGTACCATCATGCCAAAAAATCCAGCAAATATGTCAAAAGCCATTGCCCACAGTAGTCCCCATAAGCGCCCCTGCCTTTGATTAAGATTCTTTCATTAACATGGTGGTCTGTTCAGTAGCACACAGTTACTGTAAGCAGGAAAGGAAATAATTAGGCTGTGGGAGAATGCCGTGGCCATTACTGGTGACACCAGGAAGATCACAAGGAGCATACTTAGAGCAAAAAGAAAGGCACTTAAGAGATAATGGCCGTGGCAATTACATTGACGCTAACTCCTTCATTTTTACACCATTATTCTGTTTTATCAGTTCAAGGATTTTCCAAAACATGGGCCCGCCAAAGGAACAAACATGCATTGATGAATTATTGTATCTGTGAATGCATTTATGTTTTTTATGCCTAGCCATTTGTTGAACTATCTTAACTGTATAGCTATTTAAAGAATGCGTGCATTACCAGAACTCTGCATATCCATGCATTTGTCAATCATCAATATAGCCAACAATAAATAACGTGTTCCCTTTTAAATATCTCTATCTGCCTCTACACAAATGATATGTCAACTTGCAAAACAGACCATCTGCCCATCATTAATGGGGCACTATACATGCAAGCCCGCGATTCCAGTGGGACACAAAGTATCATGCATTGAATCAATCCAGCAGACAACTTATTCGTTTTTCCTTACTCGGGTTACTGGCTAATTGCCAGAACATTTCGATCCAGCCACCTGGAGGGGGCCCCGGAGGAGTAGCTGGAGTTCAGCATACACCGCCAGTATATCTTGAACTCTGCTTCTGTACCTTTCCTTCCCCTTCAGAAAGGGTTTGCAATTGTGTATAGGAATGCACATACTCCCGGTCCTATTAGGCATCTGCTGGTGGCTCTGAATACATGGAAGATTCTCTATTACACCCAGAGACCTACAGTCTGTAAATGCTTAAGAGCCCCTCTTCTATTTCCGTTTCATATGCTCAGAGAGGCGGGAGGAAGTATATCATCAGCTGTGGAGTACCAGGGTAAGCAACTGAGCCTGATTCAGTCCAGGGAGTTTCACATAGGTGTCCTTGATTCTAGACATCATTTCTGTTTGTGCAGTACGTGTCATCAACATTTGACATACCGGCCGAAACATGATTCATCATTTGTCCAAATACGGGGTCCACTTTGATGGTGACCGATCTTTGGTTAATTTATTCATTTTTTCCATCACAGAAAGGCCTGGATAAAAAACAATGGGGCCTCTCCACTCTCTCTGTGGTGTGTCACTAGTCAGAATAACCTCTACTCATGGTGACCAATAAGTGCTTTTGAATGTTTATCTACACTTCCACAGGTTTCACACCAATGGTATTTGTTGCGAAGTTGCTAGGATACTAAGCTCCGTGTTAGCAGCAACCTGGTTTGAATCGAACACCTTGATTAATGCCTTTGTGAAGTGTGTTTTCATTATTATAGGTTTCTTTTCTTTTCCTTTCGTAAACAGCAACAAGTGATGGGAAATCTGATGTTGAAGCTTATGGCTTTGTGCAGCAGCAATTGTCCTCACAGCCAGGTTGGCCCAAGGGTTGTACCTACTGACCTACAAGTTGGTGCTATCCTTCCATCTATGAAAAAGGGTATTCGAACTACTGGCATCTACTCCTGGTTATTATTTTAACAAAATACTAATTATTAGCTGAATTATTTACTGGTGGATATCCAATATCCAGAGTGCCTTGATGTGCAACCACTGTATTGAGGATGTATTGATCCAAACAACAAGCAGAGTGCCGCCATCCTGAAAGAAGCCAGCCCATAGAAGGAACATTACATTTCACACAAGGTAAGGAGCTGGTATGTTGCAGGCTGGCAATTGTTAATGCTATGTCTGGCTCCAAATGGGAGTAGGTGACTTTAAATGGAACATATTGTTATTATATCCAAACACAGACTAGCTCCAAATGGGGAACATTTATATTAACAGATCGAGAATATGGCTTAAGCCCACCATCCTTTTTTCCTTTGGCACGTACATCCAAATAGACTATCTTGGCACCCTCTTAACAATTGAAATTCAACTAGGTATTAAACCAGTAAAACACTATTTATAAAATCTCACTTTTAGGAACTCCTGCTTTACCCGAAGGGCTAGGTGCAAGCAACCTAACATGCCCACACTTTCTACCTTAGTCATTTAGTTAGTGTGCAAGAGACAATGGTATATGGGGCTCATTTGAAACGCAGCAATTACCATGCATTCATAACATTTTACATTCTAGTATCTATTTTGAGCATGCATTTATTTGTTTTACATTGAAAATGGGTCTCTTTCCGCTCTGTATTGCTCCCTTCTTACTCCTCATCTCAGTACTTGGGTAACTGAGGATGATGCAGTCCATTTATGTTCACTGATGTAAATTGCTTGACATATTTCCGCATGATGAGTCAATTCTACATGGATGATACTCAGAACTGGAAAATACAGTCTTGGAGCTTTTACCCGTTTTTCCATGGATGGAGGTATAGTTAAAAGGGCTTCATGAATGGCTTTCTCTATTTTCCCTAAAAGTGGGTATGGAAGCATGGCAATAGGCCATTAGGTTACTGGGTACCAAGGGGTCTTCTTCATGTGTACCTGGGGGATAGCATGTCTCATCCAATGAAGCCATGAAATGTCCCCCGGAGTATGTCCCCTGCCATGTTATCCTACCTCATATAGCCACCCCCAGGGTCAGGATGAGGTTGCGGCTGCCATCCCCTTGTCACATGGGAAGAGGCTACCACCGGGGGATCAATGATATCTCCATTGGACTCATCACAAAGCACATCCCAGAAAGAGCAGTAATTGTGGACTAAGAGGGGCTATTCATTGTCCTCTACAGACCTGATGTGTTGGCAGAATATCACAGGAAAGCCTGTAATGCTATTAGAATTATTGACAGTAGAATTAGAACAGCTAGACTATCCCACAAATGCATCCATAGACTATATTGCTGCAAAGTTGCATGAGCAGTGATTTATCCCCAATTTGCATGAGCATGTTTAAAATTGTATTATTATCTGTGCAGTTTGTCAGCAATTCACTGCCAGCCATAAATTGAGCATGGTGAAGGCAAAATTACCCCACCCTACAGAGGAAATTTCGGCATCTCCATATTTATTATATTCACATGACACAGGGATGTAACACCTATCAGTATATGATTGTCGTGATTTGTCCCTTTTCATGCTGAATAGAGGCAGGTCTGTGCGCTCCGCAAGACACAAAATCAGAAGCCAAATGCCTTGCATGTGAGGTGTTTTCCCCACTGGGGAGTGTGCAAAGTGTTACAATACGATAATGGACAGCACTTTGAAAATGATTTAATTAAGGAAATTGTCCCCTTATTGGGCATAAAGCAAACGTTATGTTGTATCTATCACCTCCAGGTGAATGGCATGGTAGAATGCCTTAATGGCCAGCTAAAACAGTGCATTCCTAAGTTGTGCACTGTCCTCTCCAAATATTAGCTCTATTGTTTGCCACTGGCTATGTTTGCCTTACTCAATCAGCAAGGTTTAGATCACCACATCACGCCACACTAATTGGTTACTGGCAGAATAATTAATGTTCCCCTTGTTCCTTCATGTAGTAGATTGCCCAGAGTACCACCACTGTTTTGGTTGATTTATATTTGACCACCATGATGGATGCTCTGAAGTTTATATCCCGCCAGATGAAGGTGTGCCAGGGGGGACAGGCCACAGCAAACAGATGTGAAGGAGAAGACAAAGATTCAATAGCCCAGGTACCACCACACCTACAACTGTACCCTAGGGAAGGCATGGTATCAGTAGTATGACACTGACACCATGGGTATACTTTGTAAAACCTTTATTGAAATTATTGGGGCTGGAGAAACTCCTATTTTTCCCTGTAACTAAGATGGGAGTAGTCTCAACCGTCAACGCAGTCCTAGTGGAGTCCGTCAATTCAAAATGGCCTATGCTAACAAAAACCTAATGCCTGCCCTATCTCTTGTACAAAAAAGTGTACAAAAGAGAACTGTATGCAAAAGCAAAAATCACGCTTCAAATGATAATGTGGTTGAACCAGCTCTCCTCCCCACGTGAGGCCTCACGAATAAAGGTGGTCCTTATAGGCAGTATGGCACACTCTGGCTCAATTTCCAACACAATAGACAGTTCAAAACTGTGGATCGAAGCCCGCCTGGCCTTCCATGTTAAAGTCTCTTTTATTGAATTTCAAAATAATGTTTCAACCAAAATGTTCACAAAGATCCCCCTCTGTTGGGCTCATACCATTCACCACACAGTTCTTGTAGGTCCTCCTCTGTTGGGCTCAGACCTCTCATGCTAAATTTTAAAACAAACTGGCAAGGGAGCTCCCTTCTACAAGCTTATGATACTTCCGGTCTCCCTCAGTCTTCAACACTTTGGGGTGTTGAAGACTTTCAAATGTGCGTGGCTTTCTTTACAGACCACCACTGGAACATGTCAACTCAAAGTTCACGGTTTAACTTTCACTCTTCCCTTCTCTAGGAATGAATCTTCTTTGTTTCACTTGTGTTGCCCATTCACTTTCTTGCTTTAAACAAAGTACCTTTCACTGATTATTTTGAGTGGGCTACTTCCTTTTACCGTTCCATTCCGTTACTTAGTATCGCAGATTTCCCAGCTGTCATTTACATCAAAGTTCACCCACAGGTCTAGCTTTCTTCGTGTCTCATCCACATGCGTGCATCCTTCACTTGAGATACAATGTTTCTATTTCAAACTTATACACACATCAGTCTCTCAGGTTGCTTTCCAAGTCACTGGCTGTATGCATCTTATTCTGTGTTTTGTGATTTCTAATCCATGAGTTAAGATTAGTACCTCCAGCTTGGCCTCACCTCCCCAACTCTGCCGTTCACCCGGGAGGATTGCTGGTGTCCTTGAAACACAATGCAGTCTTCACCTCAGAGATATGGCCGTCTCCACATGTCTTTTGCAGCCTGTCAGAGGCAACGACCTCCAGTAGGGAACTTTTGGGGTTATCCAACAGCAGCTCTCGTCCATTCGTCCGTCTCTCTGCTCTAGTAGGTTTGCCTTCATCCTGGAAGTTCTGCTCATACTCGTGTTCCGTCTTGCTCACAGTGTGTCTTTAGGTGTTGCATTCTATCCATATGAGGAGAGCTAATTCATATCATGTGTATGAACTTGATGTCAAGTGCCTGACTTCACCTTACCCGATTAACGGGACATGTCCAGTACAGTGTGTTAGAGTTAGTCTTGTTACCCTCAGTCACCCTCTTCCTCGGTCCAGTGTTTGTGTAAAAAAAGGGGGGTTGGGACCGCAGAGTATCCTAATAAATAGGAT
Source organism: Ambystoma mexicanum (assembly GCF_040938575.1). NCBI lineage: Eukaryota > Metazoa > Chordata > Amphibia > Caudata > Ambystomatidae > Ambystoma > Ambystoma mexicanum. Next base: position 655,399,483 of record NC_090933.1, on the reverse strand, counting down.
GTGGTAGATGATTAAAAAAGGGGGGAATTCTGCATCTCACCATCGATTGCCTCACCCCTATTCCCTGAAGACCCCTCACCCAGGTGATCCTCCCACACTGGTCCACACCCAGCAACTGGATCCAAAAGCGATGGCCGTGTCTTGGACAACTGGATGAGATGTCCCTGAGGACTAGCGGGTAAGACACCCTTTGGTTTTTCACACCTGTCAACAGCATGTTAGAAATGTTTTTGGAAAGTGGGATGCCACATGGTTTTTAAGACCATATGTTGTACAGTGGGCTACTGAATCAGATGTGAATATAAGAGGCAGAAGAGGATGGCTCCACCTAAGAGGCATCAAGAAGAACAACAGCAGCAACCCCTGTCTGACAACCAGGTGCAAGAAGAAGAAGGCATGGACCCTTGATTAATTTGAACTTTTTAAATGTTATGTAGCCAACAACTCATACAGACTTGGATTTTCTGCTTGGCATCTTGGGAGAAGTATTTTTTTTTAGGACAAAATTCTCATGGATAGTAGTCATTTTCCTTATTATTTTCTTCTTTCCTTTGGTTAGAATATAGTAGAAATATGGATAAAGAAGTGGTAGAGTACAAAATAAGAGTAGGAGAAGTATGAGAATAAAAAGAGAAATATGCAACATAGAAATTTCTTATAAAGATAAATATGAGGGGTTTTGCTCAGAGGTTGATAACATCTGGTATGGCCACAGGTAGGAGGTGGGAAGAGAGAGATAAAATTAGAGTTGTTATGTTTACTCTCTCATACCTCACACCACAGGTAAGCCCAGATTGTTTGTAGCACAAGAAATATCAGTAAACACAGCACATTGTCTGGTCCATCTCGCAGTTTGTGAAAAAAGAGAACTGCTCCAAGGCCACTGGTCCTATGTTAAATTGGTAGACAGTGATGATTACTTTCATGTTTTTACATATGATTATATTAAGGAACAGAGGATGTTGCATAGTTTTCTCAGAAGAAACACAGTAGTGAAATACACCTTGCAAGGGTCACATAATGGGGAGGGTACTTATCAGAGTCAAGAAGAAAAAAAAATATCACTGATGCTGCAGGAGCTGTGCTGCCATGCTGTTGGAGCAGGCCACAGTTCTGTATAATGGGGAAGGTTTTTACACAACCAGGGTGGACGGATGAAGTGATGGGATGCCTTGCAGTAAAAATGGTTGGGCTAGTGGAAGAAATGGTTACATTACTGAATAGTAAGTGCCTTGCTGATTGGGGGGAGTATGCTAATTTGCACACATGGGTGAATGTCAACAGAGAACCTTTCCACATACAAAGGCTGACAACACTGTCATTATATTTTAGAAATATTGGCATAGTACAAATAGGGAAACATACAGGATGCAAATGAGTTATGGATTTGCCAGGTATGAAATTTGGCACTGCAGTTTTGATGGACCATTATTGGTCCTGTGGCACACCAGCATGCATGTACCTCCCGCCATAGTGGAACAGTATATGTTCTCTTACCACCCTGCACTCACTAGTGCTTGTAGTGGTCCAGGGCCATGTTGTGCCATCAATGAACATCCTGCAGTAATGGATGTGCCCAACAAGAAAGGGGCTCATAGGAATATGGACTTTCAAAGGAGTAAGATAGATTATTATTTCTCACATTATTCTGCAGATAGATTAGTGGCAATACCTGAAAGATTAATGCTGTTCAGTAACGCAGATGTATTTTTTGCATCCCTGGTGGCCCCTGAGGTACAGGCAGCAGCAAATGAGAAATGGCTCCAAATAAAAAAGGTGGGAGTTGTTGCAATTGGCCAATTCCAGAGAGAGAGTTATGAAGGCCATTAAGGAAGAATTACGGGCTACCAGGCTAATTGCTCTCCAGAATAGGTATGTGCTAGACCGCCTCACTGCTATGTTAATGTTAATGTTAAAGGATATTTATACTGCGCCCTATCACCACCGGAGTGGTCCCCTGGCACTCTGGTGGCTCTAAAAGAGGGAGAGGGGGGGTGAATTAGTGGGAATAAGCTGGAAAAGTGCAAGAGAGCAGTGATTTGCTGTTGGTAGCCTCAGCCCAGTGGGTCCGTTGGTTGGGCTTGGGGTGTTTGCGGTCCGTAGTCGTCCTGTGCTGTTGTGCAAGGCTATGTGCGGTTTGTTTTGTTGTTGCAGTGTAGTGAGGTTTGTGCGGATTGCTGCGTATTAGAGTTGTGGTTGTGTTTGTTTAGAGTTTGAGCGGTGTATGCAGAGAGAAGAGATTGTTAGTAGATTGGTTAGTCGGCCTTTCTGTCCTTGCAATTGTGTCTAGGTGTGATGTTTGCTATCATTCACTATTCCTTCTGAGGCTGTGGTGCTTGCTAATTTCAAAATTCTGTCTAGATGTGAGGAAGGCTAGTGATCATGATTGTCATCATTCACAGTTTCATCTAAGTGTGGCGCATGCTAGCATTCAAATTCCTGTCTAGATGCAGCACAGATTAAATGGAGGGAGGATTGTGCACAAAAATAGGGGCAAGTTGCTGCACCATAACACCTGCAAACGACAAACAGAAGGGCAGTTTAACAGAAGCTATATCTGCCTTGCGCCATCTGCACACAACCATGGAACGGAGAATACTAAAGAAGTAGATAGGACTGGTATCATTGGATGTTCTCGTTAGTGCCTCCCTGGTTGGTTAAAGTATTGAAAGTAGTAGTGCCTCTTTTGCTGCTACTACTAGTAAGTATGTCCATCCTGCACATTATAAGTGGATATTGTAAAGTGGTAAAAAAGGGGAAGGAAGTAAAATTATGTCTCTTACTACTGCTACTATAGAAGATACTGCTGGCCCAGTGCACACTGATACGCAGACAGATGCACCATTTGTCCCAGATGAAATTAGGATGGTTCCGATAGAGAGACCTATTGGACCAAATAATAACTAGGTTTATGCCCAATTTTGATCCTGAGAACTATACACAACGCTAGGTAGACTATGAGAGTGATTATGACTGCTGTTTTATGTTGTGGGGAACAGAATAATATTTGAAAAGAGCAGGTAGCTTGAGGGGGGTTCGTAGAGTTTGGATCCCTAAAGATGAGTATGCTAAAATGTGGCAGATAAAGGGCATTTGGACAATTGATTGACCAGAGGGGGAAATGTGATAGTATATCTAAGACCAGTGACATGCAAGGCCATGCCCCACCTGTTCCCGAATGACAGTGAACATATAGAATAAGAAAACTAAAATACAGTGTTTTTTTGTGTTTGACATTGCCAAATTGAATTCAACACAAGTAGGATAGACTTAGTTTTGCCACATTGTAGGGAACTAGTTTGCACATTGCAGGAAGGGTTAGGTTGTGTAATACACAGAGAGAGAACACAGTGAATGGTGGTATGCACAGTTTTATAATAATAATAATCATAATTTAGCATTTATATAGCGCTACATACCCTCAGGCATCTGAGCGCTGCTTATTATTACCCACGGTGTGTGCTGCTCATTCATTGACCTCGGAAGGATGAAAGGCTGAGTTTGGCCCTGCCGGAATTGAAACCTGCATTGGCAGGCACTGCACGGATATCAAAGTGAGCGCTCTACTCGCTGTGCTATCTGACCGACTAACCGGCTGACCGTATATACCGTATATATATTTATATTAACTGAAAAAATGTGTTAAAGGGATGTTATGGTTAAGTTGCACTAATAAAAACCTATGAAACTTGCTGGAAAAACTGAAAAAACTCAGAAATTCACCAGTTATGGTAAGCTAAGCAACCATAGCTCATGCCACCACCACTGTGCACCACTAAGACTAACACCCAGGATATCAAAGATGACATCACAAATGTAATTGATGACATCACTGATGACATCACATATGAAATACATTTTGATGAAAAGTCCCTACAAGGGGTTGTGTTCAAAATGTTGGTACCAAGATCAGGGGTGATCTGGAGAACTATCCTGAACTACTTAATCTATTCCATTGAGTGAGGATTTTTTTTTAAAACCCTAACGAGCCGATTCATGGAATTAATGTGCGTTGAAATTTTCAGCGCAAGCGTGCGAAAGCGTGCGAATCTCAGTGCCAGTGCAAAAATGGCAACGAAACCCACGCACAGCGATTCATGGAAGTCCGTGTGTGAGGAAATTCCAGGATGTGCGCCGAAATTCTGCGTGGTGCACGCTGGCGCACACGTCTACAAACAGCGTGCGCTAAGCGCACAGCGAAATCGCACATAGCGCGGCGCACACAACAAAAGTAGAAGGAACAGGGGGCGTGACACGCGGAATGGGGAACAGCTCGTGAAAATGTGGCCTTCATGGGGAAAGTACAGGAGGCAAGTGCACGCACGTTCAAAACACGTATTCATGGAATCGAACGGGGCTAACGCGTGTGCCAAAAAAGACGCGCTAATCCAGAAACACGTAAGCCAGCTGGAAGCAGGCGTACGTGGACCCGCGCAGCATCAAAGTGTGCGCAAACAACAAACAAGCACAGACACCAGGATGAATATACCATTCCTAGCAGCAGTGGTCGTGGGATACCGCAGGAGGAGGAGGGTAGTCAGGCCCAGAATTTTTACACCCAGAACCAGCCTTTTTGGGATGCCTGATGACCAGGTGTATGGGAGGTACAGGTTTCCACCTCACATAATACTCGACCTGGTCAGTGAGTGGGAGGATGACCTCACATCACCCACCCTGTGCTCCCAAGCACTCAGCCCCCTGCAGAAGGTCCTCAATGTACTGCACTTCTTGGCCACTGGATCATTTCAACAGACAACTGCTATAGTGGGGGGAGTGTCACAGGCCACGCAGTCACGCTGCCTACACCAGGTCTTGGCCATCATGACTGCACGCCCATCAGTCCGCAGGCACATATACCTGCCCAGAACACCTGCAGAAAGGCAGGCTGTCGTCCAGGATTTTTACAGGGTGGCACACTTCCCCAAAGTGCTAGGTGCCATTGACTGCACCCATGTGGCACTACGTCCCCCCCCAGGGCATCAGGGCACATCTACAGAAACCGCAAGCACTGGCATTCCATCAACGTCCAGGTAGTATGTGATGCCAAGGGAATCATCACCTCAGTATATGCCAACTATCCAGGGTCCACCCACGACAGTTTTATTTACAGAATGTCAACCCTAAACCGGGACCTAGAAGCTGGGCGGCATGGCGATACATGGCTGCTCGGTGAGTATAAATGCCACAGCACATGCATGCATGTCAGATACTGAGTAATGTCACAACCCCACTAATGATACCCATCACCACCTTCCCAGGGGACAGTGCCTACCCTCTGAGCACCCACATGATGACGCCAATTCGGAACCCCACCACGCCACCCAAGGTAAGATACAACACAGCCCACATTACAAACCGGGGCATAGTGGAGCGCACATTCGGAGTGCTCAAGTCACGCTTTCGCTCCCTTGACCGTTCTGGCGGACAGCTGTTATACGCTCCCCCACTAGTGTGCAGGATCATAGTGGCAGCATGTGTCCTGCACAACGTTGCAACATGCCGGGGTCTGCCCGTGGACATGGTGGTGCCCTCACATCCCCAACCACAAGCACACCCACTGCGCATGGGAGGGGAAAGGGCACGGGGTGAGGCAGCCCGTACGCAGCTGGTGGATAATTACTTCACCTAAAATCACACCCCTGTGGAGTGCACACAGCCCTGGCACATGCCATCTGACAATCAATGATGATGACATAAGGGACAGTCAACTGTCACAACCATACCAGCCTGAGATTGGTCACCTGGAAGTGTTACATTGTGTGCCCTACCTACACAAACACCACCAACGCTGTGTCAGCAAAAGACACACTTCTATGCTGCAAAAATCATGACCCCCTTGCAAAATACGACATGACAACAGTGCCATGTCACCCAACTCCTCCCCAGCATAGCCACCCAACACACCATGGCATGTCATGCTATGTGAGAGCAAACAAAGCAATCCCCAAAACATCACACAAGTGTCAAAGTACAGTGTCCTCAATGGAAACTACCCACACACAATATGCTCCCAGTAATGTAGAACTAACAACACACATGACCAAATACTTACCAACAATATAATGCAGCTACACAACCATAAACATGACAGTACTAAGTTGTAGTGGTAGTCTTACAACCTGATCATGCCAGCACATCGGCCACTTCCAACTGTACAGTGCTGCTACCACGCAAATATCCAAGTGCACTGCTTACAACATGAACTCCATCTCCAAAGTAGGCGGCCTTATGAAGACATGAGTAATTAACCTGCAAATTAGGCGAAAGACATGGATGCACAAACACATAGCAATACACCATGAAGTGTACAATTCAACAACAATATCCACTAGGAATGTATACACAGTATTCACTACAGACTGCCCACACAGCTCATGGGAGTCCTACGTCACCGTGTAAGTCAATGTCACATGGGCACACCCTTTGCAAGCCCATGGAAACAGGAAGCAGGAGGGGTGTGTGTCTCACGAACCCAAGCATCTAACCCAAACTCAGGACAAGCCTGCATGTGCCCAGCAGGAATACAGTGGATGCCCACGGGAGCCACACAAGGCAACACACTGAAAAAAAAAAAAAAATCAAAAATGGCCATGTGGGGGTCAGGGGGGGAGACCACCCAGGAGGTCCGAGGACAGGGTGCGCACCAACACCCACCTGTGTGGATGTCGGGAAAAAAAACACCTCCATGGGCTCATGGCCTGAACGGCTATGCCAATGTGGGAGAACTGCTGCTGTCGCTATCATCACCCTCTGCTGCTGCCACAGGAGGTGGTGCTGCCACAGGAGGTGGTGGTACAATGGGAGGCAACCCACGCAAAGCCCTGGTAGGGTCCTCCATGGCAGCAAGCATTCAGGTGTGGAAGGTCTCGTTTTGGAGGATTATAGTGCGGAGATCCGCATGCAGCACCTGACGTGATGCATGGATCTCCTCCCGAGTTGCCTGCATCTCAGCTGAGAGCGAAAGTGTGAGCCGCTCCAGCTGCTGTTCTGTCCTCAAGTTAGTGGAAGCCTCAAGGTCAACAAGAGTCTCCCTGAGGTGATGGAGTTCTACCCTCAGGGCTTCCCTGTGGCCCTGGGACTCTATTGATATCGATTGGCGTAGAGTCTCCAGTGCCGCCCGTCTGTCCCTGTTGGACGCCAACATGTCCTCCCTGTGTGATTGGCAAATGGAGTCTGTTGCCTGCTGTAGTAGCTCCATCTTCCTTTCAGGGGGGACAATGGAAGTGGCCACCCTCTCCATTGCTTGAGCCATCATCTCAACTGATGCTGCCTGTTGGGTTGCCATACTGTAAATGGATTGTTCCAATGCGGTATTGCCTGGTGGCATACGGCCACCGCGTCGGCGGGCACCACACCTGTTTGGGGCAAGGCGATCTGCGCCTTGCTGTGCCGGCACTGCCTGAGGCTGCAGGACTGCATTCCCCCTCTGATCTGCTGGCCCAGGAACAGGATCAGATGTTGTGGAGTGTGACCCTGCATCCGTAACCACCAAAGGTGGATTTACCAACACTGACATCCCCATAGAGGGTTCTACCCCTGGTACAGGTGGGTTGGACAGAACAGAATCCCTGCCACAAACACTTACCTGCAACGGCACATAGGTCTCATCATCCGAATCAGCACCTGAATAGAGGTCTGGGGAGGTGCACCCAGAGGCAGCCCTCGATAGAATGTTCTGCATCAAGATTGGGATCTCACCCACCACCACACCACATCCCCCACTGGTGGCGGTCGTTCCTGAGATTCCTCCTGGGTCTGCACCATCTCCTCAACCTCAACAGCATCAAGTGCGTCATCCCCTGCAAAAACATGAAAGACATAAAATGGAAACAGGCATTAGCACCATAGCACACAAATAGGCCTGACAAGCTACATAACCAGTACATGATTTACACGATTTACACATGTCCCACATGACTATACCCTCCCATGCATGCACTGTCACGGAGTTTGAAGGGGACCCAAAAGGCAGACACTGATGACACCTACATGGAAGGGTAACACATTTGCTGCATTCTGGGTAGCACTGCCATCACACATTGGCCTGTGAGTGGCATGTCCAATACACATACATGACACATGGCATCACACAGATGGCATGTACCATAGCCATGGTAAATTCCACATGTCAGTGAATGAATACTGTCAGCCATCCATGTGAGATGGACATGATGAGATGAAAAATGCTACATAGAGTGACAAATAGGCATGTGCCACACACTGCAACACATCCAGTGTACAAAAATACAGTGATTGCAGGGCGATGTACACATCAATGGTTTGTCACTTCAACATGACAGGAAACAACTATCATGTTCCACATTCAAACAGGCCCCATAAATTCCTCTGATCAGGCCAATACTCAATTAGCCTGAATGGTCAAATCATTCATCTAACAAGATAACACATGTGGTCCAATGTGGGGTTCATCAATGACAGAAGCATGTCACAAATGTGACAATAGGGCTGAGGAATGCGTAGCCAAAGTGGGAGAATTGAAACGATCAGCCTGAACGAACACTGAAAAATACAAACAATGTTGTTGCAAGATGCCACTTCAAGGGCAACTGCCATAATGTTGATCCAAATTACTAATGTGGGCAGAAGGGATACTGTCACACCCAAATCAAAAGTCGCTGAATGTTTTGGATGAAGCACATGGGTGACCCATACCACTCAGGCACACACACCCTCACCTGGCACTCAATCAGAACCCGTCACCCAAACAACATACACATGCATTACACACACATGCATGGGCACTCACCGGACAATGCTTCATAATCAGGTAGTCCTCCCACACCTTGGATCTGTTCTTCTGTGACGAAGGCCCCAGCAACAGACTCATGTTCAGTGAGTTTGTTGTCCTCTTGTGAAGACCCACCACCAGTCATCAGAGTAGCGGCATAATTTGAGGCCAGCTTGTTCTTTGCTCTGCGTTTCAGGTCATTCCACTGCTTGTAGCAATCATCAGCTGAGCGCCTCACAAATCCAAGGGCACTTATGTCATTGACGATGGTCTGCCAGTGTGCCTTACGTTGACGAGGTGTGGTCTTGCACCCTGCAGTCACCACCATTTCATGGCTATGTGCTGACACATAGCCCACAAGTGCATCAAGCTTTGTCTCATTGAAGCAAGGCTTCCTTGAGGTACCGGAGTGTGTAGCCGGGCCTGGGGTCTCAGCCAGAGCCCCCTTCTTCTGAGCTTGGATGGTGTCAGCCACGTTTCCCTCAACCATGGGGGGGGCATGGGTGTCCCTGATTGTTCCTCCACACATGGGGGCATATGGGTACCCTGCAAATCCCAGCCACGTCCCCTACCGCGCCCACCACGCCCACCTTTTGAGGGTCGGCCACCTTTGCCTCCCTTACCGCTTGGTCGCCTCCCAGCCATGGCACTGATGTTGTTGTGCGTATGGGAGTTGCAGTAAACTATTGTCCTGGGCAATTGGGGGTCAAAGGGGTAGGATACCAGATGGAATTCGTAACCTAGTGCTCTAACAAGGCTGTCTGTGACCCCTGGGGGAAGATGATGGGTCACGCAAAGCACAGACAGCCCAAAATAAAAAATAAACGTGTACGCAACCCCTCGTACACCACGTGCGTGAAAAAATTAACTTGCACTACGCGGTGGCACCCAGAAACACAAAAATAAGCGTATGCGTAATACACGCAGCTTACAATGACCTCTGAAGGGGAACCCGACACACGGGGCAAGCACAGTTGCTAAGTACGTGCGGAACTCACTGTCTGCCTGGAAAAAGAACGTAAAAAATATGCGCGTGTGCGCATTGGCAACACCCCCACCAAAAGAAGAATTGTACGCTGTCTGAGGAGACAGGACAAAAGGAGAAGTGAACTCTGTTTGAGGAAACAGGCCCAACAAAAAATCAGAAAAGAGCTGTCAGAGGTAACAGGGAGTACAAACTAGAAACGCTGTGAAGTAATCGTGTGTGAACCGACAAGAAGTTCAGATTTCAACCACTCGCTCTCCACGAAAAGCACGTACAAGGAAATGGCGTCCTACCCGCAGCTTTTAAACCGGCCCACACGTACACGTCAGAGACACGTGTACGTGGGCGCTTTCATCTAATTACACGCGATGACACTTGGACGTGCAGTTTTTTCATGTGTGCTCTGTCATCACCTGCTATGAGGGAAATGCCTGCGCGCGTAATGTAACTTACGTGCCTATGCGCTAAGGGCCTTTGGTCCAATGGAATCGCGTGCGTGCGCTGACGCGATTACGCACTAAGGCCCTTTCCTCGAATTACACGCTGAGGTGCAAGATTTTCACGTGCCAAATCACTCCGTATCAAGCTGGCCACGCGAAAACACATGGAAGACCACGCTCCTGCCCTGAAGGCCATTTTCCTGCCCCCAAGAGCCCTGAGCACGCTCCCACCTGCCATCTGCTGCTGCCTGACTGCCTGCTACCCACGTGCCCTGCTATTTGGTGCCTGCACATCAGCCATTTGCAGGGGTCCAGTTGCTGTGTCCACCCCTGCTGGAACTGAAGACTCCCGACTGGGATACCATTGCTCCACAGCCAAGCCCCAGGACCCAGTTGCCCACCCACATCTGCCTCGGGGGTCGCCATGTCAGGGCAAACACCATCTGAGACCACTGACGACCCCCAGCCAGAGGGGCAGAGGGCCACCAGCTTCAGTCAGAAGGAAGTTGGTGTCCTGGTGGAGCATGTCCTGGGGCAGTATGTTGCCCTCTTTGGAACATCACGCGCCAACATGGAAGGATGGGATAGGATCTGGGATGACTTTGTGGTTGCCATCAACGCGGAGGGGGTGGCAACCCGCAACATCAAGCAAGTCAAAAAGCGCTGGGAGGACTTGAGGTCCAGGACCCTCAACAAGGCCCGGCGCCTCGTGGAGGGGGGCCGGGGCAGCATGAGTACCATCCAGATGAGGGTCCTGGAACGCGTAGGCCCAGCGCTCCACGTCCAGATCCTTCGGAGGCAGACCCATCCGGAGTTGAGCAGTAAGTGGCCAAGCATTGCTGTGTGAGACAGGGCATGATGCAGGGTGCTGGTTGTCTGATACTTGCCTGTATGTGTGACATAGGCCATGTACATATGTGTGTGTGCAGGGACATCATGGTCATGCATGTGAGACCAGTAATGTGTGAACCACATGGTTGGTGCATGTGTTACAATGCAACATGCAGAGCAGCATGCGGAATGCACACATTAATGCATGCCTGTCTCTGTTATTGGACATGGATGGGATGTGAGAGATGGGTGCTGCTGTCATGGCATTGTATGGTGTCCATGTCTGTGTGTCTGACTTGCGTGTCTGTGACTTGTAAATGCCATGGATGCATGACACATGTCTGTGACAATGTTCAGATTCACTGATGCAGCCTACTCATCCTTGTATCCACTGTTTCTGGGGTGTACGAGGCCAGATGGATGAAACTACGGTGAAGTGTGTGCATGTGATAGGCATGACCCATGATGCATGTGAGTTTCAAACCAGCATTGTATGTTTCAAGAGTCCCTTGGACATGTATTCTAATCTTCATAGCATGCGCCATGCCTGTTACTGCATGTGTTCTGCCTGCACTGACCCGTGTGTTGTGGAGGGACATGATGGAAGTGATGTTTGACAGTCCCACTCATCTGCTATTGCTTCCTGTCTAGGGGACCATTGTACAGTACCCTGATGCTTGTGTTCTATGTCTCCCTCTACACAGCGGCAAGTGATGAAGAGGGCAGAGATGGCGCTGTGGAGCAAAGCGGTGGGGATTCCCCCACCGGCCGGCGACGCAAGGCCCAGTCACCCTCCCAGAATTTACCATCGTCCGGGAGTGAGGGGACTGGTGCTGCGTCTGCCACTACAGCTGCAGCGGAAGGGGTGGGTGAGCCCCCACAGGGGCTTGCAACGGCGGAAGACGGTGTGGAGCCATCCAGGTTAGTGGTTTCCACAGAGGAGGAGGAGGCCACTACTGAGCCGCACATGGGGCCTGGTGGGGGTGGTCCCACTGGTGCAAGTGGTGCAGTCCAGGGCCAGAGGCAGGAGGCAGCACAGGTCACCGCGGAGGGGCCTGTGCATGTCGCTGTCCCTGACCCTGTGACTGCACAACCGTGCACTAGCAGGGATGCCCCATCCCAGGCCCGTCCGCAGGTAGGGGAGGGTGTCCATGTCATCTGAAACTCCTCTACCTACAGACGAGGGGACCCCTGGCCGTATGGAGAAGGTCCTGATTGGTGTCGCTTTGCGCATGCGTGACATTCGTGATGAGGTGCGTGCTTCCTGGGGGGAGCACGCACGTCATCACAAAGAGCAGTGTGCCAACGTGGCCCAGTTGGGAGTGTCCATAGTCGGGGGTTTTGTACATATGTCGGCCACTCTGGCGGCCCTCTCCTCCTCTGTGGAGACTATGCGCCAGTCGTTCTCCATGCCGTCTTCCGGCCCAGATGCCACCAGGGCCCCCTGTGGACCTGCCCTGACCAACGCAGCCAGCTCGCTGGGGATCCCATCCCTGCCACAGTCGGGAGGCGGAGATCCAGTAGGGGTGGACACCACAGCAACTGGACCCCAGCAGATGGAGGATGTGCCGGCATCATCGAGCAGGGCACGTGCAGGACGGTGTTGGTGGATTCCATCAGTCTGGATGCCGTTGTGCTGGCAGAGGCAGTTGCGTCAGAGGCAGCGGCAGGCTCAATGTGGGAGGCATCATGGCTCGGGGCCATCTACATCAGAGGGGCAGGCATCGGCCAGAGGGCAGCAGGACCCTAGAATGGGAGGGTCTTCTGTGTGGCAGCGTTGTTGGGCCAGCAGATAGGTGCGGAGCGGCGGCGGGCGGAGGAGGCACGGCTCACAATGGTCAGGGCAGAGAACTCCATGCGCAGGGCGCTGAGGCGGGCTGAGTGCCTCGAGGGAATTAGCAGGGAGTTGGAGGTGGACATGGTGTTATCCCTGCGAGACCTCAGGGCCAGAGAACAGGCCCGCCTCCAAGACATTGAACAGGAGTTTGCTGATGCCCTGGCCCATGACATCAACAAGTGAGCCGTTGGACTTTCCCGCCGCCATTGTATATAGTTCATTAGTGTTAAGTTTCATTTCTTTTTTCTTTCATTTGGGGCGCATGGACTATGCCCCACATTTCTGTATATAGTTAGTAATTAGGTAGGTTTCATTGTAGGTTTCATATATGTCGTTGGGCTCATGGACCCTGGATTTGCTATTTGTACATAGTTTTACAGTGGATTTTTCTCCTTCATCTTTATTTTTCTTCACCATGGAGCAATGGATATTACGCTTTTCTTTCCCTTTGGATTTGCTTTGTTGGACGGTGACTTTGGACACATTTTCATTTGGATTAATTTGGATTCTCATTTTTTTTTATTTATCATTTTTTTGGACATGCTGCATTTTGATTATTATTGGCATTATTGTGTGTTTTTATTTCATTCCCTTCATTTTGACTTGAATACATTTTTGTTTCTTACTTCAATGTGTGGTCTTCTCTCATTGGTTTCATGCATGTCACAATGTGGGTTTTCTCAGTCATGTGTTGCCATTGTGTGGGTCTGACAGACTTGTACTCATGTACATACTGCTTATTTGTGATCTATCATGTAATGATGATTTCAATTCGGAGTGGATGTAAAGCTTGGTTGGTTGTTTGGACTGGGGTGCTGTGGGGTGCGATTTGTGTGGCCATAAGAGCCAGGGATCTGGATTGTGATGACGTGTTGGCTGGGGGACATGTGTCGGGCCTGCTGGCAGGTGCCTGTCAATGATGGGGGGGTGGGGGTGCAGGGGGTCATGAGTGGGACATGAGTGGGGGCCTGCTGGTAGGTGCCCTGCACTGCGGTGGGGTGGGGGTGCAGGCGGTCATGAGTGGGACATGAGTGGGGGCCTGCTGGCAGGTGCCCTGCACTGCTGGGGGGTGGGGGTGCAGGGGGTCATGAGTGGGACATGAGTGGGGGCCTGATGGCAGGTGCCCCTGACTGCTGGGGGGTGGGGGTGCAGGGGGACATGTGTGGGGGCCTGCTGGCAGGTGCCCTGCACTGCTGGGGGGTGGGGGTGCAGGGGGTCATGAGTGGGACATGAGTGGGGGCCTGTGCTGCACTGCTGGGGGGTGGGGGTGCAGGGGGTCATGAGTGGGTCATGAGTGGGGGCCTGGTGGCAGGTGCCCTGCACTGCTGGGGGGTGGGGGTGCAGGGGGCCATGAGTGGGACATGAGTGGGGGCCTGCTGGCAGGTGCCCCTGACTGCGGGGGATGGGGGTGCAGGGGGACATGTGTGGGGGCTTGCTGGCAGGTGCCCCTGACTGCTGGGGGGTGGGGGTGCAGTGGGACATGTGTGGGGGCCTGATGGCAGGTGCCCCTGACTGCTGGGGGTGGGGGTGCATGGTTTGTGGGACATGAATGGGGTCCTGCTGGCAGGTTCCCCTGACTGCTTGGGGGTGGGGGTTCAGGGTGACATGTGTGGGGGCCTGCTGGCAGGTGCCCTGCACTGCTGGGGGGTAGGGGTGCTGGGGGCCATGTGTGGGGGCTTGCTGGCAGGTGCCCCTGACTGCTGGGGGGTGGGGGTGCTGGGGGACATGTGTGGGGGCCTGCTGGCAGGTGCCCCTGACTGCTGGGGGGTGGGGGTGCTGGGGGACATGTGTGGGGGCCTGCTGGCAGGTGTCCCTGACTGCTGGGGGGTGGGGGTGCTGGGGGACATGTGTGGGGGCCTGCTGGTAGGTGCCCCTGACTGCTGGGGGGTGGGGGCGCAGGGGGACATGTGTGGGGGCCTGCTGGCAGGTGCCCCTGACTGCTGGGGGGTGGGGGTGCAGGGGGACATGTGTGGGACATGAGTGGGGGCCTGCTGGCAGGTGCCCCTCACTGCTGTAGGGTGGGGGTGCTGGGAGACATGAGTTGGTGATCATATTGCAACGTGACATGTGGCTTGGCTGGGGGGCATGCCCATGGTGGATGGGCTTCCTGTGGGACATGACCAGGGGTGCAGGGTAGTCCCCTGTGGTGTGGGCTGCCTGCAGGGGCTGTGGAGGGGGTAGAGGGGACACCTGGGAGGACCCACACTGCCAATTCACGTGTAGGACTCCCCGCGTACCCCCGAAATATGCGTTCCCCGCTCTGACAGCAAAATCGCGTGCGAAACTTTATGCGCAGCCCAGTAATACAAGTATCCTACTCCAATCGCGTGTGAAACTTCCCGCGCACCCCTGAAATACACATACCCAGCCCAATCGCGTGTGAAACTTCCCACGCACCCCTGAAATTCACGTACCCAGCCCAATCGCGTATGAAACTTCCCGGGCACCCCTGAAATACACGTACCCAGGTCAATCGCGTGTGAAACTTCCCACGCACCCTGAAATTCACGTACCCAGCCCAATCGCATATGAAACTTCCTGCGCACCCCTGAAATACACGTACCCAGGCCAATCGCATGTGAAACGTCCCACGCACCCCTGAAATTCACGTACCCAGCCCAATCGCGTATGAAACTTCCCGCGCACCCCTGAAATACACGTACCCAGGCTAATCGCATGTGAAACTTCCCGCGCACCCATGAAATACACGTACCCAGCACAATCGCATGTGAAACTTCCCGCGCACCCCCGAAATACACGTACCCAGGCCAATCGCGTGTGACACTTCCCGCGCACCCCCGAAATACACGTACCCAGCCCAATCGCGTGTGAAACTTCCAGCGCACCCCCAAAATACACGTACACAGGCCAATCGTGTGTGGAACTTCCCGCGCACCCCTGAAATACACGTACCCAGGCCAATCGCATGTGAAACTTCCCGCGCACCCCTGAAATACACGTACCCAGGCCAATCACGTGTGAAACTTCCCGCGCACCCCTGAAATACACATACCCAGCACAATCGCATGTGAAACTTCCTGCCCAATCCTGAATTACACGTACCCAGGCCAATCGCGTGTGACACTTCCCGCGCACCCCCGAAATACACGTACCCAGCCCAATCACGTGTGAAACTTCCCGCGCACCCCTGAAATACACGTACCCAGGCCAATCGCGTGTGAAACTTCCTGCGCACCCCTGAAATACACGTACCCAGGCCAATCGCGTGTGAAGCTTCCCGCGCACCCCTGAAATACACGTACCCAGGACAATCGCATGTGAAACTTCCCACTCAGCCCTGAAATACACGTACCCAGGCCAATCGCGTGTGAGACTTCCCGTGCACCCCTGAAATACACGTACCCATGCCAATCGCGTGTGAAACTTCCCGCGCACCCCTGAAATACACATACCCAGCCCAATCGCGTTTGAAACTTCCCGCGCACCCCTGAAATACACGTACCCAGGCCAATCGCGTGTGAAAATTCCCGCGCACCCCTGAAATACACGTACCGTGCTGAAATCGCATGTGAAACTTCCCGCGAACCCCAGTAATACACGTACCCCAGTCGCCCAGGCCCTTTCGCGTTTGAAACTTCATGCGCACCCCAGTAATACACGTTCCCCTCTTGGCGTTTGCTATTTCGCAGCCCTGTAAACTGGTCCAAGGTTAGCGCAGCCCTTTGCGCTGAATTGGGAATTTTGATGGCTTTTCCTTGTGCGATGGCGTTCTTGGGGGCGTAACTGGCGCTGCTGCAGGGTCACTGCGCCACTCTGCGCCACGGTTGGTTTTGGAGGCTAAAATCCATGAATACGCTGTGATCGGAAATCGATTTTAGTGCACGCAGCTGGCGCAGACATTCGCATGCGCTCACTGTGTGCCAGCCGCGTGCGCCACTTTTGTGCGAAATTCTATGAATTACCCTGTATAACTTTTCCCCCCTTGACAAAACCACACTGACTCTAGATGGATTTTGACCAACTTTGCCCCATGAGTGGTGGCTTAGTCCCAAAAGCATGATTTTGCAAATTTGGTGTAAACCTATCCAGTTGTATTTAAAAAATGGCCAAAAACTAGGTCAACAAAAATGTGTGATATCTGGGTCCGGTCCAGAGACTCATTTCCTGATTCTGAGTAAGCAAGCTCCCTTGGACCAATCAGGGGGTGGCTTGGTGTCTGCAGACATAAAAAATGCACCTGGATTGGAAGTTCAAAAACATTAGGTGTGTCAGATCTTTTGAAACGGTCGCCATGTTCGATCCTCTGACAGCCACTGCTGACTGCGTACATCGTGGTGTGCAAAAAGTTGACAAAAGTTGACAGGGAGCTGTTTTTATATGTGAATAAAAGTATTGCAGGTGCCACCAAGTCTGTGGTCAATTCTGCTGTCCTTAGACAGTGCAGTGGTAAAAAAGTCTGGAAAACACATTTGGGTTAATTTGGTGGAAGAAAGAGGTCCTGGAAAGGGTGGTGGAGTAGAAAAAATTTGACATGAAGCTGTTTTATAGGTGAAAATAAGTTGTTCAGGTATCGCTGAGTCTGCGGTCAATTCTTGTGTCTGCGGACATCATTTGGATTGCAGGGGTTTCTGGGTGAGTCTTGTTATTTGAAGGTGAATTGTATGTACTTGTTATTTGGTTTAATTATATTGTAGTGGTTGTGGCGAGTGGCCAGATTCTTGGGGGCATGGCCATAGGTGACACACAATAAAGTGTGCATAGTAATTATAGGTAATGTAGGGGAGTATACAATATTTGTAATATGGTGGAATTATATAATTGAAGTGTATATGGTATTTATGATTGTAGTACAATTAAGGGTAGTGCTTATGGAATATGTATTTGTTTCTTTGTGAAGATAGCAAATAGGACAATACTTCATATGGTTACTTAGTTGCATATGGTAATAAAGCTGTAATTTCTAGTTCTATTTCTGTAAAGAAAAACAGTATAATGTGTTAAGCAGGATCATTTAAAACCTTTAATTGCATGCAATTTTACATATAGATTAACTTTTTTGACCCTCATAAATGGTGCATTTATATGTACTATGTTTGGTGCTACACATTTGTTGTACTGACATGAAATAATCATTGGGTCACTGGGAAATAAAATGCATAGTGGATAAAAATAAAAACTACTGTAATTATGTGAGTGTAAGTCTGATAGTATGTTTGTTTGAAGTATGTTGTAATTAAGGGAATGTTTAAAGTAGTTAGATACCCATTGGCGTATTCTAACTATATTAGACTTTGCAAGACGTTTTACAATAAGAATTACTGTGATGGCATAGTTAAAGTATATTACAATCAAGGGTGTTTTTAATGTAGTTAGATACCTGTTGGCGTATTCTGACTGTCTTGGATTTTAAAAGTACTATTCTAGTATTTTAGATGTACATAGATACCAGTTGGCGTATTCTTACTGTTTATTTACTATACTTTAGTGACTAAATTTGGGTTGAAGGAATATTAAGTAGACGTTTGTTAGATTTCCTATGGTTTGGAGTAACAGAAGTGTTGTTACATTCAAACCAACCACTTATTTTTTTGAATTATGGAGTATAGTGGCCAGAAGTGGGTGTGGCACCAGTGTGGTAGATTATGCCCACAACTGGTCCGAGCCGTGTAAGTAAATGTTGTGAACAATTGGTGACAATTGGAAGAGAAGATTGATTGCTACATTTGCATAGTAATTTACTCCAGTTGTGTTTTTGAATTTAAATAGAACAGATAATTGTGCCTCTGTATCCTTTGAAGGGCCTCTAGTTGTTTTTGAGAAGAGACATTTGTCACTGTCTTCTAATGGACGTGCAGTTGTTTTTCGACAAAACAGTTTTGTGGTTGTATTATTTGATGGAGCAGCAGTTGTTCTTTGTTTCTTTAGTGGTATGGCTTCGAGATATGCTATTTGTTCTCTTTGTATTAGTTTTCTTTTTAAATGTTTTCTTTTTTGAGGTGCAGGTACAGTCCACATAGCCTGTTTTGTTATCGGATGCAACAAAGGTCAATGCTGACTTTGTCTGCATCAAAGTTAACTGGCAATAGACCATCGAGTGTACGTAGACGTGAAAGTGTTATGTAACACAGACCTTCTTCAAAAACGGTCCTGCCAATGTCAATCAATGCGTGATCTAGGGTTAGACCTTGCAAATTGTGGGTAATGACAGCACATGCAAGAGATAAAGCAAATTATTCTCTGCGTACATACAATAGAAGGAAATGTGCTATTGTGCTGCCTATTCTTTTATCTTCGCGGATGTTGGCAAACTGATTGTTGTTGTCTTATGGATTTGTTTGGAAGCCAACATCTGTACCAATAGTTCCAGTGACTAAACCTTGTTCTATGTCAAGGTTATGTTTTTGAATTACTCTGCAGTTTAGACACAGAGTTAATAGTTTTTCTAATCCAGCCATTCTGTAGATACATTTATTTAAGCTATTTAGTAAATGTTGTTGCTTGTTGACACATAGGGAATGTCATGCCGTGCACTTCTAGTTTGTCTGTGGAGCTGATATGCAGTAGGGGTTGAATTTCCTTTTTCAACATTGTATAATTGAATTAACTACAGCTTCCAAAGGCTGGCATTAAGGACATGTATTCAATATTTCGTTAATGTACACTCACAAAATACAAATCATCATAAAACATTAAAAAACAAAAAATATAAAGTCTAGATAATTGAGTATACATCGGAATACAAATCCGTCTCAATTTCGTTCCTCATATAACTTTAACGCATTTAAAAGAGCAATCACGGCAATTCTTAATGTTACAATGTGTCCTCTGTACACCATCCACCACATTGTTTCCGCTGAAAGGTTTACATAATTCTGTAAAATATTTAAAAAGTGCTGTTCACGTTTCAGACTTAATGAAACACATTCTGAAATCAAGTGGTGTATGGTCTCTGGTTGATTAACTTCTCTACAAAACCAGCAAAAATGATCTCCAGGTGGTATCATTCCATGTTTCGCAAGGAGATCCTTGGTTGGCAAAGATTAAATCTTAGTTTCATGAATTCTGCTCTGTGTTTAGGAGAGGGTGAGTTCTGGAGACATAATTCCAGCTTGCTGGCTTTTTTATGTAAAAATGTTTTTTTGGGAAAATCTGTGTATGTGAGGCATTTATCTCGTGTTATCTACCAATCAATTTGAAATAATTTTGTTTTGGCCCTGACTGGATTTGTTAGAAGATCATCCAGAGATACACCAGCATCAGCAAGAGAATGTACAACTAACTCTCGCCACTTACATATAAAATAATCGTTTGTTCCAAAAACAAAGTCCGCCAAAACATTGATCAATTTCCCTGAATTTGAGGCAAGTATACATTTTCAAAAGAGGGCAGTAACCTGCCATATGTATTTTACATGCAATGACATCAATCCTAGTTCAATCCTAATCCACGCTACCTGCCTTCCAGCCGACTCCAAATATTGCTCGAAATAACCGGTTTGGTTTCGGAACCATATAGTAAGACTGGCAAAACCTTTTGTAAAAAGTAGGTCAACACTGGTTTGATGGAAAATTTCACATATTTGGCTTGAATTATCGAAGCTTGGGACATCATTGCATTTAGTTTGGTATTCATAGCGATTATATGATTGGTATTATTTGCCCCTGAAATGACCACTCCAAGATACGTATAAGTTCCAAAGCCACCGAATTAATATGCCATTATTCTGACCTTTTTTAGTTCGATTCAAAGAGTTACACAGCATCACCTTCATTTTGTTCAAATTAATTGTTAAAAAGTTATTTTTTACATATAAGGTGAGAGCGTCTAAGAGGTTCTGTAGCCCTCTCGGGGTTTTTTAAATCAGCACAATGTCGTCTGCATATAGCAGGGCAGGTACCGCTTTCCCTACCAGTTTCGGGGAATCTGCAGCAACACCTTCAAATTCTTTGCCAATGTCTGATATAAAAAATGTAAACAGGGCAGCTGCTAATATGCAGCCCTGCCTTAGCCCACAAAATGTCTTAATAACTGAGGAGAGTGTTCCTTTGGAGTCAAGTCTCACTTGCAGATTAGTGTTAGAGTGGAAGGCTTCAATGAGGTCGATTAAGTACAAAGGGCAGCCTTCTTTGCATAATTTTGAGATCAGCAGCTCATTAGGAATAGATACGCAATCTGGGGCTGTATTGGCTGATTGCGGGTCATGAGTGACGCCCTTGTGTTTATCAGAGTGGACAGCGGACACCAAGAGATCATCAGGTTCATTAATAGCAGCAGATTTCTCAAGGCTATTAGAAATAGTTGGTAATATATCAGTCTCACGCTGCATAGTGCACAATTCATTTATTAACATTGTGTCAGATATAAAGGTGTATTTGTCACCTTTAACAAGATGTAGGGGTAACTCATTAGATATTGGTATACTCTGTATGGTGTTCACCACAGGTAGTGCGTTAGATTCACTTCTAGGAAAACAGAACCCACGAATATAACCCGTTAAATTCCTTATCTCGGGTGTCATAAGCGGTTGTCCACTTAATTTCTTTTTTTAAGCGATTGTAGGCGAAGGCTTTTGTCCTACTGCTTTTAGCAATACTGATGCTCGAGAGACTACCAACTTAGTCGGCATACCCATTTTTAAAGTATACATATTGGCCTTCATAGTCTATACCAGAGTAGTTTGTGGAGGCTGTACAACTATATAATAGTCACCAATAGTTGCAATGAATGCTAGTTATAAATAAAATATCAACTTAAGGCGCTACATACATTGAGGTCTCAACTCACCTCACAATACAGAACTAAAGTACCTCCAGAATTGAATACAATTTTCACTGAGATTGGTTGTGAGAGTATCCCTTCACAAGCCTCTGCCACTAACCAGCTGCCACAGCTTAAGTTTAGCAGTAGGCTTAGAAGCAGAGAGCAGATGAAACGCCCACAATTCCTGTCTCCGGTCACAACACTTTCACTCTCGATGAATCGATTCTCTGTATTGCCAAACTCGATATTCCCAAGGAAATAAATTGGTTTGCTACACGCTGCACAAAGCAGCAAACAGCCAACAGTGGTACTTAGAAAAGCCACTTGGCAAAAAGTGTGCACGCCAAAAGGAGCACATACCTTGCTTAATGTGATTTCCGGAGTATAAGGGGGCGGGGCTTCAAGCCGTGGTATCTAAAGACAAAACAAAACAATGTTTAGAGTGTGTCCACACAGTATCTAAGGTACATAGTCCCAGTTTAAAGATTTTCAGAGTTTCTAATGCTTTTCGGAATGTTAGCATAGGTGAAATCTGCAGACTGATGCTTGTTTTGAGTTAGTTCACTGTAGCAAAAATGTTGCTAGAGATTTAGATTTCCAATGCTGCTGAGTTTGTGTCCTAATGTTTTGAAAATGTTTTTACTGGTGTTAACTGTAGGAGGCCTCCGAAAACAATAACACGTTTTCCTCAAAACATTTCTCTGCAATCAGTTTTTAAGACTTCTTGCCTTTTGAGATGAATTAAAGCCAACAAGAGGTTGGAAACCATGCTTACTTCATCTATCAGGAGCACTTTTATTTGTTTCAGAATTCAGCGTACTTCAGTAGCAGCTTCTGCTGATAATTTGTAGTATTCTAATTTGTTCTGGTGCTCCACTGTGAGGAGCAGTCATTGGTGCAAAGTTACACCTCCTATGTTATAGGCAGCTTAACTTGCGGGTGCTGTTACGACAGCTGAACAGTTGTTGTTTGTTAAGTCTTGCAGAAATGCGAATATTATTTTAATGAAGAAAATTTTACCAGAACCAGCTTCACCACTTACATGCAGGATCAGATGTATATAATTTTTTACAGCTACAAGTTTTAGTTTCATGTTTGAAACCATGTTCAATTTCTTCAGTGAATTCTAAATAAATGGTGAGTTGTTCATCATTTACCTGTGATGTAAGCACTGTCAGGTCTTTTTCAGATTGTTTAGATTGATACATGGTATTTTCTACCTCAGCCATGGCCATTTCTGCTTCATTTCGAAAGAGGGATTCTCCAAGTGGTTCTTGGCTTCCTGTAAGTGAAGGCTGATCGCACTCAGGAGTGTCTTTATCTAGTAGAGCTTCAATTTCTTCCTCTTGTTGGCGTTCATTGTCCAACATTTGTTTGTATTCTTTGAAGTTGACATGTGTTATACTGCTTTCATTTGCTTTGATTGCAGCTTCAAATGAGTCATGGTCACCTAATAATTCTTCTTTTCTCCAACGTTTAAAAAGTTGTAGTAGGGCTATGTAAGAAAGCTATATATGTTGCAGAGATTTAAATGATAACTTTATATGATTAATTAGGCTGGGTTTCATAAGTTTTACTAGGCTTCCTTCACAAGTTGAGACTGAATATTTGCAAGTTGTCTCATCTGGTGTGACATTGTAGCAGTACTTCTGTTTGGGTAGTGTGTGTCAATTCAATTGCTTTTTAAAATGTCCTGTCCTGGCTATTGGGGTCATTTGTGGCTATTGTTTCTATCTCTTGGTACGATTTTAGTACTCCTTTGTGGACCAAAGATTAGCCATACACTGTATTCAGATTTTCCATAGAAGGTTGTACCTGTTAAATGGTCTGCCGATTCGTAGCACCAGCATTCTATATGGGAGAGCATTTTTATACCGAAGCTGTACCTTTTTTGTGACAATGCTTTGTTAGATGATATGTCATTCCAGAGATCTTTTAGCTCTGTTTTCTCAGCTTTGGTGAGGTGGGTTGTGACATATCTTGCAAGTGGAATTGTCGGCAATATTTTGTAAGTCTATATTTGCAAACCGCAGGAGGGCAATGATTATCATTGATGTACTTGGAGACTTCAACCCTTTTAATGTGGTATGTGTTTTTAGGGGATTTGCCTTGTACACTGTGTCTAACAGAAGACATCAAGCTATGTACTTGTTGAGAAAACTGGTCTAAGGAATCCAACAATACATTTGGTATGGTATTTACATTTTATTTTATATCTACGTTGGCAGTACTTGCCACACTTCTGTTTTTGGTAGTGTAAGATTTGAGTGCACAGGTGACTATGCATGGTTTCTGATGGGATGTCGCAGGTATGTATTTTTCAATAAACTGTAAAACAGTTACCTCACTGCCATGGCCAAATATAGGAGCATCTTTTATCCATAAAAGTATGTGGATGTGTGGTGCTCCTCTGGATTGATATTCTTTTCTGCAAAAGAAGTGTTCCACTTTTCCTAGTTGAGGGGTAGTTTTATTGCTGATGAAGTGCAGCATGGCAATGATGTGATGCTGAAAGTACGTTGATACATTTACAGGGTCAAGAGAACATAGTTCTCCTGTTTTTTAATATTTATACCCTCTTTATTTTGGTTTGTAGTATGTAAGAAGTTGTGCAAGTCATCCCATGTGTATTCTGCACAACTTAAAGTAACACACCATGTGAGTGGGCCTAGGTGCCTTAGCATACAATGTACATCAGTGTGACGTAGCAACTAGCATTCTTTTGGAACATGCAAGTTTGCCAAGACATTTGTGATACTTGACTGCAACACTTCATATTTTTCTTTTATCTTTTGAAGCAGTTGTGCAGCGCACATGTTAAAAAATGTAGAGTCTGTTTTTAATGTGTGTACAACTCTAGAACATAGTTGTTAATTCACTTTTGAACAGCAGGTAGAGAATGTATTGTACATTTTGTCTGAATATGGAGTCTTCTGAATACATTTGTAAAGAGCAATATTCTGAAGGCGTAAATTTCCTGTAGGAAAGAGTAGGGGAAATGAACATGATTCTACACTTTTGCCCCAAATACTCATTGTGGTTTCTTTGGTTTGACACATTTCATATGTTTCCAATGCATCTTTTACGGTGTCTTTGGAGTGTAATGGGTGCATTGTGTATTGGTCTAAAATGTTAGCTCCAGTAAGAGGATCTATATGTTCAGTTTGGCCAGTTGGTGCTGAATCTTGAATTATTTGGGTGGTTTCTCCTAGATTTTCCTGTACATTTATATCTTTGTAGTATTCATTGTTTTCTTTGAGATATTGTAGGGCTTGTCTAACTTTGTTAAAATTGACTTGTTGATGACAATTTTTTTTGTCTTTTGTTGGTACACTATTAACTAGTATAATCAAGCATTGATCTTTTGGCTGTTGTTCTCTTAGAGTTTCTACATTTTCTTTAAGATCTAATGGCAAATATACTAAGTTGTCGGAGAGTCCTTGGAAGTGGGAATATTTCTAAGTTATTAGTGATAGCATCTGATGGCATTTGGTT
The DNA here is from genome assembly GCF_040938575.1 of Ambystoma mexicanum. Lineage (NCBI taxonomy): Eukaryota > Metazoa > Chordata > Amphibia > Caudata > Ambystomatidae > Ambystoma > Ambystoma mexicanum. The sequence continues at coordinate 655,374,425 of NC_090933.1, read as the reverse complement.
ATTGTCAAGCTTTGTATTGCAGTACATGCAAACTATTGATGGACATTTATTTTGTATTAATTTTCTGTTGTTAGATATAAGGCTAATTGGAACAGATGGATTCCTCATTGTCCTCTATTTTGTAGGCCACATCTACTATTTTTGTGCTCTTTTTCTAAAAAAGTTTTGTAACAACAGACAGACAGCCTGGTATTTCAGCAGATGTGTCTTAAAACATAGCTATTTCTTTCGTGTATGTGTTTGTTAGGAGGTTTGCATTTGTGAGGTTTTCGCTAATGTTTTCTGAAGTTACTGAATGTTCTAAGTCATCTTCGGTTCCAAAACATTTACTATGGATGTGCTCTATTTCTCAAAAGAGTTCTTTGGCTGTTCTATGTAGGAGAATGTTATTTACATTTTGGAGTTTTAGAGCAGGACATTTTGCATAGTACGGTCTATACACAATATTCTGTATAACGGAATGGTGTATTGCAAATATTTTGATGTGGTATAGGACAGTGCTTTTGCAAGTAGTTGCTGAAATGCAGATTAATTAATGTCCTCACAGTCCAGTGAGGCTGCTCATTGGGCAGGAGTGCATGGTTTCTAAAGTTTTCATTCTACTTTTGTCTTTTAGGTTCACATAGTGATTTAGGAATTGTTGTGAAGGTTTGAAAGATTGTTGTTGTACGTTATATATGTAGCTGCATGTCGATTTTACACTGGACGGTTTGTTTGGGTGAAAATAACATTTGTTTGAACGTTTGTTGGAGAAGTTTTTTCTATAAGGGGTTCTTTTGCCATAATGGTGTCTCCAACAATTTCATACCCTCGGCCATTACTCTCTATGGCAATTGTTTTTTGTTTTGTTCTTGTTTATACGCTTCTTCATTGAACTATGGTTCTATGTTGCTTGTTTGTATCCATTCACATTCACAGAAATTTGAAAAGGTATCCATATTGACATTGTGCAATTTAGAAGTACTTTTTGTAATTTATTGATTAATTTAGTTGGTGGTTTCATTCTGTTCAAAATCAATATAAACAACTTCATTTTAGTAGAAATGTGCTGTCAATTAGAGCTTTGAGGATTATTCTTCTGCAGTCTTTTTTGAGGGTAAATCGTGACTTTTTAGTTGTCTTTATAACATTGTGAAGAACTCTACAGTGGAATATGTTTGGTAAAATTAATGTTTTGGAATGTTTTACTGTGGCTATATTCGCATTGGTAGATTATATGTTGGGTTCATTAGTAGGGCTGGTTTTGTTTGTAAATCATTATTTACTTTTAGTTTTTGCAGAAGGGGATTTACGTTTTTTAGTGGTGGCTGGTTTATTTTTGTTGAGTGAGGTTACTAGGTGTTTTGTTTTAAAGCTTTCTATAAATGATGTAAACATTCTGTCTTGCCTGTTAGGAAAAAGGAAAGTTTGGGTTTGAAAGTTGTGGAATTTATATGCAAGTATTGTTCATGGGTGTTTGGGTGTCATTGTAGAGATGACTAGGGTAATGCTGTGTGATTGTGTAGTGGGATGATAAGTGTGGTTGGGAAAGTTGTAAGAGTATGTGTCTGCACAGGGATGATGGGCTTGGGTTAGTGAGTAAGGAAGTGGTGTTGTAATTGAATAAGTAGGGACATAATGATGTTTTTAGGAAAACAGTGGCTGTTATAAAGGTGTGATTTGGTGTATAGCAATGAGGGTTGTGTGGGTTTGTGAAGATGGAAGTGTGTGTATGTGTGGTAATGTGTGATAGTGATTTTGAATGCAATGAGTGGGAAACTTGTTGGATTTGAATTAGGACCTCATGTGGATAGGCGTATGGAATAGTAAGGAAGTAGAATTGTGGAATAGAAGTTGATGAGATATGGCTGTATTGTTAAGCAGTAAGGGATGGGTGGTGTATTGAATGAAGAGCAATGTTAAGATGGGAATAGAAAGAGTGTGCTATGTTGCAATATAATGAGTAAGAGTGAAATAAATGTTGTTGACTCAAAAACAACATTCTAGGCTAAAGTTTAGTGAAAGTACATTGTTACAATTCGAGAGATATACATGCTGTATTAAATTACTTACTTCATAGGATGTGAAGTGTGTTCTTTTTTCGGTAGCTGTCTTCGTCAATCTTTTTTTTTCGTCGTAATTGTTAGTGAGTTAATGGCTATACGTGGTAATGGAGAAATACTTTTAGCAAGAGTGGTTGTTATTCATAAAAGTATGAGGAGTTGTTGGGAAAAAGAGTTTATAAAGTTGTGTTATGGGTATGTAAACTATGTTGTTAGAACTACCAGAGTATGAGTAGTATTGTTTGAGACATTTCAAGGAACAGGCCCATAATGGGTGTGAACAAATGATGCATATCTGGGTTATTCTTGTGCTTGTGATTTTAATACAAGAGGTGCTGTGTTTGTGGATCAATGGATTTGAAATGTGTTGCAGCATTTTTTAAGAATATGCAAACTGTGGCCTAGTGGTAATGCAATGGCAGATTGCTGTTGCAGCAGTGTTTGGTGTGAGGTGGGAAAGAACAGTACTTTATATGTAAGGTGCAGTGTTGTATATAGATGCTTTGGCATTATACACATATGTGTGAACAGGTGGAAAAATGGTCGCAGTATAAGGTATGTAATGAGAGAGGTTTGAAAGTGTGAAATGTACATGGAATGAAACATGACAAATTCTGAGCGTTTACAAATGTTTCTTTTTAGGAGCATTTTCATGAAAGTAAAACAATGCATATACGCATTTATAGCAGCTCTGTGTGTAACTTGTTTTCTAAAAGAAAGGAAAAGCAGATGGAAAAGATGTGCAGAGCAATTTCGGTGTGTGGAAGTTTAATATGTTGGCAGTACATGCATAGTTGCCAACATGATCCATTCCAATCTGTAGGTGCTGATCAAGTCTTGTTTTTTTTCTTTGCATTCCAGGACTTGTTGTTCCACTTTCCCCATTATAAAACCTGGACTAGAAGTCTCAGAATGTCATCTTTGATGTCCTGGGTGTTAGTATTAGCAGTGCTTGCTGGTGGCTTGAGTTACAGTTGCTTAGCTTACCATAACTCGCACATTTCTGTGGATTTTCGGTTTTACTTGTAACCATAACTCCCTTTTTTTAGGTTATGATTGGTGCAACTTAACCATAAAGTCCCATTAACAAGATTTTTTCATGAAATGTATATATACATATATATAATCAAGGAAAAAACTTTAGTTGCAGGGACATGAAGGTGAGAACGTAATGCAACAAAACCCCTGAAATTCAGTTAAAGCCACCTTAACTTCGCGCCCTCTGTTGTGCAGCCTATGACCACAATGATGACATTACAAATCACATCACTGATGCCATCACTGATGACAACACAATGGGTTTTGTTGTGTTATGTACTCACCTTAACTTCCCTGCAACTAAAATGTATTCCTTGTTGTTTTGTTTTTCGATAGATTTTTAGAACCCTTCCAGACCAGTAGCATGGTCTTCAGCCATGGTCAGTGGTCACAGCCTTTGACTGTGCACACTGTCCATTTTAAAATGCTAACAAACCACTAGCCATGGGCTTCGTATTACAGGTGTTGAGAACTCATAATGTTTTAGGCAATGCGCAGTAAGATTCCATTATTTGGCCTGGACCACACACTTTGGTTAAGCAGCGTGTGCCAAACAGTACACCCCTTTTCGGTGCTGTCATTTTGGCATGGCCATTCCACCACAGCGCCAATTTTGGCCGACTCTTTTTGGCGCAAAAGCCATTTCGGCATAGTTATTTTGGCACAAGGGATGTCTGGATGCGGCTGAAATTGCAGCCACGTCTAAACGCCCTCATGTCAAATAAGGTCACAGGGCTGCAATGCAGAAAACCTTGCCACCTCCCAGTTGCGTTTCTTTTCTTTTAATTAAATTAAATTAGTTAAATAAATAAAAACATACAGTTTGCCAGAGTTCAAGGCCCAGCATTTAACCACTATGCCACAAAAGCTTGGAATTTCAAACAGAATACATTTCATACTTAGCCTATAATTTAATATGTTCAATTATAAAAGGCTAGGTGTACAACTTGGGAAAATCCAAACAATAACATAATTGCAGCATAATGGTTAACTGCTGTGTCTCAAACTCCTGCAGGCCAGGGTTCTCTGATGGCAGTGTTCAGCATAATTTGATTTTCTTTCTGTTTTATAATGTTGCCCAGATATGGTTAAGTCCTCTTTTTGAATATATGTGCAGTGTTAGGGGACATGTGTGGTGTGAGGGTGTGCATGTCATCTGAGAGGATGTGCATGCAATGTGTGTGTGTTTGATGTGAGCGTGTGTGTGTACATGGTGTGTAAGGGATTATGTGTACAGTGTGCATTCACTCTTGTTATGCTCACCTGGCTCCCACAGGCGCGTCGATCTGAACTGGACAGCTGTGGTCTCCACCAATGTGATGCGTAGTGCCGAGGTGACAGACAGGACTGGCCCACCTAGCTTCGTTTGCTTGGCCCGTAGGAGTATTCTTCTGCAAATGGAGAAAGGGAATTAATCACCCGTGGAGTTGAGCGTTAACCCCCACCCCCGCTGTTCTCCCCACTGATCACCTTTAATGTCCCCTCTTATAGTCTCACCTGATGGTTTGGAAAGATGAGCTCTCCATCCTGCATTGAGCGCAGGGGCGCATAGATAACCAGTTGCTTCACTGGTTCGAAGGAATAGGTGAGTTCCAGAACAATATTGACTCTGAGATTTCTGGCAAGACGCCATATTTATATAGTTCGTAAGAGTTCAAATGTCTGACTTTCACTGTTGTCTAATTCCTTGCAGTTTGTAGCTTGACCTTAGCGAAGAGTTCCTCGTGGCAACTGGTAACATTCAGGTAAGGATTTGTATTATCCAACACAGTTCGATAAAATAATGTCAGTATGTAACCTGTTGCTTTCTCCCTTATTCAGGTGCTGAGAGAAATTATGAAGTCTCAGGGAATAATGCCTCCGGTGGTAAAATTAGGTATGTCTATTGTGGTGAGGAGGATTCCCCTTGTTTGTCCCTTTGTTTCACCTTGCTGTCCTTTTGTTTCCCCTTAGGGGCCGGGGTACGGCAAAGATGCGGTGGAGGCTGCACCGACCCATGAAGAGGAATAGTACCCCCGGTGGTAAAATCAGGTAAGTCTATGGGGGTAACTAATATTGCCTCTGTTTATTCCCTTGGCTCACCTTGTTGTTCTTGTGTTCCCCTTAGGTGCCGGAGTGCAGTGGGAACATGCAGAAGGATGCGGTGAATAGTGAAGATGCTGCGAAGGCCGGTGAGTTCAGCGCGGTGCTGCAGCAGGCGAGGCGACGCGCACAAAATAACTTCTTTCTTCCAGCTCGAAGGCGCGGTGGATCAGGAATTCAGGTAAAGATCAAAGGTATTGCTCTTGTTCTAACCTTTTCTCCTTCTTTCTCCCTTTTTCTAGGAGCTCCAGACTCGAGGCGGGCCTGCCAGAAGACTGGATGCAGACTTGCAGGCACGGTGAGCGTTATGCTGCTGGATGCAGAATAACGCAAAGCATGTGCTGCTCTTCGGGCGTGGTTTAAATAGCCTCCATAGTAGTCCCAGGTAAGTATTCCTCCCCGACCCCACCCGAGTAAAAAAAAAAGTCCCTAGGTAAAGTAGTCCCTTCCAAGCCTCTTATGGAGCTCTGCAGCATGGTCTGCATCAGGTGAGTTTGCAGCATGGTCTGCATCAGGTAAGTTTTAATCTATGAGCCTGGTGCCTATAGCGCCAGGACTGACTCTCCATATGAGCCTGGTGCCATAGACGCCAGGACTGCACCCAAATGGCCCCTAGCAGGGGTTGTTGGGCTTGCTTGGAATAACTTGATGCCTGCTTCTGGGGCTGCTGGACTTGATCTGGATCCCCGGGGGTAGGCATCATGACAGCTCAGTGAAGGCAAGTGTTAGTGTGTGCGCACACATGTGCACCGGTGTGTGTATGTGAGTATTGTGACACATCAACTGTGAGTTTTCAGTTTCAGAGTGTGTGTGTGTGTCTGTGTGTGTGTCTCTCCATGTAATTCGGGAGATGCCCATCCAGTTCTTGTTTTTTTTGCATTTTGTAGTTTGTAGTTTTGTTTTGTCCATCAAGTGTCCTATACTAAAAGTCCCAACATGCAAAGTAAAAAGGAGATTTGAATGATCACCTTCCAAATAACAAGAGACTTGTGGCATATAACAATATATACAAGACATGTATCTTGGCTATATTCATAATTTCTCCTGCACCTCTATTTTTTTGGGTTGAATGGCAGTAGGGAATCTGTAAGTTGATGAAGGAGGCGGTATGTATCATAGAATCAGAGGAGGGGGGGGAAAGTTAAATATGTTTTTTTCAGATGGGGAAAGTGAAAATAAGGGGCTGGAGATGACCGGTGTCTACTTGCACCCTCTGATTTCAAAGTCTAAAAGTAGCGCAACATATTAAGGTAATAATGGAACTGTGTCCTTGAGCTGCAAAGAAAGTCTTGTTTGCGCTGGCTCACGTGCAATGGAAGACGCGCAACTATTATTAACCCAGTAGTAGTGCAGCTCAAAAGACCTTCTTAAAATCATGCAGTGATTGGGTGAACGTTTCTCTGAAGGAGGCCACATGGAACAAAGCATGCCTGTTAAGACTACATAGTCCTGAAAACAGAGTGTTTACCAAAATATACTGTTTTAAATTTAAAAAAACTGAAGAGTTAAAGTACCAGCATTCAATCACTATGCCACAATGACTGACTGTTTTATGGTGCATACATTTCATACTTTGCCTACAATTTAATATGTCCAGTTGGAAAAGACTATGTCTTAAACTTCTGAAAACCCAAAAAGTAGTATAATTGTAGCATAATTGTTAAGTGCTGTATCTCAAACTCCTGCAGGCCAGAGTTCTCAAAGGCAGCATTCTGCACAAATGTGTTTTATTTTGTTTTTTCCAGTTGTATAATGTTGCCCAGAGATGGTGTAATACATGTTCCATTCTGTTTTATAATGTTGCAGTAAATACATGTGTTTCATGTTTAAAACATGTTCAGTTCTACAACAACGGTGTAATACATGTTCCATCCTGTTTTATAATGTTGCAGTAAATATATGTTTTTCATGTTTAATCCATATTGCAAAATGCCAAGTGCCTGCAGGTTCTTGCCAATTACAACCTATTGCTCCAAAACATCCTTGCGTCGAGAGGTACAAAATGCAAAGTGCCTGTAGGTTCATGCCGTGCCAATTGCGACCTCTCGTGCCAAAACATCCTTGCAGCAAGAGGTCTCTGCGCACAACTGGCTGTGTCTAACTTTGCGCGTCCAAACGGGACCTGTGGCTGAATGATTGTGCCATAACGGCGTGTGCCTAACTGGCGCAGCTGAAATGTCTTATACCATGCTCCAGGCCTCTTTTTTTATGGCCGGTCTCTTGGTGACTGTTATGATGCATCTCACAACCCCAACTAATTACATTTAAGCAGCACAGAAACGGGAAAAAATGATCGGCTACAAGAATAACGTATGCCCAGGTACATTCTGCACCCAAAGTGAAAACCAAAAGCTGGCACCCTGAATATACGCACAGTACTGCTTAGCTTCAAAGTGACAAAGGCCATGTTGCTCTTAGTGGTCTTGAAACTTTGTCTCACTAATAAGGCACCATGGTCTGAGGGGTGGGCCTTTTCCTCACTTTGAAGCTGAGCAGGGTCAATCCTGGTAACTTCATGGATCGGAGACACAAGTCACCAGTGATTTGTCACCCCTGATGTCACTGTATCTGTAGAAATACCTATTTTTTAGTATGTATAAAAGATTGCAGGCTTTGAGAACTCCCAATGTCTTTCGTTAATGCCCTGAGCAATTAAAATATTTGCTGAGGATCACACACTTTGGTTAAGCAGAGTGCTACAAGCCCCTTGTTTTAAGGCTAGTCTCTTGGTGACTGTTATCATACTTGGCACAATTCCGACAAACTACATTTAAGCAGCAGGTAAAGGGAAAAAATGACCAGCTGCAAAAATAACATATGCCCAGGTACTTTTGCCCCCGTAGCCAAAATCACAAGCTGGCACCCATCAATATATGCACAGTGAGTGAACATATATCTTAAAGTGAAATATACAAATATAGTTCAATAGACCTACTCCTTAGTCGAAAGTGCGCAAGACAGAATAGCACTGAACTTTTAAAAAAGTTAATGAACACCAGAAAAATAACCTGAGAGAGGAAATGTTCCAATAAATATGCTGCCAAAGTATAAAAGGTGTTCACCTTTTAAACCCAGAATCTGTCGTGAAATATTCCCTGGAAAAATAAATCCCAATGTGAAACAAGTGCTTGTGGTCTTGTGAGTAAGCGTCTGCACTGGGAACATGACAATCTGAGTAAAATCCTTGTAGCCAAATACTTGAGCAATATTGCCAACATAAAAAAAACTAGTGACTTCCCAGTTTTTACACTTCCTTTTCTAGTTGATTCTCCGAATGCTTGGGCAGTGGCGGAGGCGATCTCCTTGGGGCCTCTTGCACCGCGGGCTCTACTTACGATAGTTAGCAAACGTGGTAGGAAGTCTCTTTTAACTGAATTTTCGAGATGGTGTGTGGAAAGATTTTCATGATATGTGTGGCTCAAGTGCCCTGAAATCACCTAAGGCATCGATTTGCCTCAATAAGGCGACTACGGAGAGCAGTCTGCCTATATTGTGGCCGGAATGGTTTGTTGGTGGAGTTAATTGGATTGGCGATATATACAGAGATGAGAAGTGGATTGATTATGTGTTATACAGGGATTTCAATATTCAAAACCTTTCAGTAGCAGATTACAGGAAATTGAAGAGGTGCATTGGTGAGATTGACTGAAGTGACTCTATGCGCTTGGAGTTTTTTGTGATGGACGGTCAGCCTGTGGCGAGCAAGGCGTATGGCTGGATTGTTACTAATTGTAAAGATAACATTGGTCTGCTAGATGCGTGGAGTAGGAGATTAGGATGCGAGATCACCGCAGATTCGTGGCTGGAGATATGTGCGAATGTTAAGCTTTGCTCGACCAATTTATGAGAGCGTTCAAGGCAAATAAAAATTCTCAACTGGGTGTTTTGGTTCCCAGAAAGGCTTAAAAACAGAGGTATGTCTGAATCAGGTATGTGTTGGTGCTGTGATGTAGAGATTGGCACTCTTGAGCATTTGCTACGGGATTGTGTCCTGGTCAGAGGTTTCTGGCAGGAGGTTTGTATTATGTGTCTACAGGTGTTGGATTGTAGTATTGACTTGGATTTTAAGACAATGGTTTTGGGGAGTGGTGCCTTACTTGAGGATTTGTCAATTTCTGAGATAAAATTTCTGCTTTGGGGTGCGTCCATTGCTAAGAAACTGATCTTGAGAGGGTGGAAGTCTCGAGTCCCGCCTGATTCAGATGTTTGGGTTGATGAGATGGTCTCTTTGGCGGCTGTTGAGAAGTTGATTTATCAAAAGCAGGGGAAATTGCACTTACATTCTAAGATCTGGAAGGTGTTTTTGGACATGTTCAAATGTTTTTTTTCCTTTTCTTTTCAATTGGTATCGACATTCTTTGGATGTTCCTTGTGTTTATAATGTTCTCTTAACTGCTTTGTTTGCCACTTGTGTGTTCTTGTATTGTAATATATAAATAAAGAATAAAAAAAAAATCTAGTGATTCATCCGCCCTCTGAAGAAACGTTATGCTGCCCACCCACATGTGTCCTTTACTGGTGCCTTGAAAAGCAGCCACAATCAGGGGAAAATAACTTCGCAAGTGTCCAGGATTGCAAACTCTCTTTCCACTTCATGGGCAAATACTCATGGCTCACTTGCCCTCTCCTCATTTCCCCTCCTCACGCCCATGTCTAAAACCAACACTGTAAACAACAATTTTCAATGGGCAAGGTGTGATCCTATAGTAGCCCAATGCAAAGTTGTATCACTGAACCTACATGACATTTTGTCCATTCTTGATGAAGAGGCTTCCTCTGATCAGATTATTACCTGGTCAAGGGATCTATGGAAGGCCATGTCAGACTGTTTTCAGTACAAGTTCAAGCAAAGACACAGCAGGCTGGTTAGCTGGTTTGATGGGGAATGCAGGGCTGCACAGAACAACCTATTAAGGACTTTAGGAGACGGGAAAGGTTCTAGGGGACATTGCCAATTGGCTCAATCATTTCTCTACTCTATATAGTGGACAGGCTTGTGGGGATGGGGAGCATTGCTCAGCATTACGGCTAACTCTGAAGGAGTTGGAAAAAGCAGTCACCCAACAGGCACATAATCGAGCCTCGGGACCGGAAGCAGTTCCTGCCGATTTATACAAGGGTGAGATGAACCTTTGGGTTCCTGTGTTGGCAGCCTGCTTTCATTCTTATCTGGCCACAGGGGCCTATCTGCATCCTGGAAAAAAGCCATTATTCAACCTATCTTTAAAAAGGATGATCCTGGAAATCCTCTTGCTTACAGGCCAATTTCACTGCTGAACACCCCTTCAATGTTTTTGGCCGGCTCATTCTGCAGCACGTTGAAGACTGGATCCTAACCAGTCAGGTTCTCTCAGAGGTCCAATATGGCTTTATACCTGGCTTGGGCTCCCAGGACCAGGCTTTGAACCTCTATCTGGTAGGAGCTTCTTCTGTCTACGGTAGGGGGGAGCCAATTTATTTAACCTTCATGGAACTGAGCACAGCATTTGATAAGGAGGACAGAGCTTCTCTTTGGCGGGTGCTCGGGCCATGGTCTGTCCTCCAGAGCTGTTGCAGATCCTTCAATTGCTCCATGAAGACACCATGTCCTGTGTCTGCTTTGGAGAAGAAGGTGAATGCACTATTTTGAGGTGGACACAGGAGTTCGTCAGGGCTGTGTGCTAGCACCAATTCTATTCACTCTCTACATAAATGGTCTGTTTAGAGCACTAGTGAACACAAAATCAGAAAAGCCATCCCCTTGCTTGCATATGCTGATGACACTGTGCTTACTACCCGGACACCAATAGCCCTACAAAAGCTGATTAATGCTTACACCAAGTTTATTACAGAGCTAAAAATTCACCATAAATACGAGCAAATCTGTTGCCCTGGGAGAGGAAAAATAGTTAAAATGCATCCCATACTGAGCAATGCCTCTGTCATCCCCAGGGAAAGAAAGTTTGATTATTTAGGCATCTGTTTTTCAGACAAGTGGAGGGAGATGGCCCATGTTCAGAGACAAAGTACACAAATGAAACAGGTATTGGGGGCATTGCAAACATCCATGAAAATGTGCAAGGGTAAACCACTCAGTCTCATTATGGAAGTGCATCGTGCACAAACAAAGGCCATGACCAACTATAGGGCTACCTTGTGGGGGACTGAAAATGCAATGACCACTGAAGTTACGGAGAATTATTTTCTGAAAAAACTCTTCAACCTCCCCAGTTCAGCCCCTAACTGTGCTGTGCACACTGAAATGGGTATGACCCAAATTGGTGACGATTAATACAAAGCACCTTTTTTTCACATTGGCTGTGCATTTGGTCAAATCTGAGAGCTTCTCTGACACATGATATTATTAGATCTTTGCTGCAGGGCCCCCATTGGCAAAAAACACCATGGTTGAAACTTATATCTGAATGTGTGTCCATGGTCAATGCATCATCTTTACAATGCCCGGCCCAAAATTTGACACTAGCAGAGGAATGTCTACAAGAGGATCTCCCGCTTGCTTATCACAACAAAATGCGAATCCATTGGACTTGTGCTGGAATCCAACAGGTTCCGTTTATCTATTTAAAAATTAAACATTATTCAACCATATATAGCAATAAACAGACCGACCGATAGAATAGATGGAAGCATAATGTGAACATTTTAAAAGCAATGTCCCACTCTCTAAACATATGTGTTGGTCTGTGTATTTTAAATATGTGTATTGAAAGTTTATTTATGTATTTTGTATTGTGTTTTTACATTGGACTGTGCATATTTGTATGTGAGTTTTGGTTTATGGACTTCTGATCTGAATAAGCAGTCAAAACTGCTACTCCCTTATATTGCCTTATATTGTAAAAAAAAAAAAAACAATGAGGCTGCTAAGTAGTCCACGGACATCGTGGTAGTCTGCGGACGTCAGGCAGCATTAACATCATAGAGTGGACCCAAAAAGATGTACCCATCAGCTAACAAACATATGTATTTAAAATCGCAACCAATGTTTACAAAGTACAAGTATATATGTTTGTTGGTCACGTTTAAAAATATATTTTTTTTAAATGTAAGACACATTTCAATGGAATGCACCAATCCCAAACCATAACTGTGCTCTTCATATAATCTCCTCAGTACAACTCTGGATACATATTAAGAAACAGCAGGTGCTTACTGGATAAGACATTATAACTAAATAGTAAGTGCATTGCCTTTATTTCTCTTTTATTAGCTTTCGTTCCATAAACATGTGTTATAAGACAGAAGCCCTTTTTTGTTACTGGCAAGTACACTTGAATGGTTAGAAGAGAACTTCCCAATGAAGGAAATGAGTGACGATAACATCTTCAATGGTATTCAATACATATTTTACTGTCAACAAATAATGGACTTTGTATACACCTTTCTAAAATAATTATTTCTATTTCTCTCACAGCACATAGTTTTCATGACGAAATCACTCCCCAGTTTGATCATTTACAGTCCCCTAGAATCAGAAAGTGTCGTATCGCTGAATGCAAATACCAAAATCAAGAACTTGTCAAAAGAATTGGGTAAACTAAGTAATGATTTTTATGAACTTGTACAATACGTCAAAAATCATCTGATTAAACATTTTCCTTACCACTGTCCTATTTGCACCTGTACCTCTTGTCCCCAGCAATCATCCCCATCAAATTCTGGACATTCAAATTCAAAGACGATTTGATTAAATCTCAGTCCCTTCCTCCGCTTATGATTATTGTGCACAAATGCCTAATTCTCCCATTTATGTTTCCCATTTTGATACCCCAACCATTTCTTAAATAAATATATTTGTTGAACTACAAATGTTTTTTTTATTGTTGTGTCGTATACCCTTGTTTTTTAAAAACTCCCATTGTAAGTCTGCGGACCAAGCGACTGTCTGGGGTGTCCGCACTCAAAATGAAGGTGCACCTGGACAGGCGGACTGTCTGGACATGTCCGTGTTCACATGACGCACTTTTAATTAGTCTGCAGACACCACTCATGTCCTACGGACATCCAGCACATGCACGCTGACATTTTCCGCCCGAAAGGTGTCCGATGATGGGCGTCAGGGCCACAGATGTTTCGGGACGTCATCATGTGACAGCCCCCATGCGGCATGATGGAGGTGTCTGCAAATGGTGTCTCTGGCCAAGGACAGTTTAAAAATGCTTTTCCAGCCAATCTAGAGTGTTTCAAGCAGAAACTTTACACTTGCACAGCTCCCAGGCCCATTCTACATTGATCTGGCAACTGAAGGGACCCACCCATTACTTTTCTTCATTCTCAATGTGGCGGTCCAGGAGAGAGCATCTGGAGAACACCGGCTTTGCACATCTCTCAATATCTGCTGTAATGGCATTTGCTATGGCCATCTCTGCTTCCAAACCACCCCACCACCACCTCAACAACCTGGAGGGCCTGGAGAGGAGAACATGTGCAGTGATACACAGAAGGATCAAGAAGAAGAAGAGGATGAAGTGCAGGAAGTTCCTGTCACTAGTACTCAGAGTGAGTCCTGGGTGTGGCAATTTTACATGACCGTTCGAAATGTCCCAAAGGCTTGTGCAAGCAAGGTTCAATGCAGTGAGTGCAAAGTTGTGCTCAGTCATGGCATTATGGAACAATGTCATGCCAACATTGTGAACAAAAGCACACACAGCTTTGTTGATGTTGCACCTTGCTTTTTCTATTTGCAGACAAAATGAACTGGAACACATCCATATCTGTCTCTGGGCAATTTGTGAAAAAAATATTTTGGAATTAGGGAACAATCCCTTCAACTTTCCCAATGCCTCCTTCATTGCAAACTGCAGTGAGATTCCAGTCATGTTCCCCAAACTGTTCCCACCAGAATTAATGATAATAATGTCTGGGGGGATGCTTCAATTGAACCCTATTTTCACAAAATGGGAGCAGGTCCACCCACTTCATGCCACAAACTCCCTACCAGAACACTTCCAATTCAGGGAATCCAAGAATTTTGGCCATTCCACAATGCTCAGCATACACCTTCACCCAGTGGGCCCAAGAGTCCCCCAAAATCCAAACACTCTGCCTGCTGCAAGCCATTACCATGGCCATTTTCAATCCTCTCACAACTCCTAGTAACATAACTCCTGCTACCCTCTCTTCCTGTACACCACCCCCAGGAAATGTGATTGGTTGATCCTCTGATGTCCGTGTACACCTCGACTGTCCACGACATCCGCAGTCACTTTTCAGGCAAGGCAACCTCAAAAGACCCATTTTTGGCATGTGCTATCCGCAGACTACCGCATTGTCCGTGGACAGATCGTGCAATTGAAGCCAGTGGGGAGGGAAATTAAACACAATGTAAGTAATTTAATCCTTAGTGTGGATTTGAAAAGAAGCGTTTTTCTTTTTTTGGGGCGTTTGATAACAAATGCCCTTTTTTTCTTTGCGTTTATGTTTTTCTTTTTCCTCACAGGAATCTCCTCAATACATTCCTAAGATTGTAAAGCAAAATTGCATTTCTGACATCTGTGACATGAACACCATCTGGACAAAAAAATTCACAACCTGAGAATTGATATTATCATTCTCATAAGTTTACATTCCTGCAGCATAAAATGCAGATACACCTTTATAGACAATCTGATTTGATTGTTCAATTTGAGGATTGAAAACGTGTGTTGGACTCCATGTTTGTCTCTGATTTATTTCTGAAAAAAGAACCTGAGCAGCAGGAAACACTTGCATTAGGCTCCAAAAAAATCCTTCAGTGCAACTTGCAGTCACTGGAGTCACAAACCCCAAACTATCCCCTCCACAATGGACAATCACAATATATGGACATTAAAGTGAGCCATGCTCTCACAGAATGAAAGCAAGCTTGCCCACTTTGAGCCAAAAACTGCATGCCAGGAAACTTCCATTTCTGTCAATCCAATATTTCCAAGGATGCCATGATTATCAGCATATACCGCCAATGACTGAATTGAAGAGTCCCCCAGAATCCATCCAGTCTGCCTTCTCAAACACATAGCCATAGCCATTATCACTGCTCTCACAACTCCTGCAAACAAAACTCCAACTACCCTGTACAGCACACCCAGCAAACCTGATTGGTTACTCCCCATAGTCCCCTTTCCATGCCAGGCATCCACAAAAGACCCAGATGTGGCACATGCGGTCTGCAAACCACTGTGGTGTCTGCGGACCCGCTTACAGATGGGTAGCCCTTCTACCCTTTCTACTTCCATGTATGCAACACTCCAATATTGGCTGCTTTCAAAGAGACAAACATCCATCCACCAGTCACATCCAAAACCTCTACACTTAACTCTGTCATCTCACTTCAACACTTCAGATGTACACTTGAACTCTCAGAGTACATATCTCCTGTTAATGAAATACATCTGCATCAAATAGTACTGTTCAACTGCCCAAGATTTCTATTTCCAGATTCATGAGATCTGCAGCTAACAAAACATAATACGGGTATGTTTATATTTAAAAAAACATGTTTTTGAACTCTTTCACACATGTGTGTATATATATATATATATACATATATATATGTATATATATATATATATATATATATATATATATATAGAGAGAGAGAGAGAGAGAGAGAGTGAGAGGGCACTGGCTACTTACCCTTTAATAAGCTTCTCAATAAGCATATTCTCTTTTTTAACCACGCTAGCAAATCCCATGCAGTGCAGCATTCATCGCCTGCTCACATGGAGAAGCAAACAATTACAATGCTCTACATTTCAAAATGTTTATTTTTACAAGCATTTTGATGACAGTTAAAAAATGCATATGTACATGTACAGCACCACTATATCACTTTTCTCATAAAATAAGAGAACATCTGATAAAATAGACCTGTAGACCATTTTGAAGTGGCACTTATTGTCTCACAGTTTAATATGTCGGCAGCACATGCATACATCCCAACATCACTCATTCCAATGTATAGGTGTTCCTTAAGTCTTTCTTTTTTACTTTGCATTATGTCACTTCCAATTGACTTCACCATTATAAAACTGAATCTACAAGTCCCAAATTGCAAAGGAAAAAACATGACTGAACTTCACAATTCAAAACTGTGACATGTATATCAAATAAACATATGAAATGCTGTGCTTTTCACAATATTTTTTGGAAGCCAATTTAAGAAAGTTAAAACATGCATATCTGCATTTCCAGCAGCACTGTGTCCCTTTTTCATAAAAGAAAGTATAAGCAGACAAAATAGATTTGTACACCAATTTTAATTGGCACTCAATGTGTGCCAGTTTAATATAATAACAGTACATGTATACTTCCTAACGTAACCCATTCCACTCCTGAGTTGCTTATGAAGTCCTACTTTTTTCTCTACATTCTGTGACTTGTAATACAACTTTCACAGTGGTAAAAGTGGAACTACAAGTCCCTTAATGCAAACAAAAACTCTATGACTACATAAAAACCTACAGATTAGAATGCATCGTGTTGGCAGTTATGCATATACTCCTAACACAATAAACTTATACATACCAACTGCCATTTAAAAGTGTACTACAAATATTCTCCATCAACATTTCTTCTCTTTTACAAAATGTTACAGAGCTTCTGTAAATGCACATACACATTTTTTAAATTTCATGAAAATACTCCTAAAAGCAATAATTTTTAACTGTCCACCAATTTTATTTACTTTTCCCCCACCACTTCTTCATCCATTACAAATATGACCATTCCTTCCTAACAGTACTTCGCCATTACCACATATCCCCACTAACTTTATTTTACAATTACAGGAAAGAAGCACATCACTGCAATCAACATCCTAAGAAAGAACACCCTTCGCATCCGACAAAGTAAGTACATTAATGTACCTGGTATATGTATGTTATTATAGCAGCACCTTACCACTATATATATTACCCCAGACTACTCTTTTCACACCAACATTTATTTCATTCTGGCCCAGTATATTACATCATTCACACTCCTACTATTCCCATCTTCATAAAACCATTGCAACACCCACTCTGTTACTCAAAACAGCACAATCAATGTACAGATTGCTTCACACTACCACTGCCTTCCTCACTAACTCAACACCATCACACCTCTGTACAATCGTATTGTCACAACCTTTCCAACCACACCTTATATAGCACCTCACAATCAACCAGCACTCTATTAATCTCTACAATCACACCCATACAACCATGCACTATACATGCATACACATTGCACAACTTTCCAAAATAACATTTCTCTTTTCCCGTCACACACAACAAAATGTTTACTAAACAGCAACTCTGTAGAAAAGAAAGAAAAAATAGAGCTTATAAGAGTAAATGTACCCCACATAGTCATCCACCTCTAAAACAATTTATAGAAAACATTAAAACAAAAGAGCATTGTAACTTCACTCAACAAAACAAAACCAACTACGACTAAAGAAGGTAAGGCCCCTCTTGCTCAAAGTAAAACATTATGTACAAAGAAAAGCAGACCTACTAATGAACCTAATCCTCTATTTTCCAGCAATCCAAAAAAACGATGTTACAAAACATTTTACACTGTAGAGTTCTTCACCATTTTATAAAAACATCTGAAAGGTCAAAATCTTCCCTTAAAAACTACTGCATGAGAATAATCCTGGTAGCTCGAATTGACAGCGCTTTTCTACTAAAGAGAAAATTGTTTAAATTGATTTTAAACAGAATGAAACCACTAACTTAATCAATATATTACAACAAGTACTTTTAAACATGCACAGTGTCAATATAGATACCTTTACAAACTTCTTTAACAGTGAATGGATTGACACAACCAGAACAGAACCATACCTCAATGAAGAAGCTTGTAAACAAGAACAAAAAACAATCGCCATAGACAATAGTGGTTGAGAGTATGAAATGGTAGGCCAAACCATTATGGCAAAAGAAACCATTATTAAAACAAAATCCCCAACAAACTTTGAACTAAATGCTAATGTGAGCCAAACAAACAGTCTAGTGTACAAATGCACATGCAGTTCAATGTGTAATGTGTGCCAGAAATCCTTTAAATCCTGATGGCAATTCCTCAATCACTATGTAAAACTAAAAGACAAAAGTTAAATGAAAACTTTACAAACCATAGACTCCAGTCCAGTGCGCAGCAACACTGGTCTGCGAGGGCATTCAGTAGACTGCATTTTAGGAACTGCGTGCAAAAGCACTTTCCACCAAATCAAAATGTTAGCGACACACCATTCTACTATACGGAATCTTGTGTCCTGCTCTACAACTACAAAATGTAAATAACATTTTGCTACATGGAACAGCCAAAGAACTCCTTCAAGAAATAGAACACATCCAACTTAAATACTTTGGAACTGAAGGTGACTTAGAGAATTCTGTACCTTCAGAAAACATTACCGAAAACTTCATAAACACCAAAATCCTAATCAGAAATAGCTAAGTTTCAAAACACCTCTGCTGAAATACCAGATCAAATATGTGTCTGTTGACGCAGAACGTTTTATAAAAAAGAGACCAAAAATAGTAGAGCTAGCTTACAAAATAGAAGACAATGAAGAATCCCAATGGTCCCAATTAGCTTTTTATCAAACAGCAGAAGGTAAATACAAAATAGCTAACCGCTCAAGAGTGTGCACGTACTGAAACACAAAGCTTGACCATAACCAAATGCCATCACATTCTATCACTAATAACTTAGAAGTATTGCCACTTCCAAAAGCTCTCCAACAGCTCAACTTGTATGAAAGCATTATAATACAAACAGTGCACCCATTTCAAGCTATAATATGACATCAACCAAAATCAGCCAAATTATCTCATCCGAGCTACTAAAGGGCATCCATGGCAAAGTAGTGTATTTACCATTGAATCTAAAAGAAAATGTTCAAACTCTAGGACTACACTGGTCAATAGATCAATCTTTGATTGTACTAGTTAATGGTGTGCCAACAAAAGACAAAAAGATTTGGCAACAACTAGTCAAGTTATACAAAGTTAGACAAGCCCTACAATATCTAAAAAAAAACAATGAATACTACAAAGATATAAATATGGAGGAACACTTAAAAGAAACCACCCACATTATTCAAAAACCACCAGAAACTGGCCCATTTGAATGTGTAGATCCTGTTACAGCAGCCACAAATTTAGACCAGTATACCATTCACCCACTGCACTGCAAAGACACAATTGATGATGCATTAGAATCATATCAAATGCATCAAGCAAAAGGATCCCCAATGAGCAGATGGGAAAAAAGTGTAGAAGCACTTTCCTTTCCTCTACACATTCCTACAGGAATAGGAGGAAGATATGATTAAAGGTCCACACAAATTAGTGAATCAGAATATTGCTCTTTATGAATGTATTCTGAAGACCCCAGATTCCGGATAAATGATGAATACATTTTCCACCTCCTCTTCGAAAGTGAACTAGCAACTCTATGTTATGGAGTTGCACACATTAAAAACAGGTTCTACATTTTTAAACATATCCGCTAGCCAAACGCTTAAAAAAATAGGAGACAAAGATGAGGTTTTGCAGTGAAGAATCATAAATCGCATGGCAAACATGTGTGTTACAAAAGAATACTGGTTTCTGACGTCACGCTGATGTACTTTGTATGCTAAGGAACCTAAACCCACCCACATGGTTTGTTACTTTAATTTGTGCAGAGTACGATTGGAATGACTAGCAAGACTTCTTACACACACTGAAAACCAAAATAAAGATGGAATAGACATAAAAACACCAGGAGAAATCTCTTGACCCTGTAAATGTATCAAGGTATGTTCACTTTCGCTTCATAGCCATGCTGAATTAATTTTATCTGCAATAAAACTACCACTCGGCTCGGAGAGTGCAACACTTCCTTTAGAGAAAAGAATATCAATCCAGAGGAGCACCACACATCCACATGCTTTTGTGGATAAAAGATGCTACAAAATGTGGCCATGATTATGACACCACTGTTTTACAATGTATTGGAAATTACATTATCTGCAACATCCCTTCAGAAAGCACGCATAGTGACCTACATACACAAGTGTTAAGCTTCCAAAAACATAAAGGTGGCAAATACTGCCGACATGGATATAAAAACAAAGGGAAATACTATACCAAATGTTGCTTTGTCTTCCCTAGACCAGTGTGCAAAAAAGGACAACCAAATAGGTTGATGTCTTGAATCAAAAACTATGTAAAAGGCAAATCCCCTAAACATGCAACATTAAAAGGGGCAGAGCATCCAAGTACATTAATTATTACTATGCAATCATTGCCTTCTTGTAGAATGCAAGCATGGACATACAATACATTCCAGTCAATTCCACTGCAGTTGCAAATATGTCAGAGCCTCACCAAAGCTGAGAAAACATAGCTATAGGACCTCTGGGATGACATATCATCTGACAAAACACCATCACAGAAATTGTACAGCTTCAGTATAAAAATGCTCTCCCATATATGGAAAATCTGAGCACATGGTCTGGCTGAATCTTGGACCAAACTGAAAAAGAGTACTAAAACCCTACCACAAGATAGAAAACATAGCCACAAATGATCCCAGGACATTTTTTTTTAACTTTGTTTATTTTAAATCAAGGCAGAATGATAAGTACAGACATTATATGCAGTGGTTATATAGGCATGTTTACCCCCAGTCCTTTATCCCCCCTGCGTCCTCTCCCTCCTCCCTCCCCCTGGTCCATCCGTCCCATAGGCCCTGTGAGCGGGCTCCTCCCTCCCGGGCAGTCCGGATTGAGCCTCAGCGACTATGTGTCTTCCTCCGGGCTCTCCTGGTTTTTTAAGATCCAGTGGGCCCTGGTGGGTTTGTAGGACAGGGCGGGGAAGCGCTGGTCGAATTCCAGCACTGGGGCCCAGATGTTCTGGAAGCGAAGTAGAGTTCCCGCTTGTGCTGCCGTCACCTTCTCCGCTATCAGAATGTCCCATAGTTTGGTCCACCATTGGGCTATGTGGTGGCCTTCCGGGGTTTTCCAGGTTCGGGCCACCACCGTTTTCCCTGCTAGTAGGCAGTGAGTTAGTAGTTTCGCTCTGGGTCCGGAGCGCGGGTAGGTCCCGGGGATTGGAGCACCCAGCAAGATCGGTTCTGGTTCCAAGGGAATAGTTGTTCCGGTAATTTGTGAGATGGACCCTAGGCAAGCTTTCCAGAATGGTTGCATCTTCGGGCAGTCCCACCACATGTGGAAGAAAGAGCCTGGGTGGCCACATCCTCTCCAGCAAGAGTGGTCCACCTGGGGGTTCATATGGTGAAGTCTGAGGGGCGAATAGTACCACCACAGCGTGATCTTATACGCACATTCCCTGTTGGTGATGCAGGTGGACGAGGTATGTGTTCTAGTCCATATGTCAACCCAGGTTTGATCCTCTATCGGGTGACCCAGGTCCGCTTCCCATTGGGCCATGCATCGGGTTCTTGTGGTCAGAAAGCGTCTGTACAGGGTGGATACACTGCCGCGGGTTGGAAGGTCTCCCAGGGTGAGTTCTAGGGCAGTAGGAGGGCGTGTTGCTGCTTGCAAGGTTTGGGGATGCGAGCACCAGTGGCGTAGTTGGATATATGTGAATCTATCCTGTTCCTGGAGTTGGAACTTCTCCTTGCATTGGGCGAATGTGAGAGGTCTCTCCCCCATATACAGCTGGTCTATGGTCTCCAGCCCCCCTTTGATCCAGTTCCGAAAATTGCGAGGATTCGTACCCGGTGTGAACATTGGGTTATGAAAGACCGGGGAACGTGGGCTTAGTCCTCTTGGCACTCCCTTTCGTTTTAGCGCCAAGTCCCAAGTGCTAAGGGTGTGTTTAGTTGATAGCAGGAGCTCTCCCCAATGGGTCCTGAGGGGGGGCGGGATGTGTGGTAGAAATCGCAGGGGTAGGGGTGCCCGTGATTGTTCCAGCTCCACCCATCTGGGGCGGTTTGACATATTTTGCCAGGCCTGGACCCGGGCCAGTTGGGCTGCCACTCTGTAGGCCTGTAGGTCTGGGACCCACAGCCCTCCCAATTTGGGACTCCCCAACATAGTTCTGAGAGGGATTCTCGCTTTCTTACCTCTCCAGATAAAGTTCAGCATTTTCCTCTGGATCCCTCGGAGAGTTGGCGTGGGGATTGCCACTGGTAATGAGGCGCATGTGTATAGGAATCTTGGAAGGAGGTTCATCTTGCATGCAATGATGCGCCCGAGCAGTGAGATCTCTTGGGTCTCCCATCGCTTCAAGTCGCTTTCCAGTTCTTTGAAGAGTCGGGGAAAGTTGGCTTTGTATGTCTCCCTTGGGTCAGCCGGG
Source organism: Ambystoma mexicanum (assembly GCF_040938575.1). NCBI lineage: Eukaryota > Metazoa > Chordata > Amphibia > Caudata > Ambystomatidae > Ambystoma > Ambystoma mexicanum. Next base: position 655,351,981 of record NC_090933.1, on the reverse strand, counting down.
ATGTAGACCCCCAAATAGGGGATGGCGCTCCTTTCCCATGTTATCGGGCACATCTTAGTCAACGGTTCTCGTTCTGCTGGGGTGAGGCCAATACCCAAGGCGGATGATTTATCGAAGTTTATGGTGAGGCCTGAGACTTCGCCATAGCTGGTGATTTCATAGGGATGAATGGGCCTCTGAAATCGTAAGCAAAATGTCATCCGAAGTATAGGGCAGGTTTATGGTGTGTGGGGCCACTTTGTATGCCCTTGATTTGGTCATTCCGCCTAATTTTTTGTGCGAAGGGCTCCATGGTGAGTGCAAAGAGCAAGGGCGACAGTGGACAGCCTTGCCGGGTTCCGCATGATAAGGGGATTGGGGCCGAGTTGTGGCCGTTGATCCTCAGGCTTGTTTTAGGGCAATCATAGTTAGCTAGAACCATTGTTTGGAAAGCCGGTCTGAAGCCGAAGGCCCCTAGGGTGTGTCTCATAAACGTCCAATCCACCCTATCAAACGCCTTAGCTGCGTCGAGAGCCACCAAGACTAGTTTTTGGGAGTTCCGGGAGGTGAGGTCCACCAGGTTCAGGGTTCTCCGGATATTATCACCTGCTGTCCGGTGCAGGATAAAACCAGCCTGGTCGGGGTGGATGATCTTTGGCAAGATGCGATTCAAACGGGTTGCCAGAATTTTTGAGTATATGTTCGCATCAATATTTAAGAGTGCGATTGGTCTGTAGGAAGTTATGCTTCTTGGGTCTTTTCCAGGTTTGGGTAGGAGGATGGTGGTTGATTCCTGCATCGATGGGGTCACCGCCCCCGTTTCCCTGAAGGAGTTGAATAGGGTAGTTAGATGGGGGGTCAGTTGTGCTCTGAATAGCTTTTAGAACCTGGTTGAGAAGCCATCCGGGCCGGGGGCCAGTGTTTTGAGTGATTTGATGGCCTCCTCAATTTCCTCCCCCATGGTGGGCTCCTCCAGTTCGTCTCTCGTTGCGTCGGAGAGCCGGGGCAGTTCTGCCTGCTGCAGGTATTCCTTCTGTTGTGATAGGTTTCGTGGGGTTGCCTTCATGATTTGGGCCAAGTAATCTATTGAGAGGCGTTGCTTCTCGGGCTCTGAGTATAGTGTGACCCCGTTGGCGTCACGCAGGCCCATGATCGCGTTGATGCGTCTTTGCTTGGCTAGTTTGGCCACCAGGAACTTGTTCGCCTTGTTGCCCTTCACATAATATGACTGTTTGGCATTCGCCATTAGTTGGGCGGTTTGTTCCGCATAGTGGGCTTCCAGTTTTTTCCGTGCCGTACGGATGATCCGTTGTGTTTTGGGGGACCAGCCTTTCTCCTTATGGAGTGCCTCGGCCTCTCTTAATTCGTTCTCTAGGGCCGTCCGGGTCTGACGTCTATCTCGATGGTAGGCCGCACCTTGGGCTATCAGGGAGCCCCTGATTACTGCCTTCATGGCATCCCAGTTGTTCGCAAATGAGGTGTCTGAGGCTGGGTTTTCCTTAAAGAAGTTACTTATTCCTGTTGTAATCTTGTCTCTGGTGGCCATGTTGTTGAGGATCAGGTCGTACAGCATCCATTTATGCGGGATGTTGGGGTTAGGGTTATGAACCCGGAGTACCAGGAGCACTGGGGCATGGTCGGAAATCGCTCTTGTGCCGATGGTGACCTTTATGACTGAGGGGAACGTATGCGGGGAGATCAGGAACAGGTCGATCCTTGAGAAGGTGCGATTGACAAAAGAGTAAAAGGAGAAATCTTTTTCGTCAGGGTGAAACACCCGCCATGAGTCTATTATCTCCAGAGTCCTGAAGAATCGAAGGAGGCTGAGTGCTTGGGCGAAGTCGCCTGGAGTCGGGGGGTGTGATCGGTCTTTGGTGGGGTCGGGAACCCCGTTGAAATCCCCACCGACAATTGTTTGGCCCTCCACAAAGCTAGCGAGAGATGTGCCCAAGGCGTCATAGAAGTGTGACTGTCCAGTGTTGGGAGCGTATACTGAGATAAGGGTATATAAGTCTCCCATCAGGAGGCATTTAATCGCTGTAAATCGGCCTTCTGGGCATATTTTCGTTTCCAGAATCTGTGGGTTCAAGTCTTTCCTGAAGAGAATCGCCGTACCTCCTTTTTTACTTGTGCCAGAGGCGAAGAATTGGAGCGGGAATATCCGGGATTGAAGGCGGGATACATGTGCCGGCAGCAGGTGGGTCTCTTAAAGCATAGCTATCGCTGCCTCTTCGTCGCAAAGTTTTAGTAGAATTGCCTTTCGCTTGTTGGGGGAGTTCAGGCCATTAACATTCAGGGAGAGGATCCAAAGCGACTGAAGATCCTCTGAAGGCTCACTCTCCGTTCCTTGGGTTAGGGGGGGGTCATGGGGTGGAGGTTTAACTGCCATGTCTGTTAGGGAAACTCTTGGTATCATTCTGCACTTGAGGTTTTAACGCGGAGCCCCAACGGGGGACCGCAACTTTAACAGGGAGGTAGACCGACATTGTCAGTACGGTCATACCTAAGGCCAACAGGGCCAACCGTCCCATCACGTATCGAGTACTGTGGGTTCCCAAGGAACAAGAGATGGAAAGTATCCTTGGGGTGGGTATGAACCATGGGAGTGGCCCGCCGCCACCGTGTTCAAAGTTGCAATCTAGGTGGCGGGTCCTGCTTCAAGCAGGGGTATCTGTGTCCCGGCTTACTTGCTGACGGAGCCTGGGACCGTGGAAGCGTCCCCGTTCATCTCTTTCTGTTATTCCGCTGGGTCGACGACCAAGGCGTGCGTTTGGGTTTTGGAGAGGGAAGCGATCCAGAGTCTTCGGTCCCCTCTGGGATTGGCGTGGAAGGATCTCGGGGTGAGGTCGGATGCAAGATTTTCTCAGCGTCTTCCAAGTGGCTGATTCGGCGTAGGGTGCCATTATATGTGAACGGGAGAGCTGTCGGAAACAGCCATCTGTAACGGATCTGTTGCTCCTGGAGGAACAATGTCAGAGGCCGAAGTGCTCTTCTTTTCTGGAGAGTGAGTGGTGAGAAGTCCTGGTAGATTTGAAGTGGAGTGCTCTGAAAAGTGATCTCTTCTCCTTGGCGACTGATCGCTGATATTGCCTCTTTCGTCGTAAAGAAGTGGACCCTGGTAATCACATCTGGAGGGGGGTCCGAATCTGTCCCACGGCGCGGGCGGAGTCTGTGGGTCCGGTCCAGCAGGAGCTGTGATTTGTCCAGATCCGGGAGTAAAGCCTCAAAGAAGCTTCCCACGTAGTCCGCTAGCTTGTTGTCGGGGATAGAGGACGGGATGCCCCGAATGTGGAGGTTATTGCGACGAGCCCTATTTTCAAGGTCTTCATGTTTGAACTCCAGGATCTCGCATTTGTGATGCAGGGAATCGGTAGATTTTTGCATTTCCCCCAGTATGGTAGCATGATCCTGGGAATGGTCCTCGATCTCTCCGAACCTCTGTTCGAGTTCTGTGACCCTCTGATCCATTTGGTCAACTTTAGTGGTGAGTTCCGAGAGGCAGGCGCGGATTTGATGTCCGCCATGAAGGCTATCAGGTCTCCTTTGGTGGCGAGAGCACCCCTATCCTCTTGTGGCTTCTGTGGGGTCAGTTTAGGAGGATCCTGTTTCTTGGGTTTCTCTGGAGCCGTGAACATGGCGGAGATATCTGTGCCCTTGCTCACCTTCGTCTGCCTCGACATGCTGCTCGTGTCAGGCGGCCTTAATTAAGAGAGTAGCAGCGAGGCCCAGGACGGCGGGAGGCTGCAGTTGGAGAGATTCGCCCCCTCGGCCCCCGCTCTGGACTAGATCTGGGTGAGTGAGCAGGGGCGCCCAAGGAAACGTTGGTATGAAGACAGGGTCTCCATCGGGGATGATGCAAGATGGCCGCGGGGGTCCCGACTCGTTCTGCGTAGCGGGGGGAGGGGCGGAGGCCTGCTCTCTTGGTCCCTCCGGGTGTATGAAAGCCGTAGCCGCCGAGGCAGCAACCCGGAGTGTTCCGGGCCGCCTTGGTCCGAATCAGATGATTCTGTTTTAAGTACCGCTCCCCCTCTCCAGCTCCACGGTGTTCTAGGGTCCCGCTACCGCCGAGTGCGGTGTGTGCTGCTGGGTTCCGGATTGGCGGCCATTTTGGTTTCTTTGGTCGAAGACGGGGGAGAAGTTCAGCCGCTAAATTCTGGTAGAACGCCTCCTCGGTCGAAGGCTATGTTTAGCCAGGTTGTGCCATGTCGGTTCCGGTCGCTTTAGATGGCATTGGCGACGCGGAACCCAGCTTAGAACCGCCGCAATTCGACGGCGGCGGCGGGCATCCCACGGGCGGCCTCAGAGGAGCGACCACATCGATGGCGCTCCAAGCCATGCCCCCCTCCCAGGACATTTTTTAAACCTATTTACTTGACACATACTACCCAAACAGAAGTACTGCTTTGGAAAACATGTGTCTCTATGACATTGCCCAAAACTACCCCAACAAAAACAATGTCACACCAAATGAGACAACTGGCAAATATTCAGTTTCAGTTTCAAAAGACTGGGGGTTAGGGGTGTTTTAGGCTTTTCCCTTGGCACCCAGGTAGGTGCACTCACACATGTGAGGTACCGTTTTCATTGGGTCACGCGTGGGAACGTGGGAAGATAGGCAATGTGTTGTTGGTGGTGTCTCATTTTCCAGCTCTCGGGAGGGAACCGAGAGCTGGAATTACGTCAGATGGAGACACAATTTATTCTAGACTTCCGAACCAAGAAACCGGGAGGACACAACCTGGATGAAGTACTGTATACATTTCTTGGGACATACATTTCCTCATCTCTCTTAGTTTTGACAAATTCCTAAAGTTATCATTGTACAAAAATGTTTTGCTGACCTAGATAGTTGAGCTTGTTTTAACCTTTTGTAGTATATATGTGTGTTGACTTTTTAGGTAATAGTGAGAATTGCACAGCTTTTCGTCCCTGATTTTATCCTTTTCTTCCCCCTTTTTTATACTCTCGTTTACACTCCCCAAATCCTGGTTTTATATTGTACATTCAATACTGGTTGTGAGTAATAATGTATGTTTACAGCACTAAGCACTTTAATAATTTGTTATGTCGCTGCCACAGAGGATAATCAAATTATTACGAAATTATTTGTAAAAATGAATGGATAATATGTGAGGAACAATGTTCAAGATATTAACAAAGCACTTTTGCACTATGTACTTTAGGAGTTCTTTTTAAAGGTGAATTGATTGAGAGTTATGGTTACAGCACTATGCACTTTATAATCTTGAACCTGAAAATGACCAAAGGATTAGAACGTCACGTTCCCCCATACACCCATATTTGATAAAACAGGACAGCATTTCATGCTAATTGGTGGCAGTGAAATATCATATCATTTTATGTGGCCAGTATTCTACTCTTAATCCAGGCTTTGAATGGGAAAAATGTGCAAGTACATATCAATGCAGGCTTTATCTCGTGTATTTAGCATTAGTGTGGTAACAAACTTCAATTTGTTAAAAATACCTGCTAGGTGTGCATGATCTCAAAATAGCAGTACACACGAATTGGGAATTATTCCGAGATACATTGGTCCTCATTACAAATCGCCCGGTATGGAAACAACGGTGGCGGTAAACCCGCTGCCACCATTGTTTCCATGCCGGGCGATCACAACTCCTGCAGGCGGGAGGTGATGTTCCCGCCAGGTCTGTCCTGGCGGGTTTAACACCGCCCGCCTGCAGGCGGACGAGGAACCATCGGCAGCATTACGGTTGTAATGCCCCGGTAATTCCGGGAATCACGGAGGCGGAATGGTAATACGCCGGACTCGTAATGAGGCCCATTGTCTATTTAAAGAAATTATGTATTCCTTGAAGAATTTTAAAAAAAATCAAGTATTAACTCATGTATTCGGTGTGTACTTAATGGATTTAGAATATGCACGTGATATTTCCAAACATTCAGAACGGAAACGTAAAAGTATCGAGAGTAAGTCTAAACACATTACAAATTGGCTGCATGTATTTGACAAACTGTGTCTATAAGGATTTCGAAAGAGGAGAAAGAGAAAAGGGACAATATTTGTTGGGCAGAACCATAGAGATTGAGCCCTTCTTGCATTTAAAAGCATTGTGCAATGCCCTCATGTTTTATATGTGAACAAGCAACAGGAGCGTCCTATGTTGTGAGGCCTTCAATAAAGCTGGATATGTAACAAGATTTGTGGCTGATGATGGACTGATTTATTTTTGGAGATATATGCTGGCGTCCTGACCGCTTTGAGTGCCAAAGTGTATTTACTTTTTCTTCTTTTTTAATATATATATATATATATATATATATATATACATATATATATATATAGCAGCATTATAAATCGAAAAACATTCTCAATTGTTCCCTTTGCAAGGCCCTACACAGCACATGGTTAAAAAGCACAGCATTGCAATTTAAATAGGTTAATAGGAATTTTTGCTGGTCCATGATGGTGTCCAGACGACGGAAGGTGCCGAGACTGACAGAAAGGGAGGATAGCTGAAACTGCACAAATACACCTTTCTCATATTTCCAGTTTAGATTAGCAGCAATTTAGTTACATTTTTTGCTAGCAGACAGAAACACAACAGTTTTAATTGCCAGGTGCACGCAGTAAAGTTGCCCATAAGACACTAGCAAGATATTCACACATCACCTCCAATGGTGAAAGCAGTTTGACACACTCATGAAGAACAGATTAATAGGTTGAATTAATTGAAGGCACAAAGTCTCACACACTTGCCTCAAATTACAATGAATAAGCTATGCATGCAATGACCCAGTTAGATCATCAATCACCTGCAAGCAGCAGTATGTATCACAAGGGAGTACAGGACGAGCTGCCCAAGGTTGAGCAAACTGTTTGAGAGTCTGGTGTCCGGCGTGGAAAGATGAGATGGGAGTGTGTTTGATAAGTTAATTTGCCAGGGCAAAGTTTCAATCTCTCCTTCTCTGCCAAAAGTTAATTGTTTTTGTGTGGATAAGTGTAACACCGAAGGCTACATCAGTAATAACAGGCAGCAGTATTGTAATGATGTAAGCATATTGTGGTGCAAACCAATTAGAGCACGGTCCAATCATGCTCGTGACATGATGTCTTGTATAGTGGGTGGGACCCTGGCAGGCATATAGATCCTTATTAAAAAATTAGAAGAAGAATATATGGAGCAATATAGGTGATTTGTTTTAACAACCAATGGAAGCTCGTGAATATTGTGATGTTTATCAATATGGTGAGTCATTTGTTGAGTTTATATGCCCTTGTTTGACAGGAAGTAATTGAGAATGCCTGTGGACCTTCTACCAGCTAAATGGAGTAAATAAAGCTGTTTTATTCATGCACCTCAGTTTGCTCCCTTATTTTGATTGGTGTGGATTATTGGGAACTTGTTTGCATGCCTTTCAGTGGAACCACCCTTGCAGAGAAAGTCCACCCACTCCTAGAGAAACATCTACCTCCATTGCCTGATATTAATTTCACCCACAAACACCTAGCTTCACCCTCTTCTTACTCTGTACACTGTGCCAACTGTAGTAGTTTTAACATGGAATTAGCAGCTGTATGGTAGCTTTCTTTAGCACTTACACCTCAGATGTACTTTCCAATACTAGAACGTGTGCCAGAAAATGTATTGGAGGAGGCATTGCAGACTAAATCACTAGACAATAATATTGAGTGAGAGAAAGAGTAGGCTCGACAACAAACATTCTATCAACTCAATGATGATCAGAAGGTCCAGAAGCAGGACATGTAAGTGCTGTCAAACGGGCCGGTCATCTGCCATCTGCCTCATCAACCACACTCCTGAGGCAGAAGATGTACAATTAAATGCACACCCAAAAACAGATTTTGCACCTCGTAATGTATATAGGGCCTCAACACAAGTATTGCAGAGTGGAAAAAAATTGGCAGTAATGGAATTACCGCCAATTTTCCCACTCTGCCATATTACGAGTATGGCCCTGCAGTGGAGGATTTCACTCCAGCATCATGCTAGAGGTAAATCCTCCAACTCTCCAATGAAAAATCGGCAACATTGGTAGAATTACTCTGGTGGAATTACCACTGCGGAAATTATGCCAAAAAATCCTGTAGAGTCTTATGTACTTATAGAAAATGGAGATTTACACTTCCACCACCACTTGTAATCCAGCAGTAATTCCGCCAGACCAAGTGGTGGTACCGGTAATTCAGTTGGGTAGTGTACCGGCAGATTTACGGCTGGAATACTGCCTAATTCGGAATGAGGCCCATATGTTTTTGTCACAACATGCATACACCCAGGTTTTTTTTTTGGATGGGCAAAATAATGCAGGGTCCTCACAGAAATGCAATGTGAGCTAATTCAGTATGTGCAAGATCCATAGTCTGTCAGCACAATAATTTCCCGTTGCTCTTCCTCCTAGAGATCAAACAACATGTCACTCATAGTCAATGGGCTTTGAAGTATCCCCTGAACCTCTTTCTTGGCTTGGTTTGTTCTTGTGTTGTTGTTGTTGGTGTCAGGATGGTTAGGTCTATATAGGCAGTTTTCTCTACTTTGGGGTCTGGGCTTGGAGCAGGTGCTGCCACATTTGGACAACACATCCAGACCTCACGTTATCTAAGGAGCTTGGGGTTTGCACCCTAGAACACTGGAGCCCGACTCTGACAGTTGGCATCAGCACAGGATAGACAAGGACATTTTCTGTAGTACCTCCTTCTTTTCCTCCAAACTGTCCTGGTCCAAACCTATCTTAGTCAACTTCGCAATGCCCCCCATAAATCATCCCTATTCACCACCCCTCCTAGCATCCCTTTGTCTCTCCTGAATGATTTTGACTTCTCATCCTTCTATCTTTTCTTCTTTTCAGTCCATTCTTGTTCTTCATTGGATCTCAGAGCTCTCAGTTCTTATTTTCATCTTCCACTCTCTGCTCCCCTCCATGAATCACCCCACTCTATATCAATCTCTCACCTCTCCACTTTTCTCGTTAAGTCTGTCCTACCTCATTTGCTCACTTATGCCCGCTTCAGGATTAGCCCACCTCTCTTTTTCTTTCCTCCGCACACCAGCTATGCTTGACCTCTTTTGCTCTTTCCTCTCTTTTCTAAATATCTCCATTCACTTCCTCCTGTGCCCTGGCTCTCTTGTTGTGTGTGCTTTTCCCAATTTCCTTCTGCTTGTGCTGCTCTCCAGTTCATACTCACTCATCCTCCACACCTTGCTCTTCCACTGTGCTCACTTTCCTCTAAAAATGTCCATAACACTACTCTCCTGAGATATAAGAGTACTCCCTGCAGTGCTGCTGGTTACAGGAACGATGTAACTTGTGCGTTTTCTCACATTAAACTAGTGTTGAATACTCAGTGGTTGCAGACAGAGGGACTCTCTGGCCATTATTTATACTAGGGGAGCTGCTAGCATTTATTCTTTGCAAGGCTATTAGCAGTCTTTGCTGCTTCGGATGAATGCTCAGTGCATTGTGGTCCAGGAATCCATTGTACAAAGGGATATGGTGACTCCTGTGGACATTTGTAGAGAGCCAAACATTGGGCATATAGGGATTTTATGTTGGCTGGGCCGTGATAAGCTGAACTCCTTCCCAAACATCTATGGTTTTTCTTAATGTGCAAGAAATCTGTTTCTTGTCATAAGAGTGATAGAGTTTAGAAAATCAGATCATGGGCAAGGGATAACCTGGCAGGTGATTTAAATGTCGCCTCTCCTAAAGGCTATTCCTGTTTTGTTTGTTCAATGACCAATTTGTCTTTATTGGGTTTATTCCTTTAGTCTGGTCCCCCAGTCTCTGGATGCCCTATGCTTAGGTAGAAGCCAGAGGGACCCACTCTTCTCCACCTCTACACCATACAGAATATGGCTTCTCTCGCGCCTGAGTACCTCAGTCCCATCTCTCAGACCCAAAAAAATCCCTTAATAACATTTTAGAATAGGGACGTTTAGTAGCTGGCTGCAGAGATTAGTCAGTGGGATGAAAATCAGGGGGAGCTGGCAGATGTAATCATTGTTGATTTTCACTGTTTCCTTGAATATGAGCCAGAGAAGGACAGACTCCACAAATATCAGTCTTCCATGCCTTCCACCCTTGCATCCTCAAACCAATATGCCTGTACTCTTCAAGCTGCTTTCTCCTCCATACGTTTGTCTCCATACCTAGAATGCCCCAGTTCACCCATTTGATGCATTGATGCCATTCCTAGGCAATCTGACTGCTGATCCAAGTGTTAGCAACACAAAATCCCCATGACACATCTCTCCTTTACAGCAACATCAATGACAAGCTTCTCTCACAACAGCCCTTCAATGTGTACTGAGCAGGGACATGCCAGTAACATTGATTCCCCCTTCCGGCTTGTGTCTCAATTGCTGCCTGTGTTAGCTTTCATGCTCATTCCTCTGCCTCATTGTTTCAAAGAAGTACAGCAAACACACCCTATTGGTTGACACCCATTGCGAGCTATTACTGCGGAGTACTAGCAACCTCAAACGTTTTCAGAGTGCGATGGCTCACATTCTGTTCAAGCATTTGATCATTGTTTAACAATATCATCAATGATTTTTTTTTAAGTGTATTTAGGTCGGCCGGATGCCTCTTCAAATGAGGAACATGTTTCTTTGTTCTCTCAAGCGTCATATGTGATGACACCCAGTACTACAAAAATAAGATCAGAGAGTTCTTGGGGGTAGACGGATGGAATACTCTGTCTCCTGTGCGGCAGTGACAGCACCCATGCCCCCTTATTCCAACAAAGATTTGCCTCATTTGTCTTTGTCCAATACTCATCCTTCTAACCTTCAATGCTTCCCTTGGCAATACTCCTACGGATCCCATTTTGCACTGCAAGTCATACCGCCTCCTTTCCTTAAATCTGTGTCCTTCTGGTATTTTTATTAAAACAGAATTCTTTTAATATTGAAATGTGTTGGCACCACTCCATGTCCTCTTCTTAATTATAACAGTAACTTCTTTCTTTCCTTGTTTTTTCAGATTTTGGTTAAAGCCCGTAAGCATATGTAAAATTTAATAAGAGTGTTGGAGCCCCTCTAAATTGGCGGAAGACTAGCAACCTCAATAAACAGCATTCCCCCATTGATTGTGATAAATTACAAGCTTTATTTGTTACAAGGTTGAGGACATTTGAAAAGGTATTTCCTCTAAGTTGGTGTCCTTCACAGAGCCAACATGGTCTATGCTCAGCATAAAACAGCAATCCTTATGCCAGGACCCAGGGTCCTCTTTTTATTCAGTCAATCATGAAGACATTTGCATGGTAATACAATCACTTCCCCCAATTGTGGCTCATTGTGACCCTTGCCACTTAAGTAAGAGCAAATCCCACCTGGATATCTCAACCCACCCTCCCCCAATTTCCAATATTGTTCATTTATCATTTGACAGGGGTTACATACTAAACTCCCTAAAACCCTACAAAGTAGTGGCTTACACCATCTACAGACTGAGTCCTGCTGAAGATCCTATAAAAGGTTACTGTACTACAGCTTAAAGACTGTCTGGAGGATTTCAGCCCTTACGACATCAGTTATATACCCAACTGGAGCACTGATCTTCTTGCTGGATGCTGTGAGAAACCTGAAGGTATCTCCCAAACTAGACCCAAGGGATCTTTCATCCAGGTGGCCAGAACACAGCCATCGCTATTGGAACCAGTTCCTGGGGTGGACCAGTGGCCAAGGATCACCTGGATGGGGGTCCTCGGGGAGTGGAACGGGAACACTGACGGGTGAGATGCAGTATTCCCCTTCTATTAGTCCCTCTTTCCTATCTTACTACACAGGACACTAAACCTCTCTAACCCCCCCTTACCAACACGAAAATTTCACACACCACAGAAGACAACAGACTAACACCAGAGCCATTTATCTGACATGTCCCAATGCAAGGGTCAAGTAAAGCCAGGCAATTGACCAGGATCACACACACCTGACAGCCTTTTCCCTTCCCCACAATAATAAAAGGTGGTGCAAGAGAGCACACTGCGAGCAAGGCAGACTGCACAATGAGACAGCTATCCAGACCCAGCAGTTTAAGATAAGGAGAAAGGCGGCGGGAACTGTGAGGGTGACAAGAAGTGGTGCAACATTGCCCTTTCCGTCCAAGACCCGCAAAGCTTTCGTAAGAGGAAACATAAGGCTGTGACCAATAGCCTTATGTTTCACTGAACAATAGTAGTACCCACAGCATGTCTATGCCGATAAGCGGAGCAAGGGTGACTCCTGCTACTGTGGTACCGGCCTTGACTCCAGAGACAAGGAGAGGGAAGCGGTTCATCACAGCCGGTGAGTAGATGGGGAAACCTATAAGAAACCGAACTGTGTTGAATGAAACCTGCAAAGTGGCAGATTGAAAAGAGTTCAAAGAACTGTCAATAGTAAATGGAAAACCAGCTGCAGAGGTGACCGGCACCAAGTAGGTGATGGCTCGAGAAACTCTGGTTGCTCCTGTATTAAAAAACTACTGATACCAGAAGGCCATACGTGAGCCGCTAAGACAGGTCAAAGTGATCATACAGGAGGTTTAACAAAATCCCTGTACAATAGAAAGTCTTTGACCGACCATCTGTTAAGAAAGCAAGAGAAGTGAATACTGCATCAAAAGAGAAGACCTTTGAGAACTTAAAGTTGAGTGAACCCTAGTGAAAAGTGGCAAAAGTGAACCCAGAGGAGGGATGCCGATAAAGAGGGGTAATGTCTAAAGTCCCAAGAAACAGTGCGTTGACAAAAAGGTCAACCCAGCAAGGGATGTCCAAGAGAACTGTTTGGAAAGACATTAAGACTGCTGAAAGTCAAAAGGAGAACTGTCTTTGTGCAAAGCCATAGTGAACCCAGCAGAGGGAGGCTGAGAATCGAGACAAATATTCAAGAAGGGTGAGCGCCCGGAAGAGGGTGACCCGGGGGTGAAGAACATCACCCTGGAATGTGTGAACAAGAGACATTGTAAACCCAGTGGAGGGAGGCTTGAAAATCAAAAAGGGTCAGCGCCCGGAAGAAGGGGACCCAGGGGCGAGCCAATATCACCCAAACTGCTGTAGGAAAGAAACTTATTTTGTTTATTATCTATGGCCCTTGTAAGGCAGAGAGCTAAGAACCGAAGGTCTTGATATTGCTACAGATGTTTGTGGACCTAAGCCCAGCATAGGGGTGGGGGGGTGGGGCAGGGGTGAAACCATCATCCACCTCACTTTTGGAACCAAACTTATTTTGTTTGTTATTTTCTGACCCTCGAAGGCAAGATACTTTCCTGAGAAAACAGACTTCGCCATTGAGGCTTCTGAGGTGCTGAAACAGAATTATTAGATCGAGTCTGTGCTGTGCTGAAGAGCTCCACCTTGTCCCATGCTCAAAACGTGGGGAAGGGAGACTCCTGGCAATCACATCCTGTCATATTATTTGTGAAAACTTCTTTCTTTTGAAAACCGTATCCCACACTCTATATTTAGTTGTAAGGATTTGGGATTTATTTTTTTAGTATAGGCCATTATTTTTACAAGACGCCACAAGGACTTCCTTATTTTCATTTGATGGTCGACGCTTGCAACCATTTTAGATTCAGGTTTAGATTAGGGATTCTTCCAACCTGCATACAGTTTAATAAACACTGTTGAACTGTGATCCCCTGTGTCTGTCTTTACTGGTGTAACCATGAGTTCCTTACAATGCCAAGTAGAATTTGCTTCAACTAATTGAAACTGACAGGTCTGTCATTTTGTGCTACTCGACTTGTCTGCAGCATTTGATACAATAGATCATCCAATCCTGTTGAACAGACTCTCCCTAGACTTAAATCTGATGCCACAGCCACTACATTGTTCCATGCCATGCCCACTCTTTTCTTTCTGAGTGGGCTGACCTCTCCTTCTCCCTCCTGACCTCTACCACTCAACTCCTCCTCCTTGGTGACCTCAACTTCCACCTCAATTCTCCCTGTCCCTTATCTCTGCTCTTTCGCAACCTTTGAAATTCCCTCTCACTCTCTATCCTCCCCTCTGGCCCGATGCACTCTGCTGGACACACACTCGATGTCCTGATCTCCTTAGGCCACCTCCTCTCTATCCCTCTGACCACTCCTCTATCCTGGAGTGACCACTGCCTTCTCTCCTCGCATCTCTCACTCTCTTCCCTCCAAGCCAAGCTCACACCTACACTGCCACCTACCTTCTCGGATATCCGTCCTATGAAGCGTGTGTCAGGTGAGGCTTTCGCTGCCACCTTCTCTCCACCCCCCCTCCTCCGGCTGACTCACACCCAGACACAACCCTTTCCTTTCTCTACTCTTCCATTTCTGTTACTATTGATGCTCTGGCCCCTGTCACGAGGATCCGCTTGAAGTCCAAAGCCTAGTGTAATTCCTGGTGACTCTGACCTAGCTACTCTTAAACGTAAGTGTAGGACGGCTGAGAGGAAAAGGAGGGTTTCTTGTTCATTCTCTGACAAACTGGCCTGTTGCCTGCTCCAAAGGCAATACGGACTCTATCTCCGCACCAAGAAGAGAGTCCACATTCAAGCCCGTGTCTCTGTTGCATCTAACAACTCGGCCGAACTCTTTAAAATCTGCAAGGAGCTTGCCAACCCTGTTGCAGTCTCTACCCCTCCTCTTGCCTCCCAGGCTCTCTGCAATGACCTTGCCTCTCACTTTATCTCAAAAACCCAGAACATCTTGTCCACCCTCTCCTCCCCTCCCCTTCCTATTCCCCCTCAGTCTGCACTTGCAAACCACCCTTTAACCTTCTCCCCTCCCCTTCCTATTGCCCCTCAGTCTGCACTTGCTAACCCCCTTTTAAACACCCCCCTCCCTCCTTCTCTTCCTTTCCTCTCTTCTCCCCTGATGAGGTCGCTAGACAAGTCCAATCTATGAAAGCCTCATCAAATCAGGTTCATCCTTGTTCCTCTAAAACCATCAAGGACCACATTGACACCCTCGATCCGGCCCTTGCTGATATCTGCAACCATTCCTTTTCCTCAAGATCCTTCCCCTCCCCTCTGAAGCACTCCCTTGTGCATCCTCTGCTCAAGAAACCCTCAGCCGATCCTTCCTGTCCTGCTAACTATCGTACAATCTCCACTACTCCCTTTCTGGGCACACTCCTGGAAAAGTTGGCCATCTCACAGCTTAACCTTCATTCTGATTCTGTTGGCATCCTCCGTGACCACCAGTCTGGTTTCAGAGTGGCCAGAAATACAGAAACTGCTCTCCTGAACATCTGCGAAGATCTGCTCTCCAACCTTGACTCTAACATTCCCTCTGTCCTCATCCTACTCGATCTCTCTTCTGCCTTTGACACGGTCAACCATACCATCCTGCTCAACCGTCTCCATGAGAACCTGGGTATCACCGATCAGGCTCTGGCCTGGCTGTCCTCTTTCCTTTCTGATCGACCTTCCCAGGTCCAAGTGGGGTCCTTCCTATCATCTATATTCCTCTCTACCTGTGGTGTTCCCCAGGGGTCAATCCTCTCACCCTGGCTTTTCAACCAATACCTGGCAACTCTCGCCCACTGCATTGCCACTCTATGCTCATATTTCCAGTGCTACACTGATGATACTCAACTCATTTTCAGACTGCCCTTGGCCACCTCCTCTCCCTCTCTCATCTCGGATTGCCTAACTGCCATTCAAGATTGGTGTGCCGCCAATGATCTTTGCCTGAATGCCAGAAAGACTGAGATCCTCCTCATCGGCACACCTTCTCCATCCTTTCCCCTCTCTCTCTGGCCAGCATCGTTTGGCCCTCCTCCCATCCTCACCTGCGAGGCTAAGAACCTTGGGGTCATCTTTGACTCCACACTTTCCTTCTCCTCCCACATCTCGGAGGTCTCTAAAAAGTCAAACTTCCTACTGCACCTCCTCAGAGGTACTCTTCCTTTCCTCTCCTTCCCCCAGAAGCTCACTGTCTCCCAACCTCTGGTTCTCTCTAGGATGGACTATTGTAACAGTCTCTTTCTAAATTTACCTGCCTCTACTCTTCGCCCTCTGCAACTAATCCAGAACAGGACTGCAAGACTTGTCTTTGGCCTCAAACCCTCGGATCGTATCTCTCCAGCTCTGAAATCTCTCCATTGGCTCCCAGTGGATGCAAGGATTAAATTTTAAACCCTCTGCATTGTCCACAAGGATTTCTAAGGCCTGGGCCCAAAATACCTTCAGCTATCCCTCCGCAAATACCTCTCCTCTCGAGCCCTTCGCTCCTCTATCTCTAACTCCCTCAGGGTCAGTCGTTTTTCAAAGAAACAAGCTGGGTGGAGATCTCTGTCTTCGGCTGAAGCCTCCCTCTGGAATAGCCTCCCTGCCACTCTAAAACTTGAGGAGAACCATCTCCATTTTCGGAAGCATCTCGAGACCTTCCTCTTTGCATCTGCCTTTGCTCCCCCTCTGCCCTGCTGATCCGCTCTCTTGGCACTGTGCACCTGGCCACACTCTGTCCCCCAGGCCCAGGTACCGGCTCACCCTGCCACCATTCTGCACTGCCTCCCGGTAACCCCTCACACTGGGGACTGTATCTCTAACCCCCACAGTCCCCCACACCCCATTTTCTTCTTTTATGTACTTATCAGACTTACCCAGTTCTGCTGCCGTAAACACAGCTCTTGCCACTTGCTGACCGCACTACCTCTGTTATTGCTTCATTATCTATTTATTTGTATTTATTATTATTTACCTGTCGTCCTCTGCTCTGCAATTTCCACTCTCCCCCTTCCATGCGCTTTTCCCCTTTCCCTTTCCGATGCACTTGCACGTTCTCAATGTCACTGGTATTAGTAACATCGTTGTTTTGTTCTCCCCTGCTTCCCCTCCCTTGCCTTGTCGCGCTCTGAAACACTTGTGTCCAAGTGCGATACAAATAAAATATCATATCATGCTTTCCTTCAAAATAGGAGCTCCTCAGTTCAGTTGGAGGGTTACGATTTTAATCCCATCACCCTGAAGTGTGATATTTCACAGTGTTCCTGTCTACATGTTTTATGCAATATACATATATATGTCAAATCTCTCCATGACGTGTTAGTGCAGGAGTTGCATTCCAAATTTTGAGCAAGACACAGATAATGGTAAGATCGACTGGAAACCTCATGAGTCTGCAACTAACACACACTTCCTTCTCCTCTACAAAGGCATCTCAAACCGTCATCTGTAAATCTCACGCATTCCAATTGGTCAAACAAGGATTAAATTTGTCTACAAAGTGAAATAATTATGCATTATCCGAGATGCCACACTATCCATGTCCTGTGAGGCCAATGCTTTTATCAGATGCCTCAACAAAAGACGAATTTGCTTCAAAAACATCAGATAAATATCTGAGGTGACTGAAGCATATGTATCCGTCCTTGTTGGAAGGTCACTGGAGCCTGGAAAAGTCTCATTTAATAATTATAGATCTGGTTACCAACTATGTGTTCTCCCTTTAGTACCATTCTGAAGAGTCTTCACTGTCTTCCAGTACAGATCAGAGTCAAACGTAAGGCCCTGACCTTTAACCACAAGATACATTATATTAATGCACCAGCATATTGAAAGGAGTTGCTTCTTAGCTCATACTCGGCAAATTTCTCCACTAAGCAAACAAATTCCTCGTTCCCCCTAATTTTAAGTGAACAAATGCCTTTGGCCACTCATGCAGAGTAGAATTGGCGAAGCTATAGAACTCATTGCCTCTAGAGTGCCGCACTTTAGAGATCCAACTCACTTCTGGTCCTTTGTAAAAAATGGAAAACGTTCTTATTTCCGTAAATACTGTGGTGCTCTCCTCTCTGCCGGATTGTTGGAAAGATAGCGCTTTCATACTTGTGTGGTTGTTAGTGTTATACAACTGACACATACTATACTATTGTACAGCAGTGTCACAATGTAAAGTTATGTATTTCTTGTGTTTATTGCAAGTTCATGTTGATCCACAAATATGAAGGACATATTAAAAGAAAACATGCAAGCGCTGATCTTTTTGTATAATGACATATTAAAAGAAAACATGGAAGCGCTGTTGTTTTTGTATCTCTAACTGTAGGGACCAGGGGTTGGATCTGTTGAAACTTAAAAAGGGCTTGTCACTTGACATCGGATGTGTCCATCAAAATCACAAAGCATCTAAAAGTAGAGTTTGGTGAGATAAACAAGGACGCAGCATCCAGAACGGTGCATCCTGATGGGGACAATAGAGTAAACAGTGCATTGCTGTAGTATCTTTTCATCCCAGACTCACTCTGCTGATGTCCTCCTTCATTATTTCTCTCAACCTATAACCCCTATAAAGAGAAAGTCTATACACCTACCGCATAAGCACAGTCGGTGTAAAGGGGCAGAAAAAGGGCATCACGTATTACAATGAGACCAGCACATGGGCAGATCATGGTTTGTCCAACCAATGTTCATCGGATAGGTGCCCACTTGGGTTTCTCTGGCTCTTGGAACCTTGATAGAGTTCCCAGACAGTATTCACAATATTTGTGCTTTGCTCAATCCCCCTTTCATAGGATATTTGCACACTCAGGTTTCTCAGGCTCTGTAACCTTGATAGCTTCCCGGCTGTTGTTCACAATGTTCCTGTTTTTACTGATCCCCTTTCATAGGGTATTTGCAAACTCAGGTTTATCAGGCTTGCATAACCTTGATAGCTTTCACAGCCGCTAATCACAATGTTCATAACTTGCAACGGTAGGCTCTCCGTCGGGTTTGTCATGTTGCTGTAACCTCATCAGCTTTCCCTGTGGCTACTTGTCTAAGGAGATATGGTCCAATGTATGCCACGTCGGGAGACTTGGGCACCCTAATTCAAACTGGTTTCTGCATCCATTACCGGCCTAATGGCCCACCACATCTTAATTTGCTGTTGCGCCACCAGATAAGACATCCAGTCTCTGCTCCCTCTCTGACCTCAGTTCCTCAGGTGGGCAGAATGCCAACCCTCCAGTGTTTGGTTCATGGTTTGCTCGCCCTCCTCACTGCCACAATCTCCATGCCCCAGTGTGGCTCCGCCCCTCAGGACAGCAATGATGCGGAGGCTCGCCTCTGCGTAGGGGTATTGTATCCACTGTAGGCGTTTCCTCTCTTATACATGTCACAGGAATAAACTGAACTCTGTCCTTCTCCACTGACCATGACGTTCAGGCTGTGTTCAGCATTGCCTGTAGCCAATACATTTAAAGAAGGATACTTGTGGAATATAGTAATTGCAGGAGACATTAAAGTAGTTTCCACATCCAAATATGCAGACAAGATGGTTTGGACTGGGAGTTCCGCTCTGGAATGGGAGTGCTAGTACCCAAGGCGAGAGTCACTCCCAGTGAGTTTCCCCTTGGCCAGACCGCTAGGGAGGGTCTTGTGTAGCAGGCTCACCTTCCCACCCTCAAAGGGTGGCTCCCCTCTGGGGAGAAGGGACGAATTGCCACGACTCAAGATTCCTCACACTGTCCATAATTGTCTGGTTAATTTTGTGACTACTTTGCATATATCCTTTTCACATGTCACACCAACACCCTAGAGCTAATTAGATACGTTAGGAAGGCTGCATACATTATCTTTTAAAAGATGAGATTAGCCTCCGGACCATGCTTTTAGATACATGTCAAAGACATGGAGTGACCAGATGCAGCTTACTAGACAAGTGTTATGTCTAGAAATGTCCTTCTGCTGAAATGTTCAAGTGCGATGGTAGTTTCATTGTTGAGCAGCATGTCTGTGAAGTACTTGCCTGCCTTGACTGATAGTTTTGCATGCAACGCCAGATACCCTTGTTTAACCAAAGATTGTAGGTGTCGGCTAAGGCATCTAAAAAATACACCAATGTTGTATGGTGCATCAACTTGGCACAGAAATCTAAGTACCTTTATGTTACTGTACCACCATCCCCATTTCCAAAGAATATGTGTAATTGCAGAAGAGCTCGTTTTGCCACTGTTTTAAACAAGCCACCATCGTACATGTGTTACAATTTAATTGAGTTTAGCCTATCACGGAAAATTATTTATGGACAGAAAGTAAATTACCTACTTCATTGTGCTGCACAGCTACTATAAAACATTTGAGCTGGCTTAGGAGGGAGTATGTGCAACAGGGATAGCTTTGGTTTTGTGCCAAAGCAAAATAAAGACTGATTTACATTGTGGTGCACCATTTCAGGGCCAGAGGTCGCTAAGCACTGCATATTGCTCTGTTACTCCAATCCCAGGACTTAAGGACAGCAGAGATTTTAGCTGGAACACATTTATGTCATCATCGTCTTTACAGAGACACCAGATCATTTCACATATGAGTTTAAAGGTACAGTAATACAAAGTGAAAGGAATGATCAGATGCTTGCAAACAATTTCAATTCTCAGGCACATATAGAACATCCACAACAATTTGTTTTGATGCTGAATTATCTTTACCATTATCTTTACTATTTACTAGGCTTCTACTTAGACTCCACTCTCTCCCTTAAAAGACAAGACAGTACCACAGCCTCAACCGCAGCTTATACCAACAAACTTATCAAAGCCTGCAAACCAAACCGGTCTACTAATAGCAGCCTCACACTTGCCAGGGCATTGATTTTATCCAAATTGGACTACTGTAACACCTTATTCTTAGGTTCCACCAAACGCAACCTGAATAAACTTCAAGTCCTCCAGCACTATGCTCTCAGATCTGCCTTAAATATCCCATGTTCCAATCTCAGCTACTAGAAGGGATTTACACTGGCTCCCAGTGCGTGACAGAATTTGACTGCATTCGGTAGTCATCACGCATAAATGCCTCTCAAACACAGCACCTAAATATTTGGCACCCACAAAATCTGTCTGTTCACTCTGTCTCAACAATGCAAGTACAAACTGAAATCTGCAGGCTAGCTTCCCTGTGCTAGCTGCAGAGTGCTGGAACTCCCTCCCTACAGCCACCAGGGCTGACCCGTCCTTCTGGTCCTTTAGAGCCAAAGTGAAAGCCTGACTCCGGGCCCAGCAACATTAAACCTTTCCATCAGCGCATCCTCCCTTCCTTGTCACCACCCTCTCTTCCCTGGTGCCGCAGTCCGGAATCCTAAGTCTGAACAGAAGGACAGAATATATGTTTCTGGCTCCTCCATCCTCTCCACCACACAAATGCAACAGCATTTACACCAGCATGACATTTTCATGTTGCTTTAAATTATGTGTTTTCCTAAATAATCCATTGTAAATGCTGACTGCCTTGTGTAAAAGACAGGTGGTGTTTGCTCTATTTGCAATGTGAAGTTCAAAACAAAGGCTGACGGGCGATTATGCGAACATTTACACCTTTGTGTTGCACTTTGCAATACAAACGATGGAACTTTGACAAAAGACATGGGGCTCATTACAATTATCGTGGTGCGGAAAAAAAATGGGCGGTAACTGAATTACTGCCACTTTTCCCATTACGAGTATAACATACTGGTGATAAATACCCCACTTTCTGCCAAAAATCGAAAAATCAGTGGATATACTGCAGCAGTAATTCTGCCAAAAATGCCCCATTGAGTCCAAGGTCTATAAAAAACTGGGGATTAAGGGCCTCATCAGGAGTTGGGCGGTAACGCCGGCGGTATTACTGCCGGCGGTATTAGCCCTACCGCCAAACCCCCCCAGCGCTATTAGCGCCGGATAATGGGTTTGGCAGTAATGGAATTCCCCATTCCCCACTGAGCCCATTCGGGAATGCCCCATTCCCCATTGGGCTCAATGGGGAATTTTCGTGCTTTTACCGCCGGCAGATTTCCCGCCGGCGGTAATAGTGCGAATTTTCGGTGGATTTCCCCCCAGCTCAGAGCTGGGGAGAAATCCACCGAAGCCCTGATTTGGCGGACCCTTAAATCCAGCGGTAATAGCACGACCGCCGGATTTAAGGGTTACCGCCAAACTCGTGATGAGGCCCTAACTCTGCCACTGCCACTTGTAATCCGGCTGTAATTCCGCGGAACCAAGTGTGCAGTAATGGTTATTCAGTTGGGTGGTATTTACCAACGGAATACCTCCCCAAACTCATAATGAGGCCCATTTATGAGCGGAGTGATTCATAATTTTACCCTTGTTAACTGTAATTGCTAAAATATGTAGCGCTGCTCCTAAATCATGTTATGCTCTGTTCTCAGACTAACAGTGATTGTAACTTTCATTTTGTTATTGTTGTTTGAGGTTGGTGTGCTTGATAAAATATAAAGAAAAGTGTAAATAAAAAATAGCATGGAGGGAATTTGTTTGCACATATGTGTAAATGTAGGCAGTTACCTCCATGCGATGTTTAGGAATTTCGAAAATGAGCCCCAGTGTTAATAGATATAATTGAGTGTGAATGTCTTTCTGACAGTTAAGAGACATTGCTGTATCCTGTGTAGTGGGAAAATGCTGCCAGTCAGCTAGCTCATCCCTGGAAATATCATTTAGGGCCTCATCAAGAGTTGGGCGGTAATGCCGGCTAATAGCCCTACCGCCAAACCACCCCGGCGCTATTAGTGCCGGATCACGGGTTTGGCAGAGGGTTATTGCCCATTCCCCATTGGGCCCATTCGGGAATTCTTCATTCCCCATTGGGCCCAATGTGGAAAATTCACGCTATTATCGCTGGCCGATTTCCCGGTGGCGGTAATTGCGCCAAAAATCGGCAATTTTGCAGCAGATGGGGAAATCCTCCAAAGCCATGATCTGGCAGACCCTTAAATGCGGCGGTAATAGCGCTACGGCCACATTTAAGGGTTACCGCCAGACTCGTGATGAGGCTGTTAGTCATTGTGCAGTAGGAGAAAAATGATGAGTACAGAAAGGTTAAGTAGCTCAACAGTTGCAGGGCATACAGAATAAAATTGGTCTTCCAAAAGTTGCTTTAAATAATTGATGAAGTGGTAGGACCAGTGCCTGTTTTAGTGTGCCTACAGGTATGTATGTGGAATGAGATTTTATGGCATTGCACAGATGTAACCCCTTCTTCCCAGGATCTGCTATTTAAAGACCATGTAGTAGCAAAGTATGTAGGCTCAATGTGCAGTAAGAATTTTTCCTTAATTTAGAATGTGTGGCGGATCGGAACACAATTGTTTCATTGAGCACTGGGCTGAGTACAGCATTCAAGGAGTGCTGCCTCAATAAACATGGCCTCCTAGATTGTACTTCAGAGTAGACTGAAATCACTAATCTGAAAGGTAAAAACCCACACCTGGCAAGAACCCAGAGACCTCAGAAACTCCATGCAGTGCCATGCCTGCAAGAATCTATTATCATTGGGGCGTCCCAGTCAAATTTTACATACCATGAGAGAAAGACATCACCAGTGGACCAACCAGCCCTGAGACAAAACATTATACCAACTGAGCATGCAAGACGTTTGGCCCAGCCTAATGAAAACAATAAAACAGTCAAGCACAGACAAATAGTTTACAGCCCATCTTCAATATCTGAGCCTGCTTTGTGCTCCCTGTAACGGACCCCTTATTCAATATTGTGTTGGGTTTTATTTTATACTTATCCAATATTTTATATAAAAAATAGTGCACATTTCAATGGCTGTATTTTAATTGTGGACAATTTTAAATCTTAACAGTTTATCACATGGCTGATCCAATTTTTCAATGTCCTTGTCAATTCCTCCAGACTAGTGGTTATGAAGTTGGTACAAGCATATATAAGGGCCAATCTGGCTCCAGGCCCAGATGCAGCACATAAAGGGCTTCCTTCAATGTGATTGACTATGCCCTTAAAATCCTTGATGGTGGCCATCCTTGCTTCCCGGTTCTCCTTAACCTCACAGTTTTGTTTCACACAGTGCACCACTAGACACTCATTGACCTACATCGCTGCATGGGGATTGGGGAGGATGTCCATAGCTGATTCAAATCCTACCTCACTAACCACCACCAATTCATCCACATGAATTTCTCGAGATCAACAACTCTATGCATCACTAGTTGAGCTCTCATATTCAACATTTACATGGATTCACTCAGAACTCTCCTGGCTCTGCACAACATCCACATTCACCAATATGCAGATCATGATCTCCTCCATCACAGACATCCACAGGCTCAAGACCTGCCTCACACACATACAGTCCATGATGATTCAGTGCTTACCTGAAGCTCAACCCCCCCAAGACCGAATTCCTACTGCTGACCAACAACCCCAAAAACCCTGACTTCCATAGCTGGCTCTTTGCTATGAACCTCAAGGGCTTCATGCCCCAGTTGACCACATGCATCACATCCCTTGTGTTCTACATCAACAGACATCTCTCATTCAAGTGGGGACATAGCGAAGACACAAACACCTTCTCTACTGTGGAAAATTAAGGCCTTCATCCTAGCAAACAACTTCATATCAGATGTCCATGCCTTAGTCCATCCAGCAAACACGCTGGCACCTCTGAGATGTGTCCCATGTGCAGCATTTTCTCTCTCAACTGTGATGAGTATGAGCATTCCAATTATACTGGTGTTCGTCCACTCCCGTGCGTCTCCTGCTATCCAGATTACCATCCATTCTTAAGGTTAATGTCACCAGGGTTTTCTGTAATTGAGGATCGGCTTCTTCTCCTCCTAATCTAGTGTCTCATGTTTTTTCAGCATCCTCTCTACCCTTTGTTCTTCTTGGATGGCTGTTTGGTATATCAGGTGTTAGCTTGTCCTGGGTTGGTCGTATCAGCACAGTTTTGGCACTGTTACTTGGTCCTCTGGTCCACCACACATTTTCCTTGGTCACACCACTGGTATCTGCTTCTCTCTCTCTTCACTCCGTGTTGCCACGTGTCCATCTTTATATTCTCTAGCTTCCTTTTTACCAACGGTAACACGTCTGTCTCCACTTAGTCTCTCGTTGTCTGAAGGACGCTGAAATTCTTAACTTTGTTGCGCCTTTTGAAACTTGTGGGCTCTTTTTCATTGCCCCAGGCTCCTCCCTTTTTGAGACTGCCGTAGCCGTAGGGATTCCCCTGCACAAAACGTTGGTCATTTTTCTCCTTCTCTGGAGGATTCTCCTCTCCTCCATATTTCCTCTTCTTCGTCCCAGTGGAATGGGAGTTTAAAAGGAGATTTTCTATTTTGTGATGCTAATAACACATACCTTAACTTTTCTTCATAGTTCTTATCCTCAAAAAGGTTTAAAGGTATTTTTTTTGCAAGGTCATATAGGGAGTTCCTCCTGGGAATGAGAGTCCTTGTCCCCAAAGGCGGAGTCTGTCACGTTCAGGTCCCATTTGTCTCTAGCATTAGGGAGGGATTTGCCTAGCGGGCTCACCTCCTGAGCCCCCTTGTGGGGAGAAGGGAGAAATTCGTACAATTCATCACACTACCCACTTACAAGTAAGCTGCATCCAAGACATAAAGGTAGTGGGTTGAAGGCAAGGACCAATAGGGGGACAGGGCTGACACCATTAGCAGCTGTGCTGTATTCCCCTGAGGAAAGTGCATTATGAGACATGTGGTCTTAAGATAAGGGCAATTTTGATGGAAGTCGAGTGCATTCTGGGACACGTAGTCCTGATGTATAATACATTTGTTAAAATAATTTCTTATGAGGACTCTTTCCTTAGTTAGGAATATTGCTTTTTGGGTAATAAAGTCCACTAGTGTAATTGAATTATGCTGCACAGAATGTTATATTCCCATGTGAGCACATTTACTGTCTGGGGCATTGTGTAATCTGGAAAGTACAGTCCCATGAGACATCTGTACTGAGCGATGGATCTGTATTTCTGGCATATGTTGGAAAATCCGTGGCAAGTGACATTTTTACTATCAAGAGGCTGTATTAGTGATCAGAGGGATATGTGTTAGAATACAAATATGTACTCGGAATATAATGGTTAGATATGGGCATGGATGGCTGCACCTAACATTTATTGGCAGTTTCTATGCATCTGAGGTTGCGCATGTTGATTAATGGTAGTCCATATTAATATGCAGCTCCTGCACCCTGGCATATCATGGCAGCACCTGGATATGTTAGGCTGTCACTGAATAGATACAAAACATGCATATGTATTTGTTCAATATAGTTTTCAATTGTGACTGAGTATACTTGTATAACATTTGTTTGCTGTCACTTGTATGCTACATCTATTGCAGTTACCACGTTTTATGGCTTGTGATTTATGGTTCCAATACCTGCCTGCACTTTATTATCTTATTTGTTGGAACGCATGCTTTTATTCATTCACATCAAGCCCTTTTCCCTGTCCCCCTCCCTTGCACCAACAAGATCTGGATGTTCCCAAAGTCTGTGATGAGCTATCTCCTACTCGCTTACCCTGTGCTTTCGAGGTGATATCAGGCACCTGTGTTCACAGCTGCTACCTTCTTAAAACAACACATGCGCACATTAATGATTCACAGTTTTAAATTCTGGCTAAACATACTTATTACTTGGCAGGCTCTTGCCCCTAAAGTCTTTTAAATCCTTTTTACATATGTATATAGAATTTGTTTGTGCATAGGCGTGTTGGTGTAGATGTTAATAATAGAGTTATTGATGTCAAGTTTAAGACTTGTGTTGCTAGTAATTAGTAATGTCTTCCTAGCGTTACTCATGTCCTTAGTATCTAGTGTTAGAGTTTTGGTCCCTACAGAGAATTTGGAGGAACAAGTAAACAATGGAATTGCTTTAACATGGTGCTAACGCATGTGAAAATTAACATACGAGAAGGAGCGACTATATTCATGCCTTATGTTCACATTGTCTTAACTTCAAAGTACTAATTACTAGTTATTTATACCGATGTATTACAACATTTCCGAAATACGTACAAAATACTGACAAAATTCAATTTAATGTGTTTCCATATTGATATATGTGTACATATATATATATATATATCAGTGAAAAAAACTTTGTTAAAGGGACGTTATGGTTAAGTTGCGCTACTAAAAACCTATGAAATTCAGTGAAAAAACTTTGTTAAAGGGACGTTATGGTTCCAAGTAAAACCGAAAAACCCTTGAAATTCGCCAGTTATGGTAAGCTAAGCAACCATAACTCGCGTCACCACCGTGCACTGCTAAGACTAACACCCAGGCCATCAAAGATGACATCACAAATGTCATTGATGACATCACTGATGACATCACATGTGTATGTACTTCTCATGAAATATGTGTAGAAGGGATTTTTATTATGTTGCGAAAAAAGTGTCAAGAATCATTGCAAGAAATATACCCCAATAAGTGCATTGAACGATGCATTGATATAAATAGCATCCTATTATCGGGTTCTATCTAGTATACTAAGCTACTCATACAGAAACATAACATTGTGTGCAGCGTACAAGATGAAGGTATGATATTCGTAATGTTAATATGTTGAATAATGAAATGATAATTGTTTTCTTACTAGATTTTTGTGTACTGTGAAATATGTAATAAGTAGCTAATAAAACCCATGTATTACATAATTGCATTACTATAGACAAAACACAAAGACACAAGAACACATACCAATGTGGGCATATACAGGGAAAGTGAAGTTAGCAAAAAAGCACAAGTAGTAGCAGAAACAATTCATAACTTAACTGATTAGTTTCCTGCAAATAAATGATTGCTCTGTTTCAAAGCTGCTATTTACCCTATTTATATGTATCACTTGATGTGATTGGACCCTAAGGAAAGTAGTGTGAGTACAATGTATACAAATATGACCATATACAGGGAAAGTACAGCCATAAAAAAAACAACAGAACTATCAGAAAGTGCTCATAAGTCTAGTGATTATCTTTATGCACAAAAAGGATTGCTGTCTTTCAAGCTTGTGTTTTCCCATATGTATATGTTTCATATGATGTGACTGTACTCTAAGGGAATTACTGTAAGAACCTACTAGAAGGATATGTCTACAAATAAAATAGAATTCTTAGTTTCTGACTGTTACTGTAGAAAACCATGTGGCCTAGATATGTCAGCAAAATAAAAAATAGTGAGCCAGACATGTGATGTCATCAGTGATGTCCTGGGTGTTAGTCTTAGCAGTGCACGGTGGTGGCGCGAGTTATGGTTGCTTAGCTTACCATAACTGGCAAAATTTTTAGTAGCACAACTTAACCATAACGTCCCTTTAACAAAGTTTTTTTCACTGAATTTCATAGGTTTTTAGTAGCGCAACTTAACCATAACGTCCGTTTAACAAAGTTTTTTCACTGAATTTCATAGTTTTTTAGTAGCACAACTTAACAATAATGACTTTGACTTTATATACATGTCATGTGGAACTGACTAGAACTCTTCTCATGAACTTGATGTCCGCGAACTTATTTAATGTTCGCGGACATGTTCAGAGAACAGTACCACCACCTAAAAACTCTGGGGAGGTATGTGTAATAGTTATATCATAACATAGGAACATTTAACAAATTCACAAAGCAGCACACATACAAAGTATATGTAGTAATACTTAAAAAATGTTACCCATATATGTAACACACTAACCATTCATGTAAATACAATATGTTTTAAAAAGGAATATACCAAAAGAAGATAAAGTGGCTTCCACCATAATTACCTCACAGATGCTCCACAACCAACAGCAAGACCAGACGTATACACTACTGATTACATATCTCACCAGACATAGTAAGTGCACTTCTTTTTACTCATATATTTATAAACTTTCTATATTAGAAAAAAAACATATTACTTTTTTGTTTTCTCACAGAAATGTGTAGTACTCTCGACTGGCTAGAGGAGCATTTCCCACGAGAGGAAATGTTAGAAAATAGTCCACCTAATGGTACACACTTTACTATATAAACCAATTAATAAATATTATTTTGTATACATTTAACATATACATTTTTTTTTATTACAGACCCTACAAAAATTCCAAGCATCTCACAACAACAATCAGAGGATATCACTCTACAGCAGATTCATCAAAAAATGGACGACCTTATGCAAAATTTTAAGGATTTGAAAAACTTTGTGGAAAATGATGTGAAACCCCCAACAGCACACCATTGTCCAACCTGCACTTGTCCCCCCTCACCCTATCCCACGCAGTTAACCCCAAACCCTGTCTATGGACCAAAGCGTTTCGATGAAATTTCCTTCCCTTCTTCACCTGATCCCAGTTATCTAGAAATCCCTAATTCTCCTGTTTTTGTTTCCGTTTCTGCCCCACCTTCCCAGTCATAATTGTATATATATATGAAATAAAGTTACTTTTCTTATATTGTGTTGTAATTACTTTCAGTTCCTTGTAATAAAATCAATTTAGGTGTCCACGGACACCGCGGTTGTTCGGAAATGTTCATAAAGAAACGAAAATGTAACTGTCCTGAGGACACTACATCTGTCCGTAATGTTCTCATGCAAGTTGAAAATGTTCTAAGAACACTCGTAGTGTCCTGAAATGTTCGTAAAGAAACAAAAATTAAAGTGTTCTAAAGAACACTATATCTGTCCGCAATGTTCGCTATCAACTTAAAACTGTCCTAAGAACACAATTGGTGTCCTGAAATGTTCGTAAATAAACAAAAATGATGTGTCCTGAACAACAGTACAACTGTTCGTAGTGTTCGCTACCCAATTGAAAGTGCTCTAAGAACACAATTGGTGTCCTGAAATGTTCGTACATAAACTAAATTACACGTGTCCTGAAGAACACTATATCTGTCCTTACTGTTCGCTACCAAGTTTAAACTCTTCTAAGAACACACGCGGTGTCCTGAAATATTCGTTTCACGTGTGACGCACTTTTAATTACTTCAGAACCCGAACAGTGTCCGTAGGACATCAATGCGCATGCGCTAACCAATCTCCGTGCACTTGGTGTCCTGCGGACAGGCGCTTCCTTCGCAGACTAGTTCGCAAACAGATCATATGACCGCGCCCACGCTCATCGTGTGTCCTGAAATACGGACACTGTTCGTGTCCCCGAACAATTTAAAAGTACATTTTCAGTTAATCCATAATATTTTTCAATAAAATCTCACCATGCCACAAGTCCCACATAGCAATCTTGAGTTTCTATATACCTTTTGAAACTTTCCGATCCTTTTTTTGTGTTCGATCTGTCCGCGCACAGTGCGCATGTCCGCGGACCGCGCACAAGCACCCCTATAAAAGACCACGCCCAAGAGCTTATTCCCTTGTGTTTCTGGCTATTCTTCAGAACACAGTGATTTTTGCTGCCACCTGCAGACTACACCATCTTTGACATGACTTCCTTGGCTGCTGAACTGCCACTTGGTGCTGCACCTGCTTCAGCACCACCACCACCCCCTCCACCACCACCACCTCCCCAAGGGCCTGAAGAGGGGAACAGGACTGAGGATGTGGAGGAGGAAGAAGAGGATGATGAGAATGAGGTAGAGGAAATCCCTACTACCCGCACTAGGCGTGAGTCTTGGGTGTGGCGGTTATTTACCATTCATGGGAATGGTCCTAAGGCTCGTGCGAACCATGTTACCTGCAATGAGTGCAAAATGATACTCAGTCGCGGGAAGCACGGTAACTACAGCTTTGGGACCACTACTATGAAGCGACACCTGAGGTCATTTCACTCTGGGGCTATTCGCAGGGTTGTACCTTGCGAAGAACGTAGCAGGTTGATTTCCTCTACTTCATCCTCTGTTTCTGATCCTGTCACCACAAGGACCACCTCTGTGGGACAGCGTCTTTCTCAAGCTGCCTCACAGGCCATACAGAATGCTGATGACCCTTATCTTTCGAGGGTCACAGTTGTATGTATGTACTGTGACACAGTACTCTACAGGGGGGAGCGACTTCGGAGTGCTTTTGAGACTATCGTCTCAGAGCACGAGAAGACCTGCTCACTACCGAAATAAAACCCACTCTACATCTTCCTCTCTCAGCTCGCCCTTTCTTATCCCTGTGGTTGGTGTCCCCCCTTTACCCTCCTTTACCCTCCTCTCCTAGTGTGTCGTGTCTGAAAAACCAAAAAAAATACAAAATTACAAAAATAAAAAAAAAATAAGGCTCTTTTCAGAGCCGCCTTTCCCAGTTAAAAAATAGAAGTGAAAATAAATGAAGCAGGGCTCTTTGTATTTTTTAGAAGTCCGCGAACAGTTCGCGAACATTAAAAAAATTGGGTTACTACTCCACCACAAACATTGTAATTTTCTCTGGAAAGAAGTGGTGGCTCTGAAAAGAGCCTTTGGGTGGTGTTTGTAAGTCAAAAATTGTAAATGCTTAACATCTACTTCAAAATCGTTGTTGTAATTCCAAAAAAGGTTGCAATGCATTTTGTACATTTCTCAGAAAAATCTGATTGCCTGCATAAGTAAGATGGACTCCATCTCTGCGAAAAATTTATGTACTACAAAACATAATATTTTCATTGTGAAAAGAAGACATGCCAAAATCTCTTAGAAAGCCACAAACAGCCTTATTAACATTGCGCCTTGCTTTTTCCATTTGTGGACCAAATGAAGAAGAACAAAGCCACATTTGTCTCTGCGCAATCCGTGAAAATATCACTTGCGAATTAGGAAACATGTCCATAACCTTCCTCAGTCCTTCTTTCATAGCAAATTGCAAAAAAATTCCAGTCACATGCCCTAAACTGTTCCCTCCACAATGAATTACAATTATGTCTGGATGTTGCTCTGTCTCCAAAGTAGCACAGAGAGGTAGCAAATCCAACCACTTCATTCCACGTACTCCATGCCAGTGTACTTCCACATGTGGGAATCCAAGATCTACAGCTACTCCACAGCTTTCTGCATGCACCTTCAACCAATGTATCCACGAATCTCCTAAAATCCAAACAATCTGTTTTCTGAAACACACAGCCATAGCTATCTTTTGTTCTCTCAGCAAAAAGAGTATCTCAGAAAATCTCTCCTGGCACAACACACCCACCAAACTTTCCTGACCAATCCCTTTCAGTGTTATTCTCATTTGCATGACTTCTGAACCCAAAAATCCCCGGATGTAACTCCCGATGTCCGGGAACTACTGCCATGTCTGCGGACATATCGTAACATGAACAGCCCTTCTACCATTTCCACTACACTCTCTCTGCCATTCCCTCATTGGATGTACCTCAAAAATCACATGACCATGCACCAATCACATTCAAGACCTCTACATCTAACTGCATCATCATAGATCAGCACTGCAAATGTACTCTGAATCTCTCTGAGTTCAAGTGTCATATCATTGGCAAGCAGCATCTACCACAAATACTGTACAAGTCTTCAAGATTTCTACTTGCAGCTCCATGCATATCCATATGCATGAACACAAACTTCAGGTATGCATATTTTCTGTATAGTACATCACATAGCTCTCAACCATTTTTGTTTTACAGGCGGGTGAAATCACCCGATTTTGTTTTTAGCGGGTGAGACGCCCATTGGAATGAATGGGCGTGCAGGAGGCTTGGCGGGTGAGCCTGCCCTTTACAAGGCGTGTGACACCCGCCAAAAGCGTGTGAGTTGAGAGCTATGGTAGATGAACACATTTTCAAACAGACTTTTACCTTGTAAAATCTGTAAAATGAATTTACTGTACTTTTTTCAATTTCCTAAAATCAACTACCACTTATACACCTTTATACTTTTTACTTTCTTTATACACACACACTCAAATCATGTTAAACTAACATTTTTTAAATGAAATATATAGACTACTTATAGTCAAACAAAATTGCATGCAAACACAATCTATGTTTAAACTTTTATAAAAATACTTGTACAATTTCATATTTTTTGTTTTTATTTATTTATTTACTTAATTACTTTAAATTAGACATGACATTGAGGCGCTATTATCTAGAACAGTTTACTTACAGAAATAGTGGTATTCACTAATATATTATAAATTTCACAAGACATAGTAAAGATATTTTATTTTTGCTACAGTTAGTCATTCAAATCAATTTGTTCATTAAGAACATATCATATGCACTGAACTGATGCAATGTATCTTATGTAAATAAATTAGTGTAATGGTTTTACAGAAGGCACTGAGGATTTCAATTAAAAAAATCAATATCTAAATTAAAAACAGTGCTATATACAAACACAGTTACTA
Source organism: Ambystoma mexicanum (assembly GCF_040938575.1). Classification (NCBI taxonomy): domain Eukaryota; kingdom Metazoa; phylum Chordata; class Amphibia; order Caudata; family Ambystomatidae; genus Ambystoma; species Ambystoma mexicanum. The sequence goes on along the minus strand of NC_090933.1, from coordinate 655,319,020 downwards.
ATTTGAAGCTTTCACAGTTGCAGTGAAGACCAGTTTCCTGAAAAGAAGCAGCCGAATTCGAAGAAAAAAGAAAAACTAAGAAGTTACCTGTTAATTAAAAAAAAAGTAAGTAAAATATCACCATATTATTTATATTATTAATCAAATATACTATAACATTAATACCAGCTATTTCAGTTTCTTAAAATAGAGATTTTGTACCATGTTGTCCAAAAATTTCCATGTCGTAAACAGCGATTTACAACCAGAATGGCCCACAAATTTCTATTTTTGGACACACAAATTAGCCAACTGAACCACTACAATTTTCATATTATAGAACAAACAACTGTTTTAATTGTATACATTACATTTACTATTTGTACTTTTCCACACCACTAGCTTACTTTTTTTTTGTCATCTGAACCCCAGTTTAGTGACACATAAATTCAAGAATACCTACCCCTACTAGTTTTAGTTCCCAATGCACAATCACACACCATTACATACATCTTTATCATCTTAGTCAAACACTCATGCACACAGCACACATACATTCCAGAACACCCCAACCCATATCTTCTTTATTTTTTTCAACAGACCCTAAAGAATGCCTACCAAAAGACAACTCCGTAGAAAGCAACGCAAAATTAGAGCAAATGAAAATAAAGGTGTCCAACATAAGCATCCATCTCTAGCAGAATTTGTAAAAAAAGTTGAAACAAAACAGCTAATACAATAATTTAGTGAAACACAAGAAGTTTCAAGTACAACAACTTTGTTTCCTCTATCAAAATGTAAAACAAACCAAAAAACAATTAACAGAAAATCACCTATCAGTACAGATAAAACTACCTCTTCAAATGTTAATATAGTGTAAAGTAAGCATACCAAGAAAAGTATTTTAGCCAAAATATACCGTCACAAAGTCCTTCAAAATCTTATAAAAACAGGAGAGAAATCAGGTTCAAAGCTTAAAACCTATTGTAGGAAATTAATCTTAGAAGCATTGATGGACAGTGCAATTCTTCTCAAAAGAAATGTATTTATTTTACTGTTAAACAAAATGAAACCACTAACAAAACTAATAACTAAATTACAAAAAAGACTTCTCAATAAGCGAAATGTCAACAGAAAGAACTTCTTAAGTATCTGTGGAGGTGAATGGAATCACACTACGAGCACAGAACCATATTTTAATGAAGAAGCGTATAAACAAAAGCAAACGAATACAATTGCCATAAATAGCAGTGGTCGAGGTTATGAAAAAGTGAATAATACCATAATGGAACAAGAAGTACTCCTTACAAAAATATGCCCTGAAAACTTAGAATTACCCCTCCATTCAACTGAATCAGAACGTCTAGTGTACAAATGGCCATACACGTCAATGTGTAACATTCCCAAACAATGTTTCAAATCTTTACACCAATTCCTCAATAAATATGTAAAAATCAAAGACAAAATCAAAATTAAATTACTGCAAAATATAGATACCTTTCCAGTGGGCAAGTACACAGGACTACAAGGACATTCATTGGCCTGCATTTCAGGACCTACTTGTAAAACCACTTTCCATGATATCAAAAGGATATCAACACATCATTCAACTATAAGAAATCTAGTCTATAAACTGTACTATGCTAAAAGTCCTGCTTTAGCACTAGCAAAGTTAAATAACATCCTTCTACATGGTACAGCAAAAGACCTACTTGAAGAAATTCACTATATCCAGAAAAAATATTTTGGAAGTGAAAGCCATTTACAGAATGAAATAGCTTTAAACCAATTAAGCAACAATTCTACACTGGCAACCTTTTGCTAAACACATACAAAAAAGAAATACTAAAATTTAAAAGTACATCAGCTGAAGTACCAAACCATGTATGTGTATGTTGCCGTAGAATTTTTTATAAAAGTTACACAAAAACTGTGGACCTATCATACAAAATAGAAGACAATGAAGATTCGTAATGGTTTGAATTAGCTCTCTACCTTCTAGCAGAAAACAAATATGAAATAACTGAGCCCTTAATACTTTGCAGTTATTGCACTACAAAACTTGACAACAACCAAACTCCTTCACGTTCTATCACAAATAATTTGGAATTATACCCAGTACCAAAACCTCTACAACAACTTAATTTATATGAGAGCATCATAATTCAAACAGTACACCTATTTCAAGCAATAATACGCCTTCAACCAAAAACAGCAAAATTACCTCCCTCTGAATTGGTAAAAGGCATTCGTGGAAAAGTAGTTTATTTACCATTAAATCTAAAAGAAAATGTGCATACTCTAGGAGTGCAACGTCCAATGCAGCAATCTTTAATTATATTAGTAAATGGAGTACCTACAAAAGACAAAAAAATATGGCAACAGCTGGTAGATTTATATAAAGTTAGACAAGCCTTCCAATATCTTAAAGAGAATAATGAATATTATAAAGAAATTAATATTGAAGAAAACTTGAAAGATACAACTGAAATAATTCAAGAAACACAAGAAGCTGGTCAATTTGAGCTACTAGATCCTGCTACAATATCAAATACTTTAGACCAGTATACAATTCCTCCTTTGCACTGTAATGACACCGTACAAGATGTACTGGAAACTTACCAAATGCGTCAAACAAAAGGATCGCCAATCAGTATATGGGAAAACAGTATAGAAGCACGTGCTTTTCCTCTACTCTTTCCAACTGGCAAAGGAGGAATGTATGATGATAGACCTATTCAAATATCAGCTTCAGAATACTGCTCATTACGGATGTATTCTGAAGATCCCAGATTTAGACAAAATGTGGAATACATATTCCACCTACTCTTTGAAAGTGAACTAGCAACTTTATGTTACGGAGTTGCACACATATTAAAATCAGGATCACACTTTCAAAATATGACAGTTACACAATTATTAGAGAAAGTGCAACAAAAGGATGAGGTTTTACAATCAAATATTACAAATCTATTAGCAAATATGCCTGGTACTAAAGAGTACTGGTTTCGACGTCATGGAGATGTACGTTGTATGATCAGAAACATTGGCCCACCCACTTGGTTTGTTACATTAAGTTGTGCAGAATATGCATGGGAAGATTTACATGATTTCCTACGCATATCAAATAAAAACAAAACAAACATAGATATTCAAACACCTGGAGAACTTTGTTCTTTGGATCCTGTTAATGTTTCAAGATATTTTCACCATCGCTTCATTGCTATGCTACATTTTATTTGTAATAAAACTGTTCCTCCCCTTGGAGAAGTGCAACACTTCTTTTGGCGAAAAGAATACCAAGCCAGAGGAGCACCACATATCCACATGCTTTTATGGATTAAAGATGCTCCTAAATTTGGTCAAGACAGTGATGCCACTGTTTTACAGTTTATTGAAAAATATGTCACTTGTCAAATTCCATCAGAAGCCACAAATAGTGATCTTTGTGCACAAATTTTACAATTTCAAAGACACAATTGTGGAAAATATTGTCGTCGCAAATACACAAACAAAGGCAAATACTACACCAAATGCCGATTTGGTTTCCCTAGACCAATTACAAATACAGGTCAAGTAAACAACCTCATGTCTTCAGTTAGACATACTGTTAAAGGAAAGTCACCTAAAATTACATATTACATAAAAAGAAAAGAAGAAGAAAAATATATCAGTGATTATAATGCAATCATTGCCCACTTATGGAATGCAAACATAGATGTGCAGTACATTGCAGACAATTCTACTGCAGTTGCACAATATGTCACAGCATACTTAACTAAAGCAGAAAAGACAGAGCTCCAAGACCTCTGGAATGACCTGTCATCAGATAAAACAGTATCTCAGAACTTATGCAGCTTGGGCATAAAAATGCTCACCCATAGAGAATGTGGATCTTATGAAGCAGCTGATTGTTTAACTGGTACTTCATTGTATGGTAAATCTGAAAATATAGTATGACCAAGTCTTGGTCCAGCTAAATCTAGAAAAAGAGTTCTAAAATCATATGAAGATATAGAAACAATAGCCAAACATGATCCCAACAGCTAAGACATTTTAAAAAACAATGTATTGGACACATACTACCCAAACAGAAGTAATACTTTGGAAAACATGTGTCTATACCAAATAGCCCAAAACTACACATACAAAAATAATATGAAACCCGATGAAAAAAAAGGTAAATATAGAGTGACAGACTGTGAAGGCAGCTTAGTTAAACTCACTAAACCAAATTTAATTAATCATATCAAATTGTCATTGAAGACTCCTCAACATAAAGAAGTATATTACGTGTCCCTGCTACAACTCTTCAACCCATGGAGAAAAGAAGAACAATTACTAGATAACTATAACTCATATGAGGATGCTTTCAAAGCAAATGAAAGCACTATAACTGATGTAAACTTTACACAGTACAAAACAATGTTGCACAATGAACAGCAACATGAAGAAGAACTCCAAGCTCAACTAGATAAGTATACTCCTGACAGTAGTCAACCTTCTGTAATAGGAAGCCAAGAACCACTGGGAGAACCACTAATAACAAATGAGGCAGAATTAGCTATGATAGAAGTAGAAAACACCATGTGTCAGTATGAAGATAAGGAAGACTTAACTATACTACAATCAAAACTAAACAATGAGCAAACTAGCATTTTTCAAGAAGTAACAAAACAAATTGCACATGGTGTAAAACATGAAAATAAAGAATGTTCCTGCCATAATTATAAACCTATACTACTGTACGTCAGTGGTGAAGCTGGTTCTGGCAAAACATTCCTAATCAAAATCATTAGTAAGTTCCTTCAACAATTGACAAACAACAAACTGTCAGCTGTTGTCACTGCCCCCACAGGTTTAGCTGCCTACAAAATAGGGGGTGTTACATTATACCGATTACTACTATTACCAGTAGAACACCAGAACAAATTAGACTATTACAAACTTTCTGCAGAAGCTGCAATGGAATTACGCAGAGTATTGAAACAAATGAAAATGCTACTAATAGATGAAGTGAGCGTGGTCTCCAACCTGATGTTAGCTTTGATTCACCTCAGATTACAAGAAGTACTCAAAACAGACTATGAAGAGCTCTTTGCAGGAAAACACATTATTGTTTTTGGATATCTGCTTCAATTAACACCAGTAAAAGGTGAACCTATTTTTAAAACATTAGGGCACAAACTCTGCCGTAAAACTGTTGGCAGCATTGGAAATGTCAACCTTTGGCAACATTTCCAATACAGAGAATTAACAGAAAACATGCAGCAATCTGCAGATCTAACTTATGCCAACATTTTAAAAAGTTTGAGAGTTGGTATACTTTCTGAAGAAGCAGAAGCAACATTGAAAACCCGGCACAATAATGCACTTTATTGCGATAATGCATGTGCTACAGATGTTATGGAACAATTAGCTCACACAAATGTCAATTGTATGGCCTTAATGCCAACTCTTGCAAGCCTTTTCAAATTCAATGAAATCATGCTAAGTAAAGAAATGCAACCAATAATGGAAATTAGCGCCACAGACAAACTAGATGTACATGGTATGACACTACCCATGTGTGACCAAGCCACAAGAAGACTAAATAATTTAGAAAAATCAATCTCAAACACAGCAGGCTTAGAAAAGATGTTAAAATTATCCTTAAATTGCAGAGTAATGCTTAATATTTGATTGTAAAACCTCATCCTTTTGTTGCACTTTCTCTAATAATTGTGTAGCTGTCATATTTTGAAAGTGTGATCCTGATTTTAATATGTGTGCAACTCCGTAACATAAAGTTGCTAGTTCACTTTCAAAGAGTAGGTGGAATATGTATTCCACATTTTGTCTAAATCTGGGATCTTCAGAATACATCCGTAATGAGCAGTATTCTGAAGCTGATATTTGAATAGGTCTATCATCATACCTTCCTCCTTTGCCAGTTGGAAAGAGCAGAGTAATGCTTAAACGTAACCTTGACGTGGACCAAGGACTAGTTAATGGAGCACTGGGTACAGTTGTTGGCTTTCAAACATACCCACGTGACAACAAAATTCAGTTTGTCAATATACTCTTTGACAAACTTTCAGAAGTAAAACGGATAGGACGCTCAACAGCTAGATTCCTTCTCTTCAAAGATATGTATGTACGCAGAGAACAATTTTCTCTAACTCTTGCATACGCAGTCACAATTCATAAATCACAAGGTCTTACCCTAGACAAAGCAATGATAGTTTTGGTAACACAGTCTTTAAAGAAGGCATGAGCTACGTAGCACTATCATGCTTACGTACACTTGACGGTCTATTTCTAATCAACTTTGATGCAAGTAAAGTAAACGCTGATATTCCTTGCATTTTAGAATATAATAGACTTCGCTCACTATACACTCCCCATCTAAACACATATTCTGTTCCACAAAAACTAAAACGTTGTAAAAGAAAACTAAATCAAACAGAAATGCAACAGGACGTCACTGCAAATCCTCCAAAGAGAGTAAAAGAAACTAATACTTCATCAAGTACCACAAACAAAAAAGAATCAATTAGAGAAAGTAAACCAGGTACTTCTTTAAAGAAGGAAGACAAACTCCAAAAAAAGCAGTTAGATACAGAACTACCTGGACCATTTAAATTCTCAAATATAGTTGGTGTAAGTTGCTATGCAAATGTAGCAATGAATATTCTATTTCAATTACCACCAATTGTTGACAACATTTACTCACACAGTACAGACCCATTGTGTTTGCAAATGTTAGTACTTCACAGAAATGTAGCAAACAATCCTGACAACACATATAGTGTTTTTGGAATAAGACGACAATTGGACTACTGTGCTGGAATGGTGAAATTCACTATAAACTCACAGGAAGATCCACAAGAATTTCTAATGTACTTACTTCAAGTACTGGAAAACAAAAACATACCTATAAATGAAATCTTTCAGATTTCATACATGTGGAAACATACATGCACTCTCTGCAACAATGTGACCCAAGAAGAAATCCCCAATGAACGTTTCATATATATATCAATACCAAATTGTGAATCCATTCCATTTCAGCAACTTGTACAAAATGCAAACCATGGTAGATTATGCTCTACCTGCAATTCAGATAATCGCTCCACGTTAGTAATACAAACACATAGTAAATACGTAATACTAATGCTTCTACGTTACAATGCAGATGGTACCAAAAACAACTGCAAGCTGACTGGATTCACACATAGTCAAATATCACTTGGTAAGAAAACCTTCACAACAATAGGTATAATCTACCACGCAGGAGCCACAACCAATTCAGGGCACTACACTGCATACATAAAAAAAAATGTGGATGGTTTGAATGTAATGATAGTACCATTACTCTAAAGCAGAGATTACCAGTAAATCTTACAAACGCTTATTTGATGTTCTTAAAAGCACAATTTGATAAATAAACTGTATTTAAACCTTTAGGTAAATTTGTGTTACAAAAATATAAACTGTTAGAATACTCCAAAAGCTATCTAACTGCTCAAAGATTCTACAACAACTAATCAGATAAATGAATACCACTAAATTAGACCAAAAAATACACAGTTAGAATACGCCAATTGGTATCTAACTGTCCCAAAATTATAAATGTGTGTTAAAATAATATAAACTGTTAGAATACTCCAAAAGCTATCTAACAGCTCAAAGGTTCTACAACTAATCAGATAAATGAATCCCACTAAATTAGGCCAAAAATACACAGTTAGAATACGCCAATTGGTATCTAACTGTCCCAAAATTTAACAATATCCAAATAGGTAAATGAAAACCACTAAAATATATTAAAAAAATAGACAGTTAGAATACGCCAATTGGTATCTAACTGCTCCAAAATTTTATAATATCAAAACAAATGAAGAATCTGTTACTGTTCCAAAAAAAATACAACAAAGCAAAGTATAAAGCATTAGCCAGAAACAAGTGAACACTGAAAACAAAAAAACAAATAAACTGTAGCATAACAAAAAAAGGGTTTTTTTTAAATCCAACATGGATTTTTTTTTCTCCCACAGACCCAATGATTTTAGCAACAAATACAGAAACTGAGCAAATTGCACAGTACTCTGATTTGTACTCTACTAAATATGAGGGTCGAAAAAAAATAAAAGTATATTGCTTATACAATATAATAAGTCATTACAAAATACTAATACAAACATGCTATTTTCTTTTATCACAGAAATGAAGAAGAAAAACATGGACTCCCATTACTAGACCAAACAGTAAGTATACAATAATAAGGACAACCATAGCAGCACATCACATCCATAGTATCTAATACCTTTGTTCCTTATACATTTGTTTTTCACCCAAAGTTATAAACAAATATGAATGTGATATGCTGTGGTGGTTGTTGCCAGGGCGTAGAGTCTTGGGTGCATGGCCAAATGGCCATGTACCCAAGACTCTATGCCCTGGCAACAACCACCACAGCATATCACATCCATAGAGTCAAACATTTCAACTATGATCTATGGGAAACTTTTAATGTCCGCGAACAATGTGAGTGTTCTTAGAACACTTTGAACTCGCCAGCGAACAATACGGACACCGTTTTCAGGACACCCCCTACGAACATTTCAGAACAACGCGATAGTTCTTAGAACACTTTCAACTTAACAACAAACAATACGGACAGCGTCCTAAGGACACCCCCTACGAACATTCCAGGACACCGGGAGTGTTCTCAAAAACGTCTTCAGAACACCCCATCTTGTTTATTTGCGAACATTTCAGGACACTGCGAGTGTTCTTAGGACACATTCAACTTGACAAAGAACAATACGGACAGCGTCCTCAGGACACCCCCTACGAACAATCCCGGACACCGGGAGTGTTCTTAGAAGCGTCTTCAGAACACCACCATCTTGTTTATTTGCGAACATTTCAGGATACCGTGAGTGTTCTTAGGACACATTCAACTTGGCAAAGAACAATAGGGACAGCGTCCTCAGGACACCCCCTATGAACACTCCCCGGACAACGCGAGTGTTCTTAGAAGCGTGTTCAGAACACCCCCATTTTGTTTATTTGCGAACATTTCAGGACACCGCGAGTGTTCTTAGGACAGACACAACTTGACAGAGAACAATACGGACAGCGTCCTCAGGACACCCCCTACGAACACTCCCCGGACACTGCGAGTGTTCTTAGAAGCGTCTTCAGAACACCCCCATTTTGTTTATTTGCAACATTTCAGGACACCGCGCGTGTTCTTAGAACACATTCAACTTGACAGAGAACAATACGGACAGCGTCCTCAGGACACCACCTATGAACACTCCCCGGACACCGCGAGTGTTCTTAGAACAGTTTCACTTTGCTTGCGAACAAAATGGACACATATTGACTCCTTAGAACACCCCCTTGTCAGTTTATTTAGAAAATTTCAGAACACCCGTGATGTCTGCAAACAAATCGAACACAAAAAGAACGTCTAACACATAAAAAACACAACTTTCATCCTATCTCACACACTCCCACCCTCCCAAACACTCCTACACACCAACACACTCTACAAAATACACATTTTGAACAAAGTTTCACCGCGCTGTCCGGGGACGTCCGCAAATCCAATATGGCGGGCGCTACCGAAAAATCTGACGCGCTTCACGCTCCACGCCGTCCAATCAGCGAACACTTTGCATGTCCGTGAACATCACGCAAGACGATTGGCCAATCAGGACACTTTCCGCGGAGCGAACAGGGAAGTGTATCCGCAAACCGAACACAGATATCACTAATTTTTTTTTACCTACTTTTTGGTCATTTTAAAAAAAAACTACTGGACGAATTTTCACCAAATTTGCAAAAGCATGCTTTCGGGACCAAGCCGCTGCTCCTGGTCCAAATTTGGTGGAAATCCGTCCAGCGGTTTGGGCTGTAGACGCAAGCAACATTTTTTTCCCATTCACTCTATGGAGAGTGAGTATAATGTGTACAAATATGAGCATATAGAAGGAAGGTAGAGTAATAAAAATAAAACTATGACAAACTGCTGATAACCATAATGATTATATTCATGCACAGAAAGGATTGCTCTCTTTCAAGCCTGTATCTTTCCGCAATGTACATGTTTCATATGATGTGACAGGACCCCAAGTCTACAAATATAGTACCTTTTCAATTTTTATTTCCTGACTGTTACTGTAGAAAACTATGTGGCTTCGATATGTCAGTAAAGGATAAAAAGGGAGAGCCAGCCATGTGATGTCATCAGTTATGTCATCAATGACATTTGTGATGTCATCTTTGATGTCCTGGGTGTTAGCAGTGCACAGTGGCGCGAGATATGGTTGCTTATGTTACCATAACTGGCGAATTTCAAGGGTTTTTCGGTTTTACTTGGAACCATAACGTCCCTTTTACAAAGTTTTTTCACTGAATTTCATAGGTTTTTAGTAGCACAACTTAACCATAATATCCCTGACATGTAACATAGAACATACTAACCCCCTCGTAGTGATTTTCATGTACGCGGACTACCGCCATGTCCGCGGACACATCGAAAATCTGAGCGTGGTGAATGTAAATTTAAATAGTGTGCCCCATTTCCCCTTTGAAGTTGGCTCTGAAAAGAGCTGTTTTTTTTTTTACAGATGCTTGACAGACACCTGTTATTTTATATTTTTCTTCTTGTTTTTTTTTCTTACTTTACTCCTAAAATCTTCACATAACCTTCTCCAAAGCAACCCTTACATTCCAAAATAGAAAGGCATTTCCGGTAAGAGATAAACAAATGCCAGCTTTTTTAAAATTAACAGCATTACTGGCATCAATATTCTCATTGTTACAGAAGAACATACCAGCTCTAAGCATGAAGGCACACATGCCTCGGTTGATGACACACCTAGCAATGTTTTGCTGAGGACAAAAAACTGAACTATTGTCCCATATTGCCCTAAGTAGTAATCCAGAAAAAATTACTTTCGCATTTGGAAGGATCTTCATTACGGCTTGAACCAAGTGTTCCAAATCAGCCAACAAAGTAGGGGCACTGACGTTGCCCAAATGGAATGCAAAACTACCACATGCGGACTGTTCATCGTGGCCATATCCGCACAAACTTGTACAATTCCCTGTACATTGCAATCAGGCACAGTGCTCCACACCACCTCCACTCCTTTCACATCAAAGTTCTTTGCAACATGCCTGCATTCAGCCTACTGCTGTAAACCATGCACAAACATATCTCTGAGCACCAACATCCTGACTTTCTCCACTTCTGCCATCTTCACCACACACAGTCTCTTTCAACACAAATCCACAACCTCAACATCTGATTGGCTAATCCGTACAGTCTTCTTTCCATGTTGAATTTCCTGGAAAAACCCGGATTTACCATGCCCTGTCCACGAACAGCCGCGGTGTCCGCGGACGGCATCCACTTTACTCTCTGTACCATTCCCTCATTGCATACAGCTAAGCAATCACACAATACGAATAACGTCCTCAGAACACCCCCATTTTGTGAATTTTCGAACATTTCAGGACAATTATCATTTCATTATTCTACATATTAACATTACAAATATTATACTTTTATCTTGTACTCTGCACACAATGCTATCTTTCTCCATTAGTAGCTCAGTATACTACATAGAATCCCATAATACAATGCTATTTATTGATATAAATGCATCGTTCAAAGCACTAATAACGGTATGATATTTATTGCAATATCCTTGACACTTTTTTCGGAACATTATAATAAAAATCCCTAGAACACAAATTCCATGAAAAGTACATACACATGTGATGTCATCAGTGATTTCATCAATGACATTTGCGATGTCATCTTTGATGTCCTGGGTGTTAGTCTTAGCAGTGCATGGTGTTGGCGCGAGTTATTTTTCATAGCTTACCATAACTTGCTATTTTCAGGGGTCTTTTTCGGCTGTACTTAGAACCATAACGTCCTTTAAACAAACTTTTTTTAATATCACGCAAACAATATACAAACATGGCATGCAAAAACCAACTTCTACAGATGGCTTTACACAGAATGTTGCAAAGTAAGAATTTATGCTCGTTCACAGTGAAGGTCAGCTGCTTCCATTTTTTTCTCAGGCCCCGGAGAGGCTCACGAAGCAGACTATAAGGTTGTATTGTGTTTTGACCTTGACAGACAGAGATTGTGATTAAAGACTTCTCTTGAAGGAGTGCTGCTAAAACGTAAGAGAAGATAAAGATGAAATTTCTGAAACGAAACCACTTTTACATATTATATCACTATGCGAAAGATCGTTGGCACACGCGGAGTCGTATTTTGGGACTGCACCACTCGTAGACAATGGAAATTGCAATTGTACTGTAAGTAACCCTTTAGATTACTTTATACCAAATATAATTACAACAGCGTAGCATTAAAGACCGCTGAAGTTGAACTTGTTCGTTGAAAGTGGCATAATGTTTTCTACCGGGCACTATCACCGCCGAATTGATCCCCTGTCATTTAGAGGGCTCTGAAAAAGGCAGATGACACAGAGTGGGTTAAAATAAATAGGCGGTCAAGCTCTCTACTCGCTGTGCCACTTCACTGTAGCCTGTCAAGTGGCACAGCGAGTACAGCGCTCGCTTTGACATCTGTGCACAGCTTGCTAACGCAAATTAGAATCCCGGCAAGGCGAAACTCAGCCTTTCATCCTTCCGTGGTCGATAAATGAGCACCACACACCGTGGTTAATAATAAGCACCGCTTACATACCTCACAGTTCTTAGCGCTATATGAATGGGAAAATATTAATATTTTATTATTAACATGCTCTGTTGCACTATCTTCGATAGCAAATAGTTTCACGCCCTAATAAATAAAATGATGATTTTGAATGAAGATCGGCTGGTGAGACTAATTTATGTTTTTTAAAACAGGTACGTGGCCCCATTTTGTCTATGTCACGATTTACAGACTCCAGCGGATGGGGTCTTCAACTGCCAGGTGCAAGTCCAAATATGCAACTTCATGGCCGTCACCATTTTATGGGACAATCGCCAAGGTCCAATATGCCCTTACGCAGTACTAGCGGCTACAAACAACATACCAACCAATACGGTGGTCTAATGGCTCATTGTTGGAGCAACCTTCCGATTATCAGAGAGACCATTTACTGCTTTTATCATAAACCAACAGCCTATCTACCGCAAAGGAACAACGCGTGGCTCCAAATAAACTTTTGCTGATCGACAGCAGAGACAATAGCAAATCGCTGAATATTCACTAAACATTTCATGTGAAATAAATGTACTTTACCAAATGTACAATCCTGCTGTTTACTTTTAAACCACAGTTTCATATTCCGAATTGTGGCGCACTGAGTTGTAAGCTGATCTAACACTCTCTGTACCGCAAAGGAACATCGCGTGTCTCAACATGAACTTTTGCGGATCGACAACAAAGACAAATGCAAATTGCTGAATATTCTCTAAACATTTGATGTCAAATAAATGTACTTTACAACATTTACAATCTTGCTCTTTGCTTTTAAATCACAGTTTCATATTCTGAATTGTGGCGCGCTGTGTTGTGACATAATGTGTGTTGTCTTCCGGGTTCTCTGTAAAGTCGCGTAGTACTGGAGACGACTGGGCGCGTTTCATTACGCACTCTGTAACGTCACGGAGAAAGGCGGGGAATATGAATGCTTTGATAATATCAGGCTAAGGGGCGGGAGATATGATTTAGTGTCGCAAAAACAAGTCAGCCAGGTCAATAGCGCCAGTCATAGGATTATCACATAATGTCGACGCACACCAGCCGGATTTATCGTTTCTTTAGTGGACAAAAAGTCGGTTGACGCCCCTAGGAAATTGTACTATTACCGAACAAAAGGAGTGCTCTTAAAACACTTTCACCCTGACAAGGAACAATACAAACAACGTTCTCAGAACGCCCCCATTTTGTGTAATTGCAACCATTTCGGGACACTGCGAGTGTTCTTAGAACACATTCAACTAGACAGATTACAATACGGACAGCGTCCTGAGGACACCCCCAGTTTGTGTATTTACAAACAATTAAGTACACCGCGAGTGTTCATAGCTCATTTTTACCTTCCTTGCGAACAAAAATGACACATACTCCGTTAAACACCCCACCATTTAGTTTATTTACAAAATGTCAGAACAGCCGTGTTCTCCGCGGACAAATCGAACGCAACAAAAATGTCTAGCACATAAGAAAACAAAGCATTGAACCTATCTCATACTCCCCAACCCTCCCCAAACATTCTTACACACCAACACACGGCACTAAATACAATTTCTTATCCACGTTTCACTGCGCTGTACGCGGTCGACTGCGAATACAAGATGGCGGGCGCCACAGAAAATCTGACGCGCTCCACGCCCCTCGCCGTCCAATCAGCGAACACGTCGCATGTCCGCGGACATGACGCAAGCCCGCGGAGCGAACAGGGAAGTCCGTCCGCGAAGCAAACGCAGATATCACTAATTTTTTTGCCTTACATTTTGGTCATTTTTAAAAGAACTACTGGACAGATTTACACCAAATTTACAAAAGCACGCTTTTGGGACCAGGCCGCCGCTCCTGCCGTAAATTTGGTGTAAATCCGTCCAGCGGTTCGGGCTGTAGCCGTGCGCAAAGTTTTTTCCCATTCAGTCTATGGGAAAAAAAAAAGTTTTGGGACCCCCCTATAACTTTTCCCCCCCTGGACGAATCCTCACCAAACTTTGCAGAAATATTCAGAGTGGCCCAACTACTTTTTTTGCAAAGTTTGGTGAGAGCAAAGGTATAAGCCACACAAAAAGTGCTCTTCCTATGGAAACAGCAACTTAACCATAACTACCTGGCCACTATCGTGGCCATGTAATATATATATATATTAAATTCTTTAATTTAACCTTCGACATTTTCAAGCATATACAAATGGCTAAACGCTGTGCACACATACTTTATTTATTTATATTTAATCTGATTTAGTTTTAAAAATAAAACTTTACACATAAAGAATAACACAAATAGATAATACCAAAAGACCAAAAATACAATATATATATAAATTAGACACAAATAACAAATAACAAAACAATAAATGCAACTAAATTACAATGGATTTTGGCACATACCAACGGTCGTCTTCCCAGTTTATCTTCCTAAAACATTAGCAGGCTTACAAGATCTTCTAGAATATAGGCATATCTATTAGAAAGGGCAACCATATCAGTTAAGAGTCAGCATCCATTAGCATCAACCACCTGGCAGAAGTTCATAATTAATCAGAAAGGAGGTGACTTAGTTCTTATTCTTTCACATCTATACGTCTTCCAAACAAATTCTATACATTGGAGTGTGTACACCCTTATTCTTAGAGTTAATTACTTGTTTCCAGAAGTACGGGTCCTTGATAGTATCTAGGTGATGCACACATCTTCCAAGATATAACATATATGTATTACCCAGACAGGAGCACTCAATGAGAACATGTTTAGCTGTCTCCGGGTGATCTTTGTTACCACAGATACAGCAAAAGCGTTCCTCAGCTGGTACTTTGCATGCTGCCCCAACCACGTTTAACAATGGCAGATGGTTAATACAAAGGAGGAAGATAAATCTTCAAAGGTGGGGCGAAGGGCATATGTTCAGATACGACTGAGCCCTTTTGAAAGAGTACAGAATATCAGAGATAAAGGTATAACTCTTTAATGAGTCTGAGTGAGAAAAATTCTCTTTGCGATCCCACAGATCTACTCGATTACCCAGGGAGAGACTCATATTAATTAAGTCATCTCCCCAGTCTGGATGTCAGCCTATGTCAGGGAACAGAGCCTCCATACTCTTGCTGAAGAGGGATTTATACCTATGTTTGTGCTCTTATTTGCCCAAAGTTGTCAACAACAGGTTTGTAGGGCTGTTCAACATCTTAAGGTACAAAATCGCTCTCTTCTTCAGTACTTGGTATTTCAGGGACAGAATTCCAAATGCCACCCTAATTATGGCCATTGGTATAAAATTCAAGAGGCTCAACATTTTCCTCCAGAATTTCCCTTCAATCACCTGTAGCCATTGCAGATCGATCTCTGTCAGCGACTCTAGCCCATAGATTATTGCAGGCACCAGACATTGTAGATATAATTGATTTACACCTTTTAATGATTAACCCCCTCTTCTTCTCAGGAACTGACCCATCAATGCAGTCAATTGTATGGCTTTCTTTTTCCGCATCTCAATACAGGAGCTAGGATCTGGTACAATGTCAAATTCAACCCCCAAATATCTGTAAGTGGGCACATGTGAAATTTTCACTTGAACAATATAAAGCCGGGTTCGAGCAATGTGCTTCCTTGTTAATAGCATCAGTTGGATTTTATCGTTAATCTTCAGCCCATTTATTTTAGCATAATCCCACAGTACTTCAGCCGTTCACTTTATACCCCGAAATTTGTGATCAAGTAATACAAGGTCATCAGCATATGCCAATACTGCAGAATGGGTGGTGTCAATTTTGGGCGGGCAGTTGTTAGGTGTTCTCAGGGCTGCTGGTATATCAGACACAAAAAGGTTGTCAAGCAGGGGAGCAGTAACGCAGCTTGGAGATGTCACATCCAGGTGTCAAATCTGAGGCATCAAGCCTCAGACAAATTGAATTATTGATAAGCAATAATTTCAAATAATACAATATTTGAATATTGTGTTCATTCCACAACTGTTCCCTAGGCACCATGTCAAACGCGGCCTTAAAGTCAACAAAAAGAGCATATAGAGGGGTATTATTGGGACCACATGCCTTTATGGTTAAAGAGTTCAACAGTAATACATTGTGCAAAGTAGAATAGCCTGCTCTAAAACCACTCTGGTACCTCTCCAGAATGCCCGTTTTATCTACCCATACCTGTAGCTCATATAGCAACAATGAGGCAAACATTTTCCCAGTACATTCCAACATGGACAATAAGCAATAGTTATTCAGATCACTCTTGTTACCCTTTTTATACACAATAACAAGTATCGCTGATTGCTACGTGATTGGAATCTTCCCCTCAAGTAAAACATTATCAAACAGGGTTTTAAGACGTAGCGACCAGAATTGGGGGTCGCTCTTAAGGACCACATTTGCCAGCCCATTAGGGCCTGGCGCCCTTGAGGACTTTAGGCACTTGATTTTATTTGCAATAATTGCTGCATCCACGGTAAACAGAGGGTGGATGGTATTTATGTCTGCCAAATCGGTGCCATGAGGCAGCAGTATGAGGTTACAGTTGTTTAAATGAGATACCCATACATTGGAGCTAATGGGGTTGATTAGAGCCTGACTTCTGCTAACTTTATCCTCACCCTGGAGGGACCAAATGCTATGTAAGTTTCCGCTACATAAAACACTCACCATTTGCTGCCATGAAGCCTCCCTATTAGAGAATCTCTACTGCTTTAACCAGTTGTGATACCAATTTGTTATCTTGCTAACTTTAGATAATTCCTCTGGGAGCAATTTTTCAATCTAGACTTCCTGGGGTCACCCAGGAGCTTACGCATTGCATCTCTAACATTTTTGCCAAAGCAATGCAAGTGTCTTGATCTTTAACTGCCATTCGGGGGTTCATAGTTGCATGAGTACCTGAGAAGGATGTAATCCAACTCTCAATCTCATTATGCTTCATTTCTTGGATTACCCCGGATATCGAAGGGATCAGCCTAATGGTAGCCCTCTTAGCTTTATTAATGTTACTTTCAGACCATAAGATTCGGTTACCAGAGTGAGTTGTTAAAAGGTCTCCACACTTGATTTTACTGCATTTGATAAAAAAGGACTCTTACAGCTAAGGAGTAAGGCTTCATGGTAACTCCAGGAGTTACGACTAACAGTTAGATCCTCACTTATCAGGGCAATTTCACAGCTTACAAAAATATAGTCAAGCGTAGCAACTGCCTTGTTACCTCTCCATGTAAATTTACCAGGTCTGTCACTATTTGTGCGGCCATTGACCATCTCTAATTCCCAACTAGTGAGGAGGTCTACCCACCCTAGTCCTTCACTGTCAGGACAATTCTGCTTCATAACAGGTTTAGGTAATAAACAAGGTTTACCCACTTTGCCAAGACCCCTCACCGCTAGACAGTTAAGGTTGCCTCCATGTAACAATTTCTGCATTATCAAAGCCGTCTGCATAATTAGCTAGCAGCTCATGTAGTTCTTCCTGGATTTGTTCTCGTTTAGATGCACCCGGAGAATTATATATATTCACCATGAGGATTTTATCCCTTGTAGAATTACCAGGGATAAGCACTTCTACTGCTAATAAGAATTACGATTGATGTGTACATATTTTACAGGATTTTAATGAGTGTTTAACCCCTGTTACTAAGCCACCATATGGTCTCCCTGTAACTCCCCTTTGAGCCAATGATTAATAAATAGTATACCCATCTACAGAAATGGAGGAAGTTAACCAAGTTTCCTGCAACAAAAAGAAAGTGTGGTTAGTGACATATGGTAATGAACCATTAGGTGAAAGTAAATGCATGAATCCAGGGTATTCCAAGACATTAGGGTCCAGCCTCATTGTCGGTGCACCACTGCTGTAAGGGAGTCGGCCAACCACTTCAGAATTGTCTGTATGTCCGTCATTTGTACTTTGTCTTTTGATGGAAGGAGTGGTTTAGTTAATATACCGGCTCCCTGAACTCTTTTGTTATTAGGTAATAATGGATCTTCATGTTCTAACTCAACATCCAGCTCAATGCCAGCAGTCAAAAGTTCTTCATGAAGAATAAGTAGCACTCAGGAAATAAGTGGGCAAAATATGAAAGTCTCAATTCTCAGTATAATCAGTAATGGGCTATGGAGCGTGCAAATCCCACGTCACACTCTCAGTACCGAGCAAATCAATAGAGTAGTCGAGCTGTGTGCAGATCATAAGCAATACAAGTCTCTGTTCAAAAATGTTCAATGAAGGGCTATGGCGTGGATAAATCTCACATCACACTCCCAATACCAAGCAAAGCAGTGCTCAAACTGGAAACAACTCATGCACCTAAATGTCTCAATTAAAAAATGATTGCCAAAGGGCTTTGGCATGGGCGAAAACCGCATCACACTTCCAGCACCAGCCAGACCCACAAAGTGGACAAGATATAAATGAGTCCACTGGCGCTCCTGTCAATCGCCCCTGGCTGCCTATATTCCTTTGCTTTGAGAGGCGATCAGCGGGAGCGAACAAACAATGACTATGAGCACTTTAGTGTTATTACTCCTGATGTGCTTGGAAAACATGTGACGCTTCAGTGTTGTTACAGGATCAACAAGCTCCGAAAACTATTCCGCTCAGTAGAGTATGATTATCTCCTGGTCCCCGTATTGATAAGAAACGCAGAGATACACAGGCATTTCTCAGCGGACCCAACCGAACACGTTGCCAAACACTTGCACAACACTACTCCTGCGCTCCGCATAGCTGCAAGGTTTTATGGGTGCCAGGCTCTTAAAGTCACAGTGCCAAATTACGCCAAGCAAATAGGATAGACACCAGACAGCGTTTTCAGCAACGTTCCAAATGGAATTCAGTCACACATACTCCCCTCCAATGCAGGTGGTTTTACAACATAATAAAACCCAGAAAACACTGACTAACATGCTTCTTAGTTCCCAGACCCTTTTGGGACACCTTCTGTAACCAGCTCCCAATTACAAAGTCAGTGGGCCTCATTACAAGTCAGGCGGAATGGGTTAACGGGCTCCGCTAATGGTGGCGGGCCCGTTAACACCATTCTTCTTGATTACGAGGTCCCCTCGCAAGACCCGGTAAGGACGCCTGGTGAAACCAGGCGTCCTTACCGGGTCCCGCGAGGGGAAGAGGGAGCTAACAACGGGCCGGTTGTGATCGGCCCGTTGTTAGCTCCCTCTCCCATTCCCATTGAGCGCTATGGGGGCTGAAATGGAAATGGGGAAGGTCCGGGTCTGGATTACCAGAGGGAGGAATTACGGGGCCCTCTGAACTCGGAATAGCCCGGTAATCCCCATTCAGGGAACCCGGTACAGGAGACTGGTTTGGCGACAGCCATGGAGCTAATAGCTCCATGGCTGCCGCCAAACTCATAATGAGGCCCAGTGACTCTGCCTCATTCGAGGCCCGGGGCAATTGTTCATGGTCGGCCTGCTCGTGCCTCAGCCCCTAGGCTGTGTAAGTTATATTGGCATGCAATTGAAGTTATGTGCGCATTCTTACTGAGGTGTTCCCATTGTTGTTCACTCAGCTCTTCTCCCATCTCATCTTTAAGGTTCCTGTCCCCCTTCCCCTTGCCACCAGCAGGGCTCTATACAATCTGGGGATCAGTGCCTTTGTTGAGGTAGCCTCGCTAAGAATAGATTCTGTCGCGGTCAAACTCCTTTGCACCCCCTCCTTCCACTTTTCAGACATCAACACCCCTTTCAACTGTATGTATTGAAAGAACAAGAGTGTCTCCAAGTGAAGCCCTTACCGGAGTTCCACACAAGTTATGAAAGTCTCTCCATTGACCACCTGTCTCACCCTTTCCAGGTCTGCGTCGAAACATTTTTGAAACCGCAGTAGCTCATGAATGTCAACTCTTATAGGGGAAGCCCATATATGGCTAAGAGGTGATGGCCACGTTGTGACACCCTTCATCTTCGTATTCACCCGCCACAGTCTCCATAGTGAGCCCTGCACTCTATGCTGCAGCACCTTAAGGGGTATCTCCACAGCCATTCCCCATCCATTACTGGTCTCATCAGGTTATTCTCAATCCCTACCCATTGCTTGTCCCCCTCCCCTCGCAAGTGTGGCATCAATGCCCAGAACTTCACAGCCCTATAGTAATCGTACATATCCTGGAGCCCCACCCCTCCTCTTTCCTTGGTTTGTATTAGAGTCATGTAAGACACTTTGGGTTTTTGCCCCACCACAGGAATCGATGTATTCAGTGTTTAAGATCTCTGGCATATCAATGGGAAGCATCTGCTATAAGCAGAGCACTTTAGCGAGCAATGTCAACTTGACGGCGTTTAGATGTCCCAGCCATGACGGGTCATGACCAACGACCTGTCCAGGTCCTCGAAGAGGGTCTGTAGAATGGAGGGAAATGGACCCGATATAGATCTTTGGTGTCCCTCGGCAACCTCACACCCAGGTACTTTATGGCAGTCTCCTCAATCGGGATACCCAAACTCTGAAGGTCCTCCCTCATTGCACACTCATCCCTACAGTATGGGAAAAGGACTGACTTTTCAGTGTTCACCTTCAGACCTGCAACCTGCCCATAATGCCCTAACACCTGTAGGGTGGCCGTAACCGAGACCAGTGCGTTCCCCAGATAGAGGAGCATGTCATCTGCATACATACTGATTTATATACTCGATCCCCCCTACATTGATCCCCTCTATCCTATTTTCCCTTCTAATTTGGGCACCCAAGGGCTCAATGGAGAATGCGAAAAGCAGGGGTGATAGGGAAAAGTCCTTCATTGACTACCACACTTAGTGTTGGTTTCATGTAGACTGTCTACACTCCCCTTAGGAATCGTTCCCAAAATCCCTGCTTTCTCAGTACCTCAAATAGGAACACCCCACTCCACCCTATAGAATAACCTTTTGACATCCAAATTTACCAGCATGTTCCCCCCCTTCCATGCATGAGTGCTCCATCAAGTCTAGTGTCTTCCTCATGGCATAACTCTCCTGCCTACCCATGATAAATCCAACCTGATCCAGATGGATCAGGAGGGGTAAAATTCTTTCCAACCATGTGGCCAGTGTCCTCGTAAAGACCTTTTCATTGACGCTCAACGGGGATATTGGGCAGTATGATTTGCAACTACAGGGGTCTCTCCCCTCTTTGGGGATTACTGAGATTAAGGCTCTGTTGAAGGAGGGTGGCGCTACACCTGTCTCCATGATGTGATTATATAATGGAACCAATCGTGGGACGAGAACCCTTGTTAATTTATTATAAAAACCCACTGTATATCCAAATTCCCCCTGGGCCTTACTGCCTGGCTGTCTGTTCACCGCTGCCTGAACCTCCACATCTGTGATCAGGGCTTCTATAGAGCAAATCTTGTCTTCCCTAGGTTTCTTCAGCCCCAGTCTCCCTACGTAGTCCACTTCCAGTAGAGTGCAAAACATTCTGCAATCCTGTCTGGGGCCATTTCAAGCTTCCCTTCTTCCTTCCTAACCCCATCAACCCACCTCTCGGCCCTCTGTGCTCTCGGGCTGGCCACCAGTCGGGTGTCCTCCTTATCCCCTTCTCATAAAACCTCTGCTTAATAAGTTTCAACTACAGAATTGTGTCTCCCATTCCCATCACCTTCAGTTCCGACCTCTTCTGCTGCAAGAGCACCCTGTCGGTTTCTTCATATCGCCCCTCCCTATGCATGCTTTCTTCTAGGCTGACAATTTCCATCCCTACTCTATCTTCCAGCAGTCTGCACTCCCTTTTCCTTCTAGCCCTCTCACTAATCAGGTTACCCCTCCATGTTGCCTTCCCCGCCTCCCATAGTGTGTTGCAATCCACATCCCTGGTATGATTTATCTGGAAGTATTCTTCCACTGAGGCGGAAAACTTTGCAGTGAAGTGCACGTCCCTCCTTAGGGAGTCATTGCATCGTCACTGAGACGCCGCCCTATCTATCCCTGCAAAGTCCATGACCATCCCCAACATATCATGGTCCAACCAACCCACTGGGTACATCTCACATTGGCGCACATGCAAGGCCTGCTCTCGACCCCTTAGTAATAGTCTATGCCAGTATAGGTGTTATGCGGCCTTGAGTAGAATGTAAATGCCATCTGCCCTGGGAGCCAGGCTCCCCAGATAGCCTTAAGTACTCCGTCAGCCAGAGTATGCTCAAAAGCATTCTCAGAGACATGCCAGTCATCAGTTGGCACCCCTCCCCCCGAGAGCATGTCCCATCACGCGTCAGCCCAAGAGTTGAAATCTCCCCCAATATAATCATCCCACTCCTCGCATCTCAGAACTTATCTAGCGCTTGCATGTAGAAGGCTTTCCGACCCTGATTGGGAGTATATACTGAGGCTAGCTACATCCACGTCCCCTAAAACGGCAGATGCCCAGTGCACATATCTGATCCCCCCACCCCTAAGGGTTGTTTCCTCCCCCTCCCTCTGGCATGTCTCCTGCAGGAACATAACATCAAGGCCCACTCTCTGAAACTCCCTTACCACCAACAATCTTTTCATGGGTGATTTAAGTCCTTTAACATTGAGAGTCCCCACTTGCAGCCTGGATTCTCTCCTCTCCCCATTCTTCACTCCTGCCTTAGAGGGCCCATGCACCTTCCCCTTGATCCTTCCCCCTGGACACCATCCTCTTATGTGGTTCAACCTGTGTCCCATCCGTCCATGTACATGTTACTCCCTCTCCCCCCTGCACCCTTTTCCCCAAAATAACCTCTAACATCAACCATATAACTGTAAAATTCCTTTAAACATTCCACCCATAGAGTAACGCCCCCTCTGTTACCAAGAGCCACGTGGGGGGCCCGACCCATTGGGACTCACAGTCTATTCACTGCAGCCCGCAGTACCCACTGGTCAGGTATGTATCTACGTCTTGTACATCACTCCCATGTCCTTCAGGGTGCTTGGTTGGTGAGGTACCACTTAGTTTCATGAACTTCCTGCCTGCCTTATTCCTCTTGCATCTTGGAGGACCCTCCCACGGGCTTGTACCCTTCACCTCCCTGTCACCATTTCGGCTGCTTTTCTCCTCTGAAGCCAGCGCCTTCTTCAGGTGCCTCCACTCCTGCTCTGCTTCCTTTCCACTCACCACTCTGTACTCCGCATCCCCCACCTCAAACTGCAAGGCAGATTGTTAGGCCGACCTGTACCGCACCCCCATTCACTGTCAGTCATTGAGTCAGGGGGTGTCAGTCCCTCCTACGTGCAAGCATCACTCCTGACAAGTCTTGGAAGAGACGTATCTTAGAGCTCTTATAATGTAGCTCCTGCACCTTTTTTGCCAAGGCCAACACCTCTGTCTTTTCCTTGTAGCACAGGAACTTCACGATTATGGATCAGGGGCCCCTTCCAAAGGCTCTTCTGCCCCTGTGGGCTTTCTCTAGCTGGACCACCTTGTCCTCCTCAGACTCGTAGAGAAGGTTCTCAATCCCCTGCACCTTTTGTTCCACCTGTGCAGTGGTCTCAAGTATCCAAATATTATTGCACCGCTCCAAGTCATCAAGCTTCAGAACCACATCTTCCTCCCTCTGTTCCAGGTCTGTCATCTGGGCATCTAGCCTCATCCCCACCATGTCGGCATTCAAGTGATTATGTTCCAGACCTTTCACCTTTTCCTCAATCCATTATACTTTCCAACGCAGCTCAGAGATGGAAATCTGTATGTCTCGTCAGCGGGCTCGTATGTCCACCATTATGCCCGCTATGTCCTCCTTGATGGCCGCCCCCACCACTTGCTGTAACCAATGCCACCTCTGCCATACTCCCACCGTCTTCCAAACTCCAGAATTTCAAGAAAGATGCGACTTCATCCTCAACCCTCTCTCTGCGGAACACAAGGCCTCTCGTCAGCCCTCCCCCGGGCTGTGTGCACTGGCCCGGTGTCCTAGGCCTGTGCTCTCGATGTTGCTTCCTGTGTGGGTGGTCCAGCTGCTGATTTCTCCTGAGGTCCTGCGACCCCCTGCCATGTCTTTCCGGTGCTGATTCTCAGAGCCTCGCTAGAGCCCCACCACTCTCCCCTAGAGGACTCCATGTGACACTCAGCCTCTCTATACTGCAGCAGCCCTCCAGCAGGGCACCCTCTCAATTCGGGCAGCAGGATTCCCTTAGATGGCAGTTCAGATGTCCATCTGGGGCCCAACACCTCTCGCCAATGTGTGTCCCTTAACACTTGTCTGATGGTGCCAAGCTCTCTCCCTCCTCTTAGGTTGTCCCCGGTTGGAATCTGCGGTTTGGAGGATCTTACCACAACACTGCCCTCAGGGAGCCTTCACCACTAGGCCAGTCTCCTGCCATCCGGCCCTCCACAGGGAGCTGGGTTCTTCCTCCCCTGGCGGTTGCTGTGGGAAGGAACCTGCCATCTGTGCCCCCACTCCTAGCTTCTGCAACCTGGGCCGGCTCTAGCTGGCACTTCCGGGGTGTCTTAGTCTGTCTCCCCGGCCCTGCAGATCTCAGCTGGGAGCCACAACGATTTCTCCAACACTTCCCCGCCTCCCTGCTTACCTCACTCTCTGGTCTTCGGCTTCTGTGGGAGGCTGCGTTGCGGCTGCCAGGGATGCGCTCCTCCGGTCTGCAACGCTCACCGTAGCAGGTCCTCACTGGGTGGTGCTCTACGCACTGTGCCCAATCTCTGGAGCCTCACACGGGTCCACCAACACGGCACAGCTCACCTGTGGCTGCATTTTCACTGATGTGCCGTATTCACCCCTCACTGTACCAGCTCACGATTCTCCCCACAGTTTTTTTCTGTGTTTAGGCTGTGTTTTCTCACATCCTGCGTGACATGGAGGCAACACTCAGGCAGCCATTGCTGTCCGAGACCCCTAAAGGTCTGATAGATGTACAAATATTAATAAAAATCTCATGAATTCATTGCTAATAAAATGGTTTAATTGACTACAATATGCACACAAACACATGTAATTAACTTGCAGCATTTTTGCAGAAATGTCAGGAACACGCGCATGCACTGCTCTGGTGCCCCTCAGAGCCGCAACGTACTTCCATGGAGATTCGGTGATTAGAGGGACTGTCCCGGAGTGCTCTCTGCTGAGGATGGTATTTAGTGTTGTGTCAGCTAACCATTGGTACACCCAATGGGCATTCGAGGACAGATCCAGGCTATGGCAGAAGCTGTAGCTGCATTAAGAGGAAACAAGGAATGTGCCACAATGCTCCTTTAAGAGTAAGTCATGCTTGGCATCATAACTGCTCCTATTTTGCTATACTTCTTGTGTTTTGCCTCACCTTCTTACCCTTCCTTTCTCCTTCCCATCCTGAGCTCTCCTGTTCCTCCCTGTTCCAACCCTGATGATTACTCGTGCTCTGAGTCGGATTGTTTTTTGCACTGCATTTGGATTTCATCTGTTTTGTGCCTTAGCCTGTGACGTGTGTTGACCTCTGCCTGCTCCTATATTCATTCTGGGTACTGTTCTACATTTTGTCTTTAATTGGACTTCCTTACTCCTTCCCTCCTTAGTTTTGTCCTGGTGCCAGTGAGTTAGCTGCTTCGCATTCTTTTTTTCCTTTTGTCACACCTCATGTCATTTGTGCAGGATTTCTTGACTATGGACTCAGTGCTTAGAGGGAAAACAGATTCAGTCATCAAGTAAGTTTTCCCGACTGGTTCCTTATTGCCCTAGGTGGGTGTAAACGCTATTGTATGTTTTTGTTTCATACATTTTGGTTCCTGCTTTATATTAATTTCTGTCCTTTTGTTTCAGCCTGGGGGTCGCATTCTGGTTGCTGTCCTTTCCTCCCACCTTGGTCTGACACTCAGGAATCTCCCAGTAAACACTTGTGATTCCAAAGTGTGGGATTAAAATAGGCTGGGTTACCACGCCTACAATTTGGTGGACTCAGTCATCATATCAGCTTGAGAAACCTGACAACTAACACAAGTTCTTAAATAGAGACATCAGAAACATCTGTGTATATATACCCCTGATGAATGTCCAGGAGATAGAGAGTTATAAAGGGACAGAAACATGTAGTGTCAGTAGTTTAATAGAGAGATTGTGACCTATCTAATGGAAGAGTTTGTGTACATGTGACAATTACTCTAATGGACTCCATATCACACAATGTAATGAAAAGCTTAATCTATGTGTGTCAGTTGCAGAACATACCAAGTTCACAAATTGAAAAGTTAACAGGACAAGAAAGGGAGGCTTTTGAAAGACTAAGTATAGATATAATTATACAGCCTACCCATAAGTTTCCCCTACAGTTATTATGGACTCCTCTGAAAATAATGACATGGTGACGTTATTACTAGAGAAATGTAACATGTATGCACAGTTAGGATGGGAACCCACAAAACATTTAGAGGTAATGGGTAGTCAATTTTTTGAGGATGCATCAGCTGGACATTTTTCCATGATAGAGGTTGCATTTCCCATGCTTCATTAACCTACAAAGACAGCTTTGTATGCTTTTATATAGATTCAAAAATGATTCGCTCAGACACCTTGGAGGCCTATTATTTTTGGAATAGGATTAATCATGTCACCATTATCTCAGTGGTAGACCTTTCACTTCTTGGTATGGTGCCCAAGATGTGATCATATATTAAATATGCTTATGATAATGATCAATTATTATATATCATATTTTGGGCAAATAACTACAATCATATCTTGTAACACAGGCAGATGTATACCGAAAAAGCAAGAATATAACTGTGCCATTGGAAAAAAGGAGAACAAACTCATAACCTAGCATTCATATCACCCACATTCATGAAAGAGCAAGGTGATATATTTTTTAACTATTCAGAAATGAGAAACATAATCATAGCATTCAAATTAATCATTGTGAATTTGAAATATTACAATTAATTTAGAAACAATTGAGGAGCTAGTCCTACAAATGAAATTGCCAAACACAAAGTCTATTTTCATTTTCATGTTCTATAGATAATTCTGACATACCATGTTTGAGCACCTTCGTGCAGGTTTAGAATGCAGGAAACGGTGGCTTGGTGCCGTAAGAGATGGTGGCATGATCCTTTGTGCTCTGGTTCAAATATTAATTTATGAGCTCTTATGCCGGCTCATATTTGCCTAATGCATACCTAGAGATGTCAGAAGGAAGCAGAAACACTGCAGTAGTTGCTGGTCACACCTACTTAGAGAGTTGATTACCTTGTTTGTCCTTTCTGCAAGTTTGGAGGAAGTGTCGGTAAAACAAAGCTGGTCAGACCCCTTACCTCAAAGGGACAAGAGCGCTGCTTACACACATTGACACACATCAGCTGCTTGGTAAAAGAACATTTTGTACACATGTAGAAGGTTATTTTTTGTACATTTTTAAGATATATGTCTGCACCAAGTGGTGAATGAAAGTATCTACTCAACATTATTCTATCAAAGAAAATATTTGATCTTCCTCAGAAAATAGAGTCTGTTTGTGTGTTCGTATTTACAGCCAGTCAGTTATTTTCTATCCTTATTTTCTTTTTTTGGAGATTTAATGAAGTATATTTATATTTCTAGTACTGAAAAGTCTTCTGTGGCCTCTTTAAGTAAATAATATGGCTTCTTCAAAAAAAAGGCCAAACCAAGGAACCAGTTCCTGTTCAGACAAACACATTCACAGCCCAAAGGTGACTCACCACCACCAAAAGAAGAAACCATGGACCCGACTATGCAAACCGTATTAATGGAATTGAGGGCTCTGAAGCCCTTCATGGGTGCCACCAACACCAAATTGCAGAAATTAGATTATAAACGGTCGACGTTTGAAACTAGTATGTTGGAAGTGGAAAGGCGAGTTAGTGACGCATAAGATGTTACTAATACAGTGGCAACATTGGAAAAAGCAGTTATACCTTTGCAGAAGTGTTCTGAGAACCTAGAAAATAGAAACAGGAAGATCAACCGACGCATTGAGAGCCTTCCAGAAGGTGTTGAGAAAGATAATTTCATTTCTTGCCCCCAAAGCTTTTAGATCTTCCAATGTTCTTACATCTTAACAATCAAAGGGCGCATCATGTATGTCCTCTTAACCCCATCCATAATGCGCACAACTCCTCGAGAACTGTTATCTTTGCTTTGCTGGATCATACACATGTCCATATCATAATGAATAAGGAGAAACAAATTAAACAATTAATATGGATATCCTAAGAAGATTCTAATGCAACTCCGACAAGGAGAAAGGAACTATTTGCTTTTAGACCAGCTCAGAGGCAATTAAATGTAAGATTTGGCATTATCCATCCAGGAGTTCTAAAATTCATACCTCTACCTTTGAAAGCCCAGGAGACTTGAGACATTTTATTGAAACTCATAAGATGGAGGATATGGACACTTCACTACCTACTTCACAAAAACCTCATTCAGGATTAATATTGCATACATTCATTCTTCATGAATAAGAGTTATACTGGTATGTAGTTAGGAGTGGCCTCCTCTCACCTGGCTCTCCACCCCAGCTGCATTGAACATCAACATGAGGTGGTGTGGCTGTTTCTGGTTAGCCACGTTATGTCTCTTTATTGACAGTCACTATTTACAATGGTTTCATCTCGTGTTGACTATGTTTGTCTCTTCCCCTACATCCTGTTTCTCTGTTTGTTATCGTCCCCATAGGATAGTCCGCCCTTATACTGTGAGTGTATTCTATACAGTATTTTTATTTCAAATCCCAAATGTGTGACCAAACAGTTTCTATACACCTTGGTTTGTATCTGCATCTAGACCTGATGACATGCCACTGAATATATCTTATTGGAATGTAACAGGACTACAAAATCCTATTAACAGACAAAAAGTCCTCTCCTACATAAATAGGTCCATACCGTCCATTGCGTGTATTCAGGAAAGTCACCTCTGTGAAGTTCAGTCAACTAACCTCAAGCGACTTTGTGTTTGTCAGGTTTTCACCAGTGCAGTTCAAGGGAAGAAAAACAGGGTAATCACTCTTATCAACAAAGCACTTATGTGTAAAGTGATAAGAACTGATTACCATGATATGGGTCGGTGGTTGTTAGTTAAAATTCTAGTGAAATCAGATGAATACACAATCCTTAATGTATATGGTCCTAAATGGCCAGATCACTCATTCTGGTTGCTCCTAAGAGATTATTCAGAACATTCAGAACTTAATTGTTTGCAGGTATTGCAATGAGGTCATAGACTCCTTTCTTGACAGAAAATCTTCTGGGTGATATAAGAGGGCTAGGTCACATAAGAAATTCTTGAATTTTATATCTGGATTAGGCCTGATAGATGTGTGATGCATGACTCATCCTTCAGATCTTAAGTTTGCTTTTTATTCTAAGCCCCATTAACCCATTCTCTAGAAATCATTATGTATTCTTCTCTGAATCCTTGTCAACCCTTCTATTAGATGCCAATATAGATTATTACTTACTGTCAGACCATGCTCCAGTTCATATTAAACGTGAGATGGCCCAAAATGCCCAGAAATCAAATAGATGGAGATTTCACGATGCCTTGTTGAAGGATGAGCTATTAACATCTTTTCTTAATGAGATTCATCACAATTTCTTTACTGAAAACACAAATGAATATACATCTATTGTAAACAAAAATGGATTGGTATAAATATGTGCTTAGAGGGCACATTATTTCATATGTGGCTAGGAAAAACAAGGATTTGCATCAGGAGTCTGAAACATTTTAAAACAATTAAACATTCTTGAAAAGCAATATACTCAGAAGGCTATTCCGACCATCCTTAACAACATTATGCAATTAATAATTAAGTACAATAGAATAACATTGGAGTACTCGTGTGCCTCATTGCTAAAATATAAACTAAAAACATTTACATTTTCCAACAAAACAAGCAAATCACTCGCCTCGTATCTCGAGGTAAAAAAAAACAGGACAAAAGTGACAGTTATTAAGGATGCGTTGGTTAGTAAAGAAAATGCAGACAACAATATCATTGATATCTTCTCTAAATTCTATCAGACCATGCGCACATCTGAATCAAATCAAAATAACCCTTACTGTCAAGATTTTCTTAAGCACTTATCTCAGTCCACCTGTTTTAGGTAAGTTCTTAGTTTCCTATATAATCCTATCACTCAACGTTAAATTCATAAAGTAATCCATGCCCTTAAAAAGGTAAGGCCCTGGGCACAGATGGCTTTCCTATAGATTTGTATGTTATGTTATGTTAATGGGCATTTATATAGCACCTTTCACCAATGGAATGGTCTCAACACGCTGTAGATTGAAAGCCCTTGGGCACCGCAGTCCAGGTAAGTGTAAATGGTCAGAGAAATAAATAGTACATGTGTGTACTAGGTATCTGTGCAGCTAAGCTGGATTTATCATGGGAGCTAGCTGCATTCTAATGCTGGAGGTGTTGTGCAGAGTATGTGAGACAGGTACAATCTGTACACCTAGACTGAGTTTATTGTAGCAGATAGCTGCATTCTAATGGTCATTGTGATGTGCAGGGTGGTAAAAGATTATGCGTGCCCCTAGACCGAATTGATTTTGGAGGATTGATGCATACTAGTATTCAAGGTGCTGCGCAGGGTTAATCTTCACAATTCTATCTAAATGTGATGCATGGCTAGTCTTAACAAATTAATCTAAATGTGATGCATGGCTAGTCTTCACAATTCTACCTAAATCTGATGAACAACCGCTAACTATCATGTGCAGCACAGTTCAGCACAATGGCCAAATATAGGTCTACCTTACACAATTAGGTTAAATGCACACTTCAATAATTTAGTAGTACCCAAACTGGATGAACTCTTTGCCCATTTTGCTGCACAGAATAAATCAGAGGGAACTTTTTCAGAAGCCATAGTGATTCCAAATCCTAATAAGGACCCTGAGCACCCTCAAATCGACAGACCGATCTCCCTAATAAAAACGGACTGTAAAATGTTTGCTTAAATTTTGGCCAATTGACTTCTCCCATTGTCACCTAATCTCATAAAAAACGATCAGGTATGCTATATTAAAGGTAGATTGTCTTCCTCCAACATGAGACTGTGTAGTTCCTACATATTTTAGAAATTGCGGACACATCCAAAGATAGTTGGGTAGCTGTGGCTCTCGATGAGTATAAAGCATTTGATAGGGTGGAATGAAACTATATGTTTAATGCTAAAAAATGGCATGGGCTGGGTCACCCATTCTTATCTATGGTTAATGTGCTATGCTCCAAACCCAAAACTACTATTTCAATAATGGAATAATGCCATCATACTTCCACCTGTACAGAGGTACTGGACAAGGCTGTCCCTTGGCCCCAGCACCCGCGGTTATTTATATTGGTCATGAAACCTTTTCTGGAAACTATTAGTATTGACAAAGCCATGCAAGGTATTGATTTTGGGGGTGTACAAATACAATTATCATCTTTTGCAGATGATGTCCTTTGACTCCTTAAAAACCCTGGTACCAGTTTATAATGTCTTATCATTTTACATTTCTCACTAGCTTCTGGTTATACATTAAATATGGATACATCCAACATATTCCCCCTCAATGTCTTTTGCACTAAACATCACATTCAAGCCTCTGGTATGAAATTGTATCCCAATGGAATTAAATATTTAGGTATACATATTTCCTCTGCTACTAAAGACATTATTAAAAAAAACACACAAGCATTACATTGTCCAGAATTAAAGAACGAGCTGGTTCATGGGACCCACTATATTTGTCCTGGTGGGGTCATTTTGATAGCATTAAAATGATGATTTCCCTGCTTATTCTATACATTATATATATGTTACAAGTTTCCTTTCCTTCTACCATTTATAAATAAATTGATTAATGTTTGACCAAGATCTTGTGGG
Source organism: Ambystoma mexicanum (assembly GCF_040938575.1). Lineage (NCBI taxonomy): Eukaryota > Metazoa > Chordata > Amphibia > Caudata > Ambystomatidae > Ambystoma > Ambystoma mexicanum. The sequence continues at coordinate 655,286,548 of NC_090933.1, read as the reverse complement.
GTAAAAAAGTAACATAGAATTTAACTTATTAAACTTAAGAGATCTACTCCAAATGGTGGCCTGGGGTTCCCCGATTATACAAAATATCACCAACGAATTTGTGTTGAGACAAAGTCAAATGTGGTTTGCCCCCGTAGATCATACCAATGCACCTGCATGATTACATCTATAAAATTCTATGATATCCTCCTTATCCCTTATGGATTGTTTTGCTATCAAAGGGAAACATACATTTATTAAGTGTATGAGCATCATAATCTCTGCCCATTATATTAGATTGTATTTGTATCAGTTATTCAGAATACATTTCAGGTTGTATGCCAATACCTATGGTTCAATAGCTTGATACGTGTGAATGGTAAGTCTGTCTTTTGGAGAACATGGCTTGATAAAGTTATCAAATATATCTACCAGCTACTGAATCAGGGAGTACCGCTAACATTTAATGACTTTAGAGAGACATGTTCTATCTCTTTATCCTATTGACATCAATACGCTATTATTATAAATGCATTAATGGACATCATTGAACCCTTACTATCTAGCACATTCTCTCCTCATAGGGCCAGACTACAACATAAGCATAATCTTCATTTCCCTGCCTCAATGTTTTATAAGATCCTATTTGATGAACAAACTACTGATCCTGAGAGGGGGGTCACAAATTGCTTGGCAACAAGATTGTAATCTGATCAATGAAGGGAAATATTGGCTTTAGTGTGGAAGAATGTCCCCCATGTTACTACATCAGCTAGTCTGACTCAAACCTCATACTCTTTTCACCATAGAGTCTTCATTACCCCAAGTCTTCAAGTGTAGGATTGCATAGAATGACAGATGTTGGAATTGCCTGCATGCTGAAAAATCATTAAATCACATGTTTGTCGAAAGTACATTGGCTAAAAAGTTTGGGAAAAAGTTTGAAATACTATGAAACTTATTTTTAATATACAACATGATTTTAACTTAAGATTTCTGTTTCTTGGAAGCACACTCCTGCAGAGTACATTGGAGAGTAATGCCTGTCATTTGTTTGCTCTTTTTATCTTTGTTGCTATCCAAACTATTTCTGTCAACTGGAAGTCTCTTGATCGAATCACTTTTCAAATGTGGTGGAAATCTGTATGTTACATTCATAGATTAGAAAGATGTGTAGCTTCTTCCCCTTGCCTAGTTCGCAAGCGTGAATTGAAGTGGAATATGTTCCTTGCTTATGTATCTACTATTTCTCCAATTTCATAATATTATTACAGACTTTATTATCATGTTTCTCCCATCCCCCTCTGTATGTTTGTATTTGTTTTGTATTCTCCCCCATTGTATTGTCTGTCTGGTCCTATCTTTATGTCTAGAAATGTGAGTTTCTTATTAAGTTGTACATGAATGCCTGAATTCATGTATTATCTTTAGTAATACACTTTTTAGTCTTAACTGTCACATTATCATTAATATGATCCACTGTTATATTGCTGCATTATTATTCTTAAACAAAACTCTTTGAAACTGAAAAAAAGGCAAACAAAATGCAATATTTATCACAGACTGTCAAGAATACAAGCAAATGGTACTGACCAGGCTTGAACTTGGCTCCTGAAGAAGAAGACGTGTAGAAAATCACTATGCACATGAAGGTGATCAAGACATTTTATCTATAGAACATGAAAGAAGATTAGACTTTAAGTTTGTCACCTTAATTTGAAGGACTAGCCCCCAAATTCAATATCATTAATTTGAATGACATGATATGTGATAATATTTCTCATTTTTAAGTAGTTACAAAAAATATTAAATTACTCTTGATGAATGTGAGGGATATGAGTATTGTGTGTATGACTTTGATTTGCCTTTCTTCCAATGTTGCAGCTATTTATTGCTCTGTTAGTGGTATTTTTAGTTATTACTCTCTATGTTAAAACAAATTTATGTTGTTATTTGTCTAAACATATTCAGGGTAATTCATAGAATTCAACGCACAAGTGGTGCACGCGGCTGGCGCACAGTGTGTGTGTGCGACTTTCTGCGCCGCCCGCGTGCACTAAGATCCATTTCCGCGCACTGCGTATTCATGGATTTTAGCCTCCAAAACCAGCCGTGGCGCAGAGTTCGCAGTGACCCTGCAGCAGCGGCAGTTATGCCCCCAAACCCTCCCAGTGCGCCATGCACAGCGCACAAATCCCGTACATGGCGCACAGGCCCCGAACCACGAAAACACCAGTAAAACTCCCCACGAACCCCTCCGAATACATGTACACCCCAGCGCAGGGAGTTTCCCACACGATTGGCCCTGTGCGAGCAGGGTACGTGTGTTACTGGGGTGCGCGGGTACTTTCACATGCAATTGGCCCTGTGCTAGCGGGGTACATGTATTACTGGGGTGCGCAGGAACTTTCAAACGCGATTGGCCCTGTGCGAGCGGGGTACGTGTATTACTGGGGTGCGCGGGAACTTTCACACGCGATTGGCCCTGTGCGAGCAGGGTACGTGTGTTACTGGGGTGCGCGGGAACTTTCACCCACGATTGGCCCTGTGCGAGCAGGGTACGTGTATTACTGGGGTGCGTGGGTACTTTCACATGCAATTGGCCCTGTGCAAGCGGGGTACGTGTATTACTGGGGTGCGCGGGTACTTTCACATGCGATTGGCCCTGTGCGAGCGGGGTACGTTTATTACTGGGGTGCGCGGGAACTTTCACACACGATTGGCCCTGTGCGAGTGGGGTACGTGTGTTACTGGGGTGCGCGGGTACTTTCACACGCGATTGGCCCTGTGCGAGCGGGGTACGTGTATTACTGGGGTGCGCAGGTACTTTCACACGCAAATGGCCCTGTGCGAGTGGGGTACGTGTATTACTGGGGTGCGCAAGAACTTTCACACGTGATTTCTGGGGTGAATTACTACACGTGAATTGGCAGTGTGGGTCCTCCCAGGTGTCCCCTCTACCCCCTCCATGGCCCCTGCCATGGGACTGCCCTGCACCCCTGGACATGTCCCGCAGGCAGCCCGTCCACCATGGCCATGCCCCCCAGCCAGGCCACGTGTCACTTTGCACTAGTGATCACCAACTCATGTCCCCCAGCACCCCCACCCCCCAGCAGTGAGGGGCACCTGCCAGCAGGCCACCACTCATGTCCCCCAGCACCCCCACCGCCCATCAGTGAGGGGCACCTGCCAGCAGGCCCCCACACATGTCCCCCAGCACCCCCACACCCCATCAGTGAGGGGCACCTGCCAGCAGGCCCCACTCATCTCCCACAGCACCCCCACCCCCCAGCAGTGAGTGCACCTGCCAGCAGGCCCCCACTCATGTCCCCCAGCACCCCCAACCCCCAGCAGTGAGGGGCACCTGCCAGCAGGCCCCCACTAATGTCCCCCAGCACCCCCACCCCCCATCAGTGAGGGGCACCTGCCAGCAGGCCCCACTCATCTCCCCCAGCACCCCCACCCCCCAGCAGTGAGGGGCACCTGCCAGCAGGCCCCCACACATGTCCCCCAGCACCCCCGCCGCCCATCAGTGAGGGGCACCTCCGAGCAGGCCCCCACTCATGTCCCCCAGCACCCCCAACCCCCAGCAGTGATGGGCACTTGCCAGCAGGCCCTCACTCATGTCCCCCAGCACCCCCACCCCCCATCAGTGAGGGGCACCTGCCAGCAGGCCCCACTCATCTCCCCCAGCAACCCCACCCCCCAGAAGTGAGGGGCACCTGCCAGCAGGCCCCCACTCATGTCCCCCAGCACCCCCCACCCCCCAGCAGTGAGTGCACCTGCCAGCAGGCCCCCACTCATGTCCCCCTGCACCCCCACCCCCCAGCAGTGAGGGGCACCTGCCAGCAGGCCCCCACTCATGTCCCCCAGCACCCCCACCCCCCAGCAGTGAGGGGCACCTGCCAGCAGGCCCCCACTCATGTCCCACCCATGTCCCCCAGCACCCCCACCCCTCATCAGTGAGGGGAACGTGCCAGCAGGCCCCCACTCAGGTCCCCCAGCACTCCCACCCCCATCAGTGAGGGACACCTGCCAGCAGGACCCCACTCATGTCCCCCAGCACCCCCAACCCCCATCAGTGAGGGGCACGTGCCAGCAGGCCCCACTCATCTCCCCCAGCACCCCCACCCCCCAGCAGTGAGGGGCACCTGCCAGCAGGCCCCCACTCATGTCCCCCAGCACCCCCACCCCCCAGCAGTGAGGGGCACCTGCCAGAAGGCCCCCACTCATGTCCCACTCATGTCCCCCAGCACCCCCACCCCACATCAGTGAGAGGCACCTGCCAGCAGGCCCCCACACATGTCCCCCAGCACCCCCCACCCCCCAGCAGTGAGGGGCACCTGCCAGCAGGCCCCCACTCATGTCCCCCAGCACCCCCACCCCCCAGCAGTGAGGGGCACCTGCCAGCAGGCCCCCACTCATGTCCCACTCATGTCCCCCAGCACCCCCACCCCCCATCAGTGAGGGGCATGTGCCAGCAGGCCCCCACTCAGGTCCACCAGCACCCCCAACCCCCAGCAGTGAGGGACACCTGCCAGCAGGCCCCCACTCATGTCCCCCAGCACCACCACCCCCCAGTAGTGAGGAGCACCTGCCAGCAGGCCCCCACTCATGTCCCATTCATGTCCCCCAGCAGCCCCACCCCCCATCAGGGAGGGGCACCTGCCAGCAGGCCCCACTCATGTCCCCCAGCACCCCCACCCACCAGCAGTGAGGGGCACCTGCCAGCAAGCCCCTACTCATGTCCCCCAGCACCCCCACCCCCATCAGTGAGGGGCACCTGCCAGCATGGCCCCACTCATGTCCCCCAGCACCCCCACCCCCATCAGTGAGGGGCACCTGCCAGCAGGCCCCCACTCATGTCCCACTCATGTCCCCCAACACACCACCCCCCATCAGTGAGGGGCACCTGCCAGGAGGCCCCCACTTCATGTCCCCCAGAACCCCCACCCCCCATCAGTGAGGGGCACCTGCCAGTAGGCCCCCACACATGTCCCACTCATGTCCCCCAGCACCCCCACCCCCCATCAGTGAGGGGCACCTGCCAGCAGGCCCCACTCATGTCCCCCAGCACCCCCACCCACAAGCAGTGAGGGGCACCTGCCCGCAGGCCCCTACTCATGTCCCCCAGCACCCCCACCCCCATCAGTGAGGGGCACCTGCCAGCATGGCCCAACTCATGTCCCCCAGCACCCCCACCCCCCAGCAGTGAGGGGCACCTGCCAGTAGGCCCCCACACATGTCCCACTCATGTCCCCCAGCACCCCCACCCCCATCAGTGAGGGGCACCTGTCAGCAGACCCCCACTCATCTCCCCCAGCACCCCGACCCCCCAGCAGTGAGGGGCACCTGCCAGCAGGCCCCCACTCATGTCCCACTCATGTCCCCCAGCACCCCCACTCCCCATCAGTGAGGGGCACCAGCCAGCAGGCCCCCACACATGTCCCCCAGCACCCCAACCACCCAGCAGTGAAGGGCACCTGCCAGCAGGCCGCCACTCATGTCCCCCAGCACCCCCACCCCCCAGAAGTGAAGGGTACCTGCCAGCAGGCCCCCACTCATGTCCCCCAGCACCCCCACCCCCCATCAGGGAGGGGCACCTGCCAGCAGGCCCCCACTCATGTCCCCCAGCTCCCCCGCACCCCATCAGTGAGGGGCACCTGCCAGCAGGCCCCCACTCATGTCCCACTCATGTCCCCCAGCACACCACCCCCATCAATGAGGGGCACCTGCCAGCAGGCCCCCACTTATGTCCCACTCATGTCCCCCAGCACACCACCCCCATCAATGAAGGGCACCTGCCAGTAGGCCCCCACACATGTCCCACACATGTCCCCCAGCACCCCCACCCCCATCAGTGAGGGGCACCTGTCAGCAGACCCCCACTCATCTCCCCCAGCACCCCGACCCCCCAGCAGTGAGGGGCACCTGCCAGCAGGCCCCCACTCATGTCCCCCAGCACCCCCAACCCCCATCAGTGAGGGGCACCAGCCAGCAGGCCCCCACTCATGTCCCCCAGCACCCCAACCCCCCAGCAGTGAGGGGCACCTGCCAGCAGGCCGCCACTCATGTCCCACTCATGTCTCCCAGCACCCCTACCCCCATCAGTGAGGGGCACCTGCCAGCAGGCCCCACTCATGTCCCCCAGCACCCCCACCCCCCAGAAGTGAAGGGCACCTGCCAGCAGGTCCCCACTCATGTCCCCCAGCACCCCCACCCCCCATCAGGGAGGGGCACCTGCCAGCAGGCCCCCACTCATGTCCCCCAGCACCCCCGCACCCCATCAGTGAGGGGCACCTGCCAGCAGGCCCCCACTCATGTCCCACTCATGTCCCCCAGCACACCACCCCCATCAATGAGGGGCACCTGCCAGCAGGCCCCCACTTATGTCCCACTCATGTCCCCCAGCACACCACCCCCATCAATGAAGGGCACCTGCCAGTAGGCCCCCACACATGTCCCACTCATGTCCCCCAGCACCCCCACCCCCATCAGTGAGGGGCACCTGTCAGCAGACCCCCACTCATCTCCCCCAGCACCCCGACCCCCCAGCAGTGAGGGGCACCTGCCAGCAGGCCCCCACTCATGTCCCACTCATGTTCCCCAGCACCCCCACCCCCCATCAGTGAGGGGCACCAGCCAGCAGGCCCCCACTCATGTCCCCCAGCACCCCAACCCCCCAGCAGTGAGGGGCACCTGCCAGCAGGCCGCCACTCATGTCCCACTCATGTCTCCCAGCACCCCTACCCCCATCAGTGAGGGGCACCTGCCAGCAGGCCCCACTCATGTCCCTCAGCACCCCCACCCCCCAGAAGTGAAGGGCACCTGCCAGCAGGCCCCCACTCATGTCCCCCAGCACCCCCACCCCCCATCAGGGAGGGGCACCTGCCAGCAGGCCCCCACTCATGTCCCCCAGCACCCCCGCACCCCATCAGTGAGGGGCACCTGCCAGCAGGCCCCCACTCATGTCCCACTCATGTCCCCCAGCACACCACCCCCATCAATGAGGGGCACCTGCCAGCAGGCCCCCACTTATGTCCCACTCATGTCCCCCAGCACACCACCCCCATCAATGAAGGGCACCTTCCAGCAGGCCCCCACTCATGTCCCCCAGTTCCCCCACCCCCCAGCAGTGAGGGGCACCTGCCAGCAGGCCCCCACTCATGTCCCACTCATGTCCCCCAGCACCCCCCACCCCCCATCAGTGAGGGGCACCTGCCAGCAGGCCCCCACTCATGTCCCCCAGCACCCCCCACCCCCCAGCAGTGAGGGCACCTGCCAGCAGGCCCCACTCATGTCCCCTTGTACCCCTCCCCCCAGCAGTGAGGGGCACCTGCCAGCAGGACCCCACTCATGTCCCCCAGCACCCCTACCCCCCAGCAGTGAAGGGCACCTGCCAGCAGGCCCCCACTCATGTCCCCCAGCACTCCCACCCCCCATCAGGGAGGGGCACCTGCCAGCAGGCCCCCACTCATGTCCCCCAGCACCCCCGCACCCCATCAGTGAGGGGCACCTGCCAGCAGGCCCCCACTCATGTCCCACTCATGTCCCCCAGCACACCACCCCCCATCAATGAGGGGCACCTGCCAGCAGGCCCCCACTTATATCCCACTCATGTCCCCCAGCACACCACCCCCATCAATTAAGGACACCTGCCAGTAGGCCCCCACACATGTCCCACACATGTCCCCCAGCACCCCCACCCCCATCAGTGAGGGGCACCTGTCAGCAGACCCCCACTCATCTCCCCCAGCACCCCGACCCCCCAGCAGTGAGGGGCACCTGCCAGCAGGCCCCCACTCATGTCCCATTCATGTCCCCCAGCACCCCCACCCCCATCAGTGAGGGGCACCAGCCAGCAGGCCCCCACTCATGTCCCCCAGCACCCCAACCCCCCAGCAGTGAGGGGCACCTGCCAGCAGGCCGCCACTCATGTCCCACTCATGTCTCCCAGCACCCCTACCCCCATCAGTGAGGGGCACCTGCCAGCAGGCCCCACTCATGTCCCCCAGCACCCCCACCCCCCAGAAGTGAAGGGCACCTGCCAGCAGGCCCCCACTCATGTCCCCCAGCACACCACCCCCCATCAGGGAGGGGCACCTGCCAGCAGGCCCCCACTCATGTCCCCCAGCACCCCCGCACCCCATCAGTGAGGGGCACCTGCCAGCAGGCCCCCACTCATGACCCACTCATGTCCCCCAGCACACCACCCCCCATCAATGAGGGGCACCTGCCAGCAGGCCCCCACTTATGTCCCACTCATGTCCCCCAGCACACCACCCCCATCAATGAAGGGCATCTTCCAGCAGGCCCCCACTCATGTCCCCCAGCACCCCCACCCCCCAGCAGTGAGGGGCACCTGCCAGCAGGCCCCCACTCATGTCCCACTCATGTCCCCCAGCAGCCCCCACCCCCCATCAGTGAAGGGCACCTGCCAGCAGGCCCCCACTCATGTCCCCCAGCACCCCCCACCCCCCAGCAGTGAGGGGCACCTGCCAGCAGGCCCCACTCATGTCCCCTTGTACCCCTCCCCCAGCAGTGAGGGGCACCTGCCAGCAGGACCCCACTCATGTCCCCCAGCACCCCTACCCCCCAGCAGTGAGGGGCACCTGCCAGCAGGCCCCCACTCATGTCCCACTCATGTCCCCCAGCACCCCCAACCCCCATCAGTGAGGGGCACCTGCCAGCAGGCCCCCACTCATGTCCCCCAGCACACCCACCCCCCATCAGTGAGGGGCTCCTGCCAGCAGGCCCCCACTCATGTCCCCAGCACACCACCCCCCATCAATGAGGGGCACCTGCCAGCAGGCCCCCACTCATGTCCCCCAGCACACCCACCCCCCATCAGTGAGGGGCACCTGCCAGCAGGACCCCACTCATGTCCCCCAGCACCCCCACCCTCCAGCAGTGACGGGCACCTGCCAGCAGGCCCCCACTCATGTCCCACTCATGTCCCCCAGCACCCCCACCCCCATCAATGAGAGGCACCTGCCAGCAGGCCCCCACTCATGTCCCCCAGCATCCCCACCCCCCAGCAGTGAGGGGCACCTGCCAGCAGGCCCCCACTCATGTCCCACTCATGTCCCCCAGCACCCCCACCCCCATCAGTGAGGGGCACCTGCCAGCAGGCCCCCACTCATGTCCCACTCATGTCCCCCAGCACACCACCCCCCATCAATGAGGGGCACCTGCCAGCAGGCCCTCACTCATGTCCCACTCATGTCCCCCAGCACCCCCACCCCCATCAGTGAGGGGTACCTGCCAGCAGGCCCCCACTCATGTCCCACTCATGTCCCCTAGCACCCCCAACCCCCAGCAGTGAGGGGCACCTGCCAGCAGGCCCCCACTCATGCCCCACTCATGTCCCCCAGAACCCCCACTCCCCAGCAGTAGGGGGCACCTGCCAGCAGGCCCCCACTCATTTCCCCCCCAACATGTCAACATGACCCACAATCATGGCCCTCATGGCCACCAAAATCCCACGGAATGCCACCCCTGCCCAAATAACCAACCAAGCATAACATACACCCCACATTGAAATGCCCATTACATGAAACAACCCAAATAGCATGTATGTACATCCACACATGTCCGTCACACACACATGGAGTTCTCCGCCCTGACCATTGTGAGCCGTGCCTCTTCCGCCCACTGCTGCTCTGCATCTATGGTGTGGCCCAACCGCTGCAACACGGAAGACACTTCCAATCCTGGGTCCTCCTCCCTCTGGCCGATGCCTGCCCCTACGATGTTGAAGGCCCCGAGCCATCATTGCTCCCACCATGTTGCTGCTGCTGCTGTGCCTGTGCCTGCGCCCTGGATCTTGCTGCCTGCACATCCTCCTCCGGCTGGGGTGCAGTTGTCGTGGTGGCCACCCCTGCTGGACATCCAACTCCCGGCTGTGGCAGGGATGTGTCCTCCACCAGCCTGGCCACTGCGTCAGAGGCAGCTCCACAGGGTACCCAGGTGATACATGGGTGGGAAGATGGAACAGAGGATGACTGGCGCGTAGGGGGTTCAGGTGAGGAGGGGGTCGCAAGAAGATCCAGCACTGGTGACCCGTCCCAGTAGGTCAACGCGGTCAAAGAGGCCTCCGAGATTACTTGCAGTGTCTTCACGAAAACACCGCAGGTCAACTCGCATGCCCCGTTGACACAACGCTATCCCAGCCAGGACAGGCTCAACGCGGTCCCAGATAGCCATGTCCGCAGGGAGAGGAAGGCCAGTTATTGTGTGCCCATCCCATCCCTGAAAACGGGTCTGGACGTAGGCATCCCTGCTGGTGCCGGATGATGCAGTCAGAGGATCAGGGACAGGATTACACACAGGCACCTCTGCGGCAGCCTGTGCTGCCTCCTGTCCCTGCCCCTGCACTGCACCAATGGCACCAGTGGAATCCCCACCTCCAGACCCCGTGTGTGTCCCGTCCACGTCCTCCTCCTCCTCCAAACCCCCCACCAACCTGGATGAGTCCATGCCATCTTCCTCCATCGGACCCTCTGGGGTCTCAGCTGCCCCTTCTGCTGCCGAGGAGTCCATCTCCAACCTTCGCCTTTTGGACCTACCCACCAGACTCCTCACTCCCCGAAGAGATGACAATCTGGGAGGGGAGCCGGGCCTTGCTTCTCCGGCTGGTGGTGTGATCCCTGCCGCTTTGCTCCACAGCACCCTCTCCGCCCTCTTCATCAGTTGACGCTGCAGACAGGGAGAGATAGAACATGGCATCAGGGCACTGTACAATGGACTGATACACACATGACAGTTGTACATGAGTGGCAATGTCAAACTTCAGACATGGCATCACACTCCCTGACACACATGCCATTTCTACTCACACACATTAGCTATTCCACAGCAATATTGCACCAGGCAGCACCATCCATACACATACAACAGCATCAGCATCCGAAGGTGAGCCTGACGTCACATGAAACACGGGGAGTACACAACACATGCACACACACCAACACACTTAAATGCATGTGTGCATGTCCACCAACTGTCAGAGTGATGAGATCGCCATCCATGTCACATCTAGCATTCAGCCTTCTACATGTCAGTGCCACGTGCATCCATGTTGCATCACAGTTGCACACTTGTCAAATACACACACATGCACATGTACACAGTGCAGATACATGCAGCTGGAACAAACATCCATGTGTGACACCACAACCATTCCAACGTACATACACAGTAATTCAAACATGTGTGCTCCCACATCTGCATTTGGCCTGCATGCTTAGCCACACATACACCATCCATGTGTCTCACACATGACAGGACTCGCTTGTGTCAGCCTCAAGCCCCTGTACATACACATCCATACATGGCCCTACAAAAACACATGTGCAACCTGCACACTACTGGCAAACCACGACACGCACAGCATCCAATCAGTATGCATGTACACTTACCGCTCGACTCCAGACGGGTCTGCCTCTCAAGGACCTGGACGTGGAGCGCTGGGCATATGCGTTCCAGGACCCTTATTTGGTGGTCGGACAGGTGGCCCCGGTGCCCTTGGCATCCACTGCCTTCAAGAGGCGCCAGGCCTTATCGAGGGTCCTGGACCTGAAGCCCTCCCAGTGCTTCTTGACATGTTTGAAGTCGCGGACTGCCACACCCTCCTCGTTGATGGCAGTCATGATGTACATCCAGATCCTGGTCCGTCCTTCATAGTCGGCGCGAGAACTTCCAAAGAGGGCATCATACTGCCCCAAGACTTGCTCCACCAGGACACCAACTTCCCTGGCACTGAAGCTGGTGACCCTCTGCCTCTCTGGCTGGGGGTTGCCAGTGGTGCCAGATGGTGGTGTGCCCGACATGGCAACCTCAGAGGCAGGTGTGGGTGGGCAACTGGGTCCTGGGGCTGGGCTGTGGAGCGATGGTATCCCAGTCGGGAGTCTTCAGTTCCAGCAGGGGTGGTCACAACAACTGCACCCCTGCATATGGATGATGTGCAGGCACCAAATAGCAGGGCAAGTGGGCAGCAGGCAGATAGGCAGCAGCAGATGTCAGGTGGGAGCGTGCTCAGGGCTCTGGGGGGGAAGTAATTTCGGCCTTCTGGGCAGGAGCGTGGTCTTCCATGTGTTGTTGCGTGGCCAGCTTGATACGGAGTGATTTGGAACGTGAAAATCTTGCACGTCTGCATGTAATTCGAGGAAAGGCCCTTCGCGCGTAAGCGCGTCAGCACACGTACACGGTTTCATTGGACCAAAGGCCCTTAGCGCGTAAGCGCTTCTGTGACGTGAATCGCACGGGCGTTTCCCTCGTGACGTGGGCATAGTGGTTCAGTGCGCGTGAAAAACTGCACGTCCGCGTGTGAATGCATGTAATCCGAGGTAAGGGCCTACGCGCGTAAGTGACGTGACGCGCGCGGCCGTTTCCATCAACACGGGTGCATGTATATCGTACACGTCCAAAAACTGCATGTCCGAGTGTCACCTCGTGTAATTGGAGAAAAGGGCCTTAGCACGTACACGCGTAAGTGAGGCTGTACGTGTGGGCCGCTTTAAAAGGTACATGTAGGACCCCATTTCCTTGTACGTGCTTTTCGTGGAGAGCGAGTGGGTGAATCCTGTACTTCTTGTCGGTTCACATGTGATTACTTCACAGCGTTTCAAGTTCGTACTCCCTGTTACCTCTGACAGCATTCATTTTTTTTTTGGTCCTGTTTCCTCAAACAGTGTTCACTTCTTCTTTTGTCTTGTCTCCTCAGACAGCGTACAAATCTTCTTTTGATGGGGGTGTTGCCCACGCGCACACACGTGTTTTTTTCACGTTCTTTTTCCAGGCAGACGGTGAGTCGTGCACGCATCTACCAACTGTGCTTGCCCCGTGTGTCGTGTACCCCTTCAGAGGTCATTGTAGGCTGCATGTAACACGTGTATGCTTATTTTTGTGTTTCTGGGTGCCACAGCGTAGTGCGGGTTCATTTTTCCACGCACGTGGTCTACAAGGGGTTGCGTGCACATTACTTTTTGTTTTCGGAGTGCCTGTGCATTGCGTGACCCATCATCTTCCCCCAGGGGTCACAGACAGCCTTGCTAGAGCACTAGGGTACGATTTCCATCTAGTACCCTACCCATTTCACCCCCAATTGCCCAGGACAATTGTTTACTGCAACTCCCATATGCACAACAACATCAGTGCCATGGTTGGGAGGCGACCAAGCGGTAAGGGAGGCAAAGGTGGCCGACCTCCAAAAGGTGGGCATGGTGAGCGCGGTAGGGGACGTGGCCAGGATTTGCAGGGTGCCCCTAGACCCCCATGTGTGGAGGACCAATCAGGGACACCCATGCTCCCCCCCATGGTTGAGAGAAACATGGCTGACACCATCCTAGCTCAGCCCTTGTTGTACCAGCCCATTGTGGCACCTGACCCGGAACAGGATGACTCCCAGGCTGACTTCTAGGTCAGCAAGTCTAAGCCACATGTGCTGGTGCAAGTTGGTGTCACCAGGCCACGTGGATCTGGGGCAACAATGTCATCTGCTGCCCCAAGTAGGCAGGGTGGGGAGGCTGCAGTGGCAGCTGCAGCTCTATCCACCCCAGCTCTGAGTCTCCCAGCCGGGACAGTGTCGGTCCTGGTCCATCAAACTGATGTTGCCCCTGCCAACATCACACTTCAGCCAATGCCTGCACCAAGACCTATGGTCATTGTGCATTCGCACACTCCCAGTACCCACTCTACCTGCGCTTTTGTCCCTACTGACCAGAGTGGCGCAAGCCACTCAGGTTCTGTTCCACCTTTGAAAAAGAGGAAGAAGGGTGCTCTGGCACCTCAGGCTGAGACCCCAGACACGGCTACACAGTCCGGCACGTCAAGGAAGCCTAGCTTTAATGACCCCGAACTTGATGCACTTGTGACCTATGTGTCGGCACATAGCCGCGAAATGGTGGTGACTGCAGGGTGCAAGACCACACCTGGTCAATGTAGGGCACACTGGCAGACCATCGCAGACCACATAAGTGCCCTTGGATTTGTGAGGCGCACAGCTGATGATTGCTACAAGCGGTGGAATGTCCTGAAAGGCAGAGCAAAGAACAAGCTAGCCTCAAATCATGCCGCTACTCTGGTGACTGGCGGTGGGTCTCCACCAGAGGACAACAAACTCAGTGAACATGAGTCTGTTGCTGGGACCTTCGTCACAGAGGAACAGATCCAAGGCGTGGGAGAGCTACCTGATTACGAGGCATTGTCTGGTGAGTGCCCATGCATGTATGTGTAATCCATGTGTATGTTGTTTGGGTGACGGGTTCTGATTGAGTGCCAGGTGAGGGTGTGTACTCCTGAGTGTTATGGGTCACCCATGTGCTTCCTCCAATACATGCATGTGCCTTTGATTTGGGTATGACAGTATCCCTTCTGCCCACAGTAGCCAATTAGCCCTGCATTACTGCTGTTGCATTTGAACTATCATCTTGCAACAACATTATTCTGATTTTTTCTGTGTTCATTCAGGCTGATTGTTTAGATTATCCCATTTTTCATATGCTTTTTTCATCCCTAATGCCACATATGTGACATGCTTCTGTAATTGTTTACACCCCACATTGTGCCACTTTAGTTACCTGATTATGTGAATGTTTAAACCATTCAGGGCGAGGGAGTATCGGCCTGCTGAAATTTATTTTTAGGGCCTTTTTGCATTTGGAACATGATAGTTGTTTCCTGTCATGTTGAAGTGACCAACCATTGATGTGTACATCTGCCTACAATCACTGTCTAATTGTACACTGGATGTGTTGCAGTGTGCGGCACATGCATATTTTGCAACACTATTCTGCATTAATCTTCTCATCATGTCCATGTGACAAGGATGTGTGACAGTACTCATTCACTGACATATTGCTGTAGTTGTCTAATTTACCATGGCTATGCTACATGACATCTGTGTGCTGGCATGTGTCATGTATGTGTATTCGAGATGCCACTCACAGGCTGATGTGTGATGCCAGTGCTACATGACATGCTGCAAATGTGTTGCTTTTCCATCTTGGCGTCCTCATTGTCTGCCTTTTTGACTCCCCTTCAGAATCATTGATAGTGCATGCATGCCAGGGTTATGGTCATGTGGGACATGTGTTAACCATGTACAGGATCTCTGTCTTGTCAGGCCTATGTGTGTGCTATGGTGCTCATGCCTGTTTCCATTTCTTGTGTTTCATGTTTTTGCAGGTGACGACGCACTTGATGCTGGTGAGGTTCAGGAGACGGTGCAGACCCAGGAGGATTCTCAGCCATGACCAGGCACTAGTGGGGGACGTGGTGTGGTGGTGGGTGAAAACATTTTGGTACTGCAGACCAAACTGTCGAGGGGTGCCTCTGGGTGCAGCTCCCCAGACCTCTATTCAGGTGCTGAGTCAGATGATGAGACTTATGTGCTGTCGCAGGTCAGTGCTTCTGCCAGGGATTCTGTTCTGTCCAACCCACCTGGACCAGGGGTAGAACCTTCTATGGGGATGTCAGTGTTGGTAGGTCCGCCTTTGGCAGTTACGGATGCAGGGTCACACTCCACAGCATCTGATCCTGTTCCTGGGCCAGCAGATCAGAGGGGGAATGCAGTCCTGCAGCCTCAGGCAGTGCCAGCACAGCAAGGTGCAGATCGCCTTGCCTCAAACAGTTATGGTTCCCCTCCGATGTGGTGGCCGTGCGCCACCAGGCAATACTGTATGGGAAAACTCCATGTACGGTATGGCAACCCAACAGGCAGCATCAGTAGAAATGATGGCTCAGGCAATGGAGAGGGTGGCCACTTCCATTATCCCTCCAGAAAGGCAGATGGAGCAACAACAGCAGGCAACAGACTCCATTTGCCAATCACACAGGGAAGACATGTTGGCATCCAACAGGGACCGACGGGCGGCACTGGAGACTCTGCGCGAATCCATATCAATAGAGTCACAGGGCCACAGGGAAGCCCTGAGGGTGGAACTTCATAACCTCAGGCAGAGTCTGCTTGAACTTGAGGCTTCCCGAAATGTTAGGGCAGAACAGCAGCTGAGGCAGCTCACACGTTCGCTCTCAGGTGAGCTGCAGGCAACACGTGAGGAGAACCGGAATCCCGCGAGGCCATGCGTGCAGAAGTGCAGGCCACCCATGACGTGCTGCATGGGGATCTCCGCACTTTAATCCTCCAGAATCAGACCTTCCAGACCTGCATGCTTGCTGCCATGGAGGACCATACCAGGGCTTTGCGTGGGCTGCCTCCCATAGTGCCACCACCTCCTGATGCAGCAGCAGAGGGTGAAGAGAGCGACAGCAGTTTTCCGACAATGGCATAGCCGTGCAGGCCATGAGCCCATGGAGGTATTTTTTTTTTCCGCAACATCCACGCAGGTGGGTGTTGGTATGCACCCTGTCCTCAAACCTCAATGGTGGCCTCCCCCGCCGTGGCTCCCACATGGCCATTTTTTTTTTTTTTTTTTTTTTACAGTGTGTTGCCTTGTGTGGCTCCCGTGGGCATCCACTGTATTCCTGCTGGGCACATGCAGGCTTGTCCTGAGTTTGGGTTAGATGCTTGGGTTCGTGACACACACTCCCCTCCTGCTTCCGGTTTCCATGGGCTTGCAAAGGGTGTGACCAAGTGACAGTGACTTACACAGTGACATTGGGCTCCCAGGAGGTGTGTGGGCAGTCTGTAGTCAATACTGTGTGTACATCCCTAGTGGGTATTGTTGTTGTATTGTACACTGCATGGTGTATTGATATGTGCTTGTGCATCCATGTCTTCCTCCTAATTTGCAGGTTCCTTCCTCATGTCTTCACAAGGCCATCTCCTTTGCAGATGGAGTTCATGTTGAATGCAGTACACTGACACATTTGCGTGGCAGCAACACTCTACAGTTGGAAGGGGTCGATGTGCTGGCTTATTCAGGTTGTAAGACTACCACTACTTTGACTTAGTACTGTCATGTTTTTGCAATGTTTCATGGTGTGTTGCTGTATTGTGTTGTTGGTATTTGTTCATGTGTGCTGTTTGTTATTGATTACTGGGAGCATATTGTCTGTGGGCAGTTTCCATTTGGGGCAGTGCACTTTGTGACACTTGTGTCAGGTCTTGTGCATTGCTTTGTTTGCTTTCACATTGCATGACATGCCATGGTGTGTTGGGTGGGGGAGCTGGGGAGGGGTTGGGTGACATGGCGCTATTTTCATGTTGTATTTTGCAAGGGGGTAGTCATTCATGCAGCATAAATGTGCGTTTTTTTGTGACAGAGCATTGGTTGTCTTTCGGCAGGTAGGGATGCACACAATGTAACAATCCCAGGTGACCAATCTCAGGCTGATATGGTTGTGACACTTGACTGTCCCTTATGTCATCATCATTGATTGTCAGCTGGTATGTGCCAGGGCTGTGTGCACTCCACAGGGGTGTGATTTTAGGTGAAGTAATTAGCCAGCAGCTGCGTATGGGCTGCCTCACCACGTGTCCTTTCCCCTCCCATGCGCAGCGGGCGTGCTTGTGGTTGGGGTTGTGGGGGCACCACCATGTCCACGGGCAGGCCCCGGCGTGTTGCAACGTTGTGCAGGACACATGCTGCTACTATGATCCTGCAAACTACTAGGGGCGCGTATAGCAGCTGCCCACCAGAGTGGTCAAGGGAGAGAAAGCGTGACTTGAGCACCCTGAATGTGCGCTCCACTATGCCCCGGGTTGCAATATGGGCTGTGTTGTATCTCACCTCGGGTGGTGTGGTGGGGTTCCGAATTGGTGTCATCATGTAGGTACTCAGTGGGTAGGCACTGTCCCCTGGGGAGGTGATGATGGGTATCATTAGTGGGGTTGTGACATTACTCAGTATCTGGCATGCATGCATGTGCAGGGGCATTTATACTCACCAAGCAGCATTGTATCGCCATGCCGCCCAGCTTCTAGGTCCCGGTTTAGGGTTGGCATTCTGTAAATGAAACTGTCATGGGTGGACCCTGGATAGTTGGCATATATTGAGGTGATGATTCCCTTGGCATCACATACTACCTGCACGTTGATGGAATGCCAGTGCTTGCGGTTTCTGTAGATGTGCTCAGTTGCCCTGGGAGGACGTAGAGCCACATGGGTGCAGTGAATGGCACCTAGCACTTTGGGGAAGTGTGCCACCCCGTAAAAATCCTGGACGACAGCCTGCCTTTCTGCAGGTGTTCTGGGCAGGTATATGTGCCTGCGGACTGATGGGCGTGCAGTCATGATGGTCAACACCTGGTGCAGGCAGCATGACTGTGTGGCCTGTGATACCCCCGCCCCACTACGGCAGTAGTCCGCTGAAATGAACCAGTGGCCAAGAAGTGCTGTACATTGAGCACCTTTTCCAAGGGGCTCAGTGCTTGGGAGCACAGGGTGGGTGATGTGAGGTCATCCTCCCACTCACTCACCAGGTCGAGTATTATGTGAGGTGGAAACCTGTACCTCCCATACACCTGGTCATCAGGCATCCCAAAAAGGCTGGTTCTGGGTGTAAAAATTCTGGGCCTGACTATCCTCCTCCTCCTCCTGCGGTATCCCACGACCACTGCTGCGAGGAACGGTATATTCATCTTGGTGTCTGAGTTTGTTTGTTGTTTGCGCGCACTTTTATGCTGCGCGGGTCCACATATGCCTGCTTCCTGCTGGCGTACGTGTTTCCCGATTAGCGCATCTTTTTTGGCGCATGCGTTAGCCCCATTCAATTCCATGAATACGTGTTGTAGGCGCGTGTGTGGGCGTTCCACGCATTTGCCTTCTGGACTTCCCCCGTGACGCCCACATTTTCACGCGTTGTTCCCCATTCCGCGTGTTACGCCCCGTGTTATGCCTACTTTGGTTGTGTGCGATTCGCTATGTGCACTTTTGCTGTGCACATAGCGCATGCTGTTTGAAGACGTGTGCGCCAGCGTGTGCCATGCAAGATTTTTGTGCACATCCATGGATTTACACGCGCACGGACTTCCATGAATTGCTGTGCGCGGGTTTCGCTGTGATTTTCGCACTTGCGCTGCGATTCGCACGCTTGCGCGGGAATTTTCAGCACACATTAATTCCATGAATCGGCCTAATTATAAATTTAACGAATTATCACAACACTATGTTGATTTATTGTGTGCTGCTTTTTATTATTGTTTCATGATTTGTGGAATATTCAATAGGAACCCCATTACTTAATTTATAGCAATATGCTATGTTTACTGTCTTACACACATTTTTCTCCCATTTTAACTGTGTCATAGTTATGTTTTCCATAGTTGGCAACCTCAAAAATGCTAGAACCTTCAAATTATATTTATATGAAAACTATGTACAAAGGATGTGAGGACAATTCAATAATAACTAAAACACAATTTAAATGTGGCATTATGAACTGCAAAAGGGTTTTTTAAGATGGTGTGTAACTAAATGGGCATCACTGGCTGATGTGCTGACACAAACGTGAATATCCTATTTGGTGAAATTCCATTTTGCGGATTGGGATTGTAGGCAGAATACAAATGTTTTTTTAATGCATGTCCTGTGGGATTTGACAAAGGTTGGGTTTCCCTGTAACTTTGATACATGGGGAGTGCAACTTATCCCTAACTAAATATATATATATTCAATGAAAAAACTTTGTTAAGTTGCACTAATAAAAACCTATAAAATTCAGTAAAAAAACGTTGTTAAAAGGACGTTGTGGGTACAAGTAAAATCGAAAAACCCCTGAAATTCGCCAGTTATTGTAAACTAAGCAAACATAACTCGCGCCACCACCGTGCACTGCTAACACTAACACCCAGGACATCAAAGATAACATCACAAATATCATTGATGACATCACTGATGACATCACATGTGCATTTACTTTTCATACAAGGGGTTGTGAATGTAATGTTGGCAAAAAAGTATCAGGGATTATCGGGAGATGTGTAATAAATTACATACTTCGTCACGGAATGTAGCATTCTAAAGAACATTCCATTGCAGTGTTATTTCTAGTACAGGAACCTACTCATACAGAAATGTAGGTATTGGCTGCAGCATACACCACAGAGGTGCTATATTTTTAATTTTCCAAAGTTATATAATAAAATGGTGAATGCTTCTGTATCAGACTTTTCCGTACTGTGAAACATGTACTAAGTAGCTAATAATGCATTACTTACTACATATTTCTACTAATACAAACGAAACATAAATAGACTACAATGCATACAAATATGGGGCTTATATATGGAGAGTAAAGTAAGCAAACAAGAGGCAGTACCTTTAGCAATTGTGTATAATCTACATGATTGTATTCACGCACAAAAATGATTGCTGTGTTTCAGGCCTGCTTCTACCCCTATATATGTAAATCATAAAATGCAATTAAATTCTAAGGAAAGTAGTGTAAGAACATGTGAGAATAGCAATATCTATAAATGTAATACCTTCAGAAAGTTAAGTTTCTGACTGTCAGTAAATAAACCCACCTGGCCTAGATATGGCAGTGAACAAAAAAGAAGGGGTAGACATGTGATGTTATCAGTGATGTCATCAATGATATTTGTGATGTCATCTTTGATGTCCGGGGTGTTAGTCTTACCATTGCACGGTGGTGTCGTGAGTTATGGTTGCTTAGCTTACCATAACTGGCGAATTTCTGGGGTTTTTCGATTTTACTTGTAACCATAATGTCCTTTTAACAACTTTTTTAACTGAATTTCATAGGTTTTTATTAGTTCAACTTTACCATAACGTCCCTTAACAAAGTTTTTTCATTGAATTTCATAGGTTTTTATTAGTGCAACTTAACCATAACGTCCCTTTAACAACGTTTTTTCAGTGAATTTCATGGGTTTTTACCAGTGCATGCTATTTTCCTACAACTTACTAATATCATACTTACCTAATATAACAATATTTGTGTCCAATTTACAAAGTGTCACGTTAAAACCCTGCCATTTCCCACCTTCTAGAATCATTGTTAACACTTCTATACACTTTTTGCAACTATTTCAACTAGTTTTGCATCCGTAGATATCTACGAACATCTGACTTCATTGCGGACCTTCCGGACAGTGCCACATGACCATACACTGGAGCGCGGCATGATGACGTGTCCGAGAAACCGTCTGCACTTCACGATAAGATCCGTCCTTCTCGTACAGTTCGGAACATCATTTTCTAGTGGTCTAGGAACTTTCAACTTCAAAATTTCCATTGCATGCCTCAGACACCTTTTCGTACTCATTATCCATTACCAATCTAGTACACAGTACATACTTGGAAGAATTTTATAAAAACTGCTATTTATCTTAAAAATGGCATCAGTTATTGCCATCCCTCATCCCCAAGAGCCACCACCACCACCAGCTGGAGAACCTTCACAACAAAAAAAGCACAGTACTTTCAAAGACAATGAAGAGGACCAAGAAGATGAGGTAGAGGAAGTGCCTACTTCTAGGACCAAGATCGAATCATGGGTGTACCAGTTCTTTGCTACTGTTGGGAGTGTACCAAAGGCTAAAGCTACCGAAGTGAAATGCACTCAGTGCAATTTTGTACTCAGTCGCAGACTACCTGGACAGTACTCCTACGGAACCACCTCCATGCGCCGCCACACCAAATCCAATGACCGCAATGCTCCCAGAAAGGTTTTTCCTTTCTCAGAAAGTAAGCTGTCTTCCTCCACCTCATCTTCCTCAACAAATACTGTAACCACACAGTCTGATGTCTGTGGGCATTGGTGCGTTATAAATAAATAAATAAGGAGGGCTACGGACCATTATCGTCCATTGCGGCCCCTGAAACGAGGGATAAAGGCCATTAGCACCCCTGGTTGCCAAAGAGGGAACCCAGGGTGCTAAAACATAGATTTTTCTTCCTACAGCGGGACGCCGCAGACGTCCCACTGTAGGAAGGACAATCGTTTTCCAAGACAGCCCACATGGAAGAGAAGGCGGGGCATCATACACAGCCCCTCTTCCCTTGCCATGGCAGCCCGCAAAACCCTATGAACATATTACCAAAAGCACTTTTTTTCCCTTTCAAACCTATCCTACCTTCGAATATCTTTACCACATAGCCGGTCCCAGGTAGACATAGCCACTTTAACACCATTTTTCGTCCCTAGCGGTCATGGCCAGTAGCCAGATTGTCTGTGCAATAACCTTATGCCATGACCCAGACAATCTGGCTACTGCCTACGGCCACAGGCTATACCTCATTCACCAAAGGTATATGACTATTTTGTGTACCTACATTATTGTCAAAAAAAAAAAACATGGGCACATTTGCAAAACCATGCTTTAATGTCCTTGCCAATGCTCCTCACGAGTTTGCTCAAAACCCGCCCATGTTTTATTTTTAAAAAGTGTCAAAATCTATATACCTACAATAGTCAAATAACTTAGCCCACACTTGACAAAATCCATTCAGTCTTTACACAAACATTGAAGGTTTGGTCTATAATCTTTCTCAAAACTTTTGTCCACATTCGTCAAATAGCAACAAAGTTATAAGCCATCAAAAAATTTTGAGACCCCCCCTCTAATTTGGCCCCCTCTTGAGAAAATCCCACCAAACTTTAGAAAACCATTTATATCTAGATCCAAAATCGTTTTGCCAAATGTTGTGCAGATTCGTCAAATGATACCACATTTATATGCCTTTACAATATTTTGGGACCCCCCTCTAATTTTGCCCCCTCTTGACAGAATCCCAAAAATATTTGCAAAACCATTCAGGATTAGTTCTAGAATAAAATTGCAAAATTACATGCAGTTTCATTGAGTGGCGCAAAAGTTATAAGCCATCCAAAAACTGCTTTTCCCCAACCCTGTAATGCAGAAATAGGTAAAGATGTCCTAGGACATCTGAAGTGTCCGCGAACACCACAGGACTGTCCCAAACATCCAAAGTGTTTGCAGAGCTTTGGGGGGTGAAACAACCTGTTTTTTTGGCTTCTTATGGCCATATCCAATCGAATCCTCAGCCCCCCACCACCCCAGAGATTGTTTGTCGAGTTTGACAAGTGAAATGCTGCTTTTTTTAAAAATGTTTTAACCGCGTAGTTCGCGGACCCCAAAAAAGTCAGCGAATCCAAGATGGTGGGCGTTTCAAGAAAACAGACAAATTTCACGTTTGCTCACCATCCAATCAGCGGACGCGTCCCGGTGTTTGCGGACTACGCAAAAGTCTGCAAATATTTCTGGCCAATCGGAGGCCAGTCCAAGGACAGCACAGCCAATCAGAGGCCAGTCCACGGACAGACCAGGGAAGTGAGTCAGCGGAGCGGACATAGATATCACACATTTTTTTGCTTTACATTTTGGTCATTTAAAAAGAAACTACTGGAAGGATTTACACCAAATAAAAAAAAGCATGCTTTCGGGACCAAGCCGCCGCTCCTACTGCAAATTTGGTGTATATCCGTTCAGCAGTTTGGGCTGTAGGCATGAGCAAAGTTCTTTTTCCATTATGTCTATGGGAATAAAAGACATTTTCAGAGTGGGCCATATACTTTTTTTGCAAAGTTTGGTGAGGATTCGTCCAGGGGGAGCGAAGTTATAAGGCACCCAAAAAGTGCTCTTCCTATGGAAACAGCAACTTAACCATAACTACATGGCCACTACCGTGGCCATGTAATATCAGAAAAAAGAGGAAAAAACGCACTCTCCTCAAGCCAACAGACATCTAAAAAAATGGAAATCTCACATCAAGGTAGATACAAGTAGAATTTATTTAATATATAAAAAAACACAGCTAAGGGTAGCAATAAGCAAAACAGAGGCAGGAGGCCACAGGGCACATCCTATAGCACATCGCATTTCACGCTACACTGAGCGCTTGATCACGATATACATATTACATGGTCTGCGGTAGCGACCATGTAGTTATGGTTAAGTTGCTAAACCCATGGGAAGAGCATTTTTTAGGTGGCTTATTACTTTGCTCTCCCTGGACAAATCCACACCAAACTTTGCAAATAAAGTATATGGCCGACTCTGAATTGTTTTGGAAATTATTTTTAATATTTTCTCCAAACCAGCAGTGTTAGAGATAGAGTTTTCCAAGGTGTTTAGACTTGTTGTGGCATGTTGACACATGGGTAGTGTCATACTATGTACGTCCAGTTTGTCAGTGGAGCACATTTGGAAGTTTTAAATTTGAAGTATTGGTTGCATTTCTTTTTTTAACATTGTTTCATTAAATTTTGAACAGCTTGCAAGAGTTGGCATCAAGGCCATACAATTTAAATGTTTGTGTGCTAATTATTCCATGACATCAGTAGCACATGACTTATGGCCATAGAGTGCATGGATGATCCTGGTTTTTAATGTAGATTGTGCTTCTTGAGATAGTACACCGACTCTAATACTTTTTAAAATGTTGGTGTATGTGAGGTCTGCAGACTGACGCATGTTTTCAGTTAATTCTCTGTATTGGAAATGTTGCCAAAGGTTGACATTTCCTATGCTGCCAAGAGTTTTACGGCATAGTTTGTGCCCTAAGGTTTTAAAAATAGGTTCACCTTTCAATGGTGTTAATTGAAGAAGATCTCCGAAAACAATAATGTGTTTTCCTCCAAAGAGCTCTTCGTAGTCTGTTGTGAGGACCTCTTGTAATCTGAGGTGAATCAAAGACAACATTAGGTTGGAGACCATGCTCACCTCATGTATTAGCAGCATTTTCATTTGTTTGAAAACTCTGCGTAGTTCCATTGCATCTTCTGTAGAAAGTTTGTAATAGTCTAATTTGTTTTGGAAGGAGTAGTAATTGGTGTAAAGTGACACCGCCTATGTTGTAGGCAGCTTATCCTGTGGGGGCAGTTACAACAGCTGACAGTTTGTTGTTTGTCAATTGTTGGAGATAATTGCTGATGATTTTGATTAAGAATGTTTTGCCTGAACCAGCTTGACCACTCACCTATAGTAGTATAGGTTTGTAGTCTTGGCAGGAACAGTTTTTACCTTCATGTTGCACACCATGTTCAATTTGTTTTGTTACTTCTTGGGAAATGCTATGCAGCTCATTGTTTAGTTGTGAATTCAGTGCAGCAAAGTCTTCTGTAGATTGCTCATACTGACACATTGTGTTTTCTACTTTTGTCATGGCTAATTCTGCCTCATTTGCTATTAGTGGCTGTCCAAGTGGTTCTTGGCTTCCTGTTACTGAAGGTGGACTACTGTCAGGAGTGAGCACATCTAGTTGGGCCTGGAGTTCTTCTTCGTGTTGCTGTTCATTCTGCAACATTATTGGGTAAAGTGTAAAGTTTACTTCTGTTATAGTACTATCATTTGCTTTGAAAGCATCTTCCTAGGAGTCATAGGTATCTAGTAAATCTTCGTTTCTCCATGGTTTAAAACATTGTAGCAGGGACATGTAATACAGTTCTTTATGTTAAGGAGTTTTTAATGACAATTTGATATGATTAATTAAACTGTGTTTGATAAGTTTCACTAAGCTGCCTTCACAATTTGCCACTTTCTTTTCATCTGGTTTAATATTATTTTTGCATGTGAAGTTTTGTGCTATGTGGTATGGACGCATGGTTTTGAAAGTGGTACTCGTGTTTGGGTACTATGTGTCTAGTAAATTGTTTTTTCAAAATGTCTTCGCTGTTGGGATCATTTTTGGCTATTTTTTCTATGTCCTCATATGATTTTAGAACTCTTTTTGTAGATTTAGCAGGACCAAGACTTAGCCATACTATATTTTCAGATTTTCCATACAAGGCAGTGCCGGTTAAATGGTCTGCTG
The DNA here is from genome assembly GCF_040938575.1 of Ambystoma mexicanum. Lineage (NCBI taxonomy): Eukaryota > Metazoa > Chordata > Amphibia > Caudata > Ambystomatidae > Ambystoma > Ambystoma mexicanum. The sequence goes on along the minus strand of NC_090933.1, from coordinate 655,260,867 downwards.
CTTCATAGCAGCCACATTCTCTATGAGAGCACATTTTTATGCCTAAACTGTACAATTTCTGTGATAATGTTTTGTCAGATGATATATCATCCCAGAGGTCCTGAAGCTTTGTTTTCTCTGCTTTGGTTAAGTATGTTGTGACATACCATGCAACTGCAGTGGAATTGTCTGCAATGTACTCCACATCTATGGTTGCATTCCATAGGAGGGCAATGTTTGCATTGTAATCATTGATGTATTTTGATTCTTCTGTTCTTTTTATGTAATATGTGTTCTTAGGTGATTTACCTTTGACACTATGGGCCTCATTCCAAGTGCGGCAGTAAGGGTTTAACGGCACTGGTAAGGATGCTGGTGCCGTTAACCCCTTAACGCTGCATTCCGAGGTCCTTTAGCGGGTCCCACTAAGGGCGGCTGGTACAACCAGCCGCACTTAGCGGGAGCCGCTAAAGGACCAGGGAGCTAATAATGGGCTCTTTATTAATGGGCCCGTTATTAGCTCCCTCCCCATTCCCATTGAGACATATGGGGGCTCGAATGGGAATGGAGGATGGCATCCCTGAATGGGGAAATACCAGTTCCTCCAAGGTTGGAATGACTCGGTAAGTTCCCATTCAGAGAACCCGGACCCGAGTTTGGAGGCAGCAATGCCACAAATAGCGGCAGGGCTACCTCCAAACTCGTAATGAGGCCCTATGTCTAACTGAAGACATGAAGTTGTTTAATTGACCTGTTGTTGAAACTGGTCTAGGGAAACCAAAGCAGCATTTGGTGTAGTATTTCCCTTTGTTTTTATATTTGCAATGACAATATTTCCCACATGTGTGTCTTTGAAATTGTAAAATTTGTGCATGAAGGTCACTATGTGTTGTTTGTGAAGGGATTTCACAAGTGACATATTTTTGGATGAACTGCAAAACAGTGGCATCACTGTCCTGACCAAATTTAGGAGCATCTTTAATCCACAAAAGCATGTGGATGTTTGGTGCTCCTCTGGCTTGGCTTGGTATTCTTTTCTCCAAAGGAAGTGTTGCACTTCTCTGAGGGGGGAACAGTTTTATTTTTTCAAATGAAGTGTAGCATAGCAATGAAGCGATGATGGACATATCTTGATACATTTACAGGATCTAGAGATTAGAGTTCTCCTGGTGTTTTTATATCTACGTTTGTATTTTTTTGTTGCTATGTGTAGGAAATCGTGTAAATCTTCCCATGCGTATTCTGCACAACTTAATGTCACAAACCAAGTCGGTGTACCAAGGTTTCTTATCATACAGTGTACATCTCTGTGACGTCTGAACCAGTATTCTTTTGTACCACGCATGTTCACTAAAAGATTTGTAATGATTGACTGTAAAATCTCATCTTTTGCACTTTTTGTAGTAATAAGCTGATATATTTTGAAACTGGGTACCTGATTTCAATGTGTGTGCACCTCTGTAGCATAGAGTTGCTAGTTCACGTTCAAAAATTAGGTGGAATATTCCATGTTTTGTCTCAATCTGGGGTCTTCAGAATACATTTGTAAAGATTGGTATTCTGATGCTGTTATTTGTGTGGGTCTATCAACGTACCTTCCTCCTTTCCCAGTAGGAAAGAGTAGAGGAAAGGCATGTGCTTCTATACTTTTTTCCAATTTGATGATTGGAGATCCTTTGGCTTGTCGCATTTGGTACGTTTCCAGTGCATCATCTATGGTGTCTTTAGAGTGTAATGGATGAATTGTATAATGGTCTAAAATATTGGATTCTGTAGCAGGATCTAGAAGTTGAAATTGACTAGATTCTGATGACTCTTGAATTATTTCAGTGGTTTCCCTCAGGTTTTCTTCAATATTAATTTCTCTCTAGTATTCATTGTTGTCTTTTAGATATTGCAGGGCTTGTCTAACTTTATGTAAGTCCACAAGTTGTTGCCAAATTTATTTGTCTTTTATAGGTACTCCATTTACTAAGATAATTAAAGATAATTAAAGATTGATGTATTGGACGTTGCACTCCCAGAGTGTGTACATTTTCTTTGAGATCTAAAGGCAAATAAACTACTTTGTCACAAATGCCTTTCACTAATTCATAGAGAGGTAATTTTGCTGTTTTTAGTTGAAGGCGTATTATTGCTTGAAATGGGTGCACTGTTTGAATTATGATGTTCTCATATAAATTAAGTTGTTGCAGGGGTTTTGATAATGGGAATAATTCCAAGTTATTTGTGATAGCACGTGAAGGTGTTTGGTTGTTGCCAGGTTTTGCAGTTCAGTAACTGCAACCTATTAAGGGGTCAGAAATGTCGTATTTGTTTTCTGCTATAAGATAGAGAGCTAATTGGAACCATTTGGAATCTCCATTGTCTTCTATTTTCTACTTTATGTCTACAGTTTTAGTGTAATTTTTATAAAAAGTCCTGCGGCAACACACACACACACATGGTTTGGTACTTCAGCAGATGTACTTTTAAACTTTAATATTTCTTTTGTGTATGCCTGCAGACCAGCAGGTTGAAAGCACAATTGCCCAGGACTTGTTGTTTTCCTCACCGTCAGCGTGTGTTTCTGTTTCCCTGGAAACTAGGAAAATGGCCACCAAAACCATCTGACCAGCTGATTGGCCCACCGCCAGCTCTTCCGTGCACCATTGGCACCGGAGGCGGAAGCTGGCCCGACATCCGAAGGCCAGACTCAAAAGGCCCTGTCCTGAGCCTGTTTGCCCATTCCAGAAGGCTGCTCCTCGTGGGACCAGGCTGGAGCCCTCCCTTTCTCCCCCTCTACAGAAGAAAGACGCCACCACGCAAAGGAAGCCACGCTTGCTGCGTCCACTCCAATTGTGCTGGCTGTAATCGCTAATATCACATCAGCTGAGTGCATCTTTCCTGACACTACCGAAGCCTGCAGGCCAGCAGCTTGAAAGCATAATTGCCCAGGACTCGTTGTTTTCCTCATCGTTAGTGTGTGTTTCCGATTCCCTGGAAACTAGGAAAATGGCTGATGAAGCCATCTGATCAGCTGATTGGCCCACCGCCAGCTCTTCCATGCACCATCGGCACCGGAGGCGGAAACCGGCCCGAAATCCGAAGACCCGACTCAAAGGACCTGTCCTGAGCCTGTCCAGAGCTGAAAGGGCTGAATGCTGCCCAGGACCTTTACCATCAAACTATCAAAACTACCCCTACAACTCTCTCAGGACTCTAACCACCTATGCTGGACCAGCTATCAAGGCAGTAAGATTACACCTTCAGTCTACCCACATCTCGCATATGCCCTCTTTATCCATGTATGCTTTAATAAGTAACCTTGCTCTTGCAACAATACTACTCCCTCTAACTTAATATGCTGCACTGTTTCATACTTACTTGTACTGTGAGGCGCCTTTTTGCTATATAGATACAGTACCCGCCTACTCACAATGATGCATCAATATGTACTATTTAACTGGTCATATCCTCATTTAGACACACCAATGCTGATAGTCAATAACTCTATTTGTAAAATTGTGAACCTGCCTTCATATTGTTGTTCCGCGTATTGCTATGCCTGCTCCAACATGCTAGTATCTGTGCTTGTTTAATCTGGGTCATTGTATTAGCCATTCCACCGTACGTGCCCTGCATCACTCCCTTATCTTCTGGAACATACACCCTCTACACTCGCCCTCACACACTAGAACACCACACAACATGGAGACCACCACACCTACCAATCTCCCATACATCCCACCTACACCTTTTCTCCCATCCCTCTTCACCTTAGCCCACCCTCAAATCAAGGCCCTCCACATAATCACTACCCCACACCCCAGACCCATTGGGACCACAACAAACTTACAAACCATATCCACCACATGCCCCAGACCAGTTAACACTATACACAAGCTCCTCGGGCTACGCTTGCGCAATGCCCACCCTAACGCCCTGCTGAAAACCACAGGCATCTCTCTTCTCTCAGCCTCATCTGCATTGTCCAACACTACCACTCCCCACTCACAGCCCACCCATAGCACCTAAACCACAGCCATGCCTGCTACTACCAAAATTATACACAACACCACTACTACTGCAAACACCAACCCCTCACTGATAAACATAAATCCCAAACCAGTGGAACCCCCCACCTACAATGCACGCTCATCAATGCCAGATCCCTCCCAGCTCATGCCACCAAAATGTATGACCTCATAACCAATCTCAACCTAGATATCCTGGCCATCACTGAGTCTTGGCTCCACCAAGCTGCCGGTCCAGCCATCTCTATAGCACTCCCGCAAGGAAACTCAATCTATAGACAAGATAGAGCCCTAACCAAAGGTGGAGGCGTAGCCCTCATAGTTAAAGACCACCTGACCATAAGAGAAACCGTATCACACCTCGGGGAGAACACTGACTGCCTCACAGTAAAGATCGCCACCTCAGCCAACTCCACCCTCACCGTCCACCTAAGCTACCTACTTCCAGGCCCCATAGCTGACTTTCATGACAACCTCATGCATCTCCTAAGTGACAACCTCAAAGAATCTTCCAAAACACTCCTCCTAGGTGACCTCAACCTGGGCCTCAACAATCCCAAGGACAAACCAGCTAAAGCCCTAGCCCAAGCTCTTCTTGAGCTCGGGTTCCAGCAAAGAAACCTCACACCCACATATTGCAAAGGTCGCACCCTCGATTGGGTATCTGACCACAACTGTAAAATAGATGTCAGCTCCAACACTCCTATTCCCTGGTCTGACCACCACCTCATCCATTTCTTCATTCCCACGTACACCAACATGCCTAAAAATTCCTCACTCATACCACAGGCACTAGACAGAAGTGCACGAAACCTAACCAAAGAGAACATTCTCCCTTTCCTAGACATATCGTCCACCCATCTCTCTACCTCCTCAGACCCCACTGTACTTGCAGCTACATACAACTCCATTATGGAATCGGCCATTGAAGCCATCGCTCCCCTCCAGAATAAAAAAGGCAAAAAAATAAAACACAACAATACCTGGTTCACCACTGAACTCAAGGAACTCCGAACACAAAAAAGGAGAGCACTAAAGAATTGATAAGCATCCCCACAGGACGCCATGCTATTAGCCTACAAATCCATTGCCGCCAGTTACAAAAAAGCCACATTAACCTTCAAATCCTCCTCCTACAACAATAGAATCACCAACGCTGCATCCAAATCCAAAGAACTCTTCACCATCGATAGAGAACTTTCCAGCCCAGCCACTAAATCCTTAGAAATCACCAAAGATGTTGCATGGTGCACCAGTGTGCAAACAGCCTTAATAGGCAAAATCAAGCTCCAGCATTACAAGTTCATGGAACATCATAAAAACCTCTCCAAAAACATCAATCTCACATCCTGCCCAGAAATCAAGACTAACCAGAAAAAAATAAAACCATCCTCCTTCAGGGAAGTCACCTGCAAAGGCGATGCGTGTCCGGCTAAACTAGTCAAAGAATGCTCCGACACATTAGCCACATTTCTCAAAACCTTCATCAATGCCTCCTTCAACTCGAACACAGTCTCCGACTGCCTAAAAGAAGCTTGGGTATGTCTGCTACTGAAGAAACCCACACTACATCCTGAAATAGCCACTAACTACAGGCCTATCACCACCTACCGTTTCTGCTCAAGATTCTGGATAAGGTGGCATACACACAAATACAACAATTCCTAGAAGAAAATAAAATATTAGGCAAAAGGCAATCTGGATTCCGTCCCGGGCATGGAACCGAATCTGCCCTACTAGATTTAAAAATACAACTCAGAGATATTATGGACAAAGGCAAACTGGCACTTCTCCTTCTACTACACCTGTCCGCTGCCTTCGACCTCGTCAACCATGATATTCTAGGCAAGTAACTAAAAACGCTGCCCACTTCTCACCATGGTAGACGCATGAGAGTGTTCTCTGACTCTGCCTCTGCCCCACCTACCACCATACACTGCGGAGTGCCACAAGGCTCCTGCATGGCACCCACTCTATACAACATTTTCACTCTTCCACTGTTTAATGATCTGGATAGTCGCAACATAGCTTACACCAACTATGCTGATGACACACAAGTCCTAATCCCTCTCACTGGCATCTACGAACAAGATGCAGCAACAATAACTAACATCTACACTACAATCCAAACATGGATGGCAGCTAATGGACTTTGTCTCAACAGAGATAAAACTGAGATCCTTGTTGTAGGCACCAAAGAAACACTAAACAAACTCTCTCCATAATACAACACCTTTAACATCGACAACACCACAATCAGAGTATCCTCAGCAGTAAAAACACTAGGCGTATACCTTGACTCCTCCCTATCCATGATCCGACAGGTTAATGTCATAGCCTCGTCCACAGCTCTCACCACAAAAATCATCAACGCAGTCAGACCTTTCCTATCTATTCAAACTGCCTATCCATTGCTAGAGCCACTGTCGGTACCAAACTTGATTACTGCAACGCCCTCTTCCTGGGCACTTCTGCAAAAAACATACACAAACTACACGTGATATAGAACAATGCCCTGAGAGCTGCATTAAGTATCCCCAAAAGGGAACACATATCCCAAGCAAGGCAAGACGCACACTGGCTTCCAGTCAAAGAGCGCATTCTTTTGAAAACACTGGCAATTACACACAAGTGCCTCTCACTTAATGATCCTCGCTATCTCTCCAAAAGGATTACACCCTGCACATCCTCCAGACCCATCATATCTCACCTCACCAACCAGATCTACGTACACTCTTTTAAAAGAGCCATAGCTGGTGGCACCAGTTTCCACCACCTAGCACCAAAAGACTGGAACGCCCTCCCCACAGCCCTGAGAAATGAAAAACCATACACCATGTTCAGAAAAATGTTCAAAACTAAACTGTTTAATTAAATACTCTGCACAGCTGCCTGAACTCTTGCCAAACCAAGCAACTGTTCCACTGTAACCTTGTAAGGAACCTGTAAGCTTGCCTTCACGTATGTAACTTTGTGTACAACTTAAGAATGAAAGCAAATAAGCATTCTGTAACAAGCGCTATGATGCCCAAGGGCCACCCAGCGCTATACAAAAACAAATAAATAAATAAAATAAAATAAATAAATGTGTGTAAAAGAAGGTTGCCATCTGTACAGTTGTTGCTAGTCTGTTGTAAGCCTATTGCATTTTTTAAGTTGGTTTCAGTTCCAGAAAATATTCTCTCGATATGCTCTATTTCTTCGAGTAGTTGTTTGACTGTACCATGTAGAAGATTGTTATTTAATTTGGCTAGTGCTAAAGCAAGACTTTTGGAATAGTACAGTTTATGGACCAGATTTCCTATAGTTGAATGATGTGTTGATATCATTTTGATATGGTGGAAGGTGCTTTTGCAAATAGGTCCAGAAATGCAGCCTAATGAATGTCCTTGTAGTCCTGTGTATTTGCGCACTGGACAGGAATCCTTATTTTGTAGTAGTTGTATTTTGAATATGTCTTTCTATTTCACAAACTGATTGCTGAATTGACGTAAAGATTTAAAAGATTTTTTGGCTATGTTACACCTTGATGTGCACAGCCATTTGTAGACTGGACTTATTGGTTCAGCGGAATAGAGAGTTGATACTAAGTTTTCTGGGGATAATTTTGTTAGCAGCGTTTCTTGTTCCATAATGGCATTATTAAGTTTTTCATACTGTCGTTCACTGCTATGTATGGCAATTGGGTTTATTTGCTTTTCTTTGTATGCTTCTTCATTGAAATATGGCCTGTGCTTGTGCTATGACTCTATTCACCTCCACAGATGTTTGTGAAGCTATATTTGTTGATATTACGTTTATTGAGAATTCTTTTTTGTAGTTTAGTACTTAGTTTTGTTAGTGGTTTCATTCTGTTTAAAACAAAAATAAATAATTTCCTTTTGAGAAGGATTGCACTGTCTATGAGAGCTTCTAGGATACATTTTCTAAGGTAGGTTTTGAAGGTTGTGCTTGATTTCTCTCCTGTTTTTATGAGGTTCTGAAGGGCTCTGTGGTGGAACATTTTTTGTAAAATAATTTATTTGGTATCCTTAGTTGCCGCCATATCAAGAGTTGTAGTTACAGTTTCAGCACTAGTGGTAGCTGCAGTGTTGTTAATCACTTTCTGTTTCGTTTTACATTTTGAAAGAGGAGACAAAGTTTCTGTACTGGAAGCTTGTTTTGTGTCGCTTAATGACTGTATTAGCTGTTTTGTTTGAACTTTTTGTTCACATTCTGCTAGAGGCGGGTGCTTATTTTGGATTTGTTTCCTTTTGCCTTGCTTTCTACGGAGTTGCTTTTTGGTAGGCATTCTTTGGGGACTGTTGGAGAAAAAAAGAAAGTGTGGGTTGGGATCGTGTGCAGCGCATGTGTGCTTTCTGCATGAGTGTCTGAGTATGATGGTAAGGACGTATTTAGAGGTGTGTGATTGTGCAATGTGCTGCTACATCAGGTTAGGAAGGCTATTTTTGTATTTGTGTGTTACACACTGGTGTTCAGATTACAATACAAAGTATGGAGCTGGTGAGGGGAAGCACTAATACTGAATCTAATATTTCAGGGTTAGTACAATTGTTTGTTGTAGAATACTAGAATTCTACAGTTTTTGAGTAACAGTTAGAATATTATGGCAGTATTGCACTTACTTTTTTGGATGGAAAGAGTAGGTTTCTTAAGAGTTCTCCTTCGTACTTCAGACACTGCTGCATTTCAGGGGAGTGGTCTTTACTGAAATTGTGAAAGAAAGAAATTAGTAAATATGTGTGTTAATAGCACTGTTGTTAATGTAGACATGGATTTCTTTGTTACTGCAGTAGTAGTGCTTTCTGATAACTGTGCATAGCATGTACATGCACTTTCCTTTGCCTATGTGCATTCTGTATATTTCATTTAGAATCTTTTAGTTGAATGTGCTTTAGAAATGAGTGCAATAGTAAGCGCACAGAGCACACGCTGTGTTATTGGATGTTAGGAGATAGAAGAAATAATTGTATGCTTTGTTTGCTATTTTTACAGGGCAAATGGCAGGAACTATACGGAAAGGTATGCAATGCATGCATTTGTCAAGGTGTGGGAAATAAAGCAGAAGGATTTGATGGGGTCAGCAGCTTATTACTCAGTAGGTCATTACCAAAGTACTGGGTGATTCTGTGGTGCTTGGAGATGTGATAGTCTGAAATAAAGTATGGATTGCAAGGAAGGATCTGGTGCTTGTGTTGCAGACTGAAGGGAAGGGGGGAGATGTTGTATGTGTTGCTTTACAACACTGTACATAGTTGTAGATGATGTGATAGACATGAATGAACCTGTGCATAGTTGAATGATGTTGTAAATTCTAGAACAGAATGGGCAACCAGCTGGAATGAGAGAGCTGTCTAGATTGGAAGAACATTTGTAGAGGCAGTGGTGTTGTTTCAGCTGGGAGCCTTTCAAATGATATTGGCTATCTGCATGCATAAATAAAGATGCATGTACTCATCCTGGGTGCGTGTCATTTTATAACACACTAGAAAGCCTTTTTCCATTGGACCCATCCATCCCGACTAACTACAGGCCTATCACAACGGTACCCTTCCTGTTAAAAATCCTAGACAAGGTAGCCTACCTGCAGATCCAAAAACATCTGGAGCTGCACCACCTTTTAGGCACAAGACAATCAGGTTTTAGACCTCAGCACGGAACTGAAACCGCACTCATCGATCTTAAAACTCAGGTCGACGAGCTGAGAGACTCCGGAAAGATGGCCTTACTCCTCTTACTGGACCTCTCTGCAGCCTTCGACCTAGTGGATCATGATGTGCTATGCACCCACCTAGAAACAGCTGCCCACTTCTCCACGCATGCCATCACATGGATCAAATATTTCCTAACCGGTAGAACTATGAGAGTCTTCTCTACTTCTGCTGCTGCAGACCCAGTATCCATCACATGTGGAGTCCCACAAGGTTCTTGTGTCTCCCCCACTATGTACAACATCTTCACGAAGCCCTTGTTCGATGATCTAGATAATCTGGGTGTCACCTACACTAACTATGCGGATGACACTCAGATTCTCATACCACTCTCAGGGGATTATGAACAAGATTTGGCCTTGGTGAACAAGATTTATCTCATCATTCAGGCATGGATGGCCACCCACGGGCTATGCCTGAATGATGACAAAACGGAACTCATCATACTGGGGAACACACAAAACATCAAAAGATTAAAAGAAGAATACTCCTCCTTCGTCATAGACGGTAACACTATCAAGGTGGCAAAAGTGGTAAAAACACTAGGGTTCTACCTTGATTCCCACCTCTCCCTAACCAAACAGATGAGCGCAAAGGCATCCAGCACCGCATATACCTGCAAGCTGATCAGAGCCGCAAAACCATACCTATCCACTGCCAACTGCCTAACCCTTGCCCGAGCATTAGTGCTGTCGAAATTGGACTATTGTAACGCTCTATATATAGGGGCCAACAAACACACGTTGCAAAAGATTCAAACACTACAGAACAATGCTCTTAGAGCTGCCTTAGGAATTCCAAAAAGGGAGCATATTTCAGAAGCTAGAAGACAATCCAATTGGCTCTCCACAGCGGACAAAATCAAACTTAAGACAGCTTCTCTAACCTTCAAAAGTATCAACCATCTAGCACCTAAATACCTAGCTGCTAGATTCAACAGAAAAATCTCCACTAGACCCACCAGAGAAGCATACTCTAACCAGTTAATGATACCCCCATTCAAACTAAGTACGGCCGGAGGAAACAGCTTCCCGGTCAAAGCTGCCCAGCTTTGGAACTCCCTCCCGCCCGGCCTGAGATCTCCCCAATCCTACGCTCTCTTCAGATCCAACTGTATCAATTGGATCAAAGAAAAGGACCGATAGTCCATAACCACTGTTCTACAAACGTACTATGTACATAATTATATACCCTTTATCTCTCTACTGCATATTTCCTGTTTATATTATGTTATATGTATATACCATGGCCTGCATTATGTAATCTCTACTATGTATAACCACTACTTGTAATCATGTGTAACCTGTAAAGTTTAAAGTATCCTTGAACAACGCGCCCGGTTACCCTCGGGTCTGGTGCACGCTATAAATAATAAACTCAAACTCAAACTCCATAATTATACTGTTATTTCTCCTATCTTTTAACATGAAATGACACTTTGTTAGATAGCTGTATGTGTTGTGGTTGATTAGTATTTTAATCATTTGTAAAGGAAGTTGAAATGATACAATGTATGTTAAATATGCAGAATGTATAGAAAGGAAATTGTATGTACATCTTATGCACTATAATGCACTAAATGCTATTACGGTTGAAATGTGGATGAATAGGTGGCAATGGTTACACTAATGATAGAATGAATTAAGAAAATAACAGTTTGCACATTGCAGTTAATAATATGGGTACATAAAAATATTAAGAGCAGACAACTTTGCAAGTGACAGTTGATCATAGTAGATGGGAGAAATGACAGTGAGATTGTTTTACAGGTTAAACAAGTTAAGTGGCAGTTACTCTGTTTATATGCATTATCATAAATGCCAACTCTCCTGATTTAGGTGGGAGACTCCCGATTTTTCGGTGAAAAATATAGTTATTTTTCACATGTTCCCGCTTATTACTGTAGCCCCAATGCATTTCTATGGGGAAATGTATGTCTCCCGATTTCCCTGTGGAAATCTCCCTGCCAGGTGGCTCTGAATGTTGGCATGTATGTGCATTTATAAAAGAAATGTACATGTACTGTGCGGAAAATATTCATACCTGTAGTTTGTCTTCATGCATGTGGATGTACATCAATCTGAAAGTAGAAATGTTGGAGAGTTTACTAGTAGTTGCTGTAGAGCTTTGCAGTAACAGCCCAATTGTACTCAGAGTGATCAACAGTACATCTAAAGTGCTGAATTGTGATGATGGAATTAGATGTAGAGGTCTTGGATGTGATTGGTGGATGGATGTGTGACTGCTTAACAGTAGCCAATGAGGGAATGGTCCAGAGAGTGAAGTGGAAAGGGTATAAGGGCTGTCCCAGTATTAGGTACTGCACGGACACCGCGGCTGTTCGCGAACAGGGCGTGCCACATACGGGGCTTCTCAACATATCTGGCATGAAAATTGGACTGTAGGGAATAGCCAATCAGGTGTTGAGGTTCTGCTTTGTATTGAGGGAGGCTATGTGTAGTGAAGATGGCAGAGGTGGAGAACGTTAGGTTGTTGGTGCTTGTAGATATCTTTGTGAATGGTTTGGAGCAGTATGCTAAATGTAGGAATGTGGCTAACAATATTGATGTAAAAGGAGTGGAGGTGATGTGGAGCACTGTGCCTGGTTTCAATTTGCAGGCAATGCTAGAAGTTTTTGAAGATATGGCTAGGGTTAACAGTCCACATATGGTTGTACTGCACTGTAGTGCTTTGCATTTGGGCTATGTCAGTGCCCCTACTTTGTTGAAAGATCTAGAAAACTTGGTTCAGGCAGTAATGAATCTACTTCCAAATGCCAAGGTAATTTTTTCTGGTTTGGTATTTAGGGCAATATGGAACAATAGTTCTGTTTTTTGTCCTCAGCAAAATATTGCTAGATGTTTAATCAACCGAGGCATGTTTGCTTTCATGCTTAGAGCTGGCATGTTCTTTTGCAACAATGACAAAATTGACTCTGGTAATGTTGATTACTTTAAAAAGATGGCATGTCTTTATCTTTTATGGGAAATGCCATGCTGTTTTGGAACATAAGGGTTGCTTTGGAGAAGCTAATGTGAAGATGTTTGGAGGAAAACAAGGGGAAAAAAACAAAACATAGAAAATAAAAGATGTTTCTGAAGCATCTGCAAAGAAAACAAAAAAAAGGCTCTTTTCAGAGGGGAAATGGGGCACGCTCCTTACATTTTAATTCCCCATGCTCAGATTTTTCCATTTGTCACTGCGGTTGTCCTCATATAGCGCATATTACATACAGGATTTTTAAGGTTGAGAGGCATGCAATTGAGACTTAGCAGAGCAAGGGATTGGTTAATAGGGTTTACTGTGTGTGATGTGTGAGCAGAGACTTTGTCAGAAAGTATTTTTCCTGAGAGGAGAGCAGATAGCTATGGCTGTGTGTTTCAGAAAGCAGATCATTTGGGAGATTTGTGGATGCATTGTTTGGAGGTGTATGTAGATCGCTGTGGAGTGGGTGTACATCTTGGATTCCCTCATGTGGAAGTGCACTGGCATGGAGTGCGTGGAATGAAGTGGCTGGATTTGGTACCTCTTTGTGCTAATTTGTTGACACAGTATCATCAAGATATTATTATTATTCAATGTGGAGGGAACAGTTTAGGACATGTGTCTGGAATCTCTTTGCAATTTGCAATGAAAGAAGGACTTGGGAAAGTCATGCACATGTAGCCAAACTCCAGAGTAATTTTTCCCCATATTGCGCAGAGACAAATGTGGCTGTGCTCGTCTTCATTTGGTCCACAAATGGAGAAGGCAAGTCGCAATGTCAACAAGGCTGTCTGTGCTTTTTTGAGAGATGTTGGTATGTTCTCTTTTCACAATGAAAACATTATGTTTCTTAGTACACACATTTTTCGCAGAGATGGAGTAAATCTTACATATGCTGGCAATCCGTTTTTCCTGTGAAACATACAAAATGCATTGCAACCTTTTTTGGAATTACACCAAATCCAGTTCGCTGTAGGTGTTGACCATTTGAAGTTTTCGCAAAACAAAAAAAACACCACAAAAAGGCCCTTTTCTGAGCCACTACTTCCTCCCAGAGAAAAGTGCAATGGTTGTGACAGGACAGCACTGCAAACATTTTGGAGGTCCACATACTTCTAAAAATGCACAGGGCCCTGCAGCCGTTCATTGACACTTCTCTTTTTGTTGGTTTATATTTTTGCTTGTTTTTTAAGCACGACACACAAGGAAAGGAAGGGAAAGAGGGTAAGGAAGAGGCACCAACCACAGCAATAAGAAAGGGCAGATGGAGAGAGAAAGATGTAGGGTGGGACTTATTCAGGTAGGCAGCAGTCCTTCTCATGCTCCTTGACCACAGTCTTGAAAGCACTTTGAAGGTTCTCCCCCCTGCAGAGTACTGCATCGCAGTACATGCACAATACAGTGACCTTTGAAAGGTTAGGATCAACAGTATCACGTATGACCTGCAAGGCAGCTCGAGGGATGCTTTGCCCCACAGGAATGTCTCTTGTGGTGGCAGGAGTGGAAACGGAGGATGCTGCATGGGAACTCAACCTACTATTTTTATTGCAAGGTACGACCTTACGAATAGCCCCAAAGGGGAACGACTTTAGGTGTCCCTTCATTGAGGTAGTACCATAGCTGTACAAACCCGGTTTCCCACAACTCAGCACCACCTTGCACTGATTGCAGGTCACCTTGCTTGCACATGCTTTTTGTACTTCATCAAGAGTGGTAAATAACCTCCACACCCAAAAATCACGGTGATCACTAGTAGTAAGGACTTCCACTACCTCATCCTCTTCATCTTCTTCATCACTCTCCTCTGTATCCTCATGCCTGTTCCCCTCTACAGGCCCTTGGGGAGGTGTTGGTGGTGGAGGGCATGGGGGTGGTGTTGAAACAGCAGTAGCACCGGCAGTAGCCATGGATGCCATCAGGACAGCTGTTTTAAAGAGCAAGAGCAATCCAATGCAACAAGGAGCAGTCTCTGTCCTGGAAGCCCAAAACCAGAATAACTTGGATTGCCCAAAATAACACTTTTTAGATATCCAGTGGCCCCGACACTGTTCGTTGCGCTTAGCGCATGTGTGGTCACATGATGACATTGCGGACATGTTTGCAAATGTGACTGCTCTCCGTAGGGCACCAAATGCACGGGGTCGGGTCTACGCATGCATGCAGGAGATTTACAGACAGTGTTCTGATCCCCAAACTAATTAAAAGTGCGACACACGTGCAGCGGACAGTTGCGGACAGGCACAATGTTCGTAGCTGCCAAGGGCAGAGGAGAAGGGCATGATACACATGCGTGCAGGTGTTCTACGGACAGTGTTCAGGTCCTCGAACAAAATAAAGGTGCACCACAACTTTGCAGACAGGCGGACGGGATATGTGTTCTACGGACATATTAATTCTGGTTCCGGACAATGTGAACAGTGGGAATGTTCTTAGGACACTTTAATTTGCATAGTTACGAACATGCGGACGTCTTAAGTGTTCTGCGGACACCCCCATTTTGACTACGGATAGCTAGAACAGGTACAGTGTCCTTAGGACACCCCCATTTTGGTTAATTACGGACAGGCGCACAACTTGTGTGTTCTAAGGACACTTCCATCTTGATTGAGGACAGTGCGAACAGGTATAGTGTCCTTAGGACACCCCCATTTTGGTTAAATGTGGACAGGCGGACATCTTGTGTGTCCTAAGGACACCTCAATTTAGATTGCTGAAAGTACAAACAGGTATAGTGTCCTTAGGACACCCTCATTTTGGTTAATTACTGAATTTCCCGGAAACCCACGCTGTCCGCGGACACCCTAACTGACTTTAAAAAAAAATAAGACAAAGAGGAATATAGTAACAACACACTTAATATTTTATTATTGCATAAAAGTATACAAATTATGAAAGAGAGGAGGAAGCAGAAACTGATACAAATACCGGGGAATTAGGGGTTTGTACATGATGGATGGTAGGGGAGGAAGGGATTGAAGTCTCATTGTAATGTTTTTCCTGCTGGGGAGTTTTTGGGGATGGTTGGCTGGGACATGGAGAAGGGGTACAGATACATTTGGGACAGTGATATTTAATGTTTTATTTTATATGGTCCTCCACAAAGTGTTTTAAAAGAATGAAATTTGACATTAATATATCAATTTTTTGATCCATTCGCTGCAGACGATTTTCTAAGGTCTCTGTTTCTGTATTTTCAATGTCTGTATGGTCTGTTAAAAAATAAATGTTTGTACTCATAAAGTAATGGTTATTAATTGGTTTATATAGAGAAGTGTAGTGCCTCCCATTAGTATCACTATTTTCACTCATTTTATTCCGAGGAAAATTGTCTTCCAACCATTCCAAAGTACTAGACATTTCTGTGTACAAAAATAAATATTTTTCAGTGTACCCCAATACAGAAAGTTTATAAATATATACAATAAATGTAGTATACTCACTAGTTTCTTAGTAAGATTTGCTGTTACTGCTGCATAGGTGTGCTGTTGCTTTTTGCTGTGCAGTTTCTGTGAGGTATTTCTGTTGGAAGCATATTTATTTTGTTTTGGTATATTCCATTATGTTGCATATGCTTTTTAATTGGACGGTTGGTGTTTTACATATACAGTTTGCACTGTTCATTTATTATTGAATGTAATGTATTTATGTGCTGCTTTTTGAACATGTTCAGTGTTTTTATTGCATGATGCAACAATGTAAGATACCCCCTGAGTTTTTGGATATTGTTGCTGTTGAACACGTCCGTCTGCGGACATGTGCATGGTCCGCAGACATCAGAACCACTAGGGCAGGTAGGGGGTTCAGTATGTTTTATGTTAAACATTTATCAAATTTATAATATCTATATCTATATTCAGTGAAAAAACTTTGTTACAGGAATGTTATGATCAAGTTGCGCTACTAAAAACCTATGAAATTCAGTAAAAAAATGTTAAAGGGACGTCATGGTTAAGTTGCGCTACTAAAAACCTATGAAATTCGGTGAAAAAACATTGTTATGGTTCCAAGTAAAACCGAAAATCCCCCGAAATTCACCAGTTATGGCAAGCTAAGCAACCATAACTCGCGCCACCACCGTGCACTGCTAAGACTAACACCCAGGACATCAAAGATGACAACACAAATGCCATTGATGACATCACTGGTGACATCACATGTCTGGCTCCCTCTTTTTACTGACATATGTAGGCCAGTAACAGTCAGGAACTAAAAATGTATAGACTTATACTTCAAATATGTTCTTAAAGTAATTCATTTGGGGTTCACTTGGGGTTCACTCACAACATATGAAACATAAACATAGGGGAAAATACAGATTTGGAAGACAGCAATGCTTTCTATGTATGAAGATGATTAGTAAGGTTATCAACACTTTTGTTTATAGCTCTGCTGTTTTTGTACTACATACTTTCCCTGGAGATGCTCATATTTGTATACATTGTACTCACACTACTTTTCTAAGGGTGTAGTCACAATATGTGATAGTTATACATAGGGAAGTAGTAGCTTTGAAGCAGAGCAATCATTTCTGTGGATGAAGATAATCAGTTAGGGAATGAAGATTGTTTTTTTGTTTACTTCATTTTCCCTGTATATGCTCAAATTTATATGTGTTGTTGTCTGTTTGTGTTTTGTTTGCAATAATGCAATTATGTAGTAAGTGGGTTTTATTAGCTACTTATTAAATGTTTCATAGTATGCAAAACTCTAATAAGAAAGCATTTATCATTTTACTATTCAACATGGCAAGATTATGAATATTGCACCTCCATCATGTATGCTGCACACAATGCCTATGTTTCTACATGAGCAGCTTAGTATACTGGAAAGAACTTCATAATAGAACGCTATTTGTATCAATGCATTGCCTAATGCACTATGTACCTCATGATATTTATTGAAATGATCCTTGACACTTTTGTGATGTCATCTTTGATGTCCTGGGTGTTAGTTTTAGCAGTGCACGTTGGTGGCGTGAGTTATGGTTGCTTAGCTTACCATAACTGGCGAATTTCAGGGGGTTTTCAGTTTTACTTGGAACCATAGCATCACTTTAACAAAGTTTTTTTTCACTTAATTTCATAGGTTTTTAGTAGCGCAACTTAACCATAACGTCCCTTTAACAAAGTTTTTTTACTGAATATATATATATATATATATATATATATATTCACTGAAACCACTTTGCTAAAGGGACTTTATGGTTAGGTTGCACTAATAAAAACCTGTTAAATTCAATGAGAAAACTTAGTTAAAGATACGTTAGGGTTACAAGTAAAACCGAAAAAACACAGAAATTAGGCAGTTATGGTAACCATAACTCGTGTTATCACCGTCTACTGCGAAAACTAACACCCACGACATAAAATATGACATCACAAAAACATTGATATCTAGATCTAAAATCTTTTTGCAAACTTTTGTGGAGATTCGTCAAATGGCACCACATTTATAAGCCTTTAAAATATTTTGGGCCCTCCCTCTAATTGTGTTCCCTTTTGACAAAACAGAACCATTCAGAGTTAAGTCTAGAATGCAATTCCAAAATTTCATGCAGTTTCAATGAGTGGTGCCAAACTTAAAAGCCATCCAAAAACTGCTTTTCACCAACCCTGTAATGCAGAAATAGGCATAGATGTCCACGAACATATAGATGTGTGCAAACATCACAGGACTGGCCTGGACATACAGACTTTTTTCACAGACGTCAGAGTTGGAAAAACACCATTTTTTGCCTTTTTAAGGCCTTATCCCAGCCCATCTTCATCACACTCACCTCCCGAGAGATTGTTTCATTAGTTTGACAAGTGCAATATTGTGTTTTTTAACATGTTTTCACTGTGCTGTTCGCGAACAAGGGGCACTGTCCGCAAATCCAACATGGCAGGCATTTCTAAAAATCAGACACAACTCACACTTTTCAAAATCCAATCAGCGGGGGGAGTCTGATGTCCACGGACATCACCCCACCCTCTTGGCCAATCGGAGGCCCGTCCGCAAACCAAACAGGGAAGTGTGTCTGCGGACTGCACAACAGATAACAATTTCTTTTTAACTTTTTTGGGCAGTTCCAAAAAACCGACTAGATGGATTTACATAAAATTTACAAAAGGACGCTTTTGGGACAAAGCCATTGTGTCTGCCACAAATTTGTTGAAAATCCGTCCAGCAGTTTGGGCTGTCAGCATTAGGGATTTTTTTTCTCCATTGCATCTATGGGATAAAACACACATTTTGGGCCCCCTATACATTTGGCCCCCAGGATGAACCCTCACGAAACTTCACACAATCAATTTGATGCGCCATATATTTTTCTGCATAGCTTTTCGAGGTTTCGTCCAGGGAGGGCAAAGTTATTAGCCGCCCAAAAAGTACTCTTCCTATGGGTTGAGCAACTTAACCATAACTACACGGCCACTATCGCAGGCTGTGTATTATATATATATATACATATATATATATATATGTTTGAGAAAAAAAAGGGAAAGCACTTCTGTCTCCACATGTAGGATAGCACATGCCAGGGAAAGTATTCCAAGAAAGTTGCTTCAAATGAAATCCCAAACAATTGTAATTCCTTAAAAGTTTCCAGTTTTATTTTTGACATGTGGTCATAAAATGAAAGAAACACAGTACAACGTGTTTCGTAGCGCACCTGCTACTTGTTGACGTACACATGTCTTAATGCATATTGGTGCTTTATAGAACTACTGTGCAGTCTCTATGGTTCTCCCTCTGGTGTCCCTTTTCCATTTTCGTTATCTAAGTCTTACCATACAAGCATTCAATTGTAAAATACAGTGGCCATTTTGTAATATATTTCCAAGAGAAAAAAATAGACTTTTTTTAATGAAATGCATAGTGCATATCTATTAAAATATATCACAAAGTCTGGCACAATTGCCATATCATATATTTCATAGCACCAGTTTCATAACCCTGTTTTACCAGATTATATTATACTTCAAAACAGTAATTTTATATTACAGGGTCTGCAGGAAATGACCTTTTTGTATGGTTAAGTTGGCTTTCTCACATGAATAGCACTTATTGGATGGCTTATAACTTTAGTGCCATTCAACGAATCCACATGAAAGTTTTCAGATACAGAATATAGACCCGACTCCAAATGATTTTCTTCAAGGTTTGTTGAGATTTCATCAAGGGCGGCAAACTTATGAGGGCGAACCAAAAATTCAGAAATCCAGATAGACTTGAAGGGAAAACAGATTTTCGCTCAATGGATTTGCACCAAAGTTTGTGTGAGGAGTGTCACACTGGTCCAAAAAGAGTGCTTTTTAGAATTTGGTGATAATACATTCAGCACATTTTCAAAAATGTCCTAAGAGTAGGTTAAAAGAAAAAATGAGTGATATGTAGGCCCAATCCACACACTCACTTCCTGATTCAGTGTCCACAGATACATTTGGACCAATCAGGAAACCACATAACATCCATGGACATGTAGCAAGGGCACTGATTGGTTGACTGAGAAATGCAAGGTGTGTCAAGTGTTTTGTAATGGGTGTTAGGTTAGGTCCACCGACTTGGCCTGTGGTTCACAGACATTGTGGTAGGAACATGTTTAAGAAGTCCCACTTACACTGTTTTGCATATGAAATATCCCTGGGGAGGCGAGGGGTGGGTAGGGTGGACCATGATATATATTTTAAAGGAAACTGTCATTATTTATTCTACCCAGTTCCCAATCTCAGTTTGCTGTTCCCGGACAACGGCATACACCTGGGGGCTACGGTTTAAATCTGCGGGTATCATCTATGGTGGTAGCATGATGCACCACTTGTGATCATTTGGTTTATGTGCATTGATTATTTATTTTATGTGAATTAAAATGAAGTTTGTTCAGAGGAAGCAGACCTATGCCTGGCATGGTGAACAAATACACGGACCAGCCCGTGGAACGCTGAGAAGCCAGCCGACGAAGTTACTGGGGGACCTCAGGAGGTCTCGAGGAGAAAGATCGACTGTGAATCAAGGGACGAGAGCCACCAAGGCATGAAGGGGCATAGAGAGAGAGGCACCAGCCCAAACTGCAATGAAGATGAGAGAAAACGCTCAGGAGCCAGCCCCACCTATCGCATAGCTCCCCATCTGCTGACGAGGACCGCACCAAAGTAAAAGGTTGGAAGTGGCTCTAGGAGAAGTGGGAGTTGAAGGCCAAGAATACCCAAAGCTAAGGTACTAGAAAATATACCCCTATGAGGGTGAGAGGATGCACAGTCCAAGGTGGGGCAAGAGAAGCTATAGCCCAAAGCAGGCTACCAGAAAACATATCTCAATCCGGGGTGTGAGAAAACATACCCTGTGTTGTGGTAAGAACGAGCATTCCCTATGGTGGGAAAGAGAAACTGTATCCCAAGTCAGGGTATGAGAAACCATATCCCAGAAAGGGGTGTCAGAAGATATACTCATGGGAAGGGTGAGAGAGATTAAACCCCAGGCATGGATATGAGAAACAAGAGCTCAAGATGGACTACCAGAAACCATTCTCCAAGATGGGGTGTACGAAACCAAAAAGAGGTGAGAACAAGCAAACCCCAAGCTGGGGCACAAGAAACCAGAGTCCAAGCAGGGGCGAGCCAACCAAAGAACCAGTTAAGAGCCTTAAATTCTATTCCTTGGTGTGAAATCTAGTTAAAAATACAGATCAGGAAGCAGACCAAGCTGGTTCATAAACCAAAGGCCAAGACAACCCATTTGATGAATATGACAGAGGAAGAGATTCAGGGGATGAATAAGAAGAGAGACTTAAACTTAGCAAAAATCTGAAAAGGGCAAACAACCACATTCTGACTGTAGTTAGGAGACATCACAGCAGGGTCAGAAGATATTAATATTTCCAATGTTTTGTGGAGGATCCTTATTGTGTGTGTTGTTTCATGGTGTGTTTAAAATGGCAGTGACAGAATTCACACTATAATAGATTTTCCGGATGGCGGATTTTACTTACTCTGTGGGACATACTGGCAAGCACCCTTTTCAACTTATTTTCTTTGGGGTACAGCTCAACATATTAGGGATAGAATAGGGTATGATACACTTAACAATAAAGAAACCATGTAAAGAAATGCCAGGGTGTCGTCTCCTGATTCTGACTTGCCACACAGGACAGTGAGTACCTGAATTGCAGGAGACATTTATGTATGTTATTTCTCAGAGGGGGTTGTATTTTTGTAGGTGAAACAAGGATACCATTAGCTGTTTTCTGGTGGTGGTGGACGATGGGTATAGGTGTTTCTGTAGGTAATATGTGGATACTATTAGCTGTTTTGTGGTGGTGGTTAATAGGTATGGGTTTTGATTGGGGAAACAGAGAGCAGTTGAGTTGGAAATGTAAAGGAGCATGTTGTAGCTATGAAAAATGCTGGACCGATTTTCTGTGAGTTTGTTGATATTGTAGTGTTTGTAATAACGACGGTCAGACAAACCTGCGCTCAAAGTGTGGGTGTAGGTCCAGCCCTGGTCACTTTCTATATCTGTTTTTGTTGTTGGTGTGAGTTTTGTTTAGGGCTAAGAAAGGGAGAGCCTGAGGCCTGGCATAAGGCCAGGCCATGTCTCTCTTTTCACTGGCCTTGTTGATTCACTATGTTTTGCGATTGAATATTTTAAATTGAAAATATATGATCCTTAGGTGGGTGTGGACTTGAGCCGGCCATGGGAACTGTTTCCAATGCCATTCTTAATGTCATATGTTTTGTAAATGAAGATTTTAAAATGAAAATACCTGATCTGTAGGTGGGTTGAGAATTTGAGATGGGGTGCTAGTGCTGTTTCTATAATATATTATGAGTTGCATCTGCAAATATTTTAGTGGGTGCCTGCCTTTGAGTGTGGTGCAATGAATCTGTGTGCTTAAGTAGGATTGCAAGTTCAAAACTTTGAAAAGACAGTTTGTATACATGATTCATGATAAGGTGGTGTTTCTATCATGGATATCTATATACTAAAAACTGTTCTCTGGTGGAGGTTATCAGGTACAGGTTATGACTCAGGAAGCAGAGAGCAGGGCATATGAAAGTGCAAATAAGCACTTTGTAGGATTGAAGTATTTGTGTTTTCTAATATCAGGTCCAGCTGCATTGATTTTGATTAACATGTTGATACATAGGTCACTTATTAAATGGGCCCCCCGATATGGGCTGCATGGCATACAATCCCACCCAACAATTCGGAGGATAAGAAACAGGCTAATTTAAAAATCATAATGTTATATTAAAATAAAAACAATACAAAGATGGTTTGCTTACTTTATGCAGGGGAAGTCACATCAAGGCATCAGATATACATCACATGGGCTTAATTAGCCAGTTAAACCTGCCTGCCTCTGATAATCTCCCTAAATACGATATAAACATTCAGTCACACAATAGCGCTATTGCAAATGCTTTTCACAATTCAAGTCCTAAATAGGTGAAGGCCATCTCTAAACAACATTTAGGTTTGTGATTACAATGTCGCTCATCAGCCAGTATTTTGAAGTTCTTTCCAGTTCGCATTCACCAGATTAGATTCAATGACCAGAGAAAGGTTGTGTAGAAACATTCAATAAATATAATATATTTTTATAATATATCTCCATTAATTCGACCCTGGTGTAACTGTAGAATTATGAGATTCTAATCTATGTGCATGTGATTTATTTGTATCAGCATTATGCAATGTTGGGTCTGAAAAACATTGCTATCAATTTAGAATGTGCAGGATGTCCACCCACTCACTCAAGATATAAAAATGGTTTTGGATGAGTACCCCTCCCAATTCACTTCTATAAAGGTAGGTAAAGTGCCCCAAAATAATCGGAAATTAGTACAAAAATAATCAAAAATAGAGTTCACAAATTGCAAAAACAAACAGCTTTTTATTTGCAAAATACAGCCAGGAGAATCAGACAGCTCTGTGGAACTGAACTGAAGAACATCTTGACCCACCCATTCAGGGCTACAATATTTAAAGCAAGAAACCACAACAAATAACATGTTCTACAAATGCAACATCAACTATAATTCTAACATTTTCATTGACTATTCATCACTGAACCCCTAAACAACACTATACATTGAACTTGGAGGTTTCCTTTCTCGTGACCATCAAAGCACCACTGCTTGAACATGACATAATTTCATAGTCAGCACAAAATGCATCATTTTCATTTGTTGTTACTCTTCATGGTGCAATTGATAAAAAAAGCTCTACCCTAATTGGACAGTGACACCTGACACAGCTCGGGCTGTAGCAACCCACCGAGGTAAACCAATCATGTAGTAAGTGGGAATCAGCAAGATTAAAACATTGTTGCTATGCACGGTACACCGCAATCCGTACACTATAATTGGGTCTCTTCGCCTCTGGCCCCTGCACCTGCTCAATCTGCAACTCCAATCTCGATACATGCTGCCAACTCTGGACGCAGCACTCTAGTCATCTTATCCCAATGAATAGCTGCATGAAGAAATGTGTCTGAGGCCCTGCTTCTAGAAATACATTTCTTCTATTTATTAATTTTAGCAAGGCACTTTTACCACTCAACCGAGTGCCCTTTCAATGGGGGCGCTGTGTTCATGGCATAATTCTTCATTCTGGCAATGTTGCTGTTTGGGCCTTCTCATGTATCACACTGTGTCCTTGACAACCATTATGTATTAATTTGCCTATCGTCTAGGAAGGCACCTGCTGTCTCAAATCTCATTTCAGGCATCTGAGAACTTTCTCCCTTGCAACAATTAGCTAAAAACTGTTCTGCATCCCTTTTGACTCTGACCTTGGTGGCTTCTAAAATTCAATTAAATTACCATAGCTCAGAAACGTGGCTTAGCAAACTAAATGGCAAAATCTGCAGTCTTTAACAATATTCTAACATGGCAGACCTCCTGCTCATTACAACAACAAACAACTACACTTACTAAAGCTCAATCTACACAATAAAAATCAATCCAAACTACATAACCTTATCTAGTAACATAGGTGTAGTGATAAGTACGCAATATAATAAAAGAAATGATTTGCTCCACATATATTTTACTATGCAGCACACAGCCTGAAAACTCCCTAAAGTGTGGCCAAATTACGTCTACCCTAAATACAATGTCACACCACAAAAAGCTGTGATCACCGCGTCACCACAATGGTCCTAATACCTTGCTATCAAAGCTTTCTTCACTTATACTTGCGTGCACGTTGAGGACGTTGGACTTGTATATTTACACATCACAAACCGGATCACTGTGCAATGGCAATAGTGGGAAGTGGGTATCTTTATATTAGGATTCCTGTTCCCATCAGACTGGAATTAGATTAGATAACTCCTTTACACCTACCCATTCACTTCTTTATATCTTTAGCTTTCACAAATCAAATACTATCTAGCATTTATTCATTAGGCTATGGTAGGGACATATTTGATCACATCCCAATGTAACTAATTGTTATCTGTTAAGTGGCTACCTAGGCCCTTGTTTTCTTTCTGGTCGATAGTCATGATAATCTCACAGCGAGGGTTTGTCTTGCACACTCTGGTAAGCTGTCTATGGTTTGTCAGCTAAATCGGGGGGTACGGTAGGGGGCATATTGGCACTTTTACAATTTAATATTTACATCAACTCACACATTTGTGAGCTTTGTGCAATAACTTCCGACACACTGAAACTAGCAGACAGGAACATCTGTACATTGGCTTATGCAGACGAAGTAGTTCTACTAGCCCAAATGCCAAGAGCATTACATCTATTGATTAATGGCTTTATGCAATGTATGGCTGTTCAAGATCTTAGACTCAATACCAGTAAGTCAAAGCTAATGTGTGCAAGCCATTGTAGGCTCTCACTCCCTCAATTTTCAGCTGCGGCCAGTAAACAATCAGTAAACACATTTTCCTACTTCGGTATCACCATTAAGAACACTCTGGAGTGGGGTGTAGAGTTATCTAATATTACCATGAAGCTGGCACAAGTAAATGTTGGAATTATGAGATTTGGCAAGAGCCTAGGTGGGTGTACTTTACACTCAGTTCTACCCATTTGTTTAGCAAAATCTGTTTCTGTGGCAAATTATGGTGCAGAAGTCTGGGTAACACCTGTGGTAACTTAATTTAATACAAGGAAAATAGTTTCCTCATTTTTTATTTGGGACATCAACAGGTGCTCTTATTTTTGTTTACATCTTGATGCTAGTCTGGGCTATATAATGGCAATCACCACTGCGTTGGGGGGGTGGACATGGTTGGTAACGACCCTGCCAGCTTAAGCCTAGGCAGGCACGAGCTGTGGGCCCTTACTGGCCATGTCCACCCATCAACAAAGGGGTGATAGTCATTCAACACCTTGGTGTTCATACTGGGTGAAAATGGTTTCTTTTTATTGTTGGGAGATTGGCTGTACGTATTGAAAAGATGTCTGCCACAATAGGAAAAGGGACTAAGTTCCTTTTCTATTTTTATGGCTGCGCTAGGTGGAAGTGTCAATCTGGAAAAGTGAATACCCTTCATTTGAATGACAGATGTAACTTGATGGCCGTAGGCCAACCGGCTTTTGCACCGAATTATAGAAATATAGACTGTTATGCTTGACCAACAAGCAGCCATTTTAAACGTAGCAAGAATCGCCATTTTGCTTGTTAACCATTGCTCATTGCTTTCTGTCTGAAACTGCTTTGCAGCTTGCAATTCTTGCGGATTCTGCTTACTCTGCTCTACTGTTAACATTGTTGTCTGAATATGAAAGGGCAAGGTCACGGGACTGAGGAGTTCGTTGAAAACTCCTCATGAGGAGCCCAGAAAGGAATGCCCACGCTCCCTCTCTGTAGCCTTGAGGGAGAGCTGCAGGGCATTTAATCACTTCACAGCTGCCAGCCAGTCTCGTACGATGGTAGAATATGTTAGAACAAAACAGCTAAAGGCTTGAATTATGCTCTTCCTACGGCCCCTCTTCGCAAAACCCTATAGAGCGTGTCGGCTCCCAGGACACGAATAGCACCTCATAGATAGCAAAGCATGGAATGTGGCTCTTCCCCCGTGTGCAGCTTGCTTCCAAGAACAGAACCACCGTGTTCTGTTCAACAACTAAAAGATGCCTCTGCACTTTCTAAATTGCACATTGTTACTAGAATAGACATCGAGAGTGTCATAATTGTCATACCCGTCGGAAATGTCCATCGTCATCCCGAGTTCAAAGAAACTTAATAAAGGAGGGTGTTAAACATGACATAGCTGATTGTATGATATGCATTTTGTATATATGTAACTGGTGTACGTAATTCGCTCTCTTGCGTCCCTCGAGGTCTAGGAAACTCACGTCGCGGGGCATAAGACCAGAATTGGCCAATTGGGACTATTTTTGCTTGCAATAGACCCTAGAATTGGGTATTTGAACCTCGTGTCTGACGCATCTTTTCGTGTATGGATATTGCCGTTTTTCCATATCACGAGGAACCCGTAGGGGCCCCTTTCAAGATGGCGCCCGAATAGGGACCCTCCCCCACTTGCCCCATCGTGTCCGTTGTAATGGAGTAAAGGCGGAAGAACGGCGAGGACGGGACGATCAAGCCGGGATCAAGAGGTGTACGGGGCGCCCTGCAGAAGTGAGGAGAGATTCCTTCCGCAGATCTGCACACATCTGATCCCCGATCGACGTACCGGGCCAGAGGGCAAAGGAGGCGAGGGTCCTGAGACGAGGCAGAAGCCAGAGAAGCGCAGACATGACGTTGGGAGAGGTTGCGTTAGGACAGGCGACTTGTTTTATCAGGTGAGTCATTCCCCGATTCAAATAAAAACCTGATTTTTGGTAGAGTGTTGATTTTGCAAATTCAAATGTCCAGGTAAAGGTTAGCTAACCAAAGGGGAAGGTTAAAAAACATGCCTGGAGTACTGTTCACTTTAGCGGGGCTTTTCAGCTGCGGTAGACAGTCCTTGCAATATGGCCAAAGTGCACCGCCTGGGGGAACGCTGGCTTATGACATGTATGCAAAATATAGTTTGGGTGCGATAATATTTTGTGAAATTTGGCATAGGCAAACTAGAAAGCAACCCGACCATCAATGGCCGATTAATGGTAGCTTTGAAATTGGAGGATAGATAACCTAGAAAGGGTGCTGATTAGGAAAAAAGCGCGACCCGCAGCTTTTGAGACTGTCAAAGATTGGAGGAGGGAAGCAATGCTCCGACTTAGGAGTAGAGAGAAGCATGCGCGTAGGCACAAAACGAAGCTTGAGGTAGCAGAAGAAAAGGAGGAGGAGGAGTGGACGGCAAGACTAAGACGAGAAGGGAGACGTGAGCAAATGAACATAGAAGGAGTATACCCGCAGCAGGAACTACACATAGACGAATTAATGGAACATTTGTTAACTAATACGGGTCGAGGCCCAAAACCAGAATCGAAACCAAACACGCCAGTAGTGACTGCACAGGCCCAACCAGTAGCTCTCGTACCCCCTCCCGTAGCCCAAGCACTTCCCCTCACGCAAGCATTAACCCAAGCCCCACCCACAGCTCGAGCCCTCCCACAAGCGCAGACCGCAGACACACAATTTCCCAGCACCCAGGAAGGCCCTTCACAGATGCCACCTGTGTCACTCGTCCCATCCGCACCTCCCGCTCCAGAGACAGATTCAGCACCATCCGCCCCTCCCGAAGTCGAAATTGAGACCGGGGAGGCGAGAGGCGGGGCTGAAGGACAGGATTTGGACGGGTAACTCGAAGCGCAATCAGCAAAGAAAGAAAGATTGAATTACGGCAAGAGGCAGAAATGTACATAGAAGGAAACGATGGGACGGCAGCATTGGCCTCATTGTATGGGTACCGAAGAAGCGACGAGAGACAGGTAGTGTTGCAATGCATGGGGGAAATTTTGGTGGGAGAATGGAAAAAGATACTTGGGAATTTACCGCCACAGCGATTGTTAGATTTGAATAAGTTACCACGCAGTGAGCAAAGAGATGAGGATGTACGAAAACATGTGTACAAACTCATTGAACTGAAAAATTAAATGGAAGACAGATATGCTGAAATGTTTGCTACACCTGAATATAGTAGTGAGTGTATTAAGAAAGGTAGGAAGGAGGCGTCGAGGTTGTATATGCAAAAATCATGGCCGAGAGTTTTTTCAGGTGGTGCAAAGCATTTGCCGGTACCGGGACAAATAGGTGATAAACAAAGATTGCAGGTATGGGTGGGGGAAACAATGCGATGGATGTCGAACAAAAGAACGTCAGTGAAGGAAGTAAGTGAGATATGTAATGGGTATCCATTGGAGATGAGAAAATAATTGATGCGAACGATAGTAGGAGTGTTACTGCAGCAGGTCATTGGATACAATAGAGGTAGAGGAAATGCACAGGGCAGAGGAAATTTTAATAATATGCACAGGGTGTCATTGGGAGTAAATCAATGTGCATACTGTAAGGAGGAAGGACACTGGCGAGCGCAATGGCCGCACCTACAGAATAGAGGTGGGTTTGGTCAGAGAAGGCCTCATAGAGGACATCAGGGGTCAAATGGCCCAAGCAGAAATAACATGCAGCAGCAGCAGGAATATACCAATGGAGGTACTCAAAACCAATCCAAGCGCAACAGAACCAGGCACTGAACCAAAGTGTTTCGAACCAAAATCAGGGCGGGCAGGGCCAACAGAGAAATGATGAGAGTGGAGGACACCGAGGGGGAAATGGGAATATTTTTGATACACAGCCAAACACGTATTATAGCAGCAGCGGTGACTACACATCGGACGATGTGTTATTCTCGCGATAGGACAGCCCACGGCAGGGGTCGGAACCAGTGTCTATTCCCATGAATCAGAGAGGACCCTATGTAGAAATGAGAGTCGGGAATAAGGAGTACCGTTTCCTTGTAGATACAGGGGCACAGAAGTGTTCGATAGACCACCACTTGGTTCCGGAGAATGTTTCTGTAGGGTTCGCAGGTACACCAGTAATTAACCCCATGTCCGAAGCTGTCCCAGTTACAATAGGACCATTTACGGAACAGTGTCCATTTCTTTTGACAGAAAATTATGGAGAGAACTTGCTAGGATTAAATTTGTTGAGAAAATTGGGGGCAGTCATACATTGTACGGCAGATGGGGCGTTCCTCACGATGTGGTCTCACGATGCACCGGTGACGGAATTTATGTCAAAAGCGTTACCAGAAGAGCTAAGTAGAGTACCAACCTGTCTGTCGGCAATGCATGATAACGATGTAGGATGCTTGAAAATAGAGCCAGCAAAAATAACTTTGAAAGAAGGTTTCACATTACCACAAATTCCCCAGTATAAAATTTCTGTTGAAGGTGAGAAGGGATTAAAAAGTATTGTTACTGACCTGGTGAGATTGGGGGTGGTTGAAGAAATTGCAGGTAGCACGTGCAACAGCCCGATTCTTCCAGTTTACAAGAAAGGAGGTAATGAAGTACCCTATCATTTCATAATTGATCTGCGCGCATTGAACAAAGTGGTGGACCCACAATTCCATTTGGTCCCAGATGTCACAACAATACTAACAATGATACCGGCCACTGCAGAATACTGTAGTGTAGTTGATCTGAAGAACGCGTTCTTTAGCATTCCAGTGGATAAAAGCAGTAGATATCTGTTCGCGTTCACTCTAGGAGGTCGATCATTCACATTCACACGCATTCCACAAGGATACACAGAAAGCCCGAGCATTTAAGAAGAGCGCTAAAAGAGCAGCTAGACATGCTAGAATTACCCAAAGGTTGCGTACTCTTGTAGTACATAGATGACTTGTTATTAGCTGCTGACACAAAAGAGATCTGCAAAGAAAGTACTATATTACTATTGACACACTTAGCGACCCATGGTCACAAGGCAAGTTTGAAGAAATTCCAGTATAATCAGAAGGAGGTGTCTTATTTGGGTTACCTACTTTCGAAAGAAGGGAGAAGATTAACACCGGAACGCATAGAAAGTATTTCTAGTATGCCTATTCCAAAGACTCAAAAAGGAGTGAGAGCTGTAATAGGCATGGCCTCTTATTGTCGGCAGTGGATCAGTAATTTTGCGTTGATTGTGAAGCCGATGATAAAGTTAACTAAAAAGGATGCAGTGATGCCTTCACAGTGGGATGAGGAATGTCAGAAGGCGTTTGAGCAATTGAAAGCTGCATTGTGTGCTGCGCCAGTTTTAGGCACTCCTAACTATAAAAAGATCTTTAGACTATTTGTGAGTGAGAGTGAAGGATGTGCATTGGCGGTTTTGACACAGGAACAAGGTGGAAGAAATAGGCCGTACGGCTATTATTCTTCCGCGCTGGACCCTGTAGCGCGCACACTACCACGATGTTTGCGATCCGTCGCAGCAGCTTCTGCATCAGTGAAACAAACGGAAGGAATGGTATTGGGGCACACTTTAATTCTGATGGTGCCACATGCTATAGACGTTCTATTAAATAGGACACAGACGCAACACCTCACCTCAGCTAGACTAACAAGAAATGAGCTCATCTTGTTTGCACCCCACATCCAAATTATGAGGTGTAGTGCATTGAATCCTGCAGAATTAATGCCACTGCCCATAGCAGAAATTGGTGACAACAAATCACCACCCCATGATTGTTTAATGGTCACTGAAGAAGAAACAAAGGGAAGAATTGACTTGAGCGACATCCCACAGAAAGAGCCAGATGGGGAGTTATATTGTGACGGCTCTTGTTTTAAATTACCTGATGGCACATCAACGGCCGCATATGCAATTACTACCCTAGAGAGTGTTGTAGAAAGCAGAAGAATCCCCTACAATTCAGCACAAGCCGCAGAAATAATAGCACTGACCCGAGCCTGTGAACTCTCTGAGAATTTAAACTCGAATATTTATACTGACAGCCAGTACGCCTTTGGCGTGGTTCATAACTTTGGCCGACTCTGAGCTGAGAGGGGTTTCTTGACATCACATGGGGCCAGGATTCAGCATGGCCCTTTGATTGTGCGATTGTTGTCTGCACTCACGTTTCCAAAGCGCCTAGCTACAGTGAAATGCGAGGCGCACAAAAAAGTAACATGTAAAGTGGGAGAGGGAAACGCATTTGCAGACAGGATTGCGAAGCAAACAGCCACAGATTTGGGAAATAAAATGATGACAGTACAGACTGAGGAAGTATCTTGTATGATAGAGAATGGAGTTGCCACAGTCAAAGAAATGCAGGCTGAAGCCACAACCGAAGAGATTCAGGGGTGGGCTGAGGGCTCTGCTGAGTTAGATTTGGAAGGATGTTGGGTGGACAAAGAGACCAAGAACTGGATGTTGCCAAATTGTTATGTAACCACATTTGCGCGAAGAAGATGGTACAGCATTTATCCACAGTATGGAAAAATGAGCACATAAAAAAGAATGCCGAAAGGCTAGTGCAGAATTGTATTACGTGCCTGCAACACAATGTAGGGAAAGGAACCGTGACTCCAGTAGGTAGTTTTGGCCCACCCTCTATGCCATTTGAGGTGATCCATTTTGATTTCATAGAAATGGAAAGGTGCCAGAACTACAAATATGTGTTAGTGGTGATTTGTGCATTCAGCAAGTGGGTGGAGGCATATCCTTTAAAAGACTGTACTGCCATGTCAACGGCAAAAGTAATGTTGAAGGAGTATTTCTCCTGGTTTGGGTTTCCCCGTGTCCTGTGGTCAGACAACGGCCCACACTTTGTGAGTGCAGTAGTACTACAGATCTGTGCAGGTCTGCAGATAGAGAAACGATTCCACAGTTCCAGGCATCCCAGTTCTGCCGGGCTTGTTGAGAGACATAACGGTATCTTAAAGTCAAAGATAGCTAAAATCTGTGCTGGGAGCAAGTTGAGTTGGGTGGATGCATTACCCCTAGTGCTATTGTGCATGCGCACGTCTGTGCAGGCTAAAACTAGGCTCTCCCCCTATGAAATTATAATGGGGAGAACGGCAAATGTATGGTGCGCACCGCAGCCCAAAAGATTATGTGAGGTCGAGCATCCTATGTTAAGCACGTACTGTGGCTTTTAATGCAGAAGTTGCGTTTGATTCATCAGCAGGTGCAGGAGGCGTTACCAGTGCGATACACCAGACCGGGGCACTCGCTGGAGCCTGGAAGCTGGGTCCTGATTAAAAACTTTGAGCGGAAGACAGCATTAGCACCCAGGTGGTGCAGCCCCTACCAAGTACTTATGGCGACGCAAACGGCCATTCGAGTGGACGGACGGAAGGCATGGATCCATGCAACACATGCCAAAAGATTTCCAGGACTGCTGACGACCAGAGAAAGGAAACGGTCTCGGAAACGAAAGAAACTGTTGCCAGTCCATTGCCACAGCATCAGCCTGAGCGAGAATTGAAAGTTGAAACAAAGCCCAAGCGAGAAGTGAAACTCGAAACAGCCTGAGGAGGCTGCCAGTAAGGGGAAAGGGCGAAAAGTGCCCCAACGTTGCTCAGCAGAAACAACATCACTGCCGAGCGACACAAACCCTGCATTGCAAACACGAGCAGAAACAACGCGTGTACCCCTTTGGCGCCCACCAGTTTCTGCAAACGCACCAAAGCCAAAGAAAGAAACTTCAACATTGCCACGGCGCTCATCGCTACCCATCATTGTGCCGCAGGCTGACACTGAGCCTGATACTGGAAGTGCAACGGCACTATTCACGGATCATACAATACCAGGAGTGAAACGGTATAATTTGCGGCCTCGACAGGCAAAGTAATCCACAGATCTTTGGTGCTTTTCTTTTGCCTTTGGTTCCACTCACGGACGGAGAGGATCCAGGGTCGCAGAAGAGAGAAGTGTGAGAGTTGTGCAAGTCGGACAATTCAAGACACACGGCTCCTCGGTGCGCTTATAAAAGTACATGTGTCAGGAGCCAGAGCAGGACAAGCTGGACACACATAAGTACTAAGGCTGATAGAGTGCATGTGTCCTAAGCCAGAGCAGGACAAGCTGGATGCACATAGTACTCTATCAATAAAGAACTGTTCAGAAATCGTCTGAGCAGTGGGAGAAAAAGAAAACACAACTAATCTTGCTCGGAGTGGATAGGTGATCTAGGCTGTGAAAGGGCTGGCAGAATTGAACTGTGACATTTTCGTTGAACTTTTCTGCCATCAAGAACGAGAGACATTTTTGCGATGAACTTTGCCAGCAAGAAGAAGGACGATGAAGAACAAATCAAGACCGGTTTCAGCCTCCTCCTGCACCCCTGCTGAAAAGATGATAGATTTAGAGACTGTAAATTTAGGGAAAAAGCATGGTAAAAGGAATAAGGTACTGATTTGGACATTAGTCCTGTGTTTCTTAAGTATGGTAGTACCAACAATAACAGCTATTACACTATGGTTCCTGGAGTCTGTGCACCCATTAGAAACACTTTTGCCAAAAGCAGCTAATGAAAGCCCGGTTCATGTAATCACTGGTACTTTGCCCCCAATGGAAGAAAGACATAGAGAAGGATACAATACAACAATACATTGTTGCTCATCATAAACATGACCCATGCGGTTTTAAAGAAAAAAGATTGCTGGGTTTGTGCCCATTTACCACAGCACAGTGGGAAAGGGATAGGCTGGTATGTACAACCGTTACCATTGGTTTATTCATGTGCAGTATCATTGAGTGCAATGTTCTTTGGGAAATGGAACAAGAGTAATACGGGTCAGCTAGATGAGACCAATATGAATGAATTTGAGGAAGTGATCATGAGACCTGTGGGTTGTCCATATTCCACAAAGCTCGCGTGTTTTCACCAGATCCCATGGGGAAGAATACATGAAAGACAAGACTAGATAGATTACATGGACAGAATAGACCAACCCTGCCAGCAGAAGAAACATCAGTAATGACATTTCGAATGAGGGATGAGTGGAATAAAGATGCTGTGCCCCCTACCTATACAGTGGATCACAACCCCGAAACTGCTCCCCTATGTTTACAGAAAAAGGGTTCCTATAAAATAGGAACGTTTAGCAACTGCCTGAAAACAGTGGTTTTAAAGCACGAAATAGAACCCGTGTACGTAGGGGACCATGTTTTCTTTATATGTGGGAAAAAAGCATATCCATGGTTAGCTAGGAACTGGGGAGGTACATGCTACCTAGGTCTACTGTCTCCAGGAGTGTTCCTCTTGGAGACAGCAGAAGTAGCCAGACAAACAAAAGGTAGAACTCAAAGGAGTAGCGAGGATGAAATGATAGCAATAGATATAGCCAAATCATTTATACCATTCTTGTCCCAAATAGAAAATTCCTACAATATAAGAAAACTGTCTAGAATATTAAAAAATACAATAGATTCAACAACGGATATTTTATTGAATATGACGTTAGAAGAAAACGGAATAAGACTAATGGCACTCCAAAACCGGATGGCTCTCGATATAATATTAGTTGATCGTGGGGGAGTTTGCAAACTCGTAAAAACTGCATGCTGTGTGTATATAGATGATTACTCCCCTACGATATTTAAAGCAATCCGGAAATTACATGTCCTAAGTTCCACACTCTCTACTGAAGAAGGGGGTTGGGGGATAGGATCCTGGTTTTGGGGATTATTGCGGTCTTGGGGATGGAAGTTAATTTCGATACTAATGGTGGTACTTGGTATATTTATAACATGTTGCTGTTGCATACAATGCTTACCAATAGTTTCCACTGAAATAACTGATGGATGTACTAAGGGATGTATGCACATGGTGTTGAGAGGAAAACAAACGGATGGCCGGAATAACAGAGACACTGAGGAAACAAAAACAGTAAAACAATTCATGGCTATAGACATTAATGATGAAGATGATGCTCATGGTAGCATGAAAGGTTCAGACATAGATACCCTAGACTTATTCTCATCGGAGGAGGATACAATGAATGAATAAGATGTTTGGCATACGGCCAAAAGGAGGGTTTGTCAATCTGGAAATGTGAATACCCTTCATTTGAATGACAGACGTAACTTGATGGCCGTAGGCCAACCATTTTATGCACCGAATTATAGAAATATAGACTGTTATGCTTGACCAACAAGCGGCCATTTTAAATGTAGCAAGAATCGCCATTTTGCTTGTTAACCAATGCTCATTGCTTTCTGTCTAAAACTGCTTTGCAGCTTGCAATTCTTGCGGATTCTGCTTACTCTGCTCAACTGTTAACATTGTTGTCTGAATATGAAAGGGCAAGGTCGCGGGTCTGAGGAGTTTGTTGAAAACTCCTCATGAGTAGCCCAGAAAGGAATGCCCACGCTCCCTCTCTGTAGCCTTGAGGGAGAGCTGCAGGGCATTTAATCACTTCACAGCTGCCAGCCAGTCTCGTACGATGGTAGAATATGTTAGAACAAAACAGCTAAAGGCTTGAATTATGCTCTTCCTACGGCCCCCCTTTGCAAAACCCTGTAGAGCGTGTCGGCTCCCAGGACACGAATAGCACCTCACAGATAGCAAAGCATGGAATGTGGCTCTTCCCCCGTGTGCAGCTTAGTTCCAAGAACATAACCACCGTGTTCTGTTCAACAACTAAAAGATGCCTCCGCACTTTCTAAATTGCACATTGTTACTAGAATAGACATCGAGAGTGTCATAATTGTCATACCCGTCGGAAATGTCCATCGTCATCCCGAGTTCAAAGAAACTTAATGAAGGAGGGTGTTAAACATGACATAGCTGATTGTATGATATGCATTTTGTATATATGTAACTGATGTACGTAATTCGCTCTCTTGCATCCCTCGAGGTCTAGAAAACTCACGTCGCGGGGCGTGAGACCAGAATTGGCCAATTGGGACTATTTTTGCTTGCAATAAACCCTAGCATTGGGAATTTGAACCTCATGTCTGGCGCATCTTTTCGTGTATGGTTATTGCCTTGTTTCCATATCACGAGGGACCCCTAGGGGCCTCTTTCAGAAGGATCAACAGGACGGAAGCACAGAGCTTTGGTTCAGCAGGTAAGTGGGGAAGGATGGAGAGGGTGGGAAAAGGGTATGTTTTCTTTTGGGAGCCTGAGCCTGAGGTTGAAAAGGTGCAGAGGCAACAGGGAGAAACTCTCTGTTGCCTTCCCAAATAAAAATAAAAAGATGGTGCTACCTGGGTAGGTGCCTCAGGTAGCTGGGAAGAGTGTGTGGTACACTGTGTATTATCTTCACTGTTCCAGCCACCTGAATGGCTGAGCACCTTTTCCCAGGTTTGAATTCAGGCTTGCTCAACTTTAATCCATTGAAACTGTCAGGAAGACTTTTGAGATATTTCTTGAACCTCCTTTGTCAATGCCAGTAGACATAACTGCTATTAAAATGTAGGCTACAGTTAATTGTATGCACATTCTGCGGTTAGGGTCTAAAAAACAATGCTATCAATTTAGAATGCACAGGATGTCAATCCACTAAACAAAGATAGGAAATGGTTTTGTGATTTTCCTAATATAAGAATGATAACAGCTCCCACTTCTCTGGATCACTGCAATGTCAAGTTGAGGAGAGAGTATTTTTATATTGTGATTATTTTCCACAGGAATGGCTTTAGGATGGATAACTCCCTTTCGCCTCCACATTCACTTCTTTATATCCATGGCTTTGACATGTCACATACTATCAAGCATTTCTTCCTTAGGCTATGGTACAGATGTCTTCATCTTACAGTTCAATGTAAATATATCTGTGAAAACACTTTGGGTACAATTTTACTTTTACTAGCAAATTGCTTCACTGTCAGCACTGGGAAGTGTTCACTATTTTATACAATTCTCACAGCACAACACAATCATGTTTGTATTTATTTATTGATTTATGTATGTGTTTATTTTTTATTTGTGTTTGTATGGTACATGAACCTTTTAACACAACACACAAAAATATAATAGTAAACATTTAAATGCATCACACTACTCTCTAAAAACATTACAAAACTTTTGTCACCAATATAATTTATAAAATGCACAATAGAATCACATAGACCCGAGGGATAGTATAATATGTACAATTATTACAGAATCACAAAATCAAAGGTCTGCCACATTATCAGATGTGATCATTATTGATGATACCTAATTGATCAATACAATCCAATATCCAAAGCCAAATATAATACATTGTGTAATTAAATAGCGTATAGTTCCCTGAGTATAACATACTCCACATTTGATCATTATAAAAATGTGTCAATATATGTCACAATCTTAGATAACCCTTTTGATAAAGCTCCTTTAATCCAACACAGTTTGTTAACTGATGTCTCGGTTTTTCAATTTCACCTGGGCAACATCTACACAAACTTAGAGAGAAGGGTATCTTTTTCCATGCACCAGTTTTGTATAGAGTCGGAAGAATCTCCAACCTATTGACATAATAAACTTTATTATCTTCATGTTTTGACATTTTATAATGTAATCGAAGGGTCTAACAACTGGAAACACTTGCATTACATTATGTTAATATTTGATTGGAGTCTGATATTGTTATCCATTTTGTTTTCTTTTTTCTTTCTTTTTCCACACTGTTACATTAGTTTCATTATCAATTGTTTTCTTTTTCCACACTGTTACATTAGTTTCATTATCAATTATCCATTCTCTAAGTACTTGATTTGAACACCCTGAGTAACCACCTTCTTGAAATTGAAAAATATGCAATTCTGCTCATCCATTTTCCTTCTCATGCATACATAAAATAGGCCCCTATATAGTTTCTTTTGCATTTTTAATGAACGTAAGCCCAACTCACAGTGCAGACCAGTCACAGGAGTATTGGCAGGAACCTCCAAGGCTCTTCTCCAAATATTACCCTCAATTCTTTCCAACCAGCATGTTTCTCTGATGGTAAACATTTCTAGCCCATAGCTCAAACAAGGAATTAGACAAGTTTTATTTAGTTTAACCAGGCCTTCCAAGGAATATCCACCTTTAGTTCTTACAAAACATTTCTCAATATTCTGCTTTATGTATTGTTCATGCATAGCTATGTTCAGGGTATCTGAATTAACAATGCCTAAATATACACCGGTATGATATTGTTGTCCATTAACCACATAAATGTGTTTTTTTGTGTGTCTTTGGACCAATCAACATAATCTTAGTGTTTGGGAAATATATAACGAGCCTGTTAATATTAGAATATAGAACAGATGTTTCCATAATGCGTTGAAGACCAATCTGGGTTTTATCTAACAATAGTGTATTGTCTGCATAAGTAAGCCAGGCAAGATGTTCATCGCCTATTTTAGGCGGAAAATTCCTACATCCACTTGATGTCTGCCCCATATCCGAAACATACAAATTGTAGAGAGTAGAGGCAAGTGAACAGCCCTGTTTCAAGCCTATATAAGTCCCAATCTGTTCACTTAGGGTACCCTCCTGGCTTAATCTTATCTGGGCCACTGTGTCTGTGTGAAATTCCTGTAGAAAATGTAATTTGACAGTACTAAGACCCCATTTACCAAACTTATTCCACAATAATTGTTGGTCAACTGTGTTGAAGGCACCTTTAAAATTAATAAAACATATATACAATGAAATAATCCAAATTTAGTCACGGGCGCCCCTCTGTGAGAACGAACACGGCCCATTGACCTGTTCTTTGGGAAAAAGCAATGGCTGCGGACTCTCAAAGTGGGTAAAAACCACTGAACAGGTTATCATGCAGTGTTCTTTCTATAGATGGGTGCCTGCTACCTTTTTTTTATATATACAATGAATCATCCTCTTTCATATTATTTCTTATCAAATACAATGTCCAGACATCATACAGAGTGTTCATACCTCTTTGAAAACCTGTTTGCTGCTTAGATAAAATATTATTCTTTTTAATCCAAGCATCAACCTCCTATAATAGGATTTGAGCAAAGGTTTTCCAGCAGGCATCTGTCATAGCTAGCAATCTGTAGTTGTGTGGATCTTCGTCTGACCCTTTCTTAAATATAGATATTAGAATTGTTGCCTTCAAGCTGACTCTGATGAATCCAGTCATACAAATTGTATTGAATAGTTGAGTAAATATATCTGAGAAAAAAAGAATAGTGGTCAAATCTTGTGCCAGCACATATACATGTTTGTGTGGGTTGTGTGGCTGTTAAAACAAATTGTTTAGATTGACACAATTTGTGGTGAAAAATATTCCTTCAAAAGTAAAGTATTAAAATTTATGGATACGTGCTTCTCTGGTCTTAAACCTAGATAATGAACTGTACAATTTTCTATGAATATTCTTTATGTAGGTAGATCCTTTGAGTTATATCATCGCTCATTCTTTTCCATCTTGTCTGGCTCATTAATTATATCATTTGGTTTCATCCATCCAAAATTCTATATTTCTTGATAACAACTCACCATTGCCATTGTCCTCCATCCTAGTTCATTGGCTCATCAATTTCCATTCTTTATTGAAACAGCCATCAAATTCCTATGGTTTCATTCATCCTCCAGCTTTTATATATTACTTAATTCTTTTTAAATATTCTTAAACTTGCCTTTATCATCATAATGTTTACACAAATTAGTCTTTTTGTTGCCATTCCCCCCACTAATTTCGAGCAATAAAATATTTTCAAAATGGCTGCTATTTGCGGACACTGAGTGACGTCATCACGCACACAGCATGATATCATCATGCATGCGTCACTTACTCGATGATGCCATACATGGCACGTAAGGTCCAATAACTCCTTTTTCCTTTTTTTTTACACTCCTTAGCCTTTCGATACCTATCAGTAGTCCCATTATTGGGCTACTTTGGAACACAATGTTAGTTGTTGAAATCTTATAAGTAAAAATCCTAATACCTCTTTCCGGAGAAATTTCTAGATACTTACCAGCAGTCCTTAACTTTGTGCTACTCTGGATATTCATGTTTGCCATTTAGTTATTTTAAATGTAATACCTTGAACAACAGAACCATCCTCTGAGAAGACTAAATGGTTTTTCCTTTCTTTAGGATTGACCACCTTAGAAGGGGCAACCTATCCTAAACTCCATTTGGAACTCCTGTTGGTGAGTTTTTGGCATCTAAAATTCTATTTTATTTTTCCTATCTACACATTACTCTTTATGATCTTTCTTTTTGATTACCTATGCCTACACCATGCAGGGTTGTCATATATGTTTTAATCCCATTACTTTTACAGATTCTTGAACAATAAAGATTGCTCAAATCCCTCCTGATGAGTCACTTAACCAGAGTGGTGAAACACGTGCAGATGGATATTAATCACCATTCCAACAGAGGACAAGGGATTATTATTTTGAACAATAACCTATGTACTTTAAGAACAAGAAAGAACAAATGTGGTAATAATCAAGAGAAACTTATTATTCAATCTAATGGGACACAACTTTGAAGGAACACTAAATTAACTTTAATTACTAAGCTAGCCTGAATTGCACAATCAATTAGACTATCAAGAATAACTATCCTAATACTTTACTATTAAAGTATTATTTTTCATCACAAATTGTGTCAATCTTCAATCTAAATAATTATTTTTAACAGCCACACAACCCCCGCACAGATGTATACATGCCGGTGCAGGATTTGAGCCCCTAATCTTTTTTTCTCATTTATACACAATTGGGAAGAAACAATTGTAAAGCTTGACCAGCAACAGCAAAATTGACACTACTAACCTTGTCACAAATATCGTAATGAGTAAATGTATTTTCCATTTGCCCAATATACAGGATTTCTCTTGTAAATTAGATTTGGTACTCTGTGTGGTCCTGGAGCATGGGAGGGTTTAGTTTTAATGATTAGTACTTCTATGTCAGCACTGTTAAAAATCATATTAATGCTCCCGTTACTTTCGCACCATGTATAGGTATTAATAGATTGCGTATTACCATCATATATCTGTTTGATAAATTTAATCCAATCTAGCTCTTCCAACATTTTCATGAGTATGCATATTGTATATATACCAGCATTTACATCTGTCATAGTGTTTTAACATATTTCTGAGTATCACCCATCTTTAAGAATGTTCAGAGGATTTAAGTTGATGAACAAAGTTTCGATTATGCTCTTTTTGTCATATTCATTGCTATGATGATGTTTAACTGCATTTATTTGCCTATAGTGTCTTTTTTTCCTAAATAATTGACAATGTCAAATGTTTTTCCTTTATACATAATTTAGCCACCGTACTCCTGGATCGATCATATATTTATATAATTTAGCAGCCATAGAGATTTCTTCAAAGGTTCTTATGTCAAAACAGCTATTTTTAACTATTTTTGAGACTAGATCCTCATAATAGCAAGCAAATCTGTCTATATTATTATTAGACCAATGCATAGAATTACCATGTCTATTTAGGCAGAGTCCCCAACATAGTCTCTTTTTCCTTCATATTAGTTGGGATGGTAAGTTCAAATGTTAGTTGCATTTCTTTTAACATTGTTTCATTAAATTCTGAACAGCTTGCAAGAGTTGGCATCAAGGCCATACAGTTTACATTATTGTGTGCTAATTGTTCCATGCCATCAGTAGCACATGACTTATAGCCATAGAGTGCATGGATGTGCCTGGTTTTTAATATAGACTGTGCTTCTTGGGATAGTACACCAACTCTAATACTTTTTAAAATATTGGTGTATGTTAGGTCTGCAGACTGACACATGTTTTCAGTTAATTCTTTGTATTAGAAATGTTGCCAAAGGTTGACATTTCCTATGTTGCCAAGAGTTTTATGGCATAGTTTGTGCCCTAAAGTTTTAAAAATAGGTTCACCTTTAACTGCTGTTATTTAAAGAAGATCTCCAAAAACTATAATGTGTTTTCCTCCAAAGATATTTTCATAGTCGGTTTTCAGGACCTCTTATAATCTGAGGTGAATGAAGACAAACATTAGATTGGAAACCATGCATCCCTCATCTATTAGCAGCATTTTCATTTGTTTGAAAACTCTGCGTAGTTCCATTTCAGCTTCTGGAGAAAGTTTGTAATAGTCTAATTTGTTTTGGTGTTCTACTGGAAGAAGTAGTAAACGGTGAAAAGTGACACTGCCTATGTTGGAGGCAGCAAAACCTGTGGGGGCAGTTCCAACAGCTAACATTTTGTTGTTTGCCAATTGTTAGAGGAACTTGCTGATGATTTTGATTAAAAACGTTTTGCCTGAACCAGCTTGACCACTCACGTATAGCAGTATGGGTTTGTAGTCTTGGCAAGTACAATTTTCACTTTCATGCTGCACACCATATTCAAATTGTTTTGTTATTTCTTGGAAAATGCTACACTGCTCATTGTTTAGTTGTGATTTTAGTAGAGCAAAGTCTTCTGTAGATTGCTCATACTGACACAAGGTGGTTTCTACTTCAGTCATGGCCAATTCTGCCTCATTTGCTATTAGTGTCTGTCCAAGTGGTTCTTGTCTTCCTGTTACAGAAGGTTGACTACTGTCAGGAGTGGCCACATCTAGTTGCACCTGGAATTCTTCTTCTTGTTGCTGTTCATTGTGCAACATTGTTTTGTACTGTGTAAAGTTATTGGGCCTCATTACACGGAAGGCGGTGAGCCATGGCGCTATTAGCGCCATGGCTCATGCCGGTAAAATACCGGCACCGCCTTGGCGGAAAGGGGATTTACCGCCCCATTCCAAGGTTGGAGGGGTGGTAAATCCCCCTTCCGCCATTGCCCTTCCCCATTCCCATTTCTGCCCCTTAGGGCTCTATGGGAATGGGGAAGGCGCTAATTACGGCACCGCAATTTTGCGGTGCCGTAATTAGCGCCAAGATCCCTTAGCGGGTTGGTTTTTAACGCCTGCAAAAAGCAGGCGTTAAAGCACCAACCCGCTAAGGGACCTCGTAGTAAGGCGGTAATGGTTAACGGTCACCGTTACCATTAACGGTGGCCGTTAACCATTTCCGCCTTCCGTGTAATGAGGCCCATTGTCTGGTATAGTGCTTTCATTTGATTTGAAAGTGACTTCATAGGAGTCATAGATATCTAGTAA
Organism: Ambystoma mexicanum; assembly: GCF_040938575.1. NCBI lineage: Eukaryota > Metazoa > Chordata > Amphibia > Caudata > Ambystomatidae > Ambystoma > Ambystoma mexicanum. Next base: position 655,217,276 of record NC_090933.1, on the reverse strand, counting down.
ATCTTCTTTTCATCATGGTTTAAAAGGTTTCAGCAGGGACATGTAATACAGTTCATTATGTTGAGGAGTTTTTAATGACAATTTGATATGATTAATTAAGCTTCCTTTGATAAGTTTCACTAAGCTGGCTTCACAATTTTCCACTCTGTATCTACCTTTCTTCTCATATGGTTTAATATTATTTTTGTATGTGAAGTTTTGGGCTATGTGGTATAGACACATGGTTTCCAAAGTGGTACATCTGTTTGGGTAGTATGTGTCTGGTAAATTGTTTTTCAAAATGTCTTGGCTGTTGGGATCATGTTTGGCTATTGTCTCTGTGTCTTCATATGATTTGAGAACTCTTTTTCTAGATTTAGCAGGACTAAGGCTTAGCCATACTATATTTTTAGATTTTCCATACAAGGCTGTACCGGTTAAATGGTCTGTAGCTTCATAGCAGCCACATTCTCTATGGGAGAGCATTTTTATGCCTAAGTTGTACAATTTCTGTGATAGTGTTTTGTCAGATGATATGTCATCGCAGAGGTCTTGGAGCTTTATTTTTTCTGCTTTGGTTAAGTAGGCTGTGACATATCGTGGAATTGTCTGCAATGTAATGCACATCTATATTTGCATTCCATAGGAGGGCAACAATTGCATTGTGATCATTGATTTATTTTGATCCATTGTTCTTTTTATGTCATATGTGTTCTTAGGTGATATACCTTTGACACTATGTCTAACTGAAGACTTGAAGTTGTTTACTTGACCTGTTGTTGAAACTGGTCTAGGGAAACCAAAGCAGCATTTGGTATAGTATTTCCCTTTGTTTTTATATTTGTGACAACAATATTTCCCACATTTGTGTCTTTGAAATTGTATCATTTTTGCATGAAGGCCCCTATGTGTCGTTTGTGAAGGGATTTCACAAGGGACATATTTTTGGATGGACTGCAAAATGGATGACCAAATTTAGGAGCATCTTTAATCCACAAAAGCATGTCAATGTGTGGTGCGCCTCTGGCTTAGTATTCTTTTCTCCAAAAGAAGTGTTGAACTTCTCTGAGGGCAGAACCAGTCAAATTACAAATGAAGTGTAGCATAGCAATGAAGCGATGATGGAAATATCTTGATACATTTACAGGATCTAGAGAGCAGAGTTCTCCTGGTGTTTTTATAGCTATATTTGTTTTGTTTTTGTTTGCTATGCGTAGGAACTCGTGTAAATCTTCCCATGCATATTCTGTAAAACTTAATGTCACAAACCAAGTGGATGGGCCAAAGTTTCTTATCATACAGTGTACATCTCTGTGACATCAGAACCAGTATCCATTTGTACCATGCATGTTTGCTAAAAGATTTGTAATGCTTAACTGTAAAACCTCATCTTTTTCTTGCACTTTATGTACTAATTGCTTAGCTGACATATTTTGAAAATTGGTACCTGATTTTAATGTGTGTGCAACTCTGTAGCATAGAGTTGCTAGTTCGCTTTCAAAGAGAAGGTGCAATACATATTCCATGTTTTGTCTGAATGCGGGGTCTTCAGAATACATTCGTAAAGAGCAGTATTCTGATGCTGTTATTTGTGTGGGTCTTTCATCGTACCTTCCTCCTTTTCCAGTCAGAAAGAGTAGAGGAAAGTGACATGTTTCTATACTTTTTTCCCTGATTGGATGCTGATTTTTAGGCTGATTGGGGATACTTTGGCTCGTCGCATTTGGTAAGTTTCCAGAGCATCATCTATGGTGTCTTTAGAGTGTAATGGGTGAATTGGATAATGGTCTAAAATAATGGATTCTGTAGCAGGATCTAGAAGTTGAAATTGACCGGTTTCTGATGAGTCTTGAATTATTTCGGTGGTTTCCCTCAGGTTTTCTTCAATATTTATTTCTTTGTAGTATTCATTGTTGTCTTTTAGATATTGCAGGGCTTGTCTGACTTCATGTAAGTCCACAGGTTTTTGCCAAACCTTTTTGTCTTTTGTAGGTATGCTATTTACGAAGATAATTAAAGATTGATCCATTGGACGTTGCACTCCCAGAGTGTGCACATTTTCTTTGAGATCTAATGGCAGATAAACTACTTTGCCACAAATGCCTTTCCGTAATTCAGATGGAGGCAGTTTTTTTTGTTGGTTGAAGACATATTATTGCTTGAAATGGGTGCACTGTCAGAATTATGATGCTCTCATACAAGTTCAATTGCTGCAGGGGTTTTGGTAGTGGGAATAATTCCAAGTTATTTGTGATAGCACGTGAAGGTGTTTGGTTGTTGTCAAGTTTTGCATTGCAGTATCTGCAAAGTATTAAGGTTTCTGTCATTTCATATTTGTTTTCTGCTTTAAGATAGAGAGCTAATTGGAACCACTTGGAATCTTCATTGTCTTCTATGTTGTGCATGATGTCTTCAGTTTTTGTGCTATTCTCATAAAAAGTCCTGCGGTAACACACACACACATGGTTTGGTACTTCAGCAGGAGTACTTTTAAACTTTAGTATTTCTGTTTTGTATGCGTGTACTAGAAGGTTGTCATCTGTAAACTTGTTGCTAGTCTCTTGTAAAGCTATTGCATTTTGTAAGTGGCTTTTACTTCCAAAATATTTTCTCTGGATATGCTCTATTTCTTCGAGTAGTTTTTTCGCTGTACCATGTAGAAGATTGTTGTTTAAATTGGCTAGTGCTAACACAGGACTTTTGGCATAGTACAGTTTATGAACCAGATTTCTTATAGTTGAATGGTGTGTCGATATCATTTTGATATGGTGGAAGGTGCTTTTGAAAATAGGTCCAGAAATGCAGGCCAATGACTGTCCTTGTAGTCTTGTAGTCCTGTGTATTTGCGCACTGGAAAGTAGTCCATACAGTTTGTCTTTGCCTTTCACATACTGATTGAGGAACTGGCATAAAGATGTGAAAGATGTTTTGCCTATGTTACACATTGAAGTGCACAGCCATTTGTAGACGGACACAATGCTTCAGTGGAATGGAGAGTTGATACTAAGTTTTCTGGGGATATTTTTGTGAGCAGCTTTTCTTGTTCCATAATGGTATTGTTAAGTTTGTCATACCCTCATCCACTGCTATCTATTGCAATTGGGTTTCTTTGCTTTTGTTTGTATGCCTCTTCATTGAAATATGGTTCTGTGCTGGTGGTGTGACTCCATTCACATCCACAGATGTTTGCAAAGTTATCTTTGTTGATATTCCCTTTATTGAGAAGTCTTTTTTGTAGTTTAGTACTTGGTTTTGTTAGTGGTTTGATTCTGTTTAAAATTAAAATAAATAATTTCCTTTTGAGAAGGATTGCACTGTCTATGACAGCTTCTAGGATAGATTTACTACGGTAGGTTTTAAGGGTTGTGTGTGATTTCTCTCCTGTTCCGAAGGACTCTGTGGCGGAACATTTTTTGTAAAATAATTTTTTGGGTAAGCTTACTTGTGGCTACATCGAGATTTATAGGTGCAGTGTTGGCACTAGTGGTAGCTGCAGTCTTGTTAATCACTTTCTATTTTGTTTTACATTTTGAAAGAGGAGGCAAAGTTTCTTTACTGGAAGCTGGTTTTGTTTCGCTTAGTGACTGCATTAGCTGTTTTGTTTTAACTTTTTGTACAAATACTGCTAGAGGTGAATGCTTATTTTTGGACACTTTTATTTTGATATTGTCTACTTCTGCGTTGCTTTCTATGGAGTTGTATTTTGGTAGGCATTCTTTGGGGTCTGTTGGAGAAAAAAGGAAGTGTGGGTTTGGATGTTGTGCAGTGTATGTGTACTTTGTACATGAGTGTCTGAGTATGATGTTAAGCATGTATGTAGAGGTATGTGAATGTGCAATGGGTTGTTACTTCAGGTTGGGAAGGCTATTCTCTTGTGTTACTATACTGGTGTTCAGATGACAATACGAAGTATGCAGCTGCTCAGGGGCAAGCAGCAATACTGAATCTAATGCTGCAGGGTTAATAGAATTTTTTGTTCTACAATACTAGAATTCCACAGTGTTTGAGTAAAATTTAGAACATTATGGAGGTCATTACGACCCAGGCGGTAAGTACACCAACTTTACCACCATGGTGTAAACTACGTTTACATCATGGTGGATGGCGGATTTACCGCCCCATTCCAAGGTGAGTGGGGCGGTAAATCCCCATTTCCCATTTACCCTTCCCCATTCCCATTTTTGCCCCATAGGGCATAATGGGAGTGGGGAAGGCGCTAATTACGGCACCGTAAATTACGGTGCCGTAATTAGCACCAAGGCGGTTTAGCGCCATGGATTTTAACGCCTGCTAAAAGCAGCCGTTAAAATTGGAATCAGGCGTTAAGGGTTAACGACGGCGTTAACCCTTAACGCCTGGGTCGTAATGACCTCCTATGGCAGTATTGCACTTACTTTTTTGGATGAAAAGAGTAGGTTTCTTCTGAGTTCTGGTTTGTACTTCAGATGCTGCTTGTTTTCAGGAGAGTGGTCTTCACTGCAATTGTGAAAGAAAGAAGTTAGTAATTATGTGTGTTAATGTAGACATGGATTTGTTTGTTGTTGCAGTAGTAGTGCTTTCTGATAACTGTGCATAGCATGTAGATGTAGTTTCCATTGTCTATGTGCATTCTGTATATTTTTCTTAGAATCTGTCAGTTGAACTTGCCTTAGAAATGATTACAATAGTAATCAAACAGAGCACACTTGGCTTTTTAAGGCTGTGTTATTGGATGTTAGGAGATAGGAGAAATAACTCTATGCTTTTCTTGCTATTTATACAGGGTAAATGGCAGGAATTGTGGGGAAAAGCATGCAATGTATGCATTTGTGAAGGTGTGGGAATTAAAGGAGAAGGATTTGAGAGGTTCAGCAGTTTATTACTCTCCAGGATAGTTGTAGGGGGGAGGTTCAAATAAGAAAACCTGGAAAAGTGGCAAAAGGACAATGCAAGTTTACCAGACTGCAGGTGATTAGCAAACTGGGTTATCCTGTGGTGCTTGGAGATGGGAGAGTCTGAAATAAAGTAAGGGTTGCAATGAAGGGTCTGGTGGCGTTGCAGACTGAATGGAAGGTGGGAGATGTTGTATGTGTTGGTTTACTACACTGTTTATAGATAGTTGTACATGATGTGATAGACATGACTGCACCTGTGTATAGTTAAATGCTGTTGTAAATTCTAGAACAGAATGGGCAACCAGCTGGAATGAGAGAGCTGTCTAGATTGGAAGAACAGTTGTAGAGGCAGTGGTGTTGTTTCAGCTGGGAGCCTTTAAAATGATATGGGTAATTTGTGTGCATGAATAAAGATGCAGGTACTCATCCTGGCTGTGTGTCAATTTATAACACACTACAAAGCCTTCTCACACAATTATACCGTTATTTCTCCCATCTTTCAACATGAAATGACACTTTGTTAGACAGCTGTGTGTGTTTTGTCTGATTACTATTATAATCATTCCTAAAGGAAGTCTAGAATGTATAGAAAGGAAATTGTATTTACATCTTATGCACTGTAATGCCTTAAATGCTATTATGGTTGAAATGTGGATACATAGGTGGCAGTGGTTACACAAATGACAGAATGAATGAAGAAAAGAACAGTTTGTATATTACAGTTAGTAATATGGGTAAATACAAATTTGGAGAGCAGACAGCTTTGCAAGTGACACTTTGTCATAGCAAATGGGAGAAATTACAGTAAGCTTTTTCTACAGGTTATACATGGTAAGTGGCAGTTACCCTTTTTATATGCATTTATACAAGAGCTGTACATGAACTGTGCAGGAAATATTAATATGTGTAGTTTGTGTTCATGCATGTGGATGTGCATGAATCTGCAAGCAGAAATCTTGGAGAGTTTTATAGTAGTTGTTGCTGTAGGTGTTTTGCAGTCACAGCACAATTGTACTCAAAGTGATCACCAGTACATCTAAAGTGCTGAACTAGTTCTTGGATGTGATTGGTGGATGGTTGTGTGACTGCTTAACAGTAGCCAATGAGGGAATGGTGCAGAGAGTGAAGTGGAAATGGTAGAAGGGCTGCCCCAGTGTTACGCACTCCGCGGACACCGCGGCTGTTCGCGGAGAGGCCGTGCACCATCCGGGGCTTCCGAGCATGAAATGGGAGTGTATTTTGGGGATTAGCCAATCAGTTGTTGAGGTTCGCTTCGTAGTGAGAGAGATTGTGTGTAGTGAAGATGGCAGAGGTGGAGAAAGTCAGGGTGTTGGTGAATGGAGATATGTTTTTATATGGTTTAGAGACGTATGCTATCTTTAAACATAAGGCTGCCAGTTTTGGTTTTGAAGGTGTGGAGGTTTACTGGTCAAATGTACCTGGTTGCAATATGCAGGAAGTGGTTGGAGCTTGTAAAACTTTCTGCATGTGGAAGAGTCCACATGTAGTGGTACTGCATTGGGGTGGTGTACATTTGGGATACACAAGTGTTCCTACTTTGTTGAGTAATCTTGAAAACCTGGTTCAGGCAGTGTTGGAGGTTGTTCAAAATGGAAAAGTCATTTTTTTCTCAAATACTGCCTAGGGCACCATGGGACAATTCCAATGTTTTCTGATGTCCACGGCCTGTCAACAGACTTCTAAAAATGCACAGGGCCTGCAGCATTTTATTAGCACTTCTATTTTTGAACTGTGAAAGGCAGCTCTGAAAAGAGCCTTTTTTTTTGTTTTTTGTTGTTTTGTATTTTCTTTTTGTTTTTTTAGACATGACACATAAGGAAAAGAAGGGAAGGGAGGGTAAGGAAGGGGCTCCAACCACGGGGATAAGAAAGGGCAGGTGGAGAGAGGAAGATGTAGGGTGGGCCTTAATCGGGTAGGTGGCAGTCCTTCTCATGCTCTCGGTCCGCAGCCTCAAAAGCACTTCGAAGGGTCTCCCCCTGCAGAGCAGTGCATCGCAGTACATACACAATACTGCGACCTTTGAAAGGTAAGGGTCTACAGCATCACGTATGGCCTGTGATGCAGCTGGAGGGATGCGCTGCCCCACATGATTGCCTCTTGTGGTGGCAGGAGCAGAAACAGAGGATGTTGCAGAGGAACTCAACTTACTACGTTTATCGCAAGGTACAAGCTTACAAATAGCCCCACTGTGGAATGACCTTAGGTGTCGCTTCATTGAGGTAGTACTGTAGCTGTACAAACCTGGTTTGTCACTACTCAGTACCAACTGGCACTGGGTGCAGCGCACCTTGTTTGCACAAGCTTTCGGTACTCCATCAAGAGTGGCAAACAACCTCCACACCCAAGATGCACAGTGAGTGCTAGTAGTAGGGACTTCCACTACCTCATTTTCGTCATCCTCTTCATCCTCCTCTACATCCTCATGCCTGTTCCCCTCTGCAGACCCTTGAGGAGGTGGTGGTGGTGGAGGGGTTGGGGTGGTGCTGAGACAGAAGTAGCTATTGACAATAAAGGAAATAGAACAAAGGTTGACAGGTTGGGTGAAGGGTAGCTAAAGTAGCAGAATGTAATGGCCACTTGCAAATAACAATTAAAGTACTAAAGTTCAATAATTGAAGCAAGGTTAAAACAATTATTAAATCAACAAACATGTGACAAAGTGATCACAAATCAAACAATGTCATAAATTCGACAAAGGATGTCATAGGAATACATAAACAGAAAAACCTATTGTTGAACAAAAGATGGAGTATACATTCAGTACACAAATTCAGTGGTAAATCACTGTGTACAATTAACAGTCGTTTTACATGTAATTCAATATTCATAACTCTGCAATTCTCCAGAGTCATTATGTCTCGACATGTTTCAGTTCGTATGTATGGAAATTTCTTCAGGAGAGGGGTTAAAAATGAATTCCTATAATCAGACAATAGGCGTTGGCCAATCACAATAACCTGTCATTAAATAAAAGAAAAAGAAAAGAAAGACGAAATAAGCTATTAGTGCCCTGTGTGTCTTAATAGGAACATTAACTGGTTCATAAACCTACGTAACAAGGTGGTAAATTACCTTGAAACGGGTTGTGTGTGGGCGGACAGCTCTGAGAATGAGATATCGAAGGATGAATGCAGTACTCCTTATGCGTAACTGCAAAAGAAAGCAAATAAATAACTTTCAGAGTGCTGGCACTAGTGGGGGTACACTTGGTAGAGTCCGTAGAGATCAATAGTAGGTAGGAGTGAAATGGAAGACACCCACCTCGTGGAGTAGCTGGTAAGATTCTAGAGCAAATCAGTGGCCTGGGTTGTCTATTAGCTGGGAGATATATTAGGCGTAGTCCAAAAAAATGCAACTGGTTTGAAGGAACCACGTAACCTGAAAGATTAAGAGTCGTGGTTCAGTGGAAGGAACCAAATCTGCTAATTAGAACACTTCACCGCTAAAGAGCACAGTCAACTCTAAATGCACAAATAGTAATAGCTATTGGAGCATTACCTGCCTATGGGCGTAAATCAAATGCGTGTGAGTATGGCCGACGTTCACAGGACAAAAAGCTGAAGGAAGCAGGGAAACTCTAGCCTCTGGACCAGAGTATTATAATAACATAGAAAAGCAGAAAAGATATGTCCAGAGAATATATATTTGAAAATTGTGTATCAAAATGTATTTGAAGTGATACCAACAATTTAAGCAATGGTGAATCAATCACAAATAATTAAACACTGATCACTTTAATACAACAAAACTGCAGCAACCATATGCCTAAAATTGGCTAAAACATCGTCACACATACTAGCCATTCATAGTGCACTCATTCAAACACAACTCATCATACCGGAACATACATCCAAGAAGCTAAAAAACAAAGAAATCATGCTAAAAACCTATGAGGAGAAGGAATTCATGACTAGTCCGCATAATAAAAGACATTATTGTAATGTTTGCAATCAATAGAAACAATTTCACAGATAATCTATTGTCAGGGTGGATTGGAAGCACCAGTGAAAAAGATCACATCCCTGTAGAGTTTATCTCTCGACCGGTTTCAACGTGTAGTGGTAGTAAACACAACGTCTTCCTCAGGAGGTAGATGTTACCATTCTGTAAGAGAACACACAAATACATGGCTATAAACTACTACCTAGAAAATCCAAGTCAGTGCTGACTGCCTGCAAAATACAATATAGGGGCCGATTCATGGAACAAACGTGCGCCGAAAATCTTCGCGCAAGCAGGCGCAAGCAGGCGCAAGCGCAAAAAAACAGGCACACGTGCATGCGTGCGATTCATGGAAGTCCCTGCGCGTGTTCACCTCGGGATGTGCGCCAAACCCGTGCATGGCGCACAAGTCACTGCAACATCCCGAAAGGCGTGCGCGACACGCACAGTGAAAGCGCACAACCTCGGCGCATACACCAGAAAGTGGGCGGGACACGGGGCATAACGCGCGGAATGGGGAACAACGCGCAAAAATAAGGGCGTAACTGGGGATGTACTGCAGGGAAGCAGACGGAACACCCACACGCACTCGAACCACACGTATTCATGGAATCGAATAGGGCAAAGCCACGCACAGCCAAAGACACGCAGCAGCTGAAACACGTCTGCCACACGAAGACAGGCGGTAGAGTCCCAGCGCATCACAAAAGTGGCAACATACAGCAATTAGGCCTGAGCGAGCGGGCCACGTATATTTCGGGGGTGCTCGGGAAGTCACACACGCGATTGATCGCGGTAAGTGTTCATCGGGGGTGCGCGGGAAGTTACACACGCGATTGAGCGGGGTACGTGTATTTTGGGGGTGCGCGGGAAGTTACACACGCGATTGAGCGGGGTACGTGTATTTCGGGGGTGCGCGGGAAGTTACACAAGCGATTGAGCGGGGTACGTGTATTTTGGGGGTGCGCGGGAAGTTACACATGCGATTGAGCGGGGTACGTGTATTTCGGGGGTGCGCGGGAAGTTACACACGCGATTGAGCGGGGTACGTGTATTTCGGGGGTGCGCGGGTAGTTACACACACAATCTCATCAGGGTACGTGTATTTCGGGGGTTTGCGGGAAGTTACACACGCAATCTCATCAGGGTGTATTTGAGGGTGCGGGGGAAGTATCACACGCAACATCAGCAGGGTACGTGTATTCCAGGGGTGCGCGGGAAGTTCCACACGCAATTCCATCAGGGTACGTGTATTACAGGGGTGCGCGGGAAGTTGCACACGCGATCTCATCAGGGTACGTGTATTACAGAGGTGCGCAGGGAGCAGCACACGTGAATTGCACGTGTGGGTCCTCCCAGGTGTTCCCTCTACACCCTCCACGGCCCCTGCAGTTGGCTCACACCACAGGGGCCTACCCTGCACATGTCCTGCAGGCACCCCATCCACCATGGCCATGCCCCCCAGCCAACCCACATGTCAACTTGCACTACTGCCCACCAACGCATGTCCCCCTGCACCCCCAGCCACCAGGGGCACCCTCCACCCGGCCCCCACCCATGTCTCCCAGCACCCCCACCCCCCAGCCACCAGGGGCAGCCTCCACCAGGCACCCACCCATGTCTCCCACCACCCACACCCCCCAGCAGTGCAGGGGCACCCACCACCAGGCCCCCACCCATGTCTCCCAGCACCCCCACCCCCCAGCCACCAGGGGCAGCCTCCACCAGGCCCCCACCCATGTCTCCCACCACCCCCGCCCCCCAGTCACCAGGGGCAGCCTCCACCAGGCCCCCACCCATGTCTCCCACCACCCCACCCCCCCAGCACTTTGGGGCACCCACCACCAGGCCCCCACCCATGTCTCCCAGCACCCCCACCCCCCAGCAGTGCAGGGTCAGCCTCCATCAGGCCCCCACCCATGTCTCCCAGCACCCCCATCCCCCAGCCACCAGGGGCAGCCTCCACCAGGCCCCCACCCATGTCTCCCACCACCCCCACACCCCAGCAGTGCAGGGGCAGCCTCCACCAGGCCCCCACCCATGTCTCCCAGCACCCCCAGCCACCAGGGGCAGCCTCCACCAGGCCCCCACCCATGTATCCCACCACCCCACCCCCTAGCACTGTGGGGCACCTGCCAGCAGGCCCCCACCCATGTCCAACTCATGTTCCCCACCACCCCCACCCCCCAGCCACCAGGGGCAGCCTCCACCAGGCCCCCACCCATGTTTCCCACCCCCCCACCCCCCAGCAGTGCAGGGGCACCCACCACCAGGCCCCCACCCATGTCTCCCAGCACCCCCACCCCCCAGCCACCAGGGGCAGCCTCCACCAGGCCCCCACCCATGTCTCCCAGCACCCCCACCCCCCAGCAGTGCAGGGGCAGCCTCCAACAGGCCCCCATCCATGTATCCCAGCACCCCCACCCCCCAGCCACCAGGGGCAGCCTCCACCCGACCCCCACCCATGTGTCCCACCACCCCCACCCCCCAGCAGTGCAGGGGCACCCACCACCAGGCACCCACCCATGTCTCCCAGCACCCCCACCCCCCAGCCACCAGGGGCAGCCTCCACCAGGCCCCCACCCATGTCTCCCAGCACCCCACCCCCCAGCAGTGCAGGGGCACCCACCACCAGGCCCCCACCCATGTCTCCCCGCAACCCCACTCCCCAGCCACCAGGGGCAGCCTCCACCAGGCCCCCACCGATGTCTCCCACCACCACACCCCCCCAGCAGTGCAGGGGCAGCCTCCACCAGGCCCCCACCCATGTCTCCCAGCACCCCCACCCCCCAGCCACCAGGGGCAGCCTCCACCAGGCCCCCACCCATGTCTCCCACCACCCCCACCCCCCAGTCACCAGGGGCAGCCTCCACCAGGCCCCTCCCCATGTCTCCCACCACCCCCACCCCCCAGCCACCAGGGGCAGCCTCCACCAGGCCCCCACCCATGTCTCCCAGCACCCCCAACCCCCAGCCACCAGGGGCAGCCTCCACCAGGCCCCCACCCATGTCTCCCAGCACCCCCACCCCCCAGCCACCAGGGGCAGCCTCCACCAGGCCCCCACCCACGTCTCCCACCTCCCCCACCGCCCAGCACTGTGGGGCACCTGCCAGCAGGCCCCCACCCATGTCCAACTCATGTTCCCCACCACCCCCACCCCCCAGCACTCTGTGGGGCACCTGCCAGCAGGCCCCCACCCATGTCCAACTCATGTTCCCCACCACCCCCACCCCCCAGCACTCTGGGGCACCTGCCAGCAGGCCCCCACCCATGTGCAACTCATGTTCCCCAGCCAACATGTCATCACAATCTAGATCCCTGGTCCCTATGGTCAGCCTCCAAATGCAAAACACCCACCCGAGTATTGCATCCACCCACTCATAATTTGCAATTACATCACAGAACACCAACTGCAAGTTCCGAAACTAACACATTTCCCTCACATACACCCAATGGGTGTCAGTGAATCTCAAAACCCATATCATGAAATGCATGAAACCAATGAGATACCACACATTAGAAGTTCACCAAAAAGAAATATGTATTAAAGGAAACATAAATAGAATCAAAAATGAAGAAACAGAAATGTGAATGTACAAAAATTAAAAGAAGCATGTCCGTGAAAAAAAGCAAAACCAAAAATAAAATTCCAAAGTAATGTTGTCCAAAGTCAATGTCCACAAAACAAAATCCAATGGGAAATAAAAAAGAAAGCCATTGCTCCATGGTTAAAATGTGAAAAAAAAATACAATCCAACAGTGAACTATGTACATGGGAACAAGCCAGGGTCCATTATCCCAACAAAAGAAAGGAAACCTATCTAACTACACTAACTAATAAAAAAAACTATATACAAAAATGTGGCCAATGTCCGAAAGGTCCAAATAAAATCAAAACAAAAATGAAACCTAACACTACCTACATAACTATGTACAAGGGCAGCGGGCTAGTTTCACGGCTCACTTGTGGATGTCCCGGGCCAGGGCATCATCGAACTCCTCCTCAATGTCCTGGAGGCGGTCCTCCTCCATGGCCCGAGGGTCCGCAGGGCCGTCGACGTGTCCACCTCCAAACCCCTGCGGATTGCCTCGAGGCACTCGGCCTGCCTCAGGGCCCTCCGAATGGAGTTCTCCGCCCTGACCATTGTGAGCCATGCCTCTTCTGCCCGCTGCCGCTCCGCATCTATGGCGTGGCCCAACCGCTGCCACACGGAAGACACTCTCTGTCCTGGGTCCTCCTGCCCTCCGGCCGATCCCTGCCCCTCCGATGTTGAAGGCCCCAAGCCTTCATGGCTCCCACCACGTTGCTGCTGCTGCTGTGCCTCTGCCCGTGCACTGCCTCCTGCTGCCTGCACATCCTCCGCCGGCTGGGGTGCAGTCGTAGATGTGGCCACCCCTGCTGGACGTCCGACTCCCGACTGTGGCAGGGATGCCTCCTCCACCAGCCTGGCCGCACCGTCAGAAGCAGCTCCACAGGGCACCCAGGTGACTGATGGGTGGGAAGATGGCACGGAGGAGGACGACTGGCGCGTAGGGGGTCCAGTTGAGGAGGGGGTCGTAGCAAGCCCCATCAGACGGAGGAATCCGGCCTGGGTGACCTGTCCCAGCAGGCTGACGTGGTCAACGAGCCATTCGAGATGACGTGCAGTCTCCTCATGAAAAGACTGCAGGTCACCTCGCATGGCCCGTTGACGCAACGCCACACCAGTCAGGACAGGCTCAACCCGGACCCGGATAGCCACGTCCGCAGGCAGAGGAAGGCCAGTTGACGTGAGCTCATCCCCTGCCTGGAAACGGGTCTGGACGTAGGCATCCCTGCTGGTGCAAGATGATGCAGGGACAGGATCAGGGACAGGATTGCACACAGGCACCTCCGCGGCGGCCTGTGCAGCCTCCTGTCCCTGGTCTTGCATTGCACCACTAGCACCAGTGGGATCCCCACCTCCAGACCCCGTCTCTGGTGCTTGCACGGCCTCCTCCTCCACCAAACCCCCCACCAACCTGGATGACTCCGTGCCATCTTCCCCTGTTGGGCCCTGTGGGGTCCCAGCTGCCCCTTCTGCTGCCGAGGAGTCCAACTCCAACCTCCGCCTCTTGGACCTCCCCGTGGCAGCTGCGGCCTGGGACGCGGCAACCGACTCCTCACTCCCCGACGAGATCACAACATGGGAGGGGAGCCGGGCCTTGCGTCTCCGGCTGGCGGTGGGATCCCCGCCGCTGTGCTCCACAGCACCTTCTCCGCCCTCTTCATCAGTTGACGCTGCAGACAGGGAGAAACAAAACACAGGCATCAGGGCACTGTACAATGGACACATACACACATGACAGTTGTACATGAGTGGCATTGGCAAACCTCAGACATGTCATCACAATCCCCAACACACATGTCATTTCAACTCGCACACATGAGCCATACCACAGCCATATCGCAACTGCGAGCACCATCCGTACACATACAACAGCATGAGCAGCCAAAGGTGAGCCAGACATCACATGCAACACAGGAAGTGCACCACACATGTACACACACCACCACACTTGCATGCATGTGTACACCTCTGCCAAGTGTTGCAGTGTTCAGACGGGCATCCATGTCACATCTGCCAATCAGGCTTCCACATACCGCTGTCACACGCATCCATGTTGCATCACTGTTGCACCCTTGTCAAATACACACACATGCACATGTACACAGTGCTGATACATGCAGCCGAAAACAACATACATGCGTGACATCACGGACATGTCTACTTACATACACATTCATCCAAACATGTGTGCCCACACAACTGCATTTGGCATGCAAGCCTACACACACAAGCACCATCCATGTCTCACACATTCCAGCCCTCGCATGTGTTAGCCCCACGGCCCTGTACACCCCCACCCATACTCCACCCCATACAAACAGATGTGCAACCTGCACACTACTGAATAATCACCACACGCACTGCTCACAATCAGGATGCATGTACACTTACCGCTCGACTCCAGACGGGTCTGCCTCTCAAGGACCTGGACGTGGAGCGCTGGGGACATGCGTTCCAGGACCCTCATCTGTTCTTCCGACAAGTGGCCCCGGCGCCCCTTGGCATCTGCTGCCTTCAAGAGGCGCCGGGCCTTGTTCAGGGTCCTGGATCTGAAGTCCTCCCAGCGCTTCTTGACATGTTGTGAGTCGCGGACTGCCACCCCCTCCGCGTTGATGGCAGTCACGATGTCAGTCCAGATCCGAGTCCGTCCTTCCTTGTCGGCGCGGGAACTTCCGAAGAGGGCATCATACTGCCCCAGGACTTGCTCCACCAGGACACCAACTTCGGTGGCACTGAAGCTGGTGCCCCTCTGCCTCTCTGGCCGGGGGTTGTCAGTGGTCTCAGATGGTGTTTGCCCCGACATGACAACCCCAGAGGCAGGAGTGGGTGGGCAACTGGGTCCTGGGGCTGGGCTGTGGAGCGATGGAATCCCAGTCGGGAGTCTTCGGTTCCAGCAGGGGTGGTCACAGCAACAGCACCCCTGGCTGATGTGCAGGCAGCAAATGGCAGGGCACGTGGGCAGCAGGCAGTCAGGCAGCAGCAGATGGCAGGTGGGAGCGTGCTCGGGGATCTGGGGGGCAGTAGTTCGGCCTTCTGGGCAGGAGCGTGGTCTTCCGTGTGCTTACGCGTGGCCAGCTTGATACGGAGTGATTTGGCACGTGAAAAATCTGCACGTCAGCGTGTAATTCGAGGAAAGGCCCTTAGCGCGTAAGCGCGTCTGCACGCATACGCATTTTCATTGGACAGAAGGCCCCTCAAGCGCAAGTGCCCCTGTGACGTGACGCGTACAGACGTGCATGGGCATTTCAGCGCGCGTGAAAAACTGCACGTCCGCATGTAATACGAGGAAAGGTCCCATGCGCGTAAGCGCGCGTGGAAAACTGCACGTCCGCGTGTAATGCGAGGAAAGGCCCTTAGCGCGTATGCACGGCAGCACGCATATGCGATTTCATTGGACCAAAGGCCCTTAGCGCGTGAGCGCGTCTGTGACGTGACGCGCGCGGGTGTTTCCCTCATTGCACGTGATGACAGAACACACGTGGATTTCCACCAATCGCGTGTGAAAGTTCCCGGCACCCCGGAACAAACGTACCCAGGCTAATCGCGTGTGGAACTTCCCGCGCACCCCGAAACACACGTACCCAGGCCAATCGCGTGTACGCTCACTCCCCTCCGATCACACGCGATGACACTCGGACGTACAGTCTTACCACGTATCCGAATACGGGAAACCCGCACACGGCAAAAGACGTGCACAGGCGTCAACGCGTCCGCCCACACGAAGGTGACAATCGATGATGACAAAGAGACAGTCAACTGTCACAACCCTACCACCCTGAGATAGTTGCCATAGAAGTGCCACATCGTCTGCATCCCTAGCTACTTAAACACAAGCCATCCTGTGTGACCAAAAGGCACACATATGACATATGACATGATATGGGCCATACACAAGTATTTCAAGGCGCAATGAGGCAGGGAGGGGGGAACAAGCGAAGACAGACAACGGTACTACTAGGCCAGGTGTCATTTAGATCGTGCATGTGCAGGGGTAGGGGGAAGGGAAAAGTGTAAGGGGACGGGTGGGGGGGAGTCCAGTACAGGGGAAGTAGCCCAAATAAATAATACATAGGTCGGCTGGTGGCAACTGCAAAGGTAATTGCAGACAAGTGCTGGGAAGGGAGGGCTGTAGGGATAGAGAGAGAGTACTGCAGTGCAGGGGTTGCCAGGGAGGCAGTGCAAGTGGAGAGTGGCTGGGCCAGGGACCGAGGTCGGTGGGAGTGGCCCAGTTGCAGCTCCGGTGCAGTTCCAGTGAAGAATTCTGCAAGGAGAGGCAGAGAGTAAGCAGAAGCAAAGAGGAAGGTCTTGAGGTGCTTCCAGAACTGGAGATGGTTCCCCTCAAGTTCAAGTCAGGCAGGAAGTCTGTTCCAGGGGGAGGGCCCTGCTGCGGAGAAAAATCTACCCCCAGCTAGTTGCTCTGAGAAGCGGATGACCCGATCATGCAAGGTGTGCATCGCACACACCTGCAAAACAGGCCATGTCCATCACTGTCATGTCACTCAAACCCACCCAAACATCAACATGACATGGCAAGCAATACCCATACACCATCACAGTAACGATAAGGTACACATTGCCATGTCCTAAATGTACAGTGGCATCGGACAATGATGCCTGACCCGGAATCAGATGAAATGACAGACCAACAAAATCTCCCACCCAAAATAAGTCATTTCCAAATGCATTACAACACTCGTAGACGTAACATAACAATGAATGCCTGTCTACATGCACTTTATGCTTTGCAAAATCAACACTGCAGCTCATGTGTGCAGTGTCCTACTCCTGCATCACACTGCTCAGCGCACAGCACAGTGAACAGCCATTGTGTGTGATGCACACCCTGAGCATCACATCTAAGTGACAGACCACATCAAACATCAAATTAGGCATGTACTGGATCCATAATCGGTCACAGAACATGTGCTGCAGGGACACAGTGGGCACCAGAAGGCAAACAGTGTACACGTGGATATGCAAGGGTGGGAGTACATGTAGTGCATCAGAGTGCAAGTATGTGGTTCTGCAAGGACATGCACTCCACATATGCATGTGCACTCAAGTGACCATCAGTGTTCCCTACACATCACATGTGAACATCCACCAGGTGTACACCCCAGCATGTCAAACCACAACTATCCCCTCGCACCTGAAAGGAAAACACAACACATGAACAGGCATTGATCAGCAGAACACAAAATGTAAATAGGATACCACCATTACTATGTCAGAGTTCCCATCACACTGCAGGGCAAGGCAACTATCAACAACACCCCCCCTCCCTCACAAATGACCATGACTCACTGAACAACTGCACCTGGGTCATGGAGCCTCCAACCCTCAATTCCACCTGGCCACAGGATCACCTTTACCCTTCGTCACCATCTCCCACCTTGTGTGTAAAAAGATGCCTGAACCCTCAGAATCCACACTCATTTCCAAAATCACAAAATCCAAGGCATAAAAACTAACCCGAACACCCTCCAGTAGATGACTTGACGTAGCAATACCTCACAAAGGCCAAGTACTACCACAATGATGCAACAACCAAGGTAGCACAGCAAAACAATGTCACGACAGGATGTGAGACATGTGTGGTACATGACATAGGATGATGCACCATGAATGGATGTGTACTGTCACAGGTCCCCTGTACAGGCGCGGGAGTGTCACGAAACAACCACCCCCACCATGTCCCGGGTGCCTGCAAGGTCAAACTCACACAGGCCCCTGAGACCCTGGTGGGGAAGGAGATTCAGGGATATGCAGTCGGGACAGGTGTTGACACACTGGATGACTGGAATGAGTGGCAGGAGAGGGGAGGAGGAATGACACATGAAACTAGGGAATGCACGAAAATGTACAACCTGCATGAACACATACACAATCCAAACAAACTTGGACATCATTGTCATGGCCTTCTGTAGTCCAGGCTCTGGAGTGGTACGAACCAACCACCCCCTCTAGGGTTTTGGTGCCTGCAAGTTCGGGGCTTACACAGGCATCCGCAACCCCGGTGGGGAAAGAGGGTCAGGGAACGTTGCTTGGATAGGTACGGGAAGCAGGAACACCGGGTAGAGGGTACAGGTTTCAAAATTGCATAGGATCACGGGTGATTAGGGAGAAAAAACATACCAAATTGAACCACACATACATCCATGCATCAGTACACTCCCCAGCAAGCCTATGCAGAGCAGTTCGAAAGAAAAACAACAAGACACTTAGCTCTGGTTTTGAGTGCTGGCCTCCTGCCTGTGCACTCTCAGGTCCGGTTACAGGAGCACTGCAATGCTGCAAAGAGAGCCACAGTCAACAACCTGTACGTGCCAATTACACAAAAACACAACACCAAACATGTCCCATAGCAACAAACTACTCTACAAACAGACAATCTGGGGTCGATGCTTCGTACCCATATATAACATCACCCCTGTGACGGGTCATACACAGTCAATGCAGTAAGTCAGCCGCTGGTGGGTGCGTGGCAAATGGAACACCAATGTGTCACAATTCACACAACATGCAATGTTCCCTGGGTAAGCAGACAGACCCATATAGCAAGCCATGACTACAGAGCAAGTTGCGTACCACCATGACCGAAACAAAGTTGGCAGTGCATTTATCATAAAGTACGTGGAAAAGACATGCACTGCACCCGAGTATGTCCCTTGCTGTATGTCCCTGTGAGCTTCCCCTTTCCATGTCTCGGAAGGCTACATGGTTGATACAAGTGCCTCAATGGACCTTGGAGTACCAGAGGGTATGTGCCACTGCCCCTGCATGTGTCCCAGACAACCCTACTATCAACAGCCATCAGTCCACAAACACATCTGAGCTGCATTGTGTGCTTCAACACCAATATTCGTCTAAGCTCACCCTCAGTGCTGTGACTAAGCCTGCATGTGCAACTCGCCTGGTGCAAGCTTTGCTGTGTCGTGGCCCCCCTGTGATGCTCACCTTGCCTGGAGTTCCTTGGAACATGTCAGCATTTCTAGAATGTGGGTCTGCAATCACTGTGCCTCTGCTTGTGCACACATGTGCATGTGGGCACCAACAAACGGGTCCGGAATTCCGTCGTCCAATGGGCCATGTCTGCTGGCAAAGGTGCTCTGGAGGCTCATCCCCCTGCAGAAAGGGCATGAAACACATGATTAATGCTTCAAAGTCATCTGTGTGTGTCTCATCAGGCATCTCATTACTTGACCATGTCAGAGAGTCACATCACAAATCACACCATCAGTCCGTCTTTCACATCCAAAGTGTGGAACACTATCTACAGCATGAATTGCAACAAGCACATGTACAGGAAAGATATGAAACATACTACACAATGCATAGCAATCAATGTACACATTAATCATGACACACCCCATCTAGCAAAAGCTGTTCAGTGGACAATGACACCTAAATCATCCCCACTAGGGGTGTCAACACAAGTCACACAGCACCAGACATGCCACAGATATGACAGTCCAAAGCCCTTGTGTAATATTCTGTAACACCGAACCATCCTTGCGAGCCCATGGATAAGGGAGGCAGGAGTGGCATATGTGAGTCAAGGACCCCAAGCAGCAAACACATACACAAGACAACCATGAAGGGCCCAGCTGGAACAGACAGTGGATGCCTTCAAAAGCCACAAAGCACCGCACCGTCACATGAAAGCACAATAGACTAGCAATTTTAAACTAACTCAACTATTAACTAATTACACTAACAATGGAAAACCTACATTACCTATTTAAACTAACTATCAAACAGAAACTTAACTAACTAAACTAAAAGAAAAATCAAAAATGGCCACATACGACCCGGGGGGGAGGGGAGGCACCCAGGAGGGGGGAGGTACAGGGTTATGTTATGTTATGTTACCTGAACTTGTAGAGCGCACGGTCGCCCGGGGGCATCATGGCGCTGGTGAGGAAGCTATCAAACAAGAGGAACAGTAACAGTCAGAGAGTTAGAATAGAGTAGTTTTGAGGGCTTTCCTGAAAGCCAAGTGGTTGGAGATAGACTTGAGTGGCAGTGGGAGGGTGTTCCACAGCCTTGCCGCAGCAATGGAAAAGGCTCTGCCACCGAGTCTTTCCCGGTTATACTTAGGAACCACCAAAAGATTGGTGTTCAGGGAACGAAGGTTGCGTTCTGGGATATACCGAACAAATTTGGTCTGAAGAAACTCAGCACCTAGGCCCTGGATAGCTCGATGGACAATACACAGTGACTTGAACTTGACTCGCTGGGCCACTGGGAGCCAGTGGAGTTGGCGAAGCACTGGCGAGATATGAGCTCCATAGGGGGAACCTGTGGCCAGTCTAGCTGCCACGTTCTGTATACGTTGAAGGCGTTGGAGAAGGCCCGTCGGCTGAGCGAGGTATAAGGAGTTGCAATAGTCCAACCGTGAGAGGACTAATGCAGCTACCACAGGGGGACGCATAGCCTCTGGGATCATAGGGAGGACCTTCTTAAGTACCCTAATCTGGTGATGGGCGGATTGACAGACCGTAGAGACCTGATTAGTCATGGACAGGGAGGTAGAAAGAATGACTCCTAAATTCTTTACTTTGCCCACTGGACAAGGCAGAGGGCCCAGTGAAGTAGGCCAAAAAGCAGGGGTCCATAGTGACGGGCAGGGAGGACAACCCACCAACATCACTTCAGTTTTATCGCCATTAAGCTTGAGCCAGTTTTGGTCCATCCAGACACCAACTGATGTCAAACAGTCATGAAGAGAAGCTGAGACCTTGATATGATCCTGATCCAAACGGATCAGGATTTGAGTATCATCCGCGTAGGAATAACAGTTAAGTCCATACGAGCGGATAAGGCAGACCAGCGCCCATATGTAAATATTAAAAACAGGGTGCTGCTCAACATCCATATGCGATGATGCTGAGCCAAAAAAAAAATCCTCCATGGGCTCAACGCCTGCACAGCCCGACCTATGTGGGAGATAGATGGTCGTCCGAGTCTGGCTCATCCTGTAAAGGAGGACGTGGCACAGTAGCCTGGCCACGCCTAGCCGCAGTTTGCCCCTCGTCGGCAGCAAGTCTGCCGGACGGGTGAGCCTGGTTCTGTGTGGCGATGTGACATAGGTCTGCATGCAGAACCTCACGTGATACACTTGCTTCATCTTGCAAGGTAGCACGTGTAACACAGAGTTTCTCCTGCAAGGCCTGGCTGGACAACCGGTGCAGCTCCCGGCAAGCCTGTAGCTCAGCCGAGATGGTACGCTCAAGCTGTGCAAACCTCTCATCTGCCTGCTGCCTCTGGGACATCATAAGGACACCCAGAGTGGATCTGAGGGAAGCATACTCCTCCCTCAGGGCATCCATGTGCGCCTCTGCGTGAGCAGCAATTACTTGACGCAGAGACGACATTTCAGCCTGGCGTGTCCTGTCTGAGGCCGCCATGCCCAGCCTGAGCGAGCGGGCCGTGGACCGTGCCGCCTGCTGCTGGAGAAGCACCTGTCTAGCAGGGGGGAGCACAGATCGGGCCACACGCTCCATGCTCTCAGTGATGTTCTCCATTGCTGCCCCCTGCCGTTCGGAATTGGCAGACATGTCTTGCTCCCACTCAGTATACAGCGGTTGCGCGCGGCGACCACGTTGCCGGGCTTCACCCCTGCGGGACCCAAGGACCGACTACATGCCCCCGTCGACGTGATGTCCCAGGCACATCAGTGACTGGTGTGGAGGGTGACCCTGCGTCCCGATCCACCACGGGCGGAGGAACCAAGACTGTCTGATCCCTCAGTGCAGGTGTCGCAGACAGAGGAGTGTCCACATCAGAATCACTCACCCCTGACACATGGACTTGATGCTCATCCAACTCAACATGGACGTCAGAGTCGTCATCAAGGCTGGACTTATAGGCAGCCAGAGACAAGGTGGACTGCAGCACTTGGGGGTTTTCGTGGCCTACCACCCCACGACCCCCACTAGTGCCGGGTTGATGTGGTGTTACCAACCCTGTGTCTGGCATGACAACACCATCCTCCGCCTCCATTGCGTCATCACCTGAAAAATAGAGAGAAAAAGGTCACTACACATGTCAGAAGCACACGACACACACACCGACAGCAAAGGCTTCCGGCAGACATGTGACACACAACATATGACCTGGCATGCATGCTGGGTCTACTTTGAATAGCTTCTGTGATCAGACCTGTTGAAAGGTGGCAGTTTCCATGGAAGTGGGTCTATGCAGTGCAGAAAATGTGTACGCCACTCACTACCTACATGTACAAGCACTCCATGGTGTGTGCCAGGAAATGTGAAGGCAGTGCAATGTCAAAATCACACATCACGTGCATTGTGCATTCAATGTGTACCATGTCTAGAAGACAAGCACCCCTCCACCCCAGTACCAAAGCAGGGATGCCTACCATGGTATCAAAAGGCTGACCATACACCTGTGTATTGACAGGCAGTGTTGACTGGCATCAACAGCTTAATGTGATTCAAATTACAACACTGCAAATGATGCTGGGACAGTGGGCAGGACACATGATGAAAACTCCGGAGGCCGCCCACGTGTGAAGAAGACACAACAAGAGTTGGACAGAGTCATTGGCCATTGAACAGGCTGAGGCCTGTGAGCCACACAGATTGTCAGAGCCTAAACATGTGTGCAACGCAGGACTGAGCCACAGTTGACATGGGGAGGCCGATGAGATGGCAGGCAATGTATGTAACCAAAGACTCATATTACAGTGATCATCCAGTCAAGGACACATAGGGGGCATGCGTGCAATGCACATGGAGCATGAATGGGCACTCATGTCCCTGCGGGACATCTGACCCATGAACAGTACAAGTGAGATACCCTGCATCGAGTACTAAGGCTGTACCACACGTCATATGTCTGGCAGTTTCTACGCTGGAAATTAGCATCTACACAGGACACATGAACAAGAAACTACACATTGGCAAGATTGAAGCAGACCAGTGCAAAGGTGGAACTGGGGTGCACAGTGGCGGAGGAGGGGCAAGGGAGCATGCCCACATGGAGTCCTGCATGCAGGCAGAGGAGACATGCATGACGGAAGCATTGCATTTCTTACACATCAAAACCATGTACATGTCACATGTAGCAGCAATCATGCACAACACATCCCACAAGTGAAACACACACGTCCTCAACAAACACGCAACAACAATCACTGGACTGGGCATCAAAGTCCAGCATCTCTCCCACTCCTTCGACCAATTCAGGTGGTATGAACTCCGCAACGAGAGCCTCATGCGGAGTGAGTTCTTCCTCCTCTGGTGCAGGCCCACCGCCAGTCACCAGAGTCAAGTTGTAATTTGAGGCACGCTTAGCCTTAGTGCTGCGCTTGATGTCATTCCAACGCTTTTTGCACTCCTGCGCCGTGCGCACCTCATGGCCGAATGAACTGACATGTTCCGCAACATGCTTCCAGTGGGTGTCACGTTGGGCAGTCGTAGTCTGACTATTGGCACCCACTAGCATGTCACGGCTGTGGCCCTGCACGTAGTCCACGAGGAAGTCCAGTTCCTGCTTACAGAAAGGCTTCTTCCTCGACGTGCAGGAGGTCGTGGCTGTGTGTGGGGTCCCAGCCTGTGCTGCAGGTGCAACCTTCCTCCTCTTGGACTGTGGCGCAGACCCTGGCTGGCTAATGCCGCCCTGACCAGTATGGCCAGTGGGTTCGGTGGATTGAGCCAAGGGAGTGTCAGGTGGAGGGATGACCAAAGGCCTGACTTGTGTCAGTGGCAGCTGGGTGCCCACTAATGGACCCTGCGCAGCAACATCAGCTGTGGCAGGGTCAATTGACCGCAACGGTCCTGGTTGGCAGACTCACAACCGGGGTGCTGTTGGGTGCATCTGCCCCTGCACATGCCAACACCCGGCTGTTCGGGGCAGCGATGACATGACTGCCCCAGGGACACGTGTCTTGGTCTGAGCAGCCCGGCGTGCCCCTATGGTTTCCCCCCTGGCCTGTTGGAGATCTACCAAGGGCTCTTCAAGTGCCAACGCAGCCTGCGCTGGCAGACCCTGAGCCTGGGTGGCGGTGTCCACAGCTGCACCTGCAGCTACCACTACCCTTGGGCCCGTGGCAGTCAATGGAATGGACTGCCGGGTCATACGGGTGCCAGTGCCAGATGCAGGAGCTGCATCCCCCGGAACCACAGGGGGTGGTGGCATGGCTGCACCGACACATGGCACAACATTGTGCTCAAGTGGCGCACCCCTGCCTCTTCCCCCTCTGGGGCTGCCCTGGACACCCTGGAGTCCCCCTACTCCCTGGTCACCACGGCCACGTCCCCGACCACGCCCGCCACAAGGAGGACGCCCAGCTGAGGCGCCCCTCACCTTTGGTGGCCTCCTAACCATGGCACAGATGTAGTAGTGCTGGCACAGATGGAGTGGTGCCAATGGGAGGTGTACACCACAATTGACCTGGGCAATTGGGGTGAAGGGGGTGTGAAGCAAGATGTTAACAGCCCCCCTGCACCTGCAAGGCTGTATGTGACCCCGGTGATGTGGTGACGGGTCACGCAACGCTCAGGCACCCCAAAACTGCAGTAAAACCGTGCACGCAACCCTGCAGCCTACGTGCGTGGATTCAACCTCCCGCAGTACGCGGTGGCACCCAGTAACACGAATAACGCGTACGCGTGGGACACGCAGGCTACTATGACATCGAAAATGGGTGCGATACACAGGGGCACCCGCAGTGGGAAAAAGAGTGTGTGCGACTCACCGTCTGACTAGCACGATGCAGAAAAACACGCATAGCCAATACCCCCGCCAAAAGAAGAGATACGTCCTTGATAGCTGTGAAGTTGTGATGGCGCGCGAAACAACAGGAAGCAGCAACACACGTCGGTCTCCACGAAAGGCACGTACAGCGAACTGCTGGGCCCGCTCACCTTTAACCCGTGCTGAGGGAAACGCACGCGCGCGTCCCGTCACTTATGCGCATGGGCCCTTTCCTCGTATTACACGCGGACGTGCAGTTTTCCATGCGCGCTTACGCCCATGGGCCCTTTCCTCGTATTGCACGCGGACGTGCAGTTTTCCACGCGCGCTTACGTGCATGGGCCCTTTCCTCGTACTACACGCGGACGTGCAGTTTTTCACGCGTGCTGAAATGCCCATGCACGTCTGTACGTCTCACGTCACAGGGGCGCTTGCGCTTGAGGGGCCTTCTGTTCAATGAAAATGCGTATGCGTGCAGACGCGCTTACGCGCTAAGGGCCTTTCCTCGAATTACACGCTGACGTGCAGATTTTTCACGTGCCAAATCACTCCGTATCAAGCTGGCCACGTGTAAGCACACGGAAGACCAGGCTCCTGCCCAGAAGGCCGAACTACTGCCCCCCAGAGCCCCGAGCACGCTCCCACCTGCCATCTGCTGCTGCCTGACTGCCTGCTGCCCACGTGCCCTGCCATTTGCTGCCTGCACATCAGCCAGGGGTGCTGTTGCTGTGACCACCCCTGCTGGAACCGAAGACTCCCGACTGGGATTCCATCGCTCCACAGCCCAGCCCCAGGACCCAGTTGCCCACCCACTCCTGCCTCTGGGGTTGTCATGTCAGGGCAAACACCATCTGAGACCACTGACAACCCCCGGCCAGAGAGGCAGAAGGGCACCAGCTTCAGTGCCACCGAAGTTGGTGTCCTGGTGGAGCAAGTCCTGGGGAAGTATGATGCCCTCTTCGGAAGTTCCCGCGCCGACAAGGAAGGACGGACTCGGATCTGGACTGACATCGTGACTGCCATCAACGCAGAGGGGGTGGCAGTCCGCGACTTACAACATGTCAAGAAGCGCTGGGAGGACTTCAGGTCCAGGACCCTGAACAAGGCCCGGCGCCTCTTGAAGGCAGCGGATGCCAAGGGGCGCCGGGGCCACTTGTCGGAAGAACAGATGAGGGTCCTGGAACGCATATCCCCAGCGCTCCACGTCCAGGTCCTTGAGAGGCAGACCCGTCTGGAGTTGAGCGGTAAGTGTACATGCATCCTGATTGTGAGCAGTGCGTGTGGTTATTATTCAGTAGTGTGCAGGTTGCACATCTGTTTGTATGGGGTGGAGTATGGGTGGGGGTGTACAGGTCCGTGGGGCTAACACATGCGAGGGCTGGAATGTGTGAGACATGGATGGTGCTTGTGTGTGTAGGCTTGCATGCCAAATGCAGTTGTGTGGGCACACATGTTTGGATGAATGTGTATGTAAGTAGACATGTCCGTGATGTCACGCATGTATGTTGTTTTCGGCTGCATGTATCAGCACTGTGTACATGTGCATGTGTGTGTATTTGACAAGGGTGCAACAGTGATGCAACATGGATGCGTGTGACAGCAGTATGTGGAAGCCTGATTGGCAGATGTGACATGGATGCCCGTCTGAACACTGCGACACTTGGCAGAGGTGTACACATGCATGCAAGTGTGGTGGTGTGTGTACATGTGTGGTGCACTTCCTGTGTTGCATGTGATGTCTGGCTCACCTTTGGCTGCTCATGCTGTTGTATGGGTATGGATGGTGCTGGCAGTTGCGATATGGCTGTGGTATGGCTCTTGTGTGCGAGTTGAAATGACATGCGTGTTGGGGATTGTGATGGCATGTCTGAGGTTTGCCAATGCCACTCATGTACAACTGTCATGTGTGTATGTGTCCATTGTACAGTGCCCTGATGCCTGTGTTTTATTTCTCCCTGTCTGCAGCGTCAACTGATGAAGAGGGCGGAGAAGGTGCTGTGGAGCACAGCGGCGGGGATCCCACCACCAGCCAGAGACGCAAGGCTCGGCTCCCCTCCCATGTTGTGATCTTGTCGGGGAGTGAGGAGTCCGGTGCCGCGTCCCAGGCCGCAGCTGCCGGGGGGAGGTCCAAGAGGCGGAGGTTGGAGTTGGACTCCTCGGCAGCAGAAGGGGCAGCTGGGACCCCACAGGGCCCAACAGGGGAAGATGGCACAGAGTCATCCAGGTTGGTAGGGGGTTTGGTGGAGGAGGAGGCCGTGCAAGCACCAGAGACGGGGTCAGGAGGTGGGGATCCCACTGGTGCTAGTGGTGCAGTGCAGGACCAGGGACAGGAGGCAGCACAGGCCGCCGCAGAGGTGCCTGTGTGCAATCCTGTCCCTGATCCTGTCCCTGCATCATCTTGCACCAGCAGGGATGCCTACGTCCAGACCCGTTTCCAGGCAGGGGATGAGCTCACGTCAACTGGCCTTCCTCTGCCTGCGGACGTGGCTATCCGGGTCCGGGTTGAGCCTGTCCTGGCTGGTGTGGCGTTGCGTCAACGGGCCATGCGAGGTGACCTGCAGTCTTTTCATGAGGGGACTGCACGTCATCTCGAATGGCTCGTTGACCACGTCAGCCTGCTGGGACAGGTCACCCAGGCCGGATTCCTCCGTCTGATGGGGCTTGCTACGACCCCCTCCACAACTGGACCCCCTACGTGCCAGTCATCCTCCGTGCCATCTTCCCACCCATCAGTCACCTGTGTGCCCTGTGGAGCTGCCTCTGACGATGCGGCCAGGCTGGTGGAGGAGGCATCCCTGCCACAGTCGGGAGTCGGACGTCCAGCAGGGGTGGCCACATCTACGACTGCACCCCAGCCGGCGGAGGATGTGCAGGCAGCAGGAGGCAGTGCACGGGCAGAGGCACAGCAGCAGCAGCAACGTGGTGGGAGCCATGAAGGCTCGGGGCCTTCAACATTGGAGGGGCAGGCATCGGCCGGAGGGCAGGAGGACCCAGGACAGAGAGTGTCTTCCATGTGGCAGCGGTTGGGCCACGCCATAGATGCGGAGCGGCAGCAGGCGGAAGAGGCACGGCTCACAATGGTCAGGGCAGAGAACTCCATGCGGAGGTCCCTGAGGCGGGCCGAGTGCCTCGAGGCAATCCGCAGGGGTTTGGAGGTGGACACGTCGACGGCCCTGCGGACCCTCGGGGCCATGAAGGAGGACCGCCTCCGGGACATTGAGGAGGAGTTCGATGATGCCCTGGCCCGGGACATCCACAAGAGAGCCGTGAAACTAGCCCGCTGCCCTTGTACATAGTTATGTAGGTAGTGTTAGGTTTCATTTTTGTTTTGATTTTATTTGGACCTTTCGGACATAGGGCCACATTTTTGTATATAGTTTTTTTATTAGTTAGTGTAGTTAGATAGGTTTCCTTTCTTTTGTTGGGATAATGGACCCTGGCTTGTTCCCATGTACATAGTTCACTGTTGGATTGTATTTTTTTTCACATTTTAACCATGGAGCAATGGCTTTCTTTTTTTTTCCCATTGGATTTTGTTTTGTGGACATTGACTTTGGACAACATTACTTTGGAATTTTATTTTTGGTTTTGCTTTTTTTCATGGACATGCTTATTTTAATTTTTCTACATTCACATTTCTGTTTCTTCATTTTTGATTCTATTTATGTTTCCTTTAATACATATTTCTTTTTGGTGAACTTCAATGTGTGGTATCTCATTGGTTTCATGCATTTCATGATATGGGTTTTGAGATTCACTGACACCCATTTGGTGTATGTGAGGGAAATGTGTTTGTTTCGGAACTTGCAATTGGTGTTCTGTGATGTAATTGCAAATTATGAGTGGGTGGATGCAATACTCGGGTGGGTGTTTTGCATTTGGAGGCTGACCATAGGGACCAGGGATC
Source organism: Ambystoma mexicanum (assembly GCF_040938575.1). NCBI lineage: Eukaryota > Metazoa > Chordata > Amphibia > Caudata > Ambystomatidae > Ambystoma > Ambystoma mexicanum. Next base: position 655,188,240 of record NC_090933.1, on the reverse strand, counting down.
TAGATTGTGATGACATGTTGGCTGGGGAACATGAGTTGCACATGGGTGGGGGCCTGCTGGCAGGTGCCCCACAGTGCTGGGGGGTGGGGGTGCTGGGAGACATGGGTGGGGGCCTGGTGGAGGCTGCCCCTGCACTGCTGGGGGGTGGGGGTGGTGGGAGACATGGGTGGGGGCCTGGTGGAGGCTGCCCCTGGTGGCTGGGGGGTGGGGGTGCTGGGAGACATGGGTGGGGGCCTGGTGGTGGGTGCCCCTGCACTGCTGGGGGGTGGGGGTGCTGGGAGACATGGGTGGGGGACTGGTGGAGGCTGCCCCTGGTGGCTGGGGGGTGGGGGTGCTGGGAGACATGGGTGGGGGCCTGGTGGTGGGTGCCCCTGCACTGCTGGGGGGTGGGGGGGTGGGAGACATGGGTGGGGGCCTGGTGGAGGCTGCCCCTGGTGGCTGGGGGGTGGGGGTGGTGGGGCACATGAGTTGGACATGGGTGGGGGCCTGCTGGCAGGTGCCCCACAGTGCTGGGGTTTGGGGGTGGTGGGAGACATGGGTGGGGGCCTCGTGGAGGCTGCCCCTGGTGGCTGGGGGGTGGGGGTGGTGGGAGACATGGGTGGGGGCCTGGTGGTGGGTGCCCCTGCACTGCTGGGGGGTGGGGGGGTGGGAGACATGGGTGGGGGCCTGGTGGAGGCTGCCCCTGGTGGCTGGGGGTGGGGGTGGTGGGGAACATGAGTTGGACATGGGTGGGGGCCTGCTGGCAGGTTCCCCACAGTGCTGGGGGGTGGGGGTGGTGGGAGACATGGGTGGGGGCCTGGTGGAGGCTGCCCCTGGTGGCTGGGGGGTGGGGGTGGTGGGAGACATGGGTGGGGGCCTGGTGGAGGCTGCCCCTGCACTGCTGGGGGGTGGGGGGGTGGGAGACATGGGTGGGGGCCTGGTGGAGGCTGCCCCTGGTGGCTAGGGGGGTGGGGGTGGTGGGGAACATGAGTTGGACATGGGTGGGGGCCTGCTGGCAGGTGCCCCACAGTGCTGGGGGCTGTGGGTGGTGGGAGACATGGGTGGGGGCCTGGTGGAGGCTGCCCCTGGTGGCTGGGGGGTGGGGGTGCTGGGAGACATGGGTGGGGGCCTGGTGGAGGCTGCCCCTGCACTGCTGGGGGGTGGGGGTGGTGGGAGACATGGGTGGGGGCCTGGTGGAGGCTGCCCCTGGTGGCTGGGGGGTGGGGGTGCTGGGAGACATGGGTGGGGGCCTGGTGGTGGGTGCCCCACAGTGCTGGGGGGGTGGGGGTGGCGGGAGACATGGGTGGGGGCCTGGTGGAGGCTGCCCCTGGTGACTGGGGGGTGGGGGTGGTGGGAGACATGGGTGGGGTCCTGGTGGATGCTGCCCCTGGTGGCTGGGGGGTGGGGGTGCTGGGAGACATGGGTGGGGGCCTGGTGGAGGGTGCCCCTGCACTGCTGGGGGGGTGGGGGTGGTGGGAGACATGGGTGGGGGCCTGGTGGAGGCTGCCCCTGGTGGCTGGGGGGTGGGGGTGCTGGGAGACATGGTTGAGGGCCTGGTGGAGGCTGCCCCTGCACTGCTGGGGGGTGGGGCTGTTGGGAGACAGTGGGTGGGGGCCTGGTGGAGGCTGCCCCTGGTGGCTGGGGGGTGGGGGTGGTGGGAGACATGGGTGGGGGCCTGGTGGAGGCTGCCCCTGGTGGCTGGGGGTGGGGGTGCTGGGAGACATGGGTGGGGGCCTGGTGGAGGCTGCCCCTGCACTGCTGGGGGGGTGGGGGTGGTTGTCGACATGGGTGGGGGCCTGGTGGAGGCTGCCCCTGGTGGCTGGGGGGTGGGGGTGCTGGGAGACATGGGTGGGGGCCTGGTGGAGGGTGCCCCTGATTGCTGGGGGTGCAGGGGGACATGCGTTGGTGGGCAGTAGTGCAAGTTGACATGTAGGTTGGCTGGGGGTCATGGCCATGGTGGATGGTGTGCCTGCAGGACATGTGCAGGGTAGGCCCCTGTGGTGTGAGCCACCTGCAGGGGCCGTGGAGGGTGTAGAGGGAACACCTGGGAGGACCCACACGTGCAATTCACGTGTGGTGCTCCCCGCGCACCCCTGTAATACACGTACCCTGATGGAATCGCGTGTGGAACTTCCCGCGCTCCCCTGAAATGCGCGTACCCTGCTCGCACGGGCCTAATCGCGTGTGGAACTTCCCGCGCACCCCTGGAATACACGTACCCTGATGGAATCGCGTGTGGAACTTCCCGCGCACCCCTGGAATACACGTACCCTGCTGATGTCGCGTGTGAAACTTCCCCCGCACCACGAAATACACGTACCCTGATGAGATCGTGTGTGGAACTTCCCGCGCACCCCTGAAATACACGTACCCTGCTGAAATCGCATGTGGCACTTCCCGCGCACCCCTGAGATACGTGTACCCTGCTTGCACAGGCCCAATCGCGTGTGGAATTTCCCGCGCACCCCTGAAATACACGTACCCTGCTGAGATTGCGTGTGAAACTTGCCCCGCACCCCGAAATACACGTACCCTGCTGAAATCCCGTGTGGCACTTCCCGCGCACCCCTGAGATACGCGTACCCTGCGGAAATCACGTGTGGAACTTCCCGCGCACCCCTGAAATACGCGTACCCTGCTCGCACGGGGCCATTCGCGTGAGGTACTTCCCGCGCACCCCAGTGATACACGTAGCCCGCTTGCCGTGCTGGTACAGGGTTAGCGCAGCCCTTTGCGCTGGATTGGGTATATTGATGGCTTTTCCCTGCGCGAGAGGCAATCTTGGGGGCGTAACTGGTGCTGCTGCAGGGTCTCTGCTCGCCACTGTGCGCCACGGCTGGTTTTGGTGGCTCGAATCCATGAATACGCTGTGCGCAGAAATGGATTTTAGCGCACGCGGCTGGCGCAGGGATTCGCACGCGCACAATGTGCGCCAGCCGCGTACGCCACTTGTGCGCTGAATTCTATGAATTACCCCCATAAAATAGAACGACTGCTGAAAGCAACCCAACATTTTGTGGGAACAACTCTTTGGGATCATATATACCATATACCAAATAAGCATATAGGTATCCCACTCTAACAGCTATATAAACCAGAGCGAAAGGGTTTGTGACTGCCAAAAGAAGACCGTGCATAGTGGAGGACGTCCACAGGAACCTGTATAGTTGGCCAAAGTAGCGTAGTGCATCAGATGGATGGCACAGCCTGCAAAATGGATGCAATTACAACTATGTCGAAACGTGAGGGTCAGATACCATATCAAGAAGTATAATTAATAGACTCACACCGTGACACGAGTGCCTACATATATTTCTAACCGAGAGGGTCAGGTACTATATTAAATTCAATATCAAGCAGTAAAATGAATAGACTCACACGGCATGACACAAGTGCCTTCAAATTAGGTAACAGGTCCACTTGAAAAAATTCAGAGTGCGCCCGTCACAACGTGCTGCCTCTGTAAGCGGGAGAAAGTCAGTCAGCCAGTGTCTACAGGGACATGCAGGAAAATGTACTGTGCTTACGATTTTACCATGGTCGACAAGTGCCCAACGTGGGGTGTCTGCCGGCAATCACTTGTATCTGAGTGCCGCAGTTATGCGAAGTTCTAAAATACAAAGAACTAGCATGGTGGTTGCTAGGACAATGGGGGACTAATGAGTCCTTACTCGCTGTCAACTTAGATTGCGTAGAAACCCTGGCGGCCATCTTTGAATGGACTGCTGGTAGACGAGAAACAAGGCTGCTGTATGCAGAGCCTTAAAATAAAGCAATAATGTCAGGGTCAATGGGAGTGCACATTTACTGCAGTTGAGACATAATGGATGTCACCTGACGTGCGCTAACTATGAATGGAGTTGGGCGCAAAATTTAAAAAAATAAATGGAATGCAAGTGCCGGAGTGGGCACAGAGTGACGAGAACCCCGAAGGAGCGTAGTACAGACGCTCTGGCGTGATATGGAGTAACAATCCCGCTCATCTGACCGCAAGTGAGGGTGAAGCAACAAATGCAGCAAAAGTTGCTAAATGTGACGCCTACCGGATCCAACACAGAATACAGTGGTTGGAAAAAACAGACCCAAGTTAGGAACATATTATCAAACCCAAGGCTGAGTAGGTGGTGCACAAATCTACTAGAAGGTCGCAAGCCTATATAATAGAAGCCTATGTGTTAGAATTAACAGAAACATAGTGCTAGTAGTATGGAGGGACCACATGAAGTACCACAGTTATCCACACATGTGTCAGAGATCTATATCGGAGGTACATGTCAATATGTTAACAAGCAACAATACCAAATTTCCCATACTATGTAAGAAGTGGACAGAGTAACCTGCATATATCATCTACATCTCCAGCAGACATAGTGAAAGGCTTGTCACAGGCTAGTAAAAAAAGGGGCTGTATGTTGTGAACTAAGTATGAAATTCATAGATAATGTTTTAATTTTTGAGTTTATGCCACTCAATTGAGTCATTAAGACCCACTAGGTCACTCCTCATTCTGAAGACCATCTCTTGTTCCATTTTCAATAGTTTTCGGTCTAGATTAGTACCTGTGCCTCCTTTTGCTATTTGTAAGGTTGTCCAGGTAAAATCCTCGAAGTCGTGATTGAATGTCATAAAGTGTTTCACCATAGGGGCTGTTTCGATTTTGTTTTTGATACAGCTTCTATGCTCAAAGATACGAACTTTCTGGTAGTCATACCCACATATGGAAGCCCGCAGCTACATCGGATCAGGTATACCACATGGTCCATATTACAATTAGACATGTTTTTTGTTTCCATGGTTTGGTAGTACCTATGCCAACCTCTGTGGTCTTCATGGTGAGTTTGCATACCCCACAGTTACCGCACGGGTGATGTCCAATCATGGGATCCATCCCCCACATAGCAGTAATACTAAACTGTGGGTTTGATACGGACTTGAGTTTGCTGTTACTAACTCTATTTCCAATTGATGTGCTTTTTTTAAAGGCAACAATGGGTTTGGACTTAAAGACCTCCTTGGTTTCTAAAATCTTCCAATGTTTTTGTATGATGGATTTTATTTTTAAACTTTGGTCAGTGAAGGTGTTTACACAAACTAGTCTGTTCTCTGGTTCCTTCTGTGGTTTGGCCTCTAATAAAGCTTCCCGATGGTTGTTAAAGGCTCGCTTGGCCACTTTTTTGACCATTTTCTTAGGGTATCCCCGTTGGCATAATCTTTTTGTCAGGGTTCTTACTTCTACTTGATAGATCATATTGTTAGAGCTATTTCTTTTGAGATGGAGAAATTGTCCGAACAGCAAATTGTCCCTGAGGTGCTTGACGCGGTGACTGGAATAATCCAATAGAGATTTCCTGTCAGTGGGCTTGTGGAACGGTTTGATCTTTAATACTCCTTGGTGATGAAAGATGGTGAGATCGAGGAAGTTGGTAGTAAGGTTGTCATTAGGTTGTCACTAGTGAAAGTGAACTGTAGATGTCGGTTGCAATTATTGATCCATTGGACAAATTCTTTGGCTGAGTCCAAAGTCCCCTCCCACTCCACCTGTATATTCATTGATATACCGTTTGCATTTGATGATATGCTGTTTAAAGGGATTGGTATAACTGTAGATATGTTGTTTCTCAAAAATCTCCACAAACAAATTGGCTAGGCTCGGGGCCATGGTTGCCCCCATCTCGGTGCCTTCAACTAGTTGGTAGAATCTGCCACTAAATTCGAAATAGTTCTTAGTGAGGGCAACGCACCAAGAAAGGAAAGAGGACGGAACTGGATCATGATCATCTCGAGTCAACGGGATTTCCTCGATAGTTTCAAGTGTGGCCTGTTGAGGAATGTTGGTATAAAGGGCAACAATATCCAGGCCTAGCAATAGCGACGTGTCTGGGTCGAAAGGAAGATTTCAAATTGATTAATGGCATCTCTGGAGTCTTTGAGATAGGAGGCCATCAATTTGACATGGCCCTTTAGGTAGTGGTCAGCAAATTCTGAAAGTGGTTCAAGCACCGAGTTTATACCTGCCCCTATAGGTCCTCCTGGTGGTTTCAAAAGGGTCTTATGGATCTTCAGAAGACAGTAGAATGTAGGAATGGAGGGTTTAGTGTTGACATGGAACTCAGATTCTTGCTTTGAAATCCACCCTCGCTTACTCGCTTTGGAGACTTTATTGGTTATCAGGAGTAGCAGGGCTTTCGTAGGGTCTTCGTCTAAGGGCATGTAGTAGTTAGTGTTTGACAATTGACCTTCACACTCATTTATATAATCTACCCTATTCAGAATCACGATGGTGCCACCTTTATTGGCCTTTTTGATCCCAATGTCAGTGTTCAAAGCCAGAGATTGAATGGCATTTAATTCGATTTTGCTAAGGTTCTGGAACGGTTTGGAGAGATTTTTCTCTAGTGAGGCTATATCAGCCAGAACTTTCCTTTTGAAGACCAAAGATTCAGGTGAAAAACTTGAGGACATAATGTAGAGGGTTTCCGTAGGCCAGTAGGATTTGTACTTCTGTCCATGGGTTCGGCCTCAGTCTCTTTCTAAATACTCTTTGAGGTGAATCTTCCTTATGAATTTGTTAAAATCAATATGAAATTCAAAGAGATCATGTTCTTAGTAATAACAAATCCAAGTCCTTTGTTGAGGACCTGTTGTTCAATAGGTGTAGAGTGGCAGTCAGAGAGGTTCACTCGAAGCGACTCCCGCTTCTGGTTTGTTTGCTTCCGTCATTCCACGTGCTGCGATTCTGACCTTGGTATAAAAAAAAACGCAAATTTATCCCTTGATGTTTGTTGTACTGTCCTCTTCCTCTTGTGGGGGTTTTCTGAGCTGGAGCCAAAGTACCTTCACCCGTTTCGTCGGGATCACTGCTATCATTACTAGTACTGTAGGAGGTATTGAGAAAAAGGACCCTCCTGTTGTTTTTTGAAGGCCCGGACTAATGTCGTGATTTATTCTGGTAGTTGGCGTTCACATACTGGAAGGCTCTTTAATGAGTGAAGTGGGCTAGATCTTTTTTCATCCTTTGGATACGTTCTTGTGTGATACTATCTTAAAGTCTTTGATCTCTTTTTCTATTTCTTCTAGTCTTTTCTTGAAGTTGTCCAGAGACAAAAGTTGTTTCATATTCTCTTCAAATATTTTCAGATCAATTTCAATTTTTTCAGATGTTTCCTTAGCTGTATCAATTATAAGGATGAGCCAGTCATGACCACAGCGGTTTGCGATGTAGCTCCACTGTATGCAGAACTTCTCGTTATCCAGAATTAGGCGTGGTTCATTGAGTACCGTAAGTCCCTAGGGAAGGGATTTGTTTTGACATGATGGAATAGTCGGACTGCCACCCCCTCCACGTTGATGGCAGTCACAATGTCCGTCCAGATCCTCTCTCGTCCTTCCTTGTCGGCGCGTGATGATCCGAAAAGGGCATCATAATGCCCCAGGACATGCTCCACCAGGACAACCAACTTCCTTCTGACTGAAGCTGGTGGCCCTCTGTCCCTCTGGCTGGGGGTCGCCAGTGGTCTCGGATGATGTTTGCCCCGACATGGCGACCCCCGAGGCAGGCGTGGGTGGGCAACTGGGTCCTGGGGCTGGACTCTGGAGAGATGGTATCCCAGTCGGGAGTCTTCTGTTCCAGCAGGGGTGGACACAGCAACTGGACCCCTGCAGATGGCTGATGTGCAGGCACCAAATGGCAGGGCACGGTGGCAGCAGGCAATCAGGCAGGCAGCAGCAGATGGCTCATGGAGGCTGCTCGGGGCTCTGGGGGGAAGTAATTCGGCCTTTTGGGCAGGAGCGTGGTCTTCCATGTGCTTACGCGTGGCCAGCTTGATATGGAGTGATTTGGCACGTGAAAATTCTGCACGTCAGCGTGTAATTCAAGGAAAGGCCCTTAGCGCGTAAGTGCGTCTGCACGCATACGCGATTTCATTGGACTGAAGGCCCTTCAAGCGTAAGCGCCTCTGTGACGTGACGCGCGCGGGCGTGCACGGGCGTTTCAGCGTGCGTGAAAAACTGCACGTCCGCGTGGTAATGCGTGTAATCCGAGGAAAGGGCCCATGCGCGTAAGTGACGTGACGCGCACTGGGCGTTTCCCTCAGCACGGGTTAAAGGTGAGCGGGGGCAGCAGTTCGCTGTACGTGCCTTTCGTGGAGACCGATGTGTGTTACTGCTTCCTGTTGTTCGCGCGCCATCACAACTTCACAGCTATCAAGGACGTATCTCTTCTTTTGGCGGGGGTATCGGCTACGCGTGTTTTTCTGCATCGCGCTAGTCAGACGGTGAGTCGCACACACTATTTTTCCAACTGCGGGTGCCCCTGTGTATCGCACCCATTTTCGAGGTCATAGTAGCCTGCGTGTCCCACACGTACGCGTTATTCGTGTCACTGGGTGCCACCGCGTACTGCGGTAGGTTGATTCCACGCACGTAGGCTGCAGGGTTGCCTGCACAGTTTTACTGCAGTTTTGGGGTGCCTGAGCGTTGCGTGACCCGTCACTACATCACCGGGGTCACATAATGTGTACCTAATTCGCATACCGTTGTCTCTTCTGAAAATGTGGTAAACCAGGGTTTTCTCCTCCCGCAGGACTCTCAAACTTAGGTGGACCCACCACTGTGTACCTAATTCGCATACCGTTGTTTGTTCTGAAATGTGGTAACTTGTGCTTGCCGCTCTCTTCCTGTCTGCGTGCTCTCGCATCGTCTGTCCTCCCCCCGCCCCCTCCTACTCCATGGTGCTCTCTATCTCGCCTATCTTCTCTAACTGCTTCTCTATTGACTATCCTGCTCTCCTCACTAAATCTGGTAGGAAAAAGTTTAAAAAGGACATCCTAGTCCCCAACCCAGGCCTCCCTATTGCTGACACCTACACTAGTGCCTGCTCTAAGGAAACTCTCACTGACATCCTCTTTTTCGTGCCTTCGCCTGACCTATGGACCCTTCATATGGTCTCCGTGCTCTCTCCTTTTTCCTCTTCTCCCATTAATGGTGGCACCCGTTGGGTTGTCCTCTTGGCCTCCTTCCACTCCTCCAAGGCCATCATTAATGTCTACGCTAATGGGACCGTCTTGGTCCAAGGCCCCCAGGCCAACCTCCACCTCTTTGATAGATGCTTCCCACGCCTCATCAACTTCCTTTCCTCTCCTGCTGTCCCCCCTCCTCTGCCCTTGTCTACCTTGCCTCTACCCTCCCTCCCTGCCCCCTCTCATGCTCCTTCTTCACCTCCTTCTTCTACACCTCCGCAGGGCGTACCTCTGATCTGTACCCCTCCCCGGAAGGCCTTCAAGGATGGCAACCTTCTCCACATTGCCACTCTTAACTCTCGCTCTGCCATCAAGCATTCCTCTGATATCTGTCGCCTTCTCGAGGAACGGGACCTTGACGTCCTCGGTCTCACTGAGACATGGTTCACAGCCAGCTCTGTCACTAGCTTTGACACACTCCTACCTGATGGTTACATGATCCTCTCCGTTCCCAGGCCTAACCGTGCTGGGGGGGGGTGTTGCCCTTATCTTCCCTGAGTGGATTACTGCCACTGTCATTCCTACGCAGACCTACTCCTCTTTTGAATGTCTTGTCTGCCGACTCTCTCTCTCTCCCAGCCATTCCCTTACTGTGGCTACCATCTATCGGCCACCTGGTCAAATTTCCTTCTTCCTCTCTGAGTGGGCAGACCTCTCCTCCTCACTCCTGCCCGCTACCACTCAACTCCTCTTTCTTGGTGACTTCAACATCCACCTGGATGCCTCCTGTCCCCCCACTGGACTCTTTCGTGACCTCTGCGACTCTCTCTCACTCTCTATTCTCCCGTCTGGGCCTACTCATTCTGCAGGGCACACTCTTGATTCTCTGATCTCTTCTGACCTTCCCCTCTCCGTCCCTCTCTCCATTCCTCTCTCCTGGAGTGATCACTTTCTCCTATCCTCCCACCTCACCCTCCCTACCCCTCAGGCAAAGCCACCCTCATCATCGCCACCCACCTTCTCGGCCATCCGACCCATGAAGCCCGTGTCAGTTGAGGCTTTCGCTGCCACCTTCTCACCCCCCCTCCCCCTTCGGCTGACTGCCACCCTGACACAGCCCTCTCCATGCTCCACTCTGCTATATCTGATACTCTTGATATCCTTGCCCCTGTCATGAGAATCAGCCTGAAGCCCAAAGCCAAATGTAACTCCTGGTATGACTCGGATCTCGTCACCCTTAAACACAAGTGCAGGGTGGCAGAGAGGAAATGGCGTGCTTCGTGTTCATCCTCTGACAAACTGGCCTGCCGCCTGCTCCAAAGGCAATACCGTCTCTCCGTTCCAATCAAGAAGAGAGCCCTTATTCAAGCCCGCATCTCTGTGGCATCTAACAACTCAGCTGAACTCTTTAAAATCTGCAAGGAGCTTGCCAACCCTGCTGCAGTCTCTACCTCTCCTGTTCCCTCCCAGGCCCTCTGCACGGCACTGGCCTCTCACTTCATCTCTAAAACTCAGGACATCCTGTCCTCACTCTCCTCCTATCACCTCCCTCCCTCTCTTCCCTGCTCTTCCTATGGCCCTTCTGCAGCCACCCCTCCTCCCTCCTTCTCTGCCTTTCTCCTTTTTTCTGCTGACGAGGTCTCCAGACAAGTCCGATCTATGAAAGTCTTGTCTAAACAGGTTCACCCCTGTTCCTCCAAAACTATCAAGGACCACATCGACTCCCTGGCTCCCGCCTTGGCTGACTTTTGCAACCACTCCTTTGCACTCCCTTGTGCATCCTCTTCTTAAGAAACCCTCTTCCGACCACTCCTGCCTGGCTAACTATCGCCCAATCTCCATCACTCCCTTCCTGGGCAAGCTCCTGGAGAAACTGGCCATCTCCCAGCTTAACCTCCATGCTGAATCTGTTGGTAGCGTTCATGACCATCAGTCTGGCTTCAGAGCTGCCAGAAGCACGGAAACTGCTCTCCTGAACATCCATGAAGACTTACTCTCCAACCTTGATTCTAACACTCCTTGTGTTCTCATTTTGCTCGATCTCTCTTCTGCCTTTGATACTGTCAACCATGCCATCCTGCTCAACCGTCTCCGTGATAACCTGGGTATCACTGGTCAGGCTCTGGCGTGGCTGACTTCTTTCCTTTCCAATCGACCCTCCCAGGTCCAACTTGGGTCCTTCCTCTCTGACGTCTTCTTCTCCACCTGTGGTGTTCCCCAGGGATCTAATCTCTCTCCCTGGCTTTTCAACCAGTACCTGTCACTCCTTGCTCACTGCATCGCCGCCCTCTGCCCCAACTTTCAGTGCTATGCGGACGATACCCAGCTCATTTTCAGGCTACCCTCGGCCTCCTCCTCTCCTTCCCTCATCTCTGACTGTCTGTCTGCTATCCAGGTATGGTGTGCCGCCAATGACCTCTGCCTTAATGCCAGTAAGACTGAGATTCTACTCATTGGCACACCCACTCCCTCCTTCCCTGCAGCTCTCTGGCCGGCCTCTCTTGGCCCTCTTCCTGCTCCTACCTGCAAGGCTAAAAACCTCGGGGTCATCTTCGACTCTACACTCTCCTTCTCTCCTCACATATCTGACGTCTCTAAGAAGTCACACTACCAGCTGCACCTCCTCAGAGGTATTCTTCCCTTCCTCTCCTTCCCCCAGAAGCTCACTGTCTCCCGAGCCCTGGTTCTCTCGAAGCTGGACTACTGTAACAGCCTCAATCTTAATCTGCCTGCCTCCACTCTGCGCCCTCTGCAACTCATCCAGAACAGAACTGCGAGACTTGTCTTTGGCCTCAAGCCCAGGGACCGTGTCTCTCCAGGACTGAAATCTCTACACTGGCTCCCAGTGGCTGCGAGGATTAAGTTCAAAACCCTCTGCATTATCAACAAGGCCTTCTGGGGCCAAAATACCTTCAACTCTCTCTCCCTAAATATCTTCCTTCCTGAGCCCTTCGCTCATCCGTCTCCAACTCCCTCAGGGTCAGCCACTTCTCAAAGCAACGAGCTGAGGGTAGATCTCTCTCCGCGGCAGGGGACTCCCTCTGGAACAGCCTTCCTGCCTCCCTGAAACTTGAGGAGAACCATCTCCGGATCCGGAAGCACCTCAAAACCTTCCTCTTTGCCTCTGCCTTCTCTGTCCCTCTCCCCTGCTAAATTCTACACTGAAATTGCACTGAATCTGCAACTGGGCCACTCTCACCGACCTCGGTCCTGGGCCCAGCCACTCTCCACCTGCACTGCCTCCCTGGCATCGCATCCCCTGCACTGCGGGACTCTCTCTGTATCCCTACAGCCCCCCCTTCCCAGCACTTGCCTGCACTTACCTTGCACTTGCCACCAGCTGGCCCTATTTATTTATTTATTTTTATTCTACTTACTTGTACTGCACTTCCCCCTCCCCTTCCCCTTGCACTTTTCCCTTCCCCTACCCCTGCACTTGCGCGGTCTGAATGATACCTGGCTTAGTAGGATCGTTGTCTGTCTTCCCCTTGTTCCCCCCCCGCCTCGTCGTGCCTTGAAACACTTGTGTATAGGCGCATTACAAATGCCATATCATATCATATCATCATATCATATATCATATCATCATATCATATCATGAATGCCACATCATATCATACAGCCTTGCAGGTGCAGGGGGGCTGTTAACATCTTGCTTCCCACCCCCTTCACCCCAATTGCCCAGGTCAATTGTGGTGTACACCTCCCATTGGCACTACTCCATCTGTGCCGGCACTACTACATCTGTGCCATGGTTGGGAGGACACCAAAGGTGAGGGGCGTCTCAGCTGGGCGTACTCCTCATGGTGGGCGTGGTCGGGGACATGGCCGTGGTGACCAGGGAGTAGGGGGACTCCAGGTTGTCCAGGGCGGCCACAGAGGGGGAAGAGGCAGGGGTGCACCACTTGAGCACAATGTTGTGCCATGTGTTGGTGCAGTCATGCCACCACCCCCTGTGGTTCCGGGGGATGCAGCTTCTGCATCTGGCACTGGCGCCCGTGTGACCCGGCAGTCCGTTCCATTGACTGCCACAGGCCCAAGGGTAGTGGTAGCTGCAGGTGCAACTGTGGACACCGCCACCCAGGCTCAGGGTCTGCCAGCAAAAGCTGCGTTGGCACTTGAGGAGCCCTTGGTAGATTTCCAACAGGCCAGCAGGGAAACCATAGGGGCACACAGGGCTGCTCTGACCAAGACACGTGTCCCTGGGGCAGTTATGTCATCTGCTGCCCCGAACAGCCGGGTTTTGGCAAGTGCAGGGGCAGATGCACCCAACAACACCCCGGTTGTGAGTCTGCCAACCAGGACCGTTGCGGTCAATGACCCTGCCACAGCAGATGTTGCTGCGCAGGGTCCATTAGAGGGCACCCAGCTGCCACTGACACAAGTCAGGCCTTTGGTCGTCCCTCCACCTGCCACTCCCTTGGCTCAATCCACCGAACCCACTGGCCATACTGGTCAGGGCAGCATTAGCCAGCCAGGGTCTGCGCCACAGTCCAAGATGAGGAAGGTTGCACCTGCAGCACAGGCTGGGACCCCACACACAGCCACGACCTCCTGCACGTCAAGGAAGAAGCCTTTCTGCAAGCAGGAACTGGACTTCCTCGTGGACTACGTGCGGGGCCACAGCCGTGACATGGTAGTGGTGCCAATAGTCAGACTACAGCTGGCCACCGTGACACCCACTGGAAGCATGTTGCGGAACATGTCAGTTCATTCGGCCATGAGGTGCGCACGGCGCAAGAGTGCAAAAAGTGTTGGAATTACCTCAAACGCAGCGCTAAGGCTAAGCGTGCCTCTAATTACAACTTGACTCTGGTGACTGTCGGTGGGCCTGCACCAGAGGAGGAAGAGCTCACTCCGCATGAGGCACTCGTTGCAGAGTTCATACCACCTGAATTGGTCGAAGGAGTGGGAGAGATGCTGGACTTTGATGCCCAGTCCAGTGAGTGTTGATGCGTGTTTGTTGAGGACGTGTGTGTTTCACTTGCGGGAGGTTTTGTGCATGATTGCCACTACATGTGACGTGTACATGGTTCTGATGTGTAAGTAATGTAATGCTTCCATGATGCATGTCTGCTCTGCTGGATGGTGGACATGTGGAGCAGACGGGGACTGTCCGCAACACCACTATTGCACCCTACTGACATGCTGGTTACAAGTATGCCCCTCCGGTCCATGTTCCAGCTCACTGGCCCTTCTGCATGTGGCGTGGGGTGACCTTCCTCTCAGCCCAGGCACAATGTCATTGCATGACTGACGTGCATGTCTCCTCTGCCTGCATGCGGGGACTCCATGTAGGCATGCTCCCTTGCCCCTCCTCCGCAACTCTGCACCCCAGTTCCACCTTTGCACTGGTCTGCTTCAATCTTGCCATTGTGTACTTTCCTGTTCATGCGTCCTGTGTACATGCTAACTTCCAGCGTACAATCTGCCAGACATATGCCGTGTGGTACAGCCTTAGTACTTGATGCAGGGTATCTCACTTGTACTGTGCATAGGTCAGATGTCCCGCGGGGACATGAGTGCCCATTCATGCTCCATGTGCATTGCACGCATGCCCCTATGTGTCCTTGACTGGATGATCACTGTAATACAACTCCTGGGTGACATACATTGCATGGAAGCTCATCAGCCTTCCCATGTCAACTGTGGCTCAGTACTGCGTTGCACACATGTTTAGGGTCTGACAATCTGTGTGGCTCACAGGCCTCAGCCTGTTTAAAGGCAAATGACTCTGTCCGACTGTTGTAGTGTCTTCTTCACACGTGGGCGGCCTCCAGAGTTTTCATCATGTGTCCTGCTTACTGTCCCATCATCATTTGCAGTGTTGTCACTTGAATCACATTAAGCTGTTGATGCCAGTCAACACTACCTGTCAATACACAGGTGTATGGTCAGCCTTTTGATACCATGGTAGGCATCCCTGCTTTTGCACTTGGGTGGAGGGGTGCTTGGCTTGTAGATATGCTACCCATTGAATGCACAGTGCACATGATGCCTGAATTTGACCTTGCACTGCCTTCACATTTCCTGACACACACCATGGAGTCCTTGTACATGTAGGTAGTGAATGGCGTACACATTTTCTGCATTGCATAGACCCACTTCCATGCAAACTGCCACCTTTCAACAGGTCTGATCACAGAAGCAATTCAAAGTTGACCCAGCATGCATGCCAGGTTCTATGTTGTGTGTCACATATCAGCCTGATGTGTTTGTTGTCGGTGTGTGTGTGTGTTGTGTGCTTCTGACATGTGTAGTGACCTTTTTTCTCTCTATTTTACAGGTGATGATGCAATGGAGGCGGAGGATGGTGTTGTCATGCCAGACACAGGGTTGTTACCACTACATCAACCCGGCACAAGTGGGGTCGTGGGGTGGTAGGCCATGAAAACCCCCAAGTGCTACAGTCCATCTTGTCTCTGGCTGCCTATGAGTCCAGCCTTGATGACGACTCTGACGTCCATGTCGAGTTGGATGAGCATCAAGTCCATGTGTCAGGGGTGAGTGATTCTGATGTGGACACTCCTCTGTCCACGACAACTGCACTGAGGGATCAGACAGTCTTGGTTCCTCTGTCCGTGGTGGATTGGAATGCAGGGTCACCCTCCACACCAGTCACTGATGTGCCTGGGACATCACGTCGACGGGGGCATGTAGTCTTGCAGCCGCGGGCCGTGCCAACACAGCAAGGACACCCGGTCCTTGGGTCCCGCAGGGGTCAAGCCCAGCAATGCGGTCACCGCGCGCAACTGCAGTATACTGAGTGGGAGCAAGACATGACTGCCAATTCAGAATGGCATGGGGCAGCAATGGAGAACATTGCTGAGAGCATGGAGCGTGTGGCCCGATCTGTGCTCCCCCCTGCTAGGCAGGTGCTTCTCCAGCAGCAGGCGGCACCGTCCACGGCCCGCTCGCTCAGGCTGGGCATGACAGCCTCAGACAGGGCACGCAAGGCTGAAATGTCTCTGTGTAAAGCAATTGCTGCTCACGCAGAGGCGCACATGGATGCCCTGAGGGAGGATTATGCTTCCCTCAAATCCACTCTGGGTGTCCTTATGATATCCCAGAGGCAGCGGGCAGAGGAGAGGTTTGCACAGCTTGAGTGTACCATCTCGGCTGAGCTACAGGCTTGCCGGGAGGTGCAGCGGTTGTCCAGCCACACCTTGCAGGAGGAACTCCGTGTTACACGTGCTGCCTTGCAAGAGGAAACACGTGTATCGCGTGAGTTTCTGCATGCAGACCTACATCAAATCGCCACACAGAACCAGGCTCACCTGTCCGGCAGACTTGCTGCCGAAGAGGGGCAAGCTGCGGCTAGGCGTGGCCAGGCTACTGTGCCACGTCCTCCTTTCCAGGATGAGCCAGACTCGGACGACCATCTATCTCCCACATAGGTCGAGCTGTTCAGGCGTTGAGCCCATGGAGGTTTTTTTTTTGGCTCAGCATCATTGCATGTGGATATTGAGCAGCACCCTGTACCTCCCCCCTCCTGGGTGCCTCCCCTCCCCCCCGGGTCGTATGTGGCCATTTTTGATTTTTCTTTTAGTTTAGTTAGTTAAGTTTCTGTTTGATAGTTAGTTTAATTAGGTAATGTAGGTTTTCCATAGTTAGTTTAATTAGTTAATATAGTTTAAAATTGCTTGTCTATTGTGCTTTCATGTGACGGTGCGGTGCTTTGTGGCTTTTGAAGGCATCCACTGTCTGTTCCAGCTGGGCCCTTCAGGCTTGTCTTCTGTATGTGTTTGCTGCTTGGGGTCCTTGACTCACATATGGCACTCCTGCCTCCCTTATCCATGGGCTCGCAAGGATGGTTCGGTGTCACAAACTTTTACACAAGGGCTTTGGACTGTCATATCTGTGGCATGTCTGGTGCTGTGTGACTTGTGTTTACACCCCTAGTGGGGATGATTTTGGTGTTATTGCCCACTGTTCAGCTTTTGCTAGATGGGGTGTTTCATCATTAATGTGTACATTCATTGCTATGCATTGTGTAGTATGTTTCTTATCTTTACTGTACACATGATTTTTGCAATTCATGCCGTAGATAGTGTGTTCCACACTTTGGATGTGAAAGACGGACTGATGGTGTGATTTCTGATGTAAGTCTCTGACACGGTCCAGTAATGAGATGCCTGAAGAGACACACACAGATGAATTTAAAGCATTAATCATGTGTTTCATGCTTTTTTGCAGGGTATGAGCCTCCAGACCACCTTTGCCAGCAAACATGGTCCATTGGACATGTGAATTCTGGACACGTTTGTTGGTGCCCACATGCACATGTGTGCGCAAGCAGAGGCACAGTGATTGCAGACCTGCATCCTAGAACTGCTGACGTGTTCCAAGGAACTCCAGGCAAGGTGAGCAGCACAGTGGGGCCACAACACAGCAAAGCTTCCACCAGGCCAGTTGCACATGCAGGCTTAGTAGCAGCATTGAGGGTGAGCTTGGATGAATATTGGTGTTGAAGCACACAATACAGCTCAGATGTGTTGGTGGACTGATGGCTGTTGTAAGGTTGTCTGGGGCACCTGCAGGGTCAGTGGCACATACCCTCTGGTACACCAAGGTCCACTGAGGCACTTGTATCAACCATGTAGCCTTCCGAGACATGGAAAGGAGCAACTCACAGGGACATACAGCAAGGGACATACTCGGGTGCAGTACATTTCATTTCCATGTACATTTTGAAACATGCACTGCCTACTTTGTTTTGGTCATGGTGGAACACGACTTGTTCTGAATCATGCCTTGCTATATGGGTCTGTCTGCTTACCCAGGGAACATTGCATGTTGCATGAATTGTGACACATTGGTGTTCCATTTGCCACGCACCCACCGGCGGCTGACTTACTGCATTGACTGTGTATGACCCATCACAGGGGTAATGTTACATATAGGTACGAAGCATCCACACAAGATTGTCTGTTTGTAGAGTAGTTTGTTGCTATGGGGCATATTTGGTGGTGTGTTTTTGTGTTATGGGCATGCACAGATTATTAACTGTGGCTCTCTTTGCAGCATTGAAGTGCTCCTGTAACCGGACCTGAGAGTGCGCAGGCAGGAGGCCAGCACTCAAAACCAGAGCTAAGTGTCTTGTTGTTTTTCTTTCAAACTGCTCTGCATAGGCTTGCTGGGGGGTGCACTAATGCATGGATGAATGTGTAATTCAATTTGGTATGTTTTTTTTCCCCTAATCACCCAGAGTCCTATCCAATTCTAAACCCTGTACCCTCTACCTGGTGTTCCTGCTTCCCGTACCTATCCAACCAATGTTCCCTAACCCTCTTTCCCCGCTGGGGTTGCAGATGCCTGTGTAAGCCCCAAACTTGCAGGTGCCAAAACCCTAGAGGGATTGGTTGGTTCGTGCCACTCCTAAGCCTGGACTCCAGAAGGCCATGACAATGATGTACAAGTTTGTTCGGATTGTGTATGTGTTCATGCAGGTAGTACATTTTCGTGCATTCCCTACTTTCATGTGTCATTCCTCCTCCCCTCTCCTGCCACTCATTCCAGTTATCCAGTGTGCCTATGCCTGTCCCGACTGCAAATCCCTGACCCTCCTTCCCCACCAGGGTCTCAGAGGCCTGTGTGAGTTTGACCTTGCAGGCACCCGGGCCACGGTGGGGGTGGTTGGTTCGTGCCACTCCTGCACCTGTACACAGGACCTGTGACAGTACACATCCGTTCGTGGTGCATCATTCTATGCTATGTACCACACATGGTTCACATCCTGTTGTGACATTGTTTTACTGTGCTACCCTGGTTGTTACATCATTGTGGTAGTACTTGGCCTTTGTGAGGTACTGCTACGTCAACTCATCTACTGGAGGCTGTTCTGGTTCGTTTTTCTGCCTTGGATTTTGTGATTTTGCAAATGAAGGTGGACTCTGAGGGTGCAGGCACCTTTTTACACACAAGGTGGGAGATGGTGACGAAGGGGAAGGGTGATCCTGTGGCCAGGTGAAATTGAGGGTTGAAGGCTCCATGACCCAGGTGCAGTTGTTCAGTGGGTCATGGTCATTTGTGAGGGAGGGGGGGTGTTTTGTTGTTGATAGTTGCCTTGCCCTGCAGTGTGATGGGAACCCTGACATTGTAATTGTGGTATCCTATGTACATGTTGTGTTCTGCTGATCAATACCTGTTTATGTGTTGTGCTTACCTTTCAGGTGTGAGGGGATAGTTGTGGTTTGACATGCTGGGGTGTACACATGGTGAATGTTCACATGTGATGTGTAGAGGACACTGATGGTCACTTGATTGCACATGCATATGTTGAGTGCATGTCCTTACTGACCCACACACTCGCACTATGATGCAATACATGTACAACCACCCTTGGATATCCACGTGTACACTCTGTTTGCCTTCTGGTGCCCACTGTGCCCCTGCAGCACATGTTCTGTGACCAATTATGGATCCTGTACATGCCTAATTTGCTTTTTGATGTGGTTTGTCGCTTAGATGTGATGCTCAGGGTGTGCATCACACACAATAGCTGTTCACTGTGCTGTGCACTGAGCAGTGTGTTGCAGGAGTTGGACACAGCACACAGAAGCTGCAGTGTTGATTTTGCAATGCACAATGTGCATGTAGACAGGCATTCATTGTTATGTTACATCTACAACTTTTGTAATGCATTTGGGAATGACTTATTTTGGGTGGGAGGTTGTTGGTCAGTCATTTCATCTGATTCCATGTCAGGCATCATTGTCTGATGCCACTGTACATTTTTGAAAGGCAATGTGTACCTTATTGGTACTGTGTTGGTGTATGGGTATTGCTTGCCATGTCATGTTTTGGTTTGGGAGGGTTTGAGTGACATAACAGTGATGGTCATGGCCTGTTTTGCAGGTGTGTGTGATTCACACCTTGCATGTCAGGGTCAGCTGCTTCTCGAAGCAACGAGCTGGGGGTAGATCTCTCTCCGCGGCAGGGGCCTCCCTCTGGAACAGCCTTCCTGCCTCCCTGGAACTTGAGGAGAACCATCTCAGGTTCCGGAAGCAGCTCAAGACCTTCCTCTTTGCTTCTGCTTTCTCTCTCCCTTGCTAAATTCTTCACTGAAACTGCACTGGATCTGCAACTGGGCCACTCTCACCGACCTCGGTCCCTGGCCCAGCCACTCTCCACTTGCACTGCCTCCCTGGCAACCCCCTGCACTGCGGGACTGTCACTCTATCCCTACAGCCCCCCCTTCCCAGCACTTGTCTGCACTTACCTTTGCAGTTGCCACCAGCTGGCCTATTTATTTGTTTTTTATTCTACTTACCCTGTACTGCACTCCCCCCCTCCCCTTCCCTTTGCACTTTTCCCTTCCCCCTACCCCAGCACTTGCGCAATCTAAATGGCACCTGGCCTAGTAGTATTGTTGTCTGTCTTCCCTTGTTCCCCCCTCCCTGCCTCGTTGCACCTTGAAACACTTGTCTATAGGCACGTTACAAATGCCATATAATGTCATGTCATATGTCATATGTGTGCCTTTTGGTCACACAGTATAGCTTGTGTTTAAGTAGCTAGGGATGCAGACAATCTGGCACTTCCATGGCAACAATCTCAGGGTGGTAAGGTTGTGACAGTTGACTGTCTCTTTGTCATCATCGATTGTCACCTGGTATGTGCACTCCGCAGGGGTGGGAGTTTAGGTGAAAAATGTGGCCACAAGCTGGGTCCGGGCTTCCTTGCCACGTGCCCTGTCCCCTCCCATGGGCAGCGCCTGTGCCTGTGCTTGGGGATGTGGGAGCACCACCATGTCCACCGGTACGCCCTGCCGTGTTGCAACATTGTGCAGGACACATGCTGCCACAATGATCCTGCACACTACTGGGGGTGCATAGAGTAGCTGCCCGCCAGAGCGGTCAAGGGAGCGGAAACGTGACTTGAGCACTCCGAATGTGCGCTCCACTATGGCCCTGGTTGCAATATGGGCAGCATTGTATCTTACCTGGGGTGGTGTGGTGGGGTTCCGGATTGGCGTCATCATGTGGTTGCTCAGAGGGTAGGCACTGTCCCCTGGGGAGGTGTAAATGGTTGTGATTATTGGGGTTTGTGTATTTGTGTGTGTGTGTGTGAGACATGCATGCATGTGCAAGGGCATTTGTACTCACCTAGGAGCCAGGTGTCGCCATGCTGCCCAGCTTCCAGGGCCCGGCTCAGGGCGGACATTCTGTATATGAAACTGTCATGGGTGGAGCCAGGGTAGTTTGCATAGACAGAGGTGATGATTCCCTTTGCATCGCATACCACCTGTACATTGATGGAATGCCAGAGCTTGCGGTTTCGGTAGATGTGCTCAGTGGCCCTAGGTGGACGTAGGGCCACATGGGTGCAATCTATGGCACCGAGCACTTTGGGGAAGTGTGCCACCCTGTAAAAATCCAGGACAATGGCCTGCCTTTCTGCGGGGGTTCTGGGCATGTATATGTGCCTGCGGACTGAGGGGCACGCAGTCATGATTTACAGTACCTGGTGTAGGCAGCGTGACTGCGTGGCCTGTGAGACCCCCCCCACTATGGCAGTAGTCCGCTGAAATGACCCAGTGGCCAAGAAATGCAGGACATTGAGCACCTTCTCCAAGGGGCTCAATGCTTGGGAGCAAAGTGTTGGGATATGTAAGGTCATCGTCCCTCTCCCTGACCAGGTCTAGGATGATATGGGGTGGAAACCTATACCTGCCGTAGACCTGGTCGTCAGGCATCCCAAAAAGGCTTGTCCGTGGTGCGAAAATGCGTGCCCTGGCTATTCTCCTCCTCCTGCGGTGTCCCACGATCAGTGCTGCGACAAATGGGGCATTCATCGTAGCTGTATATACGTGTTTGTTGTTTGCGCGCACTTTTATACTGTGCGCGGGGACGCTTCCGCCTGCCTTCCTGTTGCGGACGCGTTGACGCCTGTGTGCGTCTTTTGCCATGCGCGGCTTTCCCGTATTCGAATCCATGAATACGGGTTGTTTGCGTGCGTGTGGGCATTCCGTGTAGTTCCCTTCAGTACATCCCCAGTTATGCCTTCTTTTTCACGCGTTATTCCCCATTCCATGTGTTACGCCCACTGTTCCGCCCACTTTGGTTGTGTGCGCCGCGCTATGTGCGCTTTTGCTGTGTGCGTAGCGCACGCCGTGTGTGCCCGCGGGCGCCATGGCAGGATTTGGTGCACGGACAGCGGGAAACACGCGCAGCGTCTTCCTTGAATCGCAAGCGTGCGCTGGGTTTCTCACGCTTGCGCCACCTTGCACCCGCTTGCGCTGAGATTTTCGGCGCACGTTTGCTCCATGAATCGACCCCATCATGTCACTATCCTATAAACACTAGTACACTACTACCTTTCAGTGTACACATTTTTAAAAACAAGTCCCCTAAGCAGCCTACATACTACAGTCAAAATCTTTGCTAACATGGGTGTGTTATGCTGCGGCAGTTGTAGCCAGGGTCTAGAGTCTTACGGCACTTCTGCCATTCACCCAAGACTCTAGGCCCTGGCCACAACCGCTGCAGGATAACACACCATTTAAACAAACATCAACCAAATAACCACAACCCAAAAACATAATACATCCACCTCAAAACCTACCCACTTCAATTAACATCCTAAAAAATAATTACAGCCAACGTAGAAACTCTTCAATACATACCCTCTTCACCCAATGCTCTTCTAACGACCCAAAACCAACATCATAGTAAACTAAAAAAGCCAGTAGTGCGCCCAGTTTTTATTATGTCTGTGGACACCGCAAACACATCACAACCTTCTCCCACCTAAACAAATACAGAATTTGGCCCACCTCTTACTCCCCAACCCTCTCCAAACACTCATACACACCAGCACACTCCCCAAAATTGGATTTATGCTCACTTCCAGCGCATGTCGGCGCATCCAATATGGCGGGCGCATCGGAGCAATTTGACGCACCTCACGCCTCATCCCAGCCAATCAGAGAACATGTTGCGTGTCTGTGGACATGACGCAAGCCGATTATCCAATCGTGTCCTGTCCGCAGAACGTACAGGGAAGTGTGTCCGCGGAGCGTACATAGATATCACTAATTTTTTGAGACCTACTTTTTGGTCATTATTAAAAAAAACTACTGGACGGAGTTTCACCAAATTTTAAAAAAGCATGCTTTCGGGACCGAGCCGCTGCTCCTGCCGCAAATTTGGTGAAAATCCGTCCAGCTGTTTGGGCTGTAGGCGCGACAGAAATGTTTCCTCCATTCAGTGTATGGAAAACAAGACATTTTGGGGCCCCCTATAACTTTGCCCCCGCAGACCAAACCTCACCAAATTTTGCATACAAATCCAGAGTGGGCCATATACTTTTTTTTTTCAAAGTTTGGTGAAGATTCGTCCAGGGGGAGCGAGGTTATAAGTCACCCAAAAAGTGCCCTTCCTATGGGTTTAGCATCTTAACCTTAACTAATATATATTACATGGAAGCGGTAGCGTCTATGTAGTTATGGTTAAGTTGGTGTTTCCATAGGAAGAGCATTTTTTAGGTGGCTTATAACTTCGCTCCCCCTGGACGAATACTCACCAAACTTTGCAAAAAAAAGTATATGGCCCACTCTGAAAATGTTTGCAAAGTTTGGAGAGGTTTGGTCCAGGGGGGGCAAAGTTATAGGGGGGTCCCAAAACTTTTGTTTTTTCCCTTAGACATAATGGGAAAAAAATTTGCGCACGCCTACAGCCCAAACCGCTGGACGGATTTACACAAAATTTGCGTCAGGAGCGGGGGCTTGGTCCCAAAAGCGTGCTTTTGCAAATTTGGTGTAAATCCGTTCAGTAGTTTTTTTAAAACAACCAAAATGTAAGGCGAAACAATTAGTGATATCTCCGTTCGCTTCACGGACGGACTTCCCGGTTCGCTCCCCGGACAGTGCCCTGATTGTCCGAGCGGCTTGCGCGATGTCTGCGGACATCCGACGTGTTCGCTGATTGGACGGCGTGGGGCGTGGAGGGAGCGCGTCAGATTTTCGGTGGCGCCCAACATCTTGCATTCGCGGACAACCGCAGACAGTGAGGTGAAATTTGGTTTAAAAATTGTATTTAGTGGAGTGTGTTGGTGTGTAAGAGTGTTTGGGGAGGGTGTGGGAGTATGAGATAGGTGCAATGTTGTATTTTATTTATGTGCTAGATGCTTTTGTTGTGTTCGATTTGTCTGCGGACAACACGGCTGTTCTGAAATGTTCGCAAATAAACAGAATGGATTCAGTGTCAAGTTGAAAGTGTTCTAAGAAGACTCGTGGGGTCCTTGAATGTTCGCAGGGGGTGTTCTGAAGACGTTGTCTGTATTGTTCGTTGTCAAGCTGAAAGTGTTCTAAGAATACTCGCGGTGTCCTGAAATGTTCGTACATAAAGAAAATGGGTTGTCCTGAGGACGCTGTCCGTATCGTCCTCTGGCAAGTTGAATGTGTTCTAGGAACTTCCTTGTGTCCGCGGACATTAAAATGGTTGCAATGCTTGAATCTATGGGTGTGATATGCTGCGGTGGTTGTGGCCAGGGTATAGAATGTTCGGTGCATGGCCATTTGGCCATGCACGCAAGACTCTATGCCCTGGCCACAACCACCGCAGCATATCACACTCATAGTGGCTTGTAACTTTGGGTCAAAAACAAATTTATAAGGAACATTGTTATAAGCCAGTATGGGTGTGATATGCTGCGATGGGTGTACTTATCATGTTATACTTACTATTTGGTTTAGTAACGGGAGTCCATGTTTTTCTTGTTCATTTCTTTGATAAAAGAAAATAGCATGTTAGTATTAGTATTTTATAAAGACTTATTACATTGTACAATCAACATTTTCTTCTTTTTCTTGACCCTCATATTTAGTAGTTGACAAACCAGAGTACTGTGCAATTTGCTCAGTTTCTGTTTTTGTTGCTAAAATCATTGGGTCTGTGGTAGAAAAAAAAATCCATGTTGGATTTAAAAAAAAACTTTTTCTGTTATGCTAATGCTTTATACATTGGATTGTTCCAGTTTTTGGGAGCAGTAAGATATTAGGTATTTGTTTGGATATTGTAAATTGTAAAATTTTGGAGCAGTTAGGTACCAGTAGACGTATTCTAACTGTTTATTTTTTTATATAAGTTTGTGGTATTGATTTATCTGTTTGGATATTTCTAATTTTTGGGACAGTTAGATACCAATTGGCGTACTCTAACTGTCTGTTTTTTTCTCTATTTGAGTGGTATTAATTTATCTGATTAGTTGTTGTAGCAATCTTTGGGCAGTTAGATGGCTTTTGGAATATTGTGACAGTTTATATTTTTTTGCTACAAGTGTACTTAAGGTTTAAGTACAGTTTTGTTATCAAATTTTGGTTTTAAGAACATTAAATAAGCGTTTGCAAGATTTTCTGGTAATCCTGCTTTAGAGTAATGGTACTATCATTACATTCAAACCATCCACATTTCTTTTTTATATATGCAGTGTAGTGCCCTGAATTGGTTGTGGCTCCTGCGTGGTAGATTATACCTATTGTTGTGAAGGTTTTCCTACCAAGTGATATTTGACCATGTGTGAATCCAGTCAGCTTGCAGTTGTTTTTGGTACCATCTGCATTGTAACGTAGAAGCATTAGTATTACTTATTTACTATGTGTTTGTATTACTAACGTGGAGGGATTATCTGAATTGCATGTCGAACATAATCTACCATGGTTTGCATTTTGTACAAGTTGCTGAAATGGAACGGATTCCCAATTAGGGATTTTAGTAAGTACATTAGAAATTCTTGTGGATCTTCCTGTGAGTTTATAGTGAATTTCACCATTCCAGCACAGTAGTCCAATTGTTGTCTTATTGCATGATCACTATACGGGTTGTCAGGATTGTTTGTTGCGTTTCAGTGAAGTACTAACATTTACAAACACAATGGGTCTATACTGTGTAAGTAAATGTTGTCAACTATTGGTGGTAATTGAAATAGAATATTAATTGCTACATTTGCGTAGCAACTTACACCAACTATATTTGAGAGTTTAAATGGACCAGGTAGTTCTGTATCTGACTGCTTTTTTTGGAGTTTGTCTTCTTTCTTTGAAGAAGTACCTGGTTTACTTTCCCTAATTGATTCCTTTTTGCTTGTGGTACTTGATGAAGTATTACATTCTTTTACTCTCTTTGGAGGATTTGCAGTGACATCCTGTTACATTTCTGTTTGATTTATTATTCGTTTTTTACCTTTTTCCTTTTTGTGGAACAGAATATGTGTTTAGATGGGGGTGTATAGTGAGCGTAGTATATTGTATTTTAAAATGCAGGGAACATCAGCGTTTATTTTACTTGCATCAAAGTTGATTAGAAATAGACCGTCAAGTGTACATAAGCGTGATAGTGCTACGTAGCTCATGACTTCTTTAAAGACTGTGTTACCAATGTCTATCATTGCTTTGTCTAGGGTAAGACCTTGTGATTTATGAATGTTGACTGCGCATGCAAGAGTTAGAGAAAATTGTTCTCCGCTTACATACATGTCTTTGAAGAGAAGGAATCGAGCTGTTGAGCGTCCTATTCTTTTTACTTCTGAAAGTTTGTCAAAGGGAATGTTGACAAACTGAATTTTGTTATCACGTGGGTATGTTTGAAAGCCAACAACTGTACCCAGTGCTCCATTAACTAGTCCTTGGTCCACGTCAAGGTTACGTTTCAGCATTACTCTGCAATTTAAGGATAATTTTAATATCTTTTCTAAGCCTGCTGTGTTTGTGATTGATTTTTCTAAACTATTTAGTCTTGTTGTGGCTTGGTCACACATGGGTAGTGTCATTCAATGTACATCTAGTTTGTCTGTGGCACTAATTTCCATTATTGGTTGCATTTCTTTACTTAACATTATTTCATTGAATTTGAAACAGCTTGCAAGAGTTGGCATTAAGGCCATACAATTGACATTTTGTGGGCTAATTGTTCCATAACATCTGTAGCACATGCATTATCACCATAAAGTGCATGAATGTGCCAGGTTTTCAATATTGCTTCTACTTCTTTAGAAAGTATACCAACTCTGATACTTTTTAAGATGTTGGCATAAGTCAGATCTGCAGATTGGTGCATGTTTTCTGTTAATTCTCTGAATTGGAAATGTTGCAAAGGTTGACATTTCCAATGCTGTCAACAGTTTTACGGCAGAGTTTGTGTCCTAATGTTTTAAAAATAGGCTCACCTTTTACTGGTGTCAATTGAAGAAGATCTCCGAAAACAATAATGTGTTTTCCTGCAAATAGCTCTTCATAGTTTGTTTTGAGTACTTCTTGTAATCTGAGGTGAATCAAAGCCAACATTAGGTTGGACACTATGCTCACTTCATCTATTAGTATTATTTTCATTTGTTTCAATACTCTGCGTAGTTCCATTGCAGCTTCTGCAGAAAGTGTGTGATAATCTAATTTGTTTTGGTGTTCTACTGGCAGGAGTAGCAATCGGTGTAAAGTGACACCACCTATGTTGTAGGCAGATAAACCTGTGGGGGCAGTGACAACAGCTGACAGTTTGTTGTTTGTCAATTGTTGAAGGAACTTACTGATGATTTTGATTAGGAATGTTTTGCCAGAACCAGCTTCACCACTGACATACAATAGTATAGGTTTGTAATTTTGACAGGTGCATTCTTTGTTTTCATGTTGTACACCATGTGCAATTTCTTTTGTTACTTCTTGAAAAATGCTACGTTGCTCATTGTTTAGCTTTGATTGTAGTATAGTTAAGTCTTCTTTTTCTTCATACTGACACATGGTGTTTTCTACTTCTATTATAGCTAATTCTGCCTCATTTGTTATTAGTGGGTCTCCCAGTGGTTCTTGGCTTCCTGTGACAGAAGGTTGACTACTGTCAGGAGTGTCCTTATCTAGTTGGGCCTGGAGTTCTTTGCTTTGAAAGCGTCTTCATATGAGTCATAGTTATCTAGTATTTCTTCTTCTTTTCTCCATGGTTTAAAGAGTTGTAGCAGGGACATGTAATATACTTCTTTATGTTGAGCAGTCTTTAATGACAATTTGATATGATTAATTAAATTTGGTTTGGTGAGTTTTACTAAGCTGCCTTCACAGTTTGTCACTTTGTATTTACGGTTTTGTTCATCAGGTTTTATATTATTTTTGTATGTGTAGTTTTGGGCTATGTGGTATAGACACATGGTTTCCAAAGTGGGACTCCTGTTTGGGTAGTATGTGTCCAATAAATTGTTTTGTCTTGGCTGTTGGGATCATGTTTGGCTATTGTTTCTATATCTTCGTATGATTTTAGAACTCTTTTTCTAGATTTAGCTGGACCAAGACTTAGCCATACTATATTTTCAGATTTACCATACAATGCAGTACCAGTTAATCGATCAACTGCTTCATAGGATCCACATTCTCTATGGGACAGCATTTTTATGCCCAAGCTGTATAATTTCTGAGACACTGTTTTATCTGATGACAGGTCATTCCAGAGGTCTTGGAACTCTGTCTTTTCTGATTTGGTTAAGTATGCTGTGACATATCGTGCAACTGCATTATAATTGTCTGCAATGTACTGCACATCTATGTTTGCATTCCATAAGTGGGCAATGATTGCATTATAATCATTGATATATTTTTCTTCTTTCCTTTTTATGCAATATGTATTTTTAGGTGACTTACCTTTAACACTATGTCTAACTGAAGACGTGAGGTTGTTCACTTGACCTGTATTTGTAACTGGTCCAGGGAAACCAAATCGGCATTTAGTGTAGTATTTCCCTTTGTTTTTGTATTTGCGATGACAGTATTTGCCACATTTGTGTCTTTGGAATTGTAAAATGTTTGCATGACGATCATTATTTGTGGATTCTGAAGGAATTTCACAAGTGACATATTTTTCAATAAACTGTAAAACAGTGGCATCACTGTCTTGACCAAATTTAGGAGCATCTTTAATCTATAAAAGCATGTGGACATGTGGTGCTCCTCTGGCTTGGTATTGTTTTCTCCAAAAGAAGTGTTGCACTTCTCCAAGGGGAGGAACAGTTTTATTACAAATAAAATGTAGCATAGTAATGAAGCGATGGTGAAAATATCTTGAAACATTAACAGGATCCTGAGAACTAAGTTCTCCAGGTGTTAGTATATCTATGTTTGTTTTGTTTTCATTTGATATGCGTAGGAAAGCATGTAAATCTTCCCATGCAAATTCTGCACAACTTAATGTAACAAACCAAGTGGGTGGGCCAAGGTTTCTGATCATACAACGTACATCTCCATGACGTCGAAACCAGTACTCTTTAGTAGCATGCATATTTGCTGATAGATTTGTAAGATTTGCTTGTTAAACCTCATCTTTTTGTTGAACTTTTTGTAATAATTGTGTAGCTGTCATATTTTGAAAGTGTGATCCTGATTTTAATATGTGTGCAACTCTGTAACATAAAGTTGCTAGTTCACTTTCAAAGAGTAGGTGAAATATGTATTCCACATTTTGTCGAAATCTGGGATCTTCAGAATAAATTCGTAATGAGCGATATTCTGATGCTGATATTTGAATAGGTTTATAATCGTATCTTCTTCCTTTGCCAGTCGGAAAGAGTAGAGGAAAAGCACATGCTTCTATACTTTTTTCCCATATGCTGATTGGTGATCCTTTTGTTTGATGCATTTGGTACGTTTCCAGTGCATCTTCTATGGTGTCATTAGAGTGCAATGGATGAATTGTATAATGGTCTAAAGTGTTTGATATTGTAGCAGGATCTAGGAGCTCAAATTGACCAGCTTCTTGTGTCTCTTGAATTATTTCAGTTGTATCTTTCAAGTTTTCTTCAATATTAATTTCTTTGTAATATTCATTATTCTCTTTAAGATATTGCAGGGCTTCTCTAACTTTATGTAAATCTACCAGTTGTTGGCAAATTTTTTTGTCTTTTGTAGGTACTCCATTTAACAAGATAATTAAAGATTGTTGCATTGGACGTTGCACTCCTAGAGTGTGCACATTTTCTTTTGGATCTAATGGTAAATACACTACTTTTCCACGAATACCTTTCACTAATTCAGAGGGAGGTAATTTTGCAGTTTTTGGTTGAAGGCGTATTATTGCTTGAAATGGGTGCACTGTTTGAATTATGATGCTCTCATATAAATTAAGTTGTTGAAGGGGTTTTGGTAGTGGATATAATTCCAAGTTATTTGTGATAGCACGTGAAAGAGTTTGGTCGTTGTCAAGTTTTGTAGTGCTTTAACTGCAAAGTATTATGGGGTCAGTTATTTCGTATGTGTTTTCTGCTATAAGGTAGAGAGCTAATTCAAACAATTTAGAATCTTCACTGTCTTCTATTTTGTATGATAGGTCTACAGTTTCTTGTGTTACTTTTATAAAAAGTTCTGCGGCAACATACACACACGTGGTTTGGTACTTCAGCTGACGTACTTTCAAATTTTATTATTTCTTTTTTGTATGTGTGTAGTGAAAGGTTGCCATGTGCAGAATTGTTACGAAGTTGTTTTACAGCTAATTCATCTTGTAAGTGGGTTTCACTTCCAAAATATTTTGTCTGGATATAGTCGATTTCTTCTAGTAGGTCTTTTGCTGTACCATGTAGGAGAATGTTATTTAAATTGGCTAGTGCCAAAGCAGGACTTTTAGCATAGTACAGTTTATAAACTAGATTTCTTATATGTGTTGATATCCTTTTCATATCATGGAAGGTTGTTTTGCAAGTAGGTCCTGTAATG
Organism: Ambystoma mexicanum; assembly: GCF_040938575.1. Taxonomy (NCBI): domain Eukaryota; kingdom Metazoa; phylum Chordata; class Amphibia; order Caudata; family Ambystomatidae; genus Ambystoma; species Ambystoma mexicanum. The sequence goes on along the minus strand of NC_090933.1, from coordinate 655,157,619 downwards.
CAGGCTAATGAATGTCCGTGTAGTCCTGTGTACTTGTCTACTGGACAAGCATCCATATTTTGCAGTAGTTTAATTTTGATTTTGTCTTTGCTTTTCACATATTGATTGAGGAATTGGCGTAAAGACTTGAACATTTTTTTGGGAATGTTACACATTGACATGCATGGCCATTTGTACACTAGATGTTCTTATTCAGTTGAATGGATGGGTAAATCTACGTTTTCAGGGCATATTTTTGTAAGGAGTACTTCTTGTTCCATTATAGTATTATTAACATTTTCATAACCTCGACCACTGCTATGTATGGCAATTGTATTTGTTTGCTTTTGTTTGTACGCTTCTTCATTAAAGTATGGTTCTGTCCTTCTAGTGTGACTCAATTCACCTCCACAGATATTTAAGAAGTTATTTCTGTTGACATTTCGTTTATTGAGAAGTTTTTTTTGTAATTTAGTTATTAGTTTTGTTAGTGGTTTCATTCTGTTTAACACTAAAATAAATAACTTTCTTTTGAGAAGAATTGCACTGTATATCAACGCTTCTAAGATGACTTTCCTACGATAGGTTTGAAGTGTTGAACCTGGTTTCTCTCCTGTTTTTATTAGATTTTGAAGGACTTTGTGACGGAACATTTTGGCTAAAATACTTTTCTTGGTATGCTTACTTTGTACTATAGCAAGATTTATAGAAGAAGTTTTATTTGTAGTGATAGTTGATTTTCTGTTAATTGTTTTTTTGGTTGTTTTACTTTTTGATAGAGGAGGCAGAGTGTTTGTACTAGAAACTTCTTCTGTTTCACTACATGACTGTATTAGCTGTTGTGTTTCAACTTTTTTTTACAAATTCTGCTATAGATGGATGTTTATGTTGGAGACTTTTCTTTTCATTTGCTCTACTTCTGCGTTCCTTTCTACAGAGTTGCTTTTTGGTAGGCATTCTTTAGAGTCTGTTGAAAAAAATACAGAAGGTAAGAGTCGGGGTGTTCTGCAATGCATGTGTGTTGTGTGCATGAGTGTTTGAGTAAGATGATAAAGATGTATGTAATGGTGTGTGATTGTGCATTGGGAAGTACAACTACTAGCGATGGGTATTCTTGAATTAATGTGTTACTGAACAGGGGTTCAGATGACAGAAAAAAGTAAGCCAGTGGTGTGGAGAAGTATAAATAGTATATCTAAAGCTATACAATTAAAAGAGTTGTTTGTTCTACAACATCTAAATTCTAGCGGCTGAGTTGGGTAATTTGTGTGTCGAAAAATAGGACTTTGTGGGCCATTCTGCCAGTAAATCACTGTTTAAGACGGGGGGGATTTTTGGTCAGAATGGTGCAGAATCTCTATTTTTAGGCACAGAAATAGCATGAATTAACCTTAGAGTGTGTTTGAGTAATAATTCAAATATTATGGTAACATTCTACTTACTTTTTTTCTAAAATGAGCAGTTTGCTTCTTAGTTGTTATTTGTACTTCAAATTCGGCTGCTTCTTTTCAGGAGAATGGTCTTCACTGCAATTGCAAAAGAAAGAAATTAGTAATTTGGTTTGTATATAGCACTGTTTTTAATTTAGACATAGAATTTTCAAATTGAAATGCTCAGCGCCTTCCTCAAAACCATTAGAACTATCTTATGACTAACTGTAGGAAAGAAAATATCTTTACTATGGTTTGTGAAATTCATAATGTACCACTGTATACCACTATTCCTGTAACTAAGCTTTTCCACGTAATAGTGAGTAAATGACATAGCCTGCTTTTTCACGTAATAGTGAGTCAATGTCATAGCCTGCTTGTCCTATGTAAATGTAAGTAATTAAATACATTAAAATAATTAAAACCAATTATGTGTTTGTACAAATATTATTGTTTGAGATTTGATCATAGAGTGTGCATGTAATTTTGTTTGATTATATGTAGTCTATATATTTTATTTCTAAAATGTTAGTTTAACATTATTTACGTGTGTGTGTGTGTGTGTATGAAGAAATTAAACGGTATAAAGGTTTGTAAGTCACAGTTCATTTTAGGACAATGAAAAAATGATCGTAGATTCATTTTACAGATTATACAAGGTAAAAGTCGGTTAGAAAATGTGTTCATGTACTGTATAGAAAATATGCATACCTGTACTTTGTGTTCATGCATATGGATATGGACGAAGCTGCAAGTGTAAATCTTGGAGACTTGTATAGTATTTCTCGTAGATCGTGCTTGCCAATGGTATGAGACTTGTACTCCGAGAGATTTACCGTACATTTGCAGTGGTGATCTATGATGATGTAGTTACATGTAGAGGTCTTGGATTTGATTGGTGGATGGTCATGTGATTTCAAAGCTACATCTAATGAGGGATTGGCACAGAGAGTGAAGTGGAAATGGTAGAAGGGCTGTCCATGTTACGATATGTTCGCGGACATGGCGGTAGTTCTAGGACACCGCGTATTACATCCGGGGAATTTGGGGTGGGGAGGCATGCAAATGAGATTGAATGTACCAAGGGATTGGTCAGTAAAGTTTAGTGAGTGTGTTGTGCTAGGAGAGGTTTTCTCAGATATTCTTTTTGCTGAGAGAAGAACAGATAGCTATGGCTGAGTGTTTCAAAAAACAGATTGTGTGGATTTTGGGAGACTCGTGGATACATTGGTTGAAGGTGCATGCAGAAAGCTGTGGAGTATCTATAGATCTTGGATTCACACATGTGGAAGTGCACTGGCATGGAGCGCGTGAAATGAGGCGGTTGGACTTGCTACCTCTCTGTGCAACTTTGAAGATAGAGGAACATCCAGACATAATTGTAATTCATTGTGGAGGGAACAGTTTAGGACATGCGTCTGGAATTTCTTTGCAATTTGCAATGAAAGAAGGACTTCAGAAGATCATGGACATGTTTCCAAACTCCAAAGTAATTTTTTCACGGATTGCACAGAAACAAAAGTGGCTTCGTTCTTTCTCATGTGGTCCACAAATGGAGAAAGCAAGGCGTAATGTTAGTAAGGCTGTTTGTGCCTTCCTAAGAGATTTTGGCATGTCCTTTTTTCACAATGAAAATATTATGTTTCGTAGTACATACATTTTTCGCAGAGATGGAGTCCATCTTACTTATGCTGGCAATCAGATTTTTCTGAGAAATGTACAAAATGCATTGCAACCTTTTTTAGAAATGCAGCATCCATTTGGAAGTAGGTTTTAAGTATTTATAATTTTTGACATACAAACACCTCCCAAAGGCTCTTTTCAGAGCCACCACTTCCTCCCAGGGAAAAATGCAATGGTTACAATAGGGTAATAGCCCAATTTTTTTTATGTTCGCAAACTGTCCGCGGACTTTCAAGAAATACAATGGGCCCTCCTTTATTTATCTTCACTTCTATTTTTTAACTGTGAAAGGGGGCTCTGAAAAGAGCCTTATTTTTTTGATTTTTGTTATTTTGTATTTTTTTGGTTTTTTATACACGACACACTAGGAGAGGAGGGGAAAGGAGGGTAAAGGGGGGGACACCAACCACAGGGATAAGAAAGGGCGAGCTGAGAGAGGAAGATGTAGAGTGGGTTTTATTTGGGTAGTGAGCAGGTCTTCTCGTGCTGTGAGACGATAGTCTCAAAAGCACTCTGAAGTCGCTCCCGCCTGCAGAGTACTGTGTCACAGTACATACATACAACTGTGACCCTTGAAAGGTAAGGGTAATAAGAATTCTGTATGGCCTGTGAGGCAGCTTGAGGAAGACGCTGTCCCACAGAGGTGTTCCTTGTGGTGACAGGATCAGAAATGGAGGATGAAGTAGAGGAAATCAACCTACTACGCTCTTCGCAAGTTACAACCTGGTGAATGGCCCCAGTGTAGAATGAGTTGAGGTGTCGCTTCATGGTAGTGGTTTCAAAGCTGTACGAACCATGCCTCCCACGACTGAGTACCATTTTGCACTCATTGCAGGTGACACGGTTCGCACGAGCCTTAGGACCATTCCCATGAACGGTAAACAACCGTCACACCCAAGACTAACGTCTAGTGCGGGTAGTAGGGATTTCCTCTACCTCATTCTCATCATCCTCTTCTTCCTCCTCTGCATCCTCACTCCTGTTCCCCTCTTCAGGCCCTTGGGAAGGTGGTGGTGGTGGAGGGGGTGGGGGTATTGCTGAAGCAGGTGCAGCCCCAGGTGGCAATTCTGCAGCCAGGGGTGCCATCCCGATGGTGGAATCAGCAAGTTACTTGAAGCTGTGCTCTGAAGAATAGCCAGAAACACAATGAGAATAAGCTCTAGGGTGCAGTCTTTTATGGGGGTGCTTGTACGCGGTTCGCGGACATGCGCGCTGTCCGCGGACAGATCGAACACAAAAAAGGGTTTCAAAAAGTTTCAAAAGATATGTAGAAACTCAGGATTACTATGTGGGACTTGTGCCATGATGAGTTTTTATGGAAATATATTGTGGATTACTCAAAAATGTACTTTTAAATTGTTCGGGGACACAAACAATGTCCGTATTCAGAACATGCGATCAGCATGGGCGCGGTCACATGATCCCTCCGCGAACAAGTCCGCGAAGGAAGCTCCTGTCCGCAGGACACCAAATGCTCGGACATTGGTTTGTGCATGCGCGTTGATGTTCTAGACAGTGTTCGGGTTCTGAATTAATTAAAAGTGCGTCACACATCAAACGAACATTTCTGCACATCGCGTATGTTCTAGAACAGTTTAAACTTGCTAGAGAACACTACGGACAGATATAGTGTTCTTTAGGACACTTCCATTTTTGTTTGATTATGAACTTTTTAGGACATCAATTGTGCTCTTAGAACATTTAACTTGCTAGCGAACATTACAGACAGGTATAGTGTTCTTTAGGACTCCTCCATTTTCGTTTAATTACGAACATTTCAGGACACCAACTGGGTTCTTAGAACAGCTTAACTTGCTAACGAACAGTACAGACAGGTATAGTGTTCTTTAGGACACCTCCATTTTTATTTAATTGCGAACATTTCAGGACACCGCTTGTGTTCTTAGAACAGTTTCAACTTGCTAGCGAACAGTACGGACAGGTATAGTGTTCTTTAGGACACTTCCATTTTCGTTTAATTACGAACATTTCAGGACGCCGCTTCGGTTCTTTGAACAGTTTCAACTTGGTAGCGAACAGTACGGAGAGGTATAGTGTTCTTTATTAGGACACCTCCATTTTCGTTTAATTACGAACATTTTAGGACACCAATTGGGTTCTTAGAACAGTTTCAACTTTCTAGCGAACAATACGAACAGGTATAGTGTTCTTCAGGACACCTCCATTTTCGTTTATTTACGAACATTTCAGGACACCACTTGTGTTCTTAGAACAGTTTCAACTTGGTAGCGAACAGTACGGACAGATATAGTGCTCTTTATTAGGACACCTCCATTTTCGTTTAATTACGACCACGACCATCTCAGGACACCAATTGGGTTCTTAGAACAGTTTCAACTTGCTGGCGAACAATACGGACAGGTATAGTGTTCTTCAGGACACCTCCATTTTCATTTATTTACGAACATTTCAGAACACCCGCGCTATCCGCGTACATCTACATTGTTTTTAATTACAACACAATATAAAAATGTAACTTTATTTCACATATATTAATAATTTATGACAGAGAAGGTGAGGCAGAAATAGAAACAAAAACAGGAGAATTAGGGGTTTCAACATGATTGATATCAGGTGAAGAAGGGATGGAAGTCTCATCAAAACGTTTTGGATTATGGAGAGGGTTTGGGGATAATTGACTGGGATATGGTGTGGGGGGACAAGTACATGTGGGACAATGGTATGAGGTTTTTGATTTAAAATAATCCTTAACAAAAGTTTTCAAATTATTAAAATTGCTCAATAATAAATCCATTTTATCTTTTAAGCTGTCAAGCGTGTTTTCCATAACAGTTTCTTCAGACATATTTTCTATTTTGGTATGCTCTGTACAAAAAGAAATATATATGTTAAATATATATAAAATAAAAACACTTAAATGGTTTATATTGTAAAGTGTGTACCATTAGCTTCACTATTTTCTGACATTTCGTCATGTGGGAAGTGCTCCTCTAGCCATTCCAGAGTACTAGACGTTTCTGTGAGAAAAAATATATACATATATTTTTTTTTATCTAATACAGAAGTTTATAAAGATATGAGTAAAATGGTGTACACTTACTATTTCAGGTAACATATGTTCTGAGTAGTCTGTAGGTCTGTTCTTGGTCTTAGTTGTGGAGTGTCTGTGAGGTAACTATGTTGGAAGTTTATTTATCTTCTCTTGGTATATTCCATTTTAGAATATATTGTATTTAAATTAATGGTTAGTGTGGTATATATATGGGTTACATTTCTTATGTATTACCACATATAATATGTATGTGTACTACTTCGTGAATTTTTTAAATGTTATCATGTTGTAATATAACAATGAAACATGCCCCCCCCCAGTCTTTTGAGGTAGTGGTACTGTTGTCCGATTATGTCCTCGGATATCAAAAATTTTCGCGGATATTACATTCAGTAGAAGTGGTTCAGTATGTTCCATATTACATGTACATAAAGTCAAAGTTACTATTGTTAAGCTTTGCTACTAAAAACCTAAGAAATTCAATGAAAAAAACGTTGTTAAAGGGACGTTATGGTTAAGTTGTGCTACTAAAAATCTATGAAATTCAGTGAAAAAAACTTTGTTAAAGGGACGTTATGGTTAAGTTGCGCTACTAAAAACCTATGAAATTCAGTGAAAAAAACTTTGTTAAAGGGACGTTATGGTTAAGTTGCGCTACTAAAAACCTATGAAATTCAGTGAAAAAACTTTGTTAAAGGGACATTATGGTTAAGTTTTGCTACTAAAAACCTATGAAATTCAATGAAAAAACTTTGTTAAAGGGACGTTATGGTTCCAAGTAAAACCGAAAAACCCTTGAAATTCCCCAGTTATGGTAAGCTAAGCAACCATAACTCGCGCCACCACCGTGCACTGCTAAGACTAACACCCAGGACATCAAAGATGACATCACAAATGGGCACTTGCACACTGTAAAGTTCAAAATATGTACAAGGAAAAAAGTAAAGAATGTAAGAATGTTCATGGAAAATGTAGACAATAGCATCAAAAATAAAACAAAAACCATTACTGCATGGTGAACACCAAAAAAAAAAGTAATGTCCCAAAGCTCCAAATAATAAATAAAATCAACTGAAACTTAAATGTAAAAAACTATTTACAAAGGCAGCGGGCTAGTCCTTCTCCTCACCATCCTCCCTCAATGTGTCGGCCAGGGGATCATCATACACTGCGTCCAATTCCCCTAGGTGGGCCTCCGCTCTCACCTCAAGGGTTTGCATGGACACTAGCATGTCCTCTCCATCCCCTCCCACTCCCTGAAAGTATCCTTGAGGACCTCAGCCCGCCTCTCTGCCCGATGCAGTGCTATCTCCGCCATGGCTATGGTGAGTCTCGCCTCCCGTGCCTGCTGCCTCTGCCCCGATTTGCTGTCTGTACCGCATGAACATGGAAGTCATCCTTTTGCAAATGTCCACATTTGTGTCCTGCCTGACGCCGGGTACCTACCCCCTTTTGATGATATGCCCTGAGTCCAGAAGCCTCCTACTCATAGCCTGCTGCTGCCTTATTAACCAGTGCCTGCGTTGCCTGGCCAGCCTTCGGGTTGATGAAATTACCTGGGGGCATCCGGCTCCTTGGAGCCTGCTCTCCCTCCATTGCCACAGCTCCTGTATTAGCCTGTATTGGCATGGTGACCACCTCTACTGATCCAATGTTGGCTTCAAACTCAGGCAGGGATGTGATCGCCACGAGATAGGCCACTGTGGTTGGGAAAGGTTCACAGGGTGCCCTAGTGGTATCCAGGTCGGAAGGTGCCAGCGAGGACAACTGGCACACAGAGGAGGAGGGGTAGCATAAGTGGCCATCCCACGCACTGAATTTGAGACTAGGAACATAGCTAGCCAGTTCAGGAGACGCCAGACCTCATTTTGATGATGTAAAAGTCCACAATTTTAAGCCTGTACATCACGAATGACGGCTGTACGCCTCATGATACCAGCTTGCACGGGTTCCACTCTGTCTCGAATGGCCACATTCACAGGCATTGGGGTGTCGGTTTGTGTGGAAACATCCGACACCTGCGGATGGGTCTGGCCTGGGGCATGCCGGCAGGTGCATACTTGTCATGGCCACTCAGTCAGGGGCACAGTTGCCCATCCACCCCCATATGGGGGGCTCATTGGGGCGCTCCCAAATCCCTTGTAGGATACAGCATGGAGCCAAAAGGGTGTTGTCCTGGCGCCTCTGGGGTGCCAGGCTCATGAGGAAGACTAAACCAAGGGGAACTTTCCAGGCCCACTCTGCACGTGCATCTGGCACTAGGTGGGGCAGGGCATGCCAGCCAGACTGCTTGGAGGAGCATGGCTAAGAGCCCAGGGCTATATAAGCCACGCCCTCATACTGAGCCGTGCTTCGCGTTACTTTGCTGCGGCAACGTGACACTCACCGTGATCCTGTCTCCAACTATACTCACCTTCACAGACCTGCAGCTGACTCCATCTGCAGCAGAGGCAAACTCAGGAACCTTGCAGAACTTACCTTTGACTCCAGCGACTTACAGCAATCACTGTAAGAGAAGAAGAGTGAAAGGTCAGCAACTTTAAATTACGTGCTGCAGTTCAGTTGCTCGCGGGCGCGTTTCAGATTCTACATACCTGCATCTTGATCTCCTCTGCATAGCGTGGCTCCTGCTGTGCATCGCAGCTTCACTTCTGGAAATAGCGCCTCCGCCTCTGCTACTGTGGGCCGCTCCTGCTCGCCTTCTCTCGAAACCGAGCTGCATCAACACCTGAGGAAAGAAAGAAAACAACGTTAGAGAAGGACCATGTATATGGGAATGAACAACACGGAAGAAAAGACAAATGACACAGATCCTACAGAACGAACAATACGGATCACACAGACCGAACAACATGGAATAAGACAAAACAACACGGAACATACAGACAAACAATAAGGAGGACATTGAAAGAGCAGAGACAATTAATAGAACAGAAAGGGGAAAAAGCGACAATTGCCAGGACTACACCACAGCAGGCCTGGGTTAGTCCACATCAAGGACGAGTGAAGTAACTGGCCCAAAGAAGAATTGTGCCCCTGTAAGGGCACCAGGACGGAGAGTCCAGCATACTAAATTACCAGGTGAGCCTTCTGGCATAGACACTCACAAGGGATATGAACTGGTAGGGACGGGAAGGGGTATAGCACGACCCAAGCAGATCTCAAAACTAATCACCATCTCCCTGTCTACATAGGGTGACCCTCACAAAGCCTGTTTTAAGTTATTCCAACCAGGGGACCAGGGGAAGATCACCCTGTGCCCGAAGAGAACTAGCACCATAAGGCATCCCTGCAGAGACCAGGTGAGCATAACAGAACGCGAAGCCTACCCAGAACCTCTGCCTGGACATTATGGAAACCTCAGACATGGATCAGTTAGTCCAATTGCTGGGGGAGTTACGGGCCGAGATGCACGCCGCCAGACAAGAAACCAATGCCCTGAGGAGAGAGTTGATCGTGAACAGGGAACGTACCAAGGATCTGGCTAGGCAAGTACTCCAGGCCGATGCCGGCCAGGCCCCGCTACCTGGAATGGCCCCATCCTCTGCAGCCTCCCAATCCATGCCAATTCAGGTGGTTCTGCCAGGTGCCGTCCGATTAGCACCACCTGAATGCTACACCGGAGATCCCAACAAATACGATGTCTTCATGAACCAATGCCGCTTGCACTTTTTGTGCAGACGAGGGGCATTCCCTAACGACCAATCCAGGATGGCGTTTGTATTCTCTTACCTGGGTGGTAGTGCTGTTGATTGGTCTATACCGTTAGTGGATCAGGATGACCCATTGCTTCGGGACTTCGGGGGATTTCAGCATGAACTGGAGAAGTTATTTGCCTGTCACACCAGAGGGCAGGCCCTGAACAACAAACTGTTATCCCTCCAGCAGGGCAACCAGGATCTCCTAACTTATATAGCCCCCTTCAATAGATTGGTGGCCGAGACCAGTTGGCCCGATGAGAAAAGGACAATACTGTTTTATCGGGGCCTGCAAGGGGAATTAAAAGACATGTTAGCTCAAGTGGTAAACCCACCAGAAGGATGTACAGAGTACATCGGTTTGGCCGTACAGTTGGATCACAGACTACAAGATAGGAAGATTGACCGAGCACGGTTCGATGGTTGACCAGTCTATGTGTGGCTACGGGAGGTGTCAACTAAGCAGCCCGACCACTCGAAACCTATGCAGATAGTGGGTTTGCGAAACCCACTCACCAAGGCAGAGAGGGAGAAAAGAAGACAGCAGCAATTCTGCTTATATTGTGGCAAGGCGGGCCATTACCTTCATGAATGTCCAGTGAAACCACCTAGGAAGACTGTAGGGGCCACAGACAGGGAAGAAACGGGACCTGAGTTGGAAAACTCCAACTCCCGGCAAGTGTAGGGGTCCGCTTGTTGAGCCAAGAGAAGGAAACACTGCAGACCTCACACTTGGTCATTCCGGTGAACTTGATCAATCACAAACAACTGTCTAAACTGCATGCCCTGGAAGCATACATAGACAGTGGAGCTGTTGGTAATTACATCAATCAAGACCTAGCAAGCAGAATTGGCCTTCCCTTCCATCAGAAGCGGGCATCGGAAAATGTCATGGCAGTGGATGGTTCACAGCTATCTTCAGGTCCAGTACACATTACACTGAAAAGGTCACACTTCTGTGTCATGATGGCCATTGGGAAGACATTACCTTTGATCTCATCGGGGCCCCACACTTCCAGATGATCTTGGGAATGCCCTGGCTAGAGGCTCACAATCCTCGAATTGACTGGCGTACTAGAGTTCTGACCTTCTCCAAGGACTGTGCTGAAACCTGCTACAACATGGGATCCCTCTCTGGAGAACAGAGAAGAACAGCACAGAAGGAAAGGACCATGTTGGGTCTAACAGGTTCACTGCCATCGGAATACATGGATTACCTAGACATCTTTCAGAAGGAGCAGACTAACACACTGCCCCCACATAGACTCTATGACTGCCAAATAGACCTCATACCTGGAGCCCAGATCCCCTGCAGTCGGATTTATGCCCTTACCGAGCAAGAGAACCTCCATTTGCGGACATAACATGACCAGTACCAGGCAAACAGCTTTATTCATCCATCCAAGTCACCCACTGCCTCACCCCTCTTCTTTGTACCCAAGAAGGATGGGGACCTGAGGACATGCACCGACCATTGCTCCCTCAACCAGATAACTGTAAAAAATGTATACCCTTTACCACTCATCCTGGAACTCCTAGACCAGGTTAAGGATGCACAAATGTACACAAAACCGGATCTGAGGGGGGCTTACCACTTTGTAAGAGTCAAAAAAGGGGAGGAATGGAAGAACGCCTTTCATATGAAGTATGTCCTCATTGAATACCAGGTCATGCCCTTTGGGCTTTGTAACACCCCAGCTGCATTTCAGTTCTCTATGAACGACGTGCTTCGGGAACTACTGGACGTCTGCACCCTGGCATATATTGATGATATCTTGATATACTCAGGCAATGAAAAGAACCATGTTAACCATGTTTGTGCTTTTTTGGAGAAGCTCCAGCAGCACAGGTTGTGCGCCAAACTGGAAAAATGTTTCATTCATGTAGCAGAGGTCGAGTTCTTGGGCTTTATCCTCACCCCACATGGAGTTCGGATGGACGCACGCAAGATAGGCGCCATCCTCAGCTGGCCTTCACCAACATCCATAAAAGGGGTCCAGAGTGTGCTTGGATTAGCTAACTTCTACCACTGCTTCATCCCAGGGTTCTCCCAAATCGTCCATCCAATCACCTCATTATTATTAAAAAACAAGCCATTCAGTTGGTCCATAGAAGCGGAGGAAGCCTTGCAGAGGCTAAAAAAAGAGTTCACCATGGCACCAATTCTGAAACACCCTCGGCCAGACCTCCCATATGTGGTTGAAACCGACGCTTCCAACGTTGCAATGGGAGCAGTCCTTTCTCAACGGAACCCCTGACACGGGCCAATTGCACCCGGTAGTGTTCTGGTCATGCAAGTTCACCCCACCTGAAAAGAACTACGCAATTACAGATGAAGAACTGTTAGCAATCAAGGCAGCATTCAAAGCCTGGAGGCACTACCTCCTAGGAGCCCAACATACGGTCACTGTAATAACGGATCATGGCAAACCTACAGTACTTGAAAACAACCAAAGCACAATCTGCCCGTCAACTCAGGTGGGCACTCTTCTTCGCTGAATATGATTATGTGATCATGTACACACTGGGAGTGCGCAACGGCAAGGCTGACGCTTTGTCTTGCATGGGAGAAGGAGATGCTGCATACGCTACACAAGATCCAGTGGCTATCATCCCAGAAGAAAAGATTCTAGGTACGCTTACAGCACCTGCAACCTTGGATGACCTAAAAACCAAACTTTTAGGTTGTATGAGCAAGAAAGCACAGCAGGAATGGGTAGCAAAAGGAAAGCCTTACCCTTTACTGATGAACTACCATATTACCAACAACGCCGCTACATCACAAACAAGGATCTGCAGATCCAGATAATCACCAGTTACATTGACTCCCTTGTGGAAGGACATCCGGGCATATCTAAAACTCAAGCAAAGTTTAAAAAGGGTTATTGGTGGCCAATCTGGCGAAAAGACATCATCAGGTTTATCACAACCTGTGGAGTTTGTGCACAGAACAAATCCCAAAAACAAAAACCTGAGGGTCTTTTACATCCTTTGGAAGTGCCACCTACACCTTGGCACACGCTGTCATTGGACTTTATTATAGATCTTCCCCCTTGTAAGGGCTACGACACCATTCTAGTGGTAGTAGACCTGTTCTCAAAGATGGCTCATTTTATTCCACTGAAGGGGCTTCCGACTGCCACTACCCTGGCTAAAATATTTCTGGCACAAATCATCCAACCACACGGATTGCCATTAGCCCTGATATCAGATTGAGGAAGCCAGTTTATCTCCAAATTTTGGAGGAGAAGTTGCGATTTTGCTAAAATCAACCTACGACCATCCACGAGCCACCATCCCCAAACTGATGGGCAAACAGAATGAACAATACAAACACTGGAGCAATACTTGAGATGCATGCTATACCAATCCAAAGACATCTGGAAAGATGTGTTATGGAAAGCTGAATATGCATATTACAACTCCATCCATACCTGCCAGCCAACATGCGGATCCACCCGGTGTTCCACGTTTCCCTTCTGAAACCCGTACAACCCCGCACACGGATCGATACACCACCAAGTCCAGTGGTTGTAAATGATGAACCTGTATTTGAGGTCAAAAACACCATGGATTCCAAACGTGTCCGGACCAAATTATTTTACCTTGTGGACTGGAAAGGATATGGGACTCAAGACAGAACCTGCAAACCTAGCAAGCACATCTATGCTCCACGGCTGATAAAGCGGTTCCACCGCAACCATCCAACCAAGCCAAAACCGGAAGAAGGACCACACTTGAGAGGGGTCTTGAGGGGGAGTGCTGTCATGGTCACTCAGTCAGGGGCACAGTTGCCCATCAGCCCCCATATGGGGGCTCATTTGGGTCATTCGCAAATCCCTTGTGGGATACAGCATGGAACCAAATGGGTGTTGTCCTAGTGCCTGCCTCTGGGGCGCCAGGCTCATGAGGAAGACTAAACCAAGGGGAACTTTCCAGGCTCACTCTGCACATGCATCTGGCACTAGGTCTGGCAGGGTGTGCCAGCCAGACTGCTTGGAGGGGTGTGGCTAACAGCCCAGGGCTATATAAGCCACGCCCTCATATTGATCCGTGCTTCTTGTTACTTGGCTGCGGCAATGTGACACCCACCGCGATCCTGCCGCCAGCTATAATCACCTTCACGGACCTGCAGGTGACTCCATCTGCAGCAGCGGCGAACTCAGGAACCTTGCAGAACTTACCCTCGACTCCAACGTCTCACTGGGATCGTTGTAAGAGAAGAAGAGTGAAAGGTCAGCCACTTGAAATTACACGGTGCAGCTCAGTTGCTCGTGGGCGCACTTCAGACTCTACATACCTGTGTTTTGATCCACTCTGCATAATGCGGGTCCTGCTGTGTATCGCAGCTTCACTTCTGCCTGCCTCTGCTACTGCCGGCCACTCCTGCTCGCCTTCTCTCGAAACCGAGCCGCATCAACACATGAGGAAAGAAAGAAAACAACGTCAGACAAGGACCACGTATATGGGAACAAACAACACAGAATAAAAGACAAACGACGCAGATCGTACAGAATGAACAATATGGATCACACAGAGCGAACAACACTGAATAGAAGCCAAACAACACGGATCCTACAGAACGAACAATATGGATCACACAGAACAAACAACAAGGAATAAGACAAAACAACACGGAACATACAGACAAACAATAAGCAAGATAAGGAGGCCATTGAAAGAGCAGAGACAATTAATAGAACGGAAAGGGGAAAAAGCAGCAATTGCCAGGACTGCACCACAGAAGGCCTGGGTTAGTCCCCATCAAGGACTAGTGAAGTAACTTGCCCAAAGAAGAATTGTACCCCTGCAAGAGCAGCAGGATGGAGAGTCCAGCATACTAAACTACCAGGTGAGCCATCCAGCATAGACACTCACAAGGGGTATTGTTGCATATTTTTATCCATTCCGATGTGCCCCAGTGCATCCCTGTACAAATGGGGAAAGAAACAGCCAAAAATGGATGCGCTAACCCGTGTGCACGCAAAAATCTGCAAAACTGCGCATGGGTCACACTCACCAAAGGCTGCACACCCCTGCCACACAGTCAAAGTGGGGGTGACAACAGAATTCTCACTGCAGGAGAATCCCAGTGGGGGATGTTACAGTTAACATGAAGCAAGGCCACATAATAGGGCTAAAAACTGAAAATGCCTTTTAAAATGCAGCTTTTGCAACCTTCACAGTGCTGTTTAGGTTCTAGATCCATTCATTTTTCAGTGAATCATTGAGAGTAAAATAATTACAGATCATCCAGTGTGGCCAGATGTCATGACCACTGTGAGGGGGCACAAGATGTGCCACAAGCAGGCTCCCACAAGAACCCTGAGGGCCTTAAAACCACTGCAAAAGGGCTCCTGGGGCCATTCCTGGCGCCTTTGGCACCAGGTTCATATGTAGGAAGGAAGGACTATTCAGACTCTGTCCCATTTATGAACATGGGCCTTTAAATCCAACATGGAAGCACCCACACAGTCTAGTTCTAAGAGCCAAGCCATGCGGTCTAGTGGGTGTGGCAGGCCTGGAACTACTTTCCCTGGTACTACTTTACCTGGGCTATATAAACCACACCCTGACTGCAGAACATGCTGTGTGTGATTCTGCAACCAGCAGTGTGATGCTCACGGTGTCCAGCTCCTGGTCTTCAGTATCTTCCAGTAATCCAGCAAGAACAAGATTGTTCTGTCTTACCTGAGAAAACCCCATCCAGCACTCAACATCTCAACTGGGCTGCAATCTGTGGAAACTGAGAGAAGAAGAATCATCACTCACCTGTGACTACTAGCTTAAGGACTTCCAGCAAACCGCTACCACAGCTGCTGTTCGAACATTGCGACCTGCAATAACGAGAAAGGGAAAAACAATATTAGAATGCACGCTTCCAAAAATTCGAATTCCATCAGTCTTACCTGAATTCCATTGCGCTACACCACGCTTCCATCCGGAGCACCACAGCAACATCTGCAAAGGAAAAGAGTCATATTCAGGTTCACTTTCAATATTAAACAACTGCACAGCGCTGTACTTACCTTAATGGATGAAGGGGGCCTGTTTTTCATCACGCTCTCATCCACTTGCAGCACCACAGCAGCCTGTGAGGAGAAGAAGAAGAAAACACAGGTTAGCTTTAAAAGACAATAAAGGCTCTGCGCTTTGCGCTTTCTCTTACCTAGAAAACGTACCTTTCCATCTGGCACACCAGCATCAAGACCTTCACACCTGAAAAGAAGCAGATAAAGACATTAACAAATTCCCACCATAAACAGAACAAAGACTTACAATTAACAAACCTACCTCCCTACCAGAAGATTCAGGGTTACAGCAGGCCTGGGCCCTAGGAAGGTGTACTACACCAGTGAAGAAATTCGGGTAGCTCGCCAACAAACATCAAGCCCCCCTGCACAAGAAACGCAGGACGGATAGATCACCCTTCAAATATCTAAGATTCATTATTCAGCACTGGGCAACTACGCATCCAGGGTTCCAGATCTCAGAGCCTTCCAGACACCCCCGGGGAAATCAGGTGAGTGTAACACCAGAGAAGCCGGGCTTCATTGACTGACAGCAGCTAAGAAATGTATCTCATGAAAAAGGCAGACCAGCAACATTTCTTTCAGTGCCACGGGAAAAATGTGACTGAAAATGGCAAAACATGTAACCAATTCATCTGTGCAGAGGAAACTCTGATGTAAAGGATTCCGTTTAAATGTGTTTTTTCCCTAAAGAAAGTGCAAAAATCACCTCTTTAAAGGCATGTTTTTGTGAGAAGTATAATTGTTTAATTGTCAAAATCCCTTATAAACTGTGTTCATGTTTATATGTTTTAAATGAAAGATCTTAAAGTGAATCTTAAAGTCAAAACCCAGTTTTGAGTTAACTATTTAATTCTGACTTGACAGTGCCCAGCATGGGAAAGATGACACTTCAGGGTGACACTCCCCTGCCACAGGAAGGCTTAATTGATGCTGGAGGTTCTCGCATATTGACAACATGAACTGATTAGACATTCATCTGGGGCCCAGTCAAGGACAATGGCAGGCTGAGCACTGATCCCTTTAGGGGAGGGGCAGGAAACCTCCCTCTGGCCCCCCACCCAGATCAAAGGAATGTGACAGCTGTTGCCTGTTGAAAGGAGAGAAATAAAACTGCTAAAATATATTTGTTGTTTAAAAAGCCTATTTGTTTTTAAGTTTTAAAAACCTTTAACTTTGCAACATGAAGGATAACACATCTACAAATTGGTAGTTGTAAATCTAATTTT
Source organism: Ambystoma mexicanum (assembly GCF_040938575.1). Classification (NCBI taxonomy): domain Eukaryota; kingdom Metazoa; phylum Chordata; class Amphibia; order Caudata; family Ambystomatidae; genus Ambystoma; species Ambystoma mexicanum. The sequence goes on along the minus strand of NC_090933.1, from coordinate 655,140,534 downwards.
ATGCTCTTTCTGTAAAGACGTGAGTGAACCCTGTACAACATAAGAAACCAAAGTTACACAAAAATAATAATTGTGGCAAAACTATTGATGCTGCAAATATAATATTGTATACCCGTGTTCTAGGGGTAATTGCCCAGATATGTACAGAATTAGGAATTGTTAGGCCAAACCGTTATGATAAAAATTGACAAAATTCCACAGAACGACAAAGACAGCTCTTACTGAGATGGGAGTTAGATCTCAGGATAACCCATAAAACATGTAATGTATGTGTCCGATTTTATTAGAGGGCATAATTATAGGAATGTGCATTTGTGGGAAATTTAAATTGTGGTTCAAATCAATGTGGGAGTTCCCAAATAACATAAAAATGACAGCTCTTTCTGACTTCCAACCAGAAAAAGGCAAGTGCTTTTGGCCTTTCACAGCAGTGGGGGTGTGGTTTGAAATTCTGCCCCTACCATAAACTTTGTGATGTCACTTGGCATGATAAATATAGGAACTTCACCACACACAGACACACACTGATTCCTGACTCCATCCTGATTGCCGCGTGACGCCCTGATTCCAGAATTCTTTGCAAAACCCAGGCCTCAGTAATTGCTGAACTATTTTCAGCTAGGCCCAAATCTAACCATCCCGAACTTCAGGGAAATAATTCTGATCCAGTTTGGCTTCCTACCATTAAGGCTTGCCCACTGAAACTCGCCATCCCACTAATCTACTGTGTCCAGTGACCAGAAGGGCCAATGCAATCTTATCCAATCTGAGGTGCAGTCAATTGACCAGAAACATCCATCTGACAATTCCACCATTGGTGCCCTGCTGCCTGTAGACTAATATGTGATGAACAAAACTTGACGGTCCAATCTGAATTTACAGTGGACTGTAAGTATAAACAGGAATCATAGTAACCCATTTTGTATTTGCCTTGTCCTATCCCAATCTATCACCCATCCTCTCTTTAACTTCAGAACCCCTAATATTGTCAGAACCCTTCTTGCAACCCTGTTGTAATCCTTAGGGTTTGTGCTGATTTATTCCCTCATTCATTTCATTAGACCGTAAGACATTAATGATTTGGATTAGACAAAGTAATTCCCATACAGAAAATGTAGCATCCGCCACGTGAAGAGTTACAAACGGCCATACGTAACTGTAGAGATTCCAGGGCGGCATTCTATTTTTCTTAGTCATTAATATAGTTTAAATAAAACCAATCTGTCATTTTAAAACCGAATTTCTGCTTTTCTTTGCTCTATTTCTTTTCAAAAACGCCTCTCATTAAAACTTACATAACTTCTTCAATTGTATAGCTACAGACTTCATTTCAACTCTCAGTGAAACCTAAGACCTGTAGCTACATCCACAACAAAAAACCACATTGCGAAACAGTATATTAGACCCATTTTTATTAAACGTCTCATAGTGAAATTTAGGCGCAAATTTGCATTTTTTGCAGTTTTACACGTGTCTTTTCCCATTCAAAGTGTTTCTTAAACTTCCATTCTGATCTAAAGTGTGTACTGTTGATCATATTGTAGCTTATGTTGGTTACAACTTGTTCAGTGTTGCTCCCATAGGAATTTCTATCAATTTAAGGAATTTTGCACACTTTTCCTTGTTTCGCAAAGCCATTTTCAACTGTCATTTTAAAAATGATACATTTCCCAAAAACGCTTTTTTCTCTTGTTTGGAGAGGGAAGAGTATATTTAAACACTGTACTCTGTTCTTATTCCTGAATACCTGCTGATTACTTACATCTGTGTAGAATTGCTCATTTGTGAATTGAGAACTTTGCAGGGGAAACCTTAACCTAAGCGCTATCTTTTCACAAGCCAAAACTGTTCTTTTTCCTGTTTTCTATTCTGCATTACTATAAGTGAATTCAATTGCTTTACTTAATTTCTGAATTGTTTTATCACAACATTGGTGATGATTGCTGCCCCATATATATATATATATATTAAAATGTGTGTTTGATTTGAATTTTAAATAAATAAATAAATATTTACCTTTATTAACAAACCTGATTTCTGGTCCACTGTGACCTGGGGGTTATTCTGAGATGGGTGTGATATGAGTGGTATAATAAATAAGTATTTCATCTGTGCATCACATGCTAGGCGAGACCTGGGTGTGTGCCTGATGGAAATCCTTAACAGATTTTGGGGGCTTGTGTCGTGATTTTCAGTTCGAGTTACCACTCATAACATCTAACACAGCACACTAGCCTAGAGGGTACAGACACCTTGCTGGGTTAGTGTACTGTGCTACTATGTACAAGCACCTCTCAAAATAAATACTCCAAAATCAGGTAAATTAACCCTAAAATAAGTCAAAAGGAAATTGCTATTTCCAAACTGGCAATCCATGCATAAATTAATATGGCTAGGGAACACCCCCTGCACAAACTGTTTGTCAGGGGTGAGTGGCCCGAATGGAATGAACAGGTATGGTTGTAGGAAATCAAAGAACAGGTCACTGCCATGGACCTAGATACACGGTAGTACAAGGGCCCATTACACCAAGCTCTTAGTGAACTGTACATGGCCCCAAATGTTAAAGAGGAGCAGTGTAAAATTACCAAAATAGCAGCCTACCTTTACCTCTACATAGGAATAATGCAGGAAAAACATGCTGAGAACATAGTTCTGGGAAGGAATCAAATGGAAACATTAGAAAGAATCCAGGCTGATCGGGACTCTGCAGACAAAAGGCTACTGAAGAACCAAGACTCAGAGACAGAAACTGGGCAGTATCTGACAAAACTAAAAAAAGATCTGGCTCTCCTACAGCAAGAGAAGGCAGAGCAAGATACCCAATCACAGACACTGCAAGAGGAGTGTCAGGAAAGCGTGGACTCTTCGCAGAACAGGTAGTTATCTTATATGACGGGATAGACAAATTAAAAGAGGAAAACAATAAAGTAATTATTAAAGACCTCCACTCTCAGGAGGAATTTGATGAGGAGCGCCAGAAATCTAGTGCATTTAAAAAACAAAGGGACAACCTGGCTGAACAGAGGGGCACCCTAAGTCAGGAGAGGGACGCCTTAGGCCAGGAAGTCAGCCAATTAAAAACCAAGGTAGAGGAAAGAAAGCTGGCCCTTAAGGAGCTCACTGAGGTAAAAACTGAATATGAGAAGCTACTAGAGGACACCAGGTGGGTGGAGTATGCTCTGGAAAAGAACACCCAGACCAATAATGATGAAACTCAGGAAGTGAGTCTCCTGCAGCAGAAATTGGCCCAGTATTTTCATACCAGACAGGAAGCACAGAGAGACAATGAGGCTCTCTGTGAAAAGAATGATAGGCTCTGCCAACAGATAGCCATGCCGGAGCAAATCATTGAGACCAGTAAGGCCTTAATAGAGGAGCAAAAGAGGCAGATTTTGGCACATCACCATGGAATAGGATCTGAAAGAGAAGAGGTAGGGAGGGACAGAGAAACCCCTGAGCATAACATCAGGACCCCTGCAATCAGGGACTCTAACCCCTTCAGTACCATGGACTCTGCCGGCTTCATATCCAATGGCTCATAAGAACCAAGGGCCATGGGGATGGTAGACTTCAGCAGAATTGGTAACACAGGACTGACAGACCAGCGCCCCCCAGAAATTGATAAACAGGCGTCTCTGTACAGATCCCCAAATGTTAGGGCTAGCCTCTCTGATCAGGAAGATTCCTGTGAGGGGAGGGTCAGGGAACTGGATCCCCAAAAATACTGCCTACCAAAGGATCAGTTTGTCAAATTTGGTGGGGAACTCCAGGAAATCAAGCCCAAAAAGAGTATCCTAAAGACCTCTTCCCAGCTAGGGCAGTGGGGGGGTAATCTGCCAATTCTGGGAGCAGGGGAGAGTGAGAAGACTCTGCAAGCCCTTCTCAAGCTCACAGAATCAGGGAGAGCCTAGAAGATCAGGTAGCCCCCTCCTTTAGTAGTGCCTCTGACTCAGAGGATGAGTGGACTCGGATGACTAAGACCAAAAAGGCCAACAAAATGAAGACCCCCTGAAACAGATCAAGGCCATTAGGAGCGTTATAACTCCCTATCACAAAAATGCGAAGTATTCAGTTGTTGTAAGTAACTGTTGAAAGGAGAGAAATAAAACTGCTAAAATATATTTGTTGTTTAAAAAGCCTATTTGTTTTTAAGTTTTAAAAACCTTTAACTTTGCAACATGAAGGATACCACATCTACAAATTGGTAGTTGTAAATCTAATTTTATGCTCTTTCTGTAAAGACGTGAGTGAACCCTATACAACATAAGAAACCAAAGTTACACAAAAAGAATAATTGTGGCAAAACTATTGATGCTGCAAATATAATATTGTATACCCGTGTTCTAGGGGTAATTGCCCAGATATGTACAGAATTAGGAATTGTTAGGCCAAACCGTTATGATAAAAATTGACAAAATTCCACAGAACGACAAAGACAGCTCTTACTGAGATGGGAGTTAGATCTCAGGATAACCCATAAAACATGTAATGTATGTGTCCGATTTTATTAGAGGGCATAATTATAGGAATGTGCATTTGTGGGAAAGTTAAATTGTGGTTCAAATCAATGTGGGAGTTCCCAAATAACATAAAAAAGACAGCTCTTTCTGACTTCCAACCAGAAAAAGGCAAGTGCTTTTGGCCTTTCACAGCAGTGGGGGTGTGGTTTGAAATTCTGCCCCTACCATAAACTTTGTGATGTCACTTGGTGTCATGATCTCTGCTTCCAAAAGGTCAGGGTTTTCCCAACTCCCTTGGAAGCAGATCCATAACCCAGGTTCCGAGTGCCAACCAGTCCCAATTGGGACCTTTTGGACCCAGTCCTGGCGCCAGTGGCCCAAGGCTCATAGATATGCCCATTCCCAGCGTTGGAAGCGCCGGGCTCATAATGCTTGGGTGGACTTACATGCAGCAGACCATGCTGCTTACTTGCCTGCCAGTTGAGCCTCTGATCCTCTTCTGTTTGGAACTACTTTTCCTGTTGGGTGGGGCAGGAGCCACTCCCTAGATTCAGAACACTGGAACTCTTCTGGAAAGCAGGAACTCTTTTCTTACCTAGGCGTGGCCGTGGAAGGAGACACCTAAGCACTACAGGAGGCTATTTAAACCACACCCGATGGATGAATCTTGCTTTGCGTTATTCTGCATCCTCTGCAGCAGAACGCTCATCGTGTCTTCTGCATCTGATCCTGGGCCTAAGGAAAAAGGCTTACCATCCTGAATCCAGTCTTCAGCAACACCTATAAAGACAAGAAAGAACAGGTTAGCATTACGGTCTTCAGTGACAGCTCTTCACTTACCTGGTCCATCGGCTGTCACCAACGCCTCGCGCTGCATTCCGGCATCTGAAAGACAAAGGCCTACCTACTCTTCGTGCGCTCCGGAGGTCTTCACACTGCATTCCGGCATCTGAAAGACAAAAGCTTACCAACTCTTCGCACGCTCTGGAGGTCTTCGGCGCTGCATCCCGCATCTGAAAGACAAAACAAGGTGCGTTTAAAGACATTGGGGAACTTTAATACTCACGTGCCATTACTCCTTTCCACATCCAACCCAGTGGGTATTCCGGCACCCTGCAGCCGCTCCGAACTTGTACCTGCAAAATAAAAAGACAGTTAGAGCGCATCGTGAAGCAGGCAACAAGCGCTTACTTACGTGCTTCCAGGCGCTTCTATTCATCACACGGGCTCCATCTTCAACTCACTTCAGCCCGTCATCCGCCATCGCCGGAACCCTGCAAAACAAGAGACATCATTACTAAAGACTTTAAAGACATTAGAATTACTCGAAACTTACCGTTCGTGCAGTAAACGACGGACAGCAGTCCTCTGAAGTCAAGAGGCCTGCTCCCCTTATCCAGTGAAGAAACTGGTTACAGCACCCTGCCCCGAGGCAGATGGAGAGCACAGCATTCACTTACCTAAGGTGAGAGCGTTAACCTTTGGGGTTCTACAGGAGAGGAGAAAGGGAAGAAGGGAGAGACATTCAATAACCCAGTTCCTTAATCCCATATTTTCTATCTGCAGACATCTTACCCTTCGAGTCAGACATACAGTGCACAGAGGTCCAGCCCAAAGAGCCAGCCGTGTGTTACACATCACCTTTGAAGATACGGTATACGCCCAGTCAAGACCGGCGCCTCTACGGGAATCAGGTGAGCGTTACAGAACGCAAAGCCTACCACAAAACTCCCGTCCAGGCGCTATGGAAACCTCGGATACCAACCAGCTAGCCCAGTTACTTGGGGAACTAAGGGCAGAAGTGCATGCAGCCCGTCAGGAAACGAATGCTCTAAGAAGGGAACTGATTATTTCCAAGGAGCGAACAGATGACCTCGCTAGACAATTGCTACAGTCACAAGCCGGACAGACCCCGTTACCCGCATCTGGGGGAAATCTTCCTTCTACATCCTCTATGAATCCAGTGCAGATCAACCTACCTGGGAATGTACCTCTGGCTCCGCCCGAACGATTTTCTGGTGACCCAAAGAGGTTTGCAGTATTTATCAATCAGTGCCGGTTGCATTTCTTATGCCGGCCAGCAGCCTTTCCAACTGATCAAGCTAAAGTAGCTTTCATGCTTTCGTACCTTAGTGGCAATGCGGCAGACTGGTCGATCCCTCTAGTAAATCAAGATGATCCGGTCCTCCATGATTTTCAAGCTTTTCAGCTCAGTATGGAAAAACTGTTCGCAAGACATTCACAGGGGCAGGCCTTGGACAATGAGCTTCTTTCGTTGCGACAAGGTAATCAAGACCTTTTGGCTTATATTGCGTCTTTCAACAGACTGATAGTGGAAACTCAATGGCCTGAGGACAAAAGGATTACGCTGTTTTATAGAGGTCTACGTGGAGAGCTCAAAGATGTGTTAGCCCAAGTAGTGAATCCCCCACAAGATTGTTCGGACTATATAGACTTAGTCGTTCAAATAGATCACAGACTGCAGAACAGGAAGGCCGATCGTTCCAAGTTTGATGCTCGAGTATTTTCCAAACCGCCAACTCCTTCCAAAGGAGTAGACTCCGGGGAACCCATGCAAATAGGGGGTCTGAAAGGTCCTCTAACACAAAAGGAGCGGGAAAGGAGAAAACAGTTGCAATTATGCCTCTATTGGGGAAACTCAGGGCACTTTCTTCGAGACTGTCCGGTGAAACCTGCCAAGAAGGCAGTAGGAGCTGCAGTTACCAAAGTTACAAACTCCGAGCAGGGAAACGACCTCGCCCGACAAGAATAGAGGTCCTCTTGCCGAGCGTGAAAACCAGTTCCGTGACCTCGCATTTCGTGATACCTATGGTCCTCATTAGCCCTGATAATCCGGATCGATTACATGCAATTGAAGCTTACGTCAACAGCGGTGCCATCGGCAATTATGTGGATCATGAAATGGTTTTGAGGATGAATCTAACTCTTTGTCCCAAGGCTGTAAAGGACGTCATTACTACGGTGGATGGTACGGAGATAGCCTCCGGGCCAGTAACGCATACCACTCAAGAGGTGACGCTAGTAAGTCAAGATGGACACCATGAGAAGATCGTGTTCGATGTGATCAAGGCCCCTCAGTTTCAGATTATTCTAGGAATACCTTGGTTAGAGAAACACAATCCTCTGATCGATTGGCGAGCAAGAACGGTCCAGTTTCCAGAATGTGTCTCTACTTGTCACCCTCCACCTGGTGTTGCACTGGCAGCAATTTCTTCAGAGACTCCCCAGTTGCCTCCCGAATACCTAGAATACCAAGATGTTTTCCGGAAGGATCAGGCTAACTCTCTACCTCCTCATAGGTCTTATGACTGCCAGATAGACCTGATACCTGGATCTACTCCTCCTTGTAGTAGAATTTATGCCCTCACTGAGCCTGAGAACCTTCACCTTCGACAATACCTGGATCAATACCTGGCAAATGGGTTTATTCGTCCTTCCAAGTCCCCTGCTTCTTCAGCTTTGTTCTTCGTTCCAAAAAAGGAAGGAGACCTTAGAACTTGTATAGATTATCGCTCCCTGAACCAGATCACCGTTAAGAATAGATATCCGTTACCTTTGATCCCTGAACTCCTGGACCAAGTCAGAAAAGCATGCATATATACAAAGCTGGATCTTAGAAGAGCTTACCACTTGGTACGAGTAAAAGAGGGCGATGAATGGAAGACGGCCTTCCGCACCAAGTATGGGCTATTTGAATATCAGGTCATGCCCTTCGGACTTTGCAATGCCCCGGCCGCCTTTCAATATTTTATGAACGATGTCCTCAGAGAGCTCATAGATGTGTGTGTTGTTGTTTACATTGACGACATCCTCGTTTATTCTTCATCGGAATCTGAACATCGGAAACATGTGAAAATGGTCCTCGAAAGATTGCGTCAACACAAACTTTTCGCTAAATTGGAAAAATTTGTTTTCAACGTGACTGAAGTTGAATTCTTGGGATTCATATTATCACCTGGCGGAGTGCGTATGGATTCAAAGAAGGTCGATGCAGTTCTCAAATGGCCATCACCATCCTCCGTAAAAGGTGTGCAAAGCATGTTAGGCTTCGCTAACTTTTACCGCAGGTTTATCCCCGAATTCTCTCGAATAGTCCAGCCCATCACTGCCTTGTTAAAGAAAAACAAACGTTTTGAATGGTCTACCGAGGCGGAACAAGCTTTCCAGGATTTGAAGACTAAATTTATCTCTGCACCAATCTTAAAACACCCTCGCCCCGAACTCCCCTACATCGTGGAAACTGATGCTTCAAGCCTTGCCATGGGGGCAGTTCTATCACAAAAGGACCCGGTAACCAATCAGTTGCATCCCGTGGCATTTTGGTCCTGCAAATTCTCGCCTCCTGAAATCAATTACACGATTACTGACAAGGAACTTCTGGCTATCAAGTCTGCCTTTAAGGCTTGGCGGCATTATCTGCTGGGGGCCCGACACACCGTTACTGTGATTATGGATCACTGAAACCTGCAATATTTGAAAACCGCAAAAGCCCAATCCTCTAGACAACTCCGTTGGGCATTATTCTTTGCCGAGTTTGACTTCATAATTACCTATCGACCTGGTACAAAGAACGGTAAAGCTGATGCCCTTTCTCGGATGGGAGTGGAAGAACACTTGATCAACCCTAAACCTGTACCAATCATTCCCGAACAAAGAATTCTGGGTGTAATCGCCACAGAATCCATAGAGGAAGTTAAGGATAAAGCCAGGCAACTTGTAACTCCAGCAGACATACAGAATTGGCATCTGCAGGGAAAGGACTTTGCAGTAAAGGACAATTTATTGTATTTCCAAGAACGATTATACCTACCCAGCACAGATTTACAGAAAAAAGTAATCTCTTGTTATCACGATTCTTTAATGGAAGGACATCCCGGTATGGCCAAGAGCTCAGAAAAGATCAAGCGCTACTTCTGGTGGCCGTCTTGGAAAAAAGATATCAGAGACTTTATAATGTCCTGTGGAGTATGCGCCCAAAACAAGAGTCAAAAGGAAAGACCAGCAGGCCTCTTACGCCCTATTGACATCCCACCTCGCCCTTGGCATACGCTTTCTATGGACTTCATCACCGATCTACCTCCATGCTCCGGATACAATACGATTCTAGTAATCGTGGACTTATTCTCCAAGATGGCGCATTTCATTCCGCTCAAAGGCTTGCCAACAGCAGCAACTCTGGCCCGAGAATTTCTCGAAAACATCGTCCGACTGCATGGTTTTCCTTCGGTTCTAATTTCGGATCGAGGTAGTCAGTTTATTTCTCATTTTTGGCGAAGTTGCTGTCGGTCGGCTCAAATTGATGTGAGACTATCGACCAGTCACCACCCTCAGACCGACGGACAAACCGAGAGGACCATCAAACTCTGGAACAGTATTTACGCTGCATGCTGCAACAAACTGAAAAAACTTGGAAAGACATCCTTTGGATAGCCGAATATGCCTACAATAACTCTGTCCATTCGGGAACTGGGAAAACCCCGTTTTTTCTTTTGTACGGCAGTCACCCTCGAACCTCGGAGTTGGATCCCCTCCAAGATCTTGAAACACCAGCAGTAGACTACCTGCATTCTACAATCACCCAAGCCTTTAAGGAAGCTGTTTCTCACCTTCAAAGGGCTAAAGAACAATACAAGAAAGGAGCAGATCAACATCGGAAGGAAGCCCCTCAATATCAAGTAGGGGATCAAGTCTGGTTATCCACCAAATATCTACCTCTAAAAGGGCCACGCACATTCAACCCAAGATACCTTGGTCCCTATTCCATCACTACCATAGTAAACCCAGTAGCGGTCAAGTTGGACTTGCCCCCGCACATGAAGATACATCCGGTCTTCCACGTCTCTCTATTAAAACCCGTGCAACCTCAAACCCGACTAACTAAATCTCCAAAACCTATCCTAGTTGATGGAGAACTCGAGTTTGAAGTCAAAAGCATTCTGGACTCCAAGATCTCCAAATCTAAACTATTTTACCTAATTGACTGGAAAGGCTACGGCCCTCAAGAGAGATCCTGGGAACCTGCTGAATATGTCCACGCTCCTCGCCTAATCAAAAGATTTCACCGAACATTTCCTGACAAGCCAAAACCCCCGGAGAAGCCCGGTTTGGGAGGGGCCTTGAGGGGGGGTACTGTCATGATCTCTGCTTCCAAAAGGTCAGGGTTTTCCCAACTCCCTTGGAAGCAGATCCATAACCCAGGTTCCGAGTGCCAACCAGTCCCAATTGGGACCTTTTGGACCCAGTCCTGGCGCCAGTGGCACCAGGCTCATAAATATGCCCAGTCCCAGCGCTGGAAGCGCCGGGCTCATAATGCTTGGGTGGACTTACCTGCAGCAGACCATGCTGCTTACTTGCCTGCCAGTTGAGCCTCTGATCCTCTTCTGTTTGGAACTACTTTTCCTGTTGGGTGGGGCAGGAGCCACTCCCTAGATTCAGAACACTGGAACTCTTCTGGAAAGCAGGAACTCTTTTCTTACCTAGGCGTGGCCGTGGAAGGAGACACCTAAGCACTACAGGAGGCTATTTAAACCACACCCGATGGATGAATCTTGCTTTGCGTTATTCTGCATCCTCTGCAGCAGAACGCTCATCGTGTCTTCTGCATCTGATCCTGGGCCTAAGGAAAAAGGCTTACCATCCTGAATCCAGTCTTCAGCAACACCTATAAAGACAAGAAAGAACAGGTTAGCATTACGGCCTTCAGTGACAGCTCTTCACTTACCTGGTCCATCGGCTGTCACCAACGCCTCACGCTGCATTCCGGCATCTGAAAGACAAAGGCTTACCTACTCTTCGTGCGCTCCGGAGGTCTTCACACTGCATTCCGGCATCTGAAAGACAAAAGCTTACCAACTCTTCGCACGCTCCGGAGGTCTTCGGCGCTGCATCCCGCATCTGAAAGACAAAACAAGGTGCGTTTAAAGACATTGGGGAACTTTAATACTCACGTGCCATTACTCCTTTCCACATCCAACCCAGTGGGTATTCCGGCACCCTGCAGCCGCTCCGAACTTGTACCTGCAAAATAAAAAGACAGTTAGAGCGCATCGTGAAGCAGGCAACAAGCGCTTACTTACGTGCTTCCAGGCGCTTCTATTCATCACACGGGCTCCATCTTCAACTCACTTCAGCCCGTCATCCGCCATCGCCGGAACCCTGCAAAACAAGAGACATCATTACTAAAGACTTTAAAGACATTAGAATTACTCGAAACTTACCGTTCGTGCAGTAAACGACGGACAGCAGTCCTCTGAAGTCAAGAGGCCTGCTCCCCTTATCCAGTGAAGAAACTGGTTACAGCACCCTGCCCCGAGGCAGATGGAGAGCACAGCGTTCACTTACCTAAGGTGAGATCGTTAACCTTTGGGGTTCTACAGGAGAGGAGAAAGGGAAGAAGGGAGAGACATTCAATAACCCAGTTCCTTAATCCCATATTTTCTATCTGCAGACATCTTACCCTTCGAGTCAGACATACAGTGCACAGAGGTCCAGCCCAAAGAGCCAGCCGTGTGTTACACATCACCTTTGAAGATACGGTATACGCCCAGTCAAGACCGGCGCCTCTATGGGAATCAGGTGAGCGTTACACTTGGCATGATAAATATAGGAACTTCACCACACACAGACACACACTGATTCCTGACTCCATCCTGATTGCCGCGTGACGCCCTGTTCCAGAATTTTTCATCTTGCATCTGATTCCAGAATTCTTTGCAAAACCCAGGCCTCAGTAATTGCTGAACTCTTTTCAGCTAGGCCCAAATCTAACCATCCCAAACTTCAGGGAAATAATTCTGATCCAGTTTGGCTTCCTACCATTAAGGCTTGCCCACTGAAACTCGCCATCCCGCTGATCTACTGTGTCCAGTGACCAGAAGGGCCAATGCAATCTAATCCAATCTGAGGTGCAGTCAATTGACCAGAAACATCCAGCTGACAATTCCACCATAGGTGCCCTGCTGCCTGTAGACTGATATGTGATGAACAAAACTTGACGGTCCAATCTGAATTTACAGTGGACTGTAAGTATAAACAGGAATCATAGTAACCCATTGTGTATTTGCCTTGTCCTATCCCAATCTATCACACATCCTCTCTTTAACTTCAGAACCCCTAATATTGTCAGAACCCTTCTTGCAACCCTGTTGTAATCCTTAGGGTTTGTGCTGATTTATTCCCTCATTCATTTCATTAGACCGTAAGACATTAATGATTTGGATTAGACAAAGTAATTCCCATACAGAAAATGTAGCATCCGCCACGTGAAGAGATACAAACGGCCATACGTAACTGTAGAGATTGCAGGGCGGCATTCTATTTTTCTTAGTCATTAATATAGTTTAAATAAAACCAATCTGTCATTTTAAAACCGAATTTCTGCTTTTCTTTGCTCTATTTTTTTTCAAAAACGCCTCTCATTAAAACTTACATAACTTCTTCAATTGTATAGCTACAGACTTCATTTCAACTCTCAGTGAAACCTAAGACCTGTAGCTACATCCACAACAAAAAACCGCATTGCGAAACAGTATATTTGACCCATTTTTATTAAACGTCTCATAGTGAAATTTAGGCGCAAATTTGCATTTTTTGCAGTTTTAAACGTGTCTTTTCCCATTCAAAGTGTTTCTTAAACTTCCATTCTGATCTAAAGTGTGTACTGTTGATCATATTGTAGCTTATGTTGGTTACAACTTGTTCAGTGTTGCTCCCATAGGAATTTCTATCAATTTAAGGAATTTTGCACACTTTTCCTTGTTTCGCAAAGCCATTTTCAACTGTCATTTTAAAAATGATACATTTCCCAAAAACGCTTTTTTCTCTTGTTTGGAGAGGGAAGATTATATTTAAACACTGTACTCTGTTCTTATTCCTGAATACCTGCTGATTACTTACATCTGTGTAGAATTGCTCATTTGTGAATTGAGAACTTTGCAGGGGAAACCTTAACCTAAGCGCTATATTTTCACAAGCCAAAACTGTTCTTTTTCTTGTTTTCTATTCTGCATTACTATAAGTGAATTCAATTGCTTTACTTAATTTCTGAATTGTTTTATCACAACATTGGTGATGATTGCTGCCCCATATATATATATATATATATATATATTAAAATGTGTGTTTGATTTGAATTTTAAATAAATAAATAAATATTTACCTTTATTAACAAACCTGATTCCTGGTCCACTGTGACCTGGGGGTTATTCTGAGATGGGTGTGATATGAGTGGTATAATAAATAAGTATTTCATCTGTGCATCACATGCTAGGCGAGACCTGGGTGTGTGCCTGATGGAAATCCTTAACAGATTTTGGGGGCTTGTGTCGTGATTTTCAGTTTGAGTTACCACTCATAACATCTAACACAGCACACTAGCCTAGAGGGTACAGACACCTTGCTGGGTTAGTGTACTGTGCTACTATGTACAAGCACCTCTCAAAATAAATACTCCAAAATCAGGTAAATTAACCCTAAAATAAGTCAAAAGGAAATTGCTATTTCCAAACTGGCAATCCATGCATAAATTAATATGGCTAGGGAATACCCCCTGCACAAACTGTTTGTCAAGGGTGAGTGTCCCGAATGGAATGAACAGGTATGGTTGTAGGAAATCAAAGAACAGGTCACTGCCATGGACCTAGATACACGGTAGTACAAGGGCCCATTACACCAAGCTCTTAGTGAACTGTACATGGCCCCAAATGTAAAAGAGGAGCAGTGTAAAATTGCCAAAATAGCAGCCTACCTTTACCTCTACATAGGAATAATGCAGGAAAAACATGCTGAGAACATAGTTCTGGCAAGGAATCAAATGGAAACATTAGAAAGAATCCAGGCTGATCGGGACTCTACAGACAAAAGGCTACTGAAGAACCAAGACTCAGAGACAGAAACTGGGCAGTATCTGACAAAACTAAAAAAAGATCTGGCTCTCCTACAGCAAGAGAAGGCAGAGCAAGATACCCAATCACAGACACTGCAAGAGGAGTGTCAGGAAAGCGTGGACTCTTCGCAGAACAGGTAGTTATCTTATATGACGGGATAGACAAATTAAAAGAGGAAAACAATAAAGTAATATTAAAGACCTCCACTCTCAGGAGGAATTTGATGAGGAGCGCCAGAAATCTAGTGCATTTAAAAAACAAAGGGACAACCTGGCTGAACAGAGGGGCACCCTAAGTCAGGAGAGGGACGCCTTAGGCCAGGAAGTCAGCCAATTAAAAACCAAGGTAGAGGAAAGAAAGCTGGCCCTCCAGGAGCTCATTGAGGTAAAAACCGAATATGAGAAGCTACTAGAGCACACCAGGTGGGTGGAGTATGCTCTGGAAAAGAACACCCAGACCAATAATGATGAAACTCAGGAAGTGAGTCTCCTGCAGCAGAAATTGGCCCAGTATTTTCATACCAGACAGGAAGCACAGAGAGACAATGAGGCTCTCTGTGAAAAGAATGATAGGCTCTGCCAACAGATAGCCATGCCACAGCTAATCATTGAGACCAGTAAGGCCTTAATAGAGGAGCAAAAGAGGCAGATTTTGGCACATCACCATGGAATAGGATCTGAAAGAGAAGAGGTAGGGAGGGACAGAGAAACCCCTGAGCATAACATCAGGACCCCTGCAATCAGGGACTCTAACCCCTTCAGTACCATGGACTCTGCCGGCTTCATATCCAATGGCTCATATGAACCAAGGGCCATGGGGATGGTAGACTTCAGCAGAATTGGTAACACAGGACTGACAGACCAGCGCCCCCCAGAAATTGATAAACAGGCGTCTCTGTACAGATCCCCAAATGTTAGGGCTAGCCTCTCTGATCAGGAAGATTCCTGTGAGGGGAGGGTCAGGGAACTGGATCCCCAAAAATACTGCCTACCAAAGGATCAGTTTGTCAAATTTGGTGGGGAACTCCAGGAAATCAAGCCCAAAAAGAGTATCCTAAAGACCTCTTCCCAGCTAGGGCAGTGGGGGGGTACTCTGCCAATTCTGGGAGCAGGGGAGAGTGAGAAGACTCTGCAAGCCCTTCTCAAGCTCACAGAATCAGGGAGAGCCTAGAGGATCAGGTAGCCCCCTCCTTTAGTAGTGCCCCTGACTCAGAGGATGAGTGGACTCGGATGACTAAGACCAAAAAGGCCAACAAAATGAAGACCCCCTGAAACAGATCAAGGCCATTAGGAGCGTTATAACTCCCTATCACAAAAATGCGAAGTATTCAGTCTGGGAACACCTTGAATTGTACGAGCAGATGATGGCTACTTTTCATCTGAAAGATAGAGTTGCATCCAATATGTAAAACAGACATTCTCCCCTGAGTACTCCAGCTTCTTTGCGGGGCTGGAGGATCAGAACCACTCAAGATGGTCCACCTACAGGGCAGCCATCTTAAAACATTTTTCTGTCCAAAGGAACCCCCAAGAAGCCCGCAAGGTGACATACAATCTGCAGTGTAGGGAAGATCAGGCCCCACAAGAATTTGTGCAGGAACTTAAATGTGTCTTTGCGCAGACCACCAGGAGGGTGCGCACAGACAGTAGGGAGTTAATTAACACCTTCTTTCATGCACTCCCTAAATACATCATGACCCAGCTAGTGAGGGACTTTCACGAGAAGAGATCATTGGACTGAGTGATTGAACAGGTGACCCATATTTATGAAGTGCAGAAACCTGTAGAGAACAAAAACACCAATAAAAACCCCAAACCAGCCAACACCCCTGCTGCCGCTAAGGTGGCAGAGGTGAAGCTTGCCCCCATTTTAGATCTGGAGATGGGGGGGCCTAAAAATATACCTGCACAGAACCCATCCAATCAAGGAACCAGAAGGCCCTCAGGCCAATCCCAAACAGGTAGTCAGGGAGGTAATCCCACAAATGGGACCCCTAAATACCCTAACCCCGATACAAGGGCAACAAACCCATCCTGGGGTATCTGTGGACTCCCCCAGCCCAAGGGGGGATCCAATCAGGTAGGCACCACCCTGGGAAACATCCCTCCTAACTTTCTCCAGGAGGGCAGCAAATCCCCCAAATCCCGGGCTGAGCTTCTTTCCTCGGTACCCACAAAACTTCAACCCACAAAAGAACCCTCCTTTCTTTCCCCACTTTCCTGAGCCCAGACAGCCCAATCTGGGAGAGGGGAGGCCAAGGGTGGAGTGTTACCCAAACTATCCCAACCCAGGGTATTATGGGAGAAGGGACAGCTACCCTTCCCGTGATCCACCTAGGATGGAACAGAGACCCCCGTACCAGCCAGAGCGGGTGTCTCAACTGGAGCACCAGGTCCAGAACTTGTCCCAGGATCTGGGCCGCATGTTGAGGGCTCAGCAGAACCCTCAGATGAACATGGCGGATCAGAACTCCACAAACCAAGGGTCTGCTACTCCAGAGCAATGATGGGGAGAGAACCCCAACAACTCACTGGTTCCAAAGGAGGAGGCACAGAGGCAAAGGGGGTGTAAAGCCTTAGAGGAAGCTTCCTTCCCAACTTGTGAAAAGCCCCTGGAAACCTAGGAACCGGAATCAAAATCTCCTTCTCCCGAAAGTTTGCAACCTAAGGAACAGAGGGCGGGTAGGAGAAATAAAGGACCTAAAAAGACCCATTTTGTAGAGGAGGTTAGTGTCCTTCAATTTGAAGGAGAGGGTTCCTCAGAGGACTCTGGGAAAAGAATCTTCTCCTTCAGGGATGGGGAATTCCTCCCAAAGAAAAATGGGTCCCGAGAGATCCTAATAAAGACTGGGTAAATGTGGGGACTGAGTCAAAATCGCCCACAATTGAACCCCAGAATGATTGCTTGTAAAACCACCTTCCTCAAACCTATTCTGGTGTCTGCCTTCAAAAAGGGGTGGCGGTCCAGAATCAGAACCACGGGAGCCTAAAACTCCTCCAATATCCAACTGTCCCATTTTTTTGCAGATTCCCCAGCTCCCCAAGACCATTCTGGTGACTGCCTCCAAAAAGGGGAGGAGGGGGGGGCAGAACCAGAGAAAGAAGATTTCCTAGCTCCCCAAAGCCATTCTGGCAACTGTCTCTAAAAAGATGGGTCAGCCCCAAATCAGAAAAGGAGGAGCCCGAGACTCCTCAAATACCTGAGTGTGAAATTGCCCGTTCAGATTCCCAAACCACTCAACTCCATTCTGGGGTCCGCCTCCTAGAAGGGGGGCAGCCCAGAACCAGCACAAGAGGAACCCCAAACCTCAACAACCACTTCTGTTGACTGCCTCCAGAAAGGGGGGGCAGCCCTGAACCAGAAAAAGGGGATCCCGAAACTCCTCAAATAGCGGTGTGTCAAAATTCTTTGTCGGATTCCACAACTCCGACACCGACTCTTGACCCAACTATCCCAGTGTCGGAGTCAGAGATAAGTAATTTGACCATCCATCTTACCAAGAACACCCATTAATTTTGCCCATTGGAGGAGAAAGAAGGTAGATTCTACGCCTCCATATAAGTGTATGGGCAATGTGCAATTCCAGCACTGGTGGACACTGGATCCCAAGCAACTTTGCTGTCAAAGAGGATCTTTGATCAGCTGAATTCATGATGGGGGGAGAGATACCAGATCCCTCTAACCCCTCTTCCTGGGCAACTCCAGAACTTCGACGGGAAGGAAATTCCTGTTGAGGTGTCTGCAGAGCTGGAAACTAAAATTGGGTGACACAAAATGAAGCAACCAGTCATAGTCGTGGCACCAGAGGGAACCCCATGTCTATTAGGGAATGACATCCTGGGAAGGTTGTATCCCCTAATAGACTGTGTGAATAAGGTACTCTGGACCCAGACTCACAGGCCAATCAAATTAAAACAGAGTATCAACCATGCTATCCTAAATGGCACATGTCACATGGTTGAACACAAAACAGACCAAATTAAGTTCTATCTTCAAAACAATGACATACCCGATGCTACCATCATAGCTGTGGGACAACAAACTGGTGATGGCTCCTCTCCATTTCTGCAAATCAACCTTCCCTCCAGTCTCAAGTGGCATTCCACACAGGAAGGAGATACTGTAAAATTATATACAAATTCACAATCATAAAATCCCCATTCCATAGCCAAAATTGATATCAAACCAGCACCAAGTGTAGCTGGCATTCTGAAGAAAGGCGAACAGCTCTTCCCCCCGATTCAGTTAAATGACGGGAAGGAGTTTGTCCTCGCCCGAGTTGACTTGAATAGTGAAGAAAGCTTCATCAGCAAAGTATTATTCAGGAAACCCCCAAAAGTCCAGACCCTGCCCGCCGTTATGCCCATTGGTCCATGGGTATGGGGCCTGGAATCTCCTTGTTCCAAACATCTTCTGATTAGCAGTGGCATAATCAAAATTTCTAGAGATGAGAAAAGCATACTACATAGTTGTTGGGTCATGCAAGGTATTCCTTCCGCCTTTTATTCGTGCAGTCACCTCCTCAACCAACTTGAAATTAATTTGGACCCCAGTTATTGCCAAGCCCGGTCCCAACTGGAGAGTAAATCTCAGGGTCCCGGCAAGCTTAAAGGAAGCCATCCGGTCAGCCTAGCGCTATTGTTGGAATGAAAGTTCAGAAATGGAGGAGAGGTCACCATTCCAGGCCTTACCTACAGAATCTGTATTCCCAGAGGTGACATGCTGGCTGTAAGACAAGTGGGTTCCCATCAACCAGCTAAAGAGTTGCCATCCCAGGCACACTTTGCGGCAAATAGAAGAGCCTGCCGGAAACACAGAGGGAGAGAATCTGGACACCTAGAAAATTGTTACATTTTCATTGAATACATGCAGGGAATATTGTAAATTGTCATTAAATGTATGTGTCTATCCCACTGCTAAAATCCCCCTGGGAACAGTAGTGGGAACTTTTTCATAACCGCGCTATGTTCTGTTTTCTAGTATTGCACCAAGTACACCTAATCACGAAGGAGGACCTCCTCAGGGACCCGGAAGGCAAAAACCCAAGAAATCTGGAGTGTCGCCCCACACTGAAAAGGAAAGCATGAGAGAAGACGGGAGTATCATCCCCAATCCAATCAGAACCAACGAGGAGAGCATGTCGCATCAATCACTGACGGGAGAAGCAACTGGATTTCTTCACATGGACAGAAAGAAAAATCCCATGTGCCTGACTTCCCCACGACTGGAAGTCAAACTGAAGTTGGGGGAGGGAGGTTGTGGGATATTGTTTTTGAACCCACTTGCATTGTTATTTTGCACTTTTCGAATGTTACAACTATCATGGTATTTATGACATAGGAATTGCAATTTGCACATAATCTGTCTCCTCTATGGGACAGGGACTAATTTGACATTTCTTATTTCTTATTTCTCCTTTCTTATTTTCTATTTCCATTTTTGCCAACCATGTATGACATCATCTGTGAATGAAATCTATATTGCCAATTTGCACACTTTTTTGGAAGATGCTTGCGTTGTACCTGGTATTATCAGTGATTGCTGATCAAAGATTGTAATTTAGATAATTAGATCATGAAATTGAGGCACTTGCCCTTTTAAAGGATGGTTGATGACTGCTGCGAGTGTTCCGAGGCTTATAAGCACTTGCCCCAGACGGGGGTTGTGCCTTACTGCGGCTATTTTAGTTGCTTTCAGACATATAATGATAAAAAATCACACTAGTGCATTAAATACACCCATTCTTTTGAACATATCAAATTTTAAACATGGGCAGTTTCTAACGCTACAATGTATCTGTTCACTTCATATTAATGACAGATACTGATCTGCTGAACGTAGAGAATAACTCTGTGTACGTCAACATTACATCCAATATTATCTATATAGTTAACCAACCATTCCAAGATGGAGGTTATGTAACGAGGCGTGTCATAGACTTCCAACTATGCGGTCACATGACTACCAAACACGTGACTGAACAGGAAATGAAGCGTTTTGTAACTGCCTTTCTTTTTAACTCTATGGTGTTACCGGCACAATTGGATTGCATTAGTTTGAGGAACCATGAGCATTCAGGCGGAACGCGTGACTTTTTCCACCCTTGGGGTGAGTGACTTTTCTACAACCTTATGGCTGTCACAGAGGTGATTTCTTGCGCCTCTGTCTTTTATGATGTGCTGTGAAATGTTATACTAAAGATGTCATTTTAAAGTAGCAAGGTTTTGTGTGCTGGGATCTTTTTGTACTTGCCTAATATGTGTTTTTTTGTAGTGCTACAACCGCGTAGGTAGTGTGTTTTTGATGTATATATATATATACATATATTAGATATATATTAGAATTTGTGCTTGATTTGAATTTTAAATAAATACATATTTACCTTTATCAACCAGCCTAATTCCTGGCCCACTGTGACCTGGGGGGTATTTTGGGACGGGTGTGATATGAGTGGTATGTCACACAGAATATTGAACCTATAGACATAATAAACATTTCATCTGTGCATCATATGCTAGGCGAGACCCGCGTGTGTGCCTGATTGATTCCTTAACAGTATGAACTGGTAGGGATGGGAAGGGGTGTACCACGAGCCAAAGCAGCTCTTACAACTCATCACCATCTCCCTGTCTACATAGGGTGACCCTCACAAAGCCTGTTTCGAGTTATTCCAACCAGGGGACGAGGGGAAGTTCATCCCGCCGCCTGAAGAGAACCAGCACCATAAGGCGTCATCGCAGAGACCAGGTGAGCGTAACATACTGGAGCAGGCACTGGCCCAGATGCAGGGTATGGCACAGGAACCTCCACGGCGACCTGCACTGCTTCCTGCCCCTGAGTCTGGACTGCACCAGTCACACCAACCTCATTACCCCCACCGGGCCCCATGGACTGGGCTGATACGGCCTCCTCCTCCTCCCCCGCCAACCTGGATGCCATCCCAGCATCTTGTGTAGTGGATTGCCCCTGTGTGAGTTCACCTGTCCCCCCGCTGCCAAGGAGTCAACATCCACCTTTGCCCTCTTGGACCTCCCCACAGCAGCTCTGGCCGATGTTTGAGATGCGGCACCAGTCTCCTCGCTCCCCGATGTTGTTGATGCCACGGTGCGTGACTGGGCCATGTGCCTTTGCCCAGTGGAGGTATCCCTGCTGCCTTGCTCCACAGCACTTTCTCTGCCCTCTTCTTCCAACGCTGCTGTGGATAAGGAGCCATAGAACACAAACATCAGGGTACTGTACCTATGTGTGTTTGGCACAAAACAAATTCACATGAAGTATACTGCCAAAGGTCACAGCCATCATCACCCTCCACAACACACAGGTACATGAAATGCGCATACATGCACATACATCTCTGTACTTCACAACAGACACTCACATCCTTGACATGGCACTGTCACCACCTACAAATTGCGCATGCTACACACACATGCCTCATGGGACATGCACATGTCATGCACACACATCACCTGACAGTTCTGAAGCAGTGCACTGAGCTATCACATCAGAGTCCCCTCAACGTCAATCAGGCAGCAAGAGTAGGGCACACATTGAAATGCACCAGTTACATCCATCCAGGAGTGATGGCCAGTCACACAGTCACATCTCAGACACATACACATGTACACCATGGATGTTTATGATGTTGATGACAACACCCATGTGTCAAACCTCTCACACATGTAGGAAACCACATGCACCTCCTAATATGCTGCTGTACAACACACATTGCAAAAGTAACACCGTTGGAATCACGCATGCTTCATTGAACACATGTGCAGCACTGTCTGGGACATGCACACAGACATCCGTACAAGAGGTATTCTTGCCGTAAGGCCAAGGTGCACACTCCCACCATACATCAACATGCACATGCACAGTGGAGGACAGTAACACATGGACACTCACCTGATGACTCCAGACGGTGCTGCAAATCGCTGACCTAGGTGTGCAACGCCAGGTAAAACCTCTCCAGGACCTGCATGTCTGTGGTGTTCAACCAACCCCAGTGCCCCCATTGGTTGTCACTAGCCTGGAGGAAGCACCTGGCCTTGCTGTGTTTCCTGGACTTTAGGTCCTCCCAGCGCTTGTGCACATGGTGGTAGTCATGGGGTGCCACCCCCTCCATGTTGATGGCACCCACGATCTGGTCCCAGATCAGCTTCCGTCCTTCCTTGCCGCATTGCATCTGGGGATTGAAGAGGGCATTATAATGCCCCAGGACATGCTCCACCAGGATGTCAACTTCCCTGGCCATGAAGTTGACAGCCCTCTCCCCCTCTGCCACACGGTTGCCACTGACCTCTGAAAGTTTTGATTGAGACATGGCAACCCCCGAGGAAGGTGTAGGTGGGCAAGGTGGTCCTGGGGATGGGCTGTGGAGTGGTGGTGATCTTCTGGCACATTGGGAGTCTTTTGAATCAGCTGAGGTGCTCATAGGGCCGAGGACAAGAGCATTAGCAAAGGCTTGACAACAGGCACTCAAAATGCAGGGCAGGTGGGCAGCAGGCACACACAATGTGCATGCAGCAGCAGATAGCTCGTAGGAGGCATCTCAGGGCATTAGGAGGCAGGTAAAATGGCTTGTAGGCAAGAAAGTATGGGTCTTACATGTTACTCGCGTGGGAAGCTGGAAACAGAGTGACGGTTACTACGCGAGTGAAAAATGTGCACATCCACGTGAAATCAGAGGAAAGGGCCTAATCGCATAAGTTACGTGACACGCTCTGGCCATTGACACGTGCTGGCCGTTGGGCATTGGCGTTCCAATTCAGGATAAAGGAGTGCGTAGGAGAACATCACACGGCTTGTGTGAATTGGAGAGGACGGACGTGTGGATTTTGTGGATTTTTGGGGTGCCACGCATCTTGTTGAATACTGTGACAGTGAGAACTTCATACTTTGGTGGGGGATTTGCCTCTGTGCATGTATTTTTCTTTCTTTGAGGCTAACGGTGAGTCACGTATACATTATTCATACTCTGGCTGCCCCTGTGTATAGCGTAATGCCATTGTTAACATCAAAGTGGCTTTTGTGGGCTGCGTGTATGCATTTTGTTGTGTTGCTGGGTGCCACAGCGTACTGCATAACGCTTTTTCTTTTCATGTGAGCTACCGCGGGGTCGCATACATGCTTTTTTGATATTTGGGGTGCCTGTGCATTATGCATCCCATTTATTTTTTCACCAGGGCTAATATTGGGGTAATATTGAGCCTTGCTGGATCATACTAGCACATTTTACATCACATACCCTACCCCCTCACTGCAACTGCCCAGGACAATTGCTTGTTGTGCCTCCCGAAGTACTAATCCATCAGTACCATGGTTGGGAAGGCCGCAAGAGGGAAAGGTGGCAGAGGTGGCTGAGGTGGCCAGGGTTGGGGGGTGCAGGGAGAGCTGTGCACCACCCCCAACAGGGTCAGGGTGCTTCAGGTGATGCTGCTGTCCCCATCACCCTGGGTCAGAGAGATGCAGGGTCATCTGCTCTCCCCTGCTCCCAGGTTGTAGCACCTGAAGGGGCAGCTACTGTCCCCAACAACCAGGGTTAGGGAGCAACTGCAGTATCTGTTGTCATCCCCCCTGGGACACGGACACACAGGGGCAGCTGATGCCCCTGTGTCCAAGGTGATGGGATGGCAACGCAAAACACCTGAACCCAGCAGCCTGGGTCAGGGAGCTGCAGGGCCAGTAACTGACCCAACATCAGTGGGTGATGCCATGGCCCAGTGGTCCCAACCACACAGTCTGCACCACCTTCCAAGAGGCAGAAGCGTGCAAGACAGGGAAAGGCTCAAAACAAAAGCACTGCAAAGGAGACCACCACATCGAGGAAGAGGAGCTTCATTGATCATGAACCCAAGTACCTCGTGAACTACGTGCACGACCACCACTGTGACATGTGCACGGGGCTCCACGTTCTCCCATGGGTCACCCTAATAAGCTTGCAGGAGCTAGGGGCTTGGAGCAGTATTTTACTGCGGTTGGCCCCTTCTCCCGCCATGAAGTAATTTACTCACAGCTATCTCAGCTATAAGATCATTGATAGGTGGTGGCACCATTGGGTATTTGCCCAGATGCCCCCTCCCTCGCTCTCCCCCGTTTCTGACACATTTTATCCTTCCTTATGACTTTTCTGCCTTCTCCACATTCTCAATTAATATGGAACTGGTCAGGGTGTATTTTGCCCTTATTAACATTTTTTTGAATAGTGACACTGTGACTTACCTAGCGTATGCCCTTTTGGTACCAGCTGTACTGTGAACAAAAGAGAATGAGATGAACATACCGTGAGTCGTGGACTGCGGTCGCCGAGTCCCATACCAAGATGGACGTCTGGAGTCAAAACGCGCAAGCGCGTCGCCTCCATGACGACCACATAAACAGAATACTCCCGAGCAGTTCGTCTTGGCGACGAGCTATGCGGTCATACTGGGAGTTGCGCATTGTTCATGGTGAGTGTTCTTAATGAGACACCCAGAGCAGTAATAGTTCCGTGTATTGGTTGACGGGCACCCGATACACTTTTGGCAGTATACTATTAGAGAGGGCGTGTTGCATACTTAACATGCCCAGGCACATTTTTCCAACTGTTGAGCGTGTTATATCAGCACATGAGAGCCTGAGAGAGTCTTTCAGTTAATGTTAAGCATTAACTAACACGAGCGTCGTATCCCTTAGGGGGTATGGACAGTATCTCAGTTTATTTGTTGGGGATGATTATAGTCAACAAAGCCAGATATGAGCTGCACTACGTTGTATGCACATTTTGGCGGTCGGATGTATTAATGAACATCAAGAGAACATTTTTGAAATGTGTGACTGTAACAAGTATACCTCAGTAAACTGAGCATGTGATTACTTCATTTTTTACAAGCTTGAGAGCGTTATAAGTTAATTAAATTTAAACACATATTCAAGTACTCAGTCGATCTCTTTTTGGCCTTCAGCCACCACCCACTGGAAAACCCAGCCCTTCACCATCGTGTTCACCCGGGGAGAGGCACTGGGCTTCCTTCCGAGTGAGTACACCTAATTCCAACAGTATTAGTCTAAAAATTGAATCATGTTTGAGAACAAATCTCTACAATCCACTTCTGTACATTTTTATCATACAGATTGATCCCGGTTGTTGATACGTACACTGGAATGAGGTTAGTTTTACTTTTTCATTGAGAGTGACCTCTGAAATCTCACGTCTGACATAAAAGTCTAATTAGGTTGTCCTTCCCTTTTGTAGGAATTAATGAACAACTTTTGAAACTTTAACACATCCTACTCTGAAGAAGGATTGTTGCGTAATCCGAAACGCGTCGGTGCACATGGTTGTGTTTAGGAGATTCTGAGCAGAAAGAAGTGTACTGCCCAGATGGACAATTGTGTTAAATAATTCAATATTTAAATGTGTTACTTCACGAATAAGGTTTTGAGAACATTTGTATGTTTTTGAGGACTGTGATTCAGCTCAGAATATTGTCGTTGTTTAAATGTATAACTACTTTTGTTTCTAATGATTACCACGCTATGAGTTAATAGTGTGGATGTAACATTGGAACGCACCTTTTGTGAAATTTATTTGCCTATATACATAAAAATACTTTATCTGTCTAAAACTGTTTTGTCTCAGCTTGGTGGTGACAAGCAGAGAGACAGATGCTATTTATATCTTGTTTAGCATATAAATATTTTTTGAGTACAGTGAAGGCTTTCTTGCATTGTAATTTAATTGACAGTGTGGTCTCTCGTCACTTAAGACTTCCCCTTGTTGGAGTCGGATTGGGTTCACGTGATACTGAAAATAACCTTGGGGACTTGTCTCCCCATCAGGAGTGCAGCATAGGGTTATCAGCTGGCAACAGCTGGTGTGTGTTTGGTGTTTCATATTTTAGGATCTCGAGTGGCCTCGAGAATCTCCCTGCTGCACCTGAAACTGTATATGAACTACCTGAGTTCAAATGATCATATCCTAGCGAAATGACCTGAATTTATATACTTTTAATATTGTTGTGCCTTCCACCATATACTGTTTTCCGGGGCTAGGGAGCACCCATATGCCTGCTCAGCGTATGGTCCACTGACAGTGAGTCACGGATGGAATCAACACCTTGGGGAATGAGAGGCGCACCGCTCATGAGGTCATGAAGTGGTGGTATGACCTCCACAGTCAAACCAAAAAAAAGCTTGGTGCCAACCTTGCTTCGCTATGGTGACTCTCGGTAAAGTCACCGCAGGAGGAGCAGCTCACTCCACATGAAAAGGCCATGAGTGAGTTCATTGATGTGGATCAAATCTAAGGCATGGGAGGCCTGCCACAATATGAGGAAATGTCCAGTGAGTGAAGAAGCATGTGCATCCAGAGTATGTGCATGTAGATTGAATGAATTGGTATGATTGTGTGGTGCTTCTGACTGCATTTGTATGACTGCCATGGGTGAACCATGTCATGGTCTACTGACTCGTGCTTAGTGTACTGCAGAGTGCATACAACATATGTGCTGCACATCGGTTGAACATTACTTTGTGACAGTAGTCATCCACAACCGTCAGATACTAATACACATTTCCAGCATGCCAACACAATGTGGCATCTGGCTATGTACATCAGTGATGCTAGTGATTCAGCTATGCCAGTCAAGTGCTTGTGTTGGAAGCATATGATATTCAACATGCACTGCATGCAGTAGATGTTTCATTCACACATGTCCATAGGTGGCTTCATGCTACACATACCTTCCATGCACACTGTCAGCGTGCGGGACATTGTGCCATGAGTGTCCTAGAATTTTATTACACCATGCAAATCCCTGTTGCAGCTATGGCTCTGAGCCCCTTTGTAAGAAATCATTCTGGAGTCATCCATTTTGACCTGCTACACTGGACACGCCCCCATGGGTGCATGGCCCTGTCCCTCTTGTGTGTCACTGTCTCCTCTTCCTATCTCCAAGCACATGTCCTCACTCTCTCCTCCACATCACACACCTGGGACACCACACATGTCTGCCTGGAATTTCTGCAGTGCTTACATGGTCAGAGCCATGGGATGTGGTGGCAAGTATGCAGACAGCATGATTTCTGGAATTTTTGTACATAGTGTATGAATTCAAAGAATGGCATGTTAACATGCATGTAAATGTGTTGCAGGACAGCATTGTGTTGACAATACATGTAGTAGAAGCAATTAACATGATTCTTCATGTCTTTATGTGTCCATGTGCAGGTCGATGAGCCACCAGATTCAGGGAAGGAGGTAGAGGAGGAATGGGAGCCTGAGCCCTGACAGAGCACCAGTGGAGGATGTGTTGTGGCAGGCCATGAGAATCCACTGGTGCTACAGTCCATCCGGGGCACGACTCAGTATGAGTCCACCTGCAATGATACCAGTGGCTCTGGTGGTGAGCTGGACATCCATTCCTGTATGCTGTCGGAGGTGAGTGCATCAAGTGATGATGCTGATGTAGCTCGTGCATCTAAAGGGGGTAACGTTCCCTCACAGGGCCAGTCAATGTTGCCACATCTGTCTGTGGCGGTTACAGCTGCAAGGCCATGCTCCACTGTATTGGCTTCCAGTCCTGGGATGGATGACCATGGAAGGGATGCAGTCCTGCAGCCACAGACAGCGGCTTCACATCAAGTGCCATGCCCCCTTGGGTCCAGCAGCAATGGGGCATGCACACGTGGTGGACGTGTAGTGGCTGGGGATAATACGTGGGAGCAATCAATGTTGCATGTTGTACAGCAACAGGCCACTTCCTATGAGGTGTTGGCTCAGGGCATGGATAGGGTGGCCAATTGCACATTCTCACAAGAAACACAGGTAGCGCACCATCTGCAGGCATTGCGGTCCACATTTCGCTCACAGAGGCTGCATATGGTGGCCAGCAACAGGAGCCGACGGGCCGACCTGAGGTCTTTGCAGGCATCCCCGGTTGCAGAGGGTCAGGCCCACAGGGCAGCCCTGAGGCGAGAGTTACTGGTGCTCAGAGCTTCAATGGAAGTGCGAGAGGCTGCCCACAGTACACAGTGCCAACAGCAGATGGAGCTGTTGAGTCATACCATCTCAGAGAAACTCGGTGCATCCCGTGAGGTGTTGCATGCGGACCTCAGAGGCTTCTTGTTCCAGATGCATTCATGTGGGTCCCGCCTGGCTGCTTTCATGGAGAACCTGGCCGGGGCCCTACGTGGTCAACCTCCCTTACCACCACCACCTTCGCATTCTACACAGGTAGTTGGCAACAGCAGCGACAGCAGCGACAGCCCTTCCAATCCATGATAGCCGTGCGGTCCATGTACCCATGGAGGGAATAGTATTTTCAACTTCCACAAATGTGGGTGTTGAAGTGTACCCTGCCCCTCCCCCCTCCTGGGTGGATTTGTTTTCTTTTTTCCACCCTCTCTGACCAGATGTTGGCATGTCATATTTTGTTTTGCCCTTTCCTGGTTGTAGTCTTTTATTTTTTGCATTCATTGCTCTTGAGGGGTGCCATTAACTCCTCAGGAACTATTCATGTGGAGTGGTGAACGAGCAGGCATGCCTGGTGAACTAATCTAGCATGTTTGCATGGGGGTGCACCGGGTGGCATATGTAGGTAATCATAGCTTTGTTTTTCCATGGAACATGTGTGCTGTGTCAATTATACTGCACAATGTCTGTTTTGATATGCTCACCCATGTTGTCACATTAATCTGTGATGTGGCGGTGACTGCTGTCCCGGGTAAGAGATCCTGCACCATTCGAAGTACACACTGCTCCTGCCCTCCACCAGTCAATGGCATTGCTTTATCAAATTAAGCAACACACTTACTGGTAAATGTCATGTGGGTTTTACAGCATTCAGACGCCATTATTTGGTAAGCATTTGCACTGTCTTGCATGTTGTGCATGCTTCATTGTTGGTCATCTTTGATGCATGTTTTGGTTCTCTTATGTGTCCTTTGCATGCTCACATGGCATTGTGGTAGTTTCATTGGAACTCATGTCACTGTGTTACCTACCTGTGTGGATACCTTAATGGGAACACCAACAGTGCTGTGCAGCATGTCATTGTACATTGGTGAACTGGGCCATGCCATGGACTCCTTGATCTGTCATTTCCTTGTTATTCATTCCCTGTAACACTCTCTCTCCTCCCTCCCTCTCTCTCTGGTGTGGTACACTGTATTCCTGTACATATAAATGTCAATGGAACTTCAACCTCTGTTGCTCCTGCACTCTCTGTTGTATGCATATTTTCTTTCTGGCGTCAACTGTGATAATGTATGCGCATGTATTTTGTGCTGCTACTCTGCATTTCATTCAATTTAGGTGGAGTGTCTCATAATGTTGTGCATCATATGCAAGGCAGGTGAGTTCCACAGACAGGTCAGTGCATGGAATTTGCTGACAGTTTGATGGTGTTTGAATGGGAACGGGGCACTGTGTGTATGCCCCCCACACTCCCACCCCCATGCTCATCTGGGATGTGTGTATGCCCCCCATGGTCACTGTGATGTTGTGTATGCCTCCACTGGTCACCTGTGATGTTGTGTATGCCCCCCATGGTCGCCTGTGATGTTGTGTTTGCCCACCCACCCATGGTCACATGTGATGTTGTGTATGCTTTCTACCCCCATGGTCACCTGTGATGTTGTGCATGCCCCCCTGGTCACCTGTGATGTTGTGTATGCCCCCCATGGTTGCCTGTGATGTTTTGTATGCCCCCCATGGTCACCTGTGATGTTGTGTATACCCTCTCCATGGTCACCTGTAATGTTGTGTATGCTCCACCCTGGTTACCTGTGATGTTGTGTATGTACCCCATTCCCCCATGGTCACCTGTGATGTGTATGCCGCCCCCCGTTGTACTCCTCCTCCCCTCTTCCCTCTCCTCCTAGCCACGGCCACCTAAATTGACTTTCTGCATTTGTATGATGCTGCCACCCTGCAACCCTGTGTGTTTTGACAAGCACTTATGCAACTGAGTAAGCCTTCTGTGACTGCGCTGCAATGGCCAATGGCTTGTGTGTGCTTTATATATGCAAATGATATTGAAAATAAATGTGGGACGGTTTATGTGACACAGAGGAGATTGGATGCCGAGTTTGGCATGGTGGTAGTGGCATAGTCCCTCATCTATGTGTTTTTTTTTGGAAAGCCAAAATAAATAATTATTTTTAGTTCTAAGGAATGCACACAATATAGCATTTCCAAGGATATATTCTCAGGGTGGTTTGGTGGGCCCAGATGATTGGCCCTTTGTCATCATTGAATGGCACCTGCAATGTACCAGGGCTGTGTGCACTCATCAGGGGTTGGATTTTAGGTGAAACATTGTGCCACAAGCTGGGTACGGGCAGCCTCACCATGTGCCCTTTGCCCTACCATGTACAAGCAACGTGCATGTGGTTGGGTATGTGGGATCACCACCATGTCCACTGGTACACAGTGCTGTGTTGCAACATTGTGCAGGACACATGTGGCCACAATGATCCTGCACACTAGTGGTGGTGCATATAGCAACTCACCACCAGAGTGGTCAAGGGAGCGGAAACATGACTTGAACACTCCGAATGTGCACTGCACTATGCCCCGAGTTGCAATATGGGCTGTGTTGTATCTTACCTGGGGTGGTGTGGCAGGGTTCCGTATTGGTGTCATCATGTAGCTGCTCAGAGGGTAGGCACTGTCCCCTGTAGAGGTTAAAATGTGTGTCATTGCTGTGTATTTGTCTGTGTGTGACATGCATGCATGTGCACAGGCATTTATACTCACCAATGAGCCATGTGTTGCCATGCCTCCCAGCTTCCAGGGCCCGGTGAGGGGTGACATTCCGAATATGAAGCTATACTGGGTGGACCCTGGATAGTTTGCACATACAGAAGTAATGAGACCCTAGGCATCACATACAACCTGCATGTTGATGGAATGCCAGTGCTTGCGATTGTGATAGATGTGCTCTGTGGCCCTAGGTGGACGTAGAACCACATGGGTGCAATCAATTGCACCAAGCACTTTAAGGAAGAGTGCCACCCCATAAAAATCCTGGACCATGGCCTGTCTTTCTGCTAGTGTTCCGGGCATGTAGATGTGCCTGCGGACTGACTGAGGGGCGTGCAGTCATGATTGCGAACACCTGGTGTAGGCAGCGTGACTGCATGGGCTGTGAAATGCCCCCGACTATGGCAGTTGTCTGCTGAAATGACCCAGTGGCCAAAAAATGCAGAACATTCAGCACCTTTTCCAAGGGGCTCAGTGCTTGGGAGCACAGAGTGGGTGATGTAAGGTCATCCTTCCTCACCATGATGAGGTCTAATGTGATATGAGGCATCCCAAAAAGGTCTCCAATCTAAGTTAAATATATTTTCTGAATTTGCTCATCAACATAATCTTGAACCTAATCCTTCTTAAACTAGTATTATGATTTTTAAATCCGGTAAGAAATTTAAGAAGTTCTGTTGGAAAATTGAGGGTATCCCTATACATGAATTAAAAGAAACTATTTACTTGGGATATCGTCTGAGTAATGAGACCTCAATTAAATCATGGGCTGTTTATCTGAAACAAAAAGCTAGACCTCTTAGAAGTCAAATGAAGTTTATTTTTACTAAATTTTGTAAATTTTCTTTGATACCGTTACTAGAGTTCCTTACCCTAAAGGTGGAACCAATACTTATATATGGCT
The DNA here is from genome assembly GCF_040938575.1 of Ambystoma mexicanum. Classification (NCBI taxonomy): domain Eukaryota; kingdom Metazoa; phylum Chordata; class Amphibia; order Caudata; family Ambystomatidae; genus Ambystoma; species Ambystoma mexicanum. The sequence continues at coordinate 655,108,512 of NC_090933.1, read as the reverse complement.
TGGATATTTGTGTATTCAATCTGCACAAACAACTAGATTATATGCAGGGCAGCTTGTTGAAAGAAGCTCTGCGCTTGTCTCCTGCAATTCCGAATTGCGTTATTAGACACGGGATGGGCTTGATCTCTTTATCTACGAGATTGACTTGGTGGGCGCTATCAAATTTTTGTAAAATTCTTAATTGCCCTGATAACTCATTGTATCAAGATTTCCTTGAATTCACGAAAGGGATAGTCTTCTAGCTCCACCACCGGCTATTATGAAACCATGGCCAAAATATTGTATAACTTAGGTGTAGATCAAGATGATTTATAGATCCGACCGAGTTATGTAAAACATAAACTTTTTGAGAATGATTGGTGCAAAACGTTGGATGACATAAAATCATTGAGACCATATAAAGAATATTCCAAGTTTCCACAGAAAAGAGCTAGTTGTTGTGGTTGTCTTATTATGTTCCCATGCAACGTAACCAGAATGTATTACGTGAGATTTAGACTTAACCAGTACCATACTCTTGAAAGAACAAAACACTGGGGAACCTCTAATGGTTATCATGGTGTTTCTAAATGTCATTTTCTGAATTCTTTAGAACCAAATGAAACTTTGAAACACTTGATTTTAGAATGCTCATATTTTAGAGATTTAGGAGGTAATTCATAGAATTCAGCGCACAAGTGGCGCACGCGGCTGGTGCACAGTGTGCGCATGTGGCAGTCTGTGCCAGCCGCGTGCACCAAAATCCATTTCCGTGCATACCGTATTCATGGATTTTAACATCCATAACCAGCCGTGGCGCGGAGTTGCGCAGCGACCCTGCAGCAGCGCCAGTTACGCCCCCAACCCCTCCCCGTGCGCCATGAACAGCGCACAAATCCCGTACATGGTGCACAGGCCAGTGGACCAGCATACAGCCCCCCAACCACAAAAACATCTGTAAAACTCCCCGCGCATCCCTCCGAATACACGTAACCCGCTGTACGGGGAGAATCACACTCGATAGGCCCTGTGCAAGCGGGGTACGTGTATTTCGGGGGGGCGCGGGGAGAATCACACGCGATAGGCCCTGTGCGAGCGGGGTACGTGTATTTCGGGGGTGCGCAGGAAGTTTTACATGTGATCGGCCTTGTTCGAGCGGGGTCCATGTATTTCGGGGGTGTGCAGGACGTTTTACACGTGATTGGCCTTGTGCGAGGGGAGTATGTGTATTTCGGGGGTGCGTGGGAAGTTTTACACGCGATTTGCCTTGTGCGAGCGGGGTACGTGTATTTCAGGGGTGCGCGGGAAGTTTTACACACGATTGGCCTTGTGCGAGCGGGGTAGGTGTATTTCGAGGGTGCGCGGGAAGATTTACATGCGATTGGCCTTGTGCGAGCGGGGTACATGTATTTCGGGGGTGCGGGAAGTTTTACACACGATCGGCCTTGTGCGAGTGGGGTACATGTATTTGGGGGGTGCACAGGAAGTTTTACACGCGATCGGCCTTGTGCGAGCGGGGTACGTGTATTTCGGGGGTGCGCGGGAAGTTTTACACGCGATTGGCCTTGTGCGAGCGGGGTACGTGTATTTTGGGGGTGCGCAGGAAGTTTTACACGCAATCAGTCTTGTGCGAGCGGGGTACGTGTATATCGGGGGTGCGCAGGAAGTTTTACACACGATCGGCCTTGTGCGAGCGGGGTACGTGTATTTCGGGGGTGCGTGGGAAATTTTACACACGATTGGCCTTGTGCGAGCGGGGTACGTGTATTTCGGGGTGCCCCAACGAATTGGCAGTGTGTGTCCTCCCAGGTGTGCCCTCTCCCCCCTCCCCAGGACCTGCAGGCAGACCACAACACAGGGGAACACACTGCACCCCTGGCCATGCCCCACAGGCAGCCCATCCACCCTGGCAAAGCCCCCCAGCCAGCCCACATGTCACCACGCTCAAGTGTGCACTGACACATGTCCCCCAGCACCCCCATCCACCCAGCATTGATGTGCACCTGACAGCAGGCCCCGACTCAGGTCCCCACCCAACATGTCATAAAGATGCACATTCATGGGCCTCATGTCCACCAAAATCCCACTGCACGTCACCCCAGTCTTCAGACACAATCAAGTTTCCCATCCACCCCACACTGAAAGGCCTATTACTTGTCACTAACCAAAAGTCAAATATGCACATCAACACATGTCCGTCACACACACACACACTGGGTGCGAGTGATTGTGTAAACCCACATTGTGACATGCAGTAAACCAAAGAGCAAATACCACACACGGAAGTAAGAAATCAAAATGTATTGTGCACAAAAATAATAAAAATGATTCAAAGCATGTAAATAATCATAAACAAAAAAAAGGCATGTCCAAAAAAAAATAATAATGATGACACAATCCAAATTAATCCAAAATAACGTTTGTCAAAAATCCTTGTCCACCAAAGTAAATCCAAAGGAAACCAAAATCCAAAAATCCATTGATCCATGGTGAGTGTAAATGATGTAAGTAAAAAAATCCACTGTCCAACTATGTACAAATATTGCAACAAGGGTCCATGAGCCCAACAAATGAACTGAAACCTATATATTAAACCCTACCTAATTTACAACTATATACAAAAACGTGGGACATTGTCCACGTGTCCCAAAATTAAAAAAAGAAAGGAAACCTAACACTATCTAACTATATACAATGGCAGCGAGCAAGTCCTGCGGCTCACTCTTTGATGTTGTGGGCCAGGGCATCATCGAACTCCATGTCAATGTCCCGGAGGCAGGCCTTTGCCTTGGCCCCGAAGTCTCGCAGGGATGCACTCATGGCCTGTTCCAACTCCCTGCGAGTTGCCTCGAGGCACTCAGCCCGCCTCAAAGCCCGACGCATGGAGAACTTTGCCCTGACCATGGTGAGCCGCACCTCTTGCGCCCGCTGCCGCTCTGCATTTATCCACTGGCCCAACCGCAGCCACACGGAAGACACTCCCATTCCAGGGTCCTCCTGCCCTCTGGCCGATGCCTGCCCCTCTGATGTTGATGGCCCCGAGCCATCATCGCTCCCACCTATAGCCTGCTGCTGCTGCTGTCCATGTGCCCTGTCCAATGATGCCTGCACATCCTCCATCTGCTGGTCTCCAGTTGTTGGGGTGTCCACCCCTGCTGTACCGCCGACTCCCGACTGTGCCAGGGATGGGATCTCCACCAAGCTGGCTGTGTTGGTCAGGCCAGGTCCACAGGGGGCCCTGTTGGAATCTGGGCCGGAAGACGGCAGGGAGAATTACTGGCGCATAGTCTCCACAGAGGAGGAGAGGTCCGCCAGAGTGCGCGACACATGTAGGAACCCACTGACCATGGCCCCTCCCAACTGTGTCACGTTGCCATGCAGCTCTTCGTGATGGCGTGCGTTCTCCCACCAGGAAGCACGCACGTCATCACGAATGACACACGTGCGCAACGTGACACCAATCAGGACAGAGCCCATACGGTCATGGGACTCCTCGCCCGCAGGTAGTGGAGAGCCAGATGACGTGGGCCTCCCCCCTGCCTGCGGACATGCCTGGGATGGGGCATCCCTGCTGGTGCATGGTGGTGCAGTCACAGGGTCAGTGCCAGCGACATGCACAGGCCCCTCCGCGGCGACCTGTGCTGCCTCCTGACCCTGGCCCTGGACTGCACAACTTGCACCAGTGGTACTACCCCCACCAGGCCCCATGTGCGGCTCAGTAGCGGGCTCTTCCTCCTCTGTGGAGACCACCATGGCAAGCCCCTGTGGGGGCTCACCCGGCCCTTCCGCTACAGCCGTAGTGGCAGATGCGGCACCAGTCCCCTCCCTCCCGGATGATGGCAATTTCTTGGAGGGTGGCTGGGCCTTGCTCCACAGCGCTGTCTCCGCCCTCTTCTTCACTCAACGCTGCATAGAGGGAGACATAAAACACAAGCATCAGGGTACTGTACAATAGACCCCTAGTAAGGAAGCAATAACACATGAGTGGCACTGTCAAACGTCACTTCCATCCTGTCCCTCCACAACACATGGGTCAATGCAGGCAACACACATGCAGAAACACGCACGGCGCATGCAATCAACATCAGCATCCATGTACAAGGGCCTCTATTAACATAAATGATGCCTCAAAACTCACATGCATCATGGCTCCTACTGATCCCATGCACACACATCACCGGACGGTCATGCATCATGGCTCGTACACCACAGACACAGTGGATACAACGGTGACTACACTGCATGAGTGAATCTACACATCGTCACGGACATGTGTCATGCATCCACTGCGTTTCAAAGTCACACACACGCTTCTCATACACACAGACATGCACACCATACATGTACATGAGAGCAGCACCCATCTCTCACCCCCCACCCATGTCCAAGAAAAGGGACTGGCATGCATTAATGTGTGCATTCCGCATGCAGCTCCACATGTCTCATTGGAACACATGCACTATCCATGTGGTTCACGCATTACTGGTCTCACATGCATTACCATGATGTCCCGGCACACACATATCCATACATGACCTATGTTACACATACAGGCAAGTAGCTGACTACCAGCACACTGCAACATCCCTGTTACATACAGCAATGCATGGCCACTTACCTCTAAACTCCAGACGTGTCTTCCTCCAAAGGACCTGGGCATGGAGCGCTGGGCTTATGCGTTCCAGGACCCTCATCTGGATGTTGCTCAGGTGGACCCGGCACCCATCTGCATCATCTGCCTTCACGAGGTGCCGGGCCTTGTTGAGGGTCCTGGACCTGAGGCCCTTCCAGCGCTTCCGGACGTGCTTAATGTTGCGGGTTACCACCCCCTCCGCATTGATGGCAACCACGACGTCCTCCCAGGTCCTCTCCCATCCTTCCTAGTCGGCACGCGATGGTGTGAAGAGGGCATCATAATGCCCCAGGATATGCTCCACCAGGACACCTGTCATGGTGCAAGCACCCAAAACCCTGAAACTGGTGGGGCCATCTCGGACTTTGGCCTCCTTGGGGGCTTATCAGGCCCCAGCCAGGCTCACCAGGATTCAGTCCTGGCGCCGCTGGCGCCAAGCTCATGGAGGTGTTAGCTACATGGTCCATTAACTTGGCTCTGAGAGGCTGAGCCATTCAGTTCAGGGTGTGGCCTGGAACTACTTTACCTGAGAGACGGGAAACAGAGAAGAGGACTATTCTCTTAGAACTACTTGCAAGGCTATTTAAGCTACACCCAGCAATCTGAAAACGCTTCGCGTTATTCTGCACTCCTGCAGCGTAACGCTCACCATGTCAGATCAGCTCTTGCTTCCTTCTGCCACGCCTGTCCAGAGTATTCCATCGGCACCTGCGAACAGAGAATAACAGAAGTTATTTAAGCATCGAAGGCCTTACCTGCAGTACATCCAGATCTCATCTCCTGCTTTCTCACGGACCGCCACATCTGCAGAACAGAACGAAAAGTACCCTCTCGGGTAGCTACTCACCTGATCGGCCCGCTCCAGGAACTTCATTGTGCAGTTTTTCACTCAGCAGCACGCCGCAGCTCGTCACCATCACACGGAGCTTCCATTCTTCTTCCTGGAATCACGCCGTACCTGCTGAACAGAAAAAGACAAGCAGGTTAGTTGCACGTAGCAAAGGAAAGCTAAAGAGGCGAACATTCGCGCGCCCAGCACAGCGCTATTCTTACCGGCAGGAATCCTGAGCATCATTGTCAGGAGAGTCATCCATCATCCGAAGGTCGCTTAAAAGCTGCACCTGTAAGACAATAATGGACATTAGTTATCTTGAAAAGAAAGACTTAAAGGCAGTTATTCCAAGGAGTTATTGGAATAGAGACTTACCTGCTTACTCCCGCGCCTTCTACTTCAGCAACCTCCTTTGGATCAGTGACGTAACTCGATCCAGGAAAGACTGTGAACCGCGCCCCTGCCAGAGTGTGCAGGACAGAGAGCTCGCCCATTAAAAAACTGAGGTGAGCCAGAAGAAGAGAAGGAAAGATCGGAAGGAAGTGAAACCACTGACCAGTTCCTTTCGGTAGCTAATATCCTGTTTCGACTTGCAGGTGAACATCTCCTGAAGCAAGGACTAAGGGGAGACGCAAGCTAGCATCTCCAGTCAAGCAGAGCAGCATCAGAACAGACATCACCCTACGCACATGAGCACGCCCCCATGGAGACCAGGTGAGCGTGACAACATCAACTTCCTTCTCACTGAAGCTGGTGGCCCTCTGCCTCTCTGGCTGGGGGTCGCCAGTGGTCTCGGATGGTGTCTGCCCCAACATGGCGACCCCGAGGCAGGTGTGGGTGGGCAACTGGGTCCTGGGGCAGGGCTGTGGAGTGATGGTATCCCAGTCTGGAGTCTTCTGTTCCAGCAGGGGTGGACACAGCAACTGGGCCCCTGCAGATGGCTGACGTGCAGGCACCAAATAGCAGGGCATTTGGGCAGCGGGCAGGCAGCAGCAGATGGCAGGTGGGAGCGTGCTCGGGGCTCTTGGGGGCAGGAAAATGGCCTTTTGGGCAGGAGTGTGGTCTTCTGTGTGTTTTCGCGTGGCCAGCTTGATAAGGAGTGATTTGGCATGTGAAAAAAGTGCATGTCACCGCGTGATTCGAGAAAAGGCCCGGGAGTTTCCCACAACAAGGGTGCATAGTGAATCAGCACATGAGAAAAATGCACGTCAGTGTGCTATTGGAGGAAAGGGCCTTAGCGCCTACGAGCGTAAGTGACGTTGCACGTATGGGCTGGCTTAAAAGGTTCACGTATGACGCCATTTTTTTGCACGTGCTTTTTGTGGAGAGCGAGCAGGTGATTCTTGTACTTCTTGTCGGTTCACACATGATTACTTCACAATGGTTCCAGTTCGTACTCCCTGTTTCCTCAGACAGCGTTCATTTCTTCTTTTGGGGGGGGTGTTGCCAACGCGCACATGCACGTCTTTTTCACCTTCTTTTTCCAGGCAGACGGTGAGTCGCGCATGTATTTTCCAACTGTGGTTGCCCCCGTGTGTCGCGTACCCCTTCAGAGGTCATTGTAGGCTGTGTGTATCACGCATATGCTTATTTTTGTGTTTCTGGGTGCCACATCGTAGTGTTGGTTAATTTTTCCACGCACGTGGTCTACCAGGGTTTGCGTGCACATTTAATTTTGTTTTAGGGGTGCCTGTGCGTTGCGTGACCCGTCATCTTCCCCCAGGGGTCACAGACAGCCTTGCTAGAGCACTAGGGTACAAATTCCATCTAGTACCCTACCCCTTTCACCCCAATTGCCCAGGACAATTGTTAACTGCAACTCCCATACGCACAAAAACATCGGTGCCATGGTTGGGAGGCGACCAAGCAGTAAGGGAGGAAAAGGTGGCCGAGCTCAAAGAGGTTGGCGCGGTAGGGGACGTGGCCAGGATGTGCAGGGTGGCCCAAAAGGCCAGTGTGTGGAGGACCAATCGGGGCCACCTACGCCCCCCCCAATGGTTGGGCCAAATGTAGCTGACACCATCCCAGCTCAGCCCTTGTTACAACGGCCCATATTGCCAACTGAAACGGCAGAGGATGACTCCCAGGTTGACTTCCAGGTCACCAAGTCTAAACCTGCGTGTAGCGGTGAAAGTTGCTGTCATCAGGCCACGTGGATCTGGGGCAGCAATGTCATCTGCTGCCCCAAATAGCCAGGGTGAGGAGGCTGGAGGGGCAGCTGCAGTGCAATCCACCCCAGCTCCGAGTCTCCCAGCCAGGACAGTGTCGGTCCAAGTCCATCACACCGACGTTGGCCCTGCTGACATCACCCTGCAGCCAATGCCTGCACCAAGACCTTTGGTCATTGTGCCTTTGCAAACTTCAAGTACACAGTCCACCTGCGCTTCTGCCCCTACTAACCAGGGTGGCATAAGCCACTCACGATCCAGACCAGCTTCCAAGAAGAAGAAGGGTGCTCTTGAACTACAGGCTGAGACCCAGGACACGTCTACACACTCCGGCACTTCAAGGAAGCCTAGCTTCAATGACGCTGAACTTGATGCACTTGTGGCCTATATGTTGGCACATAGCCGTGAAATGGTGGTGACTGCAGGCTGCAAGACTACGCCTGCTCAAGGTAGGGCCCACTGGCAGACCATCGCGGACCACATTAGTGCCCTTGGATTTGTGAGGTGCACAGCTGATGACTGCTATAAGAGGTGGAATGACCTGAAACGCAGAGCAAAGAACAAGCTGGCTTCCAATCATGCCTCTACTCTGGTGACTGGTGGTGGGTCTCCACCAGAGGACAACCAACTCACTGAACATGAGTTTGTTGCTGGAACCTTCATCACAGAGGAACAGATCCAAGGCATGGGAGACCTACCAGATTTTGAAGCATTGTCCAGTGAGTGCCCATGCATGTGTGTGTAATCCATGTGTATGTTGCTTGGGTGATGTGTACTGATTGAGTGCCACGTGAGGGTGTGTACTCATGAGTGGTATGGGTCACCCATGTGCTTCCTCCAAACCATTCACCCGCCTTGGGTTTGGGTATGACAGTATCCCTTCTGACCACAGTAGCCAGTTTGCACCACATTACTGCAGTTGCCCTTGAACTGTCATCTTGCGACAACATTGTTCATGATATTCTGTGTTCATTCAGCCTGATTGTTTCAATCCTTCCCATTTTTACAATGGATTTTTCTCCCCTACTGCCACATATGTGGCATGCTTCGGTCATAGATGACACCCCACAATGGCCCCCATTTATGACCTTGTTATGGGTATGTTTTTAGAATTCAGGCTGATTGAGTGATGGCCTGCACACTATCATTGTTGGGCCCTGTTTGGTTGTAGAACATGACTGTTGTCTACTGTCATGTTGAGAAGCCATATCTGTAGAGTCACAGGCCCACAGGGAAGCCCTGAGGATAGAACTGCCGTTCCTCAGAGAGACTCTGGGTGAACTTGAGGCTTCCCTGAATTTTAGGTCAGAACAGTAGCTGGAGCAGCTCACACGTTCGCTCTCAGCTGAGCTCCAGGCAATCCGTGCGGAGATCCGGGCATCACGTGAGGCCATGCATGCAGAAATGCAGGCAACCCATCAGGTGCTGCATGGGGATCTCCGTATCATCATCCTCCAGAACCAAACCTTCCAGACCCGCATGCTTGCTGCCATGGAGAACCATACCAGGGCTTTGCATGGGCTGCCTCCCATATCACGGCCACCTCCTGATGTAGCAGCAGAGGGTGAAGAGAGCGATGGCAGTTCTCCCACTGTAGCGTAGACATGCAGGCCATGAGCCCATGGAGGTATTTTTTCTTTCCAACATCAATGCATGTGGGTGTTGGGATGCACCCGGTACCTCGTGCCTCCAGGGTGGCACCCCCCAGTCCACACATGGCCATTTTTGATTTTTTCTTTTTTTTTTCTTTTTTTTTTTTACAGTGTGTTGCTTTGTGTGGCTCCTGTGGGCATCCACTGTGTATTCCAGCTGGGCACATGTAGGCTTGTCCTGTCTTTGGGTTAGATGCTTGGTTTCCTGACACACACCCTTCCTGCTTCCCCTTTCCATGGGCTTGCAAAGGGTGTGACCAAGTGACAGTAACTTACACAGTGACATTGGGCTCCCATGAGCTGTCTGGGAGGTCTGTAGTCAAAACTGTGTGTACATACCTAGTGGGGATTGTTGTTGTTTGTGCTTGTGCATCCATGTATTTCTCCTTATTCAAATGTACCTTCTTCATGTCTTCACAAGCCCGTCTCCTTTGCAGATGCAGTTCATGTTGTATGCAGTACACTGACACATTTGCCGTACAGCAACACTCTGCAGTTGGAAGGGGTCGATGTGCTGGCTTTGTCAGGTTGTGAGACTTGCACTACTTTAATTTTTGACTGTCATATATTGCCACTGTTTCATCCTGTGTTGCTGTTTTGTGTTGCTGGTAAGTATTTGTTCATGTGTGCTGTTTCTTATTGATTACTGGGAGCATATTGTCTGTGGCCTGTTTACATTTGGGACAGTGCACTTTGTGACACTTTTGTCATGTGTTGTGCATTCATTTGGTTGCTTTCACGTTGCATGCCCTGCCATGGTGTGTTGGGTAGCTGAGATGGGGAGTGGTTGGTTGACATGGCACTATTTTCATGTGGTATTTTGCAAGGGGGTAGTCATTCATGCTGCATGAATGTGTGTCTTTTTGTCACACAGCATTGGTTGTCTTTAAGTAGGTAGGGATGCACACAATGTAACCCTTCCAGGTGCCCAATCTCAGGCTGGTATGGTTGTGACAGTTGACTGTCCCTTATGTCATCATCATTGATTGTCAGCTGGTATGTGCCAGGGCTGTGTGCGCTCCACAGGGGTAGGATTTTAGGTGAAGTAATTAGCCACCAGCTGGGTACGGGCTGCCTCACCACGTGCCCTTTCACCTCCCATGCGCAGCGGCCGTGCATGTGGTTGGGGATGTGGGGGCACCACCATGTCCACCGGCAGGCCCCGGCGGGTTGCAACATTGTGCAGGACACATGCTGCCACTATGATCCTGCACACTACTGGGGGCGCATATAGCAGCTGCCCACCAGAGCAGTCAAGGGAGCGAAAGCGTGACTTGAGCACTCCGAATGTGCGCTCCACTATGCCCCGGATTGCAATATGGGCTGTGTTGTATCTTACCTCGGGTAGTGTGGTGGGGTTCCGAATTGGCATCATCATGTAGGTGCTCAGAGGGTAGGCAGTGTCCCCGCGGGAGGTGATGATGGGTATCATTAGTGGGGTTGTCACATTACTCAGTATCTGACATGCATGCATGTGCAGTGGCATTTATACTCATCAATCAGCCATGTGTCGCCATGCCGCACAGCTTCTAGGTCCCGGTTTAGGGGTGACATTCTGAAAATGAAACTATCATGGGTGGACCCTGGATAGTTTGCATATACTAAGGTGATGATTCCCTTGGCATCACATACTACCTGCACGTTGATGGAATGCCAGTGCTTGTGGTTTCGATAGATGTGCTCAGTTGCCCTGGGAGGAAGTAGAGTCACATGGGTGCAATCAATGGCACCTAGCATTTTGGGGAAGTGTGCCACCCTGTAAAAGTCCTGGACGGCAGCCTGCCTTTCTGCAGGTGTTCTGGGCATGTATATGTGCCTGCGGACTGAGGGGCGTGCAGTCATGATGGCCAACACCTGGTGTAGGCAGCATAACTGCGTGGCCTGTGACACCACCCCCGCTATGGCACTTGTCCGCTGAAATGACCCAGTAGCCAAGAAGTGCAGTACATTGAGCACCTTTTCCAAGGGGCTCAGTGCTTGGGAGCACAGGGTGGGTGATGTGAGGTCATCCTCCCACTCACTCACCAGGTCGAGTATTATGTGTGGTGGAAACCTGTACCTCCCATACACCTGGTCATCAGGCATCCCAAAAAGGCTGGTCCTAGGTAAAAGAAATGCAGGGCCTGGCTATCCTCCTCCTCCTGCGGTGTCCCACGACCACTGCTGCGAGGAAGGGTATATTCACCGTAGCGTATGAGCTTGTTTGTTGTTTGTGCGCAATTTTATGCTGCGCGGGGCCACTTACGCCTGCTTCCTGCTGGCGTACGTTTTTCCGGATTGGTGCGTCTTTTTTGGCGCACGCCTTTCCCCTGTTCGATTCCATGAATACGTGTTGTTGGCGTGCATGTGGGCGTTGCAAGCATTTACCTCCTGTACTCCCCCCGTAATGCCCACATTTTCACGCGTTATTCCCCATTCCGCGTCTTACGCCCTGTGTTCCGCCCACTTTTGTTGTCTGCACTGCGCTATGTGCGTAGCGCACGCCGTTTAATGACGTGTGCGCCCGCGTGTGACCCCCACGATTTTAGAGCACATCCCGGCATTTACACGCGCACTGACTTCCATGAATTGATGCGCGCGGCTTTGGCACGCTTGCGCTGCAATTTTCACGCTTGCGCATCGATTTTCGACGCACATTGATTCCATGAATCGGCCTGTTAAGGTCTGAACTCTTTCTATGATTTGTAAATGTGAATTATGAAGACTGCATGAAGCCTCTTTGGAATCGACTCATGCAGGGATATGAGAAAGCACTAATCTTTGCATTGGTTGTTTTTCTGAAAGTAATAGAAAAAGAGATTTCATTATTTTAGTGTATATGTTTTCTATATCAGGTAATGCAATTGTTGATTCGGATTAATTGTTGTTTAAATCTGTTTTATTTTCTTTTAAGAATTGTTTTGTATTTGATATGTGTAATACTATATGCTTGATGTTCTATTTTTGTAAAGGTTAATTTGAACCACAAACAACAAAAAAAAAAGGTTTGTCCTAGGTAGAGAAATCTGTGCCTGGCCATCCTCCTCCTCCTGCGGTATCCCACGATCACTGCTGCGACAAATGGTACAATCATCATAGATGTATACGTGCGTTTGTTGTTTGTACGCCCTTTTTATGCACTTGTTTTAGTGATGGGTGACGGTTACGCCAGCTTTCATGTGGCGCACATGTTTCCGGATTTGCACGTCTTTTTCCGTGCAACAGAGAGCCCTGCTCAATTCCATGAATACAGGTTTTTAGCGTGTATTGGTGTTGCAAGGATTTTACTTTAGTACATCCCTCATTATGCCCATATTTTCACTTGTTGTTCCCCATTCCACATGTTCTGCCCCCTTTGTAGGTGACTGCACAGAATCCAATGCCCCTTCACTATGAGTCTCGCGCAAGGCGTTCGTGGTGTCGTAGTGACGTGTTGGACCAGCATGGATTCTTTGCAAGTCCCTGGTAAACCCTGCACAGAATTCTTACATGTAAAACACAGAACATATCTCAATAAAATGTCATTCTTTCATCTTGTGCAGAACTTCATATATTTACGTTGCATTTGTTCGAAATTGCAATTTACCTACGGCTAGTACAAATGGGGGTTGTGCCATAGGATATAGTGAGGATATAGTGTGGTCAGGAGACTGTATGTGGGTGAATGCAGCTCGTGAATGTAGCTTTTGTGGGTACAATCATTTTTTATAAACAGAACACATTTCACAAAAGGGCGAAACAACCACAGTGGGATTGTTTTGACATGAAGCCCCGCAGCATTACTGGACATGTACGTGATCTAGGATGCAGCGAGAGCTCCTCATTTGCCCAGACACACAGGGTTGTGTGTGGTGTCCGACAGAATGTACATAAGGGATATTCGTGACATTCATGCACTCATCTGATGGTGTCCTCTCTAGACGGACAATGGGGGTCATTCCAAGCATGGAGGTAAGGTAAAAACCATGCCGGTAATGATTTGCCAGCATGGTTTTCCGCTCCATGCCATTCCGACCCCTCAGACCGTAAATTACGGCACCGTGAACTACAATGCCGTAATTTACGTTCTTGGGTCGCGCGTGGGCCCCACCATGCTGAAATTAAGGGCATGGCGTAAACCGGAGCTGATCTCAAGTAAGGAGCACACGTAAATTACGGCCTCCCCAAGGCCGTAAAGTACCTTACCGGCATGGAGTACATACAGGCATCTCAGAGAAGGAATAAAGAACCCTGAACAGTGCGACCCAGAGCCACAGGTGCACACAAGCAACACAGACGGAGGCCAGGAGTCTGCCACAGCAGAAAAGGAACACACCCACACACCACCCCCCTCCCACACCAAGATGACACCAATCGAACAAGCAAGGCCACAACCACACAAACCCCTGCAACAACACCACGCCCCCCACTGTGGAGACACAGGGGTAGAAGGAGGGGGGAGACAGGCCCTGCATGCAGCACCAGTGCAGCCTCCGTTACCACCCCAGCAGCCCCCATGCACACGCAGCATGTCCGGCCGCTCTAGGAGAAGTCCTACCAGATAGACACCCCTGACCACCTAGACTGTGACACCGTCACCACCATATTGCGCCACACACACAAGAAAAGCGAGCACCATACAAATGTACAGTGCCAACCCGGCACAAGTGATGGTGTTGCCTATCCCCACACCCATGCCAAAGGCACCCACCAGCACACAGTGGCATGTCACAACCGTCCATTATGCAGCCACATATACAAGTGCCGTTACACCTCCCCAAGCACACAAGGGTCCACCAATCCCCAACATGGACCACCCATGAGATACACAACAGTAAAGCTGTACCTAATGCAAATGGAGGCATGTCAAATGACAATGGTGCCCCTGACATCACCCACAGGTCGTATGTGGACAAGCCTGGCATGCACGTTGCGGACAGAAACTGCAAACAATACCACTCCCCCTACGTGCAGATGGAATCCAACGCTACCAAGAACCGCACACATGGGTGGGCCCGACAACAAACAACTACACATGACTCAAAGGGCCAGCTGATCACCACGCTACCGCGCCACATGGCCCAACCTGCAGGATGACCTTTCTGGCTGGCTGTTGAGTCGTTTGACTGTGTCATGCAAGTGCACTGGTGCCACGGGGTGGGTCCCTGCATGAACCAACTGCATTGAAACGATGAAGCCATTGTACGGTGTTCACCCCGACAACAAACCTGCCAAAGAACCAGTGCAACAGCACATATGAACAGACTCCCACTTTGCCAGAATAAGGCACCCACATCACACTACATCTCCACCAACTGACAAGGGCTAAGCACACTACACCAGCACCACTCATTGGCGGACACCACAACCGTAAGCGCATATCGGAGGACACACTGCACATGCAAAATGTGGCATCCCCCAGCCTGGCACCACATTGGCGACCCATCCCTGGGAGTGGAATTCACGGTGGGCAGCAGGGGTACGATATCACGTCACCGGCATGGCACCCCCATAGGAGTGTTGGGAATCACCATAGAATGGATCAGAGCAGGATGATGACCATGATCCACAGACTACAGCCATCACACCCAAATAAGAATGTACACAGTGCACAGCACCACAATGATCCGACATCAGGACAGCAGCATGCAACAAAGAAACATGTACCCCAAGATGTCCACACCATCGTTCATGGACCATCATGTAGACACAACACCCCACTGCATTACATTGCATCGGACACATATTTGTGTCCCTGATCGTGCCCAATACATCCATGGATATGTCCAGATGGCCATCATTGAAACCCTGCCATGACAGCCAAGTACTGTTCTCCACCATGACAGTCCACACACCCACCTCATTTGGCGACACATGCAGCTGTTGTTGGCTGTCCCATGACAGCAAGCCACATGACCCCTGGGGCAACCAAACTATGGCCATACCCATGCAAGCGTGTAGATGAAGCAGTCACCAGGCTTGCGTGATGCACATATATGCCGGCGAACCAGGACTGGTGGCTGACCCCTCCACTGATATCTGGTGTCGAATGGGCCCATGCCATATGTGCAGATGGACAAAAAGTGCATCCCTACGTGAGCGGCTATCACCCCTGACATGGTACTGCTACAACCACAGGACGATGCGGTGAAGGAGGAGGGTGTAGTGCCAACAAGGGTTTATTGAGGCTGTGCACTTGAGGGACATGTAATGCTCTGTACTTACAGTGGAAAAGGTCTCCAGGACACAAGTCAGTAGAGGGTGTCATGACATGGGAACACAGGGCAACGGACTAGTGCATACTTGTACACCATGCACTGGCAGTAGTCAATGAACAAATGTGCAATGATGAATGTCCACAACGGTTGAAGTTTGCAACACCAATTGTGTATTGTGATAAATAAAAAAAATAGTGCTTACATCAGCAACTGCCCATGCCCCCTCCCCCCACCCCCCAACTTCAGAACACACCATCACCCCTCTCCCCCCTCCCCCAACTTCAGAACACACCATCACCTCCCTCCCCCCTCCCCCCAACTCCAGAGCAGTCGTCCCATGTAGGATGTGGGGCCCACATGTGGCAGGAACGCCTAATGTCTCTTGCCCCCCTTGTCTGGGGGAGGCAAATCCCGTTGACGCAAGGAACGCCGAGTGCGTCTCTCCGGGCTGCATTGCGTGGCCTCACTGGTCGCGGCCGTGTCCTCCTGCTGTGGCTCGGTATTTTGATGCCCTGCCTCAAGGGCATTTGCTATGCGATTGAGGACATGGCATTGCCGGGTCGTGCTGTCCGTCATAGAGTCGCACAATCTGGTGGTGCAGTCGGTGAGGGACTGCCACATTTGGTTAAGTTCTCCATGCAGTTCTGCCCTGGCCTGGCGATTGTCCTCAATGTAGTTCTCAATTAGGTCAGTCAACTGGTGCACTTGGTGCTGGTCAAGTGAAGGGAGACCATCTGAGGATCCACTTGCACCAGCATTCTCTGCAGGGGGTGGTATGGGTGGAATGGGGGAACGGTGTCATACCCCTGCGACTGTGCTGAGCTAGGGGTTTCCACAGTTGCTGCTGCAGATGCTGTGTGGGTTGCTGGCATGCCAGCTTCAAGTGGCCTTTCCGTAGGCTGGGGGGTGTTTTTTTTTGCTGCTGGCTTCGGCCTGACCCTGCCAGTACGCACGGAGGTGCTTGGCCGGCTTCCCTGGGGCTCTGTGCTGTCATGGTTTGTGCCTGTGGGGGTAGAAGAGAGGGACAACATTAGTGTATGTGCAATGTCCTATTTGCATACATGGTTGCATGGACTTTTCGGTCATTTACGGTTTGTTCTGTTTGGGGCTAGCTATGGAAGTGGTACATGTGTATGGTGATGGCATATACACATGTTTGGGAGTGACTCGTTGTGCCCTGGTCATGTACATTTTGGCTAGTACTATGCCTACCACGCTGGACAGTGTGCATGATGGGCTGTGCAAGTCAATGCACTATGGTTGATGTGCGTTATGTACTCGCACTTGGGCCAGCATTAGGCGGCACTTGCCTCAGCATTTGTTGGATGGGGGGATGCGTTGGATGGGTGGGGCAACACGAGAGGGTGCCTTCGATGGCCCCTGGGTCAGTTTACATCATGCAATGGACATTGCCAGTGTACACTGTCAACACTCACCTCCTTCTCCAGAAGTCGTTCCCCCGCACTCCATGGTCCCCACGCCCTTAATGGATTCAGTGCCAATGAGCTCCGCACAGGTCTCCTCCTACGGCTCAAGTTGGACTGCGGTACTTGGGCCACCTCCCGTCTGCAGGGCCTGGCTGCGGTTGCAGGAGAGGAGGCCCCGCACCCGCAGGTCGTCCCACCGCTTACGGCAGTCCCTGGGGGTGCGGGGGGTGTTGCCAACAGCGCTCACCCTCTGTGCCAGTTCTGCCCAGATGGTCTTCTTGCGGAGGGTCGACTCCCTCCGCATGTCGCTGCTGAAGACTACATCGGCATGCTCTGCCAGGTAGTCCACCATGGCCTGGAGTTCATCGGGGCAGAATCTCTGCTTGCGGATGCGATCCACCGCCCTTTTTGGTGCTTTCGGCATGTCCTGCGGTGCCTGGTCCAGTTCCCAACTTTAGTTTCCTCACAGGGCTGCTGGCAGCTGCGGATAGCAATAGATTGTGTTTTTAAAGCTGGCCGCTGCTCTCCTTCCCGTTCCTGTGCGATGTCGTAATTTCCGGTTCCTTTTTTTTTCGGTGACCGTATTTTACGGTATCCGTAAATTACGGTCACCGTTATGCACTGACGCTAATGCTTACAGGGTGGTGTTGTACTTTACGTGTCGCTGCATGCCGGTAGGGGTTTTTTGGGGGGTTTTGCGGCAGGCCGCACGGTCCTTTTCCGGCATGGTGGAAAGCACGTGTCCGAGGGCTCGGAATGGGCCGAAATTTTCGGTCTTCAACTAGCACGATGTCATACTTTACGCCATGCCGGAAAGTACCGATACTTACCGGCATGGCTCGGAATGAGGGCCAATGTATGTGAATACACGAGGCATATGCTCTAGTTGGGTAAAGGGTACCCCCTGGGGGGAGACCAGAGGATAACACGAGGCACCAAAAAGCATGCTAATTTTACCAAACAGCAAATAGCAACCGGTAAGTGATCCGGGGTGTGGCAATATATGGTGGCAAAAGGCTACTCCCAAAAGTGTTTCCACTCCACGGTGATGTTGAGGCCGCTGTGGACTGAGTCGAGTTTGTGGATCCATTTCTGCTCCAGTTTCGTGAGGGCCAAGTTGATGTCACCTGCGCGTCATTGTGGCTGTATTTGTTGTAAAACAGTCCAGGTGAATTGTTTGTGTGTGTGGCCTTTTTTTGGAAGTGTTCAACCAAGGGTTTGTCTTGTACTTGGTTCTTAATGCAGGATCTATGCTTGTTGATCCTCTGCTTCACTGGTCTAATGGTTTTTCCGATGTATACCAGATCGCACGGGCATTTGATGGCGTAGATCACATTTCTGCTTTCACAATTTGTGTGATAGTTCATGTTCTAAGTGAAGTCCTTATGAGCGAAGGTTTTGCTGTTGGTAGTGTAGCGGCAAGCGACGCATCGGCTGCAACTGTAGTGTCCCTTTATTGGTGGGAGATTCCACAAGGTGGCTGATGTTTTGGTGGGTTCCAAAAAGGTGTGAACTAAAGTGTCTTTTAGGTTTTAGTTTTTTTCTGAAAGCGAACAAGGTTTTTTTTGCTAGGCTGTCTTCGTTTTTTATCAGGTGCCAATGTCTGTTGATTGTGGTCTTGATACGATTGCTCACTGGGTTGTACGTAGTGACACAGACGGTCCTGTCGATGGGATCTTTGTTTTTTGCAGTCAGGCAGATGGCGCGTTCGGTGTTTGCCGCTCTCTTCTTGGCCATCCTGATGGATTTCTTTGGGTAGCCCCTCTGTCCTAGACGCACCTGCAGTTGTTTAGCATGTAGTTTGAATTTTTCCTTGTCTGTGCAATTCCTGCGGATTCGAAGAAATTGTCCGTAGGGGAGATTATATTTTAATCCTTGGGGATAGTAGCTTGAGAAATGGAGCAGGCTGCTCCTGTCGGTCAGTTTCCTGAAGAGTTCAGTATTCAGATGGTCTCTGGAGCGATAGATATGCAAATCGAGGAAATTGATGGCTTGAAAATCCCAATCCATCGTGAACTTGATGTGGGTGTTTTGGAGATTGAGCCAGCGGTGAAATTCCATTACTGCATCCTTGCTTCCTTGCCAGATCAGGAGTACGTCGTCTATATATCGACGCCAGATTTTGATGTGCGTCCTGTAGGGATTGTTGTTGCGTTAGACGTTTTCCTCTTAATACTGGGCCATATAGAGGTTGGCTACATCTGGGGAGAAGGTCGCCCCCATGCTGACGCCTTTGATTTGCTGGTACAGTTATTGTCCAAACAGAAAAAGTTCTCTCCCATGGCAATGCGAATGCACTCGAGGATGAAGTTTGTTGGGATAGTTGTCGTGTCTGTCCTTTTCTCGAGGCAGGTGGCAAGTGCTTGTAGACCTTCTAGTTGAGGGATGGAGGTGTACAGTGCCTGGACGTCCATTGTGACGAGGATAGAGTCTGTGGTTAGATGCACAGTGTCCAAAATCTTCATGGTCTCTGTACTGCCCTTGAGGTAGGATGCCATCTTGCCACTGAATGGTTTCATGAAGTGGTCGGTGTACAAGGACAAGGGTTTGAGGAGAGAGTCACATGCGGATACGATTGGTCATCCTGGTGGTTTGGTGGCATGCTTTTGAATTTTAGGAAAAATGTAGAACGCTGGAGTCTTGGGGTGTACTTTGTTCAGGAAAATGCGTTCGTCAGTGCAGATCCATCCTTCTTCTTCATCGTGTTTGGTGAGATTGCTGATTTCTTCTTGTAAACGTGGCATGGGGTCTTGATTGAGCTTCTTGTATGATGTGTTATCGTCTAGGAGGCGTTGGGACTCCTTGTCATAGTCTTTGGTGTCCATGACCACAATGCCACCCCCCTTGTCTGCTGGTTTGATGGTTATAGTTTTGTACTGCTTGAGGTTGCCGAGTGATTGCGTTTCTCCTTTGTTTAGATTGTCTTGGTAAACATTTTTTGTGTCAGACTGCTGGTGATGGTTCTCATGACTATTTTTTCAAAAGGAATGGTGTGAGGGGGAGGAATAAAGTTGGATTTGGGTTTTAGGCCCGTCATGTTGTCTGCTGGTTTATCTGGTTGTGGGCCGATAATGTTGTCATTGTCTTGTTTTTCCGGTCGGTAAACCTCGAAAAAGTATTTAAGTCTCAGAGTGCGGAGGAATTTCCTAAGTTCCTATGATCTACAAACCATAACTGTAAACCTTATATTATCACTTCAGTATAACTCTTCATACAGACTCACAAACACCAGGCGCTCATTCCAAAACAACCTCTTACAAAATAGTAAGTAGACTGTATTTATTTCTGTGTTATTACTATTATATAAACATTTCTTAAAAGCAAAAAGCATTTTTTTTATTTTCACAGAAATAGCAAGCACACTTGGGTGGTTAGAAGAAAACGCCCCAAAAAGAAGAAATGAGTGATGCTAACATCTCTAATGGTAAACAATACATCTTTTAACATATACAAATAATGTTATTTATACAGTACTCAGTCAAATAATAATTTCTTCTGTTCTTAAAGCACATAATTTACATGAAGAACCAACACCCCAATTTGATTATGGAGAATCTCAAGAATCACAAAGAATATCTCTGTCCCCAACTGTAATGATCTTGTCTGCAAAATTGCATTAACTTAGTAATGGCTTTAAGGACATTTTTAATTATGTTAAAAATCATGTTATAAGAAATGTTGATTGTCACTGTCCTTCTTGTACCTGTCCACCTTTCCCCAAGCAATCACCCCATCAAATTCCCAAAATATAAATGAAAGACGCTTTGATGAAACTTAACTCCATCCCTCCCCTGATGATCATTGTATAGAAATTCCAAATTCTCCCTTTCATGTTTCCCATTTCGATACCCCACCCCTTTCATAAATAAATGTATTTTTTTTTTTTTTAAAACTTTTATTTATTGGCACAAAGGTCAAGACGGGCACAGTACAAAGTACATAGCAATGGGCTGACAACACAGCCGAACATACGGCACCATATCGTGGGCAGGTTATACATCACAAGCTGATAGCAACTGATATCTCGGGGGAGGCGCTGAGCAGTCCAAAGGGAAAGCATAAAACCAATAGAAGGAGCTAGATCACCCGTGGCATGTCGGGCTGGTCTGGTGGAGGAGATGAGGACAGTTCCATCTCCTCTCTGCCATTTAAGTAGCTACGAAATTCCGACCAGACGTTTTGGGGTCGAGTTGTCGGAGGTAGGGAACCAATGTATTCCTCTTCGCATATCTGTGTCCAGGTGAGGGCTTTCAGCCACGTCGTAAAATTGGGGGGATTGTGGCGCTTCCAACATTGCAAAATGCATCTTTTGGCCACCATAATACTTACATTTACAAATTTTGCCATTTTCCTTACATTCTCACCCTCCCATGTACCAAATAGTACGGCGAGTGGCTCCATAGTTATCGGAGAACCAACTATTTCGGAGAGGGCCTCTATTACGGCCGTCCAGAATGTGTTGAGGGCGGGGCAAGCCCAAAACATGTGTACATGGTCTGCCTCATCACTTTGCATTTGGGGCACACAGGGGTCTGGGTGCCTGTGAATGACGCCACTCTATATGGTGTGTAATAGAGCCTATTAAGTAGCTTAAATTGTATGCAGCGGAATCTGGCGCTTAGGGAGACCCTTCGTGTGTGTGTGCACATTATGCCCCAGAGTTCGTCTGTGATTTCAATTCCGAGTTCCCTAGCCCAGGCCTCACGCGGTTTAAGGGAGTTGTCCGCAGTGTTATTCAGTTGTATCTTGTACAGATTAGAGATTATGCTTTTGGCACCTCCGGAATTTGCTATATAGTGTATTTCAGGAGAGTCTGGGGGTTCAATAGGGAATGAGGGCCACAACGACCGCGCTGCAGCTCTAAGTCTATAGTACTGCAGCATTTCGAGTGGAGAATTGGAGTGACCAGGGCGCCATGTTTGGGGGGTGATAAAAACACCGTCGGGGAAGAGGTCAGTAAGAGCGCGGTATCCTAGGTTTTCCCAGCAGCGTATGAGATTTGGGTCGTGTGTGGGGGGGAGTCCGGGGAACTGCCACAGGGGAAGCCACTTGTAGTATGGGCGCTGTTCCTGGTCAGAGCCTAGGATGCTCCTCCAGGCCCTAAGTGTAGCGGCCACCGGGTCCGCATGAGCATCTGTTTGAAATGCCCGGTTCAGTAGCAGTGACATAATATTGGTTCCTCCTCCCGCTAGTTTCTCAAGTTTTACGTGTATGGGCGGGTTCTGGGGCGTGTACCAATGGGAGGCATGGTGGGCCTGTGCCGCATTCCAGTACAGGCGAAGGTCTGGAGCCGTGAAACCCCCTTTGTCATAGGGCAGCGTCATGTGCTGCCACTTCTTGCGGACCGAGCCTGGGAACCAGAGAAATTGTGCGCACTCCGAATGGAGTTTTTTGAAGTATTGGATCCCAGGCCAGGTCGGCACGTTAACAAAGACATACAGGAGTTTGGGGACCACTATCATCTTTATCAGAGAGAGTCTGCCCGCCAGTGATAGAGGTAAGTTGCGCCATTTGGAGAACCTGGAGAAGACTAGGTGGGCCACTGCCTCGTAGTTATCTTTCAGTAGGGAGGCCTTGGCTAGTGATATTTGTACCCCGAGGTACCTAACCCCACCCGGGGACCAACGTAGAGGGTACTCACAAGACGGTCGTTGGGTTGCCACAGTAAGAGGGAAAATTTCGGACTTAGAGTAGTTGATTGTGAAACCTGAGAACGTACCTATCTTAGTGATGTCAAGGATAATCGGGTCCAGATACGTGGAAGGGTTCCTGACATACAGGAGCACGTCGTCTGCATATAGAGAGATGATCTCTGGGGCATCTTTCAATCGTATGCCTTTCCTGCTGTGCCGAGCCCGTATATGATCAGCCATGGGTTCTATGGCGAAAGCAAAAAGGAGGGGAGAGAATGGGCATCCCTGGCGGGTGCCTCTGTACAGCGTAAAAGGGGAGGAAGGGATCGAGTTTACAAGAACTCTAGCGCGTGGGTCTGTGTATAGCAGTTTTATGTAAGAGGTCATTTTTGGACCCACACCCATTTTCTCCAGCACGGCCCACAGATATTGCCAGGAGACCATATCAAAAGCCTTTTGGGCGTCTAGTGTTACCGCCACTGCGTCCGCGCCTGGATCAATTCTGGACATCACGTTGAATAGGCGACGGATGTTCAGCGAGGTGGATCTACACGGGATGAAGCCGCACTGATCCTCATGAATCATATGGGACATGAAAGGGAGAAACCTGTTAGCAATTATCTTAGCAAAGATTTTCGTGTCGGTATTAATAAGGGATAGGGGTCTGTAAGACCCACATTCGTCTGGGGGTTTTCCAGGTTTGGGGAGGACAGTTATTAAGGCTTCTCTAAGGGAGGGGGGGAGACAATTCATACTGAGCGATTCGGTCCAGACCCCGTGCAACACAGGTGCTATTATCGCCACATGTTCCTGGTAGAACTCAGAAGTGAGCCCATCCGGGCCAGGCGCCTTGTTTTTGGGGAGGGCCGATATCACCTGAACTATCTCCTCCAGGGTAAATGGGGCGTCTAATATTTCCTGGGTGTCTTGGGAGATAAGAGTCATAGGGATGCTCTCAAGGAGGTCGTCTAGGTCTTGGGCAGAGTGTTCTGGTTGGGGACCATACAGATTGGCGTAGAAGTTGGTGAAAGTGTCTAGTATGGACTGATCTGACCAGTGTCTCTCTCCACTGCCATCTATGATGCTGTCGATGCGAGTCCCACCCGTCTCAGCACGCACTAGCCTGGCTAGGGTTCTACCTGGTCTATCCCCTTCCCCATATCTTCGGGCTGCGACAGGGCGTGTGTGGTATTGTACTTCCCTCATAGCGTGTGATTCAAACTTTTCCAACTCTGATCTGATTGCAGCTAGGGTCGTCGGGGACTGAGTGGTCAGGTAGTCCTGTTCAAGTGCTTTAAGTTTGGTTTCAGAGTTGGTTAAGGCCTGCCTTATAGCCTTCAGGACCCCAGCTTCTCTGGAGATACACATCCCCCTAATATAAACCTTGAACGCCTCCCACCGGGTACCTTCGGGTGTATCGGTTGTGTTGTTGTTTTCAAAGAATGTAGTTATATCGGCTAGGATCTCTGCTTTAAAAACGATGTCTGATAGGGCGGTGGATTTGAAGCGCCAGTGGGGTCTTGGCGGCGCTGCGTTGCCGAGTTGAATCTGTAGGAGTACAGGGGAATGATCAGATAGCGTGCGTGCAAGTATCGTGACATCTGCGACCTTCCCAACCAGTCTGCCCGAGAGCAGAAACAAGTCTATTCTCGAGGAGCTGTCGTGCACAGTGGAATAGAAAGTGTAGTCTCTGTTGTGGGGGTGAAGCGTCCTCCATACATCATGTAAATTGAGAGAATCCATATGTAGGAGGAGACGTTTGGTCGCTCGCGGTGTGGGTCTGCGACTGGTCGTCGACCTGTCTAGTAAACTGTCCAGTGTTAGGTTCATGTCCCCCCCCCATATTATGGGGACGTCTATGTATCTCATGAGTAAGGCCGCCACTCCGTCAAAGAACTCGGGGGAGTCAATGTTGGGTGCGTATACGTTGACCAGTAAGCATTCTTCGTGTGCCAGGGTGCAATGCAGGATCACATATCTGCCTTCTGCGTCAATATGCGATGAGTGGAGAGTAAAGTGGACGGATTTGTGAATGAGAGTCAGGACCCCTCTAGCTTGGGTGGAGTATTGGGTGAAATATCTGTTGAGACCCCAGGTTTGTGCAATGTTCGACGACAGGTGTTTAAGGGCATGTGTTTCTTGTAGTAGGAGAACCTTGACCCCGTGTCGTTGTGCGTAGGCCACAATCCTACGAGCTTTCGTGAAATTTGTCAGGCCACGTATATTCCATGACATCATTTTAATCGCCATGTAAGCAGCCTATGGGTCATCCCAGGTAAAGGCACCCCCCTCGAGAAATGCCATGAGTGCCGCCATGCTGCCCCGCCACCATCGTGTGTAGCCCGCCCTAGCCCCCGTGCCATTTTGAGTGAAACCTACCCCAACTTTGCCGCCCCCCACCCCCACCGCCCTGTTCCAACTAGCAGTGTGTGAATACCCACCCCAAAAGTGAACTATTGAATGCCATCCCCAACTTGGCAGTGCGTGAGAAAAAGCCCAACCGGGGCAAAGACATAAACATTTAAATTCTACAGGAATTGCAGCTGCAATGGGGGCCACCGCTGCCGTTCCGCCCACCAGTATTGATACGAATCGTGAATAAACAGCATGATCAGAAGTTCGGCTAACATAAATGAGGTTACAGGACAAGGATACATGTATTGGCGGATATTAAGACTGACTCATAAGGAGAGGACAGTGTCCAAATCTAGTCGTTGTCCATCGGGCCCTCCGGTGGCTCTGCCAGTGGAATCTGAGCCTCGATGAACTTTACAGCCTCGTCCGGGACCGTGAAGAAGTAGAGCTTGTTGCGATGAGTGAATTTTAGGCGTGCGGGGAAAAGCATAGCATATTCAATCTTCCTATCGCGCAGCATTTTCTTCACTCCGGTGAATCTGCGTCTCTCCATTTGCACACCCACTGAAAAGTCAGGGAAGATCCTAATTACTTGTGAGTCCATCCTTAATTCCCCCTTCTCCCTGGCCAGGCGAAGTATAAGATCCCGGTCCTTGTAACTGAGCAGTTTTGCTATGATAGGTCTGGGGAAGTACCCTGGACGCGGTCGAGGTGCTAGGGATCGGTGAGCTCTTTCGACCGTGAAGAATGGCGAGAGCTCAGGGTCATCCAGGAGGTCTCTGATGAGTTTTTCCACCGCTATTTCCATTCGCCCTTTGAGTGCAGTTTCGGGGACCCCAATTATGCGAATGTTATTTCTCCGCGACCTCGATTCGAGGTCATCGCATTTAGATTTGACCTGCTTCATGTCTCGGACGAGTTCTGAAACTGTGTTTTGCAGGACATGCACGTTGTCTTCGGTGGCGCTAGTCCTTTGCTCTACTTCCGTAATCCTGGTCCCGTGCTGGTCAAGCTTAGCCCTTAGTGATGCCACATTTGCGTTAATATCATCAAGTTTTTCATGAAATGCTGCAAAGTTTTTAGCCATGGATTCCATCATAGTGGCCAGGTCTGGCTGCGGGGGGTCCGGGGGAAGGACGACCTCCTCCTGGGTTGTAGGGGATGATGCCTGGTCACCCCTGGGTGTCGCCCTGGCGAACTTATCCATTGCCCCGGCTTTGCTGGTGGCTCGTGATCTATTAGACATTCTTCTGGGGGGGAGTCGGGGAAAGAACGCTGCTATAGATGTTGGAGGGGGCCCGAGTCGCCCCACACTGTGCCGGACCCCGCCGGGGCCCCGTCACGGCCACAACCGCCGCAGGTGGAGAGAGCCAGGGGAGGACAGGCGGGGCCTGTGTGACTTGTGTCGCTAGGAGTATGCCCGGGCCTGCAGGCAGAGTGTCCCCTCTGGGATGAATGGGTGAAACTGTTCGGAGCTACGTCCGTTTGGATATTGGGATGCCTTCACCCCCCGCAGCCCTTTGGAACCAGCAAATCCGGGTGGGGGATTCCCAGCACTTGAGTATGTGGAGTCTGATCAGGCGCGGCGCCTCCAGGCGGCCATGGAAGTGATGGGATAATAAGACACTGCGAGTGGGTCGCGGGGGGCCACAAGCACCGTGGGCGCATAGAGTTGGGGGGAGGCGGAGCAGGTCTATGTCTAGGCAGTCCCCCTTGGGTCGTATCTCAATACACTGGTCGCAATACCAGTAGCGGGGTAGATGGAGGACCCCCAGCAGGGCGTAGAGTGGTCGCCAGCACCCACCTTACAGCCTTTAGGGTGGCTAGACCCGTATGTTCCTCGGCGTAGGGCGGTAAGGGGGCCGGTCGCAGCCGGATATGTCGCAGTGTGTATGGTGGGATCTCAGGCCCACGAACGAGTATTCCGCCGCCTCCGACCAGCTCAGGCCGCCCCCGCTCTCCCAGCCCGGGGGGGCCGCACCCGCGCGCGAGCAGGCGCCGGGGCCTCAGCCCAGTCCTTGGCTGCAGGGGCGGTCCGGCACTCCACCCGGCAGGCAGCCGCCAGAGCAGCCACTCCGAGGGGTTGATGGCGCAGTCCACGCCGCCGAGGGATGTGCGGCAGTCCAGCACAGGTGCACCCCAGGGGGGGTGATAGGGTAGCCTGCTCTTCGGTGGGATGAGGGGCCAGTCCCGCTCACCGCTGCGGCCACCACAGGTCAGATATGTCGCTGTGTGGGTGGGCGGTGGGTTCTCAGGCCCACGGATGTGAATCCCGCCGCCTCTTAGATCAGCCCAGGCAGCCCGGGGGCCCCGCGCCCAGACGCGAGACGGGCCGGTACCCCGCCCGGCCGGCAGCCGTCAGAGCAGCCGCGCCGAGGAGGCCAGCCGCCCGTACCCGGCCGGGGGCGGCAGGCGTCACAGGCACACACGGGAGCGAGGATCCAGCCGAAGCAAGGGGGCCGCAGGCAGTCAGCTGATGGCGGCGTCCCGGGCGGTAACGGCCCGGCGGCCGATGCTGGAGCGGGCGGGAACGGGCCCGCAAGAAGGCCGGATGCCGCCGCCGGCCCAAACACTCGATACTCCGGATTCCGGCTCCGATTTCGTCCCAGATTTCGGGCACCAGGAGAGAAAAGCGTTTGTGGGAGAAACGTGGCAGTAGTGGTGGGGGAAGAAGAGGATCAGCGCCGATGTCAAGCAGATTCTGGTGGGCAGGAACGGAGCTCGCTAGCTAGGCGGCCATATTGCTTGGCTGCTCAACAGCGCCCCCAAATAAATGTATTTTTTAAACTATAAATATCTTGTATATTGTTCTTACATAATTTTTTTTTAAAGACCTCAATTAATAGTCTGCACACTATACGACTGTACAGGCTGTCCGATTTCTGAAATAGGGTGTCCACGGACAGCGCGCCAGTTTGTGGATAACCATGTGCATGTTCCTGGCGGTATCCCACCCAATGGTGTCCACAGACAGCCGTCCCCTACACGGACGTCTGGGGAAGTCATCATGTGACTTCACCGTGCAGCATGATGGTGTGTCTTTGAACAGTGCCTGTCACCGCGGACAGTGTGAAACTGCATTTTTGGCCAATCTAGGATGTTTCAAGTGGAATGTTTAACTTTGTAGAGCTCCTAGACCAATTTTTGCTGATCTGTAAACTGTATACAACTTTTCAAGGCCTGTTTTCCATGCTGTAGTCCTCAGATAGCAGCGCGATCTGTGGAGGGTTCCTCTGAAGGGACCCACCCATACATTTTAGTCATTCTCAATCTGGCAGACCAGGAGAGAGTGCACCAAAAATGAGCAGCTGCTTTTTAGATCATTTTGCCTGCATCTATGGCTTCACTCATGGCCACCCCTCCTCCACTACCTGTAGCGCCCAGATTGAGTCATGGTTGTGGCAGTTTTTCACCAATGTTGGCGGTCTATTGAAGACTCGGGCAGCCAAGGTGAGATGCAGTGAGTGCGGGGTTATACTCAGTCATGGAAAACCTGAGCTGTACTCTTACAGGACCGCCTCCATGCGCCACCAGACCAGATCCACCCACTCAGGTGCTCTGAGTAAGGCTGTTCCTTTCTCAGGGGGAAGCAGGTTGACAGCCTCTACCCCATCTTTTTCGAATACTCCTATCACCACACAGTCTTCTCCCCTGGGGTAGGGGATCCTGGCGGCCACCACACAGGCCATACAGAATGCTGTGGACCCTTACCTTTCGAGGGTCACATTATTATGTGTGTACTGCAATACACTGGTGGCAGGGGGGAGCAGTTTCATAGTGCTTTTGAGGCTGCGGTCAAGAAGCACAAGAAACACTGCAACCTACATTGAATTTAAGGCCCGCCCAACATCTTCCCCTGTCCACCTGCCCCTTTGTCTTTGTAGTTTAAGCCCCTTCTCTTCTTTCCCTCCTTTTCCTCCCCATCATACCTTGCCTCTCCTGTAAAAAACAAAAAAAGCTAAAATATTACCAAATAAAAAAAAACTGTTCCTTTAGGGACCACCTTTCACAGTAAAAAAATAGACCTTAAAAAAATATCACAGGACCCTTTCCAGCCTGCATAGTCTGCAGACAGTGCGTTTAGTCTGCGTACACCTGGCCAATTCCACACGCAGGGTGGGGGAATAAAAATAATTTTAATCTTTTTTAATTAAAAAATGATGGCTCATAAAAGAACCTTTTTTCTCTTTTTGGCTTTTTGAAAATGTTTTTTTTTTATTATTTGGTGCTATGTACTGAACTAACAAATGTTCTTCTGAAATCAATCATTTTTTCAAATGTTCCCAAAAGTGCGTCTCATTTTTTTTCTGTTTTTCCTTTTTGGTTACTTCAACTACTAAAATAATATTTGAATCCATATTTTATGTGTTCACACAAAGTGCTTCAATGCATTTTGAATATTTTCACGAAAATTCTGATTGCCCACGTTAATCATATCCATTCCATCTCTTCAAGAAATTGTGACAATATCAATATATTATGAAAAGATGTTCTCAATTTGTGGAGAAAATAAATTCTAACACATCCACATTTGTCTCTGAGCTATCCAAGGACAATGTTTTAAAGGTGGAAACAGTTCCATCAACTTTCCAAATGTATCCTTCATTGCAAACTGTAATGAAATTCCGGTAACGTAGCCCAAATTGTTGCCTCCACAGTGAACTACAATGATGTCCGGATTCTACAAGTGAACCATATTCTCAAAAAAAGGAGGAATTCCACCTACTTCATTCCTCAAACTCCATACCGTGAAATTAATCTAATCCAAGATTCTCAGACAATCCAGAGTGCTCAGAATACACCTTCAGCCAATGGATCCAAGAGTCTCCGATAATCCATACACTCTGCTTCCTCAAAAACGTAGCCATAGCATCTTCTGTGCACTCAACAAACAAAACTTCTGCTATCCTCTCTTCCTGTACACCACACCCAGGAAACCTGATTGGTATCATCCACCAAGGTTCGCCGACTTCCACGACTGTCCACGGTCTCCGCTGCTTCCTTTTTATGCCAGACATTCTTAAAAGACCCAGGTGGCAGCTGTGGGTCCGCGGACTACTGTGATGTACGAGGACACCATAGCACAGAGCAGCCCTTCTTCCCTTTCTACTTTCACGTTTGTAACACTCCCTCATTGGCTGCTTTCAAACAGCTACATATCCATCCACCAATCCTATTCCAAAAACTCTACATGTAACCCTGTCATCTCAGTTCAACATTTCAGATGTACTCTTGGACTCTCAGAGTGCATGTCTCCTGTTACTCGCAGCCACCTGCATCAAAAACTGTTATAAAACTCTCCAAAATTTCTATTTGCAGATTCAACAACATCTGCATCTAACAGGATATAGTACAGGTATGTTTATATTGTTTTAGGTATGTTTTCAACTCTTTTACAAATGTGTATATGCAGGTTCCTGCCACTTACCCGGTAATAAGCTTCTCAATAAGTATATTCTCTTTTAACCACTCTAGCAAATGCCATGCATTGCAACATTCAGTACCATACAATGCTGTGCATTTAAACATGTTTCTTTTTAGTAGCATTTCTATGAAAGTAAAACAAAACATATGTGCATTTATAACAGCATTGTGTGTCACTTCTTTCTAAAAGAAAGGAAAAGCAGACTGAAAAGTTTTGTACAACATTTTTAAATGGCACTTGGAGGGTGGAAGTTTAATATTTTGGCAGTACTTGCAAACTAGCCAGGATGGCCCATTCCAAACTAAAGGTGCTTATCAAGTCTGTTTTTATTTTCTTTGCATTCAGTGATTTGTAATACCACTCTCCCATTACATAACTCAAACTACAAGGGCACAGAATGCAAATAAACAAAACCAAGACTGAACTGGAAGATTTGAAAGTGTGACATTTATATGGAATAAACAATGGAAAAGGTTGTGCATTTAAACATATTTCTTTTTATGATATTTTTAATTACACTTCTATGCTCTTTGTAACTTTGTTATAAAACAAAAACAAAGCAGATACAAAACATTTGCACAATATTTTTAAGTACCACTCATTGTGTGCAAGTTTAAAATCTTGGCAGTACATGTATACTTGCTAATATGACCCGTTCCAATCTCTAGGTGCTTATCCAGTCCTAGTTTTTCCCATGCATTCTTGGACATGTAGTTCAAGTTTTGTAATGCAAAAAGTGCAACTACAACTCCCACAATGCAAAGAAACAAAACAAGACTTAATATGCACCTACATATTGGAATGGATCATGTTGGCAAGTATGCATCTACTCCCAACATATTAAACTTCCACACACCAAGTGCCACTTAAACCTTTTCTACACATCTTTTCCATCAGCTTGTCTTTCCTTTTACAAAAAGGTTTCACACAGTGCTGCTATAAATGCACATATGCATTGTTTTACTTTCCTGAAAATGCTCCTAAAAAGAAACATTTTAAAACTGTCAGCATTTTCCATTTTTCATTCCATATAAATGTCACACTTTCCAATCTCACTCATTACATCCTTACACTGCCGCCATTCTCCCCCTGTTCACACATATCTGTATACCGCCAAAGCATCTATATACAACAAGACACCTTACATATAAAGTACTCTTCTTACCCAACCTCTACTATAAGACACCAAACACTGCTGCAGCAACAACCTGCCATTGCATTATCACTAAGACACAGTTTCCCTATTATTTTATAACACTGCAACACATTACAAATACATTACACAACAAAGCACTTCTTTCATTAAAATAAGCAGAAGAGAAATAACCTACATATGCACCTTTTTCTCACACCCATTTTGCCCTGTTTCTTCTAATGTCCCATACAGCACTACTCATACTCCAATTGTTCTAACAACATACTTAACACACTTTATTAAACACCCATGACACAACTTCCTTAACTATTTTTTTTCAATAACTTCTCCTACCTTCATAAATAACCACCTCCTTTACTAAATGTACTTCACTATTACAACATATACCCACTAACTTTCTTTTACAATTACAGTAAAGAAGAAGATTGACAAAGACAACTACCAAAGAAAGAACACTCTTCACATACTGCAAAGTAAGTACATTAATAGAGCATGTATATCTCTCTAATTGTAACAATGTACATTGACTATATACTAGCATATAGTATTCTTTTTGAATCCACATTTATTTCACTCTTACTTATTATATTACAACATTCACACTCTTTTAAGTCCCATCTAAACAACACCATTATATCACCCACTGTTTTCCTCAAAACATCATAATGTCCCTACTTATTAAATCACATCGCCACCCCCTTACTCATTAACTTAAGCCCATCACACCTCTATAAACTCTTACTCTTACAATCTTCCCAAACCCACCTATCAGCCAACTACACAATCACACAGCACTATATGCATCTCTACAGTGACACAACACACCCATGCACAATTCATGAATATACATTCCACAAACATTATTTGTTCCCGAAAGACAGAACAAAATGCTTACTGAAAGCAACTATGTAGAAAACAACGAAGAAAGGAGCACATAAGAAAAAAAGCAAGCCATATAGCCATCCACCTCTAAAGCTATTCATAGATAACATTAAAACAAAACAGCAAGTAACCTCACTCAACAAAGCGCAACCAGCCACCATAAAAAGTAAGGCTCTCTTGCAAAAATAAAATTAAAGTAAAATACATCTACAAACAAAAGCAGACCTACTAATGAACCTAACACTATATCTACCAATGTTAACGTAGCCACAGTAAAACATTCCAAAAAAATTATTTTACAAAAAATGTTTCACTGTAGAGTTCTTCATAATCTTATGAAGACAGCAAGAAAGTCACAATCTATCCTTACAAAATACAGAATAAGACTAATCCTGAAAGCTCCAATTGACAGGGCATTTCTACTAAAGAGAAAAGTGTTTATATTGATTTTAAAGAGAATGAAATAACAAACTAAATTAATCGATAATTTACAAAAAGTACTTCTAAACATGTGCAATGTCAATATAGATACCTGTTCAAACTTCTATGAAGGTAAATGGATTCAAACAAGCAGGCTTACAAACAAGACCAGAAAACCCCAATTGCCGTAGAAAGTAAAGGCTGAGGGTATGAAATGGTAGGAGACACCATTATGGCAAAAGAAACCCTTATTGAAAAAACTTCCCCAACAAACTTTCGAACGAATGTTCTTTTCGCTCAAACAAACCATCAAGTGTACAAATGGACATGCAGCTCAATATGAAACGTATGCCAGCAATCCTTCAAATCTTTACAACAATTCCTCAATCACTATGTGAAACCAAAAGACAAAAGTAAAATGAAACCTTTATTAACCATACACTCCTGTCCAGTGTGCAGCTAAACTGGACTGTGAGGACATTCATTAGCCTGCATTTCAGGAACTGCTTGCAAAAGCACCTTCCAACACAACAAAAAGTTAGCAATATAGCATTCTGCTATGCTAAGTCGTGTGCATAGAGTGTACTATGCAAAATGTCCTGCTCTTGAACTCCAAAATTTAAATAACATTATCCTACATGGAACGGCCAAAGAACTCCTTTGAGAAATAGAACACATCCAAAGTAAATATTTTGGAACTGAAGTAACTTCAGAAAACATTAGCGAAAGCCTCATAGACACCAACCTTCTAACAAATACATACAAAAAGAAATAGCTACGTTTCAAAACACATATGCTGAAATACCAGACCAAGTATGTGTCTGTTGTCACATAATCTTTTATAAAAAGAACACAAAATTAGTACAAATGGTCTACAAAATAGAAGACAATGAGGAATCCAAATGGTTCCAATTAGCTTTATATCTTACAATAAAAAATAAATACAAAATAACGGACCTCTCAATAGTTTGCACGTACTGCAACATACAGCTTGACAATAACCAAATGCCCTTATGTGCTATTATTAACAACTTAGAAATCTTCCCACTTCCAAAATCTCTCCAACAACTTAACTTGTATGATAGCATTGCAATCAAAACAGTACTCCCATTTTGAGCTATTAAACGCCTTCAACCGAAAACAACCAAATTGCCTCCATCTGAGTTACTAAAAGGCAGTTGTGGCAAAGTAGCATATTTGCCATTACATCTTAAAGAAAATGAAAAACTCTACGAGTAGGACAGCCAATAAATCAATCATTGATTGTACTAGTTAATGGTGTACCAACAAAAGACAAAACAATTTGTCAACAACTAGTCGACATAAACAAAGTTAGACAAGCCCTACAATATCTCAATGAAAACAATCAATACTACAATGATATAAAACATAGAGGAAAACCTAAGAGAAACCACCCAAATAATTCAAGATTAACCACCAACTGGCCAATTTGAACATGCAGATCCTGTGACTGCAGCCAATATTTTAGACCAGTACACAATTCACCCACTACACACCAAAGACACCATAGAAGATGCATTAGAAACATATCAAATGCCTCAAGCCAGAGGATCCCCAATGAGCATATGTGAGAAAGGTGTAAAAGCAGGTTCTTTTCCTCTACGCTTTCCTACAGGAAAAGGAGGAAGATATGATGAAAGATCCATACAAATGACTGCATCAGAATATCACTTTTTATGAATGCATTCTGAAAACCCCAGATTCAGACAAAACGTAGCATATATTTTCCACCTCCTGTTCGAAAGTGAACTAGCAACTCTGTTATGGGGTTGCACGCACATTAAAAAGAGGCTGACATTTTTAAAACATGTCCGCTACCCAACTTCTTCAAAAGATAAAAGACAAAGATGAAGTTTTGCAATCCTGTATTACAAGTCTCTTGGCAAACATGTGTAGTACAAAACAATACTGGTTCCGACGTCACGCTGGTCTACATTGTATGGTAAGGAATGTAGGGCCTCCCACATGGTTTGTTACTTTAAGATGTGCAGCATATACATTGGATGACTTGCACAACTTTTTACGCACTGCAAAACAAAATAAAGAGGCAATAGGTATAAAAACACCAGGGAAACTCTATTCTCTGGACCCTGTCAATGTATCAAGGTACTTTCACCATCTCTTCATTGCCATTCTACACTTCATCTGCAACAGAATGACCGCTCTACTCAAAGAAGTGGAACAATTCATTTTAGAGAAAAGAATATCAGTAGAGAGGAGCACCAGGGGCCATATTTGGGAGCATCTTTCATCCACTAATGCATGTGGATGTGTACATGCTGTTGTGGATAAAAGATGCTCCTAAATATCTCCCTGACAGTGATGCCACTGTTTTACAGTTTATTGAAAATGCATTACCTGTGGCATCCCTTCAGAAACCACACATAGTGACCTATGTACACAAAT
Source organism: Ambystoma mexicanum (assembly GCF_040938575.1). Classification (NCBI taxonomy): domain Eukaryota; kingdom Metazoa; phylum Chordata; class Amphibia; order Caudata; family Ambystomatidae; genus Ambystoma; species Ambystoma mexicanum. The sequence continues at coordinate 655,073,347 of NC_090933.1, read as the reverse complement.
CTTACGCTTCCAAAAACATAAGTGAGGCAAATACTGCAGATGTAGATATAAAAATAAAGGTAAATACTATACCAAAGGTTGCTTTGCCTTCTTCTAAAAATGTTCCCCCATAGAGAATGTGGGTGATACGAAGCTGTAGACTCTTTAAAAGGTACAGCCTTATATGGCAAATCTCAACACATTGGGCCTCATTACGCGGTAGGCGGTAGCCATGGCGCTATTAGCGCCATGGCTACCCCCTTACCGCATTCCGGGTCCGGGGTTCCCGAAATAGGGACTTACCGGGTCATTCTAACCTTGGAGGACCCGGTAAGTCCCCATTCTGGGAACCATTCCCCATTCCCATTCGAGCCCCCATAGGGCTCAATGGGAATGGGGATGGAGCTAATAAGAGTACCACAATTTGCGGTGCCGTTATCAGCTCTGAAGTCCCTTAACGGGTCCCTTCCAAAACCAGGCGTTATGGAAGGGACCCGCTAAGGGACTTCGGAATAAAGTGGTAAGGGATTACCCGGCACCGGTGCCATTACCAGTGCCGGTAATCCCTTACCGCTTACCGCATAATGAGGCCCACTGTCTGGCTAAACCTTGGCCCAGCTTCATCCTGAAAAAAGTACTAAATCCTACCAAGAGATAGAAACAATAGCCACAATGATCCCAACAGCAAGGACATTTTAAAAAGCAATGTAATTGACACATGCTACCCAACAAGAAGTACTGCCTTGGGAAACATGGGCCTATACAACATAGCCCAAAACTACTGATACAAAAACAATGTCCCAACAGATGAGACAACTGGCAAATAATCGGTCTGAACTTGTGAAGGAAGCCTAGCGAAAGTTCCCAAACCCGGCCTAATTAATCATATAAAATATCATGTAAATCTCTGCAACATAAAGAACTTTATTACACTGCCCTGCTGCAGATTTCCAAAACTTGGAGAAAAGAAGAATTATTAGGTGAGCATGACTCATTTGAAGCTGCACTCATGGCAAATGAAATTAGTATAACAAATGTCAATTTAAAACAATACAAATACATTCTGGATAATGAATTCCAACAAGAGGAAGAAATTGAAGCTCTACTATATAAACACACTCCTGGGAGCAATCAACCTTCCCTTACAGGAACCTAAGAACCACTTGGAGAACCACTCATTTTAAATGAAGCCATGACTGAGGTATAAATACCATGTATCAATCTAAACAATCTAAAGAAGACTTAGCAGTGCTCAAATCACAACTAAAAGATGAACAACTCACCATTTATCTAGAAGTAACTGAAGAAATTGAACATGGTTTTAAACATGAAACTAAAATGTGTAGCTGTCCAAATTATAAACCTCTGCTCCTGTATGTAAGTGGTGACGCTGGTTCTAGTAAAACATTCTTAATTTAAATAATCAGCAAATTTCAGCAATCAGAAAATTTCTACAAGACTTTACAAACAACAACCTTTCATCTGTTGTAACAGCCCCACAGGTTTAGCTGCCTACAACATAGGAGGTTTAACTTTACACTGACTACTGCACCTCAAAGCAGAACACCAAAACAAATTATAATACTTCAAATTATCAACATTTGCGCTACAGAGAACTAACTCAAAAATGCATAATTCTGCAGATCTCACCTATGCTAACGTTATAAAAATCATTAGAACTTGTCTGCTTACTAAAGACGCTAAATCCATCTTAAATACTAGGCTAATCCATAAACTATATGGGCAAAACACATCTGCATCTGATGTCATTGAAAAATTTAACTCAACAAAATATAAAATGCATGTCCTTCATGCCCAACCTTGCAAGCTGTAGTCAATTCACCAATACAATGATGAACAAAGAAATGCATCCCATACTGCATATTAGCTCCACAGAAAAACTAGAAGTACACGGCATGAAACTCCCTATTTGTCAACAAGCAGCATGACGACTAAATAGCTTACAAAAATGTATCTCCAACCCAGCAGGATTAGAAAAAAAAGTTACTCTGTCTAAACTGCAGAGTAATTCTAAAATGTAACCTTGATGTAGAGCAAGGTTTAGTAAATGGAGCTGTTGACACAATTGTTGGCTTCGAAACATATCCACATAATTACAACATTCAGTTTGTCAATATCCACTTTGACAAACTTGTAGAAGTTAAAAGATAGGCCGCACAATAGCACGTTCTCTTCTTTTCAAAGACATGTATGTGCGCATGAGAACAATTCTCTCTTTCTGTTGCATATGATGTCACTATTCACAAATCGCAAGGTCTAACCCTAGATCACGCATTGATTGACATTGGCTGCACAATCTTCAAAGAAGTCATGAGTTATGTAGCACTTTCACCTCTGTGTGCACTCAATGGTCTATTCCTAGTTAACTTTGATGCAAACAAAGTCCACGCTGACATTTCTTGCATCCTAGAATACAAAAGGCTACGTCCACTGTACACCCCCATCTAGATATGTACCCTTTACCTCAAAAAAGAGAATCTTTAAAAGGAAAATTAATACAAACAGAACCTATAACAGATCTACAAACAATACTGCTAAAGAAACAATGTGTGTTTTCTCAAAAAGAACTGCTGGCCCATCAAAGGAAACAGAGCCACAACTCTCTGGTCCATTTACATTCAGCAACACAACTCGAGTAAACCACTATGCAAATTAATCTTCTCTTCCAATTGCCACCTATTGTACACAACATTTACTTAAACTGCTCGGACCAGTTGTGTTTGGAAATGCGCGTCCTTCATAGATAAGCCACAAATAATCCTGACAGCACCTACAGTGTCTCAGGTATAAGGTGAGCATTGGACTACTGTGCAGGAATGGTTGAATTCACCATAAACACACAGGAAGATCCACAAGAATTCCTAATGTACTTACTACAAGTACTGGAAAGCAAAAACATCCCTATGAATCAAATCTTCCAGATTTCATACACGTGGAAACATGCATGCTCTCTCTGCAACCATGTTTCACAAGTCCACATCCCTAATGAACGATGTGTGTATGTATCCATACCTAATTCTGAATCCATTTCACTAGCTTCTAGCTTCTGAAGAATGCAAATCATAGCATATGATGCCCTTTTTGTAATTCAGACAATCGTACCAGCATTCAAAAAAACTCACATGGCCAATATGTGATACTAATACTTCTAAGGTCCAATTCAGGTGGTACCAAAAACAATTGTAAGCTTACTAGCTTAACACACGGCCAAGTATCCCTTGGCAAGAAAACCTTTGCAACAGTAGGCATAATCTATCACACTGGTGATGCAACCACTTCAGGCCACTGTTGGTTTGAATGTAACAACACCTTTGTTACTCCAAAACATAAGTTACCAGCAAACCTAACAAATGCCTACTTAATATTCCTTCAACCCATTTTATGTCACTAAACTGTAACACAATAAACAGTAAGAATATGTCAACAGGTATTTCACTACATCCATAATACTACAATAGTACTTTTAAAAGCCAAGATAGTTAGAGTACGCCAACAGGTATCTAACTACTTCAAAAATACCTTCATTGCAATATACTTCAAATATGCCATCACAGTTCTTGTTACTGCAATACTTCTTGTAAAATCCAACATAATTACAATACACCAATGTTACCACCAAAATAAGAAATGCCTACTTAATATTCCTTCACCACAAATTTACTCACTGACCTATATTAGAATAAACAGTTACAATACGCCAACTGGTATCTAATTAGTTAGAATACTCAACAGGTATCTAACTACTTCTAAAATACCCTTAATTAGAATACACTTGAAATATACCATCACAGTTATTCTAACTGCAAAACATCTTGTAAAGTCCAATAAAGTTATAATACGCCAACAGGTATCTAACTACTTTAAACATTCCCTTAATTACAACACACGTCAAACAAACATACTATCACACCTACATTCACATAATCATTATAGGGGTTTTTAACTCCTCTATGGATTTTCTTTCCCAATGATCCAATGATTATTTCATGTCAAACAGTGTAGCACACATTAATATTGTACCAAACATAGTTACATAGAATGTATTGTTTATGAGGGTCAAAAAAGTAACTGTACATGTACAATTGTATCCAATCAATTAAAGCTATTAAACTATCCTGCTAAAGAGATTGTACTGTTTTTTCACAGAAAAAGAACCAGAGATTCTAGCGTTATTACTTTATGCCACTAAGTAGCCATACTAATTATTATCCTATTTGTTATCTTCACAAAGAAACAAATACATATTCCATAAGCACTATCCTCAATTGTACTACAATCATAAATACCATGTACAATTCAATTACATAATTCCAGCATATTTCAAATACTGTATACTTCCCCTAAAGTTCCTATAATAACTGTAAGAATATTCAATTCAACACTACAGCTAAGTCAATGCCTAGTCTGGGATACTGAATGGAAACCCTTATTGATATATCTTTATGTCCAGTTCATGAGTTCTGGATGACTACCCCTATATAACACCCCTCTCTTAGAATCCCCCTGAACCCACTGAGCCAAGAAGTAGTTCTGTTTTGCAAGTTTAAAAGGTTTATTTGAGAGTTTAAACAATATATATATATATATATCACACTTTATAATAAATTAATATCTGATAGTATACTTAGACATATGATGTTGATCAACAATGGGTAATCTGGCACTAGTACACTTCTTTACAATCAATGAGGAGTTAGTATGGGATGGATAAAGTAGCAAAACTACTTTTATGATTTCAAGGGAAAAGCAATGAGGAATAAATGCAGTACAGAAATACTTGAGATGATTTTAGCAAAAGATAATATAATCACTTTTTCTCTGGCAATTCACCCCCCTCCCCTATGCAATGTAAGACATGGAAGTAGATGGAAAGAGGAGCACACAGTTCTCAGGAATGCAATCAAATACAATACGAAATTCAGTTCCCCCCCAGCAAGCTTAGAGAACACCGGTATGAGTTTTAAAACACAGGCCCAAAATGCTTTTTAAATGTGATGGCAATGGATGAAAAATATGCTGAACATGCTTTTAATTCTCTTTAGGAGGTCCAGGGGGAGTGGTAGCTACTGGGGATGAGTTCAGGCTCACTTTAGCAATGATTCAGGGATGGTTCTTAAGATGCAAACGAATTTTAACAGTTCAGGCAAAAGCAGCTATCTTTTTACAAGTAAAGAAATCGGGCCAAATCGCAAATCGCGGCAAAATTCGCGAGTGCGTGAATCTTGATTGTGGAAAAAGTATAAGGATTCTAAGCTTTCAGAGGAAAGTTAAACCAAGTTAGTAGCCCAAACGGTTCCAGAGATACGGACGATTAAATAAAGGTAGTTTTTCGGATTTTAAGTAAACTCAAAATGACAGGTGACAGCTTTGCAGCTGCAGAATTGACAAATGACAGTGGTGCAGCTTTACAAAATTACAAGTGACAACTTCTAGGAGGCAGTTCTGGTTAGATTAAAATAGTTTGGATTAGATTATTTTAACTAAGAGATTGGTTCTGCACAGTTCTGCTAGGTACTCACAATATATTTTTTAAATAGGCCTCGCCACGGATCTGGTCAGATTTTGGACTGGACTCCGGTTCTGGTCTCGGCACTTCACAGTGATCTGGGTCAGCTCTCTGGTTCTGCTCACAGCGGTCTGGGTCACTCTGGATCTCTGGTCTGGTCTGTCCGGATACAGCGGTCTCTGCACGGCTCCTGGATCTCTGTACTGGTCCTGGCAAAAGTTTATGGCAAGGGATTCAAGCAGCTCGCCCGGCTGTGAGTAGCTTGCAATGATTTGAGGCCTGCTGCAGAGAACTCAGCTTGTGGTTTTAGGCCTCTGATTTAGGTTCTAAAGTATAAGTTCTAGGTTCTGGAATATGTAGCTGGAGTCAGTCTGGAACTGGTATCTTCTGGATGTTGTGTGGTCCGGCAAAGCTTCCCACAAGAAAATGGAAAATGATGTTCTCTCTAGATTTCAGTGGTCCATTTTTATGTGGTTTGAAAGTGGGTGGAGAGGCTAGCTTTCTAGGCCCAACCCCTTCAGAGTTCTGATAGGTTGGAGAATTCTTTGCGTTCTCACTGGAGAGCAGGATTGTGTGTCAGAATGATGTCATTTAATGGCTTGCAGAAAGGACACTCCCCTGTCAAATTACACACACATCTATATTTGACCTAAAGACATATTTCATAGATACACAGTGGTTTCAAATTACATGCACCCATCACGTATCACATGAGGTATACTCTGTTCAAACTCTGATGTTTCTAAGAGCTTGCATCCAGAAATGGCAATATTTTGTGCTTTTTAGTGGGCTATGCAACATTGGTTTTTCATTAAAATTGATACACATATACACCCCCCTACTACATATATCTCAGTAACTTTCCATTTGTCTAGCTTAAATACAGTGTCTGTGGTGTCAATAAATGGCGGGGTTTTGCCCCAGAACATCACACAAATTGGAGTTTGGGCTTGAATTGTAGGCAAAGTTTCCATTTTAATGTTCCCCACATTTCACATTTCTGTCATTCGATTATCAAGAGTTATCAGTGTTTCTGTAAAATATATATTTTGCTTTCAATTCAGTTCTCAGAGTGTTGGAGTCCGCCTCCAAGACTTGGGTGGGTCAGTGATCACATGTCTCTTCTGCTGGGAGCTCTTTGTGTACAGTCAACAGTCAACATCAGCATATTCTATTCAAGTGCAAGAGCCTATTGTGTGGTCTCTGGGAGGCTGAGGTCAGCAGACCAGGGAGCCACTTTGCATTTGGTTAGTATGACCATGTGGTTTCCTGGGCTTCCTGAGGTGAGAAGGGTTCCCAGCCTTTTGGCCTGTTAATTAAATCAGATTGTCTTCTGGGAACAGCATGTGGTTAAGATTTTAATTAACTCCCAGCCTTTGATGTAAAGGCCTCTCCTGCAACTCCTGACATGCAGTTTCCCTGTCAGAGTTTAGACCGCTAGCGCCGCCTTGAGGTATTTATTGGTGCTGCGTCCATTTTTTGGATCAGTCTTGAATGAATGCATTCCAAACAAGAGATTTTACATGGAAGTATATTATCCAGGTTCAGCACATGGCACTGGTGTGGTTCTGCAGTAAAATAATTTTGTGCCCGTTGAAGGAATGAATTCCCAATAGTTGTGGGTTGCTTTTGGCAATCAGCATTGCCCCTTTTGCAATGGTTTTAGGCTACTGTGTAGCCCAATGGTGGTTTTAGGCAGTGCCCTCCTGTGCTCACAACATAGGCAAAAAAGGGTTACAGCCTATTCTTCATGCATTTCCCTGTGCATTTTCTGGGAAGTTCTGGCCATCATGATGTTTTCCATGCCAGTACTGCACAGTTTTCCTATTCTGGCATACATGTGGGCTTTTTGGCCATCTTGGATTTTCTAAGCCCACAGCACCAAATGTTGCAGCATGATAGCTCAAACGTGGGTCAGGACACCCAACAAAGCCCCCCCACGCGACTGCACTTTGAATTTGAGTCGATGGGGAGTCGGGTGCACAGAAGGTTTTGACCCACGCACTGGTATGTCCGCATAATCTTCTTCCAGTTCTGCAAATGGCACAGTTCAGCATCTTTTCCTCCATCCGGTACTGATCGATCGGTTCTCCTCGCCGGTCCTGATGGGAATATTGGGCGGTACCCCAGGCCCCTTGGGTCGCTGCTCCCGGTCTCCGGATCGTCCTCCTTGGCCAGTCTCCAGGTTTTCTTTCTCCTAGGACGACAAAGGAAGAGCGGCAATACCTATTCATGGACATTTCTCCCCCACCATTGATATAGTGGGGTGGCATACATATTTTAGAACTCAACAGATATGAACATGCACATTTTTTTAAATTAAGAGACAGGAACACATAAACTTGAGAAACACAGAATTTGATAGGCTATATGTAGGATCTTTTAGGGTTGGAATTGAATTACTCTGGAGTGGTACCCTCTGGGATTGCAGAGGACTCCTCCAGTTGCTGTAAAGTGTGCCTGGGATGGCAACACTTCAACTGGTTTATGTGGACCCACTTGTCTTCCCCCTCTGCCAAACCGCCTTTGGGGATGCGGATCTTGTAGGCCACAGGGGAGATCTTGTCTATAATTTCAAACGGTCCCTTCCATGTAGGCAAGAATTTTCGCTGTTTGGCCTGGTTCATTTGGAAATTATATAGATAGGCCCGATCACCCACCTTATATTCCTTTCGGGTAGTTTTTAAATCATAGTGGGTCTTCATGCTCTCGGCTGATCTTTCTAGATTCCGCTGAGCATAGGCAAAAGCATGCTGAAGGTGTTTCCTTAAATTCTCCACATACTCATGAGTTGTGGAGGCATTTATCAATGTTTGCTCTTGGGTTCTGTAGAGCAAATGCTGGGGAAGCACCTTCTTGCGTCCAGTCATCAACTCAAATGGTGACATTTTGGTTGCAGATGAAGAGGTAGATCTGATGGCCATTAGGACCAGAGGTAATCGGATATCCCAACTTGGCCCAGAATCTGCCACAAACTTCTTTAATATGCTCACAATGGTTCGGTTATATCTCTCTACTGCCCCAGAAGAAGCTGGCCGGTAAGCAATATGTAACTTCCTTTTGACCCCCAGTATCTCCCACATCTTTGTCATTACTTCACTGGTGAAGTGGCTACCCTTGTCTGACTCAATCCTTTGAGGTAGACCAAAACGGGAAAAGACGTGGTTAATCATCAGGGCAGCTGCTGTTTCTGCCTTGCAGTTTGGGGCTGGGAGACATTCCACCCACTTGGTAAACAAGCATGTAACGGTCAACTTGTTTCCTCTAGACGAGCGAATCACAGGGCCTACAAAGTCGATTTGCAAATCTGACCATGGAAGTGTCATCCCCCTCTTTTGGAGAGGCGCACAGTGTGTGAGGGATGATGGCTGAAATTGTGCACACACAAGACAACCCTTCAAATATTGGTTGAGGTCCTGGCCCATGTGTGGCCAGTATGCAACCTCTCTTAAGATTTCCAGTGTTGTGTGAAACCCCCTATGACCGGCGGTGGCCGCATCATGGGCGTGACTTAACATCAGGCTTCGGAATGAGGTAGGAACCACCCACTGATCATGGCCAGCTTGGGATTTCCTTACCAACAAACCGTCTTGGATTCGGAACATTTTTGGACATTTCATCAACACTCTTAGGTCCTCTTTCCCAATGTAATCGGTATCCGTCAGGGGAAAGTTCTCAGGGTCCTTGGTTTACCACACCAAGGTGTTGGTAAAACTTACCAATAATTGGATCCCCCTTCTGAGCTATAATCAAATCAGCATCAGGGGTCTCCTTGCTCCATTGGGCAGTTGAAAGATCATTGTGAGCATTTGTCTGGGACCTAGTGATAGCGGTGACCTGGATTTCCCCCAACAGGGACTCTATTTCGATTAGATCCCCTTGGATAGCCACGGTTTTCGCCAGCTGATCAGCTAAGTCATTTCCAGTTTTGTCTGGTCCCTCTACTTTGGAATGACCCTTGATCTTTTTCCAGTAGATGGTCATCCCATTCGATGTGACCAGATCATCAATGTTTTGGATTAACTTCCCATGTTTCAAGGGTTTGCCTATAACATGCCTCTGGTTTTCCAGTTGACCAGGTGCTCCACGAACCCGTTCCGTACATAATCCGAATCTGTGATTATGACCAGTTCGTGGAGTTGATGCTGGACAGCAGTGAGGATGGCCTGATGCACAGCCATCAATTCTGCCACCTGACTACTTTGGGGACCAATTTTGTATCCAGCGGAGGGTTCTGGTGACTCATTCACCCATGCATTCCCTACGTCGGCTACCAGTTCTTTCTCCCCGTCGTTGTCAACATGGTAAGAGCATCCATCCACATAGACAGTGGGCATTCCTTCACACTTGTCTTCTTCAAAGACTTTGTGTGGGGAAATAAGGTATGCCTCCATGTTGTCCTTGATTTTTAGACTTTCGTCCTCGAGACAGTTTTCTCTGGCACAATCATGCAAGTTAGCCAGACCTTGCGCGAGGGGACTCTTCTTGTTTTGGCCATATCTGACCTCCACAGGAAAGCCTTGCATTGACAGAATCCAGGAAGTAATTCGGGAATTACTCACATTTCCGGCCCGGATTCTGTCACTTTGGAGATATTGCAGAGGCTGGTGTGGAGTCTCCACTATGATGTGTTCCCCCTGGATAAACGGGCGGTAATTCTTCAATGCCCACACCGTTGCCAGGAGTGCCTTCTCACAATCGTTGAATTTTTCCTCCACAGAGGATAAAGTTTTGCTCGCATAGGAGATTACTTTATTGACCTTGTCATGCTTTTGGTATAATACTGCCGTCAAGCACGTATTAGAGAACCCCGTCTCCAGGAAGAACTCCTTGTTTCTGACAGGGTAAGCTAGGCAAGGCGCTTGTGAGAGGCTTCTTTTGAGTTGTCTTACCGCCTCGGATTGTTCTGGACCCCATTCCCACTTGACCCCCCCTTCAAGAGATGAATCAGGGGTCTAGTGATCTCTGCGTAGCCTTCAATGAACTTTCTGCTGTAATTAGTCAGTCCAAGGAGGCTCCTTAGTTCCCGCAGCGTGGTGGGGTCTTTCAGTTTCTGGAGTGCTTCCACTTTCTTTTCTTGGGGACAGAGACCCTGAGGAGTAATCTCATGCCCCAAGAAATTAACACGGTTTCTACACCACTGTGCTTTCTGAAAGGAAAGTTTTGCTCCGGCGGCCCTCAACTGTGTTAGAACATAATGGATCTCCGCTATGTGTTCCTCCACAGATGAACTTTTGATGAGGACATCATCTACATAAGCCAGGTTACCCCTCGCACCCAGGTCGGGCATGGCCTTATGTAGGAAAATGTTGAATTCATTGCCGGAGTTGAGGTATCCGAAGGAAGTCCGGGTCCATGTGTACTGCTGGCCCCCAAAGGTAAAAGCCAGTTTGTATTGGTCCTTCCTACTGACAGGCACGGTCCAGTATCCATTGGTCAGGTCTATTGCTGTGAATACCTGTGACCCCTGAATCTGGGCCAGCCCTTGGTCAATGTAGGGCAGAGGCCATCGGGAAGTATGGACCCGTTTGTTGAGCTCCCTAAGGTCGGCGCAGAGTCTCCACTGGCCGTTTGGCTTCAATATTCCCAGCACCGGATTATTGAAGGTGCTGTGTACTGGACGTATTATTCTCCGGGACTCAAGGTTCTTAATTATTTCAGTAAGGGACTCCATGGATGCGAGAGGCAAGCGATATTGCTTCACAAACACTGGAGTCATTCCAGGGTCCGTGGGAATTGTTGTTGTGTGGATGTCGGTGCGACCACAGTCATATGAGTCTACCGCAAAGAGATCTTGGAAATCCAAGAAAACTTGTTTCAACTTTTGCTTCTGTTCCAGAGTCACACAGGCATCAGCTAGGTTGACTCTCTCTTCCACCATCTGCCTGAAGCCTGGAAAGACTTCTGGTTTGGCTATCTCAGCGGCCTCCTCCAGCTGGGTGGAGATGTCCCTAGTCAGAGTGCTGATTTGGACTGGAGGCTTCAGGTGGGAAAGGCAGCCCTCATGGACCTGGAAAATCACCTCATCCCCTCTGAAGTCACAAGTCACATCTTCCTTACCATAGGGGCAGGAAGTGTACACCATGAAGTTCCCCCCATGCCGGGTAGAAATCCTGTCTGGTGTTGTATTGTCATCACTGTCACTGTCAAAGCAGTCCTTGGGGATTGGTCCTACAGTTCATTTCCTAAATCGATGGAAAAATGTCGGTCATCAACCGCCATTCCAATAATGGTGCCTGCGGCTAGAGTAATACTCTTTAAGTCGCTGTTATCCACCTCTAATAGAATGGTGTCATGTTCTATGTTGACTAATGGAGTTGGGTTTACCCCCAACCCTTGCTGTTGGAGAGAAGCGTTTAGATGTATGTAAGCATCAGGGTTTTTCAAATGTTGTCCTCTTTTAACTTTCACTTCCAGGGAGAATTGTCGGGTCCTTTCTGGGATGGTGACTTCCTCTTTGATCTGAATTTCAACTGCACAAGGTAGCAATTGAGCTGACCTAAATGCTTTTTCTGGATCATCAAAGCCCATGGGATTATCCGCTAATCGGGACCAAGCTTTAAAGTTTATTAGGTCCAAACTAATGGCAAAGCGATTGAGAATGTCACTGCCTAAGTAAAAAGCGGCAGTGACGTCTCGCACGACCCAACAATTATGGAATATGCTCTTGTTGACAATGGAGATTTTGAGCATACACCTGCTTGGCAGGAGATGTTTGGAATTAGGTGCTTCCAGGTACATTTCCCATTTGTCTATCAGTTTGAATGTGGGAATGGCTGGATCTTTTGGGAGTTGGCGGAACATGGCTTCGCTGATGAAGCTCTTACCGTTGTTCACGCACACTCGAGCGAGAACAGAGTCCTTCCCATCATTTAACTGAACAGGGATGAACAACTGCTCTCCAATTTGATCAATATCAGCCAGGCTCTGAGCTGATTTCACATCTTTCTGGACTATAGGAGTGGGAGTTTCTGATTGTGGATTAGTAAAGAATTTCAGGGTGTTTCCTTCCAGTGTGGAATACCACCTTACACTGGAAGGAAGGTTGATTTTCAGAAATAGAGCGGACCCCCCATCACCAGACTATTGTCCTACTGCTACTACTGTCACGTCTGGAGTTTGGTTGTTCTGGAAGTGAAATTCTACTTGGTCAGATTTTTGTTCAACCATGTGGCAGGTGCCGTTTAAACTAACATGGTTGACACTCTGTTTTAATTTTATTGGTCGGCTAGTCTGGGTCCAGAGGACCTTGTTTACGCAATCTATTAGGGGTGACAACCTTCTCAGGAGGTCATTCCCTAGTAAACAAGGGGTGCCCTCTGGAGTCACTACTATGACCGGGTGTTTCACCTTGTGTCGCCCAATTTTAATGTCCAAGTCTGCAGTCCCCTCAACGGGAATTTCCTTCCCGTCAAAGTTCTGCAGTTGTCCAGGAAGAGAGGTGAGAGGAATACGGTAGTTCTCCCCCCTTCCTGCATTTAGTTCCTCAAAGGCCCTTTTGGACAGAAGGGTAGCTTGGGATCCAGTGTCCACCAGTGCCAAAATTGTACCCTGCCCCTGTACTTGTACCGGGGGAGAGTATCTTCCCTCCTTCTCCTCAAGGGGGCACAGATAATGCACATTTTTGGACAACTGGTGGGCTAACTTTCTGGTTTTGGACATTGCTAGCGAAGAGATTTGGGCAGAATTCTGTGGAGAGCCTTGGGAATCTGAAAGAAAAAGTTGGCAACTGGTGATCAGAGCCATTATGGGTTTTCCTGGTTCCGGTTCTGGGCCGCCCCCCGCCCTTTTTGGAGGCAGTCACCAGGATGGGTTGGAACCAGGGGATTTCGGTATTGTGGGTTCTGGGATGAGATGATGGGCGGCGGTAGCTCAGTCTCCATATCTCCCCAGTCTGAATTGGCTTCCCTTGGGACCCATTTTTCCTTGGGAGGAGTTCCCCCATCTCTGAAGGAGAAGATCCTTTTCCCAGGATTGTCTGAGGATCCCTCTCTCTCAAATTGGAAGACCTGTACCTCCTCCACAAAGTGGGTCTGTTTGGGTCCTTTGTTTCTCCTACCTCCTCTCTGCTCCTTGGGTGGCAGACCTTCAGGGGTAGGAGATTTTGTTTCCGGTTCCTGGTTCTCCAGGGGCTGTTTACAAGTTGGGAAGGAAGCTTCCTCCAAGGCTTTACACCCCCCTTCCCCTTGAGCCTCCTCCCTGGGAACCGGTGTGTTATCGGGGTGCTGCCCCCGTCATTGTTCTGGAGCACCAGGTCCAGAGTTTGGGGCATTCTGCGGTGGCATGCTCATCTGAGGGTTCTGTTGAGCCCTCAGTATGTGACCCAGATCTCGTGCCATATTTTGGACATGGCGCTCAAGTTGTGAAACCCGCTCAGGCTGATACGGGGCTCTATTTTCTCCCTTGGGCTGATCCCGGGAAGGGTAGCTATCCCTTCTCTGGTAGTACCCCTGGTTGGGAAGATTTTGGTACCCCTCCACCCTTGGCCTCCCCTCTCCCGGATTAGGTTGTCTGGGCTCAGGGAATTGGGGAAAGAAGGATGGATGATTTTGGGGCTGGAAATTGGGTGGATACCTGGGGAAAAAGTTCTGCTCAGGATTTGGAGAATTTCTGCCCTCCTGTGAGAAGTTGGGAGGGAAGTTCCCTGGGTTAGGTGCTTGGCTGGATCCCCCCCCTTGGGCTGGAAGAGTCCACACATAACCCAGGATTGGTCGGTTTCCCTTGTAGCGGGGACTTACATAGTCAGGGGAGCGGGGGACCCCATTTGTGGGACTACCTCCTCGACTCCCTGTCTGTGACTGGCCCGAGGGCCTTTTGGGCTGTGAATTATTTGGTGCAGGCAGGTTTTTAGGTCCCCCCCCATCTCCAAATCTAAAACGGGGGCAACCTTTACCTCTGCCACCTTGGCAGAAGCCGGGGTGCTGTTGGTTTTGGGGGTTTTCGGCGCGTTATTTTTATTTTCGATAGGCTTCTGCACCTCATAGATCTGGGTAGCCTGTTCAATGACCCAGTCTAAAGATCTTTTCTCATGAAAATCTCTCACGAGCTGGGTCATTATGTATTTGGGTAAGGCATGGAAAAACGTATTGATAAATTCTCTGCTATCTGTGCGCACCCTTCTGGTGGTCTGCGCAAAAGCACGTTTTAATTCTTGCACAAACTCTTGTGGGGCCTGATCCTCCCCACATTGCAAATTGTAGGCTGCCTTGCGAGCCTCTTGAGGATTTCTGTGAACAGAAAAATGTTTCAAGATGGCCGACTTATAGGTGGACCATCTTAAATGATTTTGGTCCTCCAGCCCCGCAAAGAAACTGGAGTATTCTGGGGAGAATGTCCATTTGACGTACTGGATGCAGCTACTGCTGTCCTTCAAATGGAAAGTCTCCATCATTTGCTCATAGAGCTCCAAGTGTTCCCAAACGGAATACTTGGCGTTCTTATGATAAGGCGTGATGACACTCCTTATTGCCTTTATTTGCTTCAATGGGTCCTTAAGCAAGGCCCTTTTTGCCTTATTGGCCTTTTTGGTTCGGGTAACCCTGGTCCATTCATCCTCTGACTCAGAGGCACTGCTCCCAGAGGTTCCTGTCTGATCTTCCAGGTTTTCCCGGATTCTGCGAGCCTGGGAATGGCTGGCAGAATGTGGGGACCTGGTCTCCTGTGTCCTGCGCCGTTCAGAGGAGTCTTCAGATTCCTCCTTGCTGCCAGGATTTGATGGGTACCCCCCCCACTGACCTAACTGGGCAGATGTTTTCAGGATGCCCTTAATGGACCTACTCTCCTGGGGTTCCCCACTAAATTGCACTGTGCTTGGGTGCCCATACCCGGATGCCCGCCCATCCATTCCTGGGAGGTACTGGCCTATGAGCCCCATACTTCTAGCTGGATAGTAATCTGCCATCCCCGTGGCCCTGGGCTCATGTGTGCGAGGGGACATGGGGGTGGCAGAGGCCAGGGACTGGGAGAGATGAAGGCCTCTGGTACTAGGGCTCCTAAGGTTATGCTCAGGAGTTTCTCTTTCCCAGCGAACCTCATCTCTATCCGCCCCTGCTTCCTGTTGCAATGCAAGAGCCTGCGCTTTCAGTTCCTTAGTTAAGGCCTTACTCGACTCTATCAGTCTCTCCTGCATCGCTACCTGTTGCTGGAGCCTATCATTGTGCTGACAGAGAGCCTCATTTTCTCTCTGTGCCTCCTGATTGGTCCTGGAGTACTGGGCCAGTCTCTGCTGCAGGAGGGTTACCTCCTGAGCTTTGTCCCTATTGGCCTGCTCCTTTCTAGCCAGAGCATCCTCCACCCTCCTGGTGTGCTCTAACAAGTTCTGGTGTTCTTTTTGGAGGTCACCCAGTCCCTGGAGGGCCAGGTGATTTTCTTCCATTTTCCTTTTTAAGTGGCAGACTTCCTGGCCTAAGGTGTCCCTTTCCTGACTAAGAGCCTGCATCTGTGCCGCCAGGTCGTCCCTTTGCCTTTGGAAGGCACCAGCTTTCTGGTGCTCTTGATCAAACTCTGCCTGGGTATCCAGGTCTTTCAGAATAAATTTATTGCTTTCCTCTTTCTCTCTGTCTAATCGAATTTGCAGGGTGGCTACCTGCTCTGTGCATGCCCTGTTGAAGTCCAGTTGTTGCTCCAGATTTTTCTGGCTCTGCAGAAGGGAGTCCAAACCTTCTTGGTACTCCTTCTGCAAGGCCAGAAATCTAGTATCCTGGTCAGCCTTCTCCTGTTGCAGTCTATCCATGTCCTCTTTTATTTTAATGATATACTGCCTCTGCTCAGAAGAGACCAGGTCAGATTGGGCCTTTTCTAACGCCAGCTGTTGCCTATTTGCCAGATCTTGGCCTTCAGCACATTTGTCCTGCATGGCTCCCATATATAGGTACACATATGCTGCTATCCTGGCAATCTTATTATGTTCATCTTTGGCTTTAGGGGCCATATATAGTTCACTCAGGGCCACATGTAGGGGACCCTGATCTCCCCATGTATCTGACCCTGTTTCAGTGACCTGTTGCGCGATTGCCTGCAACCAGACCGTTTGGTCCTGATGAGTCCACTCACCTCTCACAAATAGCTTATGTAAGAAGTGCTCTCTGGCTATTTTGATGTCTACCAGTGTCGTCATTCTGGAATTTGAGTTCCTTCCTGACTTACAGAAGTTTGTATTTTATTTTTGCAAAACAGACTGTTTCCTTAGAGCGTTCCTTTGAGGAGTGCTTTACAGCGTAACACAGCTTGGTGATCTGACCGGATATGTGTATCTGGTCAGCTGGCACACTGTATTAATCTGCACAAATGGTAAATCTAAGCCAGAATATCCCGGCACGAGCCCCCACTTTGTAAGAAGATTCAATTCAACACTACAGCTAAGTCAATGCCTAGTCTGGGATACTGAATGGAAACCCTTATTGATATATCTTTATGTCCAGTTCATGAGTTCTGGATGACTACCCCTATATAACACCCCTCTCTTAGAATCCCCCTGACCCCAATGAGCCAAGAGGTAGTTCTGTTTTGCAAGTTTAAAAGGTTTATTTGAGAGTTTAAACAATATATATATATATCACACTTTATAATAAATTAATATCTGATAGTACACTTAGACATATGATGTTGTTCAACAATGGGTAATCTGGCACTAGCACACTTATTTACAATCAATGAGGAGTTAGTATGGGATGGATAAAGTAGCAAAACTACTTTTATGATTTCAAGGGAAAAGCAATGAGGAATAAATGCAGTACAGAAATACTTGAGATGATTTTAGCAAAAGATAATATAATCACTTTTTCTCTGGCAATTCACCCCCCTCCCCTATGCAATGTAAGACATGGAAGTAGATGGAACGAGGAGCACACAGTTCTCAGGAATGCAATCAAATACAATACGAAATTCAGTTCCCCCCCAGCAAGCTTAGAGAAAACCGGTATGAGTTTTAAAACACAGGCCCAAAATGCTTTATAAATGTGATGGCAATGGATGAAAAATATGCTGAAAATGCTTTTAATTCCCTTTAGGAGGTTCAGGGGGAGTGGTAGCTACTGGGGATGAGTTCAGGCTCACTTTAGCAATGATTCAGGGATGGTCCTTAAGATGCAAACGAATTTTAGCAGTTCAGGCAAAAGCAGCTATCTTTTTACAAGTAAAGAAATCGGGCCAAATCGCAAATCGCAGCAAAATTCGCGAGTGCGTGAATCGTGATTGCGGAAAAAGTATAAGGAGTAGGAAGCTGATATTCTATGCTTTCAGAGGAAAGTTAAACCAAGTTAGTAGCCCAAACGGTTCCAGAGATACGGACGATTAAATAAAGGTCGTTTTTCGGATTTTAAGTAAACTCAAAATGACAGGTGACAGCTTTGCAGCTGCAGAATTGACAAATGACAGTGGTGCAGCTTTACAAAATGACAAGTGACAACTTCTAGGAGGCAGTTCTGGTTAGATTAAAATAGTTTGGATTAGATTATTTTAACTAAGAGATTGGTTCTGCACAGTTCTGCTAGGTACTAACAACATATTTTTTAAATAGGCCTCGCCACGGATCTGGTCAGATTTTGGACTGGACTCCGGTTCTGGTCTCAGCACTTCACAGTGATCTGGGTCAGCTCTCTGGGTCTGCTCACAGCGGTCTGGGTCACTCTGGATCTCTGGTCTGGTCTGTCCGGATACAGCGGTCTCTGCACGGCTCCTGGATCTCTGCACTGGTCCTGGCAAAAGTTCTTGGCAAGGGATTCAAGCAGCTCGCCCGGATGTGAGTAGCTTGCAATGATTTGAGGCCTGCTGCAGAGAACTCAGCTTGTGGTTTTAGGCCTCTGATTTAGGTTCTAAAGTATAAGTTCTAGGTTCTGGAATATGTAGCTGGAGTCAGTCTGGAACTGGTATCTTCTGGATGTTGTGTGGTCCGGCAAAGCTTCCCGCAAGAAAATGGAAAATGAAGTTCTCTCTAGATTTCAGTGGTCCCTTTTTATGTGGTTTGAAAGTGGGTGGAGAGGCTAGCTTTCTAGGCCCAAACCCTTCAGAGTTCTGGTAGGTTGGAGAATTCTTTGCGTTCTAACTGGAGAGCAGGATTGTGTGTCAGAATGATGTCATTTAATGGCTTGCAGAAAGGACACTCCCCTGTCAAATTACACACAAATCTATATTTGACCTAAAGACATATTTCATAGATACACAGTGGTTTGAAATTACATGCACCCATCACGTATCACATGAGGTATACTCTGTTCAAACTCTGATGTTTCTAAGAGCTTGCATCCAGAAATGGCAATATTTTGCACTTTTTAGTGGGTTATGCAACATTGGTTTTTCATTAAAATTGATACTAATATACACCCCCCTACTACACATATCTCAGTAACTTTCCATTTGTCTAGCTTAAATACAGTGTCTGTGGTGTCAATAAATGGCAGGGTTTTGCCCCAGAACATCACACAAATTGGAGTTTGGGCTTGCATTGTAGGCAAAGTTTCCATTTTAAGGTTCCCCACATTTCACATTTCTGTCATCCTATTACCAAGAGTTATCAGTGTTTCTGTAAAATATATATTTTGCTTTCAATTCAGTTCTCAGAGTGTTGGAGTCCGCCTCCAAGACTTGGGTGGGTCAGTGATCGCATGTCTCTTCTGCTGGGAGCTCTTTGTGTACAGTCAAGAGTCAACATCAGCATATTCTATTCAAGTGCAAGAGCCTATTGTGTGGTCTCTGGGAGGCTGAGGTCAGCAGACGAGGGAGCCACTTTGCATTTGGTTAGTATGACCATGTGGTTTCCTGGGCTTCCTGAGGTGAGAAGGGTTCCCAGCCTTTTGGCCTGTTAATTAAATCAGATTGTCTTCTGGGAACAGCATGTGGTTAAGATTTTAATTAACTCCCAGCCTTTGATGTAAAGGCCTCTCCTGCAACTCCTGACATGCAGTTTCCCTGTCAGAGTTTAGACCGCTAGCGCTGCCTTGAGGTATTTATCGGCACTGCGTCCATCTTTTGGATCAGTCTTGAATGAATGCATTCCAAACAAGAGATTTTACATGGAAGTATATTATCCAGGTTCAGCACATGGCACTGGTGTGGTTCTGTAGTAAAATAATTTTGTGCCCGTTGAAGGAATGAATTCCCAATAGTTGTGGGTTGCTTTTGGCAATCAGCATTGCCCCTTTTGCAATGGTTTCAGGCTACTGTGTGGGTAGCCCAATGGTGGTTTTAGGCAGTGCCCTCCTGTGCTCACAACATAGGCAAAAATGGGTGGCATTTGTTTTTGAGGTTGGGTAAGCACAACCAATGTAATCTCTTCTTCTGGTAATTAATGTAGTGTTCAAACCGATTTAGGGTGCAAACCCGCTAAGGAAAATGCCTCCGTGGAATGGCACTGCGAAAGACTGTGTTCGAAGACCTTGGCTGTGAAGCCAGCGGTGCGGGCTGCACTCCTGTGTCCACTGTTTAGTGGTTTCTTGAAACTTGGGATGGGTTGTTATCCGAACTCATAAAAAATCAATCAAATATGCTTTAATTCTTATTCATATAGTTATATTTCATTCAAAAAATGGTAAAGGTAGGTAAATTAAATTAATGCAGGTGCCTTTAGGAATGGCCAATGCATTTCGGAAGTCCAACTTCCTTCATCAGGGCCTGGTAAGGGTTATCATTACAAAAGTATAGCAAAACAACATCAACAAATCGACCCGGTATTACCAAAGTACCGTATTCAACCATGTTGTATTAAATCATTTGATGCATGATCATATTAAATCACAGTTATTATGCAGATCGTTCCAACAGTATTTATCCGTTAAATGTCCCAAAAACACAACCCAAAGTCATACACAATCATACCATTAGAAATAAAAACAAAGAGAGTATACATACGAGTTGCATGAAAAAAATGCAGCATGTGCATGTCATCACCACGTGTATGTAGATGTTGTCAGAAGAAAAGAAAAAGAAACAGTATGAGCGATGGTAGGCGATCGTTCTATAGGGAAAAATTCACTAAGTACATGAAAACTCTGCGGGGAAACTGACCTTGTTTCCCTTCGGTGTAGGGGTGCGTATAAAGTAGAAGTCACCCTGCTTGTTATCTAGTGCACGCACATTCATACGTAGCGTTTCCACTAACGTTCTGTAATAATAAATTGCGGGTAAATGTTAGCTTCACCGATGGGTCGGGTAAACTGAGTAATTTGGCACACGGATGCTTAAGCTTACCTTTACTCTTCAAAAACGATTGTGAAACTGAGCGAGAAGCCGCGAGGACGCGTGTAACTCGGCAAATGGCTTAATTGTTGTGCGTTGTTATGGTTACCAATATAGGCTAGACAGGGAAGTGAGGTTGGATCGTTATAGCGGCCATGTTGTAAAGTAACGGCCTCTCTATAAGGGAAGGTAAAGCGTGTCATGTATGGTGCAAGCTGAGAAAAAGAATCGTTAAGAGAGAGAAAAATAATAATCCTCAGACTTGTTGCTGTGCCGGCTCGTGGATCTAATTTACCATTGATCCGACATACAAGCTTAAAGTAAGGCTAGGTTACACATGAACTGCTGCCTCGGAGATCGGAAATAATCTATAGATCTCGAGTGAGGAAGGGGCGGAAAACAATTAATATTACCATCTATAACCAAACTCATGTGTGAGTCACAAATTTAGATAAAGCGAGAAAATGAAAAGTTAAATAAACTATTTCACAATTACATGCATCAAAGTAAATTTTAAGTCCTATATTAAAATAATTGTTTCAAAGTAGACATATATACGATCATCTTTAAACTCCTTCTTCTACTTCCCAGCTATTGATACTAATAGCCCTAACCACGTAATTACAAAATTAGGATCTATATTTAGAATACTGTGATTTAACATCAGTCTGTTCAACAAACGTCATAAAAACAAATGAAAATTAATTTCAGTCATGAAAATTCTTACACATAGTTAACAAATAATTCAAGTTATAAAAAACAACTCAAATCGAGTTCTTCGTTGATTCCATCAGGTGACAATGCATCAAGTTTATCAATCCAGAACGCTTCCTGTTGCGCCCTCCATTTTTTCATGTCCTTATTAGCCTTTCTTGTGGGTTGTACTTCCAGCACTGTAAATCTTAATTGTGTTACTGAATGTCCATTCATCATAAAATGTCTTGCTACTGCTGAAGCAGTGTTTTGATTTCGGATACATGACTTATGTTCGTTTATTCTGACTGGTATCTTACGAGCTGTTTCTCCCACATAATATATGCCACATGGGCACCTTATGGCATAAATCACGTTTTCTGACAAACATGTCGCATGATATCTCAATTTAATTTTTGCACCAGTTTTGGGATGCATTATAGTATTGCCCTTCATCACATTATTACAGTTGTTACAACTCATGCACGGGTATGTTCCAGGATGTTTATCTGGTTTCCTACTTGTATCTTTACTTCTCGTATTCACCAACATGTTGCGTAAGTTATTACTTCTTTTATACGCGAAAACCGGTGGTTGTGGAAACAAATCCTTGGTTCGTGAATCACTCGTAAGGATACTCCATCTATCTTGAATCATGTCTTTAATTTTTCTGCTTTGTATGGCATAAGTGGTAATAAAAACCAATTCGGGGTTCTCTCGTTCCTTCCTTTTAGTCAGAAGTTGGTCCCTGTTAGGGAGAATTCTCTGTTTAGGCTGAATTTCCTAACCTAGTGAGTCCCCCAGCAGCTTTGCTGGATTTCTGGAGTTTGTTTTTCCCATCCTGCCAAGAGTGTGACCCTTTTCCTCTCACTCTTGGACATGTATGTGTGTAATTCCTTTGAGATGTCAATGTGTTCGATGGGCTATGGGGTCTTTTACTCCATAGGGTCTCATAAGTTTTTCTATGTGTGTCACTCTGCACCCTACGTGTCATGACACGGGGGCGCCCTAGCGGGTCCCCCCACCATAGACTCCATACCCGGGGACTGACTACTGTCTCCCCGGGCATGTAAAGTCACCATTGGCTTTACTAGACCTAAATTTACTAACAGAACTAGTACCAATCATCTTATTGTGGACGTGCTAGGAGGGGTAATACGATTACTCCTGGATCTGTTGCTCGAGGGGGCACTGTCCCGTCCCTCCTCGTCGAGTTTTGGCTGGTGGCAGTGGAAACTACTTGTTATGTTCGACCCCGAGCATAACCCTATGGGATCCGTCCCATTGTTGAAGATTGATACTGTTTTTTCGTTAATCTCCAACGTACCACCGATCTACTTATCTTAAATAGGTTTATCGAGTGGTATTTTCTGCCAGAACTCGGGTTGTAAAATGGCATCTGTGTTTTTCTCTGTGACTCCTAAACCAAAGGTTGAGCCCTTTGTTCCACTTTTGGCGGGCCTCTGGACAGAGACCCGCGAAGGTGGCGCCATTCTGTCTGGGTTACCTCAGGGGTGTGGGAGAGGGTTTAGACACCCTGGACCGAGTTGCCTTGCCAACTCAGGTCGCACTCTGAAGTGATTGGCCCAGGTGGTGAGCCTTCCCGCTCACCACTTAGCATGTGTTGATTGACAAGCTAGGCTGAATGAATGGGGGACGTCTGCATAAAAGCAGGGCCTTTGGGACTGGATCTTCAGGAAGTCGCCACTGGACCTAAAGAATCCGACGAGGGTAACGCTGAATCGACCTGCACGACGACACCTCAGGTGGAGCCCTGCGGAATCGTCTCACAATCTCCCGACGACAGAAGAGATCTCCCTGCCGGAGAGGCTCTTTCCCTGGCTGGTGGGAACAACCAGTCTTCTTCTTCTTTGTGCTTTTTGGTCGCCCAGGACGCAGTGGTCGAATTGCCCGTGCAGAGCACCCGGCAACCGGATAGCCACTACTCCTGCACCGTGATCGAAAGGTGGTGCCTTGTGACGGAGCACTCCGCGGCTGGTTTCTTCCCTGGTGGTGCACCGGACATCTTCTCTTCGACGACGAGAGCATCTCTTCTCTTGGCCAAGACCCGTCGTGCATCCACCACCAGGAACAACTGCCCCCGTCGGAGCTGTCTTCCACAACAAGGTACCGTAACCGCCTGGCTTCCCTTTTTGATCGGTTCGTGTGAGGTATCTGATTCCTCTCCGTTCCGTTGGGTTGCCTCCAAGCTTTATTCACTCTTTGTTCTGAACTGGTTCCACCTGTCGCTAACCAATTTGCTAAACGAGACTTGAATGCATCACCCGTAGAGACTTTCCAGGACATCGTGCCTTGCCTCTCACCGAGTGGGCCTGGCCGCCGAACTGTATGATCTAGTGTGATTAATGCTTTCTTGCCTTGCATTTTTACCCGCTTCAGTACGAACCGTGTTGACTTCGTTACCTGCCTTTCTCTTCTCTCCCTTCCTCACTAAATATTCGAGTGTCATCTGGGTTGAGGTATACACCTCTGTCTGAAAATAAGTGGTGCCGTAGAACCTAGAGTTGTCGATAGGGTGTTTCGGGGGATTGAGCTTATTCCATTCTGCAGAGTAATTGTATTTTGAATTATTTGCCGTGTTTCGCTTTAGTATTTTTCGTAGACGTTCTGTTATCAATAAATAACTTACTATCGTTATACTAAAAGCCTGGTTGCGTGTTTACTCGTTTTGCTGCAGAGAATTACCCTTTATTGTATGCTCCCTATACTGACCAACTTTTCTTGAGAGAAGTCTGACTGCTCAGCCACAGCTACCAATTGAATCTGTGTGGTACAGACTGCTACCAAGTGGGTTCATCGCAACACCTGTAGTCCTAAATCTTTTGCAGTGGTCCCAGAGGGAACTGCACAGGTTTCCGCCTAACAGTCCCTTGTCTGTATTCCTGTCTTTTGGCGTGCCATTCGCAAATCTGTCTCAAGATAACCTCTTTCTTTCAATCGTTCCTGCAGAAGTTCGAGTTGTCTCTCACAGTCTTCCGGATCACTCACAATCCGCTTAATCCTCAGCATCTGTCCAAACGGTAGATTACGTAGTAAGTTTGGTGGATGAAAACTCATCCGATGCAACAGGTTGTTCCGATCTGTTTGTTAAGTATACAGTGTGGTGTTGATCCTGTTCCCACATATCACTGTTTGTACATCTAGGTAATGTACATTGGGGTTACCAACCTCTAGGGTAAATTGTAGGCGTGTGTCTATCCCATGGGTGGCAGCCTATTCTTCATGCATTTCCCTGTGCATTTTCTGGGAAGTTCTGGCCATCATGATGTTTTCCATGCCAGTACTGCACAGTTTTCCTATTCTGGCATACATGTGGGCTTTTTGGCCATCTTGGATTTTCTAAGCCCACAGCACCAAATGTTGCAGCATGATAGCTCAAACGTGGGTCAGGACACCCAACATAACTATACACATATTACTATACTATGTGTTACCAGTGGCCAGATTCTTGGGGGCATAGAATCTGGCCACTGCCACAACAACCACAATAGAATTAAACTATATAGCAAGTATGTACAATACACCTTCAAATAACAAGACTCACCCGAAACCCCCCTGCAATCCAAATGATGTCCGCGGACACTAAAGTGACCACGGACTCGGCAGCACCTGTACACCTTTTTTTCACCAATAAAAACAGCTCCATGTCAACTTTATTCCACTCCCCCACCCTTTACAGCCCCTCTTTTGGCAACAAAATAACCCCAAATATGTGTTTCCACAATGTTTCCCTGCCGTGCTATCCACAGACACAGGCATCTGCCCACGGATCCAACATGGCAACCATTCCCAAAAATATGATGCAGCTCACATTTTCACTGTCCAGTCAGTGGGTGCCTACGATGTCCGCGGACATTACGCCAGACCCTAATTGGTCCAGAGGTGTTTGTGGACCCCAATCAGGAAATGAGTCCATAGACCCGGCCCAGATATCACTAATTTTTATTTTAATGCTTTTTTGCCATTTTTATAAAACTACTGAACGGATTTACACCAAATTTACAAAAGCAAGCTTTTGGGACCAAGCTGCCGCCACTCTTAGCGCCAATTTGGCAAAAATCCGTCCAGCAGCTGGGCTGTAGGTACGAGCAAACATTTGTTTCCATTGTGTCTGTGGGAATTTTCACACATTTTGGGACCCCGCTATAACTTTGCCCGCCCTGGACGAAACTGCACCAAACGTCGGAAATTCCTTCTGAGGGAGCCATATACTTTTTCTGCCGAGTTTGGTGAGGATTCGTCCAGGGGGGTCAAAGTTATAAGCCATCAAAAAAGTGTTCTTTCTTTGAGTTGAGCAACTTAACCATAATTACATGTCTGCTACCGCAGGCCTTGCAATATATTTATTTATTTATCTTTTAATAATGCGCCGGAGCCCACAGGCATCAAGGTGCAAAAAGATTTGCTAAGGCAAACGGATCATAGAAAGGGGATAGATTTATTTAAAAAGAATCGTCTTCAGATGCTTTCTAAACGTGTGCAGATCTACAATCATTCTCATTTCCACTGGCAGTTTGTACATGTACTTAAGTAAATACTGCCCATTTCCAAAATATACATCATATGTATGTATGCCTATCACCAGGTACCCCTTTTTTCTTCATCAGGGCATTACCCCTACCCTACATGTCCTAGCTCTTCCTCCACGTTCCAGAAATTTTATTTTGTAGGGGTGGTCTTGCAAAGGGACTCCCTGGGCAACTTACACTTGTGCCCTATTGTTAGACCAACCTACTAAATATACAAAAGTAAAAAATGCAAGCATTCCGATTCCTCCAATATGTATATGAAGAAACCGTACGATAACCTATTACTCGGATTTCCAGTATAGCAGTGAGTGCCCGAGATGGGAGTTAACATAGTGTTCACCTTCAGCAATTGCAAATGTACAGTCATTTATCGCGATGCTTTTACCTTATTCGCATCAGCGTTGTATACGCAGCTCGGATCCCTGGGATAAGGCATGCGAGGCTTAAACAGTCCGAACAAGTCTCGTGTTCTTCCATTTATTTTCACACATAAAGGCGCATGGCTCATTATTATACACGGCTGTCTACGGCCGCCACAGAAGAGATTGTTGGTAGCGAGCTGTTTTGGGGGCTACTGAATGCTGACAAACTGTCAGCAGAAATGTCAGAAAGAAATGTCAAGGAACCCAACACTTCCCTGCAAAGAAAAGCTGTTTTATAACTGTCTATTTTCAGAAGCACTTATGTAAAACTGATGAAATAAAATGATTGATTTAACAAATAGGCATTTTTTTTGTTTAATCTGTAAACACAGAAATGGAGGTGCGTATGAAGTCTATTTTTTTTTTTTTTTTACGCTGGTTAGGGGTCGTTAATAATGTCACACAAAGTCAGCGTTGTCGCAAAAAGACAACAGTTTGCTCCATAATGGGAACTGTTTAGACAACATTTTAATGAAAGTGAAACATAGTCAATAGAGGCAAATTAAAACCATATAATTTTGTAATCTTAGTTTAGCTATAATTGCAGCAATAAAACAGTGGAAAGAATAATTGTGGAACATATGTTGGTGAGTGACATTATCTAGGTGGCTTCCCCTTTGCAGCAAGTCCTGTCCTATTTGTTTTTCCCTCCCTGTGTATTGGAATGACAAACCTGCAAGCCTGGAGTTAATGCTGATTACAGCAGCTGCTTGCACATGGAGTCTCCATGGCAACTGTCAAGGTTGCCATGCAACCATGTTCTTTTAGGGACAGTGAAAATGCCCAAAGGCTTACTAAAAATACACGGGAAACAATTGAAAATGTGTCTTCCACTTTTAGTGGTTAAAGAGCAGATATTCTGCATCACAAAAGCAGAGGTCGTGCAAACAAAGGTCCTAGGACGACCTCACGAAAATTGTTTGTTATCCGCTTGAAATTTCAAGCTATTTTTCATAAAGATGACTTTAAGCTAGTGGGAAATGGTGAACTGAAGATCGCAGGTCCGTGCAGATTTCAAGACGCTGGACTGTGTTATTGGTATTCCTGAGGGGTGAAAGGTCAGCAGAGCCATCAACGCAGTATTGATCGAGGGGGTGGGAAATTGCTCCCGCTACACCTTCCTGACTTCAGACTGCGTGCTGGCAGCAGACCTGCGCACCAGTGAGCCCCCTATCGGGCAATCACTCAGCCAAAGTGACTTCAGCGTAGTCTCAGCTGTTTCTGCATGTTTCTATAAATAGCTCTATAAAGAATGCATGACCGAAACGTGGGCAGTCTTTTCAAGGTGGTTTCTGGGAAAATGCAAATGTCGAGATGGGTGGGTTGTTCTATTTCCCTACAACGTTAATAACAATAGTTCACAATGAACAATGTCTTGCGTTTAAAGTATGCTTATTTCGACTGCATTTTTTAGTTGTTTTTTTTTTTTTGCTTCTTGCCTGAGCTAAAGGTTCAGATGAGTCCTATGTGTGTATGACATTATCGGCCTGATTTACAAAAACGTGTTTTCAATTTTTCAACGGGAAAATTCAGTTGAAACGCGCTTTGTCGAGCAGGCCCTATAGTTGCACTTTTGCACAATTGCTCCGTTCCCTACGTCTTTCAGGAAATGGTTTACGTTACAGGGAGGCAACTAAAAAAAACCCTGATGGAAAGTCGTCTGTGTTGGGCGGAGGGACCCCAGGCCGAATTAAGAAGGGTGCCTGCATCTGGACCGATCTACCCACCGCTTCCCAACCGACTGGTCAGCACCACCGAGAAATCACGTTTCACTGCTTCATGAATGTTAAAGGAACTGTCCCATGGAAATGATCTCATTGTAAACATGAAGAATGGGAATCACGAAGACAGCAAACGTAACACACGCAAATGTGTCAAAATCAGGCCAAATACTTGAGTTTAAAAATATGTTATCTGTGCAAGGTCTAACATTTAAAAAAAAAAGGGTGGGGCATGGTAAAATGGAGGTAACCACCATACCCACACCACCGTAACCTTAACTCAGCGTCAACAGCACAGGATTTCTTGACCTTTTGAGGGAACCCATGGAGCCCCACAAAATTCTGCTAACATGGCCAGAGGAAAAAATGGACATCTTCACGGATTTCTCACTCCTAGAAGTCACGATTAATTCACGTCATTCACACTAAACAGACGCATGTGCCCGGTTGCCTGCAACGCCTCGTCAGATGACACATTGTTGAATCCTCAATGTATGACCTATGAAATGGGTATTTTCTCTCCATTAAGGTGGCGTTTTACTTTCAGAAAATAACGCCACGGTGAAGCTGCATTCATTTTGGCATTGTCTTTTTTTTCACGCATTAGTTTTCTCTGTAATCTTGATCTGACACCAGCTGCCGGTACACGTTGAGGATTGTGTGCGTGTTCCATCAATTGGAAGAATATTTATAGACATAACGGAGATCACTTTATGAAATCCAGCTCCTGCTGCCCCTCGAGCCACTCTGGGAGCCTGTCTGGTTTTGATCAGTCTCTCCCACACATGCAAAATGTGGGCCCATTAGCACGGCCGCCCACACTAAACATATTGTCCATTGAAATTGGGTCCTGACTTGCGGGTTGGAGTTCAAGACGGTCTGGCATAGAAGAGAGTCGGGGCTAATGTGACGGAAGCGACCCCTTCTGATGGACGGTGCCGAAAATCTTAATGTGAGGCCAGAAAGAAAGTCCAAAAAGGAGGTCTTAAGGTTACGGGGCATTGGCGATGCATCACATCGACACTTGTCAGTAGATGCGGAAGACCTTGAACTGCGCAACAAGAACAAATGCCATACTTGCTTACGTAGAAAGGAGGAAGGTTATGGTGCTCGAGGGATTAATTCAACATTTTAAAAATGAGTGAATGAAGGATAGTTTAAGGGCATGCGATAACCTGAGGATGTTTGAATGGATAAATGTATAAGTGTAATGTAGGTGAATGGATTTTATTTTTTGAAACTCACATTTTTATTGCATTTTACAAAAACCACACCAGACAGAAAAGTATTACAAACAAAAGCTAAGTAAGCTTTCCTGGTAAAATAATTGATTGACACAATACCCAGGACCTTAACACCTCTCCAATTCTCCAATTCCATCCGGGATGTTAGTGTTAATGTTAAAGGATATTTGTACCGTGCACTATCACCATGGTGACCTATACACATGCATCGATCTGTAATATCTCCCTCTCCTCTCATTGCCCCCCTTTCGTATAGGTAACTCTAGCCCATTCCCAACCCTCCGTCCCCCGAACATTGAACAATAAACTGACAAAACAAGACACACTAGGGATACTGCCCACGGATTGCCCGCTCTCTTCCGTACCGTGTTTCATAGTGAATAGTCCCCAATTCTCCATAAAAGTAGACATATCGGCATGGCCCTGGTACGTCAGACTTCCCACACCTTACGCAGCCAGTTCCCTTTGTCTGGTACAGTAGGTTCTCTCCATTTCTGAGCTATCACTATCCTCCCCACTCGTG
Source organism: Ambystoma mexicanum (assembly GCF_040938575.1). Classification (NCBI taxonomy): domain Eukaryota; kingdom Metazoa; phylum Chordata; class Amphibia; order Caudata; family Ambystomatidae; genus Ambystoma; species Ambystoma mexicanum. Next base: position 655,043,517 of record NC_090933.1, on the reverse strand, counting down.
AAAGTGCCTCCTACATCCTTGGAAAAGTTTAAGTGTCATACCCTTTCGGTGGGATACCCAGGATTAACGTTAGAGGCTCCCACTGCAGGAGGTGCCCGTAATATCTTTTATCCAGCGGAAACTCTCTGCCCAAAAAAACTAATATGGGGACAGACCCACCACATGTTCACTGAGGTACCCAGTTCCCCACGCCCCCTGGTGCACAATGACAATACTCCCTGGAACCTCTTTGAAACTCTCACCGGGTCCCTGTGCCATCCGTGGAGTACCTTAAAGTTATGTTCAATGGTATAGGTAGAGAGGTGTGAGGATAGGCGAATCACTGAGAAGGTCCACGTTGAATGAATGAGTGAGTTTGATGGCAGAAAAATGAAGCACACAACAAGGCTGTGTCACTTGAACCGACTGTTAGCCATGCAGTGGCCAAGACGTTCAAGCTTGCATGATACTGTTTTCATGGGTGTGAGAGTGACATCACATGTACAAACATAACAAATGGCCAGAATGTGACATGATGCATAATGATCTTTCAGAAGGAGCCCTCCCTCTCTGTTTCCACAGTTTGAGTATATTGAAGAGTGAGAGGTCCACTTCATCTGCTCATTCTGTCAGCAGCCCTGTGACAGGATGCATGCAATTGGCAGTGTCATGTGTCACATAGGCAGTGTGAGGGCAGCTTTTGGTGCTGGAGGTAGGTGGCCCCTAAAGGGCCACCAACATACTAAGTAATTTATGGTCAGTGTGGTGAATCTTTCCAATAGAGGTCCACTAATATGCATTCTGAATGAGTGTGAGCTTCTAAGATTACAAAGGTGCTCTAAGTGATGACGTTGGACTTGTGTGTTCTGTTGCCGAACACAAATACATTGCATAATCTGCATAGTAACTGAAACACTCATGCATGCATACATACTAACACTTAAAAAAAAATACCTTTTGTTAGGGAGAATCTTCAGTTTAGTGCTAAATTCCTCCCACCTTAGAGACCCTTGGCTCTTTTGCTGAACTTTGGGACTTTGTACTTTTAATTATATGTGTTTTCTGTGTTTCTTTTGGTTGTGGAGTCTGACAAACTCCATAAGCATCATCTTTTACATTGTGTCACACTGCACCTTCAGTGCAGCGGCACAGGGAAGTCTTCCCAAAGGTTTAAATACCTTCTCTTGGATAAACTACTGTTTCCAAGAGCAGTGAAGTGAAATTGACTTTACTTACATTTGTAACTTTCTAGACCCAGCACACATTGGGCCTCATCACGACCTCGGCGGTAACTCTTAAATCCGGCGGTAGCGCTATTACGGCCGGATTTAAGGGTCTGCCAAATCAGGACTTCGGCAGATTTCGCCCCAGCTCTGAGCTCGGAGGATATCGGGCGAAAATTCACGCTATTACCGCCGGCGGGAAATCCGCCGGGGGTAAGAGCGCGAATTTTCCCCATTGAGCCCAATGGGGAATGGGGCATTCCTGAATGGGCTCAATGGGGAATGGGGATTTACTTTACCGCCGAACTCGTGATCCGGCACTATTAGCGCCAGGGAGTTCGGCAGTAGGGCTAATACAGCCGGCGGTAATACCGCCGGCGTTACCGCCCAAGTCGTGATGAGGCCCAAAATCATACAGTAAGGTGCTGGAGGGGTTACTTTGTATCCCCTTTCTCTAGTTTCTCATGTAACATTTTTATGTTACCCTTTTCTCGAGGAAAGGCTGGTGGTAGTGGTTTACCTTTAACTACCGCGGTGTGCTTTTACCGCGGGCTGCGTTCGCCGTTGCAGTAAAGCACCTAATGGTGTCGTTCTTGTCAAGATGGCCCTGGTCTTCTTTTTTTGCCATTTCTTTGTGGAAAGGTCCTTCTTAAGATTTACTCTGCGCGCCAAACCTGGTTTGGTCTGTTTGTTCATTTTGTCCTTGGAGGGATTCACGAGTGAAGCCCACCTCTGGCTCCAGGGTGTCTTGAGGGGGCAGGAAGCGATGGAGGTGCCCGAAACTCCCTTTGCTTGGTCTCCTAGGAGACAGGAATGCACTGAGAAATGTACATGAAAGGCAAGGCTTTTTGGCTTGGAAGGCCGAGTTGACCACTGGACGAAGGAATCCGAAGATGAGTGCTTTTTTGACTGCTTACACTATGTTCTCTCCTCCCCTCTCCCTTTTCCTACCTCCTCCCCTCCTCCCCTTACTTTCTCCTACAGACTTACTCTATCAGAATTGTCCCTGGACCTAGTATGCTAGCAACCTCGTCTGTCGCTCCCCCTTCCCTTTACTGTTCCCCCCCAGCACTAACTGAACTATTGTCAGGCCTAGTACGATAGTCGCTTGTGTTGTTCCTCCCCTCCCTTTCTGCACCCCTCTCCCTCACCTTTTGTTTTCTCCGGCTCTACCAGAAATGTCGTCAGGCCTAGTATAGTAGTCACCTGTCCGTTTTCATTTCCTTCCCACTCTCCCCTCCGTTTCTTATCTATGTCTTAGCTCTTGCACTATCTGAAATGTCATCAGGCTGAGTACGATATTTCACATCCTTACTGTTCACAGTCTGTAAGAATGTCATTGTATTTTGCCTTGTTCCCTCCCTTGCCTTGAAGTGCTTTGAAACACATTGTGTATAGGCGGTATATAAATAAACTATCATATCATATCATATCATATCATATCATATCATATCATATGAACTTGGAAGAGACGCCTGCTGCAACTCCTGGACCGTTGGTTTGCCCGGTGAAGCTCTGCTGCTGTGCAGAACTCTGAATTCGAATCGACAGAGAAGTCTGGAAGGACGACTTCTGCCCTGGAGTTGGTTGGACCAAGTTAGCCACCTGGACATTCTCTTGAAGCTGGTTGAATTTCCACTGCAGTCGCTGCTGGAACCGAATACCCTGGGAGAGAAACAGCAGATTGTGTGCGTTGCTTTTAAGCTGGCCAAAGGCTCCAGGAAGATCCTCAAGACTCCCAGGAAGCAGGACTGACCGAGCCTGAGCCACCCCAACAGAGTGCTGGATCCCAGATGCAAGGAGAGCCCACCTCGACAGCCAGGAACCGCAGTGTTGCTATTTGCGGTAGACGTGAGGAGCTGAAACACCAAAGTGACACTTGTTTGAAGATTGGCGGTTGCGGTCAGTGACCATCCCATTGTAGTGCAGGAATCCCCAGAAGTCCTCCCTCCTGTCCCCACAACTGAGGTCCAGGAACACCAGGATCTGCAGAGCTGCACAGGAACAGAAGCCACCTGCTGCACGTTTCTTCAACCTAGAGGTACTGCACAGTCTAAGAGAACTTACCTCTTGTTGTGTAACCTCACTTGTCCTCGTTGGAGACTTGTCTTGGTTACCTCTGCAGAGTTGCTAACAGCTTCTTTACCTCACAAGCCTAATCAGCTTGTGGCCCTACTTTGATTTCTTCCTATTCTACAAAGACTTCTAAAACATTGTGCAAGACTTTTACTTATCTGCAAGAAGTGCTTCAGTTCACCTTGACTTTTGCTAACTTAGCATTGGCTGGCCTGGCTCCCTGAATGACTCTTCTCCCCTCTGCTTATGTGTTTTTGCCTTCCTTCTAGGAAAGAGTTAACTGACTTTGCATTGTTTTTTTTTTAAGTACTTACCTGATTAAGAATAATTGTGTGAACACTTGTCTTATTTTGAAACCTCTTTTCTTTGACACTCCTCTCAATAATATTCTAAATGTAACAGTGATATATTAATGTCCCCAGCACCCTAACTATTGAAGTCACCTGAGGGTGTAGGTAGTGTCTGTGGGTCATCCCAAATAGGTATTTGCTGATTTAAAAAACTAAGAGTGTATTTTTTAAGTATATTTGTGTGTTGCTTCACATTGCTTTCTTCTGAAGAAGGCTTATTCAAACTGCCTGTTAAATAAATTAATAATTGTTTAATCAGGAAACTGTGTGTGTAATAGTTCATTTGAATACTTGTCACAGTGAATCTCTGTGTAACTCCCCTACAGCTCACATTGACCCCTCTTGAGATAAGCGTGGCTACTCAACCACACTACCAACCTGTGTAGTCAGACTTAGACCAAAGGTTGGGTTCCTGTTGCCAGAAGGTCAGGGTTGTTGTAGTGCACCCAAAGGGTACTGCATACAATCTTGCCTAACACCTTTCCACATGGTGATCAGTCCCTCTGTTGTCCAGTGGAACAGCGTTCTGGAACCCTGGCAGAGTTCCTTCCTAGTATGGAAGTAAAAACACACATGTGAGGGAACTGAACCACATTGCCTAATAACCAGTGAGCTGCAAGGTGCAGAGCCTGCATGAAGTTGGTGAGCTCACGGTCACAAACCCAACACCATTGTTTTTAGTTCTCAAAACAATTTAATTGTATATTTATATTTTTGAAAGAAGGCTTGGAAGTGGGGGGTAAGGTGGGTGCACTGGGATACGGAAGAGGTTCCCAAAGGGTACGACCAATATCCCTACCCCCTCTGGTTCTGGCCCTATATGCACATCATTATGTGAGTGAGGACAAAGTTAGGGAAAAGACAGGGGAAAACAGGAACAACAGAGGCAGGCCAGGAAAAGGCTGAGGATGGAAAATATGACACATCGTGAACGAAAAAGTCAAATATATTTGTGAGTAAATATAACAGACACATATCTTCAAATTAACAATTGTTTTACCTACTGTCACTACGTTGATAACTTTACCGCACAATTACATAATATAAATATGCACCTTTTTAAAGAATTGGGCTGAGAGGGTGAAGAGGGACCAAAGATACTCTTAGGTATGGATTGACAGGATTAATCGTCCAAACCACTGGTGTGCCTGATGCTGTCATGTGGGGATCCGTAATAAAGCTGATTGAATACTTGAGATAGTGTTATGAGTGGAGTGACAGGAAGTCTCATCCATTTATGGTGTGCCTGATGCTATCATGTAAAATGAACTACTACTGTAGCCTTACACAAAACTGAAAGCCCGTTATATGGAATGTGCTTGTTATTAGCCTTTGCCAACTTTCAGACAAAACTAAAAGTGAGCCATCAGTGTGACTGTCCCTCTACTGAGAATGAATGTAGAGAAATAACCTGTTTTATGGTATGGCACCCACATAGAAGGGTCTACAGCCACATTTTAACCGTGTATTTTATACCAGAGGAGAACTATCCATTCACATATGCGTCAGGTCCCACCCCAAAGTAAGTTCTGCACCAAAATTCCAGGCAAATCTACACTGGACAGGAGTATCAAAGCAACCCCAAACGTGTTTTCACCTTATTGGTTGTCAACAGGGATGTGAGAGAGAGGTGTGGCATCTCTCTAGGAATATGCTAACGGTTACATAATATGGACCTGTCCGTCACCCGTGCACTCACTCCCTGTATCAATCCATCCCTGAGTCACCCGAAGAAACCAGTCAAGTCGTGAGGTTGAAGCATATCACCTCTGATTGAGCCCATATTAAATGACCCTTAGACACTGCAAGCACATCAACTGCTTTTTCATCTTCAAGATGCCCATCTAACCATCGAGGCAAGCCGATTTCAACCATTGCTTGTCTTAATTTAAATGTTGTAGAACGCTTCAAGCCGCTCTTGCTCTTTCATCCATGCTGCTATTTGAAAGACAAACCACTCTAAAGCTGACTTAAACTGCAGTCCCATAGCAGTTTAAGTCAGCTATAGAGTGTTTTGTCTTTCAAAAATTGCTGCTAGTACCCAGAAACACATTTGTCTGTGTCGACAGAGACAAGGACAAATTAATGATAAATCAAGGACATACGAAATAGCAATATGTCCGCGTCACACCCTTACTAACCTCACAACATCGTTCAAATATGGTGATTGTGTTCGTTTTGATTTGTTGAAAATATTGACTTTCACAAAATGTTTTTTATGTGAAGTTTTGTGTAAACAAAATGCAATGTTGTCTTTTAAAAACAAATTGTGAGTGTGTAGGTGGGTAGCTGTTTTTCAGTGGCATTTTTCTATATATATGCTTGTATTTGGTCCTCAACCACACAGCCCCCTAAAAAAGAGGACTGCTCAGCTCTAATTGCTTTAACTTCTACATTTGGACAACCCCTTTGGTTGGTATAGCCTAAAATAACTGACAATGGAGAATGTAAATATTGTATCATTCACCGACGACGAATACAAACAATTCTTTGACCTGCCATCGATCCTAGATGCACCCTCACCTGGTGCTCCTGCTGCACCACCCCCTACCACCAATGACTTAGACCTGTTAACACAAAAGAAAAAGAAACTCATCCGAACTGAGTCTCACGGTCAATTTATGGTTGAATATCTAAAGGCAGGATTTATCCCAGAAGGCCCTCAGGTCAAAAATATCCCTCAGGTTTTCTTAGACAACCCAAAGTTCATGGTGGGGTTCAGGGGGTGGGCAACAAATGCTCCAGGGACTGGGTAATTCTAGTCATCTCCACGGCAGAAGAGGAGGCCAAAATAAAAAGAACTAGCCATCCTAGAAAAAAAGATTTCAGATGAATCCATTATTCCAGAGACTAAAACACTGCTTGAAAAATTACAAGAGGAAATAGTGAAATTTAAGACATTCACCATAGACAAAAAAATTTGGAAACTAAAACGAGACCACCTACCCATACTTGGTCCCTGGGTTTTTTCAATCAATGAATGCCAAGCAAAGCCCCTCACGAGACCCTAATTGGCCAAAACCTTATAAAAAATGTGTCGCCTTTTTGAATTCAAGTAACAGGAGTGATTCAGGCTCTGTAAATAATGTTCCCAACAATAGAAGAGGCAACTCCTCATGAGGCCAGTTTTTTCAAGGACGGGGCAAAAGAGGCAAAATGCGACAGCCAGGCAATCATGGAATGTGCACCCGCCAATGGCAACCACCCCCCCAAACTTGGTAACTCCAATGTCGGGGATTCCAATTTTCAATCTGAGTCAGCACAATCTGAGTCCAATTGAAATTAATCTTTTGAGTAAAGGTCTTTCTTTCGTGCCAATAGTGCTAACCTGTTTCAAACTGAAATTGAGATGCGCAATTTCTTTCGCATTGTAAGATTAAAATATTTCTTTCGGGACAAAGATCCTGTGGTTCAAACAACAAGTGCAACAGGCCTTAAGCCGCCCTCCTCCTTTACACCATTGACATCGATGGTTTCACCTGAGATTGTTAGTTTCGAGAACAAGGTGCTCCGAGAGATGAAAATCCTTATCAAAACAAAGAATAGATGCATCAATAATCTCTTTAAAGAAGAAAAATTAGCCCTCACCAGTCTAGATACTAACAATGTATTTGTTATTAAACCAGCAGACAAGGGCGGAGGCGTGGTGTTATGGGACACTCAAAAATACAAAGCTGAAGTCAACAAACAACTAGAAAACAAAAAGTTTTACAGACAGCTCATGGGAAACCCAACTAACACCATACGGGATGAAATTAGCAGTCTTCTGTCACATGCATGTAATGAAGGCTGGATAGATGATGATGAAAAAGCATTCCTTACAACAAACCATCCCACTATCCCAGCCCTATAATGCCTTCCAAAAATTCATAAAGATGCCCACAATCCACCAGGGCACCCCATTGTAGCCGCAATTGGCTCTCTATTAGAACCGTTGTCTATTTACACTGACTCTTTTCTCAGACCGTTTGTATTATAAATGAGATCATATGTCCAAGACACCAGTATGATTAAAATTGTTAACAACCTTGTCACTAATCCGAGCAATATTTTGCTCACACTAGATTTGGAATCGCTATATACTAGCATTCCTCAATTGCAATGCATCGAGATTATACATGCGTACCTTGAAAAGAGAGAAGATCTGTCAGTTCCATCAGATTTTATATGCGAATGCGTTAAAATAGCAGTGGTCACCAATTTCTTTATGGTGGAAGACACATTTTACCAACAGCTACATTGGACAAGCATGGGCGCGACCTTTGCTCCCGACCAAGCAAATGTATTCATGGACAACTTAGAACAAAAATCAGTGAACCATGAAAACAATACCTTCAAAGCGCAAACCAAATCTTGGCATCATTACATAGATGATGTGTTCTTACTATGGCATGGCAGTGAAACAATTCTGATAGAGTTTCTTGCGTGGTTAAACTCACAAGACCCATGCATCAAATTCACTATGAATTTCAATCATCAAAAAATAGCCTTTCTAGATCTAGAGATCTATAAAACATCTTCTGGTAATTTAAACACTACTCTTTACAAGAAGCCAACAGACAAGAACACATTGCTGTCCTTTAAACGTTTCCACCCTCAATCACTGCGAGAAAACCTTCCTTTTGGTCAATTCTTGCATATCAGACGAAGGAAGATTTTGACAGCAATAGCCAAAATCTGTCTCATAGATTAAAAGAACGGGGATACCCATCATATATCATCCAACGATCAATGAAAAGGGCACGCAACACTAATAGATCTCAGTGTTTGGAAAAACATGACAGGGTCCATGAGGATAAAATCACATGCGTTTCCACTTATTCCCCTATTAGCAATGACCTGCGGTGTTGCATTTTAAAAAATTGGCCTATGATTCAAACTGAAGAATTTTCTATGCAGAAACCACGTTTTGCATTTAAACGTATGCCCAATTTACGTGATGAATTGGTACATACGTACAAAGTCTCAAAGACACCCTCTACCCCGCACCAAACAACATTATGGCACCTGCCACCAGTCAGTGGGCATTTTAAATGCGGAAACTGCTCAGTATGTGGTTTGACGAAAAACCTCAAATCTGTTAATTTAAACAGTCTCACTTGGCATTTAAAGAGCTTTACAAACTGTAACACACCATGGGCAATTAATGCCACCACTTGCCCATGTGGGCTTATATATATCAGCAAGACAAAGAGACCCATCAAGCAGAGGATTTGTGAACATCGCTCGTGCGTTAAAAACTCAGTGCCTGATAAACCATTAGTAGCCCATTTCGTCAAAGCTAAACACACTGCCAAGATATAGAGTGGTTTATAATCCAAACAGTGCCAGCCCACCCTCGTGGGGGAGACAGAGACCGCAAACTAAGACAGCTTGAGCAAAAATGGATTTACAATCTCAACACTGTACAGGCTGGTCTGAACATTGGGATTGAATGGAGTCTTTTTTTGCACAAATAAACCATAAAATACTCTTTGGATCATATATATATATTCTGATCCCTTCTTCCAAAGGAACTCACTGATTTGTGTCACCAAATAGCCCGGCAATAACAAAATTGCCTATCGTACATCTGTGATACCAACTGCAAGATGTAAGCCTGCAAGAACGTGAGAATAGCCGTCGTCACTTTTGCGTTTGCTATTCACTACCTCGGCAAAATCGTTTGCATATACTCTCAAGCGATTTATGCCATATTTGTTTCCATTGTAACACTTTCATACATTTGCTTAATTGATTCTATTCCCTTCCCCAGTAGAAATAGTTCAACATTTATTTGTGCTGTTATCATTATTGATATGCACATACCAATATATAGAACATGTACATGCCCAAAAATATAATAGAAAAGAACATAACAGTTTCAAAACCATGCTTAATTGGGCTTGCGCACGATTTCAATACATTCATCAGTTATATCTGCCATTTTTTACTTCAAGATGGCGCACACACTGCATTACATTGTCTTTGCAGTCACAGTTTAGCCTTTGGTATACTCGCGTAGTTACATCCGGCAACCACAATCAGAAGACGCAGCGAGGAATCGACAGTGTGGCAGCTAGAGAGTTATTAGCATGGATATATCAAAGAGGTAAGCGTATGAACGTTCGCGCTGTGGAATAAATATTTAACTGGGTCGAAACGCTTCAAGTTATTAACTCTGAGGATTTATACGTAGAGACCGACTCATGGCAGACTCCCCAAGTGTTGGGCACAGCATGTGAAAACCGAGGCCATTGAGGCCCCTGTAGGAATCATTTCCACTGCAATCAAAGGTAAATCTTTTTACATGCTATTGAAAAAAAGTAAAGCAGGCTCAAAATAAAAACAAGTAACCAATGTTCATACAACAGAAAAGTTTCCATTCTTTGGAGGCAGTTCCAATAAGGCCCTTGAAGTACAGTAACTGTAATGTTCAACTAAATGTAACTTGAATAAGCAAATGATGATAGTTAACAGTTCTTACTTGTAGTTTTATGGCGTAATGATGGAACACTCTCACCGGATCTCATCAGCCGGGTAGAGCGCTGATAAACACTTGCTTTTCCACCTGCTGAATTGCTGTGGAAGCCCGTGTGTCGAATACTGGGATTCAGGTGTTCTTGGCTTAGAGAGGCGTAGTAGGGAGAGACGTTCTACTGGGCTGAAGGACAGCAGGAACGTTCGATGGTTAACAATGGAGCAGGACACTACATTGCTTGATGTGTTGTCCGCGGCTGATGCCCTGTTGGACAAAAGGAAGGCGGGAGAGTTCCACGTGTGTAATGGAGTGGGACACGCTCGGCTTGGTCCTGGAAAGGAACGCGGCAGATAGATGCTGCTTGAAAAGCATTCTGGGTGAGGAATGGAGTGGGACACGCTCCACTTGGTCCGGAAAAGGAACGTGGCGGAAAGAAGCTGCCTGAAAAGCGTTCCGTGTGAGGAATGGAGCGGGACACGATCTGCTTGGTCTGGGAAAGGAACGCGGCAGAAAGATGCCGCTTGAAGAAGCGTTCCGTAAGAGAAATGAAGCTGGGATTCTAACTTGCTGAAAGAAGTTTAATACCGGGGCTTCGGTCAGGAACATAGACAAACAATCAGAAGCGCCGGTTCTGCGTCCTTGATTGTCTATATATGCAGCACGCCGTCATGCAACAAATCACATGACTACCGCGGAACACCTCGTTTCAGCTGTCTTGCCCGAAACAAATGCGATAACTTCCAATGTGAGAAGAAGGGTCTAGCTGTTCTATGGGCGTAATGCATATACGTCTGAACCTCGTGTCCTCTGTAAAAAGGGGGAACAGAGGCAGCAGGCATGACAATTGGAGAGGTAGAGAAAGAGGGGTGGCAGCGGGTATGAGTAGAACAAGTAACAGTAGGTAACAAAAGCACGTAATACAAGCAAAGGGCACAACAAGTTAGGAAAACACAACTAGATTTGAGTTTATCCGAATGCAAAAACACAGCTAGATTTGAAATTAAGCTAACTACAAAAACATAGATAGATCCGAGGTTAACCAAATGCAAAAACACAGCTAGATTTGAGTTTAACCAAATGAAAAATCACAGCTAGATTTGAAATTAAGCCAAATGCAAAACACAGCTAGATTTGAGTTTAACCAAACGCAAAAACACAACTAGATTTGAAATCACAACCAGAATCAGATGCTAGCAGCGGGTCCAAAACAAAATGCAATCAAGAGTTTAAACATGGGAGACAAGCAGAGAAGGAAAGTGAAAGTCAAAGAGGGTAGGAGTGTATCCAGACAGGGGGAACTAACCCATGGTTAAGGAGGAGTGAATGTCATGGTAGTCCAAGATTCTTTGAAGTCTGAGGCAGCAGAATCATGGAAGATCACATGCATGGAGATCCCAAGCACCGTCCTGGCAGCAGACAGGGAGCAGACAGGGGCTTTCATTGTGGGGCTTAGTTTACTGGGCAGGCTCCCACCTCGTGATTGCTATGATTGGCCTATCTAGACCAAGGCAGCCAATGGGAGGGGAGGGGGATTCAAGGCCATACCAGAACAGCTCACACAGTTGAATGTGGACCGCCATGTGGACCGCCATCTTGAAAAGGATATGAGGCACACAATGCAAGGCAATTGAAATGAAAGGAAAAACCCAGGAAATGGGTTGGAAACAAAGAAAGATTGGTCTTCACGCAATCACCGGCCTGCTTGCACTGTAAACACAATTTTCTTTGAAAATATGCCAAAATTCACCCAACAGCCGAAATGCACCCCCACATTTATGTCATTATGTCAAATTTATGTAAACAGCTAGGTTTTCAGTTTCTTCCTAAAAAAGAACATACATTTGATCTGTCGTAGGTGTGATGGAAGTAGATTCCAAGCCCGAGGGCCGGCCCCTGAGAAGCGTCTGTCGCCCCAAGTGGTTTTAGACGAAGGAGTCATCAACAGACCCTGATCCATGGATCGCAAGCCGAGTGTAGTTTTATAGGTTTTATTTTTTGATGACAAGTAAGGAGGTGTCAAGTCATGAATGCACCTAAACACAAGACACAGTGGTGTAAATAGAATCCGCTGCTCAACCGCCAGCCAGTGAAGACCGGCAGCCAGTCTTCAGTGCTGCCGATAATGTCTGCTGTGTTATATCTGGCCAGTAATCATTTCATCACATACATGTTTCTTCCTTGGTGGGTGTCATCAGTGTTCCTCTCAATGACACAAAGAACTACCACACGACTGAGTCGTCTGAGTGAGCACAAAACCAAAGAGCCGATTGTGTTGATTTATTCATTCCAAACAGAGGCATCCTGTAAGAGATTTTGGGATAAATACTGATAATTGCTTTCACAAGGTCCAAATTCACAATAACACAACAAATGTGCCTGTATGTTTACACCCGTTGTGTTTTTCTTTCATTCAGAAATCCATGCAAGTAGATTTTGTCCTGGCCTTATACCAATGGAGCAATTCCCAATATATTCATAAAAACCAGCGAGTGTACACTTGTTCCCTTCTTTTTGTGTGTATGGCTGATATCGATGCTGCCCTCCGCCCATAGGCATCTGTAATTACGCACTCTCAGCTTGTCTATAGTAACCTGATCATGACCAGAAAGGCAGAGGCTTGGTGAAAAATATATAACCTTAGTTACAATGCATGCAAATACATCATTGTGTCCGGAGAGTACAGGCGCTCCAGAGTACACATAAAATCCGGTAACTATCTGAGTATTGGAAGGCCAACAAAGGCAAATGTTGCAAAAACAAAACATATTCCCCCAACAAATCTTGTTTATGCTATTTGCCACAGCACGATGCTCTTATCTATTTTGTTCAAATGATAATACACTCCCGAAGCCATCACAGGTATAATGAAGGCGGTGCACTGCAAAACTCTTCTGGGTACACATGGAAACATGCACAACACAGGCAGAAGCAAAACACATCAACGCTAAACCTTTCGTGATGAAAATGAAAAAAGGCACTTCATGTGAACACAGGCAAAATCAAAACCCAGTGCATTGTTAACTTCTCTTTTAGAAAAAGCCCATCTGATTAGAGCAGTAATGACACTGCTTTGCAGACAGTTCATCTGTATGCAATTCTACTTGATGTGACGTACAAAGATAACGTACAGTAAGAGCTGAACGTAACCCATAACATATATTTATTCTTTTCTCTCTCCCCTTATTGGCTGCTAGCTTCTCACAGTCACTTTCAGATATTGGATCAAAGCTGAGAAACGGCAATGTTTCGGCAATCGTCAGGACGGCATTGAGAAATGAGCATTAACTCTACTGGGAATCATCTCATCCCATAGGATATTTTATCCCGTGCCACTGTACGTTTGGGAGTGTGAATGTAATATGTGTTCTCCCTGTGCACTACAAAAGCAGCATAACATGTACAACCAATATGGCCAGGCAATTGGTCGTTTTCCGAATTAATCAAATTCATGTATGTTGTACTGTTCTCTCTTTCCTAGGACCATTCAGCCAGAGACATTGCCACAATTCACGGGGTGAAGGCTCACTTTCTCAACGTGCAATTTCCGCTAGATTTCCACTCTGCCGTGCTTGTCTTGGGATCTGTTGGGAGCAAGTATTTCAGCTCTACAGTAACTCACACAGCTGTGCACTGGGTTTCAGACATCCCCTCTCTTCTTCACGTGTCTTCTGTCTGTCCTCTCCATCTCCCCTTCCTCTATATGAGTGTCGCTCTCTCTACACATTCTGCTGAGGTTTGCAGCCACCTATCACCAGATCCTCTGCTCAAGCCCTGTCAGGGTGTTGGAATACATGCTCAAATGTGTTCAACAATGTAAAGTAGTTCCGTGCTCCAGGAACCCTGCACCCACTAGAAAAACAAAAACCTCTTTTCAATCACAGTTGTATCTCCTTCTACCTTCTAGTGTTGTTCTCTCAAGTCCACCCACTCAGGGGTGTTGTTATGTCTCGAAAAGATCAGGGGCTAAGCTAATGTCGGGATTGGTGGGACTCGGGGCTATCTGTAGCCTTTTGGTTGTAGCCCCTGAACTTCTATCCACGGCTACAACCAAAAGACCAGGGGCTGTAGCCCACTCGTACCCCCCGACCCACTCATAGCTTGCGTTATATGTTTTGCCTACCAGAGTGAATGGTGACCATCACAGTGCATCACACACTCGCAGCACCACACTTCATGCAACTCCCCTCATGCACTTCAGTGTTCCCGCTATTTTCCATAAACCAAATCACTTTGTTTAGTGCGCAATCCTTGCTCTGGAAAGCGTTCTTTCCTGTCCATGTCATCAACCACGTAAATGTAATGTTACATCTTCTCATTGCTGTTCACAAATCCACTGTAAAGTATTACGTGGAGATTAGTTCAGATAAACGCAGAGAAGCCGGGCTCATTAATTTATTATCTACCAACGAGCTATCCGAGCAGTTCTACCAACCAGTTATCCTTCATTTCCTCATAATTTGTAATCCGTTTAAACCACCATGCCACTTGAAATGCCTTTCCTGTGGGTTTAATTCATTTAGCTGGCAAGACCTGTCATTCAGTGCATATTAAAGGGACATGCTTCAGACGCATGTTGTCTTAGGTTTCCCTTTACTGGAACAGTACTTTTCATGCATGCGGATGTCACTCTTTGGTAAACAACGCCTTTCTCTTTTGCCACCATTTTTCCTAAGGGACATGATTCACGCACGTCTCTCCACTGTATCCCCACGGCACAAATAAAAGGGACCCATCCTAGAATGTGTGATGCAAGTGTGGCCATCTCCAATCTCTTGAGCAGTCATCAATAGTAAAACACCTGGCTTACTTAATGTATTACTTGCTGAGCACATATACACACACATGCCTTTTTAACCATCAATGCATTCTGTTTTGTTTTATCCACACTCTGATTTCTGATTTCTGACTTCTGAATTTGATTTTGTATGCATTGGAGAAGAACTCAAACTCAGGACTCGAATCTTGAGTGAGGTTAGCTTGGTAAAGAAGAATTGTAGCTCTGCAGGGTGAACCCAGAAATGGACAAAACATGTTTTCCAAACAACCACATAGATGTGTTAAGCCCCTGCCATCATACAATCACCTCAGCAGGTTTTCTAAAACATTGAGTATAATGCATACAGTGGAAGATGTTGTTAATTCATTTGGCTGACTTGGTGGGAGCCCATGATGAGAAGCTCTGTTTTCCCCCCATCAATGCACATTCAATTCTTGGACATCCATAACTCAACCCGATTGAAGATCAAGAGGGGTTTGGCTGAGTCTTTGGGGTAGTCCCCACTGAGTTCCTTGACTAGCTGTGTTGTGTCTGCGTAGTTGGTAAAGTAAGTGTCCATGCTCTCCAGAGGCTGGATGTACATATTAAACAGTACGGGCGATAGGCTGACCCCCTGTGCGACCCCACAGGGAATGGTTGAAGGTGGAAAAAGGGCATTCTGGAGGCATGGTGGGTCAGGAAAGATTCGAACCATTCGATAGCACTACTAGAGAAATTTCCTATGGATTCTAGATTTTGTAAAAGGCATTGGTGGTCAAGCAAGTCAAAAGCCACTGACAGATCCAAAAGGACCAGTACACCTGCCGTGCCCTTCTTCATAATCCCTAGCATGTATCATTTTGGATCTATTAAGGCTGTTTTGGTACTGTGGGCCAGCCTAAAACCTGACTGCCCCTGACATATCCTGCAACGCTGTAGTGACCTTAGGTATTAGGGATACATAAAAGTGGGAAGGTTTTGATCAAGCACAGTAATGGCTGTACTCACCGCCAGTGCCACCTTACCTTGTTGTTACTGCAGGGTGTCCTGTCAGGTGTCTATAGGTAAACGGGGTACACGAGCTGCCCATGGAGGAGTTGCCCTTAGCTGCCACCTTCTGCTGAAGGCCCGGGAAAGACTACCCTGACAAAGTCCAGAAAAATGACTTTCTTGGTCAGGTGTGAAGGCGCACAAACCAATGGGGTGCAGGTAGGGAGGGAGGTGGAGGAAGGAAACAAGAGGCAAATGAGGGAAGGAAAACACAAATAACCTAGGCGGTGCAACAAATGTTCATCACCTGATGGAACCTGCTGCTGGACAGGTGAGCACATGGGGCTGGGAGCTCGTGGCTAGAGTATTAAAAGGCTTTGGTGACCTCCTTTTTCATTTTTCTCTTTCTATTTGGTCACGTGTGAAGATGCACAGACAAACAGGGTGCAGGGAGGGAGGTGGAGGAAGGGATCAAGAGGCGTACAGGGGAAGGAAAACACATTAAAAAACAAAAACAAAAACCGAGATGGAGCAGCAAATGTTAGTCACTGATGGAACCTGCTGCTGTAGAGGTGAGCAAATGGGTCTGGGAGCCAGTGGATAGAATATTAAAATGCTGCAGTCTGGTCACGTGTGAATATGCATGGACCAATGGGGTGCAGGGAGGGAGGCATGAAGAGGAAGGGAACAAGGGGAAAATGATGGAAGGAAAACAAAAAAGAAAACCTAAAGGGTGCAATGAATGCTAGTCACCTGATGGAACCTGTTACTGGGGAGCAATTGGGTCTGGTAGGTCCTCGTAGTAAAATGGTGAAATAATACAGAAGTTTTGGGGAGGATTATCATCTTCAGAAGAGAGAGACGGCCACACATTGATATAGATGGCCTCGACCAGAAGTCTAGCTTAACTCAGCTAGTCAGTACATATGCCAACAAATTATATTCTGTAAACCTGGCCGAGAGATTGCATTAGATTAAGATCCTGAATAGGGTGTATTGGATGCCTGAGAGATTACAGAAGAGTAGTCTATCAGATGCGAGTGACTGTTGGGGCTGTGTTCACAGAGTGGGCACCCTGGAACACATGCCCTGGAGGTGTGTGAGAGTGAGTCATTTCTGGAGGAGACATTGCATTATTTTTAGCAACGTTTTGGGGCTGACTTTAGATCATGATTTTAGTACATTAAATCTTGGTGATGAGGAATTACTGAATGATCTATGCACTTCTAAAAAAAATTGCAATTTAGGGGTGCCTTAGTGGCAAAACAGCTGATATTAAGAGGATGTAAATCGAGATTGTCTCCAGAAGTGAATGTATGAATGAACAAAATGTTAAAATTGGCTGACATGGATAGATTGATTTATTGTCGGAAGAAAACTCTTGGATTTTTATTGAAGATATGGGGTAGATTGTTGGACATGTACTAGTTCTAGCTATGCTTTCTTTAGGTGTTTTTGTTTTTTGTTTTAGGGTCTCATAAATCTGTCCTGGGCTTTCCCCAACCTTTTTGCCATAGACTTATCTGCAACTAAGTCTATTTATTTGTGCTTATCTATGTGATCTGTTTAATTGTCTGCGCCTTCATGCCTCAGGGTCCATAGCGTGCATTATAAATAATGTAATGTAATGTAAAGGGTGAGAGAAATATTAAGACATGTTTGTCTGAATATTGTTTCTGCTGAGAGTTCCAAAATACATACATTGGTATTAAAGAAATAAATAAAAAAAACATACGCAAACACATTATCTGCAAAAAGAGTGGTGGCCACTCTGGAAACACAAATGCCTAAGTAAGTAATGCTTTGAGGAGCCCACTTGAAACCTAGTATCTCCGCTGGGGGATGTCATCTGAGTATTGGGAAAACCCCTGTATCTGTGTCAGAAGTGGATGTAGGTATAAGTTGGGGGTCGTGTACGAACAATAGTGCATCATCTGTATGCAAGCATATTATGTCCGGAGGTCTAGATATGCGAAGGTTCTGATGTCCATGTGGCACTCTGATTATTTCCGCATGGGGTTCAATACATAAAGAAGGGGGAACAAAGGGAAACCTTACCCCATGTCGCTTATGTATCTTCTGTAGCTTATCCTCTTTGCCTCCTTTCGTACTTTGCAATTGCCTCTTGATGTTGCTTCCTTGATCTCAAGCCAAGCAAATACCCGTTGTTCTTTGAACAAAGCTGTTTTCCAGCTCCTGTCAGCTCTGCAGTAATGGTCACTCTCCTCCAGGTTTCTTGCTTACTACTTATACAGAGTTGACATCCATTTTTTCATCATGGTTGCTGCATGCCTCTCCCCAATGTAATAGGTGACGATAGTACACCGTTTGCCGTATTCTAGCCAGAGGGGAAGAATACAGTAATTTGACACAAACAATTAAATAAGTCCTAAGTTTAAATGAGTCCAAAACTAAGAATAGAAATCCCAGGATACAGAATAAAATGCATTCTCAGCATCAAAGGACACTGCCACTGTATTCTCTTGAAGAATGATTTGGAAAAGAATGCAGAACAGGCACCTCAAATTAAATGCCATAGACTTGGCGGGAACAAAGCCCACCTGGTCTGGAGGCATCAGGTGCAGCATCAGTGGCATTAGCTGGATTGCAAGGATCTTCGCATACATTTTAGCATCAGTGTTGGGCAATGCTGCATGGGCATCCCACAAGCGAGGCAGGGTAACTGCTGTTACCATCGGCAGCTGGGAGAGGGGCAGCCCCAACCCCCTAAGCCTGCTCCTCTCCTCCCCTCCAGCTACAGAGACACGCAGTCTCGGCAGCACAAAAGCCACGGAAGAGTAAGGTGTGAACAGTCATCGCATCCTTCCTCCAAACAGCAAGGTGCTAAAGTGCCACAAGGAAACAACCATCAGGCAGGGCCCAGGTTCAAAGATCTGCCCCCAACAGGGGGTCAGACAGTTGGCTATCCGGCCAGGGGCTGCGACAACAGCGGCCCCCATCACATACACAACAAAGACCCAGGGCCTCCCTGGGTCCTATAAATGAGAGCAGCATGCTCAGAGTAAACACAATCTGTTTGTGGACCCTAAATGGGGACCCAAGCAAACGGGAGGTTCACTGTTTACTCAGTGTCTTCCAAATCTTCTTGCTTCTTTAGCAATCCTTGAAGTTCGCTGCACATCGCAGTGTCTTTTTCCTTCCCGAACATTGTACTGTTCAAAGCATTTGCAATACAGCTTTAACGAAGGAAGAAGCGGCAACCGAACGGCCAGTGCGGACGCTGTCAATTTCAACATTTTTGGCATAGAAACGAAAAGCGAGCGGCGAGCGTGCCCGAAACAAAGCAAACAAAGACGCGTGCCGCGGAATCATCCCCAAAACCAGTGCGAACGAGGGGGAAGCTGCACACGAACAAGCACGGTGCGGACGGCGTACGATTCAAAACTTTTAAGGTGAGCCACCATGCTGGGGCTATGAAGGAGGATAAATAGACATTTATGTCCGGATGTTTTGATTACAGTGGACCAGAACCCCCGCGTTATAAGGCAGATGGGGCAAGATAACACAAGGCAGTTTTAAAACTCGGGCAGAGTCACAAGCCAGCTTGGGACCCCGTCTTTGCTTTACAACCACACAGAGCTAACAAACACAGTTCCAAGCGCGGCGGGCCCAAAGACCTCACAGTGAAACCAATTTAAATCAAACCTGGGGGCTGCCCAATTTTCTGAACCCGGACAAGAAGGCACCAGTCAACAGTTACCCACCATGTGCAACAAATAGAACAGGTGCAAAGAACTCGCCGATAGAAATGGTTTAACTCCTCGATAAAACCCCTTTTTTCCTTTTCCTATAGCAGGCATAGAAAAACAACGGGCCCAAACGGAAAACACAGACACCCCCAACACCAGCGCAGAAGCCCAAATCTCCACAACTGCTAGCAGCCATTGAAGCGGCAGAGCACTACGGATGGTCATGGGTTAGAGAAAACATGTACGGCCTATCCAGGGAAGGCATTACGAGCCCACCCAGCCAAGAGGAGGTTTCTGCACCATTACAAAGGAGAAAAATATCCGAAGG
Organism: Ambystoma mexicanum; assembly: GCF_040938575.1. Lineage (NCBI taxonomy): Eukaryota > Metazoa > Chordata > Amphibia > Caudata > Ambystomatidae > Ambystoma > Ambystoma mexicanum. The sequence continues at coordinate 655,023,645 of NC_090933.1, read as the reverse complement.
CGCCAGAAAAGGTACCAAAAAATTGTCGTAACTATGCAAGAATGTAGCGGAATTACAGCATCTAATGGTAGAAATAAGGGGGAAGCAGACACCGCCCACAAGGGAACCTGGGGCCTCAAACCCCACCATCGCAATAGAACCTACAGTAACGGTTGTCAACCCACCAGTAACACCACCTATAGCAATCCCGCCACAACAAGCACAGCAGTTGCCAATAGCCCCTAAAGCTATAAATGCACCAGCCCCGACAACTCCAGCAACTGATCCAGCAGGTGCCCTAAAAGCTTAGACAACCCCAGGCACAGACGACACGGGCGCGACAGGGGCACCCAGCAGCAATACAACTGACATTGTAACAATTTGTAATGCACAATTAGACCAGAAAATGAAATCCTTCCAAACAGAGATATTGAATAGATACAAAAGATGCCTGGCATGGAACATTGATACCACAATCAAAGAAGCCATATGGACCAAAGAATTTATAGAAATCTTTTCCCTAATAGAAGCCTAGCGCAAAGGGAAAGACGCTTTCAGAGACCCCAAAAAAATAGAAGAAAAAGCTATTGCCAGAAACGCCCAGGTCGAACAAAACTGGGACAACTGGTTACAGGCTTTTGCCATTTTAGCAACAATATATGAAGAAAAATTCCCTTTGGATGGCAGGAAGATCTGGGCATACGTTGATAAAATAAGGGAAGTAAAAGTAACACAGAGGGGAAAGACATGGCTTGCATACGACATTAGATTTAGGAGGAGCATGTCAGAAAGGCCGGCCATTGAGTGGGATGAAGTTCAGAATGATTTATATACCCTCAACGCCGAACCTTCCCAGGAAGAAGATACCATGAAGTCTTCTTCCAAAAATAGCAAAAATTCCTAAGTAAGCAAATCCCATGACAATGATAAATCCAAAAAAGGAGAGCAGCCCTTTCGGAGGAACCAGCCTTGGGTGGCTAAAAATAATGCCCACAGACAGAACAAACAGCAGGCGGTCAAATCCAACATCCCATGCAGAAGTTTTGGGAAAAACCAGTGTACATGGGGCAAAGAATGCTGGTACAAACACGCCTGCACAAACTGCAACGGCGACCACGCAACAAGCAACTGCACCAGACTACCAGCCAAGAAAGAATGATATCCCAGTTTTAAAACCAGGACTAACGCCCATCATCCCGGGCAATTTTAGGGATGCCCTAAACAGCTACCCTGACAAGGAAACCAGCAGGATAATATCACAAGGTTTCACCGAAGGGTTTTTCATCCCATTTAAGGGCACTGGGTCACAACACATCCCGATGAACCTAAAGTCAGCCAGGGACAACCCCCGGATACTAGAAACCAAAATCAAGAAAGAACTGCAACTTGGAAGGGTAGCAGGTCCCGGGGATTTCATGCCTTTAAAAGACTATTTAAAATCTCCACTAGGCCTGGTCCCCAAAAAAGAACCCGAAAAAATGAGACTAATTCATCACCTCTCCTACCCTAAAGGCCAATCTTTAAACGACGGCATCCCACACACAGAATCCGCGGTATCTTACACGCATTTTCAAGAGGCGGTAAGGCTCATCCAAGACTGCGGCAGAAACGCGCTGATGGCCAAACTGGACATCGAATCTGCTTTCAGACTCTTGCCAGTCCATCCAGAGTCACAGCAGTGGTTAGGTTTCACCTTTAACAACAAATTCTACGTAGATAAATGCCTCCCCATGGGGTGCGCAGTATCCTGTGCACTATTTGAACAATTCAGTTCCTTTTTTCAATGGGCTTTTCTAAAACAGAGACCAGGGACAAAAATAGTGCACTACCTTGACGATTTCATGGTCATAGGGCCACCAAACTCCGAGGAATGCGGTCGGGCTTTAGCAAACCTCGAGCACATGGCCACACAGTGGGGAGTTCCCCTAGCGAGGGAAAAAACCACCAAACCAGACACAAACATAATTTTTCTGGGCATCGAAATAGATTCAGCAAAGGGACTCTGCAGAATCCCCAAAAATATCAGAACTCCTGGCAAAAATACAAAACCTGATAAAGAGAGAAAAGGGGACGGTAAAAGAAATACAATCTTTGGCAAGCAGCCTCAATTTCGCATCCAAAATAATACCTCAAGGAAGGATATTTGCCAGAAGCCTGGAGTTCAAAATCAAATCACTCACCAAACCACACTTGCATATCTGGCTAGGCAGAGAGGTGAAACAAGACCTGGAAACATGGGGAAATTCCTCAGAGATTTCAACAGGATTTTACTTTGGCAAACGCCTCTAAATACCCGGTCAAACAGGGTCCTATACACCGACGCAGCTGGGTGCAAGGGGTTTGGAGCCATACTAGACTCCGAATGGGTGGCAGGACACTGGCCCAATTCATGGCAAACATCACCCTACTAGAAATATTCCCCATCTGGCTAACATTACACATCTGGGGCAGGCGACTAGCGAATACAGAACTTTTGATGTGGTGCGATATCATGGCTGTAGTGGGCTCCATAAACAGAAGGTCTACAAAATGCCCTCTAGTACTAAAAGTAATACGAGCCATTACAACAGTCACACTACAAGTAAACGTTGTACTCAAAGCGAAGCACATTTCAGGGGCAGATAATAACATTGCTGATGCCTTATCTCGTTTCCAGTGGTCAAGATTCCGAGAGCTAGCACCGCACGCCCAAGAACAGATGACGCCAATACCAGCAGAATGCTGGACAATAATGGGAAGACAAGAATAACAGCATCAACGCCAACGCCAGAGAGCACAGGCCGGGATGCCCAACGAAAACCAGGCACCTCTAAAACGGGTGCCAACAACACATTGGCATCAACGCCAGCACCAGAGAGTGCAGGCCAGGATGACCAATACAAAGCAGGCACCTCTAAAACGGGTGCCAACAACACATTGGCATCAATGCCTGCGCCAGAGAGCCCAGGACGGGATGCCCAACAAGAATCAGGCACATCAACAACGGGTGCCAACAACCTCACAGGCTTCCTAACAGAGATGGCAGAGAGGGCGGTGGCAAGCACCACTGCAACACAGTACAGTAAGTGTTTACAAACAGTATTTAAGGCCACAGGTGTAACTTATAACGATTAAAGATATCGAGGTATTTTTAAAATGGGCCCGGGAACAAGGTTTTAAAAGGGATTGGGCAAAAAGACACCTGGTGGCTATTTCATACTTTACAAAAATTCGGAGCGATTCAGACCCCACCCAGAACGCCCTCATCACTTACGCAATGAAGGGATGGGGCAGAATAGAGGGTCCACAAGTGGACACCCGCCGACCCCTTGATTTCAGCAAACTGATGCAGATAGCAAGCCATTTGGAAGCCATATGTTGGCACCCATACGAGATAACGTTATTTAAAACAGCTTTTTTCCTAGCCTACTTCGGGGCTTTCCGGGTGGGGGAACTCATCGCTTCCAGCACCAAAGCCACAAACGGCCTGGGTGTCATGGAAATCAGGGTGAGGCAAGAGAGTGTTAACATAGAAATGCAACAGTCAAAAACGGGTGCGAAAAGAACCATCAATATTTGTTGCATCGACGAGGCAACAAACGGCCCAGTTTGTATCACCAACCTCTATTACGCGCAATGACCCAAAGTAGGGGGGAGCTTTTTAATCCACAAGGATACGTCGGCCCTAAGCTTCTACCAATTTAAAGGAGTACTGATAAAAGCAATCAGCAGAGCAGGGTGGGATCCCAAACAATTCGGCACTCACTCCTTCAGGATAGGTGCCGCCACTGCAGCATGGCAAGGAGGTTTAGCACCGCAACTACTAAAAAACATAGGGGGATGGAAGTCAGACTGTTATAAAAGATATATCAGACCAAAATTGATATAGTCTTCTGCCCTAAAATTTTCTTTTTTTTCCCCTCCTCCCACCACCACAGAAACAACAGGTGAATCGAGGACCACACTATGATCAGCATGGATAGTTGGCCACTCTTTCGTTTTCAGGACAGCCAGATGGGCTGAAGAGACCAAAGAAGGGCCACCGTTCAGAAACACAATTACCTCATGGTGGGGATACAGAGGCCTACGCTGGGCTGACGTCCACAAAACACTAGCAGAACTGGTGGCATACAGGGACCCCCCAGAATTCCTGATCATCCATCTAGGGGGCAACGATCTAGTTAACACAGCTAGACGCATCCTATGCGAAGAAATCTGCTCTTCCTTAGCAGGCATTTCACACAACTGGAGGGGGACGGAAATATATTTCTCAGCCATCCTACCAAGAAAGATATGGCTAGGGGCCAACTGCTACAAATCTATAGTCATATTTAGAAGAAAACTGAACAGGACAATAGAGAGATTCTGTATGACAAGAGGACTGGGTTTCATAAAACTCCCAGCCATTACACTAGGTAACCCAGACCTTTTTCTCCATGACGGCACCCATCTGTCTAACTAGGACATGGAACATTTCTTTCGGGAAATCAATACAACACTTGCTCACAGGGGCTGTCTCTAGGGCATACTCTTGGGGAACATGGTCAGCCGGGAACCTGCCCGTGTGTGGCGGCACGGGTCCGAGGGGGTAACCTCAGGACCCGGTGCCCAAAAGTATGCTACCATCATGATATGTGATATTGTTATTGTCATAACCCATATCTGTACAATAAAATCCTACGGCCTTTTTATTGCCAACACTTGAAACAAGTTGTGAGCCTATCATTATGGGTGAGGGTTTGGGGTTCGGCCATTAATAATGCATGCATATGGGTTCAGCAGTTTTGGGCAATGCTGCATGGGCATCCCACAAGCGAGGCAGGGTAACTGCTGTTACCATCGGCAGCTGGGAGAGGGGCAGCCCCAACCCCCCGCGCCTGCTCCTCTGCCCCCCCAGCTACGGAGACATGCAGTCTCGGCAGCTAAAAAGCCACGGAAGGGTAAGGTGCGAACAGTCATCGCACCCTTCCTCCAAACAGCAAGGTGCTAAAGCGCCCCAAGGAAACAACCATCAGGCAGGGCCCAGGTTCAAAGATCTGCCCCCAACAGAGGGTCAGACAGTCGGCTATCCGGCCGGGGGCTGCGACAACAGCGGCCCCCATCACATACACAACAAAGACCCAGGGCCTCTCTGGGTCCTATAAATGAGAGCAGCATGCTCAGAGTAAACACAATCTGTTTGTGGACCCTGAACGGGGACCCAAGCAAACAGGAGGTTCACTGTTTTCTCAGTGTCTTCCAAATCTTCTTGCTTCTTTACCACAGAACCCACCCACCCTACAAAAGGGGAAAAGAACAAAAAGAAGTACAAGGCACTGTACGGTGCCCACAACAAGTCGTGGGACACAAGAAGGCGGCACGGGTCCGAGGGGGTAAACTCAGGACCCGGTGCACAAAAATATGATACCATCATGATATGTGATATTGTTATTGTCATAACCCATATCTGTACAATAAAATCCTACAGCCTTTTTATTGCCAACACTTGAAACAAGTTGTGAGCCTATCATTATGGGTGAGGGTTTGGGGTTCGGCCATTAATAATGCATGCATATGGGTTCAGCAGTTACAATCAGTGACAAGGGTCGATAGGATCCAAGATTTTCTGGCGGTATATCGAGTTTCAAAAATACCTTAATGATAAACTCCCAAGGTATGTAACATTCCATTGCATCTGACCACACCTGCAATAATAGTGGTGCCAGTATTTGCATGTATTCTTTAAAAAACTCTGCCACTAAGCCGTCCGATACCGGAGACTTGACAGATGAAAGCTCTGCGATAGCAGTCGTTATTTCCTCCAAAGTAAAAGGTGCATTCAAGACTTCTGCATATTCCATTGGGAGGGTAGGGAGCTTGATGACTGAAAGATACCCTTTTGTATTCGCAAAAGACTTCTCATCATGATTTGAATATAGTTAATTATAGAACTCAGCGAAAGCTTCACATATAGAGGAGTTGTCCGTGAGGACTACACCACTTGGTGTCTTTAATCCCATTATATTCCTACCAGTATAATTTGACTGCACCGCACAAACCAGAGCCTTACCTAGTCTGTCCGCCTCCCCATTCCCAAGTGCCAGCACTGGCTTGTGCAGTAACACCTGGAGTGTTCCAAGTACCAGATGGAATTACCTACAAACAATCTCAGGCCCAAATAACTGGACATACTCAAAGAATATGTCAAAATGCTACTTTATTTTCTTTTCAGTAAAGTAGGCAAACCTGGTGAACAAACAGATTGCAGCTCACATACTGTTGAATACATTTCTGTTACACAAAAGCTTTATACCTCGAGGTACATCAGCTATGAAATCATCCTACGTGGCAAACAGTAAAAACCTATTGAAAGGAGGAATTGGTTAGGGGAGCATAGATACCTATATTTTGTTTAGGTCTTAGTAACATCATTGGCATGCCCCATATCTGGTAGACACGCCAAAAACGACCTCTTTACTACACATATTACAGATGCAAGCAGATTAACAGCAGCAGATTGCCTTCTACAACAATGTATAGTCCATCGCTGCATCGGCCCTCATGCTTGGCTGGCTTTCTCTCACAACCTTGGGCATTCGGCTTGTTAGCAGCACATAAACAAAATGAAACCCAGGTGTGGGGAACAACATCAGACAGCTGCCCACTTGGCCAATTAGCCTACCATCTCTCATCAGTTAGGCCCTAAGCCAAGGCTTATTCTTTGTAGTTGACCTTACTGTAACGCTCACCTGACTCCCACGGAGGCGCTGGTCTGGTCTGGGTTGCTGTGGCCTCTTCGAGCGTGATGCGCAGAACTCGGAACACCGACTGAACAGGACCCTCAAATCTTGCTTGTCTGGCCCGTAGGAATATCCTTCTGCAGATGAGAAAGGGGATTAACAGTCTGCAGAATAGTGTGCTTGCTCCCCCCTTCCCCCTTCTTTCTTCTCTAACTTCCTCCGAAATCCCCGGTTGAAGCTCACCTTAAGGTTTGAAAGGATGAACTCTCCATCCTGCTTCTGGTGCAGGGGCGCGTGTTAGTCCAGTTACTTCACTGGTTTTCAGAATGGCGCTGGCAAAATCCACTTGACTTTTCCGAGCGGAACGCCGTAAGTATGAAGATTACAAACGTTCAAGTGTTGAGCCTCCTTTTCTGTTGCCTTCCTAACCTGTGATCTGTCCTTTATTTCAGGTGCAGAATGAAGGCGATGCGTTGAGGGATTGAATTGCCGATGGTAAACTCAGGTGAGTTAGCGATGGAGGCGATCCCTCTTAATGTCTTTATATTCCTCCAGTAATGTCTTTTGTCCTTTCCCCATAGGGGCCGGGGTGCGGTACCTGCCAACGAAGCAGCGCCGACCCAAAATGAGGAATGGTCCACCAACAGAAGACCGGTAAGTGTTATGGCGGAAAATTAGGCTTTGCTCATATGTTCCTTCTGCTCACCTTTTGTCTCTTCTTCTCTCCCCTCGGCGCAGAGATGTGGCGACCGGTGCAGACAGTCGCGGTGAAGCCAGAAGTACTCCTGAGGACAGGTGAGTGAAGCACGGCGCTGCAGCGAGCAACGCGGTGCTTTTAAATGAAAGTCTTTTCTCAGGAACAGGAACGCTGGCGTGAAGGTTCCGGATGCAGGTAAGAAGTTTGATAAAATTCTTGGTTTTCACCTTTCTCTTCTCTTCTTTCCTTACAGGTGTTCCAGAATCAAGGCGGGCGTGGCTGGAGACCAGATGCAGGAGCAGACACGGTGAGCGTTCAGCTGCTTGGATGCAGAACAATGCCAAGCGTGAGCTACTGTCTGGGCGTGGCTTAAATAGCCCCCAAAGTAGTTCCAGGTAAGTATCCTTCCCTGGCCACGCCCCAGTGGCAAAATAGTCCCAATGAAAAAATAGTCCCTTTCAGGTCTCAGGGAGGCCTGAATCTTGCAGCATGGTCTGCATCAGGTAAGTGCACAAAACACCTTCCTTTATGAGCTGATGTCCAATATGAGCCTGGCACCAACGGCGCCAGGACAGAGTCCAAAGAGCCCCTATAAGGGGCCGCTGGGCTTTTACCCGGAGGCATGATGCCTGCTCCCGGGGGGGCTGGGCCTGGCCTGGTGCTCCGGGGGTAGGCATCATGACAGCACTCCCCCCCAAGGCCCCTCCCAAGGTTGTTCCCTCTGGAGGTTTCGGATTGTTTGGGAAATTCCGATGGAACCTTTTTACCAGCCGAGGTGCATGTACGTGGTCGCTGGGTTCCCAAGTCCTTTCCTGAGGTCTGTGCCCTTTCCAAACAATTAGATAGAAAAGTTTTGATTTTGAGATCTTAGAATCCAAAATGTTCTTCACCTCGAATTAAGGCTCCCCGTCTATCTGGATTGGTTCTGCTGGCTTTATTAATGTGGTTCCTGGTTGCACTGGTTTCAAAAGTGACACATGAAAAACGGGGTGAATCCGCATGTTAGCTGGTAGATCGAGCTTGACTGCCACTGGGTTAATTATAGCTTTGATCGAGTAAGGGCCCCAATACCTTGGATTAAAAGTTTGGGGTCCCTTGAGCAATAAGTGTTTGGTAGCCAACCATACTTGATCCCCCATTTGGTATGGAGGCGCCTCAATCCGATGCAGATCTGCATTCCTTTTGTATTTCCCTTTCGCTTGTTGCAAATGTGCAGTTGCATCCTTGAAGGGTTGAGTTATCGTGGAATGCAAATGGTCCACTGCGGGCATTTCAAGGCTCAGAGGTGAGTCCAGGTCTGAAGTACAAGGGTGATGTCCATATAGGGTATAAAAGGGGCTTTGTCCAGTTCCAGAGTGTACCGAGTTATTGTATGCATATTCGGCCACCCGTAAAATATCCTTCCAATTACCCTCCGATTGGTGCAACATACATCATAGGTATTGTTCAAGGGTCTGGTTCGTTCTCTCCGTCTGACCATCGGTCTGTGGGTGGTGGCTGGTTGAGAGTCTTACGTCGATTTGTGCCAGTTGACAACACTTTCTCCAAAAATGAGAAATAAACTGGCTTCCCCGGGCGGGGACTAGTATGGATGGGAATCCATGCAAACGGATGATATTTTTGAGGAATTCCTTGGCTAGGACAAAAGCTGAAGGTAATCCTTTCAACGGAATAAAATGGGCCATCTTGGAAAATAAATCCACCACAACCAGAATAGTATTGTATCCATTACAAGGGGGCAGGTCTGTGATAAAATCTAGTGACAAGGTGTGCCAAGGTGCTGGTGGAATGTCTAAAGGCTGAAGAAGACAGGCGGGTTTTGTCTTTTGGCCTTTGTTTTGGGCGCAAACTCCACAGGACATCACGAAAGATTTAATATCCTTTCGCCAGGAAGGCCACCAGAATTGTCGTTTAATTTTTTCCTCAGTTTTGGCAATGCCAGGATGTCCTTCCATCAGGGTATCATGATGACGGGAAATAACCAGTTCTTGCAATTCCTTTTCTGGCAGAAATAAGCGTCCTTGGAAGTAAGGTAGGCCATCGTTGACCGAAAAGTAAGACCCCCTTTGGATCCAATCCTGCAAGTCTGTAGAGTCCAGGAGTTGTTTTACCCGTGCTTGAATGTCTTTAAGGGTTTGTAAAGAGGTTACCCCCAAAATTCTTTGTTCAGGAATTATCGGCACAGGTTCTGAGTTTGTGTCTATTTCTCCCATTCCTAATCAAGAGAGCGCGTCCGCTTTGCCATTCTTACAGCCAGGGCGGTAAGTGATTACAAAATCGAACTCAGCAAAGAACAAAGCCCATCGGAGCTGACGTGACGATTGAGCCTTGGCAGTTTTTAAATATTGTAAGTTTCGGTGATCAGTGATCACGGTGATGGTATGCCTGGCGCCAAGAAGATAATGCCGCCAAGCCTTAAAGGCGGACTTAATGGCTAATAATTCCTTGTCGGTGATTGCATAATTTACCTCAGGCGGCGAGAACTTTCTGGACCAAAATGCTACGGGGTGCAGTTGGTTGGTTTCAGGGTCTCTCTGAGACAGGACAGCTCCCATGGCTAAGCTGGACACGTCGGTTTCGACTATATATGGGAGATCGGGACGCGGGTGCTTCAAAATAGGTGCGGACGTGAATTTAGCTTTCAATTCCTGAAAGGCCTGTTCAGCTTCCTCGGTCCATTCGAAGCGATTATTTTTTCGCAAGAGTGCAGTGATGGGTTGTACCACACGTGAAAATTCCGGGATAAATCTGCGATAAAAATGAGCAAAACCAAGCATGCTTTGGACACCTTTCACCGAACTGGGTGATGGCCATTTGAGGATGGAATCTACTTTTCGTGAGTCCGTGCGGACCCCTTTAGGTGTCAGGTTGAATCCAAGAAACTCAACCTCGGTGGTATGGAAAACGCACTTTTCCAGCTTTGCAAACAGTTTGTGCTGGCGCAATTTCTCAAGGACGGCCCTGACATGCCTTCTGTGATCATATTCCGAAGAGGAGTACACAAGAATGTCATCGATATATATGACAACACAAACATCGATGAGTTCCCGAAGGACATCGTTCATGAAGAATTGGAAGGCAGCAGGCGCATTGCACAACCCGAAAGGCATCACCTGGTATTCGAATAATCCATATTTTGTACAGAAGGCCGTTTTCCATTCGTCGCCTTCTTTTACTCGCACCAGATGATAAGCCCCCGGAGATCTAACTTGGTGTATACGCAAGCGTCCTTCACCTGGTCAAGGAGTTCAGGGATCAGAGGCAGAGGGTAACGGTTTTTAACAGTTATCTGGTTCAATGCGCGGTAGTCGATACAAGTTCTAAGGTCGCCTTCTTTTTTGGGCACGAAGAACAAAGCCGAGGATGCCGGAGACTTTGACGGGCGAATGAAACCATTGGCTAGGTATTCATCTAAATATTGTCTCAAATGCAGATTCTCAGGTTCAGTAAGGGCATAAATCCTGCTACAAGGGGGTTGTGCACCGGGCACCAGATCGATTTGGCAATCATACGATCTGTGGTGAGGTAACGTGTTGGCCTGTTCCTTTTGGAAGACGTCCTGAAAGTCTTGGTATTCCGGAGGTAGTTGCATGGAGACAGAGGTTACAGACGCTAGACTAATCTTCAGATTTTCTGGGTAGCAGGTTTGTGCACAATCCAGGAAGGTTATTCTCTTCGCTCGCCAATCAATTCGAGGATTATGTGTCTCTAACCAAGGGATTCCGAGAATAACCTGAAAGTGTGAAGCCTTGATTACATCAAACACAACTGCCTCCTGATGGCCGTCCGGACCTATAAGTGTCACCTCAGCAGTGGAATGTGTTACCGGTCCAGAGGCAATTTCGGTTCCATCGACTGTGGTGATGACATCTTTGCTGGTTTTAGGGCGCAGAGGGAGGTTAATCCTAGAGACCAATTCACGATCCACATAATTTCCTATAGCCCCACTATCGATGTATGCTTTTATTGCATGCAACCGCTTAGGCTGTTCCTGATCTACAAGGACCATTGGCACAATGAAATGCGAGGTCTGAGAGTTAGTTTTCAAGCTCGGCAAGCAGACCCCTACGCTTGTCGGGCGTGGTCGTTTCCCGAAACAGAGTCTTCATGGTTTTTATCAGCGGCTCCTACCACCTTCTTGGGCGGTTTTGCCGGGCAATCTCGTAGAAAGTGTCCAGAGGACCCACAATAAAGACATAATTGCATCTTCCGTCTTCTTTCACGTTCTTTTTGAGTTAAAGGTCCTTTAACCCCTCCGATTTGCATAGGCTCAGAGACATCAGCACCCTTGGGGTTAGCGTGGGTCTTGACCAACACCCGGGTCTCAAACTTGGACCAATCTGCTTTTCTGTTTTGAAGTCTGTGATCCAATTGGACCACTAAGTCTATATATTCTGTGCATTCTTGGGGCGGATTTACAACTTGGGCCAGGACATCTTTAAGTTCTCCGCGTAGACCTCGATAAAATAACGTGATTCTTTTATCCTCTGGCCACCCAGTTTCCACAATTAGTCTATTAAAGGTTGCAATGTAGGATAGGAGGTCCTGATTGCCCTGTCGCAGGGATAGGAGTTGGTCATCCAGAGCCTGCCCCTGAGAGCGTCGAGCAAATAACCTTTCCATGCTTGCTTGAAATCCTTGAAAATCACAGAGAATCGGGTCATCTTGAGTAACCAGTGGAACTGACCAATCGGCAGCACAGCCGCTGAGATATGACAATACAAAGGCTACCTTGGTCTGGTCATTAGGGAAGGCCCCAGGTCTGCATAGGAAGTGCAAACAACACTGATTCATGAATACGGCAAATCGTTTGGGGTCCCCAGCAAAGCGTTCGGGTGGGGCCAGCGGCATGTTTCCAGGTAGATTAATCTGCACAGGGTTACTGGGAACCACAGGAGCGGGGTTCCCCCCGGAACCGGGTAGAGGAGTGTGTCCAGCTTGACCTTGCAAAAACTGTCTAGCCAGGTCATCAGTTCTTTCCTTTGATACAATCACTTCCCTCCTGAGAGCATTAGTCTCTTGACGAGCGGCGTGTACTTCGGCTTGTAATTCCCCCAGTAGTTGGGCCAACTGATCAGTCTCAGAAGTTTCCATAGCGCCTGGGTGGGAATTTGTAGGAAGGCTTTGCGTTCTGTTACGCTCACCTGACTCCCACGGAGGTGCTGGTCTGGTCTGGGTTGCTGTGGCCTCTTCGAGCGTGATGCGCAGAACTCGGAACACCGACTGAACAGGACCCTCAAATCTTGCTTGTCTGGCCCGTAGGAATATCCTTCTGCAGATGAGAAAGGGGATTAACAGTCTGCAGAATAGTGTGCTTGCTCCCCCTTCCCCCCTTCGTTCTTCTCTAACTTCCTCCGAAATCCCCGGTTGAAGCTCACCTTATGGTTTGAAAGGATGAACTCTCCATCCTGCTTCTGGTGCAGGGGCGCGTGTTAGTCCAGTTACTTCACTGGTTTTCAGAATGGCGCTGGCAAAATCCACTTGACTTTTCCGAGCGGAACGCCGTAAGTATGAAGATTACAAAAGTTCAAGTGTTGAGCCTCCTTTTCCGTTGCCTTCCTAACCTGTGATCTGTCCTTTATTTCAGGTGCAGAATGAAGGCGATGCGTTGAGGGATTGAATTGCCGATGGTAAACTCAGGTGAGTTAGCGATATAGGCGATCCCTCTTAATGTCTTTATATTCCTCCAGTAATGTCTTTTGTCCTTTCCCCATAGGGGCCGGGGTGCGGTACCTGCCAACGAAGCGGCGCCGACCCGAAATGAGGAATAGTCCACCAACAGAAGACCGGTAAGTGTTATGGCGGAAAATTAGGCTTTCCTCATATGTTCCTTCTGCTCACCTTTTGTCTCTTCTTCTCTCCCCTAGGCGCAGAGATGTGGCGACCGGTGCAGACAGTCGCGGTGAAGCCAGAAGAACTCCCGAGGACAGGTGAGTGAAGCGCGGCGCTGCAGCGAGCAACGCAGTGCTTTTAAATGAAAGTCTTTTCTCAGGAACAGGAACGCTGGCGTGAAGGTTCCGGATGCAGGTAAGAAGTTTGATAAAATTCTTGGTTTTCACCTTTCTCTTCTCTTCTTTCCTTACAGGTGTTCCAGGATCAAGGCGGGCGTGGCTGGAGACCAGATGCAGGAGCAGACACGGTGAGCGTTCAGCTGCTTGGATGCAGAACAACGCAAAGCGTGAGCTACTGTCTGGGCGTGGCTTAAATAGCCCCCAAAGTAGTTCCAGGTAAGTATCCTTCCCTGGCCACGCCCAAGTGGCAAAATAGTCCCAATGAAAAAATAGTCCTTTTCAGGTCTCATGGAGGCCTGAATCTTGCAGCATGGTCTGCATCAGGTAAGTGCACAAAACACCTTCCTTTATGAGCCTGGCGCCTATGGCACCAGGACTGATGTCCAATATGAGCTTGGCGTCCAAAGAGCCCCTAAAAGGGGCCGCTGGGCTTTTACCCAGGGGCATGATGCCTGCTCCCGGGGGTGCTGGGCCTGGCCTGGTGCTCCGGGGGTAGGCATCATGACACTTACTGACTGTTCTCTTCTTGAGTGAAGGTATTTTATCATCTGCATCTGGTGCTTAATGAATAGGCCTTGTTTTCTGGTCTTGCACCACGCGTGAGGAAACCATGATTTTGTCCATCCTGACCTTCTATTCAGTGCTATTCGATTCAATTTTACTGGGTGCCATTACCCCTCATGGCCTCTGGAGACTTGGTTGCTAGCTCTTGCATATACATTCTGCATCTTTGATTGTTCAATACTTGGCACTTGGGATTGTTCACTCCTTTGCTTAATCTAAGATAACAAGGTTGTGCTTATGTAGCTTATCCTCTTTGACTCCTTTTGCACTTTGCAATTGCCTCTTGCTGTAGCATCCTTGATCGCAAGCCAAGCAAATATCATTGTTAAGCAGAACTATATGCAGTATCTTTTGGGACCACCACACACAATTAAGACTACAAGTGACAGTACAAATTCACCTTTGGTACAAGCCTGTAAAACACAGTTAAAGCGGTAGCGATGGCTGAGCAGCCAGACTTATCTCAAGAGTAAGTGAGCAGTACCAAATAGTTACACAAAGGACAGCAATTACTATGATTCGGGCAAACACTGACTCAAGGTTTTCAAGTAAAAGAATATGCATTTATTTCACTCTTCAGTTGTATAACATTACACCATTATAAGCAGTTTAAAAATCACACTCTTAATACACCACACCACTTCCCTTAAATCCCAGACAAGTTAAGCTCACAAAATGAAGTGGGAGCAAAATGGCACTCCAGCAATTTAAAAGGGAGGGAAAGACAAAGTTAAACAGAAATTGAACCACACCAACAGGTAAGTACTCAGGGCAATAGAGCAAGAGGAACTACAGTGATAGGATCAGATCGAAAAGGCTTAGGGCCAAAGTCAATCGGACAAAAGTCTTTTGCTCAATATCACACGGGTTCAGGGTAGTTCACGGTAAAGTTTGTGCCACGGATTTCGGACGAGGTTGGGTGGTAGAAAAGTTAGTTCAAAGAGAAGAAAAGGAAAAGCCCTCGGATTGGAGAAACATTTCACACACTTTCCCCGCGTCTGAATGAAACGAGCAACCGGGTTTGCACAGTACCTTAAAACGGAGAGGAAGCTGTAGCTGAGGCGGACGTTCCTGGTAGTTCCAGCAGGCTCATGGTTCCTGAAGCGACTGTCGGACTGACACGAAGTAGGAAGACTGGAGGGCCCTGCACTACCCAGGGAAGAACCCAGCAGCAGAGCAAAGCAATGAATAAAAGGTGCGCTCCTTAAAACCCAAGCAGGGTCTGACCTTCCTGGCTATCCGGCCCACTGTAGCTCTGTACAGTGAATTCGACCAGAGGAGGGGTCATGGCTTGCAGTTTGGGTGAACCGGTTGGTCCCACCAGCTCAAGGGAAGGAGTTTCCTGGAGGATCTTCTCTGTCAGCGGATTCATTCAATTCGGACCTGCAGCAGGGCTTCACCGGGCGGTTCAGTCGTTGAAGGGGTCCTCTTCCATCAGCTCCTCATTGGTTCTTTCGTTCCAGTGGCGACTCTGCCTTTCCAGTCCCAGAGACCTGCTTTTTATGCAGTTTTCCCCCATTCATTCAGCCTGGCTGTCAATCACACAGCAGGGTGGCTGTCCTGGCAAGGAAAGTCACCCAGCCAATCAAATAGGAGTGCGACTTGGGTTACCAAGGGAACCCATGACAGGGGTCCTAAGACCCCTCCCTCACATCCTGTCTACCCAGACTTTCAGGCGCCTTAAGGAGGGCTTCTGTGTAGAAGCCAGTGAAAAGACGGCGAACAAAGGAATCAACCCCGGTTTGGCACGCAGAGAAGAACACGAGAAAGACGTTTACAAAAAGAAATGGTGAATAAACCCAGCCGGAGCAAAAATAAAGTGTATTTGGTGAAGCGGGTTTATGTTTGAGGCTAATATGATAGCCTAAAACAATAACATGGTTATATAAGATAACCGTGGTAAAAAAATGAGGGTAGTTACCACTGCCATCAGCCAAGTCTTGATGTAAAGGGAGCAAAACAGTGCTCCAAGAGACACAGACAAAAAGGGATAGGAATTAACCCTTTCCAATACTCCATGTAGGATGGGGTGTACTGGGTCTGTAGTTTAAAGAGACTGCATAAAGTTTATGCAACTTTACATGTTTCTGGGAGACAGTAGTCAGTCCCAGAAAAATGGAGTCAGAGCGAAGTCCAAAAGACAACCCTGTGTTATTGCACTGAAGGTGCTGTGTAACACACATAAAAATGGTGCTCTTGAAGTAGGTGAACTCCAGAGCCCAAGATCACACACATGGTAAAAGCACACACAGCAAAAACACATGTAAGAGTGGGGAAAACGGCTCAGACTCTTACCAGGTGAAAAAAATAAATCCAAGAAATCCAGCAAAGCTTCTGAGGGACTCATTAGGTAAGGGAAATTAGCCATTTATGACTATTCTCCCTAACAATCCTTTGTTTTTTGCACAAAGCTGTTTTCCAGCTCCTGTCAGCTCTGCAATAATGGTCACTCTCCTTCAGGCTTCTCGCTTACTATTTATAGAGAGTTGACGCCCATTTTCTTATCAAGGCTGCTTTACCCATGTTATAATTTCTACTGCAGCAAGCTTCTATATGTCTTATCTACTTTGCGTTTCACGTATATACATCTACTAATCCTCTTCTCACTTATCTTCTCAGTGTATATGATTTCTTTGTATTTGCATACATTTTCACTTTGCCACTTCAATTACATCTTCATTCTTTAAGTATTTGCATATTGTTTCAATGTGTCCTTATGTCTTCTCTTTCTGACATCACTTTTCACTTGTCAGACTTCACTTATAGCCCTTCGATGTTCAATGTTGTCTACAGGTATCCTTCTACAATGTCAGTGCGAGGATACATTCGATAAGGTTGTCTGAGCGCATAAAGTCGCTCATATATTCGATGTGGTATTGGGATGATACCTGGTGTCATGCAGTGTTTCCTGTTATTCTTCCAATATGACAGAGGTAAGGGGGCGGGCACTATACATGATGTGTACATCTGCCTATCTACAGGCTTAGTAATGTAGTGGGATTCCCTTATATCTAATTCATTAAATGCTACCAACTCTGCCTTAATCCCATCCCTCAGGTGTTCCATATGCTCTTAACTGTATTAATGTTCGAACACATGTATCTTACTTTCTTGTAACTGCAGCTCTTTCCTTATTGAATTCAATACACCCACAGAAATGGATATGGCTATGCTCCTAATGAACAACTTAAAGGTTTCCCACAAAGTTTCATACAAGGAGGCCGAGCCCACAATAGTTTCACTGACAATCCCAATATTTTCATCCAATATTCAAGCAAAAGTAACATCACATAGCTCTGAGGGGGTCAAACTCCTCAATTGGCGAGCCCAGTGATGTACGCCTAGTCTAAGCTTAAGAATTATCATGGAATGATTGAAGTATGTATGGGCCAACATACCGCAATCCTCCAAAGAAATTACCCAATAGTCTATCCGGGACATCATGTCATAAACAGTGAAATAAAACAAGTATTCCCTGGCCTGCGAATGTGTGCACCTCCAAATGTCTACAAGCCGAAATTGGTCCATGAGTTGCTTAATAGCCATCGCAGCACCTGATAATGGCCTCTGGGTAACCGTAGACCGATCCATTGTAATGTCAAGAATTGTATTAAAATCCCCACCACACATCATCGGGAGTTCTACTGAACCATTCAGGATACGAGCCAGCTGCCTATAAAAGTAAGAGCTATCCAGATTTTGACCATAGGTATTTACAAGGAGTACACCCAAGCCCGCTATCATTCCCTGTGTAAAAACATATCTGTCCCCCGGATCATCAACAGAAGGTGTATGCTGGAAGGCCAGTGTATGGTGAATTAATGTTAGGACTCCCTGGGCTTTTGACAAATATGATGTGTAGTACCTGAACCTACCCCATTTGGGAGCAATGGCCTTGTGAACAGAAGCTAACGCATGGGTTTCCAGTAACATAAGTATCTGCAGGGCATGTTGTTCGATGTATGTGCTAACGTCCTGGCTTTGATGTGGTTATTGATTCCACAACCATTCCAGGACAGGAGAGTCAAAATGGCTAGAAGCTGTGGATGTGCCATCACATTAAGGAATGAACAATTGCTTCCAACATCATTATCCCATGCTCTAACATTTTAGCATGCCAAAATGCATATGTTTCCACTGATGTTGTTCTCAAAAATTGATGCAACAAAAACAACCCCCCTTCCCACCACCCACACTGCCATACCCCAACCTGCAGTGAAGACCCCAAACCACAACATAACACAAACCCAAACCTGAAACATTGGGCTACCACAGAGGGGCATCATGGAACACCAACCTAGCTGCTCCAGTCGACATGAAGAGAGTCAGCCCACAAACCATCTTATATACACCAATAATGGGCTAAGGTGTTACATTCCTACACATGCATGAAATAACCCACAGACAACAACATGTTTTAAGTTAGACAGGAGGTTAGCCGTATGTACACCTTTGAACTAGCATAGCCACCTTAAAATGGATTTGTGCACAAACCGGGAGCCTATGCAAATTCCTCCTATGTTCAAGGCATGACTTATTGGCTCGAACAGAAGGGCATTACAATAGTCAAGGCGGGATAGAATAGTAGCTGTTGCTATTGTGGCGCAGTTTTCCTCAGAGAGGAACGGTCGGATGTTATGTAAAAGCCTGAGATGGTAGGCACATGTCTTGGCCATTTCTCTTACTTGAGTCTCAGCACTTAGTGCGGGTTCTAAATAACCAACCAAGTGGTTTGAACTTGTTGAGGACAGGGATCTAATTGTTCTGAATGTTTAAGCTTTGATAATCTGGATGCAATTTAGATCTTGCTTGATTGGAAACAAAAATCAAAAGCTCTGTTTTGTTCCCACTCAAACAGAGTTACAGCCAGCGCTTCCCTCACAGGACTCGGGGCACACCGGGCACCAGGCTCACCAACCACCACGAGCAGCAACTGTGCATCCGGTTCAAGTCACTCAGGTGAATCACTGCCTCGAACCAGGACAATTGGAAGGGGGAGGGGTCACCAAACAGGATCACACTTGCATGGGAGCTAAATGAATCAATACTCTGGTTACGGCCAAACCTTTCCTCACAACACTGCCGGAGCTCAGCACAGAGTGGCCGTCTTGGTCATACACCCTCTAGCACCCCCAATGCAGTGATAATTTGATGTGAGACATTATGTATGACTATTGAAGACTTTTTATTAAGGGTGCAACAATGCAGGGAACCTGGAGCATATAGTGTGGAAATGCAGTTTCATAGAAGTATCCAGATTTAAAACACAGAGGTATACTGTATGCATCAACTCAAAGCCCCATTCCAGTGGGACCTAAATGTGAAACAAAAAATGGTACAGTAGACAACAATTCAATGTGCACTTTGGTAGAAGCCTTCATGTGATTCCGGCAGAGCACGCATTATGGATTATGCAACATGTTTTCTTAGGAACTGTTAAAAGTGAGACCGTTTATTAAACATGTTATGGTCCTATGCTAGGGATATTTTGATGTGAACAGCATCAAGAATAAAAAGCAGCAATACACTTTCACTGAGGCATCAATGTATCAAAATACTGAGATATTTGAATTAACAATATTAATTTCTGTTTAATTTACTGTGTACTCCCACGGAAACCTAGATGTGACTTAGAATGCATTTTTCAGGGACGCATCTATGTCAACATATCAGCGTACACTTTATGAAAAACAATATAAAACTTTACAAGATGTTTTGTTAGGGATATCTGGATATGACCATGATAGAGCACAATATAGCAAAGCTTTCTAAAGAGAGGGACATTTGGAAATCATGCTAAAACAAATCATAAATACCTCAGGGATCAGAAACAAGCAGCTCTTTCCCATATAAATCTCCTTTGTAGTCAAAAGAGAGAGCTGTTTCATTTAGTCCTCTGATTCTCGGGACAGGTAAATGTGTCAGGTCATTGTGTGGTTCTATAGGAGGTCTGAGGTTCATAAAGGGATTATGGGAGAGGGTTATGGAAATTGTTACCAGCAAAGCTAATTCTTTTTTTTCCAAAAAGGTGTAAAAAAGAGAGGGAGAAATACAATCCAAATAAAGGCACACTCCTGGCTTTTTTTTTAATTTTTTAAAAAGAGATAAATGTCGAAATAAAGTTACAAAGAAATCATAAAATACCTTAAAAGTCGAAACAAGTAGCTTGTTCCAAAACCAAACTGCCTTCCAGACAAAAGATAGAGCCATGTCCTTTTGCCTCTGCTTCTCGGGACTGGAGAATGGGTCAGGTGTCTTTCTTGGCATATAGTAAGGCTATGTTTCACAAAGTGATTGTGGGAGAAACGTGTGGTAAAATAGAAAGAAAACAGCAATCAAACTCAAAGCACACTCCTTGCTTTAGGCTTACAAATGAGATGGAGAATGAATTGGAAATCAAGCTAAAATAAATCACAACATACGTCATGAATACGAGTCTTTTTGTAAAATACTTAAGCAAGATAGAAAACAATCTGCTCCTTCCAACACCAATCTCCTCTTCGGATCAAAGATGAATGGACTCATCAAAAGTTTGGTAGAGCAGTACAAAATGCAGCAGTAATCCTATTACCACAGAATTACAGCTCTGCCCAACTATGAGTTGGGTGGAAAGTTAGGGATTCACCTCCAGCTCTGATTTGGGGGTAAATATGCCAACTTTCTGCCCATTTTCTAGGTAATTACCACAGTGGTATTAGCGCTGCAGTAATTGTGCTGAAAATGGATGCAATATAATTGGGCACTTAGCGCCGGACCAATAGCGCCAGATCAAGTTGCAGTACGCTAATTGCATTGGGCGGTATCGCACAGGGTTTACCTTCAGGACATCGCCCAACTTGATGACCCCCAAAGTCCTGTCCTTACTGACTCTCATTTTCAGGACTGCGGGCATGGGTCAAGTGACTTCATGAGCCTGTATGAGGTCTAAATTAAAAAAATGTTTGTGACATGGGATGTGGGATATGGCTACCTGGAAAACTAGTCCTGTGTTTTTCAAAGACCGTAAAATGAGAGGGAAAATAGCTATCCAACTAAAATCACACGCCTTGCTTTTTTAAATGGTGGTATTCTGGCTAGGATAGGAGGGCATGGACAGGGTGATAGGTGGGGCACAATGTTTTGAAAGGAAGCATGACCGTTACCGCATAAACAATGTGAAAGACCAATTTGGTTTGGGGCAAACTAGATTTTGGTCAATATTGGCTGCCCTCCATCTTGAGAGCGGAAATTATCAATTGCATATCCCTAATTTTTTACATGAAGATGTTATTCAACTCAGCACAACATTCATATGTTGTAAGAGCAGGCAGTGGTCCTTGGGATGTTTTAAAATGATAGCATGACCTGAAAAGTCTTCCTAGGAAATGCATCTTCCTTCGAGATATAACAGAGGGAACATATCTTAGAACAAGAAAAACAATTCCTAGCTTTACAGAAAAAACTCACATGCCAAGGATACCCAAGAACATGATAAAACAAGCTAAAACAAGAGCAGCCCATGCTCATTGAAACACTTGTTTAGAGACTCAGATTAAACAAAAAATGAAAAATTAGTATGCGTCACCACTTGTGTTCCTATTAGTGACATTATCAAAATAATGATCAATAAGAATTGTCATTTAACAAACCAATTCGGTATGCTTCAAACAAAATCATTCTTCGCCTTCAAAAGAAGTACAATCTTGAAACAAATATTGGCTGAAACCTATAGACTATCACACATGCAGAAATCGTGTAGCTGGTCAATTCACATGGCCTCCCATAATGCCTAGAAACTGTAATAGTACAAATGTGATTTACAAAATTAGATGTTCAATTAATCTTTTGTATGTGGGAAAGCAATACGATAGGTAAACAATGCTAGAGATAAACCACTAGTAGACCATTATCAGAAATTCAAACATAGTGACAGAGAACTAGAATGGTTGGTGATACAACAGCTACACTTACACCCAAGAGGAGGTGATCTAGACCATGCTCTCACTGAGTAAGAGCAGAAGTGGATACACCATTTAGGCACACTAGTCTGTGGTTTGACTATATGTATTGAATAGAAAAACTTGTTAGTATGAGATGACAGATCAGTTTGCAGTATGAAAAACAAATGTATTAATCCATCTTAATGATAAACGAATGAATTGAAATATGAAATCACAGGGTGTGTTAAACTTTTAGTACTTTTATATTTATGTTAATGTTTAATAAAATAGGATTCAAAGTTGTTCATATAATGTTTAATTCTCAATGTGATGATTAAAAATACGATGCATACTACTGGAGCACCACCATTTTTTCTCTCAAGATGACGGGGGAAGAAATGGTCCAGTTCTGATGTTGGACACAGAATTGGAACCACAAGTAATGTAATATTACCATATTAATGTGTGGTTACTGAAGATTTTGATAGAAGTTGCACACAAACCAATGCATATTGTATTACCACAACTGTTTTATCGTTGAAGATGAAACAGTCAAGAACTAATGGTTGCATGGCGGATGTATTGATTATTGATAAAGCTTATTGGTCCTGTTGAAGGCCTTATCATCTGTGGAGGAATCTGAAATAATGGTCAGTGGAGGCCAAAACGCATTTTGTCAACGTTGAACATCAAAACAGTTCTAAACAATTTAAATCACCAGAGTTTCTTTAAATCATAATGCTAGGTTCTTACTAAGAACTTTGATGTTTGAATGCATTAAAGATTTCTATTTTTTGTAGACAATAGTTTCATATAATTGATTCTTTACATTTGTACATTATTGTGTTCATATGAAAACGCTGTAACTTATAATGCAAAAAAATAAAACAATAGTAAGATACATTTAGCATATAATGTAAGGAATACAGCAGGGTTTGTGTGTGTTCTTAGCAATACTGTGGCAAGTTATTTTGAAACAGTTGACACATACTAGATAATAAAAACAAATCGAAGCATCATGGACATGAGAAGGAGTTGATGTGATATTAACCAATTTGAGTCCTTGGCCAATGTTCTTTAGTGTCAGTAAGAAACAGAACAAATACATCATGAGCTAGTACGAGATCAAAAATGTTTGCTCCATTAGAGGCTGCTGACCTGGCATTATCTAGAACACACCTGGTCGTGAAATTTGGAGCATTAGAAATCCTTAGCACTCTCTTAATGAGCAAGGTAGCGTTAGTCTTATATATTCCATTAGAGAATACATTATTAGCTATACTTGGAAAGTGGGCATTCATTCGTCTTCAAGTTAAGCAACTGAGTACTCATAATACTGGCATAAGGAAAGCATAAAGGAAGCACCTACCAGATGCTGTGAGCAGCAATAACGTTTTGGAGAAACAGTGAATGCCGCCCAACCTACCACTCAGGCTGGCAATGCTTTGCATCAGTGCTTTGCTCTGAAACAAGCTAATTAAGCCTGCCAGTCACAAGAGACAATAGTCACAAGCAGGCACAAGAACGCAACATTGAGAAGTGTCGTTTTTTCCTATAGGTTCTGCTCCCATACCGCAAGTGATTGTGCTGACTACAGAAATGCTGCAGGAAGGAGTTCTAGGTGTTGAATGAAACTGGTGCGATGTATTTGAATAAGCGGCCAGGTGACCCTTACAATGGGAAAATCTTGCATTAGAAAAGGGTAAGTGTAATGCTCACTAGCTTATCTCAGATGTCCTGAACATGGCAAAATCAAATAAGCCTTATAACATGTACATAGAATAAATGTACCAATGTACATACACAGGCTTGTTGAAATGTAATAAATATCCAAGCACTGAAACAACTAACTAGAACTAGCACAATAATTCTCACTGATGACCATCCGTAAACCGAGCCACTGAGCTCTCCGCAGCAAGAATTCCCAAAGATAAATTCGAAAGAGTGTTTTGTGCTGACGTGAGCCAATTTTACCTACAGGTGGTAGGGAACAAGCACTATCAGCAGGCATCACTTATCCCAACTATGAAGCTTTACCATTAACTCCATTGATAACATTGATCTTCTTGCATTTCCTGCAACCCCATTAATTTCGTTATAAGCTAACATCTTGTATCCACACCCCTACCACATGCTACAACCGCAACCTGTAGCATCAAGGGCTATTGTCATTGTCCCCTCACCTAGCCACATGTCATGCAACGGTGGTTAGTGCACCAGCTGTAAATATGTATTTATCAGAAGCCCTACAATGATCCACCTTTTCTTGTGATACAATGAAGTGCAAAGTGCTTTGGAAGGAGCTGCTCCCTAAACCTTGACCTGCCTTAATCGGAAACTGTCTTGCATTTTCTGCATTTCAGGAGGGCTCGCATTTGGGTCTATTATTACCATCACCGTCTGTTTAGCTGAATGTGTACGGGTTATGACCCCTATCAAGTATACCCCTAATGCTATCAATAACTTCTCGGTCCAGTTGGTTTACAGGGGGCCGGGTGGGGATGGGTTGTTGGAAATTACTTGGAATGTCACACTAATTTGGGGTTCACAGTTCTAGTATCTTGCATACTCTCTGAAATAATGTCTTTGCAATGCAGATATGCACTGGTCTGAGACATAGTAACCAATGCAGATCAGCACTGGTCTGAGACATAGTAATCAGGGTTAATTCTGAGGGATGTCCACCGCAGAGTTTGTAAGACTTTGTATGGGATTTACATGGCCCTCTGCAGTTAGCGAGTAAGCCACAAGCTTGACCTGTTCAATGACCCATGAGGCACAAAACATTTCTAAACTTCATCTTTGTAATTATTGCAAGAATTCATTTCTTGCTCATCCAAGCTCCAGAAACAAATGGCATGGCAAGATTCTACTGTCCACAGGAAAAATCTCATGATCTTAAACCCTTACGTAGCAGTATGCTATTTCTGACAGTTCAACATGGTAATCAATCAAAAGATATTTATTGTGCATGGCATTACAATCTCAATAAGTTATTTAGTAACCTTTGAAGGATCTACTAGGTGTTGACTCGTACATTTCTATTTTTGGAGTACCATCGTGGGCCTACCCCTTATGTGCTTTTTTTTCTGAAGGTTATTGATTGGCAGTGCATGTTCAACTTGTCTGGTTCTAGCATCTAATCTTGTTTGTTTCATATATTTCACTCTTTCATCGTTGAACGTGATTCCCCCAACCCCCTCATCTGTATAGATTCTCTACAGTCAGCATGGGAATGTTCTGCTCACAGGCCCCACCCAACTGGACCTATGTTCATGCCAAACATGTGTTCTTGTTCTCTGATAAAGATTAACTGGGTGCAATTGCTCTTGGATGCATTAATGAAGTTATGGAATCTGCTATGGATTCAGATTGCCCATACACTCTTGCTACCTCATATAGAAATAAGCCAACCAACATGCTACACCTGGTAGCCCCTATTAGGTGGAAAACTATTAGAGATGGTTCTTGTCATGATATCTGGTTTACTCCAGACCTAGGAGTTCTCAGAAAATTAAAACAACAGCTTGGAAAGGCCTTGCCAAAAAGTATAAGTTAGCCATTCACAAAGCCAAAATAAACCATTTCAATGCCCAGATAAAGATTGCAGAGAATACCTCTAAAAAGGTTAATAGCCTAAGGCCCAAGTCCATCATTATTTTCCCACTAATATTGATTGCATAAGGGCAAAACAGGCTTTTTCTGACAAAATCACAAATGCATTAGAAGAAATCAAGAAGGATTTGGTTGCTAGCTCAGCTACAAATACGAACACACTGTTTGATGACTTCAGTAATACTTCTCAGGCAGTAAAATATGCATCTAGTTACATAGAATTCACATTCCATTCTATCACAGTGACTGATATGGAAAATGTCTTGAGTAAACTATGTCCCACTTCTTGCTTTGGAGATATTATTCCGGCGAAATTGATTCGAGAGTACATCCAAATATTTTCTCCCTTACTCAAACGATTTGCTAATTCATCCTTTGCATACAACAGCGTACTTTATGTCATTAAAGAGGTCATAGTGACTCCACTAGTGAAGAAAACAGGGCTAATCCCGAGAGACACTGCTAACTTCAGACCAATCACTAATTTCCACTTTTTACTCAAAGTGATTGACAAGATAGAGAGTATGCAATTTCAAGTATATCTGGAAGCTGCTACCATCTAACAACCTCAGCAATCTGGCTTTAACCCACACTATGGCATTGAGAGCGCCTTATTGGAGTTACAGTATAACATGTTGAACATTCTGCATAGACGGAAATTGGGTCTTTGGTTCTTGCTCGATCGTTTGGCGGCTTTTGACTTCCTTGATTATGACCGCCTTTTAACTACTCTAGCTACAGTGAGAAATTGTTTGGAAAATGCTATCCACTGGGTCTTGTTTTTTTTTATTCAACAGGATGTTCACCGTACATTGGGCCGATGATACATCTGCTTCAGCCCCCATATCCCATGGGGTTCCTCAGGGTGCATGTTTGTCGCCTACATGGTTCAACATCTAGGTTAAACAGAGCTGTTGATATCTGGGTCCTCGCAATCTAGGACAAAACATTCTCCCAGCTATTCAAACTTCACTATCGAGAATTGTTCTATCCCTGTTCTTGATAAAGTGAAAACCCTTGGTGTTTTTTTGGAACCATCACTGGGTGTGGAATCACATGTGAATTACATCTAAATGAAATCGCATTATCACCTTAAGTTCCTTAGACAGCTAAAACCTTTCCTTTTGGAACAAAATTGTATTTCTCTTGCACATGCCACAACACTCCCCAATATTGATTATTGCAATGCCCTCTTGGGGAGGGAGGGTGCAAAGAAGAGCTCTACTAGCAAACTACAAGTCATTCAAAGTTATGGCATCCACATTGCTAAAAACATGCCTTGGAAATCTCTTATATTTGAAATAAGAAAAGAGCTGCACTGGGTACCAGTAGTGGAATGGGGGCAGTTAGAAAAAACTCACTCGGACCCAGAAATGTGTTCATGGCGATGACCCTGTCTACCAAAAAGATAGGATGACCAAACAAAAGCCTAAAAGAGTTCTTAGATCCTCTGATACTTGGTTGCTCTCATGCCCAAGAACAGGACGTGCCAATGGCAACAGCAGATCTTTTTCTACTCTGGCTCCTAGGGCTTGTAATTGTAATTGGTTATATATAAAGCACTTAAAACCCAGAGGTTTCTAAGTGCAGACCCAGGGATTGGACCTGTGTTGCACCTCGTCATCGTCCAAGGTGAGCGCGTTGCCCCTGACCTTTCCTCCAGAGAAGTAGGAAAATAACGTGCTTCCATTTTGGAACCATTTGAAAATCTTGTTTGAATAGGTGTTTTGCCTACTAGCTTGTTCTACTCTACCTTGTTGTCCTGTCCTTGATGTTCTGTCTTGAATCTCTATGTGCACCCTGATGCCTGTGGGTTTTTGGTACACTATAAATAAATAAATAAATAAATAAATACATGAATTGTAAGAAAATTGTTCAGCAGCAATTAACGGTCCTTTGTCACCATGTAGTGTGGCCCGTTGCACTTCCCTTTCATCTTC
This sequence comes from Ambystoma mexicanum, assembly GCF_040938575.1. Taxonomy (NCBI): domain Eukaryota; kingdom Metazoa; phylum Chordata; class Amphibia; order Caudata; family Ambystomatidae; genus Ambystoma; species Ambystoma mexicanum. Next base: position 654,996,222 of record NC_090933.1, on the reverse strand, counting down.
AGCAAAATGCTCCCCCCTTTGAACTATCTTTCTATGTGCATGCACACATGTGGGTATTTTACCTTGCATTGTCTTGCTTGGTTTTCCTCAGTTACAAATGTAATATGTCCACTGTAGTCTGAAATGCAGTGCACACTTTACATAGTCTCCTTGTGCTTTTAAAGATAGCTTTTACTTCTATGACTTTAGTTTTGTACTTCACACTCATATCTAGGTTTTCATCATACTCAGATATCAACTGCGTGGAAGCCTGGTCTGTTTATTTTATAGCAAACTCTCTGTCAGCTGTCAGTTTTGGATCTGCAGACTGCATCTGCATCCTGCAATTGCCTTTTCTTATTTTGTACATCAGCCAGACTCTAGTTTGTCTAAATTCGCTGACTAAGGTATTCCTGTGACTGTTTACTCTGTGTCTGCAAATGTTCCGATATTCCTGCAGGCTTTGAAGCTACTGCATTAATCCTCCCGATGCCCAGTTGGCATCATGCCCTGGGGCTGCCAGCCTTTCTGTTGTCCACTGCTTTTCGAATTGTGCTCGTCTTTCTTGGTGTTGCAGTAATTCAGTCTTGCGTGACCTCTTTTCTACATGCTTAATAATACCCTGCTTTTCTAACTTTTAGTCAGGGATTCCAAAATGAGATACCATAGGACTGTGAATAAAACCACCAGCTTCCCATGGATCGCCTAAATACACTTTATCAACTTTACCAACTTCATAGGGGAACAGTCTCATCCACTAAGGCCTTTCTTTCAGTGAAATCGAGCATTCGGGAATCTCTGAATGTGACATGTACTCTGTAAAATCCGATAAAACACATACCACGAATATGGTTAGGTAACTCTGCTTTTCCCATTAACCAAATGAATGTATTTCGAGCTGGATTCCCATTCCATCCACACAGAGATATTGTCATGATTCACACGAGTAATGAACTCACCTCAGCACTCAGAGTCGGATCAGATGGGAAATAGCTATTCCCCTCCTCGAGCACCCCACCATTACAAAGTATGGTGGGGTCATTACAAGTTTGCCGGTATCCTGGTGGTAAATCCGCCAGGATACCAGCAAATTGTATTTCCGTTGCTGCCACTTGATTTGGTGGAATTACTGCCGGATTAAAAGTGGCAGTGGCGGAGTAAATCCCAATTTTTTCTGAGTCCACAGGAGGGCATTTTTGACTGAAATTACTGTGGTGGAAATTCCACTGTTGTAATTCCACCGAAAAGGGCCAGAAAATCTGCAGATTCACCTCCAGCTCACCGCTGGAGGTGAATCCTGTGACTTTGCACCAAACTCATAGTTGAGGGTGTGGGAATGTGGCAGTATATGGTAATACCGCTGCATTTATCCCACGCCCCCACGTCTTTTCTCCATCTGCCACCTGATTGCCCATTACCAGAACCTCTCCTGAATTGGAAGTTCCGAATTTGCTTGGTTGGGCTGGAAAGTGGAAAGAAATACTGTGCTCCAAGAAAACATGTGCGAACCCAAAAGAAAAACAACAAACTCCTTGTGTTACTCGCCCGCCGTTCACCCTCTCATGCCTTCTAATGTATGGTTTGCCAATCATATTCAAAAGTGATTACTCCAATTTACCTCAAAATATCGACACCAACACCTCACAAATCAAATGCCCCCCAGTGCTCCAACATTCCTGCTATTTTCGATACAGCATAGCACTTTGTTTCATTAACATCATTTACTTTCAAACATGTTGTTTCCTAACCCTGATGTCAGCCTCGGAAATGTTACATGTTGATATTACTTTAAGTTACTGTGTACAGATTAGATCATATCTGCCCACATGTTCTCCTATTAACATATACACCCCTGTAGCTGTCTTTCCATTGATAATAATGTGTAAGCTATTAAACTCATTCTGTCCCTTGCAAGGCATGTTCTGTGGTGTGAATGCATTTAGCTGCAAGACCTGTTTGTGATTTAATAGAGTTGATTGGTACAAGTTGCAGATCTCTCGTCTCTTATGAACAGCAGAGAGGCCCACAGAAAGAAGCCATGGAATCTATATGCGGCAGGCAGAATGGCATGCACAACAGCCAACAAGCTGCCTAGACCACTAGGAACTAAAGTAGGGGAGCCCATCACTACCACATGAAACTTACCTCAGATGCACCCAGTACTGGTCCCACCAAAAATAACACACGTTGTTGTCTTCCCTGGGCACCATTGTTGCTCTACGTCGTACCCATGAGGAAAAAGTGGGCAGGGCTTAGCTTGCTACTAATGACTTTTCACTTTTTTGACATGCCCCTGGAGGAAAAGATAGAGGCAGTTTGGCCAGGGATCTAGAACCAATGCCAACACATGGAGGGGGTTACAAGGCGGTAACAGGAAGCAAGACGTGTGGATTATTTGGGTGAGGTCAGAGGTGGAGGAACAGGTGTATGACCAGTACACCAGCAGGAGGAAGGAAGGTGCGGTGAAGTGTGGATGCATTTTCACTACCAGGGGAGATTCTGGCTAGAGTGTAAGTCGTACTGCAGTAGGAGTCTGTGTTTTACTGTGGCAAGTGTGGGTTGAACGTTTAGTGTAAGGAGTGAATGTGAAGTGTATGGTATGGGGTGAAAGAAGAGTGGTTGGATAATATTGTGGAGGGTGCAGTAGTCGTGAAGAGGAGAGATAGTAGTGTGGAGGAGGGAGTTGTGCATTAGGATTCTGTTGCAGAATCATGACTTTATGTTCTTTTTAGAATTGTTTACAACCAAGTGAGGGAATGTAGACTGTTGATAGGCTAGCAATCCTCAATCAAATGTTCCGTTGTAATGAAAGCTGCATCCCCTCCAGCCTGCTCGCTTGCCTAGCAACATTCTACAGTCCCTCACTTGGTTGTAAACAATTCTAAACAGAACACAGTCATGATTCTGCAACAGAATTATAAAGTACAAATGATGGCAACAATGATAAGTATGCACCATTACTAACAGGGAAACAACTTCATAACACACTTCTTCTCTCTACAAACTTTGTTAAAAACAAATAATCTTCATGAAACACAAAGGAAACATAACACCAATCAGAAATACAACATTGAAAGAGCTAGCTTGGAGGAGAGTATATTTACTTCAACTGTGCCACTCTCTCCATGTTCCACATCTCAGCTACGTTCACTCTCACAGCATTTCCACAGTCTCTCTCAACTATCTTTGCCTTGAGTACTTTGACTCACACTACCTTCCCTTCCTTGGCAATCACATATTTATCTTATCAGCTTGAACATACTTTCCCTGCTTACTGCCATGCTTACGATCAGATCACAATTTTGTCAATCTCCACTCTTTTTAATCTGATCTCTGATCAGATTAAAAAGAGTGGAGAATTGACAGTGTCTAGTGTGTGTCTAGATCAGTGTCCGACACGATTCTAGACAAACACAAACCACCTAGTGTCAAAAGTCTATTAGGCTTACGCCCCCTGAACCCTGCAAATGGAGACATTCATTGTGCCATGTGGGGTTATCCTGTACTGAAATACTCTTCACCTTAAAGCACCATTTTAGTCCTCATTCATGCTTACATACATTCTAATTCCATCCATTATCGTCCTGTTATACCTCTCACCACAACAATTACTCTTAGGGGGATACAGAGCATTCCTCCTGTGCTCAATCCCCTTACTGGTCAACAAATTCTGAAATTCCCTAGATGTGATTTGTGACCCTCTAAGGAAATCCCTCCTGCCAAAATACACTTTCCAAAACTTTTGTTATGTTGGCAGATGTAACATATCTAAGAATCCCCACTTCAGCTCATATAGACAACAGGTCCATGACAACTATAACATAATTATCACATACACTTGCAAAATTCAAAGGACCCAAAATGTCATTGTTAATGGCTTCCCGTGGAATACCCACAGCTGGTGGTACTTCCATGTGAGGAACCTTAGTCTATAATACCTTGTCACTGTCTTTGCATACTCATCAATCCCTCATTTGTTGATCAATGTATTCATCCATTTCTGTCCACCAGAAATCTGTTCTTATCACAGATTTGACCCTGGATATCCCATGTGTCCTTCATGTTGCAACATCACTACCACTTCTCTCATTCCCTCGGGGACCAACAACCTTTCACCTTGACACACATGCTCGCCTTGCACGCTCAACTCGTCCTTGACCCTCTTAAACATCTTGCTGTCCTGAACAAGTTTGTCTCCTTCCTCTCCATTCTCACACCATTTCCCTTTAACTTGATATAGCTCATCCTGTTCACACGCCTTAATCCAATCCTCCTCCTTGAGACAACTTTCCACATTAAATATATCTTTTATTTTATCTCCTAAACGCACATCTCTCCGAACATCATCATCTACAACTGCATCCCTTGACAAACCATTTGCAACCACATTTCTCTTCCCTGACACATGCTCAACAACGAAATCTAACCCCTGCAATTATGTCACCCACTTCACAATCCTTCTGTAAACAACATCCAAGCCTCTCTTGTTGAATATTTCAACTAATAGCTTGTGATCAGTTCTTAAAATGAATGTCCTGCCAAAGAGATACACCTGAAACTTCATGACCACCCAAACTACCGCCATTGCCTCATGCTCACCCCCGAATAGCGTTTCACAACATCCTTAAGCATCCTGAAAGCAACTGCTACATTATTCTCACCTCCAGCATCCTCTTGCAGCAGCACTGCTCCCAAACCTAACTCACATGCATCCCTGTACACAACCATCTTAAGCTCATCCTTGAAAACTCTCAATATGGTAGCCCTAATGATATCCTCCTTCACCCTCTTATACTCACTGTCACACTCCTTTGGGCAGACAAAGCTCACTCCTTTTCTGGTGAGTTTCCTCATATTGTTAGTCTTGCTCCAGAGACCCTCAACACATTTGGCATACCACTCTATGAGACTGAGAATAGGCAACACCTCTATCTTGTTTTGGGGAATGCTCAATTCAGCGATGGCTTTGACAGCACTATTCTTCGGTTTTACTCCACCCTCAGACAAAGTGTACCCTAAGTAATCTACTTCCAACCTGTGAAACATGCACTTTTCCAGTGTTAACCTGTGCCCAGCCTCTCCCAATTTCTCCAATACTGTTCGTAACCTGAGATCATGCTCATGCTCTGCCCGATCACATCCCCAAATCAATATATTATCTTGATAAAATGCAACACCACTAACCTTCCCCAGTGTACTGCACATCACCTTCGGAAATACACTTGCAGATGATATCACACCAAAGAGCATCCTCATACATTTGAACATACCCATGTGGGTGATAAAAGTTGTCACATCAGACAAGTAACAATGTCATCTAATTTGATGGCATGCTGACCTAAGATCAAGGAGGGAAACACATTTTGCACCAGATAAAACAATAATAAGCTCATCAATTTTCAGTAGGGGAAATCTTTCCACGATTACATTACTGTTTTCTTCACTAAGATCTATATAAATCCTTACTGGCCCATTGGCCTTCTTCACTATGACAATGGGACTAACCCACTCAGAATCATCTGTTTGCTCCATAATACCTTCACTCACAATCCAATTAAGCTCTACATCTACTTCTTTCTTAAGAGCCAATGGCACTTTCCTCACCGTGGACACTACTGGGATCTTTCGGAGCTTCAGTTTGATTTTATGAGCAAATTCTCCTAGACACCCAGCTTTGTCTTTAAAAACATCCAGTACTCAAGAACGTATGTCATCATCCTTTACTAGAGCACAAGTGGAAGACATCATCTCTGATGCCAGTGTACCTCCACACCTCCCACAGTCACTACTTTTTTTCCATGTGCTGTGTACACTGGTTCCTTGGCATTTGGGTCTACCTTCATCCCCAACACATCTTGACAACCCCGCGACAATAGATGTCCACTCACACTTATTACAAATACCCTGTTCATGGAACTTTTACCTTGAAACTTTAACTCAGCATGCATTTCCCCTTTTATTTCAATAGGATTATCTCCATACGCATATGCTTTGACATTAGCTTCCTTCAGTACACCAGTACCCAGCTTAGTTTCTCATCTGTCTCTTCCAATGTGTGTGTTATCCACCCCACTGTCAATCAACATCAAAATCCCAACTCCATTAACTACAACCAATGACCTTGGTTTCTTTATCCTGGTTCTTATTACTGCATTCACCACCTGAATGATCCTAAGACCCTCATGGAAGCCTGAATCAGTATCTTCATCCTCACAATCATTCTGCTGTACACTCCCAACTCTACTTGAAGTTAGTCTACAACACTTGGCCAAATTACCTCTCCTGCCACACAACCTACAATTCACATACACTGAGGTACCTTCTTTATCATTTGAAAAATGCTGCAGATTGCCACATCTAAAACATCTTTTTTGTAGGTGATCAGACTGTTCTTGCCTGGCCACCGCTGGTCCCAAACCTCCCTCTTTGACACCACAATCTGTTCTCATCCTTTTTCCGTCCTCTCAAATCGCCTTCTTTCTTGAGTCCTTGACCTTGGTTGACCACATTCCTCCCTCTAAGTACAACATTAGTTTCTCCTGATCCCTTGTCCTCCTCCTGGTTGAGGTGTTTTACACAAAAAGCAGTGCACTCAACCTGTTTAGCAATTGCTGTAGCCTGATCAAAATTTGGGTCTCTTTCTTTCCAGAACTCCTCTCAAACTCAGTAGTTGGCACACTTAATCATGAACTGATCCCTGCGATGCTCCTTCAGACAGTGTCCAAATTGAAACTTAATTGCCAAGCCTCTCAAGGTGCTGTGAAACTCTCCAATTGTCTCTCTGTCCATTCTCTGGTAGCAAAATGATATCCTGTCAATAGTTCATTCTCCTTCATCTCAAAGTGCTTGCCTAATTTCACAATGCTAGTCTCAGCACTGTTCCACACTGTCCCATCAGCTGGTTGTGTGGGATCTGATAATCTCATATATATCTCCTGCGCAGCATGGCATAGACAATGATACAATAGTTCACCCTTTCGCTCCAGAGCATAATTGGAGCAGTATACCGCAATTACACTTTAAAAAATTCTCCTTTGCATCATTCCATCTCACATTTGGCTCTCCTGCCTGGCAGAATAATGGCAGACCTCGAATATTAGCCACCTACACCACCAGGACTCAACAGTCCCCCTCAGTAATGTGACTAGTAGTGTAAGCTTCTTGGTAGGACTGTGAGCTATGACTGTGGTGTGGCTATGACTATCAGTATCAGAAACGTAGCATATTAACAGGATAATCTGCACAAAAAACAGTTGCAAAACATCCCTCAGATGCTCTTTGCTTCAAGTCTTTCACCTCTGTTCCTTGCCCTCCTACCAGTTGTTCCTTGGGTGACCAGTTCACAAACTCGTTCAGCAGGCTATGCTGCAGAGTACATCCTGACTCACTACGACACAATGCCATGGATAGAGAATAGGCCGGGTGATTGGGCATGCACTCTTACATGTGCATCAGTCTGTGCACAACACGATCCACATTCCAACGTAGATGCTCCCTTGCCAAATCTATGAGGCCAATGCTACGTTGCACGCAACCCCTCACAAATTGATAACCACAGACAGATCATCCTGTCCATTCACGTTCTCCACACAATCACAGGCAGATGTCCACCCTCAGGCAGACCGTTCAGTTGTACGGTCCTCTGCAGGCCGGCAGATCGCCCTGTCTGCCTAATCCCCTCCAGGGACCTCGCAAGATGCACAGCAGCTCTATCCAGGCCCAGGCGCACAGGTCCTTGGCCCGCTGTCCACTCCACTGCAGCAAGGGTGGTGATCAGGCATTGGTCCCAGTATAATAAAGCAAAGAAGGCTTCAGGTGAGTTGTTTTATTTTCCTTTATTAAGTTCAGATGTAATGAAAGCTGCAGTACCCCCAGCCTGCTCAGTTATCAGCTCCATCTGCTTGCTTACCTATCAACATTATACATTCCCTCACTTGGTTGTAAACAATTGTAAACAGAACGAAAAGGGGCTCATTACAAGTATAGCGCTGCAGGAAAAAACTGGTGGTGACGGAATTACCGCCACTTTTCCCACATCACCATACTACGAGTATGGTCCTGGAGTGGAGAATTTACCTCCAGCATCACACTGGAAATCAGCAAAATCGGTGAAATTGCCACTGCAGTAATTGTGCCAGTGGTAATTCTGACCAAAAATACCCCATAGAGTGTAATGGATTCTATAATAATGGGGATTAACTCTGCCACCACCACTTGTAATCCAGTGGTAATTCTGCTGGACCAAATGGTGGAAATGGTAATTTTGATGGGCAGTATTCCTGTTGATTTACCGTCGGAATACTGCCCAACTCATAATGTTGCCCAAAGTCATGATTCTGCAACAGAATCCTAATTTATAAATTATGTTATGTTATGTTATATGATCCGTCTCAGTGTCAGCAATGGCAGTCATTCCCATTCCATGCAGTCCCATAGGACTCCATGCAGTGTATTGCTGGTGTTTCTGTCACTGGGATGTTTTTCGCTGGTGGGGGCCCGATTTACCTCCAGCTCTGGGCTGTCGGGGGACCTCTAACCCTGATTGTGATGTGCATGTCTTTTCCAAGGATACTTCAACAATATGAGAAGGGAGAGAAACAAACAAGTTCCCTTTGATCTGGTGATAAGCATCTTATCCACCCAGACATGCTGGTATCCTCATATCATGCTAATTTCGACCATGTCTGCATGCATGGCCTCTGGCCACACACTGGTCATTCCTGAGAACCTGATCAAAACCCATAATCCATTTGTCTGATCAACCCTTAAGCATCCCTTGTACCAGGTGTATTACCCGGCTCCAAACTAATCCTATCTGATGGCTGGAATCCCTACTTACGGAATACCGGGCTCCTGTGTACTTACAAAGATTACATCTCCTCTCCACAATAGTATAGTACCAAGTCATAAAACCCTTGCCTGGCAACTGTTGACAATTTTTATGTTATTGCAGCTGACAAATGTGGTTAGCTCCCTTCCGCCAGCCTTCAACCTCGATCAACCTGCTTTCCCAGTCACACAGAGTTTATCTCACCACCTCAAGTTTCTTTAGCTTATACAACCGTTAGCTATAAGGGGACCTGCGGTATACAGATTTGTGCATGCATCATGTTCCTCTTATTCTGCAACTGCCCCAATCACAGTTTCCTTAAGACCCCCTTAAATGTATGTCTGTGCATGTATGCTCCAGACTACTGCGTCCCCTCACAGTGGTTTCCCTATTTGCGAATCTCCTTTCTCGAATGCTTATATCACTCTCCCCACTTCCCACCTTTAGGTGCTATGTGGCACTCCACACAACTATATTGTGTTAATATTGTATCAGCAGATTTGTCAGCATGTTGCTATTTGCCTGTGAATCTAAAATGTATCAACTATATACAAAGTAACCCTAATAGTAACACTCATCCCATTCTCATTAACTACATTAGGTACATGATAAATTGCAACACCGCACCATCATGGCCATCACCCCAGTCCTCAATATGGCACACACAACGTGACCCCCTCTTTCCCATTGAGACCTTTATCGACTACTCATACATTCCCTCTTTTAGTTAATACATAAACTAATAACCCAATTCCTTTCTCTTTTAAACCATCTTCTTGGGGAAAAAGGACTCTACAAACATCTCTCCTGCTATTCCCACCATGGGCATACTGTTCCGCTGAACAAACCCAAGTCCTCCCTCCACCACTTCCTCAATCTACCTGCTATTCCACACAATCACCCCAATTTGATGGAGGACATAAGACCGTACCTGGAGTCCCAACCAACCCTGGATCAATTTCTAACTCTGTGCACCCATGTGATAGGAAATGGCAGTGGGCCTAGCCTTGGACAGGGTCACATTCATCATGGCAGCTGTTTTAGGTACCTGGACAGAACAGCATTATAAGAACGTCTGACAGGTACAAAAGATGATTAGCAAAAAAACAAGAATCGGCCTGAGGATCTTCACAGCTATGCTCATCCAAAAAGGCACCCAAAAGAAAAGAGAGTCCAACCAAGGGTCACTTGTAATTCCTGCTTCCTTTTCCATGACCACGCTTAGGCTATGTAATGTGGCAATTGTCTGTGTCAGGGTCTCTCTTTTCTGAATCATTAGGAGGCCCAATGGTGCAGCAGGTGCTTCCAATTCTTTGGCACACATCCCCTTCCCCGACTGTTAGGAGGTTGAGGATGTACTTATTTTGCAGGTCTATGAGCAACAAGGCTTGCAGTTCTTCGTTAATTACTCTAAAAGCTAACTTGGAAGAATGTATAAACAATAAAAGTTCATATTGGGTAACTTGTACTCACTTTGTATTCATGATAGCGTGAACACCAGGGGCCAAGAGAAAAGAAAAGAACACCTCCGTTCAGCTGAACAGTCAATAATGCTCAGAAATGTTTATCAGAGCTTCTGTAAATGCTGAAGATATGTAATTGGACCTTCTGGTCCAACTCAACGATTCCACTTCTTCATGTTCAGGCAAAGTCATTGAATTGTCCATGTCTGATGACACAAGGGATGCAAGGGCATGGAGGACAAAATGGGCACAGATGTGGTTTTAGATGTTGGGCTGGCAAGTTTCAAATGGCTTTGTGGAACAATAAGAACAGACATGTGCAGTGTAGTGAGACTACACACACATTTCCAGGCTGGAGGTAATTGCCCGATATGCAAACTGTCCACAAGACCAAAACACATGAAGAAGTGCTGATGTACCCCCAGTCAGATCAGCAATGCAAAGAGTGCGGTAGTAGTTTCCATCTGTGCCAACAGGCACCGTGCCATTTCCCTTAAAACACAGAGAAAAACATGTGAGTAACTGGATCTTAACAGGTTTCTCTGACTCCTTAATCTATGTCAGAGATTTCAAGTACTTTCTCCAGACATTTCCACACTCCTGATTGACTTGTGGCACTCCTTTTTCTGGAAATCCTCTCATTCCTCCAGCTCTGCAACTCATCACCCCTTGTTCCCATTGATTATTCACTACAATGGGCCCTTCTAAGTTCAACTGGACTCTCTACATACATCGTACATCCTTCGGCTCTTTACGATCTATGCTTGTACATTCCTCTTCAATAGGTAGGACAGGAGCTGTGACTGACTGACCTTGAAACTGCCCTTGGACCCTGCACAGGGCTAGGTGAACCAGGCACTGTGCTTCTACTAATCTTTCCTCATCTGGAATAAACAGTCTAGGGACACCAGATAAGAGAACAAATGCAGCAAGATCCTATGGACCTTTTTCCCCACCCTCCTGATATGCCAGTTCTAGACATTATCTGCTGCAAAGCTATGTGCATTCACTATTGGATCTGCATTTATATTGTCATACTCATGCATGAGGTCATAATCAATACTTCTTTGTGGCTTCATTAACACTTCCTCAAATCCTATAGTACTAGACAGGTTAAAAATATCCACTTTCATATCGTCTGCTGAACCTGAACAAATAACAAGAAAATCAATAAAAACATAAAATCAAACATCCTAGTATACATTTTAAGACCAAGCTTTCCTCTCTGTATTTACAATACCATTACAATAACAGTCTTTGGTTTCAGTTTTCTCCCCTCCTACTGGAAAAAACTGTGAGCCCTTAAGCCATACTTAACATTGAGCTTGCTCTTGCACCTGTGCTGGTGGAGGGGTGCCAGTATCCCTTTGACTGTCACTGATATGAATCCAGCTCTTGTTGCCCTCCTCCTGCACAACAGTCGGAGTAACAGAAATCTCCCTGTGTGACCCATGGAAATGCTGTTCATTTCAGTGTCATATGAAGGACCGAACATAAACCAGGCACCCTCAGAGCAACTGAGGCTGGTGTAGATCTTTGGATTCTTAGACGTTTTCTCCTGTTGACTGTTGATGAAAGAACACAAACTGTGAAAATCAAGTCTGACACTCTTGGTTAAAGCCCTAAGCTATTCCCTAAACTTCTCACCAAGAATATCTGCTAACTAGTTTGCATCAGATGCTGTGGGTGCATGCGAACGTGGTGTGTGTAATCTGTGCCCTGTCACTATTTCATGAGGACTGAGATGGTGCTCATTCCCTTAATGATTTCTCAAATACAATAGGATGAGTGGTAAGCACTATATACAATTCTTACTTAAATCACCACAGATTTTAGACAACCAAGCTTTAAGAAGAATGTTGAAATGCTCCATAATCCCGGTGGCCTGTAGGTGGTACACTGAACACGACCTGTGCTTGACCCGCAAGAGTGAAGTGATTTCCGAAAACAGAGCATTAAAGAAGTTGATTCCACTGTCAGACTTCAGGACCTCACAAATTCCCCACTGTGGAAATATTGCTGCTGACTTAGCATCAGAGTGCACACAGGGACCGATTTCAAGCCATGAAGAAAATGGGAAAACTACCACTATAAGATACCGAAAATTATTACATCTCTGCATCATATCTACAAAATCTATTTGAAGCTTATGAAAAGGCCACAAAGGGCAGGGCTTAAATCCTCTTAACATCTTCATTGTGTTTCCAGGATTACATTCCCTACAAACTATACAGTTACCTACAAATGTAATTGTCTGTTCCTGTAGGTTTGGTATAAACCATTGCTCCTGTAGGTCTGCTGTTATTTGTCGCTGAGAATTGTACGACGGGTAGTGTAGTTGCTTTAGAGCCACAAGAAGCTGCTCTATACTCATTACTACCTTTCCCGTAAGCTCCAGTCTCCACAGAAAATCCATGAGTGAGAGGGTACATCCCCATCTTTGTCCAGAGATCCTTCTCATCTTTATGTGTTTTTTCCTTCATTTCCACAATCTGAAGGAAAGGGACTGCAGTATATGGGGTTAGCAACTATACCTCCTGGGAGACCGTTTTCATTTTCTGGGAATCTGTGAGGGCAAATATGCAGCTTCTTTCACTGCTCTGTTTGCGGCATCATTTCCAAGTGCTGTGGGATCAGTACGGTTAGAATGTGCAGCACACTTAACTATTCCTACCTCTGTGGACAGTGTTAATGCTTCGATTAGTCTGGATAACAGTGCAGCATGCTGGACAGGGGTCCCGACAGATCCCCTAAACCCTCTTCTCTACCATCTTGACAAGCCTGACTGTACAATGAAGGTGACATATGCAGAATCAACATAAATAGTGACTGCCTTCCCCTTGCTCATTCTCAGCGACTCTATGAGTGTCACTAGTTTTGGCATTTGCACAGAGTAATGAGAAGGCAACAGTTTCTTCGTCCTGATCTGATATTCCTCATCCACACTCTCAATTGATTTGTACCACCCCAATTTCTGTGGAACCGCCAACAAAGTGTACCTCACCTCCCTGCAATGCATCCTTCTTAAAATCCATCCTCTTTTCCTCTTCTCCCTCATAAGTCAAACAGTCATGGACAATGTCATCAGGTTTCACTGGTTTGGCCACATATGGTGCAGGAATGACAAGGATACACCTAAACAGATGTATGGAAGCATTAGATAGAATAACCTCACACCCCAAGGCACTTTGTGCTGTTAGAGTCGATTTAGATTTTTCCAAAATCTCAAAAACGGCATGCTCCTTATACGTCACTGAGCAACCCATCCGAATGGTAAAATACATTTAAATCGCAAATAACACTGCTGCTACAGTTTGTTCACACAGGAATTGGCCTTGCATAACTGGGTCTAGGAGTGCACTGTAATAAGCAAAGGGTTTATGGCCTAGTGATGTTTTCTGTGCTAGGACTGCTATCATCACCTACCTATCTGAGTGTGAAAATAGATTAAATGGCTTTTTGTAATCCGGGGTCGCCAACACCAGTGCATTGCTGATTGAAGCATTGAGCTCCTGAAAACTAGTCATCATCTCTTCTGACCATTCAATCGGATATTTCACCTTCTGCGCTCCCTTAAGTCTTTGCAGTGAGGTCCTAATGTAACTATGGTAGTCAAAGATCCATGCTCTACAATAGTTACAGAGTCCTAAGAGCTGCTGCATTTGTTTCATAGCAACTGGTTGGAGAATATTTTGAACTGCAGTGGTTCTCTTAAGCATTAATTTTCTTCCTGCGAGCAATATCACTTGCCCCAAATAGACTACCTCTGTCTGGCAGTACTGCAATTTTTCTTTGGCCACTTTGTACCCCTTCTACGCAAGCAGGGTGGGGAGGGTTATTGAGTCTCCTCAACACTGCAACAGACTATTAAATCATCCACGTATTGGTTTGCTGTACTGGACACGTAAATTCTCCAAAACCATTTGAACTACCCTATTAAAAATACTCAGAGATTCACAGTACCTCTATATAGTATATGCTCAAATCTTTGCCTATGATATCTGAACGCAGTAAGGAACTGGTAATCAGGGTTTAAGGTGACTGAGAAATCTGCATTTTTTTAAATCAATCACAGTGAAGTGGGTCGACCGAGTAGGTATGTTACAGAGAATGGTAGCAGGATTTGGTATCACCAGAAACTCTGCCGCAACAATGTTTTTCATAGGCTGCAAATTCTGAAAAATCCTCCAACTGGGCCCCTTCACTTTCTTCACAGGGTAGATGGCTGTGTTACATGGGGACACAGAAGACTTTATTATGCCTTGCTTTCACAATGCTAAAATGGTCTCATAAATCCCTTCACAAGCCGCACTAGACATGGGGTACTGCCTCACATGTGGCAATATCACGCCAGGTTTCTATTTTATTCACACTGTTCCATCACTTTTTAACAACCTCATAAAATGAGGTTTGCTGGTCCACATGTGGTCCGGCACCTTTTCCAAATCCTCCATCCAATATGGCAATGTATTTTGATGATGATCATGGTCTGTGGTGCTACCTTTTGTATTAGCGCTATCTGGCAAGGCACCCCAATCTCAAAAACCATCACTTCTGTGTCTTTGGCATCCTCAAACAATCCCTTAGTGATAAGGCTGTATCGATGCACAAGACTTTGCAGCACCCATCAGTGCCTAAAAGAACCACATTGTCCTTCTTGATAACTACCGCTTTTAGGAGAATTGTAGCAATGGTGCCCGGTGTTACCTCCTGCGACTCAGCAGGCCGAAACAAAAATTCAATCGGAATCTGCCATGTCTGATCTTTGATCCCCAAGACCCAACTCAACACCACCATTAATCCAAAAAGGAACAAAACTGAATGCACAGGCACTCCCTTGTCACGTTAACATTGTAACATGTATGCAAATGCACTGCTTCTCTCACCAGATACAACACTGGAGTTGAACATACTATACCTACCTCCGTGAAGGCGATCGTCATATTGAGCTTGCTTAGGATGTCTCTGCCCAAGAGATTTGCTGGGGTATCTGTACAATAGAACAAGGGAGAAGATAAATGTTGTATACCCACCTTAATGCATAGATCCTTGGTGTTAGGAACTGACGGGATAGCCCCAGAGAATCCCTGTGTGTCCATCATTTACCCTGACATGGGGAACTCATCTTTGTTGATGCAAGATGTTGTAGCCCCAGTATATATCATGAATGAAAACCTTTGATCACCTACCTTAACACCTATCCGGGGTTCCTCTTCTGCAGTGGCAGTAACAGACAGGACTGGACACATCAGAGATCCCTGTGGGCTGTCCTAATTCAGATATATGTTAGCACCTTGGAGCAATAAAGCATTCTCTCCAAAAACACTTGCTCCAGTATGGTGTGAGACCGTTCCTTGGGGTAAAGAATTCTTCTCCCATGCCTGTACCGTTGCTTGTGCTGGCAGGGTTGGGTGAAACATATGTGTCTATGCAGGCTCCACCAGGTTCTGTTCAACTCGTACTTGCTGTGATTGCACAGAACTTGGGGTCTATGGCATAGTCAGGGGTTTGCATTTGCTGGGCACCTACATTAAAATACTGTGGCTTGCTTTGACTATCTCGTACCACTTGTGCCATTATTCTGCACGAGCAACACTGGATCCCATACAATCCTCCATGATGACGTCCCATTGGCCCACTAAACCAGGCCCCATCCCATCAAACCAACCAAAAGACGCACCTCCTTGTGAAAAGCTTCCCCTACACCTCAGAAACCCTCTCCATTGCCACAGGCTGCATTGTGCGAGCCTTAGTTCAATATTCCTAGAAGCCTTTGTTGCCCTTCCAAGATGAAGGCATGCTGTGTCGATGCCACTTGAATTAGCCTGCCTGGTCCCCCCACCAATTGCTACCTTTGTCTTTATCAGCCAATCGATAGGACCAGAAGGCGGGAGCCGGCCCACTGACTCAAAGGCCCACTTCTAGGCCCCAGATCTTCACTTCACCACTTGCTCCTGCCTACAGCTGTTCTCGTGCTGCCATGTGCATCCCTCATTGCAATCAGCTGTTTTCTGCACTATGGATCCAATCTACAGCTGCACACCTGATTTAAGGTAAGCCTCGTGGCGACTGTACACGCATAGAGGCATGTGTGCTTAACCACGTGTTCTTTCCTGAAATGTTCTGCGTGTGGTTTAATTTCTGGCTATTGTGCGAGCCTTAGTTCAATATTTATAGCAGGCTTTGTTCCCCTTCCAAGATGGAGGCATGCTGCTTTGGTGCCACTTGAATTAGCTCGCCTGGTCCCATCTTTATCAGCCAATCGGTGGGACCGGGAGCATAGCAAGCTCCTATGCTTAACCAAATGTGTTCCCGTGGTGACTGTCTTGAGTTGGGTTCATTGTCCCTAAAAAGCTGACTTGTGTTGAATGTGTTGCTATTATTAAGGAAAATAATACACCCGCCAAATGACTCCTTATTTTGTGAATACCAATTATTATTTATTGAAGGTAGATGTCAGTACCAGAAGAGTAATGCAATCCTGGAAGAAATTAATTGCACTCTGACCCAACTTGTTGGGACTTCGTGTTTGGTAAAATAGGGACTATGGGAATGGACTGGATATGTACATGCACCACACTTTGAAAATATAAATTATATCAGAGGCTTGTGGGGGAGCATGAAAAGTGGGGTACTCTTCCCTGCTTACCTAGAAACATTTCCCAATGCAAATTAAAAACACCTATTTTTGAGATTTCGGTTCAATTTATTTTTAACTAGCGAAGCAACAAATATCAGAAATAAAAAAGATTTCCCCGGTGCACGATGCTGGTTTTGCAATTAAGCTTCCTCAATTGAGTCTCTGAAACATTTACTAGTAGAATGCATCATTCTCATCGAAGCTGTGCTCTTTTTTGGGTGAGCTATTTGTGGAATACATATATTCGAGATTTCAATTCGTTTTGTTCCTGTTATTTTGCAGGTCATTCTACTGCTTTTAAATTAGGATTTTGTGGTTGACTTGCTTGTGATTGTCTTGCTTTTCCTTTTCTCTTTTGTGGTAGTTTCGTGTTTCAATGCAGTTTTAATGATTGCAATTCTTGTTATGATATGAATAAGCTGTAATATCTAATCTTTCATTTGTGAAAGATTTTTATTTTATTTTAAACAATACAGAACAATAAACATAACATTTTAAAAAGTCACGTTCATGTTCATATTCACTGCCATTTATTTCCTCCACACACACAATTACAACCTTGAACTGTGGTGACATAGAATAAACATAGCCTTATATTAAGTATAGCACATGCGTGAGGTACATGGCATTTCCACTGGTGAATGCAGTCTTCTGGAACCCCGAGAGTCACTGGAAAAACAATTCCTTTGTGCAAAGGTTGATACACATGTATTATTTCTTTCTATTATAGGACAGTGAAGAACGCATTTGGGTATAGGACACACAATCACCCGAGCAAGATGCTTAACACATGCCATGCTTTTTGTCCTTATTTCTTCCTGTCCGGCCCTGAGCCCCATCCCCGTTCTGGAAAGGAAAACAGATGCGTGAGCAGGGAGAACATCTGAGTAAGAGAAAAGAAATCCTGTGCGCAGTGAAAACATATCAAGAACACTAAGAAAGCTGAAATATTGCTTGACAGAAACATGTCAGAAAAACATTGCAGCATGTAGCTGGATAAAGTGTTAACCAGGAGACTTATGTTCTTTGAAGCCATGCCTTACACAAGATGGTCAAAAGGAGATCAGGATCTTCTGTGAGATGCAGTCTGTGAGAACAAAGTGACTAGCTAGCAAAGTTGTCCTGGTTCTGAGTAAACCGTTTTCTACTCTTGTTCTGGACATTTTGGTTTCAAAGGGATTAACGCCCAAGGCAAAGTGCATGCATCAGAAAGAGGGTGGTTCCCCAATCCTGAGTTGGTTTCACCAGAAAGGCTTCACATGAAACCAGAACCCTTTTCTTCAGTTGTGGTCATGATGCGCTAGGATGCATGTGTGAAGTGGTACATCGATATATTCAGGAAAGGTGTGGGATGTTGGACAGCTTCTGCCACAGCATAATGGTATCTAGAGATGCCAGACCAGTGGTAAATCAGACCCTTCCTGATTACGATGATACATGATGTGAAGGAGGAACGGCTGAAGTTAGAAAAGACACGCAGCAAAGTAGGCAAAGGACCACTTAGTGGGCCTTCTCACTTGTTGTGGTGCACAAGCTGATAGGGAAGTTGAGGCTCTTTGTGGACAAGTTGGCCGTATATACATGTGGGATCTATTACAGGCATCCCCTGTTGAATATAAGCAAAATGTTGCCCACCATCAGAAAGACAAGGATATTCTCCACATTGGATATAAGATTGGCCGACAGTAATGAAGGATTTTCCTTTTGCAGCTTTTCCTCCAGTGACATCAATGGACACCAACTTGTTGCTTTGGTTGCACTCCTAACCTGACATTCATAAGGTAAATAAAGCCTTTTTGTTTCGCTTACCTTGCTTAGCTCATTGGTCTCTCCCTAGTGTTGCCAATGCAGGGGGAACCTGTATATCCTTGTGTGATTCTTTGTTAATTCTAAGCTGCAGAAACCCCCTTGCAGTGTATTACAGCCAAGGTACTTTGTACCCCTTTTATTTTTTCTTTTATTAACATTTATTCATATTTTTGCTACTTGTATGTGTCCAGGACAAGCTGGTGGTAGAAGATTGTTTTCTGTTGTGTTTTTCATTTTTATTTCCCCCACTTTTGCATTTTATCTCATAATACATACCCCTTTGAGCACCATATACTCAAAAAGGACGCACCGCACATTAATCAACATACTCTTTGGCCATCTTCCTGACTTCTGAGGTATGGACATACCACATAAGGAGAACCCTTTCAAGGGCAATGTCTTGCATTTCCTGGGCATGGCAGATTTTTGGGCATCTTTTTGGATGTGGGGGCTGTGACAGTCTGGTCACAAACCACCATCTGACCATGTTTATTTCTGTTGCTGGGCAGATGTGGGGCATGATATGATATTATAAGTTATTTAAAACGCGCTTAATACCCAGAGGTTTTCGTAAGTGCGGACCCGGGGATCAAACTTGTGGTGCTCTGTGTCGTCTTGCTTCGAAGGCAAGCAGTTTGCCCCTAAGCTATCCTCCCAAGACTGCACAGCCCATGACAATGTAAATGGTGGAGATCCTTCCCATTGTTGGGCTAGGGGTGACCATTAGTCCAATCTGGAACAAAAAGAGAACTTCTGTAGACATTCTTCAGATTGTTGTTAGAGCTAAAACCCCATCAAAAAGTTGCAGCCTGCAGATGACCTGAGAACGACCATTGAAGACATCCAGAATGGGCTTCAGGCAAGTCCCAGTGACACCCTGCCTATCTGGACTAATCTCCTGAAGACCCTTGTCAGTATTGTGACCTTTGAACTGGTGTGACCAACCAATCCTGACCTCTGCACCCGGGTTCGGCTCTCTGGAGCTTTCAGAGTGTCCTGTGACCATCCTCTGGGCTTGTAAACTCTGTCCAGGGCCTCCGCTGTGCAGCAGTTGCTGTTCTGAGTTCAGACCTGGAACACTGCTGGTCTATAGCTTGAGGCCTAAGAACAGTCCTCCTGCTGCTGCTCTCCATCCTGAAGAGGTGCCTTCCCAGAGCAGTTTCATTGTGTCAGCCAGGTGAGCACCTGCTGCTGCTGCTTGAATGTAATGATCTCCACTGCTGCCCACTCCTTTCGCATGCTCAGGGTTTGTGGGACTCATGGTGCTCTGCATATTGGGGTGCCTGGTTTGTTCTGCTTCCAAGTCACAGGAATCATCTCAGCAGAGTTCAGAACTGTCATCTACCTGGACCCAATCCCGATACCCAATACAACCTCTGCACCTACGACCCCTGGACCCTCAACAACTGAACCAATGATCGACATAAGTTGTCCCAGTGAATTTAGAAAATCAAGGGCTGGTTTCTAGAGGAATCGACTAAGGGGTGAGCTTGCATATCTGTTTCAAACCAATCTACCTGATATAGGAGTGTATTGGTCCAAAGTCCTGAACCATCTTCTTTCATGACTGGTCATGATCAGTGGAGTTCTGTCCAATGTTCCTCCGTGTGCTTCCCCTAGATGGGGGAACTAATCTCTGAAACTTACTTTTTTTCTTTCATCACAGTAAAAGTTGATTTGCCTACTCACTTTTCCAATATGTGTTGCTTTTATTTAAAAAACTCCTGACTTGGATCTCTTTTGAGCACTAGTCCTACCTACTTTCAATGCAATTTGTATTATATTGTTCTAACCTGAATGTTAATGCATATGCTATTGCTTTTAATATTACCTTCTATTATCTTCACTTGCTTTACTACATACAGTGTTAACCTGTTTGTGATAGAGTATCCTGTAACTGTTGTGAAAGTAAAGTGTTGGTGACATCTATGAGTTAACCTGTTTGGTGAATGTGCATATGTCTATAGAGTTGATTCAGTAGTACTACTTACATGCAATTGTTTTTGCTTTAGATTTGAAAGCTAATTCCCCAATATGGGCAACATTTTACAATTATTAATACAAGAATCTCATTTGCTGACTACTTGGGTTGATTCAAATGAATTCCAATCTATAAGAAATGCCCCCTTGAAAATCTGGATAATGTTGGCCCATAGCACTGTTTGATATAACAAGTAAAGCATTTGCAATGGTTCTACTAGAAGAAATTGAGAGCTGGGCGAGAGTAAACAAAGTATTGTCTATGCAACACATGTGATTTAGAAAAGGGATGAGTACTAATAGTAATATCTTTATTTTGCAACATATTACTAAGGTGGACATTTTTTTTTTTTTTAAATGCTGCCATTTTATGTTGCCTGTTTTGGTGTCAATGTGGTGTTTGATAGAGATACATGATCTGCTCTATGGCAGAAATTGTATAAAATGAGTATACCAAAGGAAGACTTCGAATTGCTAATTCCCCACCACAAAGACGTAGTTAAGCTTAGGCTAAACCACAGGGAATTCTTTGGCACCCATCCAAACTGATCGTAGTTTAAAGCAAGGCTTGTGTCAATGCTGTTTGATTTACATCTTTCAGATCTTAGTGGCAAATTGGATAACATCAGGAACTTTCTCCCCAGAAAAAAATGTGGAATGGTTATCCTACGCAGATGACCTAATCGTTTTGGATCATTCAGCGCTGGGTTTACCACATTGCTCAATGCTCTTTGATAAATACTTGAGAGATCATGACTTGGAGATAAATGAAGAAGAAAAACTCTGTGACGTAGTTCACCTTGAAGAGGAATTTACTAACGGGTAAGAACTGGTTGCTGCATAATAAGCCACTAGAGAGAGTGTGTGAGGTACATTATTTGGGATACCAGATTTCTTACAAAAGATCAAATGGTTTACCCGTTCAATCAATAGAAACAAAAATATACTTGTTGGTAGTAAAAATGGTAGTAAAAATCCAGAAGTTTGATAAGAAGTATGGGGCTTTTTCAATGCTACCATTGAGACTTGCCTCTGTCCGGCATTTGCAACTGACATTCCTTTATGGTCTGGTTGTAACCAGTCAGCCATCTCATAAACTACTCAATAGCATGGAGGGTTACACATGGGGTAAGCAGCTTAATTTGCACTGTTGCATGTATATTGACTTGAAAGGACTCTGTCAATATATGGTTGTTTTATGTTGGACATGATTAGAACTTAGCTCAGGAAACAATTTGCAGTTTGGGACTCTTTATATTCCATCTTGGAAGAGTCACTAAAGTGTGCAACTTCAAGTATAAGCTTTGACAATGTTATGTGCAACATTGAATTTGATTTTAAGTCTTCATGTATTCACACATTTATGGGATTGGAAAACTAATTAGGAGCATCTCTCAAACCTAGAATGAACAGTAGTGTTTCCGAGGTGTAGAGAGAGAGAGAGAGATGTAACCATATCTAAACATGTCCCAGCAGACAGGTAGCTAGCAAGATTGTTTATGAAATTTAATTTGAATCGAATTTTAACAAATGCATTTTGTGGTATTCAAAAGAAAGTAAGTATTTCAGGTAATTTCTGTGAACAAGTGAATGTAACAGAAACACTTAAACATCTTTACATTGAATGTGAAGCCTTCAGGGATGTCAATTGCAATGCTTTTGAATGATTTGTGCACACAAAAAGTATTTTATTTTGGAATTCTATTCACATTTCAATTATGGAATTTTGGAAGTGTATTATGAAATTGATTTGAAGGAAATTGACTGTATTGTTAAGATTGTATTTCGTGATATAAATAGAGCAGAAGATTTCCTTGGTGTAATCAAATCACTCGGTGGTTTATACATAAAAAAAGGGAAGAAATAGTGGGTCATTACCCATGTGGTAAATGTAGTGTCTGTCATTTAACCTCTAGAACTACCAGATTCAACAATTTACAAACCACCTATCCAGTAACGTTATTTACGTTATTAAGTGTCCGGGTGACCTGCTACATGTAGGCATGACAACAAGAAAAATCTCCACACTTATTAGCGAACACAGATCACGAATCCAGACTTACAGGCCGATTCATGGAATAATTAGCGCGGCGCAAGTGGGCAAAAACGTGCGAATCGCAGTGGAATAGCGAAAATCGCAGTGAACGTGCGAAAATCGCACGAAAAGCAGCGCACGTCGATTCATGGAAGTCCGTGCGCGAGAAAACCAGCGGATGTGCGATAAAAAGTGCGCGGCGCACGTTAGCGCACAGGCCATCTAACAGCGTGCGCCAGGTCACAGCGAAAATCGCACAGGCCACAGCGAAAATCGCACATAGCGCGGCGCACGCAATAAAAGTAGGCGGAACACGGGCGTAACACTCGGAATGGGGAACAACTTGCCAAAACGTGGGCGTCACGGGGGAAGTACAGGGCACAAGTGCGCGGAACGCCCACACGCTCGCCTACAACACGTATTCATGGAATAGAATAGGGGAAAAAAGCGCACGCTCAAACCAGCGCACAGGCACAAACACGACCGCCACAAGAAAGGAGGCGGTAGCGTCTCTGCGGCTGTAAGAAATGTGCGCCAAAAAGTGCGCCAACAAATAGCACCTATATACTGCCATGATGAATGTCCCATACTGTGGCCCTCCAGGAAAAATGACGTGCAAAGGGGTACCCACAAACACGGACACCCGCTGACAAAAAATACGTGTGCATGTATACCGGGGTGCGCGGGAAGTGTCACACGCGATTTGCAGGGTACGTGCATCACAGGGGTTCGCATGAAGTCATTCACGCGATCGGGCCTGGGGGAGCGGGCTACGTGTATTACAGGGGTTCGCGTGAAGTTCCACACGCGATCGGGCCTGGGGGAGCGGGCTTCGTGTATTACAGGGGTTTGCGTGAAGTTCCTCACGCGATCGGGCCTGGGGGAGCGGGCTACGTGTATAACAGGGGTTCGCGTGAAGTTCCTCACGCGATCGGGCCTGGGGGAGCGGGCTACGTGTATTACAGGGGTTCGCGTGAAGTTCCTCACGCGATCGGGCCTGGGGGAGCGGGCTTCGTGTATTACAGGGGTTCGCGTGAAGTTCCACACGCGATCGGGCCTGGGGGAGCGTGCTACGTATATTTCAGGGGTTCGCGTGAAGTTTCACACGCGAATAGCCTGGGCGCGTGAATTTGAGGGGTGCGCGGGAAGTTCCTCACGCGATCGGGCCTGGGGGAGCGGGCTACGTGTATAACAGGGGTTCGCGTGAAGTTCCTCACGCGATCGGGCCTGGGGGAGCGGGCTACGTGTATTACAGGGGTTCGCGTGAAGTTCCTCACGCGATCGGGCCTGGGGGAGCGGGCTTCGTGTATTACAGGGGTTCGCGTGAAGTTCCACATGCGATCGGGCCTGGGGGAGCGTGCTACGTATATTTCAGGGGTTCGCGTGAAGTTTCACACGCGAATAGCCTGGGCGCGTGAATTTGAGGGGTGCGCGGGAAGTTCCTCACGCGATCGGGCCTGGGGGAGCGGGCTACGTGTATTACAGGGGTTCGCGGGAAGTTCCACACGCGAATAGCCTGGGCGCGTGTATTTCAGGGGTGCGCGGGAAGTTCCACACGCGAATAGCCTGGGCGCGTGAATTTGAGGGGTGCGCGGGAAGTTCCACACGCGAATAGCCTGGGCGCGTGTATTTCAGGGGTTCGCGGGAAGTTCCACACGCGAATAGCCTGGGCGCGTGTATTTCAGGGGTTCGCGGGAAGTTCCACACGCGAATAGCCTGGGCGCGTGTATTTCAGGGGTGCGCGGGAAGTTCCACACGCGAATAGCCTGGGCGCGTGTATTTCAGGGGTGCGCGGGAAGTTCCACACGCGAATAGCCTGGCCGTGTGTATTTCAGGGGTGCGCGGGAAGTCCCACACGCGAATAGCCTGGGCGCGTGAATTTCAGGGGTGCGCGGGAAGTTCCACACGCGAATAGCCTGGGCGCGTGTATTTCAGGGGTGCGCGGGAAGTTCCACATGTGATTTGACAGTGTGGCTCCTCCCAGGTGTACCCTGTACACCCTCCACGGCCCCTGCAGGCAGCCCACACCACAGGGGACTACCCTGCATCCCTGGTCATGTCCCGCAGGCAGCCCACCCAACATGGGCATGCCCCCCAGCAAAGGCACATGTCTCCTTGAACTAATGAACACCAACACATGTCCCCTTGCACCCCCACCCCCCAGCACTGTGGGGCACCTGCCAGCAGGCCCCCACCCATGTCCAACTCATGTCTCCCACCACCCCCAAACCCCAGCCACCAGGGTCACCCTCCACCAGGGCCCCACTCATGTCTCCCACCACCCCCACCCCCCAGCACTGTGGGGCACCTGCCAGCCGGCCCCCACCCATGTCCAACTCATGTCACCCACCACCCCCAAACCCCAGCCACCAGGGTCACCCTCCACCAGGGCCCCACTCATGTCTCCCACCACCCCCACCCCCCAGCACTGTGGGGCACCTGCCAGCAGGCCCCCACCCATGTCCAACTCATGTCTCCCACCACCCCCAAACCCCAGCCACCAGGGTCACCCTCCACCAGGGCCCCACTCATGTCTCCCACCACCCCCACCCCCCAGCACTGTGGGGCACCTGCCAGCAGGCCCCCACCCATGTCCAACTCATGTCTCTCACCACCCCCACCCCCCAGCACTGTGGGGCACCTGCCAGCAGGCCCCCACCCATGTCCAATCCATGCCCCCCTGCACCTGGGTCCCAACATTCCCCAATCATGTCCGTAATGCCCATCCTCCCCTGCCAAAAGGCCCAACCAACTATCACACCCACCCACATATCAAAGGCAATTACATGTTACACCCCCAATGTAAATAATGCAATTTAACACATGTCTGTCACACACAATGGCTGCAAGTGAATGACAAAACACCCAACATGACATGCCTGAAAGCAATGAGATGATACGACACATTGAAGATTAAAAAAAATAATATGTATTGAACAGCAAATAAGAAAAAACACAAAGCAAATCAAACAAAACAAGATGAATGTCCATGAAAAAATTATGAAAAAATAAAATAAGCCAATCAAGAAGATAATCCTGGGTCCATGAGCCCTACCAAATTAAACCTAACTGACTACTAACTAAAAAGGGAACTATATACAAAAAAGTGGTGCATTGTCCAATCGCAACCCAAAAAAAATTCAAAAAAACAAAGGAAACCTAACCCTAACTATACAACTATATACAAAGGCAGCGGGCTATTTGGACGGCTCACTGGTTGTTGTCATGGGCCAGGGCATCCTCGAACTCCTGCTCAATGGCTTGGAGGCGGGCATGTTCCCTGGCCCCGAGGTCCCGCAGGGATAACGCAGTGTCAAGCTCAAACTCCCTGCGAAGACCCTCGAGGCACTCAGCCCGCCTCAGCGCCCTCCGCATGGAGTCCTCCACCCTGACCATCGTGAGCCGTTCCTCCTCTGCCCGCTGCCGCTCCGCACCTATCCGCTGGCACAACCTCTCCCACACGGAAGCCACTCCCATTCCAGGGTTCTCCTGCCCTCCGGCCGATGCCTGCACCCCTGATGTTGATGGCCCCGAGCCATGATGCCTCCCACGTTGAGCCTGCTGCTGCCTCCGACGCAACTGCCTGTGCCAGCACGACGGCATCCAGGCTGATGGAAACCACCGACGCCGTCGTGCACGTGCCCTGCCCGATGATGCCGTCACATCCTCCATCTGCTGGGGTCCAGTTGCTCTGGTGTCCACCCCTGCTGGATCTCTGACTCCCGACTGTGGCAGGGATGGGATCCCCACCGAGCTGGCTGCATTGGTCGGGGCAGGTCCACAGGGGGCCCTGGTGGCATCTGGGCTGGAAGACGGCAAGGAGAACGACTGGTGGATAGCCTGCACAGAGGAGGAGAGGGCCGCCACATTGGCCAACACATGCAGGAAACCCCCGAACATGGCCGATCCCAATTGGGCCACGTCGGCACGGTGCACTTCGTGATGACGTGCGTGCTCCTCCCGGGAAGCACGCACGGCATCACGAATCGCAGCCGTGCGCAACGCGACCCCAATCAGGACCTTCTCCGCACGGCCAGGGGTTCCCACGTCCGCAGGTGGAGGGGAGTCAGGTGACATGGACATCCCCTCTACCTGCGGACAGGCCTGGGACGGGGCATCCCTGCTGGTGCATGGTGGTGCACTCACAGGGTCAGGGACAGCGACATGCACAGGCCCCTCCACGGTGACCTGTGCTGCCTCCTGCCCCTGGCCCTGGACTGCACCACTTGCACCAGCAGGGATGCCCCCACCAGGCCCCATGTGTGCCCCAGTGGCGGCCTCCTCCTCCTCTGTGCAAACCACCAACCTGGATGGCTCCTCACCGTCTCCCACCGTAGCAGGCCCCTGTGGGGGCTCACCCACCCCTTCCGCTGCAGCCGTGGGGGCATCCCCGCCGCCTTGCTCCACAGCGCCGTCTCCGCCCTCTTCTTCACTAGCCGCTGCGTAGAGGGAGACAAAGAACACAAGCATCAGGGCACTGTACAATGGTCCCCTAGACAGGAAGCAATAGCAGATGAGCACCACTGTCAAAGTACACTTCCATCATGTCCCTCCACAACACATGGGCCAGTCCAGGCAAAACACACACAGTAACAGGCATGGTGCATGCCATGGACATTTCCATGCATGTCCAATGGACTCTTGAAACATTCAATGATATGTAACTCACATGCATCATGGCTCATGCCCATCACATGCACACACATCACCTCAGTCACATCCATCTGGCCCCAAACACACCAAACACAGCGGATACAAGGGTAATTTTGCTGCTTTACTGAATCTCTGCATTGTCACACACATGTGTCATGCATCCATGGCATGCACAAGTCACAGACACGCAGGTCAGGCACACAGACATGGCTACCATATATGTACCTGGCATCAGCACCCATCCCTCACCCCCACCCATGTTCAGGTACAGAGACTGGCATGCTCTCATGTTCATAATCTGATTAGGGCTCCCCATGCGGCATTTCAACACATGCAACAACCATGTGCATCACACATCACTGGTCGCACATGCATTACCATGATGTCCCTGCACACATACATGCATACATGGGCTATGGCACACATACAGGCAAGTATCATAGAACCAGCACACCGCAACATGCCCTGTCTCACACAGTAATGCATGGACACTTACCGCTCAACTCCAGACGGGCCTCCCTCTCAAGGATCTGGGCGTGGAGCGCTGGGCGTACGCGTTCCAGGACCCTCATCTGGATGGTACTCATGCGGCCCCGGCCCCCCTCCACGAGGCGCCGGGCCTTCACAAGGGTCCTGGACCTCAAGTCCTCCCAGCGCTTCTTGATCTTCAGGACGTCGCGGGTTGCCACCCCCTCCGCGTTGATGGCAACCACACAGTCGGCCCAGATCCTCTGCCGTCCTTCCTTGCTGGCGCGGGACGATCCAAAGAGGGCATCATACTGCCCCAGGACATGCTCCACCAGGACACCAACTTCGGTGACAGTGAAGCTGGTGCCCCTCTGCCCCTCTGGCCTGGGGTTGCCACTGGTGCCAGATGTGGAAGTGCCCGACATGGCAACCCCAGAGGCAGGTGTGGGTGGGCAACTGGGTCCTGGGGCTGGGCTGTGGAGCGATGTAATACCAGTCGGGAGTCTTCAGTTCCAGCAGGGGTGGACACAGCAACTGGACCCCTGCAGATGGCTGATGTGCAGGCACCAAATGGCAGGGCACGGTGGCAGCAGGCAGGCAGGCAGGCAGCAGCAGATGGCACGTGGGAGGCTGCTCGGGGCACTGGGGGGCAGTAACTCGGCCTTCTGGGCAGGAGCGTGGGCTTCCGTGTGTTTTCGCGTGGCCAGCTTGATACGGAGTGATTTGGCACGTGAAAATCCTGCACGTCAGCGTGAAATCCGAGGAAAGGCCCTTAGCGCGTAAGCGCGTCAGCACGCATACGCGATTCTATTGGACCAGAGTCCCTCAGCGCGTAAGCGCGTCTGTGACGTGACCCGCACGGGTGTTCCCCACTCAGGACGTGATGACGGGGCACACGTGGAGATACTGCACGTCAGAGTGTCATCGCGTGTAATTGGACAAAAGTGCGCGTACACGCGATTGGCCTATGTACGTGTATTTAATGGGTGCGCGGCCACTTACACACGCAAGTACGTCAGCGAACCTGTATCCCGTGGTGCGTGTGAATTTCCACACGCTATTGGACTGGGAACAGGATTCCAGGGCTGCGCGGGTCACACGCTGTATCCCGTGGTGCGTGTGAATTTCCACACGCTATTGGACTGGCAACAGGATTCCAGGGCTGCGCGGGTCACACGCTCGCCTAGAACACGCGCTAAGCATAAATTGCGGACTTTAACAATAACAAGCTCAGACGCCAGGATGAACATACCGTTCCTAGCAGCAGTGGCAGTGGGCTACCAAAGGAGGAGGAGGATAGTCAGGGCCAGAATATTCACACCCAGAACCAGCCTTTTCGGGATGCCTGATGACCAGGTGTATGGGAGGTACAGGTTTCCACCACACATCATACTGGACCTGGTGACTGAGTGGGAGGATGACCTCACATCACCCACCCTGTGCTCCCAAGCACTCAGCCCCCTGGAGAAGGTCCTCAATGTACTGCACTTCTTAGCCACTGGATCATTTCAGCGGACAAGTGCCATAGTGGGTGGGGTGTCACAGGCCACCCAGTCACGCTGCCTACACCAGGTCTTGAACATCATGACTGCACGCCCATCAGTCCGCAGGCACATATACCTGCCCAGAACACCTGCAGAAAGGCATGCTGCCGCCCTGGATTTTTACGTAGTGGCACGATTCCCCAAAGTGCTAGGTGCCATCGACTGCACCCATGTGGCTCTATGTCCCCCCAGGGCATCTGAGCACATCTATAGGAACCGCAAGCACTGGCATTCCATCAACGTGCAGGTAGCATGTAATGCCAAGGGAATTATCACCTCAGTATATGCCAACTATCCAGGCTCCACCCACGACAGCTTCATTTACCGAATGTCCACCCTAAGCCGGGACCTAGAAGCTGGGCGGCATGGCGATACATGGCTGCTTGGTGAGTATGTATGCCACTGCACATGCATGCATGTTGGATACTGAGCAAGGTCACAACCTCACCAATGATACCAATCCCCACCTCCACAGGGGACAGTGCCTACCCTCTCAGCCCCCACATGATGACGCCAATTCGGAACCCCACCACGCCACCCCAGGTAAGATTTAACACAGCCCACATTACAACCAGGGGCATAGTGGAGCGCACATTCGGAGTGCTGAAGTCACGCTTTCGCTCCCTTGACCGTTCTGGCGGGCAGCTGTTATACGCTCCCCCAGTAGTGTGCAGGATCATAGTGGCAGCATGTGTCCTGCACAACGTTGCAACACGCCGGGGCCTGGCCGTGGACATGGTGGTGGCCCCACATCCCCAACCACATGCACAGCCGCTGCGCATGGGAGGGGAAAGGGCACGGGGGGAGGCAGCCCGTACACAGCTAGTGGCTAATTACTTCACATAGAAATCACACCCCTGTGGAGTGCACACTGCCCTGGCACATTCCATCTGACAATCAATGATGACTCAACCTGACACTGATCCTGAATGTGTGGAGAATGAACCGGGAATTCCATGTCAGCCTGAGATTGTTCACCTGGAAGTGTCACAATGTGTGCATCCCTACCCACACAGACACCACCAATGCAGTTTTGTGAAGTTACACATTGAAGCAGCTAAAATGAATACCCACTTGCAAAATGCAACAAGAGGACAGTGCCATGTCAGCCAACCCAACCCCAGCACTGCCACACGACACACCGTGCCATGTCATGCTAATTGCAGGTAAACAAAGTAATCCCCACAACATGACATCACTCTCACTATGTACAGTGGCACTATTAGAAACCTGCAACACCTGAAATGCTCACAGCAATGCCGGACCAACAACATACTTGAGCACGTAGTACCATTAACATGACATCAAAAATGTAACATATTAGTAGTCTCACCACCTGGAAATGCCTGCACTCCCACCACTACCAACTGTGCAGTGTTGGCGCCATGTAGAGTTGTAGGTGCACTGCTGCCAACATGGTCCCCATCGCCAGACTAGAGGTCCTTGTGTGGACTTGAGGAAGGGACCTGCAAATTGGGAGGTAGACACAGAAGAAGAGTTACACATCAATGCAACATGCAGTGTACAACACAACAGCAATATGCACTAGGAATGTATACACAGTATTGACTACAGACTGGCCACACAGGTCATGGGAGTCCAACGTCACTGTGTAATTCACTGTCACTTGGGCACACCCTTTGCAAGCCCATGGAAACGGGAAGCAGGAGGGGTGTGTGTGACTCAAACCCAAGCATCTGAACCAAATACATTACAAGCCTGCATGTGCCCAGCCACAATGCAGCGTATGCCCACAGGAACCACGGAAGCCAACAGATCGGAGCCAACAGATCGGAGCCAACAGATCGGAGCCAACAGATCGGAGCCAACAGATCGGAGCCAACAGATCGGAGCCAACAGATCGGAGCCAACAGATCCTCCCAAAAAAATTGGGAATAAAAGAAATCAAAATAAAAATAAAAATAAGAAAAAATCAAAAATGGCCATTGATGGGCCCGGGGGGGTTGGGGAGGCCACCCAGGAGGTCCGAGGACAGGATGCACACCAGAACCCACCTGCGTGGATCCTGGGAAAATAAAACACCTCCATGGGCTCATGGCCCACACGGCTACCCTATTGTGGGAGTGTCACTGCTGTCGCTATTATCACCCTGTGCAGCTGCATCCGGAGGTGGTTGCACTATGGGAGGCAGCCCACGCAAGGCCCTAGTCTGCTCCTCCATGGCTGCAAGCATGCGGGTGTGGTAGGTCTGGTTCTGGAGGATGAGTGTGCGGAGGTCCCCATGCAACAACTCACGGGATGCCCGGACCTCCGCCCTCGTTGCCTGCATCTCAGCTGAGAGCGTACGGGTGAGACGCTCCAGCTGCTGTTCTGTCCTTTGGTGTGTTGAAGCCTCAAGCTCAACAAGAGTCGTCCTGAGGTGTAGGAGCTCCTGCCTCAGGGCTTCCCTGTGGCCCTGGGACTCAATGGAGATGGCCTCCTGCAGAGTCGCCAGTGCCGCCCGCCTGTCCCTGTTGGACCCCAACATGTCCTCCCTGTGTCACTGGCAGATGGAGTCAGTTGCCTGCTCTAGTTGCTCCATCAGCCTTTCTGGGGGGACAATGGAAGTGGCCACCCTATCCATGGCCTGAGCCATCATCTCGGATGATGCAGCCTGTTGGGTAGCCATACCGTAAATGGATTGCTCCCATGCGGTATTGCCAGGTGGCGTACGGCCACCACGTCGGCGGGCACCACACCTGTCTGGGGCAAGGCGAACTGCGCCTTGCTGTGCCGGCACTGCCTGAGGCTGCAGGACTGCATTCCCCCTCTGATCTGCTGGCCCAGGAACAGGATCAGATGTCGCGGAGTGTGACCCTGCATCCGTAACCACCAAAGGCGTAGCTGCCAACACTGACATCCCCATGGAGGGTACTGACCCTGGTGCAGGTGGGTGAGACAGAACAGAATCCCTCCCTGGAACACTCACCAGCGACGGCACGTAGGTCTCATCCGAATCAACACCTGAGTACAGCTCGGGGGAGGTGCAGCCAGAGACACCCCTTGAGAGCACGACCTGCAGCACTTGTGGGTTCTCCCCCACCACCACACCACGTCCCTCACTGGTGGTTGGTCGGCCCTGGGACACCTCCTGGGTCTGCACCATCTCCACAACCCCAGCAGTATCAGGTGCGTCTTCCCCTGCAAAGACATGAAAACAAAGTAATGGAGACAGGCATTAGCACCATGGCACACATTGAGGGCTGAGAAGCAAGAGAACCAGTACTTGATTGACATGTCCCACATGACTAGAACCCTCCCATGCATGCACCCTCACTGCGTATGAAGTGCAGGCAAACGGCACACACTGATGACACCAAGATGGAAGATGAACAATTTTCTGCATGCTGCCTGGCAGTGGCATCACACATTGGCCTGTGATTGGCAGGTGAAACACACATGCCATCACACAGATGGCATGTACCATTGCTATTGAGTGAAGATGGAGAGGAGGGCAGCACCTATTCATTCAGTCCAGTTCCCGCATGTAATAGCTTTTCTTATTCTAACAGGTCAGATTTTTCACCTGGAGCTGCCAGTCTGTAATGGTCAAATTGCACAGGGACATGTGTGTACACATGATATCCAGGTAACAAAGTCACTCCCCTTTACCATACCCATGTCAGACATGTGACTAGTGGACAGCGACATGCCTAGTGAAAGTGGTGGAATGCAAACAAACTGACTGAATGAACAGTGAAAAATAAGCAAATCTGTTGTGTCAAGGTGACACTTCAAGGGCAACTGGCGTGCAGTTGTGCTAGATGTCTACTGTTGGCAGAAGGGATACTGCTATGGCCAAATGCAGCTGCGCAGGAAGTATTGCATGAAGCACATGGCTGACCCATACGACTGAGGCGCACACACTCTCTCCTGGCACCCAAACAGAAGCCCTCACACACACACCATGCACATGTATGACACACACATGCATGTGCACTCACCGGACAATGCCTCGTAATCAGCCAGATCTCCCACGCCTTGGATCTGTTCCTCCGTGACGTAGGTCCCAGCGACTGACTCATGTGGAGTGAGTTCCATGTCTACTACTGGAGACCCACCTCCAGTCACTAGAGTTGCGGCATGACTTGAGGCCAGCTTACTCTTTGCCCTGCGCTTTAGGTCATTCCAGCGCTTATAGCAATCATTGGCTGTGCGCCTCACGATTCCAAGGGCACTTACGATGTCCGCAACGGTCTGCCAGTGTGCCTGGCGTTGTGCAGGTGTGGTCTTGGATCCTGCAACAATGACCATCTCGTTGTCATGTCCGGACACATACTCGACAAGTGCATTCAGTTCGTCATCCGTGAAGCTGGGCTTCCTGGACGGGCCGGACTGTGTAGCCGTGTCTGGGGCATCAGCCTGTGCCGGACGAGCACTCTTCCTCTTCCGCTTGGAAGGTGGTGGTGATCCTGAGTGTCCTGCGCCGCTCTGGACACTAGGGGCAGGAGCCCTGGTGGACTCTGTATCAGGAGTGTGGGATTGCACACTCAGCATGGGAGTTGGTGCAGGCATTGGCTCGAGTGTGATGGTGTCAGGGGGAATCTCAGCAGCATGGACTAGGACCGACACTGTCCTGGCTGGGTGTGTGAGGGCTGGGGTAGATGGAGCCGCAGCTGCCCCTGCAGCCACTCCGCCCTGCCTCCTTGGTGCAGTAGATGACCTTGCTGCCCCAGATCCACGTGGCATGATGGCATCAACGTGCACCAGCGCACGTGTCGTAGCCCTGCTGACCTGGAAGTCAGCCATGGAGTCAGCCAGGTCTGGTGCCACAATGGGCTGGTCCAACAAGGGCTGAGCATGGATGGTGTCAGCCACTTCAGCCTCAACGGGAGGGGGGGAGGGGGGGGGGATGATGGGTGCCCTTGACTGGTCCTCCACACATGGGGGGACAGGCTCACCCTGCAAGTTACGACCACGTCCCCTACCGGATCCACCACGGCCACCACTTGTGGCTCTTCCACCTTTGCCACCCTTACGGAATCCTCGCCTCCCAGCCATGGCACTGATATTAATGTGCGTATGGGAGTGGCTGTAGACAATTGTCCTGGGCAATTGGGGGTCAAAGGGGTTGGGTACCAGATGGTAATTGTACCCTAGTGCTCTAGCACGGCTGATTGTAACCCCTGGGGAAAGATGACGGGTCACGCAACGCACAGGAGGCCCAAAAAAGGGAGATGACGTGCACGCAACCCCTCCTAGACCACGTGTGCAGAAAGAAAAACCTGCACTACGCTGTGGCACCCAGTAACACAAGAATGAACGTATGCGTGTCACACGCAGCCTAGAATGACCTCTGAAGGGGTAGGCAACACACGGGGCAAGCACAGAAGTTGGATACGTGCGTGACTCACCGTCTGCCAGGTAAAAGAGCGTGAAGAATGAGCGCGTTTGGCTGGCTAAACCCCCGCCAAAAGAAGATGTGTACGCTGTCTGAGAAGACAGGACAACAGTAGAAGGGGACACTGTTTGAGGGAACAGGCCCAGGTAAACCAGTAAAAGAGAAAAAAGAGAAAAAGCTGTCAGAGGTAACAGGGAATACGAACTGGAAACGCCGTGAAGTAAATCGCGTGTGAAACGACAAGAAGTACAGATTTCACCCACTCGCTCTCCACGAAAAGCACGTACAAGGAAATGGTGTTCTACATGTACCTTATATACAGGCCCACACGTACAGCGTCACTTACGCGGCGTGTACGTTCACCAATCACACGCTTTGTCACTCCTGCGTGTAGATCCATTTTCACCAATCACACGCTTTGTCACTTCTACGTGTACATCCATTTTCACCAATCACACGCTTTGACACTGGGACGTGTCACGCAACAATTTCCTGCACGTGCAGGTGACTATAGGCGCGCATATGCTGTTGACGGGTTTACGCGCTAAGGGCCTTTGCTGACGTGTGGGATTTCACTACCTATCAGGCTGTCCACGCGTTCACACACGAGAGACCACGCTCCTGGCCAGGAGGCGAAATTACTGCCCCCCAGAGCCCTGAGCACGCTCCCACCTGCCATCTGCTGCTGCCTGACTGCCTGCTGGCCACGTGCCCCACAGTGCTGGTGGGTGGGGGTGTTGGGAGACATGGGTGGGGGACTGGTGGAGGGTGCCCCTGCACTGGTGGGGGTGGTGGGAGACATGGGTGGGGGCTTGGTGGAGAGTGCCCCTGGTGGCGGGGGGTGGTGGGAGACATGGGTGGGGGCCTGGTGGAGGCTGCCCCTGGTGGCGGGAGGGTGGGGGTGGTGGGAGACATGAGTGGGGGCCTGGTGGAGGCTGCCCCTGCACTGCTGGGGGGGTGGGGGTGCAGGGGGACATGAGCAGGTGTGCAGGGTAGTCCCCTGTTTTGTAGACTGCCTGCAGGGGCCGTGGAGGGTGTACAGGGAACACCTGTGAGGACCCACCCAGCCTAATCGCGTGTGATGATTCCCACGCACCCCTGTAATACACGTACCCTGGCTAATCGCGTGTATAACTTCCCGCGTACCCCTGTAATACACGTACCCTGGCTAATCGCGTGTTAAACTTCCCGCGTACCCCTGTAATACACGTACCCTGGCTAATTGCGTGTTGAACTTCCCGCGTACCCCTGTAATACACTTACCCTGGCTAATCGCGTGTTAAACTTCCCGCGTACCCCTGTAATACACGTACCCTGGCTAATCGCGTGTTAAACTTCCCGCGTACCCCTGTAATACACGTACCCTGGCCAATCGCGTGTTGAACTTCCCGCGTACCCCTGTAATACACGTACCCTGGCCAATCGCGTTTTAAACTTCCCGCGTACCCCTGTAATACACGTACCCTGGCTAATCGCCTGTTAAACTTCCCGCGTACCCCTGTAATACACGTACCCTGGCCAATCGCGTTTTAAACTTCCCGCGTACCCCTGTAATACACGTACCCTGGCTAATCGCCTGTTAAACTTCCCGCGTACCCCTGTAATACACGTACCCTGGCCAATCGCGTGTTGAACTTCCCGCGTACCCATGTAATACACGTACCCTGGCTAATCGCGTGTATGACTTCACGCGTACCCCTGTAATACACGTACCCTGGCTAATTGCGTGTTGAACTTCCCGCATACCCCTGTAATACACTTACCCTGGCTAATCGCGTGTTAAACTTCCCGCGTACCCCTGTAATACACGTACCCTGGCTAATCGCGTGTTAAACTTCCCGCGTACCCCTGTAATACACGTACCCTGGCCAATCGCGTGTTGAACTTCCCGCGTACCCCTGTAATACACGTACCCTGGCCAATCGCGTTTTAAACTTCCCGCGTACCCCTGTAATACACGTACCCTGGCTAATCGCCTGTTAAACTTCCCGCGTACCCCTGTAATGCACCTACCCTGGCCAATCGCGTGTTAAACTTCCCGCGTACCCATGTAATACACGTACCCTGGCTAATCGCGTGTATGACTTCACGCGTACCCCTGTAATACACTTACCCTGGCTAATCGCGTGTTGAACTTCCCGCGTACCCCTGTAATACACGTACCCTGGCCAATCGCGTGTTAAACTTCCCGTGTACCCCTGTAATACACGTACCCTGGCTAATCGCGTGTATGACTTCACGTGTACCCCTGATATGCACGTTACCCGCTTTGCGTTCCTTGTTTGGCTGCCCTGTAAACTGGTCCAGAGTTAGCGCAGCCCTTTGCGATGATTTAGCGATTTTGCTGGCTTTTCCTTGCGAGAGGGCGTTCTTGGGGGCGTTACTGGCGCTGCTGCAGGGTCGCTGCGATACTCTGCGCCACGGCTGGTTTGGGAGCATGTAATCCATGAATACGCTGTGCGCGGAAATCGGTTTTATCGCACGTGCCTGGCGCAGTCAATCGCACGCGGACACTCTGCGCCAGCCGATTGCGACACTTTTCTGCGAAATTCTATGAATTACCCTGTTAAAGTGTTGCAGCACGATTAGTACAACATTTTCTAGCTGAAAATCACACTGAAGTAGATATACACTGGATAGTGGATAATGAATTACAACAGGACTCAAACCAATTCTCCTTGCAATATAGACTAACAAAATTGGAGCAACGTTGGATTTATAGATTAAAAACTCATGAAATTGGCCTGAATGAAGACATTCAATGGCCCTTGCTGTTACAAAGTTGAACTGGTATTCTGGGACTGGCTCCCATTGGTTTCTTCTTTGATTATGCACATTGGCTGATCTAGTGATTAAACATACATCGTGAGGTTAGGGAGCCAGTTATCTTAGAAATTTTGCATTTTACAAAAGTAAACTCAATTCGGTTAATTACAATTGTCATTCGGGTTTCAATCTGTCTTCGTTTTCAACCTTAGTGGCATAGCCCTTTCCAACATGGAAATATAACAAAGTGCCTAGTTGAAAACACATTTTTTCTACACACCACGTGATATACCACGCACGTCCTCAGCGATAGGGTTGCTCCGCCCATGTTATACTCAAATACAGCGCCAAAGCAGGCAAGGCTACTGGAGCATTTGGAACGGCAGATTTGTTCATACCATAGATATGGCCGTGATACCATTAATTGTTCCACCAATTTAGAGGGAGTTCTTCAACATTGATCAGTAAGCTTTGTTTCCTTCGGTCACCAAGCCTCTAAGGACCAACACGGGGAATACATGTCTCTATTTTTTGTCCTGTCAGCGGAGGGGCAGCTGGTCACACTCGCAGCAGGAACTCAGCTTCCATGCATTTAGACATGGAGGAAGACTGGCCTCGGGGGCACACGCTTTCTGGGAGTAGCAATCGGTTTGCTACCCCGGGAAGCCGTTTTCTGGGTACAACATTTTGACCCATGAGCATTCTCTTGATGCATCGGTCAGGGATAGGAGAACGAATTGTGTGTTTTCCGTCACTGGCCCATGCCCGTGCAGCTTGATGGCCATGGGGAACTCGCTGTCTCGGGGGGCAGCAACCGGCTTTGCTGCCCCCCTAGATATCTGTGCCTCAAGTTCACCATTTACCGGCAGGGCACCATTGCACCGCCAGTCAGATGGACGATCTTCTCCTAGCACATGACTGTGCTTATGTGACTGACTCTTCCAATGTATTTTCACAAATATTGGAGGTAGCAGATTGGCAGGATACCAACACCGACCATACGACCACTGCCAATCTGAGTAAATCTGAGAGAACTGACCGCAAGACCAATTGGGGGGTCTGTCCCTTCACACACAGGGCTGTTGCCCAAGGTAATAATCACTGTATGGTTCCACAATCTTGGTAGACAGGAAATGGTTGGTGGCTGACAAATACAGACACGAAAGGGCCTAATGTAGTATATACAGTCAGCTTATTAATTATTTTTTATACATGAAAGGGATATCTCCATTGGAATCCACGTAATGGCCGAGAGGGAATAAACTGGTCCTACCATCAAAGACAACTGATGTGCTGTCTGCTTTTATGGATGATGTCCTTATCCATAGATGACAGAGGTGCACAATAGAACATTGCTGCCTGAAAACTTCATTATAGGTAAGGCATGTTATGCCCACTGTTGAACCACTCAGTTTGAGTGTGGACACGAATGGTGGTGTGGCCCACAACATATTCTCTGCTACAAATTGCTCCCCGGTGTCTTTTATTGAATATAATATTTTTAGACATGTGGCTTCATGACTTCCTCACTTGTCTCACATTCTTGCCCACTGACTTCTGTGTGTTCCTTCCGGGTGAGGGTACCCGATGTTAGTGGTTCAGTGGTATACACACAACCCTTCAGAATGTATAGGCAAAATTCTTTTTTTTTCCCCACAAAGCAAATTGAGTCTAGATGATGCTTGAAGATGGCTCAGGCACAGATGGCCCCACCCAACATCATGTATTGATTCTCATTGTGAGTTGGGTTGCCCCTTACTTGACTTATCAAAAGCCAAGTTGGGTGAAACCACAATGTTAGAGAAAAGTGCTAAGTTTTTATTATTGGTTGTACATTGTAAAATTGTTGATTTAGGGATTTATTGAGATATATGTGTTTTTTCTCTTTCTCTTCTGTGATCCCTACGACTCATCAATGGGCTAAAATTTGGAACATACAGGAACAAACTGTTAATTATGCCACAAATCAATTCAACAGACACCAATTTGACTTACAAATAAGATTGTTTGTGTTCTTTTTTTATGTCCTGATGAGGTGCACTGGTGGGAAATATCCCTGTTAACCAGCTGCCTGAAACTTGAGTCGACACGACTACAGTTCACTTCCCTTAAGAGTCTGATTGTACATGGGTCTACATTAAAACCATGTTGTGATTCAATATGGTATCTAGTCAATTAATCTAAAACCATTCCATCTAATACCATTCCATGGAAATGTTTCCATCTAAAATATTTCCATGATATATAATAAAATATTGAATTTTTTTGGGGGGTAAAGGGTTAATTTTTGTTCCTCTGCATTTTAAAGGATAAAAAGGGTTTTTTGGGGGGACCCCCCTAAATAATTAAAAAAAAAAATACATTAGATGGACAATTTTTAAATGGAAACATTTAGATGGAATGACATTAGATGGAATGGTTTTAAATTAAATTACTATAAACCATTGAATATATCAAAGAGGTTTGACAATATATGCAAGTTAAGGATTACATTTTGATGCACTTTACTGGACAATGAATATCGTGCATCATCTAAGGACTAAGGACTATAGGATATACCTGTTGGTTCTTCTTGAACAAATGATCATTATTGTGATATTTTGGCCCAAGTATGAATGTTTTTTTCTGAATGAGAGTGAAAGTGATTGAGATGAATGTGTTGATACATGAGGTCACAGGTGGGTGTAGTGTTTTTATAAAGGTTTTAACGATTGTCAATCAACAATTGTCATTTCTGTACACAGTTTTAGATATGATGATGATGTTTATAAAAGAAGTAAGAAAATAAACAAAACAATAACTAAGTATTGACAAGATTCAACTTTTGAAATTATTTTTGTATCAAAAGGTATTGTTTTCGAATTGATAATTAATATTATAATGCAAAGAGGGCCTGTACATGTCGCTTGACATTTGCACCTGTTGTGATCTCATCGGACCACTACACTACCCCCATATCTCCTAAAGGCTGAACCTTTCTAGTCAGCCACACCACCTTGATTAACTTTGTCTAGAATTAAGTGCCTATTTCCTGTTAACTATAATAGGGTCTCATGACAGAATCCTCCGACTAGGGCTGGTTTTGAAAATTGATCTTGACACCTACTGTAAGATCAGACACCTGCTTGATTTGAGAGCTCATAATGCCTTCATCACCTTGAAAGTCAGTTCCATTATATTTGCATGCCATTCAAGTTGATGTTGGCTGTGTTATGTACCAATTATTTAATGGAGAGAGAGGTTTAATATTTTTCTAATAAGGAATGATATGTTTTGGATAGACTATTATTGTTATTGTTATTAGTAGTAGTTTTAAGATTATTATCATTAGGGTATTTTTAGAGCTCAGACCTAGCTTTTGGAAGCAATGGAGTACTTACAATCATAGGGGAAAGAATCCGGTGAGGGAAGCAGAGAAACAAGGGAGCAATAATCTAACAACAAGGTTTGCTGAGGTGGAGTGCGGACAATTTGGCAGCAAGGGATCTACAAGCAACTAGGCAAGGAAACAGTGGGGAGCAGATCACTAAGGGGCCGATTCATGGAACAAACGTGCGCCGAAAAACTACGCGCAAGCAGGCGCAAGCAGGCGCAAGCGGAAAAAAAGAGGCGCACGCGCACGCGTGCGATTCATGGAAGTCCCTGCGCGTGTCTTCCTCGGGATGTGCGCCAAACCCGTGCATGGCGCACACGTCACTGCAACATCCCGAAAGACGTGCGCGACACGCACAGTGAAAGCGCACAACCTCTGCGCATACACTAGAAAGTGGGCGGAACACGGGGCGTAACGCGCGGAATGGGGAACAACTTGCGAAAACAAGGGCGTGACTGGGGATGTACTGCAGGGAAGCAGAGGGAACGCCCACATGCACCCGAACCACACGTATTCATGGAACCGAATAGGGCAAAGCCACGCACAGTGAAAGACAGGCACAAGCCGATACACGTCCGCCACACGAAGGCAGGCGGTAGCGTCCCTGCGCATTACAAAAGTGGCAACATACAGCAATTGTGTGAGCGGGGCACGTGTATTTCGGGGGTTCGCGTGAACTTACTCACGCGATCGGGCCTGGGGGAGCGGGCTACGTGTATTTCAGGGGTTCGCGTGAACTTTCTCACGCGATCGGGCCTGGGGGAGCGGGCTACGTGTATTTCAGGGGTCCGCGTGAACTTTCTCACGCGATCGGGCCTGGGGGAGCGGGCTACGTGTATTTCAGGGGTTCGCGTGAACTTCTTCACGCGATCGGGCCTGGGGGAGCGGGCTACGTGTATTTCAGGGGTCCGCGTGAACTTTCTCACGCGATCGGGCCTGGGGGAGCGTGCTACGTGTATTTCAGGGGTTCGCGTGAACTTTTTCACGCGATCGGGCCTGGGGGAGCGTGCTACGTGTATTTCAGGGGTTCGCGTGAACTTCTTCACGCGATCGGGCCTGGGGGAGCGGGCTACGTGTATTTCAGGGGTCCGTGTGAACTTTCTCACGCGATCGGGCCTGGGGGAGCGGGCTACGTGTATTACAGGGGTTCGCGTGAAGTTCTTCACGCGATCGGGCCTGGGGGAGCGGGCTACGTGTATTTCAGGGGTTCGCGTGAACTTTCTCACGCGATCGGGCCTGGGGGAGCGGGCTACGTGTATTACAGGCGTTCGCGTGAAGTTCTTCACGCGATCGGGCCTGGGGGAGCGTGCTACGTGTATTACAGGGGTTCGCGTGAACTTTTTCACGCGATCGGGCCTGGGGGAGCGTGCTACGTGTATTACAGGGGTTCGCGTGAACTTTCTCACGCGATCGGGCCTGGGGGAGCGGGCTACGTGTATTTCAGGGGTTCGCGTGAACTTTCTCACGCGATCGGGCCTGGGGGAGCGGGCTACGCTTATTTCGGGGGCGCGCGGGAAGTGACACACGCGATTGAGCGGGGTACGTGTATTTTGGGGGCGCGCGGGAAGTGACACACGCGATTGAGCGGGGTACGTGTATTTCGGGGGTGCACGGGAAGTTACACACGCAATTCCATCAGGGTACGTGTATTACAGGTGTGCGCGATATCAACAGGGTACATGTATTACAGGGGTGCGCGGGGAGCAGCACACTTGAATTGCACGTGTGGGTCCTCCCAGGTGTTCCCTCTACACCCTCCACGGCCCCTGCAGGTGGCTCACACCACAGGGGCCTACCCAGCACATGTCATGCAGGCACCCCACCCACCATGCCCATGCCCACCAGCCAACCCACATGTCAACTTGCACTACTCCCCCCCAACGCATGTCCCCCTGCACCCCCAGCCACCAGGGGCAGCCTCCACCAGGTCCTCACAATCCCCAACACACATGCACGTCAGCGTGTAATACGAGGAAAGGGCCATGCGCGTAAGCGCGCGTGGAAACTGCACGTCCGCGTGTAATACGAGGAAAGGCCCATGCGCGTAAGCGCACGTGGAAACTGCACGTCCGCGTGTAATACGAGGAAAGAGCCTATGCGCGTAAGTGACGTGACGCGCGCGTGCGTTTCCCTCAGCACGGGTTAAAGGTGAGCGGCCCCAGCAGTTCGCTGTACGTGCCTTTCGTGGAGACCGACGTGTGTTGCTGCTTCCTGTTGTTTCGCGCGCCATCACAACTTCACAGCTCTCAAGGACGTATCTCTTCTTTTGGCGGGGGTATTGGCTACGCGTGTTTTTCTGCATCGCGCTAGTCAGACGGTGAGTCACACACGCTCTTTTTCCCACTGCGGGTGCCCCTGTGTATCGCACCCATTTTTGATGTCATAGTAGCCTGCGTGTCCCACGCATACGCGTTATTCGTGTTACTGGGTGCCACCGCGTACTGCGGGAGGTTCAATCCACGCACGTAGGCTGCAGGGTTGCGTGCACGGTTTTACTGCAGTTTTGGGGTGCCTGAGCGTTGCGTGACCCGTCACCACATCACCGGGGTCACATACAGCCTTGCAGGTGCAGGGGGGCTGTTAACATCTTGCTTCCCACCCCCTTCACCCCAATTGCCCAGGTCAATTGTGGTGTACACCTCCCATTGGCACCACTCCATCTGTGCCAGCACTACTACATCTGTGCCATGGTTGGGAGGCCACCAAAGGTGAGGGGCGCCTCAGCTGGGCGTACTCCTCGTGGCGGGCGTGGTCGGGGACGTGGCCGTGGTGACCAGGGAGTAGGGGGACTCCAGGGTGTCCAGGGCAGCCACAGAGGGGGAAGAGGCAGGGGTGCGCCACTTGAGCACAATGTTGTGCCATGTGTCGGTGCAGCCATGCCACCACCCCCTGTGGTTCCGGGGGATGCAGCTCCTGCATCTGGCACTGGCACCCATATGACCCGGCAGTCCGTTCCATCGACTGCCACGGGCCCAAGGGTGGTGGTAGCTGCAGGTGCAGCTGTGGACACCGCCACCCAGGCTCAGGGTCTGCCAGCGCAGGCTGCGTTGGCACTTGAAGAGCCCTTGGTAGATCTCCAACAGGCCAGGGGGGAAACCATAGGGGCACGCTGGGCTGCTCAGACCAAGACACGTGTCCCTGGGGCAGTCATGTCATCTGCTGCCCCGAACAGCCGGGTGTTGGCAAGTGCAGGGGCAGATGCACCCAACAGCACCCCGGTTGTGAGCCTGCCAACAAGGACCATTGCGGCCAACCACCCTGCCACAGCTGATGTTGCTGCGCAGGGTCCATTAGTGGGCACCCAGCTGCCACTGACACAAGTCAGGCCTCTGGTCATCCCTCCACCTGCCACTCCCTTGGCTCAATCCACCGAACCCACTGGCCATGCTGGTCAGGGCGGCATTAGCCAGCCAGGGTCTGCGCCACAGTCCAAGAGGAGGAAGGTTGCACCTGCAGCACAGGCTGCGACCCCACACACAGCCACGACCTCCTGCACGTCGAGGAAGAAGCCTTTCTGTAAGCAGGAACTGGACTTCCTCGTGGACTACGTGCGGGGCCACAGCCGTGACATGCTAGTGGGTG
Organism: Ambystoma mexicanum; assembly: GCF_040938575.1. NCBI lineage: Eukaryota > Metazoa > Chordata > Amphibia > Caudata > Ambystomatidae > Ambystoma > Ambystoma mexicanum. The sequence continues at coordinate 654,951,759 of NC_090933.1, read as the reverse complement.
CCAATAGTCAGACCACGGCTGCCCAACGTGACACCCACTGGAAGCATGTTGCGGAACATGTCAGTTCATTCGGCCATGAGGTGCGCACGGCGCAGGAGTGCAAAAAGCGTTGGAATGACATCAAGCGCAGCACTAAGGCCAAGCGTGCCTCAAATTACAACTTGACTCTGGTGACTGGCGGTGGGCCTGCACCAGAGGAGGAACAACTCACTCCGCATGAGGCTCTCGTTGCGGAGTTCATACCACCTGAATTGGTCAAAGGAGTGGGAGAGAAGCTGGACTTTGATGCCCAGTCCAGTGAGTGTTGATGCGTGTTTGTTGAGGACGTGTGTGGTTCACTTGTGGGATGTGTTGTGCATGATTGCTGCTACATGTCACGTGTACATGGTTCTGATGTGTAAGTAATGCAATGCTACCGTCATGCATGTCTCCTCTGCCTGCATGCGGGACTCCATGTAGGCATGCTCCCTTGCCCCTCCTCCGCCACTCTGCACCCCAGTTCCACCTTTGCACTGGTCTGCTCCAATCTTGCCAATGTGTAGTTTCTTGTCCATGTGTCCTGTGTAGATGCTAACTTCCAGCGTAGAATCTGCCAGACATATGCCATGTCGTACAGCCTTAGTACTCGATGCAGGGTATCTCACTTGTACTGTGCATGGGTCAGATGTCCCGCAGGGACATGAGTGCCCATTCATGCTCCATGTGCATTGCACGCATGCCCCTATGTGTCCTTGACTGGATGATCACTGTAATATCAGTCCTTGGTTACATACATTGCCTGCCATCTCATCAGCCTTCCCATGTCAACTGTGCCTCAGTCCTGCGTTGCACACATGTTTAGGCTCTGACAATCTGTGTGGCTCACAGGCCTCAGCCTGTTCAAAGGCCAATGACTCTGTCCAACTCTTGTTGTGTCTTCTTCACACGTGGGCGGCCTCCGGAGTTTCCATCATGTGTCCTGCCCACTGTCCCAGCATCATTTGCAGTGTTGTCATTTGAATCACATGAAGCTGTTGATGCCAGTCAACACTGCCTGTCAATACACAGGTGTATGGTCAGCCTTTTGATACCATGATAGGCATCCCTGCTTTGGTACTGGGGTGGAGGGGTGCTTGGCTTCTGGACATGGTACACATTGAATGCACAATGCACGTGATGTCTGATTTTGACATTGCACTGCCTTCACATTTCCTGGCACACACCATGTAGTGCTTGTACATGTAGGTAGTGAGTGGCGTACACATTTTCTGCACTGCATAGACCCACTTCCATGGAAACTGCCACCTTTCAACAGGTCTGATCACAGAAGCTATTCAAAGTAGATCCAGCATGCATGCCAGGTCATATGTTGTGTGTCACATGTCTGCCTGATGCCTTTGCTGTCGGTGTGTGTGTGTGTCGTGTGCTTCTGACATGTGTATTGACCTTTTCCCCTCTATTTTTCAGGTGATGACGCAATGGAGGCAGAGGATGGTGTTGTCATGCCAGACACAGGGTTGGTAACGCCACATCAACCCGGCACTAGTGGGGGTCGTGGGGTGGTAGGCCACGAAAACCCCCAAGTGCTGCAGTCCATCTTGTCTCTGGCTGCCTATGAGTCCAGCCTTGATGACGACTCTGACGTCCATGTTGAGTTGGATGACCATCAAGTCCATGTGTCAGGGGTGAGTGATTCTGATGTGGACACTCCTCTGTCTGCGACACCTGCACTGAGGGATCAGACAGTCTTGGTTCCTCCGCCCGTGGTGGATCGGGACGCAGGGTCACCCTCCACACCAGTCACTGATGTGCCTGGGACATCACGTCGACGGGGGCATGTAGTCGTGCAGCCGCAGGCGGTGCCAACACAGCGAGGACCCCCGGTCCTTGGGTCCCGCAGGGGTCAAGCCCGGCAACGCGGTCGCCGCGCGCAACCGCTGTATACTGAGTGGGAGCAAGACATGACTGCCAATTCCGAACGGCAGGGGGCAGCAATGGAGAACATCGCTGAGAGCATGGAGCGTGTGGCCCGATCTGTGCTCCCCCCTGCTAGGCAGGTGCTTCTCCAGCAGCAGGCGGCACGGTCCACGGCCCGCTCGCTCAGGCTGGGCATGGCGGCCTCAGACAGGGCACGCCAGGCTGAAATGTCGTCTCTGCGTCAAGCAATTGCTGCTCACGCAGAGGCGCACATGGATGCCTTGAGGGAGGAGTATGCTTCCCTCAGATCCACTCTGGGTGTCCTTATGATGTCCCAGAGGCAGCGGGCAGAGGAGAGGTTTGCACAGCTTGAGTGTACCATCTCGGCTGAGCTACAGGCTTGCCGGGAGGTGCAGCGGTTGTCCAGCCAGGCCTTGCAGGAGGAACTCCGTGTTACACGTGCTACCTTGCAAGAGGAAGCACGTGTATCACGGGAGGTTCTGCATGCAGACCTACGTCACATCGCCACACAGAACCAGGCTCACCCGTCCGGCAGACTTGCTGCCGACGAGGGGCAAGCTGCGGCTAGGCGTGGCCAGGCTACTGTGCCACGTCCTCCTTTCCAGGATGAGCCAGACTCGGACGACCATCTATCTCCCACATAGGTCGTGCTGTGCAGGCGTTGAGCCCATGGAGGTTTTTTTTTTGGCTCAGCATCATCGCATGTGGATGTTGAGCAGCACCCTGTACCTCCCCCCTCCTGGGTGCCTCCCCTCCCCCCCGGGTCGTATGTGGCCATTTTTGATTTTTCTTCTAGTTTAGTTAGTTAAGTTTCTGTTTGATAGTTAGTTTAAATAGGTAATGTAGGTTTTCCATAGTTAGTGTAATTAGTTAATAGTTCAGTTAGTTTAAAATTGCTAGTCTATTGTGCTTTCATGTGAAGGTGCGGTGCTTTGTGGCTTTTGAAGGCATCCACTGTCTGTTCCAGCTGGGCCCTTCATGGTTGTCTTGTGTATGTGTTTGCTGCTTGGGTTCCTTGACTCACATATGCCACTCCTGCCTCCCTTATCCATGGGCTCGCAAGGATGGTTCGGTGTTACAGCATTTTACACAAGGGCATTGGACTGTCATATCTGTGGCATATCTGGTGCTGTGTGACTTGTGTTGACGCCCCTAGTGGGGATGATTTAGGTGTCATTGTCCACTGTTCAGCTTTTGCTAGATGGGGTGTATCATGATTAATGTAGACATTGATTGCTATGCATTGTGTAGTATGTTTCATTTCTTTCCTGTACATGTGCTTGTTGCTATTCATGCTGTAGATAGTGTTCCACACTTTGTAGGTGAAAGACGGACTGATGGTGTGATTTGTGATGTGACTCTCTGACATGGTCAAGTAATGAGATGCCTGATGAGACACACACAGATGACTTTGAAGCATTAATCATGTGTTACATGCCCTTTCTGCAGGGGGATGAGCCTCCAGAGCACCTTTGCCAGCAGACATGTCCCATTGGACGACGGAATTCTGGACCCGTTTGTTGGTGCCCACGTGCACATGTGTGCAGGAGCAGAGGCACAGTGATTGCAGACCCACATCCTAGTACTGCTGACATGTTCCAAGGAACTCCAGGCAAGGTGAGCATCACAGGGGGGCCACGACACAGCAAAGCTTGCACCAGGCGAGTTGCACATGCAGGCTTAGTCACAGCACTGAGGGTGAGCTTAGACGAATATTGGTGTTGAAGCACACAATGCAGCTCAGATGTGTTTGTGGACTGATGGCTGCTGATAGTAGGGTTGTCTGGGACACATGCAGGGGCAGTGGCACATACCCTCCGGTACACCAAGGTCCATTGAGCCACTTGTATCAACCATGTAGCCTTCCGAGACATGGAAAGGGGCAGCTCACAGGGACATGCAGCAAGGGACATACTCGGGTGCAGTGCATGTCTTTTCCACGTACTTCATGATAAATGCACTGCCAACTTTGTTTCGGTCATGGTGGTACACAACTTGCTCTGTAGTCATGGCTTGCAATATGGGTCTGTCTGCTTACCCAGGGAACATTGCATGTTGTGTGAATTGTGACACATTGGTGTTCCATTTGCCACGCACCCAGCAGCGGCTGCCTTACTGCATTGACTGTGTATGACCCGTCACAGGGGTGATGTTATATATGGGTACGAAGCATCAACCACAGATTGTCTGTTTGTAGAGTAGTCTGTTGCTATGGGGCATGTTTGGTGTAGTGTTTTTGTGCAATTGGCACGTACAGGTTGTTGACTGTGTCTCTCTTTGCAGCATTGCAGTGCTCCTGTAACCGGACCTGAGAGTGCGCAGGCAGGAGGCCAGCACTCAAAACCAGAGCTAAGTGTCTTGTTGTTTTTCTTACAAACTGCTCTGCATAGGCTTGCTGGGGAGTGTACTGATGCATGGATGTATGTGTGGTTCAATTTGGTATGTTATTTTCTCCCTAATCACCCGTGATCCTATGCAATGTTGAAACCTGTACCCTCTACCCGGTGTTCCTGCTTCCCGTGCCTATCCAAGCAACGTTCCCTGACCCTCTTTTACCCACTGGGGTTGCGGATGCCTGTGTAAGCCCCGAACTTGCAGGCGCCAAAACCCTAGAGGGGGTGGTGGGTTCGTACCACTCCTGAGCCTGGACTACAGAAGGCCATGACAATGATGTCCAAGTCTGTTTGGATTGTGTATGTGTTCATGCAGGTTGTACATTTTCGTGCATTCCCTAGTTTCATGTGTCATTCCACCACTCCTCTCCTGCCGCTCATTCCAGTCATCCAGTGTGTCAACACCTGTCCCGACTGCATATCCCTGAACCTCCTTCCCCACCAGGGTCTCAGGGGCCTGTGTGAGTTTGACCTTGCAGGCACCCGGGACATGGTGGGGGTGGTTGTTTCGTGGCACTCCCGCGCCTGTACAGGGGACCTGTGACAGTACACATCCATTCATGGTGCATCATCCTATGTCATGTACCACACATGTCTCACATCCTGTCGTGACATTGTTTTGCTGTGCTACCTTGGTTGTTGCATCATTGTGGTAGTACTTGGCCTTTGTGAGGTACTGCTACGTCAATTCATCTACTGGAGGGTGTTTGGGTTCGTTTTTGTGCCTTGGATTTTGTGTTTCGGAAATGAGTGTGTATTCTGAGGGTTCAGGCATCTTTTTACACACAAGGTGGGAGATGGTGACGAAGGGTAAAGGTGATCCTGTGGCCAGGTGGAATTGAGGTTTGGGGGCTCCATGACCCAGGTGCAGTTGTTCAGTGGGTCATGGTCATTTGTGAGGGAGGGGGGGGGTTGTTGTTGATTGTTGCCTTGCCCTGCAGTGTGATGGGAACTCTGACATAGTAATGGTGGTATCCCATGTACATGTTGTGTTCTGCTGATCAATGCCTGTTCATGTGTTGTGTTTTCCTTTCAGGTGCGAGGGGATAGTTGTGGTTTGACATGCTGGGGTGTACACATGGTGGATGTTCACATGTGTTGTGTAGGGAACACTGATGGTCACTTGAGTGCACATGCATATGTGGAGTGCATGTCCTTGCAGAACCACACACTTGCACTCTGATGCACTACATGTACTCCCACCCTTGCATATACACATGTACACTGTTTGCCTTCTGGTGCCCACTGTGTCCCGGCAGCACATGTTCTGTGACCGATCATGGATCCAGTACATGCCTGATTTGATGTTTGACGTGGTCTGTCACTTAGATGTGATGCTCAGGGTGTGCATCACACACAATGGCTGTTCACTGTGCTGTGCGCTGAGCAGTGTGATGCAGGAGTAGGACACTGCACACATGAGCTGCAGTGTTGATTTTGCAATGCATGATGTGCATGTAGACAGGCATTCATTGTGATGTTACGTCTACGACTGTTGTAATGCATTTTGAAATGACTTATTTTGGGTGGGAGGTTGTTGGTCTGTCATTTCATCTGATTCCGGGTCAGCCAGCAGTGTCCGATGCCACTGTGCATTTAGGAAATGGCAATGTGTACCTTATCGTTACTGCATTGGTGTATGGGTATTGCGTGCCATGACATGTTGATGTTTGGGAGGGTTTGTGTGACATGACAGTGATGGCCATGGCCTGGTTTGCAGGTGTGTGTGATGCACACCTTGCATGTCCGTGTCATCCGCTTCTCAGAGCAACTAGCTGGGGGTAGATTTCTCTCCGCAGCAGGGCCCTCCCCCTGGAACAGACTTCCGGCCTGACTTGAACTTGAGGGGAATCATCTCCAGTTCTGGAAGCACCTCATGTCCTTCCTCTTTGCTTCTGCTTACTGTCTGCCTCTCCCTTGCAGAATTCTCCACTGGAAGTGCACAGGAGCTGCAACTGGGCCACTCTCACCGACCTTGGTCCCTGGCCCAGCCACTCTCCACTTGCACTGCCTCCCTGGCAACTCCTGCACTGCAGTACTGTCTCTCTATCCCTACAGCCCTCCCTTCCCAGCACTTGACTGCACTCACCTTTGTAGTTGCCACCAGGTGACCTATGTATTATTTTTTCGGGCTACTTCCCCTGTACTGGACTGCCCCCCACCCTTCCCCTTGCACTTTTCCCATTCCCCCTACCCCTGCACTTGCACGATCCCAATGACACCTGGCCTAGTAGTACCGTTCTCTGTGTTCCCTTGTTCCCCCCTCCCTGCCTCATTGCGCCTTGGAATACTTGTGTATGGCCCATATCATGTCATATGTCATATGTGTGCCTTTTGGTCACACAGGATAGCTTGTGTTTAAGTAGCTAGGGATGCAGACGATGTGGCACTTCCATGGCAACTATCTCAGGGTGGTAAGGTTGTGACAGTTGACTGTCTCTTTGTCATCATCGATTGTCACCTGGTATGTGCCAGGCCTGTGTGCACTCCGCAGGGGTGGGAGTTTAGGTGAAAAATGTGGCCACAAGCTGGGTCCGGGCTTCCTCGCCACGTGCCCTGTCCCCTCCCATGGGCAGCGCCTGTGGTTGGGGATGTGGGGGCACCACCATGTCCACCGGGACGCCCTGCCGTGTTGCAACATTGTGCAGGACACATGCTGCCACAATGATCCTGCACACTACTGGTGGTGCATAGAGTAGTTGCCCACCAGAGCGGTCAAGGGAGCGGAAACGTGACTTGAGCACTCCGAATGTGCGCTCCACTATGCCCCTGGTTGCAATATGGGCGGCGTTGTATCTTACCTGGGGTGGTGTGGTGGGGTTCCGGATTGGCGTCATCATGTGGTTGCTCAGAGGGTAGGCACTGTCCCCTGGGGAGATGATAATAGTTGAGATAATTAGGGTTTGGATATTTGTCTGTGTGTGACTTGCATGCATGTGCAAGGGCATTTGTACTGACCTAGGAGCCATGTGTCGCCATGCTGCCCAGCTTCCAGGGCCCGGCTCAGGGCGGACATTCTGTATATGAAACTGTCATGGGTGGAGCCAGGGTAGTTTGCATAGACAGAGGTGATGATTCCCTTTGCATCACATGCCACCTGTACATTGATGGAATGCCAGTGCTTGCGGTTTCGGTAGATGTGCTCAATGGCCCTAGGTGGACGTAGGGCCACATGGGTGCAATCTATGGCACCGAGCACTTTGGGGAAGTGTGCCACCCTGAAAAAATCCAGGACAACGGCCTGCCTTTCTGCGGGTGTTCTGGGCATGTATATGTGCCTGCGGACTGAGGGGCGCGCTGTCATGATTGCCAGTACCTGGTGTAGGCAGCGTGACTGCGTGGCCTGTGAGACCCCCCCCACTATGGCAGTGGTCCGCTGAAATGACCCAGTGGCCAAAAAATGCAGGACATTGAGCACCTTCTCCAAGGGGCTCAATGCTTGGGAGCAAAGGGTGGGGGATGTGAGGTCATCTTCCCACTCCCTGACCAGGTCTAGGATGATATGGGGTGGAAACCTATACCTGCCATAGACCTGGTCGTCAGGCATCCCAAAAATGCTTGTCCGTGTTGCGAAAATGCATGCCCTGGCTATTCTCCTCCTCCTGCGGTGTCCCACGATCAGTGCAGCGACAAATGGGGCATTCATCGTAGCTGTATATACGCGTTTGTTGTTTGCGCGCACTTTTATGCTGTGCGCGGGGACGCTTCCGCCTGCCTTCGTGTGGCAGACGCGTTGACGCCTGTGCACGTCTTTTGCCGTGCGCGTGTTTCCCGTGTTCGGATACGGCCCGAGTGTCATCGCGTGTGATCGGAGGGGAGTGTGCGTACACGCAAGTGGCCTGGGTACGTGTGTTCCGGGGTGCCGGGAACTTTCACACGCGATTGGTGGAAATCCACGTGTGTTCTGTCATCACGTGCAATGAGGGAAACACCTGCGTGCGTCACGTCACTTACGCGCATAGGCCCTTTCCTCGTATTACACGCGGACGTGCAGTTTCCACGCGCGCTTACGCGCATGGCCCTTTCCTCGTATTACACGCTGACGTGCATGTGTGTTGGGGATTGTGAGGACCTGGTGGAGGCTGGCCATGGTGGCTGGGGGGTGGGGGTGATAGGGGACATGAGTGGGGGCCTGGTGGGGGCTGGCCATGGTGGCTGGGGGGTGGGGGTAGTGGGAGACATGGGTGGGGGCCTGGTGGAGGCTGCCCCTGCACTGCTGGGGGGTGGGGGTGGTGTGAGGCATGGGTGTGGGCCTGGTGGAGGCTGCCCCTGGTGACTGGGGGGGTGGGGGTGGTGGGAGACATGGGTGGGGGCCTGGTGGAGGCTGCCCCTGGTGACTGGGGGGTGGGGGTGGTGGGAGACATGGGTGGGGGCCTGGTGGAGGCTGCCCCTGGTGACTGGGGGGGTGGGGGTGGTGGGAGACATGGGTGGGGGCCTGGTGGTGGGTGCCCCTGCACTGCTGGGGGGTGGGGGTGGTGGGGGACATGAGTTGGACATGGGTGGGGGCCTGCTGGCAGGTGCCCCACAGTGCTGGGGGGTGGGGGTGGTGGGGGACATGAGTTGGACATGGGTGGGGGCCTGCTGGCAGGTGCCCCACAGTGCTGGGGGGTGGGGGTGGTGGGGGACATGAGTTGGTGTTCATTAGTTCAAGGAGACATGTGCCTTTGCTGGGGGGCATGCCCATGTTGGGTGGGCTGCCTGCGGGACATGACCAGGGATGCAGGGTAGTCCCCTGTGGTGTGGGCTGCCTGCAGGGGCCGTGGAGGGTGTACAGGGAACACCTGGGAGGACCCACACTGTCAAATCACATGTAGGACTCCCCGGCACCCCTGAAATACAGGTACCCTGCTGAAATCGCGTGTAAAACTTCCCGCGCACCCCTGAAATACACGTACCCTGCTGAAATCGCGTGTAAAACTTCCCGCGCACCCCTGTAATACACGCGCCCAGGCTATTCGCGTGTGGAACTTCCCGCGCACCCCTGAAATACACGTACCCTGCTGAAATCGCGTGTAAAACTTCCCGCGCACCCCTGTAATACACGCGCCCAGGCTATTCGCGTGTGGAACTTCCCGCGCACCCCTGAAATACACGTACCCTGCTGAAATCGCGTGTAAAACTTCCCGCGCAACCCTGTAATACACGCGCCCAGGCTATTCGCGTGTGGAACTTCCCGCGCACCCCTGAAATACACGCGCCCAGGCTATTCGCGTGTGGAACTTCCCGCGCACCCCTGAAATACACGTACCCTGCTGAAATCGCGTGTGAAACTTCCCGCGCACCCCTGAAATACACGCGCCCAGGCTATTCGCGTGTGGAACTTCCCGCGCACCCCTGAAATACACGCGCCCAGGCTATTCGCGTGTGGAACTTCCCGCGCACCCCTGAAATACACGCGCCCAGGCTATTCGCTTGTGGAACTTCCCGCGCACCCCTGAAATACACGCGCCCAGGCTATTCGCATGTGGAACTTCCCGCGCACCCCTGAAATACACGCGCCCAGGCTATTCGCGTGTGGAACTTCCCGCGCACCCCTGAAATACACGCGCACAGGCTATTCGCGTGTGGAACTTCCCGCGCACCCCTGAAATACACGCGCCCAGGCTATTCGCGTGTGGAACTTCTCACGCACCCCTGGAATACACGTAGCCCGCTCCCCCAGGCCCGATCGCGTGAGAAAGTTCACGCGAACCCCTGGAATACACGTAGCCCGCTCCCCCAGGCCCGTTCGCGTGAGAAACTTCACGCGAACCCCTGAAATACACGTAGCCCGCTCCCCCAGGACCGATCGCGTGAGAAACTTCACGTGAACCCCACTGAAATACACGTAGCCCGCTTGCCGTGTTGGTACAGGGTTAGCGCAGCCCTTTGCGCTGGATTGGGGATTTTGATGGCTTTTCCCTGCGCGGAAAGCGTTCTTGGGGGCGTAACTGGCGCTGCTGCAAGGTCGCTGCGCCACTGTGCGCCACGGCTGGTTTTGGTGGCTGGAATCCATGAATACGCTGTGCGCGGAAATGGGTTTTGGCGCACGCGGCTGGCGCAGGGATTCGCACGCGCACACTGTGCGCCAGCCGCGTGCGCCACTTGTGCACTGAATTCTATGAATTGGCCCCTAAGTCTCATGTAGGGGAGGAGTGGAGCATGTGTGAACATAGGTGTTTAGCGAGGAGCCATTCCTCGAATAGAGTATTTTCAGTTCCTTCCTGAACTGTAGAAGGGATGGGGCAAGTATAATGTTGACTACAAGGAATTTCCAGAGTCTTGGGGCCTAGATAGAGAAGTCCTGTCTTCTGGTTATATCCTTCCTACACCAGACATCTGGACATCCCCGGTGGTATCCATAGAAAGGTTTGAATGTAAAAAAACATATGGCATATGTGTTCTAATTTCCGCTGTATGAAAGTTTTGAACAGCCGAAGATTTAGAACAAATATGCCATAGGATGCCATTATAGCAACCAAGGGGTGCGTGAGCTTGCGGGGGCATTCCCAGGACCCTTGTTTGTAATAATGGCACGGGTGGTTACAGGGGTGTCCCCCCCTTCCTTTGCAATAAAGTAAAAAAAAAGGACCCTCTGGCACTCGTTCACAACCACGATAGTGAAGGGAACTGCCATTGCAGTGACACAGGCAGCCAGCAGCACACAGAGAAGTGTGAAGTGTGCTCCCAAATGGGATGTCCATGAAAAAAACGAATCAAAAAGTCAGCGGGAGAAAAAAGTTTTTTGCGTAAATAAACTTAATTTTTTCATCCAACTGACTTTTTTGCATTTGGGTTTTTCATGAACATCCTGCACCTGTAGTGTTCAGGTCTGCATGTGTTCTTACATGTGGTGGATAGTATAGGATTTGAAAATTATAAACAGTGCTCTAGATTTGGAAGTGTGAGTCTTTTACTCCCTATCTTTTAAAGATGGGAGTAAAATGATTTTTAGGGTGTGAAACTGTAAGTTCAATTCCCAAAGGGTGTATTTTATAAGCGAGCAACAATATGTTTTAAATAGAAAACAAAAAATGTTTTTGTAATAATTATTTCTTTGCACCTAGTTATTCATACACAATAAAAGATATATGTTTACTTCTTCCGACTAGGCTATAACAGTAGTTTCTTTCTGTGGTACTACATGCACTATTGGTCCAAACCTATCCAAGTAGCTGTATGAGTGAAAATAGAGGCAAGGTTCTAGGTGTCTTGTTTCCAATTTTTTGGTTGGGAGTATTTTTACTGCCTATTTATATTTTTGGGAGTACTTGCCTATTTTTAGGGAGTAATAGTAGCCGATACACCCCTTATCTGTAGGGCTGATTATGCGGGTGTCCAGCGGGAGCCAGTGCAGTTTGATGAGGGTCGGAGTGATATGGTTGAATTTGCAAAGCCCTTTGATGAGTCCTGCTGCAGAATGCAGGACACATCTCATGGGAAGGCCTCCAAAAGGACATTCCCACCATCCAGGTGGGAGAAGACCAAGGATTGGACAGCAGATCAGAAGTTGTTTTCTTTGTTGAAGGGCTTGATTTTCTGCATGAGATAAAGCTGGTATCAAGCTGTTTGTGTCTTCCTTGCTATGTGATGTTTTAAGGAGAGATGTCTGTTGATGTTGAACTAAAGGGACTTGATGCAGGTTGTCAGCTGGGGTGTGAAGTCCTTGAGCTTGTGGATAGCACTAGGCATCCAAGACAGGGTTAGTGTGGGGCCTGCCTTGAGCCATTGTATGTCTTCAATGGAGGATATCTTGATTGTGGAGCTGTGTGTCAATGCTTATTGGTGGATGTGGATCTTGTGTGGAGCAAGGAGGGATCTGACCTGTGGGTTTCTGGGGTGAAACATGGAAGGTAGGTATCAGAGACAAATCAATGCTATAGTTAGACCAGATCAGCTATTTTGGCCATTTTATCTTGGGACATTTGATGGAACTGAGAGGTGGCCAAATTGATACCATCAAAAGCACAGGTGCCAGACCCCCTCAGTCAGCCCATCAGCCTGTAACCCAGAGCCCCCTCAGACAGCCACCCAGACTGTACCCATACAGTACCACCAGGCCAGGAAGAGGGGATAGTCTGGATGCCCTGCATAAAGAGGGTGTACAGGTCCAGATTATCCCATCCGGACCTCACAGATCAGCAAGTCCTCACCACCAACCGTATTGACATGTGCATCAGTACCGGCCCTTGGCAGAAATCAAGCTTCACATACAGCCTGCCAGGTACACCACAACAGCTATTCTCCCCAATTGAGCTGTTGACATTTCTCCATTTCTGTGCCACAGGTACATTTAAAAAAAACTGTGGCCCTGGCATATGGCATTACTCAGCACTGCTTCTCACACAACCTCACACATATCCTGAATGAAATGATAAGACACCTGCACCACCACATATCATTTCCCACCTACCTTAGACAAGCAGAGGCACAATTCTACACCCTTGAAGGCTCCCATAATGTGGTAGGTGGCATTCATTACACACATGTGGCTTTGTACCAGGGCCTCTGAGCACGTCTACAGAAACAGACAAATGGCACATTCCATCAACATGCACATAGTCTGTGACACAGACCTGCACTTTCCTGGGATAAACCAATAGCTCTATGATCTTGGCTCAGAGCAGACTACCATGCATTATTGAGGGACTGCAGCAATGCCTAGCAAAGTTGCTCTCTAAGTACATGAACACACCCCACCACTCAGTGCATGCTTTCATATTGTATAATTTTACCTAACCCAACAGCATTCTTCCATACCCACTGCGCAAACATGTCATTGTTAGACAGATAGGTGAACATGTGGACTTACACAATGCACATGAAAGCATTGTGGCGGGCATGGTTCAGATGAGAGGAAAGACATGGACAGGCTGCAGAAGGTCCATTACCATTGGTGTCATGCAAACTTACTAGGAAAGACCCTTCAATGTTCCACAGTGGGCCAAATGGACATCCTTACTATGTGAGGAGGCCAACATTAGTGTAGAAGAAGATGAGAGAGACAACATGAGAAGAGAACCGAAAGATAGGTACAATGGTGGGCATCCACATGAGCGAGCTGCAAATCACAAAGGCAAATGACACTAACACAAACACAAAGCTGGTTAGAGGATAGCTGCTTGTCCCTCACCATGCAATACCAATACAAGAGGAACAATAGTGCAAATGTACAATGTTCAAGCTAGCCGGGGTAGTGAGGTCTACAGGGGCACAACCCACTCAGATGCACATCTGCATCCGAGGTGACATGTCACAAACCAACACATCAGGGAGTAAGGAGTAGGCCGTACAACCAAAAAAGTCTGACAACATGCTGTGTGTGAGAATATGGTGAGGAAGTGAGAGGTAAAATAGGGGTGTAGATATGGGGAGGCCACAGTTGAAAAATTAGGAAAGCCTGGATACACCATGCATATGGCAGAAAAAGTCCTTTGACACATAATGAAGATGGGAAAGAAGGAAAGGAACACATGACAGGAAACACCAAGGCAGTTATGCCCCTTAAGAAACAATTCCACAATGATGAGAGATGCACCACAAGAAAGTAAATGTAGCAACAGGTACACATGAGCCATGGCTACAGCCGCCAGTGAACAGTGAGGAGCAAATTCCAGGGCATGTTGTTGGTTTGACAGGTGTGAGTAACCTGAGAGTATTCTCACTCCTGAACCTCTTGGATCATCTGCGCAGGTATCCAGGGAAAAGCCATAGCTCGTGGATCCCGACCCTGGAAGGTCTTTGGGGACTGGCAGTGGGGATCCCTTCGGTGAGACATGGTATCCCCCTTTACCTATTGATGACCAACCCAACCCTTCCCTGACCTTTATAGGTTATTGCAAGTCAGTTCCCCTTTCATCCCCACATGTAACCCCTGACAGTACTCGGCCAAAGATGAGGCAGCTAAGATTAGTGAAGACTACACACTTTTACCACTCTGGTACTGGGATGAGGAAGATGCCTGCTAAGAGCTGTGAAGGTCAGCCATCTCCCTTTGATTGTGGTCAGGCAGGGTTAATTGGACAATCAAACCTGCAGCCTGTCACGTGGCTGCAGGTGTATAAAAGGAGACCAGTCCAACAACAAAGAGAATGACAGGAGCGACAGGGGAAGTATCAGGGAGGCCAATGCAAGCAGCAAGGTCATTTCATTGAGAGGCACACCGAGATGCTGAGGTCTGCAGAGATTGGTGGGCTATGGAAGCATGGCATGGGAGCTGAGGCTCTGGGGTGCAGACTGAACATTGTGAACGGAGCTGTGTTTGTGGTGCTTGTTCCCCTGTGTTAGGAGGTCACCACAGGTGGGCCTAAGGGGCAAGAGGTAGACCCCTGACATGAAAAGTAGAAGACAATGTGAAAGCTGTGAACGTGACTGGTAAGTTTCTAACGATTGAGAAACCTGGTACGTGAGTGTTTGAACAGTCTCATTCTAAAGGAATATTTTTTTTTTTATCGGAGTGGTCGCGTGTTTAAGGAAACACGTTTTTGAAAAAGTCTCCGGTTTAAACCCTTATCTATTGAATTACAAGGAATGCTTTGTATCTGAGTGTAGGGAAACACATTTTTTTTAAAGTTTATGAGTGTTGGAAATTCCATTTAAAGCAAACTAAAGGAACATTAAACAACCAATTGAAGTGAAAATAGATTACAAACTCAACCCATGACTATTGAATACTGAACTGAATGAAAACCTTACAAATAAGCAGAACGGTTACATTTTGAATTATAAATTGAACAGAACTTTAAACTGAAATCAAATGATTGTATGCTGAATTCTGAAAGGAATTAAACTTGACCAACCATTGAATGCTGAATTCTAAAGTGAATGGAACTTTAACATTGAACCAAAAAGAAGCATTTGTATATCAAATTGAATGGGAACTACATTGCCTATGTCCTACTGAGCATAGTGCACACCTATTTTATTAGATAATGTTATCTCTCTTCGGATAGGTAGTGGAGTGCAAACCAACCCTGACACTGGGTTCTACTAATAAATGTAAAAACAGATGTCCACAAACGTGTGGAACCCTCCCGTCCCCTGTACACCCAGTTGGTATTGTATACACAATTATGAAATTATCAATTCATCTTTGTTCAATAATCATATTAGTGATCAAAATTTAAACAAAATTGATTTACTACAAATCATGGATTCATATGGATTTCTTTGTCATGAAAACATAATCAATTAATCACAACGTGTACATAATTTTCAATCAAACTCAGTTTACAATCTAATGTCTGAGATTGAATCAATTTCTCCCAAAATATTTCCTGTTAAATTGATCACAGGTAGACAATTTTGCACAATGGATTTCTGTCAATTCTCACATATATCTGGATCAAAAACTATATAATAACATGTGATATGTCCAATCCATGTGTATTTCTCTCTACACGTTTCGACGTAATTTATCCCCCTTCTTCAGGAGTTGTCTACCCACTTCTCTGTGTCTTTACCGTATCTATAATAATTAAGTAATAATCATAATTATGTACATTTCTTATGCATAAATTCATCTCATCAATGCTCTGTCAGGATTCCTTATTCAAGAATCACCTGGATGTTTCTTCCTTAGAATAATTGTTTCTTTCTTTGGTGAATTGTCTCAAGATTGTTTTCTCCTTTCTGATGCCCTAAGGTGTCGATCTTCCTAAAGAAAACAAAGTACTATATGTAAAAGATTGGCTAACCTAGATAAAAGACCATAGTACCATGGTACCTTCTAAATTGGTAATCATTTTATAGAAAGTGGGATTTTAAGTTCCCTAGCTATTTAAGAGCAATTACCTGTGTGTTGTTCTCAATAAAATGCACTCCGACCATTCCGAGTAGCGTATGGCTTATAGAGTAACTTTGTAGATTAGCTGTATCCTCAGTTGCCCAAGATCCTGTGGTGAGGCTCCCTCCTTCACACAATGTGTCTGTGAATAAAGATGTTGAATAGTGACTATCAAGCTTTTTTTTCATTATATCTGAGTCTAACTCTATTATCAAATAGATCAAGAAGAGGTATTTCCATGTGGTGAAGTGATCTTACCCCAAAGTTGCTGTCATAGCTTATGTGGTCCACATTTAGTTCAAGAGTCTTCAATAATGGCTGTTGTGTTCTGAACAACACCTCCCTGTGAATTGAGAGCAGTATGTAATCCCCCTCCACTCTTACCATTAGTCTCCCTTATATTAATAAACCACAAGGGTAATGTGGTATAGTCTATCACAAACCCACTTACATCTCGGGTATATGCTCACCTTGCCAGAGTAAATTTGTGATTGTGTTGTATCCCTGGAACCGTGAGGAACATGTGGCAATCCTATCCGTCGTCCGTTCCTGCTTTCCGTATCCATTGAAACCATGAAGATGGCCACCAAAGCCATCTAAACATCTGATTGGCCCTCAGCCACTTCATATGTGCACCATCAGCACCGGAGGCAGAAGTTGGCCTTGATACCCGAAGACACGATTCAAAAGGCCCTGTCCTGTCCCGAGCCTTTTGCCCATTTAGAAGCCAGCACGTTGTGTGACCGGGCAGGAGCCCCGCCTTCCTACCTACACTGCTCAGGAGAAGCCAGCGCAAAAGAGAAGCCGTGCCTGCTGTGCCCGCTGCAATCGCGGACGCCACACGAGCATAGTGCAATATCCCACCTGCACAAACCGATGCCTGAAAGCCAGAACATTTCTTCCAAAATTGCCTAGAACACATAGCAATCCTATCCGTCATCCGTTCCTGCTTTCCGTATCAATGGAAACCATGAAGATGGCTGCCAAAGCCATCTAAACAGCTGATTGGCCCATGGCCACTTCATACGTGCACCATCGGCACTGGAGGCGGAAGCCGGCCCTGATACCGAAAGGCCTGATTCAAAAGGCCCTGTCGGAGCCTTTCAGAGAGGGAGGGGCTGGAGGGCTGCCCAACGCTCTCGTCCCCCGAGCATTGAACACATTACCTGTGCTCTGCACTCACTTACTCTCCTAGGACACTAAAATTTGCCTACGCTGCACCCGTTCCTAAGGCAGTAAGAAGAGACTTGTATCACACCTGCTTGCATATATATATATAACATGCAATCGTATATTATACCAGTGTGTAATCTGCTCCATCAACAGTGACCAAGGGCATGCCAATAATAGTTGTGAAATCCCCTCTTTCACCACATCATTATACACGCCCCGTGCCCTTACTCTCATGACAAACAGTGTTACTCCCCCATGCCGATATAAGCTGCACCACTAACTCGATATTATTTGTACTATTATTTGCTCTAATGCTCTGTTGCCCTATTGCTCTATTAACTGCACTGTTATTTCAATATTAATTGCTAATATCACACATTGGACCTATGTGGTACCTCGCATGGCTCTCCACCCGCTTGTACTGCAAGACTATATAGCGCTGCCCTATTACAAACAGTCTTACCGTCCGATTGTAAAGCCTAGGCACCACAAAGCTATACTGCCACTGTTTTTTACACTGTTTTCTGCATTCTGCTATGTTTGCACCAAAAATGTCAGTACTTATATCTGCTAGTCTGTGTTAATCTTCAGTGTACTGCCCATACTGCGCCACAAATCACCCTATCTATATGTGCCCCTCCCCATCCTGTGCAGCATGCCTTGCATTCCCAATGCCACCCCTTCCTAGACACAGGGACAGCTCCACCTACTCAACACACCTTTCTTCTCTGCACTCCCCTTCCTCACGCACTCACTAACATACAATATACACTTGCTCAATATGGAGACCAATGCACCCAAAAATCTCATCTACATACCACCTACACCTTTCCTCCCCTCCATTTTCACTAAAACCACTTCACCACACATTGCCCAATGGAATTATAACACACCACCTCCAAACTTATATTGACAGCAGAAAACCTGCCAGCCTACCATTCCAGCACCACCACATCCAGCACATGCCCCAAACCAGTCAACATTAGAAACAAGCTCCTCAGGCTATGCTTGAGCAACGCACCCCTCACCAACCTTCTCAAGCCCACAGCTAACAATAGGACCATTGTTCCACCTGTGACCACCAAAACTCCACCTCCACTCATACAGCCTAGCAAGCCTACCACTACCATGAAGACCACGTCCCCACATGCAACCTTCAAAATATTGCATCCACCCATACAGCCACATGCAACCATCAAAACATTGCATCAACCCATAGAGCCTAATACCACAACTACATCCATCACCACCCTCCCAACAAATAATAAGACTCATAAACCAGATGAACCCCCACCTACAATGTGCACTTATCAATGCCAGATCCCTCCCAGCACACGTCACAGAAATGTTTGATCACCAATCTCAACCTAGATATCCTGGCCATCACTGAGTCCTGGCTCCATCAAGCTGCTGGACCCGCCATCTCATTACTGCTCCCACAAGGACACTCAATCTACAGACAAGACAGAGCCCTATCTAAAGGAAAAGGTGGAGCCCTCATAGTAAAAGATTGCCTGGCCATAAGAGAAACCGCTTTACACCTCGGGGAGAACACCGATTTCCGCGCAGTCAAGATTGCCAGCTCACCTAAGACCACTCTCACTGTCCACTTTGTCTACAAAACTCCAGGCCCCATAGCTGACTTGCACGACAATCGCCTACATCTTCTCAGCAACAACCTCAAAACATCCTCCAAAACACTCCTCCTAGGTGATTTCAACCTGGATCTCAATGATCCCAAAGACAAATCAGCCAAAGCCCTAGCTCATGCTCTTCTAGAGCTGGGCTTCCAATAAAGAAACCTCACACTCACACACTGCAAAGGACGCACCTTGACTGGGTAGTTGACCACAACTGTAAAATAGATGTCAGCCCCAACACCCCTATTCCTTGGTCCGACCACCACCTCATTCACTTCCTCATCCCTACCTGCACCGTCACACCAAAAAAATCACTACCCCATCCCACCGGCACTAGCCAGAAGCGCCCAAAATCTAACGAAAGAGAACATCCTCCATTATCTCGCTATACCGTCGCAACATCTCCATACCTCCACAGACCCTTCTGTACTCGCAGAAACATACAATTCCATTATGGAATCTGTCATAGAAGCAATTGCACCACTCCAGAACAAAAAAGCTAAAAAAATAAAACACAATAACACCTGGTTCACTAATGAACTCGAGGAACTCTGGATACTAAAATGGAGAGCACTGAGCAAATGGCAAGCCTTTCCACAGGAAGTCATGCTATCTGCCTACAAATACATTGCCGCCAGCTCCAAAAAAGCCATAATAACCTCCAAATTCTCCTACAACAACAGAATCACCAATGGTACATCCAAATCCAAAGAACTTTTCACCATCTATAGAGAACTCTCAATCCCAGCTACCAAATCTCTAGAGATCACCAAAGACGAAGCCGGGTGCACTAGTGTGCAAACAGCCCTAATAAAGAAAATTGAGCTCCTGCAGGTTAAGATCACAGAGCATCACAAAAACCTCTCCAGACACATCAGTCTCACACCATGCCCTGAAAACAAGACCAACTCACAAAAAATAAAACCTTTCTCTTTCAGGGAAGTTACTGAACCTGAAGTAATACAAATAGTCAAAAAAATCAAACCCTCCAACTGCAAAGGCGATGCTTGTCCAGCTAAACTAGTCAAAGATTGCAGCAAAAACTTAGCCCCATTTCTCAAAACCTTCATCAATGCCTCCTTTAACTCTGACACAGTCCCCGACTGCCTAAAAGAAGCCTGGGTACATCCACTACTGAAGAAACCTATACTAGATCCCGAGGTAGCTACAAACTACAGGCCCATTACCACCGTACCTTTTCTGCTTAAGATTTTGGACAAGGTGGCGTACACCCAACTACAACAATTCCTAGAAGAAAACAATATATTAGGCAAAAGGCAATCTGGATTCCATAGTGGTCATCGGACGGAATCTGCTTTACTCGACTTAAAAATACAACTTAGAGATATCATGGACAAAGGCAAACCGGCGCTTCTGTTAGATTTGTCAGCTGCCTTTGACCTCGTCAACCACGATATTCTCGTCAAACAACAAATAAATGCTGCCCATTTCTCTCCAGAAGTGACTGCATGGATCGTCTCCTTCCTCTGTGGTAGACTCATGAGAGTATTCTCTGACTCCGTCTCTGCCCCACCTACCACCATACACTGTGGTGTTCCACAAGGTTCCTGCACTGCGCCCACACTTTACAACCTTTTCACCCTTCCACTATATATTGACCTTGATGGTTGCGACATAGCCTACACCAACTATTCCGAAGACACACAAGTCTTTATCACCCTCACCGGCATCTACGAACAGGATGTTGCTACCCTAACTAACATCTACGCTGCCATCCAAAACTAGATGGCAGTCAATGGACTCTGTCTCAACGAGATAAAACAGATCTCCTTGTGGTTGGCACTAAAGAAACACTAAACAAACTCTCACTACAATATAGCACATTTACAGTTGACAACACCATTATCACAGTCTCCTCAGCAGAAAAACGCTATGGGTATATCTCGACTCTTCTCTATCCATAACCCGACAGGTCAACGCTATTGCCTCTTCCGCGGCACTCACCACAAAAATCATTAATGCAGTTAAACCCTTCCTATCCACGCAAAACTGTCTATCCATTGCTAGGGCCACAGTTGGCACCAAACCTGACTACTGCAATGCTCTTTTTCTGGGCACCTCTGCTAAAAACCTCCACAAACTACAAGTAACACAAAACAATGCCCAGAGAGCTGCTCTAAGTATTCCCAAAAGGGAACACATATCGCAAGCAAGGAAAGACGCACACTGGCTGCTAGTCAAAGAGCGCATTCTTTTCAAAACACTGGCAATCACACACAAGTGCTTCTCACTCAATGCCCTCCCCACCTATCCGAAAGGATTACCCCTGCACTTCATCCAGACCCACTAGATCTCACTTCACCAACCAGATCTACATCGCCTCCTTTAAATGAGCCAAAGCGGGTAGCGCCAGCTTCCAACACCTAGCACCCAATAAATGGAATGCCTCCCCAAAGCACTCAGAAATGAAACATCTTATACTGTTTTCAGCAAAATGCTTAAAACCAAACTGTTTAATTAACTACTATGCTCAAATGCCTGAACTCTTGCCTACTGAAGTCATTGTTCCACTGTAACTACGGAACCTGCACATTTTGTCTGTACGCTTGTAACTGTTTTAACAAATTATGTATGCTCAAAATTGCCAACATTAGACAGGCAACGGACACTCAGAAAAAAGAAGACAGGCACGTTTGCTTGTCTTAGTTGTTGTAATTGTAATAACATCATGAAAGGAGGTATGTTAGGCATCCAAACAATGGGAATAAAATCAAATTGCATGACTATGCTACCTGTGATTTGGAGTCAGTCATATATGGGCTAAGTTGCCCTTGCGGGATCTTTTATGTTGATCAAACAAGCAGGAAAGCGAAAGAATGTTGGAATGAACATAAAAGCAATATCAGGACAGCTAACGTGAGATCACCAGTAGCACAGAATTTTGCTGAATATAAACATAACATAGCCCAATTGAAAGTTGTGATTCTTGAAGTAGTAAAGAAGTCCCTTAGAGGGGGGAACCATGCAAGACATATGGACCAAAAGGGAAATGTTTTGGGTCAAAGTAAGGAATAGTTTGACACCGAATGGAATGAATGAGGAGTGTAACCTGGGGTCCTTTTTATGAATAAAGCAACTGTATAATACTAAAACACTAAGATACTTCTCAAATTACCTTTACTCATGAAAGAACCTATACTCATGAAGATTAAACATGTGAATGTTGATTTCATAATATTGTGAGCATTATCCTGATATGATGAACATCTGGATCTAATATACTGGGACAGTGGATTACCATGACCATAAATGAAGGTCTTAATTAAGATCCTTAGGTCATTAGCCAACATGAGGATAGATTCACTGCTTAGTGGGAACATCTGGTGGACAGATTCTTTCTTAAAAGGAGTATGCATTATAAATGTTATTACACATTTTACCATTTGTACAGAGCTCATGACTGAGAGCCATACAGGGTGAAGGAAAAATGTGCACATTTCTACTGTTGAGGACACAACATGCTCTTGTGTACATTGTACAGGATGGACAATAGAGTGTAAAAAAATAGAGTGTAATTTGGGATGTATTGACCCCCTCCGCTATGCTATGCGGCATCCCTCTGATAGTATGGTGCAAGGAGCTGCAACAATGGCAGCAAAACTGTTGTGCACGCCAAAAACCTACAAAAAACACGTTCTCAAACACACAAAAAGATGGATGCACAGCCGGACACCCATGGTGCATGTGTGGTAGAATAAAGCACACACTGCAGAAAATGGGCCAGTGGGCTCCATGACCAGCAAACAGAGTGCAGAGAGAGAAGCAGCGCTTTGCAAATGAAACTCCAAAATGTTCCTATAAAGGACATTTGCTTTGTTGCTAAAATCTCCAAAATGCCTATAACACAACACTTCTCAACATTCAAAATCTTGCTTGGTGTTAAAAGTCATGTTATCTAATGAAGCATTGTGAACATACAAAGTCCTAATGTGAAGAGCAAAACATTCATCAGGCAAACTGGATTGTCTGTAAACTGACAGCCCCCATCAAAATCTGGGTGCAGTACCTTAGGCTACCTGAATGACAGCTGTCAGATGAGTTACTGATGAAACTTCAAAGTGATCTAAACTAAAAAGTCTGCCGGATTAGCAACCATAAAAAGCAGTGTGTGCTTTTTATCCCACAGAGTTAAAGCTAAGAAAGTAATGTATTTATGTTTGATGCAACAGATGTGGTTTTTCCTGGATTTTTAATTAAGATTAAATTAGCTTGGCTGAGCTGCAACCCTTTGGAAGTGGACAAACAGGTTTCTCCCAGGGGGAGGGACATTCTCTAATCACTAGTAGATGATAATTGTGGGTTACCCCAGACTTTCGTCTACAGAAAAAGAATGAACAATAGCAGACCCTTCAGCCCAGGAAACGGAGGTGTAAGAGGGTCATAAATGGCTCCTGGAAGGAACTTCCCCAAGGAGGGGGATGCTCCTGGACTCTCAGGAGAGACAAAGGGATGGAGCCAAGCGACCATCTGCTGTTAAGAATGAACAAAGAACAATTTTTAAAGACTCATAACTTGGGATTCAAAGTGGTGAGAAATATACCAAGGACATATCTGTTAGTCTAATTTTTGGCTGCACGTTTTAAGAGGTGGCAGAATTGTGTGACATGTTCTGGACAGGAATGGCAATATAAGTGGTTTTATTTGAAATATATTAATCCTAGAATTGTGAAAATATACACACACATGGCTATGTTAAACACACACATTTGTGGAAATATGCTTAAAGTTTGGAAATTGTGTTCATAGCGAAAAGGACAACATTCTGTAGAAAGTTGAAACAAGATCCCACAGCTGTGGGATTTTGAGGAACAGATGCAATATATAATATGGAATCTGTGTGTGCTATTTGTGTAGAGGTGACCAATGTAGAAATGTGCATTTAGTATAAAATTTGATTTTGAGACCAGTGGCTAAAGGGAGGTTTCTAAGAACTGTAAAGCAAACCATAAAATGTGACATCATCCGGCCTCGATCCAATCACTCAAATGCAAGGCGAAGATGAAGTTTTGATCCAATCGCAGCTCACAGGGGCAAGCTTAGCTAAGCTGGCCCATACACCCTTTTTGTGATGTCATTTGAAAGGATAAATAGAGACAGCTGACAACACATAGGGACTGATTGATCCACTCACTCTCCTGATTCCGGCGAAGCAATCTGATCCAGCATTCTACAGCCAGCTTTAACATCCTTCCAGATCCAGCTCAAGACTCTTGCAAGCAGTAGAGAACTATTGACTTTCTGCAAGGCCTAATCCTCAAACTTATTGTTGCAACCCAGTGAAGCACTGTGGTGTGAGAACGCCTTTGGAACTCGTATCCTGAAATTCTCTGGCTTGCAACCACTAGGCTTGCCTGAGGAACTCGCTATACAGCTGATTGAAATATCAACAGACAAGGAGGGCAGATCCTGTGCAAATCTGGTGACCGGCATAGCTGATCCAGTACCATGCCTGATGTGCTGTTCTTCCTAGACCAGATCAAATCCATGACCAGAACTGTCAGTCCAATTTAATAAACTATTTCTGTGAGTATTAATAGGAAGAAAAGTGACCATAATATACCTGCATTGTATGATCCCAATCTCAAACCCATCCCACTTTTTATTCAGAATCATAATATTGTCAGAACCTTTCTTGCGCTGATTTTCTCTCATTCGTTTTATAAAATCATAAGTCCTTAGTGATTTTGAGTGACTCAAGTAAATTCCAAAACGAAATTGAGCATCCACCACGTGAAGGGTTACGCCGGCCACGTAACTGTGGAGATTCACGTGTGGCATCCTCTTTTTCATAGTCATCATCTAGTGTAAGTAAACCCATCTGTCAGTTTCAAAGTGCATTTCTGTTTTCCATTCTCGCACCTATTTTGCAAAAACGACTCTCACTAAAACTCCTATAACTCCCACGGTTTTTATGATAGGAATGGAATTTCAACTCCTACTTGTACCTAACATCGTTAGCTATCCATAAAACCCAACAACGGTGTGATTCTTCCATTAGAGTGAATATCACATACGGAAAGGTTTGCCGCGATTTTACATTCGAATAGTTTACATGTGTGAAATAGCTTTAAATTGTTTCCTACTTGGACTTTGAGATTTCAAATGTCTTCTTTGGACTAAATCATTGCTTGTGATTGTGTGCAACTGTTCAAAGCAGATCCCATAGGAATTTATAATTATTTAAGTATTTTTGACCACATTTGGTGTTTTTGCCCAGTCAATTCCAAAGAAAATTTCAAAGCCATTCTGGCAGTGAAAAGTAAATTCTGTTTTTCTCTTGTATTGGAAGGGGGAAGGGGGGACTGATATTCTGTTTGATTTGTGCTATTCCTGAATACCTGCTCTCTCCTCCCATCTCTTTACATTGCCTATTGGGGGGTTAAGGGGTGTTGCAGGGGAAACATCCAACCATAGTGCCATCTATACCAAACCAACACAAAAGTATTATTTTTTTGAGCTACATTTGTTTTTGTGCTCGTTGCTGATTCCCGGTGCATTAAAGAGATTATTCAGTGTTCTGTCACCCCATTGGTGATTGTTGTTTACCTATTAAAATATATTGTGATTTGAATTCTAAATACATAAATAAATGTTTACCTTTGCAAACTAGCCTGATTCCTGGTTCATTGTGACCAGGTGGGTCTCAGGAAAAGGATGTGATACGAGTGATATATCGTTCAGAATATTGAATCTATAGATACAAATAAATAAGGGTTTCATTTGCGCACTACATGCTGGACGGGACTTGGGTGTGTGCCGGATTGAAATCACTTAAAGCTACCAGCCAACACTGCATTTACTGTTCCCATTCTGCGCTTGCTTCATCATTATGTACACAACGCATAGAAGCTTTGATGGTGATGTTGTGCAATAGATATCTACGAAATCTGTCTACACTGCAGCATGTGCTTTACGTAGGGTGACTAAATTAGGTCTACATCTTTTCAGGCTTGGCCGGCAATATGTAACTCAATGTTGCAGTGACGTGTGCACACTAAGTGGAAGAGGACAGCATGGTACTGCTGTTTGCACTGCTGTGTGCGCCTCCTTCACCAAGTGTGAGCATGAACTTGGGCTAGCAAATTAAATGGAGCAATTGTTGCAGTACCGATAGCATTGTAAACTATGTCTCTCCATCCTCATGTAGGATACTAACCCACACGTTGTCCTGACACTTACAACATTATGGAGCAATAAACTGATGTGAATGTCTGTGTCCATATGTTCCGCAAACATGTGAAAATATTGAATGCCACATTACAAATTCATCCACACTCATCTGAGCGATATGTGGCTTTGTGCAAGGGCACAACTACATCATGTTGGCTTTATGTACTGTACTATGTATCGTTCAGAAAAAGCAGGACACCCATGTATGCATGGCTCATGACACCATGCAGAATCCTTCCAACCACAGAAAGCAAAAGTACAATTCTGCCACCATCTGCGCATGGAACACCATTCAGCTGGCATTTGGCTTGCTTAAAGTCTGCCTCTGGTGCCTCCAAAAGACATCTGATGTCTTTAAGTACCATGATAAGAAGGACTGCTGTATTATGGCCGCATGTGCCATGCTGCAGAACATCGCCCTGCCCCAGCATCTGCCCATGCAAATGGAGGATGAGGATGGCCCTGATCCTGATGATGGAGGCCATGGCCATAATGGGGAGGCCCATGGGCCTGGGCAGCAACAGGATCATGAGGGTGCACTTGTCCTACAAGAGGATGGCATCAATATTGTCTTCCAATGGAGCTAATTAGTACCCGGTGGGGGCGTGGCCTAGTCCTCCCAGCCAATGAGGAGGCTCGGAGCACAGTCTTTACCATACAGGAATGGCGCCACTCGGAGCCTCCTCAATGCTGGAGGCAGCCATCTTCCCCTGCCAGGTAAGTGCTCCCCTGCACCTTGAGTCCTCTTCTTCCCCTCCCCTCTTTTATGCATATTTCCCTTTCCAATCCCCGCCCCACTTACCTTGTTCTGCCTGGTTCCTCGCCATGCTGGGAACAGAAGTGTTCCTGAGGTGTGCCCGCAGCTATGCGACTGGCCGCCATGGAAAGGGCGATGTGACCACGTGTAGTCCTTTCTCCCTGTTCATGGTGGCCATCAGCATTTCACAACTTCCGCACTAATTATTTTAGTCCCGGTACAATGGGCCAGGGTACTAATAGCAATAAGCCCCTTGTTGAGGTGGCATTACTGCTCGGGGCTTCCATTAACTATGGAGCCTGGGGCAATTCCTGAAGCGGTAATGCCCTCCAGTGAGGGGCTTATTGCATAAGTGTTATCTTTGATTCCTTCATATGTTTCTCTTCAAATATATCTAACACCACTGATATCTACTAGTTTCATCACTATAACATTCATCATGCCCACTGTTACTTGTCCTTCCAGGGCACCAAACTTCTCATTGTGTCTTTCATCTTGTCTCGTATTGACTGTTGCTCTACGCTGCATACTGGTTTTCCCATTACTTACCTTACCTCTGCACTCTGTCTACAATGCTACTATTTCTCACCTCCCATTCACAATGTACCTATATGACTCCCTCTCAGCTATCTCTTTCCTTCCCTTTGACTATCGTCTTCATGTTTCTTGTTCTCAGAGTGTAATTTGGGATGTATTGACCCCCTCTGCAATGCTATGCCGCATCACTCTGATAGTATGGTGCAAGGAGCTGCAACAATGGCAGCAAAACTCTTGTGCACACCAAAAACCTACAAAAACCACATTCTCAAACACACAAAAAGATGGATGCACAACCGGACACCCATGGTGCATGTGTGGTAGAATAAAGCACACACTGCAGAAAATGGGCCAGTGGGCTCCATGACCAGCAAACAGAGTGCAGAGAGAGAAGCAGCGCTTTGCAAATGAAACTCCAAAATGTGCCTATAAATGACATTTGCTTTGTTGCTAAAATCTCCAAAATGCCTACACACAATACTTCTCAACATTCAAAATCTTGCTTGGTGCTAAAAGTCATGTTATCTAATGAAGCATTGTGAACATACAAAGTCCTAATGTGAAGAGCAAAACATTCATCAGACAAACTGGATTGTCTGTAAACTGACAGCCCCCGTCAAAATCTGGGTGCAGTACCTTCGGCTACCTGAATGACAGCTGTCAGATGAGTTACTGATGAAACTTCAAAGTGATCTAAACTAAAAAGTCTGCCGGATTAGCAACCATAAAAAGGAGTGTGTGCTTTTTATCCCACAGAGTTAACGCTAAGAAAGTAATGTATTTATGTTTGATGCAACAGATGTGGTTTTTCCTGGATTTTTAATTAAGATTAAATTAGCTTGGCTGAGCTGCAACCCTTGGAAGTGGACAAACAGGTTTCTCCCAGGGGGAGGGAAATTCTCTCATCACTAGTAGATGATAATTGTGGGTTACCCCAGACTTTTGTCTACAGAAAAAGAATGAACAATAGCAGACCCTTCAGCCCAGGAAACGGAGGTGTGAGAGGGTCGTAAATGGCTCCTGGAAGGAACTTCCCCAAGTAGGGGGATGCTCCTGGACTCCCTGAAGAGACAAAGGGGTGGAGCCAAGCGACCATCTGCTGTTAAGAATGAACAAAGAACAATTTTTAAAGACTCATAACTTGGGATTCAAAGTGGGGAAAAATATACCAAGGACATATCTGTTAGTCTAATTTTTGGCTGCACGTTTTAAGAGGCGGCAGAATTGTGTGACATGTTCTGGACAGGAATGGCAATATAAGTGGTTTTATTTGAAATATATTAATCCTAGAATTGTGAAAATATACACACACATGGCTATGTTAAACACACACATTTGTGGAAATTTGCATAAAGTTTGGAAATTGTGTTCATAGGGAAAAGGACAACATTCTGTAGAAAGTTGAAACAAGATCCCACAGCTGCAGGATTTTGAGGAACAGATGCTATATATAATATGGAATCTTTGTGTGCTATTTGTGTAGAGGTGACCAATGTAGAAAAGTGCATTTAGTATAAAATTTGATTTTGAGACCAGTGGCTAAAGGGAGGTTTCTAAGAACTGTAAAGCAAACCATAAAATGTGACATCATCCGGCCTTGATCCAATCACTCAAATGCAAGGCAAAGATGAAGTTTTGATCCAATCGCAGCTCACAGGGGCAAGCTTAGCTAAGCTGGCCCATACACCCTTTTTGTGATTTCATTTGAAAGGATAAATAGAGACAGCTGACAACACATAGGGGCTGATTGATCCACTCACTCTCCTGATTCCGGCGAAGCAATCTGATCCAGCATTCTACAGCCAGCTTTAACATCCTACCAGATCCAGATCAAGACTCTTGCAAGCAGTAGAGAACTATTGACTTTCTGCAACTATTGACTAATCCTCAAACTTATTGTTGCAACCCAGTGAAGCACGGTGGTGTGAGAAAGCCTTTGGAACTAGTATCCTGAATTTCTTTGGCTTGCTACCACTAGGCTTGCCTGAGGAATTCGCTATACAGCTGATTGAAATATCAACAGACAAGGAGGGCAGACCCTGTGCAAATCTGGTGACCGGCATAGCTGATCCAGTACCATGCCTGATGTGCTGTTCTTTCTAGACCAGATCAAATCCATGACCTGAACTGTCGTTCCAATTTAATAAACTATTTCTGTGAGTATTAATAGGAAGAAAAGTGACCATAATATACCTGCATTGTATGATCCCAATCTCAAACCCATCCCACTTTTTATTCAGAATCATAATATTGTCAGAACCTTTCTTGCGCTGAATTTCTCTCATTCGTTTTATAAAATCATAAGTCATTAGTGATTTTGAGTGACTCAAGTAAATTCCAAAAAGAAATTGAGCATCCACCACGTGAAGGGTTACGCCGGCCACGTAACTGTGGAGATTCATGTGTGGCATCCTCTTTTTCATAGTCATCATCTAGTGTAAGTAAACCCATCTGTCAGTTTCAAAGTGCATTTCTGTTTTCCATTCTCGCACCTATTTTGCAAAAACGACTCTCACTAAAACTCCTATAACTCCCACGGTTTTTATGATAGGAATGGAATTTCAACTCTTACTTGTACCTAACATCCTTAGCTATCCATAAAACCCAACAACAGTGTGTTTCTCCCGTTATAGTGAATATCACATACGGAAAGGTTTGCCGCGATTTTACATTCAAATAGTTTACATGTGTGAAATAGCTTTAAATTGTTTCCTACTTGGACTTTGAGATTTCAAATGTTTTCTTTGGACTAAATCATTGTTTGTGATTGTGTGCAACTGTTCAAAGCAGATCCCATAGGAATTTATAATTATTTAAGTATTTTTGACCACATTTGGTGTTTTTGCCCAGTTAATTCCAAAGAAAATTTCAAAGCCATTCAGGCAGTGAAAAGTAAATTCTGTTTTTCTCTTGTGTTGGAAGGGGGAAGGAGGGACTGATATTCTGTTTGATTTGTGCTATTCCTGAATACCTGCTCTCTCCTCCCATCTCTTTACTTTGCCTATTGGGGGGTTAAGGGGTGTTGCAGGGGAAACATCCAACCATAGTGCCATCTATACCAAACCAACACAAAAGTATTATTTTTTTGAGCTACATTTGTTTTTGTGCTCATTGCTGATTCCCGGTGCATTAAAGAGATTATTCAGTGTTCTGTCACCCCATTGGTGATTGTTGTTTACCTATTAAAATATATTGTGATTTGAATTCTAAATACATAAATAAATGTTTACCTTTGCAAACTTGCCTGATTCCTGGTTCAGTGTGACCAGGTGGGTCACAGGAGAAGGGTGTGATACGAGTGATATATCGTTCAGAATATTGAATGTATAGATACAAATAAATAAGGGTTTCATTTGCGCACTACATGCTGGACGGGACTTGGGTTTTTGCCAGATTGAAATCACTTACAGCTACCAGCCAACACTGCATTTACTGTTCCCATTCTGCGCTTGCTTCATCATTATGTACACAACGCATGGAATAGACGCTTTGATGGTGATGTTGTGCAATAGATATCTACGTAATCTGTCTACACTGCAGCATGTGCTTTACGTAGGGTGGCTAAATTAGGTCTACATCTTTTCAGGCTTGGCCGGCAATATGTAACTCAATGTTGCAGTGATGTGTGCACACTAAGTGGAAGAGGACAGCATGGTACTTCTGTTTGCACTGCTGTGTGCGCCTACTTCACCAAGTGTGAGGATAAACTTGGGCTAGCAAATTCAATGGAGCAATTGTTGCAGTACCGATAGCATTGTAAACTATGTCTCTCCATCCTCATGTGGGATACTAACCCACAAGTTGTCCTGACACTTACAACATTATGGAGCAATAAACTGATGTGAATGTCTGTGGCCATATGTTCCGCAAACATGTTAAACTATTGAATGCCACATTACAAACTCATCCACACTCATTTGAGTAATATGTGGCTTTGTGCAAGGGCACAACTACATCATGTTGGCTTTATGTACTGTATTATGTATCCTTCAGAAAAAGCAGTATACCCATGTATGCATGGCTCATGACACCATGCAGAATCCTTCCAACCACAGAAAGCAAAAGTACAATTCTGCCACCATCTGCGCATGGAACACCATTCAGCTGGCATTTGGCTTGCTTAAAGTATGCCTCTGGTGCCTCCAAAAGACATCTGATGTCTTTAAGTACCATGATAAGGAGGACTGCTGTATTATGGCCGCATGTGCCATGCTGCAGAACATCACCCTGCCCCAGCATCTGCCCATGCAAATGGAGGATGAGGATGGCCCTGATCCTGATGATGGAGGCCATGGCCATAATGGGGAGACCCAAGGGCCTGGGCAGCAACAGGATCATGAGGGTGCACTTGTCCTTCAAGAGGATGGAATCAATAATGTCTTCCAATGGAGCTAATTAGTACCCGGTGGGGGCGTGACCTAGTCCTCCCAGCCAATAAGGAGGCTCGGAGCGCAGGCTTTACCATACAGGAATGGCACCACTCGGAGCCTCCTCAGTGCTGGAGGCTGCCATCTTCCCCTGCCAGGTAAGTGCTCCCCTGCGCCTTGAGTCCTCTTCTCCCCCTCCCCTCTTTTATGCATATTTCCTCACTCCAATCCCCGCCCCACTTACCTTGTGCTGCCTTGTTCCTCGCCATGCTGGGAAAAGAAGTGTTCCTGAGGTGTCCCCGCAGCTATGCGACTGGCCGCCATGGAAAGGGAGATGTGACTATGTGTAGTCATTTCTCCCTGTTCATGGCGGCCATCAGCATTTCACAACTTCCGCACTAATTCTTTTAGTCCCGGTACAATGGGCCGGGGGACTAATAGCAATAAGCTCCTTGTTGAGGTGGCATTACTGCTTGGGGCTTCCATTAACTATGGGGCCTGGGGCAATTCCTGAAGCGGTAATGCCCTCCAGTGACGAGCTTATTGCATAAGTGTTATCTTTGATTCCTTCATATGTTTCTCTTCAAATATATCTAACACCACTGATATCTACTATTTTCATCACTATAACATTCATCATGCCCACTGTTACTTGTCCTTCCAGGCCACCAAACTTCTCATTATGTCTTTCATCTTGTCTCGTATTGACTGTTGCTCTACGCTGCATACTGGTTTTCCTATTACTTAGCTTACCTCTGCACTCTGGGCCTGATCACGACTTCGGCGGTAATCCTTAAATCCGGCGGTAGCGCTAATACCGCCGGATTTAAGTGTCCACCGAATCAGGGCTTCGGCGGATTTCGCACCAGCTCTGAGCTGGGGGGAAATCCGCCGAAAATTCGTGCTATTACCGCCGGCGGGAAATCCGCCGGCGGTAAGAGCGTGAAAATTCCCCATTGAGCCCAATGGGGAATGGGGCATTCCCGAATGGGCTCAATGGGGAATGGGGAATTACTTTACCGCCGAACTCGTGATCCGGCGCTATTAGCGGTAAGGGCCAAGTCGTGATCAGGCCCTCTGTCTACAATGATACTATTTCTCACCTCCCATTCACAATGTACCTCTATGACTCCCTCTCTGCTATCTCTTTGCTTCCCTTTGACTATCGTCTTCATTTTCATTTTCTCACTATGAGCATCCTCCTGGCATGAGCACAGGCTGGATTGGCAGCATCCTGCTCCCAGGCCAAATGGGCATCTTCCCTGCCTCTTGCCTAGCTGCCCACAGCATCTCCAGCAATGAATCCTTCAACTTGTTGACTCCCACCAGCTCATGCTGCACTCTCCTCAAGTACTTGTTACCTGAATCCAGGAGTGGTCCCAACAAGGAACAGGCATCAATGACCAGTGGCCTCCTATTCTCCTACACATGTGCCTAGGCAGTCTCTATGCCTGACACCTTGAAAGAATTCAGTAAATAAGGTTTCAGCTATAGGAAGTGTGGGCATGGGTGGGGAGCAAGGAGGGTGATGGTCAATATTCTGTTCCTGGATGAGGTGCAGTGTGCTCTGTATTTGGAACAGGTGTTACTGGCACCACGGGAGTGCTGCTGTTCTCCACCACCAGTACACCAGTATGTCTCCAGTTTCTCTAATGGTGTCATGGTGACATTGGCCTGTGCATATGTTACTTTTGGTTTATAGTGAAAATGTCGACTGCAAAAATGTCGAAAGAAATAATGTAGAAAAAATAAATTACGAATGTGTTTTTTTTAAAACAATGTTTTAATGGGGGGGTTCTCTCCCAGCCCCCCCCCGTTTATTTTTACTAGCTAAACCCAAAATCAACAAATAAAAAAAAAACACATTTGAATTTTTTTTCGACATTATTTTTTTCGACATTTTTGCATTTAATTTTTTTTTCTCGATATTATAACTGGATACCGTTACTTTCAAGTGGTTTTCCCAGTCACTGTGGCTGAGCAGCTGCTTCCTCTTGAAGGCTGTGGGCTGTGGCTCCAAGCAGCTTCCTAATGGAGAACTACTGTCCTGTGAAGAATCCCTTGCCCCACTATGTGTCCATCATCATCTTCATTCTCTTCATTTGCGTGCTCTCCTGAAAGGGGAAAAGACACAATTAAGTGGTCTACTATTCTCAATGTTAATTGTACATGAAATCCAATATTGTCAACGGTATGTGGAGAACACTTCATAATGGTATATTTCGTAAACAGCTATGGTATTTGCAACACTTGGCCACAGACATTGGAGATGGTGCATTAAGGCAGTCATGCCTTATAAGGGGTGAGGCACAAAAGCAAAAGTAACTGTGGGAACCTATGAGGCTGTGCTTAGCCAACCAGTCAACAAGATCTTTTTCCAAGGTATGTTGTGTGTACGAAGGGAAGTAGTGCAGCCAAAGAAAATTAGTACACTGCAATGTACTCAGTGAATATACAATGTACATACATGAAGGGTAGAACTACGGTACGGTGTCCACTTGCATGAATGTACATGTAATGGCTATCAAGGGCTGTGTAAGGAAAACACTGCATCGCCAAGGGCTACACTTTCATGTCTACAAGTAATGATCACAGATATGCCAAGACAGAAAGGAACATGAGAGGGGGCACCAAGGCAGTCATGTTCCATAAGGGGTGACGCCATGATGAGTAGACGGCCAGCCATTTCACAATTGTGACTGATGCACTACAAAAAATCCAACAGAGCTTTGGGAACATATGAGGCTTGGCTTGCCCAAAGAGTCACAAATAAAGACCTTTTGTTTATTGTGTGAATGAAGGAAAGTAGTGATGCTAACATCTACAGGCAAAAAAGATCAGGGAACAGCAATGTCTTCAGTCAATCTACAATTCATATCCATGCAGGGTAGAACTGCAGTAGTGTGTCCACACGCATAAATGTATATGTAATGGCTATCAAGGATGTGTAAGGGAATCACTGCATACCCAAGGGCTACACATTCATGTCTACAAGTAATTGTCACTGATGATGCAGTGTAAATTACAGGCATGCCTGGGGACTGGGAATATGCAGGGGACATGTGAGCAGGATGTCCCATTAAAACGTCACATGACCCTGCTAACCCGCAACACATCATGGGGAGACATGGGAGAACATACCAATACTAAGAAAGCATAGGCATCTAAGGGAGAGCAGCAGCCCACATGTGTGCTATTCATGGAGCCAAACATCACCTGCATGGACATGGGTCAGGTAATCTGCACCATGTCCTCCGCAATGTCCCCTGTGCCACATATGGACAGCCTGTGTTGCATACTACCATGAGTCTCACACTCTGACCACTAACAAACATCACCCTGCATGACCTTTGTCTCGGGAAGATAGTTCAGCGGCAACGTGCTCGCCTTGGAAGCAAGATGACACGGCCCATAAGGAAGATAAGGGCAACACCCCCACCAGAGCGGAAAGGCCTGGGAGCGGAGAGGATTTTGTAGCCATCAGGTAGGAGTGTGTCAAAGCTGGTGGCAGAGATGGCCGTGAACCATGTCTCAGTGAGACCGAGGACATCGAGGTCAAGTTCTTCAAGGAGGCAGCAGATATCAGAGGAATGCTTGACAGCAGAGCGAGAGTTTAGAGTGGCAGTGTGTCCTTGAAGGACTTCTGGGTAGGGGTACAGATCAGAGGTATGCCCTGCACAGGTGTAGAAGGAGCCAAAGAGGGGGCGGAGAGGGAGGGGGAAGGCAAGGTAACCAAGGAAAGTGGAGGGGGGACAGCCAGAGAAGAAAATAAGTTGATGAGGCGCGGGAAGCGTCTATCAAAGAGGTGAAGGTTGGCCAGAGGAGCTTGGACCAAGACAGTCCCATTTGAGTAAACATTAATGATGACCTTAGAGGAAAGGAACAACGCCAGGAGGGTGTACCAACGAGTGCCACCATTAATGGGAGAAGAGGAGAAAGGAGAGAGAACAGAGACCATGTGAAGGGTCCATAAGTCAGGAGAAGGCACGACAAAGAGGATGTCGGTGAGAGTTTCTTTGGCAGAGGCACTGGTGTAGGTGTCAGCGATAGGGAGGCCTAGGTTGGAGACCAGGATGATCTTTTTAAACTTCTTCCTACCAGATTTAGTGAGGAGAGCAGGATAGTCAATAGATGTTACGCTCACCTGGTATCCACAGGGACGCCACCCAGCCGGGTTACTCGCTGGTATGCTTCTCAGCTTTGCCCTGATGTGGTCTGCAGGGAAGGTTCTGCCTGAAAATACAGGAGGACCGTGTTCAAGACTGACCAACTGGGGTAAGTATCCTCCCTCCACCCCCGTATGATTTCAGTCCCTCTAGCGCCCTCTCCTCACCTTGGGGTAGAATTAGGCGTGCTCTCCGTCCTGCCTTCTTTGCAGGGGCACGTTGTCTTTCATGGGCGAGTGCGGTCCAGTTACTTCACTGACACCGGCCCGTTTGATATTGTTCAGGTAGGTCTTATTGCTGTTCTTTAGTTTTGTTGCTATCCTGCATGTCTTTCTTTGTTTAAAATGTCTCTTTTTTCTCCCTTAGGTATGCGGAGCTACAGCACGGCGAACTGGCTTGGTTGAGCCCTGCTGGTAAATGATGGCGCATTAAGAGCGATATGATGCGGTAAGTAAGCGCTATGTGCAGCGCTGCAAAGTCTTGCCTTTGCTAACCTGTGTTTTCCTTCCTTGTAGGTCGTGGTGTTCTTCAGCGCGAGTGGAATGTCTGGAGTGGTGCAAGCCGAGAGGCGACCAGCTAGATAAGCCTTTTGAACAGTTCGTAATTTGTAAATGTCTCTACTGCTTTCTTTAATGTTGCCTCTGTCTTCCTCTTTAAGGTTGTTCTGTCTGGGAGGTGTGCAGATTCGAGGAAGCTGTTCTCAGTAGCTGTGAGTGTTTAAAGATGAAGACTGCAGGTAAGATACTGCTGCTAATGATGTTCCTTTTGTCTCCTTGCAGGTTCTGCTTCTCCGAGTTTTGAGGGAATAGCTGGACACGGTGATCGTCACGTTGCAAGCTGCAAAGTAGCGCAAAGCGTGTTGTCTTGCTCGGGTGTGGTTTAAATAGCCCCAACAAAATAGTCCAGGTAAAGTAGTTCCTAGGCTACCACACCCAAATCACTAGACCGCATAGCTTGGTACTTAGGTACCAAGCTATGTGGATGCCTCCATGTTGGCTGACAATACAATAAAGTAGTTCCCAAGCACATTGTTTTTCATGGTGTATGAACCCGGTGCCATAGGCGCCAGGACTGGCCCCATGAGGGCTTTTGAAGAGGATGCAGGCTCTAGAGGCCCGAGTCCTGACTCTACCTAGCCAATGGGTTTGCCAGAGGGGGTTTTGGGCGAGGGTCATGACAGCACTCCCCCCTAAGGCCCCTCCCATGGTGTTCCTTCTGTCTGGCCCAGGTTTGGTTGGGAAGTTCCGATGGAATTTACTGATTAGACGTGGTGCGTGGATATTCTCACTGGGCTCCCAGGATCTATCTTGTGGTCCAAATCCTTTCCAATCGACGAGATAATATAGCTTAGTCCTAGAGTATTTAGAGTCCAAGATATCTTTGACTTCGAATTCTGGTTCTCTGTCAACAAGTATGGGCTTAGGTGGTGTCCCAATGTGTAGATTAGGTGGTAAATCCAGTTTCACGGCTGCTGGGTTGATAATTGCCTTAATGGTATAGGGTCCTAAGAATCTGGGATGAAAGGTCCAGGTTCCCTTGATGGGTACGAATTTAGCAGCTAACCAAACGTTGTCTCCTACTTGATAATCAGGGGCCTTTTTCCGGTGTTGTTCGGCGAATCTCTTTTGTTTTGCTTTGGTATGAATAAGGTGTTGCTTTGCCCTTTTGAAAGCCTGAGTAATGGTTATGTGTAGAGTCTTTACCGCTGGCATTTCCAAGCTGGCTGGAAGTTTGTTAGGCGGAAACCTGTGCAGTTCCCTCTGGGACCACTGCAAAAGATTTAGGACTACAGATGTTTGGCAGTAAACCCACTTGGTAGCAGTCTGTACCACACAGATTAACTTGGTAGCTGTGGCTGAGCAGTCAGACTTCCCTCAAGAAGAGTTAGGCAGTATGTGGAGTATAGAAAATAGGGCAATTTACACACTAGAACAAGCAAACACGGAACAAGGCTTTGGTGTAAAGATATATAGTTATTTATTTATAAAAACACATCTATGGAAAACACACTGGCACTAATATGGTAAACAACTTCAATCACAATTACTATAAGTAAATCAATCCCCCTAACAATAGTTCGACAAGTCTAGGTTCAACGGCACCACTTATTTGCAGACAGAGGTGAATGCTTTAACCTAGATGCCACTCTAATATTCGTTAGGACGGGAGAGAAAAGGCAGGGTATGAAATCAACTCGGTACCAACACTTTTACGAACAAATGCAAGGCAAGTAAGGCAGGGTCTACTGTAGATCGCAAAGTTCAGAGGCCAGGCCCACTCGGAGAGAGGCAAGGCGATATGTCCCAAAAAGTATCACAGTGGAAATGCACTTCGAGTCTTTGTCGCAAATTGTTATAGAAAGATTGGACCAGTTCAGAACAGAAAGTTAAGAGGGCTTGGAGGCGACCCAATGGATAGGCAAGGATTAAGACACCTCACGCTAACCGACACAAGGGAAGCCAGGCGGACACGGTACCTTGTTTGTGGAGAGACAGCTCCGGCAGGGCAGTAGTTCCTGGTGGTGGATGCAAGTCGGGGCTTTGCCAAGAGAAGAGATGATCTCGTCGTCGACGGAAAGTTGAAGATCGTTGCACCACCAGGGAAGGGACCAGCCGCGTAGTGCTCCGTCACAAGGCACCACCTTTTGGTCGAGGTACCGTGGGTAGTGGCTATCCGGTTGCCGGGGTGCTCTGCACGGGCAATTCGACCACTATGTCCTGGAACGAAGAAAAAGCAAAGGGGACTGGTTGTTCCCACCAGTCAGGGGAAGAGACTCTCCGGCGGGGAGATCTCCTCTGTCGTCGGGAAGTGGTGAGTCGGTTTAGCAGGGCTCCACCGGAGGTTTCGTCGTTGCAGGTCGGCTCAGCTTTACCCTCGTCGGATTCTTAGGTCCTGTGGCGACTTCTGAAGATCCAGTCCCAAAAGCCCTGCTTTTATGCAGAAAACTCCCATTCATTCAGCCTAGCCGTCAATCAAAACACGCTAAGTGGTGAGTGGGGTGGCTCACCACTTGGGCCAATCACACCAGAGTGCGACTTGAGTTGGCAAGGCAACTCAGTCCAGGGTGCCTAAACCCCCTCCCACACCCCCTGTGGTTACCCAGACAGAATGGCACCACTTTGGAGGGCCTCTGTGCAGAAGCCCGCCAAAAGTGGAACAAAGGGCTCAACCTTTGGTTTAGGAGTCACAGAGACGAACACAGATGCCATTTTAAACACCGAGTTCTGGCAGAAAATACAAACCCGATAGATTTATTTAAGATAAATAAACCGGTGGTATGTTAGAGATTAACGAGAAAAAGTATTAACCTCCAACAATGGGAAGAATCCCATAGAGTTATATTCGGGGTCGAATATAACAAGTAGTTTCCACTTCCACCAGCCAAAACTCGACGAGGGGGGACGGGACAGTGCCCCCTCGAATAACAGACCCAGGAGTAATCGAATTACCCCTACTAGCATGTCCACAATAGGATGGTTTGTACTAGTTCTGTTAGTAAATGTAGGTCTAGTAAAGCCAATGGTGACTTTACATGCCCGGGGAGACAGTAGTCAGTCCCCGGGTATGGAGTCTATGGTGGGGATCCTCTAGGACGCCCCAGTGTTACGGCACGGAGGGTGTGGTGTAACACACATAGAAAAACATATGAGACCCTATGGAGTAAAAGACCCCATAGCCCAAAGAACACATTGACATTCAAAGGAATTAACCACATTCATGTCCAAGAGTGGGAGAAAAGAGTCTCACTCTTGGCAGGATGGAAAAAAACAAACTTCAGAAATCCAGCAACGCTGCTGGGGGACTCACTAGGTTAGGAAATTCAGCCTAAACAGAGAATTCTCCTTAACAAAGGTCTAGTTCAGAGGTACGTGGATGTCTGCCATAAAGGGTATGGAAGGGCGTTTGTCACGTGCTTGAATGCAAAGAATTGTTGTGCAGCATGCACCGTAAATATTGCTTGAGTGTCTGATTGGTTCTCTCGTTTTGGCTGTCCGTTTGGGGATGGTGACTGGTAGATAGCCAAACGTTGATCTGCGCCATTGCACAACATTTTTTCCAGAAGTCTGAAACAAACTGGCTGCCTCGATCAGAGACCAGAACCAAAGGGAAGCCATGTAGCTTAACCACGCCCTCCAGGAACACTTTTGCTAAAGTGGCTGCGTCTGGGAGGCCTTTGAGAGGAATAAAATGGGCCATCGTCGAGAATAAGTCCACAACTACAAGGATGGTGTTGAACCCTTGGCTTGGAGGTAGATCAGTGATGAAGTCAAAGGAAAGAGTGTGCCATGGAACTGGAGGAATGTCCACTGGTTGTAGGAGACCAGATGGTTTTTGTTTCTGTGATTTGTTTTGTGCGCAGACACCGCAGGACTGAATATACTGAATGATGTCCTTACGCCCGGTAGGCCACCAAACGTTCTCTTTCACCTTAGCTAGGGTTTTGGCGATCCCAGGATGCCCTTCGATCAGTGAATTGTGATAGTTTGAAATAATATGCTCTTGTAATTCCTTCTTGGGTACATATAGGCGATCCCTAAAAAAGGGTAGATTGTCCTTGATGGTATATTGTTCTCCTTGACTTTGCCATGCGAGGTAGGCACCAGGATTCATTGTCCGTTGGATTTCTTTTCGTAGTTCTGCTTGTGTTAAGGCTGTCGTGATACCCAAGAGTTTGTCTTCAGGTATAATAGGTACTGGGTCTGGAGTTGTATATACTATTTCATCTATGCCCATGTGAGATAAGGCATCCGCCTTTCCGTTTCTGACTCCTGGTCGAAATGTGATTACATAATCATATTCGCGAAGAAAAGGGCCCACCGTAATTGGCGCGAAGACTGGGCCTTGGCTGTTTTGAGATATTGCAGATTTTGGTGGTCTGTGATGACTGTAATGGTGTGTCTGGCCTCCAGAAGGT
Organism: Ambystoma mexicanum; assembly: GCF_040938575.1. Taxonomy (NCBI): domain Eukaryota; kingdom Metazoa; phylum Chordata; class Amphibia; order Caudata; family Ambystomatidae; genus Ambystoma; species Ambystoma mexicanum. Next base: position 654,910,939 of record NC_090933.1, on the reverse strand, counting down.
AATGCCTCCAGGCTTTAAATGCGGATTTGATAGCCAGGTGTTCCTTGTCCGTGATGGCATAATTAATCTCTGGAGGTGAGAACTTTTTCGACCAGAAGGCCACAGGATGTAGCTGCCGGTTTCCGGGTCCCTCTGAGAAAGGACAGCCCCCATTGCGAGACTGGACGCATCAGTTTCAACGACATAAGGGAGGTCTGGACGAGGATGTTGCAGGATTGGAGCAGAGGTAAACCTTCGTTTAAGTTCCTGAAAGGCTTCTTCTGCTTCTTCGGTCCAAGCAAACTTGTTATTGTTTTTTCGTAATAGTACTGTGATAGGGTTCACAACCTGAGAGAAGTCTGGGATGAACCGACGGTAGAAGTTTGCAAAGCCCAGCATGCTTTGAACCCCTTTCAGAGACGTCGGTGAAGGCCATTTCAGAATGGCATCTACCTTGTGCACGTCCATTCTGATGCCTCCTAGAGTAAGGATAAAACCAAGAAATTCTACTTTGGTGACGTGAAAAAAGCATTTCTCAAGCTTTGCAAACAAGCGATGTTGACGGAGCTTGGTAAGGACTGAACGAACGTGCCTGACATTATCTTGTTCCGAGGCTGGGTATACTAAAATGTCGTCTATGTACACTAAGGCGCACACATCAATTAACTCCCTTAAGACGTCATTCATGAAATACTGGAATGCCGCAGGAGCGTTGCATAACCCGAAGGGCATGACTTGATATTCAAACAAGGCGTACTTAGTACGGAAGGTGGTTTTCCATTCATCTCCTTTTCTGACTCGGACCAGGTGGTACGCTCCTCAAAGGTCCAATTTGGTATAAATCTGGGCATCTTTAACTTGTTCTAGCATCTCAGGGATAAGTGGCAAGGGGTAGCGGTTCTTCATGGTGATCTGGTTCAATGCACGGTAATCCATACAGGTTCTCAACTCTCCTTCCTTTATCGGTACGAAGAACAAAGGACTGGCTGCGGGGGACTTCGAAGGACGGATAAATCCGTTTGCAAGGTACTGGTCTAAATAAGATTTCAAATGAAGGTTTTCTGGTTCTGTGAGAGCGTAGATCCTGCCGCAAGGGATTTGTGCATCAGAAACAAGGCTGATCTGACAGTCATAGGGCCTGTGCGGCGGCAATGTATTGGGTTGGTCCTTTCGGAAAACATCCTGGAAATCATGGTATTCACTTGGCAAGGTATTAGTTGCTCCCAGGGTTGATACTGTCGCTCCGGGTGTCATGGGAATACAGACGGCAGGTTTCTCCTCTTGGTAATAGCAGGCAGGGGAGCAGTCACCGGGGAAGGTTAATTTTCATGCCCTCCAGTCTATCAAAGGGTTGTGAGCAACCAACCATGGCATCCCTGGTATTACCCTGAACTGAGGTGCCTTGATGAGATCGAATGAAATAGACTCCCAATGTCTGTCCTGGCACAGCAAGGTTACCCTGGCTGTGCACTGGGTTACTGGTCCGGAAGCGATTTCTGTCCCATCCACGGTGGTTACCTTGTCCATAGTTGGCTTAGAACACAAAGGAAGCCCCATCTCTGCTGCCAGTTCTTGATCAATATAATTTCCAACTGCTCCGCTATCGATGTATGCTTCAACGGCATGCATTCTTGACGACTGTTGGTGGGTAATTAAAATCACTGGTATTGCAAAGTGCGAGGTCAGCAACTCTTTCTTCTCACTCGACAAACTGACCTCTACGTTTGTCGAGCTTGGTAGTTTTCCGATTCCTTAGCTTCATCCTTCTATGTGGCCCCGACTGTTCTTCCTGGGGGTTTTACTGGACAGTCCTCAAGGAAATGTCCTGGTTTCCCACAATACAAACAAAGCTGTTGTTGTCTTCTTTTGTCCCGCTCTTGTTTTGTTAATGGAGGCCGTATCCCTCCAATCTGCATGGGTTCTACAGCATTTTCAGGTACATGCGGTGTGTTTTCCCTTGGTTGAACATGCACGGTCCCAGGGTCCGTCTTAGACCGGTCTGCCTTTCGGTCCTGCAACCGGTGGTCTAGCTGCACAACCAGATTTATGAATTCTGCACAGTCTCTGGGTGGATGAACCACCTGGGCTAAGACGTCCTTTAATTCGCCTCCTAAGCCTCGATGGAATAACGTGGTTCTTTTGTTTTCTGGCCACCTAGCCTCGGCAAGTCTGTTGAAGGTAGCAATGTACGTTAACAAGTCCTGATTCCCCTTTCGGAGGGACAAGAGTTCATTGTCTACTGCTTGTTCCTGGTTATGGCGAGCAAAAAGTTTTTCCATTTCTCTCTGGAACCCCCCAAAGTCATATAATAGAGGATCGTCCTGGGTTACCAACGGCACCGACCAATCTGCTGCACTACCACTCAGGTATGATAAGACAAAAGTTACCCGAGCTTGTTCGTTTGGAAATGCTCCAGGCCTACAAAGAAAATGAAGGCGGCACTGATTGATGAATGCCGCATACTTCCGTGCGTCACCTGAGAACCTTTCTGGTGGTGCCAGGGGCACTGTTCGAGGTGACATGATCTGTACCAGAGTGGGTGGTATGGCGGGGTTTGGCATCGTTGGATTGCTTCCAGGTAGAGGCGTCTGTCCTGCCTGTGATTGCAAGTATTGCCTGCTAATCTCTTCAGTGCATTCTTTGGTCACTATTAGGTCTCTCCGGAGGGCATTAGTCTCTTGTCGGGCAGAATGAACCTCAGCACGAAGCTCTCCTAGTAATTGGGCCAATTGGTCCATTTCTGATGTCTCCATGGTGCCCAGGTGGATTTGTTATGGCGGTCTTAATGTTCTGTTACGCTCACCTGGTATCCACAGGGACGCCACCCAGCCGGGTTACTCGCTGGTATGCTTCTCAGCTTTGCCCTGATGTGGTCTGCGGGGAAGGTGCTGCCTGAAAATACAGGAGGACTGTGTTCAAGACTGACCAACTGGGGTAAGTATCCTCCCTCCACCCCCGTATGATTTCAGTCCCTCTGGCGCCCTCTGCTCACCTTGTGGTAGAATTAGGCGTGCTCTCCATCCTGCCTTCTTTGCAGGGGCGCGTTGTCTTTCATGAGCAAGTGCGGTCCAGTTACTTCACTGACGCCGGCCCATTTGATATTTTTCAGGTAGGTCTTATTGCTGTTCTTTAGTTTTGTTGCTATCCTGCATGCCTTTCTTTGTTTAAAATGTCTCTTTTTTCTCCCTTAGGTATGCAGAGCTTCAGCGCGGTGAACTGGCTTGGTTGAGCCCCGCTGGTAAATGATGGCGCATTAAGAGCGATATGATGCAGTAAGTAAGCGCTATGCGCAGTGCTGCAAAGTCTTGCCTTTGCTAACCTGTGTTTTCCTTCCTTGTAGGTCGCAGTGTTCTTCAGCGCGAGTGGAATGTCCGGAGTGGTGCCAGCCGAGAGGCGACTAGCCAGATAAGCCTTTTGAGCAGTTCGTAATTTGTAAAGGTCTCTACTGCTTTCTTTAATGTTGCCTCTGTCTTTATCTTTCAGGTCGTTCTGTCCGGGGGGCGTGCAGATTCGAGGAAGCTGTTCTCAGTAGCTGCGAGTGTTTAAAGATGAAGACTGCAGGTAAGATGCTGCTGCTAATGATGTTCCTTTTGTCTCCTTGCAGGTTCTGCTTCTCCGAGGTTCGAGGGAATAGCTGTACACGGTGAGCGTCACGTTGCAAGCTACAAAGTAACGTGAAGCGTGTTGTCTTGCTCGGGTGTGGTTTAAATAGCCCCAACAAAATAGTCCAGGTAAAGTAGTCCCTAGGCTACCACACCCAAAACACTAGACCGCATAGCTTGGTTCTTACGAACCAAGCTATGTGAATGCCTCCATGTTGGCTGACAATACAATAAAGTAGTTCCCAAGCACATTGTTTTTCATGGTGTATGAGCCTGGCCCCATGAGGGCTTTTGAAGAGGATGCCAGGCTCTAGAGGCCCGAGTCCTGACTCCACCTGGCCAATGGGTTTGCCAGAGGGGGTTTTGGGCGAGGGTCGTGACAATAGAGAAGCAGTTCGATAAGATAGGAAAGACAGAGAGCACTATAGAGTAGGTGGGAGAGGAGAGATGTGGAGGTACTGGAGGAGGGCACTAGAGTAGGCAGACAAGAGCGAGAGGCAGGCAAGTTGTACAATAGGACAGGATGATGCCACTCAGACTTACAGAGCTAACATATTGCACAGTAAAGATAGGGGAGACGACACAGTGAAAACGAGAATCCTGAATAGAGGCAGAAAGGCCTAGGTTGGAGAAACTGGCTATCTCCCAGCTTAATCTCCACACTGAATCTGTTGGTTGTCTTCATGACCATCAGTCTGGCTGCAGAGCTGCCAGAAGTACGTAAACTGCTCTCCTGAACATCCGTGAAGACCTGCTCTCCAACCTCGACTCCAACACCCCTTGCGTCCTCATCTTGCTTGATCTCTCTTCTGCCTTTGACACTGTCAACGATGCCATCCTGCTCAACCTCCTCCGTGATAGCCTGGATATCACTGGTCAGGCTCTGGCATGGCTGACTTCCTTCCTCTCCGATCGACCCTTTCAGGTCCAACTTGTGTCCTTCCTCTCTGATATCTTTTTTCTCTACCTGCGGTGTCCCCCAGGGATCTAACCTCTCTCCCTGGCTGTTCAACCAATGCCTGGCACTTTTTCCAAGCCCAGGGATCGTATCTCTCCAGGACTGAAATCTCTGCACTGGCTCCCAGTGGCTGCAAGGATTAAATTCAAAACCCTCTGCATTGTCCACAAGGCCTTCTGGGGGCTGGGCCGAAATACCTTCAACTCTCTTTTCCTAAATATCTTCCTTCCCGAGCTCTTCGCTCATCTGCCTCCAACTCCCTCAGGGTCTGTTGCTTCTCCAAGCAACGAGTTGGTGGTAGATCTCTCTCTTCGGCAGAGGCCTCCCTCTGGAACAGCCTTCCTGCCTCCCTGAAAGTTGAGGAGAACCATCTCCGGTTCCCGGAAGCACCTCAAAACCTTCCTCTTTCCTTCTGCTTTCTCTCTTCCTCTCTCCTGCTGATTTCTGGCTGACACTGCACCGGTTACATGACCACCCTTTCTGCTCACAGGCCCAGGCCCCGTCATTTGCTCACCTGCTCTGCCTCCCTGGCAATCCCTGCACTTGGAGACTGTTTCTGTATACCTACAGTCCCTCTAACCTGCACTTTTGCCTGCACTTACCTTGCACTTGCCAGTAGCTGGCCGTTTTATTTATTCTTTAGCCTACTATCCCATGTACTGCACTTTCCCCTCTCCCTGCAACCTCGCACTTTTCCCTTTCCCCTTTCCCATGCACTTGCGCGATCTGAATGACACCTGGCCTAGTAGGATCGTTATCTGTCTTCCCCTGTTCCCCCACCCTTGCCTCGTCGCGCCTTGAAACACTTGTGTATAGGCGCGTTATAAATGCCATATCATATCATATCATAACACAGGTTTGATCCCTGGGTCTGTGCTTAGAAACCTCTGGGTATTAAGCGCATTATAAATTACATATCATATCATAACATATCATGACGGCCGTATCACAAAGCACTCATTGCAATGGGAAGATTTAGATGAATGGTCAGTACATCAGACGTAGTAACAATAGCAAATGCAGACATGCCATTTCCAGTCCCACACCACACCCCAGCCTTCAACCCTGTAATAGATCAACCGATGGGAACCTGGCCCACCTTTCTCACACACATGACTTTACTGGTCTACCCTGCATTGCAGTGAACAATGTCCATTAGCAATTCCCATGCAGGACCACCACAAATGTTCAGTTGTAACACACGTTCCTCCATAATGATGTGGATGTGAAGGGTCACTTCCAACAGGAGGAGGGACAAATGGGGCCTTCAACCCCATTTCTACAGCAAGAGAGCAGGACCATGTCTATGACGGTATTGGGCAGAGGAGGGGTACACCACCGTATTATCAGATGAACCATTGTGTCGTCCACTTTGTGCTCACCGATCACTCCAACATTGCACCAGATAACCTGACAACCATTTCAAGATATGTGCACAATGGAATATGCCTGCATATAGCAACTGCTACTGTGTAGGCAGACACAATAGGGATCCATTAGATGGCTTCTTTTGCAAAGCTTCAATAGCATGCATTGTATACCTAATTATGAAGCACATACAACCATTGCTGGGTGGTCACACTCTGCATCATTCCAGTCTGTTAAATTTACAAAAAGACATGCAGTGTACCCAACTGTAGAAATGTATTGAGTGTGGCTGTCCCCAATATGCCAGTCAATACATTGCAATGTATGTGCCCAAGAATGCTAGTCAATCGCGGAAGACTTGTCACAACCCTAGGAAAGTGCTGCACGCTGCATTATTGTACCATGCTCACTCATGTTAGAAATATGTGGCCGTGTGCAAGGAGCAGCTGCATTACATTGACTGAATGTACTGTACCGTATTGTCTGTGGGACAGACCGTACTGTCTGTACGGTCTATCCCACAGAAGACGCAAAATACCCTTTCTATCCATGACTCATTACACCACTGAAGAATCCTGAAAACCCCAAACAGCTATATTAGAATGATGCCCACATTTGCACAGAGCACACCATTGAACGGTCTTTGGACTCCTTCAGAAACCATTCTGGTCACTCCACAGGATGGGGGTGTGGCCTTCTTGTACCTTCTGGTAAAGGTCTGTCACATTGGGGTCATTTGTGCCATTCTGCACATAATATGCTGTTGCCTGAAGGTGATAGCCCTGATTCTGATGATGATGACGGTCGTGGCCGTGCTGGGGAGCTTCCAGTGCTTTGCTGATGACAAGACCATGTGGGTGGGTGTGTCCTGCACAATGAGTTAATAAACAACTTCTTCCATAAGAAGTACGTTTATTTGATCGCTGCACAACATGGCCGTATTACTCACTGCCCCTTCCCATGGTCCCATGTTCCAAAATGACAAACTGCCATCATACAAAACAGGTGGTTTGAAACACTGATTTACTCAACAGAGTGGTTTTTGATGAATGCTGCTGCCACTTTGAGTCAGAGTGGATAGTCAAAAAAAGTAACAGTCTGGTCCTTTTTCCATTCAAAGTTGATCCATTCCAGGGGCAGTCGAAGGTGAAGATGAAGTACTGAGGAAATCCAAATAAACTAAAATCCAAATTGTGGGAGGCATAATGCAGGATGCAGTACAAGCTAAATCATATATTGTGACAAGTCTGCCAAGGAAGAGGGGAACAATTACAGGCCAGGATGGTGCAATTATATTTTGGATTCTTACAACTAATGCCATGAGAAGTCTAAAGCGGCATTGAAACCCATCTGTTTTGGACAAGCATCTGGGCACGCTCCCTTGCTACCTGCAGCATTTCCCCGATAGTCAAGGGAGAGATGCCATTTTAAGATCCGGACTGAACTTGCTCCCGAAAGGAGAAATCCTGGCTAGTAGGAATCCAATTAGACCTGTGAGAAATGACTGCCAATTGTGTAAACTGTGTGAATGGCCATCTCTGTACCATATACTGATAGACTATGTCATTACAAGAGATGTGAGAGCTCAAACTTTCTCTCGATTTGTGGACCATCCACGTTGGCTAGATACATTTGCGACTTTTGGCATCGACTTTCCTCTGGGCATCAAACTTTCTTGCCTTTTGAATTGTACAGATTTCTCAAAATTTTGAATCTATATTAAGATCTGCCCCGGGGATTGGTCGGTTGAAATATAAGATTTTGTTAAACACTGTTTTACGATATGCATTTTCTGTTCCCATTTGTCTTAAGAGATGTATAATGAAATGTATTTGGATTTTGTTGTATTTTAATTTTGTGGATTTGTGAAAAGTCAGATGGACTGAATAAACCACAATAATAATAATTTTGAAAGTATCTTCTCCAGCGTGGCTGTTTGGTCACAGGTTTCAGCTGAATGGGGTTCTGTGTTTGCACCATCTGAAATCGTTGTGAGCATCTTAACAGTGTGGGATGGATGGGGGACTGCTGTGTAGAGTCCTAATGCACCCACAAAGGAATGTCCACACACTATGTTAGTGAAAACAGTGTACTTTATATAAATAAGGCTTTGATTATGTACACATACAATAACACACTTTGTGCTCAGGCAATTCTGAAATGGTAAATATATACAGTTTCTATGTTGTACCACAATCACTTCTTTGCTTCCATTAAAATACATCAACTGCAGATAATAAAGTGAACCAACAATAGACATAGGAGGAAAGCTAGTGGTTAAACAATTGGCAGAATACTGGGCCCCTTTAGCTAGACACAGTTCTGTGTGAGGAACCCCCCACTTGGGAAAACTGTAAATAAGGTATATTGACAAGGCCAGTCCATATTTGGTTTAGCAGAGTCTTATTTCTTTCTATAAATGTTCTACTACCTCAGTGTACCTGGTTTAGCAGAGTTCGACGTCCGGTCATCAACGGATCCTTCCTGAGAGAACTCCCTTTAAGGCAGGAGCCACGGATCGATGAGATCCCTCGAAAAAAAGGGTGAACAATGGCATCGAAACAGCAGCTTTGGTCCTGGCAGTGCTCGTCGGCGATCGATCATGGACGTCCTGCATAGATGGGCCGTGCGCTGCACCTCGAAGATGATAGTTTGTTACTGCAAAGAGTCAATGAAGAACTTTGGCCCAGCAAGGACGTTGGGTAGTCAGCGGCTGGCGTCGGCGATTGGGACTTGACCACGGCTGGCTTTCGTATCTTTGTCGGCGTCTTTGAGGACTTCGGGTGGCGAGATACCCGCTGGCAGATTCGCCTCAGTTTGTCAGTGACCTTGACTTTCTCCAGCAGGACAAAACTGTCAACACTGATGAGCAAGGGAGTCCTTGATTCAAATGTCTTAGGTAATGGAGCATTGCGGCTACGGTCGTTGAGAAGCAAGGCGTCAAGCTGTGCCTGCTTCTGGGCAACACAACTCGACGGGCTTCCAGCAGTTATAGCAAACCTGCGAACCCTGGTTGACGACAAAGGACTTGGATGTCCAGGTGCTTTACTTCGGATTCCTCAGCAGTCCCCTTCTCCGGTCGACAGCCATTCGAGGGTCTGACTTCCAGGGAGCTTTGGCAAAGACCAGCTGGTGCACAATGGTCCTTCGTAGCTCAGGAAGAGGTCTCCTAGCCAGGTCCTCTATTGGATCAGTTTCTTGAAGGCACGGCAGCTTTCAGATTGCGTCGAAGGTCGAAGGTAACAGCAGTCAACCTTCTTCTTCCAGCTCAGCAATAAGCATCAAGTTTCGATTTCAGCTTCTGAACGATTTCCATCAGTGAGAGGTTCCCAGATTTACTGTTTGGTCTCTCATTCATTCTGCTGGGTCACACAGAAGCAACCAATCATTCAGAAGGGCATTCATGCAGGCAGTCAGCCAATCAGGCTCACAGTGCATTCAGGCCATTCTTCTCCATCTTCTCCATCCAGACAGTCATAACACGGAATGTGGATTCGGACAAGCACCCAGCCATTCAGCACTCCACACTGCATTCATACTAGTTTCGAGCAGGGCTGTCTCAGTCATTGTGTCAAACACCAGACACTAGACACCCATAACATGAAATGCATATTCGTCGCACACACCATTCACCCAGGTCCCACCCCAAAGCGTACCCACAACATACAGTCATTGGGAAGGCTCCAGCCAGTCTGGCCTGGACTTCCCCACAATACCATATGGAACTTCCACCCAACGGCCAGTCAGGGGAAGGGAGAGAGTCAGGGCTTCCCAGGACTTTGGGAAAACAAGGTAACATACAATAGAAAGCAATAGACCACAGGTGCCATCTTGTCTTCTATCAGGAATCTACTGATTCCAATGGCAGGGCCTGGGTATCCCAAAATGGAGGATACTCAGAGCACCTCCCCATACCCTGCTCTGTGGGCCACACACAGGTGCCCGAAAACATTTACTAGGAGTACAGAGCTGTACCCCCAACCATGGATGCCATAAGGGTGTCCCAAGGCTCTATTCATCATACCAAAAAGTGGAAGAACTGCACTGCCAGGAGTCAGACATCGACCCCTGTGCAGAAAAAAACACAGAACACACATGATAAAACTACTACAGGACAAGGACATGGAGGCCCTGTCCCTCCAATTCATGTCCAGCATCACAGTGAGCTAGTGCCCTATGTGTTTTGGTATGGTTTCACATGGACCCCACATCATAGCTACCTATGTATTGGATGCATACACCCTCAACTCTCTGGCTTTCAGAGGATGTTAAGACGTAAAATCCACAGGCTTCCGATACGGGAGCACATACCATTTAAAATCTTATCCCTTAGACACAAATGCCTAGCAAAGAGCGCCCCCAGCTATCTGTCGAGCCCAGTCACCAAGACCCAGTCCACCAGGCCCACCAGAGCTGCCTATTCCTTCTGTCTGGATATCCCCTGCTTCAAGGGACAAAAAGCGGGAGGCAGCAGTATTCCAGTGGTCGCAGCTAAACACTGGAATGCCATGCCTCTAGCGTTGAGATCCGACCCTTCCCTCTGGTCATTCGGTAAAGAACTCAAAACTTGGCTTTTCAATCAAGGGAACTAGATACTTTCTCATAACTATATAACCCTACCATGAATCTTCACCCCACTGTGCTCTCATGTATCCCAAGACCCTCAGTACGACCAATGTAACAATGTACCCTAAAATAGCCTCCGTAAATCACTGTATGACTGTGCCCATAAGCAACATATGTAACCCTCTGTACAACAGATGTAACTATGCATCATAAGATATCCACTGTAAATCCTTGTAACACTGTAACCATGAGCAACTTAAGAAATTATCCGTAACCACCATGCTTCTGTAACCAGCGCCTAGATGCCCCTGAGTTAAGTGCGCTGAACAAATGTCAATATAAATAAATAAATGCATAAATAAATAAATAAATAAATAAATAAATAAATAAATAAATAAATAAATAAGACGGTACACTTGACATTTAGGTTGCCTGGCAGTGTGTCCATGTAGTGTCATTGGACATGATGAAAAGCCCTAAGAAGGCACTGCTTGGCCTCTTACATTTGGCATGGGCATGTCCTATAACCCTTTCTATGTCTACCTGATGGCATCTCATGTTGAGAATGATACTGGTGTATTCTTCAATTGTTCTTTCATGTGTTTCTGCAGGCAAGTTGGAGATCTGCAGATAGGCTACATTTCCTTTTCCCTTCTCACCTCTGCCCCCACTCTAGGCTCTGTGGCATCAACCTGGATGTTGGGTTGGTAGAAGCACTAGCGCTGAGGTGGTTGTCGTGAATACTTCTGTACAGGCTGACGTTTGGACAGTGGTGAGATGCTGGGTGCAGACTGTTCATCAGGGCTCCCAATCAACGAGTGGGTATGTATTAGTGGGGAAAGTGTTGGCATGTTAACTATCACATTCACATTGCAAGTGTCTGTTGTGGGTGCACAGTGCATATTGGAATGAGTCAAGGATACCTTTGGTTGTGGCACCGACATGGCCTGCTGCAATGACCACCTTTGCATATACAAATGGGTGTCTCATTTCCAGGTGCAGTGGGATACTCATATTTGACGTCTTGTGTGCCTACAGTGCATGTAACTATAGTACTTCAGGGCATGTGATTCTGTACATGTAATTCACTATTTGTATGCTATGTCTACTCCTGATGGAACTTGTGCTGGTTTATCAATCAGGCCAGAGGTGCATGCTGACCGTGCAATGATAGGTTGCCATGCAATTCACCGGCCATGGTTACCAGATACTGGGCAGCAGGTTACATGGGCATCTTAAGTAATGTGGTCTGGAAATGATCATGTGTGATGGAGGGTTGGGCAGACTTGTACTGCCAAATGTCACTTGTTTCACCCATTCAATGTATGTGGTATGCCATCAACTGCTTCGGTGTATTGAGGGGAGGCTATGCTACGAGACACTGTATTGCATTGGGCCCCCTCTATGGAAGGTCCACTTTTGGTGTGCAGGGCCTGTGGTGACTTCATTTGCGTGTTGCTGGAGTTTTATGGCATGCATGTGTGCTTGCATATGAGGGGCGGAGGTTTTACTGTGCTTTTGTACATGTGCCACAGTTATCATGTACTCTCTTGGCAGAAGCCGTCACATTCCGAATATAATTTTATAATTCACTCTTGCACATGCCAATATGTTTTTAGTGCATCTGCCCGCAGAATCACAATTCCACGAAGGCCTGCAATGACTATGGATGCCCAACACTTCTTGGAGGTTTAATGGGAAGAATGTTCTTGTGCTTGATCTTGTTCATTGACCTGCCCCATGCATGAAGGCATTGCTCAGGTGGGACACTAAGGTTAGTATGTCACATGTCCTTTTATGTTGCATGCAAGGCCCGACACATTGGGCCCACTGAATTGATGTGTGACAGAGTGCTAAAAGAAGAGGGGATTGCCATGCCAACTGTTCCTCACTGTATCATGTTGTGGTCTGTCTGGCACATGTGACTAAGCACCCTATTGTATGTATTGCATGTATTCCTATGCATTCTAGCAGTGTATTAGCAGGTGCTTAATGATTGCAGACTCACTTGAGATGGGATAATCTGAAACCAGGATAGAGGCTAACACACCAGGTTGGTCTATGGCATTCATCAACAATGCAACTGTGGCTAATGGGGGCACAGCGTGGTAAAGAGACATTTTGACAGGTAGCTTTGTTCATTCATTCTTTTCCAAATGACGTCCACATGCAACGGGGGTCCATATGTATCACAATATGAATGCTATGTCTCAACTACTCAGAGTCCCTCCAGGCCCCTGGGCGCCATCACTGTCATAGCCTAGCTTGTGGAGGCAAGTGCGTAGGTCCTACCAGCACTTCTGGACATGGGCCAGGGTGCATCATTTGGCACAACGGCATTCAATTGGTTGCGTATGTGTGTTCCGAGAGGCAGTCATGCTGGCGGGCCACCAACTTGTAGTGGGTGCAACCTGTGATAGGTGGCACATCCTTCACTAGAGCCTCCAACAGGGATTTGAGCTCCTCTTCAGTGAATATTTGATGGCGAGACATGGTCCTGGTGGGTGGCACAGTAGTATAGAAAACCAGGGTCCACAACAAGCTACCTGCTATTATCGTATAGGGCTGCAAAAATTAGCATTTACCTGAGACAAGAGCCGGTGAGGAAGTCGTCTTATCAAACATATATAAAGACAATATGGTCGGGAATTATCCAAATAAATTTGCTTTTATTTATACATGATAAAACTGGACATTAAACAGTGTCCAGACACATAAAACAACTATTGATACAAAAATACATGACAAAGATATACTGGTGCTATAGATCATCCAAACTTGTCCTGTATCTGCAAAGTGATGTTAGTAACTAGTGGGTGACTTTTTGCACATTTCTTTTACCAAGCAAGAAAACCCATTAGTGAAGTGTTGACAGTAAAAAAATCTGTTTCCAGCCTTTACACGGTAACTACTAGTGCCCCACACTTTGAGGTCAGTAGTAGATTTGTATGTTTCCCACTCAGGCTTTCATCAGGACACCTGTAATTCACGTAGAAAGGATTATTGGATGTTGTATTGATGGTCTGAATTCATTTGTGACCTGCAATTCTAAAAAGACACATAAAAAGAATATTTTTACCGACCATATACACAGAAACCCAAGAGTATTGTTTTTTTACGCAGGTAATAGTCTATATTTTAAACAGCCGGAGACTAGAATCTATATACGTATCAACCAAATAGTTTATTTATAAACTAGCTCAGAAAAACCACAAATAAATGTAATACAAATGGCGACCATCATTTTGTCACCATTTTTCATTTCATATACATCACATACAAAACCTGGCATATTGAAAAATTGTGCCCAAAACCGGAGGGGAAGGGCAAGGGGTGGCGGGGGGGGAAGGAAAGGAAAGAAAGAAGGGAAGCAGTGACTTCTTGTGTATCTCCAATATCTATGAACTTTTCAAGACTGGAGTTGTACCTTTAAATGTTGACCGCAGTTAGCAATCATACTTTTTTCTTTATTTTAGCCGGATTTCCTGGCCGTACATCTACGACTAAGTCTTCTGTTTATTTGGCTAAGGGGAAAGGAACAGCGAAATATTTCATTTTAGGGATATTAACCTTATATTATCTTCTTGGCGCTATTTTTTGATAGTTGACAAAAACACATACCTAGAAAAGACCCAGATAATACGGTGTTATGTGCCGGTCAAAACAGAAGCTGCATTGTCAGATTTTGATTACTTGATATACTCGCATCTACTGCTGGATAGTATATCAATTATCCGGTAGCCCTAAGTGAAGCAAATTAAGGCAAACAAAAGAAGGGCTTTTAGTCCGTTGTAAGTGGAGGTCAAAGCAGGCCTCAAAAGGGGACCTAGGAGGGCTCTTATTACCCAGCCACCGGATACTACAACTTACTTGGGTGTTATTTTCGGGCGGCGGACACAGCAGTGAGTTTGCGGCGTCTCCGTCGAGAAAGAGTCAGCGTTCCTCTGTGCGAACACCACGTGATCAAGTCAAACTAGTCTTGGTCACGTGGGCACGCGCTGCATAACTACTTATTGTCTAAGCCTCCAGCATTGCATGCGCTGTCCTGTTGCGTTTTAAAGGGACAGTGCATTCATAAATATAGCGCAGTGAATCAGGTACATGTAGCTGATAGTTAAGTTACGAATGATTGGCCCCAAGGCTACATATACTAAGCCAACGCTGGGGAAAACGAAAGAGAGGGGTGTTGCATGTTACACCCTGCAGCAAGTGCCCTGGCAAGTATGCATTGAAAACCAGCATGTCTTACAATGCTTATATTGAGGTGGACTTTCTCTTTGGTACTGAATCACATTATGAGGCAGCCTGGTTAGAGGTTGCCCACAGTGTGTCAAACTCGCGTTCAGTGAGCGTTAAACTGCTCAGTCAAATATATGCATGATATATACAAGATCAGTATGTATGTGCTGAATTAAAGAAGGCGGGACATTATTTGCGCAAAAACAGGTTCCATTCGATGTAAAGATTGAGACCCTTATTGACTGAATCCAAATTGTAGATCCATTTTTGTTCCAGTCTCCGAACTTTCAGATCTCTATCACCCCCTCGCGAGTGTGGACCCAAAGTTTGTAGAACACACCAGAAAAGGTCATCATGACTATGCTTCATTTTTTTGTAATGTTCTACAAGGGGTTTGTCTGTTGTGCCATTTTTTATGCAGCAACGATGTTCCCCAATTCTGGTTCGGATCGCTCTTTTGGTTTTTCCAATATACCAGAGGCCACATGGGCAAATAATACAGTAAATAACCCATTTGGTGGCACAGTTAGTAAAAGATTTTAACTGCCAAATTTTCCCTTGAGGTCAATGGATTAGAGATTTTTTGTAAATTTACACATAAGACATTTGCCACATTTGTAATGGCCTGTGACTGGTGGAAGGTCCCATAGTGTGGGCTGAGTGTTGGTCACATCTCATTGTTGCGGATATGTATGGACCAATTTGTCAGCCAGATTTTGAAGCCTCTTGAAGGCAAAGCGGGGAGGTGGTATATGGAAGGATTGGGTATTGATCATTTTCCAGTTTTTTAGAATCGACTTCCTCAAGTCATTACTAATAGGTGTAAAAGATGAGACACATGTAATTTTATCGAGAGCAGTTTTGGTTTGTTTTTGAAGACATTCTCCTCTCTGTATGTTTTTGGCCTTTTTATAGGCTCTTCTTTTGATGTGCGATGGATAGCCTCTGTCTTTCAAATCTTGTTTCAAGCAGTCACTGTGCAGTTTAAAGTCTTGTATATAGGTGCAATAGCGCCGAATATGCAAGAACTGTCCGAAAGGCAGATTTTCTCTTAGTGCCTGGGGATGCCAGCTAATAAATTGCAAAAGAGTGTTTTTTGCATAGGTTTCTTATAGAGGCTGGTGGCAATGATTTTGTTCGGCATGCGATTAATTAGGAGATCTAGAAAAGCAATTTTATCTGTATGTGCCTCACATGTGAAGTCGATTGTAGGCTCCTGATTGTTCAGCCACACATTAAAACATTTCAAATCATCACTTGAGCCTCGCCAGATCATGGAAATATCATCTATATAACGATACCAAGCTTGGATATTGTCCAAATATGGGTTCTTATTCGTATACACATGGGAGTTCTCAAAAGAGTCCATGTATAAATTGGCTAAGTCTGGGGCGAAAGTCGCCCCCATGCTTGTGCCATAAAGTTGTTGAAAATAGGTATTGTTATATATGAAGACATTTTTGGTGAGAGCCAGGTGAATGCATTCTGCAATGAAGGCTGATGGAGGATTTTTTTGCTCTCTCGTTTCGAACAGTTCAAACATTACTTTAATGCATTTCATCTGGGGGATGTTGGTGTATAGAGATGTTACGTCTAGAGTAAGAAAAATGTCTAGAGTCTCAATGGTCAGTCCATCTAGAATGTTGATCATCGACATAGAATCTTGTACAAAAGACTTCATTTTCTTGACAAAAGGTCTCAAGAAAACATCTGCATATATTGATAAGGGCTAGAGTAGTGAGCCTATAGCTGACACTATGGGGCGAATTGGAGGTGTGGTGGAGCTTTTGTGAACCTTAGGAAGGCAATAAAATGCCGGTGTCACTGGTTGTGTGTTGATCAAAAATAGTTTTTCTTCATCATTGATCCATCCCTCATCATGTGCACGTGTCATGAGGCTTTGTATTTCTTCCATTATTTTTGGAGTAGGATCCGAATGGATTTGTTTGCAGACATTTACATCCAACAGTTGTTTCTCAACTTCAGTTTTATACAGAAGGGAATCCCAAAGAACAATACCCCCACCCTTATCGGCTGGTTTTATAACAAAAAGGTGGTTATTTTCTAGATCTTTTAGAGCCAGACGTTCTGCTTTTGAGAGATTATCTTTGTACCTGTTTTTATTGGCACATAGGAATCTCATTTCTCTTAGAATTTTGTTTTCAAATGCCAAAATTTCTGGAGATGTCATAGTTTGCAAAGGTGTAAAAGTAGAGGGTTTTTTTTTTCCCGAATAATTATCATCCATGATTTTGGGGTTATCTTTGTCATGGAAGAAATATTTAAGCCTAATAAGGCGGAAAAAAATATGCATTTCAATTTCTGTCTGAAAGACATCAGCCCTACATACTGGAATGAAGGAGAGACCCTTTGTCAGAACAGTTTCCTCAATTTTTGTGAGCACATGCGTGCTAAAATTGAAAATGGGGTTGACTATTTTTACCACTGCTGCGGAAGGATCCATTGTCGGGTCCGCATTGGATGGTTGCCCCACTGTCTGTTCCTGCCCCGGTTCCCTGGCCGTTGAAAAAACTGTCCCCTTTGTGGGGGATTATTCGGGGTGGTGGTGTCAGAATCACTACTATTTGAGGAGTTAGAGAAGGTAACTAACTTTTTGTTCTTCTGAGGTCTAGAATTGGTCTGTCCTTTCCAGCCTGTTTGGTTGTTATTATACATTTGGAAAAATCCAGGCACGAGATATGGGTACGTGGTTTCTTCTTTGTAGCTTGCAATGTCTTTTTTTTAGTTTCCAGATTTTTTTGTCTAAAGTAAAGGTTTTAAATTTAGACATTTCTTCATTCATTTTTTGTAGAGCAGATTTTATATCTGGAATTATTGATTCCTCCTTTATCTTTTTTTCAAGCGTATCTAGTTCTGCTTGTTGTATTTTGCCTTCCTCCTCCGCTGTCTCAATAATGAGAATGATCAATGGCCAGGGAAACTCAATAATGAGTTTTTTCAACGGCCAGGGAACCGGGGCAGGAACAGACAGTGGGGCAACCATCCAATGTGGACCCAACAATGGATCCCTCTGCAGCAGTGGTAAAAATAGTCAATCCCATTTTCAATCTTAGCACGCATGTGCTCACAAAAATTGAGGAAACTGTTCCGACAAAGTGTCTCTCCTTTATTCCAGTATATAGGGCTGATGTCTTTCAGAAAGAAATTGAAATGCGTAATTTTTTCCACCTTATTAGGCTTAAATACTTCGTCCATGACAAAGATAACCCCAAAATCATGAATGATAATTATTCGGGAAAAAAAAAACCCTCTTCTTTTACACCTTTGCAAACTATGACATCTCCAGAAATTTTGGCATTTGAAAACAAAATTCTAAGAGATATGAGATTCCTATGTGCCAATAAAAACAGGTACAAAGATAATCTCTCAAAAGCAGAACGTCTGGCTCTAAAAGATCTAGAAAATAACCACCTTTTTGTTATAAAACCAGCCAATAAGGGTGGGGTATTGTTCTTTGGGATTCCCTTATGTATAAAACTGAAGTTGAGAAACAACTGTTGGATGTAAATGTCTACAAACAAATCCATTTGTATCCTACTACAAAAATCATGGAAGAAATACAAAGCCTCATGACACATGCACGTGATGAGGGATGGATCAATGATGAAGAAAAACTATTTTTGATCAACACACAACCAATGACACCGGCATTTTATTGCCTTCCTAAGGTTCACAAAAGCTCCACCACACCTCCAGGTCGCCCCATAGTGTCAGCTATAGGCTCACTACTCGAGCCCTTATCAATATATGCAGATGTTTTCTTGAGACCTTTTGTCAAGAAAGTGAAGTCTTTTGTACAAGATTCTATGTCTATGATCAAAATTCTAGATGGACTGACCATCGAGACTCAAGACATTTTTGTTACTCTAGACGTAACATCTCTATATACCAACATCCCCCAGATGAAATGCATTAAAGTAATGTTTGAACTGTTGGAAACGAGAGAGCAAAAATATCCTCCATCAGCCTTCATTGCAGAATGCATTCACCTGGCTCTCACCAAAAATGTCTTCATATATAACAATACCTATTTTCAACAACTTTATGGCACAAGCATGGGGGCGACTTTCGCCCCAGACTTAGCCAATTTATACATGGACTCTTTTGAGAACTCCCATGTGTATACGAATAAGAACCCATCTTTGGACAATATCCAAGCTTGGTATCGTTATATAGACGATATTTTCATGATCTGGCGAGGCTCAAGTGATGATTTGAAATGTTTTAATGTGTGGCTGAACAATCAGGTGCCTACAATCGACTTCACATGTGAGGCACATACAGATAAAATTGCTTTTCTAGATCTCCTAATTTATCGCATGCCGAACAAAATCATTTGCACCAGCCTCTATAAGAAACCTACGCAAAAAAACACTCTTTTGCAATTTAATAGCTGGCATCCCCAGGCACTAAGAGAAAATCTGCCTTTCGGACAGTTCTTGCGTATTCGGCGCAATTGCACCGATATACAAGACTTTAAACTGCACAGTGACTGCTTGAAACAAGATTTGAAAGACAGAGGCTATCCATCGCACATCATAAGAAGAGCCTATAAAAAGGCCAAAAACATACAGAGAGGAGAATGTCTTCAAAAACAAACCAAAACTGCTCTGGATAAAATTACATGTGTCTCATCTTTTACACCTATTAGTAATGACTTGAGGAAGTCGATTCTAAAAAACTGGAAGAGGATCAATACCGAATCCTTCCGTATACCACCGCCCCGCTTTGCCTTCAAGAGACTTCAAAATCTGGCTGACAAATTGGTCCATACATATACGCAACAATGAGATGTGACCAACACTCAGTCCACACTATGGGACCTTCCACCAGTCACAGGCCATTACAAATGTGGCAAATGTCTTATGTGTAAATTTACAAAAAATCTCAAATCCATTGACCTCAAGCAATAAATTTGGCAGTTAAAATCTTTTACTAACTGTGCCACCAAATGGGTTATTTACTGTATTATTTGCCCATGTGGCCTCTGGTATATTGGAAAAACCAAAAGGGCGATCCGAACCAGAATTGGGGAACATCGTTCCTGCATAAAAAATGGCACAACAGACAATCCCCTTGTAGAACATTACAAAAAAATGAAACATAGCCATGATGACCTTTTCTGGTGTGTTCTACAAACTTTGGGTCCACACCCGCGAGGGGGTGATAGAGATCTGAAACTTCGGAGACTGGAACAAAAATGGATCTACAATTTGGATTCGGCCAATAAGGGTCTCAGTCTTTACATCGAATGGAACCTGTTTTTGTGCAAATAATGTCCCGCCTTCTTTAATTCAGCACATACATACTGATCTTGTATATATCATGCATATATTTGACTGAGCAGTTTAACGCTCACTGAACGCGGGTTTGGCACACTGTGGGCACCCTCTAACCAGGCTGCCTCATAATGTGATTCAGTACCAAAGAGAAAGTCCACCTCAATATAAGCTTTGTAAGACATGCTGGTTTTCAATGCATACTTGCCAGGGCACTTGCTGCAGGGTGTAACATGCAACACCCCTCTCTTTCGTTTTCCCCAGCTTTGGCTTAGTACATGTAGCCTTGGGGCCAATCATTCGTAACTTAACTATCAGCTACATGTACCCGAATCACTGCGCTATATTTATGAATGCACTGTCCCTTTAAAACACAACAGGACAGCGCGTGCAATGCTGGAGGCTTAGACAATAAGTAGTCACGCAGCGCGTGCCCACGTGACCAAGACTAGTTTGACTTGATCACGTGGTGTTCGCACAGAGGAACGCTGACTCTTTTGCGACGGAGACGCCGCAAACTCACTGCTTTGTCCGCCTCCCGAAAATAACACCCAAGTAAGTTGTAGTATCCGGTGGCTGGGCTAGAAGAGCCCTCCTAGGTCCCCTTTTGGGGCCTGCTTTGACCTCCACTTACAATGGACTAAAAGCCCTTCTTTTGTCTGCCTTATTTTGTTTCACTTAGGGCTACCAGGTAATTGATATACTATCCAGCAGTAGATGCGAGTATATCAAGTCATCAAAATCTGACAATGCAGCTTCTGTTTTGACCGGCACATAACACCGTATTATCTGGGTCTTTTCTAGGTATGTGTTTTTCTCAACTATCAGAAAATAGCGCCAAGAAGATAATGTAAGGTTAACATCCCTAAGATGAAATATTTCGCTGTTCCTTTCCCCTTAGCCAAATAAACAGAAGACTTAGTCGTAGATGTACGGCCAGGAAATCCGGCTAAAATAAAGAAAAAAGTATGATTGCTAACTGCTGTCAACATTTAAAGGTACAACTCCAGTCTTGAAAAGTTCATATATATTGGAGATACACAAGAAGTCACTGCTTCCCTTTTTTCTTTCCTTTCCTTCCTCCCCCCCCGTCCCTTCCCCTTACCCTCCGGTTTTGGGCACAATTTTTCAATATGCCAGGTTTTGTATGTGATGTATATGAAATGAAAAATGGTGACAAAATGATGGTCGCCATTTGTATTACATTTAATTGTGGTTTTTCTGAGCTAGTTTATAAATAAACTATTTGGTTGATACGTATATAGATTCTAGTCTCCGGCTGTTTAAAATATAGACTATTACCTGCGTAAAAAAACAATACTCTTGGGTTTCTGTGTATATGGTCGGTAAAAATATTCTTTTTATGTGTCTTTTTAGAATTGCAGGTCACAAATGAATTCAGACCATCAATACAACATCCAATAATCCTTTCTACTTGAATTACAAGTGTCCTGATGAAAGCCTGAGCGGGAAACATACAAATCTACTACTGACCTCAAAGTGTGGGGCACTAGCAGTTACCGTGTAAAGGCTGGAAACAGATTTTGTTACTGTCAACACTTCTCTAATGGGTTTTCTTGCTTGGTAAAAGAAATGTGCAAAAAGTCGCCCACTAGTTACTAACATCACTTTGCAGATACAGGACAAGTTTGGATGATATATAGCACCAGTATGTCTTTGTCATGTATTTTTGTATCAATAGTTGTTTTATGTGTCTGGACACTGTTTAATGTCCAGTTTTATCATGTATAAATAAAAGCAAATTTATTTTTGGATAATTCCCGACCATATCGTCTTTATATATGTTTGATAAGATGACTTCCTCACCGGCCCTTGTCTTAGGTAAATGCTAATTTTTTCAGCCCTATCCGATATTAGCAGGTAGCTTGTTGTGGACCCTGGTTATTTATACATGGTTTCTCGTCCTCCCCCAACAAGCCCCTAAAAAAAGAGGACACTTGATCGCTCGTTCTTTAATTACACGGGTGGCACAGTAGTGCAGAAGGCACAAGGGGTGTCCCGGTACAGTATGTGAGTTAGACTAGGGGGTCTTTTTTTAATTCCTGGAGTTGGTGAGGGGTGGAAGTGTAAGCTTTGGGGCTCATGTGTTAGTTACTGTAGAAGAGGTTGTGGGGACTATCTGCGAGGCCTGCTGAGGGGCTTCGCACCGCATATGCCACTGCGCGCCTGTATCCGCTCCGAGCTCCACATGGTTATTGTGCCTACCTGGAAGTGGATATGATGCAAGATGTACTGATGCACCATGTACTCGACTTCATGCCTTACGCTGTAGTGCAAAGCGGATCTACCACTCTACTTTGTGCTATTGGATGAAGCGTAAAAGGTCTGTTATTCGGCGTGTACGTTGTGATGTGTAAATGCAGGCAGTTTCAAGGGTGCCTTTACCGCTCTCTTACAAACTTAGCCCAAAAGCAAAATGTGCAATGGAGTCAAGAGGGAGAGAAATCCTCAACGAAAGGGCAAGAACCAAGAACGAGCTGCTTCCCCTACGAGTCCTCCAAAAGCCCAGCACTTTCAAAAGTAGATTGCCTATGGCCCTGGATGTGCCCAGAAGCAGACCTTGGAGGACTGCCCCGTGACTATTATCTGAAAGGCTATATTAATATTCTCACACCACTACACTTTGTTTGAAAGTTACAGAGTAAAGGAAGCATTCGCTGCCATAAATCAGTGAAATCTGAAATCACGTTCAACACAATTATTATATTAGATGATGCCACTTCACTGACCCTTACATTAGGACTATGCGTTTGGGCAGCCACAAGCTGGTGAAAGGGTTTCGTAAATGTTGAAAATATTGCATGCTTCAGGAAGCTCGGAAGCGTGACTGTTCTAACCACATCCCGACCATTAAACACGTAATGCCTCCGAGCATAGGATTGTATCACAAATAGAATTTCGGCAACTTACCAAAATGAACGTATCCATCATGGTGAATTTCCCAGTGAAACAAAATGGCCTGCTGGAATATTAAGATGAATGTGACCTACTTTTCATCAAGCGAGGCTGATCATTTCAGATGCTATAATGAGCATCTCGCTATTGCTAAGCAACATCCACAATGCATCATGCACAGATGGAGCGCAGGCACACTTTCGATTATGCTTGCATTTCGGACGATGCTGCCTGGTGGTGTGTGCGCTGCACATGGCCACAGATAAAGTCAGTCCTTCAACCCATCAAATACCAAAGTAGGTGATGGAAAAACAAATCAAGAAGATATTAATTCTTTATTTTTTTTAAAAACACAGGCACTCTCAGCAGAGAAGAAACACGCTTATGTTTCAGCTCAGGAGTCAGGGCCTAAAAAGAGTAAACGAAATATCGCGAGATGCTGGCACTGCTTCATAGCTCTGCGCTTTCATGTCACACTCACGTACACATCCAGCATTTAACATGATTTAAAATATAGAGATGCGACTCTATTATTACCATTAACTAAAACGAAAAAGAAGGTTTTGAGGAGAATAATACCTCATCGGCCCTCAGGGACGTAAACATAACGCTCCAGCATGAACATAAACGGCCTCTTTATAGCCTAGTCAGGATTTTTTTACATTGTCACTGTATGCGGTTCTTACCGCCGGTGGTGATAATCTGAGTTTACCGCTCGTTACAGTTTTAGTGCAACCGCTAGGAATTTAAGGAAAGACGCTGGCGGTATCTCATAAGTCCCCTTGCTTTATTACAAAGAAAGAGGGGTTTGGTTTTCCATTACCCATCGAAACATAACAATGTACATTAGCCGGCCATAACGCTACCTTACATCGTATGTATAATGCAGACACGGGTCAGTCTTGAGACATTTCACTATATTGCATCGGTGGTGATGCCCACCATTTGAATCTGTGACTTTTCCCAACAATGGACATTTCACTGAATGTTCTCCATCATTTTTATGGGGTCCCGCCCCCTGCTCCATACCCCCTTTGACCTCCAACGCCCCCTAAAGTCCAGGAATGCAAGAACAACGCTGTCAAATGCCCTGTAGTCAAATGCGTGGAAAAGGCTTCAGGGAAACAGGGATACCCACATTTTGAACGCAATAAAAAAAAAAACGTAAACATCCGGTATTTATGACCATTTTTTTACCTCCAGTTATTAGTTGCAAGGCAAAAATAGTGGGATTTGCCATGAGGATTTTCTATTTGGCATTATGTCATTATTTACTTACAAGGTAGATCATGTGGCGGGCGGTAACAACAGTGGGCATTTGCTAAATTACCGCCTATTTTATGGTTGCCACCGCTCCTGTACGGAGGCTCAAAGTGGCACATGGCCACCGTATATCAAGTGATTATCTGGAACAACAACAACCGCAAGGGAGCGTAGAACTTCGCATGTTCACATTTGTTTAGCGTGAGGTGATGAGTTACATATTTGTCCACTGACTTCTGATTTTTTTTTCTATTCCTAACTCTGCTTTTTATAAAGCGTGCATTTTGAAGACAAATCGATTAACAATGTCGAATTAATTTGAAAGTGTTATCCTTCATACCCTTTACACATGCAGTCTAGTTTTAAAACCAGTTCTAATGGAAGGGCATCAGATTTAATCTAAAATGGGAGCAGTAGAAAACGTTCCCCTGTGTGCATTTATTCAAAATGAATGCGTTCTCTGCAAGATTTATGAATCAGTTCCGTGGCTTGCCCGTCCATTTTAAGGTAGAGTTCAGAGAAATGATCACCTAAGCCCATTTGCAAAAGAACGTCGTAGCACCGCCAAGTTCTATCATTCTCATGAACAAACGAGCTATCGCACAGATCTGTGATATGTTAGGTTATTTATAATGCGCTTAATAATTGGCTTCTAAGCGCGGACCCGGGGTTCGAACCCGTGGTGTTACGTGTCGTTTTGTTTCCAAAGTGCGCATGTTGCCCCTGAGCTATACTCCCGAGACTGAGTGTTTGACCTTACTGCGGTGCAGGCGACAAGCCTCTCAATAAAACGGCACACCTGCTTGCTGTATGATAAGGCGCTGCGGTCATTTCTTTGAAGAAACTCTCCGCCATTAATTACTTAAATAGAGAGAAACCAGGGACAAACCTCTGGCTTGTTCCATCGAGACTGGGAAGAGATGCAGGTGTAAACGTGAGAAGGGAATCTGGATAAATGAGGATTCCGTTGTATCATAGCACACGTGTGGCATATAAATCGCCCTAATTAGAACAGGATACTTTTCCTCTGCAAAAGTCAAACTGCTGAGTATGCTCTTTGGCTATTTGCCAAAGCAGTCGCGTGCCAGCCTTGTGTGCCACCCGTGCTGCTTAGATTGGCAAATACCCATGGAACTTGAGGAGGGCCTGCGTGTGGCTGGATGCCTGCCAGGAAGTGTGTGGGGCTGATGCCACCGCCGGACTCCAGTGCCTAGGGAACGCTGAGCACAAAGGCATTCTGTGATCTGAATGTCCCTTTTGCTTCAAGAGAGTGGTGCCAGGCAGCATTTAATGAGAGATTGCTTTGTTGCAAAGTCCTTAACATCAAGTGGGTTGTTGGGCTCATTAACCTGACTGTAGCACGAATAATACACAAAAAAACACACATGTCACAGTCTCCCAGGACGCAAGGCTCTATGAATAAGAGCCCTTCTGGGTCCTCCATGGTTATCTGTAAGCATCTGTAGTGTTAACACCACAGAAAAGGCTGGTTCCTGATTGTTCAGCAAACCTGTCTCCTTTAGGGATTGTATCGCAGGCTAAGGCTCTGGACGCGGTGCCCATTTACATTGTGGTCTCCTCCATGCTGTAACAATGACCTACACTTATCAAGGCGCACAGCACTTGTTTATGTCAGAAATGCTAGTAGCAATTCAGAACAGAGGTCTGATTTTGTTTAAACAATCAGAACCAATGTGAAAGAGTTGGAGAAATATACTGTAGCATAAGTCATCTCAAGTATTAGAGAATGTGGTGATTCGTGTAGCTCTTTATGCTAGACTCCTCCAGCTTCTAAGCACTGTGATAATGGGTTTCATTTGATTTTTGATTTTGTAAATCTGGATAGCGCCTACCCCTGGAATGGGTCCCAGTAGAAACCTGCATCTAGGTGCAGATGGCAATTGAACAAATGACAACACAGAAATTAAAAAAATGTACTAAAAATCAATGATGTTATATGAATAAATGAACCTTCAGATTCTTCCTAAATGTACTCAGGGATTCACTTTGTCATAGGTTATCAGGGAGTGAGTTGCAGGATCAAGGGCCCGCAACTGAAAATATGCCTATCGCCCCAGGTAGAAGTTCTAGAAGAGGGAACCACCAGCAGCCCTTGTCCCGCAGATCTTAGCGTACGGTTCGGACGGTAGGTAGTGATCTTAGATGATAAATTAACTGGGGCCGAGCCATAAATACACTTAAAGACCACACACAGGATCTTGAACAGACTCCTTTTCTGCACCGGGAGCTAATGAAGGCTCCTCGAAAAGAAGAAATGGCAATTTTCCTAGGAAGATCAAAAATCAGCCGAACCACAGAATTCTGAGCTACCTGTAATCATTGGAGCTGGTATTTAAGAATGCCCATCAAAATGTCATTACAGCAATCTAACCTAACATTGGCTGATGTTTAGACCACCATCGGTCGATCTTCTTCCAAAATAAGAGACAGTAATGGTTTTAGGAGCTTTATCTGGCAGTAGACTGACTTCACAATCTGATTGATGTGTACATTACAACTCAGATTAGACTGCCAAATGCAGCCTACTTTTTTAACTTTCTGAGTGTACTTGGTCAGAGACTCAAACAAAGTTGGGCATGGGGACAGAGTGTAAGGCATTAGCTACCTTATGTTTGTTTGTTTTGTTTGTTTTATTATTTATAATGTGCATCATACCCGGGGGTATCAGGGCGCAGCAGTTACAAGGCCATGCAAAGCTTAGTTACAAAAGGAGTAAGGTATAAGATACCTACTTACAAGGCATTAATTACAAGATGGGTGTATACAAATGTTACAGACAACTTACAGAAACAGTATGTACAAATATTTACAGATGTTTACAGATAGTTCAGGGTGGGCAAAGAAAGTACAAATATTGCAGGCAATGTGTAGGAGAGTTGTGGTTACCACAATGGGGGTAGCTGGTCGGGAGAAGCGAGGAAGGATGCATGACATACAGGCATAAAATGACAATTTTTATCATTAGCAGAGAGTCCTGGCTAATTGCTAAACAGGAATTCAATATTGTGCATTTAATGGTCATCGGATTTCAGCCACATAATGATGTTAGTTCTGAAATTTTGGTGATTGGTCTATTCTCAGTGTAGGAGGCAGGGAGTTCCATAATATAGCCACTTTCACGGGGAAGCTGTTGCCACCAATTGTGGAGCGTTTGAATCTGGGTATGGACAAGCGATCTCTGTTTGCTGATCTGGGTGGTCTCAGGGAGGTCTGTTTGTGGAATCTCTCAGCCAGGTACATGGCAGTAGTTTTGTTGAGAGATTTGTGGGTGAGCGACAAGGTTTTTAGAAGGATTTTGTCGTTAGTTGGGAGCCAGTTATTCTGATGGCTGCTATCGAAGATGTGATCTCTTCTGGAAATGCCTAGTGCCACTCTGCGGGCGTTGTTTAATAAAGTTTGAATTCTTCTGATAGTGGCTTTAGTCGAGCCTAGATAGAGGGCATTGCAATAGTCCAGGCGGGACAGGATGAGGGCTCTGGCCAGGATGGTGCAGCTACTGTTAGAAAGAAATGGCTTACTGGTACGGATAAGTTTACACGTATAAGCCGTAGAAGACGCTAGTGAGTTGACCTGTTTGGCAAAGGAGAGAGTTGAGTCGAGATAGAAACCTAGTGTTTTCACCTCGTGTTCTACTTTAATGCTATTGCCATCAATTATGACTGAGGAATAGTCAGATCCTAGTTCTTTTTAGGTTAGAAGGGGTGCCCAGGATGATGAGTTCAGTTTTATCATCATTCAGGCATAGGTCATGTGTGGCTATCCATGCCTGGATGATGATGTAGACTCTATTCAACAAGGCCAGATCCTTGTCATAATCCCCTGAAAGCGGGAGGAGGATCTGGGTTTCATCTGCATAGTTGGTGTAGGTGATACCGAGATGATCCAGATCATTGAAAAGGGGCTTGGTAAGAATGTTGTACAGTGTGGGCGAGACGCAAGATGCCTGAGGCACACCGCAGGTGATGGGTATGGGGTCAGCTGCTGCTAGAGGCAAGAAGACCTTCATTGTTCTACCACTTAAGAAGGATCTAATCCATGTGACAGCATCATCAGAGAAGTGTGCTGTGGTGTCAAGGTGGTTGCATAGGATAGTGTGGTCGACCAGGTCGAAATCAGCCGAGAGATCTAGGAGGAGGAGTAGAGCTGATTTACCATTATCCATAAGCTCATCGACTTATGTCTTGAGAGCGATTAGGGCTGTCTCCGTTCCATGTTGGAGGCAGAAGCCTGATTGTCTGGTTCCTAAAAGGTGGTGTAATTCCAGATACTTTTGGATTTGCATACAGGCCACCTTGCCCAGAATTTTTAGTAGGAAGGGCACTGTTGTAATTGGCCTATAATTAGTAGGTGTAGATGGATCTAGAGTGGGTTGTTTAGGAGTGGGAGTACCCTAGATTGTTTAAGGTTGGTAGGGATGATACCAGTGGAGAAGGACACGTTGATAAGCTTAGCTATGAAAGGTGATAGGTCTTGGGCCGCATCCTTGATGAGCTGCGCAGGGCAGAGATCACCCTGACAGTTGGAGGGTTTGAGGGACAGAATAATTCTTTCCACTTCAAGAATAGATACTTTGGAAAAGTTGAATTGGGTGGGTTGGTCAGCAATGGTATTCCCAATTATTTTGAGTGGGTCGTTTAAAGAAGCTTTTTTACTGGATATTTTGTTGGCTAGAGCATGTTGGATGTCTGAGCACCATTTTCTATCTTTGGTACATGTGTCTGCTATTGCTATAGGGTTCTCTATTTCATTAAGAATGGTAAATAGTTCCTTTATGTTGGACTTGGCTTGGGATATACGCCTGTCGAAGGATATTCATCTAGCTAGACATATTTCTTTTTTGTAGAGGGATGACAATTTGGTGAGTTTGAGTTTGTTCGCTTCTGACGGTATTTTTTTCCAAGCAGCCTCTCAGTTTCTTTTTTGTTGCCTTAAGTCTTTTAGGAAAGGTGTAGACCATTTGTTCAAATGGGTTTTCGGCTTGCTTGGTCTAAGTTTGAGTGGGGCGATCTGGTCCAAGGAGGAGGTCCTAATTTTATTGTACTCCTCGACCAGGCTCTAAGGATCAGTATTGTCAGGAAGCAAGTTAAGGGAGGGGAGTATGGCTGAGATAAGCCTATCCACAGTGATACTCTTTTTGTTTCTAGTTAGTGTAGGTGGAGCCCTAATGACGAGTGGAGGTGGTGGTCTGTTGGTTGAAAGCATAAATGACAATAAGTAGTGGTCAGTCCAGGCTAGTGGTGAGATGGAGAGGATGTTGGCCTGACAGTTGAAGTCTGCCACCCAGTCGAGTAGTCTACCTTTGTTGTGGGTGGATGTTTTGCTTCTTTGGGTGAATCCAAGTTCTGAGAGGATGTTTGCTGTTGCTAGGGCAGACTGGTCCGAAGGGTCATGTAAACCCATATTAAGGTCTCCAAGTAGAAGTACTTGCGTTGAATTTTTGAGATTACTAGGTAGAATAGTGTTGATAACCTCCTCAAATGTCACCGGTGCGCCCGTGTCACGACCCTCGCCCAAAACTCCCTCTGGCAAACCCATTGGCCAGGTGGAGTCAGGACTCGGGCCTCTAGAGCCTGGCATCCTCTTCAAAAGCCCTCATGGGGCCATTCCTGGCACCTATGGCGCCAGGCTCATACACCATTAAAAACAATGTGCTTGGGAACTACTTTATTTTATTGTCAGCCAACATAGAGGCATCCACATAGCTTGGTTCCTAAAAACCAAGCTATGCGGTCTAGTGTTTTGGGTGTGGTAGCCTAGGGACTACTTTACCTGGACTATTTTGTTGGGGCTATTTAAACCACACCCGAGCAAGACAACATCCTTTGTGTTACTTTGCAGCTTGCAATGTGACGCTCACCGTGTCTAGCTATTCCCTCGAACCTCGGAGAAGCAGAACCTGCAAGGAGACAAAAGGAAAATCATTAGCAGCAGCATCTTACGTGCAGTCTTCATCTTTAAACACTCACAGCTACTGAGAACAGCTTCCTCAAATCTGCACGCCTCCTGGACAGAACGACCTGAAAGAGGAAGATAGAGGCAATATTAAAGAAAGCAGTAGAAACATTTACAAATTACGAACTGCTCAAAAGGCTTACCTGGCTGGTCGCCTCTCGGCTGGCAAAACTCCGGACATTCCACTCGCACTGAAGAACACCGCAACCTGCAAGGAAGGAAAACACAGGTTAGGCAAAGGCAAGACTTTGCAGTGCTGCGCATAGCGCTTACTTACCGCATCATAGCGCTCTTAATGCGCCATCATTTACCATCGGGTTCAACCAAGCCAGTTCGCCGCGCTGAAGCTCCGCATACCTAAGGGAGAAAAAAGAGACATTTTAAACAAAGAAAGGCATGCAGGATAGCAACAAAACTAAAGAACAGCAATAAGACCTACCTGAACAATATCAAACGGGCCGGCGTCAGTGAAGTAACTGGACCGCACTCGCCCATGAAAGACAACGCGCCCCTGCAAAGAAGGCAGGACGGAGAGCACGCCTAATTCTACCACAAGGTGAGGAGAGGGCGCCAGAGGGACTGAAATCATATGGGGGTGGAAGAAGGATACTTACCCCAGTCGGTCAGTCTTGAAAACAGTCCTCCTGTATTTTCAGGCAGAACCTTCACCGCAGACCACATCAGGGCAAAGCTAAGACGCATACCAGTGAGTAACCTGGCTGGGTGGCGTCCCCGTGGATACCAGGTGAGTGTAACAGCCCGGGGGGGGCGATATATCAGGTGGATGTTAAGGGTTTGGGCATTGGTCAGTGGTACTTTAACAGATATTAATTCACATGATTGGACGTCAATTGGGGTGGCTAATCTCATGGAGAGGCTGCATTTGCAGATAATAGCGATACCTCGCCCTCTGGATTTTAGTCTGTCTTGTCTCAGAATGGTGTAGCCGTCAGGGACTGCTAGCATGAGCATAGGACCTGCAGCAGTGTGTAGCCATGTCTCAGTGATGGCGAGGAAGTCTATGTCATCATCCTGGACCAGGTTGGTGATTTCCGTGGCATGTGCTACTAAGGATCTGGAGTTTATTAAAGCTCCTCTAATAGGGGGGCTCGTAGCAATTGTAGTTGTTGGTTGGTGGGCTCATAAAGGTTTAGGTTTGCCATTCTTGGTTGTGCGGTTTTTTGATCTGGGGCCGCAGTTGTGCGCTAAATTCGTACTTGCAGGCGTTGGGCTGGGCCGGGTTTTGGGAGTCCTTTTTCCTATAACGGTAGGAAGTGATCTGATAGGAGGCTCAGATATTTTGGCTAGCCTAGTTCTAAGGCGAGTGGTCCTAGCCTTGGTAGAGCAGGGATTACTTGGTATAGGGCTTTTAGAGTTGTTCATATCTATGAATAGTTTAGTGGTAGTATTATTGGCTAGATAGGAAGGCATCAAGGTGGATGGGTTCCCAAGGGTTGGTGTGTGGAGTAGCGTGAGGTAGAGCGTAATGCTCTGTATAAGGAATGTGATGTAGAGAGTCTGGCTGGTGGCTGTAGGGAACATACTAGTATTTGGTGGTGGTATAACCTTCTAGGGAGCTGGTGCCTAAGGCTAGTGGCAAGCTAATAGAGGTGTTGATATTAGTGGCAGAGAACAGCTCTTAAGTGGTGATGTCAGTGCTTGAGCCTCATGCCATACTTAGTAAAAATGGCATCAGCAAGAAACACCATTTTGAGAGAGGGCACCAACATGCTGAGGGAGCTGGCGCGTGGAATATTCAGGTAAGGTTGTGGGTCGGTGTTCAATATGGATATTATTGCAAAGATCAACAGTGGCAATTGGGCATCAACCTTAGTAAATCTGGGTGGGGCAGTGGTGTGATGCACATTCAATCAATCAGTATAGGACGCTAGTCAAGTTCTGCAGTGCAAGTTAAGGCATCAGCACAGTTCATTAGCAAGTTAGAGTAGGGCAGAGTGTAACAGCACGTTCAAACAATCAATATAGGGCACTGACCAAGTTCTGCAGTGAAAGTTAAGGCATCAGCAAAGTACATTAGCAAGTTAGAGTAGG
The DNA here is from genome assembly GCF_040938575.1 of Ambystoma mexicanum. NCBI lineage: Eukaryota > Metazoa > Chordata > Amphibia > Caudata > Ambystomatidae > Ambystoma > Ambystoma mexicanum. The sequence goes on along the minus strand of NC_090933.1, from coordinate 654,878,723 downwards.
GCCAGAGTGTAACAGCACATTCAAACAATCAATATAGGGCATTAGCCAAGTTCTGCAGTGCAGGCTAGGGATTCAACAGAGTACATTGACAGGTCCGAGAAGGAACTAGTGGTGAGCAGCATTCCAGGTGAAATTGCAGCGCAACAGTTGAAAAATAGGATAAAGCGGGAATCGGGGACAGTAACAAAGTCCTAGTCATGGCACTGCTAGGAGCATGAATGGAAGGCAGCAGTAGTGTTTGGGGTGGGTGAGTAACCGGCTGCGGCTGGTGTGATGTTAATGTCTTTGATCGATGCTCATCCCTCATTATAGTGCAACGATCGGTCAGGCATCTGGCATGGGCTGGGAGACTGTTATACAGTTGCAGCGCTTGCAGGTGCCGGTAGGTGGGATGAGATCGGGTCGGGCAGGATTAACCTCAGGCTGACGCAGGGTAGGTGATCGGATTCATGTAGGAGTTGGTAATATCTCATGGTGTAGGCAACATGAGAGTAGACGATTAGGCCGTGGGGAGCTCACCTTAGTAATGCAGTGGATAGAACACGAGCCAAGTAAGATCGCCCGAGCTCGGCAAAGCTCGGTCAGGATCAGTAAGGTGCAGCCTTTTTCAGTTGCCTTCGTCGGGGTCCAGCTTATGCCTGCCGGTGCCCCACGATAGGCTATCAGGCCAGGGGAGGCCAATCAGGAGGCAGCTGGGCTTCAGAGGGATTTGGCCAGAAATGCAGAGGCGGCCATCTTGGAACGGCAAAAACCTTGTGTTTTTTGTATGCTGTATTTGGGTGATGCACACTTTGTTTTCTTAGCCCAGGATGCTCAAGGGGCTAGGAATAGGTATGCAAGCAGCACCAATTTAATGCCTTAATTTAAAATATTAAAGTGACGATTTTCAGGGTTAAGCAAAGGCGGTGCATAATTCCAATGGTGAAGCCTCCAGGCTTACCTTGGGGGCACCAGTGCTTGGGGCTGCATGGAACTGCTCCAGCAGTTGGATGGGAGAGGGAGCTCCTGCTCCAACCTCTACAAATGCAGAATGATGACCTTAGCTTTTGAGCCAAAAACAATAATCTCACTTTTTTGGGATTTTAGTTGGAGTTTATTCTCCAGCATCCAATTTGGGATTTTATCGGCACAGAACCAAACTTTGTAGAGGTGGAGGCAAGTACTCCCACTCAAAGCTCTGCCCCCATGTTGCCTATATGTTGGGAGCCAAAGTGTGAGACACGTGCATCCTGGAAATAAGGTACCCATTGAGGAAACCATAGATGCACTCACGACAATATGATGGCCATTTGAATGAAATCCTGGAGGAAGTGTGAAAATGAACAAGAAAGAAGATTGGTGATATCATGCGAAGCAGAGCTGACACATCCAGAAGAGAGGCTGAAGACCATAAGCATTCTATAGGATCTAAGTACAAGGTGTTAAAGATGAGCACCATTTCGGGCTCGAGATGAAGATGCTAATGCTACAGAAACGATAAAGAAAATGCAAAGTCATTTTACAATGGTACAGATGCAGTAAATGCATGTAGGGAAAAGTATTCTTAAGGATGGCTACGTAGTGAATAGTTTGCAGCGATGCACCAAAGTATATGCATAGGAATGTATAGGCCATGGATGCTCCACAACACACTTTAGCAGTGTCTCGACCCGGTGAACAGAAAGGCTTTTTCAGTGTGGCACAGTTGGAAAACAACTTGATGATGGAGGTGTATTCAAGAAAGGTTTGGCTGGCCCAGCACCAGAAAGTCAAGACCACCATGAGCTTGGATGTTCATGCAGTAGCTGTAACACTTGTGAAAAGAACAAACTCCTGTCTGAGTTGAGGAGCAAGAACATTGAAGACGTGAGAGGTTCATCATTAAGTAGTATTTGAAATACAAAAAAGCTCTGAAACATGGTCTCCAGTCACATGGTCAGATGAAAATAGATACTGGGCCTCATTACAACCCAGGCGTTAAGGGGTTAACGGCGCCGTAAAAGGTGTCAGCGCCGTTAAACCCTTAACGCCTGATTACGAGGTCCCTTAGCGGGTTGCATTTTAACGCCTGATTTTAGCAGGCGTTAAAAAACCAACCCACAAAGGGACCTAGGAGCTAATTACGGCACCGTAATTTACGGTGCCGTAATTAGCGCCTTCCCCATTCCCATTGAGCCCTATGGGCCAAAAATGGGAATGGGGAAGGGGCCATGGTGAATGGGGAATTACCGCCCCGCCAACCTTGGAATGGGGCGGTAATTCCGCCATTCACCATGGCGGAGTTGGTATTTTACCGGCTTCAACCATGGCGCTACTAGCGCCATGGTTAACGCCAGGGTCGAAATGAGGCCCACTAAGTTGAGCTGTATCGAAACCAAGAGAAAAAGTATGCCTATACTCCCTTTTATTCTCAAGCACAGAGAACATTTTCAACGCCAATGTTTACAGGCTAATTGACTGACAGATGGCAAGAGTGATGATAGATGGCAGGATATTTAGGTGGGAAGCTATGGTCATGACCAGCCCACCAGCACCTGGGTGCCAGCCTGTGTGTGGAATATTACAGAGGGGTACAAGGGTGCCAACCAATTATAGAGGGCCACGTAATAGAGAACCCTATAGTTTGTATAACCAATAGGACGTTGTGTATTTGATGATGTTCATTGTGACTTGCACTAGAGGAGGTCTTAGTTGCCCACCTGATGTTAGAGACCCAATCACTTTTTCCAGACAAGTATGGAACACATACCTAGATGTTCCCTTTAAGCCTATCACTTTCCCAAGTAGGTTTTTGTAGTTTGCCATGTAGATTGACCTCACTGATGATGAATTTTTACTATGTAAGCTAGGTTTTTTATAAAACATGCGGAGTGAGAAGATCGAGTGGATGTTCATTGATGTTCATTATACTCCCTGTTTTAGACAATTGATATTAAAACAGTCTTACTTTGCCAACTTCCTGAGTCAGTTTGATTATTGATGTTTGAGTATATTCTGCATCCCCATCCATCTCAAAGTATTGCTACCCCATTTTAAAGGGCCTAGTGTTGGGTACATGGGTACAACTCGCTCTAATGCTTCCAGTGGTGCTTTAATATGACTTAGATCTGAGTATTGGTAGCATAAGAATGATAGCAAATATTGAACCTGGAGAAAATATTAAGCAGTGGGCAGATTTACACATTAAATAACAGTGGTGACATGGAAGAGCAGTGATGAACTCCACAGGTGACAGGCAAGGGGTCAGACAAAAATGGACCAGCTTTGACCTGTTGAACACTCTCAGTCACCAAGACATGAACCAATTTAGTGCATCATCAGATATCTGAGCCACTGATAACAATCTCGACCTGAGTATATCAAAGGCTACTGTGTCGAATGCTGCAGATAGGTCCAGCATGACAAGCATGCTGATATCACCACCAGCAGCCTCAAGTATATCATCTCATAAGGCAGTAAATGCCATCTCATTGCCATGGCCTGGCCTAAACCCTGACTGATAAGGGTCAAGGATATTGCTCTCTTCTAGAAAATTCTGAAGTTTTACAGTCACAGCTTTTTCTAGCAGGCCACAATAAACCCACAATAGTGCGATAGTTGGACAGTGCTTTGCAATACAAAGTTTTTTTTTTTCTCACAAATGAGTGAGTTAAGATTTTTTTTAATTCTAATGGTACACAGCCTTGGGGTAGCGCAGCATTAATCAGGGCCTGGACAGCCTCACTAAGAGCTGGTGCTTGCTGCTTTATAAGATGAGCAGGGACCGAATCAGATGTATAGGTAGTAGGTTGCAAATTGTTTATCAAATTGGTTACATTTTCTAAACTGACCAATGAAAAAGCAAAATTGGGCGGTGACTTTTGATTTTCTGGGGATGCTACCTTAATGGTTACATTAAGATGTAAGCTCATTTATTGAGCATCTTTATTCATCCAAATCAACTCGATTTTTTCAGAGAAAAAAACATTGAAATCGTTGACCATTTTTTGAGACGTTTGAAGACTAGTATTGATACACAGGGGGTTGATTACCTTTTTAATTATACAGAACAAAGCTTTGGGTTTATTATCAGCCATATCTATCTGATTTTGAAGACATACAGATTTACCTTTAAGAATCTCAGCCTTATATATTTTCAGGGCAGATTTCACCTCAATGTGATCGCTTATATTTGTAGTCTTAAACCACCTTAAGGATCTTCAGTTCATCGTTGTAACACTGGTGGTTCCTCATAAGAGTTTTCTTAAGAATTTTACATGGGGCAATTGCATTGCAATTAGCTTGCAACTGTTATCAGTGTAGTGTATAGGAATGAGCAAGGCATAGTGAATAGAGTGGTTGAGATCTTTCTTTCGCCAACAATACTCTTGGTTAGCCCTTTCAATCCTTTCTCCTGAAGTACAGTTAGTAGCCATACTGAAGCACACCATAACATTTCAGACCAACTGACAGGTATGTTTTCACTATGGTTTATATTTAGGCCTCTGTGTAATATGGGATCCAGACAGTGTCCCCCTACATGTGTTTGCAGATAAAACAGTAAAATAAAATCATGGGATTGATGAATATCATTTTAATGTTTACAGTCTGTCTCTCCAGGTTCATTGCACCAGATGTTCAAATCCCTTAAAATAATCATCCTTTTGGGAGGATTCCAAGATGGCTGCCGGGAAGTCGAGTCGCGTCTAAACCGCGCTCTCCCCGGGCCGCCGAAATAAGCACACCAAAAGCACGAAACGAGCGGAACCAGCGAGCGGAACGCCCCCCATCGCCTCCCGTAGAGGATGATCCGACGGCAACCCTGAAAGGACGCAGGGAAGCAGCGGAACCGGGAACGACTGCGATCGCCCATCCCCCTTCGGGAGCTCCCGCCGGCAGAGCCGGCACGACGCCGGAACAGACAGGAAGATCGTCCCGACGAAGGAAGCGAGGAGAGGGAGCAGTGGGACGGGCCCGTTGTGAGGGTACGGCGCCGGGCGGCCCCCGCGCCAGACGCGCAGAAGAGAGCCGGGAGCCCCCACTTGGCGAGGGAGTCGCGGAGCCCGTAGCGAAAAGCCCCTGAGGTGAGCGAGGTGGCAGGGGGTGCCGGGTCCTGGGAACCCCCGGCGACACCAGAAGGCAGCAGGCACCGGTCTCGAGGAGCACCAAGGAGAGCGGGCAGTAGCGGCATACACCCCTGTCGGAGGCGGCGCGCTCTCGGCGTGGAGGAGGGCAAGGCCTTCCACATAGGCCGGCCACCACGAAGGTAGTGAGAGGCCGTGAAAGGGGAGCAGGCAGACAACGATCCCCGGCGGGGAGAGAGCAGCAACGCAGGGGGAAGAGGCTGATCCAGAGGCACATGCCCCCCCGGAGCCTACGGCCGAAGTGTTAAAAGCCCCAGGAGGCCGGACCATGCCCCTTGGCACAGGGAAGATATACCCATAGAAGAGGGCAGAGGAACGTCTCCCCCGGCAAAGGAAAGCAGCGAGACCAGGGTGAGGCCCTCAGGGTGGCCCGACGGAGCCGGGGGGGTTTTTCACTCACAAGGGAGTGAGGTAACACTCAAGCCCCACCAGATACCAGCACAGCCGGGAGAGACCCGTGAAGCTCCACTTCATCGCCACTACACAGGGACTATCTACAGCTCAGAGGGGTAACCACGAAACATGTCCAGGGCAAAGAACAAAAACATAGCTTCCCAACAGACCCCTCAAAACTCAAGGCAAGAAGCAAATATTTTACAACTGTGGTCAACGGAATCTACGCTGCCAGCTAAAGGGAAACCGCAGGACAACCATATAAGCGGAGACATGCCGCAGACGAACCCACACCACCCACCCTCAAAGGATGACATGCAAGCATGGTTCCAGGAGCTGCAAGAAAAATTCATGGCGACAGTTCAGGAACAATTCACAACAATGAAAAACAACATGAAACAGGCGGTTCAGGACCTCCGGGTGGATGTGGCGAAATTGGAGGAAAGAACAGACTCCTTGGAGAGAACGGTCCAGGGAATCGAAGAGGAAACGCAGCAGGCAAGTGAAACCCAGGAACACCTGGTGAGACTTACCCACAACCTGGAGATACAATGCGAGGACCTGGAGAATCGCTCCAGGCGTTCCAACATCCGCATTAAAAATATGGCAGAATCAGTTCTGGACAAAGATCTAAAGACCGCGGTGATGGAGGTGTTCAGAGACATTCTGGATGTCCCGGAAACAGACTCAATCGGAGTGGACAGGGTTCACAGGGTGGGACCTAAGAGATCGGGAGCACCAGGAGAAAGACCTCGGGACGTCTTGGTGGCACTATCCTCATATCCACAAAAGGAGCAGATACTGAGGAAGGCCAGAAATATGGACCACATCAGGATGAATGGGCAAGAAATTCTATTATATCAGGACTTGGCTTTGACTACGCTGCAAAAAAGAAGAGCGATGGCCCCACTCATCAAGGCCCTGATAGCAAAGGAAATCCGGTACAAGTGGACCTTCCCATTTGGTCTACTCTTCACATGGGAAGGGAGGCAACGAAGAGTAACCTCCTGGGAGGAGGGCTTAAACATATTGGGAATCTGAGACGAGGGCGAGGAAGTGGAACAAACAAGACCCCGCGGAGAGCATAGGAGAAGACCCAAAGGATGGGAATCGATCAAAACAAAATAATAGGGCCAATCATGGGAAGAGAGGGCCTCAAGGAAATGCTACGCCCGGAGACAAAGAAGAAGAAAGCCGGGAACCCACATGAGGCACATAAGGAAGACAACAGCGAGGGGGTAGGGGAGAGCAAGGACCGCTACAAAGGAGGACCGCTACCTCCCCCGGGAGGTTGAAGGGCAGGGAGCACTGGGCGCAACGCCCTTGCTACACTAGGGACCCTTGCCCTGCTCGGGGGTGTTCAGGGGAAAGGGACAAGCAGACCGGGGACACAAAAACAGCACACAGGGGAAGACGGGGACGACATGCACAATGATAAAAAGTTTTATGGAATGGGGAAAATCCGCATAGTAACGTATAACATAAGGGGAATGAACCACCCCACGAAAAGGGTAAAGCTGGAGAAAATACTTAAAAATGAAGGGGCGGACCTCCTGCTCCTACAGGAAACCCACATAAGGACAAAGGACAAACAGAAAATTCGTATAAGGGGATATAAAATTTGGGCCCAAGCCAACACGAACGAAAAAAGAGCGGGGGTCCTGATAGCAGGAAGGGATGGAAGGGACGCGAAAATAGAGGACACCAGGGCAGACAAGGAGGGAAGGTTCGTGTTTGCTAACGTGGTACTGGGGGGGCAGCGTATAACCCTAGCCTCAATATATGCGCCCAATACGGGACAAGATGGTTTTTTGAGAGACACCCTGGGGAAACTTGAATCCTTCGCAAAGGGGGAGATAATACTGGGGGGCAACCTGAATATGGCTTGGGATCCACAACTGGACAGGAGCACGAGTTCCGCACACGGCCACGGGGCACCGTCAAAACGCCTCAAACAGCAGATGGATCAACTAGCCCTGAACGATGTGTGGAGGGAAATGAAGGGAAATCAAAGCGGGTACACATATTTTTCACATGTACATAACACAATGTCAAGAATTGATTACTTTTGGGTCTCAGTCGGGCTTCTGGGCAAGATCCAGGGACTGGAAAAGGGGGCAATCGCACTCTCAGACCATGCTCCCCTATGGTTGGAGGTGCAAATCCCGGGGAAATCTCAAGGGCTGTGGAAGTGGAGGCTACCGGAGGATATCATACGGGACCCGGCTACGGGGGAGTCCATAAGGGAAATGATAGAAGAATATTTCACTTAGAATGACACGGGGGAGGTCTCAATGAGCACAGTATGGGAGGCGTTCAAAGCAGTGATACGCGGGAAGATAATAGCACTGAAAACCACAAAGGAGAAGCAGAGGGCTATATGGGAAAAGACACTGGAAAGAACAATAACGGAGCTACAAGGAAAAATAGTGGCACAGCCCACTAGAGCCCTGAAGAAGGCACTTAGACATACCCAAGGTCAACTCGAGATGCTCCGCACGAAAGGAGCGGAAAAAAGCCTACTATACCTAAGACAAAGATACTACATAAAAGCAAATAAAGCGGATAGGATGCTAGCGAGACAACTCCGCGCAAAACAGAAAGACACCACGATCAAATGCATCACAGCCAAGACTGGGGAACTCCACACGCACACACGAGATATAGGGTAAGTGTTCAGAGAATACTACCAGGACCTCTACTCCACCGATCATCCACAGGCAGAAGCACAAGACACATATTTAGAATCCCTTCCCATCCCGCAAATCTCAGAAATCGACAGGCAGGCCCTGGAAGACCCAATTAAAGAAGAGGAAGTCAAGAAAGCAATAGATAGCCTCCCAGTGAACAAAGCCCCTGGCCCAGATGGCTTCACAGCTCCCTTTTATAAAAAATATGCGAGTAACCTGATCCCAGTCCTGACCAAGCTACTAAACTCATTTAAAGATACTGGCACAGTGACCCCCACAATGAACGAGGCGAAGGTCCTAGTATTCCACAAACCAGGGAAGGACCCTTTATACCCAACCTCATATAGGCCCATCTCCCTAATTAACATTGACGCAAAAATCTATACGAAAATACTAGCCACCAGGCTATCCCCTCTACTCCCGAAGTTAATACATATGGACCAGTCAGGTTTTATCCCAGGAAGACAAACTCACGATAACCTGAGAAGGATAATCCATCTGGTTGAAAAAATTGGGATAAAGCAGACCCCGGCTATACTTCTCGCAGTAGATGCAGAGAAAGCCTTTGATCGGGTGGAGTGGTCCATGCTCTTTAAGACACTTCAATCCATGGGGTTTGGGGAGAACTTCATAGCTAGAATAAGAGCGAACTACATAGCCCCAACCTGTAGAGTGGCCGTTAATGGGGAGGTAACCGAAACGGTACACATAGCCCGCGGAACAAAACAAGGCTGCCCGCTCTCCCCGTTGTTATACACTATATTTCTAGAACCCCTACTCTTGAAATTCAGAGAAGATACACATATCAAAGGGATAGACATGGCAGGCACACAACACAAGGTAACGGCATACGCAGACGATATGCTGCTAGCAATAGAAGAACCGGCCCGAACACTGGCGACAGCGGTGGGGGAACTAGAAGTATTCGGGACCATCTCAGGCCTAAAAATTAATAGAAATAAATCGGAAATTCTAATCCTGGCGGGAGACAGGGGGGGGGATTGCCATAGTAGCTGAAGCACTAAATCTCAAGATAGCAGAGGGTGGCATCAAATATTTGGGAACTACGCTCACACACAGGGTAGAACAGCTATATGGGAAAAATTACCCGCAGCTCCTAACGAGTATCCGTAGGGATATGGAGAAATGGAACCCATTGCTAATATCGTGGTGGGGCAGGATCCAAGCGGTAAAAATGACCATCCTACCAAAGCTTCTCTATTACTTCCAGGCCCTCCCGGTAAGGGTACCCAGTTCATTCTTTAAAACTCTAACCCGGGCAATATCAACCTTCGTGTGGAAGGGAAAAACGCCAAGACTGGCTAGGGCGGTCATGTCCGCACCAACCAGGGAGGGGGGCCTAGCGCTTCCTCACTTCCAAAAATACTTTCAAGCGGCACAGTTAAAGGTATTACGGGAGTGGTTAGGCGACGATCCACAACCGATTTGGGCAGCACAAGAGGCAAGTGGCAAGTACCCCGTTAGTGGAACTACTATGGAAACAAAAACAACACAGACACCCCAACACTGAGATAAGTGAAATAATGAAAACAACGATGGAGGCGTGGGACACGCAAACTCGAAGAGCAATAATGACCACCACGCTAGGCCCAATCACCCCCATCTGTAGAAACCCGCAGTTCCCCCCTGGGGATGGAGCAAGGGGCGTACGCTAGTTGGGAGGAGGAAGGAATAACCAAAATAGGGGAAATGTTCATCAATAATGAAATAAGATCATATGAAGCCTCCCTCCCGCTTACAGCACGCTCCACTCGGGAGAAATACAGGTACGACCAACTAAGACACTGGCTGAGTTCCCCGGATATAACGAAGGCAGCAACGAGAACTCTCACCCCATTCGAGAAATACATTACGACGAATTCAGGGGCAAAGAAATGGGTTTCCACTTTATATTCCTTCATTAATACACAGGATGAAGAAATCAAGTGGTCATATATGATTAAATGGAGCAGCACACTGGGGTGGGAACCAACAAGGAAACAATGGGAAGACCTCTGGACCATAATCCCAAAAATGACCAGATCCGCTCAAACAAGAGAAATGTGGATAAAAATAGTTGCACAGTGGCACTACACCCCAGAGAGACTACACACTATGTTCCCGAAAACATCAAGCCGATGCTGGAGGGAATGCGGAGGGGAGGGAACGTGGAAACACATCTGGTGGACATGTAGAGGAATAAGGCCCTTTTGGGAGGAAGTCAAGGGAGAAATGGGCAAAATATTCCCAGATGTGGGACAACTGGGAGAGGGGGTCTGGTTATGTGGAATGAGAGACGACATGGCAAGAAGATATAATAAAGCACAATGGAGGACTTTTATGGCTCTCCTCATTGCGGCATGGACAACAATTGCCCACAGTTGGAAAAACAAAGACACCCCGCTGATTTTTGCATGGCTCCAAAGAGTCTGGACCCAGATGGCGATGGACAAAATCACACACTCAATCCAGGGAACGAAAGACAGGTTCGCAAAAGAATGGGGCGGGGTTTTGGAATACCTCCAATCAGACTACATGGAACAGTGGTGCCCACACAATATCAAAATTTCCGACATCTTCAATGCTTAATGCAACCCCGGTGCTTCAACACACGTGTCCCTGGGGAGCGGGGGTTGAGGGGGGGGGAGTTGCAGTTATGTTGTTTAATTGTTGTTTCTTGAAAGTAATAAAGATATTTTTTTTAAAAAAAATAATCATCCTTTTGTAACATAATGCCTCAGAACCCAGCTAGGCATCCAGACCATCCCAGTACAGTCCGGCAGATCCTGGGGGTCGATAACACAGGATTATTTGACATGAATTGTTAGAAGAAAAATGACAAGTACAGGCCAGTATTTGGGAGATGAAGTCCCAATTAAGAGAGTGGAAGTTAAGCAACTCCAAACTGGTTTTATCCAATATGGCTACACCACCTCATTTCTGAGACTCTACGTTAATCCATTTAATCTGGAAATATTGTGGGACCAACAGGTGAAAATAAATTGTGCAATTGGAAGTAAACAAAGACTTGGTTATAAAAAAGAATATCCAAATTATTTGCACATATAAAATCATTAATGGCGACCGCATTTCTAATTGCAGATCTTGCATTGATGAGTGCCAGGGACAGTTAGGAGGTTGTGATTAATCCACCTGTCACTCCTGAATCATTGAAATCAAAATGGAAGAGTCACATTTAATGATATGTGCGCAAGGATAAGTTAACTTGCGTTGTGCCCCTAAAGGTACGCAATGTTTTGCTTGAATACATCATCAGATTGAAGCACAAAGTCATGTTGTGCTGGAATAGGATGAACTACACCGGTATAATGAATGGTACTTACCGATATACAGATGGAGAGAAATATAGAAAGTGTGGCCGTACACACGTATGCCACGGACTGCCACAGACCGGCTGGTCTCTGTCGCACCTGTTTAGATTCGAAAAAGACAAATGGGAATTGTAGTTCCTTCTCAATTGGATCTCGGGCAGAGTTATTTTAAACAATACACGTGGTGAGCGTTAACACACAGTATTTGGATTTTCAAATCTAGGCAGATTGTGCAAGTTTAAAACAATAGGAGCAACAATAAGATAACATTACAACTTGAATTTTCTAGACACCTAACCTTAAAAAGCTAGCGCAATTTCTTCGACACAATTTATGTTTATTAAGTTTATATAGCGCTTTAATCCAAAGCGCTTTCCAATAGAACAACAAGATACAATAATGGAAGAAGCAAGTTAACAATAATGAGACAAACCAGCAAAACAATATGTAGAACAGTTTACTTGGATATTGGTGGTGAGGGAAAGGTGAGAAGGAAGGTAGAGGGGGTAGTGAAGGGAAGGGGAATAAGATTCAATTATGTGATATAAGGTCAAGTGAATGTGAGAGGAAGTGGTAGGGAAGTTATGGGGAAAGGGGAGAAGGGGAGGAGAGAAGGTAGGAGGTCAAGGGGGGTGAAGAAGAAGGGCTTTGCTTTCAAGGAGGTGTGGAAGGAGGTGTATGTGGGGATGGAGAGGATAGAGAGAGGTAAGGAGTTCCAGTGTAGGGGGCCAAGAGCTGAAAGGAACAGAAGCGAGAAGCGGCACAAGGAGACGGGGGTACAGTGAGTAAAATGAGGTCAGCAGAGTTAAAAAGCAATAGAGCTAAAAAATAGCTGTGAAAGTATGAAATGTCCGTGCACAGTGTAATCATTTTGCAGTATAATGAGCTTTAACTATTATTAATCCCTTGTCGTACTCAAGTTATCCAGATGGGGCAGGGGTGATCTGAGGACAGGTCTGTCCAGCTGGGGTATCGAACCGAGATGTATCCCATATTATTGGTTGTGATGTCACAATGTATCAGATGATGGCTGATCACCCATATCAGATCACTTCCCAGGACCTTGCCGCTGTAGTTGAATTTCAACTATTTTTTATGGCTTACTTTTTCAACTTCTTCCCTTTCTGAATGCTGTATGTTCCTACTGTGAGTCATATCAGAGGTTTATGATATTCATCATCAATTGCTGTGATGTCAAGGCAGAGGGAATGTAGTCGTTTCTCCACCAGGTATTTTGTTTGTCCTGTTTCAGTGGATGTGGTGTTACTGGAAAGAGAATGTGCTATTTTTAGTTTTGACTATCAGCCGGAGCATTTATTTGAGGTTGAACTTTTGCATAGGCGAGTGACTAAGAGGCATTGGACATTTGATGAGGGGCACACAGCTTGTGGGTATTGTTTAGTTATTTACACACCCACTGATTGTCAATGCCCAGCCTAACCCCTATGTTCATTCCAATATATTACTCACCCCTTCTTGCCCAAAACCCATCCCCCTTAGATCTCTTTGAGCTACCTCTCTCAAGCAGTAACATCAGACTTTAGCATGCCAGCCATGTTATTTCCAAGCACTCAGCTGAGAGTTAATGGATTGATTACAGCGGCACAAGTACTACTGTTATAATACAAATGTCTTAACAAAGTGTGCTTTCAGTCATTTGATTTATTTCGATTTATTTCTGTGTGTTGAATTGAAGTCCTATTAAAAACAAGATTTACAAAGCCACCAGTTTTGCTTTGTGCATAAATATTACATAGGCATTTGCATGTACTGCTGTCATATGCCCAGGTAATTACACAATTTTCCAGCAGTTGCCATTTTATCACTAGCTTGTTCCATTACGGCAGTGTCTAGCAATTGCCCGTCCCAGGCCTACAAAAAATCCAAAACAAACGGACAGCTTTGCTAATGCTTGTTCATACTGTATATAGTTCCCTCAGGCCGGCCCTGTCCAAAGGGTCAGTGATTGGGATAGAATATCAACACAGTGGTGCAATACACAACATAACATTGCAGATTTGTAGCATAAAACTATAAGGTTTTCTAGAGTTCTGAGAGACTGTCAGATATAACCCAGAACACCTAGGTGGAATACATGCTTGTTGTGAGTACTACACATCTACAATGATGTGAGCAGGCCGACAGGATAGCTCAGGAGCAACGCATTTGGCTTGGAAGCATACAGCCCATTTCAACACATGTTCGAACCCCAGACCTGCGGGTAGAGACAAGTGTGCGGGGTTAAGCTGTTATAAAATATGAATTAATTAATGCATAACCAGTTTAAACCAACAGAGGCCCACATATACACACACACGCAGACACATACTGAAAGCCTCTGGATCACTTATCACCAGCACTGGATGTTCACCAATCCCATCTTTGTCCCCAGGGCATTAATAGGAAGTGACTTCCAAGGAAAGTCTATGGTCAGTGCTTTAAGTGGGGTAAGAAATTGAGGGGGGACCCTCGTTTGGGGGCGTGGCTACCATGGTGGGCGCGACCTAAAAAGTGCACAACCCAAAGTATGGTGTGCAAACAAATATATAAATGTATGTAAACATGTATATATTTGTATGCATACCTTATTATGGTTTGTGTACTTTTCAAGCCATCTTTTATAAACATAGAAATGTTACATATTTCTATGTTTATAAAAGGTGGCTTGAAAGTGCACAAACCATAGTAAGGTACGCACAGGTATACTCTGGGACTCCATTTATCTGCACTTAATACAGTTCCACATTTCTAATGAGTTCTTATTGGTGATGGCCCACATCATTTACTCTGTGTTGTGTTGGATCAAAATATTCCTATACCAGATAACCAAGTTCTTATATTGGTTTTTGATAAAAATGAATTGGCCCTTCTTTATCCAAAGTGTAGGTCTTTTTAACATGCCTAATCGCTGTTCTCAGTTCTATGTCTACTTGCTTATCGTAAGCATGTTGATGTACCTTGTAGGTTTTACCCGGAGAGGATTTAATCATGAACTGTTTCAGCATTGGTGTGTAGTCTACCACCAAGGGTAGACTTCTCCTACCAAGTATTGAGTGGTTTACTGGGTATTGGGCCACCAATTTTTCCACATCTTTTTTGATACCTTTAACTGACAACCATTGTTAGCGCATTACACTGGCAGTGGGATTTGATGGACTGTCCTCTCAGGTCCCTCTGACCACGTCATTTTAAGAATGTTATGCTCACTAGCTCTTGAGGGCATGATTTCAAAGGCAGCTATGTCATTATTTAGATCTCTTGAGATAAAGATATAGTCTATCACTGAGGATTGGCCACCACGTTCCCAAATGGGATAGAGGAAGTTGCCCTCTTCAAAACGTCCTTTGAGTATATGCTTAACTCTGCTGTCCATAAGTTCGATCCACCGTAAGCCTCTTTGTGGCTTAGCTCCTCTTAATTTACAGTGTTGTTTTTACTTATACAGATTATGTTTAATTCTCAGCATATAATAAGAGCGGAGTCTTCCAGTGTATACGCCACGTCAATCACTTCTGAGATTTTCCCTGCATCGCACTCACTGTTATTTTGAGAAGGTGCCAGTATACGTTATGGATGGTCAACTGTTTCCATTTCATTGTTGCCTTATGTACTGCAGGACCTGTTGTCCTTTTGCTAAGAGAGTTGTTTGCATGAACGAGCGTAAATTCTTTGATCTAACAGCCTCAAACTTGCTCTCACTCTTGATCAAGGTCAACAACCCAGCACGCAAATGGCCTCTTCCAGAAGATAGTGTAACCATTCATTACAGGTTTCAATGTAGTCCAATTTTCTTGAAGACATATTAAGAATTAAGTATTCCACCTTGTTTTCCCTACACTTAAGCAGTGCAAGAACCCTCTCATGTTCCATGAGATTAATGAGAGGTTAAGACTCTTTTGGGCCACTTAATTAGGATGAGTTACCACTGGCTAAAGTTGCAGGCAATTAGGCCCATTGAGCGGCCACCATGACCTCGGCAGTCTTTTGTTTTTTCTGAATAAGATTTTTGTTGAGCGCCCAGCTTCCAATTCCTTTTATTGTTAATGTAAAGTTCTTCATCAGTGAGCTGGTGATCTACGCATCATGAGACGGTGGTAACCAGCCCTGTTTGAGCTGTTGACCTCCCCAATCTCTCAATGTCGACCTGTGCGGTGACTTTGTGCTGTGGGCAATAGATGCTTTTAAAAAAAAAAATTCCAACTCTTTTTATTAACATTTTATCATCAAATCAAGAGCATGAATACAGAGGTCATTATTTGTTTAACAATATGTGAGACAGTTCAAGTAAGCGAACGTGGTTCGGGAGGGCACCCGTGAGTTCTTATCCCAAAGGGGGCAAATGCAGCGTTGTCATGGGGCTAGGGGTATGGATGGGGTAGGGCAGGATCTGGATCAAACATAGTCCTCCAGGATCTCCCAGTATCGGGCTGCTTGGTTCGAGTTGAGGCTGGATTGTCTCTTAAGGGCCACCCTTTCGATCCTGCATGTTCTGGAGCGTGAGTCTGTACACTCGGTGACTTTAGGTGGTGTTGCTGATTTCCATTGAATCAGTAGTAGTTTCCGTGTCGTGAAGGTCATGAGGGAGATGGGTTTGGGCTTGAGTGGGTCGTCCTGCCAGTCTTCTCCATCTGAGCCGAGGATCATTATCATTGGGGCGAATGGGACGTCTGCCCCCTCTTTGTGAGTTTGCAATTGATCCCCCACCGTAGGTCGCATTTGCATGGCATGGCAAGAGCATGTGTCCCAATGTTCCAGTGTCGTTGCACCCTCTCCAGCACAGCCCTGTGGGTATGAGGCCCATATTGCCATATTGTGGAGTTTGGCAGGCGTGTAGTACAGTCTTTGCATTATGTATACTGGATTTCCCTGTTTCTGAGGTTTCGAGAGACTGCAGGGATGGAAGTGAAGCCCTGCTGCAGGTCGGTGGCGCTAATTGGCATTCTTAGGTCTTCTGACCAAGTTGTTGTGAGTGCCCCTAGCCTGTTTTTATTGTCGGGTATCGCCATTGGGTAAAACGTGCGGATGCGTGGGAATGAGTTGATGTTGTGTTCCATTTCATTTTCGCATTGTGCGGGGGGTTATAGTTGTGTGTCCATAGTAGTGTGCTTAGCAATCGTGGCCTGGATGGTGCGGTAGGTGAGCCAGTCTCCTGACCCTAGGCCCAAGATTCTGCTTGCTTCTTGGAATCCCAGCAGTGCCACTTCCTCCATGATGTCCATTATCCGCACCTTGGCCCACGTGTCTGTTTGGTTTTGGTGGATCGTCGGCTTTGTTTGGTATTGTAGGACCAATCAGATGCTGGCCCAGGCCAGTGCCTACCTTGTATGGTCCGTAATTTGTCCCATTGTAGCAGGGTGGGGCCAATGATCAGGGACATCTTGATATTCAGCGGCATTAAATTGTGGTGGGGTTGCCATGAGTTCTATGGGTTAGAGTGGGGTCATTGCAGCTATTTTCATATTCCGCCAGCTAGTATCCTCCTCGGTATTGAGCCAGTGTTTTACCCAGTTCACCTGTGCGGCTTGGTGGGTTTATCATCCTGAATTATAGACAGGCGGATACGTGCTTTATTCCCCTGCCAAATGAATTGTTGATGGCTTTATATAGTGCTTTTAGCATGTGGGGAGGGGGGGGTCGGGCCAGTCGGAAGCATCATTGATGCGTATATCAGCTTTGGGAAAGAGTTCATTTTTAGAGCGTTGATTCTGCCTGACATAGAGAGGGTCAGCGTGTCCCATCTCTCCGTGTCATTTTGGATGTTGCAGAGAATCCGGGGGTAGCTGAGGCCTCTGAGCTTCGCTATCGAGGTGCTGATATGCATTCCTAGGTACTTTACTGATTTTCAATTTTGAATTAAATATAGGTTGATGGTTATTCGCCCGCGGTAGCCCCCAAAATTCAGACTTTTTCACAAGGGGTACTGTCAGGTCAAAGCCCAGGATTTGGAAACTCATGACTGCATCCAAGATCAGTCTTTTTACCACCCTTGAACGGAGATGGATATAGACTATGCCTGGTCTCTCTTCCTGAGCAAACTCAATTAGCAAGATGTATTCTGTAGTTATTAGCTGTAAGTTTGGAATGCATTGAAAAAGGGTTAAGACATTTTGTCTATTCAGAATAAAGGAATCATCTCTGTCGACAAACGTTTCTAGTCTAAAACATTTGTAAGGTCTCTTAGCTGTGTTGACGATCTGAGAGAGGTATCCCTTTCACCTTTTCCAGTTTCTGACCGTCGATTGTTCTCTGGGTTGTTGCTACCCTTCATCCCTAACGTGTATGATTGTCTCGTCAGACCCCAAAGGTTCACAACCTTTGATGTTGCCTTCTCTAGAAACATTTGCTGGTCAGTGCTGATTTCTGGGACCTTGTTGTATCTGTTTATGTTATCTGACCCACTGCTGGATTCTGTTGAAAACTCCATTGGGGCCACGCATCCTCGTCCTGTGACCCTTCCAAGAATTTGTTTTTGGCTATTGTTCTCTCTCTTTTTTCTACCAGCATTAGGAATGGTCTGTCAACCAAACCCGTGGCCCCCTCTGGAAAATGTCACGGATTTAGGTTCAGAGGGAGGGAAAGCAGAGTGGACAGTAGTGTTTTGTGGGAGTCTGGCCAGTCTTCCTCTTCATCCATCGAGTAAGTGGATAGGTTTAGAATTTCAGGTAGGGAATCTCTAGGTTGCTATTCATCCACGCAAGTTTGACTAAGTGTTTTCTCACACCCTCCATCCTGTTTTTTCTCTTTAGCTTTATTTTCCCTTAAGGACTGCGAGATCTCAGTTGTTGGGTGTAGCACTTTTCTCAAAGAACTCCTAGACTCGTTTGGTTTAGACAGAGAAAGTTGTTTCTTAGGTTTCAATTTGGCTGACCTTGGTGAGTTCTTGTTCTTCTCTTGGCCAAATAGCAGGTATCGCAGGTATAAAGTTTGTGTTGAGAACAATTTATTTGGTCTTTTGTCTAGTATGTTCCTCGTCGAGAGCGGAGAAGTTGTTTTGACCTTGGACCTCAGTTTTGACCTCAGTGATATTGTCAGAGGGGCCCCAACAACTAATGCTCTTTTCAGTCCTATGTCTGGGCCAGGGGCATGTTTTGGAATGATTGGCTCTAAGCTTTCATGCAGGGTTTTATGATTAAACTCCTACTCGCCACCGAGTCCTGATGTAGTGTTGGAGGCTCCTCAACTCCCTCTAACCCAGAGGAACCATAGGTTTTTGCCAGAGATCTCTCATCATTCCCCTCCAATCGCTGCTGGCTCTCTGCCATTTATTTATTTATTCATTGTTTATTTGTATAGCGCCTATGCACAGAGAAGTGTTCCAAAGTGTTCAAGGAGGGGGAACAATGGGGAAAAACACAGTCAATCAGAGTCCTTGCATTTCTGAATGATACAGGCCTGCACATAGTAGGGAAAGTGCAGGAATAAGTGCAAATAATACATATAACAGTGAAGGTAACTCTTTCATGTATGACGACAATCCTTACTTTTTCAAAGTGCCTTAAACAAATAGGGTAACGCTAGGAGGGATGGTAGGGTAGAACATACATGCTACTATACAATGCTAAACTGAGGTGAATCATACAATTACAAAGTGGCATGACATAAATACAGTGGAGGGGGGTTGGTGGGTCAGAGAAGGGGAGGGAAGAGGGGTGTATGAAAAGGTAGACTACTGGGCATTACTACGCTCCAAGTAGTTAAGCAGTTTTTAGGGTATATGAGAAAGTAGGGTGGAGGGAGAATGAGGATGGGTGGGGGGTTGAAAACAGAAGGGGAACAATACACCAACAATACAAGGAGGATAGAAGAGAAGGAGAGTGCTAGCAGAGATGGTGGGTAAGGCTGGGAAGGGGAGGGGTGGAGGAGAAATTGGGTACAGGAAGTTGATACTGCTGATGGCAGAGCTATAATCGATTTTTGGCAGGACAAGGTGAACACTTGCCATGATGAAACCTTCAATGAAAATCATCTTAGAATGTAGCATTGCTATTAGGGTTGTCTGATCTTTTAAGTTGTCACTGATGCTTTCATATAGTTTCTTGAAGGGAGCCCTTGCAATAGTGACCACTGATAGCTGGCTAAACAGGTTGTTTTGACATTTTTCCTTTTGAGAGACGGGATCCCTTTCTTTACTTTTGTTGTTTCCTTGGTCAGTCCTAGGGAGATCCGTGTGTAACTGTGAAGTTAAGGAGGGTGTGAGCGATCTTGATATGGAATATCTAGAATGAGCCAGATCCTTCCTTTTCAGATCATCTCTACACAACTCTATCAGTCTATTCTCATGTGCCTTCAGCCGATCATTAGGCACTTTCCTTTGCATCCCCGGCATCCTCGTAGTTGACGAATGTAAAAACTGGAGGGGGTATCTGCACTCCTGTTCTCTATATGGCAGAGTCGAAGCACAGAGCAC
Source organism: Ambystoma mexicanum (assembly GCF_040938575.1). NCBI lineage: Eukaryota > Metazoa > Chordata > Amphibia > Caudata > Ambystomatidae > Ambystoma > Ambystoma mexicanum. Next base: position 654,858,799 of record NC_090933.1, on the reverse strand, counting down.
CCTATCCAACGTTCTCTATATTTGTATTGTGGTCGAGCACCCAAGGCTTAGCTCTCAGGAGGTGATGCAGGCTGATTCTTAAGTACAGTGTAGTTCCCAAGCACCCGGAAAGGAATGTCCACCCACTATGTTAGTGAAAACACAGTTTTATATAAATAAGGTTCACGTTATGTACACAATCTCAATAACACACTTTGTACTCTGGCAATATTATAATGGCAAATATATACAGATCTACGTGGTACCACTCTTATCTATCAATTCCCTTGAAATGCATCCATGGCTAACAGCCCCACAATAGCATACGAATCAGATTGTAAATGAATCAACGATAGACACAGAAAGAGAGCAAGTTAAATGAAGCACTGACACAACAGTCCCCCATCTACCTAGAGACAGTTCTGTGCGAGATCCCCCCACCTGGGCAACCTGTAAATAAAGCGTATTGACAAGCCCAGTCCAATTATGCTTACTAGAGTCTCGATTCCTTCTAAAGGTTCTACGACCCCAAAGTACCTGTTTACGTAGAGTTCTTTGATCAGTCATCGACGGGCCCTTCTTGAGTGCACTCCCTTTAAGTCAGGAGCCACGGGTCGTTGAGAGTTGGAGAAGAAAAGGGTGAACACTGTTGTTGCAGCAGCAGATTCGGTTCTTGCGATGCTCGTTGACGATCGATCGAAAAAGTCCTGCAGGCTAAGGCATGCAGTGCACTTCAATGACAAGTGTTTGTTGCCACAAAGAGTCGATGAAGAACTTTGGCCCAGCAGGGGAGCCGGGTCGTCAGTGTCTCTGTGGTCTTTGGGTGGCGAGAAACCCACCGGCAGATTCTCCTCGGGCGTCAGCAGCCTTGACTTTCTCATGCCGGAGGAAAGCGGTCGACAATGATGAGCAAGGGAGTCCTTGGATCAGATGTCTTAGGCAAACGAGCACTGCAACTCCGGTTGGTGATGGCGGTCGTCGACAGTGATGAACTTCAATGTCCGGGTGCTTCACTTCGTGATTCCGCGGCGGTCCCCTTCTCTGGTTGGCAGCCTTTAGAGGGTCTGACATCCAGGGAGCTTTGGCAAAGATAAGCTGGTGCACAGTGGTCCCTCGTAGCACCGGAAGAGGTCTCCTAGCCAGTTACTCTCTTGGATCAGTTCCTTGACAGTCACACAGCTTTCAGATTTGTGAAGGACAGCATCGGCAATTCTTCTTCTTCCAGTGGGCTTCAAGGTTAAACATCAAGTATCAACTTCAGCTTCTGAACGATTTCCATCAGTGAGAGGCACCCAGATATACTGTTGATCTCCCATTCACTCTGCTGGGTCACACTCAGGCAACCAATCATTCAGAAGGGCATTCAGCAGTCAGGCAGCCAATCAGGCTCACAGTGCATTCAGGCCATTCTTCTCCATCCAGACACTTATAACATGGAATGTGGATTCGGACAAGCACTCTGCCATTCAGCAATCCACACTGCATTCATACTAGTTTCGGGCAGGTCTGTCTCAGTCATTGTGTCAACCACCAGATACTAGACACCCATAACATGAAATTCGTATTTGTCACACACTCCGTGCACCCAGGTCCCACCCCACGGGCGTACCCACAACATACAGTCATTGGGAAGGCTCTACCCAGTCTGGCCTGGACTTTCCCACACTACCATATATGGAACTTCCACCCAACAGCCAGTCAGGGGGAAGTGACAGAGTCTGGGCTTCCCAGGACTTTGGGAAAAACAAGGTAACAGGCAATAGAAAGCAAGAGGCCACAGGGGCTATCTTGTCTTCTATCAGGAATCAACTGATTCCAATGGCAGAGCTGGGATATCCCAAAATGGTGGATACACAGAGCACCTGTCAAATTCAGCATGGAGCTGCCACCATCCCATACCCTGCTCTGTAGTCCACACACAGGTGCCCAACAACATACACTATGGGCACAGGGTTGTACCCCCACCCATGTGTGCCATAAGGGTATCCCAAGGGTCTGTACACCAAACCAAAAAGAGGAAGAGCTGCACTGCCAGGATTCCCACATGGACTTGTGAGCAGAAAATAACACAGAACATGCATGAAAAAGGACTACAGAACAAGGCCCTCCAATGCATTTCCAGCATCACAACAATGACCCCAGAGACACTGGGTAGCGCTAAATGAACTCACTGGGCACTCGAATCTCTAATTGGGGTCAGGTAAAGATTACAGGTTGAAGGCTCTCCCATCCACTTGGTGATGCCTTTCCCTTAGGTTATCTATTTCCTTTTGTAAGAAACCACCATCTTGTTTTTATTGGGTGACTTGTAAATCAAAGGCATGCCCTCAACGGAGTCCCTTCCATTGTTGGTTGAGACTGCTCTGTCCTTAATGGATATCATTGGGGTGTCCAACCGAGGCACTAGAGTCTCTGATCCAGAAGAGGAGGATCTGGGCCTCTTTTGAGCTGGATGCCACTCCTCGGAAGAACCACTCACTAAACGGATACTTCCCGAGTCTCTCCCGGATTTTAGCCACATATCTTCAGCCAGTGCTCCTTCCAATATTGAGTTCTTTAGGGGGTAGCGCTGTGTGTGTTTCTTCATATAGTATCTTTCCTTACTATGTGCCTGTTTTTAGGGCCACCTCCCCCCTGGCCCACCAGGGAATTTATTGTTTATTTTCTCAGCAGGCTTACGGCCTTCCACCACCACCTTACTTCTGAGGATTGTCTCTCATAATATTCAATATTAGGGGCATGAATGCGAAGGTCTTTGTTTTAAGATCAAACATTACAGTTTCAAGAGGTTGACAGCGGGAAGACATTAGAGACCATTCTGCTGCCCCACGGTTTATCTGCACATCGCAAGCCTGGACCTGCCCCGGCTCAGTGGTCACCGTTTGAATTGGCAAAGACCTCCCAGATCTTACTTGCGCTACTCGCCCTAGCGTCTTTGGAGCCAAAGTGGAAACAAGCAGTGTTCAGTTTTTTGCCCCATCCCTCATGTCAATCAATGTTTTCCACCCCCCAGAACTGGGTGTATCAGTTTTCAAAGGCACCAAGTTACTGTGAGGAGGCTAGGGTGATCTTATGATCAGGGGGTTGCTGAGTAGTATGTTGTCAGCCGGCTCATCTTTAGCGACGGCCACTGAGGGAGGGGCCGCCTCTGCCCCTGAAAACCTCTCTCCTCTGCTGTCCTTCTCCCCAATATCAGCCCCATGCATAGAAAGGGTAGAACGCAGAAGATTTGGGTGGCAGGAGAGCTTCGGGAGACACAGTCAAGTGAACCAAAGCTAGCGACTCCATCAACTCCGGTAAGGGACCAGGTGGCTTACCCAGAGATCTGTTCAGTGATAGAAGGGGTCCACAATCCTCCGGCCCTGCCCGTCCTAAAGGTGAATCAGCATGTAATGAGGAACTCCTCAGGGTCCTAGTTCTATCATCTTGTTCACAACATTCTGTGGTATCACGTTTGGTCGTTTTCCACGCCATTGCGGCTGGGGTGGCGGCTTCCTGAGCACATGCTACACTCGCCTTTTGGCCTCGGTCAGGCTTTGTTGGATGACTGGCGATTGACTGTACAACATGCCGGACTCTCCGCACCAGCACTCAGCACCATCTCTGGTAATTTAAAGGAAGTCTTAAAGACACAGAAACAGCAAGATGCAGAGAGCTTCATACTTTTCCCGCACATGCAGAGATGGCTCTCAGTCCACTCTGAAGCCTTTTGTAGAGTGACTGGAATTGGCGCTGGACTCTGCATCAGCTCTCAACGTCATCTCTGGTATTTTAAAGGAAGTCTTAAAGACAAAGCAAAAGCAAGAAGGAGAGAGCCTCGGTACGTCTTTCACACACACAGACACGGCTCTCAGTCCATTATGAAGACTTTTATAGAGTGACTGAACTCGGCGCCGGACTCTTCGTGCCCTCTCTGGTAATTTAAAGGAAGTCTTAAAAACACAGCAAAAGCAAGATGCGGCGAGACTCGGTACGTTTCTCGCACACACAGAGACCAACCTAGTTCCTTTAAACAAAATATCCACTGGGTATTATTGAATTACAGAATCCCCATGAAGCCCAAAGTGGTTATTTAATAAATCACTCTATATGTGTTGCTGATATAACGGTTTGACCATGAACCCTACAACATAATACTTTAACATTCAATAAAAGCTTTACATTTCCTATTAATCAGTTTTCTAAAATGCCTTCAATCATCAAGTTATCAAATTCATAATTCATAAAAAAAAAATAAAGAACGTTTAAAGCATATACATTTTTCAGGCACCAAGTATAAAAGTTCAAATGCAGCTCAAGTTTGTTGTGTTCCATATTTTAGGAATAGATATCTCAGACATATTCTATGAACTTTTGTTTGAGCATAGCAGATACACAAAAACCAAATAAGATCTTGGACAGCCAAACTATAAACAGTGGACAGATTTTGTCATTGTAGGGACATTTTGCCCATTTTATAACAATTGAATTAACTTAAAGCTAACCTACATAAAATGACATATAGAATCTTCAGACCCTATCATCATGCAACTTAGTTAGATATATTTCAGTGACGATGGGCTCTGCCATATACCACACACCTTTGAAGTACTTTTGTTTACAACAATGAGATGTATCTGAGTCAAAGCTTCCCTTAGTGCAGATACATTTTAGCAAAGCCTCTGCATTTGTACGTGATGCCAGCACACCTAGTTCCATTAGAGACTAATTGTAGCTTTCAACAGCTGAATAATATCCTGCTAAGATTTCCAACCTGAAATTGTGATTCATACTAAAATCGTGATAAACTAGGAATCTCAAAAACCCTATGGTTGATCTGTTTAATTGTTGACAATATATGACAATACTCCCCATTGCTTTATGTACTATACTAACTAAACCTATTTCTAATCTTATTGCTTGAATAGCGGTTGATTGACGCAAGGTCAAAAGAGATTTCTATTCTTTACTGTCAATTTTTTCAAGTTTCATGATTAATTTTATTGAGAGACACTGAACTCCATATGAGATTAAGGGGGATATTTAAGCTTTAGACTTTTTTTAAAACATTTCTGTCCCTCTATGTGCATCACTCATGATAATTACTATATTAATATATATATTTTTTTATCAATGTTGTTTTGGTCATGAAATTAATCTGACCTTTCAACATACATGTACAAAAGGTAAATAAAACATTCTGATAAATATTGTTACAACACATGAAACATTTACAAAAAATTACATTTTTTACATTTGTTGCATTTGACCCAATGAAAGTATGTCAATTCAAACTTAACCAAAATTAATTCCCTTGTTGTCCATCTCCAGCTCCCCAGAGTTGACACTAAGTTTGATCTTCAAATGATTTAGATAGTTCACAACTGCATATCTTATGCGTTTAGAGTTTCCAGTATACATTCTTAACCATAATTCGTCAAGATACAATGCATGATTAGTGTCAAACAGATGCTTGAAATAAAAAATATGTAATGATAGCAAGGCTTTACACTCAACCAAAATATGTTTCAAGGTTTCACCCATTTGTTTACATAATCGGCATTCGAGGTTATCCTTTGAGATTTTTCCCCATTTGACCAGGATTTCTTTTGTAGGCCAAATGTTCAGTCTGAATCTCAAAAAGTCAGAGCGATGAGTCGGATTAGGTGATTGGGATAGATATTTTTCCACTTGACAATACACTTTGAGAGCAAATGGATTCCGATCAAATTTTTGTATTGTCAGACATGCAGTTGTTGTCTTAATCCAATCTGCTATCCATAGCTTAATTTTAGCTTTATCTGGGTTTTCTATTAATAGCTCTTGTGTTATGTTTGCATTTATCAAGATTTTAAAAGCAAGAATGCGCCAACTCTTGGCGAATGGAACATTAGATGTTAAAAGGTAATTGGACAAAATCAAGAACAAGCCATTGTTATATTCCTTCATTATACATTTCCTATACAATTGACACATTATCCACTTGTAGATTGCATAAACTGAAATAAGTCCCAATTTATGTCTGATAACACACATAGATTCAGACATGGGTAACAACAGTGACTTCTTCCAGTAGAGTCTCTCGAATTTCAACCAGTACGAATAGGTTTGACACTTTTTTCTTCGGAGCCATAAAGAATGGTAGGTATATATTTTTGCTTAAAATATACAATTAAGGGACTGATAGAAAATGTACAGTATTTCCTACAAATAAGACTCATTTGAGACAGAGCCGTGTTCTGTTTTAACTGTAAATAATCATCATAAGGCCTGTCAGAAATGTGATCATTCACACATATACCCAAATAGATATATGTATGTACTACCTGTAAAGCGATGTTTTGTAAGCTCCACTGATAGCATTTTTGTCTTTTTTTTGTCCCGAATTGCATGACCTGTGTCTTTTTAAGATTAATGCTGATGCAATTTTTACGAGCATACACATCCAATACATTCAACATGTTACACAGTCCGACTGGTGTTTGTGATATGAGTACCATATCGTCAGCGTAAAGAAGCCAATTAATAATAGAGACATTTAGCTTCACAGGATCAGTGATCACACTGCGAAATCCAATCCCAATGCCCCAGATGAAAAAAAAATTAGAAAGGGCAGATGCAAGGAGGCAACCCTGTTTCACTCCCCGAGTGGTTCTTATGGGTTCCGACAATAGTCCAACATTATTCAGCCTGATTTGAATGGACGTATTTGAGTGGAATTCTACAATCCATTTTAGGATAAACCACGGACACTCCAAATCCAATAGTTTTTTGAATAGTAATTCCCTTGCGACAAGGTCAAAGGCTGACATGAAATCAACAAAGGCAGCATATATTGGTTGTTTATTTTGTTTTCCCTGCATGATGATGGCATTCAGGATAGTTAGGTTAATAGCCGTGCCTAACCCCGGAATAAAACCTGTTTGATAAGGGTCCCTATGATTCAATTTATCTAGCCATTTGTTAAATTCCCTCAAGATCATTCGGGAGAAGATTTTCCCCGGGCAATCTAAGAGAGCAATCGTTCTGTAAAATGTTGCTTTTGAGCGATCACCTTTTTTAAATATGGGGAGGATCACAGAAGTTTGCCACGAAGGGGGGTATATTCCCAGTTCTCATGATCTCATTGAAGATAATGTATATAATATCAGCCAATATAACCTTGTTTTGTTTGATCAGTGAGTTATGAAGACCATTCGGCCCTGATGCTCGAGAGGTACTCAACTTAGAAATATAGTGTAAAATGTCCTCTCGGTCAAATTGTACTGTATGATCCAAGTCAATTTTATCCCATTCTAGGCAGGTTTCTGGCAGGGGAGTACAATAGATGTTACCAAAATAGGATTCCCACTTGCTTGCCGGAATGGAGTTGATCTGGACTATTGCCTGACGTCGGTGACATGCAGTGTTCAAGAGTGCCCAAATGCCCTCTGTTGATTTCATGATGATCTGTTTTAACATAGCTTCAGCATCACGTTGATATTGAAGGGAACGACGACTAAGAAGCCATCTTTTATACATTTTTTTTAGGAGTTTTATCTGCTCGAGGTTTGATGCAAAGAGTTCTCTAGGAGCCCGTAGCAGCATTTTTACATGTGTTCTTAATTCCCTCTTTTTGTGTTTTACCTCAATGTCAAAAGTATCAGTATGTTTGGGGTGAACCCCTTGAGCATTTGAACTTTTGGATGAGAATAATTGCATGGCATTGATATAACAAGGGCTGTCAGATACATTGGAGTCACCATAAGCATCCATCAAGTTTTGCTTATAACGAAGTAATTTGGCTTTGGACCATTTTATTTGATTCCCCATATTATTAACTAGGAGATTCGTTAAATATGGATTGTTGATCCTGAATTGCACTGTAGGCCAATTACAAGTCAAACTTAGTTGACTATGATCGCTCATTATTGTGGATTTTATGTTAAGAGAAATCATTTTGGAAAATTATTGGTTATTAACAAATATGTAATCCAGTGTAGAGTGACAGCCATCATTGTGCCATGTAGCCCTGTGAGGAACATCACCCGTCACTGATCCATTCAACATAACAAAATTTCTATTACTCATCAACATTAGCCAGCGATGTTCATCGATTGTTCGAGATGATGTAGATGTAGATTCAGGTAGTAGATGCATATTCAAATCACCCATGACAAAGATTTCCAAAATAGATTTATCAAGTGAAATTTGATCTAAAATATTGTTCAAATGGTCAAAAAATGCATCCGAGGACAGATGTTTCCTACCCCAGTAGATATTTACTATGGCACAGTAAATTAGGCTTCGTCGAATTTTTGTAATTTGGAAGCGAGGTGACGGAGGTCTGTGCCAAATAACTTCAACATTTTTATCCTTTTGGAAAGCTGTCATTAGGCCTACCATCAGTCTACCCGTAAGGGTAGCAATGGCAGAAACCAAATACATTTCGTAAAGGTCCCAGATTGGAGGTGTTCGCAGCCAAGTCTCCTGGAGAACAATGATGTCAATTTATAAAAGATCCATGCTGTTGTTATTAATGAGGTGTTTGAAACCCCTGGTGTTCCAGGAGACAACGCTAACAAAGTCATTCATCTGGGATTGTTACGATGATCCACCATGGCTTTGATTCACCCAAGCCTCATAGGAATTTGGTTCAGAGTTCATTTGAACGATGGTTTTATCTCCATAGATTCTAGATTGGGGCAGGATTTATTTATCAGTCATCTGCTCTTTCATATACACATCTTGACTCAGAATAAAGCCTAGATTATAAAAAGCTGTCTGGGCTAACCATAAGGTGTTAAGTATCACGCCCGACCGAATATATAGTCGGGCCTCAGAAAGGTCAGGAAGATTTGTAAATTCTACAAGATCAATGTCAGCTGAGGTGAGATCCGCTAAAGCCATTATTTCTGCACAAATGTTTAGCACACTAGCGCGGTTCAGATCATGCTTAGTGAAAGGATGTCCTCGACATTTAATCAGTAAGCGATGATGCTTTTTAAATTGCGCTTGATTTTTGCTGATGGGAGGAGAGGATCTAGGCTCATTACTAGGCACTGTGGTTGGACTACCACCTAGTGATTTACGAGAACTCACATTCACCTGAGGTTCAAGATCTCGACTTGGCAAACCCGGTTCTTTCAGAAGTTGTTTAACATTTGGGTAAGAATTTTGCAGCATGTGACTTGCATCATTGGTCAAACCATGTTGCGATTGCAACATGAGCTGTTTGATGTTTTCATTTTCCCGGTTGTAATTTGCAAAAGAAGCTCGTATTTCATTGCAAAGCTCTTGAAAAGTACACTCTGTATTCGAAATTGTGGCATCTTGTGACTGACAACTGTCAGTGGACAAGCTAGCTCCTTGCCTTGGAGTAGGGTCTATGATAACTGATGACGGTTGGGTACTTGTAAACACTTTTACTTTAGATTGATTGATCATTTGTGTTGATGATATAGTAGCTGTTGGATTCGGATTAAGAGTGAAGATTGGAGCTTTCAAGAAAGAAGTCGAGATTGAAACCGCCAGTAAGTCATCCAGTGGTTTGTGCATTAAGGACTCCTTCGTTTGCATCTGAATATCTTGTTTAAAGTGCAGACGTCTTTTTTTTTTCGCTGTCGTAAGTAGTCTTGAGGCCTTCTTGTGTTTGATTCTAGTAGGCAACTCACTGGTGGTTTGTACTAAGTTAGGTGTTTGATTACTGTTTGTAGTATTTAAAGAAACACTTCTGGTACTGAGGAACATCATAGCCAAAGTGGTTGCCAATTGTTGTTCGGGGAGCTTAATTGTTGTTGATGGACCGTCTTTCAGAATTAACTGAGGAGCATTTTGGGGGCCATCAATGACAACAATCTCAGGGTAAGAGGAAAATTGAGCGGGCTCGCTTATGACTGGATGAATTAACGTAGCCTTATCCGCTAAATTCGTTTGAGTACCCTGACTAGTATGATTATTTGAGCAATTAGGAACAGATTGGACCTTTAAGCCTATTTCACGAATAATAGGTTCATGAAATTGCTGCAAGAGGTCAGTTTGGTTTTTTATTTTCTCATCTATTGTTTCATACAATTTAGCCAGAGAAAGTAATGCCGTATTCATGGCAGTTAGGGTTTTATTAAGGGCTGGTGCTTCAGGAAAGGAAAATCTGTTGTCGTTGTACGTAGCCTGTGGATCAGCGTCTGGGAGTGGGTGCTACAAAGGAGAGAGACCGGTTTGACACACTCGAAGGTGACTTATCAAACATAACTGGTGATTTGTACAGCTCTTGCTTATCCTTATCTTCCTGTTTATCCTGTGGGACTAAATTAGACGCATCAATTGGAAGACTCGCTCTATGAGATCTATCATTAAGTTGTATCAGGTCACCAGTATTAGAGCAGATATATTGCACATCAGGAGTAGCAGGTCCATGAGGACTTGATGAGTTCATAAATTCGATCACATCTGCATCAATTTCACCAACTAAAGTGAGCTTCTCATATTCTTTCCTTAACAAATGCTGTTCCTGTACCGAACAAAGGGGAGGATTTTGTGGTGGTAATACAATTGAGATTTGAGGTATTTCAGCACCCACTTCAGGGATTTGAGTAACACATATCTCACCTGATTGACATGCTTGGGCGATGGAGGCATCAGCTATTTCCTTGTTAGGCCGGCTCATGTAAATCTCATTCAGCTCATGGGGGTTTCCCTGGACTGAGATTTCCTCAGAAGGTGCAGCAGCAGACAAGGAGCACAGAGATTTTGAGTTTGGAACAGTGGTTAAGTCAACAGAAGTCACTTTTTGATTTTTGGCACCATCATTTTGACAAAAGGAGCGAATGTCAACATTTAAGGAAATAGATCGTTTTTTTTTCTCTTGATTCTCTTTGAGTCTCTTTGCAAAAAAACACCTTTCTTGATTCTAAGGGCGAGATGTCATATAAACCAGCACCAATTTTTGGCATTCCTGATTTTAAAGACATGATGGATTTGGACATGATCCAAGGTGAAACCCAGGAAAAAAAAGGGAAAATAGCAAAAAAAATAAAAAAAATAAAAAAATAAAAATAAAAAATAAAATAAAGCTGCACGTACCTTTAAAACAAATATAACAGCACCAACTGTGTGTTAAACGCTGATATATTAGGCTGAACAAAAGAATAAGAAAATAATGGGCAGCATCACAGCCGCCACCCTGCTGCCACGCGGCTAAGTGGCAAAGCAGGACTTGCACGGGGCTTCCACTGGTGCGCGCGCATAGTGCGCGCGCAACCACAATTTTATAGGCACGCCCACTGGATGAAAACAGCAAAGCCTGGTTACAAAGAGATGAATATAGTATAAATCTGTGTAAAGATGTAAAGTCAATATATATACTCTTCCCTGTAACAATGTTCACCTTCTGGGGCTTGAAGTTCCTTTATCTATGTGTATAACACAGCCATGGCAGAAATCCAAGAATAGCAGCAGCAGCAAAAGTCAACGGCAAAGCGGGACTTGCACGGGGCTTCCACTATTTTGTTTTTGCCACCTTACATTTTGTTTATGCTTATGTTTATTAAGTTTATATAGCGCTTTAATCCAAAGCGCTTTACAATAAAACAACAAGATCAATAATGGAAGAAGCAAGTTGACAAACATGAGACAAACCAGCGTAACAATATGTAGAACAGTTTTCTTGGATATTGGGGATGAGGGAACAGTGAGAAGGAAGGGAGAGGGGGTAGAGAAGGGAAGGGGAAAAGGATTCAATTATGTGATATAAGGTCAAGTGGATGTGAGAGAAAGGGAAGGGGAGGTATGGGGACAGGGGAGAAGGTAGGAGATCAAGGGAGGAGTGGAGAAGAAGGGCTTTCAAGGAGGTGCAGAAGGAGGTGTATGTGGAGGTGGAGCGGCTAGAGAGAGGTAAGGAGTTCCAATGTAGGGGGGCCAGGAGCTAAAAGGAGGGGAAGCAAGAAGCAGCACAAGGAGACGGGGGTACAGTAAGTAGAAAGAGGTCAGTGGAGCGGAGAGAGCGAGAGGGAGTGTAGAATGAGAGGAGAGAAGAGAGATAAGGGGGAGTAAGGTCATGGAGAGATTTGAAGACCAAACAGAGAATTTGAAATTTAAGTTAGGAGGGGAAGGGAAGCCAGCCGAGTTGAGAGAGTGAGGTGGAAATAGAGTCACGAGGGCCGAGGAGGAAGAGAGTACATATGGAGGAGTGGTAGATGGATTTGAGGGGGGTCGGATGAGAGGCAGGGAGTCCAAAGAGGAGAGAGGCATAGAAGAAGAGACGGGAGAAGATGAGGGAAGAGATTAAGAGTTTAGAAGCGTGGAAGGTGAGGGAGGACCGGATCTTGTGGATGTTGTAGAGATGGTGACGACAGGAACGTGAGGTGAGAGAGATGTGGTGGGAGAAGGAAAGGGAGGAATCGAAGTGGATACCAAGATTGCGAGCATAGGTGGCGATGGGGAGATAGGAAGGGGGAAAGTGAATAGAAGGAGGAGGGGTAGGGGAAAGAGTGTTAGAAGGAAAGAAGAGGACTTCCCTTTTGTCTGTGTTAAGGGAGAGAAAATGGGATGACATCCAGTTTTTTATAGCTGTAAGGCAGGAAGATAGGGAGTGATGAAGGTCAGGAGTGAAAGAGGAGAACGAGAGAAAGAGTTAGGTGTCATCAGCGTAGAAGTGGTGGGAAATGCTGAAGGAAGAGATGATGGGAGCGAGAAGGGAGATATAAAGAGAGAATAGAAAAGGGCCTAGTACTGAGCCTTGGGGGACACCGTAGTCCAAGGGGATGCTGAATGAGGTGCGGCCACCCCAGGCGACAGTGTAGGAACGATTGGAGAGCTAAGAAGAAAGCCAGGTGAGTCCTTTGAAGCCTTTGTTGAAATCTAACACCTAGGTATTTGTCTTACTCACTTATTTCAAGTTTATTTTCAAGCAAGGTGCATTTTAATTTGCAGTTGTACTGTTGATTTAAAAAAAAATACTATCTTCAACTTTGTTTTTTACTTACAGATGACTTTCCTTTCAATGTGTTTTAAAAGTTGACAGGGCTCTCTGAGTTCTATTGGAGTTAAGTCTAAAATAATAGCATAATCTGCATAAATTAAAACTTTAACATTAGAGAAGTTTACGTTTAGTAGAATACTAGCACAAGAACCCATTTTCCGAACAAATTCTGTAGACATACATGATAACACTGATCCTTAAGGTCGCTGTTCTAACTCGCTTATTTCTTGATGTGCTTTGCACCCTGAAGTAAACTGCACTGGGAATGGGTGTGTGTGGCTGGCTGGCATACCCCAGAGCAGACACTGGGGGGGAGACAAGAGTTGGTGTGCTGCTGCATAACAGGAACTTCTGTGCTCTCTCTCCACCTGTTGCCTCACTCTGGCATGATGCAGTTTGTTGCAGTGCATTGTGGTGCAAATATCTTGGCAACCGTGCATCCTAGGGCCTGGACCTTGAGTTTTGTTTCTCATGTTAGGGCCAGTTCTTCTATGACCACATTGATGTTTCGCTGATTTCAGGCAACCATCTCATTTGTGAAAGGGCTGGAGTCTGGGGAAAGGGATGGGGTGTCCAAATGTCATATAGATAGTAATGTATTGAGGGTCCCAACAGGTAACTATGTGAAATCTGGTGCAGATTGGTGAAATTGTGTGGAATAGTATAAGGAACAATATTTCGCCAAGCCACAAACCCACAAACAAATTTTGACTTGTGCTGATACCCGGGGAATGGGGTGGGGTGTCCAAATGTCATTTACCCAGTAATATCCAGGGGGTTCTATCAGGTAACTATGTAACATGTGGTGCAGATTGGAGAAAGGGTATGGAACTGTATAAGGAACAACGCTTTGCCACAAATCCACAAACCGACAAACACATTTTGACTTTTGCTGATATCTGGGGAATGGGGTGGGTTTTTCAAATGTCATATAGCCAGTAATAACTAGAGGGTCCTAACAGGTAACTATGCAAAATGTGGTGCAGATTGGTGAAATGGTGTGTAATTGTATAAGGAGCAACGCTTCGTCACAAATCCCGCCAAAAAACAAACACATTTTGACATATATATATATATATATATATATATATATATATATATATATATATATATATATATATATATATAGAAGATAGGTAGTCAATGTGGCAGGTGGATCTGTTAAATATGATGAAAATAACAATATGGCCAAGATGCAGCCTTATAACAGGCCATTACATGCCTTTCAACATCCTGCACATCTCCCCATTCAAACACTCCCAGCAGAAACCCACCATTCACAGGTTAGCAAGATGTAATGCCTCCTCCCCTCTTATGTTTCTTAAACATGAACTGAAATGGCAACTGTTTATTACATTTGTATGTAATGTAACCTCTAATTAACAGTGATGTACACGTTTATCTATATTGTTCCTGCTCATCTCCCTCCTCCTTCGCCTCCCCACCTTCTGTGTGTGTTTGTTTATCACTCTTTGTATGTTTTTTATTGTCAGTCTTTGTTATGTCTTATGCTTAAAACTGTTAGTGTTTTTCAGGATTAATTCCATTAGTGTACTGGGCCTTAATGAAACTTAATTCTAATTTTTAGATTATAGGAATGTTACTATCAGAATATGGTTTAAGATAATCTTGTATTTATTTAAGTGCTTGTATTTCTCTTAGTTGTATTAAACATGTTCAATTCAAAAAAGAAACCCATCAGACAAACCTTCAGGTCCTTCAAGAACTACCCGGTGGAAGCCCTCACGGAAGACCTCGCCAACCTCCACCTTATATGGACTGAACACCCCCAACCGAACCTCGACTCTCTAATGAATGCCTCAATGCCACCCTCTCAGCCTCCATCAATCAACAAGAGCCTCTGAAACAATGCACCTGCAAACCGAAATCGTCAGCGCCCTGGTACATGCAAGAACTCAACCTCAGCAAAAGAGTTATCAGGCAAAAAGAGAGAACCTGGTGCTGCTCCAAGAACGCATTCGACCTGGAGTTCTTGAAGGAACTCTGAGCTACCCACCAACAACTAATCAACACATCCAAGACCTCCTACTATCAGAACACCATAGAAGAAGATGACAACAAAAGCAGAGCCCTCTTCAAAGTGGGCAAGCACAGCATCACCCTACTACCCGCCCCTACCATACCACACTCCATCAAAAAGCCACTGCTGTCAACACCTTCTTCCTCGACAAAATCAGTAAGATTGCCAGCACATAGACACCATCTGTGCATCCACAGACCCGCCTCACGTCCCTCCTCACAAAATCTCCACACCCTGGGCAGCATTCAAGACACTCTCAACAGAGGACCTGGTAGAAACCCTGGCCACCCTCAAAGCCACATTGCATACAGATGAAATCCTCCCAGCATCCATCCTAAAGACCTTCCCAGCAGAAGCTCTCTTTCCCTACCTGGAGATCATCAACAGCGCCATAACTCAAGGCACCTTTCCTTCGACTCTAAAACAGGACAAATCCTCCCTCTACTAAAGAAACCCACTCTGAACCCTGAGAACCTAGGTAACTATCGCCCCATCAACTGTGTTCCCTTCCTAGGAAAGATCATCCAGAAAGTGGTACCAGCACACCTGCAGTAATACATCAACACCAACAATCTCCTCCAAACCTACCGATTTGGTTTCAGACTCAGATACAGCATGGAGACAGAAACCCTGCAAGTGGTCGACAATGGCCTCAGTGGTGACAGTGGTGACAGCCACCCATGCCTCCCGGTTCTACTTGACCTCTCGGACGCTTTCAAAACAGTAGACCACCAGGTGCTTACAGACACACTACATCTGTGCAGGGGGATCAGCAAACTTGTCATTACATTGGTTCAAGTCTGACAACCCAAACAACCAGCAGTGGGTTCAGATGGACTCCTCTAGATCTGCAATACTACCTGTCACCTGTGGAGTACCATAGGGTTCCATCTTCTTCCCAGTGTGCCTCAATCTACATATCGAGCTGCTGGAAGCCCTCGTAGCCACACACAAAATCCACCAATATGACAATGACCCACAGCTATACCTCATGATCGGCTCCATCAATGACATCCACATGCTAAAAACTTGCCTCACACTGATCCAGTCTTGAATGTCCAATGCATACTTGAAGCTCAATCGCTCCAAGATCGAATTCCTACTCCTCACCAATAACAAAGAACACCCAGACATACAGACCTGGCTATCAACCATGAACTCTGAGGGCTTCACCCCCAAACTCACCTCCTGCGTCAAGTCCCTCGGGTTACACTTCGACAAACACCTCTTCTTCAAGACACACATAGCTAAGAAAACTCAGACAGCATGGTATCAGCTCTCCCTCCTACAGGATGTCAAGCCCTTCCTCACTACAGAGAGCTTTACATCCACAGTTCAAGGACTGGTCCTATCCCACCTGGATGGCAGAAATGCACTCCTCGAAGGCCTCCTGTCGTCCTCCCCCATGTGCCCTGAGAAGTGTCCTACATGCCACCGCACCCCACATAAAGGGTCTGCGCAGATACAACTACATCACCCAAGCCCTCATTGACATTCACTGGTTCCCACTGCACGCATAAATCACCTTCAAGTCTTGCTGCATCATCTATAAGGCAGTCATCCTCAAGTCACCCGGCAGGAGAAACACAGCATCTTCGGCAGACAGCATGCCACCAGAAGCCACGACATATGAGACTTGAAATCTGCACCTGCAAAAAGTAACGGCCCAGAAAACAAGCCTTCTCTCCCTACGCCACAAGACTGTGGAACCAGCTCCCCGTCAGCATCAGGCTCGCCCCCACGCTCCTACAATTCTAAAAATAACTCAAGACCCACCTCTTCAAGGAATCTCTCCTCAACACCTTGGCCATCATGTTGACCCTCATGCCACTTGACTCGCTAGACGCCGCCTTGTCCTCTCCTCCCGTCACCCATTACAGCTCTACCCCACCTCTGTGCCCCTCTCTATACTACCCCTGCTGTATATCTGTACCATTTTTGTCTCTGAAAAGCACTCTGTTATGCATCTGTATTATTGTGTATCTCTGTAAAGCAGACCACTGCTTCTCAAAGCTAGGTCCGTGTTCAATAAATGTAATAATAATAATAATAATAATAATTACATGTCCTTTTTTTCTAGTGAAAGGTTCTACCAAGACCAGCTGTGCACTGATCTATGAAATTTGATATAACTCAAAGAGTTAGCCAATCTATTCTATAAAATGACCTAGAAAACTCTATGAAAACTGCATATAGGTTCAGTTTGTTCTACTTACAAAACATTTCTGTAAGCCGTTTAGGGACTATACTGGTGTCAATTGTATAATGGACTTTCTAGAAATCAGATTTTATTTCAGATATACCTGAGATACCACCCAAATCTTTCCAAGCACCAAGAAAGTTCCTAGCAAAAATGTTCCCACTTACATCCCATAGTGCAATGGCGTGATAGTTACATGGGGGATCTTTGTGTTCCCTTTTGTAAATTTGTATTTTTTGCTGCCTAGCAAACTCTAAAGTGTTAAGGATTCTAATAGACATTTCTTAAAGAGAGGATGTCATGTCTGTGCCTGATATTTGGGTTTTATTGTAATTTAGCACCAGGGATGGGGGAGCAACCAATCAGGTTGCTTGGATCGTGGGATGAATCCCATGATTCAAACATGCATTCCATGCAATCTAATGGCTTCTCCCCCCACCCTGCAATATTCCACCATTCCCCTTTCCTTAAATACTATTGTAGCCTAATCCCACTGTTCAATCCAATTTACATGCCCAATGCCATAGCTTTGCTCCCTCTCTCTGCTGCTGGCCATCAGGGAAATGAAAAAAGGTCTTGGCGCCCTGTTAGTTGAAAGAAAATTGTTTGTTCCTAGCACCCCGGGTTTCCAGATTTGAAACCTGGGTGCTAATAGGTATAATTACCCATTACAAGTGCTGGAACGGGTAATAACAACACCATGGACCCTCGTAAAAGGCCTTCACAATGTTCAAGCTTTTAATTCTGGCACCAGGCCGTTATCACCCGTTCCAGCCTTTGTAACAGGTGATTATTGCTTAAGTATAATTTGAAAAGAATCCATTAGAAGGTATCCAAAAACTGTGTGCTCACAACCGATGCTGAAATAGCTAATCACATTAATTATCTTTAGACACAATTACTCTACCCATAATTTGACTGGTAATCACGGTCTGTAGTCCGATTCTTTTTAATTCACTATTTAAGTCGAGAAAAAACGGACACAATAAAGTGTATTTGCTGCCAATGAATTTTGTACGTCAGTACGTCGTCAAGTCAAGTTTTTACACTCTATCAAAAAGTCACAAGTGAGAACACATATATTCAAATAATCGACCATGTGACCTGCAACCATATATGAAGAGAAAAACTAATAAAACAAATGAAAGGGAACAAGATACAAAGAGATAAGCAAAGAACTAAATATTAACCAATGCATCTCATGTAAAGAAAAGCGTAAATGATGCTCAATATTACATGTGTCCACAAGGTTTCCATCAAATCGAAGATAAAAAAAAGATATGTCTCTCAATATTTAGGATCCATCAAAACCGTAGTGAGAATCATCACAATGATAGAAAACCTCCAAACTAGGAGTTCCTTACACATTACCTGAACCACTCGGTTTCAATTCCTCCTGAAAATGAAAGTACATTTATTGAGTGACCTGTATACAAATAGACAACAATGTATCACGATATTGGACAATAATGCAACTTGGATCATTATAGGTGAAATACATAGAAGAGTACAATTTAACTCCAGAGAGGTTGTGTCCTTTAATTGAATAAAATGGCTAGTGGACATAGCTGCCTATGTGTGTGTCTTTATATATATGAAAAACTGCTGCAAACCGTGTCTGGTTTGTGTGATGAAATGTGCGCGATGATGTCATGGACAGTCAAATGTCATGATGTCATACGTGGCATGGCGTCACTACTGGAGTAAAAACATGTTTTTATTAACAAAGAAAAAATTTAAATAATATGAAAAAAGAAAAATTGCTAAATATGAAATAAAGTAGGTATCCAAATACAAGTAATACCCAAATGATTCTAGTAAATAATTAGTTGCCAAAAAATGTCAATATACTGAGAACCATTGTTTCGGAAGGATAGCTCAGGGGCCACGTGCTCGCCTTGGAAGCAAGATGACACGGAGCAGCACAGGTTCCCTCCGTGGATACGTGCTTAGAAACCTATGGGTATTAAGCATGTCAAAGATAACTATATCATTGGCATTGCCGTGCTCACGTATTTGATGCTGACTCTACAATAGTGACACCAGGTCACATAATAGTGTCTATCTGAGAACTCTAAAAAAGTGCCTGAAGATAACCTAAACATAAATACTGTTGGCCAAATACGTTTTGATACTGGTACACGCTAAACGCCTCTTAAATATGTGTAAACCATAGAAAAATGTACATAAAATAATACCGTAATGTTCAATGTTGTGGGTTCACATAAAAATGTTATAGAGATAGCATGAAAAGGGTCACTGCTAATTATATGTGATTGGATTGGACGCTGGCAAAATATAATCATCTATTAAATGCGTGACAATTATGAAAATTGTCGTAACGAATAATCCTAGTATTGATATCCAATGTAAATACACATTATGTTAAAATTCACATTCTATCTAGTGGTGAAGAAACAAGAAATTCTCATCTATAAAGTAAACCACTGAGCTAGTAATACTTCATTCGATACTCCAAATCGTAACTCTGAGATTGACCTGACATGTGAAAGCAAACTAATACATTTGTGCCCAATCATCCCTGCCACAATTTCACCTAGTAACCATTGCTCAAAGTTCACCTCCAGTTCAGAGTCACATCAGCAAGCCATTGTGGGCATACAAATTAGCTCAAATATATGTAGTTGTCTGCGGTCTTGAGAAATGCCTGTCTTGGTTCGATCAAGCTATGCATAAAGTAGCACTGCCCAATAGGACAAAGGCCATTTTCTGGAGCAAAAGGCTTGAATTTGAGCTAATTTGCAAACCCACAAGGCCTTGCTGATGTGGTTCTAACTTGGAGCTGAACTTCAAGTGGTTACTAGGTGGCATGCCTCAAATGGATTGTTCTACACTCACATATATGGGGCAAAATTACTAACTACAACTGATGTGTTCATAAGTTACGTTAAAACTCATTTAGTCATACGTGCATTGTAAGTTACGTCCAAATTGGCATATTTACAAAGTCATACACAGGAATCTGTTGGATCGCAGACACTGTGCACAAAATCGGATGTAAGTCAAGCTTGATTCACTAAAATGAAGCACATACGACCAAAAACACAACAGGAAAGACCCATCAGCAGAACTCACGCTACTGTAAGCGAACGCCACAATGAAAATGTAAGTCAAATATGACGAATATGTGCACAGACCACCAGCAAATGTTTCAAACCTGCACTCATCCACTTTCGCTAAACAACAATGCCGTCACTGCGCCAGTCAACAAACGTACCTGCATCGTGCACCATACTTAGACCATAAAATACATGGTTTAACTTATGACACTCTACACACCTCGCCCAACATCTGCTTTTGCTTATTAAATACCTTCAAAATACACCCTTTGGGCCACCGCCACCACCACTCCCCCTCTTCTCTCCTCCCTCTCCCCTGTCACACCTGATGAGGTCTCTAGACTAGTCCGGTCTATGAAAGCCTCTTCCAAATAGGTGGACCTGTGCCCCTCCAAAACCATCAAGTATCATATTGGCACTCTCTGTCAAGCCTTGCCCGACCTCTACAACCGCTTTTTCACCTCTGGACCCTCTGCGGACCCGTCTATTCTGGAACACTAAACTGAACTCCATCATCCCTTTCCTGGGGAAACACCTGGAGAAGCTGGCTATCCCTGACCATAACCTCCACACTGAATCTGTTGGTTGTCTCCATGACCATCAGTCCAGCTCTAGAGCATCCAGAGGCATGGAAACTGCTCTTCGGAACATTTGTGAAGACCTGCTCTCAAATCTTGACTCTAACTCTCCCTCTGTCTCATTCTTCTTGACCTCTCTTCTGCTCTCAATATGGTAAACCACAACATCCTGATCACCTGTCTCACAGATACCCTGGGCATCACAGATCAGGCCCTGGCGTGGCTCGCCTCCTTTCTCTCTGACCAGCCAACCCAGGCTGAACATGGGTCCTTTCTCTCCTCTATCAGTCTCTCTACTTGTTGAGTCCCACAGGGATAAACCCTGTGCCCCTGGTGCTTCAATATCTACATGGCCTCCTTGGCCCACAGGCTCTCTACCTTTACCTATAACTTTCAGTGTTATGCAGATGACACACAGCTCTCTTTCAGGCTACCCTCAACCTCCTCCTCCTCCTCCTCCTTGCTCATCCCTAATTGTCTATCTTCAATTCAGTATTGGTGTGCTGCTAATGATCTCTGCCTTAATACCAGTAAGACAGAGATCATCCTCATTGGGACCCCTGCTCTCGCTTTCCCACTTTCACACTGGCCGCCCTCCCTTGGCCCTGCACCCTCACCTATCAATGAGGCTAAAAACCTTGGGGTCATCTTCGACTCCAATCTCTCCTTCTCTTGTCACATTTCTGACATCTCCAAAAAGTCCCACTACCAACTGCACCCCCACATAGGTATTGTACCTTTTCTCACTTTCCCCCAGAGGTTCCCCACCTCGAGAGCCCTGGTTCTCTCTAGGTTGGACTATTCTCAATCTTCCTACTCCTACTCTCCGTCCTCTACAACTCATCCAGAACAGAACCACAAGACTTAACCTTGCCCTCAAGCCAAGTGACTGTGTGACTCTGGTGCTGAAATCCCTCCATTGGCTTCCCGTGGCTGCAAGGATCAAGTTCAAGACCCTCTGCATAATCCACAAGGCTTTATGGGGTTGTGGCCCACAGGATCTACAACGCTCTGTTCCTAAATACTCTCCCTCTAGTGCCCTCTGCTCATCCTCCTCCAACTTGCTGTCGGTGAGCTGCTTTCACAAACAGAGATTTGGGGGTAGTTCTTTATCCTCTGCAGGTGCCTCCCTCTGGAACAGCCCCCCTGTCTCTCTCTGTCTTGAGCCAAAACACCTTAAGTTCTGGAAACTCCTCAACACCTTCCTCTTCTCTTTCTCCTTCTCTCTCCCTCTCCCCTGGTAATCTCCATTTTTTTCTCTCCATCCTACTTCCTCCTTCTCCTCCCTACTCTGTTCAGTTTTTGCTGACTGGTTGCCTGGTTCACCTCCAGAGCCTTACAGGTCTCAGGCCCCCCGCCAGTCTTTTCACTTCCCTCTGGGCTACTGCACTAATTTCAGCATTACTGCACTTTCAGCTTATGCTCCATGAGTGAGGCAACCTCTCTGCACTTAACCCAGGGCCCTTTTGGACTGGATACGTTTGTTCCCCCTTGACCCCCTCTTCTCGCACCTCTGCCTGTACGCATGCACAAACTAAATGTATTAGAACTAGTTAGTTGGTCTGTCCTGTCCTCCCTCCCCCATTTTTTCTGTCCCCCATCCTTAGCTTGGTCACAACTGTAACACTTCATGCACTTGCACTAGGAGAAATGCTGTCAGGCCTAATATGCTAGTTTTTCTGTTTAGATCATTCGGAAATTTCAAGGCCTTAGAATGATTACTGTATTCCCTTGTTCCCTTCCCTCCTTGAAGAACTTTGAAGCACTCCACCTGTGTATAAGCATTCTATAAATACAGAATTACAATTACAATTACAAGGATCCATTCTGGCCCATGCTGTGAGCTCAAATTAGCCACCTGGTCCTATGCTAGATTTGGCCAGAGGACTACCATAGGCTCTTGTGCCTCGACAGGCCCCAGCACATGCCCGGTAGGTGTTCACCACCTTATCGGGCACTGCAGCCTGTTGATGATTACCGTGATATGCTCTTCATTCTCTAGCTGTGTGTGCCACATGCATGTCTACATGACATCACACTGGAAAGCATAGTTTTTCTAGCCACATGTGCCAATGTGTCTGGTGTAAGTTACCTGTGTAGTTGTCATGTATGCACCACATACCAGTGCTGTATTTCCCCTGGTGCATGCATTGCCTCATGTTTCCCTTTCTCCTCTATTGCAGCCCTCATTGCTAGTGACCCTGTGGAACATGACGGCACCCATGTGTTAGAGCGGTCAGCCACCCACAGGACAAAAATGAATTGAAGATGTCAGGGGTGGAGGCCCAGGTGTGGCATGAGGAGCCACAGGAGCGGCAGTAGGCAGGGTGTGCAGGGCCATGTAGCCCCACAAAGGCTATGGTAGCCCTGTCTGCTTAAGCTCACATGCCTCCCCATGCTGCACCTGTCCCTCCAGAACCTATCCGTGTGTCCCTACTCAGCTACACGAGGCAACCTCTCCTACCTGGACTATCTCACTCCCTTGTCCAACTGTGGCTCTTGCCCCCCTACCAGTGCTTTGGCCCTGCATGGGGCACATCCATGTTTTGTGATACCTGTAGGTGGGGGGGCACCCACTGGCCAGTGCACAACACAGACCATCAGTACTGGTTGCAGCTTGTCCACCAAGGGAGAACACAGTATCTGCCCTAGCAAATGCTGCCATTACACCTTCGAGGGACCAGCCTCATGTCACCATGGCACAGGTCCCCACACCTAGAGGTGCCAGTATGGACTTCAATGGACAGTTGCTGAGGGTTCTTTAGGGCATCAGGGTGGGGTTGCAGGAAGTGGCAAAGGTGGTGAGGGAAGCAGGGGAAAGACAGTCACTGGAACAGAGGGAGGAGGTTGCAGGGCTGAGGGCTGAATTACATGTAGCCAGAGGGTAATTGAGGGTGATCAAGGATGCTGTCTGTGTCATCCAACATCATCTCTCACAGACACAGACTTCCCCTGACTCCTCCTGTGCCCAGTGTTGGCCAGCGGGGACACACACAGCAAGCCCCTCCTTTTAATGTTCCTTCATCTCGCAAGACCAGTGGCTCCTGCATGGTGAGGTGAAGGAAGAGGAGGTAGACTGTTAGTCATGGGGGACAGTGATTCAGCAGGGTCAGTAGGGGACCTGTGAGGGTATTTGTTACTGACGTATGTGCCCATCCTATTTCACTCTCCCTACACAGTGTGCCTTGTGTATTGGTTCTTTTACTTAATTTTTCTGTTGAAAACATTTGCCACTGAGGCCCTCTGTGTACTACAGCCTTACTGTCAATGATCAATTTAAGTGCACTCCACTTTCATCCATTCCTCCACTGCACATGTACATTTGCACCTTACCCCCATTGTATTATGCACCACGCTGTTGCTCACAATATACATTAATCTGTGTGCTATCCACGACCTGTGCCCAATTTGTAATGTGTGTCTGCCATGTGGCCATGTAGATTGTGGTGTGTGGGACATTGTAGGGACTGACCGTACACATGATAATGTAGGTGTGTCCATTGACATGGCATTGTGAGTCATTCACATGGGAGGCACGTATGTTCGTTCCCCAATATGTGCACCTTTGCTTAGGTTGTCTGTGCAACTGTGTTATTGTGCACATGTGAATGCATGTGTATCAGGTGCTTAGTCATGTGCTGGAGGTAGTGTGTACACTCCATCAATGATGTGCCCATCAGGCCATGTGGCCTTTGGGAGAGGTATGCGCAGGAATGGAAGGGTCATTCCCATGGATGGGTGTATACATCTGATCTACTGGTGTCCATGCATGGGCGAGTCAGTACGTGCAGTGAAGGTGTGTTCCCAAGTATATCAGTCGTGCGCAAGGTATTCCAGGTGGGTGAAGGAGTGGTATGTGGGCATGAGGTAGGTAGGTGCATTTCTGTGAACATCTGCCATGGCCTGATTACTTCAAGGCAAAACCACCTTAGCTTGTACTTGCCTGCTGTGTCGATAAGGAGAATGGGCCCCTGTTTGTGGAAACCTTGTGGGTTGAAATTTTTTTCTGCAACTGTGTGGCCTACCGCAACTGATTAGAGTAGGGGGAGTCATGTATTTGATAACTCCTCATAATGTGTGTGGGTCATGAGTCCGTCACCGGATGCCTATTAATATGTGCAAACTGTCCCCATCCAGCCAGTTCCTTGTCCAGAGCGGGTCCGGAAGGGGTGTACCATGGAAATCAGGATGTTCCGCTTTAGGATACATTCGGAGTACAGGTGCGTACATTGCGAGTATGTGTGTACCTGTGTGTCTCATGGTGACAATTTACATGTACATTTACAATCAAACATGCACCATACGTGGTGCAGAACACACCCAAACTATACCCAGCTCAAATGGGCCAGAGTCAGCAGAACCAAAGAAAACATCTCTGCCACCAAAGTCCCAACAAAAAACTGTGCACCAGATAAACGACTAAAACAAATTGTGAACATGAAAAGAAAAGCAATTTTGCAAACCCTACCACAAGATACACCGTCGACCACACTTGTGTGTTGACCCAGCCCCTGTAAAGGTGTCTATAATATATCATCCACTGTCATGAACAGCTTGAAAACATATATTTCCACAAAACAGAGTGCAATCACACACAATGCCAACTCGATATTTGGCTTACACCGGCCTAACATATTTCACACGGCCGAGCCTTCCTCAGGGAAGAAACACAACTAAAAGGCACACCTAGGAGGGTGTTGTACTCATGTCAACAAATGCAAAAGCACATACATTGAAATAGACATTAACCAATTGTATAACAATGTGATCCTTTTTTGCATATCTATGCAAAACCTTACTTCATTCAGTGGAATATTCCATTTGATACATTTCACAGGAGAATGTACAATAATCTATAACAGCCATGCATCATGAGCGAGGCTTGGGTCTCCAGTTCTGTTCATGGAAGGTCTATGATCAGTAAAAAAGGAAAAAAGACGGAAGACAAGTTTTTGTAATTCCAAAGAAACCGAGTCCAAGTGTGCATATAAACATTTCAGAGGGAATGGAGGACAGAAAACATCCCCTGTAAACTTCAAAGTCAAACAAAATTAGCGTGATAAAATTACCTATGATCAATGTGTGTCAACAATCCCCATCTGAAAAAGAGCCTTCAGGCAGATTCCATGGTCACAACCGGGGAGGCACACCTGTTGTCCTCACTATCAACAATGTTCAGAAACACTGGTACAATCATACTCAGTCATGTAAAGAATAAGAAGTGAATAAGAAGCGGATGCAAAAAGTAAATAAAGAGCACCTCGCCACCAGCATGGGCAGAACCACAAGCTTATCACACTGGCCACTGGGGTGACAATAGAATGGATTGTACAGATGTCTAGTGCATAGATGGGTCAGGGCATTGGTGTAAAGCGCATGATCACCCAATTCTACCTCTCCTTAACTGTTCTACAGCGTTTTGGAGTCTAACACGCCGTGACGTAGATAGGACTGGGAAACGTTTTCACCCTGCTTAGTAGTGCCTCATAAGTACTACCTGGAATTGAATCTAACGGTCATGTGGCTAAGATGGTCACATGGTCCAATGACCTATGACATGCCACATCCAAATTTCTGTGGTCTTTGCAGTCCCCATTCCATGCCAGCATCGCTAAAAGACCGGGATGACATTTGCACAATATTGCACAAGACAGCCCTTCTACGTTTTTTACTTTTATGTTTATAACACTCCCTCATTGCCTGCTTTCGAAAAGTCACACATTCATCCACCAATCACATCCAAAAACTCTTCTTGTAACCCTGTTAACATATTAAACTTCCACTCACCAACTGCCACTTAACAATATTCTACACATCGTTTGCATCTGCATTTCCCTTAATTTTACAAAAACATTGTACACAGTGCTGTAATAAATTCACATATGCATGTTTTAACTTTGAACAAAATACTCTAAAAAAGAAACATTTTTAAACGCACAGCATGTTCTATTTTTCTTCCGTATAAATGTCATACTTTTCTCATTACATCCCCTATAGTGACACCATTCTCCACCTGCTGACACATATGTTTATACTGCCAAAGTATCTATATACAGCACTTCTCCTCTCATAACACATACTGTTTCTTTCAACAACTGCTATACCACACCATACATGGCTCCAAATACAAACTACCATTGCATTACCATTAAGCCACAGTTTCCTTGTTCTTTAAACAAATACTGCAACACTGCAAAACATTACAAATACTCTTACTATTCCTATCTAACCATTGCTCTTTATTCAATACATCACCAATTCCATACTGCCTAACAATACATCCATCTCTCATCACCCACCATACCACAATTTTATTTCCTTACTCTTCCATACCCCTATCACTAATACACATTAGCACACATACACACACTTCCCCACCCCTTTTCAATTACACCCACACAACCCTCATACCTATGCACTAAATCACACCATCATAACAACCACTGTTTCCCTCAAAACATCCTAATGTTCCTACGTATTCCATCACACCACCACTCTCTTACTCATTAGCACCATTGGTGCTCAACACATTCTACTATCAGTACTTTATTTCCCTTTCCCCATAAGATAAATATAGTTATTTTGTACATCACAGTTATTGTTTCTGCAATACTTTTTGTAAAATCCAATACAGTTAGAATACGCCAATGGGAATATAACTGCATACCTTAAATTGCAACACACTTCAAACAAACATCCTATCACACTTACACTTGCATAGTATATCCATGCTAACGCACACACATATTCTGTAACATATATATTTTTTAAAACTATGTAAATGCCAAAAACTGTATGTAAATAATGCACTATAGATGTTTTCCCGATCAACCAATCATTATTTCATGTTAATACAACACCATTGTACCACACACAAATCTTGTAGCAAAAAAAGTACATGAAATGTGCTATTTATGAAGGTCAAAAAGTTAATCTGTATGTACAATTGTATGCAATTAAAGCTTTTAAAATATCTTATTTAACAAATTATACTGTTGTTTCTCCCCAGAAAAAGAACCAAAGATTCCCGCTTCATCACCATATATAACTCATTAATAGTACTCTGTATTATGCCATTTCTTTTCTTCACAAATAAATACCTATAGATTCAAGAAGCACTATCCTCAATTGTCAGTAGTAGAAGTTTATCAAAAAAAGTAGTGGAACTGTGACCAGGAGGGGAGTAAAATGCAACACATTTTTGAAGAGTTGCACCATGCTGCTTGACAGACAATTAAGTTGAAACAGATTTCAGTTTAGATGCAACTGCTATTGGGTGGTAAAGTGGAGAAATGTGCATTAACTACACAAAGAACAGTTCCAGAATGGTGAAAATGGTTGGAAAAAATAGTGGAACTGTTAACAGTAAAGACTAAAAATAGTGGAACTCCGCTCCTGACTGTTCCCACTCACTTCGGCAACTGTCAAATGTACTACAATCAAAAATACCATATACACTTCAATGATATCATTAAACCATATTAAAAAATACAATATACTCCCCCTAAAGTACCTATAATTACTATATGCAAAAGCACGCTTTCAAAACTAAGGCACCGCTCCTCGCACAAGTTTCATAAAAATCCATACAGCGTATCCATTACGGCATCCTTTTACAAAAATCACTCTCCGATTGGTCCACTGGCGTCCGCGGATTCCAAATCAGGGAAATGAGTCCGCAAGACGGACCCAGATATCACAAATTTCTTTATAACTCCTTTTTGGCCATTAAAAAAAAATCTACTAAACAGATTTATGCCAGGACCCAGCTGCCGCTCCTTGTGCAAATTTGGTAAAAATCTGTCCAGCTGTTTGAACTGCAGGTATGGGCAACACCTTTTTTTCATTGCATCTAAGAGGATGTCCGCACATTTTGGGACCCCCCTATAACTTTTCCTCCCATGGACGAAACCATACCAAACTCTGCAAAAAGATTCCGAGGAGGCCATATACTTTATTTGTAAAGTCTGGTGAGGATTCATCCAGGAGGTCCAAAGTTATAAGCTGCCCAAAAGGTGCTCTTTTTGTGAGTTGAGCAACTTAACCATAACTACAGAGCCTCTACCGCAGGCCCTGTGACATATATGTAACTTTACAATATTTGTATTTTTTTAGAATACCCATGATTAGAATTCTTATAATATATCCCAATACGTACACAGTCTTTGTTTTATATGTTTTATAACACTTCTCATCTCATTTATAAAAAAAAAACGCATGCACATACTAATGTTATAATAAGCACAACAGAACATTTCAATCTGCGCATTTAACATGTACCAAACAATCAGGTTTCAAAATGTTTCTATTTATTTCAATGTTTTTAACTACTATACATACATATTATATTATCTTACAAATATCTTACATATATTTGCCACACTCAGGTACATTCTATGCAATGGCCATTTTTAATTGATTGCTATTAAATGAAAGCAAAGATATTTATAAAAATATTAGATATTTATATTTTAAGTGTCATCCTTGACCAAATACTACAAAATAAAGCTTCACAAGTACTGATATCATGCATGTGTAGCCATTTCATGTGCTAAATAATGTTCTTATTGTTATTAAGTAAACTAAAATCACATATGTATAATGAGGGTCCCTATAAATATTTTTACATACCTAATGAGGGATCTTATACCTGATGCCTTCAGTGACATCACCAGTGATACCATCAGTAATACCAAAAGTGACTGTTAGGACAGTTTTTCTGAAGTGCTACCCAACTTCATCAAAACCATTCAACTGAGGCAGTACAAGACTCCACTCTTAGTATAAGGCTGTACCACCAGAGTACTTGGTAGCGTAGAAGGAGGAGCCAGGCTTATCTGAGGAGTGAGAGAGGACTGTAGAATCAGTCCAACTGAAATTGTAATACAAATGGTCCGAAGGAACACTGAAACACTATGGGCCTCATCACGAGTTGGGCAGTAACCCTTAAAATTGGCAGTAACGCTATCAGCACCGATTTTAAGGGTCCGTCGGATCCCGAGTCCAAATACCGCCGGCCCCATTACAGCCGGTTCAAGTACAGCCGGCTGTACAAGCGTCGGCTGTAAAAGCGCCAGTAACCATTCGTGCTAAAACATTGCAATCACGAGTCCGGCGTAGGCGCAATTAGCGCCACAAAAGCGGCGGACAATCCGCCGAAAATACCCCCAGCAAAATGCTGGAGGTAAAAGAACATAGGCCACAGCAATAAGGGCCCAGGTGAAACCAATGCAAATCAGAGGCCTCCAAAGGACCCACCCATGCACAACACACCCTCCCCAACAACAGTCCACCAGCAGGAGCAGGGAGGAGACAGCAATAAGGGCCCAGGTTAAACCAATGCAAATCAGAGGCCTACAAAGGACCCCCATGCACAATACACACTTCAAACACCATGCTGCCATTTGGAGCCGGGAGCCTTGATGTGGACTTCTACCTGCTGCACCTGGAGCTACAGAGGCCAGCCAACCAGGCCAGGGCCCTGGGAGCGCAGGGGGTGGTGGGGATGAGGAGAAGGAGGAGGAGAGCAGCACCAGCAAGGCGGCCAGCCATCTCCAGGGTAAGGCCAACACCCTGAGCCCTGACTAATGGCCAGTTGGTGAATGAATATCGGCTGGACAGGGCAAACATCACCCAGTTGCTGGACACAATCCAGGCTGACATCGGCAGCTGTATAGCCATCAGCACAGCAGTACCTCTGCTAGTGAAGCTCGTGTCTGTGCTACAATTCCTCGGGACTGGCAGCTACCAACACACCGTTGCCATGATGCATGGAATGGCCCAGTCCACATTCAGTGCCATGCTGGGACAGGTGCTGGATGCACTGTTGAATCATGTGAATGAGCACATCGCATTGCCAGCCACATAGGCACAGGTGAACCAGCTGAAGGGTCAATTCCATGCCATTGCCCATGTCCCAAATGTAAGTCCCAAATGTAATAGCAGCCCTGGACTGCACACATGTAGCACTCTTACCACCCCAGGCACATGAGGCAGCCTACACGAACCAGAAACATTACCATTCCCTGAATTTGCAGATGACATGTGGCCCTGACCTCACCTTCAGCCACTGCTGTGCCCGCTACCCAGGATCCCCCCATGACTCCCCATGACTCCATGGTCCTGCGCAACAGTACCCTGCCAGCGTACATGGAAAGGCACCGAGGGCAAAACACATGGCTGCTGGGTGAGTACAAATTTATACCGTAATGCATGTTAATCCACAACTGATGGGGCTGGTCACACACAATGAAATCCCTGAATGTCAATAGGCAGCACCAATAGTGCAGCATTTCCAATCAAGCACCTTGCAAGTGAAACCTTGGATATGTCCAACACAGCAGAAGACACCCATTCAGGATGTAAAAGACATGTGGCAGCACAGTGACATATGGAAGGCCTACCACCACAAAGCCTCCTGTGTGAGTAGCACTATGTCTTCCCACAATGACACAGTACAGACATCCCACCCTGCACACCCGACAGTCATTCAAATGTAACACAAAAGTCGCCACATCCACAAATGCACCACACATAAGTAGTCTGAGTAATGCCAATGTACATCCCACAAACACTGTCCCCTGAATGGCCAATGAAATGCCTGGAGAACAGTACACAATAGTAACAACCAGCAAATGCAACAGCAGCCAAAGGGAATGTCAATGACACATGAGGTAGCCACTTCTTGCATGCACAAGCAGATGGAAGGGCCCCCTTCCCCAGTGACAAGTGAATGAGTACTGTTACATACTGAAACAGAGGCGTACCAAGTTGTGAGTACCTCATTGAATCAATGCTGCTCGTAGCACAGCACACTCCACAATGTTAGTGACCAAATGACAAGTATGGCAAAATGACACTGATGACTGAGCCCTGTCACCCACTGAATTTACCTTTTCCCCAAACCTGCTTTCTCTCCCCTGCAGGTGATTCTGGATATCCCCAGTACACATGGCTCATGACCCCTGTGCGTCATCCACACACTGCAGCAGAGCGGGCATACAACATTGCCCATACTTGTACACGGATCTGCATGGAGTGGGCATTTGGACTACTGAAGGCACGCTTCCGGTGCCTAGACCATACGAGAGGGGCATTGATGTATGCACCTGAAGAAGTTGGAAAAATTATACTGACATGTGCCATGCTGCACAACATCTGCTGTCGCAGGAATGTGCCACTGCCCCCTGATGCTCATGTGCAGCCACCTGAGGATGGGAGTGAAGGTGATGACGTGCCTGAAGGTGTTGCACGTGTACAAAGGGTTGGGCTGAGGGAGGGGGGTTGGCCAGATAGGACTTGATTGATATTTTTTTTTTAAACGGGTGACGGATACATTTTACACATGTCACTTCAACATTAAAGAGCACTTTATCACAATCACGACTGTCCATGCTTTGTGAATTTTGAAACGTGATTTATATTCAGTATAACAATCCCCCTCCCTCCAGTGAACAAACAGCACATAATCCCCCCTCCCCCCAGTGAACACCCAGCACACAATCCCCCCTCCCCCAGTGAACACCCAGCACACAATCCCCCCTCCCCCCAGTGAACACCCAGCACACAATCCCCCCTCCTCCCAGTGAACTCCCCACAACAGTGCAAGTAGGTGCATGTTTGTTATCAGGGCACCCACAACGATGCCATGTCCAACTACGATGGTCATGGGTGGTTTCCATGTCCAGGCGCCTCTGGTGTGTGTGACCTCAGGTGGCGCATTGAATGGCGCCTAGGAGACGGCTCAAGGGATCCCTCCGTGGGTGTAGTGGAGGTTGATGGGACTGACCCGGTTGCTTGCATGTACTGACGGAGAAGGTTGTGCCCCTCCCTTGTCTGCTCAGCAAGTGCTGATACTGCCGCGCACAACTCCCTCACCCTTTGTCCAAACCCTGTCAGGGTTGTGGTGCATTGCTCCACCACTCTGCGTGTGTGCGCATTGTCTCGCACAATGTACTTGCATCCATGGCGTATGGATGCACTGATGGCCTTGATGTGCCGGCTGTTCACCTTGGCCATAGATTCAACTTTGGCCTGTTTGGCCTCAATCACGTCCAGCCATCCCATCACTGCTGCCCCTGTGATAAAGGGTACCCCTGGTGTGGCAGGTACCGGCCTGCCACTTGTGTGCTGTTGGGGTGGCTGCATGGGGACATGTTGCCAGCTGGGATTGGGCTGCTGGGCTCTGAGTGCCGGTATTCAGGGCTGCCATATGATGGCGTGTCTTCGTCTGGTTGTGGTGTGCAGACACGACGCACATGCACAGGTGGGGTTTGTGCTAGCTGTGTGCCTGGCCCTGGGGTCCCCTGTGGTGTGCCCTTCCCTTCAGCGTCACTGCTTCCGGGTGAATGCAGACATCCTGCCTGATGCGCACGTGGAGGTGTCACTCCCACGTCGGGCTCCGAACCACAGGTGACTCCCTCTGCATCGAGGCTATGCCTGGTGGCTTGGGGCGAGCTGGTCGTGGACTCCCTGTGGACATGTGGGTGCTGCAGCGGTCTGGTTGGGCTGCGTTGTGGTGATGTGGGATGTGGCCTTCGTCAGTTCCCTTCCATGTGGCCCCTTTGTGGGGTGGTGGTGCTGGTTGAGGCACGCTGCCTCGGGCGCCGTGATGGTGTGGCCTCCTCCCCATCATCTTCATCCCGTGGGGTTTGCCGTGTGCCTGTGGGGTACATAGGGTGTGGATTGAGTTCAAGGCAACCTACATAAGTATCAAGCAGTTCATGCCATCAAGTGGGATTGTAGACAGTATCAATTATGCATTCAATTTGCATTTTGTTCAGTCACCATGTGGTGATTGGTGTGATGTGTGAGTGTGAAGGTACAGTGCATGGGAATGTTTGTGTGACAAGATCACATGCGGGGTTGGGCTGCACTGCGCTCAGGGTCCTGGGAGTGTATTCTTGCACATTCACACTCTACGTAGCTGTCCCATGCCTATGGATTTCTGTCCCCTGCCCCTTCTATTGATGCACTGCACGTGCAGGGTAGTCTAGGCAGCACTAAGGTTCAATGGATCAAGGGGTCACTTATGGGTGTCTGCAGTGCCTCACACGCATTTCTTCACATTCATTCACTCAGGGTCTTCATGTGTGGTACTTTCAGTTGCATGCATTTGGGGAGGGACTCACCTGCAGTCGGATCAATGACAGTGCCTGCCTCCGCTCCACCAATTCCCTCGATGGGGCTGATGTCAATCAGGGCACTCATCTTCTCCTCCCAGGGTGTGAGTTCGGGTGGGGGTGGTGGTGGCCCTCCTCCAGGGCCCCTGCTTGCACTCCTGTGCTGTGAGAAGGTGCCGTGGACTCTCACACGCAGGTCGTTGAGGTGCTTGCGGCAATCCTCACCATCCCGGGGCACGTGCCCCACTGCAGTTACCCTTTGGCTGATGTTGCGCCAAATCTGTGCTCGGCGCTGGCCTCTGGTTTTGCGCTGCTGCAGCTCTTCATGGTGGATCTCAGCCTCCTCCACCAGTACGGCCAGCTCCTGGTCGCTAAATTTGGGCTTCCTCACCCTGTCCAGGGCAGACTTGCCCCTAGTGCGCTCCTGTAACATGATTCAGTGTTCCCAGGGGTGGATGGCTTCCAGGGGCTGCGATATCGGACGAATTGTGACTTCCAAGATGGCCGCCGCTTTGTTTCCCGTTCCGGCAGTGACGCGTTTCCTGCGCGCTAATAGCACGCACTCATGGCGGGCGCTATTAGTGCAGCATGGCGGTAGCGCACGGTGTGCTGGATTTACGGGTTCTACCTGTCGAGTGCTATTTGCGCTACCGCCATGTCCCTGTGCGCGTGCATGAAAACTCGTGATCTGGCGGACTATCCGCTGGGGGGCTTGGCGTTAGCGCTATTTACACTCGACGGGAAAACCGCCGCTTACCGCCGAACTCGTGATGAGGCCCTATGTATGTAAAAAATAGATGATGTATTTAAATACAAGTAGAACCAGATAAATCTAGGGGTAAGTAAGTACTATCCCACATTATATGAAATCACAATTATAAAAACACAACACTATACTTGAAGATACACAGACCAAAGTATAAACCTTATTTGGAACACCAAACAATAGTTCTAGGGAAGTCAAAACCTTTTCATACGCATTCAGTATAGGTCACACCTATGCTTGGGGAGTAAAAACAAATGGTTTCTTTCACAATTACATTCAATAATGCAAGGGCAGTAGACCCTACCAGTGGTACAGTGACTCTCAGTACAAATCACATAATCATTCAACTGGACAATACACTTTGTGTGAATAGTGGAACACTTATTACAGGTACAGTAAACACCTATAACTACTGTGATAACACACAGTTATACTAAGTGAGTAAAACCTAATTATATAATATTCAATTACAGGAGCTTTTCAGATCAGTGAAACACAGATTGAGATGAGCAATAACTCTGGTAACTTATTTTTGGATGGCACACAGCTAACTCAAGGTAAGTAAAATCCATATACTTTTTTTATCTCACAAGGAGTCCAGGTTAGCGTTTTCCCAACTATACGAGTGACTGATGTAGGACGTATAAGGGACAGTTGGAACCACTGACTCTGGGTTAGATAGCACAGGGAAAGTAAACCCTTAATGTTACACTTTACCGAATGACTCAAAGTTATTCTAGGTAGGCAACAATCTAATACAGACCTTTTCTGGACAGGCTAACAGCAAGTCATGGGAAGCAAGGCCCAGGTGGGGGACACTCTTACAATTATCCTTACAGGACCAATCTGGTGATACCAACAGTTGGAGGACACGCATATAATTACCCTGCAGGAATACTCTGGTGAAACCAAAACATTACTTTTCGGAAGAGGCACAACATAATCACAGGTGAGTAATGTACCTTCACATCTACTTTCTGTTTGAATGGCAAAACAGTTTCTAAGGAAACAAAGATGTTAACCATACTTTTGAGAATAGTGCATCACAGATCCAAGGTAAGTAATAACTTCTGTAACTGTTCACTCTTAGAGTTACAGTTGCCAACCTACACTTTACAAGTAAGTCACTTTGAAACACTTCTTTTTTTATCTAGACAAACGTCCCAATCCCTTAAAAGTATTTCCCTTATTTTTGGAGCAATAGTATTCTCAGTGGCAGAAGGGGGGTCTCCAGGATTTAGTGTCCAACAGGCAGTGTCAGGATAGGTTCTTAAGTAGCAAAAGTCAGCATTCCTTAGGAAGACTGGTCAAACAGGTGAGTAATTTACTTCTGAGTTAGAAGAGGATCCAGGGGCTTCACAGAAGACATCCTAGCAGGATTCTAGCAGTTGGACTGGATGCACAGGATCAGAGGCCTTCCCATCACAGAAAACACTCCACAGCTACACAGAAATCCTCAGAGACTTAAAGTAAGTACATAGCCAAGCTAACACAGTACCTCAGCATTGAAGAAGATTTTGCAGCAGGAGGACTTCAGGATCTCAGCCAAATTCCCAGTCAGTCATAGTGACTGAAAACAAGACCTCAGAAGGAACTTTGCACCAGGATTGATGAAGAAGGCTCTAGGCAAGGTTTTCCTCGTGGCTGAATGTGGTTCTGCTGATTTGGCACCTTTTCAAGGAACACAGAAGAAGACAGAAAATTGTGGTTGAATTCTCATCGTTACAAAGGTCCCGCATCTGGTTGATGAGACTTTTCAGACTAGAGTTGTGTCTCTGGAGATCCACCAGGATGCCCACGAAGTTTCAGCAAGATTCAGAATTCGGAAGACCGTGCACCGCACAGTGGCATGAGGTCCCAGGGTATTGTTGTATTGCAGCAACGCAAGGTTGAATGAGATGGCTCAAAAGGCAGGTATTCTTGAGTCTAGTGGGATTCACTAGGCTCTGGGCCATGGTGGACGTTTTTGGAGTACCCAGCTCGATTGGAAGGAAGGGCTACAGCAAGCTCTGGTTACACAGCAGGCTCTCTGGTCGCTGGAAATTGTTTAATATGCTTTCCCTTCATCATCCTCTTTGGTTCTGGTTCCAGTGGTCGACTTGTCTTCAGCTTCCAGGTTCGCAGTATTTAACAGGAACTACAGCACAACTTCTGCATTCTCTCCCTGCATTTTACAAGAAATGGCGGTCTGATTGTCCAACCAGGACAGCTAGCCCCCCACTGGGATTTGTCCCCATTCAGGCAAGGAGAAGGACAAAGGGCTGTGGAGTTTAGGACTCCTCCCTTGCTTCCTGCCGGCACAGACAGACTGGAGCTTGGGGGGTGGGAGGTAACAGGAGACTCCTGCCAAAGATAAAAATCGCACAAAGTAATTTCCCCTCGTGGATGTCAGGGGAAGGAACAAGTAAGCACATGAAATACTAAAATGGCAAACAAAGAAGACAGGGGCCATGTTGGTAAAATGAGCTCCCTTAGGTGCCTGTACTGCAGCTGTGAACATAGCCCGTGGTAAAGGTGCACCAAATTAATACAAGGTATCATTTCCACCAGCCATTGAAGGAAAGCTTGTCCCTGTAAAAGAATTGTTACAGTTTTAGTGTGAAAGGGGATACATTGTATATCCCCAGCACTGCACAAAAGGTGGGGTGTGCTGGTTTCACAACATACAATGTAAAATGGATCCAAAGATCCTTTCTACCCTTGGGAACTGTAGTTCTTTCACAGTTTAGCAAAAGAAAGTTAAAAGGGGAGCCCCTAGGGCAACCCAGCAACAACAGGCACTTATTGGCATTAACTTGTTAAAGAGGATAAGTTTAAAATGCCACTATGCAGAGTCAAAAAAATGACACCCATAAAAAGAGTAAAAGATTCTGTGAGTGTGGAAAAAGGTTCCCACTCTCAGAGGTATTAAGGAAAAATATCCCACTAGTAAAGCAAAAAAGTTCTGGGTTTGATCCAAGTCAGGAAGATTTACTAGTGCTGTGAAAATCTTACCTAACAGTGATGTAATTACCTAACTGCTTACCTAACAGTGATGTAATCAGTGATGTCATACATGATGAAATTAGTGATGTCACCTGTGATGTCATCAGTGATGTCATCTCTGTGGTCATACGCTGCACAACAGGGGGCTAGATGTTAAGGTGGTGTTGCCCGAATTTTCTGCTGAATTTTAAGGGTTTTGTTGCATTAAAGTTTCACCTTAACATCCCAGGAAGTAAAGTTTTTTCCCGGAATTTCAAAGGTTTTGTTACAATGTATTGCTTTCTGTAACGGGTTACAAACTAAACATTGTTTCATTGAATTTCAAAGCTTGTTTCTTGTATCATTTATACAGTTTATTTGCCATAATATATAATATTATGTACACACATTACAGAAACACATATGTTCCACAAATAATATTTCATAAAACTTGATAAAATCTGTCAACAAGAATGTGACATATTTTATATTAGAAAAAAAAGACTTTTTTATAGTAGTAGTAATATATGAATATTGAACGTATTCGTAGTACTCATCCATTTAAGGTTATGACTATTAATCATGTGGCTGTAGAGGGAAAAAACTCTTGTTTGAGAGAAAAACTCTACTTCTACTTGCAATAAAGTAAAATATATGCAATGTTCCTTTTTTACAAAAATACTGTATCTAATGATTGATAATTGTGTTATAGAAAGTCATTCACAACATAATGGCACAATTAATCAAATTAGTACACTGTGGGGGCTCTTGTGGCCTCACAGTCAATACGGAGGCTCAGAATGGGGGTTTTACAGTGTGGTTAAACCCCCACTCCATTTCTCCACAAAATCAGAAGGCTGCCATCTTCCCCATCATTAAGGGCATGGCCTGCAAACCCTCCCACCACACCCCAATTTCCACATTCCCCACCCATCCCCACCCCATCTCCACTTGCCTTGTGCTACTTCATCCCACGCTGGCGCCAGGAACACTCTGTCTTCCCAGAGCATCTCTTTCACAGCAACAACCATTATGGAAAGGGAGAACGGACTACTTGTGGTTCCCACATCCCTGGTTTTATTTTATGTTTTTTTCAAGTTGCGAAACAGCAAATACACCATTTCTCATCTTGAAAAAAATATAATATATATTCGTATCCTGGTACAATGTAGATGGGTGCCCATTATCAGGGCAGGTAATGCCCCGGGCTAACGTTAAAGCCTGCACTTCATTCTGGCTTCTAACTAGCCCAGGGAATTACCTTTACCTGGCCCAGACCCTTCTGATTTATTGCTAAAATAACATTTTATTTGCACAAAACTGTACACTAACAATGTCAAAACACTAACTAAGAACAAGTAGCGAATGTTTCATGTTTATACAAACTTTATTTAAAAAAGCTGTGTATAGGAATTGCAGATTAGTTTACGTAACCTTACTAAGGAAACAGTGATGCATAACTTAACCATGTCATCAGTTTTACTGATTACATATAGCCATACTGACAGTGTATCTTTGTTTTGAGTTGAATTTTTTTTTTTACGTAAAGTCAGACTATTATCTAAATAATCGCAAGACGAATACAATATTACACTATCACTAAATACATAGATAATTAATTCCAAACATAGTTCTTGTGTGTTGCTTGTCATTAGAATACGTCTTGTCGGAGGGAAATTCTGCCGGGGTCGGCCGGGCCGTCCGCAGACCTCTGGGCAGGGAGGCCCCAACTCCTCCCGTATATCCCAAAAGAGATAGAGTATGAGACACACACAAGAAGCAAGGTGATTCTGCTGTTTATTAGACAAAACGGCAGGGATGGGTCAAGGATCGTACGCGTCCGTCAGGACACACACACAATCGTGGGGCTCGCAGGCCCTTTTTACCTTAGTATGACGCGCTACTTGCGTCACCTTAGAAAGTTTAGCAAAAAACCTATTTCCACTCTGGATTGGTTACTCGAGTGGTAGGGTTAGTATAGCATACATATAGAGAACGGTGTTAGTGGTTGAGGGCCAGTCAGGTGATATACTTGGGCTGTCCCTTCAATTTGATACATGAAAATTGTTACATGAAGACCTCTGAGGATTGGTCAATGTTAATGGCATCAGTGATAAGAGCCCCATGTTCTGATTGGTCCGCTCGCGAGCCTCCCAGTCTGGGACTATCGCTGTTCCCAGCTCGCGGTGCACCTGTCATTTGCAACAATGTTTTACTATGGGTAGGTGTAAACAATGTGAGGATTTATTCATATGTTGGGAGGTCGACTACTCCCACTGCTGCAGATGTCTATTGAGTATTTTAATTGTATCTGCCTGAGTCTTGAGACGTGGGATTCAGGCGTCTCCTTCCCCCTGGGCTTGGCATCCTGTCAGGTTTGGCTTTGTCACGTGAGGTGGGACCGTGTTTGAGGCAGAATTCAGCACAATTAATATTGTTTTTCCCACTGTGTGCCTGGTTTATCTTGCAGGTGCGACCTTGGCGTCGGCTTGCGGCGTGCGAGATTGCAACATCGTGCCCTTGGCTGTGTGCTTTCGCCGGGCTCATTCTGCAGGGTCAGCAACCGAGCTCTTGCTCATTTAATGTTCATGGAAGCTTTTGCTTGCGGCCTACTTGGGCCTGGTGCATAGGTGGAACCGTTTGATGCAGAGCGCTTTAGGTTACGGTATCATATTGCTCTATCCCCAGTATCGTGTCTCCGTTATATTCTTCATTATGTTACATGGTTTTTAGAAGAAGCGTGAGCAAGCCTTTTTAGATAAGTTCATTATGCGTCTTGCGTTTCTGCATTTTGAGAGCCTATGTGGAAAATAATAAAGATGCACGTCCGTGGGTATGTCTGTCGCCTACGTCATAGCACTGACTATATTCTTCGTGTGGACTGGTGTGGGAGTGTCCGGTGTGCA
Source organism: Ambystoma mexicanum (assembly GCF_040938575.1). NCBI lineage: Eukaryota > Metazoa > Chordata > Amphibia > Caudata > Ambystomatidae > Ambystoma > Ambystoma mexicanum. The sequence continues at coordinate 654,818,227 of NC_090933.1, read as the reverse complement.
TGTTTGCACAGGTGTGCTGACCGTTGGCTAGGTCGTCATGGCATCTCTAACGACGTGTAGGTTTAGTCGAGTTGATCCATGCCGCAGGTGTCGGCATGGGCAGGGCGGGCTGCTGGGCAGGTAGGTGGGCACATTGTATGTTCCTGTACCAGGGTATTTGGTCGTCTGGTAGATAGGCAAACTCCTCTCGTGGCGGGTGTCTAGGCCGTGATCCTCTAGGCCAAGCGCGAGAGGGGAAGGGCGGGAGCCTGTTCTCCCATTCTCCCACTTCAGTCTTGTAAAATATGTGGACATCCTTATTTTGTCCACCTACCAGGTAATGCCCCAGACTACCGTTAAAGTCTGCACTTCACTCTGGCTTCTAACTAGCTCTGGGAATTACCTGGACCAGTAATGACCCCCCACCCCCATCTGGTTCATTGCTTAAATAACATTTTATTTACACAGTAATTTACACTGACAATGCCAAAACTCTAACTATATACAAATAGCTTATGTTTCATGTTTGTACAAACTTTATTTTAAAAAGCTGTTTATAGGAATTGCAGAGTAGTTTACATAACCCGAGTAAGGAAACTGTAACCTAACCATGTCAGCAGTTTTACTGATTACATAAAGCCATGCTGACAGTGTATCATTGTTTTGAGTTGGATCTTTTTAATGTAAAGTCAGACTATTATCTAAATAATAGCAAGATAAATAAAATATTACACTGAATATCACTAAATTAATAAGATAATTAATTCCAAACGTAGTGCATTTGTGTTGCTTGTCATTAGAATACTTCTGTTAAACTCTGTGTGCATCCTTATTTCAGCCACCTGCACTCATAAGAAGTTTGTCTACACTTCAAAATACACCGTTATAGCTGTCTTCTTTTCTGATACTTTCCTTGTCTGTGACATTTCTTTAAAGCACTCTTTACAACTGTTTTCTTGCTTGATATGTAAACAATGATCTACAACTACACTGCCTTGCACTCAAAATAATGTACATGGAACCCACTTATAAAACCTAGTACATATCGGAAACACTATTACATGCACACATTTACAGAAGATTGCAGAATGCTTGTTTTTATAATTTTTACCATATTCACCTTACATAAAAAAGCAAATATATGTACAGTAATATTTTACTTCAATCATATGCTACTTTTAAGTATTAGCAATTCTGTTATCATGTGTGCCCTCTTTTTCACCGCATCCACACTCATTTTACAGAATGGAAATACACTACAACCGTAGCCCTTTCCTAAGTTTTACATTGATAACATATTAATAAATAATAAGTGTGTACACAGTATTCACTAAAAACTAGCTCAGTACATTTCTCCATTAAAACTCTGTTTAATGTGTACTTACATTGCCATTCCAGACATGGACAAGTAACTTAATAGTTTGGTTCTAAAAATATTATGTAGCTGTGTGTGATAGTGTAGAGTCATTGCACACAGATATCTACTTCTGTGTGCACCTATGTAGTTAAATGTCCACTATGTCCACTATGGGAATGGGGAGCATTACATTACGGCGCCCGCAAATGGGCAATTACCATGTCCGGCTGGGCCGTAATGACCCGGTAATTGCCGATATGCAGGTGCCGGAATTTTTCAGAAATTTGGCTGCAGCCTACCGGTTTTACCGGTAAAGGCTACCGCCAAACCTATAATGAGGCCCAATGTCTTGCTGCCTAACACTCAAAATAACTCTTTCCGTTTCTACAGCTACTACATGTCTAATTGGCATTGCAAAATGTATGTGTATATGGTATTACATCTACCAACAGTTTAAGACTTGAAGGTTCCTCACATGGTTGTTTTGCTACTGTTGAAGTTACTATTTGCCTGAGTGATATCATTTGAAACAACATAAACAACGTTGCATTTCAGTAACATGTAACTCCTGTTTCATGACTATATCTACAGTGGGAGTATTTCAAACCTACTTTACTTTCCAAACACTGTTAGAATGCTTTCCCTTACAGAATGTAGAGGAACAATTTTCTTTGAACGTACCTTTACCTGCTGCTTATTTTTGGTTGAAAAAAAGTCTTACAGGAGATGGTAATAAGCCAAAATTAGGAGCTTACAGTGCACGTAACCTATTGTATTCATGAATACATGAAATGTCAGCTGTCACTGTTGTCTCATCAAAGTTTAATAAAAACAATCCTTCTTTATTTTTTACTCGTGACAGTGCTACATGTGATATTCCTTCTTTCAACACTGTCTGACCTATGTCTATCAGTGCAGCTGCTAAAGTTAATCCTGGTGATTTATGCACCATTATAGCATATGTAGAGCAAAATGGAAATGATGCTCTCTTCACAAACATGTATTTAAAAATCATGAAGCATGCAGAATTACGACAAACCAAGGTTCTACGACACAAAAACATGTAACCAAAGTATATTCTATGCTTGTACTGTGTGGATAAGTGGCACATGCAACCACTCTCCCCATTTCCCCATTCACCAGACCAACTTCAACATTCAGATTCTGCTTTAACAAAACATGTGCATTTATGCACAGCTTCAAAACTGACGCTACGCTGCTGTTTTTTAAATGGATTTTTCTAACTGACTTAATCATGCTTTTTTTTTGTACCCAATTCCAGTGGCATAAGGTGCCCAAGTAGAACATTGCACCATTATATTTCTACAATTGGTTCCTTCCTAGAATGCATCATTGTACAGTTTGACTTGTCACACTCTGCAAGTGTAGACATCAAAGCAACACAAGGAATGTACTTTTCTTGCAGATTCAACATGACATCAGGCCCAGGTGAACCTGCACTAAACATGTTAGAAATCAGTCTATCTTTTAAGTCTGTTTTCATATTGTCTTCAAGCAAACCTATACAAATGTTTTTTTTTGTTTACATTTCTCCATACTTTAAATCTTCAAATTCACCACCTCTATTGAATGCTGGTAAGCCTGTGGGAGCAGTTTCAATACCTGACACACACACAGAGCAAATGGTCAAATGTTGTCTCATTGCTCTCAATGCATGATATATAAATGACTTTCCTGTTCCATCCTCTCCACTAACAAACATCAAAAAAGGGTTGTAGGGGTCACAGGAATAATCATGCTTATCATGTTTAAGACCAAGAAAAAACCTATCTTGTATCTTCTCATGAATTTCCTTTTGCTCTCCATTTGGTTTATTTACTAAATCTCCACATTTGTATGTGAACGTTTATTTTTTCCATTATATTTTCCACTTATTCCATGGTGAGCTCATCATCTGTTTGAATAATTGGATCTTCAAACACATTTTCACTCCCTTAAGCAGGTGCTTGACTGCCCTCAGGAACCTCCTTTGTTAATTCAGCTGCTAAAGCTCTTCTTAGCACATTTCTTTTTGCAGTAGTTACAAGTACTGTTCAATGTTTATGTACAAGATACTTACTTTATTTGCAAGAAATTACACTTCAAACGTTTCAAAAGGTCCAAGCAGATCACTCTCTGCACACCATGGTAAGAACAACTGCAAAGGCTAAAATGAGAGAATTTGTTTTTCTCTGCAGTTTGGTAAAACAGTTTCATGTGGTTGATGAGATTTAGCTTTTCATGTCTCGCCAGACAACCAGTAAATCTATGTATTTTAAACCATCCTCTGTCATTGTTCTGCAACTTCATACAAGCAAAGGCTTTCCAAATGTGAAGACCTATTTGGATAATAGGTGTCAATTAAATTAGTTTTCAAAATGTCTGCACTATCAGGTTCTCTTTTTGCTAACTGTTTGATTTCAGTCATAGGCTTCAGTAACAGTTTTCTACTACCTGCAAGACCAAGACGTAGCCAAAGTATGTTGATGCTATGTCCAAACAGAGGCAAACTAGTTGACTGATCTACAGCTTCATAGATTCCACACTTTCTCTGTGTGAGCATTTTGATACCAATGCTTAGAAGTTTCTGACTAAGACTTATTTCTGCCGATAGGACAGCCCATACTTCAGCTGCATTGCTCTGTTCAGCTTTTGTCAAGTGTGCTGTAATGTAGAGAGCAACAGCGTTTGTGTTATAAGCAGTATAGAATATATCAATATCAGCATTCCAAAGCTGAACAATGACAGGACTGTAATCATTTACATATTGCCATTCCTTATCACTTTTTAGGTGATATCTATTCTTAAGTGATTTGACAGTTACATGGTGTCAAACAGATGCAAAGAAAAATGATTTGCTCGACCAACTGGGGAAACTGGCATAGGAATACCAAATCAGCACTTACCGTAGTACTTGTCTTTACCTTTAAATTTGCTTTGACAGTTCTTTCATTTGAAACATTTCCACTGTGTTCTATAGATCAGCATTGACATGCTGAGCAGGGATAGAACAAATAACATTGTTTTCAGTAAATTACATTACGCAGTGTAAGGGTGCGGAAGGAGGAAACTGACACAAAGGTGGCATAATGATTGCTATAGAATTTTATTTATTCAGGAAAATAAAGAGAAAACCAAATGTTTCCTATCTCTTCTGAGAGGCATGGGTGGACTGGCAAGCGGGAAAAGGGGTAATTGCCCCAGGCTGGCTGGGCTGTTGCCCCATAGGCCAGAGCTCTACATTGTAATAAAGAATGGTTGAAAAAGATGAAATACTTCAGAATCTGGCCTGCCACAAAAGAACTGAGTGCTGCAAAACCTGTTCAGTTTCTTTGTAAATGGGGCAAGGCATAAGTCTTGATTTCAGCAATGTTATAGATGTGCATGGATAGCCCCCACACATGGGTGTCCACAGTGAGTGAGAGCGAGTCCGGTCTAGGATGTAGTGGCATGTTCATACCACCCAATCTCAATGTGTGCATTTAAAAAAAAGATTCTATGACCCTGGATGGTAGTGTTGGCACCACTGGTGCCCATACACCATTCGTCTGTTACAATCAAGAGCAGCCTATCATGAAGTCTACTTGCTGTGCCGTCCCCAGGTCTCACACCCCTTCCCCTGCCATTCTGGTCCACGCATGCGTAGTTGGCCGAGAATAAACTACCATGCTACCATTTTTTTTAAAGTGACTTTGTGTATATTAAAAGTCATGCCACAGTAAGGAGGTCTAGACAGGTGGCCCCAAAGTGCCAGTCTAGCTCAGTAATAATATATACCATGCTTGCTTTATCATAGATTCCTAGAAATAAAAGGCCTCCAATGCTCCAACCTCCACTACGCAGACAGGAAGGCAAGGAACTGGATCCCTTTCACATGCAGTCGGGTCATAGAGGAAGTAACAATCTAGTTGCAGCAGAGCGCTAAAGCACTGCACTACAACTAGAACATTACTTTGAAGTCGGGTGCACCATGACTTCAAACAGCTTGCAAGGCCGGCTTAGGGGGTGATGCAGGGCGCCCTTTATTTTGTTCCCCCGTTTGCGGGCAAACCACTCGATCGCACCTTAAGCCGACCATGCTTACTTGCCAAGGAAGTAAGGGTCCATATCTCATTCCTTGACTTGATTCTTGACAAATGCTTCCCCCATATTCTGGTGAATTTCTTGATCACCACGTTATGCTATGATATGATATGATATGGCATTCATAACACGCCTATACACAAGTGTTTCAAGGTGCGATGAGGCAAGGGAGGGGAACAGAGGGAAGACAGTGACAACAATCTTACTACAACAGGTGACATTGAGATTGCGCAAGTGTATGGGAGGTGGGGGAGGGAAAAAGTGCAGTACATAGGACAACAGTGAATAAATAGGAACAATAAATAGGAACAATAAATAAGAAGTGTGGCCAGCTGGTGGCAGGTGCAAGGGTAGTTGCAGACATCAGATGTCAAGTGCTTGTAGGGGGTTGTAGGGATACCGAAACAGCCCCAGAGTGCAAGGGTTGCCAGCGGGGTAGTGAAGGTGTGCAGCTGGCGGGAAGGGGACCTGGGCCCGAGAACATAGGGTAGCCAGGTGACCACTTCAGTTTCAGTTTCAGCAAGGAGTTCAGCAGGGAAGAGGAGGAGAGAAAGCAGAGGCAAAGAGGAAGGTCCTCAGGTGCTTCCAGAACTGGAGATGGTTCTCCTCAATTTTCAAAGAGGCAAGGAAGCTGTTCCAGAGGGAAGCCAGAGCCGAAGAAAGAAAGCTACCACCAACTCATTGCCTGTGTTCATACAAAAAGGAGTTTAATAGTGCCCTGAATAGCACCCATGGATGATACTTATAGAAAGGTTATAGAGTGGCTGTTGGACTCTTTGTGGTACTTACTTTGGGACACAGTTCAAAAACAGAAATACAAATATGTAATATTCAGGTATTAATTATTAGAAGGGTGCAAACTAAAGTGGTCATTCAGAGTTTGGTGGATCTTTTTAATACTGCTGACTAAAGTTACCAGCTTGTGGTATTTCTGGAAATCTGTCCTACTCAAAGTTTACCACCAACAGAGGTGGTATTTCTGGAATACCCCCAGTGCTATTTCAGAAATACCACCTTGCATGGCAGTAATGTAAAATGTTTTTTTAACATTTTCTCAGCCATTTTCAGCATCAATGTAAAGAGAAAAATTGATTAGATCACTACTGTTGATTTTCGGTATGTACAAAAGGTTCAGTTCTGGTCCATTTATGCATTATATGGGTAAGGTGATGAGAGGAGGCAATCAGAGATGCCCATTTTACCACTCAACATGGTCATTTGCAAAAACTTTGTTCACTCTATTGAAGGTAAGCACATGTGATCCCATTCTATTCAGTAAAAAGAACAATTTCAAAAATGTGGGGCCAGTTTGGATTTTTTACCTCCACCTTTAAGGCAGAGGTAAAAAAAGATGGGCTTTCTCCAAAAAGTACACCTAAAATACCACCACTGGATGGAATACCACCAATGGCATTTGATCAAACCCTGAATTGGGTGGATGGTAAATTAACAGTATTTTATGTTACTGTTATCACTCAACTCTGTACAAGTATGTGATCACTTTTCCTTTGTTTTGTCCAGAACACTCTTCTCTTATGTGACCAAAAAAAGACTCCCATACAAACCAACACCATATTCAGATATATAGATACAAAGTCACATGAACACAGATCCATCCTTCCACCTATACTTTACACTGTCACAGATACACTCATACACATAGAAACTGAAACACACACACACTTCACCTCATTGAAAACACACATAAAGAGAATAGGCTGCTCCTTCTCCCTTTCCATCAACAGATCCCCAGCGTATTCCCCTTGAAGTTCTCACTGCTTCCGTAAGTTGAAATATGCAGCTGACATTCAAAGAAAGTGCAACTTGGGAGCACATAAAATGCCACATCCCCTCGCCATCTTTCGCTGTGAATTATCCAAGGGCAGACCCCATAGCCACATCTACCAGCAAGCCCCTTGGCCACAGATTCTTGTGTCTGGCAGAGGATGACTGGTAAATCAAGGTGGTCTACTGTCTAACTTTAAGGCAGGCAACCGAAGGTGGTGAGGGGCAAAGAATGGGCTTGGTGCGATGGGCAATTTAAGGGCCTGAATGGCAAGGAATTGGTGACTGAGCAATGTGGGTGAAGAAAGCAGGTGCATGAAATGGAAGGGGATTGAATTAACAGTTAAAGTGTGTAGCAAAAGTGCAACAGAGTTCTGAAAGTTAATTGTAAGACATTGGGGCATTGAAAATGTGGTGCAAGGGAAAGACACTGGAAGATGATGGGTAAAAAAGATAGGATCATTGAGACGGAGATACACATCTGGAATGGTAGGTCAGCAGATTGAATGTTGCTTAGATCTATATCTGACCACATGCCATTGCACCCAATAGTAGGACTAGCATGACCCCTTTTCTTATCTGACTAAGTGATGCATACTTGCTTTATGAACATATGTTTCAATTACTATGTATCTTATATTTGTTCAGCTTGCTTTATCATGCATCTTGGTGATGTGAAAGTACACAAAATAGTACAGACTAAGATTATAATTATAGTACATTTTAATATTCATAATCTTATTCTGTTCCTATGTTGTATTTGCCTCAGGATACAGGTGATTAATAGGCTTCCCCATTGTAGATACATTGGTGTTTTGAAGACAAGATTAATTGAAAAGTAAACAAGTTTAGCCCTTGAAAAACAACTTTGCAGAAATGTATTTTTTGTTTCTAATATTGAAGATGGAATAGGAGACGATAAGCTCTCCCCTGCTTTCTGAATTGGATGCTGCGGAACAAGGAAGACATAGCTCAAATCCCCATCTTCCACACTTAATACATTATGTGATCATGAGCAAATCGCTTTTCATCAATGTGTCTTATTTTCCTTAACTATCTGTAGAGAAACATTGCTCATATAGGCTTATACTCTATGGTGTTACTCTATAAATGTCTTGTGTTGTGGGGGTGGGTACACAAGTAGCAGGAATTGGTTTTGTGTTATGGGCTGAGGAGGCAGAATGTCAAGAATGGGTCTTTTGCCATGCCACTCATGTTTCACTATGAGAGCAAACCCAGACCCCCTGGTTCAGCAATGGCTCTGCTCGACCAATGAATTCTCCAGGTTCGCCAGCTCTTTACATTTTTCTAAAACTACAGATGAGATGAGAGGTGAGAAGATGTAACATGCTATCAAACTACAATCTGTAACACATTGAAAATTAAGCTTAAACACCAGCTTTTCCATTTCACCAATTGGTAAGTGGGAGAATTTCCAGGAGTCGGTGTCTCTAGAAACCACAAACGTAACTGAATAATAAGTTTCGTAAAAGGAAAGTAATGTCAATAATTTCTACTATACATACTTGAGAATCTGTGCGAGGTGGAGAGATTGGTATTGAGATTCCTTGTTCTTGAAGTTGGGCCCACTATGATGTGGGCTTGGGCCATTGGGCTAAGGGCCAGAAAAGTAAACCTGCCCCGCAGGCTAAATGTTGCCAGTCCTCCCCTGCTGAGAGGGGTTTCCCTGCCTCAACTAAAACACTAAGGGGTCTGTCAGAATGTCTATGTAAATCGATAGTCCACCCTCCTGTACATTAAATAAAAAATTGCTTCTGTCCCCTACACTTAAAACTAATCTAGAGATAATGTAGACCTCTTTGGTCCAGAGGAATGATTCCATTTGCCTGGACTAGGGGCAGAAGTTAACTTCCAATTATTGTGCTTTTCTTAGGCGAATGGCTCCCTTCCCTGTGCCAAATTGTCCTCCAACATAAAAAGTCAAAATTCAGGCACCTTCACCTGGCAGACACAGTGCCTATCAGCTAAGAGTTGTATCTGAAAGTCTTTATAATTTTGGTGAACATGAGAATGACTCTTTTGTCCTGGTATCTTTGCTTCAGAGTTCAATATAACAACACCTAATGACTTTCTTTTCCATTATGATCAAAGAGTTACATGTTCTTTTGAGATGGCCAAGAGATTGCCTCCCTTCTCCTGGCTTGGTATGTCACTTGGTGTGGGGGAATGACTTCCTTCCCCAGGATTCTTGGCCATGGCTACAGGTTAGGGCCACAAGGGTGAATGACTCCCTTCTCCTTGTTTGTGTATCACATACCTTCAAACACACAGTTCTCATATGTTAGAAGGGTTCACAACCCGTCTTCGCTTCTTTGGTTGGTCTCACTTAGTATCCCTCTCTACCAAGTACTGCATCAAGTAAGATGACTTGTGTTACTTTCTGATGGTGCCTAGACCCTGGTTTCTCTTTCTCTTTGGTTTGGCCCACTTTGTTCACTCTCCTGCCTAGTACGACCAAGAGGAAGATACTTCACTTCTTGATTTGGGGCCCAGACCCTGTTTTCTCTAACTCTTCTGTTTGCCCCCCTTGGCTTACTCTCTCGCCAAATGCTGCCACAAGGAAGATGCCTTACTTATTGATTGGGGTAGACCCCTATCGAGTATTCAATGGTTTTCATTAGGCCACTGGGCTGAGGAAGCATTCTTTGGATGGAATACTCTCTTGCTACCTGTCTCACATCCCTACTTGGCCTCAGGAACTTCCCTGTACCTGTCACTGGGATCGGGTAGCACTCAGGATCTTCCTAGGCTCGAGCGTCTCAATGACAGCATCACGTTCCTTCTCCCTCAGTCTGTCAGCTTCTTGGGTCTGGGTACGGCTTCACTGCTTCGGTCCACCTGGTCACAGCCATGCCACTGCACTGTTTGTCAGGACATCCGCTGCTTTGCCTGGTTCTTCTCTGTAGCTGTCATGTCAATCCTTATTCCTCCTATGGGCCACCTCGTCCCAGCACCTAGGTCAGGCAAACCCTCAGCGTTCTCAAAGATCTTTGTCGAAATACATTTGGTTATGTCAATGTTACTTGTGTTACAGTTTTACATAGGCCTACTCGCAATACAAGTGTTTATGATGGGAGTGGGGCAGGTGTGTATAGGGCATGGATGGAGGGTGGGTATAACTCATTATCCTGAGATGTTCTCCCTTCTCCCCAGAGGGGGGGTCTCCCCCCATGAGATCCTCCTGCTGATTACCATCCCGGGGGACTATCGGGGAGGGGCCTTACCACCTTGGCCTCATGGGAAGAGGCTTTCCCTTGGGGGGAAGTGACGACATCTCAGGATTTTTCACAGCAGCTATCACTTTCTTTAGCAAACTGTGGAGCATCTTTAACCCACAGAAGCATATGTATATGTGGAGCTCCACATGCTTGGTAATCTTTTATCCAAAAGTAATGTTCCACAGAGCTTAGTGGACCTTTTTCTTTATTACTTATAAAATGTAGCATTGCTAAAAATCAGTGATGGAAGAATCTAGATACACTAACAGGATCCAAGGCACAACATTCTGCTGGTGTCATGTGTACTATACCTACTTTTGTTCATATTTGACCCATGTTCGTTCTCAGTAAAGGGGCTCTCACACTCTTGGTTAATTTGTAAAACGTGGGGTTTCACCCTAAGTAACCCAGGGTATTCCAGACGGGGACCCCTTTCTCAATATCCTTAGAGAGGTACAGCTTCACCTCACTGATGAGGCTCGACTTGGCTGAAACAGGTGTCTGGGGCTGCTGATGGATGATACAATTCTTCAGAGGAGAATTGCCTAGCATTTGGGTGCTAGACTGCCCTTGTGGGTGGGACCAGACCTATGTGCAAATTGATATTTCTTCTCCATGAAGGGTGCAGTGAGCTAAAACATGGCTGCAGAGCCTCCTGAGAGTAAGAAATTACATAGAAGAAGGTTTTTGACCCATGTTCGTTTTCAGCAGACGGGCTCCCACACTCTTGTTTAATTTGTAAAACTTGGGGTTTCACCCTAAGTAACGCAGAGTAATCCTGACGTGGACCCATTGCTCACTGTTCGTAGAGAGGCACAGCTGCACCTCACTAATGAGGCCCAACTAGGCTTAAACATCTGTCTGGGGTTGCTAATGGTACTCTTGTTCAGAGGAGACTTGCCTAGCCTTTCATGGCTGGACTGCCCTTGTGGGGGGACCAGACGGATATGCAAATGGGTATTTCTTCTCTGTGAAGGGTGCAGTGAGCTAAAATGTGGTTGGCGAGTCTCCTAAATTGAAGAAATTCCATAGAACAGGGTATTTGACCCATGTTCCTTCTCAGTATAGTGGCTCCCACACTTTTGTTTAATTTGTAAAATGTGGGGTTTCACCCTATATAACCCAGAGTTATCCAGACGTGGACCCATTGCTCATTGTATGTAGAGAGGCATAGCTTCGCCTCACTGATGAGGCCTGATTAGGCTTAAAAATGTGTCTGGGGTTGCTGATGGTCCTCTTGTTCAGAGGAGTGTTGCCTAGCATTTTGTTGCTGAACTACCCTTGTGGGTGGCACCAATATGCAAATGGTTATTTCATCTCTGTGAAGGGTGCAGTGAGCTAAAACATGGATGTAGACCCTCCTGAGTGGAAGAAATTCCATAGACCAGTGTATTTGACCCATGTTTGTTCTCAGTAGGGGGGCTCCCACACTCTTGTTTACGTTCTCGAATCCACTTTGAAAGATCATCCCAGCCATACTCAGCAAAACTTAAAGTCACAAACCAAGTTGGAGGACCCATGTTTCAGAGCATGCATCTAACTTCAAAATGTCTTCTGTACCAATATTCTGTATTTCCTCTCATAGTGACAAGGATATTGGTAATTTTCCCTTCTCTAACTTAATTCTTTTGTTTCTCTGTTGCAGCATGTCATTTGCAGAATCATTTTGGAATCTAGTTCTCATTTGAAGTGCATGGGCAACAGAACAGCACATGGTTGAAAATGCACTTTTAAACAGTAGGTGAAAAATATATACAATATTGGTGCGGAATCTGGAATCTTGAGAAAACATAAGTGTACAACGGTATTCTGAAGAGGAAATGGGAAATTTCCTATCATCCAAACTGCCACTTTTTCCATTGGGAAAAGGCATAGGGAAACAACAAGCTTCTAGAGTTGTTTCCCAGACACTGACTGATGCACCTTTTGTTTGTTTCATTTGATATAATTCAAGACTATCACCCATCACTGCTTTTGAGTGTAGAGGATGAATAGTGTAATGCTCATACAAACTGTAACCTTCTGCAACAATAAGATGCTGGAACTGACCTTTCCTGTTCTTGATTCTTAATCCAACATCATGTATAGACAATTGTTATACAGTTAGTTCATTGGGATTGACTAGAAACTGTAAGTGACTTCAATCCAGCAATCCAACTAAATCAATGGGCCTCATTACAACCCTGGCGTTAAGGGGTTAACGGCGCCGTAAAAGGCTGCGGCGCCGTTAAACCCTTAACGCCAGATTCACACTTTAATGGCTGCTTTTTGCAGGCGTTAAAGTCCAAGGCGCTAAGCGACCTTGGTGCTAATTACGGCACCGTAATTTACGGTGCCGTAATTAGCGCCTTCCCCATTCCCATTGTGCCCTATGGGCCAAAAATGGGAATGGGGAAGGGGCCATGGTGAATGGGGAATTACCGCCCCACCAACCTTGTAATGGGGCGGTAATTCCACCATCCACCATGGCGGAATCTGGCATGGACCATGGTGCTAATAGCACCATGGTCCAACGCCAGGGTCGTAATGAGGCCCAATGCCCAGTCTGGGATGCCCAATGGAAGCCCTTATTAATATATTTTTATGTCAAATTCTTTGAATCTAGATGATAAACCCTTATATAACGCCCCTATCTTTGAATCTCCCTGACCTCACTGAGCCAAGAAGTAAGATGTCTTGCAAATTAAAAGATTTATTTAAGGAATATATATATATCACACTTTTATGAATAAATTAATATTTGATAGCACACTTATGAATATAACAGTGATCAACAATGGGTAATATTACAATAGCACAATTCTTTGATCACTTTGGAGTTGGTATAGAAAGAATAAGGTACCCGAGAATACTTTTATGGTTCAAGGAAAGCAAGATGGGAAAGAATGCAGCACGGAAATAAACTTGATATGGTTTCAACAATAGATAATATGATCACTTTTTCCCTTGTGACAACTCACTCCCCCCTTATGCAATATAAAGAGATGGAAAGAAGAGCACACAGTTTTCTGGAATACAATCAAAATGCAGTTCAAATTCCAGTTCCCCCCAGCAAGCTTAGAGAAAACCGGTATGCTTCTAAACAGGCAAAAATACTTTTAAATGTGATTGCAATGAAGTGAAAATAATGCTAAAAATGATATTAATTCACTAAAGGAGATTCAGGGTAGGTGATAGTGACTTTGTATTGGGACAGGTCAACACTAGCAATGATTCATGAGTGATTATCAGGTTGAAAACGAAATTCAGCAATTGCAAGCAAAAGACAGCAATTTTGACAGGAGCTAATTTTTCAATTCGCGGCACTTTTTCTGAGTGCGTAAAGCACGATTACGGAAAAACTATAAGGAGGTGGAATGTCGTTTTGGGTTTGTTGGAAAGATTAGGATCTTAGCTTTAAAATGACAGTTAAATCTCGCTTCAATCGTACGGTTCAAAAGATACGGACGTTTTTGTGGAGGTAGATTTTCAGAAATAAAGTAAATCTTTCAGAATGACAGATGACGCTTTTACAGATTTTAAATCACAGAATGGACACACGATTTCAATGCAAGTCTGGTCAGGTTGAAATGGTTTAAATAAGATTATTTTAGACTAAGAGATTGGTTCTGTACAGTTCATAGACTGGATACTCACTCCTAGTTTTGGACTGGAATGGGCCTGGGACTGCACTCTCACCAACGGACGGTCAGGCACTGGTTCTGCTCACACACGCTCTCTGCTCTGCTATCAGCACTGCACAACGGTCTGGTCTGGTCGGTCTGGATACAGCACTGCTCTCTCTGGATCTCTGTTCTGGCACAGGGTTCTGGGCCAGAAGCGAACAGCAAGGCTGTTGAATAGTTTGGTTAGGTTGCTGGATTCTGGGGCCTCTGAAAAGGATTTAGCTTGTGGATTAGGCCTCTTTTTCTCCAAGATTCTAGAGTTTGGGTTCTAGAGTTTTGGTTCTGGAGTCTGTCTGGAATGTGGAGCCTCAGGAGTCTGGAGTCATTGTCTGGATAAGGTCGGGCAGCGTGCTGCGCAGGTATCGATGAGTAGTGGAAAAGTGAGTGTCCCTATCTGGGTCTCAGTGGTTCTTTTTATGTGTTCTCAAAGGGGGTGTGGAGGCTGACTTTCTATGCCCAACCCTCTGAGGATCCTGATAGGTCAAAGGATTTTCTGTCCTCTGACTGGAGAAGGGAGTAGTGAGTCAGAATGAGTCATCAGGTATCATCTTTATGGCTGAAGGAAAGAACACTCCCCTTTGGTTTCTCAAGAAAATCAATTTTTCATAATCAAACATGCTTCCCAGATACGCAAATTGTTGAGAATACATGTTTACATCACAAAATAATTAAGACAGGTCTCTGTTCAGCCCTGCTCTTTCTAATAGCTTGGGTCAGAAATGACAACTTTTTAGCGATTTTCGTAGGTTTCGCAATATTGGTTTTGCACCAAATCTTACACGGAGGTACAAACCCTCTCTGTGCATGTTACTGTAAGTTTGCATTTTCCTAGCATAAACACAGTGTCTACAATATTAATAAATCCCGGGGTTTGGTGTCAGAACATCCAGCTTAGTCTCAAATTGTGAGTGCATTTGTCATATTAAGAATCCCAAAGTTGTACATTTCTGTCAGCTTGATACAATATTTTATAAGCAATTTAATAAAAACATACATTTGCCTCCAATTCAGTACACCCCTTGGTTTGTCCCCACCCCTAGAAGCTCGGCTTGACTCAGAGGTCACATGTCTTGTTTTTCCTAGTGCTGTGTTGACAATTACACCTCAAATCAGCATATTCTATTCATTCCAAAGAGTCTATTGTCTTGTATTCCTGCTAGCAGAGCATCATTTCGGGGCGCCACTCTCCATCTGATTAGAAGGACCATGCGATTTCCTGCCTTGTTGCTCAGAAGACTAGGTGTGAAGAGTTCTCATAGACAAGCAAGTCTTTTGAAGTCTCAGCTAACTCAGGTTACTGTTTGGCTTCTGAAATACAGGTCTCCTGTCAGAATTTAGATCGCCAGCGCCGGTCGGTGGCGAACACCGGTACTGCACCCATTTTGACAACTGTCTTAAATTAAATGTCTTTAAAAAGGGATTTAATTTGGTAGCATAGGATTCTCGCTGATATTGTACTGACATGGATTCTGCAGTAAATGATGTGGATCACCCAATAAGAAGTTTTATCCTTTTGGTGGTTTTATGAGCCATGATTTTAGCAATTTTGACGATCAAGAAAATGAATTCCCAACAGCTCTGGGTTGCTTTTGGCAATCAGTATTGCTATTCCCAAATGGTTTCAGGCTACTGTGTGTGTAGCCCAATGGTGGTTTTAGGCAGTGACCTCCTGTGCTCACTAATATAGGCAAAAGTGGGTGGCAGCCTATTTTTCAGATTTTTAATGTATATTTTTGGATGATTTCTGGCGAGCAGCATGCTTTCCGGTGGCCACTCTAATGTTTTGGCTGCCAGCAATGTTGTAGGGCTTGGATGCGTGGGTGAAAACATCCCACAAGCCCCCCTCTTGCGATGGCCATTCTGATCTTTCATTGATGGAACTTCGCAAGACTGGGATGTCCTCATCTTCTTCTGATTCCTCAGATGGCAAAGTTCAGCATCTCTTCCTCCATTATGGTGGATTAATCAGTTCTCCTCGCCGGTCCTGATGGGAGTATTGGGCGGTACTCCGGGCCCCTCGGATTTTTGCTCCCAGTCCCCGGTTCGTCCCCCTTGGGCAGTCTCCATGGTTTCATCTCTCCTAGGATGACAAAGCAAAAGCGGCAGAAACATATTCCTAGACATTTCCCCACCACTATTAATGTAGTGGGGTGAACATATACATTTTTTTAATCAGGAGACATTTGCATTCTTATTATGGTATTTCATACTTTAATCAGGAGACATTTTCATTCTTATTATGGTATTTCATACACTATATGTGGAATATTTTAGGGTTGGAAATGTATTAATATGGAGCGGCCCCCTCTGGGGTTCCAGAGGACTGCTCCAGTTGCTGCAGAGTGTGCCTGGGATGGCAACACTTTAGCTGATTATTGTGGACCCACTTATCTTTCCCCTCTGCCAAACTGCCTTTGGGGATGCAGATCTTGTAGGCGACTGGTGAGATCTTGTCTACAATTTCAAAAGGTTCCTTCCAGGTAGGCAGAAATTTCCGCTGTTTGGCCTGGTTCCTTTGGAAATTGTACAGATAAACCCAGTCTCCTACATTGTATTCCTTTCTGGTGGTCTTCAGGTCATAGTGGGTCTTCATGCTATCGGCTGATCTTTCTAGATTTCACTGAGCATAGCCAAAGGCAAGTTGAAGGTGTTTCCTTAAATTCACAACATACTCATGAGTTGTGGAGGCATTGATCAATGTCTGCTCTTGGGTCCTGTATAACAGATGCCAGGGAAGCACCATCCTGCGTCCAGTCATCAACTCAAACGGTGACATTTTAGTTGCAGATGAAGGGGTAGATCTGATGGCCATTAGGACAAGAGGTAAGTGAATATCCCAACTTGGCCCAGAATCTGCCACAAACTTTTTCAAGATGCTCACAATGGTTTTGTTGTAATGTTCTACTGCACCAGAAGAGGCTGGCCGGTAAGCAATGTGTAGCTTCCTTTTAACCCCCAGTATCTCCCACATCTTTGTCATTACTGCGCTGGTGAAATGGCTACCTCTGTCTGACTCAATCCTTTGGGGTAGTCCGATACGCGAAAAGATGTGATTGATCATCAGGGCAGCTGCTGTGTCTGCCTTGCAGTTTGGGGCCGGGAGAAATTCCACCCATTTAGTAAATAAGCATGTCACTGTCAACATGTACTTATTCCCCCTAGAGGAGCGAATCACGGGCCCGATAAAGTCGACTTGTAAATCTGACCATGGCAATGTCATCCCCCTCTTTTGGAGAGGCGCACGGTGTGTGAGGGATGTTGGCTAAAATTGTGCACACACAAGACACCCCTTCAAGTATTGGTCGAGGTCCTGCCCCATGTGTGGCCAGTATGCAACCTCCCTTAAGATCTCAAGTGTTGTCTGAAACCCCCTATGACCGGCGGTGGCTGCCTCATGGGCGTTATTAACATCAGGCTTCGGAATGAGGTAGGAACCACCCACTGATCATGACCAGCTTGGGATTTCCTTACCAACAAACCGTCTTGGATTCGGAACATTTTTGGACATTTCATCAACACTCTGAGGTCCTCTTACCAACGTAATCAGTATCGGTCAGGGGAAAGTTCTCAGGGTCCTCAATGTGTTGGTAAAACTTGCCAATGATTGGATCCCCCTTCTGAGCCGTAATCAAATCAGCATCTGGGGTCTCCTTAATCCATTGTGCAGTTGAAAGATCATTGTGAGCATTTGTCTGGGACCCAGTGATAGCAGTGACCTGGATTTCCCCCAACAGGGACTCAATTTTTATTAGATCCCCTTGGATGGCCCCGGTTTAGGCCAGCTGATCAGCTAAGGCATTTCCAGTTTTGTCTGGTCCCTCTACTTTGGAATGACCCTTGATCTTCTTCCAGTAGATGGTCATCCCATTCACGGTAACCAGATCATCAATGTTTTGAATTAACTTCCCATGTTTCAAGGGTTTATTGTTTGCACATAACATGCCTCTGGTTTTACAATTAACCAGGTGCTGCACGAACCCATTCCGTACATAATCCGAATCTGTAATTATGACCAGTGGGTGGAGTTGATGTTGGACAGCAGTGAGGATGGCTTGATGCACAGCCATCAACTCTGCCACCTGACTACTTCGGGGACAATCTTGTACCCAGCGGAGGGTTCTGGGGACTCATTCACCCATGCATTCCCTACGCCGGCCACAAGTTCTTTCTCCCCGTTGTTGTCAACATGCTAAGAGCATCCATCCACATAGACAGTGGGCATTCCCTCACACTTATCTTCTTCAAAGACTTTGTGTGGGGATTTAAGGTATGCCTCCATGTTGTCCTTGATTTTTAGACTTTCGTCCTCGAGACAGTTTTCTTTGGCA
Source organism: Ambystoma mexicanum (assembly GCF_040938575.1). Lineage (NCBI taxonomy): Eukaryota > Metazoa > Chordata > Amphibia > Caudata > Ambystomatidae > Ambystoma > Ambystoma mexicanum. The sequence continues at coordinate 654,799,791 of NC_090933.1, read as the reverse complement.
CAATCATGCAAGTCAGCCAGACCTTGCGCGAGGGGACTCTTCTTGTTTTGGCCATATCTGACCTCCACAGGAAAGCCTTGCATTGACAGGATCCAGGAAGTAATTCGGGAATTACTCACATTTCCCGCCCGGATTCTGTCACTTTGCAGATATCGCAGAGGGTGGTGTGGAGTCTCCACTATGATGTGTTCCCCCTGGGTAAACGGGCGGTAATTCTTCAATGCCCACACCGTTGCCAGGAGTGCCTTCTCACAATCGTTGAATTTTTCCTCCACAGAGGATAAAGTTTTACTCGCATAGGAGATTACTTTATTGACCTTGTCATGCTTTTGATATAATACTTCAGTCAGGCATGTATTAGAGAACCCTGTCTCTAAGAAAAACTCCTTTTTTCTGACAGGGTAAGCTAGGCATGGTGCTTGTGAGAGGCTTCTTTTGAGCTGTCTTACTGCCTCGGATTGTTCTGGACCCCATTCCCACTTGACCTCCCCCTTCAAGAGATGAATCAGGGGTCTAGTGATCTCTGCGTAGCCTTCAATTAACTTTCTGCTGTAATTAGTCAGTCCAAGGAGGCTCCTTAGTTCCCGCAGAGTTGTGGGGTCTTTCAGTTTCTGAAGTGCTTCCACTTTCTTTTACTGGGGACAGAGACCCTGAGGAGTAATCTCATGCCCCAAGAAATTAGCACAGGTTCTACACCACTGTGCTTTCTGAAAGGAAAGTTTGCTCCGGCGGCCCTCAACTGTGTCAGAACATAACAGATCTCCGCTATGTGTTCCTCCACGGTTGAACATAAGCCAGGTTACCCCTCGCACCCAGGTCGAGCATGGCCTTGTGTAGGAAGATGTTGAATTAATTGCCGGAGTTGAGGTATCCGAAGGGAGTCCGGGTCCATGTGTACTGCTGGCCCCCAAAGGTAAAAGCCAGTTTGTATTGGTCCTCCCTACTGACAGGCACAGTCCAGTATTCATTGGTCAGGTCTATTGCAGTGAATACCTGTGACCCCTGGATCTGGGCCAGCCCTTGGTCAATGTAGGGAAGAGGCCATCGGGAAGTATGGACCCGTTTGTTGAGCTCCCTAAGGTCGGCGCAGAGTCTCCACTGGCTGTTTGGCTTCAATATTCCCAGCACCGGATTATTGAAGGTGCTGTGTACTGGACGGATTATCCCCCGGGACTCAAGGTTCTTAATTATTTCAGTAAGGGACTCCATGGATGCGAGAGGCAAGCGGTATTGCTTCACAAACACTGGAGTCATGCCAGGGTCGTGGGAATTGTTGTGTGGATGTCGGTGCGACCACAGTCATATGAGTCCACTGCTAAGAGATCTTGAAAATCCAAAAAAACTTGTTTCAACTTTTGCTTCTGCTCCAGAGTCACACAGGCATCAGCTAGGTTGACTCTCTCTTCAACCATCTGCCTGAAGCCTGGAAAGATTTCTAGTTTCGCTATCTCAGCAGCCTCCTCCAGCTGGGTGGAGAAGTCCCTGGTCAGAGTGCTGATTTGGACTGGTGGGTTCAGGTGGGAAAGGCAGCCCTCATGGACCTGGAAAATCACCTCATCCCCTCTGAAGTCACAAGTCACATCTTCCTTACCATAAGGGCAGGAAGTGTACACCAGGAAGTTCCCCCCATGCCGGGTAAAGATCCTGTCTGGTGTTGCATGTTCATCACTGTCACTGTCAAAACATTCCTTGGCGATTGGTCCTAACAGTTCATTTCCTAAATCAATGGAAAAATGTCGGTCATCAACCGCCATTCCAATAATGGTGCCTTGCTGTTGGAGAGAAGCATTTAGAGGAATATAAGCATCAGGGTTTTTCAATTTTTGTCCTCTTTTAACTTTCACTTCCAGGGAGAATTGTCGGGTCCTTTCGGGGATGGTGACTTCCTCTTTAATCTGAATTTCAACTGCATAAGGTAGCAATTGAGCTGACCTAAATGCTTTCCCTGGATCATCAAAGCCCATGGGATTATCCACTAATCAGGACCAAGCTTTGAAGTTTATTAAGTCCAAACTAATGGCAAAGCGATTGAGGATGTCACTGCCTAAGTAAAAGGCGGCAGTGATGTCTCGCACGACCCAACAATTATGGACTATGCACTTATTGCCAATGGAGATTTTGAGCATACACCTGCTTGGCAGGAGATGTTTGGAATTGGGTGCTTCCAGATCCATTTTCCATTTGTCTATCAGTTTGAATGCGGGAATGGCTGGATTTTAGGGAGTTGGTGGAACATGGCTTCGCTGATGAAGCTCTTACCGTTGTTCACACACACTCGGCTGAGAACAGAGTCCTTCCCTTCATTTAACTGAACAGGGATGAACAACTGCTCTCCAATTTGCTGGACATCAGCCAGGCCCTGAGCTGATTTCACATCGTCTGGACTATAGGAGTGGGAATGTCTGATTGTGGATTGGTAAAGAATTTCAGAGTGTTTCCTTCCAGTGTGGAATACCACCTTAAACTGGAAGGAAGGTTGATTTTCAGAAATAGAGAGGACCCCCATCACCAGTCTGTTGTCCTACTGCTATTACTGTCACGTCTGTAATTTAGTAGTTCTGGAAGTGAAATTCTACTTGGTCAGATTTTTGTTCAACCATGTGGCATGTGCTGTTTAAACTAACATGGTTGATACTCTGTTTTAATTTTATTGGTCGGCTAGGGTGGGTCCAGAGAACCTTGTTTACGCAATCTATTAGGGGTGACAACCTTCTCACAAGGTCATTCCCTAGTAAAAAAAGGGTACCCTCTGCAGTCACTACTATGACCGGGTGTTTCACCTTGTGTCACCCAATTTTAATGTCCAAATCCGCAGTCCCCTCGACGGGAATTTCCTTCCTGTCAAAGTTCTGAAGTTGTCCAGGAAGCGAGGTGAGAGGAATTTGGTAATTCTCCCCCTCCCTGAATTCAGTTCATCAAAGGCCTTTCTGGACAGAAGGGTAGCTTGGGATCCAGTGTCCACCAGTGCCAAAATTGTACCCTGCCCCTGTACTTGTACCGGGGCATAGTATCTTCCCTCCTTCTCCTCAAGGGGGCACAGATAATGCACATTTTTGGACAACTGGTGGGCCAATTTTCTGGTTTTGGACATGCAAAGAGAAGAGATGTGGGCAGAATTCTGTGGAGAGTCTTGGGAATTTGAAAGAAAAAGTTGACAACTAGAAATAGGAGATGTTTTGGGTTCCCCTGTTTCCGGTTCTGGGCCACCCCCCCCTTTTTGGAGGCAGTCACCAGAATGGGTTTGAACCAGGGGATTTTGATGCTGTTGGTTCTGGGATGAGATGATGGGCGGCGCTAGCTCAGTCCCCACATCTACCCAGTCTGTCTGTGAATCCCTTTGGACCCATTTTTCTTTGGGAGGAGTTCCCCCATCTCTGAAGGAGAAGGAGAAGATCCTTTTCCCAGGATCCTCTGTACCTCCTTCTCAAAGTGGGTCTGTTTGGGTCCTTTGTTTCTCCTACCTCCTCTCTGCTCCTTGGGTGGCAGACTTTCAGGGGTAGGAGATTTTGTTTCCGGTTCCTGGGTTTCCAGGGGCTGTTCACAAGTGGGGAAGGAAACTCCCTCTGAGGCTTTATACCCCCCCTTCCCCTTGTGCCTCCTCCCTGGGAACCGGAGAGTTATCGGGGTGCTGCCCCCGTCATTGTTCTGGAGCACCAGGTCCAGAGTTTGGGGCATTCTGTGCCGGCATACTCATCTGGGGGTTCTGCTGAGCCCTCAGCATGCGACCCAGATCCTGTGCCATATTTTGGACCTGGAACTCTAACTGTGAAACACGCTCAGGCTGGTAAGGGGTTCTGTTTTCTCCCCTGGGCTGATTCCGGGAAGGGTAGCTATTCCTTCTCTGGTAGTACCCCGGGTTGAGAAGATTTGGGTACCCCTCCACCTTTGTCCTCCCCTCTCCCGGATTAGGTTGTCTGGGCTCAGGGAAGTGGGGAAAGAAGGGTGGATGATTTTGGGGTTGAAAATTGTGTGGATACCTGGGGAACAAGTTCTGCCAAGGATTTGGTGAATTTCTGCCCTCCTGTGGGAAGTTAGGAGGGAAGTTCCCTGGGTTAGGTGCTTGGCTGGATCCCCCTCTTGGGCTGGAGGAGTCCACACATAACCCAGGATGGGTCGGTTTTCCTTGTAGTGGGGACTTACATAGTCAGGGGAGTGAGGGACCCCATTTGTGGGACTACCTCCTTGACTTCCTTTCTGTGACTGGCCCAAGGGCCTTCTGGGCTTGGAATTATTCTGTGCAGGCAAGTTTTTAGGCCCCCTCATCTCCAAATCCAAAATGGGGCAACCTTTACCTCTGCCACCTTAGCAGCAGCAGGAGTGCTGGTCGGTTTGGAGTTTTTCTGAGCATTACTTTTATTTTCTGTGGGCTTCTGCACCTTATAGATTCAGGTGGCCTGTTCAATAACCCAGTCTAGTGACCTTTTCTCATGAAAATCTCTCACTAGCTGGGTCATGATGTATTTGGGTAAGGCATGGAAAAAAGTGTTAACAAATTCTTTGCTGTCAGTGCGCACCCTTTTGGTAGTCTGCCCAAAGGCACGCTTCAGCGCCTGCACATATTCTTGTGGGGACTGATCCTCCCCGCATTGCAAATTGTAGGCTGCCTTGCGAGCCTCTTGGGGATTTCGGTGAACAGAAAAGTGTTTCAAGATGGCCGCCCTATATGTGGACCATCTTGAATGGTTTTGGTCCTCCAGCCCCGCAAAGAAACTGGAGTATTCTGGGGAGAATGTCCATTTTACGTAATGAATGCAGCTACTGCTGTCTTTCAAATGGAAAGTCTCCATCATTTGCTCAAAGAGCTCCAAGTGTTCCCAAACAGAATACTTGGAGTTCTTATGATAAGGAGTGATGACGCTCCTTATTGCTTTGGTCTGTTTTAAGGGGTCCTTAAGCAAGGCCCTTTTTGCCTTATTGGCCTTCTTGGTTCGGTTAACCCTGGTCCATTCACCCTCCGACTCAGAAGCGCTGCTCCCAGAGGTGCCCGTCTGATCTTCCAGGTTTTCCCGGATTCTGCGAGCATGGGAATGGCTGGCAGAATGTGGGGACCTAGTCTCTTGTGTCCTGGGATGCGCAGAGGAGTCTTCAGATTCCTCCTTGCTGCCCGGATTTGATGGGTACCCCCCCACTGACCTAACTGGGCAGAGGTTTTCAGAATGCCCTTGGAGGGCCTACTCTCTCGGGGTTCCCCATTAAATTACACTGTACTTGGGTGCCCATACCCGGATGCCCGCCCATCCATTCCTGGGAGGTACTGGCCTATGAGCCCCATACTTCTGACTGGATAATATTCTGCCATCCCCGTGGCCCTGGTCTCATGTGCGCCAGGGGACATGGGGGTGGCAGAGTCCAGGGACTGGGAGAGATGGAGGCTTCTGGTTCTAGGGCTCCTGAGTTTATGCTGAGGTGTTTCCCTTTTCCAATGAACCTCATCTCTATCAGACCCTGCTCCCTGTTGCCCTGCCAGAGCCTGTGCTTTCAGTTCCTGAATCAATGTCTTACTAGACTCTATCAGTCTCTCCTGCATGGCTACCTGTTGCTGGAGCCTATCCTTGTGCTGACAGAGAGCCTCATTCTCTCTCTGTGCTTCCTGGTTTGTCCTGGAGTACTGGGCCAGTCTTTGCTGCAGGAGGGTTACCTCCTGGGTACCGTCCCTACTGGCCTGCTCCTTTCTTGCCAGACCATCTTCCACCCTCCTGGTGTGCTCTAACAAGTTCTGATGCTATTTTTGGAGGTCACCCATTCCCTGGAGGGCCAGGTGATTTTCTTCCATTTTCTTTTTTAAGTGGCAAACTTCCTGGCCTAAGGCATCCCTTTCCTGAGTAAGAGCCTGCATCTGTGCCGACAGGTCGTCCCTCTGCCTTTGAAAGGCACCAGCTGTCTGGCGCTCCTCATCAAACTCTGCCTGGGTATCCAGGTCTTTCAAAATCAATTTGTTACTCTCTGCCTTCACTATATCTAGGTGGCTTTGTAGGGTGGCTACCTGCTCTGCGCATGCCCTGTTGAAGTCTAGTTGTTGCTCCAGCTTTTTCTGGCTCTGCAGTAGGGAATCCAAACCTTCTTGGTACTCCTTCTGCAAGGCCAGAATTCTGGTATCCTGGTCTGCCCTTTCCTGTTGCAGGATACCCATGTCCTCTTTGATTTTAATGACATACTGCCTTCTATCATTTTCTGACTCCTGGCTCCTGTGCAGACTTTGCTCAGAAGAGTCCAGGTCAGATTGGGCCTTCTCTAATGCCATAAGTTTCCAACTTGCCAAATATTGGCCTTCAGCACATTTGTCCTGTATGGCTCCCATATATAAATATAAATATGCTGCTATCCTGACAATCTTGTCGTGCTCATCCTTGGCTTTAGGGGCCATGTGTAGTTCACTCAGGGCCACGTGTAAGGGGCCCTGATCTCTCCAGTTATCTAACTCAGTTGCAGTGACCTGTTGTGTGATTGCCTGCACCCACACCTTCTGATCCTGTTCCGTCCATTCGCCTCTCACAAATAGCTTATGTAAGAGGTGCTCTCTGGCTATTTTGATATCAACCAATGTCGTCATTCTGGAAATTGATTTCCTTCCTGTTTTACAGAAGTTTGTATTTTATTTTGCAAAACAGACCGTTTCCTTAGAGTGTTCCTTTTTGAGGGGTGCTTTCACAGCGTAACACAGCGTAGTAGCCCAACAGGATTTATGTATCCTATCAGTTAGCACACTGTTTTAAGCTGCACAAGTGGTAGGTCTAATACAGACGTCCCGTTACGAGCCCCCACTCTGTAAGTGACTTCAATCCAGCAATCCAACTAAGTCAATGACTAGTCTGGGATGCCCAATGGAAGCCCTTATTAATATATTTTTATGTCAAATTCTTTGAATCTGGATGATAAACCCTTATATAACGCCCCTCTCTTTGAATCCCCCTGATCTCACTGAGCCAAGAAGTAAGTTTGTCTTGCAAATTAAAAGATTTATTTAAGGAATAAAACAATATATATATATCGCACTTTTATGAATACATTAATATTTGATAGCACACTTATGAATATACCAGTGATCAACAATGGGTAATATTACAATAGCACAATTCTTTGATCACTTAGGAGTTGGTATAGAAAGAATAAGGTAGCCGAGAATACTTTTATGGTTAAAGGAAAGCAAGATGGGATAGAATACAGCACGGAAATAAACTTGATATGGTTTCAACAATAGATAATATGATCACTTTTTCCCTTGTGACAACTCACTCCCCCCCTTATGCAATATAAAGAAATGGAAAGAAGAGCACACAGTTTTCAGAAATACAATCAAAATGCAGTTCAAATTCCAGTTCCCCCCAGCAAGCTTAGAGAAAACCGGTATGCTTTTAAACAGGCAAAAATACTTTTAAATGTGATTGCAAAGAAGTGAAAATTATGCTAGAAATGATTTTAATTCACTAAAGGAGATTCAGGGTAGGTGATAGTGACTTTGAATTGGGACAGGTCAACACTAGCAATGATTAATGAGTGATTATCAGGTTGAAAACGAAATTCAGCAGTTGCAAGCAAAAGACAGCAATTTTGACAGGAGCTAATTTTTCAATTTGCGGAATACGGGTTTGTTGGAAAGCATAGGATCTTAGCTTTACACTGACAGTTAAATCTCGTGTCTAGGACGTACGGTTCAAAAGATACGGACGTTTTTGTGGAGGTAGATTTTCAAAATAAAGTAAATCTTTCAGAATGACAGATGACGCTTTTACAGATTTGAAATCACAGAATGGACACACGATTCCTCTGCAAGTCTGGTCAGGTTGAAATGGTTTAAATAAGATTATTTTAGACTAAGAGATTGGTTCTGTACAGTTCTTAGACTGGATACTCACTCCTATTTTTGGACTGGAAAGGGCCTGGGACGGCACTCTCGCCACCGGACGGTCAGGCACTGGTTCTGCTCACAGCACACTCTCTGGTCTCCTATCGGGACTGCAGAGCGGTCTGGTCGGTCTGGATACAGCACTGCTCTCTCTGGATCTCGTTTCTGGCACGAGGTTCTGGGCCAGAAGCGAACAGCACGGCAAGGCTGTTGAATAGTTTGGTTAGGTTGCTGGATTCTGGGGCCACTGAAAAGGATTCAGCTTGTGGATTAGGCCTCTTTTTCTCCAAGATTCTAGAGTTTGGGTTCTAGAGTTTTGGTTCTGGAGTCTGTCTGGAATCTGGAGCCTGAGGAGTCTGGAGTCATTGGGCCTCATTACAAGGTAGGCGGTAAGGGTTTACCGGTACCGGTAATTTACTGGTACCGGTAAACCCTTACCGCCTTACTACGAGGTCCCTTTGCGGGTTGGTGAATTTAACGCCTGCTTTTTGCAGGCGTTAAAAACCAACCCGCAAAGGGACCAGGGAGCTAATTACGGTACCGCAATTTGCGGCACCGTAATTAACGCCTTCCCCATTCCCATAGAGCCCTATGGGGCAAAAATGGGAATGGGGAAGGGCAATGGGGGAAAGGGGAATTACCGCCCCGCCAACCTTGGAATAGGGCGGTAATTCCCCTTTCCACCAAGGCGGTGCCGGTATTTTACCTGCATGGACCAAGGTGCTAACAGCACCTTGGTCCACCGCCATTCGTGTAACGAGGCCCATTGGCTGGATATGATCGGGCAGCGTGCTGCGCAGGAATCGATGAGCAGTGGAAAAATGAGTGTCCCTATCTGGGTCTCAGTGGTTCTTTTTATGTGTTCTCAAAGGGGGTGTGGAGGCTGACTTTCTATGCCCAACCCTCTGAGGATCCTGATAGGTTAAAGGATTTACTGTCCTCTGACTGGAGAAGGGAGTAGTGAGCCAGAATGAGTCATCAGGTATCATCTTTATGGCTAAAGGAAAGAACACTCCCCTTTCTCAAGAAAATCAATTTTTCATAATCAAACATGCTTCCCAGATACGCAAGTTGTTGAGAATACATGTGTACATCACAAATTAATTAAGACAGGTCTCTGTTCAACCCTGCTCTTTCTAAGAGCTTGTGTTCATAAATAACAACTTATTCGTGATTTTCGTGGGTTTTGCAATATTGGTTTTTGTCAGGAATATGGGGTGGTGGAGGTGAAAGAGGGGTTTAAATCTGAAAAGAGCTTAGAGTGGGCTGGATAAACTACATTTCCCAGCAGCCCCTTGTCCATTCGTAGTCCTTGCCGTGCGTGTTGGCCAGCTGTCAGTAATTAACAACAGTTTATCATGGGCCAACGGCACACGGCAGGTGTAGCTTATTGTTTCACGAGGCAAAGCCATGCCGGAGGTTCATGCGGTCCGCGCACGCCTTACATAAGGATTCCGGGTATGTGATCTCAGCAGCACACGGTGAACTACGCGGTCCTAGAAAGAACGAGCGGCAAAGCACAGGAATTACAAGGAGGACTTGCGTCGCTTTGTTCAGGCTCCGCTCCCATACCGGCGCTGACTCCGTGAATGTGGTCTCTATCAAGGCGTCATCATTTCTCATCTGGGACGGCTTGCAAGTCTCCCAGATGCACAGATAAGTGCTCAATGATTTTGTTGCTTTTCGTGTGTTAACGTGGGGCAATGTTTGCATATGAAAGACTTGGAGGAGCATATCATATGGGCCGAAGACGTTGATTAGTCCATGTTTAGGGATTCCTGAATGTTTCTACGATGGAGGCAAGAAGCGGTCAGGACGTACCACACCCAGCGTGGCATTCAGCTGCTCCCTCAGTGTATATGTTTGTTGGAATCCATTCTCCGTTGGTGTTGAACTCACACTTTTGGTCCTACATGTTCTATGAATATTTATGTTGCTTCTGCTTGCCCAAAGGGCCATGTGTCATGTACTTCATGTTGGGAATCATATCCCATGAGTTTGTTTCATTTACGCTTGCATACACGTATTCTATGTCCTCATAATTACTACATGTCCCTGTATCAAGGGGCTATTAGAGAGCACAATTACACTAGTTAATATCCTTATTCAGCCTGTATTAAGGGGGCATATTTTGTGATCTATGTCTGTGTTATGTGTCAGGGTTTACTAGACATTGTAGGGTTTTTTCCCTGTGTTTCCCCCATCCTATCCACTGTAGGTGTTTCCTAAACCTCTGTCCGGTTTCCCTTAACCTCCCCTTCCCCGTCCCCAACATCTCCCTAACCCTCTTCCCCCCATTGGCTGCCATGTGGTATCCTGTATTTTAAATATCAGGTATCTGTGCCAACCACTGGTGGAGGGTCGACTTCATTTGGCTTCTGTGGTTTGGGGGAGAGTGTCGACACCTCCCTCTCTTACGGTGACTTTGACATAATAAGCCACCCCCAAATTGGGATACTTATAACCACCCGAGCCAAATGGAGGTGACCGCTCCGGCCTTGGCAGATGTGCTTAAGGCGCTTCAGGATATTCAGGTAGAGTTAGTACAAGCAAAACAGGAATCAGACACGTTAAAGGCCCAGGTACAGGGTCTGGTAGCTCAGAGAACACCGTTGGAAGGAGCTAATGTAGCAAGGGGTTCCCACAGTCAGAATCCCACGGTTATTGTCCAACCCTCCAGTAGTGTACCGTTGGCAGCGCCAGAGCGCTTTTCTGGTGATCCTAGGAAGTATATGACATTCCTGACCCAATGCCGTCTTCATTTTTTGTGTAAACCTACTGTGTTCGAATCTATTCAGGCTAGGGCGGCATTTGTAATTTCATATCTGACAGGAGATGCAGCTGCATGGGCAATGCCGTTGGTGCAGAAAGATGATCCCTTATTATACAACTGGGATGGTTTTGTAGGAGAATTTGGCAGGTTATTTGATTGCAGAGAAGTGTCATTAACTCAAGATAAGGACCTGTTGGGATTAAGATAGGGAGGTCGGGATTTAGTCACATATGTTACCCAGTTTAACAGGTTGGTAATTGAGACCGAGTGGCCAGTGGCAAAACAGACAGTGTTATTCTACCAGGGATTACGTGAGGAACTGAAGGATGCCATTGCTCATGTGGAACCACAACCAACCACTTGCACGGCTATGATTGATTTAGCTCTTAGATTGGATCATCGGATGAATGAAAGGAAAGGAGATAAAAAGAGACCGGAAATGGGGCCTTTTGTGCGTTTAGACAGAAGCAGAGGAGGAAGGACAAGTGAAGTGGAACCAATGCAAATTGGTAGTGTAAGAGGGCCCTTGTCAGCAGCTGAGAAAGAACAACGTAAGGTGAATAAACTGTGTCTTTATTGCAGGCAAGCAGGACATTTCATACGTACATGTCCCAATACTCCACAGAAAAGTGGAGACAGTGTGAGAAATACCAAGGAAGCGGGAAAAGAGATGGGCCGGCCTTAAGGGGAACACAGGTGACAGGCCCCATGGAGATCAAGTTCCCCAGATGGGTTGCAAACACAGTGGGGGGTAAGACTTCCCACTTATCTATATTGGTGACGTTATGTTTTGCTCTGACGAAACAGGAGGTTCTGGCCATGGTAGATTCAGGGGCTACTAGTAATTTTGTGAATATTACTTTGGCGGAACAGTTAGGATTGCCCCTGTGTGACAAAAGCAAGGCGGAAGGAGTACAGTCAATGGATGGTTCTCCGTTGGTATCAGGGCCTATAAGAAAGCAGACAGCAAAATTGGAAATCATTTGTGGACAGGGGCATAGAGAGGAAATTACGTTTGATTTAATAGCAGCCCCTCAATTTGGATTAATTTTGGGACTACCCTGGTTGGTGCTTCATAACCCCAGAATTGATTGGGTAAGACAGACAGTGTGGTTTGAAGAGAAGCAATGTCAAGAGCATATCTCTTCGGACACAGCACCAGTGACATGGTTAGTCGAAAAGAGGTCCGAAGATCAAATTGTGGGAGTAGTGGCGGAGGCAATTCCTGCACCATACAGAGAGTTTAGTGATGTGTTTGACAAGAAACTGGCTGAGCCATTACCTCCGCATAGACCTTATGATTGTGTAATAGATTTGGAGGACGGAGCAAAATTACCTTGCAGCAGAATTTATGCCCTTACAGAAAAAGAAAATCAGTATTTGCGGGAATATTTAGATGAAATGTTGACCAAGGGATTTATTAGGCATTCCACATCCCCGGTCTCCTCGTCTTTATTTTTTGTTCCCAAAAAAGAAGGGACTTTACGTACTTGTATTGACTACAGAGCCATAAATAAGGTAACTATCAAGAATAGATTTCCTTTGCCATTGATTTCGGTTTTGTTAGACCAAGTGAGGTCTGCTAAGATTTACACTAAGTTGGATTTGATACGGGTTAAGGAGGGGGATGAGTGGAAGATGGCTTTTAGGACTAAGTTTGGGTTGTTTGAATATCTTGTAATGCCTTTTGGTTTATGTAATGCTCCTGCTGCTTTTCAGTTCTTTATGCAAGAGGTTTTACAGGAATTCGTTGATGTTTTTGTTATTGTTTATATTGATGATATCTTGATTTATTCTGAATCTCCAGAGCAGCATGTGCAACATGTAAAAACAGTATTGCAACGATTACAGGATTGTCAATTATGTGTCAAATTGGAGAAATGTGCCTTTAATGTAACACAAGTGGAATTTTTGGGATTTATTTTGACTAAAACAGGCATTGTGATGGACCCTAAGAAAGTGCAGGCGGTGAGAGACTGGCCTTCGCCACAATGCATCAAAGAGATCCAATCCTTTCTAGGCTTTGCCAACTTTTATAGGCGATTCATTGGCAATTTCTCGAACATAATCACTCCCATCGCGCATTTGTTAAATAAGGCCGTGAAATTTACTTGGAGTGATGAAGCTGAAAACGCTTTTCAGAAGTTGAAAGTAGCCTTCACTACTGCTCCTGTGTTACAACATCCTAACACGGAGAGAGCATTTCAACTTGAGACAGATGCTAGCAATGTGGCGATAGGCAATATTCTGTCACAGAAAGATGAAAAAGAAATATGGCACCCAGTTGCATTTTACTCCAGAAAGTTGTCAGGGTGTGAGCAAAATTATTCTATAACCGATAAGGAGTTGTTTGCGATTCGAGCAGCATTCCTTGAGTGGCGACACTACTTATTGGGTGCTAGACATCAGGTGGTGGTGGTAACTGACCACAAAAATTTGCAATATTTCAAGACAGCACACACACTTAGTCCAACACAATTGCGATGGTCTCAATTCTTTAATGAATTTGATTTTGTGGTTACTTTTAGACCACGGAGCAAAAATGGGAAAAGCAGACGCACTTTCTAGACAACAAAATTTGGAACATCCAGTAGGTGAAGTTAAAACCGTTATCTCACCAGATAAAATTGTTGGCGCCATTACCACACAAGTCACAGACTTAGTGAAGAAAGCTTTAACATCAAGACAGATGGTACAGTGGCGGAATAGTCATCCGGCACGTATTATACGAGAGGGGTTGCCCTATCATCAGAAGAGATTGTATTTACCAACTAAAGAGTTGCAGGACACGGCTCTCTTCTGGTGTCATCAGTCCCCTTTAGCAGGACATGCAGGGTTGAAAAAAATGCAGACCATGTTGAAAAAATACTTTTGGTGGCCCTCCCTAAAACAAGATATGGAAAAATATGTGGAATTATGTGAGAATTGTGCAAGAATTGTGCAAGGAACAAAGCAGGACATGTTAGAAAAAGAGGGTTGTTACAGCCTTTACCTACTCCTGCGCAACCATGGACACACATTTCTATGGATTTTATTACTGATCTGCCGCCGGATAAGCAATATGACACCAAATGGGTAGTGGTAGATTTTCTGTCAAAACAGGCTTACTTCATTCCTTGTGAAGGAATACCTGGGGCAGGCAAACTGGCTGAGTTATTTCTACAACATGTGGTTAGGCTGCATGGATTGCCGAAAAGTATTGTCTCAGATAGAGGTTCGCAATTTACCTCCAGATTTTGTCGTGCTTTTTTGTCGAATATTGGGAATTAAATGTGCTCTTTCCACCAGTTATCACCCCCAGACAGATGGGCAAACAGAGAGAGTTAATCAAACACTTGAACAATATTTACGGGGATATTTAAGCGATGGTTGGAACTCGTGGGTACAAGCTTTATGGTTAGCGGAATTTACTTATAACAATACCTACCATACTTCCTTGGGCATGGCACCTAATGAATGTTTATATATGGTAATGAACAAAATATGATACCAGAAGATTTGCCGGAAATAGAAAATAGGCCAGTGTTAGAGGAGCGCAAACAGTTGCTTCTTGAGGCCAGACGAAAGGCACGAGAAAATCTGGAGAGAGCCAAGAGACAATACAAATGACAGGCTATCAAGCACCGACAGGAAGGCCCTCAATATAAAGTGGGAGACAGAGTTTGGTTATCCACTCGCAATTTGTCTTTGATAGGATCATGAAAATGTCTACCTCGGTTCATTGGGCCGTATGAGATTTGCAAATGCATATCTGCAACTGCCATGAAATTGCGTTTGCCTGCATCTTTACATATACACCCAGTGTTCTACACTAGTTAAGATCCTTATTCAGCCTGTATTAAGGGGGCATATTTTGTGATCTATGTGTGTGTTATGTGTCATGGTTTACTAGACAGTGTAGGGGTTTTTTCCCTGTGTTTCTCCCTATCCTATCCACTGTAGGTGTTTCCTAAACTTCTATCCGGTTTCCCTTTACCTCCCCTTCCCCGTCCACAACCTCTCCCTAACCCTCTTCCCCCCATTGGCTGCCATGTGGTATCCTGTATTTTAAATATCAGGTATCTGTGCCAACCACGGGTGGAGGGTCGACTTCATTTGGCTTCTGTGGTTTGGGGGAGAGTGTCGACACCTTCCTCTCTTACGGTGACTTTGACAGTTTTACACCAAATCTTACACGGAGGTACACACCCTCTCTGCGCATATTACTGTAAGTTTGCATTTTCCTAGCATAAACACAGTGTCTACAATATGAATAAATCCTGGGGTTTGGTGTCAGAACATTGTACGGATTCCAGTTTAGTCTCAAATTGTGAGTGCATTTGTCATTTTAAGAATTCCAAAGTTGTACATTTCTGTCAGCTTGATACAATATTTTATAAGCAATTTAATAAAAAATACATTTGCCTCCAATTCAGTACACCCCTTGGTTTGTCCCCACCCCTAGAAGCTTGGCTTGACTCAGAGGTAACATGTCTTGTTTTTCCTAGAGCAGTGTTGACAGTTACACCTCAAATCAGCATATTCTATTCATCCCAAAGAGTCTATTGTCTTGTGTTCCTGCTAGCAGACCATCAGTCCGGGGTGCCACTCTCCATCTGATTAGCAGGACCATGCGATTTCCTGCCTTGTTGTTGAGAAGACTAGGTGTGAAGAGTTCTCATAGACAAACAAGTCTTTTGAATTCTCAGCTAACTCAGGTTACTGTTTAGCTTCTGAAATACAGGTCTCAGGATTTAGATCGCCAGCACCGGTCGGTGGCAAACACCGGTACTGCACCCATTTTGACAACTGTCTTAAAGTAAATGTCTTTAAAAAAGGGATTTAGCTTGGTAGCATAGGATTCTCGCTGATATCGTACTGACGTGGATTCTGCAGTAAATGATGTGGATCACCTAACAAGAAGTTGTATCCTTTTGGTGGTTTTATGAGCCATGATTTTAGCAATTTTGACGATCAAGAAAATGAATTCCAAACAGCTCTGGGTTGCTTTTGGCAATCAGTATTGCTATTCCCAAATGGTTTCAGGCTACTGTCTGTGTAGCCCAATGGTGGTTTCAGGCAGTGACCTCCTGTGCTCACTAATATTGGCAAACGTGGGTGGCAGCCTATTTTTCAGATTTTCACTGTGCATTTTTGGATGATTTCTGGCAAGCAGCATGCTTTCCGGTGCCACTCTAAAGTTTCTGCTGCCAGCGATGTTGTAGGGCTTGGATGCATGGGTGAAAACATCCCACAAAACTCAAAAAAACCCTTTACATTTGTGATATCTTTAAGCTGTTGCAAAACATGTTTGACATTTGTAGCAACACCAGTCACTAAAACAAGCAAAGAATAATTAATGTCATGTTTCACTCCCAGAGTGTACACGTTTTCTTGCAAATTGAGAGGCAAACACACATCTTTGCCTTTCACACCTTACATTAATGAAATTTTAGGATTGTTGATGTCTTTGTTTATAGTCTAACAATAACCTGAAAAGGATGAACAGTTTGCAATTTAATCACCTCAACAATGTTCAAATTATGAAGTGCAACAGGACTTTCAGGCCCCACCATGTTGTTCAACATGCTTCTTGTAGGAACTACTCTTCTTTGTAATACACCAAAACAGTATTTGCAGACATATAGTGCATTACTTGTATTGAATCACTGTTATACAAACAAATACAGACAGAGGTCCTTCCAAACATCATCTACACAGTCTGTTTCTTTCTCTTATGTGTACAATTTGCATACTTGTCTTTTGTAGAATGTGCGTTGACCAGACACACATACAAAGCTAGGTTTTTCACTTGACAAAGGCTCCAAAATTGCCATTCAGTGGCCATATTCATGATCAATTAGATCCATTGAAAGTATTGTATCATCATGGCCACTTCATGCAAGTGATTCTACTACATAGAAATCATATTTGAGATGAGTGGTTTTTACCATCTCAATAGTAGAAACTTAACTTTCTACACTTCCAGTAGTCAACACCTTTCTGAACAGTGCAAGTGGCAAACAATGTGTTTTGCACTGATACTATTTAAAAGAAGATACCATATTTTGTTGTGATGTTCAGTCAGCATACATATGTGGCAAAACTGATTGCACATCTCTATTTCTGAAGACAAGCCAGAGAGTGGCCCAAAAGTCCATTTTTTGTGAACTTCACAGTCATCTATTTTCTGCAGCATCTTGATTTGTCGCTGTACATTATCATATTTGTAGAATAATTGTAAGAATCCTTTAAGACTCTACAACAGTACTTGTCAGTATTACACAAAGAATTACATTCCCATACTAGATTTTCTTTTCTTACTTTTGCTGAACACTGCCCCAATGTATCTTCTTCACTTCTTGATTTTTGGATTTATTCTCTATCAGGAATCACACAACCTTTCACTTCATATCCTTGTCCAGTCTCTGAAATAGCAAGAGTCACATTGCATATTTGAATGTAACTCTCTTCACAAAACTATCTTTTGTTTGTGAAGTGTGTATCCAATCTCCTCAAAACACATCACAAGGGTTTTCCTGTGTGAGTACACACATTGATTGCACTTTTTCATAGAATCCCTTAGTTAACCTTTTTAAATTGTTCAACACTTAAATGAACAATTCATTTGAAAAGACTTTGTAATGATTCCTTCTAATTGATTTTTCCTGCGAGAAACACTTAAACACATGAACACAATCTAATTTCACACTTCTCAAAAGATTTAAGAACACTCAAGAGTGAAAAGGTTTTTTATGAACATTCTTATTCCTATTGTTAGGGAGAATTCTCACTTATGGCTAATTTCCCTTACCTATAGAGTCCCCCAGCAGCTTTGTTGGATTTGAAGGGTTTATTTCCTTTTACCTGCTAAGAGTGAGACACTTTTCTTCCCACTCTTAGTCATCTTTGCTATCTGTGTTCTGGGCTATTTTTGTGTTTAATGCCTATGGGATCTTTTCTCTCAACCATAGGAACCATCTTTATGCACATGTGTTACACAACACCCTCCGTGCAGTGACACAGGGGTGTCGTAACGACCCCCAAAGATAGACTCCATACCCTGGGACTGACTCCTGTCTCCCAGGGAATGTAAAGTTCCCATTGACTTTTCTAGTCAATCTCTATGAACCAAACCAGTACAACCCATCTTAAAATGGAAGTACTGGAAGGGGTTAATAGTTTTTCCCTATGTTCATTTTCGAGAGGGTACCTTAAAGTCCCCCTCTACAAAGTTTCTGACTGGTGGCAGTGGTTACTACCTTTTATATTCGACCGCAAATATCTCCCTATGAGATTTTCCCATTGTTTGAGGCTAACACTTTTACTGACAACCTCTAACATACCGCCAGTTTATTTTATTATTAACTTTACTCCGGCAGGTTTTATTTGCCAGAACTTTGATATAATTTCTTTCTTGTGTCTTACTCTAAACTCCTAACCCAGGTCGGGGATCCTTTGTTCGCTCCTTTGGCGGGCTTCTGCCAAGAAGCCCTCCTTTTGGCACCTCTGAGTCTGGGGTGGGTCTGTTGTTTGGAGCCACAGCAACTCAGGTCGCACTGTAACCTGATAGGCTGGAGGGTCTCCCGCCAAGAGGACCACTCCACTGTGTGAGTGACAACTAGGCTGTATGAATGGGTCTCTTTCTGCATAAAAGCAGGGTCCTGAGGACTGGAAGAGCAAGACGTCGCCTCTGGAACTACGGAACCGAAGGGGAGAGAAGCCACAAACATCTTCAGCAACTACTCCACCGGTGAAGCCCTGCCGGATCATCTCACCACTTTTCTTCCACATGACGAGAGGAGATCTTCAGTGAAAGAGCCTCCTTCCCTTGAGCTGGTGGGGTCAACCAGTTCACCTATCACTTCCTCGGACCTGCCTTGGTCGAATTGACAGTGCCCAGCAATTGGAGACCGGATAGCCAGGCAGCTATTGACCCGGACCGCGATTAAAAGGAGCGTACCTTTTAAACTTTGTTTGGCAGCATCGCCGCTGGTTTCATCCCTGGGTAGTGCAGCGACTCGAACCTTCCTCCACGACGAGAGCCTCTCTTCCTCTGTTGGACCCCTCCACCTGCAGGAACTACCAGGAACAACCGCCACCGCAGGAGCCACTTCTACACGTTTAAGTAACATTGTTCCGCCAGGCCGTCCTTTCTCCGTAGTAGCCCTAAAGGTGTTTTAAATCCTTTAACTACTTGTGGGGTCGGCCGCCCTCTCTCTTAACATTGTCTTTCACCTCGCATTTACCTCTTCAATATTTTTCTACTAAAGACTTGACAGCAGCTACAAGAACATTTTTGCTCCTAAACCCTTGGTCCTGTACCACTGACTCTGGCTCCAGCCCATTGACTCTGGCTGATTTGTTAGATCTGCTCTCACTAGATTGGTTTTCAATGAGAAATGTGTTGATGCACCTAAATCTTCTAAACCCCTCTTCCTTCCTACTGTTTTAACTTGTGGAGTGCCATTTTGCTCAGTTTTCATTCACGTATCTTTTGGCTAAAGTGTGACTGTGCATTACTTGTTCACAAAACTTCAGGGAAGTGTTTCTAGGGGGTGTCTGCAGATATTTCGGTTTAACTTGTGCTTTCCCTCCCGTTCGTTGAATTGCTAGAGTGCCATTTGTAGTTGGTTTTCATTGTGCCGTTTTGCTCAGTTTTCACTTTACAGCAAACTTGTCTACATTTGAATAGGGATTTGTATATGCTTTTCCCTGACTAAACTTAATTTACTTTATCAACTGTGATCTATGTGTTGGAACTAGATGTGTATAGAATAAATATATTCTCTTTTTGATGCAAAGCTTTGGTCAGTGTTTCCTTGCTCCATAGTACTGTACTACCTATTGTGTAAACCCTGAATTCTGCTCATCTCCCTCTTTAGATAAGTCTGACTGCTCAGCCACAGCTACCAACTAAATCTTTGTGGTACAGACTGATACCAAAGGAGATTTATTGCTCTCACCTGTAGTCCTAATCTGGTGTAGTTCTCCCTAGGGGAACTGCACTGGATTCTGCCTAACACCTAACTCTTAAAAGTAAAGCAGCACTTGTTCTTTCTTTATTATCTCCCGTTTCTTCATACTCTGTAATGATGTTGATACACACTTTATATTAACAGTCTTACTTGAAATCGAATTGTTCCACTGTGTTCAGAAGTTGACATGGATTTTCCCTCAAATTGCACATTTCTTTATTCTAGCTCTTTAGGATACATTACTAAATTACTGTCATTACAGCTTTGTACAGAACATGAAACATCAGCCTCAACATTTTCAAATATAGAAACTTTACTTCCCTGCAGAAATTGTTCCTTATTTCTGTTGTGTAAAGCCTATTACTTTGAAGGCATCATTCATATATTCTGCAGAAAAAAATAGCCTAATTAATACTTAAGACAAGTACATACATAGAGCCATTCAATATACAATCAATGTAATAAATGCTGTCAAAAACTATAATTAACCAACACAATCAACGTATTCTAGGTACTACTAATTGGATAAAGTCTAGAAGTTACTAGCTGTTATGATATGTTTACTACAAAATGCTGCAGCTCTAAAATACAAACATACACTGTATGCATGATACCGAGACTACACTCTTCCTACTATGAATGATTTACTTAGTGCTAATTGTAGGACACAGATAATCTCCTGCTACAAAGGTATGAGGCATATATCATATAAAAAGGGCTTCATAACAATAAAGGTGTACTATTTCTTTATATATGCACAACTTCTTGCTTCATACTAACCACTGTACCGATTCACACCCACTACCATTCATTCAAAATTCAAAATACATCATTATGTTAAGTCTTTCCACTAAATGCTTCTTTCACTAGAAACATATTATGTGCTTACAATTCCAAACTGAATATATATTCTTCTAAATAAGATGTAACAAAGTGGGTAATGTTGATACACCTAAACAATAGTCTCCTTCACCAATGCTGTAATGCATTCTATTTACGCCACAGCTCACATTCAAGCTTTAGAATGAAAGACAGAACGCCTATAACTTTACTTGCATTCAGAATATCTGCTCAAAGGGAATAGCATTCTTACAGACAACATAAATGTCCTGCAACCTACAGCTTTTAATATGTTGTGGCCTCTAACTCCCATAATCCCTCAACATTCACTGCATCAGCTAAAGCAGATTTCAGTCGTACAGCAAAACATATGAGAACACCAGATTACAGAACCTAAAATATTTTGATTGGATTGTTGCAATCCATTCCTATTGTATACTGGGAATGGATCCCAGAAAATTAATTGTTTCTAAGTTCGGCACGTGATGGATTTATTTGAATTTAAAGTCCATTCACTTTTGATCCCGATATGTATCAGTTCTGCATATTTATTAAAGTTCAATAACCATGAGGTTGTATTTGTCAAGGTTTTCATTCAGTTTGGCCTGTTGTTTAATATCTTTGTATGTTGTCTTTAATGAAGTTCCCAGCACTCTGAGACTTTCGAAAACATGTTTTCTTATACATACAACCACTCCACTGTAAAGTATTCTTAATAGTTCAATAGTTAACAAGGATTCAAATTGGAGACCTTCGATAGTGTGTTCCGTCCAACACATGACAACTACGATACAAAGCAATCCTTTATGAAAGTTCAGACACTCGCATACTGGGTTTCTCCTTTGATTGAAACTCATGGGTTGAATCCACTGGTTTTCCTGCAGTGCAGATCGCTCGCCATTCCGTTCTATGCATCAGGGTTCCACCTCCTGCCCCTCAGGCACTCCT
Source organism: Ambystoma mexicanum (assembly GCF_040938575.1). Lineage (NCBI taxonomy): Eukaryota > Metazoa > Chordata > Amphibia > Caudata > Ambystomatidae > Ambystoma > Ambystoma mexicanum. Next base: position 654,778,430 of record NC_090933.1, on the reverse strand, counting down.
GTATCAGCTTCTGTCCACAGGAGAATGAGAACTGTGAACACCAGAAAAAGGGAAAGCCTCTCTGCACGGCTCCCTTCGCAGCATTCGATCGGATCCACAGAGCCCCAGCTCATAAGCCACACTTCTGTGAAGCATTGGCGTGCTTCACAAGCATGGTACATGCTTCTTCTCTTAGCCTCTATGCTGCTGCTTCAACACCACTGCCACCAGCTCTCTCTGCCTCTTGATTGGAGCTTGCTGTATACACCTGCAGCCCCTTGACAGACTAGAGGTGCGAATATTCAACTGAAGTTGCCTGACCATAATCAAAGGGACATGCCTGACCCTGACCGTTCTTAGCAGGCATCTTCCTCATCCCAGTAGCAGAGTGGTAAAAGCACCTAGTCATCATTACTACTGGTTGTCTCTTCTTCATCCCAGTACTGTCTATGGTCATATATGAGGAAGTCAGGGGAGTTGACTCACAATAACCCATGAAGGCTGGGGAAGGGTTAGGTCTGTCACTAGGAGTGAAAGGGGGATACCATGTCCCTCCCAAGGGCATCCCACTCCCAGTGCCCAAGGACCCTCCTGCCGGGCGATCCACCCTCGCTTTTCTTCCCCCAGGGTCGTGATCCAATAGCGATGGCCTTTCCCTAGCCTCCTGCGCAGAGGATCCAAGGGGTCTGGGAATGAGAATACCCTCAGGTTTCTCACAATACTCTTCAAGTGACATTCACCTTATATTATGAAGGCCAGGGCAAAGTAACAGCACTTAAGGGCATCATCAGATGTTGGGTGGCATCCCAGCAGTAAATCCACCGTAATACGACGCAATGCAATTACTGTTACTGTCACTTGGTCTGCGGTATTGCCGCCAGATCACAAGTGGCGTTGGCAGTGTAAGCCCATAGGACTCAAGGGGGCATTTTCGGCACAATTACTGCAGCAGTAATTACACCGAAAATGGGTGGAAATTCAGCACATTTACATCTGGCTCAGAGCTGGAGGTTAATGCTCCAACTGTCCCCCAAACCCGTGATTGGGCAGTGAGGTAATGCGGCAGTAACGCTATTAAAGATGCATTTTTGCCACACCGCCCAACTCCTGATGAGGCCCTTTTAATAAGGTAAAATGTGCTAATGACACTAAGCTATCATCAATGGGATGCAAGGAATAGAAATACTACCAGGTTTAGCTTTTGAGTATGCATGCAAAATTAATGTTTCAGGTACTGATATTCTCATGGTCCGAGTATCTGAGAACATAATAGGAGTGGCTAGCAAATTTCTCATAGTTCTACATTTGCTAAAACTATTACCTTTCCCAATGCTTTTTTCAAAATGGTAAACTGCATTTTAAAAATGCTACAGATCCCTGTAGCTTCCACCATCTTTATGCAACAGGATTAAGCATGCACCCCATTAGCAATCAATTGTACATGTTCCGTGCCATACAAGCATAACAGAGAATGTGCACATTTATAATTAAACCTTCCTTAACAGGTTCCAATATTTCACAGGGTTTAATTTCCTGTGGGAACATTGCTTACAATGCGCGCATACTAACTGTTTACAATCACAAATACATAATTCCCAATATGCAATCATGACTCTAACTGTATTGTGAGTGGTACCTACTACATAAGGATGGCAAGCAGTGTTCAGAATAACAAAATAACATAGCTATCACAACAGCATACGAGCTAGCCTTTGCTCAGTTTACACTGTAGAATGCAAATCTGAAAACTAACCCATAGTGCACAACCACAGACACTGACTTTTGACCTGCAGATTTAACCCCCACAATGCAAATCCAAAACTGTGCCTACACAAACTTAAGAAATACTCTGTATTAACCTATCAGGTCCACAAATCTAATATTCACTCTAGAAAATCCATGAACAATGCTTCAATGCATTCCATTAATGCCACATTTCACTATTGAACATTACTGCTACTTCCATTAACATTGCTCCCTTCTTCTGTGCCAAACAAATGATTCAGCATGTGTGCTGAAACATATTAACATCGTTATCAACAACTTAAAAACACTGTAACATGCAGCTTTCTATATGTTCTAAACTACAGCACCCACAATCCTCCAGCATTCACTACACCAGCTGAAGCTGTTAGAAATTGTACACCAAAAATGTACACGGAAAATACTTGCACAATTCTGTACACCTTCATTAGATTGCTGTAATACATTCCTATTACATACACTTCAAGGGACCTGCACTGTATGTTATATAAGCCTCAGCACCTAATAGCACCTCTTACTCTTTTCATATCATAAAGTGGGCTAATGATAGCAACCTAGCACCAAGAAAGGAAGCATTACGACTTTGACCAGTTTTCAATGATCACATCCAAAGCAAATGCATTTTTAATCTAATTTAACATGATTACAGACCATACACAACTGGCATTGTAGAGAGAAGCATAGAGTCGAAGCACCAGCTGTCCAAGGACATGGCCTGCGATTGAAGGACCATCCATAAACTGGAAGAAATCTATGTCCACGTGCAGGAGTTCTGCTCTGGCCGCTGGTGAGTGGAGAGCTGATGTTACTAGTGATGCCATCAGTGATGTCAACAGTGAAGTCATCTGTGAAATCATCATATCGGTCAAGGCTGCACAACAGAGGGTGTGAAGTTAAGGTGGCATATGCAGAATTTACAGGGTTTTGTTGCAATATGTTTTTTTTACCTTAGCTGATCATTACCTAAAGATTTTTTCATTGAATTTCCAGGGTTTGATTATTACATAGATTTTTTCACACACCACTGGCCATGGACTTTAGTCATTACCAGTGGTCCCAACCATCAGGCCTGCCCACTTCATATTTGAGAACACTACCAGCCTTTGGCCATACTCACTGTCCATTTTAGAACACTACCAGACCACTAGCCCTCCAGCCATGCCCACTATATCCTTTAAATCACTCCCGGACCACTATCCATGGTCTTCAGCCATGACCAGTTGGCACGGTCTTCGGCCCTGCCCACTGTCCATTTTAGAACACTAGCAGACCACTAGTCATGGCCAGTGGGCACAGTCTCCGGCCGTGCCCACTATATTTTTTAAATCAGTATCTGGTCACTAGCCATGGTTTTTCGGCCAAGCCCACTGTCCATTTTAGAACACTACCCACCCAGAAGCCATGGCCTTCCACCATGGTCAGTGGGCATGGTCCCTGACCATGCCCGCTATATTTTATTAATCACTAACAGACCACTAGAATTGGCCTTCAACCATGACCAGTTGGCACGGCCTTCAGCCATGCCGACTCTCTATTTTAGAACACTACCACACCACTAGCCATGGTCTTCAGCCATGGCCAGCAGGGACGGCCTTTGACTGTGCCCAATGTTCATTTTAGAACACTACCAGACCACTAGCCATATACACACTTGTGCATTCCCATTGATCTCCCCTATAATACTATATACCCCATAATGACCTTTTCCATGGCATTGTGAATCCCATATCTTCTAAAAAATACATCCTCGTGGACTTTGCAATGGGAATGCACGAGATGAGCTGATTCTGAGTTCCCCAATAGGTTGTATTTCAGGGGTTTTGTTGTGATACATTTCTTACCATAACTGATCATTAACAAAACTTTTTTCATTGAATTTCAAGAGTTTTGTTATTCCATAGAAGTCTTTCCGTACCCCTGCCCATGGTCTTCGATCATGGCCTTCGACCGTGCCCACTGTATATTTTAGAACACTAAAAGACCACTAACCATGGCCTTCGGCCATGCCCGCTGTCCATTTTAAAAGACCACTAGCCATGAGCTTTGGCCATGCCCACGCTATATTTTAAAACACTTGCAACCCATCATTTAAAGAATTGCACCAATCACAGACTGCTTTTGACCTGTGTGGATAGTGGTATTGTTAAGTATGAAAGATGGTAGGCTTTGAGAACTCACAATTTGTTTAGGCAATGCACAGTGAGATTAATTATTTGCCAAGGATCACAACCTTTGGTTAAGCAGCATGCTACAAGCTCTTTGTTTTATGGCGGGTCTCTTGGGTCTGGATTGATACATCACATGACTCCAACTAACCACATTTAAGCAGCATGATAAAGGGGAAAAAATGACCAGCTGCAAGAATAACATATGCCAGGGTACTTTTGCTCCCATAGAGAAAATCAAATGCTGGCACTCATTGATATACACACAGTAAGTAAACATATATCTTAAAGTGAAATATTTAGGAGAACGTTTGCAAGACAAAATAGCATTGTACTATTAAAAAAGGTAATGGACACCAGAAAAATTACTTTAGAGAGGAAATGTTCCAATAAATATGCTGGCAAAAAGTATAAAAGCTGATCACCTTTTAAAACCAGCAATCTGTAGTGAAATATTCCATGAAAAACAAAATCCCAATACAAGACAAGTTCTTGTGGTCTTGTGGGTAAGAGTCTGCACTGGGAACATGACAACCTGAATACATTCATGGTAGCCAGATTCTTGAGCAAGCTTGCCAACCTCAAAAAATCAAGGGTTTGTGTCCACCCTCTGAAAACAAGTTACGCTGTCCACCCACATGTGTCCTTTACTTGATGTGTCCTTTACTTGTGCCCTGAAAAGCAGCCATAATCATGAGAAAGTAACTGAAATAGTGTCCATGATTGCTACCGCTCTTGCCACATCCTGGCCAAATACTCAAGACTTACTTTCCCTCTCAGTATTGCCCATACTTGCCCCTATGTCTGGCTTTCAACAATACTCCACTTTATATAGATAGCTTGAAAAGTACACTTACCATAGGGTCACTGAAATACATACATCCTTATAGAACTCTGTTAGGCAAAAAGTGCACAATTGTGGCATTATTCCCCCCATCCTCACTGGGAGACTACAAAAACCAAAATGCAATTAAGCAAAAGGACAACACATGGTCTGTCAGAGCTCTCAGAGAGCACTGGGAACATAGAAGATCTTTAAACCATATTGTGATATATATATATATATATATGTATATATATATATATATATATATATATATATATATATATATATATATATATATATATATATATATATATTATATATAACAAAAAGTGTTTCTAGTCATTCTAAGGGAAGTTATTCTAGTTTGCCTTGCACATGCAAGCTGGATTTCAATTCTCCATGTATTAGCAGATCCTCACCCAGAGATAGATGTTGTTTTCATGTGGGCGTCATCGCAGCTTGACCTGTAGAGTGTAACACTTTGAAGGACTGACAGTAGCACAGTTTCAAAAAATGTAGATGCCGTGTGTTTTCTTAGTGTGTTAAAAGACATTTCAAACTAAGTAAACACATGGCACAGGAGAATGGGTACTGTCCCTCATTCATGCAATAATCAGAAAACGACCCTGCTTAGCTTCAAATCGAGGAAGGGGCCGGCCTACTCAGGACTATATTTCATACCCCTGTTTAGCTTTCCTTATTCCTAACCTCTAGCCCTCGTCTTGTCAGGTGTAAGTATTATAAGTATTGTATATTCTTTATTTTGGATTTTCTTTTAGGTGGCATTGTGTTAGCGTCTAGTCTTTTTCTTTTACTGTATAGATTTTTTTCCCTGTCCTGCATATATCATCATGTCAGGATACAGGAGTGACAGCAGCAGAAATGACATACAGGACATCATCGACCCTCTGCAAGATGATGATGTCATCTGAGAAGACACTGTCTCACCCCCCGCAAGAAGGTACACAGCATAATGTTGGCCTCCAACAGCTGGAGGTACTTCCTGGTGCCGGAGCACCACAACATATAGGACGTGGATGAGATCTGCTGCACCTTCCACCACAAGGACCTGCGACTGGAGCCGTCCAACATGCCATTCCAGAGCTTGGACACCTCGACCCTCCTCCAACATCTGGTGACAGTCCACCTGGTTGAGGTGGACTAGCCCTTCCGGCAGGCCTACTTCAAGCAGAATGTGAAGGCCCCTAGATCCCTAGCAGCATGACGTGTCACCAATGCTGCATTCACCACCTCATCTGCTGCACCATCAGCACCGGCTGCATCATCTCCTGAGACATCCGGGGCCACAGCTGCAGCACCTTACACCAGCAAGGCAGCGGTGGCCAGACCACCAGCGACCCAACTTGCTGTCATTTGACTGGCAGTAAATCTAAGTGAGTGCATGATCTTGTACCCCGTATGCCACAACAGGATTCCCAGCGGCTACCAGAGTAACTATTGACATCTGTATAACTTGATAATCTAGACAACTGCAAGAGCTATCTCCAGAAGTCTGGAGTGTATGTGTCGGCCTGCAGTGATCTGATTACTCGGCTGCTTGCTTGCTGCAGGCAGCCTGGGTGCTCGGTATTTGCCTTTGGTATAGCTGCTGGTGCTTCAGTAGTTTGCCGCTGCTGGTGACCCCTGTCTTGCTCTTTGGCTGGGTATTGCTGTTCTGGCGCTCCTCTTGCTCATAGCATTTGTCTCACTGACAAACTCCTGCAGTAAAAAAAACAGGCATCATTTTATTTCAGGTACACTTTGTTTTTCATGTTAAATTTTAAATGTATTTGTACCGTGCACCTTCACCAACGGAGTTGGTCCCCAGGCGCTCTGGCGGATCTGCAAGGGAGTAGGCAGGATGGGTTAGTAGGGTGAAGAGGGAGTAGTATAGTGAGAGGTGGTGTTCTGTTGGCAGCCTCATCTCGGTGTACACCGTGCGCTGAGCTTTGGTATGAGTATCGGAGCAATGTCAGTCCTTGTGTGCTGCTGGTGAGGTTTATGTGTTGTTGTTCTTCATCTTTCTGTAGTGTCTGTCCAAACACTCTGTCGACTACTGCATTCTTGTAAGTTTTCTCTGATGGTTTCTTGCTGGCATCCCAACTCAGTACCTATTTTTGCACTTGCTCGCACGATTCGTTTTTTTTGGGACTTGTTATTGCCTAATTACTGTGATAAAGGCCAGCAGGGAGCAATTGTGTAGATAGAGTGGCAGAGCATTGGGTAGGACCTGATGTAGGTGGTAATCTCCACCATGATTTACACATTAATCTTGACAATCTGACTGCTGGACTTTGCATATTAAATCCTTGGACTCAACTTGTTTTGGTGATTTTAATGGGATTTTATTGTCCAATACCTAGATTGAAACTATGTAGCAATTTCACTAGTTTTCTTCATTCATTCAGCTTTTTAGATTGTCGTGCACTGCTTACTGCAACTATGGAGGGCTTTTAGATAAGATAAATACCATCTATGAAACTATTCAGACATGGATGGATATGTACTGTCTCTGTTTGAATGACAAAGACACAGTTATTGCTGACTGGATCCCCAGCCCGCCTCACCAAACTATATAAAATGTTCAAATAATTCATCACTGACTGCCATAATATCCCTGTTGCCTCTGCAGTAAAAACATCAGGGGTCTACCTGGATGCCAGCCTCAACATGTCATGGCAGGTCAAAACATTGCTTCAACATCAGCCTATGTCACAAAGCTTATCAATGCAAGCAAGCCATTCCTCTCAACAGAAAATCGCTTCATTAACACCCACACACTTATCGGGTCCTAGCTGGATTATTGTAACTCACTACTTTGTGGAAAATCAGAAAAAAACTTAAACTACAAGGTATACAGAACAACGCCCTCCGGGCAGCTATAGACCTGAATAAACATGCCGACATCTCAGAAGCTAGGAGATCCATTCACTGTCTCCCGGTCAGGGAGAGGGAGAGAATACAATTTAAGATGCTCTTTATCACCCACCAGTGCTTATCCAGCCATGTGCCAATATACCTCACCGAGAAGCTGAAAAGACAAGCCCCTATGAGATCTCAGCGGTCTGCCTACAAACGTCACCTGACAACACCTAGATACAACCGCAAAAGAACTGGAGGCGTGCTGAGCCATATCACCCTGTGTTAAGAAAGAACCACAAAACACACCTTTTCAATTAACAATTGCACTACCCTTGATTACTCTTGCCTTCTCTGTACTGTATTGTAACTAGCGCCTTGATGCCTACGGGCTATGCACCCTGCTATAAATTTATAGTTAAATAAATACATAAAACTGATTATTTATCCTATTGCTGGTATTATTTGATTGCACTGCACTTTTTTGACTATGCTCATTTGTTAACATAGCAAAGTATTATGTCTAAAAGAAAGGCTTTGAAGTCTCCCCCGAATCGTAAGATGGGCAAACGTGCTGTCATATTTACAAATAGAATTGATGAGGCAAACCCTATGTTAAGCAAAACTGTGGTCTGCTCTATGAGATTGAACCGCAGGAGACTCATGCCTTTGATCCTTCCAAGGGGGGGCAGAGGCAGGAGGGGAGGTTGGCAAGCGGTCTTAAACTGTGTAATGTCTGGCATTCCAGAGGTAATTGAAGTAGCCCCTATGTTCCAAGTGGCAGGAGTTGTACCTTAAGAGTACTTAGGGAACAGATCCTCTCTAATATAAGTAGATCCAAAGTCCTGGTGTTGGCTAAGGTGGGTGAACTGCTTCTGAGGTACAAAGTCCCTAACCCTCCCTAACTCTCTGAGTAAGATATCACCAGGGGCTGGAGAGCAAGCTGGGAGAGAGGAACCTAAAAGGGGGTCGGGAACTAGCCCTCAAAATACCCCTGAGATACGTGAGTTTGTAACATACTCACCAACTGTAGTATCTTCTAATAGGTTTACTGCCCAAGTTGGAAAGATGGAGGAATCAGGGAGGGACTCATGCATTTCTGGGGCTCCAAGTGATACTCCAGTTGCCAAACTCCATGATGAGCCAATCCCACAAGGACAGTCTGACCTGATTCGTTGTGATTGATGCAAGCATATTCTTACTTTAATAAGGAAGTTGGCAGAGCATAATGAGTTACTGCGTCATGATGTAGAAGCAGTCAGAGCGAACACTGATGGGCTTGCAGCCCTTAGCTCGGTTAAGGTGCCTGTAGGCGGCTTGATCCCACCTGTTTCCCTCAAGCCCAAGGTTGACAAAGGGGTCAGTATGGAGGGCTCTATGGAGGTAGTAATGTTGACAGAGTGACTGAGGTCATTAGCACCTATGAGACTAAGACCGACCCATTGAGATCTATAGCAGGTTTTGGGCATATGGAAAGGTCATTGAGAGAAACCTTATCAGCATTACCCATCCACAAAAATAGTTTTTATTTGATTAATGTCCTCAAGTTAGTGAATCCCGCAATAGTCTCACTAATAAAGTGGTACATTGGCTAAGAGAAAAAAGGGGCTGCTATTCACTTGTTTGCAGTGACATAGTTTCATGTACGTTCTTTTTGGGGGATGGAGAGAAATATACCATCTGAGTACAATTAACAAACAACTATTAGATGGAATATTGCTAATGAAGCAAAGTGCTATTCCACTGTTGGGGCTCAGTATTGCAATTAAACTTTCCCCTACAAGCTATCCCCTAAACCAAGGAGGCTCTATTATCCGTTAGGTTATCCAAGTGTTCCCTCACACACATTTAATTACCAGAAATGAGCCCTAACAGACATTCTCCATCTCATGTTTTGCCATCAACTTTGAATGCTGCTCCTCCTTCTACTTCAGTCAGCTCTCGGGAAGCAAATGCAACCAGTGGTTGCCCGGAGAAGCCAGCTGGTTCTTCAGGTTAGGGTATGGCATCAGTTTGCTGCCAAGCTCTTGCCCCGATAGGTATCGAGTTGAGATCTCCTACAAGTGAGGTTTATGCATTCCAGTCTGACCATGGGGTCCTTAGACAGTGGGGAATTAGTCATTGATTTGGCTACCCAGTACCTGTTCAGGAACAACTCCTCTTCTGGGTCTGGGGTGCACTTCGCCTCCTGGGACATAGCTAGTGTGAACAAATATCTGGAAGATAATAATTGGGTGGATTGTATTTGGTCCTTTGGAGTTATTAGTCTCAAGAGACCTGGCCTTTACAACCCTCTCACCTCCAGGGCTACTCTACATATGCTATTCCAGCTCTAGAAGACCTTAGTGGCAGACACAGTGGTGCGGTTTTAACTTGGGTTAATGCTGCTTAATTCTTGTCCATCAGAGTCCAAGATGCAGGTTCTAGGGACCTCTTGAAACTTAGCCTGAAGCTCCACGATAGCAGCAATGCCCTTTTTATTAATCTGTATAATCATCAATCTAAGAGGTTGAGGCTGGGATTCTATCCCTGTTGCATAACAGAATCACGACATGTAGAATAAGATTTAGGGGCTCTGTTAGTAGCAGAATTCGAGTCAATCTTGAGGCCTGCGCATCCGTGAAGGACTTTTCAATTGAAGTAAGGCTAGAGAGCGATTATCATCTGTTGATCCTTGAGGTTGATGACGCATTTATGGGGCTGACTTGTAGAATGGCAACAGGACTAGTAGTGTGATATCAATAGCAGGTTGTGCAAGGTGTACCATTAAATGGGCACATCTGAACCTAGTTGAAGCCATACCATGGGCTTATGGGTGCATCCTGAAGGAGCTAGAGTATTTTTTTGTTGCATAGACAGGGGGGATCCTCAGGGTTTAAGAATTGTACACAAGCAAATTAATGGTCTATTGGGAACATTGTTTACCACGCCATGTAAGACGATCTCTCGATATGTACAGGGCATTGCACCCTGGTATGATGGAGAGTGCAGCCAGCTTAAAGGTATACTAATTGAAAAGGCTAAAGTAGTCCATAAGGATGGCAGGTTAGCCCTACAAGAATCCAGAAAGAACTATTGCTCCCTTAGTAAGAGCAAGAAAGTGGCTTGAGCAGAGCAGACCTGGAGGTCTCTGTTGTCTGCCATCGAGAATGGAGACTCTCATGAATTTTGGTCCATTATGAGGGCAGCACGTTCAAATCCGGGTAATTTATTCCAGGTTTGTGCTACAGAGGCGGCCTGGGATGATAATGTTTCTGCACTTTATAATGAATCCAGGGACTTCAGGATTTCCAGTTTCCATAGAGAGGGGACTAGACAGATAGGCAACAACTGCAATGTTGACCCATTATCGTTTACCTGTTCAGAAGTCGGAATTGCTCTCACGGACCAAAAAATGGGTAAAGCACCAGGTCCAGGCAGAATTCCGATTGACTTTTATGCACAAGAACCTGATGTCTGGCTACCTTCTTTAACAAAGATATTTAACTCGGTGTTGGAATCGGGATTGGCTCTGCCCTCCTGGGTCAAAGCAGAAATAGTACCCATTTTTTAAAAGGCTCAAGGGATCTAACACACAATTATAGGCCCATTTTCCTCCTTGAAGTTAGTGAGACAGTTTTTGCCAGAGCTGTACTTCACCACTTTGAGGCATGGGTTGAAGAAAAGGGTGTGGTTAACCACTTGCAGGAAGATTTCCGCAGTGGGACAAGTACAATAGATCAGCATCTGCAGCTTAATTTAATTTCTATGAAGTATATCTTGCAAACGAAAATGGGCCTATATGATTTTTCTGTTGATTTGAGAACCCCATTTGATACAGTCCCCAGAGCTCATCTGTGGGAGAGAAGGCCAAGTCTTGACATACCACCCCCCCTCTTAAAAGCTATTTGGAGCCTCTATTCCAACAATGAGGCAGTTATAGAATGGGGACTTCATGGTAGAACTAACCCGACCTTCAACATTCAGTGCTTCAACATCATATTAGCACTTACATGTTTGCTTTCATTTTCATAGCACAGAGGTAACCATGACTCCCGGGGTCCACCAGCTTGTGGTGGCAATAGTTTACATGCCACCTGCTATATGCACATTCCAGGGACCATTTAAAATAGATTACTGTGGTATCCCCCTGTTTTCGGCAGGTGTCAATGGCATTGGTGATTCCATGGAAGTCCATAGGTCCTCCATGAAAAAAGAATGCTGGTAGCGTAGTCCTAACAAGAACTCGCAAGAGCCCCTCTAAACTCTCCTCCCAGATGACAAGGGGAAGGATAGTTACCTGATCCTGACCCTGGGCGTGGTATTAGCTGGGAGGGTCACCAGGAGGAGAAGGGCCTCGGGAACAGGACTCAGTTGGGAGAGATGCAGTATTTGTCTTACTCAGAGTAAGAAATGTCAGTGAAGCCAGAATATGTAATGGCTTTCTGTCAGAGGGATGTTTTCTTTCCCAAAGCTTATTATCTTGAGGGTGGCAAAAACTGTTATAATTAATCATTTATGGGGAGTAAAACCCCCCCTCACAATGTTACCCACATTTATGATGGTGAAGGCTCTTGTTTCTTTTGTTTTTTTTGTTTTTTGATTCTTTATTTATATTCAAATATAAATTACACAACATATAAACAACAGCAAAAAACAGAAAAAAAGAAGGATATCTGTCATCAAAAGCTAATAAATATGACACCAGTGAAAGGTATACATAGCATTTTCAAGCCCCCGCTCCCTGCCCCCCCCCCCACAAGTCAGGAGATTATGGAACTAGTACACATCTAAAAATTTCCCCCAGATTTTATCAGAAATCAACGGTTTTCTCAATCTCCTGAACATTTTTATTTCCATGTTCGCAAGTTTATACATTTCATCAATCCAATATGCTGGTAACGGTTCAACCCGAGACTTCCAACCACACATAATCATTTTATTGCTTATTATTTCTCCTCTGAGAAGCCATTTCTTCTAGGACATCGACAATTCATCCATCAAGCCATCACAACCAAGCATCATCGTCTTGAAGTCAAGATCAATAGATTCATAAAGTACTCTCACACACACATAGTGCAGACTTCTGATCAAACATCACGGACACGTACACAATTCCAAAGGATATGCTCCAAAGTACAGACATACCCCTTTTTGTGGTCAACAGGAGAATGTTAAGTGTGAATCTCAGAACATGAACATCGTAAATTCAGAAAACTCTACCTCTCCTGTAAATCAGAACCACTCATTGAGTCCTTATAAAACTACTTTAGAAGATGTCATTAAGGATATAAGTGAAGTTGGCAAATGTGGAAACAATACTCAGAGTAAAAGAGGTAATTTTAACATTGGGTACTTCAAGTCCTACAATGCCCAAAGTACTGTGATGAAGAAGAGGGCTGCAGAGGCAATGGACTGCAACTTGCAGTCTAGTAATACTAATGACCCAAACCTCAGTGGGACTAGGAAGTATAAAAGGCTCCCTCAGTTGCAGGCAAATAGGAGTATTGGGAGGTGGAGTGTTTACAGTAACTCCACGTTGCAGTTGCAGCTGAAGTTGAAGGAAAGCAGAGACGCCAGAGCCACCACTATTTGTAAAAGTGATGGCAGTTATTAGAGGGTCTCTACCTTCTACGTCCTTTGTGTAGAGGTTGTGCAGTGGGAAAAGTTGTTTTGGAAAGAATTCCACCTGATGGCCATGAATGCAGAGGTCATGCAGCGGGAGTGTCCCTGGAGCGAGGAACATTCCTCTGCCGGCTGCTGTGGGCCATGGCAGTGAAGAGAAGCAGTTTGCAGTGCAGAGAAAAGCGGAGCAGAGGCGTTGCTAGGGGGGATGAAGGGGCTATAGCCCCTGGTCTTTTGGTTGTAGTCCCGGATAGAATCTCAGGAGCTACAGCCAAAAGGCTAGCTAGCCCCCAGTCCCAACAGTTCCGACATTAGCGTAGCCCCGGGTATTTTCCAGACCTAGCAACACCCCTGAAGCGGAGGAATCACAAGGCATGGAGACAGCATAGCTAGCAGACACATATGTGGCACCCAGTGAGTTCACTATCATTTTGTGACCCCGAAAAGCTCAGTCATCGCCTTCTGGCGATGTAAAGAAGTTGAAGTGGTAAAATAATAATAACTTTGAAAACTGAACTGATACAATGAAGCTAAAGTGTAAGAATAAGAATTTTGAGAACAGACAAGAAGGGTATCATTATACTTATAAAGGTCAAATAATTGCCAAAGCCAAGAGAGGGCAATATTACAAGAAGCTAAAAAGAACTATTATTGCCAAAGCCAAGTGAGTGCCATATCAAAGCAAGTTAATAATAACAAACACTGCCAAAGCCAAAAGACAGCAATTAAGAAGCAAGTTGATTGTAAACCCTGTGGCCAGAGTGAGAAAGAGGCAATCGTTGGAAACGACCTAACCACGCATTGTCTAAGCCATAGAAGAGCAAGTGTGAGAAAAAGTCATTATCAGTATTTGGTTAATATAAGAGTAGGAAGACAAGAGTGGCGGGGGAGCTGCCCTCCTGCTAGAAAGTATTCAGGAGGAGATGGGCATAACCTGCATTGCATGAGGCAATCACAAGTGGAAACAAACAGCAGCAATGTGTTTCATGTCTTCCCAGAACAAGTAGTCAAAACTGATGTTCTGGAAAGTTAAAAGACTTTGCTAAGTTGTTCGAAGTAAACATTACCACAGAAGTACTTGTAGTAGTGTTGGGAGTTTTTCATTGAGTCCTGGCAGGAGAGTATAGCAGGGCAAGGGACTTTGTAGTAGTAGTCCTGGCAGGTGAGTGGACCAGGAAGAAGTCATTGAAGTACCGTGTTGTGGTCTGACAAATCATTATTGCTGATGCAAATATTTTGTGAACTGTTGTGGATTCATCCTGACAAAAGCATTATTGTTGATATAGACGAATTGTGGAAGTGTTCTTGTTTTCTAAGAAGAAGTTGTGTTGAACTCTCTGCTATAAATGGAGGGATAAAGATTTGTTGAATATTTTGAACTGTAAGTCAAAGTCCAAAGTGGGAGACTTTTGGGAGTAAGAAGAACTTTATCATTAGAACTTTGGTGCAAGACAGAACCTTCCTATTTTGGACTGCTGATTCAAAATCCTGTTTGAATCAGGGGAAGGGGATCTCACCCAGGTTACAGGGAGAAACAGTTATCAGGTTTATATTGAACATAACTGTTTTTTCTGTTAGATTTCAATTGCCATATAATCCCTTTTTAAGTTTGCTGTATGTATAAGTGCGAGGAACAGATTTCATTTGTCAGAGTCTTTCCTTTAGTTTATTTTGATAGGCAGTGAAATCCCCCTCACGGTAGGGATAGTGAGGTGTTTGTCAAACCCTTTTGAGTTAATAAAATGTCATCTTATGAAAAATCTCTACCAAGTTGCCCACCTCATATTTCAAACCCCAGTACACACATGTCTCATTGGTAGGAAGGAGTTAAGCATGTTTAGCTTCCTCATGTAAGTTTTGTATTTTACTGGCATCAGTTTACGTGGGTCATGTGAAGAAATGGCCATTGCCTTCTAAACCATCTGCTTTAACAGGCCCATATATTAAATGCACACTTCAAGCATCTGATAATTGTGCCCCCTATATTTGTGGTATGTACTTTCTAGCACCTTGCAGCAAGGGGAATGTATGTGTTTCTATTGGAAGGTACTCCCACCTTGAAGAGCTGATCTGTACATGCAGCTGCACATATGCAGAGTTATGCAATAACAACCACACTTTTCACTGGCAATGTTGGTTTTGCATCTATTCTATATGCATATTAGCTCTGATGACATCCCTTTATTTGGGGCATAAGCCTGCTCACCTCAGTCAGAGTACTGTGAGGAATCTGAGGGTGTCCACACTTCGCTTCCCAAGTTATCTTCCTCCCAGGTGGCCAGAGAAAGGCCATCGCTTTTGGATCCCGACCCTGGGAGTGGATATGTGAGGGATATGTGAGGGAAGATCACCTGGGAGTTGGGGGAGACTTGGGGCGAGAGGAGGAGGATCCCACAGATGAGACTTAGTATCCCCCTTTTCCCTTTCCTAGGGAAGAAAGTATCACCCAGGTCTTTGCAGGGTATTGCCATCCCTTTCCCTTTTCCTCTTTACAAACTGTCTCCCATAAACAGCACTTTAGTACTGAAATGAGGGAGAGGACTATGGAGGCACGTCTGTAGACCAACCAGGCATGTCCCCATAATGGAGGCCTCCCAGGTCAGTCAATTAAACTTAATGGCTCACACCTGAGCCCAATCAACGCATTTGACAGGTATACAAAAGCCTGCCAATTGAAGCAAGGGAGAGGACCTGGAGAGAGAGAAACAGACCGGGAAGCCGGAGAGTGCAGGGAAGGAGCGGACTGGGTCAGAGCTGTGCCAAGCAGGCATGAGACAAGGATGTCCATGCCAAAGGTAGCCACAAGAGGGTCTAATGCTCCTGTGGTCTCTCCTGCCTGGAGCAAATCGCAAAGGCTGAGAGACAGTGCTGCCTACCAAACACTGGAAGACTCCAGAAACCTGACTGGTGCTGGGATCAGCTACTGTTAGGGAGAAGCGGAGCAGTGGCCTGTAGTGGGTGGACCATTAGGTCTGACAACTGCGCCTAGACCGGGTGTACCTGCTGTCATTGTGAACTGTGTCTTGGAGCTTGGGCAAGGGAATCCCTCAAGCCAAGTGAACTGTGTCTTGAAGCTTGGGGAAGGGAACCCCTCAAGCCTTGTGAACTGTGTTCTGATGCTTGGAACCAGGAGTCTCTCAGACCTTGGAAGCTTGTGTTTTGAACTTCAAGAAAGCTTGTGTTTTGAACTTCCAGAGAAACCTGTGGTGATTCAACCGGAGGGGCTGGGATGCGCCCCCTGCCTATTGAATGTTATTCCCAAGTTAATGATATTGAACCCCTTTTGGAGGCACACGTTCCTCTGTTTTTGAGGTGCAAGACATTCTACATTTTGGGGAAGGCAACCATTGGATGTTGTTTGCTGAACAGAAAAAAAGCCTTATTTCAGACTGTCAATCTTTTTGAAGCCTTATTGCTTTTAACAGTAACTGAATTTTGAAGTCATTTGGCAGATTTACTACCGAAATACCACCAAACTCGTAATGAGGGCCAAGTGTGTGATTTACTTCAATTCAATTTAAGACTTTTAATTGTTTTTTAGTGCACGTTTTTATATTTATCTAGTTGATGGGTTTGGTGCTTCAATCAGATGTGCTGTATTAAGAAAACATAGGAAACAGAAGCAAGCAATCCTATTTCTGGGAGCCTTCACAGAGTTAAAGTGAATTGCCTGGTAGTGATCATCTGGTTTTTGGAGGTGTGTTTCGGGCTCTGGGCTCCTGTGGTCTGAAACAACACAGAAAATTGTGTATGCCATATGGTGGAAGCTCCTCACAGCTGGGCTGCCTGGCTCCCTGGAGCTGGGCTGGAGGACGCCCCGCGCCTCTGGCACTGAGGCCAGTGAAAAAGGAGTTGAAGTCAGGAGAAGCACCCTCGGTGACAGTCTACTGAGGGAGAGCCATGGTGGGACATGAGGAGTGTGGAGTGAGACAGGATACTGCAGCATCACTCAAGGTACATGGATCGGGTTGAGCGGAGAGAGCGTGGGCTGGCCAGTGTTGTGGTGGAAGTCACCTCACAGGGACATGCGGGGAGTGATCAGAGACTGCATGTGAGCCAAATCCTGGTTTGGGGACGCAACTCAGGAGGAAGGAGAGTGGAGCATGCATTTCAGAGGAGCTTGGACTGATATTAGAGTGGACTGAGCGAGGGCGCTGAGTACTGGTATGGGTTAATTGGAACAATGGGGAGGTGTTGGCTGCCATAACACCCCTGATAGACAATTGGACATGATGTAGGACAGGATTGGAGGGCCAACAGGTGGATCAGAGAACTGCATACAGAGAAAATGTGCTAGAATTTGTGAGGGTACGGCAGTGAGATGTACATTAATGGAGAGTTGAGGGTGATGTACTAGGCTAACAGCCCAGAACCGGTTGGCAATTAGGACACATCAATAAGGGATAGGGACTCCAGCTGTGAACCTGACAGGACAGTGAGATGGTGAAGGGGCAACAAAAAATGGAGGTGTACGTGGCCACCAAATCGAAGCAACACAAGGAAATGATGGAGAAAGAGGACGGAGCAGCGGGGGTAGACACCGCTGGAGCAGTGACTATGGAAAGCTTGATGATGGCAATTCAAGACTCACCGAAGGTGCTGAAGGGAAGATCCAGGAAGTGGGCACAGATGCCTCATTGGTATGGGCTGATTTGAAGAAAATCAATGAGAGGGTATCAGTGGCAGAACAGAAGGTGAGTGACCTGCAAGATGAATTGGCGCAACTCCAGAACTAAGTGAAGGGCATCACTGAGAGGGTATCGGTGGCGGAACAGAGGGTGAGTGACCTGCACAATTAATTGGCGCAACTCCAGAACTAAGTGAAGGGCCTGGTGGGTGCCACACAAGTCCTAGAAGACTGAGCAGAGTATGCAGAGGGTCGGTCAAGGAGGTGCAACATTCAGCTTGTGGGGGTGCCAGAAAAGGAGGAGAATCACTGTACTGAACTATTTGTAAAAAAGCTAGTACTGGGCAATCTACACCCCAGAGGCCTTTTGAACTTGTTTACAATAGATCGGGTGCATAGGGTACCACCGGGGACCCCACACAGAGCAACTGTGGCAGTTACTCAATTTCAGGGACTGCGACATAATCCTGCAAGAAGCAAGACGAGAAGGAAACATCCAATGTGGGAATGCCCAGATCCTTATGTTTTCTGATTTTACACAAAAGGTTCACAAACAGCGCAGATCTTTTGATGCAGTGAAAAGAAGACCCAGGGAGAAAAGTCTACGGTATATGAAGTTTTAGCCGTCAAAATTGAATGTGCTGGCAGATGGTACTTCACACTTCTTTATGTCAGCGTCAGAGGCATGGACTTGGTTGGAGTCACGGAAAAGCCAGAAGGGGGCTGGGAGAACCGACAAATCGGAGGGGCAGAACCAGGTCAATAGGATCTTGGTGGTGAAGCATATAATGGGTGAGGGTCTGTTTGGGACAGACTATGGGGAGAGTGACAATCTGGGGCTATGGATACTTTGGGAATCAGGCCGACGGCAGGCCTAAACCCCACGACCACAACTCCATTAACCCTAGTAGATTACAGGGCGCATGGACTAAATGATCATATCAAAAGTTTCAATATTTGACTGCAGCACATGTGCCCTCCAATTGAGGGACACACATTTGCAAGATGGACATTTAGAGGAGGGAAGGAAACGAGAATGCGGAGGAGTTGGAGGAGTGGGGAGGGGGGCAAGAGGTAGATTGGAAGATTTCACAGGACCACAATTTGGGGGCCGACATGGGGATGGGGAGGGAGGTAGGTTTATGGGGAAAACATAGGGGAGTTTGGGTTCAGGTTAATACAGCATTCGGATAAAGTAGTGGGACAGATATACTCAGGTTCAATAGGAGGAGTGGGAGTGTTGATAAAGAAGGGGAACATTCTAGAACACTAGCTGTGACCGAGTGTAAACTATGTACCATCAGGGAGATGAATGGTGATTAGGGTAGTGACTTGGAATATTCAGGGATTAGGTCATAGGAATACAAGGGCCAAGGTGTGGTCATTCTTGAGGAGGCATGGGATCCAGATCGCTCTGTTACAGGAAACATATTTAATAGGGCCGAACTTGGAAGAGATACATAGGAAATGGGGGGGGCTTGCAGCGGGGTCCACTGTCTTGTCGTATGCCAGGGGGGTCCTAATATCGGTGGACAACAAGATCCCACTGCAAATAACATTGACTAAGGTTGACACAGAGGGAAGGACCTTGATGGTACGGGGCAGTCTGGAGGGACAGAGCCTATGTATAGTGAATACTTATGCACCTAATACCGATAATGAATAGTACTTCCAGGCAGTGATGGCTTTGATGGGTGATGAAAGGGCTGATGTTTTCATTTGGGGTGGAGATTTTAATTGTCATCTGGATCCGACTGTAGATCGTTCTAACACAAATACGTAATTCAAATAGGAATCCAATAAGTCACTGACAAAGATGGTATCTGAATTAGACCTTGTGGAATTGTGGAGGAGTTCACATGGAGAGGACAGGGAGTATTCCTTTTTTTCACTGGTGCATCAATCCTATTTCAGTCTAGATTATTTGTTTGTGGGTAGGGAAGGAGCGCACAGATTCAAACATATGGAATATTTAGGCAAGGTAATATTGGATCACGCCCCGCTGGTGATGCAATTGAAGGGTTTCCAGTGGTGCACAACTATACCTACATGGCGCTTACGGGTGAATTTACTGGAGGATGGGGCGTTTGAGGTGATCATTAGAGAGGAATTCCGTACCTTTTTGGATCACAATGAAGGATCAGTGGGGCAGATGGGCATGATGTGGGCAGCACTGAAGGTAACTATATGGGGGATTTGCAACTCCAAGGCGGTGGGGATAAGAAGGACTATGTTGGAGACCCTGAGGGACTCTGAGTGACGTGTTAGAGTTTTAGAGAATGAGTTGGCCAAAGGTCATACAGTGGGGGAAGATGTAGCGACCGTTTTACTCACCCAGAAGGACTTCTAGATGGCATTGTATCACTAAAATCAGAGTCAATAAACGAGGAAGGTACAAGGAGAGGGAGACAAAGCGGGGCATCTGCTGGCATGGATCATACGGAAGGAATCTCCTAGGGGAGCCATTACAATGATATATGATGAGTCAGGGCAACGGGTAGTCTTGCAGCATAAAATTAATGAAGTGTTTCAAAGATATTACAGTAAGATGTATACTGTTGAGGGTACCTACGATGAGGTGGAGCTGAGGGAACTGCTGGGGTTAGCACAATTATCGGGGCTGACCCAACAACAGAAGCAACAGAAGGAAGATTTAGATGTGCTGGTGGGGGATGATGAAACAAGGTGTGCACTCAGATCAAGGCAGAGCGGCAACTCCCCGGGTACAGAAGAGTTTCTGGTGGAGTTGGACCTAACCTATGCAGACTTGCTTATTCCGCTGTTGAGAAAAGTGTATGATGAGGTTTATGGGAAGGGACTCCTATCTAATACCATGCGGGAGGTGTTGATCCTGGTCCTGCTGAAACCCCAGAAGGATCCAAATGACTGCAGCTCCTATAGGCCAATTTCCTTCATTAATGTAGATGCTAAAATACTGGAGAAAGTGTTGGCTTGGAGAGTGTCTAGGGTGGTTCCAGACCTTATATATCTGGACCAATGTGGTTATGTAGGGGGGAGAAATACTTCAATGTACATCAGGAGGCTACACTTCATAATGCAGCAGGTCAGGCACTCATAGGACGAACTGACAATAGTGGGTTTCGATGCCACCAAGGCCTTTGACTCGGTGGAATGGCTCTGGCTGTTCCGAGTATTGAAGACATTTAGGTTTGGACCGAATATTCAGAGGTTGTATTTGTTTAATATGTAGTAACGCCATGGCACGGGTGAAAACAGGGGATTGGATATCAACACAATGGACGTTAAGGTGGGGAATCAGACAGGGCTGGCCAGTGTCCCCATTGTTGTTTGCCATGGCTTTTGAGCCATTGGCAGGGTATTTCAGACACTATATAGTATACACAGGTATTAGGATCTGGGACATAACTCATACCATATCGCTATATGGGGACGATGATGCCTTGGTATATGTCAGTGACCCAGAGGACAACATCCTGATAATCCTAAAAGTATTACTCAATTGTAGACGGCATTCTGGATTTTTGGTGAATAAAGAGAAATCCTTACCATTCCCATTGGTGGCTTTACAGGGATGACCGAGGGAGACACTCCCACATGAGGAGGTGAGATGAGAACTAGAGTCCTTTCGCTATCTAGGGATCATGGTCTATCATGAAATGGAGGAAGTGTTTGTCCATAATACGGGACGTACATTGACTAGGATTGGAGATTTGATAGAATTCTGGAAGACACTACCATTGTCCCTCATGGGGAGAATAGCATTATCTAAAATGGTAGTGCTACAGAGATTACTGTATTACTTTACGAATAT
Organism: Ambystoma mexicanum; assembly: GCF_040938575.1. Lineage (NCBI taxonomy): Eukaryota > Metazoa > Chordata > Amphibia > Caudata > Ambystomatidae > Ambystoma > Ambystoma mexicanum. The sequence goes on along the minus strand of NC_090933.1, from coordinate 654,756,813 downwards.
ACCGTACAAGATCAAGAAAGTCTTCTTCAGATATCAGATTCAAAGATAGGGGAATTACCCTGGATATCGGGCTGCAGGCGTGTGTACTTGGACATGTTACGGTGCCCGCATTTAGATGGGGGGCTCACACTTACGGACTTTGAAGCTTATTATAATGCTGCACAGTTACAAAAGGTGACACACTGGAAAAGATTTCCCCAGAAGGGGACCTGGTGAGATTTCCACCAGGATATCCAGCATTTGGAGAGGGTGTTGAGTTACTGTGGGGCCCTGTGGGGACGGTGGGGATGGACCACATATATACGGTCCCGAGAGAGATCTGGAGGACTCTTCAGGGAGACTCCTTCGTTCTACAATGTACAGCCAGACGTAGCCCTTGGGTTTGATCCAGTGATACGCGAGATAGTGAGAGGGTTGGGGGTCACCAACTGAACAGCAAGGGCTGCACCAAAGTGGGGGACTTGTAACATGAGGCAATCCTCATGCCATTTGAGCAGTGGAGACAAGAGTACGATATGTCGAAGTGCATCTTTTTGGTATTTGCGAGATTGGTGAAGAGATTGGCGGAGTTTTGGACAGAGACCCCAACAGAACCTGAAACAAACCCCTAAGTGGTGTAGGTATTAGAGTTAGACGGGAGCAGGGGAGCAATATCTGGTTTGTACAAGGTACTAGAGGACAGAGACAAAGACTAGACTTGGGCATCAAAGATAAATGGGAAAAAGTTGTGGGTGAAGTGATACCGGAAGAGAAATGGACCTGTATATGGGAAAAGGTCCAATGGACTTCCAGGAATGCAAGGTTTAGATTAATTCAGTACAATTTTCTGCACACGGTGTATGTGACCCCATCCAAGCTTCACACCATCGACCAACAAGTTTCACATTGTTGCCCAAGGGGCAGAGGTGCAGCGGCAAGGTTTTTGCACATGATCTGGGATTGCCCAGTGGATAGAATGTTCTGGGAAGGGGTTTTGGGGAAATAGAATAGCTGGATACACTGTACATATAATTGCACTCTGGAAACATGTATATGGGGGCTGATACCTGGGGGTAGGCATAGGAAACGGAAGAAGACAATGGCACGGTTATTACTGGTTTTAGCCAAACGATGGACAGCAATATTGTGGAAATGCCCAAGGGCCCATCGATACAACTTTCGGCAAAGGATGCACATCACTGTGGGATGGCAGAGGTGGAGGTGATGAGAGGAAAGGGTGACCGGGAGGAAGAGGTGGATGAGAGAATAGATTGGGGACAGATGCTGAATGGGATAATGACTTCTCGGGACCTGCGCCCACCTTGAAAGGAATTCAGGGGAATTCAGTGCACGGTTCATTTCACTGGTTGGGGGACAGGAGGGGACGGGGAAAACTTTAGCTTGGTACCTATTGGGGAAATGGTTATGGGTATAGGTTGGGAGGGACTGGTAAAAGGCAGGGTAATCAACTGAGGTATGTAATACAGGGAGGGGAAATTGCAATCTGAATGCTGTTTTATGCTGATTCTTTTTTCTGTTTTACACGATTCATGTGTCACTGGTTTGGATACTAATGAAGAGATTTCAAGAAAAAAGTAGCTAAAGTCTACAAAAGCAGTGTTTACATATTTTAAATGTAATGGAAAATGATCTCTTAATTATGCAAAATCATCAAATTCTAACGGAAAATATTCTGAAGCAAAGTAAAATGAAAAAAAGCAAAGTATGCCTACAAAAGACAATCTAACATTCGTGGACAAGAACGTTTACTGTTTCTGTGCTACCTTGGTGTTGGGAGGGAAAGATGCATGGCTATGGGCATTTGAGGTAGAAGCACAATTGAAAGCAAGAATAGCTATGGGAGGGACCATTTAAAAAAGAATGTCTACACACTGAGAACTGGTTTCAAAATGTTATTGTTCGACCCAGCTTCCCATGCAATGCAACTTGTATTCTCAATGCCTATTAGTTTGACATGCATGTTGCCTAATAGTATTGGTTTGGAACATTTTAAAGAGTGTTTCATTGATGGGTGGTAAACAAATCCGTCAACTGAATAGGCTAGACGTGCATTTCTTTCCCCCTATATTTACAGTGCAAGCCTACTACACTGACTATAGCAGTAGTTTACATGCTGTAAGGTGTAGTTGGTGATGTATAGGGAGAACCGCCAGTAAGAAGAAGAGATTGGAAGGGGTTGCCCCGGCTCATACATTAAAAAAGATATAACTATAAAAGGATGTGGGCAAAAAAGGTGTATTGGCAATTAACATTGGCATAAACATGTTCAACATTAAGAGCCGGATTCATGGAACCTTTAGCGCGGTACTAAGTGACCTTGCACTGCCGACAAACACCCTGATTCACAGAGCACTGCAAAGCGTATTTTTGTGGAGCAAAGACACTTTGTACTGCAAAAGTACACTTTGCACCGCCCCTTTAACCAGCTAAAACAATTTTTAAAAAGACTAAAAAGAAAAGGATATTGAAAAAATAACGTCACCAATGTGAACGACATTAAGTCACTAAGACCCCACTAAAACAACAAAAAAATAATCAACTGGTAGGATGTCAACAAAATAGATGTTGCATAAATATGATTGATATTATAGATATCACTAATGCGTTTGGGGCCGTCCAGGGCCAGTAACCACCTGCCAGCCGGAGCCTAGGGTGGCCTGAGCTAACCCTGTACACTCCCTAGGGCAAGGATGACACCTATTTTCACCCCGGGGATCCGTCTGGTTTTTAAATAGTGAAAACCATGTTTTTGTATTTTGAAGCGAGACAGGCTCCATGTATACTGAGCTTGCCCAGTCTCATGTCAAACAAAGATGGCCACTGCCATAGTATTTTCTATTTCTAGAGTTGGGCAGCACTGGGGACACCACCCAGGGAGGGTGGCTGGGAGAACACAGGCAGTCATTGGCAGATTCCATCAGCATTCCCAGCCACTTGATTGGCTGAGCGCCCTTCCCTGAGTGCAAATAATTCCAATCATATGATGTACCTCTTATTAATTTTGGAGATTACTTCAATATTTCTTGTAGTCCTCTAATTGTAAAAAAAAAAAAAAAAAAAAGAAGCCTATTATAAGAATATATTTTGCTATTTTTCTAAAAAGATGTAAAGGAAACGTGATAGTATATAATTTCGTGTAAATGCCATTACCGCACTCCTTTCCTCTGCTTCCGGTAACAGGTTTCCTTCTATCGTTCCGTCCCTAACATGTGTTGCTCCTTTTTACTTTGGCACGCTGTACCTTCACTCTCTATATCTCACTTTCTCTGCTACCAATCCTTCTCCACATCGCTCCATTTCCTTTCTGTCGCTACTGTTCAACATTAATAGAACTTTAATGTGCTTCCCTCCTTCAAGGTCTTAACTTGTAAATGTAGACACTATGCTGGGATTTCCCCTTACAAAGCACATCCCACAATAATTAGAGGCATTTTCCATAGCAGGATGTTCTTTTTCAGTATGGCTTTTGTAATAATGAGATGTCGACAGATAAGGATGAAACAAGCAAAGAGCAGCTCGTTAGAAATGGTTCTGCTTTTTTTTTTTTTTTTTTTAGCACAACTGAGAAAACATAAGCAGGTTACATATGGTGTGAAGGATGGGTCGGGCCAAAGCGAGTGTTTAAGTGAAGGACGATAAAATAAACGAGCAGTCTGATTATGGGTGCAAACTCCCCTGTGATAACCTGAATGAAAAAGCAATCGGTTCTTTCTGGGAATTCAAAACAAGATGAAGCGCTTTATAAATCAATGGCATGAAGTACAATTAATTATGGCAGATCAAATATATGTCTCTTGAACTCTTCTTCCTACAACTATATGAGTATATTTCAATGATACCTATTCATGCCATAACATATTTGTTTGGTGTAGCCCCATAAAGGATATCCCTGTAGTGTGAAACCATTTGCATGAGGTAGTCATACAAATGAAAGGACTAAATATTGGACAAAACATTGGTCTCTATTCCATATTTTCTTTAATATCATTCTACTAGCTGTGCTTTTATAATAGGGTTGGACAACAACTTATATCGCTGTCTTTGTTCCGAAGAAATAAAGAGATGCCATGTCCACGGACTGCTACATTATCACAACCTATAGCACAGCCATATTTTAGACCTATGTCATACCTATACAGGCTGCATGAGAAGGAAGGCATTATTTGGATTTACATCGCATTGCAATAAAACAATGAAGTTGGCCTATGAAGGCTGTGCAAATAATCAAGGAAAAGTGATCTAGAGTAATGCAGGTGAGTAGCTAAGCCAACCTGGTCCCCTTCCTCCACAACTAGTTAGTGTTATATATGTACTTGACTCTTGAATTGTATTTGCAAAGTATATATAACGTATTGGGGATACCAGGGGCTTCATAATCAGCTCCCTCAAAGGCCAGGCGGGAATAGGCAGGAAACTGCGGTTCAGAAAGAGCTGCTAGCCATAGTCCGTTTGGGCCACAGCTTCTCCATTCTCTACCCGTCTCTCTCCTCACACGTTTCTCGGCCCCAACCTGCCACCCATCCATGCACCTTACCCCCGCCTCTCCCCTTCTTTCCACACCTACCTTTTCTTCTGACCACACACAAACCTCCTCCTGATGGCTGGCCACCATGTGGAGTTAATAAGGACTTGTTCCCAAGCCTCTGTCACTTCAATGGCAGCCATCTTTCATTGGGGGAAATCTTCCCTTTCAGGAAGGGGTGCATGACTGCATGCACCACTTAATCAAAGGAATCAGTTGTGTTTGCTTTACAGACTACAAACTATCACCAACGCAGGCACCATTCCAGCCTGCTCATGGGTCTAAGAACCATGTTGAAAACGGGCTTGGCCATTAACAGCCCATATCCAGCTTGGGGCCCGAGCTTGTGAGCTGTTCATGGCCGAGTGGGCCATAAATGCAGTTGTTGACTTCACATTATCTCACAGGACTACAAATCCACATTAAAAACCTCCCCTCACTACTGAGGCTGTGTAAAATTCGACCTGGCCAATCTGAAAGGTTGAACTGAATCCAATGGCTTGATTTGTTGGACCCGCAAAATCTCACAGGATTCACTTGCAGTGCGAAAAGTGCTCAAACTTGTGTGCAGATTTGGTGGGTTGGGTCTGACTTTAGAGAGCCAGTTACAATAAATAGATCTCTGGACGTAATTCAGCCATTTATGGGGAGGTTTGGTTGCATTAAACTAGGCCCTGCTCACTTTTAATTTCCTTTTGTGAATTTTGTTCGGCTATAAAAAGGGGAGTGGACGGACTAGACACAAAAACATGTATTTTAGCCATTGTAGTGGACTTTGGTGGAGTGTGGTGCTCTTTCTTTGTGAGTGTACTCCTTTTTGATAATGTCTTAACCCCTTTGTCTGTTTGTGTGTTTATTAGATCTAGTTCATCATATTTAATTTTTCACCCTTACTTTCCTTCATAAAATGTAAACAATCCACTGTCGCTGAGGGGGCAAGTCACGCACAGACATCCCTTGTCAATTATCAGGTGGGACAATAAGCATCCTCCCACCCCATTACTGTGTTTACCCTGTCATCTGCCTAGTATGAGTATGTTAACCTGCTTGGGAGGGGACTGGTGACAAGGTAGAGGAGAGAAATGCACTTTGCAATGGAAACTATGCATGATGCTACTAAGGATGAATATACCAAGGAAAGGCTGAGCATTGGGAACCATGGCAATGCAAAAAACAAGGTTCAGTTGCATGGTCTGCCTTGTTCGAGAGTGTACATGTCATCTTCCTCTCTACGGCCCAGTTATGTGGATGGCAATGTAGCACTATGTGCAGTTTCATGCCAGATGATCATCACTTGGGGGGAAGCTGAACCCCACGGCATTGGAGGATGACATTGAAAGGCCATCCTACACTCTTGTTGGTGACTAGACAAAGGGATAGGAAAAGGGCAGACATGGTGGGGTGGCTGCCCTAAGACCTCAAAGGCATAGTACCCAAGTCTTGTAGGAGTGACTCTTTGCTGTGGGAGACTCACATCAATTGTTTACGAGGGTTGCAATCCGAGTTTTTTACAGCAGCCTCTTTCACAGCTGCTTGATTTAGGAAAACATAATTAAACCATTCTTGACACTGCAAGTTTCAACACTATTTGCAGAACTAAAAATGGGGTTCATCCGGCCTCAATGTCATGGACCAATGATTACTGAATCCAATAGTTGTCCTTTGATAGCATAAGATTTCCTTTTTAATGTTGTAAACATATTTTCTGAAGGTCGATATCAATGCACAGCATCACATCTGTCCCCATGTATGTGTAGTGTTTTTATTCACAGCATGCAAAATGCTGCCCACTCGCAATGTTTCTCTTGCATTAGTCATCTGTCATGGATTGAAGAAAACAGCATGTGCTTTTGAAATGGTGGAGATTTACGGAAAATGCATCAGGGCACTGAAACAAATGATAATATTAACTGACGTGAATACATGAGAAGGCAACAATGTAACACTAAGAAGATAATCTGAGAGGAAATTATGATATTAGTCTTTTACAACTGCTTGAAAATCAAGCTTTCTTAGTTTTGTGAGGTCCCCATCTTTTCTCTGATGGGGCTCATTGGGAGTTTTCTGAAGTAAATGTTGAGATACTTGCAGTTTTCCAAGTGTACAAGAAGAAATAAATGCCCTTCAATGTGAAAATGCACAACAGCAAATTATGGCAAATCATTAGAATATAAAATTGGACAGTGTTCCCTGAGAAATTGTGACTGCCAAGTGATACATGTTGTGTGATGATGCATAATACAGGTACACTCCTATTACTGGATGGGTATGTGGTAAATAAACAATACATCCCTAATGTGTGTCTCCCACCAATTGAACATTATTTCTATAAACAACAATTCAAAAAGTATGAAATACATCCATTTAAACCACATGGCATTCACCAGTAGATAAGGAAATGTCTCACTTTTTTCTTTTTTATTCAAATGTATTATTTGGACAATGTGCAGACGTTCGGGCCTCATCACGAGTTTGGAGATAATCGGGCGGATTTCCCGTCGAGTAGTAATAGTGCTAACGCCAAGCCCCCAGTGGAAAGGCCGCCAGATCACGAGTTGGCGTGCACACGCACAGCGACATGGCATTAACGCAAATAGCGCTCGACATAGAAATTGGCCAAGAACCCGTAAATCCAGCACACCGTGCGCTACCGCCGTGCCAATAGCATCCTGAGAAATGCTTCACCACCGGAATGGGAAATAAAGCGGTGGCCATTTTGGAAATCACAATCTGTCGAATATCACAGGCCCTGCAAGCCTTCCACCCCTGGAAAGAGTGAAAAATGTCACAGGAGCGCACTAGAGGCAAGTCAGCCCTGGGCAGGGTCAGGAAACCTAAATTCAGTGACTAAGAGCTGGCCGTACTTGTGCAGGAGGCATTGACCTGCCATGATGAACTACATGGTGCACAGCAGCGTCATGCACAGATCTGGTGGGAAATCAGCCAGAGGGTGTCTGCAGTGGGGTGCGTGCCCTGGGATGGGGAGGACTGTTGCAAGCGCCTCAATGACTTGCGTGTCAGAGTACGTGGCATACTATCCCAGCACAGTAGTGCAAGCATGGGCACTGGAGGAGGGCCACCACCACCCGAGCTCATGCCCTGGGAGGAGAAGAGGACAGCGTTCATCGACATGGGCACCATAGAGGGAGTTGGTGGAGCGGAGGCTGGCACCAGTATCCAGCAGGCTGCAGGTGAGCCCCCCCGCAAATGCATAAATCTGAAAGGACCAAACATGCAGACCCTGAGTGAATGAATGTGCAGGCAATGTTTGTGAGGCACTGCAGACACCCATAACTGAGCCTTTGTACCCCCTAGACTCCCCTGTACGTGCACTGCATCAATACAAGGGCCAGGGGACAGTTAGCCATGGCCATGGCACAGCTATGTGGAGTGTGAGTGTGCATGAATCAACCCCCAGCACCATGTGCACAATTGATCCCCATCATGCATGTGATGATGACACACAAACATGTCCGTGCAGTGTCCCTCCACACTGACACATTCCACCAATCACAACATGGGGATTGAACACAATGCAAGTGCAATGCATGATTGCTACTGTCTACAATCCCACTTGATGGCATGAAATGCATGATAATAATGTAGTCCACCCTGAACTCAATCCACACCCTATGAACCCCACAGGCACACACCGATCACCACAGGATGATGATGATGGTGAGGAGGCCACTGCATCACAACTCCTGAGGCAGCGCTCCTCGACCAGCACCACCACCCCGCAAAGCTGCCACCCGGAAGCAAACTGACGCCGGACCCATCCCACATCACCACACCGCAGCCCAACCAGACGGCTGCAGCACCCACAGGGCCACAGGGGTCAGCGCCTACCTCACCCCAACCCATCATACAGACACTCGATGTAGAGGGATTCACCTGTGGGTCAGAGCCCGATGAGGGACAGACACCTACAGCTGCACCTCAGCCAGGACTGTTGCATTCACCTAGATGCAGCAACACCGTAGGAATGGCCACACCTCAGGGGAGCCCAGAGCCAGTCACACCATTAGCACACACCCCATGTGTGCATGTGCGTCGTGTCCGCACACCAGAGCCTGACGTTGACACACCATCATATGGCACCCCGGATGATAGGCACTCAGACCACAGCAGCCCCATTGCAGCTGGCAACATGTCCCCATGCAGCCCCCCCCAGGCAGCGCACAGCTTCCAGCCCGGTACCTGCCACACCCGAGGTACCTTTCGTCACGGGAGCTGCCGTGATGGGATGTCTGGAAATATTTGAGGCCAAACAGGCAAAAAGTCGAGTCCATGGCCAAAGTGCACAGCAGGCACCTCAAGGCCATCAGCGGAGCCAGACGGCATGGCTGCAAGTACATCGCCTGAGACAACGCACGCACCTGGAAAGTGGTAGAGCAATGCACCGCGGCCCTGACAGGTTTCGGCCAAAGGGCACGGGAGTTGTGTGAGGTAGTATCTGCACATGCAGAGCAGACAAGGGAATCCAACAACCTTCTCCGCCAGCAGCTGCAGGTCACCAGGTCAGTCCCATAGACCTCCACTACACCCACGGAGAGATCCCTGGAGCCTTCACCTAGGCGCCGTTCATTGCACCATCTGAGATCCCACACACCAGAGGGGCCAGGACTTGGAAAGCGCCCGTGACCATCATAGATGGACATGGCATTGTTGTGGGTGCCCTGAGAACATGCACCTACCTGCACTGTTTTGGGGGGTGCACTGGGCGGAGGGGTGATTGTGTGCTGGGAGTTAACTGGGGGGAGGGGGGATTGTGTGCTGGGTGTTCACTGGGGGAGGGGGTATTGTGTGCTGGGAGTTAACTGGGGGGAGGGGGTATTGTGTGCTGGGAGTTAACTGGGAGAGTGGGATTGTGTGCAGGGTTTTCACTGGGGGAGGAGGGATTGCGTGCTGGAAGTTAACTGGGGGTGGGGTATTGTCAAACATATAATAAATCACATTCAAAATTCATACCAAGCATGGACAGTCATGATTGTGATAAAGCAATACTGCGACACACACAGGAGGCTTTGTGTAGTTGGGCTTCCATATGTGACTATGCTGCCACATGTCTTTGCCATTCAGACTGGGTGTGTTCTGCTGTGTTGAACATGTCCAAGGGTTCTCGTGCAAGGTACATGCATGGGAATGTTGCAGTGCTGGTGCTGCCTATGTCTCCTGCTGGGATGCAGGGCTTTCACTGTGTATGTCCAGCCACCTCAAATTGCAATTAACATGCATTTCGGACTACATTTGTTCTCACCCAGCATCCATGTTTTTTGACCTCGGTGCCTTTCCATGTACGCTGGCAGGGTACTGTTGCGCAGGACCATGGAGTCCTGGGTGGATCCTGGATAGCGGGCGCAGCAGTGGCTGAAGGTGAGGTCAGGGCTACATGCCATCTGCACATTCATGGAATGGTAATTTTTACAGTTTCTGTAGGCTGCCTCATGTGCCTGGGGTGGTACTAGTGCAACATGCGTGTAGTCCAGGGCTGCTATGACATTTGGGACTTGGGCAATGGCATGGAATTGACCCTGCAGCTGGTTCACCTGGGCCATGCCATGCATCATGGCAACGGTGTGTTGGTAGCTGCCAGTCCTGAGGTATTGTATCATGGACACAAGCTTCACTAGTGGGGGCAATGCAGTGCTGATAGCTATACGGCTGCCGATGTCAGCCTGTATTGTGTCCAGCAACTGGTTGATGGTTGCCCTGTCCAGCCAATACTCAGTCACCAACTGCCCATCAGTCAGGGCCCAGGGTGTTGGCCTGACCCTAGGGATGGCTGGCTGCCTTGCTGGTGCTGCTCTCCTCCTCCTTCTCCTCATACCCACCACCCCCTGCGCTCCCAGGGCTCTGGCCTGGTTGGCTGGCCTCTGTAGCTCCAGGCGCAGCAGGTAGATGTCCACATCAAGGCTCTCGGCTCCAAATGGCAGCATGGTGTTTGAAAGTGTGTGTTGTGCATGGATGGGTCCTTTGTAGGACTCTGATTTTCATTGGTTTCACCTAGGCCCTTATTGCTGTCTCCTCCCTGCTCCTGCTGGTGCAATGGTGTTGGGGAGGGTGTGTTGTGCATGGATGGGTCCTTTGTAGGCCTCTGATTTGCATTGGTTTCACAAGGGCACTTTTTGCTGTGTCCTGTGTTCTTTTACCTCCAGCATTTGGCTAGGTGTATTTTCAGCGTATTTTCTGACGGACTAATGATTGCTCTGTAATAGCGCAAAAGGATACTGGCGCTATTGCAGCTGGCGCTATTACAGCCGGCTGTACTTGCGCCGGCTGTAATAGCACCAGCGGTATTTGTACTTGTGATACAGCAGACCCTTAAATGCGGCGGTAACAGCATTACCGCCGGATTTAAGGGTTACCGCCAAACTCGTGATGAGGCCCGAAAAGTAATATCCCCACAGTAAAAATGGCAACTCAATATATCCATTATAAATGTGTGAGCAATTAGCTGCATGTCAGATTTCTGTAAGATATGTTGATATTCATTGTTTTTTTGTTTAGTTTATATGGGCCTCATCACAAGTTTGGCGGTAACCTTTAAATGCGGCAGTAATGCTATTGCCGCCACATTTAAGGGTCCATCATATCATGGCCTTGGCTGATTTAAATCCACCGAAAATTTGCTGATTTTCGGTGCTTTTACCGCTGACGGGTAATCCACCAGCAGTAATAGCACGAAAATTCCCCATTGGGCCCAATGGGGGATGAGGAATTCCCGAATGGGCCCAATGGGGAATGGGCACTAACCATTCTGCCAAACCCGTGATCCGGCGCTAATAGCACCGGGGGTTTGGCGGTAGGGCTATTAACGCCAGCGGTAATACCGCCGGCGTTACCGCCCAACTCATGATGAGGCCCTAGGTCTAAACAGCTTTAAAATTTGAGTAAATGGTGTTAGTTTGTGTATGTGAATAAATGTATAGCACTCTTGTACTGTTGTGATCCAAAACACATAGCGAAGAGAAATAGAAGTAGTAGTAGTAGTATTAAAATAGATTTAGTGTGACAATCTGTGTGTGTCTTTTTCCTTTTGCTGGTAACTGGGATGTGGCAAGAACTCTTTGGACCTCATTACAAGTCCGGCGCCGGACCATGGTGCTACTAGCACCATGGTCCATGCCGGAGTCCGGCATGGTGGATGGCGGAATTACCGCCCCATTCCAAGGTGAGTGGGTGGTAATTCCCCATTCACCATTTGCCCTTCCCCATTCCCATTTTTGCCCCAAAGGGCATAATCGGGATGGGGAAGGTGTTAATTGCGGCACCGTAAATTACGGTGCCGTAATTAGCACCAAGGTCTCTTAGCACCTTGGACTTTAACGCCTGCAAAAAGCAGGCATTAAAGTGTGAATCAGGCCTTAAGGGTTAACAGCGCCAACGGCGCCGTTAAACCCTTAACGCCTGACTTGTAATGAGGGCCTTTATCACAATAAAGAAGGCTGCAGCTGTCACATATTGACATTTGCTCATAGTGTGGCATAAGGTTGACTCTGTCGAAGCGCCAGGCCACCATGGCCATCGCATCAGTCACGGCTAAGCACATTGCATTGGGCAAGAGACGCTTACGCTCCAATTTACCCATAACCACGCCTACAGACTCCCACTACGAAGGAAACATCCTGCCAGAGTAGCTCCTTTGGAGTCCAATCGGAGGGTGACCCCTGGAGAAATTAAAAAGAAGGTGACCCAGGGGAGTGTGTGCCCTCAACGCATGGTAAGCTTCGAGGACACCTTGGGTACCACCACAGCTGCCACGAAAATGACAGATTATTTCCCTCCTCTGGGACAAGCGGGCAAGGACCTGCTGATTGATCAGGCTTCCGATCTCATTGAAGATCTTCTGAGCTCTGATCCCTGCCTGGGAACTAAAACTATTGAGACAGTTGTCCGTGCCTTAATACCCTACTGCCAATAGTGCAAATTGACTCATTCATTTTGTTTCTTACCCCAAACAAAGCTTTGACGTCTTCATCTGTTTCTTCTGGTTAGCACAAACAGATGTTAGTAATCAACAAACCTGAAATTGACGTGGCTCAGCGGACATTATTCCAGAATTATTCAGATCAATTACATCTGGTTCAATCAGCGATGAGGAGGCAGAAGGGAGCATACAAACTCTGGGTCATGTGAGCAACTACTCACTGGTCTTGGATGACAGCAATTCACCTGTGGTCATGTTTTCTAAATTGGAATCTCTGTTGGGACGCCTGATGTCGAAAATGACTGCAATTGCCTCTAAACTCAATTTTCTTGATAACAGGGTGGACAAAATAGCTCACCAGGTGAACAAGCTGCTGAAAACCTCCTACCTTCACACGTGGAGCTTGTATAAACTCTCCTTAGGTTGGCTCTCCATCTCCAAAACTATACCTATTATTCCTGCCATGTTAAGCAATAACTTTGAGGTAAAGAACAGCCCCACAATGGAATCTGCCACCTTTCCTGACCGTAATATCTGGTATCAAAGGAAGAATAAGAAGACAACAAAACAGGGGCCATGTATGTGGATCTGTCTACATAAAAAAGGAAAATTGTTAAATCAAAAAAACTAAAGCCTCGGCTAATCCCATGAAAGAAGGGGGAATGGCAGAAGATGATTGACATATTGCCAACAGTAGGAAACCAGCATTCAACTGTGTGGTATGTGTTGACTTGGAGGTGGATGTCGAGGGAGAATCTGCAATGAAAATGGTGAGGCCTAAGGCTAATACCAACAGCAAACATGAAGATCAACTACTAAACTGTTCTTGTGGTAACATCGCAATGACAGGGCAGGGCAGTCTTGTGAATAAAGTGCCTGATGCAATTTTGCCTATTGGTAATTCTTTACCAATCACAAATGAGTCTTGTCTCTTCATCGGCAAGAAATTGATGGGCCCGATGGCATCCTCCTTACCTCCTTCCACAATTAAGGCAGATGAGAAATACCTTCCTGAAAACATTCCAACCAACAACAAAGGGAGGAAAAGTCTTCCTGTAGCTTCTCTGCCTCACAAGGTTATGCAGACACAAAGTTTATTCCTCAAGGCCCAGAATTGTTATTTGAACCGTTCTTGGTTCTTGAACCTGCTCTATGCAATTATACCACTTTGCCATATTAACAGCAGGGATAGAAAGATTGTGAGCATATGTGAGCAAACACAGCGTGCCACCTCTTATATTCGTTTGCATTCTGAAGACACCCTTTTTTTAGTCATGGAACAACATGATGCCCTCAGGGAGAAGGGCTCTGGCTCGTAAACATATGGCCGAACCACTGTCTCATGTGCATTTAAACCAATTAATGGCTAATTGTTCTGAATTGGCCAGTAGGAATCAGGAAACCAGGGGTTAAGAGACTCATTGGAAATGGTTGGCCAACCTAGTGTAAAAGAGGGGGGCTTGTGATTCCTAACCCTAACATGGGCCACCCTGTGTTGTCCCTAAATTGGAATTCTAGGGGGCACACACAATTATTCTTACACACGGGCCTATTTGAGTATTTGGATGGCTTGAGCATTGTTATTCTACTGGGTTAACAGCCCCCCTGACTCTAGATGGTTGGATCTTTTTAACCGGAGAAGGGCCCCAGGAGGTGACTCAAGGGAGGGGTTGCATTTGGGGTACACCACACCATGGATTTGAAGGAGCATAGTTGCACCTCATGTAGCATTCTGATGGGAGGTTGACCTGCCCAAACTCAGGAAGGGATAGGTGCCCCTGTGAGGTATTGATTATCGTGATCTACGTACCACCCTATGATATTGAGGTTGGTAAAATGCTAAGGGAAATGGAAGGTATTTTGAGTGGGCTAAAGACCAATGGCCCAATTCGCCTGTGCGGGGACTTAATGCTACAATTCCTTTGGTCGACATCAGCCATGTGGGAGATTTGCAGAGAAGGGGCAGGATCTCAGGTAGTGCATCTAGCCTACGAATGCATCTCTGGGGTTTAAGATGGTATAACTTGATATCCAGATATGGCTGTGTGATGTGAAATGGTGTTTGCCCATCCGATAATCCAGCTAATTTCACGCGGGTGGGCAACAGTAATAGCAGGATTTTGGACTATTGTTTATAGCTAATTGTCCCTCACTTGTTCTTGACCTGTGTCTTTAACCATGTTCTGAAAGCAATCATTGCTCATCTTGAGTTGATGTCCAAGGGGCCGATAGAGGGATCCACTGGGGTATTAAACATCAATAGGACCCAGAGCTGAATTTCAGGAAAGGATGCCAACTTCACCAGGGCAATTTGTGTGTGTCATAATTCTCTGCTCAAGTTTTTTAAACAATCCCTCATTGTTGGTGACCCTGTTTGAGAAAGCCTTGTATACTATTCGGGAGTGTTCCTTAACAAAAAATAGACCCTGGGCGAGGGGACACTTTGGCAGGCCAAAAATCCACTCCAATAAATTTGACAGTGCTATTCTTAAAAGAAAAAGGGAGCTGAGAGGAGAACTGCAGCATTGCTAAGGTTGTAACCTCCCCAGCTTCACATAGCATTAAGACCAAAGCCGCCAAAAGAAGGTACTCAAAATGGCTAAAGAGCCACAAATATTCCAAAGATTGTCAACTGCGGCATGAATTAGTTGCGTCTTTGCTAACAAATGAATGCTGTATCTGAGCAGGCTTAAATATGCCATATCACTCAGGTTCTCAGTGGAGACCTTTCTGCCGATTTGGGATGGAAACCTCTGGTAGCTAATTGGATATATGCCTTGGAACCATTTGACATCTTGAGGTTGATTATGAACAGTAAGGCACCCAGAGCACCTGGTCCTGATGGGATATGTAGTTCACTAGTAAAATCTGATTCAGACCTCTAGCGTTACATCGCCTGTTTAAAAGCAGAGAGATGCTCCAGACGATACCCTGTTCTTGGCGAGATAACATCATTGTCCCCATATTAAAAAAGGGAAGACAAGAGGACCCTAGTCATTAACGATTTCTGTTGAGAATATTTCCCAGATATTATTAAAAGATCTTGATGCATGGGCAGAAGGGGCTAACATCATACCCCTAAATCAAACGGGTTTCCATAAAAAAATCGAACACAAACACTAACATTCTCAAAATAACTACGATCATAAGGCAGGCGGAAATCAGGAAACTCCCAATCTATGTGGCATTTATTGATTTTAGCACTGCATTTGATATGGTAGACCACATTAGGCTGTGGCATAAACTGGAAAGCAGTTCTATTCCGTTGGGACTACTAAAGATGCTTACTCAATTATACTCCCATAACAGGGTTAAAATCAGGCTGGATAATCATGGCAGCACAACAGCATGGATACCCACGTCTAAGGGCCTGAAACAGGGATGTACTTTGGCCCCCATGTGCTTTAACCTGTATCTGTCCGATCTGGGTGAGGCATTGAGGAATCCGTCCAATATCCCAACAAACCTAGGATCTGTTCCAATCCAGTGGTTGGGATATGCAGATAACCTGGTAATTTTAGATCTGACATCAGGAAGCCTTCAAGCCATGTTGCAAATACTAGCAGTATATGCAGAGAAAAATTCTCTGGTGATAAATATCACCCAAACTAAAATTATGATATTTGACTCTGGGAAACGGGAAAGCAAAACTAGGACGTGGGAGCTTAATGGAAAGCCGTTGAGCATGGTCTGTACATATAAATATCTAGGACTGCACCTGAATGTTAAGCTAAGTACCCACTTCAAGGAAATCAGTCTTAAAAGTATCACACTAGAGGCTCTTTGTTCTTTTTGCGCAGAAGGCAGGGGGGGAATTGATTGGCTCTCTGATGCAGCTGTACCAATTGAAGATCACCTCACTGGTACTGTATGGTGCCAAAACCAGCAAAGTGGGAAGACCTTGCTACTGGGCCAAGAAGTGGTTAAATTGGGCACCTGAACTTGTACTAACAATGCCTTTGCACTTATTTAAAAAAAAACTATGAAGGGTACACTAGCAAAGCATGACTTTGAGTAGGCCATGATCAACCTGCATATAAAAAACACTGCCAGGAGAGCTGTTTTCCATGATTAGCTCTGGGGAATTACGATTTTAAACTGCCATGTATCGAGTGAAATAAAGGTTGTCATTTTTCTTACAACCTTGCCAGTTTCCTCTTTTTTGTTCTTGGCATCATTCAATTTTGGCAATTAAAACTTGGGAGTGCCGCTCGCCAGAACTGAGTTTTTCCACGCTGTTCAGTATATATTACATGGAAGCGTCCATGTAGTTATAGTTAAGTTGGTGTTTCCATAGGAAGAGCACTTTTTGGGCGGCTTATGACTTCGCTTCCGCTGGACGAATCCTCACCAAACTTTGCAAAAAAAAGTATATGGCCCACTCAGAATTTCTTTGCAAAGTTTGGTGAGGATTCGTCCAGGGGGGGCAAAGTTATAGGGGGGTCCCAAAACTTTTGTTTTTTCCCATAGACATAATGGGAAAAAAATGTGCGCACGCCTACAGCCCAAACCGCTGGATGGATTTACACCAAATTTGCGGCAGAAGTGGGGGCTTGGTCCCAAAAGCGTGCTTTTGCAAATTTGGTGTAAATCCGTCCAGTAGTTTTTGCTCCGCGGACAGTGCCCTGATTGGCCGAGCAGCTTACGTGATGTCCGCGGACATGCAACATGTTCACTGATTGGACGGCGTGGTGCATGAAGCACGTCAGATTTTGTGTGGCGCCCGCCATCTTGCATTCGCGGACGACCACGGACAGCGCAGTGAAACTTAGATTAAAAATTGTATATAGTGGAGTGTGTTGGTGTGTAAAAGTGTTTGCGGAAGGTGGGGGAGTATGAGGTAGCTTCAATGTTCTGTTTTTTTTATATGCTAGACACTTTTGTTGTGTTCGATTTGTCTGCGGACAACACGGCTGTTCTGAAATGTTCTATAGAAACTAAATGGTGGGGTGTTCTGAGGACGGACTATGTGTCCGTTTTGTTCGCAAGCAAGCTAAAATTGATCTAAGAAAACTCACGGTGTCCTTAAATGTTCGTACATAAACAAAATGGGGTGTCCTGAGGACGCTGTCCGTATTGTACTCTAACAAGTTGAATGTGTTCTAAGAACACACGCGGTGTCCTGAAAAACTCTGATTACTTACTGGTAATCTTCATTACTCCTAGTCCTACTCCTCCTCATCACAGTACTGATGACCCTCCTCACCCTCCCTGCGGGGAAGGTCCCATGCTCCGGTTTGGTAATATGAAACTGAGTGATGTGGATGTGGGGGAGGAGTTATAGGAATTTAAAGAAATAGAAGAAGGTCCTGTGTCGGAGGCAGGGGCCTCATGAAGTAAGTACTGGGATGAGGAAGAGTGGACGTGGAGGCAATGTTTGCAATTAAACAAAATGGGGGTGTTCTGAGAACGATGTTCGTATTGTTAGTTGTCGGGTTGAGAGTGTTCTAAGAACCCTCCTTAAGTCCGTTGACATTACAATTTCCTATGGCCATTACCCGCCTTTTTGTCCACTAAACAAACGATAAATCAGGCTGCTGTGCGTCGACATTATGTGATAATCCTATCACTTGCCCCATCGACCTGGCTGACCTGCTTTTGCGACACTAAATCATATCTCCCGCCCCTAAGCCTGACATTATCAAAGCATTCATATTCCCCGTCTCTCTCCATGACGGTACAGGGTGCGTAGCCAAACGCGCTCAGTCGTCTCCAGTCCTACACGACTTTACACAGAACCTGGAAAACAACACAGATCATCTCACAACACAGCACGCAACAATTCGGAATATGAAACTGTGATTTAAAAGCAAACAGCAAGATTGTACATTTCGTAAAGTACTTTTATTTGACATCAAATGTTTAGAGAATATTCAGCGATTTGCATTTGTCTTTGCTGTCGATCCGCAAAAAGTTCATCTTGAGTCACGCGCTGTTCCTTTGCGGTACACAGGGTGTTGGTTTATGATAAAAGAAGCACTATGGTCGCACTAATAATCGGAAGGCTGCTCCAACAATGAGGCATTAGACCAGCATAATGGTTGGTATGTTGCTTCTAGCCGCTGAAAACCAATGAAATTCAATAAAAAAAGTTGCTAAAGGGACGTTATGGTTCCAAGTAAAACCGAAAAACCCCTGAAATTCACCAGTTATGGTAACCTAAGCAATCATAACTCACCCCACCACCGTGCCCTGCTAAAACAAACACCCAGGACATCAAAGCTGACATCACAAATGTCATTGATGACATCAATGATGACATCACATGTGCGTTTACTTTTCATGAAAAGTCTGTACAAGGGATTCTTATTGTAATGTTGATAAAAAAGTGTCAAGGATCATTGGAATAAATATCATGAGGTACGTAGTGCATTAAGCAATGCATTGATCCAAATAGCATTCTATTATGACATTTCTTTCAGTACTAAGGTACAGATGTAGAAATATAGGTATAGTGTGCAGCAGACACGATGGAGATGCAATATTAATAATCTTGCCATTTTAAATACTAACATTATAAATGCTTTCTTATTAGAGTTCGGCCTACTATAAACATTTAATAATACCTAATAAAGCCCACTTAATACATAATTGCAGTATTGTAAACAAATCACAAACAGACAACAACACATACAAATATGAGCATATAGAGGGAAAATGAAGTAAACAAAATAACAGCAGTATTACCAGACAATCTTCATAACCTACGGCACTTCCGCCATGCACCCAAGACTCTAGGCTCTGCCCACAACCACCTCAGCATAACACACCCATAGAAACAAACACCTACCCAATGATCACAACCCGAAAACATAATACATCCACCTCAAAACCTATGCACTTCAATTCCATTCTAAAAAATAACTACAACCAACTTACAAACTCTTCAATACATATCCTCTTGACCCAATGCTCTTCTAACGACCCAAAACCAACATCATATTAAACTAAAATAGCCAGTAATGCGCCCAGTGTTTAGTATGTTGCGGTGACCATATCATGGCCTTCTCCCACCTAAACAAATAAAGCATTTGACCAATCTCTTACTCTCCGACCCTCTCCAAGCACTCATACACACCAACACACTCCCCAAAATTGGATTTATGCTCACTTCCATGCCGCACTGTCCGCGGATCCGATATGGCGAGTGCATTGAAACAATATGACGCACCTCATGCCTCATCCCAGTTAATCAGAGACCACGTTGCATGTCCGCCGACATGATGCAAGCCAATTAGCCAATCGATGTCCTGTCCGAGGAGTAAACATGGTAGTGGTTATGTTTATGTTTATGTTTAACATTTATATAGCGCACCGGGTACCGTAGGGCTTAAGGGCGCTTCGAAACGAAACATTCACAATACACAAACGGACAGGCGGGTAAAACCCAAATAGAAGCAGAGGGTTCGTATACAGAGAGAAAGCACAGATGAGAATCCAACCTACGAAAAGAGAGCAGTTTTCAGCCCTTTTTTTTAAAGATTTCTACGGAGGTAATAGTCCTCAATGTAACAGACAATGAGTTGCAATTCAGAGGGGCTGCTGAGATGAAGGCTGAGTCTCTGTATTTTTTGGTTTTCACACGTGGCATGGCCAGAGTGTTTGTTTCATCGGAACGCAGGGAGCGGATGTTATTTTTTACTAAGACTAGTTCTTTTAGATATAGTGGCATAACTCCATCTATGCATTTCTGGGTGATAAGAAGCAATCTAAACATAATCCTCGCTTTTACCGGTAACCAATGGAGGCTGCGCCGAGCCTCCGACACATGGTCTCTTTTTGATAAGCCTTTCACAACCCTGACTGCTCCATTCTGAATAGCTTGCAACCGGTGGATGTCAGAAACCGGCAACCCTATGAGTAGGCTGCAGCCATAGTCAATCTTAGAGCCGATTATGGCCCTTGCCAAAGTTTCCGCATTGGATTCTGATATGAAGGGTCTCAAACAACGAAACAATTTGAGAAAATATGAGGCAGAGGAGACCAAATTGTTCACTTGGGCGTTCATGTTAAAGTTTTTATCCAGGTAAATGCCCAAGGTTTTCACCTTGCTCATAACCTCAATGTAACAGCCATCAATAATGAATGATTTATAGCTGGGACCTAATTTGTCTAGCTTGGTCTCTGAGCCAGTAATTAAAAGCTCAGTTTTTGAGCTATTAAGAGCTAAGCCATTCAATACCATCCATTCCTGGATTTTCTTATATATTTCGTTGATCCTTGCTTTGTCTTCTGCATGGGAAAATGATATGGGGATGACACATTGGGTGTCATCCGCATAGTTCGCAAATATGATCCCCTCATTCTCGAGCATCTGAAAAAAGGGAATCATAAATATCATAAATATATTATAGAAGCAAGGCGACACGCAAGCACCTTGGGGAACTCCATACGTAAGTATGGTCGGTTCTGCTTCTGCAATGTCGCTGACCACTCTATTTAGTCTATTCTACAAATCTAAAATCATGAAAAGAGAAATATGACCACCATCCATTCTCTGTAGGAGATGAGATTTGAGTGCCAACAAAGCTGTTTCGGTGCCGTGATTCAAACGGAATTCGATTGAAATTTATGATAGATTTGGTTTTGTTCCAAATAACTCTGATCTGATTATAGGCCACCCTGTCCAGGATCTTTAACAAGAACGGGGTGTGGTGATAGGCCTATAGTGAGAGGGCAGAGGTTGGGTTTTTTTAACAAGGGAGTGATCCATGCTTTTTTTTTATTGTCAGGAACTTTATTTGCTAAAAGGGAGGCATTGACAAACTTGGTTAGGGCTGGAATGAGGACCGGAGGACACTCTTTAATTATGAGCGAGGAGCAAGGATCCCCTTTATAACTTGTGGTTTTTAGATTAGAAATTATCTTAGACAAGTCTTGCTCTGAGATGGGTTGAAAGCTGACCGCAGCTTGACCCTCTGGATTACTAATGGTGGTCAGGGGGCTCTTTTCTAAAACCTGAGTCGAAAGGCCAAGTTTCTTCGCCTCAATACCTTCTCTAATTTTAGTCAGTTTGTTGGATAGGGCGGATTGAATCTCCGTACACCATGCCTTATCTTTACTGAAAGTAGCTTGAGCAGGTCTGGGTGCATGAGCCTGTTCTTTTAAGATTTTAAACAGTTCACAGCTGTTAGACTTAGCCTCTTTAATCCTGGTGTCAAAGCATTCCTTCTTAGCAGAGTAGATTGCTGTTTTATAGACCTTTGCAGCTTTGTTATAAGCAACAAGGTCTATGCAGTTATTATTTTTGCGCCAGGTGTGTAACAGCTTGATTGTCTTAGATTTAAGTAACTGAAGCTCCTTGCTGGACCATGAGTTGCGTACCTCTACGGGTATTGATTTAGTTTTCAATGGTGCCAAAGTCTCTGTTATAGAGCTCAGCGCCTCAGAGAAAGTACAAGACATTTAATCTAAATTCTCCGTGCTGCTCATCTGTTTGTTAAGAGAAGCGGCCCATTCCGCCATATGTGTAAGATTTAACTTCCTGCGGTTACGCGTCAAGATGGATATTTTGAGAGGAGGAACTTTCTTTTCATAGTAATCCATCTGAATTGAAAAATAGATGCAGAAATGATCAGACCAAGGGCCCGCGAGCACCTCTTGATCAGTGAGGTTGAGATTCAGAGTCGAAACCCAATCCAGGGTGTGTCCCTTGATATGAGTTGGAACTCGAATATGTTGAAACATCTCAAGAGAATCGAGGATAGTTATCATATTCTTGGCTGACACATCCGTGGCACATCCCAACCACAAATTAAAATCACCCACAGGAAGAAGTTTAGTTTTTGGTTTGAGGAAAGCCAGTAATGAGCTATTAAGAGACGCTGCGAAATTGGGATCAGTTGAGGGAACTCTATATAATATCACAACATTCACGGTAGTTTCTGCATTAATGGACACCTTAACCCTCAAAAGTCCTGCACCATGTATAGGGTTGATCTTACATTCCCAAGTTTTAAAGTGAGATTTAATAATAAGTGCAACCCCCCCTCCCCTGCAGGAAATCCTATCCAATCTGACAATGTGATACCCTGCAGGGGTATCCAGTTCCAATATGGGATCCGCTGGGGAGTGGACACAGATATCACTAATTTTTTTAGACATACTTTTTCATTGTTTTAAAAAAAAACTACTGGTCTGATTTTCACCAAATTTACAAAAGCATGCTCTGGGTTTCCAAGCCGCAGCTCCTGCCGCAAATTTGGTGAAAATCCATCCAGCGGTTTGGGCTGTAGGCGTGACAGAAATTCTTTCTCCATTCAGTCTATGGGAAAAAAAGAAATTTTGGGACCTCCCTATAACTTTGCCCCCCCAGACTAAACCTCACCAAACCTTGCAAAAAAAATCAGAGTGGGCCATATAGGTTTTTTGCAACGTTCGGTGAGGATTCGTCCAGGGGGAGCAAAGTTATAAGGCACCCAAAAAGTCCTCTTCCTATGGGTTTAGCAACTTAACCATAACTACATGGCCGCTACTGCAGGCCATGTAATATATATATTACATGGCCACGGTGGTGGCCATGTAGTTATGGTTAAGTTGCTGTTTGCATAGGAAGAGCACTTTTTGGGTGGCTTATAACTTCGCTCCCCCTGGACCAATCCTCACCAAAAGTTTGCAAAAAAAGTATATAGCCCACTCTGAATCTTTTTTGCAAAGTTTGGTGAGGATTCGTCCAGGGGCTGCAAAGTTATAAGGGGGGTCCAAAAACTTTTTTTTCCCCCCTAGACTGAATGAGGAAAAAACTTTGCTCGCGCCTACAGCCCAAACCGCTGGACGGATTTTCAACAAATTTGGACCAGGAGTAGCGGCTTGGTCCCGAAAGCGTGCTTTTGCAAATTTGGTGAAAACCCGTCCAGTAGTTTTTTTTTAAAATGACCAAAAAGTAGGTAAAAAAAAAATAGTGATATCTGTGTTCGGTCCGCAGACACACTTCCCTGTTTGCTCTGCGGACAGTGTCCTGATTGGCCAATCGGCTTACGTCATGTCCGCGGACATGCAACGTGTTCGCTGATTGGACGGCGTAGACCATGAAGCGCATCAGATTTTCGGTAGCGCCCGCCATCTTGGATTCGCAGACGTCCACGGACAGCGTGGTGAAACTTGGTTGAAAAATTGTATTTAGTAGAGTGTGTTGGTGTGTAAGAGTGTTTGGGGAGGGTGGAAGAGTATGAGATGGGTTAAATGTTGTATTTTTTATGTGGTGGACTCTCTTGTTGTATTCGATTTGTCTGTGGACAACACGGCTGTTCTGAAATGTTCTAAATAAACTAAATGGGGGTGTTCTGAGGACGCAATATGTGTCTGTGTTGTTCCCAAGTAAGGTGAAACTGTTCTAAGAACACTTGCAGTGTCCTGAAATGTCCTTAAGTAAAGAAGTTAGAGGTGTCCTGAGGACGCTGTCCGTATTGTTCGCTGGTAAGTTGAAATAGTTCTAAGAACACTCGCGGTGTTCTGAAATGTTGTTAAATAAATAAAATGGGGGTGTCCTGAGAACGCGGTGTCCTGAAATGTTCATAAATAAATAAAATCGGGGTGTCCTTAGAACGGTATGTCTGTCCGTTTTGTTCGTAGATAAGTTGATAGTGTTCTAAGAACACTCGCAGTGTCCTAAAATGTTCGTAAATAAACAAAATGGGGGTGTCCTGAGGACGCTCTCCGTATTGTTCGCTGGCAAGTTGAAAGTGTTCTAAGAACACTTGGGGTGTCCTGAAATGTTCGTAAATAAACAAAATGGGGGTGTCCTGAGGACGCGGTCTGTAATTTTCGCTGGCAAGTTGAAAGTGGTCTAAGAACACTCGCGGTGTCCTGAAATGTTCGTAAATAAACAAAATGGGGGTGTCCTGAGGACGCTGTCCGTGTTGTTCACTGGCAAGTTGAAAATGTTCTAAGAACACTTGCAGTGTCTTGAAATGTTCGTAAATAAACATAATGGGGGTGTCCTGAGGACGCTGTCTGTATTGTTCGCTGGCAAGTTGAAAGTGTTCTAAGAGCACTTGCGGTGTCCTGAAATGTTCGTAAATAAACAAAATGGGGGTGTCCTGAGGACACTGTCCGTATTGTTCGCTGGCAAGTTGAAAGTGTTCTAAGAACACTCGCGATGTCCTGAAATGTTCGTAAATAAACAAAATGGGTGTGTCCTGAGGACGCTGGCCATATTGTTTGCTGGCAAGTTGAAAGTCTTTTAAGAACACTCACGGTGTCCTGAAATGTTCGTAAATAAACAAAATGGGGTGTCCTGAGGACGCTGTCCGTATTGTTCGCTGGCAACTTGAAATTGTTCTAAGAACACTCGTGGTGTCCTGAAATGTTCGTAAATAAACAAAATGGGGGTGTCCTGAGGACGCTGTCTGTATTGTTCGCTGAGAACTTGAAAGTGTTCTAAGAACACTTGCGGTGTCCAGAAATGTTCGTGAATAAACAAAATGGGGGTGTCCTGAGGACGCTGTCCATATTGTTCGCTGGTAAGTTGAAAGTGTTCTAAGAACAATTGCGGTGTCCTGAAATGTTCGTAAATAAACAAAATGGGGGTGTCATGAGGACACTGTCCGTATTGTTCGCTGGCAAGTTGATAGTGTTCTAAGAACACTTGCGGTGTCCTGAAAAGTTTGTAAATAAACGAAAAGGGTGTGTCCTGAGGACGTGTCCGTGTTGTTTGCAAGCAAGCTCAAACTGTTCTAAGAACACTCGCAGTGTTTTGAAATGTTCGTAAATAAACAAAATGGGGGTGTCCTGAGGACACTGTCCGTATTGTTTGCTGGCAAGTTGAAAGTTTTCTAAGAACACTCATTATGTCCACGGACATTAAAAGTTCCCATAAGGCATAGTTAAAATGTTTGACTTTATGGGTGTGATATGCTGCGGTGGTCGTTGTGGCCAGGGCATAGAGTCTTGGGAGCATGGCCATATGGCCATGCAGCCAAGACTCTATGCCTTGGCCACAACCACCACAGCATATCACACTCATAGTGGCTTATAACTTTGGGATCCAAAAACAAATGTATAAGGAACAAAGTTATAAGCCACTATGGGTGTGATAAGCTGCGATGGTTGTGCTTATTATAATATACTTACTGTTTGGTTTAGTAACCGGAGTACATGTATTTATTGTTCATTTCTTTGATAAAAGAAAAGATCATGTTAGTATTCGTATTTTGAAACGACTTATAACATTGAATAAACAACATTATTGTTTTTTACCCTCATATTTAGTACATTACAAACCAGTGTACTGTGCAATTTGCTCAGTTTCTGTGTTTGTTGCTAAAATCATTGGGTCTGTGGGAGAAAAACAAATCCATGTTGGATTAAAAAAAAAACTTTTTTTGTTATGCTACAGTCTATTTTTTTGTTTTTTTTTCAGTGTTCACTTGTTGTTTCTGGCTAATGCTCTATATATTGGCTTCTTGCAGATTTTTGGAGAAGTTACATATGATTTATTTTTTTGGATATTGTAAAATGTTGTAGCAGTTAGAAACCAGTTGGCGTATTCTAACTGTCTATTTTTTTAAATATATTTTAGTGCTATTGATTTATCTGTTTGGATATTGTAAAATTTTGGGCCAGTTAGATACCAATTGGCATATTCTAACTGTCTATATTTTTATATAATTTAGTGGTATTGATTAATTAGTTTGGATATTGTAAAATTTTGGGTTAGTTAGATACCAGTTGGTGTATTCTAACTATCTATTTTTTGCTCTAATTTAGTGGTTTTCATTTATCTGATTACTTGTTGTAGAATCTTTGGGCAGTTAGATACCTGTTGGAATATTCTAACAGTTTATATTTGTTTACTACAAGTTTAGTTAAGGTTTAAGTACAATTTAGTTAATACATTTTGGTTTTAAGAACATTAAATAAGCCTTTGAAAGATTTGCTGGTAATCTCTGCTTTAGAGTAATGGTACTATCATTACATTCAAACCATCCACATTTCTTTTTTATATATGCAGTGTAGTGACCTGAATTGGTTGTGGCTCCTGCGTGGTAGAGTATACCTTTTGTTGTGAAGGTTTTCTTACCAAGTGATACTTGACCATGTGTGAATCCAGTCAGCTTGCAGTTGTGTTTGGTACCATCTGCATTGTAACGTAGAAGCATTAGTATTACGTATTTACTATGTGGTTGTATTAATAAGGTGGAGCGATTATCCGAATTGCAGGTAGTACATAATCTACCATGGTTTGCATTTTGTACAAGTTGCTGAAATGGAATGGATTCACAATTAGGTATTGATATATATACAAAGTGTTCATTAGGGATTTCTTCTTGTGTCACATTGTTGCAGAGAGTGCATGTATGTCTCCACATGTATGAAATCTGGAAGATTTCATTTATAGGTATGTTTTTATTTTCCAGTACTTGTAGTAAGTACATTATAAATTCTTGTGGATCTTCCTTTGAGTTTATAGTGAATTTAACCATTCCATCACAGTAGACCAATTGTTGTCTTATTCCATAAACACTATACATGTTGTCAGGATTGTTTGTTGCGTTTCTATGAAGTACTAACATTTGCAGACACAATTGGTCTGTACCGTGTAAGTAAATGTTGTCAACAATTGGTGGCAATTGAAATAGAATATTCATTGCTACATTTGCATAGAAACTTACTCCAACTATATTTGAGAGTTTAAATGGACCAGTTAGTTCTGTATCTGATTGATTTTTTTTTTAGTTTGTCTTCCTTCTTTGTCAAAGTACCTGATTTACTTTCCCTAATTGGTTCTTTTATGTTTGTGGTACTTGATGAAGTTTTAGTTTCTTTTACTCTCTTTGGAGGATTTGCAGTGACATCCTGTTGCATTTCTGTTTGATTTAGTTTTCTTTTACAACGTTTTACTTTTTGTGGAACAGAATATGTGTTTAGATGGTTGGTGTATAGTGAGCGAAGTCCATTGTATTCTAAAATGCAAGGAATATCAGCATTTACTTTACTTGCATCAAAGTTGATTAGAAATAGACCGTCAAGTGTACGTAAGTGTGATAGTGCTACGTAGCTCATGCCTTCTTTCAAAGACTGTGTTACCAATGTCTGTCATTGCTTTGTCTAGGGTAAGACCTTGTGATTTATGAATGGTGACTGCGTATGCAAGAGTTAGAGAAAATTGTTCTCTGCGTACATACATGTCTTTGAAGAGAAGGAATCGAGCTGTTGAGTGTCCTATCCTTTTTACTTCTGAAAGTTTGTCAAAGAGAATATTTACAAACTGAATTTTGTTGTCACGTGGGTATGTTTGAAAGCCAACAACTGTACCCAGTGATCTATTAATTAGTCCTTGGTCCATGTCAAGGTTACGTTTAAGCATTACTCTGCAATTTAAGGATAATTTTAATATCTTTTCCAACCCAGCTGTGTTGGAGACTGAATTGTCTAAACTATTTAGTCTTGTTGTGGCTTGCTCACACATCGGTAGTGTCATACCATGTACATCTAGTTTGTCTGTGGCGCTAATTTCCATTATTGATTGCATTTCTTTATTTAACATTATTTCATTGAATTTGAAACAGCTTGCAAGAGTTGGCATTATACAATTGACATTTTTATGGGCTAATTGTTCCATAACATCTGTAGCACATGCATTATCACCATAAAGTGCATGAATGTGCCGGGTTTTCAATATTACTTGTGCTTCCTTAGATAGTATACCAACTCTAATACTTTTTAAGATGTTGGCATAAGTGAGATCTGCAGCTTGCCGTATGTTGTCTGTTAATTCTCTGTATTGGAAATGTTGCCAAAGGTTGACATTTCCAAAGCTGCCAACAGTTTTACGGCAGAGTTTGTGTCCTAATATTTAAAAAATAGGCTCACCTTTTACTGGTGTCAATTGAAGAAGATCTCCGAAAACAATAATGTGTTTTCCTGCAAAGAACTCTTCGTAGTTTGTTTTGAGTACTTCTTGTAATCTGAGGTGAATCAAAGCCAACATTAAGTTGGACACCATGCTCACTACATCTATTAGTAGCATTTTCATTTGTTGTAATACTCTGCGTAGTTACATTGCAGCTTCTGTAGAAAGTTTGTAATGGTCTAATTTGTTTTGGTGTTCTACTGGCAGGAGTAGTAATCGGTGTAAAGTGACACCGCCTATGTTGTAGGCAGCTAAACCTGTGGGCGCAGTGACAACAGCTGACAGTTTGTTGTTTGTCAATTGTTGAAGGAACTTACTGATGATTTTGATTAGGAATATTGTGCCAGAACCAGCTTCACCACTGACGTACAGTAGTATAGGTTTGTAATTTTGGCAGGTGCATTCTTTGTTTTCATGTTGTACACCATGTGCAATTTCGTTTGTTACTTCTTGAAAAATGCTAAGTTGCTCATTGTTTAGTTTTGATTGTAGTATAGTTAAGTCTTCTTTATCTTCATACTGACACATGGTGTTTTCTACTTCGGTCATAGCTAATTCTGCCTCATTTGTTATTAGTGGTTCTCCCAGTGGTTCTTGGCTTCCTGTTACAGAAGGTTGACTACCGTCAGGAGTGTCCTTTTCTAGTTGGGCCTGCAGTTCTTCTTCGTGTTGCGGTTCATTGTGCAACATTGTTTTGTACTGTGTAAAGTTTACATCAGTTATAGTGCTTTCATTTGCTTTGAAAGCATCCTCATATGAGTCATAGTTATCTAGTAATTGTTCTTCTTTTCTCCATGGTTTGAAGAGTTGTAGCAGGGACATGTAATATACTTCTTTATGTTGAGGAGTCTTTAATGACAATTTGATATGATTAATTAAATTTGGTTTAGTGAGTTTAACTAAGCTGCCTTCACAGTTTGCCACTCTGTATTTACCTGTTTTTTCATCAGGTTTAATATTATTTTTGGATGTGAAGTTTTGGGCTATGTGGTATAGACACATGGTTTCCAAAGTATTACTTCTGTTTGGGTAGCATGTGTCCAATAAATTGTTTTTTAAAATGTCTTGGCTATTGTTTCAATATCTCCGTATGATTTTCGAACTCTTTTTCTAGATTTAGCAGGACCAAGACTTAGCCATACTATATTTTCAGATTTACCATACAATGCAGAACCAGTTAAACGATCTGCTGCTTCATAGGATCCACATTCTCTATGGGAAAGCATTTTTATGCCCAAGCTGTATAATTTCTGAGACAATGTTTTATCTGATGACAGGTCATTCCGGAGGTCTTGGAGCTCTGTTTTTTCTGCTTTGGTTAAGTATGCTGTAACATATCGTGCAACTGCTTTGGAATTGTCTGCAATGTACTGCACATCTATGTTTGCATTCCATAAGTGGGCTATGACTGCATTGTAATCATTGATATATTTTTCTTCTTCTGTTCATTTTATGTAATAGGTATTTTTAGGTGACTTACCTTTAACACTATGTCTAACTGAAGACATGAGGTTGTTCACTTGACCTGTATTTGTAACCTGTCTAGGGAAACCAAAACGGCATTTGGTGTAGTATTTCCCTTTGTTTTTGTATTTGCGACGACAATATTTACCACATTTGTGTCTTTGAAATTGTAAAATGTGTGCATGAAGATCACTATTTGTGGCTTCTGATGGAATTTCACAAGTGACATATTTTTCAATAAACTCTAAAACAGTGGCATCAATGTCTTGACCAAATTTAGGAGCATCTTTAATCCCTAAAGGCATGTGGATATGCAGTGCTCCTCTGGCTTGGTATTCTTTTCTCCAAAAGAAGTGTTGCACTTCTCCAAGGGGAGGAACAGTTTTATTACAAATAAAGTGCAGCATAGCAATGAGGCGATGGTGAAAATATCTTGAAACATTAACAGGATCCAGAGAACAAAGTTCCCCAGGTGTTAGTATATATTTGTTTGTTTTGTTTTTGTTTGATATGCGTAGGAAATCTTGTAAATCTTCCCATGCATATTCTGCACAAATTAATGTAACAAACCAAGTGGGTGGGCCAAAGTTTCTGATCATACAACGTACATCTCCATGACGTCGAAACCAGTACTCTTTAGTACCACGCATAATTGCAAATAGATTTGTAATATTTGATTGTAAAACCTCATCTTTTTGTTGCACTTTTTGTAGTAATTGAGTAGCTGACATATTTTGAAAGTGGGATCCTGATTTTAATGTGTGTGCAACTCCGTAAAATAAAGTTGCTAGTTCACTTTCAAAGAGTAGGTGGAATAAGTATTCAACATTTTGTCTAAAAATGGGATCTTCAGAATACATCCGTAATGAGCGGTATTCTGATGCTGATATTTGAATAGGTCTATCATCCTACCTTCCTCCTTTGCCAGTAGGAAAGAGTAGAGGAAAAGCATGTGCTTCTTTACTTTTTTCCCATATGCTGATTGGTGATCCTTTTCTTTGACGCATTTGGTATGTTTCTAGTGCGTCTTCTATGGTGTCATTAGAGTGCAATGGATGAATTGTCTAATACTCTAAAGTATTTGATATTGTAGCAGGATCTAGGAGCTCAAATTGACAAGCTTCTTGTGTCTCTTGAATTATTTCAGTTGTATCCTTCAAGTTTTCTTCAATATTAATTTCTTTGTAGTATTCATTATTTTCTTTAAGATATTGCAAGGCTTGTCTAACTTTATGTAAATCTACCAGCGGTTGCCATTTTTTTTGTCTTTTGTAGGTACTCCATTTACTAAGATAATTAAAGATTCCTGCATTGGACGTTGCACTCCTAGAGTGTGAACATGTTTTTTTTAGATCTAATGGTAAATACACTACTTTTCCACGAATACCTTTCACTAATTCAGAGGGAGGTAATTTTGCTGTTTTTGGTTGAAGGCATATTATTGCTTGAAATGGGTGTACTGTTTGAATTATGATGCTCTCATATAAATTAAGTTGTTGTAGGGGTTTTGGTAGTGGATATAATTCCAAATTATTTGTGATAGCACGTGAAGGAGTTTGGTTGTTGTCATGTTTTGTAGTGCAGTAACTGCAAAGTATTAAGGGGTCAGTTATTTCATATTTGTTTTCTGCTATAAGGTAGAGAACTAGTTCAAACCATTTAGAATCTTCATTGTCTTCAATTTTGTATGATAGATCTACAGTTTTTGTGTTACTTTTATAAAAAGTTCTGTGGCAACATACACACACATGATTTGGTACTTCAGCTGATGTACTTTTAAATTTTAGTATTTCTTTTTTGTATGTGTGAAGTAAAAGGTTTCCATGTGTAGAATTGTTGCTAATTTGGTTTAAAGCTATTTCATTTTGTAAGTGGCTTTCACTTCCAAAATATTTTTTCTGTATATAGTCCATTTCTTCAAGTAGGTCTTTTGCTGTACCATGTAGAAGAATGTTATTTAAATTGGCTACTGCTAAAGAAGGACTTTTAGCATAGTACCGTTTATAGACTACATTTCTAATAGTTGAATGATGTGTTGATATCCTTTTGATATCATGGAGGGTGGGTTTGCAAATAGGTCCTGTAATGCAGGCCAATGAATGTCCTTGTAGTCCTGTGCACTTGCGCACTGGACAGGTATCCATAATTTGCAGTAGTTTAATTTGGATTTTGTCTTTGCCTTTCACATATTGATTGAGGAATTGGCGTAAAGACTTGAACATTTTTTTGGAATAGTACACATTGACGTGCATGGCCATTTGTCCACTAGACGTTCTGATTCAGTTGAATGGAGAGGTAATTCTAAGTTTTCAGGGCATATTTTTGTAAGCAGTACTTCTTGTTCCATTATGGTATTATTAACTTTTTCATAACCTCGACCACTGCTATGTATGGCAATAGTATTTGTTTGCTTTTGTTTGTATGCTTCTTCATTAAAGTCTGGTTCTGTGCTTGTAGTGTGACTCCATTCACCTCTGCAGATATTTAAAAAGTTCTTTCTGTTGACATTTTGTTTATTGAGAAGTCTTTTTTTGTAATTTAGTCATTAGTTTTGTTAGTGGTTTCATTTTGTTTAACACTAAAAATAATAACTTTCTTTTGAGAAGAATTGCACTATCAACACTTCTAAGATTAATTTCCTACGATAGGTTTTAAGGGTTGAACCTGGTTTCTCTCCTGTTTTTATAAGATTTTGAAGGACTCTGTGACGGAACATTTTGGCTAAAAATACTTTTCTTGGTATGCTTACTTTGCACTATATCAAGATTTAAAGAAGCAGTTTTATCTGTAGTGATAGCTGATTTTTTGTTAATTGTTTTCTGGTTTGTTTTACATTTTGATAGATTATGCACAGTTTCTGCACTTGAAACTTCTTTTGTTTCACTAAATGACTTTATTAGCTGTTTTGTTTCAACTTTTCTTATAAATTCTGCTAGAGATGGATGCTTATGTTGGACACTTCTATTTTCATTTGTTCTGCCTCTGCGTTGCTTTCTACGGACTTGATTTTTGGTAGGCATTCTTTAGGGTCTGTTGAAAAAAATAAAGAAGGTATGTGTTGGGGTGTTCTGCAATGTATGTGTGCTGTTTGCATGAGTGTTTCAGTAAGATGATAAAGATGTATGTAATGGTGTGTGATTGTGCATTGAGCAACTACAACTAGTAGGGATGGGTATTCTTGAATTAATGTGTTACTAAATTGGGGTTCATATGACAGAAAAAAGTAAGCTAGTGGTGTGGAGAAGTACAAATAGTAAATCTAATGCTATACAATTAAAACCGTTGTTTGTTCTATAACATCAAAATTCTAGTGGCTGAGTTGGGTAATTTGTGTGTCGGAAAATAGGAATTTGTGGGTCATTCTGGCTGTAGATCGCTGTTTAAGAAATGGGGATTTTTTAACAGAATGGTGCACAATCTCTATTTATATAGGCACAGAAATAGCATGAATTAACCCCACACAGTGTTTGAGTAATAATACAAATATTATGTTGGTATTCAACTTACTTTTTTTCTAAAATGAGCAGGTTACTTCTTAGTTGTTCTTTGTACTTCAAATTCGGCTGCTTCTTTTCAGGAGCATGGTCTTCACTGCAATTGTAAAAGAAACAAATTAGTAATTTTGTTTGTATAGAGCACGGTTTTTAATTTAGACATTGATTTTTTTAATTGACATCCTCAGCGCCTTCCTCAAAACCATTACAACTATCTTATTCACATAAGATACGTCGCACCACTTCAATACATATCATATGTTCTTAATGAAGAAACTGTATTGCAATGACTAACTGTAGCAAACAAAATATCTTTACTATGCCTTGTAAAATTCATAATGTACCAGTCAAAACTGTTCCTGTAACTAAGCTCTTGCAAGTAATAGTGCCTCAATGTCATGAGCTGCTTGCGCTATATAAATATAAGTAAGTAAATAAATAAATAAATAAATAAATACATGTTTATATTATTGTACTAGTATTGTTGTTTGAGATTTGAACATAGTGTGTGCATGCAGTTTTGTTTGACTATATGCAGTCTATATTTTATTTAAAAAATGTTACTTCAACATGATTAGAATATGTGTGTGTAAAAAGAAATTAAATAGTATAAAGGTTTGTAAGTGACAGTTGATTTTAGGAGATGGAAAAAAGACAGTAAGTTCATTTTACAGATTATACAAGGTAAACGTCATTTAATCTGTTTATATGAAACTAGAAGAATTGTAAATGTACTTTACAGAAAATATGCATACCTGTATTTTGTGTACATGCATATGGATATGCATGGAGCTGCAAGTAGAAATCTTGGAGACTTGTACAGTATTTCTTGTAGATGGTGCTTGCCAATGATATGACACTTGTACTCAGAGAGATTCACAGTACATTTGCAGTGCTGATCTATGATGATGCAGTTAGATGTAGAGGTCTTGAATGTGATTGGTGCATGGTCATGTGATTTCTTAGCTATATCCAATGAGGGAATGGCACAGAGAGTGAAGTGGAAATGGTAGAAGGGCTGTTCATGTTACAATATGTCCACGGACATGGTGGTAGTTCGTGGACATCGGGTGTTACATCCGGGGATTTTTGGGTTGGGAAGCCATGCAAATTAGAATGAGCATAGAAAGGGATTGGTCAGGAAGGTTTAGTGGGTGTGTTGTGCCAGTAGAGAGTTTCTCAGATACTCTTTTTGCTGAGAGAAGAACACATGGCTATGGCTGTGTGTTTCAGAAAACAGATTGTTTGGATTTTGGGATATTCGTGGATACATTGGTTGAAGGTGCATGCAGAAAGCTGTGGAGTAGCTGTAGATCTTGGATTTCCACATGTGGAAGTACACTGGCATGGAGTACGTGGAATGAAGTGGTTGGACATGCTACCTCTCTGTGCTACTTTGGAGACAGAGCAACATCCAGATATAATTATAATTCATTAGGGAGGGAACAGTTTAGGACATGTGTCTGGAATTTCTTTGCAATTTGCAATGAAAGAAAGACTTGGGAAGGTCATGGACATGTTTCCAAATTCTCAAGTAATTTTTTCACGGATTGTGCAGAGACAAATGTTTGCTTCGTTCTTCTTCATTTGGTCCACAAATGGAGAAAGCAAGGCACAATGTCAATAAGGCTGTTTGTGCCTTTCTAAGAGATTTTGGCATGTCCTCTTTTCACAATTAAAATATTATGTTTCGTAGTACATACATTTTTCGAAGAGATGGAGTCCATCTAACTTATGCGGGCAATCAGATTTTTCTGAGAAATATACAAAATGCATTGCGACCTTTTTTTGAATTACAGCATCCATTTTGTAGTAGGCGTTGAGTATTTATAATTTTTCAAACACAAACACCACCAAAAGGCTCTTTTCAGAACCACCACTTCCTCCCAGAGAAAATTGCAATGGTTATGATAGGGTAGCACCCCAAAATTTTAGATGTCCGCGGACTTTCCGCAGACATTTAAAAAATACAAAGGGCCCTGCTTCATTTATTTTCACTTCTATTTCTTAACTGTGAAAGGCGGCTCTGAAAAGAGCCTTATTTTTTTATTTTTGTTGTTTTATATTTTTTTTATTTTTTTATACAAGACACACTAGGAGAGGAGGGGAAGGAGGGTAAAAGGGGGACACCAACCACAGGGATAATAAGGGGCGTGCTCAGAGAGGAAGGGTTTTATTTGGGTAGTGAGCAGATCTTCGATAGTCCCAAAAGCACTGCGAGGTTGCTCCCCCCTGCAGAGTACTGCGTCGCAGTACATACACACAACTGTGACCCTCGAAAGGTAAGGGTCATCAGCATTGTGTAGGGCTTTGAGGCAGCTTGAGTAATACGCTGTCCCACATGAGTGTTCCTTGTGGTGACAGGATCAGAACCGGAAGATGAAGTAGAGGAACTCAACCTGCTACGCTCCTCGCAAGGTACAACCCTGCGAATGGCCCCAGTGTGAAATTACCTTAGGTGTCGCTTCATGGTAGTGGTCCCAAAACTGTACGAACCAAGCCTCCCGTGACTGAGTACCATTTTGCACTTGTTGCAGGTAACTTGGTTCACACGAGCCTTAGGACCATTCCCATGAATGGTAAATAACCGCCAAACCCAAGACTCACGCCGAGTGCGGGTAGGAAGGAGTTCATCTACCTCATCCTCGTCATCCTCTTCTTACTCCTCTGCATCCTCACTCCTGTTCCCCTCTTCAGGCCCTTGGGGAGGTGGTGGTGGTGGAGGGGGTGGGGGTGGTGCTGAGGCAGATGCAGCACCAGGTGCCGGCAGTGCAGCCATGGGTGCCATCAGGTTCAAGATGGAAATATGCAGGTGGCAGTAAAATTCGCTGTGCTCTGTAGAATAGCCACAAACACAATGAGAATAAGCTCTAGGGCGTGGTCTTTTATAGGGGTGCTTCTGCGTGGTTCGCGGACATGCGCACTGTCCGCGGACAGATCAAACACAAGAAAAGGTTCAAAAAGTTTCAAAAAGTATGTAGAAACTCAGGATTAGAATGTGGGACTTGTGCTATGGTGAGTTTTTATTGAAAAATATTGTGGATTACATGAAAATGTACTTTTAAATTGTTCGGGGACACGAACAGTGTCCGCATTCAGAACACACGATCAGCGTGGGTACGGTCACATGATCGCTTTGCGAACATGTCCGCCAAGGGAGCGGCTGTCCGCAGGACACCAAAGGCACGGACATTGGTTTGCGCATGCGCGTTGATGTTCTACGGACACTTCGGGTCCTGAAGTAATTAAAAGTGCGTCACATGTCAAACAAACAGTTACGGACAGGCGTTTGTTCTTTAGAACAGTTTCAACTTGCTTGCGAACAATACGGACAGACATAGCGTCTCAGGACACCTCCATTTTGTTTATTTACGCACATTAGAGGACACCACATGTGTTCTTAGAACAGTTTCAACTTGGTTGCGAACAATACGGACAGGTATAGCGACCTCAGGACACCCCTATTTTGTTTATTTACGAACATTTCAGGACACCGCGTTTGTTCTTAGAACAGTTTCAACTTGCATGCAAATATTACGGAGAGGTATAGTGTTCTAAGGACACCCCTATTTAGTTTATTTACGAACATTATAGGGCACATGATGTGTTCTTAGAACAGTTTCAACCTGCCTATGAACAAAACGGACAGGCATA
The DNA here is from genome assembly GCF_040938575.1 of Ambystoma mexicanum. Lineage (NCBI taxonomy): Eukaryota > Metazoa > Chordata > Amphibia > Caudata > Ambystomatidae > Ambystoma > Ambystoma mexicanum. Next base: position 654,719,896 of record NC_090933.1, on the reverse strand, counting down.
CCATTCTCAAGACACCCCTCTTTTGTTTATTTGTGAACATTTCAGGACACCGCGTGTGTTCTTAGAACAGTTTCAACTTGCATTCAAACATTGCGGAGAGGTTTAGTGTTCTAAGGACACCCCTATGTCGTTTATTTACGAACATTATAGGGCACATGATGTGTTCTTAGAACAGTTTCAACCTGCCTACAAACAAAACGGACAGCCATACCGTTCTCCGGACACCCCCATTTTGTTTATTTACGAACATTTCAGGACACCGCAAGTGTTCTTAGAACAGTTTCAACATGCTAGTGAACAGTACAGACAGGTACAGTGTTCTTCAGGACACCTCCATTTTCGTTTCTTCACAGAAATTCCAGACACCCGCGCTGTCTGCGGACACCTGAATTGCTTTTTTTTAAAAAAAAAACATGAAATTAATTAGAACACAATATAAAAATGTAACTTTATTTAACATGTATGATTCATTTATGACAGAGAAGGTGAGGCAGAAACTGAAACAAAAATAGGAGAATTAGGGGTTTAAACAGGATTTGTATGAGGTGAAGAAGGGATGGAAGTCTCAGTAAAACGTTTTGGTTCATGGAGAGGGTTTGGGGATAATTGACTGGGATATGTTGAGGCGGAGAGGTACATGTGGGACAATGGTATGTGGTATTTTGTTTAAAATGATCTTACACAAAGTTTTTTAAATTATTAAAATTAGCCAACAGTAGATCCATTTTTTCTTGTATGTTGTGAAGATTCTTATCCATAACATCTTTTTCTGTAGTACTTTCTATTTTGCTATGCTCTGTACAAAAAATATATATGTTAAATTTATATAAAATAATAATAATTAAATGGTATATATTGTAAAGTGTCTACCATTAGATTCACTATCTTCTGACATTTCCTCATGTTCGAAATGCTCCTCTAGCCACTCCAGAGTACTAGACATTTCTGTGAGAAAAAAACATAATATCATTTTTTTTAATCTAATACAGAAAGTTTATAAATAAATGAGTAAAATTCAGTACACTTACTATTTCAGGTAAGGTAAGGTATGTTGTAAGTGGTCTGTAGATCTGCTGTTGTTCTTGGTTGTGGAGTGTCTGTGAGGTAATTATGTTGAAGCCTATCTTTCTTCTTTTGGTACATTCCATTTTGGAACATATTGTATTTAAATGAATGGTTAGTGTGTTACATATATGGGTTACACTTCTTATGTATTACTACACATAATGTGTATGTGTGCTGGTTTGTGAATTTGTAAAATGTTAATATGTCATGATATAACAATTAAATATACCTCCCCAGAGTTTTTGGGTAGTGGTGCTGTTGTCCGAACATGTCTGCGGACATTAAAAGAGTTTGCGGACATCAAACTCAGTAGAGGGGGTTCAATATGTTCAATTTGACATGTACATAAAGTCAGAGTTATTATTATTAAATTGTGCTACTAAAAATCTATGAAATTCAGTGAAACAACTTTGTTAAAGGGACGTTATGGTTAAGTTGCGCTACTAAAAACCTATGAAATTCAGTGAAAAAACTTTGTTAAAGGGGCGTTATGGCTAAGTTGCGCTACTAAAAACGTATGAAATTCAGTGAAAAAACTTTGTTAAAGGGACGTTATGGTTCCAAGTAAAACCGAAAAACCCCTGAAATTCGCCAGTTGTGGTAATCAAAGCAATCATAACTCGCGCCACCACCGTGCACTGCTAAGACTAATGACATCAAAGATGACATCGCAAATGTCATTGATACTACGCATCGATCTTCTGGTTTCATTTCCTTTCATCAAGATACTGTTCACTCGCATCTTTCATCACAAGCGTTTAACGATGTTTCTACCAGCTGTTTCTACCGCCGCTTGCAACGTTGACGTCAAAACAGACTGGTCTCCCCAACTCACCTCCTGTGTTGTTCTCTGTCGATTCTTTGGTTTTGGAGCCACGGATGATACCACAGCATCTGTTGATCCTCTCTGCCATGGTCAGTCACTCAGGAGCACCCACAATGAAGGATTCTTTATTGTGGGTCAAGGATGTTGCCCCTCTCATGAACCTTTCGTGCCTGGCTGTCTTTCTCCACTCGTTCAACTGCCAACTTGAAACTGCTTTACCTTTCTGTGTTTTGCCTCACTCCACCTTTTATCCTTGTGGGGAAGTGTAATGAAAGTCAGGTGTGAGTGATTGTCAGTGATTGCCTGACCTCGCCTGACCATAGTATTGGGACAGATCATGTACACAGCTCGGGTGTGAGTCTGTTTTCTCCCACAGCAGGCTGTCTACGAGAAAGTGTTTGTGCAGAAAAAGGTGGGCGGGGGTTGAATTTCGAATTATCCCGTTGGATAAGATGGGATAAAGCTGTTATAGGGAACAGAAGGATACCGTGTCTCACCATCTGGTGTCCCACTCTCACTCCTAGAGGACCCTTCATCCAGGTGATCCTCCAACATTGATCCACCTGCCAGGAACTGGATCCAAAAGTGATGGTTGTGTCCTGGCCACCTAGATGACAAGGCCCCGAGGACTGGCAGGTGAGACACCTTCTGGTTTCTCACAGAGAGTATAACCATGGTTACGTGATGTTTTTTTCGTATGCGGGGTATGCCAAAGCACAATATCCCTTAAAACTGAGTCCACTGACAAACCTAGACCCCAAGAAAACAGACAATATCCTCTTCTCTACCAGCAGGTCTTTTTCCCTGAATCAGAAGAATCTAAAACCCTCAGGTGTTCCAACTTTGGGACGGGGTCACCTTCCCTCTTGCAATCCCACAAGCCCTTCTTCATGTGAGATAAATAGTGGCGGGAAACACCTATCATATGTTTTGTCCCCAGTATTGTATGGTGCCAGGAAGACACACAGTGATTGTCTCTGTAGACTTACAAGTCAACATTCGTATTGACTGGCACATACATGTCATACCCCGGAGGAAGAGTAATCTTGAGATGTTACCCCTGTCATCCAGTGGGAATTACTTGAAATGTATTCTTTTGAATTTCTCTCACACTCCCTGGAAGATCAATAGGAGTGAGATAGTGGGAAACCTTGTGTATGAGAACCTAGGGACATCTTTTTCTTCTTATGACATCAAGAGTGGAAGGGATGAATGCCCAAAGAAACAACCCAATAGACAAGGGGACCTCACCATTTATTTTCATACTGGAAATCCTTACTCGGATTATGAGCTCATGTGGATAATGAATGACATCCATTTTAGAGTTAGTGTCATGATTCCCAGCAGAAACATAAGGAGGCAGGACAGGTATACCCATAACTGCAGGGTATTTAGAGCAGCACGCCACACCTGTAGCATTGGCAGGATATGAGGGTTAAGAGTAGCTGGCTGCTGTGGGCTGCCTGTAGAAATGCTGAAAGCCTACACCAACATGGCTGCCAAGCTGAACCATTGACTGTCATCCAAGATGGCCCTCAGAAAGTACATGCTGAAAACGTCCTTGGTGGTCTACTGTTCAAGGGTGCAGTCTAGGCCTATAAAACCACACCTTGCGCCACACCTGTTCTTAGCATTTTCCCCTGCTACATGAAGAGCCGTGCCAAGCTTATGCTCTGATCCCACGCGGCGTTGCCAGCAAGATTACAGCCTCCGGTCCCTTGCTACTTACCAGTCTCAGCTCCTGCTAACTCAGATCCACATCCCGTCATCTCTGGGTGAATGCAGGAAAGAAAACAAAGGTCAGGCATTGATGTGACTCGCAGCCCGATCCCACATCATAAGTCTACTCACCTCAGATCTCTCGGCCACATTTCCCAACAAGGTGTATGTACCTCAGCTCCTGCTGCATTCCAGAGGGCAATCACCTACAGAAAATACAATAAGCACCAAGTTACTTCAAGGCAGAGCAGACATTACACAATGCAGCACAGCCATATACAACGCAGGCCAAGCATTATTGCAAGGCATCTCACGCTTTCTGCACACAACAGCTGTCAGGCTGATGCAACCTGAACTCTTGAACTCGAGTTTCACAGCGCAAACTCCATCCACTCATGTTGAACAATCCAATTCACCTGAATCATCTCGTGTGTCACAGCCAGTCTAGACCACGTCGGTCCAATAAATCAAATGAATCCGGTGCTGGAGTTTGCCCGCTGGGACCTGCTGCCATTTGCAAAAGATGAGCAAGTGCCCCTGCCAGCCAGCACCCTTGGGGGAGAATCAAGGGGGGTGGGGGGGAAGCAGTACTGAATCCATATTGAAGCATCCACTTCTTGCCCTTAGTTCATCAAGCAGCCAGTTACCAGTCCATAAAGCAGTCACCATAACCACATCAGTCAGAGTGGAATCGAACCTCAAAACACTTCTCTACACACCATGCGCTGGGCCAAAGTTCCAGTCTGTGAAGTCAGTGGGGGAAGGAGTGTTTTGGGCAACCATCACACCTGGTCATGGGAAGGGGAGCTACACACACATAGCTGACCGCTGAAGACGAATGCCCCCACCGAAAACCCGAAAGTAAGTGTTACAGTTAGGACCAGTTACTCATTACACCAACCCCAACATTATAGTAAATACAGTTTTGAAATTATGGGCCTCATTACAAGACAGCCGGTCCAGAAAGAACGGTGATGATAAATCCGGGAATCACAGAGGCGGAATGGTAATACGAGTCTGCCGGTAACCTGCCAGTTTTTCCGGCTTGGTTACCGCTGGACTCGTAATGAGGCCCTATAACACTTAAGTCTGTGTCTCTCTTGATACCATTCTTGTCTCACAGAGTCCTGCGTGATCTATGCCACAAATCAGTAGCCATAGGAGGTGCCACAACTAAGGATTGGGACAAGTTAATAGCTGAACACCATATTGTCATCCTTTTTTAACCAGCAATTTAGTTCCCCCCATTTCAGGTGCACTATGATAATGCATGCAGAAAAGCAATACCTCCTCCACCACCACCTCCATCCACTCTTATGTTTTGAATATGGGTTAGCCTTTCACAGGAGTTAACTGTACAATATCTGGTGCGAGTCGACTGGGATGATGAGAAATATGCATATCAGAAATCACACACGCACCACAAAATAAAAGTGCAAGTGTTTCATGCATTACATCACATACAATCAGCACCTCATCCAGCAAGTCCATCCACCAGTGGGAAACCTTCGATAAACAGTTAACCCTCAACTTCTGTGGGCACTGCTTGAATTCGACCTCTTGCTAAACTACCGGTTTATCTGTTAAGGAAAGAAAAGTTTTCCATAAGCCACAATTTGATTTACACGAAAGATGCAACAACATAAGATAGGCAGAGAGGTATCTCTACTTCCTAATCCTCTTTTCCTTTGACAAGTTATTTCTTCAGTTTTTCTTCATCCACTCCAGCATTTTACTGGAGTTAACGGAACAACTTCTCCAGTAGCCAGAGAGCACCTCAAGTTCTTCAAGCCCATCAGCACCTGCCCACCATAAAAACAATAAAGACTCAATCAGAAAATTAATGCAAATAATCCAACTTTTCTTTCAACAAACACTAAAAAAAGCAGCCACAAGAAAATACAAAAATAAAATAATTACTAAAATGAACACCATCAATTGTACTACCTCAAAAAAATGTAAACAGCTAAAAGTACTGCATGGTGAAAGTGCATTACAATTAGAACAAATACAATCAAATACACATTCAACCTCACTAACATGAATCAAAAAACTAAATACCTGCATATAAATGCCATTGATTGACAAATTTAATGTTGTAGGTCCATGTATGTGAAAGTTAAAAAATGAATTAAAAATCCTTGCCACTCAATCAGAGCAGATGAAAAAAATGACAATGAATACCATTGGATAGCAGTGGTTCATTTAATTGACGCATACAACACTGGAAATCAACCTTCAAATATGTAAATATGTATTAACACTTACTTTCACATCAGCCACACTCTTGCCATGTGCACACTGTGATTTCTGGAATCAAAAGGATGAAACTGCAGAACACAGTGGCTTCTATACTTTCAAAAATTAATACCACAAAAAGAAGATAAAACGACTAAAATGGGTGACACAATTTCACCACAACCTATCACAGACAGCGACACAAATAACAGCAACCATTAACAAGCAATCAAACTCACTGAAATGTTATAATCCCTGCCCAGCATCGCTAGTAGCCTCAGCTACCACACGTCCACAAACACTCGATGCACCATTTGCCGGTCTATAGCCGCAGCTGCACAGGATGCCACTTTTACCCACGGGTAGCAACGCTGCGCACAGTGTGTGCGCAGGATAGACATGGGTAGATACCCCAGTCGTTGCTGTTGCTTGTCACGATACTCAATGCACCAATCACACACCTTTTTTATAGCAGCGAGTATATGATCTTTTTCTAAATGTCAGTATGAAATATAAATGATAAAAGAGACAGTAGGAGTTAGGTAGGATCTATAGGTTCAAAAACAACTAAAGGATGCGTTTGACACAAAGAATGAAAGTATGGTGCATATAGACTTCTACAATCAAAAGCACACAATGGTGTCTTTTATACTTTCCAAAATCAAAACCACAAAAAGAGGACTCTATTTACTATGCAAAATACTAAAATGGCTGACACATTTTGACTGTAACCTATCACAGACAAATACAAAAACAGTAAAATCAACCAATTACAAACACCGAAACAAACACATCATACATACCCTACTCTTCATATTAATAAACATTTATTCAAATTAGGAGTAATGTTCCTGCAAACAGAGAAAGACTGCAGGTATCATGGCTGGTTTTAGAACTGTGTTCATGATCAGGGACAGTTGACTATTTTGGTTACTGGCTTTTTGGAAGAAAGTACATATTAACATGGACCTAGGTTTCAGTAATTTTCCATTTAAATGGTTTGGACTGTGGGGAATGCGTTGGCAGCAAGTATTTCCAAAATTGTTCAGATTGAAAAGTACAGGGCAGCCAAACATCATACTAATTCATTGTGGAGGAAATTATTTGGGTAATGTACAACGTGTGTCCCTTGCTTTGATGATGACACAAGACTTGGAAAAACTAATGGAACATTTTCCTAACACCATCATTATCTTTTTCAATCTGACTCAGAGGCAAAAATGGAGATGGACCTCCAGATTTAATGATAAAATTTGGAAAATCATGAAGAAATGTTAATGAGGTAGTTTCAGCATTCATGACAGACCACAAACAATTATGGATTTCAAACAACAACATACAGTTCTACATAACCAATTTACATGAGGAACTACACCTAACCGATGAAGGTAATATGATATTCCTTCATAACATCAAAGCAGTACTCCAAATGTACTAAAATACTACACTCATTGTACACCAAAACACTCATTCTAAGGACTACTTATCACATACAAACACAAAAAAACAATAAAAAACATCTAAAAACATTCTTCAGTATGACCACGGCTAGAGTTCATTTACTTTTTTTAGCCACAGTTACAGGATGATACTTGGGGGAGTGAGTTACGTGGGTACATACATACTTATGTAATAGGTAGTCCTTAAAATACGCTTTGGGGTACACTGATTGTAGTATTTCAGCACATTCAGAGTACTACTTTCATGTTATAATTTTTATTCTGACAATGTCTCAAACTCTGCAATTCCCTAATGAGGTCCATTACAAGATTTAAAAAACAAATTCAATGTGTCTATGTGCACATTTATAATCTTTTTCATATCTGGAGGTAACTTTTCTTGGCACTATCTTATCATGCATATTTAAGGATGTAGGAATGTATTAGGTCATTGGGTTTTCTCTTGTTATCATGCAGAAGTGAGAGCTGACTAAAAAGTGGGAACTGACCAGAAGATTTTGCAGCGTTGCTTTTCACTAGTCCCCTAGGAACGTGCACATGTCTTTGTCCATGTTATGTCTATTAGGGATCTTAGTGTCCAAATCCACAATAAGCTGTGACTCTCGTTGACCTAATTTCCTTTCCCGGTCTCCTCCTCGTGGATGATTCTCAATAGTTCCTTGGCCAGAGTTTACATATAGTCCTTGTTGTTTATTGCTCTGATATGTTGTAGAATACACGTTTTGACCATATGTTTAGTACTTCCTACATATTGCTTCTCACAGCCGCATTGTATGACATATATATAGAAAGTTGACTTTCACATGTAAGATGTTTTTTGATTGGTATAATTTCTTTTGCCTGTTGGTTTACACCTTGTTTAACATTTAGACCATATCTGCATGTTTTACACTTACTGCACTTGAAAAAAAGACTGTGATGGGTCCCACCAGCCACTGTTTTGCCATTGTTTTTGTATTATCTCTTTGGAAGAAAGAAGACACTATTTTTGGTTGTATGGAAGGAGGTTTATAAAATGTTATTTGAGGATTTTATCAAATTATTCGTTGTAGTGTTTTATAGGATCCTCTATTCATTTCTGATAGTGTGTGGTATCATTTAGTTTGTGCCTTGTGTCTTGGGTGTAGTCTTCTAGATTCATCATCACAATGTTGCCTCCTTTGTCCGAGGCTTTATTATAATGTAAGAATCCTTGCCAGATGTCGAATGGGGGTGGGAGTGGTTGGGAGCGGTGCTCCTATACTTTATATTTTTAAATGTCACTGTTCCTATACTTTTAAACTGTTCTGGAATGGTTTAGTTTTAAAATAAAAGTGTAGGAAGAAGTTGAAGCTTGCACTTCAGTGCACTGCACTGACCATTCCCTTAAATAGCAGGTGTGCTTGTGTGTGGGTTTGGATTGTGTGTGGGAAGGGCCCAGTGATGGTGTTTGTGGAGAGCGGGGGCAGGCCAGCAGGGAATATAGTTCCACTACTTCTTTTCGTACACTTTGACCACTGATCCTTGCTTATATTATGTAAAATTAATGATTCTTCCAAGTGTTTTTTTATTAAGTATCAGTGGTGAAATCCGTTTTACCAGTTGTTTTAAGTCATCGACCACTAGGTCATTGAAAATGTCTATGCTGCCACTATTAGGGATTATTGGGTTGAATTTGGACTGAGGCTTAAACACACTGTCATTCATGAGGTAGGTATTGATTCCACTAGATGTTAGTTCAGCATTGTCCCACATATCTTCTGTGTCATTTGGGTTTGATTCAGCTACCTCAGAGGTAGCTAATTCCTGCAATGTTTTGTGTGCTGGAATATCTGTAATCAACAAGTGGTGATGGTCTGTCATTTATCAGGTCCTTATCAGTTATTTTATTGTGGGTTGCATGATATTTTATCAGCCTTAGTTTCTGCAAAAATGTATTTAAGTCAATGCGGGTCTGTGCATAATTTAACCCAAACTTTGGACAATAACTCAGACCTTTTCACAAGTCTTCTTTTTCCTGGATGTTCAATGTTCCCTTCGACAGATTGATTATTTGCATTTCTTCTCCCATTTCTTCTGCTTCCCCTTATTTTTCCCATAACAGGTCAGTCCTTGTGGTGTGGTGTCCATTGGTTGTTGTTCCTTTGTTCCTGCTTCGCCTTGTTTTCTTGTTTTGACCCACAATTTCCAGTTGTTCTGTTTTGAAAGCATCCATGGGTTTGTGTTTTTTCTCATCTCATCTTAAAAATCCAGACGTATGGGGATTTGTGCCTCGTCATTTTCAGATGTGGCTGCCAATGAACTTGATACATCTTCCGAGATAGGTTCTTCCAATGTTGTTTTGTTTCGCCTAGTGCCTGAGTTGATTTTATGTGTTAGGTCATTCTTTTTGGCAAACGTACATTCTGCCAAGTTCATAGTCTTCTTTGTCACATACACAATTTCTTTGCTTGTGTTATTTAATTTCCTTCTCATATCCCTTTAGATTTATTTCCATCTGGACTTTGAGCATTTGCGTTTCTTTTCTTTTTTCCCCTGTGTAGATGGTTTCTACTATGTCCTTTAACTGATTTAATATTTTCTCCCGATCCTTTTTGGCATATATTACCAACATGTCCAGGAATTTAAATGAGCATACATTGGTGGTTTCTGCCCATTCTGATAACATTTCTGGAGCAGGGGTCTCATATGATAGAATAGTTACAATCCCTAGACCTCTGGGAATTCTCTGCATATCTATATACTTTTGTAGAGATGTTGCTTCCCACCATTTACTTGTTTCTTTTCTGTGTAATTTTATCTAGTGTCAGCATTTGCTGCTTCACTGATTTATTTTTTATGTCATCTCCACTTGCTACAGTATGCTTTTAATTTCTTGTTATTGGTGCCCGTTAATCAAATATTTATATGGCTTCCACTATCCTTAAAGCTTCTTTGTCTGTCATGTTCCCTGGTGATTATCTCTTAGTAGGCTCAAGAAGTGTCTTCAAGTTATGCCATTGTGTATTTGAAAGTATTAAATATATGATCAAATTGTATTTACAGTGTATTCAGTCCTCAGAGCTGTTTTATATTTCCAAGTGCCAGAACAGTCAAGATTTTAGCAAATCATTCAAAGAATTGATGAGGGACCTACTGTAATTCTGTGCCAGTGCCACAATAAGTGAAATTCTTCTTTTCGTTTGTTTGTAATTCTCCCAGTCATGAAGCTATTGGTTAGCTAGGTTTGCTGTGTTCAGACATATATATCTTATATTAATGGGCACCCATATGTTATTAATTCACCTCTTGCATTTACTATTCACCTTGTTACAGACAAATGCGAGTGTTGCAAGGCGGGAGGAAAAAGCTGTGCACATTTACTTACTGAAAAACACTGCATCCTCTTATCCACTGTTACAGCGTTTGCGTGCTAGCTCCTCCCACCTGTTATCACTGTGTGTCTCAATGGTGTTTGTAGTAGCCGTGTTCCCTTGTCCTCGTCGGCAGAAACTCCCTGTTGGTACGCGCTTCCTACAATGTGTTTGTTTTGGGTGCCGGTGTGGTGAGGTTGCGGAAAGACACTCTGCCTCGAAATCCACAGTCAAATGTCAGGGAAAGATCCCTGTGTCGCCTCTGCACTCACAGTGTGTTCACCAAATTAGAATCCTAAGAAAAATGCCACAGTAGCTCTGGATGGATTTAAAAGCATTTTATGCTTTATTTGGGCAGATTTGTTTAAAAATTTTAAAGAAAACGTAAAATCTCCAGTGGGATGATATGAACGTTCTCACTAACTTCTCATTATTAAAATAAAAATCTACCTAAAATATTTGTCTTGCTTCAAAATCCATTTGTTCTCGCTATACAGTTCCACAATTTCAGGATCACTTATATTATTCAATTAGCTCTACAAAATAAAACAACCCCGTGCTTATTCTTATTGGATCATACAACAAATAACATCCAATTCAACTCACTAATGCAACTTTACACATGTCTGTGATCTTGGGCACAATATCTGTTGGACAATGCAAATGTTTATTGACATCTGTTAAGTTATCTACATAGCATTCTGTATGAACCCCCATTTTGCCCCATTATTTTATGGATTCAGTTATATCTATCGCCAAGACAAATTCACGACTTTAATCCCCTTGGTTTATAAACTCACCCCACAATTCTGATACAAGAAACAGGCTGTATTAGGATTCAAAGTTTTGTTTTATTCACTTAAGATTACTTAAAAAGTGGTCCCCTAACTTTATCCCGGGGAAGTTACCACAATGAAATATTGCTTAATTCGTACATGATTTACAAAAATAAATGTTGGCTTGCCTGTGACAGTCTGACTAAAGGTAGTACACACACAGTCACTTTATACATTACATGAGTAGACCTCCAACATTTCTAATACTAAATAATGCAATGCTACATCTGAGCAGCATACATAATTCTAGGACAGCTTTGCTGTTTATAGGCAGTGTATTAAAACTCTGTTTATTTAACGTATGCATAAAAGTATTTTCCGTTCATAAATAGCAGATGGAAAAGTAGCAGTATCAAAGAAACACTGCACAGAACAATGACATTCATATAAACACATTTAAATTAATTCCGCCTTGAGTGAATGTGGGGTTCTGGGATTCTAGCATAAGCATGTAAATATAGTACAAACAATAGTAGGTTGCATTTTGATCTACAGGCATGTGTTTAGGGACATTGTCCTATCAATTTAGAATGCACAGCATTGATTTATCCATTCTATGTATGTACCCCAGATTCTAACTTTCTGAAAGGATAACAACTATGTCCCCCATCCCCTTTAATTATTGTGGTGTATTTAGTTAGGGGTCTTCTCACTTCAACACAAGATCATTTGTGAAACTGTTGTTCCTTTTCAAGTGCACCTTTATTATATGGATGGAATGTAAAACTCCTTTCCATCACAATCTGTCTTTCTAATTGTCTGTGGTTTTGCAGGTGTTGATTTAGTAATTCTTTATCAGCCTGTGAAAAATGCAGATTGGTTCAAAACCCCAGATGTTGATTATACCTGTGAAAAAATTCAGGATATCAATTGACTTGCCTTTGTTTGTAATGGACTGCCCTTGTTCAGAAATGCTACTGGGTTACAGTTTAAATTGATCTTCCCCTGGCTTTGAATATGCTCAGAAATCCAGATATAATTCACACTAGAAAACTACTATATCCTATTCTTATTTTATTATTTATAATGTATCTGTCCCTGCGCTCTGTACACATGAAAGTGCTAAGTTTTTACAAGAAACCAAATTGATTTACATTTTGTGTGAAAGCACTGTTGCACAATATTCTATTTGGAATAATTCCCCTTAGTGGATATCTGCAATCCTCCCACTACTGGAATTTAGCAGAGAAATGGTGCTGGGGGGCCTATGTCAAATTACATTTGGAGACTATTCATACTCAATTTTAAATAATTCTTTAAGGCAAAGAGTCAGCAGACACATTCAAGTGTTCCCAGGAAAATAACAGTCAGCTAGATTCTCCTGGTCTCTTTCTAAGTCTAAGAATATCAGGTCTGTCTCAGGTACCAATCTTCTCAAGGAAAAGGCCCAATCACCTCCAGATATCATCCAAGGTCAGCTTTTATACATTTGGAGCATGCCTTCCCTTTCTTGTCAACTTTCATAATCCTAGCTTCCACCCTTTCTCTGTGTTTCTACTTGTGTATTTGAAATTGTTTTGACACTATGTCATTGTGACCATAAACTTTTTGATTGGTCCATTTTTCCATCGGCTTGTCAAATAGGCAGACTTTTACAGAGCACACCTCTCCCCAATCTGCATATGTTAATGAGATTGTCTGTACATGTGAACAATTGAGGCATTCCTGCTCCGAAACTTGTGAATTCAAAATGATTTGTATTCCATATTTCATTGTGGCAGCATAACACATTGATGACATATGAATTTCTGGATCCCCCTGATCCTGACAAATGCACAGATACCCAACATGAAAATGTGTAATAAAATAGTTCTTATTTATTCATATTCCTGATTTTATCAATTATCAATCTTCCTACACATGTCAAATTTAGACTCATTTGATAGAGAAACTCACAATCATAACAGTTTTCTTTTTCATTCTACATCATATGGCTGTCAGTTTATATTGAACACCATTTTTAAATGCATTTCTGAGACATGGCTCAATTTTTAAGTGTAATTGCTTTGAATTGTGAAAGCCTTATGCATCATATGTCATGTAAACAGCTGTCAGAGGCACCATTGTTTAATTTCCCATTACTGGTCATCTAGCTGGCTTAATTGTCTGACCTGATATCAAGGTGCAGCACTTGAGGCTGGAACCTTTAGAAAACAGGCCTCTTTGGTCAGTTCAGATGTTTAGCTTTGCAAATGACTATGGATTCAAGTTAGCTGGAATTTAAACATTTCTTTTAGAAGATTGTGTTCTGAAGCACCCGTGTGAGTGGGGGCATACGTACTTTGTTAAGTGAAAGTTAATGGGTTTGTGGAAGTGCAATTGGTGTATTTAATGGCTTACAATTATTTAGCTCTGTTTTGTCATGATGTGAGCTAGTCCCAGTGGGCTTAACCACCCCAAAAACAATCCTGAGTTAAACATGAGCTCATCATGGTGTTATGTTTTACTCTAGTGCTAACAAAACTCAGAACATCATATGATTTGCTGAACATGAAAGGCTTATTTACTTCTTTGGTAGTCATTGTTATAAATACTGTATGGTAATGTCTTTCCTTTGTGTTTAACATATCCGTAATAAGAACCCTATTGCAATTTAAGCACTATAATTTATGCATGGCTTCACATTCACATACAGAGTTGCTCTATTTGAAACACATCATTTAAGCTTATAAAATGACAAGAGTCTTTGTGTTATTTTTCTAGTATAGTTACATTTGTAATCCGTTTCAGAAATGTAAACTAACTTATCGTCTGTGCTTATCAACATTGTTTGAAATGGGTATTTTAAAGATCTCATATTGCAGTCTTTGTTTGGTGTAACAGAAATGTACTCATTTTCCAATCCTTTGCCCTTCAAACTATATTTTCACCCATAAAGTTTTAAGAAATGTTCATTGTGTGCGAGAACCTCATCACCATTTTTCGGGTGTTATCTCTCAGGTGAGGCCATAACTACCTGCATCCCACAGATGCACCATTTGCACGGTTATGGAATAGAAACATGCATGTAAAGAAGCGAGGCACCATTCGGACACCTCTCACATTAAATTCACCTGGTGTCGATGTCTCTTTTATTCTCTCCTACATGTGTATGTGATTGGAAACATCATCATACATGATCTTGTTTTGTCCCCAGTACCATGAACTCTGGATGTGGTTTTCTCCTACCAGCTCTTAGGCAATATATAGTTGAACAGTGTAGAGTTGTCTACGTTTACATGTTATCACAATAGCATTCAAAACCAGACACGGCCACTGGATTTTATTTTGTATCATATTTATAGGAACTTAGAGATATATAGTGCATACTTTCAATGAAAGCAAAAGAATGGTATCTGTAAAAAGTTAGATGTGGTATCCAATTCCAATTCTAGACATGGGTGTTTTGTGGGGCATAGTCCTGCTTTCCTTATAATGTTGACTAGCTTCTATTCTATAAGTATTGCACTTTATCCATGCATCCAGGTATTTTAAAACTTTGTATTTTGTTACTGAGAACTATTGAGTGGGCACTTTAAGTACTTAGTAACAACATTTTGCTTTTACCCAGAGGCAATTTAGTAAAAATTTCCTAATGCATGTATTTATATTTTGTATTTGGTCTGTATAGTGTTTAGGTATTATTACTGGTTCATAGCTTTTAAATGTATGTGCAGTTAAATGGTGCATATGAAAGTCATGAATATCAGACCTGCAAATGTTTCTTATGGGTTATAGTTTTATATGAATGGTTGATCATAAGTATTAAGTATAAGTTTTAGGGCTGTTAAAAGCAAAAATAAGCTTGAATTTATCACTTTTGAACATATGTTTTTAACTCACGAATATCTACTAAAATGTCAGGTCCCTGAACATACATTATGTTCTTTTGAACTTTGTGTGATGCTCTCAACCAAATATTCTGCAGTGATTTAGCCAAGTACAAGCGTCCCTGATTTCGAAACTACGGGGCAGATTCGGTGTGAACAGTGTGTATGAAAGTGGAAAAACAGGCAATATTTTAATGGCTGGAGGCCTACAACAATTCTCAGAGGGCATTTGTACATGTTCGATTTGCTATGCATTTGATTAGAGTAGGGGTGTGCTGAACTTTGGTTTCGAGTAAGTATGTGACTGAATTCCAGCTGAAAATAAGGTCTTTGTCATCTCCCAGTGAATCTCCTGCACAATATTTTGTCTTCTCATTTGAATGTAATGTACAACTCAAACAGGCAACTATGGAGTACATATTCTAAACGACAATGGAATTAATCATTGCCTGATAGCATTCCTGATTTCACTTCAAGGCACGAGGTAAACTGGAGTCCACTGTGCTCTCCTGTCCTTAAATCAGCAATTTCTATCTCTATTTTATTTGCATTGCTCTGTACATGCAGTGTGTGTCTTTCCAACCCCTGTTTCCTGGTTACTGAGCCTCCTCCCACCTCTTGCACTGCCCCTCCTCCTCCTAATGGCCTGTTAGTAAAACCAACAACAAAGACGGTCTATGCCCTGCGTTTGTCGCTTCCTCTGCCATTTAGCTTCAAGGCACAAGACAAGCTGCAGTCCATTGTGCTCCCTGACCCTTAAATCTGCTGTTTTTAGATTTATTGTATTTGCCACACTCTCTGAGTTTAGTGTGTGTCTCCCCAACCCCTGCTTCCAGGTTCCTGAGCTTCCTCCCGCCTCTTGCACCACCCCCATTCCTCCTATTGGCTAAAGAGTCCTATAATACACATCCAACAGGGCAGCCTCTGCCCGGGCAGCCCCATCGGCTAAGGACCGCAGGGCAAAGGGCAGCTTCTGCAGAAGCAGCTCCAGTCGTGTTTTCCCATGTTCATATGTGATGTCTGCCGCAGTCAACCAGCAGCAACTGACAGGGTAAGAGTGGTCTGGTTGGGGAGTATCGCAATCACTGTATTCTGGAAAGCCCTACCACTCCTCTCACTCCTCTCACAAACATAACAAATCAAGGCTTACCAGCTAGTAAGTAGAAGTCCTATCACTGCTGCAAACCCCACTTTAAGTACCATTTCATTAGCTGTCATGTCCCCCTCTATAGGTGTTTCACCCTCTTTCCAGGTATCTCAAATCTAGGGGTTTCTGCATTTAATGTTGTGTCCTCATTTTAGGCACTGTTCCTCTGTCCAGGTATTTCAAATCTAGGTGTTTCTGAAGTTACTGGTGAGTCCCCATTTTAGGTGTTCCCCCTCTATCCAGGTATCACAAATTGAGGTATTTCTGCATTTACTGTTGTGTTCCCTTTCTAGGTGCTTCTCCCCCATCCAGGTATCACAAATGTAGGTGTTTCTGCATTTACTGTTGTGTCCCCATTTTAGGTGTTTCTCCCCCTATCCAGGTATCACACATTTAGGTGTCTCAGCATTTACTGCTATGTCCCCATCTGGGGCTCAGATCCCCCCCTGCTTCCTCACTATCCCAGCTGCCCCATTCATACATGTTTTATCTCTCAACTAAGGTTGTATCCTAAACACAATAAAGACACCATGCCCATCACTGCCCAAACCAGAACTGAACGCTGGTGCGCCAGTATGCCTAACGATACCCAACCACACCCAACCAGAACTGTCTCCCACACACAGCCCAAAACTCTAAGGCATGCGCCCCACCTCCACCCTTGCCAAACACCACCTTTTCCCCACCTGCTCCAACCTCCACATAGATCTCGCTCCAGAGCGTCATGTTGGATAGCAAGAGTTGAAAGTATTGACCCCTTCAGCATCCTGCACCACACACAACTTCAACCCTCTTGTTACCACCTCATATGCTCCCACACGTCTCACCTCTCCCAAACAACAAGCTCCCCCTGCCTCCAACTCCCACTTCCCTTCTCTTAGTGCATTAAGGGCAGCCCTGGCCAATACCCCACCCACTCTTACCCATACCAATGGACTGCCCGAAAGACAAGAAAAGGTCCATCCTTGGCCACCTCAGAACCCACTTAGCATCACCCAGGCTCCACCCCAGATCCCAATCCTTGCCTTCCTGCTAAAGTGCACAAACCTCCCATCTGGCTCTCAACCCGGTCTTAAAACCAAAAAAGTGAAGGGTGGAAAGTTTTGAATTAATATGAACCACTGGCATTGCTCTGGGCAACCTTCCACACCAAAACGTTTTAGCCCGTCCGCCCCATTGCAAAGGGATCCAGCCATATGCAAATCTGTCAGGTACTGCCACCAATGGGGGAAGCCCTGCCTGAACTGCTAAGCCAGGTCCCCTCTGCACGGAAACACAAGAAACCCCAAACATGATTTAGCCTTGTTGGCCCTCCCCAGTGAGGTGCAGCATGGTTACCTATGGCTCAGCGAACAAGGGATCCATGTCTGGGCATACACTCTCTCACTTAGGGAGACAAACTGAAACCCAAAAAGTGATGGGTGGAATATTTTGAATCAATCTGAACCACTGGCATTGCTCTGGGCAACCTTCCACACCAACATTTTATAGCCTGTCTGCGCCATTGCAAAGGGGTCCAGCCATATGCACATCGGTGGGGTAAGATCAAGCCTAATTTGCTAATGATGTGATATGATATGGCATTTGCAACAAGCCTATACACAAGTGTTTCAAGGCACAAATATGGTTTTTCCCCAACTGTGATGGCTTGCCAGGCTGAAAAATGATGGTCTGGAGGGTTGCCTAGATCTGTGCCCGTGGTTATGATTAATTTAAAACTTTCCAGCCATCACCTTTTTGTTTTGGCCAACCCGGTCTTAGTTTTGAATTAATATGAACTACCGGCATTGCTCTGGGCAACCTTCCACAACAAAACATTTTAGCCCGTCTGCCCCTTTGCAAAGGGATCCAGCCATATGCAAATCTGTCAGGTACTGCCACCAATGGGAGAAGCCCTGCCTGAACTGCTAAGCCAGGTCCCCTCTGCACGGAAACACAGGAAACCCCAAACATGATTTAGCCTTGTTGGCCCTCCTCAGTGAGGTGCAGCATGGTTCCCTATGGCGCAGCGAGCAAGGGATCCATGTCTGGGCATACACTCTCTCACTCAGGGAGACAAACTGAAACCCAAAGAGTGATGGGTGGAAGGTTTTGAATCAATCTGAACCACTGGCATTGCTCTGGGCAACCTTCCACACCAACATTTTATAGCCCGTCTGCGCCATTGCAAAGGGGTCCAGCCATATGCACATCAGTGGGGTAAGATCAAGCCTAATTTGCTAATGATGTGATATGATATGGCATTTACAACAAGCCTATACACAAGTGTTTCAAGGCACGAATATGGTTTTCCCCAACTGTAATGGCTTGGCAGGCTGAAAAACGATGGTCTGGAGGGTTTCCTAGAGCTGGGCCCGTGGTTATGATTAATTTAAAACCCTCCATGATCACCTTTTTGTTTTGGCCAACCCGGTCTTAGCACTATTCATCTCCAACCCTGTCCCCGTCCACCTCGACCCCCATGCCCTCTACCGATCAACCCTTCCCTCAAACCCCTGCCATCTCCCCCACTCCCTCTCGTTCAACAATCCCGACCTCCACCCATGCAAGCTCAGGCCATCCAGCCCTTCCCACCAAACCCCACTAAATCTCTTGTATTCTCATCAACACCAGGTTAGTCTCTGAAAACAAATGTAATGTCTTTGACCTTATCTTGGACGAGAACCCAGACATCTTTTTCATTAAAGAGATCTGGTTAGATGATGACTATGAACTCATTTCATACAAGGCCTCCTGCACCCTTCAGCTACATCCTGACTGTTTGGAATAGATCAAGAAGAGGTGGGGACCAGCAATCCTACACAAATACCAATTCCCTCTGCTTATCAAGGACACTTCAGCCAGCACCACAGATTATGAATCTGTACAGCACCCTTCTCATAAAACTCCATATATCACCCTCAACTTCACACGTCTTCCTACTCATTTACAGACCCCATGGCTACAACAACATGTTTGCACATACACTCAGTGAAGATCTAACAATTTCTATCAACCTACATCTGGCACTCACCATCCTAGGTGATTTCAACATCTGGCTTGATTCCCCTTCAAACCCCATTACCCGCTCTCTCAGAGACAACCTAGAAGCCTTCAACCTAACATTTATGTGCCCACCCCCACTGTAGGCCATACCCTCAATATGGTCTTCAGTGCCACAAACATCATATCCAATATGCCTCCAGGGCCCCTAACATGGACAGAACACTCAGCAATCTTCTTCGCTGTACCACTTTCCACCATGGCCCAAGGCCACGTCCGGCCCCCATCCACCTCCATACATCTCACCCCACTCTAGAACAAAGTCGTTATCAACCCATATCTAGCCAACTCCCTCATCAAGTCACTCCAGTGCTCTCCTTTCACGAAGGCCCCCATCAAACTCTTTTACAACTGACTCTCCAGTGCCCTCAGACTGCTTACCCCAACAAAACAGACCTCTCAGAGATCAGCCCCCACACCCAGGTGGTACACCTCCAACCAAAACAATATCTAAAAACACTCAAGCACCATTTGGAACGGACCTGGAGAACCAACCCAACTGGTCAAATCAAAACCATCCTTGCTAGACTAGCAAAAGGCCTACAGATCGGAAATCATAAAAAACAACACAAATATTCAATGGGAACAGAATCCTGAACCCTTGCAGCCCAAGAAAGGAACTTCATAGAATAATCTCTGAATTCAAGTTGCTGGGTTGCTCATCCCTCCCTCCTCCAAACTCCCAATCCCTATACGATGCCTTATCAGAACATTTTCACAACATTGCTATCGACAGACATTCTGCCATCCTCTCTAAAATATAAATAATGCAGAGCCTCCTCCCCACCTCCCTCCCTCTCCCCATCTAAACTCCCTTCCAATGAAAACCTTTGCCTCGTTCTCGTCGATCTCACACCAGGAGTTCCTCCTGCTCCTAGCACAAGGCCACCCATCTGGATCCCCTGAGGACCCATGTCCATCCGCCCTCCCTCAAAAACATCTTAACCTAAACCTGTGCAGGCAGTATCGCATATTCAATCCTTAACCACTTCCTAACATCAGGAATCTTCCTGGGAGCCTTAAAAACCTCCTACATCAAACCTCTCTGCAAATAACCTACACTCGACCCGATCCTTCCTCAGAACTACCGGCCCATTTCCAACACCCGCTTCATGGCCAAACTCATGGACCACACAGCATACAAGCAACTCGGCGACTTTACTGAAACCAACAACCTCCTTGACCCTGCCCAATCTGGTTTCAGACCCCTCTGAGGATCACAGTCCTCCCTAGTGTCCACTTAGGATGACCTAAAAAGAACAGCGGACACAAAAGGAAGTACGGTACTGATTCTCCTGGACCTCTCTGACACCTTCAAAACCAGTGACCTCACCATTCTCCTTAACAGGCTATACTTTTTAGGAATCAAAGAAACTGTCTTCACTTGGACCTCCTCCTTCATCTCCAATCGCTCGCAAATCATGCTCCTCCACCCTTTTACCTCTGTGTCCCACCCATTACCGAAAGGGGTCTCGCTAAGCAGCGAGCTGGTGGACAATCTCTTTCCTCAGCAGGCTCCCTCCTATGGAACAACATTCCCCTTCTCCTTCATATTGAGCCGGATCTCCTCAATTTCCGGAAGCTCCTGAAGACTTTCTTTATCACCCCCTCCTTCCTTTCCTCCCTCCTCTGATAAACTGCCACAGTTGCTGAGATTGGTGACCAGGGCCCTTATGTGTCCTCCTGGGCCCTGGCCTCTCACACCCAATCATCTTCAGCCTTCGCCCGCTCCCAGCACTTGCCTTGGCTCCCACTGGCCCATGCCACCATTGGCCTGTACTTATTTATTGGCAGCTGACCAATCACCTAGGCACTTACAGCTGCGTCCCTTCTGTTGCATATAGCACTCACCCCCCAACCCCCCTCCTTTCTCTCTCTCTTTGCACTTTCACGTTCTGAATGCTCACAAGGCCCAGTAAATCTGCCTCTATCTTTCATTGTCATAATTGATTTTCATTCCCATGTTCCCTCCCTGTTGCCCTGTGGGTGTTTTGAAACACAATTTACTTGTTGAATAAGCGCCTTACAAATGCACAATAAATAAATCCCTATCTCTCCTCCTCTTCAATATCTATCTGAACCCCATCCCTGCACTCATCCGCTCACACAATCTCACCTGCCACAACTATGAAGACGATACCCACATCATCCTTAGAATCCTAAAATCACCATGCTTCACGGCTTAACCTGCCCAGATCTGCCAGATCTGTCATCGTGCCTCTCGGATATTGACCACTGGATGACGACCAACCACCATCTTCAACCAAGGGAAAACAGAAATCCTAGTCTGTGGGAAAACCACGATCCTTCCCCAACCTATCCACTGGCGGCCTCACTTGCTAGGCCCTACCGGCAACCTCCACCCTGGTGTAAAACCTTGGTTGCAAGCTGGACGCTGATTTAGCCATCTCCGAACACATCAATTCTGCATCCAGAACCTGTTTCTTCCATCTATGCATCCTCAGCCATATCTTCCCTTACCTCACCTATCCTCACAGATTCTCTGCCATCATCTCCATCATCCTTTCCCACTTAGACTACGCAAACTGCCTTTATCTAGGCGCTCTGGCATTCCAGCTAAGGAAACTGCAAAAAATCCAAAATGCTGAGGCATGCCTGCTCATTGTCCTCATTCGCAGCAGCACACTGTGATAAACCTACCCAAACCCCCCTCCACCTGTAACCCAGATGATTGTACATCACTCCTCTGTCTCGCCACGGCCCCCTCCCACAGTTCAGGCTCTCAGCCTAAGGAGACCAGCCAATTGGTTTGGACCTAGGGAAGCGACATCAAAGATAAACTCCATCTGAGTTTAAGGTATGTATAACCTGCAGCAGTTCTGTGGACACATCCCGCAGGCATGGCCAACCAATCATGCACTATAGAATACAGCTATGGCTATGCAAATCTGGTCTAGCAGCACACATAGCCGACCACACTGAAACCCCTGACGTGCGTCAACATCTCTGCCATTAGTATACAGTGACAACCTATGAAACATTTCGGTCGAGCTTGGCACACATCGAGTCTTATGCCCAAACACTCTATTCGAAAAACACCAACAGCACCCGCCCACGTGCCTGAACTACGGGCTGCTTACTTGAGCACAGCCAGCCCTCCTGACCTCTAACCTGGCAGGATGCACACACACATCTTAAACTTAACTCTTAGACTCTCCCATACATGGACTTCGGTCCCCGAGGACGTTGCAACCACAAAGTGCATTGAGGCCATTCAACTGGGGAAAAGGCGTTACATAAATGACGTCTACAATACAATTCAATATCAAAGTAAACTGTGTACATTTGTGAATTAGAGTGAAACAGTTGGGGGCATGATTCAGAGTTGAGCAAGATGTGTTCCTCTGGGAAATGAAACATGAAGAATGTGCAACAGATATTTTAAACCAGTAGGGCTGATGTAGACAAGTGTATGTCTGGTAGAGTAACAGGCGTCCGCCTAAGAGGCCTCTCAGAGAAACATCATGTTGGAAAATATCTCTAATTCGACGATGCGCTAGTATGCCAGAGGCATCATAGCAAGATAGTTGTGCGGTCTCTGTATGTCAGGGGTCTGCAACCTGTGCCTCTCCAGATGTTATGGACTACGACTCCTATGACCTTACAATTGACTATGTTGGCTAGGGTTATTATGAGTTGTAGTCCAAAACATTTGAAGAGTCAAAGGCTGCAGACACCTGCTGTAGGGGAAATAGTCCGAAATCTATTCTCTGTTGGTGAAATTGGTAGGAAAGGGTGATTTCTGAATATCAGGAAAAGTTCCCAATTGGAGGACTGCCTCTATTAGGTCAATAGGCTGGGGACAACAAATGTGGCCGACATTTCCCATTCCATATTGGTATTTTGGGAGGATTTGCTTAATGGCTACTCTCTTGAACAATATTACTGGTTAAGTCTGCCCCAACAGGAAAGGTGTGAGAGATGAGATTAGACAGAGATGTTACTCCATCTGCTCGTGTTGTGAAGTGGAGGGTTGAAGCGTCAGACATAGCAAGAACCATAAAGTCTTGGGAAGGAGGTGAGGTATGTGGACATGGAGTGGTATTGGATGGAACCGAGCGACTGTGTCTGACTTTCCTACATCGGATTAACCATTCCCCAGCCCTGTCAGCCCCACTGGGAAAGTTCCTTCTGTGTTTGGCCCATAAGGGAATGAAAAACAGCCAGGAGACGAAGTTCACTCACATCACATGCACCCTCGACTTGTGTCCTGCATGGATGGAGAGGAAACATTTATACATTTGAGTGTGGGATAGACAGATTTGAAACTCACTTTCCGATTAAGCTTAAGTACAATTTGCAAGAAATCACAATGCGTGTGATTCGTAATGCTAATTGCAATACCTATTTTGTTCATTACAACCTAGCACATTGATATATGATATTTTATTTATAACGCGCCTAGACACAAGTGTTTCAAGGCACGATGAGGCATGGGAGGCGAACAAGGGGGGACAAGACAACGATCTTACTAGGCCCAGTGACATGGAGATCGCGCAAGTGCAGGGGAGAGGAAAGTGGAGAAGTGTCAGGGAAAAGGGAGGAGCAGCAAGTGCAGGATATAGGATCGAAACATGGGAGGGGAACAAGAAGTGCGGCTAGCAGGTGGCAGTGCAGGAGTTAAATGCAGACAGCAAGTGTTAGTGCAGCTAGGGGGACTGTAGGGTTACAGATACAGCCCCAAGTGCAGGGTTGCCAGGAGGAAGTGCAGGTGTGCAACATTGCATTCATGTAGTCTGCCACTTTGAGTATCACCGATTTAGCATATGCTAAATTATTCCAGACAATTAGGCCTTGCTTTTTTGTATTCCTCTGTTCTTCTCTTGCTTTCAAGCTATCAGTAAAGAGATGTGTTCATTAAAATGAAGAGAAATAAATGAAATGTGGGAACTCATATTTAAAATAGTGCTTATTTTTGTAAATGTATTTGTCAAGCTTGAAATACAATTGATTAAATAAAATAACTACTTGTTTTCAAATTAATCTTTGGCCGAAACTGACAAACTATTTGGTATTTGGGCAAATACTAAGGGCCCGACTCATGGAAATGTGCACAGCAATCCTGCAACGGCTGTGCACCAAGAATTACACTGCATGAAGAATAACAAATGCACACCCCACGTATTCATGGAATTATTCTCGCAAAGTAACTGTATTTGCAAGTCGCGGTCGGAGCTCCCCCGACACGCCCACACAAAAAGTATAAACAGCCAGATCAGCTACCTTTGCACGCTCCCCCGGGCCCGAATACACGCACCCTTCAAACAGTACGTGGGGTCCTCCGCAATCAGACCTGCATCTCTCAGACCCTACACGGGGTACCCCGTAACTGTTACTGCCACTGCCACACCAACAACCTGCATATGAAAAATCATAACTCGGTTGAAACTCGATAAATCCGCAGACAAACCTCCGTAAACCGTTTCTGCACACCGCTACACTGGTTACGCGGACTCCTAACTTACATCGGAACCCCAGTTGAGTACACACATCCCGAAATCCGACATGCAACCCCACCTCCGTACTGCAAATCCTACGTGCAAGTTTACTTACACCTGACTTCGGTTGGCGGATCATATGAAGGACTTGTGTGGCCATTTCCTTGACTAGAGGTTGCGCGATCAAATCCATGTAACCATCTCGTGCCAGGCAATTTTAGGCGTGCAAGGGACAGACTGCAGGCCGTCCCTCGGAACGTCCACTTTTTTGCATATCCTTCCCCTTTTTGGTGCTCTGCCCCCTTCACAGCCCTCTGCGCAAGTCACACCGACCAGCGACACTCTGCGTGGAGTCTCGCGCATAGCCCTCGGCGGCTCACACAGATGTGCTGAGCCAGCGCGAACTCCACGCAAGTCCAGAAAAAGTACAGCACATTCAATTCCATGAATCGACGAAGGTGGATTTGTGCACAGTTGCACAGGCAAGTAGCCTATTTTACGCGCAAATATTTCCATGAATCGGGTCCCAAGGGCCTAATTTACAAACAAGTTTTCAATGGGACTTTCTAATGTTAAAACATGTTTGTAAATCAGGCCCGAAATGTCCTATTCGGTACACCACTAGTTTAAAGTATTGTTCGACTGCCTTGCTCTGCAAAACAAAAGAAAATAGCATTTAAGTGTTTTTGGACAACAGCCACATCATTTGCAATCTCTCGTTAAACGAGAGATGCATCGCCGTGGCATTGGTTTTCCCTCAGCATGCTCGGTCAATGTGAAGAGTAAGCACAGACTAATGTGAAAGTAATCACCTACCTTGCGGGTTGCCGTAGTGAAATACGAATGCACAACATGCACGTATCAATACTCTTTTTGAATTTCTGGCCCACTATCAAGCTTGCATATGCACCATAGTGATTCTCTGGGGCGACTTCTTTAAGGTCTGTTACCAGGTTGAGCTCTCCAAAGACACCAACCAGGCAGACGGATGGGGTTTTCATGATGACGTTAGGAAATCCAGCGTCCTCCAAAGAGATGGCTACTGGAAACAAATTGATTATGTGTGCTTGCTGCCTAGCCCTTCCAGATGACACACATCGATGTTTCCTTTTTTGTATGTAGATGTAAAGGGTTACAAGATGTGTGCAAGTATTGTAACTTGCTGCCATCAATATTAGTGGATTGTCCGGTAAAACACGTTTTCCTTGTAAACTTCAACTAGTTTCAGCATGTTTTCATAGCGAAGCCACTACATTGAGCAGTCTGCATTTTGCGTAATACTACAACGTGTTATTGGAACAGGAAAACTGTGCTAACAACCAGAGTACCAAGCAAGACATTTCATTTGAATTTGCATAATGTAATTCCAAAACGTCAACATGCCAAAATAATGCATGCTTTTGTATTATCACAAGTCGTTTGTGATATCACAATGCACGTGCATTAGGGGGGCCCGGGGGAGCACGCGGGATGCGTTGCTCCCCAGGGAGGTTTTTGGCACTGCACCGACCAGCGAGCCGGGCATGGATTGCCCCCATTAGGTCATACATGAAGGTGCCGGCGAAGGTTCAGGAACATTTGGCGGTTAACGCTGTTCAGTGTTGCCTGGACCTTCACCGGCACCCGCTGCTGTGGTGGCGTGTGGCAGCCTGGGGGGCACTCGGGTGCAGGTGCAGGGTAAGGTTGGGGAGAGGAGGCCCGGCGGGTCTATGAAAAAAAACAAAAAAAACATATATATTAATTAAGAGATTAGCAAAGGAGGTAGTGATGTAGGCACACCATACCTTACCTCCCTGTTCCGTCTGGTTCTGCCAGTTGCTCCAGGCCATGTCAGCTCTGTTTTGGGAAGGTTCTTACGAATGGGAGTGGGCACGGAGTGCTCTCCCCTCAGTTTTCAGGGCTGTTTCAGGGTTACAGCCAGCAGTAGCTGGGGCGTATCTGGGTGTGCAAGGGGGGGGGGGTAATGGTGCTCTGCATGTGTGCCCAAGATGCAAACAGGGGCACTACCCATCATTGATGTGGATGGATGCACAATCTAGGCCGGGTCCAGGGGGCAGAGGTGGGGGCAGCCAGCGGGGATTTGAAAGGGGGGATGGGTCAAAGCATGTAGTGCGAGAGGGGTGCTGGGGGGAGCCTCCTAAGGGGTCTCGGGAGAAATAGTGGTTACCACGGTTTGCCCATCGGGGCTCAGGGAATGCCTGATGCATGCCCTGGCTTTTGATGGGGTTGCGATGGGTGCCAGGTTTCATGGTTCAAAAGGGGGGGGTGGATAACAGGAGGTAAAGGGGAAGGTGGGCTAGATAGGATTGGGAAGGGGTGTAGGGAGCCATGGGGGGATATTACAGGGTGGGGGCGCCACCCAAGGAGGACCACAGTGTCACCTTAGGAGGTGGTGTTAGGAGGGATCAGTACAGCCCCAGGTTTGTCCAGGAGTGTGACGGGAGTTGGTGAACACCATCACCCCTGGGTGCAACAGCAAGGAGTGGGGTTAGGGCAACCACCCTACAACAGGAGAAGAAAGGGACTAGTGCGTCCCTGGGCCAGATATCTTGGTGTAGGGAGATGGCTGGAAGGCTGTCACCTGCCCTGAGAGTGGGAAGAGATTTTGGACAGCTCCCCCCGAGCGGCTGTGCACCGGTGATGGAGTTTGCAGTGAGTGGGGAGAGATTTGAACATCTCCCCCCAGCGACAGTGCAGCGGCGATGGGGTGTACGCTCCATGCTATAATGGTTTGGACCAAGAGGTGAGTAGGATTTGAATTGAAGGTGCATTGGTTTTCTAGGAATGGTAATGTTGGTGGTGTGAAGGTGATGTGGGAGGTGTATTTGGTGGGCAAAGGATGTGATTAAATTCATAAAATACACATTAAAAGAATAAAGGAAAATAAAGAATAATTGTGAAGGAAGAGTGGCTGTCCCAGTTTGGAACAGGATTGGGAGGGTAATATTAATAAAAAGAAATGGCATTGGAGAACTGGAGAGCCATGAAGAGTAGTTTGAAAGGGATGATGAGGATGAAGAGAGTGACAGATGGTATGAGCCAGTGGTGGGGGCGGAGGATATGATATCAGTTATTTATAATGCGCCTGTACACAAGTGTTTCTAAGAGGGACAGGATGAAGGAGGGAACAGAAAGGGAGGACAAAACAACAATCTTTCTAAGCCTTGTGTCAGCCAGATCGTGCAAGACAGATACAACCCTTAGTGTGCGGTAGGCCTGGAGTCAGTGCAAGTATACATGTAAAGGGGCTGGAGGGGAAGTACTTGTGAGCCTCTGAGGGTAGCCATCAACACACTCTACAGGTGAGTCATCAGGGGAGAGCGAGAGAAAGAAGCAGTAGAAGAAGAGTAAGGTCTTGAGCTGTTCAAGAGTTTCAGGTGGTCTGTCTCAAGCATCAGAGGGACAGGGAGGTCATTCAGAGGAAGATACATGCAGGTAGGAGAGATCTACGCCCCACTCTTGACTGACGAAGAGAGGTCAGGGATTGGGTGGTAAGGTAAAGGGTGATTGGTTAAGTGAGAGAAGGGGGCAGTAGTTAAAGTGAAATAGAGTGTGGCCTACTCTAGGGCTCGGGGTCATGAGGTATTGTGCCCAGGCCTGGCATAGAGCAAGAATGGGGGTGTGGTGGTTTAATGGGCCCTCTGGGCTTGTCGATAGCACATCCCACCCCAGGGCCTTTGTGCAACAGATTATTGGTTGCCCTCACTGGGGCAGGACTTGGAGAGGGGGGCTAGGAGGCAGAGAGCATCCAGCAATCTCTTGGAGAGGAGTTGCAGCGGGTGGGCTAATGGTGACAAGTTGGAAAGGTTTCCTACAAGGAGGAATAGTGGATAGAAGCATATTGGGTCATGAAGTTGTTGGGGTTGTGTGAAAGGCAACACAGGAATAATTTTTCGTACCTCTTAGTTTTGTTGGCTTAAAGGGATGTTGATTGGATAACAGATAATTTTAGTGACAGTTAAGATGGGTGAATACAGGTCAGCAAAACAGTTTAGACTAATGGGGAACTCGGATTATGAAGGAGGGGAAGAATGTCAATTTACTGTGAGAATGGGATGGGCATTGCAGCGTTGTGGAGTTAGTCTACAGGTCAACAAAGTAGTTTAGACTAATGAGGAACTTGGAGGCTCAAGGAGGGAGAGAATGTCAATTTACTGGAAACGTTTGTATAGGGAGAAGAGCGTGCAATGGGAGGGAACATTGTAGCAGTGTGGATTTATATATTCTCGGCACAGAGATGGAGAGGATAGCTTATAAAAACTAATAATAATAATACTAATAATAATAATAATAATACTAATAATAATAATAATAATAATAATAATAATAATAATAATAATAATAGGAATAAAGATACAATGAAAAAAGAAGGGACAGGTTTCAAGGATTTATCAAAATAAATAAACAAAATGATGGGGTGCATAAAGGGGCTATATCAAAGGATTTGTCCTCGGGTGAAGGAGCAGAAACAGAGTGGCACACAAGGGGATAAAGTGGACAGTGACGCTACGTCAAGTAGCAAGGTGTGTGGTGGATTGAACTGCATGTAAGGGGGATCACGGTTGGCCCCTGGTGTAGTGGGGGCAACAGCGATGAGGTGGAACAGTTGGAATGGCCTAGAAGGAAGGATTTGGGGCCACTGCGTGCAGTGTGCAGAGGGAATTAAACTGTATGTACAGAAGACGTGTTTATGGCAACTGGTGCAATGGGGGGGCAGCATGTGAGGTTTGTAGTAGAGAGCAGGTGGACAGGTATGTACAAGGTGGTGCACAGTGGTACATTGACAAATGATGGAGGGTGGTGGAGTTACTGCATAGGGGAGAAGGAATTAAACTGCATGGACAGATGGTGCAGGTACGGCCCCCAGTACAGTGGAGGAGCAATAAGGAGGGGTGCTGGGTAAGGAGCGGGGAACAATTGTTATGGTTGGGTGAATACAGGGGAGTACCCAGGTGAGAATACATTGGTTGGTAGCTGGCCGTGAGATGCTGTTCAATATGCTGGACCCTAACCAAATGAGGTGGGGATTGATCTAGGGTTGCGAGGTTTTACAAGGATTGGCAGGGGAGGGAGAGACAGTTTGCAGTTGGAGTGAGGATTATGGGAAAGGAAAGGGGTTAGCTGTGGCAATAGTTGGGGTCCTTGAGGGGAGAGCATACAGTTGATAGAGGAGTCCAGGCGATGTCCTCAATAATACTTAATGCATTGACACCACACAGGCCAGGGATCTTAGTGTGTAGAAAAAATAAATAAATAAAACAAAATAATCACAATAAGGGGATCATCGGGGAGCTCAGGTTTTCAGTACAAATTTGTTGGGGGCAGCAGAATGCTTGTGGGCAGGTGGTATCAGGGAGCATTGAGTAGATGGACATGGGGAATAAGGGCAAGAGGGTGTGGCTCTAAAAATAAATAAATAATAATAAAAAAAGGAAATAGGAAGTAAGGTCAAAGGGTCCTATGTGTTGACAAGGTCCTATTAGGGCTCTAAAGAAGTGTTTGCAGGGGAGCATATGGGTTAGATGGATCGGAAGAAGAAGAAAGGGTTTTGGTGAAAATGGGGGGGTTTAGCAGGTTAGAGTGAGAGAGGTCGGACGAGGTGGGAGGAACAAAGTTTTAGGCATAGGATCCAGAGGGGGTAGTACATAATAAGGGTGCATGAGCAGAGTTACAATGGTTTCATTGCGGAGGTTAGGGACAGGGAAGTTGGTATGAAAAATAATAAATAAATAATAAATAAATTCAATAAATAAGAAGGGAAAATAAGTTATTTGATTGCGAGGCAGAAGGGAGGGACAGTGGTGCCCTGTTATGAAACAGAACATGGGGCAGACACGTAGAATAAGAATAGGTTTTGGTTATCTGGTCAGGTGGGAGAATAGGACACCAGAGAAAGGTGGCAAGGGTTTTGATTGTGAGAATATGAGCAGCACAGGAAACATTACAGGGGGTGGGGGAGTTGCCAGAAAGGGGATTTAGCGAGCAAGAAGGAGGAGCAGGGTTCTGAAGTGCAAGGAAATATTGGGGGCGAAAGGTAATACTAGATTTATGATGACACGTGTTAGGTATGTAGCGGAAGAGTAACAGAGTGCAGTAAGGTGGCTTGAGTTCATTTGCGCGTGGTGCTTAATTTGTATTTCCTTTCACAGATGCGACAGGAGGTGGTGTTCTGAAGAAGATTTTAAGGAACCGGTCAATGTATATAGGGTGTCTGTTAATGTAGGGGTATAAAGGTTTTAGTGCAGTTGGGTATGGTGTTTATTCCCAAATTAATGTTGATGGTCGGGATTAAGGGCATGAGGGCTATTATGATTATGTAGTGAAGTAAGTTGGCCATGGTAGTTGGAGGTTAATTTTTGTTATGAAGTTATGGAAGGGGTTTAGCCGTCTAAGATGGGTTTTGGTAGCAACGTTGTCGGTAGACGAAAGGGCAGAGAAAAGCTAAGGTGGCATCACAAGCAATTTGAAGGGGTAGTGTTGGAGGCAAAGGAAGGAAGGTGAATTTGGGAAGAGGAGGAAATAAAGAACGGTTCTCTCAGTTTGGGATTTTATGTCTAGGAGTAAGGGTGTTGTTGGGAATGTTGTTTTTAAAAAAAGAAAAGCAAAGGAAAATGATGGAACAATTAAACAAAGAGTTAAATAGGAAGGTTATGGGGGAGTGGGACAGAAAGAACACCTGTGAGGAGGGTTTTTCAGGTGACCGGGGACATGGTTGGTTAAATGATGTTTGGTTGAAGCAGAAGTATTATTATTGTGTTAAGGAGGGTGGTTAGTGCTGTTTGGATGTACTGCCTAGCCCAGTATTACAAGAGAGTGGAAGAGATAGGGTAAAAAGATGGGCGGTGCCTCAGGAAGAGGACATGGATAAAGTGTGGAAAGATGTGGATGAGTTGAGGGGGAAGGAATATTTGAGGGGAGGGTATGGGGGAGCGGAAGGGGGTTTAACTACATGTTTACCTTCTTGTTAAGTCTGTAAGGCCAAGGGGCCAGGTTAATGTAGTTTGTAAGCAATGGCCTGTCACATTAAAGCAACCTTTTCCACTAACGGCGAGTCTGGTATTTCGTGCAGTCAGCCCAAACAAACCTCACCTTACTAGCCGGCTGTAGTCCCTTATCACAGAGGTCCAGTATAGTCTGAGTACCGTCAGCAGAGCTCAAGCAGTTAGCTCGTATCAGCTGAGCTCACACTGATCAATTGTTCGCTGATGCTCAAGTGTCAGGGGTGTTTTCTTGCAGAAGAGCAGCTCGTCTTCAGGATGCATTCAGGAACTTCATGAGAAAAGTATGCACAAAGGAATTGATGAGATAAAAAGGGGGCATACCCGGTCAACAAAAGAGCTAGAAAAAAGAGACTCTGAGGGACAGAAAGGGACAACACTGAAAAAGAAACATTATTTCTGTAAGAAACAAAGGGATGGAACAGGAGACTGATGCCCTTCCCACACAATGCAGAAAATAGCAGATTGGTGAAGAAAAGTGGAAACAAAGAGGAAGCAGGCAAAGCGAGAGATACAGGGAGAAAGATTATATTATAAAGGGGAATGAAAAGATGTAAAAAGAATTTGAAAAAAATAATAATTGCAAAAAGCTGAAAGGAAAGTCAAGCTATTGAAGGATAATTTAAAGGCAACGCTCTGGTATTGATAACAAGACTAGCAGCACGGGTTCGGTAGAGTTTATTTTTAAATGGCACAGTGCTGAAAAAAAGGTGGAACAAACTACAGAAAAACAAGTTAAAAGAAAATTTAAGGTGGAAGTTGTATGTAGCTGATGACACCCATACATTGTTACAACTAAAATACCCTCTGCTCGACAGACAAAAGGCATTTTGTAAGTCACCTCGATATAAACGCATAACTTGTCAAAGGCTTGCAACAAATCCATAAAATATATATTTTGGGTGGAACTGTACCCAATGCTTAACATTGGTAGGTTAGCCTATTTACTGGTCACTTTCAAAACCCTTGCAGTTAATTTCACTTTATCAAGCTTCCTCTCGGTGTTTAGTCATTAGCAAATCGCTGAAGTCGTGTAACAAACAGCAGTCCTTATACTTCCAATCCCTAGCTGCATTTTTTTTTAATTGGGAGCTGGAATGAGACCATGGATTTTTAATTCCCTGCTAAAGTGAAGGTATTTGATTCATTCATTATTGTGAACTATGCATTGCTCAGAAACTCCGTTATATTAATGCTGCTCATTGCGCGCTTACCATTAATGATGGCATGATTGTGGGTTTGCCTAATACTCCTCCTACTAGTTGGAGGGAACTGTCATCCAAGAAACGTTCATGATGGTGACGAGTAATATATGTGTGCATCATTACTGCAGCTAATTGATTTCAGCTGATGTCACATTTATCAGTCTGGCATTCAGGTTTTAACAGTCTAGAAGACAGGCCAAGATGCTCCAAGAATAGTAGTACCACGTTAACGATTCCCTTTGGTATAGAGTGCTGCTGGCTGGGGCATGTCAAATATGTATATATCTTAAGAGCCATCGAGACTCGGATATAGCAGGAATGTAAGTTATAGTGAAACAGGTAGCCACGCTGACTCTTAGTTCAATAATCGTTAAAATGTACTTTCGTGATGGCTATGTATATAAACTTTGTCAAAGATCTAATTTGCAATATTCTAATAAACAACAAAGGGGTCCAGCCGGCCTGACTTTGACAAATTGCAGACGATGGCTGAATTCATTAAAAGGGCTGCTAATGTTTATTTAAATGCAATTTACTGTTGCATTATTGATTAGTGACTACAACATTATCTTACAAGAAGCATGTGTGGCAAGACGATTTCAGGTTGTGAAAAGATCTGCCCAGGGAGGCCCCTGGGCTCGATTTAGGCCCCAAGACACGAGGGGATTAATTTATCTTGGAAAAAAGACAGCAGGGTGGAAGGTCTGCTTTGTGCACCTTTAGACAGCAGATGAAAGGGGTGCTCATGCTGAGCTGGGAGACGCACGCTGCCGCGCTTGGTTCCGAAGTAGAAATTGAGACAAATACGTTCATGGTATTGGGCATATATTTTTTAAGACATTTTTAAAGAAGAATGTGCAGATTTTGTAATACGCTTAGTGAAGTATTCTTTAAATTCATGTTGTTTATTAATGATCCAATTACTTTAGAAAATAATGCATTGATCAAGAATTGTCCTTTCTCTATTTCGGACGCTCTTGTCTCCAGTTTCCATGGTCAGGGAACACATGGATTCAGACTTCTTCAAATCCTTAATTTCTTATTTGCCCATATAATGTTTTAAAATAAATTAACCTGGATGCTTAAACATCTTTGTAGCAATTCCTACCAAAATTGTTCACATTCATTGACTGAGTGCTACAGCTCAGCTGGAAGAGATGGTGAGGGGGAAGAGGAACACAATAGCAGTTTCATTTTCCTTTGGGAAGAGGAACACAATGGCAATTTCTATTGTCCTTTGCTGAGCCAGGAATTCTATGCTATCCACGAGATAAACAATACCTTGCATGCCATGGTTACCAACACAATTGTACAGCATTTTATGATCAATTGTGTCTAAAGTAGGCTGGGCACTTGTGAGACATTTAGATCGTTTTCAGTAAACTGACTCTGTTTAAACGTGGTCTAACAGTGTCATTTGGCAACCTAATAAAAACACAAAAATAAAATACAATAAGTAAAATGAAATAGGATTACGACCCAACCAACTGAGCTAGAATTCTGCACCCCAGAATGTTCAATGGACGACTGCAAAAAGACAGCTTGTGTGACTAATTTGACACAATTATACAGAAAACAGTAGTGGTGAGATGCAGGCAGTAACTCTCACCTTACTTCATCTCTTGAGAGGGATGTTTACCCTGACCTGTTTTTAATTTCTGCTTTGCATTGTAGTGCTTGTTCTACCAGGCTGTCCCAGGGTTTGGTGAGGCCCCCTTTCTATGTTTTAAACTGTGCCAGCAGCACCACTAATAGGAGATGCAAATACGCATCGTTTGACTTTATGTGCGGAAGGAACAGATATGTTGATGATGCCCTGTTGATTCAACTGGGTTAATGTACAGTCTTGATGCTGGTCCATTGCACCTACCATCAAAACCTTTTTTAGGGTAAATCTAGAGATTGAAGACAATGGAGATCTCGTAAAAATCATGTCATGGTCTTAGGGAGAATTCTAATTTCTGTGCTATTTCCCTTCAAACTTAGAGACCCACAGTTCTTTTGCTGGACCTTAGGAATTTTTAATTTTTATCCTAGAGTGAGTGAGCCCTTTTTCTCACTCTCTCATGTATTTTGGTCGGATTTGGACTATGTGTTTCTTTGTTTTTGGAGTCTGAAAAACTCCGTAGATATCTGCGTTTTGTATTATGACACATATCACCTTCAGTGCAGTGTCACAGAGAAGTCCTTTGTATTTCTCATAAGGTTTAAATACCTTCTCTTGGGTGAACTAATGTTCCCAAGAGTAGTAAAGTGAAATTGACTTTACTTACCTTTTTTCTATGTAGTTCTAGCATACACCATATTATGTGGAGTGCCAGGGGGTTACTTGGTAGCCCCTTTTCCTCCTACTTACTCATGTAAAAAAAGGTAATTTTACCCTCACAACTTTAAATAGCTGATGGCAGTGGTTCAATTTTCCTACCATTGTGCGTTTCTACTGCAGGCTGAATCCTCAGCTGCAGTATAGTACCCATGGCTGACCATTGTGTCAAAATGGCCCGGTCTTCTTTTCTCGCCATTTCTTGCTTGTGAGGTCTTTCTTGGGTTTTACTCTGTGTGCCAAACCAGGTTTAATCCTTTTGTTTGTTTTGCCTTTGGCAGGCTTCAGTACTGAATCCTTCCTCTGGCTACAGTGTGTCTGGCAGGGCAGGAAGTGAGGGACGTACCCGAAACTCCCTGTCTTAGTATCCTTGGTTACCTGAATGCACCTAGTGCTGATTGGCTGGCTGGCTGCCCTTGCAGGATAGCCACCCTGCTGTGTGAGTGACAGCTAGGCTGTGCATTAATGGGAGAAACCTGCATAAAAGGAGAGGCTTCTTGGACTGAAGGCAGAGACGGTCACTGGATGAAACATCTGACAAAGGACTCATGAAGAGAAGCTTGCTGCATCCTCCTGGACCATTGAACTGCCCTGTGAAGTCCTGCTGGTGTGCTGAAACTGCTTTTCTGAATCGACTAGAGAATCTCTGGATAGGATGACTTCTTCCCTTGGGTTAATGCGACCAACTAAGCCCAAGATGAACATTGCTGGAGGACCTTGCCCAACTGGCTGTACTTCCTTGCTGCAGCTGGAACCGAGTGCCAGGGGTCGAGAAATCCATAGTCGAGTGCATCGTCTTTAAACCGGACTAGAGCTCCAGGAAGATCCTGAGGACCCTCCCGAAGTAGGACGACCCAAGCCCGAGTCACCTCACCAGAGTGCTGGACTCCAAAAGCAAGGGAAGCCCATCAAGTGTCCAACATCTGCAGTGGTGCTATTTGCCAGTAACTGAAACCGCAAAGTGCTGCTGAGCTGAAAAGAGCCCGTAGCCGCCGACAACCTTCAAACTGCAGTGCAGGAGTCCTTCAGACAACCTCCATCTTGTCCTCACGACTGAGGCCCAGGCACCTAGGATCTGCAAGACTGCAACCAGAACAGAAGCCAGCTGGATTCTCTTCTTCAAACCTAAGGTTTCAATTCTGCCAGCTCTCATCCTGTGCAATAATATGACTGTTAGAATACCTGTCAGTGCACAAAATGAGGTGCCTGGGAGAGTCCTGTTGGGTAATGATTTGAAAACTCTTCAAGTTGAATCTAGCACCCCCAGGCCTCCCAGTAAAAAGGAATCAGGAGCAAACAAGATTGGCCAGAGAGGGAACCTTAAGAGACTCTCAGTGGGAGGTTGAGGACATTCCTCTTACCCCCAAGTCCCCAGGAAGTCCACCCTTCTATTTCCAAGCCAAAGAAAGAGATTAACTCATGTGTCCAACACAAGCCCTTTAAGACGTGGTAACAATACTTTGAGATAGATGGGGATGCAAAATATACTCAAACATCAATAATCAAACTGACTCAGGAAGTTGGCAAAGTACATCTGTTTTAATATCATTAACTAAAACAGGGAGTTACAATGAACTTCAATGAACTCGCTCGATCTTCTCACTCAACACATTTCATAAAAAATGGAGCTTATATAGTAAAAACTCACCATCATTGATGTCAACCTACGTGGTAAACTACAAACTCCTACTTGGGAAAGTGATTGGCTTACAGGGAACATTTAGGTACACGTTCCATACTTGTCAAGGAAGGTGATTGGGTCTCTTCTGTCAGGTGGGGCAACTAAGCCCTCCTCTAGTGCAGGTTTCTACAAACATCAGCAAATACACAACGTCCCACTGGTTATACAAACTACACGGGCTCTTCTACTACATGGCCCTCTATAATTGGTTGGCACCCTCGTACCCCTCTGTAATATTATATACACGCAAGCAGCACACAGGCTGGCATCCAGGTGCTGGTGGGCTGGTCATTAACATAGATTCCCACCAATTAGCCTGTCATCTATCATCACTCTTGCCTTCTGCCAGTCAATTAAGGCTTTGAACTTGGCCTTGGAAATGTTCTCTGGGCCTGAGAATAAGAGGGAGTATAGGCACACTCTGTCTCTTGGTTTCAATACAGCTCATCCAAATATCTATTTTCATCCATCCACATGACTGCAGACCATGTTTTAGAGTCTTTCCGCATTTAAAATAATATTAAATGATGAAGCTCTGACGTCTTCAATGTTCTCGCCCCTCACCTAAAACAGGAGTTTTGTTCTTTTCAGACATTCTGTAGCCAGTGAACGAACACTCAGGCTCACGGTGGCCTTGACTTCCTGGTGCTGTGACAGCGAAGCCTCTCTTGAATACACCGCCATGATTACATTTTGGTTTCCAACTGCAACATACTAAAAAGCCTTTCTGCTCACGGGGTCCAGCTCTGCTAAAGTGTGATGTGGAATCATCCATAGTCCATACATTCCTATGCATATACGTTGGCGCATCACCGCAATCTATTCACTACATAGCCAGCCTTTAATAATACTTTGTCTACTTGTGTTACAAGTACAATTAACATATAGGCAGCATGGGGGAGGAGCTTGGGGTGTGTGCACTTGGCTCCACCTCTACACTCCCCCCTTTGGGTGATTCATCAGCCACTCTCTCATCTTCCTTCACATCTAGACACCATCGTCTGAAGAAATGCTTCATTGGGACCCATATCTTTATGACTCCCTTCAGGGATCCTGCCTATTTCACATGCTCACCCTTATTCTAGGACATAAGCATGCATTGTCCACTTGGACTGCAGTAGATCCATTTCCCCACATATTTCTTGTGGTTCTTTGGGTACAGGAACTTTGTTCCCTCAGGTGCATGAATGCTGGCCTTCAAGTAGACTCTGATTTCTTCATCTGTCAGTTCTTTGGTTTTCCATCCTGATTCAACATTAATCATGATCGTCATTCCTGCAGCTTTCTTTCCAGTCTCATTGCATTGTGAGATTATTATCCTGATCACACAAAATCCGAGTAATATCATCACTATCAGGGCTCCAAGGAACTTGAACATGTCTGTCATCCATTGGGGAACCCATGAAAATATTGATCCAAACCAACTGCCATCAGCAATGTCTTCCACTTCGTCTTTCATCTGGACGTGTAACTTCATCAGCATCATTATGGCCTCTGTCAAGGTGGCATTTTTGACATCATGAGAAGGTGTGAATGTGCAACATGATTCTCCAGTTTTGGCACAAACACCTCCATCCATAGCTGTAATCATGTCCAGGACATATCTGTTCTGAAGAGTCATTAGTAGTATGGCTCTCAACTCTTCCTTGATAGCTTTGAATCCCTTTATAGAAGTGTTGATCGTCTGCAACAATTCCCATCTGGTTACCTGTAACCACTCAGTGTTTGCATCTGTCTGGATCCTGGGCATGAAGATTATCGTGAATGTCGATGAAGTCTAACTAAACAATCTGTGGGATGGAATCAAAGGCTTCTATTGATGTGACTGAGAAACAATTCTCCCTCTTCAATCGATTTAGGAG
This sequence comes from Ambystoma mexicanum, assembly GCF_040938575.1. Classification (NCBI taxonomy): domain Eukaryota; kingdom Metazoa; phylum Chordata; class Amphibia; order Caudata; family Ambystomatidae; genus Ambystoma; species Ambystoma mexicanum. Next base: position 654,680,894 of record NC_090933.1, on the reverse strand, counting down.
TTCAACAGATATCTTCGTTCTTAGGTGAACGTATGCTTTGGGAAATTGGACAATGTTCAAGTCACTTTTAGGAAACACCAATGATGGAACATGGACATTCACTATAGAACATAGTCCACCCCAATCACTGGGCAGCTTCATGAAAGCTCTGGATCCACAAGCTCAGTAGTGATCCATTATCACTGCTGTCCCGTCCTTCATTCCTGGCTCGTCAAAGATTTGTCCACAATTCTGATTCACTCCAACTTGTCTCGTGTCATTATTTCTGAAACATAGCTCTGCACTATCCAGAGGCACTATCTGTAGGGGCCCTCCTTTATCTTTGATCTACGTCAGTAGTTTAACAAGTCTCGGCCATAAAGGTTTGCATCCATTCTCCATAACGGCAATGGTTGGTTTTTAGAATCCAATCACTGCCCACACTTTGCAGATGACGACTCCTTCCTCCCATCCATCTAGAGAAAATACTGATCCCCAAATCTGCATTTTGGACTCTGTTCTTCCATCTTCAAATTTCTTCAGCCGATTTTCCTGGGCTCTCAAGCCTTATGTTTACTTCCCATCTGATTCCAGCCCCTTTCACTCCAGCCTGTTCATATCTAATCACATGATTTCTGGTCTGTGCTCTTGCTCTTGCCTTTGTGTTTTGTACATAATCATCTTCATCTGGAGCTGTCCTTTCTGTTGCCCATACTAAAGAGGCTGTTCGGCCCATGAACTGACCTCTTGCTCGGCAGAGTGCAATGTGAGATAGACAGTGTGCTTTCTGAACATCTATTTCTCTATTTCAATGGACATGAGTATCTTAGACTTGCCCATACTATAAGGCAGAAGTGCACACACATAGCATTCCTCCTCAGAGGTGCTCCTTCCTACCTCTTTCATGTGCTGATACCACATGTTGTTCCCCAAATGCGCTGTGCTGTCTAGATAATCATTCAAGTCATGATCATCTTCCTCTGTACTTCTCTTAAGTCTCTTTCTTGCCTCATGAGCTTTTATGATCATTTCATGAAGTATATCAGCACAATTCCTTCTCACTGTGGGAATCATAGGGAAATTTGTTAGTGACATTGGTGTCTTTACATGTGCTACTGGTGGAGGAACAATCACATAAGGCATTGGCTACCTTACAACTGCCATATCTAAACCTTCCTGCTGCATTCGAAGATATACAGGAACTACTGCCCTCTTTCGATCTACATAATAGACAGTACGTATCGTGAGAGAGAGAAGAATGTCAATGAACATGATGCATGTATATATTATATACCAATATGTCCATTTTATACAGTAATAGCTTCTTGCACGTCGTGGTGCTCTCTCGTTGTTTTCTACATTATTGTTATTATCAATGTTGCCCATATTGCCTGGAATTACTTTTAAGGAAGGAAAAACCAATTTTAATCAGGCAATCTCATGAAATATTCTGGCAACTGTTGGATCTGCTCCACAAGCACCTGGCTGATTGCAGGACGATTGATAGGATTCTGAATAAATACAAAAGAGTTGTCTTTTCACCAAACCAAATGAGGATGAGCTTCCAGAAAATAGTAAAAGACCAAGGCCAGTAGATTGTCAATGTCATCACTCGATAGACCCATCCATGCATTGAAAGAGATGTGTCAGGCAACAAACAAATTTGCTTGCAAATTTCATGTATCAGCCGATTTATTGTAGGTCGATTTCTGGGATCTCTCAGAAATAGACAAGTATTTTGTCACCAAGAACATATCCTTCTAGGAAGACCTTAAAACAGGTGACTGGTCAAATGACTACACGAGGCAATGCCCTATTATGCATGATTCGGCTGCATTAACTCAGCTTTAAAACATTCACAATTGGAGCCTCTGTTCCATAACATAGAATGCTTGCTTATTCCTTGAATGGTGGTGGTGGAGAGCCTTGATTTTTATCAAGGAACAGAGGTTAGTATAATCCTACTCCATTTCACCTTAAGCTTATAATAGCGTGTTCTGTTTTCAATTTCCAGCCTTGAGAGGTTGTAGTCAGTCAATGACTGGTTGTGGTCATGGATGATCCCTCAACTCTTCTCTGATACTGATATGATGTGTTTTCTATTGTTCCTACTCGGAAGGTAATTCCAGAGGACTATATGGAAGGACTCTAGGAACAAAGAGGCCATATTATTGGAAGGAAAGGTCACATGCGGCTCGGGCAATCTCCTTCCTCACAAGATTTTATTTTATGAGGTTTTGCTGCTGCTGTGAAAAACAAAGATAAGAATAGTGCATAATAATTGCTTCTGTGCCTCTAAGACAATCATGACTCTTCGCGGACACGCTAGGAGTCATTGATATGTTGTATGAAAGTCTAGAGGCCATCCCCCTGATGCTGTCGATAGGAATTGGTACATTTATTTCTGGTGGTAAACAGAAATGATCTACTCAATATTTAGTCACAGATCAAGGTAATATTAGTTGGAAACTGAAAGTCAAAAAATGCATCTTTCTATAGTCTGACTGTACCTGCATTGTGAGCTCATGTCTGTGATAGTATTGTTTTAAGGCATTGACAGCTTCATATACCATGCAAGGTTCGTTTTTTTGTTAGTCTCTGTCACTCATGATATGACATCTCCTCAGTAAAACATGCCATTCTTTCTCATACTAACCTGGCATATATTAGCTGATTTCAACATCTACATATTTAATAATATTCAATATAATAGACACTGAATACCTGACATTGAATACCTGTTTAGGTCTGTGTTAACAACGAGAAATGCACCCCCTGCTAAAGACGGAGTCCAGGGCTCTCTTCAGTCAAACACCCCTGCAGCCCCTTTTCATGATACCCACTTTGTTTCAGCAGACATCAATTAACTTGACATTGACAGATTCCTTTGTAAGATTACAGACAATAAACTAGCTCCTCCCCCATTGCACTGTTCATGTAAATGTAGGAGACTAGACCTGAGAATGAGATTCTATACTGTTTTCAAACGTGCATTTGTAGACTACGCATAAACACCTGCTAAAATGACAATAAGTGCAATTCTGATACTTGTTTTAGGGTTAATGTTATAACAGGAGATCATTGACTAGTACAGTGCCACATCATTGAATTTTAATTCGACTTCTATGTTTTAATCTCAAGTCCGAAAAAAGGACTGTTAATGGATGTTGAGCCTTATTACAACCCCGGCGGCAGCCGTGCCTGTAAAACAGTTGCATTATTTCCGGCACCCGTCAATTACTGGGGTAATTCCGACATTGCCGGACCCGGTAATTCCTGCAAAGAGGGTGCCGGTGCATCTGACATGCTGCGCTCGCGAGCACCACTCTGCCCGCCAGGCCAGACCTGGCAGGCTGACAGGCACCCGCGATCACAGCTCATAGTATGGCGGTCCAGGAACTATGGTACCGGCATGCTTACCGGTAGCATAGTTCCTGGACCGCCATGCCTATAATGAGGCCCATTGTGTTTATTTATTTTCAAAAAAGATTTCCCAAATAGGCAATAACTTACTTTATTAATCAACCGTGTACTTGTGGAAGGCTGGAGGTACGTCTCTGATACTAATTGTGATATGTGTTTTGAAACTGAGACCTGCCTCACTGACACCAGTAGCCCAATCATGCATATGCTCTATGAGTAGGTCATATCATTTCAAAACTTTCCTTTATGTCCAATGAAAATTCAGACCACCAACCTTTTCTCATCTGAAACACAGTCTTAGCTAGTGTATGTCCAGAATCCACTGGGGAAATTCTATTTGGTGAACAGTGTATTATAAAATAGGTTTCCCTCCTGCCAAAGTTTGTCTCTTTTCCTTCTGCAGTAGACCAGAGCTGTGCATCTTTCATTAAGCTTATCCTATCATACCATATCATATCATGCAGATGCTCCTACACAATCACCCACAGTTGCTCAGACCAAGCATAGCGTTTTCGTACTTGTACAAAATTATTTCCTGCTCCCCTGCCAATGGAACAAAGACGGAGACCAATGTGTGTGGATTATTAGAATGTCTTATGCAAGGAAAGGACTGCCAGGCCCTCACTCTTCAGGGGGCCTCACAGCACCCCTCCATCTGCAAATGTCAAGAATCATGATTATAAGGATTATGTGTCCCGAAAACCATGTAGTACTTGACATTCGGCTTTGCAAATCCCTTAATACACCTATACACATCTGATGGGTAGTACGTTTTCAGCGGTGAACCACAGCAGGTCTCGTTAACTTTGAGTTAATATTTGGGTGTTAAGAGCTATGGGGGGCTTTTGTATCTGAGAATCCAAACAGAGCTCCAATTGGCTTTCCCAGTCTCTGACTTTTTCCATGATAATTAAATTGTCATAACATGACCCAGTCACTCCTTTTGAAAACGTTCTAATGTATTACTTTGTATTAGTACCCGGCGAGGTTCTTTCAGTCAGATTGTTACAATCGATCTGATTGGCCTTCACCAGGTCTTTACCAATCCCACAAAGATGTAAATGCTTTGCGCTGCATGCATCACTGATCGTTCCAGATCTGCGATAGGCCACCATGGAAAGGTTAAAGGGACTAGGTGGTCCCTTTCCTCCGTTCCATGGTGGCCATTTTTCACCATTTACTTTATTTTAAACGTTCATGCCACTATGGAAAAGGATAAGGGACTACTTGGAATTTTTTGTGTTTTTTGCTCGAGTTGAGAAATGGTTGACACGCATTTCTCAACACGAGGAAAATACGTATTTGTACCCCAGTGCAACATGCTGGGGTACTAATAGCAAGGGAACCCTCAAGGAGGGGGTATTATTTATGTATTTAATTGTCTTTTTTGTAACGTGCCTAATACCATATATGAGTTCAATTTCTAAGCGGGGATCCGGGATTCAAACATCCGTTGTTCTGTGTGGTTGTGTGGGTTATGCCCCCAGAGATATGTTAAAGCCCTTGCTTCACTCTGGCTTGTAACTATCGCCCCAGGGGCATTACCTGACTGGTAATGCCCCACCCCCAAGGGTTCTATTGCTTTATTATGTTATTCGATGCTTCCATTCAGAATAGATATTATGCTACAATCATACTCTGTTTGTGATACTTATTTCTACAGGAAGCATATATTTCTCAGGTTGGTTTATTACATATATTTACCAACAAGTGCAGAAGAGGTATGCAGATAGTCAAGGTCCTAAACTGTTGACTGGATTCAAACGCCAACTTTACCACTCAAATAAAAGTGTGTGAGCTTGGGCATAAAAGGTTCCTTTAATGTGCCTCATCTGCCAACTGATGAGTTTTTAAAAGTGATTCAGTAAAAGCTTAAAACCCCCTCCCCAGGTTTTTACAAACTAATGTTGCTTTTCGGTAAAATAATAGTGACAATCACATCACATTTCTTGTTATAAATTATTCTAACATAATTTCCTGTAACACTACAGTATCAAAGGAAGACGTTACTCCCACTGATATCATTTTCAGTAGTGTCACTCCACGTGATGTCAATATGAATGCAAATTAGGTGTAATCCTGCACGTCTTTTGCCACATATAGCTTTGCAACCCCAGAACCAGCCCTAGCAAGCCGTTAAAACTGACTTGTCTGTGAGCACAGTGCTATTAAAGAGGAGGCAAGGGCCAGAATGGTGCTCTTATCAACATGCCATGTATATCATAAATAAAACAAGCATTGGCAATGGCAATAGTTTGGGCTTTTGAGTAGGCATGGGAACACATTTGTCAGCAGTGGCATAGTGGTATTAACTGGCTATTAATGGTAGCAGGTGCAAAATGATGTGAGTACCTGGGCATATAATAGCAGTGCCTGTCAAATGCCTAATACCTATACAGAAGCCAAAACTTGTGGCTTTGCCAATGCTTGCTTTTAACAGAGCTTCAGTGAAGGACACATTTAGGGTTTATAATTCGAGTGTCTGAAGCAGGCGCACAATGTTCATTGAGCTGACTGGGCTGAAGCCCCCCACCTCCCAAATGTTAGCTGAGTGTGGCGTGGCTTCCGTGCCCTTTAACAGTTAAAAGGATCAGGAACATGCTTCTGGGTGCATTTTGTTTAGATGATCAAGCACTGCCCATTTCCCAGAGTCACCGCCCCCCTGAGAAACACAGGCTCCGTCCCTGGCTCTGCAGCCAGTGCCGTAATGAAATTGACAACACGTTTCTATTGTCATCATCAGCATAGCCTTTCTTATGCAATGTTGGTGAATTTCCAACTGAAAGACCACCCGTCACCTTAATATCTGACAGTTAAAGTGAGCAACACAATAAAGCACCATTTGAAAATGTGTTTATACCCATAACATCTAATAGCTTGATATGCTGAAAAGTAATATAATGCTTTGATATCGTTCGTTGAATGTTCTTTAAACCATACACAACAACACGTTGGAGGTTTGTGACAAATCTCCAAACCTAGATGAGTTTATGACACAACGTATTTTACTGTGGGTCTTAAAGCACTTAAAATAAAGTGTGTTAATATTTTGCCTTTTGCATCTGATAGTTTTCCATGCAGGATGTGGAAACTAAAGGTACACTGATATTATTTTGGCCCAACATGTTGCTACAAAGATTTACATGTTGTCATGATGCTTTACTATGCAATTTGTGTATTTTGCTAAACTCTATAGGACAGTATTATTGTAGGTCTTGACACCCAAAACTTAAATATTTGTTCCAAGTAAAGTGTGGAAGAAGGTTCACGTGCCCAAATTGCTTCGCTGTTTAACGTAAGTGTGTCATCCCAGGCAAATAATGTTATCTCACTCTGACTTCAACTGCAAAAATTGGAGTGCTTATAAGTTATTATGTTTACACCCTCGACAGTTTTAATAAGTGTAGGGACAAATGAATGTAACCTGGTGCTCCTCTGCCAGTGGCTCCAATAATGTCACATAGAATTGCATTATTGATGCACTGGCCCTCCCCTGTCTCGTAACACTTTGATATGGTCTCACAAGCAAGTCAAAGCATCAGAGATTAGTATGGCAGATTAACTGTGGTAGAACCAATATTGCACATTCTCCATTTTTGCTCCCAGCCACTTAAATTGCTTGGGCCGACAAGAGTACTGCCCCACATTCTGCTATGTCCTGTTATGCTTTGATATTGAGTATTTCATTGCACACCATCTGCCATTTTCACACTTTCTAGGACCTTCAGGATCTGCAAGAAGTGGGTGTTTTCAGACTTAAAGGAAAGAGTTAACTGATTGTAACATTGAAGCTGCACTAGAATAGTCTCATTACAATGAGTAAAGAAGTTAGATGCCCCTACAAAAGTAGATTTGGCACTCCTCCACCGTCTTTGAAGTTAGTGCCTCTCGCAACATATGAAGGGTTGGCCCCGCTTAAATGTCAGTCTAGATGCACCCCTGGATGTGCACGCTTGCATTTTGTTAAGCAGAGAGGTGAGGGAAGCCTTTCCCTGAAAAATGGCGGCATTAAAGTTTTACTGTGTTTATTCAGAAAAATGTAGTTGAACAAACACAGTAAAACTTTAAAGCTGCTACTTTCAAGAAAGACTTCCATCGCCTCTCTGCATGTTGAGCTTTAAAATATACTATTTGATAGTTGGTCCCCACACCAGACCATGGGGGGTGTAGAACAGTGAGGCAGAGCCTCCAACTTTGCCCTGCCTATTTTCTGAAGTGTCCCCTCCCATCACCACTTAGCCCCCCCTGAAATGTATGCTTCGTTGCACCCCTGGTCAGACCAGGTTAAGACATATTTATTACAGCAATAGCACGTTAACAGCTCTAATTAAGTCATTAACTCTCTGCTTTAATAAAAACACCAGTAGGCACTTCGACACAAACTTTGATGGTAAGGCTTGGTAAACTTAACTCAAAGGGATTCCAGATGGAGGTGCTTTTGACAGTGAGGATCAGGATGTGGGTCACTCAGTGGATAAATAGCCAAATAACAGCTACAAGCTTTATATCCCTCCTTATATGACCTTTGTCCATACCTATACTCCAACAAAATAATTTCGATTTAAGATGCTGTGGTGGCCGGTGTAGGCGGCCTTGCGAGCGTGCACCTTGCTGCGCAATATAGAAGAACAGACACAGAAGTTCTCTGAACACATCTTCCTTTACTAAACATCCGGCTCCAACTGCCAGTACACAGCCCTCCCACATCACTTCCTGCCCTGCCTCCCGCCTACCCTTGACCCGGAACAACGGTGTCAACATGACATCCCCCCAATTTTAAACAATCACTCATTGGGGTGATAAACCATACATGAACATTGTTCGCTAGGCCATCTCCTCAATGAGGCAGCAAGGCTTATTCCTGGCCCTCTGGGGTCGAGAGCTGAAACGTTCACTAGAGCCGCTGGCACCGATGCCTTGGACATAGTCCTCATGGCCAGAGGCTGCAGAGTCCTCTTGGTCCCCGTAATATGGGTACTCAGGGATGTAGTCAATGGGTATCTCCACTCGCCCACTTAACCGTCGGGCTCCAGACAGGGGGAGTCTCTTGCAATGAGAGGAATTACGGGTGGTTGTGCCCTTCTTCTCCATGATTATCAGAGGTTCCTCATGAAAAACTGCTGTGTGCTTGTGCATTTGGGGTTGTCTCACAGCCACAACATCCCCTAACTCTATGTGAGGGTCCCGCGCCTTCCAGCGCCCATCTGCATAGTCTTTCATGTGAACTTTCACAGCTCAATCCCGTTGTCTCATTTCAGCGTCCATGGCTGGTAGATCTCCAGGAAGAGTAGCCTGTGGTAGTCTCGTCCGGATGTCTCTTCTGAACATTACCTCTGCAGAAGTTTTCCCCATAGAGCTGTGGGGTGTGCTTTGGTAGTCCCTCAGTAATTGGTGAAGTACTTGCTCATAGGTTGTCTGGTGAGCTGGGCTACCTGCAGTGCCCTCTTCAGGTTGGCCATGGACAATTCAATCATGCCATTGGCTTGGGGCCACAATGAAGTGACCATGTGATGGTGAAACCCCACGTATTCACTGAATTTTGCAAAGCTGTGTCCATTGAATGAAGGTCCACTGTCTGTCTACATTGGCCGAGGGACACCGTAAGCCGTGAAGATGCATCTGGAATATTCATCCATGACGGTCAACACATACCTCCCCCTTCGATTGGACCAAAGAAGTCAGCCACCACGGCTTCCCATATGCCTCCCGGCAGCTCTGACATTCTCAACGGTTCTGGATGCTTATTCGCCGTGAGGAGGCAACAAGTGGGATACAGTTTCAGGAGCTCTTCCACCATGGTGTGTAGCTGTGGAAACCACACTTTCTGGTGCAGCATGTGCTTCATGGAGACCCCGCCTTTATGACCCTCATGTACAAGCTCAATCACCTTCCATTTTAGGGATGTCGGAATCACCACATTATGACCCTTCAACAAAAGATTGTCATCTGAGAGCGCCAGCTGCAATTTCACCTCTAGCAGCCGATCCACTTCCAACCGTACTTCCTCCATTGCTAAGCAACCTCGTTCCTTGGCTTTCCTCCATTGACCCGACATAAGCCCTTCACGTATGATTTAACATGCCTGGTCTGACTCCACTTCATGGGCCAGCTGTGCAGCCTCAATACCTTCTGGTATGGCTTGTTGGATTAAGTACTGGAGGTACCGGTCTGCCACTGATGGCTCAGGGGTACACCCTGTAGTCCTGCAACCGGAGCCCCCATCTCTTGATGCAGGGTGGCATTTTAGCCTGAGGGTTGCTGTATAAGACCAGGAGCGCTTGATGGTCCGTAACCACCGGAAACGGCTTGCTGTACAGAAATAGATGAAAGTGTTCACATGCCCCGACCACTGCCAGGCTTTCCTTCTCTGCCTGGGAATACCCTTGCTCAGTGGCCGATACGCCCCTACTTGCATATGCAACAACGTTATTCTCAGCTCTGGCAACTCTTTCTTGAATCATCTCTTGGCACCTCTCTGACCAGTCGAAAGCTGCATTTTGTTTGGTCAGCACACTCAGGGGTTTGCTGACCATGGCAAAGTCTTTAATGTACCTTGTGCAGTAACTGGCGAGGCCCAGAAACGATCTGAGTTCCAAGACTTTACTTGGGGGGCGAAGTTTCATTTAGCGCAGCAACCTTGTCAGGATCAGGTGTCATGCCATTCTCTGAGAATACATGGCCAAAGAATCCTAGTTTGCCCTTTCTGAACTCACACTTCTCTTGGTTGAGGGTGAGGTTTGCGGCTTCCAACACCTTACACACAGGTGGGTGACAAACCTTGTGATGTTCCTGCTCTGAGGGCTTAGTACCAACTGGTTGTACCCTTTCTTTAAGTCCAATTTTGAGAAAACCCTAGCCCCATTCAGAAGATGGATCATATTGGTGATGCGCATTGCCATATGCCTCTCTCTCTGGATGGCCTGGTTGGGCCTCCTCATGTCGATACATAGTCTGATTGTATCAGAGCCTTTCTTGGGCACCAGAACAATTGGCGACACCCACGTGGTGGGGCCCGTGGCTGGCTCTATAATGTCCTTTTCCAACAGCTTGTGTAGTTCGTCTTTCACTTTTTTTTTAATGTTCACTGGTATGCCCCTGCAATGTTGTGCTATGGGGCGTACCATCTCATCTATGTGCAGCATCACTTGCCTGTTCCGCAGTTTTCCGATGCCTTTGAATAGGTTGGGGTAAAGGTCTTTGATCATAGTTACTGGATCGATGTACTTGTGTACCATGATCTTGTACAGGACATGTATTAGGCCCATCTCAATGGCCGCCTTGAAACTGAGTACAGAGCCACTCTCGCTCTCTGTCGCCAGCACGTGCATTGGCAGTCTTTTCTCTTGCCACTTGTAGTGGCACAATCCCTCAAATTGTCCTATTCACTTGAGGGGTGTTTTGGCTCCATAAGCGTAAATGTCTGCCGTGGCTGGGTTTAATTTTGGGCTTTGTGGCAGCTCTTTAAATACTTTCTCGCTGTCCACATTCACTGCAGCCCCAGTTTCAATGAAACATTCTGTGGGTCTTTCGTTGAGATTTGTTTGTTGGACTGTGCTTGGTGGCTACCGGGTTGCCCAGAGCGTAGACATATGCTTTCCTTCTTTGTTCACTGCCTGATGAGCTGACCTCAGGTTCAGATGGAGATTGCTCCACCAGGTAGCGCACGTGGAGCCTAGATCTGCATTCAGGTCTTATTCGAGTGATGTATCTCCTCCTTTCCCTTCTATCGCTCCTCTGTATCTCATCACCCAATTCCTGCTGTTTTGGTTCAGGGTCATTGTGTCTCAGTGGGGGATGTGATGCTGTCCCCGACGATTGCGATGTCGGAGGTATGGCTCTCGGCTTGAATCTTGGAAGTGATTCTCTGGCTCTATCCCTACCTTTCCCTCTGGATAACCGACACACTGCTTTAAAGTGACCTTCTTCGCCACACCTGGTGTATTGCTGGCCAATCGTGGGGCACGTTCTTTCATGTGGGTATTCAAATCCACATTTGAAGCAAAATGGTTCCTCTGGTCTCCTCTTTTGTTGTAGTTGATACACTGCGTCAGCTGGAGTGATGGTATTGAAACTTTCCACTTGTGAGTCTACTGCTTTTTCTGCTTGTTCAAGCGTAAACATTTCATCCAAAGTGCAGGATTTCTATAACAGTTTCTGCCTGAATGTCTGTGATTCTCATCCTGCGATGATTTGAGACCTCAATGCCTCTGTATTTGAATAGTTTGCAAAATCACAATGTTTCAACTTGATTCTCAGTCTCATGACATATTCGTCCATGGTTTCACCCCTTTGGCTGTTTGGTGCTGTGGAATAGGTGGCGCTCGTAGTCTATGTTTGTATGTGAGGTGAAGTATGCAGATAGAGCCTCTTTCAAGTCTTGTGTGGAATCAATAGTGTCTGCAGGCATTTCGTTGATGATATTGCGTGTGGCTGGCCCTACTTCCAGTTTGAGAAGACATTTCTATCTATCATCCTCTATGGGCCCCATGGCCCCCATGTGCAGTTCAAAGTCTATTATCCACCTAACATTTGAGCAGCCAGGGAGTCTGGCAATCTGTATGGAGCTTCCTCTTGAGGGATCTGTGGTCCCTGGGCCTGGATACCCTTTCCTGCATCCTGAGCGGACATTCTCCCTTACTCCTGCACTGCCTGCCCTCAGTGTATTCCTTTAGTGTTTCCTGTAGCTTCACAGCTGCCTGTAAGGCACAGGCACTGTGTTGGAGCTTGTACAATTGTCTCCTTGGGCTTAGAGAGGGGGTGTTGCCAATGATGGATGCTTGACAGGCAGGAGCACCATTCCCAAGATCACCTCTTTTTTCTGTCTCACCGTATTGCGTGTGAAATCACTGCTGCTGCCCATGAGCTCCAGCTGCTTTCTTCAGAGCTTTCTGAGTGGGCGGGTACAGCGTTCACTGCGTGCGGCCCGGGTCGACACAGCTCCCCGTGCGAATTTCGCCCTCTCATCTCAGCTCGGCAATGGCAGTTGCATCTCCTGGCACCCGCTCCACGTGACACCCCGATGTGGGTATTCGCCCCGTTGGTGCGCCATCTTTATAGCCAGTGTGGTGGCCAGTGTAGATGGTGCTGCGCACGTGCACTTTGCTGCTCAATATATAAGGACAGACACAGAGGTTCTCTGCACACGTGTTCCTTTATTAAGCATCCGGCTCTAACTGCTGGTACTTCGCCCTCCTACCTCACTTCCCGCCCTGCCTCCCACCTCCCTTTGGCCCGGAACAACTGTGTCAACATGACAGATTCCACCTAGTATCAACTAAAAAGAGAAACAACAGTGCTTATCGTTCTCATGTGTAGCAAGGCTACAGAACTAGGTGGAATGACTCAGAGACAGAACGGAAAATGTGGCTCGGTATTGCAGGGATAGGTCATGTTTGTGAGGCAGGTGACCTGCAGCCTCATAATCATCTTATTCACGTGAACTTTTCTTTCAGCTGTCAAAAATAAAGAACAAAGCATGCCATAGTATAACATCTCTCCCACTCTTGCACTTACTCTCGATTATTTCTGTAAGCATATGGATAGGATTTCTGTTACAAAACCTCAGACTGATTAAAATCAGGTTTGTTTAAATGTAAATTGCATTTATCATCCTTGGTGGCATATTAATAAATGACGTTCAGCATCCTACCACATGATGCAAAACTTCACTTTTTTATAAATAATATGCCTGGAAACGGATGCATTGCCCGGCAAGTATCTACAAATGCAATGCCCCTTGACTGGCTAATACATAATGCATCGACTGGAGCGTATTATATCAAGCCCTTGTAAATGTAAGTTCCCCTGTATGGTTACCTCCTTTAAATCCGGTTCTCTTTTACTTGAACTGTTTCTGCTAATCCCAAAAACCCCATATCTCTGTTAATATCTCATTCCTTAATGTCACGTGACACACTCCACACTGCTGCTACTAATGCATCAATTCGGCAAAAATGGAGCAGTTAATGTCAAGTGGTTACCAAGTGCAGCACTCGAAGCCAAGCTATTGTTGTTAAATATAGAGTTGCATGCCTGACACTTCTCAAGTGCCTGTGCCTGACTGACGCTAATCACATTCCGTCAACAAGACCCTTCCAAGGATAAGGCATTGTAATGTAATTTTACAGGAAATAAAGGTTTCCTTAACTGGTGTGCAAAATGTCACTGTTTTATTCCAAGCACGTTATCATGGCCAAACGTACCATACAACTATGTTGACATTTCTTTCTTTTATACAACACAGGAATAATATGTATTGTAGTCGCCGCACTATAATTAATGTGAGTATCAAGTTCCATATTGAATTGCTAATTACATTTGACTCGCATGGCGGATTTGGCTGATATTTTGCAAACAGGAAGTTCTTCATGCATCTCAACCCTCCACCCCTCATACTGGATATTTTGGGAAAAATGTGTTAAAAAATGAAAACGTTATAAGCAAAAAAACGCTGCTGTGGCCTACTCCCATTAATTTCCCCATAGAGAAAAAGTCAAGGTTTCTGCGCAGCACGGAGCAAAAACCTCTGGATGCATGGTTTTGCAAATATGTCCTGTGTTTTATTTTTGTGAAAGTGTGAAAATGTAAGTACACAACACAGGGACATAACATTGGTGTATGGGCAATGGGACTGGCCGTCAGCAAGGAGAAACCTGTACTGTAATTTGCTTATTGGGGCATACAGCATGGCCGAAGCAGTAGGTTGAATGGGAAAAAATATTCTACTTGCGGTTTCAGCCTGAAGTGGTGGACTAGATTACAACAAACCTGGTTAACGAGCATTAGCAATGACCTGAAAGCATGTTTTTGGAAATATGTCTTATGAATTATTTTTCCAAAGTGTAAGTATGTAAGTAGAACAACTTGTGATATTCATTTGGTGTCTGGGTAGTGGGCCTGGCCCTCGGCAAATGAAAATGTGTACTCTGATTTGCTTATTGGGGAATGCAGCATGACTGAAGCCCATGCTCGATGGATTTGGAGACTGACCATGGCTGCAACCGTGATCACTGGCCATTGGTTACATTATTAGGGTATAGTTCACACTGAGCTAGGATGCAGGGTAGGTGCAGTGAATAACTGGTGTTTTTTGGTTTGGCTGTGGTCACGGTAGATCCTTATACCGTAGGAAATTGAATAATGATTTGCATGTGCTGCTGATAATGATAGACATAAGTATGTGTTGCAAAAATAGGTTTCTTAAAGGAGGTTTATAGTTTTTTTCATTTAAATTAAAAGAGCAATTATTAGTAACTTGTATACAGTGATGTAACACATGAAACATTTTCACTTATAAAAACCTATTAAATTTACAGAAAAAAATGTGTTAAAGGGATGTTACAGTTAAGATGCATCCCACCCTTGGGACTCCTCTGCTCCAGAAGTTAGCCAGTGGCATCCCACCTTGGCATCCCTTGGCATTTCCCACCTGGGTTCGTATGAGCACTTTCACATCTATACAGCCCCTTCTATTAATGCACTTCTCTGACTGCACATTGCATGTGTGCATTTATAAGAGCACTGTGTTCACTTTTATTGTATAAGTAAGGGAAATGCAGATGCAAAAGATTTGTAGAAGATTGTTAAGTGGCATTTGCTTTGTGGAAGCTTAATATGGCCATAGGGTTACATGTACAGGTTTTGGAAGTGATTGGTGGATGTGTAACTGTTTGATAGCAGGCATTGAGGGAGTTTTACAAATATAAAATTAAAAAGGATAGAAGGGCTGCCCTGTGCGATGGTATGCACTAGCCATCCGGGTCTTTTAATGATCCAATGCCTGGAAAGGGGACTGTGGAGACTGTGGATTGTAATTGTAATTGTTTATTTGTAATGCGCTTATACACAAGTGAAGTGCTTCAAAGTGATTCAAGGTGGGAAGGGAGCAAGAGAATACAGTGTCATTCTGAGGCCTTGAGGTTTCTGAATGATCTAATGAAAATAACTAGCATACTGGGCCTGAGGCATTTCTGCTTGTGAAAGTGCATGACAGGAAGGAATGAGAGAAGGGGGATGAAGGATAAAGAGCATATAATCAATAAACTACTGTAGTATACCTAACAACTTGTTAGGCATAGCAGATAGTTATAAAGATCCATAGATTATGGGCTTTATTGTATGCTAGAGAAAAGTAAAATGTTCTCTATTATACAAGTGTCCATTATTTTCATTAGCATAACACAACATGCTAATGGACATTTTGGAGTATCTTATTGGGTATATCTACTTTACTGAGAAATGTAAAGTAGATGGAGTCAATAAGATTATGTTTTTAGTTCTTTTTTTAACTGTGAAAGGTGGTTCATAAAGGAACTTTTTTGGGGGTGTTTTTGTATTTTATTTTTGCAGGAGAGGTCCCAAAGTGAGGTGGGGAGGGAAATGAGGTAAGAGGCACCAACCACAAATATGGAGGGGCAGGTGGACAGAGGAAAGTTGTGTGGGTGTTACTTATGCTCCTTGATAATAGTTTCGAAATTGGTCCCCCGGCAGAGTGGTGTGTTGCAGTATGTACAGAGTACTGTTGTCTACAAAATATATGGATCAACATCATCTTTTATCGTTTGCAAGGTAGCTGCTGGGATTTTGTGTCCAACAGAAGTAGGATGTGTGGTTACAGTATTGGTTAAGGAAGATGAGGTGGAGGAAGACAGCCTCCTACTTGCTAAGAAAGTAATAACCTTTCTGAGAGCATTGTAGTGGTTGGATCTGGTGTGGCGGCGCACAGAGGTGGTCCCATAGGAGTACTCTGCAGGGAGTCCGCGAATGAGTACAACATTGCACTCAGTGCATTTCACTTTGGCAGATTTAGCCTTTGGTTCAATCCCAACTTTGGTAAAGAACTGCAACACCGATGATTCTGTATGGATGCTAGAGGTAGGCACTTTCTCTACCTCATCTTCATGGTACTCTTCATTGTCTTTTGAAGTAGTGTGCATTTTTTGTTGTGTAGGTCCTCCAGCTGGTGGTGGTGGCTCTTAGGGAGGAGGGATGGTAATAGCTGATGCCATTTTTAAGATAAATAGCAGTTTTGCTAATATTGTTCCAGTTATGTGCTGTGTGCTAGATTGTTAATGGATAATGAGTCGGAATAGGTGTGGGAGCTTTGCAAGGGTACATTTTGAGCATCAAACTTCCTAGATCAGCAGAAAATGCAGGTCCGAACTGTCCGCAAAGCACGGATCTGCTCACGAAGGGCAGACGCATTTGCGGACATGTCATCATGCCACCCACAAGCATGTGGTCACATGACACTGTCCAAAAAGTCCACAATGACGTCAGATGTTCGTGGATGTCGACACACACAATACAAGTGTTTAGAAGTGTTAAAAATGATGCCAGAAGGTGGGAAATGGCAGAGGTTTAAGGTGAAACTTTGTAAATTGCACAAAAATGTTGCTATATTCGAGTAAGTATGATATTAATAAACCACCAAAGTGCATTGCAAAGACTAACACCTAGGACACGAAAGATGACAAATGTTGCAAAATCCCATGCAAAGCCCATGAGGACATACAGAATAGATGGGATTCACAATGGCATACAAAAATATCCCCCTTTAACGCTTTATCCTCATAACTTCTCAAACATTCACTAAACTCCTGTTACCTTTCACCTTGACCCAGCTATCTCTCAAGCTCTGTGGAACGCACGTTCCATTTGGAATAAAACTCATTCAGTTTTGGAGTAATTTTTTCAGTTAAATCTACAGTTCCTTTGTCCAACTGAATCCTGGATGTTGTCCTCCAACAATGCCTCTGTTGTCGCTTTGTCTACCTTTTTCTAGATTCTTTCATTCTCCTCGTATTGCTGGTCATGGTGGTGATACCGCAATCCTTGCACACTGCTCCTAGATGCCATCTCCTCTGGGCCCTGATTTGCAATCCTTTTATAGCTTTGAATATCATCTTAATTCTTTTGTGTCTTCTTTTCCCTTGAATTCACTTGTTATCTGTCATCCACTGAACCTATTCCATGCTTCTGTGATGATCGGGATGTGCTTCTCTCTTGCTCACTCCCTTCTTCTTCCCCTACCATCATTCTTGGTGACTTCAATCTTCATTTTACCACGACTCATAATTCTTATCCTCTTATTCCAATTCTCGAATCTTATCTCCTGTTTCAGTTGCCCACATCCCTATCTCACCAATTGGGTTATACTTTGGATCTTATCTTCTCTTCTAGTGTCACTTACTCTGCTATTCCTGCCAGTTCTCTTCCTTCATCCAGCATCTCATCCTCCCCTTTTCCCTTCCATTTCCCAAATCTATACCTCCTTCTCCTTCCACCTTAATGCTTTCTTGTTGCAATTTTAGGAACTTTAATCCATCCATGTTCGTCTCCTCTCTCGCTTCTGTTATTCCTGCGCTCACCCAGTTCTCAGGCATCTCCACAGATTGTGCTGCGGATACTCTTTTCTCTGGTCTTTAATCTACATTGAAATTTCCTTTACCCCTTATATCCTTTTTCACATTCTCGTAAGACACCCCAAACTTGGTTTGCTCCTTCTCTTCCTTCATTTCAAACCCAGTTTGGATGGGTCGGACATCTATGATAGAATCTAATTCTCCCCTAGATCTTTTGTCTCTCTCCTATCTCCACACTCTCTATTATGAATCTTTACTTTCTGCTAAGCAACACTACTACTCCAATCGTCTTACTAATCTTTCTTTTCATTCCTGCAGACTGTTTACTGAAATCAATCATCTTCTCTCTACCCCCCTATAACAGTCAAAATGAAACAGAGTTAGCAGGTTCGCTGGCAAAACCAACAGAGCACGGACTTGGAGCATGGTGGGGTCGAAATAAGGAACTGAGCCAGGGCGAAAACAGTGACCTGGGTTGGGCAACAGGGTACCGCCGAGGAGGCAAACCAGCGAGGAGGGAGAGGATCTGAGCTGCGACGGACAACTGAGGAGGCAAAACAGCAAGGAGGGAGAGGAGCTGAGCCGCGACGGCACTCAGCAGAGAGAGGAGCTGAGCCACGACGGCATTCAGCAGAGACAGGAACTGAGCCGCGACGGCATTCAGCAAAGCTCATAAGGAGCGGGAGCTGTGAACCGCCACAAGGAAACGGAGCGGAGGAGAAGCCCTGGGAAGGCAGAGCCGAGAAGCCGCTGCCTTCCCGCGTTCCTTTGCCGTCTGGAAAGCCGCAAGGGGGAAGAGACACTATCCTAGTAAACGGTCCCAGCTATAATACGAACCTGACACCCCTGGGCATATATATTACACAAAACTAAGCGCTCACCATACTGGACACTCACCTACGATCCTCATTACAAGACGAGGTGGCAGGGCCCTTAGACAGCAGGTCTCCATTACATTCAGCGCCT
Source organism: Ambystoma mexicanum (assembly GCF_040938575.1). NCBI lineage: Eukaryota > Metazoa > Chordata > Amphibia > Caudata > Ambystomatidae > Ambystoma > Ambystoma mexicanum. Next base: position 654,662,163 of record NC_090933.1, on the reverse strand, counting down.
TCAGGGAAAGGGGGCGGGGCTTCCAGGGGTTCTTATAACGAATATGGAAAGCTCTGATTAGTCAATTAACAGAAAGGTATTTAAAGCACCTGGAAAGAAAAGAGAGTGTGTTCATTCTTGCTTTTCTTGCAGAGCCAGCTGGACTTTGAGTGGAGAGCAGAAGGAAGCCTGTGGGCCGATGAGGATTAGACACCGAAGAAAGCTGGATGTCCATACTGCGTCCCTGGACAGGAAGAAAAAAGGAAAAGAGAACACTGAGAGAAGATATTAATTAAAAAAACTTTTATTGAAGAATTTTCTTTTTCCAATTTTTGAACAAGCAGTCAATTAAAGACTACTTAACTTTACCCAAAACGGCCTGCTGCCTCTTTGTCACAGAAGTTTGGTGGCAGCGGTGCAATTGACAAGCCATAGAAGCAATCATCAAGGCTTTGGCTGATGGGCAGCAACAGCTACAACAATTGGTACAAGTCCACAGTCACCAAGCCCAAGAAATAGGCAAGCCCTACAACAATCCCTGCAGTTACAAGAGGCAAACCAAGATGCCCTCAAACAGGTCACAGAAGCAGTGGCTGCTTCTAGGGGAGCGACGCCGGCACCTTCCAGCGTCTTGCAAAGGTTTCAACTAGGGGATGATCGTGGATATTTCTTTACAAACTTTGAACGGGTTGCCAGAAATTCACAGTAGCCAGTCGACAAATGGGGGCACTACATAGCCCCATTACTGACTGGAAGTATGCAGGGAGCCTATCAGGCTGCCAACCCGAATGGAGACACAGTTTATGCAGACATCAAGAGAACCATTTTGGGGAGAATGGGGGTAGATGAAGAAGCCTACTGCCAGAAGCTCCGGGAAACCCGTCTTCGCAATGGTGAGACCCCAAGGCAGCTATATTATCGGGTGCATGACCTGACAGATAAATGGTTAAAGCCCGCCCACAGCACGTTGCAAGAGGTACTGGAAAAGATAAAACTGGAACAATTTGTGGAAGCTCTCCCAAGTGCCAACCCTCAATGAAGCCATTGACATAGCAACGGCCTTCCAAAAAGCGGGTGGTACAAGATCAGTACCCCTGGAAACCAACAAGGCCCTTCCCGTTAGAAACACTGGGAGTAAAAATGAGCTGAACCCCAAAGAACGGAACCCAAGACCCTATCTTGGCACAACACCAACAGACAACCACAATGTTTCGATTGCAGCGAATGGGGCCACATTGCCCGCTTTTGCCCCAGAAAACCCAAATCCGAACCGATGGAAATGGGTTGCATACAAAACTGGGAATACAGACGAAGGCGAGAGCCCTGCTTGGTGGAAGTCAAGGTTGATGGGATTCCTCGACAAGGACTACTCGACAGCGGAAGTGAACAGACCGCCATCAGACCAGAAGTAAGTGTCTTAGGGGAAAAGGGGACAAATGTGATTCCAGTAAAGTGTGTCCATGGGGATATAAAGTCCTACCCAGTCCAACAAGTCAACATTGAACTTAGCGGGATAACTAACAACATGGAGGTAGCTGTAATGCCTCAGCTACCCGCTCCTGTATTAATAGGAACCGATTTCCCGACCTTTCAGGACTGTATTGTAGAGCATAAGTGGCTAAAGGATGCACCTTTTTCAAAAGTAGAAATGGTAGGAAGTAGGGTCAGACCAAGGAACACTAGGAGAGAAGTACGAGAAGAAAAACGGAAATGGGAGGAGAAGTTTAGTGGTCTTATAGGATTCCTGAAGATAAAAGGGTATCCTTCAGGACTGAAACTCAAGCTGACCCCTCCTTAAGAAATGTACAGGAACAAGCAGTTGATGGGTCCAGCCTTCTGCCATCCCTACCATCGTTCAAGATACTCAGAGGTCTCCTATACAGGATAACAACTGGCCATAACGCACAACCAGTAGAGCAACTACTAGTACCTACCAGTTTCAGATCATCCATCATCAAACTGGCACATGATAACCGAACAGGAGGGCATATGGCCCGAGAGAAGACGTTGGAGAGGGTTCTGAAGAGATTCTACTGGCCAGGAGTGTATAGGGAGGTGGCCAAATACTGTGAAGAATGTGAAACATGTCAAAAAACGACTCCTGCAAGACCCCCCTCGCGTACCATTACACCCAATTCCCCTAATAAAGGAGCCATTTTTTCAAATTGGAATGGATCTAGTGGGTCCACTGGAACCAACTAGTCATGGGTTCCAATACGTGCTAGTGGTGGTTTATTACGCTACGAGATATCTGGAGGCTTTTCCCATGAGAGGTATAAGTGCAGTTCAGGTATGCAACCAGCTCGTACCATTCTTTGCCAGAGTTGGAATACCCTCAGATATCGTGACGGACCAGGGCAGGAACTTTGTGTCTGGAGTGATGCGCAGAGTATGTCAGCAGCTGCAAATCAAACAGATCCGCACTTCGATATACCATCCACAAACAGATGGATTGGTAGAACGGTATAACAAGACACTCAAGTCCATGTTAAAGAAAGTAACCGCTCCTTAAGGAAAAGACTGGAACAGGGCTGTCCCAGGGGTACTCATGGTCCTAAGAGATACCCCACAGTCCTCAATGGGGTTTTCACCTTTCAAATTACTATTCGGACACAGACCCCGTACAGTGCTGAACATTGCCAAGGAAGAATGGGAACAGCAAGAAGAAGAGGCAACTCTCACGGATTACGTGACAGAGCTAAGAGACAGCCTCTCCAAACTCAGTGAGTTAGCCAAAGCAAACTTAGGAAGATCACAAGTGGCACAAGAGAAATACTACAATAAGAAAACCAGGGTATGCAGTTTTAAAATAGGAGATAAAGTCCTGGTGTTGTGACCTACCAGCGAGAATAAAATGCTAGCTCAGTGGAGAGGCTCTTACAAAATAGTAGCAGTATTAGGGCCTGTGAACTATTTGGTAGAGCAACCAGATAGACGAGAGAAGAGATAGAACTATCACCTAAACCTATTAAAGGAATGGAAAGAATCCGAAGCTGGGGTAATGTCGGCCAATGTAATCACGATCAAAAATGAAGTAACAGCATTTCGATATGGTACAATGGGGTACCCAGCTATCACCAGAGAAAAAAACGGAGTTGGAGAAAAACATCCTTCAGTTAAAAGACGTATTTTCTTTTTCACCAGGAAAAATGAGGTTAATAGAACACAAGATAGTGACTGAACCCGGTCAAGTGGTACAAATACGTCCCTATTGCCTCCCTGAGTCCAAAAGAGCTGCCGTAAGGGCCGAAATAGAGTACATGCTGAGATTAGGTGTCATAGAACCCTCATGCAGTCACTGGTGTTCTCCTATAGTTCTGGTCCCAAAACCGGACGGTAGTATTACGTTTTTTATGGACTACCGGAGACTGAATGCCATTTCCACTTTTCAAGCCATCCGATGCATATCCGATGCCACTGATGAACTACTCAAACAACTAGGCTCTGCCGTATATAACAGCACGATTGACCTGACAAAGGGTTATTGGCAGATTCCTCTAAGGCAAAAGGACAAAATCAAAACGGCCTTCGCCACCACTTAGGGATTGTACCAGATTACAGTATTACCATTTGGGCTTCATGGTGCTCCTGCTACGTTTCAGTCCTTGATGAATAGAATTCTAGCACCCCATGACCATTATAGCTCAGCCTACCTGGATGACATAATCGTGTTTAGCAAGAGGTGGGAAGAACACCTGAGACACCTCAAAGCAGTCAAAACCTCACTTAAAGTCGCTGGACTCAAAATAAACCCCAAGAAAACCCTACTAGCGGCCAGCCAAACTAAATACTTCGGACATACAGTAGTGAGTGGGGTTATTCAGCCTCAGCTGGACAACATTGAGGCTATAATGAAGCTGCCCATGCAAAGCAAAAAGAAACAGGTGAGAGCCTTCCTGGGTTTCGTCGGCTACTACAGAAAGTTTATTCCTCTATTTTCAACCATCGCCAGCCCGTTAACAGACGCCCTGAAAATGACTTACAAGGCAGACATACTAAAAGACAAGGAAGCCACACAAGCAGTAGAGAAACTGAAGGAGTCCATCTCGAACTGCTCGGTGCTCCGGTGCCCAGACTTTAAGGAACCATTTTACTTGCAAACGGACGCTTCCGGATAGGATTGGGCGCCATACTATCACAAGGCAGTGGAAAAAATCTGCAACCAGTAGCCTTTATTAGCAGGAAACTAGTGCCACATGAAATAGGGTATTCAACCATCGAAAAAGAGTGTTTAGCAATCAAATGGGCCATGGAAACCCTACGGTACTACCTAGCCGGACGTCAGTTCACTGTGTATACTGACCACGCGCCACTGCAATGGCTGGCCAAGCATAAAGACACGAATCAAAGAGTCTTGAGGTGGTTCCTCACCCTACAGGAGTTTTGTTTCCAGACCATACACAAGCCAGCCACCTATCATCTGATACCAGATTGTCTAGAAGCATAGATCAACACGAATGACTCGATGCTAGGGGGTAAGTGTAACAGTCAAAATGAAACAGAGTTAGCAGGTTCGCTGGCCAAACCAACAGAGCACGGACATGGAGCATGGTGGGGTCAAAAATAAGGAACTGAGCCAGGTGAAAACGGTGACCTGGGTTGGGCAACAGGGTACCGCCGAGGAGGCAAACGAGCGAGGAGGGAGAGGAGCTGTGCCGCGGCGGCATTCAGCAGAGAAAGGAGCTGAGCCGCGATGGGCCGCTGAGTAGGCAAAACAGCAAGGAGGGAGAGGGGCTGAGCCATGACGACACTCAGCAGAGAGAGGAGATGAGCCGCGACGCCATTCAGCAGAGAAAGGAACTGAGCCGCAACAGCATTCAGCAAAGCTCATAAGGAGCGGGAGCTTTGAACCGCCACAAGGAAACGGAGCGGAGGAGGAGCCCCAGGAAGGCAGAGCCGAGAAGCTGCTGCCTTCCAGTGTTCCTTTGCTGCCTGGAACGCTGCAAAGGGGAGAGACACTACCCTAGTAAACGGTCCCAGCCATAATACGAACCTGACACCCATGGGCATATATATTACACAAAACAAAACGCTCACCATACTGGACTCTCACCTACGATCCTCATTACAAAACGAGGTGGCCGGGCCCTTAGACAACAGGTCTTCATTACATTCGGCACCTTCAGGGAAGGGGGCGGGGCTTCCAGGGGTTCTTATAACCTAACGAATATGGAAGGCTCTGATTGATCAATTAACAGAAAGGTATTTAAAGCACCTGGAAAGAAAAGAGAGTGTGTTCATTCTTGCTTTTCTTGCAGAGCCAGCTGGACTTTGAGAGGAGAGCTGAAGGAAGCCTGTGGGCCTACGAGGATTAGACACCGAAGAAGAGCTGGATGTCCATACTGCGTCCCTGGACAGGAAGAAAAAAGGAAAAGAGAACACTGAGAGAAGAGATTAATTTTAAAATACTTTTATTGAAGAATTTTCTTTTTCCAATTTTTGAACAGCCAGTCAATTAAAGACTACTTTAATTTCACGGAAGCCGGCCTGCTGCCTCTTTGTCACACACCCTTTTGGACCCTTCACTTTCCTACTCTCTCTCTCCTGATGATCTTGCTACCTAATTTACTACTAATGTTGTCAATCTTCACTTATCCTGTGCACTAGCATCTGAAGCCACATCCTTGAAGAACTATTATTTGGCCCTTTCCTCTCCCTCTTGTTCCTTCTCCTGTTTTTCTCCCCTCACTGATACTGATACTGATACTGATACTGATACTGATACTGATACTGATACTTCATTCTTTCTTGGCCATGCTAAAGACTCAGTCCCATCCTCTCATATTCCACACATCTTTTCTCTTCTTATCCCTTTTCTTATGACCCTATTTAACAATTCTCTCTTGTCTGCTAACTTTCCAACTTCTTTTAAATCCACTACAGTTATTCCTATCTTTAAAAAACCCTGTCCAAATCCCTCTATTTCTTCTAATTTTCATCGTATCTCTTTATTACCTTTTTTGTCAACAATTCTTGACAGAATTGTCTAAACCACCACTCTTTGCAACCTACCCTGCAATCTGGTTTTTAACCTTTTCACTTTACTGAACCAGCTATACTCTCTGTAACTGATTCCCACGCCTCTGCTTGCTACTCTAAGAACTCCTCTCGACTTATTTTAATAGAACTTTCTGGTGCTTTGACACCGTCGATCACCATATTCTTTCCTCTAGGCTTTTATCACTTGGTATCTCTGGCACTATTCATAATTGGTTCTGCTCCTATCTATCTCACCACACACACTCTGTCTCCTGGGGTGGACAGTCATCTCTCTCTCTCCCTCTTCACTTTGGTGTCCCCCAGGGGTTGGTTCTAAGCCCTTTACTTTTCACTCCATCAATAATTCATCTATCATCTATTATTTCTTCTAATAATCTCTCCTACCATGTATATGCAGATGACACCCACATTTTCTTCTCCTTCACATCTTTTTCAGTGTCCCTGCATTCTAACCTCGCCGCTCATCTTTCCTCTATCCAGTCAGGCATGTCTTCCCACTTTCTACATCTTAACTCATCTAAGACAGAAATTCTATTCTTTCCTTCTTCCTGAATTCCATCTGCCTTTCTCCCATTCCATTCTCTTCCCCGTCTCAGTTACCTTTATCAAATTCTGCTCGGAATCTTGGCATAATTCTTTACCCTTCTTTGTCCTTCTCCTCTCACATCCTTGCACTGCACGACTTAATACTTCCATCTTGTCTAAATATATAAAAGTCGTAGCTTTTTAAGCTTCATGGCAACTAAACTTCTTGTCTCCAACATTAACTTGGCTCAGCTCAATTACTGCTCTCCTCTCTTTCTTTGTCTACCCGCCTCCTCTCTTGCCCCACTTTGGTCTATCTACAACTCACCCATCCATCTTATTTGCTCCCTTCCTTAGTGTAGCTCTATTGCTGCTTCTCTTAAGTTTCTTCACTGGTTATACTTTGAACCAATATCATTTTCTTTAAGTGCCTTTATGGCATGGCTCCTCCTTATCTCTCCTATCTCGTCTCCTGGTACCAACGAGCACGGCTCCTCCGCTCCCAATCACTTTTTCAAATTTTTGTCCCTTGCCCTCCTTGTGCGCAAACACGTTTTTGCTCCTTTTCCTTATTGACCCCTAAACTTTGGAACACTCCACCTCTAGCTTTTTGTTCTCTTGATTAATTTACATTATTTCGCTCCCAATTGAAATCTCACTTTGTTTCCTCGATGTAATGGTAACGATTTCTCATGATTTTTACCATTGACTGCCTTCGCCTGTTGCCTTTTAACATTGCTAAGCGCTTTGGCGTAAAGAGCTATATGAGCACAAATAAATAAAAAAATAAATCAATCACATTAGAGGCCTTTAAGATAGCTCAGTGGGTTGTGCACTCGCTGATGTGATCTGTGTTTGATCTGCAGGTCGCAAGTTGGAATCACACCAAGGCCACTTCAGCCTTTCATTCTTCCGAGGTAGATAAGTGAGTACCAACTCCTGTTGGGTGATATTGTATGTATCTGTGTTCCATGTAAAATACTTGGGCGTAAGCAATATAAAAATTACACAGCATTAGAGCCTAGGGGTCATGAACGGAGGGACTCCAAGTAAAGAAGTTAAGATGATCCTCACTTCCCACATCCGCTGCTGAATTTCCGGGTTTTGTTGCATTAAATCTGATCACCTTAACTGTCCCTAAATTAAATGTTTTCTCAGTAAATATATATATATATATATATATATATTCATATATATATATATATATATATATATATATATATATATATATATATATATATACACATATACACCATATTCATTTGTTCATCTGCAGTGTACACATCAGTGCAGTGCAGTGCAGAGCAGAGCAGTAAGGTGCAGATGTGTTCAAGCTACACAAAGTGATATAGAGCCTGTTAAGAATAACAGATAAACGTTATCTTGCTCATAGTATCATACGTTGGTGCCAATCAAGCAATATACACTGAGGAGAGGGTGATTAATGGATGGTAACAGTCCATGGTGGTTACCAGTCAGTAATTATATCATTATTAATAACCCGGGTAAGCAACCCATTATGCTAATAGCTATGTTTTAAAGTAAATTTAACTGTGCGCTGAGTATGCTCACTGACTTCGCTTAAAACATGAAAGCAACAAGCAAAGATGGCCACCACGGACATAGAAACAGAGTCCCTTTTCTATGTGAATGCAATCAATGGTCAATGATGGAACAGGTGGGCACGAAAGTGGGGCTTGGAGGGAGATGGGGTTGTAAGGGAGATGGGTTCTGGCTGGTGGGGGCTGAGTCGGACCATGTACGACTATGAAAACAAAAGTGACCTGTGTGAGAGGAGTCTGGGGCTGCATGGGACCTAGGCTTTACCTAATTGGGAAATTAATTGAAATTAAATGATGAAATTATATTTTATTTATATCACGCTCATACACAAGTGTTTTCAGAGCGCGACCAGGCAAAGGAAGGGGAACAGGGGAGAACAAAAACAAGTGCGCAAGTGCATGGCAAAGGGAAAAAGGGCATGAAAAAGGGGAGATGAGGAAAGTGCAGAACAGAGTAGAGAACAGAATAAATATTAATAAGTAAAATAAATAAATACATAAAAGCTATCCAGTGGTAGTGTAGCCAGCAAGTGGCAAGTGCTAGGTTAGTCACATAGGGTATATCGGATAGTGCAGAAGAAAAGCGGGCGGGGGACTGTGAGGGTACTGATACAGACCCCAGTGCAAGTGGTGGCCCAGAGACAGTACAGGAGGGTGGCAGGGTGAGCAGGTACCTGGGCCCGAAGGACAAAGGGTGGCCAGGTGCACGATGCCAGAGGGATAACAGAATCAGCAAGGGAGAGGAAGGGAAAAGGCAGAGCCGAAGAGGAAGGTGCTTCCGGAACCGGCAACGGTTCTCCTCAAGTTTCAAGGTGGCATGGAGGCTGTTCCAAAGCGAGAACCCAGCTGAAGACAGAGATCTACCCCTTGGTGCGCTTCTTAGAAAAACAGAGGGGGTTAGAAGTAGAGAAGCGAAGAGCTAGAGAGGGGAGGTATTAACCGAGGAATAGTTGAAGGTATTTTAGACTCAGGCCCCAGAAAGCCTTGTGGACAATGCAGAGGGTTTTAAATTTAATCCTTGCATCCACGGGGAGCCAATGGAGCGATTTCAGAGCTGGAGAGATACTATCCCAGGGCTTGAGGCCAAGGACACATCTCGCAGTCCTGTTCTGGATTAGTTGTAAACGGCGGAGAGTGGAGGCAGGTAGAATTAGAAAGAAGCTGTTACAGTAGTCCAATCTGGAGAGAACGAGCGATTGGGAGACAAAGAGCTTCTGAGGGAAGGAGAGGAAAGGCAGAGTACCTCTGAGGAGGTGCAGTAAGTTGTATGACTCTTTTAGAAAACGTCAGTGATGTGTGAGAAGGACAGTGTAGAGTCAAAGATGACCCCGAGGTTCTTAGCCTTGCAGGTGCGGGTAAGAGGAGGGCCAATGGACGTCGGCCAAAGAGTGAAGGGAAAGGATGGGGAAGGTATACCAATGAAGAGCATCTCAGTCATGTTAGCATTTAGACATAGATCATTGGTGGCACATCAGTTTTGAATGTTGATTAGGCAATCAGAGATGAGGGAAGGAGAGAAGGTGGCTGAAGGAAGCCTGAAGGTGTGTTGTATGTCATAGGCATAGCACTGGAAGTGTGAGCAAAAACGGAAAAGCCGGGGCAAAAGGTTAGACCCCTGGGGAACACCACAGATAGAGAGGGAGATAGAAGATAGAAAGGACACAAGTTGTACGTGGGAGGGTTGATCAGAGAGGAAAGAGGTCAGCCAGGCCAGAGCCTGATCAGTGATGCCCAGGTTGTCACAGAGACAGTGGAGCAGGGTGGTATAGTTGGCCATGTTGAAAGCATAGGAGAGATCAAGTATGATGAGTACAGAGGGAATGTTAGAATCATGGTTGGAGAGAAGGTCTTCACGGATATTCAGGAGAGCAGTTGCCGAGCTTCTAGCAGCTCTGAAGCCACACTTGTGGTCATGGAGAGAGCCAACAGAATCAGAATGAAGGTTAAGCTGAGAGATGGCCAGATTTTCCAGGAGTTTACCCAGAAAGGGTTAATGGAAATTGGGCAATAGTTAGCCAGACAAGAAGGACCAGCTGTGGTTTTCTTGAGGAGAGGATGCACAAGGGAGTGCTTCAGAGGGAGGGGAAAGATCTAGAGGCAAAGGAGAGATTGGAAAAAACAGCAAGGGCCGGAACAAGGGTATTGATGTGGTCCTTGATAGTTTTAGAGGCACAGGGAAGGTCTTGTTTTGATGAGGCTTTCATAGATCGGACTTGTCTAGCGACCTCATCAAGCGAGAAAAGAGGAAAGGAGGAGAAAGAGGGAGGGGAAATAGCTGAAGGAGTGTCAGTAGGAGAAGGGAGAGGAGGGGGAGCGGATGAGAGGTTGGACAAGATGTCCTGAGTTTTAAAGATAAAGTGAGAGGGAAGGGCATTGCAAAGAGCCTGGGAGGTGAGAGGAGGGGTGGAGACTGCAGCAGGATTGTCAAGGTCCTTACAGATTTAAAAGAGTACGACCGAGTTGTTAGATGTAGCAGAGACACAGGTTTGAATGTGGACCCTCTTCTTGGTGCAGACAGAGAGTCGGTATTGAGTTTGGAGCAGGCGGCAGGCCAGTTAATCAGAGGATGAACAAGAATTCCTCAATTTCCTCTCAGCCACCCTACACTTACCAGGTCCCTTTCCTGGCAGCCTGATTGGCTGGTGCCTCTTTCCTGGATTTTGACAGCCAGTAATATTAATTCTGATATGTAATACTGCAATGGATTTGCATTTTCATTGGCAGGCTGTATTTTATTCAATCGTGGTCACCTGCTAGACTTACGGTGTGATCCAGTCGTAATGATTGTAAATAATTTGTTTTTAATATATTAGTTACAACTGATTTAAGGTGTAGCAGAGCAACACAATTTGTTTAAACATATTTATGTTTATGTTTATTTATTTGTAAAGCTTAAACCATAAACTAAAGTGATTCTTCATCTTCTGGAGAGAAGCAGCTTAATTAAAAATGGCCAAAGTTAAATCATTGTTGTTTGGCAGTATGATAAATTAATTATGTTTTGGCAGCATCTTTGTACCTAAGCATGAAGTAATTGCTAGGCAGTGTGATTTAGTGCCGATGAGCACTGAGACAGATGCATTTTAAATACAAAAGATTACCATTAGTTCCTCAGTAGGCACATTTTTTCAAAGAATGAAGACACCAATTTACAAAACGCTTTGTGGGTCGCAAGTGAACTTCTGTACGCGAAGTGCAGTTTGTCAACATTGACTTGACTACATGTGCGTAATTATAGAGGTGTCCAGGGGGGACAGGTCCCCCCCAACTTTTGTGGCATGCCTTTTTGTCCCCACCATCTTTTGGTGGGACAGCCGGGGGACTGCGCATTTGGGCCGTCGCATTTATTGATCATGTAATGGCACAGCTTGAGCCTGGCAGAGGTGCCCAGAGGGGCTCGCGCTGTCACATTACATAATGACATATGCCTCCAATGCCTCCATAGACACGCTTTCTTCTGCGCATGTATACACCTCTGATGCTTTCCAAACCCATTTTGCGAAGACGCAAGCAGAAACCAGTTTACATCGCGCACGCGACCTTCAAGTTCTGCCGCTTTAATTCAAAGTAAGTTACACTCTCGTTCTGTGGACTAACACTTTAGACCACCACCCAGACTTACTCTCTTTTCCATTAACAGACTCGTTCCGTTTCTTCTTTCCAGTATTTGAGCGCTTCCCCCATGATGGGACTTCTACACAGTCTTTCACGCTGAACTTTCAGCAAGACATCTGCAATTGTGAGGATTAATTTCTCACATCGGATGAGAGCCATTCCCTATCCAGGGATTCCAACGCTTCCAGGTATGAACTCAGAGACCGAAATTCATGCACCTTGAGAAGTCAAAGTAGCACCACCCCCTTAAGCCTCTTGTCTCTTGCTAAACCCGTTTTCTCAACATTTTCGTGGTGGTTTTAACTGGTGTTCCCAATTGACAACATACCTGACAAACGGTACTCTCTCTAATTTTACAGGCAGCTGTATCTACTGCCTGCCTGTAATCCATCCATGAACCTCTTCATGGTCGAGCAAGATACCCTAGGAACCTCTGTGAATGCATAACAGGTAACATACCCAACCCCATACTTTTATCAAGACCTCCGAGATATATAAGTCAATATCGCTACAGACTATTATCACCTCTCTTCCCACACCAGGGACACCCCAGAGCCTTACACAAGCTCACGCCTATGTCAGCCCAGCCAGCCCATAGGAACTCTTTGATTCCGGACGGAAGGCCACACGCCTCACATACCCCTGTTTGAAGTACAGGGTGAGTATAGAGGGGACCTTTTATTTGCAAATGTCTCTTTAGCATATGTTTAGACTGTTCTATTAGGAAAACAAACTACTGCTGTGTCTTCCACGTATTATTGATACACCCCTGTATCTCTTTCTCTGCCTCCCCCCTCCCTTTCTCTTTACCTCAGGAGGCTACAGTTCGTTTTGCCCAGAGGAAGGCTGAACATTGATGCTGCCAATTCCGGCCAGCCGTAACGTGCTACAATGCTCTTCATAATCACACTTTTTCCCTCCTCTTCTTTCTAAATAACTTGTGGTTTACTCATTTAGGAAGCACTGTATATATCAGTATCCTGCTATACTGGCAAACACCTCTGCAGATTGACATTTTAACAAAACCAGACATGATCAGACTCTGACCATGCATATAAACAAAACCATTACATCCGTATATCCAATTAGCCAGGATTTCCTAAATATTCAAATTCTGACAGTCCAATATAGTAAGAGTCAGGTCTACTACTAGGGCACACACAAGATGATTTAACTCTAACCAATGTGTTTCTATGTTGGTGAATGCAATCTGTGGATGTTAATGCTCAATTATTTTGATCTTTTGTATTTTTCAATGCAACCCTTTTATGTCATTACTAAAATGTTTTCTTTGTAACAATCTTTTCATTTACAAATATTTTTTCTTAATTATTTATTTGTTCCTATATTTACTACTTTAAAATATTTTGTCTTTTCAATAAATATGGACATCTTGGAGACACACATGTCTTCTTTCTCCTTTTGATGACTCGTTTGAGCACAAGAACAGGTCTTTTCTAAACTATTATGACAATAATCTCCAAAATAGATTGGTGTATATATGTGGACTTCCCTCTTGTTGTTCAAAAATTGTATACTGTCCCTAAATCCACATTAGCAAGAAGGGACTACCCTATTTTTTGTTTATCATTACATAATGCCAAGCTGAGCTCAGCCGCATGTATATGTGTTGGAGGTCTGGGCTGCGGGCTGAACCTAGTGAGGGGGCACAATTGCAAAATCACAGTCACAGAATGCAGTGTGTTTAATAGTTTCATGCACACCCCCGAACCGCCCAAACCTGCCCCAATCTACTTTTGTGGTAACATTAGTGGCACATGGCATTTTTACACATAATAAATATCAAACTACAGAATCATTACAGATGCAGGAAACCCATCTATTAGCGCTCTGGTCAGCCCCTCTGGGGCAACATACATGGAAACCTCCTAATTTGTATATGGATTGCACCAACAGTAGTGACTTCACAGAAAATGTCTTTGCAAGGATCATCATTAGTCTTTGATACGTGGAGGCACCATGGAAGTCACTTTAGAATAAGTTGCCATAAGTAAGCCAAGTGGAAAATAACTTTGTGGTGTACAATACCTACATTTCCCTATTGTTATATATGGAGCAACTCTATAGTCATTAGGCTTTTTATTATAATAGCTTCAGATAAGACGCAATGTGATTAAATGAATTGCCCAGGATCACACATTTTGGTTAAATGGTGAAACTGATTGAAGCAACTGTGTACATCTTCCCAGGTTTAGTTGATATAGATATTTATTAAGGCTTTGCTTTACATTTCATGAGCTTAAATAGTTATTTCTGGCAATGCCTTGGAAGCAAATCACATTACATAATAAACTAGCCTTTCATAGTAAACTAACTGTACACTACATACATTGTAAAAGAAATATGTCAAGGGAGGAAAGTATGGCTTTGGTTTTATTCTCCCCATCCTGAATACAAAGTCCCAATACCGTCATGCAGATTAACGTGAGCCGCACAAATCCCACTTGGGTTTTAAAGCTATAGTCATTATTTCATAAAAAATTCAACATTATGCACCCTTCTCACTTCTGATCACTCCCTCCCATATACATTTACAAAGGGACAAAAGCCCCTGCTAATAGTCGCCCCCTCCCTCTCATCAGTAACTAGTGGCTCACAGTGTAATGCTCTGTTGACACAGAGCAATGTGAGGACCCTCTGCTTGCCGGAGCTCCTTGCAACATTGTCCTGGCAGCGGGACACCTGTATCGTTCGGAAAGGATAGGGGGCCTTTTGCCAGGACAATAAGCATGTTGAGCTGGAATTGCTTGGCACATTGTCCTACCAGTTGGACACCTTTCCGTTGGGCACCCTGTTTGAGGTGCCGAAAGGGAGTGGCATCCCACTGACAAATGTCCCGGTCTGACCACCTGCTCGGTACGCTACTGCTTGGGGTCATTTGAACACGGGAAAACATACCTTAATTTTAATGAGTCAGACTGTTGCAAGTAATTAATGAAATCAGAATAAGCGACCTAATTTGCTGTTTTAAAATCTTTCAGGCATCCACCATGTATTATTGCTGTATGCTTGTTTGAGTCGGTGCCCTGGTTGCAATAATCAAACACCAGCTACCATCTGGCTGCTTGCAGGCCCACTTTAGGTGGGGGACAGGAGGCACAGGCTTTTATGTTATGTTATGTTATGTTACCTAAATTTGTAGAGCGCACGGTCGCCCAGGGGCATCATGGCGCTGATGAGGAAACTGTCACACAGGAAGAGCAGTAATAGTCGGGGGGCTAGAATAAGGTAGTTTTCAGGGCTTTCCTGAAAGCCAGATGGTTGGAGATAGACTTGAGTGGCAGTGGGAGGGCGTTCCACAGCCTTGCCGCAGCAATGGAAAAGGCTCTGCCGCCGAGTCTTTCCCGATTGTACTTAGGAACCACCAAAAGGTTGGTGTTCAGGGAGCGAAGGTTGCGTTCTGGTATATAACGGACAAATTTAGTTTGGAGAAACTCAGCACCTAGGCCCTGGATTGCCCGGTGGACAATGCATAGTGACTTGAACTTAACTCGCTGGGCCACCGGGAGCCAGTGAAGTTGGCGAAGCACTGGCGAGATGTGAGCTCCATAGGGGGAACCTGTGGCCAGTCTGGCTGCCAGGTTCTGTATGCGCTGGAGACGTTGGAGAAGGCCCATTGGCTGGGCAAGGTATAAGGAGTTGCAATAGTCCAACCGTGAGAGGACTAATGCGGCTACCACAGGAGGACGCATTGCCTCTGGGATCATAGGGAGGACCCTCTTGAGTATCCTGATCTGGTGATGGGCAGATTGGCAGACCGTAGAGACCTGGTTTGACATGGACAAGGAAGTGGAGAGAATAACTCCTAGGTTCTTTACTTTGTCCACTGGACAAGGCAGGGAGCCCAGTGAGGTGGGCCAGAAAGCAGGGGTCCAAAGTGATGGGCGGGGGGACAACCCACCAACATCACCTCAGTTTTGTCGCCGTTAAGCTTGAGCCAGTTTTGGTCCATCCAAATGCCGACTGATGTCAAACAGTCATGAAGAGAAGCTGAAGCCTTGATATGATCCTGATCCAAACGGATCAGGATTTGAGTGTCATCCGCGTAGGAATAGCAATTAAGTCCATACGAACGGATAAGGCAGACCAGAGCCCATATGTAGATATTGAATAGAATAGGGGAAAGAGAGGATCCCTGGGGAACACCACAGGTGAGGGCACAGGGGACAGAAAGGAAAGGGGGCATGGCAAGGGTCTGAGTGCGGTCTGCAAGAAAGGAGGTAAACCAAGCCAGAAGTGATCCAGAGATCCCGATTTGTGCTAGGCGAGAGAGGAGAATAGGATGGTCCACTGTATCAAATGCGGCAGACAAATCCAGCAGAATCAGAGCTCCAACTCCACCTGCGTCTGCGAGTCTAGACATGTCATCTTGCACTGAGACAAGCACACTCTCCGTTCCCCTACCAGGTCTGAAACCTGCCTGGGCAGGATTAAAGATCCTAGAGGATTCCAGAAAAGAGGAGAGAAGGGGTGTGACCAGAGATTCCAAGAGTTTAGACAAGAACGGGAGCAGGGATATGGGGCGAAAATTTGAGGGGATAGTAGGGTCGAGGGATGGCTTCTTGAGCAGGGGGATAACCCTAGCCGATTTAAGTTCCGGCGGGACCAGACCAGACTGGCATGAGTTATTTATAGCCATTGTGACGTCAGACAGAATGTCTGGAGCAATAGTCTTCATCATACTGGCCGGAATGGCGTCCTCTGGAGAGGAGGACTTGATCTTAAGAATCGCTGCTAAAACCTCTGCCTCAGTAAATAGAGGGAAGGTAGACCGGCTGGCCGGGGGATCAGTAGAGGTAAGTGGTACAAAGCAAGTAGTGCCGGCAGGTTGCATAGCAAGAGATGAGGCGATGTTAGATCGTATCGCAACGATTTTCGTAATAAAAAACGATGCCAAGTCATTGCATAGCTTTTGCGATGGTTTGACCATCGAGGTGAGGGGTTCAGAGGAGGAAAGTGATTGAACAATAGAAAATAGTGTTTTGGGTTTACACAGGGCACTTTCAATTTGTTGGGCGAAAAAAGTAGCTTTAGCCCGCTTAACATTGACTAGGTAGGTGGAAAGACTGAGCTTATACAGGTCTTTAAGTAGAAGGTCGTAGCTGGCCCGCCATTTGCGTTCGGCTTGTCTGAGTAGCAGACGGGCGTTTTTTAATTGATCAGTAAACCAAGGCTGAGAGAGTAATCTCCGACTCTGGGTAAGTTTTATACTGTTGTCAATGCAGTGAATTCTAAAGACTAACTGTGGTGTTATATGTTTCAGAAGACTGGAGTGTCACTAGAATTGAATTTTAAAGATATGCCACCAGTCCTCTGAATTTATTTTTGTGTTTAATAATTTCTTATTAGAATAATAACAGCATGAATAACAGCAGACATATCAATTGACAAATAATGAACCAACCATAGGCAGGCAGTTGAACTACGACTTAGAGTAATATTACTAAATAAAAAAGATTAACAGTGTATGTCATAAATGAATTGACACAAATCTGCTATATAAGAACAAGAGAGTTTGCAAAAACTCTGACTAGGGGAGACATATACTAGGGAGACAAACAATGGGAAAGAGTTGGGAAACAACTGGGTGGGGGAAGTGTACATACCTAAATACAGTCTATAATAATACGACAACAAAGTTGAAGTGGAGGATATGAGAGTTGTTCACAAATGGTTTTATGAGCCATGTCTAGAAGCATTGAAACTATCTAGATATTGAGTGAAATTTTGCCATGCAATTTTCTATTCTCTGTATGTGACAGATATTATTCCACCAACCTCTACTACTTAGGGAACGAGAATTTTTCCAGTTAGTAGTTATAGGTTTCAAATCAATAATTATGAATAGATCATAAAGTTTTCCTTTTGAAGTTTGAATTTCATAACTATTAAGAGCAAGGCTACCTAAAACAATATTCAGAAAGGAAAGTGGAACATCAATCTTAAAAATAAGTTTCAGATATTTCCAGACATCCTGTCAAAAAGCAAAAACAAAGGAACAATTAAAAACATATGTTCTCACGAGGCTGGGGCGTAACCATAGGTCCAACAATTATCATTTGAACCATTCTTAGATTTGGAGAGTTTAACAGGAGTAATAAACACCCTATGAATAGAAAAATAGAAAGTGTTGGTGATGTTTGCAGAAACTGAGATGTTTTTGATTTTGGAAAAGATTAAGGACCATGTGTGTTCATCTAGGACTAGACCCAACTCCCTTTCCCATGACTAACAGACAGACTGTGCTATAGTTTTAGGGTTAAGTGCTGTATAAATGTTAGAGGCACTGAGGTTGAGTGATGTGGTTAGCTGCAGCATTCTAAGGGCGTCTGGTAAGAGGATGTTATTCGAGAAATGATTCAAAGTATCAAGACAAGCATTGACCAGCTCATTGTAAACATTTAATCAGTGTTGGGGATAGAAAATAAGTGTTTCAGTCTATGAAAGGGTAAAATAATGGGGCCATTGATAATTTGTTGGATAAATCTAATACCTTTTTTAAGCCAAGATTTACGATTCAAAGATCTATTATTAATAAGAATGTTTCTGTTATCCATAGCAATGGGGATAAGTCTTTGTTAAGGGTTTTTATTGTTGGGGAAAATGAAAACCTTTAAAGCAGAAGTAGTAGCTTTGATTGGTTTAGATATAGCCATAAAGGATTAGTTGAACCAATGGATAAGGTCTGCTGGATCATAAGGATAAACCTTATTTCCCTCCAATCTCGACCAAGATGGGGGGTCTGATCTGAGGGAAGAGTTAAACAAGCATCAGGATTGTTTCACAAGGAAAGCCAAGTGATAAAGTTTGTAATCATAGTCGTAATCATTCATAATCTGAATGAAAGCCCTTCCTCACCACTCCCCCCTGATTCTCCTTCCCTACCGCTCCCCCATCCTCTACCCATCCCTTCCCCTCCCTCCTTCCCCCTCATCCCGATGCCCTTATACAGGAAGCTGTAACACCTAAGGGTGTTAAGTTCACCTGTGAACTCCCCCTTTCCCTTCCCCCCTCCTCTTGTGTTAATTGTCCCATATACTGTACCACTAGTTTGTTTCAAGTTTGTAAAAATGCTTCTTTCTTATGTACTGTTGTTACTCTGTAAAGAGCTTTGGAGTAAAGCTCTATATAAACTCAATAAACATAAACATAATCAGGGAACTTGACGCCCTCCATATCATATGGGGCTTTTAATTTGGCTATTGCAATCCTTTTACATTTGCCTGGGCCCCATAAGAAATCAAGTAATAAGGAGTAGAAAGGTTTGAAAAAAGAAAGAGGGAGAGAAACCAGAAGAAGCTGAAGATAATATAGAATGATAGGAGAAAGCATCATTTTTATTGTGTCAAGCCTACCCCACCAAGATAGGTAGAGGGGGGACCATTTTGACGTAAGATCTTTTAATTTGTTAAGGAATATTTGCATATTAGGTTTGATAGTGTCATGTATCATAGGAGCAAAATGAATACCTAAATATTTGATAGAGTCCTTGCACCATTTTAAACCAAAAGAATCCAGCTCGTGTTTATAGCAATATGAGTTAAGGGGAAGAATTTCCAATTTTTCTTTGTCAAGTTTATATCCAGAAAACAGACTCAATTGGTGAAGTATGTCGAGCAGATAGGAGAGGTGGTGCTTGGGATTTTTGATAAAAATAAGAACGTCGTCAGCATAAGCAGCAATTTTACAATGTGTCGAACCTCTTGTGATACCTGGTTAACCATGCCAGTGGAGAGATTGGAACATGAAGTCCCAACTGACATGATCGAATGCCTTTCGTGCATCAAGAGCAATAGCAGCATACCCCTGTCAATCCTTTTTGTCCTTGGACACGATATGAATAACAACCAAAAAAATGTCTAGCATTATAGAAAATATTACGACCCCTAAAATATCCCACTTCATCAGATTTGATCATAGCAGGAAGGGAGGATTCTATTTTATTGGCAAGGATTTTAGCAAAGATTTTGCATTCTACGTTAATGAGGGATATAGGACGATAATTACTATGGCAAGAGGGGTCTTTATCAGGTTTACGGAATAATACGAGCAGAGCTTCAGAGAAAGAACCAAAAGATGATTGGTGTGAGGCAAAGTATGGGAATAAGGACATATGTTTAGGAGCTAGAGAGTGAGCAAGAGAGTTGGAAAATTCAGCAGAAAAACCACCCAGATCTGGGGCTTTATTTCTGCCTAAATCTCTTATGGCCTGCATAATGTCCACTGAGAGCGTGAGAACTGTCGGAAGCGGCTGAAACCCTTTCGTTCCGGTCTCAGCGCGGCTTGACAGTGACGCGGAAGAATGTGCGCTCCTCTAACGGAAGAGACCGTCCAGTGACTGCTACAGCGTCCCGGCAACTCGGCGATTCGGGGCTGTGTCGGCCTGGAGTGGTGTGTGCGGGAGCGGAGAGCGAACTAATTTGGCGGCGATCCCGGAGACGCGCCGGGAGGCGTCGGGGCTGTGTGCGGCCCGCCGGGAGCAGCTATCACATGGTGAAGCGTACCGCGGTTGACAGAGGGTGTTTGTGAATTACGGTGAGTTCCTTGAGAGCCCCCCGCAAGCCCCTCTGAAGCCGCGGGAGGGCAGGCCTGCACGTACAGTGCTGGGCAGCAGGGCAGCAGTCCAGTACCTGGAGAGAGCGAGGGGTAAGGCTGGGGAAAACCGCAGCAAAACAGCACTAGTCGGCTTCGGTCTGAACCCGTGGAGGTCGTTTCTTGTCCACAGACCTACTGGTTGATGCTGGAAATTGACCGTTGGACTCCCTGTGGACGACAGGGAGGCGATAGGTAAAGGGTTGAGTCTGCCTGCGCAGCAACTGCGTATTTTACCTCTGGGAGCTGTGGGAGTCTGTAAGGAGTGACTTATTATTTGGACATAAATAAATAAAATCTCCTGCATTTATTTTTCTGGAGATAATATGCCGCCAAAAACACGCGCTGTTAAATCTTCTTATAATCTGAGGAAAGGCAAGACCGACAATATAAATATGCCCGCCACCAATTTATCGGGGGGGAATAATTTGAAAGCTCCAGTTAATACTAGAGGAACGATTCCTGCTTTATTTGGAAAAATCCCATGTGTACGTAGCTGTGAACATACTGAGGAGACATCGTCGATAGTACATAATGGAAGTCGTTCCCTGGAGATGACACATTTTGATGATATTGACAACAATTCATTACTCGATCTATGTCTCTCTATACAGAAATCAATGGCCCCCCCGTTGACTGGCAGGGTGGGGAGTATTGAGACCGAGAATACCCAGAGAGCTGTAAGTCCTATAGTAGAAGCACAAGTGTTAAAATCAATAAATGCTTCAGCAGAGATTTCGGGTAAGGGCCGACTCTCTGAATCACCTAATTCATTGATCGATCTTGAAGAATCCAGGAGGCATAACGAAGATCGATCAAATGAATCTTCACAATTGAACTCCGAAGCTATTGCAGAGTTGCAGGCGTCAATGTCCTCATTGCAATTTGCGCTAAAAATATTCTTAAAACTCTGTGGGAAAATACATGCTAATACTGTTCTGCAGCTGAACTTACCTGGCTCGGGCATTGACTTCGCTCATGAAGAGCAGCCCGAAGAAATAAAGGAGCCGGAATTATCGGCTATTGATACGAACATTGAGGGGACTGTGTCTCCTATAAAGGAAGAAAATACCCACTTGACTAAAAAACAGCGCAGAATTGCGAGGAGAGCTGCGCTAAGGAATGTGCCAGTGATGGTGGCTTCACCCTTACCTAATACTGCTAAGCCTCAGCAAAAATCAAGAAAAGCAAAAAGAAGGGCCCAGAAAAGGAAAAATCTACTAAAGAAGGGCCCGGGAACACTTACCAGTTGGATATTGCCAGAGCAACCCAAAGATGTATCGACGGTGAGCAATACAAGTCAAGATTCTATTCTTACTGATAATCAAGATATTATGGATAATCAATTCTCTACTCCGCAAAGGAATAGTGTTAATAGTATCTATGAAAGTGTGAACCCGGAGAAGGAAGCCTCGGTGCCAATGAAAGAAGAGAAATGTGAAAGAAATAAGATCTGTATTGTGAAGAATCTGAATCAGAAATTTAGTGGCAAATGGCTACCACGAACGGCTATGCTTGGAAAACTCCACATGATCCCTCAATTAAGAGTCATCAGATCAGAGGACTTCTCTTTTGTGGAGCCTCTACAGACTACTAACCCGAATGTGACGGCATTACATTGTACGGTATTGGCCTCAGCTCAGCTGATTCGAAAACATAAAGACTATCTGATGCAAGTAGGGCTGGGTGTAGATGTTAACCCTCACGATATAGATCCATTGATTAATGATAAAATGCAATCTGTCCAAATCAATGGTGAAACCAATTCCCTGCCAACTGTTGGGAAACAAGTTCAAATGAGTGATATTCAGAACACTCTTAAATGGCTTGCAGAGGCGCTACCCCGGGCTCTAAACAAACCCTGAACTTGTTCAGTATTATCATGGAACACCAGGGGTTTTAAACATTTTACAGCGACTAATGGGTCATTAACTTTTATTACAAATCACTTCTTCTTCATGTTGCAAGAAACTTGGCTAACTGCACTGATTGTAATAGATGGCTATAAGTTGTATCATACTCTTGCCAAAAAAGGGCAAATGGGTAGACCATATGGGGGACTGATGATTGGGATAAGGAAATCAATAACTTCCAGAGAAATATTCACTGAAATGGGGGATAATATCAAAGCAGTGGAAGTAGTTATATTATTTAAGGATAATTGGGCCAAGTTACTGTTGATCAATCTCTATAATCCTTATGATGCCTCAGCCAGTGACCAAATTCAAGACAGGTTGCATGATCTGTTGAGTGCGTGGAAAAATGAATGTAAAAGTAACCTTATCATTATCGCAGGTGACTTTAATTGCCTTATGAAAGGAGAAGGAGGCACGTCTAATAACAAGTCCCTGTACCCGCATTCCATTATGCAGCATGACTGTAATGATAAAGAAGGGGAGAAGTGGTTATGTTTTATGAGGAGCTGGGATCTGGAATGTCTAAATGGACGAACTATCAGTGACTACCCGGGACACTATACTTGGGGAGTGGGTGTGAAGTGTTGTACGCTTGACTACTGCTTTATCAGTGCTGAGGTAGCATCCTTAGTTAAAGACATGAGAATAGTAGACAATGATTGGAGTGATCATAATGGTCTCAGCCTAACCCTGAATAGTGGTATTAAATCCCCCCCTACAATAGCGACAGGAAGCCTGCTTGTTAATCATGCTAGTTCACGAATAATATGGTCCGAGAAAAACATACTTAGAGCAAGTCAGGACTATGGTGATTGGAACAATGACTATCACATCATGTTTACTAATCTATCTATGGAGGACCTTGAAGGGTGGATTTACAATTCTACAGGCAAATACGCAACTAAAAAATCATCATTGGTTATTAGAGAACAGGGCCCGATTAAGACCTATGATAAAGTAATAAGAGATGCTAAACGTCTATTAAGAAAGGAGATACGCAGAATCAGGGCCAATACACAATCCCTGATTAATCTACACATTGAAACTAAAAAGATTAAAAATCAGTATAGGGCATGGTTAAAATACTGGAAAAGATCAAAAAAATTAGCACGCTGGCAAAAAACCGTGAGAACTATTTGCTCAAGAAATTCCCGCAACATTTGGGCATTACTGGGGGAGGCAAGGGGAAGCAGGGAAACTCCTCAAACAAATCCGATTGACGCTGAAGAATGGGTAAATTTTCTTGAGAAACGTAACGGGACAGTAGATGATAGGGCGGAGGTTTTCGGCACAACCATATATATCCCCAAGCCCTTTCCGGTACATCTGGAAGAACTTATAGATAAAATCACTAAACTTAAAGCTTCCCGTGCACCAGGACCGAATGGCCTCTCTAATATACTCATGAAGAGTAACCCGGTTTTCTGGGCCAATCTCCTAAAAATACTTTTTGAAAAGGTATTAATTGAGGGGAGAATCCCGGAAACCTGGCAAAAAGCAATACTTGTACCGGTATTCAAAAGGGGTAACAGAACGGATCCTGGTAATTATCGTCTGCTTTCCATGCTGGATTGTTCGGGCAAATTATTTGCCTCTTTGCTTCTGCAGAAACTACAAACTTGGGCAGAAAAGATGGGAATCTTGGACCGCTTCCAAAGCGGATTTAGAACGG
Organism: Ambystoma mexicanum; assembly: GCF_040938575.1. Taxonomy (NCBI): domain Eukaryota; kingdom Metazoa; phylum Chordata; class Amphibia; order Caudata; family Ambystomatidae; genus Ambystoma; species Ambystoma mexicanum. The sequence goes on along the minus strand of NC_090933.1, from coordinate 654,638,281 downwards.
GATATTCCACTACTCATAATCTGTTGATTATGAATAGTCTCAGAGATAAAGCTCTCTCTCCGAATAACCCTCCGCTGTATGCTCTATATATTGATTTTAAGGCAGCTTTTGACACTGTCAATAGAGAGAAACTGTGGAGGAAATTAAGGGGAATGGCATGCCCCGAAGGACTGCTTTACTATCTACAGCTCCTGCATCAAGATACCTCAGTACAGCTGCGGCTAGATGGGAGCGGGGCTACAACTAGAGTGATAAGGCAAATCAGAGGGTTGAAACAGGGGTGTGTAACGGCACCTATCCTGTATAATCTATTTGTCTCTGTCATTCCGGAATATTTACGTGAGGTGTATAACTGCCCCCCCAAAATAGGTACCCTGCATTGCTTAATCATGGCTTACGCGGACGATGTGGTGATATTTGACCACACGTTCAGTGGGATTACTCGCTCGGCTGAGAGGCTCTGGAAATATGCGGAGGAGAATGAACTTATAATAAATCATATGAAAACAGAACTGATTCTTTATAGTCATGGTAAGGTGAGCCGCCCGAGAATGATGATCAGAGGCTTGGAAATCCAATATACACATTCCTATAAATATCTAGGAGTGGAATTTGACTCTAGAGGGAATCTTCATTCTTGTATACAAAATCACGAAATAAAGGCGGCTCAATTAACTGCTATGATTTCACAGTGCTCTTACAAGCAGAGTGGTTACTCCATTTGGGCAGCACGCCAACTTTACATTCAATGCTTGGTGCCTATGGTTACTTACGGACTGGAAGCTCTGATCCAGCTTAATCTTGAATGGCTCCAGGTATTGGAGGGTAAGTTTTGGCGTAGGCTATTGGGTCTCCCACAAGGAATACCAATGGCGATACTAAGGCTAGAATTGGGGTTACCTTCCTTAAAAGCTCTAGTCTTAAAGAAAAGAGCTGAACTCTATATTAAGATGCATATGAGTACTAGCAATCCTCTCCTGCTGACAATGAAAGAAGAGATAATTGGGAATAAGCAGATTAAGTATGTAAGAGATATGACACTATTATTTGAGATGATTGAGTGGATCCCCAATTGGAGCGAGAACTTCGAATATTTGAAATATCAAATGGGAGAGCGTTTAAGAATCTGGGATTGGCAAAATAATTTCAAACATCTTGAAAGCCTACACAGCTATGGGTTTATATCCCACATACTTTACACCTATAGAAAGGCACAAGGATACCTGAACTTATGCCCTTAAGATAACTTGAGACGTTTTCTATTATTGTTACGTATTAATCATCTTCCTGTCCTAAATGTCCTTGGCCCTGAAAGGGCTATTCCCAAATCAGAGCGCTTCTGTAGGATATGTATGAATAAAACTGACATCGAAACGGCAAGACATGTCCTCATGCTATGCCCTAGATTGAGTACCATTTATATGAAGCATTATAGTAAGTATGTGCATAATTTAGATCACATTAAATCAAAAGATTTCTGGTATATGTGTATCAATACTTTGAATGTAAGTCTTCATCTGGCCCTTTACAGAGTATGGAATACGGTCAAAGTAAAACTTAAAGAACAATCCACCTCTGAAATAGCAAGGAAATAAATCATCAGATTAGTCTTAGCGGTGTATATGATTCTGATTTGATTGGGAGAAAGTTGCAATTCTGAAATTGAATAAGAATGTAATTTTATGTGTATATTATGTTTTATGTGTAAATTATGTTAAATTGTGTAACTAGTTTTTTATGTTAAATTATGTGTAAAGTTTTTGTTTATAAAACTATATCACATTAAAATAAAATAAAAATAAATTAACTAAATGAAAGAGATAATCTGTGGATAAGATGATCTATTCATTTTATTGAGGGAAGATTTGATATTTTCAGTGGGTATTGGCGTATCAGGAGTGAATAGATTTTCATAGAATTCTTTAAAGCATTTCAGCATATCCTTGGGATGATTATGTAAATTTCTGGAGCAATCTTTTATGTGAGAGACATACAACCTTTCTTTCTTAGTTTTCAAATATGAAGCAAGCGACTTCCCAGCCTTATTAGAGGTTTGATACATTTTAGTTTTATAGTTAGGTATGGTACCTGCTGCCAAGTCATTTAGTTCCTTATTGATCTGATAACGAAGTGACATCACAGGATGTAAATTTGCAAAGTTTGGGTTTTGAAAGTATTTACGCTCAAAAGATTTAAGTTGAGAATAGAACTAGTCTAGGTGTTTTTTACGCAATATTTTTTTCCGACCCGAGAATGCCATAATATGACACCTAAGAGCGGCTTTGAATGCATTCCAATTATTTACCACAATAGTGTCTTCATCTCTTATGTTCAGAGTATTGTTGTAAGAAGGATTGAACTGAGGAAATTAATTGCTTATCCTACAATAAATAATTATTGAATTTCCACCGTGAGGATGGCCGTCTGAGATCATCAAACACAAAGGATGTACTAACCGGGGCATGATCAGAGATAATTATATTGGAAATGTTGGAGTCAACGATAGTACCAGTGAGAGATTTAGATGTAAATATACAATCAAGGCGGGATAATGTATTGTGAGGGAGTGAATGAAATGTATAATCGAGTTGTGTGGGATGTGAGAGCCTCCATGAGTCAATTAAGCCTGATTCAGAAATACAATTGAGCATGGGTGGTATAAGCCTTACTGAATGTTAAGTTGCTTCAGTGCAGGATGAAAGGATAAGAATTCCTTTCTTCGTAGAGCAGTTGTTTTGGCCACATCCTGAGAGATGTACAGTTTGCTTCCATGGTAGAGTAGATCTTTTTTTCCTTGACAGTTGACATAATACGTTGGAGTTGTGTTAATTCAAGTAGGTAAAAGATGAGTGTTCGAGGAGGAGAATGAGAGGATCCTGAGGTACTATGTTGACCAATGCGATGAGCTCACTGTATATTGAAATCGGTATCTGAAGGTAAGTGAAGAATATCAGGTAGTAGCCTTTGTGGAAAGGTAATTGGATCTGATCCCTTGCATCCTTCCGGCAAGCCTGATATGTGAAGGTTATTGCGTCTACTCCTGTTTTCTAAGTCCTCATTGTGCTTTTGGCGGTCTTTAACAGATTTATCCAACATAGCCACCCTGGGGGATACGTCTTCTGCTATCCCTAACCGTCTTTCCACTTCTTCCATTTTCTCTTCAAAACCCATCGGTCATCCAACTGTTTCAGTTTTTGATTTGTGGTTTCAATGAAGGGCCACAAGGCTCTGATTTCTGATAGGATTGCTTCTAAGGCAGGATCAGATGTGTTGAGAGGAGGCAGCAAATCACTATTGGGCCTTTTCAGATTAGTGGATGGAGGCGTAGAATGTTTTGAGGCAGGTGTGGTTTTTTGGTTGCTTTTGTTGGAAGCCATTTTGCCTATCGACTAAGATAAGTAAGGTAGTCAGGGTCACAATTGATCTTAGAGTAACAGCCAATGAATAAAGTTCCTGAGGAGCACAGATGGTAATCAGTGAAGTCCCCAAAGTTTTTACAAAAGCTGGTTAGTTCCAAGGATGATCAGAGCAGAAGCAGCAATCCATTCATTGCAGCTATTGATTTATATCCTTACGCATAGCAATCTTAACTGTGAAAGATGAACACTGCAACCAATATGATCAAGTAGTATATAGTCTAGGACATGCCCCACCATAGTTTGTGACTGAGCAGAATGAAGCACTGTACTAAAGTAAAGTTAGATAAAATAACTTCAGATAATTTAGTAGAACCAGGTAGAGGGGATCTGCTCCTATGGCCCTCATTACGACCCTGGCGGAAATTGAAAAACGATGGCGGAAATGCAATACCGCCATCGAATACCGCCCGTTGCGATTATGACCCGTCACCGTAAAGTACGATGCCATTAGCGACACCGTAGTGAACGCCAACGCTAACTGCACCAAGTACGCGCACGCGCGCACTGCGAAACCGTAATTACCACCATGGCGCAACGGTACGGGAAATCTGACCCTAGCGGACATGGACCTAACGCCATCAATCATGGCGGAAAGTACCATTCCGCCATGGCGAGAAGTACGGCATCGCAAACCAACCGTAAAAGGCCTTACTGAGTGCCTGTACACCACTCCCTGGCCACATTGCACAACTCCTCGTAGGTGCAATGAAGTCAAACAATGCAACCAGTGAAATGTACAAGTCACCCATGCATGCCAACGAACAAATGAATGTAGGGGCTCCAAGTGCCTTGTGAGTGGCCATCCATATTAGCCATGGCACCATTGCCGTACTGATGCAGCACAGGCATGTGAAGCTCCAAGTACAGCAACATGAACTGAAAACTGGGACAAACAAAAACAGGCCCCCCATCGCTTGACACCAGTGCAAGGCAACATACAAAGCAGTATCCTGAGTGAGACTGCACCAGCCCTGTACTCCTGCCAGTAAACAAACCAACCAGCAGCATAAGCATGTACCACACAAGTTGGCAGAGTGACTGAGCAGCCAGGCACATCTCAAGAGGGGCCAATGGGAGCAGCAGGGCACAGATGGCACGAATACAGAAGCCATTCCAATGGACATGACCTCAGTCTCCCTCAAAGAAACGCACGCAAACACAGGCACCTCTGACCAGCCATATTCTGAAAATCACATCATTACACCAATCCACCTGGCTGACCGGCATCTGTTACACAAAAGCCAATCCCCCTCCCATGAGCATGACATCATTAAAACAGTCATAATGGCAGCCCCTATCCCTGACCTTACTGACCTTCGTAGGCAAACGCGCCCAGTACAGTACCACGCGACTATGCTCAGAAGGCCGAACCCAAAGCAGATCTCCTCACAATACATCGCTCCCCAAATAGGAATATGCTACATTACTTGCAAAGAATAACGCTACAAGGTCAATATCATGATCAAAATTTAATGCACAACAAAATCACCCGGGCCATACAGCTATTAGGTCATGAACTCCAAATCATATCTCATAATTGTGGGCTGCATCCGCAATAAATGACCAGCTTCTTCTTGTGTGACGCCCTGTTCCTCCATGGTACACAGGGGCTACATCCACGGTCAAAAAGGCAACATGGAAGCGCCTAGAACCGCAGGGCCGTCCCATTAGGTAGGCACTAGTCCAGCTGAAAGCTCGAAATGTTGCTCCTAGCCACTAGTAGTGCGTAAGGGCATGTGGGCCATTGGCGATCGTCCCATAAGATCGTAATGGTGCTCCACTGATTAACACGAAGCAGCAGGTGTCGGGAGTAAAAGCCATCTGCAGGAGTGGCATACAGATGGCAGCGGCAAAAGGGGAGGAGATACCTGTCATCCAAATGAAAACGAAAAAGAATAGTATGGGCATCTGAACTCCATTTGAATTACTCACTTCAAAGATCACACTAAATCCACAGCCATATGCATGCTAGCCCACTCAAAAGGATTATTCGCACACAATAATCACTTGCGAATCATAACCATATAAATCGAGGTGAAAACACTATTACAAACGAGTGTTTGTGTGCATGCGTCTGTTAAAACAGAATCCATTAGATGGGATTAGTAACGTGCATAGACACAAGTGTTTGAAGGCGCGTCGAGACAGGGAGGGTTCAACAAGGGCAGATAGACGATGGTCCCACTATGGCAGCCCTGCATCACATAGCGCAGAGGAAGTTGATAGATTCCAAAAAGCCATGTACATGGCAGACTCTCTATTAAATCATCTGTCCATGCATCCATACATCATTCCCTCATCCCGGTATAAAAACGCCTGATTATTTACTCACATCACATTAGAAATTTCCATTGAATCTGTGCTAAATGCAGTCTGCAAAATCCACTGTGCTCCAGGCCGGAATTCTAGTGTTGTGAAGTAACATGTATTTGGGAACGTCCTGCCTTATCCTCCACTACGCTATTGCGCATCCCATACTATTCATATCAATCATTGCATTCTCGGCATGGCCCCTGTCCCAAGGACATGAAACAATAGAACTTTCTATCTGCAGTCAGACCTGTGGGCGTCTCCTCGCCGCTAGCTGGAAACCGAAAGCGCTGTCCTTCGAATTCCTCATTTGCAACATCACGTCGGAAAGGCACCTGTGACCGCTTGAAATCACAAATCCATCCATTTAGTGCGGCAGTGTGTGAAAATGGCAACTGGCTACACTCACAAATGGGACGCCCCGCCCGTCGGCGAACCGCGGTACAGCGCTGCATGAGGGTCCACCGTTAATCGAGTACTACATTCCAGGGACCCTTCACAAGTATGTTCCCGACTGCAAAGATAGTATGTGAAACAATGGGAGCATAGCAGATTTAACATATGAAGCAAGATCTCACTGCCATCGGGATGAAATACATGATATTAATAGCAAGATGCCATGCGTCGATTTGCAGCGTTGTGTGCGGGACGTGCTCGCCCAAAGGGGATTGCAGCTTGCACAGGTGGAATGAATCACCACAGGTGGAGGCTATACAGCTTGGAAAAACATAAATTGCACACCCAACCCCCTCCCACGACCACACCCACTCCAAAATGCTACCGGCAGGACTAGCGATGTTGGGCCTGGGGGACCTGATAGCACTGCAAGTACTCCATCTTCAAGAAGAAGACGAACACCAACTACTACAACAACCGGCCGCACAGAGGAGACGCAGGAGGAGGAGGAGGGCAAGCCAGGGCCAGCAAGGCCCACCAGCACAGCCACTACCACCACGCAGGCAGCCCGCAATCCCACGCCTCCGAGCACATCCGTTCAACCTCACTGATGAGCAGATCCACACCCTCTACCGTCTGGACCGGGACACCATAACCGCCATTGTGGACATGACACACGCTGACCTTGTCAGCATGATAGATAGCCCAACCGCCATCCCACCCCTACTGAAGGTGGTGTCTGTACTCCACTTCCTGGCCACAGGCACCTACCAGCACACAGTCGGACAGTTGCATGGCATTTCACAGCCACTGTTGTCACGGACACTATTGCAAGTGCTTGATGCCCTCCTGAAGCACGCAGACGACTACATCTCTCTACCACGCTCGGAGCAGGAAATTACGAACACAAAAGTGGGATTCCATGCACTTGCCGGCATACCGGGTTGCATTGGTGCCATCGACTGCACCCATGTGGAATTGGTTGTCCCACATGCCATGGAGGCCCAGTACCGCAACCGAAAACAATATCATTCTCTTAATGTACAAATGGTGTGTGACTCAAACCGGATCATCACACATTGTTGTGCCCGATTTCCTGGATCAACCCATGATTCCATGGTCTTACGGAACTCTACAATACCACGCTACATGGAGCGACGTGCAGGGAACAGATCCTGGCTACTCGGTGAGTCTCTTTTCATGCATGATAATGTGGGGGATGTGATGCGGCAATGACCTGCCAGGAAGGGGGGGGGTGCTTACGTAGCAATGTCATTCCTCATACATCCTTTATTGTCCACATACAGGTGATGCCGGGTATCCACTGAAGAGATGGGTCCTTACACCACTCCGGAACCCACAGGACCAGCATGAGGAGGACTACAACCATGCCCACTCACGTACCCGTGTAGTCAGAGAACAGGCATTCGGCCTACTGAAGGGTCGTTTCCGCTGCCTCAGCAGGTCTGGCGGGGCACTCCTGTACCGCCATGAGAAGGTTGCTAAGATGGTCATGGCATGTGACATGCTACACAACATGTGCATACGTAGAAATGTGCCCATGCCCCCTGACGCAGAACTGCAAGCACCAGAATATGGTCATGATGTGGGTGGGGATGTGGCAGAACCTGAAGGAGTCCGCGAGGCACAGGAGGCCCGTGAAATTCGTCAGATTATCATAGATTCATGCTTCTAGCACTCACGCCTGGTGGTTGATAAATGGACACGGGAGTTGTGGCACTGTGTGTGTCTGGAACATGCACAATATGAACTGTACGCCTATGATGGCCTCGTACACAAAGATCAATGTCCACACATCTCATTGGATGATTGTGAAATGTTTATAGCAAATGTGAAATTGTGTTACACACCCCATCGACCCGCCACCCAAGTAAGCCCAACACACCCCCTCCACCCTCCTACCTCCCCCCCGAACACCAGTGTCCAAGGATGCTCATTGTCAGTGGGCAGACGCTATTGCAAGCCCCCTCTCCGGGTATCAGGGGCACCCCTGCCTGTGGAGCGCAGGTTCCTCCCAGATCTACGTTGGGGGCTGCCCTGGACGGAACTTGCAACGGATGATGTCTCTGCCTGCTCACGTCCATGCATGTCCCTAAGGGTTTGTGAGAGCTCAGTGAGCACACGGCGCACAGCGGCAAGTTCAGCACATACGTCTTTGGACGTCGCATGCAGTTCCCCCCTCAGGCTCTCGGTGCTTCTCTCCATTTGTACTCTCAGGCTCTCGGTGCTTCTCTCCATTTGTTCTCTCAGGCTCTCGGTGCTTCTCTCCATTTCTGCCCTTAGTGTCTCTGTACATGTTTCTATGGCTGCCTTGGTACCCCCACATTCATCAGCATGGTCCTTGAGGAGCGTGGCCAGTTGCTGTTGTTGCACGATCACCTGGTCGAGGGACTGTTGCCTCTGCTGGGCCATGGACATTTGCGGTGGTGTCACAGAGGGGCTGATCACCTCATGTTGCCTTGACACAGGGCTTGTGGGGGATGGCCAGTCGTCGTCTTGTGAGTGCCCCTGCGTGGTATCCTCATGTTGTACGGGATGAAACAAACAGGGGGATTGAGACAGGTCATGGATGGATCGTACATCGACATCACCGTTTTCTGTGTCGGAGCATGCTGCCATTAATGCAGTGTCACCTATGGTGCTGCTGCCACCAGAAGCAGTGCCTTCTGTGGCATCCATTGGGGGGGCCTGTGGTGGTGGTGGTGTTGTGGCCATGCTGGCTGCTGGGGTGCCTGTTGAAGTCCCCTCCTGTGTGCTGCCACTTGATTTGTGCTGCTGCTGTGTCTTGATGCGTGCAGCTGAGGTGGAGAGTCTTTGGCCGTTGGTCTTGGCCCTCTTTGCAGGTGTGCTGGTAGGGGTGTCCTGGAGCTCGTCGTTTGAATCGGACCCTGTGGTGGAGTAAAGGAGGGCGAGCGTTGTTAATGGGTCTGTGGAAATTGGAATGGCAATGTATCACATGCATTGGGGTGGTACCTGAGGGTGATTTGGGTCAGGGCCTTGGAGGTGGTTTCATTTTTGTGTGGATTGAGGGTGCAGTTGTATTGCAGCCTGCAGTTAGGGGGTGCCTGCTGCACGTGTAGAGGGTGTTTTTAGGAATTTTAATTATTTATTTATTTAATTTGACTTTTAATGTCCGCTATCAGGCCAATGTGAGTGGACGTTCTCCTGGACATGTGTTTCTGTTGCACTATGTGGACACATGGTACTTCACATGATTGGACATTGTGGTTTTAGCATAGTTTTATTTGGGCCACCTACCTGATTCTTCGGATGTCTGCACTCCTTTCTCCATCCCTCCGACTCCCTCTATGGTCTCCATTCCAATAGTGGAGGCACAGATTTCTTCCCAGGGGGTCAGCTTGATGGGTGATTCCGATCCTCCCCCGGTAGCTGTGGCAATGTTACGGTTGGCGGATAGTATGCTCCGTACGCGTATCCGCAAGTCGTCCCATCGCTTTCTGCATTGCTGTGGGTTGCGGGGTGCGGTCCCCACCGCACTTACCCGCTGTGCCACCAGGGCCCATATGGCCTTCTTGTTCGCAAGTGCCGTCCTGGTCATTTGCGTCGAGAAGACGACGGCAGCATTCTCCTGGAGGGTCTCTCTGAGCACCGTGAGTTCCTCACGTGAGAAGTGGACCTGCCGCTTGCGGTCGCACGCTTTTTTCGCTACTTTTCCCATTGTTTTGGTTTCACTAGGGTGGATGACGGGTTGGGATGTCTCTCAGGGTAGTGTTTTTAATGGTTGTGTGAATGTTCTGATTTTATAGGTGTACGGCTTGCTGTTTCCCGTTCCGGGACCATGTTTTTGCTTCCGTTTCCGTATATTTACGGTCACCGTATTTTCCGATTGCCGCTCTCTACGGTGACCGCTATGTACGGTGGCGGAATTGCACCTAGGTCGCCGTACGACGGCGGTGAGGGGCGTTTTGGGGACATTTCCGCCATCGCGGACTTTGCACTTCCGCCAAGGCGTAGTGCTCGTGCCCGATGGGTCAGAATTAGCCGCACTTTACTCTGTCGTGCCATGGCGGAAACGCTATTTACGCTATGGCGGTCAGGTCAGTTGCTTTCCGCCAGGGTCGTAATGAGGGCCTATGACTTTTAATAAAAATTCTTATTAGCTGTAGAAGGTCATATAATTGGAAGCCAATAGCAATAGTATAGGCAGAAATCATTAAAAGAAAAACTGTTCGTAGCTGAAGGAGCTAATACTTGCCTCAGAAGGTGGAAGTAGTGTGTGTACAAAGCTTTCCTTTTCTCCCTCCTCAATAATGAAGAATTTAAGTGCCTTAAGCAGGTTCACCGTATTTTATCCCTCCTTTATAAATCCCTAATATGAGAAATATATAATTTCATATTATTTATTTTAATGCACCATTTCAAGCTTAGTGACGGTGTAAGTGAAACATAAAATTAAAGTTTTGCTGTTCACTGATAGCGTAATGCAGAAAGTGGCGCTTTTGAGGGAGGAGCAATGTAGGCCGCAGCCTGCACGTCATAGCAGGAAGGAACGCCAGAGTTTACCTCAAACAAAGCGGACGCTACAATAGCCAGCAAACATTTGTGTTGCGTCGCATCCCGCCACGGTCCTGCAGAGTGCAGAAGAAAGTCGGGTCCTCGATGACTGCAACCAAAGTTGATGACGGGCTTTAGTTGAGCAAAGTAAGCAAAGAAAATGCCGAAATTAATGTTAAATATGCCTTATTTAGTAATGAGGGAGACAGAGCCAACGATTCAGGCGGCCATCTTCTTTGGCGCCAGACCACATCCCCATCACATTTTTAACAGAGCGTCGGCAATGGACACTTGTGGTGTAGTAGTTTAGTGTTCTCCCTCAGAGCCACCGTTCGCCCTTCCTCCAACCTACCCCTTTCTTCAGTTGTCATGCCCCCTCAACATTTTCAGCAAAGTTACTCCACTGCTTGATTCTTTAATGGGGTAGATGCAAATGAGCAAATTGTCTGCATGCTTGAAAATGTCAGCTGCGCCGTAATGGTGTCAAATCAGCATATGCAGAAGGGAGTGTCCACGATGTAGCACCGAACGTGTGCTTAAAAAGGCACACACACAAACGAGCACATCATACGGCACATACACACACACACATTGTCTGCCTTTCCAGCCTACCACAACCTACACCTGTAAAAGAGAGTGTGCAAATATAAAGGTCGAAAGCACCTGACAACCTGCTTTTGCAAAATTGCGACCCCAGTGGATGTGTCCTTATCCATGAGACAGGAGCATCACATGCAAAGGAGGGGGAACATTTTCCAGCAAAGAATATCCACTTTTGGAAAGTCCTACAAGAAGCTCATGGGTCCGTACAATTGTTCTACCACATGTAACAGTGGACACAGTCCACGAGTGAAATGAGCGTTGAGCTTAACCCCCAGTCCTCTCACGTGCTGCTGCTTTATTGGCACGTGCTGCATATGCTGCATTTTATGGCCCCTGATCCTTCCCACCACAACACTGCCAGCACTGCTGGCATTTCCAAGCACATCATGTTACACAGCATGCATTAGGTACTGGCGAGTCTTATCAGGAAATTGGACCAATATTGGCAAACATGCTGCATATAGTGCCCCATTGGCAATGGGGGACGCAGCTGGGAGGATTCGACTGGGCCTGTGTGGCAATTAAGCCACCACGCCAGACTAAGCATGTGTACCACAATTGTATCCACTAGGACTGAGTAGACCAGTAGCAATGACAGGAGCTGTGTACGGCACAACAGGGCCTACTTCCCTAGTTCCACACATGACAGAAACTTTCTCCGGTGCTCATCCATTGTCGAAAACGTACAGGCTGCAAAGCATGGTGACGTGGTAAATGAACATACACCTTTTACCTTATAGCAGAGGTCTTCAAACTTTGGGGCGCCCCCCAGGGGGGCGCGGCCGCATCCCAGGGGGGCGCCAGAGCCCAGCATGAAATGTGTAAAAAAATAAAAGTTGTTTTTTTTTTTTTTTGATTGGAGGAATTGGGAAGGGGCAGCTCACATGGTCAGACTGGACCATAAAACGGTCTTAGGCACCAATGAAAAAGTGGCCAGCAGTTGCAAATGGATATTCAGTCCTTTAGCCACAGACTGTTTGAATAGTACCCAAGGGGTTGTTTTTTGTTCAAATGTAAACAAATTGTGATCTTTAAAGAATATTTATTCAGCAACAATGGTCAAAACTACTAGCTGCATAGTGAAGTAACTCCTCAAACTGGCCCACATTGGCCAAAAAAGTGGCCCATTTTGACTGGCCTACACTGGCATTTTGCATTTTTGGTACGGTCATCGCCCTATTGCCCTATAGGCCAGTCCAAGCCTGCCGGCTCATCCATAATAGTGAGGGGGCATCCACCCACTGGCCACCTCACCCATTATGGAGGAGCTGAGGAGCCAGCCCAGTGAAACACTGAGCACTTCCTCAGCTGCTTTTTCCAGCCGAGCGAGTGTTGCTGGGCTGGCTAAACTGTCAAAGGGAAACGTTTGCCTTTGCAGTTCATTTCCCCAGTCGCACATGATCACTGAGCCATGCAACGCTGGGGGTGTTTTGCTTCGCCAGCCTTGCATAGCTCATTGGAAATGCTGGCTGGGGCACTGCATGTATGTATGTGCGAGGGGGTGCTCCTACGGCTCCTCGCACAACCTGGAGCGGGGCATTTTAGCAACCACAGCAGGCCCCTTCAGAAGGTACGTTTATGGTGATTTATTTTTTATTTATATGTGTATGGGTGTGTGTATGCTTGTGTTATGGGACTGTGGTGGGAGCAGGATGGGCGGCAGCACTGGGATAGTGGTGGGAGTAGGGTGGGGAGAGCCCAGAGTCTGTACTGGGAGTAGGGTGCGGTGACAGCACGCAAAAGTTCATAGCGATTTCTACTTACTCCCCATCTGTCACTTTTGGGGGGGCCCCGCCTGCCCAAACTTTGCTCAGGGGGGCCCAGGCCAAAAAAGTTTGAAGACCACTGCCTTATAGTATATATAACCTGCATTGCTGCCTTTCACACACCAATGCTCTGCTGAGGGGCTACCTACAACTGATCATGTGCCTTGCCTACATCCGTTGTGGTCAGTTCCAGATTTTGCACAAATGTATTGGCTAAGGCGAGTTGTGTGCTCAGTACCTATTTCCCTCTACTTAATCAGCAAACCTTAGTACTCTTGAGTGTCCACTTTTGAAAGTTCTCAATATTTGTTCTCCAGAAGCAGATGTGGTAGATTGTGTCCCCACCTACATGTACTAAGGAACACCTTTGAGTGATATTGTCTACATGAGACATAAAAGTAATATACTTTGATCACCCCATCATTATCATATCCCTGGCCTTTCATTCAACTGTTGAATAACTGCAGTACAGTTTTGGACGGGGGTTTTTAATGTCATTCTGGTCTCACCATTCAACATGAGACTCATGGCCTGTCGCATGTCGGTGTGAATTAAGGTACCCCCCCACCTAAGTATGAAGGAAAAACAAAGATGTCTACCCCCTGACACTGCCAGTCCCCTAAAATCACTCCTATGTAGTAATTTATGATTTGTGTTTTGATCTATTGATTTGATCGATGTGTACTTCAAATTTGTTTTTGAAATTAAATCACATGCTCTTATGTCAACACGTGTTTCGACCCATTGGTCCTCTTCAAGACGGGGCTTAGCATGCCTACGCAATATCGTTCCTCAATTACTGATCTGCATGTCGATTCCTCTGTTTAATGTTTATTAAATTCCTAGACTGCCGTATTTGTACATAGTAAAACATGTTAACCTCAGGAAAGAAATCACGGGATTGTGACATGTTGTACTCAATGACTTGGAAGCATCTGCTAACCTAAACTTATCTGGTCCATACCTTGCTGTCCTTCAACAGAGGATATGGCTTGTTCAAAGTGACTCTCTAAACCAGCTTCGGGTAAGGGGGAAAATCCCTTCATAGGTCATTATGACTATCACTGCAGTGTCAGTGGGCGGACATGGTCAGTAACAGCCCACCAGCACGAGCCTAGGTAAGCCCAGGTGTAGTGACGGCCTCAGTAAGGGCTGTGGGCTATTACTGGCCATGTCTGCTCCCCAACAAGGGGGTGATAGCCATTTGCACCCCAGGGTTCATCTCACACAAAAAAGATGGCTGATTCCATGGGAAGGGGGACTTTTCCATTACTATAGTCGCGGTCAAAGGTGGCAGGAGCCCTGGCACAAGTGCCCAACGCTCCAGTCCAGCAGGTAAGTGGGGAGGGAGTAGAGTGGGGAAAATTTAAGATTTGTTTTTGGGGGTTAGGGGAGGGTGTGGACACAGGTAGGCAACAGGAAGAGGCTCCCTGTTTCTTCTCCGCAATCAAGATGACGCCACCTGGGGAAGGGGTTTGGGTGGCTGGAAATAGCAGGTGGTACACAGTGTATTCTCACCCACTGTTCCAGCCACCTGATTGGCTGAGCACCCTTCCCCGGGTTTGAATATTCCTTATTTACCATTCTGTAGCACTGATGTCAGTACATGTGCAATCAGAGTGAAATGTCAAAACATAGTAGAGATGGTGACTGCATTTACTGCAAATCTCCATTAACAAGCATAATAGCTGTAATATGCATGTGTCAACCAATCTCCATCATGGTATACAGATGGAGGTTATATGTTGCATGTAAGGTTCACTAACAAAGACACATTCCCTGCAGGTGTGAATGCATATACCCTCTGAAGCTGTACATCCTAATGCAATTCCATAATTTCTACACACCAGGTCAGAGAGTAGTCCTAATTATGCATCTGTAAGCCAAATGCTTCCCAGAATGTATTTTTTGGAATACTAAAGGCAGTTTCCATTGGCTTGATCGCAGAGGTGGTGTGTAGCTATGCATGAATATAGTGGCATGCTTTTTCGTAAAGGTGCAAGATGATCGGCATGCACATCCTCAGGCACTAACTGTAGGAATGGTGGCATAAGGGGACCCGGCTCTGGCTTCTAGAATCCTTGTGGTAGAGACAATGTTGTCAGGTGCCCATCATCTCTGGCAGAGGCCTCTTTCAGCTCATAAAAGGGGCAAGTAAGGAAACCCAGCTTGTAATCAAAGACTTATTATTGAGTGAGTCTAAATCCCTTTTCCATTCGTGAGCGACATGGGTAAATAAGGGTTTCAAAGTGTGGGGGAGTTCCCAAACATATACACTCGAATACAAGTAGGTGAAAGCTCAAACATTAATATAGACTGTACACACAAAAAAGACTAAACCAAAACGTCTAAAAATGCATAGAATCACGAGGTTTGACTTTGAATTGCAAGACTTAAAAGACTCCAATATTTAAAATCTTACACCAATTATATAAGGATTCAATTGCAAGACCAGGGAAGATCATTGTCTGTGGATTTTACTCTTTGAATGAGCCTAGTTAAGTAGGTTCTCCCAGCAAGAGGTCCAGAATATGTGTTCTTCTAATTTATCAACATATTAATCCTTCATATTTCATTTTATGCATGTGAAAATGGGAATTAAATGAAGTGATATTTGGCCAGGTGAATATAACAAAACGTAACAGTAAGTACAGGAGACAATTCGGTACCTGAATCCTTAAATACCAAGTCTATGCTATTAGGGAAAATCGATTAGTGCTACATCTTATTGATTTTCTATCAATATGCAGCTACGGACTGTTCGTGAGTTTCCTTTTTTGGGTGTCCCTGCAGTTTAAGGAAGGCAGGAGCAGAGCTCAAAGTGTCCTAGACCTATAGGGATCTGAGCACCACTACCTGTATTTTGTACTGTTAACAGTTCCACTACTTTTTACAACCACTTGTTCCATTCCGGAACTGTTCTTTTTGAAGTTGAAGCATGCCTCCACATTTTACAACCTTATGGCGGTTCAAGCCAAACTTTAATCTGTTTCACCGTACATTTACAGATCCTGGAGGACATCTCAGCCTGAAATGGCCATAGCAGGCTGGCTTCATCGTAACTATCAGAAGATGGAGGAGGTCCCACTAGACCTGAGACATTATGGGCCTGATTCATGGAATTGTTTTATAATGGGACAAAATCCCATAGGAAAGCGTTCCATGAATCAGGCCCTATCTTTCCCGACAACCCATCTCCACTGATTTCTGGAAAGCTTGTCAAGTTGTTGTCTCAGTTTGAATGCTCAGATGATAAAGTTGATAACATTCCGGTCATTTTCATGGAATTTATTTTTAACATCAGGCGGCCACATGGCGTTTGCCCCTTCATGCCACTAGACCATTGAAAAGTTATAGTAGAAGCGTTAGTGACTAGTCACTTGCACTACTGTAATGTTCTCCTGTGGGAGACTTAAGGACTACAGACTGTTCATCCCGATCTCTCTGACAGACCAGAGGAGATAACAGATGTTCAGTCTAGGAATCGAGGATTTGTAGTAAATTAGAAAACAGCACACATTTTCCTGGTTGCAGAAACTTTGTTGAATTAGCAGCTGATTAGGTAGATGTTACGTAGGGGTCCCATCACAGGTAAGATCGGTGATTGGGGTTTGATGTCACAAAGGCCATATACAAATGTTCCAACTAACTGAAGAACTGAGAGCCATTAATGAAAAACAATACAGCTTGTTGCCTGTTCCAGCCACTTGGCTGTCAACCAGGCCCATGCGCAATCCCTAGAAACATGTGTTGCAACTTTATCCCTCCCACATACTGCATTCCCTGCCTGAATCACAGTTCCAATACTTTTTCAGGCACACTTCTACCACTGGGTAGGAGCAAGTACACAAGTGAGAATAGCAGGCAAGCTATTAAAATTTGAGAACATTTAGACGAATGCTGAATTTTAAAGAAATCGTTTCAAACTCTGTTGGATGAAAAGGTTTCGTATTGGACCACATATGAAGGAAAACTCATGCATCCTGCCAGCATTTTAAAATGTTGCACAGTAGACAGAAATAGTGTTATTTTACTTCAGAAAACAAATGTAACTGTTCGACTCATCAGAAGCTGGGACTGAACTGTGAGCAGTGAACAAACTCGGCAAACAACATGGCCCCCTTTTCAAAATAAGTCCTGGTTTGACCACCTGAAATCTCGGTTAAAGATTATACACTAAATACAGCTAACTGAAGATTTGGAATTGACAGACTTACAAAGTCTAGTCTCCTGTGTTGGGGAATTTCGGTGTAGCAGCTTTCTACTGGAAATTGTATTGAGGCCCTTACCATTTGTTTGGATACACGAGTAAGACCAGATCAATTCCCCACTGAATTTATTATCCTGTTTCTATCCACACTCTTAACAAATACCTTTTAACTGTACACAAGATTCCTTCTAGGAAATTGATGAAAAAAGCAACAGGAGGTTCATATGCTCACCTTCCTTGCAAAGCTATTTGTGTTATCTTTGAGGAACTTAACATTTGCACCCAGACAATCCGTTATTTGCTGTTATTCACCTAAGACAATGGTACAACGATCTGATGATTTGTTTTGGAGCCAAAAAAGAATTACAATGTTTTTCGCATGTGGTTTAACACAAGAAATCTAATTATTAAGTAAAAAATATCTATGAGTAAAGAAAAACATGTAAAATACTCCTGAAGGAAATACATTGCCTATATCGTTCTTCCTATAAAGGAGACTGATACAAATATGCGTCTTCAATCTGTAAACCGTGATCCACAAGAAATGAATGCCTTCATTCCAGAAATGCCCTAGACTATGCCAAACTTGCACACAGAGTACAGGTACACTAGTCAAGCAAAACTCCTACATATGTGCCTCATTGACACTGAAGGAAACTGGCACCCATGTCTGGAAAAAAGGCTGTTGTATAGAGGAAGACATGACTCTTCCACACTCAAACAAACTTAGAAAAAACAATAATAATATGGTTTGTGTCACAACCACTCATTGGCATAGCCCAGCAAGTAGAAAACGTAGCCAGAAACATTGGCATCTCATAGAAAATCGAAGTAATCCTTTGGTGAAACCTCATTTATTTTTCAAGGAATCCAACAACCTGTAAGATGTGTTTCTATATTTTGTATATGGCTATGCATATATGTGCATAGCCAGACATCCAACCCCATGTCATGGGCTCCACCAAACGTTAAGAGTCATCAGAAATGTGGCACATGTCTTGCCTGTCGTTGTACCAAAACACGGAAACAAAATGTAAAACAACTATTGTTGTCTACTAGACCAAATCTCCATGCAATAAACTCTTCTGCTGCCCCATTCTGTAGCCCTTGATTATTCTTTATGTGTGGTGATAAGGTACTCATTTTCCAGATTTATTTAATAAAGGTCACTTGGTTTTATACCAACACACTTGGGGAAGTACTAAAGAGATACACAGTACTCTGTTTGGATCAGAATTGCACACAGGAGCAGGTGATGTTGTATGAAAGCAATCTGTTATAGTCTGGTATCTCTAGTGTTGTTAAACAGGACACCTAGTGGTCGTGATGTCAGTGTGTCTGTGAGGTCAGATTGGTATGTGTGGTGTGATGGAGTGTTGGGGTTCCAAGGGTTTTAGGGATGACAGTTGGAGACGTGTTTCGAGGGAAGGGGCTAGCTGGAAAGGTGTGGAGGACCTGTGTTGGTATCAATGGGATTTATGGATATATCTTACCCGTCTGTATTTACCCATAGTGTCTGGAACACCAGAGGACAATAAAGCATCCTACTACATAAATACATACTGTGTCCGGTGTCCTCAGTCTACCAAACTTACATCCCTTCATAATTACAATAATATCACCAAATAGGCAATGCAAAACAATGAAGATTCCCCCTGCTAATAGCGCAGGGAGCTCTTGATTCTATTAAAGACAAGGAGGCGAGCATTAAGCATTAAGCTTTCTCTTCTTTTAATTCACTCTCCAGCAGTTTCAACAAACATCATATTTTGTGAAAACATTACAATATATATATATATATATTTTTTTTTTTTAGAAAACTTCCTATCCCATCATTCTCTGTAGTCCTGGCCTCTAGCCTCTGTGCCTTAGTCCTTCCTGTTCCTGTGTTCCTCCTCTTCTTTGACTGCTTAACTGTAAACCTTTGTAACCTTAACTAGCCAACGGGCTCAACCAGTTCACTTTCCCTGCTTCCTGCAGACTTCGACCTCTTGCTTCGGAACTTGCAATCCGATCGGAACAATTCCTTACTGCACTAGCTTTCACCCGTTCTTTTGGTCATCTCCTAGTGTCAGAAATGAAACCATAGAAATATGTTAGTGCTGGGAATACACACCCTATTTTCAGGAGAAAACGGACATCATGATTATGCACAATTCATATATCTTTCATTACAATATTCTTCCCGTTTTCCGTGTATTTGGGTCGGGAATTTAATGCTCGCCTCCTTGTCTTTAATAGAATCAAGAGCTCCCTGCGCTATTAGCAGGGGGAATCTTCATTCTATGTCAAGATGGAGGCGAGCATTAAGCTTGTTTAAAGCTTCTTGCCACTGCACTTGCTACCGTGCTGATTGGTCTAAAATAAAAAGTCCTAAAGGTCTTATCATTAGCCCAATCTGCTGCCTTCATGATATCTTGTAGGGTCGCGCCTTGCCCTAGTGCTTTAGACGCCATCGCTCCTCTAACTGAGTGTGCCCCGAATGCTGACACATCAATGCCTGCTAGACTCATGATACCTCTGACCCATCTAGCTATCGTGGCTGCTGCCACGCCTTTGTGCGGCTTCCTGCGCGCTATAAGTAGCTGTGTAGTTCCTACCGGTCTCATTTCTGCTGTCCTATTCTCATACTCCTTAATGCATGATGCTACGCACCATTTCGGATAGTCCTGCATGTATGGGTATGAGATTGTAGCTGAGTCTGTCTTAGTTCTTTCTGCCAGATAAAAGGTTACTCCTTCCGGGCCATATGTTTTCCTATCTAATTCTAGCGCCCTCACGTCTGCTACTCTCCTGCACGACACCATACACAGTAACATGGCCAGCTTCCCTGAAAATTGTTCTAAAGATAGATATCTGTCGCCGGGCCAGTCTGATAGCAGTTTTAGCACCACTGATACGTCCCAAAGCACTTTGTACTTAGGTTGCGGCGGTTGTCTGAATCTTATTCCTTTGAAGAGTCTAATCACCGCTGTATTCTCCCCTACTGGTGTGCCGTCTAGCGGTGCATGCCCTGCCGAAATTGCAGATCTGTAGACTCCAATGGTCCTATACGCTTTGCCATCTTGCAGAAGTTCTGCTAGAAAATTCAGTATCTCGACTAAAGGTGCAGAAACGGGATGAAGATCTCTCCTTCTGCACCATGCCGACCACTTATTCCAAGCTGCGTCGTAGCTCCTTCTGGTCGAGGGAGCCCAAGATTCGGCGATGAGACTTGCAGCTTGCGCCGAAATACCTGGGAGGTTCCAGCGTCTCCTGCTATCCTGCACGCCATCAATGGCAGCGTCCCCCTCACTCTCAGAGGGTGAAATGACCCAACTGGGTCCGTGAGCAGGTCCACTCTTCGCGGTAACATTCTCGGATAGTCTATTAGCATTTCCATGAGTGCCGGAAACCAGACTTGTGATTTCCATATAGGGGCTATCAGTATCAGATTCGCCGCTTCCCTGCGCGCTTTCGCTAGCACTCTGCTCAACATTAAGAATGGAGGGAAAGCATAAAGGATCTGTTCCCTCCAGTCTTGCAGGAAAGCGTCTACTCCTGCTGCTGCTGGGTCTAATCTCCAGCTGAAGAACCTCTTCGTCTGTGCGTTCAGTCTGGACGCAAACAGATCTGTATGAATCGGCCCCCAGCGCCCCTCCAGCTGTCGGAATACTGCTATGTCCAACTTCCAGTCGCTGGAGTCCGAGAGGTATCTGGAGTTCCAGTCCGCTATCACATTTTGCGCTCCTGGCAGATATTCTGCCACTACCGAAATCCCAGATTCCAGGCAGGAGTGCCAAAAATCTTTGGCTATTTCCGCTAGGAGCTTGGATCTCGTTCCTCCTAAATGATTGATATATTTCACTGCTGAAATGTTGTCCATTTTCAACAGAATACAGGAGTTCACTTTTTCTTTCGTAAACGCCTTGATCGCAAATGACCCTGCTAGTAATTCTAGACAATTGATGTGAAGCTTGAGTTCTTCCGAACTCCACTTCCCCCCTGTCTGCAGTTTTCCGCAGCGGGCTCCCCAGCCTGCTCTGCTGGCGTCTGACTCTATTATCAGGTCCGGCCGGTCGCCAAAAATGGCTCTCCCGTTCCACGCTTCCATATTCGCTAACCACCACTCCAGTTCTGTTCTGGCTTCCTGGTCGATATGCACTAGCTGATGATATTGTAGGCCCTGCTGAAGGTGCCTTATCTTTAGTCTCTACAGGGCCCGATAGTGTAGGGGACCCGTAAATATGGCTTGTATGGAGGCCGCTAGGAGCCCTACTACTCGCGCTAGGGCACGCAGCGATATAACCGTACTGCTGAGACATGTCTTTATCTCTCTTTTTATGTCTCGTATTTTCTTGTTTGGAAGTTCTAGTGTTGCTGATCTGGTATCTACTACGAAACCTAGAAATTCTATTCTCCTGACTGGCTTCGTTTCGGATTTTTCTCAAGTCACTAGGAACCCTAGTGATGTCAGGAGATTCACTACCCAGTCGGTCTGATAGTGGAGAGTTTCCCTGCAATTGGCCATCAGAAGGATATCATCCAGATAGATAATCATGCGAATCCCCTTCTCCCTGATCGCTGCCGCTACTGGTTTCATAATTTTTGTGAAGGCCCAAGGTGCTGATGCTAGGCCGAATGGCATGGTGGCAAACTGCCATAATCGCTCGCCCCAATAAAACGCTAGAAATGGACGGAAGTCTGCTCGGACGGGTATCGTTAGATAGGCGTCCTTGAGGTCTATCCTCACTAACCAGTCGTCTTGCCAAAGTGTGTCTCTGAGGTGATGAGTTCCTTCCATTTTGAAATGGTTGTAAGACACCCATCTGTTCATGACTTTTAGGTTTATCACAGGTCGCACCTTGTCCTTCCGGTGGACCAAAAACATGTTGCTCACAAACTTGGGCGGGCCCCTGCAAGGCTCTATCGCCTGTTTTCTCGCTAACTGCAGCAGTTCTGTATGCAGGAGATCTATCTCTCTTTGAGATTTCGCTAGGGGGCGAGGTGTCTGCTTCTGAGTGGGAAATTCTATGAAATCTATGAGCATGCCTTTTACTGTCTGCAGCACCCATGCATCGCTGGAAAGTGCTTGCCAGTTTTCCCAGAAAATAGCTGTCCTCCCCCCCACTGGAGGATAGTCTGTGATTCTCACCTGCGGGGAAGTTGTGGCCTCTCCCCTGTCCTCTGCTACGTCTTCCTCTCGGGAAGCGACCCCTCGGAGGGAAGAAAGTGTCTGGTTGTCTGCTTTCCCAGTAGTTATTCCTGTTTCCTTGAGGCCTCCTGAATGATTGGTAGCGACTGGCCGATCGGCCTCTAGAGCGACCGGTCCCTCCAAAAATTTGCATCGGGAAGATCTTTTTCATGGACGCCTGTGCCTTATCTAGGGACGTGTATGTTCCCACGAACCTTCCAATTTCTTTTCCGAAGGTTTCCCCAAATAGCAAGCCTTGTGCTGCTTCGCCCGCTTCGTAGGATGACAGATCCCCCAATTTCTGATCAATCTTTAACAGGAGCCCTTTCCTGCGTTCAGAAGAAATTGCGCAGTTTGCGTTGCCTAACAGGCATACCGCTCTTTGGGCCCAGTTTGCCAGAACTCCTGGGTCCACCTCCTCTCCTGTGTCCTTAGCACGTTCGGCCAGGTCCATGATTTTTGCCAATGGTCCCGCTATGTCCAGAAGCTTCTCCTGGCAGCTTTTCCAAGAGCGGTCAATACCTTTTCTCGGGTCTTTGTTCGCTTTCGAGACGAAAGACAACATTTTCGGGTCCAGCTCCGGAGCCTCTGCTACCTTGCCTGGTAAATCTGGCTTCGGGCATTCTGCCCTCATTCTTTGCCTGACTTCTTTTTCTAGGGCTTTACGCAGTCTCTGCGACATATATTTTGTCACTCTTGGTGATGGCACCCATTCGGATGATCTCGGGTTTCTGATCTCCTCAGGGTTAAACATATCGGATGTTTCATCCTCCTCTAGGTTATTGAGCTTCCTGAGCCTCTTCCTCGGCGGAGGTTGGCTGCTCTCGTCCCCTTCATTATCCGCCTCTTCTTGCGAGGAGGTAGGGGATCCTATAGTCTCCTCTTCGGGAAAACCTCCTTCCATGTTGCCCATATTATCATCCCCTGGGTAGGGGGTCTCGAGGCTTGGCACCTGTGTTCTTTTTATGAACGCTTCTCTGAGCTTACTAAAAGCGTCTACAGCCTCCGGGGCCTCAGTAATTGCCCCCTCTGATTGGCCCGGGGGGTCAGAAGAGTCTTTGCTCTTCCGGGCCTTGCTACACCCCTTGGGATCCTTTACAGTGACCCTGGTGGACGTGCTGTCTTCGGTGCATTTATTTTGAGTACTCAGATATAGCTCGATAGTATGTAGCCTGTCTTGTAGGGGACTCACCCCCTGTGCTACTGCCTCTGTGAGCGAGTCTCCCAGCACTTCCTTAAAGCTGTAGGCTAAATCCTCTGGGTAGGTAGCCTCTTCTTCGTCACTCCATTCGAAGTTAGACATTGTTGTGCTGTATCGGTGCCTTTCAATACCTTGTCAGGTGTAGGTGCACGTCCACTGCTCTGCTCTGTGAGGCTGCACCTGACTGCTTTTGTACTGCTGTGCAGTGTCTCTCAATAAGGATTTCTGCCCGAATTTTGAAGGTAATTGTGCAGTTCACATTAGTTTCCGGAGCTTATCTCTGCTCCGTGGCACGAACTCGGTGAAAATCCTTTCAAATTCGGACTCCGTCCGATGCTCCGTGTGTTTAGCTCCTCCCCCCAAGGGTGGGGGCCCCGAGGAGCCGAGCGCTACGCTCTTATGGGTCTGTGAGCGCATGTGATCGTGTGATCTCGCAGAAGGGGGGAGGACTCACCTCCCTCTTAAGCGCGAGCTTCCGTGTGCTCGCGCTCCGCCCCCGCAAGGGTGGGGGCTTTGATAATTTCTAAGCGCGAGCGAGAAGGGAAACTTCCCGCTCGCGTTGTTGGCCCCGCCCCTCCAAAGGTGGGGGCCGCGAGCCCTGATCGCGCTAGCGAGCGCTGCAAGCTGACTGAAAAGGCTCGGCAGGCCCCTAACGAGCCGAGTAATGCGACACGGGGCCGCCGAGTCCTTCCACCTCTAAACTACAACGTTCGCTGCGCTTTGGTTATACAAATAGAGCAAATGAAACCTTAATACTAAACTCTACTACATCTAGCATTAGTTCATGCCACTTGCATATACACACACAAACTTTACGGAGCTCTACTGAAACAATGTTACTTATCTGGAGAGCAGGAAAAGAAGAGGAGGAACACAGGAACAGGAAGGACTAAGGCACAGAGGCTAGAGGCCAGGACTACAGAGAATGATGGGATATGAAGTTTTCTAAAAAAAAATATATATATATATATATATATATTGTAATGTTTTCACAAAATATGATGTTTGTTGAAACTGCTGGAGAGTGAATTAAAAGAAGAGAAAGCTTAATGCTTAATGCTCGCCTCCGTCTTGACATAGAATTGGCAAATTACCTGTAACTATATTAAGAATTCACAAAATTAAGAATGAGGACATAGAGGTTTTCCTTCATTTTTGATACGATGCCTTCTCCGTATTAGGATGAGCAATATTCGCAATGCATGAATATACATTGTGTGTGAATACACAACACCAGAACGAAATATGAAATCACTCGACATTTCTCATGGTAGTATGTTTTTCCTGGCGCTTACTTGAACATTTAACAAAGGAGTAAGATTGGTGTACCCATTGACCCTGCTGTTATTTTTTAATGTTTGAAATTGTGGCTTACACCTATGCTAAATGCTTTCACGTGCCCCCCCCTCTGAAAACAATGGCATTAGCTATAGATCTTTAATGTACGTTGACAATCGAGTGATGCTCTATGTGATGCCATGTGTCTTATAGTCATGTTTGATTAATGCCAGGGATACATTTATGGTCCATGTACTAGATTTAAACTTTGCAAAAACAAAGGTTGTTCAATTTGTGAAAGGTGGCTGCAAGTGTTGTGTGTGGTGCTGATATAGAATAGAGATCAGCTCAGTAATTCAACACGATTATTGGGTCTTACCTTTTCTACAAAAATGGATCATGGAGTTCGCACAAAGTGAGCATTAAAAAAGCCTTGTAACAACCTATAGATGCCTTATTGTTATGCAATTATGCTTATTAGTATCCGGCGAGGGGGAGTGTTGCAGCCTCCCAGCCAATAAGGAGGCTCAAAATGGGGTCTTTCCCACATGGTAAAATCCCTGCTCTGAGCCTCCTCAGAGCTGGAGTCCACCATCTTCCCTCGCAGGTCCAAGGTAAGTGATCCATGCGCTACCGCACGTCCCCTTTGCCCATATTTAGATTCCCCCACCGCTGCCTCTGCCCAAGTCCCTTGCTGGCACTTGGAACACTAGTGTTTCTGGTGCGTCCCTGAACTGCCAATGGCCACCATGGAAAGGGAGACGGGACTACATGTTACTTTGCTTCGGCTTCTAACTGGGCGAGGGCATTACTTGTTCACCTAAATGTGTGTGTTTAGTAGGGTTCCCATTAAAGCTTGCTCCTTAAAACTTTCCAAATAATGATTAATTTGGTTAGCTGCATTTTTGCATTGGACAAAAAGTTTATTTATACCTTTGTCTCATTCTTTTCTTTTTCAGGAAAGGTCTACTTGTACTTTGTTGCAGTGTAATCCATATGCACAGCATGTACTGAACTCCGGATTGACAATAATTCGACCACAAAAAGGCCCATTCCCACCTTCAGTTTGAAGATATTGACCATTTGTGTTATTTCTTTGATGTTGTATATTGTAGACTAATTCACAGCCTAGGGGCCTTATTTCCCCCTGAAAATTTCCCTAGATTTTAATAGGGTGTATATGAGGAATGAAACATGTTGTGTGATCCGAAAGAGTATTAATTGGTGTGATTGAGAGATTATTTTTTTATTTGATTTAATTGAATCAAACTATTTTTACAAAAAGAAAACATCACATTAAGTTTGAAGGTTCTTTATGTCCATTCCCTTTTGATAGTGTAAAATCAAACGAAGTTTAAGAGCCATAGAGGAGCATTCTCTATTCCATTTTCTAGTTTCTGTCTTATTCAAAGCTCCAGCTCCAAATTTGGAGTGATTAAGTTCATCATGGAAACTACTGCAATCACAATGTTTGTCTTTTCTCCACAAAGGAGGGTCTTCCAGAAAGACTCTCTGTCCTTGGTTGGAACCTTCGTTGCTAAAGGTAGCAGGTATGTGTTCTTTCAGTGCTTCATTTAGGACAGGTCAACAGGAGATGTTGGATTGACTCGGTTTCTCCAGTCTGATTGCAAAATCGACAAACTCCTGAGGTTGAGCTTCCTCGGATAAAGTTCACTTCATTTATTTTGAATGAATTTAGCCTTGTTTTGAGGAAGGTGTCTCGAAAAAATCTACCAGGAAATCTTTTCAAGTACCCTCTACGATGGTTGAGTTTTATGTCAATTGGAGGTAGGTCTTTTGCTAGGCTACTTTTGGAAGCCTCTTCAGATGTACGGATCCAATCTAATTCTAGTGTTTTTTTTTTTACCCTCAGTGGTTTCGCTACCAGTTCTTCCTCCGAGCTGCCGATTTCTATCAGAGTTGCCTTTCTGTTAGTCACCCAGGTGTTCAGTACATCGTTGGTGTTATTTTGCATTTCATCGTAAAGGATCTTGAAAATTGGTGCACTGAAGGGTGGAATTGTTTTCTGATAGAGGCTCAGGACATTCCATTCCACAATTGAGGTAAGGGACGATAAGCCAAGCTCGTTTCTGATCCGTTGGGTACTTGCGGCATTTGGAAGATTTACTGCTTTTCTCCAAAATGAACCTTCTAGGGTAGGCCAAAGTTTGGTAGGCATGTGGATCTTGCCTTCTACGCCATATGTTAATATGGGGATGACCTTGTTTCTATAGAAGGTCACTAGGGCAACCCTAGAGAATCGGCCAAACTTGTTGTCCATCAAGCATCTAGGATCTTGACTTTTGATTTCAGTAAGTCTTGGTCTTGGGCTTCTACTGAGCTATTATTGAACTGGACACCCAGGTATTTAATGAAATCCACTTGTTCAATTTTTTCCCGTTCACAAACCTATTTGGTCGACTCAACTTCTTTTTGGCTCCCTGTAGACAGATTATCTTAGTTTTGTCTTCATTGAGTTCCAGAGCATTTTGATGCAGGTAACGTTGTAAGCTATCGAGTTGCCTTTGGAGGCCCATTGGAGTGTGGTCAATCATGATCAGATCATCTGCGTAAAGTAGTCTGTTGATCTTAGAATTCCCTATTGTTGGTGGGAATATTCGCAGTAAGGGGTTGTGGTCCTTGATGTCAGCAATGAAGAAGTTATAGATGGAAGGGGCCAGGAGATAGCCCTGTTTAACCCCCCTCGAGGTGGGGATTGGGTGACTCCATAGTCCCACTGTTTAGGCATACAGTTATTGAAGTGTTGGAATGTAACTGTATCAGTGGTTCCAGTATTCCAGCCGGACAATCTCGATCTCTCAACTTTTCCCACAATCGATTATGGTCTACTCTGTCAAATGCCTGGACAAGATCGATGAAGGCAATGAAGATCCTCGTCCCCGACTGGTGACTTTGAGCCTTAATGTTCAGCATTGCGATATTTGCAGATGTATGTTCTTGATAAACCCTGTTTGGAACGGATCATACCAGCCATGTAGAGTTGTCCATTTATTGAATTTTGACAGAAGAAAGGTCCCAAAGATTTTTCCTACGACATCTAATAATGCAATGGGTTGATAGTTTTTAGGGTCGTCCCTTTGACACGATAGTTGCTGTCTTCCATGATCGTCGGAGTTGACGGGCCTTACAGATCATGTCCAGAACGTCTTTGATGAAGTAAGCCCATTCCTGGGGGTATTCTTTTAGCATTGCGTTATTTAACCCATCAGGGCAGGGGGCCATTGAGGGGTTTAGTTTTTTGATTTTAAGCTTGATGTCTTCTAGGGAATATTCTAGGTCCCAGATCTCTTCAGATGTCATTGAAGGTTTTTGCGTGGTGTTATCTAAGCCGCCAATCAGAGTCAGAAAATGTTGTTTCCACACTTCTTCTGGAACAGGATTTTGTTGCATGTCGACTGAAATATCCGCACTCTGTTTAATAAGTTTCCAGAAATCTCTTAGTTCTTGTTGGATATGGCCTTTAACATCTGTTGTGCGTCGTTTTGGAGCAAGAGTCTTCTACGGCCCGCTATCCAGTTTTTGTACGTTTGTTTGGCAGCTCTCGCTTGTTCTCTCAAATGTGAGGAGTTTGTTTTTGAGGCGATTCTTGTGATCTGTCGGAGAGACTTTCTTTTCTCCACAAGAACTGCATCCCAACTGTGTTTAGGTGGCTTTTGACCCGGTCTTTAAACCTGGTTTTTGCGTTTTACATTTTTCAAAGAAAGGATGGAAGTCAACTTGCAAGAGGGTAGCCGTTCCAAAGTCAGTTTTCTTTGCCTTGGTATAGTCATTCAGTAGAGAATTAATTTCCTGAGGTTTTAATCGGAGTCGGTTCCCGCTTTTGTTTGATTCAACTGTTGATTTCATTGGTTGGGGCAGATTTTCAGTTCCGTTTGCAAATGATATGGTTGTTAAATTGTGGTCACTGTTTTGAGCTTGGATGATTTCGTGAGAAAGGATTTTTCTCCCTAGATCACTTGAGATGAAAACGTGGTCTAGGTTGGCTGATTGATCTCCTCTTTGCCAAGTTGGCATCGATGGTCTTGTTCTTGGGCAAGTCAATTCCGTAGATACAATCTCTCTTCGTGACATTGCTAATAGCCATAGGTTACCTCTTATTTCACGACGGCCTTTCTTGATGGACAAGTTAGAGGTCGGGCTACGCGGATCACAGATCGCGTTCAAGTCACCACAGATGATGAATTGTGGTATGTCAAATTTTACTTGAGCCATATCGACTATTGATTTCTTGATGAAATCATCGCTAGAGATTAAGTCAGGATTCAGTTGATGATTATCAAAATGTTGGTGCTTGGCTCCTGGGTGAATGGTGTGGTCTGTTACCAACTTGCTAACAGAACAAGAAAAAAAGTTCTGCAACTAACACCTTTAAGATAGAAATACCTGAGCCAGCTTTTACTGCGGTTAGTAAGCCTGAGACTGGACGCCCCTTATCTCCTTTAATTGCTGGTGCAGCTCTGGTATCATAACCATCCAGTAGAGGTTTATGGATCCACAGCGTTTTCTTGCAAGCACAAGATGTCAAACGAAGCTTAGTTCACATCTCTGGGTGCTGTCAGGTGGTTAAACCCACGTGTGTTCAAAGATCCTAGCTTAAGTATTTTCTTCTTTTTGTGTGTCTCCATGATTGGTTTCTGGTTTATATTTTGAATTCTCCTGTATTGCTATTCGACGCTGAGGCTGGGTTTTGCTTTCAGGGCCTCACTCCTTGGTTGTTTCCCTATTCCCTCGATAACTGGTGGATGGTTCTCCCAGGTAGCAATCATAGTTCTTTCCATTGGGTTATCCGTGTAAAAGGAGACCTTGAGTCTTAGTCTCGCCCCATGAGGTACTCTGTTGGGGTTCCCGGCCTTGTTCTATTTCAACCATTTGTGTGTTTGAATCTAGGGCCTGAGGATGGCTCAATTCTCTCTCTAGTTGTTGGTTTGAGAGTGTTGATGTCTTCACAGAAGTTGGCTCCTTTCTTCTTGGTTGTGGTTGTGATCTTGTTAAATGTTCAGGGCTTGATGATCGTGGAACCCTTTTTGAACAATCCAAGGTTATATGTTTTGCACCGTTCGTTGGTCTTAGGTCGAAACCAGGTTTTCAGAGGTTATCCCTAGCTTCAAGGAGGGTAGATGTTACTGCTGTTGATTTGATATGAAGATATACTGAGTCGGTCATATGTTTTTCACCAAATTCTACTATTTATATATCTTCTGAGGTTATCAACCTCAGGTTCGGCACACATTGGAGTAATTGGATGACTTCTCTCCGATTTAAGGTCAGCAGGCCTCGTTTTCCCAAAGTTCTTATTAATTTTACAGATATTGCGTGATGGCATGTAATTCTAACGTCCAGTTCTAGTTTTGTTAGTTTTCTGGATTTCTTTTTGCCACTGTAACCCTCCTGTTCTGGTCAGTTCGCTTTCCTCTCTGCGAGCGCACTGTCTAAGGGCATTTGATTTTCTGTGGGCCTCCTCTTCTGTACTTCTCGACCTATGTCATTTTTCGTTTGATGTCAGTCTGTCAGTGCCTTTTAGTCTCAGAACATTTTGCACTTCGTTGTGTGTCGGATAGGAAATTTGTGCGTTTTTTGTCGTTTTTTTAAAGTATCGTGGTGATGTTGTTTATTTGTTTTCTCCGAGAGGGTTAAGAATGGAGGAGAATGTAAGGGTGATGGTTTGTTGAAAGTTTCATCAGGAGTTGGAATAATAACGGATGTAGTGTTATTTGTGTTCAGCTGAGTGCAATTTGTGCAAGTCATCAGATATTTTTCTTTTGTATCTCTGATTTCTTGCAACTCCGATTCTGAGTAGTCAAAGGAGTATTCCGATACGTCCATCAGGTCTACAGAGGACTCTGAGTCTTCATCTACAATCAAAACGACTGTACATGAAATTACATCATCAACCGTTTGGAAAATGGGATGGTGTTCTTGACAAGCTTCTACAGGAGCAAGCAAAGTAGCTGCTACGACTCGGAGCTGTTGGTTGAATTTGGCGCTTGATGTAAGGCCTTCGATGGCTGAGATTTGAGCTTGGGCTCTTGATGTCAGGTTTCCTGGGGCTGCTTTGAGATTTTCCAGAACTAAGTATTCTTTAATGCTTTTTTCGTAAGATGCTGCCTCTATAAGTCCCCCTTGAGGTTTTTTTTTATTATGTTTTGCGGGGGTAGTTCCACCTTTTTGCTTTTTCCCTTTCTTGGAGCTCCTTTAAGGGGACCTGGTTGAACAGTAAAGGAGTCTTTTCTGTGCTAGCTGACTTGCCTCCAAGATCTGGAGGCTCATCTAGCTGTGGGTTCTCATTGTGAGGGCCCTTGTCTTTGGGGTCTGCACAAATGATTTGAGTACTTACGGCTGTCTTATTTTGCTGGTTGTTGATGTGAGCTTGGACTGGTATCGTTAAGCGCCCCTCCAGAAATGTCAGTTTGTTATTCATTACTGCCACCAGTGAAGTGTGGTCCTTTAGAGTTTCATAAATTGCTTTGTATAAATTTGAGGATGGAGCGAGAGCTATCATGACCGTTGACATAATGGATAGTAGGTCTGCTTTTCTGGTGCTCCAAGGTCTGGAGGCTCATCTAGGTGTGGGTTCTCATTGTGAGGGCCCTTGCCTTTGGGGTCTGTACAAATGGTTTGAGTACTTACGGCTGTCTTATTTTGCTGGTTGTTGATGTGAGCTTGGACTGGTATCGTTAAGCGCCCCTCCAGAAATGTCAGTTTGTTATTCATTACTGCCACCAGTGAAGTGTGGTCCTTTAGAGTTTCATAAATTGCTTTGTATAAATTTGAGAATGGAGCGATAGCTATCATGACCGTTGACATAATATATAGTAGGTCTGCTTTTCTGGTGCGTTTGAAGTTTGGTTTCCAAGTTTCCTTGACAGGCGCTTTCTAGGTGTTTTCATTCCTCGGTTGGTCAGATCATAAGTTTGTTCCAGGTTAATGTTATTAGGGCTGTCTGTGAAAGATTGTCTAGTTGAAGCCAGTTAATCATTTGGTTGAGCGCTTGGTTGAGGGATCACAGGATCTCGAGGCAGAGTAAAACTTTCTTTTTGTGGCTCATACGAGTAGAGGCTTTCAAGTACTTTTCTTTTCGGTCTATTGTCTGTGTTTGTCGACTCTCTTGTAATTTCTGCAGGTGGTGCAAAGGATGTGTTTGTCCCACGGTCAACATGGCCAGGCATTATCCACCTCTGTCTACATACGTTTGGTGCATAATTTTACTGAGATGTGGTTATTCTGATTTCCTTTGGTGTCCTGTGCTGAGGTAGGAGGTCAACACTGGGGGTACTCTGCCCATTTAAGCCTCTCTGCCTATTCAGATAGGGGGTTGGAGATGGGCGATCTTTGTTGAAGATCAGGTAACTTGATGAATAGGATCTGGCACTAGGCATTTTGGAAAATTCCAAGGATGTTTTCAGGCCTGAAGATGAGTTTAGTTCAGGTTCCCGGGTAAATTTTGAGCCTAGCTGAGTCAGTTCGCCTAAGGCTGGTTGACTGGGATGATGGCAGGATCCCTCCATTTAATTTCTGGTGCTTTCAAGCAATTCAGCATCAGATACCTCATCAACTATAGGAATTTCTTTTTCCAATGTATTCCCACATGCTAGCGTTTTTTTAGAAAAAAGTTTGCTACGTTTGTTGATAATAGAGTTTTTCTGGCACCATTTTTCTAAAAGTGCATTGCTTCTCAAGCACTTTGCAGGGATGGGATGCAGCTGGTAGTGCCTTTTTGGAGATCTCAATAGACTCTGGAGGTGCTTGTGACTTTTCTTGTTCCATGGATGGTGCCAAAGATGAAGTAGCCTTCGTGAGCACTTTTTGTTTTCTTTTTGCTCTTTTCTTTGAAATTTGCAGTGTGGGGTTTGGTGCCTTTACCCTTTTTGCTGTGTTAATAAACTGCTTTAGTTGAACTTGATGTATTTTTTTTAGCCTTTTTTGTGATTTTGGGGGTGTAATACTCCTGTTTTGACACATGGGGGAGCTGTAGGAACCAAGACCTCACCCTCTCCACCCTCAATCGAGTGCGGGGCAGGCTTGCTCCAGCAGGCTCCACCGCGTCCACTGCCAGCTCCTGCGGCTCTGGAGCCCCGGCACCTCCCCTAGGTAGGGGAGCTTAGGTAGGGGGGAAGGCGACACAATGTTTTTGGAGGCAGGAAGTTGGGAGGTCTCGGCTAGATCTTCTCCCCGTCAGGTTGGTGGGTGGCATGTGTGTTTTGAATTGTTCATATTTGTAGTCTTTGAGACTTTGGTATTAGTCACTGGGCTGTTAGTAATAGACAAGGATAGAAATTCTGGTGTGGGTGATGAATTTGTCGATGTAGGGGTTGACAGGCCAGTTCTAGCTCTTAGTTCTGAAAACACATCCGTGTGTATAGTGTGTGTAGTGGAGTAAGGTGAAGTTCCACTTGATGGGGCTACTTGAGGGCTCAATTTGTCATCAAGCTTACCTTCAAGCCCCCTTGTGCTGGGGTTCTCATCTTCATTTTGGGGGGAGCAATGTGGGGGCTTCCGTAGGAGGTGTCCTCCTCGAGTCCCTCTGAAGTTGCTCTACCTCACAGCGCTTCGAGCTCCTTGACAGATGTCCTTCAACCAGGGCAGTTGGTGCTGTGGGAGCTATGGGGGCCATAGAAGGGTAGGAGCGGTCGAGTCTGCAGGACAGCAAGAGTGCAACTCTCCACAACTCCACGGCCGCTCTGCGGTGGACTCGGGTTTTTAGCAGCTCCTCCTCTAAGACAAAGAAAGAACAGGCTGAACAGGTAGCAGGGTCTCCCAAACAGACAGAAGGATCTGCAAGCCTGCAACTATCCGCAACTCCGCGGACGATCCGTGGTGCACTGGGGTTTTTAGCAGCTCCTCCTCCAAGACAAAGAAAGAACAGACTGAGCAGGTAGCAAGGTCTCCCAAACGGCCAGAAGGTGTTGCAAGACTGCAACTCTCTGCAACTCCGCGGCCACTCCACTGTGGACTGTTTTTTTTTTAGCAGCTCCTCCTCCAAGAGAAAGAAAGCACAGACTGAGCAGGTAGCAGGGATTATTAATTTTGCCTGGAATTAATCAATAGCGTATTAATACTGTTTTTTGTTCATGAAGTTATTGTAATTGTTCATTTTTTCTATTTATTTCTTATGCAAAGTAAAGATAACTTTCTATTCTCTACTATTATTCAGAATTGTGCATTTCCCTGTCTGTGTATTTGTACAACAATTGTTAAGGTTTGACTAATTATTGTCAGTTTTGCTTGTATCATTTTTGATATTTTTAACAATAAAATATTTTAGTTTTGATAAATCATTTTGACTGATGGTAGGTTGAATTCTCCTATAGACAATCGGTACTTTCTTATATCTTCATCACATTTGAATACCCAAGTGCTATTGGTTCCCCTTTCCTGAATTAGAAAGCTGCCTACAAGCACTGTTGTCTGTTTATTGAAGGTTTATACTTATATTTGAGGGTTGTAGCTTGTAGAGCAGGTTAAATATTTTTCTCCCTCTGGCCTCTCTTCTTTATAATAGTTTCCAGGGCATTACTTGGCCTGGTAATGCCCCACCAATGGGGTTTATTGCTTAAATATGGTGCTCAGATTCCTTAGAACTGCCTAGAGCTCTTTAAAATTAAAGGGAAATCTTCCATGCTATTTGGTGCAGACATTTGGGATCATACAAAATTGAACGTCCTTGGCATCCTGAAGAATGCATTTTTAAGTCTAGTCCAACTGGTCCCAAAATCCACTGCAGCATGTGGTTTAAGACAGGAAACATGTGGTCACCCAATTCCTGTACAGCCTAAAATAAACAATTCCTGATTATTCATTTAAGAAATGTGTGGCCAACATGGACCATTCCAATAATGTGAACATTCTGCCTGATGCTATGGGTAACAAAGGGTTTCCAATGCTTTAGATGTTTAATAGAAAATGCTAGCTTATAGAATATCCTTATGCTCTCATTTGAATCAGGAGTGGCTGCTTGTGACGAATTTAAGAGTAAGATTTGAAGTGAAACTGAGGATGTGTGGAAACTGCAGGATTGTGAAGAGACTCAAAAATGTGCCCTTAAATATGTTTGTTTTGGTACAAATCCCACTTGAAACTGATAAACCTCTAAGTGGTATGAGATGTCCTTCATTAAAGAAAATAGTAACAGTCCCATATATAAATGTATTAAGATTGGGTGCATGACCCAGAATTTGGAACAGTGCTAAGGATGATGGGAGATACACTGCCTCATGGAAAATATCCCACACCTCTTGGTATGGTATGGTATGATAGAACTGGCTCACTCACAGATGGTTGAAGGTACATGAGCGGTGGGCTCGTGAGAGACATTATTTAGCTAGGTAGCATTGCAATTATGTAGGTCCAAGGCCCCAGAAAACCTTGAGAACAGTGCAAAGGGTCTTGCATTTGATCTTTGCAGCCACAGGGAGTCAGTGAAGGGATTTCAGCACCAGGGAGATGCAGTCTCTGGGCTTGAGACAAAGGATAAATCTTGCTGTACTGTTCTGGATGTGTTGCAGAGGACACAGGTCAGAAGAGGGGAGGCTGAGGAAGAGGCTGTTGCAAT
The DNA here is from genome assembly GCF_040938575.1 of Ambystoma mexicanum. Lineage (NCBI taxonomy): Eukaryota > Metazoa > Chordata > Amphibia > Caudata > Ambystomatidae > Ambystoma > Ambystoma mexicanum. The sequence continues at coordinate 654,602,819 of NC_090933.1, read as the reverse complement.
AATTGAGCCTGGAGAGAACCAGGGCTCTGGAGACAGTGAGCCTCTGGGGAAAGTGAGAAAAGGTAGAGTACCTATGAGAAGGTGAAGCTGATAGATAGATTTTTTAGAGATGTCATGAATGTGAGAGGAGAAGGAGAGAGTGGAGTCAAAGATGACACCCAGGTTTCTTTGGCCAGAGGGAGTGTGGGAAAGCGGGAGCAGAGGTCCAAATGTGAACAATCTCAGTCTTAGTGGCATTGAGGCAGAAGTTGTTTGCAGGACACTAAGACTGAAAGACAGACAGTCTATAGTATGAGCAAAGGGGAGGAGGAAGCTAAGGGTATCCTGAAAGATAGTTGTGTGTCATCGGCATAGCACTGGAAGTTAGAGGTGAAAGTAGTAATCACACGTGCCAGGGCAGCCATGTAGACGTTGAAGAACCAGGGAGATAGGTTGGATCCCAGGTTGAGAGAGTGATAGTTGAGTGAAAGGCTCTGAGTTCCACCTGGGACGGACGGTCAGAGAGGAAGGAGGTTAGCCACACTGTGGCCTGACCTGTGATTCCAAGGGTGTCACAGAGACGAGTGATCAGGATGTTGTGGTTTACTTTGTCGAAGGCAGAGGAGAGGTCAAGGAGAATGAGTATATATGGAGTGTAAGTGTCAATATTTGAGAGATGGTCTTCGCAGAGGTTTGGAAGAGCAGTTTCCGTCACTCTGGATGCTCTAAAGCCTGATTGATGGTTGTGGAAGCAACCTATATATATACAGTGTTGAGGGACAGCTGAGAGAGGGCCATTTTCTCCAGGAGTTTCCCCAAGAAAGGAGTGATGGAGATAGGGCGGTAGTTTGCCAGAATGGAGGGGTCAGCGGAGGGTTTATTGAACAGAGGGTGCACAAGGAAGTGCTTCAGGGAAGTTGGGAAAGCTCCATTGGAAAAGGGGAGATTGCAGAGATCATCCAAGGATGGGGCAAGAAAGTCAATATTGTCTTTAATGGTTTTGGAAGGGCAGAGATCCACCTTTTTGGATGAAGCCTTTATCGATCGGATTTGTCTGGTGACCTTGTCCGGTGTGATGGGTGAAAGAGACGAGAGGGCAAGAGAAGGGGTGGCCAAAGGAGGTTCCAGTGTTGTTGTATGCTGTGGTGTGGAAGAGAGGGTGGAAAGGATGTCTTGGGTTTTTGTGGTGAAGTGTGCAGCCAGGGCCGAGTAAAGGTCCTGGGTGGGTGTGACAGAAGAAGAGGCTGCTGCATGATTGGCCAGTTCCTTGCAAACTTTGAAAAGTTTGGCTGCGTTGTTTTATGCCACAGAGATGCAGGCTTGAATAAAGACTATTCTCTTGGTGCAGATGCAGATTCAATAATGCCTTTGAAGGAGGTGGCAGGCCATTTTGTCAGATGGTATGCCTGAGGCATTCCATTTCCGCTCAGCTGCCCTACACTTGCGTTTAAAGGCAGCCAGGTCGGAGTTGTACAAAGAGCTGCACTTTTTGGAACGCTTCAGTTGGACCCTCATGCCGGGGCAAGAATGACAAGAGTGTTGGAGATAGAGAGATTGAGGTTAGCAAGGGCTGTGTGAGGATGGGGGCCAGCCACAGGAATGGGTGGAGGAGAGTAGGAGGCGGCAAAGGCAGCCACTGTCACTTTAGTCATGGGTCTGGTGACTTCAGGTGTGTTGTGAGTAGAGAGTGTTCAATCCAAGAGAAGGAGGCAGTGAGAGGAATAGAGAGGAGGATGTCATTAGAGAGGAAAGCATCCAAGGTGTGGCCTGCAATGTGTGGGGGGCCAGAGGGAAGGATAGAAAGGGCGAGAGAGTTGCAAAAGTTGCAGAAAGCACCTGAGGAGTCAGGCGAGTCCAGATGGATGTTAAGATCACTCATCAGGAGGAGTTGAGAGGAGGAGGGGAGTAGGGAGAACGCCAGGTCAGACCATTCTGAGAGGAAGAGAGTGGACTGGCCTGGTGGCTGATAGAAGGTAATCATAGTGAGAGAAGATTTTGGGGATAGCGGGAGTCTGAAAAATATGCACTCGAAGGAGGAAAAGGCCTGAGTAGGGATGATGGACACAGGTATCCATTCCGGGAAGATAAGCACCACTCCCCCACCTGTCTTCATAGGCCTGGTTGCAGAGAGGATGTTGTAGCCTTCAGGGAGGAGTGTGTTAGAGCTTGTGATGGAATAATCCTTGAACCAGGTCTCAGTGATGGCGAGCACATCAAGATCCATGAGTTCAAGGAAGTTGAAGATGTCAGGCGAGTGTTTGACGGCAGAGCGGGTGTTGAGAGTGGCAATGTGAAGCAGCTTGCCATCTATGAGGGTCTTCCTCGGGGGGTCACAGGGGACAGTGGTACCCCTAAAGGGTGCCAAGTCGGACAGGGGGATAGTGGAGGATGGCAAAGGAGCCGAGGCCAACAAGATAGCCACAGCAGTAGGGCAGGGCAGGGGCACCTGTACAGAGGAGGAGGAAGGCACAGAAGGCAAGGGAACCTGTACAGAGGAGGAGGAAGACACAGAAGGCTTGTTATTGCTTGTTATTACACATATATTAATATGAGGAGGAAATGTTTAAGACCAACAATCCTAAAATGGCGTCTTTAGGTTCTGGTGATTTTCCTTAGAGATATGCCTGAAAACAAATATACAAAAGTAACCTATGCAGTTTTGTAAAATATGCTATTCTTTTGAATGGTTAGCATAATCCTTTGAGCGTTTTGAAATGTTTTGTAATGGCATTTAGTAGATTGTGAATGATTTAATATTGTGTCAATTTTGTATTTTTTATGGGTTCTTTAAAAAAGAAGATATCAAATATAATATTTATGATGATGAAGATTATACCTAACGTGTTCAAAGCCTCTATTACATAGCTTTAGACCCAGTTAGTTTAATTTGAACTGGAGTGAATTTGTAATTATTCTGTTTCCACTGCAATTTGGCTAGATTGCTTTGATCTGTGTTTTAGCCATTCTGATTTTAATTATTCTAAATAGAATTCATTGTGGTATCAGCTCTGTTTCTCTAAGTGTTTACTTTTTAAAGAGAGTTTCCCTTAAAAAGTAGTTTTTAATGCACTCGGATTGAATACGTGAAATTATCTCACATAATAAGCTACTGGTTCTTCCCTCTTCATCTGCATTAGCTTTCCATCACGATCCTTAAGATGACATTTTGCTATGGTTTTTCACCTCTTTTATTCAGCAACAATATTTTTGTCTGCACTGTTCCTTTCACAGATAACATTCCAGCTAATGCTCTTTGTGACTAAAAGTATTTCACAAACAAACAGTGGTTCTGATTAATTGAGAAGCATAACCCTATTTGTGAAGTTCATTTTTTGCTAACGTATATATAGCAAAACATTAAAAAAAAACATGCATTATCATATTTGGGAAATACTAGATAAAGTATTTTCAGTGGAACACAAAAGATGCATGGCTACATTTGTTGAAGTGTATTCATGGTGATTGCATAGGGAAAGTTGAAGTCTGTGTACATATACACAACACATCACATACAACTTTCAGATGAGCCTGACTACTCCTACACACACTTGGTATTGCCTGTGACAGTTTTATACTAATAGTTTGAGATGGCCCCTGCTGGGAGCTCTACAATTATTGAGGTGGATGTGACCTGCCTAATACAATAGAGAGCACTGTTAAATATGATCAATTCATGAGTGAGGTGGGAGAGCATACCACCTCAGAGCAAAAATTGACATGTTGTAGAAGGCAAACTTCAAAGTGTAGGTGAGAACTGGTGCATTTACACTCTCAAACTGTACCATGAGCCCTGGGATGGTGTGGTGTGCCGTAAGCCAAACCTGCTTACAGACCAGGAGATGCAGTTATCGGATACTGTGGATCCCAGGCCTACAACAGATAAATTGCCATTAAGTGACAGCAGGCTAATGGTGATCTCTGTGTGTCATGTAACTTTTAACTTGCTTTTAACTTTTCTAAAATATCCTCAAAAAACTAAACTGTAAACTGTGAACTGTAAAATTGTCCAAACTCTAAACTGTAAACTCTCTAACATTTAAATTCCCTAAATTACAAACTCTAAACATGCTAAACACTTTAAATTCTGAACTCTAAATTATAGCTTAGATTCAATTTCATGATATATTGCATTTTGTTGTGTTCTATACCAAATACTAACTACATGTTTGCTTTTCTCAGATGTGCATCAGCAGGAGCTGAAGTCACTTTGGCAACAGTTTGCACTGATTGGGAATTGTAAGTAAAGAAGAGACAGGAGCTTTCTGTTACCCAAGCCCACCTGGCAGAGTCGCCAACTCAAAAGGCCTGTAACTGCCCCCGCACTCTTCAGGAACTGTTGAGAAAGATAAATGGGAAGTTCACAGAAATACAAAATAGGTTGGGCCACTTGAAGGACTTGATAGGGTGTTTTCAGGATAGGCTAGAACTACCCTTAAATGGGGTGGCCATTTATAGCCCTTTTCCTCTTTTTTAGGTATTTGTGATTATCATGTATTGAATTTTGGATTGTGGGAGACTTAGTTGTTTATTCTTATTTTAATTTTATTTTACTTCGGGTTAATTGCTTTTTTGTAAATAAATGTGCCTGAACCCCTATCAGACATGTCATGTTATGTTATTGCGTTCACTGGAGCAACTAGACCAGAGTCGCAGTGTCTTAGTCAGTGTTGGAAGGATGTATGCATCTACGCCACGTTCTACTGGGATGTAGTTGTCGGGTGTGTTGCCCACTTTGTCTATTACTCCATTACTGTTTAGATTGACATTTTCTGTATGTGAAGTGAGTTTTATTACATTCCATTTCTGTACAATGTCACATTAAGTAAAATACTTACCTGGGGTAAAGTATTGTAGCCATTAAAAAACAAATTGCATAAAACAATAGAAGAAAATTAACCACATATAGAAGATATCTGTTCTAAGAACTGTACATAATTTCTGAAACTAGTCCTGGTGAAGGTCGACTTTCACTCAACCTCATGAAGTTTCTTGTTGGGCTTCTGAATATTAACAGACATTTCCAAAAAGTACATGTAGTATGCATAGCTATCGTTTTTTGGGAATTACTAACACATCTTGGTTGAATCAATGTAGGAGTTACCCAAGCAGCACAAATGGATGGTGATAATGCCATCCTCAGCATTTTCAGTGTCTGAGCTTAGGTCTCCCAGATGTGTTTGCTCCAGATTCTCATAATCTGGAACAAAATATGTAGATGGTAGGGCGGGCTGGTTCATCTTCTGCATCGTTATCATTCCTTTACTTTTGTCATTCAATCTCCAATTATGGAGCATTCGGCAATACATAGAAAACATCAGAGCGGCTACTGGGAGAAGGACACAATATATATTGATTTGCAGCCATCTTAGTGTTGGCCAATGCAATATATGTTCTGCATCAATAAAGCAGAGACGATTCACATATGGTCAGCATCTCATTATCTTTGATAAATGGCTGTAGTATTTTTCTCTGCTATCCCTCTTGATATAGACAGTTGTTATGTTGACTGTGTATTGAGCCCAAATTGGGTGAAGACTTTCCCAGCAAGTTCTGTGATTTTGACTGTAATTGGGAAGCTCATGTAGAAAAAGATTGGCTTGAAATTGTGTTGTTGTGCTAGCTGATAATAGATGGGACATTAGAGAGGCTCAAAATGTCTACTCTGAAGTGAGGGGGCAGTGTTTGATGAGCTGGTTTCACCACTGGCACTGGTCTAAGTGGAAGTAGAAGAGGGCATTTATCCATTATTATTAATATTATTTGTATTATTATTATTATTTGAAAGTGGACCTAACTTCGAGAAGCAATGGAGCGCTTTACAGAGGTAAACAAAAATACAGGTACACAACAGAGTGACTTTACAGAGATATACAACAGTACTGGTGCATAATGAAGCACTTTTCAGAGGTAACGGCTGAACAGATATACAGCGTGGGTAGGATACATAGGGGTACAGAGGAGGGGTGCAGCTGTAAAGGGTGGCAGGGAGGATAGCAGCGGATGCAGCCTAGCAATTCAGGTTGCACGGGGGCAATCTGGTTGCCCAGGTGCTGAGGAGGAGAGACTATTTGAAGAGGAGGGTCTTCAGTTCTTTTCTGAGTCAGCATCAGGGTAAGTCTGATGCTGACAGGGAGAAGGTTCCATAGTATTTGGGCATAGGCAGAGAGGCTTGTTTTCTGGTCCTTTCCTTTTTGCAGGTGCCAAATTCAAGTCTGCACTTGTCCCGATTTCTGGTGGTGCGCTATTCTCCAGAGATGCTGAGTTTCTCTGTGAGGTAGCTGGGTGACTTGTGGGTGACTGCCTTATAGATGATGTAGCAAGACTTCAAGGTTATTTCTGTGTGCAGTGGGAACCTGTGAAGGTTGATGAGGGCCTAGGTGATGGGGGCGTATCTGTGTAGACCCTTGATGTGGCGTTCAGTCACGTGTAGGACGCTTCTCAGGAGCACAAGGGAGGACAATGGGAGGCCTTCTAGGAGGGCACATACACCACAGCGGCACCTTGGCGCTAGGAGACTAAATGTTGAAATGTATTTGCAGCCTATCTAGAATAGGAGAGTTTTAAGAGGATGGCGGAATTGGAGATGATGCTTCAAATTCCGCATTGCTGTAGGTAACTCATTTCAAAGTGTTCCTACTGCCACCAAAAAGGAACAGACAACGAACCGGGCTTGCCAAAATTTTGGAATGAAGGCAAGATTGGAGCAGTGAGCCGAGCTGGGATGTAAAGCCTACATTTGTCCTTTATGACTCGGCGCCATGGACTCAGCTGAGGGCCTTAAACTTAATCCTCTCAGCCATGGGAAGCCAATGAAGTGCACAGATCACTAGGCTAATATGGGCTTCATATGAAGACCCAGTGACAACCCTTGTTGCCATATTATGTAGGTATTGGAACCGCTGAATCAGATTTTTCGGTTGAGCCAGATAGAGGGCATTACAATAGTTAATGCAAATAGTGATCTGAGAGCTAACTACCGAAGGTCAGAAGGTCCCTGGTAAAAAGGAAAGTATCTTATGAAGAAGCTTCAATGAGACAAAACCCATTTTACAAATGGTGCTCACTTGCAAGGCCATCGACAGTGAGGATGAATGTCAGACATCAAGGTTCTTATCTGAAGGAGGGGGGTCTCCCAAAGCAGATGGCCAAAAATATGAAATCCAGTGAGAATCCCTAGAAGGAGAACCCACCACCATCACCTCCATCTTTTCCCCACTCAGCTTCAGTGAGTTTCCATCAAACCCAGCCGTTGACGGCTGACAGACACTTGCACAGCCTCGACGACACATCAGATTGGTCATGATCTAGCTGCACCAAAATCTGTCTATCATCTGCATAGGTGTAGCATCTGAAGCTGCAAGAGACGATAAGGGGAACAAGCAGCTGAACATAGATATTAAATAGGAGGGGGGACAAGGCCTATCCCTGGGGAACACCATAGGAGAGGGTGTGAGACACCAAAAAGAAGGGGGGGGAGTGTGATTGACCCCAGCCTCATAGAAAAGAGGAGAACCATGTCAGAATGGTTCCCGAGAGGCCTACTGTCGCTAGGCTAGACAACAGGATTGAGTGGTCGACAGTGTTGAAAGCTGCCGAAAGTTCTAACAATATCAAGGCACTGACTCCATCCTGATATGCCAGCATGGTGAGATCAACCATCACTGAAACCAGGACACTCTTGGTGCCCCGTCCTGGCTGGAAGCCAGATTTGAAATGGATCAAGAGCATTAGATTTTTCAAGAAAAGAAGATAGAAGAGGAGATACCAACACTTGTTAACAGTTTCAAAAAGAAGGAAAGGAGTGAAATAGGCCGATAGTTAGCCAGAGCCACTGGGTTAATTGAAGGCATTTTTAAGAGTGGGAGAGCAATGGCCTGTTTAAGCTCGAGGGAATAGTACCCTGCTGAAAAGAGCCATTAACAGTGCTATTTACCATGGTAATAACGTCAGGGAGGATTTCCTTCAGGACTACAACCGGAACAGGGTCTGACAGAGCAGCAGATTTCAATTTAGTAATCACATTGAGCACATCTACTGTGGAGAACCCTGGAAAATTAGACCAGAAATGCACTGGTGCTATATTCACCATACTTATGCCTTTACATGCATTCTGAGAGGAGTTAATAACAAATTCAGCCAGGGAATCAAACAGTACCTGAGACAGGACTTTTTTAGATGTAATAGAAACCGTAGAAGTAAATAATTTCACAACCGAAAACAACTCTTTGGACTGATTTAGAGCAGATATAACTCTGCCTGTGGAAAAGGTTTGTTTAGCGCGCTTGATAGCCATATGACAGCTGTAAGTCAATTTCTGAAAGCATATTTTCTCTTGCATCCAATATTTCCTACGCCACTTCCTCTCCACCTGCCTTAGCTCCAGGCTGGCTGCTTTCAACTCCTATGAGAACCAAAGGGGGAGGGGGGCATTTCTGAGGATGGGTGAGTTTAAGAGGGGGCAACTATATTGGTCACTTGTGGAAGGGTCTGGGTCAGGAAAGACAAATCAAGCACAGGAGCAGATTTACACTTTTCGGCAGTGGAGGTCCCCATTACCTTGTGGCCAGCCCCTGCTAGTTACGGTGTAAAATGGCAGTAGGGCATGGAGTGAGAGGACCTAAAGCATTCATAATATGGAAACGGTATAAGATACTGGTTGGACCAAATCACTGGACTCTGGGAATCAGTTAGGATATTAGGATCAGCTGTAAATATGAGATCAAGAATATCACCAAGTTTGTGAGTAGGCTCTGAAATCAGCTGATTCAGCCGTAGGTCAGCCATAGAATCACAAAACTGTGCAGGGTGTGTGGCTAAGGGACAATTAAGCCTAATATTAAAGTATCCCAAAACCAACACCCTGGGAAGCTTCAATGGAAGGATGGCGGTGAAGTTCAGAAACAGATCTTAAAACACAAAGTAAGTTCCCAGAGGACGGTACACTATGAGAAAATGAAGAATAAGGATGCCAGCACCATTTACACATACCAAAAGGGCTTCCATTGTACTGGTGTGTAAAATGGGGATTTGCATAACAACCCAGGGTGACTTGAAAATGATAGCCACACCCCTTTGGGGGTGCAGTGCTGCCCTGTCAAGATGAGCAATTCTGTACTCATCAGGTAGTGCAGCATTAAATGTGTAGACCGATGCTTTAGAAATCCAAGTCAAGTTTCAGTCAAACATAAAACATCAGGTGCGCGGCTGGATAACAACTCATGTATAAAGGCTGCATGGGTGGTTAATGATCGTGTGTTAAGGAGGAGCAAGTTCAGGTGGGTACTTACCATAGGAGGCAAGGGTGTCAGCATCCTCCCAATATGATCAATATTGTCTGGAAATATGGTATCTGTCGGTGCCAGATCCAGCAGGACATGGCAGGTCAGCCCGGTGAGAAAGGACTAGTGCATGAACAGTGGATCTAAAGCTGTCCAGAGGGAGGGCTTGACATTCTGCAGGATGGAGTGCTCATAGAAAGCTGTTTGAGATTTCTTAGCTATGTTTGTCTTGAAGGAGAAGTGTTTGTCGATGTGGAACCAAGGGACTTGGCGGAGGAGGTTAGCTTGGTTATATGTGATTTTACCGACCACTCTGAAATATACCACTCTGTTTTGTTTCCGATTAAATGACTGGATACCGGTTAGCTCGGGTGTGAAGCACTCAGGCTTCATGGTTGATAGTCAGGTCTGTATGTATGGGTGTTTTCTGTTGTTGGTGAGGAGTAGGAATTCTGTCTTGGAGGGGTTGAGCTTCAAGTATGCACTGGATGTACAAGTCTGGATCAGTGAGAGGCAGGTTTTGAGATTGTGGATGTCCTTGATGGAGTCAATCTCGATGTATAGCTGTGTGTCCTCAGCTATACCTTGAGATTGATGGATATGGATGTTGTGTGTGGCTAGGAGGGCTCCCACCAGATCCATGTGTAGATTGAAGATCACTGTGGAAAGGATGGAAACCTGAAGGACTCCACAGGTGACCGGTAGCATTGGAAATCTACACGAGTCCATCTGAACAAACTGTTGGCAGTTGGTGAGGTAGAACTTGAACCAGTGTAGGACAAGGTCGCTGATCCCCATGTGCTGATGCAGGGTGTCCGTGAGCACCTGGTGATCTACTGCATTGAAAGCAGCCGAGAGGTCAAGTAGAACCAGGAGGCAGGTTTGTTAGCAACGTTGTGGCCTCTGTCAATGTCCCATTCTGGTCATCATGAGAAGGTATGAATGTGCAACATGATTCTCTGATTTTGCCACAGACACCTCCATCCATTGCTGTAATCATGTACAGGACATATCTGTTCTAAAGAGTCATCAGCCCTATGGCTCTAAATTCTTCTTTGAGAGCGTTGAATCGCTTTATAGTAGTGTTGATCATCTGCAGGAGCTCCCAGCAAGTGATTTGCAACCACTTTGCATTCACCATTGTCTGAATCCCTGGCATGAAGATAGTAATGAATACTGCAGCAGTTTGATTGAACAACCTGTGTTCATGCAGAATAGAACCAAAGGCGTCTATGGACTTAGCTGGAAGGTCGGTCTCCCTTTTCATTTGATTGAGAAATCTAACTGATCTCCTCTTCCTCATATGAGCATCTTCTTTTGGAAACTCTCCCTCCCCAGTCTTTGGGCAACTTCTTATATGCTCTGGATCCACAGGCCAAGTAGTGGTCCCTTATCACTACTGTTCCATCCTTCATGCCTGCTACATCGAAAATTTGGCTGCACTTCTGATTCATTCCAACCTTCCTTGTGACATTGTTTCTGGAGCGCAGCTCTGAACTTGCTAGAGGTACTATCTTTAAAGGTCCTCCTTTATCATCGACCCATGGCAGCAATTTCCCAATATTCGACCAATGATGCTTGGCTTCATTCTCTCCAGTATCTATGACTGGTTAATAGTATCCTGTTAGTGCCAATGTGTTAAATACAATTAGGTCTTCCGCCCGTCCTACTGGAGTCAGTACTGTTTCCTAGATTTGCATATGACCTCTCTCCTTCAAATTTCTTCATGTTTTTTTCCTTGACAATTGAGCATTTTGTTTTCGTCTATTCTGATTCCTGCTTCATTTATTCCAGGCTGTTCATATCTTATCACTTGATTTTTTGTTTCTGATTTCCCTTTGCTCTTTAAATCTAGCACATAATCATCTTATCTCTGAGCCGTCTTCTCAGTCACCCATACCAAGGATGCTGTTCGACCCTGGAACTGACCTCTCGTATGGCAGAGTGCAAGGTGCGTCAGGCAATGAGTTTTCTGGACTGCTACTTCTATAGTTATAAATATCTTGGCAGTCCCCATAGCATAAGGTATGAGAGCACATAGCAACTCTCCTTGGATGTCCTCTCTCCCACCTTTTTCATGTGTTGATACCATATGTTATTACCCAAGTGTGCTGTACTGTCTGATATGATATGATATGATATGATATGATATGATGGTTTATTTATATAGCGCCTATACACAATGTGTTTCAAAGCGCTTCAAGGCAAGGGAGGGAACAAGGGAAAATACAACCACATTCTTACAGGCCATGAACAATAAGGATGAGAAATTAACTATCGTACTCAGCCTGACGACATTTCAGATAGTGCAAGAGCTAAGACATAGATAAGGAAGGGAGGGGGAGAGTGGGAAGGAAATGGAAACAGACAGGCGACTACCGTACTAGGCTTGACAACATTTCTGGTAGAGCCGGAGAAAAACAAAAGGTGAGGGAGAGGAGTGAAGAAAGGGAGGGGAGGAACAAAACAAGCGACTATCATATAAGGCCTGACAACATTTCAGATAGTGCTGGAGGGATGGTGGGGAGGAAAAAAACAGTAATGGGAGGGTGGAGGAAACAAACGAGGTTGCTATCATATTAGGTCCAGGGACAATTCTGATAGGGTAAGTGTACAGTAGAAAGTAAGGGGAGGAGATAGGAAAAGGGAGAAGGGAAAGGAGGAGAGAAAAGAGAGTAAGCAGTCAAAAAGAGTGGAGAAGCAAGAGTGGAGAGCGAATACAATTGCAGAAGTCAGTAGTAACACATTATGTTGCAAGCCAGGATACAAGATGAAGATGGGAACAGCATGATTCAGGGCCACCATGAGTACAAGATGCAAAGGAAGTCCAGCATGAGAGTTGAGAAGGAGCGACACACCGTGAATGAATGATTTAATTTATAATCATCTTCCCTTGTGCTTCTCCTGTGTCTCCCTGAAACAAACAAAGTTCCTATTGTCAAATAGGAACTCCCGTCCCCTGCACACCAATTGGTATTGGAAATCAAAATTCCAAACAATATTTAAATAGCTTAAGTAATTCAAATCAGTTTTGTATTTAGGTAACCAATTTTTGTTGTGACAATTGTTTTCAAAAACATTCAAGGATACATGCTATCAAGAATGTTTTTAATCAAGAATCAAAATAGGAGTTCAATTCACTCAATAGTATCACATTATATTAATCATGAGCTCTACGCGTTTCGAGAGTGAACCTCTCTTCTCCAGGAGCAATACATCATATTTTTCACAGAATAATTTCAATGAGAATGCTTTAAACAAAAAAATGTGAAGTTTCTTTTGACAAAGGAATTTTTGACAAAAATATTTTAGCAATTCAATGGCTGCCTATTTTACATTTAATATAGACATGATTGCATTGTTCAACTAAATTGTCTTGTGTGTCTTCAAAAAGATAATTTGACTGTTGGGTTATGGAAACATGATGTCGTGGCACAATTCTCTGAAAATCTGTGGATAATATTAATATATAAATAATATTAGTATTGTGTAACTCAGTGGGAGTTCTACTGTTAGTCAGGTAAGATGTTGTAAGTACCTGTATGATGATGCAGCATGTAACAAGGGAATTCAGATATCCAGATGCTTGGTCGTGCAAAATCTTGTCCTATAAAGGTAGATAAATTCGATACATATGTTTCTCTTGTTTACTAAGTGTTAAGCTCAACATATTATCACCATCTATGTGAATCGACTGTTCTATACACTCACCTATTCGCTAGTGTGCTTTATCTGGTACAGTCAACGTTCTTCTCGTGTCTGTATCTGTTCTTTCATTGGATTTAACATTACGTTGTCCAAGTTTCGAAAATCACTTATCTTTTTGTATTCGATTTTCTAAAGAATGACAATATGTGTCAGTCAGTGATAATTTCTAGATGTTATTCGCTATCTTGTTAATGTTGTATAAACGAAGCTTACCTCTGCTCCTGCGTGCACTAGCCGTTGGTACTTCTTTCCAATTCCCGTCAGTGAAGAGCAATTAATTTGCGCATGGTTCCTAAAGTAGTCATGTGATGTTGATCACATGTCTACACAGATTTTGGGAAAGGTAGTTTCTCTATATGAAATGTTGCGCGGTAGTCGCCTTAGTAGTTCCTAAAGTAGTCATGTGATGTTAATCACATGGTTACACGGGGTTCGTAGTTTCTCTGTGTGACCAAGTCATAGATTTAAATTGCCACGACATCATGTTTCCATTACCCCACAGTCAAATTATCTTTTTGAAGACACACAAGACAATTTAGTTGAACAATGCAATCATGTCTATATTAAATGTAAAATAGGCAGCCATTGAATTGCTAAAATATTTTTGTCAAAAATTCCTTTGTCAAAAGAAACTTCACATTTTTTTGTTTAAAGCATTCTCATTGAAATTATTCTGTGAAAAATATGATGTATTGCTCCTGAAGAAGAGAGGTTCACTCTCGAAACGCGTAGAGCTCATGATTAATATAATGTGATACTATTGAGTGAATTAAACTCCTATTTTGATTCTTGATTAAAAACATTCTTGATTGTATGTATCCTTGAATGTTTTTGAAAACAATTGTCACAACAAAAATTGGTTACCTAAAGACAAAATTGATTTGAATTACTTAAGCTATTTAAATATTGTTTGGAATTTTGATTTCCAATACCAATTGGTGTGCAGGGGACGGGAGTTCCTATTTGACAATAGGAACTTTGTTTGTTTCAATGATATATGTGACTTTCTGATACCAGAGTAGGTTTTTTCTCCTCGGCACCCTTTAAGATTGACAAGTTGTGTGAGCATTTTTTGGCTCTGATTATTTTGTAAAATTAACAAAATTACCTCTTACCCAAAGGTGTGCAGTCTCTCTCGCATATGTTCTCCTGTGTCTCCCTCTCATAAAGTGAGTGCTAGCATAATAGACAAGAAGTATATCAGTAATGGTCCTCCCTACAGGGGAGATCATAAGTAGATTTGATTTAGTAATATGCAACCTCACACAAGCCACTGGTGTGGGGAATATCACAAATGGTCTTGGTCTTTCAGTAATAGACACTCTGTGAGAGTCACTGGAGTGGGAAGAATCAAAGGGACTCCTACCTTGCTTGGACCAATGAAGTAAACAGTATGGATTAACAGAATCAGGAAAACAACAATAAGTGCTGTGCATGCAGATATTATGCACCAATACATTAATCACCACCATCTACAATTTTCCACACGTCATAGAGTTTGCTTACTTTTCAAAACTGTACCATTCTCGATGGTCCCTTTTGTGCCTATATACTGTTTTAAGGAAGGAAACAACCTTTTCAATCAGGCAACTCTGTTAAATGGTCAGGTAAGTGCAGGATCTGTTCAAATATCACCCAAGCAGCTTCCTGATCGCAGGGCCATTTTTAGAATCATGCACGAAAGTGCCTATATCAACACTGCGCCGAACAAGAGCAGGATAAGCTCAAAGAATGAAAACGAAAACATTGAGAAGGAGCCTATGGTCATCGGCATCTGTCCTGACCATTGAATTAACCAAACAGAAACTTAGTGAGGAATGAGTCTGGAAACTGCTCACATTTCCAGTCGTCAAATTTACACTCTAGGTTTGGCATATTTAGTACGTTAACACTTTCTAAAGTCCAATTCAAAAGATTCCTGTGACTAACAAACTGAGTTTGCACTCCTGCTATAATATCTATAAAGAGTGTCTGGGGTGAGCCACCATCCAAATGCACAATTCCATGTATTTCATCAGCAACCTTAGCGTTCTCCTTCCTCGTCATCGATCGGGTCTGCACATGCTGAACTTCTTCTCCTTATCTTACTTCCGAATCGATAGTCGAGGTGCGTCAGTCTCACCAGAGTATGGCTTTACGATGCTTAAATGGATCCAAGCATGTCTCTCTTGGACGTTTATTGCTGAGGGAGTAATGTTTTCCACAATATAGGTACCACTAAAGCGTGGCCCGTGCCACTTCCTGGTGAAATTACATATTAGGACGGGATCTCCAATAAAAAGTGTGGCTACATGCAGTAATTCCGAAGCGCTGGTGGCTGAATGGACTTCATCTGTGTCCTGAGTCTGACCCCCTTTGCGTTTGAGTTGATCTGAAATGACGGAGATACTAGCGATTATACATGTCAAATAAGCATGTTACTAATTTCCTAACATTTCTGCAGTCTTCTGGGCATCACTTCTGCTCCTTGATGAAGGAGACAAAGGCATTCACTTTTGCCTGCCAGTCACTAGCTCATGGAGTGAGAGGCAGTGGTTTTACCCATGCTGATTCCTTAATGCATACAATGCAAGTGGCAGGCAATACAGCCATCCCTTATACAGTTTCAATTTGAGTTTTGCAATTCTATCTTTAAGGAGACCGTTGAGTCTCTCAAATATACCATTCGCTTGTGGGAGATAAGCAGAAGAAAACGTGTGCTTAATGTTCAATAATAGACTAATCTGTTCAAATGCTTCATTAAAAAAATCAGGCCCAATGTCGGACCTCAGCACTTCACACACTCCCCACTCCCCATCTGGGAAAGACTTCTCAGACTAAAATCTTCACTGCGCAGGTAACATGAGGTGCATACAAGGACCTGTTTGATCCACATGGAAAAGGGACATACCACCACTATCATATACCTGTATCCACTACATACTTGCAGCATATCAACATCATTGATATGTAAATGCTGAAAAGGAGCGATCAGTCCAGGAATCACTCCTCTGATAGTTTGCAGTGTATACCCAGCAGTGAACTTTTGACATACAATGCAATTTACTACATAAAATGCAATGTGCTCTAACAGATTTATGTAACAATTATCAGAATTCCTCTTCGTAGTTCTTCAATAACGTAGTGTAGAAGAAGAATTCTTCCTACCAATGTGTCCCTCTGGCATTCTTGAACACATTGCCAGAGGGACCAATTAATGGAAAGATGGACCCCACGAGACACCAAGCTGCAAAAGAATACAAGCACTGTTTAACAAAAGAAACTGAATTTACGCACTTTAAACAACCACAAGGATTACACCAACCTGTGCAAGATAGGTTGAATAATTCAATGTGTGACTCTGAATGCACAGGGAGCAGGTGTCAGGATAACCTGAACAGGAAAAGCAAATGAGCAATTATCTGATGCCCTTGAAACCATATAATTACATGGCAAAAACTATTTAGAGTTGAAAAGAACCATTTTACCAGAGCTTTGTGAGGTAGGCGCACCAAGATGACAACAAAGAATGGGGCGCCAATATGCCTAGTGGCAGATTACAAGACCCTTTGATTGCAGGAGGAGTTTCCCACATAGTGTGTGATCGCGTTTCCTCAAAGAAATGCAGCAAATGTTTATTCTGACGAGGAAGCACAAAGGTAGCTAAATCCCACAGAGCGCGTGTTTGTGTTTCCTCAGAGAGGGGCAGCAAGTCCAGGAAGTGGAACGAGTCCCACCATGTACGCATTCTTGTTTCCTTAGAGAGGGGCAGCAAGTCCAGGAAGTGGAACGAATCCCACATAGTGTGAGTTCGCGTCCTCAAATGTTGCAGAGGTAAGGCAGCAGAGCGTTCTAAATACAGTGCTAAACAAAAGTTTGCCAAAAACAGGTAAGGAAGTCTGAATTTAGATCCAAGATACGTAGTCAGGTCAAAGTCCATAGAGAACACCGGAAGCAAACAAATCCAACAAGGGTCAGGCAGGAGAGCAAAACACAAGGCAGAGTAATAACAGTCCAATAACCAAAAAGATTAGCGAGGCAAGAAACAGAGCATACTTTGTATTTTCAGAAGTGAGGTTGCACTGAAGGGGTAGAGCTGTTATAGGGTAGCTCACATGACTGCCCGTACTTCCTGAAGCGGAAGCAATGCCATTGTTTCAATGGCAATTGCCAGCTGTGAAGCATGCTCTTTCTCCTGCATGTTTTTCTTAAAGGGGAAGTGTACGGAAGGACTCTGAAAGGACGCTGTGGTTTCTTCTGCATCTTCATACCCTTCTTTAGCCCACTCATTTTACTGTTAACCATTACAGTTAAGTACAAACCAATCCTCTGCAATATCTGCTGTGAGTCTTTCCCTAGTTACATGCGCTCAGTAGTGCAGCTGTTCAAGCTCTACCCTTAACAATGCTACTGGCATCACTGGCTTTTAAGTGCTGGCAATAATGCTTCAGAGGGGGATAAAGAACATCACCTTTGTTTCCATAGCTCTTACTCTTTCTGTGGTGCACTGCCTTGAACTTCCTGCAGCTGTTTTCTCGATAAATGATTAAACCCTTAAATTACGTCCATAATCGTGACTGTACATCTTGAGTATGAAAACTTGAAATATCTGGTGAATATGTAACCCTCTTGTCCTCTACATCTGTGGCTTCATTCCCACGAGATATGAAGTCAATTTGCTTAGTATGTGCTGCACATTTAATTATTGCTATGGCTACTAAGAGTTGTGGTGCCTTAATAATCATGTCCAATAATGCTGCATGTTGCACTGGAGTGCCATCCGCTTGGAGGTAGCCCCTCCTTTTCCAATGTGCTAGCCGTGAGTACATGGTTGACGTCACATAAGCAGAGTCACTCTACACTATCACTTCCTGCCCTGCATGATTTCGAGCGTGACAATAAGCACCACCAATTCTGCTGCTTCCGCTGAAAAGTGAGATGGTAGTCTTGCACGTGCTACCACCTCAAGTTCTCCATTTGCTCTGTGTCTCAACACAGCTGATCCAGAATGCCTATCCCCGCTAGTTTGATGACTTTTTGAAGAACCATCAATAAAGAAAATCCCCCCTGCTAACCCATTTTTCTTTACGTGCAGGATGTCCTCGTAGAAATCTTCATAGTTTGCACAATCATGCACATGCTCACCCTCTACCACAGGCTAGGCTACAAACGTGGCAGGGTTCACTATTTTACACCTGACTATTTTGATGGCTGGATTCTATATAACCACCTCATATGCAGAAGCTCTCTGAGATGTCAATGTACCCTTAGGTTTTTCCAAAATGGCAAACAAAGCGTGCTCCACAAAGAGTGTCATAGAACACCCCATCACAATACTGGTACACTTCTCAGTTGTGAACGCGGCTGCTGCCAGCCACTGTTCACAAGGAAAGTGCCCTTTCATAACTGGATCCAGAATCTCACTATAATATGCCAGAGGTTTGTACCCTAGTTTAGTCCTCTGTGTAAGCACTGCTGTCATGACTGTCCCATTTGTTTGTGAAAATAACTCCTCATCATAATTGGGAATTCCTACAACTGGAATTGTACAAATTGCTTTCTTCAACTCTTCAAACCCTTGCTCCATTTCCTCAGTCCATTCTATTTTTACCTTATTCACTTGTGCTTTCTTCAGAGCCCTTGTCTGCCAGGCTAGTCATTAACAGAATCGAGTCTTGTCTGCACTCATATTCTGTTGTGCTACAAACCAAAATATCATCTACGTGCTGTAGCTCAATGCTTTCCAAATCAATATTGCCTAAGTCTACTTGGAGGGCATTATTTAAGATCGATGGAGACTCGGAGAAACCTTCAGGCAAGCAAGTGCTTTTCAGTCTAGTTTGCCAAAACGTAAATGACATAAATTCTTGGGAGTCCTTATGCAACGGGATTGAGAAAAACACATTTTTCAAATCAATCACTGTAAAGTATCGTGCTTCTGTTGGGATAGTACACAATATTGTCGCCGGATTGGGACTAAAGGAAACTCTGCCTCTACAATCTGGTTAATCAGTCTCATGTCTTATATGAATCTTCATGACCCACACTTCGATTTCTTGATCGGATACAGCGCGGTATTACACAGTGACTCTGAAGTCACTAAGATACCTTGTTACATCAGGGCTGAAATAGTCTTAAAAATACATTTATCTGTCTCTCGAGACATGGGTACTGGCTTGCTTGAGGTAAAATTGCTTCTGGCTTCAGCTTAATCTTAACCTCCACTACCCCTTCAATAGGCCTATGTCATAGGGGCCTGTAGTCCATAAAGAATTTGGTACTTTTTCCAAGTGTTCATCAAAAAATGCTGGATGATGTTGTACTATTACCGTTCACAGTGGGATCTCTCTTTTCTCTATTCTGATCCAATATGTAATACTCATCTCGAATATTACTTTACCATCCGATGGATCATATGTAAACATGTGTTCATCAGTGACGTCAACCAGTCTATTCCCTTCCCCAGTGAAAATCGCTGTAAACCATGGCCTACCTACGTCATCTGTTCCTTTGAGCATGGCCATTTCCCCTGGCACTATGGCTTAATTTAACTCTAGGGGAATAGTATGCCCCCCCTCTTCGTCCATAGATATCTGTGGTCTGAACAAACTTTCATCAGGTATTCTCATAATCTTTCCCATTAAGTCAGGTAGCCATGTCCAAAGAATGCATACCTCATAAAGAAAAATGTCTGACTCTAGTGGCATTCCTCGCAGAGCCATTTTCCCTGTCAATACCAATATAAATTTGCCCACATTCATATAATGTATCCCTGTAGTAGAACACACTATGCCTTCCTCAGTAAAAGAAATCAACATGTTAAGCTTTGTCATGAAATCTCGTTCTTGAATGTTAACCAGTGTCTGCCTTGAATACAATAATGGAACAGACATGTCACATGGAGACTGGTAATTTGTCAGTGAAAGGAACTCAACTCGTAGCTCCAGAGAATCCTTCAGCATTCATAGCATTTCCCGACATTGGATATTTTCCCTCTTGTATACATGAACGAGTAGCCCCAGTGTTTACTAAAAAAGAAAAATATTTGCCTTCTATCGTCACATCAACCCTTGGTTCCTCTTGGGGGTCTGGTGTCACTTGTAGTACTGAACACATCAATTCACCCTGTGAGCTGTCCTGTTGGGATACATGCATTTCCCAGTACCTGGGAAAGAACATCCTCACACCACAGTGACATCCACTACTCTAGGTATCAATAACTGTCCCGTGTTTGCATTCTGATGTATCTGCATGGGTGCTTGTTGTGACTGTCCTTGTGGTGGATTCAGTGGTACTTTCTATGGCTGCAATGCCTGTTTCATTTGCGACATTGTGCTTGATACACTGTCTGATCTTGGGCAAACACATCCATAGCTTGTGAGCTATGTGATGGAGGATAAGCTGTCCCCCCTCTTGAGAATTGCCGATTCTGTACATACCCTTGGCTTCCCCACATGCGTGCAATGTGCCCTGTCATTCTACATGTCCAACATACAAGAGGAGCTGTTCTGATTTGTCCCCCTTAGTTAAATCATCCTTGAACATTCTGATTATCATTCGGAATATTCTGAAAACCGCTGTGATTATTCTGAAAACCACCCCTTCCTCGGTAGCCTATTCCTCTGCCTCGCAGTATTAATCCATTCCCTCCTTGATCCATTTGGCACTGATTATTCACCTGTGATAGACCCAATGTTTGCTGTATTCCCAATCTACCTCCAATTGTCAAAACCGCCCCTTGTATGGAATATTTTGACAATTTCTTCTGAACTAACTTGGCTTCCACAAGTTTTCTAGCATCTTCCCTCTTCTTATGTTTCTCTTGTACCAGCCGACAGTGATGCACTATGGTCAATTGTATTTCTGATCATGGCTTCCCTTCCATTACCACTAGTTTCTTGAGCTGTCTCTGTACCTGTTCTAGCAATCCTTGACATAAAATGTGGTAAAATACTGCCACAGTCTTTCCCCACGGTTCCCACATTTCAAGAGTCCAGCGTTGCTGAATGCTTTGAATGTAAGCAAGCAGATCTTCCTCTTCTCTCATCTTACATGACATAATTGCAACCATTTCTGATGTATTAGTATACTGCACCCTGAGGGTTCTGCAGACATCTGATCTACAATTATTAAATGGCGCTCCATCATGCGCTGTGTTCTGTGCTATGACAGTAGAATAACCTGCTCTCGTCCAACTGTCATCAGCCCTTTTCCATAAGAATGGCTGCTAGGAGACCCTTAATGTCCCCTATTGCTAAAGTATTTCCCCTGTTATTTTCTCTAGCTCATAGATCCATTTTCCAGCACCCACCGAAACTGGGAAGTTTACATCTTAAATTATCCTTATCCATTTGTGGCCATGGAATATACTGTGGTCTGACCCGTCCTTTCTCCAATCGTGGGACTGTGTGAACCCAAATCCATAATCGGCTCCCATTTTCTGCCTATCCATAGTGGGGGACAATGGTCCCCAATCGCCATCTACCTGGCAATGACCTCAGCCTGCTCACAACTGGTGGTGTCTCTCTCCCTATGTGATTGTCCTTTAGGATGCTCTGTATACACTATAGGATCTGGTGTCCTATCTTTAGGCTGCTCTAGATCAGACCATCTTACTTCCTTGACTGTCTGCAGACATCCCATGGGCTGCATGCTCTTCCTCCCTCCTCCCCACAGAAGGTTTCTATCTCTTCATCTGACATATCTAGCCACCACAGCAAGTATGGCTCTCATCCCCTTCGCCCTTTTTTAAAGTGAGCCTATCTAAGGAAAAGGCTCTATGCTTGAGAGTGAACAGGTCTCTTTCTTCGCTTCGTGATTGGAAGACCAGGGATCGATCACTCTTCCCTCGGCTTCCCGATTTACGACCTTCCCCCAAGTCTTGATAAGCCTTACTGAGCCTGTCTCAGATGCTCCCTATGTCAACATTTTCTTCTAGGGCTACCTTATAAGGCCCTGACGTTGTTCCCTGTAATGGGAGGAACTCCTCCATATTGCCCCATGATATCACTGGACTCGGTTACATCAACTCTTTCTGAATGCGATTAATATATAGCTCTCCCTCTGTCCCCTTTTTTGCTCCATTTCTTCATCTAACTCTCATTGCTTTCTCGCTTCCCATCTAACTCTTTCATCTTCTTGTCTTTTCTCCTCATTTCTTTATTTGCTCTACGCTTTTCTTCTTCTCTTTGTCTTTGCATTATTTTATCCCTACATTTCTGTGCTTCCTCCTCTTCTCTCTTCCTTTCTTGCTTATCTTGTTCTTCAATTGCTCTCTGTATGTTGTCATACTTTCTTTGCTCCTCACCCTTTCTTCCTTCTTTTGCTGTTCATCCTGATACATCTGTTCTTGCCTCTGTCTGTTCTTTCTCTTATGTTCATCCTCTTTCAGTCTCTTTTCTCAGTCCCTGTCTTATCTATCCGTTCGCCTTGATCTTCCCTTTGCCCGACTTCCTCGATTCTTTTCCCATCAAGTTTGAGCAACATCTGTCCTCCCATCCATTTGTTCTCTGTGAGCTTTACCTCGTCTCCTTTATCATTTTCTCCTTTCCATCTCTTAATCTCTCGTTCTATGTCTGTGGTTACATGCAATCATTTTATTTTCTTCTCCTTGTTCTGTAAGACCTTAAAGATCTCCTCCTTTCTTCTACACTCTTCTGGACTAACGTCACTGCTATAAGCAGGCGGTTCATATATCGGATTACTATACCCTGTTGCTGATTTTAGTTCTTTTAATGGATACAATCCTACGTCTTCTGTACTGTCACTGTTTCTTTCCGGCGAGGTAAGGGGAGCAGAAGTTTCAAAACCTTCCTCCCTACACCGAGAAAGCATCCACTCCTCAGGTGGCGGGGCCTCCGGCTCTGCAAAAACAAAGAGGTGATGGTTGGAAGGTTTAGAATTAATCTTAACCACTGGCATTGCTCTGGGAAACCGTCCAGACCATCGTTCTTCACCTGCCAAGCCATTACAGAGGGGGAAAGACCATGTGCAATTCAGGCTTGGTCCCACCCCAAAAGGGGCAGTCCAGCCCGAACTGCTAGGTACATCCCTTCTGCACGAGACCACAAGCATCCCCAAACATGTTTTGGCCTTGTTGGGCCTCATCAGTGAGGAGTAGCTTGGGTCTCTAGGCCAGGCAGGCACAGGACCCACATCGGGGCATACCCGTCCCACTCGGGGTGACAAATCAAAAATAAAGAGGTCAGGGCTGGAAGGTTTAGAATGAATCTTAACCACTGGCATTGCTCTGGGAAACCGTCCAGACCATCGTTCTTCACCTGCCAAGCCATTACAGAGGGGGAAAGACCATGTGCAAATCAGGCTTGGTCCCACCCCAAATGGGGCAGGCCAGCCTGAACTGCTAGGTACATCCCTTCTGCACGAGACTACAAGCATCCCCAAACATGTTTCGGCCTTGTTGGGCCTCATCAGTGAGCAGTAGCTTGGGTCTCTAGGCCCAGCAGGCACGGGACCCACGTCTGGGCATACCCGTCCCACTCGGGGTGACAAAGCAAAAACAAAAAGGTGATGGCTGGAAAGTTTAGAATGAATCTTAACCACTGGCTTTGCTCTGGGCAACCGTCCAGACCATCGTTCTTCACCTGCTAAGCCATTACAGAAGGGGAAAGAACATATGCAAATCAGGCTTGGTCCTACCCCAAAAGGGGCAGTCGAGCCCGAACTGCTAGGTACATTCCTTCTGCATGAGACCACAAGTCTCCCCAAAAATTTTTCGGCCTTGTTGGGCCTCATCAGTGAGGAGTAGCTTGTGTCTTTACGCCCAGCAGGCACGGGACCAACATCTGGGCATGCCCGTCCCACTCGGGGTGACAAAGCAAAAACAAAGAGGTGATGGCTGGAACGTATAGAATGAATCTTAACCACTGGCATTGCTCTGGGCAACCGTCCAGACCATCGTTCTTCGCCTGCCAAGCCATTACAGAAGGGGAAAGACCATATGCAAATCAGGCTTGGTCCCACCCCAAAAGGGGAAGTCCAGCCCGAACTGGTAAGTGCATCCATTCTGCATGAGACCACAAGCATCCCCAAACATGTTTCAGCCTTGTTGGGCCTCATCAGTGAGGAGTAGCTTGGGTCTCTAAACCCAGCAGGCACGGGACACATGTCTGGGCATACCCGTCCCACTCGGGGTGACAATGCAAAAACAAAGAGGTGATGGCTGGAAGGTTTAGAATGAATCTTAACCACTGGCATTGCTCTGGGCAACCGTCCAGACCATCGTTCTTCGCCTGCCAAGCGATTACAGAAGGGGAAAGACCATATGTAAATCAGGCTTGGTCCCACCCCAAAAGGGGCAGTACAGCCCGAACTGCTAGGTACATCCCTTCTGCACGAGATCACAAGCATCCCCAAACATGTTTCGGCCTTGCTGGGCCTCATCAGTGAGGAGTAGCTTGGGTCTCTAGGCCCAGCAGGCATGGGACCCACGTCTGGGCATACCCGTCCCACTCGGGGTGACAAAGCAAAATTAAAGAGATGATAGCTGGTCATTTTCTAGAGCTCTAAAATAGCTAACCTCTTCTCCAAATTCTTCCCTGTGCATGCAGCATGCAATTATTTGGTCATCTGTTGCACTACCGCTTTTGACAGGGATCCCCCTTGTGGCCATGGCATAAACATTTTATCTTCTGTGCCCTTTAACCATTCCACACTACACTGTTTGAGTTTAGGCATATGTTTTGGCAGTGTTTTACACAGGTGCATCAATGGAGTAACCTCTCCCATTGTTCTGAGTCTCAATTGTCTGTCAATACTTACTGTCATTTACACAGATATGTTTCAGAAAAACAACAAATATGAGCGCATAAACCTGTTTATGCGCCGCATATTTATAACCTGATTGGGGTTTGAAATTACTCCTTCTAGACCTGGCTTAAGGTAGGAAAATTGGGCTCTCAAAACGCTCTTTGTTTTACTTCAATGCTCTTCGTTATACTTTAAACACTCCTTGTTATACTTTAAACAACCCCCTATTACTTGTCTTCATTACCACAATCCCATCCCCTTACTTTTCCAGTCCCCTCACTCTCCTCACTATTCGCTCTTCAGCTCAAGGCATTCGGTATCGTCTCCCAACCTCCAATCGACTGCTGTCAACTTACGCCTGCTGAGTGCCTGTGGAAATCAGGAAGGGATTTTGTCAAAGAGGGACCCATGCCACCTATCGATTTTCTTGCAAGTATTCTATATTGGCCGCTCTCCTCAGGAAAGTTCGCAATCTTCTAGCTAGATGGTGGAGGGTCTCAGATTGTCCAAAATACTGGAAACTTACCAGTCAATGTTTTTTTTAAACCATCCTATCACTGCTACCACTTGAACCCGTAGGCCCTTTAAGCGAGGTAACGCTTCATTTGATGGATGGGGATGCTGAATTTACTCTTACACCAATAATAAGACAGACTCATGAAGTTGGCAATGCATAACTGTTTTGTTAAAAATTGCCTGAAACAGGGAGTACACATGACATCAACAGACATCTCACAGCATATCTCTCAAAGATTTACATGAAAAAATACACATTTATAGTAAACTAAGGAAACATATCTGGGGTTGTGGTTGGCCTACGGGGATCATCTTGGTATACTTTCTATGGGGGATAGGATTATGATTGGGTCTCTATAGTCTTGTGGACAATGATGCCCACGCCTAGTGCAAGTCATCTCCATTGTCATCAAATACACGTTACATTGGCTTTCAAACTATAGGGCTCCTTGCTACATGGCCCGCTACAATTGGTTGGCACACATGTACCCTTCTGGAATATTTCACTCACTAGCAGCATGCAAGGTGGTACCCGAGGTGCTTGCGGGTGGACTTGACAATGCCTCCCCACCCAATTAGCCTGCTGTCTGCCATTCGAATTGTCTTTGAACTTGGCTTTGCAAAGTATCACTCTGCCTGAGAATAGAGGGGAGTGCAAGCATGTTCTTATCTTCAGTCTCGATGTAGCTTGCCCAAAGTCTATTTCCATCTACCCCATGTGACGGGAGACCGTGTTTTAGCTCATTCTACGCATTTAATACTATTAAATGAATAAAACGTGGCACTCATCATGTTTTTCCATTGTACCTCAACAGAAGCTCACCTCACTTCTCACGTTCATTGTATCTTCTTTGAATAGATAACCAGTTTCTTGGCTGCCTCAACCCTTCACACTGCCAGACAACCTTCTCGATTCTTCCTCCATCTTCAGCTGCCTTTCTCTACTGTGCCACACTTTCAGCCCTTTTTGCTACTGAGGTCCTGGTTTGCTAAAATATGACATGGAACATCCAGATTCTATACACCTATATATATATTGGCGGCACCACCAGCAGTCTATTCACTACGTATAGCCATCCTTCATTGTTACTTAGTCTACTTGCGTTTCAGCATCTGTACAATTATAAAATGGCTTGCATTTTCTTCAGTGCTTTTCACACATGCAATCTTCACTCTGCACATGAAATGTTACTCGATTCTTTACTTCGTCATCAGACTATTTATGATCTATATACTTTCTTCCTTGGCATCTCTTCTTGGTACGTCATCTCTGCTTCATGTGACGTACCAAGTCTCTTGCATTCATTGCTTTACACTTCTACAGGGACCTCCTTTAAGAGACTGTCATCTCTCCGTGGGTACGTCATATAGGCTTTTTTTCAATGGACCTTGTTTCGAGGATTCTTTGTTGGATAGGTACCATTACTACCGTCGTGCATTCCAGGATTTCCAGTAGGGTCATTTGACTCCGGCGCTACACTATGAAAGGGTGATGCCCATGCCATCAGTTTTTCATTCATCAGTAAGTGATGACTACGATTAAATAGGTGTGCCATCTAAAGAAATGTACAGTTAGATGTGGCTAGATGAACTGTTCACTTCTTTATTTGTGATTCAACATCACTGTGACCTCGACCGTAAGCACTGTCACTTCAGAAGAAGTTCTAGTAATATACCAATGTGTACTCTGTTACTACTAAGCACAAAATTCACTTTGATGATTACTTTCCAACTCTTTTAGAGGCATTACACAGCACACGTGTGTTTTTCAGAATGTAAAGGTTACTATGGTATGATTGTTCTTATCAATGGTGAAAACAAAACACAGGCATGTGATGTGGTCTTTTTCACACTGGCAGTGTCAGTGACAGAGCTTCTTATTACGGTAGTAGCTCAGGCAGGTTCAGTTGGGTGCACCAATGGAAACCTCCAGGACCCTTTCTTTGTCAGACATCTGTCTGTTGATACAAATGTGATTACTGTGATTAGTTCTCTACCTGCCCGAATTTGCCTTAATTTCCTTTTCTCTAGCAATAGTAACAGGAAGAAAAATAGCAATGATGGGGAGGACAGATGCTGTTTTCTTTGTGTTATGTTTCTCTTGACCTTCAGTTGCACTCGCTTTCACATATTCAGGACCAACAGTAGCATGTTATTATTGTCATCACTATAGAGTATCCATAATTCATTATTCTTGCTTCTTCCAGGGTCTGCAGTAGTCTGCATAGGGTCACTGGCATCATCACAGCCAGAAAGAGGGAATGGTGATAAATGACTTACCATGGTCTTTTCCTCACTTGCAGCACTATTCCCACCTGCTTCTTAAGAATTGTTCTGGTCTGTAAAATAGCTGGATCCTTTTGCTTTTTTCTATAACCTGGCAATCCTCCTGGGACTGTACCTCACCGCCAATGTTTTTTTTCCAGCACTACAGTGTCAGTCACCTGCATTTTCCCAGATTTCAAGACTGATCATGCCCTGGAATCAGCAGCACTACTTTATTCACTATTGCATCCACTGCCAGTGGTTGCACCACATACAACAAATAGTGATTGCTTGAGTAGACGTTGTCCAAAGAATTGGAATAGTTTGACCCTAGTTAAAGTAACATTGACGGTTTACATGGAGGTAGGAACTTTCTTTTTTGTTCTAACTTAATTTTCTGAGCCATTTTTGGCTTCTCAGGAAATAGAATCTTAATTGCTTGGTCTACGCACATGAAAATGAAATAATATATATATTCTGTGTAGTGGCTGTGTACTTATGGTTAAGTTGCTAATCCCATAGGAAGAGCACTTTGTGGGTGGCTTATAACTTCGCAGCACCTGGACGAATTTGGTGAGGTTTTGTCCAAGGGGGGGGAAAGTTACAAGGGGGGGTCCCAAATGTCTTTTTTCCCATAGACTGAATGGGAAAAAAACTTTGCTCACGCTTACATCCCAAACCGCTGAATGGATTTCCACCAAATTTGCGGCAGGAGCAGCGGCTTGGTCCCAAAAGCGTGCTTTTGTAAATTTGGTGAAAATCCGTCCAGTAGTTTTTTTTTTTTCAAATGACCAAAAAGTAGGTCACAA
The DNA here is from genome assembly GCF_040938575.1 of Ambystoma mexicanum. Lineage (NCBI taxonomy): Eukaryota > Metazoa > Chordata > Amphibia > Caudata > Ambystomatidae > Ambystoma > Ambystoma mexicanum. The sequence goes on along the minus strand of NC_090933.1, from coordinate 654,574,516 downwards.
AAATTAGTGATATCTATGTCTGCTGCGCGGACACAATTCCCTGTTCACTCCCCGGACAGTGTCCTGATTGGCTAATCGGCTTGCATCACGTCCAAGGACATGCATCGTGTTCGCTGATTGGATGGTGAAGAGCGTGAAGTGCGTCAGATTTTTGGAAACGCCCGCCATCTTGTATTCGTGGACAGCGGCCGATGTCCGCGGACATTGCAGTAAAAACACAACATTACACTTGTCAAACTTATCAAATAATCTCTGGTGAGGTGAGGGGTTATGAGGATGGGATGGGATATGGCTGAAACAAGCAAAAAAATGGGTGGTTTTTGCCGCGAAAGTCTGCAAACAGTTTGGATGTTCGCGAACAGTCCTGTGAAAGTTCACAGACACCTTAGAATTACAGGGTTGGTGAAATGCAGGTTTTGGATGGCTTATAACTTTGGCGCCCCTTAATGGAACTGCATGAAATTCTGCATGTATATTTCTATCCTGATTCTGAGTGAGTATGCAAAGTATGGTCGGATTCTGTCATGAGGGGGCAAAATTAGAGGGGGGGTCCCAAATTAATGTAAAGGCTTATAAATGAGGTGCCATTTGACGAATCTACACTTAATTTGGGAAACTGATAATACATTTAGATATGAATGTTATTGCGGAGTTTGGTGGGATTCTGTCAAGAGGGAGTAAAATTAGAGGGGGGAAACAAAACATAGTAAAGGCTTGTAAATGTGGTGACATTTGACAAATGTACACAAAGGTTTGCAAAAAGATTATAGATCTAGATATAGATGTTTTCGTTAATTCTGAATGGATTTTGTCAAGTGGGGGCTAGGTTATATGACGATTGTATGTGCATACATTTGACACTTTTGAAAAAATAAAGCATGGAAAGATTTCCAGCAAACTTGCGTAAGGAGCATTGGTAAGGACCTACAAGCATGGTTTTGCAAATGTGCCAGTGTTTTATTATTTGACAAGTGTCATATTGTAGCTACAAAAAATAGTGCCATACCTTTAGTGACTGAGGGATAGCCTGTGGCCATGGGCAGTGGCCAGATTATCCGAGTCATGGAATAAGGTCATGATCCGGACAATCTGGCTACTGGCCATGACCACAAGGAACAAAACATAAGATTAAAGTGGCCATGCCCACCTGGGACTGGCTTTGTGGTAAAGTTATTTGAAATTAGGATAGATTTGAAAGGGAAGAAAAATGTGCTTGTGGTAATATGTATTGTATTGCATTGTTTATTTATTTATAGAGCGCAACTGGCCGTTAAGCAAACTGGCATTTGCAAGAAATGAAAAACTTAGGTTACAGGTACAAGAATATTATACATTTCTTAAGTTACAGGATCATATATCAGGCATTTCTTATGTTACAATGTCACATGACTTGCAATGTCACATGATTTACAAGTAGGATATGCTACAGTTTCAAGTATTTACATTAAATATAAATAATATTTAATGCAGTTGAGGCTTTTAACAGACATTAGTGTGAAGCCAGAGTTTGACGTTAGCTTTGAACGCATGGAAGGATGGGGTGGCCCTGAGTGAGTCTGGAATAGAGTTCAAGATAAAGCTGCTAGTACTGGGAAGCTGGTCCATCCAGTTCTTTTCAGTTTAAAGATGGGGATTTTGATACTATTTGAGTGGGCCTTTCTGATGGGACGTTCGGAAGTGTGCTTTGTGAATTTCTCTGTGAGGTATCCAGGTGCTTAATTGTTCAGACAGTTGTGTGTAATGTTCAGAGTTTTAAGTTTGATACGGTCATTGATAGCCAGCCAGTTGACAGCTCTTCTTTGGTCAGATATGTGTTGCCCTTTGGGAATTCCTAGAGCTGTTCTTAGGGCATTGTTCTGCAGAGTTTGGAGTTTGTTGGTGTTGTGTTTACTGGTGCCTAGGTACAGTGCATTGCAGTAGTCTAGTTTGGAGAGGATGAGGGCTCTCGCTATGGTGGTACAGCTGTCTGTGGACAGATATGGTTTGCAGGCATGAATAAGTTTGCAAGTGTAGCTAGTTGCTGAGGCTGTAGCATTAACTTTCTTGTCGAGGGTGAGAGCTGAATCTAAGTAGAATCCTAAGGTTTTAACTTCCTTGGCTACCTTGATTTTGATGCCATCAATAGTGATGGAATTGTACAAATGGGATAATTTGTTAAGGTTACTGGTAGACCCGATGATTAAGAGCTCGGGCTTGTCGTCGTTAAGACATAGGCCATGTGTGGCCATCCAGTTTTGGATTTTGGGTTTTTGTTTATGAAGCTGGTATCATTGTCATAGTCTCTCTGGATTGGGATAAGAATCTGGGTATCATCATCGTAGTTGGTATATGAGACCCCTTGTTTGTCCAATATATCAAAGTGAGGATTTGTAAAAATATTGTACAAAGTGGGGGAAACACATGACCCTTGAGGGACACCACAGGTGATGGGTAGTGGATCCGCTGCTGATGTGGGTGAGAAGACTCTTGTAGAGGAGGTCCCAGATATGATCTGCACCCCTGCCCTCCATTGCGAGTTGCCAGTAAGGTACTCGCCATGGTACGTGACATATGAGGAGCAAATGTACCAACAGAGAGCCGCACTGGCACTCTGCCCCTTGTACGTAAGGAGATCCATACTGGTTGAAGCAGCCATAACACGACAACCCTGGGCAGCACGATACCCTATCAGACAACCATACCAGCCACTGATACGAAATGAGGAATACCTGCACACGGTCTACGAGGAGACCCCTAAAGCCTTAATGGAAGGCCAATGAAAATAAACCAAGGGCCCGAGCAGCCCTGAGAACAAACAGACTTGGCTACTGAAAGCATGAATGCCAGTACTAGTAACTGCAAGGATAATGATAATGGATGCAGGGGAGAGACACTGTTAAAACGGAAGAGAATGGTGCCATAAGACAAGATGGAAGCAACCTCCCTTTTGAATGTGTGTAAATAAGCTTGAAATGCAAGAGGCTAAGAAATCGATACTGCTTGCAATGCCTAGTAGAAGAGTAGAGCGGCAAGCGCCAACCATATATCTACCTCAATACTGCACAATGTACACGTGCGACTACATTTTGTGAAAGCAGAAATGTAACCAGGCGGCCAAAGGCCTGACAGGACGAGTTTAGAAACCCAGCAAAGACCAGAGAAGGAGCGGAATCGAAACTCAACAAAGAGAGGCTTATGCCGGGGAGATCGAGGTCAACCATAGAAGGGGAGGTGAGCATGAGCTCACGAGACTCCAACTACAGAGAATACCAGCCCGCCCGTGAAGGTCAAGAAAAGAGAGGCCCATGCAGGTGGCCAAGCGCACACAGAATTAAATGCACAAAAGGTTGGAAACTGAAGCAGATTCACGGTGAACCAACACGTGACCAGACAGGAGCAAAGATGTACACCGCTTGATGTCATCCAGAACCAGAGGGTGCCATAACTTTTCCTGATAAGAGACTACAGATCCAAGGCCATACCCAGCCAACTAATTGACACACAGCCCTAAAACACTGATTGATGGAAGGGAGGAAGGGTGAATCTTGGGAAACTAGGCACCTGGGTGTCTACTCTGCATGCTGCTAATTAAAATGGAGATTTATGTTTAGGGGTGTAACTTGCCCAATCACAAAGGACCATGTAATCTAGGGTCCTATAGACACTGTAACCAATGAGACGTCGTACTTGTAGTGACGTCAATCACATGTGTTGTAGAGGGAAGGGCGTAGACTCCAACCCGATAAGAGTTATCCAATCCACTTGCGTTATTTCCATATACAGATATAGCAACTATACTTAAGTTACCTTTCCCAACCAATTGTATTGCATGATGATTTTTTGTAGAATTAGACGTCAATGATGATGGATTTTGCCCATAAAAGAGGCTGTTTGACTAATGTTCAAGGAAGTTGGGGTAAAGCAGGTGTGCGGGATGCTGCTAATTTCCATAAGCTGATGTGTGTATCATTAAATGGACTTCCCTTTGCCATTTTACTGAGTCCTGATTATTGAACCTTGTTGGAGTATGTGAATCCAGCACTCTGTCCTCGCATGGTGCAGCTATCTTGTATTACTAGTTTTCGAGGGTGAGTACTGACCAATGGGCCCGTCAGTAATTTCCTCTCCTCATCAACACTTGGTAGCGTGAGGATGGTTTCGGCCATCGATTATAGATCATCGATTGATATAGTATAAGACACCTTTAGACCGACGGCACAAAGTAACTCTGGGCCTTCGGTTACATCACAAGACCTTTCGCTATTCCGGCTGAGTAGGCTGAGAAGCTCCCCGTGGACAATGATAGTGTAATAATTCCCAAAAAATCTGCAGTGGCTCTTAAGGAACCCGCCTTTCCAAGCATAACCCTTCTCATTCCCACAGGCAGCGGATCGGACGAAAACCATAAAAGCAGGAAGGGGCAGTGATTCTGAAGTTCCAGAGAGGAAAAGAGGTGATCGGTGAGTGAAAACAACGAAACTCGTTACCCTGGCAAATGTCTTATAGGCCTTAGAGTAAGAAGGGGAAAGGTAACGGAGGGTGGTGGAAAAGATTAATACAGTTAAAAGTAGGAAAGACTGTAGAGATATAGAGGGTAAAAACCCGGGCACTTGAAGTAATTGGGAAAAATACTGGGGGGGCACCCGAGAAAAAAACTGTAAGGAATACCTGGGGGCACCCAAGATAAAAACTGTAAGGAATACCAGGGGGGAGGGCCACCCAAGAAAAAAACTGTAAGGAATACCGGGGGGGCACCTGAGAGAAAACTGTAAAATTCGCCTTGTTCCTGCGCTTTAAAGAGTGGTCAGAAGGAACTTGAACCCAGAGCCCACAGAGGGGGGTCTTTAGGCTACGATGACGTTTAAAGACATCATAAAGGGGTTAGTTCAAATCCCATGATGGGGTAACAATTAGAAGGCAGGTATACATATGACCAGCTGGCATCTGTCTAGTCTGTCAAGCATCTGTCCTATATGTCCTCTTATGTCCTTTATATGTCAAATGTGAAATTGTTGTACTGTTGATTAATTGTAATGCATTTTGGTTTTATGCGATTCCGTAATTGAGAGGGAATCGCCACTGAATTGAGAAGTGTTGAGCGAAACAGTTGGTGTAGAGCTTGGCGGAAAAGTTGGATTGGAGCTTGCGTTTGTGGTGCTCGCTCATAGTAGTAAACAGTTAAAAACTGTGTGACTATTGTTGGAGACGAAACTAAGAATGGAGGAAGTTACCCCGCTTGCACACTTATGCAAGCAGTTGCCAAAACACACAACAAAATTGAAGAAATATAGCCAGGAGTGGGTTAAGGGCACCGCAAATAAAAATTTTATGCCATGGCCCTAGAATGGGTCATTGTTAAAGGCTATTTTACAGCACATGACCACCTTCCTACATGCCACATATAGCAGGAAGAAGCTCGAAAAACGCCTTGCTGTTCTCGAGCTTTGGAAAATGTTTGAACAAGCAAAAGAAGAAGAACCCCCCGCAGACTGGATATTAAATGCATGTACGGAGGGGGGTGAGACGCCTACCGCGCCACCTGCCCCACCGGAACCAGTTGTTTAGGGAAGTAAGTCGGAGGGTCTTTACTCACTTAGAGAGCTTAAGGCAGCCACAGGTTATAGCAACCCTGCATATGAGTCACCTGCGTGTAGCAGTAACAAGACAAAAGAGAAAGAACAGGAAATTGACTCGGCCTCCACAGTCCCATGGGGAAAAGAGAGGCCAGGTGAGGAAAGGAAGGACCATGCACAAACGAGTGCACCTCTAGATAGAGAGAGAGAGAGGGAAAGAAGCAGAAAGGAACCGATGAGTTAACATGTACAAAGGACGAATGGATGGGAGGGCAGATACTGTTGAAGTTAGATGGAAAAGGAAGTGATGTGCAAGGCAGAGTGAACATTCTGATGAGGTGCAAAGAAAGGAAAGGGAAAAAGAAGTGGACATAAGAAACGAAAGGGCAAGAAAGAAGGATAGGTTGAGGCAAGAACAACTATATCGCGAAGAGCAAGGTATACCGCTCAGTCGCACGCAATATGCAGCCTATGAAAAGTACAGGCAGAACATGCTTAGGTTAGAGGAAGAGAAGAGAGTGCACAAAAGAAAGGTAAAAAAGCGAGAAGACGAGGAAAGTAGAAGGACAAAGGAACATAGAGACGAACGGATGAGGGAAGTTGATAAGGCTAGAAAGGAAGCGAAGAAGCAAAGAGAAATGGATGAGGAAGCAGAACGTTAATGCAGGCAAAAGGTGCAAGATTTAGAATATTTGCAACGGGAAGTGAAAAAACCCAATCCTGTGGTAGACTGGGAAGACATAGAAGAGTTGTTCCCTGCAAGCGCTTCAACAAAGGTAGCAGGCACCCCTCTCTCGGAAGAACAAGGCATGATAACCTGTTCAGTGTTCACAGATGGGAAATATCCATTTGCATATCAGTCTTTGTCCTGCCCACATGGGCAGTCCAGCACCGAAATGCTATGGCAATTCCTCTCTGAACAAGAGTACCTACAGCAACCCCATACACGTGTTTCAGCCTTGTTGGGCATCATCAGTGAGGTGAAGCTGATCCTCTCTAAGCACAGTGAGCAGGGAGTCCACATCTGGTTGCCCCCAGTTAACCTAGGGTGACCAACCCCAAGTTCCTTCAAAAAATTCAACAAAGGTAGCAGGCGCCCCTTTCACGGAAGAACAAGGCATGATAACCTGTTCAGTGGTTGCTAACCACATTGAGAGTTCGCAGCCATCTGCTTTTTGCTCACTGTACCTTTCACAGATTGGAAATACCATTTGCATATCAGTCTTTGTCAAGCGACGCGGTACCAGGTACAAGTGGGACGATTATTGATGATGACTTCGACACCAGAAGCATCGGGGAAGCGATTGATAAAATATATGATGAGATGGGACTGGAACGAATCTCCCAAGAGGGAAGGGAAGATGAGCGCTTAGAGAGCACTCAGCTATATGACACTGAGGATGTCACCCAAAGTAGTGGGAGTAGGGGATGTTCCCTAGATAGACTAGAAGTTGAGAAGGAAAAGGAGGATTGCGCATTCCAATTCCCAATGTTAGAAAAGGGGGGAGCAAGACCTCAATATATTCCATGGCCACACATGGACCGAGAGAATCTTAAAAATAAGCTTCCAATGCTGACCTCGGGAGCCGGAAAGTGGATACATGAGCTAGAGAAAATGACGGGGGGCGTCACTCTAGCCATAGGGGACATTAAGGGTCTTCTAATTGCTATACTTGGTGAAAGAGCAGACGACGTGTGGAAAAGGGCTGGATACCCCAGGGTAACCATAACTAACACCTCTCATGACGTGGTGCATTTCACAACTGTAGAGCAGCAGTGTGGAAAGCGCTGCGTACTCTATATCCAGACACATCTGATATGGGAGCTATAATGACTCAAAAAATGAAGGAGTCAGAGGATCCTTTGCTTTATATCCAGAATTTTCAAGACGCGTGGGTGCTCGAAACGCATGAGTCTTGGACAAAATCTATCCCTGTATTTTACCATATATTGTGCCAAGCGTTACCAGAACCGGTGCAAAAACAGCTCAAAGAATTGGTAGGAGTAGAAGCTAAACTATGGGCTGAAATCCAGTTGACGATTGCCCATTACTGTAGATTGTTGTAAGAAAAGAACCGGAAGAAAGAGACAACACGTAAGGGAGAGGAGGTGAAGCTAGTGCAAAGGAAGCTCTCAAAGTATGCTCTTGAGTTAGCCATGCTAACAAGCCCAGCCGAATCAAGTGCACAACGTGCAACTAACCCACCGCAGACCAATCAGGGTAACGCGGGATATTACCCGTTTGGAGGAAGAGGATGGCAGAGCAATCAGGGAGGCTTTAGAGGTAACCAAGGAGGTGTTCAAAATTTTCAAGGTGGTATCCCGAGCGCACCAATAGGCAGTCCAACTATGCCAGATGGACAGATGGCCCGACCACTGCCAGTGTGTTGGCTGTGTGGAGTGACAGGACATGTGGCGCGCATGTGCAGGAGCCAACGCATGTGGCAAAACAACCAAGGGATGGGGGCAGGCATGGTGAGTCAACCTGCTACCCCACAACAGGGCAATGCACAAAACTATACCGTGCAGCAGCAGGTGGTTGGCTTGCAGCAAGGTGCACAGCAAATGGTCCAACCACTGAACATGGGGAATGTACAACAAGGGCAACCCCAGCAGACACCGCCGCAAGTGTCTCAGGGCACTAATTCCGGTGGGGGAAACCCACAGGTATACAGTGGACCGAACCTATATATGAAATAGGACGGCTCACAGGGGACTCTGATGTGTTCTATCTTAAAAGTGACACCAGACCCTAACAGGAAACCTAGGGTAAATGTCACCAAAGGGGGGAAATAATATTCCTTCTTAGTTGACACGGGTGCAACGCGCTCGTGCATACGAGAAGGCAAGTTCTCCTTGTCCGGTGAGGCAATAGATACCCAGAGTTTTACTGGAGCTCATAGCAGAGTTCTCTTTACTGATGCACTCCCAGTCTCCATGGGAGAGTGCGAGATGAATGTACCTTTATTGTATTCTCGTCAGTCCCCAGTAAATATCATGGGTCGGGGCTTGATGACAAAGTTGAATATGACCATCTCATTCACTGAGGATGGCATAGTGTGCTCCACCCCAGGAATGCATTATTCAAATGTGTGCAAAATGATTAGAACATACTCCAGACGTGCAGTCAGGAGAGCCATACCACTGGAACCAGAAGTGTTCTCATATGGCGTACGAGTGCTTATGGCGGGGTTGCCAGGCCTCGCAGACAAAACTATGAGAACTCGGGATGAGTTTCTATTCAGGCCAAGAATACCCATGCACGAAGCGGAGGGACAAGTATTTCCCTTAATGATACACTCTGCCGCAGTGCAAGGAAAGGTGGTATTGGTTGAGGGATGTGACGATGAGGGCAGACCTTGGTGTGCGATTTTCGCCATCGAAGAAGGGTATTGAGTGACTGACGTCACCGATGACGATCTGTTTGAAGAACACCATGACCTAGAAGAGACGCGGGTGGAAGTGAGTCTCATATTTTGGGTCAAAATGATCAGGCGGGAGGTACCGCAGAGGATGATGTTAGCATTAGTACGTCCATAATACTTTGATAACGACATGGCCCTGGTGCCGGCCATGGTATGGACTACAGGGCCCTATGACGTAGGTCTCCTGAAAGGGGCCGGCGAAGTAAAAATTAAATTGAAACCAGGAGCAATTCTGCCACGGGCACGGCAATATCCCATGTCCAGAGAGCGGATTAAGGGATTGCAAAGACAATCTCTGCCATGATGGAGCAGGGCATCTTAGTGACGTCAGAATCACCTTGCAACACAGTGATTTATCCTGTCAAGAAATCAAAGGGAGGGTCCTGGCGTTTAATCCAGGATTTACGAGCCCTAAATGACATAGTCGAAGCCGAATTCCCTCTAGTCCCGAATCCATCCACAATTTTGTGCAACATACCCACTGAGGCAAAATACTTCACGGTGATCGATTTGAAAAATGCATTTTTCTCGATCCCACTACACTGTGACTCACAAGACCTGACGTCATTTACCTTCAGGCAAATGCGCCTGAAAAGTACAAGGTTGCCACAGGGGTATTGCGAGTCTCCATCTATTTTCAACAGAGTCCTGCAAAAGGACCTAAGCAATATTGTAGTGGACAGTGTTGTTTTGCAGTATGTAGATGCCATTCTAATCCGCAGCATCACTCTGTCCAGCTATTGACTATATTGGCTGAGAAGGGGTACAAAGTGGACAAGGACAAGTTGCAATACTACCAACAGGAGGTTCTGTACATAGGGCAACTGATCACACATGAGGGGAAAAAGGTAACCCCAGAAAGGGCTGAGGCTATCATGAACATGGCCAAGCCATGCACAGTAAAGCAAATGCAAAGCTTCCTAGGCCTGTGCAACTATGTCAGAGCATGGATCTTTGAATACAGCTCATATACCAAGCCCTTGTTGCTGGCCCTTAAAAAGGCCCAGGCGACGAGAGAAGAAATTGAATGGAATGAAGCGATGGAGAAATGGTTTACAGAACTCAAGGGGGCAATTTGTAAGGCCCCAGTCCTCGGGATTCCTAATTATGCTTAGGAATTCTATCTGTTTCCTCAAAAACCCTTAGCATATTACAGCAGGAGTCTGGACCCGGTTATGAAGGGCCACTTCCCATGCAAACAAAATCTAGCTGCCGCCGCATTCGCCATTGAGAAGGCATCATCCATTGTGATTCGCCATACTAGAGAAGCCAAAGGGCACGCTGACTTCTCAGAGAGCATCTGCCTATGATGTGATTATCTCCAATCCATCGATCAAAATAGTGCGATGCGAAACGGTGAACCCTGCTACGTTTATTGCTGAGCCAGTCACAGAGGGAGAACCTGTGCATGACTGTGCGAACTATGAAGAATACTATGATGAGATCCCCAGGGTCAAGGAAAATGCCCTGCCAAGTGGAGAGATCGTCTTTATTGATGGGTCTTCTAGAATCGACCAAGAAGACGGACAAAGATATACAGGCGTGGCCGTAGTGAAACACATGGCAATTGGAGAGTTCCAAGTACTTGTCAGTGCACGAATACCATCTCATTATTCGGTGCAGGCTGCAGAGCTACTGGCACTGATACTCGCCATTGAGAACCATGCAGACCAGGAAGTAAGTGTACAGCGACTCCGCCTATGTAACGACAACAGTGCACGCAGGATTAGCGCGCTGGAAAAGGAGGGGCTACCTCCGAGCAGACAGCACACCAGTGCAACACGCAGCCTTGTTGGACAGGCTGATAAAAGCACTAGAGCTTCCAGTGGGCATAGCGGTTATAAAATGCGCCGCTCATACCAAAGGGACAGATTTTGTGTTGAAATCATGAAGGGAAACACAGAAGCCAAACGTATGGCATCCAAAACTGAAACAATCATGGACGTGGAGGTGGCACGTCCCCATGAACGAATGATGGTAGCACGAGCCACTCCAGAAGCATATAGCAATATGGTGCAGTCTCAATTAATGGTGCTCCAGGGGGAGGTACCTCAGGAGGAGAAAAAAGTATGGAAGCGTCGAGGGTGTTCTTTAAACCCCTCTGACAGATTGTGGAGGCAAGACAACACTGGTAAACAAGTAATGCCTGTCGCCCCCTTCTAAAAGTAGCACTAGAGCAGCTTCACTATCCCATTCATATGTCAAAAGAAAATCTTGCTGCAAAGCTCGTGGAAGACTGGTTTATACCGAATTTAGCCAAGCATGTTGCATTCTTTGTGGTAAACTGCATTGTCTGCCAGCAATTCACTTCTGAGCGCACATTAAAAGTAGTGAGAGGAGTCATCCCCAGACCAAATGGACCTTTCCAGCACCTACATATTGATTATGTCAATATGATTCAAGTGTGTAATGGGTACAGTTATTTACTTGTGGTGGTGTGTCCCTTTTCCAGATGGGTAGAAGCAGGCCCCTATACACACCCTGATGCTGCCTGTGCTGCCAAATTCCTGGTGAGGGTGGTTTTCCCTAGGTGGGGGGGGGGTGTGAGGTTATGAGATCAGACAATGGGCCTCATTTCCTGAACGCAGTGTTCGAACAGATTAGCTTGTTGCTTGGTACAAAGCACAAATTCTCGTCGGCGTATCACCCAGAGGGAAACGGACTATGTGAACGGATCAACCGCTTACTTAAGGAAAGGATAGCCGAGTTGAAGCTCACATTAAGAAAGGGATGGATGCACTGCCTACCACTGGCATTTTATGCGCTTCGGAACCAACCAGGCTCCGACCATCATCTTACGGCACACAAAATAATTTCAGGGAGAAGAATAAGAACTACCCTTACCCCCCGAGACAGAGCTAGATGTCATGCCCAGTCAACTAAGGAGGTTCTAGGAGAGGAGATGATAGCCTATCTGGATTGTCTCACAACAAGTGCCACTGTAATTGCAGGCCAGCTACAGCAACGGCGGAAAGGGGACAGCACAGCACGAACTACTGCAGATAGTGCTTATGCAGGCGCTGCTCTGAGCCTTGGCACACCCTTCACTTCCCTGGAGACAGAGTTCTGGTAAAGAACTTTGCGAGAAAGAGATGGGACGAGCCGAGGTTTAATGGCCCGTTCATCATAGAGAACTGCGCCCCGTCAGCTGTCAAGCTCAAAGGCAGAAGAGCCTGGATCTTCCTGAACGATATCAAACCCTTTATAGGAGAGAGCACTCCTACTACATCTACTGCCGAGGAATCCACAGACAACGGGGAAGGACCACAGCACGTGCAGACAAGGTCTATGGCGAGGAAGAAAGACGCACAAGCAGAAAACACAAACTGAGGAGCTCACTGTGAAAATTGTGGCTGTACACTGAACTTCTCCTCCAGGCACTGAATGAGGTACAAGACCTTCAAATGAATGCAAAGTGCAGCTGAACTTGCAGGGTAAAGGAAAAAGTCACACACTCTGAACCTGCAGTGACACTGATAGCTTGATCACGTTGAGCCACAAAGCATTGAACACAAACTCTCAGATAAACTGTAAAAACAGGACACTCTTGTAAACTAAAACTGGTACCCTGAAGCATCCAGTATCAAGACTCTGTTCACAGACATATAGTTCACCCCAGCAGAAGTCTCAAGTGGGATGTGCTCACCTATTTTCAGCTAGTAGTACTGTCCTATCCGTCACTTGTAGGGAGAGAAACAAGTGTCACAGAATATATTCAGGATCCAGAAAATAAGAAGATAATCAGGCAACTACTGACTGTCATCGCAGAGGTCTTCGCCGAGTTGCCAGAGCACAGTGAACAAAAGATTAATGCTCCCGCAGTTATTGACGAAGTTACCTACATCTTATTCTTTTGAATCGTTAAGGAGTGCCCAGAACTTGTTGGGAGAACCACAGATACCTTGACTTTCATCAGAGATCCCCGAAATAATCACATCCTGAATCAAATATGGAGTAAACTGAACAATGTGGTAGCAGACCACGCAGCAGGAAAGTGCAAGACCTGTTCGCGACAACAAAACAACTTGTGATCGGGGCCCAGCAAAACAAAGCAAATGTCCCTGTGTCCTGCAGACATGCAGCTAGCCCACCACATCCTGATTAGGCTAGTCACAGACTATCCAGAAATGGTGGGAAGGCCTGTTGATGTCGATGTTGCTACCTTCCTTAGAGATCCAGTCAATTTCCCACATATGAAGAGTCTTCTCCATGGCATTATGCTCCAAGTGGAACTGTCCAACTTCCAGCGAGAATTCCTAAGGAGATTCCAATGAGACTATTCGGCGAGGGACAGATCGAGGAGGCAAAGACTGATCACACTGGATGAAAGGCCTGTGACCTAAGAGCCAAAGTGTCAGAGCAAATGTCATTAACACCCGAAGACAGTCGGTATGTGTTTCGTGTTTTCTTTCATCTCATTGAAAACTTTCCAGAACTAGTGGGCAGACGCCACAACATTGATGTGCCCACTTTTCTTAATGATCCAGCAAAAAATGCCCAATTGAATCGGCTTCTGAGGGCTATTGCATCACAACTAAGGAGCAATTATGGACATCCACTACTAAGAAGAGTCTTAGAAGGGGGAGATCCAAGATAAAACTTTCCATCATCCCCCAGCCGGGGACAGAGCAAGGAAACAAAGACACAGTTCTTAATGCTTCCAACGTAGAACAGACCGAAAAGGTGGAAACAAGGACAACGACATCTTGAACTTCTTTTCCTATTTTTCTTATTTTTTCTATTTTTTGCATCATTGTTCCGTAATGGAGTAAATGGGGGAGAGAGAGACTGTTCACCAACTCGACCTCGAAAGACCAAGTGAAAGGAACAGAGACACAAGCTTCACCACCGTGTTTACTTTTTTCAACCTTTTTTCTTATTTTTTCCTACCTTCTCATATGTTCACTTATATTTTTATTTTTATTTTTATATTTTCAAAATTTTATTTTGCGTGATTTGTAGCGAATCCATCCTTTCATGGTGTCACAGAAAACAAGGTCCTGTATGTCCCCAGGGCCAAGGCGAGTTGGAAGAGTGCCCTGGGAATACGCTGACCATACAAATACAGGATAATTATGATGTGTTGAAAACGATAGTCTAACCTTTTTCCATAGTCTAGTAATGGAACTGTACTCCATACTCAGAGACTATCATCATCATCACTCATAAGAGGGGGGACATTGAACTGCACTTGTCACTTTAGTGTTTATTGAACTTTGAACGACGAAACCAGAACAAGAAGAAAAATAAACTATTGACTGTGGACGTATTTGAAATGGGGGCCCAAAACAGTAACTTAGTCGTGCCACCAGTGGAAGGGCGCCCAGGGTTCCCTGGAAGGAGATGCTGCAAGCTGTCTTTCAAGGCCGTCATATGTATATGCATTGTGATTATTGTAGTATTTTTATCGCTAACTATTAGAACTGCATTTTTTATTGGTGCACGAAGCGTCAAAATGTCTGTGCATCCACCAGGTAATGAACGTCTGGGGCCCACAAAAGCACCCAGACCTTATATTGTCATCCCTGTTCCAAGAAAAACTGATGATAAAGCAAACAACTTACAGTTGAATGTAATTAGCAGTAACACGTATACACTTGAAGTAATGAATGGTGAGAAAGGCTGCAGACAGGGTCAGCACGGAATGAATGATAGCATAGCATTGTGCAAGGCACGCACCCATACACTGAGTGCACACGAACAAGGGCAAGTGTCAATGGCTGCGAAACCGCAGGCCAAACCAATGGAAAGAGAGAAATCACCTGTGGAACAAGCAGCTCCAGAAAGCAGGGAGCAACGTGAGAAACCGAACCGAAGTGAAATAGCAAAATCACTTAATAGAACAGAGGAAGCAACGAAAGAACTCACTGAGAAAACACATGCAGTAGTTGAGTATGTGTTTCCACTCATACCTAGAGCAAAGAAGCTACAGGAGGAGATGAGCAAGACAACCACCACAACAGTGATAGCGAGCACGCCAGCTTCAATGCTAGAAGTAACTATCGAGCCTACGGCACAGCCACGTGTTGGAAGGATGATAAATCACATGCAGTGGAAGGAGGTCTACAAAAGAATGCAGGAAGGAAGGAAAAGAAGCGCAAAACCTCCCCCTATTACTGCAGGGCAGGAAATGAAACCTGCCCATCCTAGGATACCGCCCGAGAGTCTGCCTGAACGAAAGAGCGGTACAGACGCATCCAGGGACATAGTGATAGCCAACCACAGAAAAACGCTAAGGATCAAGAGAAGTCCATATGAAACCGATAAGGAGTTAAACGATTACTTGGACAGCACGGCCCATCTTGGAAACAACATATGGTACCAGCACATGAAGGAAGTTGGACGAAGATAATCAGAGGGAGAATGTTTTGTCTGTGCACTCCTGCCGTACAGCATGGGCAAGTCCAAAATATTTGTGGCTGTAGAAATAGATGTCCCCATAGCACACTGCATGTCACATGTGGCAATGTGTAACACCAGAGGACAATTCATGGGGAGAGACACCTCTTTGATATGGGCCAACGAAAAAGACTACCCTGATGAAGACAGATATGTCCAGGACATCAAAACAAGAAACAGGGCGCACACCAAGAATCATGTGATTAAATATGAGAACCCTGACATCGAAGGATCAGGAATAAGGTGGGCAATAAACTCAAGACTGAACGTCCAGGGGAAAAAGGCAGAAGAAGCGCAAATATGGAAGAACCGAGGCCAAATGCAGATCTGGGGATCAGTTGTTTCCCCGACGGTTGGGAAGAAGGAATTGTAATCTGCCGAGCTTGGATGGTCCTTGGAGCCTGCCAAGAAGCAATAGAAACCTCTCAAAGACTATGTAAACCACTCTGGCCAAAATTGGTAAAGCGGTTAACGTGGGTCGAAGACAGAGGAGGCCCCCTGCAAATAGTACCACTGGAAAACCCGAAACTGTGCTTTAGAAGTAATGGCACGAGGAAAATGGGGGAGAATCAAAACTGTTGCAAGGGACTGCAGTCCTGATGGACCACTATTGGGCATGTGGATCCAAGGCCTACATAAGACTACAGAGGAACTGGGGAGGCATATGCACACTGGTAAACATCCATGTTTCTGCACTAGTGATCCCAAAAAATGAACTGAATTTGGACAGTTTCTCGAAAGCAGATGCTCACCTGAGGAAAAGGAGGTCTGTGGAACTAATGTCAAGGATGAAGAGAGAGAATTACTTCTCCGCCAAATCAGAGGATGCATTTTATGCCATTCCCTACGAACACAGGCTGTTTAGCCTGACTTCATCCGTATTTACAACAATACTTTTGCCACACATCCAGGTTGGTGCAAATACCAAGTGGTTGCAGATAACGAGATGGGAGCTACTGCAGACCATCATTACCACCATAAAAGGGTTCAACGCAATCAAGGAAGAACTGAGGGCAGTCAGGTTGATGACCCTCCAGAACAGATGTGTGTTTGACATGATCACCGCAATGGATGAAGGTGTTTGCGCAAATATTTGAGAATCATGTTGCACATTTATACCATGACATGACAAAGAAAATGGAACCCTCACAGAGGCCATAGACATGTTAACAACCCTGAAAAACCAGATGACCGATGAGACAGTTGAAGTGGACGACGACAGCTGGTTTGGGAACCTATTCTTATGGGTCCCGCAGTGGATGGCAGATATATTCAAGTTCCTGGGAGCTTTGCTAGCAATGGTGCTGCTAGGATCTGTGTTATCAAGATAATCATCACACAGTGCCAGAAAACAGCAAAGAAGGCCATTGGGATGAAAATTATGGCCGATGTTGAGCCAGGCTGGAAGCCCAGAGACCTGACAGAGGAGGAGATAAAGGACTTTGTGAAGGCCAGTGAATTTGCACCAGAAGGAACAAAATTCACTTATCCCAAGAAACAAAGAAGGTACGAAGGCAAATGGATTTACTGCAGTCCAAATGGACAATGCCAGTTGATGGCCTGGAACAAAGATGAGCATGTGAGAACAGCAGGAAGCTTGAAAGGGGTGATAAAGATATGGACACCAAAATTTCATACTTTCACGCCTTCTTGTGTAAACCCAGGAGACGATTAGCAAGAAGCTGAGGAATCAAAGAAACTGAATATAAAGGAGGAAGTAGGAGTGGTCGATGAACTGGCCAGAGGGGGGAGTATAGAGGAGGTCCTGGATATGACCTGCACCCCTGCCCCCCATTGCGAGTTGCCAGTAAGGTACTTGCTGTGGTACGTGACATATGAGGAGCAAATGAACCAACAGAGAGCAGCACTGGGACTCTGCCCCTTGTACGTAAGGAGATCAATACTGGTTGAAGCAGCCATAACGCGACAACCCTGGGCAGCACGATACCCCATCAGACAGCCATACCAGCCACTGATACGAAATGAGGAATACCTGAACACGGTCTATGAGGAGACCCCTAAAGCCTTAATGGAAGGCCAATGAAAATAAACCAAGGGCCCGAGCAGCCCCGAGAACAAACAGACTTGGCTACTGAAGGCACGAATGCCAGTACTAGTAACTGCAAGGATAATGATAATGGATGCAGGGGAGAGACACTGTTAAAACGTAAGAGAATGTTGCCAGAAGACAAGATGGAAGCAACCTCCCTGTTGAATGTGTGTAAATAAGCTTGAAATGCAAGAGGCTAAGAAATTGATGCTGCTTGCAATGCCTAATAGAAGAGTAGAGCGGCAAGCACCAACCAAATATCTACCTCAATACTGCACAATGTACACGTGCAACTCCATTTTGTGAAAGCATAAATGTATCCAGGCAGCCAAACCCAGCAAAAACCAGAGAAGGAGCGGAATCAAAACTCAACAAAGAGAGACTTATGCCGGGGAGATCGAGGTCAACCAGAGAAGGGGAGGTGAGCATGAGCTCACGAGACTCCAACTAAAGAGAATACCAGCCCGGCCGTGAAGGTCAAGATAAGAGAGGCCCATGCAGGTGGCCAAGCGCCCACAGAATTAAATGCACAAAAGGTTGGAAACTGAAGCAGATTCACAGTGAACCAACACGTGACCAGACAGGCGCGAAGATGTACCACCGCCTGATGTCATCCAGAACCAGAGGGTGCCATAACTTTTCCTGATAAGAGACTACAGATCCGAAGCCATACCCAGCCAACTAATTGACACATAGCCCTAAAATACTGATTGATGGAAGGGAGGAAGGGTGAATCTTGTGACACTAGGCACCTGGCTGTCTACTCTGCATGCTGCTAATTAAAATGGAGATTTATGTTTAGGGGTGTAACTTGCCCAATCACAAGGGACCATGTAATCTAGGGTCCTATAGACACTGTAACCAATGAGACGTCGTACTTGCAGTGACGTCAATCACATGTGTTCTAGAGGGACCGGCGTAGATGCCCACCCGATAAGAGTTATCCAATCCACTTGCGTTATTTCTATATACAGCTATAGCACATATACTTAAGTTACCTTTCCCAACCAATTGTATTGCATGATGATTTTTTGTAGAATTAGACGTCAATGAGGATGGATTTTGCCCATAAAAGAGGCTGTTTGACTAATATTTGAGGAAGTCGGGGTAAGGCAGGTGTTCGGGATGCTGCTGATTTCCATAAGCTGATGTATGTATCATTAAATGGACTTCCCTTTGCCAATTTATTGAGTCCTGATTTTTTAACCTTGCTGGAGTATGTGAATCCTGCACTCTGTCCTTGCATGGTGCAGCTATCTTGTATTACTAGTTTTCGAGGGTGAGTACTGACCAATGGGCCCGTCTGTAATTTCCTCTCCTCGTCAACACTCTTATGGTTCTCTTATCCAATAATAATTTCATCCACGCCGTGGCTTTTGTGGAGAAGTTGGCAGCTGATTTGAGGTGGTTACAAAGTACCTTGTGATCTACCTGGTCGAAGGTGGCTGATAGGTCTAGGAGAAGGAGAATAGAAATGTCTCCTCTATCTTTGCATTCGTCTAGTTGGTTTTTGAGATCAAGGAGAGCCGTTTTGGTTCCATGTCTCGGTCTAAATCCTGATTGTCTGGTTCCTAGTAGAATGTTGATCTCCAGGTAAGATTGAATCTGTAGATATGCAGCTTTATCTAAGATTTTGAGGAGGAACGGGACAGTTGTTATGGGCCTATAGTTTGTTGGGACATTAGGGTCCAGATTTGCTTTTTTCAGGAGAGGTAGTATCCAGGCATCTTTGAGGTTGGTAGGCACAGAGCATGATTTGAATGATGTGTTGATAAATGATGTGATGAAAGGGGCTAGTTCATGTACAGCCTCTTTAACAATTGGGGCTGGACAGTTGTCACCAAGGCAACAAGACGGTTTAAGAGACGTAATGATATTCTTATTTTACACAGTAGAGATAGCTCTAAAACTGAATTGGTTAAGAGGTTTGATTTGGTTGGCAGCAAGTTCCTGAAGGATGTTTTCTTGCATGGAGAGGGCAATGTTGTGGAGGGCGGATTTTTGGGCTGATATTTTGTCTTGTAACATTGTGATTTTGTTGCATAAGGCCTTTTGAATGTTTGTGCACCAGGCTTTGTCTTTGGTGCAAGAGTCTATGGGTGCAATTGGGGCTTCTAATTCTCTCAGGATGGAGAAGATTTCCCTGGTATTCGAATTTGCTTTTTTGATTCTGTCGTTAAAGGTCTTTTTTTTTGCCTGAATGATTTTTTTTTGTAGGTGTTAGTAAGGGCAGTGAGGAGGATTTTGTTGTGGGGAGTAGGGTTTTTTTCTCCAGCAGGCTTCTTCATGTCGTTGCTCTTTGCGTAAGGCTTTTAGCGTAGGAGTGAACCAGGTAATAAGATGGGTAATGGGTTTAGATTTGGTGAGCTTCAGCAGCGCAATGGCGGCAATTGCTGAGTTGACGGTGTTGTTGTACAGGTCAGCTAGATCGTTGGGGTTAGTGATCAGGCTGGAGTGATTAGTGATAGGTTGAATCAGAGGGAGGAGGTTTGAGAGTGTTATATTTTTTTTGCAGCGGGTGAGGGCAGGAGGAGCATGTAGTTTAGTAGATTTAGGTTGGGGAGTGTCTGAAATGGTCAATGAGATCAAATAGTGATCAGTCCATATGCACGGTTCAATTGCCGTTATGAGGGAAGCACAGTTGATGCCTGCGACCCAGTCCAATGTACAGCTTTTAGAGTGCATAGGGCTGTTATTCCGTATGTTGACGCCTTCTTCCAAAATGGTGTTGGTTATGGTGGAGGCGTTGGTGTCTTTTGGGTCATTGTAGCCTAAGTTAAAATCGCCTAGTAGAATAATTTGTGTTCCCGGTTTGGCATTAGTGATTGAGAGGGTGGTTAAGTCTTCTTCAAAGGTGCCTAGTGGACCGGGGGGTCTGTAGATAAGGTGTACCGTGATAATACGTGAAGCGGAGATTTCTAGTTTTAGGGAGAGTAGTTCAGCTGACGGCATAGTGATGCTGTCTATTTCTTTGATGGTGAGGTTGGCCCTACAGATGAGAGCTATGCCGCCTCCTTTGGAAGTTTCTCTGTCATTTCTGAAGATGGTAAAGCTCGGGGATATGGCTAACATTAGGGCAGGGCCAGCAGCTTTGTGTAGCCATGTTTCAGTAACTGCTAGGAAGTCGAGTTGGTTGCAGGTGATGATGTCAGCAATTTCATAGGCGTGTGCTATTAGAGATCTAGCGTTGATGAGACCTCCCTTGAGGTTGTGTGTGACTTTGGAGTTATTGCAAATGTGGACCTTGTGGGCAAGGTATTAGGGGATTTGGTACAGGGTATTTGATTACAATTGGGTTTCTTTTTGTGCGTGTTACGCCTGGCGTGTGTTAGCTACATTTCAGGGTGGCCGTGAGGTAGATGGGCAGTCTGGTGCCTAGTCTAAGGTTCCTTAGTTCGGTAGGACAAGCCTGATTAGGTTGAGTCAGGGTGAGGGGAGCAGGCTGTTGGGGTGGTAGCTGTGTGTACATCTTTGTGGTCAGTTCCCTTACTGTCGGCAGTTTATGGTGGGGGGCTACCATAATAACTAAGGCGGTAAGTGTGGAGAGTATGGCTAAGTAGCATATAGTTAAGTTAGACATGGGAGATGTCATAACAGTGTTGGTCGTTGAATTGGCCTGTAGAGGGCCGGTATGTAGCCTGTGAGCTGGTTGGCTCAGTAAGGTAAAAGTCAGCAGCTCAATTTGTAAGGTCAGGCAGGTAGAACAGTTAAGGCGGCAGGGTTATGTCACAGTAGAATAGCAACCTATAACCTATAGAAATAGCTAGGGCAATGTGACTATGAGTGGTGCCTAAATCTACTGTATTGAGGAAAATGCATTGGCAGTCATGTGCTACAGGCAAACCTGTACAGGGGATATGTTATAGGGTTCTCTTTTTGCCTTCTGCAGACTGCTATGGAAAGCGAAGAAGGGCCCTGTATGGAACTCTCGCCGTCCCTTTCCATGGTGGCCATCTCGGAAAAGGATTTTCCTTCCTACACCCGGACACCTATTTTTTAGCACCCCGGGTTCCCGCTTTGGGAACCTAGGGTGCTAATGGCCTTCATCCCCCATTACAGGGGCTGGAATGTGGGGATAATGGTCCAGAGACCTTGTTATCCAACCTTGCTTCGCTAGGGCTGATAGCTTGGGCTGCTGAGCTGGTATCCACTGTTCCAGTCCCTGGAACGCCACAATATTTCCATTAACATAACACAAAAATCAAATGGAAATGTTGGAAAATCTTATTTAGTCTATGTACTTCACTGAGAAATATATAGTAGATGGAGTCTATGCATTTCTTTTTAGTTCTATTTTTTAACTGTGAAAGGTGGTTCCTAAAGGAACATTTATTTTGTTTTTGGATGCATTTTGTTTTTGGCAGGAAAGCTTAGAATGGGAAATGAGGGAAGAGTCACCAAACACTAATATGGAGGGGCAGGTGAACAGGGGAAAATGTTGCGCGAGTGTTATTTCTTAGGTAGGGGGCAGTGTTTCTCCTGCTCCTTGATTACAGCAGTGGTGGTGTCTCTTGGAGAGGAGGGATGGCATTAGCTGATTCTATTTTAAGATAAATAGCAGTTTTGCTAAAAGTATGTACTGTGTACTAAATTGTTAATGGATGAGTTGGAATAGGTGTTGGAGCTCTGCAAGGGAAATTTTGACGTAGAAAGTTCCTAGATCAGTAAAAAATGCAGTTCGGTACTGTCCGCGAAGCACAAATCTTATCGTGAAGTGCGTACTGGTTCTCGGACACGTCATCATGCCACGCACCAGCATATGGTCATGTGGCACTCTCCGGAAGGTGTACAATGAAGTCAGATGTTCGTAGACATTATGATTAAGTTGCACTAATAAAAACCTATGAAATTCAAAGAAAAAACTTTGTTAAGGGGACGTATGGTTAAGTTGCACTAATAAAACCCTATGAAATTCAATGAAAAAACTTTGTTAAGGGGACGTTGTGGTTAAGTTGAACTCATAAAAACCTATGAAATTCAGTGAAAAAACTTGGTTAAAGGGACGTTATGGTTCCAAGTAAAACCGACAAACCCCTGAAATTCGCCAGTTATGGTAAGGTAAGCAAACATAACTCACCGTGCACTGCTAAGACTAACACCCAGGACATCAAAGATGACATCACAAATGTCATTGATGACATCACTGATGACATCACATGTCTGGCTCACCCTTTGTTCCTTTACTGATATATGTAGGCCAGTAAATCAGGAATTAAAAATTCACTGTACTATAGTACAAAGTACCATATTTGTAGACTTATACTTCAAATAGGTTCTTACAGTAATTCACTTAGGGTCCACTTAAAGCATATGAAACATATACAAAGGAGAAAACACAGACTTGGAAGACAGCAATGCTTTCTATGAATGAAGATGATTAGTAAGGTTATCAACACTGTCTTATAGTTCTGTTCTTTTTTTATTACTGTACTTTCCCTCGATATGCTCATATTTGTACACATTGCACTTATACTAGTTTCCTTAGTGTCTAGTCACAATATGTGATAGTTATACATAGGGAAGTAGTAGCTTTGAAGCAGAGCAATCATTTCTGTGCATGAAGATAATCAGTTAGGTCATGAAGATTGTCGGGTAATACTGCTGTTTTTTTGTTTACTTTACTTCACTTTCCCTGTATATGCTGTATTTGTATGTGGTGTTGTCTGATTGTGTTTTGTGTGCAGTAATGCAATAATGTAGTAAGTGGGTTTGATTAGGTACTTATTAAATGTTTCACAGTATGCAAGACTCTAATAAGAAAGCATTTATAATTTTAGTATTTAACATGGCATGGTTATTAATATTGCATCTCCATCATGTCTGCTGCACACTATGCCTATGTTACAACATGTGTACCATAGTAAATTGGAAAAAACTTCATAATACAATCCTATTTGGATTAATGCATTACTTAATGCACTACGTACCTCATGATATTTATTCCAAAGAACCTTGACACTTTTTTATTAACATTCCAATAAGAACCCCTTGTACAGACTTTTCATCAGTAATGACATCAATGACATTTGTGATGTCATCTTTGATGTCCTGGATGTTAGTCTTAGCAGTACACGGTGGGGGCGCGAGTTATGGTTGCTTAGCTTACCATAACTGGCAAATTTAAGGGGTTTTTCGGTTTTACTTGGAACCATACCGTCCCTTTAACAAAGTTTTTTCACTGAATTTCATAGGTTTTTAGTAGCGCAACTTAACCATAACGTCCCATTAACAAAGTTTTTTCATTGAATATATATATAAATATATATATATATATATATTACACAGCCACGGTAGTCAGCCACGGTAATGGCTGTGTAGTTGTTATGGTTAAGTTGCTAATCCCATAGGAAGAACACTTCTTGGGTGGCTTGTAACTTCGCTCTCCCTGGACGAATCCTCACCAAACTTTGCAAAAAAAGTATATGGCCCAATCTGAATTAATTTTGGTGTCCTAGAGTCTTGGGTGCATGGCCGAAGGCAGTAGGCCATTGGCCATGCACCCAAGACTTTAGGCCCTGGCCACAACCACTGCAGTGGTTGTGTACTGTTTGATTTGTATAGTTTGTATGTGAAGTTTTGGCTACGTCATCATATCCATGGAAGTAAACATTTTGTATTGTGGTGTATGGTTAGATGTTTGCTTCAATGGTTGTGTTATGGAGCAGTAGTTTTGAGTTGTATTTATTATAATATACTTACTGTTTGATTTTTTGTGATTGGATATATTTTTTTCATGACTTGGGTAACTGAAGTAGATATTCTTTTTCAATTTCTGTGATAAAGGAAAAGATCATGTTAGTGTAGGTAGTTTATAAAAGACTTATTACATTGCATAATAGACATTTCTGCTTTATTTCAAACCTCATATTTAGTAGTTTACAAATCAGTGTACTGTGCAATTTGCTCAGTTTCTGTGTTTGTTGCTTAAATGATTGGGTCTGTGGGAAAAAAAATCCATGTTGGATTAACTTTTTTGTTATGGTACAGTACATTTCTTTCTTTGTTTTCAGTGTTTACTTGTTGTTTTTGGCTAATGTTCTATCTGTTGGCTTGTTGCAGATTCTTGGGGCAGTTAGATACATGTTGGCGTATTCTAACTGTTTATTTCTTGTTATATTTTAGTGGTATTGATTTATTTGTTTGGTTATTGCAAAATCTTGGGGCAGTTCGTACCTGTTGGCGTATTCTAACTGTTTATTTCTTCTTATAATTTAGTGGTATTGATTTATCTGTTTGGTTTTTGCAGAATTTTGGGGCAGTTAGACACCTGTTGGCGTATTGTAACTGTTTATAATTTTCTAATTGAAGTTTTATTAATGTTTATGCACAGATTATTTACTAGTGGTATTGATTTATTTGTTTGGTTGTTGAAAAATCTTGGGGCAGTTAGATACCTGTTGGCGTATTCTAACTGTTTATTTATTCTTATAATTTAGTGGTATTGATTTATTTGTTTGGTTGTTGCAGAATCTTGGGGCAGTTAGATACCTGTTGGCGTATTCTGTTTATAGTTTTCTTATTGAAGTGTTGTTAATCTTTATGTACAGATTAGTTATTACATTTTGGTTTTAAGAAGATTAAATAAATGTTTATAGGATTTGCTGGTAATCTCTGCTTTAGAGTAATGGTACTATCATTACATTCAAACCATCCACAATTCTTTTTTATATATGCAGTGTAGTGACCTGCATTGGTTGTGGCTCCTGCGTGGTAGATTATACCTATTGTTGTGAAGGTATTCTTACCAAGTGATACTTGACCATGTGTGAATCCAGTCAGCATGCAGTTGTTTTTGGTATCATCTGCATTGTAACATAGAAGCATTAGTATTACGTATTTACTATGTCTTTGTATTTGTGAGGTGGAGCGATTATCTGAATTGCAGGTAGTACATAATCTGCCATGGTTTGCATTTTGGACAAGTTGCTGAAATGGAACGGATTCACAGTTAGTTATGGAAACATACACGAAAAGTTAATTAGGAATTTGTTCCTGTGCCATATTGTTGCACAGAGTGCATGTATGTTTCCACATGTATGAAATCTAGAAGATTTCATTTATAGGCATGTTTTTGTTTTCCAGTACTTGTAGTAAGTACATTAGAAATTCTTGTGGATCTTCGTGTGAGTTTATAGTGAATTTCACCATTCCAGCACAGTAGTCCAAGTCTTGTCTTATTACATGAACACTATATGTGTTGTCAGGATTGCTGCTTGCATTTCTATGAAGGACTAACATTTGCAAACACAATTGGTCTGTATTGTGTAAGTAAATGTTGTCAAAAATGGGTGGCAATTGAAATAGAATATTTATTGCTACATTTGCGTAGCAATTTACACCAGTTATATTTGAAAATGTGAATGGACCAGATAGTGATGTGTCCAAGTCATTTCTTCGGAGTGTGTGTTGCTTCTTTGAAGAAGTACCTGAGTTACTTTGAGTAGTAGATTCTTCTTTGGTTGGAGTAATTGATGAAGTATTAGCTTCTGTTACTCTCTTTGGAGGATTTCAATGAGATCCTGTTGCATTTCTGTTTGAAGTAGTTTTATTTTACAACATTTAGCTTTTTGTGGAACAGGATAGGTTTTTAGATGGGGATGTATAGTGAACTTAATCTATTTTATTTTAAAATGCAAGGAATATCAGCATTTACTTTCCTTACATCAAAGTTGATTAGAAATAGACTGTCAAGTGTACATAAGCGTGATAGTGCTACGTAGCTCATGCCTTCTTTAAAGACTGTGTTCCCAATATCTATCAATGCTTTATCTAGGGTAAGACCTTGTGATTTGTGAATGTGACTGCGTATGCTAGAGTTAGAGAAAATTATTCTCTGCGTACATTCATGTCTTTGAAAAGAAGGAATCGAGCTGTTGAGCATCCTATCCGTTTCACTTCTGATAGTTTGTCAAAGAGAATATTGACAAACTGAACTTTGTTGTCACGTGGGTTTGTTTGAAAGCCAGCAACTGTACCAAGTGCTCCGTTAACTAGTCCTTGCTACATGTCAAGGTTAGGTTTAAACATTACTCTACAGTTTAAATATAATTTTAATATTTTCTCCAAACCAGCTGTGTCGGGGATAGAGTTTTCAAAGTATTTATTCTTGTTGCAGCTTGTTGACACATGGGTCATACCATGTACGTCCAGTTTGTCTGTGGAGCAAATTACAATCATTGGTTGCATTTCTTTTTTCAACATTGTTTCATTGAATTTGGAACACCTTGCAAGAGTTAGCATCAAGGACATATAATTGACATTTTTGTGTCCTCATTTTTCCATGACATCAGTATCACCTGAGTTATCGCTATAAAGTGCATGGATGTGCCGGGTTTTTAACATTGCTTGTGCTTCTTGAGATAGTACACTAACTCAAAAACTTTTTTAAATGTTGGCGTAGGTGAGGTCTGCAGACTGGCGCATGTTTTCTGTTAATTCTCTGTATTGGAAATGTTGCCTAACATTTCCTATGCTGCCAACAGTTTTATGGCAGAGTTTGTGTCCTAAGGTTTTAAAAATAGGATCACCTTTCACTGGTGTCAATTGAAGAAGATCTCTGAAAACAATAATGTGTTTTTCTCCAAAGAACTCTCCGTAGTTCGTTTTGAGTACTTCTTGTAATCTGAGGTGAATCAAAGCCAAAAATAGGTTTGAGACCATGCTTACTTCATCTATTAGTAGCATTTTCCTTTGTTTTAACACTCTGCGCAGTTCCATTGCAGCTTCTGTAGAAAGTTTGTAATATTCTAATTTGTTTTGGTGTTTTACTGGAAGGAGTAGTAATCAGTGTAAAGTGACACAGCCTATGTTGTAGGCAGCTAAACCTGTGGGGGCAGTTACAACAGCTGACAGTTTGTTGTTTGTCAATTGTTGAAGGAACTTGCTGATGATTTTGATTAAGAATGTTTTGCCTGAACCAGCTTCACCACTGACGTATAGTAGTATAGGTTTGTATGTTTTGCAGGTACATTCTTTATTTTCATGTTGTACACCATGTGCAATTTCTTTTGTTACTTCTTGAAAAATGCTACGCTGCTCATTGTTCAGTTTTGATTGCAGTACAGTTAAGTCTTCTGTATCTTCTTCATAGTGACACATGGTGTTTTCTGCTTCTGTCATAGCTAATTCTGCCTCATTTGCTATTAGTGGCTGTCTCAGTGGTTCTTGGCTTCCTGTTACAGAAGGTTGACTACTGTCAGGAGTGTCCTTATCTAGTTGGGCCTGGAGTTCTTCTTCATGTTGCTGTTCATTGTGCAACATTGTTTTGTACTGTGTAAAGTTTACATCGGTTATAGTGCTTTCAATTGCTTTGAAAGCATCTTCATAGGAGTCATAGATATCTAGTAACTCTTCTTCTTTTCTCCAGGGTTGGAAAAGTTGTAGCAGGGACATGTAATATAGTTCTTTATGTTGAGGAGTTTTTAATGGCAATTTAATATGATTAATTAAGCTTCGTTTGTAAGTTTCACAAAGCTACCTTCACAATTTGTCACTCTGTATCTACCTTTATTTTCATCAGGTTTTAAATTATATTTGTATGTGAAGTTTTCGGCTATGTGGTGTAGACACATGGTTTCCAAAGTGGTACTTCAGTTTGGGTAGTAGGTGTCCAGTAAATTGTTTTTCAAAATGTCTTGGCTGTTAGGATCATTTTTGGCTATTATTTCTATGTTGTCGTATGATTTCAGAACTCTTTTTCTAGATTTAGCAGGACCAGGACTTAGCCATACTATATTTTCAGATTTTCCATACAAAGCAGTACCAGTTAAACGATCTGCAGCTTCATAGCACCCACATTCTCTATGAAAGA
Source organism: Ambystoma mexicanum (assembly GCF_040938575.1). Classification (NCBI taxonomy): domain Eukaryota; kingdom Metazoa; phylum Chordata; class Amphibia; order Caudata; family Ambystomatidae; genus Ambystoma; species Ambystoma mexicanum. Next base: position 654,546,280 of record NC_090933.1, on the reverse strand, counting down.
GCATTGTACAGCTGTACAATTTCTGAGACAGTGCTTTGTCCGATGATAGGTCATCCCAAAGGTCTTGAAGCTCTGTTTTTTCGACTTTTGTTAAGTAGGCTGTGACATATCGTGCAACTGCAGTCTACTGCACATCTATGTTTGCATTCCATAAGAGGGAAATGATTGCATTGTAATCATTGATATATTTTGCTTCTTCTGTTCTTTTTATGTAATATGTGTTCTTAGGTGATTTGCCTTTAACACTATGTCTAACTGAAGACATGAAGTTGTTCACTTCACCTGTTTCTGTAACTGCTCTAGGGAAAGCAAAGCGGCATTTGGTGTAGTATTTCCCTTTGCTTTTGTATTTGCGATGACAATATTTCCCAGTTTTGTGTCTTTGTAATTGTACAATTTGTGCATGAAGATCACTATTTGTTGCGTCTGATGGAATTTCACAAGTGACATATTTTTCGATAAACTGTAAAACAGTGGCATCACTGTCTTGACCATATTTAGGAGCATCTTTAATCCATAAAAGCATGTGGATATGTGGTGCTCCTCTGGCTTAGTATTCTTTTCTCCAAAAGAAGTGTTGCACTTCTCCGAGGGGAGGAACAGTTTTATTACGAATAAAGTGTAGCATAGCAATGAAGCGATGATGGAAATATCTTAAACATTAACAGGATCTAGACAGCAAAGTTCTCCAGGTGTTAGTATATCTATGTTTGTTTTGTTTTTGTTTGATATGCGTAGGAAATCATGTAAATCTTCCCATGCATATTCTGCACAACTTTATGTAACAAACCAAGTGGGCGGGCCAAGGTTTCTTACCATACAACATATATCTCTGTGACCACCGAACCGGTACTCTTTAGTACCACGCATGTTTGCTAACAGATTTGTAATGCTTGATTGTAAAACTTCATCTTTATCTTGCACTTTTTGTAGTAATTGCGTAGCTAACATATTTTGAAAGTGGGTACCTGATTTCAATGTGTGTGCAACTCTGTAGCATAGGGTTACTAGTTCATTTATTTTCAAAGAGTAGTTTGAATATGTATTCCACATTTTGTCTAAATCTGGGATCTTCAGAATACATTCGTAACGAGCGGTAATCTGATGCTGTTATCTGAATGGGTCTATTATCGTACCTTCCTCCTTTCAAGTAGGAAAGAGTAGAGGAAAAGCACGTGCTTCTATACTTTTTTCCCATGCTGATTAGTGATTCTTTGGTTTGTCACATTTGGTATGTTTCTAGTGCATCATCTATGGTGTCTTTAGAGTGTAATGGATGAATTGTATAATGGTCTAAAATATTGAATACTGTAGCAGGATCTAGAAGTTCAAATTTACCATTTTCTGGTGACTCTTGAATTATTTCAGTGGTTTCTCTCAAGTTTTCTTCAATATTCATTTCTTGTAGTATTCATTATTGTCTTTTAGATATTGCAAGGCTTGTCTAACTTTATGTAAGTCTACGAGTTGTCAATTATTTTTCTCTTTTGTGGGTACACCATTTACTAAGACAATTAAAGATTGCTCTATTGGACGTTGCACTCCCAGTGTGTGCACATTTTCTTTCAGATCTAATGGTAAATAAACTACTTTGCCACGAATGCCTTTCACTAATTCATAGGGAGGTAATTTTGCTGTTTTTGGTTGAAGGCGTATTATTGCATGAAATGGGTGCATTATTTGAATTATGATGCTCTCATATAAATTGAGTTGTGGCAGGGGTTTTGATAGTGGGAATAATTCCAAGTTATTTGTGATAGCACGTGCAGGAGATGGTTTTTGTCAAGTTTTATAGTGCAGTAAGTACAAAGTGTTAAGGGGTCAGTTATTTCATATTTGTTTTCTGCTATAAGGGAGAGAGCTAATTCAAACCATTTGGAATCTTCATCGTCTTCTGTTTTGTATGTTACGTCTACAGTTTTTGTGTTACTTTTATAAAAAAGTTCTGCGGCAACACACACACACATGGTTTGCTACTTCAGCGGATGTAATTTTAAATTTTAGTATTTCTTTTTTGTATGTGTGTAGTAGAAAGTTGCCATCTGTACATTTGTTGCTAGTCTGTTGTAAAGTTATTGTATTTTGTAAGTGGCTTTCACTTGCAAAATATTTCCTCTGGATATGCTCTATTTCTTCGAGTAGGTCTTTAGCTGTACCATGTAGAAGATTGTTATTTAAATTGGCTAGTTCTAAAGCAGGACTGTTAGCATAGTACAGTTTATAGACTAGATTTCTTATAGTTGAATGATGTGTTGATATCATTTTGATATGATGGAAGGTGATTTTGCAAATAGCTCCTGAAATGCAGGCTAATGAATCTCCTTGTAGTCCTGTTTATTTGCGCACTGAATAGGTTTCTATATTTTGTAGTAGTTTCATTTTGATTTTATCTTTGCCTTTCACATGCTGATTGAGGAACTGGCGTAAAGATTTGAAAGATTTTTTGGCAATGTTACACATTGACGTGCACGGCCATTTGTATACTGGACGTTCTGGTTCAGTCGAATGGAGAGATGATACTGGTGATATTTTTGTAAGCAGTATTTCTTGTTGCATTATGGTATTAGTTTTTCATACCCTCGTCCACTGATATGTATAGCAATTGTGTTTGTTTGCTTTTGTTTGTATGCTTCTTCATTGAAATATGCTTCTGTGCTCGTGGTGTGACTCCATTCACCTCCACAGATATTTAAGAGGTTATTTTTGTTGACATTCTGTTTATTGATTAGTCTTTTTTGTAATTAGTAGTTAGTTTTTTTAGTTGTTTCATTCTGTTTAACACTAAAATAAATAACTTCCTTTTGAGAAGGATTGCACTGTCTATGTGACCTTCTAAGATTAATTTTCTACGGTAGGTTTTAAGGGTTGTGCATGATTTCTCTCCTGTTTTTATAAGATTCTGAAGGACTCTGTGCCGGAATATTTTTTCTAAAATACTTCTTTTTTTGGTATGTTTACTTGCCACTACATCAGGATTTATAGGATCAGTGTTAGCAGTAGTGGTAGCTGAATTCTTGTTAGTCACTTTCTGTTTCGTTTTACATTTTGAAAGAGGAGGGTAGTTTTTGTACTGGAAGCATGTTTTGTTTCACTTAATGACTCTATTCGATCTTTTGTTTGAACTTTTGTACAAATTCTGCTAGAGATGAATGCTTATTTTGAACACTTTCATTTTCATTTGCTCTACTTCTGCGTTGCTTTCTACTGGCTTGCTTTTTGGTAGGCATTCTTTGGGGTCTGTTGAAAAAAAAGAAGTTATGGGGTGGGCTGTTCTGCAATGTATGTGTGCTGTGTGCATGAGTGTCTGAGTATGATGTTAAAGATGTATATGGTGGTGTGTCATTGTGCATTGGACAGCTACATCTAGTTGGGAAGGCTTTTCTTGTATTTTGTGTGTTAGTATCCTGGGGTTCAGATCACAGTAGAAAGTAAGCTAGTGGTGAGGAGAAGCATTAATAGTAAATCTAATGGTATAGAATTAAAACAGTTCTTTGTTCTGCAATACTAACATTCTAGGGGCTGAGTTATGTAATTTGTGCGCCGAAAAACAGGGATTTGTGCGCCATTGTGCCTGCAAATCCCTGTTTAAGTGTGTTTCAGTTACAGTAAGAATATTATGGTAGTATTGTACTTACTTTTTTTTTTATTTGGAATAAGCAGGTTTCTTCTGAGTTGTTGTTTGTACTTCAGATGCTGCTGCTTTTCAGGAGAGTGGTCTTCACTGCAATTGTAAAAGAAAGAAGTTAGTAATTTTGTGTGTTTATAGCACTGATGTTAATTTAGACGTTGATTTTTATGTTTTTGTAGTAGTATTCTTTTTTGATATGTGAACATAGTGTGTGCATGCAGTTTCCTTTGACTGTTTGCATCCTTTATATTTTACTTACAATATGTTAGTTCAACATGCTTTGCAAATGAGTAGAATACTAAGTATATGAAACTCACTTGGTTTCTTAGGGCTGTGTTATTGCATGTTAGGAGATAGAAGAAATAATGATGCATTGTTTTGCAATTTTTGTAAGGTAAATGGCAGAAACTGTATAGAAAAGCGCAGAATGTATGCGTTTGTGAAGGTGTGGGTAATAAAGCAGAAGGTTGTGATGTACAGGGAGTGGTGTTATTTCAGCTGTGAGCTTTTCAATGATAGTGTCTATCTGTGTGAGTGTATAAAGATGCATGAACTTATCATGGCTGTGTGTAATTTTATAACACACTACAAAGTGTTTTTCTACAATTATACTGTTATTTCTCCCATATTTTAATATTATCATTTTTTAGATAGCTGTGTGTGTAAAAAAAGAATTTAGATAGCAGACAGGTTTGGAAGTGACAGTTGATTATAGCAGATGGGAAAATAATAGTAAGTTCATTTTATAGGTTATACTGGTTAAGTGGCAGTTATTATTTTTTTTTTTTAATTTCTTTGCATTTGTAGCGCACAGCTGGCCGGGGGCATTGTGGCGCTGAAAGGTAGGCTTACTTAGAACATGTCATGCATAATTGCTTGGTATACAACAAGTAGGTATTTGAGGGTTTAGTTTACATTCGGAGCATACAGAAATTGTAAGAGGACAGAGCATGTAACCGATACACAACATTGATGCACCTAGTTTACATTCAGTACATACAGAAGTTATCATGTGTCGGTGCGTTTAGACGATACATCACATAGAGGCACCCCTACAGGCATAACAATCGAGCGCAGGGTGTGCACATGGGGAGTTTGGATGTAGTTTAGTTGAATAGAGTGGTTTTTAGCAGTTTGCGGAAGGCAGGGTATGACTTTTCATTCCTTAGTGCAGTAGGAAGGGCGTTCCAGTTTTTGGGTGCCAGGTGTTGAAAGCTAGAACCTACGGCTTTGCATCTTTTGAATGTGGGTACAAATGCCTGATTTGTCAGATGAGATCTAATCGGTCTGATGGAAGCATTGAGGGGGATCCTTACTTTGTTTATATGCATTTATAAGAGTCGTACATGTAGTCTTCATAAAATATGCATACCTGTGGTTTGTATTCATGCATGTGGATATGCATGCAGCTACAAGTAGAAATCTTGGAGACTTGTACAGTAGTTTCTGTAGTAGGTGCTTTCCAATGATATGAGACTTGTACTCAGAGTAATCCACAGTAAATTTGAAGTGCTGAACTAAAATGATGGAGTTAGATGTAGAGGTCTTGGATGTGATTGGTGGATGGTTGTGTGACTGCTTAGCTGTATCCAATGAGGGAATGGCACAGAGAGTGAAGTGGAAAGGGTAGAAGGGCTGTGCAAGAGTTACGCGGTCCGCGGACCCCACAGCTGTTCGCGGACAGGGTGTGCCACATCCGGGGTTTTCCAGCAAATCCAGCATGGAAAGGGGACTGTAGGGATTAGCCAATCAGGTGTTGAGGTTGTGGATTTGTGTTGAAAGTGGCTGTGTTTAGTGAAGATGGCAGAGGTGGAGAAGGTGAGGGTGTTGGTGCTTGGAGATATGTTTGTGCATGGTTTACAGCAGTATGTTCAATGCAGGCATGTGGCAAACAATTTTGATGTTAAAGGAGTGGAGGTGGAGTTGAGCACTGTGTCTGATTACAATGTACAGGGAATTGTGCAAGTTTGTGAAGATATGGGCAGGATGAACAGTCCCCAAGTGGTAGTTTTGTACTGTGGTGCTTTCCATTTGGGCTACGTCAGTGCCCCTACTTTATTGGCAGATTTGGAACACTTGGTTCAGGCAGTAATGAACATCCTTCCACATGCCAAAATTATTTTTTCTGGATTAGTACCTAGAGCAATATGGGACAATACTTCTGTTTTTTTCCTCAGCAAAACATTGCTAGGTGTGCAATCAACCGAGGCATGTGTGCTTTCATGCTTAGAGCTGGTATGTTCTTCTGTAATAATGGGAATATTGATTGCTGTAAAGCTGTTTATTTTAAAGAAGATGGCATTTCTTTATCTTTTATGGGAAATGCCATGTTGTTCTGGAATGTAAGGGTTGCTTTGGAGAAGGTTATGTGAAGACTTTAGGAGTAAACTAAGAAAAAAAAGAAAAAAAGAAAAAATAACAGATGTCTGTCAAGCATCTGCAAAAAACCCAAAAAAACGGCTCTTTTCAGAGTCAACCTCAATGGGGAAATGGGGCGCGCTATTTAAATTTACATTCACCACGCTCAGATTTTCAATATGTTCGCGGACATGGCGGTAGTCCGTGGACATCACGTATTACATATGGGGATTTTGGGGTGGAGAGGCATGCAAATGAGAATGAGTAGAGCAAGGGACTGGTCAATAAAGTTTACTGGGTGTGTTGTGTAAGGAGAGAGTTTGACAGAAAGTCTTTTTTTCTCAGCGAAGAACAGATAGATATGGCTCTGATTTTCAGAAAACAGATTATCTGGATTTTGCGAGACTCATGGATACATTGATTGGAGGTGCATGCAGAATGCTGTGGAGTAGCTGCAGATCTTTTATTCCCTTATGTGGAAGTGCATTGGCATGGAGTGCGTGAAATGAAGTGGCTGGACTTGGTACCTCTCTGTGCTACTTTGGAGACACAGCAACATCCAGACATAATTATAATTCACTGTGGAGGGAACAGTTTAGGACATGTGACCAGAATTTCTTTGCAATTTGCAATGAAAGAAGGACTTGGGAAGGTAATGGACATGTTTCCAAATTCCCAAGTAATTGTTTCTCGTATTGCGCAGCGACAACTGTGGCTGCGTTCTTCTTCATTTGGTCCACAAATGGAGAAAACGAGACACAATGTCAATAAGGCTGTTTGTGCCGTTTTAAGAGATGTTGGCAGGTCCTCCTTTCACAATGAAAATATTATGTTTCGTAGCACGTACATTTTTCGCAGAGATAGACTCTATCTTACTTATGCTAGCAATCAGATTTTTCTGAGAAATGTACAAAATGCATTGCAACCTTTTCCATTTTGCATTAGGTGTTGACCATTTGAAGTTTTTAATCACAAACAATCACCACCAAAAGGCTCTTTTCAGAGCCACCACTTCCTCCCAGAGAAAAGTGAAATGGTTTTGATAGGGCAGCACCCCAAAATTTTATATGTCCGTGAACTGTCTGTGGACTTCTAAAAAATGCACAGGGCCCTGCTCAATTTATTTGCCACTTCTATTTTTAAACTGTGAAAGACGGCTCGGAAAAGAGCCTTTTTTTTTGTTTTTTGTTGTTTTCTATTTTTTTGTTTTTTTACACATGACACACAAGGAAAGGAGGGGAAAGGAGGGTAAGGAAGGGACACCAACCACAGGGATAAGAAAGAGCAGGTGGAGTGAGGAAGATGTAGGGTGGTCCCTATTTAGGTAGTGGGCAGACCTTCTCATGCTCAGTGACCACCGCCTCGAAAGTACTCCGAAGACTCTCCCCCCTGCAGAGTATTGTGTCACAGTACATACACAATATTGTGACCCTGAAAGGTAAGGGTCAACAGCATCATGGATGGCCTGTGAGGCAGCTGGAGGGATTCGCTGTGCCACAGGAGTATCTCTTGTAGTGACAGGAGCAGAAAAGGAGGATGTTGTAGAGGAACTCAACCTACTACGTTAATCACAAAGTACAACCTTGCGAACGGCCCCATCGTGGAACGATTTTAGGTGTCGCTTCATGGCTGTCGTACCAAAGCTGTACGAACCAGGCCTCCCATGACTCAGCACCATTTTGCACTGGTTGCAGGTGACCTTGTTCGCACATGCTTTTGGTACGTCACCATGAATGGTAAACAACCGCCATACGCAAGACTCATGGCGAGTGCTAGTAGTAGGGACTTCCACTACCTCATCCTCTTCATCCTCTTCATCCTCCTCCTCTACATCCTCATGCCTGTTCCCCTCTGCAGGTCCTTGGGGAGGTGGTGGTGTTGGAGGGGCTGGGGGTGGTGCTGAGGCAGAAGCAGCACCAGCTGGAAGAACAGCAGCCATTGATGCCATCAGGTTTGATGATGCAACAGCAAAGGCAGCAAAAGCAGGTCAATCTTCAATAGTAGAAAGACAGAATGAAGATGAGCTCTGGGGTGTGGCCTTTTGTAGGGGTGCAGGTGCATGCTCTGCGGACAGCCGCGCTGACGTGGAGAGATCGAACACCAAAAAAAGGCTCAAGAAGTTCCAAAAAGTATGTAGATCGCCAGGGACATTGTCTGGGACATGTGCAATGGTGAATGTGTACTGTAAAATACTTTGGATTGTCTGAAAAAGTACTTTTTAAATGTTGGGGGACCGGGACAGTGTCCGCAAATCAGGACACACGCTCAGCGTGGGTGCGGTCACTTGATAACGTCGCAAACACATCCGCAAATGGGACGGGTGTCCGCAGGACACCAAATGCATATGAATGGTCCTGTGCATGCGTTTGGGTGTTCTACAGACAGTATTCAGGTCCTCAAATTAATTAGAAGTGTGACACACGTGAGATGGACAGTTACGGACAGGCGCCATATTCGTACGACTTATGGGTGTGGTGCACATGTACCTAGATGTTCTACAAAGAGTACAGACATGTATGGGGTCCTTAGGACACCTCCATTATGCTTAATTGCGGACATTCCGGACACTGAGTGTGTTCTAAGAACAGTTCCATCTTGCTTGCGAACAGTGCGGACGGGTATAGTGTCCTTAGGAAACCTCCATTTTGGTTAATTACGGACATTCCGGAAACCAAGTATGTTCTAAGAACAGTTCCATCTTGCTTGCAGACAGTACGGACAGGTATAGTGTCCTCAGGACACCCCCATTTTGATTAATGGCGGCCATTCCGGACACCAAGTATGTTCTAAAAACAGTTTCATCTTGCTTGTGGACAGTATGGGTAGGTGTGGTGTCCTTAGAACACCTCCATTTTGGTTAATTACGGACATTCTGGACACCAAATGTGTTCTAAGAACAGTTCCATCTTGCTTGTGGACAGTACGGACAGGTATAGTGTCCTCAGGACACCCCCATTTTTGTCGATTGCGTATATTCCGGACACCCGCGGTGTCCGCGGACACCCTAACTGCCTTTAAAAAAAAATAAGACATAAAGGAATGAAGTAACAACACATATAATATTTTATTATTATATACAAATATAACATTTATGAAAGAGAGGGGGAAGCAGAAACTGACACAAATACAAGGGCATTAGGGGTTTGGAGAGTATCGATGTGAGGGGATGAAGGATGGAAGTCTCATCATAACATTTTTCTTGGTGGTAAGGGTTTGGGGATAGTTGACAGGGACATGGAGAGGGGGAACAGGTGCATGAGGGACACTGATATATATTTTTTTCTTTTATGTGGTCTTCTACAAAATGTTTCAAAAGATTGAAATTTTCCATAAGCATATCCATTTTTTGTTCCATGCGCGGTAGAGTATTTTCTAATTCTCATTTGCTTTATTATTTTCAATGTTTGTATGGTCTGTTAAAAAAATATATATATGTTACGTACACATAATGTAATGATTATTAATTTTCATATATATAGAGAAGTGTCTACCATTAGTATCACTGTCTTCAGCCATTTCCTCACGTGGGAAATTTTCTTCAAGCCTTTCCAAAGTACTGGACATTTCTGTGTAAAAAAATATATTACTTTTAGTGTACCAAATACAGAAAGTTTAGAAATATATAAGAGAAATGAAGTTTACTTACTAGTTTCTGGTAAGTTATATTCTTACTGTTGTGCAGGTCTGCTGTTGCAGTTTCTGTAAGGTAATTATGTTGGAAGCATGTCTTTTTTGTTTTGGGATATTCCATTTTAGTACACATGGTATTTAAATAGTTTGGTTGATGTGTTACATATATAGGTTGCACTTTTTATTTATTGTTACATATAATGTGTTTATGTGCTGCTTTTTTAACTTGTTCAGTGTTTATATGGCATGATAGAACATCCTAAGATAACCCCTGAGTTTTTGGGTACTGTTGATGTTGTCCGCGTCTGTCCGCGAACATACGCACAGTCCGCGGACATCAAAATCACTAGCAGGGGCTTCAGCATTTTATATGTATATAAAGTAAGGGAATCCTAGTAAACATCTATCAAATGCACACTATGTATATGTATATTCAGTAAAAAAAAACTTTGACAAAGGGATGTTATGGTTAAGTTGCATTGCTAAAAACCTATGAAATTCAGTAAAAAAACTTTGTTAAAGGGACGTTATGGTTAAGTTGTGCTACTTAAAACCTATGAAATTCAGTAAAAAAAACTGTGTTAAAGGGACATTTTGGTTCCAAGTAAAACCGAAAAACCCCTTAAATTCGCTAATTATGGTAAGTTAGACAACCATAACTCATGCCACCACAGTGCATTGCTAAGATTAAACCCCGGGATATCAAAGATGACATCACAAATGTCATTGATGACATCACTGATGTCATCACATGAGCATTTACTTTTCATTAAAACTCTGTACAAGGGATTCTTATTATGATGTTGACAAAAAAGTGTCAGGTATCATTCGAATAGATGTCTTGAGCTATGTAGTGCATTAAGCAATGCATTGATATAAATAGAATTCTATTATGAAGTTCTTTACAGTATACTAAGCTACTAATGTATAAGTATAAGCATTGTGTGCAGCATACATAATGGAGGTGCAATATTCATAATCTTCCCATGTTGAATAGTGAAATGATAAATGATAAATGCTTTCTTATTACAGTTTTTTGTACTGTGCAACATGTAATAAGTAGCTAATAAAACCACTTACTACATAATTTCATTATTACATACACAATAGAAAGACACAACAACACATACAAATATGAGTATATATAGAGAAAGTGAAGTATGCAAAAGGCAGCAGTAGAAGCAGAAAGTGTTCATAACCTAACTGATTATCTTTATGCACAGAAAGCATTGCTCTGCTTCAAACCTACTATTTCCCTATGTACAAGTATCACATGTTGTGACTGCAACCTAAAGAAAGTAATGCAAATACAAATATTAGCAATCCAGAGAAAGTACAGTAATGAAAAAACAGCAGAACAATAAGAAAGTGTTGATAGCTTTACTGATTGTCTTCATACACCGAAGGCATTGCTATCTTTTAAGTGTGTATTTTTCCTATATATATATGTTTCATATGCTGTGAGTGGATCCTGAGTGAATTATTGTAAGAACATATTTGAAGTATAAATCTACAAATATAGTACTTTTTGATTTCTTTGTTCCTAACTATTACTGTCTAAGAAATATCACTTATGGAAAAAACAGCGAGTCAGACATGTGATGTCATCAGTGATGTCATCAATGACATTTGTGATGTCATCTTTGATGTCCTGGGTGTTAGTCTTAGCAATGCACGGTGGTGGTGCGAGTTATGGTTGCTTAGCTTACCATAACTAGTGAATTTCAGGGGTTTTTCAGTTTTACTTGGAACCATAACACCCCTTTAACAAAGTATATTTACTGAATTTCATAGGTTTTTAGTAGCGCAACTTAACCATAGCATCCCTTTAACAACGTTTTTTTTTTACTGAAAATATATATATATATATATATATATATATTCAATGAAAAATCTTTGTTAGAGGGAGATTATGGTTACAAGTAAAATTGAAAAACCCAAGAAATGTGCCAGTTATGGTGAACTAAGCATCTATAACTTGTGCCACCACTGTGCACTGCTAAGACTAATACCCAGGACATCAAAGATGACATCAAAAATGTCATTAAAAAACAGAATCAGTATCCACATCTCTATCCCCTATTACTAAGTCAGGGCTAGCTAAATCTATATGCCTGATTCACTAAGCTATTGACATGGTGGACATCTAACGCTGTATGTCCTTTCCACTTCATAGTCGTGCCCATTATTGTCTTTGGACATTGGGTTTCTTTGTTCTTATTTATAAGGCTCTTCATTTAAATATGGTTATGTGCTGCTGGTATGAAACTATTCACCTTCACGGAAATTTAAAAAGATATCTATTTTGGAATTGCACATGTTTAGAAGTAGTCTTTGTAGTTTATTTGCTAATTTAGTTGGTGTTTTCATTCTGTTTAAAATCACTATAAAGAACGTTTTCTTTAGTTTAAATGCGCTGTCAATCAGAGCTTTGAGGATTGGTTTTCTTTGGTCGTTTTTAAGCATAGAACATTAATTCTCAGATTTCCTTCATGAGACTGCTAAGAACTCTACTTGAATTTCTTTTGTAAAATTGGCTTTTTGGAATGTTTTATTGTGACTACGTTAACATTGGTAGATATGTGAGGTTCATATTTAGGTCTTGTTTCTTTTGTACATATTTCTTTAAAGAGGGCACTTACTTTTTTAATGTTAATGTTACATAATATTAATAAGAGGCAACTCACCCGGAGGCCGCATTGTGCAGCAAGCAAAATCAATGCAAAGTCTAATCATTCGAGTTGAAAAGCTAAGTGTTAAGTGATTTCTTAAAGGAAAGAGCATCAGAGCAGAGCAGAAGACCAGCAGGGAGTGAGTTCCACAAGGAGCAAGAGAGTCAAAACTAGTCCTGCCAAAACAACAACGGTTGTAATGGGGATGCTTAAGTCTATTGGAGTTACTCGATCGGAGGGAGCGGGAGATGCAAGAATTCTTGGTCCTGTCCTTCAAATAGACTGGTGCTTTGTCAGTGAGACACTTATATGCGAGAAGCACGGCCTTGAAGGTGACACAGTGTTTAATGGGGAGCCAGTGAAGAGATTTACGTCACTCAGTGACATGATTCCTTCTCGTAAAGCCACACAAAGGTTGGACAGCATTATACTGAGCAGCTTGAAGTGTGTTCAGGTTAGACTTTGATGTGTCAGCCAACAGGCTATTGCCATAGTCAAGTTTTGAATTCACCAAGGCAATAAACAAGGGCAGCAGTATTGGCCTCAGAGAGAAGAGGTTTGATTTGCCTAATAAGTCATTCAATATAAGTAAAAGATGCCTTTACTTGGGTGACATGTTTTTTTCATGTTGAGTGTGGAGTCAAAGTAGGCATGCAGGGTCGTATAATTTATTAGTATTTATAAAGCGCGCATCAGCTTTGAGGCATTGTGGCACTGTTACAGAGACACTTGCTGGTTACAGGGGGAACAGATACTTAGTTACAAGATATAAATTGTTAACGGTCATGAAAAAGTACTGACTTTACATGACAAAGCAGTGTAAAAAGACATAACATACTTATAGGATGAGAGGAGGTGTAGGGAGGGGAGCCAGGGGAACAGAGGGGTTACTTGAACAGTGCAGTTTTTAGGGTTTTGCAGAAGGGTAAGAGTGATGTTTCAGCTCTTAATGTGTTTGGTAGGCATTCCAGAGTTTAGGTGCTAGATAAGGAAATCCTATGCCTCCAGCGTTAGACCTTTTGATAGGAGGTATACGGAGTAGGTTGGCCTGATGACTTCTTTTTGGGCGTGTGGAGGTGTCTCTGATGATGGTGTCAGATAAGTAGGGGGAGAGAGGGACTGAGGCATTTGTGCGTGAGGGTAAGGACCTTGAAGTCGACACTCTCTTCAACAGAGAGCCAGTGGGCGGCTGGTCTTGACTTTGTGACGTGGTCTCTTTTGGGGATGCTGAGGGCTGCTCGAAGCACGTTGTTTTGTCCTATTTGTAGCCTGTTGAGATTTTTAGCTGAGGTGCCTGCAAGGAGAGCATTACAGTAATCCAATTTTGTTCCGATAGTGGCTTGGGCTATGGAGAGGCAGTTTTGGCTGGTTAGAAAAGGTTTTATGGCATTAATGAGTTTGGTGGTGTGGGTAATGGTGCTGACCTGATGAGTCATCGAGAGGGTGGAGTCTAGGAATACTCCTAAGGTCTTTACAGAGGAGGAGACAGGTATGAGGGTGTTGTCAATGTTTAGTTTGAGCAGTATTTCCTTGGGACCTATGAGTATGATCTCTGTTTTGTCCCCATTCAGGCATAGACCATTAGCTGCCATCCAAGTCTGAATGGTAGTGTAGATTTGAAGGAGGGCTGCTGCATCTTGGTCGTAGTCACCAGTGAGGGGGGGAATACTTGTGTATCATTGGTATAGTTTGTGTAGGATATGCTGAGCTAATCCAGTTTGTCGAAGAGAGGCTTCGTGAATAGGTTGTGGAAGGTAGGTGCAGTGCAGGATCCCTGGGGAACTCCGCAATGAATAATGGTGGGATCTGCGTTGGCATGATCAGAGTAAACCTTCATGGCTCTACCCTCTAAGAATGAAGTTATCCATGAAGTGGCATGTTTGGAGAAGTGGGCTGTGCTTGAGAGATGAGACGTGGGGATGTTGTGATCGACAAGTTCAAACTCAGCAGAGAGGTCTAGAAGTAGTAGGAGGGCTGATTTTCCCTTGTCCATTATCTCTGTGATTTGTTTCTTTAGATCTAGAAGGGCGGTTTCTGTGCCATGTCCTTTGCGGAAGCCTGATTGTCTTTTGCCTAAGATGGCATTAGATTCAAGGTAATGTTGGATCTGTGCATGGGCAGCTTTATCAATAATTTTGAGAAGGAAGGGGACAGTGGTGATGGGCTGGTAGTTGTTGGGGCATGTTGGATTTAGGGATGTTTTTTTTATGAGTGGACGGACCCAAGCTTCTTTTAAGCTTTGTGGCACAGTTCCTGTGGAGAAGGAGGCATTGATAAATGCTGTGATGATCAGGAAAAGAGTGTCTGTGCACTCTTTGATGATGGCTGGTGGGCATGAAGTGTTTACACGTGGATGGTTTGATGTGCTGGATGAGATCAGAGACTTCTGATTCAGTGACGTCTCTGAAAGAGAAGAGAGGAGTAGTGGGAGCGTGGGGGGTAGAGATAGGCACAGGCTTAATGTCAGGTTTGGGTAGAGCTTCTCTTTGTGATTGAATTTTATCTTGTAGAAGTTTGATTTTGTTTAGGAGGCCAGCCTGAATGCTAGAACACCAAGCTTTGTCTTTGATAATTTTGTCTGGGCTGGTGGCAGAGGTGATGAGGTCTTTGAATATGGAGAACATTTCCTTGGATTTGAAGTTCGCTGTTGAAATGTGGAGGTTAAAGGATTCAGATTTAGCGTGAAATATGTCTTGTTTGTAAATCAAAGAGATTATTTTGAATTCTCTCAGGGTGAAATCATTGGGCATGGATTGCCACTTGGCTAGGGCCAGGCGTTTGGTGGAACGTAGGGCAGATAACTCCTCCGTGAATCAAGAGTTGGTATGCATACATTATTTTCTTTTTTGTCTTCGATAGGGCTATAGCATCAATGGCTTTAGTTAGGGTGTGGGAATATATGTTGGCGAGAAAGGAGGAATTGTTAGCCAAGGGAGATTTGAGTTCTGGAGTGTCTAGGAGCGGGAGAAGGTTTAGTTTGGGCAGTTTTTTGAGCTTCTGACTTTGGCCGGCAGAGCATATGAGAGTATTTTGGTGGTAGGTTTGGTGGGGACTATGAATTGGATACAATTATGATCTGTCCATGGCTGGGTCGAGACAGTGGAGATGGAGGAAGAGAAGTTGTGGTCTACAATCCAGTCAATGGTGCGTCTTTTACAATGAGTTGGCTCTGTGACTCTATGGGTGAACCCTAGGTCGGAGAGCTCTTTGGCTAATGTCGTGGCTGCTTTGTCCTTGGGGTCATGCCGGCCTCGGTTGAGATCCCCACTGTCAGACACTCAACCTTGCGCGGAGGTAGCACGTACACCTGCCTCCCCGTTGGGTCTTGGTGCCTGGCTTGGTAATAAACTCAGGCTTCCGTAACCCGCCGGGGAAAGAGGGTTAGGGTCCGCTGGATTGGATAGGTAGGGGGAAGTTAGGGTAACCGGGAAGAAGGGATAAGGGAATGGTAGGTAAAGGGGGTTATAGGGAAAGGTCCGTCTTGCTGTCCCCTTGTGGGGTTCCTGAGATCGATGGCACTCCGCCCTTACACTCACTCTTACACTCAGCAAGAACCTCAGAGACCTGTTGGGTCTCACGCTATACACAATGGTGATTGATGCACATAGTACGTTACTCTGGTAGAAGCGTTCCTATCACGCTTCTTGAGCTGTTCACACAGACACCCCTAGAACACGTATTACTATACACGGTAATAGAATAACTCAAGAGACACTTAGCTTCGTGTGATGCAGCTGAGAGGTATGCGGCTTGCCCCAGTTCTTGCCGTAACACTACGGCGCGATACGAGTTCCTGCTGTACACTACAGCGGAGCGCCGCTACAAGAAAACCAAAAACAGGTGTGAGTGTAATGTCAACAACCGTCTTTCCTCACACGGCACAATCACACATTCATTCGTTCCGAGTATAGTCAGGCCGTGTTACTTCACACAAACTAATTGGCACCGGGTGAACGTTCCGCCAAGACGGACTTTGGAATCTCTTCCAGTGCGAGGCTTCACCCCACTCCCGACGTGTGCACCCAACGCTGAATCTCAACCAGCGTGTTCCAGACGCACGCTGGAAGTATCTGTTATTCTTTGTAAGCGTTCCGTTAGCGGTCGCTTGTTCACATTAGTTTAGCCCAAGAAAGGAATGCACTTATCTGTCATGGTGCGCGGGGCCTGCAGTATTCCCAGGCGGGGTTTGGCCCCGCGGGTCGCTGCCTGCAGGAGCCCTCGATCCGCACGTCTTCTCTGGTCAAACTCCTTTAGCACAAGCAGGGATCCTTGCGCGCGTCGCGCGCATGCACTGGTCCTCGGGCGTTGTCCCGAAGTAGTTCTTTTGCTTGTGAAGGCGCGAGCATACTGGGTATTGAAGTCTTTCTTGGTCCTGATGCCGAATGCTGCATTCTGCTGTCTCCAGGCTTGCATTCTACAAATAGGGCACAACAAAGTCCTAAAATACAGATGCTTGGACCACTGCCTGTTCCTCCGTAGCCCAGGATGTTGCTCTTTGTGCCTGGTGTGTACCAAATGCCCCAAACCTGCATTAGGCACAGTCGGAATCCTGACAGTACTCCCCTTCCCAACAGGGCCTGCTTTAGAGGGGTTGTTCTTATGAAAAACACGTATCAGCCGGGGTGCATGAACATTTGACGCTGGCTCCCAAGAGCGCTCTTCGGGCCCGTAACCCAGCCAATCTATCAAGTAATACAATTGCCCCAAACGAAAACGTGAATCCAAAATTGCTTTTACTTCGAACTCAGGAACCCCGTTAACAGTGACAGGTGGAGGTTTCTTGGGGCAAATGGACGCTGGGGCGGGTTTTAACAATGCAACATGGAACACAGGGTGAATTTTCATTTGTGTTGACAAAGTGAGGCGAACTGCTACGGGATTTAAAACCTTTTCCACAGGGAATGGACCCACAAACCTGGGCTGGAACTTACGTGGGTCTAGCAAGTGAAGATTTTGCGTGTTCAGCCACACCATATCCCCGACCTTGTATGCTGGAGCTTGTCCCCTGTTAGCATCAGCATATCTCTTGTAGTTTGATTTGGCGGTGTTTAGATTAGTGATGATATTGTGCCACACGCCTTCAAGGTGTTTTTTATGCTGGGTAACAGCCGGAACTTCTGCAAAGCTCACTTGAGGCACCGGTTGGAAACGTGGATGAAAGCCGTAAGTACCATAGAAAGGAGTTACTTTGGTGGATGCATGCACCGAGTTGTTGTATGCTAACTCTGCTAGCCAGATCACATCTGCCCAAGAGGATTCATTATCATATGTCATACAACGGATGTACTGCTCCAGGGTTTGATTCACCCTCTCAGTCTGCCCATCCGTTTCTGGATGATAACTAGTGGACAATTTTAGCTGCATACCCACGTTGGCGCAAAAGGCTTGCCAAAAGCATGACGTAAATTGCGCCCCTCGATCGGATACAACATGAAGGGGGATACCATGAAGGCGCACTATGTTCTGGAGGAAAAGATCAACTAAAGCTTTGGCCGTGGGAACCCCTTTACAAGGGATGAAGTGTGTGAGCTTAGTCAAGGAGTCTACAACCACTAACACAGTGGTGAAACCATGACTCGTTGGTAGGTCCACAATAAAGTCTAATGAGATAGTATGCCACGGTACTGGTGGTGTGGGTAAAGGGCGTAACAGCCCAGCTGGTCTTTGATGACCTGCCTTGTTCCGTAAGCAGCATTCACATGTTCGTAGAATTTGTTGAACATCATGTTTCATTCTGGGCCACCAGAAGTGACGCGTCAGTAGTTCGTAAGTCTTGGCTATTCCGGGATGTCCCACGAAGGGCGAGTCATGGCACCACCTGACTGCTTGTTGCCGAATAGCCATCGTGGGCAGATACAATTTGGTTCCCAAAAAGGGGAGCCCATCCTTAACAGTCTTTTTCTTGCTAGGATCACTCCATTGGGCCAGCTCTTGTGCTGTTAGCGCCTTTCTGATGCTGGTAAACATATCATCCACTACAACACTACCTATGATCCGTGCTGGTGGCACAATGGGTTTTGGTTCCTCTTCTGTATCGTATTTGACCTCAGGTTCTGGATACCGGGACAGGATGTCCGCTTTCTTGTTCTCTACCCCTGGACGGTATGTGACCACAAAATCAAAGTCAGCGAAATACATGGCCCATCGCAGCTGACGGGGACTTAGAGCCTTGGCTGACTTCAGGAATTGCAGATTCCTATGGTCGGTCAATATTGTTATTGTATGTTGGGCTCCCATTAGATAATGACGCCACTCAC
The DNA here is from genome assembly GCF_040938575.1 of Ambystoma mexicanum. Taxonomy (NCBI): domain Eukaryota; kingdom Metazoa; phylum Chordata; class Amphibia; order Caudata; family Ambystomatidae; genus Ambystoma; species Ambystoma mexicanum. The sequence goes on along the minus strand of NC_090933.1, from coordinate 654,527,735 downwards.
TGAACGCTGCTTTGATAGCTAGTAATTCCCTAGCCGCTATCACGTAGTTACGTTCTGCAGGTAACAAGGTGCGAGAGAAATACGCTACTGGGTGTAGTTGACCAGTGCCATCTCGTTGGGATAGAATAGCACCAAGAGCGTAACTCGAAGCATCCGTTTCTATGACGTAGGGACGAGTGGGATCTGCATGTAACAAAATTGGGGCTGTTGTGAACGCTTTCTTCAGAGTCTGAAAACTTGCCTCCGCCGCCTCATCCCAGTGAAACACTACCCCTTTTTTCAATAAACGGGTAATTGGCTGCACTTTTTGGGCAAACCCGTCAATGAACCGTCGGTAAAAATTGGCGAAACCTAGGACAGTCTGCACATCCTTAACAGACGTGGGGGAAGGCCATTCTACTATGGCTCTCACCTTGCCTTGGTCCATGGTGACTCCTTCTGGCGAGAGAACAAATCCCAAGAATTCTACTGTGGTTTGGTGAAATACACATTTTTCTAATTTGGCATATAGTTGGTGTTCTCTTAATCGCTGCAAGACAGCCTTAACATGTTCTTGGTGCTCGTCTAGATTCTGGGAATAGATAAGTATGTCATCTATGTAAACGATGGCAAAAAGATCCAAATAACCCTGTAAAACTTCGTCTAGGAAATGTTGAAAGGCGGCGGGTGCATTGCAGAGTCCGAACGGCATGACTTGATACTCATAGAGCCCATACTTGGTCCTAAAAGCAGTCTTCCACTCGTCCCCCTCACGCACCCGCACGAGATGGTAAGCCCCTCGTAAGTCTAGTTTGGTATAGATTTTAGCATTTCGCACCTGATCTAACAAGGTGGGTAGCAATGGAAGCGGGTATCGATTCTTTACGGTTATTCGGTTGATCGCCCTATAATCAATACAAGTTCTTAGGTCTCCGGTCTTCTCAGGGACGAAGAACAAGGGTGACGACACCGGTGACATGGAGTGATGTATAAATCCATTAGCCAAATTCGTGTCTATGTATTCTCGCAGGTGTTTGTTTTCTGATTCGGTCAATGCGTAGATTCGACTACACGGAAGTGCTGCGCCTGGTTCTAAATCTATTCTGCAATCAAATGTACGATGAGGTGGTAGGGTTTCTGCTGCGGCCTTGCTGAAAACATCCCTATAGGCTTGGTAGACTGCTGGTAGGGTTTCTGTACTCCCAATCACGTGCCCTTGCCTAGGCGTACCCTGGATTTTAGGGTTTTCCGGAACTTTGGCGGGGTTGCTGAGACAATGTTCCAAGCAGTGGTGAGACGAAAAACGTAAGGTACCCCGAGTCCAGTCCACTTCCGGATTGTGGGTTCCCAACCAAGGCAACCCGAGGATCATTCCAAACTGGGGTGCTGCAATTACATCGAACCTAATGTCTTCATGATGCTGGGAATTACATTCCAAATGTACCCACCTAGTCTGCTTAGTTATGAGGCCAGAAGTCAGTGGAGACCCATCTACTGACTGCACTTCTTCCTTACATTCCTTGTCGTGTAGAGGTATTCCCAATTTACATGCTAGGTCCTGGTCGATGAAATTGCCCGTGGCTCCTGAGTCTATCATCAATGATACTGGCACCCGCTTGGCCGCCCAACTGATATAACCTAAGACTGTCACATGAACCACCTGTACGTGGTGAGTATTAGCCAAGTGCTTTGGGGTGGTTTCAAATTGGCTCGCCCGGACCACCCTTACTGGCGAGCTTTCTCGTTTCCCGGCAGCAGCTCCCCCTTGGGTTTAGCAGGGCATTCTCTTACAAAATGTCCGCCTTTACCGCAATACAAACAAAGCTTTTCCCTACGTCTTTTGTCTTTCTCTTCTTTGGTTAACGGCCCACGCACCGTTCCTATCTGCATGGGTTCGTCCACTGGCTTCTCATTCTTACTAGGTTTTGGTTGGTGGTCTAATCTGGCTAGTGGTCTCGAATCTCATTTCCTTCTATCCTGCCTTCTCTCGCTTTGTCTCTGATCCAGACGCAATGCAAGGTCTATCATGGAGGAACAGTTTTCAGGCTGCGGGTCTACTTGCGCTATGAGGTCCTTCATCTCATCCCTAAGCCCTTGGTAAAACAAAGCCAGGTGCTTCTCCTCTGGCCAATCAGTTTCCACCGCTAAGCGATTAAAAGTGGTTACATAAGTAACCAAGTCCTTACCTCCTTGACGCAGGGTAAGTAATTCTCTGTCTTTAATTAGAGTTGCTGCCTTACGGTTAAAGATCTTACCGAATTCCTCTAGAAAAGTATCCCAATGATACAGGATGGCGTCATCCTTTGATACCAGGGGCGTAGCCCATGATGCAGCATCCCCACCCAGGTAAGAGATTACAAATGCTGTACGGGACTGAGCGCTGCGAAATATAGTAGGCTTGGTGATAAAATGCAGCTGACATTGCATGATGAACTGATTGTAACGCTGTGGATCGCCATGATACCTTTCCGGGGCTGACAAGGGCAAGGGCGGTTCAGTAGATACGTGTACCTGAACTGGGGTGGGTGGAACCTGATCCCTGGGCAAGGGGGTAGCTTGGGCATTACTCTGCACAGTAAGGGTATGCACTTGACCAGCTAAGTTTACATAATCTTGACGGGTGGCCTGCAATTCGTCTTTCAACTCCCGTAATGCTGCCAAAACCTCCTCCATGGTGTCGTGCTACCCAGGCGCTTAAAAATACTTGGGCTTGTGCTACTGTCAGACACTCAACCTTGCGCGGAGGTAGCACGTACACCTGCCGTTGGGTCTTGGTGCCTGGCTTGGTAGTAAACTCAGGCTTCCGTAACCCGCCGGGGAAAGAGGGTTAGGGTCCGCTGGATTGGATAGGTAGGGGGAAGTTAGGGTAACCGGGAAGAAGGGATAAGGGAATGGTAGGTAAAGGGGGTTATAGGGAAAGGTCCGTCTTGCTGTCCCCTTGTGGGGTTCCTGAGATCGATGGCACTCCGCCCTTACACTCACTCTTACACTCAGCAAGAACCTCAAAGACCTGTTGGGTCTCACGCTATACACAATGGTGATTGATGCACATAGTACGTTACTCTGGTAGAAGCGTTCCTATCACGCTTCTTGAGCTGTTCACACAGACACCCCTAGAACACGTATTACTATACACGGTAATAGAATAACTCAAGAGACACTTAGCTTCGTGTGATGCAGCTGAGAGGTATGCGGCTTGCCCCAGTTCTTGCCGTAACACTACGACGCGATACGAGTTCCTGCTGTACACTACAGCGGAGCGCCGCTACAAAAAAACCAAAAACAGGTGTGAGTGTAATGTCAACAACCGTGTTTCCTCACACGGCACAATCACACATTCATTCGTTCCGAGTATAGTCAGGCCGTGTTACTTCACACGAACTAATTGGCACCGGGTGAACGTTCCGCCAAGACGGACTTTGGAATCTCTTCCAGTGCGAGGCTTCACCCCACTCCCGACGTGTGCACCCAACACTGAATCCCAACCAGCGTGTTCCAGACGCACGCTGGAAGTATCTGTTATTCTTTGTAAGCGTTCTGTTAGCGGTCGCTTGTTCACATTAGTTTAGCCCAAGAAAGGAATGCACTTATCTGTCATGGTGCGCGGGGCCTGCAGTATTCACAGGCGGGGTTTGGCCCCGTGGGTCGCTGCCTGCAGGAGCCCTCGATCTGCACGTCTTCTCTGGTCAAACTCCTTTAGCACAAGCAGGGATCCTTGCGCGCGTCGCGCGCATGCGCTGGTCCTCGGGCGTTGTCCCGAAGTAGTTCTTTTGCTTGTGAAGGCGCGAGCATGCTGGGTATTGAAGTCTTTCTTGGTCCTGATGCCGAATGCTGCATTCTGCTGCCTCCAGGCTTGCATTCTACAAATAGGGCACAACAAAGTCCTAAAATACAGATGCTTGGACACTGCCTGTTCCTCCCTAGCCCAGGATGTTGCTCTTATTGCGTGGTGTGTACCAAATGCCCCAAACCTGCATTAGGCACAGTCGGAATCCTGACACCCTAGTAGAATAGTTTTGGTAGAACTCTTTAGGTTGTTTCCTAAGATTTGTAGGAGGTTCTTCTGGTAGTCTGGGGTAGTACATGGAGGTCTGTATGTGACAAGTATATTTATGGTACAGTTGAGAGATATTGTTAATTTGGCATAGAGGAGGTCAGCGTTATTTTCCCTGGGAAGGTTGCAGAGTCTGATGGAGAGAGTTTCCTTATAGATGAGAGCTGCACCTCCCCCTTTGGATATCTTACGATCCTGACACAGGATGGTGTAACCTTAGGGACGGGCGAGTGCGATGGCAAGGCCAGAGGCCTCATGGAGCCAGGTTTCCGTGATGCCAGTAAATCGAGATCTTGAGAGGTAATGAGGTCATTAATCTCGAGGGCGTGTACAGGGAGCAAGAAAGTGATAATGATGGTGCTTTTGAGGGCAGGGTTAGAAGAATTCTTTGTGAGCTTGGGAGTGGGCAGATCAGTGGAGGCCAGGCCAGTGGAAGTGGTACCAGTGGAGCTGGGGAGGGGGAAGTTCATTCTAGAGGTGGTAGGTATGGTGGTGGGTGGGAAGGGCTAGCCAAGGGAGGTGGAATTTGGGCTGAAGTCTGCTTAAGGCAGCGCATAATGGAGGTGAGGCGTGGAGATGCGGTGGGGGTGCGAGAGCAGAGTCTGAGATTTTTGAAGTTGGTAGAGAGAGGGAATCTCTGTTGTGAGTTAGTGTGAGGGGGAATGTCACCATCTGATTTAGCCGGCCAGTGGAAGTTGGGTTTAGAGACCGTGGCTGGAATGGTTAGATGTTGGAGAGGTGGTGGCAGGATGTAAGTATTTTTGGGCAGCATATTAACGGCGAGCCAGGGGGCGGATAGGAAGAGGATACAGGAGAGGATGAGGAGCTGCAAGAAGGAGGCATCATGGGTGTATGTGCGAATGCAGAGATGAGCTGGCCTGAGAGTAGTGTGGGGATACATTTGTGAGAGAGGGCAGTAAGAGTATGGGTAGAGTGATATGTGCACCTTGTGGAAAGGGCAGGGTGATTAGGGTTAGGTGTAGTGCAGCAAGGGCATGGATGGTCACAGTAGATATTATTCACAAGTGATAGAGAGGGATAGAGCTGGCCGAGCACAGTGTGGGGGCACAGAAAAATGCAAATATATATTTTAAACAAGTTGGTCCCAGGCACAGACCTGGTTGAGCGTGGTGCGGTGGGGCACAGAACAATGCAAATATATAATTTAAACAAGTTGGTCACGGGCACAGACCTAGCTGAGCGTTGTGCCGTGGGGCACCGAACAATGCAAATAGATATTTTAAAGAAGGTGGTCATGAGCACAGACCTGGCTTAGAGCGGTGCGGTGAGGCACAGAACAATGCAAACAAATATTTTAAACAAGGTGGTCACGGGCACAGACCTTCGTGAGCGCAGCGCGATGGGGCACAGAACAATGCAAATCTATATTTTAAACAAGGTGGTCATGGGCACAGACCTGGCTGAGCGCGGTGCGGTGGGACACAGAACAATGCAAATATATATTTTAAACAAGGTGTTCACGGGCACAGTCCTAGCTGAGCGTGGTGCAGTGGGGGTAGAATGCAGTTGTGGGCAATGTTTTTCCCTGAGCGCTATAGCAATTTGAGCCATTGGAAGAAGTTCAGCATTTGTAAATTGCATCGAGGATGGGCTCGTGTAAGCAATATGATCAGAAGCCTACCGGTTGCAGAAGATAGACTGCTCCAGCGCGCGAACAGGCACAGAACAGGGCCTTAGCCTTTGGGCCTTTGCTGGAAGGGCTTTGCCGGCTTCCGCCTGCCGGCGTAGTGGAACGAGAATAGAAACACGTGCGTTGCTATGCAACGGACTAAACAGCCTCGATGTGGTGGCTGGAGAATCACAGGAGCCGAACGGCCATTTTCGAATCAGGCTGGCAAATCAGAACGCACTCATACATGAATTCACGGCTATGCTGCAGGATTGCAGGGAACATGGAATGCAGATGATGGTGGCCTGAATGGTGGGCTGCTCACCTCCAGGTATGTGAGAACTTGGCGATCGGATGGGCTCATCTGGTTGTGCCCCGCTGCAGTCAGCTGTTACTGCAGCTTGTGTATGTTGATTATTGGGCTTGTGGGGAGGGGCTCCTGCCCAATCCGCTGTCGAGGAGAGTATCCTTCCTGATACCAATCATGACTGCATCCCATCTGGATCCTGCTGTATCGTGGGGGTGAGCCTGGAGTCTTGACTGAGGGACTAGTGTTTATGAAAGAATCAGCTGTGTGAAAGGCTGCATATCGAGAATACAGTTTGGCGAGACGATGATTGGTGCCAACGAGCATAAGCTTGGTTTTATTTCCATTGAAAGCAAGGGAGTTATCAATCATCCATTTTTCTTTCATAGCGTAAATTGAGGAAATTGTAGTAAGGTCCTCCTCACAATTACTAGTAAGATTAATCAGAATTTGAGTATCATCAGCATAATTGGTGTAACCCATGCCAATGCTATGCAGAAGATCAAAGAAAGGCCACATATAAAGATTAAAAAGGGTAGTGGAGACATGCACCCTGAGGACACCACATGAGAGAAGTTCAGGAGATTTTAAACCACCTGTAGCGACACAAGAAGATCTAGAGCCCAAAAAGGTGGCAACCAAAGCAGCACATTACTAGAGCAGTTCTCAATGGCCCCCAGCCTCTCCAGCAGCAGCGAGTGGTTCACCAGATCGAACGCTGCAGTTAGGTCCACGAGCATCAGCAGAGCAACCTGGCCTTAGTCCACAGTATGACATAGGCTAGCTTTCAAGTCCAACAAGGCCATTTCAGTGCCATGTAAGGCACGAAAAATGGGTTGCAAGATCCCAATAGTTGATTATCTTCAATATGTTGTGTAAGCCAGCCAGTCAGAATTTTCAACAAGAAAGTAACATTAGTGATTGGGTGGTGGATGCCTATAGAGATGGGATCAAGTGTGGCCTTTTTAAGCACCAGGGAAATCCAAAGTTAGCGAAGGAGGAATTAATGAGTTTTGTGACAAAGGGAGCCAAGCAATCAAATTATTCTTTAATATATGAGGGGAGACAGATATCATCTGGGCTGGAGGAGCTTACTAGCTGACTATTGGTCAAAAAAGAAGGGGCGAGGCGCACACTCCAGTTCCTGGCCAATATGTGACCTGAAAAAAGGTTGCTGGGTTGAATCCCAAAGTGTCAGGTACATTTCATAGGGTTAAATCCCAATTGCTGCCAATTGTTCACAGGGTTGATTCCCTTCTTGCACTGCTGTTCTCCTCCTAGCGCTTTCGTGTCACCAACACTCATCAGGGAGGCTGAGTTGCCTTTCTGTTCAGGTGAATCCAATATAATTACTGTTGCAGTATCTAGGAATTGTGGTAGCTGTAGTGAAACCATTTTAACAATTTAGGTGACCAGGAAAATACTCCCCTCCAAAAACACACATCTTACCCTTAGCAAGGGTTGGGGGGAAAACCATATTTATGGCTCTCCAATGTAGGGCATAATGACCCCGGTGCTGCAGCCTCTGGAGTCCGGATCTCCACAACGTAATTGGTCAAAAAAGAAGGGGCGAGGTTTGCCCTCCAGTTCCTGGCCAATATATGACCTGAAAAAAAGGTTGCTGGGTTAAATCCCAAAGTGTCCAGTACATTTCACAGGGTTAAATCCCAATTGCTGTCCAATTGTTTACAGGGTTGATTCCCTTCTTGCACTGCTGTTCTCCTCCTAACCCCTTCTTTCTTTACTAGCTGACTAGTTAGTTAATGCTGACTAGGTTAGTTTCGATGAGCAAGCTTACTAGCTGTTATGTTTGCATGTTTTCCATAAATTGGTCTAGTGGCGGGTGACTATATGGCCTGTGCTTCTTTTGGTCTGCTCTATATTTTCTTTGTTTTCTACAGAGTTGCTTTTTAGTAGGCATTCTGTTGTGTCTGTTGGAAAAAAAGAAAGTGTGTGTTTTAAAGTTGTGGAATGTTTATGTATGTGTTATTGTATACAAATGATGAGTGTGTGGGTGTGATTGTAGAGGGTTGAAAAAGAGTGCTGTGTGTTTGAGTAGTGGGATGAATGGTGTGGTTGGGAAGGTTGTAAGTGTAAGAGGTTGTGAAGGGTTTGGGGAAACATGACATTGAAATCAGATGATGTGTGAAATAAGTATGCTTATGTGATGGGGAACGGATCATAAAATATCGATAGTACTATGTGTTGCACAGTAATGGTGTTGGTGAGTAAGGGAGTGGTGGTGACATTGAATAGGTAAGAATATTATGCTGTGATGGGAAAAACAGTGGTTGCTGTGATCTGTAATTTACTGTACAGGTTTGAGGGTTGTACGGATGTAATTGTAAAGGGGTGAGAAAGAGTGTGTTTGTGAGGTAATGTGTGTTAGTAATTTGGGATACAATGAGTTCAAATGTTTTTGTGTCTGAATTAAGGACTTGAGGAGATAGGGGTATGGAAGAATAAAGTAAGTAAATCATGGTATAGCCGTTTATGAGAGAAAGATGTGTTGTTAGGCAATTCAGAATTGGTGGTTTATTGAATAAAGAACAATGTTGAGCTAGGATTAGAAATAGTGTGACTGCTGCAATGGAAAGGTAAGAGTGCAATACAATATTGTTGAGTAGAAAATAATGGTTTAGGCTAATGTAGAGGAGCAGATGTATACATCCGCAGGAGATCCCGCCGCCCTACCTCCTTTGTATTGGAGACATGAGACTGTCCCTTGTCTGGCAACAGCTATTGTGCCAATACCGCAGAGAGTATTTGGAAGAAAATATTAAATGAGACAACCATATCGAATGTACTCTCGAGCTGATGACAGCCTACAGGAGGAACTCTCTTAAGGAATATGAGGAAGAGCTAAAAAAATGAACTGATGATGTCATAGGAATGTGTGCATGAAGTCCCGAGATACTGAATGAAGACAATGTATGGATCCTAGAGGACAAATGATGTAGTAAAGAATCAAGTGAACTATGAAAGTGGAAAAGAAGATTACACATTAACAAAGTGCTTGCTTGGGGGGCGTGGCCAGCAAGCGTAAAATGAGGACGTGATTCCTCTGAGCTCCTCGGCCAACCAGCGAAATCCTAAAACTATCCTGTTTCTAATGAAGCATGTTCCAAGAAAAGAAACTTGAAATGCAAGAGAACCTGGCCGGAATGCTCTGGTGAAAGAACGAGTGAAATTGGCACCTGCAATATGAGCTTTGTGCCACAGAAGATTCGACAAGACCCGGCAAAGTAAGTCCAAGATGGCCGATGCGTCTGTGAGTCCGTGAGGTAAGGCACTAATGGCCCACAGCTAAGCAACTGAACACCAGAGACCGTGATCCACGACCATCCCTATGGTGATGCAGAGACAAAACACTGTGAGAGATCTGCCCCCGGGCTGCCGATGAACACCCCCTACGACATCCTGCGTATCTGGAGCAGACAAGAGCAGTGCGGCAGTGAGACTTGGCGTGCACGCCCACTCCCTCCGCTGCTGGTGGGGCCTGAGTCGGACACAGCGGAGAGCAGCGCCGCCAGCAACAAGGAGAAGTGCAGATGCAGGTGGCGATACACACGGCTACCGGGAGGCGCTGTGTCTGTGTGAGGCTCAAGTTGGTGTTGGACCTCATCTGGAGCAATCTACAAGAAGTATACTATACCGCCCGTGGAGACCTGTCCCAAGGCACCATACACCTATAAAGGTAACAGCAGCGGTGGTTGCGGAGGGTGGGTGCGGGGCGCCACAGAGACATAGCACTCTGCATGGAGCAAAAATACTGTGGGGCCGGGTGAAGCCCACAGCAATCACAGTGGGTACTCCTGGAAGCGCCGCCAACCCAAATGGTATGCCCTGAAAGACGTAGATCCAAACACTCGGAGTCTGAGGGCCTCCCTCATACCCCTGCATGTGGAACGACCTAAGTGGGCGCACATTGAAAGTGGACCAGTAAGCTACGATGCATCCTGCCACGCACCTCCCTTGGGATATATGGTGAGATAGCTCGAGATGGCGCTCGGCGGTCCCATGGGGCCTACTGCTATGCCTGCTCTTTTAGCACACAATTGCCTGTAATAAACTGGAGCAAAATCACATCAACCCCCCCAAAACCAACAGATAATATAGAATGGAACATTAAGGTGCATCTGTGGGAGTGCGTTGGTGGCCGTGTCGGGTGCGCATGGCGGACTTGTCCTCCATCGGGGTGTTGGTTAGGACCGAGTTGAAATAAACTGGGACATTCTGCCACTGCATTGCTAGCATCCGTGTTGGGGCGCTGTGGCTGCGCTTGCCGGCATGAGTGGGTGGGCAGGCCTGCATGCGCTACCGACGCACTAAACAAATCCATGGTACCACACCCGGAGAGAAACACTCCTTGTCCGCCCACAAAAGACACTTGCTAAGAATCTAAGCACTAAAACAGTGAGGGGACAAACAAGAACCCAAACACTGAAATCATCTGGGCTCTGAAGCAACCAAGGAGATTTGAGGCAAATAAAGCAAAGGCCTACATCGGCACAACTCCCAAAAGACACCTCCGGTCATAGCACTATGGGCCATGACTCTGCGGACAAAGCTCAAAACACTGAACTACAACTGGAAGTCGGTGCTGCACGCAGCTAGACCCCCCACACCAGAAGAAACAGAATCCATATAGCATAGCAAACTACTCTGCAACATGGGGAAGGACAAACCAAGGAAAACCTCCACACAGAGTAGAATAAAACAATATGCCACTACGCCACTGTCCCGCTCGCTGGAACGGCCCGCATCACCGGAATTGGAGAACAACAAAGACAACATCTCCCTCAGGGATGTGATGGGAGCCATGGCTAGCTCCAGGTCATCAATGGAGAAGAAAATGGACAGTATAGGCACGGAAGTATCTCTTCTGCGGCATGATTTGCAAAAACTTACCTCACGTAGAGGGGAAGCCAAGGCCCGCATTTCAGAGACCGAGGACAGCCTGCGGGGTGTCAACCGACAAATGTCTGACATTGTGAAAACAGAGAAATAATATGAGGCCGGGAAGCCCAAAAAGAAACACACCAACACAGGTTACAAAGAAACATACAAGTGCTTCATTTCAAGCTATAACAGTTACCAAGTCAATTGACAAATGCATAGCTATTCGGCTCTCAGTATAACATAACAAACTTCAACGAGGGTTCGATGTGTTAGTGAGAGAGACCGCATATTGGAATACCCGGGCCTTTTATACAATTTGTCCAGCCCTTGGCCAACGCTCTTGCGGGTTAACCAATCTGCGAAATATTTAGTTTTGGTCTTAGGGTTCCTTGCCAGGTCAATCCTTTCATATATGCATTTCGATTAGTTTCGCTGATATAAGTAGTGCATTTACATATGGGTCAACAGTAGGACAATGTCTCTGTTCCCGACCCCGACAAGTGGCCTGCAGGCATATTAATTATTCAATTGTATGGAGGTCACAACGGCCAGAATCTTACTCAGAATGTCATTTGGCCTCCATTTTGATGTTCAGGGTGACTTCTACATAACAAGAGAACCTAAAATGGTGGCTCAATCCAAAATGGCGGCTTACATTGGTTTCTCTAAGGTCAAGACCTTGTCGTGGAGTTTGTTCGCATATGATGTTTAGACAACTTGGCGTAGGCCAATACACATACAATTATTGCAATATGAGGCATAATATTGTTTCTATTCCGACAAACCCTCCTTTTGGCTAAATACCATTTCTAATGTCTTTGTAAATAACTCCATGCATTGTCCTCCATACATCCTGAATCGTTATCTGTAATATCTATAGCCATTAGGTCGTTTACCAGAACCTCTTGCAACACAAACTCTTTAGATGCTGTATCTGGGGCATACATTTTGTGCCCTATCGTGCTCACTGCCTGAGCGCAACATCCCCCTAGCATTGCACATATACTGGGTAGACATTGGATACAGCAACAAAGGAATAGCAGGATTCCCAAAATAACCAGTATGACAGAAAGCACCTTCCAACCCCAGGATCGTAGATAATCCCAGAACCAAGCACTAATACTCCAATCTCCCACAGGAACATGCACTTCTGAACTAAGGACGTGAAAGTTCTGTATTGCTTTGAAAATTGTCGGTGTGGAATCTGGTGGGAAAACACAACAAGCGGACCCCACTAATTTACATACTCCACCACGTTCTGCCAGAATGACATCTAATGCCATCCGGTTTCGAGCGCTACCAATCTTATTGCTTTCTGTTCCAGTGTCATATTATAGAGAATATCCGTGGTCCGGTTGATGGTTCTCTCCAGTACTCTTGCTAGTCCCCTAATATTTCAGAATTTGCTATCTGTCCCCAAAATGGCACAACTGATTTTGTTATATCTCCCAATATTTGCCCAGGGGTATCTCCATTCTCATCCCGCCGTGGGCGAGCCTTAGAAACTTCCAATGTACTAGCTATGAATACCCCAGGTAACAGGATTCCTAAATAACAGGTTCCCTGCCAATCCTTGGGCAACCAGGGAAATGCTGTACTACCGCAAACGAAATAGACAGGCCCCCCTACATATAGAGGCCTGTTCTCTCCGGTCAAATTTACAATGTTCACACAACCTTCAAAATCTCCCATTGACCGAGTGCCATTTCTTTGTACACAAAAGGGGACTGAATCGGGGCTATGGTTAATGGAGTAGGAAGGAGGCACAGCGTCCTTATTGCCTATCGGAGCCATTTTAAAGGAAATTAGAGTTTGGAAAGGAAGAGACAGTTTATCAGATGGCCTAATAGAAGCAACATTAGGCTTACTTCTATTTGCAAAAAGTGAGCATCCCTTGGGAGTCAATTCACGTTTCTCAAAATTATTTAAATTAGTTCCATCAAAGTTCCCTGAGATGCTGTCATTCCAACGGCCAAAGAATAGTGCTCTCAGAGAGGCATAGCAAGCAGTCGTTAAAGGTAAATGGTGAATATACCATCCTAGCCCCTTGTTCCCATGTTGCGGTAAATGGGTGCAGATTCAGCAATTACTCTTATTAAAAATGACATGCGTTGAATTCATTATTATCATTAAAGTGTTATTATGGTACTTTCGTCTATGCTGGGAGTCCCTAGGTGACAAAGTATGAAGGTGTACAGAGGGAATCAAAGCAGTAGGTACAATTTCAATTGGCAGAAGAGGCTCTAGAGGACAAATTTCTTCGAAGTACCAGAGTCCCACGGCAGTAACTATACAAATTCCAATTACTATTATCACAACACAACAATATGTTTTCGGGGCCCAGGCACATTGTTCATTGTCCGAGTTGGTCACCCCCTTATTTACAAGTCCAATGCGAGTAGCAGCGGTGGAGGTGGCAGGCATCGTAATTTTTCAATCAACGACCCCAATGTCCGTTGCTGGCGACACTACGGTTGCGCGACTTCTTAGTCCTTCCCCAACCCTAGCCAGCAGAACCCCTTTCTTTTCAAAAACTTTCTTTTGCAAGAAAAACTCTCAATGACTCTTTTCTTTTCCAGATGCACAGGCAAAACCCATGCCGTAGTTCTATTTTCTTTGTCGAAAGTCGTACCTGGTAATTCCCGGTACTGTTTGATCCGGAAATAAGGTAACATCACTTCCTAAGGGAAGCAATGTATCAGATGCGACGGAAGTCGCAGAACTTGAAACAACACTTTCCGGAAATGATCTTTCCAAAGAGTGTGGAGACAAAATGGACTGTTGCCCAAGCTCCACGGGCTCAGAGAGATTCTCCGACACACTCACAACGCTATTTGCTACTCCAGGATCTGAGATTGTAGCATCAGCGAGGGGTTCTGCTTCTTCTGTAACGTGTGGCGTCGGGTGAGGAAGTTTCTTGACATGCGTTGCGTGGATACAATGCTTCTTTCCAGCCACCCGCACTGCTGTCTGGGTGACCAACAGTACCTGGTAGGGTCCCCGCCAGCGGGGCATGAGGCAGGAAGACCTTTCGTAGGCCTTCACCAGGACCCAACTTCCAGGGTGAATATTGTGCCCTGGGCCCGTAAACCGTACAGGTAAAGCTGATTGAACCTGATGATAAATGAGATACAGATTCTTAGTCAACTGGTTACAGTAGTCTACAAGCAATACATTTTCAACCTCTCTCAGTGCTTTAGGCTTCGGAAGACCCCAAATATTAGCAGGTCTCCCCATCACTACCTCAAATGGAGAGTGCCCAGTCTTAGTTTGAGGTGTGGCGCGCATGGCTGACAATACAATAGGTAAGGCGTCCGGCCATTTCAGTTTGGTGCCGGCGCATGTTTTAGCAAGCTTATTCTTTAGGATACCGTTATGTATCTCTACCAACCCAGCACTTTGAGGATGTCTAGCCGAGTGAAATTGTTTTTCAATGTGTAACGCTCTGCATATCTGCAAAATTACTGCTGCAACAAAATGGGGACCATTGTCCGACCAAATTACTCTTGGCAGCCCAAATCGTGGAAAGAATGCCTTTACCATAGTCTTCGCAGTGGTCATGGCAGTAGCATCCTTAACGGGGAAAGTCTCAACCCATTTACTAAAAGCACAAATGATCACAAGGACATATTTTAGATTGTTACACCATTGCATCTCAATAAAATCAAAGTGGATGACCTCGAAGGGAACAGAAGGAGGCCCAAAACTACCCCTTGGAGTTACTGTCCCCTTCCCCACATTGTGCTGTAAATATATCATACAATTTCTGACATAGCACTGCGCGATCTTCAAAATTTTATCATTTACCCAGACTTGTTCTAATATTTTCGTGATCTGCTGAGCACACACATGTGTAGGACCGTGTGCCATCGTAACCATCGCCAGCACATATGAATCAGGGAGCAACCATTTCCCTTCAGATGTATCCACCCAACACCCATCTTCATCTAGTTTCCCCATCACTTCGGCCCACTTTTTAGACTCTTCTATCGTGGCATCAGTTTGGATATCTCGTACAGACCCAATACCCTCATCCATTAATTACATAGGCATCTTTTGTTTCTCTTAGAGCATACATGTCTGCGCTAAGGTCTGTGGCCGTTTGCCTGACTGTCTGGTCAGCGAAAGCGTTCCCTTTTCCCACATCATCTATGACTTTACGATGCGCTGCACATTTCATGATCGCTAACTGGCTAGGGAGCGCGAGTGCTGAGAGCAATTGCACTATCAGGGGGCCATGCTGAATCTTGGTCCCATGCGAGGTTAGGAACCCTCTTTCTGACCAGAGCCTCCCAAAGTTGTGAGCCACCCCAAAGGCATACTCGCTATCAGTATATATGTTTACTGTATGCCCTTCGGAGAGTTCACAAGCTCGGATCAACGCTATAATCTCTGCGGCCTGCGTGGAGTTATGCGGGATTCTCTTAGTTTCAACAACCGTACTCAATGTAGTAACTGCATAGGCAGCTGTAGATGTACCATCCGGGAGTTTGAAGCAGGAGCCATCACAAAACAGCTCCCCATCCGCATTATCCAAAGGAGTATCTATAAGGTCTATCCTGCCCTTCATTTCCTGTTCAGTAGTATACAGGCAGTCATGTTATTCTTCGTCACCGCAAACAGTATTTTACGGGAAAGGTAGGAGTTCAGACGGATTAAGAACACAACACCTCTTAATTTGAATGTGAGGGGCAAACAAAGTTAATTCATACCTCGTCAGCCGTGCAGAGGTGAGGTGCTGTGTTTGGGTTTTATTCAATAGGACATCTACAGAGTGAGGTACCATCAGGGTTAAATCATGGACTAGGACCATTCCCTCACTCTGTTTTACAGACGCGGCAGCAGCAGCGACAGCTCGCAAACATCTTGGCAAAGCGCATGCGACAGGATCAAGGGTGGAAGAGTAGTAGCCGCACGGTCTATTCTTCCCTCCGTGTTCCTGTATTAACACAGCCAAAGCACATCCATCACATTCATGCACAAACAACACAAAGGCCTTATTGTAATTTGGAGTACCCAGAACCGGTGCAGAGCATAACGCGGCTTTGAGAAGCTCAAATGATCTATGATGTTCGGACTTCCATGGCAGCAGCGAAGAAATGCCCTTCTTTGTCAAGGCCAACATCGGTTTTATCACTAGTGAGAAGTTCGGGATCCACAGCCTACAGTAAGAAGCCATACCTATGAAGGCTCTAACTTCCCTCTGTGTATTTGGAACAGACATGCCAGAAATGTGTTTTATTCTTTCAGGTGTCAATCTTCTCCCCTCCTTTGACAGGAGATAGCCTAAATAGGCGACCTCCTGACAACAATATTGAAATTTCTTAAGCGAAGCTTTATGACCATGTTCAGCCAAATGAATAAGCAACAATACAGTGCCTTCTTTACAAGCACTTTCAGAATCTGCAGCTAAAAGCAAGTCATCGCCATACTGAAGCAGTGTACAAGTAGATGGCAATTCAAGGGTGTCAAGCTGCTCTTTCAAAGCCCTACTATAAATGCTTGGACTTTCAGTATAACCTTGAGGTGCACGAGTAAATGTAACCGAACGTACCCTCAAGGTGAACGCGAACAAGTATCTACTCTCCTTGTGTATAGGAATACTGAAGAAAGCATTCTTCAGATCCACAACACTAATGTGCGTAGCTGTAGCAGGGATCACCGTTAGTATCGTTGTCACATCAGGCACAATTGGAAATTGTGGGGCGACAACTTTATTAATAGCGCGTAGATCAATTATGAAATGAAATGGGATTGCATTGTCGTCTTTCTTGTACACGGTTAAAATCGGGCTGTTACATCAACTACCTGCAATCTCTTCGATCACTCCACGATGCACAAAATCGGAGACAATGCACTTCAAAGCACGCTCGCCCTCAACTGATATTTTATATTGCGGAATGCGTGGTAGTTTAACTCCATGTTTCAAAACTATTTTAACGGGTTCAACCTGTAGTACCCCAACATCATTGTCGTCAACCGCCCACAAACATTCCGGGACAACGCTAAACTCAGGAGGCAATGGTCGAGTCAAAAACTGAGAACTGGGAAGTTGCTGTGGTGAAACCGTCAGCCGCACTCCGTCAGAGGAACAATTAATTACTGCATTTAGTTTCTTCAACAGATTTAACCACAGCAAATTCTCTCCACAGTTTGAAGTCAAGAGGAATGGACAGTGGTCCGTAAAGGGACCCAAAGAAACAGGCACCGGCGAAGAAACCGGACAAGAAACTGATATGCCAGAAAACCCTACAGAAACATTAGTTTGCCCTGACAGTGGAATGTTTGGAACCC
Source organism: Ambystoma mexicanum (assembly GCF_040938575.1). NCBI lineage: Eukaryota > Metazoa > Chordata > Amphibia > Caudata > Ambystomatidae > Ambystoma > Ambystoma mexicanum. The sequence continues at coordinate 654,510,569 of NC_090933.1, read as the reverse complement.
GAGAATGATCAATGGAGCACTTCTGTGCTCCAGTGTCTATCAAGAACTGATGTTTCCTATTCCCCACTAACAATTCAACGTAGGGACCTTTTTGACTAACGGGAATAGGTGAAGGTTCCAAACCCTGCTTCAGGCAATCCTAACGAAATAAAATGTCGTCGGAAGGAAGCTCTTCAGAAAGGTAGGCAGCAGAAGGGTGATCAAATATGTTTCTCATGTCCACACTCGAAGTCTGATTATCCCGTGAAAAAGGTTGCTGAGGATCTTGCGAGAACTGACCTCTATCAGGGCCCCCCACTCCGGGGCGACCTCTAGGTCATCTACCCATACTCCCAAATGTGTTGTTTGACCTCTGTCGAAGGACGGGGCACTGTGCACGCCAATGACCTTCCTGGCGGCAATAGGCACATTGATTAATATTCACAGGACCCAAGGGGACGTTCCCTTTCGCAACATACTGACCTCTGGTCTGTGAATTACCTCCTCTGGGATTTCTAACAATTTGCTGTAACAATACTTTAGTCTTCAAATCTCCTTTCCTCTTCTCTATTCTCTCTTTTTCATTATTAACACGGTTCTCATAATACTGAGCTATGTGCAAAACTTCAGATTGGGACTTCGCCTGCCAAGCGCTCTCAGAGGACATAATCTGTGACTGGATGTCAGGCAGCAATCCACGTACAAATTTGTCCACAAACAACCTTTTCCCAGACTCTGTGCCCAAGTCCTGTCCACTGAAGTCAGAGAATACCTGTTCGAATCAATTAAAGAATTCGGTGGCACCTTCAGATTTTCCTTGAACACAGGCCGTAAGCTTGTCCCAAATAATTATTTTCTCAGGAATTATGGTTTTCAATTTTGCGACAATTCTATCAGGCAAAGTGAGTATTACCTGAGGTGGTTTCTCACCAGCTGGTCTTTCCCCATCAAACCTAGTTATGTTAGCCCACGTATCTCCCAACCCTGGCACATCATCTATTATTCAAACCTGCTTCCATAAATCTACGGGCAGGAGTACAGGGAATAGCAAGTCAATATCACTTAGGGTGAACACAGAGGACTGTAAAACGGACTCTATCTCTTTGTAGAATCCTGTCGGATTTTTCCTAATATCGGGAATTGATTGTCTAATAGTGTTCACTTCCTGTCTCGAAAACGGGACGTGAACAAATTGCGATACATAATGTGCAGGGATGTCCACAGCGGGTGCACCTGTCCCAACGTTAGCGGGAATCTCAACCTTTGGGACAAATGTCGGAGGAACCTCTCTCATTGGCAACTGAGATATAGGTAATTCCGATCGCTTACTAAGCAACAGTGCCAGGTCGAGCGCTAAGGCAGCCGAAGAAGTGTCGGGCGAAAAAGCCCTTTTACAAATACCCAATAACTCTATAGGACAACTAACCTTCTTCCTTACACATTCATCCTGCAGGTACTGTACCAGTACCTGAATCACCTTCCTCTGCATTTCTACTGTATACTGACTATACGTGTCATATACTTCATCCGGCGGTATCGATGAATCCGAGATCCATCGAATCGCATCTTTGGTACAAATTTGTACTTCCTCAGATGCCGATTTACGTCACGGAAGGAACTGTTTCTGAACATACATACTGTCGTCTTCACCATCCACATCCCGTAATCTTTCTAAGTCCCTCCTATACTCAAATAACCTCTCAACATGACCATGTACTTTCTCCTCAGTGTCCCTCGAAAGCGCTAAAGTATTTAGATCCCTCAACCCTTGTGGGACATCTGTATTATGTAATCTACACCACATTACACATAAATCCGTCCCCAAACCTTCAATAAAAACATTTTTCTCGGGAAAATTACCCATATTTGATAATGTGGAGAAAACATCAGCTTGATCACCTCTCTCCATACAATGCTTAGCCCAGGCAAATAATTCCCGTTTCTTTTCTGCAGAGACAGTATTTCGAGTAACAATCTTTGACCCCGCACCCTGATCAACTTCAGTCAGTACAGAACCACTCGGGAGCGGAGGTGCGGGCAAATTCAATGGAGGTGCGACTATCGGCGCAAGGGGAAGGGGTGGTAGAGTAGGTGGAGGAACAACAACTAGAGGAATAGGAACAATAGGTTGTATAGGGGGAACAGGACTAACAGCAGGAATGACAGCAGGAATAACAGCAGGAATGGGCAGAGCACCAGGGAGAGGATCATACGGAGGTGGCGCAGAGGCACCAGGCATGCGTTCGTTTAACGATTTATCAATAAATTCTTCGGAATCATGAAAATCTTTACAGGGATAGATTTTCTGGATACCGAGTGAGAAAGCCCTACCCATATTCTTAACTGACTCTGAATGTTTTTCCTTATCATATAACAACGCCTTTTTGGCATTCGTTTTATGATGGCGTGCATGTTTATCCCTACTTTTAAGCTGCTGCAACGCTTCTTTTTTCCAATTCTGCAAAACATCAAATGCTGCAGGTCTGGCCTTCTTTTTTAACAAGACCGATTCTAGGTATTCAATATGGGGGATAGCGAAACTACCATTGACTGGCCACTGAAATTCGGAGGCATGTCTGGTTTGTCTGTGCCAAATATCATTAAATACTATACTTCCAATGCCATGCTTACAGTACATAGTACACACCGGCGACCCCTGCTGTGGTGCCGGGCGGCTAAATTCCAAAGATTGTCGATCGCTGCGGAACAGAGCCCTAAAGCAGCTAGACAATTTCCCAGACATTTCACCAAAAATTGGTGTTACCTGGTCAATAATTGTGTCTGCAGATACAATACGCCAAATTCAAATTGTCAGGGTTAAATTAAGAGTCGGGTCACGACTACACCTGACCAAACCTAAGGAGGACCGTACGGTTTACCAAAGAACTTACCTAACGAATCTTACCTTGTGTTTGGTGGTTTCGACAAATCTGCCCGCCTCAAAAATGGACCCTCGTCAAGATGCCGTGTCAGACCACACAACTATCGTCCAAGGATCGGACCGTGCAGCGCTGCCGAGGTATCGCATCTCGTTCGGTCGGGCCTGTAGTATCACACCGTCCGATATCGGTTCGATAGCCTGCGTCAATCCTTCAATGATCCGGCATCAATCTTGAGGGTCCCTATTCGGGCGCCAACTGTGAAAACAGAGAAATAATATGAGGCCGGGAAGCCCAAAAAGAAACACACCAACACAGGTTACAAAGAAACATACAAGTGCTTTATTTCAAGCTACAACAGTTACCAAGTCAATTGACAAACGGATAGCTATTCGGCTTTCAGTATAACATAACAAACTTCAACGAGGTTTCGATGTGTTAGTTAGAGAGACCGCATATTGGAATATCCGGGCCTTTTATACAATGTGTCCAGCCCTTGGCCAACCCTCTTGCGGGTTAACCATTCTGCGAAATATTTAATTTTGGTCTTAGGGTTCTTTGCCAGGTCAATCCTTTAATATATGCATTTCGATTAGTTTCGCTGATATAAGTAGTACATTTACATATAGGTCAACAGTAGGACAAGGTGTTTGCGACGCTGACATGTGGCCTCCAGGCATATTAATTATTCAATTGTACGGAGGTCACAACTGCCAGAATCTTACTCAGAATGTCATTTGGCCTCCATTTTGATGTTCAGGGTGACTTCTACATAACAAGAGAACCTAAAATGGCGGCTCAATCCAAGATGGCGGCTTACATTGGTTTCTCTAAGGTCAAGACCTTGTCGTGGAGTTTGTTCGCACATGATGTTTAGACAACTTGGCGTAGGCCAATACACATACAATTATTACAATATGAGGCATAATATTGTTTCTATTCCGACAACATGCTGGAACGCATTAAAACCCTGGCAAGGAGAGTGGAAGAATGTGAAGGCAGATCAAGACGTAATAATATCAGCATTTTTGGCCTCCCTGAAAAAACAGAAGAAGCAAGCATGGAATTATTCCTTGAGCAATGGCTCGCGGACTTCTTCGAATTGAAATCCTTCTTGAAATTCTTCTCAATCGAACGTGCACACCGTGTACCAATGGGAAGAGCCATACCAGGAGCCCCACCACGCACAGTTATCGCAGGGCTCCTAAATTATCGAGACAGAGATGCCATACTACAGATGGCAAGGACGAAAGGATCCATCATTTACAATGGTTCAAATATTGCTTTCATTCCTGACTTTACCAGAGAGGTACAAAAAGCCTGTCAATCCTTCGATGCGCTCAAAAGGCGTTTGCAATCAATGAAAATCAAATATGGACTTATCTTTCCAGCCCAATTAAAAATATTCCATAATGGCACAACGATACATTTTATGGATCCCAGGGAGGCATGGAGCTGGGTCGAACGGCTCATAGAAGGAGACTGGAGTGCACGGGGGAGAAATGAGATTGAATGTAATAGACCACGTTCAGAGAGATTACCAAATATTGGACCACAGCAACAACCGGATGACATGCTTCAAGAAAGAAATGAATAAAAAGGAACCACAGACATTGACGCTACCACAACCTTTTTGGGTACATATACACAACAGAACATCTGAAACACAATGGAACAGCAGAAAAAGGATGTGCACAACATCTGGCGGCCCAAACCGAGCTGCCCCCTGATGCAGAAGTGTGCAGACAACGTCAAAAGTGAGTGTGATGTAAGCCTAAACAATACTGACCAAACATAACCGGATAAGAGTTATTGTATAAGTGTTGAGAATTAGTAATCTACACGTTTATAATGGGGTGACAGATGCTTCAGTTGGGGTTGGAATATAGGGAGGTGGGAGTTGGGTATGAGTTTTTGTTTCATTGGTTGACATGCAAAGGCACTGCGGACACTCCAAATATAAGAGAAACCGAGTTAATGCACACCCTGTCATGGGCAGAACAGACATTCCACGCAGGACACGTCCACAGACCACAAAATCCAGACACACAATGGTGCCACAAACTGTGATAGCCATTAAGCGCCTGACATTTATGACATGGAACGTTAACGACTAGGATCCGGTATTAAGAGACGCCTGGTGTTGCAATACATAAATCAATACACACCAGACATTGTGCTCCTAACTGAAACACAACTTGCTGGAATGACATGTAATCTCTACAAGAGATCCAACTATCGCACGGCGATACACGCAGGCTTCTCCATGGGGGCTAGAGGGATGTTGATCTTAGTCCATAAGAGGCTGCCACTGGCAATATCAAAAGTGACCCACGACACCGGGGGTAGGTATGTACACATCAATGCAACAGTATGGAACCAGACCCTTGTGATTATGGCAATATACTCCCCACCGGCACTCCTAGCCACACTACTGACAGAAATTACTCCCATCCTCGCCATGAATACAGGTGATATCTGGATTCTGGGGGGGAACTTCAATGAGGTTATGGACAACACGTTAGATTGCACACACATAAGAGGCAGGAACCCTACAACTAGTACCAAATTAGCCACCTTTGCTGCTGCGCTGGGTTTGAGAGATGTATGACGAGACCTGCATAGAGACACACACGAATATTCCTTCCACTCAGGCATGCATGCTTCGCTATCTAGGATAGATTACTTCTTCCTACCAGCTCAAAATATTCATATGGCATATAGTGCGTTCCTACTTCCGCGTGGTATATCCGACCACTCCCCACTAATGCTAGAAATCGAAACGGAAAGACCATGTCCTCCACCCAACTCGTGATTTAACAACTATTACCTGGGGTTCCCGGACCTACAGGAAAAAATAGAAAAAGCGACCGCCACTTACTTTGAGTTGAATACAAGCTCTGCGAACAACCCTGGGACATTATGGGAGGCATATAAGCCGGTTCTGAGAGGAGAAATCCTCTCATGGACGGCGGCACAAAAAACGTCACACCGGAAAAAGGTTGTAGAGGCAGAGGAAGAGGTGGCACACAACTAAACACAGCACATAGAGAAGAACACACCTGAGACAAATAGAGCCCTGCTACTAGCACAGAAGAAACTGTACAATCTGTCACTAGACTGCACCAAGAAGGCACATAGAGCCATGAAAGCACGTCTGTATGAAACAGGAGAGAAAGCAGGCAAATTGTTGGCTTGGTTGGAAAAACGAGATGAGGGGCAGCGACAAATCAAAAATATCAAAAATATGAACGCACAGCTAGCCTCAACTGACGAGGAGATAGCAGAATGCTTTGCAAAATACTACAAAGAGTTATACAAACCGCAGAATACCCCAATAGCAAAAACAGCAATAGATGAAATTGACCTTCCCTCATTCACCGCAGAGCAGGCAAGCACATTAGACAGTAAAATAACAGAGGAAGAAATATCATCAGCCATCTCCCACCTCCAAACAGGCAAAACCCCAGGCCCGAACGGTTTCCCGGTTGAGGTTCGTAAAAAGATAGTTCACCTAGACATACCAACCCACCTGCTCAATATGTTTGAATACTCAAAGAAGGAAGGGAAACTCCTGATGGACCTACATAAGGCCACCATTATAGTAATACCAAAAGAGGGCAAACCCCCAGATGAATGCAGCTCCTACAGGCCCATATACCTAATCAACACCGAAGCCAAAATACTAGCGAAGGTACTGGCCAATACACTTCAAAGAGTAATCACAACTCTGATCCACCCAGACCAATGTGGCTTTATGCCGCAGAGATCCACAAGAATGAATATCCATAGACTACACTTAACGCTTGAAAGAGCACCTTCCCTACAACAATCCCTGGCACTTTTGGCCATTGATTTTGAGAAAGCCTTCGACTCAGTCCACTGGGAGGCACTATGGATAATCATGAACAAAATGGGCTTCGGGGAACAATTCATAAACTTGGTCCAACTCTTATACAACTCCCCAATAGCAGAATGAGAGTGAATGGCTGGCCCTTCCGTAACATACAACTGGGGAAAGGCACCAGGCAGGGCTGCCCACTATCGGCCATGCTATTTGCATTAATTATTGAACCATTAGCAATAATCCTCCAAAACACACAGACATGGTCTGGCTTCCGATGGAATCCAACCTGGGAAAACAAAGTATCTCTCTATGCGGATGACCTACTGATTTACCTGGGCGATCCGGCAGTCGCTTGTCCTATAGTGACTCAAATACTGAGAAAATATGGTGCCTTCAGCAGTCTGAGAGTGAATTGGAATAAATCATTACTTTTCCCGGTTAAGGGAATAGACTATGCACCTCCTGGAGGTTCCCCATATAAAATCGAACTAAACCAATTCCGATACCTGGGCATCCTGGTCTCGAACAGACTGGAAGACTAGGTGTCTCAAAATCTATACCCAATCGTGAAGCGCTTTGCACAGGACGTAAGCCATTCGGGGTCATTACCACTGACAATATTAGGAAGGGCAGCGCTCTTCAAAATTCTTACTCTGCCCCTTCTTATATATATTACAAATGCCCCCCCTACACATCCCAACAGCAGAATTTCGCAAAATAGACAAAATACTATGTAAACTATTATGGGGAGGAAAGTACCCGGGGATAGCTTTAAGTAACCTCCAACATTCCGTATGAGACGGAGGAATTGGGCTCCCAAATATCCAAACATACTACTGGGCAAGTCAAATGGCGACAGTAAATGATATATTAAACGGCAATCCAGAATTACAGCATATACGGGCGGAAAAGGCAGCAAGACAAGGCATACCCCCAATTAGGGGCCTGTATAATATCGGAGGCCGCTCCTTCGCCTGCACAATAACAGCCCACACAACCCAAATCTGGAGGGAAACACACAAACGCATAGGTTGGGAAAACAAAATCACCCCTGTACATGTAACGCTTACCTCTGGGGCCCTGCAGGAGTGCCAGGTCCGGGCTGTCAGCGAGTTAGGGTCCGGTCTGTAGATACCTTCAGATCTGGCCCAAAACACTCCCTCCACTCTGCCCACTGCAGGTTTAGTTACCCAGTGGTCAGAGAGGCAGGAGTGGCCGGGAGGACTTGATTTTCGGGAACGCTTTCACCAAATGTGTCACTCCAGTTCCTTCACTGGTGCGGTTAAGTCCTTATCCAGTTTCCTCACTGGGGCTGGTACCAGTTCAGCTCAGTTTCTCCACTGAGATTTAACTAACTCCTAGTTCTTGATAGTCTTTCCCCAGTTCCTTCACTGAGGTTAAGTGGATTACCAGTTGTGTTTTCCTAGGATGCCCAGGCCCACTGCGACACCCCCACATCCACTTTGGGTTCTGTTCTAATGTGCACTTCCCACTTGTTGGTTTGCTCATGTGTTAATAACTCTGTCTGTTTGTTTCTCCCACCCAGATGCAGCGAGTCCACGAGGGATGGCGCGGGTACTCACTGAGAGACTCCTGGTCAGGTAAGTGATGCACGGGTGGTGGAAGGGATAAGCGTACCTTCAGGGCACCGCTAACCCTGTGTTTGATGTCTCTACAGGTACTGCGGCGGAGCGCGGAAGGCAGAGGCGCGGTGGCAACCAGCGGATGACTGGAAGCAAAGTCTGAGTATCCCGCGGTCAGTGCACATTCCGGTTGGTCTGGATCTTGGCTCACGTAGTGAAGGTCCTGGTTTCTGGATCTTTACTCACGTAGTGCAGGTCCTGGTTTTCTGGATCTTGACTCATGTAGAGCAGGTCCTGGTTCCCTGAGGTTGCAGGCATGGGTCTTGACATGTCATGCAAATCTGTATGCAGACGTCTTGACCCGAAGTACAGAACAAGGTGCTCAGAGACACGCAAGCGTCACGCTAGGAGCCGGAGAAAATGCTAAGCACTGGGTGTGGCCCAGGGCAGGGTTTATATAGCCCTGGGCCCACCCAGAACCAGTAGATCACCAGGGAAACTTGTACAATGGCCCTCTAGAGGCCATATTGAATATCACTGTTTGGTCCAACCTGGGGGCAATCTTGGAAGGGGCTAAAACGCATGCATCAGCCAGTGCCTGCGGCAGGCAGCCAGTTTCTCAGTCCAGGTGCCTCCCTGAGCCTTGGGGTTTCCTGGAATCATGACAGTACAACCCCTCTGGAATAATACCTACCTCCCAGAACTTCGCAAGCTGCCTAAATGGCCAAACTGGGAAGCAGCGTGAATATTAACTATCCATCAAATGGTCAATGAAGGCAGAATCATATCATTTGCTGAATTATCGACCAAACATGATCTCCCACCTACTGAAAACTATCACTACACACAATTGTCCCATGCCCTCACCAAACAAATGCCAAACCTTGCGGACCTGCCAGAATGCACACCGATAGAGAGGAACATAGTCATAGACAGTGTGAATACCAAAATTACATTTATCATGTACAACGCAATCTCGTCCTTTACTACGAAAGAAATGAGTGGTCTTAAAGCAAATGGGAGAGGGATGTGGGCCCGTTGTTGCCTGAGGAATGGATGTCAGCTTTAATGTACCCCAAAGAGACAGCAATATTGGCCAGGATCCAACTTATAAAATTGAAAGTGCTACACAGAATATACTACCCCCGAACAGGGCTACACAATTGGGGTAAAACTACAGATCCTAAATTCCTACGCTGCAAGCAGGAAGAGGGACCCTTTTACCACATCTTATGGCAATGCACACGAATACAGTACTTCTGGCGGAAATGTTGTGACAGGTTATCAACGGTCATAGGTCAGCCACTCCCAAACAATCCGAAACTCCTTTTACTGGGGATTGAGGAAGAGGGAGAAATGTCCCGCTTTGAAAAACTCCTACTCTCCACGACCACAGGGCTGGCCAAAAGGAACATTGCACAACTATGGGGCTCAGAGATCACCCCTCAGTATGACCAATGGGTAAATGATGTAGACACCTGTATATTAATGGAGCGCCGAGTCTACCAAGCAAGGGGATGCCCGGGGAAAGCTGACAAAAAATGGCAGAAATGGGAACAGTCTATGTAAACGGAAAACTGCCTCAAAGGAACCTCGAATGCAATACTCTTAAATGTATGAAAGATCCAGTCCGAGGACTATTATAATGTGTGCTAATGTATCTCAACTAAGAATGGTGTCTAACTATAGTGCCATTAACAAATGCGTGTAATTTATGTGGTTATATTGTATGTTGTTGTTTTGAAGTATCAAAAAATAATAAAATGTGTTATATTAAAAAAAGATAGTGCTGCGGAAAACAGAAGCATGAAGAAAGTACAGAAGGTGAAACGCAAGGTAGATTAAGTTATCCTTTGGGCTAGCTATGAGTATTGAATAGAACGCAGGAGAAGCCACAATTGTACAGAAACTGGACATTGGTATCATGAAAGAAATAAGACAAAAACCTTGAAGGGGGAATGAAATGCTGGGTTGCAGTAGAATAGCAGGCTAGTGGAGCTGCGTGGCAAGGCTGTCTGGCCTGAAGTAAAGATCTTAGAAATCAAGGTCAGCTATCTACTCTACTAGTGTTTGGAGGATGAATCCTTTCACGTTAAGGCGCAAGAAAGAATACAAAGGATGCCAAGTTTTATTTCATTTAAAGCATTTAAAAGCTGCAGAATGTACCAAATTGTGGTCTCTTGTCATGTGAGCCAAGGATGGAAATAGAATTCGAACTTGGAGTCCCAGACATGATAGCGAGTGCCCTCACTCCCGTGCATTCCCAGAATGAGAATACTCTGCAAGGCCAAGTACAAAGACAATGTCATGGCAGAAGGCATGGGTGATGAGAGATTTAATGCTTACCTCTGGTGCCCTGCAGGAGTGCCTGGTCCAGATCGTCTGCTGTGTAGGCTGTTTGGGTTCCTGGTGGGGTGCTGCTAATCCAAACCACTCCCTTCCCACTGTTCTGCTGAAAGGCTAACTGTCCGGCGAATGGATAGGTTCGAGTAGGTTGGAGGAACTTGATGGAATGATTCTGGTGCGTAGCCCCTCTGAGTGAACCTATAAGTGAATACAAGAAGAGGGTAAGCTACTGTGTCTTCTACTTCTCACACCACCCAAACTCTCCCCTGGATATGTTGGCTGACTGGCAATGCCGGAATGTGCTCACCTTGTATCGACCAACTATGTGCAGGACTTCAGATTTACATCTGTCTCCCAGTTACTTCACTAAGATGTCAGCCCAGACCTGCTGCGGTGCATGTGATGTGAAAAGTAAGTGTCCCTGCTTTGCACACTATGCAGCAGTGTTCAGGTGCATCGTTTAATGTCCTTCTTATCTTCAATATTGTCCAGAAGCATATAAATATGGTGCAGCGCAATGCGAGTTGTAGAGGTGTTCTGTAATAGTCAGTTTGAAGTTCTGAATGCCTGTTCACTTTGTTGAGCATTGTTTACAGTGTCTTTCGTTTCCTTTTCAGGTTTCCTGCGGTGCAATGCTCTTGGAGTGGCCCTTGAGTCTATGAGACCCCCGATGCGTTAAACACCTGGAATGCTGCTGGTCTGTGATCGGCGGTAAGCAGGGGAGGGGGAGCATGCTGGGAACACTTTGAATGTTAGTGACAGCTTTGGGCATGTTGTTTCTCCTAGGGAACGTGGACTGCTGTGAAACGAAGATCTGTAAACCGCACAGTGAATATTCTACACGGAGCAGCTTGATCAGGTAAGCAAAGGTACTACAAGAAAATCCAGGTAGCATGTGGGGTCCACAGACAGGAGCAAGCGTTACGCTGCTTGCACTCTTCAGCCAGAGAAAACGCTACGCGCTGAGTGTGGCCGAGGACGGGGATTATATAACCCTGGTCTGCACGCAGCGCCACTAAACCAACAAGGATACTTTGATGAGGATTGCCTGGGGCTTTCCTGGTCCCTGTATTACATCCGGCTCAGGAGGCCATTTTGGTTGTGGCAGTGGCCAGTATTAACACATTGAAGCTTCCGCCAGCCAGCAACCCTTAGTGTCCAGGCTCTGCCTACACTACATGGCTATGCTCAGTTAGTTCTGCTAGGGGTCATGCTAGGGAATATGACAGAGATGTTTGGCTATTTGGGTGGCGAGGTAGCTTCATGTCCTATCTCCCTGCCTGCACCTGGATCTTGGCTTACATGCTGCTAAATGAATCGAATGTTCCAGACATGGCATAAGCATCCCAACCAATTGTATTAGTCCGTATAACAAAGGACCTCATATCTAGAAGATCAATGAAACACGGTGCAACTATCTTTTCTTAAATTACATGTTTAAAGAGGTAGGCATAAGCTTACCACCTGTTAAAGGACAGCCAATAACAATCCTAGCTCCGATATGATTGTATATCTAGATGTTTCCCTCAACTCTCCTGACCTTTGATAGGTTTTCCACTTTTTCCACCTAGTATGACATCACTCTGATGCATAATGGAGCATATGAAGTGTATTTTTGTGGAAGTCAGTGAGAGACGGAGCATACGTCGGTTGATGTTCGTTCTAACCTCCCTGTTTTAGATCACTGTTAATAAAACAGTAACTTGAGATCTTCTTGAGTTTGTGTGGTTATTTAGACTCAGATTTATTCTGGTGTAATCCTATCCATTAACAAATGCACATTCCAAGGGCCATAAGCTCACGTGATAGCAGTGACAATGGTTTCAGATCTAAATTAGTTTGACTTTAGAGTTTCGCACATTCAGGCATCCTCCCCAATCAGCTGGAAGATTTTGGAGTTTCCTGCAGAGAGTGAGCAATAGAAATAAACTTGCAAGAAGAAGCAAGACAGTGGGCAGGTACCTCCACGGGTTTTCTGCGGACGGAAGGTGGAGTGGGAAGATTGGAGGAGGAGTAGATACCAAAGGCCTCATGTTGATTAATGGATGTAAGTAGACTTATGGAAATGGTAATATAAGGGGCGGGATTGTGATATTTCTTGGGTAACAAGAAATTTTGTGCATAAAAAATGCCTAAGTAATCCTATTTCTAGGGAGATAGAAGAAGACATCTCAAATTCCAGTAGGAATTTTAAGAGAGAGAAAACGCACAGTCAGTACTGTGTAAGGTGACGTCTTAAAGCACGCACAGGGTAATATAATTGGAGGCGAGGAAAAGAATACCTCTTACTATAAATGATTATAGGGAAAAGGGAAGGTAATCACAAAAGTTATTAGTGTGTATTGTGGAATTATTTTAAGTACTATTTTATGTATGAAATCTCGAGAGGTTATAAGCTGTGAAGGTTGGAAGTGACGGTGTTTTGAGTTAAAGGGTAGTGAACAATTGGCGCCAATAAGAAGGCAGATAGGTTGTTGAAACAAAAGAGGGTTGAACGATGATTGATGGTGCTTGCTCATATTTATTGTTTTGAGATTTAAAGTGTTGAGCGATAAGCTTTGAAATAGGTAGAGATCCATTAACAATCCGGTAAGTATCGACAGTCAATTATGATTTGTCATTATGGAGGACACTCCGCTCATGCACATTTATAAAACAGTACCATGACATGCGTCCAAGCTAAAACAGCACAGTGCAGATTGGGTAAAGGGCATAGCTGATAAAATGTTCATGCCATGGCCACAAGTGGGATAATCGTCAAAAGCAGTATTACAGCACATGACCACATATGTGCACGCTGCATTCACAGGGAAGAAATCAGAGAAAAGACTGGCAGTTTTAGAACTTTGGAAAATGTACCAAGAGGAGAAAGAAGACCTAGTACAGGAGGAGTGGATGCTTAATCAGCATAAAGGGCAGGGCATTGAGCCCTCAGCTACTCTTACTTTGTCAGAGATTAAGAGCTTGGATACAGAGGTGATAGGAGTTTATACTTTAAAGGAATTAAAAGCAGCGCCGGGGTATAGTAACTCAACGTATGAACCCCTTGCTTACAGTAGTGATGACAGTCCAGAAGAAAGCAAAAGGAAGGAAGATGCTTGAAGTTTGTACGAGATGAACAAGAAAGAGGTGAGAGATCGAATATATCGCCAGATATAGACATAGAAATTAAGAGATGGAAAGTAGAAAAGGATTGGGCTGATGAGGTAACGCTTGTACAGAATGAATGGATGGCAGGAAAGATTTTAATCAAGTTAGATGGAAAAAGCATCAAGAAGGATAGGCAAAGGGAAGACAAAGACAAGCAAGAAAAGAAGGATATCAAACCAGAAAAGCAGTTGAGGGAGGATGAGCAAGGAAGAAAAATCAAGGAATGATGGGAACAGATATATGATATGATATGGACTGGAACACATAGAACTGCGTGACGTATATAGTATGGTTTCGAATGCAAAGAACGCTTGAAAGAGCATATAACTCATCATATCACACCACCATGCTTACCCTCTCCCTTAAATCACCACTCAACTAGAGCACAGAGATACTATGACACCATTCAGTATAACTGTTCTCATAGTAACATCTGCCGCTCACTCCACATCACTCTAAGGTGACACTGCTGGTCTCACACCCCCCAGCCAGGCGTTCTCCTCAGGCCTAACGCAGCTGCAGCCGTTCTGGATAAAACCTGCCTGAACGAACACATTCTCCTGATCCCTCAATCACCACACCTAACGCTAAGAAGCAGCTACTACACGGATATCGCACAAGCTGCACACATACCCGGTGCTCACACGCACCTTTTGACTTTCTCTACTCTCTCTACTGATCTGAACTTCGGTTCCCAAGGTCGTTCAACCTACCAGCACCTTCAGACCATACCAATGGTATATAAGGCGCTATATAAATGCAAAATAACATAACATAACATAACATAACATATGATATGGAATTTGTAATGCGCCTATGCACAAGTGTTTCAAGGCGTGACGAGGCAGGGAGGTGGGAACAAAGGGAACACAGACAACGATCCTACTAGGCCAAGTGTCATTCAGATTGTGCAAGTGCATGGGTGGAGGGAAGGGAAAAGTGCAAGGGGAAAGGGAGGGGGGAAAGTGCAGTACAGGGAAGTAGAGTAACAAATAAATAATAGGGCCTGCTGGTGGCAAGTGCAAGGTAAGTGTAACCAAGTGCTGGGAACGGGGGCTGTAGGGATACAGAGACAGTCCCGCAGTGCAGGGGTTGCCAGGGAGGCAGTGCAAGTGGAGAGTGGCTGGGCCAAGGACCGAGATTGGTGAGAGTGGCCCAATTGCATATTCAGTGCAGTTTCAGTCAAGAATTTAGCAGGGGAGAGGGGGAGAGAAAGCAGAAGCAAAGAGGAAGGTTTTGAGGTGCTTCCGGAACCGGAGGTGGTTCTCCTCAAGTTTCAGGGAGGCAGGAAGGCTGTTCCAGAGGGAGGTCCCTGCTGAGGAGAGAGATCTACCCCCAACTCGTTGCTTGGAGAAGCGGCTGACCCTGAGGGAGTTGGAGACGGATGAGCGAAGAGCTCAAGAAGGAAGATATTTAGGATGAGCGAGTTGAAGGTATTTAGGCCCCAGGCCAAAGAAGGCCTTGTGGACAATGCAGAGGGTTTTGAAATTAATCCTCGCAGCCACTGGGAGCCAGTGTAGAGATTTCAGTCCTGGAGAGATACGGTCCCTGGGCTTGAGACCAAGGACAAGTCTCGCAGTCCTATTCTGGATAAGTTGCAGAGGGCGGAGAGTAGAGGCAGGCAGATTTAGATAGAGGCTGTTACAGTAGTCCAGCTTCGAGAGAACCAGGGCTCGGGAGACAGTGAGCTTCTGGGGGAAGGAGAGGAAAGGAAGAATACCTCTGAGGAGGTGCAGCTGGTAGTGTGACTTCTTAGAGACGTCAGATATGTGAGGAGAGAAGGAAAGTGTGGAGTCGAAGATGATCCCGAGGTTTTTTTCCTTGCAGGTAGGAGCAGGAAGAGGGCCAAGAGAGGCCGGCCAGAGAGCTGCAGGGAAGGAGGGAGTGGGTGTGCCGATGAGTAGAATCTCAGTCTTATTGGCATTAAGGCAGAGGTCATTGGCGGCACACCATTCCTGGAAAGCAGGCAGACAGTCAGAGATGAGGGAAGGAGAGGAGGAGGCCGAGGGTAGCCTGAAAATGAGCTGGGTATCATCCGCATAGCACTGAAAGTTGGGGAAGAGAGCGGCGATACAGTGGGCAAGGAGTGTCAGATACTGGTTGAACAGCCAGGGAGAGAGGTTATATCCTTGGGGGACACCGCAGATAGAGAAAAAGATGTCAGAGAGGAAGGATGTAACGCTCACCTGACTCCCACGGAGGCGCTGGCCTGGTTCGCGCTGCTGTTATCTCTTCTAAGGTGATGCGCAGGGTTTGGAAGACGGACTTGACCGGGCCCCCAAATCTGGCTTGTCTGGCTCGCAGGAGTATCCTTCTGTAGGCGAAAATAGGGGATTAACTGTCTGCGGGGTAATGCAATCAGCCTCCCACTTTCCCCTCTCACCCTCCTCGAAACCCTTTTGTGATTCCTCGTAGCGTCTCACCTTAGGGTCTGGAAGGACGAGCTCTCCATCCTGCTTCTGATGCAGGGGCGCATTGGTATCCAGTTACTTCACTGGATTTTCGGATTGGTGAGAACCAAACTTGCTTGGCTTCCAGGTAAGTTTTTTGATAAGAGGTTCCCCTTGTGTCCATGCATTAATGTACTAATGTTAGAGTCTTTTTCCCCATAGGGGCCGGGGTACGGAATGCCGGGGAACAGGCACCGACCCGAGATGAGAGGTGAAATCCTTGTAGAAATCAGGTAAGTCTTTAATGAGCGTTTATTTGGTAATGTCTTTTCATTCGCTCATTAACGCTGATGTCTCTTTTTCCCCTTAGGGGCCGGGGTCCGGAAATGCCAGAATGCGGCGCGGACCCGAAATGAAGAGGGAATGACTCAACAGGTAAGTCTTAACATGGAGATTTAGCTTTCCTTATTCCCTTCTCTCTCTCACCTTTTGTTCTGGTCTTTTTCTCCCTAGGCGCTGGGGCGTGACTGCGAATCCAGATGATCGCTGCTGAACATGGAGGCACCCTGTAAAGGTGAGTGGAATGCGGCGCTGCAGCGATCGACGCGATGAGCTTTTAAATAAAAGTCTTCCTTTTCAGGATTGTCGGCGAGATGTCTCCGGGATGCGGATTTAGCAGGTAAGGACTTTTCCTTCTTCTGTTCTCTTCTTCTCTTCCTTTGCAGGTGATCCAGGATGCTGGCAGGCGTGGCAGAAGTCAGGATGCAGGAGCAGACACGGTGAGCGTCCAGCTGCTAGATGCAGAACAACGCGAAGCACGTGTGGCTGTTCGGGTGGGGTTTAAATAGCCTTGGAAGACGTTCCAGGTATGTTATCTTCCTCCAATCAGGTATGTATCCTTCCCTGACCACGCCCGTATGGTAAATTAGTCCCACAGGTAAAGTAGTTCCTTTCAGGCCTCAAGGAGGCCGGGATCCTGCAGCATGGTCTGCATCAGGTAAGTGCACCCAAGCACTTCCATAATGAGCCTGGCGCCTATGGCGCCAGGACTGATGTCTTTTATGAGCCAGGCGCCATAGGCGCCAGGACACTGTCCAAAGGGCCCCTATATGGGGTTGCTGGGTCCTTCCTTGGGGACTGGATGTCTTCTTTCGGGGACGCAGGGCTTGAACTGGCTCCCCGGGAGCGGGCATCATGACAGCACTCCCCCCCAAGGCCCCTCCGAAGGTTGTTCCCTCCGCGGGTTTTGGTTTGTCGGAGAAGAGTCGGTGGAATTTCCTGACTAATCGAGGTGCATGCACATGGTCGCTGGGTTCCCACGACCTCTCCTGAGGTCCGTACCCCTTCCAATCAATTAGGTAGAACAGTTTTGACCTAAACATTTTTGAGTCTAAAATGTTCTTCACTTCGAATTCGGGCTCCCCATCTATTAGAATAGGTTCTGGAGGTTTAAGTAGTCGGGTTCCGGGTACCACTGGTTTCAGAAGTGACACATGAAAAACATTCGCATACTAGCTGGTAAATCAAGTTTAACAGCCACTGGGTTAATTATTGCCGTAATAGAATAAGGTCCCAGATATTTTGGGTTAAAAGTTCGAGGCCCTTTGAGTGGTAAATGTCTGGTAGCTAACCACACTTGATCCCCAATCTGATACAGAGGTGCTTCACTCCGATGTAGATCAGCATTCTCCTTGTGTTTTCTCTTGGCTTGTTGTAAATGCGTAGTTGCCTCTTTGAAGGCTTGGATAATTGTAGAATGCAGATGTTCTACTGCAGGCATTCCGAGGTTCTGAGGTGAGTCAAGGTTTGAGGTTCGAGGGTGACGCCCAAACAAAGTATAAAAAGGACTGTGGCCAGTTCCAGAGTGTACCGAATTATATGCGTATTCCGCTATCCAAAGAATGTCTTTCCAGTTGCTTTCAGATTGCTGTAACATACACCGTAAGTATTGCTCAAGGGTCTGATTTGTCCTCTCGGTCTGACCATCGGTCTGAGGGTGGTGACTGGTCGATAATCTTACGTCGATCTGTGCCATTTGACAACATTTGCGCCAGAAGTGGGAAATGAATTGGCTTCCCCGGTCAGAGATTAGTATAGATGGGAATCCATGTAGCCGAACAATATTTTCGAGAAATTCTTTGGCTAGGACAGAAGCTGAAGGTAAACCTTTCAAAGGAATAAAGTGGGCCATTTTAGAAAACAAATCCACAATTACCAGAATAGTATTGTACCCCGAACAAGGAGGCAGGTCCGCAATAAAATCCATTGATAGGGTGTGCCAGGGTGCTGGCGGTATGACTAGAGGTTGAAGGAGACCGGCTGGTCTTATCTTTTGACTTTTATTTTGAGCGCAAACACCACAGGACATCACAAAAGATTTAACATCTTTTCGCCAAGAGGGCCACCAAAATTGTCGTTTCACCTTTTCCTCTGTCTTGGCAATACCGGGATGTCCCTCTATTAATGCATCATGATAACCGGAAATAACTAGTTTGTGTAATTCCTTATGTGGCAGGAATAAGCGCCCTTGGAAATAAGGTAAACCATTATCTATGGTAAAGTCTGATCCCTTTTGTATCCACTCCTGTAAGGTTGTAGGGTCCAGGAGTTGTTTCACTCTGGCTTGAATGTCTTCAAGCGTCTGTAACGAAGTCATGCCTAGAATCCTGTGTTCGGGAATTATTGGTACTGGTTCTGAGTTTGTATCAGATTCTCCCATTCCAATTCGGGATAAGGCGTCTGCTTTGCCATTCTTGCAGCCAGGTCGATAGGTAATCACGAAATAAAATTCAGCGAAAAACAAAGCCCATCGGAGCTGCCGTGATGACTGAGCCTTGGCGGTTTTCAAATACTGTAAATTCCGGTGATCAGTGATCACTGTGATGGTATGTCGAGCGCCAAGCAGATAATGCCGCCAGGCTTTAAAAGCGGACTTAATGGCTAACAGTTCTTTGTCCGTGATTGCATAATTAACCTCGGGTGCCGAGAATTTTCTGGACCAAAATGCTACGGGATGCAGTTGGTTGGTTTCGGGATCTCTTTGGGACAGACAGCTCCCATGGCTAGGCTGGATGCGTCAGTCTCGACGACATAAGGGATATCTGGACGCGGGTGTTTCAATATAGGTGCGGAGGTAAACTTAGCTTTTAAATCCTGAAAGGCCTGCTCAGCTTCTTCAGACCATTCAAAACGTTTATTTTTCCTCAAGAGTGCAGTAATGGGTTGTACCACGCGTGAAAATTCTGGGATAAACCTGCGATAGAAATTGGCAAAGCCGAGTATGCTTTGAACCCCTTTTACAGAGCTAGGTGATGGCCATTTGAGGATGGCATCCACTTTTCTTGAGTCCATTCGGACTCCTTTGGGTGTCAGGGTGAAACCTAGAAACTCGACTTCTGTGGTATGGAAAACACATTTCTCCAATTTAGCAAATAGTTTGTGTTGGCACAGTTTTTCAAGTACTGCCCTGACGTGTTTTCTGTGATCAGATTCCGAAGAGGAGTACACCAGAATGTCATCGATATATACGACAACACAAACATCGATGAGTTCCCGAAAGACATCATTCATGAAGTATTGGAAGGCAGCCGGCGCGTTACACAATCCGAAAGGCATCACCTGGTACTCGAATAATCCGTATTTAGTACGGAAGGCAGTTTTCCATTCGTCGCCTTCTTTAACTCGTACCAGATGATAAGCCCCCCGGAAATCTAACTTGGTGTATATACAAGCGTCCTTCACCTGGTCAAGGAGTTCAGGGATCAGAGGCAGAGGATAACATTTTTTAACCGTTATCTGGTTCAATGCGCGGTAATCGATACAAGTTCTAAGGTCGCCTTCTTTTTTGGGCACGAAGAACAAAGCCGAGGATGCCGGGGACTTTGACGGGCGAATAAAACCATTAGCTAGGTATTGATCCAAATATTGTCTCAAATGCAGATTCTCAGGTTCGGTAAGGGCATAAATCCTGCTACAAGGGGGTTGTGCACCGGCCACCAGATCGATTTGGCAATCGTACGATCTGTGAGGCGGTATCGTGTTGGCCTGTTCCTTTTGGAAGACGTCCTGAAAGTCTTGGTATTCCGGAGGTAGTTGCATGGAGGCAGAGGTTACAGATGCTAGATTAATCTTCAGGTTTTCTGGGTAGCAGGTTTGTGTACAATCCGGGAAGGTTATTCTCTTAGCTCGCCAATCAATTCGAGGATTATGTGTCTCTAACCAAGGGATTCCAAGAATAACCTGAACCTGTGGAGCCTTGATTACATCAAACACAACACCCTCCCGATTGTCGTCGGGACCAATAAGAGTCACCTCAGTAGTGGAATGTGTTACCGGTCCAGAGGCAATTTCAGTTCCATCGACTGTGGTGATGACATCTTTGCTGGTTTTAGGACGGAGAGGGAGGTTAAGCCTAGAGACCAATTCACGATCCGCATAGTTTCCAATAGCCCCACTATCGATGTAATCCTTTATTGCATGCAATCGCTTAGGCTGTTCTGGATCTACGAGAACCATTGGCACAATGAAATGCGAGGTCTGAGAGTTAGTTTTCAAGCTCGGCAAGCGGACCCCTACACTTGTCGGGCGGAGTCGTTTCCCGAAACAGAGTCTTCATGGTTTTTATCAGCGGCTCCTACCGCCTTTCGGGGCGGTTTTGCCGGGCAATCTCGTAGAAAGTGTCCAGAATTCCCACAATAAAGACATAATTTTAACTGCCACCTCCTTTCACGTTCCTTTTGAGTTAAGGGTCCTTTAACCCCTCCAATTTGCATAGGCTCAGAGACATCAACTCCCTTGGGATTAGAATGGGCCTTGACCAACACCCGGGTCTCAAACCTGGACCGATCTGCTTTTCTGTTTTGAAGTCTGTGATCCAATTGACCACTAAGTCTATATACTTTGTGCATTCTTGGGGCGGATTTACAACTTGGGCCAAGACATCTTTAAGTTCTCCGCGTAGGCCTCGATAAAACAACGTGACTCTTTTATCCTCTGGCCATCCCGTTTCCACAATTAGTCTATTAAAGGTTGCAATATAGGATAGGAGGTCCTGATTGCCCTGTCGCAGGGATAGAAGTTCATCATCCAGAGCCTCTCCCCGAGAGTGTCGAGCAAATAACCTTTCCATGCTTGCTTGAAACCTTTGAAAACCACGGAGAATCGGGTCATCTTGAGTAACCAGTGGAACTGACCAATCAGCAGCGCAGCCGCTGAGATATGACAATACAAAGGCTACCTTGGTCTGATCATTAGGGAAGGCCCCAGGTCTGCATAGGAAGTGCAAACGACACTGATTCATGAATACGGCGAATCGTTTGGGGTCCCCAGCAAAGCGTTCGGGTGGGGCCAGCGGCATGTTTCCAGGTAGATTAATCTGCACAGGGTTACTGGAAACCACAGGAGCGGGGTTCCCTCCAGAACCGAGTAGAGGAGTTTGCCCAGCTTGACCTTGCAAAAGCTGTCTGGCCAGGTCATCAGTTCTTTCCTTTGATATTATTAATTCCCTCCTGAGGGCATTAGTCTCTTGACGAGCGGCATGTACTTCGGCCCGTAATTCCCCCAGTAGTTGGGCCAACTGATCAGTCTCAGAACTTTCCATAGCGCCTGGGTGGGAATTTGTAGGAAGTCTTCGCGTTCTGTAACGCTCACCTGACTCCCACGGAGGCGCTGGCCTGCTTCGCGCTACTGTGACCTCTTCTAAGGTGATGCGCAGGGTTTGGAAGACGGACTGGACCGGGCCCCCAAATCTTGCTTGTCTGGCTCGCAGAAGTATCCTTCTGTAGGCGAAAATAGGGGATTAACTGTCTGCGGGGTAATGCAATCAGCCTCCCACTTTCCCCTGTCACCCTCCTTGAAACCCTTTTGTGATTCCTCGTAGCGTCTCACCTTAGGGTCTGGAAGGACGAGCTCTCCATCCTGCTTCTGATGCAGGGGCGCATTGGTATCCAGTTACTTCACTGGATTTTCGGATTGGTGAGAACCAAACTTGCTTGGCTTCCAGGTAAGTTTTTTGATAAGAGGTTCCCCTTGTGTCCATGCATTAATGTACTAATGCTAGAGTCTTTTTCCCCATAGGGGCCGGGGTACGGAATGCCGGGGAACAGGCACCGACCCGAGATGAGAAGTGAAATCCTTGTAGAAATCAGGTAAGTCTTTAATGAGCGTTTTTTTGGTAATGTCTTTTAATTCGCTCATTAACGCTGATGTCTCTTTTTCCCCTTAGGGGCCGGGGTCCGGAAATGCCAGGATGCGGCGCGGACCCGAAATGAATAGGGAATGACTCAACAGGTAAGTGTTAACATGGAGATTTAGCTTTCCTTATTCCCTTCTCTCTCTCACCTTTTGTTCTGGTCTTTTTCTCCCTATGCGCTGAGGCGTGACTGCGAATCCGGATGATCGCTGCTGAACATGGAGGCGCCCTGTAAAGGTGAGTGGAATGCGGCGCTGCAGCGATCGACGCAATGAGCTTTTAAATAAAAGTCTTCCTTTTCAGGATTGTCGGCGAGATGTCTCCGGGATGCGGATTTAGCAGGTAAGGACTTTTCCTTCTTCTGTTCTCTTCATCTCTTCCTTTGCAGGTGATCCAGGATGCTGGCAGGCGTGACAGAAGTCAGGATGCAGGAGCAGACACGGTGAGCGTCCAGTTGCTAGATGCAGAACAACACGAAGCACGTGTGGCTGTTCGGGTGGGGTTTAAATAGCCTTGGAAGAAGTTCCAGGTATGTATCCTTCCTCCAATCAGGTATGTATACTTCCCCGACCACGCCTGGATGGCAAATTAGTCCCACAGGTAAAGTAGTTCCTTTCAGGCCTCAAGGAGGCCGGGATCCTGCAGCATAGTCTGCATCAGGTAAGTGCACCCAAGCACTTCCATAATGAGCCTGGCGCCTATGGCACCAGGACTGATGTCTTTTATGAGCCAGGCGCCATAGGCGCCAGGACACTGTCCAAAGGGCCCCTATATGGGGTTGCTGGGTCCTTCCTTGGGGACTGGATGTCCGCTTTCGAGAACGCAGGGCTTGAACCGGCTCCCCGGGAGCGGACATCATGACAAAGGACCCCAGTTGGACATGGGAGGGTTGATTGGAGAAGAAAGAGATCAGCCACGCCAGAGCCTGACCAGTGATACCCAGGTTATCACGGAGACAGTTGAGCAGGATGGCATGGTTGACAGTAACAAGGGCAAAAGAGAGATCGAGCAAAATGAGAACACACGGAATGTTGGAGTTAAGGTTTGAGAGCAGGTCCTCACGCATGTTCAGGAGAGCAGTTTACATGCTTCTGGCAGCTCTGACGTCAGACTGATGGTCATGAAGACTACCAACAGATTCAGCATGGAGATTAACCTGGGAGATGGCCAATGGCCAATTTCTCCAGGAGCTTGCCCAGGAAGGGAGTGATGGACATTGGGCGATAGTTAGCCGGGCAGGATGGGTCGGAAGAGGGTTTCTTAAGAAGAGGCTGCACAAGGGAGTGCTTAAGGGGGGATGGGAAGACTCCAGAGGCGAAGACGTGGTTGCAGAAGTCAGCCAGGGCAGGAGCCAGGGAGTCAATTTGGTCCTTGATAGTTTTGGAGAAACAGGGGTGAACCTGTTTTGACGAGACTTTCATAGATCAGACTTGTCTGGAAACCTCGTCAGCGGAGAAAAGGGGAAAGACGGAGAAGGAGGGAGTGGGGGTGGCTGCAGAAGGGCCAGAGGAAGAGCAGGGAATAGAGGGAGGGAGGTGATAGGAGGAGAGTGAGGACAAGATGTCCTGAGTTTTAGAGATGAAGTGAGAGGCCAGTGCCGTGCAGAGGGCCTGGGAGGGGACAGGAGAGGTAGAGACTGCAGCAGGGTTGGCTAGCTCCTTGCAGATTTTAAAGAGTTCATCCGAATTGTTAGATGCCGCAGAGATACAGGCTTGGATAAGGGCTCTCTTCTTGGTGAGAATGGAGAGCCGGTATTGCCTTTGGAACAGCATAAGAACAAGAAGAAGACGAAAAGCAGGCAGTGGAGCAAAGGAAGTATGACACTAGAAAGAAAGATATAGAATAAAGGGATAGGAGAGAAATAAAGAGGAGGAAGATGCACTACAAGTGAAGGAAAAAATGTTACAGAGGAGGAGAGAAGAAGAAGAACAAAGGCAAGAAGAGATAGGGCAAGAAGGGATGCGAGAAAGTGAAGTGAAGTGGATGAAGAAATAAACCAGATTAGAAGGCAGCAAGGTCTTGATGCCAGTCTCATTCTTAAATAACGAATAAGACCAAGCAATGAAATACAGGTGCAATGGGACACCATAAGTGAAGTTCTCCCAATGAGAGTAAAGAGTCAAGAAATACCTAGCACAGGAAAAGGAAAGATATGATGCAAAAAGTATTGGAGAAATGATTGATACGATAGATCAGAAAATACGGCAGGACAGCGAGTATGGTACTCAAGGGAGTGGCAAACAACCCCTTATACCTAAGAGATGAGGAGGAAAACATGTTTAGTCATGAACGCAGAGCACTGTCTTTGAGCAGATGAAATTTAGATAGAGAAGAGGAGGATGATAGTCACACTAGTTGGGGTGTAGAAATGTCAGACGAGGAAAGAGAGTCAGGTGGTGTGATAGAGGGAGAGGGTACATGCAGTAAGATGGTAAGAGGTAAGATGGTCAGATCTGGAACATCCTGAGGAAAGAACACCAGATCCCATATCCTGAACTTCCTGAACTTCTCCAAAGATGATTGTGTAGTGATTGAGGAGAGGAGAATGTCCACCTTATATGAGTAGGTTAAGGTTGTTACCAGCACGAAGATGGTTAGGGATGATTACCCCTGCATTAGGTAAATCAATAATGGGGTCTGACTATGGGATGGGGTTCTCACAGTTCCCCTTGCTAGAAAAGGGGTGACAAGACCACAATATATTCCATGGCCCCAGATGGATAAAGATAACTTAAAATTGAAGTTACCAAGTTTGACTTCGGGGGCTGCGAAATGGATATACAAATTAGAAAAAATGAGAGGGGAAAACACACTTGCCATAAGAGACATAAAAGGTCTAATGGCAGCTATTCTTGGAGAGAGAGCTGATGACATTTGGAGACGAACAGGTTATGCAAGTGTGACAACACAAAACACAGCGCATGATAGAGCACCATTTAATAATTGCAGGGCAGATGTTTGGAGGGCTCTCAGGGTAAACTATCCTGATACATCAGATATGGGTGCAATTAAGACAAGTAAAATGAAAGGAGATGAGGACTCTATTGCTTTTGTTCCAGATATTAAAGAGAGATGGCAGCTTGAAACGCGTGAACCGTGGGAAAAAACAGTGGCATTATTCTATTATATTTAGTGTCAGGGATTGCCAGAACAGGTACATAGACAAAGGAAAAAACAAGTTGGAATGGAGGCAAAACCATGGGCTGAGATACAAATAACTATTGTGCATCATTGTCGGTTATTACAAGAGAAGAACAAAAAGAAGGATAAGAACAGGAAGATTGAGGAAGCTAAGTTAGTCCAGAAAATATTGTCAAAAATCTCTATAGAAGGTGTAGTTTTGACAAGCGGAGAAGGAGTAGGAACACAAGAAATAATGGGTGCATCAAAGGTGAATAATGTATACCCAGTGGATTAAAGTTGGTATGGGTTTTGGCCATGAGGTAGAGACATATACTTCAGAAGAAGAGGAGGCAGGTTTCAGAACACCCAAGGTGGATTATAACAGGATCAGAGTGGAAGTAGGCCTATTGAGAGAATAGGAGAGGTTAAAATAAAATTCAATACATGAGCAAATTTACCTGGAGCAAAGCAGTACCATATGTCTCGAGAAGCTGATGAAGGCGTATTTAAAACTATTTCAACGCTTATGAAGCAGGGAATTCTAGTGACATCATAATCCCTGTGCAATACTGTGGTATATCCGATTAAGACATCTGATGGGGGGTTGTGAAAACTCATTCAGGACTTCCACCTTCTTAATCAGATTGTAGAAGCAGAGTTTCCATTAGTTCCGAATCCTGCTACAATATTGTATAGCATCCCAGTTGAAGCTAAATATTTCACGGTGATCGATTTGAAAAATGTGTTTTTCTCGATCCCATTGCTCAAAGACTCACAAGACCTTACTTTACATTCAGACAAAAGAGACCAAAACATACTCGATTGCCTAAAGGGTACCGTGATTCCCTGTCAATCTTTAGAATGGACTAAAGAAATGGAGTAAGGACTTGAAAATTAAAAAGAGCAATCTGTACGGCTCCAGTTTTAGGGATTCCCAACTATAGCGAGGAATTGTATTTATTTTCAAACATGAATGGATCAGTTTCGACAGCGGTACTCACACAAAGAACAACTCCAGGGTATAAACCTTTGGCGTACTGCAGTGGGATTCTAGATCCAGTTATGAGTGGACGTTTTCCATGCAAAAAATCTTTGGCTGCTGCCGCATTTGCAATTGAAAAGTCCACACGTATTACCATGGACTGTTCCATGACTCTCTATGTGGATCACATTTTATTTGACATGTTAGAGAAACCCATGGGTACATTGACATCACAAAGAACATCTGCATATGAGGTGATGATCGCTAATCCAGCGATTAAGATAGTGAGGTGTAAAATAGTGAAAGCAGCCACGTTTGTAGCTAAGCCTGTAGTAGAATGTGATCATATGCATGACTGCTCAAATTATGCCGAATTTTATGATGATATACCCCAAGTGAAAGAAAATGCTCTAGCGGGAGGGAAAATTATCTTTATTGATGGTTTTTTGGAAATTGACCAAAGTAGTGGGGAGAGGCTGTCAGGCTCCACGGTTGTAAAACACAGATAAAAGGCAGCAAAATTGGCAGTGCTTATTGTTGCACTCAAAAAACACAAAGGGCAGGAAGTGACTGTGTACAGTGGCTCTGCCTATGTGACATAAACCATACATGCAGGGCTGTCATGGTGGAAAAGGAAGGGTTATCTCCGTACAGATGGCGCTCCTGTGTAAAATGTATCTTTATTGGACAGGCTCATTAAGGCACTACAACTCCCAGAAGCCATAGCAGTCATAAAACGTGCAGCACATACTAAACAAAAAGACTCTATCTCACACGGAAACAAAGCCGCAGATTTGGAAGCCAAAAGTCTTGCATATTCTTCAGAAATTTGATACTGAGAATGTCAAGGAAATATTGAATAGAAGTATGCTAATACGAGAAGGGTTTAATATGCTGTCAATAATGCAACCAATAGAGATTGAAGGTAGAGCCTCACAAGAAGAGCAGGAGCTATGGAAATGTAGGGGGTGTTCTTTATACCCCACAGAAGCATTATGGAGACAGGACAGCACTGGAAATCCAGTGATGCCAGAAGCATTGTTGAAAATCCCACTCAAACAGTTCATTAACAAGCGCATATAACCTGAGAAAGTCCTTCTGCTACCAATGCAGAAAACTGGTTTGTTACCAATCTATTGGAAGACGTTGCACAGTTCATTCTGAATTGCATCGTGTGTGAGAAGTTTACAGCTGGGTATACACTGAGAACAACTAGAGGAGCAACACCCCGTCCGAATGGTGAGTTTCAACATTTAGACATAAATTACATTGATAAGCTTCAGACATGTAATGTATACAGGTATCTATTAGTGGTGGTGTGTCCCTTCTCTAGTTGGAACAAAGCTGGCCCCTGTACACACCCTGGTGCCACTTGCGCAGCAAAGTTTTTAGTGCGCAAAGTGTTTCCGAGATGAGGTGTGTGCAAAGTAGTGAGGTCCGATAATGGGTCACATTTTGTCAATGAGCTCTTTGAACAAATAGGACTTCTATTGAGTATAAAACATACATTTTCTTCTGCTTATCATCCACAAGCAAACAGATCAAGTGAGAGACTCAATGGCTTCCTAAAAAAGAGGATAGCCAAGAACAGATTATCTTTGAAAAAGGGATGGCTATACTGCCTACCCCTAGCCTTATGTGCCCTTTGAAATCAGCCAGGCTCACACCATCATCTTATGCCCCATGAGTTAGTAACAGGGCGTTGCATGAGGACACCTCTACGCCCACATCTAGAGTCATGAGTGATTCCCAGAGTGTAGCGCAGACAGTAGGTGATGAAAATTCATGATTATTTGACATGTATTACTACCAGTGCTTCGTTCATTGCAGATCAAGTCAAGCATCAGAGGGAGGGGTCAAGGAACATGGAAGAGGACAGCCAAGTAAGCAACCCAAGTGAATTATTGCCACCACTATAGTTGTATGTTGGAGACCAAACTCTTATAAAGAACTTCACTCGTAAATGGCACAAACTGAGATTTGATGGTCCTTTCTGTGTAGAAGTTTCCCCTACTTCAGTTAGGGTATTCGGAAGAAGAGGTTGGTTACATTTAGGAGATGTAAAATTCTACAAAGATGAGACCCTCCCTCCAGTATCTGTTGAGCAAGAAGCAAGGCAATGTGAAGATTTCCGCATGTGCAGACTTGATTAATAACCAAGAAGGACGATAAAACAGTGTGTGGTTAGCACATATTTCTTTTGGACTAGAATTCAGTGCACACTCCTTACAAATGTTAGCAGGATGTGCATGGATTTACAGAGAATTACAGAGGCTAACACGTACTTTCTAGAAACTCTTTGAAAAGACAAAAACTGCATCAGTACTATGCATAAACATCAGTTCCGGATTAGAAATTGGAAGAAAGATCAATACCTATTTTTGTTTTTAGGAACATATCTGTTTCAAGGATAATATATGATACCCATTGACAGTGACGCGCATTCTACAGTCATACCCTGCTCTTGCTAGGGGATACATTAATGTTCACACTTTTCTTTATGAACCAACAAATTGGCCAGTTATAAGAAGACTTCTAATTGCAATAATTGAGCAGATTGTGCAACTACGAATGTAAATTGAACACCTGTATTAAAATTATTTGTGAAGAGGAAAATGTTGTTATAGATAGAGCGCAAGTTCAAAGAGTATCAGTATGGCACACCAAATGTTTTCCAGACTTTGATGCCTAATATATATATGCCTATGTATTTTCTTTTTCTTTCTGTATCTTACATTTAAAAATCTTTATTATCCTAATGCTCCAATTGAAAAAACAACAACTGTGTTTTTTTTCTATTATGAGTACAAACAATGATACTTTCTTTGACCTCTTTGGGCATGTTAAGTGATATAAGAGGGATGCAGAAGAAGATAACCAGGGGATAAATAATTTGCTTGATAATTCAGATCACCTGGGGAATAATATGTGGTACCAACACATGAGAAGTGTGGGGGAGAGAGCATCCGATGAGAACTGCTACGTCTGCTCTCTCATCCCTTATGCCATGACTACAGTAAGAACCTTCATTTCAAAAGAGATATCAGCGCAAGATGTGAAGTGCCCCAGTCATCTAGCAGCATGTACTACTAGAGGACAGTTTCAAGGGAACTGGGCAACCTTGCAATGGAGATCAAGACAGTCATTTCCATACCATGATGATTATATGAAGACAACCCAAATGGAAAAGGAGACTGGATGTACAGACAAGATGCTTGTGTATCCTGCTGCAGGATAAGACAAGGTGATTGTTGAAGAAATGAAGAGGATGAACTCCTCTGACATGACGGAAAAGACTGGAATGCCAGGATCCTGGGAACATTCACATCTGCTAATATATGGACGAGCGAGTACAAGCAAAGGATGGCAAAATGGAATGATGTCCTGTGCAGCTCATCTGCTGAGCCAAGAAGCAGTAAAGGTGGTACAGAAGGTGAATGATGAGTGTCTAAAGTCGTAGCCAAGTACTCTAAACTGCTGACATGGATAGAAGATGAATCAGGCCCTTTGGCTGTAGTCCCATTGGTTAATGCAACACTGTGCTTTCAGAGCAAGAGAAACATTACAGTTGGACATAATAAAGGGTGAAAACACATAATTGATGTTCCAGGAATGAGGAGGGGGCGGCTGTCTTAATGGATCAATATTGGGCTTGTGGATCTAGAGCATATGAAACTGCCCACAAATTGGGGTGGAGGTTGTTCCTTGCTGAATATACATGTTCCAGCATTGGTGATTCCACAGAGTGACCTGAAGATTGAAGGATTTCCAAAAGTAGACGAACATCTGAGAAAAAGAAGGTCACTAGAACTCCAGTAGATGAAGAGAGGGAATTATTTCTCACAAAAATTACTAACGGCTTATGAAGACATTCCTGATGTGCATAAACTGTTCAGCAGGACTACAGTGATGTTCACATCTATGTTCATGCCTGTAATTCAAACAGCATTGAATGACAAATGGCTACAGATCACCAGGTAGGAGCTGCTGCAAACAATCAATGCCACTATCAAAGTATTTAACACCATAAAAGAAGAGCTGAGGACCATAAGTTTGAGGACTCTTCAGAATAGATATGTCGTTAACGTGATTACAGCAATGGAAGGAAGTGTTTGTGACAAGATCGGGGCACCATATTGTACATTCATACAATCTCATGATGGCAAGAACGGGACTTTGATGGAGGCCATATCGATGTTGATTCATTATTGGATGGCAAACTTGTTCAATTTCCTTGGAGCAATATTGGTGATAATAATACTTGGATTCTGTATGATAAGGATAATAATTGGACAATGTCGGAAAATGACAAAGAAAGCAGTGGGAATGAACATCATGATTGACACAAAGGATGA
The DNA here is from genome assembly GCF_040938575.1 of Ambystoma mexicanum. Classification (NCBI taxonomy): domain Eukaryota; kingdom Metazoa; phylum Chordata; class Amphibia; order Caudata; family Ambystomatidae; genus Ambystoma; species Ambystoma mexicanum. The sequence goes on along the minus strand of NC_090933.1, from coordinate 654,479,745 downwards.
AAGAGAAGACAATGTGCTGACCAATAATGCCATCAGAGACTACATAAAACCATGTATTTTGACACCTGAATGAAGAACATTCTGGTATCCAAAAGATCATAAGAATTACGTGGGACATATGGTCTTCTGTACCCCAAATGGAGAGTGCAATTACATGACCTGGAGTGCGGATGAACACATTAAAAATGCAGGCACCCCAAGGGGGGGTGATGAACATATGTATAGCCAAGAAGCCCTTCTTCAAGAGAAGATATAAAGAAGCAGGAAAACTTGAGTTGGTGGTCAGGGACTAAACCAGAGGGGGGAATGTAGAGGACCAGATATATACATCTGCAAGAGAACCTGCCCCCTCCCTCCTTTGTACTGGAGACATGAGACTGTGCCTTGTCTGACACCAGCTATCATGGCAATACCACAGCAAGTATTTGGAAGAAGATATCCATTGAGACAACCCTATCAAATGTACCATTGAGTCGATGACAGCCTACAGAAGGAACTTCCTGAAGGAATGTGAGAAAGAGCTAAGAAAATTAACTTATGACATCATAAGAAAATGTGCACGGCGTCCCGAAATACTGAATGAAGAAAATGAAGAAAGTGTATGGATACTAGAGTACAAATGATGAAGTAAAAAATCGAGCGAACTATCAAAGTGGAAAAGAAGATTACATGTTAACTATGTTCTGCAGAAAACATAAGCATGAAGAATGTATGAATGTATCCATTAACAAATGCATGTTCCAAGGGCCATAATCTCACTAATACATAGTCAAATTATGTCATTTCAATTAGAGAGATATACATGCTATCTAAAAGAAAATTCCTTTGTAGCACATGGAGAGTTTTCGTTGTTTGGTAGCTGTTTTTGTCAATCTTCTTTTTTTCTTGAATTGTAAGAGAAAGTTAGTTGGTGTATGTGGTAATGTTGAAGTAGTTTTAGTAGCATAGTTTGTTATTTTTTGTGTAAGAACAGTTATTGGAAGAAGGAGTGAATAAAGTTGTATTATGTGTGGAGTACTGAAGTATGTTAACTATGCTGTCATTATCTGGGGCCAGATTACAGACACTTTTGAATGATGAAAATTCAAAGTTGCACTGTATTGACACTAGGGCAAAATTAGCTTTATTTTTTTTTAACTGGCATACATTAGAAAACCACTGCACCATAACGAGTGCAGTTTAGCATTTTACAAGCAACAGGGCAAACAATGTCCTAGTGCAAAAAAGATGTACCAGGACAATGTTTGTCCTCATGCTAATATGGAATGGTATTAGCAGTAGAGCACACTTTGCCTTGATGCAAAACTGCATCACAAATGTATCTTTCTTGCACTAGTGCAATTTTTGCTCTGGTGCTTTTAAAATGCCAAACTGCACTTTCCATGGTGCAATGGTTTTCTGATGTGTTCTAGTGATTTTAAAAATAAGGCAAACTTTGCCCTTGTGCTTATAATGTTCATCATTGCAGTTGCACCGGTGCAATGTTTCTGCAATGTGGCCCCTGGTATGTGATAGCACTGGTTGGAAAAGAATAGTTCTTCATATGTAAGGAAAATTGGTGGTTTTTGGATTATTGGAAATATTTTTTTGTTGGTTTTAGGATTATTAGAAATATTTTTTTCTTAGAATATTGTCTTATCCAGATATTAATGTAGGGCAGTGTAACAAATCACAAACTGCCTAAGGTCCTTCAGCAGTAACTGAAAAAACCAGTAACCCGTGCGACCAAGAAAGAGGATTTTTTGTCTTTAACCGGAACGCCTCCAGCTTTCCTGGCTGAAGAAAACAAATCCTTTGTCAAGATGGCCACCATCCTTTGTCAAGATGGCCAAGGGAAAATGGGTGTTGGATGGAAACCCTTCTTCACTTTCCATTGCAGGCTACAGAAAGCAAAAATGAAACTGTATGACCGTAAAGGCAGCACCACATTTGTGTTCCTTGAAAAATGTATGGTCATAAGCGACACCTTTACAGGAAAGACAGTCCCTGGTGGACATGGCGACCTAAATGCAATGTTTTGTCCCTTCCAGTAATGGCCAGTAGCCTCATCCCCGACATTGCGGCCACTAACCTTACATAGATGTTACCCCTCAGAGACGGAAGCTGTACCGTTGATTTGTTATGTACATGAGTACACTTGTTAAATATCAAGACACTGTCACATAAACAACATAAACCTTTTTTGGGTGTTGGAAATGACCTTTACTTACATGTTTTGTAAATTGTAGAAATTATTTTCTGTAAAAATGTGCTTACAAAGCACAAAGGAGTAATCTACTTACGTTTACATAAAATATGATACAAACTCTGTGATGGGAAGCACAATGACGTTAGAAACACTGGAAGCAACACCATTACCACTCACGGTTCGACACAATTTTGTAAGTGGCACAGGTTGAAAGGTGTGAAGATATGTGTTTTGGGAGGGTGTAACCATGCATTATTTTACAAACATTTCTGTGCACCAAAGACTTTCAGTGCACCTAACCTCATTTTCCTGCTTTTAAGAAGATAGTAAGTATTCTGAACTAATATTGGTTAATAGGGCATCTGGGTGACAGAAATTGGTCTGACGGTGAAAAAATAGGCCTGACGGCACCAAAGCATATGATATGGGCCTGACCCTCCCATAGCCAAAGCAAGTGGGGTATGGAGTACCTTTCTCCATAACGTTCCTTGGCAGCTTAAACAAATGAGTCCATATTGACGTACGTGCCGTGATGTAGCACCTACAAAAGAACACATTACAACATACAACGTAGCATGCCGAATTGTGAAAGCAGAGAGTAAATTTGAAAAAAAAACTGAGCGAGTAGAGCGCTCACTTTGACATCCGTGCAGAGCCTGCTGACGCAGGTTCGAATCCCAGCGGGGCCAAACTCAGCCTTTCATCCTTCCAAGGTCAATAAATGAGTACCACACACCGTGGGTAATAATAGGCAGCACTCAGATACCCCAGGGTTAGTAGTGCTATATAAATGCAAAATTATTATTATTATTTATTTTGGAGGATTTGCAGTGACATCCTGTTGCTTTTCTGTTTGATTTATTTTTCTTTTATAATGTTTTACTTTTTGTGGAACAGAATATGTGTTTAGATGGGGAGTGTATAGTGAGCGAAGTCTATTGTATTCTAAAATGCAAGGAATATCTGCATTGTTTTTACTGGCATCAAAGTTGATTAGAAATAGACCGTCAAGTGTACGTAAGCGTGATAATGCTATGTAGCTCATGCCTCTTTGAAGACTGTGTTACCAATATCTATCATTGCTTTGTCTAGGGTAAGACCTTGTGATTTATGAATCGTGACTGCATATGCAAGAGTTAGAGAAAATTTTTCTCTGGTACATACATGTCTTTGAAGAGAAGGAATCGAGCTGTTGAGCGTCCTATCCTTTTAACTTCTGAAAGTTTGTGAAAGAGTATATTGACAAACTGAATTTTGTTGTCACGTGGGTATGTTTGAAAGCCAACAACTGTACCCAGTGCTCCATTAACTAGTCCTTGGTCCACATCAAGGTTACGTTTAAGCATTACTCTGCAATTTAAGGATAATTTTAATATCTTTTCTAAGCCTGCTGTGTTTAAGATTGATTTTTCTAAACTATTTAGTCTTGTTGTGGCTTGGTCACACATAGGTAGTGTCATACCATGTACATCTAGTTTGTCTGTGGCGCTAATTTCCATTATTGGTTGCATTTCTTTACTTAACATTATTTAATTGAATTTGAAACAGCTTGCAAGAGTTGCCATTAAGGCCATACAGTTGACATTTTAGTTGGCTAATTGTTCCATAACATCTGTAGCACATGCATTATCGCCATAAAGTGCACTAATTTGCCGGGTTTTCAGTATTGTTTCTGCTTCTTTAGAGAGTATACCAACTCTGATACTTTTTAAGATGTTGGAATAAGTGAGATCTGCAGATTGCCACATGTTTTCTGTTAATTCTCTGTATTGGAAATGTTGCCAAATGTTGACATTTCCAATGCTGCCAACAGTTTTACGGCAGAGTTTGTGTTCTAATGTTTTAAAAATAGGCTCACCTTTTACTGGTGTCAATTGAAGAAGATCTCTGAAAACAATAATGTCTTTTCCTGCAAAGAGCTCTTCATAATTTGTTTTCAGTACTTCTTGTAATCTGAGGTGAATCAAAGCCAACATTAGGTTGGAGACCATGCTCACTTCATCTATTAGTAGCATTTTCATTTGTTTTCACACTCTGCGCAGTTCCATTGCAGCTTCTGTAGAAGGTTTGCAATGTTCTCATTTGTTTTGGTGTTCTACTGGCAGGAGTAGTAATCGGTGTAAAGTGACACCGCCTATGTTGCAGGCAGCTAAACCTGTGGGGGCAGTTACAACAGCTGACAGTTTGTTGTTTTTTAATTGTTGAAGGAATTTACTGATGATTTTGATTAGGAATGTTTTGCCAGAACCAGCTTCACCACTGACGTACAATAGTGTACGTTATAATTATGGCAGGAACATTCTTTATTTTCATGTTGTACACCATGCGCAATTTCTTTTGTTACTTCTTGAAAAATGCTAACCGGCTCATTGTTTAGTTTTGATTGTAGTACAGTTAAGTCTTCTGTATCTTCATACATGGTGTTTTCTACTTCTGTCATAGCTAATTCTGCCTCATTTGCTATTAGTGGCTGTCTCAGTGTTTCTTGGCTTCCTGTTACAGAAGGTTGACTACTGTCGGGAGTGTCCTTATCTAGTTGGGCCTGGAGTTCTTCTTCATGTTGCTGTTCATTGCGCAACATTGTTTTGTACTGTGTAAAGTTTACATCGGTTATACTGCTTTCATTTGCTTTGAAAGCGTCTTCATAGGAGTCATAGTCATCTAGTATCTCTTCTTCTTTTCTCCATGGTTTAAAGAGTTGTAGCAGGGACATGTAATATAGTTCTTTATGTTGAGGAGTTTTTAATGACAATTTGATATGATATGATTTGATATGATTAATTAAACTTGGTTTGGTAAGTTTTACTAAGCTGCCTTCACAATTTCTCACTCTATATCTACCTTTTTTTCATCAGGTTTTATATTATTTTTGTATGTGAAGTTTTGGGCTATGTGGTATAGACACATGGTTTCCAAAGTGGTACTTCTGTTTGGGTGGTATGTGTCTAGTAAATTGTTTTCCAAAATGTCTTGGCTGTTGGGATCATTTTTTGCTATTGTTTCTATGTCGTTGTATGATTTGAGAACTCTTTTTCTAGATTTAGCAGGACCAAGAATTAGCCATACTATATTTTCATATTTTCCATACAAAGCTGTACCGGTTAAATGATATGCAGCTTCATAGCAGCCACATTCTCTATGGAAGAGCATTTTTATGCCCTAACTGCACAATTTCAAGACAATTTTTTGTCTAATGACAGGTCATTCCAGAGGTCTTGAAGCTGTGTTTTTTCTGCTTTGCTTAAGTAAGCTGTAACATATTGTGCAACTGCAGTGGAATTGTCTGCAATGTACTACACATCTATGTTTGCATTCCATAATAGGGCAATGATTGCATTGTAATCATTGATATATTTTGCTTCTTCTGTTCTTTTTATGTAATATGTATTTTTAGGTGATTTACCTTAACACTATGTCTAACTGAAGACATGAAGTTGTTCACTTCACCTGTTTCTGTGACCGGTCTAGGGAAACCAAAGCAGCATTTGGTGTAGTATTTCCCTTTGTTTTTATATTTGCAACAACAATATTTGCCACTTTGTGTCTTTGGAATTGTACAATTTGTGCATGAAGATCACTATTTGTTGCTTCTGATGGAATTTTAAAGTGACATATTTTTCGATAAACTGTAACACAGTGGCATCACTGTCTTGACCAAATTCCGGTGCATCTTTAATCCATAAAAGCACGTGGATATGTGGTGCTCCTCTGGCTTGGTATTCTTTTCTCCAAAAGAAGTGTTGCACTTCTCCGAGGGGAGGAACAGTTTTATTACAAATAAAGTGTAGCACAGCAATGAAGCGATAATGGAAATATTTTGAAACATTAACAGAGAGCAAAGTTCTCCAGGTGTTAGTGTATCTATGTTTGTTTTGTTTTTGTTTGATATGCGTAGGAAATCATGTAAATCTTCCCATGCATATTCGGCACAACTTAATGTAACAAACCAAGTGGGTAGACCAAGGTTTCTTATCATACAACATACATCTCTGTGAAGTCAGAACCAGTACTCTTTAGTACCACGCATGTTTGCTAATAGATTTTTAATGCTTGATTGTAAAACATCATCTTTTTCTTGCCCCTTTTGTAGTAATTTCGTAGCTGACATATTTTGAAAGTGGGTTCCTGATTTTAATGTGTGTGCAACTCCATAACATAGAGTTGCTAGTTCACTTTCAAAGAGTAGGTGGAATATGTATTCCACATTTTGTCTAAATCTGGGATCTTCAGAATACATCCGTTACGAGAGGTATTCTAGTGCTGTTATTTGAATAGATCTATCATCGTACCTTCCTCCTTTGCCAGTAGGAAAGAGTAGAGGAAAAGCATGTGCTTCTATACTTTTTTCCCATATGCTGATTGGTGATCATTTTGTTTGTCGCATTTGGTATTTTTCTAGTGCATCTTCTATGGTGTCATTAGAGTGTAATGGATGAATTATATAATGGTCTAAAATATTGGATACTGTAGCAGGATCTAGAAGTTCAAATGGACCAGTTTCTGGTGACTCTTGAATTATTTTAGTTGTTTCCCTTAAGTTTTCTTCAATATTTATTACTTTGTAGTATTCATTATTGGCTTTTATATAATGCAAGGCTTGTCTAACTTTCTGTAAAATCTACCAGTTGTTGCCAAATGTCTTTTGTAGGTACACCATTTACTAAGACAATTAAAGATTGCTCTATTAGACGTTGCACTCCCAGAGTGTGCACATTTTCTTTTAGATCTAATGGTAAATACACTACTTTGCCCCGAATGCCTTTCACCAATTCAGAGGGAGGTAATTTTGCTGTTTTTGGTTGAAGGCGTATTATTGCTTGAAATGGGTGCACTGTTTGAATTATGATGCTCTCATATAAATTGAGTTGTTGCAGGGGTTTTGGTAGTGGGAATAATTCCAAATTATTTGTGATAGCACGTGAAGGAGTTTGATTGTTGTCAAGTTTTGTAGTGCAGTAACTGTAAAGTATTAAGGGGTCGGTTATTTCATATTTGTTTTCTGGTATAAGGTAGAGTGCTAATTCAAACCATTTGGAATCTTCATTGTCTTCTATTTTGTATTTTACGTCTATAATTTTTGTGTTACTTTTATAAAAAGTTCTGCAGCAACACACACACACACATGGTTTGGTACTTCAGTGGATGTACTTTTGAATTTTAGTATTTCTTTTTTGTATGTTTGTAGCAGAAGGTTGCCATTTGCAGAATTGTTGCTAGTCTGTTGTAAAGCTATAGCATTTTGTAAGTGGCTTTCACGTCAAAAATATTTTCTCTAGATATGGTCGATTTGTTCGAGGAGGTCTTTGGCTGTACCATGTAGAAGATTGTTATTTAAATTGGCTAGTGCTAAAGCAGGACTTTTAGCATAGTACAGTTTATAGACTAGATTTCTTATGGTTGAATGATGTGTTGATATCATTTTGATATGATGGAAGGTGCTTTTGCAAATAGGTCCTGAAATGCAGGCCAATGAATGTCCTTGCAGTCCTGTGTATTTGCGCGCTGAACAGGTATCCATGTATTGCAGCAGTTTTATTTTGATTTTGTTTTTGCCTTTCACATATTAATTGAGGAACTGGCGTAAAGATTTGAAAGATTTTTTTGCAATGTTACACATTGACGTGCATGGTCATTTGTATACTCTATGTTCTGGTTCAGTCGAATGGAGAATTGATACTTTTTCTGGGGATATTTTTGTAAGCAGTATTTCTTGTTCATAACCTTGTCCACAACTATGTATGGCAATTGTGTTTGTTTGATTTTGTTTATATGCTTCTTCATTAAAATATGAGTCTGTGCTTGTGGTGTGACTCCATTCACCTCCACAGATATTTAAGAGTTATTTTTGTTGACATTCCATTTATTGAGAAGGCTTTTTTGTAAGTTAGTACTTAGTTCTGTTAGTGATTTCAATCTGTTTAACACTAAAATAATGTTCATGGTAGTTTTTAAGGGTTGTGCATGATTTGTCTCCTGCTTTTATAAGATTCTGAAGGACTCTGTGGCAGAACATTTTTGCTAATATACTTTTTTTGGTATTGTTACTTCCTAATATATCAATATATTTATAGGAGCAGTTTTAGCAGTAGTGGTAGCTGTAGTGGTAGCTGCATTCTTGTTACTCATTTTCTGTTTTCTTTTACATTTTGATAGAGGAGGCAAAGTTTCTGTACTGGAAGATTGTTTTGTTTTGCTAAATAACTGTATTAGCTGTTTTGTTTGAACTTTTTGTACAAACTCTGCCAGAGATGGATGCCTATTTTGGACATTTTTATATTCATTTGCTCTATTTCTGTGTTGCTTTCTACAGACTGCCTTTCTGGTAGGCATTCTGTGTGGTCTGTTGAAACAAAAAAAAGAAGGTATGGGTTGGGCTGTTGTGCAATGTATGTGTGCTGTATGCATCAGTGTCTGAGTATGATGGTAAAGATGTATCTGGTGGTGTGTGATTGTGCATTGGGCAGCTACAATTAGTTGGGAAGGCTATTCTTCTATTTGTGTGTTACTATACTGCGGTTAAGATGACAGTAGAAAGTGAGCTAGTAGTGAGGATAAGCACTTATAGTAAATCAAATGTTATAAAATTAAAACAATTCTTTGTTTTGTAATACTAATTTTCTAGGGGCTGAGTTATGTTATTGTGCTCCAAAAACGGGGATTTGGGTGCCATTCTGCGTGCTAATCCCTGTTTATTAGATGGTGAGTTGTGGGCAGAATGGTGCAGAAATCTTCGGTTTTTTGGTGCACAAATTACATGAATCACCCGCACAGTGTGTTTGAGTAACAGTAGGAATATTTGTATTTGTATTTGTATTTATTTAGTTTATATCTTGCTTTACACCAAAGTGCTGCACATTTTAACAACATCAGGATACATATAACAATTAACATTATAACAGTAACAGTGGAAGCAATTTAAAATTGACAACCAGACCAACAAAACAGTAAGTAGAGCAATTAAACTGAAGGGGAGAAGGAGAGTAGTGCAGTAGGAGTGAGAGAGAGGGAGGGGTGGGAAAGAGGAGGATTAGGGAAACGGATGGGGTGAAGGGAGAGAATGGGGGGAGGGGAGGGGCAGCAGATGATTAAGGAGATAAGGCAAGGGGGGAGGTGTTATTAAGGGAGAGGGGTTTCATTGTGGGGAATGGAGAAGGAAAGATTTCAGGAAAGTTTAGAATGAGGAAAAGGTAGAAATAGAGCAGAGTGAGAGAGGTAAGGAGTTCCAGTGCAGGGGGGCTAGGAGATGGAAGGAGCGGAAATGGGATGTGGCACAAGGGGAAGGAGGAACAGTGTGAAGAAAGTGGTCAGCAGAGCGAAGGAAGTGGGAGGGAGTGTAGAAAGAGAGGAGAGGTAAGGGGGAGCAAGATTGTGGAGAGATTTAAAGACTAGGCAGAGAAACTAAGGTAGTATTGTACTTACACTTTTTTTGTGGAATGAGCAGGTTTCTTTGTCGTTGGTGTTTGTAGTTCAGATGTTGCTGTTTTTCAGGAGAATGGTCTTCACTGCAATTGTAAAATAAATAAGTTAATAATGTTGTGTGTTTATAGCAGTGATGTTAATTGAGAGGTTCATTTTTATGTCTTTTTAGTAGTATTCTTGTTTGTGAGTGTATGAAGATGCATGACATTTTACTGGCTGTGTGTAATTTTATGATACACTACTAAGGGGCCGATTCATGGAACAAACGTGCGCCGAAAATCTACGCGCAAGCCGGCGCAAGCAGGCGCAAGCGGAAAAAAAGAGGCGCACGCGCACGCGTGCGATTCATGGAAGTCCCTGCGCGTGTCTTCCTCGGGATGTGCGCCAAACCCGTGCATGGCGCACACGTCACTGCAACATCGCGAAAGGCGTGCGCGACGCGCACAGTGAAAGCGCACAACCTCAGCGCACACACCAGAAAGTGGGCGGGACATGGGGCGTAACGCGCGGAATGGGGAACAACACGCGAAAATAAGGGCGTAACTGGGGATGTACTGCAGGGAAGCAGACGGAACGCCCACACGCACTCGAACCACACGTATTCATGGAATCGAATAGGGCAAAGCCACGCACAGCCAAAGACACGCACAAGCTGAAACACGGCCGCCACACGAAGGCAGGCGGTAGAGTCCCAGCGCATCAAAAAAGTGGCGCGAGGGAAGTTAAATACGCGATTGAGCGGGGTACGTGGATTTCAGGGGTGCGCGAGAAATTCTACACGCGATTGGCCTGGGTATGTGTATTACAGGGGTGCGCGAGAAAATCTACACGCGATTGGCCTGGGTACGTGTATTTCAGGGGTGCGCGAGAAAATCTACACGCGATTGGCCTGGGTACGTGGATTTCAGGGGTGCGCGAGAAAATCTACACGCGATTGGCCTGGGTACGTGTATTACAGGGATGCGCGAGAAAATCTACACGCGATTGGCCTGGGTACGTGGATTTCAGGGGTGCGCGAGAAATGCTACACGCGATTGGCCTGGGTACGTGGATTTCAGGGGTGCGCGAGAAAATCTACACGCGATTGGCCTGGGTACGTGTATTACAGGGGTGCGCGAGAAATCCTACACGCGATTGGGCCTGTGCGGGTGGGGCAGTGTATTACGTGGGTGTGCGGGAAGTTGAAGAGGTGAATTGCCAGTGTGGGTCCTCCCAGGTCTCCCCTCTACCCCCTCCACGACCTCTGCAGGCAGCCCACACCACAGGGGACTACCCTGCACCCCTGGTCATGTCCCGCAGGCAGCCCATCCACCATGGGCATGCCCCCCAGCCAAGCCACATGTCCCCTTGCACCCCCACCCCCCAGCACCGTGGGGCACCTGCCAGCAGGCCCCCAACCATGTCCCACTCATGTCCCCTTGCACCCCCACCCCCCAGTCACCAGGGGCAGCCTCCACCAGGCCCCCACCCATGTCTCCCACACCCCCACCCCTCCAGTCACCAGGGGCAGCCTCCACAAGGCCCCCACTCATGTCCCCCTGCACCCCCACCCCCCAGCACTGTGGGGCACCTGCCAGCAGGCCCCCAACCATGTCCCCTTGCACCCCCACCCCCCAGCAGGCCCCAACTCATGTCCCCCTGCACCCCCACCCCCCAGCACTGTGGGGCACCTGCCAGCAGGCCCCCAACCATGACCCCTTGCACCCCCACCCCCCAGCAGGCCCCCACTCATGTCCCCCTGCACCCCCACCCCCCAGCACTGTGGGGCACCTGCCAGCAGGCCCCCAACCATGTCCCACTCATGTCCCCTTGCACCCCCACCCCCCAGCACTGTGGGGCACCTGCCAGCAGGCCCCCAACCATGTCCCACTCATGTCCCCTTGCACCCCCACCCCCCAGCAGGCCCCCACTCATGTCCCCTTGCACCCCCACCCCCCAGCACTGTGGGGCACCTGCCAGCAGGCCCCCAACCATGTCCCACTCATGTCCCCTTGCACCCCCACCCCCAGCAGGCCCCCACTCATGTCCCCCTGCACCCCCACCCCCCAGCACTGTGGGGCACCTGCCAGCAGGCCCCCAACCATGTCCCCTTGCACCCCCACCCCCCAGCAGGCCCCCACTCATGTCCCCCTGCACCCCCACCCCCCAGCACTGTGGGGCACCTGCCAGCAGGCCCCCAACCATGTCCCACTCATGTCCCCTTGCACCCCCACCCCCAGCACTGTGGGGCACCTGCCAGCAGGCCCCCAACCATGTCCCACTCATGTCCCCTTGCACCCCCACCCCCCAGCAGGCCCCCACTCATGTCCCCTTGCACCCCCACCCCCCAGCACTGTGGGGCACCTGCCAGCAGGCCCCCAACCATGTCCCACTCATGTCCCCTTGCACCCCCACCCCCCAGCACTGTGGGGCACCTGCCAGCAGGCCCCCAACCATGTCCCCTTGCACCCCCACCCCCCAGCAGGCCCCCACTCATGTCCCCCTGCACCCCCACCCCCCAGCACTGTGGGGCACCTGCCAGCAGGCCCCCAACCATGTCCCCTTGCACCCCCACCCCCCAGCAGGCCCCCACTCATGTCCCCCTGCACCCCCACCCCCCAGCACTGTGGGGCACCTGCCAGCATGCCCCCAACCATGTCTCCCACCACCCCCACCCCTCCAGTCACCAGGGGCAGCCTCCACAAGGCCCCCACCCATGTCTCCCACCACCCCCACCCCCAGTCACCAGGGGCAGCCTCCACAAGGCCCCCACCCATGTCTCACACCACCCCCACCCCTCCAGTCACCAGGGGCAGCCTCCACCAGGCCCCCACCCATGTCTCCCACCACCCCCACCCCTCCAGTCACCAGGGGCAGCCTCCATAAGGCCCCCACCCATGTCTCCCACCACCCCCACCACCCAGTCACCAGGGGCAGCCTCCACCAGGCCCCCAACCATGTCTCCCACCACCCCCACCCCTCCAGTCACCAGGGGCAGCCTCCACAAGGCCCCCACCCATGTCTCCCACCACCCCCACCACCCAGTCTCCAGGGGCAGCCTCCACCAGGCCCCCAACCATGTCTCCCACCACCCCCACCCCTCCAGTCACCAGGGGCAGCCTCCACCAGGCCCCCAACCATGTCTCCCACCACCCCCACCCCCCAGCAGGCCCCCACTCATGTCCCCTTGCACCCCCACCCCCAGTCACCAGGGGCAGCCTCCACCAGGCCCCCACCCATGTCTCCCACCACCCCCACCCCTCCAGTCACCAGGGGCAGCCTCCACAAGGCCCCCACCCATGTCTCCCACCACCCCCACCCCCCAGTCACCAGGGGCAGCCTCCACAAGGCCCCCACCCATGTCTCCCACCACCCCCACCCCTCCAGTCACCAGGGGCAGCCTCCACAAGGCCCCCACCCATGTCTCCCACCACCCCCACCACCCAGTCACCAGGGGCAGCCTCCACCAGGCCCCCAACCATGTCTCCCACCACCCCCACCCCTCCAGTCACCAGGGGCAGCCTCCACCAGGCCCCCAACCATGTCTCCCACCACCTCCACCCCCCAGCAGGCCCCCACTCATGTCCCCTTGCACCCCCACCCCCAGTCACCAGGGGCAGCCTCCACCAGGCCCCCACCCATGTCTCCCACCACCCCCACCCCTCCAGTCACCAGGGGCAGCCTCCACATGGCCCCCACCCATGTCTCCCACCACCCCCACCCCCCAGTCACCAGGGGCAGCCTCCACAAGGCCCCCACCCATGTCTCCCACCACCCCCACCCCTCCCGTCACCAGGGACAGCCTCCACCAGGCCCCCACCCATGTCTCCCACCACCCCCACCCCTCCAGTCACCAGGGGCAGCCTCCACCAGGCCCCCACCCATGTCTCCCACCACCCCCACCCCTCCAGTCACCAGGGGCAGCCTCCACAAGGCCCCCACCCATGTCTCCCACCACCCCCACCCCTCCAGTCACCAGGGGCAGCCTCCACAAGGCCCCCACCCATGTCTCCCACCACCCCCACCACCCAGTCACCAGGGGCAGCCTCCACAAGGCCCCCACCCATGTCTCCCACCACCCCCACCACCCAGTCACCAGGGGCAGCCTCCACCAGGCCCCCACCCATGTCTCACACCACCCCCACCCCTCCAGTCACCAGGGGCAGCCTCCACCAGGCCCCCAACCATGTCAACCCACCCAACCACCCCCCAGCAGGCCCCCACTCATGTCCCCTTGCACCCCCACCCCCCTGCAGGCCCCCACTCATGTCCCCCTGCCCCAGGTCCTGACGAAACGCAATCATGGCAGTAATGGGCAGCATACCCAGCACAAACACCCAGCCAAGGATTGCATCCACCCACATAGTAGATGCAATTACATGATACAACCCCAATGGCAAGTATGTAAATGAACACATGTCCGTCACACACACATACACAATGGGTGCAAGTGAATGTCAAAACCCATATCATGACATGCATGAAACCAATGAGAAAATACCACAAATGTAAGTAATAAATATATGTATTAAAGATGAAAATGAAGTAAAGAAATAAAACACACAACAATGGGGATGACAAAACAAATGGTCCATGTCCGAGAACTAATAGAAAAAATCAAAAAACAAAGGAATCCAAAAACTAATGTAGTCCAAAGCAAAATAATGGGGGGAAAAAATAAGGAAAAACCATTGCCTCATGGTGAACACAAATATAAATCCAACAAATGTTTTCCAAACATCAAACTATGTACAAGAATAACCCAGGGTCCATGAGCCCAACACCATAAATGAAACCTACTACTACTAACTAATAAAAAATATATATACAGAAAAGTGGCCATTGTCCGAGCGGTCCAAAAAAAACTTTAAAAATAAAGGAAACCTAACACTAACTAAAGAACTATATACAATGGCAGCGGGCAAGTCCTGCGGCTCACTCTGTGATGTTGCCGGCCAGGGCATCATCGAACTCCATGTCGATGTCCCGGAGGCGGGACTCTGTCCTGGCCCCGAGGTCTCGCAGGGACAACCCCGTGTCCACCTCAAACTCCCTGCGAGCTTCCTCGAGGCACTCAGCCCGCCTCAACGCCCGATGCATGGAGAACTCCGCCCTGACCATGGTGAGCCGCTCCTCTTCCGCCCGCTGCCGCTCCGCACCTATCCGCTGGACCAACTGCTCCCACACGGAAGACACTGCCATCCCAGGGTTCTCCTGCCCTCCGGCCGATGCCTGCCCCTCTGATCTTGATGGCCCCGAGCCATGATGCCTCCCACGTCGAGCCTGCTGCTGCCTCCGACGCCACTGCCTCTGCCAGCACGACGGCATCCAAGCTGATGGAATCCACCGATGCCGTCGTGCACGTGCCCTGCCAGATGATGCCGGCACATTCTCCATCTGCAGGGGGACAGTTGCTGGTGTGTCCACCCCTGCTGGACCTTCGACTCCCGACTGTGGCAGGGATGGGGTCCCCACCGAGCTGGCTGCGTTGGTCGGGGCAGGTCCACAGGGGGCCCTGGTGGCATCTGGGCCGGAAGACGGCATGGAGCACGACTGGCGCATATCCTCCACAGAGGAGGAGAGGGTCGCCAGAAGGCCACACACATGTAGGAAACCCCCGACCATGGCGGCTCCCAAATGGTTCACGTACGCACGGTGCTCTTCGTGATGATGTGCATGCTCCTCCCGGGAAGCATGCACCTCATCACGAATGCCAGCCGTGCGCAACGCGACACCAATCAGGACCCTCTCCACACGGCCAGGGGTCCCCTCGTCCGCAGGTAGAGGAGTGTCAGATGACATTGACATCTCCCCTACCTGCGGACGGGCCTGGGATGGGGCATCCCTGCTGGTGCATGGTGGTGCAGTCACAGTGTCAGGGACAGTGACATGCACAGGCACCTCCATGGCGACCTTTGCTGCCTCCTGCCCCTGGCCCTGGACTGCACCACTTGCACCAGCGGGGATGCCCCCACCAGGCCCCATGTGTGGCTCAGTAGCGGCCTCCTCCCCCTCTGTGGAAACCACCAACCTGGATGTCTCCACGCCGTCTTCCGCCGGTGCAAGCCCCTGTGGGCGCTCACCCACCCCTTCCGCTGCAGCCGTGGCGGCATCCCCGCCGCTCTGCTCCACAGCGCCTTCTCCGCCCTCTTCTTCACTTGCCACTGTGTAGAGGGAGACATAGAACACAAGCATCAGGGTACTGTACAATGGTCCCCTAGACAGGAAGCAACAGCAGATGAGTGGCACTGTCATACATCACTTCCATCATGTCCCTCCACAACACATGGGTCAGTGCAGGCAAAACACATACAGTAACAGGCATGGCGCATGCCATGGACATTGGCATACATGACCAAGGGACTCATGATTCATGCAATGTTGGTTTTAAACTCACATGCATCATGGGTCTTGCCATCACATGCACACACCTCACCGTAGTTCCATCCATCTGGCCTCGTACACCACAGACGCAGTGGATACAAGGATGACTAGGCTGCATCAGTGAATCTGAAAATTGTCACAGACATGTGTCATGCATCCATGGCAGTTACAAGTCACAGACACGCAGGTCAGACACACACACATGGACACCATACGTGTACATGGGACCAGCACCCATCCCTCACCCCCACCCATGTCCAGGAACAGAGACTGCCATGCTTCCATGTGTCCATTCCGCACAGAGCCCCCCATGTTGCAATAGAACACATGCACCAACCATGTGGTTCACACATCACTGTACTCACATGCCTGACCATGATGTCCCTGCACACACACATACGTACATGGCCTATGTCACACATACAGGCAGGTATCAGACAACCAGCACACTGCAACATGCCCTGTCTCACACAGTAATGCTTGGCCACTTACCGGCCAACTCCAGATGGGTCTGCCTCCGAAGGATCTGGGCGTGGAGCGCTGGGTCTACGCGTACCAGGACCCTCATCTGGATGTCACTCAGGCGTGCCCGGCCCCCCTCCGCGAGGCGCCGGGCCTTATTGAGGGTCCTGGACCTCAAGTCCTCCCAGCGCTTCTTGATGTGCTTGATGTCGCGGGTTGCCACCCCCTCCGCGTTGATGGCAACCACTACATCGTCCCAGATCCTCTCCCGTCCTTCCTTGTTGGCGCGTGGTCTTCCGAAGAGGGCATCATAATGCCCCAGGACATGCTCCACCAGGACACCATCTTCCTTCTCACTGAAGCTGGTGGCCCTCTGCCTCTCTGGCTGGGGGTCGCCACTGGTCTCAGATGGTGCTTGCCCCGACATGGCGACCCCCGAGGCAGGCGTGGGTGGGCAACTGGGTCCTGGGGCTGGGCTGTGGAGCGATGGTATCCCAGTCGGGAGTCTACTGTTCCAGCAGGGGTGGACACTGCAACTGGACCCCTGCAGATGGCTGATGTGCAGGCACCAAATGGCAGGGCACGGTGGCAGCAGGCAGGCAGGCAGGCAGGCAGGCAGCAGCAGATGGCACGTGGGAGGCTGCTCGGGGCACTGGGGGGCAGTGATTCGGCCTTCTGGGCAGGAGCGTGGTCTTCCGTGTGTATTCGCGTGGCCAGCTTGATACGGAGTGATTTGGCACGTGAAAAATCTGCACATCAGCGTGTAATTCGAGGAAAGACCCTTAGCGCGTAAGCGCGTCTGCACGCATACGCATTTTCATTGGACCAAAGGCCCTCAGCGCGTGAGCGCGTCTGTGACGTGTCGTGCGAGGGTGTATCCCTCATTGCACGTGATGACAGAACACACGTGGATTTCAACCAATCGCGTGTGAAAGTTCACGGCACCCCCCGGAACACACGTACCCAGGCCAATCGCGTGTGGAAAACTGCACGTCCGCGTGTAATGCGCGTAATCGCGTGTGAAAAACTGCACGTCCGCGTGTAATGCGCGTAATCACGCGTGAAAAACTGCACGTCCGCATGTGACGTGACGCGCGCGTGCGTTTCCCTCAGCACGGGTTAAAGGTGAGCGGGCCCAGCAGTTCGCTGTACGTGCCTTCCGTGGAGACCGACGTGTGTTGCTGCTTCCAGTTGTTTCGCGCGCCATCTACTTCACAGCTCTCAAGGACGTATCTCTTCTTTTGGCGGGGGTATTGGCTATGCGTGTTTTTCTGCATCGCGCTAGTCAGACGGTGAGTCGCAAACCCTCCTTTTCCCACTGCGGGTGCCCCTGTGTATTGCACCCATTTTCGATGTCATCGTAGCCTGCGTGTCCCACGCGTACGCGTTATTCGTGTTACTGGGTGCCACCACGTACTGCGGGAGGTTAAATCCACGCACGTAGGCTGCAGGGTTGCGTGCACGGTTTTACTGCAGTTTTGGGGTGCCTGAGCGTTGCGTGACCCGTCACCACATCACCAGGGTCACATACAGCCTTGCAGGTGCAGGGGGGCTGTTAACATCTTGCTTCCCACCCCCTTCACCCCAATTGCCCAGGTCAATTGTGCTGTACACCTCCCATTGGCACCACTCCATCTGTGCCAGCTCTATTACATCTGTGCCATGGTTGGGAGGCCACCAAAGGTGAGGGGCGCCTCAGCTGGGCGTACTCCTCGTGGCGGGCGTGGTCGGGGACGTGGCCGTGGTGACCAGGGAGTAGGGGGACTCCAGGGTGTCCAGGGCAGCCACAGAGGGGGAAGAGGCAGGGGTGCGCCACTTGAGCACAATGTTGTGCCATGTGTTGGTGCAGCCATGCCACCACCCCCTGTTGTTCCGGGGGATGCAGCTCCTGCACCTTGCACTGGCACCCGTATGACCCGGCAGTCCGTTCCATCGACTGCCACGGGCCCAAGGGTAGCGGTAGCTGCAGGTGCAGCTGTGGACACCGCCACCCAGGCTCAGGGTCTGCCAGCGCAGGCTGCGTTGGCACTTGAAGAGCCCTTGGTAGATCTCCAACAGGCCAGGGGGGAAACCATAGGGGCACGCCGGGCTGCTCAGACCAAGACACGTGTCCCTGGGGCAGTCATGTCATCTGCTGCCCCGAACAGCCGGGTGTTGGCAAGTGCAGGGGCAGATGCACCCAACAGCACCCCGGTTGTGAGTCTGCCAACCAGGACCGTTGCGGTCAATGACCCTGCCACAGCTGATGTTGCTGCGCAGGGTCCATTAGTGGGCACCCAGCTGCCACTGACACAAGTCAGGCCTTTGGTCATGCCTCCACCTGCCACTCCCTCGGCTCAATCCACCGAACCCACTGGCCATACTGGTCAGGGCGGCATTAGCCAGCCAGGGTCTGCGCCACAGTCCAAGAGGAGGAAGGTTGCACCTGCAGCACAGGCTGGGACCCCACACACAGCCACGACCTCCTGCACGTCGAGGAAGAAGCCTTTCTGTAAGCAGGAACTGGACTTCCTCGTGGACTATGTGCGGGGACACAGCCGTGACATGCTAGTGGGTATCAATAGTCAGACTACGGCTGCCCAACGTGACACCCACTGGAAGCATGTTGCGGAACATGTCAGTTCATTCGGCCATGAGGTGCGCACGGCGCAGGAGTGCAAAAAGCGCTGGAATGACATCAAGCGCAGCACTAAGGCTAAGCGTGCCTCAAATTACAACTTGACTCTGGTGACTGGCGGTGGGCCTGCACCAGAGGAGGAAGAACTCACTCCACATGAGGCTCTTGTTGCGGAGTTCATACCACCAGAATTGGTCGAAGGTGTGGGAGAGATGCTGGACTTTGATGCCCAGTCCAGTGAGTGTTGATGCGTAGTTGTTGAGGACGTGTGTGTTTCACTTGTGGGATGTGTTGTGCATGATTGCTGCTACATGTGACGTGTACATGGTTCTGATGTGTAAGTAATGCAATGCTACCGTCATGCATGTCTCCTCTGCCTGCATGCGGGACTCCATGTGGGCATGCTCCCTTGCCCCTCCTCCGCCACTCTGCAACCCAGTTCCACCTTTGCACTGGTCTGCTACATTCTTGCCAATGTGTAGTTTCTTGTTCATGTGTCCTGTGTAGATGCTAACTTCCAGCTTAGAAACTGCCAGACATATGCCGTGTGGTACAGCCTTAGTACTCGATGCAGGGTATCCCACTTGTACTGTGCATGGGTCAGATGTCCCGCAGGGACATGAGTGCCCATTCATGCTCCATGTGCATTGCACGCATGCCCCTATGTGTCCTTGACTGGATGATCACTGTAATATGAGTTCTTGGTTACATACATTGCCTGCCATATTATCGGCCTCCCCATGTCAACTGTGGCTCAGTCCTGCGTTGCACACATGTTTAGGCTCTGACAATCTGTGTGGCTCACAGGCCTCAGCCTGTTCAATGGCCAATGACTCTGTCCAACTCTTGTCATGTCTTCTTCACACGTGGCTGGCCTCCGGATCTTCCATCATGTGTCCTGCCCACTGTCCCAGCATCATTTGCAGTGTTGTAATTTGAATCACATTAAGCTGTTGATGCCAGTCAACACTGCTTGTCAATACACAGGTGTATGGGCAGCCTTTTGATACCATGCTAGGCATCCCTGCTTTGGTACTGGGGTGGAGGGGTGCTTGGCTGCTAGACATGGTACACATTGAATACACAATGCACGTGATGTCTGAATTTGACATTGCACTGCCTTCACATTTCCTGGCAAACACCATGGAGTGCTTGTATATGTAGGTAGTGAGTGGCGTACACATTTTCAGCACTGCATAGACCCACTTCCATGCAAACTGCCACCTTTCAACAGGTCTGATCACAGTAGCTATTCAAAGTAGACCCAGCATGCATGCCAGGTCATATGTTGTGTGTCACATGTCTGCCGGATGCCTTTGCTGTCGGTGTGTGTGTGTGTTGTGTGCTTCTGACATGTGTAGTGACCTTTTCCTCTCTATTTTTCAGGTGATGACGCAATGGATGCAGAGGATGGTGTTGTCATGCCAGACACAGGGTTGGTAAGACCACATCAACCCGGCACTAGTGGGGGTCGTGGGGTGGTAGGCCACGAAAACCCCCAAGTGCTGCAGTCCATCCTGTCTCTGGCTGCCTATGAGTCCAGCCTTGATGACGACTCTGACGTCCATGTTGAGTTGGATGAGCATCAAGTCCATGTGTCAGGGGTGAGTGATTCTGATGTGGACACTCCTCTGTCTGCGACACCTGCACTGAGGGATCAGACAGTCTTGGTTCCTCCGCCCGTGGTGGATCGGGACGCAGGGTCACCCTCCACACCAGTCACTGATGTGCCTGGGACATCACGTCGACGGGGGCATGTAGTCGTGCAGCCGCAGGCGGTGCCAACACAGCGAGGACCTCCGGTCCTTGGGTCCCGCAGGGGTCAAGCCCGGCAACGCGGTCGCCGCGCGCAACCGCTGTATACTGAGTGGAAGCAAGACATGACTGCCAATTCCGAACGGCAGGGGGCAGCAATGGAGAACATCGCTGACAGCATGGAGCGTGTGGCCCGATCTGTGCTCCCCCCTGCTAGGCAGGTGCTTCTCCAGCAGCAGGTGGCACGGTCCACGGCCCGCTCGCTCAGGCTGGGCATGGCGGCCTCAGACAGGGCACGCCAGGCTGAAATGTCGTCTCCGCGTCAAGCAATTGCTGCTCACGCAGAGGCGCACATGGATGCCCTGAGGGAGGAGTATGCCTCCCTCAGATCCACTCTGGGTGTCCTTATGATGTCCCAGAGGCAGCAGGCAGAGGAGAGGTTTGCACAGCTTGAGCGCACCATCTCGGCTGAGCTACAGGCTTGCCGGGAGGTGCAGCGGTTGTCCAGCCAGGCCTTGCAGGAGGAACTCCGTGTTACACGTGCTACCTTGCAAGAGGAAGCACGTGTATCACGCGAGGTTCTGCATGCAGACCTATGTGACATCGCCACACAGAACCAGGCTCACCTGTCCGGCAGACTTGCTGCCGACGAGGGGCAAGCTGCGGCTAGGCGTGGCCAGGCTACTGTGCCACGTCCTCCTTTCCGGGATGAGCCAGACTCGGACGACCATCTATCTCCCACATAGGTCGTGCTGTGCAGGCGTTGAGCCCATGGAGGTATTTTTTTTTGGCTCAGCATCATCGCATGTGGATGTTGAGCAGCACCCTGTACCTCCCCCCTCCTGGGTGCCTCCCCTCCCCCCCGGGTCGTATGTGGCCATTTTTGATTTTTCGTTTAGTTTAGTTAGTTAAGTTTCTGTTTGATAGTTAGTTTAAATAGGTAATGTAGGTTTTCCATAGTTAGTGTAATTAGTTAATAGTTGAGTTAGTTTAAAATTTGTAGTCTATTGTGCTTTCATGTGACAGTGTGGTGCCTTGTGGTTTTTGAAGGCATCCACTGTCTGTTCCAGCTGGGCCCTTCATGGTTGTCTTGTGTATGTGTTTGCTGCTTGGTTTCCTTGACTCACATATGCCACTCCTGCCTCCCTTATCCATGGGCTCGCAAGGATTGTTCGGTGTTACAGAATTTTACACAAGGGCTTTGGACTGTCATATCTGTGGCATGTCTGGTGCTTTGTGACTTGTGTTGACACCCCTAGTGGGGATGATTTAGGTGTAATTATCCACTGTTCAGCTTTTGCTAGATGGGGTGTGTCATGATTAATGTGGACATTGATTGCTATGCATTGTGTATTATGTCTCATTTCTTTCCTGTACACGTGCCTGTTGCAATTCATGCTGTAGATAGTGTTCCACACTTTGGAAGTCAAAGACGGACTGATGGTGTGATTTGTGATGTGACTCTCTGACATGGTCAAGTAATGAGATGCCTGATGAGACACACACAGATCACTTTCATGCATTAATCATTTGTTTCATGCACTTTCTGCAGGGGGATGAGGCACCAGAGCACCTTTGCCAGCAGACATGGCCCATTGGACGACGGAATTCCTGACCCGTTTGTTGGTGCCCACATGCACATGTGTGCACGAGCAGAGCCACAGTGATTGCAGACCCACATCCTAGAACTGCTGACATGTTCCAAGGAACTCCAGGCAAGGTGAGCATCACAGGGGGGCCACGACACAGCAAAGCTTGCACCAGGCGAGTTGCACATGCAGGCTTAGTCACAGCACTGAGGGTGAGCTTAGACGAATATTGGTGTTGAAGCACACAATGCAGCTCAGATGTGTTTGTGGACTGATGGCTGTTGATAGTAGGGTTGTCTGGGACACATGCAGGGGCAGTGGCACATACCCTGCGGTACACCAAGGTTCATTGAGGCACTTGTATCAACCATGTAGCCTTCCGAGACATGGAAAGGGGCAGCTCACAGGGACATACAGCAAGGGACATACTTGGGTGCAGTGCATGTCTATTCCACGTACTTCATGATAAATGCACTGCCAACTTTGTTTTGGTCATGGTGGTACGCAACTTGCTCTGTAGTCATGGCTTGCCATATGGGTCTGTCTGCTTACCCAGGGAACATTGCATGCTGTGTGAATTGTGACACATTGGTGTTCCATTTGCCACGCACCCACCAGCGCCTGACTTACTGCATTGACTGTGTATGACCCGTCACAGGGGTGATGTTATATATGGGTACGAAGCATCGAGCACTGATTGTCTGTTTGTAGAGTAGTTTGTTGCTATGGAGCATGTTTTGTGTTGTGTTTTCGTGTAATTGGCACATACAGGTTGTTGACTGTGTCTCTCTTTGCAGCATTGGAGTGCTCCTGTAACCGGCCCTGAGAGTGCGCAGGCAGGAGGCCAGCACTCAAAACCAGAGCTAAGTGTCTTGTTGTTTTCCTTACAAACTGCCCTGCATAGGCTTGCTGGGGAGTGTACTGATGCATGGCGGCCTCAGACAGGGCACGCCAGGCTGAAATGTCGTCTCTGCGTCAAGCAATTGCTGCTCACGCAGAGGCACACATGGATGCCCTGAGGGAGGAGTATGCCTCCCTCAGATCCACTCTGGGTGTCCTTATGATGTCCCAGAGGCAGCAGGCAGAGGAGAGGTTTGCACAGCTTGAGCGCACCATCTCGGCTGAGCTACAGGCTTGCCGGGAGGTGCAGCGGTTGTCCAGCCAGGCCTTGCAGGAGGAACTCCGTGTTACACGTGCTACCTTGCAAGAGGAAGCACGTGTATCACGCGAGGTTCTGCATGCAGACCTATGTGACATCGCCACACAGAACCAGGCTCACCTGTCCGGCAGACTTGCTGCCGATGAGGGGAAAGCTGCAGCTAGGCGTGGCCAGGCTACTGTGCCACGTCCTCCTTTCCGGGATGAGCCAGACTCGGACGACCATCTATCTCCCACATAGGTCGTGCTGTGCAGGCGTTGAGCCCATGGAGGTATTTTTTTTTGGCTCAGCATCATCGCATGTGGATGTTGAGCAGCACCCTGTACCTCCCCCCTCCTGGGTGCCTCCCCTCCCCCCCGGGTCGTATGTGGCCATTTTTGATTTTTCGTTTAGTTTAGTTAGTTAAGTTTCTGTTTGATAGTTAGTTTAAATAGGTAATGTAGGTTTTCCATAGTTAGTGTAATTAGTTAATAGTTGAGTTAGTTTAAAATTTGTAGTCTATTGTGCTTTCATGTGACAGTGCGGTGCCTTGTGGTTTTTGAAGGCATCCACTGTCTGTTCCAGCTGGGCCCTTCATGGTTGTCTTGTGTATGTGTTTGCTGCTTGGTTTCCTTGACTCACATATGCCACTCCTGCCTCCCTTATCCATGGGCTCGCAAGGATGGTTCGGTGTTACAGAATTTTACACAAGGGCTTTGGACTGTCATATCTGTGGCATGTCTGGTGCTTTGTGACTTGTGTTGACACCCCTAGTGGGGATGATTTAGGTGTAATTGTCCACTGTTCAGCTTTTGCTAGATGGGGTGTGTCATGATTAATGTGGACATTGATTGCTATGCATTGTGTATTATGTCTCATTTCTTTCCTGTACACGTGCCTGTTGCAATTCATGCTGTAGATAGTGTTCCACACTTTGGAAGTCAAAGACGGACTGATGGTGTGATTTGTGATGTGACTCTCTGACATGGTCAAGTAATGAGATGCCTGATGAGACACACACAGATCACTTTCATGCATTAATCATTTGTTTCATGCACTTTCTGCAGGGGGATGAGGCACCAGAGCACCTTTGCCAGCAGACATGGCCCATTGGACGACGGAATTCCTGACCCGTTTGTTGGTGCCCACATGCACATGTGTGCACGAGCAGAGCCACAGTGATTGCAGACCCACATCCTAGAACTGCTGACATGTTCCAAGGAACTCCAGGCAAGGTGAGCATCACAGGGGGGCCACGACACAGCAAAGCTTGCACCAGGCGAGTTGCACATGCAGGCTTAGTCACAGCACTGAGGGTGAGCTTAGACGAATATTGGTGTTGAAGCACACAATGCAGCTCAGATGTGTTTGTGGACTGATGGCTGTTGATAGTAGGGTTGTCTGGGACACATGCAGGGGCAGTGGCACATACCCTGCGGTACACCAAGGTTCATTGAGGCACTTGTATCAACCATGTAGCCTTCCGAGACATGGAAAGGGGCAGCTCACAGGGACATACAGCAAGGGACATACTTGGGTGCAGTGCATGTCTATTCCACGTACTTCATGATAAATGCACTGCCAACTTTGTTTTGGTCATGGTGGTACGCAACTTGCTCTGTAGTCATGGCTTGCCATATGGGTCTGTCTGCTTACCCAGGGAACATTGCATGTTGTGTGAATTGTGACACATTGGTGTTCCATTTGCCACGCACCCACCAGCGCCTGACTTACTGCATTGACTGTGTATGACCCGTCACAGGGGTGATGTTATATATGGGTACGAAGCATTGAGCACTGATTGTCTGTTTGTAGAGTAGTTTGTTGCTATGGGGCATGTTTTGTGTTGTGTTTTCGTGTAATTGGCACATACAGGTTGTTGACTGTGTCTCTCTTTGCAGCATTGGAGTGCTCCTGTAACCGGCCCTGAGAGTGCGCAGGCAGGAGGCCAGCACTCAAAACCAGAGCTAAGTGTCTTGTTGTTTTCCTTACAAACTGCCCTGCATAGGCTTGCTGGGGAGTGTACTGATGCATGGATGTATGTGTGGTCCTATTTGGTATGTTTTTTTACCTAATCACCCGTGATCCTATGCAATTATGAAACCTGTACCCTCTACCCGGTGTTCCTGCTTCCCGTGCCTATCCAAGCAACGTTCCCTGACCCTCTTTCCCCACTGGGGTTGCGGATGCCTGTGTAAGCCCCGAACTTGCAGGCGCCAAAACCCTAGAGGGGGTGGTTGGTTCGTACCACTCCCGAGCCTGGACTACAGAAGGCCATGACAATGATGTCCAAGTTTGTTTGGATTGTGTATGTGTTCATGCAGGTTGTACATTTTCGTGCATTCCCTAGTTTCATGTGTCATTCCTCCTCCCCTCACCTGCCACTCATTCCAGTCATCCAGTGTGTCTACACCTGTCCCGACTCCATATCCCTGAACCTCATTCCCCACCATGATCTCAGGGGCCTGTGTGAGTTTGACCTTGCAGGCACCCGGGACATGGTGTGGGTGGTTGTTTCATGAGACTCCCGCGCCTGTACAGGGGACCTGTGACAGTACACATCCATTCATGGTGCATCATCCTATGTCATGTACCACACATGTCTCACATCCTGTCGTGACATTGTTCTGCTGTGCTACCTTGGTTGTTGCATCATTGTGGTAGTACTTGGCGTTTGTGAGGTACTGCTACGTCAAGTCATCTACTGGAGGGTGTTTGGGTTTGTTTTCATGCCTTGGATTTTGTGATTTTGGAAATGAGTGTGGATTCTGAGGGTTCAGGCATCTTTTTACACACAAGGTGGGAGATGGACACGAAGGGTAAAGGTGATCCTGTGGCCAGGTGGAAATGAGGGTTGGAGGCTCCATGACCCAGGTGCAGTTGTTCAGTGGGTCATGGTCATTTGCGTGGGAGGGGGGGGTTGTTGTTGATATTTGCATTGCCCTGCAGTGTGATGGGAACTCTGACATTGTAATGTTGTTGTCCTATGTACATGTTGTGTTCTGCTGATCAATGCCTGTTCATGTGTTGTGTTTTCCTTTCAGGTGCGAGGGGATAGTTGTGGTTTGACATGCTGGGGTGTACACATGGTGGATGTTCACATGTGATGTGTAGGGAACACTAATGGTCACTTGAGTGCACATGCATATGTGGAGTGCATGTCCCTGCAGAACCACACACTTGCACTCGGATGCACTCCATGTACTCCCACCCTTGCATATCCACGTGTACACTGTTTGCCTTCTGGTGCCCACTGTGTCCTGGCAGCACATGTTCTGTGACCGATTATGGTTCCAGTACATGCCAAATTTGATGTTTGATGTAGTCTGTCACTTAGATGTGATGCTCAGGGTGTGCATCACACGCAATGGCTGTTCACTGTGCTGTGCGCTGAGCAGTGTGATGCAGGAGTGGGACACTGCACACATGAGCTGCAGTGTTGATTTTGCAATGCATAATGTGCATATAGACAGGCATTCATTGTGATGTTACATCTACGACTGTTGCAATGCATTTGGAAACGACTTATTTTGGGTGGGACATTTTGTTGGTCTGTCATTTCATCTGATTCCGGGTCAGGCATCATTGTCCGATGCCACTGTACATTTAGGACATGGCAATGTGTACCTTATTGTTACTGCGTCAGTGTATGGGTATTGCTTGCCATGTCATGTTGATGTTTGGGAGGGTTTGACTGACATGCCAGTGATGGCCATGGCCTGCTTTGCAGGTGTGTGTGATGCACACCTTGCATGTCCAGGTCATCCGCTTCTCAGAGCAACTAGCTGGGGGTAGGTTTCTCTCCGCAGCAGGGCCCTCCCCCTGGAACAGACTTCCTGCCTGACTTGAACTTGAGGGGAACCATCTCCAGTTCTGGAAGCACCTCAAGACCTTCCTCTTTGCTTCTGCTTACTCTCTGCCTCTCCCTTGCAGAATTCTTCACTGGAACTGCACAGGAGCTGCTACTGGGACACTCTCAACAACCTCGGCCCATGGCCCAGCCACTGTCCACTTGCACTGCCACCCTGGCAACCCCTGCACTGCAGTACTGTCTCTCTATCCCTACAGCCCTCCCTTCCCAGCACTTGTCTGCACTTACCTTTGCAGTTGCCACCAGGCGACCTATGTATTATTCTTTTGGCCTACTTCCCCTGTACTGGACTCCCCCCCACCCTTCCCCTTTTCCCTTCCCCCTACCCCTGCACTTGCACAATCTCAATGACACCTGGCCTAGTAGTACTGTTCTCTGTGTTCCCTTATTCCCCCCCCCTGCCTCATTGCGCCTTGGAATACTTGTGTATGGCCCATGTCACATGTCATATGTGTGCATTTTGGTTGCACAGGATAGCGTGTGTTTAAGTAGCTAGGGATGCAGACGATGTGGCACTTCCATGGCAACTATCTCAGGGTGGTAGGGTTGTGACAGTTGACTGTCACTTTGTCATCATCGATTGTCACCTGGTATTTGCCAGGCCTGTGTGCACTCCGAAGGGGTGGGAGTTTAGGTGAAAAATGTGGCCACAAGCTGGGTCCGGGCTTCCTCGCCACGTGCCCTGTCCCCTCCCATGGGCAGCGCCTTTGCCTGTGGTTGGGGATGTGGGGGCACCACCATGTCCACCGGGACGCCCTGCCGTGTTGCAACATTGTGCAGGACACATGCTGCCACAATGATCCTGCACACTACTGGTGGTGCATAGAGTAGTTGCCCACCAGAGCGGTCAAGGGAGCGGAAACGTGACTTGAGCACTCCGAATGTGCGCTCCACTATGCCCCTGGTTGCAATATGGGCGGCGTTGTATTTTACCTGGGGTGGTGTGGTGGGGTTCCGGATTGGCGTCATCATGTGGTTGCTCAGAGGGTAGGCACTGTCCCCTGGGGAGGCGATAATAATTGAGATTATTAGGGTTGGGATGTTTGTCTGTGTGTGACTTGCATGCATGTGCAAGGGCATTTGTACTGACCTAGGAGCCATGTGTCGCCATGCTGCCCAGCTTCCAGGGCCCGGCTCAGGGCGGACATTCTGTATATGAAACTGTCATGGGTGGAGCCAGGGTAGTTTGCATAGACAGAGGTGATGATTCCCTTTGCATCGCATACCACCTGTACATTGATGGAATGCCAGTGCTTGCGGTTTCGGTAGATGTGCTCAGTGGCCCTAGGTGGACGTAGGGCCACATGGGTGCAATCTATGGCACCGAGCACTTTGGGGAAGTGTGCCACCCTGAAAAAATCCAGGACAACGGCCTGCCTTTCTGCGGGTGTTCTGGGCATGTATATGTGCCTGCGGACTGAGGGGCGCGCTGTCATGATTGCCAGTACCTGGTGTAGGCAGCGTGACTGCGTGGCCTGTGAGACCCCCCCACTATGGCAGTGGTCCGCTGAAACGACCCAGTGGCCAAAAAATGCAAGACATTGAGCAGCTTCTCCAAGGGGCTCAATGCTTGGGAGCAAAGGGTGGGGGATGTGAGGTCATCTTCCCACTCCCTGACCAGGTCTAGGATGATATGGGGTGGAAACCTATACCTGCCTTAGACCTGGTCGTCAGGCATCCCAAAAAGGCTTGTCCGTGGTGCAAAAATGCGTGCCCTGGCTATTCTCCTCCTCCTGCGGTGTCCCACGATCAGTGCAGCAACAAATGGGGCATTCATCGTCGCTGTATATACGCGTTTGTTGTTTGCGCGCACTTTTATGCTGTCTGCGCTCCGTGTGGGCGGACTCGTTGACGCCTGTGCACGTCTTTTGCCGTGCACGTGTTTCCCGTATTCGGGTGTCATCGCGTGTGATCGAAGGGGAGCGAGCGTACACGCGATTGGCCTGGGTACGTGTGTTTCCGGGTGCGCGGGTAGTTCCACACGCGATTGGCCTGGGTACGTGTATTACAGGGGTGCGCGAGAAAATCTACACGCGATTGGCCTGGGTACGTGTATTACAGGGGTGCGCGAGAAATGCTACACGCGATTGGCCTGGGTACGTGGATTTCAGGGGTGCGCGAGATAATCTACACGCGATTGGCCTGGGTACGTGTGTTCCGGGGTGCCGTGAACTTTCACACGCGATTGGTTGAAATCCACGTGTGTTCTGTCATCACGTGCAATGAGGGATACACCCTCGCACGACACGTCACAGACGCGCTCACGCGCTGAGGGCCTTTGGTCCAATGAAAATGCGTATCCGTGCAGACGCGCTTACACGCTAAGGGCCTTTCCTCGAATTACACGCTGACGTGCAGATTTTTCACGTGCCAAATCACTCCGTATCAAGCTGGCCACGCGAATACACACGGAAGACCACGCTCCTGCCCAGAAGGCCGAATCACTGCCCCCCAGTGCCCCGAGCAGCCTCCCACGTGCCATCTGCTGCTGCCTGCCTGCCTGCCTGCCTGCTGCCACCGTGCCCTGCCATTTGGTGCCTGCACATCAGCCATCTGCAGGGGTCCAGTTGCTGTGTCCACCCCTGCTGGAACAGTTGACTCCCGACTGGGATACCATCGCTCCACAGCCCAGCCCCAGGACCCAGTTGCCCACCCACGCCTGCCTCGGGGGTCGCCATGTCGGGGCAAGCACCATCTGAGACCAGTGGCGACCCCCAGCCAGAGAGGCAGAGGGCCACCAGCTTCAGTGAGAAGGAAGTTGGTGTCCTGGTGGAGCATGTCCTGGGGCATTATGATGCCCTCTTCGGAAGACCACGCGCCAACAAGGAAGGACGGGAGAGGATCTGGGACGATGTAGTGGTTGCCATCAACGCGGAGGGGGTGGCAACCCGCGACATCAAGCACATCAAGAAGCGCTGGGAGGACTTGAGGTCCAGAACCCTCAATAAGGCCCGCGCCTCGCGGAGGGGGGCCGGGCACGCCTGAGTGACATCCAGATGAGGGTCCTGGAACGCGTAGACCCAGCGCTCCACGCCCAGATCCTTCGGAGGCAGACCCATCTGGAGTTGGCCGGTAAGTGGCCAAGCATTACTGTGTGAGACAGGGCATGTTGCAGTGTGCTGGTTTTCTGATACCTGCCTGTATGTGTGACATAGGCCATGTACGTATGTGTGCGTGCAGGGACATCATGGTCAGGCATGTGAGTACAGTGATGTGTGAACCACATGGTTGGTGCATGTGTTCTATTGCAACATGGGGGGCTCTGTGCGGAATGGACACATGGAAGCATGGCAGTCTCTGTTCCTGGACATGGGTGGGGGTGAGGGATGGGTGCTGGTCCCATGTACACGTATGGTGTCCATGTGTGTGTGTCTGACCTGCGTGTCTGTGACTTGTAACTGCCATGGATGCATGACACATGTCTGTGACAATGTTCAGATTCACTGATGCAGCCTAGTCATGCTTGTATCCACTGCGTTTGTGGTGTACGAGGCCAGATGGATGGAACTACGGTGAGGTGTGTGCATGTGATGGCAAGACCCATGATGCATGTGAGTTTAAAACCAACATTGCATGAATCATGAGTCCCTTGGTCATGTATGTCAATGTCCATGGCATGCGCCATGCCTGTTACTGTATGTGTTTTGCCTGCACTGACCCATGTGTTGTGGAGGGACATGATGGAAGTGATGTATGACAGTGCCACTCATCTGCTGTTGCTTCCTGTTTAGGGGGCCATTGTACAGTACCCTGATGCTTGTGTTCTATGTCTCCCTCTACACAGTGGCAAGTGAAGAAGAGGGCGGAGAAGGCGCTGTGGAGCAGAGCGGCGGGGATGCCGCCACGGCTGCAGCGGAAGGGGTGGGTGAGCCCCCACAGGGGCTTGCACCGGCGGAAGACGGCGTGGAGACATCCAGGTTGGTGGTTTCCACAGAGGGGGAGGAGGCCGCTTCTGAGCCACACATGGGGCCTGGTGGAGGCTGCCCCTGGTGACTGGAGGGGTGGGGGTGGTGGGAGACATGGGTGGGGGCCTGGTGGAGGCTGCCCCTGGTGACTGGAGGGGTGGGGGTGGTGGGAGACATGGGTGGGGGCCTTGTGGTGGCTGCCCCTGGTGACTGGAGGGGTGGGGGTGGTGGGAGACATGGGTGGGGGCCTGGTGGAGGCTGCCCCCGGTGACTGGAGGGGTGGGGGTGGTGGGAGACATCGGTGGGGGCCTGGTGGAGGCTGCCCCTGGTGACTGGAGGGGTGGGGGTGGTGGGAGACATGGGTGGGGGCCTGGTGGAGGCTGCCCCTGGTGACTGGAGGGGTGGGGGTGGTGGGAGACATGGGTGGGGGCCTGGTGGAGGCTGCCCCTGGTGACTGGAGGGGTGGGGGTGGTGTGAGACATGGGTGGGGGCCTTGTGGAGGCTGCCCCTGGTGACTGGGGGGTGGGGATGGTGTGAGACATGGGTGGGGGCCTTGTGGAGGCTGCCCCTGGTGACTGGGGGGTGGGGGTGGTGGGAGACATGGGTGGGGCCTTGTGGAGGCTGCCCCTGGTGACTGGAGGGGTGGGGGTGGTGGGAGACATGGTTGGGGGCATGCTGGCAGGTGCCCCACAGTGCTGGGGGGTGGGGGTGCAGGGGGACATGAGTGGGGGCCTACTGGGGGGTGGGGGTGCAAGGGGACATGGTTGGGGGCCTGCTGGCAGGTGCCCCACAGTGCTGGGGGGTGAGGGTGCAGGGGGACATGAGTGGGGGCCTGCTGGGGGGTGGGGGTGCAAGGGGACATGGTTGGGGGCCTGCTGACAGGTGCCCCACAGTGCTGGGGGGTGGGGGTGCAAGGGGACATGAGTGGGACATGGTTGGGGGCCTGCTGGCAGGTGCCCCACAGTGCTGGGGGGTGGGGGTGCAAGGGGACATGAGTGGGGGCCTGCTGGGGGGTGGGGGTGCAAGGGGACATGAGTGGGGGCCTGCTGGGGGGTGGGGGTGGTGGGAGACATGGTTGGGGGCCTGGTGGAGGCTGCCCCTGGTGACTGGAGGGGTGGGGGTGGTGGGAGACATGGGTGGGGGCCTGGTGGAGGCTGCCCCTGGTAACTGGAGGGGTGGGGGTGGTGGGAGACATGGGTGGGGGCCTGGTGGAGGCTGCCCCTGGTGACTGGGGGGTGGGGGTGCAAGGGGACATGAGTGGGACATGGTTGGGGGCCTGCTGGCAGGTGCCCCACGGTGCTGGGGGGTGGGGGTGCAAGGGGACATGTGGCTTGGCTGGGGGGCATGCCCATGGTGGATGGGCTGCCTGTGGGACATGACCAGGGGTGCAGGGTAGTCCCCTGTGGTGTGGGCTGCCTGCAGAGGTCGTGGAGGGGGTAGAGGGGAGACCTGGGAGGACCCACACTGGCAATTCACCTCTTCAACTTCCCGCACACCCACGTAATACACTGCCCCACTCGCACAGGCCCAATCGCGTGTAGGATTTCTCGCGCACCCCTGTAATACACGTACCCAGGCCAATCGCGTGTAGATTTTCTCGCGCACCCCTGAAATCCACGTACCCAGGCCAATCGCGTGTAGAATTTCTCGCGCACCCCTGAGATCCACGTACCCAGCCCAATCGCGTGTAGATTTTCTCGCGCACCCCTGAAATCCACGTACCCAGGCCAATCGCGTGTAGAATTTCTCGCGCACCTCTGAAATCCACGTACCCAGCCCAATCGCGTGTAGATTTTCTCGCGCACCCCTGAAATCCACGTACCCAGGCCAATCGCGTGTAGAATTTCTCGCGCACCCTGAAATCCACGTACCCAGCCCAATCGCGTGTAGATTTTCTCGCGCACCCCTGTAATACACGTACCCAGGCCAATCGCGTGTAGAATTTCTCGCGCACCTCTGAAATCCACGTACCCAGGCCAATCGCGTGTAGATTTTCTCGCGCACCCCTGTACTACACGTACCCAGGCCAATCGCGTGTAGATTTTCTCGCGCACCCCTGAAATCCACGTACCCAGGCCAATCGCGTGTAGATTTTCTCGCGCACCCCTGTAATACACGTACCCAGGCCAATCGCGTGTAGAATTTCTCGCGCACCCCTGTAATCCACGTACCCAGGCCAATCGCGTGTAGAATTTCTCGCGCACCCCAGAAATCCACGTACCCAGGCCAATCGCGTGTAGATTTTCTCGCACACCCCTGTAATACACGTACCCAGGCCTATCGCGTGTGGGGACACCCGCACACCCCTGAAATACACGCTCCCCGCTCTGCGTTTGCTGCTGCCCTTTGCGCTGGATTGGGGATTTTGATGGCTTTTCCCTGCGCGAGGGGCGTTCTTGGGGGCGTAACTGACGCTGCTGCAGGGTCGCTGCGCCACTCTGCGCCACGGCTGGTTGTGGATGTTAGAATCCATGAATACGCTGTGCGCCTGAATGTGTTTCGGCGCACGCGGCTGGCGCAGACTACCGCACGCGCACACTGTGCGCCACTTGTGCGCTGCATTCTATGAATTACCCCCAATGTGTTTTTCCACAATTATATTGTTATTTCTACCATCTTCTAATTTAGATAGGTGTGTGTTTACAAAGAAATTAGATAGCAGACAGGTTTGGAAATGACGGTTGATTATAGCAGATGGAGAAAATTACAATAAGTTAATTTTATAGGTTATACTGGTTAAGTGGCAGTTACTCGGTTTATATGCATTTATATGAGTTGTACATGTACTGTGTCAGGCGGCGGTTGCACTCATAGTGTAGCCAATGAATTCTTCTGACTGCTATACTCCGTTGGCTGGGATACCAACAACCAGCACGATCTAGTAGACAAAAGATAGGATGCCAAACGAAGACCAAGTTGGCTGCAGTACTCGGGATAAGGAGCGCCAACACAGGAGCCTAGGTAGATTGGTAGCAAACTGAAAGGAAAGTGATGAATATTAACAGCAATCTGTAACAGTACGGCAGTGTAAACAACCAATAACAGAGTACTGACCTTTCAGTTAGCAGCACTCAAACCCAAGAGAGTTAGCCAGGCAGCCTACCATTTTCCCCCTGTGAACATTGAAATACAACAATGAATGCTAGCTAACTGGGGATGGCAGGCTAAAACAATATTCTCAAACACAGATTGCTCAGATTTCAACCTTACCGTGGAAGTAACTGTACAAGGGCAGCTGAAGCAGTGGAGATCTGTGGGTCCGACGTAGGATGTAGTTAGTCCACAAACCCTAACCTGACAGCACGAGGATGCCTCACATGTACACACCGGCAGTCTCAAGTCTGTGTACAATAAACACATGGTTTCAAATCCAAAGGCAAATGCACAACCAAATTGTAACGCTCACCTGATTCTCGCAGAGGCGCCGGTCTTGACTGGGCGACTACCGTATCTTCCAAGGTGATGTGTAGCACCCGGTTGGCTCTTTGGGCTGGACCTCTGTGCACTGTATGCCTGACTTCAAGAGTAAGATGTCTGCAGACAGAAAATATGGGATTAATGAACTGGGGTTATTGGGGTGTCCCTATCTCTTCCCTTTTTTGCTCTCCTGTAGACCCCCAAAGGTTAACACTCTCACCTTAGGTAAGTGAATGCCGAGCTCTCCATCTGCCTCGGGGCAGGGTGCTGTAACCAGTTTCTTCACTGGATCGGTAGCGCAGGCCTCTTGACTTCAGAGGACTGCTGTCCGTCGTTTACTGCACGAACGGTAAGTTTCGAGTAATTCTATTGTCTTTAAAGTCTTTAGCAATGATGTCTCTTGTTTTGCAGGTTCCGGCGATGGCGGATGACGGGCTGAAGTGAGTTGAAGATGGAGTCCGTATGATGAATAGAAGCGCTTGGAAGCACGTAAGTAAGCGCTTGTTGCCTGCTTCACGATGCGCTCTAACTGTCTTTTATCTTGCAGGTACGAGTTCGGAGCGGCTGCAGGGTGCCGGAATACCCACTGGGGTTGATGTGGAAAGGAGTAATGGCACGTGAGTATCAAAGTTCCCCAATGTCTTTAAATGCACCTTGTTTTGTCTTTCAGATGCAGGATGCAGCGCCGAAGGCCTCCGGAGCGTGCGAAGAGTCGGTAAGCCTTTGTCTTTCAGATGCCGGAATGCTAACCTGTTCTTTCTTGTCTTTATAGGTGTTGCTGAAGACTGGATTCAGGATGGTAAGCCTTTTTCCTTAGGCCCAGGATCCGATGCAGAAGACACGATGAGCGTTCTGCTGCAGAGGATGCAGAATAACGCAAAGCAAGATTCATCCACCGGGTGTGGTTTAAATAGCCTCCTGTAGTGCTTAGGTGTCTCCTTCCACAGCCACGCCTAGGTAAGAAAAGAGTTCCTGCTTTCCAGAAGAGTTCCAGTGTTCTGAATCTAGGGAGTGGCTCCTGCCCCACCCAACAGGAAAAGTAGTTCCAAACAGAAGAGGATCAGAGGCTCAGCTGGCAGGCAAGTAAGCAGCATGGTCTGCTGCAGGTAAGTCCACCCAAGCATCATGAGCCCGGCGCTTCCAGCGCTGGGACTGGGCACATTTATGAGCCTGGTGCCACTGGCGCCAGGACTGGGTCCAAAAGGTCCCAATTGGGACTGGTTGGCCCTCGGAACCTGGGTTATGGATCTGCTTCCAAGGGAGTTGGGAAAACCCTGACCTTTTGGAAGCAGAGATTATGACAGGTCCTCCCCTCAAGGCCCCTCCCAAACCAGGCTTCTCCGGGGGTTTTGGCTTGTCAGGAAATGTTCGGTGAAATCTTTTGATTAGGCGAGGAGCGTGGACATATTCAGCAGGTTCCCAGGATCTCTCTTGGGGGCTGTGGCCTTTCCAGTCAATTAGGTAAAATAGTTTAGATTTGGAGATCTTGGAGTCCAGAATGCTTTTGACTTCAAACTCGAGTTCTCCATCAACTAGGATGGGTTTTGGAGATTTAGTTAGTCAGGTTTGAGGTTGCACGGGTTTTAATAGAGAGACGTGGAAGACCGGATGTATCTTCATGTGAGGGGGCAAGTCCAACTTGACCGCTACTGGGTTTATTAAGGTAGTGATGGAATAGGGACCAAGGTATCTTGGGTTGAATGTGCGTGGCCCTTTTAGAGGTAGATATTTGGTGGATAACCAGACTTGGTCCCCTACTTGATATTGAGGGGCTTCCTTCCGATGTTGATCCGCTCCTTTCTTGGATTGTTCTTTAGCCCTTTGAAGGTGAGAAACAGCTTCCTTAAAGGCTTGGGTGATTGTAGAATGCAGGTAGTCTACTGCTGGTGTTTCAAGATCTTGGAGGGGATCCAACTCCGAGGTTCGAGGGTGACTGCCGTACAAAAGAAAAAACTGTGTTTTCCCAGTTCCCGAATGGACAGAGTTATTGTAGGCATATTCGGCTATCCAAAGGATGTCTTTCCAAGTTTTTTCAGTTTGTTGCAGCATGCAGCGTAAATACTGTTCCAGAGTTTGATTGGTCCTCTCGGTTTGTCCGTCGGTCTGAGGGTGGTGACTGGTCGATAGTCTCACATCAATTTGAGCCGACCGACAGCAACTTCGCCAAAAATGAGAAATAAATTGACTACCTCGATCCGAAATTAGAACCGAAGGAAAACCGTGTAGTCGGACGATGTTTTCGAGAAATTCTCGGGCCAGAGTTGCTGCTGTTGGCAAGCCTTTGAGCGGAATGAAATGCGCCATCTTGGAGAATAAGTCCACGATTACTAGAATCGTATTGTATCCGGAGCATGGAGGTAGATCGGTGATGAAGTCCATAGAAAGCGTATGCCAAGGGCGAGGTGGGATGTCAATAGGGCGTAAGAGGCCTGCTGGTCTTTCCTTTTGACTCTTGTTTTGGGCGCATACTCCACAAGACATTATAAAGTCTCTAATATCTTTTTTCCAAGACGGCCACCAGAAGTAGCGCTTGATCTTTTCTGAGGTCTTGGCCATACCGGGATGACCTTCCATTAAAGAATCGTGATAACAGGAGATTAATTTTTTCTGTAAATCTGTGCTGGGTAGGTATAATCGTTCTTGGAAATACAATAAGTTGTCCTTTACTGCAAAGTCCTTTCCCTGCAGATGCCAATTCTGTATGTCTGCTGGAGTTACAAGTTGCCTGGCTTTATCCTTAACTTCCTCTATGGATTCTGTGGCGATTACACCCAGAATTCTTTGTTTGGGAATGATTGGTACAGGTTTAGGGTTGATCAAGTGTTCTTCCACTCCCATCCGAGTAAGGGCATCAGCTTTACCGTTCTTTGTACCAGGTCGATAGGTAATTATGAAGTCAAACTCGGCAAAGAATAATGCCCAACGGAGTTGTCTAGAGGATTGGGCTTTTGCGGTTTTCAAATATTGCAGGTTTCGGTGATCCGTAATCACAGTAACGGTGTGTCGGGCCCCCAGCAGATAATGCCGCCAAGCCTTAAAGGCAGACTTGATAGCCAGAAGTTCCTTGTCAGTAATCGTGTAATTGATTTCAGGAGGCGAGAATTTGCGGGACCAAAATGCCACGGGATGCAACTGATTGGTTACCGGGTCCTTTTGTGATAGAACTGCCCCCATGGAAAGGCTTGAAGCATCAGTTTCCATGATGTAGGGGAGTTCGGGGCGAGGGTGTTTTAAGATTGGTGCAGAGATAAATTTAGTCTTCAAATCCTGGAAAGCTTGTTCCGCCTCGGTAGACCATTCAAAACGTTTGTTTTTCTTTAACAAGGCAGTGATGGGCTGGACTATTCGAGAGAATTCGGGGATAAACCTGCGGTAAAAGTTAGCGAAGCCTAACATGCTTTGCACACCTTTTATGGAGGATGGTGATGGCCATTTGAGAACTGCATCGACCTTCTTTGAATCCATACGTACTCCGCCAGGTGATAATATGAATCCCAAGAATTCAACTTCAGTCACGTTGAAAACACATTTTTCCAACTTAGCGAAAAGTTTGTGTTGACGCAATCTTTCGAGGACCATTT
This sequence comes from Ambystoma mexicanum, assembly GCF_040938575.1. Classification (NCBI taxonomy): domain Eukaryota; kingdom Metazoa; phylum Chordata; class Amphibia; order Caudata; family Ambystomatidae; genus Ambystoma; species Ambystoma mexicanum. The sequence continues at coordinate 654,441,440 of NC_090933.1, read as the reverse complement.
TCACGTGTTTCCGATGTTCAGATTCCGATGAAGAATAAACGAGGATGTCGTCAATGTAAACAACAACACACACATCTATGAGCTCTCTGAGGACATCGTTCATAAAATATTGAAAGGCGGCTGGGGCATTGCAAAGTCCGAAGGGCATGACCTGATATTCAAATAGCCCATACTTGGTGCGGAAGGCAGTCTTCCATTCATCGCCCTCTTTTACTCGTACCAAGTGGTAAGCTCCTCTAAGATCCAGCTTTGTATATATGCATGCTTTTCTGACTTGGTCCAGGAGTTCAGGGATCAAAGGTAACGGATATCTATTCTTAACGGTGATCTGGTTCAGGGAGCGATAATCGATACAAGTTCTAAGGTCTCCTTCCTTTTTTGGAACGAAGAACAAAGCTGAAGAAGCAGGGGACTTGGAAGGACGAATAAACCCATTCGCCAGGTATTGATCCAGGTATTGTCGAAGGTGAAGGTTCTCAGGCTCGGTGAGGGCATAAATTCTACTACAAGGAGGAGTAGATCCAGGTATCAGGTCTATCTGGCAGTCATAAGACCTATGAGGAGGTAGAGTGTTAGCCTGATCCTTCCGGAAAACATCTTGGTATTCAAGGTATTCGGGAGGTAACTGGGGAGTCTCTGAAGAAATTGCTGCCAGTGCAACACCAGGTGGAGGGTGACAAGTAGAGACACATTCTGGAAACTGGACCGTTCTTGCTCGCCAATCGATCAGAGGATTGTGTTTCTCTAACCAAGGTATTCCTAGAATAATCTGAAACTGAGGGGCCTTGATCACATCGAACACGATCTTCTCATGGTGTCCATCTTGACTTACTAGCGTCACCTCTTGAGTGGTATGCGTTACTGGCCCGGAGGCTATCTCCGTACCATCCACTGTAGTAATGACGTCCTTTACAGCCTTGGGACAAAGAGTTAGATTCATCCTCAAAACCATTTCATGATCCACATAATTGCCGATGGCACCGCTGTCGACGTAAGCTTCAATTGCATGTAATCGATCCGGATTATCAGGGCTAATGAGGACCATAGGTATCACGAAATGCGAGGTCACGGAACTGGTTTTCACGCTCGGCAAGAGGACCTCTATTCTTGTCGGGCGAGGTCGTTTCCCTGCTCAGAGTTTGTAACTTTGGTAACTGCAGCTCCTACTGCCTTCTTGGCAGGTTTCACCGGACAGTCTCGAAGAAAGTGCCCTGAGTTTCCGCAATATAGGCATAATTGCAACTGTTTTCTCCTTTCCCGCTCCTTTTGTGTTAGAGGACCTTTCAGACCCCCGATTTGCATGGGTTCCCCGGAGTCTACTCCTTTGGAAGGAGTTGGCGGTTTGGAAAATACTCGAGCATCAAACTTGGAACGGTCGGCCTTCCTGTTCTGCAGTCTATGATCTATTTGAACGACCAAGTCTATTTAATCCGAACAGTCTTGTGGGGGATTCACTACTTGGGCTAAAACGTCTTTGAGCTCTCCACGTAGACCTCTGTAAAACAGCGTAATCCTTTTGTCCTCAGGCCATTGAGTTTCCACTATTAGTCTATTGAAAGATGCAATATAAGCCAAAAGGTCTTGATTACCCTGTCGCAACGAAAGAAGCTCATTGTCCAAAGCCTGCCCCTGTGAATGGCTTGCGAACAGTTTTTCCATACTAAGCTGAAAGGCTTGAAAATCATGGAGAACCGGATCATCTTGATTAACTAGAGGGATCGACCAGTCTGCCGCATTGCCATTAAGGTACGAAAGTACAAAAGCTACTTTAGCTTGATCAGTTGGGAAGGCTGCTGGCCGGCATAAGAAGTGCAACCGGCACTGATTGATAAATACTGCAAACCTCTTTGGGTCACCAGAAAATCGTTCGGGCGGAGCCAGAGGTACATTCCCAGGTAGGTTGATCTGCACTGGATTCATAGAGGATGTTGAAGGAAGATTTGCCCCTGATGCGGGTAACGGGGTTTGTCCGGCTTGTGACTGTAGCAATTGTCTAGCAAGACCGTCTGTTCTCTCCTTGGAAATAATTAGTTCCCTTCTTAGAGCATTCGTTTCCTGACGAGCTGCATGCACTTCTGCCCTTAGTTCCCCAAGTAACCGGGCTAGATGGTCAGTATCCGAGGTTTCCATAGCGCCTGGGTGAGAGTTTTGCGGTAGGCTTTGCGTTCTGTAACGCTCACCTGATTCTCGCAGAGGCGCCGGTCTTGACTGGGCGACTACCGTATCTTCAAAGGTGATGTGTAGCACCCGGTTGGCTCTTTGGGCTGGACCTCTGTGCACTGTATGCCTGACTTCAAGAGTAAGATGTCTGCAGACAGAAAATATGGGATTAATGAACTGGAGTTATTGGGGTGTCCCTATCTCTTCCCTTTTTTGCTCTCCTGTAGACCCCCAAAGGTTAACGCTCTCACCTTAGGTAAGTGAATGCCGAGCTCTCCATCTGCCTCGGGGCAGGGTGCTGTAACCAGTTTCTTCACTGGATCGGTAGCGCAGGCCTCTTGACTTCAGAGGACTGCTGTCCGTCGTTCACTGCACGAACAGTAAGTTTCGAGTAATTCTATTGTCTTTAAAGTGTTTAGCAATGATGTCTCTTGTTTTGCAGGTTCCGGCGATGGCGGATGACGGGCTGAAGTGAGTTGAAGATGGAGTCCGTATGATGAATAGAAGCGCTTGGAAGCACGTAAGTAAGCGCTTGTTGCCTGCTTCACGATGCGCTCTAACTGTCTTTTATTTTGCAGGTACGAGTTCGGAGCGGCTGCAGGGTGCCGGAATACCCACTGGGGTTGATGTGGAAAGGAGTAATGGCACGTGAGTATCAAAGTTCCCCAATGTCTTTAAACGCACCTTGTTTTGTCTTTCAGATGCAGGATGCAGCGCCGAAGGCCTCCGGAGCGTGCGAAGAGTCGGTAAGCTTTTGTCTTTCAGATGCCGGAATGCAGTGTGAAGACCTCCGGCGCACACGAAGAGTAGGTAAGCCTTTGTCTTTCAGATGCCGGAATGCTAACCTGTTCTTTCTTGTCTTTATAGGTGTTGCTGAAGACTGGATTCAGGATGGTAAGCCTTTTTCCTTAGGCCCAGGATCCGATGCAGAAGACACGATGAGCGTTCTGCTGCAGAGGATGCAGAATAACGCAAAGCAAGATTCATCCACCGGGTGTGGTTTAAATAGCCTCCTGTAGTGCTTAGGTGTCTCCTTCCACAGCCACGCCTAGGTAAGAAAAGAGTTCCTGCTTTCCAGAAGAGTTCCAGTGTTCTGAATCTAGGGAGTGGCTCCTGCCCCACCCAACAGGAAAAGTAGTTCCAAACAGAAGAAGATCAGAGGCTCAGCTGGCAGGCAAGTAAGCAGCATGGTCTGCTGCAGGTAAGTCCACCCAAGCATCATGAGCCCGGCGCTTCCAGCGCTGGGACTGGGCACATTTATGAGCCTGGTGCCACTGGCGCCAGGACTGGGTCCAAAAGATCCCAATTGGGACTGGTTGGCCCTCGGAACCTGGGTTATGGATCTGCTTCCAAGGGAGTTGGGAAAACCCTGACCATTTGGAAGCAGAGATCATGACACAAATCCAAAAGAGATCCGTAATCCCAAGCAGTTCAATAAAGTCTGTCAAAATCGCCAAACAATCCAAAAGGTCTGTAGAAATTCCCAAGTGGCATGAGTCTGAGGGGAAATCCGTAAGGCAACAAAACATAGGCTAATTCAGAATCCGTGGACGTTCCGAGGTCAAAGCAATACAATGGAGGCAGCAAACAATTTCCAGAAACCAAGACGAAGTAGCTGAAGACAGGCAGAATCCAAGGACGGTTCAAAGTCAGGTACACGGGAGGGCAGTTCCAAAATGGGAGGGACAAGGGAGGGAAAGGTGATCAAGAACAAGACACGAAGTAACGCCACTGTAAACCAGGAAGTTCAGAAGCAACGAGTCATTGAAGGCAGTGCTTTTTTAAAAAATCACGTGAGCGCATGGAGATCACGTGAACACACTAGCACAACACTAGGTGCGGGTCAATAAGGTTACGACGGGACGCCAGCATTGCCAGGCCAACTTCCAGGCACCTGGTAGTCCTCGTCTTAAAGGGCCAGAACCCGTCTGTCCATAACGTATCCTACGAACAGGAAACAGGGCCGCAATTCTTCTTGAGCCTCTGACCTTATTCGTGACATATTGTGCATAAAATATGCATACCCGTAGTTTGTATTCATGCATGTGGATATGCATGCAGCTGCAAGTAGAAATCTTGGAGACTTGTTGAATACTTTTTGTAGTAGGTGTTTTCCAATGATATGAGACTTGTAATCAGAGTGATCAATAGTTATGTTAATGTTAATGTTAAAGGACATTTGTACTGCGCACTATCACCACCGGAGTGGTCCCCTGGCGCTCCAGTACATTTGAAGTGCTGAACTCTGATGATGGAGTTAGATGTAGAGGACTTGGATGTGATTGGTGGATGGTTGGGTAACTTCTTAGCTGTATCCAATGAGGCAATGGCAGAGAGAGTGAAGTGGAAAGGGTAGATGGGCTGTCCAAGAGTTACGTGGTCCACGGACACCGCGGCTGTCCGTGGACAGGACGTGCTACATCCAGGGTTTTCCAGCAAATCCAGCATGGAAAGGGGACTGTAGGGATCAGCCAATCAGATGTTGAGGTTGTGGATTTGTGTTGAAAGCAGGATTTGGGAAGGTCATGGACATGTTTCCAAATTCCCAAGTATTGCGCAGAGACCAATGTGGCTTTGTTCTTCTTCATTTGGTCCACAAATGGAGAAAGCAAGGCGCAATGTCAATAAGACTGTTTGTGCCTTTCTAAGAGATGCTGGCATGTCTTCTTTCCACAATGAAAATATTTTGTTTCATAGTACATACATTTTTCGCAGAGATGGAGTGCATCTTGCTTATGCTGGTAATCAGATTTTTCTGAGAAATGTACAAAATGCATTGCAACCTTTTGTGGAATTATAGCCATCCATTTTGCAGTAGGTGCTGACTATTTCACGTTTTTGAAACACAAATAAACACCACCAAAAGACTCTTTTCAGAGCCACCACTTCCTCTCAGAGAAAAGTGCAATGGTTTTGATAGGGCAGCAAACCAAAATCTTAGGTGTCCACAAACTGTCTGCGGACTTCTAAAAATACACAGGGCTCTGTTCCATTTATTTGTCACTTCTATTTTTAGACTGTAAAAGGCGGCTCTGAAAAGAGGCTTTTTTAATTTGTATTGTTTTATTTTTTGGGGTTTATTATACACGACACACTAGGAGAGGATGGGAAAGGAGGGTAGGGGGACACCAACCACGGGGATAAGAAAGGGTAGGTGGAGAGAGGAAGATCTAGGGTCGGCCTTACTTAGGTAGGTAGCAGGAATTCTCATGCTCCAAGACCACAGTCTCAAAAGCACTTTGAAGTCTCTCCCCCCTGCAGAGTACTGCGTCGGAGAACATACACAAAACTGTGACCCTCAAAAGGTAAGGGTCATCAGCATCGTCAATGGCCTGTGAGGCAGCTGCAGGGATGCGCTCTCCCACAGGAGTGTCTCTTGTGGTGAGAGGAGCGGAAATAGAGGATGTATTAGAGGAACCTACTATGTTGATCACAAGGTACAACCTTGCGAACGGTCCCACCGTGGAACGACCTTAGGTGTCATTTCATAGATGTCGTACCAAAGCTGTACGAACCAGGCCTCCCATTTTGCACTGGTTGCAGGTGACCTTGTTCGCACGCACCTTGGGTACGTCACCATGAATGGTAAATAATGCCACACCCAAGACTCACGGTGAGTGCTGGTAGTAGGGACTTCCACTACCTCATCCTCTTCATCCTCTTCATCCTCCTCTACATCCTCATGCCTGTTCCCCTCTTCAGGCGGTGGTGGAGGGGGTAGGGGTGGTGCTGAGGCAGATGTGGCACCAGGTGGAAGAACAGCAGCCATGGATGCCATCAGGTTTCAGCAAAGGCAGCAAAATCTGGAAGATTGCAATCCAAAGTAGACAGTGTTCTGTCAGATAGCCAGAAGCACAATGAGGATGAGCTCTGGGGTGTGGCCTTTTATAGGGGTGCAGGTGCGTGCTTTGCGGACACCCGCGCTGTCCGCGGACAGAATGAACACCCCAAAAAGGCTCAAAAAGTTCCAAAAAGTATGTAGAAAGTCAGGGCATTGTCTGGGACATGTGCTATGGTGACTTCTTACTTTAAACTACTGTGGTTTGCCTGAAAAGGTACTTTTAAAATGTTTGGGGACCCTGACAGTGTCCAGAATTCAGGACACACACTCAGCGTGGGTGCGGTCACATGATGACGTCGCGAACATGTCTGCGAAGGGAACAGGTGTCCGCAGGACACCAAATATACGGGAATGGCTGTGCGCATGCGCGTGGGTGGTCTACGGACAGTGTTCGGGTCCTGAAACTAATTAAAAGTGTGACGCAAATGATACGAACAGTTACGGACAGGCGTGATGTTCGTAGGACTTATGGGTGTGGTGCGCATGTGCGTATATGTTCTACAGGCAGTAAAGACAGGAATAGTGTCCTTAGGACACCTCCATTTTGTTTAGTTACGGACAACCTGGACCATGCGTGTGTTCTTAGAACAATTTCAACTTGCCTGCGGACATTACGGACAGGTGTAGTGTCCTTAGGACACCTCCATTTTGGTTAATTGCGGACAACCCGGACCCTGCGCATGTTCTTAGAACAGTTTCAACTTGCCTGTGGACAGTAAGGATAGGAATAGTGTCCTTAGGACACCCGCATTTTGGTTAATTACGGACATTCCGGACACCGAGCGTGTTCTCATAACAGTTCCATCTCACTTGCAAACTGTGCGGACGGGTATAGTGTCCTTAGGACACCTCCATTTAGGTTAATTATGGAAAAACCGGACACCGCGCATGTTCTTAGAACAGTTTCAACTTGACTGCGGACATTACAGACAGGCATGGTGTCCTTAGGACACACCCATTTTGGTTAATTGCGGACATTCCGGACACAAGCATGCTCTTAGAACAGTTTCAACTTGACTGCGGACAGTAAGGACGGGTATAGTGTCCTTAGGACACCCCCATTTTGGTCAATTCCGGACATTCCGGACACCGAGCGTGTTCTTAGAACAGTTTCATCTCACTTGCGGACAGTGCGGATGGGTATAGTGTCCTTGGGACACCTCCATTTTGGTTAATTATGGACAACCCGGACACCGCGCATGTTCTTAGAACAGTTTCAACTTGACTGCGGACATTACGGACAGGCATAGTGTCCTTAGGACACCTCCATTTTGGTTAATTACGCACAACCCGGACACTGTGCATGTTCTTAGAACAGTTTCAACTTGACTGCGGACATTACGGACAGGCATAGTGTCCTTAGGACACCTCCATTTTGGTTAATTACGCACAACCCGGACACCGCACATGTTCTTAGAACAGTTTCAACTTCACTGTGGACAGGCCGTCCAGGCATAGTGTCCTTAGGACACCTCCATTTTGGTTAATTACGCACATCATGGACATTGCGCATGTTCTTAGAACAGTTTCAACTTGACTGCGGACATTACGGACAGGCATAGTGTCATTAGGTCACCCCCATTTTGGTTAATTACAGACATTCCGGACACCGAGCGTGTTCTTAGAACAGTTCCATCTTGCTTGAGGACAGTACGGACAAGTATAGTGTCCTTAGGACACCTCCATTTTGGTTAATTACGGACAACCCAGACACCGCGCATGTTCTTAGAACAGTTTCAACTTGACTGAGGACATTACAGACAGGCATAGTGTCCTTAGGACACCCCCATTTCGGTTAATTACAGACATCCCGGACACCTGTGATGTCCACGGACATCTTAACGGCCTTTCTTTAAAAAAATAAGACACAAAGGACTGAATTAAAACACATCTAATATTTTTTTTATTATATGCAGATATAAAATTTATGAAAGAGAGGGGGAAGCAGAAACTGACACAAAAACATGGGAATTGGGGGTTTGGAGAGAATGGATGGGAGGGGATGAAGGGAAGGAAGTCTCATCGTAACGTTTTTCTTGGTGGGGAAGGTTTGGGGATAGTTGACTGGGATATGGAGAGGGGGAACAGGTACATGTGGGACAATGATATTTATTTTTTTCTTTTATGTGTTCCTCCACAAAATGTTTCAAAAGATTGACATTTTCCATTAGCATGTCAATTTTTTCTTCCATACGGTGCAGAGTATGTTCTAAGGTGTCTCTAGGTGTATTTTTAACAATGTTTGTATGGTCTGGAAAAATAAAAATGTTAAGTACACGTAAAGTTATGATTATTAATTTGGTTATATAGAGAAGTGTCTACCATTAGTATCATTATCTTCAGTCATTTCCTCATATGGAAAATGTTCCTCAAGCCATTCCAAAGTAATGGCCATTTCTATGTAAAAAATATACATCTATATTACTTTTAGTGTGCCTAATACAGTAACTTTAGAAATATATGAGAAAAATGAAGTTTACTTACTAGCTTCTGGTAAGTTGTGTTCTTAGTGTTGGTAGGTCTGCTGTTGCTCTTAGCTTTGCAGTTTCTATGAGGTAATTATGTTGGAGGCATACCTTTCTGTTGGTATATTCCATTTTAGTACATATGGTATTTAAATGGATGGTTGATGTGTTACATATATAGGTTCTACTTCTAATTTAATATTACATATAATGTATTTATATGCTGCTTTTTGAACTTGTGCAGTGTCTAACTGACTTAATGACTTAATAGAACAATTTAAGATACCCCCTGAGTTTTTGGATAGTGTTGTTGTCCGCTTACGTCCGCAGACATACGCACAATCGGCGGACATCAAAATCAGTAGTTAGGGGTTCAGTATGTTCCATGTTACATGTATATAAAGTCATTGATGTTACGGTTAAGTTGCGCTACTAAAACCCTATGAAATTCAGTAAAAAAAACATTGTAAAAGGGACGTTATGGTTACATTGCACTACTGAAAACCTATGAAATTCAGTAAAAAAATGTTGTTAAAGGGACGTTATGGTTCCAAGTAAAAATGAAAAACCCCTGAAATTTGCCAATTATGGTAAGCTAAGCAACCATAACTCGTGCCACCACTGTGCACTGCTAAGACTAACACCCAGGACATAAAGAGTCAATAAAGTAAGGTGGGATAGAGAATGGAGAGAAGGGGCAACAACCATGAATACGGAGGGACAGGTGGACAGAGGAAGATGTTGGGCCTGATCTTAAATCTAAAGTAGGGAAAAGCCCTTCTCATGCACATTGATAGCAGCCCCGAAGGCACTGCAAAGCTGCTCCCCCCTGCGGAGGATTATGTTACAGTACAAACAGAGTACTGTTGTCCTTGAAATGTAAGGATCAATATGTTCTTGTAGGGCCTGTAAAGCAATAGGAGGAATCTTCTGCCCCCGCCTGTAGATTATGTGGTGGCAGGAGCAGTGAAGGCAGATGGGGTAGAGTAGGTGAGCCTACTACTTGAGAAAGGAACAGCCTTTCTCAGAGCAACAGGGTGGGATTTGCGGGTGTGGCAATGCATAGAAGTAGGACCAAAGGAGTACTGCACTTTTTTTCCTTGACTGAGTGTGACTGTATTTCACACAGGCAGCCCAAGGGCCTCATCACGAGTCTGGCGGTAACCCTTAAATGCGGCGCTAGCGCTATTACCGCCGCATTTAAAGGTCTGCCAAATCATGACCTTGGCGGATTTCCCCCCAATTCAGAGCTGATTTTTGGTGCTATCACCGCCGGCGGAGAATCTGCCGGCGGTAATAGCGTGAAATTTCCCCATTGGGCCTAATGGGGAATGAGGAATTCCGGAATGGGCCCAATGGGGAATGGCCACTAACCGCTCCACCAAACCCATGATCCGGCGCTAATAGCGCCAGGGGGGTTGGCGGTAGGGCTAAAATCGCCAGCGGTAATACCGCCGGCGTTACCGCACAACTCGTGATGAGGCCCCAAGCCTTTTGCACCCCTTCTATGGTGGTAAAAAAACAACACACACATGATTCCCTGTGAGTGCTCGTGGTAGGAAGCTTCTCTACTTTACTTTTCTCTTTTGATTCCTCCTCCTCTGCTCCAGTGACACTGTTCCCCTGTACAGGACCTCCAAGTGATGGTGGTGGTGGCCCCTAGGGAGGACGGATTGGCATGGCCATGAAAGATGCAATTTTCCAATAATTTGGTGCTGCTCTCCAAAAGCAGGTCCTCTGAGGATCTCTGCCAGAATGAGAATGACTGAAAGTAATGGGTGGGTCCCTTCAGAGGACCCAGCCACAGAGCTTTCTCCTGTCTATGGACTCTGGAGTTTAAAATACGACTTGGAAAGTTGTTTAAAATTGAGAAATCAACTAAGAATGGCTCTAGGAGATGTAGAAGGGTAAACCTTCAACTTCAAACTTCCTGGATTGGTCCAAAAAGTGGTTTTCAACCATCAGTGGAGCACAAACAGTGGTTGCAGACACATCATCATGCTTGTATGTATGTATGTATGTATTTTATTTTTGTATAGTGCCGGTAGCCCGAGGGCATCTGGGCGCTTAGACTTACAACACAACAGCTGCACGACAGATATTAAGTAACGATTACTGCGGCCTGATGAGTGACCCTGAACACTGCTTTCCCTCAATTCATCATCTAAAAAGGTGTGTATTCAGCCGCTTCCTGAAAACAAGGTGATTTACTTCAGACCTTACAGTTTTAGGAACGCTGTTCCACAGTTTAGGAGCCAGCACCAGAAAGGATCTACCCAACCCGGATTTCAACTTGAACTTAGCTACAGTCACAAGGCACTTTCCCTCCTAGCATAGTCTTCTCCTGGGTGTATAGAGCACTAAGCTATTTTTCAAGTAGTCCGGAGATGCTTCAAAGGTGCAGTTTTATGGTGACGTTTGCAAGCGTCTACAATGTCTTCACACATCCTCAAACGTCTGAGATGAAAAAACAGTACAGTCACATGATATTGTCCAGGAACGTCCGTAACGAAAGAGTGACGCCCATGGACCACAGTGCCAAAACCTAGCGGGCGCATGAGAAGCCATGTCTGCGATCGGGCGTGGTAATTCGGGACTACTTGCATGTGAGAACGGACACATCCAGACTAGGCATGACATGCGCGAACGTCGGACACCGGGGTGATGTCACAGTTAAGGATGTATGAGGACATGAACATGTATGGCGTCTGCTATTTATTGGCATTTAAACAAAAATTATATCCATAATATACATAGTATGAAGAATACATTAATTTAAGCAAGAGATGGGGAATCAGAATGGGAAACATACATTGAAGTATTTGGAGATAGTAGAAAGTCATGATCAGGAGAAACGGGAGACAAGTTTCATCAAAACGTCTGTCATTTATATTTTCATGATTTGATTCAGGTCATTGCTGGGAGAAAGGAAGACAGGTACAAGTAATGCAGTGAAAATAAGCATTTAAAATGACATGATTTTTAACAAATGTCACAAGTCGTTTACTATTTATAAAGACAAGTTTGTGATTTCATTTTGTAGATTTGGTAATTGGGATTCTGTTTCTAGTTGTTCAGCTTCTTCATGATTAGTTTTTTGGTGTGCTTTCTTCTACATTATTTGGTGTAAAACAGTAGGAAATTAATATTTAAAAAAGTTCTGTATGAATTACATTATTTGCTTGATTTAAAACATATATTGGTTACAGTTAGAGACTTTGTCATCAGTCATTTCATCTTTCGGAAAATACTCCATATAAGTGCGCTTGTCATTTCTGTCAAAATATGAGTAATGTTCATTTAATGAATTATTATAATACAAACATGGATAAAGTGTACTCACTACTTTGTGACAGATTATGGTGCACTCTGTGTTTGCCGTATCTCAGTGTGTGTGAAGAGTTGCAGTAAACTGATATGAAGTGTACAGCTATGCTTGTCTTTGCTATACTCCATAATATGATGTGCTAATGTGTTGGTTTATGTATATGTTTTTGTTATTAGAAGGATACAAAATATTTTGTTGTCACCTGTGCTTTTGCGTTATGTTGATGCTACCTGGTGTCAGGCATCTCTGCAGACTTTAATACTGTCCGTGGATGGTAGAGCTGCTACATTTTTTTAATTTATTTTATTTAAAAGATACTTGTAAGGCGCCTGTACAACAAATGGTGTTTCAAGGTGACACAAGACAAAAAAGGGGTGGGGAACAAGGGAGAAAGATAACATTAACAGTCCTACTAGGCCTTGCAACATTCATCTCATGCAAGCGCAGTCAGAAGAAGTGCAACGGAGAGGGGGGAGTGTCGGTGTACGAGACAAATGAAGTTCTAGGGTGGGAAGGAAGTGCAGTTTAAAGATGATAGAGTGGAAGTGAAAAGTGGCGCTGTGTAAGAGGGGGTGAAAAGGATCACAGGGCTAGGTGAGGTCAGGGGAGGACAGGGGGGCAAGGGCCAGGGAGTCTATGGCTTGCAGGGGGTGAGGGTGAACATGCTAAGTGCGAGGAGGGGGGTGGACTGGGCGTGGCCTTGGTGTCCTGTAGAACGCAGAGGGTACCAGTCAGCCAGTCACTGCAGCAGATGGGGCTGTTAGCAGGGGAGGGGGAGAGCGAAGGAAGAAGAGAAAAGGAAGGTCTCGAGGAGCTTCTGGAACTTGAGTAGAGCCGGCTACAGCCAGAGAGGGGCAGGGAGACCATGACAGAGGAAGGCTCCTGCGGAGGAGAGAGATCTACCCCCGCTCTCTGCTTAGAGATGTGTATGATCTGCAGAGAGTTGGAGCTAGAAGACTGAAGGCCTCTAGCAGAGAGGTATTTAGGGAGAGAGAGCTGGATGGAGTGAGGTCCCAGGCCCCACAAAGCCTTGTGGATGATGCAGAGGGTATTGAACATGATCCTAGCAGCAACCAGGAGCCATTTGGGAGTGTTTAGGGCTGTAGAGATGCAGTCCCTGTGAATGAGGCCAAGGACAAGTCTTGCAGTTTTTTTCTGGATTAGTTGAAGGGACGAAGGGAGGATAAAGTAGATTGAGGAAGAGGTTGTTGCAGTAGTTCAGCCTAGAGAGGACCAGAGGTCTGGAGACATTGAGTTTCTGGGGGAAAGTGAGGAAAGGGAGAATGCCTCTGAGGAGATGTATCTAATAGCGGGCCTTCTTGGCAAGGTCCAAAATGTGAGGAGAAAAGGAGAGAGACGAGTCAAAGATGACACCAAGGTTCTTTACCTCACAAGAGGGTGAGGGGACCCATAGAGGGCACCCAGAGGGTAGGAGGGAAGGATCTCATTCTTACTGGCATTAGGACAGACATCATTGGCAGCACACCATGAATGAACAGCAGTCAGACAGTTAGGTATGGGTGAGGAGGAAGAGGAGGCAGAAGAGGGAAGCTTGAAGGACAGATGTGTGTCATCAGCATAACACTAGCATTTAGAAGTGAAGGAGGAGCTCAGGTGGGCCAGAGGGGCAAGGTAGATGTAGAAGAGCCACAGAAAGAGGATAGAGCCTTGAGGAACGCCGCCGGTGGAGAGTGTGATAGGGGACAGAAAAGGGCCCAGTTGAACCTGGGCAAGTCGGTCAGAGATGAACAAGGTCAACCAGTCCACTGTCAGGCCTGTGATGCCAAGGGTGTCACAGAACCAATATGTCAGGGTGGAATGATTGACCATGTTGAAGGCAGAGGGAAGATCCAGAAGAATAAGAACAAATGGAGAATTGAAAAATTGAAATCAAGATTTGAGAGCAAGTCTTCACAGATGTTCAGTAGAGCAGTTTCCATGCCTTTGGCTGCTCTGAAGCCAGCCCGGTGTTCGTGGAAACAACCACCAGATTCAGTGTGTTGGATCAGTTGGGAAATGACCAGCTTCTCCAGGAGTTTGCCCAGGAAGGGGTTACTGGAGATAAGGCAGTAGTTAGCCGGGGAGAAGGGGTTGGCAGAGTGCTGAAGAAAGGATACACACAGGAGTGCTTTAGGAGTGGCACGAAGGAGCCAGTGGCAAAGGAGTGATTACAGAAATCATTCAGGGCTGGTGCAAGGGAGGCAATGTTGCCCTTTATAGTTCTGGAGGAGCAGGGGATCACCTGCTTGGAGGAGACTATCAAGAGAGGACTTGTCTAGAGACCTCATTGGTGCTCTGGGCAAGAAAGAGGAGAGTAGGAGGAAAGGGTTAGGGGGCTAAGGGAAGCCTGAGAGCTGAGAGGGAGGGTCAGGGGAGTAGAGGAGAGTGAAAACAAGATTTCCTGAGTTTTGGTTAAGAAGTGGGAGGCCAGTGAAGTACAGAGTACCAGGGATGGAAGGGGAGAAGTGCAGGCTGCAGTAGGATTGCTGAGTTCCTTGCAGATTCTAAACAGTTTGCTCATGTTGTTAGTGGCCCCAGAAAAGCAGGCTTGGATATAGGCCTTCTTCTTCGAGTGGATTGGCATTCTGTATTGCCTTTGGAGCAGGCGGCAAGCCAGTCTGTCAGAGGATGTGCCTGATGCCCACCACTTCTGCTGAGCATCTTTACTTTCATTTCAGAGTGACTACCTCAGAGTCATACCAGGTGTTGTACTTGGATCCTCATGACAGGGGTGAGGATGTCCCGGGTGTTGGTTTTAGAGAGGTGAAGATTATCAGGGAAGAGTCAGTTTAGGAGTCCATAGCAGGAGTGGGAGGGGGAATGAAAGTGGCGGCAAAAGCATTAACTGACAGTGATTAATTGGTCGAATGACAGAGATGGAAACTGGCAGTGCAGGTAGGGGCTTAGCGGGGTGACCTGAGAGATCCACGGAAGAGGACAGAGCAGCATGGTCAGACCAGGAGAGAGGTGTAGTGAGAGGGTTCGAGATGGAGGTTCGAGATGGAGATGTCTAATGAGTTGAGAGTATCCAAGGTATGTCCAGCTGAGTGTGTCGGACTGGAGGGATGAATGGTGAGGTAAAGAAAGCCACAGAGGCAGCAGAAGAGTCCAGTGGGTAAATCAGGAGAGTCAAGCTGACTATTGAAGTCAAAGAGAAGTTTAGAGGCGGAGGTAAGAAGACATTAGGTGATGTCAGACCACTTCGAGAGGAAGAGGTCAACCGGACCAGGGGTCCTGCGATGGTGGCAAGAGTCAATGAGAGGGTTGGAGACACACTGAGCCTACAGATGAGACATGCGAAGGAAGAACAGGTCTGAGTGGGAATGATAGTAGCAAAGACCCCTTCAGGGAACATCAAAGTCACTCTGCCTCCAGGCCAGTTAAGCCTGAGCTTAGAGAGGATCTTGCAGACTCTTCGGGAGCAATGTGTCAAAAACAGTGACAGAGCTGGCAATGAATCATGTCTCAGTGAGAGCGAGAACGTCAAGATCAAGGTATTCAAGAAGGATACAGATGTAAGAGGAGTGTTTAACCTCAGAGCGATAGTTGAGGGTGGCTAGGTAAAGCTGGTTGCCATCTTTGAAGGTCTTCTGAGGAGGGGTACATGGATGTGATATGCCAGTTGGTGGTGGAGAAGGGGCAAGAGGGGTGGCAGATGGAGAAGTGGAATGAGAAGAGAAGTTGATGAGAGACAGAAGACCCCTATCAAGAAGGAGGAGGTTGGGCTGAGAGCCCTAGGCAATGGAATTACTGTTATGATAGACATTAATGATACACCTAGAGGATGAGAAGCCTGCCAAGAGTACTACCGATCTGGTGCCACCATTAATGGTAAACAAAGAGCTAGGGGAGATACCATGTTGCGGGTCCATAGGTCCGGAGAGGGAGCGACAAAGAGGATGTCTGTGACAGTCTACCTGGAAGAAACATTGACATAGGTGTAAGCAATGGGCAAGCCTGCATTGGAGACCAGGAGATCTTTTTTAAACGTTTTCCTTCCAGGCTTTGAGAGAGCAGTACGATAGGTGATAGAGTAGCAGTTAAAGTAAATAGGAGAGTTGGAGAGCACCATGGAGGGAGAGAGTAGAGAGATAGAGAGGGGGAGAGAAAGAGACAGAGAAACTGCAGTGCATGGAGAAACTGCACAATGCACATCGAGGCGAGGGTGACTTTTAGGTGTAACCATTGAAAATAGATATAAGGAACATCTAGAAAATCAGAGTGCACTATTAAAACCTATGAAATTCAGTGAACAACGATGTTAAAGGGATGTTATGGTCACAAGTAAAATTGAAAAAAACAAGAAATTCCACAGTTATGGTAAGCTATGCAACTATAACTCCCGCCACTGTCATGTATTGATAAGACTAACACCCAAAACATCAAGGATGACATCACAAATGAGATCATTGATGACATCACTTTTGACATCACATATTTAGAATGGTTATTTTGGTTTATAATAATGTGAATTTGAAGCAGAGAATGTGCTGTCCTCATACTGCATTAAAAACAAGATAGACATACTGTAAAGGGGTTGTATATGTACATCTTACCATTATGCTGTGTTCTGAAGGTATGTTCTTTCAGTTCTAGCCTGAGTTTATGGTGCATATTCGTGGGACAATAAGCAGGCCCCAGTCCGACAAATCATTTTTTGTACATGATAACGATCTCTAATGATAGTCTTATTTTGTGGTTGTTGTGTTTGTTTCCTTCTCACGAGAGTTTTCTTGTCTGTGTCTGAAATGTGTTTGCATTGATGATCTGCATATGTATTTCATTTGTACCAATGGATGTGTGTAGTAATTGTTGCATTGTTAACTGTTAGGTTTAGCATTACTGAAGATTCTGATGGGGTTGAATTTATGAATCTACTGGCCAATGGCCAATATTAACAGATGAAAAATACTCTACTTCAATGGTGCATACTGCAGTCAGTGTGTATGTATCATTATTTTGCTGGATTAACAGCAACACTTCAATGCAATTGCTGGCATCTTTGATGTCATCGGTGATGTCATCAATGATGTAATTTGTGATGTAATCTTTGGTGTCCTGGTTGTTAGTCTTAGCACTACCTGGCATTGACACCGAGTTATGATGGCATAGCTTACCATAACTGGTGAATTTATTTTTATTTTTTATTTTACTTGTAACCATAACGTCTCTTTATCAAAGTTTTTTCACTGAATATGTAAATGTAAATATGCATGTGGCAAGAAACCAGTGAAGCTCTAAAGGTATGTTGAACAGCATTCCGACCTAGCCTCAGTAGTAAAGAAATACAGCTCTGGACCTCAGTTATTAGCAAAACTGATCTTTATTATTGAAAATTCATACCCTGGCATGAGGATATGGCAGCATAATGCATTTCGCAACTTTCTCGTTGATTATTCACATGAAAGCACTGGGTATTTCAATGCACGTTTTAAAGGAGACAGAATCTTCAATTAATGAGAAGTCTGTTTTTTGTGTTGATGACACACCCCTAACTATATACATTTTGAGAAAGTGGAGTCCTGGTGGCCATATGATCTGCAGATATGTGGATTCCAACCTAACTGCTGCGCTAATGTGATGTTAAGGAAAAAAAAATTAAAATCTACTATCTTTTTGTGCAGGTACCAGTTAGTAAAGGACTCAGAATTAGAAAATATTTACGGGTCAAATAACCTATCCAGAATAAAACCACAAGTTAAATAGTCACGATAAGGTTCATAAATGCATGACACACTCCAATCTAGAGTGAACTATGGGACACTAGATAATCCTTTTCACAAACCCATTCGCCACAGCTCCACGGATAAGCAAATCCCACTTTGACTTAATAAAACACAAAGTGAAAAATACTGTCATGGCCCAAGTCTCAATTACACTTGCAAAATGCATGTTCTAATATGTTGTCATAATAGCATAAATAAAGTGCGAAGTGCTGTGCAAATATCAGAAGTATCATACTTGGGATAAAGTGCATTAGAATAAACATCATAGATGTAATTTGCAAAATTGCTGTTGTTGAAATCCAAACAGTGTAAGTGCTGTACATTCTGCTATATGAATGATGTTAAATAAGCATTTTACAAAAAGATCAAATCTTTTTTTAAAAAAAACAATACCAAGCGCATTTGTCCTATATTGGATTAATAAAACATACAAGATCCAGAAATATTGTGCAAATATGCTGTGCAATATCATTAAAGTCTCCTGATGAGAACCTGTAGTGAACAATTCACTTCTAACTAAACCCAGTGCATCCAAAAATGTACCATAAAATGCTTGCATAAAATGATTAAAAGTGTTGTTTTGTTACCTGATAGGATGAGCAAGCCAGTTCTATTATGGGTGTCTTCAGTCTTACACTATCCCCTCATCGGTTATGCCTATAAGCAAATATTGTCTGCCTCACAGTGAGGCCTGCTAAACCTTCTGCCAGGTAGAGCATTTAGATAGTCAGTGGGGTGGAGGTTAAAGGATAGCAGAAGGGAGTGGTGAAAAGACGACTGAAGGACCCAAGGATCAATAACAGATGACCATGTGAGACAGTCACCAAGTTACAATGATCTATGTCAGAAAAATAAATGACAAGCCAAAGTAAGGTCAGAAGAGAAAAACAAAGAAAAGAACAGAATACAATTTAAATAAACAGTCACAAAGGCAAGGAGATGGGAAGGAGAGGAATGGAACTGATTTGTAGCGCAGCTGAGACAGACATAATGGATAAGATCTTTAGCTAGCTAAGGGTCTGGGAGAGAAAACTCTACCCAGCTACTTATGTGCCCAGAAAAGTATACAACTCCTCATCTATGTTATGACCCACTGGGTTCTGTTTTTTGAAAACAAACACTGGTTCCCTATTGCCACCTCTTGGTCCTATTTCAATGTTGTTAAGGCCAAAAAAAACAAAGCCATCAAGCTTACCTTTCTGTACTTCATGGAAATGTTTGGCCATGGGGTATGCAGTGTCAAGGTTTTTGATGGCTCTAAGATGTTGTAACACACGTACATTTAATTTGCATTTAGTGCTCCCTATATACCACTTGTTGCATGGACACATGAGGGCATACACTACAAAGTCAGCGTTGCATGTGATTTTGGTGGAGATTTTAACTGAGTGCCCCAATATTGGATAGTAACAGGTGGTGCAGTTGATTGCAAATTTACAAACTTTGCATCTGATACACTTAGAAAACCCTTTTCTAGTTTCTGTGACCCAACAGCTAGGCTCTATTCCATCTCCCTAGTCCATGAAGCTGAAGACCATATTGTCTATAAATGAAGGAGATCCGCAAAAGCTGACATCAGGGTGGTCACTGAGTTCGAGATTTAGATCCTTATCGCTTTTTAGAAGCTTCCAATGCTTTTGTAGGACTGCTTTTATCAGCACTGCATAAGTATCAATGGTAAGTATCAGTCTGGTAATGTTTCCTGCAGATTGCTCATGTGTAGCAGTTAGGTCATCCAACAGAAGCTTCCCTCTAGAGCTGTCACAAGCTTTGATTTATGATCTTTCTATAACCTTCTTAGGGCATACTTGTTGTTGAAAGCCCCAAGCAGTGATTTTTAACACTTTATCAAATGCCTCAATGGAGGAGCAATTGCTAAGGAGTTTAATAAATTCCCCATACGTGATACTCCATTTCAGGCTTTTGGTATGGTTGCGGGTTTCATGTAAAGGAGTATTAAAGCCTGCGGTTTTTCAAAAAAGTTCACTAACCAGACGTCCACTTCATGTTGGATGGTCACATTCAGAATCACAAAGGGACTCTGACTATGTGTCTCAGTGAACCTAAGAATATGCTCATTGATATTCAACATTTGTAAAAAGCTTACCCATTCTTTCTGACTCCCCTTCCAAATGACAAACAGGTCATTGATATGTGACAACCATATTACAATATTCTCAGTGAAGGCTTCATTCTTCTCGTACCATACCACAAATTTCTCCCAGTGCCCCATTGTTCGATTTGCATACAGAGATTATCAGTGGGATGAATATTTTTGGATTTCCTGATCTTTTTATGAACCCCTATGAACAGTTTCTGGAAGACCTCAATATTGCTTCCTGCTGCCAACGATGGATGAAACTTGGATTTACAGTTCAATGTACTTTCCTATACCAATCCACATTGATCCCTATGTTTTCAAAAACAGTGGGATCACTGTCTGTTTTGGAGTCCAATCCTTTTTTGTGGTGTAGCAAGATGGACAGGGTATTGAGTTCACTAATGGCAATATCAGTAGTACCACCTTGTTTCACAGTTGGTGGGTTGTTGTAGGGGGTTAAGTGCAAATAATGTTTTCAATCGTATTTTACATATGAAGCTGCTAAAGTCAATATGTGTTCCTACATAGTCATATGTGGCAGTGGGGCAGAAATAAAGGGTGGAGTGTGTCAAGTGTTTGGAAACAGACATGGACACATTGCTACTTTGTATCCATTGACTTTGATTCTACAAACTGCGTGTGCTGGGAAGTCTTTCCTTACTGTGCCTGTAAACTGTAGATTCAGCAAGCTGCATGTTCCGGCAAGTCTTTTTACAGTGTTTTCAGCCACTGTGGTTAAAACCACCTCCTAGGAGCGGAGCGATGCAGAGTGCCTCGAGTGTTTTGAAACTGACAGGGACATGTGGCTTCTTTGTATTCGTTGACTTTGATTCTACAAACTGCGTGTGCTGGGAAGTCTTTCCTTACTGTGCCTGTAAACTGTGGATTCTGCAAGCTGCATGTGCCGGCAAGTCTTTTTACAGTGTTGTCTGCCACTGTGGTTAAAACCACCTCCTAGGAGCAGAGCGACACAGAGTGCGTTGAGTGTTTGGAAAGTGACATGGACACATTGCTAGTTTGTATCCATTAACTTGATTCTACAAACTGCGTGTGCTGGGAAGTCTTTCCTTACTGTTCCTGCAGACTGTAGATTCGGCAAGCTGCATGTTCCGGCAAGTCTTTTTACAGTGTTTTCAGCCACTGTGGTTAAAACCACCTCCTAGGAGCGGAGCGACACAGAGTGCCTCGAGTGTTTTGAAACTGACAGGGACATGTGGCTTCTTTGTATCCGTTGACTGATTCTACAAACTGCGTGTGCTGGGAAGTATTTGCTTAATGTGCCTGCAGACTGTGGATTCTGCAAGCTGTATGTCGGCAAGTCTTTTAACAGTGTTGTCTGCCACTGTGGTTAAAACCACGTCCTAGGAGCAGAGCAGCGCACCGTGCGTCGAGTGTTTGGTGTTCAGTAGTCGGCTGGAAGTAACACCGAAACTTTGAAAAAATAAAATCTCTTATTGGAAGATGAAGCCGCCGCCACTGCTGGGTGGAGCGGGGGGAGAACATATGGGGCCGCAAACGCGTCAGCAACTGCTCCGAAATTGAGTGGATGGAGGAACTGGCCCTGCAGAGTCATCTGTTACAGTCACTGCTTCCACTGACATTACTGAGGTGAGTGTCGCGCTACAGACAGTAGAAATTACAAGTGGCCTACATTTCATGTCTTGCGATATTATGCCAGCAACTGTCGTAAACACAAGCCACTCACTGCTGCACACAAAAAGGACACGGTCCTTGGTGTTTCAAGCTCGAGCTTGTCCAATTGACAGTATGAATTATGAGAAACTAGATATTACGGATGCAGAACTATTGGAAGTGGAAATCTTGTAAGAGAGAAGTCCACTGATTATGAAGAGCAGGGGGGACTTAAATAGCTGATGATGTAAAAACTAGGGAGATGCAGCTAAATGACTATCAAATTCATCCCCTCCTCCGCTGCCTCATGAGCACTTCGAGTTACAATAATTGCCTATCCAATGTAGTGTCAATTCAGGCAGAGAAGAGGAGGGACAGCTGACTGAGGGAGATAACTTGGGTGTTGAATGCCCAGAAAGAGATTTAAGAACTCAAGCTACACTTGAAAAAATGAGTACAGAAAAAAGCAGCAGTAGTAATTACGGCTGTTGATATGGAAATGAAATATCACGATGGGCACTAAGCCCATAAAGCAGTACAAAGTGAAAATAGAAAGGAGAATGGAGGAAATCTGACATGGAAAAATTGTATGTTTGACAGAGACACAGGTGAAGAGACACCTGCCATAAACTACAATGAAGCACTGTCAAGAGAGGAGCGATTAATCACGTGCCTACATCTAGACTTCGAAAACCTGAGCAACGTCTGAGTGAAAGTTGTAACTTACACGATCACGCTTGCTGGTCCGAGATGAAATCAGGCTGGAAAATTTCAGACCAGGAATTCCTTAGACTTGTGATGGCAGGATGCTGACCAGGGAGGAAGATATAAGTCTCCTTTGCAATGATCCAAAGGCCCTTTTTTGGCAAGTGAGCCTCAAAACTGTTAGCTGTCTTTAGAACAGAAGTGTATAAAAACCATACAAATTCAGCAAAATGGCAGGCCAGATTAAGTGATCTGGCTGGAAATGAGTAGTCAGAGAAATCTACATTAATGGAGGCGGTGATGGAATGCACAAAATGGATGCAACATAATTTCAACCAAGTGGCTCCAAAACAAGTGGAGTCTGACTGTGAGTGCATCCCACAAAAAGGAGGGAGAAAGAATCTCGATTAAAAAAAGAAAATAAGCACCAATGGATTTGTTGATAAGGGTATGGCTGGTGGTCTGAATGATAAGAAGAAGAGTGTACTTGACCGGCAACAGCATGTAACAAAAATCCAAAAAAGTGTTGCTCAGCAAACAATGGAAACAGCAGATTCGAGTTTGAGATCGATAGACTGAAGAGGTGCTAATGTGGAGAGTATTAGTAAAGGTGTCAGCGATCAAATACAAACATCATGTGTGGGAAGTGTGACAAATGTAAATGTAGAACCCGATACACTGAAAAAGACTGATGTAAATAAAACCCTCACATGTTAACAAAACACAGACTCCTTTTTCAATTATTAAGACAAATGCTCCACAAAGTTTTGGAATTTTCACAAAAATCTCTCCAGATGTGGCACAGTGGTGAGTCCACAGGGAAATCACGAACAAAAGAGAGATACAATAAAGAAAATGCCAGCAAAGATAGTCACTCATAAACAAATGAAATCAAATGGGGCAAGACATTTATTAGAAATGTGACTACTCCACCTCCAACTATAATATTCCATCAAAAAAGTTCTAAAAGAAAGCAAAATCATAATAATGCTTCCAACAAGCCAGTTGTCTTGCTGCAATCGAATATAGATTAGACGTCCAACATTAAGAAGAGACCAAGGGTGGATGATGAGCCAGACAAAAGTAGACAGGACGATGAAAACGAACTACTTGAAAATCTGTCTCAATATTTGGAAGATAATGTTGATTCAATCATATCTCTAAAAGTGACAGTGGAAGAAGATCAACCGATTCTACAACCTCTAAGTGTGGAGAATGTGACAAAGACAGTTGGAGGACGTAAAAGTGTTAAACGGTAGAGATAAAGTTAATGGTCAGGTGTGGGAATCAAAACAAAATCAATCCCACTTGTCCCCCATAAAGCACAGAAAGATTCAAGAGAAAAATGATGAGATGCACGAGTGGGAATATATTGAAGAGGGATCCACAATAAGCATGAATACAAAATTCACAAGAACACGGGAGCTTATGAGGGAAGAAAAGCCAAGAAGTAGGAGATTGCTAGGAGGCCACAGCAGAGGTGAAAATGGTAAACTGCAATTGGCAAACGTTCTATCTGTGAAAAATGAGGGCATCTTAAACAGACAGAGCATGATGAAACTTCTACACTGTGTTCCATCATTGAGAACTATATCAACAGATGATACAGGTATAGTTGAATATGTAACTGAGTCACTATTAGACTGGGTAATTTTGCACATAAATTAAAAAATAATCCGATGATACCAGAAGAGAAAGGAAAAATAGATGATGTTTCCATAAAATATGATGCTACAAGGAGCCTTTAAATGAGAGAAGAGAAAGTCTCACCCCAAGGCGACATAACAGAGATCGCTGTTTGGATTCATCAATTTATCGGCATGAAATGAATAGTCAAAAGTCAGGAAGAGGGGAGAGAGTCCCTCAGTATCAGTAGCTAAAGTCTACTAAAGAACAAGGACAGGGGGCCTCATTACGACCCAGGCGGTAAGGGGTTTACGGCAGCGTAAACAGCGCCGACCCTTACCGCCTGATTCCGAGGTCCCTTAGCGCCATGGAGGATTTAACACCTGCTTTTAGCAGGTGTTAAAATCCATGGCGCTAAGGGACCTTGTTGTTAATTACGCCACCATAATTTACGGTGGCGTAATTAACGCCTTCCCCCACTCCCATTATGCCGTATGGGGCAAAAATGGGAATGGGGAAGGGTAAATGGGGATGGGCACTTACCGCCCCGCCAACCTCGGAATGGGGCGGTAAGTCCGCCAACCACCATGGCATAAACGTAGTTTACGCCATGGTTGTAAAGGTACGACCCAGGCGGCAACTTACCGCCTGGGTCGTAATGAGGCCCAGGATCTCTAATCTCAAGGAACGCATGAGGATTCTCGCACTTGTTTAACAAGCCTGGCAAAAATAAAGAAAAACATAACATCATCTGCCTACAAGAAACTTGGCTGCTTGAGACACCAGTGAGTTATACAATAATACTCAACGCAGCGGGGTAAAGGCAGACCTTTTTCAGGACTGAGAACAATGATAAGAAATGAAAATGGCCTCTCAGTGCTAAAATGGAAAATTCCAAATTTATTTGTACAAGTTATCTATCTGCAAAATGTAAACCATGATAAAGATCATCCAGAGTTTATCATTATCATCAACATATACTGGAATCCAGACATGATTACATCTGTGAATTTGATCACGTCAGTGACCAAGATGATTGATGAGAGTCGTGTGGACTTTAATAACCCACATATGAAACCATTTGAACATACAATGATTACAGATGATCTACCCAAATATCAAGTTGGTTGATGGACCCACGAAATAAATTTGAGAAACTGTGTCATGTTGAATGGACAGATTAGTGGCAACATTCATGTGAAATCTACATGGCAACACAATAATAGTCAGGCTATCTTAGACTATAAATGGTCCTTGAAGAATTACTTACATACCATAATAGATCTTAGGGTCAGTCCGATGGCTGACGATGATCGCGATGCATATCAATCTGATATGGGAAATAATGAAGGTTGTTTCTGCAAAGTACCTTTGTGGTGATTTAAAAATAAATCAAGGGAAAAATTGGTTACAACTAAGGCAAAGAAACATCTTAAATTTAATGATGAACCTTTGTAAATTAAACAATCAGAGAGCACAAGAACCAAATTATATTCCACTTTTGGCAATGTACAAAATGATGAAAACTGGTTCCAAACAGTGCCATTTAAAACTAAGGCATCTGTATACTCAGGAAGTAATGTCACAAAAAGAAATTATGCAAAGAGATATAACAATGATAAAGAAAGCAGCCCTAGTAATGATGAAGAAAAGAAAACAAAGGTATTGAAATTGGTTAATTTCTTTTAAGATGCTACGAGATCAAGAACAAGGGGGAAACATGTTGAAAACCATCTGCAAAAACAACTCAGGAGAAAGATGGTCTAATATAAATGAAGGTACTCTAACACAAAAAGCCTTCTTGAGCAACAGTGTGAATGCCAAAAGATGAGTCGAACATTTCACAGAGGTCTTTTCTAATTCAATGGTGGCGGAGTCGAAAGTGTTGGAAGAGGTTGTGGTTCCTTGGGATTTAAATATTAAAAAAGACCAAATCGTTGAAGCCATAAAAAAACGGAACTATTCAGGTGCAGCTGGTCCCGATGGTTTAACTAACATCATGTTAAAACAAAATATAGAAACTTGGGCCACATTTATTGAAGTATTATTCATCAAAATTCAAAAGCAAAAAAAATACCATCCACCTGGAAATTGGCAATATTACTTCCCATCTTTAAAAAAGGTGCTAGATCAATACCAAACAACTACCGACCAGTTGCGCTGTCTGACATTATTGGCAAGTTATTTGCATCATTCTTATAAAAATAATTATCAAAATGGACAGAGAAAAAAGGAATCACAGTCGTAAGACAGACTGGCTTCACAAAAGGAGTGGGAACTGGGTTCAATCTCTTTTTCTTAAACATCTTAAATCTTGAATCATTAAAAAGAAAAAATATCTTGTCTCTAGCCTTTGTTGATCTCCGTCAAGCCTTCAACAGTGTGAATAGAATGAAAATCTGCAACAAACTTAGGACATGGAAGTGTCCAGAAGATGTACTGCAAGCAATTGTGGCCTTATACTCTGAAACAATTAAAATTCGCCTCAGTACTGAAGGAGAACTTACTGAAGAGATAACAACAGAAAGGGGCATCAAAGAAGGGTGTTCTCTATCCGTGCTACCTTTTAAATTGTATTTAACCGACTTACCCATGGCATTTAAAGATGCAAATATCTTTCCGCCAAGAGTAAATGGATCTCCTATATCATGGGTAATATATGCTGAAGGCCATGTGTTGTCAGATATGATACAGGTTGGTCTACAACGACAGTTAAACCTTCTACAGGACTATTACAACAAAAACAATCTTGCAATAAATGCAAACAAATATCTAAAATCTTGTCATTCTGTTCTAATCCAGGGAAAAAGGGAACAGCATTTTGTTGGAAAGTAGGCAAGGAACAAATAAAAATTACAGAATCCATCCGATACCTGGGAATACCATTCAATATATCAATCAAAAAATGCAAATGGATTCAGACAATGAAATCCAAGATGGAAATGTTAGAATTGCAAGGTATGCTTTTGCATACAAAATATGGAAAATGTACCATGACACTTTTAATCATTTTTACACTCAGAAGGAAACCACAACTCTAATATTTGGAAGTGAAACAGTACTGAATTTAAACTGGTCAATATGGAATGCTCTAGAGGGTCAATTTTGGAGGAAAGTTTTACATCTTCCAGTATGGGTTCCAGTTGTAGTGATTTGATACAAATTAGGGCTACAAACCTTGCAGTCTATGGTCTTATGGAAAACATCATTACTGCGGAAAGCGATTAGGACATCTTCAGCGAAATCATACTATATATTACTTCCAGCATCAACGGCGTATATCCTGGACTTCTAAATAAATGGTATAAGAAATGTCTACAAAAACTGGGAAATTTGGGTGTTCCAATTGATACAATAAGAGATAATCCTTGTGCTGTGAAACGAAAGATAATCAATAGAGACTGGATTGAGACATATAACAAAAGGAGGAAATGCACCTCCTCCTTGAACTTAATGAGGGAAACCTGCGCAGGAAAGTGCACAATAAAATATCTGGTGAGGTTTCCGAGTTGTTATCATCGAGTCCAATATTTATGACTTAGACTGAACCTTTATATGACAAAAGAAAGGTTGCTTTGAGGAACACTGGGCTCACCATGGATGATTGTTGCAGGTTTTGTAAAGTATGAGTCGAATCAATAAAACATATGAAAGTAGGATGTCCAACCTTGGTGACTAAAAGAGATATATTTTTGGGAAAATATGTACCTACAAGTTTAGATATGAATGAGTGGTGGCAATTAATTATCTTGGGTGAAAATCAAATGCAAACCTGTGCTCTAATTGACTTTGTGGATGAAGTACTAAAACAAGGAACAGAACTGTCGGTACAAACACAATGTTCTCTGAGCTTGTGAATACCTTGAGAGACACCTTGTACTAAAAACAATTATGAATGATGATGACCAGAATATTTTATAACTTTACTTTTTGTAATTGGTGAAGAATTGGATTTGAATGAGAAATTTAATAAAACGTTTGTGATAAACTGAATCACAATAAAACAAAAATAAAAAAGAAATGAAGGGGAAAGCTCAGCAGTTTGTATTGGTCTTTAGTTAGTATGTGGTTAGACAAATTCACCACCCTCATCTTCATACTCTCTTCTATGGCTTTTGTACCTGCTTGCAAGAGCATATAGATCACTTTGATGTGCTGTTTGTTTCATTTGTTGACCCTCTGGCCTTTTCTTGTCTTTTTTCCTTCTCCTCTTCCCTATCCATGACCGTACCTCCTCCTCTTGGTTGCTTGCTCTGCCATTCTGACAAAGAAGATGCATTTCTTCTAAAAATTGTTAGCCTGACTGTGGATTTCTCACTCTCACTGCCGGTAGCATCACACTCCCAAGTGAAAGGTAATTCACTCAATGTCCCATCATTCTCCACAGTCAAAACAATTCTTGCCTTGGTCTGTTTCCTAAGAGAATCAAATTGGCGGGCAAATGTATACAACCTGCCTTTCTCATAATCTTCCTTATCTCTTAGAAATTTCGGTTGTTTTCCTTCATTTAACTCTTTGTCATTTGTCTTGGTGTGGGCTTCCATATTGATGTTCAGTTTCTTGCAGTCTTCAATTTGTGGCAGATGTTTATGCATGGTTTTCTTCAATTTTATTTCCTTCTTATTAATATCTTGCTGCAATCAATGCTGGCACATTTGATCAAAATATCAATTAATGTGTTAGAACAGCCACTGGTCGCATCTCACCATTCTTGCAACATTTCCAGGTCTTGTTCTTCAAAAGAAGGAGTTGTCAAAATCCTAAAACCTCTTGGAATCCTGCCAACATCAATATAGTTTTGTAGGGAGTGTTGTTCCAACCATTTACTGTTCGCTTTTTTCTGAGATAGTTCCATTTCTTTCAAATGGGATATTTCATCACTATTAGCAACCTATGAAATGCTGAGATTGTATCTGCCAGTCTTGAGGGTCTCATTAAATAATGTTGTGGCTTGCTCTCTACGAGCTGTATCCCTATCAGACTGGGAACTCATAATGAAATAGTTATATCAATTCTATAGTGCTGTACTGAAGCAAAGTATATACATGATAGTATTCAACCAGGTGAAAGGATCAACGTAAATAAATTAGATGGATCCTGTGTCAGAATTGAAGTTCCTTCAATGCAAATGATTCATTACAATGCACAGAGATATGAGTAAACCAAGGAAAGGGGTTTCTCGCTATATATAATAGGGTGGCAATCGCCGACCCAAAGTTAAGATGAGGCCTGTCCTCATAGACTTTTGCAAAAATTCTATTGTTAAGAACTTGACTTGAGGGAGTGAATTGAATGACATTTTCCCCCCAAAACATGTTTGCCAATACCCCCTCCGACTGGACATTCTGGGAAAATGTTGTTAAAAGATGAAAAAGTTATTAAGAAATGCTGTTTTCATCTTATTCCAATTAATTTTCTGTAGGAGAAAAAGTACACCGAACTACATTGATTGAACACCCGTAGCGAAAAAAACACTTGACTGATTTGTACCAACAGAGAAACACAAAGTATCTCGGTTATTTCTTTTGATAGTTTGGGGTAAATCCGTCCATTAGTTTTTAAAAAATTCAACAGAGAAAAGGGTGACCACTGCTCCACAAAAAAACTGTATATATCTCCCTTGGTGGTTTTTAAACCATACATAAAAGAATGCTCAAAACGCTATTTGAAAGAGGAAAAAGGATGCCATCATATTAGGCTAGAGGTGGGGAAGTGGAAAGGAGGACACCATGTGCAGTTCCCTCATTGGGAGTGGGCTAAGGAGTTAGCTATGGGTAAAACATTTTCAGCTTATCGGGTGTATACTGGGGGAATCTCACAGGATTACCTTGGCAACATCGCAAGACTCAATGGGAATAGAAACTGCATCACATGAACCAAAGAGTGATAGGGGTAATGGGAAAGTGTCAGGGAGGGAAAAGGCAATTGAGGAGGTTGTGGGGGGTAGGAAAAGCAGAGGAGGATACATAGTGAGTACCTGTAAGGATGTGTAGACATTTTAATTTTAATGTTAAGGTGCTTTTTATGTTATCAGTGTAATTGGCTCATTGCTATGCTACCACGGAATCGACATAAGCAGAAATTATTTCTGGGTAAATTATCATGGGAATAGGGAGTGGAAACACATATTTTACACCAGCAGAGATGAATTCTGCTAGGTTGGGACAAGGGGTCTTTCGGAAAAATGTAATGGTGCAGCATGTATGATGGCTCTGGCCTCCATGGTTAGTGGGCCCTGAAGATACTATAGTATAACAAAACCCTTGAAATTCAGTGAAAAATGTTAGTTGATCGAGAGTTAAGGTGAAAAGATTTAATGCAACAAAATCCTTGAAATTCAGCGGATGTGGGAAGTGATCATCTTAATTTGTCATCCCCATTTGCAAACCCCATGAGTACATACATAATATAATTTAAGCGATTTACAATGACATTCACCATTACATCATGGGTGATGGCAAGTTAAAATGGTCATTTCTTACCATATCTGCTGAATTTCAATGGTTTTGTTGCATTATTTATATATGTATATCAGTGAAAAAACTTTGTTAAAGGGACGTTCTGGTTAAAAGTAAAACCAAAAAAAAAACGAAATTCACCAGTTATGGTAAGGTAACCAACCATACCTCATGCCACCACCATGCACTGCTAAGGCTAATACCCATGACATCAAATATGATATGACAAATGTCATTCATGACATTACTGATGACATCACATGTGCATTTAGTGTTTATGCACAGCCTCTACAAGGGATTGTCATTATAATTTTGGCAGACAAATATAAAAAAAATCATTGGAAGAACTATCTTGTGCCAAATAGTTCATTAGATGATGCATTGCTATAAACTCCATTGTGTTACTGACTTCATTCCAGTACATGAATGAACTCAAATACGAATGTAGGCATTCTCTGCAGCATGTGTCATAGAGCTGCAATATTCAAATCCTTACTATATTGGATAGTAAAATGCACTGTCACCCATGTCATAAGTACCTAAAAATGCCTTCCTTACTGCATAATTCTTTTTGCAGTAAAGAAACTTAGACTCTTCTTTCAAAATGTAAAACTAAACAGAACGTTTTTAAAAAGACTGCAGATACCACTAGTGCTAACACTGCACCTATAATTCTTGATGTAGCCACAAGCAAGCATACCAAAAAAAAATATTTTACAAACAAATGTCCACGACAGAGTCTTTCAGAACCTTATAAAAACAGGGGTCAAATCATGCTCAATCCTTAAAACCTACCGCAGAAAACTAATCCTGGAAGCTCTCATAGACAGTGCAATCCTTCTCAAAAAGGACATTATTTATTTTAGATGTATACAGAATGAAACCACTAACACAACTAAGTACTAAACTACAACAAGGATTTTTCAATAAACAGAATATCAACAAAGATAGCTTTGCAAACATCTGGGCAGGTGAGTTGAGTCACACCACCAGCACAGAACTATATTTCAATGAAGACGCATACAAACAAAAGCAAACAAACCCAACTGCCATACATTGCAGTGGACAAGAGTATGAAAAGGTTAATATTACGATCATGGAACAAGAAATGCTGCTCACAAAAATATCCCCAGCAAACTTAGTATCAGCTGTCCATTTCACTCAACCAATATGTCCAGTCTACAAATGGCCGTGCACATCAATGTGTTACATATGCAAAAAATCTTTCACATCTTTACACCAGATCCTCAATCAGGCAAAGTCAATTTTTTAAAAAACTATAACAAACTATACACTCCTGTCCAGTGAGCAAATACACAGGACTACAAGGACATTCATTAACCTGCATTTCTGGACATACTTGTCAAAGCACCTTCCATCATATCAAAATGATAGGAACACACCATTCAAATGTAAGAAATCTCGTTCATAAACTGTACTGTGCCAAAAGTCCTGCTTTAGCACTGGCCAATTTAAATAACATTCTTCTACATGGTACAGCCAAAGAACGACTTTTACAAAGCACATCCAGCGAAAATATTTTGGAAGTGAAACCCACTTACAAAATTCAATATCTTTAGAATAGAGTAGTAAGAACTGATGGCAACCTTCTACTACACACACACAAAAAAGAAATACTAAAGTTTAAAAGCACATCTGCTGAAGCTGAAGTACCAAACCATGTGTGTGTGTGTGTTGCCACAGGACCTTTTATAAAATAGCACAAAAACTGTAGACATAATGTACAAAATAGAAGACAATGAAGAATCCAAGTAGTTCCAATTAGCTGTGTATCTTATAGCAGAAAACAAATACGAAATTACTAACCTGTCAATAATTTGCAGATACTGCACTACAAAACTTGACATCAACCAAATACCTTCAGGGGCTATAACTAATAACTTGGAAATATTCCCACTGCCAAAACCACTGCAATAACGCAACTTGGACGAGAGCATTATAATTCAAACAATGAACCCATTTCAAGCAATAATACGCCTTCAACCAAAAACAGAAAAATAACCTCCCTCTGAATTACTGAAAGGCCTTCATGGCAAAGTAGTTCATTTGCCATTAGATCTCAAGGAAAATGTACAAACTCTGGGAGTGCAACATCCAATAGATAAATCTTTGATTATCCGAGTAAATGGCGTACCTACAAAAGACAAACAAAAATTGGCAGCAACTAGTGGACCTACAGAAAGTTAGAGAAGCCCTGCAATATCTAAAAGACAACAATGAATACAACAAAGAAATAAACATTGAAGAAAACCTGAGGGAAACCACCGAAATAATTCAAGACTTGTCAGGAACTGCCCAATTTCAACTTCTAGATCCTATTACAGAATCCAATATTTAAGACCATTGTACAATTCACTCATTGCACTATAAAGACACCATAGATGATGCACTGAAAACTTCAGGCGAAAGGATCTCCAATCAGCATATGGGAAAAAAGTGTAGAAGCACAAGCCTTTCCTCTACTCTTTCCTACTAGAAAAGGAGAAAGGTACGATGAAAGACCCACACAAATAACAGCATCAGAATACCGCTCTTTACGAATATATTCTGAAGACCCCAGATTCAGACAAAATATAGAATACATATTCCACCTTCTCTTTGAAAGTGAACTAGCAACTCCATGCTACAGAGTTGCACACACATTGAAATCAGGTACCAATTTTCAAAATATGTCTGCTACAAAATTACTACAAAATGTGCAAACGAAGAGGAAGTTTTACAGTGAAGCATTAAAAATCTTTTAGCAAACATGCATGGTTCAAAATAATACTGGTTCCGATGACACGCAGAAGTACACTGTATGATAAGAAACCTTGGCCCATTGTGACATCAAGTTGTGCAGAGTATGCATGGGAAGGTTTGTATGATTTACTACATATAGAAAACAAAAACAAAACAAATATAGACATAAAAACACCAGAAGAACTCTGCTCTCTGGATCCTGTAAATGTATCAAGATATTTTCATCATCGCTTTAGTGCCATAGTACACTTCATTTGTAATGAAACAGTTCCTCTCCTTGGAGAAGTTCTCTATGGGAGAGCATTTTTATGCCTAAACTGTACAATTTCTGTGACAGTGTTTTGTCCGATGATATGTCATCCCAGAGGTCCTGAAGCTCTGTTTTCACTGCTTTGGTTAAGTGGGCTGTGATATATTGTGCAACTGCAGTGGAATTGTCTGCAATGTATTGCACATCACCATTTGCATTCCATAGAAGGGCAATGATTGGATTGTAATTATTGAGGCACTTTGATCCTTCTTTTCTTTTTATGCATTATGTGTTCTTAGGTGATTTACCTTTGACACTATGTCTAACTGAAGACATGAATTTGTTCACTTGACCTGTTGCTGAAACTGGTCTAGGGAAACCAAAGTGGCATTTGGTGTAGTATTTCCCTTTTTTTAAACATTTGGGACGACAATATTTCCCACATTTGTGGCTTTGAAATTGTAAAATGTGTGCATGAAGGTCACTATGTGTTGTTTGTGAAGGGATTTCACAAGTGACATATTTTTGGATGAACTGCAAAACAGTGGCATCACTGTCCTGACCAAATTTAGGAGCATCTTTAATCAATAATAGCATGTGAATGTGTGGTGTTCCTCTGGATTGGTATTCTTTTCGCCAAAAGAAGTGTTGAACTTGTCCGAGGGGATGAACAATCTCATTACAAATAAAGTGTAGAATAGCATTTTAAGCTATGATGGAAATATCTTGATACATTTGCAGGATCTAGAGAGCAGAGATCTCCTGGTGTTTTTATATCTAAGTCTGTTTTGGTTTTGTTTGCTATGCATAGGAAATCGTATAAATATTCCCATGCATATTCTGCACAACTTAATGTAACAAACCAAGTGGGTGGGCCAAGGGTTCTTATCATACAGTGTACATCTCCGTGACATCAGAACCATTATTCTTTTGTACCATGAAGTTTGCTAAAAGATTTGTAATACTTGACTGTAAAACTACATCTTTTTCTTGCACTTTTTGTAATAATTGCATAGCTGACATATTTTGAAAATGGGTACCTGATTTTAATGTGTGTGCAACTCTGTAGCATAGCGTTGCTAGTTCACTTTCAAAGAGAAGGTGGAATATATATTCCACCTTTTGTCTGAATCTGGGGTCATCAGAATACATTCGTAAAGAGTGATATTCTGATCCTGTTATCTGTGTGGGTCTATCATCGTACCTTCCTCCTTTTCCAGTAGGAAAGAGTAGAGGAAAGGCACGTGCTTCTATATTTTTTCCCATATGCTGATTGGAGATTCTTTGGCTTGTCGCATTTGGTACATTTCCAGTGCATCATCTATAGTGTCTTTAGAGTGCAAAGGATGAATTGTATAATGGTCTAAAATATTGGATTCTGTAGCAGGATTTAGAAGTTGAAATTGACCAGTTTCTGGTGACTCTTGAATTATTTCAATGGTTTATCTCTGGTTTTCTTCAATATTAATTTCTTTGTAGTATTCATTATTGTTTTTTAGATATTGCAGGGCTTGTCTAACTTTATGTAAGTCCACTAGTTGTTGCCAAATGTTTGTTGTCTTTTGTAGTACGCCATTTACTAAGACAATTGAAGATTGATCTATTGGCCATTGCACTCCTACAGTGTGTACATTTTCTTTGAGATTTAATGGTAAATAAACTACTTTGCCACTAATGAATTTAACTAATTCAGAGGGAGGTAATTTTGCTGTTTTTGGTTGAAGGCATATTATTGCTTGAATTGTTGCACTGTTTGAATTTTGATGCTCTCATATAAATTTAGTTGTTGCAGGGGTTTTGGTAGTGGGAATGATTCCAAGTTATTTGTGATAGCACGTGAAGGTGTTTGTTTTTTGTCAAGTTTTGCAGTGCAGTAATTGCAAAGTATTAAAGGGTCAGTAATTTCGTATTTGTTTTCTGCAATAAGGTAGAGATCTAATTGGAACCATTTGGAATCTTCATTGTCTTCTATTTTGTAATCTTATATCTACAGTTTTTGTGCTACTTTTATAAAAAGTCCTGCGGCAACACCCACACACATGGTTTGGTACTTCAGCAGAGGTACTTTTAAACTTGAGTATTTCTTTTTTGTATGTGTTTAATATAAGTTTGCCATTTGTACAGTAGTTGCTAGTTTGTTGTAAAGCTATTGTATTTTGTAAGTGGCTTTCACTTCCAAAATAATTTCTCTGGGTATGCTCTATTTCCTCAAGAACTTGTTTGGCTGTACCATGTAGAAGATTGTTATTTAAATTGGCTAATGCTAAAGCAGGACCTTTAGCATAGTAGATTTTATGGACCGGCCCTTTGTAGACTGAATGTTTTGGTTCAGTAGAATGGAGCGTTGATACTGAGTTTTCTGGGGCTATTTTTGTGAGCAGAGTTTCTTGTTCCAAATGGTGTTATTAAGTTTTTTAAAAAAAATACAAACATACAAAATAAAAGGTGTTCCTGAAGTATCTGCAAATAATCCAAAAAAGAGGCTCTTTTCAGAGCCAACCTCAATGGGGAAATGGGGCTCAATATTTAAATGTTCATTCCCCACTGAGATTTTTCGATTTGTCCGCGGACACCACGGTTGTCCGCAGACAGCGTGTATTACATACAGGGATTTTGGGGTTCAGAATCATGCAAATGAGACTGAGCAGAGCAAGGGATTGGTCAATAAGGTTTACTCGGTGTGTTGTGTATGGAGAGAGTTTGTCAGAATGTCTTTTTCCTGAGAGAGGAGCAGATAGCTATGGATGTGTGTTTCAGATTGTTTGGATTTTCGGGAGATTCATGGATAAATTGGTTGTAGGTGCATGCAGATTGCTGTGGAGTGGCTGCACATGTTGGATCCTCTCATGTGGAAGTGCACTGGCATGTAGTGTGTGGAATGAAGTGGCTGGATCTGGTACCTCTCTGTGCTACTTTGGTAACAGAGCATCATCTAGACATTATTATTATTCATTGTGGAGGGAATAGTTTAGGATATGTGTCTGGAATCTCTTTCAATTTGCAATGAAAGAAGGACTTGGGAAAGTCATGGGCATCTACCCAAACTCCAGAGTAATTTTTTCCCGTATTGCACAGAGACAAATGTGGCTGCGTTCTTTTTCATTTCGTCCACAAATGGAGAAAGCAAGGTGCAATGTTAACAAGGCTGTTTGTGCCTTTTTGAGAGATGTTGGTATGTCCTCTTTTCAGAATGAAAATATTATGTTTTGTAGTACACACATTTTTTGCAGAGATGGAGTACATCTTACTTATGCTGGCAATCAGATTGTTCTGCGAAATATACAAAATGCATTGCAACATTTTTTGGATTTACAGCATTCCATTTTGCAGTAGGTGATGACCATTTGAAGTTTTTGAAACACATAAAAACACCACAAAAAGGCTCCTTTCAGAGCCACCACTTCCTCCCATAGAAAAGTGCAATGGTTCTGATAAGGCAGCACCCCCCCAAAAAATAAACGTCCGTGGACTGTCCGTAGACTTCTAAAAAATGCACAGTGCCCTGCACTATTTATTTGTCACTTCTATTTTTAAACTGTGAAAGGCGGCTCTGAAAAGAGCTTTATTTTTTGCTTTTAGTTGTTTTATTTATTTTTTGGTTTTTAAACACGACACACAAGGAAAGGAGGGGAAAGGAGGGTCAGGAAGGGACACCAACCACAGGGATAAGAAAGAGCAGGTGGAGAGAGGAAGATGCAGCGTGGGCCTTATTGAGGTAGGTCGCAGACCTTCTCATGCTCCTTGACCACAGTCTCGAAAGCACTCTGAAGGTACATGCACAATATTGTGACCCTCGAAAGGTAAGGGTCAACAGCATGAATGGCCTGTGAGGCAGCTGGACAGATGTGCTGTCCCACAGGAGTGTCTCTTGTGGTGACAGGAGCGTAAACTGAGGATGCTGCAGAGAAACTCAACGCTACTATGTTTATCGCAAGGTACAACTTTATGAATAGCTCCACCGTGGAACGACTTTAGGTGTCTCTTCATTGATGTAGTACCATAGTTATATGAACCAGGATTGCCAAGACTCAGCACCATGCGGCACTGAGTGCAGATCACCTTGTTTTCACAAGCTTTTGGCTTTCCATCAAGAGTGGTAGATAACTGCCACACCCAACACTCATGATGAGTGCTAGTAGTAGGGACTTCCACTACCTCATCCTCTTCATCCTCTTCATCCCTCTCCTTTGCATCCTCACGCCTGTTCCCCTCTTCAGGCCCTCAGAGACGTGGTGGTGGTGGAGGGGGTAGGGGTGCTGGAGCCAAGGCAGTAGCAGCAGAAGCAATTTGGGATGCCATCAGAAGGTTAATAACAAACAACCAGGAACCAAGAACAGCAACCTGCACAATTGTCCTGTTGTAAATCTTGGAAATCCAAAAGCAGAATGACGATCAGCTCTGAGGTGTGGCCTTTTATAGGGGTGCAGGTGCATGCTCCACAAAACCCGCGCTGTCCGTGGACAGATCGAACACCAAGAAAGGGCTCAAAAAGATCCAAAAATTATGTAGATCACTGGGGACATTGTCTGGGACATGTGCAATGGTGAACGTTTACTGTAAAATACCTTGGATTGCTCCAAAAAGCACTTTTTAAATGTTCGGGGGCCCGGACAGTGTCTGCAAATAAGGACACATGCTCAGTGTGGGAGCGGTCACATGATGACATCACGGACACGTTCGCTAATGGGACGGCTGTCCGCAGGACACCAAATGCGCAGAGACGGTTGTGCGGATGCACGTTGGTGTTCTACGGACAGTATTCGGGTCCCCAAACTAATTAAAAGTGTCACACATGTGCAGAGGACAGTTACGGACAGGCGCAATGTTCGTACGACCGAAGGGTGTAGTGCGCATGTGCGCGGGTATTCTACGAACAATGTTGAAGTCTCTGAATAAAATAAATGTGCATCAAAACTTTGCGGACAGGCACACGGGGTATGTGTTCTACAGATATAATAATTCTGGTTGCGGACATTACGAACAAGGGGGGTGTTCTTAGGACACCCGCATTTTGGGTAATTGCGGACAGGGGGACATCTTTCGTGTTCTAAGGACACCTCCATTTCAATTATGAACAGTACAAACATGTATATTGTCCTTAGGATACCCCAATTTTCGTTAATTGCGGACAGGCGGACATCTTGTGTGTAATAAGGACACCGCCATTTTAATTATGAACAGTACAAACAGGTATATTGTCCTTAGGACACCTCCACTTTGGTTAATTGCAGACATAACAGAAACCTGTGCTCTCTGCGGATGCCCTAGCTGGCTTTAAAAAAAAAATAATAAGACACATGCATGTACTAAGAACACACTTAAAATGTCATTATTGTATAACAGTATAAAAATTACGAAACAGAGAGGGAAGCAGAAACTGAAACAAATACAGGGGAATTAGGTGTTTGGACATGATGTATGGGAGGGGAGGAAGGGATGGAAGTTTCATCATAACATTTTTCTTGCTGGGGAGGGTTTGGGGATAGTTGGCTGGGACATGGAGAGGGGGAACAGGTACATGTGGGAAAGTGATAATTAATGTTTTCTTTAATGTGGTCCTCAACCAACTGTTTTATAAGAATTAAATTGTTCATTAACATATCCTTTTTTAGTTCCATTTGTTTCAGAGGATCTTCTAATGTCTCTCTTGGTATATTATACTTATTGACTGTATGGTCTGTTAAAGAAATATGTTAAGTACACATAAAGTAATGGTTAATAATTGGCGTATATAGAGAAATGTTGTGTCTACCATTAGTATCACTGTCTTCACTCATTTCATCTCATGAGAAATTTTCTTCCAGCCATATATATATATATATATTTGTGTTATTGTCCATAATACAGAAAATGTATAAATTTATGAAATAAATGTAGTGTACTTACGAGATTCCTACAAACTTGTGGTGTTACTGCTGTGTAGGTATGCTCCTGCTTTTTGCTGTGCAGTTTCTGTGAGGTAATTCTGTTGGAGGCATATATATTTTTTTTGTTGGTATATTCCATTATATTGCAAACGCTATTTCATTGGATAGTCAGTGTCTTACATATACAGTTTCCACTTTGTATTTATTATTAAATGAAATGTATTTATGTGGTACTTTTTTAACATGTTTGGTGTTTTTATTATATGATACAATAATGTAAAATACCCCCTGAGTTTTTGCAGTGTTGATTGTGTCCACGTCTGTCCGCGGACATGCGCGCGGTCCACAGGCGTTAAAATCACTAGCAGGGGCAGGGGGTTCAGTATTTTCTATGTTATATGTATGTAAGCTAAGGGAATCCTAGTAAACATTTATCAAATTTATATTATCTATATCTATATTCAGCGAGAAAACTTTGTTAAAGCGGTATTATGGTTAGGTTGAGCTACCAAAAACCTATGAATTTCAGTAAAAGATCTTCGTTAAAGGGACATTATGGTTAAGTTGCGCTACTAAAAATCTATGAAATTCAGTGAAAAAAACATTGTTAAAGGGACGTTACGGTTAAGTTGCGCTACTAAAAACCTATGAAATTCAGTGAAAAAATCCTTGTTAAAGGGACGTTACGGTTAAGTTGTGCTACTAAAAACCTATGAAATTTAGTGAAAAAAAACTTTGATAAAGGGACATTATGGTTCCAAGTAAAACCAAAAAAACCTTGAAATTTGCCAGTTATGGTAAGCTAAGCAACCATAACTCACGCCACCACCATGCACTGCTAAGACTAACACCCAGGACATCAAATATGACATCACAAATGTCATTGGGCCTCATTACGACCCAGGCGTTAAGGGTTAACGCCGTCGTTAACCCTTAACGCCTACTCTGATTTTAACGGCTGCTCTTAGCAGCCGTTAAAATCCATGGCGCTAACCTGCCATGATGCTAATTACGCCACCGTAATTTACGGTGGCGTAATTAGCTCCTTCCCCACTCACATTATGCCCTATGGGGCAAAAATGGGAATGGGGAAGGGAAAATGGGAAAAGGGGATTTACCGCCCCACTCACCTTGGAATGGGGCGGTAAATCCGCCATCCACCATGGTGTAAACATAGTTTACACCATGGTGGTAAAGTTGGCGCAATTAGCGCCTGGGTCGTAATGACCCCGATTGATGTACTATAACGTCCCTTTAACAAAGTTTTTTTTGCTGAATTTCATAGGTTTTTAGTATCACAATTTATCCATAACGTCCCTTTAACAAAGTTTTTTTTACTGAATTTCATAGGTTTTTAGTATCTTAGTATCACAATTTATCCATAATGTCCCTTTAACAACTTTTTTTTCACTGAATATATATATATATATATATAAAACTTTATTTAAGGGACAGTTAAGGTGAATACATTTGGTGCAAAAAAACTTCAAAATGAGGTGAAAAGACTTGAGTTGAAGTGACGTTAAGGTGCAGATTTAACAAGACAAAATCCCTGTAATTTAGCAGGTGCTGGAAGCTACACCTACGTAACTATGAGGGCCCTATTGCGCAGCCTGTAGGCACTACAATGACATCACATCACTGATGATATCACATATGACATCACTTATGGCATCATGAGTGAAAACAATGGTACAGAATATCACGCATGAAAGAGAGATGCAGCATTTAAAAAATGTGTTTCTGTATATAAGGGTGGATTCTTTTGCAAAGCTTGCTTGGAGTTTCCATTTAAAAAACAATCCCTGTGATATGGTGAACTAGCTGAGTAACAATCCCTGTGATATGGCAAGGTATCTTAGTAAGCTGCCTGTGCATTTACATTTCCCAGTACGTCACACTTGTGCATTGATGTTACACTGGGTCTGTCGTCAAAATGTTTCTTTCAGTGACAGGATCTGTTTTCATACAAAGACACCCAGGCATCTAACGGCACAGTCACTACAAGCAAGCACTGAAAGTAGATCAAAGTGTGTTCAATGTTGACAATACTTGCAACATGTACAGCCCTTCAACTTAACCATACTACCTAGCTTCCTCTGACATGTCAGAGGCTATCACTTATGACGTCATATCACAATTTAAGCATGACACCACCTGTGTCTTACTCAATGACTTTAATGGTAAGTAACAGCTTTTGTGAAACATATTTGACTGTATTTGACCATATAGCACAGCTGCATAATACCTTGGATTTTATGAAGGTCTGAAAACAGTTGTCAAACATTCTAAATATTAGTTGGGAAACTATATAAACTTGATATTGTGCATATGAATCTACAATGCCAAGTTCAATCTAGAAAATCCGTGCAAGCTTTGGATGTGTGGAGATTTTAGATTACCAGTTGCACTGCCCCTACCCAGCATATGCAATGGTGAGGGATCATGGTAGTCGTGGTCCAAAACATGTCCTGGAGTGCCGGCTCCAAACCATGCCACTGAAACAATTACATGTTTTGTCTATACAGTGCATTAGCAAAACTAGTCCTGATAACTATGCATCGTGAGGGGTCAGTAATATGAGGTGGACAACTGCTTGTGTTTTTATCCAAGTTAAACATTTTATTAAAGATAAAAAGTGCAAATGAATCCTCATTAAACCCACTCTAGCAAGGAATTTCCTACCTAGTCTAAGGTCTAAGGGGAATACTCCTTACATAAACAAAACCGGCCCTCACACTAAACAGCAACACATTCATAGTAAATCATAAACAACATAAACAAGTGAATAATAAACAACCAGTGCTTTGGATGATCTTCACCTGTCCTGGGTAAATCCCTTCACCAGGATTGTTCAAAGTCACTGGGCCTCATTACGACCTTGTCGGTCCAGGAACAAGGGTGCTGGTGATCGTATAGGCACCCTTGTTTCCGGACCAGCAAATTACAAGTTTGCCACCTGCTGGGGCTGCTGCACCAACAGGCCTGACCCTGCCAGCATATCAGCCCGGTAGGCAGATTCTTCCGGCACAATTAGCAATGGGGCTGGCGCTTCTGTCTCCCTGGGAATGGGGAGTTATGAAATCCAGCACCTGACTTTCCGCACTGCCAGGACTTGTAATGTCCCGGTGGCACCAGGAAGTCAGGTGCCGGTAAAATGTTTTGAGTCTGGTGGCAACCTTCTAGTCGCACTGGCAGGGTAACTGCTGGACTTGTAATGAGGCCAATGTCTCTAAGTGTTCAAATGGAAAAGTAAACTCTTGAATCAGCTCTTGTGAGTTCCAAAGGAAACAAATGTTCATTGAACAAAAATCAACTGGTAACAGTTCTTCAGTTTTCCATTGAAAAGTTCCCCTTCCAATCCGAGCCGGGAAAATGGCACCAATGGTAATCCTGCATATCATTTTTCGAAGATTATGTTGCCACAATTCAAAAATATAAAGGAACAACTTTTACTTCAACAGCTTCCCATGCAGCTCTGACCTCTGCAGTGTATCTAGCATAATTGTCAAGATGCTTCTTCTTAGGGTGTTGCTTTCCTCTTAACAGCCCCCTTCTACTACTGTTACTGTGTGAACAGACTCCTCTTGTTCCACAGTATGTCACTACTTCAGACACCTTTGGTACAACATGCTCTGAAGGTTTTATACACCACCACAGTTTAGGTAGTTCTACCTCCACTGAATACTTTGGAATTGTTAGGTATCTTAAATACAAGATTCTTAGACCTAGACAGGTAGGGAACACACTCTTCTGTCCTGGGCTATAAGAAAAAGGAAACCTCTTTGCCTCTGTCTGTCTTATTGCCACCAATATTATCTGCCTCTGCTTCTAAACTGCTTTTCTTTCCAATTCAGCAGTCTCAGCATTACATTTTGTTGGTTTAATCTTCTTACAAGCAACCTGCTCCCTTCCCCAGCTTCATTCACACATTCCTGGTTCCAGTAGCTACCCTGAAGCTTTATTGGCACTCTTTTAGCTTTGTATAACAATGTCACACTTGCATCAGATGGCACTGGGCCTTTAACAATTTCAAAATCCTCAGAATGCAGGTGGATATATTTCAACAGGCCTGGTTTCACTACAGAAAGGATATGCCCATTGGCTAGGGTAATACTTGTTCTTCTCATCAGTTTAGCAACTTCTACATTTGTACAAATATTTGCTCTGGATGTTACGAGGTCTTCAAAAAAGAAACAGATTTAGGTACACACAACCACTCTTTGAAGAGGATCTTAAAGACCCATAAAGAATTGTATTCCCCTTTGATATCACAGAGTCATATTTTGATTTCAGTTGGGAATTACAATTGTTCACATGCAACCTCTCTTTGATGTATATATGCCGTGTAATAATATGTGAAAGTACGCTTTTCCGTTTCCGAGTGATTTTGATTGATTGATTGATTGATATTTTATTTCTATCGCGCTCGTACACAAGTGTTTCAGAGCGCGACAAGGCAAGGGAGGGGAACAGGGGAGAACAAAACAGCGATCGTACTGACATTGAGAACACACAAGTGCATGGGAGAGGGGGAGGGGAAAAGTGCATGGAAGGAGGCAGAAGTGGAAAGTGCGAAGGAGAGGAGAAACAGATAAATAACAATAAATAAATAATAAAGGCAACAAACAGTGGTAATGCAGCCAGCAATTTGCAAGTGCTAGGTTTAAGGCAGCAGACAGGGTAGGTCTGATAAGGGCAGGAATAAAAAGGGGGGGCTGTATGGGTACAGATACAGACCCCAGTGAAAGGGGTGGCCCGGAAGCAGTGCGGGAGGGTGGCAGGGTGAGCAGGTACCTGGGCTCGAAGGACAGAGGGTGGCCAGGTGCACAGTGCCAAGAGAGAACAGAGAGAACAGGTCAGCAGGGCAGTGGGGCTGCAAAGGCAGAAGAAAAGAGGAAGGTCTTGAGGTGCTTCCGGAAACCGGAGATGGTTCTCTTCACGTTTTAGAGTGGAAGGGAGGCTATTCCAGAGGGAGGCCCCAGCCAAAGACAGAGGTCTACCCCGAGCTCGTTTCTTTGAAAAACTACTGACCGTGAGGGAGTTGGAGGTAGAGGAGTGAAGAGCTTGAGAGGGGAGGTATTTGCAGAGAGATAGCTGAAGGTATTTTGGACCCAGGCCCCAGAAAGCCATGTGGACAATGCAGAGGTTTTGAATGTAATCCTTGCATCCACTGGGAGCCAGTGGAGAGATTTCAGAGCTGGAGAGATACGATCCCAGGGCTTGAGGCCAAGGACAAGTCTTGCAGTCCTGTTC
The DNA here is from genome assembly GCF_040938575.1 of Ambystoma mexicanum. NCBI lineage: Eukaryota > Metazoa > Chordata > Amphibia > Caudata > Ambystomatidae > Ambystoma > Ambystoma mexicanum. Next base: position 654,397,262 of record NC_090933.1, on the reverse strand, counting down.
TGGATTAGTTGCAGAGGGCGGAGAGTAGAGGCAGGTAGATTTAGAAAGAGGCTGTTACAATAGTCCAAGCTAGAGAGAACCGAGCTTGGGATACCATGAGCTTCTGGGGGAAGGAGAGGAAAGGCAGAGTACCTCTGAGGAGATGCAGTCGGAAATTTGACTTTTTAGAGACCTCAGAGATGTGGGCGGAAAAGGAAAAGGTGGAGTCAAAGATGACCCTGAGGTTCTTAGCCTCACAGGTGGGGGTAGGAGGAGGGCCAAGGGAGGCCGACCAGAGAATGAGGGGAAAGGATGGTGAAGGTGTGCCAATGAAGAGGATCTCCGTCCTGCTGGCATTCAGACAAAGATCATTGGCGGAACACCAATCTTGAATGGCAGTTAGGCAATCAGAGATGAGAGAGGGAGAGGAGGTGGCAGAGGACAGCCTGAAAATGAGTTGAGTGTCGTCATCGTAGCACTGTAAATTTGAGCAGAAAGTGGCAATGCAGTGGGCGAGAGTTGCCAGGTATTCGTTGAAAAGCCAGGGCGAGAGGTTAGATCCCTGGGGAACACCACAGGTAGAGAGGAAGATGGAAGAAAGGAAGGACCCAAGTTGGACCTGGGAGGGTCGATCTGAGAGGAAAGAGGTCAGCCAGGCAAGAGCCTGATCATTGATACCCAGGTTTTCACGGAGACGGTTGAGCAGGATGGTATGGTTGACTGTGTCGAAGGCAGAAGAGAGATCGAGGAGGATGAGGACAGAGGGAATGTTAGAGTCAAGGTTGGAGAGCAGATCTTCACGGATGTTCAGGAGAGCAGTTTCCATGCTTCTGGCAGCTCTGAAGCTAGACTGATGTCATGGAGACTTCCAACAGAATTGGAATGAAGGTTAAGCTGAGAGATGGCCAACTTTTCCAGGAGTTTGCCAAGAAAGGGAGTAATGGAAATTGGGCAATAGTTAGCTGGACAAGAAGGATCAGCTGTTGGTTTCTTGACAAGAGAAAGCACAAAGGAGTGCTTCAGAGGGGAAGGATCCCGAGGCAAAGGAGTGGTGGCTACAATCAGCAAGGGCTGGACCGAGGGTGTCAATGTGGTCCTTGATGGTTTTAGAGGAAAAGGGATGAACCTGTTTTGACAAGGCTTTCATAGATCGGACCTGTCTAGCGACCTCGTCAGGGGTGAACAGAGGAAAGGACGAGAAGGATGGTGGGAGGGTGGCTAAAGGAGGGTCAGCAAGCACAGATGGAGAGGGGAGAGGAGGGATATGGGTGGAGAGGGTGGAAAGGATGTCCTGGGTTTTTTTAAATGAAGTGAGAGGCAAGGGCATTGCAAAGAGCCTGGGAGGCAACAGGAGGGGTAGAGACTGCAGCAGGGTTGGCCAGCTCCTTGCAGATTTTAAAGAGTTTGGCCAACTTGTTAGATGCCGCAGAGACACGAGCTTGAATGTGGACTCTCTTCTTGGTGAGAACAGAGAGTCGGTATTGCCTTTGTAGCAGGCGACAGGCCAGTTTGTCAGAGGATGAACAGGAATTCCTCCATTTCTTCTCAGCTGCCCCACACTTATGTTTAAGTGTAGCTAGGTCAGAGTCATGCCAGGAATTACACTTGGCTTTGGACTTCAAACGGATCCTCAGGACAGGGACAAGAGCATCAAGCGTATCAGAAATTGAAGAGTAGAGCAGAGACAGGGCTGTGTCAGGATGTGAGACAGCCAAAGGTGGTGGGGGGGAGAGAAAGTGGCAGCAAAAGCCTCAACTGACACACGCTTCATGGGCCGGATGTCCGAGAAGGTAGGTGGCAGTGTTGGGTAGGCTTGGCTTGGGGGAAGAGAGGGAGAGATGAGATGAGTGGAGGGAGTGATCGCTCCAGGAGAGAGGAGTGGTCAGAGGGATGGAGAGGGGGTGGTCGGAGGAGATCAAGATATCGAGTGTGTGCCCTGCAGAGTGAGTCGGGCCAGAGGGGAGGATGGACAGGGAGAGGGAGTTGCAGAGGTCACGGAAGAGTACAGAGGAGGAGCGAGGAGATGAGGCGAGGGAAGCGCCTATCAAAGAGGAGGAGATTGGCCTGAGGGCCTTGGATCATGACAGTGCCATTTAGGTAGAAATTAATGATGACATTAGAGGAGTCTAAGGAAGCCATGAGAACTTCCTAGCGAGTGCCACCATTAGTGGGAGAGGAGAAGACTGGGCAGAACACAGAGACCATATGAGGAGTCCATAGTTCTGGCGAAGGAACGACAAAGAGGATGTCGGTAAGGGTCTGTCTGGCAGAAGCATTGGAGTAGGTGTAGGCGATAGGAAGACCAGGGTTAGAGGCCAAGATCTCCTTTTTGAACTTCTTCCTACCAGACTTAGTGAGAAGGGAAGGATAGTCAATGGGGAAGCAATTGGAAAAGATAGGAGAAACAGAAAGCACCATTGGGGTGGAAGTGAGGAGAGGATGGAGATACTGGGGGGGGCTAAGGCAGGTAGGTGTGGGACAAAAGAGAGTGGTGAGGTGACTGGGCTGGCAAGTTACAGAGAAGAAACAGCATATAAGCAAAATACAGAGAATTTCGCAATGGGCAGCAAGATTTGACTTTTTAGAACAAAGCAAAAACAGCAAGATTTGTCTTTTTAGCACAAAGCAAAAACAGCAAGATTTGACTTTTTAGAACAAAGCAAAAACAGCAAGATTTGACTTTTTCAATCTTGGAATTGGATGTTAGCAAAAGGTTTTAGGAAGCAACAAGCAGAAAGAACAGTGATAGTCAATGGCAGTAGGAGTGAGTCTATAAGGAGGGAACTAACCTATAGTTCTGGAGGTGGCAAAGTCAAGGCAGTCCGGATTTCTTAGAGAAGTGAGGTGGCAGCATCATTGTGGTTAAGGTGCATGGAGGAACTCAATTAGCATTCCGGAGGCGGACAGGGAACAGAGAGGGGCCTTGGAAGTGGGCCTTTGCTGAGAGGGCCGACTGAAGCCTGCCGGTCCCTGATTGGATGGAAGAAAACACTCAGCAACCAATGGGAGTGCAGCACAGGGAGAGGTGGTTCAGCACAGCCTGCCTACACAACAAAGAAAACCACAGCGGCCATCTTGGAAGGGCAACAAATAGTCAAATAAGCAGCAATAGTAGGAAACAAATTGTGCTTTCAAAATAGCAAGGCAGCTCCAGGTATTAAAAAGCTCAAAAAATGGTTGCACGATGAAAATGCCAAATAAAACAGTCCTTTCCAACAATTTAATGCAAATTTCCTCATTTTTTTTCTTTCTTTTTTTTTCAAATTTCAATGTTTTAGGTTCAATAATTCCCCTGGAGGTGCAGTAATGCACAAAAATTGCACCTATCTAATGGAATGGTCAGCAGCCAGGCACAAACTCCACATGTGCAGGAGAACAACAGATGGCCAGGAGGGTGGAAACAGGACCTCACTCCCAGTGAGAAGCAGATGAAAAAAGAGAGAAAACCACGCCCTTCCTAACTGGAGCCAGGTGACGACTCCTGTTACTTAAAACAATCTGACAATGGAAAATGAAAGTTTTTCTTTTACACGCAAGCATTTCAACTTGCTTCAGAAGTGTGCATGATACATTTTCATTGTACGCCAACCTCTTCACAACAACTAACAGGGCCTCATTACAACTCAGGCGGTAAGGGGTTTACGGCGCCGTAAACAGCGCCGACCCTTACCGCCTGAGTACGAGGTCCCTTAGCGCCATGGAGATCTTAACGGCTGCTTTTTGCAGCCGTTAAGATCCATGGCGCTAAGGGACCATGGAGTTAATTACGCCACCGTAATTTACGGTGGCGTAATTAACGCCTTCCCCACTCCCATTATGCCCTATGGGGCAAAAATGGGAATGGGGAAGGGTAAATGGGGATTGGGGACTTACCGCCCCGCCAAGATCGGAATGGGGCGGTAAGTCCGCCAACCACCATGGCGTAAACGTAGTTTACGCCATGGTGGTAAAGTCACGGCCCAGGCGGTAACTTACCGCCTGGGTCGTAATGAGGCCCACAGTCTTTTACTTGCTCCCACTCTTACGCAAGTTAATGAAGACCTGGTAACAGTTACCAGGACGGGTTTGAAAGTGAACCTGAACACAGAGCTTCACTCATCGGCTCTAGGAACACTGCGGTTGCAGGCTGCTTCCACTTCCTGACTTCTACTCCTTCTGCTACAATGTTAGGCACTTGTGGGACCCACACCCCTCTGCAGCATGGGTGTCTCCAGTCTGCCTTAAAAACAGGGAGTCTCCTTTACTCCTCTGTCCCTCGACTTGCTTCTGTACGTGGGCCTCGGTATGTAGCACAATCACGGCTCTGCAATCATTGCCACTAAGTACACCTAGGAATACCTTCAATCACGGCACGTCTCTCTCACTGCAGCCATGACAAAAAAGAGTTTGTGAAAACAGGACTCTCTCACTACTTGCAGTTGACATCTGCTTTTCTCTTGCCTCCGCATCCCTTGCTCTTCTCCTTCTGCTCCTCTTGCCATCCTTCCAGTTCCATTCACTGCTCCTTCTACCGCTACTTATGTTATACCTATTAGGTGGGGTAATTAACTTCAGGTGCAGGCCTTGATTGTTAATTGGCTGACCCTGGCAAAGAAGGCCCAATTGCCTGTCCTTCACTTCTACATGCCTCTTCATCCCTCTTCTTTGTCTCAGTCCCAAAGGGATTCTAGAACATGTTTATTTTAGAAGAGTTGGCTAATTCCACTTCTTTTAAATAATTAAGGGTAGATTTGAATCCCTTATTATTTTTAAAAGAGGGATTGCAGGTTTGAATCTGATTAGCACAAGAAGGTGTAGAGAAGGCAGCATTTCTGCCATTTCGTGTACTATGCTTTTGGTATTGAGGAGGATTTATGTTTTTAGCGATACAAATGATTTGTTCTTTTGACATAATATGTTTTGAATCAACCACCTCAGAATTTACCATCTCAGTTTCACTAGGAGCTTGAGAGATGTTAAAATGACGATAAGTCATAATCTCTTCTGGCATGGTCGTAAGAGCATCCCTTTAACAGGAGAAATACAGTGTCTTATCCTGCAGATTCCCCTACCTACCCTGGGCCCTGTCTCCATGATCCTCGATCCTTTCAGGGGTTTTGTGGCATTAAATCTGCACCTTAAAATCACTTCAACTAAAGTTTTTCCACAGAATGTCACCATGTTTGTTGCACTGGATGTACTCATCTTAACTGTCCTTAACTAAAGATTTCTCATTGAATTTAAAAAGTGTTGTTATGCCATACCTCACCATCTGCAATGCTGCCTTTTTCTTTTCTCACATAACTGATGGCATTCCATTTGTTATTAACATCTGTTCTTCAGCTACGCAACATAAGGTTTATCAAGTATTTCTTTTTTGTATCCCCTATATAAGAAGTGATTACTAATTGTGTACTATCATAGAGGAATAGTGAGGTGGGGGTTAGTGTGGGACTGTGATGAGAAATAGCAATATGATTGTTGTTGTGGACTGTGATGAGGAAGAGTGAGGCTGTTTTAGTGGCGACTGTGATGAGGAAGAATAAGTTGGAGTTAGTGTGTTACTTGAATGAGGACGAGTGACGTGGTGATAGCGAGGATTTGCGACCTACAGAACATTAAATCATGCCTACTTCACTTGTGAAGAAATATACCTCATACATCACAAACCCCAAACTCCTTTTAAGGGATACCAATATATCTAAACATTTAAAAACATTATAATAATATGTGAATCGAGATGTAAGAAAGTAGTGTGACGAGGAAAAGGGATGTGCTGATAGGGGGTCCCCAATAGACACACTGGAAGAAAAACTTTGCTCATGCCTACAGCACAAACTGCTGAATGGATTTTCACCAAATTTGCGGCAGCTTGGTCCTAAAAGTGTGCTTTTGTAAATTTGGTGTAAATCTGTCCTTTTCTTTTAGAAAAGGCAAAATGTAGATGACACACCATTAGAGATATCTGGGTCTGCTTTGCTGACCCATTTCCCTGTTCGCTCCATGAACAGGACTCTGATTGGTTCGGTGGCCCGCGTGATGTCCGTGGACAACCAACACGCCTGCTGATTGGCTGGATGGTAGCGTGATTTGTGCATCACATTTTCCCGCCATATTGTATCCACAGACGAACAGGGCTGGGAAACATGTTTTGTGGTATGTGGTGTTGGGAAGAGGGGTTGGAAAGGGTGGGGGAGTGGAAGATGGTTCATATGATGTATTTGTTTAGGTGGAAGAAGACTGTGTTGTGTCCGTGGCAGTTGGCAGACACTGCGGCAGTTCACAGGTAGTTCCTCAGGCGAGCAACTTATCTGGTGACTGCAGGCAGGCTTCATTAGGGTAGGGGTGGAATGTAGATGATATGAGGATGTTTGTATAGGCTGTATTATGCTGTGGTGCTTGTGGCAAGCCCCTAGAGTCTGCCCACTGGTTGAAAGTACTGCAATAGTATGTGTACAGAAGTGGACAGGGCCTCAGACGGCTGGCTTATGTTTGTGGGTTATGGCCACTGGACAGATTCTTGGGTGCATGGCTGTATTATGCTGTGATTGTTTTGGCCAGCTACTAGACTCTTGGGTGCATAGCCAGAGGCCAAGAGTCTGCTCACTGGCTGGAAGTACTGTAATAGTATGTGTACAGAAGTGCACAGGGCATGTGGCATCTGGCTTATTGGACTGCCCCGAGAATCTTGGGTGTATAAGAGTCTGTACATTTGGTGCAAGTGGTGTAATAGTATGTGAATTGAAGTGGACAAGGCCTTGGGTGGTTGCCTTATGTGTGTGGGTTGTGGCCACTGAGCAGTTTCTTGGGTGCATGGGTGCATTGTGCTGTGGTGGTTGTGGGTAGTCACTAAAAGGTATGCTTAGTGATTGCAAGTACTGCAATAGTATGTGTGCAGAAGTGGACAGGGCATACGAGAGCTGCTTTATTGGACTGCCCCGAGATTCTTGGGTGCATGAGAGTCTGCCCACTGGGTGCAAGTACAGGAACAGTATGTGTAAAGAAGTGGATGGGTGTCAGGTGGCTGGCTTATGTGTGTGGGTTGTGGCCACTGGGCAGATTCATGGGTGCATGACTGTATTATGCTGTGTTGGTTGTGGCCAGCTACAGAGTCTGCCCACTGGCTTGAAATACTGTAATAGTATGGGTACAGTATGGACAGGGCGTGTGGCAGCTGGCATATTGGACTGCCCCGAGATTCTTGAGTATATGAGAGTCTGTGCACTGGGTACGAGTACTGTAATAGTATGTGAACAGGAGTGGACAGGGAATGTGTCAGCTGCTTTATGGACTGCCCCAAGATTGTTGGGTGTATGAGAGACTGCCCACTGGGTGCAAGTATGGTAATAGTATGTGTACAGAAGTGGACAGGGTGTGTGGTAGCTGGTTTATTGGACTGCCCTGAGATTCTTGAGTGTATGAGAGTCTGTGCACTGGGTGTGAGTACTGTATTAGTATGCAAACTGAAGTGGACAGGGCCTCAGGCGGCTACCTTATGTGTGTGGGTTGTGGCCACTGGACAGATTCTTGGGTGCTTGGCTGGCTGTATTATGCAGTGGTGCTTGTGGCCAGTGACAGCTGGCATTCCCCACAATTATAATAAACTAACCAAATAAGAGACATCAATGTAAAAGAAAAAGACTTTATATAAAGTTAAAATGGGGCATGCAGAGGACTCTGCTATTCTGAGAGAGCTCTGCCCAAAAAAACAAAGACTACATGTTATATTAAAAAAACACATCATCTATGATGTGTAGTGGGGGCGTGTCTTAAGAACCATGTAAGAGGACGTGGATTCGGAGGAGCTCCCGTCCATCCGACATGGATCTGACAAAAAAGTGCACTTCAGTGTGCCTGTGGTGGCCAATAGAAGCATCCCCATATGTGTGAACCCGAGGAGACCAGAAGTCTGAAATCAGATGCCAGGAGAATGTGAAGGAAAGGTGTCTCCGGTACGAAGAAGTTGAGGAGGTTCGCACTCGTAAAGAGCTAAGATGGCAGATGCCGCGAGAACAATGGGCCCCGGACCGAACCAACACAGTGAGCAGCATGGGCGATCGGGGCTACTAAGCACCGAAATGCCGAGGTGGGGCCGTGGCGCGGAGCGGCACACCAGTTGCACTTCAGGCTGAGGTCTGCATATCATCCCCAGGTGCCATCGGCCATGAAGGACCTACTGCACCCCGGAACGGAGTTCGGAGAAGCGTGCTGTCCGTGCCCCCCCAACACCAGTGTGGAGGAGCATGGCTTCAGAAGTGCCCAGCAGGTCAGACGAGGAGAAGACTGGTGGGAAGAGCCTTCTGCAGAGTGTCGCATGCAACAATGTTGTACAAGAAACAGGAGCTCCGGTACGGGCTGTGTGCAGAAGGCGCACATCAGCTGTAGCTGACACGGCAGCCCGAGAGTGGAGGGGACCTGAAGTTACATGCAGCGGACAGGCTGGGACAGCCTGCAGAGGCAGCATCAAGCCCCTCACTCACCCGCGACCACCACCCAGCAAGAGGGACCAGCTGGGGTTAGCGTGCACTGAAGACTTGCAGGTCCGTATATAGGCTTGCAAGCGGATAGCCCCCACAACAGACACTGAAGCAGATAACAGGGCAGCGCTGCGTGAGACGGAGCGGGCCACAGCTGTGCCCCAGGGGGAGACAATAGAATAGGGCCTGCAAGAGCTGCTGAACAGCAGAGCCCTGCTGTAACATCAACGTGCACACCCAGACTGGACCCTGAGGCCTGGCTGCCACATGTAGTGTTATGCATGGGAGGAAACACAACCTGAGTCATCCCATATACAGTTGTGGACCCAAAAGTATAGGTAAACGGGACAGCAGAGTGGATTCAGGGAAGTGCTGAGACTCAATAGAAGGGACCCACCAACGGATAAACAACTGGGGGCGCCAGACAAGCTACATACCATCCGAGGGGAGGTGCCTCATAACGGCCACAACAAGGGCATGATCGCCTGTAATAAAGATAAAAGGCAGTGAATGCTGGACTAACGGTGACAGGAAAGGTCCGGGCAATAGTCTACAGACACAGGGTCTCAGAACGCATGAGACGTGAAAGCTTGACACTGAGGCAACCCACACACTCGAAATGTCGGCTAAAGGGGCAAAATCCAAAGTAAAGGAGTCATCGCTGGACATCTTCACTAAACCAAGTCAAACCGGAGAAGGAGCCAGCCCCAGTGGGCGCACCCCACAAGGGAGAGACAAGGAACCAAGAGAAGATCAGAGAACCCTGGAGGCCATTGCGGCACTGAAAACCGCCTGGGAGATCAAACTGTACGAAGTGCAAAATTCCCTGGAAGCCAAAATAGACGCGGTTAGTGTGGACGTCAATCTGTTAAGACAATATGTCAGGGCCATAGCCGAATGAACCAGCATGCTGGAAAAAGAGATGAAAGCACCACAGAAACCAGCAAAGAAAATAGAAGTGAAATACATATTCTGAAACAGAAGGTGGAAAATCTAGAAAACAGGGTTGATGAAGTGGAAGGGAGGGCGAGAAGGAACAACATACATTTTGTGGGACTACCGGAAGGTGAGGCGAACCCTGACCCCACCGAGTACATAGAGGCCATGATACTACAAGAGATAGCCGCGGGCACGCTATCTCAAGGTTTCGCAGTAGAAAGGGCACACGGGGCCCAGACAAGGAAACCACCGCCCGGAGCCCCACATTGCCCAATCATAGCCAAGATACTGTGTTATAGAGACAGATAAAAGATTCTGGAATATTTCAGGAAGGGTGGAACAATCTCTAGAGCGCCAGCGTCCATCACGGCATATCTAGATTACACATTCCTGGTACAAAAGCGACGCTTGAACTTCATATCGGTTAAGAGACAGCTGCAAGACTCTAACTTGAAGTACAGGCTGCTCTATCCAGCAAGACTCAGGGTCCAACATGGCGGCAAAGTACTCTTCTTTGGGACCCCAGAAGAAGCGACCAAGTGGTTGGACGGGAAGAACTTTTCAGATGAAGCAGCAGACCGCGCAATGGAGGAGAATGATAAGTGAACCGCTGTTTTATCCCTCGATTAAGATAAGGGGCTGGGAATGAGGGGTTGATGTGTAGGGATGGCCACTGGGAGTGCACTGGAGATTAAACACGGGGCGGCAACGTAGTCTGCGGCTTTACCCCAATAGCGTAGTTTAGGTAGGATATTGTAGTGTAATATCCACCTGCAGCGACCTTCACCTGCAGCTGCAAGGTGGAGGTCGAGAAGCAGGGGAGCCCGAGTTCCAGGGATAGAGCTGGGCAACAGTTGGGGGGAGGGGAGTTGCAAGGGAGGGCAATGGGGGGCAGCATGGGAAGTTTGGCGGGGGGAGGGAAAAGGGCAAGGGGGGAATAATGACGAGGATATGGGAGCATATCATGGGTTGCCCACAAGCACTGTCAATCTTGTACAGGAAGAGGATGGGAAGAAGGGCGGGCGGAGTAGGATATAGCTGAGATGTGGGATCTTAGAATTGTGACCTGGAATGTCAGGGGGTAAAACACTTATATCAAGCACAATAAAGTTATGGTGTACATACAACGGCAAAAGATAATGTAAATTACACTGGGAGAGATTATGCAACCTCAATTATAGGAAATACATAGAGAGGCCACATGCGGAAGGAGATAAACCAGTCCGTTTACTAGCCCGGTCGTGAGACCCCAAAAAAAGTGATCCGAGAGATGCGTAGTGAGGAGGGCATACTGGTAGGGACACAGGAAGGGGTGAACGAGTGCTTTCAGAGAACTATAAGAAATTATATGCTGAGAAAGTAGAGGCAGAGGAAATGAACATGAATGAGGTGCTGGAGGACATTATCCTGCCTATGCTTCAAGCAGAGGAGAGGGAGAGGCTCGAGACACAACTGGAATTGGACGAATATGTAATCCGTAACCTCCCCACTAATAAGGTGCCGAGGGCCCGACGTCCTCCCAAGCACATTTTACAAGACCTACACAGTAGACCTTCTTCCAGCACTGCTAGCCATTCTGAACAAAGCATTAGAAAGGGGAAAGCTCCCAGAGACTATGAGGGAGGCGATCATTATCCCGCTTCTCAAACCGGGTAAAATAGACACCGACTGCCGTTCTTACAGATCGCTGTCGATGTTAAATCAGGATAGTACGATTCTCATATAGGTAATGGTGAACAGATTGAAGCCACTGATCAGCACCCTAATACACAATGACCAAACGGGATACGTCCCCCAGGGGAGCATATCTGATAATCTCAGGAGATTACATCATATTATAGACCAGACCACTGGAAGCTCCCAAGAACTGGCAATAGTCTCACTAGATGCAGTCAAGGCTTTTGACTCAGTCAAGTGGCCCTGGCGACTAGCAGTCCTAAAAAAGTTCAGGATGGGACCAGTGTATCACCAGTGGGTGAAGCTATTGTGTAGTGCACCGTTAGTGAGAGTGCGAACAGGAGCGGTGGTCTCGCAAAGGTGGAGGTTAAGCAGAGGAACCAGACAAGGCTGCCCCTGGTCCCTGATGCTGTTCATCCTAGCACTGGAGCCACTGGCGTCGTACCTTAGATACCAATATGGGGAGGTGGGAATTACTACAAAGAGCGGTCAGCACCTGATATTATTGTATGCAGATGACATGTTATTGTATCTGAAATATTCTGAAGAAAACTTACAACATATATTAGAGGTACTAGATTGTTACGCACTATTATTGGGCATAACGGTTAACCCAAGGAAGTCCACGATATTCCCGTTAGGGAGATATAAGGATATGCCCAAGGAGGAGCTGCCAGTGCAACAGATTGACTGGGCAGTAGATACATTCAGATACCTGGGGATAAATATGTTTCACAGAGTTGAAGATGAACACAAGAATAACACAGAGATGGCAGTGGAGGGGATCCAAAGCAACATGGCATTCTGGTTGAGGTTGCCCCTAACCATGATGGGGAAGACAGCATTAATCAAAATGATAGTATTGCCCAGGTTGTTGCATAATTTCGCAAATGTCCCATATTTTATACCAAAACGTTTTTTCAATAAACTCCAACATATCTGTAGGGGGTTCATCTGGCACAACACCAGGAATAGGGTTTCCCTGTGGAAATGACAAAACCCACACGAACGGGCAGGTACTAAACTACCCAATTTTGAAGTATACTATTTGGCGAGCCAACTCCAATATGTAGCTAGATGGCTCTCTGAAGATACCACAGCAGAGTCCAGACTATTGAGAGCGGAATTTGCACCGTACTTCCTGAATGAATGGATGTGGACAATGGAGCCACCGACAAGTGTGAGGACAGCACTACTGACCCAGGGAAGGAAGATCTGGCAGAGGACTTGTAGGAAACTGGGAAGCCAGACACCATACTCCCCGCAGGTCCCTTTAGTGACACTGCGAGGGATAGACGATCAGCTGAGATGCGCCATAAGGAAATATTGGAAACCAGTAGGGGTGACAATGGTAGGGGACGTGTGGCAGGAAGGTTGCGGGATAGAGTTTGATAGTTTAAGGGAGGACACAGGCTTACACAGCGAGCAGTATATCATGTCTGTGAGGTTGATAGCTATGTTTAAAGAAACGTGGTCAGAAGTAAAACTGGCCCAACACCCAGATGAGACCTTGGAAATGTTTCAAACGGTGTCAGACGGGGGACACAAGGTTTCTAGAATTTACAAATTATTGATGCCTAAGGTGGGAAAAGAGGTGGTTCAGACAAGGCAAGATTGGGAGGAAGAAAGCGGGGGGAGAATGAGTGACGGCCTATGAAAGGGTGCAATGGTACCATAAAAAGGTGTTGAGGAATGCCCAATTACAACAAATTTGATTTTATATCACTCAGAGAGTATATATGACCCCCAAGAAAATTGCCAAGTTTGCAAACGGAGCTATACAGAGATGGCCGAAATGTGGGGAAGAGAATGCTGGGATGGTACACATGTTCTGGGCTTGTCCAGAAATAGCCAGATATTGGAAGGAAATAGCAGACCGGCTGGCAACCAAAGGGATTGTACTGGTAATAGACACTCTGTGGGCATGTATGGTGGAGGGCTTCCCCAGAACGCGTAAACTTATGCATGTGAGTAAGCTCAAAGACCTGGCCTATATTTTAGCTAAACGAAGGATAGCCATGGGATGGAAAGCTCAGGCGAGAGCCAATGTAGAGACTTGGTGGAGGGACCTCCTGCAGTGGGCAGAGGCTGAAACAGTGGTCTGGAGGGAAGCAGCATGCAAAGGGAGTGAAGAGGAAGCAGGAACATTGATGGCATGGCAGCACTTGATTGCATCATTGACGGGCTTGGGATCTGACAAATTGGACATGGATAGCTCCCAGGAATACGGAGAAGAAGAAGAGACCGTTGTGGACTAATGGACCATGATGGCTCCTCAAAGAGACTTTACTGAGGGGAGGGTAAGGGGAAGGGGGAGATGGGGTTTGAATAGTTATGCACCATGCTTGGGTGCACTGTTTGTGTGATTTTAAAATGATAAAAACCAATAAAAACATTAAAAAAGAAAATAAAATCTATGATGTGTACTATAGGGAATACATTAAGTCGTGATTATTGGACAAAGGGGACAGGACAGTATTGATGCTGTTAGGTTGGTGCTCCTGGTTTGTTTGATGCAGAGCTGGCAACTTCGTGGAGCTGGGCTCATCTGGGTGGGGTGCAGAGTCAGGCAATGTCCACGTCGCTGGGATTTACTCTATCTAACATTCGCCCTTTTTGGCCACACATATCTTAGCATAAATCATAGATCTTAACAATATATGGATAATCAGACATTTGACCTGAACGGTAAAAAGTAAGAGTACATGGGTCCAGGAATCTTATCTACTGCAATATTTCAGTATCACATTGATCAATTGTTTCTTTAGATGTATTATGGGTGTTCTTACTGTTTGTTAGTACAAGGAGAATCTATGGCTACACATGGGATTAGTGTTAGGGGTGAACTGGAGTGGCACACGGGTTATGGGCATGCACCTGTCACATCAAAAGAGGTGCGAGGTCAGGGGGATTGTGGTCTGTATTTCTTTAGTAGGGGTCTGCTGGTGCAGAGGCAGGTTTGTGGAGATGGATAGTTTTTTCCAGGACCAGGCTTCAGCCCGCTAATGCACAGGACAGTTATGTAAAAGGAAGAAGAGCAATACAGTGTTTGGCTTGTTACTTTCTGCACCCAAGCTTCTGTGAGAACAGGACAGCCGCGAAGACGGCAGAGGGGAGTAGGTGGGGAGTTGGCATGCTGGTTGTGCACAAAGGATGAAGGGGAGAGGTGCAAGCCTGCCTTCAACGTTCACATGAGGCCTACTAGAAAATGGTGTTAGTAGTGAACACAAAATGGAGTTTCGTGGCTTATGAGTCATTCAATGGTGGCTCCATGCCTTGGCCAGAGGTGCGCTGCCGGCCACGGAATTAGCATATCATGTGTGTTGTTGGGAATGAAGGGCCTGGGAGACCCTTCCTCCCTTACATTCCCCCCTTTTGTTACTTATGTAACAAATACTGCAACTCTCCCAAACGTCTCCGTTCAGTTTCTTCAGCTGCAGCTTTGTCCCAAGCTGGGGTTCCTTTTCTTGGCATCCAGGCCTGATATACCGCCCTTAGGCACTCCCCCGCCCGTGCATATTCATCAGGGGTGCACGTCATGTAGATACATCCCCCTCCAGATCTACCCATACTTCATCATACCACTCCAACTCTCGGGTGTCCTTAATTGTTGTGTGCCAGTGCGGTTCTGCAATATACCCAGTGTTATAAATAGCAGTCATTCTATATTTTGGTTGTGAATCTTCTCTCATTTGGACCTCAGCCTATTGTGTTAACTGCACTGCTCCTGCTGCGCTACCTATTGTCACCATCATCATTGCGCTGTTAGGAATAGACTTTGCACAACACCTGAGTCCCATTTGGCACACACAAAACATCAGCAAGAAAAAGACGATGATGGGTATCAGTAGCTTCACTGTCATTCCAGGCCATGTCCGGACCCACTCAAACAGGGTGTCGAACCACATGCTGGATTACACTTCTCCTTCTTCCTTCATTCTTTCGCTGGGATTATGCACTGCTGCTATCACATGCGATAATGTGCCGTTATCCGCGTCGGCAGAGGGTACGAATGTGCAACATGCACTCCCGAATTTTTCGGCAAACACCGCCGTCCATAGCAGTTAGCAGATCAAGGACGTAGCGGTTTTGCATGGTCATTAACCACAGGGCTCTCAGGTCCTCTTTAATGACATTGAATCCTTCTTCTTCCATTTTGCATTTGCTCAAGCTTGGATGCTTGGATAAAGAGATGCGGAAAACGTCTTAGCTGATGTAAAAAGCTTCAACTTGTCGGGGATTTGCACCAAAAGTTCAGAGGATTCTGTGGAGATGTAATTTGATGATCTGCGCTTTCGGGACACTGTGCTTTGTAGTTGTTCTTCATATAAAACGTCATAAGTAGGGAGTTCTTCAGTTGTTAATGGGGGTGCCTGGGAGATTTTTGCTGGCACCCTCTTGCCTTAGATGTGACTTTCTGGTATCACCATCAGGGCTGAATGCAGTGTTGCCAGAGCGCAGATGCCCCTCCATGACTGTGAAAGGTGCAGGTACGCCTGTTCCTTTTTTCATGTCTGGAATGATGAGAGTTTTGCTACAGTTCTTGTCTGTTCCTGAAGGCACGTTCCCTTCACCGTGGAAGCACAGTTCATAAGATATTTCACGCTATAACTTGATCGGTTTCTCAAGAGCTGTTACTCATGTGAGTTTGGCGATGTGCTGGGAACATATTGGAGTGCATGTGCTTTTGATCCATTGTAGCTTCTCTACCGACAGTCCTCGCAACGTCTCTGCGTTACATGTTACTTGCTCTTCATACCATTTGATGTCAGAAAACCTTGTCCCTTGTATTACAAAAAAAGGCTCCTTCATGCTGATTACTCCTTGTGGCTTGTTGTAGCATATTTTTGTGTTTTGCAGCATTTGTAGGGTAACAGTGTGTGCTTGATATGTGCTTTTAATGCTACACAGTGCACGCTGAATTAGACACTGATCATCCACAATAGGTGCCTCTTGTGCAACAACACCTTGGGTGTTTCCTAGCATTGGGGAATCAAGGAGCACACATAGCATCTTTCGTTGGTAGCCTGCTTTGCCATTGTGCTCATGGCTGCATACCATTTGTTGGACTGGTGCGGGTGGCACAAGTCTTCTACTGCATCTAGACCCAGGCTGTGATATTCGTCATACTTTTTCCGTGCCGCCCCCTTTTTTCACCTCCTGTTCCCCCCTGGACCATTTTGTATTTCTAGCAGTTCTTGATATAGGATTAGGAATATTCCAGCCATTACCTTGTCCCCCCTTTCTTCACCTTGATTCCCACCCACTTTTGTTTTTTGGTGTTCATCATTTACATAGTCGTTGCCTGAGGTAGTTAGTGTGGTCGTATAGAGGTAATCATATCGCAATGTATATATGCGTGAGGGTTGGGGTCATTCATCTTGTACACATTGGGCCTCATTACAATGTTTGCGCTCCGGTAATAATGGTACCGGTAAGGCCATACCGGCATCCATTACCTGCCCGTTGTATTAGGACCCTAGATGCCGGTATGACCGGCATTGGCAGGGACCCACTGTTGCCATGCACCACCATACCGGCAAGCGTGCAAGCGCGCAGGTCCCGTGCCAGTAACACTGGCATGCCACAAGGAAGAGGACATTACGAGTCGCACGGACATGCACATACCAGCATCCAGATCCCGGTAAGAAGGGCCACCATGATGCCGGCAATACCGGCGGATCACCCGTTAACTGCAATCTCCTGTGTTCCCAACTGTCACAGGTGCACACAATCAGCACAGGTGGAGACAATGGAGTCAGGCCCAGCACAAAAGGAGCACACCCACACACCACACGCCTTCCCACACCAAAATGATCCCACTTGCTGTTGCGATTTTGGGGCTGGAGGACATGCCTGCATTGCTACTCCATGAGCAGCAACTACAACAGGCACTACAGAGGAGACACAGGAGGAGAAGGAGGGTGAGACATTCCCAGCAAGTCCCACCAGTGCAGGCAGTGGTTCCACCGAGGCAGCCACCAATCCCTCGCACCAGGGCAAGTCCATTCAACCTAACCCCTGTGCAGATTCTCACCCTGTACCGCCTGGACCGGGACACCATCACCTCCATTGTGGACATGATGCAGGACGACATAGTCAGCCTGATTGAAATACGCACTGCCATCCCCCTGCAACTGAAGGTAGTGTTTGTGCTCCACTTCCTGGCCAAAGGCACCTACCAGCACACAGTTGAGCAGCTGCATGGCATTTCACAACCTTGTTTTTCATGCATGCTGAACCAAGTGCTGGATGCCCTCCTGAAGCACGCAAAGGACTACATATCCCTACCACAGACTGCTCAGGAGGTGAATGACTCAAAAATTGCTTTCCATGCACTGGCAGACATGCCTAATTGCATCAGTGCCCTTGACTGCACCCATGTGGAATTGGTGGTCCCTCATGCCATGGAGGTGGTGTACCGCAATCGTAAGCTATACCACTCCATCAATATGCAGATGGTATGTGACTCTAGCAAGATGATTACACATTGCTGTGCCTGATACCCTGGATCAACTCACGGCGCAATGGTGCTGCAGAAAGCCTCGCTACTCCACTACATGGAGCGACATGCTGCACGACGTGTCTGGCTGCTGGGTAAGTCGGCTGACAGGCCCATGGTAATGAATGGGGGGAGAAAAGCATGTACCACCTGGGTGAGTCTGGACGGGGAGAGATGCATATACCACCTGAGTGAGTCTGGGGGGGAGAGATGCATATACCATCTGGGTGAGTCAGGGGGGGAGAGATGCAAATACTGGGGTGGTGACTGTACACTGTCTATACTGCAACACACTATGCCCCTATACATCCCAACCTGAACATGACATTGAAAATATCATCCAACTTACTGTGGTGGCTCACCAATGCTAAAATGTCAGACTAGCAAGCAGCCCACACGCCTCATCATGTCCACTGCACATCATCACACCGTACCCTCAGCAACACAAATCAGCAGCATGCAATCAGTAAGCATAATGTACATGACCGCATCAAAGCACCACACAGTTCATGCAACCATGAGAGCGCATGAATAAATCCCACCCAGGGAATCCACTGATTGTCACTGGCCCTCCACCACAGTAGCGCTTCATGCCACCATGGCCAAATGAACAGATGAATGACAATGCAATGACAAACTTGTGACAAGACTGCTAGTAGACCTACATACCAAGTAGTCAACATCACCTATATGAGTGTGATTTGAGTGGAAGGCATCCACAGTACATGAGTACCACCATGCAAGTAGACACCCTGCATCATCATAGCATTATAGTAATGGAACCCCACAACTGTGGACCATACCACCGAACACATTGTTGCATATTCACATGTGTGCAGACGTCCCGGGACATGTGCATAGCATCATCAAATCGCTACAAGCATGAGAGTGCAAAGTACATGTGAGATGGTGGTCATCAGCCTGAAGCACCAAACATTTGCCAACATGATTTTTGTCACATCACCTGCCACACATCCCTCACAGGTGCCTACATCATGGTCCCTCTCACTCCATCTGGTTGAGTGGTGAGTCCAATGTGAAGGACCCTCAGTCCTGTATGTCATACATGCCCTCCACCATGTCCCGACCAAGTCATCAACAGGCCAGTCCGTTGCGCATATGTGTAGCCAATGGCTGCCACCGGAGATATCCTGCGTACCAACATGAACAATGAACAGCAGGGTCGGATTAGGTCGTCGGCCCATCGGCCCGTGGCCGATTCAAAATCATGGCGAGAGACCTGGGGTCTGGTTCCTGAAGCCCACGTGGGCCAATCTCTGGCCCAGACGTGGGCTTCACACTTCAGGAACCGGCCCCCAGGGCCTCTGCCTCACCGAACAGATGCAAGTTGCAAAGGATCTGTAAGTAAGTAATTTACAGATCCTTTGCAATTGCAGCCCCGCACCCGCTTCCTCCGGGCCGCCGCAGATGCAAAGAAAGGTAACATCGAAGTGTTACCTTTCTTTATAAATGCGGTGGTCCAGCGGCCAACTGCCATGGCCCGCGACACCCTGGCGCCAGCAGCAGTCAGTGTTACAAAACACTGGGAGGGAGCAGCAGGGCTGGGTGGGGCTACCTCAACCCGGCCTGCTCCCTCCCAGTATTTTGCATTACCGAATCTGGCTGCTCTCCGCCAAGTTGCAGCAGTGGGTGTGTGGAGCGGGTATTTTAATCCATGCATGGTGTGCCTGTGCTGATAAATAGAGATACAGCGTGATGGAAGACAGCATGGAGCAGGACAGCGAGACCGGATGCACAGAGCAGCCGCCTTCCCAGCCTCCTCCAGCATGAGCCAGAACAGGAGTCAAAGGTAGGTCACTTTGCCTTAGGGTTCTTCTACATGGTGGCGGCTGTCCAGTCCAAAGAATCAGAGTGGCCAAACTAAAGGTACACCGGCGAGGGTGGCATGCATTTGTACAGCAAGGAGTCCAGTCTTTGAGGTAGGCTTTTTGTAGCAAATAGGAAAGCACCAGCACTCCTTTGGAACGCTACCAACTTGTTCGTTTGCTGATGCTGTCTGGTGTCCCATAAGGGTGTGTGTGTGTTTTTTGAATGCACTCCTAGTTCTCTTAAGTAGAGCTGTGATGTGGATGTGTTTTTGGGAAGCTCTTGAGACCTGACCAGGAAGCTAGGAGGAATGTCTTCTCGGCCAACATTTCTAACTTGCAACAGCTCACAGCACTCAAAGCCTTCAACCTAAAATAACATCTTTACGACGATGCTGATTTAAACTCATGGCTGGCTATGGTGTAAACAGATGCACTGTATCATCATACAGCTGAGCTAGGCATCTTCAGGGTGTAATTAGAGTTGAACCCTTGCCTGATCTTTCTTCAGAACTCTGGCAGGAGGCCACGCTCCGGCACTCTGCCCAATCCAGTCTCCCTTCTGGGAGCACGTGTCACATGCGTACAAAGGGGGACTCTGCCCTGCTTTGGTTCTTCAGTTCACAGCTTGATTAGAATGGCAAATGGAAACAATAGTTTTTGCTCTCTGCCTGGAGCTCTCCTTTAGATCATGCAATGGAAGACTTTTGTTTGAATATGGGACAATAACCTAACCTGAAAAGTAGATGCATGCAGGCTTGACATGCGGCGACCTTTGCACAAGACCTGCAGATGAACTTAACTGGTCTGCTCTTAAATCTCAGTTACCTGTTTAATGGTATAATCCACTACAGAATAATTGGTAATTTTACTATATACGGTATAATAGCTCCGTGGGTTGAGCGCTGCTACGATGTGCGTGTGATCTGCAGGTTCGAATTCCAGCAAGGCCATCTCAGCGTTTCATCCTTCTGAGGTCAATAAATGAGTACCAACACAGGTTGGGTGATATTGTATGCATATTTGTTCTATAAAAAAGAGTTTAAGCATAAGTCTGCTTGCATTCACAGTAATTTAACAATATGGAGCTATACCCACAGATATTAATGATGCTTATGGTGATCCATTCTTGTATGAAATGTATATCACATTAGTGACATCATAACCTTGTTTTACATAGTGTAACAATGCTATTTGATGCCACTTCCTGTTTTGTCAAGAGGTGAAAGGTCGTGTTTCATTAATGGCAGTTATTTTTTAGAAACATCTGTGTTGCTGTCATGATTCCTGCCCCTCATGTCCCCAGCCCTCCAAGATGTCAGGCTGGAGCCGGCCACAATCACCTACATGGCCCTTAAGGGCCTCTCCATCCCTCCAAAGACCCACTTGGAGTCAGACTTGGCGCTTGTGGCAGCAGACTCACTCACTCCCATAGGATAACATTGGGGATTGGACTTGTAGTGCATTGATGGGGACAAGATGGATGCCCCCGCATATTTTGGTTCCCAGAACTGCATGTGCGGTGTAGTCTTTTGGGTGTGGTTCATCCCAGAGACACCTGGGATATCCAGAGACTATTTAAGCCACACCCAGGCTGACTAACATGCTTTGCGTTTTCTGCACCTGCAGCGTGACACTCACTGTGTTCGGATCGGTCTCCAGTAGGCCTGCATCTTTCTTCTATGCTCAGCTCCTGCAAGAACAAGAACACCGTTAGGAACAGCCTTACCTTGCGGTGCTTCTGCCCATCATTCATCGCTCCTTCTGTTCTGTGGGCATCTTCGGCGGTGTCATTCCCATCCCGGCACGCCGCTTCCTAAGGAAAAGGGAGAAGAACAGAAAAAAGGCATTAGTAAGCATTCTGCAAATCTTCGCTTATTTTTAAATACTGTACGAGCTTCAAACTCTTACCTGAATCCCAGCCGATCTGGGGGACCTGTGTCTCCGGAACTTCTCATCCATCTGCAAGAGGTAAAAGACACTCCAGGTTAGAGTGGAAACATCTAGAGGTGCTGCATACCGCGCTTAACCACCGCATTTGTTCTTCATAACCGGCATCCACGCTGAAAACGTTGCCGCACCTAAAAGACACAGAAAAAGAACTCAGTTCAATGCAAATACGAAAGGGGTGCATTGCGCATTGCGCTCTCACTCACCGTCAGCGCTACTCGTACTCAGCGGCACGCCGCCATCCCTGGACACCGGGCATCATCTAAGGAAGGAAAGGAACGAAGTTAGAGAACTGTTCAAAAGACTCATTATACTTACCTGTCGGACTCTTGCCAGTGAAGTAACTAGGCAGCAACGAGCCTGCATCAGTCAACGCGCCCCTGCGCTGAAAGCAGGATGGAGAGCACACTATCCAAGAAAACAAGGTGAGCTGTGGATCAAAGGGAAGGGTTGGACCCCGGGGAAGAAGGGGTTCAAGCACACAGAGACTATAGGGAGTTAAGCTCTACCAATCCTGTGTTTCAGGCCCAGTCAAATAGCCTCCAGGGAAGGGTTCGAGGTCGTAAGAGGTCAGAACAGGCTGAGTGACGTCCCCGTGGATACCAGGTGAGTGTTATGGAACGCAAAGACTCACATCAAAATCCACCTGGGTGTCATGGAAACGTCAGAAACCGACCAGTTAGCCCACATGTTGGGGCAGCTACGTTCCGAAGTACATGCAGTCAGGCAGGAGACCAACACCCTGAGGAGAGAGCTGATAGTAGCCAAAGAACGCACTGATGATTTAAGCTGGCAACTTCTCCAGTCACAAGCAGGGCATGCACCATTGCCGGGAAGCGTGCCCTCGATGCCAGCGCCATCAGCCAATCCCACTCAGATAACCCTTCCTGGGTCAGTTCCCTTGCCCCGCCCGAACGATTTACGGGGGATCCCAAGAGGTTTGCAACGTTCATGAACCAGTGCCGCATGCACTACCTTTGTAGGCCAGGGGCCTTTCCGAATGACCAATCACGGGTCGCTTTTGTGCTATCCTACCTGAGTGGTAGCGCCGCGGACTGGTCTGTACCCTTTGTGGCCCAAGACGATCCTTTGCTGCATGACTTCAGGGGCTTTCAGCAGGAGATGGAAAAGCTGTTCGCCCGTCGTACTCATGGGCAGGCAATAGACAACGAACTTTTGTCCCTATGCCAAGGGAATCAAGACCTATTAACATACATAGCCACGTTCAATAGACTCATAGGTGAAGCAGAATGGCCAGTGGAGAAGAGAACCACGTTATTTCATCAGAGGTTGCAGGGGGAGCTCAATTATGTTCTCGCACAAGTAGTGAACCCCCCGAAAGACTGCTCAGAATTCATTGACCTTGTTGTTCAACTAGATCATAGGTTGCAGGACCGAAGAGCAGATCGAAACCAGACCAAACACTCGCCCTATGTATGTGCGTTCAAAGGACAATACTGCCCGAACAACGGAAGGTTCAGGAGAACCAATGCAAATCGGGGGGGGTCAGATCCCCCTTGACTTAAGCGGAAAGGGATAAAAGGAGACAGCAGCAGTTATGTCTGTACTGTGTAAGGTCAGGTCATTTCCTTAAAGAGTGCACTGTGAAGCCACCGAGGAGGACGGTATGGGCCACGGACAAGGAAGATACCATCAAGGAATTGGAAAACTCCCTAGCCCGGCTAGTGTGGGGGGTCCACTTGTCGAGCAAAGAAAGTGAACTACAGACCTCCCATTTTGCACTATCTGTGGTCTTGATCAATCACCAACAACCATCTCGGATGCACGCAGTAAGAATGTACATAGACAGTGGAGCCATTGGGAATTACATCAACCAGGATCTTGCGGCAAAGATGGGGCTTCCGTTACGCCCTAAATCAACCACCGACACTGTTACCACTGTCAACAGCACAGAAATAGATTCTGGTCCAGTATCCCAATGCACTGCAGCTTTAACCCTTCTGTGACAGGATGGACACCACGAATCTATCTTTTTCGACCTCATTAGGCACCACAGTTCCGGTTGATTTTGGGAATGCCATGGTTGGTAGCTCACAATCCTCGAATCGATTGGCGAGCAAAAGAATTGGCCTTTCCCGAGACATGCGCCCACACATGTTATTGCCAAGAGAAACAACAAATAGACACCAGAACCTCCATGCTTGCGACTGTGGCAATCGGCACCCTACCAAGTGAATACCAGGACTTTCAAGATGTCTTTCAGAAAGAACAGGCTTATACAATGCCACCGCATAGACCATATGATTGCTAAATCGACCTGATACTCGGCGCACAAATCCCTTGTGGGTGAATTTACGCACTCACGGAACCAGAAAACCAGCACCTGAAGGCCTATCTTGACCAATACCTGGCCAACGGGTTCATCCGTCCCTCAAAGTCTCCAGCAGCCAGTCCTCTATTCTTCGTACCAAAAAAGGAGGGGGACTTGAGAACGTGCATCGACTATCGCGCACTGAACCAGATTACCTAAAATATCGCTGCCCCTGCCACTGAACCCTGAATTGCTTGATCAAGTCAAAGATGCCCAAATCTACACAAAACTAGACCTGAGGGGGGCATATCACCTTGTTCGCGTAAAACAGGGGGACGAATGGAAAACCGTTTTTTGCACCAAATACGGCTTGTACGAATATAAAGTTATGCCCTTTGGCCTTTGCAACGCGCCTGCTGCATTTCAATACTTCATGAACAATGTCCTACGGGAATTGATTGATGTCTGTGCTGTAGTGTACATCGACGATATCCTAGTATATTCTGCATCAAAGCAGGACCATGTTAAACACGTTCGATCCATATTGGAGAAACTCTGTCAACACCAGCTCTACGCCAAGCTCTAAAAGTGCTAATTCCACGTCTCCGAGGTGGAATTCCTGGGCTTCATTCTCAGCCCGAATGGAATCCGAATGGATGTACATAAGGAAGATGCTATCCTGAACTGGCCATCCCCAAATTCATTCAAGGGGGTTCAAAGTATGCTGGGTTTTGCAAAGTTCTACCGCCGGTTCATCCCAGGATTTTTGCAAATCGTGCATCCCATCACGTCATTACTAAGGAAAGGCAACAAAAGGTTCCAGTGGACAACAGAAGCCGAGGAGGCTTTCCAGGAACTCAAAGCAAGATTCCCATCTGCCCCAATCTTACGCCACCCTCGCCCTGATCTCCCATACCTGGTGGAAACGGACGCCTCGAGTATGGCTATGGGAGCCCTCCTCTCACAAAATGACCCTGAAATGGGCCAGTTACACCCTGTTGCCTTCTGGTCGCGAAAATTCACACCCCTGAACTCAATAACGCTATCACAGACAAAGAACTGCTGGCCATTAAGTCAGCCTTTAAGGCATGTTGGCACTACCTCTTGGGCGCCAGACACACAATCACCATAATAACTGACCACCGGAACCTCCAGTACCTAAAAACTGCAAAGGCCCAATCCTCACAACAACTACGTTGGGCTCTTTTTTTTGCAGAATATGATTACGTGATTACATTTTGACAAGGGGTGAAAAACGGGAAGGCCGATGCCCTTTCCCGTATGGGAGTGGAAGAGCAAGGGTTTCAGACCATGACCCAATAGCAATCATCCCGATGAGAAGCTCCTAGGAATCACAGCAACCATAACTCAGAAAGAATTACATGAAGAAATCCAAAACCTGATGAGTCTGGAGCAATTACAAGCGTGGAGTGCACAAGGAGAACATTACATGATAAAAGATCAGTTGCCCTACTTCAGGAATCGTTTATTCTTGCCAAACCAAGAACTACCAGAACAAGTCATGTCCGGTTATCATGATTCCTTGATCGAGGGCCACCCTGGAATCGCTAAAACTCTAGCCAAGGTATAATAAAATGATTGATGGCCAACGTGGCGTAAAGACATTATCCAATTCATCCTATCTTGTGGAGTGTGTGCTCAAAACAAGTCATCCAAGCAGAAGCCGGCTGTGCTATTACAACCATTGGAAATCCCACCAGCACCCTGGCACACGTTGTCCCTCGATTTTATTACTGACTTACCAGCCAGTCAAGGGTTTAACACTATTCTTGTGGTGGTGGACATATTTTCAAAAATGGCACATTTCATTCCTCTTAAGGGGCTCCCAAATGCTGGCAAAGGTATTTCTTGAAGGCACCGTACGGCTCCATGGGTTTCCTTCAGTTTTGGTCTCAGACCGATGTACTCAATTCGTATCTAACATCTGGAGAAAATGCTGCTCTATGGCCCAGATCGACATCCGGCTATCCACCAGTCACCATCCCCAAACGGATGGTCAAACTGAGAGGACAAATCAGACGCTCGAGCAGTATCTGCGTTGCATGTTACACCAAGCTGAAGGAAGCTGGTTCGACCTATTATGGATAGCTGAATATGCTTATAATAATTCCCTACACACCAGCACTGGGCAGACACCATTTTATACCATTTATGGCAGGCACCCACGTACTTCTGAGTTGGACGTTCCTACAACCCTGGAAATGCCAGCAGTCAAAACCTTGCACACTACCATTTCTTAAACCTTTAAAAGGGCAGCTGAACACCTACTTCAAGCTAAGAATCGCCAAAAGAAGTTTGCTGATCAACACCGAGCAAAGGCCCCCAACTACCAAGTGGGAGACAAAGTCTGGCTGGCGTCTAAACACCTGTCCATTAAAAGAGGCCAAACTTTCCGTCCAAGATACCTGGGTCCATTCACTGTCACCTCCATGATAAATCCTGTGGCGGTCAGACTAGCTTTGCCGTCAAACATGCAGATTCATCCTGTGTTCCACATGTCTCTCCTTAAACCTGTTGAACCTGGGACCCGGGTAGCAACGCCACCGCAGCAAGTAGTAGTCGCCGGGGAGCCAGAATTCGAAGTCAAGGACATCCTAGATTCAAAGTGAGTCAGATCCAAATTATACTACTTAGTAGACTGGAGGGGGTATGGTCCACAAGACAGGACATGGGAGCCTTGTGAGTACATCCATGCACCTCGCTTGCTTAGACGATTTCATCAAAACCACCCAACCACCCAGGACCAGACAGAAGAGCCACCTTGAGAGGGGTTTTGGGGGGGAGTGCTGTCATGATTCCTGCCCCTCATGTCCCCAGCCATCCAAGATGTCAGGCTGGAGCCAGGCCACAATCACCTACATGGTCCTTAAGGGCCTCTCCATCCCTCCAAAGACCCACTTGGAGTCAGACTTGGCGCTTGTGGCAGCAGACTCACTCACTCCCATAGGATAACATTGGGGATTGGACTTGTAGTGCATTGATGGGGACAAGATGGATGCCCCCACATATTTTGGTTCCCAGAACTGCATGTGCGGTGTAGTCTTTTGGGTGTGGTTCAGCCCAGAGACACCTGGGATATTCAGAGACTATTTAAGCCACACCCAGGCTCAGAAACATGCTTTGTGTTTTCTGCACCTGCAGCGTGACACTCACCGTGTTCGGATCGGTCTCCAGTAGGCCTGCATCTTTCTTCTGCGCTCAGCTCCTGCAAGAACAAGAACACCATTAGGAACAGCCTTACCTTGCGGCGCTTCTGCCCATCATTAATCGCTCCTTCTATTCTGCGGGCATCTTCGGCAGTGTCATTCCCATCCCGGCACTTTGCTTCCCAAGGAAAAGGGAAAAGAACAGAAAAAAAGGCATTAGTTAGCATTCTGCAAATGTTCGCTTATTTTTAAATAATGTACGAGCTTCAAACGCTTATCTGAATCCCAGGCGCTCTGGGGGAACTCTGTCTCCGGAACTTCTCATCCATCTGCAAGAGGGAAAAGACACTCCAGGTTAGCGTGGAAACATCTAGAGGTGCCGCATACCGCGCTTACCCACCGCATTTGTTCTTCATAACCGGCATCCACGCTGAAAACGTTGCAGCACCTAAAAGGCACAGAAAAAGAACTCAGTTCAATGCAAATACAAAAGGGGTGCATCGCGCATCGCGCTCTCACTCACCTTCAGTGCTACTCATCTCAGCAGCACGCTGCCATCCCCGGACGACGGCCATCATCTAAGGAAGGAAAGGAACGAAGTCAGAGAACTGTTCAAAAGACTCATTATACTTACCTGTCGGACTCTTGCCAGTGAAGTAACTAGGCAGCAACGAGCCTGCATCAGTCAATGCGCCCCTGCGCTGAAAGCAGGATGGAGCGCACACTATCCAAGAAAACAAGGTGAGCTGTGGATCAAAGGGAAGGGTTGGACCCCGGGGAAGAAGGGGTTCAAGCACACAGACACAATAGGGAGTTAAGCTCTACCAATCCTGTGTTTCAGGCCCGGTCTCCAGTCGAATAGCCTCCAGGGAAGGGTTTGAGGTCGTAAGAGGTCAGAACAGGCTGAGTGACGTCCCCGTGGATACCAGGTGAGCGTTACAGTTGCGCAGTAAGAAGCGTGGTAGGCACTGCATTCCTTTGTATAGCATTGCGCTTTGCTGGGCACGGATTCCTCAGTCAATGTTTATTCTGTATCAAGTCTCGCTCACACACACATTGTTTTTTACAAGCCTTAGCAGTTACTGTCTATTTGAAAGCTTATATTCAAATCACCTTTACCTCTTTACTGCCACCCCAGTTCCCTGCACTAGCAGTTACTATCTGGAAATTCTTTAATTCTTTAGCAATTTGCATCCTCTAAATGGAACAAGGAATACATCAAGTCACAAATCATCCTCTATTGTTAAGCATGGACTTGCAGCAGGTCTCAAAACAGCAGTGGGGGCGGTTGGTTCATGCCACTCCTGCACCTCGGAGCTGTGGACCCTGTCACAGAACTGTATGCAAAGTTATATTATGTTATAAGTTGTGTTGTAATGTAACAGACACATGAACCCTCCATAAGTAGCATTTTCTGTAAAGCTGTGAATTGAAGCGATTTACGGGTGATGGTTTTAGGGGCACAGTTTTTGAGGTGCGGGTGGGCCACTTTTTTTGAGGCAAGGGGTGGGCCACTTTTTTGAGGTGAGGGGTGGGCCACTTTTTTGAGGTGAGAAGTGGGCCACTTTTTTTTGGGTGTCCGGGCCTATTTCTTGTCCCAGTCCGCCCCTAATGAACAGGCTAAGTACAGGTGTCATAGAAGAAATACTGTCACTCGTACCTTATTGTGCTCCCATGCAGGTGATGCTGGCTATCCCCTGAAGACGTGGCTCCTGACCCCTGTCAGGAATCCACAGAACAGGCGCAAAGAGGACTACAATCGGACTCATACCCGTACCCGTGTTGTAATTGAGCAGACCTTTGGCCTATTGAAGGTCATTTCTACTGCCTCAGCAGGTCTGGTGACGCACTCCTCTACGGACCAGAGAAGGTGGAAAAGATCATCATGGTCTGTGCCATGCTGCCCAACATGTGAATCTGGCGGAACGTACCTCTGCCACCTGACATTGACCAGCAAGCACCGGGTGAGGATGAGGATGTGGCGGGAGAAGATGTAGCACATCGGCCAGGTCGCGATGCACCAGATGGACGTGCTGTGTGCCAATCAGTGATAGATGGTTATTACTGAGACACGGGGATGCAGAGGGTGCAATGAATGTTGTACTCTGGGCACTGGGATCGTGTGCATATGGACACAGAGTGTGGGGGTAGATGGCCACTGTGCACTGTCATACATTGAATCAACACACGCCAAGGAACCAATGTCCACTCATGATTTTTTTTGCACACAACAGGTGTATTATACAGTATCTTCAATATGAATAGACCCTACAAATCACACAAACCTCCTCCAACCTTCCCCCTCCCCCAACACCTCCCACACCCCCCTCCCCTCTCCCCCTTTCCCCAACACCCCCACACACCCCAGACCCCTGCCCCCACCCCCCAAGACCCCCACACAACCCCTCCCACCTCCCTTCTCCCCCCAAACACCCCCACACACCGTCTCTCCACTCTCCAACATATAAAACCCCCTTCCCCTGGCCCCAATACCCCCACACATGATGTGCAATAAATGTTATTGGATGCAACTGAAGTCAGCACATGTAGGGTGCCCCTGCTACTGGTGGCCTCTCTTAGGATCCGGGGGCTGCATTTCAGAGCGCTGCATGCTGTGTGTGGCCCTTCGCACAGGGCTAAATTGGATGGAGCTGGCAGGTGTGCCAGATGATGATTATGTGCCTGGTTGTGCGTCAGTTGGTGCAGGATGCTGCTGCTCCAAGTTCTCAGCTATCCTGGCCAAGACCGGGGTGAATGCTGCTAACCCGTCATGGATCAGCTAACTGTTCTTGTTCCTGGCCTCTATGATGGCCACCGTGTTAGCACAAACTTTACCCCGGGTTAACTCACCCTCTGCCACATACTGCTTTACAAGGTCTGTCATCTGCTGCTGGCACCCATCCATTTGCATCATGCGCCCCTCTATGTCACAAATAGTGGTGGAGATGGACGGGGCATTTGCAGAGGGGCCCAATGCAGGGCTGTCCGCTGATGGGGACCAAACCTCTTGACTTCCCTGTCCTCCAGACTGGAGCTGAGGGGTGCCATCTGGGGTGCCCTGTGGGGTGTGCTGGGGGGTGGGCTGCAGGCTTGGTGCATGTGCAGCATCCCCAGACAGGTTGTCATCTTCATGTACGTACACCTCACTGTGGCCCTCTCCCTCATCACCACGACGGGGCGCTGAGGCAGCTGCCTCCCCAAAGGAGCTGGTGGCGGCCAACTGTGTCCCGTCTGCCTCTGATTCACAAACAGTGGACATGTCCTGTGTTACGATTTCCTCCTGTGGTGTTTCAGCTGGTGTTTGGCAGGCCTGTGCCTTGGGCTGTGACGATGGTGGCGCTTTGAGTGGCAGATGGGGCATCCAAATGCCCCTCGATGTTGATGGCCTGGTGCCATCATCCCTGGCCTTGGACTTTTTCACAGCTGTCCTGGACTGTGCGGCTGCATCCTGTCCATCACTGTCAGCATCCGTGCCTGTGGGGGACCGAGAGAGGCAGGACATCATTGATGGTAGTACGTGCATCATGCATGCATACATTGGTGTCAGTGCAGTTATTCTCATGCGATTCTTTGCATTCTTGTAGTTGTGGTGGACAGGGTGCTTGCAATATGGGGGGGTTAAATTGGCATACAGAGAGTTCTCACATATTTGCGGTGGTGACTGCTGTGGGGCCTACTGTTGTGTTGTGGTTTGCATGCTGTGTCAGACATGCTGTTTAGCTGTGTGTAGGGTGTGTGGATTTGGCATGCAACATGCATGTTAATGTGAATGTGGTGGGGCCAGCATCTGGACAGGGATATGTCAATGTGTGTATGATGGGCCATGCCTTACATCAATATCACATTTGTTGGCCAACATCATGCTTCGGTTATCTATGGTTTGTGTGGATACTCACCTTCATCTGCCGATGACGGTGCTCCTAACTGTGAATCTCCAATTCCCTCAATTCCATCCATGTTGATGGTTGTGCTACATGTCTCTTCCTACCTGGTAAGCTTGATGGGAGAGTGGGCCCCGCCGCCTGTTGCCGGCAACTGGCTGCGGTTGGCCAACAATATGTTCTTTAATCGGAGGCGTAGGTCGTCCCACCACTTTTTACAAACTTTGACTGTGCGGCCAGTGGTGCTGACTGCACTGACCTTCCTGGCCACTTCCTCCCATATGTCCTTCTTACAAAGTGTTGCGCTGCTGGGGGGTGCCTTTATTTTGTAGCTTTTGACATCTTTAGCAGGTTGTGTGTGCTGTCTTGACAGTACAGGTCTTATGTGTCGAGGATTGCAATGGATTGTGTTTTTAAAGATGGACGTTGGTGCATTTCCCATTACGGCGCAATGATGTTACTTCCGGGTCCGGTATGCCAGTGCTGTTATTTAGGGGTGGCCGGAAGCGGAGGCAGTGTATCAGCACATTACATGATGCCATTATCGGGGGTTTGAGGGTCGTTAACGGCATGGCGGTATGGCCATTACCGGCATGGCGGTAAGCGCGTGCACACACTCTCATAATCAGCCGCTATTTGCGGCATCAAGCTAACCCGGACACTTTCTTACCCCATGCCAGTAATGACTGATTTTTACCACAAATCTCGTAATGAGGCCCATTGAATTCATGATCATTAAAGTCAGCTATGGAGTAGTTCATCAGTGGGGCTGTAACAGTTTTAGTCTTGTGCAGGGTAGTGAGGTTTGTAGGAACATTGTGGGACCATATTAGCTTAAAACCGTCCCATACTAGGTGGGACCCTTCTTGTATTAGTTTTACCCCCTCTTTCATATCAATATATATGAACGCTATTGCCCAATACAATGCTAAACCAAATAATAGTATAAAAAAGTAAATTGCAGAAAAACAAATAGCGCACTCATTACAGTACAGCCTAGTACTACTAATATTTCTCCTATCACTATCTACTGTAGCATCGCTGCCATTGAGGGCCCTCGTTTCTGCCATTTCAATACCTACAGAGTGAGATATAATTAGGTTAAGGACACACTGCACATTTAATTGTGTTGTAATCATTTACGTAGCAATATCTTTTACACAATAATCTACATTTCATCTACCTTTTTCATATCATGTGATGAAAAGTGAGAAAGAGAACGAGAGACTAGTGTGAGGCAGGATGCTGTAAAAGAGAGAAAGAGAGAGAGAGAGAGAGATAGGCAGTTTATTGTTGCACTCTTCTTGCATTTTGCTAATATCATTCATTTCTATGTACACTTTTCCATTATTTTATGAACATCTTTTCTTCATTTATTGCTTTTCACCCTTTATCTTATTTCTCCTTTGTCTGATTCTGCATTATTTCTCGGCATCATTATTCAGCTATGTCTGCGTTTTAGCTTCCTCAACGTTTCTCTCCCCTTACTCTACAGTGCTGTCCTATGCTTTTCAGACATCTAATAGATGTATGAAGTATTTCATCCCCTTTACTTTCACCGCTGTGGGTGTAGAGTAAATTACCTTTTATGGGCCGTAAAATCTTGGAGCATTCCAACGCCACACAAAGATGCGTACATATACCGTCTCCCCAGGCATTAGTTGTGTATTTAGGCTATCTCTTGCTGGGGTTACTGTATCACTTTCACTTTCTCGTGTAAAGGGTAGTGCTATTTGCTTTGCTATTATCCTTGCTGCTCTGCTCAATTTTCTTAGGTAATCTTGGAACTCCTTGCCCAGTACTGTGGCTGTTCTCTGAGCATCTGACATCCTTCTTAGAGGTGATATTGGCATGTGCATGTGTCTCCCTGTCACTATTTCATGGGGTGACAGGTCTTAGTCTTTGCTAGGCTGGTTCCTCAATTCAAATAGGGCTAACAGCAAGCAGTACACCCAGTTTTTCTTTAGGATGTGGCACAGTTTTGACAATCTGCTCTTAAGGAGGCCGTTTTTGTTTTTTCTACAATCCTGTTCGCTTGCCGGTGATAAATCAAACACGATTTGTATTTTATCCGCAAGAGCGCAGTCACAGCTTTAAACAAGTTGTTGACGAAATACGTTCCATTGTTGGATCGTATGACGTCACAGATGCCCGACAGTGGAAACCCTTCCCTCACCCAAAATCTTGCTGCGCCTTTTGCGTCCAGGTGGCTGCAGGGTCCCGCCACCCACCACAAAAAGGGGCATACTACCACAATCAGATATTGTGCTCCATTACACCTTTCTCCCATGTCTGCATAGTCAATGTGCAGTTCACGGAATGGCCCAATGGGGTGGGGCAATATTCCTCTTCGTGTTCTCAAAGTCATCCCTGAGTTATATGTTTGACATGTCATACATTCTATAACCAATGTTGCCACATGTTCCTGCAATCCTGACACAAACCAATTTTCCTGAATGTCTGTGGCTATGTGTTGTTTTGCAGTGTGTGCTGGGAAGTGTAGTTGCTGGAATGCCATCTCTAATAGTTCCACAGGCATTACTCCTTTTTCTGTACAGCTTTGTTGCCAGAGAAGGTAAGTGGCAGTCTGTATACACCCTCTTTTTGCCCACAACTCCTGCTCTTCTGGTGGGACTCTTTTTTGAAAGTCAATTATTTGGGAAAATAATTGTGTAACCTTCACCTCTCTCTTCCTCTACATGTCCTATCATTATGAATTCTCCTTGTATTTCTTTACTTCGGTAGGCTGCCTCTCTGGCAGCAGCATCCGCTGCCGTGTTTCCCAAGGTGATGACATCAGTGTTGTTAGTGTGGGCCTGGCATTTAACCAGGGCCACCCGTGTTGGCTCTTTTAAGGCTTTTATAAGCACTTTTACAAGCACCCATTTGCTCTCCTGAACCCTCTCCTCCCCCGGTGTGACCCCCCATGTACTGTTGTTGTCATATAAGCGAATCTATGTAAATAGTTTCAGCACATCCTCTTGCTGTGTGTAGTGCCTCAATTCTGCTGCCTGTGCTGAAACATGTGCTGGTATCCTCTTTTGTACTATTGTCTCATACTCCCCATCTTCCAATCATACTACTGCTGCCCCTACATGTTTTTCTCGTCTCTCTGAGTTTATTGATGCTAAGACGTCTACAAAGTACACTTCTCCCATCCTCCAAGGCATTTTCCTTTGATTTGGGCATGTGGCACAGTCATGGTTTTGCATATCTTCTATGGTACAGGCCTCAGTAAGGAAGGTAGCTGGATTTACTGTTTTACACCACACTATGTGTATATTTGTCTGGAAAGGAGAAATTCATTTGTTATAGCTCTCTGTGTTCTCAGTGTGGACTTTGATCATTCAAGGATGGCAAACAATGAGTGCTCAACAAACAACATCACTGAGCATCCTATTACAATTGTGGTGCTATTTCAATCGCGAATGCAGTTGCTGCGAGAACCTGTTCACATTTGAAGTGTCCTTGCATTACTGCATCAAGTTTCCCGCTGTAGTAGGCTAGAGGCTTGTACACTAGTGATGTTTTTTGTGTCAGTCCTGCTGTCATCAGTATTCCATCACAGTGTGAGAACAAGTAAAACTCACAGTCATAATCAGGCGTTGCTAAAACAGGTGCTGTTGAAATCAATTCTTTGAGCGTGTCAAAGGCTGTACTCATTTCTGGGGTCCATGTTAATGTTGTGTTCGCTCTCTGAGCTTTCAATGCATGCAGTAGGGGTTTTGTGTATGCTGCATAGTCTAATGTCCAGGCGCAGCAGTAATTGCACATGGCCAGGAATTTATGCATTTCCTTTACTGTGTTTGGTTTGCTTACTGCGCGCACTGCTGCTTCTCTGTCTGGTATTATTCTCTTGCCATCTTTTGATATGAGCCGACCCATATATTACACTTCATTTAGGCAGTACTGCAATATTTGCTTGTCTACTTTGTATCCCTTGTGTTCCAGCAATTTGAGCAGAACTATTGAGTCATGTCTGCAATCGTTCTCAGTCTCTCTGCAAATTAGCAGATCGTCTACATACTGAATAAATGTGCTCTTTGTGTCAATGATCCCAAGGTCCTCATTCAGTATCCTGCTAAAATATGTGGACTTTCACAGTATCCCTGTGGCAATCTGCAGTGTTTGTACCTCTCCCCCCCACTGTTAAATATTGTTACTCAGGGTCCAATGGTATTGAGAAAAACACATTTTTCAAGTCTACCACTGTGAAACATGTCGCTGACTTTGGGAATTCCTTTTGTATGATGTCATTAAGAGGCCTTAAATCCTGTATCATCCTCCAAACCACACCCTTCACTTATTTTATCAGAAAAATTCAAGTATTACAGGGCGAATTTGATGGCACGATTATCCCTTGCTCGAACAGGGCATGTATCATTTCTCTTATCCCTTCTTATGCCTCTCGTGATAGTGGGTATTGCTTTACATGGGGTAGTATTGCACCTGGCTTGAGCTTGATTCTGATGTGGGTTACTTCATGCAGGAGTCCTACGTCATGGGCCCTGGGGTCCATACTATGGATGGTACCAATTGCATGTCCTCATCAAAAAATGCCAGCTGTGCACTGACAACGGCCATGAGGGGTGTTGTCACCTGCTGATGTTGAATCATTATCTCACATGGGATGGAAATGTCCAGTAGTGCCATTGTCAGTGAACAGCTCCTCATACGACAAATCACGTAGTGGTACATTTGGGTCTACGCACAACAATGATCTCCACTAACTCTCATGAATGTCCATTCAAATTAACGCAATTTGTTGCGCTGATACTTACACTGCATGTATTTCTATGGACACTATCGACCCGGGCACCATATCGGGGGTTGCCACGTGACAGAACACAAATGTTGATGGTACACGCCACTCTTGGTGTGTTATTATTAGTACTACCTTTGCCAGTACCTGTATTCCTTGAACAAACATGTCTGGGTCAATGAATATCCCCCGAACTGCTATTTCATTGGCTTGCGTGTGTATCAGTAACATGGCCCTTATGGCACATATCCCTGGTCTTTCTGTAAACAATATGGTCATATTAGGTTTGCTGAGGATATCCCTCCCCAGCAGATTTATGGCTGAATCTTCATAGTACAACAGGGGCGCCCGTACTGTTTTTCACCCTATCGTTACATCCAAATATTCAGTGTATGGAACATCGACTACCGCCCCAGAAATTCCATGTCTCAATTTTTTGATTTGAAAGTTGAAACCGGCCTTCTTTCAGACACGATTTTTCCGCTCCCGAATCCACCATATAGATGAATTGTTTATTTCCTACCCCCCCCCCCACCAGTGGTTCCTCGTCGGCACGGAGGGTCGCCGATAGTACTGGACACACAAGTGCTTTCTGTGGGCTGCCCTATGCTGGGTGTCTCCTTGTATCTTGATTGTGGGAGACATTGAGGGACATTACGACTTTGGAGGTAGCCATGGCGCTATTAGCGCCATGGCTGCCTCCAAACCCGGGTTCGGTCTGGTCTCACTGAATGGGGACTTACTGGGACATTCCGACCTATGCAGACCCCGTAAGTCCCCATTCAGCAAACCATTCCCCATTCCCATTTAAGCCTCCATAGGGCTCAATGGGAATGGGGAAGGCGCTAATAATGTGCCCGCAAATTGCAAGCCCGTGATTAGCTCCAAGGTCCCTTAACGGGTCCCGCAAAGAAATGCTGGTCAGACCAGCTGTTCCTGCTGGGACCCACTAAAGGACCTCGGAAAATGGCAGTAGGGGCTTAACGGCACCGCCATCCTTAACGGTGCCGTTAAGCCCCTACAGCCATACTCGTAATGACCCCATTATCTCCTACCACCGCTATTGCTCTAAATGTTGCCGGTGCACCGTTTGCGGTAGCAGCGAATGGGTTGCTACATGTAGGTGTCATGTGACCTTGTCATGGTGGGTGTTGCTGTGTACCTTGCATGGGTGCACTGTGTTCATATGCATACCGGTGGTCTGCTTGTTCCTCACATCTATATCCTCCCATTGTCAGCCCATAGGGACTACCTGGGTGGGGGTGGCCATACAGTTGTTTATTTTGGTAAGGCGCCATGGGACGGCTGTTACACTCTCTTGAGAAATGGCCCCATCTACCACAGTTCCAACACACACCTTGCCCTCCTCCTCTGGGCCCCTGGCCTCAAAACCCCCTCTTGATCCTCTGTACCAACCTCTTCCTCCTCTTCCAACCCTTCCTTGCCATTGTGGCCCTCTATACTGTTCTTCACAGGCCCACTGCTCCTGTCTGTTTGTTGCCCAATTTGCTGCCATTCTTGCTTGTATTGCTCCTCCCCGTCTCCCAGTCGCTTTGCGGGGAGGGCAGAAGCTACTGCTTTTCTGTATTATCTCCCTTTCCCTTACTTTGATCCTCCTACAATGGTGCACTATGATGCTTTATATTTCTGGCCAACCTTTGGCGTCTATCCCTGCAATTTTATCAAGTGCCTTTGGTACTTCTTTTGAGAAGCCTCTTTTAATTATGAAGTAAATCAGGGAGGTGCATTGGTCCCAAGCTGTGCCTGTCTCTGCTCTCCACGTATTCTGCACCGGAAGAATGTAAGCCAAAGCATCTTCATCCTCTCCCATAGTGCAGTGCATTACTGCCTGCAAATCAGGAGTGGCTGGGAATGTACCCCTCAGTGCGCCCCACACCCAGGCCCTCACAGTGTTAAAAGATGCCCCATCATGGGGGTCGCAATCCAGTGTTACCCCAGGTAACCCTGCTTTCACCCACACCCTGTTGGCCTGATCACCTACTTCCGAAACCAATAGACTCTTAACATCACCAATTGCTAGGGTGCCCCCAGCAGTGTTTTTCTCAAATGCGTATATCCACTTGCTTGCCCCCCCTGAAAGTGGTGGTAATGTCTTCAATAGATTTGCTTTGCCCATTTGTGCCCACGGGACATAATGTGGTCTCCCCGTCCCCTTGTGTATCAATAGAATCTGTAACTTGCTCTTCCCTCTTCCCATACTCACCTTCACTCCTTTTCTGTCTACTACCGTTACCTTTTTGGTTCTATTCCTTAGTTCCTTAGTCTCCCTTGCCACCCTTCCTCTTCTCCTTTTGGGCCGAGTGATGAGTGTTAGGGAGAATTCTCATAAAAGGCTGATTTCCCTTACCTAATGAGTCCCCCAGCAGCTTTGCTGGATTTCTAGGATTTATTTTTTTCACCTGGTAAGAACCTTTTTCCCACTCTTACATGTGTTTTACTGTGTGTGTTTTTCACTTTTTGAATGATCTTGGGCAGTTGAGCCTCACCTAATCCACGTGCATCCATTTTTGTGTGTTTTACATAGTGCCTTGAGTGCAGTGACTCCATTTTCTGTGGCTCACTACTGTCCCCCAGCAACAGGTAAAGTTGCCATTAACTTTATATAGTCACTTTAAACCATAGACCCAGTACACCCCATCTTACATGGAGTATTGGAAGGGTTAACTCTTATCCCTTTTTGTCTGTACCTGTTGGAGCCTTATTTCGCTCCCTTAACATTAAGACTTGGGTGGTGGCAGTGGTAACTACCCTAACTTTTCTACCGCGATTATCTTATATAAACGTGGTATTGTTCCAGGTTATTATATTAGCCTTGAACATAAACCCGCTTGACCAAATACATTTTATTTTGGTTCCAGCTGGGTTTATTCGCCATTTCTTTTTGTTAAAATCTTTCTCATGTTTTTCTCTGTGTGCCAACCCGGGGATGATTCCTTTGTTCACTGTCTTTCGCAGGCTTCTGCATAGAAGCCCTCCTTAAGGCACCTGATAGTCTAGGTAGGCAGGATGTGAGGGAGGGATCTTTGGACCCCTGCCATGGGTTTGCTTGGTAACCCAAGTCACACTCTGGTCTCTGAGAATGGAAGAGCAGAGTCACCACTGGAATGAAACAACCAACAAGGAACTGGAAGAACAGGACCCCTACCACGACTGAACCGCCCGCTGAAGCCCTGCTGCAGGTCCTAATCTCTGAATCCGACGACAGAGAGGATCCTCCAGGAAACCTCTTCCCTTGAGCCGGTGGGACCAAACAGTTTTCCCAAACTACAAGCCAGGTCCCCTCCTCTGGTTGAATTCGCTGTGCAGAGCTACAGTGGGGTAGATAGCCAGGAAGGTCGGACCCCGCTTGGGTTTTAAGGAGTGCCCCTTTTATTTGTGGTTTTGCTATGCTGCTGGTTTCTTCCCTGGGTGGCACAGGACCCTCCAGTCTTCCTACTTTGTGTCAGCCCGGCAGTCGCTTCAGGAACCGTGAGCCTGCAGGAACCACCAGGAACGTCCGCCTCAGCTACAGCTCCCTCTCTGTTTTAATGTACTGTGTAACTCCGGTTGTTCGTTTCGGTCAGCCGTGGGGAAAGTGTTTGAAATCTTTCTCCAATCCGAGGGCTTGTCCTTCTCTTCTCTTTGATCTAACTTTTCTACCAACCAACCTCGTCCGGAATCTGTGCCACAAACTTTACCACAAACTACCTTGAACTGGGTGATCCTGAGCATAAGACTTTTGTCCCATTGACTTTGGCTCTAAGCCTTTTCTATCTGATCTCCTCACTGTAGTAGTCCCTCTTGTTCAAATTGCCCTGAGTACTTACCTGTTGGTTTTGCCTAATTTCTAATAACTTTGTCTTTCCCTCCCTTTTAAATTGCTGGAGTGCCATTTTGCTCCCACTTCATTTTGTGAGCTTAACTTGTCTGGAATTTAAGGGAAGTTGTGTGGTGTATTTATGATTGTGATTTTTAACCTGCTTAGAATAGTGATATGTTATACAACTGTTGAGTAAATAAATATATATTCTTTTACTTAGAAACCTTGAGTCAGTGTTTGCCTGAACCATAATAATTGCTGTCCTTTATGTAACTCTTTGTACTGCCCACTGACTCTTGTGATAAATCTTGCTGCTCCGCTACTGCTACCACTATAACTGTGTAGTACAGGCTTGTACCAAAGGTGAAATTGTACTGTCACTTGTAGTCCTAATTGTGTGTAGTGTTCCCAAAGGGTACTGCACATAATTCTGCCTAACAATGAGCCCATGAGGAGTGACGTTCCACCTGATGCCCCACCTGTCATCTCACCTTGTCCATTCCCCTCCTATTCTTCATCTAAATTACTCCATTATTCTTCCTCCCTTTCGGATGACACACTCTCCTGCCCCATACTCACCTGCTCCTCTCCTTGCCCTATTTGTATTATTCTGGTGGGGGTGTCATTAATTCGAAATGAGGAGCCCATGAGGAGTGACGTTCTGCCTGATGCCCCACCTGTCATCTCACCTTGTCCATTCCCCTCCTATTCTTCATCTAAATTACTCCATTATTCTTCCTCCCTTTCGGATGACACACTCTCCTGCCCCATACTCACCTGCTCCTCTCCTTGCCCTATTTGTAGTATTCTGGTGGGGGTGTCATTAATTCGAAATAGAATTTCCCCCCACTACGTTCACTGGGGTACTAGGCCTCTGGGGTGATGACGTCTGTTCACCCCTCTGTACAGGTGTGCTTTGCTCACATATCCCTCTGACCCGTGCTAGTTCAGCTTGTGTCATTGTCAATCGTGCTTCTCAGCCTTGTGTTAGCTGTTCTATATTCAGTGGAGGGGTGCATGTCTGTCCAAACAAACCTTTTAGGTCATAGGGGGGTGGGGCTGGGCTGTCGATTGTGGCACGGGGGTGTGCTTGGTTTTGATACATACACTGGGTTGCTATATCCCTCTAGAGGTTTTGTTAACAGTTGGTATAGTCGTACAGCTTCTATTGGATTTTCCGCACTCACCCCCTACCCCTCACTGTTGTTCGTTGCCTGGGGAGATGTACCTTGACCCTTATTCTTACTGGGGGCATTTCTTCAAACAACCTCCACAAGTCTACCACTTCTCTTCTGTTTTGCAACCGTTTACCTTTGTACTTAATGAACAAATATATTGCTACCATGTCTAGTATGGATTTATCAAATGACCCACCTTCAGGCCATACTTGGGGCATACCTTCTCCTTTCATTTCTGTGCACCACTGTTCATGATACTTTTTAATTTTGTCGCTGTACCCTGGTAAACTTTTCTGCCCCCATTGTGTTTTAATTTGGGCCTATTGTGTGTATGCGTGCAAGTATAGACACTCTAATATCATTTTCAATCAACCTTTTGAC
The DNA here is from genome assembly GCF_040938575.1 of Ambystoma mexicanum. Lineage (NCBI taxonomy): Eukaryota > Metazoa > Chordata > Amphibia > Caudata > Ambystomatidae > Ambystoma > Ambystoma mexicanum. The sequence goes on along the minus strand of NC_090933.1, from coordinate 654,356,472 downwards.
AATACACTTGCTTGTTTCCCGTCAGTTATTGCAATGCAGTTTACGAAAAACCTTTTCTTCTACTTCAATTACCACACTTTGTCATTACTGAACTCAAATTTAATAAAACATTGGCCACAGGACATATAACATTCAATTAGACAGATACAACGTACATCATGTAACATTAAACTATGGACCCTGCTGCCTACTGTCCCCTAGTTTCCCACTACCCTTATTACACCCAGAGTCTCCCCTCTATCCTGGCCCCTTCTAGACCACCTTCTAAAGAACACGAAAGGAAGAATGAAAAAGAAGAAAGCGTTTTCTAAAAACTACTCTGAGTCTTCTCTTTACACAAGACTACATTGTTCACTTTGTCACCTTTTAAACTCTGTACTAGTCGAGATAGTAATATGCGGATACCTCTATCCACCTATTATAAAATCCTAATGGCCATATGCGACAGAAAGGGACAGTAAAGGAGAAGTTCCCAGCTTCGAAGGAAAGTCCCCTATTTCGATCCCCACCATATATTCCCAACACACCTCTATCTATCTCCATTCCCATTTTCCCCCTTCCACCTTCTTTTAGGGTCTTTCACACTTGATACTCACGTGTCCGTCTTAATCGAAGAGCCTCCAGACCCAGTCTGTCGAGGTGCTGCCCCACACTCAATGGTCACACCCAGCTCCGGTGAGCGGTATGGCCGGGTACTTGCAAAGCCGGGACCCATGGAACCTTCTGGCCTAATTGTGCAGACTTCTAAGGGTACCAGTTGCCGCAGGTGGCCAGTCTTGATGAAGGCGTGGCATGGGTCTCGCTGTTGTGGCCAGGGGATGACTCGTGCCAAAACAAAGGAAAGAACACAAATGCATCGGGGTCACCAAATGAAAGCTGGCATTCCGCCCAATTTTAATAAAATAACCAAATAAGAGACACTAATGGACACATCCCAGTAGGGAATGAGACCAGGACCAAGTGCAAGTGAGGTAAAAGAAAAGACTTTATATAAAGTTAAAATGGGGCATGCAGAGGACTCTGCTTCTCCGAGAGCACTCTGCCCAAATAAATGAAGAATACATGTTATATAATCAAAACACGTCATCTATGATGTGTACTATAGGGGATACATTAAGTCGTGATTATTGGACAAAGGGGACAGGACAGTATTGATGCTGTTAGGTTGGTGCTCCTAGATTGTTTGATGCAGAGCTGGCAACTTCGTGGAGCACGCGGGTCAGCTGGGCTCATCTGGGCGGGGTGCAGAGTCAGGCAATTTCCACGTCGCTGGGATTTACTCTATCTAACATTTGCCCTTTTGGCCACACATATCTTAGCATAATTCATAGATCTTAACATGCAATATATGGATAATCAGACATGTAACCTGAACGATAAAAAGTAAGAGTACATGGGTCCAGGTATCTTTTCTACTGCAATATTTCAGTATCACATTTATCAATTGTTTCTTTAGATGTAATATGGGTGTCCTTACTGTTTGTTAGTACAAGGAGAATATATGGCTACACATGGGATTAGTGTTAGGGGGTGAACTGGAGTGGCACACAGATTAGGGGCATGCACCCGTCACATAAAAATAGATACAAGGTTAGGGTGCTTGTGGTCTGTATTTCTTTAGTAGGGGTCTACTGGTGCGGATGCAGGTTTGTGGAGATGGATGTTTTGTTTTCTCCAAGAACAGGCTTCTAAAAGGAAGAAGAGTGATACAGTGTTTGGTTTGTTATTTTCTGCGCCCAAGCTTCCATGAGAACAGGACTGCCACGAAGATGGCAGAGGGGAGGAGGTGGGGGTTGGAATGCTGGCTGTGCATGAAGGATGAAGGGGAGAGGTGCAGGCCTGCCATCAGCGTTCACATGCTGCCTACTAGAAAATGGAGTTACTAGTGAACACAAAACGAAGTCTTGTGGCTCACACGCCATGCAAAGTTATGGGTCATTAAATGGTGGCCCCACACCTTGCCAGAGGTGCACTGCCAGCCACGGAATGAGCATATTGTGTGCGTTCTTGGGAGTGAAGGGGGGCCTGGGAGACCCTTCCTCCCTTACACCAGTCACTAGAGTCTTGTACGCAATAGTCTGCCTACTGGTTGTACATACTTCAATAGTATGTGTACAGAAGGGGCCAGGGCATGTGGCAGCTGCCTTATTGGATGGCCCAGAGATTCTTGGGTGTATGAGAGTCTGCACACTGGGTGCAAGAATTATAATAGTATGTGTAAAGAAGTGGATAGGCTGTCGGCCACTTGCCTTATGTGTGTGATTTGTGGCCACTGCCCAGATTCTTGGGTTTATGGCTGTATTATGCTGTGGTAGTTGTGGCCTGTCCCTAGACTGTTGGGTGCTATGGAGTCTGCACATTGGGTGCAAGCACTATATTAGTATGTGTACAGAAGTGGAGAGGGTCTCAGGTGCCTGTATTTTGTTTGTGGGTTGTGGGCAGTGGCGAGATTCTTGGGTGCATGGGTGCATTATGGTGCAATGGTTGTGGGCTGCTCCTAGGCTTTTGGGTGCATGGCAGTCTAATCACTGGTTGCAAGAAGAGTAATTGTATGTGCATGGAAGTGGATAGGGACTCAGTTGTCTGTATTATGTGTGCAGGTTTTGGGCTCTGAACAGATTGGTTGGGTGCATGGCCATTTTATGTAGCAGATGTTGTGGCCAGGCCCTAGCCTCTTGCGTGCATGGCCAGAGGTTGTAGGCTGTAGGCCATGCACCCAAGAGGCTAGGGCCTGGCCACAACACTGCAGCATAATATGGCCATGCACCCAAGAATTTGACACTGGGATATGGAGTGCAAAAACGTGTGTAGAAATGCAGTTTGCTCATGGCAAAGAAGCATGACACCAATAAGCGTATATTCACTGTATGTATTGTTGAGGCACTCTATACCTTTTATGAACTTAGTGACAGAATACCATTGAAGGGAGAACATAGAAGATATACCTATCTTTAACCTTTCAGGGACATACTATCTAAAGCGGAAATACAGGTCCTAACTAAAGGACTCTCATTTGTCCCTTCAACCAGAACAAACTGGTTCCAACTAGATCAAGAAGTTTCAACTTTCTTCAGAACCATAAGACGAAAAGTATTCTTCCAAGACAAGGAACCATTGGAACAAGATGAAGATTCAGGTCTAAGAGTGCCCTCCAACTTCAACCCGAGAGAAAATGAGGTTGCGCCCCATATTATCACTTTTGAGAAATGTGTCAGAAAGGAGATTTCCAAACTACAGTACTCAACCACGACAACAAGACCAAACCTATCTAAGGATGAACATAAAGCCCTCAAACAACTGACCTCTAACAACCAAATTGTCATCAAAATGGCTGACAAGGGAGGAGGGATAGTAGTGCAGAGCCTTGCCCAGTACAAAGACATGGTCAATAATCTTTTGGATATCACCACCAATTACAAAAAACTTAGAAGAGACCCTTCCAAGGAAAGTAAGATCAAGATACAAGAAGCTACAAAACTTGCCTTTGAACGAGGGTGGATCTCAGAAAAAGAGAACATTTTTCTCAACACCTCAGAGGGAAGTACACCGGCGTTCTACGCCCTACCAAAAATCCATAAAAACCAACAAAACCCCCCAGGCAGACCTATTGTATCAGGTTGTGTGTCCCTTCTTGAACCACTATGCAAATTTGTAGATTATATCCTGAAACCCTTGAGCCAGGAAACCCCTACTTACCTAAGGGACACCATGGCCACCATCGCTATCTTTGAAGATCTGACATTCAATCCAACGAGAGATCTTACGGTTACAATGGACATTGTGAGTCTCTACACGAGCATCCCCCAAGATGCAGCCTTGGAATGCATCCACCATCATCTTATACATCATATGAGACAAAGCCGAGTCCCAGCTAACTTCATAGTGGAATTGTTATAACTGGCCCTCACAAACAACTTTTTCTCATTTGATGAGAACTTCTATCTACAGATCAGTGGGACCGCGATGGGAGCAGCCTTTGCCCCCAGCCTGGCCGTAATTTGCATGTCAGAATACGAACAACAACATATTCTAAGCCTACATAATCCATTCAGAGACAAGATTGTGCATTGGTACCGCTACATCGATGACATTATCTTCATATGGCAAGACATCGATACACCAGTTGAGAATTTCCTACACTGGCTGAACCAACAAACAGAGGATATCAAATTCACACTCTGCAAAAGCAACCAGATTATCAACCTCCTTGATTTGGAAATCAGTGTCAAAGAGGAAAAACTGATATGTTCCCTATACAGGAAAGAAAGAGAGAGGAACACTTTACTGCACTACAGAAGTAATCACCCCAGGAACCTTAGAAACAACCTACCATTTGGTCAATTTCTACGGCTCAGGCGGAACTGCACAAATTTGGAACAGTATAAAGAGCATGCCACCATTTTGAAACATAAACTCCTGAGTAGAGGATACCCCAAAAAATTCATTCGGAATACCACTAAGCGTGCACAAAACATCCTTGTGAGACTTTACTCACCCCAAAAGCACGCAACACAGAAAGTGAACAACTAATGACCTGTGTAACCACCTTTGGCCCAAATACGACCAAACTTAAGACCATCATTAAGAAATTTTGGCCATTGGTACAACTGAGCCTCCCGAATGAACCCACCCCAGGAATGGCCCTCAAGCGAGGCAAAAATCTGAAGTCATGCTAACCCATGCTAGGCTCAACAAAAAAATCTCAAAGGACCAGACTTTGGAACATGAGGGAAATAGTGGGCCACCACCCATGTGGTACATGCAATGTCTGCAAATTCACAAGAAAAACCACATCATTTCAAACAGAAGGCAAGGAGTGGAAGGTCAGACACTTTTCTAACTGCAAAACTACTAATGTGATATATATCATCGAATGCCCCTGTGGGCTCAGATATGTTGGCCAAACTCAGAGGCAGGTTAACAAGAGAATTGGCGAACATCGCTCCAGGATCCGATGCCGAGTTCATTCAGCACCATTAGTCTCTCACTATATGGAATACCAACATAGTGCAGATGACATACTTTGGTGGGTGGCTGACACAATTGTCAATACCACCAATGCATCTAATGCCCTAAGTCATAAAGAATCTTGGTGGATCTTCAAACTTAAAACCATAACAAAGGGCCTCAACGAAGCCATACCAACCACCTATGGATGAGCTGGGCCCCCCTTACCCATAGCCTTACCTCAGCAACACACGAATACTCTAGCACTTCCAATTCAAACCCAAAGGCCTACATCTCACGGGTCTCTCTGCCTAGCCAGATGTTACTAGATGCACATATACTCCCTAGGTATGATTTGCCCCTACTTAAGCATTTTGGGGCCTCACATTAGTACACTCCTTCATGCACATCAACATGATGCTACTATGATAAAAATGTATATGCAAATGTGCTGTCACTTTGTCAGGACAAAATAAGTGTCATTTTTCAACACTACACTCTGTATACCAACACTGTACTGTATCTGAGTAAATGTATGCCTTTGAAACCTAGTGGCAGCCTCCAATGATATACTCTAAAAACATCAAGGCTGTTTATATTGTCGATATTTGTAAATGTTGGAGTTGGACACAAATTACCCTCCACAAGAATTGTTACTCACACGCCTTTCCGTTTTTTAAGGCGAACTGACACCATCCAAGACAGGCCAAGGCCTCCCACGATTGTCTCCCCAAGTACATATCCATGCAAGTTCCACCGACACACACGGGTGCCATGACAACTCGCGGACACCACACGAAGTGTGCATGTGCGGAGATTCAGACAGATGTCTCCTGCACATGTGCGCTTCACATTTACAGACACAGCTCAGTTCCCCCACTGCAGCTACGCGTGCCGCTACAGATGCAGTAGCCCCGAGCAAAGAATACACTCGGCGCTAGACATCTACAGGTGAGAGACCCCTGGTAGGCAGATTACGTGGAGACCGGGAACTGCAGACTCTGTTCCTGCGTTCCTGGCCCCACGACCCGATCCTTAGCACCAACCCACACAAACGGGTTGAGGGTCACGGTCGTACCGAGCCGCATGTGTGTATCCTCCTAACACACCTCGGCGCCATTATCAATCTTTCACTGTTCTATCTCCACCTAGGGTAACACAGCAATACTAAGGAACGGCTCAGTGCTGGTTCCAGTACCCTGACATCGGTTGCCTGACCGTGTTCCCCAGCCTGCAACCTATCATCCAGGCACTTCGAACAAAGAACTGCTTCCCCACAGCATCCAGCCCACTATCCGCTGCGGCAGCACATCATTGTGCCCCAGGTACTGCATGGTCACTTCGCAAGGTATATGATTAGCAGTGGAATGTGTATTTGTATTCCAACCTCACTGAAACACACATTGTTGTTTTCTGTCTCCATTTCCTGTTCCACTTTTTAGCATTTCCAGTAGATTTAAAATCTACCTTCAACTTTCTCCTTGTTAAGCCCTGATGTCGGACAGTTCAATTGAACTCCCCATCCTCAACATCGAGAAGCCAATTTAAACCCCGGACTTCCGTCCAGGTTAGTATTCAAGTGCCAGCAAGCGATAGGACAACTTCACGGTTGTACCCCCATTTGGTCTCAATTAGTTTTTAATGCATGCAGGTCAGACTAGCACTAGACTCATCCCTCCCTTGAGATGAACTCTACAGCAAGTTTTGCCCCCCATTTTTACTTAAAACTCTTTTTCATTTTCTCCCTCTCTTCTACACACAGGGGAGACCAGGTCGAGGCCCAAGAAGAAGGCTCATTGCCGAAACGTCACGGGTTTACATAACCTTGAGGGCTTCATTCCCACAATCCCGTTTCATTACCTGATCTGATTCCTGACGTTGACCAACGACTAGGTCCCTATCTCTTTTAGAGCTCACAGACACCATGCTGTCTTGCATATATGATCCACCCAAGACACAAAAAAAAATGATTGATGGTGACTCTGTGCACTATATGTGTTAGATATGTTGTATTTGCTGAATGTCTGCCACAATTATGTTTAACAATCACTCTTTCTTTTTTAATACATTTCCACAACAAAATGAATGTATTTTGATCTAAAATGTATATCATGAAATAGCAGTATTTCTTGGAAAAATTCTAAATGTGTAAAATATGTTTGTGCACCTAATAGCATTAGCAAAATAATAAAAGCATGCTAAGATGCACTCTTGAAGGGCTTTTCTTGCTCGTCTTTTTAGAATACCTATGACAGTCAGCCAAATAACAAAGCCACTGCCATACTTAACATGCAAAAGAATTTAGCCTTTACCAAAACACGTAGGTAAACGGCTCCAAAGGAAGTGGCAGGACGCCTTCCAACTTGTTTCAAGAATACCATTGAAGTGGCAATAGCACATTTGAATATTTTGGCACTGTGGGCACATATTTTCTTTGTTGCAAGCAGAAATGCTGGAGGAATCTTTGTTTCATTGTCTGCAATTAAAAAAACATAATATGTTAGGGAAGGTACTTCATAATGTCATATTGTAACAATTTCAGACATGTATGTACGTTGTGGACCATCATAATTAGTACATTACAAGTACTATGCTTCAAACAAGTGTACTATGCAATGTGCTCAGTTTCTGTGTTTGTTTGCATAATCATTGGGTCTGTGGGGAAAAAAATCCATGCAAGATTTAAGTAAAACCCTTCTAAATTGATTTGATGTTAGGTGGCACTCTCTGTTTCATTGACGTGTGCAGTACTTAAAGGAATGTTTCAGATGCACATCTATGTGGTCTTGTTTTTTGGAAGTGGTGGTGCTATAGTTGCAGTTAGCTACCAGTTGGAGTATTCTTACTGTTTATTTGTTTCCTCTTTTTAACAGTATCTGTTTATGCTGTTTGATTGCTCTTGGTGTTTTCTAAGTATTGTACTATTCAGAACTAATATTGCAGTATTGTGGTGGCAGTTAGATACCTGTTGGTGTATTCTAACTGTTGGTAGTTTGAAAGTTGTTGAGGGTATGTTTTGTAGCAGTTTGATTGCTGAAGGTTGATTTGAGCAGTTTGCCCGCTGGAAGTAACATTGTAGTACTGTCGGTTTACTAAAATACAAGTTGGTGAATTCTGGTTGTTGATACTTAATAAGTCTTGAAGGGATTCCTCAGAAAAACTTTTATTTTGCCTGTGGATTTTAAATTGTTTAGTAATGGGAAGTAATATTGCAATATTATCCTTGCAGTAAGATACCAGTTGGCATAGTCTAACTCGTTACAGTTTCACAGTTTTTCAGGGTATGGTTTCAAGCACCTTCATTCTTGTTGCTGGATTTCCATTTAACAGTATTGCCAAGTGCCACTGCATATTATGGTTGCAGTTACATGCAGTTGTGTATTTAATGCAATGGTATGGGCATAGTTAGACAGTTTTTTCCTTATTCTAAGAGTTGGTCGTTTTACAGGTCATTGAGAACAGTTTGTAGACCCTCATACTCAGTACATTTCATTATTAGTACTATGGGTGAAACACTATTAGTGTGTGTTTTCCACAGTTGTTGCTTCTGTGACTATAATCATTGGTTCATTGGGGAACAAACTGTATAGCAGTGCAACTGATGTACAAATGGGCCAGTTGGTGTATGCTAAGTTGTTCCAGTTTCACAGGGCGGAAGGTTATTTTTCGTTTGCAGTTACATATCTGTTGGTCGGTATTGGGCAGTAGGCTATGCTACTTTTGTAGATCAGTGAGTACATTTTGGTTTCAGGAATATTAAGTAGGCATTTGCAAGATTTGCTGGTAATCTCTGCTTCAGAGTAATGGAAGTATGATTGCATTCAAACCACCCACATTTCTTTTTAATGTATGAAGTATAGTGACCTGCAGTGGCTGTGGCACCCGTGTGGTAGATTATGCATACTGTTGTGAAGGTTTTCTTGCCAAGTGATACTTTCCCATGTTTGAGGCCAGTAAACTTGCAGTTGTTTTTGCTACCATCTGTGTTGTATCGTAAAAGCATTACTATTACGTATTAGCTATGCAGGTTTATCTGTAAGGTGGAACGATTGTCTGAATTGCAAGCAGTACATAATATGCCATGATTTGCATTTTGTACCAGCTTTTGAAATGGAATGGATTCACAGTTAGATATAGACACATACACAAAGCGCTCGTTAGGGACTTGTACCTGTGCCACATGGCTGCAGAGAGTGCATGTATGTTTCCACATGTATGAAATCTGGAAGATTTCATGTATAGGTATGTTTTTGCTTTCCAGCACTTGCAGTAAGTACATTAGAAATTCATGTGGATCTTCTTGTGTGTTTAAAGAGAATCTCACCATTCCCGCAAAGTAGTCCAATTCCTGCCTTATTCCTGAGACACTGTAAGTGTTTTCAGGATTGTTTGTTGCATTTCTATGAAGGAGTAGCCGTTCAAGTAAATGTTTTCAACAATTGGTGGTAATTGGAATGGACATTGATTGCTACATTTGCATAGCAATTTACACCAGTTGTGTTTGAAGATATGAATAGACTAGACAGTTTAGTGTCTCAGTAATTTGATGGAACTCCACTTGCTTTTTTTGAAGAGATAATTCACTTTGTTTGTACAGTTGGATATGCATTTGCTTTTTCACTACATCCTTTTTTAGTTGTGCTAATTGATGGAGTAGCACCTGCTTTCACTTTCTTTGGTAGTACTGTTGGGAGATCACTTATAAGTTTGTTTGCACTTGTTTTCTTTTACCAAGTTTTCATATTTGGGGAACATGGTACATTTTGGGATGGGGTGTGCAGAGGGCACATAGTCTGTTGTACTCTACGATGCAAGGAATGTCAGCCTTGACTTTGCTTGTATCAAAATTGACTAGCAATAGTCCTTCAAGTGTACGTAAGCATGACAGTGCCACGTAACTCATGCCTTCTTTAAAGACTGTGCTGATAATGTCAATCAAGGCCAGATCTAGGGTTAGACCCAGCGATTTATGAATAGTGACTACATATGCAAGAGATAGAGAAATCTGTCATCTGCGTACATACATATCTTTGAAAAGAAGGAATGGGGCTGTTGAGCGTCCTATCCTTTTATCTTCTGAAAGTTTGTCAAAGTGGATGTTGACAAACTGAATGTTGTGCTCACATGGGTATGTCTGGAAGCCAACAACTGTACCAAGTGCTCCATTAACTAAACCTTGCACCACATCAAGGTTAAGCTTAGCATTACTCTACAGTTTAAACACAATGGGCCTCATAATGAGTCAGCCGGTCTGGAAAGAACGGTGGTGGTAAATCCACCACCATGGTTCTTTCCAGACCGGCTGATTAAGAGTCCTGGAGACAGGAGGTGTCATTCCCACCAGGTCTGACCTGGCGGGTTTAACAACACCCGCCTGCAGGCAGACATGGAAACACCGACACCATTACAATATGGTGCCGGTGTTCCCACTTCCCCACTCCCATGGAGTCCTATAGCACTCCATGAGAATGGGGACTTACAGATTTCCGCCTCCGGAATTCCCGGGTCACAGGGTTGTAATGCCCTGGTAATTCTGGGAATCACAGAGGCGGAATGGTAATACAAGTCTGGCGGTAACCTCCTGGTTTTTCCGGCTCGGTTACCGCCGACTCGTAACGAGGCCCAATGTAAACATTTTCTCTAAACTAGCTGTGTTAGAGCTAGAGTTGTGTAAGCTATTTAGTCGTGCTGTGGCTTGATGACACATAGGCAATGTCATACCGTGCACATCCACTATGTCTGTGGAGTAAATTTGCACTATTGGTTGCATTTCATTTTTCAAAATTGTTTCATTGAATTGTGCACAGCTTGCTTAGTGTTGGCATTAAAGACATACATTTTACATTTATGTGTGCTAATTGTTCCATGACATCAGCAGCAGACGTTTTATGCCTGTATAGCTCATGAATGAGTCTGCTATTTAAGACAGACTGTGCTTCCTTAGAAAACACACCAATCTGAATGTTTTTCAAAATGTTAGCATAGGTGAGGTCTGCAGACTGATGCATGTTTTCTGTTAGTTCTCTGTATTGGAAATGTTGGCAGAGATTTATATTTCCTCTTCTGTCAAGTGTGTTACGGCACAGTTTGTGCCCTAAGGTTTTAAATATAGGTTTACCTTTCACTGGTGTTAATTGAAGAAGGTCTCTGAAAGCAATAATGTGTTTTCCTCCAAAGAGTTCTTCGTAGTTCATTTTAAGGACCTCTTGCAATCTGAGATGAATCAACGCCAACATTAGATTGGAGACCATGCTTACCTCATCTTTTAGGTGCATTTTCATTTGTTTCAAAATTCTGCATAGCTCCATAGCAGCTTCTGCTGAAAGCTTGTAGTAGTCTAATTTGTTTTGTTGTCTTACTGGAAGGAACAGCAATCGGTGTAAAATAACACCACCTATGTTGTAGCAGGTACGTCTATGGGGGCAGTTACAACAGTTGAAAGCTTGTTGTTTGCCAGTTGTTGGAGGAACTTGCTGATGATTTTTATTAAGAATGTTTTGCCTGAACTAGCTTTGCCACTTACATATAGGAGTACAGGTTTATAGTTTTGACAGGTACACGTGTTAGTTTCGTGCTGCACACCATGTTCAATTTATTTAGTTATTTCCAGGAAAGTGGTATGCTGTCCATCATTCAGTTGTGATTTCAGTAGAGCAAAGTTTTCTCTAGATTCCTCATACTGACACATGGTGTTTTCTACTTCAGTCATGGCTAATTCTGCCTCCTTTACAATGAGTGTATCTCCAAGTGGTTCTTGGCTTCCTGTAAGAGAAGGTTGACTGCTCTCAGGAGTGTCTACATTTAGTTATGCTTGAAGTTCTTCCTCTTGTTGGGGTTCATTGTCCAACATATTTTTGTACTGTTTGAAATGTATATCGGTTATAGTGCTTTCACTCGCATTGAAAGCATTTTCATAGGAGGCATGGGTGTACAATAAATCTTCTTCTTTTCTCCATGGTTTAAATAGTTGCAGTGGAGAAATGTAGTAAAGTTCTATATTTTGAGGAGTTTTAAATGATAGCTTCATATGATTAACTAGGCTGTGTTTGGTAAGTTTAGCCAGGCTGCCCTCACAACTTTTGACTATGTATTTACCTTTTTTTTCTCATCTGGTTTAATATTAGTTTTGCATGAGAAGTTTTGGGTTATGTGGTTTGTGTAGTATGTGTCCAATACATGGTTTTTGAAAATGTCCTGGCTTTTGGGATCATTTTTGGCTGTTGTCTTTATGTCTTGGTACGATTTGAGAACTGTTTTTCTGGATGCAGCAGGACCAAGGCTTAGCCAGACTATGTTTTCAGATTTCCCATATAAGGCTGTGCCGGTTAAACAGTCTGACGCTTTGTAACAGCCACATTCTCTATGGCAGAGCATTTGTATGCCAACGCTGTATAAGTTTTGTGACAGTGTTTTGTCAGATGCTATGTCATCCCAGAGGTAGTTCTGCTCTGTTTTGTCAGCTTTGGTTAATTAGGCTGTGACATATTGTGCAACTCCAGTGGAATTGTCTGCAATGTACTGCACATCTTTGTTTGCATTCCACAGGAGGGCAATGATTGCATTGTAATAATTGATGTACTTTGATGCTTCACTTCTTTTAATGCAGTATGTGTTCTTAGGTGATGTGCCTTTCACACTGTTTCTTACAAAGACATGAAGCTGTTAACTTGTCCTTTTGCTGAAACGGCTCTAGGTAAACCAAAGTGGCATTTGGTGTAGTATTTGCCTTTGTTTTTATATCTGCATCGACAATACTTGCTAAATGTATGAATTTGAAACCGCAAAATGTGTGCATGTAGCTCACTATGTGTGCTTATTGAAGGGATTTCGCAAGTGACATATTTGTGAATGAACTGCAAAACAGTGGCATCATGGCATCACTGTCCTGACCAAATTTAGGAGCATCTTTAATCCACAAAAGCAAGTCGATGTGTGGTGCTCCTCTGGATTGATATTCTTTTCTCCAAAAGAACTTCTCTGAGGGGAGTAATTGTTTTATTACAGATGAAGTGCAGCATGGCAATAAAGTGGTAATGGAAGTACATTGACAGATTTACAGAGTCAAGAGAGCAGAGTTCTCCTGGTGTTTTCATGTCCATCCCTGCATTGTTTTTGTTTGCTATGCGTAGGAAATTGTGTAAGTCTTCCCATGAATACTGTACTCTGCACAACGTAAAGTGACAAACCATGTTGGTGGGCCAAGGTTGCGTACCATACACCGTACATCTGCGTGACATTGATACCAGTCTTCTTTCATACCACGCATGTTTGCCAAAAGATTTGTAATACTTGAGAGTAAAAATTAATCTTTCTCTTTGTATCTTTTGAAGTAGCTGCATAGCAGACATGTTTAAACAATTGGCGCCTGTTTTCAATGTGTGTGCAACTCTGTAACATAGAGTTGCTAGTTCACTTTCAAACAGGAGGTGGACTATGTATTCAATGATTTATCTGAATCTGGGGTCTTCAGAATACATTTGTAAAGAACGGTATTCTGATGCTGTTATTTGTGTGCATCTTTCATCATACCTTTCACCTTTTCCTGTAGGAAAGAGTAGAGGAAAGGCTCATGCTTCCACACTTTTTTCCTATATGCTGATTGGAGATCCTTTGGTTTGCCACATTTGATATGTTTCTAGTGCATCGTCTATGCTGTCTTTGGAGTGAAGTGGGTGAATTGTATACTGGTCTAAAATGTTGCATGCTGTGGTAGGATCTAGAAGTTCAAATTGACCACTTGATGAGGAATTCTGAATTACTTTAATGATTTCTCTCAGGTTTTCTGCAAAGTTTATTTCTCTGTAGTATTCATTGTTCTCTTTAAGATAGAGCAAGGCTTCCCTCACTTTGTTTAGGTCTACTAGTTGCTGCCAAATTTTGTTGTATTTTGTAGATACACCATTCACTAGGATAATCAAAGATTGATCTATTGGCCGTTGCACTCTCAGAATGTTTAGATTTTCTTGAAGATCCATTGGCAAATAAAGTACTTTGCCACCAAAGCCTTTCAGTAATTCAGAAGGAGGCAACTTGGCTGTTTTTGATTGAAGGCATATTATTGCTTGAAATTGGTGTATTGTTTTGATTACAATGCTCTAATACAAATTAAGCTGTTGTAGTGGTTTTGGAAGTGGGAATATTCCCAAGTTATTGGTGATAGCCTGTGAAGGCATATGGTTATCAAGCATTCCAGTGCAAAATGTGCAAAGTGTTGAGGGGTTAGTAATTTCGTATTTGTTTTCTGCTCGAAGGTAGAGAGCTAATTGGAACCATTGGGATTACTCATTGTCTTCTATTTTTGATGCTACAGCTACAGTTTAGATGCTCTTTCTATAAAAAGTTCTGCGGCAACATAGACATAGTCTGTTCTAAAGTTACTGGATTTTGTAAGTGCTCTTCACTTCCAAAATATTTGCTTTGTTTGCAGTCTATTTCTTGCAAGAGTTCTTTGGCTGTGCCATGTAGGAGAATGTGATTTAAATGCACCAGTGTTAAAGCAGGACTTTTTGCATAATACAGTCTCTGAACAAGATTTTTTAATTGTAGAATGGTGTGTTGCTAACATTTTGATGTGGCGGAAGGTGCTTTTGCAAGCAGTGTCATGAATCATCGATTCCAACCTTTCTGGACGGTCTGGTCCTTTAGACATTGATTGTTGCAACTCGTTCCCTCCTAACATGGCCAATGCCGTGGGAAGCACAAGGTCTAGTCTTTCTGATCCTGTCTCATGCTTCCTTGAAAATAGTCAAGCCCCCGTGGCTCGGCACGTCTCAACGCTACGATTGTCTGTACTCCTCGTCCTGGCAAGTTGTTTACCTAGCTCCCTTGTCCTTGTTGGCTTTTCTTACTAGTTACGCATTATCCTGAACTCCTCTCTTCCCCCTCTTTCTGGTATCCTCCTCCCGAGCGGCCCTTCGCTACCTCCAATACCGTGGAGCTGCATGTGTCATTTTTGCAGCCATTTCCAATTTAGGGCCTCATCACGAGTTGGCCGGTAACGCCGGCGCTATTAGCACCGACTCTAATAGCCCTACTGCCAAACCCCCCGGCTATTAGCGATTAGCGCCGGATCACAGGTTTGGCGGAAGGGTTATTGCCCATTCCCCATTGGGCCCATTTGGGAATTCCTCATTCCCCATTGGGCCCAATGGGGAAAATTTGCGTTATTACCGCCGGCGGATTTCCTGCCAAAAATCGGCAATTTTGGCGCGGGTTCCCCCCAGCTCATAGCTGGGGGGAAATCCGCCAAAGCCATGTTCTGGCGCACCCTTAAATGCCGCAGTAATAGCGCTACCGTCACGTTTAAGGGTTACCGCCAGACTCGTGATGAGGCCCCTAGTCTTCGCTCTTCCTCAACCCCTCCTGGATCCTTCCTGGAACTTTGAACGCTATCCGAATCCATGGCTCCTCCACAGGCAGGAGCTTCGGACTTCGTGGCTTGCTACCTGAAAGCAGACTGGCTTCAGCGGAAACACGCCCGCACCTACAAGAAGAAGAAACCTGTAAACACCAGGAAAAAGACAGCAAGGAACAAACAGGTGAGCCAAGATTCCGAGGACTCAGATTCTGACAAGATGCAGCCTAATGAATATCTTTGCAGCCCTGTGTATTTGGGCACTGGACAGGAATCCATGGTTTCCAATATTTTTATTTTTAATTTGTCTTTGGCTTTGACATACTGATTGAGGAATTGCCATAAAGATTGGAAGGATTGTTTTCGTACTTTACACATTGAGGTCCACGGTGATTTGCAGATGGGACGGATTGGTTCGATGGAATGGAGAGTTGATTGTAAGTTGGTTGGGGATAGTCTTTCAATCAGAGTTTCTTCTGCCATAATGGTCCTCTCTACCTTTTCATACCTTTGGCCAGTGCTATGTATGGCAATTGGGTTTGTTTGCTCTTGTTTGTATGCCTCTTCATCGAAATATGGCTCTGTGCTGGTTGTATGAATCCACTCACCTGCATAGAACTTTGAAAAGGTATCTATGTTGATATTGCGTATGTTGAAAAGTAGTTTCTGTAGTTTTTCTAATTAATTTTGTTAGTGGTTTCATTCTGTTTAAAATGAATTTAAACAATTTCCTTTTGAGGAGCGTTGCACTGTCTATGAGAGCTTCCAGGATCAGTTTTCTGCGGTAAGGTTTAAGGGTCAGTGTGATTTCTCCCCTCTTTTGATAAGGTTCTGAAGGACTCTATGGTGGAACAATTTTTGTAAAATAAATGTTTTGGAATGCTTACCTGTTCCTATGTTAACATTGGTAGATGCAGTGTTAGCACTACTGGTAGTTGCATTCTTATTAATACATGTACTTTTAGTTTTACATTTTGTAAGCAGGGTCACACTTTTTTTGCTGCTACCTGGTTCCGTTTTGCTCAGTGACTGTATTAGCTGTTTTGTTTGATCTTTTTGTACATAGTGTGCTATTGGTGAATGGCTATTTTGTATGTTTTGAATTTTATCTTCTCTATTTCTGCATTGTTTTCCACAGAGTTGCTTTTTGGTAGGCATTCTTTTGTGTCTGTTGTAGTGGTATGTGTATGTGTTGCTGTATGAAAGGTTTGCTTCAGTGTGTATGCCAGTCTACTGTGCATGAAGAAGCAAGGACATTACAATGTTTTCACAAAACTAGTGGGTGCTACCATACTGGTGTTCTGATGACAATACACAGAGTAGACCTGGTAAGGTGCAATGAGTAAGAGTGAAGCAAGTGCTGTGGGGTTGGATAGAATCGTCTAGGCTACAATACAACAACACTGCACTGTCTGAGTACCAGGCAGAAAACTACTACAGTACTGCACTTACTTTGTTGGATGTGATGAGTAGGTTTCTTTTGGGTTTGATATTCCAGCAGAGACATCACTGGCTTTTAGGAGGTGGTTCTTCACTGCAATTGCAAAATAATGAAGTTAGTGGGTATGTGTGTCAATGGCACAGTAATAGCTCTAGGAGAACACATCATTTTAGATTGTAGGAGGATTTATTGGCAGGAAGAGTTACTGTGTGTCCAATTGTACAGCACTGCATTGGAGTGGGGACTAGGAGCATCAGCATTGTTGGTATGGGGGCCAGTGCTGCTGTGATAACTGTGCCCTGTGGGGCTGCACTTTTGGAAGTGTGTGAGATGTTGTTGCACTACTTGCTTTGGAAATAGATTATTGCAAGTCCTAATAGGGTGAGAAAAAGGGCAGAAAGATGTACAGATTGGAAAGGAGAATGTTACCGTGTGTGGATTTTTTCTAAGTTTTCCACACATAGATGCTTGCTACATGAGTGCAAAAATCGTTTTCTGTTCTTCCATTTATTAGTTCAAATTTACAGATAGTGCACTGTTGGAAATGGAGACATGCATTTCTGTGCTTCCCTTGCAATGGTGCATTGTGGTAATTTGGTAATGTACGTACTTGCCATACTTTGCTAACATACATGCATTTTCCCTTTTCTGTGTGCATTCTTGGCATTTAAGATATGATCTGCCACTTGAATTTGCAGTGAAAATGTTCCCAATGTGTTTTCTTTTATTTTGTTTTATAGCAAGAACAGAGAGAGAAATATGTGGCTTGCAGCTGTTCTGCAAGTGGGTATTAAAAGAAAACTTTGAAAGCATACAGCATTGCAAGTAACTGCCACTTGATGTCAGGAGATGGGACGAATGAGAGTATATTGTTCAGTAGATTATGCAGGGTAAGTGGCAGGCAGCCTGTTCATACACATTTGTGGCAGAGTACTCTACAAAATATATACATACATGTAGTTTGTGCTGATGGATGCAGAGGTTGATGAATCTGGAGGCAGAAATATTGGAGACTTTTGCAGTAGTTTATGATGGATGTGCTTTTCAATTACAAGCGATCTGTACTCTGAGTGTTGAACAGTATATCTGAAGTGTTGAAATGAGATGAAAGAGTTTGATGTAGAGTTTTTGCCTGTGATTAGTGGATGATTGGGTGACTGCTTAACAGTAGCCAATGTGGGGGTGCTGCAAAGATTGAAGTGGAAAGGGAAGAATGGCTATCCCTGTGTTATGGGGTATGTGGACAGTGCAGTAGTTCTCTGATAGGGCATGCCACATCCGGGGCTTCTGAGCATGCCTTGCATGGAAATGGGACTGTGGGGATCAGCCAATCAGGTGTTTAGGTTGTGCATTTCAGGAAGGGAGAGTATTATTTTTTTAATGCTTTTTTGGTTGTGGAGTAAAGATAGCTGGTGTTGGAGAGAAGGAGAACATTATTGTATGGATAGTAGGAGATTCATTTGTGTATGCCCAGGCAAGAGGTGTTTCTGGTGATTTTGGGTTTCCAGGCCTGCAGGTTTTGTGGTACAGTGTGCCTAGCCGCAATTTGCAGGCACTGACTGCTTTTTGCAGAGACATAAGTACTTTTGGTAGTCCTGATGTTTTGGTGGTGCACTGTGGAGGAGGGCATTTGGGCTACATCAGTGCTCCAAGTTTGGTTCCTGTACTAGAGTTGTTGGTGGAAGAACTGATGCTGATTTTCCCTAATGCAAAGGTGTTTATTTTCTGAAATACCACCAAGAGCACAATGGAACAACCCCAATGTCTTTAATCCCGAGTAAAATGTTGGAAGGCGCCTCGTTAATAGAGGCAAGGGTATAGTTTTGCGACGTGCAGACATGTCTGTTTTTTCTAATGACAACATTGACTCCCTTAGTGTGTACTACTTTACCCCAGATGGCGTTTCGTTGTCCATTCTTGGAAATGCTTGTTTTTTTCGTAATTTAAGGGATGCTTTGCAGAGGTTGATGTAAGGCAGTAAGGAGGAAAAGAAAAGAAACCTCCCACCCCCTAAAAAAATTAAAAAAACAAAAGGTGTCTGGTTAGTAGCACCTAAAAAGTAAATTTAAAAAAGACTTTTTTCAAAGCCACCACAATAGAGGACCTCTCCTTCCCTGGGTTAAATTTCTCTCCCCAACCCCTTGATTTGCCCTACTTATCCACAAACACTGTGGTAGTTTGCAGATTGCACATGCCACATCTGGGACTTTTAAGAAAGGGTGGCATGGAAATGGGACTGTGGAGGCCAGGGCATTGGCCAATAAGGTTTCTTGGTTGTGGTGTGCAAGAAGAGAGTGTGGTGGAGGCTCTGTTTGCTGAGAGGAGTGCAGATGGCTATTTCTGTGTGTTTTAGGAGGCAGAGTGTCTGACTTTTGGGGGACTCTTTGATACATTGGATGCATGTGTATGCAGAGCACTGTGGAGTGGCTGCACATCTTGGATTCCCCCTCATGTGGATGTGCACTGGCATCTAGTGCATGGAATGTAGTGGCTAGATTTGCTTTCCCCTTGTGCCACTTTGGTGATGCAGGATCATCCAGCCATTATTTCTGTTCATTGTGGAGTGAACAGTTAAGGCCATGTTACTGGAATCGCTCTGCAGTTTGCCATGAAGGAGGCACTTGGGAAAGTCATGGACATGTTTCCAAACTCTCGAGTCATTTTTTCATGCATTGCTGAGAGACAGTTGTGGCTCTGCTCTTCCTCATTTGGTCCACAAATAGAGAAAGCCAGGCACAATGTCAACAAGGCTGTTTGCGCATTTTTGCGAGATGTTGGTATGTTGTCCTTCCACATTCAGAACATTACATTTTGCAGCATCAACATTTTCAGCAGAGGTGGTGTCCATCTTACTGATGCTGGCAATCACCTTCTTTTGTGCAATATCCAAAATGCTTTGCAGTCCTTCTTGCAAGTATACCAAGCATTTGTGCAGCAGGTGTTGGCCACTTCAAAACTTCTGAGAACAAAAAAAAAGCCACCACTTTCTCCCAGAAACGAATGCATGCTGCCTCCACCTGCATGCTTTGGAGGTCCATGAACTACCGCGATGTCTGCGGACTTCATAGACTGTGCGGGGACCTGCACCATTTCAGTGCCACTTCTGTTTTTAAACTGTAAAAGGTGGTTCTGAAAAGAGGATTTTTTTGTGTGTGTTTTCTGGTTTTATATATTTTTTGGTATTTTTTGATGAGACACACACAGAAGGGAAGGGAAGGGAGCGTAGGGAACGGGCACCAACCATAGGAATGAAGAGGCCAGTGGAGAGAGGAAGATGTTGGGTGAGCCTCATCGAGGTAGCGGGTGCTTTCTGTCGTGCTCCCAGACCACAGCCTCAAAAGCACTTCGTAATTGCTCACCGCTGCAGAGTACTGCATTGCAGTACATACACAATACAGTGACTTTTGAAAAGTAATGGTATACTGCGGTGTGTATGGCCTGCTAGGCAGGATCAGGGATCTGCTGCCCCACAGGAGTGTCCCTTGTAGTGACAGGAGCAGATGTCGAGGATGCTGCAAAGGAAGTCAACGTACTACCCTGTTCGAAGGGGGCGACCCTCTGAACTGCTGCCTTGTGGCTCAACCTCAGGTGTCGCCTCATGGAGGTGGTGCCATAACTGTACAGTCCAGGTTTGCCGTGACTGAGTACAACTCACTGCACCGTACCTTGGCTGCACAAGCCTTGGCTGCCCCCAATGAGGGTAAAAAGCCTCCACAACCAAGACTCACGTTGGCAGCTGGTAGTGAGGACTTCCACTACCTCATCCTTTTCCTCTTCTGGTTCCCCCTCTGCATCATCTTGCCTGTTCCTCTCCCAGGGCCCTCCAGAAGATGGTGGTGGTGGTGGTAATGGGGTGAGGATGAGGAGGTAGCAGGAGCAAAGGCAGCTGGGGAGACCATCCTTCAGAAAAATTGAAAACAGAAAACCAGGAAGCAGCAATCTGCTTTCAATTCCTTTAAAGTATAAAATCCCTTGACGTTTGTTTCTACACTCCTGTTTTCAGGAGAGGAAAGGGGAGCCAAAGGCATTTTATCCTCCCCTTATGCAGATCAAGCATCCACTCCTTCTCCACTGTATCTTCTTTCTCACTCTGGTACATCTTCCATAGCTACAAAACAGCCAACCTTTTCTGTAAATTCGTTCCCTTGTATGTAGCATGCAAATACGTTCTCATATGTCGCAATACTATTTTTTTTACAACAAACCCTCCTGAGGCCACAGCATACGTGTCTTATTAGTCGTGCCTCAGACCCATTTTGAATGATATTTCCTTAACTTATCTGTGTATTGTGGTAATGCCCTGCATAAGTGTAGAAGAGGAGTGTCCCCGTGGTGACAAGCCACTTTCAACTATCTCTACTTACCCAATTTTTTATTCTTCTCTTTATGTTATCAAATGTACCACACTGATCAATTTCAGCAGGCACCATCTATTGCCGCTTACATATCCAACAACCAAAATATTATATCCGGTTTTCAAAATCTACACAATGATGTTCTTTTTGTTCGTTCCTTTACACTTACTATCAGTTTTGAATATGTCTTTGTTTGATCATTAATATTGTAAGAATCTGTTCTTTATTTATTTATTATTTTCCTTGGATTGTTAGCCTACTGATTGACGTCGATCTCTTGATTAAAACAATCTTAATAATAACCTTGATTTTTTGCTATTGTTTTATATCTACTAGTTTAAACACAACAAATATATTTATAACCCCCATAAATGTGCCCTTTTTAAAATGATTTGTTTAGTTGTTCTCCATACACCTTCCTTTACTATCTTTAGCAAATGTATCTCATCTCATTTTTGTCCTATCTTGGAGCTTGATATGCACTCTTCTTGTTGGCCATGACTCAATAATCCTTAACACCCCTATTTAGAGTCTTTTTAGTGTATATCCTTCTGTCCCCTTGGTACTAGGAATCAAGGTATCTAGTGCTCTTCTATATAATCCCCCAAAATTACTTTTATATGTCTGTGTATATTACATGGCCTGCGGTAGCGGCCATGTATTTATGGTTAAGTTGCTCATCTCATAGAAAGAACACTTTTTGGGCGGATTATAACTTCACTCCCCCTGACGAATCCGCCCCAAACTTTGCTCACTGTGAATATTTTTGCAAAGTTTGGTGAGATTTGGTCCGGGGGGCAAAGGTATAGGGGGGACCCAAAATTTCTTTTTTTCCCTTTTTTCCCATAGACTAAATGGGGAAAAAAGTTTGCTAACGCCTACAGCCCAAACCGCTGGTCAGATTTTCACCAAATTTGCGGCAATGAAAAAACGTTGTTACGGGGGTGTTATGGTTAAGTTGGACTAATAAAAACCTATGAAATTCAAATAAAAAACTTTGCTACAGGAACATTATGCTTTCAAGTAAAACTGAAAACCCCCAGAAATTCGCCAGTTATGGTAAGCTAAACAAACATAACTCGTGCCACCACCGTGCATTGCTAAGACTAACACCCAGGACATCCAAGATGACATCACAAATGTCATTGATGACATCACTGATGACATCACATGTGAAATTATTTTTGATGAAAAGTCCATACTATGAGTTGTGCTTATATTGTTGGTACTCCTGTTTGGGTAGTATCTGTCTAGTAAATTGTTTCTCAAAATGTCTTGGCTGTTTGTATCATTTTTGGCTATTGTTTCTATGTTGTTGTATGATTTGAGAACTCTTTTTCTAGATTTAGCAGGACCAAGACTTAGCCATACTAAATTTTCAGATTTTCTATAGAAAGCAGCACCGGTTAAACGGTCTGCAGCTTCATTGGAGCCACATTGTCTATGAAAGAGCATTTCTATGCCTAAGCTGTAAAATTTCTGTGATAGTGTTTTGTCTGATAATAGGTAATCCCAGAGATCTTGAAGCTCTGTTTTTTCTGCTTTTGTTAAGTAGGCTGTAACATATCGTACAACTGCAGTGGAATTGTCTGCAATGTACTGCACATCTATGTTTGCATTCCATAAGAAGGCAAGGATTGCATTGTAATCATTGATATATTTTGCTTCTTCTGTTCTTTTTATTTTATATGTGTTCTTAGGTGATTTACCTTTAACGCTATGTCTAACTGAAGACATGAAGTTGTTTACCTGACCTGTTGCTGTAACTGGTCTAGGGAAACCAAAGCGGAATTTGGTGTAGTATTTCCCTTTGGTTTTGTATTTGCGACGATATTTCCAACATTTGTCTCTTTGAAATTGTAAAATGTGTGCATGAAGATCACTATTTGTTGCTACTGAAGGAATTTAACTAGTGACATATTTTTCGATAAACTGTAAAACAGTGGCATCATTGTCTTGACCAAATATAGGAGCATCTTTAATCCATAAAAGCATGTGGATGTGTGGTGCTCGTCTGGCTTGGTATTCTTTTCTCCAAAAGAAGTGTTGCACTTCTCTGAGGGGAGGAACAGTTTTATTACAAATAAAGTGTAGCATAGCAATGAAGCGATGATGGAAATATCTTGAAACATTAACAGGATCTAGAGAGCAAAGTTCTCCAGGTGTTAGTATATCTATGTTTGGTTTGTATTTGTTTGATATGCGTAGGAAATCATGTAAATCTTCCCATGCATATTCTGCACAACTTAATGTAACAAACCAAGTGGTTGGGCCAAGGTTTCTGATCATACAACATACATCTCTGTGACGTCGGAACCAGTACTCTTTAGTACCATGCATGTTTACTAACAGATCTGTAATGCTTGATTGTAAAACCTCATCTTTTTCTTGCACTTTTTGTTGTAATTGCGTAGCTGACATAATTTGAAAATGGGTACTTGAGTTCAATGTGTGTGCAACTCCATAGCATAGAGTTGCTAGTTCACTTTCAAAGAGTATGTGGAATATGTATTCCCCATTTTGTCTAAATGTGGGACTTTCAGAATACATTTGTAACAAGCGGTATTCTGATGCTGATATGTGAGTGGGTCTATCATCGTACCTTCCTCCTTTACCAGTGGGAAAGAGTAGAGGAAAAGCACGTGCTTCTATACTTTTTTCCCATATGCTGATTGGTGATCCTTTGGTTTGTCACATTTGGTACATTTCTAGTGCATCATCTGCGATGTCTTTAGAGTGTAATGGATGAATTGTATATTGGTCTAAAAGATTGCATACGGTAGCAGGATCTAGAAGTTCAAATTCACCAGTTTCTGCTGACTCTTGAATTATTTCAGTGGTTTCCCTCAGGTTTTCTTCAATATTAATTTCTATGTAGTATTCATTATAGTATTTTAGATATTGCAAAGCTTGTCTAACGTTATGTATGTCTATGAGTTGTTGCCAATTTTTCTTGTCTTTTGTAGGTACACCATTTACTAAGACAATTAAAGATTGCTCTATTGGATGTTGCACTCCTAGAGTGAGTACATTTCGTTTCAGATCTAATGGTAAATAAACTACTTTGCCACAAATGCCTTTCACTAATTCTGAGGGAGGTAATTTTTCTGTTTTTGGTTGAAGGTCTATTATTGCTTGAAATGGATGCACTGTTATGATGCGCTCATATAAATTGAGTTGTTGCAAGGGTTTTGGTAGTGGGAATAATTCCAAGTTATTTGTGATAGCACGTGAAGGAGTTTGGTTGTTGTCAAGTTTTGCAGTGCTGTAACTGCAAAGTATTAAGGGGTCATTCATTTTGTATTTGTTTTCTGCTATAAGGTAGAGAGCTAATTCAAACCATTTGGAATCTTCATTGTCTTCTATTTTGTATGTTATGTCTACAGTTTTTGTGCTACTTTTCAAAAACAAATTCTGCGGCAACACACACACACACATGGTTTGGTACTTCAGCGGATGTACTTTTAAATTTTAGTATTTCTTTTTTGTATGTGTGTAGTAGAAGGTTGCCACTTGTAGAATTGTTCCTAGTCTGTTGTAAAGTTATTGCATTTTGTAAGTGGCTTTCACTTTCAAAATATTTTTTCTGGATATGCTGTATTTCTTCGAGTAGGTCTTTGGCTGTACCATGTAGAAGATTGTTATTTAAATTGCCTAATGCCAAAGCTGGACATTTAGCATAGTACAGTTTATGGACTAGATTTCTTATAGTTGAATGATGTGTTGATATCATTTTGATATGATGGAAGGTGCTTTTGCAATTAGGTCCTGAAATGCAGGCTAATGAATGTCCTTGTAGTCCTGTACGTTTGCGCACTGGACAGGTATCCATATTTTGTAGAAGTTTCATTTTGAATTCGTCTTTGCCTTTTGCATATTGATTGAGGAACTGGCGTACCAATTTGAAAGATTTTTTGGCAATTTTATACATTGACGTGCACGACCATTTGTACTCTGGACGGTTTGGTTCAGTCGGATGGAGAGGTGATACTGAGTTTTCTGGGGATATTTTTGTAAGCAGCATTTCTTGTTCATTATGGTATTATTAAGTTTTGCATACCTTTGTCTACTGGTATGTATGGCAATTGTGTTTGTTTGCTTTTGTTTGTATGCTTCTTCATTGAAATATGGTTCTGTGCTCGATGTGTGACTCCATTCACCTACACAGATATTTAAGAAGTTATTTTTGTTGACATTCTGTTTATTGAGAAGTATTTTTTTGTAATTTAGTAGTTAGTTTTGTTAGTGGTTTCATTCTGTTTAACATTAAAATAAATAACTTCCTTTTGAGAAGGATTGCACTGTAAATGAGAGGTTCTAAGATTAATTTTCTACGGTAGGTTTTAAGGGTTGTGCATGATTTCTCTCCTGTTTTTATCAGATTCTGAAGACTCTGTGGCGGAACATTTTTTGTAAAATACTTTTTTTGGTATGATTACTTGCCATTACATCAAGATTTATAGGAGCAGTGTTAGCAGTAGTGGTAGCTGAATACTTGTTAATCACGTTTTGTTTTGTTTTATATTTTGAAAGAGGAGGCAATGTGTTTGTACTGGAAGCTTGTTTTGTTTTGCTTAATGACTCTATTGGATCTTTTCTTTGAACTTTTTGTACACATTCTGCTAGAGATGGATGCTTATTTTGGACACTTTTATTTTCATTTGCTCTACTTCTGTCTTGCTTTCTACAGACTTGCTTTTTGCTAGGCATTCTTTGGGGTCTGTTGGAAAAAAAAGAAAGTATGGGATGGACTGTTCTGCAATGTATGTGTGCTGTTTGCATGAGTGTCTGAGTATGATTTAAGGATGTATGTGGAGGTGTGTGATTGTGCAATCAGCAGCTACAACTAGTTGGGAAGGCTATTCTTGTATTTGTGTTTTACTATACTAGGGTTCAGATGACAATACAAAGTAAGCTAGTGGTGAGGAGAAGCATTAATACTAAATCTAATGGTATGGAATTAAAACAGTTCTTTGTTTTGCAATACTAATATTCTAGGGGCTGATTTATGGAATTTGTGCGACGAAGCACGGGGATTTGTGTGCCATTCTGCCAGCAAATCCCTGTTTCACAAATGGGGATTCGTGGACAGAATGGTGCACAAATCCCAGTTTTTTGCCCACAAATTCCATGAATCAACCACACAGTGTTTTTGAGTAACAGTTAGAACATTATGGTAGTATTGTACTTACTTTTTCTGTTTGGAATGAGCAGCTTTCTTCTGAGTTGTTCTTTGTACTTCAGATGCTGCTGCTTTTCAGGAGAGTGGGCTTCACAACCATTGTAAAAGAAAGAAGTTAGTCATTTTGTGTGTTTGTAGCACTTTTGTTAATTTAGACGTTGATTTTTATGTTTTTGTAGTAGTATTGTTGCTTGATAACTGAACATAGTGTGTGCATGAAGTTTCCTTTGACTATGTGCAGCCTTTATGTTTTACTTACAATCTGTTAGTTCAACATGCTTTGCAAATGAGTATATACTACGCGTAGGAAACTCATTTGGTTTCTTAAGGCTGTTATTGGATGTTAGGAGATAGAAGAAATAATCATATACTTATTTTCTATTTTTATAGGGTAAAAGGCAGAAACTGTATAGAAAAGCATGGAATGTATGCATTTGTAAAGGTGTGTGTAATAAAGAAGAAGGATGTGATATACAGGCAGTGGTGTTATTTCAGCTGGGAGCTTTTTAATGATAGTGTCTATCTGTGTGAGTGTAGAAAGATGCATGAACTTATCCTGGCTGTGTGTAACTTTATAATACACTACCAAGTATTTTTCTACATTTATGCTGTAATTTCTCCCATCTTTTAATATTATAATTTTCTAGATAGCTGTGTATGTAAAAAAAGAATTTAGATAGCAGGCAGGATTCAGATGCTGCTGCTTTTCAGGAGAGTGGGCTTCACAACCATTGTAAAAGAAAGAAGTTAGTCATTTTGTGTGTTTGTAGCACTTTTGTTAATTTAGACGTTGATTTTTATGTTTTTGTAGTAGTATTGTTGCTTGATAACTGAACATAGTGTGTGCATGAAGTTTCCTTTGACTATGTGCAGCCTTTATGTTTTACTTACAATCTGTTAGTTCAACATGCTTTGCAAATGAGTATATACTACGCGTAGGAAACTCATTTGGTTTCTTAAGGCTGTTATTGGATGTTAGGAGATAGAAGAAATAATCATATACTTATTTTCTATTTTTATAGGGTAAAAGGCAGAAACTGTATAGAAAAGCATGGAATGTATGCATTTGTAAAGGTGTGTGTAATAAAGAAGAAGGATGTGATATACAGGCAGTGGTGTTATTTCAGCTGGGAGCTTTTTAATGATAGTGTCTATCTGTGTGAGTGTAGAAAGATGCATGAACTTATCCTGGCTGTGTGTAACTTTATAATACACTACCAAGTATTTTTCTACATTTATGCTGTAATTTCTCCCATCTTTTAATATTATAATTTTCTAGATAGCTGTGTATGTAAAAAAAGAATTTAGATAGCAGGCAGGTTTGGAAGTAGTTGATTATAGCAGATGGGAAAAATAATAGTACATTAATTTTATAGGTTGTACAGGTTAAGTGGCAGTTATTCTGTTTATATGCATTTATAAGAGTTGTACATGTACTCTGCATAAAATATGCATACCTGTAGTTTCAATTCATACATGTGTATATGCATGCAGCTTCAAGTAGTAATCTTGGAGACTTGTACAGTAGTTTTTGCAGTAGGTGCTTTCCAATGATATGAGGCTTGTACTCAGAGTGATCAACATTACATTCAAAGTGCTGAACTCTGATGATGCAGTAAGATTTAGAGGTCTTGGATGTGATTGGTGGATGGTTGTGTGACTGCTTAGCTGTATCCAATGAAGGAATGGCACAGAGAGTGAAGTTGAAAGGGTAGAAGGGCTGTCTAAGAGTTACGCGGTCTGCGGACATCGCGGCTGTCCGAGGACAGGGCATGCCAGATCTGGGGTTTTCCAGCAAATCCAGCATGGAAAGGGAACTGTAGAGATTAGGGAGTGAGGTGTTGAGGTGTGCATTTGTGTTGAAAGAGTCTGTGTGTAGTAAAGATGGCAGAGGTGGAGAAAGTCAGGGTGTTGGTGGTTGGAGATATGCTTGTGCATGGTTTACAGCAGTATGCTCAATGCAGGTATGTGGCAAACAATCTTGATGTTAAATGAGTGGAGGTGGTGTGGAGCACTGTGCCTGATTGAATAGTACAGGTGTCTGTCAAGCATCTGCAAAAAGAACAAAAAAACAGCTCTTTTCAGAGTCAACCTCAAAGGGGAAATTGGGCACACTATTTAAATTTAAATTCATCACGCTCAGATTTTTGTATGTCCACAGACATGGCGGGAGTCTGCGGACACCGCATATTACATATGGGAATTTTGGGGTGGAAAGGCATGGAAATGAAAAAGAGTAGAGCAAAGGATTGGTCAATAAACTTTACTGGGTGTGTTGTGTAAGGAGAGAGTTTGTCAGAAAGTCTTTTTCCTAAGAGAAGAACATACAGCTATGGCTGTCTGTTTTAGAAAACAGATTATCTGGATTTTGGGAGACTCATGGATACATTGGTTGGAGGTGCATGTAGAATGCTGTGGAGTAGCTGCAGATCTTATATTCCATCATGTGGAAGCGCACTGGCATGGAGTGCGTGGAATGAAGTGGCTGGACTTGGTACCTCTCTGTGCTACTTTGAAGACACAGCATCATCCAGACATAATTATAATTCATTGTGGAGGGAACAGTTTAGGACATGTGTCTGGAATTTCTTTGCAATTTGCAATGAAAGAAGGACTTGGGAAGGTCATGGACATGTTTCCAATTTCCCAAGTAATTCTTTCTCGTATTGTGCAGAGACAAATGTGGCTGCATTCTTCTTCATTTGGTCCACAAATGGAGAAAACGAGGTGCAATGTTGATAGGGCTGTTTGTGCCTTTTTAAGAGATGTTGGCATGTCCTCTTTTCACAATGAAAATATTATGTTTCGTAACACATACATTTTTCGGAGAGATGGAGTACATCTTACTTATGCTGGCAATCAGATTTTTCTGAGAAATGTACAAAATGCATTGCAACCTTTTTTGGAATTACAGAAATTCATTTTGCAGTAGGTGTTCACCATTTGTAGTTTTTCAAACACAAAAAGGCACCACCAAAAGGCTCTTTTCAGAGCCACCACTTCCTCCCAGAGAAAAGTGCAATGGTTTTGATAGGGCTGCACCCCAAAATGTTATATGTCCGTGAACTGTCTGCGGACTTCTAAAAAATGCAGAGGACCCTGTCCATTTATTAGCCACTTCTATTTTTAAACTGTGAAAGACGGCTCTGAAAAGAGCCTTTTTTTTGGTTTTATATTTTTTATGTTTTTTTTTAACACGACACACAAGGAAAGGAGGGGAAAGGAGGGTAAGGAAGGGACACTAACCACGGGGATAAGAAAGGGCAGGTGGAGAGAGGAAGATGTAGGGTGGCCCGTATTTAGGTAGGTAGCAGACCTTCTCATGTTCTGTGACTGCAGTCTCAAAAGCAGTCAGAAAATTCGACCCCCTGCATAGTACTGCGTCGTAGTACATACACAATATTGTGACCCTCGAAAGGTAAGGGTCAACAGCATCATTAATGGCCTGTGAGTCAGCTGGAGGGATGCGCTGTCCCACAGGAGTGTCTCTTGTAGTGACAGGAGCGGAAACGGAGGATGTTGTAGAGGAACTCAACCTACTACGTTTATCACAAGGTACAACCTTGCAAATAGCCGGACTTTAGGTGTCACTTCATTGATGTCGTACCAAAGCTGGACGAACCAGGCCTCCCACAACTCAGCACCATGTGGCACTGATTGCAGGTGACCTTATTCGCATGTGCTTTTGGCACTCCACAAAGAGTGGTAAACAACTGCCACACTCCAGACTCATGGTGAGTGCTGGTAGTAGGGACTTATTCTACCTCATCCTCTTCATACTCTTCATCCTCCTCCTCTATATCCTCATGCCTGTTCCCCTCTGCAGGCCCTTGGGAAGGTAGTGGTGGTGGAGGGGGTGGGGGTGGTGCTGAGACAGAAGTAGCACCAGCTGGAACAGCAGCAACCATGGATGCCATCAGCTATGATGTAGCAATCACAGCAAGAGCAGCAAAGGCAGCAAAAGCAGGTCAATCTTCAATAGTAGAAAGACAAAATGAAGATGAGCTCTGAGGTGGGGCCCTTTATAGGGGTGCAGGTGTGCGCTCCGTGGACAGCCACACTGTCTGCAGACAGATCGAACACCCAAAAAAGGCTCAAAAAGTTCCAAAAAGTATGTAGAACGCCAGGGACATTGTCTGGGACATGTGTAATGGTGAATTTATACTGTAAAATACTTTGGATTGTCCAAAAAAGTACTTTAAAAATGTTTAGGGACCCGGACAGTGTCCGCAAATCAGGACACACGCTCAGCGTGGGTGCGGTCACATGATGACGTTGCAAACACGTTCGAGAATGGGAAGGGTGTCAGCAGGACACCAAATGTGCAGGAACGGTCTTGCGCCTGCGCACGGGTGTTCTATGGACAGTGTTCGGGTCCTCAAAATAATTAAAAGTGTAACACAAGTGAGACAGACAGTTACGGACAGGCACGATGTTCGTAGGACCTATGGGTGTGGTGCACATGTGCATAGATGTTCTACAGATAGTACGGACAGGTATAGTTTCCTTAGGACACCTCCATTTTGGTTAATTGCAGACATTCCGGACACCGACTGTGTTCTAAGAACAGTTCCATCTTGCTTGCGGACAATACGGACAGGTATAGCGTCCTTAGGACACCTCCATTTTGGTTAATTGCGGACATTCCAGACACCGAGTGTGTTCTAAGGACAGTTCCGGTTTCTTTGCGGACAGTACGGACAGGTATAGTGTCCTTAAGACACCTCCATTTTGGTTAATTTCAGACATTCTGGACACCGAGTGTGTTCTAAGAACAGTTCCATTTTGCTTGTGGACAGTACGGACAGGTATAGTGTCCTTAGGACACCCCCATTTTGGTTAATTGCGGACATTCCAGACACCGAGTGTGTTCTAAGGACAGTTCCGGTTTCTTTGCGGACAGTACAGACAGGTATAGTGTCCTTAGGACACCTCCATTTTGGTTAATTTCAGACATTCTGGACACCGAGTGTGTTCTAAGAACAGTTCCATTTTGCTTGTGGACAGTACGGACAGGTATAGTGTCCTTAGGACACCTCCATTTTGGTTAATTGCGAACATTCTGGACACCGAATGTGTTCTAAGAACAGTTCCATTTTGCTTGTGGACAGTACGGACAGGTATAGTGTCCTTAGGACACCCCCATTTTGGTTAATTGCGGACATAACAGACACCTGCGCTGTCCACAGACACCCTAACTGCCTTTTTTTTAAAAGAAATAAGACACAAAGGAGTAAATTAAAACACACATAATATTTTTTTTTATTATATACAGATATAACATTTATGAAAGAGAGGGGGAAGTAGAAACTGACACAAATACAGGGGAATTAAGAGTTTCGAGAAGATGGATGGGAAGGGATGAAGGGATGGAAATTTGTTTGTTTGTTTGTTTGTTTTATTATTTATAATGCGCATCATACCCGGGGGTAACAGTGTGCAGCAGTTACAAGTATATGCAAGGCTTAGTTACAATGGAAAAGGTATAAAATGTACATAAAAGTCATTAATTACAAGAGGGTATATACAGATGGTACCTATTTACAGGCGTAAGATACAAGAGGGGTATATAAAAATGATACAGACATTTTGCAGAAGCGATAAATACAGGGTTTATGGCATTGATAGATATAACCGGGTGGGCGGAGATAAGTACAGGTGTACTGGCAGTGAATGGGGCAATTGTAATTAGCACTAGGGTATCAGGTCGAGAGATGTGGGGAAGGATGAACTCCATAAGGCATAAGTTACCGTCACAGTGAGTCCTAGCTGTTTGCAGAGCAAGGGTTATCATTTACTGGTCATTAGATTTCAGCCACATAATGATTTTGGATCTGAAGTTTTGGCAAGATTGGTCTATTCTCAGTGTGGGAAGCAGGGAGTTCCATAATTTGGCTGCTTTCACAGGGAAGCTGTTGCCTCCGATTGTGGAACGTTTGAAGTTGGGTATAGAGAGGCGATCTCTGTTAGCTGATCTAAATGGTCTCAGGAAGGTCTGTTTATGGAATCTCTCGACCAGATAGATGGGGGCAACATTGTTGAGAGATTTGTGGGTGAGCGACAAGGTTTTTAGAAGAATTTTGTCATTGGTTGGGAGCCAATTGTTCTGTCGGCTGCTCTCAGAAATGTGGTCTCTTCTGGAAATGCCTAATGCCACTCTAAGGGCATTGTTTTGTTTTGTTTGGATTCTTCTGATAGTTGCTTTAGTCGATCCTAAATAGAGGGCATTGCAGTAGTCTTGGCGGGACAGGATGAGGGCTCTGGCAAAGATGGTGCAGCTACTGTCAGAGAGAAATGGCTTGCCGGTGCGAATAGGTTTGCACGTGTAAACCGTGGAGGACGCTAAAGAATTGACCTGTTTGGCAAATGAGAGGTTTGAGTCAAGATAAAATTTTAGAGTTTTTACCTCATGTTCTACTTTAATGCTATTGCCATCAATTATGAATGAGGAGTAGTCAGATCCTAATTTCTTTAGGTTACAGGGGATGCCCAGGATGATGAGTTTGGTTTTATCATCATTCAGGCATAGACCATGTGTGGCCATCCATGCCTGGATGATGATGTACACTCTATTCACCAAGGCCAAATCCTTTTAATAATCCCCTGAAAGCAGTAGGAGGATCTGGGTATCATCTGCATAGTTAGTGTAGGTGATACCGAGATGATCCAGATCATCGAAAAGGGGCTTAGTAAAAATGTTGTAGATTGTGGGCAAGATGCAAGATCCCTGAGGCACACCGCAGGTGATGGGTATGAGGTCAGCAGCTGCTAAAGGTGAGAAGACCCTCATTGTTCTACCATTTAAGAAGGATCTAATCCAGGTAACAGCGTCATCAGAGAAGTGTTTTGCTGTGTCTAGGCTGTTGCATAGAATGGTGTGGTCGACCAGATCAAACGCAGTGAGAGATCTAGGAGGAGGAGTAGGGCTGATTTGCCATTATCTCTAAGCTCAACAACTTGGGTCTTTAGATCGATGAGGGCTGTCTTTGTTCCATGTTTGGGAGGGAAGCCTGATTGTCTGGCTCCTAGTAGGTGGTGTAATTCAAGATGCTTTTGGATTTGTATATAAGCTACATTGTCCAGAATCTTTAGAAGGAAGGGCACTGTAGTAATTGGCCTATAATTAATGGGTGTAGATGGGTCAAGGGTAGGTTTTCTTAGGAGAGGGAGTACCCAGAATTGTTTAAGGGTGGTGGGGATGATACCAGTAGAGAAAGATGCGTTAATAAGTTTTGTTATGAAAGGTGATAAGTCACGGGCCGCATCCTTGATGAGCTACGCAGAGCAAAGATTACCCTAACAGTTGGAGGGTTTAAGGGACAGAATAATTCTTTCCACTTCAGGGATAGAAACTTAGGTGAAGTTGAATCGGGTGGTGTCATCAGCATTGGAATTCACAATTATTTTGGATGGAGGAGGGTCATTTAGAGAAGCTCTTTTACAGGAAATGTTGTTTTGTAAAGGGGATATTTTGTTGGCTAAGGCGTGGTGGATATCTGAACACCATTTTTTATCTTTAGTGCATGTGTCAGGTAGTGCTATAGGTGTCTCTATTTCTTTAAGAATGGTGAATAATTCCTTCATATTGGACTTGGCTTGGGATATGCGCGTGTCGAAGGATATTCATTTAGCTAGACATATTTCTTTTTTATAGAGGGAAGACAGTTCGCTGAGTTTAAGTTTGTTGGCTTCTGATGGAACTTTTTTCCAGACAGCCTCACAGTTTCTTTTTTGTTGCTTTAGGTTTTTTAGGAAGGGTGTAAACCATTTATTCAAGTGAGTTTTCAACTTGCTTGGTCTAAGTTTGAGGGGCGATTTGGCCCAAAGAGGTGGTCATAATTCTGTTGTATTCCTCGACCAGGCTCTCGGGATCGGTATTGTCTGGGAGCAAGTTGAGGGTGGGAAGTAAGGCCAGGATAAGCCTATCCACAGTAATACTCTTTCTGTTTCTAGTCAGTGTGGGTGGAGCCTCAAGGACGGGTGAAGGTAGGGGTCTGTTAGTAGAAAGCATAAATGACACAAGGTAGTGGTCAGTCCAAGCTAGTGTTGATATGGAGAGGATGTTGGCCTGACAGTTATGGGCTGCCACCCAGTCAAGTATTCTGCCTTTGTTGTGGGTGGAGGTTTTGCTTCTTTGTGTGAATCCAAGTTCTGAGAGGATGTTGGGTGTAGTTAGGGCAAGCTGGTCTGATGGGTCATTAAATCCCATATTAAAGTCTCCAAGTAGAAGTACTTGCGATGAGCTTTTGAGATTACTAGACATGATAGTGTTAATATCATCTTCAAAAGTCCTGGGTGCGCCTGTGGGGAGATATATCAGGTGGTTATTAAGGGTTTGGGCATTGGTAAGTGGAAATTTAACTGATAATAATTCCCATAAGTGGACATCGATTGGGGTGGCTAATCTCATAGAGAGGCAACATTTTAAAATAATAGTGATCCCTCCTCCTCTGGATTTTAGTCTGTCTTGTCTCAAAATAGAGTAGCCGCCAGGATCGGCTAGCATAAGCATAGGACCTGCAGGGGGGTGTAGCCATGTCTCAGTGATGGCGAGGAAATCTGGGTCATCTCTTTGGATCAGGTCAGCAATTTCCGTGTCATGTGCTACTATGGATCTGGAGTTTATGAGAGCTCCTTTGATCTGAGGGCTTATAGCGATAGTTGTTGTCGGTTGGGGGGCTTGTGAAGGTTTGGGTTTGCTGTACTTGGCTGTGCTGTTTATTGATCTAGGGCCACAGTTATGAGCTAGGTTCTTGCTTGTGGTCGTTTGGCTATGCAGAGTTTTAGGAGTCCTTATTCCTATGATGGTAGGGAGAGAGCTGATAGGAGGCTCATATATTTTGGCTAACCTAGCTCTAAGGCGTAAGTTCCTATCCGTAGTTGGGCAAGGGTTGCTTGGAATGACATTTTTAGAATCTTTCACATCTAAGGGTAATTTAGTAGTAGTATTAATCAAATTAGTGGAGGACGTCAAGGGTTGGCATGTGGAATAACATGATGTAAAGCATGATACTTTGTATAAATACTGTAGTGTAGACAGTCTGGCTGGTCGCTGTAGGGAGCATACTAGTATATGGTGGAGATAAACTTTCTATGGAATATGTAGCTGAGGTACATGACAAGCTAATAAAGGTATTAGTATTAGAAGTGGAAGATCACTCTTAAACGGTGAGGTCAGTACTTAGGCCTCATGCCAAGCTTAGTATGATGGTGACAGTCATGTGGGGAGGCTCCTAGGGCTAAATGCAGCTATCAAATGGTAAACAGCATATGGGCTAAATGCAGCAATCAAATGGGGAGCCACCTAGGGCTGAATGCAGCAATCAAATGGTAGACAGCATATGGGCTAGAAGCAACAATCAAGTGGGAGGCCACCTAGGGTTAAATGCAGCAATGAGATGGTAAGCAGCATATGGGCTAAAACCAACAATCCAGTGGGAAGCCACCTAGGGCTAAATGCAACAATGAATATGGTAAACAGCATATGGGCTGAAAGCAACAATCAAGTGGGAGGCCACCTAGGGCTAAATTCAGCAATCAATTGGTAAACAGCATATGGGCGGAAAGCAACAATCTAGTGGGAGTCCACCTAGGGCTAAACGCAG
This sequence comes from Ambystoma mexicanum, assembly GCF_040938575.1. NCBI lineage: Eukaryota > Metazoa > Chordata > Amphibia > Caudata > Ambystomatidae > Ambystoma > Ambystoma mexicanum. Next base: position 654,320,588 of record NC_090933.1, on the reverse strand, counting down.
CAATCAGTTGGTAAACAGCATATGGGCTAAAAGCAACAATCAAGTGGGAGGCCACCTAGGGCTAAATGCAGCAATCATTTGGTAAACAGCATATGGCCTAAAAGCAACAATCAAGTGGGAGGCCACCTGGGGCTAAATGCAGCAATCAATTGGTAAACAGCATATGGGCTAAAAGCAACAATCAAGTGGGAGGCCACCTAGGGCTAAATGCAGCAATGAATATGGTAAACAGCATATGGGCTGAAAGCAACAATCAAGTGGGAGGCCACCTAGGGCTAAATGCAGCAATCAATTGGTAAACAGCATATGGGCGGAAAGCAACAATCTAGTGGGAGTCCACCTAGGGCTAAATGCAGCAATCAGTTGGTAAACAGCATATGGGCTAAAAGCAACAATCAAGTGGGAGGCCACCTAGGGCTAAATGCAGCAATCATTTGGTAAACAGCATATGGCCTAAAAGCAACAATCAAGTGGGAGGCCACCTGGGGCTAAATGCAGCAATCAATTGGTAAACAGCATATGGCCTAAAAGCAACAATCAAGTGGGAGGCCACCTGGGGCTAAATGCAGCAATCAATTGGTAAACAGCATATGGGCTAAAAGCAACAATCAAGAGGGAGGCCACCTAGGGCTAAATGCAGCAATGAATATGGTAAACAGCATATGGGCTGAAAGCAACAATCAAGTGGGAGGCCACCTAGGGCTAAATGCAGCAATCAATTGGTAAACAGCATATGGACTAAAAGCAACAATCAAATGGGAGGCTACTTGGGGCTAAATGCAGCAATCAATTGCTAAACAGCATATGGGCTAATTGCCCCAATCAAGTGGGCTAAATGCAGCAGTCAATGAAATAAAGTGCAATACTAGCAGGCATGTTCAAAGGAGCAATGAAGACAGTGGAAGGCAGCAAGCATCCTGGCCTCAATAATTTAAAGTACAATACTAGCTAGGTATATGCTTAAAACATGTGGGGGCAGAGCATAGTAGGACGTGGCAACCGATATAAAGAAACAATGTGCAGTGGACTTGACTCGGTAGCAATAGGGTAGTGTAATGTTGTACAGAGCAAACAGTGGCGTCCGGAGGGCAGTTTAGATCATTCTGGGTGAAAAGGTCAATAATGCAGAGAGCAACGTGACACAGGTGCGGTTACAGTCCATTGTAGGGCTTGGCGCTGGGAGTAAGTGTCAAAAGTTAGTTTAGTACGAGGCCGTACATGCATGCAGGTGGGCGTCTACATGGAGTTAATTGTGAGTAGCAACAGCAGGGACAGAGGACAATCGCATATAACGTATCTAGTGTTTGCGTGTAGATCAAGGATGTAAGCACACAACCAAAATGATATGCAGTACCTTGTGCACACGCCGCTGGGAGAAGGGTAGAGGGTGTCCCACGGCAAACGGGTAGGGGTCCTGGCTGACGGCTGGGAGGCCTAGACAGGCTCCGGACAGGTATGGTGCCTTGGATCGTGTGCCTTCGATTGTGGGCCGGCTGAAGCCTGCCGGCTCGCGATTGGTTCTCAAATGAGAATGGGCAGCCAATCAGGGTTAGAAACTGGACCTGATGTGGTACAGCCGCTGGTTAGTGGCAGAAGGATGGCGGGCTCCCATTTAAGAATGGGTGAAGCCTCGTGGTGCTCTATGGAGAATGTTACACTCCGGTGTAATAGAACATAGCTGATTCTGAACGAAATCCCATTCAGAGACGGATGGAAATGTAGAATTCTGCCGGGGCTCCGGTGGGAAAAATGCGGGTCGAGCGCTGCAAAGCTGTGGGTTTACCAGGAAATGGCAGAAGGCCTGCCCTGAGTTGGAGAATGCCTCCAGGCAGGGCCCCTGCTCCTGGAGTGGGGTGGGGTGGGAGCACCAGCTCCTCGTGGGGCAAAGGCACTGAATGCACCTCCAGGCTCCGGACGGGAATGGTGACTTGGATCGTGTGCCTTCGATTGTGGGCTGGCTTAAGCCTGCCGGCTTGCGATTGGTTCTCAAATGAGAACGGGCAGCCAATCAGGGCCGTGTCACTGCACCCACTGTTTTTTCTCGCAAATGACACAATTGCCAGACAGCTGCTCCCTTGCCCTTGATCTGTTGCTCTGTGTCGTCCTGCTTCCAAATAGCTTCTTTATGAGGTCAGCCGTGTTCTTAACCCCAGTGTTTGCTTAGAATCGCGTTGAAAGCCACACGGAATTGTTTATTTTCTTAATGATGCTTGAGCGGAGATCGCCCCCTGGATAACTTCAAGCTGTGCTCAAGGCTCTGAGCTGCTGCTCAGTGCCCCTGTATCAGACTTCGGCATGAAATTGCTGCAGCCTGGCCTGAGGCTGTATTATGGGTGCCCTTCGTCCAAGCACCTCCTGCCAATCTTAGATCTGGCAGTCTCATCGTAATGTTTTTCTAGGTACTGAGGGTTTGGGGATAGTTGACTGGGACATGGAGAGGGGCTACAGGTGCTTGTGGGACAATTATATTTAATGTTTTCTTTTATGTGGTCCTCCACAAAATGTTTTAAAAGATTGAAATTTTCCATAAGCATATACATTGTTTGTTCCATGCACTGCAGAGTATTTTCTAATGTCTCTTTTGCTATATTATTTTCAATGTTTGTATGGTCTGTTAAAAAAATATATATGTTAAGTACACATATAGTAATGATTATTAATTTGCTTATATAGAGAAGCGTCTACCATTAGTATCACTGTCTTCAGTCATTTCCACACTTGGGTAATTTTCTTCAAGCCATTCCAATGTACTGGACATTTCTGTGTAAAAAAAAATATATATTACTTTTACTGTACCTAATACAGAAAGTTTAGAAATATATAAGAAAAATGAAGTTTGCTCACTAGTTTCTGGTAAGTTTTGTTGTTACTGTTGTGTAGGTCTGCTGTTGCTTCTTGCTGTGCAGTTTCTCTGAGGTAATTATGTTGGAGGCATATCTTTTTTGTTTTGTTATATTCCATTTTAGTACATATACTATTTAAATGAACAGTTGATGTTACATATATAGCTTCCACTTCTTATTTATTATGACACATAATGTGTTTATGTGCTGCTTTTTCAAGTTGTTCAGTGTTTATATGGCATGATAGAACAATTTAAGATACCCCCTGGGTTTTTGGGTAGTGTTGATGATGTCCGCGGACATCAAATCACTAGCAGGGGGTTCAGTATATTCTATGTTACATGTATATAAGGTAAGGGAATCCTGGTAAACATCTATCAAATTCACATTATGAATATGTATATTCAGTAAAAAAAACTTTGATAAAGGGATGTTATGGTTAAGTGGAGCTATTAAAAACCTATGAAATTCACTAAAAAACATTGTTAAAGGGGCGTTATGGCTAAGTTGCGCTACTAAAAACCTATGAAATTCAGTAAAAAAACTTTGTTAAAGGGACGTTATGGTTAAGTTGCGCTATTAAAAACCTATGAAATTCAAAGAAAAAACTTTGTTAAAGGGACATTATGGTTTCAAGTAAAATCAGAAAAACCCCTGAAATTCGCCAGTTATGATAAGCTAAACAACCATAACTCGCGCCACCACCGTGTACTGCTAAGACTAACACCCAGAACATCAAATATAACATCACAAATGTCATTCATGACATCACTGATGACATCACATGTCTACCCCCTTCTTTTTTGTTCACTGACATATCTAGGCTAGGTGGTTTTCATTGCTGACAGTCAGAAACTTAACTTTCAAAAGTTATTACATGTATAGATATTGCTATTCTCACATGTTCTTACACTACTTTCCTTAGAATTTTATTGCATCTTATGATGTACATAAATAGAGGAAGAAGCAGGCCTGACACCCAGCAATCATTTTTGTGCGTGAATACAATCATGTAGATTATACACATTTGCTAATGATACTGTTTCTTGTTTGCTTACTTTACTCTCCATATATAAGACCCATATTTGTATGCATTTTAGTCTATTTATGTTTTGTGTGTATTAGTAGAAAATGTAGTAATGATGCATTATTAGCTACTTCGTACATGTTTCACAGTACGGAAAAGTCTGATAAGGAAGCATTCTCTGTTTTATTATATAACTTTGGAAAATTACAAATATAGCACCTCTGTGGTGTATTCTGCAGCCAATACCTACATTTCTGTATGAGTAGGTTCCTGTACTAGAAAGAACACTGCAATGGAATGTTCTTTAGAACACTATGTTGCGTAATGAAGTATGTAGTTTATTACACATTTCTCGATAATCCCTGATACTTTTTTGCTAAGATTGCATTCACAACCCCTTGTATGAAAAGTAGATGCAAATGTGATGTCATCAGTGATGTCATAAATGATATTTGTGATGTCATCTTTGATGTCTTCGGTGTAAGTCTTAGCAGTGCACGGTGGTGGCGCGAGTTATGGTTGCTTAGCTTACCATAACTGGCGAATTTCTGGGGTTTTTCGGATTTACTTGGAACCATAACGTCCCCTTAAAGTTTTTCACTGAATTACACAGCCACGTTAGAAGAGCACTTTTTGGGCGGCTTATAACTCCGCTCCGCCTGGACAAATCCTCACCAAACTTTGCGTAAAATGTATATGACCCCTATGAATTTTTTTGCAAAGTTTGGTGAGGTTTGGTCCAGGGGGGGAAAAGTTATAGGGGAGGTCCCAAAACTTCTTTTTTTCCATAGACTGAATGGGGGAAAAACTTTGCGAACATCTACAGCCGAAACCGCTGGACGGATTTTCACCAAATTTGTGGCAGGGGCTTGGTCCCGAAAGTGTGCTTTTGTAAATTTGGTGAAAATCTGTCCAGTAGTTTTCTTTAAAATGATCAAAAAGTAGGTCTAAAAAAATTAGTGATATCTATTTCCGCTCCGTGGAGACACTTCCGTGTTCGCTCCGTGGGCAGGACACCGATTGGCTAATGGGCTTGTGTCATGTCCACTGACACGCGACATGTCTGCCTGTTGGCTGGAGTGAGGCGTGATGTGCGCCAGATTGTTCCGATGCACCCGCCATCTTGGATCCGCCGACAGCGCGGCGGCGAACAGAGGCGAAATGCAGTTTTGGGGAATGTTTTGCTATGCAAGAGTGCTTGGGGAGGTTTAGGGAGGAAGAGATGGGTGAAATACTGTATTAGTTGAGGTGGCAGGTGCTACTGATGTATTAGCAATGCCCACACTGTCCGGGATGTTCGTAATTACTGAAAATGAGGGGTGTCCTAAGGATGGTATTCCCGTCTGTGCTGTGCGCAGGCAAGTTAAAACTGTTCTAAGGACACACGTGGTGTCAGCGGACTTTAAAATTGAGTATATGCTGCAGTTAAACATTTTCAATCTATGGGTGCGATACTGAGTTATAAGTCACCAGGGGTGTGATATGCTGTGGTGGTTGTGGCCAGGGCCTAGAGTCTTGGGTGCATGGCCACAGGCCGTAGGCCATAGGCCATAGACCCAAGACTCTAGGCCCTGGCCACAACCACTACAGCATATCACACCCATAGATCACACCCATAGAATCGAATACCTATTAGGTGGTTGTAGGCAGGGACTAGAGTCTTGGGTGCAAATTGAGTATATGCCACAGTTAAAATTTTTAATTCTATGGGTGTGATAATGAGTTATAAGCCACCATGGGTGTGATATGCTGTGGTAGTTGTGGACAGGGCCTAGAGTCTTGGGTGCATGGCCGCAGGCAGTTAGATACCTGTTGGCGTATTCTAACTGTCTATTTTTTGTTACAATTTAGTGGTATTCATTTATCTGTTTGGTTGTTATAGAATCTTGGGCCAGTTAGATACCTGTTGGCGTATTCTAACTGTTTATAGTTTTTAAATTGAATTTTTGTTAATGTTGAAGTACAGATTAGTTATTAAATTTTGGTTTTAAGAAGATTAAATAAGCGTTTGTAAGATTTGCTGGTAATCTCTGCTTTAGAGTAATGGTACTATCATAACATTCGAACCATCGACATTTCTTTTTAATATATGCAGTGTAGTGACCTGCGTTGGTTGTGGCTCCTGTGTGGTAGATTATACCTATTGTTGTGAAGGTTTTCTTACCGAACAATACTTGACCGTGTGTGAATCCAGTCAACTTGCAGTTGTTTTTGGTACCATCCTCATTGTAACGTAGAAGCATTAGTACTACGTAGTTACTATGTGTTTGTATTAGTAAGGTGGAGCGATCACCTGAATTGCAGGTAGTACATAATCTGCCATGGTTTGCATTTTGTACAAGTTGCTGAAATGGAGTGGATTCACAATTAGGTATGGATACTTACACAAAGCGCTCATTAGGGATTTGTTCCTGTGTCACATTGTTGCAGAGAGTGCATGTATGTTTCCACATGTATGAAATCTGGAAGATTTCATTTATAGATATGTTTTTTTTCTTCCAATACTTGTCGTAAGTACATTAGAAATTCTTGTGGATCTTCTTGTAAGTATACGGTGAATTTCACCATTCCAGCACAGTAGTCCAATTCTTGTCTTATTCCGTGAACACTATACGTGTTGTCAGGATTGTTTGTTGCATTTGTGTGAAGGACTAACATTTGCAAACACAATTGATCTGTACTGTGTAAGTAAATGTTGTCAACAATTGGTGGCAATTGAAATAGAATATTCATTGTTACATTTGCGTAGCAACTTACACCAGTTATTTTTGAAAATTTGAATGGACCAGATAATTCTGTGTCCAAGTCAATTTTTCGGAGTGTGTGTTGCTTCTTTGACTAATAGGTTCTACTTTGGTTGTGGTAATTGATTAAATATTACCTTCTTTTACTCTCTTTGGAGTCAGATCCTGTTGCATTTCAGTTTGAATTAGTTTTCTTTTACAACATTTTCCTTTTAGTGGAACAGCATATGATTTTAGATGGGGGGTGTATAGTGAATGTAGTCTATTGTAATCTAAAATGCAAGGAATATCAGCGTTTACTTTACTTGCATCAAAGTTGATTAGAAATAGACAATCAAGTGTACGTAAGCTTGATAGTGCTACATAGCTCATGCCTTCTTTAAAGACTGTGTTACCAATATCTATCAATGCTTTGTCTAGGGTAAGACCTTGGGATTTCTGAATGGTGACTGCATATGCAAGAGTTAGAGACAATTGTTCTCTGTATACATAAATGTCTATGAAGAGAAGGAATCGAGCTGTTGAGCGCCCTTTCCTTTTTACTCTCTTTGGAGTCAGATCCTGTTGCATTTCAGTTTGAATTAGTTTTCTTTTACAACATTTTCCTTTTTGTGGAACAGCATATGATTTTAGATGGGGGGTGTATAGTGAGCGTAGTCTATTGTATTCTAAAATGCAAGGAATATCAGCGTTTACTTTACTTGCATCAAAGTTGATTAGAAATAGACCATCAAGTGTACGTAAGCGTGATAGTGCTACATAGCTCAAGCCTTCTTTAAAGACTGTGTTACCAATATCTATCAATGCTTTGTCTAGGGTAAGACCTTGGGATTTCTGAATGGTGACTGCACATGCAAGAGTTAGAGACAATTGTTCTCTGTGTACATAAATGTCTATGAAGAGAAGGAATCGAGCTGTTGAGCGCCCTTTCCTTTTTACTTCTGAAAATTTGTCAAAGAGAATATTGACAAACTGACTGTTGCTGTCACGTGGGTATGTTTGAAAGCCAACAACTGTACCCAGTGCTCCATTAACTAGTCCTTGCTCCATGTCAAGGTTACGTTTAAGCATTACTCTACAGTTTAAGGATAATTTTAATATTTTCTACAACCCAGCTGTGTTGGAGTTAGAATTTTCTAAGGTATTTAGTCTTGTTGTGGCTTGTTGACACATGGGTAGTGTCATACTATGTACGTCCAGTTTGTCTGTGGAGCAAATTTCAATTATTGGTTGCATTTCTTTTTTCAACATTGTTTCATTGAATTTGGAACAGCTTGCAAGAGTTGGCATTAAGGACATACAAATGAAATGTTTGTTCGCTAATTGTTCCATAACATCAGTAGCACATGAGTTATCGCCATAAAGTGCATGGATGTGCCAGGTTTTTAATATTGCTTCTCCTTCTTGAGATAGTACACCAACTCTAATACTTATTAAAATGTTGGTGTAGGTGAGGTCTGCAGATTGGCAAATGTTTTCTGTTAATTCTCTGTATTGGAAATGTTGCCAAAGGTTGACATTTCCTATACGGCAGAGTTTGTGTCCTATGGTTTTAAAAATAAGTTCACCTTTCATTGGTGTCAATTGAAGAAGATCTCCGAAAACAATAAATGTGTTTTCCTTCAAAGATTTCTTCATAGTTTGGTTTAAGTACTTCTTGCAATCTGAGGTGATTCAAAGCCAACATTAGGTTGGAAACCATGCTCACTTCATCTATTAGTAGCATTTTCATTTGTTTTAATCCTCTGAGTAGTTCCATTGCAGCTTCTGTACAAAGTTTGTAAAAGTCTAATTTGTTTCGGTGTTCTACTGGAAGGAGTATTAATCAGTGTAAAGTGACACAGCCTATGTTGTAGGCAGCTAAACCTGTGGGGGCAGTTACAACAGCTGACAGTTTGTTGTTTGTCAATTGTTGAAGGAACTTGCTGATGATTTTGAATAAGAATGTTTTGCCTGAACCAGCTTCACCACTGACGTATAGCAGTATAGGTTTGTAATTTTGGCAGGTATATTCTTTATTTTCGTGTTGTACACCATGTGCAATTTCTTTTGTTACTTCTTCAAAAATGGTGAGCTGATCTTTGTTAAGTTTTGATTGTAGTAAAGTTAAGTCTTCTGTATCTTCTTCATAGTGACACATGGTGTTTTCTACTTCTGTCATAGCTCCCTCATTTGCTATTAGTGGCTGTCCCAGTAGTTCTTGGCTTCCTGTTACAGAAGGTTGACTACTGTCGGAAGTGTCCTTATCTAGTTGGGCCTGGAGTTCTTCTTCGTGTTGCTGTTCATTGTGCAACATTCTTTTGTACTGCGTAAAGTTCACTTAGGTGATAGTGCTTTCATTTACTTTGAAAGCATCTTCATAGCAGTCATAGTTATCTAGTATCCCGTCTTCTTTTCTCCATGGTTTAAAAAGTTGTAGCAGGGACATGTAATATAGTTCTTTTTGTTGAGGAGTTTTTAATGACAATTTGATATGATTAATTAAACTTTGTTTGGTAAGTTTCACTAAGCTGCCTTCACAATCTGTCACTCTATATCTACCTTTTTTTTCATCAGGTTTTATATTATTTTTGTATGCAAAGTTTTGGGCCATGTGGTATAGACACATGGTTTCCAAAGTGGTACTCCTGTTCGGGTAGTATGTGTCTAGTAAATGGTTTTTCAAAATGTCTTGCCTGTTGGGATCATTTTTGGCTATTGTTTCTATGTCCTCATATGATTTGAGAACTCTTTTTCTAGATTTAGCAGGGCCAAGACTTAGCCATACTATATTTTCAGATTTGCCATGCAAAGGAGTACCGGTTAAACGATCTGCAGCTTCGTAGGCACCACATTCTCTATGAGAGAGCATTTTTATGCCTAAACTGTACAATTTCGGAATTAGTGTTTTGTCTGATAATAGGTCATCCAAGAGGTCTTGAAGCTCTGTTTTTTCTGCTTTTGTTAAGTAGGCTGTAGCATATCGTGCGACTGCAGTGGAAATGTCTTCAATATTCCTCACATCTATGTTTGCATTCCTTAAGAGGGCAATGATTGCATTGTAATCATTGATATATTTTGATTCTTCTGTTCTTTTTATGTAATACATGTTCTTAGGTGATTTACCTTTAACACTATGTCTAACTGAAGACATGAAGTTGTTCACTTCAACTGTTTCTGTAACTGGTCTAGGGAAACCAAAGGGGCATTTGGTGTAGTATTTCCCTTTGTTTTTGTATTTGCGATGACAATATTTGCCATAATTGTGTCTTTGAAACTGTACAGTTTGTGCATGAAGGTCACTATGTCTCGTTTGTGAAGGGATTTCACAGGTGACATATTTTTGGACGAACTGCAAAACAGTGGCATCACTGTCCTGACCAAATTTAGGAGCATCTTTAATCCATAAAAGCATGCGGATATGTGGTGCTCCTCTGGCTTGGTATTCTTTTCTCCAAAATAAGTGTTGCACTTCTCCGAGGGGAGGAACAGTTTTATGACAAATAAAGTGTAGCATAGCAATGAAATGATGATGGAAATATCTTGACACATCAACAGGATGTAGAAAGCAAAGTTCTCCAGGTGTTAGTATATCTATGTTTGTTTTGTTTTTATTTGATATGCGTAGGAAATCATGTAAATCTTCCCATGCATATTCTGCACAAATTAATGTAACAAACCAAGTGGGTGGTCCAAGGTTTCTGATCATACAACGTACATCTCCGTGACGTCAGAACCAGTATTCTTTCATACCACGCATGTTTGCAAACAGATTTGTAATGCTTGATTGTAAAACTTCATCTTTTTCTTGCACTTTTTGTAGTCATTGCATAGCTGACATATTTTGAAAGTGGGTTCCCGATTTCAATATGTGTGCAACTCCGTAACATAGAGTTGCTAGTTCACTTTCAAAGAGTAGGTGGAATATGTATTCCACATTTTGTCTAAATCTGGGATTTTCCGAATACATTCATAATGAGCGGTATTTTGATGATGTTATCTGAGTGGGTCTATCATCGTACCTTCCTCCTTTGTCAATAGGAAATGGTAAAGGAAAAGCATGTGCTTCTATACTTTTTTCCCCTATGCTCATTGGTGATCCTTTGGTTTGTCACATTTGGTACGCTTCTAGTGCATCAACTATGCTGTAGAGTGTAATGGATGAATTGTATAATGGTCTAAAATATTGGATACTGCAGCAGGATCCAGAAGTTCAAATTGACCAGTTTCTGGTGAGTCTTGAATTATTTCAGTTGTTTCCCTTAGGTTTTCTTCAATATGTATTTCTTTGTAGTATTCATTATTGTCTTTTATATATTTCAAGGCTTGTCTAACTTTAAGTCCATGAGTTGTTGCCAAAATTTCTTGTCTTTTGTTGTTACACCATTTACTAAGATAAGGGTAATTCATAGAAATTCACACAAAAGTGGCACACGCGGCTGGCGCACAGTGTTCCTGTGCGAATGTCTGCGCCAGCCGCATGCGCTAAAACCGATTTCCGCACACAGCGTATTCATGGGTTTTAGCCTCCAAAAGCAGACGTGGCACAGAGTGGCGCAGCGACCCTGCAGCAGCGCCAGTTACACCCCCAAGAACGCCCTCACGCAAGGAAAAGCCATCAAAATCCCCAATCCAGCGCAAAGGGCTGCGCCAACCCTGGACCAGTTTACCGGACTGCCAAACAGCAAACACCAAGCGGGGAATGTGTATTACGGGTTTCGCTGTAACTTCCACACGCGAAAGGGCTTGTGCGAGTGGGGTACGTGTATAACTGTTGTTCGCGTGAAATTTCACATGCGATTGGCCTGGGTACGAGTATTCCAGGGGTCCGCGTGAAGTTTCACACGCGATTGGGCCTGGGGGAGCGGGGTACATGTATTTCAGGGGCTCGTGGGTAGTTTCACATGTGATTGGCCTGGGTACATGTATTACAGGGGTGCGCGGGAAGTTTCACACGCGAATGGGCTGGGTACGTGTATTTCAGTGGTGCGCGGGAAGTTTCCCACGCCAATGGGCTGGGTATGTGTATTTCAGGGGTGCACGGGAAGTTTCACACGCGAATGCCCTGGGTACATGTATTTCAGGGGTGCGCGGGAAGTTTCACACGCGATTGGCCTTGGTACGTGTATTACAGGGCTGCGCGAGAAGTTTCACACGCGAATGGGCAGGGTACGTGTATTTCAGGGGTGCACGTGAAGTTTAACACGCGAATGCCCTGGGTAAGTGTATTTCAGGGGTGCGCAGGAAGTTTCCCATGCCAGTGGGCTGTGTACGTGTATTTCAGGGGTGCACGGGAAGTTTCCCATGTGTATGGGCTGTGTACGTGTATTTCAGGGGTGCGCGGGAAGTTCAACATGTGAATTGGCAGTGTGGGTCTCCCAGGTGTCCCCTCTACCCCTCCACGTCCCCTGCAGGCAGCCCACACCACAGGGGACTACCCTGCTCCCCTGGTCATGTCCCGCAGGCAGCCCATCCACCATGGGCATGCCGCCCAGCCAAGCCACATGTCACGTTGCAATATGATAACCAACTCATGTCTCCCAGCTCACCCACTCCCCAGCAGTGAGGGGCACCTGCCAGCAGGCCCCCACTCATGTCCCACTCATGTCCCGCTGCACCCCCACCCCCCAGCAGTGAGGGGCACCTGCCAGCAGGCCCCCACTCATGTCCCACTCATGTGCCCCTGCACCCCCACCCCCTAGCAGTGAGGGGCACTTGGCAGCAGGTCCCCACTCATGTCCCACTTATGTCCCCCTGCACCACCACCCCCCCAGCAGTGAGGGGCACCTGCCAGCAGGCCCCCACACATGTCCCCCTGCACCCCCAGCCCCCAGCAGTGAGGGGCACCTGCCAGCAGGCCCCCACTCATGTCCCACTCATGTTCCCCTGCACCCCCACCCCCCAGCAGTGAGGGGCACCTGCCAGCAGGCCCCACTCATGTGCCCCTGCACCCCCACCCCCCAGCAGTGAGGGGCACCTGCCAGCAGGCCCCCACTCATGTCCCACTCATGTCCCCCTGCACCGCCACCCCCCAGCAGTGAGGGGCACCTGCCAGCAGGCCCCCACTCATGTCCCACTCATGTCCCCCTGCACCCCCACCCCCCAGAAGTGAGGGGCACCTGCCAGCAGGCCCCACTCATGTCCCTCTCATGTGCCCCTGCACCCCCACCCCCTTGCAGTGAGGGGCACCTGCCAGCAGGCCCCCACACATGTCCCCCTTCACCCCCAGCCCCCAGCAGTGAGGGGCACCGGCCAGCAGGCCCCCACTCATGTCCCACTCATGTCCCCCTGCACCGCCACCCCCAGCAGTGAGGGGCACCTGCCAGCAGGCCCCCACTCATGTCCCACTCATGTCCCCCTGCATCCCCAGCCCCAGCAGTGAGGGGCACCTGCCAGCAGGCCCCCACTCATGTCCCACTCATGTCCCCCTGCACCGCCACCCCCAGCAGTGAGGGGCACCTGCCAGCAGGCCCCCCACTCATGTCCCACTCATGTCCCCCTGCACCCCCAGCCCCCAGCTGTGAGGGGCACCTGCCAGCAGGCTCCCACTCATGTCCCACTCATGTCCCCCTGCACCACTAGCCCCCAGCAGTGAGGGGCACCTGCCAGCAGGCCCCCACTCATGTCCCACTCATGTCCCCCTGCACCCCCAGCCCCCAGCAGTGAGGGGCACCTGCCAGCAGGCCCCCACTCATGTCCCACTCATGTCCCCCTGCACCCCCAGCCCCCAGCAGTGAGGGGCACCTGCCAGCAGGCCCCCACTCATGTCCCACTCATGTGCCCCTGCACCCCCACCCCCCAGCAGTGAGGGGCACCTGCCAGCAGGCCCCCACACATGTCCCCCTGCACCCCCAGATCCCAACCCTGAGGGGCACCTGCCAGCAGGCTCCCACTCATGTCCCACTCATGTCCCCCTGCACCCCCAGCCCCGAGCAGTGAGGGGCACCTGCCAGCAGGCCCCACTCATGTCCCACTCATGTGCCCCTGCACCCCCACCCCCCAGCAGTGAGGGGCACCTGCCAGCAGGCCCCCACACATGTCCCCCTGCACCCCCAGATCCCAGCAGTGAGGGGCACCTGCCAGCAGGCCCCCACACATGTCCCCCTGCACCCCCAGCCCCCAGCAGTGAGGGGGCACCTGCCAGCAGGCCCCCACTCATGTCCCACTCATGTGCCCCTGCACCCCCACCCCCCAGCAGTGAGGGGCACCTGCCAGCAGGCCCCCACTCATGTCCCTCTCATGTCCCCCTGCACCCCCACCCCCCAGCAGTGAGGGGCATCTTCCAGCAGGCCCCACTCATGTCCCACTCATGTGCCCCTGCACCCCCACCCCCCAGCAGTGAGGGGCACCTCCCAGCAGGCCCCCACACATGTCCCCCTGCACCCCAGCCCCCAGCAGTGAGGGGCACCTGCCAGCAGGCCCCCACTCATGTCCCACTCATGTCACCCTGCATCCCCAGCCCCAGCAGTGAGGGGCACCTGCCAGCAGGCACCCACTCATGTCCCACTCATGTCCCCCTGCACCGCCACCCCCAGCAGTGAGGGGCACCTGCCAGCAGGCCCCCCACTCATGTCCCACTCATGTCCCCCTGCACCCCCAGCCCCCAGCTGTGAGGGGCACCTGCCAGCAGGCTCCCACTCATGTCCCACTCATGTCCCCCTGCACCCCCAGCCCCCAGCAGTGAGGGGCACCTGCCAGCAGGCCCCCACTCATGTCCCATTCATGTCCCCCTGCACCCCCAGCCCCCAGCATTGAGGGGCACCTGCCAGCAGGCCCCCACTCATGTCCCACTCATGTCCCCCTGCACCCCAGCCCCCAGCAGTGAGGGGCACCTGCCAGCAGGCCCCCACTCATGTCCCACTCAAGTGCCCCTGCACCCCCACCCCCCAGCAGTGAGGGGCACCTGCCAGCAGGCCCCCACACATGTCCCCCTGCACCCCCAGATCCCAGCCCTGAGGGGCACCTGCCAGCAGGCCCCCACTCATGTCCCACTTATGTCCCCCTGCACCCCCACCCCCCAGCAGTGAGGGACACCTGCCAGCAGGCCCCCACTCATGTCCCACTCATGTGCCCCTGCACCCCCACCCCCCAGCAGTGAGGGGCACCTGCCAGCAGGCCCCCACACATGTCCCCCTGCACCCCCAGATCCCAGCCCTGAGGGGCACCTGCCAGCAGGCTCCCACTCATGTCCCGCTCATGTGCCCCTGCACCCCCACCCCCCAGCAGTGAGGGGCACCTGCCAGCAGGCCCCACTCATGTCCCACTCATATGCCCCTGTACCCATACCCCCCAGCAGTGAGGGGCACCTGCAGCAGGCCCCCACACATGTCCCCCTGTACCCCCAGCCCCCAGCAGTGAGGGGCACCTGCCAGCAGGTCCCCACTCATGTCCCCCTTCACCCCCACCCCCCAGCAGTGAGGGGTACCTGCCAGCAGGCCCCCCACTCATGTCCCACTCATGTCCCCCTGCACCCCCAGCCCCAAACTGTGAGGGGCACCTGCCAGCAGGCTCCCACTCATGTCCCACTCATGTTCCCCTGCACCCCCAGCCCCCAGCAGTGAGGGGCACCTGCCAGCAGGCCCCCACTCATGTCTCACTCATGTCCCCCTGCACCCCCAGCCCCCAGCAGTGAGGGGCACCTGCCAGCAGGCCCCCACTCATGTCCCACTCATGTCCCCCTGCACCCCCAGCCCCCAGCAGTGAGGGGCACCTGCAAGCAGGCTCCCACTCATGTCCCACTCATGTGCCCCTGCACCCCCACCCCCCAGCAGTGAGGGACACCTGCCAGCAGGCCCCCACACATGTCCCCCTGCACCCCCAGACCCCAGCAGTGAGGGGCACCTGCCAGCAGGCCCCCACTCATGTCCCACTCATGTCCCCCTGCACCCCCACCCCCCAGCAGTGAGGGGCACCTGCCAGCAGGCCCCCCAACTCATGTCCCCCTGCACCCAAGCCCCCAGCTGTGAGGGGCACCTGCCAGCAGGCTCCCACTCATGTCCCACTCATGTCCCCCTGCAGCCACAGCCCCCAGCAGTGAGGGGCACCTGCCAGCAGGCCCCCACTCATGTCCCACTCATGTCCCCCTGCATCCCCAGCCCCAGCAGTGAGGGGCACCTGCCAGCAGGCCCCCACTCATGTCCCACTCATGTTCCCCTGCACCGCCACACCCCAGCAGTGAGGGGCACCTGCCAGCAGGCCCCACTCATGTCCCACTCATGTGCCCCTGCACCCCCACCCCCCAGCAGTGAGGGGCACCTGCCAGCAGGCCCCCACACATGTCCCCCTGCGCCCCCAGCCCCCAGCAGTGAGGGGCACCGGCCAGCAGGCCCCCACCCATGTCCCACTCATGTCCCCCTGCACCGCCACCCCCCAGGAGTGAGGGGCACCTGCCAGCAGGCCCCCACTCATGTCCCACTCATGTCACCCTGCATCCCCAGCCCCAGCAGTGAGGGGCACCTGCCAGCAGGCACCCACTCATGTCCCACTCATGTACCCCTGCACCGCCACCCCCAGCAGTGAGGGGCACCTGCCAGCAGGCCCCCCACTCATGTCCCACTCATGTCCCCCTGCACCCCCAGCCCCCAGCTGTGAGGGGCACCTGCCAGCAGGCTCCCACTCATGTCCCCCTGCACCCCCAGCCCCCAGCAGTGAGGGGCACCTGCCAGCAGGCCCCCACTCATGTTCCATTCATGTCCCCCTGCACCCCCAGCCCCCAGCAGTGAGGGGCACCTGCCAGCAGGCCCCCACTCATGTCCCACTCATGTCCCCCTGCACCCCCAGCCCCCAGCAGTGAGGGGCACCTGCCAGCAGGCCCCCACTCATGTCCCACTCATGTGCCCCTGCACCCCCACCCCCCAGCAGTGAGGGGCACCTGCCAGCAGGCCCCCACACATGTCCCCCTGCACCCCCAGATCCCAGCCCTGAGGGGCACCTGCCAGCAGGCCCCCACTCATGTCCCACTTATGTCCCCCTGCACCCCCACCCCCCAGCAGTGAGGGGCACCTGCCAGCAGGCCCCCACTCATGTGCCCCTGCACCCCCACCCCCCAGCAGTGAGGGACACCTGCCAGCAGGCCCCCACACATGTCCCCCTGCACCCCAGACCCCAGCAGTGAGGGGCACCTGCCAGCAGGCCCCCACTCATGTCCCACTCATGTCCCCCTGCACCCCCACCCCCCAGCAGTGAGGGGCACCTGCCAGCAGACCCCCCACTCATGTCCCCCTGCACCCAAGCCCCCAGCTGTGAGGGGCGCCTGCCAGCAGGCTCCCACTCATGTCCCACTCATGTTCCCCTGCAGCCACAGCCCCCAACAGTGAGGGGCACCTGCCAGCTGGCCCCCACTCATGTCCCACTCATGTCCCCCTGCATCCCCAGCCCCAGCAGTGAGGGGCACCTGCCAGCAGGCCCCCACTCGTGTCCCACTCATGTCCCCCTGCACCGCCACCCCCCAGCAGTGAGGGGCACCTGCCAGCAGGCCCCCACTCATGTCCCACTCATGTCCCCCTGCACCCCCATCCCCCAGCAGTGAGGGGCACCTGCCAGCAGGCCCCACTCATGTCCCACTCACTTGCCCCTGCACCCCCACCCCCCAGCAGTGAGGGGCACCTGCCAGCAGGCCCCCACACATGTCCCCCTGCACCCCCAGCCCCCAGCAGTGAGGGGTACCTGCCAGCAGGCCCCCAAACATGTCCCCCTGCACCCCCAGCCCCCAGCAGTGAGGGGCACCTGCCAGCAGGCCCCCACTCATGTCCCACTCATGTGCCCCTGCACCCCCACCCCCCAGCAGTGAGGGGCACCTGCCAGCAGGCCCCACTCATGTCCCACTCATATGCCCCTGTACCCCCACCTCCCAGCAGTGAGGGGCACCTGCAGCAGGCCCCCACACATGTCCCCCTGCACCCCCAGCCCCCAGCAGTGAGGGGCACCTGCCAGCAGGCCCCTACTCATGTCCCACTCATGTCCCCCTGCACCCCCAGCCCCCAGCAATGAGGGGCACCTGCCAGCAGGCCCCCACTCATGTCCCACTCATGTGCCCCTGCACCCCCACCCCCCAGCAGTGAGGGGCACCTGCCAGCAGGCCCCCACTCATGTCCCACTCATGTGCCCCTGCACCCCCACCCCCAGCAGTGAGGGGCACCTGCCAGCAGGCCCTACTCATGTCCCACTCATGTGCCCCTGCACCCCCACCCCCCAGCAGTGAGGGGCACCTGCCAGCAGGCCCCCACTCATGTCCCACTCATGTCCCCCTGCACCGCCACCCCCCAGCAGTGAGGGGCACCTGCCAGCAGGCCCCCACTCATGTCCCACTCATGTGCCCCTGCACCCCCACCCCCCAGCAGTGAGGGGCACTTGGCAGCAGGCCCCCACTCATGTCCCACTTATGTCCCCCTGCACCCCAACCCCCCCAGCAGTGAGGGGCACCTGCCAGCAGGCCCCCACACATGTCCCCCTGCACCCCCAGCCCCCAGCAGTGAGGGGCACCTGCCAGCAGGCCCCCACTCATGTCCCACTCATGTTCCCCTGCACCCCCACCCCCCAGCAGTGAGGGGCACCTGCCAGCAGGCCCCACTCATGTGCCCCTGCACCCCCACCCCCCAGCAGTGAGGGGCACCTGCCAGCAGGCCCCCACTCATGTCCCACTCATGTCCCCCTGCACCGCCACCCCCCAGCAGTGAGGGGCACCTGCCAGCAGGCCCCCACTCATGTCCCACTCATGTCCCCCTGCACCCCCACCCCCCAGAAGTGAGGGGCACCTGCCAGCAGGCCCCACTCATGTCCCACTCATGTGCCCCTGCACCCCCACCCCCTTGCAGTGAGGGGCACCTGCCAGCAGGACCCCACACATGTCCCCCTTCACCCCCAGCCCCCAGCAGTGAGGGGGCACCGCCAGCAGGACCCCCACTCATGTCCCCCTTGCCCCCAGCAGTGAGGGGCACCGACCAGCAGCCCACTCATGTCCCACTCATGTCCCCCTGCACCGCCACCCCCAGCAGTGAGGGGCACCTGCCAGCAGGCCCACACTCATGTCCCACTCATGTCCCCCTGCATCCCCAGCCCCAGCAGTGAGGGGCACCTGCCAGCAGGCCCCCACTCATGTCCCACTCATGTCCCCCTGCACCGCCACCCCCAGCAGTGAGGGGCACCTGCCAGCAGGCCCCCCACTCATGTCCCACTCATGTCCCCCTGCACCCCCACCCCCCAGCAGTGAGTGGCACTTGGCAGCAGGCCCCCACTCATGTCCCACTCATGTCCCCCTGCACCGCCACCCCCCAGCAGTGAGGGGCACCTGCCAGCAGGCCCCCACTCATGTCCCACTCATGTCCCCCTGCACCCCCACCCCCCAGCAGTGAGGGGCACCTGCCAGCAGGCCCCCACTCATGTCCCACTCATGTGCCCCTGCACCCCCACCCCCCAGCAGTGAGGGGCACTTGGCAGCAGGCCCCCACTCATGTCCCACTTATGTCCCCCTGCACCCCAACCCCCCCAGCAGTGAGGGGCACCTGCCAGCAGGCCCCCACACATGTCCCCCTGCACCCCCAGCCCCCAGCAGTGAGGGGCACCTGCCAGCAGGCCCCCACTCATGTCCCACTCATGTTCCCCTGCACCCCCACCCCCCAGCAGTGAGGGGCACCTGCCAGCAGGCCCCACTCATGTGCCCCTGCACCCCCACCCCCCAGCAGTGAGGGGCACCTGCCAGCAGGCCCCCACTCATGTCCCCCTGCACCGCCACCCCCCAGCAGTGAGGGCCACCTGCCAGCAGGCCCCCACTCATGTCCCACTCATGTCCCCCTGCACCCCCACCCCCCAGAAGTGAGGGGCACCTGCCAGCAGGCCCCACTCATGTCCCACTCATGTGCCCCTGCACCCCCACCCCCTTGCAGTGAGGGGCACCTGCCAGCAGGCCCCCACACATGTCCCCCTTCACCCCCAGCCCCCAGCTGTGAGGGGCACCGCCCAACAGGCCCCCACTCATGTCCCACTCATGTCACCCTGCACCGCCACCCCCAGCAGTGAGGGGCACCTGCCAGCAGGCCCACACTCATGTCCCACTCATGTCCCCCTGCATCCCCAGCCCCAGCAGTGAGGGGCACCTGCCAGCAGGCCCCCACTCATGTCCCACTCATGTCCCCCTGCACCGCCACCCCCAGCAGTGAGGGGCACCTGCCAGCAGGCCCCCCACTCATGTCCCACTCATGTCCCCCTGCACCCCCAGCCCCCAGCTGTGAGGGGCACCTGCCAGCAGGCTCCCACTCATGTCCCACTCATGTCCCCCTGCACCACTAGCCCCCAGCAGTGAGGGGCACCTGCCAGCAGGCCCCCACTCATGTCCCACTCATGTCCCCCTGCACCCCCAGCCCCCAGCAGTGAGGGGCACCTGCCAGCAGGCCCCCACTCATGTCCCACTCATGTCCCCCTGCACCCCCAGCCCCCATCAGTGAGGGGCACCTGCTAGCAGGCCCCCACTCATGTCCCACTCATGTGCCCCTGCACCCCCACCCCCCAGCAGTGAGGGGCACCTGCCAGCAGGCCCCCACACATGTCCCCCTGGACCCCCAGATCCCAGCCCTGAGGGGCACCTGCCAGCAGGCCCCCACTCATGTCCCACTTATGTCCCCCTGCACCCCCACCCCCTCAGCAGTGAGGGGCACCTGCCAGCAGGCCCCCACACATGTCCCCCTGCACCCCCAGCCCCCAACAGTGAGGGGCACCTGCCAGCAGGCCCCCACTCATGTCCCACTCATGTGCCCCTGCACCCCCACCCCCCAGCAGTGAGGGGCACCTGCCAGCAGGCCCCCACTCATGTCCCTCTCATGTCCCCCTGCACCCCCACCCCCCAGCAGTGAGGGGCACCTGCCAGCAGGCCCCACTCATGTCCCACTCATGTGCCCCTGCACCCCCACCCCCCAGCAGTGAGGGGCACCTGCCAGCAGGCCCCCACACATGTCCCCCTGCACCCCAGCCCCCAGCAGTGAGGGGCACCGGCCAGCAGGCCCCCACCCATGTCCCACTCATGTCCCCCTGCACCGCCACCCCCCAGCAGTGAGGGGCACCTGCCAGCAGGCCCCCACTCATGTCCCACTCATATCACCCTGCATCCCCAGCCCCAGCAGTGAGGGGCACCTGCCAGCAGGCCCCCACTCATGTCCCACTCATGTCCTCCTGCACCGCCACCCCCAGCAGTGAGGGGCACCTGCCAGCAGGCCCCCCACTCATGTCCCACTCATGTCCCCCTGCACCCCCAGCCCCCAGCTGTGAGGGGCACCTGCCAGCAGGCTCCCACTCATGTCCCACTCATGTCCGCCTGCACCCCCAGCCCCCAGCAGTGAGGGGCACCTGCCAGCAGGCCCCCACTCATGTCACATTCATGTCCCCCTGCACCCCCAGCCCCCAGCAGTGAGGGGCACCTGCCAGCAGGCCCCACTCATGTCCCACTCATGTCCCCCTGCACCCCCAGGCCCCAGCAGTGAGGGGCACCTGCCAGCAGGTCCCCACTCATGTCCCACTCATGTGCCCCTGCACCCCCACCCCCCAGCAGTGAGGGGCACCTGCCAGCAGGCCCCCACACATGTCCCCCTGCACCCCCAGATCCCAGCCCTGAGGGGCACCTGCCAGCAGGCCCCCACTCATGTCCCACTTATGTCCCCCTGCACCCCCACCCCCTCAGCAGTGAGGGACACCTGCCAGCAGGCCCCCACTCATGTCCCACTCATGTGCCCCTGCACCCCCACCCCCCAGCAGTGAGGGGCACCTGCCAGCAGGCCCCCACACATGTTCCCCTGCACCCCCAGATCCCAGCCCTGAGGGGCACCTGCCAGCAGGCCCCCACTCATGTCCCACTCATGTGCCCCTGCACCCCCACCCCCCAGCAGTGAGGGGCACCTGCCAGCAGGCCCCACTCATGTCCCACTCATATGCCCCTGTACCCATACCCCCCAGCAGTGAGGGGCACCTGCAGCAGGCCCCCACACATGTCCCCTGCACCCCCAGCCCCCAGCAGTGAGGGGCACCTGCCAGCAGGTCCCCACTCATGTCCCACTCATGTCCCCCTTCACCCCCACTCATGTCCCCCTGCACCCCCAGCCCCAAACTGTTAAGGGCACCTGCCAGCAGGCCCCCACTCATGTCCCACTCATGTGCCCCTGCACCCCCACCCCCCAGCAGTGAGGGGCACCTGCCAGCAGGCCCCCACTCATGTCCCACTCATGTGCCCCTGCACCCCCACCCCCAGCAGTGAGGGGCACCTGCCAGCAGGCCCTACTCATGTCCCACTCATGTGCCCCTGCACCCCCACCCCCCAGCAGTGAGGGGCACCTGCCAGCAGGCCCCCACTCATGTCCCACTCATGTCCCCCTGCACCGCCACCCCCCAGCAGTGAGGGGCACCTGCCAGCAGGCCCCCACTCATGTCCCACTCATGTGCCCCTGCACCCCCACCCCCCAGCAGTGAGGGGCACTTGGCAGCAGGCCCCCACTCATGTCCCACTTATGTCCCCCTGCACCCCAACCCCCCAGCAGTGAGGGGCACCTGCCAGCAGGCCCCCACACATGTCCCCCTGCACCCCCAGCCCCCAGCAGTGAGGGGCACCTGCCAGCAGGCCCCCACTCATGTCCCACTCATGTTCCCCTGCACCCCCACCCCCCAGCAGTGAGGGGCACCTGCCAGCAGGCCCCACTCATGTGCCCCTGCACCCCCACCCCCCAGCAGTGAGGGGCACCTGCCAGCAGGCCCCCACTCATGTCCCACTCATGTCCCCCTGCACCGCCACCCCCCAGCAGTGAGGGGCACCTGCCAGCAGGCCCCCACTCATGTCCCACTCATGTCCCCCTGCACCCCCACCCCCAGAAGTGAGGGGCACCTGCCAGCAGGCCCCACTCATGTCCCACTCATGTGCCCCTGCACCCCCACCCCCTTGCAGTGAGGGGCACCTGCTAGCAGGCCCCCACACATGTCCCCCTTCACCCCCAGCCCCCAGCAGTGAGGGGCACCGACCAGCAGGCCCCCACTCATGTCCCACTCATGTCCCCCTGCACCGCCACCCCCAGCAGTGAGGGGCACCTGCCAGCAGGCCCACACTCATGTCCCACTCATGTCCCCCTGCATCCCCAGCCCCAGCAGTGAGGGGCACCTGCCAGCAGGCCCCCACTCATGTCCCACTCATGTCCCCCTGCACCGCCACCCCCAGCAGTGAGGGGCACCTGCCAGCAGGCCCCCCACTCATGTCCCACTCATGTCCCCCTGCACCCCCACCCCCCAGCAGTGAGGGGCACTTGGCAGCAGGCCCCCACTCATGTCCCACTCATGTCCCCCTGCACCGCCACCCCCCAGCAGTGAGGGGCACCTGCCAGCAGGCCCCCACTCATGTCCCACTCATGTCCCCCTGCACCCCCACCCCCCAGCAGTGAGGGGCACCTGCCAGCAGGCCCCCACTCATGTCCCACTCATTTGCCCCTGCACCCCCACCCCCCAGCAGTGAGGGGCACTTGGCAGCAGGCCCCCACTCATGTCCCACTTATGTCCCCCTGCACCCCAACCCCCCCAGCAGTGAGGGGCACCTGCCAGCAGGCCCCCACACATGTCCCCCTGCACCCCCAGCCCCCAGCAGTGAGGGGCACCTGCCAGCAGGCCCCCACTCATGTCCCACTCATGTTCCCCTGCACCTTCACCCCCCAGCAGTGAGGGGCACCTGCCAGCAGGCCCCACTCATGTGCCCCTGCACCCCCACCCCCCAGCAGTGAGGGGCACCTGCCAGCAGGCCCCCACTCATGTCCCCCTGCACCGCCACCCCCCAGCAGTGAGGGCCACCTGCCAGCAGGCCCCCACTCATGTCCCACTCATGTCCCCCTGCACCCCCACCCCCCAGAAGTGAGGGGCACCTGCCAGCAGGCCCCACTCATGTCCCACTCATGTGCCCCTGCACCCCCACCCACTTGCAGTGAGGGGCACCTGCCAGCAGGCCCCCACACATGTCCCCCTTCACCCCCAGCCCCCAGCTGTGAGGGGCACCGCCCAACAGGCCCCCACTCATGTCCCACTCATGTCACCCTGCACCGCCACCCCCAGCAGTGAGGGGCACCTGCCAGCAGGCCCACACTCATGTCCCACTCATGTCCCCCTGCATCCCCAGCCCCAGCAGTGAGGGGCACCTGCCAGCAGGCCCCCACTCATGTCCCACTCATGTCCCCCTGCACCGCCACCCCCAGCAGTGAGGGGCACCTGCCAGCAGGCCCCCCACTCATGTCCCACTCATGTCCCCCTGCACCCCCAGCCCCCAGCTGTGAGGGGCACCTGCCAGCAGGCTCCCACTCATGTCCCACTCATGTCCCCCTGCACCACTAGCCCCCAGCAGTGAGGGGCACCTGCCAGCAGGCCCCCACTCATGTCCCACTCATGTCCCCCTGCACCCCCAGCCCCCAGCAGTGAGGGGCACCTGCCAGCAGGCCCCCACTCATGTCCCACTCATGTCCCCCTGCACCCCCAGCCCCCAGCAGTGAGGGGCACCTGCTAGCAGGCCCCCACTCATGTCCCACTCATGTGCCCCTGCACCCCCACCCCCCAGCAGTGAGGGGCACCTGCCAGCAGGCCCCCACACATGTCCCCCTGGACCCCCAGATCCCAGCCCTGAGGGGCACCTGCCAGCAGGCCCCCACTCATGTCCCACTTATGTCCCCCTGCACCCCCACCCCCTCAGCAGTGAGGGGCACCTGCCAGCAGGCCCCCACACATGTCCCCCTGCACCCCCAGCCCCCAACAGTGAGGGGCACCTGCCAGCAGGCCCCCACTCATGTCCCACTCATGTGCCCCTGCACCCCCACCCCCCAGCAGTGAGGGGCACCTGCCAGCAGGCCCCCACTCATGTCCCTCTCATGTCCCCCTGCACCCCCACCCCCCAGCAGTGAGGGGCACCTGCCAGCAGGCCCCACTCATGTCCCACTCATGTGCCCCTGCACCCCCACCCCCCAGCAGTGAGGGGCACCTGCCAGCAGGCCCCCACACATGTCCCCCTGCACCCCAGCCCCCAGCAGTGAGGGGCACCGGCCAGCAGGCCCCCACCCATGTCCCACTCATGTCCCCCTGCACCGCCACCCCCCAGCAGTGAGGGGCACCTGCCAGCAGGCCCCCACTCATGTCCCACTCATATCACCCTGCATCCCCAGCCCCAGCAGTGAGGGGCACCTGCCAGCAGGCCCCCACTCATGTCCCACTCATGTCCCCCTGCACCGCCACCCCCAGCAGTGAGGGGCACCTGCCAGCAGGCCCCCCACTCATGTCCCACTCATGTCCCCCTGCACCCCCAGCCCCCAGCTGTGAGGGGCACCTGCCAGCAGGCTCCCACTCATGTCCCACTCATGTCCCCCTGCACCCCCAGCCCCCAGCAGTGAGGGGCACCTGCCAGCAGGCCCCCACTCATGTCACATTCATGTCCCCCTGCACCCCCAGCCCCCAGCAGTGAGGGGCACCTGCCAGCAGGCCCCACTCATGTCCCACTCATGTCCCCCTGCACCCCCAGGCCCCAGCAGTGAGGGGCACCTGCCAGCAGGCCCCCACTCATGTCCCACTCATGTGCCCCTGCACCCCCACCCCCCAGCAGTGAGGGGCACCTGCCAGCAGGCCCCCACACATGTCCCCCTGCACCCCCAGATCCCAGCCCTGAGGGGCACCTGCCAGCAGGCCCCCACTCATGTCCCACTTATGTCCCCCTGCACCCCCACCCCCCAGCAGTGAGGGACACCTGCCAGCAGGCCCCCACTCATGTCCCACTCATGTGCCCCTGCACCCCCACCCCCCAGCAGTGAGGGGCACCTGCCAGCAGGCCCCCACACATGTTCCCCTGCACCCCCAGATCCCAGCCCTGAGGGGCACCTGCCAGCAGGCCCCCACTCATGTCCCACTCATGTGCCCCTGCACCCCCACCCCCCAGCAGTGAGGGGCACCTGCCAGCAGGCCCCACTCATGTCCCACTCATATGCCCCTGTACCCATACCCCCCAGCAGTGAGGGGCACCTGCAGCAGGCCCCCACACATGTCCCCCTGCACCCCCAGCCCCCAGCAGTGAGGGGCACCTGCCAGCAGGTCCCCACTCATGTCCCACTCATGTCCCCCTTCACCCCCACCCCCCAGCAGTGAGGGGCACCTGCCAGCAGGCCCCCCACTCATGTCCCACTCATGTCCCCCTGCACCCCCAGCCCCAAACTGTTAAGGGCACCTGCCAGCATGCTCCCACACATGTCCCCCTGTACCCCCAGCCCCCAGCAGTGAGGGGCACCTGCCAGCAGGCCCCCACACATGTCCCCCTGCACCCCAGCCCCCAGCAGTGAGGGGCACCGGCCAGCAGGCCCCCACCCATGTCCCACTCATGTCCCCCTGCACCGCCACCCCCCAGCAGTGAGGGGCACCTGCCAGCAGGCCCCCACTCATGTCCCACTCATATCACCCTGCATCCCCAGCCCCAGCAGTGAGGGGCACCTGCCAGCAGGCCCCCACTCATGTCCCACTCATGTCCCCCTGCACCGCCACCCCCAGCAGTGAGGGGCACCTGCCAGCAGGCCCCCCACTCATGTCCCACTCATGTCCCCCTGCACCCCCAGCCCCCAGCTGTGAGGGGCACCTGCCAGCAGGCTCCCACTCATGTCCCACTCATGTCCCCCTGCACCCCCAGCCCCCAGCAGTGAGGGGCACCTGCCAGCAGGCCCCCACTCATGTCACATTCATGTCCCCCTGCACCCCCAGCCCCCAGCAGTGAGGGGCACCTGCCAGCAGGCCCCACTCATGTCCCACTCATGTCCCCCTGCACCCCCAGGCCCCAGCAGTGAGGGGCACCTGCCAGCAGGCCCCCACTCATGTCCCACTCATGTGCCCCTGCACCCCCACCCCCCAGCAGTGAGGGGCACCTGCCAGCAGGCCCCCACACATGTCCCCCTGCACCCCCAGATCCCAGCCCTGAGGGGCACCTGCCAGCAGGCCCCCACTCATGTCCCACTTATGTCCCCCTGCACCCCCACCCCCCCAGCAGTGAGGGACACCTGCCAGCAGGCCCCCACTCATGTCCCACTCATGTGCCCCTGCACCCCCACCCCCCAGCAGTGAGGGGCACCTGCCAGCAGGCCCCCACACATGTTCCCCTGCACCCCCAGATCCCAGCCCTGAGGGGCACCTGCCAGCAGGCCCCCACTCATGTCCCACTCATGTGCCCCTGCACCCCCACCCCCCAGCAGTGAGGGGCACCTGCCAGCAGGCCCCACTCATGTCCCACTCATATGCCCCTGTACCCATACCCCCCAGCAGTGAGGGGCACCTGCAGCAGGCCCCCACACATGTCCCCCTGCACCCCCAGCCCCCAGCAGTGAGGGGCACCTGCCAGCAGGTCCCCACTCATGTCCCACTCATGTCCCCCTTCACCCCCACCCCCCAGCAGTGAGGGGCACCTGCCAGCAGGCCCCCCACTCATGTCCCACTCATGTCCCCCTGCACCCCCAGCCCCAAACTGTTAAGGGCACCTGCCAGCATGCTCCCACACATGTCCCCCTGTACCCCCAGCCCCCAGCAGTGAGGGGCATCGGCCAGCAGGCCCCCACCCATGTCCCACTCATGTCCCCCTGCACCGCCACCCCCCAGCAGTGAGGGGCACCTGCCAGCAGGCCCCCACTCATGTCCCACTCATGTCCCCCTGCACCCCCAGCCCCCAGCAGTGAGGGGCACCTGCCAGCAGGCCCCCACTCATGTCTCACTCATGTCCCCCTGCACCCCCAGCCCCCAGCAGTGAGGGGCACCTGCCAGCAGGCCCCCACTCATGTCCCACTCATGTCCCCCTGCACCCCCAGCCCCCAGCAGTGAGGGGCACCTGCCAGCAGGCTCCCACTCATGTCCCACTCATGTGCCCCTGCACCCCCACCCCCCAGCAGTGAGGGACACCTGCCAGCAGGCCCCCACACATGTCCCCCTGCACCCCCAGACCCCAGCAGTGAGGGGCACCTGCCAGCAGGCCCCCACTCATGTCCCACTCATGTCCCCCTGCACCCCCACCCCCCAGCAGTGAGGGGCACCTGCCAGCAGGCCCCCCAACTCATGTCCCCCTGCACCCAAGCCCCCAGCTGTGAGGGGCACCTGCCAGCAGGCTCCCACTCATGTCCCACTCATGTCCCCCTGCAGCCACAGCCCCCAGCAGTGAGGGGCACCTGCCAGCAGGCCCCCACTCATGTCCCACTCATGTCCCACTGCATCCCCAGCCCCAGCAGTGAGGGGCACCTGCCAGCAGGCCCCCACTCATGTCCCACTCATGTTCCCCTGCACCGCCACACCCCAGCAGTGAGGGGCACCTGCCAGCAGGCCCCACTCATGTCCCACTCATGTGCCCCTGCACCCCCACCCCCCAGCAGTGAGGGGCACCTGCCAGCAGGCCCCCACACATGTCCCCCTGCACCCCCAGCCCCCAGCAGTGAGGGGCATCGGCCAGCAGGCCCCCACCCATGTCCCACTCATGTCCCCCTGCACCGCCACCCCCCAGCAGTGAGGGGCACCTGCCAGCAGGCCCCCACTCATGTCCCACTCATGTCACCCTGCATCCCCAGCCCCAGCAGTGAGGGACACCTGCCAGCAGGCACCCACTCATGTCCCACTCATGTCCCCCTGCACCGCCACCCCCAGCAGTGAGGGACACCTGCCAGCAGGCCCCCTACTCATGTCCCACTCATGTCCCCCTGCACCCCCAGCCCCCAGCTGTGAGGGGCACCTGCCAGCAGGCTCCCACTCATGTCCCACTCATGTCCCCCTGCACCCCCAGCCCCCAGCAGTGAGGGGCACCTGCCAGCAGGCCCCACTCATGTCCCACTCATATGCCCCTGTACCCCCACCTCCCAGCAGTGAGGGGCACCTGCAGCAGGCCCCCACACATGTCCCCCTGCACCCCCAGCCCCCAGCAGTGAGGGGCACCTGCCAGCAGGCCCCTACTCATGTCCCACTCATGTCCCCCTGCACCCCCAGCCCCCAGCAGTGAGGGGCACCTGCCAGCAGGCCCCCACTCATGTCCCACTCATGTGCCCCTGCACCCCCACCCCCAGCAGTGAGGGGCACCTGCCAGCAGGCCCCCACTCATGTCCCACTCATGTGCCCCTGCACCCCCACCCCCAGCAGTGAGGGGCACCTGCCAGCAGGCCCTACTCATGTCCCACTCATGTGCCCCTGCACCCCCACCCCCCAGCAGTGAGGGGCACCTGCCAGCAGGCCCCCACTCATGTCCCACTCATGTCCCCCTGCACCGCCACCCCCCAGCAGTGAGGGGCACCTGCCAGCAGGCCCCCACTCATGTCCCACTCATGTCCCCCTGCACCCCCACCCCCCAGCAGTGAGGGGCACCTGCCAGCAGGCCCCCACTCATGTCCCACTCATGTGCCCCTGCACCCCCACCCCCCAGCAGTGAGGGGCACTTGCTAGCAGGCCCCCACTCATGTCCCACTTATGTCCCCCTGCACCCCAACCCCCCCAGCAGTGAGGGGCACCTGCCAGCAGGCCCCCACACATGTCCCCCTGCACCCCCAGCCCCCAGCAGTGAGGGGCACCTGCCAGCAGGCCCCCACTCATGTCCCACTCATGTTCCCCTGCACCCCCACCCCCCAGCAGTGAGGGGCACCTGCCAGCAGGCCCCACTCATGTGCCCCTGCACCCCCACCCCCCAGCAGTGAGGGGCACCTGCCAGCAGGTCCCCACTCATGTCCCACTCATGTCCCCCTGCACCGCCACCCCCCAGCAGTGAGGGGCACCTGCCAGCAGGCCCCCACTCATGTCCCACTCATGTCCCCCTGCACCCCCACCCCCCAGAAGTGAGGGGCACCTGCCAGCAGGCCCCACTCATGTCCCACTCATGTGCCCCTGCACCCCCACCCCTTGCAGTGAGGGGCACCTGCCAGCAGGCCCCCACACATGTCCCCCTTCACCCCCAGCCCCCAGCAACGAGGGGCACCGACCAGCAGGCCCCCACTCATGTCCCACTCATGTCCCCCTGCAACGCCACCCCCAGCAGTGAGGGGCACCTGCCAGCAGGCCCACACTCATGTCCCACTCATGTCCCCCTGCATCCCCAGCCCCAGCAGTGAGGGGCACCTGCCAGCAGGCCCCCACTCATGTCCCACTCATGTCCCCCTGCACCGCCACCCCCAGCAGTGAGGGGCACCTGCCAGCAGGCCCCCCACTCATGTCCCACTCATGTCCCCCCTGCACCCCCAGCCCCCAGCTGTGAGGGGCACCTGCCAGCAGGCTCCCACTCATATCCCACTCATGTCCCCCTGCACCACTAGCCCCCAGCAGTGAGGGGCACCTGCCAGCAGGCCCCCACTCATGTCCCACTCATGTCCCCCTGCACCCCCAGCCCCCAGCAGTGAGGGGCACCTGCCAGCAGGCCCCCACTCATGTCCCACTCATGTCCCCCTGCACCCCCAGCCCCCAGCAGTGAGGGGCACCTGCTAGCAGGCCCCCACTCATGTCCCACTCATGTGCCCCTGCACCCCCACCCCCCAGCAGTGAGGGGCACCTGCCAGCAGGCCCCCACACATGTCCCCCTGCACCCCCAGATCCCAGCCCTGAGGGGCACCTGCCAGCAGGCCCCCACTCATGTCCCACTTATGTCCCCCTGCACCCCCACCCCCTCAGCATTGAGGGGCACCTGCCAGCAGGCCCCCACACATGTCCACCTGCACCCCCAGCCCCCAGCAGTGAGGGGCACCTGCCAGCAGGCCCCCACTCATGTCCCACTCATGTGCCCCTGCACCCCCACCCCCCAGCAGTGAGGGGCACCTGCCAGCAGGCCCCCACTCATGTCCCTCTCATGTCCCCCTGCACCCCCACCCCCCAGCAGTGAGGGGCACCTGCCAGCAGGCCCCACTCATGTCCCACTCATGTGCCCCTGCACCCCCACCCCCCAGCAGTGAGGGGCACCTGCCAGCAGGCCCCCACACATGTCCCCCTGCACCCCAGCCCCCAGCAGTGAGGGGCACCGGCCAGCAGGCCCCCACCCATGTCCCACTCATGTCCCCCTGCACCGCCACCCCCCAGCAGTGAGGGGCACCTGCCAGCAGGCCCCCACTCATGTCCCACTCATGTCACCCTGCATCCCCAGCCCCAGCAGTGAGGGGCACCTGCCAGCAGGCCCCCACTCATGTCCCCCTGCACCGCCACCCCCAGCAGTGAGGGGCACCTGCCAGCAGGCCCCCCACTCATGTCCCACTCATGTCCCCCTGCACCCCCAGCCCCCAGCTGTGAGGGGCACCTGCCAGCAGGCTCCCACTCATGTCCCACTCATGTCCCCCTGCACCCCCAGCCCCCAGCAGTGAGGGGCACCTGCCAGCAGGCCCCCACTCATGTCACATTCATGTCCCGCTGCACCCCCAGCCCCCAGCAGTGAGGGGCACCTGCCAGCAGGCCCCACTCATGTCCCACTCATGTCCCCCTGCACCCCCAGGCCCCAGCAGTGAGGGGCACCTGCCAGCAGGCCCCCACTCATGTCCCACTCATGTGCCCCTGCACCCCCACCCCCCAGCAGTGAGGGGCACCTGCCAGCAGGCCCCCACACATGTCCCCCTGCACCCCCAGATCCCAGCCCTGAGGGGCACCTGCCAGCAGGCCCCCACTCATGTCCCACTTATGTCCCCCTGCACCCCCACCCCCCCAGCAGTGAGGGACACCTGCCAGCAGGCCCCCACTCATGTCCCACTCATGTGCCCCGGCACCCCCACCCCCCAGCAGTGAGGGGCACCTGCCAGCAGGCCCCCACACATGTTCCCCTGCACCCCCAGATCCCAGCCCTGAGGGGCACCTGCCAGCAGGCCCCCACTCATGTCCCACTCATGTGCCCCTGCACCCCCACCCCCCAGCAGTGAGGGGCACCTGCCAGCAGGCCCCACTCATGTCCCACTCATATGCCCCTGTACCCATACCCCCCAGCAGTGAGGGGCACCTGCAGCAGGCCCCCACACATGTCCCCCTGCACCCCCAGCCCCCAGCAGTGAGGGGCACCTGCCAGCCGGTCCCCACTCATGTCCCACTCATGTCCCCCTTCACCCCCACCCCCCAGCAGTGAGGGGCACCTGCCAGCAGGCCCCCCACTCATGTCCCACTCATGTCCCCCTGCACCCCCAGCCCCAAACTGTTAGGGGCAACTGCCAGCAGGCTCCCACTCATGTCCCACTCATGTCCCCCTGCACCCCCAGCCCCCAGCAGTGAGGGGCACCTGCCAGCAGGCCCCCACTCATGTCTCACTCATGTCCCCCTGCACCCCCAGCCCCCAGCAGTGAGGGGCACCTGCCAGCAGGCCCCCACTCATGTCCCACTCATGTCCCCATGCACCCCCAGCCCCCAGCAGTGAGGGGCACCTGCCAGCAGGCTCCCACTCATGTCCCACTCATGTCCCCCTGCACCCCCACCCCCCAGCAGTGAGGGACACCTGCCAGCAGGCCCCCACACATGTTCCCCTGCACCCCCAGATCCCAGCCCTGAGGGGCACCTGCCAGCAGGCCCCCACTCATGTCCCACTCATGTGCCCCTGCACCCCCACCCCCCAGCAGTGAGGGGCACCTGCCAGCAGACCCCACTCATGTCCCACTCATATGCCCCTGTACCCATACCCCCCAGCAGTGAGGGGCACCTGCAGCAGGCCCCCACACATGTCCCCCTGCACCCCCAGCCCCCAGCAGTGAGGGGCACCTGCCAGCCGGTCCCCACTCATGTCCCACTCATGTCCCCCTTCACCCCCACCCCCCAGCAGTGAGGGGCACCTGCCAGCAGGCCCCCCACTCATGTCCCACTCATGTCCCCCTGCACCCCCAGCCCCAAACTGTTAGGGGCAACTGCCAGCAGGCTCCCACTCATGTCCCACTCATGTCCCCCTGCACCCCCAGCCCCCAGCAGTGAGGGGCACCTGCCAGCAGGCCCCCACTCATGTCTCACTCATGTCCCCCTGCACCCCCAGCCCCCAGCAGTGAGGGGCACCTGCCAGCAGGCCCCCACTCATGTCCCACTCATGTCCCCCTGCACCCCCAGCCCCCAGCAGTGAGGGGCACCTGCCAGCAGGCTCCCACTCATGTCCCACTCATGTGCCCCTGCACCCCCACCCCCCAGCAGTGAGGGACACCTGCCAGCAGGCCCCCACACATGTCCTCCTGCACCCCCAGACCCCAGCAGTGAGGGGCACCTGCCAGCAGGCCCCCACTCATGTCCCACTCATGTCCCCCTGCACCCCCACCCCCCAGCAGTGAGGGGCACCTGCCAGCAGGCCCCCCAACTCATGTCCCCCTGCACCCAAGCCCCCAGCTGTGAGGGGCACCTGCCAGCAGGCTCCCACTCATGTCCCACTCATGTCCCCCTGCAGCCACAGCCCCCAGCAGTGAGGGGCACCTGCCAGCAGGCCCCCACTCATGTCCCACGCATGTCCCCCTGCATCCCCAGCCCCAGCAGTGAGGGGCACCTGCCAGCAGGCCCCCACTCATGTCCCACTCATGTTCCCCTGCACCGCCACACCCCAGCAGTGAGGGGCACCTGCCAGCAGGCCCCACTCATGTCCCACTCATGTGCCCCTGCACCCCCACCCCCCAGCAGTGAGGGGCACCTGCCAGCAGGCCCCCACACATGTCCCCCTGCACCCCCAGCCCCCAGCAGTGAGGGGCATCGGCCAGCAGGCCCCCACCCATGTCCCACTCATGTCCCCCTGCACCGCCACCCCCCAGCAGTGAGGGGCACCTGCCAGCAGGCCCCCACTCATGTCCCACTCATGTCACCCTGCATCCACAGCCCCAGCAGTGAGGGGCACCTGCCAGCAGGCACCCACTCACGTCCCACTCATGTCCCCCTGCACCGCCACCCCCAGCAGTGAGGGGCACCTGCCAGCAGGCCCCCTACTCATGTCCCACTCATGTCCCCCTGCACCCCCAGCCCCCAGCTGTGAGGGGCACCTGCCAGCAGGCTCCCACTCATGTCCCACTCATGTCCCCCTGCACCCCCAGCCCCCAGCAGTGAGGGGCACCTGCCAGCAGGCCCCCACTCATGTCCCATTCATGTCCCCCTGCACCCCCAGCCCCCAGCAGTGAGGGGCACCTGCCAGCAGGCCCCCACTCATGTCCCACTCATGTCCCCCTGCACCCCCAGCCCCCAGCAGTGAGGGGCACCTGCCAGCAGGCCCCCACTCATGTCCCACTCATGTGCCCCTGCACCCCCACCCCCAGCAGTGAGGGGCACCTGCCAGCAGGCCTCCACACATGTCCCCCTGCACCCCCAGATCCCAGCCCTGAGGGGCACCTGCCAGCAGGCCCCCACTCATGTCCCACTTATGTCCCCCTGCACCCCCACCCCCCCCAGCAGTGAGGGACACCTGCCAGCAGGCCCCCACTCATGTCCCACTCATGTGCCCCTGCACCCCCACCCCCCAGCAGTGAGGGGCACCTGCCAGCAGGCCCCCACACATGTCCCCCTGCACCCCCAGATCCCAGCCCTGAGGGGCACCTGCCAGCAGGCCCCCACTCATGTCCCACTCATGTGCCCCTGCACCCCCACCCCCCAGCAGTGAGGGGCACCTGCAAGCAGGCCCCACTCATGTCCCACTCATATGCCCCTGTACCCATACCCCCCAGCAGTGAGGGGCACCTGCAGCAGGCCCCCACACATGTCCCGCTGCACCCCCAGCCCCCAGCAGTGAGGGGCACCTGCCAGCAGGTCCCCACTCATGTCCCATTCATGTCCCCCTTCACCCCCACCCCCCAGCAGTGAGGGGCACCTGCCAGCAGGCCCCCCACTCATGTCCCACTCATGTCCCCCTGCACCCCCAGCCCCAAACTGTGAGGGGCACCTGCCAGCAGGCCCCCACTCATGTCCCACTCATGTCCCCCTGCACCCCCAGCCCCCAGCAGTGAGGGGCACCTGCCAGCAGGCCCCCACTCATGTCACACTCATGTCCCCCTGCACCCCCAGCCCCCAGCAGTGAGGGGCACCTGCCAGCAGGCTCCCACTCATGTCCCACTCATGTGCCCCTGCACCCCCACCCCCCAGCAGTGAGGGACACCTGCCAGCAGGCCCCCACACATGTCCCCCTGTACCCCCAGACCCCAGCAGTGAGGGGCACTGCCAGCAGGCCCCCACTCACGTCCCACTCATGTCCCCCTGCACCCCCACCCCCCAGCAGTCAGGAGCACCTGCCAGCAGGCCCCCCAACTCATGTCCCCCTGCACCCAAGCCCCCAGCTCTGAGGGGCACCTGCCAGCAGGCTCCCACTCATGTCCCACTCATGTCCCCCTGCAGCCACAGCCCCCAGCAGTGAGGGGCACCTGCCAGCAGGCCCCCACTCATGTCCCACTCATGTCCCCCTGCATCCCCAGCCCCAGCAGTGAGGGGCACCTGCCAGCAGGCCCCC
The DNA here is from genome assembly GCF_040938575.1 of Ambystoma mexicanum. Lineage (NCBI taxonomy): Eukaryota > Metazoa > Chordata > Amphibia > Caudata > Ambystomatidae > Ambystoma > Ambystoma mexicanum. The sequence goes on along the minus strand of NC_090933.1, from coordinate 654,285,611 downwards.
ACTCATGTCCCACTCATGTCCCCCTGCACCCCCACCCCGCAGCAGTGAGGGGCACCTGCCAGCAGGCCCCACTCATGTCCCACCCATGTGCCCCTGCACCCCGACCCCCCAGCAGTGAGGGGCACCTGCCAGCAGGCCCCACACATGTCCCCCTGCACCCCCAGCCCCCAGCAGTGAAGGACACCTGCCAGCAGGCCCCCACACATGTCCCCCTGCACCCCCACCCCCCAGCAGTGAGGGGCACCTGCCAGCAAGCCACCACTCATGTCCCACTCATGTGCCCCTGCACCCCCACCCCCCAGCAGTGAGGGGCACCTGCCAGCAGGCCCCACTCATGTCCCACTCATATGCCCCTCTACCCCCACCCCCCGGCACTGAGGGGCACCTGCAGCAGGCCCCCACACATGTCCCCCTGCACCCCCAGCCACCAGCAGTGAGGGGCACCTGCCAGCAGGCCCCTACTCATGTCCCACTCATGTCCCCCTGCACCCCCAGCCCCAGCAGTGATGGGCACCTGCTAGCAGGCCCCCACTCTTGTCCCACTCATGTGCCCCTGCACCCCCACCACCCAGCAGTGAGGGGCACCTGCCAGCAGGCCCCCACTCCTGTGCCCCTGCACCCTCACCCCCCAGCAGTGAGGGGCACCTGCCAGCAGGCCCCTACTCATGTCCCCCTGCACCCCCAGCCCCCAGCAGTGAGGGGCACCTGCCAGCAGGCCCCCACTCATGTCCCACTCATGTACCCCTGCACCCCCACCCCCCAGCAGTGAGGGGCACCTGCCAGCAGGCCCCCACTCATGTCCCACTCATGCCCCCCTGCACCTCCAGCCCCCAGCAGTGAGGGGCACCTGCCAGCAGGCCCCCACTCATGTCCCACTCATGTTCCCCTGCACCCCCACCACCCAGCAGTGAGGGGCACCTGCCAGCAGGCCCCCACTCATGTGCCCCTGCACCCCCACCCCCCAGCAGTGAGGGGCACCTGCCAGCAGGCCCCTACTCATGTCCCACTCATGTCCCCCTGCACCCCCAGCCCCCAGCAGTGAGGGGCACCTGCCAGCAGGCCCCCACTCATGTCCCACTCATGTGTCCCTGCACCCCCACCCCCCAGCAGTGAGGGGCACCTGCCAGCAGGCCCCCACACATGTCCCCCTGCACCCCCAGACCCCAGCAGTGAGGGGCACCTGCCAGCAGGCCCCCACTCATGTCCCACTCATGCCCCCCTGCACCTCCAACCCCCAGCAGTGAGGGGCACCTGCCAGCAGGCCCCCACTCATGTCACATTCATGTCCCCCTGCACCCCCAGCCCCCAGCAGTGAGGGGCACCTGCCAGCAGACCCCCACTCATGTCCCACTCATGTCCCCCTGCACCCCCAGCCCCCAGCAGTGAGGGGCACCTGCCAGCAGGCCCCCACTCATGTCCCACTCATGTGCCCCTGCACCCCCACCCCCCAGCAGTGAGGGGCACCTGCCAGCAGGCCCCCACACATGTCCCCCTGCACCCCCAGATCCCAGCCCTGAGGGGCACCTGCCAGCAGGCCCCCACTCATGTCCCACTTATGTCCCCCTGCACCCCCACCCCCCCAGTAGTGAGGGACACCTGCCAGCAGGCCCCCACTCATGTCCCACTCATGTGCCCCTGCACCCCCACCCCCCAGCAGTGAGGGGCACCTGCCAGCAGGCCCCCACACATGTTCCCCTGCACCCCCAGATCCCAGCCCTGAGGGGCACCTGCCAGCAGGCCCCCACTCATGTCCCACTCATGTGCCCCTGCACCCCCACCCCCCAGCAGTGAGGGGCACCTGCCAGCAGGCCCCACTCATGTCCCACTCATGTCCCCCTGCACCCCCAGCCCCCAGCAGTGAGGGGCACCTGCCAGCAGGCCCCCACTCATGTCCCATTCATGTCCCCCTGCACCCCCAGCCCCCAGCAGTGAGGGGCACCTGCCAGCAGGCCCCCACTCATGTCCCACTCATGTCCCCCTGCACCCCCAGCCCCCAGCAGTGAGGGGCACCTGCCAGCAGGCCCCCACTCATGTCCCACTCATGTGCCCCTGCACCCCCACCCCCAGCAGTGAGGGGCACCTGCCAGCAGGCCTCCACACATGTCCCCCTGCACCCCCAGATCCCAGCCCTGAGGGGCACCTGCCAGCAGGCCCCCACTCATGTCCCACTTATGTCCCCCTGCACCCCCACCCCCCCAGCAGTGAGGGACACCTGCCAGCAGGCCCCCACTCATGTCCCACTCATGTGCCCCTGCACCCCCACCCCCCAGCAGTGAGGGGCACCTGCCAGCAGGCCCCCACACATGTCCCCCTGCACCCCCAGATCCCAGCCCTGAGGGGCACCTGCCAGCAGGCCCCCACTCATGTCCCACTCATGTGCCCCTGCACCCCCACCCCCCAGCAGTGAGGGGCACCTGCAAGCAGGCCCCACTCATGTCCCACTCATATGCCCCTGTACCCATACCCCCCAGCAGTGAGGGGCACCTGCAGCAGGCCCCCACACATGTCCCGCTGCACCCCCAGCCCCCAGCAGTGAGGGGCACCTGCCAGCAGGTCCCCACTCATGTCCCATTCATGTCCCCCTTCACCCCCACCCCCCAGCAGTGAGGGGCACCTGCCAGCAGGCCCCCCACTCATGTCCCACTCATGTCCCCCTGCACCCCCAGCCCCAAACTGTGAGGGGCACCTGCCAGCAGGCCCCCACTCATGTCCCACTCATGTCCCCCTGCACCCCCAGCCCCCAGCAGTGAGGGGCACCTGCCAGCAGGCCCCCACTCATGTCACACTCATGTCCCCCTGCACCCCCAGCCCCCAGCAGTGAGGGGCACCTGCCAGCAGGCTCCCACTCATGTCCCACTCATGTGCCCCTGCACCCCCACCCCCCAGCAGTGAGGGACACCTGCCAGCAGGCCCCCACACATGTCCCCCTGTACCCCCAGACCCCAGCAGTGAGGGGCACTGCCAGCAGGCCCCCACTCACGTCCCACTCATGTCCCCCTGCACCCCCACCCCCCAGCAGTCAGGAGCACCTGCCAGCAGGCCCCCCAACTCATGTCCCCCTGCACCCAAGCCCCCAGCTCTGAGGGGCACCTGCCAGCAGGCTCCCACTCATGTCCCACTCATGTCCCCCTGCAGCCACAGCCCCCAGCAGTGAGGGGCACCTGCCAGCAGGCCCCCACTCATGTCCCACTCATGTCCCCCTGCATCCCCAGCCCCAGCAGTGAGGGGCACCTGCCAGCAGGCCCCCACTCATGTCCCACTCATGTCCCCCTGCACCCCCACCCCGCAGCAGTGAGGGGCACCTGCCAGCAGGCCCCACTCATGTCCCACCCATGTGCCCCTGCACCCCGACCCCCCAGCAGTGAGGGGCACCTGCCAGCAGGCCCCACACATGTCCCCCTGCACCCCCAGCCCCCAGCAGTGAAGGACACCTGCCAGCAGGCCCCCACACATGTCCCCCTGCACCCCCACCCCCCAGCAGTGAGGGGCACCTGCCAGCAAGCCACCACTCATGTCCCACTCATGTGCCCCTGCACCCCCACCCCCCAGCAGTGAGGGGCACCTGCCAGCAGGCCCCACTCATGTCCCACTCATATGCCCCTCTACCCCCACCCCCCGGCACTGAGGGGCACCTGCAGCAGGCCCCCACACATGTCCCCCTGCACCCCCAGCCACCAGCAGTGAGGGGCACCTGCCAGCAGGCCCCTACTCATGTCCCACTCATGTCCCCCTGCACCCCCAGCCCCCAGCAGTGATGGGCACCTGCTAGCAGGCCCCCACTCTTGTCCCACTCATGTGCCCCTGCACCCCCACCACCCAGCAGTGAGGGGCACCTGCCAGCAGGCCCCCACTCCTGTGCCCCTGCACCCTCACCCCCCAGCAGTGAGGGGCACCTGCCAGCAGGCCCCTACTCATGTCCCCCTGCACCCCCAGCCCCCAGCAGTGAGGGGCACCTGCCAGCAGGCCCCCACTCATGTCCCACTCATGTACCCCTGCACCCCCACCCCCCAGCAGTGAGGGGCACCTGCCAGCAGGCCCCCACTCATGTCCCACTCATGCCCCCCTGCACCTCCAGCCCCCAGCAGTGAGGGGCACCTGCCAGCAGGCCCCCACTCATGTCCCACTCATGTTCCCCTGCACCCCCACCACCCAGCAGTGAGGGGCACCTGCCAGCAGGCCCCCACTCATGTGCCCCTGCACCCCCACCCCCCAGCAGTGAGGGGCACCTGCCAGCAGGCCCCTACTCATGTCCCACTCATGTCCCCCTGCACCCCCAGCCCCCAGCAGTGAGGGGCACCTGCCAGCAGGCCCCCACTCATGTCCCACTCATGTGTCCCTGCACCCCCACCCCCCAGCAGTGAGGGGCACCTGCCAGCAGGCCCCCACACATGTCCCCCTGCACCCCCAGACCCCAGCAGTGAGGGGCACCTGCCAGCAGGCCCCCACTCATGTCCCACTCATGCCCCCCTGCACCTCCAACCCCCAGCAGTGAGGGGCACCTGCCAGCAGGCCCCCACTCATGTCACATTCATGTCCCCCTGCACCCCCAGCCCCCAGCAGTGAGGGGCACCTGCCAGCAGACCCCCACTCATGTCCCACTCATGTCCCCCTGCACCCCCAGCCCCCAGCAGTGAGGGGCACCTGCCAGCAGGCCCCCACTCATGTCCCACTCATGTGCCCCTGCACCCCCACCCCCCAGCAGTGAGGGGCACCTGCCAGCAGGCCCCCACACATGTCCCCCTGCACCCCCAGATCCCAGCCCTGAGGGGCACCTGCCAGCAGGCCCCCACTCATGTCCCACTTATGTCCCCCTGCACCCCCACCCCCCCAGCAGTGAGGGACACCTGCCAGCAGGCCCCCACTCATGTCCCACTCATGTGCCCCTGCACCCCCACCCCCCAGCAGTGAGGGGCACCTGCCAGCAGGCCCCCACACATGTTCCCCTGCACCCCCAGATCCCAGCCCTGAGGGGCACCTGCCAGCAGGCCCCCACTCATGTCCCACTCATGTGCCCCTGCACCCCCACCCCCCAGCAGTGAGGGGCACCTGCCAGCAGGCCCCACTCATGTCCCACTCATATGCCCCTGTACCCATACCCCCCAGCAGTGAGGGGCACCTGCAGCAGGCCCCCACACATGTCCCCCTGCACCCCCAGCCCCCAGCAGTGAGGGGCACCTGCCAGCAGGTCCCCACTCATGTCCCACTCATGTCCCCCTTCACCCCCAACCCCCAGCAGTGAGGGGCACCTGCCAGCAGGCCCCCCACTCATGTCCCACTCATGTCCCCCTGCACCCCCATCCCCAAACTGTGAGGGGCACCTGCCAGCAGGCTCCCACTCATGTCCCACTCATGTGCCCCTGCACCCCCACCCCCCAGCAGTGAGGGACACCTGCCAGCAGGCCCCCACACATGTCCCCCTTCACCCCCAGACCCCAGCAGTGAGGGGCACCTGCCACCAGGCCCCCACTCATGTCCCACTCATGTCCCCCTGCACCCCCAGCCCCCAGCAGTGAGGGGCACCTGCCAGCAGGCTCCCACTCATGTCTCACTCATGTCCCCCTGCACCCCCAGCCCCCAGCAGTGAGGGGCACCTGCCAGCAGGCCCCCACTCATGTCACACTCATGTCCCCCTGCACCCCCAGCCCCCAGCAGTGAGGGGCACCTGCCAGCAGGCTCCCACTCATGTCCCACTCATGTGCCCCTGCACCCCCACCCCCAGCAGTGAGGGACACCTGCCAGCAGGCCCCCACACATGTCCCCCTGCACCCCCAGACCCCAGCAGTGAGGGGCACCTGCCAGCAGGCCCCCACTCACGTCCCACTCATGTCCCCCTGCACCATCACCCCCCAGCAGTGAGGGGCACCTGCCAGCAGGCCCCTCAACTCATGTCCCCCTGCACCCAAGCCCCCAGCTGTGAGGGGCACCTGCCAGCAGGCTCCCACTCATGTCCCACTCATGTCCCCCTGCAGCCACAGCCCCCAGCAGTGAGGGGCACCTGCCAGCAGGCCCCCGCTCATGTCCCACTCATGTCCCCCTGCATCCCCAGCCCCAGCAGTGAGGGGCACCTGCCAGCAGGCCCCCACTCATGTCCCACTCATGTTCCCCTGCACCGCCACATGCCAGCAGTGAGGGGCACCTGCCAGCAGGCCCCACTCATGTCCCACTCATGTCCCCCTGCACCCCCACCCCGCAGCAGTGAGGGGCACCTGCCAGCAGGCCCCACTCATGTCTCACTCATGTGCCCCTGCACCCCCACCCCCCAGCAGTGAGGGGCACCTGCCAGCAGGCCCCCACACATGTCCCCCTGCACCCCCAGCCCCCAGCAGTGAGGGACACCTGCCAGCAGGCCCCCACACATGTCCCCCTGCACCCCCAGCCCCCAGCAGTGAGGGGCACCTGCCAGCAAGCCACCACTCATGTCCCACTCATGTGCCCCTGCACCCCCACCCCCCAGCAGTGAGGGGCACCTGCCAGCAGGCCCCACTCATGTCCCACTCATATGCCCCTCTACCCCCACCCCCCGGCACTGAGGGGCACCTGCAGCAGGCCCCCACACATGTCCCCCTGCACCCCCAGCCACCAGCAGTGAGGGGCACCTGCCAGCAGGCCCCTACTCATGTCCCACTCATGTCCCCCTGCACCCCCAGCCCCCAGCAGTGAGGGGCACCTGCCAGCAGGCCCCCACTCATGTCCCACTCATGTGCCCCTGCACCCCCACCACCCAGCAGTGAGGGGCACCTGCCAGCAGGCCCCCACTCATGTGCCCCTGCACCCCCACCCCCCAGCAGTGAGGGGCACCTGCCAGCAGGCCCCTACTCATGTCCCACTCATGTCCCCCTGCACCCCAGCCCCCAGCAGTGAGGGGCACCTGCCAGCAGGCCCCCACTCATATCCCACTCATGTGCCCCTGCACCCCCACCCCCCAGCAGTGAGGGGCACCTGCCAGCAGGCCCCCACTCATGTCCCACTCATGCCCCCCTGCACCTCCAGCCCCCAGCAGTGAGGGGCACCTGCCAGCAGGCCCCCACTCATGTCCCACTCATGTGCCCCTGCACCCCCACCACCCAGCAGTGAGGGGCACCTGCCAGCAGGCCCCCACTCATGTGCCCCTGCACCCCCACCCCCCAGCAGTGAGGGGCACCTGCCAGCAGGCCCCTACTCATGTCCCACTCATGTCCCCCTGCACCCCCAGCCCCCAGCAGTGAGGGGCACCTGCCAGCAGGCCCCCACTCATGTCCCACTCATGTGCCCCTGCACCCCCACCCCCCAGCAGTGAGGGGCACCTGCCAGCAGGCCCCCACACATGTCCCCCTGCACCCCCAGACCCCAGCAGTGAGGGTCACCTGCCAGCAGGCCCCCACTCATGCCCCCCTGCACCTCCACCCCCCAGCAGTGAGGGGCACCTGCCAGCAGGCCCCCAACTCATGTCCCCCTGCACCCCTAGCCCCCAGCTGTGAGGGGCACCTGCCAGCAGGCTCCCACTCATGTCCCCCTGCAGCCCCAGCCCCCAGCAGTGAGGGGCACCTGCCAGCAGGCCCCCACTCATGTCCCACTCATGTCCCCCTGCATCCCCAGCCCCAGCAGTGAGGGGCACCTGCCAGCAGGCCCCCACTCATGTCCCACGCATGTCCCCCTGCACCGCCACCCCCCAGCAGTGAGGGGCAACTGCCAGCAGGCCCCCACTCATGTCCCATTCATGTCCCCCTGCACCCCCACCCCCCAGCAGTGAGGGTCACCTGCCAGCAGGCCCCACTCATGTCCCACTCATGTGCCCCTGCAGCCCCACCCCCCAGCAGTGAGGGGCACCTGCCAGCAGGACCCCACTCATGTCCCACTCATGTCCCCCTGCACCGCCACCCCCCAGCAGTGAGGGGCACCTGCCAGCAGGCCCCCACTCATGTCCCACTCATGTCCCCCTGCACCCCCACCCCCCAGCAGTGAGGGGCACCTGCCAGCAGGCCCCACTCATGTCCATCTCATGTGCCCCTGCACCCCCACCCCCCAGCAGTGAGGGGCACCTGCCAGCAGGCCCCCACACATGTCCCCCTGCACCCCCAGCCCCCAGCAGTGAGGGGCACCTGCCAGAAGCCCCCCACTCATGTCCCACTCATGTCCCCCTGCACCGCCACCCCCCAGCAGTGAGGGGCACCTGCCAGCAGGCCCCCACTCATGTCCCACTCATGTCCCCCTGCATGCCCAGCCCCAGCAGTGAGGGGCACCTGCCAGCAAGCCCCCACTCATATCCCACTCATGTCCCCCTGCACCCCCAGCCCCCAGCTGTGAGGGGCACCTGCCAGCAGGCTCCCACTCATGTCCCACTCATGTCCCCCTGCACCCCCAGCCCCCAGCAGTGAGGGGCACCTGCCAGCAGGCCCCCACTTATGTCCCACTCATGTCCCCCTGCACCCCCAGCCCCCAGCAGTGAGGGGCACCTGCCGGCAGGCCCCCACACATGTCCCCCTGCACCCCCAGACCCCAGCCCTGAGGGGCACCTGCCAGCAGGCCCCCACTCATGTCCCACGCATGTCCCCCTGCACCGCCACCCCCCAGCAGTGAGGGGCACCTGCCAGCAGGTCCCCACTCATGTCCCCCTGCACCCCCAGACCCCAGCCCTGAGGGGCACCTGCAAGCAGGCCCCCACTCATGTCCCACGCATGTCCCCCTGCACCGCCACCCCCCAGCAGTGAGGGGCACCTGCCAGCAGGTCCCCACTCATGTCCCATTCATGTCCCCCTGCACCCCCACCCCCCAGCAGTGAGGGGCACCTGCCAGCAGGCCCCACTCATGTCCCACTCATGTGCCACTGCAGCCCCACCCCCCAGCAGTGAGGGGCACCTGCCAGCAGGCCCCACTCATGTCCCACTCATGTGCCCCTGCAGCCCCAGCCCCCAGCTGTGAGGGGCACCTGCCAGCAGGCTCCCACTCATGTCCTACTCATGTCCCCCTGCAGTCCCAGCCCCCAGCAGTGAGGGGCACCTGCCAGCAGGCCCCGACTCATGTCCCACTCATGTGCCCCTGCAGCCCCACCCCACAGCAGTGAGGGGCACCTGCCAGCAGGCCCCCACTCATGTCCCACTCATGTCCCCCTGCACCGCCACCCCCCAGCAGTGAGGGGCACCTGCCAGCAGGCCCCCACTCATGTCCCACTCATGTCCCCCTGCACCCCCTCCCCCCAGCAGTGAGGGGCACCTGCCAGCAGGCCCCACTCATGTCCATCTCATGTGCCCCTGCACCCCCACCCCCCAGCAGTGAGGGGCACCTGCCAGCAGGCCCCCACACATGTCCCCCTGCATCCCAGCCCCCAGCAGTGAGGGGCACCTGCCAGCAGGTCCCCACTCATGTCCCCCTGCACCCCCAGACCCCAGCCCTGAGGGGCACCTGCCAGCAGGCCCCCACTCATGTCCCACGCATGTCCCCCTGCACCGCCACCCCCCAGCAGTGAGGGGCACCTGCCAGCAGGTCCCCACTCATGTCCCATTCATGTCCCCCTGCACCCCCACCCCCCAGCAGTGAGGGGCACCTGCCAGCAGGCCCCACTCATGTCCCACTCATGTGCCCCTGCAGCCCCACCCCCCAGCAGTGATGGGCACCTGCCAGCAGGCCCCACTCATGTCCCACTCATGTGCCCCTGCAGCCCCAGCCCCCAGCTGTGAGGGGCACCTGCCAGCAGGCTCCCATTCAAGTCCTACTCATGTCCCCCTGCAGTCCCAGCCCCCAGCAGTGAGGGGCACCTGCCAGCAGGCCCCGACTCATGTCCCACTCATGTGCCCCTGCAGCCCCACCCCACAGCAGTGAGGGGCACCTGCCAGCAGGCCCCCACTCATGTCCCACTCATGTCCCCCTGCACCGCCACCCCCAGCAGTGAGGGGCACCTGCCAGCAGGCCCCCACTCATGTCCCACTCATGTCCCCCTGCACCCCCACCCCCCAGCAGTGAGGGGCACCTGCCAGCAGGCCCCACTCATGTCCATCTCATGTGCCCCTGCACCCCCACCCCCCAGCAGTGAGGGGCACCTGCCAGCAGGCCCCCACACATGTCCCCCTGCATCCCAGCCCCCAGCAGTGAGGGGCACCTGCCAGCAGGCCCCCACTCATGTCCCACTCATGTCCCCCTGCACCCCCACCCCCCAGCAGTGAGGGGCACCTGCCAGCAGGCCCCACTCATGTCCCACTCATGTCCCCCTGCACCACCACCCCCCAGCAGTGAGGGGCACCTGCCAGCAGGCCCCCACTCATGTCCCACTCATGTCCCCCTGCATGCCCAGCCCCAGCAGTGAGGGGCACCTGCCAGCAGGCCCCCACTCATGTCCCACTCATGTCCCCCTGACCGCCACCCCCCAGCAGTGAGGGGCATCTGACAGCAGGCCCCCCACTCATGTCCCACTTATGTCCCCCTGCATCCCCACCCCCCCAGCAGTGAGGGGCACCTGCCAGCAGGCCCCCACACATGTCCGCCTGCACCCCCAGCCCCCAGCAGTGAGGGGCACCTGCCAGCAGGTCCCCACTCATGTCCCACTCATGTCCCCCTTCACCCCCACCCCCCAGCAGTGAGGGGCACCTGCCAGCAGGCCCCCCACTCATGTCCCACTCATGTCCCCCTGCACCCCCAGCCCCAAGCTGTGAGGGGCACCTGCCAGAAGGCTCCCACTCATGTCCCACTCATGTCCCCCTGCACCCCCAGCCCCCAGCAGTGAGGGGCACCTGCCAGCAGGCCCCCACTCATGTCCCACTCATGTCCCCCTGCACCCCCAGCCCCCAGCAGTGAGGGGCACCTGCCGGCAGGCCCCCACTCATGTCCCACTCATGTCACCCTGCACCCCCAGCCCCCAGCAGTGAGGGGCACCTGCCAGCAGGCCCCCATTCATGTCCCACTCGTGTGCCCCTGCACCCCCACCCCCCAGCAGTGAGGGACACCTGCCAGCAGGTCCCCACACATGTCCCCCTGCGCCCCCAGACCCCAGCAGTGAGGGGCACCTGCCAGCAGGCCCCCACTCATGTCCCACTCATGTCCCCCTGCACCCCCACCCCCAGCAGTGAGGGGCACCTGCCAGCAGGCCCCCTTCACTCATGTCCCCCTGCACCCAAGCCCCCAGCTGTGAGGGGCACCTGCCATCAGGCTCCCACTCATGTCCCACTCATGTCCCCCTGCAGCCCCAGCCCCCAGCAGTGAGGGGCACCTGCCAGCAGGCCCCCACTCATGTCCCACTCATGTCCCCCTGCATCCCCAGCCCCAGCAGTGAGGGGCACCTGCCAGCAGGCCCCCACTCATGTCCCACTCATGTCCCCCTGCACCGCCACCCCCCAGCAGTGAGGGGCACCTGCCAGCAGGCCCCCACTCATGTCCCACTCATGTGCCCCTGCACCCCCACACCCCAGCAGTGAGGGGCACCTGCCAGCAGGCCCCACTCATGTCCCACTCATGTGCCCCTGCACCCCCACCCCCGAGCAGTGAGGGGCACCTGCCAGCAGGCCCCCACACATGTCCCCCTGCACCCCCAGCCCCCAGCAGTGAGGGGCACCTGCCAGCAGGCCCCCACTCATTTCCCACTCATGTCCCACTGCACCCCCACCCCCCAGCAGTGAGGGGCACCTGCCAGCAGGCCCCCACTCATGTCCCACTCATGTCCCCCTGCAGCCCCAGCCCCCAGCAGTGAGGGGCACCTGCCAGCAGGCCCCCACTCATGTCCCACTCATGTGCCCCTGCACCCACACCCCCAGCAGTCAGGAGCACCTGCCAGCAGGCCCCCACACATGTCCCCCTGCACCCCCAGACCCCAGCCCTGAGGGGCACCTGCCAGCAGGCCCCCACTCATGTCCTACTTATGTCCCCCTGCACCCCCACCCCCCAGCAGTGAGGGGCACCTGCCAGCAGGCCCCCACACATGTCCCCCTGCACCCCCAGCCCCCAGCATTGAGGGGCACCTGCCAGCAGGCCCCCACTCATGTCCCACTCATGTGCCCCTGCACCCCCACCCCCCAGCAGTGAGGGGCACCTGCCAGCAGGCCCCACTCATGTCCCACTCATATGCCCCTGTACCCCCACCCCCCAGCAGTGAGGGGCATGTGCAGCAGGCCCCCACACATGTCCCCCTGCACCCCCCACCCCCAGCAGTGAGGGGCACCTGCCAGCAGGCCCCCCACTCATGTCCCACTCAGGTCCCCCTGCACCCCCAGCTGTGAGGGGCACCTGCCAGCAGGTCCCCACTCATGTCCCACTCATGTCCCCCTTCACCCCCACCCCCCAGCAGTGAGGGGCACCTGCCAGCAGGAACCCCACTCATGTCCCACTCAGGTCCCCCTGCACCCCCAGCCCCCAGCTGTGAGGGGCACCTGTCAGCAGGCCCCCACTCATGTCCCACTCATGTCCCCCTGCACCCCCAGACCCCAGCCCTGAAGGGCACCTGCCAGCAGGCCCCCACTCATGTCCTACTTATGTCCCCCTGCACCCCCACCCCCCCAGCAGTGAGGGGCACCTGCCAGCAGGCCCCCACATATCTGCCCCTGCACCCCCAGCCCCAGCAGTGAGGGGCACCTGCCAGCAGGCCCCCACTCATGTCCCACTCATGTGCCCCTGCTCCCCCACCCCCCAGCAGTGAGGGGCACCTGCCAGCAGGCCCCACTCATGTCCCACTCATATGCCCCTGTACCTCCACCCCCCAGCAGTGAGGGGCACATGCAGCAGGCCCCCACACATGTCCCCCTGCACCCCCAGCCCCCAGCAGTGAGGGGCACCTGCCAGCAGGTCCCCACTCATGTCCCACTCGTGTCCCCCTTCACCCCCACCCCCCAGCCGTGAGGGGCACCTGCCAGCAGGCCCCCCACTCATGTCCCCCTGCACCCCCAGCTGTGAGGGGCACCTGCCAGCAGGCTCCCACTCATGTCCCACTCATGTCCCCTGCACCCCCAGCCCCCAGCAGTGAGGGGCACCTGCCAGCAGGCCCCCACTCATATCCCACTCATGTCCCCCTGCACCCCCAGCCCCCAGCAGTGAGGGGCACCTGCCAGCAGGCCCCCACTCATGCCCCACTCATGTCCCCCTGCACCCCCAGCCCCCAGCAGTGAGGGGCACCTGCCAGCAGGAACCCACTCATGTCCCACCCATTCCCCCTGCACCCCCAGCCCCCAGCTGTGAGGGGCACCTGCCAACAGGCTCCCACTCATGTCCCACTCATGTCCCCCTGCACCCCCAGCCCCCAGCAGTGAGGGGCACCTGCCAGCAGGCCCCCACTCATGTCCCACTCATGTCCCCCTGCACCCCCAGCCCCCAGCAGTGAGGGGCACCTGCCAGCAGGCCCCCACTCATGTCCCACTCATGTCCACCTGCACCCCCAGCCCCCAGCTGTGAGGGGCACCTGCCAGCAGGCCCCCACTCATGTCCCACTCATGTCCCCCTGCACCCCCAGACCCCAGCAGTGAGGGGCACCTGCCAGCAGGCCCCCACTCACGTCGCACTCATGTCCCCCTGCACCCCCACCGCCCAGCAGTGAGGGGCACCTGCCAGCAGGCCCCCCACTCATGTCCCCCTGCACCCCCAGCCCCCAGCTGTGAGGAGCACCTGCCAGCAGGCTCCCACTCATGTCCCACTCATGTCCCCCTGCAGTCCCAGCCCCCAGCAGTGAGGGGCACCTGCCAGCAGGCCCCGACTCATGTCCCACTCATGTGCCCCTGCAGCCCCAGCACCCAGCAGTGAGGGGCACCTGCCAGCAGGCCCCGACTCATGTCCCACTCATGTCCCCCTGCAGCCCCAGCCCCCAGCAGTGAGGGGCACCTGCCAGCAGGCCCCCACTCATGTCCCACTCATGTCCCCCTGCACCGCCACCCCCCAGCAGTGAGGGGCACCTTCCAGCAGGACCCCACTCATGTCCCACTCATGTCCCCCTGCACCCCCACCCCCCAACAGTGAGGGGCACCTGCCAGCAGGCCCCACTCATGTCCCACTCATGTGCCCCTCCACCCCCCACCCCCCAGCAGTGAGAGGCACCTGCCAGCAGGCCCCCACTCATGTCCCACTCATGTCCCCCTGCACCGCCACCCCCCAGCAGTGAGGGGCACCTGCCAGCAGGCCCCCACTCATGTCCCACTCATGTCCCCTTGCACCCCCACACCCCAGCAGTGAGGGGCACCTGCCAGCGGGCCCCACTCATGTCCCACTCATGTGCCCCTGCACCCCCACCCCCTAGCAGTGAGGGGCACCTGTCAGCAGGTCCCCACACATGTCCCCCTGCACCCCAGCCCCCAGCAGTGAGGGGCACCTGCCAGCAGGCCCCCACTCATGTCCCACTCATGTCCCCCTGCACCCCCAGCCCCCAGCAGTGAGGGGCACCTGCCAGCAGGCCCCCACTCATGTCCCACTCATGTCCCCCTGCACCCCCAACCCCAATGGCAAGTATGTAAATGAACACATGTCCGTCACACACACACAATGGTTGCAAGTGAATGTGAAAACCCATATCATTACATGCATTAAACCAATGAGACAATACCACACATCGAAGTATGACCAAAAAAATGTATTAAACACAACATGAATGGAATTAAAATCAAACAAACAACAATGGGAATTTTAAAAGAAAAGTTGCATGTCCGTAATGAAAAACACAAGATCATAATCCAAAGAAATCCAAAAGAAATGGTGTCCAAAGTCACAGTCCAACAAAGCAAATCCAAGGGAAAAAAGAAAGTGAAAACCCTTGCTCCATGGTGAAATCATAAAAAAAAGAGAAGCTTCCAATGTTGAACTATATACAGATGAGCAATCCAGGGTCCATGAGCCCAACTGAAGAAATGAAACCTATCAAAAAAACTACCTAATAAAAAAATATATACAGAAACGTGGGGCATTGTCCAAGCGCAACCAAAATAAAGAAAAAACGAAAGGAAACCTAACACTAATTAACTATATACAAGGGCAGCGGGCTAGTCCGACGGCTCACTTTTGGATGTCCCAGACCTGGGCATCATCAAACTCCTGCTCGATGTCCCGGAAGCGGTCCACTTCCATGGCCCCGAGGGTTCGCAGGGACGATGACATCTGGACCCCCAGGTCCCTGCAAATTGCCTCGAGGCACTCTGCCCTCCTCAGAGCCCTTTGCATGGAGTTCTCCGCCCTGACCATCGTGAGCCGTGCCTCTTCCGCCCGCTGCCGCTCCGCATCTATAGCATGGCTCAACCGCTGCCAACGGAAGACACTTCCCGTCATGGGTCCTCCTGCCCTCCGGCCGATGCCTGTCCCTCCGATGTCGAAGGCCCTGAGCCATCATGGCTTCCACCTTGTTGCTGCTGCTGCTGTGTCTGTGCCCGTGCCCTTGCTCCTGCTGCCTGCACATCCTCCTTCGGCTGGGGTGCAGTTGTTGAGGTGGCCACCCCTGCTGGACATCCGACTCCCGACTGTGGCAGGGATGTGTCCTCCACCAGCCTGGCCGCACGGTCCGCGTTGATGACAGTCACGATGTCCGTCCAGATCCTGGTCCGTCCTTCCTTGTCGGCGCGCAAACCTCCGAAGAGGGCATCATACTGCCCCAGGACTTGCTCCACCAGGACACCAACTTCGGTGGCACTGAAGCTGGTGGCCCTCTGCCTCTCTGGCTGGGGGTTGCCAGTGCTGCCAGATCGTGTGGTGCCCGACATGGCAACCCCAGAGGCAGGAGTGGGTGGGCAACTGGGTCCTGGGGCTGGGCTGTGGAGCGATGTAATCCCAGTCGGGAGTCTTCGGTTCCAGCAGGGGTGGTCACAGCAACTGCACGCCTGGCTGATGTGCAGGCAGCAAATAGCAGGGCACATGGGCAGAAGGCAGTCAGGCAGCAGAAGATGGCAGGTGGGAGCGTGCTTGGGGCTCTGGGGGGGAGTAATTCGGCCTTCTGGGCAGGAGCGTGGTCTTCCGTGTGCTTACACGTGGCCAGCTTGATACGGAGTGATTTGGCACGTGAAAATCTTGCACATCAGCGTGTAATTCGAGGAAAGACCCTTAGCGCGTAAGCACACGTACGCGATTTCATTGGACCAAAGGCCCTTAGCGCGTAAGCGCGTCTGTGACGTGCGCACGCAGACGTTTCCCTGAGCCCAGGTGCATGTTACACATACAAGAACTGCACGGTCGGGTGTCAGCTCGTGTGATTGGAGGATAGGGCCTTAGCGCGTATACTCGGAAGTGACATTGGATGTGTGGGCCGGTTCAAAAGGTACGTGTAGGATGTCATTTCCTTGTACGTGCTTTTCATGGAGAGCGAGTGGGTGAATTCTGTACTTCTTGTCGGTTCACACGCGATTTACTTCACAGCGTTTCTAGTTCGTACTCCCTGTTACCTCTGATAGCTTTTTTCTGATTTTCTGTTGGGCCTGTTTCCTCAAACAGCGTTCACTTCTTCTTTTGTCCTCTCTCCTCAGACAGCGTACAATTCTTCTTTTGGCGGGGGTGTTGCCAGCGCACACACGCGCGTATTTTTCATGCTCTCTTCCCAGGCAGACGATGAGTCGCGCACGTATTTAACAACTGTGCTTGCCCTGTGTGTCGCGTACCCCTTCAGAGGTCATTGTAGGCTGCATATGTTCATTTTTGTGTTTCTGGGTGCCACAGCGTAGTGCGGGTTCATTTTTCCATGCACATGGTCAACGAGGAGTTGCGTGCACGTTATTTTCTGTTTTTGGGGTGCCTGTGCATTGTGTGACCCGTCATCTTTCCCCAGGGGTCACATACAGATTTGCTAGAGCACTAGGGTACGAATTCCATCTAGTACCCTACCCCTTTGACCCCCAATTGCCCAGGACAATAGTTTACTGCAACTCCCATACGCACAACAACATTAGTGCCATGGTTGGGAGGCGACCAAGCGGTAAGGGTGGCAAAGGTGGCCGAGCCTCAAGAGGTGGGCGTGGTAGGGGACGTGGCCGGGATTTACAGGGTACCCCTAGCCCCCCATGTGTGGGGGACCAGTCAGGGACACCCAGGTCCCCCCATGGTTGAGGGAAACGTGGCTGACACCATCTCTGCTCAGCCCTTGTTGGACCGGCCCATTGTGGCACCTGACCTGGCACAGGGTGACTCCCAGGCTGACTTCCAGGTCACCAAGTCTAGGCCACGTGTGGCGGTGCATGTTGGTGTCACCAGGCCACGTGGATCAGGGGCAGCTATGTCATCTGCTGCCCCGAGTAGGCAGGGTGGGGAGTCTGCAGGGGCAGCTGCAGCTCCATCCACCCCAGCTCTGTCTCTCCCAGCCAGGACAGTGTTGGTCCAAGTCCATCTTGCTAACGTTCCCCCTGACTACATCATACTTCAGCCAATGCCTGCACCAAGTCCCATGCTCAGTGTCCATTCCCACACTCCAAATACCCAGTCTACCGGTGCTCCTGCCCCTAGTGGCCAGAGTGGCGTAGGCCACTCAGTATCCCCACCACCTTCCAAAAGAAAGAGGAAGCGTGCTCGTCCACTACAGGCTGATACCCCAGACACGGCAACACAGCCGGCACGCCAAGGAAGCCTAGCTTCAATGATGCCGAACGTGATGCACTTGTGCAGTATGTGTCCGCACATGACAGCGAAATGTTGATTACTTCAGGGTGCAAGACCACACCTGCTCGACGTCAGGCACACTGGCAGACCGTCGCTGACATCATAAGTTCCCTTGGATTTGTGAGGCGCACAGCTGGTGAGTGCTACAAACGCTGGAATGACCTTAAGCACAGGGCAAAGAAAAAGCTGGCCTCAAGTCATGTCGCTACTCTGGTGACTGGAGGTGGGTCTCCACAAGAGGACATTGAACTCACTGTACATGAGTCTGTTGCTGGGGCCTACGTCACAGAGGAACAGATCCAAGGTGTGGGAGAACTGCCAGATTACGAGGCATTGTCCGGTGAGTGCACATGCATGTGTGTGTGATCCATGTGTATGTTGTGTGTGTGAGGGGTTCTGATTGAGTGCCAGGTGAGGGTGTGTGTGCCTGAGTGGTTTGGGTCACCCATGTGCTTCATCCAAAACATTCTGCGGCCCTGTATTTGGGTATTACAGTATCCCTTCTGCCCACAGTAGACATTTTGTGCAACATCACGCCAGTTGACCTTGAAGTGGCATCTTGCAACAACATTGTTCCGTATTTTTCAGTGTTCATTCAGGCTGATTGCTTCAGTTCCCCCACTTTCAGTACGCATTTCTCAGCCCTATTGTCACATATGTGACATGCCCATAGGACATGCCATCTGTGTGATGGCATGTGTCATGTATGTGGATTGGACATGCCACTCACAGGCCAATGTGTGATGGCACTGCTAGCCAGCATGCAGCTAATGTGTTGCTCTTCCATCTTGGTGTCATCAGTGTCTGACATTTTCCTCCCCTTCAAACTCAGTGACAGTGCATGCATGGGAGGGTTATAGTCATGTGGGACATGTGTCAATCAAGTACTGGTTCTGTAGCTTGTCAGGCCTAATTGTGTGCCATGGTGCTAATGCCTGTTTCCATTTTTTGTCTTTCATTTTTTTGCAGGGGATGACGCACTTGATGCTGTTGAGGGTGAGGAGATGGTGCAAACCCAGGAGGGATCTCAGGCACAACCGGGCACCAGTGGGGGACGGGGTGTGGTGGTGGGTGAAAACCCACTCTTGCTGCTGACCATTCTCTCAAGGGGTGTCTCTGGGTGCACCTCTCCAGACCTCTATTCAGGTGTTGATTGGGATGATGAGACCTATGTGGCTTCGCAGGTAGGTGTTCTGGAAGGGATTCTGTTCTGTCCGACCCACCTGCACCAGGGGTACAGCCCACTATGGGGATGTCAGTGTTGGTAGGTCCGCCTTTGGTGGTTACGGATGCAGGGCCACACTCCGCAACATCTGATCCTGTTCATGGACCAACAGATCAGAGGGGGAATGCAGCCCTGCAGCCTCAGGCAGTGCCGACACGGCAAGGCGCTGTTCGCCTTGCCCCAGACAGGTGTGGTGCCCGCCAACGCGGTGGCCATACGCCACCAGGCAATACTGCATGGGAGCAATCCATATACGGTATGGCAAACCAACAGGCAACATCATCTGAGATGATGGCTCAGGCAATGGAGAGGGTGGCCACTTCCATTGTCCCCCCAGAAAGGCAGATGGAGCAACTACAGCAGGCAACAGACTCCATTTGCCAATCACTCAGGGAGAACATGTTGGCATCCAGCAGGGACAGACGGGCGGCACTGGAGACTCTACGCCAATCGATATCATTAGAGTCCCAGGGCCACAGGGAAGCCCTGAGTGTAGAAGTCCATCACCTCAGGAAGACTCTTGTTGACCTTGAGGCTTCCACTAACAGGAGGACAGAACAGCTGCTGGAGCGGGTCACACGTACGCTCTCAGCAGAGATGCAGGCAACTCGGGAGGAGGTCCGGGCATCACATCAGGTGGTGCATGGGGATCTCCGCACCATATTCCTCCAGATCAAGGCCTTCCACACCCGCATGCTTGCTGCCATGGAGGACCAGACTAGGGCTTTGCGTGGGCTGCCTCCCATAGCATCACCACCTCCTGTGGCGGCAGCAGCACAGGGTGATGAGAGCGACCACAGTGATTCTGAATCTCTCACAATAGCATAGCCGTGCAGGCCATGAGCCCATGGAGGTGTTTTTTTCCGCAACATCCACACAGGTGGCTGTTGGTGTGCACCCTGTCCTCGGACCTCCTGGGTGGCCTCCCCCATGACCCCTGGCCCCCGCATGGCCATTTTTGATTTTTGATTTTTTGGTACAGTGTGTTGCCTTGTGTGGCTCCCGTGGGCATCCACTGTATTCCGGCTGGGCACATGCAGGCTTGTCCTGAGTTTGGGTTAGATGCTTGGGTTCGTGAGACACACACCCCTCCTGCTTCCCATTTCCACGGGCTTGCAAAGGGTGTGCCCAAGTGACAGTGACTTACACAGTGACGTTGGACTCCCATGACATGTGTGGGCAGTCTGTAGTCAATACTGTGTATACATTCCTAGTGCATATTGTTGTTGAATTGTACACTGCATGGTGTATTGATGTGTGCTTGTGCATCCATGTCTCCCTCCTAATTTGCAGGTTCATTCCTCATGTCTTCACAAGGCCGTCTACTTTGGAGATGGAGTTCATGTTTTAAGCAGTGCACTTCTAGATTTGCGTGGCACCAACACTGTACAGTTGGAAGTGGTCGATGTGCTGCCATCACCAGGCTGTAAGACTACATATCCTTTAACTTAGTACTGTCATGTTAATGCTATGTTTGGGGTTGGCTTGCTGCATTGTATTGTGGTAAGTATTTGGTCATGTGTGTTGTTAGTTATACATTAATGGGAGCATATTGTGTGTGGACAGTTTCCATTAGGGACACTGTACTTTGGGACACTTGTGTCATGTTTTGGGGATTACTTTGTTTGCTCTCACATAGCATAACATGCCATGGTGTGTTGGGTGGCAGTGCTGGGGAGGGGTTGGGTGACATGGCACTGTTGCCATGTTGTATCTTGCAAGGGGATAATGATTTTAGCAGCATAGAAGTGTGTCTTTTGATGACACAGCATTGGTGGTGTTTGTGTAGGTAGGGATACACACAATGGAACACTGCCAGGTCACCAATCTCAGGCTGGTATGGTTGTGTCAGTTGACTGTCACTTGACTCATCATCATTGATTGTCAGCTGGTATGTGCCAGGGCTGTGTGCACTCCACAGGGGTGTGATTTTAGGTGAAGTAATTAGCCACCAGCTGCGTAGGGCTACCTCACCCCGTGCCCTTTCCCCTCCCATGCGCAGCGGGCGTGCATGTGGTTGGGGATGTGGGGGCACCACCATGTCCACAGCCAGGCCCTGGCGTGTTGCAACGTTGTGCAGGACACATGCTGCCACTATGATCCTGCACACTACTGGGGGAGCGTATAACAGCTGCCCGCCAGAACGGTCAAGGGAGCGAAAGCGTGACTTGAGCACTCCGAATGTGCGCTCCACTATGCCCCGGGTTGCAAAGTGGGCTGTGTTGTATCTTACCTGGGGTGGCGTGGTGGGGTTCCGAATTGGCGTCATCATGTGGGTGCTCAGAGGGTACGCACTGTCCCCTGGGGAGGTGGTGATGGGTATCATTAGGGGGGGGTTGTGACATTACTCAGTATCTGACATGCATGCATGTGCAGTGGCATTTATACTCACCAAGCAGCCAAGTATCGCCATGCCGCTCAGATTCTAGGTCCCGGTTTAGGGTTGACATTCTGTAAATGAAACTGTCGTGGGTGGACCCAGGATAGTTGGCATATACTGAGGTGATGATTCCCTTGGCATCACATACTACCTGGACGTTGATGGAATACCAGTGCTTGCGGTTTCTATAGATGTGCTCAGATGCCCTGGGGGAACGTAGAGCCACATGAGTGCAATCAATGACACCTAGCACTTTGGGGAATTGCGCCACCACATAGAAATCCTGGGCGGCAGCCTGCCTTTCTGCAGGTGTTCTGGGCAGGTATATGTGCCTGCGGACTGCTGGGCGTGTATTGATGATGGCCAAGACCTGGTGTAGGCAGCGTGACTGCGTGGCCTGTGACACCTGCCCCCCACTATGGCACTTGTTCGCTGGAATGATCCAGTGGCCAAGAAGTGCAGTACATTAAGGACCTTCTCCAGGGGCCTGAGTGCTTGGGAGCACAGGGTGGGTGATGTGAGGTCATCCTCCCACTCACTCACTAGGTCGAGTATTATGTGAGGTGGAAACCTGTACCTCCCATACACGTGGTCATCAGGCATCCCAAAAAGGCTGGTTCTGGGTGTAAAAATTCTGGTCCTGACTATCCTCCTCCTCCTCCTGCGGTATCCCACGGCCACTGCTGCTAGCAACGGTATATTCATCCTGGCGTCTGAGCTTGTTTGTTGTTTGCACGCACTTTTATGATGCGCGGGTCGACGTACGCCTGCTTCCTGCTGGTGTCCGTGTTTCCGGATTGGCCCGTCTTTTTTGGCGCATGCCTTAGCCACGTTCGATTCCATGAAAACGTGTTGTAGTCGAGCGTGTGAAACTTCCCGTGCACCCCAGTAATACACGTACCCCGGTCGGCCAGGCCCAATCGCGTGTGAAACTTCACGCGAAACCCTGAAATACACGTACCCAGGACAATCGCATGTGAAACTTCCCGCGCACCCCAGTAATACACGTACCCCACTCACCCAGGCCCAATCGCGTGTGAAACTTCCTGTGCACCCCGGTAATACACGTACCCCGCTCAGCCAGGCCCAATCGCGTGTGAAACTTCACGCGGACCCCTAAAATACCCATACCCAGGCCAATTGCGTGTGAAAATTCCTGCGCACCCCAGTAATACACGTACCCCGCTCCCCCGTGCCCCATCGCGTGTGAAACTTCCCGCGCACCCCAGTAATACACGTACCCCACTCACCCAGGCCCAATCGCGTGTTACACTTCCTGTGCACCCCAGTAATACACGCACTGCGCTCAGCCAGGCCCAATCGTGTGTGTAACTTCACGCAAACCCCTGGAAAACACGTACCCAGGCCAATCGCATGTAAAACTTCCTGCACACCCCAGTAATACACGTACCACGCTCCCCTCGGCCCCATCGCGTGTGAAACTTCCCGCGCACCCCAGTAATACACGTACCCCGCTCACCCAGGCCCAATTGCGTGTGAAACTTCACGCGAACCCCTGAAATACACGTACACTGCTCCCCCAGGCCCGACCGCGTGTGAAACTTCCAGTGCACCCCTGAAATAAACGTACCCCGCTCCCCCAGACCCGATCGCATGTAAAACTTCCCGCGCACCCCCGAAATACATGCACATGCTATTTTTCACACAGCGGGTGTCCGTGTTTGTCGCGTACCCCTTTGCACGTCATTTGTCTTAGGGGGCCACAGTATGGGACATTCATCAGAGCTGTATATTTGTGCTTTTTGTTAGTGTACATTTTGGCGCACATTTTTTTCCTGCGCAGGGCCGCTACCGCCTGCCTTCGTGTGGTGGACGGGTTTGGCTCTGTGCGCGTCTTTGCCCGTGCGCTGGTTTGCCCTATTCGATTCCATGAATACGTGTTGTAGGCGAGCGTGTGGGCATTACGCGCACTTGCCTCCTGTACTTCCCCCATGACGCCCACATTTTCACGAGTTGTTCCCCATTCCGAGTGTTACGCCCCGTGTTGCGCCTACTTTTGTTATGTGCGCCGCACTATGTGCGCTTTCGCTGTGGCCTTAGCGCATGCCGTTAGATGACCTGTGCGCTGGCGTGCGCGGTGCACTTTTTCAGCGCACATCCCAGATTTTACTCGCGCACGGCCTTCCATGAAAAGATGTGCGCTGGTTTCCCTGTGATATTTGCACTTGCACTGCGATTTTCGCTCTTTCACTGCGAATCGCACGTTTTCGCACGTTTTCGCACGCTTGCGCTGTAATTTTCAGCTCACATTGATTCTATGAATCGGCCTGTGAATATTGCTCTATTGGATGTTGCACTCCTAGAGTGTGCACATTTTCTGTCAGATCTATTTGGTAAATAAACTACTTTGCCACGAACGCCTTTCACCAATTCAGAGGGAGGTAATTTTGCTGTTTTTGGTTGAAGGCGTATTATTGCTTGAAATGGGTGTATTGTTTGAATTATGATGCTCTCATATAAATTGAGTTGTTGCAGGGGTTTTGGTAGTGGGAATAATTCCAAGTTATTTGTGATAGCACGTGAGGGAGCTTGATTGTTGTCAAGTTTTGTAGTGTAGTTACTGCAAAGTATTAAGGGGTCACTTATTTCGTATTTGTTTTCTACTAAAAGGTAGAGAGCTAATTCAAACCATTTGGAAACTTCATTGTCTTCTATTTTGTGTGTTACGTCTATAGTTTTTGTGTTACTTTTGTAAAAAGTTCTGCGGCAACACACACACATGGTTTGGTACTTCAGCAGATGTACTTTTAAATTTTTGTATTTCTTTTTTGTATGTGTGTAGAAGAAGGTTGCCATGTGCAGAATTGTTGCTAGTCTGTTCTAAAGCTATTGCATTTTGTAAGTGGCTTTCACTTCCAAAATATTTTCTCTGGATACGGTCGATTTCTTCTTGTAGGTCTTTGGGTGTACCATGTAGAAGAGTGTTATTTAAATTGGCTAGTTCTAAAGCAGGACTTTTAGCATAGTACAGTTTATAGACTAATTTTCTTACAGTTGAATGATGTGTTGATATCATTTTAATATCATGGAAGGTGCTTTTGCAAATAGGTCCTGAAATGCAGGCTGATGAATGTCCTTGTAGCCCTGTGTATTTGCGCACTGGACAGGTATCCATATTTTGCAGCACTTTCGTTTTGATTTTGTCTTTACTTTTCACATACTCATTGAGGAACTGGCATGAAGATTTGAAAGATTTGTTGGGAATGTTAACACTGACGTGCATGGCCATTTGTATACTGGGCATTCTAGTTCAGTCGAATGGAGAGGTAATTCTGAGTTTTCTGGGGATATTTTTGTAAGCAGTGTTTCTTGTTCCATGATGCTATTATTAATTTTTTCATAACCTCGTCTACTGCTTTGGATGGCAATTGTGTTTGTTTGGTTTTGTTTGTATGCCTCGTCATTAAAATATGGTTCTGTGGTCGTGTTGTGATTTCATTCGCCTCCACAGATATTAAAACAGTTATTTTTGTTCACATTGCATTTATTGAGAAGTTTTTTTTGTAGTTTAGTACTTAGTTTTGTTAGTGGTTTCATCCTGTTTAAAACTAAAATCAATAACTTCCTTTTGAGAAGGATTGCACTGTCTACGAGAGCTTCTAGGATTAATTTTCTACGATAGGTTTTAAGGGTTGTGCATGACTGCGCTCCTGTTTTTATAAGATTCTGAAGGACTCTGTGGGAACATTTTTGCTAAAATACTTTTTTTGGTATGGTTACTTGCTAGTATATGATGATTTATAGGAGCAGTTTTAGCAGTAGTGGTAGCCAAATTCATGTTAAGCATTTTCTGTTTTTTTTACATTTTGATAGAGGAGGCAAAGTTTCTGTACTAGAAGCTTCTTTTGTTTCACTAAATGACTGCATTAGCTGTTTTGTTTGAACGTTTTGTACAAAGTCTGGTAGATATGGATGCTTATTTTGGACACTTTTATTCTTTGGGGTCTGTTGAAAAAAAAAGAAGGTATGGGTTGGTCTGTTTTGCAATGTATGTGTGTTGTGTGCATGCGTGTATGAGTTTGATGGGAAAGATGTATGTGGTGGTGTGTGAATGTGCATTGAGCAGTTACAATGAGTTGGGAAGGCTATTCTTCTGTTTGTATCTAACTATACTGTGGTTCAGATGAGAGTAGAAAGTGAGCTAGTGGTGAGGAGAAGCATTAATAGTAAACGTAATGGTATAAAATTAAAACAGTTCTTTGTTTTGTGGTATTAAAATTCTAAGGGTTGAGTATGTTATTTGTGTTCCAAAAATACAGGGATTTATGTGCCATTCTGCCTGCTAATCTCTGTTTAGTAAATGGAGATTTGTGGGCAGAATGGTTCAGAAATCGATGTTTTTTTTGGTGCGCAAATTACATGAATGAACCACACAGTATATTTGAGAAACAGTAAGATTATAAAGGTAGTATTGTACTTACATTTTTTGTGGAATGAACAGGTTTCTTCGGATATGTTGTTTGTAGTTTAGATGCTGCTGATTTTCAGGAGAGTGGTCTTCACTGCAATTGTAAAATGAACACATTAGTAATTGTGTGTGTTTATAGCACTGAAGTTAATGTCCACATTCATTTTTAGGTTTTTGTGGTAGTATTCTTGTTTGATATCTGAACATAGTGTATGCATGCATTTCATTTGACTATGTGCAGCCTTTATATGTTATTTACAGTATGGTATTTCAACATGGTTTGCAAATGAGTAGAATTTTAAGTTCGTGAATTTTTTTTACAGCTGTGTTGTAGATAGAGAGGTTTCAAAGTGATAGCTCATTACAGTAGATGGAAAAAAATTGAATAATTTCATATTATAACTAGACATGCGAACAATCAGGAGCACCTGAGAGGGAGATTTCACCACAGCAATCGGGAACATTTATTTTTCTCATAGGATTGCATTGGGATTAGCATTAATTTAGGTGGGAGACAGTAAAAAATAGTGCGATTGTTCAATGAAAAATCAGGAGTCTCGCGATTAAATCGTCAGCGTTGGCATGTAGATATTGGCTATGCAGATTTAGTGGCATTACTCTGTTTATATGGAATCATATGAGTTGTACATGTACTCTGAATAAAATATGCATACCTGTACTTTGTAATCATGTATGGGGATATGCAAAGAGCTGTAAGTAGAAATCCTCAAGACTTGTACAGTAGTTTTTGTAGTATGTGCTTTCCAATCATATGAGACTTGTATTCAGAGTGATCAACAGTACATTTGAAGTGCAGAACTCTGATGATGGAGTTAGATGTAGACGTCTTGGATGTGATTGGTCGATGGTTGTGTCACTGCTTAGCTGTATCCAATGAGGGAATGGAACCGAGAGTGATGTGGAAATTGTAGAAGGGCTGGCTAAGAGTTACATGCCCGCGGACACCGCGGCTGTCCGCGGGTAGGACGTGCCACATACAGGGTTTTCTAGCAAATCCAGCATGGAAAGGGGACTGTAGGGATCAGCCAATTAGATGTTGACGTTGTTGATTTGTGTAGAAAGAGAGTGTGTGTGGTGAAGATGGCAGAGGTGGAGAAAGTCAGGGTGTTGGTGCTCGGAGATATGTTTGTCCATGGTTTACAGCAGTATTCTCAATGCAGGCATGTGGTAAACAATTTCGATGTTAGAGGAGTGGAGGTGGTGTGGAGCGCTGTGACTGACTGCAATGTAGAGGCAATTCTTCAAGTTTGTAGAGATATGCGTAGGATGAACAGTCCCCATCTGGTAGTTTTGCACTATGGTGCTTTCCATTTGGGCTACGTGTGTTCCCCTAGTTTGTTGGCAGATTTGGAACAGTTAATTTGTGATGTCATCCTTGATATCCTGGGTGGTAGTCTTAGCAGTGCACGGTGGTGGCGCGAGTTATGGATTCTTAGCTTACCATAACTGGCGAATTTCAGTTTTTTTTTGGTTTTACTTGGAACCATAACGTCTCTTTAACAAAGTAGTGTTTTTACTGAATTTCATAGGTTTTTAGTAGCGCAACTTAACCATAACGTCCCTTTAACAAAGTTTTTGTAATGAATTACACAGCCACGTTAGTGGCTGTGTAGTTATGGTTAAGTTGCTGTTTCCATAGGAAGAGCACTTTTTGGGCGGCTTATAACTTTGCTCCCCCTGGACGAATCCTCACCAAACTTTGCAAAAAAAAGTATATGGTCCACTCTGAATTTTCTCGGAAAGTTTTGTGATGTTTGGTCCAGGGGGGGAAAAGTTATAGGGGGGTCCCAAAACATCTTTTTTTCCCATATACTGAATGAGGGAAAATGTTTGCACACGCCTACAGCCCAAACCGCTGGACGGATTTTCACCAAATTTGCGGCAGGTGCTTGGTCCCGAAAGCGTGCTTTTGTAAATTTGGTGAGAATCCGACCAGTAGTTTTCTTTGAAACAACCAAAAAGTATGTCTCAAAAAATGAGTGATATCTATGTCCGCTCCGCAGTCACACTTCGCTGTTTGCTCCGAGGACAAGATACCGATTGGTTAATCGGCACTGATTGGATGTTGAAGAGCGTGAAGTGCGTCAGATTGTTTCGATGTGCTTGTTTGTCTGTCTGTAAAGATGGCAATCTCTTGGTTTTCTCTCTAACCCAGGGGCAATCACCATTTAGAGATGCTGATCAAAGGGCTTCTAAAGAAAGGCAAAGGTAGCCCCCGGGCTCCACAGCATACTGGGATTACGCTTTAGACAAAACCTTCCCATGGAGCTTGGAGTTGCAGAAAAAATTACATCTGCTTTACATGTAGGGTGCTGGGGCTACTTTTGAACTGGAGATGGGTGCTGCAGCAGGTACTTTACAAAATACTGGTATAACGGTTCGATGCCTGCAACACCTGGGCGATGGCGGGAGCAATAATGAAAATAGTAGTAGTCATGGCAGCCTGTGGAGAACAGCCCTATGCCCACTATGTCCACCAAGGAGCTTTAAGAAGGTCCTTTACTCGAACTCCATGCTACCTATGGCATTGTGGCACATCCGTGAGATGAAGGTGTTAGATCACTTCAGTGCTGAACAGCACGGCAGGTGGCTGCTATGGAAGCCACAACCTATCACTGTGACATGATATGATATGATATGATATGGCATTTGTAACGCGCCTATACACAAGTGTTTCACATCTTTGAGTGACAAAACACAAATCTAAACAACAAATCGAAATCGGGATTTACATAACTTTAATCTTCCATCAAAATTTGATAGAACATTAAAGAAATGCGGTTACCCAACTGCTCTATAAAAATGACCCAGATTCTAAACGATTAGCACAGTGGCGGTGCTATGCCTCCTTTTCATATCTGCATTTCAGTAACCACTGGTGTCACTAGAAATCAGTATAAGGGTGGGGGGCGGGTCTAACCAGGGCGCACAAATACAAGGGGATGATTGCGCTGGTTGTCACATCAAAAAAGGGTCAACAGGCCAGACTGGTTTAAGTATACCTAAATTTTACCAAGCTGGTTAATACATTTGACATTAAGCATGTTCAGAGTAGGTTTAAGACAATACAAGTTAATATACATCCTAAAAAGTCTATTCATGTCCAACAGTTGCAAAGCTCCCTGACGGACTCAGCAAGAGACAGCATTACTATAACTCATGCAGACATCATTCCCAGCACAGCTTCAAAAATGTGTAGTTATAAGTGGCATTTGGCAGAAAAAAAACATCACTTCCAGCTCAGATTTAAATAATAGCCGGTCAAAAAGAGTTTAACAGAAGAGCTATCACTCATACTTCAGTTTCAAATGATAGTCAATGACAGTCTATTTAACAGATAAAATATCACCTAGAGGCACCAAACATGGGAGGGAAGCAGCGGGGTAACAGCTCCCTTGGTTCTTTAGCAATGGTTGCAGGAATCTCACTTTACCCCCATAGAACTGTTTACAGTTTTCAGTTTATGACTGTACATCCCAGTGGCGGCTGTGAATTGTTTTAATTGATGGAGTGTAAATATTTCCTCCAAATATTCCAGAGGGACCGAGCATAGCGAGGGAGACTGAACCAATCAAGAGGTGTGTGGGGGGAGAGATTCCCCCCCAAGAATTTTTTTTAAATGACGGCTGAAAATGGTGCATTGTACAGCACATTTTCTTGAACAAATTGGGTAAAAAGCCAAACGGTTTACAGTTGGTTTTGTAGGGTAATTCATGAAAGAATCCAACAATGCAAATCACTGACAGTGCGCAGGAGCATTTACCCAACACATTTTCATGATGTCTTTGTCCACAATATATGCCAGTATAAGAAAATGTTCACGCTGGCTGTGCCCATACATTTCCATGCTGGCTGCTCCAATGCATGCCAGTATTCCTATATAAGAACATGCTCATGTTTGCTTTGTGCATAATAGCAGTAATGATACTATAAGAAAACATGGCCATGTTCGTTCTACCAATATATGTTGGTATCCCCATGTAAGAACATAATCCAGTCGCTTTACCATTAAAAATGCCATGTCACAGGATGAAAACATGTCCTAACTGGCTGCATCAAAACGGCAGTCTAGTCATCTAATAGAACATATCAGGCTTGCTTTATCAAGGATGACCAATGCAACATGTCATGCCACTGTTAGAAATGGATCATCTGGCTGCATTAAAATGCCATTCTACCTTCATAATAACACTTCTAATACTTGCTTCACCATAGATTCTAAGTGAAAAATGCCATGCCTGCCCCTAGGCCCCCAGCATCTCAGACACCACACACTGTGATTATGTGTGCCTGCAAGGCGATATGGAGCTTGGGGGACAGGCATTGTATGTTTTACTAAGTATCCATCATAGATGCCCAGGAAAAAGACACCATGTCTGCCCACTGGGCCCCCTGCACCTCACGTGGGGAGCTGATTGTGGCTAGTGGAGAGGGAGGTTGTGTAGGTAAATGCATTTTTTAAATGCTGTTGTACAACTCCCAGATCCCCCAACTGCCTAATTCAGCTCCCCAGCCCTTCACAAACATACACACACAAACACACATTCACACAACATTCACACACAGCATGCACTCGCTCATTCACACGCGTAACCTGCATCATACATTCATTCACTACACACAACACAATAATACATGCATACAAATACATATTTAAGTTACTTCAAAAAAGGTAGCAGGCGCTCCTCTTCAGAAAGAACATGGCATGCTAATTCCTCTCTGAACAAGAGTACCAACAGAAACCAGATACACGTGTTTCAGCCTTGTTGGGCCTCATCAGTGAGGTGAAGCTGTGCTTCTCTGAGCTCAGTCAGCAGGGAGTCCACGTCTGGTTGCCCCCAGGTAACTCAGGGTGACAACCCCAAGTTCCTTGCAAGTATTTCAAAAAAGGTAGCAGGCGCTCCTCTCCAGAAAGAACATGGCATGATAACCTGTTCTGGGATGAGAGTTTGCAGCACATGCTTTTTGCTCACTGTACTTTTCACAGTTGGGAAATATCCATGTGCATATCAGTCTTTGTCCCGCCCACATGGGCAGTCCAGCACCGAAATGCTATGGCAATTCCTCTCTGAACAAGAGTACCAACAGCAACCCCATACACGTGTTTTAGCCTTGTTGGGCCTCATCAGTGAGGTGAAACTGTGCCTCTCTGAGCACAGTGAGCAGGGAGTCCATGTCTGGTTGTCCCCAGGTAACTCAAGGTGACCAACCCCAAGTTCCTTGCAAATATTTCAAAAAAGGTAGCAGGCGCTCCTCTCCAGAAAGAACATGGCATGATAACCTGTTCTGGGATGAGAGTTAGCAGCACACGCTTTTTGCTCATTGTAC
The DNA here is from genome assembly GCF_040938575.1 of Ambystoma mexicanum. NCBI lineage: Eukaryota > Metazoa > Chordata > Amphibia > Caudata > Ambystomatidae > Ambystoma > Ambystoma mexicanum. Next base: position 654,254,723 of record NC_090933.1, on the reverse strand, counting down.
TTTTCGCAGATGGGAAATATCCATTTGCATATCAGTCTTTGTCCCGCCCACATGGGCAGTCCAGCACCAAAATGCTATGGCAATTCCTCCCTGAACAAGAGTACCGACAGCAGCCCCATACATGTGTTTCAGCCTTGTTGGGCCTCATCAGTGAGGTGAAGCTGTGCCTCTCTGAGCACAGTGAACAGGGAGTCCATGTCTGGTTTTGCCCCCAAGTAACTCAGGGTGACCAACCCCAAGATCCTTGCAAATATTTCAAAAAAGGTAGCAGGCGCTCCTCTCCAGAAAGAACATGGCATGATAACCTGTTCTGGGATGAGAGTTTGCAGCACACGCTTTTTGCTCACTGTACATTTCACAGATGGGAAATATCCATTTGCATATTAGTCTTTGTCCCGCCAACATGGGCAGTCCAGCACCGAAATGCTATGGCAATTCCTCTCTGAACAAGAGTACCAACAGCAACCCCATACACGTGTTTCAGCCTTGTTGGGCCTCATCAGTGAGATGAAGCTGTGCCTCTCTGAGCACAGTGAGCAGGGAGTCCATGTCTGGTTGCCCCCAGGTAACTCAGGGTGACCAACCCCAAGTTCCTTGCACCCACAGTTTAATTTCATAAAAACTGCTGCCAACACAACAGAATAATGTATTTGTGATGAAGCAGTTTGACAAGCATATATCATCTTTAGAAATACGTCCTGTGATAAAACACAAAGGAAATCGAAGGGTATTTGTGGGATAGCCCGGCAAATAAATAAACCCAATTTAAAGAAAACTGGTGAATGTAAGTTTAAGAAGCATGTTTCAGTTTGGTGTCTTTTTTTCTATGAAACTGAAAGCTTCCACTTTTTTTAAAACATGGGTGCCCAGCAGGAAGGAAACCTGCTTTTAACAGTGATGGCCCCCCACCCCAGTGATATTCATGCCCCATTGATTCCTGTGGTGTCCCTTTCAGGCCAGAAGAAAGAAGACAGACTATGCAGAGAACCTGCAAACATGAGCAAATGATGGCTGTGTGAAGGAGAACAGTTAAGACTCCTGGAAAGAGTTACTTCGCAGGGCAGAGGGGAAGACCACCAATTAGGTGAGACTGCAAGGCAGCAAATAGTAGGGGGACAATCGCTCACTGTTAGGGAGAATTCTCAGAAATGTGCTAATTACTCTCTACCTTAGAAACCCCCAGCAACTTTGCTGGATTTTTGAGGACTTGAAGAGAGACTGAGACCCTATTTCCCACTCTCTCATGTTTTCTAATGTGATTTAAACACTGTGGGCCTCAATACACAGTATGCGGTAACCATGGCGCTATTATCGCCATGGTTGCTGCTGGTATTTTACCGTGTGCGCCTTGGTGGATGGCGGAATTACCGCCCTACTCCAATGTGAGTGGGGGCGGTAATTCCCCATTCAACAAGGCACTTCCCCATTCCCATTTCTGCCCCCATAGGGCTCAATGGGAATGGAGAAGGAGCTAATTACGGTACCGCAAATTGTGGTACCGTAATTAGCACCAAGGTCCCTTTGCGGGCCCGTTCCTTAACGGCTGCTAAAACCAGCTGTTGAGGTCGGGTCCGGCAAAGGGACCTCGTAGTAAGGCGGTAAGGGTTTACCGGTACCGGTGCCCTTACCGGTACCGGTAAACCCTTACCGCATTCCGTGTAATGAGGCCCTGTGTTTCTTTTGGTTGTGGAGTCTGACAAACTCCATAGGCATCATCTTTTACATTGTGTCACACAGCACCTTTAGTACTGTGGCACAGGGAAGTCTTTCAGATTTCCCAAAGGATTAAATACCTTCCCTTGGATAAACTACTGTTTCCAAGAGCAGTGAAGTGAAATTGACTTTACCTATATTTGTAACTTTCTAGACCCAGCACACACTATCTTACAATAGGGTGCTGGTGGGATTACTTAGTATTCCCTTTGTCTAGTTTCTCGTTTAACATTTTGTTTGTTACCCTTTCCTCGATGAATAGCTGGTGGCAGTGGTTTACTTTTAACTACCGTGGTGGACTTTTACCACGGACTGCGTTCGCAGCTGCAGTAAAGCACCCAAGGGTGCCATTTTTGTTGAAATATCCCCGGTCTTCTTTATTCACCATTTCTTTGAGGAAAGGTCCTTCTTGAGATTTAATCTGCTTGCCAAACCAGGTTTGGTCCTTTTGTTCATTTTGTCTTTAGCAGGATTCATGAGTGAAGCCTACCTCTGGCTCCAGGGTGTCTGGCGGAGGCAGGAAGTGCGGAAGGTGCCCAAAACTCCCTGTGCTTAGTCTCTCAGGAGACAGAAATGCACTCTTAGGTGATTGGCCTGCTGGCTGTCCGGCAAGGACAGCCACCCTGCTGGGTGACTGACAGGCTGGAATGAATGGGAGAAACCTGCATAAAAGGCGAGGCTTTTTGGCTTGGAAGTCAGAGACGACCATTGGACGAAGGAATCCGAAGAAGAACTTGGAAGAGACACCTGCTGCATCTCCTGAATCGTTAGTTTGCCCGGTGAAGCCCTGCTGCTGTGCTGAAGCTCCGAATTTGCCTCGACTACAGAAGTCCTGTAATGACAACTTCTCCCCTTGAGTTGGTGGGACCAATCAATTCTAAAGGAAGCTACCTGTACATCCTCTAGAAGTTGGTTGCATTTCCCAGCAGTTGCTGCTGGAAACCGAAGAGCCAGGGAGAGGAACACAAGATTGTGTGCATTGCTTTTAAGTTGGCCAAGAGCTCCAGGAAGATCCTCCGGACTCTCAGGAAGCAGGACGGACCAAGCCTGAGGCACCTCAACAGAGTGCTCAACCCCAGATGCAAGGAAATCCCATCTTGACAGCCAAGAGTCTACGGTAGTGCTATTTGCTGAGACGCGAGGAGCTGAAACTGCAAAGTGCCACTGAATAGAAGTTGGTCCTTTTCTGTCGCTGACCATCCCATTGCAATGCAGGAGTCCTCCAGACGTCCTCCATCTTGTCCCCACGACTGAGGCCCAGGAATACAGGATCTGCAGAGCTGCACAGGAACAGAAGCCAGCGAAAGACCTTTTCTTCTAACCAAAGTTGCTGTAAAGTCTAATAGAACTTACCTTTTGTTGTGTAACCTCACTTGTTCTCAGTGGAGACTTGTCTTGGATGCTTCTGTAGAGTTGCTAACAGCTTCTTTACCTCAGAAGCCTAATCGGCTTGTGGCCCTAGTTTGATTTCTTCTCATTCTACAAAGACTTCTAAAACATTGCGCAAATACTTTTACCTACCTGCAAGAAGTGTGTCAGCTAACCTTTGTCCAATTGACTTTGGCCTGGCCTGGCTCCCTGAATAACTCTCCTCCGTCTGACTCTGTGTTTAGCCCTCCTTCCAGGAAGGTTCTAACTTACTTTGCATTGTGGGTTACCAAAAGTACTTACCTGCTTCAGAATATTTGTGAGATCTCTAGTTTTATTCTAATAATCTTTTTCTTTGACATACTCCTAAGTATTGCCCTAATTGCAACAGTGAGATATTAATGCCCACAGTGTCTAGCTAATGAAGTCACCTGAGGGTGCAGGAAGTAAGTGTCTGTGTGTCATCCCAAATGTGTATTTTCTGATTTCCGAAAACTCAGAGTGTGTATTTTGGATTGCATTTTTGTGTTACTGTTATATTTCGCCTTCTGAAGGATTACACAAACTGACTGTTAAATAAATGAATAATTGTTTAATCAAGAAACCTTGTGCGTAAGAGTTTATTTGAATGCTTGTCACTGTGAATCTCTGTGTAACTCCCATTCCCATACAGCTCACATTGACCCCTCTTGAGATATGCCTGGCTCCTCAACACAATACCAACCTGTGTAGCACAGACTTATACCAAAGGTTGGTTTCCTATTGCCAGGAGGTCAGGGTTGTTGTATTGCGCTCAAGGAGTATTGCATACAATCTTGCCTAACACTGGTGGCAGGCGGTGATGATCTATTGTAGAGCTGTTACACTAAGTTTTTGCTTTGCTTTTGTTCAACTAAAAACCTTCACAAGGCTAGGCTCCTCTAGAAAAGCAACTGTAACATGCCAAATATGGATAACTTCTCTACAGGAAGCTCTGATCATTTTAACAGTAGAGCAACTGAAAGAAATGTGTAAAGTCAGGAATCTCCCTGTTAAAGGAAAGAAACATGAATTGATTGCAAGATTGTTGAATCATCAAAGACTGGGTAGTCGGCCGGTCACACCTACTAACCCAGGAAATGTGGAAAATTAGAATGGGGATGATAATGCAGAGTCTAACTCTGATGTCTTAGAAGAGTCAGAAGAGGGAGAGGAGTCACAGGAAGAGAGCCCCTCTTTACCCCCAACAGCCCTTTCCTCAACCTTTAGCCCCTGGTACCCCACAGGGTCCATCACTGAATTCAGAATGTGTGTCTCTTGAGAGAATGAGACTTCAGTTGGAATTCAAAAGATTACAAATCCAAGCTGAAACCAAACATCAGGACATTCAATTTAAGGAACTAAAAATGCAGCATGCTCTTGAAATAAAGAAATTGTCTCTTGACAATATTTCTATCTCAGAGTCCTCTAGGTCTTCCAGTCCAAAGAGGCCTTGTATGCCCAAAGAAGCAGTGAGTATGCATGATGTGAAACTTGATATTTTGGATTGGTTGGGTGCTTTTGAGTACAATTATGGGATTCAGGGTTTCACAGAGAATCAGTTGATTCCTTGACTTTTGTCTAGGCTCCCCCAGGTTGCAACTAACGCTGTAATGGAGGTGGGGGAACTTGAAAGATTGGAGTATGAAAATGTGAAGCTAGCTTTGATATTTAGATTTGGGGAAACTCCTTCCCAGTACCGAAAGCGGTTTAGGACCCTCAAAAAGACTGATGGTACCACTTGGTGTGAATGTTTGAAAAACCTAGATGTTTAAGTTAAGGTTTAAGTGAACTCCTTTGAAGGAAAGATACATCTGTTTTTGTTGGAATCAATTTTTAATGCCTGCTCTCCTGAGCTGAGACAGCACTTAACTGACTCAAAATGGATAGATCCCATGAAGCTAGCAACAGCTGCTGACTTGTGGGTTGCCAAGTGGGCCACTCACAAGGATTCTGAGGCCACTCACAAAAAGGATGAGGGGAAACAGCATAAGAAAGATGACAAGTATTCTAAATCCTCCCATCCAAAAGATAGCCACAAACATAAGAAGGGTAAGCCATATGGGAAACCAGGTCAGGCTAGTGAAACCTCTGGTGCCAAACCAGAGGTAAGTCAGCAGAAACCCCATTCCAGAAAACATTTGGTAAATGTTATACTTGTGGGTCTACTGACCATGTGAAAGGGGATCCCATATGTAAGGGTCAATCTTCAGGGGTCCACCCTGCCTCCTTAGCCTTCATCCCTGAAGGAGAAGTACATATGGCAAGTGTAACTTTCCTCTATTGGCTGAAGACCCCATTGGAGTCTCAGCTAGTGTTTCTTTAGTGTCCCTGGGTCTTTGGCAACAGCAGATTTGTATAACTCTATTTCAGATAATACAAAACAATACTACAAGGACAGTGTACTTGTGAATAGTCACGAAACCCCTGCCATTAGAGACACTGGGGCCAGCATCACAGTGGTGGATGAAACATTTTTCAAACCTAAGGATGTTGCTAAGGCACCTAAACACCCCCCTAAGCTTGCTGGTGGCACTGTGCAGGTGGTTCCAATACTACCAGCTCTCCTTCAGTGCAACAATATGACTGTAAGAATACCTGTCAGTGTTCAGAGTGAGGTGCCTGGGAGAGTCCTGCTGGGGAATGACTTACAAACTCTTGGAGTAGTATCAAGCACCCCCAGGCCTCCCAGTAAAAGGAAGCAGGAATAGACTAGGAAGGCCAGAGTGCTCACTTTAGATGACTCTCAGTGGGTTGTTACAGAGGAATCTATAAAACCAAGTCCACAGGAAGGACACACTTCTATTTCCAAGAAGAATGAGACAAAGGGGATCCCCAAGGTCTCAGGAAACAAGAAAAGTAGCACTCCTGTGCACAAAACAGGGACATCCCCGAGAGAACAGTCATAGGTCACATCTGTGACCCCTCCACCAGCTGAGGCTCAGTGTGAGGTCCAATCAGAGGATGGTGTATCAGCTACTGATGACACTGAGCTGGAAGAAGACCTTCATCCTGTTCGAGATCTGGATCCTAAAGACCATCCTGAGCTGCAGACTTTACTTCCAGAAGTGGCCCATGTAGGGAACACTTCAGCAGAGGTCAAAGAGAGTGTCCTACTCTTGAAGGACTTCACCAACAAGCAGCTTCCCAGCTGGAAGGGCAAGAGCCAGCGAAGCACATGTTGTGGTGGGAGGATGGCCTCCTCTACAGTGAACCTATTGAGTCTACCCCAGAAGACTACAGAAGAAGTGTAGTGCCCCAGGGGCTTGGACTCCAGTTTCTACAGTTAGCTCATGAGATTCCTGTAGCTGGTCACTTAAGTTTTAAGAAAATCAAGGAAAGGATTTCTTTGTATTTCTACTGGCCCAAGATGGGGTCTGATGTAGATAAATTCTGAAGAAGCAGTCACACTTGTCAAACATCTGGCAAGAGTGGGACCAAGAATGTGGCACCTTTTGTGTCTCTCCCAGTGGTGGGAGTCCCTTTTGAGAGGGTAGGAATCAACATTGTTGGTCCCTTAGACCCTCCCACATGATCAGGCAACTGATTTATATTGGTTACCAGGTATCTTGAAGCTACATCTAAGAGGACGGTTACTGCTCATGCAGTGGCTAAGGCCCTCCTTGGTATTTTTACAAGAGTAGGTTTTCCTAAGGACGTTATCTCAGACAGGGGGACAAATTTTATCTCCCACTACCTGCAAACTGTGTGGAAAAACTGTGGAGTGACCTACAAGTTCTCAACAGCCTACCATCCCAAGACCAATGGTTTGGTGGATAGTTTTAATAGAACTATGAAGAACATTATAGGTGCTTTAGAAGAACCCCTTAGAAGAACATGGGACCTTCTACCGCCATGCCTTCTCTTTGCTTAGAGAGAAGGCCCTCAAGAAGGGGATGGCTTCAGCCCCTTTGAGATAATCTATGTTCATCCGGTAAGAGGTCCATTGGCCCTAATCAAGGAGGGGTTGGTCAGTGCTCCTTCCCACAGGCCAGTGAGAGTTACTGACTATGTGTTAGGTCTCCAAAGGAGAATAACATACACGATGACAGAAGCTTCTGATAACTTGAAAGCAGGTCAGGCTCTGGTTACAAAATTGGCAGAACCAGAAGGCCAAAATTGTTGAGTTTACTCAAGAGGAGCTAGTTCTAGTTGTGGTAGCTACACGGCAGAGGTCCTTACAGCACAAATGAATTGGACCCTTCAAAGTTGTGGGCAAACTTGGAGAGGTCACTTATTTGGAGGACTTAGGCAATCCTAAGGAGGCCCCCAGGGTCTTTCACACCAACCGTCTAAAGGCCTATGTCTCTAGACCAGAACTGGGAGCTTTGCTTCTAGCCTCTGCTCAGGAGGAGGAGGAGGAGGAGAGTTAGCCTCTACCTGACCTCCTCAGGGGACAACCTTTAGATGGAAAGATAGAAGGAGTTAGTCTCTCTTCTGATCTGACACTGGAACAACAGGATGAGTGCAAAACTCGATTACATACGTTTGCCCCTTTGTTTTCACTATCACCAGGCTTGACCCCTCGCAGCCAGCATGAGATTCTCACTGGTGACTGTCTACCTGTCAAAAGCAGGGGGTACAGAATGTCAGACCATGTAAGAACCCTCATAAAGGAATCGGTCAAGAAGATGCTTCATCTTGGGGTAATAGAGCCATCTACAAGTCCATGGGCTAGTCCAGTTGTACTAGTGCCAAAGGCAGGGTCAAAGGAGTTCAGATTCTGTGTGGACTATAGAGCTCTTAATGCAGTCACCACAACTGATGCCAATCCTTTACCTAGGACAGATGAGCTGGTGGACAATCTTGGTTCAGCCAAGTACCTCAGTACATTTGACCTAACATCAGGCTATTGGCAAATAGCTCTGACAGACAATGCCAAGTAGAAAAGTGCATGTCCAACCCCAGGAGGCCTCTACCAGTTTAAGGTTATGCCTTTTGTACTAAAGAATGTACCTGCTACATTCCAAAGGATGGTAAATCATGTTCTGAATGGGATGGAGGACTTCTGCATGGCATACTTGGATGATATTGCATTGTTTAGCCCTTCTTGGAAATAACATATTGTTCTCTTAGGATATGTATTGCAGGCTTTGAACAGCCCAATGTGACCATAAAGGCAAGTAAATGGCAAATTGGTCAGAGCAAAGTGGGCTATCCTGGACATGAGGTAGGAGAAGGTGAAATACGGACATTGCCTAGCAAAGTACAAGCTGTACAAGATTGAGCTACCCCTACTACGCAAACCCAAGTGAGAGCCTTTCTAGGTCTCACAGGTTACTATAGGAACTTCATTGAGAACTACGGGGCCATAGCTTCTCCCTTGAATGTGATCTCCTCACCCAAATTCCCCAAGAAGGTCAGGTGGAAAGAGGAGTGCACTAAGGCATTTCAAGGACTTAAAAAAAACCCTTTCTCAAGCTCCAGTCTTGAGAGCTCCTGACTACAACCAATCCTTTATTGTACAAATGGATGCTTCAAATACAGGTATAGGTGCGGTTCTGAGTCAGAATCTCCAGTCTTGAGAGCTCCTGACCACAACCAATCCTTTATTGTACAAACGGATGCTTCCAATACAGGTATAGGTGCAGTTCTGAGTCAGCTGGAGGAGAAAGGCAGGGAACACCCAATCTGCTTGATCAGTAGAAAACTGAAGGACCCTGAAACAAGGTGGGGATCCATAGAACGTGAATGTTTTGCCATTGTGTGGCCGTTGAAGAAGTTTAGATCATACTTGTATGGATCTACTTTTGTAATTCAAACAGACCACCAACCCTTGAGATGATTAATGCAGATGAAAGTGGAGAATCCTAAATTGTTAAGATGGCCAATCAGCCTACATGGGTTTGATTTTACCATAGAACACAGGTCAGGGTGTAATCACCAAAATGCTGATGGTCTCTCCGCAAAGTATGACCAACTGGAGTAAAGCGATTCATCCAAGGGTGGATTAACTCCTCCTGTCCCTTAGTCTGGGGGGGGGGGCAAGTGTTAGGGAGAATTCACAGAATTGTGCTAATTCCTCTCTATCTTAGAGACCCCGGCAACTTTTCTGGATTTTTGAGGACTTGAAGAGAGAGTGAGACCCTTGTTCCCACTCTCTTATGTATGTTAATGTGACTTAAACACTGTGTTTCTTTTGGTTGTGGAGTCTGACGAACTCCAAAGACATCATCTTTTACATTGGGCCTCATTACGACCCCGGCGCGGGACCATGGTGCTATTAGCACCATGGCCCATGCCGGGGTCCGCCATGGTGAATGGCGGAATTACCGCCCCATTCCAAGGTTGGCGGGCGGTAATTCCCCATTCACCATGGGCCCTTCCCCATTCCCATTTTTTCCCCATAGGGCTCAATGGGACTGGGGAAGGCGCTAAGTACGGTGCCGCAAATTGCGGCACCATACTTAGCACCAAGGTCCCTTTGCGGTACCCTACTTTAACGGCTGGAAAAACCAGCCGTTAAGGTCGGGTCCCGCAAAAGGACCTCGTAATTAGGCGCTAATAGGTTAACGGCACTGCAGCCTTTTGCGGGCCGTTAACCCATTAGCGCCTGGGTCGTAATGAGGCCCATTGTGTCACATAGCACCTTCAGTGCAGTGGCACAGGGAAGTCTTTCAGATTTCACAAAGGTTTAAATACCTTCTCTTGGATGAACTGCTATTTCCAAGAGCAGTGAAGTGAAATTTACTTTACTTACATTTGTAACTTTCGAAACCTAGCACACACTATCTTACAATAGGGTGCTGGAGGGGTTACTTCGTATCCTTTTTGTCTAGTTTCTCATGTAACATTTTTATGTTACCCTTTCCTCGATGAATGGCTAGTGGCAGTGGTTGACTTTTAACTACTGTGGTGTGCTTTTACGTGGGCTACGTTTGCAGCTGCAGTAAAGCACACAAGGGTGCCATTTTTGTTAAAATGGCTTCAGTTTTCTTTTTTCTCCATTTCTTTGTGGAAAGTTCCTTCTTGAAATTTACTCTGTGCACCAAACCAGGTTTGGTCCCTTTGTTCGTTTTTTCTTTGGTGGGATTCATGAGTGAAGCCCGACTCTAGCGCCAGGGTATCTGTCTGGGGCAGGAAGCGAGGGAGGTGCATGAAACTCCCTGTGCTTAGGCTCCTAGGAGACAGAAAGGAACTCTTATATGATTAGCTGGCTGGCTGTCCAGCAAGGACAGCCACCCTGCTGGGTGACCGACAGCTAGGCTGGAATGAATGGGAGAAACTGCATAAAAGGCAAGGTTTTTTGTCTTGGAAGGCAGAGCCGACCACTGGACGAAGGAATCTGAAGAAGAACTTGGAAGAGACACCTGCTGCAACTCCTGGACCATTGGTTTGCCCGGGGAAGCCCTGCAGCTGTGCTGAAGCTCTGCATTTGCCTCGACTAGAGAAGCCCTGTAAGGGTGACTTCTCCCCTTGAGTTGGTGGGACCAATCAACTCCAAAGTAAGCCACCTGGACATCCTCTCGATGCTGGTTGCATTTCTCTTGCAGTTGCTGCTGGAAACCGAAGAGCCAAAGAGAGGAACACCAGATTATGTGTGTTGCTTTTAAGGTGGCCAGGAGCTCCAGGAAGATCCTCTGGACTCCCAGGAAGCAGGACTGACCGAGCGTGAACCTCCTCAACAGAGTGCTGGACCCCAGATGCAAGGAAAGCCCATGTCGACAGCCAAGTGTCCACGGTAGTGCTATTTGGTGAGGTGCGAGGAGCTGAAACTGCAAAGTGCCACTGAATAAAAGTTGGTCCTTTTCTTTCGCTGACCGTCACATTGCAGTGCAGGAGTCCTCCAGACGTACTCCCTCTTGTCCCCATGACTGAGGTCCAGGAACACAGGATCTGCAGAGAGGCACAAGAACAGAAGCCAGCCAATGCCCTTTTCTTCTAACCAAACGTACTGTAAAGTCTAAGAGAATGTACCTCTTGTTGTGTAATCTCACTTGGTCTCAGTGGAGACTTGTCTTGGTTGCTTCTGTAGAGTTGCTAACAGCTTCTTTACCTCACAAGCCTAGTCATCTTGTGGCCCTAGTTTGATTTCCTCTTATTCTACAAAGACTTCTAAAACATTGTGCAAATACTGTTACCAACCTGCAAGAAGTGCTTCAGCTCACCTGGACTTTTGTGCAATTGACTTTGGCCTGGACTGGCTCCCTGAATAACTCTTCTTGCCTCTGGCTCTGTGTTTCGCCCTCCTTCCAGGAAGGGGCTAAATTACTTTGCATTGGGGGTTACCAAAAGTACTTACCTGCTTTAGAATATTTGTGAGGTGTCTTGTTTTATTCTAATAATCTTTTTCTTTGACATACTCCTAAGTATTGCCCTAAATGCAACAGTGAGATATTAATGTCCACAGTGTCCTAGCTATTAAAGTCACCTGAGGGTGTAGGAAGTAGCTGTGTGCCAACCCAAATGGGTATTTGCTGATTTAGGGAAACTGTTTATTTTGGAGTGCATTTGTGTGTTACTATTATATGGCCCCTTCTGAAGAAGGCTTACACAAACTGACTGTTAAATAAATTAGTAATTGCTTAAGAAACCTTGTAAGAGTTTCTTTGAATACTTATCACTGTGAATCTCTGTGTAACTCCCCTACACATTGACCCCTCTTGAGATAAGCCTGGCTGCTCAACACGCTACCAACCTGTGTAGCACAGACTTATACCAAAGGTTGGGTTCGTATTGCCAGGATGTCAGGGTTGTTGTAGTGCACCCGAAGGGTACTGCATGCAATCTTGCCTAACACCCACCTTTTCCCCCCTCTATGGACACCTATGTCAGTAACAGATATACTTTGAACAGAAGCGGTTGGGTGAAGGATGAGGGCCTGCTGACGCCAGTAGACTTCCTCTTCTCAGCGCAAGTAGCTGCTTGGCATGCATTCCAGGTGAGTGGCTTTAAGGGGTTCTTCCCCAGGCATCACGTGTACATTTCCAAACATATTCCAGGGGTGGAAATGTAAAACTAGACAGAATGGACATGCTAGAACGACTTAGCGTTTATACATTAGGTACGGCTGGGCCCAGTGAGTTCAGCAAATGGCAATGTGTGCATGGCGCCTTCCTTTAAACCTGGACTGTAGCTTGGCAGACCACACACCCTGGATGGGTGTTGTGGGTGTGAGGGGAAGAGGGGAAGTGCATTCCCGAGTTCATCCCCTCCTTCCCATGGTTCAGGGAGGGGTAGATGAAGGCATTGTGAACACACCCTGCTATGCACACTAACGCACATTTTGTGTAAATTTCACATTTCATGCAGACAATCGTTTAGACAAGCACTAATCCTTTTTCATAATCTGCCCTAGTGCGAAATGAGTTCATTTTGTATACTTGCGAGAGACGTGTAGGGAACAGCAGTGGCACATTGGCCCTCATTACGACCCTGGCGGAAAGGGGAAAACGATGGCGGAAATGCAATACCGCCATCGAAAAGCGCTCGGTGCGACTATGACCCGTCACCGCAAAGTACGAAGCCATTAGCGACACCGTAGTGAACGCCAACGCTAACTGCACTAAGCACGCGCGCGCGCACCATGCCAAACCGCAAACACCACCATGGTGCAACGGTACGCCAATTCCGACCCTAGCGGACATGTACCTAACGCCATCAGGCATGGCGGAATGGACCATTCCGCCATGGCGAGAAATACGGCATCGTGAACCAACCGTAAATGGCCCACTGAGTGCCTGTACTCCACTCCCTGGCCACATTGCACAACTCCTGGCAGGCGCAATGTACTCACACCATGCAACCAGTGAAATCTACAATTCACCCATGCATGCCAACGTAGAAATGCATGCAGGTGTTCGAAGCGCCCCGTGAGTGGGCATCCATGTACGGCATTTCACCATAGCCGTACTGATGCAGCACAGGCATGTGAAGGTACAAGACATCAAAATGGAAATCAAGAACACATGACACAAAACAACAGTAGTCCCCCATCGCTTGCCACCAGCGCAAGGCAACATCCAAAACAGCATCCTGAGGGGGATTGCACCAGACCTGTACTCTTGCCAGTAAACAAACCAACCATCAGCAGAAGCATGTACCACACAAGTTGGCAGAGTGACTGAGCAGCCAGGCACATCCCAAGAGGGGCCGATGGGAGCTGCAGGGCACAGATGGCATGAATACAGAAGCTATTCCAATGGACATGACCCCAGTCCCCCTCCAACAAACGCACGCAAACACAGGCACCTGTGACCAGCCACATTCTGAACATCCCATCATACCATCAATCGACCTGGCTGACAGGCACCAGTCGGCCAAAAGCCAATCCCCCGCCCCTGAACAGCACATCATGTAAACAGTCACAATGGCAGCCCCTATCCGTGACCACACTGTGCTACGTAGGCAAAAGCGGCCAGTACTGTACCACACAACTCAACTCAGAAGGCGGAACACAATGCAGATCATCTCGCAATACATACCGCCACAAATCGAAAATCGCCACATCACCTGCAAAGAATAACGCAACACGCCAAATTTCGGAATACAATTTAAATGCACATCCAAATGACAAAGGCCTCACAGCAATTTGTAAAATAACACCAAAACATCCATCATCACCGAGGGCTGCATCTGCAATAATTGACCAGCTTCCACTTGTGTGACGCCCTGTACCATCATGGCACACAGGGCCAACATCAACGTTCCAAAAGGCAACATGGAAGCGGCAAGAACCGCAGGTCCGTCCCATGAGGCAGGCACTAGTCCAGCTGAAAGGCCGAAATGTTGCACCTAGCCACCAGAACAGCGTAAGGGCATGTGGCCCATTGGCGATCGTCCCATAAGATCGTAATGCTGCTCCACTGATTCACCCGAAGCTGCAGGTGTCGAGAGTAAAAACCATCTGGAGGAGTGGCGTACAGATGGCATCTGCAATAGGGCAGGAGATACCTGTCACCAAAATGAAACACAAATTAACCGATTGCACTACATGACACATGATGCATCACTATCTTCATTCAACACACCAAATCCACACCCATATGCATGCTAGCCCACTCCAAAGGAATATACACACCCCTAAATCAGTATCGATACATAACGAAACCAATCGAGGTCAATACACCATTGGCAACGTCGGTTACTGTGCATGCGTCCGTCAAGATAGAACCCATGACATGGGATTAGTAACGTGCCTAGACACAAGTGTATGAAGGCGCGTCGAGACAGGGAGGATCCGACAAGGGCAGATAGACGTAAGTCCCACTATGGCAGCCTTGCATCACATAGCGCAGGGGAAGGGGATTGAATCAAAAAACACATGTACATGGCAGACCCTAAATGGAATCATCTGTCCATGCATCCATTCATCATTCCCTCATCCCGCAATGAAAACGCATGAACATTCACTCACATAATATGTGAAACTTCCATCGCGTCTGTGCGTAATGCAGTCTGCAAAAACCACTGTGCTCCTGGCCGGATCTGTAGTGTCGTGAAGCTAGATGGACTTGGGAACGTCCTGCCTTATCGTCCACTACGCTATTGCGCATCCCATTCAATTCATGTCATTCATTGCTTGCTCGTTATGGGCCCTGTCCCAAGGACATTCAACAATAGAACGTTACATTTCCAGGCAGACCTGTGGGCGTCTCCTCACCGCTACTTCGCAACCAAAAATCCTGGCCTTCGAATTCCTCACTTGCAACATTACGTCGAAAAGGCTTCTGTGAACGCTTGCATTCACAATTACATCAATGTAGTGCGGCTGTGTGTCATAATGCTAACTGGCTGCAATCACAAATGGGACGCCACGCCCGTCGGTGAAGTACGATACTGTGCTGCATGAGGGTCGGCCATCGATCGAGCCCTACATACCACTGACTCTTCACAGGTATGTAAGCGGCTGCAATCATAGCATGTGTAACAATGGGAGCATAGCATGAAAATCAGTCAAAGTACATCACACTGCCATCGGGATTTGATACATGATTCCAATCCCAAGATGCCATGCGGCCAAATGCAGCCTTACGTGCGGGACGTGCTCGGCCAGAAGGGATTGCATCTGCCACAGATTCATTCAATCAGCACAGGTGGAGGCCATACAGGCCGACAGCACATATATAGCAGACCCAAACCCCTCCCACAACCACTCCCACTCCAAAATGCTACCGGCAGGACTAGCGATGTTGGGCCTGGGGCACCAGATAGCACTGCAAGTGCTACAACTACAAGAAGACGACGAACAACAACAGGTACAACAACCGGGCGCACAGGGGAGACGGAGGAGAAGGAGGAGGAGGAGGGCAAGGCAGGGTCAGCAAGGCCCACAAGCACTGCCACTACCACCACGCAGGCGGCCCGCAATCCCACGCCTCCGAGCTGATCCGTTCAACCTCACTGCTGAGCAGATCCACACCCTCTACCGTTTGGACCGGGACACCATAATCGCCATTGTGGACATGACACATGCTGACCTCGTGAGCATGATAGATAGCCCAACCGCCATCCCACCCCTACTGAAGGTGGTGTCTGTACTCCACTTCCTGGCCACAGGCACCTACCAGCACACAGTGGGACAGTTGCATGGCATTTCACAGCCACTGTTCTCACGGACACTCTCCCAAGTGCACGATGCCCTCCTGAAGCACGCCGACGACCACATCACACTACCACGCACGTACCAGGAGATTACCAACGCAAAGGTGGGATTCCATGCACTTGGCGGCATCTCGGGTTGCATTGGTGCCATCGACTGCACCCATGTTGAATTGGTTGTCCCACATGCCATGGAGGTCCAGTACCGCAACCGGAAACAATTTCATTCAATCAATGTGCAAATGGTGTGTGACTCCAACAAGATCTTTACGCATTGTTGTGCCAGATTTCCAGGATCTACCCATGATTCTATGGTCCTGAGGAACACAAGAATACCACGCTACATGGAGCGACACGCAGGGCACAGATCCTGGCTACTCGGTGAGTCTCATTCCATGCATGACATCGTGGCCCATTTGATGCGTCAATGACCTTGCAGGAGGGGGGGGGGCTACTTAGCACTATCATTCCACTGACACCCTTTATTCGTCCCATACAGGTGATGCCGGGTATCCACTGAAGAGATGGCTCCTTACACCAATCCGGAACCCACAGAACCAGCATGAGGAGGACTACAACCATGCCCACTCACGTAGCCGTGTGGTCATTGAACAGGCATTCGGCCTACTGAAGGCTCGTTTCCGCAGCCTCAGCAGGTCTGGCGGGGCACTCATGTACAGCCATGAGAGGGTTTCTAAGATGGTCATGGCATGTGTCATGCTGCACAACATGTGCATACGTAGGAATGTGCCCATGCCCCCTGACGCTGTACTGCATGCACCTGAAGATGATGATGATGAGGGTGGGGATGTGGAGGCACCCCAGGGAGTCCATGAGGCACAGGATGCACGTGCAATCCGACAGAGCATCATAGATGCATGCTTCTAGCAACCACGCATGGTGCCTATTACACGGAAAGGGGACCTGTGGCACTGTGTGTGTGTAGTACAGGCACATAGTGGACTGTACGCCTATGAAGGCCTCGTACGCAAATATCAATGTCCACACATGTCATTGGATGATAATGAAGTGCTGTATTGTTAATGTGATTTGATTCATACACCCTATGGACCCGCCACCCAGTGAAGCCCAACACACCCCCTCCACCCTACTTCCTCCCCCCCCAACACCAGTGTCCAGATATGCATGCTGCCCGTGGGTAGACGCTATTGCAAGCCCCCTCTACGGGTATCAGGGGCACCCCTGCCCGTGGAGCGCAGGTTCCTGCCAGATCTGCGTTGGGGGCTGCCCTGGACGGAACTTGCCACGGATGACGTCTCTGCCTGCTCGCGTCCATGCATGTCTCTGAGGGTTTGTGAGAGCTCCGAGAGCACACGGCGCACAGCAGCAAGTTCAGCACAAACGTCTTTGGACGTCGCATGCAGTTCCCCCCTCAGGCTCTCGGTGCTTTTCTCCATTTGTGCTCTCAGGCTCTCGGTGCTTCTCTCCATTTGTGCTCTCAGGCTCTCGGTGCTTCTCTCCATTTCTCCCCTGAGGCTCTCACTACTTTTCTCTATTTGTGCCCTGAGTGTCTCGGTGGATGTTTCCATGGCTGCCCTGGAACCCCCGCATTCATTTGCATGGTCCTTGAGTAGCGTGGACGCTTCCTGCTGTTGCTCGATCAGCAGGTCGAGGGACTGTTGCCTCTGCTGGGCCATGGACATTTGCGGTGGTGTGACAGGGGGGCTGCTCAACACATGTTGCCTTGGCACAGGACTTGTGGGGGTTGGCCAGTCGTCGTCTTCAGGGTGCCCCTGCGTGGTTTCGTCATGGTGTAGGGGATGGAACATGCAGGGGGATTGGGAAAGGTCATGGATGGTACCTACGTCGCCAGCACTGTTTTCCGTGTCGGAGCATGCTGGCATGACAGCTGTGTCACCTATGGTGCTGCTACCACCAGAGGCAGTGCCATCAGATACGTTCTTTGGGGGGACCTGTGGTGCTGGGGTTGTGGACTTGCTGGCTGCTGGGGTGCCTGTTGCAGTCCCCTCCAGTGTGCTGGCACTTGATTCCTGCTGCTGCCGTGTCTTGATCCTTGCACCTGAGGTGGAGGCTCTTGGGACGTTGGTCCTGGCCCTCTTTGCAGGCGTGCTGGTAGGGGTGTCCTGCAGCTCGTCGTTGGTATCGGACCCTGTGGTGGAGTAAAGAGGGGCGAGCGTTAGTTATGGGTCTGTCGGATTTGGAATGGCAACGTATCAAATGCATTGGGGTGGTACATGAGGCTGATATGGGACTGGGCCTTGGAGGTGGTCTCATTTTCGTGTGGATTGAGGATGCATTCATTTGGCTGCCTGCAGTTAGGGGGTGCATGCTGCACATGTAGGGGTTGTTTATGGCATCTTGATTAATTTGTTTATTCATTCTGACTTTTAGAGGGCGCTGTCAGGGCAAAGTATGTATTGCACTATGGGGTCACATGGTACTGCACATGTTCGTGGTTTGTGGATTTCGCATTGTTTCTCTTGGCAAACCTACCTGATTCTCCGGATGTCGGCACTCCTTTCTCCATCCCTCCGACTCCCTCTATGCTCTCCATTCCTATGGTGGAGGCGCAGATCTCCTCCCAGGGGGTCAACTTGATGGGCGACTCTGATCCCCCCCCGGTAGCTGTGGCGATGTTCCTGTTCGCAGAAAGTATGCTGCGTACGCGGATCCGCAGGTCGTCCCACCGCTTGCGACATTGCTGTGGCGTGCGGGGTGTTGTCCCCACCGCACTTACGCGCTGTGCCACAAGGGCCCATATGGCCTTCTTGTTGGCAAGGGCCGTCCTGGTCATTTGACTGGAGAAGACGACGGCGGCATTTTCCTGCAGGGTCTCGGTCAGCACGGTCAGTTCCTCTCGGGAGAAGTGGACCTGCCGCTTGCGATCACACGCTTTCTTGGCTACCTTTCCCATATTTATTTTTTTAACTGGGGTTGCTAACGGGTTGGGATGTGTGTCAGGGTCGGATTTTTAATGGTTGTGTTGGGATTCGGATTTTATAGTTGTGCGGCGTGCTGTTTCCCGTTCCGGCCACATGCTTTTACTTCCGTTTCCGTATATTTACGGTGCCCGTAATTTGCGGTGCCCGCTCATTACGGTGCCCGCTCATTACGGTGACCGCTAAGATGGGTGGCGGTATTGCACCTGGTGCAGCGTACGGCGGCGGTAAGGGCCGTTTTGGGGTCATTTCCGCCATCGCAGCCTTTCGGATTCCGCCATGGCGTAATGCTCGTGCCCGATGGGTCGTAATTAGCCGCACTTTGCTCCTTCGTGCAATGGCGGAAACGCTATTTACGCTGTTGCGGTCCGGTCAGTCAATTTCCGCAAGGGTCGTAATGAGGGCCATTGTCCCTTTAGTGCAAGCGCTGTTCTCCAAACCAGTTATTTGGCTTCAGTAAATGCCAAGTCAAGGAGAAGCAACAGTTCGAATTCCGGGTCTAGCAGGTACACTATCAATGTAATCCCGTGCCAAGAGCAATTCTGCGTCAGACCCTCTGAAAATAGCGCCCACCTAAACAAAGCTTTCATTCACTTTTATTGAGTCGCTCTTTGCAGTGGCTTCGCTTCTTTTTGTCTGGACCTTTCAATGCTGTGCTATTCTTGGAGTGCAGAATTAACAAACGGGAGCGTTTCTAGTAGCTCCCCATTAACACTGAGAGAGTCTCGACACTACCAGTCTATTTTGCTCGGTGCTCTGCACTCAACTATTCACGCCTTAATCATGAACGCAAAACTATTTGCAAAGATATGGAGATGTGATCTAATCGAGGACGCCAGCTTGCTTTTGTTTACGGCTCTGCGGCTACCTGCTTAGATAGTGGGATATTTTCTAATACGTATTTAGAACTAAAGATGATTGCCATCTTTTCAGTTTGATGTTCATTTTCGTTTTAGCGAAATATTAGAAAAATATTTTTGTTGTAAATGGCACATGGCGTTATCCACTTGAAAGTGGCATTGCTGACACACGGGGTGCGTGAAAGCAAACGAGAGCCGTCTCCGCTCTCCGGTCCGTATCACACAAACACATCCTCATACCAGGGTACTGTTGGCTATTATTAATCTCGGGGTTTTCTAATTAAAATAATGGCAGATTAAGGCATTGAAACCAGTTAGACACAACCAGTTCCCCATTCTGCTCACGCTAGAGAGCTGTTATCGGTGGCGCAAAATCTTCTATTGCCGCTTATAATTAAGCCATAAAATCAGATGGAGCCGACATGTTCCTCCCCAAAATGATAACTGCGGGGGTTAAGTAATATAGCCAGAATCCCATGCCTAATTGCTATCATTATAAACGAAAAACGAAGGGTTACTCTTGCGATTCTAAAGTAAATGATAGTTCCCCACTGAATTTAATTTCATATATTAAAGAACGAATTAAGTGGACGATTTGTAAAATGGACCTGTGTGTTTATTTGCTTTTTCAGGCCATTTGTTTGGGCATTCTTTCTTATTTATTTTATTTTTTGATCTTGTTTATTGTGATGTTTTTATGTGGCATTTGCAAACAAGTTGCCCCTGTGATATCTACCTAAAAAGCTGCTAATGTACTGGATGCGTGGGTTGGTGGGTGGTCACATTTCCTCTCTGTGCTTTTCCAAGATTGACATTGCTTGCCATTTTTAGATGGCAAAGGCAGCAATGAGTCACATTTGATTTTTATTTTCCTGCAATGATTTGGCAAGCTTTAGTTATTATTTCAACCACGTGTTCTCGGGTTCAACAAGTCCAGGCCCAGGAGCCCTCAAATTTGTTAAAGAAAAAAAAAAAAACTTTAAACTGTTAAAGGTAACTAGACGAATAGCCTGTATATGCCTGCAAGCAAACCAGTGAGCAGTGTGATCTATGAGGTGCACATTACGTAGATGTATTTTACACAATTAATTATTTACTGTGCTTTGAAAAATCCCGGGGCAGTGGGATAAGAAAAGATATTCCTCTAAATATGGTTGAGCAGTAAGATGGCAATTTGAATTGCTTGTTGCTGGTCTGAGTCATTAACACCCAGCTCTCCACTGGACATGAAAGAATTGCTTAGGAAGGGGTTGTATATATATGTATTTGCCAACCTCCTGTGGTGGGCACCTGCAACCCACTCCTACTAGATGGGCTAAGCCTTCAGCTACCCCCCCATGCCTCTTTGGATGGCAAGGATTCCACAGAACCCCCCATGAAACACTGTACAGAATAACATTACCTTGAAGACGATCTTAATCAGGACAGTGTTTCCATTTATGCTATTGACACAATGATACTAAGGTGCATTGCAATATCAAAATACAACTGTATTTCAGTGAATCAAAGGATTTTTACATGAATCATCTATATTTCAGGTGATTCAGCTGAACTGAACATGCCCAAACTTCTATCGGGGTGAAACCACAGTGGTTAGGGCAAGTCCATCCTCAAAGATCTTATGTTATTTTATATTGATTTATACTGCGCACCACTACCACCCAGGGGTGGTCTCCAGGCTCTCACGTGGCTCTGCAAGAAAGAGCACAGGGTTGGTTTTTGAGGGTAGAGGGATAGGATAGGTCCAGAATCAGGAGAAACTGGCGTCTGTGTGTGTTGGCTTGCAGATGTTGATTGCATGCTCTGACTTGTTGTACCCGTAAGGGTGAGGCCCCTGGGTTTTTTCTGTATGAATGTTTGTTATGTTGGGGGTGTGTTTGTCAGTTTTATGTGTAGTTTGGCTGGTGTTCAAGGTTGTGGTTTTGCGCCCTGGCTTGTTGTATCTGTGTGGATTAAGATTATAAATAAGAATGCAGAGTTGGAATTTCTGATCAGTCTTTCAAGCAGAAGCAGAGGCAGGACATTTGTAAAGTGGATGAGGGAGAGGTTGAACATTTGAAATTGGATTTCCTTAAGAAAGACATTTACAATCAAAATAGAATTTAGTTTATGGAATGTAAGGACAGTTAAAATAGGATTTATTTGAGATAGCAGAACAAAATCAAAGCATATTAAATGAGCGACTATCTTGCTGGCCAAACAAGTTTGTGACATTTGTTCTTAGTGAGTAGGTGGTGAGGAAAATATCCAAGAAGAAAAGGTCAGAGGCAGGCAGGAGATTATATCAGGTGGCTGTAATTGGGTGTGCCATTTCTTTCTTACAAGAACGTACATCTATACCAATTAGTGAATAGAAAAATATAGAATTGTTTGGCATTAGCAGAGTATATTCAGTGGCTGTTAACTGAAAGTGCCTTCTTTTTGTGACAAGACAAAATACTAGAGGCAAAATGTACATCATAAAAAAATATTTATTATAGTATATAGTATGTAACAGGATCTGCGACCTTTTTGTGATCAGGCAAACTAATCAGTGAATAGAAAAATCACATTTGTAAATGACCAGGGAAAGTA
This sequence comes from Ambystoma mexicanum, assembly GCF_040938575.1. Taxonomy (NCBI): domain Eukaryota; kingdom Metazoa; phylum Chordata; class Amphibia; order Caudata; family Ambystomatidae; genus Ambystoma; species Ambystoma mexicanum. Next base: position 654,232,729 of record NC_090933.1, on the reverse strand, counting down.
AAATGAACCTGTGTTGCACTGCTTTGCAAAGCAGTGCATTGACATTGTATAAGCTAAATATATGTTGGGAAGAAAAGCTGCCAAAATATAGGTAAATTGTACTCTGTGTAGTTTATTTTTCCCCACAAAAAGAACTTCAACATCCTGGCGAGGCCCAGGAATTGCTGTCAAACCAGTTTGGCAAGGCAGGCACTTCTAGTGTACAAGCCCCATGGGAAAGGAAGTTCCTTTCCAACATTAAAGGCCTAGAGGTGTGGGAAGTGGTGACTTCATCAGACTGACCTGCATTGCTGCAGCATACAACGATGGACAGCCCTGTCACACAAGTGCAAATTCCTTTGACGCCTCTGCTCATCTTAAACTGCCTAGGATTAATGGGGAGTCATAGCAACCTCTGAGCAACGCTGACCAGAGCAAGACATTTGGCTGGGGTGTTGGAAGGACTGGCCAATTTTGGGAACAAAGCCAGCCTACTTGATTTGAAAGAATGATTATCTTAAGACATTTATTTCAGTGATCTCAAAACACAGTAATGTGAAATTAGGATGGTTTTAATGTCACTTTTGCACAATTAAAATGAGACGATTTGGGTTATCCTAGCATGTGGGGGACGCAAACAGCATTAAATGGCTTTTCTGGAAAAAGCGTACATGACACAGTTATGAAAGTTAAATGAAAATATGCCTGACAGTAATAGGCTTAGGTGTATCCATTTTTAGAATTTTAGGGGAAATATTTTCCATAGAAATTGTGAAAAAGTGCCAGAAGGGCAAAGCAGCATCGTACAGACTTGGCGTTTGAATCAGTATACTCCATGTGAAATATGGTATTTGCCTATCTAATTTTTTATAAGGGTGACATTTATAAATATAAGGATTTTGTTTCCAAACTGATTTTGGCAAAAGTAACTGTGGTTAAACAAATCACCTCATAAAAACACCCACACTAAAACTGACGTCACTTCCCTGGGTCCAATCTGCTTACAGGGAGGTGGCGATATCCACATCCTGACCTAGCCGATCTTAGAGGTATGTCCAGCTTAGTTCGGCCCAGATAGTAAAAATCCTCTGATGGCATCCGGCTTATCTCAGGAGGAGGCATGGGGAGTTGCAGGATATTCCAGAATCATTCATTCCCAAATCAACATCCAGAGATTCAGGCACTCTACATTCACCCTGCAAGACTCCAGACTCCACAGCCAGGCCAGGGGTAGCTGATCCAGATCCAGGCAGAACCTCCTATCCAGGTAGAATCACTGATCCAGAATTAAACCCTACAAAAATCCCAATAATTTAGGGAGAAAGGGGGGAAGGGCTGCAGACCCCTTTGGCTGAATCCCCTGACCAGACCCACCTTTGCCGAGCTGATGCACCCACTGTCCACTGAGACTAGACCCGGGTTGCCTCGCTGTGTCCATAGAGGAGAGCTGCCGCTGAGCAGTGACCAGACCCTTGACCCGCTGTCCAGAGACCCAGTTAGCTGTCCAAACTACCCAGCTTAAGTGCTTCTTGTAAGTATCACCCCTCCCCAATATCGATGAGCTGCATATTTTGCTCTGTTACCTTGCCATTTGTCAAACCCTATAAAAAGCCCTATAAGAAATCATATAAGTACCCTAGTAACTTCTTAAAATAGTTAGAATCCTCTGTGAATCCTGTCCTTAGAAAAATCTGAGTTAGTCTTCATGTGTTAGCGCAATTCTTTCTAATCATATCAGTCCTTTTGTAAGTCATTAGTACTATTTTGAATAATTTAATTAATTTCCCATAGAGATGAACACGGCGTGGATAGGTTAACCTTGCAAGTAATCTCCTTGTGTACCATGTCTTTCTTTAACAATGTAGCCTTTAAAAATATAGTTGCAGTAAAATGAGTCACTTTGCTAACAAAACCGAGTTTGCCCGCAAAATTGTGCCCCTTCTAAAAATCGACTTTCCTTCCTACAAAGAATCCCATACTGTCACCGATCAAGAGTCATCCTTTCACTTAGTATCATACCTGTTATGTGCCTTTGTAACTCATCAATAAAAGCAATTTCCGATTCTGTCTGTTTAGCTAATTTCTGAAGTTGTTCTCTTTTAAGCCCATGAAAATGAAGAAATTGCAATTTGACCACATGTGATTCTTGCTGCACTGTTTTTCTGTCATGATTCCTGCCCCTCATGTCCCCAGCCCTCCAAGATGTCAGGCTGGAGCCAGGTCACGATCACCTACATGGCCCTCAAGGGTCTCTCCATCCCTCCAAAGACCCACTCGGAGTCAGACTTGGCGCTTGTGGCACCAGACTCACTCACTCCCATAGGATAACATTGGGGATTGGACTTGTAGTGCATTGATGGGGACAAGATGGATGCCCCCACATATTTCGGTTCTCAGAACTGCATGTGCAGTCTAGTCTTTTGGGTGTGGTTCAGCCCAGAGACACCTGGGATACCCAGAGACTATTTAAGCCATGCCCAGGCTGAGAAACATGCTTTGTGTTTTCTGCACATGCAGCGTGACACTCACTATGTTCGGATCGGCCTCCAGTAGGCCTGCATCTTTCTTCTGCGCTCAGCTCCTGCAAGAACAAGAACACCATTAGGAACAGCCTTACCTTGCGGCGCTTCTGCCCATCATTCATTGCTCCTTCTGTTCTGCGGGCATCTTCGGCGGTGTCATTTCCATCCCAGCACGCCGCTTCCTAAGGAAAAGGGAAAAGAACAGAAAAAAGGCATTAGTAAGCATTCAGCAAATCTTCGCTTATTTTTAAAGACTGTACAAGCTTCAAACGCTTACCTGAATCCCAGCCTCTCTGGGGGAACTCTGTCTCCAGAACTTCTCATCCATCTGCAAGAGGGAAAAGACACTCCAGGTTAACTTGGAAACATCTAGTGGCATTGCATACCACGCTTACTCACCGCATTTCTTCTTCATAACCGGCATCCACGCTGAAAACGTTGCGGCACCTAAAAGACACATAAAAAGAACTTAGTTCAATACAAATATGAAAGGGTCGCATCGAGCAACGTGTTCTCACTCACATTCAGCACTACTCATCTCAGCAGCATGTCGCCATCCCCGGACGCCGGCCATCATCTAAGGAAGGAAAGGAACAAAGTTAGAGAACTGTTCAAAAGATTCATTATACTTACCTGTCAGACTCTTGCCAGTGAAGTAACTAGGCAGCAACGAGCCTGTATCAATCAACGGGCCCCTGTGCTGAAAGCAGGATGGAGAGCACACTTTCCAAGAAAACAAGGTGAGCTGTGGATCAAAGGGAAGGGTTGGAACCTGGGAAGAAGGGGTTCAAACACACAGAGACAATAGGGAGGTAAACTCTACCAGTCCTGTGTTTCAGGCCCAGTCTCCAGTCGAGTAGACTCCAGGGAAGGGTTTGAGGTCGTAAGAGGTCAGAAGAGGCTGAGTGATGTCCCCATGGATACCAGGTGAGCTTTACATTTTCCTTCCCAAAGACGATTTTCTAAACTGTATGCCTGTTGTTTAGTACTTTGCCTTGTAGCTTTCAAGTTTTTTTGCCTCTTTAGTACAGCCACACTCATTCTTGTCTTATCCGTTCAACCACACATGTAAAATACCTATTCAGTAAATTTGAGTGCCATTTTGCTCCTTTTTCAAGGGAGCTCAATCTGATTTTGGCCTCCCATTCAGGGATGGTAGGTTGGAATTTCATTCTGATTTTTACCTAGTATACCAGACTCCTTGCTACTCCTCTCCACCCTCACAAAACCTGCTTAAGAGGGGGTTGAGGGAGTGTTGCAGGGGGAATGCCTAACTTTGGTCCTATTTGAAACTACTACCCAAAAAGTAATCTTGCTTTCATTCATTTGTGCATTGTCTATCTGATGTTAGAAGGTTAAACTAAGTGTATCCTATCATTTTACTGTGTAACTATCCCCACACTGGTGATTGCTGCCCTCTATTGAATAAAGAACTTTTAAATAAATATTTCATTTATTACACACCGGCCTGGTTCATGGTCCATTGCGACACAGGGTGTACGTTCAGGTGGGTGTGAGACGGGTTGGCTACATTCCCTATAACTGAATCTGAATGTAATCAATTTAAAAGCATTTTTAGTGTGCGCCACATCCACGGCTTTAGGAAGATTCCTGGTCTAGAGTGTGCTGCATCTTTAAAATCCTTAACAAGTACCAGTAATCAAATTCTACTGAAAAAAGGTAACACCGGTTCTAATTTACGGGTCTGAGGCAATGTTGGCATTATCTCACAATTTATGACCAAAACTTGAGGGGTTGTTTTGGAGGATTGCAACGCCAATACAATTCATTAGAGTGTATCTTGCTCTTTATAGTGGTCATTTGGAAATCATTGCCGCTCTTCAGCAATTGTCTGACAGCCCAAGGAGAAGGAGGCTTTCTGGTGCTGAAAAAGTCACTGGATGGAAAGACGGAGCCTGTTCTAGATTTGTGGAGCAGGATCTGTATCTCTTATCTGACAAGTGTGAATCTCACAGTAGATGATCTTTTGAAAAATCCGATATTAGTCAAGAAGAAATTGATGGACCGAGACTGGATTGCTTCTGTGGAGGGGAAAGATAAATGTAAATTATATGGCAGGTATACCACTGAAGTCAGGGCAAGGGGCAGCCTTCCAACTGACCTGACTAAATTCCTGAACAACCAGCTCAGCCGTCAGTTTATGCACTTCTGATTAAACTTATATCCCACAAAGGAAATCACAGAGGTAAGAAAACCACTGGTAGAAAGGAAGCTGTCATGTAGACAATGTGCAGGTCCTAAGGAAACTCTAGAACACTTGGTGATATCTTGCCCAGCTCTAAGGAACCAATGTACACACTCATTGGGAACATTTCTCACAGATTATAGGACATTTGATGCTGTAGACTGGTGGTCTATTATGAGTATGGGGAGAAATTATCCATGACCTTGGCTTTAATGTCTTTTTGGAATATTACGTTTCAAAAGTTAGTCAAATGTACAGCTGATTAAAGGTTCATATGGAAGACTTGGGGGACACTTTTATAAGCCAAGATCTTAAGTAGTAGTGATATTATGAGACTTACAGATTGGATTTTGTAATTAATCAATTTGATTTAAGTATTAAGAGATTTTTTTTTCTTCAAAATGACTTCTTGTAAATTGTGTGTTTCTTTTGCGTGTTTGTTGTTTTGTTAAAAAGGTAAAGGTTTGTTTTTCAAACCAGGTACTTAATTGAAAATAAAAACAAAAAAAAGATAACCATTGTCCTCTCTAGATTGGGGTGACTTCAAAAGAGCTAGAATTATACCCTGATGGGGGTCACTATGCCCACAATTGGCATTTCTTGCATATTCTGGAGCATGTTCTATCCCTCTGCCTACCCACAACCATAAACACGGTCAGGAGAAGAGGTCATGTGGGGTACCATATGCCAATTATAAAAAAAAGGCTTGTAGCTCAGCTGCCGCCAGAATACACCTTCCCTTTGAGCAACAATGGCTGTTAATGAAAAGATGTGAGCCCCTGGCTGCCTTGTGACTTGTCAATCTGAATGTTTGTTAACCCTTCTGTGGGCCAGGGCCGAGTCAGCAGACACATCTAGCTCAACCCACTCATTGTAAAAATGGTTATTTGGTCAGCATCAAGTTTGCCTCGACTCAGACATCACTAAGCAGATGTTGGCCACATTTTACGATATTTAAAGCAAAGAGCTTTATGGATTTTTATGCCAAACCATAAAAGGATCACAAGTCAGGAACAAAATCAATCAGTGTTTAGTGACACTTTAATTGTGTTCATTTTGAAGGATGGGTTTCTTCCATTACACCAACATACAATTATAAATACAACACAAACCAAATCGGGGCTCAGTTCCCATAATATACCTGCATAGGTTATCGTTCACATAATACCCAGTTACACCCCATCTGAAAAAGGTCGACGAAATATGCATTTAAAGTCAACCACTCCTGTACCCGTGGAGCCCCCACTTACTTATAGCTAGTAAGTGGAATATAAATTTAATCTGAACTACTCTGTTCCCTATAGAAAAATAATAATTTACCTGGAAGCTATAAACATGGGTCAGACCCAGTAACTCCCTTTTCTAAAACAGAATAGTAACCGAGTTGAAATCATCCAGTCAACTAAAATATGTACCTATACTTTTTTGAGTGGAACACACACAATTGAGAGAGCCATGATGATCCAGATCACTGAGGAAATATATTTTAGATGTAAATTGAACATTATCAACCATTTTGAATATATGCAAAAATGAAACACTGGCAGCACAGAATTTTAAAGGAATGTTTCCCCCAACAAATGTACAAACTGGACATATAGAAGAACATTGAGAACCATTTACAGTAACAATGTATAGAAAAGCACGCTGAAAAATACCGACTATTATTGCCAGTGGCGGCTGGTGAGTTTGAAAGTTGGTGGGGCGTACATTTTCCATGGCAAATTTAGTAGCGAGCGCGCGCAGCGCGTGAGTCCACACCCCCCCAAGGAGGGTGCGGGGGGGTTCTCCCCCCGGGAAAATTTTGGAAAAATGGCCCACAAAATGTGCGATTTACTGTCCAAAAAACCCACCGAAATATGAAAAAAAGCATTTGGTTTTACATATTAATGGTAGTACACTATTCTTACGTGTGCAAGTGTGATGGTGTATTTTACAGCAGCTTGTATTGAGAATAGCTGGTACTATGGTGTATGCATAAAGAAATTCATTATATAGTCAGTAATGATGGAAACATGTTTGTCATGCTGTTAATGGCATTCACATGCGCTCATCCTCTTACTAAGGTGGGATTTTAGGCATTTTCTGAAAGGGGGAAAGTAAGCTAAAAGTAAGGAATGTGCATGCTTTCACAAGTCACCAGGGAGAGCCCTGGCCCGCTACCACCAAGGCCCGCCGGAGACTACTCGACCCCCCCATTAAGTTCGAGTAAGTTAACTAACTTGACGGCACATCAGTCAGCAACACTGAAAGACGTAGGCCCTGGCCTAGGCCTACACGTCTTTCAGTGTTGCTGACTGGGGCTGTGGGCCGGGCCCAAAAAACACAAACATCTGCTGGGAGTCTGGGACCAGTACTTACCCGCCGGCAACTCGTGTCGTGGACCAGGGTCCAGGCCGTCTCTGCTGGGCTGGTGGTGGTGGTGGTCAGTCGTGACTCCTCCTGCCGTCGCCTCCTCCTGAAAGAATGAAGGCCAGGGACTCAGGAGAGAGTGTGAAGGTGGCGCAGGCGCACCCACACACCCTGCACCAGCACCAGAGATCTGCATAGATACAGTAATGTCATTGGCTGTTTGCCAGCCAATGCAAGGGTTGTCATTGGCTGGCAAACAGCCAATGACATTACTGTGTCCATGGACTCCATGCAGGGGAGGGTACTGGGGAGGGGAATGGGATGACCTAGTGCGCTGTTTACGCACATTTTAGACTGGCGGGGCCACCCCTGAAGCGCCCCGCCAGCCTTCTAAATGAAAGGGGCTTACGTAGAGTGCGTGGAGCTAGGAGCTCCACGCACTCTAGTATTGAGTAAGGAAGCGTAAAACGGGACGCGCCCCGCTGTGAAAGCAGCGGGCCCGGCCCTTTGCTATTGTTGCCTTGCCACAGCGCCCCCACGCTGTTGGCAAAGGCAAATGCAAGCTAAAAGAGATTCAATCAGAAAAGTTCTCAGATTGAATCTCATTTAGCTTCCTCTTTCTTTTCTCCTTCTTTTTTGGGGGGGCGGCGCCCGGCCGCCCTTTAATAGCAGCCGCCACTGATTATAGCAGAAGAGACTAGTCACCTACAACACACATTTTCAAAATGCAGGAAGGAAAGTTTGGAACAACGAAGTCTGGACTGTTAATAGCAATAATGCTGAACGTCTATAGTCGCTGTTTTAGGGTGTGGAAAACATTTGCAACACCCGTAAGGAAATCAGCCCGAAGCATTTTTTGCGGGGGAGGTGGGCGGCGGAGGGGGGGAGAAATAAGACGATGTAGTGGAGCGGGACTGTCTGTAATGCTTTTCTCGGATTTACAAGAGTGAACACATGCAATTAAAATGTCCGCATATTGAGAAAATGCACACAAAGAATGCAGCAAAATGATGGTTCAAGGCTTCATCAGCACTATTTGTCTTAAGGATTCCAGACAAGGTTGCTAAATACAGTTCCACATTCCGACTTCATACAGCGGGTTCACTGCCTTGCCTGTATGTTTACCAAGCCAAGTCTCTTCAAAATGATTCAAGAAATTAGTCAAAAGTTCTTTATTCACATTAAGATTTTCGTACTGCACAAGTTGTTCAAATGCATGACAACATTGTGGACTGGATATTGCAGCTAAGATTCTCGAATAAAGTGTACATAGGCTATGCAATAGTAAAAATTACCATTGCGTCTAGGTCTTGGAAAACCTTCTTTGTTGGGAGAGTAGATGCGTTTCTAAAATCGAATACTATTTTCTTTGGAGAAAGACAGGTAATGTGTAGTTTTTAGGGGTAAAAGCCCATGTACAACATACACAATGTACACCATGAAAACCCATTTAAAAGAGGGGGTGCCTCAAGGGTACCTTCAAGATACCAAGTGGAATTGGAACAGACAAAATCAAAGTCTCTCTGGGTAGAACGTGTTAAGATAATCTGAGATGTGTTGCCAGAGTCACATATTAGAAATTCGGATCCTTGAAGATGTTTTGCACACAGATATGGTACAGCAACATCGTCATGGGCAGCAAAAGTGCAGATTCACGTGCTTCTGACTCCACTGATTATGCATTTGTTTGTAAAGGGCTATTCTGTGGTCAGGTCATATCCCATGCTTATCCATTGGCCGTGCATCATTCCACCCTCATCCATTTGCGGCATCATTGCCGTAAGACATCCATCAGCCATGCAATGTTGTAGCTGTGTATTATTGTGGTAAATCTTTAGGTGAACATGATGATGCAACAATGTGACTGAGAGCTAACTTGCAGCATATAGGAGCCGCTTCATGGAATTTCATGCAGAAATTGTGCAAGGGGCGCGTACCGAGAAGGACACTGCCTGATCCAGTGTGCGGAAGAAAAAATGCATGCTGCGTGTTTTCATGGAACTGTCGCGCAAAGTAACTGTATTCGCAAGTCACAAATGGAACATGCTGAAAATCCTATGCGCAAGTGTACGTATGGCGGATTGTATGAAGGACTTACGTGGCCATTTCTAAGTCGAAATGTTGTGTAATCAAATTTGATTTGATTTGATTTATAAAGCGCTAAAAACCAGGCCCAGGGGCAACCGGGCGAATCCATGAATACATCTTGTGCCGAGCAATAATGGACGTGCGAGGGACTGCCTGCAGGCTGTCTCTCGGAACTCCCACTTTTTTAGCAAGTTATTCCCCATGTTTGGTGTTACGCCCCCTTCCCAGCCCTCTGCACAGGCCACATCCATGCTCTGCGCAAAGTCTCGCACAAGGCCCATGACGGCTCGCACAGATGTGCCGAGCCAGAGCGAAATCCACGCAAGTCCAGGGAAACGAGCACGCATTCTGTTCCATGAATTGGCAAAGGCGGTTTTGTGTGCAGTTGCGTGTGCAAGTACTCTATTTCCGCACAGATAATTCCATAAATCAGCCCCTAAGAGCTCAACATACAGGAAAGAGTTTTACCCAAAAGTGCCATTTTAAAACACATTGTTCCCTCCTCTGTTGCGATTATGTGATTATTGTACAATGGTGTTTGCTTTGGCTTTAAGCAATGTACAATATTTTAGGTGATCAGAGGAGAATGTATTTTCCCAGGGTCGTATAAAGGTTCAAGGGTATCTGCAGGGTCTGCAACCATTGAATCTCCAGATGTTGTTGACTACAACTAACATCAGCCCTAGCCAGCCAACATAGTCAATGGTGAGGGATAATGACAGTGATAGTCCAAAACAACTGCAGAGCTGCATGTGGTACACCCTAGCTTTAAAGGAGGTGTGCTGCAGATAGTGACGGTCATGTTTGACCATCCAGAAGGATACATGCCAGTTAAATGTTCCAGAATTAGAGTATTTGGGGAGAGTGTTGGTCAAAGATGACTTTAGACCATGATCAGGATTGGTAGATCCATAAAGGATGCCTCCAGGGACTTCATTTGGGGGTCAGCAGGGGTGCAATTGTGACCTCTGAGGTCTCCCTTGCTACCCCTGTGGTCTCCCTTGCAACCCCTAAAAAAACATTTTAAATTATTATTTTCTTTTTTAAATGTAAGCTCATGGGCTGTGGCCAGGGCCATGTGGCTCTTTGTTCATGAAGTGACTGGCCTTTTTGTTCAGGCATCTTAAAAACAAAAAATACAGGGGTTTGTAAATGTGCAACACTTTGAGCATCAGCCCTAAATAAGAAAGAATAGGAATAACAAATCATTTGTCTTTCTGGAAATCTACAATAATTGCTAGAGTTATTAAAGGCTTATTTCAGACACACATCAGGGGTGAGTTTCTTAAGAACAGATTTAGTCTGTTTTTAAATACCTCAACTCAGCCTTTCATCCTTCTGAGGTTGATAAAGGAGTACCAAGACAAGTTGAATGACATTGCATGGATATTTGTTTCATATAAACCGCTTAAGCGAAAGTACTTTATAAAAACACATCATTATCATGTGGCCTTGGTCGTCTGCTTGCATTCACAGTAATTTGCTAATATGGGCCTATACACACTGACATTAACGATACATATGGTGATCCATTCTTGTATGAAATGCATACCACATTATAGTGATATCCTAACCATATTTTTCGTAGTGTACTTAGTGATAATGCTATGTGATCCCCATTCCTGTTTCGTCAAGGAGTGAAACATTGTGTTCCATCTCTTCACGTGATGCCACTTCGGGGTTGGGTCAAATGACATCACTTCATGTGATGTCATCCGAGGGCAAGGGTCGCCTGATGCCATCTCTGCTAGCCCTGGCATTTTGGTGAAATTACGTCCCCGGATGCTTTACGTTCCTTGGTTAAGTATCAGTTTTGATCAACAGTTTGGCAAAATACTATTTTATGTATGTATTTATTTATTTATTGTGTGGTATAGTTTCAATCAGATAAAAAAGAGGTAGAAGAAACCTTTCAATAATCATTACAAATAGTCAATACAAATATGTTATGTTTCCAGGGGGATTTAGCATTTATATGCATCCTTTCCATGCCAAGTGTAAGAAACGTGTCAAGTTTAAATTGGATGTGAGAAGTGAGAATGTTTTCTTGGCAGTACAAAGGGGGATCCACAATCATCTCTTAGAGGTTTACTCTGAAAGCGAGGCTGTACATCAGCAAATATGCCAGCAATCCCTCTAATGGCCGTTGTGAAAATATTCTTTTGTAAATTGAAAGCCGTTACCTGTGCTGTGCACCATGCATCATTGTGCATGTCTTGTAGGGAGAGTGCTGTGTCCCAGTGTACACTGATCAAAAGACTTTAGTTCAGGTGTTTTTGGCAAGGTTTGAAAGGGACAACCCCACACATACCTAGGCCTATAACTGAGAATCCAACTATATTCTGCTGTGATATACTTACGAGGTGTCAGAAATAATTCAGCAGCTAGTTGTTTGTTGCATATGCCAGTTGACGCAGGGGAAACTGGAGTGTAACAGAAAGAAGGAGATGGATATTGCAGCCACCATAGACATGAAACCTGCGTAGTGAAATGTATGCTCAAGTGATGCCCAAATTAATGGATACAAATTGGAATGCAAAAAGTGAGATAAGTATATTGAACGGAAGTTTGATGCGTGATCATTAGTGAATTCAACTGCAAGGATTTTGAGTGCATGTGATTAGAGTAGATTAGCTTCTGAAGGGCATTTGGGAAGTTGCAAAGCATGATTCCAGCCTGTCTGTTGGGTCCTAAATTAAACATTAACCTTAAATAACACATTCAAACTAGGGACGGATGTTCCTTAAAGTGCTCAACATCGAATGCCGGTTCGAACAAAGCAAAACATTATTTGACTGGGCACGAGCCATCCAAGCCTTCATAGTGATGGCTCACAAGTTGAATCAAGCTGACTCAGTAAATGTTCCATTGGGCCCACACAGGCCCTGAGTCTGCTTGATCCTCATCAAAACAAGAGGTCACCAGCGGTCGAATTGGATCAAAGATTTTTCGAACAATATATATGTATTGACTGGAAATCAGCATAATCAATTTTTTTGTAACCTACAAAACTATTACTTCAAACCATGTTGAGTTGGACCAACCTAGTCAGAGAAGCTGAAAATGACTTAATGTTTCCTGTTGCTGCCTTTCTGTTGTGACTGACAAATGAGAGATAAAGAGCCTGACAGACAGAGAGGGAAGGAGCTCGGCAGTGTGTGCTGTGTGTATGGTATTATTGTGCAAAATGGAGACAAGGCAAGAGACTAGGTGAGGAGCAGAGGAAGGGCAAAGAGAACATTTAAGCTACAGGGAGTGGGGGGAGGGGGGTTCAGTGCCTTTCTCCATTGCCCAAACAGGAAATCCTATGTGAATATCAAAAGCAGCATCCACCACCTCAAGCTCTTGAAGTACAGCAGAAGGAGCAGAATCCACTACCAGTCATGCCTGTGCTGTAACATGGCGACCCAAGAAGACCTCAAAGATCAGGGGTGGGGTGGATCAAAAAGGTGGTTCAGTGGTTCAGGGGCATGGTGATATCTCAGCTACATCCCAAAGAAACCCAAAATAAAAAGACCCAAAAGATGGTACTCAACCTTTGTGGGAGGTTGTAGGCCAGACAAAAGGCAGCCATTTAATGACCACTACTCATCTGAGGCACCTATATAGGAGACATGATGGCACTGCCAGTGAAGATCGGATGCTGCTGCAGCAGAACCTTCTACCACTCTCACAAAGGAAAGGAGGTGTCCAGAGCAGCCTGCAGGAAAGACTTCGCTCCCAAAATGATATAGGAAGTACCAGCAGTGATGAACATTGTGAACAGATATGGCAATTGATTTTTTTTTCAAATTCAAGACTGGCAGTGAAAATAGCCATAGTGCACTATTTTGAAGCACTATTGCCGGAAATAGAGAATTGATTTATAGAAGTCGTCAAAATGAAAACACTTCTTTTAAAAAAAAAATGGACAATTTAATGTTAATGTAATATAAATGTCCTCATATTTCTTTCCTTCTGTTAATATTTTAGAAATGTTTTGCTCTCTTATAATCCATTGTGATCATGTACATAATACATTTTTTTTCTCTTCTCATTTTTCTTTTTATTGTCAAATTGTCAAATTCCGAATAGACTGTTAACTGTCATAATTTTGTAAAATAATTTTGTAAAATATATGAAAAGTTGGCTTTGTCGACTAACCAAATAAAAAAAATAAAAAAAAAATTGAAAGTACCAGCTATCCTGGGATTATTTTCCCGCTGTGTGCATTATTCTTTCATTTTGCAGTGTCAGGGGCAACAGTGTGAGACAGGTTATTCCAAGGAGGCAAACCACACGGAAGACCTACCTGAGCCAAGGACAGTTAAAAATGACTATTTCATTAAGTCCACATTTTTGATTGCCCAGTTTTTATACCTCCCCTACAAAACCACAAATAACATAAAAAAATAAATATCCAACTAAAAGAAATTTAACAAATACGTATTAGGTCCCTACTAGTCATGCACGTGAGGCACATTTATTCATTAAACCAGTCAAAATCAGCATTCAACAAAGAATCCAATGGACCCTGTGGCCCCATCCTTTCTGCTCTGTCACAATGTGCTTCTCACACCTTCTTTTTTATAGGCAGTCTCTCTATGTTGATTAATCAGTAGACCACCAGACACTCACCAACAATATACATTGGGCCTCATTCCGACCCAGGCGGTAAGGGGTTTACGGCAGCGTAAACAGCGCCGACCCTTACCGCCTGATTCCGAGGTCCCTTAGCGCCATGGAGGATTTAACACCTGCTTTTAGCAGGTGTTAAAATCCATGGCGCTAAGGGACCTTGTTGTTAATTACGCCACCGTAATTTACGGTGGCGTAATTAACGCCTCCCCCACTCCCATTATGCCCTATGGGGCAAAAATGGGAATGGGGAAGGGTAAATGGGGATTGGGGACTAACCGCCCCGCCAACTTCGGAATGGGGCGGTAAGTCCGCCAACCACCATGGCGTAAATATAGTTTACGCCATGGTGGTAAAGGTACGACCCAGGCGGTAACTTACCGCCTGGGTCGGAATGAGGCCCATTGTCGCACGATCATCCATCATCCTCAGTTAGTTCAAATTGTACCTTGCTAATCGCCACCAGTTTGTACGAAAGGATTCCTCCAGATCACAAACTCTACTCATCTCATGTGGAGTCCTGCAAGGATCCATACTCTTCCATGTGATCTTCAATCATTACATGACATTTCTTGGAACCCTCCTCACTGCACACAACATCCACACCCACCAATATGCAGATGAAACCCAGCTCTTCTTCAAGATATCATCCATCAACGATATACACAGACATTTTGGCCTGCCTCTAATTGATCCAGTCATGGATGCCCAGTGATTACCTGAAGCTCAACTTCTCCAAGACTGAATTTCTACTGCTGACCAACACCAGTCAACACACGGGCATCCAGACCTGGCTCTCTGCTATGAACCTCAAAGGCTTCGCACCCCAGCTTGTGTCCTGTGCCAAGTCCCTCGGGGTTGACTTCAACAAATACCTCTCCTTCAAATAGCACATAGCAAAGAAGACACAAACAACATGGTACCAATGCTCTCTTCTGTGGAATATCAAGCCTGTTATCCCAGAACACAACTTCAGACCGCTGTCCAAGCCTTGGTCCTCTCCCACCAGGATGGTGGAAATGCCCTGTTGAAAGGCCTCCAATCATCTACCATGGCTCCCCTGAGATATGTTCTTCATTCTGCAGCATGACTCCTCAAAGAACTCACGTGGAAACATGCATCTCCGGAGGCCTACGATCCACTAGAAGTAAGGACTTGTACAAACTTGAACTCTGCTAGTGCATAAAGGAAAATAACAGAAGTCAGGCATTCTCTGTCTATGCCCAAATACTCTGTAACGTCCTCCCCATCAACATCCAACTGGTCCCCCCACTTCGACAGTTCAGGAAGGAGCTCAAGACCCACTTCTTCTATTACTGTCTCCTCCCCAGAACCTAGGTCCATATATCATCAATTCCCACTAATACCTGAGACTGGGTGATGTGATCCCCACTGTTATCTCTCCAGGTTAATTGTAGGTGCATTTCTGACAATTGCCCTCCCTTCCCTGACCCCCACTCCCTTGTTTCTATGCGCCCTAATCTAGTTCTTCCCCCTATGATTGTAAAGTGCTCTGTTGCTTCCCAAAGCTATGTCAACGCTCAATAAATACCCTAATAATCATACAAATGAAATGTTCTAAGGGGAGCAAAGCGAAGTTATTCAAGTTGTCTGTAAAGTACAATTGAGTGACTGAGTGAAAAACATGAGGATCATTGTTTTTGTATGGCCTGAAATTCTATGCAATTACACTTGTGTATTACAACTCTGCCTCACACAGGAGACTGCTCACTGAAAGAAACCACATGGCTTTCCCTCACATAAAAGCCACGATATCCAAATTGTTCTTACCATTCCTTGCAGAAAACCCACTATCTGAAAAATTGACCTGGATCTCCTTTGCTTGCATGTGGCTGAAAAATGCATCTGAAAAATGTCCTCTCCCTTTCAGAAAAGCTGCTCTGTGAAAAACTGCTAAGGGTCATTACGACCCAGGTGTTAACCATGGCGTATTAGCGCCATGGTTGACGCCGGTATTTTAATGATTGCGCCATGGTGGATGGTGGAATTACCACCCCATTCCAAGGTTGGCGGGGCGGTAATTCCCCATTCACCATTGGCCCTTCCCCATTCCCATTTTTGCTCCCATAGGGCTCAATGGGAATGGGGAAGGCGGTAATTACGGTACCGCAAATTGCGGTACCTTAATTACCTCCAAGGTCCCTTTGCGGGTCCAATCCTTAACGGCTGGTCAAGACAAGCCGTTAAGGTAGGGACCCGTAAAGGGACCTCGTAATTAGGCGGTAAGGGGTTAACGGTGCCGCAACCTTTTACAGCGCCATTAACCCCTTACCGCCTGGGTCGTAATGAGGCCCATTGTCACACTCACCTGTGTCTCTGAGGGAGCAATGGAGTCTCGACCTATTTTCCCATGTGTTCTCTCCCCAACCTGATTCAGAAGGTATTTCTGTTGATAGAAAGGGTACAATACATTAAGATATGGGACTAACTTAACGTGTGAGCCCCCCTCCCTCTTATCCCTTGTGTTGAGGTGATTTGTCTTGGCTTTCCCTGCTCACCTTTTGGATTAGTTGGGCGAACACTCCATCCTGCTCTAGCAGGGGTGCTATTCTTCCTCGGCCGCAGACTTGAGGGTTTTTCCTTGCAAGTGTTTGTGGTTGCCAGAGTTCAATGTTAAATCGCTGTTCTGTATTCACAGTGAATACCCCCGCACCGATGCCGAGCAGATGCGTGGAGAACCAATTACTTCACTGGTAGTCTTTAGCCCACTGGCTTAGTACGTAAGAGTCTTTAGTGCCGGGCTGCAATGTGTTTAGAGTTGTGGATGTTCTGTTGCACAGGTAAGTATCATTGAAATAAGTGTGCAGCATTTGCTGGGAGTTGCGCAAAGCACTCTTTTCTATTTCCCAGGCGCTGCCCACATTTGTAGAAGAAAAGAGAAGTGCACGCAAGCAGAAGGATACCTTTTCTGGTGAGTATGCGCTGCGTTGAAGTCTGAGTTAAGCGAGCACAGTCTAACATTGTCTTTTCTTCTTTATAGGAACTGCACAGAGTTTGTGCGAGGATCAGGGGTGAAACCGGAGCTGCTGGGCTTTCGAGTGATGATCCCGAGTGAAGATCCGATACCTGGAGCTGCTGGAGTTCCAGGGAAGAACTGAAGAGATGATCTGAAGCTGGTCCGATGAAGCGGAGACCGCACGCACATGGACAGAAGGATTCCAGGAACAGAAGCACGGTGAGCGTGTTGCTTGCATAGCATAGAGGAGACAACATGAAGCGCTGAATAGCCTCGGGGTGTGGCTCATATATCCAGCCACGCCCAACCACTAGAGCACTCAGGTAGTTCAACACACTTCCTTACTGGCCACAGGAAATTAACAGGAAGTGACATTAAAAGATGCTAGGGGATGTTGCTAAAGGCTAGGACATACTTCTATGTAGTACATGCCAAACCTGCCAAGCTCTTACCCACCTTGCCCCAGCTAAGCACCCAATATTCATGACAGTCTTCCCCCTCAACACCCTTCCTAACAATGTGTTCACTAACCTAGGCTTTGTCGGGTTGTCCTGATGAAACTTTCGTAACTATCGGGGGGCGTGTACATTTTTGCTAGGTTACCATGATCTTTCTTGCGGTCCATACCCTTTTCAGTCAATTAAATAATACAAGGTTTTTTGCACAATTTTAGAGTATAATATGCGTTTAACTTCATAATCAGGTTCTTCTTCACTGACATGTACTGGTGCCGGGGCGTGGAAATTTGGGTTCCAGGATGTACCGGTTATAGTAATGAGACATTGAACACCGGGTGTATACGCCTGTGATGTGGTAACAATAATCTCATGGCTGAAGGATTAATCACTGCCTCAATTGTATATGGGCCAATATACCTAGGCTGAAATTTCTTGGCGCCTTTCAAAGCTATATGTTTGGATGCTAACCAACCAGAATCCCCTACTTGATAGTTCGGGGCTTCTTGTCGGTGACGGTCGGCATGCCTCTTTTGCGCTTCTTTGGCTGCTTCCAAGTGTTTACATGTGTCTTTTGCTTCTTTAGAAATGCGTTTGTGTAGGGTCTTGACCGCAGGCTTTTCAACTAACTCTGGTGGATCATAAATTGATGACCTTGGGTTTCAACCATGTACGGTGAGGAATGGAGTCGCCTGAGTTGAAGTGTGCATAGAATTATTGTAGGCATATTCTGCCATCCATAAAACCTCTGTCCAGTCTTGATTTGTTTGGTAAAAAAGACAGAGCAAATACTTTTCCAGAGTTTGGTTTGTGCATTTAGTTTGCCCATCTGTTTGGGGATGGTGACTGGTAGATAGAGGAATTTCGACTCCTGCCAAGGCGCAACCTTTCCTCCAAAAATGAGACACAAACTGACTGCCTCTGTTGGACATAATTGCGGCTGAAAATCCATGTAACTTTACAATTCGGTCCAGGAAGACCTGAGCTAATTTCTGAGCCGATGGAACTCCTTTTAGTGCAATGAAATGGGCCATTTTAGAAAAAAGGTCAACTACTACAAGGATGGTATTATACCCAGAACTGGAAGGTAGATCTGTGACAAAGCCCATTGAGACAGTATGCCGAGGCGCTGGGGGAATGGCAGCAGGTTGTAAGAGACCTGCTGGTTTCTGTCTGGACGTTTTGCATTGCGCAAAACTTCACAGGTGTTGATGAAGGTGGCATCATCTTTTCGCCAGGTTGGACACCAGTAGGATTCCTCTATTTTCTTTAGAGTTTTTGTTACACACGGATGTGCTTCTAAGGGTGAGTCATGGTAATTGGACATAACTACTTTCTGGAGGACCCGCAATGGGACGTAAAGGTGGTTTTGGTGGTATGGCAGTCCATCTTGAATGCTGAACTGATTTACCTTCATATTCCAAGTTTGAATTTCCTCTCTGGACATATTCTTTTTGACTGCTTCTCGAAGTGCATCTAGCGAGGACGGACCGGTGCAGAGATTTAAAATCTTGTGACCAAGTATGAGATCTACTGGATCAGGAGTACTATAGGCCTCTTCTCCCGTACCTATGCAGGATAAGGCATCAGCCTTTCCGTTTTTTACTCCAGGTCAGTATGTTATCACAAAGTCATATTCCATCAAGAATAATGCCCAGTGAAGCTGTTTAGATGACTGGGCTTTGGCGGAGCGTAGGTATTGTAAATTCTGGTGGTCTGTGATTATGGTGATTGTATGTTTTGCCCCAAGTAAGTAGTGTCTCCATTCGCTGAGAGCGTCCTTGATCGCTAGCAATTCTTTATCGGCGACCGCATAATTTAGTTCTGCTGGGAAAAACATTTTTGACCTGAAGCTATCGGGTAGAGGCATCCTGTTTCTGGATTTTGTTGTGACAGTACAACGCCCATGGTGACACTTGAGGCATCAGTTTCTACTATGTATGGTAAATCAGGCTGCGGATGTTGCAGTATTGGGGCAGAGGTAAATTTTTCTTTTATGGCTCGAAATGCCTCTTCCGCCACTGGTGTCCACTCAAACTTTCGATGTTTGCGCAGCAAAGATGTGATGGGGTGTACTAAATGCGATAATCCAGGTATGAGGCGCCGGTTAAAATTTGCGAAACCTAGGAAACTTTGTACCCCCTTTAGGGATGTGGATGAAGGCCAGGTGAGGATCGTCTCTACCTTTCTGTTATCCATCTTGATGCCCTGCTGTGAAAGTATATACCCTAAGAACTCCACTTCGGTGACATGGAATGAGCGTTTCTCGAGTTTTGCATATAAGTGATTTTCACGTAGCTTACGAAGTACAGCTCGCACATCTGACACATGTTCTTGTTGAGTAGCTGAATAGATTAAAATGTCATTGTTGTAGACTACTACGCATACGTCTAGGAGTTCCCGTAGTACACCGTTCATGAAATGTTGGAATGTCGCCGGGGCATTGCAGAGCCCAAACGGCATTACCTGGTATTCGTACAGGCCATAACGGGTACGGAATGCAGTCTTCCATTTGTCGCCTTTTTTCATGCGCACCAGTTGATATGCACCACAGAGGTCTAATTTTGTGAAAATCCTTGCCCGCCTCACTTGGTCCTGCAGCACCGGAATCAGGGGTAATGGATATTTGTTCTTTACGGTGACTTGGTTCAATGCCCGGTATTTGATGCATGTTCTTAAGTCCCCCTCTTTTTTGGCTCCAAAAAAGAGTTGGGAGGCTGCGGGTGACTTAGAGGGTCTGATAAAACCATTGGCCAGGTACTGGTCTAGATAACTCCTCAAATGAGTATTTTCTTCTTTGGTCAAGGCATAAATCCGGCTGCAGGGCACCTGCGCCCCCGGTAGTAGGTCAATCTGGCAGTAATAAGCACGGTGCAGCGGTAGTGTGTTGGCCTGCTCTTTAGCGAAAACATCCTGGAATTCTTGGTACTCCATAGGTAAAGCTCCCAATAGACCTTATCCAGATATTATCTTTTTTGAGGCGAGTAATGGATTTCCCAAAACCTTTTCTTTACTATAAGAGGAAGCGCATTCCTTGGGGAATGTTATGGTTCTCGCCCCCCAATCAATGAGTGGGTTGTGCAGTTCCAGCCAAGATATTTCGAGAATCATTTGAAATTGGGGGCCGTGATGAGATAAAATTTGATGTTTTCCCTATGGCCGTCTTGACAAAGCAAGGTGGTTACTGTGGTACTATGTGTTACCGGACCCGAAAGGAGCAGTATTCCATCCACAGCTGTTACATTTTCAATGGAGTCTTGTGGGTGGAATGACAAACCCATTGACCTTGCCGTGTCTAATTCCAGATAGTTTCCGATCGCCCCACTATGTATAAATGCTTTGAGAGAGTGCATCTTGGTGGGTTATACTGAATTAACCAGGACCACTGGAATGGCGAAATGTGAGATCTGAGAATTCTGTTCTAAGCTCGACAAACCGACCGCTAAGTCTGCCGGGCATTGCAGTTTTCCACTTCCTTGACTTCTTTAGGGTTGTCCATATCTCCCAATGACTTCTGCTGAGGCTTTGCCGTGCAGTTTCGAAGAAAGTGACCGGACTGGCAACAATATAGACAAAGCTGTTCTTGGCACCTTCGTTCACGCTCAGCTTTAGTGAGTGGACCTTGAAGAACGCCCAATTGCATGGGCTCAGAATGTGTCTCAGTGGATTGTCGGCTGGAGGCCTCCCTGGGTCGGACGTACACTGGACTATTCTCTGATCGAACCCAATCGGCCTTACAGTTCTGCAAATGGTGGTCTAATTGCATAGCTAGATCAATATATTCGGCACAATCATCGGGGGGTTAACTACTTGTGTTAAAACATCCTTTAATTCACCATACAATCCTTGGTAAAACAATGTGATGTGTTTTTCTTCGGGCCAACCTGAACGGCAACTAGATGATTGAACGTCGCCACATACGCGATGAGATCCTGACTGCCCTGCCGCAGGGAGAGCAATTCGTCATCTAAGGCTTGGCCTTGTGTCTGATGAGTAAACAACTTTTCTGATTCGCGTTGGAAGCCAGGGTAGTTTATAATCAGTGGGTCGTCCCTATTTACTAAGGGGACTGACCAGTCTGTGGCATGCCCCCCAAGGTATGAGAGGATGAAGGCCAATCTCGCTTGGTCGGTCGGGAATAATTCGGGTTTACACACAAAGTGCAGGCGACATTGATTCATGAATGTTCCAAATTTCTTGGGGTCTCCCAGAAACCTCTCAGGGGAAGCTTCAGGAATGTTGCATGGGATCATCACTTGAACCGGAGCCACGGGTGACGATACTGAAGCCTGTGCTTGGGTAGCCCCTCTTGGCAAGGGTGCTAAGCCAGCCTGTGTCTGCAAGAGCTGCCTAGCCAACTCATCAGTCTTATCTCTATTGACCACCAGCTTTCATCTTAACGCGTTGGTTTCTGAGCAAGCTGCAGGCACCTCTGCCCACAATTCCCCTAATAATTGTGATATCCGGTCTACCTCAGAGGTCTCCATCACTCAGGCAGAGTGGTAAGAACGGCTTCATGTTCTGTCACACTCACCTGTGTCTCTGCGGGAGCAATGGCGTCTCAACCTCTTTTCCCATGTGTTTTCCCCACAACCTGATTCGGAATGTATGTCTATTGATAGAAAGGGTAAAATACACTAAGATATGGGACTAACTTAACATTCGAGCCCTCCTCCCTCTTATCCCTTGTGTTGAGGTGATTTGGCTTGGCTTTTGCCTGCTCACCTTTTGGATTAGTTGGGCGAACTCTCTGTCCTGCTCTAGCAGGGACGCTATTCTTCCTGTGCCGGAGACTTGAGGGTTTTTCCTTGGCAAGTGTTTGTGGTTGTCAGAGTTCAATGTTAAATCGCTGTTCCGTATTCACAGCGAATACCCCCGCACTGATGCCGAGCAGATGCGTGGAGAACCAGTTACTTCACTGGTAGTCTTTAGCCCACTGGCTTAGTAGGTAAGAGTCGTTAGTGCCAGGCAGAAATGTCTTTAGAGTTGTGGATGTTCTGTTACACAGGTAAGTATCATTCAAATAAGTGTGCGGCATTTGCTGGGAGTTGTGCGAAGCACTTTTTACTATCTTTCTTTTCTATTTCACAGGCGCTGCCCACGTTTTTAGAAGAAAAGAGAAGTGTGCGCAAGCAGAAGGATAGCTTTTCTGGTAAGTATGGGCTGCGTTGAAGTCTGAGTTAAGCGAGCACAGTCTAATGTTGTCTTTTCTTCTTTACAGGAGCTGCAGGGAGTTTGTGCGAGGATCCGGAGTGAAACCAAAGATGCTGCGCATTTGAGTGATGATCCTGAGCAGAGATCTGATGACTGGAGCTGCTGGAGTTCCAGCGAAGAACCAAAGAGACCGCACGCACGTGGACAGAAGGATTCCAGGAACAGAAGCGCAGTGAGCGTGTTGTTTGCACAGCATACAGGAGACAACACGAATCGCTGAATAGTCTCGGGGCGTGGCTTATATAGCCAGCCACGCCCAACCACTAGAGCGCTCAGGTAGTTCAACACACTTCCTTACTGGCCACAGAAAATGAACTGGAAGTGAGCAGGAAGTGAGCAGGAAGTGACATTAAAAGATGCTAGGTGATGATGCTAAAGGCTAGGAAATGCTTCTATGTAGTACATGCCAAACCTCCCAAGCTCTTAACCACCTTGCCCCAGCTAAGCACCCAGTATTCATGACAGTCATCCCTTGTAGATAAGCTGCTCCTAAAACAATTGTTGGGAGTCATCGCTTTCAGCAAGGCTTTATCTTGACAAGTTGTTAAGGGTCATGTATTTAACACAAGCCATTCTTTTAAATTAAGGGTCATCGTTAGTAGGAAAACGGTTGTTGAAAAATTGTTAACGGTCATCCCTCATAATGAAGCTGCTCCTTGATAAATTGCAGTGTCACCCCCTGTTGGAATCGTGCTCCTTGAAAAATTAGGATTTAACCCTGTTAACAAAGCTGCTGCTTGTAAAATTGTTAAATATCATCCCTAACATTTAACAGTGGATCCAATTCGCACGAGCTGGTCTCTCCTATCACAACATGTTTCTGACAACGTTGTTGTCAGACACAG
Organism: Ambystoma mexicanum; assembly: GCF_040938575.1. NCBI lineage: Eukaryota > Metazoa > Chordata > Amphibia > Caudata > Ambystomatidae > Ambystoma > Ambystoma mexicanum. Next base: position 654,209,474 of record NC_090933.1, on the reverse strand, counting down.
TCTCTGTATGTTGATGAATAAGGTATCTAAGTAAAGTGAATTGAAGTTTTTCAAGGTGGTTGTAAAGTGCAATCGATGGCCTGGATTCAGAAGCACGAACGTGCCTGTTGTTTTCGATACTCAGTGAAATTTTACTGACACTTTTGTACGGAATTACACAGAAATGGCAGCTCATTGACAAGTGCTATAGCACTCTCTTGGAGGAAAGCCCCTATCTGTTAAATTGTCCTGGCACTCCGACCCAAAAAGCTGCTCTCTAAAAAATTGTTCTGGCTCTCTTGATCTCTCGGCACAGAAAAAATACTATCAGAAAACTTGTCCTGTCTTCCCCTTACACTGACTGTCCTTTCTAGAAAAGCTGTTCTTTCAAAGTTTATTCTGGTTCTCCCAAATACTCTTTTGCAGACAAGTGGGTGTATGATGAACCTAAGGCCATGTTGCAACAGTTCCAAATCTGTATACTTGTTAAAATAATATGTTATCATCATTTTTGGTATATTTGAAACATTTTCAGATGCAAATATGATTTCATATTTTCATCAGCCATTGCAACTATTAATAATGATCACCTTCTTCCTCAAATATAGACAGTTTGTGTACATGGACCTAGGATTCACTGTAACCCATTTCATTGAGAAGCAATGGTTTTGGGGAAAACCTGAGATTGCTTTTCCTGAAAGAAAGGCATTGAACATTTTTGGCACAGAGCCAAGTACAAGTTTCCAACGGGATCCAGTGATGTTATCGAATGAAACATAAAGAATTACATTTTACTGAATCACAAATCAATGAAAAAATACCCAAAAAATTATAATTATATATTATATAATTATATATATTATATAATAATATAATTATATATATATATATATATATGTGTGGGGTGGGCTAAGGGGTTAACTCTGGTGGGGAGGGGTTTGGATGGGGTTTTAAACATGGGGAAATGGGGGGCTTGGGGAGGGGCCCAAAAACAATAACAATACAAAAAAATAGATATTCTTTAATTTTTAATTCGTTAAAATCACATAGATCCGTTTCCAACATGATATTTCCTAAATACCTGCTTACAGAAAACACTGTTTGGTGGGCCATGCACTATCTTACAAGATAATCTGAAAGAGCAGGCCAGAACTGCTTCTTTTCTTTTTTTTTTAAACTTAGATTTTTCAAAGGGAGTTATATTGGAGCAGAACCACGCCATAGACATTACACAAGCACATCAGATACAGTTATGATATACACATGCAAATGTAACAATAAACATAGTACGTTATGGTGATGCTGGGCGAGTAGTGTCTTCATCAGGTAACAAATTACATAGCTATAACTGGAACGGGGTCCAAATGTCCTTGGGCCGGCAGGATGATGGGACGGTTCATACAAATTGTTCCTCATTCACCATTGACAAATCTTTAAGAAAGTCAGCTCGACTAGGTCCCCCTGCGGATTTCCAGCATTTCTAGATACATTGTTTTGCAACAACACATGAGATATTAAAAGGTCGCCTTGTGGTTTCTGCCACCTTAACAATATCCCCAAACTGGTATTTTAGTGGAGACGGGGATGCAGGGATTGTCATGATTTCCTCTAGGAGTTCTGCAACTTACCTCCAAAATTCAATCACCAAGGGGCACGCTCAGTACATGTGGTATGCATCTGCGTTTGGTGCATCACATTTTAGGCATTTCCCCGTACAGCCACCCACAAATTTGGTTAGCTTAGCCGGAGTATAGTGAAGTTGATTAAATATCTTAAATTGAATCAGTCGTAGCCCCCAGTTCATGGATGCAGTTTTAGTGAGTTGGCAGCATCGGAGCCATAAAGTTTAATTTATTTCAATACCCAAGTCCCGTTTGTTAGGGAGAATTCTCTGTTTAGGCTGGATTTCCTAACCTAGTGAGTCCCCCAGCAGCTTTGCTGGATTTCTGGAGTTTGTTTTTTCTCCTGCCAAGAGTGAGACTCTTTTTTTCTCCCACTCTTGGACATGATTTGTGGTGTTCCTTTGAATGTTACTGTGTTTTATGGGCTATGGGGTCTTTTACTCCACAGGGTCTCATGTGTTTTAACTATGTGTGTTACACAGCACCCTCCGTGCAGTAACACAGGGGTGTCATAGTGACCCCCACCATAGACTCCATACCCTGGGACTGACTACTGTCTCCCAGGGCATGTAAAGTCACCATTGGCTTTACTAGTCCCAAATTACTAACAGAACCAGTACAAACCATCATATTGTGGATATACTGGTAGGGGCAATTCGATTGCCCCTGGGTCTGTTGTTCGAGGGGGCAGTGTCCCGTCCCCCCTCGTCGAGTTTTGGCTGGTGGCAGTGGATACTACTTTTCATATTCAACCGCGAATATATCTCTATGGGATTTTCCCATTGTTCTGGGCTAATACTTTTTAACATAGCCTCTAACATACCGCCGGTTTATTTATTTAATATTAATTCACTGGTTGGTATTTTCTGCCAAAACTCGGTTTTAAAATGGCGTTTGTGTTCGCCTTTGTAACTCCAAACCAAAGGTCGAGCCCTTTGTTCCACTTTTGGCGGGCTTCTGCTCAGAAGCCCTCCAGAGAGGTGCCACTTTGTCTGAGTACCACAGGGGGTGTGGGAGGGGGTTTAGACACCTTGGACCAGGTTGCCTTGACAACTCAGGTCACACTCGTGTGTGATTGGCCCAAGTGGTGAGCCACCCCGCTCACCACTTAGCATGTTTGATTGACAGCTAGGCTGAATGAATGGGGGTTTCTTGCATAAAAGCAGGCTTTGGGGACTGGAACTTCAGAAGTCGCCACAGGACCTGAAAATCCGAAGAAGGAGAAGCTGAGCCAACCTGCTATGATGACACCACCGGTGGAGCCCTGCTGAATCGACTCACCACTTCCCAACGATAGAGGAGATCTCCCTGCTGGAGAGTCTTCTTCCCTTGACTGGTGGGCACAACCAGTTTGCTTTCTTCTTTGCATCCCAGGACGTCCAGTGGTCGAATTGCCCATGCCAAGCACTCCGGCAGCCGGATAGCCACGTAACCCTGTACCGCGAATAAAAGGACCGCTCCTTTTAATCGAGAACTCCGTGGCTGGTTTCTTCCCTGGCAGTGCAACAGACTCCTGTTTTCCTCCACGACGAGATCCTCTCTTCCCCCGGACGAAGCACTGACTTGCACCCGCTGCCAGGAACAACTGCCCCCGCTGGAGCGTTCTCACCATTTTAAGGTACCGTGTCCTCCAGGCCTACCTTTCTAAAGATTGCTACAAGGTAATAATAATCCCTTAACCTTCTGGACTGGGCTGGCCGTCTTGACCATCTAACTGGTCCCTTTCTTTGGTCCAACTCTTTTACGAACCTTTTGCGAGACTTTTTGTGCACTTTCAACCGTGTGACCTTGGACACATTTTCGACCGGAGCCTCTTAAAGTGGGTCCAGCCTTTTGTACTTTGACTCTTCGGTTTTAACCAGCCTTTTCATCCTATACTGTTGTTCTAAAAGTGTTGGGATCTGTTGCTATCTTTGCTCTGCCTTTCTCTCCCTTTTTAACTGATTGAATAGAGTGTCATCTGCGTTAAGCGCTCACCGCTGTCTGAAAATAAGTGTTGCTTTAACTAAGAGTTGTCTATTAATCGTTGAAGGGAGTGTATATCTTTTAGTAACCGTGTTTCTGAACTGCTTAACACTTAGTGCCAGTGTGTTTATTAGGTGTGCTTTTAAATAAATAATTATATCTCTTTTACACCAAGCTCTGGTCAGTGTTTGCTTGTTCTACTGTGTTCTTTTGACCTATTGTGAATACTCTGTATACTGCCTAACTCTTCTTGAGAGAAGTCTGACTGCTCAGCCACAGCTACCAGGTAAATCTGGGTGGTACAGACTGCTACCAATTGGGTTTACTGCCAACCACCTATAGTCTTAAATCTTTTGCAGTGGTCCCAGAGGGAACTGCACAGGTTTCTGCCTAACACCATTCCCAGACCTCTTGAATGGTGTTGCTGTCATGGGCGCTACTCCCGAGGGGCCAGGACTGGCCCTGCGCCCTCGGAAGCAGACCCGTCTTCCACTACTCCGGACCCAGCAGACCCCTACAGGGGCCCTTTGGACCGTGTCCTGGCGCCTTTGGCGCCAGGCTCATGAAGGATTTCAGTCCCGGCGCCATAGGCTCATATTGATAAACAGTGTAATAATGCTTGGGTGGACTTACCTGAGGCAGACCATGCTGCATATTTACCCAGAACAATCCAGTCTGGTTGAAGTCCCCAGCCATCAGGGCTGGGAGGAACTATTCCCTCCATTCAGGAACTCTTTTCTTACCTGGGTGGAACCGGTGGAAGAACACACACTGGAAGCACTTCTCTGCTATTTAAACCACGCCCGATGGAAAACACGTGCTTCGCGTTATTCTGCAGCAGCAGCAGGACGCTCACCGAGTCGGCTCCTGTATTCCAGGTCCAGAGTCATCTTCAGCTTCCGCGCAGCAACCTGTGGATGAAGAAAGACACAGAACAATACTTACCAGATCCCGGAATCCAGTCACCGGCAAAACCTGCAAAGAATAAACATAAGGTTAGAAAAGTGCAACTCGCTCGCAGCCGCGCCCGCTTACCTGATCCATCCGTGATTGCAACGGAGCTAACCGCGGCCTTCTCTTCGGCAGATTCTCTGCACCTGAAAGGCAAAGGACATAATTAAAAAGGGGTTCGGGTGAAGGCAGTCGCATTCATCTTAAGTTACCAGTTTTTGCACGCGCAGAAGCGGCCGCATCAACCGCAGCATCCCGGCACCTGAAAACTAGAAAAAGGACATTATTAGAGGGGCCATTAAAAGCGGCCAACGATCATTATACTTACGTGCATCGGCACGTGCAACGGCAACGGAAAACTATGCCCACAGCATCCCGAGGCCTGAAACAAAGGAAAAGGGACATTATTGAGGTGCCCATCTTTTAAAGCCTAAAGACTACAGTATACTTACAGGCATCCGCTCGTGCAGTAACGGCGGCATCACTCTTCGGCATCCCAGCACCAGTGCCACAACTAAGGCCGCAAAAGACTTGAGCCTCAACACTGAACTCATCCAGTGACGTAACTGGAATCCACGCACCCCTGCACCAGACGCAGGATGGAGAGCTCAGCATTTATACGCCTAAGGTGAGAGCTCGCCGAGACAAGTAGAAAGCTAGGCTGTGGGAGAAACTGGCGATTGGTGGGAGAAGGAATCCCATCAAACGGTGATTAACCCTTTTTCTTCCACCTGCAGAAAACTTACCCTGCAAGTCAGACATTCGATAAGAGGAAGCCCAGTCCTGAGAGTCGTCCGAGCTCTACGCTTCTCAATTGAAGAAACGATAGCAGCCCAGCTGGGATCAGCGCCTCCGTGGGAAGCAGGTGAGCGTTACAGTTGCGTGAAGTGGAGTGCGACTGCACCAAGGAATATAGCATCAAGACCCCATTCCTCTGCCCACCGGTGGGCATCATAGCTCTTATACATTCACGGGTTGGGGGCTCCAAGGGAAATGATGGCCATTTAGCAGCAAATGCGACCTTCATTTGGTGAAATTGAAAGCGTTTGAGTTGCCCATCACCCACCGTCTAAACAAGGTCCCCAAGTTCACAGTATGTACCTCCGGTAACATATTGCCATTTGAAAGAGTTTGTCTGGGTCCCATGACTCTTGTAAAGCCCTGTCAAATGTAGCCCAATATTGGGGAAGTTCCATAGGGGGATTCCTGGGTCGTATGTGGTCTCCAGTCCAATCCTCTTGTATATCTTGGACCATGCATGTGTGGTGGTGCTTATTGTCTCAAATGAGCAAGTGGCTTTGTATTTAGATCAAAAGATGACTGAGCGTATATCATTGGGGGAAGAAGCATGTTTCTCTAAGGGAATGTGTGTGGCTGTGTCATCAGCGTTGAACCAGTGTTTTGAAAATTGCGCCTGAGATGCTAAGTAGTATAACTCAAAGTCGGGGCAGAGATGCTGCCATTTGAGAACTTTTCCACCATTTTGGCCCACCCCAACCTAGCTGTCTTTCCACCCCAAACAAAGGAGGTGGCAAGTGACTGCCGTTTTGCAAAGAAGGCCTTTCTGGGCCAAATCAGGTTTTACCGAAGTAATATAGTAGCTTGGGCAGGATCACCACCTTAAGAAGGGCCACTCGGCCGTACAGGGAAATGGGAAGGTTAGCCCATAATTGAAATTTGACGGCCAGATTCTGCAGCATTTCTCCATGGTTTTGCATATAGAGTGTGTTTGTCCCTGGATCCCATTATTCCTAGGTAGCAAACCTGTGTGGGAGCCCATTGAAACCCACTTATTCCAGATAAATCACTGGTGCCAGGAGTCAGTGGAAACAATTCAGATTTTGACACATTGATCCTGTACCCAGAGTAGTCAGAGAATGTGTGTATGTCAGTCATGATAGGTTCCATTTTCTCTTGCGGCTTGTGGATGTACAACAGGGTGTCATCAGTGTATAGGGATATAATCTGCGGGGTCGCATCATCCTGAGTCCCCTGTGGGAATGGTTCTTCCGTACATATTCTGCCATAGGTTCTATGGTGAGTGCGAACAGGATGGGAGAGAAAGGGCATCCCTGTCGGGTACCTCTGTTTAACATGAATATGGGCGACATGGTGCTGTTGGTGAGGACTCTAGCTGTCAGTTTCGTGTACAGTAGGCGAATGCTCTTAACAAAATATCGGCCCAGCTCGAACCGCTCCAGAACCAGGAATAGGTAGGACCAGGAGACCGAATCGAAAGCCTTTTCGGCGTCTAGTGCTGTGATGGCTGCATTTGCGTTTGTGTCAATCTGTGCCATCACACCAAAGAGGCGTCTTAGGTTCAAGGCTGTGGATCGAGTGGACTGCTTCTTTTCTCTCAAGCTCTTGAATGGATCTGTGTCAAATGGTGTGACACATCCAATGAGATGGCTGTCAACAGTGCACTCTATAGAGCATTTCCTTGGCAACAATAATGCTCTCCCATGGGGACATGAGTAGCTTGTCCCAAAAGGTTTTCATAACATGTACTGTTTGTTGTGTCTGGTTTGAAGTACTTTCTACCATCTGAGCTTGTATTCCTGCTAGATGTTGGGTGGAATGGTGGGTTGTAAACACTCATCTGCCAAGCCTTCCATGTCTTCCAGTACTATAGAACTCACTGAGGGTCAGTCGTTTCTCAAAGAAATGAGCTTGGGGTAGATCTCTGTCTTCGGCTTGGGCCTCCCTCTGGAACAGCATCCCTGCCACTCGAAAACTTGAGGAGAACCATCTCATGTTCTAGAAGCACCTCAAGTCCTTCCTCTTTGCTTCTGCTTTCCCCCCCTCTATTCCCTTCCGATTCTACTTTCCCTCGGTACCTTCCACATGGACACCCATGTTCTCCGGGTCCACGTACCTGCTCATCTTGCCACCCTCACGCACTGCCTCCGGCCCACCCCTTGCACTTGGGTCTGTATCTGTGCCCATAAAGGCCCCCCTTTTTATTTTCTTCCTGCACTTATCATACCTACCCAGCCTGCTGCCTTAAATCCAACACTTGCCACTTGCTGGCTGCACTCCCTTTGTTTGTTGCCTTTTATTTATTAATTTATTATTATTTATGCTTTCTCCTCCTCGTTCTGCACTCTCCTTTTGTTCCCCCTTCCATGCACTTCTCCCCCTCCCCCTCTACCATGCACTTGCGCGTTCTCAATGTCACTGGGCCTAGTACGTTTGTTGTTTTTTTCCACCCTGTTCTCCGTCCCTTGCCTTGTCACACTCTAAAACACTTGTGTATGAACGCGATAGAAATAAAATATCAATCAGTCAACTACGCCTTAATAACTGTATTGTGTTACAATGTTTGCTGACTTTTAATATTTACCTAGGTGTGCACACAGTCCGATGTCTATGTGCCTCCCAAAATACTTCTTCTGTGCTAGATGTCTTAGCCCAGAAAGGAGTGAGGGGATCTCGCTCTATACACACAATTAGACCTAGTTCATCAAAAGTAAAATTCTAGGAGCATTTACACTTTTGAAATATTCCCTAACTTCTCAGGATGCACAATCAATTTTTATATTCCCACCCCTGCATACTTACAAATAACAGGGGCTTGAGTTTATATCTATTTACCTTTATAGTATTGCTCCCCTCAGGATTATTTTCCTTTATATCATACTTACAAATGCCTTTCTTTTGGCTGTCTCACAGACAGGTGGGCACACTCTTAAATATTGTTTAAACTCTGCCCCTCTATGAACTGGTGGGCATTAGTCTGCAAGATGTTATCATCTTCCCTCCACAGCCTGTCTGCTGTCTCTTCCAATTAAGAAGGCCTGGGACTTAAGCTCCTGGTAGTGTTCGGCTAATAAACGGCACAAATTGATACATTAAACTTGGGAATCTCCTTTATACCAACCAACTCCACCACTTTTTTTGAAGAAGAAGTTAATTTGTTTAAATTAATAAGGAAGATGGAGCTAAAAGTATTTTTCCATAACATCGAAGATAACCTACAACCCAGAGACACACCTAGGTACTTGGAGATGAAAAATAAGAGCACCTTTCACCCTCAGGTGAACCATCCTTTAATAAACTTGTTTAAACAAAAAACGATGAAGGATCTTAAACGCATAAAGTATGTACCCTCCAAAAAATGTAACATCAGGAAACATCAACTCAAGCTCATAAAACAACTGGCGGAAGACAATACCCTCATGCTCAAACAAGCGGACAAAGGGGGTGCCCTGGTTCTCATGGACACCACACTCTACGACAAGGGATGCATGAAACTTCTGGAAGATAGTCGTACCTATAAACTACTGGACAATGACCCAGGATTAGGAACAATGGCTATTATCCAAACAACAGTTGATAAAGCTGAAACCATGAACTGGATTTCAGAGAAAACAGCAGACTACCTAATCCAAAAAAAACAGTCACCCCAGTATTTTATGGTCTCCCAAAAATACATAAGAATACATAAGAATGCCAGAGACCCACCATTTCGCCCAATAGTTGCAGAAACGGACAGCATTTTTTAACCTCTTGCCATTTACCTAGATACTGCTCTTCAACCATTGGTTCAATCAATAAGTACATATCTCAAAGATACCACACATTTCTTAAGAGCCTTACATTCACTACATTCACTACATTGCGCACGCGCAAGTGATGTCACAGGACCCATTTACCATATATAAACAGAGTAGCAGACGAGGCGGTCGGAAAGCTGCAGTTCCTGACCGCGTCTCTGCATCAGATCCCGGATCAAGTAAGTTTAGATGTATGGGTAACCTCTCCTATACTCCCCTAACCCCCCCTTTCTCTATATTTATTTTTCACACTTTACTTTACCTTAGGAGACTGTTATCATCCTTACCCCAAGAAAACCAGGTTCTGGCTATTGCACTGGACTACGTGGCGTGCACTGTCTGACCCAGTTCTAGAGTTTTCTCATAAAGACTCTTTGAAGATGGGTGAGTCCATTCTTCGTTCTCTTTACGTTACATGTATCTGGCATGACTAGGTTTTTTACATATACAGTGGGAATGGGACACAACATCAGCATTTTAGCCTTAAAAACAACTTTCTCCTTGTTACAACATGGAAAACTGGCGAGTTTTTCCGTATAACAAACACCCAACATAAGCTTCATCTCCCTTTAATGTTGGATTTTTTGATGATGATTGAGACTATAAGTATAATCAGAAAACAAAGGGATTGTGGGGGTAGGGCCCTATTCGGGAGTGCGCACACCTGGAAGTCTAAATGGATGATCAGATCAGATATTGGTAAAGCTGCTGTCGTGTGGATGGTGAGGTGATCTCCCACTATCACCTGGACTAAAACAAATTGTAAAGGGTAACCATCTGCACAGGCTGCGCTTGTTACCTGTAGTATGCTCACTAGGTGTGATAAGTTTGAACAGAGTGGATGAGGAGTGTTCACAAAAAAAGACACAACTGATTTATGGTGCAATTGATTAGTGAATCAAAGAGCCCAGCTTTAATTCCTCAAGTCAATACTAGGACATTTTGATTTAAAGTGCCCCAAAAACAAATGATACATTCTTGGTACACATGGGTACACATTTCATGTAAGGAGCTTAATACTAAAAACAGATAAGTGCCGGGCAGTGTCCTGCCGGGCAGTGTCCAAAAAAAAGTACATGCATATAATGCCAAAAGTACAGAAAATACCAAACAAATGTCAAAAAATGCAGAAAATGGCTCAGATGTCAAGAAATACAGAAAATGCCGTCAGGAAATGCGAAAAAATGCCAACACGTGTTTCAACCTATGAGGTCGTCATCAGGGCATATAGATACATATAGTACATTGGGCTATAGTGCTGATGCTAAATCCTGAACTGTGTTCATATTAGAAACCTGCCAGGGGGGGGGGAAGGGTGTCAAAGCAAGGAGCAATTGGAAATGGGAGAGAAAAGAAGAAAAAAGAAGAAAAACATACTGTTTAAATTACTGCGTGCATAGCATGACTCTGAAGGTAAGTATGTAGGCTATGAAAAATAAAGCATACCTTATTGTAATTGTTCTCTGTCAAACTATAGAAAAAATGGAGCAACGGACGGTTCCAAAAGCATGTTACTGGTCAGTTCAGTGTACTGTGAAATATAAAGCAAATAGAGCGTATTTAATCTATTCAGAAAAGCTTACTTAGGTAGATAATATAATCTACCTAAGCCCCCATTGCAATCCCCCTACTTTGTGAGTAGTAATTACCATTGAAGAGAAACTGGTTGTGTGAGAGAGTAAATTCTAGGAAGTTTTTAATCATCTGAACATGTGTGTAATGAGAAGCAGAAAAAGTTCTAAAGGTAAAGTCAATCGTATCCAAGGCCAGTTTATGTTGGATATTGGACAGGATAGCTGGCTTTCTACCAAGTCCAAACCAATAGGCTTCTATAAATGCGGCTCTTGCAATTTCTGTTATCATGCCCTAGCACCAACCCAAACTTTTAGTTGTCACAATGGCCTCCAAACCAAAATATCTGACTTTATCAATTGTAGAACGAAATATGTTGTTTATGCTATTATATGTGTTTGTAAGAAAGTGTATATTGGGAGTACGATTAGAGAAGTACGTTTCAGGATCCGGGAACACCTTAATCATCTTAGTAGTCAGGACACGAGACTTCCCCTGGCCTCCCACTGGCAGAAACATCATCAACTGGACAATACTAAAGACATCAAATTTATTGGATTACAACACATCAAACAACATCAGAGAGGTGGCAACAGAGAACTGACCCTACGGCAGCAGGAAGCAAGAATGATCTGCAAATTACGCTGTTTATCGCTTGGTCTGAACCAAGATTCCGAACTTAATGTGTTTTTATAAATCAGGAGTCGGTCTGGTGGTACAGCAATCTAACTTTGTGGCTTCCTTCAGATTACTGGTATGACTTGCAATCCATGCAGATTTCTATAAATGTTGAACACTTTCAGACTTAGAGGTTTACCACTTCTGTGCTCCGACTGGGTAACTCTTGAGAATCCAAACGCACTGCCTAACAAGAACACACTTGATCATATATTTTTGACTTTGTCACCCATGACATGTCCTTATACACATTTTTTATACATATTTCTTATATCAACACCACAAAAAGTACCTTGCCTAATCCAATTAATACTACAAGACACAAGTGTGATGGCACCCGTACACATAACTCATTTACTGGTTCCCCAGCCCAAGTTACATACTATAATAGATCTATCTGTTGTATTTTTACCCGCAACGGCTAATCTTTACTTTCCATACCAATACTTCCAGTTCCCAAAAATATATTCTCTTCTCAGCGGATAACTGAATATCCAACACCCTCAAATCAAACCCCAGCGCTCGGTGCCTGTTGGCAATAATTTTCCTTTATATCATAAATGTGGCAACAACTCTCTTTGCGTTTAAGCCAACATTGGCTTTCAATATCTTTGAACTTTTTTGGTACTTATTGCTTATCAGGTGCAACAGTCTGTGCAACACGCACCTTTTTGTTAAAAAACAATTTGAAGCCGGTTTGGAATATGTATCAGTTCTCTAACATGTCATATTTTGTTTAATAATTGCATATTAAACAATCACGGGTTTTCACTAGCAGGCACACATGTTAGCTTTATTGTCCCACCAGATGCAGCATTCACAACTTTGATTTAGCACTTCACGGAATGACCAGCTTTTTTCTGCCTTCCGGCTTGGTTCGTGAGTCTTAGCAACCAGGTCAGGTGACTATGTCACCTGACTGACCCTGCAGAGGTTACTATAGTAACCCCTCGTAACTGGAATTGCCTTCAGCACTTGAGAAACTGCCTGCCACGGAGCACGTCTAATTTACAAGCCGGTAAGCATTTATTATCGCATTTAGCAACTTACACGGCTCGCATTTAAACCCATCTCACATAAACACAGTGTTATATTCATTTCACAGATTACGGCCAGATATCCGGAATCAGCACACCCAACACGAACCTGTTTACTGCATTATTGCCACACTAACGGCATTTCTGACGAGCAATATATCACGACCTGTCTAGAAGTAAAGGTAATAACTTTTTGCCTTTCATTTATTGCACATGATACTAACAATTGGTGATTATATTATCTACCTAAGTAAGCTTTTCTGAATAGATTAAATACGCTCTATTTGCTTTATATTTCACAGTACACTGAACTGACCAGTAACATGCTTTTGGAACCGTCCGTTGCTCCATTTTTTCTATAGTTTGACAGAGAACAATTACAATAAGGTATGCTTTATTTTTCATAGCCTACATACTTACCTTCAGAGTCATGCAATGCACAGAGTAATTTAAACAGTATGTTTTTCTTCTTTTTTCTTCTTTTCTCTCCCATTTCCAATTGCTCCTTGCTTTGACACCCTTCCCCCCCCCCCCCCTGGCAGGTTTCTAATATGAACACAGTTCAGGATTTAGCATCAGCACTATAGCCCAATGTACTATATGTATCTATATGCCCTGATGACGACCTCATAGGTTGAAACACGTGTTGGCATTTTTTCGCATTTCCTGACGGCATTTTCTGTATTTCTTGACATCTGAGGCATTTTCTGCATTTTCTGACATTTGTTTGGTATTTTCTGTACTTTTGGCATTATATGCATGTACTTTGTTTTGGACACTGCCTGGCAGGACACTGCCCGGCACTTATCTGTTTTTAGTATTAAGCTCCTTACATGAAATGTGTACCCATGTGTACCAAGAATGTATCATTTGTTTTTGGGGCACTTTAAATCAAAATGTCCTAGTATTGACTTGAGGAATTAAAGCTGGGCTCTTTGATTCACTAATCAATTGCACCATAAATCAGTTGTGTCTTTTTTTGTGAACACTCCTCATCCACTCTGTTCAAACTTATCACACCTAGTGAGCATACTACATTTAACAAGCGCAGCCTGTGCAGATGGTTACCCTTTACAATAAGTATAATCAGGTTACCAATAACACAAGTAATGTGCTAACCATCTTAGATTATTGTCAACTTTTGTTTATAACTTCAATTTGATGTGTTGAAACGATATTTTAAGGTGATTCTCTTTTGAAAAATAGGTAATCTGTCTAATCTATTATCCATATATGTTCTTTATAGATGATTGTGAAAATTATTTTGAAATTTAAGCCCCTGATGAAGAGAAAATGAATCTCGAAACACGTTGGGCGAACAGAAAAAATCATTAAAAAGGAGAAGACCATATTTCTCTAAAGAAAACGGCCTATTGAATTTTCTTTATGCAGACATCTTTTTTATGAATTTTTTTATGTAATTTAACATATTTGAATTTTCAGAGACGCTAAACCCATTTCTCATTACTCTCATAATTGTATGATTAAATCTATTTAGGCCTTAAGGCCTCTTCGAAAGTGTGCAGGGGACGCAGTTGTCCATAACTTGGATTTCATTGTGTTCTCCAGTGTTCCGCTAATAATCCATCAATGGTATCAAAAGGACAGCAATATATTCCATTTCCTGCCTGTTGTTATCAATTCTCTTTTCTCTCCTTCCTCTTCTCCATCAGTCACTGAATGAGCAAGGTAGTCTGTCCAGAATCTATGAGTTTGACCTTTAATAGAACAGAAAACACTCTTTGTTGAGGTGTGTATAATTTCTTAAATCTAATTGGTCAATGTATGTGATTGGACAGTGTTCCAAAAGTGACATCACATTTTACCTTTCCGCTACATGGTCAGGTTTCCCTCCCATTTGATGTGGTACCATCTTGGAGATTTCCGGATAAAACAAGAGTAACTTTCTCAAACAGCATATTCCACACACATAGGGCTTCATTACGAGTTGGCCAGTACAGGAAAAAGTGTGCCGGTAAGCTCACCGGCACCCTTGTTTCTGGATTGGCAAACTCTGAATTCACCTTCCGTGGCCGCTGTACCCGTCGGGTCTGATCCTGGCGGGTGCTGCGGCCATGGTAGGCAGACTGTGCACGGACACACCGGCATCGTTGCTAATGATTCTGGTGCTTCCGTGTCCCCACTCCCTTAGAGTCCAAGAGGACAATATGGGAATGGGACTTACAATTTGCCAGCGCCTGACTTCCCGGCCCGCTGTAAGTCAGGCGCTGATAAATTATTACAGGTCGGGCAGCAACCCGTAATGAGGCCCATAGTCATTTTACCAATCTGGTCATCAGATTTCTTTTTATATTGATACAACTTTGTGTGAATGAATAAAACATTTTGGGTTTTTAATTCTCATGCACATGTATGCATAAAATATGTTCCATCTCAATTTAACGGGCTAGCCAATAAGGATGGCAGGATATATGAGTCACTGGCATTCACCGTTTCTGTGCAACAAAATATGAATTTGCCTAATTTACATTATTTAATTTAGTGAAAATAAAATTGCAACATTTAAATTTTGGGTCTTTAAAGCTAAACATTAAAGCATGCTCTGTATGAGATTCTTGTTTAGTTAGCAACATAAAAATTAATACATTGCCATTTTTTTCTCTCATCCACTTTATAAAAAAATGCATGGCCGTCTTAGATTTTCTGCCCGGTAACCTAAACATTTGGTGTCCATGCTGGTAGTTCAGAGTTGGAGTATTTATGACCCATTGGACTATTGCTATGGTAAAATCCTTAGTTTAAGCTGCTATAAGGGCGGTCCCAGGGCCTGGATGGCCTTTTGAAGCAGCCCTCCAGTCCCAAAAAGTATTACATTTCTTCATTCATGAAAGGCCTGGCTCGTAGTGATAATGTAGTGATTGTGATAGTGATTGTGCACCCTGAGACCCTTGGGCATGTGGTACGCTATAACAATTAAATAATAATAATACTACTAATAATAATATCAATAATAATAATAATAATGATGATAATAATAATAATAATAATAATAATAATAATAATAACAGATTAGCTGAGAGAACAACGGATTAAGCTGAATTCATTGTAAATTTAAGATGTTAAACCCAAGCACAAAGACAAATGCATGCTCTAAATGTGACACTAAAGGCCTGATTCATGGAATGGGGTGCAGAAGTGGTGCAAGAGCCGCGTGGCGAGAAGAACCCTGCGCGCGCTATGGCGCATCCACAAATATGCGTGGCACACGTATTCATGGATTTCAAGATGCATTACTAGCCATCGCACAAGTAACAACAAGCTACGTGAGGAATGCCCTCAACACGCCCCCACTCTCAACAAAAAACAAGTTAAAGGACTAACACAGCACAAGCCTCTGCGGCATCCCTGGGCCAGCATCCTGCACCCCAGAGAAAACGCACGACAGAACCTTGCAATCTCAGGCCATACCCCAGTGAAACTGCGCGGTAAAAAAACCTTGCAATCCCAGGCCGCACCTCAGAGAAAACGCGTTATAAAACCTTGCTATCCCAGGCCATACCCCAGCAAAATCATGTGACAAAACCTTGCAATCCCAGACTGCACCCCAGAGAAAACCGCGTGACAATACCTCCCTATCCCAGGCCGTACCCCAGCGAAATCGTGTGACAAAACCTCGCAATCCCAGGCCGCACCCCAGAGAAAGCATGCAACAAAACTTTGCAATCCGAGGCTGCACCCCATGAAAACGTGAGCCCTCCCTCGCAAGCCCAGCCTGTACCCCAGCAGAATTCCACAACAAAACCTTGTAATCCTCGTCCGCACCCATGAGAAAACACGTGCCCTCCCTCGTAAGCACAGCCCGTACCCTAGCAAAACTGTGCACCCCCTCATAAGTGTAGGCTACACCACTTACACAAATGTGAGTTCCCCTCTACACCCTCGGCACCCATCCTGTCCACATACCCCCTCTACTGCACATGAACCACTGTAGTCCACACACCAGTCCCCTTCACCTGTGACACCCCCCACAGGCAGTCCCCTCCACAAGGGATACTCCCACAGGCAGCCCACTCCAGAAGGGACACCCCCCACAGGCTGCCCTCTCCAGAAGGGACACCCCACACAGGCAGCCCCCTCCAGAAGGGACATCCCCCACAGGCAACCCCCTCCAGAAGGGAAACCACCCCCAGCCCCTCACCTTGACACCCCCAACAGGCAGCCCCCTCCAGACAGGACACCACTCCAAAGCCCCCCTCACCTGTGACACCCCCCACAGGCAGCCCCATCCAGAAGGAAAAACCCCCACAGGCAGCTCCCTTCAGACGGGCACCACCCCCAGCTCTCCTCACCCGTGAAACCCCCCACAGGCAGGTCCCACCAGAAGGGACATTCCCCACAGGTAGCCCCCTCCAGAAGGGAAACCACCAGCCCCTCACCTTGACTCCCCCCACAGGCAGCCCCCTCCAGACAGAACAACAACCCCAGCCCCACACCTGTGACACCCCCCCAAAGGGCCACCCTGCCACAGGAAGCCCCCTCCAGATGGGACACCACCCCATGCCCCCTCACATGTGACACCTCCACAGGCAGCCCCCTCCAGAAGGGACACCCCCCACAGGCAGCCCCCTTCAGATGGGACACCCCCCACAAGCAGCCCCCTCCAGTAGGGACTGCCCCCACAGGCAGCCCTCTCCAGACAGGACACCATTCAGGGGCAGCCCCCTCCAGATGGGACACCCAACCAGGCAGCCCCCTCCAGATGGGACACCCCCCACAGGCAGCCCCCTCCAGAAGGGACACCCCCCACAGGCAGCCCCCTCCAGAAGGGACACCCCCACCGGCAGCCCCCTCCAGATGGGACACCCCTCACAGGCAGACCCATCCAGAAGGGACACCACCCACAGGCAGCCCCTCCAGGCGGGACACCACCCAACAGCCCCCCTCCCCTGTGAGAACCCCACAGGCAGCCCCCTTCAGAAGAGACACCCCCCACAGGGAGCCCCTTCCAGATGGGACCCCACCCCCAAGCACCCTTCAGCTGTGACACCCCCCACAGACTGCCCTCCTCCAGAAAGGACACCACTCCTCAGCACCGCTCACCTGTGACAGCCCCCAGAGGCAGCCCCCTCCAGAAGGGACACCCCCCCACATGCAGCCCCCTCCAAATGGGACACCACCCCCAGACCACCTCACCTGTGACAGCCCCCACAGACAGCCCCCTCCAGAAGGGACACCCCCCACAGGCAGCCCCCTCCAGACAGAACAACAACCCTAGCCCCCACACATGTGTCACCCCCCAAAGGGCCACCCTGCCACAGGAAGCCCCCTCCAGATGGGACACCACCCCATGCCCCCTCACATGTGACACCTCCACAGGCAGCCCCCTCCAGAACGGACACCCCCCACAGGCAGCCCCCTCCAGATGGGACACCCCCCACAAGCAGCCCCCTCCAGAAGGGACTGCCCCCACAGGCAGCCCTCTCCAGACGGGACACCCTCCACGGGCAGCCCCCTCCAGATGGGACACCCACCCAGGCAGCCCCCTCCAGATGGGACACCCCCCACAGGCACCCCCCCCCAGAAGGGACACCCCCCACAGGCAGCCCCCTCCAGACAGGACACCACTCCAAAGCCCCCTTCACCTGTGACATCCCCCACAGGCAGCCCCATCCAGAAGGAAAACCCCCCACAGGCAGCCCCTTTCAGACGGCACCACCCCCAGCTCCCCTCACCTTTGACAACCCCACAGGTAGCCCCCTCCAGAAGGGACACCCCCACCGGCAGCCCCCTCCAGATGGGACACCCCTCACAGGCAGCCCCATCCAGAAGGGACACCACCCACAGGCAGCCCCCTCCAGATGGGACACCACCCCACAGCCCCCCTCACCTGTGAGAACCCCACAGGCAGCCCCCTCCAGATGGGACACCCCTCACAGGCAGCCCCATCCAGAAGGGACACCCCCCACAGGGAGCCCCTTCCAGATGGGACACCACCCCCAAGCACTCTTCAGCTGTGACACCCCCACAGACAGCCCTCCTCCAGAAAGGACACCACTCCTCAGCCCCACTCACCTGTGACACCCCCGACAGGCAGCCCCCTCCAGAAGGGACACCACCCACATGCAGCCGCCTCCAAATGGGACACCTCCCCAGACCACCTCACCTCTGACACCCCCCACAGGCAGCCCCATCCAGACAGAACAACAACCCCAGCCCCCACACCTGTGACACCCCCCAAAGGGCCACCCTGCCACAGGAAGCCCCCTCCAAATGGGACACCACCCCACGCCCCCTCACATGTGACACCTCCACAGGCAGCCCCCTCCAGAAGGGACACCCCCACAGGTAGCCCCCGCCAGATGGGACACCCCCCACAGGCAGCCCCCTCCAGACGGGACACCCCCCACAAGCAGCCCCCTCCAGAAGGGACTGCCCCCACAGGCAGCCCTCTCCAGACTGGACACCCTCCATGGGCAGCCCCCTCCAGATGGGACACCCCATCCAGGCAGCCGCCTCCAGATGGGACACCCCCCACAGGCAGCCCCCTCCAGAAGGGACACCCCCCACAGGCAGCCCCCTCCAGATGGGACACCACCCTCCAACCCCCGTCACCTGTGACACCCCCTACAGACAGCCCCCTCCAGCCGGGACACCCCCACAGGCAGCCCCCTCCAGAAGGGACACCCCCCCACAGACAGCCCTGTCCAGAAGAGACACCCCCCACAGGCAGCCCCCTCCAGACTGGACAACACACCCCAGTCCTCCACACCTGTGACACCCCCCACAGGCAGCCTCTTCGAGAAGGGCCACCCCCCCACAGGCAGCCCCCTCCAGGTGGGATACCACCCCACACCCCCTCACCTGTGACACCTCCACAGGCAGCCCCCTCCAGAAGGGACACCATTCACAGGCATCCCCCTCCAGATGGGGCACCCCCCACAGGCAGCCCCCTCCAGATGGGACACCCCCCATAAGCAGCCCCCTCCAGAAGGTACTGCCCCCACAGGCAGGCCTCTCCAGACAGGACACCCTCCATGGGCAGCCCCCTCCAGATGGGGCACCCCACCCAGGCAGCCCCCTCCAGACGGCACCCCCCCACAGGCAGCCCCCTCCAGAAGGGATACCCCCCACAGGCAGCGCCCTCCAGACGGGGCACCACTCTCCAACCCACCTCTCCTGTGACACCCCCCACAGGCAGCCCCCTCCAGCCGGGACACCCCCACAGGCAGCCCCCTCCAGAAGGGACATGTCCTGCAGGCAGCCCCCTCCACAAGGGACATCCCCCACAGGCAGCCCCCTCCATATGGGACACTCCTGATAGACAGTACCCTGACAGTCTGACACATCACAACTACAATGGTTTATACTGAAAATGTCGACAAAAATAATGTAAACTTTTTTTTTCTAATGTGTTTTTTTTTTTAAAAATGTGTTAATGGGGGATTCCCCCCAACCGCCTGTTTATTTTTACTACCTAAACCCAAAGAAAAACATACAAATAAAAAAAAACACATTCCGAATTTTTTCGACATTATTTTTTGGGACATTTTTGCATTCTACTTTTTTTTTCTCAATAGTATAACTGGATACCACTACAATGAATGTCTGTTGCTCACCTGAACTTCTGTGGTATGACAGCACCATGAATTTCAACATGAACATGTATCCTGCAAATCCAAATAACTGCAATCACTGGAGGTTCATCCAAGAGTGGAGCATCTGCTCACACACCCTTCCAGGCTTTAATCATCCCCCAACATACACATGTGACAAGTGAGTGCAAAAACATGTGCATGCTGCCCATGCCAGATTTCCATGGCATCAAAGCACAGTGACAGAATGTGTACCGATGACAGAAGCAAACATACCCAAACGTGTTGCAAGATCCACAAACAATGGCCAGGCGTGTCCCAGCCTGGGCATGAGTGAGCTGGGTGGCAGAATACCTTTGCATGGATGATGGTAGGGAAGTCAGAGAGAGTATGACTCACAGAGACTGGTGAATTGTGCAGCCACTCTGGAATATCAAATATGTGCCACTACTGCATTCCAGTGGCAGAGGTTGACCAGCACATGAGAGAAAGCATTGTGTGATAGCAAGTGCTGGTGAAGGTGTATGCACAACATGTGTTTTACACAGCAATAACAAAGTAAAGTGATATGACAGTGACCATGGAACAAGCCCACAGTGCGCCTACCTCCCTCCACCCCAACCACAGTGATGCGAAACACAGAGTGATGTAGCACAAGCCAATGCAAATCCAAATAGACAGTGCACACCCATTTGTCTGATTGACAGACCACCACATGTCAGGCACATGTGCATCCTGCCATCAGCAACTATCCAGCAACAACAATACACAAGCATGCGTGCAACAAGACACATGACTTGCAATGAAGAGATGCACTGGCTCAAAAAAGAACTATCAAACAGGCCAACAAACAAATGAACTGCACCAAGCATTGAATTTTACAAACACAAAGATATATATTGAATAAATATGTACAGGAAAAATGTTCAAATGAAGCTTAACGTTGTCCAGGTACAATTTGTAAAAATATGCAATCCTTATGCCTAAAAGCTGTCTACAGTAAAAAAAAAAAAGGGGAAGGAATGTCAGAAAAGTCTGGTGAAAATAATAAATAAAGAAAGGAAACCTACACCTAAATAAATATTTACACAGGCAGCGGGCTAGTCCATCTCCTCATCCCTAATCTCGCACAGGCCCTCCACCAGGGCTGAGTCCAGCGCCACATCATCATCCCCCAGGCAGGCCTCCGTTGTTGCCTGGAGGGCTTGCAGGGCCTCCACTATATGTGTCTCTATCACCTCGGCTTCCCTGTGAGTGGCCTCCAGGATGGCAGCCCGCCTCCTCGCCCGATGCAGCGCAATCCCACCCCAGGCCAACATAACCCTTGCTTCCCAAGCACGCTGCCTCTTTGCACCGATTTTCTGCCCATATCACTGGAACACGTGTTCCTCCAGCCTCACATCATGATATGATATGATATGATATGGCATTTATAACGCGCCTAATAAAAAGTGTTTCAAGGCACAAAAACCATTCTACCTGCCCCCTTTCGATGTTGTGCCCTGTGAAATGTAGCCTCCTCCTTAATGTCTGCTGCTGCCACAGTGCCGGGTGCCTGCTTTCTTTTGTATGCCCTCAGGGCTGATGGCAATACCCAGGGGCATATGGCCCATGCCCTGCTTCTGGGTGCCTGATGTCCCTCCATTGCTGGTGACCCCGTCGGTGCCTGGGTAGGCACAGTGACCACCTCAGCTGATTGACCTTCGACTCCCAACTCGGGCAGGGATGTTGGCTACACCAGACTGGGCAATGTGGGTGGGACTGGTGCACATGGGGCCCTGGTGGTATCTGGGCCAGAAGGCACCCCGGAGGATGACTGGCACACAAGAGGAGGAAGACAAGGAGGGAGTTGCATTAGTGAACAGCCCATGCAGCACAAACTGGAACAGGTATGTTGCAAGTCAGCTGATATGGTGGCCTACCTCATCGTGATGATGTGCAAGCAGTCTACGTGTAGTCTGCACATCATCACGTATGGCGGCTGTACACCTCGCCACTGCGCCTGCAGGGTAGCACATTGTCCTGAATGGCAACAGCAGGTGGTAATGGGGTGTCAGTCTGTGTGAACACAGCCAACACCAGTGCTGGGTCTGGGTGGTGGCATTCCGGCAGGCGCATACAGCTGCATCCGCTGGCCCTAGGACATGTTTTTGCACAGGCACCTTCAAGGTGGTCTGCACAGCCTCATACCCCAGGGACAGGACTGCAGTAGGCACACCCACCTCAACACCCTCACCTGACCCCATGGGCTGTGCTTCAACAGCCAACTCCTCCCCCTCCCCCAACCAACCTGGATGATCTGTGGAGTCATCTGCTATGGATGGCCCTTGTGTGGCATCACCTGTCCCTCATGCTGCTGAGGAGTCCATTCCCAACTTCGCCTTCTTAGACCTACCCCCAGCAGCATTGCCCGTTGTTACCCCCATGGCCCCAGCCACCTCACTCCCCAAAGATGTGCTCTCATGGGGGTGTGGCTGGGCCTTGCACCTCTGCCTTGTGGAGGCATCCATGCTGCCATGCTCCACAGCACTGCTTCTGCCCACTTCATTAGATGCAACTGTGGAAAAGGAGACAAAGAACAGAAACATCAGTGTACTGCACCAATGTGTGCATGGCAATACCAACATTCACATGAACGTGACTAGTCAAAGGAACAACCATCATCCTCCACCCCCACACACATGGACATGCAATACACACCCATGCAGATACATGCGTGCCCATCACTCCAGACATTCACATTAGGCTACGTGTCACTCTCACGACCAATCAACTGCATATGCTACACACACATGCATCATGTGCACATACACATGTCATGCACACACATCAACAGAGAGTCAGCAAGCAGTGTGCTGAGAAATCGATTCAGAGTCCTGTTAACTGTAATCCCGCTACATGACTACGTCAGACATTGAAAGGCACGTGTTGCATCCAGGCATGGATGGCCAGTCACACATTCCCATCTTCCCCACATGCACATGAACATCATGCATGCACATGACACGGGCAACACTACCTCAACTGTCACAATGGAAATCCGAGCACGCCAGAATCAGGGATACATAAGTACGCATAGAAGCAAATCTGACCGTACATGTGTATGGGAGTAGACAGACGAGTGGAATACTGTTATTTTTGGGGTGCCAGGCAATTGGTTCACTTGAGGGACCATACAAACTTCTCATTTTGGTGGGGGATTTGCCTCAGCGCAATAAGCACTTCTACTTTTGTATTTTCAGAGGCTAACAGTGAGTCACGTATGCATTTTTCATACTCTGGGTGCCCTGTGTATCGCTTACCTCTATTCTTCCCTTTACAGCAGCTTTCTGGTGTTCGTGTACACAATTTTTGTGTTGCTTGGTGCCACTGCGTATCGCGTAAAACTTTTTCTTCTCATTGAAGCTATTGAGGTCTCGCATATGCATTTTCTTTTTCTTTTTTGGGTGCCTGTGCATTACGAATCCTGTATTTGTGTCACCTGGGGTTCTTTTGAGCCTTGCTGGACTACAGAAGTACATTTTCCATCACTGCCTCCCTCACTCTAATTACCCAGGACAATTGCTTGGTGTGCCTTCCATTGTTCAATTACACCTGTAACATAAGTGGAAAGGCCCCGAAAGGGGAAGGTGGCAGAGGAGGCTGCGGTCGGGTCAGTGTCATGCATTGAAAGCTGCTTTCCCAGCCCAAAGGGTTCCGGGACCTGCAGTGGAAGCTCCTGTTCCAGCCCCAGTGGGTGATGGCATGCGCCAGGCCACTATTGGTCTGGCATCTAGGGCCCTGAGTGGTCCCAGCCACACAGGGTCAACAACAACACCATGTGCCATGAAGGCAAAGTCTGCACAGGAGGAACAGGCTCAACCCCATAGCACAGCAAAGGACACCGGCACGTTGAGAAAGAGGAACTTCAATGATGAAGAACTCCAGATCCTCATGGACTACTTGACCAAGCACCACCATGACATGTCCCTGCAATCGGGGAGCACACATACACCTGCTCAGTGTATGCTGCATTGGCAGCATGTCACGGATGAGATAAATGCCTTACGGTTTGAGAAGTGCACTGCTGCTCAAGTCATGAAGCGCTGGAATGACATCTCTCATGGTGACATGCCCTGCATTGTGTTGCATGACAGCATTGTGATACACATGTTTATTGTAGACACATTTCACATGACTCCTCATGTCCTTTTCTGTCCTTGTCAGGTGAGGAGGCACCAGATGCAGAGGAGGAGGCAGAAGAGTCTGCGTCGGTCCAGACCACCAGTGGAGGATGTGGCGTGGCAGGCCAGGAGAATCCGCCGGTGCTACAGACCATCATGAGACTTTCAGCATACGACACTGACTCTTGGGAAACCAGTAGCTCTGGTGCTGAACCGGATGCAAAATCCTCAATGCTGGCGGAGGTGAGTGCACCAATTGTTGGAGCAGTTGGGACCTGTGAGTCTGCAGGGGTCAGGTGCCTTCATAAGGCCAGTCAGTGGTGTCAGGGCTGTCTGTGGTGGTTATAGATGCAAGACCACGCTCCCATGCATTGGTTTCTGGTACTGGGTAAGATGCTCAAAGGATGGTTGCAGTCCTGCAGCCAAAGACAGTGGCATCACAGCAAGGGCCATGCTCCATTGGGTCAGGCAGGCATGGGCCCCCACACACATGGGGGACATGTGGAGGCTGGGCAGACAGTGTGGGAGCCGCAGTTGTTGCGTGCTGCGCACTGATAGGGTGCTGCCTATGATAGTTTGGCTGAGGGCATGGATAGATCCGAGGTCTCTGCAGGCATCCCTGCTTGCAGAGGTTCGGGAACACATGGAAGCCCTGAGGCAAGAGTTGTTGGCCCACATAGCTGCAATCCAAGAGGAAGAGGCAGCCACCAGGAGACTGTTCTAACAGGAGATGCTACAATAGAGGCAGAATATTTCGGTGAGATTGTGCATGGTGACCTCCAATCCATCAGTGTGCTGGTGCATTCATCAGTGTCACGCATGGCCGCTGCCATTGAGGAACAGGCAATGGCACTGCGTGGTGAGCTTCAAGCACCAGTACCACCTTCTGATTCAACCCAGGAAGGTGTGCCAACAGAGACATGCCCCCGGTCCACCATAGTCGTGCGGTCCATGAGCCCATGGAGGTATTTTTTTGTTGATTTTTTTTAAACACCCACCCATGTGGAAGTTGACATGCACCCTGCCCCTCCCTCCTCCTGGGTGGACCCCCAGTACATGATGGACAGTTTTGATTTGTTTTGCTTTTTAGATACTTTTGCTCACCCCAGGCCCAGATGTGGGCATTGTATTTTTTGCTTTGCCCTTTCCTGTTTTTTTTTTTGTTTCCTTTATTTTCCTTGAGGTGTGCTGTTAACATCTCAAAGCCATGATGTGTGCAGTGGTGTACATGCAGGCATACATAGTGAGGTCAATTTGCATGTTTTCATGGTGGTGCACAGAATGGCATGTGAGTCCATTATGGTTTTGGTGTTCTGTTGCACATGTGTGCTGTGTCACTGGTACTTCGTTATGGCTGTTTGAATGTCTTCTCAAATGTTGTTTCAGTCATCCATGATCTGGTGGTGACTGCTGTCCCAGGGGAGACACTCTGCACCCTTTGACATCCATGCTTCCCATGCCTTCTACCAGGCACTGTCCCTCATGTACCTGATTAGGAGACACAATTCTAGGTGAAGGTGTTGCGGGATTGACACCATGACCGTGCAGTCAGCGGGTAAGCGTGAGTACTGTCTTGCTTGTTGAGCATGTGTCTAGGTGTGCATGTTTGCTGCATGCCTTGCTTATCTTATATGTGCTTTGCATGCTAACATGCCGGGATGGTTGTTTAAGTGGTGCTCGTGTCACTGTGTTACCTACCTATGTGTATTCCTCTATGGCCGCACCTACTGTGCTGTACAGCATGTCATTGTCCATCTCCAATCAGGCAGTATACTCCTTGATCTGGCATTTCCTTGTCACTCTCGCTCCCTCTCTCTGTTGTGGTAGACTGCACTCCAGGTCTGGATCAGAATCGATTTCACGTCATCCTCTTGCACCCTGTGTTCCTACTGCAGTGGTTGATCTCTGCATATTTTTTGTATCAAATCATGTGTTCTCATGGATGCGCATGTTGTTTGTGTTGTTACAATGCATGTTATTTCAGTTAGGGGAAGCGTCTCCCGATGGTGTGCATCGTATGCAAGGCAGGTGAGTTCCCTGTACAGGTAAGTGAATACCATTAGCAGACAATTGTGTGCTGCTTGCATGGGAGTCTAGCACTGTGTGTGTTGACTTGGGATTGACTTGTCTTGTGGTCCACCAGTACTTCTTGAGGTGTGCATGTTTCACAGGGTGTGCTTCTGATGATGGGTCTGGGCATGGTGTTTTGATGTATTGCTGGGGCCACTGTTTTCAAATTATAATATGTGGGCAATCTAACTGTGTGGGGCTTTCATGGTTGCTAGGAAGTGGGTAGCATGGATGACTGTTTGTGGCCTGTGACTGGTGTTGCTGGTTGTGCTGATGTGTGTCTCATGGCACTTTGATCATATGTAATGAGTGACACTTCACATCCCTTGCAGTGTTTGTGGGTGTATAAGTCGATGGCACATTTGGCCTGCTTGATTATGGATCAACCATTACAGTGTGCAGCACCAGTTTAAAGCCACAAACATGTGAGTATTTATGATTTTGTTTGGGATGCAATGTTGTGTATGAGCATTTTAGGGTGAGTGGTGTTGGTGCTTTCTCATGCATGTAGCATGCATGCTGCACCATGGTGTTTGCAACTTCAAGTTCACCTCAGCTGGGTGCAAGGTATTGCTGCATCTGATTGAATACAGTATTTGACCATTTGTATGCTGTGACAAATAAGTCTCCATTGGCCATGCTCTTTTGGTTTTCATCCTATTTTAGCATGCATTTATCATTGCTTGCTGTATCACATTGCCTTGTGTTGTCTGCTTATGTCTTCCACAGCAGTTCCCTCGGTGGCCAGCATTCCATTGTAACATCAAGCATGGTCCTGGTGGGAGTACAAGAGGTGAGTATTTATGTACTTGCCAACAGACCCACTGTATCTTCTGCACCTACTCCTTCACAGTCCCTTTGTAATGCGCTAGCAGATCATTAATTTTTTTAATACTCAGGATTTACTAAACCTACTTGTGACAGGCTCTTCCAACACAACCCTTCACACATCTGCCCCCCTAACCACTCACCCTCCTGATTCCTCATTCTCCTCCTTCACTCATGTCTCCCCTGAAGAAGTCACCAGAGTTGTTAATTCCCTTAAGGTCACATCCAAAATGATATGCTGGTGTTCATCCAGAACCATCAAGGGCAACATCTCCTCTATGGCACCTGATCTTGCTGATCTCTCCAACCACTCCTTTCCTGATTTTAGTTGGCATTCTCAATCAATCACTCCCTTGTGCTCCCCATACTTAATATACCATCTGTAGAGCCTTCCTACTGAGCAAACTCCTGACCCATTTCAATCACCGCCTTCCTGGGGAAACTGCTAGAGAAGATTGTCCTACCACAAATGGACACCCATGATGTGCCTGTTGGCAGTTTACATGTACACCAGTGTGGATTCCAACCTTCCTCTGCCACAGACACTGCTCTCCAGAACACCCATGAACAAATGGTAGCATCCCTCAATTCATAATCCCCTGCTGTCCTCATCCTCCTTGATATCTCATCTGCTTTGCACACAGTGAACCATTCCATCCTCAATAAAATGCTCCATGAGCGGCCAGTGGACTTGCTTGGCTCATTCCTAACCAACCATTTCTACTAAACCATTCTGTGCCTTTTCTCTTCTCCGACTTCATCCTCCACCTGTGGCATCCCACAGGTCTCCATTCTTTTGCCATGCATCTTTAACATATACATTTCCCTGCTGCAACGCTTCATTGCCTCATTCTCCCACAAATTCCATTGCTATGCTGATGACACACTACTCTTCAGCAAAGTTCCTACTGACACACTTGCACCCTCATTTCCACTGACAGCCTCTCAGCCATCCTGGGCTGGTGCACTGTAAATGACCTCGGCTTGTACGCCATACGAACCGAGAGGGTCCCTATTGGATCCCCTGCAGCCTACTTCTGCCATTCACTCTGTCCTTCCTCCATGGGCTCATCCCCTGCCCCCTCATCAGAATCCAGGAATCTTGGACTCATCTTCGCCTACCCCCTTTCCTTCATCCCTCATATTCAGAACATTGTCAAGAAATCCAACGTTCAGCACTTGCTTCCCAAAGTAACTGTACCTTTCCACACCTTCATTCAGAGACACAATGGTACACGTGCTGTGGTTCTCTCCAGGCTACACTACTGCAACAGCCTCCTCCTTGGTGTTCCTTGGTCCACCCTGTGACCCCCACAGCTTACCCAGATTAGGTTGGCAAGACTCATCATTTGCCTCAGGCCCAGGGACCGCATCTATCCTGCATTAGAAAGCCTTTAGCGGCTCACAGTCTCACCACAGATTACATGGTAATCCCTGACTATCATCCACAGGTCTTTATGGGGCCGGGTACCACTCTATCTACAATGCTTACTGATCAAATACTCCACTTCTGTACTCCTGCGGCAACTACTCCCTGCATGTGAAGCACTTTGGTATTGAAAGAGCTGTCGATGGCTCCATTTCCTCTGCTTGCCTCTACCTTCACCTCAATGCCGGTTTTCTCACCTCGGAGAGCGGTGTATTTGCTTAAGTAAATACGCCGCTCTCCGAGATGAGAAATGTGACAGCTTCACTCTCTCTCTGCATCTTGAGCAGGACCTCCTTAAATTCCCAATAATCATCAAGTCCTTTCTCTTCTCCACTTCCTTCTCCCCCTCTCTTCCATGCTATTGATACAGTAGCATGCCTGATGTCAATGGCCCTTATGTGTCCTTGGTGCCGTGACCCCCCCACATGTATCATCTAATAAACTGTGTATACAGTGAACTTGCTCACGCTCACCCTCAGCACGTTAGGTTGCACTTACATGTATCTATTATTCTCTGGGCCCTTCACCCAGAGATGTTCTCCATTAACTAATCAGAACCTTTTCCATTACCACCCTCACCTGTACACTTGTACGTTGTGAACACTCACAAGGCATTGTGGGTTTGTCTCCCTTCCCAGTTATTGTCATGATTTCTTTGCAGCATTGATAGTATTATTGATCTCTTTTAGTAATTCATTGGCTACCTTCCTCTGTCCCCACCCTGTTGCCCTGTGTGCACTTGGAAACATTTGGGGTTATTTGATGAGTGCCTAACAAATGAACAACACATATGTTTATTCAAAATGTGCTCCCATGACTGTGTGCAGTGCACTGTCATAATACTACGCAGGTGATGGCAGCCTTATCCAGGAGTATGTCAGCTTTTTGTTGTGATCAATTATCTGCACATGTGCTGTATTCACATTTTCACGCAGCATGTTGAGTGATGTGTGCATTGTGTATGTGACATTGTGTAATGAATGGGGATATATTGCATGCGCATTTGCTGCATGTCATTGAGGAGGACAGGCTGTGTGGGGGATGTTGCTGGTTGTCAGCGTGTGTGTATTGTGTGTTTGATTTGCATGCCATGTGCAGGTGTTTGTGCATGTGTGCAGGGACACATGTTGATGGTTGTCTTGGGAGTTGTTGTTTACATGTATTCCATGTCACTGAGGGGTGCCCATGGCTCTTCACTTTTATGGGGCATGTAGTGTTAGCTGAACTATGTTTAATTGTTTTCCTTGTCTGCAGATCCTTACATCAGGGAATGATGGCTATTTCATGGAATTAAATTTAACGGTCAAGTGCATGCCAAGGGGACATGTACGATGTTCTTTAATATTGATCGTTATGGAATGTTGATGGAAATGTCAGTCTATACTGCACTTCGTTTGTACACTACAATAGGGACATATTTGTGTGCATCATGCACACTCTGGGACATGGGTGCATATATTGTAATTTGTGCTTGTTGTAGATTCTGTACATGTAAATAGCTGAGGCCATATATGGCTTGCAGCTCTGACATGATATTTCTGGATTTATCGATGCATACACATTTGACCGGTATCTTAGTTATTCAGATCCACCACAGCAGAAGGGGACCACTACAGTGGGTATGGTGCACAGGATTCACGGATCAGGATCTGTTGTGGTTAACCTCTTTTCTTACCGCCCATCCCAGGTGGACCTCGAAGCATTTCGATTTTCGATCGATCTTTCAACCTGTGGCATTCCCCAGGGATCTAACCTATCCCCCTGTTTCTTCAACCTGTACATGGCTGACTTAGCATGTGTGATTGCCACATTCACCTCTAACTTCCAGTGTTATATGGATGACACACAACTTTCATTCAGGCTACCCTCGGCGGCCTCCTCTTCCTCACTCATATCAACTGTCTGTCCATGATTCAGTCATGGTGTGCTGCAAACAACCTCTGCCTTAACACCAATAGCACTGAGATCGTTTGCATTGGGACCCTTGCTCCAGATTTATCACTTTCACTCTGGCCAGACTCCCTTGCCGTGCCAAAGTACTCACCTGCAAGGCTAAAAAACCTTGGGGTCATCCTCCACTCCACTCTCTCCTTCTCATGTCACATTTCAGACTCTTTTTCAACCTCCCTGCTTCTACGCTGCACTCTGTACAACTCATCCAGAACATAACTGCGAAACTTATCCTTGGCCTCAAGAACAGGGACTTCATATCTCTGGCACTGAAATCCCTCCATTGGCTCCCTGTGGCTACCAGGGTCAAATTTATAACACTCTGCATTGTCCACAAGTCTTTCTGGGGCCTGGGACCTACCTATCTGCAACAATGCCTACCTAAATACTGTCCCTCCCAAACCCTTCCCTCATGTACCTCCAACCTTCTTCGAGTGAACCAGTTGTCCAAGCAGAGATGTGGAGGGAGATTGTAATCCTCAGCATGGGCCTCCCTGTGGAATAGCCTTCCTGCCCCCCTCTAACCCGAGCCTGATCTACTTAAGTTTTGGAAACTCCTAAACACTTTCCTCTTGTACTCTTCCTTCTCTCTCCCTCTTCTCTGCTTACTTCTCCCTCTGCTCTATCCCTCTCTCCCTCCTTTTTTTCTGTACAGCTCACTGACTGGCCGACTGAGGTACCTCAGGGTCTCACAGGCCCCTGGCACCCCCACCACTGTTTTGCACACTTGCCTACGGGTCTTGCACTCACCTCATCATCACTGCACCTGGTCAATGACCCTAGAGAGTTGTATCTCTCTGCACTTACCCTAGCCTCCACCAACTAGATGCACTTGGACACCTCCAGAACTTGGTCCCCCACTCCACCTACCACTTCCCTGTAAACGTCTGTGCACTTGCTCGATCTGATTGCACCATGCCTGTAGATCATCGGCCTGTTCCACCCTATCCTCACTCCTTGCATGGTGGCACATTCACACTTACTCTGCCTGTACAGACTATTATCGTTTGAGAATTTCAAGGGTTCTGAACAAGTGTTCTTTTTTCCCCTTGTTCCATCCCTCCTTGAGCACTTTGAAACACTTTCAATGTGTATAGGACCTTTTTGAATAAATTTTACCATACCATAACGTACCATACCACAGTCTAATTATCATTGTACATTACATATGGGATGATTTTGGTGACACAGGGATTGATAGTTTGGCATGGTGGTAGTGGCAAACTCCCCCTTCAATGTGTTTCCTATGGAAACACAAGATGAAAAGTCTTTTAGTTCTAAGGGATGCACACTATTTAGTACTTTCGAAGGGCGCTTTCTCAGGGTGGTTTTGTGGGCACAGTGGATTGGCCCATTGTCATCATTGAATGGCACCTGGGATGTAGCAGGGTCGTGTGCACTCCAGAGGGAGGGATTTTAGGTGAAATACGTTTGCACAAGCTGGGTACGTGCAGCCTCTCTGCATGCCCTTTGCCCAGTCATACGCAAGCAGCGGGCCTGTGGGTGTGTATGGGATGCCACCATCATGTCCACTGGGATACCAGGCCATGTTGCAACATTATGCAGGACACATGCAGCAACAATGATCCTGCAGACTACTGGTGATGCGTATAGCAACGCTCCACTTGAGTGGTCAAGGGAGTGGAAACGTGACTTGATCAATCCGGATGTGTGCTCCACTATGCCCCGAGTTGCAATATGGGCACTGTTGTATCTTACCTTGGCAGGTGTGTTGGGGTTGCGTATTAACCTCATCATTTATGTGCTCAGAGGGAAGGCACTGTCCCCTGCAGAGGTGAGAATGGTTGTCATTTGTTGACAGTGTCTGTTTGTCTGTGTGAAACATGCATGCATGTGCATGACCATTCCTACTCACCAATGAGCCATGTGTTGCCCTGCTTTCCAGCTTCCAGGGCCCGGTGTAGGGGGGGCTTTCTAAAGATGTACCTATCATGGGTGCTGCCAGGATAGTTGGTGTAGACTGAAGTAATGATGCCCTTGGCATCACTTACAACCTGAATATTGATGGAGTGCCAATGTATTCGGTTTTGCAAGGGGTTCAGTGCTGCTTGGGAGCACAAGGTGGGTGATGTGAGGTCATCTTCCCACTATGTGACCAGGTCTAGGATGATATGGGGGGAACCTATACCTGGCATAGATCGGATCGTCAGGCATACCAAAAAGGCTGGTTGTTGGGTGGAAGATCCGGGCCCTGCCTATCCTCCTCCTCCTGCGGTGCCTCAGGAGAACTGCTGCAACAAATGGTGCATTCATTGTGGCTGTATACGTGTGTTTGTTGATCGCGCATGCTTTTTATGCATTTCTTTGTGTGTGCGTTGACATTTACACCTGCTATTGCAGGGTGTAGCTGGTTCGAGGTTTGCGCATGCTTTCTCGCGCGCCGGCGATTCCTGTTGAATTCCATGAATACGGTTGTTTTGCGTGTGTATGTGCGATGCGATTGTTTGACTGTGGAACGTCCCTTGTAACACCTGTATTTTCGCTTTCTCTTCCTCATTCCACGTGTTCCTCCCCCTTTTTAGGAGGCTGCACAGCCCTGGCCAGCCCTTCACTTCCTCACAAGTCCCGGGTATGCCACGCGCATTGTGTTCCATGAATCGATAGACGGGGACTTACGTGCAATGTTGCGCGCAAGTTCATGATTTTCAGCGGAAATTATTCCATGAATCGGTCCCTTAAGACTTCATTGCCAGGGCTGTCTTCCTGCCAGTTTGTATTACTCAGCTTTAAAAGACTTTAATTTAATTGAGAAGCAAGATATCTGCCTTCCCATTTTGTGCTGAGGATTATGGGAAGAACAAATACCATATGGCAGTTCAAACGTACATTTGGTGCTTGATTCATAAATATAACATTTAAAACTTTTTTTATTCTCCATCTCTCAATAGTCATCTGTGAGCCCACGTGTGTGCATTTTATGGTGTATCGAAGACATTGCCATGCTCCACATGTGCATGCGGTACAGTGTATCTAAGACGATGGCAGTCTTCTATGAGAGCGCACATGTGAGCACTGTATGATATATTTAAGACATTGCCAAGCTTCTCTGGGAGCACACATGTGAGCACTGTATAGAGTATCTAGGATAGTGTCAAGCTTGTTTACGAGCACACAAGTGAGCACTATAAAGTGTATTAAAGGGATTGTCAGGCAGCTCTCTGAGCACAGGTGTGAGCACCGTATGCTGTATTTAAGACATTGCCCGGATTTTATACTACACATGTGAGCTCCATACGATGCATCTAAGACACTGTCAAGCCATAGCATTTCGGTGCTGGACTGCCCATTTGGGCGGGACAAAGACTGATATGCAAATGGGTATTTCCCATCTGTGAAAGGTACAGTGAGCAAAAAGCAGATGGCAGCGAACTCTCAATGTGGTTAACAACCACTGAACAGGTTATCATGCCTTGTTCTTCCGAGAGAGGGGCGCCTGCTACCTTTGTTGAATTCTTTGAAGGAACTTGGGGTTGGTCACCCTAGGTTACCTGGGGGCAACCAGACGTGGACTCCCTGCTCACTGTGCTTAGAGAGGCTCAGCTTCACCTCACTGATGATGCCCAACAAGGCTGAAACACGTGTATGGGGTTGCTGGTGGTAGTAGTCTTGTTCAGAGAGGAATTGCCATAGCATTTTGGTGCTGGACTGCCCATTTGGGCGGAACAAAGACTGATATGCAAATGGATATTTCCCATCTGTGAAAGGTACAGTGAGCAAAAAGCAGATGGCTGCGAACTCTCAATGTGGTTAACAACCACTGAACAGGTTATCATGCCTTGTTCTTCCGAGAGAGGGGCGCCTGCTACCTTTGTTGAATTCTTTGAAGGAACTTGGGGTTGGTCACCCTAGGTTACCTGGGGGCAACCAGACATGGACTCCCTGCTCACTGTGCTTAGAGAGGCTCAGCTTCACCTCACTGATGATGCCCAACAAGGCTGAAACACGTGTATGGGGTTGCTGGTGGTACTCTTGTTCAGAGAGGAATTGCCATAGCATTTCGGTGCTGGACTGCCCATTTGGGCGGGACAAAGACTGATATGCAAATGGATATTTCCCATCTGTGTAAGGTACAGTGAGCAAAAAGCAGATGGCTGCGAACTCTCAATGTGGTTAACAACCACTGAACAGGTTATCATGCCTTGTTCTTCCGAGAGAGGGGCGCCTGCTACCTTTGTTGAAAGCTTCTTTGAGAGCACTCATGTGAGCACTGTTATGTGCATCCAAGGCATTGTCAGGCTTCTCGGCCAGCACATATGTGAGTGTTGTGGAGAGATAAAGAACAGACAGTTCCCTTAAACAGAGGACGACCTTAATAGGGAGAGGAAGGACAGACAGAGGACGACCTTGAGCAGGGAGAGGAAGGACAGAGGACGACCTTGAGCAGGGAGAGGAAGGACAGCAGGGGGACCGAGGGCGGAAGAGGAGGGGCTACTAGAGCCGGGGAGAGAATACTGTACAGTGAGATAAAGGATGGTTATACCCTTCCATGGCACCGTGTCTCATCTTTGAGTGTGGCTACGGGCAAGGGAGGGTGGAAGGGTGTGAGGAGACGAGGCCCTGTCCCTGCCACAGGCTAAACCAGTGAGCACTGTATAGTGCATCTAAGACATTGGCAAGCTTCGCTGGGAGCACGCATGTAACATTTTAATTGCGCATTTTAACTGGTTGTAGCCGGATACGTTGTAGAAGATCAGTGGCAGCACATGTAAAACACAGAATGAACATATTAAAGTTGAATACAAAAATACCTGCTTTTGGAGGTCACGGCATGAAGAGGGAACACTCTTGGGGCCTCTTATTTCTTAAACCTTTTATTTGATGGAATTCATGAGCTGCGCCAATACTGAAACTTCACAACTAGTGTCCAGCCCCGCCTAGACCAAGATTGACAACAATAACTCATTATTGGACCTATGATATAGCCTACAGAGGGAGCAAGTGACCGGGCATGTTTCCTGTGGGGGAAAACTTGCAATCCCAAGTGTTTAGCATATATCATAATCGGCAGATCTAAATGCATCCCCTAATCTTCTCGCTGCATTTCATAGCAGAAATAATAACATCACTTCAACACCCTTTAAATCTAATTTGTCTCGTTCCTAAAACAAGCCGGCATTACTATCTACACTGAATACGCTGATTAAGATACGTCAAGTGCTATGTACTATGCAGCTGCAACATCATAGCAGCATCAGACTAATTTTTTAATTTAACACATCTAGTAGTAAACAAACTTTCAAGTAATGTGGATCATGGGCCTATGGTAACTCAGGGACGTCATTACACCAAAATGCCAGGGGTAGCAGAAGTGACATCACACGACCCTTGACCCCCCGATGACATCACATGAAGTGATGTCATTTGACCCCAGCTCGAAGTGATATCACGGCAAGCAAGCGATGGAACATGAGCTTTCACCGATTGACAAAACAGGAAGTGGCATCTCATAGCATTGTACACTACGGAAAATATGGTTACAATATCACTATAATGTGATGTGCATTTCATACAAAAATGGATCGCCATATGTATCGTTAAGATCAGTTTGTATAGGCCCATATTACCAAATTACTGTGAATGCAAGCAGGCGCCCATGACCAAATGATAATGATGTGTTATTATATAGCACTTAGGCTTAAGCGCTTTATATCGAAAAAATATACACCCAGTATCACCCAACCTGTGTTGGTACTCATTTATTGATCTCAGAAAGATGAAAGGCTGAGTTGAGGCGTTTAAGAATAGACTATATCAGTGTCTCACCCCCTGAAGTGTGCCTGAAATAAACCTTTAAAGAGTCTAGCAATTATTTTATAGAATTCCAGAAAGGTACATTATTTGGTATTCTTATTCTTTCTTATTTAGGGTCAGTGCTGAAAGTTTAAGACTTGTGGCACTCCTGTTCTTTTTTTTGTCTTCTTTTCTTTAAGGGGCCTGAACAATAAAGCCAGCCACTCCAGAAGTAAAGAGCCGCATGGTGCTGGCCACAGCTCAGGAGCTTGCATTACAAACAACCAAAAAAATGTTCTTTTTTTTTTAGTGGTTGCAAGGGGGACCACAGAGGTCGCAAGGGAGTCATCAGAGGTCGCAGTTGCAACCTCTGGCGACCCCTAAATGACGTCCCTGTGGTAACTCATGGTAGTTCAAAGGGCCCTGAAAATCTCAAGGATTTGGCTAATAACTCAGTGAGGTGAGAGCATACTACAGTGTGGACGAGTCTAGTGGCAGGGGTGGTGCCAGGCATGGACTAAAGCCCCCCCACTAGGTTGCAGCAGGCATCAATCTGCTGTTAACCCCAACCCAGGGCTCAGACCCGTAGAGCCTGTCACATTTCTCACCTCGGAGAGCGGTGTATTTACTTAAGCAAATACACTGCTCACCGAGGTGAGAAAACAGGCATTGAAGTGAATGTAGAGACAGATGACAAAAGCCTACCATGGGGATATCAATAGACCCCCCCCAATTCCCGTTGTTGCAGCCAAAGGCTTAACGGCTCCTTTTGCAAGGCCCATGTTTTTAATAATTGCCATTAACTAATAAAAAGTACATTTGTGTGCACGCAGGGATTGTATGTATGAATGTGTGCATGCATGCATGTGAGGGAGTGTGTAAGTGGGTGTATGTTTGTATGTTAGGAGGTGTCTGCACACCTGTGATTGAATGCAGTGTGAATGATGTGCACTGCACGTATTAATGAGCACATAGTCTAAATGTTATGGGTGCTCCTGTGATTGACAGATCAGCTGTGTGGGTGCGTGACTGGTCGGTCAATGTGTCTATATCTGTGTGTATGCACGCTGGGACATGGGGAGGGGCATTGGAGCATGAACATTATTTGTCCAGCGCATGCCATGTTTTACTGCCGTTTTTGGCAAAGGAAAGCCAACTTCAGTGTTTTTATGTGGTGGAGTGACCTGGGGGTGGGGAGTGGAGTCTGCAGGAAATACTACAGTGGGGCTAACCTGGCTGGGCCTTACTCTGGCATGGAATGTTGAACTCCCATTAAGGGCAAAGCCAACATGAGTGTTCTTACATGGGGAGGGCATGTTTCCTTATTTTGACTTGGCTTTTTATTTTACTGGTGTTAAGGTCAAAGGCAACATACATATTCTTACATAGGGGAATATAACATGATGAGTGCAACATATGAGTTCTTATATGGGCGGATTTGCGTAATGATATTATGTTATCTATATAATGCTTTCGCCAAAGCGCTGTACAGAGAACATATATACTTAACCGGGCCAATTGGTAGAATTCGGTGCAGAAGTGGTGTGCGTGCCTAGCGCAGGTGCAGCGCAAAACAACATTTAGGCGCACCGTGTATTCATGGATTTCCCTAGCCATTTGCAGCCGTGGCACAACGAACATCCAGCAGCACCAGTTACGCCCCCAAGAACGCCCCTCGCGCCAGAAAAAGCCACAGAAATTCCCAATACGGTGCAAAGGGCCGCGTCAATCCTGGACCAGCACACAGACCCCGTACACTGTAATCGCATGAAAAACTGAGCGTACCCCGCTCGGGCCAGCCAAATCTCGTGAAAATCTATTTGCGCAGCCCCTTGAATATGTGTACCCCGCTTGCGCCATCCAAAACGTAAAAATCTCCCTGCGCGCTCCATTCAATATGTGTACCCTGCTTGCGATAGCCAAAATGCGTGAAAATATCCCCACGCACCCCCTTGTGGGGATAAGTAGCGCAATAGGTTTAATGTCCCGTTTCACTAACAGTTTTTTAAAACTGCCATCCAGACTCCCCCCAACCCCAAAATATTGAGGCTGGCTCTGCCCCTGTCTAGTGGCATTGTCTGATTCTGTGCTGGCATCAGGAATTGTACTTTGTGGTCTAAACATCTGACTGTGAAGTGGGACAACATGATCTCTGTAGCCTGAACTGTTCCAAGGATGCTACCCATGTGCCACATAGTGCACTGTGAGCTCTTCATGAGTGCTGGCACACTGGAGGCCCATTCCAACCCTGGCCTCCAGCATATGCGATTACGCTTCTGATGTCATCAGGTCACTCCCGCCACTTCATAGCCAGACCAGGCATGGAAGCCTTTGCGTCGCAACTATCATGTGTTCAGTGAGCTAATGCTTGTTACCTACCGTGAGTTATTTCTTCTGTGCTTCTTTTCCTGTTTTCTCTGTTTTTGTTCCTTGTTCCTGCCTCCTGATTCCTATATTCTCCCAACCCCCTTTTTGTTCATCCTCATTCACCTCCGACTGTATCCTGGTCCATTTGATTTGGGACTCGATTTGATTCGTATTGTCCTGGAGCCTGCTGTTCTTCCTGAAGTCTACCTCCTAGGAACCCCCATTCTGCCTCAGATGCAAGTGTTTTCAGCCATTGCATTTAGCTCCAGTACATGTGCTTTTTCCTTGATTCCATGAAGTGAGGGGTGTAGGAAACCCCGAAACCAGCTATGGTGGCTGCCAGGAAGGACGGGCCTTACTGAACAGCTCTTTCTTGTAAAAAAACATAGGTTGGGCCTGATTCTGATAAAATGGGCGGAATAAATAAAGAAAAAGGCATCAATGTGGCACCTAACCAAGCCAAGTGGAAAAAGAATAGGAGAGTGTATATAGGATCGGAGAAGAAACAGGTGGATTCCGATCTCATTGAAAATTCTGATTGTTTTGAATTGATAGGAAAGGTTAAGACTAAAACATTTTTAAAACATTAAAAAACCGCAGCAAAGCAGGATAAAAGGAACATTTTCTCCAATCGTGACATTCGATCCTTAAAAGAGACGTGATCCGCATGTCACCTAGGCCTGCACAGCTGATTTCACAAGTGCCTATGTGCCATCATAGCGTGATCGAATCCATGAACAGTGACATTTATTTGAAAGACTGTTAGTGTGATATATCGAATCAGGGGTCTGTAGAATCCCAATCTATCTTATTTGTAGCATCCAATACTGAGACAGTAGACCACTTAATCAATCTTAAATTCTGCCAATAATGGGTGTGAACTCTTCTGTTAGAATAATTATGTCAGATGGCATAGATTATGTTGAAATCTTGGGAAAGTGTGAATTGCACGTGACTTGGCTACACAATAAATCAACACACATGGGGCCTCTTTACAAGTTTGGTGGTGCGGCAACAAAGTGGCAGTAATTCCGAAACTGGTACTTTTCTCACATCGCCAAATCATAGGTTTTGGCGGAATATACTGCTGGTGGAATTACCGAGCAGTAAATCCACTGATTTTCAGAGGAAAAGTTGCGGCTTCTCCTCCCGCTTCTCCTCCCGCTTGTTACTGGAGGTAAATCCTCCAGTTTACCTCTAAAGAATGGTGGATATAGCATGCGTTAATTCTGCTAGCGGATTATCTGCCAACAATCCCCATGAAGCCCTATTCACTCAGAAAATTGGGAATTACCACCACTTCAAATCCCATGGTAACTCCTAAGGACCAAATGGCGGTAACAGTAATTGAGTTCGGCAGTATTCAGTGGTTATACCGTAGGAATATCACCAAACTCGTAATGAGGCCCTTAGTGGGGTTTATCCTGTCGTTTGCAACTTTCTCAAGTTAGGTTATGAACTGTACACTCAGGAGTCGGAATTTATTGTAGATTGTGGCATGAAGGAGTGCTACTCAAGCAGGAACATTCGATTTTCTAACTTAGGCCAATATGTTAGGTGACATAAAGTGGAAGTCAGAAATGTAGAGAAACAAGCTTGTAATGTTAACTGGTCTTGGCTACCCTCAGGGATGTTATTTCACCAAAATTCCAGGGGTAGCGAAAGTGACATCACACGACCCTTGATCTCTGATGACATCAAAGGAACTGATGTCATCTGACCCCATCCTGAAGTGACATCACGGGAAGCGATGGAACACGACCTTTCACCCCTTTACAAAACAGGAAGTGGCATCACATAGCATTGTTTCTAAGTACACTATGACAAATATGGTTATGGTATCACTGTAAAGTGATATACATTGCATACAAGAATGGATCACCATATGTATCATTAATATCAGTGCGTATAGGCCCATA
Source organism: Ambystoma mexicanum (assembly GCF_040938575.1). NCBI lineage: Eukaryota > Metazoa > Chordata > Amphibia > Caudata > Ambystomatidae > Ambystoma > Ambystoma mexicanum. The sequence continues at coordinate 654,169,084 of NC_090933.1, read as the reverse complement.
TTAGCAAATTACTGTGAATGCAAGCAGATGTCCAGGGCCAAACAATAATGATGTGTTATTGTATAGCACTTACGCGTAAGCACTTCATATAGAACAAATATACATACAATATCACCCAACCTGTGTTGGTACTCATTTATCCACCTCAGCAGGAAGAAAGGCTGAGTTGACCTTGCCGGGAGTTGAACTTGCAACCTGCAGATCACACACATTGTAGCAGCAAGCACTCTACCCACTGAGCTATCTTACTGGCTATAGCTAACAGAAAATCAGCCACTCCAGACACAAAGAGCCACATGCTGCTGGCCACAGCCCAAGAGCCGCAATTTAAAAAAGAAAGTGTTTTTTTCTTTTTTTTTAGGGGTAGCAAGGGAGACCACAGGGGTAGCAAGGGAGAATTCAGGGGTCTCGGCTGGACCCCTGGTGATCCCTAAATGACATCCCTGGCTACCCTCCACTTTACAGAACAAAGCAGTACACAATACACCAAATAGTGTTAAGTTGTTATCTTGGAATACTCATTGACACTAATCCAATCTCGTAGAGTGGTGTCAATTCTTTCACTGTACGGCAGCTTTCTGAATGAAGAGAGTTGGCTAATACATATATATCAGGATGATGAGAAGATCTTCACAAAAACATCCTCTGAAGGTCCCTTTTGGGGGCCTTTTGATCGGAGTATTCAAAACCTAAACTTCAGAGGCGGTTGTTGGGAAGGGGGCAGCCCTGTCCCACACCCCTAAGCGCTTTATAGTGATGCGAGTGGCTTTCAAAGCACTTTGATGGACCAGAGTGGAGGGGGGATAGTGGTAGGACCCCACCCCAATATAATCAACCCACGTAGTGTAACTCAAGGTGCGAGGAAAACTGCCATTTTGTAAAGATGTTAGCGCATTCTGTGTAGATGTTAGTAACCATAGTTTGGAGACAAGGCCTGCGTGGCGAATGTGGCATTTCATGCACTAGTCCCTAATTGCGAGACAAGGGATATCTGCAGCCATGCCTGAGCTCCCGTGATGACAACCCACACCCACAACCACCATAAAGCTAATTCATTGTCCTAACAGTTTTGCAAAGATGTTTTTCTATCTGCAAGGAATGAAGGAATGTGCCCAACAAGGCCGCGATCATAGACCAATGCCTGGTATGCATGTTATCTCACACTGGGCAAAGCATGACCCGGCCCATCCCCAGGCGACCACGAGTTATAGCCTATTTAACTGACTAAACCTCAAGATCCCTAATTTCCATGGCACCAGGTGCCCTTTGACCACCAACCCCAAAGTAACAAGTCCTAAAATGTTGAGCTACAAACATATGATTTGCATTGCGAGGTGCTGGGAGGGATACATTATAGCTCAAAATGAGAGTGGAGAACTTGGAGCCGGATGGGTCGGAAAGGGAGTGAGTGAAATGTGTGTGGAGGTTGGAGTGCCCCAGAACCTCCTTTGTGCCAGTCCTAAAGCCTGTCAGGTGCACAGTATAATGATAAAGTGGCATTGTGTTAGGAGTGTAGTTAATTTGTTCTTTGACCTTTGTTGGTGAGAAGAAGATAGTCTCTGCAGCACCCACATGATGGCAGACAGAAACGGACTGGGCTGGAACCAATGGTATCAGGTAATATTATCCCCACCAATAATATCGCCATATATATGGTCGTGGGGTAAGGCCATAGGTGATATTATTAGTGGGGATAATGTATGAGGCAATTAGGACCAGGGGTTGCAGGGGTGTCCCTGCTCCATTAAAAAAGTTATGGGGGTTGCAGGTGCAGGTTCCATGGCTCAATATCGCTGCAAAAATATGGATATATTTTTGTATGGTGAGATTTTTGCGGGGATATTAACACATGGAACCGAACCAATGACCTGGCATCCCTTATGGGGCAGGCAGATCCTGTATAGGTGCACACCAACCAGCCATGCAGGTTTGAGTCACTATGATGATGCGTCTCCACTTAAGCTACTGCTTGTACTCTTTTTTGGCAGAACGTTCTTAGCAGTAGAGTTCTTTGCTGTTGCACTCATCTGTGTGTGAGATTAAAACTTGTTATCCTTACAAGAGCGACTTGGGCCTTTCTTAACTAGCGGGTTGTTTTTTCTCTGGTGTGAGCGCTCAGGGACTTGCCTTCAAGGTATTTACTAATCATTGTATTTTTCTATTGGCTTCACTGATTACTGTGAAGAGCACGCCCCCTTCCTGATTGTTAATATCTATGAACCCCACTGGGGGAGAACAAGCACAATTAACTGTGTCATCTATTGTGCAAGTTATTACTTTTATTACTAAGCCATTTAAGGACGCAATATTACCAGTTGGATTTTACTTTAATGCGTATTGTGGCCTTGCAAATAATACTGCATGTCTTAAAATGATTGGTGATAGTGGAATTCCCAAGTGTGAACAGGCTTCATACTCAAGGCAACAAACAGGGGAGTAGGAGGCTCAATTTTTTGGTTGGACATCGTATGATTCTGCTTAATGGAAATATGCTTAGCAATATTACAGTTAAATTGACATGGTTTGTATCTTTATAAGAAGCATTGACAATAAAAAGGTCTGTAAACTGTCAATATTAAACAATGTGTCAAACGACCATGCACGATTATCATTTGTTCATGTGCTTGTATCCCTGAGAAAGCATATGTATTGGGTGGGGGGTCACAAAACTTAATACTCAATGTAACAGAATATGGTGGTCACAGTCCCCTCAGCCATTACTTAAATACTATCTCTTGGACAGAAGAGATACATTTGGGCATACACTCCCATGACATCAGTTTTAGTTTTATAAATGGCCTCACCAAATATGTTGGCCCACTGTGTGCAAAGAAACTTGAGACAGGATTGCCAAATTAAAGAGTGCAATATCTGATGCAGAAATCGTTTGGCACAACTGTGTACTTGGAGTTTTTGTAAGATTTGCAAAAATGGGTTCTTGAGCAAGTTGTGGAAACTAGCTGGCTGAAGCAGCACCATCGTTCCATCAAAACTATCAGTTGGTGAATAATAATAAGCGCTTTGACAGCAAATGACACTAAGAAATGTTGGCATATCAAAAGGAAACATCTAGGTCTATCAAACTAGAATCAGAATAATGCTATTTTGCAACCTGCTTGGTCTAAATCTTTAACCAAGCATTTTAAAAGAAAAAGCAAGCAGGCAGAAGCTGTGATGGTCCAGCGGGAAATATTTCATATGCACAGTTATGATGCGCAATACATCTATTGCCTGTTAAGGGGGATAAATAATTCTAGGGCGCCAGCCCCAGATGTTCTGGCAAATTACATACTAAAAGCTAATTCACCGTCATGGCCACAAATAATATATGATTCGCTTGCAAAGGTGGTTACTAGTAACCAGATTCCTCTGTCATGGAGACAATCTATATTGGTCCCCGTACATAAGAACGCAATAAGGAGAATCTGGCAGACTATAGATCATGTGCATTACTAGATGTTCCGAGCAAGATGTTTTTCTCCATCCTGGAAGTCAAGCTATACACCTGGGTGATGAGCGTTAAACTTCTAAATGCATTTCAGACTGGATTTCGTAAAGGTTGCCACCCACTTCCCAATATCTTTGTGCTGAATATAGACTCTAGTAGAGCAGAATTATGTGTGGGCCCTCCACTCTACGTAACCTATATTGACTGCAGTGCCAATTTGAATTTCATAGACAGAGACCAGTTACGATCTAAATTAATTTAGTAGAGTATCGTACAAGGATTTTTTAATATCATACACCACTTTTACACGAAGACCTCTCTGCAAATTAGATTGGACGGCACTGGATCCATCTACCATGAAATGGCTAAAAAGGCCAGTCTAAACAACGTTTGCATTTTGCACGAGTGCTAAATAATCTTTTATATTTCAGATATGCCATTGATGCTGGAAACGTCCAGAATTTCTCCTCCAAAAATTGAGAATCAGCATATTTCTTGGGTGGGGTATACTGATGACATTATTTTGCTCGACCATACACCAGTTGACCTCCAAAGAGCTTTATCAGTGGTAGTAGTTTGCTCAAGGGGACGTTTTTTAGCAATCAGCAAGTTTTGGGCTTACATAATTCAGCCTCCATCTAGAGCCTAGATTACTATTTATTATCAACTTATTGGGGAAGAGTGGCATTCCTCAGCATGCCCTTTCGGTTTAGGCCATGAAGCTCAATCGGAGTGAGTCTCTGCATAGATTATTAAAGCATTTGGAGCTGAGCCTTCATTTAATAGGTGTTGAGATTAATTGACTGGAATTATGATTTTGGATATATATAAAACTAGATAAAAAAATAAGGACATGGGATTTTTGTAACAACCCATTATTTATTTAAAGTAAGAAAAATATCCAAGAAATTGTCGCTTTCACATATATTTCTTTGTTACCTCACTTGTATCTATTTAAGTTCGCACCTTTTAAAGTAGAAAGGACTTTTGTGTTATTACGATTACATTTGTATCCGTGTTGAGTGGTTTTAGGGGCGAGGTTTGGCCTACAATTGCTGGAATGTTTATGTCGTACATACACCCAGTCTGAGTGACGGGAAACCACAACATATATACTCACTGAACGTACAGTGTTTCAACATGATCAACATTTGTATTTCAGAAAATATGTCTATGTTCTTAAAGGATTAGAACTGCCTATTTCTGGCTACGGTCAAGGTGCGTACATTTTGGCTCTTGATCAAAGTACAATATTACATTTGGTTTGATGTAATTTTAAGTTGCCGTAAATAATAATTTCTGTATGTGACATATGATATTAATAGTGTCAAGGGTTTACTTCTAAATCTATCGATGTACCGCTGTAATAATACAATTAAAAAATTCATGCCCGCTTTGCATTATGTGCCCTTAATTTAAAATGAACATCTGCAATGGCAATCATGTATGTGAAATCAGTAGATTGAATAACTGCATTCTTGACACATAGCTGACTTAGACATATGCCTACTGGCTGGTCGGAAGTAAAAGCTCAATGTAACCTCTCCCAAATGGAATATTGTACACCTTGATGTGACTTATTGTACCAACTCCACGTGCAATAAAGGTAGACACAAGTAGTCCTGCCATCTGGTTATCTGTGTGATGTTCTGCCTCAGAGCATCAACATTACAAATTCCAATGGTACATGTTACACCAACCTGAGAAGAATAAAAGCCTGAGTCATCTTTAAATGAAATTAAACCTGTGACTGCCAGATTGCAAGCAGTTCTCTGCAGGGATACTTATGGCCCTCATTACGAGTACGGCGGTAACCCTGCTGGGCTTCCGGGGGGTTTGCCGCCGGACTCGTAAAATTTAAACAGCACCTAACTTCCTGGTGCCACCGGGAGATTAAAGGTCCGGCGGCCAGGGAAGTCAGGTTAAATTGTTAGTCCCCATTCCCATAGGACTGTATGGGTGTGGGGGCTTGGAAGCACTTGCACCATTGCTAACGGTGCAACCGGAAAGCTCAGACCTGTTGGGCGCAGCGGCTACAGCCGGCAAACATGTAGTTTGCTTACCGCCACCCTTGTTTCCGGACCAGCAAACTTGTAATGAGGCCCATAGTTCTCCCAAAATAGCTTGCTGCAGATTGTATTGTGCCATCTTATCTGAATACCGTTCACAGATAGACAGTATTGACAATATTTCTACACAGCCATACACCCACTTCTTTCTATACCCAATCTCTTCTTTCACTTGTACCAGTATTGTATCCCTTGAAGCTATATTTGATGTTTGTATTACTACAAATATATGTCTTGAAACCTGAATCTCACCTCCTCTGGCGAATAAGGGCCTGATTTTCAATAATTTTTCAGTGGGATTGCGCCATTGTGAAATGCTTTTTTAATTTGGGCCCTAAGAATTTAGGCATCAGAGTTAGGCAGTAAGAAAGATTTGCAAAGATGTGCCAACTGACTCCTTTTGAGGAAACCAAATAGTTAGGGAGTTACAATAAAGATGTGGGCTTATGTACATATTGCCATCGTAGACTGATAACAGACGTGTATGTTTGAATGAAGGGTATTCTCAGGATGGATTCCACACAGATCAAGGAAATATTAACATTATAATTGGAAGCTGAGGACATGAGTCAGAGAGTTAAGGAGTCTGGGACCCATGAGTACTAGTCTTTCCAGAAGTATATACATTTACAGTGCTTTCCTGAATTTCAGATTACGAGAAAAGAGTGGAGTGTACCCACTGACTTCATTTTCCGACCTGTAGTGCTCCCCGAGTTGGTGGCGGCACAATCCTAACCTTAGACCTAGGGGCCTAGTGGTGCCTGCTAAATTAATTGTAGTGTTAGGGACTGACCCCACACAGGTGCCAATGGCGCACTGTGTTGTGCATCAACCCAATGCGCCCCTGCGAGAATTGACAGACAAGTATCTCTTTGAGGGTGGCAATAATGATGGAGAAATTATCCTCAAAATGTGCATACGATGTAACATAATGATACAATACAGGAAAGTGCAGAGCGCGGCTCATGGCTTTTGTTAGAGGACCATGCCCATTCAGTGAGACAGATCTGCAATATGTCCCCACACATTTATGGAAAACAAAACTGCACGGTATGGGGATGTTGCAAGAAGTGACACCTGTAAAAATAAAATTCAAACCAGGAGCAATACTTCCGTGGGTCAAACAATATCCCTTGTCTAGGGAGGCGGAGGAAGAAATTCAGGAAACAGTGTAGGCCCTATTACACCAAGGGATCATAGTGCCCTCCACCTCACCATGCAATACGGCTATATACCCCATTAAAATAGCAACAGGGCAGTTGGAGGATGATTCAGGATTTAAGAACCTTTAATGACATTGGGCCTCATTACGACCCAGGCGGTAAGTTACCGCCTGGGCCGTGACTTTACCACCATGGCGTAAACTATGTTTACGCCATGGTGGTTGGCGGACTTACCGCCCCATTCCGACCTTGGCGGGGCGGTAAGTCCCCAATCCCCATTTACCCTTCCCCATTCCCATTTTTGCCCCATAGGGCATAATGGGAGTGGGGAAGGCGTTAATTACGCCACCGTAAATTACGGTGGCGTAATTAACTCCATGGTCCCTTAGCGCCATGGATTTTAACACCTGCTAAAAGCAGGTGTTAAAAGCGCCATGGCGCTAAGGGACCTCGTAATTGGCGGTAAGGGGTCGGCGCAGCTAACGCTGGCGTAAACCCCTTACCGCCAGGGTCGTAATGAGGCCCATTGTACGGAAAGAGTTTCCACTTGTTCCCAACCCGGCACCTATTGTGTGCAGCATTCCCAAAGAAGCTACCTATTTCACGGTAGTTGATTTGAAGAATGCATTTTTCTCAGTGCCCTTCCATCCAGACTCACAGTACCTCACAGAATTCACCCTGGGTGGGAAGCGCTATGAACACGGACGCTTGCCCCATGGGTACTGGGAGAGCCCAAGCATTTTCAATAACATACCACATGAGGATCTAGGGAACATCCAAGTACCAAGCATAATAATTCAATAGTCAGATGACCTACAGGTCTGCAGCGACAGCAGGCAGAGCTGTCGAGGGGACTCCATTGCACCATTACCATTACTGCCAAGGAAAGGGTACAAGGTGGACAAGGCAAAGTACCAGTACTGTCTACTATAAGTGCTCTACTTAGGACAACTAATCTCCAAGGGTGGTAAATGGTTAATTCCTGACAGGGCAGCTACAGTGCATGCCACCCCCAAGCCACTCACAGTAAAAGACATGCAACAAGTCCTTGGGTTATGCAACTATTGTAGAGCATGGATGTTAGACTAGGCAGCATATCCCAGACCTCTCCTACAAGGCCTTAAAAGCATCCAAAAGGAGTAAAACACAATCAAATGGACAGCAGAAATGGTACTTAAAAGAGGTGATTTCAACAGCTCCTGTCCTTGCCACCCCTGATTACACACAGGAATTCTACATTTTCTCCCACTCAAATGGCTCACTTATGACAGCAGTACTCACACAGAAAAGTAGAATGGGCCATAAACCAGTAGCCTATTAGAGTGGCACGCTCGATTCTGTCATCCCGGGACAATTTGCTTGCGAACAAACCCTTGCTGCAGCGGCCTTTGCCTTTGAGAAAAGTTACAAAATTGTCATGGGGTGCTCAGTAACGTTGTACATCGAGAACTCACTTTTTGCGAAACTGCAGGACTCCAAATCCACACTCACTACACAAAGGGCATCAACATATGAAATAATACTGTCCAGTCCCCATATCCATGTAGTATGGTGCACAGCAGTAAATCCTGCCATGTTTCTGACTCAACCATTCATGGCTGAGGACTTAGAGCAACATGATTGTGCATCATATGAGTTGAAGGGCGATGATTTCACCAAAGCTAAAGACAGCCCCTTAGAAGAGGGAGAAGTGCTCTTTGTTGACAGGTCAGCATCAATTCACCAGGAAACAGGTGAAAAACATGGTGGGTCAGCAGTGGTGCATGTAGAAGAGGGAGAACACAAAACACTGGTCATGAGAAGACTACCCAGGCATTATTCTGCACAAGCAGCTGAACTGATAGCGCTCATAGAAGCTATACAGGCCTCAAAGGGGTGCTATGTTATGACCTATTCAGACTCTGCCTATGTCACCACCACAATACACAAAGGTCTGTCACACTGGAGGAGGAGGGGATTCTGGAGAGCCCATGGCTCACCGGTACAGCATGCAGCACTGCTTAACATATTGATTTCTGCCCTTGCATAGCCCTCTGTGGTGGCGGTCGTGAAATGCGCAGCACATACACAGAACACAGACAAAATCTCATTGGAGAATGCCGTCAAAGACACAGAAGTGAAAACAGCAGGATATCTCCCAGTACAACAGAATATGTCATGACATTAGCAATCACCAGACCCAACACAGATGCATACACATCCCTCCCTATCACACAAATTATTGAACTGCAGCGTAAGGCACCCCAGAGGAGCAGGCCATATGGCTCAGATGTGGATTCACACAGTCACCTACAGACATCTTATGTCGACAGCAGAGTGCAGGGAAGGTAGTAATGCCAGTGGAACTATTGCATACAGCCTTCGAGCAATTGCATTTCCCATACCATAGCTCTAAACAGCACATCGCAGTGGACATCCAAGAGCATTGGTTTGTCCCAAACTTACAGGAGCACCTAACACTGATGGTGGTCCAATGCACAACATGTCAAGTGTTTAGTACAGGAATGACTCTGATAACTCTGAGTGGAAATTGCCCTGCCCTGTTGGCCCCTTCCATGAGCTGCACAATGATTATGCAGACATGGGAAGAAGATGCAGCGTGGCACTATATTTAATTGTGGTGGTGTGTCCATTTTCAAGGTGGTTTGTGCCAAGGAGAGGAGCACCAGATTGAGTGCATCGCTTTTAAGTCAGACCCAAGCTTCAAGAAGTTCCTCTATACTTCAAGGAAGCCGGACTGCCCAAGCCTGAGCCACCTCAACATAGTGGTGGATCCCAGATGCAAGGAAAGTCAGGAAAGTATTTCCCCATTTGGGAGAATGCGACGTCCAGAGGTCAGATAATGGAACTCATGTTTTCAATGAGTTGTTTATGGAAATCACAGCCATGTTAGGAATAAAACATTGAATGTGCTCAATTTACCACCCACAATAAATGGGGGGTGGAGAGAATCAAAGGCCTCCTTAAAAGCATACTGTACAAACTATGCAACACTCTGAAAAAGAATCGGGTGTATTGTCTGCTCCTGGCCCTGTTTTACCTTTGTACACAACCCAGCAAGGCCCTCCCCCATGAAATAGTGACTGGAAGGCACATACAGACACCCCTATCACCGGTCAGAAGAGTATCAGATGTCCAGAGAGCAGCAACAATTCTGGGATAAGAATTCAAACAGTACCTGTCCCAACTAAAATATGCAATCCAATGCATCACAAAACAAATAGTGCCACCACAAAAATAGGAAATAGAGACTACCACTGCCTCACTGATGGACCACCCCTGTACAACCTTTGTTTCCCAGGGAATGGGTCTATGTCAGAATCTTTGTGCAAAAATGGAACAAACTATGGTTCTATGAGCCATATGAAGTGGTGTTTCCCACACCTCTCATAGTAAAGGTGAAGGGGATGAGGTATTGGATACACCTCTCCGATGTTCACAGGTCACCACAAGACAACACGCTAGTCGTCCAGACAGAAAAGCACAACAGTACCTCAAAACAGTAGCTCTATGCTGACCATATTTGTGCATGTTAGAACGTTTACAATACATGCATTGCTGCTAGAGCACAAGCTATGTGAACTAAAACTCTCTCTCTTTTTCTCTTTCTCTTTCTCTCTCTCTCTGTCTCTCTCTGTCTCTCTCTCTCTTTATCTCCCCATCTCCCACCCTTCCTGTGTTTCTGCAAAATCTGCAGGTGCAACCATGATGGAGATGGCACCACTGAGAGATTCTATGAATGTAGATAGAAATAGCATTAATAATACTAGGGCCTAAAGCTTTGACTGGGCCTCCATTTAACAGCGATTTTGTTTACAATACTCATGTTTGAATTAGGGATTTATTGGGGGGCGTCTTTTATCTGGGCTGGTCATCTAAAAGAAGGGGAAGGGTCTATAAAGGGTCCCGGAACAGGAGTACAGCCTTGAATGCTACAGGATTAGTTTGGAATGGAACTGAAATACCATCCAATATTACTGTATTTCTTTCAAATGTAACTGAAGTGCCATCCATTGCCTCTTGTACTATCCTTATGTTCGGAATATCTGGGGCTCTTATTACAAACCGATTCTGCCCAGGAGGGCTATATCATAAAGCAACAAATGAATGGGTCAAACTCACCTATGCCTATGTCTCACTATTTGTTTATCGTTAAAATACACGGCACACCCTGTTGGAGTTTATACAGCGTATGTATATTTAAGGGTAAAGACCTATTGGTCTACAAGCACACATCAATATAGAGTTATCCACTCTTAAAACATAAAAAAATATGTAAACAATTTTCCACACAAAGTTTGAGATACATAAGACTCAAAAATCAGTACAATCATGTTAGAACAATATCAAGCCTACTTTTTGTGTGTGTCACAACAGTGGTTACAATAGTGATTAAGACAGTGAAACAAAAAAAACATAGGAATTAATCCCGGTAATAGAGTGTTGGCAAATAAAAACTGCAGTTCTTAAAAAAAAATGATGCGTTGTCATTGTAAACAGCATCCAGACACGAGCAAATGCAAAGCGGCTCCAGATGTTTCGATGGCAAACAATACTGGACAGGGGTTCAATGTCATAAAAGTGGAACTTAGGGCCTTAAGACTAATGACTATGCAAAATAGGTACTTGTTGAACCTCCAGGTGGCTATGGAGCGTGGTGTTTGCAAAATGATTAGGAGTTCATGTTGCACATTCGTACCTTCTGAAGATGCTGAAAATGGGACACTATCACACGTCATTACAGCAGTGCATGAACTCGCGGTGAAAATAAAAAAGGAAGCTGGGGTACAGGAAGAAGACAGGTTAACCATGGCCTTTAGCTGCGTCCCTTCATGGCTTAGAACATTGGTAAAAATATTGATCCCCATGTTTGTGGTTATCCTGGTGATCTTTCGCATGTGCCAATTGGGTTTCCGTTGTTGTACCAAAGCTGTGTCTAATAGTGCAATGATTATGGTCAGTATTGGGAATAATAAGGTACCTCATGATACAAAGGAAGTAGAGATACAAAATGAGCAAAATGACCACAACGAAGTGTGGGTGGACCTGGATGTTGGGGAGGATGATACATCTACATGACATGTACACCAGCGCAATATACCCATCAGGGAGAACGTTTGTGTCACGTGTATAGAGCATGGATGCCAATTAACTGAACTCCTGCATGGGACGAATCAGAAAGGGATGCAAATGAGTGTAAATATGGTGCGGGAGAATTTGGTAATGTAGAAGTAACAAAAGGGGGGAATGTCGGGATAGAAATGAGCCTATCCCACCACCCTAGGCACTTTCAGGTAAGGCAAACACCATATGAGGTGATGTCGTCTATAAGCGGGGAGTAATCCGCACTATTAAACACCCATTAGAGGCGCTGTAGCACCTACAGGGAATGTGTGGCACTAGAAAACACATAGCACAGAACTCCATTTTGTATTAGGCCCACAGCCATAGGAGCTTGTATAATTGCGCTGTTCATAAATCCAGCTTGCGAGGCCCAATCTCAGAAAAATTGAATGGATCCACAGAGCCACATTCCCAGGGAAGTCCCTCCAGTCTTGAGAATATTTAGTATTTTCCAAAGGAATGTGCCCTGCAAGAATGTGAGACAATACCCGGCTCCACACTGCACCCATTCATCTTCACTAAACTACCAGTAGGCCTCTAACCCCCACCCGCCAGTCCGGAGCCAGCCCCACACCACTGACCAGTCCACCACACCTTTTCCCTTCCCAATAAGCAGACGACCCCCACGTTCCAACACAAATAAAGGATCCAGAGAAGATGTAAGCATGCACGGCTGTATTTCCTAAAGCATGAAAACACATCTCTTGTAACACGAGGTACAGGGAGGGATAAATTAAAGATCAAAACCCTGTGGTATCAACAAAGCCCTGAACATGTGGTTCAGTGTGACTGTATTTTATCCTCCCTTCCCCCTGACACTATTTCCAGTGCTGCTCAGGTGCCTGCCACCATGATATAGTAACTAGGCTTAGCATGTTTAGTTTAGAATGAAACAATGCAATAATGTGTGCCCTGACCTTCACCGTGAGGATGAGCCCAGCTGACCCACATGGATCCTGATCGACGGGAAAGAACTAAACAATTACAGCATGACATCCCCTATTGAGCAGGCCCATGTGTAGGGTGCCTCTGATCAGTGGCACCAATTAGTACTGTATGGAATGGTGTTATCCAGGCTTGTAAGCCTTTGTTTGTAGCAGGACGAACAGAGCGCTCTCGAGCAGCAGAGTCCTTTGCTGATACTTGTATTTTTTATTAATAAACCTTGCTTTGCAACGCTTTCTCCTGGCCTATTTCCCTAGCGGGTGGTACTTATTGTGGAGTGTGCGTAAATAAGGGACTTGCCTTCAAAAGGTTGACAAAAACAGATATGTTTTATGAAATACATATGCTAAAGGAAATAATGAATTTTTCTCCTCGTATTAAAGTTACAGCCAATTGGGATCTCCACCCAAACATTGTATATTTAAAAACATTTTAAATGTGGATATATATATGGATCAAAAAAGACAAGAAGAAGATACTTTAGTTAGCCTAACAAACTAATTTATTTGCAATCTTACATAATTGTCAAATAACTTCATCAGGTATAGGAAGAGAATGAGGCTTTAGGAATAGCAGGCAGTCCAATAGTCACCTCTGGACTGACGTATCTGTCCATGTCTGCTTCTGATTGGTTTCCTTCACAAGAAGCCTTACACTTCAGAAACTCTCTCTTCGCATTCCAGTCACAAAGATTTAAGTGGGACACTGAAAATGGTATGCAAGCAGGTGAGATGAAAAACAATGCTGGGCTGCTCCCAGAGAGGCATGAAGGAATGGCGTATTGTCAGTCATAGCATATGTAAACCTACTGAAGGCTGGTATGTTTTAGACATAGGGCCTCATTATAACTCAGGCGGTCCGGAAATAATGGTGGTGGTAAACCCGCTGCCACCGTTGTTTCCGGACCGCCTGATCCCGACTCCTGCAGGCGGGAGGTGATGTTCCCGCCAAGTCTGACCTGGCGGGTTTAATACCGCCCGCCTGCAGGCGGCCGAGGAAACACCGGCAGCATTACGAAATGCTGCCAGTGTTTCCATGATCCCCATTCCCATCGAGTCCCATAGGACTCAATGGGAATGGGGATTAACACCATTCCGCCTCCGTGATTCCCGGAAAACCGGGGTTGTAATGCCACATTTTCATTATTGTCCTCCCAGAAGTCCAATAGTAGGGGGAAACATTACTCATGTTGTGACAAATTGGATGCTTCCTCGCAGGAGTACAAGGATGAGTAGGGGTAAAATAGCCCATTCAGCCCTCATACTTCTACAAAACAAAACACAACACAATCATAAAGGTAAAAAAGTGTAAATCAAGAGATATACCTTCTTTGCCTTTTGTGGTAATGTGGGACGAGGGAAGGATATACTCCCAGGAGGGTCATGAAGGTGAACCATTAGTGACCCAAATAACACAGACTCGTTGTCCAATATAAAGGGAATGTTTAATCAAGTTTCTATAAAAATAGAAACAATTTCATAAAACTCACCATCTGCAGTAGAACCAAAAGAAATTAATATGCAAAAACCCACCCCAAAGGAAATAAAAGAGAAGATGCAACAGACTGGAAAATATCTCACTCCGAGCGTAGTATCAGGGGTGGTGGGTAAGGTACTATTATAAAAAGGATATTGGGTTGAATACAGCAGTGATCGTGACCTAACCAGTCTCAAGGGCCCAAGAGGACCAAGGGAGGACCATGGGATTTCTTGATGGGCTGTCGCATCAGACCTGGGTTTGAACGTTGATGCAAGCGGATCAGGCTCAGGCGGACACGTGGGATACTGGAGGCCCTTGCGTTATCTGTGCTTTGACTAGAAAGGAATGGCAGTGCTTTTGTGAGGCCAACAGGCAGCAGTTCAAGTGATGCAGGTGGGGCGGTCGCAAGTACGCTTTACATTAGGCCAGGCCAAGTCTGGCTTTAACCGTTGGGAGAGTGACGCTCCAGCAGTTTGAATCAGTGAGTGATGGGTGTCAAAGTGGTGATTGACGGAGTGTCAACGTGAGGTCAATGAGGAGGCAGTTCTTGGGCTAGCTCGACCAAACCATGGTTGCAACCCCCGGTTAGAATCAGCCAGTGACCCTTCAGAGATTTGGTTCGGGTTTCAGCGTTGAGCAGACGCTTTGGGCCTAACATGAGATGTGCTTTGCTAGGACATGATTCAGTGTTGAGATGGTTTAGATGCAGTGCAATAGTTGAGCTGTTTGGGGGAACACAGATACCAGCACCAGCACCTTCCCTATTGTTCAGGATGGAGCAGTACATGTAGTTGCCAGTTCAGTTTGAGAGAACGGGGAGTTTTGGCTGGTGTGGCACTTTGGTTTCTGTTAGGCCTTTGCAAAGGTCTTGAGGACAGTATACTCCAGTTCAGGGTCTGTTCCTCTGCCACATAATATCTGTTGTAGAATGTTTGATCCTGGTCCACAGCACTGGTCACTCCTGATGCTCCATGAGAGTGGTTAGGGGACAGATCTTCCTTCTGTCTTGGGCGGCTTCTTCTTCACTTCCGGTGGAGGGCTTTGGACAGTCCAACTACCCGAAAGGAAGTCAAGATGTGAATGTTCAGAGTGCCTTTTTGGCCTTAACAGATCTTTAAGGAATTGAGGAAATTCTGTTTTAGGGCTGCAAGACTCCTTCTTTTAAGAGCACAAGTAATCAGGTGATTGGTCTAAAGCTAGCATGCTTCAGGTGATCAATCCCTGCTCCTGGCTGGAGTGGACCTTTCCATGTTGATCTTGCACCCAAAGTGGAGGAGGCAGGAAATGGAAAGAGAGAGAAAATGAGAAACAAGATGGTGGAAGCATTCTTTGAGTGTCCAGAGAACTCCTGCCTATACTACTCCCGCCTACTCCGACCTACTAGCTATAGACCGATTGTCTCATAGATGCACCTGGAAAAATCTATTCAAGAATCATACTGAAGGATTTCAACACATGGGGCCTCATTACGAGGTAGGTGGTAAGGGATTACCGGCACCGGTAAGGACACCGGTGCTGGTATTCCCTTACCACCCTATTCCGAGGTCCCTTAGTGGGTCCCTTCCCTAACGCCTGGTTTTACCAGGCGTAATGGAAGGGACCCGTTATTAGCTCCATCCCCATTCCCATTGAGCCCTATGGGGGCTCGAATGGGAATAGGGAATGGTTCCTGGAATGGGGACTTACCGGGTTCTCCAAGGTTGGAATGACCCGGTAAATCCCTATTTCGGGAACCCGGACCCGGAATGCAGTAAGGGGGTCGCCATGGTGCTAATAGCACCATGGCTACCTTCTACCTCATAATGAGGCCCATGGACTTTGCAGGCGCATCTTAGAGACCAATTCCAGTCTGGTTTTGTAGCGGGTCTTGGTACAATCCCCAATATCATCACATTAAACATGATTTGATCAGACTATGCCACTCCGAAACAACAACTGTATTTTGCATTTGTTGATTTCCGAGTGGTGTTTGACTCTATTGACCGGTTACTCCAGTACAACAAATTGGTTATTTACAATTGCCCATCATCCCTGCTAGCACTGATAATGCTGTTACATACAAACACGACAATGCAAGTTAGGCTATCGCAAGTTGGACACCTATCAACCATATTTTCCACCTGTAGAGGCCTTAAAAAAGGGTATATACTCGCCTCTACAATCTTTAATATGTTTGATTTGGGCATCTCATTAAGAAAAATGTTAAGTGATCCTCCAAGCTTGGACAATCAGAAAATCTGCTATCTGCTCTATGCAGATGATCTTGTGCTCATGTCCAAGACCCATATTCGTTTGCAAAAGTTATTGAATGGCCTCGACGCATATGTGACTAACAATCATCTTGTGATTAATACTGATAAAACTCAAATAATGGTTTGCAAACCAAATTCTGGTAGAAAAATAAGATCTTTTAAATGGAACCTACAGAATGTAGAGCTTGTAAGTGTATCCCAATACAAGTATTTAGGAATGACAATCTCTAACACCATGACAAATACGGTTCATGAACAAGAATTGAAAGGTAAATTGTGCTCCAAGCTAAAATTCGTATGGGTAAATTTTGTAAATATTTGATACAACACACCATGTTATTTTATCAGCAAAAGGTGATTCCAATCCTAACCTATGGCATTGAAGCTTCAAAGCCAAAAGATCGCAAATGGTGGGATAAACTGGAATCCCTCTTTTGGAAACAAGTGTTGCATCTCCCAAACACCACCCTCTTACCCTTAATTTGCTTCGAACTGGGGCTTCTTTCCTTGTATTGTCAGGTGGTGTTGCAATATTGTACCTTGCTCTGCAAGTGCTCGTTGGGTCTGAGGTGTCCTAATATATTGGGAGACATGGCGCACCATTTACTTGCTCGGAGCCAGAATTTTTCTAAAACCTTGTGTCAATATACTCTGAATGTTTTGGCTGATGCCTCGGTTGAGCTGGAACTTCTTTTACACAATCTGACACGGTCTAAAGTTAAAATCTGCCAACACGACTGGTGTGAGAATCATACTAAGTGTTTAAACTATAAGGATTTTGATACAGAATTGTTCGGTCTTAAGTTATATCTATCAATGGCAGATTACTTGATCAAATTTCCATCTCCATATATACGCAAGTATCTTCGTTTCAGATTAAATCATTCGCCAACATTGGATGCGATGGCAAGAAGAAAGCTCATTCCAAAAGATCAAAACTACTGTCACTTTTGTAAGAATGAAGCTCAAAGAGAAACTTTGGAACACTGCATAGTGTTTTGTCCACAGCTGAATTATCAAAGAAAGAAGTTTTTTAAGAATTCATTTGTCCAACATTGTACAATTGATCTGATGAATCTATGGCAGAGTATATTCTCTAGCACAAAACTAGCCATTAGAGTGGCTATAGTACAATTTCTAGATTCCATTCTTACAAATAACTTAGACCAAGTATGTAAAAAGGTTGGCTAAAGTACCCCCATATAAACACATTGAAAAATGATTGGTAAATACCAAGTTGTGTGATATAATTATGCATGTGTATACTGCGTTAGAGTTTTTACCATGATGTAAATATGAATGTGATTTATATATTTTTGTAATGTAAATGTAAAATTGTGATGTAATTTGAAAGGTTGATTTTATCAACCAACCAAATAAAAATTAAAAAAAAGAAAAAAATACTCCCACCCCCTTCCCTCCTACTGACAACAAAGACCATTGGATATTCAGCACCCTGGTGTGAGGCTACTCCTCCGAAGAGGGTGTGCTCGTTTCAAGGCATACATTTGTTTTCAAAAATTGATTAGCACAGTTTGCTAATTAAAATGTTCTTGATTAGCAAACAGACCCATTTCATTAGCAATGTTGTACTCATATTTTTAATGCCACCCAATGTTATTCGTACCCAAGATGTAAAATGAGCAACAATACAGCATTTTTGTATTAAGCTAGTAAGATGAGTCGGGCCTTGCACATTTTTTTTAAATTCCTCTAGACCCGCAGGTGCAGTAACTTAGTTTACCTACTCAACTTAGGTCAATAAACATGCAAATGCCATCAGGCTATAGGTGGGTGAGAGGCTAGAGGGCACCAAGTGACTTTTCTGATTGGGAGGGGTTTTAGGGACTGAGTTTGCGGCATTAAGCTTTCCGTAGCCTTGTCTACAGCCACGTATAACCGACATCTGAAGGCAAACTGCATCACAGACATTTTCTGTACAATAATCATATTGCTATGTGGATGATACAGTACAGGATTGTATTAGTGTTTGTTATTTGATCTGGTTAGGTGTTGTCTTATTTTATTTGAAGTTTTGAAGGCTGGCCTAGGTTGCTTTTGTGTTTGCAAAAAATGTATTTATTAGTAGATAGTCCTCTTTTTGGTATCCATTTTGGAAAGTATAAAAGCCACTATTTTCTGAAGTTTTATCCTTTTGATTCCAGAACAGCCACTGTGCACTTGATAGGAGTGTGGCTGATGTGAAAGTAAGTGTTAAAATATTTTTAAATTGATATGGTTTAGTTGCAGGTTTGTGTGTGTTATATATGCCACTGGTATCAGTTGGTCATTATGATTTTTTTTTTTACTTGCTTTGATTGTGTGGCAAGTATTTAATATATTTTTAAGTTTTAGAAACATGGACGTGTACAATTAGATTTGTGAATTAATGACATGTACATGCTGGGATTTAGTTTTTGTATTTATGTTAGTGAGGTTGAAGGTGTATTTGATTTTATTGATTGTAATTTTGATCCACTTTCAGGTATGTAGTACTCTTAGGTCTTTTGAGTGTTTTGTGAGGTAGTTGAATTGATGGTGGTTTGCAATTTAATTTTTGTTATTTGTTTTTTGTATTTTATTTTAGCTGTATCGATCCTATCATCCCAGTGGACTCTCATTAGATGGTGTACAGTCTACTCCTGTGAAAGGTCAACCTATATTCAAGACATAGTGGTACTGTTGGAGAAGGGAGCAGCACATCTGTAGACTGTTCATGAAAACCCTCCTTTGTGAACTTTTTAGCATTTCGGATGATTTTTAAATGCAGGTGTTTTAAGACTATGGCTGTGGTGGCAGCACCTTCAATTTGTGGTGGTTGATATGTACAACCAGCGCTCACAGCTCCAGTGATGAGGGAAGATGATTTGTAAGTCAAAGATGGTGATGTTGTTGAACTGGTGGATGGAGGTGCTTCAGATGGAATATTAGAAGGCACATGGTGTAGAGATTTGTTGCAGAATGTGCAAAGTACCTCATTTGCCTATTTCTGGAACAGTGTTGTTTGACTTTAAAGAAGTGCCAGCTGTCAGCAGTGGTTTTCATCCTAGTTGTTTTTTTTTCCTTGGTGGTGATAGATTTGGAACTGAAATGATATTGTCATCACTGCTGTTACTATCATGATTATAGTACTAGTGTTTCGAATTATGTGATTGTTTTTTATCCCTTGTTCTCCAAGTTTACTTATCATACTCTATTCTCTCTTGTTCTCCAAGTTTACTTAACCATCCCATCCTTTGTCCTGCAACCTCCCAGTATAATGATCTTTGTTTATTTTCACCCCGTTTATATATCCCTGATTGTTTCTTGCAGTGGTATTTTCATATACTTTGTTTTATTGTTGTATGTTTTTTTAATCCAAGTTGGATTTTTTTTCCAATGGCCCAATGATTACTATGTGCAAACAGAACAACAGTGCTTTATGCATACATGTTGTATCGTATATAGTGCATGGGCTGCACTGCATACAAAATATGAGGGTTATAAAAATTGTGTTTATTAAAGTGCGTCTATGTGTCCTTGAACTGATTATGTTTTCTTTTTTTTCAGATAGAAGGATATTTATTATATTTTTATTATATATTTGTTTAAATAAATGAATAATCGTGGATACCATGTATTCCAATTGGCTGTTGGATGTTGGAGGTGCAGGTACCCGGAGCAATGACTGGGGGGTTTCCTAAATGTTATTTTGATCAACTATATCCGTGGCTATAGCTGTAATGCACAAAAAGTCCACTCTTAATGTACTCTTTTTTACTGTTTCTTTTGTAATTAATATTTTACACTAGGTTTATGAAAAGAAATACATGCAATCTTATAGCCGTGGCTACAAGACGTGGTGCATCATTGGATTTTTTTGTAACTGCAACTATACAAAATGTTTGGAGAAAACAATGAAGGGGCCGATTCATGGAACAAATGTGCGCCGAAAATCGTGGCGCAAGCTAGTGCAAGCGTGAAAAAGCAAGCGCACATGTGCAAATCATGGAAGGGCCTGCGTGTGTTTTCCCCGGGATGTGCGCCAAATCCGTGCGTGGCGCACACGGGTGCACACGTCATTGCAACATCCAGAAGGCCATGCGCGACGTGCACAGCGAAAGCGCACAACGTTAGCGCACACACCAAAAAGGGGGCGGAACACGGGGCGGAACACGCGGAATGGGGAACAACGCATGAAAATAAGGGCAGAACTGTGGATGTACTGCTGTGAAGTACACGGAACGCCCACACGCACGCGAACCACACGTATTCTTGGAATCGAATAGGGGAAACCCGTGCACGGCCAAAGACACGCACAGGCCTAAACACGTCCGCCACACGAAGGCAGGCGGTAAAGTCCCTGCGCATTACAAAAGTGTGCCCCAACAACAAACATGTATATACAGCTAAGATGAATGTCCCATTCTGTGGCCCCCCTAGGTGAAATGACATGTCAAGCAACACTCAGGCACCCCCAAAAAAGCAAGAAAAAGAGATGGGGACATAAGTCGGGGCCTGCTGGCAGGTGCCCGTCACTGGGGGTGGGGTGGGGACATACGTCGGGACTCCCAAGTGCAATGTGCCATGTGGCCTGCCTGCGGGGCATGCCCAGGGGTGATGGGCTGCCTGCGGGGCATGCCCAGGGGTGTGGGGTGGTCCCCTGTGGTGTTGGCTGCCTGAGGGGCATAGGGAGGGTGGGGGGTACACTTTTGCAATTTACACTGCCAAATTGCGTGTAAAACTTCACACGCACCCCCTGAACACACGTACCCCACTCACGCCAGCCCTATCGCGTGTAAAACTTCACACGCACCCCCAGAATACATGTACCCCACTTGTGCCAGCCCTATCGCGTGTGAAACTCCATGCGCACCCCCGGAACACGTGCAGGCAGCCCATCACCCCTGGGCATGCCCCGCAGGCAGCCCACTCCACAGTGGGGACTTTGAATGTGTATTCTGAGGGGTGCGCAGGGAGTTTTACATGTGATTTCACTGATGCAAGCGGGGTACGTGTATCCCGAGGGGTGCTCGGAGAGTTTTACACGTGATTTTGGTGGCGTGAGTGGGGTACGTGTATTCCGAGGGGTGCGCAGGGAGTTTTACACGCGATTTCTCTGGCACGAGTGGGGTACGTTTTTGCATGGTTGGGGGGCTGTATGCTGGTCCACTCGCCTTTGCGCCATGTACTGGATTTGTGCAATGTTTTTGGCACATGGGGCGGGGTTGGGGGCTTAACTGGCACTGCTGCAGGGTCACTGTGCCACTCTGCACCACGGCTGCTTATGGATGTATAAATCCATGAATACGCTGTGTGCCTAAATGGGTTTTGGCGCACGCGGCTTGTAAGAGGATTCAATTCAGCACTACAGCTAAGTTAACGCCTAGTCTAGAATACTGAATGAAAACCCTTATTGATATATCTTTAGGTCCAGTTCATGCGTTCTGGATGACTACCCCTATATAACACCCCTCTCTTGGAATCCCCCTGACCCCACTGAGCCAAGAAGTAGTTCTGTTTTGCAAGTTTAAAAGGTTTATTTGATAATTTAAACAATAGATATATATCACCCCTTATAGTAAATTAATAATTGAATATCACACTTAATCTGATATGATAAATATTAACAACGGAGAATCTGGCACTAGCACGCTTCTTTATAATCACTTATGAGTTGAGATGAAATGGATAAGATAGCACACAGGTGAATAGGAACAAAAGAAGAAGGTGGTACAGAATGCTTTATGTAAGCTCAGGTGGATGCAATATTCAATGAATGCAGTACAGAAAATACTCAATATGATTTCAACCAAACAATGTAATCACTTTTCTCTGGCAATCCCCTCCCCCCCTTGATGCAAGGCAAGGAAATGGAAGGAAAACACACAGTTCTCAGAAATGCAATCAATGTAAATCAGTTCACCCCAGCAAGCTTACACTACAGAAATTTGAAAACACAGGCCCAAATTGCTTTGATATGTGCTGGCAATGAATTAAAAAATATGCTAAAATGCTTTTAATTCCCTTTTCAGAGGTTCAGGGTGAGTGGTATCTAGTTAATATTAGTCCAGGCTCACACTAGCAATGATGCAGGGATAGTTAGCAGGTTAAACGAATTTCTGGCAAATGGAAGGCAAGCAGCAGCAGTTTTACACGTGAAGAAATTTTCAAATCGCGGTAAAATTCGCGGATGCGTGTTCCGCGATTGCGGTAAAACTATAGGGGGTAGGAATGCGGTTCTAGGTTCGTAGGAAAGCCACGATTCTAAGCTATCAGAGGAAAGTTACTCTAAGTCTCTAGCCCAAACGGTTGCGGAGATATGACCGATTTACTAGAGGTCGTTTTTGGTTTTTGCAAATTCTAAACGCACACTTTTTCAGCTTTAAAAATGATGGCAGGATAACACAATTGCTAAGCTGCAGTTCTACTTAGATTAAAAATGGATTGAATTATATGATTTTAACTTTAATGGTTCTGCACAGTTTTCTAGGTACTCACACTATATTCTTGAGTGAAATGGGCCTCATCACGGATCTGGTCAGGGTTTTAGACTGGACTCTGGTCTGGTCTGGTCTGGCCTCTGCACTTCACAGTGATCTGGGTCAGCTCTCTCTGCTGGTCTGGGTCTCTCTGGGTACAGCACTGCTTTCTCTCTGGTCTGGTCTCTTAGTTCTGGATAGATTGAAGTCTCTAGTTTGGCTTTCTGGAGGTTGATGGAGGTAAATATGGATTTTTCCGGCAGAGTGCGTTGCAGCAAATGGAATTGAAGGTCACTATCTGTCCTTATGTGTCTGCTTTTATGTGTTTAGAATGTGGGTGTGTTCTAGCATCACTGACCCTACCTCTCTCTCAGCTTCTAATTGGTCAAACTTCCATTTATCATTTGATTGGGGAATGAACTGTGAGTCAGAGGGATGTCATTTTATGGCTTGCAGATAGGACACTCCTCTGTCAGATTGCACATATTCTATATTTGATAATAAAAGACATATTTCAGAGTTACACAGTTGTTTGAAATTACATATACATGGTGTGGCTGAATTTAGCCATGTCTCTGTCCAAATCTGCTGTTTCTAAGAGCTTGTATTCAGAAATGGCAGATATTTCACTTTTTAACTGATTTTTCAATTTCTGACATTGACCCAACTTTACATACATGTGTGCAGGGAGTATGGACATTAACTGAAGAAGTTTCAGATTTTTAACATGCATACAGTTAGAGTAATATCCATTTTTCCGCTAAAACCCCCCTGAACATGCCACCGGGTCGAAAAACCTCTTAAAATGTGGGCAGAAAAATCACAAGAATTATGGTATCATTTATAAAATTTTCACATGTCCGCTCTATGAGTTATTCATCTTTTTAAAGTTATGTTCTGGCTCCAAAGGGGTGTGGTTTCCCAGGTCACATGGTATAGAAACCAGTCTTTCCAGTTTCTGCCAAGCCAGCTTGCTCTCACAGGCAGTGCTCCTCCCAGCTCCTGCCAAGAGGAAGCTACATTTTACGACTGTGGTAATAAAAACCTTTGCCTGAGTGAAGAGGGCTTTGTTCACTCTCTTGCAGAGCACAGGTAATTCAATTATCAGATAGATGGCATATCCTTAGTGTGGGCAGCAAAAGGAAGGTTGGCCTGGGAACACAGTGGTGACTCAAATTTCACTCCTGATGGGGGTAGTTGCCAGGCAGAATCAAGTTCCCTAAGCCAGACTTTCAGCTACTGTCATGTTATTTGTTGCTTTTTTAAATTAACTTGCAATTTTACACATGCAGCTAGAATGCTGATTCTAAGTGCAAAACTATGACATTTAAACAATTGCAACCTATGTGACACTCAAAAGTAGGTCACTCAGTCAATTTAAACATTTAGATTTTTTTTTTTAGTGTCTTTCAATCCAGTGCAACTTAAACTGCTGAAATCCACAGCGCAGCCAGTCTTGTTATAAACCTTGTCTTATGATCTTCATTTCCCAGATTTTGTAGGCACACAAAACTCCATTCTGCCAAATGTCTGCTGGTGTTCAGTAAATATTTTGCACATATTGCAATGTTTGAAAATAGGCATTTTGACTTGCCTTCAGGGAAACAGAGTGGTTTTAAAACGCCGGCTTTTGGATAGTGGTGAGTACTGGTACTGCACCCATTTTTGGGATTTAAGAAATGAATTCCCCACAATTCTAGGTTGCATTTGGCAATCAGCATTGCCATTCCCAATGGTTTCAGACTACTGTGTGGGTAGTCCAATGGTGGTTTTAGGCAGTTTCCTTCTGTGCCCATAACATCGGCAAAAATGAATGGCAGCCTATTCTTCATGCATTTCCCTGTGCATTTTCTGGGAAGCTCTGGCCATCATGATGTTTTCCATGTCAGTACTGCACAGTTTTGAGGTAGGGCTAGGATGCATGGGTAAATACATCCCACAAGCCCCCCTCTTGCGATGGCCATTCTATTTCACTGATGGGACTCGCAAGATCTGGGATGTTTCCTCATCTTCTTCCAATAGATGGCACAGTTCAGCATCTTTTCCTCCATCCGGTACTGATCGATCAGTTCTCCTCGCCGGTCCTGATGGGAATATTGGGCGGTCCACTGGGTCCATTGGATCTTCGTTCCCGGTCTCCGTATCATCCTCCTCGGCCCGTCTTCAGGTTTTCTTTCTCCTAGGACGACAAAGGAAGAGCGGCAATACCTATTCATAGACGTTTTTCCACCACCGTTGAGATAGTGGGGCAGCATATGCATTTCATCATAACGAAACATTACATTCTTATTTTGAAAAAATAAAAACAGTATAACTAAGAGACAGTTTCATGCAAATCACAATATTTTAGAGACTAGATGTGGTATGTTTTATGATTGGAACTGAATTAGTCTGATACAGTACCCGCTAGGATTCCAGAGGATTCCTCCAGTTGTTGCAGAGTGTGCCTGGGATGGCAACATTTCAACTGGTTTATGTGGACCCACTTGTCTTCCCCCGCTGCCAAAGGACCTTTGGGGATGTGGATTTTGTAGGCCACAGGGGAGATCTTGTCGATGATCTCAAAGGGTCCCTTCCATGTAGGCAAAAATTTGCGCTGCTTGGCCTGGTTCCTTTGGAAGTTGTATAGATAGACCCGGTCTCCCACCTGATATTCCTTCCTGGAAGTTTTCAGGTCATAATGGGTCTTCATGCTATCAGCCGATCTTTCTAGATTCCGCTGAGCATAAGCAAAAGCATGTTGGAGGTGTTTCCTTAAATTCTCTACATACTCATGAGTAGTGGAGGCATTTATCAGTGTCTGCTCTTGGGTCCTGTAGAGCAAATGCTGAGGAAGCACCATCTTGCGCCCAGTCATCAACAAAAATGGTGACATTTTGGTTGCAGATGAAGGGGTAGATCTGATAGCCATTAGGACCAGAGGTAATCGGATATCCCAACTTGGCCCAGAATCTGCCACAAACTTCTTTAATATGCTCACAATTGTCCGGTTATATCTCTCTACTGCCCCAGAAGAAGCTGGTCTATAAGCAATATGCAGCTTTCTCTTGACCCCCAGTATCTCCCACATCTTTGTCATTACTTCACTGGTGAAGTGGCTACCTCTGTCTGACTCAATCCTTTGAGGTAGACCAAAACGGGAAAAGATGTGGTTAATCATCAAGGCAGCTGCAGTTTCTGCCTTGCAGTTTGGGGCTGGGAGACATTCCACCCACTTGGTAAACAAGCATGTCACAGTCAACATGTACTTATTCCCCCTAGCCGAGCGAATCACAGGGCCTACAAAGTCGATTTGTAAATCTGACCATGGCAGTGTCATTCCCCTCTTTTGTAAAGGCGCCCGGTGTGTGAGGGATGTCGGCTGAAATTGTGCACACACAAGACAACCCTTCAAATATTGGTTGAGGTCCTGGCCCATGTGTGGCCAGTATGCAACCTCTCTTAAGATTTCCAATGTTGTGTGAAACCCCCTATGACCGGCGGTGGCCGCATCATGGGCGTGACTTAACATCAGGCTTCGGAATGAGGTAGGAACCACCCACTGATCGTGGCCAGCTTTGGATTTACTTACCAGCAAACCGTCTTGGATTCGGAACATTTTTGGACATTTCATCAACACTCTTAGGTCCTCTTTCCCAATGTAATCGGTATCCGTCAGGGGAAAGTTCTCAGGGTCCTCAAGGTGCTGGTAAAATTTACCAATAATTGGATCCCCCTTCTGAGCGGTAATCAAATTAGCATCAGGGGTCTCCTTACTCCATTGTGCAATTGAAAGGTCGTTGTGAGCATTTGTCTGGGACCTAGTGATAGCAGTGACCTGGATTTCCCCCAACAGGGACTCAATCTCAATTAGACCCCCTTGGATGGCCCCGGTTTTGGCCAGCTGATCAGCTAAGTCATTTCCAGTTTTGTCTGGTCCCTCTACTTTGGAATGACCCTTGATCTTTTTCCAATAGATGGTCATCCCATTCGAGGTGACCAGATCATCAATGTTTTGGATCAACTTCCCATGTTTCAAGGGTTTGTTGTTAGCACACAACATGCCTCTGGTTTTCCAATTAACCAGGTGCTCCACGAACCCGTTCCGTACATAATCCGAATCTGTGATTATGACCAGTTTGTGGAGTTGATGCTGGACAGCAGTGAGGATGGCCTGATGCACAGCCATCAATTCTGCCACCTGACTACTTCGGGGACCAATTTTGTATCCAGCGGAGGGTTCTGGGGACTCATTCACCCATGCATTCCCTACGCCAGCCACCAGTTCTTTCTCCCCGTTGTTGTCAACATGGTAAGAGCATCCATCCACATAGACAGTGGGCATTCCCTCACACTTGTCTTCTTCAAAGACTTTGTGTGGGGAATTAAGGTATGCCTCCATGTTGTCCTTGATTTTCAGACTTTCGTCCTCGAGACAGTTTTCTCTGGCACAATCATGCAAGTCAGCCAGACCTTGCGCGAGGGGACTCTTCTTGTTTTGGCCATATCTGACCTCCACAGGAAAGCCTTGCATTGACAGAATCCAGGAAGTAATTCGGGAATTACTCACATTTCCGGCCCGGATTCTGTCACTTTGGAGATATTGCAGAGGCTGGTGTGGAGTCTCCACTATGATGTGTTCCCCCTGGATAAACGGGCGGTAATTCTTCAATGCCCACACCGTTGCCAGGAGTGCCTTCTCACAATCGTTGAATTTTTCCTCCACAGAGGATAAAGTTTTGCTCGCATAGGAGATTACTTTATTGACCTTGTCATGCTTTTGGTATAATACTGCCGTCAAGCACGTATCAGAGAACCCCGTCTCCAGGAAGAACTCCTTGTTTCTGACAGGGTAAGCTAGGCAAGGCGCTTGTGAGAGGCTTCTTTTGAGTTGTTTTACCGCCTCGGCTTGTTCTGGACCCCATTCCCACTTGACCCCCCCCTTCAGGAGATGAATCAGGGGTCTGGTGATCTCTGCGTAGCCCTCAATGAACTTTCTGCTGTAATTAGTCAGTCCAAGGAGGCTCCTTAGTTCCCGCAGAGTTGTGGGGTCTTTCAGTTTCTGAAGTGCTTCCACTTTCTTTTCCTGGGGACAGAGGCCCTGAGGAGTAATCTCATGCCCCAAGAAATTAACACGGGTTCTACACCACTGTGCTTTCTGAAAGGAAAGTTTTGCTCCGGCGGCCCTCAACTGTGTCAGAACATAACGGATCTCCGCTATGTGTTCCTCCACAGATGAACTTTTGATGAGGACATCATCTACATAAGCCAGGTTACCCCTTGCACCCAGATCGGGCATGGCCTTATGTAGGAAAATGTTGAATTCATTGCCGGAGTTGAGGTATCCGAAGGGAGTCCGGGTCCATGTGTACTGCTGGCCCCCAAAGGTAAAAGCCAGTTTGTATTGGTCCTCCCTGCTGACAGGCACGGTCCAGTATCCATTGGTCAGGTCTATTGCAGTGAATACCTGTGACCCCTGAATCTGGGCCAGCCCTTGGTCAATGTAGGGCAGAGGCCATCGGGAAGTATGGACCCGTTTGTTGAGCTCCCTGAGGTCGGCGCAGAGTCTCCACTGGCCGTTTGGCTTCAATATTCCCAGCACCGGATTATTGAAGGTGCTGTGGACTGGACGGATTATTCCCCGGGACTCAAGGTTCTTAATTATTTCAGTAAGGGACTCCATTGATGCGAGAGGCAAGCGATATTGCTTCACAAACACAGGAGTCATGCCAGGGTCCGTGGGGATTGTTGTTGTATGGATGTCAGTACGACCACAGTCATATGAGTCTACCGCAAAGAGATCTTGGAAATCCAAGAAAACTTGTTTCAACTTTTGCTTTTGTTCCAGAGTCACACAGGCATCAGCTAGGTTGACTCTCTCTTCCACCATCTGCCTGAAGCCTGGAAAGACTTCTGGTTTGGCTATCTCCGCGGCCTCCTCCAGCTGGGTGGAGAAGTCCCTGGTCAGAGTGCTGATTTGGACCGGAGGCTTCAGGTGGGCAAGGCAGCCTTCATGAACCTGGAAAATCACCTCCTCCCTCCTGAAGTCACAAGTCACATCTTCCTTACCATAGGGGCAGGAAGTGTACACCAGGAAGTTCCCCCCATGCCGGGTAAAAATCCTGTCTGGTGTTGTATTGTCATCACTGTCACTGTCAAAACAGTCCTTAGGGATTGGTCCTAACAGTTCATTTAATAAGTCGATGGAAAAATGTCGGTCATCAACCGCCATTCCAATAATGGTGCCTGCGGCTAGAGTAATACTCTTTAAGTCGCTGTTATCCACCTCTATTAGAATGGTGTCATGTTCTATGTTGACTAATGGAGTTGGGTTTACCCCCAACCCTTGCTGTTGGAGAGAAGCATTTAGATGTATGTAAGCATCAGGGTTTTTCAACTCTTGTCCCCTTTTGACTTTCACTTCCAGGGAGAATTGTCGGGTCCTTTCTGGGATGGTGACTTCCTCTTTAACCTGAATTTCAACTGCATAAGGTAGCAATTGAGCTGACCTAAATGCTTTTTCTGGATCATCAAAGCCCATGGGATTATCCGCTAATCGGGACCAAGCTTTGAAGTTTATTAGGTCCAAACTAATGGCCAAGCGATTGAGAATGTCACTGCCTAAGTAAAAGGTGGCAGGGACGTCTCGCACGACCCAACAATTGTGGACTATGCTCTTGTTGCCAATGGAGATTTTGAGCATACACCTGCTTGGCAGGAGATGTTTGGAATTAGGTGCTTCCAGGTCCATTTCCCATTTGTCTATCAGTTTGAAGGTGGGAATGGCTGGATCTTTTGGGAGTTGGCGAAACATGGCTTCGCTGATGAAGCTCTTACCGTTGTTCACACACACTCGAGCGAGAACAGAGTCCTTCCCATCATTTAACTGAACAGGGATGAACAACTGCTCTCCAATTTGCTGAATATCAGCCAGGCTTTGAGCTGATTTCACATCTTTCTGGACTATAGGAGTGGGAGTTTCAGATTGTGGATTGGTATAGAATTTCAAAGTGTTTCCTTCCAGCGTGGAATACCACTTTAGACTGGAAGGAAGGTTGATTTTCAGAAATAGAGAGGACCCCCCATCACCAGTCTGTTGTCCTACTGCTATTACTGTCACGTCTGGAATTTGGCTATTCTGGAAGTGAAATTCTACTTGGTCAGATTTTTGTTCAACCATGTGGCAGGTGCCGTTTAAACTAACATGGTTGACACTCTGTTTTAATTTTATTGGTCGGCTAGTCTGGGTCCAGAGGACCTTGTTTACGCAATCTATTAGGGGTGACAACCTTCTCAGGAGGTCATTCCCTAGTAAACAAGGGGTGCCCTCTGGGGTCACAACTATGACCGGGTGTTTCAGCTTGTGTCGCCCAATTTTAATGTCCAAGTCTGCCGTCCCCTCAACGGGAATTTCCTTCCCGTCAAAGTTCTGTAGTTGTCCAGGAAGAGAGGTGAGAGGAATTTGGTAATCCTCTCCCCTTCCTGCATTCAGTTCATCAAAGGCCCTTCTGGACAGAAGGGTAGCTTGAGATCCTGTGTCCACCAGTGCCGAGATTGTACCCTGCCCCTGTACTTGTACCGGGGCATAATATCTTCCCTCCTTCTCCTCAAGGGGGCACAGGTAATGTACATTTTTGGACAACTGGTGGGCTAATTTTCTGGTTTTGGACATTGCTAGCGAAGAGATTTGGGCAGAATTCTGTGGAGAGTCTTGGGAATCTGAAAGAAACAGTTGGCAACTGGAGATCAGAGCCATTGTGGGTTCCCCTGGTTCCGGTTCTGGGCCGCCCCCCCTTTTTGGAGGCAGTCCCCAGGATGGGTTTGAACCAGGGGATTTTCTTGCTGTTGGTTCTGGGATGAGATGGTGGGCGGCGGTAGCTCAGTCTCCACATCTCCCCAGTCTGGATTTGCATCCCTAAGGACCCATTTTTCTTTGGGAGGAGTTCCCCCCTCTCTGAAGGAGAAGATCCTTTTCCCAGGATCCTCTGAGGATCCCTCTCCCTCAAATTGGAAGATCTGTACCTCCTCCTCAAACTGAGTCTGTTTGGGTCTTTTGTTTCTCCTACCCCCCCTCTGCTCCTTAGGAGGCAGACTTTCAGGGGCAAGAGATTTTGTTTCCGGTTCCTGGGTTTCCAGGGGCTGTTTACAAGTGAGGAAGGAAGCTTCCTCCAAGGCTTTACACCCCCCTTCCCTTTGTGCCTCCTCCCTGGGAACCGGTGAGTTATCGGGGTGCTGCCCCCGTCATTGTTCTGGAGCACCAGGTCCAGAGTTGGGTGCGTTCTGCGCCGGCATACTGATCTGAGGGTTCTGCTGCGCCCTCAGTATATGACCCATATCCCGCGCCATGTTTTGAACCTGGCGCTCTAACTGGGAAACCCGCTCAGGCTGATACGGGGCCCTGTTTTCTCCCCTGGGCTGATCCCGGGAAGGGTAGCTGTCCCTCCTCTGGTAATACCCCGGGTTGGGAAGATTTGGGTACCCCTCCACCCTTGGCCTCCCCTCTCCCGGATTCAGTGGTCTGGGCTCAGGGAATTGGGGAAAGAAGGATGGATGGTTTTGGGGCTGAAAGTCGGGTGGATATCTGGGGAAAAAGTTCTGCCCAGGGTTTGGTAATTTTCTGCCCTCCTGTGGGAAGTTTGGAGGGAAGTTCCCTGGGTTAGGTGCTTGGCTGGATCCCCCCCCTTGGGCTGGAGGAGTCCACACATAACCCAGGATGGGTCTGTTTCCCTTGTAACGGGGACTTACATAATCAGGAGAGCGAGGGACCCCATTTGTGGGGCTGCCTCCCTGGCTCCCTGTCTGTGACTGACCCGAGGACCTCCTGGGCCTAGCATTATTAGGTGCAGGTAGGTTTTTAGGCCCCCCCCATCTCCAAATCCAAAACGGGGGTGACCTTTACCTCTGCCACCTTGGCAGCAGCAGGGGTGCTGTTGGCTTTGGGGTTTTTCTGGGCATTACTTTTGCTATCTATCGGTTTCTGCACCTCATAGATCCGGGTAGCCTGTTCAATGACCCAGTCTAAAGATCTTTTCTCGTGAAAATCCCTCACGAGCTGGGTCATGATATATTTGGGCAAGGCATGGAAAAACGTATTTATAAATTCCCTGCTATCCGTGCGCACCCTTCTTGTGGTCTGTGCAAAAGCACGCTTTAACTCCTGCACAAATTATTGTGGGGCCTGATCCTCCCCACATTGCAAATTGTAGGCTGCCTTGCGAGCCTCTTGAGGATTTCTGTGAACAGAAAAATGTTTCAAGATGGCCGCCTTATAGGTGGACCATCTTAAATGATTTTGGTCCTCCAGCCCCGCAAAGAAACTGGAGTATTCCGGGGAGAAGGTCCACTTTACATATTGAATGCAGCTTTGGCTGTTCTTCAAATGGAAAGTCTCCATCATTTGTTCAAACAACTCTAAGTGCTCCCAAACAGAATACTTAGCGTTCTTATGGTAAGGCGTGATGACGCTCCTGATCGCCTTAATCTGCTTTAAGGGGTCCTTAAGCAAGGCCCTTTTTGCCTTATTGGCCTTTTTGGTTCGGGTAACCCTTGTCCATTCTTCCTCGGACTCAGAGGCACTGCTCCCAGAGGTTCCCGTCTGTTCTTCCAGGTTTTCCCGGATTCTGCGAGCCTGGGAATGGCTGGCAGAATGTGGGGACCTGGTCTCCTGTGTCCTGCGCAGTTCGGAGGAGTCTTCAGATTCCTCCTTGCTGCCAGGATTTGATGGGTACCCCCTCCACTGACCTAACTGGGCAGAGGTTTTCAGGATGCCCTTAATGGGCCTACTCTCCCGGGGTTCCCCATTGAACTGTACTGTACTTGGGTGCCCATACCCGGATGCCCACCCCTCCATTCCTGAGTGGTACTGGCCTATGAGCCCCATACTCTTAGCTGGATAGTAATTTGCCATCCCTGCGGCCCTGTGCTCATGTGCGCCAGGGGACATGGGGGTGGTAGAGTCCAGGGACTGGGGGAGATGAAGGCCCCTGGGGTTAGGGCTCCTGCGGTTATGGTCAGGAGTCTCTCTTTCCCAGCGGACCTCATCTCTATCCGTCCCTGCTCCCTGTTGCAATGCAAGAGCCTGCATTTGTGCTTTCAGTTCCTCTGTTAAGGCCTTACTCGACTCTATCAGTTCCTCCTGCATCGCTACCTGTTGCTGGAGCCTCTCATTGTGCTGGCAGAGAGCCTCATTTTCCCTCTGTGCTTCCTGGTTGGTCCTGGAGAACTGGGCCAGTCTTTGCTGCAGGAGGGTTACCTCCTGAGCTGTGTCCCTATTGGCCTGCTCCTATCTTGCTAGAGCATCCTCCACCCTCCTGGTGTGCTCTAACAAGTTCTGGTGTTCTTTTTGGAGGTCACCCAGTCCCTGGTGGGCCAGGTGATTTTCTTCCATTTTCCTTTTTAAATGGCAGACTTCCTGGCCTAAGGCGTCTCTTTCCTGACTAAGAGCCTGCATTTGTGCCGCCAGGTCGTCCCTCTGCCTTTGAAAGGCACCAGCTTTCTGGCGTTCTTCATCGAACTCTGCCTGGGTATCCAGGTCTTTCAAGATCAGCTTGTTGCTCTCTACCTTCACTCTATCTAGATGACTTTGCAGGGTGGCTACCTGCTCCGTGCATGCCCTGTTAAAGTCTAATTGTTGCTCCAGCTTTTTCTGGCTCTGCAGTAAGGAGTCCAAACTGTCTTGGTGCTCCTTCTGCAGGGCCAGAAATCTAGTATCCTGTTCTACCTTTTCCTGTTGCAGCACATCCATATCCTTCTTTATTTTAATGATGTGCTGCCTACTATCATCTTCTGACTCCTGGCTCCTCTGCAGCCTCTGCTCAGAAGAGACCAGGTCAGATTGGGCCTTCTCTAATGCCATCTGTTGCCTATTTGCCAGATTTTGGCTTTCAGCACATCTATCCTGCATGTCTCCCATATATAGGTACAGGTATGCTGCTATCCTGGCAATCTTATTGTGTTCCTCTTTGGCTTTAGGAGCCATATATAGTTCACTCAGGGCCACATGTAAGGGACCCTGATCTCTATATATATCTGACCCTGTTTCAGTGACCTGTTGTGTGATGGCCTGCAACCACACATCCTGGCCCTGTTCGGTCCATTCACCTCTCACAAATAGCTTATGCAAGAGGTGCTCTCTGGCTATTTTCATGTCTACTAAGGTCGTCATTCTAGAGATTGGTCTCTGTCCTGACTTACAGAAGTTTGTATTTTATTTTTGAAGAACAGAACTTTTCTTGGAGTGTCCCTTTTGAGGAGTGCTTTACAGCGTAATGCAGCGTGGTGATCCGACTGGATGTATGTATCCCGTCAGTTAGCACACTGTATTAAGCTGCACAAGTGGTATTCTAACCCAACATCTCGGCTCGAGCCCCCAATTTGTAAGAGGATTCAATTCAGCACTACAGCTAAGTTAACGCCTAGTCTAGAATACTGAATGAAAACCCTTATTGATATATCTTTAGGTCCAGTTCATGCGTTCTGGATGACTACTCCTATATAACACCCCTCTCTTGGAATCCCCCTGACCCCACTGAGCCAAGAAGTAGTTCTGTTTTGCAAGTTTAAAAGGTTTATTTGATAATTTAAACAATAGATATATATCACCCCTTATAGTAAATTAATAATTGAATATCACACTTAATCTGATATGATAAATATTAACAACGGAGAATCTGGCACTAGCACGCTTCTTTATAATCACTAATGAGTTGAGATGAAATGGATAAGATAGCACACAGGTGAATAGGAACAAAAGAAGAAGGTGGTACAGAATGCTTTATGTAAGCTCAGGTGGATGCAATAGTCAATGAATGCAGTACAGAAAATACTCAATATGATTTCAACCAAACAATGTAATCACTTTTCTCTGGCAATCCCCTCCCCCCCTTGATGCAAGGCAAGGAAATGGAAGGAAAACACACAGTTCTCAGAAATGCAATCAATGTAAATCAGTTCACCCCAGCAAGCTTACACTACAGAAATTTGAAAACACAGGCCCAAATTGCTTTGATATGTGCTGGCAATGAATTAAAAAATATGCTAAAATGCTTTTAATTCCCTTTTCAGAGGTTCAGGGTGAGTGGTATCTAGTTAATATTAGTCCAGGCTCACACTAGCAATGATGCAGGGATAGTTAGCAGGTTAAACGAATTTCTGGCAAATGGAAGGCAAGCAGCAGCAGTTTTACACGTGAAGAAATTTTCAAATCGCGGTAAAATTCGCGGATGCGTGTTCCACGATTGCGGTAAAACTATAGGGGGTAGGAATGCGGTTCTAGGTTCGTAGGAAAGCCACGATTCTAAGCTATCAGAGGAAAGTTACTGCAAGTCTCTAGCCCAAACGGTTGTGGAGATATGACCGATTTACTAGAGGTCGTTTTTGGTTTTTGCAAATTCTAAACGCACACTTTTTCAGCTTTAAAAATGATGGCAGGATAACACAATTGCTAAGCTGCAGTTCTACTTAGATTAAAAATGGATTGAATTATATGATTTTAACTTTAATGGTTCTGCACAGTTTTCTAGGTACTCACACTATATTCTTGAGTGAAATGGGCCTCATCACGGATCTGGTCAGGGTTTTAGACTGGACTCTGGTCTGGTCTGGTCTGGCCTCTGCACTTCACAGTGATCTGGGTCAGCTCTCTCTGCTGGTCTGGGTCTCTCTGGGTACAGCACTGCTTTCTCTCTGGTCTGGTCTCTTAGTTCTGGATAGATTGAAGTCTCTAGTTTGGCTTTCTGGAGGTTGATGGAGGTAAATATGGATTTTTCCGGCAGAGTGCGTTGCAGCAAATGGAATTGAAGGTCACTATCTGTCCTTATGTGTCTGCTTTTATGTGTTTAGAATGTGGGTGTGTTCTAGCATCACTGACCCTACCTCTCTCTCAGCTTCTAATTGGTCAAACTTCCATTTATCATTTGATTGGGGAATGAACTGTGAGTCAGAGGGATGTCATTTTATGGCTTGCAGATAGGACACTCCTCTGTCAGATTGCACACATTCTATATTTGATAATAAAAGACATATTTCAGAGTTACACAGTTGTTTGAAATTACATATACATGGTGTGGCTGAATTTAGCCATGTCTCTGTCCAAATCTGCTGTTTCTAAGAGCTTGTATTCAGAAATGGCAGATATTTCACTTTTTAACTGATTTTTCAATTTCTGACATTGACCCAACTTTACATACATGTGTGCAGGGAGTATGGACATTAACTGAAGAAGTTTCAGATTTTTAACATGCATACAGTTAGAGTAATATCCATTTTTCCGCTAAAACCCCCCTGAACATGCCACCGGGTCGAAAAACCTCTTAAAATGTGGGCAGAAAAATCACAAGAATTATGGTATCATTTATAAAATTTTCACATGTCCGCTCTATGAGTTATTCATCTTTTTAAAGTTATGTTCTGGCTCCAAAGGGGTGTGGTTTCCCAGGTCACATGGTATAGAAACCAGTCTTTCCAGTTTCTGCCAAGCCAGCTTGCTCTCACAGGCAGTGCTCCTCCCAGCTCCTGCCAAGAGGAAGCTACATTTTACGACTGCGGTAATAAAAACCTTTGCCTGAGTGAAGAGGGCTTTGTTCACTCTCTTGCAGAGCACAGGTAATTCAATTATCAGATAGATGGCATATCCTTAGTGTGGGCAGCAAAAGGAAGGTTGGCCTGGGAACACAGTGGTGACTCAAATTTCACTCCTGATGGGGGTAGTTGCCAGGCAGAATCAAGTTCCCTAAGCCAGACTTTCAGCTACTGTCATGTTATTTGTTGCTTTTTTAAATTAACTTGCAATTTTACACATGCAGCTAGAATGCTGATTCTAAGTGCAAAACTATGACATTTAAACAATTGCAACCTATGTGACACTCAAAAGTAGGTCACTCAGTCAATTTAAACATTTAGATTTTTTTTTTTTAGTGTCTTTCAATCCAGTGCAACTTAAACTGCTGAAATCCACAGCGCAGCCAGTCTTGTTATAAACCTTGTCTTATGATCTTCATTTCCCAGATTTTGTAGGCACACAAAACTCCATTCTGTCAAATGTCTGCTGGTGTTCAGTAAATATTTTGCACATATTGCAATGTTTGAAAATAGGCATTTTGACTTGCCTTCAGGGAAACAGAGTGGTTTTAAAACGCCGGCTTTTGGATAGTGGTGAGTACTGGTACTGCACCCATTTTTGGGATTTAAGAAATGAATTCCCCACAATTCTAGGTTGCATTTGGCAATCAGCATTGCCATTCCCAATGGTTTCAGACTACTGTGTGGGTAGTCCAATGGTGGTTTTAGGCAGTTTCCTTCTGTGCCCATAACATCGGCAAAAATGAATGGCAGCCTATTCTTCATGCATTTCCCTGTGCATTTTCTGGGAAGCTCTGGCCATCATGATGTTTTCCATGTCAGTACTGCACAGTTTTGAGGTAGGGCTAGGATGCATGGGTAAATACATCCCACAGGCTGGCGCAGACTGCCGCACGTGCACTCTGTGCGCCAGCCGCGTGCACCACTTGTGCGCCGAATTCTATGAATTACCCCCTAAATGTTGAACATTTTTTTAAGGTGTATTGAGTGTGGTGTTTGTAGTTATTGTAACATTTTACAAAACGTTTTTATACATTAATAATACATAAGTGTACATATTTGAAAAAGGTAAATAAATATGTAAACAAAGTTTGTTGAAAACAGATTTATTTGGCAGTAGGGGTTGTTGGTGAATCTTTTTGATATGTCTTCTTCTTTAGCCCAATTATCTGGATTTTTACTATCCATGATTTGCCATACATTTTCAATGTCCTTTTTCATTGATTGTACTTCTTTTTCAATATTTATGACTAGTTGTTTTAATTCTGTTAATGAATCCATGATTATTTTTGGTGGGTATTGTTTGTGGTGCTTCTTGCTTGATTCTTCTTGATACTTGAATGACTTATTCATCTGTTTGAAACTATTTTTTTTAAAACTTTTGTTTATTTAGCTTGGCAGCACAAGAACAGGTGAGCAACATTCGAGGCAAGTACAAATTGGAGGCTGAGCAGGTAATACAGATACATAGAAACAATTCACAACTAGAAACTACACAAGGGGGATACATGAAGAGTGGGTGCGGGACTGGAAAGACAAAAGTTCAGGAGGCGGAGTGGGAGGGATATGGGGAGGGAACTGGAGATGTAGTGTCTGAAACAGCATCTGTGGAAGACATGTAGGATCGAAACTATGACCAAATGTCTCTGGGCTTTGAGTGAGTTGGCTGTTGCACAGCCCAGCATTCTTCAGTATCTGAGGACCATGTGACCGCCCTGAGCCACTGCGCGTGGGTTGGAGGTACAGGCCGAAGCCAGCAGAGTAAAATGGAGCATACTGCGAGTAGCATGCAGAGACCAGATAGTTTTTTGGAGTCCCGGCGGAGTTCAGGGAAGTCATGGAAGAGACATTTCATTGGGGATGGAGTGATTGGGTATTCAAGAACAGTTGACATGGTGGAACATACTGTACTCCAGAATTGGACGAGACGGGGGTAGGACCAGATCATGTGAATATAGCCAGCACTATCACAGCCACACCTAGGGCATCTTGGGGAGCGGTCATTTGATACATGATGAAGTCTGTTCGGGGTGTAGTGATATCTGTGCAGGATCTTGAACTGAATCAGCTTGAAGCGGGAGTTGAGGGATACCCGATGGATGCGTGCACACATATGGGCCCATCGTTCATCGGTCATCTCCATCCCAAGGTCGTCCTCCCATGCGTGTCTCAATTTCGTGAATGCAGGGGCAGATCTGGCTTGGACCAGGGTATAGATTCTGTATACTTTACCCCTCGTGGGAGTGGGAGCGGCTAGCTCTGCCACTGCCAGATCATCTGGTGGTATCGTGGGAAAGTGGGGTATTTGCGTTTAAGGATTTTCCGGAGGGAAGAGTACTGGAGCCGTACGCATGGTTCCCGTCTCAGAGACAATGGGAAGTCTGGCCATTCTATAAAGCTGCCCTGTTCAAAGATATCAAGGGTCAGTTCATATCCAACCTCGGCCCATCGGCGCACGATGAGCATTGGTACATGCGGGACCTCCGGGAGGAAGTTCCAAAGTGGTAGGTTACCATGAAAGGGGTGGTCGGTGCCTAGTAGTTTCCATGTCTTAGATAGAGCCAGGGACGTGCACGCTATCGGGTCAAGGGAGTCTAGGACTGTCGGCATGGGTGTGATAACTAGGGAGCGAATGTCACGGTCGCTGACCGTCAACTTTTCCAGCCTGACATGGGGAGGGTTGTCCGATGTGTTGAACCAATGCAAAGTGAATTGGACCTGCGCCACCAACCAGTAATTGAGGAAATCAGGAGCACCAAAGCCCCCAATCTCCATTATGGTGGCCAAGGTTGTGAGTTTAAGTCGAACCGCGCCTGAGTGCCACAGAAAAGCATTAAGAGTGCGAGTCAACGCCTGGAAGAACCCCTCACCTGGTCACTGGGGATGTTGGTGAACCTATACAGAAGCTGGGGTAATACTACCATCTTTAGTATCCCTATCCTGCCCACAAGGGAAATCGGGAGTCTACTCCAGCCTGGTATCTTTGCTGCAAGGCTCGTAAGGTATTTTTGATAGTTCTCTTCAAAAACCAGTTCAAACTAGTGAGCCACTTCTATGCGGAGGTAGGTAAACTTTGACTGGGCCCATGCGAATCCCAGGTGTCGGGGAGGGGAGGCGTACAGTCAGTGAGCGGGAAAATGGTGAATTTAGAGCAGTTCACTTTGAGTCCGTAAATGCACCCAAAATGGACATCTTCCAATATCGGAGCTAAATTGGTGGCAGGGGAGTGGATGAAAAGAAGGGCATCATCAGCATATAGGGAGACAATATATGACTGGCCAGCATTATGCAAGCCTCTGTGTGCATGGGATTGGCGTAGCATGTCTCCAAATGGTTCTATCGCTATAGCGAAAACCAGAGGGGAGAAGGGGCAGCCCTGCCTCGTCCCTCTAGCAATTCGGAAAAGGGGAGAGCATTGGTCTTCAGTGCGGACCCTGGCAATTGGGTCGGAGTATAGCAGCTTGACCCAGGAGAGGAAACAGGGGCTGAATTTGCATTTTTCAAGTACCTGCCAGAGGTACTTCCACGAAACAGAGTCAAATGCTTTTTGCATATCGAGTGTGGCAGATACTGCGTGGACATTTGGGTTGATCCTGCTTATTATGTTGAAGAGTCGCCTCAAGTTCAGGGAGGTGGAGCATCCCGGAATAAAACCTGCTTGGTCAGGGTGAATAATGTGCGGCATGCAGGGGGCCAGGCGTGGGGCTAATAGTTTGGCGTAGATTTTGATGTCGCAATTAATGAGCGAAAGTGGATGGTAGGAGCCGCATTGGATTGGTTTTAAGCAGAACAGTTATTGTGGCTTCACGGAGAGAAGGGGGAAATTTTCCTGCTTCCACTGATTCCTTCCAAAGGGCCATTAGGCGAGGAAGTAGGAGCGATTTGAAATGTTTGTAGAATTCAATTGGGATGCCATTCGAGCCTGGGAATTTGCCCGATGAGAGTGAGTCTATGGCGTCTGAAAGTTCCTCGGGAGTGAGTTGACTCTCGAGAGAGCTGATGGTTTCAGGCAAGAGGATTGAGAGGGGGAAGGCTATCTAGGTAGGAGTCAATCTCCGGTGTTGGAACAGTGTCCGTGTTGGTATATAGGGATTCGTAAAAGGACAAAAATTCAGAGTTGATATCTTGCGGTGAAGTGGCCAGGGAGCCATCGGGTCTTTCCACTCCAGGAATGAGCGGGGCGCCGAACTCGCGGCGGAGGAGCCTGGCCAGAAAGCGACTTGGACGTTCGCCCTCACTGTATTTCCTAGCAAGCCCAGGGCTGTCCAGGAACTTCAGCTCACGGTCCACAAGAGAGCGAAACGTGTCGAGTTCCATGCCTATGGATGCTAGGATTTCAGGGGTTTGGTGTAGCGAGCATTGAGCTTCCAGGGTGGACAATGTGGCTTCGCTCTCAGGGCAATACCTCTAATATAGACTTTAAAAGATTCCCAGAGGCTGGCCTGCGAAGACACTGAGTCAGTGTTAATTTCAAAGAACTCCTCAATGGCTGTCTCCAACTCAGATCTAAAGACAGGGTCGAGGAGCGAGTGGGGTTTCATTCTCCAGTGTCTAATCCGCGGTGTGGGCACCAACAGAGGGTAATGTTATGTTATGTTATGTTATTTTGCACTTATATAGCGCCTTATATACCATTGGTATGGTCTGAAGGCGCTCGTAGGTTGAACGCCCTTGGGAACCGCAGTTCAGATCAGTAGAGAGAGTAGGGAGAGTCAAAAAGGTGCGTGTGACCACGGGATATGTGTGCAGCTCGTGCGGTACTTGTGTAATAGCTGCTTCTTATCGGTAGGTGTGGTGGTTGAGAGATCAGGAGAATGTGTTCGTTCTGGCAGGATTTATCCAGAACGGATGTGGCTGCGTTAGGCCTGAGGAATACGCCTTCTGGGGGTGTGAGACCAACAGTGTTTACATAGAATGATGTGGAGTAAGCGGCGGATGTTCGTATGAGAACAGTTATACCGAATGGTGTCATAGTATCTCTGTGTTCTAGTTGAGTGGTGATGTAAAGGAGAGAGTAAGCGTGGTGGTGTGATATGATGGGTTATATGCTTTTTCAATGTGTAAACTTCTAAATGCAACTTTCCCAGAGAGGCTGGGCGAAACTTCTAAGTACAATTTTCCACACAGAGGCTATTGGGTACACTTCTAAATTCAATTTATCAGAGAGGCTATTTGGCACACTTCTAAATGTAACTCTCACAGAGGCTATTGGGTACACTTCTAAATGCAATTTTCACAGAGCATCTACTGGGCACACTTCTAAATTCAAGTTTCCAGAGAGGCTATTGGGCAAACTTCTAAATGCAACTTTCCAGAGTGTCTATTGGATACACTTCTATAATCAACTTTCACAGATGCTATTGGTAGTACTTTTAAATACAACTTTCAAAGCGTGGCTATTGGGCATACTTCTAAATGCAGCTTTCACAGAGGATATTGGGCCCATATCTAAATTCAATTTTCCACAGAGAGGCTATTGGGCGCACTATTAAAATCAATTTTCCAGCGAGGCTATTGGGAACATTTCTAAATTCAATTTACCAGAGGGGCTATTCGGCACACTTCTAAATGTAACGCTCACAGAGGTTATTGGGTAATTGGGTACACTTCTAAATTTCACAGAGGGGGTATTGGGCACCCTTCTAAGTGCAACTTTCACAGAGTGGTTATTGGGGACACTACTAAATTCACAGCGAGCTTATTGGGCATACTTCAAAATGCAACTTTCCAGAGTGTCTATTGGGCACATTTCTAAATGCAACTTTCCAGAGTGTCTATTGGGCACACTTCTTAATGCAATTTCACAGAGTGGGTATTGGGCACACTTCTAAATGCAACTTTCACAGAGTGGCTATTGGGCACACTTCTAAATGCAACTTTCACAGAG
Source organism: Ambystoma mexicanum (assembly GCF_040938575.1). NCBI lineage: Eukaryota > Metazoa > Chordata > Amphibia > Caudata > Ambystomatidae > Ambystoma > Ambystoma mexicanum. The sequence continues at coordinate 654,126,699 of NC_090933.1, read as the reverse complement.
GATCTTGGGCACACTTCTAAATTCCATTTACCAGAGAGGCTATTGGGCACATTTCTAAAATTCAAGGAGAGGCTATAGGGCACACTTTCTAAATGCAACTTTCACATGCTAACATTCACAATTCCATCTAGATGCGGCGCAGGCCAATATTCACAATTCCATCCAGGAGTGGACATGCTAACTTTCACAATTCCATCTAGGTGCGGACATGCTAACATTCACAATTCCATCTAAGAGTGGACATGCTAACATTTCTCAATTCCATCTAGGTGCGGACATGCTAACTTTCACAATTCCATCTAAGAGTGGACATGCTAACTTTCACAATTCCATCTAAGAGTGGACATGCTAACATTTCTCAATTCCATCTAGGTGCGGACATGCTAACATTCACAATTCCATCTAAGAGTGGACATGCTAATATTTCTCAATTCCATCTAGGTGCGGACATGCTAACATTCACAATTCCATCTAAGAGTGGACATGCTAATATTTCACATTTCTATGTAGGTGAGGACATGCTAACATTTCACAATTCCATCTAGGTGGGGACATGCTAACATTCACAATTCCATCTAAGAGTGGACACGCTAACTTTCACAATTCCATCTAGGTGCGGACATGTAACATTCACAATTCCATCTAAGAGTGGACATGCTAATATTTCACAATTCCATCTAAGAGTGGACATGCTAATATTTCACATTTCTATCTAGGTGAGGACATGCTAACTTTCACAATTCCATCTAAGAGTGGACATGCTAACATTCACAATTCCATCTAAGAGTGGACATGCTAACTTTCACAATTCCATCTAGGTGCGGACATGCTAACTTTCACAATTCCATCTAAGAGTGGACATGCTAACATTCACAATTCCATCTAAGAGTGGACATGCTAACTTTCACAATTCCATCTAGGTGCGGACATGCTAACTTTCACAATTCCATCTAAGAGTGGACATGCTAACATTCACAATTACATCTAAGAGTGGACATGCTAACTTTCACAATTCCATCTAGGTGCGGACATGATAACTTTCACAATTCCATCTAAGAGTGGACATGCTAACATCCACAATTCCATCTAAGAGTGGACATGCTAACTTTCACAATTCCATCTAGGTGCGGACATGCTAACTTTCACAATTCCATCTAAGAGTGGACATGCTAACATTCACAATTCCATCTAAGAGTGGACATGCTAACTTTCACAATTCCATCTAGGTGCGGACATGCTAACTTTCACAATTCCATCTAAGAGTGGACATGCTAACATTCACAATTCCATCTAAGAGTGGACATGCTAATATTTCACAATTCCATCTAAGAGTGGACATGCTAATATTTCACATTTCTATCTAGGTGAGGACATGCTAATATTATGGCAGTCTATGTTATTTGGGGGTAAGAGTGATTGCTCTACTCCCTACCCATCCCACACTCACGGTTTTGGTGGTATCTGTTAGCTGCTGGCTTCCTTGGCGTCCCCTGCGGACACCTGCAGACACATCTTGGAGCCGCCAATAATGGAGCCGCCCTTGGCCTTGGGGCCCTTCGCCGCTGGGGGCTGCCGGGCAGAGGGCTGCCCTGGGAGGAGCAGTGATGAAGGGCGGGTTGGGAGGCAGGAGGGGGCGGGACCAGGAAGGGGTGGGAGGCGGGTGGGCGGGTGAGGGAGAACCAGGAAGGGGAGGCCGGGAGACACGGGGCAACGCGGGGCCTGGGCACACGATATTTTAGTAAATTACAAGGGAAAGGGGCGCGGATGGGTAGGCACACTCACCTGCTCCTTGGGTGAAATCAGGGCAGGGGGCAGGGGGCGGGAACGTGTACCAGGAAGAGGAGCGGGGAAGAGAAACGCTGCACACGGGGCCTGGGGGGGATACATTTGGACAAGGGTGGCCCAAAATGGGTCGCGGGACAATGGGGGTCTTACCTTGGGCGCGAATGGGAAATGCGGAGGCGGCAGGGGAAGCGGGTCGCCAGTATCCTTGCGAGGGAGGGATAGCCAATCAGGGCAGGGGGCGGGAACGTGTACCAGGAAGAGGAGCGGGGAAGAGAAACGCTGCACACGGGGCCTGGGGGGGATACATTTGGACAAGGGTGGCCCAAAATGGGTCGCGGGACAATGGGGGTCTTACCTTGGGCGCGAATGGGAAATGCGGAGGCGGCAGGGGAAGCGGGTCGCCAGTATCCTTGCGAGGGAGGGATAGCCAATCAGGACAGGGGGCGGGAACGTGTACCAGGAAGAGGAGCGGGGAAGAGAAACGCTGCACACGGGGCCTGGGGGGGATATATTTGGACAAGGGTGGCCCAAAATGGGTCACGGGACAATGGGGTTCTTACCTTGGGCAGAGATGGGAAATGAGGAGGTGGCAGGGGAAGCGGGTCGCCAGTATCCTTGCGAGGGAGGGATAGCCAATCAGGGCAGGGGGCGGGAACGTGTACCAGGAAGAGGAGCGGGGAAGAGAAACGCTGCACACGGGGCCTGGAGGGGATACATTTGGACAAGGGTGGCCCAAAATGGGTCGCGGGACAATGGGGGTCTTACCTTGGGCAGAGATGGGAAATGAGGAGGCGGCAGGGGAAGCGGGTCGCCAGTATCCTTGCGAGGGAGGGATAGCCAATCAGGGCAGGGGGCGGGAACGTGTACCAGGAAGAGGAGCGGGGAAGAGAAACGCTGCACACGGGGCCTGGGGGGGATACATTTGGACAAGGGTGGCCCAAAATGGGTCGCGGGACAATGGGGGTCTTACCTTGGGCAGAGATGGGAAATGAGGAGGCGGCAGGGGAAGCGGGTCGCCAGTATCCTTGCGAGGGAGGGATAGCCAATCAGGGCAGGGGGCGGGAACGTGTACCACGAAGAGGAGCGGGGAAGAGAAACGCTGCACACGGGGCCTGGGGGGGATACATTTGGACAAGGGTGGCCCAAAATGGGTCGCTGGACAATGGGGGTCTTACCTTGGGCGCGAATGAGAAATGCGGAGGCGGCAGGGGAAGCGGGTCGCCAGTATCCTTGCGAGGGAGGGATAGCCAATCAGGGCAGGGGGCGGGAACGTGTTCCACGAAGAGGAGCGGGGAAGAGAAACGCTGCACACGGGGCCTGGGGGGGATACATTTGGACAAGGGTGGCCCAAAATGGGTCGCTGGACAATGGGGGTCTTACCTTGGGCGCGAATGAGAAATGCGGAGGCGGCAGGGGAAGCGGGTCGCCAGTATCCTTGCGAGGGAGGGATAGCCAATCAGGGCAGGGGGCGGGAACGTGTACCAGGAAGAGGAGCGGGGAAGAGAAACGCTGCACACGGGGCCTGGGGGGGATACATTTGGACAAGGGTGGCCCAAAATGGGTCGCGGGACAATGGGGGTCTTACCTTGGGCAGAGATGGGAAATGAGGAGGCGGCAGGGGAAGCGGGTCGCCAGCATCCTTGCGAGGGAGGGATAGCCAATCAGGGCAGGGGGCGGGAACGTGTACCAGGAAAAGGAGCGGGGAGGAGAAACGCTGCACACGGGGCCTGGGGGGGATACATTTGGACAAGGGTGGCCCAAAATGGGTCGTTGGACAATGGGGGTCTTACCTTGGGCGCGAATGAGAAATGCGGAGGCGGCAGGGGAAGCGGGTCTCCAGTATCCTTGCGAGGGAGGGATAGCCAATCAGGGCAGGGGGCGGGAACGTGTACCAGGAAGAGGAGCGGGGAAGAGAAACGCTGCACACGGGGCCTGGGGGGGATACATTTGGACAAGGGTGGCCCAAAATGGGTCGCGGGACAATGGGGGTCTTACCTTGGGCAGAGATGGGAAATGAGGAGGCGGCAGGGGAAGCGGGTCGCCAGCATCCTTGCGAGGGAGGGATAGCCAATCAGGGCAGGGGGCGGGAACGTGTACCAGGAAGAGGAGCGGGGAGGAGAAACGCTGCACACGGGGCCTGGGGGGGATACATTTGGACAAGGGTGGCCCAAAATGGGTCGCGGGACAATGGGGGTCTTACCTTGGGCGCGAATGGGAAATGCAGAGGCTGCAGGGGAAGCGGGTCTCCAGTATCCTTGCGAGGGAGGGATAGCCAATCAGGGCAGGGGGCGGGAACGTGTACCAGGAAGAGGAGCGGGGAAGAGAAACGCTGCACACGGGGCCTGGGGGGGATACATTTGGACAAGGGTGGCCCAAAATGGGTCGCGGGACAATGGGGGTCTTACCTTGGGCAGAGATGGGAAATGAGGAGGCGGCAGGGGAAGCGGGTCGCCAGTATCCTTGCGAGGGAGGTATAGCCAATCAGGGCAGGGGGCGGGAACGTGTACCAGGAAGAGGAGCGGGGAAGAGAAACGGTGCACACGGGGCCTGGGGGGGATACATTTGGACAAGGGTGGCCCAAAATGGGTCGCGGGACAATGGGGGTCTTACCTTGGGCGCGAATGGGAAATGCCATAATGGTCACAGGTGAATGGTCAGAGAGGGTTCTGGGGAGGATCGTTAGACGAGCCACGTTCCTTATCAGTGTGTCAGACACTAGCCATCTATCAATTCGGGAATATGAATCATGCACCGACGAGTAGAAGGAGTAGGAGCGAGAGTCGGGATAAAGAAGCCTCCATGCATCTACGAGTGCGAGACGGGGAAGAGGTGACAATGTAGTGTAGGTTGCTCTGGAGAGTTGGCGGGGTCTGGAGTCGGATCTATCCAGGTCTACGTCAAATATTGTATTAAAGCCACCACCCCAGAGGATTGGTATTAGGGGGAAGCTGTCTACAAGGGACGTAAGGTGCAAGTAAAATTCCGGGTCATCGATGTTGGGGCCATAAATATTTAATAGAACCACCTCCTTATTCTGCAGGGTACCGTGGGTAGCACATATCTGCCCACGGGGTCGATCTGTGAAGATATGGGGTTGAATTTAAGGGTCTTGTGGATTAGGGTCCTAACCCCACGGCTTTGGGTAGAGTAGTTAGTAGAGTACCTTTGAGGTCCCCACATTTTGTCAAACTTTTCACAATGCTCAGTACAAGCGTGCGTTTCTTGTAAAAAGACGATTTTGACCCCATGACGTTCGGCTTCAAGCTGCAATTGTCTAATTTTCTTGTAGATTCCCAGTCCCCACACATTCCAACTCATAAAGGTTAAGTAATCCTCAGTCAACAGTGCAGAGGTATCCGTTAGAAATTAAAATTTATCAGAATGATGACCCCCGTAGCCGATGCACTGGTCGATCATCTTTGCATAACATCGGTCCGATAGGGCCTCATACTCTACCTCCACTGTGGACGCCAGGCCTTTTTTAACATAACACCCAACACCACCCACCCCCTCCCACATCCCTCCCCCAAACAGAGGAATGATAATCCCATACCCAAATAACCAAATCCAAAACGATGGCATCAACGTCAGGGGGGCCTGCGAACTGGCTTGGCGGCAATGCTCCGGACCGGGGGGAGATTTAAGGATAAACATGGTGCCTAACAATGACGTTGTGCGTAACTTGGGTAGGTCCTTACGTGGATGGGCACGGCACGGTCACACAATATTGAAACACTTTGCTTATGGTTGGGAGGAATAGACTTCCCAGGCAACTAGACCAAGAAGGTTACTGGATTTGGCAGCAATTAACAGAGCAACGTAACAGTAGCTAACAGGCGCAGCAGAGAAGGGTTTGACCGGAGAAGTGCTCATCAATGAACTATCCTAGAGGCCTCCTCTAGGATAGTGAAGAAAGGCCCAAGGACTAGGACGTGCATGATGTAGGTGGAGACTTACATAGGTGAGAGACAGCCCCATCCCAGACTGAACAAAGAGTTGCACATTTCTGGGCCAAGTAGGCGTCACAAACCATAAGCAATCAACCAAGGGACATAACATTTAGCAAATATGTGTTTCAGAAGAGGGTCAGCCGGGGAAGTGTTCATCGATGAACTTGGAGGCCTCCTCAGGGATTGTGAAAAAGTACACCTGGTTAGAGTGTTCAATTCTCAACTTGGCGGGGTATAGCATGGAGTATTTGACCCCAAGGTCTCGCAGTCTCTTCTTCACTGCCAGGAAAGTTTTGCATTCCTATTGAACAGTTACTGAAAAATCCGGATACAGATGGATCCTGGCAGCCCCTAGGAGGAGTTCACCCTTGGCCCTCGCCACCCTGAGGAGGGCGTCCCGATCGCGGAAATTTAAGACCCTGGCTATGATGGGACGCGCTGGGCTCTCTCGATTGCAAATTGTGGAGAAATCTTTGGGGAGTCAAGCAGTGTTAATAGAGTGTGCTTGACGTAGTCCTCCATAGGTTCCTTAATGCCATCCTTGGACACTCCGATAATGCAGAGGTTGTTGCATCTCAAACACGATTCAAGGTCCTCCTTCTTTTTCTCGACTTCGAGAACTCGACCAGAGAGTGTGGAAACTTCTGCCCTGAGGGAGCCCAGGCCATCCTTTGTGGCGCCTACTCTCGTCTCGATCTCAGCCACCCGGCCGTCGGTCCTCTCGATATGAGCTTTGATGGAGGATATGGTGCCATTCATGTCGTCTAGCTTGCTATGGAGCGTGGTGATCATTTTATGAGAGTATATTGGATCCACGGTCGTTCAGTTGGATGGCTCCTGCTCGGGCGCATCCCCCACCGACCTCGACGGATTCTTTGTGAACATGTTAATAGGGCACTGTTTCTTTCCCACTCCCTTAGTCATGATGGCAGCTGGGGGCGAACTCAGAGGCCCAGGGAGACAGCACAGGTGCCAAAGCCAGTCAGGGGGGTGAGGTCGCAGGAGGTGGTCTGAAGGGCTATTCGAGGCATTATGGGTGCCCAGAGATCCTCGGGATGAAGGTGAAGTGCAGTTCTGTACCAGGTTGTGGGGTCACTGGGCCACCGTGGATCGCCACCACACGGAGCCGGCGGGACCACCCCGGCCAGCAGTAATGTGAGCGCACCGAGTGCTCAATGAGTGAGTCCTCTGGTGTAGACCGTCTTGGTGAGCCAGGATGAATACCGAGAGCAGGAGCTCTATGGTCCATAGCAGGGGTGAGGGAAGCGAAGTTTTTGGGGATTGATGTAGTTGAGTGGGTTAGGGAGACCTCTTCTTGTGACGGGGAGCAAGCTGGCTAGATATCCCATCGCAGGAGTTGTGGGTCGCTGGGGGGTAGGCAGGTTGCACCGGACCAGATGGCAGAGAGGCAGCCAAAGCAAGGGTCAGCGAGTCACAGGGCCCCAAGATAAAGCGCGCCGCAGCGGGGGGACCGACCCAGCGCACATCCACCGCCAACTTGATGGGTTATGGGACCGGGCTGCCAGCAGGTGTATGTGGGCACAGGGGGCGGAAGGTGCAGGCTCACAGTAATATCTTCAGCAGTGGATAGTGCGACCCAGGCTGGGGGCTGCACAGATTCCAGTCCTCAGGTCTAGTAACAGGTATGATGCGCCAGTATTCCAAGGGCGCGTAAATTGAGTGGGCCCATTCAGGGTGGGAGCCCCAAGTATCTGTGGATGTCAGAGGGACGCAGCAGGTGCGGCTCCAGTTGTGCAGATGCCGGCGAGAAGGGGCATGGATGCCGGCCGTACTCTCGGAGTGGGAGGTGGCCCAGGCTAAGTAAGTGTCACTGCGGGCGGAGTGATCGGGGGCCCCAGGGACTCACCGTAGTAACCGCGGGGCAGAAGCGTCCCCTGAGTGGGCTCAGGCCAAGAATTCCTCAGGCTGGACCCCGTAAGGGTGCTGGATATCAGCACACTGCCCAGGAGCGGCAGTGGAGCAGACCGCTCAACGTTCGGGATGGACCTCTGGGTCCAGATGTAGATATGGGCGTGGAGGCTGACTAGGAGGCTGGCGTCCCCACGCCGGTCGCAGCGGTCCCAGGGGGAGAAGTGGGGAGGACTGCACCGTGCAAGCACAGCGTCCCCCCCCACAGCAGGCCTCGGATCCCCGGAGTCAGAGGCAGTCGCCTCTGGAGCGGAAGAGCGGGATGGAGCAACGCCAGTTTACGGTCCAGTTTCCCAGGGCTGGATCTTGGTTACAGGGCTGATTCAGGATGTGGGGTCCGGCCCAACACTCGCCCAGGTCTCTCAGCAGCAAACTCAAGTAGTTAGTGCAGGATTTAGCGATGCACCAAAGCAGGATTCATGAAGGAAGGCACCTCCCGGAACGGAGCTCTCACTTTAGGCAGCCATCTTCCACAAGCACCGTTTGAAACTATTTGAAACACACAACGCTACTCATATCGAAATGTTGAAGCAAACAGTGACAGACAATGGTTTCAAGTACATGGATGTAGTGGTTGTCTAGTGAGACATGAGAAGGCAAGTCTCATTAACCACATGAAACTGCCTTGCCAAACTGCAGAGAAAAAGGAATTATTTTATTTTTGTCCTTTGCAGTTGTTCTTCACATTGCATGCAGAGAGTTATTTGCTTGGAAGTTTTAAAACTTTCGAAAAATCATTTTCTTATTAAATATCAAAAATGTGAGCAGTACTGGAGAAATAAATATGTCAAGAAGAACCTTTGGCAAAAGAGACTCCTGAGGGAAGTCAAGATTCTGTAGTAGGAAGTGAAAATGTGATTGCTGAGCCAATTATTCAAACTGATGTTGAGCTTGCTATGTAGAAAGTACAATGCAGCATAGTAAAGTTTCAGATGTGGATTGTGATGATGTGGATTTTGATGATGTAGAGCAAAAAGAAGTTTATTATAAAATTAACGATAGGTTCTTATGTGGTTTACTGCATGAAAAGCATGAATGTTCTTGTGTGCAATACAAACCTGTATTGCTGTGTGTTAGTAGGTTAGTAGAGAAGCAGGAGCGGGTACATCTTTTTTAATTCATGCAATAAGAGGTATGATCCAACATGGAATGGATTCTTCTTTGTAATGCATTGTAAATGCTCCAACAGGTTTAGCAGCATTTAATGTAGGAGGAGTTACTTTACATCTCATGCTACAAGTAGAGTATGACAACTAACTAGAATATCAAAAACCTGCATTAAGTGCAGCACAAGATGTAGGAAAAGTTCTTAGAAAATTAAATACCTTGACTGTGGATGAAGTAAGTACGGTGCCTAACTTGATGCTAGCTTTCATTCACTTGCAAATGTTTTGAAGACTCACTACATTTTGTTTGTAGGTAAACATGTACTTGTTTTTGGATACTTGGTACAATTAACTCCTGCGAAATGTCAACCAGTTTTCAGAATGCTGCAATCTAAGGATACTCAAAAAAGTATAGGAAGCATTGGTCATTTTAAACTTTTGGAATTGTTTAAAATTCCAGGATCTTACAAATAATATGAGGCAATCTGCAGATTTAGAGTACTAATAAAGCTTAATAAAATGTGAAAGCAGTCTTAAAGGGAAGACTGATTTCTAACATGTGTCATGCACATTGCAGTCCATCTGATGTCATGTTGACTCTTAAGGAAATACATATTTCTTGTGTTGCTTTGATGTGCGCAAAATGTAACAAGTTTAACTATACAATGCTACTGTCAGCGAAGCAAAATATTGTGGAGATAAAATTGTGCGTTGTTTAGATGATCATGTTATTCCTTTAGAGTTGGTTAAGAGAGCAAAAGCTCAATTAGGTCAATTAGAGAATTCAATTTCTAAAACAGCAGGTCTGGAAGGAGTTTTAAAACTGTACATCAATGCACGAGTATTGTTGAAGAGGAACTTGAAAGTAGGAATTGGTCTAGTCAATGGAGCCATGGGAAGAGTGATTGCATTTAACACTTTTCCTCGCAGTATAAATATTGAACATGTTGAAGTTAAGTTTGATTGTGTAGAAGGAACTCATTTGATTTCTCAGACCTCTGCACGTTTCAAACTTTGTAAGGATACCTTTGCAAAAAGAGCACAGTTTCTATTGTGCTCTGCTTATGCTATAACACTTCAGAAATCACAAAGGTTGACTTTAGAAGCAGCACGTATTGACATTGTCCATACAGTGTTTAAAGAAGGAATGTCATATGTAGCTCTGTCACATGTGAAAAATATAGAAGGTTTATGTTTAATAAACTTTGATGAAAGAAAAGTAATGGCTGACATTTCTTGCATTGAAGAATATAATAAGTTGCGTTTACTGTAAGCTCCTCACCTGAACCTTATACCTCTACCTACAAAGTACCTGCACCTGCAACGCACTCAACCAGGAAACAAGGAGTCTGTGAGAGCACATTCAATTGAAATCAGTCCTTGTAAGACTAAAGAACAACAGAATTTAACAGAGTTGGAGAGTTGTTCAACTACAACATACTCTCATTGCAGATTTAGTAATGAAATAGAAGTTGAATGCTATTGTAATGCAGCTTTGTGTATGTTGTTTCAAATGACTCCATTGATGCAAGAAATAGCTTCCACAGCAGAGAAGCAATGATGGGTGGAACTTTAATTTCTTAAAATATCTCCTGATGATAAACCAAACATTTTACATTTGGCAATGTCAATCTGAAATTTAGTAGCTGTTGCAGGTAAAAATCAACAATTTTCACAAAATACACAAGAAGATAGTCAAGAATTCTTAATAACTGTCTTTGATTTATTAGTAAAGGAAACTGTTAACATAGATAGGTATGTAGGAATTAGTTACCAGTGGAATCATATATGTCCACAATGTAAGATTTGTGAATGTGCATAAACCTGATAAAAAAGTGTACATTGTTCTGATATTGTACTAAAGCTTTCCATGGCTAGAAATGCAGTGAATTGTAATTTACAATCAACACTGCAAAATCTAGTTTTTAATAAGTATGCATTGATTATGTTTCGCAGATGCATTGTAGATGGTAGAAAAATGAACATATCAATAATTCATTTAAATTGCGGTCAAGTTTCTGTTAGTAAGAAAACATTTAAAACGTGTACAATTATTTTTCATGAAGGGGCATCCATTTAATGTGGACATTTTATGACATGGGTGCATAGAAGTACATGGGTGCTTACAGAAGTAGATTGACTTGTTTGTAATGACTCTGTAGTCACGCATCAAGCTAGATTGCCAACGGGTTTAAAGACTGCTTACTTAATGTTGTTAGAACCAAAGTTTTGAAATATATTTGTAATATGCTTTGTGAATATAAACATGCATAATAAAAGTTTAAAATGGAAGAATAGGGTAATGAGTGTTTTATATAAAGTTGGAGATGGATTGTTAGTAGGATGTACCTGTAAGTGCTAAGTTTCATAAATGTTTTCATGTACATTATTTTGAGTGTGAGGCAGTGCAGAAAGGCATGACTGTTTACATACGAAACAAGTAAACAGTAGGTTGTTGATACAAATACCATATAGTACAATGTTTGAAAAATAAATAAAATGTAACTACTGATAAGAGTTTTAAGGAACAATGTAGGAATGCTGTGTTTACCTATTATGTGTATAGGTGTTGAAAATATATATGCACACAATGGGCCTCATTACAAGGTTGGAGGTAGCCTTGCCGGTAAAAACGGTAGGGCTACCTCCAAACTGGCAAGAAAGTCTGGCACCCACGAATGGGCAATTACCGGGGTATTCCGGCTCCACCGGACCCGGTAATTGCCCTCTTGCGGGTGCCAGAGCCGATAGATCCCAATTCCCATTGAGCCCCATAGGGGCCCCATAGGGCTCAATGGGAATGCGGATGCCTGGAGCACCGGCACGGTTCATTAACATGCCGGTGCTACAGTCTTGGTGTGCTCAGGTCAGACCTGGCGGAATGAAAGGCACCCACAAGCACAACTCGGAGTTAGCCCATCCGGATACAACAGTACAGGTAAGCTTACTGGTACCATTGTATCCGGACCGGCAACCTTATGAAGCCAAAAGTTTTTAAGTATTCTAAATGAAATAAAAAATGTAAATACCTTAGTGAAAGATTTAGCTATTGCATGTATAAATAACCTCTGTATGCAGTGTGAAGCTTTTAGAAAAGTTGTCCAATGTATCCAGTCATTAAACTGTGCATGTTTTTCTATTTTGTATGGTTGGTTTAAGAGAATTGTCTTTCGCTCCTTCAGTGTGTAGGTGGCCAAAAAAGTACGCACACCAAATTACGAAATAGGTTATCAAATGGCAATGTAGCAATCATTTTTATAATTTAGAATTAATATTTATATAGTAAAAAAAAGTATTGCACACTACATGCAACTATCAGTGTCAATAGAAGTTTAAATAACAATTCAGTTCTTAAGAAATTTAAATGTGATGTGTACATTACTACATGTCATTATCTACTTCTCATGTGTGTAGGTGGCCAAACAAAGGATGCACAAAGATGTTATAAGAAATATGCAAATGATATTTGTTAGGGTATTAGTGTCGATTTTGTTAACTGTTAATATGTTTACACACAAAAATATGTATTGTCTACCAAGTATGTGAAATATAGGTATGACTATACTTTAAACAGAACTTTTGGCATGTCTTCATTTATTTATTTGTAAAACTGAAGACATAGTTAGGTTCAATGTCTTGGTTTCCTGGTTAAGGTATATTAAATAATGTCTGTACAGTATTTTAACATATCTTCATTGTAGTGAAATGGCTTTATTGGTGTATGAACTGTTGATGTTGTGGGCAAATCATTTTCGAGTTTGCTGATGCAAAACCTAGTTCATGGTTACCTAAATGGTTAGTGTAGTTGAAGTGATAATATTGCATTTTGTTTGTTATTTTCGGAAGGGTGATTTTGTTGCAATGTTTATTTTATAAAATGATTTACATTTTTATTTTACATGTTATTATATACATATACCTGTAGAAAGTGAGATAGTGTATAATTTGTATATGTATATATAGTTATTGTTAAACAGTCACAATAACTGAAGAGAGGTTTTTTTGTCTCCAATGAAAAGTATTTTTCTTCTATATTATGATTAATGAATAGCACCTGGTAATGGTTGTGCATTGGGACTACAATTGGTATTCATGTGGTACTATTCTGAAAAAAAAACATACATCATTTTGATTTGGTTTTGTTATAAACTACATTTAATTTTGTTTCCGAGTTACTAATATGGAAGAAAGAAGAAAACATGAAAACAGGTATTTGATAAGTTATTTGATCATTATGACATATAAACTATAAAGCAAATATTTCAACAAAGGTATCAGGCGCCCCTCTCTCTCTTGGAAGAACAAGGCATGATAACCTGTTCAGTGGTTGTTAACCACATTGAGAGTTTGCAGCCATCTGCTTTTTGCTCACTGTACCTTTCACAGATGGGAAATAGCCATTTGCATATATGTCTTTGTCCCGCCCACATGGGCAGTCCAGCACCAAAATGCTATGGCAATTCCTCGCTGAACAAGAGTACCATATTTTTTGAAATATAAATGCAAATATGTACAGACACAGAGGTGTATATATTTTTATTTTATTTCTTGTATCCACGGTTACAGCATAAGCCAATGAGTTGCAGGATTTTGCTTACACGGCTAAAGCGAGCAACGACTGGGTTGCTTTTATTCGCGGCTAAACATCTTCACCTATTTGCAGTGTAACCGCAGCTACAAACAAACAATTGGAGAATTTTGATGACTGCAACTCCATAAAATAAATTACAATAGATATTGTAATATATTTTTTCAGTTTGTGTTCAATTTTATCTATATTTATAACTTAAAATGTAGCCAGAAAAAGGGCCATTTTGGGGGATGGAAAGAGGGTGGTGGAATAATGGAGGAAAACACATAAAGCTGAAATATATAACAAAGGGAATTTAAAAAGAAAAAAGGGGTGCAAAATTAGCACTTTTAAATAAATAAACTAAGCATCACAGGTAATCTGATGTTTCAGTAATTTCCTTTTACCATTGCTCAATTGTGGCATCTCCCTCGACCACCCTTTTGAGGCATTTTTTACACATGACGTGCATCATGAAAAGATCGGGAGTCGGTAAAACAAGAGTCTGTGCAGTTGACAACACTGTCAAAGTTGAGGCTTCATTTCCAGTTGATTATGTTGTTGCACTAGTGGATGAAGGTGCTGCAGGTGCTGCTGATGTCCATCGATGCAAGGAATGGAATCCATGTTTTTTTTTCTTTTATGATGTTCGTGTGCTTTTCGAGACTCATCATCAACATCATCCCAGTTTACCTGCACCAGAAGATTAATCATAATAGATGTTCCCAGGCTTTGAGAAGGAACACTGGAAGCCCCAATGCACAGAGCTTAGTTGCAGATTGCGCAAAGAACCTCGTCTGCCCCTCTTCGGGAACAGTGTTTTTTGACCTGAAAGAAGCACCAACTGTCTGCAGTGGTTTTCATTCCAGTTGCCTTCTTCCTCAGTGCCGATGGATTTTGAACCCAAATGATAATGTCATCATCACTACTGCTACTCTCATGGTTGGACATGTTGGAATGTCCAACCGAGAGAAATATATAAAATAATAAAAATGACATCACAAAAAAGACAATGGGCCTCATTACAACTGTGCCAGTCCTGAAACTACAGTTGAAACTACCGGCACTGTTGTTCCCAGACCGGCACAGTACGACTCTGCTGGCGGGTGCCGTCCCACCTGCCAGGTTCAGACCTGCCAGGCAGGACAGCACCCGCTCGCAGAGTTCTCACGGGAGCACCAGCACCGTTGTTAATGGTGCCGTGATTATGGACTAACAAAATTTCCGGCTCCTGACTTCCCGGCCACCGGACTTGGAATAGCCTGGCGGCACTGTGAAGTCATGTGCCAGTAATTAATTTCGGGTCCGGCAGCTACCCGCCAGTTCTACCAGCACGGTTACCGCCAGACCCGTAATGAGGCCCAATGCCTCTAAAAATGAAAAAGTAAAAAAAAAAAAGTAAAACAAAAATGGACAAACTGAACAAATCACAAGACAATGGAAAATAGGATTAGGGGAAAATTGGGTAAAAAGAATGAAGAATGTAAGGGGTAAAGTGCCAAAAGTGCTTACAGTTACCCAGACACCTTTTCTCTAGCAAGTACAGAAAGCAATGTTAAATGTAAACTTCTTTCTTTGTGGTTGTGGTGATTATTTGTGGCAACAGACTGCTCTGCCTTCAGATTGGACGGTATTGTAGGTGCGTATGCCATGCTATGCTGTGGGCGTAGGCACATTAATGAATCTGAGCATGCGATTGGATCGTCTTGGGCACGGCTAAAAAAGATGCCTAGGTGTGAAGCCGCAGCATGTAATATGATTGGCTGTAGGGTGATTGATGTAGATGCATAGTTGCCTTGATGTAATTCGGCCTACTATTGGTTGATTTTGCACTCGTGGATGTGGCGCGATGGTACGGGCATAGTTGTGTCAATGCATCTCGGTGTGCCATTGGATCGTATGTTAATGCAGCTACGCAACAAAGGAGCTCAAAATGCGATTGGCCGGTAGAAATAGGTACAAAGGTATGTAGTGGCATCAAAAGAACTTTGGGCCTTCTATTGACGCGGTTGCAGCCATTTTGCGGATAAACCACCTCTGTAGACTCCGCTATAAAACTATCTTTTTTGTAATGTATGCAGGTAGTTGTGTTGTAAAATATTTTTTTAATAAATATTGAGTGTACTGTTGGTAAACATTTACTGTTTGTAATACATTTCTATTTGTGAACAGTACATATAATTGCAAACACTTTTAAAAGTGAAATTAATATTGAAAGAAAATGTTTTAAGAATCGGGTTATTTGGGGGAATATAGGTGGACAATTGCTTTTTATTTTACTTTGTACACATGATACATCGTTTTCATTAGCCCAATCATCTGTATTATTAATGTTAATTATCCATGGAATAAAAAACCCTTGAAATTTTAGGAAAAAAACTTTGCTTGCAGGGGCGTTAAGGTGAGAACTTAACGCAACAAAACCCCTGAAATTCAACTGAAGCAAGCTCAACTTTGAGCCTCTGTTGTGCAGCCTATGACATGACTGATGACATCACTAATTACATTACAATAGTAATTGGCATTAAGCATGGCCTTCAGCCATGGTCAGTGTGTATGGCCAAATAGATTTTAACATGTGAATGGGTACTAGTCATGGCCTTCAGTTATGGACAGTGGTCACAACCTTTACCCAAGTGCACTGAATATTTTAAAAGACTAACAAGCTACCAACAATAGAGTTTGCCCTTTACCAGTGGATACAGCTTTTAACTGTGTCCACTGTACATTATAAACACTGACCAGGCACTAGCCATGGACTTTTTATCAAAATACTGGCCAGTGTGCACAATCTTTGGCTGTGCCCACTATATATTCTAACATATGAATGGGCCACTAGCCATGGCCTTTGACCTTGAGCAGTATGTACATCTTTTGCCCATGCCCTATATTTTAAAATAATAAAATGCAATAAGTGTTGGCCTTCGGCTCTGCCCACTGTATATTGTATACACTAACCAGCCACTAGTGATGGCCTTCGGATGTGCCCACTGTATGTTGTATACACTAGCCTCCCACTAGCCATGGTCTTCAGCACAATAGTAGTTAGTACCACAGCCTTTGGCTGTGCCGACCGAATATTCTAACATATTAATGGCACTAGCTATAGCCCTTAGCCATGGCCACTGACTACAACTTTCAATGTTTCCCACTGTATATTTTAAAACAGTGATGGGCTACTAGGCATGGCTTCTAACCATGCACATTGGTATTTCTGAACACTAACCAACCACTAGCTATGGTGTTTGGTGCTGGCCAGCGACCCAGCCTTTGTCATGTCCTAGTCCACAGCCTAAATTGTTATTAAGGTAATCACATTTTTCATGAGCTAACGTATAAATGATTTTATATCCAATTCTATTATTGATGTAATCAGTTATATACAAAGTAATTAGTGTTTACATCAGTGATGGCATCAGTGATGTGATTTGTAATGTCATCAGTGTTCTCATACAACATGCAATTAGTGATGTCATCAGTGTTGTAATCTGTGATGCCATTATTGTGGTCATAGACTGCGTAACAGAGGCATGATGTTAAGGTGGATTTAGCTGAATTTCAGGGGGTTTGTTGCATCATTAAGTTCTCTCCTTAAATATATATAGTATGAAACCATGAAAATATATATAGTAGTGTGTAGGTATATTTCACTCTGGTAAATGAACAAAGCTCTTAAGCAACATAAGCATGATGTAAGAAATCTTAGGAAGAGCAGACTGTACTGCATTTGCTCATTAAATGCTTAAACACCATTCCTACTTTACATAATTGAACATGTTAAACTATTTTTAAAAAGTAAGGTGTAAACTGCAACCCCAAGGCATGCGTTTTAAAGCATCCTCATTTAGATGCTAATTCAAATTCTAAGTGTATGTGTGGTTTCAAAAAAGCTATTAACAAAGGAAAAAAATACTTACATGGCATAATTAGGGAAATATCTTTTGCCTTCCTTTTACCAAATTGGCCTTTCACTCCATTAAGTAATTTTATTGGAAGGGGAACTTAATGGAAGCCTTTGGTTTATAATATGGAAAATCGCTATAACCCAAACAAATGAACAACTATAATCATCTAACAATTCAAAACAGGGAGATATTAATGTATCTGTCATGCCTGACTGAAACTGTAAGATGTTCCTTGGAGGATTCTAAAATAACTCTCTCATATAAGAAGCTACACCAGAATTACAAATTTAAGCCATATAGTTAGGGTGTACATTTTGTGGTAATTTCATAATTTCAGCTACTGTTCAATGAAATAGCTAATATGGAATCTTGAAGTGAGCTACCCAGCAACTGAGAAATAGAGTGTGGCACAATATCTGAAAGCCGAAAATCAAGCATGTCCTTCTAACATAGGTGTTGTGAATGGTCCATTTTAAATGGCCAGACCGAAAAGCATGCATCTGCCTGTGCAATGTTGATGTATGGAGCTGACTGCTGAATTCCTTAGCTCTATCACAGACACTAAGCGCCTGATTCAGAGTAACTCTGAGCAGGGGCATTGCTAGGGGGGGCTAAGGGGGCTATAGCCCCTGATCTTTTGGTTGTAGCCCCGGATAGAATCTCAGGAGCTACAGCCAAAAGACTAGCTAGCCCCCAGTCCCAACAGTTCTGACATCAGCTTAGCTCCGGGTCTTTTCCAGACCTAGCAACTCCCCTGACTCTGGGATATGCTGGGTGGCTTTTATGATTCACAAAGATGTTGCTCCTGGTGTACAAGTGGTAAATCAGGAGTATGCCAAAGGCACTCTTAGTGCATTCAGAGTTACTTATAGTAATTTCTTTGTGACTCAGAAAACACTCTCAGAGAGTAAGTCAAGGGTGCTTCAGAGTTACTTATAGTAACGTTTTTGCAAAGTGGGGCCTTCAGCCTCATTACGAGTGTGACGGTAAGTGGTAAAGTTGGGAGTATCTCTTTTACTGCATACTTTAACACTACGCCAAATTCCGAGTTCAGGCCTGGAGTGGAGGATTTGCCTACAGGAAAATGCTGGAGGTAAATCCACTCACACCACTAAATCGGCAGAATCGGCGGAATTACTGCAGCGGATATTCTGCCACGGTAATTCCACCAAAAAAGCCCTATTCGGTCCAATGGACCAAAAATAAATGAGGAATTACATGGCCAACACCACTTGTAATCAGGAGGAAATTCCGCCGGACCAAGTAGCACTAACAGTAATTTGTTAGGGCGATTTTTGGGCAGCGTTACAGCCGAATTATCGGCTAACTGATAATGAGGACGAAAGTGTCAGACGTGGTATGCAAGTTTAAGAAAATGTACAAATAAAATGTGGGGTAGCATGGATAAGAAGGGAAATGTGTTGGGGATATGTTTTGGCTGTGAGATAAAAAATTATCATAAACGTTTTTGTAAAAATGTAAATGTGTTTCCTGTCTGATTTTAAGTAACTCAGGAGCAAGTCACTTCACACCAGGCCAGAGATTTTCAATGTTAATGGATCTTTATCGGAGGTGCTGTGATCTGATCTATGCCGTTAACATGAGGGACTCACCCACGGTTTATAGTAATAATCTCGAATACAAAAATGTCGAAAGTCATAATGTCGAAAAAATAAAGTCGAAAACAAAAATGTCGAATTTCTTTTTTTTGTTGATTTTTATTCGAAATGGGGAGGTTCCCCCCCCAACCCCCCTTTTTAATTTTTTTTTTATGTTTTACCCCTTTTTTTTACCACCGGAACCCCAAAAAAACATGTAAATTAAAAAAAAAACAATTCGACATTTTTGTTTTCGACATTATTGTTTCGACATTATTGTAATTCGACATTTTGTTTTCGAGATAATGACTGGACACCCTCACCCACCAATGGCATACCAGTTGAAGCATTGGGCGTTACGTGTTCTTTTGAGCCATCAAACATACATAGAGCCAGGTCGTACCCCATTGTCCTGAAGAATTTGGTTTAATCTATTAACATTTTAGTGAATATTCTTGATGAAGATCGTAAGGTGTACCAGATCAGTTTTCTCATCATTCACAAAAAACCTCTTTACAACTAAGGAACCTAGGACAGGGTATCTCATGAATAAGTCTTGCGAGGTTTGCCTATTGAAAACCACAGTTTCCTCCGGCTGTAATATCAGTTCTAAAAGGAATTTCTGCAGTGAATCCTGTTTCAGGAACGCTTATATGTTCTTTTCGAAGTGAAAGTCAAGGGATCTTTATGTTGCTCATTGAAGAATAATCACAACCGTTTAGGTGGGCTGCTGGTTGGAATGAATTACAGGCTTGGCTGAATTACAGTAGTTACAGTCCATATATACAGAATGTTACAGAGGAAAAACCATTGAAGTGCAGCAATATGCTGAGGAACATGCTAATATACATATGCAATAGTACATACAGTAATATACAATGTCATGAGTTATAGGAGATACAGTCAATATATACAGAATGATTTAAGTTAAAATAAAGTGAAGTAGAGCAAGACACACTTATACAGTCGGTAACATTCGTTAGAACGCAAAGGGATCATGTATCCACGTTTGAGAGTGGCTCAAGCTATCTAAAAGCAGTCACGGGTAAGTCATTGGTCAATGACGGAAATTGGGGAAGGACTGTCCACTCTCAGAGAAGGTGGGAGGGTGTTCCAATGCTGCACCGCCATAACGGGGAAACTGCTCCCTCTGACTTTTTTTAGTTTGTATCTGGGTACTACCACACAGTCTGAGTTAGCCGTCCTGGTGAGACGTGATGAGGATTTTTTGACAGTTCTCTCAGAGAGGTAGAGAGAGGCAGCTTGGTTGAGACATTTGTGTGTGTGTCAAGGAAACAGTTTTTAACACAGTTTTGTCCTTAATGGAACCCCATTTATTCTGTCTTCTCGTTTCCGAGATGTATTCTCTCCTTGGTATACCCAGAGCTGTTCTGAGAGCATTATTTTGAAGGATCTGAATTTTATTTACAATGTACTTGAGCACGCCTAGGTATAGGGCATTGCAGTAGTCCAGCTTTGAGAGGATGAGGGCTCTGCCTAGGTTAGTAGAGCTTTCTTTGGAAAGAAAGAGTTTGTAAACCCTAATCAGCTTACAGGTGTATGCCGTTGAAGAGACCATGGCAGTTACCTGTTTACTTAAATTAAGAGCTGAATCTAAGTAAAATCCTAGAGATTTTACCTCTTTTACCACTTTAATGTTGTTCCCGTCAATGTTGAATGAGGAGTATGTATTACCAAGTTTGTTGAGATTAGCTACGGTTCCTAGAATCAGGAGCTCTGTTTTATCATCATTCAGGCATAGACCATGGGAAGCCAGTCAAGCCTGAATGATATATACATTTTATTCACTAAGGCTACATCCGTATTATAGTCCCCAGATGGTCCAAATCATCAAACAATGGCTTTGTAAATACATTATACATTGTTGGTGAAACACATGAATCTTGCAGTACTCCACAAATTATTGGGATGGGGTCTGCAGCCGCTGAGGGGGAGAAGACGCTCATGGTCCTATTGTTCAGAAATGATTGGATCCAAGCTATGGCATCCTGAGAGAAATGGGCTGCTGAGTCAAGGTGTTTACATAAAACTTTGTGGTCCACCAAATCAAGGGCAGCAGACAGATCTAAGAGTAGTAGCAAGGCCGTTTTCCTCTTGTCTTTGAGTTCATCGATCTGGGTTTTTAGATCAATCAATGCAGTTTCAGTGCTATGTTGAGGCCTAAAACTTGATTGTCGGAGACGTAAGAAGTGATTGGTCTCTAGGTATTTCTGAATCTGGAGATAGGCTACTTTGTCCAATATCTTGAGTAAGAACGGGACAGTTGTGATCGCCTATAATTTGTAGGTATGGTAGGGCCCAGAAATAGTTTTTTAGGAGTGGTAAGACCCAGGACCCTTCAAATTACTGGGTACAGTGCCAGATGAGAATGGTGCACTAATTAATTTAGAGATAAATGGCGCTAGATCTCTGGCCACCTCTTTAATTATCTGAGCTAGGCAACTGTCTCCCTGGCACCTTGAAGGTTTGAGGGAGGCAATAATGTTTTCTACCTCACGGATAGAGACTTGGGAGGATTTGAAGCTTTGAAGATGTTTAGGAGTGCAGGCTGGTCTTCTAGCTTGGGTAGTTAAATTTGGTAGGGTCGCTCTTTTGTCTGTGATTTTATTTTGGAGGAGGGAAATTTTATTGGTTAGGGCATTCTGATGTTGGTACAGCAAAATATGACCTTCACGTAGGTGTCAGTAGGAGGAATAGGGGTTTCCAATTCTCTTAGAATAATGAAGAGTTCCTTGGTACTTGAACTAGCTTTGTTGATCCTATCGTTGTAGGTTTCCTGTTTTGTATGTATTATTTCTTTTTTGTATTTAGCAGAGATATTCAGCAAATTTGATTTATTCTCCTCAGTAGGTAGGTGGCTCCATAGGACTTCTGTTTTCCTTTTTTCTGTTCTCAAGGCTTTTAATTGAGAGTTGAACCATGAATTCAGGTGAGCTCTGGGTTTACTTTTCCTCAATTTAAGGGGAGCGATGCTGTCTAAGACCTTGGAAATGGTATTGTTGTATACATCTACTAAAGTGTCTGGATCAGTGGTATTCGATAATGAATTTAGGGTGGGGATAACGAGTGGTAGGATCTTTTCCATAGTAATATTCTTTCTGGTGCTTGTGAGGAGTGGAGGTGCTACTGAGTTATCTTTAGTGGTGGGATGTTGGCAGAGAGGGTGAAGGAGATTAAAGAGTGATCGGACCAGGACTGAGGTGTTATGGAGGTGATTGAGGCTTCACAATTGAGATCTTCTACCCAATCTAATGTTCTGCCTTTGTCATGGGTGTGCTGGATCACTCTTTCGGTGACACCAAGTTCAGTAAGCACATTAGACACTACTAGAGCTTGTTGGTCATTAGGATCATTAAAACCTAGGTTGAAGTCTCCAAGCAGTAGTATTTGTGAGGTGGCTTTAGTGTTATCAGATAATATTGTATTGATATCTTCCACAAATGAGCCAATGGGCCCTAGCGGTCAGTAAACTACATGGGCGGTTACGGTATGGGAGTTAGAGATAGGTATTTTAACTGTTAGTAGATCGCAGGCCAAGACAGTAGGCGAAAGGACTGTTCACATGCCTAGGTTAGACTTAGAAATGATGGCATTGTCCCCACCTCTGGAGTCAGCGCTGTCTTCCCTTATGATATTGTAGTTGTCAGGTACTGCAAGTAAGAGGGCAGGGCCTGCAGCTGCATGTAACCAAGACTCAGTTATTGCAAGGAAGTCTAGGTTTTCAGCCATGATCAAGTCTGCTATGTCGGTAGCATGAGCCACCAATGACTTGGCATTAATTAGAGCACCTTTAATAGTAAAGGTATTAGTGTTGGTCATGAAAGCACAAGTTTTATTCTGACTTCCGCTCTGTGTAGAATGCCGGCCAATGGGTCAAGGGTTGTAGTTAGCCTGGAGCCAACTCTGCTATTTCTGATTTTTGTAGAACATATGCTAGCTTTGGTAATTCTTGTAGCACAAAGGTAAGTTAGTTTTAGTGGAAGATTTATTGCTAGCTGGGTTGATGGGAGGTAGGCTGTCAGGGTCCTTGGTATTAATGCCTTCTGAGTAGGAGAGATTAGAATTTACTTTCAATTCAGGAAGACATTTTGTAGGTTTGATGGATGTAGGTTGGTGAGCATACTTGAGCGGGGGCAGGAACGAAGTTGGTTTGATTCCAGGTAGGGATAAGGAGTGGTTAGATATATCCAGATACTGGTGGTGTAGGTCTATAGAAATCACAGTCTTAGCCTGATATCAAGCTGCCAGTATGGTGCACAACACTTGTAGTAGCAGGAAGGTAAAGGTGTGCATAGTACCGGTAGTATGCCCTGAATGACTAACTAAGCCACTGCGATTCAGTATAGCTACTAAGGGTCAGCGGTGATAATAATCCCTAGGCAAAGAGGCTTCTTTATTAGACGTGCATGCAGATAATTTCCGGTGTAGAAGGTCTATCTCAGTTTTAAAGGTCACTTAGTAAAGTAGCCGTTGGCTAAGAAGTCCTAGTAGGCCACATTGAGGATAGAGCATTTAGACATTAGGACGGTCGTCTGTTTGATTAATGGAATGTCGTGGGTCCCAATAGTCAGACCCAAAAAGGTTTAGGTGGTAATGCCAAGTCGTAGGAGTAAATGGTGGCAGTGGAATAAAGTAGGTCCGCTAGGTAATAACAAGGTACAATCCTTACAAATGTGCTACACGTAATGCTGTATGAGAACTAGGTTGCAGCCTCATAGGGCACAAAATCAAGAGTGGCAGAGCAAATTTGCATAGAGATAGTTATTGTACAGATAAACACACACAGTCTGGAGGGTTAGTGCACAAGTACAGTGATAGTCACCTGTTCGGTATAGTTTGGTATGCCGTCTTTTTAGCAAAAACACCTCATATGGACCTTACATTCCTATGACACAGAGAGTGGGTTGAGTACTGTATACCCTATTTCGAAGTGGCATTCCCAATTAAGACAAACGTTAGAAGAGGCATTAGGGCGCAGTGCAGGGGAACGTACCACGTAGAATAGATACGTTGGGGGAATAGATACGTTGGGGAACTGTCAGGAAGAGATGAAGAACCTCTGTGTAGAAGGTATGGGTGGTAATGCAGTGTAGACTTAGTGCCGCGGACACGTAGATGTACTGTAGTGTTAGCATAAACAGGCTTAGTATTGGTATGGCTAGTGTCTAGAAGGTGGAAGGTAATAGAGCGGCTAGGTGTGTGGGTCACAGAACGAGAGAACGGCAAGGATTGACATACTCACTTCCGCTCGGGGAGTACAGAGCAGCAGTCTATCAGAAAGCGCTGGTACAAATGTTGAGAAGTAGTTTGTTGACACCGCTTGCCGGGCCGAAATTGGCTTGTAGTGGTCTGATGATGCTGGAAGGGGTATAACGCCAGGTGTCGTGTTCCACATAGATTTCTCTGGGAACTGGCATCATTTCTGGCATCCAGCGACCGGCATCTCCAGACAGGCTTGGAACAGGAGGCTTGGTAGCCGGGCCTTAGGAGGCTGTGAGGTGAAGTGCAAGAACATTGAAGCCATCCGAGGTTCATCATTTAATAGTATTTAATACAGCACAATGCTCTGAAACATGGTCTCCAGTCACTTGGTCGGATGAAAGTAGATACTGGGTTGAGCTACATGGAAACCAAGAGACAACGTATGCCTATACTCCCTTTTATTCTCAGGCACAGAGAACATTTACAAGGCCAATGTTCAAAGGCTAATTAGTTGGCAAACAGCAGGAGTGATGATGAATGGCAGGCTAATTAGGTGGGAAGCTATGGTCAAGACCAGCCCACCAGCACCTGGGTGCCAGCCTGCGGGCTGCTAGCGTGTGTGGAAAATTACAGATGGGTACAAGAGTGCCAACCAATTATAGAGGGCCACATAATAGAGAGCCCTATAGTTTGTATAACCAACAGGACATCATGTATTTGATGACGTTCATAGTGACTAGCACAAGAGGAGGGCTTAGTTGCCCACCGGATGTTAAAGACCCAATTACCTTCCCTGTCAAGTATGTAACGTATACCTAGATGTTTCCTTTAAGCCTATGTTAAGCAAGATTTGGAGCAGTACCCTTTGGGTGCACTACAACAACATTGACCTCCTGGCAATAGAAACCCACCTTTTGGTATATGTCTGTACTACACAGGTTGGTATTGTGGCTGAACAGCCAGGCTTATCTCAAGAGGGGTCAATGTGAGCACTGGGGAGGTTACACAGAGATTCAGTGACAAGTATCCAAATAAACACTTACACTCAAGGTTCCTTGATTAAACAATTATTAATTTATGTAACAGTCAATTTGCGTTAGCCTTCTTCAGTAGGGGCAATATAATAGTAAGACACAAATACATTCCAAAATACACACTTTTAGTTTCTCTAAATCAGCAAATACCCATTTGGGATGGCACACAGACACTTCCTACACCGTCAGGTGACTTAAATAAATAGTACACTGTGGACATTAATATATCACTGGTACATTTAGAGCAATACTGAGATGAGTGTTAAAGTAAAGAGATTTCAGAATAAAACAAGAGATCACACAAATATGCTGAAGCAGGTAAGTACTTTTGAACCCCCTCAATGAAAAGTAAATTAACCCTTTCCTGGAGGGAAGAGTCTTCACGGAGCCAGGCCAGCCAATGTCAATTGGGCAAAAGTCTAGGTGAGCTGAAGCACTTCTTGCAGGTAAGTAAAAGTATTTTATAATGTTTTAGAAGTCTTTGTAGAAAAAATAGAATCAATGTAGGGTCATAAGCTGGGAGGCTTTTGAGAGGTAAAAGATGCAAGCAACTCTACAGACAAGTCTCAACAGAGATCAAGTAAGGCTACAACAACAAGAGGTAAGTCCTCTCAAACTTTACAGTACCTTTGGTTAGAAGAAATGATGCCAGCTGGTTTCTGTTCCTGTGCAGCTCTGCAGATAATTTTGTTCCTGGGCCTCAGTCATGGGGACAAGAGGGAGGACATCTGGGGACTCCTGCATGGCAATGGGACGGTCCGCGGCAGAAAAGGACAAACTTCTATTCAGCAGCACTTCACGGTTTCAGCTCCTTGCGTCTCAGCAAATAGCACCACTGCAGACTCTGGGATACCACTCTGGACTTTCCTCGCATCTGGGGACTAGCACTCTGTTGAGGTGGCTCAGGCTTGGTCAGACCTGCTTACTGGGAGTCTGGAGGATCTTCCACAAGCTCAGGTCAGACTTAAAAGTGATGCACTCCGTTTGGTGTTCCTCTCCCCGGCACTTTGGTTCCAGCAGTAGTAGAAGTACAGCCAGCTCCGAGAGGATGTCCAAACGAGTACACTTTGGAGTTGATTGGTCGCACCAACTCAAGGGGAGAAGTCGTCCTTGTAGGGCTTCTCTAGTCGAGGGGAATTCAGAGCTTCAACACAGCAGCAGGGCTTCACCGGGAAAACCAACAGTCGAGGAGTTGCAGCAGGCATCTCTTCCAAGTTCTTCTTCGGATTCCTTTGTCCAGTGGTTAACTCTGCCTTCCAAGCCAAAAAGCCTTGCCTTTTATGCAGGTTTCTCCCATTCATTCCAGCCTAGCTGTCAATCACACAGCAGGATGGCTGTCCTTGCCGGACAGCCAGCCGGCCAATCATCTTTGAGTACATTCCTGTAACCAAGGGGATTAAGCACAGGGAGTTTCGGGCACCTCCCTCACTTCCTGCCCCTGCCAGACATACTGGAGCCAGAGGCAGGCATCACTCGTGAATCTCACCAAAGACAAAATGAACAAAGGGACCAAACCTGGTTTGACACGTAGAGTAAATCGCAAGAAAGACCTTTCCAGCAAGAAATGGCAGAAAAAGATCGGGCCATTTTGACAAATGAACTCAGACTGCAGTAAAAATACTTAATGGTAGTAAAAAGCAAACCACTGACACCAGCCATTAATTGTAGAAAGGGTAACATAAAAATGTTAGATGAGAAACTAGATAAAGGGGATACTAAGTAACCCCTCCAGCACCCTATTGAAAAATACTGTGTGCTGGGTCTAGAATGTTGAGACTTCCCTGTGCCACTGCACTGAGGGTGCTGTGTGTCACAATGTAAAGACAATGGGCCTCATCAGAAGGTTGGCGCTAAAAATCTGGCCGAACCGGCATGGCGGTAATAACATGTCCGGCTTGGCACCAACCCGCAAATAGCGGACGATCAAGAGTGCGCGGGCGTGCGCATCCCTGCATGCCGGTTACGGCCGTACCGGCATGCCGGTAACGACTCCCAAACGCCCACACAGCAGCATCGACCAATACGCACAGAACGGCTCTGCCCTCGGCAGCCCCTAAATACCGTTACTGTTATTAAAATAGTGCAAATAATGGGTGCGTTAATACCGGACCCGGAAGTAACGCCATCGCTGGCCTATGTCCTACTTCTACTCCTTCCTCTCCTTCTATTTCACCAGGTGGTGGTGGCAGCTCCACGTCAGGTGGCAGTGGTATGTTCCGCCGGATGCACATGTTATGTAGCATTACACATGCCGTGATGATCTTGCCCACCTTCTCAGGCCCGTATATGAGTGCCTCTCCCGACCTGCTGATGCGGCAAAACCGTGCCTTCAAAAGGCCAAACGTCTGCTCAATGACCACACGTGTACGTGTATGTGCACAATTGAAGTCCTCCTCGTGCCTGTTCTGCGGGTTCCTGACAGGGGTGAGTAGCCACAGCTTCAGGGGATATCCAGCATCACCTACATGGGAGCAGAAGGAGGTATGTGTGAGGATGAGGCTCAGTTAACAGGTGTGCTCAGCCTGTACATCATTCAAGTTCATATGCACCATCTCGTCATTGGCAGCCACATCCACATGAATGTCAGCCCTGTGCAGTGCATGCCAATCCATAGTGGGAGCCTTGTGTAACATACACTACCTAGGGTCCTAGGATTTTAAAGCACCAGGCAATGTATGTCTTGGCTAGGGGCATTTTGCATACAAATGTGAGGGCTGTGTGTCGGCGGATGACTTAAGAAACTACCATTCCCCCCAATCCATCTGCCCCCATGGCCCAGAGGGCATTCCCCTAGCATATGCATGTACCTCCCCCCAATCCATCTACCCCCATGGCCCAGACGGCATTCCCCTAGCATATGCATGTACCTCCCCCCAATCCATCTGCCCCCATGGCCCAGAGGGCATTCCCCTAGAATATGCATGTACCTCCCCCCAATCCATCTGCCCCCATGGCCCAGAGGGCAGACTCACCCAACAGCCAGCCACTTCGTACAACGTCTCCTTCCATGTAGCGGGGTAGTGAGGAGTTCCGCAGCACCATGGCATCATGCGTGGATCCTGGATATCTGGCACAGCAGTGTGTTATTATCTGGTTGGCATCACACACCATCTGCACATTGATGGAATGGTATAGCTTCCGATTGCGGTACACCGCCTCCACGGCATGTGGGACTACCAACTCTACATGGGTACAGTCGAGGGCACCAATTACATTGGGCATGCCTGCCAGTGCATGGAATGCTATTTTGGTGGCATTTGCCTCCTGTGGTGTCGTTGGTAAGGATATGTAGGCATTTGCGTGCTTCAGTAGTGCATCCAGCACTTGGTTTAACACAACAGAGAATCTTGATTGGGACATGCCATGCATTTGGCCCACTGTGTGTTAAGTGCCTGTGGCCAGGAAGTGGAGCACAGATGCCACCTTCAGCAAAGGGGGGATAGCTGTGCGGATGTTGATCAGGCTGACCAAGTCATCCTGTATTAATTCCACTATGTTGGTGATGGTGTCTCTGTCCAGGTGGTACAGGGTGTAGATCTGTGCTGGGGTTAAGTCAAATGGATTGGCCCTTATACGTTGGATTGTTGGCTGTCTGCGGGGAGCGACTGCCTGCACTGGTGGGATTTGCTGGGCATGTCTCACCCGCCTTCTCCTCCGGCGTCTCCTCTGTGTTTCCTGTTGTACTGCCTGCTCAATGAGTAGCAGTGCAGGCATGTCCTCCAGGCCCAGTATGGCAAGTACAAGTGGTAGCATTTTGCCTTGGAGGGGGATGTGGTGTGTGGGTGTGCTCCTTTTGTGCTGACCCTGGCTCCATTGCCTCCACCTGTGCTGATTGAGTGCACCTGTGGCACTTGGTTACACAGCAGTTTGCTGTTTACGGGTGGTCCGCGATTCCGATATTGCCGGAATCATGGTGGCCCCTCTTACCGGCATCTCGATGCCGGTATGTACTTGTACGTGTGACTCGTGGTGTCCCCTTCTTTGCGGCATGCCAGTATTAAGGCCTCCCCATATGCGCGTGTGCCCGCATGCCGGTACGGTGGTGCACGGCCACAGCAGGTCCTTGACGATGCCGGTAGCAACGGCATCTAGGGTCATGATACACCGGCCCGGTAATGGATGCCGCTATTGCCTTACCGGTGCCGTTCTTACCGGAGCGCCAACCTTGTGATGAGGCCCAATGCCTATGGAGTTTGTCAGACTTCAAAAACAAAAAGAAACACAGTGTTTAAATCACAGAAAAATACATGAGAAAGTGAGAGAAAGGTATAATGAGAAGGTTATCAAAGCAGAGTTCGCCTCACCAGTTTACTTTGAATGTGGATCAGAGGAATGCACATCACGTTTTAGTCACAATTTATTAGTGTGTTAATATCCTCAATAGCCAATACTTTACCTATATTCAATAGTGACGATTTAGTGGGCCATGTGTCTAGGGGAATGGATTTAGATAAGGTGTGGCCAATTGATCCAGGGACTATAAGGGGTAATAGCATGTTCTATAGATGGTAGCCAATGAGGGTGGTGGGATAATATTGTAATCTATGTATGCAGATCTGTGGTTTTCCGCTATATAACCTGTTACTTCTTGGCGTGCGGGGAGCTCTGTGTCAATTTGCTTCTACGGGACCACCTGAGACCTTTTTGCATGTAATAAACTGTGTTTTCCCTGCAAAACAGTACAGTAATTATTTGATCTTTTTGATTTTTTTATCGTTTGGGTTTTGGCTAACTATTCCCTTTACAGACTTGCATGCTGATTTCCAGCCAGTGTGTGTCAAAACTCAAGAGTGCAGCCAATCTATCACATCATTACAAGTTAGATAGCGCTGAGATAGTTCCTTGGTCCTTCACTAAGCACTGACCATGCGGGGGACGGCACTAAATATGCTTTGTTACATGAGCGATGCAAAATCTGTGACCCCTTCGGGAGTGCATTTGCACTGACATCTGATCCACAATTGGAACATGTGTCTCACCAACATTCTGTCGTCGATCTGTATGCATAAAAGAAGCATAGACATATTTGGCATTACAAAATTGCCTCTTATGAATGCCCAAAACATGTGATCTGCAATGCACATTTTGCAATGTACCAACTGCACAAGCAGCACAATGGGACAAATTAACACATTGTGATCGCAGCAGCAGATACATTTGCCTGATTAAAAACTTCATGGAAAACGTTAATTTCCACCCACATGCAATGAAAATGGGGTTATATCTGACTGATTGAAAGGGGTAGGCTTACCTGCAGACAAGCCCTCTTTGTGTATTTAATATAGAATGGAAAAATGTGCTTGAGGGTTTACTGAATTAAACCCTATGGGTCTCATAACGAGTTGGCTGGTATGCCGACGGTATTACTGCCGGGATACCACCTAGGCTAATAGCGTTACCACACCCAGTCTGGTGCTATTAGCGCCAGATCAAGGGTTGGGCGGTAATGGGTATTCCTCATTCCCCATTGGGTCCATTGGGGCATTTTTGGCGTAATTAGCGCGCACTAATAACACCGTGCTAATTGCGCCTGAAATAATTGGTGTTAAATTGGCACATTTGCCCCCAGGTTAGAGCTGGGGGTAAATGCTGCCAGGCTCATGATTGGGAGGACCCTTAAATGCAGCAGTAATTACGTTACTGCTGCATTTTAGGGATACTGCCCAACTCGTGATGAGGCCCTAGGTCCATATAGAAGATAGTAATGTGAGACATGTAAGTGCACTTGTCCTTACTTAAAATGATAGGTACTACCAGAGTACCCCTTATTGTCTTACTAGAGACACATTGGAAACAACACCTAAAGCTAGTGAGCATTACAAAAGGGGCACATGTTTTGTATTACAGCACACACATTTGAAAACTGCAAACATTACAAATCAGTACGATCTACAACATAAGCTAAGGAAACTCATGTTCAATCTACAAAGAAGTTATACCTTATAAATATTGTACTAATTTTTAGCTTCGATCTTGGCTGAAGGGAAAGTAGTGAAAAAATGTCAAGAGTGTGAATCTCTTCTTAAACAAATCTGTATGCATATGTTTTTAAGGCGCGTTGAGCAAAAAGTGGCCCGATTAGATGCTGTTGCAGGGCATGCAATCATAATCACTATACATATTTACTGAACCAAATTAGTTGAAGAGACATGGACCTCATTACGAGTTCTGTGGTAAGTGGCTAAAGTGGGAATAATGCAACTTTAACCACTCTGCCGAATTATGCTATTGATAAAATTGGCGCGAATTCCTCCGGCGGAATTAGCCCCAGCGGAATTACCACTTCCAGATTTACAGCCGAGAGCTGGCGGGATTAGCATAAAATGGTATTTCCACCATACTACAAGTGGGAATATAGCTGAAATACTGCTGAAAATCAGCAGTTATCCAGCCAAAAACATAATGCAGTTACCTCAACCTAAAAGGTGGAGGTATATGCATACAGGTGATGGAAATCAAGTCACAGGTGCACCCAATCCACTCAGGACGAGTACATAAGGCCCACACCTGACCCAAACACACATCCAAGCAACATGCAGCCACAACCAGGTGTGAACTATGGGATCCACAACTACAGCAGAATGCAAGGCCTCAGGAGGGAAGCAGACAGGCACCACAATGGCGCAGAAGAGGTGTGCTGTGGAGGCCACCCATACCAATTATCTGGCCATCCACTTGAGCACTTACGAGTAACCAATTAGTGACACTCTATTGCTTGAACTGGCACACCATCACAGACCTGCTGACGCTGATTGAGGCTGATCTCCAGATCGCCATCACTATCAGTACTGCCATTCCCCCTCCCCACCGATAAAGCTTGTGTCCATCCTGCACTTCTGTGCCAGATTCCATCACACTTTTGGGACACTGCATGGGAGGTCCCAACCAACATGGGAGGTCCCAACCAACATTCTTGAAGGTGGTGGAGCAAGTCTTGGATGCACTCATGAGCCATCAGCACATATCTATGCTGTGCTGAATCCTGCAGAGTCATCACTGACTGATCCCCAGCCTAAAGTCTCCTCCCATATGGCGAGTGGAAGGCAACCACTATCTGATCCTGACTCTGAGGGTGGAAATTATGAGGGTGGATCACATGGGAGGAGATGGCTAATATTGGGAAGTGGTGACTGCC
Organism: Ambystoma mexicanum; assembly: GCF_040938575.1. Classification (NCBI taxonomy): domain Eukaryota; kingdom Metazoa; phylum Chordata; class Amphibia; order Caudata; family Ambystomatidae; genus Ambystoma; species Ambystoma mexicanum. Next base: position 654,094,464 of record NC_090933.1, on the reverse strand, counting down.
TTGGGAGAGAGGCGGTAATCATCCTTTTGTCAGGATGAAGATCTTATAATACCCAAATACCTGCTGCCATGCTCCCACTACGCTTTATAAAGGGTGCAATACTCCTCACATGAAACATCAGTTTGGAGAAACCTGGAACCTGCATTGCCACCAGCCAAGAGCCTGTAAAGAAGAGATAAAAGGGCAAAACTAGTGCAATTCTCCTCACGTGAAACATCAGTTTGGGGAAACCTGGAACCTGCATTGCCACGGGCCAAATGAATGCAAAGAAGAGAAAGAAGGGCCGAAAGGGTACAATTATCCTCACATGGGATACCAGTCTGGGGAAACCTGGAACTCGCATTTCCACCAGCTAAGAGCCTATAAAGAAGAGATAAAGGAGCAAAAAGAGTGCAATTCTCCTCACATGAAACATCAGTTTGGAGAAACCTGGAACCCGTATTGCCACCAGCCAAGAGCCTATAAAGAAGAGACAGAAGGGCAAAAAGGGTGCAATTCTCTTCACATGAAACATCAGTTTGGGGAAACCTGGAACCTGCATTGCCACGGGCCAAAAGACTGCAAAGAAGAGAAAAAAGGGCAGAACGGGTACAATTATCCTCACATGGGATACCAGTCTGGGGAAACCTGAAAACCACATTACAATTAGCAACCAAACAGGCACCCATTGTACAGTTACCATCATATGAGATGTTGATGGGTTGAAATCTGCAACAAACATTACTACAAGAAGAAAAATCATTGATAGTTGGGTATGAAGTTGAAAACCATTCCTGCCAGGTGAGTAAACCAGGAGAGAAATAGGTTGTACAATGTTAAAACCGATTCCTGACAGGTGAATACACCAAGAAAAGAACATTTGCTTTCAAGTACAAAATGTTGTTATAAAGAAGGTTGTATATGAAGTTGAAATCCATTCCTGGCAGGCGAGTAAACCAGGAAAAGAGCAGTAGCTTTCAAGGAAAAAACATTGTTGCTATAAAGAGTACTGAGAAAAGAAACGATTTACTTTATCATTAATTTATTTGCCTTACAAACTATTGTGTGACAAGAGACATTTGCTGTGCTGTCCTGACAAAGTATTCTATGGAAAGGATGGTTGTGACATCAATCTAAGTAATTGCAACTTGGGAAGAATACAAAGAGACATTTGCTGTGCTGTCCTGACAAAGTATTCTATGGAAAGGATGGTTGTGACATCAATCTAAGTAATTGCAACTTGGGAAGAATACAAAGAGACATTTGCTGTGCTGTCCTGACAAAGTATTCTATGGAAAGGATGGTTGTGACATCAATCTAAGTAATTGCAACTTGGGAAGAATACTTTGTGGAATAAATGGGTGCTTTGGTTTTGAGCAAGTATTTTGTGAAGGAGACATTTTCTTTACCCATTTGAAAGAAGTGTTGGATGACAGAGACATTAATTATTGAACTGATAGAATTGTTGAAACAGAACCCCTTTAGAAGTCTTCCTGAATTGACTCAGGGGAAAGGATTTAAACCCTGGTCACAAGGATTGCTTTGTGGGAAATCTAAGTTTGAACTTGATTACATTTTGGTTAAACTGAAAAGAGGAATATTAACCGTATGCATTTTGATTGTATGCATTAGTGTGAGGGTCTGATACATTTGCACACAAGGTCATATTTCTTTAGCTTTTAGATTGCTAGGTACGAACCTTATGGTTAGGATAGAGACAGATAGGCATTTATCCCATCCCCTTTTTAATTTGAATAAATGTCAAAAGTTGAGAAAATTACAACTTTGTGCCCGTCTCTCATTTCTGACCCCTCACAATGTTCACCAGACAGGTGCAGGTGCATGCAGCCAAAGAACATTTCCCTACCATTACCCAATTCCCCAATATCATAGCAGCACTGTGAGCATGAGTTGTGCAATGTTGGAAGCACCTTGACGGTATGCTGGCCACTGATCCCTTGGTCTGGTTTGCCGACACAGAACATGCAGTCTCACTGCCCCAGAGGTGCTGCATTGTCAGTTAATGACCCTGACCATGGTCCCATATGAGGCCGTGATTTGCTCTGCCAGCTCCTTCACCCTCCCACTGACAAGGGTGTTACTAGCACTTGACTCGATTGCAAGCCGGCACAGATGTTTAAGGGGAGTAGCCATCTGCCTGCAGGTTCCCAGACCACATTGCGGTATATCTGGTGGTGTTCATTGCTTGACATGCACTATGTGTTTGGAACCGGTTTGGCTGATGTGTCTGTACACAGGTGATCTGTGTGCCGGAAAGGGGTGGTGGAGATGTGTCATGCGAATGGGTGACCGTCCTTTTTACTTTCAGTTATGTGGCAGTTGTGTCCTACATCATGCCATTGTCATCATGCTTGGCAGGTGTTTAAGCTGGTTCATTCATTCCATGACTCATGATGTGATGACCTGCAGTGTCACATTGATGAGTCATGCATTGTCAGGGTTAGTGTCATCTGGATGCATGGACGTTTATGTATATCATCATGCTATTGGGGTTGTTCTACAATGGGCCCATCATTCATTCATGTACTCACCGGGTTCTCTGTGGTTGCTTGCTCTGACCTCCGCTGAACCCACACCTTCCAGGCCCACCGTGTGGAGGATTATGCTGACCGTCTACTCCCATGGGGTCTGCTGCAGTGGGTCAACTGTTCCTCCACCTGTGGCTGTCTCCTGGTGGTGGATGGAAATGAGAGTGAAGACTCATGCTTTGTGGTCATACCACCTCTTCTGTGTGTCCTTGCTGACATGGTTGATGGCATCCATAGCAACTGTGCAAAAGAGTTAATGGACAGATCTGGCAAGAGTGGATGGTAAAGTTGCAGTGGAGAACGTTCACCTATGCTTAATTCACAATCCATTCTGAATTCCAGTAATCAGTCCAAGGTCCTGATCCCGGGCAGTGACCACAGAAACAAATTGTTTCACAACAATCACACATCGGAAACAAAGTTCAAAAGCGTGACGAAAAATGGTGCATAGGATTCCAGTCTGATATAAAGGTAACTGTTAATAAAGTAGAGAGGTCAGACTCAGAAGATCGGAGAAGAATAGTCAAGTCCAGGGACCAGCAAATTGGAGATGGGATTGAATAAAGAGGCGGGACAACTAAAAAGGGTGACAACAGTGAAATGGAAATACCAGTAAATGCCCTAATGAAAGGAGACACTAAAGATAGGGGGATAACTCACCCCACACCAATATAAGTGGGGTCTGTATCTACCTCTGTGATTCTGGCACCTGGAGAGAGGGGGTGAAGGTGGGACAGAGGGACGGGGGGAAAGAGGGAGAGGGGGAGGGAGTTCATACAAGTATTTTTTAAATGTTTTGTTTTAAAACTCAATTAAAAAATGTAAAAAAGGGAAGACAACAATGACAGGCAAATACACTGTCACGAGATGAACACACAGTGCTGCAGATAAAAAGCATTGGTAGTTTGCAGAAGCAAACAGTGCTCTGTTGATAAGCATAAGCTTGCAGACTAGTTTCCGACTTAATTATTCACAGACGTCACACAGACACTAAGAAAAGCTAGCTGGCTGTTGTAGTCGTTTTGGTGCCATTTGAAGTGCGTTCTGGCCCAAATATCCAGTAAGGACACAGGTAGCTCTTGATTCTCACCATATAGGGGATGAGGGTTACAAAGGTTTGTGCTGCCCAGATCAGTCTTTTCCTAACTAGGGTGCATATAAATATTGAGGTATCATGAAAATTCACCAAAGTGTAACATCTAGAGTTCCCTGTAAAACTCAAATGTCAATATAATGTCAATCAATTTGGAACATGTCAAATGACCGTACATATTTCCTCTTGGAAACACCTCTGTTGACAATGCAACAAAACGCCTGCATTTATTTCAAAATAATCATTTGTGCATTGCAAAAGTGGTGATGTATCAAGTTTCAGGACCCAGATTCTTTTTTGGAGTAAGTCAAGAGTTGAGAAGACTCCAAATTAATTAATTTAGTTGGGAGCTAGATGTCTTTTCCATTTGATATTTAGGTTAGGTTGGTGCTTGTCAATGCATATCAACTCTTCCTACCCAAATCAGCTTTAGACACCAGGTTGTGGGGGGAGAGCCATGGCGTTGGACTCTTAATAGGTTTATTTATGTTGTTGTTATGGAGAAACGGCAACTATGCGTCCACTAGCTCCTGGGCATTGCCAGGCATACCTCAGTAGGGTTTTGCCAGAGGCCTGTTGGATGTATAAATGTGTATATTGGTTTGACACCCTTTCTTCTTGAACAGGCTGCTGAACAAATATGGAAACATGTTTACCATTCCTCCAGATTTACAAAAAAGGTACCAGGCGCCACTCTCTCGAAAGAACACGGCATGATAACCTGTTCAGTAGTTTTTAACCACTTTGAGCATTTGCAGCCAGCTGCTTTTTGCTCACTGTAACTTTCACAGATGGGAAATATCCATTTGTATATCAGTCTTTGTCCTGCCCACATGGGCAGTCCAGCACCGAAATGCTACGGCAATTCCCTCCTGAACAAGAGTACCAAAACCAGCCCCATACATGTGTTTCAGGCTTGTTGGGCCTCATCAGTGAGGTGGATCTGTGCCTCTCTGAGCACAGTGAGCAGGGAGCCCTCGTCTGGTAGCCCCCAGGTAACCTAGGGTGACCAACCCCAAGTACCTTAAAAATATACAAAAAAGGTAGCAGGCGCCCCTCTCTCGAAAGAACACGCCGTGATAACCTGTTCAGTGGTTTTTAAGGAGAGTTCAACACAGGACCAAGGCCGGATGGTGGCCCCATCATTGTGGGAGGGTGCAGATCAGAGGTGGGATGGCATTGCCTGACTGTGCTTTCCAGTGATGGTTCAGATAGCCACAGGGGCAGTTTCTACCACTCATGTTTTGATGCGTTGCCTAGATGGCTGTGTGTAGAGGATCCCCTGTCCAACCCCACTATCTCAGGAGGCAAAGGCTTGCCACATATTGCCACAATAGTATGCTGTGCCTTTAAGAGATCTTGACATCATGGATTCCTAGACATGTTCCATTGGCTACATGAAGAGCACCCTTTCCCATATCAGTGGGAAGTTACAAAGAAGATGTCTGCCAGGGATATTTTATAAAGGCAAAACAGAAGTACCAACTGAACTTTCCCTGTATCAACTGGGAAACAAACATCAGCTGCTAGATCTGGCACACACACACACAAGGCTGATAGAGAGTTGTCATGGAGAAGGCCACTGCAACATGCTCAGCTCACATTGTACAAGAGCCAATTTCAAAATGGCAGCAAGTTAAGGTCGGAATACATGGCAAGAAGGTTACAGATTACATGCATCAACCCAATCACATCAACGAAGAGATAATGAAACTACCCAAACTAAATCTTGTATAAATCAAGCTCTGCATTTGTGACTCGTGAGGAACACACTCAGCTTTGTGACAACACACGAGAGTAGGGAATGCAAAGAGGATGTTTAGATGATAGGAAAGGGGGACATGTGTGCACAGCCTACTGCTATAGGGATGTAGCCCTCATGTGGAGATCAGAATGCATGAGGAAAAATGTATTGCGTTAAACACACTCAGAGATGCCTCTCTGTGATGTAATCTGACAGATGCAAGCTGTATGTGTCACAAGATGGTGCTTTTAGAAAATACAAATAGCCACCTGGTAGTACATGCTGTTTCCGCTAGTTGCTGTATAATGCAGTTTGTACTGTCATATTGGATGCGTAAAGCAAACCTCTGTTTCAGTGTACAAGCAGTGTGGGGAATACCAGAAATAATGTGGCTGCCACTCCCAGAGGCACATTCATAGGTCTCTGGTCCATGAGAGAGAGAAGCAACTCTGGCCCCTTAGAAAGGCTTTTGCCTGCAGTGTTCCAGATGATTGTTTGGAGCTATAGTACATAGATGTTGAACGATGTGTGCCAGTATGAGCAGTACTCCTGTAGCAGAGGATCACAAAGCATGCACCAATGCACCCTTCACTCATAAGCAGTGTTGAACCCCGTTAATAATGTGAGAGACATGGGGAATGCGTCTCCCATTGTGTATGCATGTCTAAAACAGATGTTGTGGGTCTGTTGGTGTTTGTGAATTTCACATTTTTGTCCCAAAGGTTGTATGCATTTGTGAATTATGGAGATCTTGTTGATACCTGTAATTTCCTGCATTGTGTCTACGTTTTAGGAAAGAGGATTGCTGCTTTGTTTCTAATGTTTCCGATTTACTGATGGAGAGTATGACTTGTGCTATTTCTTCCCATGATGTACATATTGGGACATTGCTTCACCAACTCTCCCTGAATAAGAGACTCCTTTCAAGGTGATTAGTTGGAGAATACCTGTCCATCAAGCAATTCAACGTGCAGTAGTTAAAGTGGTGCCTAGAAAAGAGGTTTGACCCTCCCCATAAGTTTGCCCATCAGATGTCATTGTTCTCAGTGTGGCCATGGAAATGTATCCCTCATTCTTGTGGCAGTATTTTGCTTTTTATATTTCTTGCAACTTAAATCTCTTTTATGTAGATGAGCAAAAGATGGAAGCAAGACAAACCCCCTGCCCACGAAACCAAGCAGTGTGGTAGCTCTGTCCGCTGGCCTCAAACCATCCCAATTCTTTAAAAGCAGTCTAATGAAACAGACAGCAACTTTTCTTCAGACGAAGGTTGGCATGGTGGTGATATTGTGGAAAATGCCAAGTTCAACCATTCTACCCCTCACCGCTTTCACGTGAATCATTACCTTCCTTCCCTTTTTCGTTTTACCAAGGCATGTAGTGGTCCATATGAGTTTGCTGTGTTGCCAGTGAACCCCTGTGGACCTACATGCCCTAGTAAACGTAAGATGCACGACTCAACAGCCCAACATAGTGATCACATTGATAATAGTGCTGCATTAAGCCCTGGATTTATGAGTGCAAGTCTGACAGAGCAACAGAACACAGAACATATCTGTGGTACCCACCAGGGACATGTTTACCAAACATGACTACATTAAGTACAGTAGAACAAATATTAGAATTATGACTGGAAGCACAGTAGCAGCAACAGACAGCATTGTGATAACCCTAGGTGCCTGAGAGACCTGTATTTTCCATGAACCTGCTTGCACTACCACCACAAATTTGAACTATGTTTCTAAGTTTGCCACATTAAAAAAGACTAGACCACATTCCCAGCCTGGGATCTTTTTACCTAAAAAAGGGCAACGACTGAAGTGCTCTTCAAGGAGTCACTCCTCAACATCCTCAACACCTAGGTCATCACATAGCCCCTTGTGCCACATGACTCTCTAGATGCCACCTCACCGTCCCAACACCTGGTACAGGTGTACCCCTCCCTCCTCTGTGTCCCTCTGTGTCCTACCCCCCAGTGTATATATTTTCTGTTGTTACCACTGAAAAGCACTCCGTTATGCATCAGTAATGTTGTACACCTCTGTAAATGGCTCTGTTATGTATCTGGATTGGTGTATAGCTCTGTAAAGCGCCCTGTTGCTTCTTGAAGCTACAGCCACACTCAATAAATACAATAATAATAATAATAATAATAATAATAATAATAATAATAGTAAAGTGCTATATGCATGGTCGACAAAATATTCTGCATCCTGGAAGGTGGCAACACATATGTCACTGATCACTCCCCGCTGCATACCTTGAGGACGTGGCGCCGGCCTGCAGAGACCAGCTTGTGTGCGCACAAACCAAGGAGATGAGCAGACACTGAGTTGCCCGATGGACTGCCTGATCCCTTAGGTGGGCCAGATATGATATGATATGATATGGTATTTGTAACGCGCCTATACACAAGTGTTTCAAGGCGCGACGAGGCAGGGAGGGGGGGAAACAAGGGGAAGACAGACAAACGATCCTACTAGGCCAGGTGTCATTCAGATCGCGCAAGTGCAGAGGTAAGGGGAAAAGGAGGAAGTGCAGGGGGAGGAGGTGGGGGGAAAGTGCAGTACAAGGTAAGTAGCGTAAGAAATAATAATTAATAAATAATAAATAAAAAGGGCCAGCTGGTGGCAAGTGCGAGGTAAGTGCAGAGCAAGTGCTGGGAAGGGGGCTGTAGGGTACAGTGACAGTCCCACAGTGCACGGGGAGCCAGGGAGGCAGTGCAAGTGGAGAGTGGCTGGGCCCTGGACCGAGGTTGCTGAGAGTGGCCCAGATGCAGGTTTAGTGCTGAATTCAGTGGGGGGTTAAGCAGGTTTAGCAGGGGAGAGGGAGAGAGAAGGCAGAAGCGAAGAGGAAGGTTTTGAGGTGCTTCCGGAACCGGAGATGGTTCTCCTCAAGTTTCAGGGAGGCAGGAAGGCTGTTCCAGAGGGAGGCCCCTGCTGCGGAGAGAGATCTACCCCCAGCTCGTTGCTTCGAGAAGCGGCTGACCATGAGGGAGTTGGAGACGGATGAGCGAAGGGCTCGTGAAGGAAGATATTTAGGAAGAGAGAGTTGAAGGTATTTAGGTCCCTGGCCCCAGAAGGCCTTGTGGACAATGCAGAGGGTTTTGAACATAATCCTCGCAGCCACTGGGAGCCAGTGAAGGGATTTCAGTCCTGGAGAGATACGGTCCCTGGGCTTGAGGCCAAGGACAAGTCTCGCAGTTCTGTTCTGGATAAGTTGCAGAGGGCGGAGAGTGGAGGCAGGCAGATTAAGATAGAGGCTGTTACAGTAGTCCAGCCTTGAGAGAACCAGGGCTCGGGAGACAGTGAGCTTCTGGGGGAAGGAGAGGAAGGGAAGAATACCTCTGAGGAGGTGCAGCTGGTAGTGTGACTTCTTAGAGACGTCAGATATATGAGGAGAGAAGGAGAGTGTGGAGTCGAAGATGACCCCGAGGTTTTTAGCCTTGCAGGTAGGGGCAGGAAGGGGGCCAAGGGAGGCCGGCCAGAGAGCTGCAGGGAAGGAGGGAGTGGGTGTGCCGATGAGTAGAATCTCAGTCTTACTGGCGTTGAGGCAGAGGTCATTGGCGGCACACCATTCCTGGATAGCAGACAGACAGTCGGAGATGAGGGAAGGAGAGGAGGAGGCCGAGGGTAGCCTGAAAATGAGCTGGGTATCGTCGGCATAGCACTGGAAGTAGGGGCAGAGAGCGGCGATGCGGTGGGCAAGGAGTGCCAGATACTGGTTGAAAAGCCAGGGAGAGAGGTTGGAACCCTGGGGGACACCACAGGTGGAGAAAAAGATGTCAGAGAGGAAGGAGCCCATTTGGACCTGGGAGGGTCGACCGGAAAGGAAAGAAGTCAGCCATGCCAGAGCCTGACCAGTGATACCCAGGTTATCACGGAGACAGTTGAGCAGGATGGCATGGTTGACAGTGTCAAAGGCAGAGGAGAGATCGAGCAGAATGAGAACACAGGGAGTGTTGGAATCGAGGTTCAGGAGCAGGTCCTCACGGATGTTCAGGAGAGCAGTTTCCGTGCTTCTGGCCGCTCTGAAGCCGGATTGATGGTCATGAAGATTACCAACAGATTCAGCATGGAGGTTAAGCTGGGAAATGGCCAGTTTCTCCAGGAGCTTACCCAGGAAGGGAGTAATGGAGATTGGGCGATAATTGGCCGGGCAGGAGGGGTCGGAAGAGGGTTTCTTGAGGAGGGGGTGCACAAGGGAGTGCTTGAGGGGGGATGGGAAGACTCCAGAGGCGAATGAGTGGTTGCAAAAGACAGCCAGGGCAGGAGCCAGGGAGTCGATGTGGTCCTTGATGGTTTTGGAGGAACAGGGGTGAACCTGTTTAGACGAGGCTTTCATAGATCGGACTTGTCTGGAAACCTCATCAGCAGAAAAAGGTGGAAAAGCAGAGAAGGAGGACGGAGGGGCGGCTGCAAGAGAGCAAGAGGAAGAGCCGGGAAGAGAGGGAGGGGGGAGAGAGGAGGAGAGCGAGGACAGGATGTCCTGAGTTTTTGAGATGAAGTGCGAGGCCAGTGCAGTGCAGAGGGCCTGGGAGGGGACAGGAGAGGTAGAGACTGCAGCAGGGTTGGCCAGCTCCTTGCAGATTTTAAAGAGTTCGGCCGAGTTGTTAGATGCCTCAGAGATGCGGGCTTGGATAAGGGCTCTCTTCTTGGTGAGAACGGAGAGCCGGTATTGCCTTTGGAGCAGGCGACAGGCCAGTTTGTCAGAGGATGAACATGAAGCACGCCATTTCCTCTCTGCCACCCTGCACTTGCGTTTTAGGGTGACGAGATCCGGGTCATACCAGGAGTTACATTTGGCTTTGGGCTTCAGGCGGATTCTCATGACGGGGGCAAGGATATCGAGAGTATCAGATATAGAGGAATAGAGCATGGAGAGGGCTGTGTCAGGGTGGGAGTCAGCCAAGGGGGGAGGAGGGGGCGAGAAGGTAGCAGCGAAAGCCTCAACTGACACGCGCTTCATGGGTCGGATGACCGAGAAGGTGGGTGGCAGTGAAGAGGGTGGCTTTGCCTGTGGGGAAGGGAGGGAGAGGTGGGAGGATAGGAGAAAGTGATCGCTCCAGGAGAGAGGAGTGGAGAGAGGGAGGGAGAGGGGAAGGTCAGAAGAGATCAGAGCATCAAGAGTGTGCCCTGCAGAGTGGGTAGGCCCAGACGGGAGAATAGAGAGTGAGAGAGAGTTGCAGAGTTCGCGAAAGAGACCAGTGGGGGGACAGGAGGCATCGAGGTGGATGTTGAAGTCGCCGAGAAAGAGGAGTTGGGTGGTTGAGGACAGGAGTGAGGAGGAGAGGTCAGCCCATTCAGAGAGGAAGGAGGAAATTTGACCAGGTGGCCGATAGATAGTAGCCACGGTAAGGGAATGGCTAGGAGAGAGAGAGAGTCGGCAGACAAGGCATTCAAAAGAGGAGTAGGTCTGCGTAGGAGTGACAGAGGCAGGAATCCACTCGGGGAAGATAAGGGCAACACCACCCCCTGAACGGTTAGGCCTGGGCACGGAGAGGATCTTGTAGCCATCAGGTAGGAGTGTGTCGAAGCTGGTGGCAGAGCTGGCTGTGAACCATGTCTCAGTGAGACCGAGGACGTCGAGGTCCAGTTCCTCAAGAAGGCGACAGATATCAGAGGAGTGCTTGATGGCAGAGCGAGCATTTAGAGTGGCAATGTGGAGAAGGTTGCCACCTTTGAAATACTTCCGGGGAGGGGTACAGATCAGAGGTATGCCCTGCGGAGGTGTTAGAGAAGGAGTTGAGGAGGGAGCAAGAGAAGGGGCCAGCAATCCTTGTGGTGCAGGCAGTTGAGAGGGGAGAGTCAGCATCGAGGAAACTCAGAATTCCCATATCACGTGAGTGTGCTCTTGCATGAAAACACAGTATTGTGGATGTTTTTTGCTGGTTTAATTTGGTATTGTATTGATTAGTAGATTAAATTGAAGGGAAACTCCTCCATTTGGGGAAAGACAATGCTGTGTAATATTGCATGAGGTTTTAATGAGACATTTAAAGGGGACTCCTCCATTGGGGGTAGATGACTCCATAAGTAGAATAGAGTTGCAAATTGATGTGGGATCTCATCTTATAAAGGGAACGACAATGCTGTGTAGAAGTAGAAAGGGGTCCCTCCGTCCCTCTGTGAGAGGGGCAAGAGGAAGGTAGAGTTTGTTAGAGTAGTGTATTTAGAGATTATTCTGTTGAGGTGTGGATTTATATGGTATATATGAGAAATGTGTGAGTAAGGAGAGTTGAGGTTGATGTGTGAGTGCAGGCGCCTTTAAGAAGAAGCTTGTTCGTAATCAGATTTTTTGTGATTTGGGGTTTTGTTGGGATAAATTATTGTTGCAACGAATTGGATTTTTTGTAAATTGGTTTATTGTTGGAAAGTAGAGGTTTGGGAGTACACAGCGCTGCTGGAACAGTGTTTCTAGACTTTGAATACAGAGGGGTGGGATTTATTGACATTTTGGACACTCTATTTCAACACATGTATAAGGCACTCCCGTAGAATAGGGATAAAATATTAATGTACCATTCAGAGTGGGTAAAGGGGACTGCAGGCATTTTTTTTAAATCATAACCCACACAGGGCACAAATGCAAGAGATGTTTTAGAACACATGTATACATATTTATTGTCGACACACAAAGGGAAAAACTGAAAAGTAGACAAAGCATATTAGAATTGTGGAAAATGGTTGAGGAAGTAGAGGACGCCCCTAAAAATGAGACAGACAAAACTAATAAGAATGTTACGGTGGCTTCTGCTGCACTCCCTTATAGGCCCTTCCCAATACAGGCCACACCTTTACGCCCACAGTAGGCTATACAAATCCCTTTCATACTGTTGCAGTCAGGCTAAAAAAGGGCTGACAAAGAAACAAACAGGGGCTAGTGGAACAACATCAACAGGGGCAAGTAGGGATACATCAACAGGCACTAGGGGTTACACACTACTTTCAGAGACAGGTAGAAACACACAAAGACAGATATAGGACGTATTGAAAGAAGCAGAGGAGGAGCTTGTAAGAGCAGCATGGGAGCAGGTGGAGCAGCTGTGCACAGTGGGAGCACCAGACCTGTGGACGATGGGGCAGAGAATTTGTAAACTTGACAGTAAACCCACCAGCAATCTTCCTACCCTAGAATCAGTAAAAGAAGATAGTGACTCAAAAAGTGGTAACAGACAGTCAGAAAATGATGATGGTAGAAAGATAACGTAAGGGACAAGGGACAGGGTTCTCACAGGAGGACAGAGATAGGAGCCCTGGTCCGGGTGACTCAGGAGATGGGCCACCAGATATATGTAGCAAGTAGCAAAAAGGTGGAGGTGACATCCTGCCTAAGAATAAGGGAACACAGTCCCCTTTATTATAGAAATGACAAGGGGGGGTCTCAGTAAGTACCTTTGCCATATATGGGCTAGGACAACTTAATAAGCATCTTGCCATCCCTCACTGTAGGACAGGCATGTGGATGTATGCCCTTGAGAAACAGATGGCAGGGATTACCCTAGCTGTAGAAGATATCAAGAGCTTGTTCGCCTCTTTGTTGGGTGAGCATACAGATAAACTTTGGAGACAGGCAGGGTATGAGGGGGTAATGCTGAGCAGCAATACCCATGACTGCATGCCATTCAGTAACTGCTGAGCACAAGTATGGAAGGCACTAAGGGAAATATTCCCAGACACATCAGACACACAGTCGATTCTAACTCATACTATGAGGCCAGATGAGGACCCTGCACATTACATTCAACAAATACAGAAGATCTGACAGTTAGATACACAACAACCCTGGGATGGGAACATCTCAATTTTTATCACATATTGATAAAGCGTCTACCAGCAGACGTGCAGACAGAATTGGGGAAGGTGGGGGGACATTGAAATGAAAGGATGGCCAGGGATACAAGCACACATAGAACACCATTGCAAGGCAAAACCAGACACACAGGGAAATAAAGTAGATCAAGCTCAGAGGTAGAAGCAAAGTTGGTTCAGAATAAAGTAGCTAAATTCAGCTTCGAAGGAGCAGTAATGACAAGTCCCAAAGAAGGACAACACATGTACAACACACCACAGGGATGTGGTGTAGGGACAGGGTTTACTCCACCAAAGTGTAATCCACCACAATGGGGGTACATTCCATAAGGGGGGTATAGTCCACAAGAGGGGTATCTTCCACAAGGTTGGCACATTCTACAGGGTGAATATTTTCCACTCATGAGGGGTGGCTTTCAGAGAGGTAGGGGGATGGGATTTGGATATGGAAGAGTATGACACAGGACCAGGGTTTTGTTTGCAGAAAGGAGGGGCACTTTGCATGCAGCAGAAATCTATTAGAGTATGACCCAGGTGGTATCCCAGTATACCAGACAATCACCTATCCAGCAGATGCGACCCCCACAGATGCAGCACCCAAATGCCATGCAGCAGATGCCCCAGTTGTCCAGATGCCCTCCATTTCCCAAACTATACAGAAGACTGCCCAGCAACAGCAGCTGCCCCAATTCCTGCAACCAAATCCCCTCCAAACACAGGCACAAGTACCTGCAAAGCAATGGGACAAAAATGTGATACCCCTGGGTGCAGCACCACACTGAACAGGAGTGACAGTGGTGGGGTGTGGTGCTTTCACTTTTCCAGCCATGGACTCGACTTTCCAATAGGATAGCCCACAGAGGGCTTTGACATGCCCAGTTATATCAGTGACTGCAGACCTGGAAGAGGAGCCACAGGTTGCAATGAAGATAGGCAACAGGACATTCTCATTTTTAGTCAACACAGGAGTTAACAAATCTTGTATTAATGAGGGAAGGTTTCAGTTGTTGGACAAAATAATGGACATGCAGGGATTTTCTGGGGCTGTTGTAATGGCTACTTTCATTAAAGATTTGCCCCATACCATATGCACCCAAGAAGTTGTAGCACCCTTGTATTCAAAACAAACACCAATTAACATATTGGGCAGAGATATTATGAGCAAACTAAACATGACAATTTAATTACCAAAAAGGGCATAGTGTGCTCTACCCCACGTGTGTATTAGACATAGGTTGCTGAAATGATACGATCATTTTGCTCTCCAGCACTCTGCGAGGTGCACCACTTTACCCAGAGTTATTCCTTTATGAGGTGCAAAGACTGTAAGGATGGGTGCCTAGGATTAAGGACCACACATTCTGATTATCCACAGAATTCCTATTCATATCAGCAGTGCACAAGGAAGTAGCACTAGGCACCATCATCAAAATACATTTAGAAGCAGCAATAGCAAAGAAAGACAAAGTGATTATGCATGGTGCAGTAGACGAGGGTGTTGATTAGTGCCCGTCCTGTTCATTTACACAGCACAGTGCTTGACAAATTTAACTGACAAACAGCTTTTCACAGACAATGATGACGTAGGGGAAATGGTGTTTCAGATAAGCATACCATGTCAGTTGGTTGTAGAAAACAGAGGTTTCCTATAAAGTACTTCTTACAAAGACACTATCAACACACTTAAATGAGGATTTGGACAAGTTGCTTAAAGAAATATGGACGAGAGCCCCCCCACGAGGTGGGTCTCTTGAAATGTATAGGGGCTGTCTGCAACAAGGTAAAACAGTACCCCATGTCACAGGGAGCTGATTAGAGAATTTATTAATCCATGCTTTTTGGCAACAGGGCATTATAGAGCCATCAGAATCCCCATGTCATACAGCTATATACCATGTGAAAAAAGTGAAAGGCAGGTTTTGGAGGATGGTGCAGGACCTCTGCCCTTTAAACAACATAGTAGAAGCAGAATGTCTGGTGGTGCCAAACTCCAGCCAGCATTTTGTGTAATATACCAATAAGCGCAACTTACTTTATAGTAGTTGACCTAAATAATGCATTATTTTCCATTCCATTACACCCAAACTCCCAGCACCTTATCACATTCACCTACTGTAGCAAAGATTCCAAAAAACCCATTTACCACAAGGGTATTCATTGGGTAATAATAGTAATGTGTGTAAATATGTCTAACAGTGATGCAGTATGTAGATGACCTCTTTGTGTGTAGAACCACATAAGAACAATGCAGACATGATTCAGTGACACTCTTGACACTATTGGCAGAAAAGGAGTACAAGGTGGACAAGGAGAAGTTACAGTACTGCCAAAAAGAGGTAATGTATTTAAGGCAGATAATATCATCAGCAGGGAGAAGGGTTACGCCAGAGAGCACAGCAAGGCACAACACAATCGAAAACCATGAAGGAGATAAAACAGTTTGTGGGCCTGTGTAATTGAGGTTGAAGGAAGCACTGAAGGCAAAGGGCCCCATAATGTGGACACCTGAGATGATCAAATCATTCAAGGAACTAAAGAACACACTTAGCAATGCTCCTGTTTCAGTAAAAACAAAGTACAATAAACCATTTTTTCTTTTTTCACATTCTAATGGTCAGGTGATGATGGCTGTCCTCACCCATAAAACTTCACAGGGACACAAGCCTTTGACTCATTACAATGGTATTCTAGATCCAGTGATGCAGGGACATTTTCCATGTGAGCAAGCACTGGCAGCAGCGACATTTGCCATACAAAAATCATTTAATATTACTATGGACTGCTCAGTGACATTGTATGTGGAGCATGCAGTGTGTGCTGTCCTATAAAAATCCAAATCTACCCTTACAACCCGATGAGTTTCCGGGTATGAAGTAATTTTATCAAATCCCTCCATTCGGGTAGTTCAGAGTCACATTGTCAATCCAGTAACATTTCTTGCAGACCCAATGCAGTCAGGTGACTACATTCATGACTGCATACAAGACAGATGGGGCTGGTCTCAAACAAACTGCAAAATAGCAGGTTTATTGCAGAAGTCACAAGGCTGTTGTGTAATTTTGAGTTTCAGAGATGAATAGCAACATTTGTGTTTTGTTGTTTTCTAGATTTTGCATTTACTATCGATTGCTGTAACCATGAGCTTTGAAAAGTTCCTCTTCACATTATGAGCACTTTATACAGTCCATTTTGACTTTATGAGAATTCATTCATTTGCTTAAGTTATATCCGAACCTATAATTAGGGTATATGAACAGTTCTTGACTTTTGTTTTGTTTTGTAACAGGAGTTTTAGATTTTTAAATGCAATCATATTTTTTTTCTATTTAGCATATTTAGCACATGGCATTTTGCTCATATAAAAGATGAATTGCTGATTAACTGAGATTTGGTAAGCAGCATGTTGCAGACATAGGTGGTTATTAAGTTATAAGTGGTTATCAGTAAGATTTATGTATGGCCTTGGCAGTATCAGGTCATATCATGCACTAGATATGTATATTGGTTGTTGGTGGACTTCTTGTGAACATGGTAGTCCATGTCATAGGCATTTACTTTCCTTTCTTAAATTGGTGTTAACATGAAGCATGTTGTTCAATTGGTCTGGCACTAGTGTTCAGATGTTTGATTTCCACCCTGTCACCAGGAGTAATGATAAGGTACCAGCGCATGCTTTTTCTGTGAGTAGCACTTTTATGGGCCGTATGAGGAAGACAGGTTGTGACCACTGCCTTAAGACTTATATTAACAATATCTGTTCTAACTTGTTTTTTCTTAGTGTTATTTGGTCTTTTTTTGTCATTATCAGGTGTGTTCATGTAATTTTGATGATTGAGTTGTATTTCTTCCATATTTTATGGTTTTGCTTGATGTCAAATTATTTCAATAATGAGTATGTCTATTTTTGTAATGTATATACACAATCATATGTTTGTTTCACATGCTGTACAGTCCTGAAGATGTAATGATTACCTCGTCCATGCAGGAGCGTAATGGTCTAGGCACTCTCGTGATCTGCAAATACTGATTACAAAGGGGTTTTCTTCTGTCATCAAAAGAGAGAAAAAACAGGAGGGGAATTGGAATTAATACAATGTGGTCACTATACTATGGCTCATCTTTTCCCCACCCTGCACAGTGCCCTATAATATCTATATGCCCCGTTCTGCTCCTCACCTGGGTTTTTATGTTAGGGAGCTCTCCATCCTGCGTTCGTGCAGGGGTGCGTTGGTGATGAGGCTCAAGAAGAACTCAGGCTGGAAAAATGATAAAGAGCCCTCTGAAGGTAAGCGTCTTGATTTTTGGTGGGCTCTTTAGTTTTTCATCCATTGGGTTTTGAAGTCTCTGAAAGTAAGTACTGAGTAGAGAGCTCTCTTAAGGTACCTCTAACAACTCTCTCTTTCTTTTCTGGTTCGTTGAAGAGAGAATTGTCACTTGAGGAAACAATTGCACGTGTAATTGGGAAAGTCGCTCAATGATACGGCCTTTGTTACCAAGCTATGGTACTGGTTCTGTGAGACCAGGCTCTGCAATGCTTGGAAGAATTCATAGGAGCCTCAGGTACGTAAGCATGTAGTTTTATTTCACTTGCTACAAATGTCTTTAATGTTCTTGCTTTAACTATTGTACCTTGTTTTCTGCAGGTTTTCAGAGGTCGGAGGATTCCACAGTGAAGCCGTGGCTGAGGAAGAAAGGTGGTGACTGAACAGCGGAACTATGGAAAAAGTCACCTGTCGCAGGACTGCTGCTATGGACATTCTTGTATGGTACGTTGAAACTTTAGGTGTGTGAATTTTCGGTTAACTCGAATAGTTCATAATATGACTTTTCTGTTGTTGTTACAGGTCTGTGAGCAGAGCGCCGGTAGTGTTATACCGCTGTCAGCGGAACTATAGCGAAGCACGCGTTACTGCGAGGGTGGGGCTTTTATAGTCCTCCATGGCCAACTACTAGTTCTCAATTGCTGCCTAGTCTGTGACCCATAGGGAGGCCTTCTTAAGGGAAATTGTTAACCATTGGATCTCTATGGGAGTCAATTTTAATTCTGGTACTAAGGAATGTGAGAACTCCTGGTTTACCATGCTAGTACCCATCTAGCCCCCACAGATCTGCACAGACAAACCTTTCTGGTCTGAATACCTGATCCCAATCCTACAACCCTGAACGTGATCATGACAGAAGATGACCTTTTACATGTGTCGGCTGTTTGAGCTTTTTTTGAAGATTAAATTGATCTATGCTCGCTCTATGACTAAACTTGTTAAATATCTAATGCATTTGCTATGATATCCACATGTCAAGGAATCACACATTTTCAGGCAACTTGCGTTGAAAGTATTAACTATAATATTTCTGGATGAGATTCTGGATATATATATGTGTTAGGAGCACAGTTTGATTGAGACCAACCACTTCTCTCTGTGTATTCTAGAAGTGGCCCTTAGAACTGGGCTTCATTGAGCTTCTGTCACTGCGGCTCCTAGTCAGTTTCGCTATTGTTTAGCTAGCTCGTACCAAGGTAGTTCCAACCATCTTTGTTATATGATGTACATACACACTTGTACTACACATCAGGACATATCAGATGACCTGTCCCATGTTAAGGAAGATCCCTTAGAGAAATGTGAGGCGGACAATGTTTAGATGTTTTTTCAACAAATGCCATTTTATTAAATGATACATTTCAATAAACACCTCACTAGCCCTATCCTTACACGGATTTCGCTGCCTAAAATAAACTAAAACACTCTAACCAAGGATATCTGACCCTCACACTTATATATCTAATACACAAGAATATATATGGAAATTCACAACAACATTGATTATAATTATATTGTAACCATAGTCTCTTCTTATAACCTGAGTGAATTCCCCTTCCCCAGGTTTTAAAATGGACTTCAGTTTCAATGTTTAGCCAAAAAGAAGCTCTCCCTCTCCCCTTTTGATCTGTTCTCTCCTGCCACCATGCACCTGCCACCCTCTATCCCTCTGGACCCAGGTTCCTGCTCACCCTGCCAATCTCCTGCACTGCCTCTGGGCTAGCCCTTGAACCGGGGTCTGTATCTGTACCCATACAGTCCCTGCCCTTTTTTCTTCCTGCACTTATCTGGCCTACCCTGTCTGCTGCCTTAAACTCAGCACTTGCCACTTGCTGACTGCGCTACCACTGTTGTTTCTTTTATTATTGATTTATTATTTATTTTGTTCTCCTTTTGCTCCATGCTTTCAACTTCGCCCCCCTCCCTTGCACTTTTCCTCTCTCCTTCCCCTATGCACTTGCACATTCTCAATGTCACTGGGCCTAGTAAGATCATTGTTTTGTGTCCCCTGATCCATTCCCTTGCCTTGTTGCGCTCTGAAACAATTGTGTATGAGCGCGATAGAAATAAAATATCAATTCAAGGAAATCCTGGTTTCACACAGTTGTTTTGCAACAGCAACTTGTCAACGGAAACTTCCAATACTACAATGTTCAATACAGACAAGAGTCTTCTTATTCCTTGAACCATTATTCTCAGTTCTTCAACAGCATCAATGATGATTTTAGTCAGGATGATTTTCCACTCCTTTTAAAGTTCAAAGAAATACAGATTGTGATGATCAACTTGTCTCAGCTCTTCTTTCAACATCATAAACAGCAAATGTATATTTATCATGATAACTTCACAGCACTTCTTCTTCCCCCTGGTATGTTCTCATACCACATCCACTTCTACAAAGATTCGCAGTACGGGATTACTCACATGCCCGAAAACCTTTCCCCAATTAATAGCGCTTAAGAAGTTGTTATCGAATGACAACCAAAAGTTCACAACTGCTTCAGACGTTTCCAGCTTTATAACTTTCAATAGTTTTTCAGAAATGACAAGATTACATTAGTGCTCTTTACCACTTCCATGCAAGCAATGCTCATCTCCTTCAGAATATTCCCCTGCAGAAGGGCAGCCTCTGCCACCGTTGTCTCTCTGATGCACCAATAACAAAATATATCTATAAGAATAGAATATCAGGTTTTCCCTCTCTTGACTTTGGCAATGTTCATTTTCACCGGCTTTCGTTTTATTGAACCATCATGAATTTACAAGCTTTACCCTTAGGAACATTTCATTAGCCCGTTTATTTCTGGTGCCAATCTCTATTGAATTGTATGGGCCGTGATGCTAGTCTCTTTGTACTTAGGCAATGTTTGTATATCTTTTGGCTTTGGGCAATGTTTGTAAATCTTACTTTGCAATAATGTTGCCCCTTCGGTAGTATTCTTCAAACTCACACAACTGCAATCAATTGGTTTGCTTATAAGAACGTTTTCTGCTCCTTTCTAAATGGTTCTGCTTTTAAATTTCCCTTTTAACCATTTTCATTCATACGCAAATGTTGCTGTAGCTGGTATCATTAGTTCCACATTCAAAAGTAGATTGTAAAGCAATGTCCCTCATATGTGAGTGATACCTTTTATGCAAGTGATTATTTCTCGCTACCGTTGCCTGCCTTCTGCTTGTGAACAGGGATAGAGCTCTTCGGATCTCTCACTGGCTTTATTGGTATTGTATTGGTATGGTTTATTTACATAGCGCCTATACTCTGGCAAGTGTTTCAAAGTGCTCAAGGAGGGTGGGAACATGGGGAAAAACAACAGTCTCTCAGAGCCCTTGAAATTCAGAGGCGATAATAGTCTGCGCAGGCAGCGTAGTGCGTATAATATATTTGAACAAGTTGAGATACAGAAAATAGGCCTGATGGCGATTCCCCAGTTTTGAAAGGGCAATTATGAGTGAAGACAGGGAGAACAGACAGACAATCTTCGGGCCCAGTGCATTCGGATTGTGCAAGTGCACAGGAGGTGACAGGGAGCGGGAGGTCCAAGTGCACCCGGTCGGTGGAGGCTGGGGTAAGTGCAGAGAGAGACACTCTCTTGGGTTATTCACAAGTGCAGTGAAGGAGGTGGGTGGGGTCCTGAGGCAAGTGCAAGAGACGATTGATGGGGAGCCCGGGACCGGTGAGACTCTGAGGGACACCAAGCGACCAGTCAATAAGCTGTTAGGGGGGAGGAGGGAAAGAGAAGATAGGTAGGTTAGCAGGGAAGAGGGAGGGAGACGGTAGAGGAGAAAAGGAAGGTCTTAAGGAGTTTCTGAAATTTAAGAAGATCAGGATCAAGATGGAGGGTGGCACGGAGGCAGTTCCAAAGGGAGACACATGCCGAGAATAAGGATATCCCTCAAAATCTCTGCTTGGAGAACCAGCTCACTCGAAGGTTGGAGGTAGATGAGCGGAGGGCTCGTGTGGGACAGTATTTAGGTAGGCAGTATTGAAGGTAGGTAGGTCACAGGCCCCAGAAAGCCTTGCAGATAATGCAGACAGTCTTGAACTTGATCCTCGCAGCCACGGGGAGCCAGTGAAGGGATTGCAGCACTGGAGAGATGCAGTCCCTGGGCTTGAGGCCAAGGATAAGTCTTGCTGTTCTGTTCTGGATGAGTTGCAGAGGGCGCAGGGCATAGAAAGGGAGGTTGAGGAAGAGGCTGTTGCAGTAGTCCAGCCTAGAGAGAACTAGGTCTCTGGAGACAGTGAGATGCTCAAGGAAAGTAAGAAAAGGTAGCGTACCTTTGAGGAGGTGTAGCTGATAGACTTTTTAGAGATGTCAGAAATGTGAGAGGAGAAGGAGAGAGTGGAGTCGAAGATGACCCCAACGTTGTTTGCCTTGCATGGGGGTGTGGGCGCAGGGCCAAGGGAGGCCAGCTAGAGTGATAGTGGGAAAGCAGGAGCCGGGGTCCCAATGCAAATGATCTCAGTCTTATTGGCATTGAGGTAGAGGTCATTTGCAGCCAAACATGACTGAATAGCGGACAGTCGGAAATGAGCGGGGAGGAGGGGGAGGCTGAGGGTAGCCTGAAAAATAATTGCGTGTCCTCCACGTAACAGTGGAAATTAGAGGTGAAAGTGACAATCACACATGCCAGGGCAGCCATGTATATGTTGAAGAACCAGGGGATAGATTAGATCCCTGGTTAACGCTGCAGGTTGAGATATCTATAGAAGAGACAAAGGCTCTGAGTTCCACCTGGGTTGGGTGGATGGAGAGAAAGGAGGCTAACTACACCAGGGCCTGACTTGTAACTCCCAGTATTTCATGCAGACGTGCAATCAGGATGTTGTGGTAAACCGTGTCAAAGGCAGTGGCGAGGTCAAGGAAAAGAGGGAGTGTTAGTGTCAAGGTTTGAAAGCAGGTCTCACAGGTGTTCAGAAGAACAGTTTCCACATCTCTGGATGCTCTACATCCAGACTGATGGTCATGGAAGCAACCAATAGATTCAGTGTGGATGGTCAGCTGAGATATAGCCAACTTCTCCAGGAGTTTACCCAGGAAAGGGGTGATAGAGATAGCGGGGTAGTTTGCCGGAATGGAGGGGTCGGCAGAGAGTTTCCTGAGCAGAGGGTGCACAAGGGTTAGCTTGAGGGCAGTTGGGAAAGCTCTAGTGGAAAAGGAGAGATTGCAGAGATCAGCCAAGGCTGGGGCAAGGGAGTCAATATTGTCCTTAATGGTTTATGAGGGGCAGGGGTCCACCTGTTTGGATGAGGCCTTCATAGACCGGACTTGTCTAGTGACCTGATCAGGAGTGACTGGTGAGAGAGAGGAGAGGGTAAGCAGAGGGGGTGGGCAAGGGAGGCTCAGGGGTTGGTGTATGCTGTGGTTTGGAAGAGAGGAGGGAAAACATGTCTTGGGTTTTTGTGATGAGGTGTGCAGCCAAGGCCAAGCAAAGGTCCTGGGTGGGTGTAACAGAGAAAGAGGCTGCTGCAGGATTGGCCAGTTCCTTACAGACTTTGATGAGTTTGGCCGTGTTGTTAGATGCCACAGAGATGCAGGTTTGAATAAAGACTATTTTTTTGGAACAGATGCAAAGTCGATATTGCCTTTGAAGGGGTCGGCAGGCCAGTTTGTCAGATGGTCTGCCCGACGATGTCTATTCCACTCAGCTGCCCTACACTTGCGTTTAAGGGCAGCTAGATCAGAGTAGTACCAGGAGTTGCACTTTTTGGGGGGCTTCAATTGGACCACCATGACAGGGGCAAGTGTGTCAAGAGTGTTGCAGATAGATAGATTGAGGGTAGCGAGCGCTGTGTCATGGTGGCAGGCAGCCACCGGAATGGGAGGAGGAGAGTAGGTAGAGGAAAAGGCAACCGCTATCACTCTTTTCATGGGTCTGGTGACTTTGATCCTGGTGGCCATGCCTGGTGTGTTGCTACAAGAGGGGAGGAGAGCTTCAGGTGTGTTGAAAGGAGAGAGTGGTCCGTCCAAAGAGAGAGGTAGTGAAAGGGATAGAGAGATGTCGGTGGAGGTGAGAACATCCAAAGTGTGGCCCACAGTGTGTGTAGGGCCAGAAGGAAGGGTAGAGAGGGAGAGAGAGTCGCATAGTTCGTGGAAAGGTCTTCAGGAATCAGGAGAGTGCAGGTGGATGTTGAGATCACCCAATAGGAGGAGCTTAGAGGAGGCAGAGAGTGGACAAGAGGCCAGGTCAGCCCATTCTGAGAGGAAGAGAGTGGACTGTCCTGGTGGTCGATAGAAGGTGGCCACAAGGAGAGAAGAAGTAGGCGAGAGTGATAGCCTGCAGACCAGGCATTCAAAAGTGGAGTAGGCCGGAGTAGGGATATTATATGATATGATATAATAGGTTATTTATAACATGCTTAATACCCAGAGGTTTTTAAGCACAGAACCGGGGATCGAACCTGTGGTGCTCTGTGTCGTCTTGCTTCCAAGGCGAGCACGTTGCCCCTGAGCTATCCTCCCGAGACATGGACACAGGAATCCATTCTGGGAAGAACAGTGCGACTCATCCCCCCACCCCCGTTTTCTTTGGCCTGGGCAAAGAGAGGATTTTGTATCCTTTCGGGAGGAGTGTATCAAAACTCATGACAGAGCTGTCCCTGAACCATGTCTCTGTGATGGAGAGCACATCAAGGTCCATGAGTTCAAGTAGGTTGCAGATGTCAGACGAGTGTTTGACTGTGCAGCGAGTGTTGAGCGTAGCAATGAGAAGGGGAGGGTCTTCCGCAGGAGGGTGCAGGTGATGTTAGTTCCCTGGGAGTGGCAGGAGGGTCAGAGGGATAGTGGTGGGTGGCAGAGGAGACAAGGCCGAGGACGTAGCCAGGACACTGTGGCGAGGTAAGGATGCCAGTGCAGAGGAGGAAGGCACAGTGAGCAAGGGAGTCTGTGCTGAGGAGAAGGAGGAAGGTATAGTAGGCAAGGGAGCCTGTGCAGAGGGGAAGAAAGGCCCAGCAGGAAAGGGAGCCTGTGCAGTGGAGGAGAAAGGCACAGCAGGCAAGAGAACCTGTGCAGAGTAGGAGCAAGGCACAGTAGGCAAAGAAGCCTGTGCTGAGGAGGTGGAAGGCACAGCAGGTAAGGGAGCCTGTGCAGTGGAGGAGGAAGGTACATCAGGCAAAGGAGACTGTGCATATTAGGAGCAAGGCACAGTAGGCAGGGGAGCCTGGGCAGAGGCGGAGGGAGGGACAGATGGGAGGGAGCATGGTCTGAGTGAGAAGTGAAGTTAGAGAGGCGAGGGAGGAGCCTGTCAAAGAGAAGAAGGTTTGGTTGAGGATACTGAGCCATGATGGTTCCAATGAAATAGACATTGATGATGACTATGGAAATGGCAAAGTGGCCAAGGAGAACCTACCAGTGAGTGCCACCATTAATGGGAGAAGAGGCGATAGGAGAGAGAAAGCCGGCCATGTAGCGAGTCCATAGGTCAGGAGAGTTAACGAAAAAGAGGATGGGCTTCATTACACGTTGTGTGGTAAAAGTCGACATTTACTGGCATGGCGCTATTAACGTGTCCGCTTTGGCAAGAGGGCGCTAATAGCGTACCATTACGAGTAACCGGAC
Source organism: Ambystoma mexicanum (assembly GCF_040938575.1). NCBI lineage: Eukaryota > Metazoa > Chordata > Amphibia > Caudata > Ambystomatidae > Ambystoma > Ambystoma mexicanum. Next base: position 654,069,407 of record NC_090933.1, on the reverse strand, counting down.
ACAAGCATAGTGTCATGCCGGTAATGACCCTACCGCCATGCCGCTAATGACCGTTAAATTGCAGAACCGGAAATAGCGTCATTGCACAGGAACGGGAAGGAGCAGGGTGGCCATCTTTGAAAACACAATCCATTGCCATCCTCTGCATCCAGGACCTCTTTCCACAAGACTCCAACACAAAATCATCCCGGACAGCGCAAAGATGCCCAAGGCCGTCAAGAAAGGCGCTGTTCGGCAGCGAAAAGAAAAATTCAGCGACGAGGAGCTGATCATGCTTACTGAGACACTTGTGCAAATGCCAATGTAGTGTTTACAAATGACATGCGGCGGGAGACCCACGTCAAGAAAAAGGCCATCTGGGCAGAGGTTGCCCACATAGTCAGTGCGTTGGGCACCACCACCCGCACTGTCAAGGACTGCCTTAAGCGGTGGGACAACCTACGGGTCCGTGTACGAAACATTCTGGCTGTGAATCGCAAGCTGGCAATGGCCACAGGAGGTGGTGCTGATTCACCTATAAAACTCCGGGATAGACCTGCGCCACCACAATTGGTGTGGAATCGATTGAGGGTGTCGGAGACATGGGGCATGGTGCACCCACTTCATCAGATGGAGGTGAGTGTATACATCAAACAATGCACAGTGAAGGGTGAGGGGCCCCCCAAATATGAGTCCACAATCAGGCCATCGATCCAGCCACAAACCTACATGCACGCATCACCACATACACGTGCAACACAGACCCATTCATGCATGACCCACCCGACATCCCTATTACCGGAATCAAAAATAAAGAGGCCCCAATGCATAGAGCGACATGACGTAAACATTCTGCAAAAGGCTCGTAGAACCATAATCGATGATATTCCCTATTTTTGTCCCCTACAGGATCACAGACAGACACTGATGAACTGGGCACTGTGACACCTGCTCCCCCAGCAAAGAAAAAGCCCAGGACACATGAGACAGGGGACACCGCCACCACCTCAAGGGGAACCGGGAGGAGTGATCAGCAGCAGAGGGTGAAAGGCAGCAAGACCACCAGTTCTACACAGCCTGAGGCCACGGCTGCTGCAATTGTTCCACCCAGGCAAGTGTACCCCATGACATTGGAAACCAGCATGGAGGGCCCGCACTCTGCTGCCACCAATTCCACTGGTGAGGCAGCAGCCACCGCACCGCTTTCGGACGTGGAGGAGGCAATTGATGTTCACAATCAAAGCCAGACCCCCAGCCCACCACGGTACATTGAGCCAAGCCCAAGGCCATTATCACAATCAGGTAGCCATGGAGAATCAGGCAACAACACTGTGGAAGTGCGATGGAGCCCTCAGGTGTCCTCACCTGATGCCAGAGGCATGGACCAGGGCGCAGCAGCCACCCCAACAGCTGGACGCAGTCAACATGACCTTGCAACCATCAGCCAGAGGCATGTTGAAATCACTGCGCTGGTTGGCCAGCATGTGGCAGAGGCAGGCCGTCTGAGGGATGACCTTAGGTCGTATGCAAGCCAGACAAGGGAGGGCATGGAGGCCTGCACAAACAGGATTTGTGAGGAAATGGCCCCTCTTAGACAGGCCCTCACACGTATTGCAGACGCCATGGAGCGACAATACCCCACACCACCACAGGGTCAACCGGGCACCTCCTCCTCTGCGAGTTCCCGTCAAACAGGCCCCCGGGCCGCTCTCTGCGCACCATGAGGCGCACGCCATCCCAACCACCCAATGGCCGAGGAGGCCATGAGAATTAGGGCCAGCAAAAACTAGCTGGCACATGTGGGGTAGGACACCTACACACTATAAGCCTCACATGGGGGTGTTTTGGGGGGAGGGAGGAAAGGGTGTTTTTGGGAGTGTTGTGGGGGAGGGGGGAAAGGGTGTTTTTGGGAGTGTTGTGGGGGGGTGAAAGGGTGTTTTTGGGAGTGTTGTGGGGGGAGGGGGGAAAGGGTGTTTTTGGGAGTGTTGTGGGGGGAGGGGCGAAAGGGTGTTTGCACAGTTGGGGCCATGCACTTTTTGTTCACATTTTGATCAAAATACACTGTTGAAAAGTTGAAACACAGGCTTGATCTTCATCATTGTGTATGTGTACTTGATTGGGGACAGCGTCCTTTGTGGGCCTCACCACATACATCAGGGCAACAATACCCATCTCCATCCATAATAGTTCTCCCTTGTATCTCATTACATTTGATACATCAGATGCTGACGCACATTGTGTCCCTCCTGGCCATCGCCTCTTGCATGTCCTGGCGGAACCATTTCACCCATCCTCATCCCCATCAACATCATCCTCATCTGGTGGTTGCATGTCAATGTCAGGTGGCATAGGCACATTCCGTCTAATGCACATTTTGTGCTGCATCACACATGCCATGGTTATCTTCGGCACTTTGTCATGGCCGTACAGGAGAGCCTCACCCGGCCCACTTAGGCACGAGAGCTGTGTCTTCGAAAGGCCAAATGCCTGCTCTATCACTACGCGGGTACGGGTATGTGCAGGATTGTAGTCCTCTTCCTGCCGGTTCTGTGGGTTCCGTACAGGGGTTAGGAGCCACCACTTCATGGGATAGCCGGCGTTGCCTGTATGGGGTAAAGAATGGGTACCTGTTACCGTTCACCTCTGGTGCGGCCTGTACATGTCACACAAATCGACTTTGCATTGTGATTCAAAATCACGACTACCAGCATGCATTCAGACGATCTGTGTGACTGCAATGTGCAAAGGTGAGCTTGACCCTGCAAGTGGACATGCCCGAATCATGCCTCCGACAGCAAATGACATGTCCTGGGTGAGGCCAGGTTTTAGGTGTCCCTGGGCCCATGCAAATTTGGTACCACACTGCTAGTGTACTGCCATTCCGACATCGATGTTGCCATGATGTGTGGCATCACTTCAGTGGTGCTATAGGTGTGTGGTTCCATGCTAATGCTAGGGGTGTTGCCTTTGCATGCATTCAAGGGCACATTGCTGTCTTGATGTTGTGCTGCGCTGATTCTGGAGTACCATCTTGATGCCATGTTGCTGTTTTGTGTGGTATGTGGTGTGGCATGATGTGCAATGTGGATGTTGATGGATGTGCAATATTCGGGAACCTGGATTGTACTTTATGTTGTGCAGCTCATAATTGCATGTGGGTTCTCCTCAAGGACATTGCGGCCTTCCCTGATGGACATTGGCCTACATCTGTATGTCCATTTGTTCTACAGACGACAGTCAACACCCAGTTGGAGTATGTATCTCTCCCCACCAATTCACACTGCCATGTGCTTGCCCTGCTACTCACAAAGTAGCCAGGAACGTTGTCCAGCTTGTCGTTCCATGTAGCGTGGCAAGTTTGATTTACGCAGGACCATGGAATCATGGGTTGATCCGGTTAATCGGGCACAACAATGTGTGATTATCTTCTTAGCATCAGATACCATTTGGACATTGATGGAGTGGAATTGTTTTCTGTTTTGATAGACTACTTCATTGTGATGTTGGACCACCAATTCCACATGGGTAGAATCGATGGCACTGATGCAACTTGGGATGCCTGCCAGTGAATAGAAGCCAACTTTGGTGTTTGCGATCTCCTGGGCAGTCCGTGGCAGGAATATGTGTTCCTGTGCATTCTTCAGGAGAGCATCGAGTACCTGGTTCTGCGTGAGGATACTGGTTGTGAGATGCCATGCATCTGCCCCACTGTATGCTGGTAGGTGCCTGTGGCCAGGAAGTGGAGCACAGTCACCACCTTCAGTTGAGGGGGTAATGGCAGTTCTGATGTCTATGAGGCTGACAATGTCATAATGTATCATGTACACGATGCAGGTGATGGTATCCTGGTCCAGACGGTACAGGGTGTGTATCTGCTCAGGGGTTAGGTTAAATGGACTGGCTCGGATCCTGGGGATTGGTGGCTGCCTCTGTGGTATGACTAGGTGCCCTGGTGGTGCTTGTTGCACCTCTCTTGCCCTCCTCCTCCTTCTCCTCCTGTGTCTCCTTTGTGCTGCCTGTTGTTGTTGCTGCTGCACTGCAATCATATCCTCCAGCCCATGTAATACTGCTAGTATTGGAACCATCTTGGTGTGGGAATGGGTCTGTGAAGGGGTGTGGTGTGCTCCTTTTGTGCTGCCACAGTCTCCATTGCCTCCACCTGTGCTGATTTTGTCCACCTGTGGCAGGTGGGAACACTGCTAGGTTATGATAATGGGTGGTTCACGATGCCGGTATTTGCACCATGCCGGTAAGGGGTTTTGGGGGCTTTTCCATGCCGCTATTAGCATGTCCGCCTGGCTTGTGATGTGTGCTATTAGCGGCATGGCGTTATTTACGGGATCGAGGGTCGCGCGCCCGCGGAATAGCCGCTATTAGTGGCACCGTACTTAGCGGTGCCGCAAATAGCGGTGAGCCGGGTCGTAATTGGCATGGGGATTTAACGATACCGGTATTCCCTTACCAGTAACGTTAAATCCCTATCGCACAACGTGTAATGAGGCCCGATGTCTGTTACAGTCTCTCTGGTGGAAGCCATGTCAGAGGTGTCTGCAATAGGAAAGCCTGAGTTGGAGCCCTGTATATCCTTCTTAAGTTTCTTCTGGACAGATTCAGTGATAGGAGAAGAATAGGAGCTAGCGAAGCAGATGGAGAGGATAGGAGAAATAGAAAGTGACATGGTCGGCTACAGTGGTATTCACTTACCAGTCTGAAAGTACACAAGGAGGAAGTGTGGGGAGGAACAAGGGGGTGAGGGAGACAAAAGGTAGGGGGCGCACAGCTATAAGACATCAAGCTGCCACTTGGCACAGCTAAGATCGATTTCTTTGCAAAACAGAGAAAACACAGTGAGCCCACTCGGCACAGCTAAGATCGATTTTTTTTGCAAGACAGAGAAAACACAGTGAGGCTACTAGGCACAGCGAAGATCGATTTTTTTTGCAAGACAGAGAAAACACAGTGAGGCCACTAAGAACAGCTAAGATCGATTTCTCTGCAAGTCAAAAGAAAACACAGTCATGCCACTGCCCGGCCAGGCAACAAACACGGGGCAGACAGGGCACTAGGTGTGCTTGGAAATGTAAGCAGATGGTGTACAGGTAATGCTAAAACACCTGAGTGCATTGAGAGGAGGGATTGAGAAGGCACAGAGGTAGTGTGGTATTGGCAAACCTTGGTTCAATAGATGTGGGTTAGTGGGGAACAGGAAAAAAATGAAAAACAATGTCCCTCCATGATTCATGGGTGTTCAATGAGGGATGCAAAGTTTCACAGGCCCAAGCTCGCGGGGTGACAGTCTGCATACCTGGTGGCTGTTCCATATGGTGCTGCATAGAGAAAGGGGGGCCCGCAGGACCCTCTAGGCCTGCACAGGTTCATAAGGGGCCTTAGATCACGGGCCTTCAGTCGATGGGCCAGCTTTCCCTGCCTTCTGGCTTTCAATTGGTTATTAGTTGGAGGCCGATAACCAATCAGAGTCTTCGCTGCAGCCCGAAGCAAGGAGGCACTCCAATGCCTGATGGTGATACAAAGATGGTGGCCATGTTGTCAGGGGAGAGGCACCACAGCAACGGAGGGCACCCTGGGCCATATGGCACCCCAGGCAGCAGTAAGGGCTGCAGGCTACACAGGAAAGCACACCACACTCTGCAGGGAATAAAAGCACCCCAATGTGGCTTCCTGTGCAGCTTGCGCCGGAGCACAACAAAGATCAAATTTGAAATGATAAGCAATGCCAAGCAGGCGTACCTAGCGTTGCACTCGATCAGACTGAGGAGAGCCGCTTTGTGCATGCCATGAGGAGGGGATGGCACTGTGGAATGATGATGGTTGCTGGCAGTGGAACGCAGAAGAGGAAAAGCGTTCTGCCTTTGATCCCTTCGCACTCAGTAGGACTTCAATGGTTCTGGCTCATCACGAACAGGCAAACCTTCTCAGTGTGTTTGTCCTCATTCACACTGCTTCCATATGGAGTGTCCCTCGCTCTGAAGACCTACTGGTGCACGCCATCCACCATCAATGGTCTTGATGCTCACAAGTGCACGCCAGCCACCCGACCAAGCCACCTGCCCGCTGCAAATTGCGGTGCCGTAATTAGCTCCCTGGTCCCTTTGCAGGTTGGTTTTTAACGCCTGCAAAAAGCAGGCGTTAAATTCTCCAACCCGCAAAGGGACCTCGTAGTAAGGCGGTACGGGTTACCCTTACCGCCTACCGTGTAATGAGGCCCTGTGTCTCATCCCACATAATCTCCTCACCACCCTTAACCTTTTCTCCTCCCCAGTGATCTTCCCACAGATCACCTCCACCAAGGTAAGGATCAGGAAGCGTCTGCCTATCCCTGGCCACCTGGTGGATGTTTAGGCATGGTTTGAGTGAGGGATTCATAGGATTCATCACAGGAAGGAGAGATACTTTCATTAACAGGTCATCATCGATTGATCAGAACAGAGGCTACAGACACACAGTGGTGACATTGGTATGATATGAGGAGGGGGAATTTGTGGTAACGGTAAAAATGAGACATCCATTATTTGGCACAAACAGCCAAACTTGTGGCATCAATAACATGTAGAGAAAAGTCAAAAGGATGTTGTGCCACCATTGATTCAGATTTAGCATATGTCATAGCAACAGTGCACTCAGGGTTGTCCAGATGGAAGAGGAAACTGTTTAAAATATCAGATGGCACACCCGTGCAACATGCAGATTCAGTCTCCAGGGCCTGATTTATGGAATTTTCAGCATGATGATAAGTGTTTTTGCACACTTATCAGTGTACAAAGGTCACTGAATGATGGAACTCACTTTGTGTTCATTTCCGGGTCCTTGAGGCTACTTTGTGCGGGTCCATCCCATCTCTGCATGCAGTCTAGCGACATGCGCGAGACCCCTTGCAAAGTGTGGGAGGGGCCTACGCAATGAAGTGAACAGGGGTGGAACATGAATATTTCCCATTCCGCATGCAGAATAAGTCTTTACGTGGGTGTGTCCGGGGACGACCTGTGTGAGGAAATCACACACCCAGCACTGTGCAAAACCAAGTGTATTCATGAATCTCACTGTGCAACGTCACGTAGGGGAAATCTGCACACAAAGCTTTTGACCTCACCAGCACATGAAGGCATGCGTAATGTCCCAATTGAATAGTAATCAATGCGCAAAGGTAAGTTCCCATTGGGAATATAGGAGTGCTGGCATGCAGTTGGGGTACCGATTGCAGGAGTATGTGTATGCAGATTTGTGGGGCGCTGTCATAGTTTTTTGGGTTTGCACGCAGATTTACCAGGGGCCAACTTGAGTTATGAGTCATGCAACACATAGCGCCAGGGTGCAGTTATGGGCTAAAGGGGACCCTAGGCAGTGTCGCCAGGGTGCTGCCTTGGTTTCAGGGAGATGGCATGAGTATTGTCGGGGTGTATGTCTTCATGGATGAGGAGGGCGCATAGGTTGGTATATGTGGCTAGAACTGCTTTGAGTCAGGGTGTGCCTTTGGTGTTCTAGGTGCTACTTGCGCCTATGATTACTTTGTGCTTCAAAATCCATGAATACATGGATTGCGCATGACATGCTTTTGTGCACAGGTACGCACAAAGTGGTGTTACGCGCAGAAGATTTGTGTGGGGCCTATGTGCATTTTCTATAAATCAGGCCCTAATAGAAGCACTGACCCTTCCTTCAGCATTAGCAGTAATGAAGTGTGCCACCCACATGAAAGGTACAGACTTAATATTTCAGTGCAATGATGTAGCAGACACAACAACAAAAGAGGCAGCATATTTATCGCACGTTACAGAAAATGTTCCCACGTTTATCAACATTCCACAAATGCAAGTGCAAATTACTGAACAATACAATGCCCTATCCATAGTGCAAATAATAGAGATACATGTACATGCCCCTCAACAAGAGCAAGCATGATGGACAAAGAGAGGTGCCCCGGCAGTGACTTAAAATTGCCCATGAACAAATGCTTTACCCGGGACACACCTCCAAAGAATACATTGCAGCAGACCTGCAAGAGGACTGGTTTGTGCCCATTTTGCATGAACATGTGGCAGAATTCATTAACAATTGTGTAACATGTCATGTCAGCAGGCCACATGTTGAAAATGATTAAGGCAACATTGCCTTAATTGGGTTGCCCAGAGTTTTGCCCGTGGTTATAATTAATTCAAAACCTTCCAGCCATCACCTTTCTGTTTTGCTAAAGTCACCCCGAGTGGGACGGGTATGCCCAGAAGTGGGTCCCGAGTCTGCTGGGCCTAGAGACCCAAGCTACTCCTCACTGATGACGCCCAACAAGGCTGAAACATGTCTGGGGAGGCTTGTGGTCTCGTGCAGAAGGGATGTGACCTAGCAGTTCGGGCTGGACTGCCCCTTTTGGGGTAGGACCAATCCTGATTTGCATATGGTTTTTCCCCTTCTGTAATGGCTTGGCAGGCTCAAAAACGATATTCTGGAGGGTTGCCCAGAGTTTTGCCCGTGGTTATGATTAATTCAAAACCTTCCAGCCATCACCTTTCTGTTTTGCTAAAGTCACCCCGAGTGGGACGGGTATGCCCAGACGTGGGTCCCGAGTCTGCTGGGCCTAGAGACCCAAGCTACTCCTCACTGATGACGCCCAGCAAGGCTGAAACATGTCTGGGGATGCTTGTGGTCTTGTGCAGGAGGGATGTGAGCTAGCAGTTCGGGCTGGACTGCCCCTTTTGGGGTAGGACCAATCCTGATTTGCATATGGTTTTTCCCCTTCTGTAATGGCTTGGCAGGCTGAAAAACGATGGTCTGGAGGGTTGCCCAGAGTTTTGCCCGTGGTTATGATTAATTCAAAACCTTCCAGCCATCACCTTTCTGTTTTGCTAAAGTCACCCCGAGTGGGACGGGTATGCCCAGACGTGGGTCCCGAGTCTGCTGGGCCTAGAGACCCAAGCTACTCCTCACTGATGACGCCCAACAAGGCTGAAACATGTCTGGGGATGCTTGTGGTCTCGTGCAGAAGGGATGTGACCTAGCAGTTCGGGCTGGACTGCCCCTTTTGGGGTAGGACCAATCCTGATTTGCATATGGTTTTTCCCCTTCTGTAATGGCTTGGCAGGCTGAAAAACAATGGTCTGGAGTTTTGCCCAGAGTTTTGCCCGTGGTTATGATTAATTCAAAACCTTCCAGCCATCACCTTTCTGTTTTGCTAAAGTCACCCCGAGTGGGACGGGTATGCCCAGACGTGGGTCCCGAGTCTGATGGGCCTAGAGACCCAGGCTACTCCTCACTGATGACGCCCATAAAAGGCTGAAACATGTCTGGGGATGCTTGTGGTCTCGTGCAGAAGGGATGTGACCTAGCAGTTCGGGCTGGACTGCCCCTTTTGGGGTAGGACCAATCCTGATTTGCATATGGTTTTTCCCCTTCTGTAATGGCTTGGCAGGCTGATAAACGATGGTCTGGAGGGTTGCCCAGAGTTTTGCCCGTGGTTATGATTAATTCAAAACCTTCCAGCCATCACCTTTCTGTTTTGCTAAAGTCACCCCGAGTGGGACGGGTATGCCCAGACGTGGGTCCCGAGTCTGCTGGGCCTAGAGACCCAAGCTACTCCTCACTGATGACGCCCAACAAGGCTGAAACATGTCTGGGGATGCTTGTGGTCTCGTGCAGAAGAGATGTGACCTAGCAGTTCGGGCTGGACTGCCCCTTTTGGGGTAGGACCAATCCTGATTTGCATATGGTTTTTCCCCTTCTGTAATGGCTTGGCAGACCGAAAAACGATGGTCTGGAGGGTTGCCCAGAGTCTTTCCCGTGGTTATGATTAATTCAAAACCTTCCAGCCATCACCTTTCTGTTTTGCTAAAGTCACCCCGAGTGGGACGGGTATGCCCAGACGTGGGTCCCGAGTCTGCTGGGCCTAGAGACCCAAGCTGCTCCTCACTGATGACACCCAACAAGGCTGAAACATGTCTGGGGATGCTTGTGGTCTCGTGCAGAAGGGATGTGACCTAGCATTTCGGGCTGGACTGCCCCTTTTGGGGTAGGACCAATCCTGATTTGCATATGGTTTTTCCACTCCTGTAATGGCTTGGCAGGCTGAAAAACGATGGTCTGGAGGGTTGCCCAGAGTTTTGCCCGTGGTTATGATTAATTCAAAACCTTCCAGCAATCACCTTTCTGTTTTGCTAAAGTCACCCCGAGTGGGACGGGTATGCCCAGACGTGGGTCCCGAGTCTGCTGGGCCTAGAGACCCAAGCTACTCCTCACTGATGACGCCCAACAAGGATGAAACATGTCTGGGGATGCTTGTGGTCTCGTGCAGAAGGGTTGTGACCTAGCAGTTTGGGCTGGACTGCCCCTTTTGGGGTAGGACCAATCCTGATTTGCATATGGTTTTTCCCCTTCTGTAATGGCTTGGCAGGCTGAAAAACGATGGTCTGGAGGGTTGCCCAGAGTTTTGCCCGTGGTTATGATTAATTCAAAACCTTCCAGCCATCACCTTTCTGTTTTGCTAAAGTCACCCCGAGTGGGACAGGTATGCCCAGGCGTGGGTCCCGAGTCTGCTGGGCCTAGAGACCCAAGCTACTCCTCACTGATGACGCCCAACAAGGCTGAAACATGTCTTGGGATGCTTGTGGTCTCGTGCAGAAGGGATGTGACCTAGCAGTTCGGGCTGGACTGCCCCTTTAGGGGTAGGACCAATCCTGATTTGCATATGGTTTTTCCCCTTCTGTAATGGCTTGGCAGGCTGAAAAACGATGGTCTGGAGGGTTGCCCAGAGTTTTGCCCGTGGTTATGATTAATTCAAAACCTTCCAGCCATCACCTTTCTGTTTTGCTAACATTGCCACGCCCTTCAGGGCCTTTTCAACATCTCCATATAGAGGTTATAGATACACTTAACAGATGCGATACTTTTTGCTATTGCTATCTGGTTGTTGTTGTGTGCCCATTCTTCTGCTGGCTTGAAGTAGGTCCGTGTGCCCACTCCAATGCCGAATCCACAGCTAAATTCCTCATACATGAGGTCTTACCATGATGGGGTATTTGCAAGGTTTTGAAGTCCGACAATGGGACACATTTCTTCAATGACCTCTTCAAAGAAATCATTTGTCTATTATGAACGATCATATATTGTGTTCAGCCTAATTTTACATTCAATGTGCATTGCATGAATTGGACCACCAATTACAATGAGAGCAAACAGAATGGGTACTGTACAGTTCTGCACCAGGCCAACAGTTGTTGGAAGACATACCTCACATAGGACATTCTCCAAACTGATGTGTGCTTATGGTATCACACTCAAGTATTTACTTTCACAGTGAATTTTTGTATAATGTAGTATAATCTGCTTCCTTTTTGTCACATTAACAAAATGAAGACATGGGGACAGAATATGTATATTCTGCATATCACTGCCTGGCCAGGCAACAAACAGGGGGCAGACAGGGCACTAGGTGTGCTTGGAAATGTAAGCAGATGGTGTACAGGTAATGCTAAAACACCTGAGTGCAATGAGAGGAGGGATTGAGAAGGCACAGAGGTAGTGTGGTATTGGCAAACCTTGGTTCAATAGATGTGGGTTAGTGGGGAACAGGAAAAAAATGAAAAACAATGTCCCTCCATGATTCATGGGTGTTCAATGAGGGATGCAAAGTTTCACAGGCCCAAGCTCACGGGGTGACAGTCTGCATACCTGGTGGCTGTTCCATATGGTGCTGCATAGAGAAAGGGGGGCCCGCAGGACCCTCTAGGCCTGCACAGGTTCATAAGGGGCCTTAGATCACGGGCCTTCAGTCGATGGGCCAGCTTTCCCTGCCTTCTGGCTTTCAATTGGTTATTAGTTGGAGGCTGATAACCAATCAGAGTCTTCGCTGCAGCCCGAAGCAAGGAGGCACTCCAATGCCTGATGGTGATACAAAGATGGTGGCCATGTTGTCAGGGGAGAGGCACCACAGCAACGGAGGGCACCCTGGGCCATATGGCACCCCAGGCAGCAGTAAGGGCTGCAGGCTACACAGGAAAGCACACCACACTCTGCAGGGAATAAAAGCACCCCAATGTGGCTTCCTGTGCAGCTTGCGCCGGAGCACAACAAAGATCAAATTTGAAATGATAAGCAATGCCAAGCAGGCGTACCTAGCGTTGCACTCGATCAGACTGAGGAGAGCCGCTTTGTGCATGCCATGAGGAGGGGATGGCACTGTGGAATGATGATGGTTGCTGGCAGTGGAACGCAGAAGAGGAAAAGCGTTCTGCCTTTGATCCCTTCGCACTCAGTAGGACTTCAATGGTTCTGGCTCATCACGAACAGGCAAACCTTCTCAGTGTGTTTGTCCTCATTCACACTGCTTCCATATGGAGTGTCCCTCGCTCTGAAGACCTACTGGTGCACGCCATCCACCATCAATGGTCTTGATGCTCACAAGTGCACGCCAGCCACCCGACCAAGCCACCTGCCCGCTGCAAATTGCGGTGCCGTAATTAGCTCCCTGGTCCCTTTGCAGGTTGGTTTTTAACGCCTGCAAAAAGCAGGCGTTAAATTCTCCAACCCGCAAAGGGACCTCGTAGTAAGGCGGTACGGGTTACCCTTACCGCCTACCGTGTAATGAGGCCCTGTGTCTCATCCCACATAATCTCCTCACCACCCTTAACCTTTTCTCCTCCCCAGTGATCTTCCCACAGATCACCTCCACCAAGGTAAGGATCAGGAAGCGTCTGCCTATCCCTGGCCACCTGGTGGATGTTTAGGCATGGTTTGAGTGAGGGATTCATAGGATTCATCACAGGAAGGAGAGATACTTTCATTAACAGGTCATCATCGATTGATCAGAACAGAGGCTACAGACACACAGTGGTGACATTGGTATGATATGAGGAGGGGGAATTTGTGGTAACGGTAAAAATGAGACATCCATTATTTGGCACAAACAGCCAAACTTGTGGCATCAATAACATGTAGAGAAAAGTCAAAAGGATGTTGTGCCACCATTGATTCAGATTTAGCATATGTCATAGCAACAGTGCACTCAGGGTTGTCCAGATGGAAGAGGAAACTGTTTAAAATATCAGATGGCACACCCGTGCAACATGCAGATTCAGTCTCCAGGGCCTGATTTATGGAATTTTCAGCATGATGATAAGTGTTTTTGCACACTTATCAGTGTACAAAGGTCACTGAATGATGGAACTCACTTTGTGTTCATTTCCGGGTCCTTGAGGCTACTTTGTGCGGGTCCATCCCATCTCTGCATGCAGTCTAGCGACATGCGCGAGACCCCTTGCAAAGTGTGGGAGGGGCCTACGCAATGAAGTGAACAGGGGTGGAACATGAATATTTCCCATTCCGCATGCAGAATAAGGCTTTACGTGGGTATGTCCGGGGACGACCTGTGTGAGGAAATCACACACCCAGCACTGTGCAAAACCAAGTGTATTCATGAATCTCACTGTGCAACGTCACGTAGGGGAAATCTGCACACAAAGCTTTTGACCTCACCAGCACATGAAGGCATGCGTAATGTCCCAATTGAATAGTAATCAATGCGCAAAGGTAAGTTCCCATTGGGAATATAGGAGTGCTGGCATGCAGTTGGGGTACCGATTGCAGGAGTATGTGTATGCAGATTTGTGGGGCGCTGTCATAGTTTTTTGGGTTTGCACGCAGATTTACCAGGGGCCAACTTGAGTTATGAGTCATGCAACACATAGCGCCAGGGTGCAGTTATGGGCTAAAGGGGACCCTAGGCAGTGTCGCCAGGGTGCTGCCTTGGTTTCAGGGAGATGGCATGCAGTATTGTCGGGGTGTATGTCTTCATGGATGAGGAGGGCGCATAGGTTGGTATATGTGGCTAGAACTGCTTTGAGTCAGGGTGTGCCTTTGGTGTTCTAGGTGCTACTTGCGCCTATGATTACTTTGTGCTTCAAAATCCATGAATACATGGATTGCGCATGACATGCTTTTGTGCACAGGTACGCACAAAGTGGTGTTACGCGCAGAAGATTTGTGTGGGGCCTATGTGCATTTTCTATAAATCAGGCCCTAATAGAAGCACTGACCCTTCCTTCAGCATTAGCAGTAATGAAGTGTGCCACCCACATGAAAGGTACAGACTTAATATTTCAGTGCAATGATGTAGCAGACACAACAACAAAAGAGGCAGCATATTTATCGCACGTTACAGAAAATGTTCCCACGTTTATCAACATTCCACAAATGCAAGTGCAAATTACTGAACAATACAATGCCCTATCCATAGTGCAAATAATAGAGATACATGTACATGCCCCTCAACAAGAGCAAGCATGATGGACAAAGAGAGGTGCCCCGGCAGTGACTTAAAATTGCCCATGAACAAATGCTTTACCCGGGACACACCTCCAAAGAATACATTGCAGCAGACCTGCAAGAGGACTGGTTTGTGCCCATTTTGCATGAACATGTGGCAGAATTCATTAACAATTGTGTAACATGTCATGTCAGCAGGCCACATGTTGAAAATGATTAAGGCAACATTGCCTTAATTGGGTTGCCCAGAGTTTTGCCCGTGGTTATAATTAATTCAAAACCTTCCAGCCATCACCTTTCTGTTTTGCTAAAGTCACCCCGAGTGGGACGGGTATGCCCAGAAGTGGGTCCCGAGTCTGCTGGGCCTAGAGACCCAAGCTACTCCTCACTGATGACGCCCAACAAGGCTGAAACATGTCTAGGGAGGCTTGTGGTCTCGTGCAGAAGGGATGTGACCTAGCAGTTCGGGCTGGACTGCCCCTTTTGGGGTAGGACCAATCCTGATTTGCATATGGTTTTTCCCCTTCTGTAATGGCTTGGCAGGCTCAAAAACGATATTCTGGAGGGTTGCCCAGAGTTTTGCCCGTGGTTATGATTAATTCAAAACCTTCCAGCCATCACCTTTCTGTTTTGCTAAAGTCACCCCGAGTGGGACGGGTATGCCCAGACGTGGGTCCCGAGTCTGCTGGGCCTAGAGACCCAAGCTACTCCTCACTGATGACGCCCAGCAAGGCTGAAACATGTCTGGGGATGCTTGTGGTCTTGTGCAGGAGGGATGGGAGCTAGCAGTTCGGGCTGGACTGCCCCTTTTGGGGTAGGACCAATCCTGATTTGCATATGGTTTTTCCCCTTCTGTAATGGCTTGGCAGGCTGAAAAACGATGGTCTGGAGGGTTGCCCAGAGTTTTGCCCGTGGTTATGATTAATTCAAAACCTTCCAGCCATCACCTTTCTGTTTTGCTAAAGTCACCCCGAGTGGGACGGGTATGCCCAGATGTGGGTCCCGAGTCTGCTGGGCCTAGAGACCCAAGCTACTCCTCACTGATGACGCCGAACAAGGCTGAAACATGTCTGGGGATGCTTGTGGTCTCGTGCAGAAGGGATGTGACCTAGCAGTTCGGGCTGGACTGCCCCTTTTGGGGTAGGACCAATCCTGATTTGCATATGGTTTTTCCCCTTCTGTAATGGCTTGGCAGGCTGAAAAACAATGGTCTGGAGTTTTGCCCAGAGTTTTGCCCGTGGTTATGATTAATTCAAAACCTTCCAGCCATCACCTTTCTGTTTTGCTAAAGTCACCCCGAGTGGGACGGGTATGCCCAGACGTGGGTCCCGAGTCTGATGGGCCTAGAGACCCAGGCTACTCCTCACTGATGACGCCCATAAAAGGCTGAAACATGTCTGGGGATGCTTGTGGTCTCGTGCAGAAGGGATGTGACCTAGCAGTTCGGGCTGGACTGCCCCTTTTGGGGTAGGACCAATCCTGATTTGCATATGGTTTTTCCCCTTCTGTAATGGCTTGGCAGGCTGATAAACGATGGTCTGGAGGGTTGCCCAGAGTTTTGCCCGTGGTTATGATTAATTCAAAACCTTCCAGCCATCACCTTTCTGTTTTGCTAAAGTCACCCCGAGTGGGACGGTTATGCCCAGACGTGGGTCCCGAGTCTGCTGGGCCTAGAGACCCAAGCTACTCCTCACTGATGACGCCCAACAAGGCTGAAACATGTCTGGGGATGCTTGTGGTCTCATGCAGAAGAGATGTGACCTAGCAGTTCGGGCTGGACTGCCCCTTTTGGGGTAGGACCAATCCTGATTTGCATATGGTTTTTCCCCTTCTGTAATGGCTTGGCAGACCGAAAAACGATGGTCTGGAGGGTTGCCCAGAGTCTTTCCCGTGGTTATGATTAATTCAAAACCTTCCAGCCATCACCTTTCTGTTTTGCTAAAGTCACCCCGAGTGGGACGGGTATGCCCAGACGTGGGTCCCGAGTCTGCTGGGCCTAGAGACCCAAGCTGCTCCTCACTGATGACACCCAACAAGGCTGAAACATGTCTGGGGATGCTTGTGGTCTCGTGCAGAAGGGATGTGACCTAGCATTTCGGGCTGGACTGCCCCTTTTGGGGTAGGACCAATCCTGATTTGCATATGGTTTTCCCACTCCTGTAATGGCTTGGCAGGCTGAAAAACGATGGTCTGGAGGGTTGCCCAGAGTTTTGCCCGTGGTTATGATTAATTCAAAACCTTCCAGCCATCACCTTTCTGTTTTGCTAAAGTCACCCCGAGTGGGACGGGTATGCCCAGACGTGGGTCCCGAGTCTGCTGGGCCTAGAGACCCAAGCTACTCCTCACTGATGACGCCCAACAAGGATGAAACATGTCTGGGGATGCTTGTGGTCTCGTGCAGAAGGGTTGTGACCTAGCAGTTTGGGCTGGACTGCCCCTTTTGGGGTAGGACCAATCCTGATTTGCATATGGTTTTTCCCCTTCTGTAATGGCTTGGCAGGCTGAAAAACGATGGTCTGGAGGGTTGCCCAGAGTTTTGCCCGTGGTTATGATTAATTCAAAACCTTCCAGCCATCACCTTTCTGTTTTGCTAAAGTCACCCCGAGTGGGACAGGTATGCCCAGGCGTGGGTCCCGAGTCTGCTGGGCCTAGAGACCCAAGCTACTCCTCACTGATGACGCCCAACAAGGCTGAAACATGTCTTGGGATGCTTGTGGTCTCGTGCAGAAGGGATGTGACCTAGCAGTTCGGGCTGGACTGCCCCTTTAGGGGTAGGACCAATCCTGATTTGCATATGGTTTTTCCCCTTCTGTAATGGCTTGGCAGGCTGAAAAACGATGGTCTGGAGGGTTGCCCAGAGTTTTGCCCGTGGTTATGATTAATTCAAAACCTTCCAGCCATCACCTTTCTGTTTTGCTAACATTGCCACGCCCTTCAGGGCCTTTTCAACATCTCCATATAGAGGTTATAGATACACTTAACAGATGCGATACTTTTTGCTATTGCTATCTGGTTGTTGTTGTGTGCCCATTCTTCTGCTGGCTTGAAGTAGGTCCGTGTGCCCACTCCAATGCCGAATCCACAGCTAAATTCCTCATACATGAGGTCTTACCATGATGGGGTATTTGCAAGGTTTTGAAGTCCGACAATGGGACACATTTCTTCAATGACCTCTTCAAAGAAATCATTTGTCTATTATGAACGATCATATATTGTGTTCAGCCTAATTTTACATTCAATGTGCATTGCATGAATTGGACCACCAATTACAATGAGAGCAAACAGAATGGGTACTGTACAGTTCTGCACCAGGCCAACAGTTGTTGGAAGACATACCTCACATAGGACATTCTCCAAACTGATGTGTGCTTATGGTATCACACTCAATTATTTACTTTCACAGTGAATTTTTGTATAATGTAGTATAATCTGCTTCCTTTTTGTCACATTAACAAAATGAAGACATGGGGACAGAATATGTATATTTCTGCATATCACTGACCTTTCTACCTAGCTATGTTGACCAGGGTTAAGTTCAGTGCTGAGCTTTTTCAGCATCCTATAGTATTGGTAGATTTGTGCTTGGAAGGTGTGTGCATTTTCTTCATTTGTCAAAGCAATTACTCAAGGCATTGTAACTGGTATTTTATTTTCTTCAGAAGAAGAAACAATGAGCTGCAAGGAAAATCACATTGATGGATTTTTTCTTAAATGTCTGATTTGTAAAAACCTGGGAGAGAACTTCCAAAAGATGCAGACACCTTTTGTAATCAACAATAATTCAATTTAAATTCAAACCTTTGAAGAAAAAGATACATTTATTTCAGAAACTTCATTAGCTGTCTAAGAATTTCAGCACCATATTAAACATAGCACTATAACCTCTTTCTAAGCACTCTCCTGACACTTCTCCCACTGACCCACTGAATCAGTAACCTTCAACCTCATCTAAAGGCCAACCAAACCCAACACCTCCTTCATTGATAGGTTTTCCGACCCAGTCACCCCCATTTCAACACAGGTCCCAACAACACCATCCAGGGTGACGTCAGCCTCCCAGGCAGCGTGGACATCAATACTATGAAGAAAGCATTGCTCAGTCTAGTACACCTAGGGGCCGATTCATGGAACAAGCGTGCGCCAAAAATCTTCGCGCAAGCAGGCGCAAGCAGGCGCAAGCGGAAAAAAACAGGCGCACGCGCACGCGTGCGATTCATGGAAGTCCCTGCACGTGTACACCTCGGGATGTGCGCCAAACCCGTGCATGGCGCACAAGTCACTGCAACATCCCGAAAGGCATGCGAGACGCGCACAGTGAAAGCGCACAATCTCGGCGCATACACCAGAAAGTGGGCGGGACACGGGGCGTAACGCGCGGAATGGGGAACAACGCGCGAAAATAAGTGCATAACTGGGGTTGTACTGCAGGGAAGCAGACGGAACGCCCACACGCACTCGAACCACACGTACTCATGGAATCGAATAGGGCAAAGCCACGCACAGCCAAAGACACGCACAAGCTGAAACACGTCCGCCACACGAAGGCAGGCGGTAGAGTCCCAGCGCATCACAAAAGTGGCAACATACAGCAATTGGGCCTGTGCGAGCGGGGTACGTGTATTTCGGTGGCGCACGGGAAGTTACACACACGATTGAGCGGGGTACGTGTATTTCGGGGGCGCGCGGGAAGTCACACACACAATTGAGCGGGGTACGTGTATTTTGGGGGCGCGCGGGCAGTCACACACGCGATTGAGCGGTGTACGTGTATTTCGGGGGTGCGCAGGAAGTTACACACACGATTGAGTGGGGTACGTGTATTTCGGGGGCGTGCGGGAAGTTACACACGTGATTGAGCGGGGTACGTGTATTTCGGGGGTGCGCAGCAAGTCACACACGCGATTTAGCGGGGTACGTGTATAACAGGGGTGCGCGGGAAGTCACACACGCGATTGAGCGGGGTACGTGTATTTCCGGGGCGCCCGGGAAGTTACACACTCGATTGAGCGGGGTACTTGTATTTAGGGGGTGCGTGTGAAGTTACACATGCGATTAAGCGGGGTACGTGTATTCCAGGGGTGCGCGGGAAGTTCCACACGCGATCTCATCAGGGTAAGTGTATTACAGGGGTGCGCCGGGAGCAGCACACGTGAATTGCACGTGTGGGTCCTCCCAGGTGTTCCCTCTATACCAACCACGGCCCCAGCAGGTGGCTCACACCACAGGGGCCTACCCAGCACATGTCCTGCAGTCACCCCATCCACCATGGCAATGCCCACCAGCCAACCCACATGTCAACTTGCACTACTGCCCACCAACGCATGTCCCCCTGCACCCCCAGCCACCAGGGGCAGCCTCCACCAGGCCCCCACCCATGTCTCCCACCACCCCCACCCCCCAGCAGTGCAGGGGCACCCACCACCAGGCCCCCACCCATGTCTCCCACCACCCCCACCCCCCAGCAGTGCAGGGGCACCCACCACCAGGCCCCCACCCATGTCTCCCACCACCCCCACCCTCCCAGTCACCAGGGGCAGCCTCCACAAGGCCCCCACCCATGTCTCCCACCACCCCCCAGCCACCAGGGGCAGCCTCCACCAGGCCCCCACCCATGTCCAACTCATGTTCCCCACCACCCCCCACTCCCCAGCACTGTGGGGCACCTGCCAGCAGGCCCCCACCCATGTCCAACTCATGTTCCCCACCACCCCCACCCCCCAGCACTGTGGGGCACCTGCCAGCAGGCCCCCACCCATGTGCAACTCATGTTCCCCACCACCCCCACCCCCCAGCACTGTGGGGCACCTGCCACCAGGCCCCCACCCATGTCTCCCAGCACCCCCACCTCCCAGCAACCAGGGGCAGCCTCCACCAGGCCCCCACCCATGTCTCCCACCACCCCCAACCCCCCAGTCACCAGGGGCAGCCTCCACCAGGCCCCCACCCATATCTCCCAGCACCCCCACCCCCCCTAGTCACCAGGGGCAGCCTCCACCAGGCCCCCACCCATGTCTCCCACCACCCCCACCCCCCAGCAGTGCAGGGGCAGCCTCCACCAGGCCCCCACCCATGTCTCACACCACCCCCACCCCCCAGCCACCAGAGGCAGCCTCCACCAGGCCCCACCCATGTCTCCCACCACCCCCACCCCCCCAGTCACCAGGGGCAGCCTCCACCAGGCCCCCACCCATGTCTCCCAGCACCCCCACCCCCCAGAACTGTGGGGCACCTGTCACCAGGCCCCACCCATGTCCAACGCATGTTCCCCACCACCCCCACCCCCCAGCACTGTGGGGCACCTGCCAGCAGGCCCCCACCCATGTCCAACTCATGTTCCCCACCACCCCCACCACCCAGGACTGTGGGGCACCTGCCACCAGGCCCCCACCCATGTCCAACTCATGTTCCCCACCACCCTCACCCCCCAGCACTGTGGGGCACCTGCCAGCAGGCCCCCACCCATGTCTCCCAGCACCCCCACCCCCAGCCACCAGGGGCAGCCTCCACCAGGCCCCCACCCATGTCTCCCACCCCCCAAGCCCCCAGTCACCAGGGGCAGCCTCCACCAGGCCCCCACCCATGTCTCCCAGCACCCCCACCCCCCAGCACTGTGGGGCACCTGCCAGCAGGCCCCCACCCATGTCCAACTCATGTTCCCCACCACCCCCACCCCCCAGCACTGTGGGGCACCAGCCACCAGGCCCCACCCATGTCCAACGCATGTTTCCCACCACCCCCACCCCCCAGCACTGTGGAGCACCTGCCAGCAGGCCCCCACCCATGTCCAACTCATGTTCCCCACCACCCCCACCCCCCAGCACTGTGGGGCACCTGCCACCAGGCCCCCACCCATGTCAAACTCATGTTCCCCACCACCCCCACCCCCCAGCACTGTGGGGCACCTGCCAGCAGGCCCCCACCCATGTCTCCCACCCCCCACCCCACAGTCACCAGGGGCAGCCTCCACCAGGCCCCCACCCATGTCTCCCACCCCCCAGTCACCAGGGGCAGCCTCCACCAGGCCCCCACCCATGTCTCCCACCACCCCCACCCCCCAGCAGTGCAGGGGCAGCCTCCACCAGGCCCCCACCCATGTCTCCCAGCACCCCCACCCCCCAGCCACCAGGGACAGCCTCCACCCGGCCCCCACCCATGTCTCCCACCACCCCCACCCCCCAATCACCAGGGGCAGCCTCCACCAGACCCCCACCCATGTCTCCCACCACCCCCACCCCCCAGCAGTGCAGGGGCACCCACCAACAGGCCCCCACCCATGTCTCCCACCAACCCCCAGCAGTGCAGGGGCACCCACCACCAGGCCCCCACCCATGTCTCCCACCACCCCCACCCCCCAGTCACCAGGGACAGCCTCCACCAGGCCCCCACCCATGTCTCCCACCACCCCCACCCCCCAGCCACCAGGGGCAGCCTCCACCAGGCCCCCACCCATGTCCAACTCATGTTCCCCACCACCCCCACCCCCCAGCACTGTGGGGCACCTGCCAGCAGGCCCACACCCATGTCCAACTCATGTTCCCCACCACCCCCACCCCCCAGCACTGTGGGGCACCTGCCACCAGGCCCCCACCCATGTCCAACTCATGTTCCCCAACACCCCCACCCCCCAGCACTGTGGGGCACCTGCCACCAGGCCCCCACCCATGTCTCCCACCACCCCCACCCCCCAGTCAACAGGGGCAGCCTCCACCAGGCCCCCACCCATGTCTCCACCTCCCCCACCCCCCAGCACTGTGGGGCACCTGCCAGCAGGCCCCCACCCATGTCCAACTCATGTTCCCCACCACCCCCACCCCCCAGCACTGTGGGGCACCTGCCACCAGGCCCCCACCCATGTCTCCCAGCACCCCCACCCCCCAGCCACCAGGGGCAGCCTCCACCAGGCCCCCACCCATGTCTCCCACCACCCCCACCCCCCCAGTCACCAGGGGCAGCCTCCACCAGGCCCCCACCCATGTCTCCCAGCACCCCCACCCCCCCAATCACCAGGGGCAGCCTCAACCAGGCCCCCACCCATGTCTCCCACCACCCCCACCCCCCAGTCACCAGGGGCAGCCTCCACCAGGCCCCCACCCATGTCTCCCAGCACCCCACCCCCCAGCACTGTGGGGCACCTGCCAGCAGGCCCCCACCCATGTCCAACTCATGTTCCCCACCACCCCCACCCCCACCCCCCAGCACTGTGGGGAACCTGCCACCAGGCCCCACCCATGTCCAACGCATGTTCCCCACCACCCCCACCCCCCTGCACTGTGGGGCACCTGCCAGCAGGCCCCCACCCATGTCCAACTCATGTTCCCCACCACCCCCACCCCCCAGCACTGTGGGGCACCTGCCACCAGGCCCCCACCCATGTCTCCCACCACCCCCACCCCCCAGCCACCAGGGGCAGCCTCCACCAGGCCCCCACCCATGTCCAACTCATGTTCCCCACCACCCCCACCCCCCCAGCACTGTGGGGCACCTGCCACCAGGCCCCCACCCATGTCCAACTCATGTTCCCCACCACCCCGACCCCCCAGCACTGTGGGGCACCTGCCAGCAGGCCCCCACCCATGTGCAACTCATGTTCCCCACCACCCCCACCGCCCAGCACTGCGGGGCACCTGCCACCAGGCCCCCACCCATGTCTCCCAGCACCCCCACCCCCCAGCCACCAGGGGCAGCCTCCACCAGGCCCCCACCCATGTCTCCCACCACCCCCACCCCCCCCAGTCACCAGGGGCAGCCTCCACCAGGCCCCCACCCATGTCTCCCAGCACCCCCACCCCCCAGCACTGTGAGGCACCTGCCAGCAGGCCCCACCCATGTCCATCTCATGTTCCCCACCCCTCCACCCCCCAGCACTGTGGGGCACCTGCCACCAGGCCCCCACCCATTTCTCCCAGCACCCCCACCCCCCAGCCACCAGGGGCAGCCTCCACCAGGCCCCCACCCATGTCTCCCACCACCCCCACCCCACAGTCACCAGGGGCAGCCTCCACCAGGCCCCCAGCCCTGTCTCCCACCACCCCCACCCCCCAGTCACCAGGGGCAGCCTCCACCAGGCCCCCACCCATGTCTCCCACCATCCCCACCCCCCCAGTCACCAGGGGCAGCCTCCACCTGGCCCCCACCCATGTCTCCCGGCACCCCCCAGCACTGTGGGGCACCTGCCAGCAGGCCCCCACCCGTGTCCAACTCATGTTCCCCACCACCCCCACGCCCCAGCACTGTGGGGCACCTGCCACCAGGCCCCACCCATGTCCAACGCATGTTCCCCACCACCCTCACCCCCCAGCACTGTGGGGCACCTGCCAGCAGGCCCCCACCCATGTCCAACTCATGTTCCCCACCACCCCCACCCCCCAGCACTGTGGGGCACCTGCCACCAGGCCCCCACCCATGTCCAACTCATGTTCCCCACCACCCCAACCCCCCAGCACTGTGGGGCACCTGCCAGCAGGCCCCCACCCATGTCTCCCAGCACCCCCACCCCCCAGCCACCAGGAGCAGCCTCCACCAGGCCCCCACCCATGTCTCCCACCACCCCCACCCCCCCAGTCACCAGGGGCAGCCTCCACCAGGCCCCCACCCATGTCTCCCATCACCCCCAAGCCCCCAGTCACCAGGGGCAGCCTCCACCAGGCCCCCACCCATGTCTCCCACCACCCCCACCCCCCAGCAGTGCAGGGGCAGCCTCCACCAGGCACCCACCCATGTCCCCCAGCACCCCCACCCCCAGCCACCAGGGGCAGCCTCCACCAGGCCCCCACTCATGTCTCCCACCACCCCCACCCCCCAGTCACCAGGGGCACCCACCACCAGGCCCCCACCCATGTCTCCCACCACCCCCACCACCCAGCAGTGCAGGGGCACCCACCACCAGGCCCCCACCCATGTCTCCCACCACCCCCACCCCCCAGCAGTGCAGGGGCACCGACCACCAGGCCCCCACCCATGTCTCCCACCACCCCCACCCCCCCAGTCACCAGGGGCAGCCTCCACCAGGCCCCCACCCATGTCTCCCACCACCCCCACCCCCCAGCCACCAGGGGCAGCCTCCACCAGGCCCCCACCCATGTCCAGCTCATGTTCCCCACCACCCCCACCCCCCAGCACTGTGGGGCACCTGCCAGCAGGCCCCCACCCATGTCCAACTCATGTTCCCCACCACCCCCACCCCCAGCACTGTGGGGCACCTGCCACCAGGCCCCCACCCATGTCCAACTCATGTTCCACACCACCCCCACCCCCCAGCACTGTGGGGCACCTGCCACCAGGCCCCCACACATGTCTCCCAGCATCCCCACCCCAGCCACCAGGGGCAGCCTCCACCAGGCCCCCACCCATGTCTCCCACCACCCCCACCCCCCCAGTCACCAGGGGCAGCCTCCACCAGGCCCCCACCCATGTCTCCCACCACCCCCACCACCCAGCACTGTGGGGCACCTGCCAGCAGGCCCCCACCCATGCCCAACTCATGTTCCCCACCACCCCCACCCACAGCACTGTGGGGCACCTGCCACCAGGCCCCCACGCATGTCCAGCTCATGTTCCCCACCACCCCCACCCCCCAGCACTGTGGGGCACCTGCCACCAGGCCCCCCCCATGTCTCCCACCACCCCCACCCCCCAGTCACCAGGGGCAGCCTCCACCAGGCCCCCACCCATGTCTCCACCACCCCACCCCCCAGCACTGTGGGGCACCTGCCAGCAGGCCCCCACCCATGTCTCCCACCACCCCCACCCCCCAGCACTGTGGGGCACCTGCCAGCAGGCCCCCACCCATGCCCAACTCATGTTCCCCACCACCCCCACCCACAGCACTGTGGGGCACCTGCCACCAGGCCCCCACCCATGTCCAACTCATGTTCCCCACCACCCCCACCCCCCAGCACTGTGGAGCACCTGCCACCAGGCCCCCACCCATGTCTCCCACCACCCCCACCCCCCCAGTCACCAGGGGCAGCCTCCACCAGGCCCCCACCCATGTCTCCACCACCCCCACCCCCCAGCACTGTGGGGCACCTGCCAGCAGGCCCCCACCCATGTCCAACTCATGTTCCCCACCACCCCCACCCCCCAGCACTGTGGGGCACCTGCCACCAGGCCCCCACCCATGTCTCCCAGCACCCCCACCCCTCAGCCACCAGGGGCAGCCTCCACCAGGCCCCCACCCATGTCTCCCACTACCCCCACCCCCCAGTCACCAGGGGCAGCCTCCACCAGGCCCCCACCCATGTCTCCCAGCACCCCCACCCCCCCAATCACCAGGGGCAGCCTCCACCAGGCCCCCACCCATGTCTCCCACCACCCCCCCAGCAGTGCAGGGGCAGCCTCCACCAGGCCCCCACCCATGTCTCACACCACCCCCACCCCCCAGCCACCAGGGGCAGCCTCCACCAGGCCCCCACCCATGTCTCCCACCACCCCCACCCCCCCAGTCACCAGGGGCAGCCTCCACCAGGCCCCCACCCATGTCTCCCAGCACCCCACCCCCCAGCACTGTGGGGCACCTGCCAGCAGGCCCCCACCCATGTCCAACTTATGTTCCCCACCACCCCCACCCCCCAGCACTGTGGGGCACCTGCCACCAGGCCCCACCCATGTCCAACGCATGTTCCCCACCACCCCCACCCCCCTGCACTGTGGGGCACCTGCCAGCAGGCCCCCACCCATGTCCAACTCATGTTCCCCACCACCCCCACCCCCCAGCACTGTGGGACACCTGCCACCAGGCCCCCACCCATGTCTCCCACCACCCCCAACCCCCAGCCACCAGGAGCAGCCTCCACCAGGCCCCCACCCATGTCCAACACATGTTCCCCACCACCCCCACCCCCCAGCACTGTGGGGCACCTGCCACCAGGCCCCCACCCATGTCTCCCACCACCCCCACCCCCCAGCCACCAGGGGCAGCCTCCACCAGGCCCCCACCCATGTCCAACTCATGTTCCCCACCACCCCGACCCCCCAGCACTGTGGGGCACCTGCCAGCAGGCCCCCACCCATGTGCAACTCATGTTCCCCACCACCCCCACCGCCCAGCACTGCGGGGCACCTGCCACCAGGCCCCCACCCATGTCTCCCAGCACCCCCACGCCCCAGCCACCAGGGGCAGCCTACACCAGGCCCCCACCCATGTCTCCCACCTCCCCCACCCCCCCAGTCACCAGGGGCAGCCTCCACCAGGCCCCCACCCATGTCTCCCAGCACCCCCACCCCCCAGCAGTGTGAGGCACCTGCCAGCAGGCCCCACCCATGTCCATCTCATGTTCCCCACCCCTCCACCCCCCAGCACTGTGGGGCACCTGCCATCAGGCCCCCACCCATGTCTCCCAGCACCCCCACCCCCCAGCCACCAGGGGCAGCATCCACCAGGCCCCCACCCATGTCTCCCACCACCCCCACCCCACAGTCACCAGGGGCAGCCTGCACCAGGCCCCCAGCCATGTCTCCCACCACCCCCACCCCCCCAGTCACCAGGGGCAGCCTCCACCAGGCCCCCACCCATGTCTCCCAGCACCCCCACCCCCCCAGTCACCAGGGCCACCTCCACCTGGCCCCCACCCATGTCTCCCACCACCCCCACCCGCCAGCAGTGCAGGGGCAGCCTCCACCAGGCCCCCACCCATGTCTCACGCCACCCCCACCCCCCAGCCACCAGGGGCAGCCTCCACCAGGCCCTCACCCATGTCTCCCACCACCCCACCCCCCCAGTCACCAGGGGCAGCCTCCACCAGGCCCCCACCCATGTCTCCCAGCACCCCCACCCCCAGCACTGTGGGGCACCTGCCAGCAGGCCCCCACCCATGTCCAACTCATGTTCCCCACCACCCCCACCCCCCAGCACTGTGGGGCACCTGCCACCAGGCCCCACCCATGTCCAACGCATGTTCCCCACCACCCCCACCCCCCAGCACTGTGGGGCACCTGCCAGCAGGCCCCCACCCATGTCTCCCACCACCCCCACCCCCCAGCACTGTGGGGCACCTGCCAGCAGGCCCCCACCCATGCCCAACTCATGTTCCCCACCACCCCCACCCACAGCACTGTGGGGCACCTGCCACCAGGCCCCCACCCATGTCCAACTCATGTTCCCCACCACCCCCACCCCCCAGCACTGTGGAGCACCTGCCACCAGGCCCCCACCCATGTCTCCCACCACCCCCACCCCCCCAGTCACCAGGGGCAGCCTCCACCAGGCCCCCACCCATGTCTCCACCACCCCCACCCCCCAGCACTGTGGGGCACCTGCCAGCAGGCCCCCACCCATGTCCAACTCATGTTCCCCACCACCCCCACCCCCCAGCACTGTGGGGCACCTGCCACCAGGCCCCCACCCATGTCTCCCAGCACCCCCACCCCTCAGCCACCAGGGGCAGCCTCCACCAGGCCCCCACCCATGTCTCCCACTACCCCCACCCCCCAGTCACCAGGGGCAGCCTCCACCAGGCCCCCACCCATGTCTCCCAGCACCCCCACCCCCCCAATCACCAGGGGCAGCCTCCACCAGGCCCCCACCCATGTCTCCCACCACCCCCCCAGCAGTGCAGGGGCAGCCTCCACCAGGCCCCCACCCATGTCTCACACCACCCCCACCCCCCAGCCACCAGGGGCAGCCTCCACCAGGCCCCCACCCATGTCTCCCACCACCCCCACCCCCCCAGTCACCAGGGGCAGCCTCCACCAGGCCCCCACCCATGTCTCCCAGCACCCCACCCCCCAGCACTGTGGGGCACCTGCCAGCAGGCCCCCACCCATGTCCAACTTATGTTCCCCACCACCCCCACCCCCCAGCACTGTGGGGCACCTGCCACCAGGCCCCACCCATGTCCAACGCATGTTCCCCACCACCCCCACCCCCCTGCACTGTGGGGCACCTGCCAGCAGGCCCCCACCCATGTCCAACTCATGTTCCCCACCACCCCCACCCCCCAGCACTGTGGGACACCTGCCACCAGGCCCCCACCCATGTCTCCCACCACCCCCAACCCCCAGCCACCAGGAGCAGCCTCCACCAGGCCCCCACCCATGTCCAACTCATGTTCCCCACCACCCCCACCCCCCAGCACTGTGGGGCACCTGCCACCAGGCCCCCACCCATGTCTCCCACCACCCCCACCCCCCAGCCACCAGGGGCAGCCTCCACCAGGCCCCCACCCATGTCCAACTCATGTTCCCCACCACCCCGACCCCCCAGCACTGTGGGGCACCTGCCAGCAGGCCCCCACCCATGTGCAACTCATGTTCCCCACCACCCCCACCGCCCAGCACTGCGGGGCACCTGCCACCAGGCCCCCACCCATGTCTCCCAGCACCCCCACGCCCCAGCCACCAGGGGCAGCCTACACCAGGCCCCCACCCATGTCTCCCACCTCCCCCACCCCCCCAGTCACCAGGGGCAGCCTCCACCAGGCCCCCACCCATGTCTCCCAGCACCCCCACCCCCCAGCAGTGTGAGGCACCTGCCAGCAGGCCCCACCCATGTCCATCTCATGTTCCCCACCCCTCCACCCCCCAGCACTGTGGGGCACCTGCCATCAGGCCCCCACCCATGTCTTCCAGCACCCCCACCCCCCAGCCACCAGGGGCAGCATCCACCAGGCCCCCACCCATGTCTCCCACCACCCCCACCCCACAGTCACCAGGGGCAGCCTGCACCAGGCCCCCAGCCATGTCTCCCACCACCCCCACCCCCCCAGTCACCAGGGGCAGCCTCCACCAGGCCCCCACCCATGTCTCCCAGCACCCCCACCCCCCCAGTCACCAGGGCCACCTCCACCTGGCCCCCACCCATGTCTCCCACCACCCCCACCCGCCAGCAGTGCAGGGGCAGCCTCCACCAGGCCCCCACCCATGTCTCACGCCACCCCCACCCCCCAGCCACCAGGGGCAGCCTCCACCAGGCCCTCACCCATGTCTCCCACCACCCCACCCCCCCCAGTCACCAGGGGCAGCCTCCACCAGGCCCCCACCCATGTCTCCCAGCACCCCCACCCCCAGCACTGTGGGGAACCTGCCAGCAGGCCCCCACCCATGTCCAACTCATGTTCCCCACCACCCCCACCCCCCAGCACTGTGGGGCACCTGCCACCAGGCCCCACCCATGTCCAACGCATGTTCCCCACCACCCCCACCCCCCAGCACTGTGGGGCACCTGCCAGCAGGCCCCCACCCATGTCCAACTCATGTTCCCCACCACCCCCACCCCCCAGCACTGTGGGGCACCTGCCACCAGGCCCCCACCCATGTCCAACTCATGTTCCCCACCACCCCCACCCCCCAGCACTGTGGGGTACCTGCCAGCAGGCCCCCACCCATGTGCAACTCATGTTCCCCACCACCCCCACCCCCCAGCACTGTGGGGCACCTGCCAGCAGGCTCCCACCCATGTCTCCCAGCACCCCCACCCCCCAGCCACCAGGAGCAGCCTCCACCAGGCCCCCACCCATGTCTCCCACCACCCCCACCCCCCCAGTCACCAGGGGCAGCCTCCACCAGGCCCCCACCCATGTCTCCCATCACCCCCACCCCCCCAGTCACCAGGGGCAGCCTCCACCAGGCCCCCACCCATGTCTCCCACCACCCCCACCCCCCAGCAGTGCAGGGGCAGCCTCCACCAGGCACCCACCCATGTCCCCCAGCACCCCCACCCCCCAGCCACCAGGGGCAGCGTCCACCAGGCCCCCACCCATGTCTCCCACCACCCCCACCCCCCAGTCACCAGGGGCACCCACCACCAGGCCCCCACCCATGTCACCCACCACCCCCACCCCCAGCAGTGCAGGGGCACCCACCACCAGGCCCCCACCCATGTCTCCCACCACCCCACCCCTCAGCAGTGCAGGGGCACCCACCACCAGGCCCCCACCCATGTCTCCCACCACCCCCAACCCCCCAGTCACCAGGGGCAGCCTCCACCAGGCCCCCTCCCATGTCTCCCACCACCCCCACACCCCAGCCACCAGGGGCAGCCTCCACCAGGCCCCCACCCATGTCCAACTCATGTTCCCCACCACCCCCACCCCCAGCACTGTGGGGCACCTGCCAGCAGGCCCCCACCCATGTCCAACTCATGTTCCCCACCACCCCCACCCCCCAGCACTGTGGGGCACCTGCCACCAGGCCCCCACCCATGGCCAACTCATTTTCCACACCACCCCCACCCCCCAGCACTGTGGGGCACCTGCCACCAGGCCCCCACCCATGTCTCCCAGCACCCCCACCAACCCAGCCACCAGGGGCAGCCTCCACCAGGCCCCCACCCATGTCTCCCACCACCCCCACACCCCCCAGTCACCAGGGGCAGCCTCCACCAGGCCCCCGCCCATGCCTCCCACCACCCCCACTCCCCAGCACTGTGGGGCACCTGCCAGCAGGCCCCCACCCATGCCCAACTCATGTTCCCCACCACCCCCACCCACAGCACTGTGGGGCACCTGCCACCAGGCCCCCACCCATGTCTCCCAGCACCCCCACCCCCCAGCCACCAGGGGCAGCCTCCACCAGGCCCCCACCCATGTCTCCCAGCACCCCCACCCCCCCAGTCACCAGGGGCAGCCTCCACCAGGCCCCCACCCATGTCTCCCAGCACCCCCACCCCCCAGCACTGTGGGGCACCTGCCAGCAGGCCCCCACCCATGTCCAACTCATGTTCCCCACCACCCCCACCCCCCAGCACTGTGGGGCACCTGCCAGCAGGCCCACACCCATGTGCAACGCATGTTCCCCAGCCAACATGTCATCACAATCTAGATCCCTGGTCCCTATGGTCAGTCTCCAAATGCAAAACACCCACCCGAGTATTGCATCCACCCACTCATAATTTGCAATTACATCACAGAACACCAATTTCAAGTTCCGAAACAAACACATTTCCCTCACATACACCCAATGGGTGTCAGTGAATCTCAAAACACATATCATGAAATGCATGAAACCAATGAGATACCACACATTGAAGTTCGCCAAAAAGAAAATATATATTAAAGGAAACATAAATAGAATAAAAAATGAAGAAACAGAAACGTGAATGTACAAAAATGAAAAGAAGCATGTCCGTTAAAAAAAGCAAAACCAAAAATAAAATTCCAAAGTAATGTCCAAAGTCAATGTCCACAAAACAAAATCCAATGGGAAATAAAAAAGAAAGCCATTGCTCCATGGTTAAAAAGTAAAATAAAAATACAATCCAACTGTTAACTATGTACATGGGAACAAGCAGGGTCCATTATCCCAACAAAATAAAGGAAACCTATCTAACTACACTAACTAATAAAATAAACTATATACAAAAATGTTGCCAATGTCCAAAAGGTCCAAATAAAATAAAAACAAAAATGAAACCTAACACTACCTACATAACTATGTACAAGGGCAGCGGGCTAGTTTCACGGCTCACTTGTGGATGTCCCGGGCCAGGGCATCATCGAACTCCTCCTCAATGTGCCGGAGGCGGTCCTCCTCCATTGCCCCGAGGGTCCGCAGGGCCGTCGACGTCTCCACCTCCAAACCCCTGCGGATTGCCTCGAGGCACTCGGCCCGCCTCAGGGCCCTCCGCATGGAGTTCTCCACCCTGACCATTGTGAGCCGTGCCTCTTCCGCCCGCTGCCGCTCCGCATCTATGGCATGGCCCAACCGCTGCCACACGGAAGACACTCTCTGTCCTGGGTCCTCCTGCCCTCCGGCCAATGCCTGCTCCTCCGATGTTGAAGGCCCCGAGCCTTCATGGCTCCCACCATGTTGCTGCTGCTGCTGTGCCTCTGCCCGTGCACTGCCTCCTGCTGCCTGCACATCCTCCGCCGGCTGGGGCACAGTCGTAGATGTGGCCACCCCTGCTGGACGTCCAACTCCCGACTGTGGCAGGGATGCCTCCTCCACCAGCCTGGCCGCACCGTCAGAGGCAGCTCCACAGGGCACCCAGGTGACTGATGGGTGGGAAGATGGCACAGAGGATGACTGGCGTGTAGGGGGTCCAGTTGAGGAGTGGGTCGGAGCAAGCCCCATCAGACGGAGGAATCAGGCCTGCGTGACCTGTCCCAGCAGGCTGACGTGGTCAACGAGCCATTCGAGATGACGTGCAGTCTCTTCATGAAAAGACTGCAGGTCACCTCGCATGGCCCGTTGACGCAACGCCACACCAGCCAGGACAGGCTCAAACCGGACCTGGATAGCCACGTCCGCAGGCAGAGGAAGGCCAGTTGACGTGAGCTCATCCCCTGCCTGAAAACGGGTCTGGACGTAGGCATCCCTGCTGGTGCAAGATGATGCAGGGACAGGATCAGGGACAGGATTGCACACAGGCACCTCCGCGGCGGCCTGTGCTGCCTCCTGTCCCTGGTCCTGCACTGCACCACTAGCACCAGTGGGATCCCCACCTCCAGACCCCGTCTCTGGTGCTTGCACGGCCTCCTCCTCCACCAAACCCCCCACCAACCTGGATGACTCCGTGCCATCTTCCCCTTCTGCTGCCGAGGAGTCCAACTCCAACCTCCGTCTCTTGGACCTCCCCCCGGCAGCTGCGGCCTGGGATGCGGCACCGGACTCCTCATTCCCCGACGAGATGACAACATGGGAGAGGAGCCGGGCCTTGCGTCTCCGGCTGGCGGTGGGATCCCCGCCGCTGTGCTCCACAGCACCTTCTCCGCCCTCTTCATCAGTTGACACTGCAGACAGGGAGAAACAAAACACATGCATCAGGGCACTGTACAATGGACACATACACACATGACAGTTGTACATGAGTGGCATTGGCAAACCTCAGACATGTCATCACAATCCCCAACACACATGTCATTACAACTCGCACACATGAGCCATACCACAGCCATATCGCAACTGCCACCACCATCCATACACATACAACAGCATGAGCAGCCAAAGGTGAGCCAGACATCACATGCAACACAGGAAGTGCACCACACATGTACACACACCACCACACTTGCATGCATGTGTACACCTCTGCCAAGTGTCGCAGTGTTCAGACGGGCATCCATGTCACATCTGCCAATCAGGCTTCCACATACCGCTGTCACATGCATCCATGTTGCATCACTGTTGCACTCTTGTCAAATACACACACATGCACGTGTACACAGTGCTGATACATGCAGCCAAAAACAACATACATGCGTGACATCACGGACATGTCTACTTACATACACATTCATCCAAACATGTGTGCCCACACAACTGCATTTGGCATGCAAGCCTACACAAGCACCATCCATGTCTCACACATTACAGCCCTCGCATGTGTCAGCCCCACGGCCCTGTACACACCCACCCATACTCGACCCCATACAAACTGATGTGTAACCTGCACTCTACTGAATAATCACCACACGCACTGCTCACAATCAGGATGCATGTACACTCACCGCTCGACTCCAGACGGGTCTGTTTCTCAAGGACCTGGACGTGGAGCGCTGGGGATATGCATTCCAGGACCCTCATCTGTTCTTCCGACAAGTGGTCCCGGCGCCCCTTGGCATCCGCTGCCTTCAAGAGGCGCCGGGCCTTGTTCACGGTCCTGGACCTGAAGTCCTCCCAGCGCTTCTTGACATGTTGTAAGTCGCGGACTGCCACCCCCTCCGCGTTGATGGCAGTCACGATGTCAGTCCAGATCCGAGTCCGTCCTTCCTTGTCGGCGCGGGAACTTCCAAAGAGGGCATCATACTGCCCCAGGACTTGGTCCACCAGGACACCAACTTTGGTGGCACTGAAGCTGGTGCCCCTCTGCCTCTCTGGCCGGGGGTTGTCAGTGGTCCCAGATGGTGTTTGCCCCGACATGACAACCCCAGAGGCAGGAGTGGGTGGGCAACTGGGTCCTGGGGCTGGGCTGTGGAGCGATGGAATCCCAGTCGGGAGTCTTCGGTTCCAGCAACAGCACCCCTGGCTGATGTGCAGGCAGCAAATGGCAGGGCACGTGGGCAGCAGGCAGTCAGGCAGCAGCAGATGGCAGGTGGGAGCGTGCTCGGGGCTCTGGGGGGCAGTAGTTTGGCCTTCTGGGCAGGAGCCTGGTCTTCTGTGTGCTTACGCGTGGCCAACTTGATACGGAGTGATTTGGCACGTGAAAAATCTGCACATCAGCGTGTAATTCGAGAAAAGGCCCTTAGCGCGAAAGCGCGTCTGCACGCATACGCATTTTCATTGGACAGAAGGCCCCTCAAGCGCAAGCGCCCCTGTGACGTGACACGTACAGACGTACATGGGCATTTCAGCGCACGTGAAAAACTGCACGTCCGTGTGTAATACGAGGAAAGGGCCCATGCGCGTAAGCGCGCGTGGAAACTGCACGTCCGCGTGTAATATGAGGAAAGGGCCCATGCGCGTAAGCGCACATGAAAAACTGCACGTCCGCGTGTAATACGAGGAAAGGGCCCATGCGCGTAAGTGCGCGTGAAAAACTGCGCGTCCGCGTGTAATACGAGGAAAGGGCCCATGCGCGTAAGTGACGTGATGCGCGCGTGCGTTTCCCTCAGCACGGGTTAAAGGTGAGCGGGCCCAGCAGTTCCCTGTATGTGCCTTTCGTGGAGACCGACGTGTGTTGCTGCTTCCTGTTGTTTCGCGCGCCATCACAACTTCACAGCTATCAAGGACGTATCTATTCTTTTGGCGGGGGTATTGGCTACGCGTGTTTTTCTGCATCGCGCTAGTCAGACGGTGAGTCCCACACGCTCTTTTTCCCACTGCGGGTGCCCCTGTGTATCACACCCATTTTCAATGTCATAGTAGCCTGCGTGTCCCACGCGTACGCGTTATTCGTGTTACTGGGTGCCACCGCGTACTGCGGGAGGTTGAATCCACGCACGTAGGCTGCAGGGTTGCGTGCACGGTTTTACTGCAGTTTTGGGGTGCCTGAGCGTTGCGTGACCCGTCACCACATCACCGGGGTCACATACAGCCTTGCAGGTGCAGGGGGGCTGTTAACATCTTGCTTCCCACCCCCTTCACCCCAATTGCCCAGGTCAATTGTGGTGTACACCTCCCATTGGCACCACTCCACCTGTGCCAGCACTACTACATCTGTGCCATGGTTGGGAGGCCACCAAAGGTGAGGGGCGCCTCAGCTGGGCGTACTCCTCGTGGCGGGCGTGGTCGGGGACGTAGCCATGGTGACCAGGGAGTAGGGGGACTCCAGGGTGTCCAGGGCAGCCACAGAGGGGGAAGAGGCAGGGGTGCGCCACTTGAGCACAATGTTGTGCTATGTGTCGGTGCAGCCATGCCACCACCCCCTGTGGTTCCGGGGGATGCAGCTCCTGCATCTGGCACTGGCACCCATATGACCCGGCAGTCCGTTCCATCGACTGCCACGGGCCCAAGGGTAGTGGTAGCTGCAGGTGCAGCTGTGGACACCGCCACCCAGGCTCAGGGTCTGCCAGCGCAGGCTGCGTTGGCACTTGAAGAGCCCTTGGTAGATCTCCAACAGGCCAGGGGGGAAACCATAGGGGCAGGCCGGGCTGCTCAGACCAAGACACGTGTCCCTGGGGCAGTCATGTCATCTGCTGCCCCGAACAGCCGGGTGTTGGCAAGTGCAGGGGCAGATGCACCCAACGGCACCCCGGTTGTGAGTCTGCCAACCAGGACCGTTGCGGTCAATGACCCTGCCACAGCTGATGTTGGTCTATTAGTGGGCACCCAGTTGCCACTGACACAAGTCAGGCCTTTGGTCATCCCTCCACCTGCCCCTCCCTTGGCTCAATCCACCGAACCCACTGGCCATACTGGTCAGGGCGGCATTAGCCAGCCAGCCAGGGTCTGCGCCACAGTCCAAGAGGAGGAAGGTTGCACCTGCAGCACAGGCTGGGACCCCACACACAGCCACGACCTCCTGCACGTCGAGGAAGAAGCCTTCCTCGTGGACTACGTGCGGGGCCACAGCCATGACATGCTAGTGGGTGCCAATAGTCAGACTACGGCTGCCCAACGTGACACCCACTGGAAGCATGTTGCGGAACATGTCAGTTCATTCGACCATGAGGTGCGCACGGCGCAGGAGTGCAAAAAGCGTTGGAATTACATCAAGCGCAGCACTAAGGCCAAGCGTGCCTCAAATTACAACTTGACTCTGGTGACTGGCGGTGGGCCTGAACCAGAGGAGGAAGAACTCACTCCGCCTGAGGCTCTCGTTGCGGAGTTCATACCACCTGAATTGGTCGAAGGAGTGGGAGAGAAGCTGGACTTTGATGCCCAGTCCAGTGAGTGTTGATGCGTGTTTGTTGAGGACGTGTGTGTTTCACTTGTGGGATGTGTTGTGCATGATTGCTGCTACATGTGACGTGTACATGGTTCTGATGTGTAAGTAATGCAATGCTACCGTCATGCATGTCTCCTCTGCCTGCATGCGGGACTCCATGTAGGCATGCTCCCTTGCCCCTCCTCCGCCACTCTGCACCCCAGTCCCACCTTTGCACTGGTCTGCTTCAATCTTGCCAATGTGTACTTTCTTGTTCATGTGTCCTGTGTAGATGCTAACTTCCAGCGTAGAATCTGCCAGATATATGCCGTGTGGTACAGCCTTAGTACTCGACGCAGGGTATCTCACTTGTACTGTGCATGGGTCAGATGTCCCGCAGGGCATGAGTGCCCATTCATGCTCCATGTGCATTGCACGCATGCCCCTATGTGTCCTTGACTGGATGATCACTGTAATATAAGTCCTTGGTTACATACATTGCCTGCCATCTCATCAGCCTTCCCATGTCAACTGTGGCTCAGTCCTGCGTTGCACACATGTTTAGGCTCTGACAATCTGTGTGGCTCACAGGCCTCAGCCTGTTCAATGGCCAATGACTCTGTCCAACTCTTGTTGTGTCTTCTTCACACGTGGGCGGCCTCCGGAGTTTCCATCATGTGTCCTGCCCACTGTCCCAGCATCATTTGCAGTGTTGTAATTTGAATCACATTAAGCTGTTGATGCCAGTCAACACTGCCTGTCAATACACAGGTGTATGGTCAGCCTTTTGATACCCTGCCAGGCATCCCTGCTTTGGTACTGGGGTGGAGGGGTGCTTGGCTTCTAGACATGGTACACATTGAATGCACAATGCACGTGATGTCTGAATTTGACATTGCACTGCCTTCACATTTCCTGGCACACACCATGTAGTGCTTGTACATGTAGGTAGTGAGTGGCGTACACATTTTCTGCACTGCATAGACCCACTTCCATGGAAACTGCCACCTTTCAACAGGTCTGATCACAGAAGCTATTCAAAGTATACCCAGCATGCATGCCAGGTCATATGTTGTGTGTCACATGTCTGCCGGATGCCTTTGCTGTCGGTGTGTGTGTGTGTCGTGTGCTTCTGACATGTGTATTGACCTTTTTCTCTCTTTTTTTCAGGTGATGACGCAATGGAGGCAGAGGATGGTGTTGTCATGCCAGACACAGGGTTGGTAACACCACATCAACCCAGCACTAGTGGGGGTCGTGGGGTGGTAGGCCACGAAAAACCCCAAGTGCTGCAGTCCATCTTGTCTCTGGCTGCCTATGAGTCCAGCCTTGATGACGACTTTGACGTCCATGTTGAGTTGGATGAGCATCAAGTTCATGTGTCAGGGGTGAGTGATTCTGATGTGGACACTCCTCTGACTGCGACACCTGCACTGAGGGATCAGATAGTCTTGGTTCCTCCGCCCATGGTGGATCGGGACGCAGGGTCACCCTCCACACCAGTCACTGATGTGCCTGGGACATCACGTCGACGGGGGCATGTAGTCGTGCAGCCGCAGGCTGTGCCAACACAGCGAGGACCCCCGGTCCTTGGGTCCCGCAGGGGTCAAGCCCGGCAACGCGGTCGCCGCGCGCAACCGCTGTATACTGAGTGGGAGCAAGACATGACTGCCAATTCCGAACGGCAGGGGGCAGCAATGGAGAACATCGGTGAGAGCATGGAGCGTGTGGCCCGATCTGTGCTCCCCACTGCTAGGCAGGTCCTTCTCCAGCAGCAGGCGGCACGGTCCACGGCCCGCTCGCTCAGGCTGGGCATGGCGGCCTCAGACAGGGCACGCCAGGCTGAAATGTCATCTCTGCGTCAAGCAATTGCTGCTCACGCAGAGGCGCACATGGATGCCCTGAGGGAGGAGTATGCTTCCCTCAGATCCACTCTGGATGTCCTTATGATGTCCCAGAGGCAGCAGGCAGAGGAGAGGTTTGCACAGCTTGAGCGTACCATCTCGGCTGAGCTACAGGCTTGCCGGGAGGTGCAGCGGTTGTCCAGCCAGGCCTTGCAGGAGGAACTCTGTGTTACATGTGCTACCTTGCAAGAGGAAGCACGTGTATCACGTGAGGTTCTGCATGCAGACCTACGTCACATCACCACACAGAACCAGGCTCACCCGTCCGGCAGACTTGCTGCCGACGAGGGGCAAGCTGCGGCTAGGCGTGGCCAGGCTACTGTGCCACGTCCTCCTTTCCAGGATGAGCCAGACTCGGACGACCATCTATCTCCCACATAGGACGTGCTGTGCAGGCGTTGAGCCCATGGAGGATTTTTTTTTGGCTCAGCATCATCGCATGTGGATGTTGAGCAGCACCCTGTACCTCCCCCCTCCTGGGTGCCTCCCCTCTCCCCCGGGTCGTATGTGGCCATTTTTGATTTTTCTTTTAGTTTCGTTAGTTAAGTTTCTGTTTGATAGTTAGTTTAAATAGGTAATGTAGGTTTTCCATAGTTAGTGTAATTAGTTAATAGTTGATTTAGTTTAAAATTGCTAGTCTATTGTGCCTTCATGTGACGGTGCAGTGCTTTGTGTCTGTTCCAGCTGGGCCCTTCATGGTTGTCTTGTGTATGTGTTTGCTGCTTGGGGTCCTTGACTCACATATGCCACTCCTGCCTCCCTTAACCATGGGCTCGCAAGGATGGTTCGGTGTTACAGCATTTTACACAAGGGCATTGGACTGTCATATCTGTGGCATGTCTGGTGCTGTGTGACTTGTGTTGACACCCCTAGTGGGGATGATTTAGGTGTCCTTGTCCACTGTTCAGCTTTTGCTAGATGGGGTGTGTCATGATTAATGTGGACATTGATTGCTATGCATTGTGTAGTATGTTTCATATCTTTCCTGTACATGTGCTTGTTGCAATTCATGCTGTAGATAGTGTTCCACACTTTGGAGGTGAAAGACGGACTGATGGTGTGATTTGTGATTTGACTCTCTGACATGGTCAAGTAATGAGATGCCTGATGAGACACACACAGATGACTTTGAAGCATTAATCATGTGTTTCATGCCATTTCTGCAGGGGGATTAGCCTCCAGAGCACCTTTGCCAGCAGACATGGCCCATTGGACGACGGAATTCTGGACCCGTTTGTTGGTGCCCACATGCACATGTGTGCACATGCAGGGGCATAGTGATTGCAGACCCACATCCTAGAACTGCTGACATGTTCCAAGGAACTCCAGGCAAGGTGAGCATCACAGGGGGGCCACGACACAGC
Organism: Ambystoma mexicanum; assembly: GCF_040938575.1. Lineage (NCBI taxonomy): Eukaryota > Metazoa > Chordata > Amphibia > Caudata > Ambystomatidae > Ambystoma > Ambystoma mexicanum. The sequence continues at coordinate 654,029,712 of NC_090933.1, read as the reverse complement.
AAAGCTTGCACCAGGCGAGTTGCACATGCAGGCTTAGTCACAGCACTGAGGGTGAGCTTGGACGAATATTGCTGTTGAAGCACACAATGCAGCTCAGATGTGTTTGTGGACTGATGGCTGTTGATAGTAGGGTTGTCTGGGACGCATGCAGGGGCAGTGGCACGTACCCTCCGGTACACCAAGGTCCATTGAGGCACTTGTATCAACCATGTAGCCTTCCGAGACATCGAAAGGGGCAGCTCACAGGGACATACAGCAAGGGGCATACTCGGGTGCAGTGCATGTCTTTTCCACGTACTTCATGATAAATGCACTGCCAACTTTATTTCGGTCATGGTGGTACGCAACTTGCACTGTAGTCATGGCTTGCTATATGGGTCTGTCTGCTTACCCAGGGAACATTGCATGTTGTGTGAATTGTGACACATTGGTGTTCCATTTGCCACGCACCCACCAGCGGCTGCCTTACCTCATTGACTGTGTATGACCTGTCTATGACCCGTCACATGGGTGATGTTATTTATGGGTACGAAGCATCAACCACAGATTGTCTGTTTGTAGAGTAGTTTGTTGCTATGGGGCATGTTTGGTATTGTGTTTTTGTGTAATTGGCACGTACAGGTTGTTGACTGTGGCTCTCTTTGCAGAATTGCAGTGCTCCTGTAACCGGACCTGAGAGTGCGCAGGCAGGAGGCCAGCACTCAAAACCAGAGCTAAGTGTCTTGTTGTTTTTCTTACGAACTGCTCTGCATAGGCTTGCTGGGGAGTGTACTGATGCATGGATGTCTGTGTGGTTCAATTTGGTATGTTTTTTTCTCCCTAATCACCCGTGATCCTATGCAATTTTGAAACCTGTACCCTCTACCCGGTGTTCCTGCTTCCCGTGCCTATCCAAGCAACGTTCCCTGACCCTCTTTCCCCACTAGGGTTGCAGATGCCTGTGTAAGCCCCGAACTTGCAGGCGCCAAAACCCTAGACGGGGTGGTTGGTTCGTACCACTCCTGAGCCTGGACTACAGAAGGCCATGACAATGATGTCCAAGTTTGTTTGGATTGTGTATGTGTTCATGCAGCTTGTACATTTTCGTGCATTCCCTAGTTTCATGTGTCATTCCTCCTCCCCTCTCCTGCCACTCATTCCAGTCATCCAGTGTGTCAACACCTGTCTAGACTGCATATCCCTGAACCTCATTCCCCACCAGGGTCTCAGGGGCCTGTGTGAGTTTGACTTTGCACGCACCCGGGACATGGTCGGGGTGGTTGTTTCGTGACACTCCCGCGCCTGTACAGGGGACCTGTGACAGTACACATCCGTTCATGGTGCATCATCCTATGTTATGTACCACACATGGTTCACATCCTGTTGTGACATTGTTTTACTGTGCTACCTTGGTTGTTGCATCATTGTGGTAGTACTTGGCCTTTGTGAGGTACTGCTACGTCAAGTCATCTACTGGAGGGTGTTCGGGTTCGTTTTTATGCCTTGGATTTTGTGATTTTGGAAATGAGTGTGGATTCTGAGGGTTCAGGCATCTTTTTACACACAAGGTGGGAGATGGTGACGAAGGGTAAAGGTGATCCTGTGGCCAGGTGGAATTGAGGTTTGGAGGCTCCATGACCCAGGTGCAGTTGTTCAGTGGGTCATGGTCATTTGTGAGGGAGGGGGTGGGTTGTTGTTGATAGTTGCCTTGCCCTGCAGTGTGATGGGAACTCTGACATAGTAATGGTGGTATCCTATGTACATGTTGTGTTCTGCTGATCAATGCCTGTTCATGTGTTGTGTTTTCCTTTCAGGTGCGAGGGGATAATTGTGGTTTGACATGCTGGGGTGTACACATGGTGGATGTTCACATGTGATGTGTAGGGAACACTGATGGTCACTTGAGTGCACATGCATATGTGGAGTGCATGTCCTTGCAGAACACACACTTGCACTCTGCTGCACTACATGTACTCCCACCCTTGCATATTCACGTGTACACTGTTTGCCTTCTGGTACCCACTGTGTCCCGGCAGCACATGTTCTGTGACCGATCATGGATCCAGTACATGCCTAATTTGATGTTTGACGTGGTCTGTCACTTAGATGTGATGCTCAGGGTGTGCATCACACACAATGGCTGTTCACTGTGCTGTGCGCTGAGCAGTGTGATGCAGGAGTAGGACACTGCACACATGAGCTACAGTGTTGATTTTGCAATGCATAATGTGCATGTAGACAGGCATTCATTGTGATGTTACGTCTACGACTGTTGTAATGCATTTGGAAATGACTTATTTTGGGCGTGAGATTTTGTTGATCTGTCATTTCATCTGATTCCGGGTCAGGCAGCAGTGTCCGATGCCACTGTACATTTAGGACATGGCAATGTGTACCTTATCATTACTGCATTGGTGTATGGGTATTGCTTGCCATGTCATGTTGATGTTTGGGAGGGTTTGAGTGACATGACAGTGATGGCCATGGCCTGTTTTGCAGGTGTGTATGATGCACACCTTGCATGTCCGGGTCATCCGCTTCTCAGAGCAACTAGCTGGGGGTAGATTTCTCTCCGCAGCAGGGCCCTCCCCCTGGAACAGACTTCCGGCCTGACTTGAACTTGAGGGGAACCATCTCCAGTTCTGGAAGCACCTCAAGACCTTCCTCTTTGCTTCTGCTTACTGTCTGCCTCTCCCTTGCAGAATTCTCCACTGGACCTGCACAGGAGCTGCAACTGGGCCACTCTCACCGACCTCGGTCCCTGGCCCAGCCACTCTCCACTTGCACTGCCTCCCTGGCAACCCCTGCACTGCAGTACTGTCTCTCCATCCCTACAGCCCTCCTGTAACGCTCACCTGATTCCCACAGAGGCGCGGGTCTTGGTAGGAAGGTGTCTGTGACTCGAAAAGTGATGTGCAGGACTCGATTGGCTTCTGGGGTCGAACCTCTTCGCACTGTGTGTCGAACTCGAAGGGTGAGGTTTCTGCAGGTGAAAGAATATGGGTATTAAAGGTCTGGGTTGTTGAATGTCCCTATCTCTCTCTCTTCCCAGCTTGTCTGTAGAGCCCCCCTCCCAGGTCAACGTGCTCACCTTAGATAGGTGAATGCTGGGCTCTCCATCTGCGTCTAGTGCAGGGTACCGTTGCCAGTTCCTTCACTGGTGAAACATTGGCCTCTTGACTTCAGAGGATGGTTACCGTCGTTGTCTGCACGACCGGTAAGTTTCTGGACACCTTTTGTCTTTATAGTCTTTTAATGCGTGGCAGTGAAGCGCCTGGAAATTCGTAAGTATGGCAAGCGCTCTAACTGTCTCTTTCCTTGCAGATTAGTTAGTGTTGAGAGGCGCCGGATTATTTGCAGGCGTTTGATTGCGACGAGCGTAATGGGCGTGAGTAAGTACCTGCTTAATGTCTCTTTCTTTGTCTTTGCAGGCGACGATGCAGAATGAAGAAATCCGGAATTCGCCGCGTGCCGGTAAGTGTAACAATGCTGTTGTCTTTGCAGATGAAGATGCAGCGTGAAGAATCCGGAATGCACAGCGTGCCGGTAAGTATAATAATGATGTTGTCTTTGCAGGTGAAGATGCAGCGTGAAGAATCCGGAATGCACAACGTGCCAGTAAGTATAATTATGCTGTTGATCTTTGCAGGCGAAGGTGCAGCGGGAGACACGGCCGCTGCAAATGGATCAGGTGAGTAAGCACTGCGAGTAAAGTTCGTCTTGCTAACCTGTTGTTTCTGGTCTTTTGCAGGTGCTGATGTTGATCGGGTACAGGAATGGTAAGTATAATTCTTGCAGGTTCAGGATCAAAAGAAGAAAGGCTGGAACAGACTCGGTGAGCGTTCTGCTGCAGATGCAGAATAACGCGAAGCACGTTTCATCAATCGGGTGTGGTTTAAATAGCCTTGGAGTGATGAGGCATCTTCTTCCACGGCCCCGCCTAGGTAAGAAAAGAGTTCCTGCTTCCAGAAGAGTTCCAGTGCTGTATCCAGGGAGTGGAGCTGCCCCACCCAGGTAAGAAAGTAGTCCCTGTTCACCGAGGGCTTCTAAGAGGCTGGTAAGTAAGCAGCATGGTCTGCCGCAGGTAAGTCCACCCAAGCACCTTCACTCCAATGATGAGCCCGGCGCTTCCAGTGCCGGGACCGATGCTTCTGATGAGCCTGGTGCCACCGGCGCCAGGACAAGGTCCAAAAGGTCCCGGTGGGGACCGGCTGGTGCCTAGGATTAGGGTTAGGGGCCTGTTTCCAAGGACGTTGGGCTGATCCTGGCTCCTTGGAAGCAGTGATCATGACAGTACCTCCCCTCAAGGCCCCTCCTAAGTGTGTCTTCTCCGGGGGTTTTGGCTTGTCGGGGTGATTCAGATGGAATCTCTTGACCAGACGAGGTGCGTGGACATGTTCTGAGGGTTTCCAAGACCTTTCCTGGGGACCGTATCCTTTCCAATCAACCAGATAGTATAATTTAGATCTGGAGATTTTGGAGTCTAGGATGTTCTTTACTTCGAATTCGAGTTCTCCGTCTACCAAAACGGGTTCTGGGAGTTCAGTCAATCGGGTTTCTGGTTGTACTGGTTTTAATAAGGAGACATGGAATACTGGATGTATTTTCATATGCGTAGGTAATTCCAATTTGACAGCCACCGGATTAATTATGGCAGATATGAGGTAGGGTCCAAGGTATCTCGGAATGAAGGTGCGGGGTCCTTTTAAAGGCAGGTGCTTAGTGGATAACCAGACCTGATCTCCTACAGCGTAGTGAGGGGCCTCTTTACGGTGCCGATCGGCTGCCTTTTTGAATTGAGCTTTAGCTCTTTTCAGATGGGCAGTGGCTTCCTTAAAAGCACAGGTGATCTCCAAATGCAAGTGATCCACAGCAGGTGCTTCAATTTCTTGGGGAGGATCCAGGTTGGAGGTTCTAGGATGGTGTCCGTATAATAGGAAAAAAGGAGTCTTCCCGGTTCCAGAATGAGTCGAATTGTTGTAAGCGTATTCAGCGATCCAAAGAATGTCCTTCCAGGGGTCTTCTGTTTGTTGGAGCATGCAACGTAGATATTGTTCTAGTGTCTGATTTGTCCTTTTGGTTTGTCCGTCAGTTTGGGGATGGTGACTGGTCGAAAGTCTTACATCAATTTGGGCTAGACGACAGCAACTGCGCCAGAAGTGGGAGATGAATTGACTTCCCCTATCGGAGACTAAAACCGAAGGAAAACCGTGTAAGCGAACGATGTTTGTCAAGAATTCTCGGGCCAATACTGAGGCTGAAGGTAGACCCTTCAGGGGTATGAAGTGAGCCATCTTGGAGAATAGATCCACGACTACTAAGATGGTAGTATATCCCAAGCATGGAGGTAAGTCCGTGATAAAATCCATGGACAGGGTCTGCCATGGACAGGGAGGGATGTCAAGTGGCTGTAATAGGCCAGCTGGTTTCTGCTTTTGACTTTTATTCTGGGCACACCCACCGCAGGAGATTAAAAAGTCTCTAATATCCTTTTTCCACGATGGCCACCAGAAATGTCTTTTAATCTTTTCCAGGGTTTTGGTAATGCCAGGGTGCCCCTCCATTAGAGAATCGTGATAACAGGAGATTACTTGTTTTTGTAGTTTCTCACAGGGCAAGTGCAATCGTCCTCAGAAATATGGTAGGTCTTGGTCTACTGAGAATTCTTTTCCCTTTAATTGCCAGTCCTGCAAATCGGCCGGAGTTAGGGGTGATTTAACCGTGGTCTTGATGTCTTCAAAAGATTGAGTGCTGACCAAACCCAAAATCCTTTGTTCTGGGATTATAGGTATTGGATCTGGATTGATCAAATGTTCATCTACTCCCATCCGGGAGAGGGCATCCGCTTTTCCATTCTTACTGCCTGGTCGATAAGTAATTATAAAGTCAAATTCTGCTAGAAACAGAGCCCAGCGAAGCTGCCTGGAAGACTGAGCTTTGGCTGTCTTTAGATATTGTAAATTGCGGTGGTCAGTCATTACGGTGACTGTGTGTCTGGCTCCTAGAAGATAATGCCGCCAGGCTTTAAAGGCCGATCTGATGGCCAAAAGTTCCTTGTCTGTAATTGAATAGTTGATCTCGGGAGGCGAAAACTTGCGGGACCAAAAGGCAACAGGATGTAGTTGGTTTGTGACCGGATCTCTTTGTGATAATACTGCCCCCATAGCAAGACTAGAAGCATCCGTTTCCATGATGTAAGGAAGTTCTGGGCGAGGATGTTTTAAAACAGGTGCAGAAATGAATTTAGCTTTTAAGTCTTGAAAAGCTTGTTCTGCTTCAGAAGACCACTCAAAACGTTTGTTCTTTTTCAACAGAGCGGTGATGGGCTGGACTATCCGAGAAAATTCAGGAATGAATCTGCGGTAAAAGTTAGCGAATCCTAACATGCTTTGAACTCCTTTTACAGAGGTTGGTGATGGCCACTTGATAATTGCATCAACTTTCTTTGAATCCATATGGACTCCGTTAGGTGACAATATGAATCCCAGGAACTCGACTTCCGTTACGTTGAAAACGCATTTCTCAAGCTTAGCAAAAAGATTATGTTGACGCAATCTCTCGAGAACCTTTTTAACGTGTCTCTGATGTTCTTCTTCAGACGATGAATAGACGAGGATGTCATCAATGTAGACAACAACACACACGTCTATGAGTTCTCTAAGGACATCGTTCATAAAATATTGGAAAGCAGCAGGAGCATTACACAGTCCAAAGGGCATCACTTGATATTCGAACAGCCCGTACTTGGTGCAGAAGGCCGTTTTCCATTCATCGCCCTCTTTTATCCGTACCAAGTGGTAGGCTCCTCTGAGATCCAGCTTTGTGTATATACATGCATCCTTGACTTGGTCCAGGAGTTCAGGGATCAAAGGTAACGGGTATCTGTTTTTACCAGTGATCTGATTCAGGGCGCGGTAATCTATGCAAGTCCTAAGGTCTCCTTCCTTTTTCGGAACGAAGAACAAAGCCGATGAAGCTGGAAATTTTGAAGGACGGATAAACCCATTAGCTAGGTATTGGTCCAGGTACTGTCTGAGGTGAAGGTTCTCTGGCTCGGTGAGGGCATAGATCCTGCTGCAAGGAGGAGTTGTTCCAGGTATCAGATCTATTTGACAGTCGTAAGACCTATGAGGAGGCAGGGTGTTAGCTTGATCCTTCCGGAAGACGTCTTGGAATTCCTGGTATTCGGGAGGTAATTTGGGAACCTCCTCAGAAGAGATCGCCGCCAGTGAAACATCAGGCCGAGGATAACAAGTGGTAAAACACTCTGGAAACTGAACCGTCTTTGCTCGCCAATCGATCTGAGGATTGTGCTTCTCTAACCAAGGGATTCCCAGAATGATCTGGAACTGAGGGGCCTTGATTACATCGAACACGATTCTCTCCCGGTGTCCATCTTGACTCACCAGCATCACTTCTTGGGTGGCATGCGTTACTGGTCCAGAGGCTATCTCTGTGCCATCCACAGTAGTGATGACGTCTTTTACTGCCTTAGGGACAAGGGGTAGATTCATCCTTGATACCATTTCACGGTCCACATAGTTACCGATTGCTCCGCTGTCAATGTAAGCTTCAATTGCATGCAAACGATCCGGACGTTCAGGACTAATGAGGACCATGGGTATCACGAAATGCGAGGTCACGGGACAGATCTTAACGCTCGGCAAGAGGACCTCTACTCTTGTCGGGCGAGGTCGTTTCCCTGCTCAGAATTTGTGGTACAGGTATCCGCGGCTCCTACAGTCTTCTTAGCTGGTTTCACTGGACAGTCCCGAAGAAAGTGTCCTGAGTTTCCGCAATAGAGGCATAATTGCAGCTGCCTTCTTCTTTCCCGCTCTTTCTGGGTTAAAGGTCCTTTCATGCCCCCTATTTGCATGGGTTCCACAGTGTCAGCTCCCTTATTCGAGGTCTGTGGTTTAGAAAACACTCGGGTATCAAATCTGGAACGATCTGCCTTCCTGTTCTGTAGTCTATGGTCCAATTGGACAACTAAGTCAATATAATCAGAACATTCTTGTGGAGGATTCACAACTTGCGCTAGCACATCCTTGAGCTCTCCACGCAGGCCTCTGTAGAAAAGCGTTACTCTATTGTCCTCAGGCCATTGTGTTTCCACTATGAGTCTATTGAAAGAGGCTATATAAGTCAAGAGGTCTTGATTACCCTGTCGTAATGAGAGAAGTTCATTGTCCAAGGCCTGCCCTTGTGCATGTCTTGCGAACAGTTTCTCCATGTTGGACTGGAAGGCCTGAAAATCATGTAAACCCGGATCATTCTGGGTGACTAAAGGGATCGACCAATCTGCAGCGCTGCCACTGAGATAAGAAAGCACGAAAGCCACCTTGGCCTGGTCTGTTGGGAATGCAGCTGGTCGACATAAGAAGTGCAGGTGGCACTGGTTGATGAACACTGCGAATTTCTTTGGATCACCAGAAAAGCGTTCGGGCGGAGCCAAGGGCACATTACCGGGCAGATTGATTTGCACTGGATTTGAAGCTGATGCAGAAGGATAACTCCCTCCTGGAACGGGCAAAGGTGTCTGTCCTGCCTGCGTTTGTAACAACTGCCTAGCAAGGTCCTCTGTTCGCTCCTTGGAAATTATCAGTTCTCTTCTTAGAGAGTTCGTTTCCTGACGAGCTGCATGTACTTCTGCTCTTAATTCCCCGAGCAACTGGGCTAGTTGATCAGTGTCTGAGGTTTCCATTGCGCCTGGGTAGGAGTTTTGTGGTGGGCTTCGCGTTCTGTAACGCTCACCTGATTCCCACGGAGGCGCGGGTCTTGGCAGGAAGGTGTCTGTGACTCGAAAAGTGATGTGCAGGACTCGATTGGCTTCTGGGGTCGAACCTCTTCGCACTGTGTGTTGAACTCGAAGGGTGAGGTTTCTGCAGATGAAAGAATATGGGGATTAAAGGTCTGGGTTGTTGAATGTCCCTATCTCTCTCTCTTCCCAGCTTGCCTGTAGAGCCCCCCTCCCAGGTCAACGTGCTCACCTTAGATAGGTGAATGCTGGGCTCTCCATCTGCGTCAAGTGCAGGGTGCCGTTGCCAGTTCCTTCACTGGTGAAACATTGGCCTCTTGACTTCAGAGGATGGTTACCGTCGTTGTCTGCATGACCGGTAAGTTTCTGGACACCTTTTGTCTTTATAGTGTTTTAATGCATGGCAGTGAAGCGCCTGGAAATTCGTAAGTATGGCAAGCGCTCTAACTGTCTCTTTCCTTGCAAATTAGTTAGTGTTGAGAGGCGCCGGAGTATTTGCAGGCGTTAGATTGCGACGAGCGTAATGGGCGTGAGTAAGTACCTGCTTAATGTCTCTTTCTTTGTCTTTGCAGGCGACGATGCAGAATGAAGAAATCCGGAATTCGCCGCGTGCCGGTAAGTGTAACAATGCTGTTGTCTTTGCAGATGAAGATGCAGCGTGAAGAATCCGGAATGCACAGCGTGCCGGTAAGTATAATAATGATGTTGTCTTTGCAGGTGAAGATGCAGCGTGAAGAATCCGGAATGCACAACGTGCCGGTAAGTATAATTATGCTGTTGATCTTTGCAGGCGAAGGTGCAGCGGGAGACACGGCCGCTGCCGATGGATCAGGTGAGTAAGCACTGCGAGTAAAGTTCGTCTTGCTAACCTGTTGTTTCTGGTCTTTTGCAGGTGCTGATGTTGATCGGGTACAGGAATGGTAAGTATAATTCTTGCAGGTTCAGGATCAAAAGAAGAAAGGCTGGAACAGACTCGGTGAGCGTTCTGCTACAGATGCAGAATAACGCGAAGCACGTTTCATCAATCGGGTGTGGTTTAAATAGCCTTGGAGTGATGAGGCGTCTTCTTCCACGGCCCCGCCTAGGTAAGAAAAGAGTTCCTGCTTCCAGAAGAGTTCCAGTGCTGTATCCAGGGAGTGGAGCTGCCCCACCCAGGTAAGAAAGTAGTCCCTGTTCACCGAGGGCTTCTAAGAGGCTAGTAAGTAAGCAGCATGGTCTGCCGCAGGTAAGTCCACCCAAGCACCTTCACTCCAATGATGAGCCCGGCGCTTCCAGTGCCGGGACCGATGCTTCTGATGAGCCTGGTGCCACCGGCGCCAGGACAAGGTCCAAAAGGTCCCTGTGGGGACCGGCTGGTGCCTAGGATTAGGGTTAGGGGCCTGCTTCCAAGGACGTTGGGCTGATCCTGGCTCCTTGGAAGCAGTGATCATGACACCTCCCTTCCCAGAACTTGTCTGCACTTACCTTTGTAGTTTCCACCAGGCAACCTATGTATTATTTTTTTGGGCTACTTCCCCTGTACTGGACTCCCCCCACCCTTCCCCTTGCACTTTTCCCATCCCCCCTACCCCTGCACTTGCACAATCTCAATGACACCTGGCCTAGTAGTACCGTTCTCTGTGTTCCCTTGTTCCCCCCTCCCTGCCTCATTGCGCCTTGGAATACTTGTGTATGGCCCATAATGTCATATGTCATATGTGTGCTTTTGGTCACACAGGATAGCTTGTGTTTAAGTAGCTAGGGATGCAGACAATGTGGCACTTCCATGGTAACTATCTCAGGGTGGTAGGGTTGTGACAGTTGACTGTCTCTTTGTCATCATCGATTGTCACCTGGTATGTGCCAGGCCTGTGTGCACTCCGCAGGGGTGGGAGTTTAGGTGAAAAATGTGGCCACAAGCTGGGTCCGGGCTTCCTCACCACGTGCCCTGTCCCCTCCCATGGGCAGCGCCTGTGCCTGTGGTTGGGGATGTGGGGGCACCACCATGTCCACCGGGACGCCCTGCCGTGTTGCAACATTGTGCAGGACACATGCTGCCACAATGATCCTGCACACTACTGGTGGTGCATAGAGTAGTTGCCCACCAGAGCGGTCAAGGGAGCGGAAACGTGACTTGAGCACTCCAAATGTGCGCTCCACTATGCCCCTGGTTGCATATGGGCGGCGTTGTATCTTACCTGGGGTGGTGTGGTGGGGTTCCGGATTGGCGTCATCATGTGGTTGCTCAGAGGGTAGGCACTGTCCCCTGGGGAGGTGATAACAGTTGATATTATTAGGGTTTGGATATTTGTCTGTGTGTGACTTGCATGCATGTGCAAGGGCATTTGGACTGACCTAGGAGCCATGTGTCGCCATGCTGCCCAGCTTCCAGGGCCCGGCTCAGGGCGGACATTCTGTATATGAAACTGTCATGGGTGGAGCCAGGGTAGTTTGCATAGAATGAGGTGATGATTCCCTTTGCATCACATACCACCTGTACATTGATGGAATGCCAGTGCTTGCAGTTTAGGTAGATGTGCTCAATGGCCCTAGGTGGACGTAGGGCCACATGAGTGCAATCTATGGCACCGAGCACTTTGGGGAAGTGTGCCACCCTGAAAAAATCCAGGACAACGGCCTGCCTTTCTGCGGGTGTTCTGGGCATGTATATGTGCCTGCGGACTGAGGGGTGCGCTGTCATGATTGCCAGTACCTTGTGTAGGCAGCGTGACTGCGTGGCCTGTGAGACCCCCCCACTATGGCAGTGGTCCGCTGAAATGACCCAGTGGCCAAAAAATGCAGGACATTGAGCTGCTTCTCCAAGGGGCTCAATGCTTGGGAGCAAAGGGTGGGGGATGTGAGGTCATCTTCCCACTCCCTGACCAGGTCTAGGATGATATGGGGTGGAAACCTATACCTGCCATAGACCTGGTCGTCAGGCATCCCAAAAAGGCTTGTCCGTGATGCGAAAATGCGTGCCATGGCTATTCTCCTCCTCCTGCGGTGTCCCACGATCAGTGCAGCGACAAATGGGGCATTCATCGTAGCTGTATATACGCGTTTGTTGTTTGCGCGCACTTTTATGCTGTGCGCGGGGACGGCTCCGCCTGCCTTCGTGTGGGCGGACGCGTTGACGCCGGTGCACGTCTTTTGCCGTGCGCAGGTTTCCCGTATTCGGATACGATCTGAGTGTCATCGCGTGTGATCGGAGGGGAGTGAGCGTACATGCAACTGGCCTGGGTACGTGTGTTTCAGGGTGCGTGGGAAGTTCCACACGCGATTAGCCTGGGTACGTGTGTTCCGGGGTGCCGGGAACTTTCACACACGATTGGTGGAAATCCACATGTGTTCTGTCATCACGTGCAATGAGGGAAACACCTGGCGCGTCACGTCACAGACGCGCTCATGCGCTAAGGGCCTTTGGCCCAATGAAATCGCATATGCGTGCTGCCGTGCATACGCGCATGGGCCCTTTCCTCGTATTACACGCGGACGTGCAGTTTTTCACACGCACTGAAATGCCCATGCACGTCTGAACGCGTCACATCACAGGGGTGCTTGCGCTTGAGGGGCCTTCTGTCCAATGAAAATGCGTATGCGTGCAGACGCGTTTACGCGCTAAGGGCCTTTCCTCGAATTACACACTGACGTGCAGATTTTTCACGTGCCAAATCACTCCGTATCAAGCTGGCCACGCGTAAGCACACGGAAGACCACGCTCCTGCCCAGAAGGCCGAACTACTGCCCCCCAGAGCCCCGAGCCCGCTCCCACCTGCCATCTGCTGCTGCCTGACTGCCTGCTGCCCACGTGCCCTGCCATTTGCTGCCTGCACATCAGCCAGAGGTGCTGTTGCTGTGACCACCCCTGCTGGAACCGAAGACTCCCGACTGGGATTCCATCGCTCCACAGCCCAGCCCCAGGACCCAGTTGCCCACCCACTCCTGCCTCTGGGGTTGTCATGTCGGGGCAAACACCATCTGGGACCACTGACAACCCCCGGCCAGAGAGGCAGAGGGGCACCAGCTTCAGTGCCACCAAAGTTGGTGTCCTGGTGGAGCAAGTCCTGGGAAAGTATGATGCCCTCTTTGGAAGTTCCCGCGCCGACAAGGAAGGACGGACTCGGATCTGGACTGACATCGTGACTGCCATCAACGCGGAGGGGGTGGCAGTCCGCGACTTACAACATGTCAAGAAGCGCTGGGAGGACTTCAGGTCCAGGACCCTGAACAAGGCCCGGCGCCTCTTGAAGGCAGCGGATGCCAAGGGGCGCCGGGGCCACTTGTCGGAAGAACAGATGAGGGTCCTGGAACGCATATCCCCAGTGCTCCACGTCCAGGTCCTTGAGAAGCAGACCCGTCTGGAGTCGAGCGGTGAGTGTACATGCATCCTGATTGTGAGCAGTGCGTGTGGTGATTATTCAGTAGTGTGCAGGTTGCACATCTGTTTGTATGGGGTCGAGTATGGGTGGGGGTGTACAGGGCCGTGGGGCTGACACATGCGAGGGCTGTAATGTGTGAGACATGGATGGTGCTTGTGTGTGTAGGCTTGCATGCCAAATGCAGTTGTGTGGGCACACATGTTTGGATGAATGTGTATGTAAGTAGACATGTCCGTGATGTCACGCATGTATGTTGTTTTTGGCTGCATGTATCAGCACTGTGTACATGTGCATGTGTGTGTATTTGACAAGGGTGCAACAGTGATGCAACATGGATGCATGTGACAGCGGTATGTGGAAGCCTGATTGGCAGATGTGACATGGATGCCCGTCTGAACACTGCGACACTTGGCAGAGGTGTACACATGCATGCAAGTGTGGTGGTGTGTGTACATGTGTGGTGCACTTCCTGTGTTGCATGTGATGTCTGGCTCACCTTTGGCTGCTCATGCAGTTGTATGTGTATGGATGGTGATGGCAGTTGCGATATGGCTGTGGTATGGCTCATGTGTGCGAGTTGTAATGACATGTGTGTTGGGGATTGTGATGGCATGTCTGAGGTTTGCCAATGCCACTCATGTACAACTGTCATGTGTGTATGTGTCCATTGTACAGTGCCCTGATGCCTGTGTTTTGTTTCTCCCTGTCTGCAGCGTCAACTGATGAAGAGGGCGGAGAAGGTGCTGTGGAGCACAGCGGCGGGGATCCCACCGCCAGCCGGAGACGCAAGGCCCGGCTCCCCTCCCATGTTGTCATCTCGTCGGGGAGTGAGGAGTCCGGTGCCGCGTCCCAGGGCGCAGCTGCCGGGGGGAGGTCCAAGAGGCGGAGGTTGGAGTTGGACTCCTCGGCAGCAGAAGGGGCAGCTGGGACCCCACAGGGCCCAACAGGGGAAGATGGCACGGAGTCATCCAGGTTGGTGGGGGGTTTGGTGGAGGAGGAGGCCGTGCAAGCACCAGAGACGGGGTCTGGAGGTGGGGATCCCACTGGTGCTAGTGGTGCAGTGCAGGACCAGGGACAGGAGGCAGCACAGGCCGCCGCGGAGGTGCCTGTGTGCAATCCTGTCCCTGATCCTGTCCCTGCATCATCTTGCACCAGCAGGGATGCCTACGTCCAGACACGTTTTCAGGCAGGGGATGAGCTCACATCAACTGGCCTTCCTCTGCCTGCGGACGTGGCTATCCAGGTCCGGGTTGAGCCTGTCCTGGCTGGTGTGGCGTTGCGTCAACGGGCCATGCGAGGTGACCTGCAGTCTTTTCATGAAGAGACTGCAAGTCATCTCGAATGGCTCGTTGACCACGTCAGCCTGCTGAGAGAGGTCACCCAGGCCGGATTCCTCCGTCTGATGGGGCTTGCTCCGACCCCCTCCTCAACTGGACCCCCTACGCGCCAGTCGTCCTCTGTGCCATCTTCCCACCCATCAGTCACCTGGGTGCCCTGTGGAGCTGCCTCTGACGGTGCGGCCAGGCTGGTGCAGGAGGCATCCCTGCCACAGTCGGGAGTCGGACGTCCAGCAGGGGTGGCCACATCTACGACTGCACCCCAGCCGGCGGAGGATGTGCAGGCAGCAGGAGGCAGTGCACGGGCAGAGGCACAGCAGCAGCAACGTGGTGGGAGCCATGAAGGCTCGGGGCCTTCAACATCGGAGGGGCAGGCATCGGCCGGAGGGCAGGAGGACCCAGGACAGAGAGTGTCTTCCGTGTGGCAGCGGTTGGGCCATGCCATAGATGCGGAGCGGCAGCGGGCGGAAGAGGCACGGCTCACAATGGTCAGGCCGGAGAACTCCATGCGGAGGGCCCTGAGGCGGGCCGAGTGCCTCGAGGCAATCCGCAGGGGTTTGGAGGTGCAGACGTCGACGGCCCTGCGGACCCTCGGGGCCATGGAGGAGGACCGCCTCCGGGACATTGAGGAGGAGTTCGATGATGCCCTGGCCCGGGACATCCACAAGTGAGCCGTGAAACTAGCCCGCTGCCCTTGTACATAGTTATGTAGGTAGTGTTAGGTTTCATTTTTGTTTTTATTTTATTTGGACCTTTCGGACATTGGCCACATTTTTGTATATAGTTTATTTTATTAGTTAGTGTAGTTAGATAGGTTTCCTTTATTTTGTTGGGATAATGGACCCTCGCTTGTTCCCATGTACATAGTTCACAGTTGGATTGTATTTTTTTTTTACTTTTTAACCATGGAGCAATGGCTTTCTTTTTTATTTCCCATTGGATTTTGTTTTGTGGACATTGACTTTGGACAACATTACTTTGGAATTTTATTTTTGGTTTTGCTTTTTTTAACGGACATGTTTCTTTTCATTTTTGTACATTCACGTTTCTGTTTCTTCATTTTTTATTCTATTTATGTTTCCTTTAATATATATTTTTTTTGGTGAACTTCAATGTGTGGTATCTTTCATGCATTTCATGATATGTGTTTTGAGATTCACTGACACCCATTGGGTGTATGTGAGGGAAATGTGTTTGTTTGTTTCGGAACTTGCAATTGGTGTTCTGTGATGTAATTGCAAATTATGAGTGGGTGGATGCAATACTCAGGTAGGTGTTTTGCATTTGGAGGCTTACCATAGGGACCAGGGATCTAGATTGTGATGACATGTTGGCTGGGGAACATGAGTTGCACATGGGTGGGGGCCTGCTAGCAGGTGCCCCTGCACTGCTGGGGGGTGGTGGGAGACATGGGTGGGGGCCTGGTGGAGGCTGCCCCTGGTGACTGGGGGGTGGGGGTACTGGGAGACATGGGTGGGGGCCTGGTGGAGGCTGCCCCTGGTGACTGGGGGGTGGGGGTGGTGGGAGACATGGGTGGGGGCCTGGTGGCAGGTGCCCCACAGTGCTGGGGGGTGGGGGTGGTGGGGAACATGAGTTGGACATGGGTGGGGGCCTGGTGGCAGGTGCCCCACAGTGCTGTGGGGTGGGGGGGGGGGTGGGGAACATGAGTTGGACATGGGTGGGGGCCTGCTGGCAGGTGCCCCACAGTGCTGGGGGGTGGGGGGGTGGGGAACATGAGTTGGACATGGGTGGGGGCCTGGTGGAGGGTGCCCCTGTACTGCTGGGGGGTGGGGTGGTGGGAGACATGGGTGGGGGCCTGGTGGAGGGTGCCCCTGGTGGCTGGGGGTGCAGGGGGACATGTGTTGCTGGGCAGTAGTGCAAGTTGACATGTGGGTTGGCTGGGGGGCATGGCCATGGTGGATGGGGTGCCTGCAGGACATGTGCAGGGTAGGCCCTTGTGCAATTCACGTGTGGTGCTCCCCGCCCACCCCTGTAATACACGTAGCCTGATGGAATCGCGTGTGGAACTTCCCACGCACCCCTGTAATATGCGTACCCTGCTCGCACGGGCCCAATTGCATGTGGAAATTCCTGCGCACCCCTGAAATACACGTATCCTGATGGAATCACGTGTGGAACTTCCCGCGCACCCCTGGAATACACGTACCCTGCTGAAATCGCGTGTGCAACTTGCCCCGCACCCCGAAATACACGTACCCTGCTGAAATCGCGTGTGGCACTTCCCGCGCACCCCTGAGATACACGTACCCTGCTCGCACGGGCCCAATCGCGTGTGGAAATTCCCACGCACCCCTGAAATGCACGTACCATGCTGAAATCGCGTGTGGAACTTCCCCCGCACCCTGAAATACACGTACCCTGCTGAAATCGCGTGTGGTACTTCCCGCGCACCCCTGAGATACGCGTACCCTGCTCGCACGGGCCCAATCACGTGTGGAAATTCCTGCGCACCCCTGAAATGCACGTACCATGCTGAAATCGCGTGTGGAACTTCCCCCGCACCCCGAAATACACGTACCCTGCTGAAATCGCATGTGGCACTTCCACGCACCCTTGAGATACGCGTACCCTGCTCGCACGGGCCCAATCCCGTGTGGAACTTCCCGCGCACCCCTGGAATACACGTACCCTGCTGAAATCGCGTGTGAAACTTGCCCCGCACCCCGAAATACACGTACCCTGCTGAAATCGCGTGTGGCACTTCCGCGCACCCCTGAGATACGCGTACCCTGCTCGCATGGGCCCAATCGCGTGTGGAAATTCCCACGCACCCCTGAAATGCACGTACCATGCTGAAATCGGGTGTGGAACTTCCCCCGCACCCTGAAATACACATACCCTGCTGAAATCGCGTGTGGCACTTCCCGTGCACCCCTGAGATACGCGTACCCTGCTCGCACTGGCCCAATCGCGTGTGGAAATTCCTGCACACCCCTGAAATGCACGTACCATGCTGAAATCGCGTGTGGAACTTCCCCCGCACCCCGAAATACACGTACCCTGCTGAAATCGCGTGTGGCACTTCCACGCACCCTTGAGATACGCATACCCTGCTCGCACGGGCCCAATCGCGTGTGGAAATTCCTGCGCACCCCGAAATACACGTACCCTGCTGAAATCGCATGTGGAACTTCTCGCACACCCCTGAAATACACGTACCCTGCGGAAATCACGTGTGGAACTTCCCGCGCACCCCTGAAATACGCGTACCCTGCTCGCACAGGGCCAATCGCGTGTGGTACTTCCGGCGCAACCCAGTGATACACGTAGCCCGCTTGCCGTGCTGGTACAGGGTTAGCGCAGCCCTTTGCACTGGATTGGGTATATTGATGGCTTTTCCCTGCGCGAGAGGCGTTCTTGGGGGCGTAACTGGCGCTGCTGCAGGGTCGCTGCGCCACTGTGCGCCACGGCTGGTTTTGGTGGCTGGAATCCATGAATACGCTGTGCGCGGAAATGGATTTTAGCGCACGCAGCTGGCACAGGGATTCGCACGTGCACACTGTGCGCCAGCCGCGTGCGCCACTTGTGCGCTGAATTCTATGAATTACCCCCCAAATGTCAACTAGCTCGCAACTGGCCAAACCCACAACCAAGGCAACCACCTAGACCTTATTTTCACTGTCATGCCGGCCATACATTACAGTATGCCCCTTGGCTTGTCTGATCACCTCACCATTCCCTTCACCATCGACTGCTGTGTCCAGACCTGCCAGACACAACGGAAGACTATCAAACAGGCATTTTGCTTCTTCAAAGACTTCCCTGTAGAACCACTCATTGTTGACGTCTCCAACCTCACCTCAACCGTTCAGTTCAAGGACTGCGAGAACATGCTAGAAGTTCCTAAGCGGCACCTAATAGCTCAAACTAAAAATGATACAGTCGACATTTAGGAAGTCAAACATATTGGTTAATGTACTTTTGCCCTAAAAGAAATGCCCAATGTGTCCACTTTGTAATGTTTGCCAGATAGCAGAGCCCCTGTTTCCTTGTTGGCGTATTTGTGTTGTAATTTCTATGACCAGCACCTGTCAAGCATGGTCCAGAAATCGCCATGGTTAATGTGCATACCCAGAAGTCCTTGCCTGGACTAAACATTCTGGGTTTGTTCCTGTAATTCTTATTTTTTTTGTTTTTGCGCATAATGAATTAGAAAGGATTCAATGGAGAGAGATGAGTGTAGCGCCAGCCTAACGTTGACATTTTTCAGCATCAGTGCTACATAGTCATCTTGCTTGTATTATTTTTAAAAGTTTTGTTCTGTACAATACTCTTGCATGAGCTAACTGCAACGCCCAAAGAGTGGTTTTAGTCATTGAGTGCTCATGTAACCCCAAATACATTCGCGTTGCCATTAGAACGGCAACACCATGTATAAAAGAGCAGTGAAGCTGTATGTGCATACGACCCTCATGTCACCACTTGCCAATCAGATTCCAAGAGCAGGACACACCGAGGGTCATCTTTTTTGCAAATGAGCATGCTGAGACAAAACAATTAGCTTTGGAAAAACATCTCATCCTGAAAACCTACAGCCACTTGACATGATTACATTGGGATGCTTTTGCTGTGAAGTACTGCTAGGTACAATTGTCTCAATGTTAATGCATATGTTAATGCATACGTTACATATCTTTTCAGAATGTATGATGCATTTCCATTTTAATCCTGGTTACATAACTGAATATACTGCATCAGATTGTGTACGTTGTGCATGGAGACGCAGGATATTGGGTGTGCATGACTGTTCCACGTGGGTAAGAGAGATTGTGGTTGTGGTTGTGTGTGTCAAGGTGTGCAAACTACTCAATTTACGTTTACACATGCCATTATCAATGTGCAGCCATCTTTACCAAAATTAAGTTCTTCTGTGGACTGAACAAAATCAAATATGATATCTGTCTAGGAATACAATTCGGTGTCTCAAAATATCAATGTGTACACAACATCCAACTCCATGCCGCTATATCTTCGTGGATCTATCTGATGCTCAATTATGAAATATGGCGCACAATCATTTGCAATAGCCTTTCTTTCTCCATGGGTGTTCTTCTGCTACCAGTCCCAATAAATAATTTTGCAAATAGGGCACAGAGGAGCTCGTTTTATATAATTTCATAATTTGAGGCTGGTTCCTGGTACGTTTACACTCAAGCGCAGCCAGTACCACACTGCACCATTTTTGTCATTTGCACAGTGGAGTGCAAATGTTCAGGCGAAAAGCCAATGGACATGCGTGTATGCTGCCTTTGCCCCTGCACATTTGCACTATGCCGTGCAAATAAGTAAACGTAGCCTACCATGTGCACATGACAGGCAGCGTTTACAATTTCAATTAAACCCTGACTACCGTGCCGGCATGGTAGGCAGCGTTTAATTTTAATTGTAAAATGCTGCCTGTCAAGAATGCATGACAGGCAGCATGTACAATGGATCCCTATGGGGTCCACCTGCTTTATGCTGGTGCACAAAGCTGGCAGACCCCATAGGGATCTCCAGCATTTGAGCCGGCATGAAAATGCATGCAGGTGCAAATGCTGGAGGATTTTTATGGTGGAGTGGACGGAAGGTGATGGAAATGCAAGTTGCGTTCCACCACTCCTCTCTGCCATCCAAATGATTGAAAATTGGGTGTGACATTAATGGAAGGCGTAAAAGCCTTGCTCAAGGCGTCTACGCCTTACAAGACGTTGCACCCCTATGGAAAATGAGCTCCAGAGTCTCCTACTGTACCATCTCATGGGCTCTCAGATAAATATTGCCTACAAGTAGGCTCAAGAGTAAGGGGTGTGCATACAGAGTCCGGGCATGTTGGTGTCACAAACTCTGCCCCTTTTCTTTTCTTATTCTTTAACTTAAAATGGCCTCAGCCCTCATAGCTATACCTTCAATGGTTGTTTGAACTGTGAAAAACACAAGTGTTCAACTTGCAGATAGCTTTTTTCCATTGATAAGTTCTATGTTTGGGTGCTATAATATAGCATATACGTTCTGTTGACCATACTCTCAAGTGTATTCCCACAATGTATGTTTGTTATTATTTTCATTATGTATGCACATTTTAGAATTAAGAAGAAAAAATAACGTTTAAAAATCTACTTTAATTTGTGTTAAAATATCAGAATAAGTATTGTCACAGGCCAAACAGTTGGATTGTGACATTATAGCAGTACCCTGTAGAAGGTCCACTCTGTGGTTGTTGGATGCTATTTTGTAGGATTTATGTACACATTGTAGGGTGATCTTACTGTGCTGCGCATGTGCAGTCATACAAATGAACTATAGGAAAGGATCTCACTTACAGAGCAAAGTTGAAAGCTATCATTCCTACATTCCTAAGGAGAGTATTGCTACCTCTGTCAATGGACAAATGATAATGGTTCATTATAAGGAAAAATTGTGAGATTGAGGAAATTGATTTCTTTATTATTGAGGTGCTGGTAAATATTGAATGGTGTCTAGCAAAGAAAAAAAGGCTAAGGCTGACATTTTGCTGCCTTCCTGAACGACCAAGATGCCATCTGTGTATGATCTCCATGTGGCTATTTGATGCAACAACGTGTCTTTAGTGCAGTATATGTGTTTCTCTTTAAATATTTCAGAACACACAGTCGCTATATAAGAAACTATTGTGGCTCCCAAGGCTGTAAACTGTATTTGTACCTGGGGAAGGCCGCTCAGCCAATCACGTAGCTGGGACAGCGGGAGAGAATACACAGTGTACACCCGCTGTATCCAGCGACCCAATGCCCTTCCCCAGGAAGCACCATCTTTTTATTTTATGTGGGGAGGCAACAGGGAGCCTCTCCTTGTTGCCTCCTCACCCCCAAATCAAAACAAAATCCTTCCCCACACCCCGTCCCCATTTACCTGCTGGACCGGAGCTTTGTGCACAGGTCCTGGCGAACCTCATAGAAATGGAAAAGAGACTTAGTACCTTTTCCATTGGTAGTGGCCATTTTTTTTTTCCTCTCGAGATTGGCGTTGCGCAATAAACGCAGCCAATCTCCTGAGAAAAGAAAAACACAATTTGCACCGCGAGAAAATCCCGGTTTGTGAATAGCAGTCATGCCCCACCAGAGGGGCGTACAAGCCGGTAATTTCTGTCAGTCCTCGCAGAAGCCCTCGCTTTACTCGGGCCTGCCTAGGCTTCGGCTGGCGAGCAGCTATCCGCCATGTATGCCTGCTTCCTGGGGTGTGATTGCTACAGTAGATCAAATAGTTTGATGAAGCAAAGGAAATTCTCTTTAAGTGTAGGTTTGGTACACCATGTTACAACATTCGTAGTCTTTTTTATCTCATCACTGTGGCTGGCACTTGGGTGTTGCTTGACTATGTCAAACTAAGACACTATACGTTTTCATGCTTTGCTTATTATCCAATAAATAAAGAGCTCTGAATATACTGTTTTCCCAAGATCACAATGCACTACTTGCCACAGTTACATATGGCCCACTCCCCACAAATTGATCTTATGGTACTGCCTGTCAAGCTATGATTTAAATGTAACAAGAGATTGCACGTTTTGTTGCAAAAATAAGTTGTTATATCTGAGCTGTGATGTTCCTTTATCTAATACAACTATTACTATAATTGATTGTTTATAGGTTGAGAATGTTTGCGACTCAAGAATGAATTACATTGCTGTTTAACTTAGCCAACGCCGTGTTCTCGATCAAACTTGCAGCACGCAGTTTCAAAACTACAACATGAAAAGTCAGCTCTAGCTTGCTTAATGATTTGTGTATATTCAAAAGTGATTGTTGTTCTTTCATGATCTTTTATTGTTTTTATGGCATGGGTGAAGTGCTGGCTACAGTTAAAAATGTATGCCTTGTATCTTTTGGCTTAGTAGTTGTGTTCCTATTTCATGCTTGAAAAAAAAACATACGGAATAAAGATGTGTTGGGTGTTTTTATTCCTGTCTTTCTTTCTTTGTAAATTTTAGCGGTCAATTAACCAGAAGTGAATCACATTTTATTGTAACACTCCATGGACTTGAAAGGCCATAACTTATGCTCTGAAGGGCTGTTTCTGACCTGTGGTACATAAATTGTGCACGATATGTATTAGTTTGTGATAATCTATGATTATATTATATGCCACAGTTCAAAGTTAAAACGCACACAGCAATGATGTTCTCCTACAAATGCGGGATTTATTCTTGTTTGGTTATATTTGAATTTTTGTTTACACTCTATCACCTTTTTTGGATGTGCCTGTTTCAATACACTAACATCTTTTTCATTAATGTTGCCATACATTATCTACTGATTCATTTGTTGATATTGACAGAGCCTTTGCGAAAGACTGCATCAGTCGAAACACGTGCCGGCTCAAACCCAATACTACTGCTTGAATATTAGTAATAAAGAAGTCTTTTCACTAAGAACCATCATTGTCAGGAATATTATTATAACAAGGGATTTAGCGCATGTCTGCAGCAACCCACATTCTCAAATATACTGAACGTAAGAAGAACAGCAAAAATGTGCCTTTTATTTCCTGAAGATAAATGGGTAGGGGGATTGCCCATGGTGGTGAGCAAAGCGAAAAGGGAACGAGGCGGATAATTGACAAAATAGATCATTTCTGATTTTGAAATACTAGAAAAAGGAGGATTTGTGCCAGGCACATGTCTATCCCGGGTCAATTTCTCGGAAACAAAGTGATTTCGGAACTAAAGAAGCTTAAAGAGCCAACAAAAATTCAAGAGCAATTGACCTCACCTGGACAAAAAAACAGTTCATTACTCTCACCCAGCCACATTTTGTATTTGATTTGTTTCCAAATTAGTACTTTCCTAACTTGTTTAAGCACTAAACAGCCCAGGAATGTTAATCTCTACCTGTGAATGTCTGTAACTATTATTCCCCTAATGCTTTGCATCCACCCTTTCCTTCCCCACAACCCATTTTCCACTGACATTTTCCCAGTGCCTCAAAATGAGTAGTTTCACATGGTTGGTGCTATATAAATCACCGATAGAATAAAATGTGTTGTTTCTGAAAAAAAATGGTGTGCCTTTCTGTGTTGGGGTAAGTGCCCATGTGTACACCAAAGATTGTTGTGGTGGCAACATATATGGATATTCACTTGATACCTGCCTTTCGTAACGCATTCAAGGAGGTGCAACGATTTTATTTCCCTGATAAAAGAGGATAGACACATAGGTATTGTACACTTGTCATTATGTATTAAGGAATACTCATCTGCAGCACTCACCGTGAACATTGTGATCCCAATGCCAGTAAATGAGGTCTGGCAGCACCTATCATAGTGCAAAATGAGGTCATATAAGTCTGTGAATGAGTGTAAATACAACACTGTTATTTAAGATGAGATCATGCAGGAGCAGAAATGAGTTTTACCACTTCCCAGTGATGTGCAGACAATGAGGTGAGCAATAGGGCTCTCAAAACATAATTGAAAGAGTAAATTGCTCAAGGAAACCATTTTCAAATAATGACTGTGGAATCCGCTTGCTTTTAGCATTAGCATTTGCTTAAACCAAGCAGTTTGCATAGTAATCCAATGCTTAACGCTAGCATGACATGTTCTTGCTGGTGTTGTTATGCTAGCTTTAATGCATTTTGTCGGGAAGTGCGGATGGGGAAGGCGTAAATGTAATTTACGTTCAATGTACCAGTTCCACCTAATCAAAAAAAAGCAGAATCGCATGGCTAAGAAAACGTTTTTTTAGACGCCTTGTCTTCTTCACCTTTTTTCCAATGGGGGGGAGGAGAGGTGGATGAAGGTGAGCCACAGAGTATCTGTGTCTAGTGCCCATTTACTGTCTATAGTGTACTGCGGGCTTTAGGTGAGTTGCCTATTGTTCCATTCATGTGTGTGACCTGTGGTAGAAAGGGATGCAGAGCCGTCTTTCAGACATGAATAGAGAGAACATGACCCACACCTTCATTCAATGAATGTACCAGTTACATAAAAGGACATACACAAAAGAATAGAACACCATTTTGTCCCCTCTGGAAATTGACAATAAAGTGCCATCCCAAAAAGAGAGCTCAAAATCTCACTAGCTAAACATGGCAGATCACATATTCGCTTGTGTGGTACATATTTTAACATGATGATGGTGGAGTTACATATGGTACAGTTTGGTTAAGTGGTGCACCCGTTTTCTAATAATGCTGACCTTGTTGTTAATGGTGCTATACAAAAGGGGCTAGAAATGCGCATAAGTGAAATAATGACAAAGGCAGGGAGTAGATCCCTTCATGAAGCCAGATGCTACCTGTGGGCTGAGTGTGGACTCTACTGTGTTAACACGGGTTAACCTGCTCTGGGGTGTGTTAGTTGAGAGATAATAGGATAGTTGTGGACGCATTGGGGTGGGGTGAAGGTGTTAAAAGGAAGAGGATAGATGGAGAATCTGTGTTTAGTGTGCTAGACCTTGTGGGTCATTTGCTGTGCAGTGTATGTGGTTGTAAAAGGTTGGTAGATTTAGCAGTGAATAATCAGTGAGGGACTCATGCATGGGATGGGCATATATATCGTTCCTCTTTGGTGATTTCGTAGGAGTGTTCATGGCTCGTTTTCTTTGTTTCAGCAGATTTTGCGCCTTTGTCAAGGGTTATACTGATTTGGGCATATACTAATTTGGACATGTGGTCTCTTGCAAGCGTTAAGGGTTGAGGCGTATGGAAGCCAGGGAGAATCGTTAAGTTAGTAGTTTGCGTTAATTGTTGTGTATTCAGTTAGCTTTTGCTGAGAAGCCACGTTCTGAGTTGTTTCCTGAATGTCTGGTGGCTTGCTTTCATGCAGAGATGTTTGGGTAGGGAATTTCAAAGTTAAGTAGCTAACAATGAGAACGATAATCCCCCTTATCTTTTTCTCATGAAACGGGGGACATGGATTAGAGATGTGTTTCTTGATGTGAGAGACCTAGAGGTGTGCAGGGTTGAAAGATCCTTATGAAACAAGGTAGGCACTTTACATGGTAAACATGAAGGGTAAGGCATAGGGATTTGAAGTGTACCCTTTTTTTGAAGGGGTTCCAATGCAGTATTCAGAGTGCTGGGGTGTCGTGTTCAAACCTGTCCATTCCAATGAGTCATCTTGTTTCTGTGTTTTGTGCCCTTTGTAACATTTCCATTAGGCTATCTGAGAGACTATATGAAGTCTGTTTGATGAATCCATTCTTATTAGGACAAGTGATGTCACGGACATGTCCTGGGGGTGAGGCGAAAGGTATGATAGCTTGCAGCGTACCATGCAGAAATTGTAGAAACCTCTTCTAGCCAGCGCTCTAATTTGTTGTACTAGCTTCAGGCTATCATTCATTGCTATTAAAAGGTTCCTTATTGTTGCAAAGGGTGATGAACATGAGGAAAGTTAATGGAGGAAATGGTTTATAGAGTTGCACTGCAAAGCATTTGTTTGGATTTGTAAGCATTGTGTTTTAGTCTATGTGTTGTCATTGATGCATCAATGTGTGTGAGATATATTCTTTTAGGTCAGGTCAGTAGTTGAAAGGTTGTTTGCCAGTTGGTAGATCATTTTGGTGTCATCTACATAGTTGTAGCAGATGAGTCCGGAGTGGCTGATGAGATCTAGTATCAGAGTCATGTAGGTGTTAAAAAGAAGAGGAGACAGTGTGGTGCTTTGGGGAAACTACAATCAAATCGGTGGTTTGCAGATCTGCATAGGGTCTTAATCTGGTTGCAAGTCTGTTATTAAAGAAGGAGATTATCCAGCATAGAGTCATTCACTTGAATCCAATGCCTCCCAATCTTTTTAGAAGTACCTATTGAATAATGGTGTCAACGTCTGCTGAGAAGGTTAAGAGCACTTTTGGAATTGCAATCTGTGTTGTTCCTTAGTTTGTTCCATATTAATTAAAGTGTTGATTCAAGTCCCACATTTGTCTGAAACCATGACGTGAAGCAGGTTATTAGATTCAATTAACTCTTACAGTTGTCAGCATATGAATCTGCCTGTGGAGTAGTCAGCCCTTTTGTTGAGCAGGAATGCCCAGACCCATTATCATTCACTTTGATAAATGCTTAAGACTAAATTACTTGAGACAAGACCCAAGTTTTTACAAATTACAAAATAAATGCACTCAAATGCCAATACTTTGCCACCAAAACCCCAAATGCATTGGCTTACATTTTTTAGGCTAATTTGAATGTCACCAATTTTAGTATCTGGTTGATCATTATTTACGATTTAAAATAAGATGATCCCAGGGGCAGGTCATTGACCCTTTGCCTGGGAAGGGCATTCAGACCTCATGTGTCATGACACTGCATCTTTGCCTTTGCTGGTGCTGTTTTAAGACCAACTGAGTGTTGTCAACCATTACCAGAGATGACCCCAAATCACCATTCAACCTCTACTTGCACAAATCTGTATTTCCGGAAATATAGACTACCATTCCTGTAATGCACCTTCTAGATATCTGGGAAACCTGGCAGCCTAATTTAGAAACTCTTTTGGAATCACAATTGGATGCACACAGCTTTCACCATGAAAAGAAGAAGGTAAGCACATTTCAGTGCTCTGAAACACTGAAAATGCCACTGTAGTTACTCTGTTGTTCTATTTCTCTTATTCAGCTTACCTCTTACATTTTTCTGTCCTTTGTACAATTTAACTCACTTTCCTGCTCCGGGCCGCTATAAAACTGTGCATTTCTTTCGCTCCGCTTCAGTCAAACACACGCTCCTGAGTTTCTCCGGAGTTTTTCTCACTCACCGGGCAGCGTCATATTGAGAAGGGGTCTCTCTAGATTCACAGGATTGAGGTCAGGGTCTCAATCCCTGCCCCGCAGACAGCCTTTGGACCGGCACATGTCCCAAGGAAACAAGCATTTTGCCTAATGCCACCAGCAGGACACATGCTGTCTTACTCCCGCTCCTTGAAGGCACGGCTCCCTAGCCACACTGCATCCCCTCACAAACACTGGGCCATCTTCTCAGCATGCCATTCTCCTCCAGGCTTCCACTCCTGCTGCTCTCTGCTCCATGGTTCTTGGGTCCGAACAGCATCCCCAGCTCGCTCGCCTCCTCATGAAAAACCACACCTTTTATAGTTGAAAAAACAGTCAAGTCGAGTCAGGTGTGAATGGTCATTATTAAATGCCTGACCCTGCCTGACTCTATTAGTGGGACAATTCAAGTTATTTCTATATCAGGTTTTCCTTACTTTCCCCATGTTGTTTTGATGGGCAATATTTACTGCTCTTAGTTGCATCCTCCTCATCTCAGTATTTGTTGGAAATGGTGAGGGGCATATGGGGTGAGAGCGAAAATACTTCACGATGCCAGAGGGAGAGTGAGTTGGGGTATTATTGGGAACGGGGCATACCATGTCTAGCCCTTGGGTATCCTCCGCCCAATCCCTCATGACCCTCCACTCAGGTGATCCTCCCTCGCTTGTCTACCACAGGATTCGGGATCCAAAAGCGATGGCCCTTCCCTGGCTACCTGAATGGAAGATTCTAAGGGAGTAAGTGGGAGAATACCATCAGGTTTCTCACAATTCCTTTGTACAGTGATTGGCCCTATACATTTGTCTCATTCTACCTGTTGTCTATAGTTTCATGTAACAGGGGGATTGCTGTTCCGGCAGAGGGCATCTACTGTATGTTCCAACTGGACTCACATACGCTTGTCTTGTGTAAGTACACTTTATCTCTAATGACAATTGCATGATTCTAGCTAGAGCTCTTGCTCTATCTAGACTTGATTACTGCAACGCCTTATATATCAGGGCCAACAAACACATCATACACAGAATTCAAATTCACCAAATAACGCCCTGAGAGCAGCCTTTGGTATCCCTAGATGAGCACACATTTCTAAAATAAGGCGCAATAACAACTGGTTGTCTACCCAAGATAAAATACTACTGAAGGTAGCCTCCCTCACTCACAAAGCCCTCAACAACATGGCTCCTCCCTACCTAACTGACAGATTTGTAGAAAGAAAATCCTCCAGACCCGCAAGAATCTCCAATGCCAACATACTTAACATTCCTAGATTTAAACTCACCAAGGCTGGAGGCGCCAGATTCCCCGTCCGGGCGCCCCAAGTATGGAACTCACTGCCCCACATTATACGTGAGGAGAAATCTTACCCGAAATTCAGATCCATTTACATTAACCATCTGAAACAATTGGTCAGCTAGCCAGCACTACTTACCCCCCACTATCCTGCTGATATACTTCCTGCAAACTGTTTAATATCCTGTATATAATTCACTGTACTAGTGATACAACTTGTATATATTGTTAATTACATTTGTAACTACGTAACTATGTAACCTATGCCTCGCATATCCTGTACTGCTACGCCCTATTACTCTCAGGTCTGGTGCGCATTATAAATGAATAAAACAAACAAACACACAAATGCCATGGTTTTCCCTTAGGGTCGAGAGAAAGAAGCCACTCTTGGTGAACCTCTCCGTTGGACATGGAGGGTATCTGTTAGAGTAACTTGCACAGAGGCGCTGAGCTTCCCTTATTTATGTGGGCAGTCCCAATTCCGACTAGTTTACAGCTGTAGAAGGGCTCCACTTTGTTTGTCCAGTACATTTTTCCCATGCCTTTGTGTTCACCATAGTGATCTGCCTTTTCCTCTTGCTCCATTGTTCGTATTACCTTGTCTGTTCTTCTTTCTTGTTCACCTTACTGCTGCACTTTGCCTGACACTTTATCTCAGCACTACAGTTCCCAAACTTAGTCAGAGTGCTCTATACACCTCTGACATTGCGTAGAGTGTGTCTCTTCCATTACATTGCCTAATAAAATGATCTCCTTGTTCAATAGAATGCCTTTCTCAGCAGATGGTGTACACTGATAAAGTAAGTCAGGTCCACACTAATGAATAATACAAAGTCAGTTTTAAATGTGCAACTAAAATAACCATGCTATGGAGTAGGCTTTAAAGAATATTTGATGTTATGTGAAAGAGAAACATGGTAAATTATGCAACTTGAATTGTAGTATTCCACAAGGCAATGTTACACAGTCATGTATTACAAATCATCTAATCGAAGTTGATTTCCAGCTATAACTTCAGGACCATTGGTCTGATTCAAAAACTGGAGATAGATGTATGTATATTAGAGAAACACGGATAACATACCTATATAAATAATATATAAAAATGTATGATGTATAAATAATTAGCATATTTAATTACCCTATAATGCATGAAGTGAAAGGAATACATATGATATCTCCAGATTCAGAATATTATTTCAAATCCGAATAATTTTCAATTATATCACATGGCAATGTAGAGAATTGTAAGAAAAATGAATATTCCAGTCTACGTTTTATTCCTCATTCCTGAGGACAGTGATTGCTCATAGTTGACCCATCCTCTTAGGATTTAGATGATTCCATGGGCTAATGGAAGTAAGGAGGAGGACCCTCAAAGGTGTAAGAATGTGCAGAGACCTTATTGGAGGCTCTATCCAATCTAAAAAGGCTACATCAAACCATTCTGCATGGGGGGATTTTGTGGGGTATCTAAACACAAACACAAGAGGAAGAGAGATTTTTGGGGAAAAGGCAATTTCAGAGGTGGGCCAATTATGGCTCCTTACCGTACTTTCTGTAAGTGTGTCATGAGGGTGGCCAACCCAGAAGCCACCTTGGTCTTTGATGGTACAGTGGCCCAGGTGACCTACAGGACAGTAAGTCCCTGGAGAAAAGACAATAGGCAAAAAACCCAGAACACCATAGAATGGGTGGCTTTCTGATGGATGGATCGCTGGATGGAGACTCCTTGCATATAAGCTGGCATGGAGGCAAGAAGCTCGAGGGCATGGATGAAGACAAAGAGGGCTAGGGATCGGAGACTGAAGGGAATGTTTGGAAGGAAGGGGAGGAAGCATGGGATCCGGACAACAGCATACAGGATCAGAGGAATTTGAGGCAAACAGCAAAATAGAATTCTGGAGCAGTGGGGCTCCTTAAAAGGATCAGCCAGCCACCAAACAGAAACAGTACAGGCTGCACTGACATGACATCAGACGTGGGTCATCATAGTATTGTGTGATGAATACTGCAGAGTCATCACTGAAACCCCCATTGATGAGCTCCTCCCACATGGCCAGGTGACAGCAGCTGATACCTGATTCTGACCCTGGGGGTGGTATTATGAGGGATGATTATGTGGGAGAGGATGACTGCTGGTAGGAGGTGATGACTTGTTTGTGTCATGAGCACTGCTCGCGAGAAGCCAAGTCAAGCCCAGCATCCCCGGAAGCAGGCTCACGACCCTCGTCCCCGGCTCCAGCAAACCCCTATTGGGCCCTTTGGACCATGTCCTGGCGCCTCTGACGCCAGGCCCATAAGGAACCTCAGTCCCGGCGCCAGGGGCGCCGGGCTCATAATTCTTGCAAAGGTGCTTGGGTGGACCTACCTGTAGCAGACCATGCTGCATACTCACCTTTGCAAATGCTGGCAGGATGAAGTCCCCAGCCTTCTGCTGGGAGGAACTATTCCCTGAACTGGGACTACTTTCTTACCTGGGTGGGGCTGGTGCCACTCCTTAGCTCTGGAACACAGGAACTCTTTTACCTGGGCGAGGCTGAGGAAGAAGACACCCAATCACTCCAACACTATTTAAACCACACCCAATTGGGAAAACGTGCTTCGCGTTATTCTGCATCTGCAGCAGGACGCTCACCGAGTCAGCTCCAGCATTCCAGTGACATCTCCAGCTTCAGCTCAGCAACCTGTGGAAGAAAGACACGAGAACTATACTTACCATCCAGGAATTCAGACACCGGCAGAATCTGCAAGCAAAAGAAACATAAGGTTAGCAAGTTGCAACACGTTCGCAGCCGCGCTCGCTTACCTGATCCATCTGTGCTTTCACGGATTCTTCGCGGCCTTCTCTTCAGCAGCCTAACGGCACCTGTAAAGACAAAGAACATTGTTAAGTAGGAATCGGGTGAAGGCGGCCCCATTTACTTTTCTTACCTGCTTTTGTGCGCATATTACAATCTCTTCAACCGCAGCAGCCCGGCACCTGAAAACAAGAAAAGACATTATTTAAGTGCCATTAAAGACTGCAAGAAAGCCTAACACTTACGTGTTTCCCCACGTGCATCCGCGACTGGGAAAACGCCTGCAAGGTCCCGACACCTGCAAATAAGAAAAGAACATTGTTAGAGGTGCTATAATAAGGTCACAGATCATTATACTCACGTACTTCGCACGTGCAACGGCAACGGACGAACAACGCCCGCAACATCTTAAGACCTGAAAACAGAAAACAAGGGACTTTATTGAGGTGTCATTGAAATTCCCATACCTACGAACAACCGCACGTGTCGCACTCTCAGTGACCACGCCCTCAGCATCCAGGCACCTGAAAAAGACAATGCAAAGACTTCATTAAAGGTGCCCATCTCTTCAAGACTATAAACTCTTTGTACCTACTGGCATCCGCTCGTGCAGTAACTGCGGCATCACCTTTTGGCATCTCAGCACCTGTGCCACTTCTAAGGCCACAAAAGACTTTGAGGACCTCCAGTGACGTAACTGGAACCCACGCACCCCTGCATAAGTCGCAGGATGGAGAGCCCAGCATTTATACGCCTAAGGTGAGAGCTCGCCGAGACAAGTAGAAAGCTAGGCTGTGGGAGAAACTGGCGATTGGTGGGAGAAGGAATCCCATCAAACGGTGATTAACCCTTTTTCTTCCACCTGCAGAAAACTTACCCTGCAAGTCAGACATTCGATAAGAGGAAGCCCAGTCCTGAGAGTCGTCCGAGCTCTACGCTTCTCAATTGAAGAAACGATAGCAGCCCAGCCGGGATCAGCGCCTCCGTGGGAATCAGGTGAGCGTTACAGTTTGGGAGAGAAGCAGTATTCACTCCCTCTGAAGACAGCACTGTAACACCTAAACTGCTGATGGCATACTGCCATTCTGAGCAACTAGCCATTCACACCTCCTATGCACATACAACCCACATCTCCTATCTCTAAAGATTATGTACTAGGTATAAATCCCAAACAAAATCACGATGGACGTTCTATTAATCTAATGGGCTCCAACTCCACTAACGTAAAAAATATTGCGACGAGGATGAAGAAGAAGGAGTTAAGAAACCCTAAACTAAGTATGCAGACTAGTTGTTGCAATGTGTATCAGCTGCATTGGACATTTAAAGATGGTTTTCACTTGCAATCAAAAAGCAGAGAGAAGAGAAGCAGCTTGGGCGAAGTGGGAAGCAGAACCGCAGGTAAAGGCAGACACCCGAGAGCGAACTGTGCTGAAGCAAGCAGATTCTTTTAATCTGCCGCTTGTCAACATTTCTTACTGGAGTGGAAGGAGACCCAGAGGAGCATGGCAGGCTTCAGGGAAGAGCCATGAAGAAACCGGCAGCAGCAGAGAGGATGTCAAGGATGCAGTCAACCCGAACAGCAGCAACTTCCGGTGGAAGAGCTGAAAGAGGGTCTGCCGAGTGGGAGACACCATTCCTGAATTTAGACTTTGCCAAGGCAATATGCTATGGGTCAAAAAATGCCATGAGATACTGGTGAGTTGGCTCTGTGATAGTGGGAAGCCCGGCGTGTACCGCCAGGCACATAAACAATTAAAAGTGCATTTTGAAAATCGATAAAGTAAATTAGAAAGACAAAGTTTGCACGATTCCTCATGCCTGAGAAGTCAATATGGGGAATGCTGGAGCAAATGTTATGACAAGCAGATGAATGTTAATGAAGAAGCTGAAAGACAAAATGTGCACAGATCTCAATATATGAGAAGTTTATATGGTGAAAGTTGGAGCAAGCATTGCCCTAAGCAAATTAATACTGGTGAAGACGTTAAAAGACAGAACTTGAACACATCTTCATATGTGTAAATCCATATGGGGAAGCTTGGGACAGGTAATATCTAAAGTCAATGAAGTATAGACAGTGAAGGAGTACAACGGTGCTAAACTAGGAAGTAGAGAGAACATTGTGAAAAGATACCTGGCAGGAGAGTATACCAGGCAATCCACCTAACGTGTATGAAATGAAAAGACATTGTGAAAAAATACCTGGCAGGAGAGTGTACCAGGGGATCCAAAGAGTTTACTGAAGAATTCCTAACAGAGGTGTATAAAAGGAAGCCATGCTTGAAGCAGTTAAATAAAAGAGACACTGTGCCATCCTTTTACCAGCCTTGAGAACTTGTTGTATGGAAGAGACATGTTTGCCCTTGTTAAGGAAACACTGTTTGGGAAAAGACACTTTCCCCATCATTCCTGAAATAATCCAGGGGAAAGTAACTACCCTCTGTATCCAAGTACATCTTCTTGGAAGAAACCACTTTTGTTGGATTTTTCCATTCACTTTATATTTGAACACTTTTTGTTTAAACATAGATCATAGACATTTTTGCTTACATTTTTAGTTCATTTCTAGTGTGAGGGTCAGATATGTTTTGGACACAATGACAGTTTACATAATTTAGACAAGACACAGACTGATCTTTAGTTTTAGTTTAGTCGGCAGGGAAACTCTGTTTAGGATGGACACAGAGAGGCCTTTATCCAACCCTTTTCTTTGAGTATGTCTGATGTTGAAAACACTAACACTTTTTGTCCTCCTCTCATTTCTGACCTCTCACAAATGCCATCTTGGAGTGGGTGTGCGCTGTGGCAGGCGATGGCACCATCTTGAAATATATGCTTATTGGCAGCAAGTCATGACAAGCAAGAGAGCCCGCCTGACACAAGAGGAGCAGATTTGGAATCCAGCTGGATAGACTAATGGGAAAATCTCTATAGAAAATGGCGTTCCACACATTTAAGGCCTTTTTGGCAAGGCAGTACAAGATAACCCAAAAATGATTTTGGGAGCTGCTTCACAGACTGGAAGAAAGGCCTTACCTGGTGAAGCTGCCTGTAGACAGTCAGTGCCCCTACCTGTCCTAGGCCTTTAAATGACAATTAAGGAGTGAGTACCATTATCCCAAATGATTTAGACAGATGCCCTGACAATAAATTGAATGGCAATTAGCAATTAATCATATTTCACAAAACCTTTCTTAACCTTACTTATGTATGTAAAAATTTAACTTTTTTTCTGCAAATTGAGGGCCTTATCCTATATTGAAATATGTAATGGCAAGTCCTTTTCTGGTGTCTTACATAATCGATCAAATAATTAAAATTCATTCCTTGATATACACACATTCAACCAGGTGAGTCAAAACAAACATGCTACAAATATGTCAATTTTTTTTTATGCAGCAGAGCAGAAGAGGATGCAGCCATTCTTCATACAAGGAGTTAATCTACTAAAATTTCAAACTACCAGACATAATCCTCAAATAACAGCAGTGACTGGTGTTAGCCACTCCCCACACACTACTAATAAGATCAGGCCATACAACCATTATTTTTCCAACGGTCTACCAGAAACACACACCAGTCAAAAACCTCTACGAACTCTCTTCTCACTGCAATTTTCAATTGTATTTAAACAATCGACCACTGAGCACCACTGTAGGAGGAACACACAACACGTACCAACATGCAGGTACACAACGGAAATCAAGCACCTACACAAAACACCACCAGACAATGGTGTGGCCTGAAATTGAAGGACCTTCAGGTACTACTGACATTCATACCGGGCGAGCCACATTCCACAAAGCCAGCAAATAAATACTATTTCCACAGAGAGCAATCAACAGCCATGAGCAACTGTTTAAAACTGTAATGAACTTCCAACCTAAGATATGCACATACTTAAATACACCCCAGATGCAAGAGCTAGATAATTTTTTGTTACACTTAATATTCCAAGAACCAGAGCCTTACTCGCAGAGGCAATCCTGCAAATAAATACCCTTCCTTATCCATATATGCCACCCCACACACCAGCAGATACACTTAGGATAATGTCAAAGAATATGAAGTGCTTAACCGCATCAAAAAAACTCACACATAGCAAAGACTGAAATGATCCTTGCAAAGAGGCAATTGCCATAGGCCATGTCGAAATATTATGCGCAACCACCCTCATAAACAGATTTCACCAATCAGGCCAAGTGTATGAAGCACTGAAACACTGCATAGTTTTCCTCTCCTAAAATAAAACACTTTGCTTGCAGGGCACCTGATCAACTGCCACCCAATCACTGGATTTACCATACAGTTAAAAATATTGGGACACGTTTTTTCATCACAACCTCAGGAACACATCGATGAAAACAACATTATGAACAAGTGTTAATCAGGCTTCTGAAACAGAAAGCAAATACTTCTGCACTCCATATGGGACAAACAACTAGGCTCATTGGACTGAAAATCTCCCAGCATGCTTTTCATCCTTCATCGTTCTGACACCTTCAACAGTGTAGCTCACAACACCCTTATCAACTAGTCATAGCCAGAATCTCAGCCACAGCCTTACATTTTTCAAGATCTTGCTGTCTGACCATGAACATATTTATCCCTTCTTGCTGTTTCCATTTAACATCTACATTAAATACCAATCGATCTACTCTGTGCCCAAAACCCACAAAAATACCCATGTGTCGACATCTACCCATTACAATAAAAGAATGCAACACAAGCACTCTTGGTAATCAAGCATTGTATTGGAAAAAACAGAATCAAACTGATTGGCTTCAAATTGGAAATCATAGACTTTGGTCGCATCCATCTACTTCTGAGAAACTGTACCTTCACCTCTGCATAACTCACAGTTTGTGTGGTAGTTAAAGCAGCGTTTTCAGTAAGGAAAATGTCAGTTAAATATGTCCTTGAATCTTACAGGAAATTACTCATTAGTAGTAAGCAGCCTTTCCAATTCGGGCTGGACTACTTCATTGCCATATATAGGGCTTTCCGTCTACCAAATGCAACAACTGCAAACGTCACAATTCCGCAGGCAGACTTGTCTTTGAGCCAAAGCATGAATCAGTTAAAAGCCACCTCAAAAATATGTACTGCCTCTGTATGCAGACCAGGATCTGCTTCACTATTCTTTGCCTCATACACACATTACTAGACAAACAGACCCTCTTAAATCAATGAAAATATCAAACCCTCTTGTCAAAAACCATACAGTCAGAGACTGCCAACTATCTGACCATTCGCAATATTAGATGCAAAACCTGGAGAGACAGATGTTTCAAGGTCATGGCACGCTGCCTGTGGGATAGTCTACCACATGACCTTATATAGGCAAACTGCCTAATAACAATTGCGGCCAGGCTTGGAACCTTCTTATTCTACCAACTCACTAAAATCTAGAAGATCCCAAAACACTACAGAAGTGTCAGGAAACAAATGGGGTTTTCATTGTGTGCCATATAAGTCAAAGAAACAAAACTATAAACATAAGTCTTGTGAATGCTATGCTGCTATGCTGCTAATGCAATAGGGACACCATAAGGAGAATTGCTCCATCTCTGTGAACGATCTGTGACACAGCAGTTTGATCAGAGAGAATTATAGGTGAAGTTATCTGAGGAATTGTATTGGTCCAGTGGATAGTGCATGTATTTTTAGAATAAATTGATTGATCACATATTTTTCCTATTCTTCCTAGCTTCAATTTTCTGCCATTTAAACACTTGAACCGCACGGCTCGGAAACCGTGTCTTGTGATAATCTTATCTGGTGATCAATCACCCTAAGTCACCATGCCTGTGCACGTCTCATTCACAAGTCCTCTGCGCGCTATCTATTGACGTGTCTCCATGGAAATTCCAAGAAGCCTCTTTGTTCTATATATATATATATATATATAGAACAAAGAGGCTTCTTGGAATTATATATATATATATATATATATATATATATATATATATATATATATATATATATATATATATATATATCAACAAACCCTTTATGATCAGGCAAAATTGGAGTTTCTACTGCCTGTGTGCCTGTCTATTTCATTGAGAGCCTACACAACTCCTTGTTGCTCTGTTCAGCTACCTGAAAACCACAAAGAATAGAGCCAAAACAGGTACTTACGACTTTTCCCTACAAGCTCTTTGACTCTCCTTAATTATTCCATAATTGACAAATGTCTTTGTTAAACCAGATCTAAATTGTATTTGTGTTTTCATGTGACAATGAGCACTTTTGAACGTTGGGCCTATACCTGGTGTCTTTGCACTATGGGTTTTAGAACATGTCTTTGTCTTTTCCTCATCAATTTCTTAAGCATGACATTTTAAAGTAAAAACATCAATGCATTCTTTTATCTAAATTATTAAATATTCGTTTTTTTCCCACAGTTGATTTTCTCCTTCAATCCTCAATAATTATGGCCTCAATCCAACCATAGGTGTATGAGCCTGAATGTACTGAAGAGGAAATGTGTGGAAGAGAATATTGCCGAAAAGAAGGTGAATCGAGTGAAAGTGGTGAATATCAGATTCAGAATCCTGATCTTCGTTGCATGGACGATGTTTCCACT
Source organism: Ambystoma mexicanum (assembly GCF_040938575.1). Lineage (NCBI taxonomy): Eukaryota > Metazoa > Chordata > Amphibia > Caudata > Ambystomatidae > Ambystoma > Ambystoma mexicanum. The sequence continues at coordinate 653,991,831 of NC_090933.1, read as the reverse complement.
TAGTGTTCATGCCATCAATGTGAAGTAATGCCAACTTTGGTGGAGAACAGTGGCTGTTGAGATCATTTTGGCTGCTTGGCATATGTAGCCGAAGAACCTCCACCACTATGCATGGCCCAGCACCAAGTCTTCACAGCAGCATGGGCCTCATTCCGAGTACGGCGCTAACCAATGGCGCTATTAACGGCTTGGTTGATGCCGTACCCGGTCCGGCAGCGCCTTGGTGGATGGCGGAATCACCGCCCCATTCCAAGGTTGGCGGGGCGGTAATTCCCCATTCACCAAGGCTCTTCCCCATTCCCAAATGAGCCCCCATAGGGCTCAATGGGAATGGGGAAGATGCAAATAACGGTGACCGTTCATTACGGTCAGCGTTATTGGCTTGGAGGCCCCTTTGCGCCCTCGACTTTAACACCTGCTCAAAGCAGGCGTTAAGGGCGAGGGCGCAGAGGGAACTCGGAGTATGGCGGTAAGGGATTACCGCCACCGGTCTCGTTACCGGTGGCCGCTATCCCTTACCGCCATACTCGGAATGAGGCCCCATGTCTTAAAAGGGGAATGAAGGATAGCTCAGGGGTAATATGTTTGTCTTGGAACCAAGAAAACGCAGTGCAAAACAGGTTTGAATTCCGATCTTAAAAACTACCCGTTGGTATTAAGCGCGTTATAAATTATTATTATTATAATTGACCAAATGATCTTCCTATCTCGCTTTTTTTTCTCCAAATCACCTATACATTTTACTAATATTCTTATTTTAAAAAATTTGGACTGTGACTCCTTTACCCGCAAAGTATGTTTTTTAATTCCTATCTATGCCTTGTTTTTTTGAAAATAGTACAAAAAAGATAAATGCAATTATTTGATTCATTCAACAAATATATTTCTCTATCTTTTACACAGATTGTACAGGAGTGAGGCCTAACAAGTGTTTTCCTGGTGGATTCATCGAAGACTGAGATTCTGCGTTCAACTTGTCATACCTGTGTCGTTCAGGACATCCATGAACAATTTCCCAGTGCCTCCAGACAATACATAGGATTTTTACAGACAATGGGCCTCATTACGAGCATGGAGGTAATGAAAATAGGAAGGCGGAATGGTATTACCAGCATCGTTAACGGGTCGGAGCAATTACGACCCGACAATCCACCAATACCACCACTGCCCGTACCATGCCCCTTCATACCGGCATGCACGCGTACACATGCCCCTTTGCGGCGGAAATACCGGGATGCCGGTGATGGGAGAACATCACAAGTTACGCAGGCATGCACTTACCGGAATCCCGAAGGCGGTAATTAGGGTCTGCACGCCGGCGGCAATACAGGCATCGCGGACCACCCATAAATAGCAACCTGCAGTGAAGGCAACTGCCACAGGTGCATGCAATTACCACAGGTGGAGTCAATGGAGCCTGTCCCAGTACAAAAGGAGTACATCCACACACCACACCCCTTCCAACACCAAAATCATACCACTAGCTGTTGCAATCATGGTGCTGGAGGACATGCCTGTACTGCTACAACTACAGCAACAACAGCAACAACAACTACAGCTACAACAGGCAGCACAGAGGAGACGCAGGAGGAGAAGGAGGGTGAGACAGGCCCAGAAATTACCACCAGTGCAGCCAGTGGTACCTCGTAGGCAGCCACCAATCCCTCGCATCAGACCCAGTCCATTCAATCTAACTGCTGAGCAGATCCACACCCTATACCGGTTGGACTGGGACACCATCACAACCATGGTGGACATGATACACGACGACATCGTCAGCCTCATTGAAATACACACTGCCATCCCCCCGCTTCTAAAGGTGGTGTCTGTGCTCCACTTCCTGGCCACAGGCACCTACCAGCACACAGTGGGCTAGCTGCATGGTATATCACAACCACTATTTTCATGCATGCTGACCCAAGTGCTGGATGCCCCCCTGAAGCACGCTAGCACCCATATATGGCTACCACGGACTGCCCAGGAGCTTGCCGACACTAAAGTAGGCTTCCATGCACTGACACAGGCATACCCAATTGCGTTGGTGCCCTCAACTGCACCCATGTCGAATTGGTAGTCCTTCATGCGATAGAGGTGGTGTACCGCAATCGCAAGCAATACCAATCCATCAATGTGCAGATGGTATGTGACTCCAGCAAGTTCATCACACATTGTTGCGCCCGATATCCCGGATCTACACATTATGCCATGGTGCTGCATAACTCCACGCTACCCCGTCACATGGAGCGACATGCTGGACGACGTGCCTGGCTGCTCGGTTAATTGCCTGCCTGGGCCATGGCAGTGCATCGGGGTGGTGAGGTGGGGGATGCATACTCCACCTGGGTGGGATTGGGGGGATGCATACTCCACCTGGGTGGGATTGGGGGGATGCATACTACACCTGGGTGGGATGGGGGGTGCATACTCCACCTGGGTGGGATTGGGGTGGTGCATACTCCACCTCGGTGGGATTGGGGGGGTGAGTGGACTGTGCACTCAGGACTAAGCACTGTTGACCTGAACATCCCAATGCGAACATGACACATCAATGCCATACATAAGACCAATGCCGTACATCACTGACAACATGCAAGATGCACAAGCAGGCCATATTGCATTACACAATGCATCAAACCAATCTGGGGGCATACATACAGGGACATGTGCATGTCAACACCACACAGCTGCGGCCATGGCCGTGATTCCTAAGGCTGTCAGCTCAGATTGACTCACAAAAACCTCCTTGTGCCCCCATACAGGTGATGGAGGATATCACTTGAAGGGCTACTTACCCCTGTGCGGAACCCACGTAACAGGCACAAAGAGGAGTACAATCGGGTTCATACCTGTACCCGTGTCGCGATTGAGCAGACCTTCGGCCTGTTGAAGGCACGGTTCCGCTGCCTAAGCAGGTCTGGTGGAGCACTCCTTTATGGCCCTGAGAAGGTGGAAAAGATCACCATGGTGTGTGTCATACTGCACAACAAGTGCATCTGGAGAAATTAACCAATGCCACCTGACGTTGACGTGCATGCACCGGGTCAGGATGATGAGGTTGATGATGGCGGAGAAGCAGCACTCCTGCCAGCACGTGATGCACAGGATGGCTGTGCTGTGCGCCAGTCACTGATTGACGAAGACTTCTGAACCACAGGGATGTTGATGGTTATGTGTCAGTGCTACACTGAGCACTGGGACCGTGTTGATATAGACACAGGGTGTGTGGGGAGTTGGGCACTTTGCACTGTCATGAATTGGATGGACACACATGAAATGAAAATTGTCCAGGCATTAAATGATTTCAAACACAACGGGTGTATTAATTGAAATTACAGAAAAGTGCTTCTTCCCTCTACCACTCACATGCCCTCCCGCCTCCGCCAAAACATCCAAACACCCCATACCCCAATGAACTCCCTATACCCCCAATGAACTTCCCATACCCCCAATGAACTCCCCATGCCCCCAATGAACTCCCTATACCCCCCAATGAACACCCCCTTAATTCCCTATACACCACCAACACCACCTCCACCCTCACCCATTGTTATCCCACACTATTTGCGTTTTTTTTTGTGTGTCCGCGGGCAACATTTTGGTCTGCCTAGCACTCCGCCTTGTCATCCGCACAGGGCTGGAGGGTGCGGAGGATGCAGGTGTGGAGGACTGGCTGGATGCAGGGGGGATTGGCACGGCCGGCGCAGGTTGTTAGCACTGCATGTGTTGTAACATGCTTGTCAGGACCTGCGTGACGGCCCCCAAACTGTCACGGATCATGACTGCACACGCATTGATGGCAGCAGGGTTCCCAGCAATGGCCTGACAGATCTCACGCCGTGTCTCCTCGCCGTCAGCCACATATTGGTGCACAAGGTCAATCATGGAGTCCTGCCTTGCCTCCACCCTTGACAGCCGTGCCTCCAGGTCAGTGGGAGCAGCAGAGGTTGGCGGTGCTGCGGCTGGGTGTGCCATTGCAGGGCTGGCCTCGGGGGTGGTACTGAGGTTGGAACTGTGCAGTAGTACAGCAGGATCCAGCATGGTGGCTGGTGAGTGTGGCCTGAGTGTCGTCTTGGAGGTGGACGGGGGCTAGGGGTGTGTGGACATTCCACATGTATTGTTCCTTCTAGGTCCACGTACTCCTCTGCTGCCTCACCCAATGAGCTTGTGGCAGCGGACTGGGTGCCATCAGCCTCCCCTTCGGCTGTCGTTGGCAGCTCTGTGGTAGCAGTCACGTCCACTGCTGCGGTGTCCTTGTTTGCCTGCATGGCCTGTGCACCTGCCCTGGATTGGACTGTGGGCCACGGTGCTACCCCAGAGGTGGATTTGCCAATGGCCGGCGGTCTGGCCCTGGACGTAGAAGGCCTTGTGGATGGGTCCTGACTCCCACCATCTCCATCAGTGTCTGTGGGGGAGGAAGAGATGCAGGGCATCAGTGACGCTGTTACATGCAAGAAGCATGAGATGGTGCTGTACGGTATTTAATTTCTCATGCATTGCAATCTCATAGGTGTATCACACAGGGTAGTTTCAAGGGGGGGCATATTGGCATTAGCCGTGGCATCTCCATTTTTCACTGATACATACCAGGTGGTATGCCATTGTATTGGGCTTTGTGTGATGTGTTACATGCAAATAGTCCCTGTGTGTTGAGTGTCTGTTGGTAATGGGATTGGCACACAGCATGCATTTCAGTGTGGCAGGGTTTGGGCCTCCATCTGGACATGGATCTGTCAATGTGTGTGTGATGGGCCATGCATTGCCTTGGCTCGGCTCACTTTCACATCAGTTGTGCTACGTCATGGTTTGGCCTACTGGAGTTTGCAGGGTCACTCACCTCCTTCTCCAGATGTCGCGACACCCGTCTCCATTTCCCCGAAGCCCTCTATTGACTCCATCTGGATGGTGGTGCTGCAGGTTTCCTCCCAGTGCATGAGTCTGACCGGTGAGTGCGCACCCCTGCCTGTGGCCATGGCCCCCCTCCGATTGCTGGCCAGTATGTTCCGGACCCTGAGACGGAGGTCGTCCCATCTTTTTTTGCAGTCTTTGACTGTCCAGGGGTTGGTGCCTACCGCTGACACCTTGCGTGCTACCCCCTCCCAAATTTCCTTCTTCCTCATCTGCGCCTCCCTTTTGAGATTGTTCGTGAATACCTCGTCGGCATGGGCAGCAAGGGTATCTGCCAACATATTCAATTCCTCATCTGAGAAGTGCTTCTTACGCAGGCGGGGGGTGGTTTTTCAGGTTGCCTTGGACATGTTGTACACAATGGCCCTGGTCTCTCCTATGTAGGAGTGGTGGTTTGGGAGGATTGCAATGGATTGTGTTTTTAAAGATGGCCGCCGGCACAATTCCCGTTCCAACGCGATGACGTTACTTCCGGATCCGGTATTACGAGCCCGGTATTAGCATGTTGTTATTACTGGGTTGTTATTAAGGGGTTGCTCCTTGGCGGAGGCGGTTTTGGTGGGTCCCGTGATGGCGCTATCGAGGAGTTGGAGGCCCTTTACCGGCATGGCAGTATGGCCATTACCGGCATGGGGGTTCACGCATGCTCGCGCACTCCTAATCTGCCGCTATAAGCAGCGTCAAAGGAGCACAGACCCGCTACTTCCTCCATGCCGGTAATGACCCCGTTTTTAGCGGGAATCTCGTAATGAGGCCCAATATCACTACCAGATCTGTGTGATTTGTAGTTTTTTATATACCTTCAAAATGTTTTTAAAAATTCAGTATTTATTCAAATATGATACTTTCAATAAAAAAAGTCTCTAGCAACTTGGAATAATTTACTTTCTAATTATTTCAAGTTAGTGTATTTCATTTCAAGTTTTTAGTTCTACATGCGGCTTTCAGGTTTTTCTCATACGTTCCCAACCAGCATACAACAAGGCACAAACTCTAAACTCACAATACCAAATACTCAGTACATGCAATATACAGGGGATTACATTTCTTATTTTTATTATTTCTTCACATGCTAATTCTTTGTTTCAAGTACTCTAAATTTCGTTTTATTGTATTAAGGCGCACTCACGTCTTTTATTAAATGTAAACAATCCTTACACTTTCGCAGTCTTAGCAAACCAAAGCAATGAAGTAATATGATGACAAGTGAATGGAAGTGTTTGTCCAAGTCACCAACAACACCAAATCTGCTAATAAAAACGGAATGCTATACCAGCAAGATCAACAAATGTTATTGGGACTGCCCTGAATACATTACCAATATTAATCACACTCGATCTTAATCTCTGCAAACACTTCTCCCTCATCAATGCACTGTTTTCACTTGTCACGCCATTTCATTTAGGTTGTGTTTTGGGCCAGCAGGTTCACCAGAGTTTAAGTGAATGTACTACTGAACATGTTCATGCATATATCTACACGTGTCCACCTAAGACCCGGTGTCTCCATTCTCCCCTTTGAAGACCCTGTCCCTGAAAGCATGATATCTGTGTGTCCTTGGACAAGGTGCTGGGCCTACTCTGCTCGATATGTACAGATCCATCTCCCTCCTTTATCAAAGGCAGTCCTCACTTGAGCCATGTGCTCGCAATTGGAGTGGGTGGATGGGAACACAAAGGTGCTGAATACCATGTACAAGTCAAAGGAGTTTTTCATATGGGGACCATTGGCCACATGTCCACCTCAGACCCAGTGTCTTCATACCACCGTTTGAAGACCTGTCCCTGCAATCCACATATCGCTGTGTCCTTTAACAAGGCGCTGGGGTTATTCTGCTTGATGCATCCAGATCTTTCCCCCTCCCTTATCAAAGCCAAATCTCACTTGGGCCATGTGCTCGCCATGGGGATGGGTGGTTGTGCACCCACAAGTAGCTGAAAACCATGTAAACCTCAAAGTGGTCCTCCCTCTAGGTATCATTGGTCACATGGCCACCTGAGACCCAGTGCTTCCATACTCTTCTTTGAGGACCCCATCCCTTCAATCAACATATATGTGCATCGTTTGAGAAGGTGCCAGGCCTATTGTGCTCTCTTACTACTTATCCACCCCCTCCCTTATCGAAGGCAGTTCTCACTTGCGCTATGAGTTCACAATTAGGATGGTTAGGTGTGCACCCACAAGGTGCCGAATACCATTGACCACATGACCACCCTAGACCAGGTGTCTCCATATTCTCCTTTGAAGACCCTGTTCATGCAATCAACATATCTGTGTATCCTTTGACAAGGTGCTGGGCCTATTGTGCTCTTTTCCTACTTATCCTCCCCCTGCGGTATCAAAGGGAGTTGTCAATTGGGCTATGGGCTCACAATGTGGATGGGTGGGTGTACACCCACAAGGTGCAACATAAATTATATATCTCAAAGGAGCCTTATGCATGGGGGCCATTGGCCACATGTCTCCCCTTTGAAGACTCTGGGCCTCATTACACGGAAAGCGGTAAGGGTTTACCGGTACCAGTATTTTACCGGTACTGGTAAACCCTTACCGCCTTACTACGAGGTCCCTTTGCGGGTTGGGGAATTTAACGCCTGCTTTTTGCAGGCGGTAAAAACCAACCCGCAAAGGGACCAGGGAGCTAATTACGGTACTGCAATTTGCGGTACCGTAATTAGCGCCTTCCCCATTCCCATAGAGCCCTATCGGGCAAACATGGGAATGGGGAAGGGCAATGGTGGAAGGGGGAATTACCGCCCGCCAACCTTGGAATAGGGCGGTAATTCCCCTTTCCACCAAGGCGGTGCCCGTATTTTACCGGCATGAACCATGGCGCTAATAGCGCCATGGTTCACCGCCATCCGTGTAATGAGGCCCTCTGTCCCTGTAATCAACATAGCTGTGTGTCCTTTGACAAGATGCCTGGTCTATTCCGGTCACTTCTTACTTATCCACCATCCTCCCTTTTCACAGGCAATTCTCACTTGGGCCATGCGCTCCCAATGGGGATGGGTGGGTGTGCACCCACAAGGTGCTGAATGCCATGTACAACCCAAAGGGGTATTTTGCATGAGGTCCATTGACCACATGGCCACCATAGAATTAGTGCCTTTATCTTCCCTTTGAAGACCCTGTCCCTGCAATCAACATATCTGTGTATCCTTTGATACAGTGCTGGCCCTATTGCACTCTTTTCCTACTTATCCACTCCCTCCTTATCAAAGGGAGTTCTCACTTGGGGCATGCACTCGCAATGGGGATGGGTGGGTGTGCATCTGCAAGGTGCCGAATATGTCTGTCTGTCAGAAGTATTGTGTCTGATTGTATCAATCTCTATTTGTAGCTCTGTACCCCCAAACTCTCGAAAGGATGGCTGTACAGACAGACTTCATAGCACAAAGGTTCATATAAGATTCTAGCCTTTGTGCTCTGTCTCAAATCAATAAGGTCCAGTTTCTGTATACACCCACTGCAAGGGGTTGTTCAATCACCTGCTCTCATTACGGATGTGCAGTGACAGTTACATGCTTTCCCTACCTCTACTCCTACTACAGCCCCTGCTCGGAGGGTCTTGTACACTCCCCTAGGGGTCGAGGGAAGACTCTGGATGTAGGGGTGATACAAATCATGTCAGTAACTTTCCATTCCTCCCCTTCCCTCACCACCCCATCTGACTCCACTCCTCCCCTCATTGCCTCTGTCGCAATGTAAGAGAGAGTACTTGTTTTTGCAATTGTTGACCAAAATGACTGTTTTGTGATTCTTTACTATTCTATTCAAATACCAGTCAACATTTTATTCAAGTAACGTTGTTAGTAAAGAAACATGGGGCCTCATTACGATACCGGTGGTAGCCCTGCCGGTAAAACAGGCACGGCTGCCACCGGTATAATTTTTTTTCCGGCGCCCAGGTATGGACAATTACCAGGTCATTACGGCCTGACAGACCTGGTAATTGCCTATTCCCGGGTGCCAGAAAGAAATTCTCCACATTCCCATTCGAGCACCATAGGGCTCAATGGGAATGGGCAGGCGGATGCACCGACAGCATTCTGAATAGTGCCGCTGCATCCAACATGGTCTGCTCGCGGGTGCCAGTCCACCCAGCAGGTCAGACCTGGCAGGCGAAAAGGCACCTGCGAGCAGACCTCATAGTTTGCTTGTACGGTAACAACGCACCAGCAAGCTTACCGGTACCATTGTTACTGTACCGGCAAACTTGTAATGAGGCCCATGGTTTCCTTGGGTTACAAAAAATTATTCATTATTAATTTTAGCAAATCAATTTGTCTGGGAAAAGCAGCACTAATCACTTTGCAATGTAACAATGGCAGACCAGAAATAACACAAGAAGACTCTCCTGCGTGTGCATGTTGTCGATATGTTTTAAATTAATAGTTTCCCTGTGTGAGAGAGGGCATGCCCTGGCGTGGGTCCCCTGCTCACTGCACCACAGGGGTCCAAGCTGCACCTCACTGATGTGGCTCAAAAAGGCCAAAACCTGTCTGGGATTGCTTGTGTTTCTGTGCAGAGGGAACCTGACCTAGCAGCTCGGCTGACCAGAGCAGTGCCAGTGGTACAGATTTATTCAAAACCTTCCACCTACCACTTTCATGGTTATATGTTATTAATAATTAACATGGTTTGATTAAATATGTATATTAATAGTAACGTTTGCTAAAAATATTATATTATTTTGAGGCGGAAAACGATTGTCTTTTTTTTTTTATCTCAACGCCTAAATAGAAATAGGAGCATAATATTTTTTGATTTCTGTGGTAAAGGCAAAACAGAAAGCAAAGGGACCTTGGAATTTTCAATGCTGAAATAAGAGGGTCATTGTATGGCGTCCCTGAAATGGCCAGAGCAAAATTTCCTAGGATAACATTTACTGAGCGGAAGAGAATTAGAGCAACATATGGGATGAAATACAAGTTTAATGTCTGAATAGCTCTCAAAATAGAACAATCTGCATTTTACATTGCAAGAATGGACAGCCAACAATTCGTTTAAGTATTCTTTTCATAACTGACACAAACTGATGTATATTTATCTTCAACTTGACTCAAACACAGATTGTTTTTAATTAGTACATTACATGTAGAAAGAACTTTTAAATAGGTAATAATTCGAAATGCAAGCACAACTTATATCTTCAAAATGTTAGACCTTACATGTGGCTGTCTTATTGCATATCGTGATTTGGGCCCTCGTAGAACAGATTATTTGGCCATGTTGTTTGTTATCGGTAGAGGGGCTCCCAGAAATGTTTGTGTATCATTTACAGCAACCTACATTTATTAGCACAACTGTAACTATTACCAACAGACCCAACTTGATTGCCAATGGTTTCCCTTACCCTAAAAGTTCTCAGGTGGAAATATATTAAGTTGACTGGCAGTCATCAGCCAAAGAAAGGACCAGAGTGTCCCATAACTAGAAAAGGCACCTTTAGACAGTCACATTGACAGCAACAACGTTCTTAAACTACAGCATACATGATGGATATTCAGCGTCATGAACTCAAGCAGTGATGCTTCATCAGTTAGCTGGACCAGCTCAGCGGAAAAAGAAGACTTCAGATTGCAAAGCATGAGCTTGCAACCCTAACCCTTTACATAGCACTAAGACATAACATACTAAGCAGTTTCTCACCAATCTAGAAGAGCAAGGAGCCGCATACAGCTCTGCCTTTACTCTACTGACCCTCTTCTATGTACATACTCCGATTTATAGCAACACATCACCACTGTGTTGTCACAGACATCATAAGTGCATTGATGGTCCAAATTTTAGCCTGAAGACTGTGTAGGTGCTGTCACTGATACAGTTTCAAATTCGAAGGTTGCACAGGTGCATACACTTTGTCTCATTGTACAACATCATGCAGACCACTTTAAATGTTGTATGTGATGATGCTAGCTAGTAGACAAGCACCTTTAAATACGGTAACTGCATCCAGAATGAGTTGTCAAGCTCCAGCCATTCCTTATAGCAAGGATGTCGGTATGTATGTCTTTAAAAGCAACACACAGGTTTTATCTCAGGTACCAGTTCATAAACTCTTTGTTGGCCATGACTTCCATCTATGTCTTCTCCAGCCTGTAGTACCAGGGAATTGGCTACAAACCTCTTAACTTTCAGCTTTCTGAAGCAGCCATGCACTATAGTCTACACGAGAGATAATACACATATCACTTGAATTCATATTATATTGGTGCATGCTGCTCATGTGCAGACTACACAATACTAAGGCAAACTGTCCATTTTCTGCTGATTTTTATATTGTCATTATCATCATTATTATTATTATTAGTAGTAGTAGTAGTAGTAGCAACCGTAGTTGGAGTAGAAGTAGTAGACGTGGTGGTAGTTTATTATTATTATTATTATTATTATCAACATTGAGTATTGTTGCCCGTGCGACTGTTGGAATCATCAAATTCGTAGAATGAGGTTTAAACCATGCTTTTGGAAATATAGTATGTCATGGTGTAAGTATTATTGCGAGCCAATTTACTCATTATTATTCCAATGTGAAATCTGGTGTCTGTGCTTTGAAGCTGAAGGATACAGCATGACCCAATGCTCATGAGTCTTCTGTATTAGGGGACCAATCCGAAACGCTGTGGCTGGGAAGCCATTTCCCTAAAGTGATCTGCCACCTGCAATGACTGGTGAAGCAATAGGAGACTTGCACATGGACGTAAGTGAACGTTGATGTGCTATTATATTACCAGCTGTTTTTCAGTGACTTTGACACTCATCAGTCATGTTGAACCCCAGTGCATGATGCAGTCTGGCATTCAGATGGGATGCCGTCTCATCTGGAGATCCGCGAAGTCCACTGGGAGCCAAAGAATCCAACACTGCCATGCACCCAAGCAGGAGATAGGAAGCCTCTTCTCTCCCAACCACAACTCACCGGAGGCTGGGCTTCATAGTAGGATTTGCAGATGTGCTGTAAGTGGCCTATGGAAAAAACAATTAAAGATGTTAAGCTAATGTGGTGCACCAAAGATGCACCATGGACTGCGTGCCAGATGTAATGCCTCCATTACTTACTGTATCTCCATTAATCTGAGTCGATGTCTTCCTCATCAGAGTGCTCATCAAGCAAGCAGGGGAGGTAATGAAAATATAAAAGGGTCTCAAATAACATGTTGGTGGCCTGTCAGGGCATTTTGGCGAAAATTACAGTGGGGTCATGTTGAGCCTGACATAGCACAAAACGCATGCGTATAATGCATGCATAAATATGCTACGCATCCATTTTACACTACGTCACATTTTCAATGCTTTTAAGGTAGAGGTGGCATGGAATGGAATTTCCATTTCCACCATCAACCTCTTTTTGCTATAAAATTACACCAGCATTTATGCCAGCACGAGTTTTTTAAACTGGTGTAAATGCTGCAGATTCGGATGTATCACACCTGCTTTTTACACCAGCAAAACGCATGTACATTTCATAAGAATCCATTGTAAACGCTGCCTGCGTTAATGACAGGTTGTGCATACGCGATTTACAGTGCAGAATGCAAAAGGAAGCATAAAGGAGATTTTGCCTGTTTTATGTCCCTTTTGCTCTTTGTAGCATAAATGCCAAAAAATGCATACAAGGGAACTGTTTGCACATATGTGCAAAAGTATGCGGTCCCTCTTTACAATTTACAGAGAATTGGAGCACATACTCCAACTTGTTTTAAAGCATGTGACCAGATCCATAAAGGTTATCTGATCTTGAAAGAAGCAAACGCACCCTAAAGCACAGGTGGCCCGATTTTCTATTAGATGGACCGGGGACCACCAACATTTGCACTTGATGTGGGGTCCCGTGTTTGCAATGTTCACCATTCACAAGGAAAGAGTTAAACGAGGATTTGCTTTTACTCTTTAAAGTACCTCTCTGTAAACACCGGCTGCAGGACAATGCTTTGCAGACAGTGGGCCTCATTAGGACCCAGGCGGTAAGGGGTTTACGCCGGCGTAAACCATGGCGCCCCTTACCGCCTGAGTACGAGTTCCCTTAGCGCCATGGTGATTTTAACGCCTGCTTTTAGCAGCCGTTAAAATCCATGGCGCTAAGGGACCTTGTTGTTAATTACGCCACCGTAATTTACGGTGGCGTAATTAACGCCTTCCCCACTCCCATTATGCCCTATGGGGCCAGAAATGGGAATGGGGAAGGGTAAATGGGGATTGGGGACTTACCGCCCCGCCAACCTCGGAATGGGGTGGTAAGTCCACCAACCCCCATGGCGGAGTTGGCAGCTTAGCGCCATGGACCATGGTGCTAATAGCGCCATGGTCCTCCGCCAAGGTCCTAATGAGGGCCAGTGTTGACTAATAGATTCCTATGGAATCCTCCTGTGCAAAACCGAGTTGGATTCCATAGGAATCCATTTGTTTTATTTACACCTGTACTAAAATCTCAGTAAGGCTGACAATGAAACGCACTGACTGAAGGAGCCGGTCAGCATGGCAGAGATCTTATCACTGCTCTGTGACCCTCCTTCCCTCATTTTCAGGGCAAAAAAATGGGAACGAGCAGGAAATTGCGGCATACAATTATTACACCAAGCTTTCCCTTTTCTGCTACTTCCTCCCATTTAAAATGAGGTTATTTGCCGCAGGAGCTGAACGTTCTACTCATGTTTCTAATTCAGCCTTACCTCTTTTCAGCTCTGAGCACATGGGAGCGTGAGAGGAGTGGAAAAGGGAAGATACGTGTACACTGCAGGTGCAGCTTTTGTTTTCCTAATGAAGCTGTTTATTAAGACCAAGTGGTAAATCCAGAGATCACAAGATGTATTAATGATGGGAAGACTAATGAAAACAACAATTCAAAATGGACTCTTTTGGCCCCAGCCAGCTTTTTAAAAATCCAACTGCCTTGCAAAACATTGCTAAGGACAAGCAGGAGAGTTTCATGCACCCCCCACTCCCTCTTTAGATGGTAATTACACGGCGTAGGGGTCTGTGTAAATAGGCCCACTGCTGAGTACGAATTGAAATGGTCGTTTGACCCAGACGTGCCATGTACTGCTTGGCTTCTCTGATGTTTTCAAACAGAGGAGTTGGATGGGGTCTTATCCAGTTATCATGTGCTTATCTGATTTACGGATCAAGTTGCTAGCGAAGACCTTCCTCAGTCAGCTGCTTACAAAAAGTGTCCTCAATTAAAACAGAACCAAAATCCTTGATATTATGAGTGATAATTCACCCTAGTAGTTGGTGTTCACAACGTTTATTAGTGAAATATAAATGGTCCATTCTCCTGTAACCTCCGAATCATCTTGTGTTGCAGAAAATAGGATTTTTCCATTATGCCCGCACAGTTGGCTTTCGGTAGGGGAGGTGGTTTTGCTCGGCAGCGGGCGACTAAATTACCGCCTGCCATTTCAGGAGTCTCTCACTTCCGAGTGGATAAAAGGTCCCCCTGATGCTATTGGGCGTGGGGGTGGGGGGAGATCAGACGAGGTAATCTACAGCACAACAAAGAGAAAAATATGTCCTAGACATCTAACAAGTGCAATTTGCATCTTACTTCAGTGAGCAAGAACTGGAAACACTTTGCTGATGGCTCATGAAATCCGTACCAGTACAGTGGGGCCAGATCCCTGAATTACAGCAAGCAGATGCATGCACTTTTGTGAATTAGGGGTGCCTCATATCTATGCAGATGCATTGATTGTTATTACTGTACCACATTTGATAATAGAGCAGACCTATGAGAAACACATTCAATTGCAGGGCTTGGACAAATATTTATTCTTTTTAATTATGCATTTGAATGCACTAGTTCGGTCATGATTTTAAACGATAAACTGAGTAAAGTAGAGGCAGTTACAGCAGTTTGTGCCACGAGATATGTGGACCATAAAATAAGAAATATGAACATTCAGTGGGTAAAGCGCTGAGATGTCTGTTGAACGGGCCTGTCACGGTTTGAATCCTGACTCAGAGGCATTATCCTCACCAAAATGGAAGATCTAATTTTCCTCTTTTGTTTGTGTTCTCAGTAGTGATCATGTCGTTTTCAATACTAAATGGAGACTAAAAGACTAGAAACAAGTATTTGTTTCGTATTCTGTTAGTAATCGACTAGCATTCAGCATGCTCAATAGTCTTTATATAGTCTTCTGCTTAAGAAAATACTATGGAATACTAAAGAAAGACTAGCTATAGTCTTAAATACCATAACAAGACAAGTTAAATACCAACTTTGGGGTGCGAATTTGGAAGGGGACATGCATCCTTCTGTAGTTGAGAAATTGTGCATTGTTAATCTGAATATTAACACATTATTTGTAGTGCCAATGAACCATAACTCTGCTACATTAGGCACTATATGCTAACACGTTCATAGTGCATGAGCATATGGAAATCAATATTGGCTACCTCTGAGCCAATCAGAATGCTCAGAAGAGGATTCATACGTATTGTTTTGACTGCCTTCCAATTATTCTGATTTCTGAAGCAGCAAGAAAAAATCAGAAATCATGTCTCTGCATTCAAGAAACAACTATGTGATTCGCCAGAATGATTTCTGCCAACAACAGAGCTCTATGTGTGAGTACCTCTTTGTGCACGCACTGCACCTTCCTTGTTATCAGCAACATCCAACTTAAAGCATTCAAGTGAAAAATACAACTCGGACACGTGCTTTCACCTGCACATAGAGAAACATTTAAATGCCCAGTGCACGAAACTTAAAACAGTTTCAGGTCAATGAAGCTTACAATTAAAATGCTTACCTTTGATAGGCAAGCTTGTAATTTAATGCTGAAAAGTACATGTTACTCCATGCTTTGTTCTTTAAATAAACATATAATTAAGAAATACTGAAAAATAAGACCACATTTAATTTTCTAATATTTTGTCCATTTATTTTACTAACTACCAGCCCTTAAGACAATGTAGCAATACTTAGAGATGAATGGGGATGCAGAAGATACTCGAACATCAATAATCAAATTAACTCAGAAAGTCTGCAAGTTGACTGTTTTATTGTCAATTATCTAAAACAGGAAGTGCAATGGACATCAACAGATGTCTCACAGCATGATCTCAAAGCAGTTTATAAAAACATCACTTTTATAGTAGAAACTCGTCATTACTGACGTCAACCACCGTAATTGATAACTTCATCCTATATGGCAAACTACAAAAACCTATTGGAAAGAGTGATTGGTTCTAAGGGAACATCTAGGTATACGTTCCATACTAGTCTAAGAGAGTGATAGGGTCGTTAACATCAAGTGGGGCAAAGAAGCACTCCCTTCAAACAGGTCACTATGAACGTCACTAAATACATGACGTCCCATTGGTTACTTAAACTATAGGGCCCTTAACTACGTGCCCCCCCCTGTAATTGGTTGGCACTCTAACATCCGTCAATACTTTTTCACCTATGCCAGCAGCACGCAGGCTGGTCTTCCAGGTGCTGGTGGGCTGGCCATAACCATAGCTTCCCACCAAATAGCATATCATCCATCATCACCTCAGTGATCTGCACGTGAATTAAGGCTTTGATCTCGGCCTTGGAAATGTTCCTTGCTCTGGAGATACGAGGGAGTGGAGGCACGCTCCGTTTCCTTGCTTAGGTGTGGTTCATCATGTTTGTCCATTTCCACCCCTCCATGTGACTGAAGACCACAAATTTGAGCTCTGGTGCATTTAAAATACTGTTATTTAATGAACCTCTGATGTCTACCTTGTTTTCGTGAACGTCTTCTGAACATGAGTTTTGTTGTTTCACACCATATTAACTACTGTCTGATCATTCCAGTCCGAAGCGGCATTGGCTTCTTGGGGCTGGGCCAACCTCGCTCTTCTTTGATTCACTCCTGTAATTTAATTGCTTTTCAACTGCGACACACTTGAAAAAGGCCTTTCTTTCCTGGTCCAGCTCTGCTATAATGTGTAGTGGAATCGTCCATAGTTCACTCATTCCTATTTATATATACGTTGACGCATGCCACAACCTATTCACTACATAGCTAGCCTCAAGAATACTTTGTCTGCTTGTGTTTCTTTGCATCTGTACACGTGTAAAATATCTTAATATCTTCATCGTTTCTGTAACATAAGCCTCTTCATCATGAGCTTGAAATGTTTACCTATCTTTAATATTTTCTTCATGCTTATATAATATCTTCATTTTCTTGTCTCTGCATCTCTTCTCGGTGCGGCAGTCTTACTTCATGTGACGTCACCAATCTGCTCTTTTGCTTAATAGTTCATGCTTCTTCTGGGATTTCATTCAAATGGCCATCATACTGTCTTGTATGCAAGTATGGCTTTCTTATTGTGAACCTTGCCTCCAGGATTCTCCTTGGTATCGGTATTCTCACTGGTACTGTATGTGTTTCACACTCTGGTTCCCAATATGCAGGCAACATGGGCGACAGGCTTGAGGGGGGGTACTTGGCTCCTTCACTACAGTCTTGTTGTTCTGTGAAAACGTAAGTTTGCCCTGATGGCATTCTGTCAACTTTCAAAATTGCGGAGAGTGGTCACCCAGCGTCCCTCCTCGCCAGTAGGTATGTCATTTCCTTGGTCCAGAGAACCTTGGGACAAGATTTCTATGTGGGCTGTGGTCTGCAGTCTTCTTGGGCAATGGGTTCATCATAGGGTCCTTTGGGATAGGCTCAGGGAATGTGGCCTCATTCACCACAGGCAGAATATTTATCGGGTGATGGTCACATGCTGATACTTCCAAGGTACCTCTCAACCTAATTTGGCCAACAGGTTCATAGTGCTTTTCTTCATGGTCACTGAGTTCACTCGTCGCCATTGAGGTGACCTGGAAACATCCAGGAGTGATGGTCAACACCACCAGAATTGGCCCTGCACCTGAAATAAAGGAGGCCTATCTTGCCTCAACTCCTTTATTGAACTGAATGAGGACGTCCCGTCCTCCGACTTCACTTCCCTTCAAAGTGCCCACCCCAAACTCCTGCCTCTAAAATCCCTCATTACAACACCGGCAGCAACCAATGGCGCTATTAGCACCATGGTTGCTGTCGGTATTGTAACGAGTCCACCAATGGTAAATGGGGAAATACCGCCCCATTCCAAGGTTGGCGGGGCGGTAATTCCCCATTTACCATTGGCCCTTCCCCATTCCCATTTTTGCCCCATAGGGCTCAATGGGATTGGGGAAGGCGGTAATTACGATACCGCAAATTGCGGTACCGTAATTACCTCAGAAGTCCCTTTGCGGGTCCCTACTTTAACGGCTGGTCCAGATCAGCCGTTAAGGTCGGGAGCCGCAAAGGGACCTCGTAATCAGGCGTTAAGGGTTTAATGGCGTTGACACCTTTTACGGCGCTGTTAAACCCTTAATGGCAGGGTCGTAATGACCCCCAATGATTCTGGTTTCCTAATGTGACACCTCCACATTTCTTAAACATTTAGTTATAGAGTAACCCATCCCTTCAATAAGTCTCACAGGTTTTATTTGTTTCCCTGACATGATGCCCCTCTCTCTGCCAGTCCGGCTTCTTCTCAGCCAGTTATGTTCTGACACGTTACACTCTTCATCCGATGCCTCATTGTCTCCTTTATATGGCTCTTTGGAATCCCACGCACTCTTGTCTCATTCAGGTGTTCTCCATGAATTGTCTTCCTCCTGGCACTCTTTGAAGTGCGATATGTTTCTCGTGATTGCCTCCCTTCCTTGTCTCCCATTGTGATCACGGTGCCTTTCTTCCGCATGATTGTCAGGATGTCCTGTGCAAACCTGGAGTCTTCTTTCTGGTGTTTTGATTGTTTCACCACCACCTTCTCCCTGACAAATGGAGGATAGCACCGGGGCAACGTGCCGAATCCCAGATCCGTGCTTAGGGCCTCATTACACGGTAGGCGGTAAGGGTTAACGGTCACCGGTAAGGGTACCGGTGACCGTTAACCCTTACCGCCTTATTACGAGATCCCTTTGCGGGTTGGTACTTTAACGCCTGCTTTTAGCAGGCGTTAAAAAACGAACCCGCAAAGGGATCTTGGTGCTAATTACGGTACCGCAATTTGCGGTACCGTAATTAGCACCTTCCCCATTCCCATTATGCCCTATGGGAGCAAAAATGGGAATGGGGAAGGGCCTTGGTGGATGGGGAATTACCGCCCCCGCTCACCTTGGAGTAGGGCGGTAATTCCGCCATCCACCAAGGCGGACACAGTAAAATACCGGCAGCAGCGCCATGGTTACCGCCTACCGTGTAATGAGGCCCTTAGAAACCAAACTCAGGTATGGTATTAGGTGCATTATAAAAAAACAATTAGAATAAATAAAAGAGTCTTCTCAGGCACCCCTTCTGGCATCAGCAATCACTTTCATCTTCCTATTTTCCACTGTGTCTTTCTCATAAACCCGCTGGTCACAGGCAATTTGCTCCCCTAGCCCTGGACCTTGTGGGATTAGAGTCCTGATCCTCCTGCAAAACATAAGGTCCACCAGGCACATAACCGTGGTGCTGTGGGGTGTATGTCGATAGTCCCTCAGGAGCTGGTATAACACCTGCTCAAATAGTTTTCTTGTGACTCTGTCCACTTGCAGTGCCCTTTTGACATTTCCCATGAAACGTTCAACCATGCCATTGGCCTGGGGCCAGAGAGGCGTTATCCTCCAGTGTTTGAACCCCATGTACTCAGCGAAGTGGGTAAAGTCTTGACTCATAAACGGTGGACCATTGTCTGACTTAATGGTTATCGGGATGCTATAAGCAGTGAGAATGTGGTATGACCGGCATAGCTGCAATGGAGGTTATGAGTTGTAGTTCTGGGGACCTCGAATATGCGTTCATTACCATCAAGACATATTAGCCATCCCTGACTGGGCCAAAAACGTCACTAGCCAGCTCTTCTCATATACTCTCTAGTAGTGGGGACATCTGTAGAGGATTTGGTTGGGGGGTCGGGCTACGACACAGCAGGTGGTGCAGTAGTTCAGTGTCTCTTGCTCTCCAGCTGCAGGAACCTATCTTTTGTCTAAGTAGCTTCTTGGTAGACACAACTCCCTGATGGCCTTTATGTGCCAAGTCGATGGCTTGCTGCCTGGATCAGTGACATGGGTAACACTATCTTGCAACCCTTCATGACGATGTGGCCTTCCATGACCAACAGTTCCTCCTGTGTGAGAGTCATACTCCTGACATCCTCCTGGGTGACTTGGCCAAAGTGTTTTGCCATGTCCTTGGCATGTCTCATTTTTCCCATAGTGATGCATCATGCAATAATAGCAACCGCCTGATCTGCTTCCGTCTCCTATTGAAGCATTGTCTAAGCGATAGAGAAAGGCTTCATCTTATAGATAATGTAATTAAGGCATGCCTCCGCAATCAAAAGTTCTGGCCGTGTGGATCCTGGTGGCTGGCAGGACAGGTAACCAGTCTTTTCCTGGTCTGCAACAAATCGTGAATTTATTGTCCTGAATTCAGAGCCCCCATCTCGTTATCCATGGGGGCATCCTGGACTTCAGGTTGCCGTAGACACTAAGGAGTGCCTGGTGGTCTGAGAAAATTGTGAATGCTTTCCCATAGAGAAAAAAATAAAATACAATCAATCCCAGACTACCGCCAGGCTCTCTTTCTCTGTCTGCAAGTACTTCTGCTTGGTGACCGACAGACTGTGGCTTGTGTATGACACAATCACCTTGATGTGTGGTGTCTTTCTGCATCAAAATGGCATCCAGACCCACTGGACTTGCGTCCACTGTCACCATCTCTTTCGAAGAGCTGAGGTATGCCATATGCACGGCAGATGCAATATTTGCTTGTACAGTCTCAAAACTCGCTTGGCACTCCGGAGTCCACTTGAATTCTTGCTTGTCCTTTTTGAGTTTCCGTAGTGGGGCACTCACTGTGGCATAGTTCTCTGAATACCGTGATCAGTAACTAGCTAAACCTAAGAACAATCTCAGGTCGGATATTTTGGTCCACCGAGGGGCCTTTTTTAATGCAGCCACTTTATCTGAGTTTGGGCGCATGCCTTGTTCTGAAAAAATGTGGCCAAACAATTTCAGTTTTTGTTTACAGAACTCACATTTGCCTTTATTTAATGTCACTATGGCTGCCTCTAGTACCAGGTAGACACAATGTAGTGTGTCATGATGTTCACTCATTGATTTGCCAAATATTAAAATGTAATCGCTATAATTTAGGCAATTAGGTATGTGTTTGATGACCTGATGGATTTTGTCCTCGAATATCTCCGCCTTGGAGGCTATCCCCAAATTGAGCCTTTTCATCATCTAACAGCTCGTATAATATGTCTGGCATTGCCGCACCTACCGGCAGTGTTAACATATTTTTCTTGCTCTCATCATCCATGAGGCCCATGGTGCCAATATATACCTTAAAATCCTTCGCCCAGCGAGTCCATCACGAGCCCAGGTTACTTGTGTCTGTGAGGCCGAATGCCTAGGTAATTTCCATGGAATAGCCTCCCCTTGTGCCATTTGAAGCATCCCTTATGAGCGCGCAAACACCATCACTGGCACCCCATCTTATAACATCTTAATGCCACCTAGCTTTGATCACTCCCACTTTGGGCCTTTTCACCTAGCAGTTGGGCCTTTTCACACACCGGCTTGGCCACACACGTACAATGACCTGCTTGGTGGGGCCATGTGCTGCTCTGTATGCAGCTATGCAGATGACTTGCCCTCTTGATGGCCCTCATGCTGCTGTGCCTTGTTACTGTTGTTGTGGAACAGGGTGTGCCCTGCCACAGAAAGCCACACCTGCTCCAGTTTAGTCGCACGCTGCTCCCTGCCACATGTTGAGCCAAACGTTGTTCTGGCATGCACTCCCTGATGAATCAGTGCAGTGGGGCACTCGCTTCCTGTGTTGCACATCAGTGCCTTCTCGGTGTGTGCGCCCTTGGGCAAAGGGCCACGGCCCACTGCCGTTCAGTCACAGCCGCCACCTGAGTGGCAGCCTTCAGGCTCCACCTACTGAAAGACCAAAGAAATATCGAGGCTTAGCACCACAAATGAAATACGCCAATCACGGGTTGAAAAGATACAAGTATCTTTTATTACTGTACAGTTACAAAGAAAAACAGATAGCTATCTGGCTCCCAACACCTTGCAGTGTGTACCAGCAGACACAGTGAGGGGTGAGAGTACTGGAGATCTAAACACAGACATATTTATACCATTTTTGCAATATTGTCCAACCTCTCTTCAAGCTAATAATTCACTAGCTAGAGTTTGTGCCTAGTTCATATGACAGATGTTAAAATATTATACAAAGGATTAAAGTTTACATGTCCATGAAGTCACAATGATGCTGTTGGTTCTTTGATCCATGGTAAGTCTTATTCCATGAATCGCTACAATACAGTTCAGGCAAAACACATGTTCTGTTTTTGTTTTCCATTGTCTCTTTGTTTATACGAGGATGAGGCTTGTTAGCGCAGACAATACTTGAATGGCAGTTCATATGAAGCACAAGGTTTCTTTGCTTTTGTCTAACAGTCTGCTCTAGGTCAGCCTAAACATTAATGAAAACACAAAGGTTGTTTGTCTCGACTGCAAGTTGGAAACACAGTCCAACATTTTATAACATGGTACAGGAGTCGAAATCAAAATGGCGGATGATTCTTAAAATGGTGGAGAAGTTAACCGAAATTGGAACTTTTCAAACACAGTTTTCTGTGTAACGCGAATGGGCTTAGGCCAATATTCATAATAAGGAGGTATTATATGATTACGGTTTAACAAACCCTCCTTTTGGCCTACGTCAAGAGCTTACTCAAGCATTTGCTTTACTCAAAATCCCATGCCTCAATGTCCGTACATCCTGAATCACATTCTTCAGAAATATCAATCGCCATTAGATCCTTGATAGTGATATCCTTCATTACAAAAACATTTTCTCATTGTCTTGGGTGCATGTATTCTCGGTCCCAATATAACCACAGTTTGCGCACAACATCCCCCTAAGATCGAACATATGGCAGGAAGACATTGTATGCAACAGCAACAGAACAATAGAACACCAAGGATTACCACTAAGACTGAAAAGAGCTTCCATCCCCATGAACGTAGAAAGTCCCAAAACCAAGCACTAAGATCCCAATTTCCCTCAGGAACATGTACTTCCGTACTTAGGACATGCAGATTTTGTATCGCCTTAAATATGGTAGGGGAGGAGTCAGGAACGAAAACACAACAAGCAGATTGCACCAATTTACATACCCCACCACGCTCAGCCAGGATCATGTCTAACACCATCCTGTTCTGTAGAGCCACTAATTTAATTGCTTTCTGTTCCAGCGTCATGTTATATAGTATATTGGTGGTTCTGTTGATGGTCCTCTCCAATACTCTTGCTAGTCTCCTAATAATATCCTCAGAGTTCATTATCTGTCCCGAAAATGGCACAAAGGATTTCGCTCCATCACCCATAACCTGTGGAGGAGTATCACTATTCTTGCCTCACCTTGGACGAGCTCTGGAGACCTCAGAGGTGCTGGCTACATATACCCCTGGTAGCAAGATACCCAACTAACATGTACCCTGCCAATCTCTAGGTAACCAAGGATAAGCTTCATTGCCACAGACAAAATAAACGGGATCACCTACATACAAAGGTCTGTCCTCACTAGTCAAGTTCGCAATGTTGGCACAACCCTCAAAAGTACCCATTGACTGAGAACCATCCCTTTGTATACAGAAGGAAATGGAGTTGGGGCTATGATTGATAGTATAAGAAGGTGTCATGGCATCCCAGTTGCCTAAGGGAGCCATCTAGAAAGAGATTAGTGATTGGACAGGTCTAGAAAGTCTATTGGGAGGGCTAATAGAAGCAACATTGAGTTTGCTCCCATTCGCAAAAAGGGAACATCCCAAAAGAGTCATGACTCGTTTTTCGAATTTGTTCAGATTAGTCCCATCGAAGTTCCCAGAAATACTATCATTCCAACGACCAAAGAATTGTGCCCTTTGTGAGGCGTATCATGCAGTAGTCAAAGGAAGAGGATGAATATACCAGCACAACCCTTTTTCCCCGTGCTGTGGCAAATGCAAACATATCCAGCAATTTGTTCTATTTAAAATTGCATGGGTCGCATTCATGATTAATAGAAGAGTGTTATTGTGGTAACTCTTTCTGTATTTGGAATCCCTAGGAGGTAGAGTGTGCAGATGCACGAAAGGTGAAGACATAGTGGGAACACTTTCAGTTGGTAACAAAGTCTCAAGTGGACGTGCCCCCTCAATATACCAAAACCCAAGCACAACTACAACTGTTAGACCAGTTAAGGTTAATACAAGAACACAATGGCCCTCATTAGGACCCTGGCGGATTTTTACCGCCATCGGCGGACTTTTCCGCCATGGCGCAAAGTCCCTTTACGCCATGGCGGATGGCGGACTTACCGCCCCATTCCGAGGTCGGCGGGGCGGTAAGTCCCCATTGACCCATTTACCCTTCCCCATTCCCATTTCGGCCCCATAGGGCTCAATGGGAGTGGGGAAGGTGTTAATTACGCCACCGTACACTACGGTGGCGTAATTAACACCGAGGTCCCATAGCGCCATGGATTTTTACGCCCGCAAAAAGCGGGCGGAAAAATGACCATGGCGCTATGGGAACTCGTAGTTGGCGGTAAGGGGTCGGCGCAGCTAACGCTGGCGCAGACCCCTTAGCGCCAGGGTCGTAATGAGGGCCAATGAGTCCTCAAGGAGTATGATTTTTGATGTTCAAAATCTTTGTTAGCCATAAAACCGATAGCTTGCTCCTTATGAGTAGAGTTAGAGAAGGCCATTGTTCCTCAAAATCAGTTTTAAAAAAGTATCTCCATCAGGCTCCTTAAGTTCTTCCGTTGGTGATCTCCTGACCACATGGCTTATCTTGCTTGAAGGTAACTTTGCCGGTCCTGGCCACTTACTTTTATTTCGGCAAGAGAGTGGCAAGGGACTAGCTCAATAGTGGTTTCTTGTGGGCACAGCCATGCTGTGCTGTAGGTCTAGTGCTGTGGACTCAGATCGTACCTCAAGACTCCAGGTACGGTGTGATCTGCGAACAGAGTGTTGGTGCTTCCTGATGGAAGTGGCGAAACAGAGACAAGATTGCTCAAGGGTGCATAATCTGAGGAAGAATTCAAAGACAAAGCAGCAGTCTCCCTAGGCCCTATGGGCTCAGGAAGAATCTCCGAGACACCCTTGATGTTGTCCGAAACATACTTGTCGTACAGGACGAGGAAAAGGTATCTTCTTGACGTGTGTCATGTGGATCCAGTGTCTCTTGCCTGCTACTCGTACAGCAGTCTGTGTGGCCAACAGGACATGAAACGGTCCTCCCCAGTGTGGTGCAAGACAGGATGCTCTTTCGAAGGCTTTTACGAGCACCCAGTCACCTGGTTGAAGTCGGTGACCTGGCCCCTTGTATTTTACTGGGAGGACTTCTCGCACCTGTTGATAAATCAAATACAAGCGTTGAGTTAACTGGTCACAATATTCAGAAAGGAGCAAATGCTCCACGTCTTTCAGTCTTTTGGGCTTGGGCAGATTCCAAATATTTGCTGGCCTCCCCATTACTATCTCATATGGGGAGAGTCCAGTTCTTGTTTGTGGGGTCATTTGCATGGAAAATAAAACTACCATTAAGGCATCTTGCCATTTAAAATTACTACTAGCACAAACATTAGCTAGCTTATTCTTTAAGATACCATTATGGCGTTCTACAAGTCCGGCACTCTGAGCATGTCTGGCCGAATGGAACCATTTATCGATCTGTAATCCCGCGCATACTTGCAGCATAACAGCAGTGATAAAATGTGGACCATTGTCCAACCAGATGACCCTCGGCAAACCAAACCTAGGAAAATATTCCTCAAGCATGGTTTTCACCATTGTCATTGCTGTGGCATCTTTCACAGGGAAGACTTCAACCCACTTACTAAAGGCACAAATGACTACCAAAACATATTTATAGTTGTGACAGCGCTCCATTTCGATGAAGGCAAAATGCATAACTTCAAAGGGCACAAAAGGGGGACCAAAACTACCCTCTTTGTAAATGTACCCTTTCCCATATTATGCTGTAAGCATACCATACAGTTTTGGACCAAACGCTCAAGAGTTTTTGAGATCTTTACATTTACCCAGACAGGGTTTAGCAGTTTACACATTTTTCTAGCACATGTATGTGTAGGACCATGAGCCATCGTAACCATAGCGGTGACATAAGTATCAGGTAGCATCCATCTTTTCTTTACATTGTCTACCCAACAAACTGTATCATCTAAACTTGCTAAACCCTCAGCCCATTGCTTAATTCCACTCTTCTGGAGTGGCATCAGTTTGAATATATTTTTATCGAATCAATTCCTTCATCTATTATACAGGTATTCGTGGCTTCTTTTGTTATATACATTTTTGAAGACAAATCAGTGGCAGTCTGTTTAGCTATCCTGTCAGCAAAAGTGTTTCCCCTCCCCACATCATCTGTTACTTTCTGGTGTGCGGCGCACTTCATAATTGCCAGTTGAGTAGGAAGCGCAAGTGCTGAGAGTAGCTGAACTATAAAGGTACCATGTTGGATCTTAGTTCCGTGTGAGGTCATGAAACCTTGTTCTGCCCATAGTCTACTGAAGTTATGAACCACCCCAAAGGCAAACTGGCTATCTGTAAATATATTTACTCTGAGTCTTTAGGAAAGTTCACAAGCTCCAGTAAATGCGATAATCTCTGTGGCATGCGCGGAGTTATGCGAGATTCTTTTGGTTTACACAATCGTGCTTAATGTAGTGATGGCATAAGCAGCAGTGGATGTACCATCCAGAAGTTTGAAGCAGGAGCCATCGCAAATCAGCTCCCCTTGTGGATCTTTCAATGGTGTGTCATTTAAATCAATTTTGCCTTTGGTTTCTTGCTCTGTGGTATAGAGGCAGTCATGTGACATGTTGTCACTGCAAGCAAAGTCTTGCAGAAGAGGCAATAGTTCAGCCGGATTTAATACACAACATCTCTTAATTTGGATATGCAGTGCAAATAGAATCAGTTTGTATCTTGTTAATCGTGCTGAGGTAAGATGTTGCATTTGCGTTCTGTTCAATGGAACGTCTACGGAGTGGGGTACCATCACGGTTAAAGAGTGACCCAAAACCATACACTCACTTTGCTTTACGGACGCAGCAGCAGCAACGACAGCTCTCAAGCATCTCAGCAAAGCGCATACAACAGGATCAAGTGTGGAGGAAAAATTACAGCACAGTCTATTCTTCACCCCATGTTCCTGCGTTAACACAGCCAAAGAACATCCATCACATTCATGCACATACAAAATAAAGGCCTTGTCATAATTTGGTGTGCCCAAAACTGCTGCTGAACATAGTGCAGCCTTGAGCAGATCAAACGCTTTCTGGTGCTCCAAGTTCCACGGTAATGGCAAAGAAATGCCCTTCTTTTTCAATGCCAACATTGGTTTTATCACTAGTGAGAATTTAGGGATCCACTGTCTACAGTAAGAAGCCATTCCTATCAAGGCTTTGACCTCTTTCTGTGTATTTGAGACAGACATGCTAGAGATGCTTTTTATACATTCAGGTGTCAGTCTTCTTCCCTCCTTTGACAGGAGATAGCCTAAATAGGCAACCTCCTGTCGACAATATTAAACTTTTTCAATGAAGCCTTATGCCCATGCTCTGCTAGATGAATAAGCAGCAACACAGTGCCCTCCTTGCAAGCAACTTCTGAGTCTGTAGCTAAAAGAAGATCATCAACATATTGCAATAATGTAAGTGGGAGACAACTCAAGTGTATCGAGCTGCTCCTTCAAAGCTCTACTATAAATACTCAGACTCTCCGTGTAACCTTGCGGCACACGAGTGAATGTAAACGAGCATCCCCCTAGGGTGAACGCGAACAAATATCTACCATCCACGTGTACGGGAATACTAAAGAAGGCATTCTTAAGATCCACCACACTAAATGTGTAGCAGAAGCTGGAATCATAGTTAATATTGTGGTAACATCAGGCACAATTGGAAATTGTGGAGCAACAATCTTATTGATAGCACGCAAATCAATAATAAAACGGAAATGAATTGCATTGTCCCCTTTCTTGTACCCTGGTAAAATTGGACTATTGCACAAACTTCCTGCAATTTCCTCAATCACTCAACAATGGACCAAATAAGAAAATATGCTTTTTAGAGCTTGCTCACCATCAACTGAAATCTTATATTGTGGAATATGTGGCAACTTAGCTCCTGGTTTCAAAACAATTTTAAATTTGCAAAATGCCAACATCATTGTCAACCGCCCATAAACATGCCAGAACTTTATTAAATTCAGACAGTAAAGGTCTAGTAAAAAATTGCGAAGCAGAAGATTGCTGGGGTGAAATAGTCAAATGTACTCCATCCGAAGATCAATGAATTACCGCATTTAATTCCTTCAACAGATTCAACCCCAACAAATTCTCACCACAATTCGGTGTTAGAAGAAATGGACAGTGATCCGTGAATGGCCCAGTGAAATCGGTACCGGCTGAGAATCCGGACTAACCACTGGCGTGCCAGAAAACCCTACAGGAATGTTATTCTGCCCTGACAGTGGAATATCTAGAACCTGTGAATGATCAACGGAACACTTCTGTGCTCCTGTATCTATCAAAAATAGATGCTTCCTATTCCTCACCTTCATTTCTACATAGGGCCCGTTCTGATCGACTGGAATAGGCACCGGTTCCAAACTTTGCTTCGGGCTGTCCTAACGGAACAATATATCATCAAATACAAGATCCTCAGAAAGATAGGCAGTGGAAGGATTATCAAAAATATTTCTACTATCTATACTAGTATGCTGATTATCTTGTGAGAAAGACTGTGGATTCTGAGTGAACTGGCTTCTACCAGGACCCCCTACACCAGGGCGGCCTCTGGATGGTCTACCCATGACACCATATGTGTTATTTGATCTCTGCTGAAGGATCTGGCATTGTGCTCGCCAATGACCTTCTTGTCTGCAATAAGCACATTGATTCATGTGTACAGGACCCAACTGCACATTCCTGTGTGGAGCAAACTGGCCTCTAAACTGTGTACTCCCACCTCTGGTTCCTCTAACTATCTGTTGCAACAATACTTTGGTTTTCAGGTCTCCCTTTTTCTTTTCAATCCTCTCTTTTTTATTATTGACTCTATTTTCGTAATACTGAGCCATATGCAATACTTCGGACTGTGATTTAGATTGCCAAGCACTTTCGGAAGTCATAATTTGTGATTGGATATCAGGCAACAATCCACGCACAAATGTATCCCCAAACAACCTTTTCCCTGACTTGGTGCTTAAATCCTGTCCGCTAAAATCTGAAAATACTTGTTCGAACCGATTAAAGAATTTGGTAGCACCTTCAGATTTCCCTTGGGTACAAGCATTGAGTTTGTCTCAAACTATCCTTCTCTCGGGCAATGTCAGTATCACCTGCGGCAGTCTCTCACCAGCTTTTCTTTCTCCATCTAACCGTACCAAGTTAACCCACAAGTCACCCAATCCTGCTTGATCATCTACAGTCCTAATCTTTTTCCATAAATAAGCAGGTAGGATCACAGGGAACAACAAGTCTATATCACCCAGAGTGAAAACTGACGAATGCAAGACAGATTCTATTTCTTTATAAAGCCCTGTTGGATTGTTCCTAATGTCTGGAATCGACTGTCTAATAGTGTTCACTTCCTGTCTAGAGAAGGGAACATGAGCAGTATCGGGCGCAAATGCTCTTTTTTAAATAATCGTAAAATCTGCGAGACAACACATCTTTTTCTTCATACACTCATCCTTCAGGTACTCTACCATTACCTGTAACACTTTATTTTGCATTTCTGGAGTATTCTGACTAAACGTATCATATACTTCTATGGAAGATATCGACACATCCGAAATCCATCTAAGCGCATCCTGTGCGCAAATTCGCATCTCTTCACTCGCTGATTTACACGAAGGAAGAAACCGTTTCTGCACATACAGAGCGTCCAATCTATCACCATCTGTTTCATCATTCTGTAACTGATCTAACTCCCTCCTAAACTCAAAAACCCTTTCAACATGCTCATGTACATTCTCCGCAGTGTCCCTTGAGTAAGCTAAGACATTCAAATCCCTTAACTCTTGTGGGACATCCATGTCCGTCAAATCATTCCACATTACGGCCAAGTGTATTCCCATCCCCTCAATCAATACATTCTGTTCGGGAATGCTTTCTAGATCAAAAAGTGTAGCTAAGACAGCTGATTTTTCACCTTTCTCTTTACATTTCTTAACCCATGCATACAATACCCTCTTCCTATCTTTAGAAACTGTACTACGAAACACTACTTTTGATTCAGCACTCGCCCCTTCATTTGCTACAGGCGGAGCAGAACCGCTTGCAAAAGAGAGAGTAGAAAAATCCTGTACAACAGGTAGTGGAGGCACTACCACTGGCAACAAAGACGGAATCACAGGAACAGTAATAATCGGTAAAGGTGGAGATGCAGAAGGGGGAGCAACAATAGGAAGAGGAGCAACAACTGCCAGTGGAGGAACAACGGGAAGAACAGGGACAGCTATGGGAGGAGGTGCAAAAGCAGGAAATGGTAAGACAGCAGAAAGAGATATATAAGGAGGTGGTGCAGTGGCACCAGACCTACGTTCATTTAAAAGCTTATCCATTAATTCATCGGAGGCATGAAAATCTTTAGACGGATATATTTTCTGTACATCAAGTTGGAAAGCCCTATCCATGTTTCTAACAGACTCCAACTGTTTCTGTTGATCATACAATGATGCTGACGACGTGCATGTTTCTCTTTACTCTTAAGTTGCTGCATAGCTTCCCTTTTTCAATTCTGAATTAGATCAATTGCTGCAGGCCTAGCCTTTTTCTTTAACAATATAGAGTCTAGATACTCTATACGGGCAATCTTGAAACTACCATGAACTGGCCACTGAATTTCAGAAGCATGTCTAGTTTGTCTGTGCCAAATATCGTTGAATACTACCAATGCCGTACTTACAATCTGAAAGACCATAGAAATATCGAGGCTTAGTACCACAAATGAAATACGCCAATCACAGAGTGGAAAAGATACATGTATCTCTTATTACTGTACAGTTACAAAGGAAAACAGATAGCTATTTGGCTTACAACACCTCACAGTGTGTAACAGTAGTCACAGAGAGGGGTGAGAGTGCTGGACATCTGAACACAGACATATTTATACCATTTTTGCAATATTGTCCAACCTCTCTTCAAGCTAATAATTCACTGGCTAGAGTTCATGCCTACTTCATATGACAGATGTTACAATATTATACAAAGGATTAAACAAGTTTACATGTCCATGAAGTCACAATGATGCTGTTGGTTCTTTGATCCATGGTAAGTCTTATTCCACGAATCGCTGCAATACAGTTCAGCCAAAACACACATTCTGAGTTTGTTTTCCATTGCCAATTAGTTTATACGAGGATGAAGTTTGTGAGCGCAGACAACACTTGAATGGCAGTTTATATGAAGCACAAGGTTTCTTTGCTTTTGTCAAACAGTATGCTCTCGGTCAGCCTAAACATTAACAAAAACTCAAAGGTTGTTTGGCTCGACTGCAAGTTGGAAACCCAGTCCACCATTTTAGAACATGGAACAAGAGTCAAAATCAAAATGGCGGATGATTCTTAAAATGGCAGTGAAGTTAACTGAAAGCGGAACTTTGCGAATACGGTTTTCTGTGTAACGCGAATGGGCTTAGGCCAATATTCATAATAAGGAGGTATTATATGATTATGGTTTAACACTACGGGCCTCATTATGAGTTTGGAGGCAGCCATGCATGGCTGCCTCCAAACTCGGGTCCGGGTCCTGCAAAAGGGGACTAACCAGGCCATTCCGACCTTGGAGGGCCCGGTAAATCCCTTTCACGGGACCCAGACCCGGTACATCTTCATTCCCATTTGAGCCCCCATAGGGCTCAATGGGAATGGGGAGGATGCTAACAACGGGCCTGTTAATGACGGCCCGTTATCAGCATCCTGGCCTGCTAGTGGGTCCCGCTTTTCATGTCTGGTCTGACCAGGCGTGAAAAGCGGGACCCGCTGCATACCTCATAATCTGGTGGCCCGGAATGAACAGTGCTGGTCCCGTACCAGCACCGTTCATTCCGCGGCCACCAGCCTTGTAATGAGACGCTACGACTTGCAAGTTACATGTGGAGTTAGCTCCAGGATGCAGCCAGCATGCAGGGTTTGCTTGTCACCATTGTGGTGACCTGGAAACATCCAGGAGTGATGGTTGACACCATCAGAGCAGGCCCTGTGCCTGAAATAAAGAAGGCCCATACAGTACATCTTGCCTCAACTCCTTTATTGAACTAACTGAATGCCTCCCGTCCTCCGATGTCACTTCCCTTCAAAGCGCCCACCCGAAACTCCTGCCTCGAACATAACAAAGATGATTTCCCAACATGACAGTTAGACATCCCCGAAAGTTCTGGGTGGGAGAATTGATCATTTAAATTTCTTTTTGTGACCAATGTTGTTATTGTCATAAAAGGATCTGTTTTAGTGTGCATAGCCTGAAAAGCTTCATGGTATCCTGTGGCAGTTTGTATTGTTGTTCAAGATTTAGCTTGTGTAATTTGTTTACTGGATACTGAAGAATGGTGGCAGGTGAGGAGAGAATTGCTTCATTATTAACTGTCTTTTCACTTCTTTTAGAGACAGATTTCTTATGCATTTTGTAGGATGTTTTCAACATGTTAAAGCAACAGTCTGGGGATTCATTGACTTCCAAACATTAATCTGGTAGACACTACTGATGCTATTTGGGGCCTAAGCACATTCTTTCTAGGATACAATTTTTGAGCTCTCAGGATTCAGTTTTGCCATCGATGTTTAGGACTTGGTACGATATTACAATTCCCTTCTTGGTAATGAAGTAATAAAGTTACTCAAATGTTCTTTTTCTCACTTGGCAGTCTCAGCTATCCACTTGAAGATGGTAAAAACAGCCCTCTGTCCTCTCCAGCATCATATCTCTGTAGAACTGTGAGGGTTTGTTAGGGTGCTCGTTAAGGCAGGGGCACCACATCCTTCTGTTCTTTTATCATGTTGAGCCTGTTTGACACCAACTCATTAAGGATGCATTCCAGGAACATCTTCCAAAAATCTACTGTACCCACGCGACTAACCTCTAACGCTATTGTCTCAGGTGAAATGGGGGGTGATTTCTGTGATGGGATGCATCACTACTTATGCACCTCCACCGGCCTCCCAGATTAGGTTCCTTCACATCTGGAGGCAGTAGGATATTCCCAAAATCAGCAGGGTGACACCTCTCTACTTTCAGTTCAAATTCTTCAGTCTGACATTCCTTCCCTTCTCTGCCTGTGGTACTTGCCTAACTTGGGGCTGGGTTTTGTACTGGAGGTTCTGGCTTCAGACAGTTGAGATATGGACGGGGCAATGCAGTTGGCAGGTGACTGACAAGTTTTCTTCTCACTATTCTAGTCTTAGTTCTCTAGGCTTAGACTGATCTTTAGGTCTAGCCATGGGACCTTCTAGGGTATCTAAAGCTTTCTCCAAATCCTTCCCACCTCTGTGATGAGAAAACAGGAAACCAAAACATTGAACTGTTGTTACCCTCTTCTGTGATTTTCCTGGTGTGCCTCCTTCTCGTCTGCCAGTAATGATTTGGGACTGTATTAGGTGAGAGTCTGCGTTCCCACTTATGGCACCATAAGTCATGGCCAAGGGGTCATCAGACAACTAAACCCACAGAAAGTATCATTCACAGAGGTTTATTTGAAAAAGTAAATGTGACATGGGCTTAGAAAAGAATGAAACTAAAGATGTGGGCTATTCAAAGAAATTAAGAAAGGGCATCTCCAGTTTCTTTTCAGGACGATAGTCTGTGAGTCTATCTATTTCTTCCCTTTGGCTCTGCCTTCTTGGGGCTAAGTAAAAAATCACTCAAGTCTTTTGTGACTCTGTGCTTCTTTCTCAGCTTGGTTTGGGGGTTTTTAATGGCTCGGCCGGCGAACAACAATGGTCTGGAGAGTTGCCCAGAGCAATGCCAGAAGTTACGAATCAGTTCAAACCTTCCAGCCATCACCTCTTTTGTTTTCCGTAAGTCACCCCGAGTGAGACGGATATGCCCAGATGTGGGTCCCATGCCTGCTGGGCCTAGAGACCCAAGAAAATCCGCAATGATGAGGCCCAACAAGGCGGAAACATGTTTGGGGATGCTTCTGGTATCGTGAAGAAGGCATGTGACCATGCAGCTCAGGCTGTACTGCCCCTTTTGGGGTGGGACCAAGCCTGATTTGCATATGGTCGTTCCCCTTTTGTAATGGTTTGGTAGGTAAAAAACAATAGTCTGGAGGGTTGCCCAGAGCAATGCCAGAGTTTAGGATTCATTCCAAACCTTCCAGTGATCACCTCTTTTGTTTCCCGTAAGCCGCCCTGAGTGGGACTGGTATGCCCAGACGTGGGTTCCGTGCCTGCTGGGCCTAGAGATCCAAGCTACTCCTCACTGATGAGGTCCAACAAGGCTAAACATTTTTGGGGATGCTTGTGGTCTCGTGCAGAAGGGATGTAACCAAGCAGTTCTAGCTGGACTGCTCCTTTTGGGGTGGGACTAAGCCTGATTTGCATATGGTCTGTCCACTTTTGTAATGGCTTGGCAGGTAAAGAATGAGTGGGAGGTCTATGCCCAGCAAGGGTCTCGTGTCGGCTGGCTCTAGAGACCCAAGCTACTCCGTGGAGTGCAATCAAAGGTCTTAAACTAACAGAACTAAAGGGCCATATGGAAAAGTCCTACCTGTCATTACCAAAGGAAAAGCAGCATTTTCCTTTATTAACAAATGAAGAAGAAATTAAAGGGACCCGTTCACATGAAAAACAGGATTGTTAAACACTGACACAAAAACGCTTTACATTTGTGCTTGCAAGTTAAAACTGAAGAGCCATGTGAAAAAGTCCTTCCTGTCACTACCAAAGAAAAAAACAGCATTTAAATGTACAAAGGAAGAAGAAATTCCGGGATCTTTTTCAAATGAAAAACAGGATTTTTAAACACTGACACAAACATGGTTTTGCACGTGTGGTTGCAGTCTAAATGTGGGAAACGTACTCCTGCCTATATAAAATTGTCAGGGAAAAAGACACGGTGCGTGTTGACGAAAAGTAATGTATATTATGTTTTGCATGCAAAATACCAGCAGCCTTTTGAAAAGAAAAGGCAATTTTGTTTCCATTAAATGGCTTCTGTAGGCCCGAGGAAAACCCTTTGCTTGTTGTGGGACAAATGTCACAAAGAACCCGTCCACGGAAAGCCTGGTTTACATCCCTCCAGCTAATTTTACAAATGCAATAAAATGTGGCTTGCTTGAAAGGTGTGGAAAACCAAGTGTGTTCACTGACCAGCGCTAATTATTTCTTGAAGTGAAATTCATAGAAAGTAAAGAATTGTGATTTGTGTTCTTTTCAACACACTTGTGTGTGTTATTTATGTTGAGAGAAGTTTATTTTGTTGTGCCACAGATAAAGTGGTGTTTGTAATTTCAGTGGGAGTTTCATAAAAACAAATTGAAATAAATATAAACATATTTCCTGTATACTGGTGTGGTTCTTGGCTCATTGGTATCTTGGGTAGAAGGATCCAAGGGGTACTAGATGAATTGGAGATAGGGCTGAACAAAAGAATCCATTAAAGGTTTGTTACGTGACACCTTTAGTGGGGAGGGAAGGAACTCCCTGTATTGAGGGTGGGCTCTCAATAAACTGTTACAGATTGGGGGCTCATGACCGGGATTTGGCTGGCTATTTCTGATGCATGACACGTACATTGTGACAGACTATTCATTTTGATGCAGTTGCATTAAGGTGGAGGGAAAGTCATCTTTGTTTTGTTAAAGTACCATGAGGACTTGACGACTAAGTTCCAGAGAGGTGTATAGTTGAAAAATTAAGACTGAGTAAATAAATTAAATAAACTAATTTGGATTTGCCATTGTGAGTGGAAAACAAGATGGAAAAGGGTGATTTCTGCCCCTGCACAGCGAAAGTGCTATACAAATTATCAAAAAGCCATTTTAAAAAATGAATACAATTGAATTAGGTGATTTGAGGAGACATTTCCTTTCAAGGCTGTACATTTTTGGTGAGTGGACAGAGGCGGATGAAGGGAGCTGGCAAGTTAAAATGATGCAAAATGTCACATCAGATGGAATTGATATTTAGTGTGAAGGTTGGATATGAAACAAAGCATTAGAGGCATTTTGTATGACCTGAAATGCTCAAGAAGAATTGGGTCAAATGGCTCAGCACACAGTTTATCTATACTTCCCCTTGTAGTTAGTGAAAGAGCAAGTGCAGAAGAGCGTGTCCTGTCCGTGGAGTCAGACTGAGAATCTAAATGATGTGCAGAAAGAACTTAAACAGTTAGAAGATCAAGTAAAGCAGAACCATATTTTTGAGCTAAAATAAGAAAGCCTCATGGAACAACTTGAAATGTGTTAAAAACCCAGCAGCAAGAGAGTGCAGAGCGTGAAACACAGCTTTCTGTATTGCAAAATGAAAATAAAGAGTGTGTGAAAAATGTGAGCAGACTGCAACATAAGTTGAATGATCAGCCTATTTATAATAGAGGGCTGTTAGATGACCCTATGGCCTTTCAATTATAAATAAAGGAGTTGACTGATGAAAACAGTCAGTTAAAGGGATGGTCTAGTAAAAATTTGTATTTAAAAAATAGATAGGCCACATAAAAAAAAATACTAGCATCCTCCGTTTTAAAACTTCCTATGTAAAATTTTAAGCTATTCAAGCTCAAAATTCGAAAAAGCAAGCACAGGGGCGCAGCCATTTTGTGAAATGGAGGCCCTCCTGTGCTGGCTTTTGCTTTTGCAGCACTAATGAAGGAAAAGCCAGCCAGCTGTAGTAAACAAAGTCTACCGCTGGGTGGCTTTCCCTTCATTAGTGCCGGGACTCGGAGGTCGCGGACCGGAAACCAGAGCAGGAAAGCTGCAGCTGAATCTTGGTAAGTGCTATTTATTTTATTTACAAAAAATAAGCACTAGCTGCGTTTTTTTTTCTAAGTTTTCCGGGCTGGAGGAGCCCGGAAAACTTAGAAAAAAAAACGCAGCTTTAAAAACGTTGTATTTATGTTTGCGGTCGCTTTTGAAGCGACCGCAAACATAAATACAGCGTTATTGTGTTGGAAAACGCTGCGGTTTTTCTGTCCAAGTTTCTCAGGCTCCTCCGGCTCGGAGGACACAACGCGGCATTGCGGAAAACAACCGCGTTGTGTCTGCCTGAATATGCTTTCCCATTTGGGGCTCTCGGGCTCCCCATGGGGAGCCCGAGAGCCCCAAATGGGAAAGCAGATTTAGGCAGACAACGCAGCATTTAGCATTTCCCATTTGGGGCTCTCGGGCTCCCCACGGGGAGCCCGAGAGCCCCAAATGGGAAATCAGCTGCAGGTAGAAACACTACGCGGCATGTAAACATAACCGCATGTGTTTCTGCCTGCTGTGGCTTTCACTTTGGGTCTCCGGTGCTCCGCTGGGAGCACCGGAGACCCAAAGTGATAGCCACAGCAGGCAGAAACACACACGGTTGTGTTGGAAAACGCTGCGGTTTTTCTTTCCGAGTTTCTCAGGCTCCTCCGGGCCGGAGGAGCCTGAAAAAATTGGAAAGAAAAAACGCAGCGTTTTCCAACACAATAACGTTGTATTTATGTTTGCGGTCGCTTCAAAAGCGACCGCAAACATAAATACAACGTTTTTAAAGCTGCGGTTTTATTTCTAAGTTTTCCGGGCTCCTCCAGCCTGGAAAACTTAGAAAAAAAAACGCAGCTAGTGCTTATTTTTTGTAAAAAAAATAAATAGCACTTACCGAGATTCAGCTGCAGCTTTCCTGCTCTGGTCTCCGGTCCGCGTCCTCCGAGTCCCGGCACTAATGAAGGGAAAGCCACCCAGCGCTAGACTTTGTTTACTACAGCTGGCTGGCTTTTCCTTCATTAGTGCCGCAAAAGCAAAAGCCAGCAAAGGAGGGCCTCAATTTCACAAAATGGCTGCGCCCCTGTGCTTGCTTTTTCGAATTTTGAGCTTGAATAGCTCAAAATGTTACATAGGAAGTTTTAAAACGGAGGATGCTAGTATTTTTTTTTTATGTGGCCTATCTATTTTTTAAATAAACATTTTTACTAGACCATCCCTTTAATTATAAAAGGGGTTGATTCCCAAAATGACTTTGATTAGATATATCAGCAGCCAGCCACCTCCCTGGCAGCACTTAAGAGTTCTTTGCACTCTCCCCTCCCCCTCACCCTCTGGCACTTCTCCACTCATTCCCACCACAAGGCCTAGTAAGATCATTGTTTTGTCCTACTTCTGTCTTCCCTTTCTTTTTTTGTCGTACCTAGAAACACTTGTATACAGGCGTGTCATAAATGACGTATCATATCATATCATATCATACATATTTAAAACAACAGAAAATTCTACTGGTGAAGGAAAAAGACCTCTTGAATCAGGAGAATAGTTTCCTTGCATCAGTTGGAAATGGATGTAGAAAAGAATCCGTTTCTCAGGAACGGACCAGAATTAGAGAAGAAAGGAATGGGAATGAGCTAGTAGACCGTGTGATACAAATAGAAGCTGAACTATTAAACGCAGCGAATTGTAGGGATGAGCAAGAGAAAGAGATTATTCTCCCAGAGGAAAAGCACCTTGAATATGCACGCAGCAGACGTGGCTCACAGAGAGAGAATGAATCACTTCAGCGCGAGGTGCAACAAACAAAAGATTGGTTAGTAGCTCAGAGCAGGGTGCTTGACACTAATCAGGCCTTAGTGTCAGAATTAAAAAGCCATCTCTCTGACTACCCACAGGAAATAAGGAAACAGAGTCACTGTTGTCAGCGCCTCACTAAGGAAATTGAACATTAAAAACAGGCCCTAAGTCACCCTGCCCAATCAGGATATGGCACAAGACCCACTGATTAAGGTGAGGTGCCCCTCCTAGCAGGGGCATCATGTCAGTCATTTAAAACCTCCCATGTACAAATGGGAACAGACCTCATGCATGCCACCTATCAAGAACAGAGTGACATGAGGCAGGTAGACTTACCCAGGCCTATCCCTACTGATCCAGAAGGCCATTCCCTGTCAGATCTTGATGAGTATTTATCTCTACCACATAGAAGGGACAGTTGGAGAAGTATGTCCTGGGAAATAAGGAATAATACTATAAGTACTTCAGACCATGAAAACTTGTGAGAATAGCTCAGCAGCAACTTGCTTGCTTGGGAAGCAAGACGATACGAAGCAACACAGATTTGATTCCCGGGTCCACGATTAGAAACCTCTGGGTATTAAGCTCATTATAAATATCATATCATTATGTTGAGAAAGTCACGGAGTTAGACTGGCTGATGATGAGACTACAGATCGACCCTCTAGCTCACTTCACTGGAGAACAACCTTTAAAGCTTCAGCCCAGGAGGAGCATTCTAAAAACCTCTGTACATTCAGGCGAAAGTGCGGCAGAAGTCCCCAGACTTCCTAAACTGAGTTCTATCCTGGGCCTAAAAGCAACTACAGGAAGAATGACCCTGAGAGTTCACTTTTGCCCAGGTAAAAGCAGTCCAGACCCTGTGGTTCTGGGAGATATGCCCAATCTCATAGAGATAGGGAGGACATAGAAGACATGGAAGGGAGAACCAGTAGCAGTTCTGAGTCAGAAGGTGAATGCACTCCGGTGCAGAAGAAGAAAAAGAAAGGAAACAGAGCAAGGGTTTTGTGAAAGTCTAAATAAGACAAATCAAGGCCAGAAAGAGCTTCCTGACAACACACCACAAAAATGCCAAGTATTCGGTATGAGAGCACTTTGAACTTTATGAGCAGATGATGGCATAATTCCAGATCAGGAATAATGTAAATTGTATAGCATTTGCTAAATGGACTTTCTCACCTGAGTACTCTAGTTTCTTTGTGGGACTGCAGGACCAGGATCATTATAAATGGTCCACCGATAAGGGAGCCATTTTAAAACATTTCTCCTCACACAAGGACCCACAGGAGGCCCCTAAGGCTGCCTATAATTTGCAATGTGGGGAGGATCAGACAACTAGAGAGTTTAAGAGCTAACCCGTGCATTTACTCAAACTTACCAGAGGGTAAACACAAATAGTGGGGAGTTCATAACTACATATTTCCATTTGCACCCCAAAAACATAATGACTCTGTTGGTGCGTGATGTTCACGAGCACAGGACCCTGGATTGGGTTGATTGAACAGGCCACCAGTATCTGTGAGGTTCAAAAGCAAGCTGAGATTAAAAATACAGTCGAAACCTCCAAACCATCTAAACGCCCTGCTGCTGCAAATGTGGCAGAGGTAAAAACAACCCCTCCATTTGATATGGAGATAGGGGGGCCGAAAAGTAACCATTCTGCAGACAAGCAAAATAGAAGGCAAAAGGGACCCCCCAACCTGGCCGAATCCAATAGTAGTCAGGCAGCGGCCCAGAACATTGATCCCTCCGACCCTGCAACCTATATAAGCCCTAATTACAAGTGTACCAAACCAATCCTGGAGTATGTATACACTCCCCTGGCCCAAAGGGGGGAACCAACCAGGTAAGTACTGCCCTGTGAAACTTCAATCAGGAGGGAATTATCACTCCACCTCCCAATCTGAATTTTTCCCCAGATATCCCCCGAAACAGAACTTTCAAAACAATCCTCCTCTCTCTCTCCGGTTCCAGGACAATAAATCCCTGAACCCGGGAGGAGGGAGATTCAGGAGGGAAAATTATGGGGGACATTTCTAGTACCCGAGCTACTCTGGCAGAAGGGACAGTTACCCTTTTCGGGAGCAGCAGAGGTATGACTCCATACCTTCCTACCACCCAGAAAAGGTCTTGCAGCTGAGTGACAGCTCCACCAACTGACCAATGACCTGGGATGCATGCTGAGTGCTAAGTCCAACCCTCAACCTAACCCTACTTCCCAGAATTCTCCAACACCCAAGGATGATGCCTCAGGAGTGGGGGGAATGACCGGAGGAAATTACAGACACACCACAGCTTCCTGAGGGGGTGGCTGTGTGGATGGGAGATGCCTAGCCCCAGAGGAAGCTTCCTTTCTCTCCCAGACAGAACCCCTAAAAACCACTTAGCCTGAAAGTGTCTTTTCTATCCCCAAAATAGTAGAACCCAAAGAACAAATGGTACATAGGAGAGGCCAAAGAAGAGCCCACTTTGTGGAGGGACTCCGGATCATCCCCTTTAAAAGAGAAGAATGCCTGCAGGATTCGGGTAAGCAGAACTTTTCTTTAAAAAATGGGGGGATGTCACCCAAACAAAAATAAATCCCAAAAAACCCTGAGTGGGAAAGGGTAAGTATGGAGACCGACCCAGAACCAGAAACTATTCAACCCCAAACATGTGTGCCAGACAGAATTGAAACAGAGGGGGTGTCCATTCTCCAAACAGGTTCTGAGAACTGTCACCAGGTAAATCTGCACAGCCAAGGAGCCGTTGAAAAGGAGGAGTCCCCAACAACTCCCATTGTGAGTTGCAAAGTTTTCTTTACAGATTCCCGAACTCTGACACAGAAAATTGCCAAAGATCACACAATGTCAGAGTTCAATATTAAGAAGAAAATGACTACCGGGCTGTCAAATAACTCACACTTTCTTTGCAACTTGAAAGAGAAAGAAGGCCGATTTTATGCACCGGTTAAGGTGCAGGGTCATTGTGAATTATCAGCTACAGAGGGAACTGGATCCCAAGCCACCCTGCTATCCAAAGGGCCTTTGACCAACTAAACTCAGGATTGGGGAGGGCCACCAAATTTCACTCAGACCACTTCCCGTACAACTACAAAATTTCGACAGGAACAATATTTCCGTCGACGGGACTCCAGATCTGGAAATATAAATTGGACGGCACGGGCTAAAACATCTGGTGATAGTCATAACTCCCGAGGGCACACCTTGTTTCCTGGGGAATGATCTCCTGTGGAGGTTATCACCTCTGATTGATTGTGTAAATAAGGTCCTCTGGACTCGGACTAACCACCCTATAAAATTAAAAATGGGTACCAATTATGTCAGCCTGAATGGTACCTGTCACTTAACTGAACAATGTTCTTAGAATGTAGAGTTTCATTTAAAAAATAACCACGCCTCAGACATCACTGTCATCTCTGTAGAAGAACAAACTGGTGATTGGTACACTTCTCCATTCTTGAAAATCAACCTTCCTCCCAGTTTTAAGTGTCAATCCACACTGAAAACACCCTAAAATGTTACATCAATCCAAAATCATAAGAAACATTGAGTCCTGTGAAACCAGACAAGGAAATACCTGCTCAAAGTCTGACGGACATTCAGAAAAATGGTGAGCAGTTGTTTTTTCCCCCATTCAGTTAAATGAGGGGGAGGAGCCGGTGCACGCCAGAGTATGCCTAAATAATGGAAGGATCTTCTCCAGCGAAGAATTACTCAGGAAACTCCCAAAAGATCATACCACTCCCACATTTAACTTGATTGACAAATGGGAAATAGGTCTGCAAACCCCAAATTCCATTGGCACCAAATCATAGACCATAATAGTTGGGTCGTGAGAGATGTCCCGTTCGCCTTTTATTTAGGCAGTGATGTTCTCAACCGATTCACAATCAATTTTGACCTAATTAATAATAAACCCTGGTCCCGACTGGAGGGTAACCCCATTTGCTTTGACAACACTGAAAAAACATTCTGGTCAGTCCAATTGCTGCCTTATGCCATTGAGGTTCAAGTGCGAGAAGAGGTTACCATCCCAGAGCAGGTGCAACAATTTACTCAAAATTAAGCGAGGAAAGAACCTCAAACACCAGGAGACCTATGTAAATCTAAATTCCCATCTCCAACAACAAGGTTTGTATTTAAATCCGTCACCTCTACTAAACTTAGAACACAACACCATTCGAATATCGGTGGACAACAGCGACCCTCGAAGTATCAAGGGAATACTTGGAATGGAATGGAATAGAATGGTGGTTGATGCCCAACATTATTCTATTGATCTAGGTAATGAAATCATGGGACCAGTCCCAAATGACTGTTTCAACATCAGTAACGGTATTCGTCCAGAAAAGATTTTTATTAGGCGTGAGGGAATTTCATGGTGTACTCTTCCTGCCCCTACATGGTGGAAGAGGTGAGCTGTGACATTAGGAGGGAGGGCATAGTGTTCAGTGTCAAGGACCACTACCTCAAATCCCCTGTACAGGTCAACACCATCAAAAGAGATCTCTCCACTCATCTGAAGGATACTGCTGAAATTGCCAAGCCTGAGGTCTTTCCATGGTTGAGGAAAGGGTCAATCTTACTGATGCCTGTGAGACTGAGAAGCAAAGACAAAAGCTAAATCAGATCTTCCTGGAATTCCAAGATATCTTTTCAGTGGACTCATATGACCGTGGACGCACATCCATTAATTCAACCACCATTCTCATGGACCCTGAGATGGCTCCAGTATTTGTGAAACAATACTGGTTCCCTCTCACGTCCATGGAGTCACTCATGGAGATTATTACGAATTTAGAATCCTATGGGATCATTTGTCCAATCCACACTACCGTCAACAATCTGGTACTGGGTGTACTCAAAACAAACGACCAATGGAGACTATGTGCCGACCTGAAAGAGTTGAACGAACGGGTCCACATGTCAAGATGGCCCCTTCCCAACATCGATCAGGGACTGGCCCAGATCCAAGAGTTAAAGGTGCACACTGCCATTGAGCTGGCCAACAGTTACTGGACAGTACCCGTGAGAATGGAAGACCAGTACAAGCTTGCCTTTACCTTTGGGGACACGTGGACCCAAACCCCCTTTGGATGCAAAAACTCTGGCAATGAGCTCAACATTTACCTACATAAAGCCATGCCCAATTCGGCCTATGTGGATGATGGTTTGATCAAGAGCTCAACAGTGGAGGAACATATAACAGAAATCTGCTATGTTGTAACCCAGTTGCAGAAAGACTAAGAAAAACTGTCCTTTCAGAAGGCACAGTGGTGTAAGACCTGAGTGAACTTCTTAGGGCCCCAGATCACCCATGAGGGTCTTAATCCCCAGGCAAAGAAGGTCAACGCCCTATAGAAGTTAAAAGACCCTACTACTCTGCAAGAATTAAGAAGCCTTCTTGGACTCAATCAAAATAGTTGGAAGTTCATTGAAGACTACACAGAGGTTACTCAAACCTTGGTCCACATATTAAAGACTGGAGTCAAGTTGGAGTGGGCTCCAGAACAATCCAAAGCAGTTAAACAACTGAAAAGAAGCCTTTCCCAGGCTCCTTGTTTGGCTTACCCCATAAAGAACAAAGTAATCGTGTACGCGAGCAAGACGTTGTCCTCTGTGGAGGAAAA
Source organism: Ambystoma mexicanum (assembly GCF_040938575.1). NCBI lineage: Eukaryota > Metazoa > Chordata > Amphibia > Caudata > Ambystomatidae > Ambystoma > Ambystoma mexicanum. Next base: position 653,947,505 of record NC_090933.1, on the reverse strand, counting down.
ATTCAATGACTTTGAGAAAGCACTACTGGCAATGGTATGGGCATTACAAAATTACTGCCCATTCATCCAGGCAGAGCACATCATTATCAAAACTCCTCACCAACCCTTGCAATATCTCCAAAGTGACAGAATCTGGGAGGGGAGTGTTATTAATTCCAGAATTACTTCCTGGATTCTGTCCATGCAAGGCTTTCCTTTAGAGGTCAGATATGGCCAAAACAAGGAGAGTCCTCTAGTGCAAGGGTTGGCAGACTTGCATGATTGTGCTCAATAAAACTGTCTTGAGGACGAAATGCTAATGACAATCAATAACATGGAGGTGTACTTAACTTCCACACACAAGGTCTATGAGGAAGACAAGTGTCAGGGGGTACCCACAGTTTATTTGTATGGGTGCTCCTACCATGTTGATAACAACTGGGAAAAAGAACTGGTGGCTAGCATTGGGAATGCCTGGGCGAATGATACCTCAAACCCTCTACTGGTTATTAAATAGGACCCCAAAGTAGTTAGGTTGCAGAGTTGATGGCCCTTCATCAAGCCATCCTCACTGCAGTGCATAACCAACTCAATGAACTGATCATAATCACTGACTCTGATTATGTCAGGAATGGTTTGTGGAGCACATGATTAACTGGAAGAATTGAGGGATACTTTAGGCCAACAATAAACCCCTCAAGAGTGCCAGACTGATCCAGTCACTTGACGATCTAGTGACCTCCAATGAGATAACCATCTATTGGAAGAAGATAAGAGGCAATACCAAGATAGACCGGCCAGGTAAGACTGGAAATGACCTGGCTGACCAGCTTGCTAAAACCAGAGCTCTGCAGGGGGATTTCATAGAAATGGAAATGGAATCCCTGCTGAGTGAAATCCAAATTGCTGCTGTCACTAGGTTACAAACCTATGGTAACAGCTAACTCTCGACAGCCCTGTGGAGTAAAGATTTGATCACTGCACAGAAAGAGGTCCCAATCTTTGGGAAATGTTATCGACAGATTGAAGATCCTGTGAGCTTTCCTTTAACAGAGTGAGATTTTGCGGAAAAGAGGATCTCTGGGTGTTGATGAAGTTTTCCAAGATGTTCGTGATCCAAGACGGTTTGTTGGTAAGGAGAGCCTTATCTGGTTATGACCAGTGGGTGGTACCTATCTCATTCTAAAGCCTGATGTTGAACTGCGCCCATGATGCATCCACTGCCAGTCACAGGGGGTTTTACACAACATTAGAAATTGTGCGCGAGGTTGCCTACTGGCCACACATGGACCAGGACCTTGATACTTAACTAAATAGGTGTCTTGTGTGTGATCAATTTCAACCCAGTTCACACACACACAGAACTCCCCTACAAAACTATAAACAAGGGGAATGACATTGTCTTGGTCAGATTTGCAAGACAATTTCATCGGGCCAGTGATTCACTACTCTAGAGGAAACAAGTACATGTTGACAGTGACATGCTTCTTCACAAAATGGGTAGAATGTCTTCCAGCCCCGAATTGCAAGGTGGAGACAGTTGCTGCACTAATTATCAATCACATCTTCTCTTGTTTTGGCCTCCCGCAAAGGAGTGGGTTGGACCGAGGAAGTCATTTTACTAGTGAGGTGATGGCAAAGATGTGGGAGATTCTAGGGGTAAAAAGAAAACTCCACATTGCCTACTGAGACATACAACAAAACAGTTGTGAGTATAATACAGAAGTTTGTGGCAGACTCTGGACCCAGTTGGGACATCCGATTGCTGCTTGTCCTGATGGCTAATAGGTCTACACCATCTTCTGAAACAAAGATGTGTCCATTTTAGCTCATGACTGGATGAAAAATTGTGCTACCTCAGCATCTGCTCAACCGAACTCAAGAGCAGACACTGATGAATGCACTAACTACTCATGAGTACATTGAACATTTAAGGAAGTTTTTGTGTATGCTTAGCGCAATTTAGAAAAGTTGTCTGAAGGAATAAATACCTATAATGGCCTAAAGAGCACCAAGAAACAATATGGTGTAGGTGACAAGGTTTACCTGTACAATTTTCAAAGGAATCAGGCAAAGGAGTGGAAATTCCTTCCATCCTGGCGTGGTGCCTTTGAAATTGTAGATAAAATATCACCTGTTGCCTACAAGATCCACATCTCAATAGTAGGACAGACATAACAAAAATGGGTCCACAGCCATCAGTTGAAAAGATGTCATCCCAGACATGCTTTACGACTGATTGAGGAGCCAAATGAAAGTTGAGGAGAGGAACCATCTAAAGAATGAAAAGGAAGGTAGAAAAATCAGATGGAAACTAAGACGAATATATATATAGAAGGGAGTATGTAAAAAGGAAGAAAATAAATAAAATGTGCTTTGTTAAATGGTGAAAATGTCTTTTTATACTTGTATGCTGTTGATGTTGTCAATTCTATGTAAATCCTCCAGGGAAATATGTGTGTAAAAAGTACTGAACCTCTTTTTCTTTCTATTATTAGAGAACTACCCTCCTTTACTTCCAGCCTGGAGGAGAAAGGGGAGCCCAGTGATAAACCAGGGACCCCAGAAAGAAGGAGGAAAGGGGGTGCCGTGCCACACTCCCAACCCAAAGATGGAAGGGGAGGCTGGAGTGCCCACTCCCTAATGAAGGAAGAAAGGGAGTGCTGTTCTAAACCCCCCAACCCAGAGACAGAAAGGGAAACTGGAGTGCAGTGTAGGAAATTGAGCCAGACACACTCCAACAGAAAGAAAAATATGAAGAAACAAAAGAGAAAAGGGTACTTTGAATGAAACCCCAGTCTGCCCTGCTCTTTCCACCAAATAACTTGGGAAGAACAGGGGGGGCATGTGGGTTGTATTCAAAGGTTTCAAACCAACAGAACTAAACGGCCATGTGGAAAAGGCCTAACTGTTATTACAAAATAAAAATCAGTACTTTTTTTTCATTCACAAATTCAAGGAGCCCCTTCACATGAAAAAAATTGATTTTCAAACAGTGACACAACGGCTTTGCATGTTTGTTTGCCATTTAAATGTGAAAAATCTACTTCTGCTAACATGAAAAAGCCCAGGATAAAGATACGGTGCATGTTGACAAAAAGTAATGTATATTATGTTTTGCATGCAAAAATACCAGCAGACAATTGAAAAGAAAAGCCCACTTTGTTTCCATGAAAATGTTTCTGTGGGCCCGAAGCAAACCCTTTGCATGCTGTCACACAAATGTAAAAAGAAAACTCCCCTATGGAAAGCCTGGTTCACATCCCTCCAGCTATTTTACAAATGCAATAAAATGTGGCTTGCTTGAAAGGTGTGGAAAAACAAGTGTCCTTTAGACTTGATGTCTTTGCAGCAAAATTGTCCTTCGCTGGATCATGACCGGTTTGATGCTGGAAATGCATTGGAGGGACAGGACCTCCATGTCCTTGTCCTGCACTCCTTTTATCATGTGTGTTCTGTGTTATTTTCTGCGCACATGAGTCCATGTGGGACTCCTGGCACTGCAGCTCTACCTCTTTTTGGTTTGGTGAACAGGCCCTTGGGATACCCTTATGGCACCCATGAGTGGGGGTACAACCCTGTACCCCTAGTGTATGTTTTTGGGCACCTGTGTGTGGCCCACAGAGCAGGGTATGGGCTGGTGGCAGTTCCATGCTAAATCTGACACGTTCTCTGAGTATCCTCCATTTTGGGATACCCAGGCCCTGCCATTGGACTCTGTTGATTCTGGATAGGAGACAAGATGGCTCCTGTGGCCTCAAGCTTTCGATCACCTGTTACCTTGTTTTCCCAAAGTCCTGGGAAGCCCTGACTCTGTCCCTTCCCCTGACTGGCTGTTGGGTGGAAATTCCATATATGGTATTGTGGGGAAGACCAGGCCCGACTGGCTGGAGCCTTTCCAGTTACTGTATATTGTGGGTACGCCCATGGTGTGAGACCTGGGTGAATGGAGTGTGTGACGAATACGCATTTCATGTTATGGATGTCTGGTATCTGTGTGAGTGACACAAAGAATGAGATAGCCCTGCCTGAAACTGGTTTGAATGCAGAGTGGAGTGCTGAATGTCTGGGTGCTTGTCCGAATCCACTTTCCGTGTTGTGAGTGTCTGGATGGAGAAGAATGGCCTGAATGCACTGTGAGCCTGATTGGCTGCCTGCCTGAATGCCCTTCTTAGTGATTGGTTGCCTGAGTGTGACCCAGCAGAGTGAACGAGAGACCAACAGTATGTCTGGGGACCTCTCACTGATGGAAATCGTTCAGAAGCTGAAGTCGAAACTTGATGCTTACCTTGAAGCCCAGCTAGAAGAAGAAGGTGCTGCTGCTGCGTTCCTTTGATGCACCCCGAAAGCTGTCATGTCTCCAAGAACTGATCCAAGAGAGGACCTGGCCAGGAGACCTCTACACGAGCTACGAGGGACCATCGTGCACCAGCTAACCTTCACCAAGGCTCCCTGGAAGTCAGTCATCAAAATGCTGCCTACTGAAGATGGGGACCGCCGAGGAATCTGAAGTGAAGCGCCTGGACATTAAAGTCCATCGCCGTTGACTGGGGTTCAGAGGTAACGCTGTAACCTCGTCAACTGGAACTGCAATGCACCATTGCCTAAGACATTTGAATCCAGGACTCCCTTGCTCATCACCGTCGACCGCTTTGTCCTTCCTGAGAAAGTCACGGTCGTCGACAAACAGAGGAGAATCCGCCGGTGGGTTTCCCTCCACCCAAAATCCACAAAGACACCGATGAAGATTCAAACCCAGCCGTCGTCAAGTCCCGTTTGCTGACGCTGATGACCCGGGCCTACATTTCTTCATTGTGTTCCCTTTGTGGTAACAAACTATCATCGTCGAGGTGCACCGCACGCCTCATCTTTGCAGGATGTTTATGACCGATCGCCGACAAGCACTGCAAGGAGCGAAGCTTCTGCCGCGATGACAGTGTTAATCTTTTCTTCACAAAATCCTGATGATCCATGGCTCCTGCCTTAAAGGGAGTTCACCCAAGAAGGATCCGTTGACGACCCGTCGTCGATCTCTGCTAAACCAGGTACATTTGGGTAGTATTTGTAGAAGGAAATAAGACCCTTATAAACAATATATGGAATGGGCTTGACAATAAACTTGATTTACAGGTTGCCCAGGTGGGGGGATCCTCACGCAGAACTGTGTCTAGTGGTAGGGGCCCAGTATTCTGCCAATTGTTTAAGCACTTCCTTCCCTCCTATTTCTATGGTTGATACCGTTTGCTATTGATTTGTATGCCATTTGAAACTGTCAGCAGTTGGTGCATTTTAATGGACTCAAAGAGTAATTGTGGTACCACATAGAAAGTGTAAATTTATCATTATAGTATTGCCTGAGCACAAAGTGTGTTATGGTTTGTGTATATAACTTGAACCTTATTTATATAAAGAATTATGTTATCACTAACATAGCGTGTGGACATTCCTTTGTGGGGGCTTGGGGACTACATTGTACTTAGCAACCAACCTGCATCACCTCCTGAGAGCTTCGGCCTTGATTGCTCCTCAACGTTTACCATATAGAGAATCTTGGCTGGGATCCTCTGTGCTTCTACTCTGCCATATACAGGGCAGGAGTACAGAAACCCCCTTCCAGTCTTTACAACCAGAATATAAGAAGGAAGCGCGAAAACAGGGGCTACAATTAAAGGAGGCTGAAGCTCATCTTCAAAGACCAAGCTTCAAACACAAAGAGACTGATAAATATTCTGTCTATAGGCTGGCCCAGAATGGCAAATGGCATGGAGGAAAGGAAGCTCATATGTGCACAGATGAAGATTCCCTTGGTTTTAAAGGACTATTATAACTTAGGCATTTTTCTCAGCAACCATAATTCATACTGATTACATGAATTTGTCATTTCTTAGGTAATATCTAGCTAATTTCAGTGATATAAAATTCATCCGCCTATGACTCAGGGAACTGTAATGGCCATCTAAAATGAGTTTCTGGTTCCAGATCAATTGTAATCAAAGTGTTTTCATGCACACAGTCAACACTGGACTGTGGTTTTTCCCACACCATAGCCTAATGAAGCATAATTCATAGCCTAGTGAAGAGTTACTTGATGATGTGTAAACTGTGAAAGACATATATACTTTAAAAGCATTTGAGAATGATGGGGGGCTTATTTTGTGCCACTGCTACTGCCATAGAAAATTACACTAATATACGTTTCATTCACACCTCACTCTTTCACAGTGTGACCCGAATTTGAAAGTGAAAGGGGGGTTACTCATCCCTGCATCAGAAAATCCCAAAACCATTCTCCTGATATTGTATAAATGTTAACTGAAAATAGCTTTAATGTACTGGCCAGTAAGTGTCATTATGATCATAGAAGTAAGTACAGCTAAGAGTTGGCCTTGCAATATTTAGAATTACAAATGTTAGATTATATTTCATAGATATGTTGTTACTTCATATGTGTGCTACCTCATAGCGTGATTGTCACAGGCAGACCAGTATTCATTGTGTAAAGAAATCGAATTGTTGGCAGTGCGCAAGGTAGGATTTGAACCATCTGAGGACAATCTTGCTGATTCCCATGTGGGGATGTAGATTGTCGATGAATGTCTGTTGGTCTATTGTGGATGGCCATCATCAATGTTTTTAAGGGCATAGTCGCTCACCTTGATGGTAGTCATTTCTTTGCTGCATCTGGGTCTGAAGCCAGATTGGTGGAACTGAAGGAGGTTAATGGCTTCGATATGATGGAGGAGTTGTGTGGTTACTGCTTTCTCAAGGATATTACCTTGAAAGGGAAACTGGTTAATGGGGCTATACGTCTACTTCATTTTTTATTTTGTGGCTTACATTTTTGTCGTATTAGTATCATTAGTATCACATTTTATATCAAGCAGTACAAAGCATAAGGATTTATTAGGATTCTGAAAGGGCTTCCACAAATTATTGTTTGCATTTCTATGAGATACCACATCACACAGACATGGTTTGATGGTGTCACACACAACCAGGGTGCTATAACAACATACATTGAAATGTTATGATTTTGCATGCCAAGTTCTCAGTTATTGAGCTAAATCGGGAGTATGCAACTCACATCAGCTCTAGCCACCATACTCATTTGTGAGAGATCATAGAAGTCGTAGCCCAGAGCATCTGGAGGTTGCACCCACCTGGGATAACTCCCACGAAGCGTCTTCAAAATATTTTTGGTAAGTGAATTTTGTTGAAATTGGAGCTCATTTGTCTTGTTGTGCATACATTCTATTTCATTAGCAGGATAGTTTATAGGGGGGTCCTTTACAAACACCTACATGCTTCCTTTCCAGAGAAGTATTGCCATAAATTTGTCAGCACAGGGAGCCTGTGGTAAAGCCTGCATTTTGAGGCTCCTCAGAAGCAGGTGACCGCCAACTTCCCTTCTGGGCAGTAGTAAGGCAAGCCCCTTTGTCCCCTTGCCCCCACCCATGAATTCTAGCTCCTGCACCCCCTACCCGCACCTCGTTACCTGAATCTTCCTCAGCCCTTAATAGCTTCGGGAGCACTGCTGTTCCCGGCGCTTCCACGTCGTAGTCAATGGACACCCTGGAAATGGAGAAGGGACTATGGGCCTCATTACAACCCAGGCGTTAAGGGTTTAACGGCGCCGTTAACCCTTAACGCCTGATTACCATTTTAACGCCTGCTTTTAGCAGGCGTTAAAATTTTTGGCGCTAACCCGCCTTGGTGCTAATTACTGCACCGTAATTTACGGTGCCGTAATTAGCGCCTTCCCCACTCCCATTATGCCCTATGGGGCAAAAATGGGAATGGGGAAGGGTAAATGGGGAATGGGGATTTACCGCCCCACTCACCTTGGAATGGGGCGGTAAATCCGCCATCCACCATGGTGTAAATAGAGTTTACACCATGGTGGTAAAGTAGGGAACTTACCACCTGGGTTGTAATGAGGCCCTATGTGTAGCTCCTTGCTCCCTTGTCCATTGCAGCCATCTTGTTGTGTAGTTCTTTTTTTTAACGTAAGCACACCATGTCTCTACTTAAAAAATATATCATCCCAGAAAAGCATTTGGGGATGCTAATAGCAATAAATCCATCTGGGCTGGTTCGTTTCCATGCCTGGTAATGCCCAGGGGCTAAGTGAAGGCGCTTGCTTCAAAGTATGGAAATATTTTTGTTCAACTACATTTCCACAGTAAATGTTGTATGATGTGCACCCAGCACACAAGGCAGTCGTGGTACTTAATGTAATGTTTTAAATGTGTTTTTAAGGATAATGTGATTAACTGCCTATTTTTGCCTCTTGAAAGACTTCCTTACACACTGATAGGCAACACAAATGTTATGCAGGTTTAGGACATCTAGACCACAGATTTTGGGAGCATTGTATCAATGGATGCAATAGACAGTCGCAGCAAAGGTGAGCGAAATGCTCACTTGTGTTTCTATAAATGAAATGAGTGGGAATCTACAGTGTCTTGTGTAGATCGGAAATAGGCTGGGGTGCACTAGAGTCGACACTGGCTTGATTTTTAACGTGTGCGATATATAAATAAGAAGTAACATTTATTTGTATTTTCTAAGAATGAGGGTGTCTCTGACTGTGGAGGTTCTTGAGGTGCAAACAATATGATAGGTTATTTATAAGGCGCTTAATACCCAGAGGTTTCTGAGCACGGACCCGGGGATCGAACTTGTGTTGCTACGTGTCGTCTTGCTTCAAAGGCTAGCACGTTGGCCCTCAGCGAACCTCCCGAGACAAATGTCTCTATGATTGCAGGAAAGTCTTTGCGCTGTTTTGGATTTATGTTTCAGCTGTTGGACCTCGCGGTGCCTATTCAATAGAAATAGGTCCCGGTTCCCCTCTTTTCAGTAGAAGTAAGGTAGCATATTTATAACCATTTGACATCTGCCCTGTGTAGAAAATATGCTTTTCACCCTTAGGCGATGATAAAATGCCATCTATGAGCTAAAACTAAAAAGGCCCAACAAATTAAAAAGAGAAACATGTTTAAAAAAAGCCAACAGGGGCAGCTTGCTGCAGTATTATTATTATTAGTAGTAGTAGTAGTAGTAGTAGTAGTAGTAGTAGTAGTAAACAGGTTGCATCGTTTTTGTAGGTACATGTGTCCCTGTTTTGCATTGGTAGCCATTGCCATTCATCCAGACACGCCCATCATTTTAAACAATATTGGTGTGTCTAGATTAAAATCCTGTCCCTGCCCGAATTTAGTCACACATTTTTGTTTGTTTTTAATTGACTCGCTGCAAAAGCCCATTTTCGCATACCCATGAGTAAAATAACAAACTGCAACCACAGCCTTTTCTGCATTTACACATCTGCAATGGCAACATTCTTCGTGCATTGTTCCCATGACCTTATTTTTATCACCTTGCGTTGCAGCGTGTCCTGCTTTTCCTCGCAGGCTATGCATCACTGTCACAGTTGGGTCAGCCACAATGATATCTCGCGTGGCCCTGCTGTGACAAGAGTCTATACGCACTCTGCCAATGGACAGCATAGGGTAAACCGAAAGTGAAAGTGCCCAAGGGAAGCTGCCCGGAGAGGCCAATGGAAAGCAGTCGGCAAGAGGAAAACAATGTGGGGGGTGGAGGAAGGAGACGGCCCGTCAACACCGGTCAACAGTCTGTTGTGAGTGATAGCTCAGCAGAAGATTGCAATGCTTGTCGCCGATTGAAAAAAAAAAGTCAGCAATTCAGGGGCACGGGGCGGATTTTGTAGAAGTCGTGCATAACATTTGTGTTATTTAATTAATTACATATAGGATGATGCAATATTTTATGGAAAACTTAAACTATGTTACAAATTTACTAAAATACATGTTGCAAACAAGTTTGGTAATCATATTATTATTATTGAATAAGTATCCTTTATATTTGTAGTATTATCCATGAATGTGTGTTTTTCTTCTGCATCATTGTTCTTATACCAGCGATAGAAGCCATGTTCGGTTTGTAGATAAGGACTTTTTGGTGTCACGTTATAAAGACGTGTTACATATTTCAGATGTGCAGCCACGCTCTTTTTGTGCCCTCGATGACGGTCCATGCTGCATATGGATCGCATGCCAATATATCTTTCTGCGTTTGCACACTATGTGAAAGGCATTTTATTAAACCATAAATGAAACGGTTACAGGGATTTTGTACCAGCTCTCTTCCCGCATCCTCAAAGTCTTCTATTGCTCCCCCTCCCCCACCTTCTTCCAGAAACCTCGAGACTCCTCTCTAGGGCATAGCTGCAGCCACTAGAAGCTAAAAGGTCTGCATTTTAATAAGGGCCTCAAGCTCCCCTTGAAGCAGAATGGGGGAAAGCAGGGAGGATGGGAGAGAGGGGACGCTGAATTTATTCCATTACATTTACGGGACAGATAAAGGCTGTGCCCCCTGCCGGGCTGTCCCTGTGATGTCGGGGTACAGCTGCACTAACGTTGTTCCGTTTTATTTGGCCCTAAAGAAGAAGAAAGCATATCAGAGGCCATGCGGAGCCGAGTGCACAATTTTAATTCATGTGGCAAATGTGCCATTTATCAATTACTGATATTATGTGACATGCAACTCGGCTCCTACTGTCGCATTACAAAAATCGATTTGTATCATATTTTGCATTCATAATTGTGGAGTTTTAAGAAGCACAGAACAATCATCTATATCATGTAAACGAGTGCCCTAAAACGAATGGGTTCCTTAAAAAACATCCTCACGGATACTTTGCAACTGTATGTTGAAGCCTGAAGATATGTCTATTTTGCTATGTCATATCAATGTGTAATATCAATGTACTACATATCAGGCTGCGAAATCTTCATACAAAATCATCTTCTCAGTGTCCTTATTACATTCTAGTCGTAACGTCACTACTTACTAGTAATAAATAAAGGACACTATGAGAAACGAACACGCAAGCGATCGTAATAGATTGCAGCAATCACGCCGCAGCCTGGGCAGCCTGAGCGAAATGAGGGCCTCAGCAAGGGCTGCATCTCGTTACCGGCCTGTACAGCCCCCTTCTGGGGAATGATTGCTATTCACACCCTGGGGTTTGGCCAGGGTGCAAATATTTTTTCTCTTTTTCTCTGGATATTAGCTGCGCTTATTGCACCGCGCCAATCTACTGAGGAAAAAAAACAAGATGTCCGCAACCATGAGAAAAGGGACTAAATCCCTTTTCCATTTATATGACAGCACCGCCGGGATAAGGAGCAGTGCCAGGACCGCAGCAGAAATCTCTGGTCCAGCATCTAAGTGTGGAGGGGAGCAGAGGTGGGGGAGCGATTTGGTTTGTTTTGGGGGTGGGGAGGTGGGGAGCAACATTAAAAAAGATGCCACCTGCGTAGAAGGACCTCTGGTGGCTGAAACAGTGGCCAGATACTGTGTATTCCTGCATGCTGTTCCAGTCACCTGATAGGCTGAGCACCCTTCCACGGGTGTGGGTTACGTCACAACACTTGCTGCTAGAGCCCGCATGGAAGGCGAGAGGGAGATCTTTTGGTTAAACACATCACCAGCTTTTCAGATTCATTTTTCTGAACTGTTTTTGACAGACTTTTCAGATTCATTTTTTTCTGAGCCTTTGTTGAATTTTATCACAGTAAGTCACCAATCGATGTGCCTGATTTACAAAAGCGTGTTGCAATGCTGCAATCCCATTGAAACCATTTGTGATTCAGGACCTATCTGTGTGTTGTCACTTATTTTGGCACACAACTGGTGCTTGAATAGGATTTTATGAAACTACTTAAAATGTGTGTTTTCAACACACTATATAAGCTGCATATTTCTTTTTTTCATGTATTCTCTAGGGCAACAGCTGCATGAAGTCTTGTATCAGTGACGCGAATCGGCTGCCTATTTAAGGGGATGGATTTATGGCCCTGGATCATAAGGAATAAAATGCCCCCTTCCGTACATAAAATATATGGTCCCAGTAAACTCGAGTTCTATCACCTTAGGAGGAACTCGCTAAATGGTTCCAGATATTCCATTTGATTTACATTTTTGTCATATTTGCAGTGGGGATACCTTATCCCATGTTCCATATCATGTTATAGCAAAGCAACATGCCCAGCATTACAGACATCGGGGTTCTTAAAAATCTGCATACAATACCAGCCTTATTTTTTAGACAAAGCTCTGTGTATTATCCCTACGCTAGTGAGGCTGCCTTTGCAGTGGTAACCTGAAAAAAAGAGTAGTTTCGCGAGCATGCCAAACCCTCTAGACAGCTGGCTCTTTATATTTTGTTGACATTGTTGTAACATTCGCAAATGTCAAAGTGTGCAGGATCAAAACATTGTGAAAGGTAAAACTACCCATTTTAATTACACCACAATATCAAGACTAACAATGCTGCGTTCTGTAGATGCCTGTCTAACATTCAAAGCAGTACAATTGTTCCACAGATCTGAAAGGAAAAATATGACTCATGTTTACAGAGATAAGCCAATAATATTTTTCAAACCTCAATCACTAACATGTTCGGTATTTTCAATTTCCAGTGGCACATTAAACTATAGATCTTGTCTTTATTAAAACAACACATTTTATCTACTTCATTTCCTGAAATGCCTTTCTAATGTGCAGTTATGGATTCAAACAACTGTTAATGTTATATCAATTGCCAACATTAAGTAAATTGTTGCTTGCCTAGATTGAGTAAGTATTTCAGGAAAACATTGTGCAATACATTCAGGACAGAGGATATTCTATTTGGGGTGTCGGGGGCTGGGGGGATACCATGAATGAATTGTAATATCATTTCATATCTAAAAAGTAATACGCTAGAGTCTCAAATCAAATCTACATATTCAGTAAACAATTCATTCAATCTGAACCAGTGTCTGCCTATTATCCAACCATACCTATTGCACAAGTAACAGGATAGGTATTGCCCAAACATGCAGAAAAAAAAGCTGAATGCACGTTCACTGTCGAAAAAAAAAAAAAAGTCGAAGCCCATAATGACGAACATGAGGAACGGGGATTACAGGGGGGTCCCAGTGTTCCACTTGTTCGGCATTATGGACTTCGAGGGTTGCGGGGGTGTCCCCCACTACCATGAAATTGGAAGCGGGGGACAATAAAGAATTTATTTTAAAAAAAAATACAAAATTGAAGAAAGGACCCTGGCGGTGCCAGCTCCGTCTCATGTTGGTGGGAGAGATCTGACGCCGCATGGGTACAGGAAAGTTGGCGGCACACTGGTGTGTGTGCCGCCAAAATGGTAAGTGGGGGGAAGGGGTGGGGCGATGCGTAATGCCGGGTAAAGTGATCTTTGTGACCACTGTGCACAGCGATTTACGAATTTGAGATTTTCGGATTCGCAAATTTCGCGCTACGTAGTAATCACGTAGATCCACAGGATAAACAAATAGCTTGAACAAAGTGACAAGAAATCTTTTGTTTGACTGACAATCTACTTAACATGTTTAGCATCACCCATCAATGTGTCAAGTTCTCTGTGATCAAACTATTTACTTTGTTATAAAATTAAATTAATGAGGAAACACAAAATGTCTGCCATTGTAGCCTCTTCCTTTTAGTTTTTACTAAGAATCTCAGTGGGTGTTTGGTCTGCGGGGCACTTACTCCCAACATGCTGCAGACTCTGCCAAATCGATCCAGAGTTATGGAGTTACTTCAGGGCCCCTTGATACTAATGAGCCCAGTGCTTAGTGCGGCTGAGCAGGCACCCTCTCCTCCACACTGTGCCTAGTCATAACTATACAGGAAGTACAGTGCAGTTCCACCGCAGCCCAACATAAACTTGTTACCTAATGTTGCAGTGATTACTAAATATCACTGTGCTGCCCAGTCCTCCCGTAATTATGTGATACGGAGCTCCTGAGGGCATTACAAACACTACGCATATGTCATTCATTTTTCGATTCAGAAAGTGGTACTCACCACTTTAAGAAATGGGAGCTCTTTGGGCGAAGGAACAAAACCCATCTACAGCTTTTTAGCTCCACTCTGTCCTTTTATGCAATGTGTCACTTCAGGCCAAGTTACAGAAACTCGTGCAAGTGCAAACGTTTCCCTATTGAAAACAAATAAACAGTGGGCCTTGTTAAAAAAAAAAAAAAAAACTTTACACCATGGCAAGCACAATTTTGCATGGTATTAGCACTAGGGCAAAGTTTGACCTTAGGCAAACTCCTATTCTTTCAATGCATTTTTGCATCAGGGAATAGTTTGCCCTACTGCTATTACGAAAGGGTATTAGCACTTGGTCAAACTTTGCCATGGTGCAAACATGCATTGAAAGTATATGTTTCTAGCACTAGGACATTTTCTGTCCTAGTGCTAATACTATGCAAATTGCATTTGCCATGGTGCAAAGATTTTCTAATATGAACCCAAAGTTTTTTGCACTAAGGCATGAGAGATAGGATGTGATGGGAGTGTTTGGAAGGATGAGCATGGACTTTGGGGCAGGGCCCACTTAAGCACTTTTGGGGCCCTGGGCATGGACATCTTTGGGCCCCCTCTCCACCAAACCAAAGACATTAAGTGATCAAGAATATCTACCACGCTCCTCCCCTGCCACAATCACAACCCATAGGTTAATATGCTGCCTCACAGCATTAAAAATAAGGATGTTTACTCCCTTTAAGTCCCCTTACTATTTGAAGGCCAACATTATTGTTCTACAAAGAGGTTACTTCTGTTCTAGCATAGATACCGGAGGCTTTTTATCAATATCATCCAGGAAGGTACGCAGCCTGTAGTATTGATCCAGGACTGTATGTAAAAGGTAAATGTAACCCAGAATAGACATATAACTCACATTTGCTGCCTCACAGAATGCAAACATGCTCAAGCATGGATAGAGGAGAGCAATTGGTAGGAAGGAGAAAGCTACACATATGATAGCATGGATAGTGGATACAGATTAGAAACTACCATGAAGGTTTCTGTATCCAGACAGAATGAGATTTTAAGTGGGGCATGGTTTTCAAATAGTGTTGCCATTAGAGATCAAAAGACTAAAGTGTCTGTGGTGTGGAATATATCAATGCTCACTATTATAGTGGCAGCAACACTATAGCCAGTGAAACCATGAAAGAGCCTGCTTTGAAGATCATACCCTGAGAAGGAAATATCTCTGAAGAGTCGCCAATTTTGAAAGGTCTAGAGACTGGCAATTTTGAGAGGCTAGGCAATACAAAATTAAATTAGATGCCCAGCATTACACACACTGGTTAAGGGGTGAATCTGGGATAGGTGCCAACTTGCAATTTCTGCATTTGAATACTTTCATTACTAGTTCTTACCATGAACTAAAATAATCTCATTTTATAAAACTGATTTGGAAAGTACACCAATCACATTACCAACATGACAATTTTTAAAAACAAAATAATATAAATAGGTTTAACACAGAATGATTCTAGCTTCATTCTCTCAATCATCAAAAGAAGTATATAAGTACCAGCATACCAATTAGTGTGATTTAACAGATGTAACCTGGGTTGGTCTTCTTGTGAAATTGCCATTTGTAAACGTGCAGAAAAACCTTTGACTTTTAAAGAAAATGCAAAGTGTTTTTTGTGTCAAAGGAGCAGACTTTAAAATATGCTTGCCCGAGTCCTGCACCATCTGGTCCGCTCCCTCTGTCTACCACCTCTTCCACTTAAATGGCCTACATAAGAAGAAAGATCAAATAATGGGCTAAATGATGCCACCAGCATGCGAGGAGGCAAACCTCACAGAAAACAATACAGTAATGTCCAACATATTAGATGATTTGACCAGGATCACTGCATTGTCTGCTGGCAAACCAAGGATACAAGCATGAATGCTTTGGTTTCAAATTTCAATACTTACTCATCTCTGGGACTAACAGTTTATGCTCACCGTTGGAGGTGATTACCTAGGTTTTACAACACCCCATCGAAACAAACCAATTTCTAGACCTTCACCGTAAGGATGACATGTTTGTTTTTATAGCAACCCCTGTCTGGTACAGATAGATTGCTGATGATAGCACCTGTCGTGCTGCAAGACCAAGTACATATGCAGGCAGGTTTATAAACTTCAGACACAGGAAAGGCTCAGCCAGCCTTACAGGAATGTGCTATTCTAATCTTGCATAGGAACACACATCCCTGCAATGAGTGCTTAACACACTGAGCTAACATCTGAACCATTGTGGCACTCAATTTACCAATATGCATTTCAAAATTGGCCATTGCACATGATCAACATAATACCCAATATACCACAATGATCACAGAAAGAATTACATGATGACTTGATCGAGGCAGAATGTACTTGCCAAAATAGACAGGCGATAGGTTTAGAGCCTCAGCACCATCCCATAAAATATCCTGACGTGTGTTATTTAATTCTGGTGAACAAAGGAATCTTACTTCTTTAGATCAGGCAGCCTTTTGGGGCCCCCTCCAAGGTGGGGGCCCTGGGCAAGTGCCCCTTCTGCCCGCCCATAAAAACGCCCCTGCTTTGGGGTCCTGGATAATTTGCAGTGGTGAGAGCAGAGAGAAGATGGGAGGTTGGTGTGATAGTGTGACTTTGTGAAGGTTAGAAAGTAGAGGTATTGCTTGTAAGAGGCAAGAAACAAAGGAGAATGTTGATAGAATTACATGCATTTCCACAGTTGCTGGATAGTTGCGGAGATGTGAGGTTGATGACTTTAAAAAGTGGGTAAGATAGTGGTAACTAAAGAGAGCATCCAGCGCTTGTTTAAAGTCAGAGACGGTCTTCTCTGAAGATGTATCAAGGTGTGGCGAGAGCACCTGGAATGAGGACCTGTCTTGAATCAGGTAGGACACCTTGGACTTGGGGATAGAATATTTGTTTGTCTATAAATTAACTGATGAAGAAGATCAGTGGTGGAGGGGCAGATACAGTGAAGCAAAGCCCAGAGTGGTTAGGGGTAGAATAGTCAAAAGCGAGTGGTAAGGAAGAAATGATATGATATGATAGGTTATTTATAACGCGCTTAATACCCAAAGGTTTCTACGCGCAGACCCAGGGATCGAACCTGTGTTGCCTCTGAGCTATCCTCCAGAGAATGAAGTAAAGATAAAGATAAGGTCTAGAAATTTGCAACAATTTTGGGTTAAGTGGGTATCAGAAAGGACCAGAGTGCGTGGTCAAAGAAGGAGGAATCAAATTGAAGACAAAGGACCTTAATCATAATCTGTTCGTTGAAGTCCCACATGACTAGGACTTCAGATGGTAGACATTGAAGTAAGTAGTCATGATGATGAAAAAAGAGGTTGGGGATTGCAGGAGTTAGGTGAAATGGAATTATAGAGAACGCAATTAGAGAATGGAGTTGAATTCCAAGGTTTCTGATAGAAATTGGGGTGTACTTGGAGGCAGTCAGAGGGTTGGAAGGGGTGTTTTTGCTCTTTAAGAGATCTCCCAGGTGATTTTCTTGGGTAGGTGTGGGTCTGGGGGAATACGGAGGGATCAGTGTGGCAATGTCATGGGAGTGACACACATATGAGTGTTTGTTTTCAATGTGTGGTGGGAAGGTGATTGTCAAAGATGAAAGTTAGAAAGCAGGTCTTGTTACAGAATGATTAGGCGTTCCGGGTTGATTGAGTTTGGTGGGAACCACTGGTGGGCGAGGAGGAGAGGCGCAGTTCAAGCAGGGAGTTAAAAGTTTAAGAGTGATAATGAGTAGAGAGACAACTTAAGGGTCATTCAGAGACAAGGAGATGATATGGTTAGGGTGTGGGTTTAGAGGAGGCGTGATTATAGCAAACAGCACCCTAGCATCATGAGGGTCAGTGGTGCCAAGTAATAGGAGGATAGTTTGGGTGCATGTTATTCCACTGTCTTCAAAATTCAGCTACACAGGCCACAATTGACCAAATTCCAATTTTGGATTTATCTCCCAGTTTAGCGATCTAGCATGTAGAGTCAGCCTTTAACCAGAGTGCCAGAACTGCAGTTCCCAAGGGTGCAATAGGGCTTGCCCCAAAAGAGAAGATGAAATGAAAGAAATAATACATCAAGAGATGGTGCACAGAACAGAATGTAGCTTCAGTGTAAGAGGATTCAATTCAACACTACAGCTAAGTCAACGCCTAGTCTATAATACTGAATGAAAACCCTTATTGATATATCTTTATGTCCAGTTCATGCGTTCTGGATGACTACCCCTATATAACACCCCTCTCTTGGAATCCCCCTGACCCCACTGAGCCAAGAAGTAGTTCTGTTTTGCAAGTTTAAAAGGTTTATTTGATAAATTAAAATATATGTATATATCACACTTTATAATAAATTAATAATTGAATAGCACACTTAATCTGATATGATAAATATTAACAACGGAGAATCTGGCACTAACACGCCTCTCTATAATCAATAAGGAGTTGACATGAAATGGATAAGGTAGCACACTGGTAAATAGGAACAAAAGTATAATGTGGTAGAGGATGCTTTATGTAAGCTCAGGTGGATGCAAGGTTGAATGAATGAAATGCAGTATAGAAATACTCAATATGATTTCAACAAAACAATGTAATCACTTTTCTCTGGCAATCCCCTCCCCCCCTTGATGCAAGGCAAGGAAATGGAAGGAAAACACACAGTTCTCAGAAATGCAATCAATGTAAATTAGTTCACCCCAGCAAGCTTAGACTACAGAAGTTTGAAAACACAGGCCCAAATTGCTTTGATATGTGCTGGCAATGAATTAAAAAAATGCTAAAAATGCTTTTAATTCCCTTTCAGAGGTTCAGGGTGAGTGGTATCTAGTTAATATTAGTCCAGGCTCACACTAGCAATGATGCAGGGATAGTTAGCAGGTTAAACGAATTTCTGGCAAATGGAAGGCAAGCAGCAGCAGTTTTTACATGTGAAGAAATTTGCAAATCGCGGTAAAATTCGCGGATGCGTGTTCCGCGATTGCGGTAAAACTATAAGGGGTAGGAAGTTGGTTCTTGGTGCGATTCAAAGCTAAGATTCTAAGCTTTCAAATGAAAGTTACTGCAAGTCTCTAGCACAAACGGTCGCGGAGATATGAGCGATTTAGTGAAGGTCGTTTTTCAGATTTGAAATTTTAAAGTTCAAAAAGACAAGTGCAGCTTGCAACTAGAAAATGATAAGTGACAGCTATGCAAATGACAGGTGACAGTTAGGAGACAGTTCTACTTAGGTTAAATAGATTGAATTAGATGAATTTAAACTAAGAGATTGGTTCTACACAGTTCTGCTGGGTACTCACACTATATTCTTGAGTGAAATGGGCCACGCCACGGATCTGGTCAGATTTTAGACTCGCCTCTGGTCTCTGCACTTCACAGTGATCTGGGTCAGCTCTCTCTGGTTCTGCTAACAGGTCAGCTCTACTCTGCTTCTGGTCTGGCCTGATGGATTTGAAGTCTCTATGTTGCTTTCTGGAGGTTGATGGAGGTAAGTATGGATTTTTCCGGCAGAGCTTCCAGCGGCAGATGGAATTGAAGGTCCCTATCTGTCCTGTCTGTCTGCTTTTATGTGTTTAGAATGTGGGTGTGTTCTAGCATCACTGACCCTACCTCTCTCTCAGCTTCTAATTGGTCAAACTTCCATTTATCATTTGATTGGGGAATGAACTGTGAGTCAGAGGGATGTCATTTTATGGCTTGCAGATAGGACACTCCTCTGTCAGATTGCACACATTCTATATTTGATAATAAAAGACATATTTCACAGTTACACAGTTGCTTGAAATTACATATACATGGTGTGGCTGAATTTAGCCATGTCTCTGTCCAAATCTGCTGTTTCTAAGAGCTTGCATTCAGAAATGGCACATAATTGACTTTTTAACTGATTTTTCAATTTCTGACATTGACCCAACTTTACATACATGTGCGCAGGGAGTATGGACATTAACTGATGAAGTTTCAGATTTTTAACATGCATACATTTAGAGTTATATCCACTTTTCCGCTGACACCCCCCTGAACATACCACCGGTTCTAAAAACCTCTTAAACTGTGGGCAGAAAAATCACAAGAATTATGGTATCATTTATAAAATTTTCACATGTCCGCTCTATGAGTTATTCATCTTTTTAGAGTTATGTTCTGGCTCCAAAGGGGTGTGGTTTCCTCTCAGCACAAGGTAGAAATACTGGTTTTTCCAGTTCTGCCAAGCCAGCTTGCTCTCACAGGCAGTGCTCCTCCCCTTTCCTCAGGAGGAAGCCACTTTTTACGACCATTTACGACTCCTGCCAATAAAACCTTTGCCTGAGCCAGGACAGGGCTTTGTTCACTTTCCTGCAGAGCACAGGTAATTCAATTATCAGATAGATGGCATATCCTTAGGGTGAGCAGCAAAAAGGCAGATGGGCCTGGGAACACAGTTGTGACTCAAGTTTCACTCCTGATGGGGGTAGTTGCCAGGCAGAATTGGAATCTCTTTAAGCCAGTTTCAGATAAAATGTCACTTTTTGTTCCCCAGTTCCTGCATTCAAATAAAACTAAACATTTTTACATATGCAGCTAGAATGCTGATTCTAAGTGCAAAACTATGGCATTTCAACAGTTACAAAGGCATGTGACACCAAACATAGGTCACTCATTTAATCTAAACATTTTCGATTTTAGTGTCTTTAAATCCAGTGCAACTTAAACTGCTGACTCCATAGCAGTTTTGTTATAAGCACTGTTTTGGGCTCTTCGTTTCCCACATTTTGTAAGCACACAAAACCTCATTCTGCCAAATGTCTGCTGGTGTTCAGTGAATATTTTGCACATGTTGCAATGTTTAAAATAGACACTTTGGCTTGCCTTCAGAGGAACACAGGGTGGTTTTAAAACGCCGGCTTTTGGGTAGTGGTGAGTACTGGTACTGCACCCATTTTTGGGATTTAAGAATGAATTCCCCACAATTCTAGGTTGCATTTGGCAATCAGCATTGCCATTCCCAATGGTTTCAGACTACTGTGCGGGTAGTCCAATGGTGGTTTTAGGCAGTGTCCTTCTGTGCCCATAACATCGGCAAAAATGGGTGGCAGCCTATTCTTCCTGCATTTCCCTGTGCATTTTCTGGGAAGCTCTGGCCATCATGATGTTTTCATGTCAGTACTGCACAGTTTTGAGGTAGGGCTCGGATGCATGGGTAAATACATCCCACAAGCCCCCCTCTTGCGATGGCCATTCGGTTTCACTGATGGGACTCGCAAGATCTGGGATGTTTCCTCATCTTCTTCCAATAGATGGCACAGTTCAGCATCTTTTCCTCCATCCGGTCGGATCGATCGGTTCTCCTCGCCGGTCCTGATGGGAATATTGGGCGGTACCCCGAGCCCGTTGCGTCTCAGCTCCCGGTCTCCGGATCGTCCTCCTTGGCCCGTCTCAAGGTTTTCTTTCTCCTAGGACGACAAAGGAAGAGCGGCAATACCTATTCATAGACGTTTTTCCACCACCGTTGAGATAGTGGGGCAGCATATGCATTTCATCATCACGAAACATTACATTCTTATTTTGAAAAAAAAAACAGTATAACTAAGAGACAGTTTCATGCAAATCACAATGTTTTAGAGACTAGATGTGGTATGTTTTATGATTGGAACAGAATTAGTCTGAGACAGTACCCGCTAGGATTCCAGAGGATTCCTCCAGTTGTTGCAGAGTGTGCCTGGGATGGCAACATTTCAACTGGTTTATGTGGACCCACTTGTCTTCCCCCTCTGCCGAACCGCCTTTGGGGATGCGGATCTTGTAGGCCACAGGGGAGATCTTATCGACGATCTCAAAGGGTCCCTTCCATGTAGGCAAAAATTTGCGCTGCTTGGCCTGGTTCCTTTTGAAGTTGTATAGATAGACCCGGTCTCCCACCTGATATTCCTTCCTGGAAGTTTTCAGGTCATAGTGGGTCTTCATGCTATCAGCTGATCTTTCTAGATTCCGCTGAGCATAAGCAAAAGCATGTTGAAGGTGTTTCCTTAAATTCTCCACATACTCATGAGTAGTGGAGGCATTTATCAGTGTCTGCTCTTGGGTCCTGTAGAGCAAATGCTGGGGAAGCACCATCTTGCGGCCAGTCATCAGCTCAAATGATGACATTTTGGTTGCAGATGAAGGGGTAGATCTGATAGCCATTAGGACCAGAGGTAATCGGATATCCCAACTTGGCCCAGAATCTGCCACAAACTTCTTTAATATGCTCACAATTGTCCGGTTATATCTCTCTACTGCCCCAGAAGAAGCTGGTCTATAAGCAATATGCAGCTTTCTCTTGACCCCCAGGATCTCCCACATCTTTGTCATTACTTCACTGGTGAAGTGGCTACCTCTGTCTGACTCAATCCTTTGAGGTAGACCAAAACGGGAAAAGATGTGGTTAATCATCAAGGCAGCTGCCGTTTCTGCCTTGCAGTTTGGGGCTGGGAGACATTCCACCCACTTGGTAAACAAGCATGTCACGGTCAACATGTACTTATTCCCCCTAGCCGAGCGAATCACAGGGCCTACAAAGTCGATTTGTAAATCTGACCATGGCAGTGTCATCCCCCTCTTTTGGAGAGGCGCACGGTGCGTGAGGGATGATGGCTGAAATTGTGCACACACAAGACACCCCTTCAAGTATTGGTCGAGGTCCTGCCCCATGTGTGGCCAGTATGCAACCTCTCTTAAGATTTCCAATGTTGTGTGAAACCCCCTATGACCGGCGGTGGCCGCATCATGGGCGTGACTTAACATCAGGCTTCGGAATGAGGTAGGAACCACCCACTGATCGTGGCCAGCTTTGGATTTCCTTACCAGCAAACCGTCTTGAATCCAGAACATTTTTGGACATTTCATCAACACTCTTAGGTCCTCTTTCCCAATGTAATCGGTATCCGTCAGGGGAAAGTTCTCAGGGTCCTCAAGGTGCTGGTAAAATTTACCAATAATTGGATCCCCCTTCTGAGCAGTAATCAAATCATCATCAGGGGTCTCCTTACTCCATTGTGCAATTGAAAGGTCGTTGTGAGCATTTGTCTGGGACCTAGTGATAGCAGTGACCTGGATTTCCCCCAACAGGGACTCAATCTCAATTAGATCCCCTTGGATGGCCCCGGTTTTGGCCAGCTGATCAGCTAAGTCATTTCCAGTTTTGTCTGGTCCCTCTACTTTGGAATGACCCTTGATCTTTTTCCAGTAGATGGTCATCCCATTCGATGTGACCAGATCATCAATGTTTTGGATCAACTTCCCATGTTTCAAGGGTTTGTTGTTAGCACATAACATGCCTCTGGTTTTCCAATTAACCAGGCGCTCCACGAACCCGTTCCGTACATAATCCGAATCTGTGATTATGACCAGTTCGTGGAGTTGATGCTGGACAGCAGTGAGGATGGCCTGATGCACAGCCATCAATTCTGCCACCTGACTACTTCGGGGACCAATTTTGTATTCAGCGGAGGGTTCTGGGGACTCATTCACCCATGCATTCCCTACGCCGGCCACCAGTTCTTTCCCCCCGTTGTTGTCAACATGGTAAGAGCATCCATCCACATACACAGTGGGCATTCCCTCACACTTGTCTTCTTCAAAGACTTTGTGTGGGGAATTAAGGTATGCCTCCATGTTGTCCTTGATTTTCAGACTTTCGTCCTCGAGACAGTTTTCTCTGGCACAATCATGCAAGTCAGCCAGACCTTGCGCGAGGGGACTCTTCTTGTTTTGGCCATATCTGACCTCCACAGGAAAGCCTTGCATTGACAGAATCCAGGAAGTAATTCGGGAATTACTCACATTTCCGGCCCGGATTCTGTCACTTTGGAGATATTGCAGAGGCTGGTGTGGAGTCTCCACTATGATGTGTTCCCCCTGTATAAACGGGCGGTAATTCTTCAATGCCCACACCGTTGCCAGGAGTGCCTTCTCACAATCGTTGAATTTTTCCTCCACAGAGGATAAAGTTTTGCTCGCATAGGAGATTACTTTATTGACCTTGTCATGCTTTTGGTATAATACTGCCGTCAAGCACGTATCAGAGAACCCCGTCTCCAGGAAGAACTCCTTGTTTCTGACAGGGTAAGCTAGGCAAGGCGCTTGTGAGAGGCTTCTTTTGAGTTGTTTTACCGCCTCGGCTTGTTCTGGACCCCATTCCCACTTGACCCCCCCCTTCAGGAGATGAATCAGGGGTCTGGTGATCTCTGCGTAGCCCTCAATGAACTTTCTGCTGTAATTAGTCAGTCCAAGGAGGCTCCTTAGTTCCCGCAGAGTTGTGGGGTCTTTCAGTTTCTGAAGTGCTTCCACTTTCTTTTCCTGGGGACAGAGACCCTGAGGAGTAATCTCATGCCCCAAGAAATTAACACGGGTTCTACACCACTGTGCTTTCTGAAAGGAAAGTTTTGCTCCGGCAGCCCTCAACTGTGTCAGAACATAACGGATCTCCGCTATGTGTTCCTCCACAGATGAACTTTTGATGAGGACATCATCTACATAAGCCAGGTTACCCCTTGCACCCAAGTCAGGCATGGCCTTGTGTAGAAAAATGTTGAATTCATTGCCGGAGTTGAGGTATCCGAAGGGAGTCCGGGTCCAGGTGTACTGCTGGCCCCCAAAGGTAAAAGCCAGCTTGTGTTGGTCCTCCCTACTGACAGGCACAGTCCAGTATCCATTGGTCAGGTCTATTGCAGTGAATACCTGTGACCCCTGAATCTGGGCCAGCCCTTGGTCAATGTAGGGCAGAGGCCATCGGGAAGTATGGACCCGTTTGTTGAGCTCCCTAAGGTCGGCGCAGAGTCTCCACTGGCCGTTTGGCTTCAATATTCCCAGCACCGGATTATTGAAGGTGCTGTGGACTGGACGGATTATTCCCCGGGACTCAAGGTTCTTAATTATTTCAGTAAGGGACTCCATTGATGCGAGAGGCAAGCGATATTGCTTCACAAACACAGGAGTCATGCCAGGGTCCGTGGGGATTGTTGTTGTGTGGATGTCAGTGCGACCACAGTCATATGAGTCTACCGCAAAGAGATCTTGGAAATCCAAGAAAACTTGTTTCAACTTTTGCTTTTGTTCCAGAGTCACACAGGCATCCGCTAGGTTGACTCTCTCTTCCACCATCTGCCTGAAGCCTGGAAAGACTTCTGGTCTGGCTATCTCCGCAGCCTCCTCCAGCTGGGTGGAGAAGTCCCTGGTCAGAGTGCTGATTTGGACCGGAGGCTTCAGGTGGGAAAGGCAGCCTTCATGAACCTGGAAAATCACCTCATCCCTCCTGAAGTCACAAGTCACATCTTCCTTACCATAAGGGCAGGAAGTGTACACCAGGAAGTTCCCCCCATGCCGGGTAAAAATCCTGTCTGGTGTTGTATTGTCCTCACTGTCACTGTCAAAACAGTCCTTGGGGATTGGTCCTAACAGTTCATTTAATAAGTCGATGGAAAAATGTCCGTCATCAACCGCCATTCCAATAATGGTGCCTGCGGCTAGAGTAATGCTCTTTAAGTCGCTGTTATCCACCTCTATTGGAATAGTGTCATGTTCTATGTTGACTAATGGTGTTGGGTTTACCCCTAACCCTTGCTGTTGGAGAGAAGCATTTAGATGTATGTAAGCATCAGGGTTTTTCAAATGTTGTCCTCTTTTAACTTTCACTTCCAGGGAGAATTGTCGGGTCCTTTCTGGGATGGTGACTTCCTCTTTAATCTGAATTTCAACTGCATAAGGTAGCAATTGAGCTGACCTAAATGCTTTTTCTGGATCATCAAAGCCCATGGGATTATCCGCTAATCGGGACCAAGCTTTGAAGTTTATTAGGTCCAAACTAATGGCAAAGCGATTGAGAATGTCACTGCCTAAGTAAAAGGCGGCAGGGACGTCTCGCACGACCCAACAATTGTGGACTATGCTCTTGTTGCCAATGGAGATTTTGAGCATACACCTGCTTGGCAGGAGATGTTTGGAATTAGGTGCTTCCAGGTCCATTTCCCATTTGTCTATCAGTTTGAAGGTGGGAATGGCTGGATCTTTTGGGAGTTGGCGAAACATGGCTTCGCTGATGAAGCTCTTACCGTTGTTCACACCCACTCGAGCGAGAACAGAGTCCTTCCCATCATTTAACTGAACAGGGATGAACAACTGCTCTCCAATTTGCTGAATATCAGCCAGGCTCTGAGCTGATTTCACATCTTTCTGGACTATAGGAGTGGGAGTTTCAGATTGTGGATTGGTATAGAATTTCAGAGTGTTTCCTTCCAGCGTGGAATACCACTTTAGACTGGAAGGAAGGTTGATTTTCAGAAATAGAGAGGACCCCCCATCATTAGTCTGTTGTCCTACTGCTATTACTGTCACATCTGGAATTTGGCTATTCTGGAAGTGAAATTCTACTTGGTCAGATTTTTGTTCAACCATGTGGCATGTGCCGTTTAAACTAACATGGTTGACACTCTGTTTTAATTTTATTGGTCGGCTAGTCTGGGTCCAGAGGACCTTGTTTACACAATCTATTAGGGGTGACAACCTTCTCAGGAGGTCATTCCCTAGTAAACAAGGGGTGCCCTCTGGGGTCACAACTATGACCGGGTGTTTCAACTTATGTCGCCCAATTTTAATGTCCAAGTCTGCAGTCCCCTCAACGGGAATTTCCTTCCCGTCAAAGTTCTGTAGTTGTCCCGGAAGAGAGGTGAGAGGAATTTGGTAATTCTCTCCCCTTCCTGCATTCAGTTCGTCAAAGGCCCTTCTGGACAGAAGGGTAGCTTGAGATCCAGTGTCCACCAGTGCCGAGATTGTACCCTGCCCCTGTACTTGTACCGGGGCATAATATCTTCCCTCCTTCTCCTCAAGGGGGCACAGATAATGTACATTTTTGGACAACTGGTGGGCTAACTTTCTGGTTTTGGACATTGCTAGCGAAGAGATTTGGGCAGAATTCTGTGGAGAGTCTTGGGAATCTGAAAGAAAAATTTGGCAACTGGAGATCAGAGCCATTGTGGGTTCCCCTGGTTCCAGTTCTGGGCCGCCCCCCCCTTTTTGGAGGCAGTCCCCAGTATGGGTTTGAACCCGGGGATTTTCTTGCTGTTGGTTCTGGGATGAGATGGTGGGCGGCGGTAGCTCAGTCTCCACATCTCCCCAGTCTGGATTTGCATTCCTAGGGACCCATTTTTCTTTGGGAGGAGTTCCCCCCTCTCTGAAGGAGAAGATCCTTTTCTCAGGATCCTCTGAGGATCCCTCTCCCTCAAATTGGAAGATCTGTACCTCCTCCTCAAACTGAGTCTGTTTGGGTCTTTTGTTTCTCCTACCCCCCCCTCTGCTCCTTAGGAGGCAGACTTTCAGGGGCAAGAGATTTTGTTTCATGTTCCTGGGTTTCCAGGGCCTGTTTACAAGTGAGGAAGGAAGCTTCCTCCAAGGCTTTACACCCCCCTTCCCCTTGTGCCTCCTCCCTGGGAACCGGTGAGTTATCGGGGTGCTGCCCCCGTCATTGTTCTGGAGCACCAGGTCCAGAGTTGGGTGCGTTCTGCGCCGGCATGCTGATCTGAGGGTTCTGCTGCGCCCTCAGTATATGACCCATATCCCGCGCCATGTTTTGAACCTGGCGCTCTAACTGGGAAACCCGCTCAGGCTGATACGGGGCCCGGTTTTCTCCCCTGGGCTGATCCCGGGAAGGGTAGCTATCCCTCCTCTGGTAATACCCCGGGTTGGGAAGATTTGGGTACCCCTCCACCCTTGGCCTCCCCTCTCCCGGATTCAGTGGTCTGGGCTCAGGGAATTGGGGAAAGAAGGATGGATGGTTTTGGGGCTGAAAGTTGGGTGGATACCTGGGGAAAAAGTTCTGCCCAGGATTTGGAGAGTTTCTGCCCTCCGGTGGGAAGTTAGGAGGGAAGTTCCCTGGGTTAGGTGCTTGGCTGGATCCCCCCCCTTGGGCTGGAGGAGTCCACACATAACCCAGGATGGGTCTGTTTCCCTTGTAACGGGGACTTACATAATCAGGAGAGCGAGGGACCCCATTTGTGGGGCTGCCTCCCTGGCTCCCTGTCTGTGACTGGCCCGAGGACCTTCTGGGCCTAGCATTATTAGGTGCAGGTAGGTTTTTAGGCCCCCCATCTCCAAATCTAAAACGGGGGTGACCTTTACCTCTGCCACCTTGGCAGCAGCAGGGGTGGTGTTGGCTTTGGGGTTTTTCTGGGCATTACTTTTGCTATCTATCGGTTTCTGCACCTCATAGATCCGGGTAGCCTGTTCAATGACCCAATCTAAGGATCTTTTCTCGTGAAAATCCCTCACGAGCTGGGTCATGATGTATTTGGGCAAGGCATGGAAAAACGTATTTATGAACTCTCTACTATCTGTGCGCACCCTTCTTGTGGTCTGTGCAAAAGCACGCTTTAACTCCTGCACAAATTCTTGTGGGGCCTGATCCTCCCCACATTGCAAATTGTAGGCTGCCTTGCGAGCCTCTTGAGGATTTCTGTGAACAGAAAAATGTTTCAGGATGGCCGCCTTATATGTGGACCATCTTAAATGATTTTGATCCTCCAGCCCCGCAAAGAAACTGGAGTATTCCGGGGAGAATGTCCACTTTACATATTGAATACAGCTTTGGCTGTCCTTCAAATGGAAAGTCTCCATCATTTGTTCAAACAACTCTAAGTGCTCCCAAACAGAATACTTAGCGTTCTTATGGTAAGGCGTGATGACGCTCCTGATCGCCTTAATCTGCTTTAAGGGGTCCTTAAGCAAGGCCCTTTTTGCCTTATTGGCCTTTTTGGTTCGGGTAACCCTTGTCCATTCATCCTCGGACTCAGAGGCACTGCTCCCAGAGGTTCCCGTCTGATCTTCCAGGTTTTCCCGGATTCTGCGAGCCTGGGAATGGCTGGCAGAATGTGGGGACCTGGTCTCCTGTGTCCTGCGCAGTTCAGAGGAGTCTTCAGATTCCTCCTTGCTGCCAGGATTTGATGGGTACCCCCTCCACTGACCTAACTGGGCAGAGGTTTTCAGGATGCCCTTAATGGGCCTACTCTCCTGGGGTTCCCCACTGAACTGTACTGTACTTGGGTGCCCATACCCGGATGCCCACCCCTCCATTCCTGAGTGGTACTGGCCTATGAGCCCCATACTTTTAGCTGGATAGTAATCTGCCATCCCTGTGGCCCTGTGCTCATGTGCACCAGGGGACATGGGGGTGGCAGAGTCCAGGGACTGAGAGGTATGAGGGCCTCTGGTACTAGGGCTCCTGAGGTTATGCTCCGGAGTTTCCATTTCCCAGCGAACCTCATCTCTATCCGCCCCTGCTCCCTGTTGCAATGCAAGAGCCTGCATTTGTGCCTTCAGTTCCTCTGTTAAGGCCTTACTCGACTCTATCAGTTTCTCCTGCATCGCTACCTGTTGCTGGAGCCTATCATTGTGTTGACAGAGGGCCTCATTCTCCCTCTGTGCTTCCTGGTTGGTCCTGGAGAACTGGGCCAGTCTTTGCTGCAGGAGGTTTACCTCCTGGGCAATGTCCCTATTGGCCTGCTCCTTTCTTGCTAGAGCATCCTCCACCCTCCTGGTGTGCTCTAACAAGTTCTGGTGTTCTTTTTGGAGGTCACCCAGTCCCTGGTGGGCCAGGTGATTTTCTTCCATTTTCCTTTTTAAATGGCAGACTTCCTGGCCTAAGGCGTCTCTTTCCTGACTAAGAGCCTGCATTTGTGCCGCCAGGTCGTCCCTCTGCCTTTGAAAGGCACCAGCATTCTGGCGCTCCTGATCAAACTCTGCCTGGGTATCCAGGTCTTTCAGAATTAGTTTGTTGCTCTCTGCCTTCACTCTATCTAGATGACTTTGCAGGGTGGCTACCTGCTCCGTGCATGCCCTGTTAAAGTCTAATTGTTGCTCCAGCTTTTTCTGGCTCTGCAGTAAGGAGTCCAAACTGTCTTGGTGCTCCTTCTGCAGGGCCAGAAATCTAGTATCCTGGTCAGCCTTTTCCTGTTGCAGTATATCCATATCCTCCTTTATTTTAGTGATGTACCGTCTGCTGTCATTTTCTGACTCCTGGCTCCTCTGCAGCCTCTGCTCAGAAGAGTCCAGATCAGATTGGGCCTTCTGTAATGCCATCTGTTGCCTATTTGCCAGATTTTGGCTTTCAGCACATCTATCCTGCATGTCTCCCATGTATAGGTACAGGTATACTGCTATCCTGGCAATCTTATTGTGTTCCTCTTTGGCTTTAGGAGCCATATATAGCTCACTCAGGGCCACATGTAAGGGACCCTGATCTCTATATATATCTGACCCTGTTTCAGTGACCTGTTGTGTGATGGCCTGCAACCACGCATCCTGGCCCTGTTCGGTCCATTCACCTCTCACAAATAGCTTATGCAAGAGGTGCTCTCTGGCTATTTTCATGTCTACTAAGGTCGTCATTCTAGAGATTGGTCTCTGTCCTGACTTACAGAAGTTAGTATTTTATTTTTGCAGAACAGAACTTTTCTTGGAGTGTCCCTTTTGAGGAATGCTTCACAGCGTAATGCAGCATGGTGATCCGACCGGATGTATGTATCCCGTCAGTTAGCACACTGTATTAAGCTGCACAAGTGGTATTCTAACCCAAACGTCCGGCTCGAGCCCCCAATTTGTAAGAGGATTCAATTCAACACTACAGCTAAGTCAACGCCTAGTCTATAATACTGAATGAAAACCCTTATTGATATATCTTTATGTCCAGTTCATGCGTTCTGGATGACTACCCCTATATAACACCCCTCTCTTGGAATCCCCCTGACCCTACTGAGCCAAGAAGTAGTTCTGTTTTGCAAGTTTAAAAGGTTTATTTGATAAATTAAAATATATGTATATATCACACTTTATAATAAATTAATAATTGAATAGCACACTTAATCTGATATGATAAATATTAACAACGGAGAATCTGGCACTAACACGCCTCTCTATAATCAATAAGGAGTTGACATGAAATGGATAAGGTAGCACACTGGTAAATAGGAACAAAAGTATAATGTGGTAGAGGATGCTTTATGTAAGCTCAGGTGGATGCAAGGTTGAATGAATGAAATGCAGTATAGAAATACTCAATATGATTTCAACAAAACAATGTAATCACTTTTCTCTGGCAATCCCCTCCCCCCCTTGATGCAAGGCAAGGAAATGGAAGGAAAACACA
Organism: Ambystoma mexicanum; assembly: GCF_040938575.1. Taxonomy (NCBI): domain Eukaryota; kingdom Metazoa; phylum Chordata; class Amphibia; order Caudata; family Ambystomatidae; genus Ambystoma; species Ambystoma mexicanum. The sequence continues at coordinate 653,916,458 of NC_090933.1, read as the reverse complement.
CAGTTCTCAGAAATGCAATCAATGTAAATTAGTTCACCCCAGCAAGCTTAGACTACAGAAGTTTGAAAACACAGGCCCAAATTGCTTTGATATGTGCTGGCAATGAATTAAAAAAATGCTAAAAATGCTTTTAATTCCCTTTCAGAGGTTCAGGGTGAGTGGTATCTAGTTAATATTAGTCCAGGCTCACACTAGCAATGATGCAGGGATAGTTAGCAGGTTAAACGAATTTCTGGCAAATGGAAGGCAAGCAGCAGCAGTTTTTACATGTGAAGAAATTTGCAAATCGCGGTAAAATTCGCGGATGCGTGTTCCGCGATTGCGGTAAAACTATAAGGGGTAGGAAGTTGGTTCTTGGTGCGATTCAAAGCTAAGATTCTAAGCTTTCAAATGAAAGTTACTGCAAGTCTCTAGCACAAACGGTCGCGGAGATATGAGCGATTTAGTGAAGGTCGTTTTTCAGATTTGAAATTTTAAAGTTCAAAAAGACAAGTGCAGCTTGCAACTAGAAAATGACAAGTGACAGCTATGCAAATGACAGGTGACAGTTAGGAGACAGTACTACTTAGGTTAAATAGATTGAATTAGATGAATTTAAACTAAGAGATTGGTTCTACACAGTTCTGCTGGGTACTCACACTATATTCTTGAGTGAAATGGGCCACGCCACGGATCTGGTCAGATTTTAGACTCGCCTCTGGTCTCTGCACTTCACAGTGATCTGGGTCAGCTCTCTCTGGTTCTGCTAACAGGTCAGCTCTACTCTGCTTCTGGTCTGGCCTGATGGATTTGAAGTCTCTATGTTGCTTTCTGGAGGTTGATGGAGGTAAGTATGGATTTTTCCGGCAGAGCTTCCAGCGGCAGATGGAATTGAAGGTCCCTATCTGTCCTGTCTGTCTGCTTTTATGTGTTTAGAATGTGGGTGTGTTCTAGCATCACTGACCCTACCTCTCTCTCAGCTTCTAATTGGTCAAACTTCCATTTATCATTTGATTGGGGAATGAACTGTGAGTCAGAGGGATGTCATTTTATGGCTTGCAGATAGGACACTCCTCTGTCAGATTGCACACATTCTATATTTGATAATAAAAGACATATTTCACAGTTACACAGTTGCTTGAAATTACATATACAACTCTGTGGCTGAATTTAGCCATGTCTCTGTCCAAATCTGCTGTTTCTAAGAGCTTGCATTCAGAAATGGCACATAATTGACTTTTTAACTGATTTTTCAATTTCTGACATTGACCCAACTTTACATACATGTGCGCAGGGAGTATGGACATTAACTGATGAAGTTTCAGATTTTTAACATGCATACATTTAGAGTTATATCCACTTTTCCGCTGACACCCCCCTGAACATACCACCGGTTCTAAAAACCTCTTAAACTGTGGGCAGAAAAATCACAAGAATTATGGTATCATTTATAAAATTTTCACATGTCCGCTCTATGAGTTATTCATCTTTTTAGAGTTATGTTCTGGCTCCAAAGGGGTGTGGTTTCCTCTCAGCACAAGGTAGAAATACTGGTTTTTCCAGTTCTGCCAAGCCAGCTTGCTCTCACAGGCAGTGCTCCTCCCCTTTCCTCAGGAGGAAGCCACTTTTTACGACCATTTACGACTCCTGCCAATAAAACCTTTGCCTGAGCCAGGACAGGGCTTTGTTCACTTTCCTGCAGAGCACAGGTAATTCAATTATCAGATAGATGGCATATCCTTAGTGTGAGCAGCAAAAAGGCAGATGGGCCTGGGAACACAGTTGTGACTCAAGTTTCACTCCTGATGGGGGTAGTTGCCAGGCAGAATTGGAATCTCTTTAAGCCAGTTTCAGATAAAATGTCACTTTTTGTTCCCCAGTTCCTGCATTCAAATAAAACTAAACATTTTTACATATGCAGCTAGAATGCTGATTCTAAGTGCAAAACTATGGCATTTCAACAGTTACAAAGGCATGTGACACCAAACATAGGTCACTCATTTAATCTAAACATTTTCGATTTTAGTGTCTTTAAATCCAGTGCAACTTAAACTGCTGACTCCATAGCAGTTTTGTTATAAGCACTGTTTTGGGCTCTTCATTTCCCAGATTTTGTAAGCACACAAAACCTCATTCTGCCAAATGTCTGCTGGTGTTCAGTGAATATTTTGCACATGTTGCAATGTTTAAAATAGACACTTTGGCTTGCCTTCAGAGGAACACAGGGTGGTTTTAAAACGCCGGCTTTTGGATAGTGGTGAGTACTGGTACTGCACCCATTTTTGGGATTTAAGAATGAATTCCCCACAATTCTAGGTTGCATTTGGCAATCAGCATTGCCATTCCCAATGGTTTCAGACTACTGTGCGGGTAGTCCAATGGTGGTTTTAGGCAGTGTCCTTCTGTGCCCATAACATCGGCAAAAATGGGTGGCAGCCTATTCTTCCTGCATTTCCCTGTGCATTTTCTGGGAAGCTCTGGCCATCATGATGTTTTCATGTCAGTACTGCACAGTTTTGAGGTAGGGCTCGGATGCATGGGTAAATACATCCCACATCAGGTAGACCACTAGTCTCAGCTGCTTAGAGATAAAGTGTATCCATACTGCCAACATTGAGTGTGCTGTAGAGCGAACCCTCCGAGGTCTACCTTAAGAGGAGCACAGTTCAGAATGGTGGCAGGCATCAGTGGAACAAGGACATCCAGCCGTGGTCACCAGATTAGGTATCACACTACTCCTCTGTTGGCTTGCTGTAATGTAGGGAGTCACTACATCCCAGATATCAGTGATTTGGAGTCTAAGCAGGCTCGCCAGGGCCACCATACTTCTTGTTGAAGAATGATACCTGCCGTTCTGTTCCAATATGTTGGATTGGAAGCTGCCCACTAATGACAATATAGCCACCCAAGTTGGGGCAGAGGTATAGCAAGGCATTCTCCCCTTCGGGTAACCATTAGCTACATGATTTATGCGCCTAATCAACCAGCAGAAATCTGCATATAGAGCTCAGCTATGTTCAGCGGTTGTTGGGCTCACTGTACAGCCTAGTCTCCCACTGAAGGGACAAGTGATCAGTTTAGTATGGCATATCAGGAACAATCAGGGCCTTCTCCCTTAGACAATTCCTGAGACAGCCAAAGCATCCCCAAAATCACACATCACCCACTAATAGCTCTTTCACCTCTGGTCACACAGTCATGCTGCACATGCATGCGACAACTATCCAGTGGCTTGCACAGCAGCAGGATCTTGTGTACCCAGAGTATTTGATTTAAATGACTTTGTACTGTTTGATGATGGGTAAAATGTGTTTTTATGTGTTCAAGTTTTATAAACTAATGACACAATAAAGAAAGAAAAGGCATTATTATTGCATTTTCATCGAAATGATAAGACAATTCCATCATAATGATATCGACCTAAATGTTGATGATAAGCGGCGCAGCACAACGCACACACACAAAAAAACAAATAGTACCCACAATGTTCATATCAAGGAACAAATTAAAGACATTAATCCCCTTCCATATCGGGTTTCTTGACTAAAAGAAACAATGACAGGCAGGACCATGGAAACTGACATTGACTGATTGCAACCAGTTGCAAAGAAATTGATAGTCAAGCGAGTCCCATTTTGTAAGTCTGTCATTGATGCTCTCAGATACATAAGGATATGTGGCCCGCAGCAATGCACTACTTTAATGGAGATGGACCGAGCCACCATTTTAATGTATTTACAAAACATCACCATCTTGTATTGCAAGCCTAGCAGCCTGCTCACATCCTGCTACTGAAAACAAAAAGCAGTGCAAGAGAAAAAAAAAAAGATGCGTTTCTTGTTTGTTGAGTGTGTCACATTAGGGAGTGCACAGTTCACCCTATTCATAAAAATGGCTGTTGTATTTCACAGAGGCTCTGTAAGATCATGCATGGTTCACTGGCCAGCCCCCTTGCATCCCAACAGTAATGTATAATAGAATAATAGACTAGAAGCACCCACTTTGGTGTTAAGACAAAGGCATGCCTATCCCTATTTGGGGGGTAGAGCTACACGTGGGGTAGCAGCATTTCATACTGCTCCCGTTTTATTCACAAATGCATCAAAGGGTCAAAGATGACCCTTTTATGCATTACGCATACCCATTCACCTGTTCGCAACAGACAAAGGAGAATGATTTGATTTCTGTACATTTTGAAGTGGATCCAATTAATGAATTGGTGATGCACTTTGAAGTATGCTGAAATGCCCCCTAATGAGGCACACATTCAGATGCCCTTTCTGAATAGGGTGCCCCATTTTGCCTCAAGTGAAGGAGATGTGCTAACGCATCACTTCATTTGAACCAAACATTTTTCAGAAACAGCCCCCCCAGTGGAGGTAACTTGTGTACTTTGTTCTCCTTGCTTGTTGCAGTCGCTCTGTCTCTGGCCCATCTGTCCCTATCTATCTAATCCATTTTCCTGACAGTAACATCATACTGGCTACCATATGCCCCCATAGATGAAACCTGGAGTTCAGCCTTCAAACCAGAATTCTCCTTTGTATCCATGGGAACCAGGATTTAGAAAATAAATATTTTGGGTAGAGGATTGGGTGAAATGGATACATTTGAATATACTGGATGCAGTGATCAGGAGTTAACATTGCCCTCTTCTTAGAACCCCTCAGTTTTTCGAATTTCCTTTAAGAGCTGTGATGAAAAGGTCTGACAAACCGAGAAAAATTACTTTGTTTGCCACAATATTTATTTAGGTGTATTCACTTTCCAATCGATGAGATGTTGGACAGTTTATTGTAATATTTTACGGGGTTCAGGAATTGGTGGCGGTCGTGTTCAGCATCAGGGACTATTGGTGTAGGTGTGGTGGCCTTTGGAAAATGATATGCCTTGAAATCCTTAAATAGTGGTCTTACTGTACAATCTGATGGCTATACAAACCAGTACATGCCAAACATTGATTTATATAGCCAACTGATTGTTGCTAACAACACATTCCAAGGCTACCCACATGCAGATTTATGTTCTAACCACTTATATATGCTTATATAGGTCTGAATACTCTGCCTGCACTGTTTTGCTGCCATGGTTGCCCACCTCATCCCTCCCACGCATTCCCATTTACACTGGGCGGGGGACGCTGGTGAGGCCACTGCAACTGGCCCTTGTCATCAGGCATGCAACCTCTCATGTTACTACAGCACCTATATCCATTGTGGAAGTTCTCCCCCCTGTACTTACCACCTGGTTTGAGGCCGGATAAACCTGCCTCGACTGCGTTGCTGTCATACCCAGGGCACCAGCTTCATCCCACCCCTACCTGCCCTTTCACATTGGTCCACGGGCTCACCTGGCCCTTCTCTTCAGGACATGACCTCCCATGTGACTACAGCACCTAAATCTACTGTGGAAGTAATAAATCTCACATGACCTTGGACACCTTCTTTCGACTTCACCTTCACTTCTTATGCTTAACCGAAACATGAATACCTCCCACTGGCACAGTAACCTATGCCTTCCTTGCTTCCCCCTCTCAAACTTCTCACACTGTCCTTGCCAGACAGGTAGAAGGTTTGCTATTCTCTATTACTCCTCCAACACTTTAATTTCCTAACCTGCCTCTCTTCCTTCATATCTCTCCTTCGAATTTAATCTTGCCTCATTCTCTGAACTTTACCCTATTTTATTCCTAATTGAATATTCCTACCATGCACACTCCCTTCTTTTCATGAGGCCATTGATTATCACCCTTCTTTTCATCTTCCTTTTCCCTCACCCCTCTTCTTTCAACCTCTGCTCTCCTGCTTCTGACTCTAAATCGTTCCTCTCCTTTTATCTCTCTGCTTTACTCCTACCATCTTGTTCAACACTCTTTTACCCACTCTCATGAAAATGGTTCTTCCCAAGAACTCTTTTTTCTTTTCCCCCTTCAACTTCTTCCATTATTTGCACCCCGATATCTCTTCTGACCACCTCTTTCTATTTTTCCTATTCATAGCTCCCAATCACTCTGAGTTTGCTAACTCCACCCATAGCTTAAATTATCTTTCTTCCTTTCCACTCCTTCTACTGCTTTTCCTTCACTTTCTCAATTTTCCCTCTTCCAAGTCGACTTGGCTCTCTCCATTTTTAACTCCTGTTTTAACTCAGCCATTGATACTCTACTTCCCCCGTTTCTGTTCCACCCCTCCTGCAAACCACCCCAACGGTGGCTCACACCTGATCTTTCTCTTTGATCATTGCAATGGCTTACTAAACGACGCTGGAAAAGTCTAACTTGTCTGCCAACATGACCTCTCTATCTGATCTTCATTCATTGTATGGCCCTGTGCACACTGCTGCCAAAAAATATGACTTCTCAGCTCTTATACTTCCCCACTCCCCTAATCTCTGTTGCCTCTTCCAACGTTTTAATTGTATCCTCTCATTTCCTCCCCTCGATCCTTCTCAGTCTCCTTCTCACTCTTCCACTGACTTCACTAATTACTTCATTAATTGAATCACCATGTTGTGATCTGCTATCTCCTCCATTCCCAAATATTCTGTGATCCCCTTTCCTTTAATCTCTTGGAATACGTTCCTTTCTATCTCATGCTCATCCCACTGACGCTGCGCTTGATTCCTTGCCTTCTGTCTTTATCCCTAAAGACTATCCCAACCTCTTTCCTCTCCTGACCACATTTATCAAGATGTATCTTTCTTCAGCGATCTTCCCTGCGGACTTCAAACACATGGGGCCTCATTACGACCCTGGCGTTAAGGGTTTAACAGCGCCGTAAAAGGTGTCGGCGCCGTTAAACCCTTAACGCCTGATTACGAGGTCCCTTTGCGGGACCCGACTTTAACGGCTGGTTTTTCCAGCTGTTAAAGTAGGGACCCGTAAAGGGACTTTGGTGCTAATAACAGTACGGTAATTTGTGGTACCGTTATTAGCGCCTTCCCCATTCCCATTGAGCCCTATGGGGCAAAAATGGGAAAGGGGAAGGGCCATGGCGGCATGGGGAATTTCCGCCCCACCATGTTCTGAATGGGGTGGTGATCCCCCATTCTGCCATGGCGGACACCGGCATGGACCATGGTGCTAATAGCACCATGGTCCTCCGCCTGGGTCGTAATGAGGCCCATGGTCATACTTACAATTCTAAAAAAGCCTTTCCTTGATCATTTCCGTCAATGAAAACCTTTGTCCAATCTCTCTTCTACCATTTGTGGCTAAAATTAAAGAACGTGTCATCTACTCACAAAATGCTTCATAACCAGAACACTGTTCCTAATTCCTGCACACCAATTTGTATTTCGTCCTCTCCAGGCTACCAAACAGTCCCTTTACTTGGTGTCTAATTTACTCTTACCTGCTTGACATTCCAAACGTTCTTCTATTCTTATTCTCCTTGACCTTTCTGCGGCTTTTGACAGGTAAGATTCACCCTACTATTCCTCACACTTTTTATTCTCTGGGCCTCTCAGGGACTGCTCCGCAATGGCTACAATGCAGGTAAATGCCCCCCCTTCCCACTACAAAATGGTGTCCCTCATGGTTCAGTCATAGGTCCTCTTGTTGCACGTTATACCTCTCCACTATCCTGCATTGTTTCTTCATTTAGCCTCTGTCCTCACTTTTATGCTGATGACTCACATATCCGTTTCTTTCTATTAGTTTTCATACTTGCTTCATACTACAATCTCCTCCTGTCTCTCAGTTATCCAAGCCCAGATACATGCCCATTACATATATCTTAATCCCTCCAGAATTGAGATTCTCTTCTTTCCCATCTCTGCTATTCCCCTTTCTCTCTTCCCTCCCCCTATTTCTTTTCCCCATCCATTCTCCCCCCATCCACCTCAGCCCATAATCTTGGCATCTACTTCAACTCTCCCCCTCTCCTCCACACATATCTCTAACACAGCCTGTTCCTGTCGCTATGGCTTTATAAACATACACAAGGCCCGCCCCTTTCTGTCTTTCCATGCTATCAAAGTACTAATCTCTAGTCTGATTCTTTCTTGCCTGGAATACTGTTTGAATTTACTTATTGGGCTTCCTGCCTACCATCTTGTCCAGTTTTGCACGATCTTTAACTCTCATTTACGCTGTCTCTTCCAACGTACATTTTTACTTCTCTTCTACTTTTTTTGCATGGTAAGTACATGCATTAATGGACTTGCACACTCCTTCCTCTTTTCTATGCTCTCTCTCTACATTCCTTCTTGCTCACGTTGTTCACAAGGTCAATTCCGACTTGCAGTACACAAACCCTCATCTCAGTTCTTGTCCTTTGCTCTCTTGCCACCTAAACATTAGAAGTCTCTTCCCCTTGAATTGTGATCCTCTCCTTCCCTTTCAACACTGTCTGAACTTAAAACATGGTCTTCTTTCTTCTGCTCACTAAATATATCATGTAAGCTCACACAAATGGTTTTACATTCACATTATACCACTTCAATGTGTGCAACTCTTAGGTGAAAGCGCTATATAAATTAATCAAATGAAATACAATCACAACTCACACGATCCTTCACCAATAACTTTGTTGGCTAAGGATCATGGGAGATGTTGTTCAAAATATCTGGGGAACTACATAGTGAGTAACCATACTACACATCAAGAGCAATAACAGCTTTGTAGGCCCCACCAATAGCAGGTGTTTTGAGCTCAGAAGCCCTGTTAAATACATGTACTGCCCTCATGCCTTTAACTCAGTCTTCAGGGCACATAAATCCTGGTGCAGCCCTCAGACCAGGCCATTAAAGCTCAGTTAGATCAATGTTAGAATAACCATTTATTTATTTTTTATTGTCTTGTGATACAGTTTATTCAAGTTTACACAATAGACAAACCACTTACATTTCCTCATACATTTCCATGAAAATCAGTATGACTGTCACATTAATTTTGTTTAAATCTTCTCTACTTTTCTTCATAACAGGGTTAAGTAAATGATACAAGCGTGGTTGTTACCACTCATAAATTCATGCCACAGTGTGTTTCCCGATGTGTCATCAACCATCCCAGCAGCACGCCTTGCTTCCACCCTTAAATCATTCAGGGAATTGCAGTCACATAGCAGATGTCTGACAGTTTCAAGTACTTATGTCCCACACATTCAACAATGCCTATAAGCCCTAGAAGACCGATGTGAGGCACCATGAATTTCCCCAGTTTTAACTGTATTGAATTCTAGTTGCAGGTAATCCCATATCAAGTAATTACTGATTAATTTCTCAGCATAGGTAGGTATTTCCCATCTAGAGGGACATGTACATCCCAAATTCTTTAGCAGTGTTTTTTGTGTACAAATTTACCATGGCTTGTTCTAGGTCGTGACTTGCTGGTATGCTCATCATGGTCTTTTTAGATAATGGAAGAGACATATTTAAAGTATGCTCAAGAGCCTGTGTTAACCACTTCTTAGCCAAATAGTAAATTATTCCCACTATGCTAGTTTTCATCAAGGATGCACGAGAGATAAAGGCATCGGCCGTCAGAGCCAACAAGGTGTCTGCCGGTGCGGCATTAAGTTTCCACAAAGATGTAAAGCAAGACATTACCCTAGATGCTAAGGGGGAGATGTTAAATTCCAGGTGGATCATCTCAATCGCTGTCCGCCTCGGTAGCCGCAATATGCTTTTTAGCAGGCATCTTTCCAATGTGCCGGGTCTACCGGCATCGAAGGCGCCCATACTTGGGCACCATACAGTACTAACAAAGTGATCTTAGACAGATAGAGCTGGATCAGTGAGACAATCGGATACCCCCACCTTTTCTGGGCGAAGGAGCGAAGACCCCCTAAGGTGGCATTCATTCTGAGGCTGGTTTCCTCAAAGTGAGTAGTGCTACTTTAGCCTACTATTCAGATGTATTCCTAAATATTTATAGGAGTAGACCACCTCCAATGCCTTACCATTGACATCCCACCTTGGTGTTTTTCTTTTCCTTCTCCATGAGTCAAATATCAATATTTTCAATATAACAATATTGTTTTTAAGATGTTTATCACCAGGGAGTTTTCCTCAGCGTAAGCCGCTAATTTATTCAATGAGGCATGTAGGCCACTTGGTGTCAAATCTAATATTACCAGGTCATCTGAATATCCCAAACACTGGATCAGTACTGATCCTAACTTAGGAGGGATAGCGGATGAATTTAACAAGGCGTTGCCCAGGTCTGCCAAATAAAAATTAAAGCACATTGGGGCCAGTGTACATCCTTGTTTCAGGTCCTTAGACGTGGGTATTCATGCTGTGGGGCTACCGTGGTTATCTAACGTGATCTTAACCCAAGTTTGTGAGTATAGTAGGGTGAGCATTTTCAATAGCCCTAGTGGAATATGGTTACTTTCAAGTTTATGCCACAGCCTAATGCGGTGCACTGTGTCGAATGCGGTGCTAAAATCAGTAAATGCTGCATAAACTGGGAGTTTCTGCCTGCTGGATTATGGTGGTTAAGGCAAGAATGTTAGTGTTCGTATTTAAGTTTTTTCGGAAACAAGTTTGATTTAGGGGAATTATGTTAGACCCATTCATCCAACGCTTAAGTTCTTTTAATAATGCACTCACAAATATTTTTGCCGGCACATCTAGCATTGCGAGCAGGCAATAATTATTGGGATCCTCATGTCTTCCCTTTTTCTAGTATAGGTACAATGATACTGTCCCACCACGGGCTGGGTATCATCTGAAACATCCCTATGGATTTGAACAGGTGGTGTAATGCCAGGGACCATAGGACCAGTTCAGCTTTTACAAGGGAACTTCATGTCCAGGCAGGGCCTGGCACTCTAGAGGCCTTACTGTTCCCAATCAGCCCTAAAATGGTGTTAGCTTCCAGGCCATAGGACCAATTGTCTGCTGGTGCTTTCCACCTTTCATTAGCTGGCAGCTCTCCGCCCAGCGCACCTGCATAACGTGGCGTGTCCAGACCTGCTCTGGCACAGCGTTAAGTACTTCCCCACTAGGGTCTTTTGTGTTAACTATTTGTCATTCCCACGATAGTTGACATTCTTTGGTGTATTTGTGGCTTTTTAGCCTTTTTTGGTACCTTGTTTTAGCAGCTTTGGTCGCTTCGCAGTGAGAAGTCCAGGAGGTTACAGTTTTGGCAATTAAATGCAGTTCTTCTCGTAACTTCCTCTTTCATTCTTGTATGGTGCTATCGAACTCATGGGAGTGAAAATTTGTTCTGCCTAAGCGCACTCTCCAGGATTTCCCTCATGGCTTTTTCAAAATGGGCCACCAGCACAAGGGAATTGTTTTCTTCCACACCATTTTCAATGGACAGTCTGCAGGCTATATGAATGAGGTCCATTAGCTTTTAGTGTGCATAGTGTTTTGAAGGAATCTATATTAAAAAAATGCTTAGGTATGTTTCTGTACAATTAATCAGTGTTAGGTTGCCCTCTGTTGCTAAAAGGGCAAAGTTCACCTCTGTGTGCGCCTCCACGTCAAAAACTAACATTTAGCCGATAATTAATTATTCATTGGGCCTCATTACGACCCTGGCGGTAAGGGGTTAACGCCAGCGTTAGCTGCGCCGACCCCTTACCGCCAATTACGAGGTCCCTTAGCGCCATGGCGCTTTTAACACCTGCTTTTAGCAGGTGTTAAAATCCATGGCGCTAAGGGACCATGGAGTTAATTACGCCACCGTAATTTACGGTGGCGTAATTAACGCCTTCCCCACTCCCATTATGCCCTATGGGGCAAAAATGGGAATGGGGAAGGGTAAATGGGGATTGGGGACTTACCGCCCCGCCGACCTCGGAATGGGGCGGTAAGTCCGCCAACCACCATGGCGTAAACGTAGTTTACGCCATGGTGGTAAAGTCACGGCCCAGGCGGTAACTTACCGCCTGGGTCGTAATGAGGCCCATTGACACTGGAACCGCCATGCCTTGTGAAGAGAAGTGGGGGTGGAAAGAAGTAACTTGAAATTATTCTGAATGTTTGCGATAGTGGAATTGGAAGGTGAAGGTGACAGCGTAGAACGTGCTCATTCTGTTTGCTAAAATGCTTGCTTTTGTTGAAGTGAAAGGGCAGACAGAGGTGCCCTTGCCAGTTGGACAGCAGAGGGCAACTTAACACTGATGAATTGCATCAGCTGAGTACAGAAACATACCCAAGCGTTTTCTACGAGGCACAACCTATTGATCAAAACAAAACAAATGTCAGAGACCACCATGGGGCGCAGGCGCAACAGCTGCCTGAGCTGACATCTCCCTCACCAAGCAGTGAACAATTGCGGAGTGCTCCATGAATGGCGAGGCGTGACGTGGACCGAAACCACTGGGTGAAACCCGACCCCCGGGTTCATATAAATGTCGGATTGTAAGTAAAACCGAGCCTTTACTCGTCCGAACGCGGCCCAGATCGGAGCACTGCCATGACGGAGAAGACAACATGGCGTAGGCCATTAAAGGATAGCGCAGCCTAATAGGAGATGAGACTAACCCCTCAAGACCACCAAGGGAGAGCCCCCAGGAGCTGGCGCCTAGTGGGAGACGTGTTGGATTCATAAGCATACAAATGGAGAGTCCTGATTAGCCAGTATCCAGTGAGGGACGGAATCGCAAAGCTCATCTAATGGCCTCAACACCCAGCCAGATGTAGATGTCAACCGGTAAGGAAGGTGCGCACCAGCTTAAACTCGGCTCCCATAGCTAGTACACATTAGGCTCCTGCTCATGTGCGCAACGCCGGGGGCGCAAAAAGCTGACAAAGTCAGACAAACTCTAAAGAGCAGTGACACAGCCTTGCACATTAGGTGTACACAGTATACAGTAGCGTTCTAATTGTAGCTGCTTTATTCGGAGCAGGTGACCTAATTGAGCTCAATAGGAAAAAACACATGCACATTGCATAGGGCACCTGTAAAAGTGGGGAAGCTACAGCCATAAATGAGAACAGTAAACAACCCTCCCACAATGTAACCACCCGATCAGCAAGGCTCCCCTACGGCAGGTGAAGTTGGAGACTGAGAACTGACCACAGACATGTTTGTTTTAGACAGGGGCACGGCAAACTGACCAGAAAGAAATCAGTCAGTGCGAGAGTCGCAATTATCACCAATTCAGCAAGGAAAGACAAGCATGCACCACAACCTCCACCATGGACCTGTGCAGAGAGCTTAGGTTGCACAGTTTCCACCACAAACCAGCAGTCATGGAACAGGAGCATGGGACAAAAATACCTGATATTCCAGTAGAAGACCATGATAGCTCGACTAAGGCAGACATTCGCCTCCTCCTGGGAGAAATTCGGTCAATCGAATAACTGACCTGCATACCAGAATAGTAAAAGTCGAAGACCGCGTCGAGGCTCTAGAGAACAACCGTCTGTCAGGTGCCCTCATAGCAATGAACAGCGAAGCAAGAGAAAGAGAAGTAGAACTGAAGCTGGACAAACTGGAGAACCTAGAACGGAGACCGAATATTCGTATCATGGGCCTTAGCGAGAAGCTAGGAGAAACCCCACTCTCGCTGGAGAGCCGAGTGAAGGCCCTGGTCGCGTCATTTTTCCACCCCACAGTGTCACCTAACTTTGGGTTTGACAGGATACAGAGGGCCGGAGGTCCAGCAGAAGGACCGAGGTCGGTCCTAGTAAAATGTCTTTATTTTAGACAGAAACAGGATATCTTGCAAAAAACAAGGGGGAAAGAACCTATCGATTTTGAAGGAGCCACTATTAGAATATGTCAAGATCTGTCAGCGACTACACTCATTAAGCAGAAAAGTTGCCACCCACTAATGACTTGGTTATGGGAGCAAGAAATTCGATACCAATGGGGGTTCTCATTTTCACTGAGCGAGCACGAGGGTGAAGAGTACGGGTCACGTCGGAGGGGTCTTAAAAAGCCTCTAATCTGGCCTCTAATCAGGCACACAAAAAACAGACTGAGATAACGCTTAAATGCCAAGAGGTCTGATGCACAAGTCCACAGCCTCCTCACCATGGAGAGGCTGTGCCCCAGACACCGGGAAGTTAAAACGGTACAACACAGCATGAAGCCGGTCCCTTGGCAAAAACTTGGAATGCTAACGTTGTGTTTTCCTCCTTATAAATGTTTCTTATTCATCCCTATATTTATTTGCTAATTTATGTCATGCAGAAAAGAAACATGTTTTTAAACATCACGTTGTGATGGGTACAGAATGTTCATTATGTTACATTTGGTCGGGTCCGCGACAGGTTAGTTTGTGGTTACATCACGTTACCGCCATTATGTTAATAAACATGTTTCAGCAATATATTGCTCGGTGAGTGGTCCCTGGAGTGTGGCCCTTCTTACTTCAGGGCGTCTCAGTTATAAGAGGAATGCCAATAGCGCCACTTTTCATCGGGGAACTGGCGGCTGGGGAGGAAGGGATACACATCTGGGGGAAACATAGTTCATGTCAACAGTCTCACAGTCAAACAGAAACAGCATAACAAGATCTATAAATATGGCCTTCCACCTAGTACAGCTACTGGTGAATAATTCAATCGACCGAGGCGAGGACAAAGCAGAAAGGAAAACTGCCATGGTCTTAACTGATGGGATAATGTTCGATTCCCTCGATGTTAAAGGTCTAAATTCACTGCAAAAGCACTCTATGTTAGCAAACGAACTCTCTAAAGTGGACGTGTTCTTTGTCCAAGAAACAAAAAGTGCACACAAAAAGGAATTTAAGGTTGTAAGTAAGGAGATGGAAGGGGCACTATTGACGTCAAACCAACACAAAAAAGGGTGTTGGTGTTATATATAAGAAATCCTTAGGACTCCAAATAACACAGATACACAGAGATGAGGAGGGGAGGTAAATTGCATTGAAAGGGAATGTAAGGGCCCTTGATGTGGCTCTTTGCTCGGCCTATACACCCAACCAAAAAGGGCTCTTTTAGACTTCCTCGAAAATTGCAAAATGGGACTGTTAATATGTGGAGTAGATTTCAACATCACATCAGACACCCTAATGGACTAGGACTCCATGAGACAGGGCGTACACCCCCAGTCCTACCCGGCAAGTATGGGATTCCCTGATCTTTTAAGGGCTAATCACTTGATCGACACGTAGCAAAGGGTGCACCCACAGAAGAAAGTGTTTACTTTTTACCCCCACACCTTACATATTCACGCATAGATTACATTCTAGTTGATGCTACATATGAATACACCATACTAACCACAGATATTGAGATAGTAGCATAGCCAGACCATGAATTGCACCTATTAGAAGAAGACTTGGGCCCGCCTCCGCAGACAGAACGCAATGATACCTTTTACAAAGATCCTCTGTTTAGATAAACCCTTGCTGAGGAAATAAAAAGTTATTTTTGTACTAACGACACATGAGAATTGACATTAAATACTGTGTGGGAAGCAGCCAAGGCCACATTTTGGGGCATTCTGAAAGCAGAAGGGGCATTTAGAAATAGAACTAGAGTGATAATGGAAATTAAACAGAAGGAATCGTCCCTCCAGTCCCACCCCAGTTCCAGAGAAGAAATCCTAGCATACACTAGAATGCTTCAAAAAGAAGTGAGTGATATCTGGCCAAACAAAGCGTTGACGCAGTTATGGTATTTAAAGCAAACATTTTATGAAAAAGGCGACAAAGCCCACACTATGTTAGCTGCACGCTTTTGAAAACAGTGGGCAGACAGGGCGATACCTAAGGTCAAAGATGAAAAAGGGAAACACTTGCTGAATCCAAGCAAAATCACTAAGGGCTTTTCCCGATTCTATTCAATTTTGTACACTGCAGAAGAGTAGTTTTGTGATTTCTTTGGCAGTCCTCGCACAAAATGCAGGGAGTGACATCCTAGCCATCTCCACTCAGTTGCATATGCACCCCATTAAAGACCTGCTGGTTTATCCAATCCGATTTCATCCTCAGTATGAGGGTGGCCTGGTTAGAGCAGGGCAGATGTAGAAGGATGGCACTTATATGACAACATTAGAATTGGAAGAAGTACATCAGGTGTCACCATATCACCACTATGCTACCTACAGCTAAGAAGTGTAATGCTAGACCTGCGCTGCAGCGATTCCCTACGTAGGCCTCTCACTCTTTTTGAGTGCACTTTGAAAGCGGATTCAATTCAACACTACAGCTAAGTCAATGCCTAGTCTGGGGTGCTGAGGGAAACCCTTATTGATATATTTTTATGTCCAGTTTGTTTACTCTGGATGACAACCCTTATATAACACCCCTATCTTAGAATCCCCCTGACCCCACTGAGCGAAGAAGTAGGTTTGTTTTGCAAATTAAAAGGTTTATTTGAAAATTAAACAATATATATATCACACTTTTATAATAAATTAATGCTTGATAGCACACTTGTGAAGATGATAGTGATCAACAATGGATAATGTTACAGTGGTTCACTCTTTATGATGGCTTAGAAGTGATATATAGAGGATAAAGTAGCTGAGAATGCTTTTATGGCTTCAAGGACAATGCAATGATGAATGAAAATGCAGTACAGAAAATAAACTTGATATGACTTCAACAAAAGACAATGTAATCACTTTTCTTTGACAATTCACCCCCCCTCTATGCAAGGTAAAGAGATGGGAGGAAAGCACACAGTTCTCAGGAATGCAATCAAATATAATTCAGTTCCCCCTAGCAAGCTTAGAGGAAAACAGGTAGGAGTTTTAAACACAGGCAAAATCCTTTTAAATGTGGTGGCAATGAAGTGAAAAATATACTCAAATTGCTTTTAATTCCCTATAGGAGGTTCAGGGTGAGTGAGAGATACTTTAAATGAATTCAGGATCACTTTAGCAATGCTCTATGAATGATTGCCGGATTGCACACGAATTTCAGCAAGGAAAGCAAGGACAAATATTTTTACACGTGGCTGAAATTAAGCAAAATGTCAAATCGCGGCAATTTAGTTGTGTGCGTCGAGCGCAATTACGAAGGCACTATAGGGAGTAGGAAGTTCGAAAGCCTAGAATCTTAGCTTTAAGATGAAAGTTAAATCTCGTTCCTAGTACAAACGGTTCCGGAGATACGGCTGATTTAGTAAAGGTAGTTTTTCGGATTTTAAATTTTAAAGCTCAGAATGACAGATGACAGTTTTCAGCTTTAAAGATGACAGAATGACACGATTCTAGGAGGCAGTTCTAATAGGCTAAAATAGTTTGGATTAGATTATTTTAAACTAAGAGATTGGTTTTGGCACAGTGCTAGCTGGGTACTCACACTAGACTTTGGACAGGAATGCGACTTCGTCACCGATCGGGTCAGGATTGGCTGGACTTCTGCTAGCGGTTCTTCACAGCGGTCTGGTCTCTGGTTCTGCTCTCAGCACTGCACAGTTCTGGTCTCTCTGGATCTCTGGTCTCTCTGGATCTCTGGTCTCTGGAGGTTGATGGATTTGAAGTCTGGAGTCTCCCGGCAAAGCGTCCCGCAAGAAAGTGGAAAGTTAATGTCCCTACCTGGGTTCCAGTGGCTCTTTTTATGTGTTTAGAAAGTGGGTGGGTCGGCTCATTCTGCATGCCCAACCCTCTCAACTTATCATTGGCCAGTTCCTCTTCTCTTCCTTGATTGTGGAAACTGGGCTGTGAGTCAGAGTGATGAGGTAGTTTTATGGTCAGAGGATCCTCCCCTTTTCAAATTGTACACAAATCTATTTCTGATCCAAATACATATTTATCTATGTACCATTTTTCTAATATTATAGGTCCAGTTAACATATTTTCTGTAGCACCAAACCATCCGATCCCTGTCTTTGTACGATGTCGTGTCCGCTTATGACAGAATTCTCCCCTTTTCATCCAGATAACGACCTCTAAACCTTTCCAGATTTTACACAAATGTGCACCAGGGATATGGGTTTCAGATGATAAAGTGTCAGATTTTTAACATGCATACATTTGGAATAACAACACTTTTTTCCGCTACTATCCCCAAGAACATCCCACAGGGTCCTAACACCTCTTAAAATGTGCACAGAAAAATCACAAGAATGATGATGGTATTTATATAATTTTGACAAGTCCGCACTATGAATTATCCATCTTTTTAAAATCATGCTCTGGCCCCAAAGGGGTGTGGGTTTCCAAAGCACATGGTGGAATTTCTGGTTTGTCCACTTCCCCCAAGCTCAGCTTGTTCTCACAGCCACTGCTCCTCCCAGTTTCTCCCAAGAGGAAGCCATTTTTTACGACCCCCCCAGTATAACATTTGCCTGAGCCAGCGACAGTGCTTTGTTTAGTTTACTGTAGTCCCCAGGTGCCACTCCCCTAATTCAATCAGAGAGGTGTCATCTCCTTTTGGCAGGGGCAGCAGGATGCAGCCAGGCCTGGGGAGAGTTGTTGAGCCGGTTCAAATCCTGTCGGGGGTAGTTGTCAGGCGGAAATCAATCTCTTTAAGCCAAGCTTCAGCTAAATGTCATGTTTGTTCCTAGTTTTGTACATTCAAATCCAACTTACAATGTTTACACATGCAGCTAGAATGCTGATTCTAAATTCAAAACTATGACATTTAACAGTTGCAACCTATGTTACACTCAAAAGTAGGTCACTCATTTATTTTAAACATTTCGATTTTAGTGGCTTTCTGTCCATTTAACTTATGCTGCTGACATCCACAGCTCAGCCAATTTTGTTATAAACATTGTTTTGGGCTCTTCATCTTTCCAGATTTTGTATGCACACAAGAATACATTCTGCCAAATGTCTGCTGGTGTTCATTGAGATTTTTGCATATCTTGTGATGTTTAAAATAGGCATTTTTAGCTTGCATTCAGGGAAACAAAGGTGATTTTAAAGCACTTTTAAGCTAACAGGCACTGCTGTTTTTCCTTTGGCACACATTCCACTCATTGCACCCCAGGCCCGTCATGCTTGCACTGGTGGGTGGCAGGTCAGGGGACCATTTTGGTGTGCGCACAACTGCACGGTTCTCCAGGATTCTGGCGCACATGTGGGCTTTTCCGCCCTCTTGGATTTCCTGAGCCCACAGCACCAAATGTTGCAGCATAATAACTTGAACGTGGGCCAAGATACCCAACAAGCCCCCCCCGCCCGACTGCACTTTGATTTCTAGTCGAGGGGGAGTCGGGTGCAAAGGATGTTTTGATCCACGCGCTGGGATGTCCGCATCATCTTCTTCCAATTCCGTAGATGGCACAGTTCAGCATCTTTTCCACCATCCGGTTGGATCGATCGGTTCTCCTCGCCTGTCCTGATGGGAATATTGGACGGTACCCCGGACCCCTCGGATCTTTGCTCCCGGTCTCCGGGTCGTTCTCCTTGGTCAGTCTCCATGGTTTCATCTCTCCTAGGATGAGAAAGCAAAAGCGGCAATACCTATTCGTAGACATTTCTCCACCACTATTAATGGTGTGGCGAACACATACATTTTATACATCCGGTTACATTTTTCAGTCTTGTTTTAAAAACAAGACATAACAGGAAACATTTTCTTACCAGAATCATGATATTTTAGAGACTATATGTGGGATAGTTTAGGGTTGGAACTGAATAACTCTGGAGCGGCCCCTTCTGGGATTCCAGAGGATTCCTCCAGTTGTTGCAGAGTGTACCTGGGATGGCAACACTTTAGCTGATTAATATGGACCCACTTGTCTTCCCCTTCCGCCAGGCTACCTTTGGGGATGCGGATCTTATAGGCTACAGGGGAGATCTTGTCTATTATTTCAAATGGTCCCTTCCATGTAGGCAAACATTTTCGCTGTTTGGCCTGGTTCCTTTGGAAATTGTATAGATAGACCCGAAGCCCCACAGTATATTCCTTCCTGGTGGTCTTCAGGTCGTAGTGGGTTTTCATGCTATCAGCTGATCTTTCTAGATTCCGCTGAGCATAGGCAAAAGCATGTTGAAGGTGTTTCCTTAAATTTTCCACATACTCATGAGTTGTGGAGGCATTTATCAACGTCTGCTCTTGGGTCCTGTAGAGCAAATGCTGGGGAAGCACCATCTTGCGTCCGGTCATCAACTCAAATGGTGACATTTTAGTTGCAGATGAAGGGGTAGATCTGATGGCCATTAGGACCAGAGGTAATCGGATATCCCAACTTGGCCCAGAATCTGCCAAAACCTTTTTAAGAAGCTCACAATGGTTCGGTTGTATCTCTCCACTGCTCCAGAAGAAGCTGGCCTGTAAGCAATATGTAGCTTCCTTTTGACCCCCAGTATCTCCCACATCTTTGTCATTACCTCGCTGGTAAAATGGCTACCTCTGTCTGAGTCAATCCTTTCAGGTAGACCAAAACGGGAAAAGATGTGGTTAATCATCAGGGCAGCTGCTGTTTCTGCCTTGCAGTTTGGGGCCGGGAGACATTCCACCCACTTGGTAAACAAGCATGTGACGGTCAACATGTACTTGTTTCCTCTAGACGAGCGAATTACAGGGCCTACGAAGTCGATTTGCAAATCTGACCATGGCAGTGTCATCCCCCTCTTTTGGAGAGGCGCACGGTGTGTGAGGGATGATGGCTGAAATTGTGCACACACCAGACACCCCTTCAAGTATTGGTCGAGGTCCTGCCCCATGTGAGGCCAGTATGCAACCTCTCTTAATATCTCAAGGGTTGTGTGAAACCCCCTATGACCGGCGGTGGCCGCATCATGGGCGTGACTTAACATCAGGCTTCAGAATGAGGTAGGGACCACCCACTGATCATGGCCAGCTTGGGATTTCCTTACCAACAAACCGTCTTGGATTCGGAACATCTTTGGACATTTCATCAACACTCTAAGGTCCTCCTTCCCAATGTAATCGGTATCCGTCAGGGGAAAGTTCTCAGGGTCCTCAATGTGTTGGTAAAACTTACCAATTATTGGATCCCCTTTTTGAGCCGTAATTAAATCAGCATCAGGGGTCTCCTTACTCCATTGTGCAGTTGAAAGATCATTGTGAGCATTTTTCTGGGACCTAGTGATAGCAGTGACCTGAATTTCCCCCAACAGGGACTCTATTTCTATTAGATCCCCTTGGATGGCCCCGGTTTTAGCCAGCTGATCAGCTAAGTCATTTCCAGTTTTGTCTGGTCCCTCTACTTTGGAATGACCCTTGATCTTTTTCCAGTAGATGGTCATCCCATTCGATGTGACCAGATCATCAATGTTTTGGATTAACTTCCCATGTTTCAAGGGTTTATTATTAGCACATAGCATGCCTCTGGTTTTCCAGTTAACCAGGTGCTCCACGAACCCGTTCCGTACATAATCCGAATCTGTGATTATCCTCAGTTCGTGGAGTTGATGTTGGACAGCAGTGAGGATGGCTTGATGCACAGCCATCAATTCTGTCACCTGACTACTTCGGGGACCAATTTTGTATCCAGCGGAGGGTTCTGGGGACTCATTCACCCATGCGTTCCCTACACAGGCGACAAGTTATTTTTCCCCGTTGTTGTCAACATGGTAAGAGCATCCATCCACATAGACAGTGGGCATTCCCTCACACTTGTCTTCTTCAAAGACTTTTTGTGGGGAATTAAGGTATGCCTCCATGTTGTCCTTGATTTTTAGACTTTCGTCCTTGAGACAGTTTTCTCTGGCACAATCATGCAAGTCAGCCAGACCTTGCGCAGGGGGACTCTTCTGGTTTTGGCCATATCTGACCTCCACAGGAAAGCCTTGCATTGACACAATCCAGGAAGTAATTCGGGAATTACTCACATTTCCGGCCCGGATTCTGTCACTTTGGAGATATTGCAGAGGCTGGTGTGGAGTCTCCACTATGATGTGTTCCCCCTGGATAAACGGGCGGTAATTCTTCAATGCACACACCGTTGCCAGGAGTGCCTTCTCAAAATCGTTGAATTTTTCCTCCACAGAGGATAAAGTTTTGCTCGCATAGGAGATTACTTTATTGACCTTGTCATGCTTTTGGTATAATACTGCCGTCAAGCACATATTGGAGAACCCTGTCTCCAGGAAGAATTCCTTTTTTCTGACAGGATAAGCTAGGGAAGGCTCTTGTGAGAGGCTTCTTTTGAGTTGTCTTACTGCCTCGGATTGTTCTGGACCCCATTCCCACTTGACCCCCCCCTTCAGGAGATGAATCAGCGGTCTGGTGATCTCTGCGTAGCCCTCAATGAACTTTCTGCTGTAATTAGTCAGTCCAAGGAGGCTTCTTAGTTCCCGCAGAGTTGTGGGATCCTTCAGTTTCTGAAGTGCTTCCACTTTCTTTTCTTGGGGACAGAGACCCTGAGGAGTAATCTCATGCCCCAAGAAATTAACACGGGTTCTACACCACTGTGCTTTCTGAAAGGAAACTTTTGCTCCGGCGGCCCTCAACTGTGTCAGAACATAACGGATCTCCGCTATGTGTTCTTCCACAGATGAACCTTTGATGAGGACATCATCTACATAAGCCAGGTTACCCCTCACACCCAGTTCGGGCATGGCCTTATGTAGGAAAATGTTGAATTAATTGCCAGAGTTGAGGTATCCGAAGGGAGTCCGGGTCCATATGTACTGCTTGCCCCCAAAGGTAAAAGCCAGTTTGTATTGGTCCTCCCTACTGACAGGCACAGTCCAGTATCCATTGGTCAGGTCTATTGCAGTGAATACCTGTGACCCCTGAATCTGGGCCAGTCCTTGGTCAATGTAGGGCAGAGGCCATCGGGAAGTATGGACCCTTTTGTTGAGCTCCCTAAGGTCGGCACAGAGTCTCCCCTGGCCATTTGGCTTCAATATTCCCAGCACCGGATTATTGAAGGTGCTGTGTACTGGACGGATTATTCCCCGGGACTCAAGGTTCTTAATTATTTCAGTAAGGGACTCCATGGATGCGAGAGGCAAACGATATTGCTTCACAAACACTGGAGTCATTCCAGGGTCCGTGGGAATTGTTGTTGTGTGGATGTCGGTGCGACCACAGTCATATGAGTCTACCGCAAAGAGATCTTGCAAATCCAAGAAAACTTGTTTCAACTTTTGCTTCTGTTCCAGAGTCACGCAGGCATCAGCTAGGTTGACTCTCTCTTCCACCATCTGCCTGAAGCCTGGAAAGATTCTGGTTTTGCTATCTCAGCGGCCTCCTCCAGCTGGGTGGAGAAGTCCCTGGTCAGAGTGCTGATTTGGACTGGAGGCTTCAGGTGGGAAACGCAGCCCTCATGGACCTGGAAAATCACCTCATCCCTACTGAAGTCACAAGTCACGTCTTCCTTACCATAAGGGCAAGAAGTGTAAACCAGGAAGTTCCCCCCATGCCGAGTAAAGATCCTGTTGGTGTTGTTTTGTCATCACTGTCACTGTCAAAACAGTCCTTGGGGATTGGTCCTAACAGTTCATTTCCTAAATCAATGGAGAAATGTTGGTCATCAACCGCCATTCCAATAATGGTGCCTGCGGCTAGAGTAATCCTCTTTAAGTCGCTGTTATCCACCTCTGTTGGAATGGTGTCATGTTCTATGTTGACTAATGGTGTTGGGTTTACCCCTAACCGTTGCTGTTGAAGGAAAGCATTTAGATGAATATAAGCATCAGGGTTTTTCAATTTTTGTCCTCTTTTAACTTTCACTTCCAGGGAGAATTGTCGGGTCCTTTCTGGGATGGTGACTTCCTCCTTAATCTGAATTTCAACTGCATAAGGTAGCAATTGAGCTGACATAAATGCTTTTTCTGGATCATCAAAGCCCATGGGATTATCCGCTAATCGGGACCAAGCTTTGAAGTTTATTAGGTCCAAACTAATGGCAAAGCGATTGAGAATGTCACTGCCTAAGTAAAAGGCGGCAGTGACGTCTCGCACGACCCAACAATTATGGACTATGCTCTTGTTGCCAATGGAGATTTTGAGCATACACCTGCTTGGCAGGAGATGTTTGGAATTAGGTGCTTCCAGGTCCATTTCCCATTTGTCTATCAGTTTGAAAGTGGGAATGGCTGGATCTTTTGGGAGTTGGCGGAACATGGCTTCGCTGATGAAGCTCTTACCGTTGTTCACACACACACACTCGGGCGAGAACAGAGTCCTTCCCATCGTTTAACTGAACAGGGATGAACAACTGCTCTCAAATTTGCTGAACATCAGCCAGGCTCTGAGCTGATTTCACATCTTTCTGGACTATTGGAGTGGGAATGTCTGATTGTGAATTAGTAAAGAATTTCAGGGTGTTTCCCTCCAGTGTGGAATGCCACCTTAAACTGGAAGGAAGGTTGATTTTCAGAAATAGAGAGGATCCCCCATCACCAGTCTGTTGTCCTACTACTATTAATGTCACGTCTGGAATTTGGTTGTTCTGGAAGTGAAATTCTACTTGGTCAGATTTTTGTTCAACCATGTGGCAGGTGCCGTTTAAACTAACATGGTTGACACTCTGTTTTAATTTTATTGGTCGGCTAGTCTGGGTCCAGAGGACCTTGTTTACGCAATCTATTAGGGGTGACAACCTTCTCAGGAGGTCATTCCCTAGTAAACAAGGGGTGCCCTCTGGAGTCACTACTATGACCGGGTGTTTCACCTTGTGTCGCCCAATTTTGATGTCCAAATCTGCAGTCCCCTCGACGGGAATTTCCTTCCCGTCAAAGTTCTGGAGTTGTCCAGGAAGAGAGGTGAGGGGAATTTGGTACTCCTCCCCCCTACCTGTATTCAGTTCATCAAAGGCCCTTTTGGACCGAAGGGTACCTTGGGATCCATTGTCCACCAGTGCCAAAATTGTACCCTGCCCCTGTACTTGTACCGGGGCATAGTATCTTCCCTCCTTCTCCTCAAGGGGGCACAGATAATGCACATTTTTGGACAACTGGTGGGCTAACCTTCTGGTTTTGGACATTGCTAAGGAAGAGATTTGGGCAGAATTCTGTGGAGAGCCTGGGGAATCTGAAAGAAAAAGTTGGCAACTGGAAATGGTTTTGGGTTCTTGGCCGCCCCCCCCCTTTTTGGAGGCAGTCATCAGGATGGGTTTGACCCATGGGATTTTGGTATTGTTGGTTCTGGGATAGAATGATGGGTGGTGACAGCTCAATCCCCACATCTACCCAGTCTGTTGTTTCGGTTTTAGGTTCCCCTGGTTCTGGGCCGCCCCTGTCTTTTGGGAGGCAGTCACCAGGATTTGTTTGAACCAGGGGTTTTTGGTTTTGTTGGTTCTGGGATAGAATGATGGGCGGCGACAGCTCAATCCCCACATCTACCCAGTCTGGATTGGAATCTCTTGGGACCCATTTTTCCTTGGGAGGAGTTCCCCCATCTCTGAAGGAGAAGATCCTATTCCCAGGATCTTCCAAGGATCCCTCTCCCTCAAATTGGAAGACCTGTACCTCCACCACAAAGTGGGTCTGTTTGGGTCCTTTGTTTCTCCTACCCCCTCTCTGCTCCTTGGGTGGCAGACTTTCAGGGGTAGGAGATTATGTTTCCGGTTCCTGGTTTTCCAGGGGCTGTTTACAAGTTGGGAAGGAAGCTTCCTCCAAGGCTTTACACCCCCTTACCCTTGTGCCTCCTCCCTGGGAACCGGTGGGTTATCAAGGTGCTGCCCCCGTCATTGTTCTGGAGCACTAGGTCCAGAGTTTGGGGCATTCTGTGCCGGCATGCCCATCTGAGGGTTCTGTTGGGCCCTCAGCATGCGGCCCAAATCCTGTGCCATGTTCTGAACCTGGCACTCTAACTGGGAAACCCGCTCAGGCTGATACGGGGCTCTCTTTTCTCCCCTGGGCTGATCCTGGGAAGGTTAGCTATCCCTTCTCTGGTAAGACCCCGGGTTGGGAAGATTTGGGTACCCCTCCACCCTTGGCCTCCCCTCTCCCGGATTAGGTGGTCTGGGCTCAGGGAATTGGGGAAAGCAGGATGGATGAGTTTGGGGCTGGAAGCCTTGTGGATACCTGGGGAAAAAGTTCGGCCCAGGGTTTGGTGAATTTCTGCCCTCCTGTGGGAAGTTTGGAGGGAAGTTCTCTGGGTTAGGTGCTTGACTGGATCCCCCCCTTGGGATAGAGGAGTCCACACATAACCCAGGATGGGTCGGTTTCCCTTGTAGCGGGGACTTACATAATCAGGGGAGCGAGGGACCCCATTTGTGAGACTACCTCCTTGACTCCCTGTCTGTGACTGGCCTGAGGGCCTTCTGGGCTTTGAATTATTTGGTGCAGGCAGGTTTTTAGGCCCCCCCATCTCCAAATCTAAAATGGGGGCAACCTTTACCTCTGCCACCTTGGCAGCAGCAGGGGTGCTGTTGGTTGTGGGGTTTTTCTGCGCATTACTTTTATTTTCTATGGGCTTCTGCACCTCATAGATCCTGGTGGCTTGCTCAATGACCCAGTCTAAAGATCTTTTCTCGTGAAAATCTCTCACGAGCTGGGTCATTATGTACTTGGGAAGAGCATGGAAAAATGTGTTGATGAATTCTCTGCTGTCCGTGCGCACCCTTCTGGTGGTCTGCGCAAAGGCACGCTTCAATTCTTGCACAAATTGGGGCCTGATTCTCCCCACATTGCAAATTGTAGGCTGCCTTGCGAGCCTCTTGGGGATTTCTATGTACAGAAAAATGTTTCAAGATGTTCGCCCTATATGTGGACCATCTTGAATGGTTTTGGTCCTCCAGCCCCGCAAAGAAACTGGAGTATTCAGGGGAGAATGTCCATTTGACGTACTGGATGCCACTACTGCTGTCCTTCAAATGGAAAGTCTCCATCATTTGCTCATAGAGCTCCAAGTGTTCCCAAACAGAATCATGGGCGTTCTTATGATAAGACGTGATGACACTCCTGATTGCCTTAATCTGTTTTAAGGGGTCCTTAAGCAAGGCCCTTTTCACCTCATTGGCCTTTTTGGTTCGGGTAACCCTGGTCCATTCATCCTCTGATTCAGAAGCACTGCTCCCAGAGGTGCCCGTCTGATCTTCCAGGTTTTCCCGGATTCTGCGAGCCTGGGAATAACTGGCAGAATGTGGGGACCTGGTCTCCTGTGTCCTGTGACGCTCAGAGGAGTCTTCAGATCCCTCCTTGCTACAAGGATTTGATGGGTACCCCCCCCCAGTGACCTAACTGGGCAGAGGTTTTTAGGATGCCCTTAGGGGGCCTACTTTCCTGGGGTTCCCCACTAAATTGCACTGTACTTAGGTGCCCATACCCGGGTGCCCGCCCATCCATTCCTGGGTGGTACTGGCCTATGAGCCCCATACTTTTGGCTGGATAGTAATCTGCCATTCCTGTGGCCCTGTGCTCATGCGCGCAAGGGGACATGGGGGTGGCAGAGTCCAGGGACTGAGAGAGATGAAGGCCTCTGGTACTAGGGCTTCTGAGGTTATGCTCAGGTGTTTCCCTTTCCCAGCGAACTTCATCTCTGTCAGCCCCTGCTCCCTGTTGCAACGCAAGAGCCTGCACTTTCAGGTCCTCAGTTAAGGCCTTTCTAGACTCTATCAGTCTCTCCTGCATGGCTACCTGTTGCTGGAGCCTATCATTGTGCTGAAAGTGAGCCTCATTTTCTCTCTGTGCCTCCTGATTGGTCCTGGAGTACTGGGCCAGTCTCTGCAGCAGGAGGGTTACCTCTTGAGTCCCATCCCTACTGGCCAGCTCCTTTCTTGCCAGAGCCTCCTCCATCCTCCTGGTATGATCTAGCAAGCCCTGATGCTCTTTTTGGAGGTCACCGAGCCCCTGGAGGGCCAAGTGATTTTCTTCAATTTTTCTTTTTAAATGGCAGACTTCCTGGCCTAAGGTATCCCTTTCCTGACCAAGAGCCTGCATTTGTGATGCCAGGTCGTCCCTCTGCCTTTGAAAGGCACCAGCTTTCTGGCGTTCTTCATCAAACTCTGCCTGGGTATCCAGGTCTTTCAAAATGAATTTATTGCTTTCCTCTTTCTCTCTGTCTAGTTGGATTTGCAGGATGGCTACCTGCTCTGTGCATGACCTGTTGAAATTGATCTGTTGCTCCAGCTTTTTCTGGCTCTGCAGTAAGGAGTCCAAACTGTCTTGGTGCTCCTTCTGCAAAGCCAGAATTCTGGTATCCTGATCTGTCTTTTCCTGTTGCAGTATATCCATGTCCTCTTTTATTTTAATGATATACTGCCTACTATCATTTTCTGACTCCTGGCTCCTCTGCACAGAAGAGACCAGGTCAGATTGGGCCTTCTCTAATGCCAACAGTTGCCTACTTGCCAGATCTTGGCCTTCAGCACATTTGTCCTGCAAGGCTCCCATATATAGATACAAATATGCCGCTATCCTAACCATCTTGTCGTGTTCATCTTTAGCTTTAGGAGCCATGTATAGTTCTCTCAGGGCCACATATAAGGGACCCTGATCTCTCCAGATATCTAACCCAGTTGCAGTGACCTGTTGTGTGATTGCCTGCAACCACGCATCCTGGCCCTGCTCAGTCCATTCACCTCTCACAAATAGCTTATGTAAGAAGTGCTCTCTGGCTATTTTGATGTCTACCAGTGTCGTCATTCTGGAATTTGAGTTCCTTCCTGATTTACAGAAGTTTGTATTTTATTTTGCAAAACAGAACGTTTCCTTAGAGCGTTCCTTTGAGGGGTGCTTTCATGTGTATCCAGTCAGTTGGCACACTGTATTAAGCTGCACACGTGGTAAATCTAACCCAGAATATCCCGGCTACGAGCCCCCACTTTGTAAGCGATTTCAATTCAACACTACAGCTAAGTCAATGCCTAGTCTGGGATGCTGAGGGAAACCCTTATTGATATATTTTTATGTCCAGTTCATTTACTCTGGATGACAACCCTTATATAACACCCCTCTCTTAGAATCCCCCTGACCCCACTGAGACAAGAAGTAGGTTTGATTTGCAAATTAAAAGGTTTATTTGAAAATTAAACAATGTATATATATCACACTTTTATAATAAATTAATGCTTGATAGCACACTTGTGAAGATGATAGTGATCAACAATGGATAATGTTACAGTGGTACACTCTTTTTGATAGCTTAGAAGTGATATAGAGAGGATAAAGTAGCTGAGAATGCTTTTATGGCTTCAAGGACAATGCAATGATGAATGAAAATGCAGTACAGAAAATAAACTTGATATGACTTCAACAAAAGAAAATGGGCCTCATTACGACCCTGGCGGAAATCGTGGCGCAAAATGCACCATGGAGCACGGCGGAAAGCTGCCGATAGCGCCATGGGGGTTGGCGGATTTACCGCCCCATTCCGACCTTGGCGGGGCGGTAAATCCCCATTCCCCATTTTACCCTTCCCCATTCCCATTTTTGCCCCATAGGGTATAATGGGAGTGGGGAAGGCGTTAATTACGCCACCGTAAAATACGGTGGCGTAATTAACAACAAGGTCCCGTAGCGCCATGGATTTCTCCACCCGGAAAAACCAGGCGGAAAACGCTCCATGGCGCTACGGGAACTCGTAGTAGGGCGGACGGGTCCGCCGCGAATACCGCTGGCGTAAACCCACTCCGCCAGGGTCGTAATGAGGCCCAATGTAATCACTTTTCTTTGACAATTCACCCCCCCTCTATGCAAGGTAAAGAGATGGGAGGAAAGCGCACAGTTCTCAGGAATGCAATCAAATATAATTCAGTTCCCCCTAGCAAGCTTAGAGGAAAACAGGTAGGAGTTTTAAACACAGGCAAAATCCTTTTAAATGTGGTGGCAATGAAGTGAAAAATATACTCAAATTGCTTTTAATTCCCTATAGGAGGTACAGGGTGAGTGAGAGATACTTTAAATGAATTCAGGATCACTTTAGCAATGCTCTATGAATGATTGCCGGGTTGCACACGAATTTCAGTAAGGAAAGCAAGGACAAATATTTTTTACACGTGGCTGAAATTAAGCAAAATGTCAAATCGTGGCAATTTAGTTGCATGCGTCGAGCGCAATTAAGAAGGCACTATAGGGAGTAGGAAGTTGCAAAGCCTAGAATCTTAGCTTTAAGATGAAAGTTAAATCTCGTTCCTAGCACAAACGGTTCCGGAGATACGGCCGATTTAGTAAAGGTAGTTTTTCGGATTTGAAATTTTAAAGCTCAGAATGACAGATGACAGTTTTCAGCTTTAAAGATGACAGAATGACACGATTCTAGGAGGCAGTTCTAATAGGCTGAAATAGTTTGGATTAGATTATTTTAAACTAAGAGATTGGCTTTGGCACAGTGCTAGCTGGGTACTCACACTAGATTTTGGACAGGAATGCGACTTCGTCATCGATCGGGTCAGGATTGGCTGGACATCTGCTAGCGGTTCTTCACAGCGGTCTGGTCTCTGGTTCTGCTCTCAGCACTGCACAGTTCTGTTCTCTCTGGATCTCTGGTCTCTCTGGATCTCTGGTCTCTCTGAATCTCTGCTCTCTGGAGGTTGATGGATTTGAAGTCTGGAGTCTCCCGGCAAAGCGTCCCGCAAGAAAGTGGAAAGTGAATGTCCCTACCTGGGTTCCAGTGGCTCTTTTTATGTGCTTAGAAAGTGGGTGGGTCGGCTCATTCTGCATGCCCAACCCTCTCAACTTATCATTGGCCAGTTCCTCCTCTCTTCCTTGATTGGGGGAACTGGGTTGTGAGTCAGAGTGATGAGGTAGGTTTATGGTCAGAGGATCCTCCCCTTGTCAAATTGCACACAAATCTATTTCTGATCCAAATACATATTTATCTATGTACCGTTTTTCTAATATTATAGGTTCAGTTAACATATTTTCTGTAGCACCAAACCATCCGATCCCTGTCGTTGTACGATGTAGTGTCCACTTATGACAGAATTCTCCCCTTTTCATCCAGATAACGACCTCTAAACCTTTCCAGATTTTACACAAATGTGCACCAGGGATATGGGTTTCAGATGATAAACTGTCAGATTTTTAACATGCATACATTTGGAATAACAACCCTTTTTTCCACTACTATCCCCAAGAACATCCCACAGGGTCCTAACACCTCTTAAAATGTGCACAGAAAAATCACAAGAATGATGATGTTATTTATATAATTTTGACAAATCCGCACTATGAATTATCCATCTTTTTAAAATCATGCTCTGGCCCCAAAGGGGTGTGGTTTTCCAAAGCACATGGAGGAATTTCTGGTTTATCCGCTTCCCCCAAGCTCAGCTTGCTTTCACAGGCACTGCCCTTCCCAGTTTCTCCCAAGAGGAAGCCATTTTACGCCCCACCCCCCAATATAACATTTGCCTGAGCCAGGGACAGTGCTTTGTTTAGTTTCCTGTAGTCTCCAGGTGCCACTCCCCTAATTCAATCAGAGAGGTGTCATCTCCTTTTGGCAGGGGCAGCAGGATGCAGCCAGGCCTGTGAAGAGTTGTTGAGCCAGTTCAACTCCTGTCGGGGGTAGTTGTCAGGCAGAATTCAATCTCTTTAAGCCAAGCTTCAGCTAAATGTCATGTTTGTTCCCAGTTTTCTACATTCAAATCCAACTTACAATGTTTACACATGCAGCTAGAATGCTGATTCTAAGTTCAAAACTATGACATTCAACAGTTGCAACCTATGTTACACTCAAAAGTAGGTCACTCATTTATTTTAAACATTTCGATTTTAGTGGCTTTCTGTCCATTTAACTTAAGCTGCTGACATCCACAGCTTAGCCAGTTTAGTTTTACACATTGTTTTGGGCTCTTCATATTTCCAGATTTTGTATGCACACAAGAATACATTCTGCCAAATGTCTGCTGGTGTTCATTGAGATTTTTGAATATCTTGTGATGTTTAAAATAGGCATTTTTAGCTTGCATTCAAGGAAACAAAGGTGATTTTAAAGCACTTTTAAGCTAACAGGCACTGCTGTTTTTCCTTTGGCACACATTCCACTCATGGCACCCCTGGCCCATCATGCTTGCACTGGTGGGTGGCAGGTCAGGGGACCATTTTGGTGTGCACACAACTGCACGGTTCTCTAGGATTCTGGCGCACATGTGGGCTTTTCCGCCCTCTTGGATTTCCTGAGCCCACAGCACCAAATGTTGCAGCATAATAACTTGAACGTGGGCCAAGACACCCAACAACTTTGAGCGAACGCCATGATTCAAGAGGTTTAATAAGATAATTATACACTTCACTAGTCGCTATAGGCCACCTGCCACGAACAAGCACACAGACCAAATGGGAGACATATCTAGGGTTGCAGGATTGCCAGACACCTTGGCAGTGGTATATAGAGCAGTATGAACTACATCAATATCCATTCAATGTAACATGCACAATGGGAGGTTATTAATGCGATGGCACCTGACTCCACAAAGGTTAGCAGAAATGTACCCAGGGATCACGTTGTACTGTTGGAGAGGTTGCTCCAAAGTTAGCAGTTATTCACATCAGTGGTGGGGTTGTGTGAGAGTGCAGATGCATTGGAAAGAGATCCTAGGCTGGATTCAGACAGTACAACATCCTTTCATCGCAGGACATTTTTTGCTGGGTTTTTTACCTCCATTTTTTTTAACGAAAAGACCAATTTTTTGGGGGGGAGGGGTTAGAAAATGATATATATGGGATGTGGGTGTTTGGGAATAGATAAAAACTGAAAGGAAATGAGGGGCTGCTGGGGGGACCCCCCAAAAAAAAAGTGATACAAAAACCCGTGAAAAAACATCCCGCGATGAAATGACATGGAACCATTCAGACCATAGTTGGTATCCACAGACCTTTATCCCTGTTATTAATATTATTTGGAGTAGAAACAGACACAGAGGCAACAAGCAAAGTACGTTCACACATGCCCAGGAAGCTGCTTTTAGCAGTCAGAGTTTGTCAGACAGTTAGATGGAAAAATAACACATTCCCAACAAAAGGGGAATGGCTGAATAAAGCTCACACAATATATCAGGTGGAAAGTCTTACAGCTGCCTTGTTAGAGACACACTCCCACATAGACACAACCTGGCACCCCTTCCTAGAATACTAGCTGTGCACACAGATGAACAAAAACAAGCAGCGTAGAGACTGGAGAAAGGAATCCCAACATTAACAGCTAGACGACGATGCACAGTAAACCGAATCATCCCTGGTAGCGTGGAACGAAGTGTACATAATATGTTACCCGGTTTTGAAAGTCAAATAATGTTGTGAAATGGAAATGATTATATTGTAAGCTTAAGTTGTTACCCAGATGTGTTAGGATGGGAGGCTGGGAGGGAAGGGATGGATGGAAAGGAGGGGGGGACACCCCTTTTCCTTTTCTTTAGGGATTTCAAAATAGCTATTCAGCTATTCAGTATTTGTCCAGTTAATGTTAAACACTTAGGAATGTGACCTCTGAGGAGATTTTACTTTTGCTTTGTAGGACTACTCAGAATGCATGATTTTTTAAATGTTTATCCTGAGCTGTACACTTGTGAATCCCGTTAATCCCACATTGGTAATGAAATCAATAAAATCCTGTTTAAAAAATTTAAATAAGACTGGCCACCGCGGGGTGCATAGATGAGCTTCTCCTCAGTGTGAGCTCCGCCATTGAGGTCTGTCAAGAGGCTTGAGCCCCCTCATAAGGACCCCCCAACTGAGAAAAACGATCCAGTCCTATGGAAAGGTAGCCCCCCAAGCAGCAGAAAAGAAAGGAGAAATTGAACATAGAAAGCTGTTAAAATCGGTGTGAGTTCAGGCCGATGCTGGAAGCTGCCCACGTATGAAAAGATAACTTGACTGGTGCATGTAGAGCTTCTCGAACTATCGCTCAGGCCTGCTGCCATATGGGAAGATCTAACTGATATGCGCTGAGAGCCCAGGTCCCCACTTGCCCAGCACAATCATTTGGAGAATAGTGGCAATTCCGGGGCATATACGGACAAGCGGATTGTGAACGGAAGTGGAGCACCTCAGTAACTTCGGAGGTGGGCACCGCAGCAGCCCTTGGCCCCCTCGTTGTCCATCCTGCATTGAGCTCACCCCCTGACATTCTTCACAGACCTCGGGGCTCCGCGGCCCTGCTGCCTCCAGGGGATGGCGATCACTGGTGAGTGACCGGTCTGCCTGCTGTAGAAGTGAGCCCCTGTAGATACGCGCGGCCTTGAAGGACTTGGGCCAGGCGCTACCCGGAGACCCTGTGGTGGTACACAACGCACCCACTGCTAGAGATCCACTCTGGATTGTGGGCGCAACACCACGAGAATGACCAGAAACTTCCTCGCAATCCGCGAGCAACGGAGTGAGTCTCCCCTGCCAGCCCGCACCAGGCAGCAGAGTAAACAGACTGTCACAGGAACAGCAGCCTTAAACAGACCCGACCACATCATCTCCCTTGAATTGCGCTGGTAAGCTTACTCACGGGGGATAAAAGAGGTGCCCGAGGCACCCTATGCATGAGCATGGACCATTACAGACCACCAATATAATCTGTCTGCTGCTCCCGACAGCCACGTACGAGGTCCACCCGCCTATCTCTTGGAACACTGTTGGAGGACCTGGCTGTGTGTATCTGGCATATGTGTGAGCCCAGTTACTCGGAGTGTGCATGAGCGGGAGAATGGATGACAAATTTTATTGACTCACACTCTGCCAATGGATACACCCCCTTCACAATGCCACAACCTCATTCAATACTTACCAATGGTCCCCTCATCTATCCAGTTCTGTGGATGTAATCTGTTCCCTGTAATCATACCACAAACCCTGCGCCGTCCCGTGTGATACGCAGGGGCAGGAGTAAGGTGTTACTGGGACTTGAGAAATGTGCTCCTCACTGTCTGCCCTATCTAACAAACAGGAATTAATACGACCCAGACGCATGTGAGGTCCAGACTCATGGAACTAGTGACACAAAAGATACGCTATTCTTTTCCGGGACTGAATGGTGCACCAATGACACATCAACAGCCCTGACAGCCCGGTGTTCATAGTGACCCTCTCCCAGAACTACCAAGGCACACCAAAGTTAGGTAGATCACCTCTACCCGTTGACTTTTTTCTCTGCCCTGCCTGCGCACATAACAACTGGAACCTTGAAAAGACAGTTGTCTCCCATTCAGTCTCCAGGAGTGCCATATTGCTGTTCCTGTCACACACTCAGAGATTACTTTTTCTGGGAATCAATCTGGGAGCACCTGACTACATCTCTCAGTGGAAGCAGGGCCATAGATAATGAATTCCATATATGAGGAACACAACAGTCTTCTCCGAGCAGGAATATAAGAGCAACCCAACACTGCTGGCGAGATAGGGGTGATGTAAAATGAATTGAAGAAATCTGTATACTACTCTCCGCCCAGTACTCTACATAGACTCTTTGAATTTCAAAATATTCCTGGAATCATTCTGGGATGATTGGCACCGACTACTGATACTGAAGGTAGGACCCCTGGTAACAGGGCGAGCACCTCCTCTACTACAGCAGATACTATATGGACACTAAGTTGAAATTGGCCAAATACGCCTACTCCCCATCACCACCTACCGAAGACAGCACGAATACGGCGATCATGGAGGCCTCCGGGGCAGACGCAGCAGTGACAAAAGGAGACATTGCTGCTCTCCTGAATTAGATTAAGAACATGGGGACCAACATAGGTGGAAAAATAGACAAGATACCACAACAAATCAACAAGATGGTGGAGAGACTTGAAGGTGTTGAAAACAATCAAGCTTCCATAGACACACTTGAAACCCAGATGGACGGTAGGAGCAAAGGGAGGAGGAATTCCGATTGAAAATAGATGATTTGGAAAATCGAGAGAGGAGAAAAAACCTGCACTTTTTTGGCATCTCCGAGCAGGAAGCGGAAACAGAAGGGGACCTCATGAAAACGATCCATGATATTATCAAGATATTGGTGGCGGACGAGGAGATTGACGAGCCCAAAACAGAGCGGATACATAGGGCCGGCGGTTCATCAAAAGGTCCAAGATCTGTTCTTGCCAGATTTCACAGATACCAGGATAAGGCCAGGATTCTTGAGGAAGCCAGGTATGGAGGTTCTATCACCCTTGAAGGAGTACAGATTACTATCTTGCAGCATTTATCATCACTGACCCTGGCCTTGAGACGAAAGTGATGGCATCCCACGAAATGGCTTAAGGAACAAGGAACTCTATATAGGTGGGGTTACCCTTTCTCCCTCTCTTTGAACATGGGGGCAGGAAAATTCGATTGAGATCAGAAAAGGAGATACATGATTGCACCGCTGAACTTTTAGAAACACATCCAGAAGCCGGAGATCAAGAGGACGCGAGTCAGAGTGGGAGGCATTGGGAACTCCAAGGCCCATGTAGGAAGAGAGTCAAGGGATCAAGGAAATATAGCCGAGGTAATGCTACACCTGAAGGAGACAATTGAAGAGAGTGATCGGTTTAGAGAAACTCAGCAGATCTACTACTATGATTCAAGGATGGTCGGTTCAAGAAGCCCTGGATGATCTGAACAACATGTGGCTTAGTTACGAAAATGACACACACACAATATAAACGCTTCTCCCTGAAGGAACCGTCAATAGACAATAAGTGAAGATGTGCCATGAGACACCATATATCCTTCTAAAGTATTTTGGTTTTGAATGGGGGGGAAGAAAAAGAAAGGAGCTCAAATGTTATGGTGAATATTTTATTTTGAAAAGGGACCGTGGGGTAACGGTTCCCACTGGTGATCCGACGTCGGATCAACTTTTCCACTGATCCAGATGGGATGCCACCAACCACGTATGGGGGATATACAGGGGTATGGGTGGAAGAGGAGGGGAAGGCGGGTGGGTTTGGAACACAATCCTCATTGAAACGTGTAAGGGTGCACGGATGGTTGACCAATATTGTATTATGGTGTCATCTTCTACGGAAGGGTCCTCAAAAATGTATGATCAAAAATGGTGTTGATATAAGCCAAGGGATAGGAGATCTCCTCATGGTGGGGACATTAAATGTCAAGGGTCTTAACTCCCTGACAAAAAGATCACTGGTACATCAGGAATTCCGCAGAGGGAAACAAGACATTCTCTTTCTTCAGGAGACGAAATATGCCAAGGGAGAGGAATGGAAGCTCCTGGGGGCACAAACAGGGATAGCATTCTGGGGATCTGGGCCTTTGAGAAAGGGAGGAGTGGGGCTACTCATCAGAAAAGGACTAGGCTTCATGATAACCAAAACATGGACAGATGTTGAAGAGCGTGCTTTGCTTGTTGCCGGTACGGTAGGGAAGGCTAGCATCACATTTGCAACTGTAAATGCCCCTAACACGGGAGAAGGTAGATTCCTTGCCAAGACGTTCCCTAAAATTATGCTAGAAGCTATTAGACACGTCCTCCTTGGAGGTGACTTCAATATGTGGGCAGACCCTAATTTTGATAGAAAAACTGGCAAATTGGAGGCAAGGGACCCCACTGTGGATGCAGCGGGGTCGCAAATATGTTCAATGTCTATGGCTTGAGAGACACATGGCTGCAGCTACACCCAGATGAACGAGGGTACACCTTTTACTCCGCCCCACATAACATCTTCACTAGGATTGACTACATATACCTATCGGAAGAAATGCATAATGTCACAATACGATCCGATAATGTCCCAATCACCTAGTCCGACCACGATATGGTCACGGCCAACATTGACTGGGATAGCCTACCTAAGAAAGGGAGCCACTGACGATGTAATGAGACACTCTGGAGAGATCCGGTTTTCAAAACAGAAATGGAAACTGAGATATCAGAATATATTAAAACCAACAACACCGGGGAAGTTTCCAAGCGAATAGTCTGGGAAGCGGGTAAGGTGACGTGGAGAGGAGTCCTGATTAGGGAGGGGGCTAGTAAGAAAGGGGAAAGAAACCTGATCGAAAACAAACGCAGAAATGAGATTTGTCGTCTAGTTGAAGAAGTGAGGAAAGATGAAACGGGGAAAGCAGACAAGATTTTGGAGGCAAAAGGAAGAGGGAAGAACTTTGCCTTCTTGAACACAGGCTGATAGCCTGTAAACTACCACTCCTAAAACAGAAATTTTATGAGAAGGGGGATAAGGTGGATTCCTTATTGGCAGCCAGACTGCGTGCCCAGCGGATTGAACGGAAGGTGCAGGAAATAGAAAATCAAGATACCTCCCACATTGCAAAAACACAGACATTCCCGAGGCCTTTGCCAGGTTGAGACTCTTTATAGATTGGAGGTTCAACTTGGGGAATCTGAGACTGATCAATACTTGTTAAAATCACGCAGATAACGTATGATGAAAGTAGTGCTTTAAAGAGTCCAATAACGGAGGAAGAGGTCGGAAATGCCGTTAAGAGACTGTCCTTGGGCAAATCCCCCAAGGAACATGGCTTCACAGCAGGATTCTATAAATCCTTTTTCCCCCCTCCTCCCACTTATGCTAGAAGTTTTCAATGAGATACTAGACACTGGTAGAGCACTGGACTCTTTTGTTCGAGCTCTTGTTTCGGTGATCCCTAAAGAAGGTCGAGATCCTAAGCAATGTGGCTCGTATCGCCCCATATCCTTACTAAATATTGATGCAAAAATATATACCAGAATTTTGCCAGCTCGTCTAGAGTTGTACATTCCATGATTAATACATAGTGACCAGGTCAGATTCATATCGGGCTGACAAGGAGCTGACACCATGAGGAAGACCCTACATTTAATTAATGTGTCACGAACCATGTAAAATGAACCGGTTCTCCTCTCCGTCGATGCATAGAAGGCTTTTGATATGGTTGAATGGTGCTTTCTGAAGGCAGTCCTCCACAAGGTGGGGATAAGTCCAAGATTCAGGAGAGGGATTTGAGCGGTTTATACATCACCTAAATCCTCAGTCTTTGTTAACGGTCAATACTCCTGCTGGTTCAAATTAGGTATAGGGACACGAAAGGGATACCCACTCTGTGCAATACTCTTTGCACTCTCTGTAGAACCCCTAGACCAGAAACTGAGAGATGACCCTCAAGTTGAAGGACTCCGACTGGGAACCACAGAATATAAAGTTGCCATATACGCGGACGACCTGATCGTGCATATTTCAAACCCTACATCCTCCATCTTCAGGGCAGTCCAGCTGATCAAGGAATACGGTGCCCTCTCAGGCTTTTAAATTAATGAGGCTGAATCAATATTGTTTCCCCTCTATGAGGTCAAGCAAGCAGACATGGATAGACTCTCCCCCCTGGGCCTCATCCTAGAAAATGATAAATTTAAATACTTAGGCATACAGGTCACGAGAGACATTACTAAACTCTATGAAATCAATTTTCCACCCCTTCTCTTAAAGTTTCATGTGGACATAGCCAAATGGAGGAAGCTAACGATATCCTGGATGGGCAGACTTACCGCGATCAAAATGATTTGTCTACCCCGCTTCCTTTATCCCTTCCAGATGCTCACCATATGAATGCCGAAGACCTTTTTTGACAAGGCCAAAAGGGCCATGCTGAAGTTCTTCTGTGAGGGCAAATGAGTGAGGGTAGTTTATGACACTTTGACATTAACCAAAGATAAGGGAGGGATGGGACTACCAGACCTGATCAAATACTATGTGGCTGCCCAGCTCCGAATCCTGATCCCCCACCTAAGAAACTGGAAGGAACCTCAATGGGTTGTGATGGACAAACACTACCTCTCCCCAGCAAAGGTCTCTGAGTGGCTATGGGTACCGAAAAACAAACTATTGCGGAGATTGAAAGATCATATGATACTGGGTACCATTGGGGAAATATGGAGGGATGGAAGGGACATGCAGAAAATTAAGTCTTGGCCGTCCCCTCTAAGTCATCTATGGGCCCCTGGTGTTCTGAAACACATTCCTAATTTGGACAGATGCCAACCTTGGTTCGAGGCGGGACTGGAGAGGGTGGGCCAACTTTGGAAAAATTGGTCCTTTGTTATGATTGTGGAGTTAGAGGAGAACCTTTGGTTGGGCCCTCTCCCTGTCTTCTACTTCTTGCAGATCAAGGGGTTTTTGACAAAGGCTGAAAGGAAAGATAAAGTGGATAGAGACCTTACCCCCTCTGAGAAATTGTTGAATTCCAGAATGGAAAATAAAGGTCTGATATCTGTTATGTATGGGGAATTGATTGAGGCAGGAAGGGGTTCCACCTCACATTTGAGAAATAGATGGGAGAAAGATCTTGGTGAAGAAATTGACCCAATCATGTGGGGTAGGATGTGCAGGGCTGCCCCTCAGGTCTCTACAGCTAGCCAATACAAACTCCATGCAATCAAACTGCTACATAGATGGCAATATGACTCCCTCAGGCTCT
Organism: Ambystoma mexicanum; assembly: GCF_040938575.1. NCBI lineage: Eukaryota > Metazoa > Chordata > Amphibia > Caudata > Ambystomatidae > Ambystoma > Ambystoma mexicanum. Next base: position 653,876,446 of record NC_090933.1, on the reverse strand, counting down.
CCAGAATGTTTCAGTCACTCAGCCTGTTATGGTGGCGCAAGTGTGGTGGAATAGCTGATTACTGGCAATGTGGTGGTATTGCCCCAGAATTAAAGTCTACTGGAATGAAGTTTTAGGGTGGATCAAAGACCTTGATGGAGTCCTGAGATCCGTAGATCCCTTTTTGATTCTTTTTGGATTTGAACAATGTGACGACGACAGAAGGAGGATTAAGGGCAGAGCAGCCCACCTTTTATTGGCAGCCCACGCTACTTTAGTTATCAAGTGGAAGTCTGAATACTTACCAAGCAAGGTTGAATGGGTAAATGTTGCAATGAACATTTGTGTTATGGAAAAAATTATTTCAGCCCTGCATGGGAGATCAGTTCAATGTGAAATGTTATGGGGGGATTTTGTCTGTAAGTATATGCCAGGTACTAATCGATGATTGGTGATTTGAAACTATGAGGTTGCATTCTTCCCCCTGAGGTGAACACCCAGACCTATTTCCATGAAATGGACAAACATTGTGACCCAGAAAACTCTATGATTGAACAAACCATATCTATATGATCACCAAAGAAGTCATAACGTGCTCCAAACAAGTTTAATTTTTTATTTAAAGACGATATATCCTCACAGTTTAAAGAGGACAAGCTGTTCTGGGGATGGGGGTACGGGTGGGGGGAAAAGTTATTTTTAATAAAGAAAACATTTTTCAATTGGGAGGTGAGAAAGTTCAAGTGTGAGTGAAAAACTGTGTCTGTTTTTGACCATTACTTTGTAATACTCCCTGTTTATGATCTTGAAAACTTCAATAAAATTAATTAAACAATATATATATAAATAAAAGGCCCTTTTGACTTTTTTATAGTAAACCATAAATTACCCCATTGAAATATGACCCTTTATTTAGTTGTACTTTTGCTGGGTAATTATGGAAGAAACATGTTCAAATTAAATGTTTTAATTGATCTAGAAAGGTGTGGACTGGAGAATTGAAGATCAGTAATTCCAATGTAAAGTAGAAAAGGATTCATTTCAGTGTTGATCATGCATTCATTATCATCCATCATTTCTGGCATGAAGAGATTTTCGGGGTAAAGCTGCCACACAATTGAACTTTGGAGGAGAAAATAATTAATCAAGTGTGTTGATGAATCCAACATAGGACTGTTTTTAGAATTGGACAATTGCAACAATCAGTTATCTCTGTGCTTTGATGCTTCTTACATTCCAATAAATGACTATGAACAGTAAAAGCAACTTGTCAAATAAATGTCCCTTCTGAAAAATACAATATCCTCTTGATATGTTCATTTTTTAAATTCATATGTGACCAATTGAAGAGCACGAACAACGTAATTTAAGTGGGACAAAACTAGAGAAAGTGGAATTTGAGAGATTTTGGTTTTAAAAGTATTGTTTGGAATAATGGTCTTGTAGTATAGTTAATGGGATGAGGCATAACTGCATAAGAGGAAGAGGTAATTCATTTTATTTAGCATTCACACTCCTTCTTCACAGGATGTGTAAGACGCCTGATGATATGGTAATAACGAGGTATCCATCACCCACAAATGTTGGAACCCCCAAAAATCATTCAAGGAATCTGAGAGGCGGGGAGTGTAAAAGGGATTCATTTTATTGCTGTCAATTGCTACGTCCTTAAGTGGCATGGATTTAAACCAAACACGGGGAAATTAAATGAGAGAAAGACCACTTGGATAGATTTTTATACAGATAAATTGCTTAGAAATATCGCCTAACTTCTCACACATTATGGGTATGCTTCTTTTCAATTACTTTGACTGCTAGGAATTCCACCAGTAATTGTTCTATAAGATTGCCCAGCAAGGAAGGTTCATTCTATTGCAATTAGCTTTCTTGTTGAAAATCGCTTGCGTCACTTAGGGGAGAAACACTGCTATTGTCGTGATGCATCACACCTAGCATCTAGCATCTCTAAAAAAAAAAGCACAGCACTAACATGACCTTGTTGTGATTGTTAAACCTCATTGTTGGCCGTCCTTGCAGTGAAATGTGGAAGAGCTTAGACCTTAAATGTATTCATTACACAATAACAGGCTATCCGATCTCTAATCAAAAATGACTCAGGCTGCCACAACAAAAAGTACTTTAATCAGTTGATAAAATTAATGTTCCATCCAAGATATTTCCAACTTTTTATCCGGCTACAAACAAACCATACCAGGTCTCTAACTACTCATATAATAGACATTATTTTACAGGATTTAATGGGCCCTGATTAAGCTCACCAATTCTACCTAAAAGGTGATGATTCAAAATTAAGGAATTTCTATCTTCGAAATGCTGATTACCTTTATCTATTAATGAACTAACAAAACAAGTCTGGCTGGTATGGTATTCAGACATACCACCTTTAAATGAAATCATCACCAATTTCCATGTAACTTTATCTCCTGAACCTGTCATTTTGATCTACAAATGGTATAAGGAATAGACAAACCCACTTACAGGTGGTTAAGCAAAAGTGAAAGAAAAGTTCTACTGAGCTACCGGAAATGTCCTAAGGCATTGACTATTTAGCACTGGGCTAATTGACTAACCACAGAGGTAAATCTGAACAGAATTTGTCATCGTTTTTCAGCCAATATGTACCTATTTATTAGCATCTGGAGCCGTTAGCATTATCTGTATTAAGGTTAGAACTGTTTTTAATATTCTTTGGTTCGCTCATATACCACTTTTTGCCCTGTTCTGCTCCCTACATTTCCTGCCACTAATATTAATTTATTTTTCTGTTTTTTATGTCTGGGTTGATCTCTAACTTTAGCAAAACTTCCTTTCAAAATAATCTGTACCTGCAATCACATTATTTGATTTGTTACCCTTTCCCCAATTTAAAAGCTATGTTTGAAAAAAAGAAAATAATAATAATAAAGTTAACAGTACGTTATTGGACTTGTGATATCATTGTGAAAGCACCAGGGGAGAGGGGGGAGCCTAACACCTTTAATTAGAACTTCAAACTCATTCAGGGTGTCAAAATGGAGTCCGACCCGTTCTATAAAAGAAAGGGAGCACATGGTAAAGGTTAATTCAAAACATATAGCCACTTAAGGTGTAATGTTCTACTGCTTTTTCAACATTTGTTTCTAGTAAAATGCATGCTGTAAGTGGTAGAAAATCATCATCTGTACTCTCTACTAGAGGATACATTTATTCACCAGTCATGTCTAATTGGGCTGGGATGTTTTGACCGGTGATTTATCGATGTTTTGAGTCGTTGATGCCCAAACATACTTTAGGAACTGTTTTGGCCATGTTGTTATTCAATTTGATTGGATCCGTATGATCAAATGCTAAGCTTTGGTTTAGGGAGGAGATTCTTCCTTATTCCCTCATGATTTTCATTTTATGTGTCCTGGAGCATGTTTCAGAAACTAATTGAAACATGTGTATAAATAAAGAGAACGTCACCTTATTTACATTAATATGTCAATAATAAAGATGGTGTAATTGATTGTGAGGAGCTACAGAGCTATACAAAATGATTAATGCACAGGATTACCTTATTTATTTAATCTATTTATTGTTTGCTTGTTAGGCGTTCATACAATAAGAACATACTGTTTCAAAGCGCCCACAGAGCAGGGAGTGGGCAAGCGTGTGGAATATGTTAAACCACAATATTTAAGAGCAGAGGGGGGAAGAGGGAAAGGAACAAACCTACTATGCCTTATGAGTATTCAGAATGTGCAAGGGCTGCAAGGAAGGGGGAGTAAGGGATAAGTGCTTTCCGAGCTCATGAGTGAGCCACACATGAAGTGCTAGGAAAGTTGAGTACTAGACAGACTGGGTCCACGGGAGGTGTAAGTGCAAACCTCCAGAGCAGTGGGTGTGCAGATGCAAGTGCGGTGGATAGACAGTAGCTGAGCAGAATTGGTGTGGAAGGTCAGGGCCCCGCCGATGCATAAGGGCCCAGTACACCAATTCAGCACCTGTGGGATTAGCAGAGGAGAGAGGAGGGGAAAGAGGAGGAAAAGAGAAAGGTCTTATGGAGCTTCCAGAAATTGAGAAGATCTTGCTCAAGGTGCAGGCAGGGCGGGGGCTATTCCAAAGTAGGGAGCCCGCTGAAGAGAGTGAGCAACTCCCTGCTGTCTGTTTAGCAAAACGCTTTGCACACAAAGAGTTGGTGCCAGAGGAACATAGTCGTCTAGAGGGAGAGTATTTAGTGAGGTAACTTGAAGATAGTATGGTTAAGTGCAGGAAATTAAATTAAAGGTCTTCTCTGGGTAATACATTTTGGCCTGATAAATGTGATTATGGATGTCTTGAGCTTTGACAGGGTAAGTATGGACGATTGACTCATATATGTGAGGGAAGACTTGCAAGCCCTTTAATGAATGCGTTGTTCTGCTTGTGACAGACAGCTGTAGATGATTCCAGAACCAATGGTGGAGAAGGCAAGGGTTTTAGAGGTGAGCTCCAGCTGCTCCTTGGAAACATCCCTGATATTGCTGTATAATTTAGAGAAAAATTATAACTGATCATGTGGCGATAATCATGCCATCTTCTCTTTTGGGAAGAATACACAATGGTGTCACCTTTAATTTCTCTCTCTCCTTCTCTCCTCACATCGCGGACCTTGTCAAGAAGGAACACTGTCAGCATCACCTCCTCAGAGGTATTCTTCCTTTCCTCACCTTCACCCAGGAACTCAATGTATACACAGCGCTAGCCCTCTCTAGGCTTGACTACTGTTACAGCCCCTCCCACAATCTTCCTTCATCCTCCCTTCGTCCTCTCCAACTAATCCAAAATAGGACTGTAAGACTTATCCTTGATCTCAAACCCAGCGACTACACCTCTCCAGCCCTAATTTCTCCCCACTGGCTCCTGGTTGCTACTAGGATAAAATTAAAGACCCTCTGCATCATCCACAAGGCTTTCTGTGGCCCCTGTTCCTGCTACATCCAACTCTCTCTCCCTAGATACCACCCTGCTAGAGCCCTTTGGTCTGCTTGTAACACCGATCTGCAAATCAGATGCTTCTCTAAGCAAAGTGGGGGTAGATCTCTCTCCTCTGCAGAAGCCTCCCACTGGAATCGTCGTCCTACCCCTCTCAGACATGAGATGGATCACCTTAAGTTCTGGAAGCTCCTCAAGACACTCCTTTTCTCCTCTTCCTCCACTCTCCTCTTCCGCAGCTAACACATTCTTCTGCCTCAGTGACTGGCTGACTGGCATTCCCTCGGAGCACTACAGGGCTCCAGCCCCCCTCCCAGCCTGCCCCCCTTTCCCCGCACTTACCTGCATTCCCTTGCACTTACCCTCTGGCCTCCCTTTAGCACTTCACCTTGACTCTTCACCCTTTTCCCTTCCCATCTTAGCTCTGCATTTTTGCCAGATTGGCACTCCCTCTACCCCTTCCTTTGCACTTTTCATTCTGCACTTGCACAATCCGAATGTCACAAGGCCTGGTAGGACCGATATTGTATATTCCTCCCTTGTCCACCACTCCTTTTCTGTCTTGTGGCACCTTGAAACACAATTTGTTGTATATATGCCTTACACCTATCCAATAAACAAATAAATACATAAAGATGTGAATTAAGATTAGGCAGAGAAGCCCAGAACATTCCTTGGTTCAGGAAAAGGCACCAAACCGTGACAAGGAGCATGGTAGTAGCCCTCTGCAGTTTCTGTCCCTTAGGGTTTGGCAATCTAAGGGCGATTATGTAATGGACATAATGTGTTGGGTAACCCCGTCCAATAATGGGTAATTACATCAAACATGATTGTGGGAGGTCAGAAAATGTGCTAATTTCCTGAAACAAAGTTTCCAACACTGAGGACAGAGGTAATTTATTGAAGAAATTAGTGTAGGACTGCCACTCAACTTCACATAACAAAAGGAAATGCGGAATATGACATTTATCCAAGGCAGACCAACGTCCATGTTACTCGTTTTCAATGAGGATTTGGGAAGGGTATACCATAGAGTTGTTCCAAAAGGTCCTTCCAGGTCTAATTGAATGCCCCCATGGAAAAGGTTTTGAAATCAGATGTGCACATTCATCTCTGTGCCATAACCCAGAGCTAGCAACCCCCAAGCCCTTCATTATTACATTTGTAGGTTACTTAGTGAAATATATGATCATAGAAAAGGGGAGTAGACTGAACAGTTATGCGGGGTGACAAGAAATAAATGTTTGTCAAACACGGTGCATATTGTTTTTCAATAACTATGCCAAGGTGAATGTTGATGAGCGGATGACGTTGAAGAAGATGAGAAATAGAGCCAAAGCTATTGGTTTTGGTGAATTCTGGTGGTAGAGCCCCCAAAATATCACCACACCAGTGCTACACAGAAGAGAGAGTGCAAAGGTGTGCCAGACTTTGTGATTGCCATGGAAACTGTAAATGCTCTGTAATGATCAGCCGACACACTACATTGTATTTCTTCTTCCATTACGCCAATCTAATCCAATAGCGGCTTGTTAATCTAATGTTCTCCCAATCAGGAGTACTGTACCATGCCACATGTCATTCACTTTTATAGGTGAGGCCTGTATAGTAATATTTCCTTTCAAAACCAGAGAGAGTACGGCTATATTTGGGCTACTTTCCAGGCCCGTTGGGGTACATGTAGGTTTCCCTGTATGGATACTGTCACCATACAAGTCATTATTTTTTGGAGAGTTGCAGTACCACTGACAACATACAGATTTCCTCAAAAAGAAATTCCTCATAAAGCCATTTAGCGCATACAGGAGAAACAGTGGAGATACAGCAGTAGGTAGCCAATCCAGTTATTCAATCTGGGATTCAACTAGCAGCCCTGCTAATGTACCACATCTACCACCAATTTCATTTCAGAAGATATGTTGTAAAGATCCGCACACAGTGCCAAATTAGAAGGCAAATTACACCACTGGTCAATGTTAATCATTTTAATCAATTTAAGTTCGGGCATTCTCACTACGCCCGGACCGGTCTTCTGGTGCAACCATGAAAGCACCTTATTCCTCAAGGCATCTCTTGGCTCCGGACCTACTGAGATCTCTACATTAGAAATATTCAAATGTCTGTGATCCAGTACAATTTTTCAGACATGGCGGTAGGGATTTACCGGTTAAAATCCAACCCGCTAAGGGACCGCGGAGCTAATTACGGCACCGCAAAATTGCGGTTCCGTAATTAGCGCCTTCCCCATTCCCATAGAGCCCTATGGGGCAGAAATGGGAATGGGGAAGGGCAATGGCGGAAGGGGGATTTACCGCCCCTCCAACCTTGGAATGGGGCGGTAAATCCCCTTTCCGCCAACGCGGTGCCGGTATTTTACCGGCATGAGCCATGGCGCTAATAGCGCCATGGCTCACCGCCTACCGGGTAATGAGGCCCATAGTCTTCAGCAATAAGGGTACAGCGACTTTACTAACACACAAAGGTCTAGGGTCTTTTGCTTAAAGTTGGTGGTATGCTGTTGTGCATGATATACAGGAGCATCCATCAGATCCCCTGAGTCAGCCCGAGAGATTAAACCAGACGCTTGATCTAATTGCCCGCTTCATAACCTGCAGATTGGATGAAACTTCCTGACATTGCAAAAAAACGACCCTTGAAGACTGACTTGATTTCTTACCTCAGAGTTTATCGGATGAGAAGTGCCATCAGTATCACCGAAGCTCATGTCCTTCCCTTCCTTTAGGGGTTGGAGAGACCCTTAAAAGGACAGACAACTCATATTACATTTGGCTGTTTGAGGTCTGCAGGGTCTGCGGGGGGCAAGCCACTCAAATCAAGTTTAGTTGTTTGAGAACTTTGGGACCTAACATTTAAAATATACTCCCATTTTATCTATCACATCTAGCAATCTAATGTCTAAAGTCTGAGAGATTGTTACATAGGTTAAATTCCCCAATTGTTCTGTTCTTCATTTGTGGCCATTGCACAGGGCAGATATGGGCCAGTTGATAGGGATATTCCTCTTTATGCTCAAGCAGTAGTAGATTGTCTGTAAATTGCTCCTTCACCATTCCCTTTAGTAACATTTGCTGTGGGAAGGGGTGACGTTAAAACATCCAGTCCTTGTTCACTTATTTCCAAAACAGTATTTTTAAGATGGAGATCGAGCTCACTGGTATGAACCAGTAGCTCACTCGCTGATTGCCCATTGATTAAAGGTGTGACTGGTACACAACCATGGTCAGGTATGTCTTCAAACGAGTAAAGTCTTGTGACTTGCAGCTTCTGTCTAAGTTGGGCACTTAGAGCCAGTACATCCTCCAAACAATTGTTTTTGGGAGCGGTGTGGAGGTTGTTTCCAAAGCCACCGTAAATGTAGCCATTTTCCTACTTTTGGCTATTTTGAGGTCAAGATATTTCGTGAAGGTAACACTAAACTTAGTGTTTACTTTGTTTTTTGAAGTCGTAAATGCTGCAATCGCCGTGGACAAGCTCGGCAGCGGGAAAACTGTAATAAAAAGAAATTCCACACACCGTGTAAAATCTAAACAGGTTAGTCTGTGAGTGTAACTCACCCATGTACACACTATACATGTGGTTCTAACATGTGAACTTGATCCACTAGGTTCTGAACTAAAAGCTGTAAATCTCTTTATGTTTTAGTGTTTAGTGCACAAGGCCTTGTGCACAAAGCAAATTATCTTAAATTCTACTATGTTAAGCGTCCTGAAGACAGCTTTTGAAGAGACACTGATGAAAGACGAAGTCAATACTGGTTTTCTTTATTACCTATAAACACACATTTGTGTTGACGCCCCATGAGAAAAGTCTATACATGGAGATTGATTCTAGTTGTCACTTTTGTTACTAACATCACAAAAGCATTTAACTATCATTCAACATCTTGTGTTAGTACCTTTTCGTTGCATTATATATGTCTCCTTCAAAATGCAGTGTAATAACTGTTTTTTATTGATTTTAAATCCCTTATGAATATGTATACCAATATTTTCTTCGAATTGAACCTAGTGTTTGCCTGTATATACATTTGTTGACAGCCTGTTCTGTGTCCTATGAGTTTTGTGTTACTGACTACCATGTGGATTTGAAATTAGGATAGCTGGTTGCGTAATCTGCTATTGTCTTAGTAAGTGGGATAAACCACTTTTTAACTGATCAGATGCTCCACATTTTCTTATAGACTAATATTGATAACGCTCTTGGAAATGCAGATGTTAGTTTTCCTAGATCATTTAACCCAATTTCCTTGATGTTTATCTTTTTAGACTTTTTTGTTCAAATAGCTCATATTTGTCTGTATGGGCTGCGAGTGTTGGTGTGTGCTCCTTTGGAGCCGATACACCATCAATACTACGTTTGATATGATTGTATCTTACTTGTATACATTTTAATGGTTATACTGATTTACTATGGCAATCATAGGCCTTCAAATTGTGAAAGAAAATTGTCTCTTCGTACAGAAGGATTTATAATATGGCTGTACCATAATGGAGGGGTATAAGTCCTTGAGGTGAGTGCTTCACTTCTTTGTAGTGACAAGGAGCAAAAAGGAGATAGAGGCATGCTAGTTCTACCCACAACATTCAATGATGAATGTGGATGTGGCCTTCTGGCATGGACTCCACCTCCTGTTTTATGTACAAGCCACCATCCGCTCCAACCCAAGAAATCTGAGGAAGGACAAGAACTGAGAGGGTCCTTGGATCAACTCTGTGCTCCATTTTCCCTGCATTTGCAGTCATATGTATCCTAAAACAAAGGTACGGTGGTTGCTAAAGCAAAGCTGACAAAGATGTTCAATTGTATTTCACCAGTTTAAAATTATGAATTGATAGTTTGCCTATGATGTCAGGAGAATATGTGAATATGTATGGAAAAGGATTGAGCAAGAGGGAAATTACCTAATGGAAAATAGCACATGAATCCATCACTACTACCCTTTCTGCCTCCTCTTAGAGAAGAAAAAATGTACCAATTGACAAAGAATACAATCCCTTGCACAACAATTCTGTGGAGCTGGCCACAAACCTCTGGATTTCCTTCTGACACACTAGTATACTCTACCCTGATAATGTTCCAAGGGTTCCATGTCATTTCATCAGCAGGCATTTCTATGCGTGCATTGTAAACGTGTATGAAATAACGATAACATAGATTTTTTTATGGCCCCCCACCCAAATCCTCCTCTCCCACACCTATTTTTAACTATATTCGACCCCCCCAACCACCTATCTGCCCTTACAGACCCCACAAAAAGAATTAGATGAACTTTCTCGTTATTTCCTACACGTTTAAATCGCAGGCATAGAAATGCCTGGCGATAAAAGGACGTTGTACCGTTCCAAGCAAAGTGTCCCTGGAGTAGTAGCCTTTTCCATAGATCAGCACAGTATAAGATTCCAAGGACAGGGAAAGATTAATGAGACATGATCTGAGGAATGTAACTTTATATTTTCCATGATGCAGAGATGTGGGCTTGGGAACCCTGTGCTCACTGTTGTTGCTTGGCCACTTCTATAGGTGACCACATTCTTGCTTCTCTGCATAATCTAAACGTGTTGCCAAGGAGTGGAACAGGGAAATCTCTTTGGGTTTTTTCTCTGAGTTTTTGTTTGGTTCAATGGATCAGTGTGGATAATTTGTGCTTCAATGATTGTGCCCCCGTTCATATGTGTCCAAACACCCAAATATATTTTCACTTCTGGATGATGGTCTATAATACTGCTAGAGAGGGGCAACATCCTTTGGAAGAAACCTGTCTCTTAACATGATTTTGTTTTAAAACCTTTATTTAAGCAGACAGGTAGACAGATTGAGCTTGGGTCGCACACCCCCTACATTCTTTATGGTAGTAATAATTACTTTGTTGGCTTACATTGCATGTCCGCATTTAATATAAACATTGCTTCTTCATACATTCCTCAATTGTACATTTCTTAAGCATTCACGGAATGGTTCCCTTATATTCCTTGGTCTACTCACCCCAGTTAACGTCATTACATAACCCTCCTTTTTCTCCTTCACCTAAGTTAGTTCCTTGAGCCATTCTCCATTTTCGATTTCCAGTTCAGTCAAATACATTTTTTCACAATTATACAACATACATTAAATAATTTATGTTTTTTAATGGAGACCTTTCCAATAAGGCCCAATAAATATTTGAGGGGAAGTAGTGTGGGAGGTATCCCGACCATATCGTTCAGTACTTCAGCAACCTACTGCCAGAATTGTGATACCTTGGGATAATTCCAAAACATGTGGATCGAATCAGCTCCTTCCCACCCACATCTCATACAATTGTCTTCCGCTGTTGGAAAAAAACGTGCAACCTTGGCAACTGTATAATGTAAACGGTTTAAAACTTTAAATTGGATAAGATGTAGTCTTACGTTTAGTTGGATGTCCTTTGTTAAAAGACAATGGATCTCATTACGGGTCCGTCAGTAACCGTGCCAGTGCTACCGATTGGTTGCTGCTGGATCTGTAAATATTTACCAGTGATTGACTTCCTGGTGCCACCGGGAGATTGCAACCCCGTTGGCCTGGAAAGTCAGGCGCCCGTAAATATAAGTCCCATTCCAATTGAGTCAAAACGTCACTTGGAAACAATCCTAGAGTTTTTCCATTGACTGTTTGTTAATATAACACAGCCTAAGACTTATTGGTACCTCCAATTACCAGGTTGAGCAATGCCTATATTTTTAGGCATTACCCCTTACTCTGTATACAAAACTTTCGTGTTAGGATCCCGTTAGTGACGTCGCACGCGCATGCGCGTGATGACGTCATGGATTCATTAGTCATAAATTAGCCGACGGTGCTCAGGATGGAATAGGACGATCCTGTATCTTCCGGTTTCCATGCTGTTAGACCGATAGCGAAAGGTAAGTGGAAGAGACTTTACTGATAGGCGGCATTCTGCTAGCCTACACTTTGACTTATCTACAAGTGATGGGTAAACACCTCACCCAGCATTTTTGATTATTTTTGTCTGTAGAACCTGGACCTAGTTCCAACCCATACCGGCTTGAGTGCCTCTATAGATGGTGGTTAAGGGACAAGAGGATCCTTGTGACTACATCAACTTGTTGAAAACAGTTGTTTCTACTACGTTGACATCTGTAAGTGTATTGATGCCGCCCTGTGCACTTTAAATACTTATAACTGGGGGCACACAATGTTATTATCTTCCTTACCCCTGTCTTTCATATAAGACTATGCTTCTACACCCAGCAACTCTTACTCCCGAGTAAACCAGAGACTCCTGCTTTTGATGCAGACATCCTCCCTATTTTTATAAAAAAACAACAATCACAAGGTTAGTTCTTATAACTTACTAGTCCATGCTTTATTTAACAACATATAATACTCCCTTCTTTCTCAAAATGGCCAATGGATAATTCATTATGTCAAGAGGATAACTCATAGTGGTACTTGACCAACACTAAGTTGAAGTGAACTGAATGAATATGACAGTAATGTTAATGGACAATGGGTGCCCTTACAATTTTGTAGGCAGTAAAATATTAGTTTAAAAAAAACTATATATATATAAAATAATAACTAATAACTATAAAATCTATCAGATATGAATATGATGTGTAAATATGTATCTAAATATGATTGTACATATGTTTTTTAGAAACTTGATCTGCCCCTGATGAAGAGTGTTGAATCACTCGAAACGCGTTGGGCCCTCCACAGCTTCAACACCCTGAATAAAATGAAGATTGGTTCTTGTGACCTTATTTGATTGAAAGCCTATTTTTTGAACAATTGCTTTTGCAAATCTAGAAAATCTGAATTCCCTTTGGAAATAACACGTGGAATACTATGTAAATTATCAATTAATTACTGGTCTGGTTTTCCAGATGTTAGAAAGTGCGCAGGGGACGTGAGTTCCCAAGTTGGGAACTTAGCTGTTTTTCTCATTGTTTTACAGAATGTAGGTGTCAAGGTTGCTCCCCTCTCCTCTGCACCTCAAAACATTTAACTTTCTTTCACATAACTTTCCCTAACTATAACTCTATATATCAATCCATATCCCTTTTACTAGGGTGTGCCACAATGGTCCATTCTTCTTCTTTGCACACTATGAAGGCAAATCAGATGGTAAAATAATCGCTTTCCTAGTTCTTTTCAAACAGGAACAGGAAGAGGATGTTCAGAGCTTTGGAGAGTCAGTTTAAGGTATCTGAGTATGAAACGTTAGCTCACTCCTCAAATGGGAGTAAATGGAGTTTGATTGCTTAAGAAGAAAACTAGACTTTACTGAAGTCCTGGGCACCCCGAGCAGGGATGGAATTCTACTCCATCTGCTTTCACCAGTGAGCAAGATGACAGGGTGCTGCAAGCAATTCCAATTCACTGTCCAGCAGATAGTTTGTCTCCAACACTGCCTGGGTTGCGGGTGCTGTCTTAATGACAAAGACTTGACTACTTTTATTAGGGAGTCTGAGGTGATATTGCTTCAGGAAACCTGGGCCCTGGAACCCTGCAGAGGTATGCAACCTTTTTCATCCTAGCATCCAAGGGAGTAAGGGGATGCCCGTGTAGGGGCTTGGTGACATGGGTAAATGTGACCTTATTCAAATCAGTTACTGTGATAGATATGCATTCTGCTGACATTTTGGTGTTGAACATAAAACTGTTGGACGGCACATCCATGCTGCTTGTTAATTTTTATAACAGGGATGTAGCATCGAGAGGGGTGACATTAATAGAAAGGATCACAAACACAATCCTGGAATGGAGGATTTGTCTCCTGGACCCCCAAAAACCTTAATTATGGGGTACCTTAATGTACAGATTGAGCCGATGCATGCCCTGAATGATATCATGACAGAGGACGATAGTCATTGGGATTTGGACCCCCTGAATTCTGCTCCACCTAGGAGGCAGCACAAGTCAGTGGAAGAAATGGTAATTCTGTTAGCCTAAGCCAACTGAGGGCAGGCAACAGCTGATTCCCTGGGGACTGGCCAGCTTCTCCTACTTTTAATAAGGCCCGGTCCTCTAGCAAAATAGATTATATGCTTGTTAATCTCAAGGCTTGGGGTTTCATCAGAGAATTTGAAGTTATAGAGAGGGTGGAAAGTGATCATCACCTTCTATGCACTGAGGTGGGAAAGGAATTCTGGGGGATTTTAAAAGGGAGTCAAGCAGATGATGGGCAAAGTGCAGTCGCCCTTGAATTTCTTGGCCAGGGTTGAAAGAATCTGAGGTGGGGTGTCTTGGATCTGGAGGGAGTTCTCCCACGGATGTATGCTGGCATTTGTCCTCTCCATGAGGCCTGTGATGTTGGATCCGAGTGCTGCCACAGTTAATTCCATGAGGAAATAATAGCAGAGGTGCGATATTATTTCTCAGAACCAGCTAAAGCAGTCCATAACTTCATGCAGAAAGCCACCCCATGGTATGATGGGATTGAGGAGGTGCATTGTGGCTGCAAAGATCCAAGTGCCCCAGAGGTGTGCAGGGGGTAGACGGACAAGAAGCGAATATCGCAAGATGCTGAAGGACAAGAAGAGGGGGTGGCATGATGATGTATGGAAGGCACTCCTGGAAGTTATAGACTGAAGGAATCTCAAGGGTTTTTGGTCTAGGATGGGGGCAGAGGGAGCCAAAGTCAGCCTCATGGCTCTATCCCTGAAGCAGTATGGGCGGAATACTATGATAACCTCTACCAGGCGGCCGGTGGGACTTCAACCGAGGCTACATCCATCAGGGAATGTGCTGTATCAACCATGGCACCATTACCTACTCCACTGATACTCACTAATGCCCAGGTAGAGTTTGGGCTGGTGCGCCAAAAGATAGGTAAGGCGCCGGGCACAGACGGAGTACCGATAGACTTTTCTAGAAAATAGTCTGTGGTCTGGGTACCGTATCTGACCAACCTATTTAACGTAGTCCTGTCTAGCATGCAGGTCCCAGAGTCTTGGACCTTGGCAGAAATGGTCCCAATACACAAAAAAGGTGTACATGATGATCCTTCTAATTTTACACCAAATTCCCTGTTAGATACTGCGGGGAAGATTCTTGCCCAGGCACTGCTGTTCAATTTGGGTAACAGACCCTCACCAGGTGGGGTTTTGGGAGGGCTTGATTACCATTGACCAAAGCCTCCGACTGATTTGTGAGAAGTAGGCTGTACTCAGAAAAACAAATGTACTTGCAGTGTTCATCAATTTACGAACAGCTTTCAACACTGTACCCTGAGCATGCCTCTGAGAGATGCTAGAGAAGCTTGTTATCCCACATGCATTGCTCTCTGCTATCAAGATCCTTTACACAGGAAACTCTGCAGTGGTCCACTGGGGTGTTCATGGAAGAACCTTCCGCAGGCAGACTTCCAGAAGGGGGTACATCAGGGTTGTGTGTTGGCACCTAAGTTGTTTTTTATCTTTATCAACAAAGTCCTGAAGAGTCTTCTGGCTGCTCAAACTGACATCCCTTCATTAACGGGTGATAAACTGCAGGCATTGTTGTTTGCAGACGATGCAGTACTCCTGTCCCTAACACCTGTAGATGTCTGCAAGCAGCTGGAGATCGTTGTGGTTTTTTCTAAGAGGAATGGGCTCTCCCTGAATATTAGTAAAACCAAGGCCACGATTTTCAATGCCAAAATGTCAGGAAAACGCAGAGGGTCCTAACTCTCTCTTTGGAGGATGGTGCAATTGAGCAAGCCCAGTCATATGACTATCTAGGTGTGAGAGTCATGGCATCATGTGGCTGGAAATTGCAGGTTGAGAAGGCCAAGTTAACGCTGGTCAGGTACAGTGAGGCACTTGCTAGATTTACCAATGAGTATAAGAATGGAGCGATACGAGTCTCGTTGTAGGCTTATGAAGTTCAAGCACGCCAGGCAGCATTGTATGGGGCAGAACTCTGGGAACAAATGGAGATTCAGCCCCTTTTAGTGGCAGAGAACAAATTCTTAAAAATACATTCTTGGCTGCATAGTACTGCCCTGAATATTCCGGTGTTACTGGAAATTGGTCAACAAGGGTTTGAGATAATGTGTGAATTGCGTCCGGTCCTTTATTGAGCCCGTTTATGGTCAAATGACCAACTGTGCAAATATTAAGAGGCAGTCAGGGATGTTTTGCCTCAGCAAGGGAGCAGCTCTCTGAAGAGGGCTGCCCACGTGAAAAGGTATTTAGGACAGCTGGGCTTGGGGGAGTATTGGTCAAATCCCTCTGTTATCTGCGTCTAAGGAAGTGATCAAGAGTGCAGTGGAGATTATGGCACAACGCAATATCCTGGTGAAATCCAGGGCCTCAAAACCACTGGCACATTATCTTGCTATTAAGAAATGGGTCGGTTGCAAAGAGCACCTTGATTTTGTCACCTCCAGGGGTGAAAGGGCTGTGTACTTAAAGCTCGGCATTGGGATTTTGCCAACAGCCACACTCTTTGCGGTGAGGCGCCCGATGCTCTGCAACATGATTTACTTCTTTTCCCTGGGACCAAGCACTTGAGGAAGTGTTTTTTGAAGCCCTTATTCCGAAATTGCGGTTTAAGGACATTAAGCGAAGCAATGGCTAAGTGCCTGGATTCTGCAGACACTTTGACCGTCTTCGCTACCAGCAATGGTCTGAGCTCGGCAGGGAGAATACATATGAGAAAGGCTAAGAAATTAGCTCGGCCACTATGAAACATCCATTGATTGACTCAATGTTTTGCTGATGAAGAATTATTTTGCTTTTGAAACTGCTTTTACCATTTGATATGATGAATTTGTTCTTGATTGTAAGTTGTTTGTGTGATAAGCGATGGTGATGATGATGTATGTATTCATTGTGTGCCACCTTTATGACTTTTTCGTTGAAATAAAGCTGTTGACATGAACTAGACTTTTACTAACAGAAAGGGCAGGAAATTGAGTGTTTCTCTGGGGAAATGGCTGGTAAATTGTTAGCTAGAAGATTACAGACTGAACTGGAGAGCAAAATAGTTCACTAAATTGTCAGTGAGCTCAGTGATGCATTGCCTACGAATGATGTTATATGTACAGCCTTTTCTGAATATATTAAAGTGCTGTATTGGCAACCTCTCTAATTTCATAAGAGTATGCATGAGTGGGCCAGTTGAATAAAACAAAAGCTCATATAATTATCGGAGAGTTTTTCCAGATCAAACTTAATGGGGTTTTCCTAAATTTGAGATAAGAGGTTGGAAAATGCGTCTATATAAAGACAGACAAGGAGAATCGTTGGGTGGCATTTGAAGAGGCAAGAGCAGCTCAGCGTTGTTAGGAAAGGTAGGTTATAGTAGACTTAAATTGATAAAGGGGCTTGGGAGAATTAGGGAATTAGGTTGGAGTTTTGGGTAATGGGCATCCATGTATATGTGGTGTGAGTGGGCAAGTGGATTGAATTGTGGATTGTGGGGCAGTGCAACACAAGTGCATTCTGTTTAAGGCCAAATCACTGAGAAGTCTATGTTTGTTTCATAGGTGTAGGAAAAGGCCCACACACTGAGTAACACATGTGCATTTACTAGGCATTTATTGAAGTATATTGGAGAATTAAATTAACATGTATGAATCTACTGAAATACCCACACATGGTAGGGGATGGGGTAAGGTTTTGTTAAAAAAATGCATCTACTTGTCATGTTGTACATGCTACAGGAGCAGCTTTTGGCATTGGAGAGGCACAGATAGTATTTAGAACTGTGAAGTAGACACTCCAGTCAATCAGTAAACCAGATCTCGTACTCTTGAAACAATGTAAAAATGTGCCTCACAAAAATCTGGTGTATTGGTAGGAAAGGATGGATTGCAGGAGAAGGAAAAGGCAACTAAGCCACAACCAACCAAGGCTCATGATTGAGAATATATAACTTCAGCTAAGCAACGAACAAAGAAATCCACAGATGAGAAAAAAGAGGTGGTTATTGAACATTCCCCACCTCTGTTTCACTTGATAACAGATAACAATGAAGAGCATGACAAATATTATGCTCCATCTCCTGATTGAAGAACGAGACTCAAACTGCCCTTCTGAAATTATATCAAAGATAGCAAGGGAGACAAGAGACAGAAGACGACGGTTCAGGCATTCACAAACTCATGTTATTGAGAAGTACAACCACTGTACACAGGAAGCGAGCTTCAGACACTCCCTGTATCACAGTGCACAGTAGTTTCCAAACACATTTTTTAAAAACGGTTGCTAATGGTAGTACAACTTTGCTGTGATTCTCATCAACAGCACTGGGCCCTCAACTAAAAGCACCCACACAACATCTACAGAAAGTACACACAATCAGAAAGCAAGAATTAGGAGGGTAAAGGGCCCAACTCGGCCATCCCAAAAAGAGGCATGTAAATAATTGTTCAATACTCTCAGTAGAATCCAAACTATATGAAAAGGGATACATCTTACTGTATCAAAAACATATTGGGGAGAACAATCAATGACAGCATTCTGAGACTTAGTTATAAATCGTATATGTTACCCTTCTATTTGATTGCATTGGAAATTACTACTTTTCATCATCAATCAACTGTATGTAACGCTCACATTTTCTTAATAAACTCCATGGTGTACAGGAAAATGTTCATCTTATGGTCAGTGTTTAATCCTGTAAATGTGGTTCGCAGTTTGCAGATCAACTTAGATGTCAGTATTTAAACATTATTTGCTTCTTACTAAAGAATTTATACTATTTGGAGAATGGACATTAACTCATTACAATAGACTCCAACACACTGGAAATATGTGTAAATATATGTTCACCACACACATCTTATCAATTATCAATTAGAATGGGTATCTCATTAGACACAATATAATACAATCATTCCATCAAGACAAAAGTTCTACTATTATTATGATCACTTTTGAGAAAGCAATAACAATAAACATGTGTAACTATAAACTTTATTAAGAGTGGCATTCAGACTTAAAGTACACAGAAAATATCTTTATATTTGCCATACAAAAGTATATCCATGCTAGGTTCCATGGGTTTTCTCCTTTAAATACAGGCTAAGACAGAGCAATAGAAAGTTCATTACAATTCTACTCATTCCTTCAAAAATACTACTATTCTTTAACTTATATTTCAATGTATCATAATGTATTACTCCTTTACAAAATCAGACATCCCTATAATCAATATCAGAGCAGAACGTAGATATTCACGTTACTTTTCAAATAACATTCATTTGACAATGATATTTATATGTACAGCATCACTGATGATGTCACACACATAATGTGTGATGCCATAAAATGAATAAATAAAACAAACAAAATGCTGGCCATGACACAGACCATAAATAATTATAAAGACTAATAAAGCTGAACACACCATGGATAGAATACTATCATATTAAAGTTAGAAATAGGTAAGTCTATTTGTTACTATTTGTCACACATTTATTATGAAATGGACTACATAATATATCTCTAGTGAGAACAGTTTTTGCTTCTATTTGTTCTTTTAGTGATTATTTATTGTAAAAATCGAATGAAATTGGCACCAACAAGAATTATTTAAATTTGCAAAATATGCTATACAAATCATGAGTAAGGAATTGACCTAACTTTCATATATACAGGATAGAAGGAAACAAAAAATAAGAATAATTTATAAGACTGAAATCCTTACGTTTCTAGGGAAATTAAAAACAGTAACAAAAGTCAAGAACATGAAACAGCAGCATTAGAAATGTTAGATACTCATCTCATTGATAATTTGGTAAGAGCTTCTGAAACAGTCTAACAAAATGCACTCCCCTACTTTGTATGATTGTATTGTGATTATCATTTTCTTATATATATAATATGTGTGCTTATTGTGTATGACTTTCAAATGATACTACTAGCCTAGCCTTGAGAAACACCAGTTTGGTCGAAACACGTGTTGGCTAGAAAGGAACCATTTTGAAAACTGGATTAAAAACATTAGGTTATCCAAATTGGAATACTTGCCTTATATTTTTGTTAAACCAAGAAATGTATTTGAGAGAACAATATGTTCTGCAGATTATCTAACAGAACAGTGTTCAAATAAGCTAAGGTCAAGTTGCACATTACCTTTAGAAACAATATACTTTCCTTGCTAATAAACGGCTGGTTAGGGTATAACGACAGTTTCTATTGCTCATGGAGCAGTTACAAAAAAGGTTTATTTACACATTTTTTGGCACAGACAACAGTACATATTGCCCAATCCCTTTTGTATGTTGGTGAAATTGTGGCAATAGATTGCCTGACCTATTCCTTTGTAGAGACATGTGGATTCAGATTGTGCCTTGGCATTGTTGATTTGCAATGGGAAATTCTGAGTGACCACTATTTCATAGAACCTTCAGTACCACACCTCTACAACGACGTCAATGAAGAAGTAGGCATGTTGTAGTGGAAAACCAAAGGGAAATGGAGACCGGTGTGTGGTTTCATTCATCACAAAAAGGGTGTTCCTGAAAGATGCATGTAGTTACTTGATTCGATGTGTTTTCACCACACTAAGATCATTTGGATATTAATGCTAAACTCACAGGCAGGATTGCATAAAAAATGAATAAAGTGCATTTGTCTGAAGTCAAGTAAAGTGGTCCTTTGCCACATTTGAAAAATATGCTGAGAGCTAAAGAAACCTGTCCCCCGTTTATGTAACCAGGAAAATATTACTAATGTTGAAAACAAAACCAGCCTATGTATTCATCTGTAATGTTATAAAACATAAATGTTGGTATCCGTTCAAAATGAAGCCAAAATGAAGCATCACAATCTACCATCTTTCTATTGCATTGACAGTGTCTACATTCCAAAATGATTCTTATTTAGAGCAAGTTGATTACAGAGGAATCATGTCAATGACATTTTATTTGACAGGAATGGCTTACACGTTGTCGTGATAATAGAAGTCAATAAGCCTTTATGCCTACAAAATCATTCAATGTTCTGAGTTGTATTGGACAAAGCTGAATGGCTCACCAGTGAAATTTCTCACAAAATAATGTCTTCTGTTAGCCTTGCATGTAGGTTCCATTGAAGGGTAGGTGCATGTTTCCCTGAACCATCTGGAATGAATATACTGAGTTTGTGTTTAATCATGAAAACCCAGTATGTGCACAGAACAAAAGGCCTTGAGGAACAGGCCCTCTGAGTTAATAGCAGTCCTTACTTTTCTAATCTTATCGCTGAAATATGGTGTGCACTGTGTAAAACAGGTACTATTTCCCATTGCTGACAATGTAGCATTTTGTATGTGATAGTTAAATTGCACTGTGAGTCAGTTGTCATGCTTCATAGTCTAAATACTGAATTGCTTGATCATTTGCAAACTGTAAAAGCCATGGATATAAAATGATAGCAATATAAATATATCCTCCTGCCTCTTGACACGTTACAGTAGGGAAGGGCCCTGCACTTGCGGGACCTGATTCATGAAGTGTAATTGGAGGGGAATGTATCCTGTATTTAAAAAAAAAAAACATGAAACCATTTTCCTCTATTGGGTGGATGAACCAAAATCCTGTGTATTCTTAAATAATAGATATTGTCTTACCCAAATCTACAGAAATAGATTATATCATTATCTGCCTATATAGGTATATATATAATTATGTATAGCAATTTATCTGATATGTTGTGGTGACTTCCACTGAATAAAGTAACTGAACCACCATTGGTTTACTTTGTTTATAAATACACGTGACGTCTGTGAGGGTGAGACGGTTCATTTAACAATGGACATATGGTGCTCAAGACACACATTTCTTGGCCATCCTTGGGCACTGGGTGGTAAAATTCCCCTGTACCTCTAATCAGCAAAGCTAGGGACAGTGGCTACCAAATGTCAATCATCAGCAGGCCCCTTTGTGTGTGGAAGGGAGTGACTGCATATCCCACAAGGGAGTGGATATCTGGGAGACAGGAAAGGAGATTGTGGCAAATTGTCTCACTCCTCGTAGTTTGAAAATAGGCTTTGAGATAGACAACAATAAAGTGGAGGCATTTGTGGCAGACAACAATGAAGTGCAGGTAAAGTGTCCATGCAAGACAATGGTGCAACTGTGTTTCTTTAAAAACTTTATTTTACCACCGACTAAAGTAAATGCACATCAAGAATGTGGCAAAAGCACTCTTGCTTGGTTTATCATGATGGACTTCCTTCTGCAGGAAGTTGCATATTATATTGCATGTCTCCTCTAGACAGTAACATCCGCCAGCCCCCTGATTTAGTCCAGCACCCTTGAAGAGGTGGGTAATTATGTGATAGGTGGGGATGACTTGTGACCTGACTTTCTGCACTTGAGCAAAGACTGAGCCAACCTTGCTCTCTTTACAGAGGCAGGCAATGGCACAGTGGCCCTCATTAGGACCTTGGCGGAGGACCATGGCGCTATTAGCACCATGGTCCATGGCGCTAAGCTGCCAACTCCGCCATGGTGGTTGGCGGACTTACCGCCCCATTCCGACCTTGGCGGGGCGGTAAGTCCCCAATCCCCATTTACCCTTCCCCATTCCCATTTTTGCCCCATAGGGCATAATGGGAGTGGGGAAGGCGTTAATTACGCCACCGTAAATTACGGTGGCGTAATTAACAACAAGGTCCCTTAGCGCCATGGATTTTAACGCCTGCTAAAAGCAGGTGTTAGATCCGCCATGGCGCTAAGGGAACTCGTACTCAGGCGGTAAGGGTCGGCTATGTTTACGCCGGCGTAAACCCCTTACCGCCTGGGTCCTAATGAGGCCCAGTGTCTTAAGCGAGATATCTCTTGGGGGATCATCTCTTTCACCTCCACCTGGGCAGCCTCCTGAAACACCATCACTACTTCTTGCTCTCTCCACTGCCCTTCAACCCCCTGTACCTCCGTGGCTATCTCTCCCTTATGCTTCTGGAATACCTCCTCCTCTCTACCCTATACAAACTCAAGTTATTCTCTGACTGTATGCAGGTACTTCTCCAGTGACTCTGCAAAGAGAATAACTTACTTAGAGTTGGTATCCATATCCTTCTCCTCAACCACAATTTGTCAACCCCAAACACTGTGTCCGCTCACCAAACATTGTGTCCCTCACTCAACAACTGCCTGCCCTTCCTCAACAACTCTGTCCCACCCAATCACCTTCTTCCTCTCCTAAACCACTGGTTGAGGAGTAGTTCACCTCTTCATATTCTCCCCTCCCTTTAAAAATGAACCTATTGCCTAAGGTCTCAATGTGAAAAACCCAAATTTGCCTACTATTCCTAATGTGTAAATGTATAAAACACAAAATGGGAGATTGTTCTTGGCTATTGTAGGGAACTTTACTAATAATTGGAATACTTCTCAGGTTCACAAAGGTTTATCTACAAACACAAGAAAATAAAGTTGTTAAGAAAAATGGTATTTTACTTTTAGGGGTGATACAAAGGGAACAGGGAAATTTACAGGAGTAAATCTTTCTTTTTTACAAAAAATCTTTTTAAAGTGAGTAAGGGAAAAAAGGAATATTAGAGAGGGAGCCTAATGACACACATAAACGGACAAAGGGGATTAAACAGGGATCCACACACACACAAAACAACACAACTAACAAACTTCTCCAAAACCCTCCAAACCTCTCCCAAAATTGCAGAAAACATTATATAACTTAGTGAGGTAGCCCTGTCCACGCCTAACTCAATGGGCAAACAAAAAACCACAAAGGAAGCAGGAAGCAATATGAATCATTTAAATACCCTCAACCCGATTTGGAATTGCTCATGGCCTCTGAATAGCTAATCAAATTCACATGTCACGTATCAGGACTTGCAATTGGATGGTTGGACTCAAACCCTGATGTGCAACTCGCAAAACCTGGAAAAGCCCATGGGAATACTAAGTGGGTGGTCAAACCTACACAGAAAAGCTTGACTTTCACACTAGGTACATTGTGCGAAATGTGAGCACTGTTAGATAAGAGGTTACTTTAAAAGAATATAGATGGTCTTGCCATGCTGATTAGCCTGCTCTGCTGGACACTGATGCTGAACATTTAGAGTGATTACTCAAGAGGAGATAAAGGATGCAATGGAGCAATGGGAATTGATACATTCTCAGGTGAAGATGAATATACTGTAGAGTTTTATAAAACATTTGGTGATTTATATTCCCCTTTATGGCAGAGGTTGTTTCAGATTGTAGACAAAGACAAAACCCCCTTAGACTCTATGAAATCTGTGGCGATTCATCTGATTTCGAAAGTGGGCCAAGACACACTGTACAAAAACTGACCAATTTTACTTTTAAATCTTGATGTAAAAATGTTGATTTAGAACTGTGTGTGGGGTCTGTCAGGAGTGATAGCATGCTTAATAGAAATGTATCAGGCTGGGTTTGTGGTCTGTAAAAATAACTCAAACAATGACAGAGAATTACTTGATATAATTTACTAACACCAGATCAGCTTTGGCCACTGCTGTAAGTATAAATGTCGAAAAGGTGTTTGATCAGGTGAACTGGTCATATTTAGATGCCATGTAAAAAGTCTAGGCCAATCCCTATGAAGGTTTTTAATATTCTGCATAGTTGAGCTAAAATTAGAAGTTTGGTTATTCTAGCCCCTGCAATATTTGTTGCTGTACAAAGCAGGGTTGATCATTATGCCCCTTCCCTTTCTGATATTGTCTTTGAACCCTTCCAACGGGGTGGCAGAGAGGTGAAGGGAATATTATTGGGGGGGGCACTTGCTCCAAAGCTATTTTATATGGAGATAACCTTTTAGTCCTAATAGCCGCCCCGCAGTCTTCAGCTCCTCCTCCCCTTGAGGGTTGGTTGGAGTTTGAGAAACCCTCTGCCTTTATATATAACGGGGCTGAGGCATAGAGGTCCACAATGGTCTGGCTGTTACCTAATAAGCCTCCCAGAGGATAGCTCATTCCTTGGGCTCATCATCCCCTCTGAGACAAAGCACCCATACTTTCCCTTGGAAAACACATTACACAATGCTATTTGAAAGGAATCCCAAATCCCAGCAACCTTGGGCTTTCAGAGAAATAAAATACAAACTGGATTAAGCCCCAAAAAGGGTTAGCTAAGTTAACCAAACATTTGTTACAACCAGTGAACGTTCAGTAGAACAAGCATTCCTTCAAAGCAGTAAAGGGAACAAAGATATTTCAGGAAGAATTATTGTACGGTGGAACAGACATATAAACAACAATAAACCCACGTTCTCACCTCCTATTTTTGGGGGCATCATTCAAGATGTCTGAATTACACCAAACAAGTAATTAAAAATACAAAGAAAAAGCAGGGGAGTAAGCATACATCCATGTCAAGTTCCTCTTGTAAGATTTAATTCTGACATGTGCTTCCCCTTCTATCTCATATTACATATATAACAATTATGAATTGCTGAAAGAAGGTTCTGATTAAGACTTTGACATGCTAGGCTATACCAAGATTTAAAATTGAGAACTGTTTCAAAAGCTGTACATAACTCTGAAAATATTAGGAACTAGCTGATATACCCGACGTTGCCCGGGTTATTACGTGAGAACAACACAGAGATTCCTAAACAGTATGATGGGTGACATGATGGTGCCAAAAGCTATGGCCCTAAAGTTCAATATTACTAAAGTACATGTTAATTGTAAGGCTTGTTCAGAAACAACATTTTTAATTTCCCTTCCCAGGGAAAATGGTTTACAGCTTCGTCGGCAGGCACCGTCTCGCAAAAATACTCTGCAAAAATCTTTGTTTCCCTTCCCGGTGAACATGGTTTATGGGATTAAAAGGCTTGTTTAGAAACAACATTGTTTCTTTCCCTTCTCGTTGAACATGGTTTACGACTTCGTCGGCAGGCACCTTCTTGCAGAAATCCCCTGGAAAAGTGTGGAAACTTCTGGAATGCTACCTGCCTTCACCTTCACTTCTCAGGTCCATTTGCCTCTCATACATTTTGTGTTTCCCTTCACGGTGAACATGGTTTACGGCTTCTTCGGCAGGCCACAAACCCACAAACACATTTTGACTTTTGATGAAATCCAGGGAAAGGGGTGGGATGTCCAAATGTTTTATAGCTAGTAATGTCTGGAGGGTACTAACAGGTAACTGTACAAAATGTAGTGCAGATTGGTGAAACAGTGTGGAATTGTCTAAGGAACAACGTTTCACCAAGCCACAAACCCACACACCCAGAGACTTTTGATGAAATCCAGGGAAAGGGGTGGGGTGTCCAAATGTCATGTAGCCAGTAATGTCTGGAGGGTCCTAACAGGTGACTGTGCAAAATGTTGTTCAGATTTGTGAAACAGTGTGGAATTGCATAGGGAACATACACAAAGCCACAAACCCACACCCAAATTTTCACTTTTGCAGAAATCTGGGGCAGGGGGTGGGATTTTCAGATGTCATGTAGCCAGTAATATCCGGAGTGTCCTAACAGGTTACTGTGCAAAATGCGGTGCAGATTGGTGAAATGGTGTGAAATTGTATAGGAACATACACAAAGCCACACATCCACAAATGTTCACTTATAAACATATAGATAACAGTTTATTACATTACAAAACCTATTTCATGCAATAAAGGTAAAACCTAATTACCTGATCTATTGCGACTGCACCAGGATGAAACACTGTTTGATAATCTGAAAGGATACTCATCCTCATCATATGCCTTAATCTGACTTTGGTCATTTTGCACAAATACCAAAACAACAGTATAACAATACAAACACTGATACCCGATCAATAATTTAAGATACATATATCAATTAACATTATACTTGCAGAGGGCAGTACATTCATCACAGAATGCTTAAGAATGTAGTATTTAAGAGGGAGACCCAGACAAGCACAATTCACTTAAAAAGTCACCTTGTGAATATATACAATACATAGACAATATTAATTTTACGAATCAAGTAAAAAGTGCTGTTTACAGTGCATACAGACTTTAAAACAATGGTCTCTATGATTGGTTAGCACTGGCTCTATAGAGCCAAGCACGATAAATATATTTAACAGAGTTAACTGTATTCATATCTGTTGTCTCCTTGATGCATAGCAGCACGCCTGGTTGACACTACGAATGTTAGTGGCTTCACATATTTTACTCCTAGTGCCTTACAGCCATTACAAAGTAGCATAACATGAGCCACTGATTCAGCTTCATACCCACATACAGGGCAGGTGCTGTCACCTGTCCCGCCCCAGAGACTTGTAAAAGTAGCTACATTAAGAATGTTTAATCTTAGCTTCAAATGAAGCATATGTGCCAGTGGTGGGTTAATAACATCCAAGTACTTCTCAATGTCAATTTCCACTTTTCCTAAGAGGTCTTCCGGTCCTATTTGCAGTAAATTACAATCCGCCACTAGTTTCCCACTAGAGAGGCCCGGAGCCGCCCCTTTGACCCTAACCACACATAATGTGTCTGTAGATCACAGATCCGACCACAGTATGCTGAAATCCAGATCATGAAGAACATTCTTCACATTCCCCAGCCATGGCAGCCACTTCCCGCCTTCCAAACTCATATTATGAGAGAACTTCCATGTATTTTGTGAGCTGCAGATCCTTGCCCAATATAGCACAGGTCTTAGGCTCACCTCGTACCCTGTAGGGTCAAGGCCAAATGAATTTGAGCATTCAAACAATTATAGGGGTGCATACGTTCTTTTTCTCAAAAATTGATTCTCAGAAACGCTAAGTTTATCATGATTAACGTAACCCCATATGCCTGAAAAGATACTGTTTTTGTTCTCCCACTGCTCTATCTATTTTGCAAAATGTTCCCATATATTTTTGTTACTGTGTCAAGCAATTCTATTGGGAAGTAATTCTCAGGATCATAACAATTCTCACCTTTAGTAATTGCAATATCTCTGCCCCTTCTATGGTTTTGGAATATCTTTGCTTGAAGCAATGGCATTCAATAACTTACACAATAATGGGGCCATTGCCACCATGTCCACCTTATCAAAAGGTACTATTATATTTTCCAGACCAGAGGCTTTATCAAGACACTCGGCCTGGACAACATTTAGAACGTCTCCTATGGAAATATTTAAAGGAGAAGACATTGGGCCTCATTACGAGTTTGGAGGTAGCCATGCCATTTTTAGCGGCATGACTACTGCCAAATTCGGGTCTGGGTCCCGAATAAATGGGAATTACCGGCCATTCTGACCTTTGCGGGCCGGGTAATTCCCTAACAACGGTCCCGTTAATGATGGGACCATTGTTAGCATCCTTTTCTGCTAGCGGGTGCCGCTCTGCACGTCTGGTCTGACTAGGCGTACAGTGCGGCCCCGCGAGCAGAACTCGTAATGAGGCGGTGAGGCAACAACGGTGCCAGTAACACTACCGGCGCTGTTGTTGCCTTACCGCCAGGGTCGTAATGAGGCCCATTGACTTTATATTTAGCTCAGTTACTTCATTGTTAACGTCTGCAGCCTTTGTCAATAATGTACTCTATATTTTCCCAAACATTTCTTTCCATATAGTCCCTGGAATATATGCTTCCGGGGCTATTTGTTCCATTATTTCTCATTTTGCTGCAATTTGCCAAAAGGTTTTGCTTTATTTATGCAACCTAGAATTTGCAGTTCCTAATTCCGTTTCACCTCTTTCTAATTTCTGTAGGTCCATGTTTTGTAGTTACTATGTAAACACATAACTAATTTGCAGTCCCCCATGCTGCTTTCTACACCCGGATCAACTCCTTTTTGCCATTTTTACATGTCCCTTCAAACCATGAGTTTTCAGTAGTAAATTTATTTTTCACTATTTTCGAATATTTAATTAGAAAAGGGATGCTTTAAGATGACAATTGTGTAAATACCTCTTTTGGTGCATTTCTGAGCTTGATACTATCACAGATGTTATAATGCATAGATAGTATATACATTATCAATGTTTGCCCATCTTAAGTACCTTGTATTATTTGATTGTGCTACTTATACTCTATTATTTATTATTTATTGGAAAATTCTATTTTATGTATTGCCTAATTCTAAACGGAAGTCAATTGAAACACATAACCGATCGTGAACGCTGTCTAATCTCAAATCGACTATGCAGTCTTGTACTAAAGACCAATTCTCTATACTAATTAAGATAACATCTATGCGGTATTTCCAGATGTTAGTTCTCTAGGTGCAGCATGATGGAATGCCCCTAATCAAACACCTAGTACATGCCCTACAACAATGTAATACTAATTATTTTGCAAGCTATAAAAGTTATTGGGGATGGCATCTTGGCTATGGTAGTGCAAGAGCGATGCCATCCAAGAGAGTGATTGGAAGCAAAGGAGAGATATCATCTGATAGAGCTGTTGGAATAGGAGTAGGGCCATTTTCTGAGAGATATTTTAAGAGGAGACGAAGCATTATCTGAGAGAGTTGTTGGAAGTGGAATAGGACGATCATCTAAGAGAGTTTTAGAAATGAGGGCTCCTCTGAGAGAGTGGTTGGAGGAGGATCAAAGAGCTACCAGTGGAAAGCAGGTGGGAGATATTACTGCACCCTGTATGACAGGGACAAGCTGGAGAGAGGCAGAGCGAGAGCCAACCAATAAGACGGGGAGGCAACATCGATCTTGAAAGAAATTTGAAGCAGTTTCTGTGCTGAGCAAAACTGCAATTTAGGGTTGTCAGCACTTCATATACATGGTCCTTTTTTACTGAAGCTGATTACTAGCTGTGCCTCTCTGTTTCGAATGGTCTATGGTCAGGAAATGTGCTTCTTGGGTAGACTCAGGAGAACACTTCTACAGCAGTCCAGGTTGCACATGTTTAGTACTTGAATCAGTTGGACTTTATAGTTCAGTCAGGATGATCCTCGATAGGAGCCTGAGAGTGAAGTGGCGACTGCCCATGATACGATTTAATTAGATGTGAGGACGCCTGTTGGCCAAATGTTTCTCTCAGAATCTACCTATTAGTAAAAGGGTAGAGTGCATAGCTACATTGTTTTCCATGGCCTGGGAAAGGCTGCTGAAGGAAGGTCCACATAAAGCAGGATTTCTGTGTTGCCTGAACACCTAAGCACAGGCAGACCTTGCTTTTGAACATCCAATCTTAGAAAGCTGACAGGTATGCAGATAGATTACCTGAACACTGGCCAGTATCAGCATCTGGATGGATTTTGAGATGTGTGTTAATGGTGCATATATTAAATGCAATGTCTAACTGGTCCAGCACATCAGCGAATAGCCTATTGTAGATCTTGAACTGTCACAGGGAGAGGAAAGAGTGCTTTGGCACCCTGCAATGATGCTCACAAGGGTGGGAAGGAAGCAGAACCCAGCATACTGTGGCTGAGCGTTTTCTCAAGTAAGACAAAATCGAGGTCAAGACATTTTAATTCTGACCGTTGGATGTAGTGATCCACCATGCTGTACACTTCTGACAGCTCCAGTTCAATTATGGCCATATATTATGTTGCAGCTATATTCTGTAGCATATCATATCAAGTGACCATCAGGGTTGTCACTGCCCTTCTCTTTGCACTGTTTGTCATGACATAGGCCGTGCCTTTCACTGCACTCTTACAGCAGTTTAGTGACTGACCTTATGATTAGCCTTGCTTCTAAAAGTAATGTATATTTTGGGTGTTAATTTGCTTGAGTACATGTTTTCTATATTTTTCAATTTAATAAGGAAGGTTATAACCTTTTTCTAGGGTGTGGGGAGGATTCCTGTGGCCAGTGAAAGCTTACACAGTGCATTAAGGGGGGGTGCCATGAAGGTCATTATTGATTTGGTCACATACTCACAGCAACTAATTGCTTGGGATGGATAGTTTTGTTTTATGATCACCTGGACAGAATGTGTAATTGTTCAAAATCTGGCTGGGCTTTCAGATTCGGTATACTTCAGTCCCTGGCTGTTTTGGACAGGGAACAATTGGTTAAATAACTTTGGAGAGGAAGGAATCTACAATCGTCCATCGGCTCCCAGTGGGGGGCTATTTGTGTGGGGTTTATTAGTGTGTTATAACAGATGCCAACTATTCTCATTTGTTTGACATTTGGTTGATGTCTTGTTGCAAAAATATGGCTTGTTCCTACTGGTCATGGGTAGCTTTTTACATGTGTGATGCATTTATTTTTGTCTTCAGGCTCCTGGGATTTGATCTATGATTATTCCAGTTTTGGACCTACCTATTTCATGGTTTCATGAGGGTCATGTTTAAATCAAAGCATCTGGGTATCTTGGACAGTTGGGCGAGCAGGGTGATCTGGGTAGTTTGGACAGCATCATTCTAGGATCTTCACAATGGGTGGGATCTATGGTATTAAATGAAATCACATGACGGAAATATGTAGGGGAGAATATCTTAATCACAGTCAGAGAGTTGAAGAGAGGGTCCCAGGAATGCCCCTCCTCACCCCAGGACTTAGAGCCAGGAATGCTTGAAGTCACACATCTTATTCCGGACGAATCCCAAGTGCACCATTTGCTGACATGTACATTGAAAGGTATCCCCTCAATCAACCATACAGACCCAATCCACTGCACATTCGTACGGGTATAGGGGAGACCAGAGCGATTGTGGATTGGAATACCCTAATGGACAGCCTCGACTAATAGCCAAGAAGCCACAATGTTGATGTCATTAGTGACAACACGACGTAGCAGTGTTAGTCATGAAGCGCACTCGCACTCCTGCACCGCATTGCATGAACACACAGTCGCATACATGAAGAACATGCTTACACAGTTCTATAGATAGAGGACGGATATATATTCATACTGTCAAAGCTTTTATTACATACCCATGACAATGGGTATTCACCCATGGTGGGAAAGCACAGCTGATCCCAGCAAACCAGAAAAGCAAAGCAACAAGTGTTGCAACGTAGGAGCACACTCTCATAGGCAAAGGTGGTACACTACCAGTTACAATACAGACACATAATTGTGGATGGCAAGGGGCAAGAATCAATGGTAAACCCATTACTCTGCAACAATGTACTAGATACTTTCTTGGGGACAGGACAGGCCAGCCACTGCACATGCAAGGACGGGGCGACTAACCTCTATAGGGTACTTCCATAGGTATTACCACTCTCAATACCCAATCATTTGTGGTAATAGGTTTTTCAGGGAAGGGCCCAGGGACAACGTAATTTGTTCACAAAAAGGAAATGCACACCATGGAATACTGAGAAGTACTGCAGAGTCTTGATTGTATTGTATGATCCCTGTTGTTTATTTTTTACAATAAACTGCAGTTCTAACTTCCCGTTGGTTGTGTCCTCCGTTTATTCTGGGCATGAGTGTTGGGTCATTGAGAGTCTAGCAGACCCCCAGACGATCTCTGGTATACCCAGGAGAACTACCCCAACAGAGAGGTGATATCATGGGTAGAGGGTGGGTGAGGCATTTGCCCATCTATTGGAGGAGTGTGTTTGGATCAAAGAGTGGTCAGACAAGACTATTCGGGTGATATTGGTTTTTGAAATGCTACAGTTGTGTCTAAATAGTGCATCCAGTGTGTAAGCTCTTTGATTACTTTTTTAAAGCCTGATCATTCTGCTGTTTCTAGTAGTTCATGGGCAGGGCCATTCTCCTTTATGTTCATCCAGGTTTTGAGGTCATCTGGCATCGGGATATTGTTGGTTTGATTGGTCATACAGGACATCAGATCTCTCCATTCCAAATAGAATTAAGATTGGACCAACGGGGTGGTCGACTATAAGGATTAGGCTGTGGTTGTTCATGTTTGGGCAGATTTTCAGTCAGAGGTGAACAAAGAAGGTGAAACTGCTGCTAGGGTGGTGTGATGCATAGAGAAATAATACAATTGCCAGAAATGGTGGATATTGACATTGTTTACTTAAAAGTGGTTTCAGCAAGCCTCCAACAAAAGAAAAAAAATGGATGAAAGGAAAGAAGAAAGTGGTTGTCCATGAATAAAATAGATATGAACAACAATAGTGTGACCCAAATATAACTTCTGCGAATGAATGTCAAATAATCCAAATTGGTTTACAAATGTTTTATAAAATGAAATAAATTAAATCAGTCTTGTTTTTTAATTGTGATATAGTCAACAATATATAATTTGACTTTTCACAAAACCTAGCATTCATCATAACTCATTAATACAGCTTTACACAGATTAAAAACAAAGAAAAATTAAGAGGAGCAGTAATAAGAAAAAAAACAAAAAACAAAAATCATAACAATACAATTCCTGTTTACATAAAAATTGATATCCAATACAACTAATCATTATAAAAAAGATTGTTTTAACCAAAAGCTTTAACATTTCTAAACCAGAACAAACCTACTATTATCAGTGTTAATGTACCACTCGCTTATTGGTAGTCTTCACAGATTCCATTCTTTCAGCAGCTTCACCACTTCACTTGTTAGAAAAAATGTGTTACCTGACGCCAGCCTTTTCCAAAAGCAATCAGTTTCTAACCACCAATTATAGGGGGCAAATCTTGCTAACCTTTGTATTCTTAGTCCCGGGGCAGACGATCATCAAATGTCTCAAGGACTGAGTCTGTGCCCTATCACAATTCTGGCAGATGGCGTTAGGTATCGCAGTGACATCTCTAATATGTTGGATTTCTAAGGTTGGCAGTAGGTTTAAACGAAATCTCAAAAACTCTGCGCTAATAGTGAAATCTGGGAATTTCCTCTAAGAAGCGGGGATAGTGGATCTTGGTTTATCTGTAGGGGTGAGGGAAGCAAGCACCCTGGATGCTCTCATTGTCCTGATGGAAGTGAACTTATCACACGGTATCCAAAATATGGAATCAACCTTTAAAAGATGGCATGAGTTACGATTAAGTCTTTGGGGAAGAGTACATGCAATTAAAATGACGACAGCTCCAGAATAAACTATGTCTTAAGCATGATTCCCTTGCAGATTAAAAGATGTTATCTGAAGAAAATGGAAAGCTTGATCCAGTCCTTCCTATGGGAGGGAAAACAACCACGTCCAAAACTATGGAAACTACAGCTTTCACAAGAATGTGGTGGTCTGGGGGTCCCAGATTAGGAAAATTATCATTTGGCGTTTGGGGCACGTCATCTGGTGCCTTTCATTGAAGATTCTTCTGATGTCTGGACAATGGCAGAAACAAGTAGATCTTCGCCACTTTCCCCCAGGGCAATTCTGTCAACGGTAGATGGAACTGGTTACAAATCATCTCCACCAACGGCTTTTGTTAGGTCATGCTGGAAGAATCTCTGGAGCAAGAGCAAAAAAGATTAGTCAAAATATGGATATACTTCACTCTGGTTAAATCCAGACATTACACTCAATGGAAAAACTATTTTCTGGTTGAACTGGCTACTGGGTGGTGTGCAGTGACTTGAACATTTGAATATTTGAGGAAGGGAAGTGAATCAGCTTTAAAAGATTGAAGCTAGTTAAAGATCTCAGAGATAGCACAATGGGGGAGGATAGGAAGTTGAAAAAAGCTCTGGGGAATAAGACTCTGGATGGATTTAAGGGTTGGCATGTTTGGCTGAGAGAATATTACTCTGAAGGTGGAATGGCTTTGAAAGTGTACATAAATCTTGATCAGTATAAAGAACCAAATTGCGATTTACTATCAAAATGGTCAGATATACTTGATTCAGAGATGTCGGAAGGCAGATGGAGGAATCTGTGCAAGAAAGTGGCTCTAACCTCTTTGAATTTGGGAGAGAGATGTAGACAGATCAAAATTCTGAACAGAGTTTTTTGGACACCACAAAGATTACATGCAAGAGGATTAACGGATTCAGAGGCCTGTTGGAGATGCAAGCATGCTAATGGGACTTTTGAGCATATGATATGGAACTGTTATGAGCTAAGATCTTTCTGGAATGGGGTCACTACGAAGATGAGTGAAGTTCTTGTGATGCATGTGGACTTTGACTATTTGGCTGTAATTTTGGGTGAGGATGATATGGTGGATAATCTCTCGTTTCCACAGAGGAGTTCGTTTTTTAGGGTGTCAAATTCTGCCAAAAAAAAAATCATATTGAGGAAATGGAAGAGTGAAGACAGGCCGACGATTTCAGAATGGATGGATGATCTGAAAAATGTGTCAACAATTGAGAAGCTGATTCTTTATAGAGATAAGAAAATGAACCTATTAGACCAAATATGGGGCAGATTTCTAGAATTGTAAAATGGGTGTAAAGCTGTCTTGAAATGATTCTGTAATTTCTCCTTTTGAGTGGGTTCTAGACAAGCTAAATATGATGAATCCATTTTATTGTGTTACTTCTTTACAGTATGTTATATGTTATACTTTATTTAAAATAATAAACATGTTAATAAAAAAAAAAAACAATAGTCAATTGTTTTGCCTTCAATGGATTTTGGATCAGAATCTCGTCTGAAAAATCGGATTCCACTAGAATATTGGATCCGGCCCTTTTCAGAGTATTCAAATATACATGAGATTGCCCCTGAAGTACAACCAAAACATCTTTGTATAAAGAAGGGGACAGGGAACCAGAATCTATCTGTACAATGAGATCCAATTCCATTCCAGACATGGTCTTAGTGATTGCAAGCCCAGCTCGAATCTCAGGCTTGCAATGAGGACGCATTTTCCCTCCAATCTCTCCCAATCTATTGTATGCATTTGTGGATTGGTGTCAAAACTATACAATAATGCTGGTATTATTTTGCCAATGTAGTATTTTATAATAGGGATAATGGAGAATATGCAACATTTATTTAATATTCTTTTCATTTGAGATCCCAATTATAGTATTTTTGCATCCAGGCTAGCCGTTACAAGCCCCTTTGTTGGAAATGATCTAACCACAGATCCTAGGTAAGTGACCTCTTTAGCTATTGGGATTGTTTGATTATCCAAATGCCAGGTGAATGACCTACTAGCCCTTAATGGATATTTAAAGATCACTATTTTAGATTTATCAGGGTTGATCTTCAGACTGTTCAACTCTGCATATTTCTGGAAAGCAGAGAGCAACCTCTGGAGACCAATCGAAGTGGGTTCTAAGAGCACAATATCATCAGCGTAAGCCAGCCAATTGATTTTTGTACTTTCCAATTTTGGACTTGCCAAGGCCGATTCGAGAATCCGTTTTGCCAGATCAGATAGGTAAAGGTTAACCAGAAATGGGGCTACCAGACATCACTGCCGCATTCCCCTTTTTATAGCAATGGGCCTGGAAAGATTCCCGGACCTGTCCAATCTAACTTGCAATTCTGTATTCTTATGTAGCTCTATCAAAATGGCTAGCAGGTTTTCTGGTAAGCCCCACTGTCTTAACTTGCCCCAAATGTGGTCCCTGTTGATGGTATTGAACGCTTGGGACAGGTCTATCCATACCCCAAAAAGAGGAGGGCCGCCCTTGGAGAAAGATTCACAACTCACACTAGTCAGAATGAGGCCATTAAGAGAGGTAGAAAGGCCTCTCCGAAACCCTATTTGATGTTTTGGAATGATACCCCGTGTTTAGCCCAGATTTCCAGATCCCTCAGTACCAAACTGGCAAATATTTTCCCATCAGCATCCAAGAGAGAGATTGGGTGATAGTTTGAGGGAGCCTGAGGATCCTCTCTCTTGAATATAGGAATAATGATCGCCCTGCTCCATGATTTGGGTATTTTCTTTGAGTCTATTATTCCTTTGAACAGAGTGGCCAAAAGGTCAAGATCTGATTTAAGGATCTCATTACTTAAACCATTCGGGCCTGGGGATCTAGATGTTGAACATTTTACTATCAAAGTTTTTATTTCTACTTCTGATATCTTTAAGGATCTTAAACTTAGCAGGAGGTATCAACTTTATATATGTCATAGACTGGGGTCTCTTTAGCACACGCTTACCGTCATCCAGTCCTGAATATTTTTCTGGGTATTAGGGAGGCTTAATAAGCTCCCTAAAGGAGATGCTGAACTTAAAGCAAAGTTGGCAATGTTTGAAATTCCCTGTAATGCTCTGGGTGAAAACTTACATCTTTTGATACTGTGCTATGTCAGAAGACATTCCGTCCCATGTTTTAGGAAGAGGAGTGAATGAAAAAGTAAAATTCGTTTTTATGAAGAGATCTTTTATAACAACCGAAGTCAAAAAGGCATATTAATGATTGAATAAACAAACAGTGGACCTCTCGGATGCTATAAAATATGTTTTCTTTTCAAGTTAAATTATTCAAAAATCTTAAAATCCACCCTAATCTACAAAGAGCAATGCGGAAATGAATGCACATTTACTTGCTTTGCATTTCTCATTGTATTCAAGATCAAATGCCTGGGATTCAAGTTTCAGAAATGTTTTTGCTTGGAGAATGAATATAACCACCAGAATTAATCTTGCCTAAATTTTAATTTTAAGATCATGACACATTCGTCCCGCAGACACATCGTTTTTCATCTCAGTCAGCTGACCCTCACAAATCTCCTGTTATATTTGGGGCGAAAATTCAATATACAATGTGAACTGTGTTGAGACCAACCATGGGCAAACCACTTTTTGAGGAATTCAAAAGTCACAAATTTAGAGCACTTCCACCAGGTCAAATGTTTTAAACAAGCTGAGAAATTTTCAGAAAAGCTTAGAGAAAAGAAACAGTGTTAGTATCAAGTCTAAATATAATTTTGTTATTTTTGTCTGTTGGTCTATGCAAGAACAAACTTTAACTCTTCATGCACAGTTTTTGAACGTTTCCTGCAGACAAAACAAAAGTTAAAAGAAATGTACATGAATAAGGCTTGACATTCATTCAACCAACTGCCAAACAGAAAACATGCATTTTATTATCTTTATAATAGACAATGGGCCTCATTACGAGGTAGGCTCCCACGGAATTAACGGTGCCGGTAAGGGACCGGAACCGTTAATTCCGGGCCGCCCTATTACCTAGGCGTCCTTAGCAGGACCCGCTAGCAGACCAGCATGCTAACAATGGGCCCGTCATTAACGGGCCCGTTGTTAGCATCGTCCCCATTCCCATTGAGCCCTATGTGGGCTCAAATGGGAATGGGGATGTACCAGGTCTGGGACCCGCGAAAGGGATTTACCGGGCCCTCCAAGGTCGGAATGGCCCGGTAAATCCCCTTTTGTTGGACCCGGACCCGGTACCCGATATGGGGGTAGCCAAGCCACTAAACGCGGCATGGCTACCTCCATACTCGTAATGAGGCCCATTGTTTCTTTTGTAAAGTAAAAGTTATTATAGTGTTAGTACCCCAGCAATTGTACATACTTGTTAAAGACAAATAATAAAAAATACAGTGTCCAATTACTGAAGATTGGTGCTGCCATCTAGACAACAA
The DNA here is from genome assembly GCF_040938575.1 of Ambystoma mexicanum. Taxonomy (NCBI): domain Eukaryota; kingdom Metazoa; phylum Chordata; class Amphibia; order Caudata; family Ambystomatidae; genus Ambystoma; species Ambystoma mexicanum. Next base: position 653,838,275 of record NC_090933.1, on the reverse strand, counting down.
ACATCTTCTTTATCGCATTAGCTAGCACGATTTGCGTTGTCAAAGACTGCTACTGCTAATTTATTATTGGTGGCTGCACCCGCACTATCTCATTCACCATAGGAGCTGTGTGGTGCATGCAGCACAAAATCTCTAGTATTTTATTGTAGTATATTTTGAGTCATTATTTATTGCAACCCTAGCTTTGGAAAGCAATGGAACACTGTAGGTATACATTTAATGGTTGATTTGAGTATTTTGCCTCTCTCTAGGAACGTTGAAGGTAGCAAAGAGCAGATGGGCATGACAGCTGGGGTATTAAGCTCTACAAGAAGTAGGTTGCACCAGAGAGTAGGTCTTACAACATAGAATTATTAAGAGTGAAGAAGGTCTATATTTATTCCTGATGTGGATGATGCTTAATTTGACAGGTACGATGTCCCAGCCTTGACTGAGAGTGCTTGTTTCCTTCTCTAATGCATCTCATCATACAGCTGTTATTGATCTTTGGGTTTAAATAGGTAGCATAACACTATGGACTATTTCACTGGTTGTGGTTATATTATAAAAAATATCTATAGGTAGAACCTTCTGGTTTTCTTTTGTCTTTTGTATACCTTATTTGTACTCAATTATATTTGTGCTATATCAATATAACCTTCCTTCATAATATACTTAGTTAACACACCTCAGTGGATTAGCAGCTTACTGCAGACATATGTATGCAACCTGTTGATTACAAGTTTGAATGCGATCTGAGTGTTTCACCTTCTGAACTCGATGAAATGTACCACTGAATAAAATGGGAAATACCTCCTAATTTTGTGTCAAGAAACAATTCCATTAGTATTTGCTTTGTGCAAGTAACATATGGAATTTTTTCTTGGCACAAAAGCAGGAGTTATTTCCCAATGTATTCATTCAAATGTAATTGACTTCAGAAGGATGAGAGACTACTGCTTCCTTGCAGCATTTGTATGTGTGGCATGTGGGTTGCAACCCGATGGTCAGATTTGATTATACTGATCTATTGACTGGGTTATTGAAACATACAAAATACCTCTTCTTTAATGTATGATGCTCAAACCCCACCACATCTTGAATTCTTGTATTGAAGGGAGGTTTGTGGAGATTAGAGGGTTCTTATGCCACGCATAATTCCTCACATTTTCTTGATGAAAGCACAAGGGGCTATTACATTAATTTCAGGAAGGTCGCCCATACTTTGTGCAAACATACACATCTAACGTATATTTCTTAAATCAGTTTAACTCAGGTTAAAAAATGTATCAACTATGGTTATATGTAGAACGTTTTTTTCCAGAAGCCATGTCATGTTAAACATGCCACACATTATTAAACAGTTCACCTATGAGAAGAGTGACAAAGTCCACTGTCTGATCTTTGAGATCCACAAGAGGGTAGCCAGTGGGGATGGGTGCCACACCAAGCCGGTGGATGTTGAGCCAAAAACAGGTATACAGGTGAACCGCAGACCACCCTCATTCGATTTATGAACAAAGGTAGCAGACTGTCATTGGGAGATAACCCCACCTTCTGATCCCTACTAATGGGCAGGACCCTAAGCAGGTTAATCATAAAGTCACCAGGACAGTCCCACTTCCTGTTTTTCACCCTTACCAGTGACCAATACATGGAACATGGATGACTGAGGATCTCTAGAGGGAATCATTGTCCTACGGTAATGTCTCCCAGAGCACCAAACAATTCCATTAGCCAGACTCAAATTATGGTGCCAGAGTGGAATTCTCTCCCAAAAAAAACCTCTTGGCCTTGCATGCTCTTAGATTTGCTAGTGACTCACCTTGAAATTGTTGCACGCACTCTAAACACTGTGAAACACTGTTTTGGGAATTATACAGCATTATCAATTGAAGCCACGCCCCCTTGCTTGGGAGTGCACATAAGCATCTGTGTGCGCGCACCAAGTGGAAGTACCTGCGAAGTACATATTGGCCTCGCATACTCGTGGATTTGCTAGTGACTCACCTTGACATTTTTACAGTATGTGCCATCAAAGCTTCATTTTGAAAGAACTTTGAGTGGGCATTATGGTATTCTCTACAACGTGTGCTAACCTCACTTTATTTCTGTTTTATTTAGCGCACTCTAAACACTGTGAAACGCTGTTTTGGGCATTATACAGCTTTATCAAATTAAGCCATGCCCCCTCGCTTGGGAGTGTACATAAGCATCTGTGTGGGCGCACCAGTACGTGCGCACCAAGTGGAAGTATCTGCAAAGTACCTATTCGCCTCTTTGCCGTGCTTGTCGCGGTGTCGAGGCATTGGAGCTCTTTGCGGTACCCTCCGCCTGGCCACTAAGACAACATGCAGCCACGTGCCTTGAAAATGGACATGCCATCAACGTTAGGTAACAGAGCAGTGCGCCGAGAGGGAGTGCTTGTAACTCCTGTTGCACGTCAACACGCCCTCAGCATGGTATGCTCCACGCCGCGTATACCGAACTCCTCCAAAAAATCGGTGGCATCCCTAACACAGGCAAATGTAATGACATTCGAGCATTCTGGAAAAACATCCATCACAGAAATGATTTAGACACAGGTCCGGTGTCAGGGCAGGAAAGGTCAATAACATTGAAACAAACAAACTGTTTGCACTCCTCAAGTTTCAACTCAAAACTTGCCACAAGTGGTGAAGGATTTACATGTGCCACATGACAATAACCCTTCTGGTGTCGCCCCAAGCACTAACCGTGATTCCCCAGTTGACCCAAACACCATAACGAGAGTGGAATCATTAACTGATAGCATTATGCTAAATGCTCTTCCATTGACTGCAAAGCCTCCTAAATTAACAAATTGCAGAGCATTTTAACACAGATGTAGCAGTTATTGACTTGAATTCTGAGGATAAAGTCTTTTCAGCACAAACTTTGACAGACAATTTCTCTAAATCTCTGGTAATGTTTGACACCCCGGATGTCACGCACAGCAGTTCTGTAGTAAGCATTTCATTTATCCACCCAACGCCCAGAAGAGTTCAAGCCCCGTCAGAAAAAACAAACAAACTGAATGTTAGTTCACAAAATGATAAGTGGCTTGAGGTAACACTTCAGGCCATCTCTAGGGAAATTATATGGCAATATAGAGGCCAAATTAAGTAATCAAGCAGAGCTGTTGGAAATCATGAGAATTTGGCAAGACAATGTGGGGCAGTTACTAAGCAGCAAAGTGGCCAATTCGTCACCGTTAGAGCAAACAAAAGTAACAAATGTGGCGGTAGCGTGCCAAACACTGATGTGGAGTGACTTGCACTTTCAGACAAACTTAAAAGAACACTCCAGTAATTCCGTGCATTGATAATCTCATTTATTATACGGGGCAACTGCACAGAATCCTCCGATGGTAGAAGAGTCAGCAAGGACTACCCCTTCTCTGTCCCATACTAATGCTCCGAAAATGGCATATACCAAATTCGAAGCAGGTGGAGCAGGACAATCAGCAAAAAGAAAATATATATATATATATACATATATATATATATATTCTTCCTGGTAAACTACCAAAAAATCCAAAATCAGTGAAAAACTCATTGGGGGCCAAATCTAAGCAGTTTTTCAAAGCGATTAATTTGCCACAGAAGAGCGTTACAATTGCCTCAGAAGCAATAAAAAAAATATACAAGCAGCAACTGCTACTGGAGAACAATGACTGTTTGACAATTGATGGCTCGGACCAAATGGACTATGCCCCTTTAGATGCCTTAGTGCAAGAGGTCAACAATAGAAACATCGAGAATTGTTCTCAAATGGGAATTTCCAAATTAGTTGAAAGTTCCCAAGCGGTAAATATTGAGTTAGCACTTGAAAGAGACAAAGCAGCAATTGTTAATCATAGGCTTGAGATACGAAAGGCCGTTGATGCTTTCATGGCTGGTCAGGACATCTCAAACCTTATGAATTTGAGCAGGGTCAAAGCACAGTCCTCTGTGGCTGAAGTGTACTGTAAAAGTTTGGCTTTGCACAATCAAGTGGCTTTAAGGGACACTTCTCAAAACCCGCTAACTGAAACAATATGCTATACTGGAGAAGGGAAGTTTCTGGTGGCAACACAAACTCTTTGCCTGTACCTCCGCAAGCAATTAGTGAGCCATCGGCAGTCATAAGGAAGGATCAGGAAGTTAAATCAGGGAGTAGTGAGCCAAACATCCATAGTGCAAACATGACGGTCGAAGTGCTGCAACAAATTGAGACAGCCTTAAGAAATATAGAATGCTCAAAGAAACCACCTGCCATTCGTGATGGTGGCAGGATGGACGAAAGTGTTCCACCTGCCCCACAACTATATCTGAGTGTAGACGATTGGCAAGGCATTCTTTAACATTAGCGTGCCGCCTGCCTCCAAGTGTGCAATACGATCTCAATAGGAGGTTGGTCATGGCCATCTTCTCCGATGTTGCACAGCTGGAAGATATCACCTCATCTGACATTGGGCCTCATTACGACCCAGGCGGTAAGGGGTTTACGGCGCCGTAAACAGCGCCGACCCTTACCGCCTGAGTACGAGGTCCCTTAGCGCCATGGCGACTTTAACACCTGCTTTTAGCAGGTGTTAAAATCCATGGCGCTAAGGGACCATGGAGTTAATTACGCCACCGTAATTTACGGTGGCGTAATTAACGCCTTCCCCACTCCCATTATGCCCTATGGGGCAAAAATGGGAATGAGGAAGGGTAAATGGGGATTGGGGACTTACCGCCCCGCCAAGGTCGGAATGGGGCGGTAAGTCCGCCAACCACCATGGCGTAAACGTAGTTTACGCCATGGTGGTAAAGTCACGGCCCAGGCGGTAACTTACCGCCTGGGTCGTGATGAGGCCCATTGAGTGTGTGGAGGTCACTCATGATGGGAACCTAAACTCAGTCCGACTATGGTTGAACTCTCGAGTTGTCCAAAACGTAATTTGGTCAACCCGAAAGACATTGCAGGTGATGGGTTTTGACCTAAAAGTAGACGGAATGCCAGCACCAAGTCTCCCCATGAATAGGAAGCATAAGATACAACAAAACGTGGGGACGCCCCAGAGCGTGAAGGGGAAAAATGTACAACCACAAACTAATTTATGTCAGTGTAAATGCAATCAGGGACAACAATAACTAGATGTAATGAGACAGAAAAGAGAAATGTTGTTATTGAGCTGGAATACAAGAGGTTTTTGCCAACTGCTCAACAACGACTGAAGCAATCTGGGGGGGTGGACATGGTGTTACTCCAAGAAACGTGTTTCACCTCACCTCCAGTATGGGATAACCATGCCATATATCTCAACCCTGCACATAAACCCATTAAAACCATGAAAGAAACGATATCTGAATTGTGGGCAATGCCAAATAACCATACGATAATGGTGAAGGTAATGATTCAAAACTCTGGGTACGCTATTTTGAATATCTATTGGAACTCCATTGCTATAATGGATGATGTATTCTACAGAGATTTAACCATGCTATTAGATTTAGGTGAGCAGGAACCCTCTGTGACTTTTGTAATATTAGCAGGCGATTTAAATATCAATGGTTGTGAGGAAAAGGCCCGAGGCAATAAGGAAATAATACACCACTGGAACATGTTTATCAAGCATCGCAATCTCCACATGTTAAATGGTATGTTTATGTCAGATATGCCGCCCCTTGCGACATGAAAGAGAGGTCATCTTCAATCTGTAATTGATTACATTTATGTAAATGATAATTTGTTACAATCCACACTGAATTTTGAGGTACGAAACTCCGAACTAAGTGACCATAACATACTAGTGATGAAATGGGAGATAGAAGATCAAATCCCAGAGTGTGCTAAGGCGCAACGAGGAAGTTATGTACTTGTAAATCCAGGGCTGAATTGACTCGGATGGTCTGAGGAGGGCTTGCAGCATTTCAATCAATATTTTGATAACTCACATGCTGAGAAAACTGGGGAAATAGGGTGTTTAGGGATGGAATATAGTAATACAATGCAACTATTCCGACACACAAGGTAAAACTACATAAAAAAAGGAAAAACCCTTATTATGTTTTTCTCATCTTTACAGCCTGATCAAATATGTGAAAGTGTTCACATATTTGATCAGGCTGCAAAGATGAGAAAAACATAATTCTGTGCCGAATTGAGGCAAGTGGCTAATACCCCTCTGATCAGAAGGACATTCAGCTAAGGATGATTCTAAATAAGTATGTTAATTGGATAAAACAACATTGAGCTCGAATGTTTCAAAATGATGGAGCCAACATGTTGAGTATATTCGCTACTAAAAACACAGCGAAAATGTGGACAATTATTAATCAGGTTGCAGTGGGCTCACAGATTATCATCCAATACATCGCGGTAAATGAACAAAGTTGGATATAATACTTCACCTGCCTATATTCAGTGCCGAAGGGAGGTGTAAGCTTAAATTCCATAAAATTAATGGAAAGACTCCATCATAACCTTGATCAAGATGACCTAATATGTCTTATTAAAACAGCAAGTAACTCTAGTAATGGGTTGTCAAATCAAATGTTAAAATCGTATCCCGATCAATGGGCATCAATACTATTTAAGATATACTCAGCCATAAACACGGCCCAAGCTCTACCAAAAAGTTGGACACATTCAATAACAGTCCCCATTTTTAAGAAGGGAGATCGCCAGTGACCGAGTAGCTACCGACCCATCTCATTGCTAGATGTCGTGGGTAAGATCCATGCTAGGTTATTGCTAAAGGAATTAAATTCATGGATCACTGAGAATCACCTAAAAGATCCATTCCAGTCGGGGTTTGTCACAGGAATGGGGACAGTCCTGAACGTATTATGTTTAAATATGATCCAGAATCAGTGCGCTGCCCAAGAAAAAATGCTATATTTACCGTTCATAGATTTCCGGGCAGCGTTTGACTCAATCGATCAGGTCATGTTATTCAACAAACTAAAAAAATATAACTGTCCACCATCTGCACTAGCATTAGTTATGCTAATTCATTCAAAAGCAACTATGCAAGTGTGATTGACATAAGAGGGCACCCTGTCTGCCCCAATAACGACCGAGAGGGGCTTGAAACAGGGGTGCACATTAGCATCATTCTTGTTCAATTTTTTTATATTGGAAATGGGTGAAATTTTTGTCAATACCATCTGTGATGCACTTAAACTAGGACATCAGAAAATAAGACATCTTCTATATGCGGATGATCCGGTGATCTTATCCCAGACTCCGAGTGGCCTCAAAATATGTTGTTTATTCTTCATGAATATATCCAAGAAAACAATATGGTCATAAATCAAATCACAGGTGGTAGTGTGCAAAAATAGAATAACCCATAGGGAAAATTCAAATAGATGGAGGTTACAAAACACAAACTTAATAGTGGTAGCTCAATATAAATATCTAGGGATTATATTTTCAAACTGTAATAACGTAGAGGCTCATAAACGGGAACTGCAATGTAAGCTACAGGCATTAATTTCACAAGCAAAACTACTAGCATACAGATTTGGTAAATACTCATTTAAACACATACTTACATTTTTTCAAATGAAAGCAACATCAATCTTAATCTATGGCATGGAAGCATTCTCTCCCGAGAAGCAAGAAGAATGGGATAAGCTAGAGGCCAAATTTTGGAAAGAAGTCCTGCACTTACCCAAACGTACCCCGTTAGCCTTGATACGCTATGAGTTGGGATCATTGTCACTATATTCCCAAGTATTGTGGAAGAGGTGTTCATTACTTTGTAATAATGTGAGTAAAAATGTCTATTACCTTGAGCATAGTAGCCCATCAGGTTTTGGTAAATACCGGCACATTTTCTAGCAAATGGTGCAAAACTCTGTTTAGTGCCATGGCGGAGGCTTCTATAGATTTGGAGCTACTAATCTATAATCCCGGACAAGCTAAAATTAAACTCTTCCAATTCGATTTGATAGATAATTGAACAACCTGTGACCATTATAAGGACTTTGATATAGCTCTTTTTTGGGGAAAAAGATACAGGACAATGGCGGAATATCTCAACAAATGTCCATCACCACACATCAGAAGCCAATATAGTTTAACCTGTGGCCTACTCGAGACATACTATTTAGGAGGAAACTAATTCCTGAAAACCAAAAAAATTGTTGTTATTGCTCAGATGAGCATGAGTCAGAATCCTTGAACCATTTTGTGGTAGCATGTACTGGGCTGCTTTCAGTCAGTAAAAAATAATTTCGACATATATTTAGCATGAAAACTCAGTTAAACTATGATGAAATTTGGCAGCAACTTTTTTCCTGCCCAAGATTGACTGTAAAAGTGTCAATAGTCCACTTTCTTGAGGCGATAATGCCGGATTCAAAATCTGGAAAATAATAATAGCATAGATGATAATAACTGCTGCCAAAGGGGCGAGGGGAGATTTGAAATGGCATACTTCCAAATGCCTGTTTTCAGTTGTGTATTCAAATTTCCTAAAAGACTAATCTTGCATTTGCTTTAATCTGTTTTAATGGAATAGTGTGTTATGTGTAGAGTTAGTTTCTTTCTTTTATTTTCATTGTGGACATTTACGTGAATATCTTTGAAATTTATATGAAAAATATTATGAATTGTGTATCATATATTCTGTTGTTTTGTGTTAAAATCATTTGAAAAGTTGTGTTTAACAACTAAACAAATAAAAAAAATAAAAAACAGTGTTGTCCCAGCAGACAGCGAGTGATGAAATCCCATTTCATTTGTACCACAGCCCCAGCAAACTCCCTAACGTAAATCACATGCACATAGACTGTGAAAGTCCCAAGGTTAAAAAGTTGCACTGGGAGGAGGCAGTGGTGATTCCCATGGGGCTCAGATAGAACAAGTTAAAACCCTCTTCATGTGCTTCTGGGATGAGAAACGTGGACAACATTCTCAATTACTCATGACAAACTGCCCCCCTTGCTTACCAAGAGGTTTCCCAGTAACAGAGGCGCATGGTAGCAGGGCAGATGCGCTCAGACCCACACATGCATAGATACTATGACTTCCAGGGGAGGAGAGGGAAACTCCAAACATACCAACAGCCCTTTTGAGATACAAAATAGTGGCAGGCATTCTTATAACCTCAGGCCAGCCCCTCAGAAACCAACTGTCCTCTACCTGGAAACCAATCATATTGAAGCTCGTCTGTCGGTACCCTGGTGTCCAAAACTACAATATTTTCCACACCACAAGAGGAGTGACCCTCATATGTAATGTAGCCATCTCAGTCTGGTAATAAAGGGTGTTCACGTAGGAGGTAGAGAAGAGTTTGGTGAAGTGTAGCAAGAGAAAGGCACATTGAGAGTGTAGGAGGAAAGAGCAGGAGCTTTGATTGAGAGTTTGGAGGAGATTGGAGCAGGAGAGAGTGGTATTGTAAGGAAGAGTAGAGTACCATTACTGTCACAGCGAGGAGAATTGTTGCAGAGTGGAAATGGCATCATCAAGAAGTGGAGTGTGGGGCAGAGGAGAAAGTGAAACATCAGAGAGAAAGAGGGAAGAGAACAAGAGGGGACTATGGCCATACTAAGCTTGAGAGTGGGCGTAGGAGCCCACTAATCCTTCATAAGCTAGCTCAAGGAGGTTCCAGCATGCCAGGTACTGTACAATAGAGACGGTCAGCCAAGATGTATCCCAGGGACCATGACGCCAGCAGAGGAAGGTGGCTCCCTGGTGGAGATCACATTAGTCCCCCTCCCTAAGGAGTAAAGAGTAAGGTGCTGCATGAAAAGTTTGCCCATTGCCTGGCCTTGGTGGAGGAGACATGCAAACGTGCCCAAGTCCTAGGTCCACTGGCCTATGTGCTAAAACAACGAGGGTTGAGGAATCCCACAAAACCTGCAAACTGATAACAAATCCATTTGTTATCACGAGCCTGATCTGCAATTGTTGTACGAGACTTTTATTTTTCTACATGTGCCAAGACACATCCCGTTTGGTTTCTTGGATTGTTTATGAAATAAAGTTCTTAGTGAAGCAATTTAAGCCTCCTTTTGTGGATTCTACCTGGCAACTCGTTCATAGAATTTTAAATTAGGTTGGCACATAATTGAGCACCTTTAAGAGTGAGTGAGGGCTCAGTATGGAACTAAAAGCTCAATATATGTACATTTATTTTAAAATTCTTACATTGCAAAAGAAGATATACAAAAAATGATAATTAGAGAAATACAAAAGTGTTTACAATGAAATTGGACATCGAATTCATCATTTGTTTAAATTAGTGGGAAGGTTTCTTCTTTTATTCCTAACAAAAATTCAGAAAATCTTTGTATGATTTAATTTTTAATGAATGTATATGTTTACCCTCCAGGCACTTACTCTGTACATAATAGAAACATTTTAGAAGTCTCTCATCTAACCTAAGTACATGGAGGAGTATTATTTGGCCATTTCTTAGTTATTAAACTTCAAGTAATAACAACAGCATTAGTAAACAGTAAAGATCGAGTCAAACCTAATGGAGTTCCCTCCAAAGCAAACATTGCTACCTCCCAAAATGACTTGCCAATTTAGAATCACTCGCAATTAGAAAACTACTTCATTCCAACATCTATCTAATTTCCACCAAGTTCATAACATATGCTTTGGTATGTCTTCTGCATTCGTGCATCACCGGCAAGTAGCATAGACTTGAGGATACCATAAATTCATACAATGAGGGTGAGATAAATCCCCCAAAATAATGTTTTAATGGTTGCAAATATGTTTTGAGAAATTGGCTTGGTGATAATGACAATTCATTATGGAGAAACCACTGCCAATATGCCCTACTGCTCAGTAAGTTTGCTAAAAAATGTGGGCGAATTACAATAACTGATCAGATGTTCCTCCAGCAAATTTCAGAATTAACACTTGATGGAAATAGTGTCACACCAAAAACCGGAAGCAGTGGCCATCTTTAAAAATAATATGAATTGAAAATCACCCATTTCCTGTTGTCAGGCATGATACGAGGAGATACAGGTCATGCCAGAGGACATTCCCAATAGGTAAGTTCCTGAATTGCGACTCCGGAAGACCAAATTTGCAAATTTGCTTTGGTGGAGCTGTTTGTGTTTACAGACATGGTTTTGGCACATACCGAAGAGTTCTTTCACCAACAAAACAGAACAATATCACACCAGAGGAAGACTACCATCTGCAGTGATATGCAGGATGGTGGTAAAAGTTGGGATGGTGCCTGCGGGAACCATAGTTATTAGAAAGTGGTGGAATGGCCTCCAGGATAGGCTCTGCACACTTCTGACACACCAGCACATGGTGGGAGCAGTAACCAAAGGAGGCACAGTTGAGCGCCCTTAAGATGAACCCATTGGAAGCATATGGTTGGCCTGGCAGGCATGAGCGTGGCTGAGTTTGGGGTTGCCAGCCAAGCAGACCCTGGCACATAGTGGAATTTCCACTTTCATATGACATAAGCCATATTCAATGGGAAGCTGTGCGCACACCTATAAACTGGACCAAGCAATGAGGCTATAAGGCAGGCCACATCCCAGTAATAGGAAATACAGTTAGAAATAGCATGCATGAAACATAGCTTATCTGTGATTGACATGTTGTATCATTTTCCTGGAGTATTCATAAAGTCCCTGGTCCCTCCCCAACCACCTTAGCATGTCACCTTAAGACACATGCAGGCCAGAAACCTGATGAACACTGATTGGCACTTCAGAAAATAATTGGCTTGACACCCATATGCAGGCAAAATTATAGTATCCCATGCTCCAACTATATGCATGTCACGCATGCAAAATCTCGGTACTAATATACAGTTGCAAAAAAGTGTGTGTAAGATAAATAACCCATCAATCGGGGACACTAAATGGTGAGTCCCAATGCACTGCAAGCCCAAAACAGATTAACCACGTGCATATGAGAATGCCTGAGCAAAAACATCCCCACTTGCCTGTAAACGAAATAAATACCATCACAAAATAGGGGCGTACACATCATGAGGTGCATGTAAGCCTGAATGCAAGTCACAGAAACCTCACAGGTTATGTCTACATCCTTCGCTACTGCGGGCCAGGATGCAACCCACAGACACATCACAGGTAATGTCTACATCCGTCCCTACACGAGTTGCATTGTGCACATACAATGAGCGTAAATGCTATGTACAATCATGTCTTCTAATTACATTTCAAGTAACAGCATATCACATATTTTCCAAAAGACATTCAAGACAGCTAAGTAGGGGAAGATGGTACAAGCATGTCCTCCACATAATGCGCTGCTATCTCCACTGCTGAGCCATCCTCCAGCCAAGCCTCCATACATGCTGGACACAGTTCTGGCAGACACCAACAAATAACAGGCACGTCAACATTTGCCAACCTCCTTGACTGTGGCTGCCACATTTGTCTCCATAGAGTCCATGGGCACTCTTACCAGTGGTACCAGACCCATGGGATGCTTCAGGCACACCAGGGCTTTGAGCACCACCATTACCACTACCACTGCCATTCATGTGACAGCTGCTCCAAACACTGCCATCACTGCTGCCATTTCTGTGTCATGTGCCAGCTTCCCTGATTCTCACCATTACCACCATCACTCCTGTTATTCAGCTGCTATGAACCCCACCAACACTGTCATGCGCCAACTGCTCCCCTCTGCAGTCATGATTTTGTTATCTGCTCCTATCAACACTTCGGCTACATGCCCCGCCCATCATTTCCTTTGCATCCATCACAACAGTCATTCAAATTTGGACATTCACCCGCTGGACACCTCTCTGCTTCTCACCACATCCCTTTCACAGCCACTACGTCACCCTTGTCCCCCTGACGTGCACTGAAGTGTCACTATCATTAAGATGATGATGATACAGAAGTGCATTGCCCACATGCATCAGGAAAGGGTCAGGTCATTTGGTAAATAATCAACATGACTGGGCTGTGTCAGGAATGCAAGGAATGGACTGGATCATTCTCAGGCATTGAGGGATGCTTTGCAGGGTGGCATCAAGTTAGGTGTCTAACTGCCGGGAAAGGCTGAGCAGGAAGATTATTGAAGGAACTGCTGACATCAATCTAACATTTGTTTTGGGGTTGAGGGTGGTGGGGCATACATTTGTTTCTGTTATATAAAAACATTAGTATTGATATTGCGTTCCGTTAAGCTGTCAAGACACTACTCTTCACCTAATCCTAACTATGTGCCATCTGTATACTCTGTAACCTGTATACAACGCTATCATTATGCCTGCCTGTAATACATGTCATATTTGTATTAAGTTTGTAATTATGTGTAAATGCCATTTACATGCATCTTGTAACTAAGCTCATCACATGTAACAGCGCCTCGATGCCTAAGGGCTGTTTGCGCGCTGTATACATTAAATTAAATAAATAAATAAAAATGACCATTCCAACTGTTGAATCCAGTTGACATTAAGTGCCTGTCATATCTGTGATGTTTGTGAAGAGTAATAGTACAATGGCAGGTGCATTCATATGGGGTTTAAAATAGTTTCCAAATAGTTCCTGACAGATGATGCTTCCTTTCGTTTCATCTTCAATTCCACCCTTAGCTGGCCTGTGGTCACCTGCATCATTATTTGCCCCGGAGTCAGGGGATTCATTGTCCTTCTCTGGAGGCATTGAATCGTTACCACAAATACATATCTTGTGCAGTATTTAATGGATGACAATCTTTCCAGCTTTCTCATGGCTGTACATGAGTGTCCCATGGCTGGGACAGACACCCTAGCCTGCACTTAAGTGGTCTAAGGGCCTCATTCCGAGATTGGAGGTAGTCACGGCGCGATTTGTGCCATGACTGCCTCCAATAACGGTTCTGGCACCAGTCTCGTTCAATGGGGACTTACCGGTGTAGTCCGACCTTTGCGGGACCGGTAAGTCCCCATTGAAAATACCATTCCCCATTCCCATTTGAGCCCCCATAGGGCTCAATGGGAATGGGGAAGTAGCTAATAACAGTACCGCAATTTGCGGTACCGTTATTAGCTCTGAAGTCCCATAGCGGGTCCCGTCCATAACGCCTGGTAAAATCAGGCGTTGAAGGAGGGACCCACTAAGGGAACTCGTAGTAGGGTGCAAAGGGTTTACCGGCACCGGTGTCCTTACCGGTGCCGGTAATCCCTTTGCTCCCAACTCGGAATGAGGCTATGCTCAATACACATCTCAGTCCAGAAGTGTTCCTTGTTCTATGCCACCTAGTGTGTGGTCCCATGGTTAATTTAGATGTCATCAGCTACATTAGCTGTCAATTGCCCGTTTCACCAGGTGCAGGCAAAAGACATGTGCTGGTTGTTGAAATGCTATTCAATCAAAGTACTGTGCAGGCTTGCTTGGTGTCTCGTTATGTATAAATGGAGGCACTCACTCTTGAGTTCCAGTGACTTGTAATTGAAATGACCAGGGTACTGCTCTTTCTGCTCCACGCAAAGGTATTTTCTTCCCCATTTTCACATCACTTCCCCAGCTGCAACATTGTCCACACTCATTGCCAAATCTAGTAAGAGATAATCGGTGCTTCATTCGCTGTGCATTCTTGGAGAGCCTACTAATTGAATGACTCCCACTTTGCCCGAGGAAGGGGGGGTGTGGGGCATATTGGGCATATCCTGTTTCAGGCATCTTAAACTCGGCCTTATTGGATCTGGGTGGGACACGTAGCTCCGTCAAGAATTTTGTGAGAATGGGTTTACAAAGTTCTTCAGCTATGCCAGTGCTGCGGCGGGTCGGAAGTGGAAGGCCCTCTAACGTGGGGTTTTTGCATGCATGTACCTGGTACTGAAGGCAGATTCCGGATATGTTCATGAAATAGTACAGTTTCCTGTTGTGGCAGACCCTCTCCACTGACTGGGACAGGAGGGGCACCAATGCTGAATACATGCAGTCCAAGGCAGCGATCATACTGGGAAAGTGGGTTGTAGCATAGTAATATGCCCTTGTGGAAACAACTACAGTAGAAAAGGCGTTAGCTGTGCCAACATATCCAAAGTCATTTATTAATGCACAAATCCAAAGATGTATCATAATCTTTCTAATGTATCTAAAAATTAGATCCCTGTGCCAACACACGTTTTGAGCTTGCACTCTTCTTCCGGGATTTGTTATACATTCTACATAATAGTACGTTTTTATATAGTCCTTCCTGTTGCCACAGGATACATATTTGGTTCCGCCTCAAAAACGTAGCTGTCCCATTCCATTTCCCTTTTAGTGTTCTGCACAACGTTCCTTTTGATTCAAAACCCATAGTCTTCTTTCGTGTTAAACTGCATTCTTTGACAGTATACTTCATATACTTCATATAGGGGTTACCCTTCCGAAGGAAAAGTCTGGCATTCCCATTATTCTGCATTTTGTTGCCTTCATGGAATACACCTGGGTTGGGAAAGAGGACATGGAAATGAGATTTGAGCTTTTCTCATGAGTGCATTAAGCACCTGTAGCAGCACCTTAGGCAAGGCTGGCTGCAACATGCCATACAGCATTGCCATATTGTGCTGCAATGTGCCCACTGCAAAGTGCAGCAGGGCCACCGGGTTCAGTATGGGTGTGCTGGTGATTTTCATCCCTCTCAGGGTCAGCAGGTCTGCAGGTGATAGTTCAGGTGATAAAGTGGGATTCTTTGGTCATCGTTCAGTGCTCAAGGGGAAGGGCGTACTCAAGGTATGGGCTGCCTCCTCATCACGTGTCCTCTGCTTTTGGTGTGCCAGTGTCTTCAGATGTTGCTGCAGTGCACATCACTGTAGATCGATGAAGAGTAGCACATTGTGACTGCCATAGTAGACACCTGCTAGGGGCTGCTTGCTGCTTGGCGGACTGTTTGGGGACAATGTAGGCCTTAAATATCATTTTGAAACCAAGTGGATGCACCTCTGGCTTAATTGTCCTCACCTGGATACACTTACCTCCAAACTTTTAGATGGAGGGAACTGCACTATTCTTTGGAGGATGCGCTGCCTGTTTTTGATTGTGTAATACTGGTAATTTCATAGTTCATTTTTTGAAGTAACTCATCCAGGGGAGATAAACAGTGTTTCAGGGTTTTTGGGAAAACACGTCTAGTGTTAGATTTATAAGGAAAAACATTAGATTAATGCATGTAGGTACTCTCCGTGCAACTAGAAACACTAAGGAGGTTTTCAGATAAACTTGAGTCAGCTTGGAACAACAGAATGTGATGGGTAATTGGTGACAGCACTAAGCCCCTTTCCTGGGCTATTGTTAAATCCTTTCTCCATGCAGTTTCCTTCTCCTTTCTACATTTCTGGCACTGTCTCTGGCCAGGCAATGGTTTTGCCAGGCTCCTCTGGACCTGCCTCATGCCAGTCGCTGTCTAGCAGCAGTTTCTCCAACATTGTGAATATGGTTCTCTCCAACCACTGTCCTCTCATGGATTCCCCTTGTATGAAGGGAACTTCAAAAACATGCCTGCTTCCTCTGAGTCCAAGCCAAATGAATTAACCTTCCCAACACCTTTTATATCATGCTGGTTGTGTTCTCTGTTAGAATGCTAACCCTGATTGGTTACTCCCAGCGAGTCCATATATCTGGGATTGATCTTCCATTTTAAGGATTTTCTTCATGTTGTCATTAGTCAGGTTTAAGGATCAGTTTCTGAAGTAATGGTTCTTATTAGATGTAATTAGGAGCCACATAGTTTCATAATCAGTCACAGCATGCAGTGCCATCTTTAAAATCCTTTCAGTTGGTTTCAGTAATTTTCAGCATTCTGTGATCTCTTTTGCTGGGTGTGACATCATCAGTTCATGGTGTCTTGTTATCCACATAACTTAAGATTGGGAGTTTGGTGATTTCTACACATTGGCGAGTTCAAGGAGGAGGCAGGACAACAGTAGAAGATGGAAGGAGAGGAATCAAACGTTGAATTTGTAGTTGAGCTGGAGGAGGTTAGAGGGTTTAATAGATTAAGGAATAAGTACTTAGTCAAGACCAGGAGGTGAAAGGAAGTTATAGAAAGGTGTGGAGAAATCTGAGGAGGAGGTTGACTGACAGGAGGTAGAAGGAGCTATGGTGAAGAGAAAAGTGAAGACCAAAGACGTTGGATAGACAATGTTGGTTCAGGGGTGAGACCCTGATCAGAAGGGGGTGAGCCCACAGTGGGAGGAGGTACAAGCATGTGGCATGGCGATGAATAAGTAAGGACCATATTAGCGGGTAGGGATCAGCTAAATGGATAAATAAATCTTGCGTACAGCATGGTAGCCACCCCCCTAGACGTTGCTGAACCACTAAGACATGGAATGACCATTTTGCCAAAGGAAGGACCATTGGAGAGGCCACACCATAGCCAGTATAAAGGGACTGAAATATTTAAAGACCATCAAGTAAGGGATTCATGACTTCCTTAATAAATGCACCTAGACCTACCACCCAAGAATCAACCAGACATCTGAGGGCTTCAGAGAGGACATGCAAGCAACCCAGATATCACCATGAGATCCGTTTCCGTTTGAGAGACTTTCTAAAAATGTTTGTTGAACACACGCCTTTTAATTTAATAGAGGGACGTCTGTGGGACATTGAAAGACACCTTTACACACCATTTTTTTATTTTTGCCCCACAATGTAGTGTATCCCTGATATGACACTTAAAATGAAAAACCTTGTATCTGTTTAGTCTGTGGTTAACAGGAGCAAACCTGCCTTCCTCATGGCATACTTCTAGAAAGAGAATAGTAAGTCAGATGTGCTACAGGTAACTCATTGGTGAATCAAATACGCCCTCTCCAGAAGTAAAACTAGTTACTCATAGTAACTTGTTTTTGAATTGTCCCCATTAGATCATAGGTATCTTCCTCCTAACCATAACCTCTTGGACTACCAAAGTAATCAATCACCCCATCAAGAGGAGAAATAACTGAATTGAGTTAAAACATATATCTCCTTCAGGAGAGAAATTTACCATATTTTGGAGAAACGGCACTGGCAAAGGAATATGAGGTCAATTCAGAGAGGATATTCGATTCACAAAGAAGGTACTAGTAGTATTGACTTAATCTCCTCTTTCCAGGATAAAAGTAAGCATTCATCTTTGCAAATTCTGTGTGTACACAATAGTCTATTTTCAGGAGTGAGTTAGATCAACTACCAGAATTGGTTTGGTTTTCCCCTTTCCCTGTTGGTCAGTGCCACAAAACCTCCACTCCAGGGACATTTTAGAACCTGCTTGGGCCTGTGTCTGGAAACATGTCAATCATTAAGATACATTAAATGTCATATTGCAAATAGAGCTCCCAGTGTTAAAAAGCATCATTAAAAATATACTAAAACATATAATTAATGAACATTCTATTTAGTTAGTTTCTGTCACCAGTTGCATGTGTGTTAAATCAGATGAATCCTGACACAGTGAGATAGTGTTTACAGACTCCTGGTGGCTGACTAAAGAAAATCTGCAGAAGGCCTTCCTGTTGGAATAAGGACTATTATCCTTTCAAATGGCTCTGTGTAGTTTTCTTAAACTGGTAAAAAGTAGAAAAAAATGGAAAAAGTGGATTCTAAAAAGGAGCTATGTAATGACAGTGTTTCAAAAACCCAGTGCCAACCTAGTCACAAAATAACGTTGAGTCTATTAGACTATTTAAACCATTTACTAAGGGCCTCATCACGAGTTGGGCGGAATCCCGGTGGTATTACTGCCGGGATACTGCCAGGGCTAATAGCGTTACTGCCAAACCCCCGTTGCTATTAGCACCGGATCACAGGTTTACCAGAACGTCAATTTCCCATTCCCCATTGGGCCCATTTGGGAATTTTTGGCGCAACTACTGTCGGCGATATTACCATGCAGTAATTGCACTGAAAGTCAGCCAATTCCCCAGCGCATTTACCCCTAGCTCACAGCTGGGGGTAAATGCAGCCAAACCTGTGATTTGGCGGACCCTTAAATGCGGCAGTAATATCATTACCACGGCTGTAAATCTTAACTTAACTAAAGAACTGCCAGCAACCCGAACTGAGAGGTTGAAACACGACAGTAGCCATGCACTAACACATACGGAATTCTGAGTAAGTTGATGCGCACAATAACACATTTGTCAGGTTATTACTTCAATTTTATTGTTGTTGAGAAAATAACCCACATCATATTACTGTTGTCATTGTAGCAAAATACGGCTTATGTCAATACGTCATTACAATCCAAACAGAACACCTTGTGGCTCCTGGCCGTATATAATCTCTAATACCTGTGGCTTCTAATGTATCCTAGGGACTTTCTAATGTCTCTATTGCCAACATTTACCAATTGGTGCACGTGCAGATGTTTCGCCATGCATAGGCTTCTTCTAGGCGAAAAAACAACCATATTTTAATTCAAACATCAGAAAACCCAAGACATACATTGAAAATGCATTGTTGGACATAACTGAATCCATCAAACTGTGTGGATGCACAAGAGTGAAAAATAAGAAAACACAAAGAGAAAAAAAAGGATAAATGAGAATGCATATGTACAGTGTCACAACTTCCAATTCCTACAATGGTTTTCTATCACTTTTTCTTACATTTTCACAAGCTTAATCTTCAAAACCAATATTCCTAATTTATATCACCCTGCCTAATGCACACTTTTGGCAAATGTAACCAAAACATAATGTTTCTATGTGGATTGACGGTACTTGTATAAGTGGGTTTCTTAATTATACTGAAAGACTTGCCTAGTTTGAACGGTTCCCTTTCAAAAATGTACTTTGTCCCAATGTTTCAAGGTACCGTTCTGGGCTACTGTAACTAAAGGATACATCCAATTACAAATGGGGTAACCCAAATAGAAGCCAATAGTACACACCTAAAACAAGTTTTTATTATGATTCAGCTCATACTGATATTTACCTCCCAATCCTCACCCAAAAGTGCCAGCGTTCAAGTAAGGAGGAATTCATTTCCTTGTCAGTGAAAGACTGTGGGAAACTTCTAAATTGCCACGTGAACATATTAACAGTCCCCTGTAATGGTCAGAATTGGACTATTAGTGATTGTTTCTTGAAATATAAATATTTGGGTAAATAATAACATTCAGTGGGTGGGCCCTAGGATACATTTACCTTTTGGGTTTGCCATCAAAGTGTAATCTTAAAGCACACAAGTCTTCCTGAGTCCAGCCAGGAAACCGTTGTGAAACTTCGGGCATAGTGAGCTAACATTGGAGACTGCATCATTTAAACCTTACAGCGCATATTTTCAGTGCCAAACTGTATCTCAGCCGGGAAGCACTAGCTGATACTTCCGAATCACTAAAACACCCAGACGCTACTTCAAGGCTGCAAAACACTTTTTTAGACTCCGTGATTAAAATACAAAATGACCCCTTTTCCCAATTATGAGTTTTCAAACCTCTCACTCCAATACGCCTTTTGAAATAACCTCAGTAATTTTAGGAAAGTAGCAGCGTCCACATTAACACTGCTTGCACCTAACATAACGCTTACCTATGAAAATAATCCATTTTTGTCTCCTTTTTCTGTTAAATGCAACTCTAAGAATGTGTACTGTTTTCAAGTCCTTTGTGCCAAATGTGTGTGGCCTTTACATAAGAAAGCAATTGCAGGGCCACATTCCATTCATTTTGTTCTGCTATCCAATTAAATATTCTTTTTTTTCATTTTGAGAATGATCTGTGCTGTAGCTTTCCTTTACATATCATTTCACTCTGCAGCATCTGATGAAGAGGTCTGTGGGACTTTGTAAGCTAATGCTTTGTTGCATCTCTGCGTAGATTTTTCAGTTAGTCCGATAAAAGATATAGAAATCTGCAACGTGTGTGACTTCATAAAAGGAAGAAGAATTGGTGCTTCTGCAATAAATGAGGATAATTTGAAAACATGTCAGAACACGCAAAAAATAATGTATGTCTTTCCCATTATTGTCCTTTGATAAAAATTAATAAAGCTCAGGAAAGAAGATACCCAGGTCCCAGCTTAAAAAGAGAAACACTATTCCTTGTCAGCTCCAAAAAATGAACAAAGCATATTTAGCTCTGCTCAACTCAGTCCAGCTCCAAAAATACTGGTTAAGCACAACCCATCTATTCCGGCTCTGAGCATATCCAAGGAATAACAAAACGTAGTTAAACCATGCTAGACCTGCCTCATCAGCCACAAAACCTCCATAAAGCCAATACATGTGTAGATAATGATACAGTTAAAATGTACTGATCCTTAAATGTAATCCAATGCTAATCAGTATACCACACTTGGACAGAATGTGATCAATATTATCGTGGAAGAAGAAGTAACATAATTATAGGTGTATTACTATAATATGACATGATATGCACACATTAACATGCTGTTTAAATGATAATGTAGTGATAATAAGGTCTAGAGGGCATGAGGTTGATCAAACTATTCTGGGCAATATAATGAATATCTGTGCCATTGTACCTGGTACGAGGCTCTGACTCTGTTGCTCGAGGAGGCCACACCACCCTAACTCGCCAAGGATGAAGAGGAAGAGGAAAGGTCAAAACCCTTCAGCTGTCACCCTTGCGGCGTATGCCTGCGACGGGAAAGGGTGCAATTGTATGTGCTGCTGTGCCTGGCTCGAGGCTCTGACTCTGAAGCTCAAGGAGGCCACGTCCCCTAACTCGTCAAGGAGGAAGAGGGAGAGGAAGGGTTAAAACCCTTTAGCAGTCACTCTTTGCGATGGAAGCCTGCCGCCACGGGAAAGGGTGCCGCTGTCTGTGCTGCTGTGCCTGCACCGAGGCAATGACTCTCTTGCTCGAGGAGACCATGCCCCCTAACTCACCAAGGAGGAAGAGGAAGGGTTAAAACCCTTGAGCGGCCACCCTTGTGGTATAAGCCTGCTGCCGGAAAGGGTGCCGCTGTCTGTGCTGTCTGTGCCTGGCCGTGCCGGTGTGCCGCTGTAAAAGTAAAGTGGCTGTGAGGTAAGGGATCTGTCTCTAACTGTGCTGGGAGGTGATGCTGGCGCTGGGAATGAGAGCATATTATCACCCGATCTCCCATACTGCAGCTCTGAGTGAGGAACCAAAGATCCGAGGTCTACATTTCTGGTATTTACCCCAATTGATCCTGAACATCAATTTGCTGGGTGTGGGCAAGTTACCCATGACATAGGATTGAAGAACTGGAAAAGCAACTATCCACTCTGTCTTTGGGTAGGGCAGGGGTTAGAGACAGACTACGGCAGCTCCTCGAGCCGTCGGGCATTCCCTGCCTCCGGGTCTGCTATTGTTTGTTCAAGCTGTCCCATGCTTTGAGCAAAAAGCTCACCTAAGCAATTGAAAAAGGGAAGCTGCCAGATGGAGCATTTATAACTGGTGGGTTTTTGTGACAATTTACTGGTCCCAATTGTTACCTTATCAACCTAATAATCTGCCCCCCAGGCCTCAAGGGCTGCTAACATGCTCTCCCTTGGTGTGGTCTGGTGGTGGCTAGTCGGGCAGTGTGGCCCGGTGCACTGCCGTAAACCTCTATGGATCTTGGATTTGGACTTTCTGTGTTTTGATATTTGTATTTAGGATGAGGAGACACATTTTGTTACCCGAAGATACAGCCCAGTGTGCGTCAGCTAAAGGTGGCAAACTGATAGGACTGGCCAGTGAGCCAACTGGCAACTGGACGGTGCTACTCTCTTTTTAATCACTGTCACTGATTTTATCCAACATCCTCATCTTTTAACTCATCAATTAGCCTAAACCAACTTTTAAACTATATCTGTAACTGTTATTAACTCTATTTTAACTTCATCATCTTTTAACCTATTACTTGTGATGGGGATTTTGGACCACGGCCCATGGCAAAAATCATATTGCATTACTTTGTCAGGGGGGTTGGGAGACGGAATATGGCAGCCCCGTAAGCTAGTCGGGCCTGCCCCTGACATATACTGGCATATACTGATACTGACACCGATATATTTTGGGTACTAAATTGGCCATTGGAACTCTGATTCATCTTTATTTTTTTATTAATTCATTGTTGTGTTTCAATTCTCATTTGCTCCTGTCCTGTTTGGACACTTTACGGGTCTTCCATAGACTGACTAGGAGTCTCCTAAACAGCATTTTGCATGGTATTTTGTTGTTCCAATTGTTGTTGTTGTCGAACGTGCTTAACAGGAAAAACCCATGGCATCTGGCCAGTGATAAATTAAGGTTACTGCAGCAATTACAGAGAAGAGCGACTGCGTGATTGTGCCAAAGGGGGGTGCTAACCATGGTGAAATGCAAAGCGACCACAAGCCTCTTGGCTACCCAGAGCCCAAAGAAACTTAGGAGAAAGAAAAATTGGTTCTGTGGAGAACATAGTGGCACTAGCAGAGGGCAAACCCGGGGTGTTGCAGAGTTCCAAGGGGGTGGGGGGGTGAACTTTGGACTCATATTTACAAAAAGTCACATGACTGGATGAGCAGATCAGGGGGCGGAGCTGGCAATCACCTTCATGTGGAGGCTGGCCACCTTGCACAAGCCCATCCTAGCAAGCACCCAAGAGACAGCCGGACCAATACCCGGGACAAGAGTCGATCCATGTTTATTGTCTGTCTCTCGCCCGGCATCTGAGCTGGCTGCTGTACCAGTAATTCCTTCCTTATTCCCCGCAACGGGTGATCATAACCAGGCTGACCCAGATAATGTTCCATATGAGGGCAATGATATGTCTCCCTCATTGATAGCTGAACCACAGAAAGCGCCAAGAGGGTCGGCTGCTGAGGAACTAAATAGTGAATTAATGCTACCCATGATGAATTATTTGATTAATTTTTAAACGGGTATAATGAATACCTTGCTGATCTTGAATGACCAGGTTAGGTCGGAAAAAAAAAGGTTGAGGCACTAAACACCCAGATTAGACAATGCCTGGATTGCAATTTATCAGGGAAGGGGGTCATTCAGGGAGATGCAAGGCTACCCTGTGGCAGTCTGCTAATGCAGGAAGAGGAGGGGGTGATTGGGGAGAATGCTACAAGCCAAGAGTTAGTGGTTCCTGTTGAAATACATGCCTCTTCCAACCATCCTCCCAGCGAGCGCATGCTCCCCCGAAGTCAGAATGACCCCTGTCTTTACCTCAGCACTCGAGACCTTTGGGTACCCAATGCAGGGAACAAACAATAACAAGAGGGGTGCCACTGCTGGTGCAGGATAAGGCAGATTCAAGGCGTTACCCCCTCCAGCTGCCCACGGATGCTCTACCATTGGTTGGTGTAATACTGACTGTACCAATGCTGGAAACTGGGTGTACTGAAGACTGTGGGGCCCTGATCAATCAATCAGCTTAATGGGTTAACTCAAACATTCGGGGTGGCTCCATAGATCCTCACCTGATCCTAATGGCCCGTAGAGTACCTATTATTTTCCCATCACTCTTTGCCCCCTGTTAGGCATCTCAAATCCAGGTGTTCTGGCATTTGCTACTGCACACCCACTTTAGGAATAGAAAAGCTAGGTGTTGTTGCATTAACTACTGTGCCCCAATTTTAGACATATCTATTCTCCCTTCAGGTGCTTTAGTTTCATTTACTACTGTAACCCAACTGTTACCACACCGTAGGCTTCTCAAATCAAAATGTTGTAGCAATCATTACTGTATCCCCAAAGTGTCACACTTTCCACATTGGGCCTCTTAAATCTAGGTGTTGTTGCATTCACTATTGTACCCTCACTTAAACAATTCCTCCCGCTATTCAGCTGTCTCAATCTAGGTACCACTGCAAATAACCCTGCGCAAATCTAGTTACCTAGCAGTTCATGCATCAATCTGACTTGTGCGACCCGTTTCCGTCAAATACCACTGACAACAGTGCTCTCTGCCTGGAGCGAGCCCATCCACACCCAACCAAACCAACCTGCGGCAATGCTCCCCCATGCAACCACCAATTCAAACATGACAGAAACAGAGTGAGAACTAACACCTCTCTGCGCCCTCAATGCTGACCCGGCAATAATGCAGCCACTCAGAACAGCAATCCTGCACACAGCCTTTTCAATCACACCTACTAACCACCAAAAGAAAGAAACACTGGAAAGCAAATAAACTTGCTAACCAAACTGCTACAGCCGTTCTCGCACCTTCGTTCTCAAACACCGACAACACACCACCACTCCACTCTGCCCCCAGCACCAGAACCATCCTGCACTCTTGCACTCTATTTCCTTCATGCTCTCACATCAATGCCTTGGTTCCTCAGATCAGAGGATCCATCTGGGCCACCATGACCCATCCAACCAAGCCACCATTCTTTTCCACTCATGCTCTGCCCTCGCACAACACCCCCTCCTGGTCTTATGCCAAGAACAACCGTCACCCCCACTCCACCACTCACGGTGCTATCTCAAACTCTGAGGTCAGAGGAGCACTCTGGCACTACAAACAGCCTCCAAACCACCTCGACATCATCTGCACCTCCCCCCTTAAACTCCACATCCAATGTCCCATTCCTCACAGCTCTGGACCTTCATCCCTGCCCACAACACAAATAAACACTGCTCTACATCCAACACCCAAGCCAGAGGAGCACGCTGGCACTCCCTACACAACCCCTTTGCCACTGCCATTCCATCCGCCCCTCCCAGCAGAATTTCATCATGTAGACCATCTCCCCCATCTAATTCCATCAAAGCATCAGCCAGAACCCTGCAGACCATCTCTTCCACTCAAAGCAAACGACTCACTCCTGCAGGGAGAGGTCCATCCACTAACCCCATCATCCCACTGATACACCTTCGCTCTGACCCCTCCAACTCTCCTCACCTCACCATTTCCCGACCTCCCACCATTACCTGGCGTGCACTCAGCAAGCCCAACATGCTCACACTGCCCCCCCACTCAATTTCCCCTGAGTCTAACCACTATCACTCTTCACCGGATATGCCCACCCCCCACACACATTCACCGACCCCTGAGTCAAACCACTGTCACTCTTCACTGAATATTCCCACCAACCTCACACACTCACCCACCCCTAAAATCCACCCACCCACCATGTAAAGACCTCTCCCCTCCACCCCTTCCCTTCTCTCAACATGGCACAACTTGCTCTGTCCAGAACTAATGGCTCATCCTTTTTCCCCTTGAACCCCCTACTCTCTCCCACAAACCCCCTATGCCAAAATGCACTAAACTCAAGAATAATGACTGGCCCCCACACTTGGTCTCTCTATGCTTCTCCTCACCTACATCAGTCCTCCATCATTTCCACCCATAGCCCGGCTGTCACAAACTCCCTTCTCTCAATTCTGAGATTGTCCCTCTTTGCCCATAATCTCTCGCCTACCACCTCTATGCTTCCACTTCCCTCCAGACCTGCTGCCAATCCATCCATCGGTCAGTACCCACCGACCACACTGACACCACTCATGACCCACTCACCTCCATCCTTTCATCTAACTCTTTCACATGCAAAGGGTCCACTGCATGCTCCCTCTTCCCGCTCCTACCCAACCCCACGCCCTCTCCCCCCGCAAACATCATCTCTGACTACTCTGACCTTCCGACTTCTTCATCTGCCCAGCTTTTGACTGCTCCGGACACCCACCAACCTGCCACCCAAGCCCATCTTGTCCCTAAAACCACCAGCACCACTGGAACCACCTTCCGCCACCAAGTTACCTGCCTCTTATTCAATGCCAGTCCATGGCCAGAAACCGCCACAGCATCTTTGTCCTACTATCCACCAACAAACCCGATCTAATCTTCATCACTGAGACATGGTTCAAGGATGACTTTAAACCAATCACACACAAGGCTTTCCCTCCCAACAACACTCTCCTCCCCGAAAACAGAGCCACCAGAGGTGTCGGAGTAGCCATCCTCTACAAACCCCACATATCAATCTTTCTCATCGAAACCCAGCCATTCACAGCTAACTGTGAATCCCTTCTGGTCTGACTCAACCTATTGCCCACTTTCTCACACAGTGTACTACTCATCTACAGGCCACTGGGATACAACAGACATTTTGCCAGCAATCTCTGAGACTAACTAGCTACCATCCTGGTCAACCACCCTTCACTCACACCTCTGGGGACTTCAATATCTGGTTTGATATAACAAGCAACGCCATTACCCAACTAACGGCAGACAGCATAGAGGCACTCAACTTCTCTGGGCATCCCACATGTCCCACCCACAATGGAGGCTACACCCTTGATTCAATTGGCAGCTCCTCTGACCTCATCACAATGTCCAGTCCCATACCCCTCATCTGGACAGACCACTATGCCCTACCTTTCTTTATCCACACACCGACACCACCACACAGAGTCCACCCGGTTTCATCACATGACCACAAATGCTGGAACATGGTCAAGATACTACCAGACCTGGCTGACGCCTTGGCATGCTCTTGGCTCAACAACTCTCTCTTCCCTCTCTCCCCTTCATGTCCCGCCCGCTCCTGCAAAGGACCAATCCCCAAATGGTTCATGCCACACCTGAGGTTTGTCAAAACCGATAACCACTCCCTCGAGCGCAAACGGCATGTAAAAAAAGAGGAAATCCCTGTTCATCCGCCATCACCGTATCTACAAATCCGAGATCCGAAAAGCCAAAAAAACCTACGATAACAAAATAAATCTAAACTGCTGCAGCAGTAGTAAAGAGCTCTACAGGATCATATCAGAATTTGTGAAACCCACTTCCACACCCATGCAAGCGCTATGCAACTCCCTCTCCCATCACTTCTACAGAACAGCGCTGGACAGGACGCCCACCATTAATGCCAAACTCTCCAACCCCACCAAACATGTGCCACCCAATATCCAACCCGCAGCACTGACTTTCAACTCCTTCAAGCAAATCTCACACAAAGAATTCCTCAAATTACTGTCCAGCAGCAGACCCTCTGGGTCCCCCTTGACCCTTGCCCTGCACCCCTCCTCAAAGAAATCTTCTCATCCACCTGCACAGGAGAACAGGCTAGATACATACTCAATAACGCCATTACCACCTGGTGAAACTCATTGACCTCTCGGCCCACTCTCAGCTCAGCCATTTCGGCGAATCGAACAACCTACTAGACCCCACTCAGTCTGGCTTCAGGCCCCACCATGGAACAGAAACCACACTGATCTCAATCTGGGATGACCTCAAACTCACGGTAGACTCAGAAGGATGGGCCACACTGGTTCTCCTTGATCTCTCAGCTGCCTTTGACACCATCAACCTCTCACTCCTCCTCGACCGTCTCCACTCCCATGGAATCCAAGGCATGGCATTGATATTAATTAATTACCCTGTTCCTTGTGAACAGGAGACAAATCACTATCCTGCCCCCTTTACCTCCACAGCACACCCAGAGAACACCAGAGTACGCCAAGGCGCTTGACTCTCATTGCTCCATTTCAACCTCTACCTGTCCCAGCTGCCGGGGATAATCCACTCGCACAACCTCACCTGCTACAATTATGCTGATGACACACAAAGTATCCTGAAAATCCACATGACAAGCACTGATCGTCCCCCTGACCTAGCCGCTTGCCTCAGTGATATAGACCAATGGATGACCAGAAATCACCTCCTTCTCAACTGTGGGAAAACAGAGATCATGGTATGTGGCAAGACTGCTATACTTCCTCAACCACACCCATGGCCTTCCTCCCTCGGCACTACACCAACCACCTCAAACAGTCAAAAACTTTGGCTGCACATTGGACTCAGGCCTAACCCTGTCCAACCAGATCAATAATGTATACAAATCCTGTCACTAGCACCTCAGGCTGCTCAGGCGCATCTGCCCTTATCTTTCATTACCCAACAGATTGACTTCTATTATGTCAATTGTCATATCCAGACTAGACTATGGGAACTCCTTGTACCTTGCCAACTTAACAAACTCCAAATAGTCCAAAACGCATCTGCTAAACTCCTCCTTGCTCTTGGACGAAGAGACTATACCTCACCTGCTGTCCGCACCTTCAATTGGCTACCCATTGGTCAAAGGGCCACTTTCAAAATTCTGTGCATCACCCACAAGCAGTGCACAAAGCCGGTCCAACATACCTTCAAGATAAGACTCTGTGCTACCACCCAACACGCACCCTAAGATCTAGCATGGCCCTCCTTCTAATGATCCCAGCCTCAAATTCAGCCAGACTTGGAGGGGCAGCCTACTAAACCTTGGCCAGAACTCTATGCAATTCACTACCTCCCCGCATTCAACACATCCAGGACTACATGGCCTTTCGTAAAGTGGTAAAAACATGGCTCTTCCCAAATCCATGAAAAGGTCCACCCACAGCCATTAACCCATCCCACAATGACCAGAGTCCTATAAGATTCAGCACTGAGCTGAAACTCAATCTGAGAGCCACCGAAGACAGATGACCATTTAAGTAGTTAACTTCCTCCGGAAAGACATGGAACAGTCTGGGCAAGGAAGTCAGCCTATGGACCAAGGACTTCCAGCTCATGCAGCTGTAAGCCCCACGCACCTAGCTCAACCGCCAAAACATAGCTGGTACTATATGATCAATACATGCGACCCCTGCCTACCTGGGAAAAAAAATAACAAAACAGTGCACCAGTGACATAGAGTAACCATGCTTGGCTAAACTCTCTGGAGATGTAAGAGGGGTGGGAGGCACTCACTTTTAATTATATTCAGGAATAGTGCTTAACCTGCATTAAATAGATTAAAGAATAAGTCTGGTAATTTCAGGTGTAATACAGTTAAAGCCTCAAATTGCACAAAACATGATCCTAAAAGGCACTCTTTGGAGGACATATAGACCCATACACTTTAGTGGTCTTGGTTCTGGGGACACCCAAACTGGAGGAGTCCCAAAACTGACAAGTACGATAGGTATATATTAACAGTTTAAACAAATCAAATCACAGAACAATTTTCAAAGATCAAGAATTATTCAAGAAAAATCACACTCAATATTAGTATTCAAGTAATTCAATACTTCAAAAGTAAATGCATATCCTCAGATTCTGTGAAAAAGAATCATTTTATAAGTTCAGGGTAAACCAGTGACAGTACATATCAAACACTTCAGCAAATACATTGTCAGTGTTCATTGCACCAATTTCTTCAAAGTAAATCAAAATACAAACAGCATATATCAAATTTCAAGTAAATACTTGTGTTCACAACATTCACACAAGTTAGTGCAGTGGCATCTAGCCACTGAGTCCTAAATATGTACACAGCGCTCCTCTTAGATTGTAGAATTGCCAATGCGTTTCGGAATCTTAAAGTTCCATCTTCACGGCTGGGGGGCTCTTTGTTCCTACGTGGTGAGGTATATTCTGCTTGTAGACACCTAAGGGATTACAAGTAGAGCAACTCAGTGTAGGCTAATTGTTAGGGAGATTTCTCACCCAAGTGCTAAATTCCCTCTACCTTAGAGCCCTCCAGCTCTTTTGCTATATTTTGGGGCTATGAACATTTAATTTTCAGTGTGTTTTACTTTTGTGTTCTTTGGTTATGGAGTTTTAATACAACTCCATGGGCATCCATCATCTTTTTCTGTGTGTCACACAACACCTTCAGTGCAGTGGCACAGGAATGTCTTTCAGACTTCCCAAGGTTTAAATACCTTCTCTCGGACTGACTACTCTCTCCCAGAGCATGTAAAGTTAAATTGACTCTACTAGTCTCTTTAAATTTACTGACCCAGCACACACTATCTTCCTATAGGGTACTGGGGGGGTTGCCTAACTTCCCCTGAGTCAAATAACTCATGTAACAGTCAAATGTTACCCTTTCCTACTTTAAAAGGCTGTTGGCAGTGGTTTAGATCAAACTATCATGATTTTTTCCGACCGAGAATAACGGTAGATAAAAATCGGGTCAGCCATGTTTTTCAATATGGCACCCAAGACCTATCTGTAAAAACAGACTCTGGTCGACTTTTTTCACCATTTCTTTTAGGAAAGGTCCTTCTTGTGTTTTTCTCTGTGCGCCAAACCAGGTTTGGTCCCTTTGTTCATTGGCCTTTGGCGGGCTTCAGTGCTGAAGCCCTCCTCTGGGACCAGGATGTCTGGCGTGGACAGGATGTGAGGGAGGTGCCCGAAACTCCCTGTGCTTAGTCTCCTAGGAGACCTGAATGCACTCTGGCGTGATTGGCCGGCTCGCTGTCCAGAAACGACAGCCACCTTGCTGTGTGAGTGACAGCCAGGCTTAAATGAATGGGGGAATACTGTTTAAAAGCAGGTCTCTGGGACTTGGAAAGCAGAGTCAACCACTGGAACGAAAGAACAGATGACGAGCTGAAGGAAGAGGACTGCTGCAACTCCTGGACGACCGGTGAAGCCCTGCTGTAGGTCTGAATTGCCTGAAACTCCATCGACAGAGAAGACCTTCAAGGTTAACTTCTTCCCGAAAGTTTGGTGAGAACAACCAACTTGAAGCCACCTGAACACCGTCCCCATCTGGTCGAGTTTTCATCAGAGTGCTGTTGAAAACCGGATAGCCAGAGGGAAGGAAACCAGCTCGTGGACTTTAAGACACTCACACCTTAAACCAACGTCTTGCTAAGCTTTTGGCCTCACCCCTGGGCAGTACAGGAACCTCCCGACATCCTCTTTCTTGTCTCCACGACTGAAGCTCAGGAACAGCGAGATCTGCTCGAACTGCCAGGAACAACTGCCTCAGCTACTGCTCTTCTTCAATACAAAGGCACTGTGCAAACGCGGTCCAAAAATCTTTTCGGCCATTGCGAAAGTTTGTGGAAACTTTCTCAACTTCGAAGGCTTGTCCTTCCCTAAACATTTGTCAAACTTTTCGCCTAGCCAAATTCTTCTAACTCTGTGGCAAAGACTTAACCATTATCTACCATATCTGTGATATCCTATACAAAGACTCTGAAGCACTGACTTTGGCCCAGGCCTATTGAGAAGAATTGCTGGTTGTAGTTAACTGAAACCCTTTGCCCTGCCTATGCAAGTATCTGTGCTGTCTTTTCTTATTACCTTGTCTTGTTACCCCTTTTAAAAGTATCTGAAGTGCCATTTTGCTCCCACTTCAGGGGAGCTGAACTTGTTCATTTACTTACCGGTTGTGTATTTGTGGTTTATTAGTGTGTGATATTGAGCTGCTCTTACTAGTGTAATGTTTTCAAACTGACTGTGTACATAAATGTATATTCTTTTACCAAGAAACCTTGAGCAAGTGTTTGTTTGAATCACTGTAATTGTTGGTAATTTGTGTAACTTGTTCTACTGCTCACTTTACTCTTGAGATAAGTCTGGCTACTCAGCCATCGCTACCACTGTTGTGTGTAGTACGAGCTTGTACCAAAGGTGAAATTGTACTTATACTTGTAGTCTTAATGGTGTGTAGTGTTCCCAAAGGGTACTGCACATGATTCTGCCTAACACTAATCTTGCGAGTAGTCAATAAAATTGTACAGAAGTATCATTTAGTGGTACTGACCTCTAAACTCCAACTGAAGTCAGTGGGGTAGGGTCCTACCTGTCAGGGAAAACATCTTTGAGGAAGATGTTTTAACATCGCTAAAAGAACACCACAATAGCCTGGTAGAACGCAGCTATACCCCTTCGAGAAAATCAGCCTAGCAGCTCACATAATCTCTACCACATGCCGCACGGCAGCCATAATGCTAACTTGGAGACCACCCTCTTTGCTGCGCACATTGCACTGATCTCTCATATCCTCTGCACAACACTTAGCAGTAGAACCCACGCAAACCACTCTGGCTACACACATACCAAGTGCACCCAAAAAATTGCCTCCAAATCTGACTAGAGAGCGTATGGAAAAGGCTGGATCGACTGAGACAACACTACTTACCCAACGGACCTGGCTACCTCTCTGGAATCCAATACCACAAACCACTAGGGCAGACACGCCCAGCACACTGAGCTCCGAAAACACTGCAAGTAAAGGGGCCACCCACTGACATCTGCAGATACGCATTCCTACCAATATGCTCACTCTCCACTTGGCATCAACAAACAATAAAACACAGCTATACCCTTCGATCAATTCGAGCCTAGCTGCACACATAACGCCATTTGCTTAAAGAACACCTCAACAGCCTGGTTGAATGCAGCTATACCCCACGAAAAAATCAGACTAGCAGCTCACATAAACTCTAACACATGCCGCACATCAGCCAGAATGCTAACATGGAGACCAGCCTCCTTGCTGTGAACATTGTACTGATCTCTCATGTCCTCCGCACAACACTTAGCAGTAGAACCCGCGCAAACCACTCTGGCTACACACATACCAAGTGCACCCAAGTACTATATGCTTCACTACTCTCTCTACTGATACGGACCACAGTCCCTGAGGGTGTTCAACCCACAGCGCTTTGAGATCATTCCAATGGTACATAATGTGCTATACAAATGCACTATAACATAACATAACACTAACTGGATTGATCTTAATTTCTGAAAAAGTAATCATGTGTTGGAGTTACAGATATCAAAAATGATTCTATTAACTTTACTTTACATGAAAAAACCTTTTTTAGTGAGGCTCCTAGCACATCCTGTACGTACTTGCCAGATTAGTTAATTGTTGTACAATAATTGTACATATTCAAATTGTTCCACTGATAGTTATCTTCTATACAAAAGTAATCTAGTAGAGGAAAGGTTGGGTGCAGATGTAAAGGCTTATTCTCTAATGTACAGAATATTGTTTTTATCAAGGCCTAGCAAGAACTATAAACTATATATTTAGCAAATTCCAACAAATTCTGTTTTCAATATAGCCAAAATATCTATGGAAATCAACGCAGTAGTGTGTATCAAAGACGGATGTTCCTAATGGTGTTCACTTTGTTTGCAGGTAGTAGTTTTGTGAGGAAATAGTTCTTTGTAAGCAGGAGAATATTATATTCAGTGACTACATATCATTATTCTCCTGTCTTCTCTTTCTCTGATGTGGCTTTCTGACACGGTTATTTGCTGGTTTTCATTATATCTTTTTGAGTTAACCTATTCGGTCTCTCAAACTGGGAAACTATCTTCCTACTATTCTTTTCACTGTGGTGTTCTAAAATGTCTGTCCTCAGTGTTTTGCATTTGCCATTTACATGTCTCCTTTTAATAGAATTATTTCTTCTTTTAATTTGCCAAATCACTTCTACAGTACAGTCTCACAAATAATGTTTCTTTCTCTGCCTTCACTGATTCTCTTTACACTTCTGTTTGTGTCCCTTAGCTATCCAGAAGTGTAAGCTTTCTCATTCCCTACATTTTAAACATTCTAAGATGGAAACTTCATGTTTCTCTGACCCTTCGGTTTCTTTTTGGTATCCCCTTCCATCAATCTTATTTTGCCTCCTCTTCCTCTTTCCTCATCTACTCATAATATTGGTGTCATGTGTGACCCCTCTGTTTCTTTTTCTCTTCGCATCTTGAATATCTCATGGTCGGCTCAATCCTTACTTTCCAGGCCCAACAAAACATCCAAAGAGAATGGTACATCTGGAATTCACGCGCTGGCTCTACTCCTCTTCAGATTGTATTGGAGCAGCGGAGGTCATTATTTGATTAACAAGCCTGCATGCCATTATTTTCTTTGCTTCCTTAGAATCTAAACTAAAACAATCCCAAAGGGAAACTTAAGCTTTCACATAACTTAAAGATCGGTGTGGTCACAGTTTTGCTTGCACCAATCATTTTCTATAGACTAGTCTGCTAATGCAGGGGGACACAGATGTCTTAGCTTTTTGGATAATCCAAGATGTTCTTTTGGATGAACCCTTTCAGTTGAATGCAAAACATGGTACACCTATATACTTATACACATGTAGCATTAGTAATATCATTATGTGTGTTAAATGTGTAGAGAAGTAAACGGTTCTACACTTAATGTCAGAATAAGCTTTTTCTTGTCCAATCTTTTGTCACTTTTAACTGAATTTTCTAGTGATAAATGTTATCCATTAAATTAATTTCTCAGTTAAATCTAAGTGTAAAGCTGTGGGACATGCTCAGGAACTGCCTGGTGGCACTGGTGTACCTTATGTCGAGGCTGCATGGTAACACTCAAACCTGTGTGGGGAGTGTTGTTGGTGGGCGCTGTACGAGCTCCTTTGAAGTTGAATTGGGGGTGTGTCAGGGATGTGTGCTGGCACCCCTCCTATTCTTGTGCTTATACATAAACAGTCTTTACAAGCACCTGTTAGGGTCTTTGCCTGATTTCCCAAAGTTGGGTGGTCAGCCCTACCAGTTTTGGTGTATGCAGATAATTCCATTCTGATGCCCTGAACTCCAAGGGCACTGCAAACTCTCATTACGGAATATGCCACCTTCATGGAGGGCATGGACTTGGTAAACGCAGCCAAGTCAGCAGTAATGCCCTGCTGGAAGGGGAGACGAAGAATCAGTTTCATGGCTATGTAATGTAGGACCATTGTTATCCCCAGGGTGGACCGCTTTGATTATTTGGGCATTAGATTTTCTGCCAACCTGGGCGCCATGGCACATTTCAATAAACAGGGCCTGCATTTTAAGCAGGCGCTGGGTGGGGTCTCCAGGCAATGTCCTTGTTCAAAGCAACACCGATAACCCCCTTGCTCCAGTTGTAGAAGAGAAAATCAGCTTCGGTTGCCAAATTTTGGATGGAGCTGTGGGGTAATTCCAATGTTAATTTAACTCAAGAAAAACCTGTTGGGGCTGCCAACTTCTGCTCCCAATTTTGGAGCTCTGATGGAATTGGGTTGTACTCCAATCAGTGATATGATCTCCCTGCATCCAGTATTACACTGGGTTAGGCTATGGGGTAATGACAGGGTGACCCTCACACATGACCTGATTACCTTCCTGATAGTCAAGGACCCGCATGGTAAGATCTCGTGGTTGGCTTACATCAGGAAAAAGCTGAGGGTGATAAATTGCACACATTTGTATCCACCCATTAGTGTGCTCACCAGAGGTGACATTAATCAATGGATTGCTTGTTTTGATGAGTTTGTGCACCTGGATAGAGAAAGCAGAGAAATTATGAAGCCAAAAAATCGAGGCCTGATGACTATCATGTCTCCGGGTGTTCAGTGTTATCTACTATGGGCAGAATTCCCGAAGGATCGTGTCCTTGTGTCTAGGGTGACATTTAACTGCATCCCCCTAAAGGCTGTGGTGGCAACATGGGCCGGAGGGATACAGATAGATCCTGTACAATTTGTAAAGCTTCTTATGAGGACCTGGCACATCTAATTCTATTTTGTCCTGCATATGCCAACCTGAGAAAACTATTCATACGACCACTATTAAGGGAATTGGGTGTTGTGCAATATGGGCATGCTCTAACCTATCTGCTATGGGCAAGCTTACCTCAAGTGAGCTGATAGTTACTTTTGTACTTAAAAATAGCCCCTTGCCACAGGAAACGACTGCCTGATATATCGCCCTGACAATGAGTTCCATTTAATATATCGATTAATGAACTGAATCCATAATCATTCTTGTTCGTTGTTCCTATTGTGGTTTTAAGATGGTATGTTTTTATGGTGTCATAATGGTATGTATTTTCTAACGGTTTTATGGATTATTTTTGACATGCAAATCTGAATAAACTTGATGATGATAAAAAAAGTTAAATCCTGTGGCTAAATGTTATTGTTGTATAGAATATAGTTCTGGCCCCCTGTTATGAATCAAAGTCAAACTATTGATTAGGGAAATAGAGCAGGACCAGATTGTAGTTAGCTATTGTAACTGAATGCATGGGGCCTCATTGCGAGTCCGGCGGCAATCTGCCGTTTTTTCCAGCTCGGTTTCCACCGGACTGGTATTACTATTCCGCCTCCGTGACTCCCGGAATTACTAGGGCATTACGACCCTGGTGTCCCGGGAATTCCGGAGGCGGAATTCGGTAAATCCCCATTCCTATTGAGTCCCATAGGACTCAATGGGAATGGGGAAGTGGAAACACCAGCACCATCTTGTGATGGTGCTGGTGTTTCCACGTCCACCTGCAGGCGGGCGGTGTTAAACCCGCCAGATCAGACCTGGTGGGAATGCCACCTCCCGCCTGCAGGGCTCGAGATCAGGCGGTCCGGAAATAACAGTGGCGGAGGGTTTACCGCCACTGTTATTTCCGGACCGCCCGACTCATAATGAGGCCCATTGTCTTTTGTTGCCATATCAAATACTAGTTGTAGGGAACATTTCTTACATTTGTTGGTGAGCAGGACAAGATTAGATTCAGCGTTTGTAACTTAGTATGTTTTCTTAAAGTTGTCATACCAAATACCAGTTGAATAGAATATGTCTTAAATGTTTTTTTATAGGCAAGAGGATCTTATTTTCAGTGGCTGTAAATAAGGGTGTTGTTTAATGGGTGATATTCCACATACCAGTTGCACAGAAAACATCTTAGCTTTCTTATGAGGCAGGAGGGTATTACATTCTGCGGCTGCAGATCAGTGCACCAGCAGAGAACATGTATTATATTTCTGTGTAGGCATGGGGAGGATGTATCATTTGGCTGCAATCTCTGTGTCAGGCTTCAATGGCATGGCAAAGTGCTAGTTATTTGTAGTTTCAGAGAAATGTATTACGTCTGTTTGTAGGCAGGCGGAGTTTTTGTTTAGTGACATTAACTCTGCGATGTATTTTTAATTGCTATACCAAAACTAGTTGCAGAGAAAAAGTATTATATGTTTTTTTCCAGGATGAGATTGTAAGTAGTGGCTGCATATCAGTGCACCAGCATTCATTGGCCAGACAAAATACTAGTTATTAATTGCTGAGGGAACAATATTGTACTTCTAGGTAGGCAAGAGGAGTTATGTTCAGTGGCTTTACCCGAGTCTGGAACAAGCCATCTTCTTGTGGCTCTGGAAAAGTGACTGTTTTGAAAAACAATTCAAAACAGTTACTTCTTCAGTGCACGTAAATTTGTCAGAGGAAGAGGGTGGCATGAAGAGAAGATCCAACCCATTGTATCTAGGGAGGAAAGTTGAGCAGAGTTACAGATTGTCACCATAGAAAAATCAGGAGGATTGAGTGGCGAGATACAGGTTGTGTAGAATGTTCCTATTTCTCTCCACCTGTAACCTGTGTTGAGGGGAAATGATCACTGACGACTTTGGTGGATTGTTGAACATTTGATTAGTAGAAAGCAGTAACAACATGAACCCAACAGCCACTAAAGACACCAAATTCTGAGCCTCCTCTTCCCTCTGAGTCCTGTGCCTTTATACCCAACAGGACCCATGCTTTCTAATGGAAGGTGGGGTCCCAACTGGTCAAGGTTGGGTACTAAATTCATCCTGTTAGCAAAGACGAAAGCCTTATTATATCAGCCTTTGATGCCAGCTGCACTCTTTCATGTAAGTTTTATCAGTGGGGTCACACTGTCGTAACTTAGTCAAGGTGCCCACATGCGTTAAATATTCCCACATGCTTTGAGGCAAGCGAGAGTGTAAGCAATATGATGACTTCCTCTACCCTGTGTCGCTTTTCTTATGAAAGCGAGAGCCTAGATCATGCTTGCATATGCCAAAAGGTAAACATGTCAAAAGCGAGAGATGAGAAAGTGAGCACTGCAACAAGCTAACCAACTGTCTTCCATTGCAAAGACATGCATAGTACATCCTACAGTGTCCTCCTTGCATAAGCAAGAAACACTGTTTAAAAGTGGTAGGTTATGCGATGGTACTACTACCCCCCTCTTTGGATACACCACATGAACCCACGAGTGGACGCTTCCTGCTGGAGGGGATGCGCCCAACCTGGCTCCTACTTCCATATGTGGTGGGCCTGCCCAAAGATCCGGCAATTCTGGGAACAGTGCCTGTTAACTATCGAACAGATTACCAGGATTTCACTCCCATTGGAACCCGAAACCGTCCTACTGGGGGTCCCGACCCCAGGGGTCTACCCCCGCTCCAGCAATAGAGCAAAACTATTAACTCAATGCCTCCTCGCAGGCAAAATGGTGCTGGCCCGCTTCTGGAAATCCCCGGATGGCCCCTGTATGGCTCACTGGTGGGGAAAACTTTGGGACATCCTGATCGCGGAAAAGGTATTGGATTGTGACCAGTGATTCCCCGCATTTAAACCAATCAATACCCGATGGGCCCTGAAGGACCAAGAGACCACCTGAATGGGATGGGCAGCAGACAGATCCGCGGAACAATGGTCTGGGGGGGGATGGAAACCAGAGGGCGGAAGGGGGGGAGTATGAGCTAAAGGAAACTGTTAAAAAACGAGTAAAATCGCTGTGCAATGCTATGTGTAAATTGTCCTACCTTGGTTTAAGATAAACATTTTAAAAAAAAATAAGTGGTAGGTTACAGGTTCTCACTTTTGTCTTCACTGTTGGATGTCGTGGGGATGGGTCAGTGGTTACTGAAAGCTAGCCTGGGTGACAGACTAGTCAGGTCATGCTTCCTTTCCATTTGGTTGTGCAGTGCTGAACCCCCTTTCATTTGTGTTTTACACAAGTTGCATAGGACAGTGTCTTCCAGACTCCTCAATTTCTCCCTATCCGGAAACCTAAAGTACTCCTAAAGCCATGATGAGGCGGGTACTGTTGCAGCCTGTCATTTACCCATGTGCAGTGATGTCGATTCACCAAAATGCCAGGGGTAGCAAAAGTGATATCACACACCTGATGACATTACCTTTGACCTGGATGGCATCAGTTCCTCTTTAACCCTGCTGACATCACCAGAAGTGGCGTGCAGGCATAAAACAAAGTATATACATGTAAAATGTTTTAAATACCAAATAGGTACTAAATCAGTCAAGAATATATACTGTTTTGTGGGCGATTAGTTAATTACATAAACCTTAAGCACATTTATCAACAAAAACAGAGACAGAACATAAATATACAGAACCATAATTGCCTAGTACCTAGTGCAAAATCAAACACATAAACATATTTACGCAGCTCAACAAATTAATACAGTTAATTACCCACGTATACACATTAATGGGATACTCGTCCATATTCATTATTTTAAAACGGGACAGATAGTTCATATGTCTCCTATGTTTTGCAATAAAATGCATACATCATTTGCATTAAAACCATCCATTCACTATTCCCATCTTATCTTTCCTACCGCAGAAGAGCACTAGATTATATATGGCGACCCTTGTTTACCATTTCCATGGCTACCTTCCAGACATTAAATGCTGCACCAGCCACTGCCACCGAGGTGGCACCTATCAGGGTGCTCCATAATTGATAATTTTCTATGTCGGGCAAGTGCCTCATTAGTTACTCTCTCTGTATACGATATTTTCAACCATCCTCCAATATATACGCATGTGGGCAGTATATTAAAATGCATGTAACAAATAAATCACAGATCTTTAGTACAGATTTTTGTTTTAAGTACAGGGCTTATTTAAGGAGAAGCTTTGCTTGCGGTATTCATGGTATCTCTTTTTCCCATTCAAATATGCTATGGCAGTAGATCTCTCCCAAACTGATATTTTACTCTTAAGCCATTTCCATACATTAGGATCTAGCTGATCTACAGCTATTTCAAGGGAAGTTCCCACTTTTAGATCTATATTGTAGAAGTGGTTCCCAGCAATTTTTCTCACGGTATTTAGGAAATGGTTCAGACAAGTGCTGTGATACCTTCCAAACATCAGTGAGTCAAATGTTTTGCCTTCTCTTTGTGCCATGATAAATGAAAGGTAAAGTTTACTACGCTTGATATTCAAACACCCAATTTGCATGGCCTCTACTGGAACATCCATCCTAGCATGGATCTAAGTATTTTCCCTTCCAATGCTTCCAGCTAATTAACATGCTGTTCTGCCAGGAGCTCTAGTCTATACATTATTCCAGGGATTATGCTAGATGTATATACAGCAGGCAGGTCCGCCATATTATCTCCATCCCATTTCTTAGCAAATATTTCAATCAAGAATATTTTAGATACCAATCACATTATAACAGCGGTGCTGCCTTCAAGGCAACAAAGCAGTTGCAACCCCTAGTGACCCCCAAATGGCATCCCTGTGCATGTAGCTGCCATGGTCCCCCTGTAAGAGCAGAAATGGGTGTAGATGGCTTAGCAAAGTCCACCTCCACAGACACCTGCTGAGGTACCACCTCTATCTCTGCCACTTCTTGCTTTTCCATCTCCTCCTCCTCCATCACATGTGCTATCTGGATCTGAGTAGTCCAACACCTCTTCTGTACCCTGCTCCATCTTCTCTCCAACTTTAAAGCTATTATGTCATTTCCAAGCAATTTTTCAAGTGGATATGTGACTACAATACCTCTCTTCTGCATCAACCCAAGTATTAATTGTCACATATATAACACCTTAGGCAAGATGCCTTCTTGCAAAGGCCTTGCTT
Organism: Ambystoma mexicanum; assembly: GCF_040938575.1. NCBI lineage: Eukaryota > Metazoa > Chordata > Amphibia > Caudata > Ambystomatidae > Ambystoma > Ambystoma mexicanum. The sequence goes on along the minus strand of NC_090933.1, from coordinate 653,797,045 downwards.
CCTTCACTTCCCCCTTCACTGTCTATCTTGTGACAGCTTTTATATTGCTGTCTTGTTGGCATTGCCATCTCACTCAGCTGAACTCTTTTCCCTGTGACAGTGGGAAACCCTCAATCAGCCCAGCCACCTTGCCTCTTCCTCAGCGCTGCCTCCTTGCCTCTTCCTTAGCCATATCCAAAGGGTTCTCCCACTTCAAGCAACACCTGCCTGAGCTGTGGGTGCCTTCACCTACAATGCGGGTATGTAAATTAGCCCAAATGCAAGCCTTTCACCCAGAAAGCTGTCGTTGTCTTTATTGACATTACTATGTTATACATAGCTTAATAGCAACATACATTGTTCAAGGCTGCAGATAACTGCATATCTGGTTTCACCATTTTCAGGGATCATCAATGCAGTATAGTCAGACAGTCTTATGGTTGGAGAATTCGGGCAGTGTGGAGCAAACGCTAGCACATGTACCTTTTTTTATTTGGAAAAAAGTGAAAAAGCATGTCTCTTTTTCCACTCTCTAGGTTGTCAGTCAATGGCTGTACAAAGTAACACAGAGGAAAGGATACAAGCAGGAATGTTTAAATGGCTGCAGAGATTTTGCTCACTTCTGCATTAAGAAGTCTTTTTTTTGTTTTACAAAGGTGAAAACAGATCTTGGTTTAATGCATAGAAACCCAGCTCTATGAGCATCCAATTACAGTCATCCAAGTAATAACATATTCATTTAATTTCCATAAATATGAAGCATACTAGTTGCAACTTATTTTTTACAGAGAAAACAAGTATTTGTATAAATACAGAAGAAATGACAACATATGAAATATGTATAAACGCAGACAAATGTTGAAAAAAGAATTAGCATAAAAGTGAAATCCATAAATATAATCTACTGTCAAAAAACATCACCAACGACAGCCTTGGAAAACTCAGAAGAAGAAAATGAAAGTAATTAGGTCCTTGTATAGGGCTCCAGGACCTCCTAGACCACACTGTATATTTCCGGGTTATACTGTATCTCAGATTTGCCCACCAAAAAGAACTGTTTCTAACCGGATCTGTATGTGAGTACAGGCACCCATAGTGGCTGCCTGTGGGTCCCCGTGGTATCTCACAGTCACGGCCAGTATGAAACTGTGTGTTCAGCAAGGTACATATTCAGGCTCGACCCCCCCAAAAAGTTGGGCTGATTTTCAGCAAGCCAATCTCAACACAAACCAGGTACAGTGCACACAAGTAGATCCCCAAAGAAATTTCAAATTCAAGTAATTCAACTTGCATAAGATGTCATAGCAGGCTGAAGTGAGCAAAGATCAGGGGAAACCGACAAGCGAATCACGGGCAAATACACTGTAAACCATACTATGTGCAACTTCATTGAGTCTGTCTTGATTGAATCTCTTCACAAGACACTCGGTGAAGCAACTCTGCTTGAAATACATCTCAAATGGAAGGTCTGTGGCCTGCATATGTCTACTTTGAAGGGCTTCTTTCCAAACAGGGTGTCAATGGTCTCCTTTGTAAATGAAGCATTCCCAGTGCTAAATTAACAAAACAAGAAAAAGCACATTTACTGACTAACAGTAGTAGGCGCACGTGCCAATAGACTATCACTACATAGCAGATGCTAAACATAATCTTCAATTTTGTGTTTGTTACAGTAGACAGTTCAAATATTGTTATTTACTGCCCTTCTTCTTTTCAGAGTGACATGATAGCCTGTCCTATTTCAATGCAATCTGTGTTAATTTGTGTAACACACACTCTACGTGTTTGTCTCTTTCACAAATGCAAAATATATATTTTACCATTCAATTTTATTTAGATGCATCAAAGTATTATTTGATCAATGAGTTTGAGCTCAAACTATAACCATCAATCAAAGATGTTAGCCTGCACTGAGGTTACTTCTATTTTGTTTGCAACAGAATCCTGTTTGATGCACTGGTGATGCTGCCAAATTTGCCTCTAACGAGGATGAATCAATGCAGAATCAACAGCGTTAAGGTCCCAGTAGGCCCCTGGAGGACACTGGACCTGTGGCAACAGGAACCACACTAAGCATATGCTGCAGACAGGTGCTCTTGGCTCACTACCCTATGCATGGAACCCACTCAGGGAGTGTCTGGAAACCAGGGGACCTGCCAGACAATACAGAAGCCCAACATAAACAGATCAACCTGTCATAACCTCTCTCAAGGGTGGTCATATCATCTGCTGACAGACTCCAGAGTCAAAGAAATAGCCCAACAAAGGTGAATGACAATATTGGCCAACTGGGATGATTAAGGAAGGACACTCATGTCCAACTAGAGCAATATGATTGGGTTTGATAAACTTAATAATGTGTAGCATGCTCATGTATCGCTGTGACTTAATGTTATCCCTTTATATCATTATACTCCTTGTAGTTTGCACAACCAGAGTTTAACTTGCGAATGTTTATTTTTATTTTTATTTGATGTCTCTTTTTTTTATAATAGTACACTATGTGGCAGGATATACAGTTCCCTAGATGCAATTGAGAAAGTTGTTCTGTTGATTGAATGATCTTGTTGAACTGGGAACGGTTGATATAAGAGCGAATTTGGGTGTAATATCTCATTAACCTGGCTCCCTAGGAGATAGGGCAGTCTGCATTTTCCAACTTTGACAGATAGCAGGATTCTAGGTGGGATGTAGGTTGCTTTACATAGTTTAGGTAGATGGGGTTTACATTTTATTTTAATATTATGAAAACCATAAATTCTATGGCCCTTCGGAGCTTGCTAGTTTTTATGTTGTTATATTTCTTTTCTCCTTACTTGGATTTCCTTTTTTCGGCTCAGGTTACCCAATGAAGTGCAATACTTTTGGAATTGTCTGCTCTATGAATTCTACGACATTTGTAAGGACTGTGGTAAGGGTACATAGTCTCCAGATCTCATCAAATTGGAAATTAACAAATTGTCACTTAATATAATTGTCTTGATGAACATTACTGGATAAAGCACCTCTATAAAGAGCACACACCTTTATTGAGCCACCATACATCCTCACAATAGCATTTGGCTTTGGAACAGATATCAAATGTGATGTGTCTTGGCTGAGAGAACTGGCTTTGAGTCCAACCTGGATGTCTTTTAATGATTATGCTTTTGAATTGATGAAGATGTAATCCAGTTGAATAGAAGATTCATATTCTTTTTTACACTTTTTAAGATGATGATAAAGGATAGGAAGTACTTTGGTTTAGCTGAAATCCACCAGAGCAACCTCACTGCAGAACTACTACCAACTGACAGTCTTGGAACCCTCAGCTGCTCTAGTGTTCTACTCTTACATCAAAAAGTAAGCTATCCATCAAAAAGTAAGCTATCCACACATGTAAATGCTATGTATAGCCCATACAAAGCTCATGAAACTCAAGAAAATAAATCATATCATGCTAAAACACCAAACATAAACAATAAATCATAATGTTTAAACTAAAACAATTATAATGCAGCCAGTATGAGAATGACATAACAATTATAGCTTAATGACTGATATACAAAAGAGAAGCAAATATGATTTTCTTTTCCAAAGACGAGTGGGGAAACTTTTAAAAAAGGTCAATATTCCAAAATTACTGGAATCAGTTAAGGCCAAGAAAGGTTAGATAAAGAAATAAGTCAGAAACAAGTAGATGTTAACAAAAATCTGCAGAGATGGCAGACGAGACTCAGGAAATTAATTCCCTCCCCACTTCTAAGGCACGTTGTCCAGATGGCCTACCTTCCCAAATTTAGAAACAAATACATTAAAAAGTTGGATACCCTTATGACCAAATTGTTCAGTAGTTTTAAGGACACTAACATTAAGTAGTTGTTGTCACTCATATTAAAGCTTGACAAAGATACCCAACTTATCATCTCTATCACCCAATTGTGATATTGAATTATAATAACATTGAAGGCCTAAAAGGTCTACCGTTGTCCTCCCTTGTGCCCCTGAGAAGTGTGCTACACAGGGCCAGATCATCCCGGCCCTCTTCGACCTTCACTGGCTCCCACTGCATGTACAAATCACCTTGACGTCTTGCTGCATCATCAATAAAGCAGTCACATTCAAGTCACCCAGCTACCTCACAGAAAAACTCAACATCTGCTGTGGACAGCGCACCACCAGAAGCCAGGACATATGCAGACTTGAAATCCACTGCTGCACAAAGGAAAAGACCAGAAAACAAGCCTTGTCTGCCTAGACCCAGAGACTATGGAACCTCCTCCCTGTCAGCATCAGACTCGCCCTCACGCGCCTGCAATTCAGAAAAGAAGTCTCAAGGAGTCTCTCCTCCTCAACTCCTAGGCCATCACGTAGCCACCATTCCCCCTGACTCGCTAAATGACGTCTGCCAGTTTCATCCGTGCCACCCGGTATGGCTGCAAACCTGCTCTGTGTCCCTCTGTATCCTACGGCATGCTGTATATATGTTCTGTTATATACCTCTGTAGAGCACTCCATTGTTTCTCGAAGCTAGGTCAGCACTCAATTGGTACCATATAATAATAATAATAATAATAATAATAATAATAATAATAATAATAATAATAATAATAATAAAATGGGGGCACTCTTCCGTGAAATCCAAAATGGAGGCTCCTTTCTAGAGCTCCAGCATCCCAGCGCGACCAATGGCTCATAATCGCTCCTAAATATACCTGCTATATACACGGTCGCAGGGATTGCTTAAAGTGCAGTTAGCATTGAAATCTGATGATGAACAGGTGAAGGTGCCCCTGAGATGAGCACTGGATGACCGCAGCTGCAGCACGTCACAGAGTCCATAGAGAAAAATGGTGGCTGCCATTTGTGCAGTGCTTCTTTAATCTCCCCGGCAAGGTGTTGCGCTACTACACCATCAGCGGGACAGAGCACACAGCAGAGCATGAATCCACAGCAGCAGGGAGCGGGAGATCACCAATCTGCCTCCGACACTATCCGCCGTGACAGGGGAGTCCATGGCAGATGGGACTGTGCGGTTGGAACATCAAGATAGGGCTAGTTGGTAGAGGAGTGACGATGATACCTGAGCCAGATGGCTGCCTTGCAACACCTTGCAACACTGCTGAACTGCATAGCCACGGTGGAGTTCTGCCACTTGAGATGTGCCGATTTACATCCGTGTCCTAATGCCGTGGTGGTGGGAGAAGGCTGGGGGACCCTGCACTCTCTGGCTCTCAGGGCTGTGTGGCATAGTGATATCAGAGGGATTGCCCGTTGCTCCAAGGAGATGAAGAGAGACACCTGGGGAGCTGCTGCTTGACTTTCCCGGTGCTTTGCAGAATGCATTTAAAGTTTCACAGTGGATTGCTTGTCCTCAAGAAACACTGCACTAAGTCTCTAAGTCTGTCGATATGACAAAAGGCAATACAAAGAACAGTGCTCTATGAACCTATATGCTAAGGCGACCCCGAAGATTTCTGACACTGCAGGATCAACCACAGCTATGGACACCACTGCTGCAACCACCGACGTCACCGAAATGAAGTGAATGATGGCCCATATGCAGAAGGGGTTCTCAGCGGTAAATAGCAAGCTGGACAACATCACAAGCACAATTGGTCCCTTAAGTCATGCCTGGAGAAAACTGATGAGAGGCTAACAGAGGCTGAGGCAAGAGTGGGCATGGTCGCAGATGACATATCTACTTTAAAGACTGAGTTGGTGACACTATCAAAACAGGTCCAAATGGTAAGAAAAAAGAACAACAAGATTAAATCGTGGTGACACCGCAATATAATTTTGATTATCGATGTGCCTGAAAATAATATAGAAACATCACTGGAAATATTCATCAAAGACATCCTCCTCTCCCTTCTGGGCAACCCCAAGCTCTTGCCACAGTTAGCAGTGGAGCGTGCCTATAGATCCTTTTCACCTAAGCCCAGACCGTGAGCACCACTGTGTCCGATAATAACACTAAATCCTTAAATATTGGGACCGGGATGCCATCCTTTGAGCCACCTGAGAGCAGGGGGACCTCATTTTGGCTTCAAACAAGCTACATATTTACCCAGACTTCTCTCTGGTGGTGCAGCAGGAGAGGAAATTGTGTTTGGAAGTTAAGAAGAGATTGCGCGTGAAAGGCCTGAAATATGCTATGCTACCTCGATTCCAACATCCCCTGTCTCCTCGTCTTACTTGATCTCTCTTCTGCCTTTGACACAGTCAACCATGCCATCCCGCTCAACCGTCTCCATGATAAACTGGGTATCACCGATCAGGCCCTGGTTTGGCTGACTTCTTTTCTCTCTGATTGCCTCCTCCCAGATCCAACTTGGGTCCTTCCTCTCCTCTATCTCTGTCTCTACCTGGGGTGTTCCCCAGGGGTCTAACCTCTCTCCGTGGCTGTTCAACCAATACCTGGCACTTCTTGCCCACCCCATTGCTGCTCTCTGACCCAACTTTCAGTGCTATGCGGATGACACTCAGCTCATTTTCAGATTCTCTTCCACCACCTCTTCTCCTTCTCTCATTTCTGACTGCCTGTCTGCTATCCAGGAGTGGTGTGCCACCAATGATCTCTGCCTTAATGCCAGTAAGACTGAGATTCTCCTCATCAGCACACCTGTTCCCTCCTTTCCTGTCACTTTCTGGCTGGCATCTCTTGGCCCTCTGCCTGCTCCCACCTGTGAGGCTTAAAACCTCAGGGTCATCTTCGACTCCACACTCTCACATCTCTGACATCTCTAACAAGTCACACTACCAGCTGCACCTCCTCAGAGGTAGTATTCCTTTGCTCTCCTTCCCCCAGAAGCTCACTGTCTCCAGAGCTCTAGTTCTCTCTAGGCTGGACTACTGTAACAGCCTATTTACACGGCCACGGTAGTGGCCGTGTAGTTATGGTTAAGTTGCTGTTTCCATAGGAAGAGCACTTCTTGGGTGGCTTATAACTCCGCTCCCCCTGGACGAATCCTCACCAAACTTTGCAAAAAAAGTATATCGGCACTCTGAATTTTATTTTATTAAAGGTCTGTTATGTTTGGTCCAGGGGGGGAAAGTTACAGGGGGGGTTCCAAAATGTCTTTTTTTCCCATAGACTGAATGGGAGAAAAACTTTGCGCACGGCTACAGGTCAAACCGCTGGACGGATTTTCACAAAAATTTGCGGCAGGTATAGGGGCTTGGTCCAGAAAGCGTGCTTTTGTACATTTGGTGACAATCGGTGCAGTATTTTTCTTTAAAATTACCAAAAAGTATGTCTCAAAAAATGTGTGATATCTATGTCTGCTCCGCGGTCACACTTCCCTGTTCGCTCAGCGGACAAGATACTGATTGGCTAATGGGCTCGCGTCATGACCGCGGACACGCGACATCTCTGCCGATTGGCTGCTGTGAGACTTGTTCTGCGTCAGATTGTTTGGCTGCGCCCGACATCTTGAATCCGCCGATAGCAGAGCAACAACCAGCATACACATGCTATATTTATAAAACTCTTTTGCTGTGTCACAGAGTGTTGGGACAGGGTCAGACAGTAAGACATGGGTGATCAATGCATTTGTTCTTCACAATGTATTTTCTATGGCCACCTTGTACGCACAGAAAATGAGGGGTGTAATAACGGTAGTATTTCAGTCCATGCAGTGCACAGGAAACTTTTTACTGTTGTAAGGAGACGCGCAGTGGTAGCGAACATTGGAAACATGCCATAATTGCAATACTTTTTTCCTATATGCATTATTATATTCATTCGTACGCCGCCATGGGTGTGACATGCCAAAGGCCATGCTCCCAAAACCAAAAACAAAGAGGTGATGGCTGGAAGGTTTAGAATTAATCTTAACCACTGGCATTGCTCTGGGCAACCCTCCAGACCACCGTTCTTCGCCTGCCACGCCATTACAGAAGGGGAAAGACCATATGCAAATCAGGCTTGGTCCCACCCCAAAAGGGGCAGTCCAGCCCGAACTGCTAGGTCACATCCCTTCTGCACAAGACCACAAGCATCCCCAAACATGTTTCGGCCTTGTTGGGCCTCATCAGTGAGGAGTAGCTTGGGTCTCTAGGCCCAGCAGGCACGGGACCCACGTCTTAGCATACCCGTCCCACTCGGGGTGACAAAGCAAAAACAAAGAGGTGATGGCTGGAAGGTTTAGAATTAATCTTAACCACTCACATTGCTCTGGGCAACTCTCCAGACCATCGTTCTTCGCCTACCAAGCCATTACAGTAGGGGAACGACCATATGCAAATCAGGCTTGGTCCCACCCCAAAAGGGGCAGTCCAGCCCGAACTGCTAGGTCACATCCCTTCAGCACGAGACCACAAGCATCCCCAAACATGTTTCGGCCTTGTTGGGCCTCATCAGTGAGGAGTATCTTGGGTCTCTAGGCCCAGCAGGCATGGGACCCACGTCTGGGCATACCCGTCCCACTCGGGGTGACAAAGCAAAAACAAAGAGGTGATGGCTGGAAGGTTTAGAATTAATCTTAACCACTGGCATTGCTCTGGGCAACCCTCCAGACCATCGTTCTTCGCGTGCCAAGCCAATACAGAAGGGGAAAGACAATATGCAAATCAGGCTTGGTCCCACCCCAAAAGGGGCAGTCCAGCCCGAACTGCTAGGTCACATCCCTTCTGCACGAGACCACAAGCATCCCCAAACATGTTTCGGCCTTTTTGGGCCTCATCAGTGAGGAGTAGCTTGGGTCTTATATGCCGCAATGGATGTCATATGGTATGGTAGTAGTGGCCAATATGCACAGTATTTGAACAAAGCAATAAGAACTGGAGTTGTAACCAACTGTGCATTTTACACACTGTACACCCATACATTGATAATTCTATGACTTCAAACTCACGTCTGTAGCCTGTGGCTACAAAGTACTGCAACATATCACAGCTATTGATACACTTGTACTAAGCAACATCATTAAGATGGTTGTGGGGAGGGCCTAGCAACTTTGTATAAAGTGAAGTGAGAAGTCACAATGGTTCCGATATGCTGTGGTGTTTCTGGCCAGGACCCACAGTCTTGACTGCATGCCCAAAGGCCATGCACCCAAGACTGAAGTAATAAGCAGTGGAGTTATAAGTGAATATGGGAGTGGTGTAATGTGCTAGTTGTGTGCACGCCGTAATGTCTTGGCTGCATGGCTGCAGACGATGGTCCCAACAGTAAATTTATAAGTAGCTAATTTACAAGGACCATGGTTTCGACATGTAGCAATGGTTGTGACTAGGAAGTATACTCTATGTACTTTGGTCGTAAGGCGTAGGTCATACATTACACGCTGTAGATGCAAGGGCCAGCCTCCAGGCACTGCAGCATATTACTACCATAGATTAGACGTGTAGATTCGCATGTGTAGAAAATGACTGCCAATACACTTACTCCTTACTCTGTTCAGAATCCACATATACTTTTTAAATGCTTTTCGTACTTGGCAGAAGTATCCCTTTTTTAATTTCTGTGATAAAAGAAAAAGGTATGTTAGTCTTTGCATTTTATAAAAACTTACTACATTGCATAATAGACAGTTTACCTTTTTTTTACCCTCATATTTAGTTTACAAACCAGTGTACTGTGCATTGTGCTCAGTTTCTGTGTTTGCTTTTCTAATCCTTGGGTCTGGGGAAAAAAATCCTTGTTGGATTAACTTCTTTTGCTATGGTACTAACTACTTCCTTGTTTCCTTTGAGTGGTTCCTTCATCTTTCTGATTAATGTTATGTTTGTTGCATTCCTGCCGATTTTTAACAACAGTTACATACCTGTAGGCGTATTGTACCTGTGCATTTGTTCCAACAGATCTGTGATATTCATTTATTTGTGTCGTTGTTATATACTGTTTCCTTTTTCTTTCTGATTAATGTTATGTTTGTTGCCTTGCTTCCGATTTTTAACAACAGTTAGATACCTGTAGGCGTATTCTAACTGTGCATTTGTTCCTACAAATCTGTGATATCCATTTATTTGTGTCATTGTTATATCCTCTTGGGCAGTTAGATACCTATTGGCGTATTCTAACTGTTTGTAGTCTTTCACATAATTTTTGCCAATCTTGAAGTACACATTATTTATTAATTTTTGGCTTTAAGAAGAATAAATACACATTTCTAAAGATTAGCTGGCAATCTATGCTTTAGAGTAATGGTGCTATCATTACATTCGAACCATCCACATATCTTTTTAATGTCTGCAGTGTAGTGACCTGCATTGGTTGTAGTTCCTGCATGGTAGATTATACCTATTGTTGTAAAGGTTTTCTTTCCAAGTGACACTTGACCGTGTGTGAATCCAGTCAGTCAGTTTGCAGTTGTTTTGGTACCATCTGCATTATAACGTATTATGTAGGCACTATTTGATTGTATCAGTAAGGTGGAGCGATTGTCTGAATTGCAAATAGTACATAATCTGCCATGGTTTGCATTCTGTAGAAGTTGCTGAAATGGAATGCTTTCACAATTTGGTGTGGAAACATACACAAATCGCTCATTTGGGATTTCTTCCTGTATCACTTTGCTACAGAGAGTGCATGTATGTTTCCACATGTACTAAATCTGGAAGATTTCATTTACTGGTATGCTTTTGTTTTCCAATACTAATAGTAAGTACATTAGAAATTCTTGTGGATCTTCTTGTGAGTTCAGAGTGAATCTCACCATTCCAGCACAGTCATCCAATTCTTGCCGTATTCCATGAACACTGTATGTGTTGTCAGGATTGCTTGTTGCATTTCTATGAAGCATTAACATTTGCAAACACAATTGGTCTGTACTGTGCAGGTAAATATTGTTAATTGATGGAAATTCAAATAGAATATTCATTGCTACATTTGCATAGCAACTTACCCCACTTTCATTTGCAAATTTGAATGGACCAGCTAGTTCTGTATCTGAGTGCATTTTTCTGAATTTCTGTTCCTTCTTTGCCGAAGGGCCTGGTTTACATGCCCTAATAGGTTGTTCTTTGTTTGTGGTAATTGCTGAAACTTTTGCTTCTTTTCTTTTCTTTGAGGAATTTGCTGTTGGATTCTGTTGCATTTCTGTTTCATTTAGTTTTCTTTTACCACATTTTACTTTATCTGGAACAGGATATTGTTTCAGATGAGGGGTGTACAGTGAACACAGTCTATTGTATTCTAGAATGCAAGGAATATCAGCTTTCACTTTACTTGCATCAAAGTTCATTAACAATAGACCGTCAAGTATACGTAAGCTTGATAATGCTACATAGCTCAAGCCATCCTTAAAGACTGTGTTTCCTATATTTATCAATGCTTTGTCTGGGGTAAGACCTTGGGATTTATGAATGGTAACTGCATATGCAAGAGTTAGAGAAAATTGCTCTCTACGTACATACATGTCTTTGAAGAGAAGGAATCGAGCAATTGAGCGCCCTATCCTTTTCACTTCTGAAACTTTATCAAAGCAAATATTGACAAACAGAATGTTGCTGTCATGAAAGCCAACAACTGTACCTAGTGCTCCATTAACTAGCCCTTGCTCGACGTCAAGGTTACGTTTAAGCATTACTCTACAATTTAAGGATAATTTTAATATTTTTTCCAACCCAGCTGTGTTGGAGATTGAATTTTCTAAACTATTTAGTCTTTTGTGGCTTGCTCATACATGGGTACTCTCATACCATGTACGTCTAGTTTGTCTGTGGCGCTAAGTTCCATTATTGGTTGCATTTCTTTATTGAATTTGAAACAGCTTGCAAGAGTTGGCATTAAGGCCATACAATTGACATTTTTGTGCCCTATTTGTTCCATAACATCAGTTGCACATGCATTATCGCATAAAGTGCATGAATGTGCCGGTTTTTCAATACAACTTGTGCTTCTTGCGATAGTACACCAACTCTAATACTTTTTAAGATGTTGGCATAAGTGAGATCTGCAGATTGCCGCATGTTCTCAGTTAATTCTCTGTATGGAAATGTTGCCAAAGGTTGACATTACCTATGCTACCAACAGTTCTCTGGCAGAGTTTGTGGCCTAAGTTTCTAAAAATAGGTTCACCTCTCACTGGTGTCAATTGTAGAAGATCTCCGAAAACTATAATGTGTTTCCCTGCAAAGACTTCTTCGTTGTTACTTTTAAGTACTTCTTGCAATCTGAGGTGAATCAAAGCCAACATTAGGTTGGAGAACATGCTCACTTCATCTATTAGTAACATTTTCATTTGTTTTAATACTCTGCGTAATTCCATTGCAGCTTCTGCAGAAAGTTTGTAATAGTCTAATTTATTGTGATGATCTACTGGAAGCAGTAGTAATCGGTGTAAAGTGACACCACCTATGTTATAGGCAGCTAAACCTGTGGGGGCCGTTACAACAGCTGACAGTTTGTTGTTTGTCAATTGTTGAAGGAACTTGCTGATGATTTTGATTAAGAATGTTTTCCCTGATCCAGCTTCACCACTGACGTACAGCAGTATAGGTTTGTAATTTTGGCAGGTACATTTGTTATTTTCGTGTTGTACACCATGTACAATTTGTTTTGTTACGACTTCAAAAATGGTGCGCTGATCTTTGTTAAGTTTTGCTTGTTGTACATTTAAGTCTTCTGTATCTTCTTGATACTGCTACATGGTGTTTTCTACTTCTGCCATAGCTACTTCAGCCTCATTTGTATTAGTGGTTGTTCTAGTGGTTCTTGACTTCCTGTTACAGAAGTTTGACTACTGTCAGAAGAGTCCTTATCTAGTTGAACCTGAGGTTCTTCTTCCTGTTGCTGCTCATTGTGTAACATTGTTTTGTACTGCGTAAAGTTCATATCGGTGATAGCGCTTTCATTTGCTTTGAAAGCATCTTCATAGCAGTCATAGTTTTCTAGTTTGTCTTCCTCTTTTCTCCACAGTTTGAAAAGTTGTAACAGAGACATGTAATACAGTTCTTTCTCTTGAGGAGTTTTTAATTACAATTTTACATGATTAATTAAGCTTTGTTTGGAAAGTTTTACTAAGCTCCCTTCACAATCGGTCACTCTATTATCTACGTTTGCTTTCATCGGGTTTTACATTATTTTTGTATGCACAGTTTTGAGCTATGTGGTATAGACACATGCTTTCCAAAGTGCTACTCCTGTTCAGGTAGTATGTGTCCAGTAAATGTCTTGGCTGTTGGGATAATTTCTGCCAATTGTTTCTATGTCCTCATAAGATTTCAGCACTCTTTTTCTAGATTTTGCAGGACCAAGACATAGCCATTCTATGTTGTCTGATTTACGATACAAAGCAGTACCCGTTAAATGATCTGCTGCTTCATAGGCGCCACATTCTCTATGAAAGAGCATTTTTATGCCTAGGCTGTACACTTTCTGTGATAATGTTTTGTCTGATGCTAGGTCATCCCAGAGGTCTTGAAGCTCTGTTTTTTCTGCTTTTATTAAGTAGGCTATAACATGTCGTGCAACAGCAGTTGAATTGTCTGCAATGTACTGCACATCTATGTTTGCATTCCATAAGAGGGCAATGATTGCATTGTAATCATTGATATAGTTTGATTCTCCCCTTCTTTTTAAGTAATACTTGTTCTTAGTTGATTTACCTTTAACAGTATGTCGAACTGAAGACATGAAGTTGTTTACTACACCTGTTTCTGTAACTGGTCTAGGGAAACCAAAGCAGCATTTGGTATAGTATTTACCCTTGTTTTTGTATTTGCAGCGACAATATTTGCCACATTTGGGTCTTTGAAATTGTCAAATCTGCCCATGCAGTTGACTATGTGTCTGTTGTGAATGGATTTCACAAGTGACATATTTTTGGATAACTTCAAAACAGTGTTAACACTAGCGTGACCAAATTCCGATGCACCTTTGATCAATAACAGCATGTGAATATGTCGTGCTCCTCTCGATTGATATTCTTTTCTCCAAAAGAAGTGTTGCACTTCTCCAAGGGGAGGAACAGTTTTATTGCAAATAAAGTGTAGCATGGCAATGAAACGATGATGGAAATATCTAGACACATTAACTGGATCTAGAGAGCAAGGTTCTCCAGGTGTTAATATATCTATGTTGTTTTTGTTGCTGTTTGCTATGCGTAGGAATTCATGTAAATCTTCCCGTGCATATTCTGCACAACTTAGCGTAACAAACCAAGTCGGTGTTCCAAGGTTTCTGATCATACAACGCACGTCTCCGTGCCGTCAGACCCAGTATTCCTTTGTACCATGCATGTTTGCAAACAAATTTGTTATACTTGCTTGTAAAACCTTATCTTTTTCCTGTACTTTTTGTATTAACTGCGTAGCCGACATATTTTGAAAGTTTGTTCCAGATTTCAAAATGTGTGCAACTCTGTAGCATAGTGTTGCTAATTGACTTTCATAGAGTAGGTGGAATATGTATTCCACATTTTGTCTAAATCTGGGATCTTGCGAATACATTCGTAAAGAGTGGTATTCTGATGCTCCAGTTTGAGCGGGTCTATCATCGTATCTTCCACCTTTGCCAGTAGGAAATAGCAGTGGAAAAGCATGTGCTTCTCTACTTTTTTCCCATATACTCATTGGTGACCCTTTGGTTTGTCGCATTTGGTAAGTTTCTAGTGCATCATCTATGCTTTCATTGGAATGCAATGGATGAATTGTGTAATGGTCCAAAAGAGTGCATACTTTAGCAGGAAACAGAAGTTCGAATTGTCCAGTTTCTGATGGCTCTTCAATTATTTCAGTTCTTTCCCTTAAGCTTTCTTCAATAATGATTTCCTTGTAGTACTCGTTATTGTATTTTAGATATTGCAATGCTTGTCTAATTTTATGTAAATTCACCAGTTGTTGCCAAATTTTCTTGTCCTTTGTTGGTACAGCATTTACCAAGACTATTAAAGAATGCTCTATTGAACGTTGCACTCCTAGAGTGTGTACATTTTCCATTAGATCTAATGGCAAATAAACTACTTTGCCACGAATGCCTTTCACCAATTCAGAGGAAGGTAATTTTGCTGTTTTTGGATGAAGGCATATAATTGCTTGAAATAGGTGAACTGTTTGAATTATTATGCTCTCATAAAAATTGAGCTGTTGCAGGATTTTTGGTAGTGGGAACAATTCCAAATTATTTGTAATAGCACGTGAAGGAGTGTGGTTGTTGTCTAATTTTATAGTACAGTAACTGCAACATATTAGGCGTTCAGTTAGTTCATATTTGTTTTCTGCTAAAAGGTAGAGAGCTAATTAAAACCATTTAGAGTCTTCATTGTCTTCTATTTTGTATGCCATGTCTACATTTTTTGTGTTCCTTTTGTAAAACGTTCTGCGGCAACACTCACACACATGGTTTGGTACTTCAGCCGATGACCTTTTAAATGTTACTATTTCTTTTCTGTATGTGTGTAATAGAAGGTTGCTATGTGCAGAACTGTTGCTACTATGTTCTAAAATTATAGCATTTTGTAAGTGGCTTTCACTTCCAAAATACTTTCTCTGAATACGGTCAATTTCTTCTTGTAAGTATTTGGTGTACCATGCAGAAGAGTGTTATTTAAATTGCCTAATTCTGAAGCCGGATATTTTGCATAGTATATTTTATACACTAGATTTCTTACACTTGAATGATGTGTTGATATCCTTTTGATATCATGGAAGGTGCTTTTGCAAATAGGCCCAGAAATGCAGGCTAATGAATGTCCTTGTAGTCCTGTGTATTTGCGAACTGAACAAATATCCGTATTTTGCAGCACTTTCATTTTACTTTTGTCTTTACCTTTTACATACTGATTGAGGAACTGACGTAAAAATGTGAAAGCTTTGTTTGGAATCGCACACATTTGATGTGCACGGCCATTTGTATACTGGACGGTGTAGTTCTGCTGAATCGAGAAGTAATTCTGAGTTTACAGAGGATACTTTTGAAAGCAGTGTTTCTTGTTCCATGATGGTAGTATTGATTTTCTCATACACTCGTCCACTGCTATGGATGGTAATTGTGTATGTTTGATTTTGTTTGTATGCTTCTTCATTAAAATATGGTTCTGTGGTTGTTGTGTGACTCCATTCACCACCACAAACATTGCTGAGTCTCTTTTGTAGTTTGGTACTTAATTTTGTTAGTGCTTTCATCCTATTTAACACTAATATAAAACACTTTCTTTTCAGAAGGATTGCAATGTCCACGAGAGATTGTATGATTAACTTTCTACGGTAGGTTTTAAGGGGTGAGGATGATTTCGGTCCTCTTCTTAGTAGATTCTGAAGGACTCTGTGACGAAACATTTTTGATAAAATACTTTTTTTACTTTCTACAGAGTTGCTTTTTGGTAGGCATTCTTTATTGTCTGTTGAAAAAAAAAGGCATACTTTGGTCTGTTGTATAATGTATGTGCGCTATGAGCATGCATGTATGAGTCTGATGGGGAAGCTCTTTGTTATGGTGTGTGAATGTGCATTAGACTCTTGCAATGATTTGGTAAGGCTATTTTACTGTATGTATACAAGTACAATGTGCTTCAGATGAGACTACAAAGTGGGCTAGTGGTGACGAGAAGCATTATTAATAAACAAAATGCCATAAACTTGCAACAGCAACTACTTTTCTAAATCTAACCTTCTAAGGATTACGTACGTTATTTGAGTTCCAAACTGACAGGGATTTGTGAGCCATTCTACCTGTGTTTCTTTGTTCAATAAATGGATATTTGTAGGTAGAATGGTTCAAAAATCAATGTTTGCTTTGGTGCCCAAATTAAACAAATAACCCATGCAGCCTCTTTGAGGAGTAGTTACAATATAAAGGTAGTACTGTTCTTACTTTTTTTGCAAAATGACCAGGTTTCTTCGGGTATGTCATCTGCAGTGTAGATGCTGTTGATTTTCAGGAGAGTAGTTTTCACTGCGATTCAAAAAAACAAAATTAATTACTTTGTGTGTTTACAGCAGTGCTGATACTGCACACATTAACAGGCTAATTCATAGAATCCAGCGCACAAGTAGCGCACGCGGCTGGCGCACAGCGTGCGCCTGCGATAGTCTGCGCCAGGCACGTGCGCTAAAACAGATTTCCGCGCACAGCGTATTCATGGATTTCAAGCTCCCAAACCAGCCGTGGCGCAGAGAATCGCAGCGAGCCTGCAGCAGCGCCAGTAACGCCCCCAAGAACGCCCTCGCGCAAGGAAAAGCCATCAAAATCGCTAAATCATCGCTAAGGGCTGCGCTAACCCTGGACCACTTCACAGGGCAGGCAAACAAGGAAAGCAAAGCGGGCAATCTTCAAATCATGAGTACGCGGGAAGTACTACACGCGACTAGGCAGGGAACGTGAATTACAGGGGTACGCGGGAATCACCACACGCGAACAGCCAGGGTGCGTGTATTACAGGGGTACGCGTGAAGTAGAACACGCGATAGGCCAGGGAACGTGTATTACAGGGGTACGCGGGAATCACCAGACGCGAACAGCCAGGGTACGTGTATTACAGGGGTACGCGTGAAGTAGAACACGCGATAGGCCAGGGAACGTGTATTACAGGGGTACGCGGGAATCATCACACGCGAACAGCCAGGGTGCGTGTATTACAGGGGTAGCGGGAAGTCCAACACGCGATTGGCCAGGGTACGTGTATTACAGGGGTACGCGTGAAGTAGAACACGCGATAGGCCAGGGAACGTGTATTACAGGGGTACGCGGGAATTATCACACGCGAACAGCCAGGGTGCGTGTATCACAGGGGTAGCGGGAAGTCCAACACGCGATTGGCCAGGGTACGTGTATTACAGGGGTACGCGTGAAGTAGAACACGCGATAGGCCAGGGAACGTGTATGACAGGGGTACGCGGGAATTATCACACGCGAACAGCCAGGGTGCGTGTATTACAGGGGTAGCGGGAAGTTCAACACGCGATTGGCCAGGGAACGTGTATTACAGGGGGACGCGTGAAGTAGAACACGCGATAGGCCAGGGAACGTGTATCACAGGGGTACGCGGGAATTATCACACGCGAATAGGCTGGGTGGGCCCTCACAGGTGTACCCTGTACACCCTCCACGGCCCCTGCAGGCAGCCCACAAAACAGTGGACTACCCTGCACACCTGATCATGTCCCCCTGCACCCCCATCCACCAGGGGCACCCTCCACCAGGCCCCCACCCATGTCTCCCACCACCCCCACCCCCCAGCAGTGCAGGGGCACCTGCCATCAGGCCCCCACCCATGTCTCCCACCACCCCCACCCCCCATCCACCAGGGGCACCCTCCACCAGGCCCCCACCCATGTCTCCCACCACCCCCACCCACCAGCACTGTGGGGCACGTGGCCAGCAGGCAGTCAGGCAGCAGCAGATGGCAGGTGGGAGCGTGCTCAGGGCTCTGGGGGACTTTAATTTGGCCTCCTGGCCAGGAGCGTGGTCTTTCGTGTTTGAACGCGTGGACAGCCTGATAGGGAGTGATTTTGCACGTGAAAACCCCACACTCAGCGAATCGCGCGAAAAGCCGTCCCCAGCATATGTGCGTCAATAGTTACCTGCACGTGCAGTGTCAAAGCGTGTGATTGGTGAAAAAGGATCTACACGCAGGAGTGACAAAGCGTGTGATTGGTGAAAAGTGAGCTACACGCAGGAGTGTCAAAGCGTGTGATTGGTGAAAAAGGATCCACACGCAGGAGTGACAAAGCGTGTGATTGGTGAAAAGTGAGCTACACGCAGGAGTGTCAAAGCGTGTGATTGGTGAAAAAGGATCCACACGCAGAAGTGACAAAGCGTGTGATTGGTGAACATGGGCCAAGCACGTACACGCCGTAAGTGACGCTGTACGTGTGGGCCTGTATAAAAGGTAGTGTTGAACACCATTTCCTTGTACGTGCTTTTCGTGGAGAGCGAGTGGGTGAATTCTGTACTTCTTGTCGTTTCACACGCGATTGACTTCACGGCGTTTCCAGTTCGTACTCCCTGTTACCTCTGACAGCTTTTTCTCTTTTTCCTCTAGTACTGGTTTACCTGGGCCTGTTCCCTCAAACAGTGTCCCCTTCTACTGTTGTCCTGTCTCCTCAGACAGCGTACACATCTTCTTTTGGCGGGGGTGTTGCCAACCAAACGCGCTCATTTTTCACGCTCTTTTACCTGGCAGACGGTGAGTCACGCACGTATCTAACTTCTGTGCTTGCCCCGTGTGTAGCCTACCCCTTCAGAGGTCATTCTAGGCTGCGTGTGACACGCATACGTTCATTGTGTTACTGGATGCCACAGCGTAGTGCAGGGTTTTCCATCAGCACACGTGGTCTAGGAGGGGTATTGTGCACGTTCCTTAACTTTTTTGGGGTGCCTGTGCGTTGCGTGACCCGTCATCTTTCCCCAGGGGTGTCATATAGCCTTGCCACTGCACTAGGGTACGAATACCATCTGGTACCCAACCCCTTTGACACCCAATTGCCCAGGACAATTGTGCACACCGACTCCCATACGCACAATACCATCAGTGCCATGGTTGGGAGGCGTGCAAGCCGTAAGGGTGGCAAAGGTGGCCGAGCCACACGTGGTGGCCGTGGAGGATCCACTAGGGGACGTGGTTGTGACTTGCAGGGTGCCCCTGTCCCCCCCAGTCTGGAGGACCAGTCAGGGACACCCATGCCCCCCCCCCAGTTGAGAGTCATGTGGCTGATACCAACCCTGATCAGCCCTTGTCGGACCAGGCCATTGTGGCACCAGACCTGTCCGAGGGTGATCCCATCGCTGACATCCAGGTCAGCAGGTCCACTGCACGTGCACCGGTGCACATTGGTGTCATCAGGGCACGCGCATCTATGCCAGATAGGTCATCTGCTGGCCCCCGTAGCCAGGGTGTGGCTCCATCCACCCCACCTCTCATACACCCTGCCAAGACTGTGTCGGTCCTAGTTCATGCACCTCAGATCAGGCCTGACCCCATCCCACTACCCCCAATGCCTGCACCTACTCCCATGCTGAGTGGGCAATCCCACACACCCAGTACTGAGTCCACCACGGCTCCTGCCCCTAGTGTCCACAGCGGCGTAGGACACTCTGGATCCCCACCCCCTTCCAAGCGCAAGAGGAAGAGTGCACGTCCGGCACAGGCTGATGCACCAGGCACGGCTGCACAGTCCGGCCCATCAAGGAAGCCAAGCTTCACAGACGCCGAACTGAATGCACTTGTTCAGTATGTGTCAGATCATGATAGGGAAATGGTCATCGTTGCAGGGTCCAAGACCACACATGCCAGACGCCAGGCACACTGGCAGACCATTGCTGACAGAATAAGTGCCCTTGGAGTAGTGAGGCGCACAGCTAGTGATTGCCAGAAGCGCTGGAATGACCTTAAGCGCAGGGCAAAGGATAAGCTGGCCTCAAGTCATGCCGCAACCTTGGTGACTGGAGGTGGGTCCCCAGCACAGGAAATAGAACTCACACCACACGAGTCCGTAGCTGGATCCTACGTCACCGAGGGACAACTCCAAGGTGTGGGAGACCTCCCTGATTACGAGGCATCATCCGGTGAGTGCACATGCATGTGTGTATTATCCATGTGCATGGTGTGTGTGTGAAGCATTCATGTTGGGTGCCTGTCAAGGGGGTGTGTGGCAGAGTTGATAGTGGCACCCATGTGCCCCATCCAGTATGTTCAGTGCAACACCATCTGCCCACAGCACTATCCCTACTGGCAACAGTGCACATATGGCCCGACACCATGGAAGTTGCCCTTGAATTGTCATTTTGTCACTACATTGTTGCTCATACTCCCCTGTCTATTCATCTGATGTCTTACATACCATTCCTATACTTTCCCCCAGCCATTCAAGTTTCATCTTCACATGCCTAACATGCAATGATACCACATGCTAATGCGTCCTCTGTATATAAATGCCAACCAACATGCTGTCATACTGTGGATGTTGCCTTGACATCCACCTCCTACCTGTGGGCTTTGGTACCGTCTGGTTTCGAGCCCCATTCCCTCACACTCCATGCTGCTCTTCATGGTCTATCTTCCATGACTTCTACAGTTCAGACCATCGTGCCCTACTCACGACACCTGCTTGCCAAAAGTCAAATGAGGGCACCCTGCCCTCCAATGCGACCCACCCTATTGCTGACCAGTGCATCTGAGCCTACTCAAAGCTAACTCTCACTGACATCTGCTCATACATGCCTTTGCCTGTCCCATAGACCCTTCACATGGTCCCTGTCCTCTCTCCTTGCTCCTCTTCCACCATCAATGGTGGGACCCGTTGGGGTGTACTCCTGGCCTCCTTCCAATCCTCAGAGGCCACTATTGATGTGCATGGTAATGGGAGCGTCCCAGTCCAAGGCCCTTAGGCCAACCTCAATCTCCTTGAGAAATGCTACCCACATCTCATCAACTTCCTTACCTCTCCTGCTGTCCCCCCTCCTCTCTCCTCATCAATCCTGCACTGCCTCCCTGCACCCTCCCATGAACCTTCTCCGCCTCCCACTCCAACTCCTACACATGCTGCACCCCTGATCTCTAGCACTCCCCGTAAGTCCTACAAGGCTGTCAACCTCCTCCACAATTACACTCCTTTCACTGCGGCTGCATCAGGCATTCCTCCGATATCTGTCACTTACATGAGGTTATGCACCTTGACATCCTTGGTCTCATGGAAACATGTCTGACGGCCAGCTCTGTCTGCATCCTTCACACACTCCTACCTGATGTTCAGGAGACCCTCTCCTTGGCCCGCCACTACTGTGCAGGGGGGGTGTGCCCTTGGCTTCCCTGAGGGTATTCCTGCCACTGTCACTCCTACTTAGACCTACTCCACTCTGGAATGGCTTGTGTGACGTCTCTCTCCACCACACCTTGACATTCTCAAACAGTGCGTACTGTGTCTGGGAAAACTGGTCAAATGTACTACTTCCTTTCTGAGTGTCCTCACCTCTCCTCCTCACTCATGTCCCCAGACACAGAAATCCTCATCCTTGGTGCTGTACGCATCCACCTGCATGCTTGTTGACGCCCCCACGTGACCTTTCTGTGACCTCAGCAACTCCCTCTCACCCTCTAGACTCCCGTCTGTCCCTACTCATTCTGCAGGGCACACTCTTGATGCTCTGATCTCATCTGACTTTCCCCTCTCCGTCCATCTCTGCACTCCTCTCTCCTGGAGTGATCACATTCTCCTCTCCTCCCAGCTCACCCTCACCACCCCACAGGCAAAGCCACCCTCACCACTGTCACACACCTTCTTGGTATTCCGACCCATGAAGTGTGTGTCAGTCGAGGCTCATGCTGCCAAAATCTCCCCCCCCATCCAGCTCCCCCTTAGGCTCACTCCCATCCTGACAGGGCCCACTCCATGCTCCACTCCATGTCAGGTACACTGGATGTCTTTGCCACGGTCATGACCACCTGTCTGAAGCCCCATGCCAATGCAGAGTCCTGGCATGACTCGGATCTTGTGAACCCAAACCACAGGTGCAGGGTGGCAGAGAGGGAATGTCCTGCATCATGGCCATCCTCTGGCAAACTGGCCTGCCACATGCTCCAAAGGCAATAGCGCCTCACCCTTTTCACCAAGATGAGATCCCCAATCCAAGGGCACATATCTGCGGCATGTGACAACTCTGCAGGACACATAGAAATCTGCAAGGACCTTGCCGAGCCAGATGCAGTGTGTACCTCCCCTGTCCCCTCCGAGCCCACAGCACTGCATGATTGACTCTGTACCCCTATAGGCCACCCCCCCAGCACTTGTCTGCGCCTAACACCATCTGCCCTTGACGTCAAGTCCTACTTACCTTGTACAGCACTTCCAGCCGCCACTTCCCCTTGCACTTCATTGTGCCACCCACCCCTGCACTTGCGTGACATGAATGACACCAGCACCAGTAGGATTGTTGACTGGCATCCCCTTCTGCCCCACCACCCCTCAGTGCTCCGCTGTACCTTCATACATTTCTGGACCGGTGCTTCACGAATGCAATATGAATCCTTTACAGGTGATGGGGAGGTGGAATCACATTGTTTACTGCATTTTGTTGATGTAGACAAGGCACTGTGCATCGTGGCCTATTTGGACTAGCAGATCCATGTACAACATGTATACTTATTGAAGTGACGATGCAATGTCAGGACCAGAGTGGTTGAAATCCAAAAAACTCGCCCTCCTCTCCCTCTTCACTTGGTGGCTATGTCACATGCCATGTGTGTGATGGCATGTGCCTTTGACATGGCAATCACCGGCCAATGTGTGATGGCAGTGCTAGGCAGCATGGTGAGCAGGCGTTGCTCTCCAATCTGTACATTGTATGCCCTGAGCCTCCCCTACAGACCCAGTGATGGTGAATGCATAGGAGGTCTCCCAGTCATGTGGGACATGTGTCGTAGAACTACTGCCTCTGTTGTTCATCAGCCCTTGTTGCATGCCATGGTGCTAATGCCTGTTTCCATTTTTCTCTTTCATGTCTTTGCAGGGGACGAAGCACTTGTTGATGCTGGGGATGTGGTGGTTGAGCCATCCCAGGAGGGCAACCCGGGCCGACCTACCACAAGTGAGGGACGTGGTGTGTTTGTGGGTGAAAACCCACAAGTGCTGCAGGTCGTGCTGTCGAGGGGTGTCTCTGGGGGTTCCTCCCCCGAGCAGTATTCAGGTGTAGACTCGGAGGATGACACCTATGTGCAGTCGCAGGTGAGTGTTCTTGGGAGAGAATCTCCTCTGTCCGACCCACCTGCAGCCGGGCCATTGCCCTCAATGGGGATGTCAGTGTCGGCAGATCAGCCTCCGGTGGTTACGGATGCAGGGCCACACCACCCAATCTCTAATCCTGTTCCTGGGGCTGCAGATCAGAGAGGGAATGCAGTCCTGCAGCCTGAGGCCTTGCCGGCACAGCAAGGCGCAGTCCGCCTTGCCCCAGGCAGGTGTGGTGCCCGTCAACATGGTGGCCGTATGCCACCTGGCAATACCGTTTGGGAGCAATCCATCTACGGTATGGCCACCCAACAGGCAGCATCATCCGAGATGATTGCACAGGCCATGGATAGGGTGGCCACTTCCATTGTCCCCCCAGAAAGGCTGATGGAGCGACTGGAGCAGGCTACAGAGTCCATCTGCCAGGCACACAGGGAGGATATGTTGGCGTCCAACATGGACAGGCGGGCGGCACTGGCGACTCTGCGGGAATCACTTTCCATGGAGTCCCAGCGCCACAGGGAAGGCCTGAGGGAAGAACTCCGTCACCTCAGGTCGACCCTGTTAGAGCTTGAGGCTTCATCCCATAGAAGGACAGAGGAGCAGCTGGAGCGTCTGACACGGACGCTCTCGGCCGAGATGCAGGCAACTCGTGCGGAGGTCAGGTCATCCCGGGAGTTACTGCATGGGGACCTCCGCATGATTATAACCCAGAACCAGAACTACCAGACCCGCCTGCTTGCAGCCATGGAGGAGCAAACTCGTGCTTTGCGTGGGCTGCCTCCCATTGTCACACCATCTTCTGAGGCAGCTCCCCCACCTCCAGAGTCAGCTGCAGGGTCTGGCCAGAGCCATAGCGACTCATCTCCCACAACAGAGTAGCCGTGTGGGCCACGAGCCTATGGGGTGTTTTCGTTTCCCATGATCCACACAGGTGGATTGTGGCGTGCATCCTGTCCTCGGACCTCATAGGTGCCCCCCCCCCCGCCGGCCCTTTCATGGCCATTTTTTCTCTATTTTATTTTTATTTTGCAAGAGTGTTGCCTTGTGTGGGTACCTGGGCATACACTGTATTGTGGCTGGGCACATGCAGGCTTGTCCTGAGTTTGGTTTCGATGCTTGGGTAGCAGACATCCACACCCCTCCTGCTTCCGTTTCCATGGGCTTGGAAAGGGTGTGCCCAAGTGACATCAAATTACACGGTGACATTGGACTCCCATGAGCTGTTGGCCAGTCCATAGTCAATACTGTGTAGACATTCATAGTGTTCATTGTTGTTGCACCTAACTATGCATGATGGTTTGATATGTGCCTCTACTTACATATGTTGCTCATGTTTTGCAGGTATTTCACACAGATCTTCACAAGGGCATACTCTCTGGAGTCAGACTACATGTCGGTAGATGTGCACTGACACTTTTGCATGGCGCCATCACTGTACATCTGGACGGTGAGGACATACCAGCAGAATCAGGTAATGAGACTACCATTGATTACATGCATTGTGTCTTGTTTGGGTGGGCTTCAGGGTGGGTTGGTGTGTAATTTGATTGAAATTACTCTTACACAGGTGTGTAGTAGTGGCTCCAGGTCCGTTAGCTGCTCAAGTGCGGCTATGTTCCATTTGGGGCACTGCTATTTGTGACACTGGTGTCATGTTGTGATGGCCAGTTTGTTTGCTGTCACATACCATGACATGGTGTCCTCAGTGGCGGGACTGTGAAGGGAATGGGTGACATGGCAATGTTGTCATGTAGTGAATCGCCTGTGGCAATGCATATTAGATTGATGGAGTTGTGTCTTTGCGTTGTGATGCATTGCTGGTGTATGTGTAGCTAGGGGTGCACACATATTGACACTTCCATGTTAACAATCTCAGGCTGATGTGTATCTGACAGTTTATTGTCAAGTAAATTTCAGACATTGTCAGGTAGTGTCATCATTGATTGTCAGATGGTATGTGCCAGAGCAGTGTGCACTAGCCAGCACTGTGATTCCTAGGTGAAGAAGTTGGCCACCAGTTGCGTACGGGCTGCCTCCCCCCGTGCCCTTTCCCCTCCCATGCGCAGCGGGCGTGCATGTGGTTGTGGATGTGGGGGCACCACCATGTCCACGGGCAGGCCCCGGCGTGTTGCAACGTTGTGCAGGACACATGCTGCCACTATGATCCTGCACACTATTCGGGGAGCATATAACAGCTGCCCGCCAGAACGGTCAAGGGAGCGAAAGCGTGACTTGAGCACTCCGAATGTGCGCTCCACTATGCCCCGTGTTGCAATGTGGGCTGTGTTGTACCTTACCTGGGGTGGCGTGGTGGGGTTCCGGATTGGGGTCATCATGTGGGGGCTGATAGGGTAGGCACTGTCCCCTGTGGAGGTGGTGATGGGTATCATTAGTGGTGTTGTGTCATGACCCAGTATCTGACATGCATGCATGTGCAGTGGCATTCATGCTCACCAAGCAGCCATGTATCTCCATGCTGTCCAGCCTCTAGGTCCCGGCATAGGGTAGACATTCTGTAGATGAAGCTGTCGTGGGTGGACCCTGGATAGTTGGCATATACTGATGTGATTATTCCCTTGGCATTGCATACAACTTGCACGTTGATGGAATGCCAGTGCTTGCGGTTTCTATAGATGTGCTCTGTTGCCCTGGGTGGACGTAGAGCCACATGTGTGCAGTCAATTGCACCAAGCACTTTGGGGAATTGAGCCACACCATAGAATTCCTGGATGCACGTCCGCCTTTCTGCATGAGTCCTGGGGAGATATATGTGCCTGCGGACTGATGGCCGTGCAGTGATGATGTTCAAGACCTGGTGTAGGCAGCGTGACTGCGTGGCCTGTGACACACCACCCACTATGGCACTTGTCCGCTGAAAGGATCCAGTGGCCAAGAAGTGCAGTACATTCAGGACCTTCTGCAGGGGGCTGAGTGCTTGGGAGCACAGGGTGGGTGATGTGAGGTCATCCTCCCACTCACTGACCAGGTCCAGTATGATGTGTGCTGGAAACCTGTACCTCCCATACACCTGGTCATCAGGCATCCCGAATAGGCTGGTTCTGGGTGTGAATATTCTGGCCCTGACTCTCCTCCTCCTCCTCCTTTGGTAGCCCACTGCCACTGCTGCTAGGAACGGTATGTTCATCCCGGCATCTGGCTTGTTTATTGAAAAGTGCGCAAATTAATGCCTTGCGCGTGTTGTAGGCGAGCGTGTGAGCCTCGCACCCCTGGAATCGAGTTCCCACTCCAATCGCGTGTGGAAATTCCCACGCAGCAGGCATACAGGTGCGCTGACGTACTTGCTTGTGTAAGTGGCCGCGCACCCCTGAAATACACGTACATAGGCCAATGGCGTGTACGCGCACTTTTGCCCAATTACACGCGATGAAATACACGTACATAGGCCAATGGCGTGTACGCGCACTTTTGCCCAATTACACGCGATGAAATACACGTACATAGGCCAATGGCGTGTACGCGCACTTTTGCCCAATTACACGCGATGAAATACACGTACATAGGCCAATGGCGTGTACGCGCACTTTTGCCCAATTACACGCGATGAAATACACGTACATAGGCCAATGGCGTGTACGCGCACTTTTGCCCAATTACACGCGATGAAATACACGTACATAGGCCAATGGCGTGTACGCTCACTTTTGGCCAATTACACGCGATGAAATACACGTA
This sequence comes from Ambystoma mexicanum, assembly GCF_040938575.1. Classification (NCBI taxonomy): domain Eukaryota; kingdom Metazoa; phylum Chordata; class Amphibia; order Caudata; family Ambystomatidae; genus Ambystoma; species Ambystoma mexicanum. The sequence goes on along the minus strand of NC_090933.1, from coordinate 653,769,784 downwards.
CATAGGCCAATGGCGTGTACGCGCACTTTTGGCCAATTACACGCGATGACACTCTGACGTGCAGTATTTCCGCGTGTGCTCCGTCTTCACGTGCTGAGTGGGGAACGCCCGTGCGGATCACGTCAGACGCGCTTACGCGATGAGGGACTCTGGTCCAATAGAATCGCGTATGCGTGCTGACGCACTTACGCGCTAAGGGCCTTTCCTCGGATTTCACGCTGACGTGCAGGAATTTCACGTGCCAAATCACTCCGTATCAAGCTGGCCACCCGAAAACACACGGAACACCACGCTCCTGCCCCGAAGGCCGAGTTACTGCCCCCCCAGTGCCCTGAGCAGCCTCCCACGTGCTATCTGCTGCTGCCTGCCTGCCTGCCTGCCTGCTGCCACCGTGCCCTGCCATTTGGTGCCTGCACATCAGCCATCTGCAGGGGTCCAGTTGCTGTGTCCACCCCTGCTGGAACTGAAGACTCCCAACTGGGATTACATCGCTCCACAGCCCAGCCCCAGGACCCAGTTGCCCACCCACACCTGCCTCTGGGGTTGCCATGTCGGGCACTTCTACATCTGGCACCAGTGGCAACCCCAGGCCAGAGGGGCAGAGGGGCACCAGCTTCACTGCCACCGAAGTTGGTGTCCTGGTGGAGCATGTCCTGGGGCAGTATGATGCCCTCTTTGGATCGTCCCGCGCCAGCAAGGAAGGACGGGAGAGGATCTGGGCCGACTGTGTGGTTGCCATCAACGCGGCGGGGGTGGCAACCCGCAACGTCTTGAAGATCAAGAAGCGCTGGGAGGACTTGAGGTCCAGGACCCTTGTGAAGGCCCGGCGCCTCGTGGAGGGGGGCCGGGGCCACATGAGTTCCATCCAGAAGAGGGTCCTGGAACGCGTACGCCCAGCGCTCCACGCCCAGATCCTTGAGAGGGAGACCCGTCTGGAGTTGAGCGGTAAGTGTCCAAGCATCACTGTGTGAGACAGTGCATGTTGCGGTGTGCTGGTTCTATGATACTTGCCTGTATGTGTGCCATGGGCCATGTATGCATGTATGTGTGCTGGGACATCATGGTAATGCATGTGCAACCAGTGATGTGTGACCCACATGGTTGTTGCATGTGTTGAAATGCGGCATGGGGAGCACTATGCAGATTTGGGACATGAGAGCATGCCAGTCTCTGTACCTGGACATGGATGGGGGTGAAGGATGGGTGCTGATGCCAGGTACATATATGGTAGTCATGTCTGTGTGCCTGACCTGCATGTCTGTGACTTGTGCATGCCATGGATGCATGACACATGTGTGTGACAATGCACAGATTCAGTGACGCACCCAACTTCCCCTTGTTTTGCCTGTGTTCGGTGTGATTGGGGCCAGATGGATGTGACTGAGGTGAAGTGTGTGCATGTGATATGCATGAGCCATGATGCATGTGAGTTACATATCATTGAATGTTTCAAGAGTCAATTGGACATGCATGGAAATGTGCATGGCATGCACCATGCCTGTTACTGTGTGTGTTTTGCCTGGACTGACCCATGTGTTGTGGAGGGACATGATGGAAGTGTACTTTGACAGGGGTGCTCATCTGCTATTGCTTCCTGTCTAGGGGACCATTGTACAGTAGCCTGATGCTTGTGTCCTTTGTCTCCCTCTACGCAGCGGCTAGTGAAGAAGAGGGCGGAGACGGCGCTGTGGAGCAAGGCGGCGGGGATGCCCCCACGGCTGCAGCGGAAGGGGTGGGTGAGCCCCCACAGGGGCCTGCTACGGCGGGAGACGGTGAGGAGCCATCCAGGTTGGTGGTTTGCACAGAGGAGGAGGAGGCCGACACTGGTGCACACATGGGGCCTGGTGGGAGCATCCCTGCTGGTGCAAGTGGTGCAGTCCAGGGCCAGGGGCAGGAGGCAGCACAGGTCACCGTGGAGGTGCCTGTGCATGTCGCTGTCCCTGACCCTGTGAGTGCACCACCATGCACCAGCAGGGATGCCCCGTCCCAGGCCCGTCCGCAGGTAGAGGGGATGTCCATGTCAACTGACTCCCCTCCACCTGCGGCCGTGGGAACCCCTGGCCGCGTGGAGCAGGTCCTGATTGGGGTCGCGATGCGCACGGCTGTGATTCGTGATGCCGTGCGTGCTTCCCGGGAGGAGCACGCACGTCATCACGAAGTGCACCGTGCCGACGTGGCCCAATTGGGATCGGCCATGTTCGGGGGGTTCCTGCATGTGTTGGCCAATCTGACGGCCCTCTCCTCCTCTGTGCAGGCTATCCACCGGTCGTTCTCCTTGCCGTCTTCCGGCCCAGATGCCACCATGGCCCCCTGTGGACCTGCCCCGACCAATGCAGCCAGCTCGGTGGGGATCCCATCCCTGCCGCAGTTGGGAGTCGGAGGTCCAGCAGGGGTGGACGACACAGCAAGTGGACCCCAGCAGATGGAAGATGTGCCGGCATCATCGGGCAGGGCACGTGCACGACGGCGTCGGTGGTTACCATCAGCCTGGATGCCGTCGTGCTGGCAGAGGCAGTGGCGTCGGAGGCAGCAGCGGGCTCGACGTGGGAGGCATCATGGCTCAGGGCCATCAAGATCAGAGGGGCAGGCATCGGCCGGAGGGCAGGGCAACCCTGGCATGGCGGTGTGTTCCGTGTGGGAGGAGTTTGGCCAGCGGATAGGTGCGGAGCGGCAGCGGGCGGAAGAGGAGCGGCTCGCCATGGCCAGGGCGGAGATCTCCATGCATCAGGCATTGAGGCGGGCTGAGTGCCTCGAGGAGGCTCGCAGGGAATTTGGTGAGCACATGGGGTTGTCCCTGCGAGACCTCGGGGCCAGGACTGAGTCCCGCCTCCAGGACATTGACATGGAGTTCGAGGATGCCCTGGCCAGCATCACCAAGTGAGCCGCAGGACTAGCCCGCTGCCTTTGTATATAGTTTTTTAGTTAGTTAGTGCTAGGTTTCCTTTATTTCTTTTTATTATTTTGGACCGCTTGGACAATGGCCACTTTTTTGTACATATTTTTTAACTTAGTTAGTATTAGGTTTCATTAGTGGTGTTGGGCTCATGGACCCTTGAACATTCCTGTATATATTGTTATTTTTTGGGAGATACATTTTTTTAATTTCATATTGTTTACACCATGTCGTAATGGTTTTTCTTTGATTTCATGCTACATGTGTTTGCTTTGGACAAAATCTATTGATTTTTCTATCCTTTGTTTTTTGGTTTCTCATTTTTGTTCCCGGACATGGACCTTTTATTTGCTTTGCCAGATAGTTGTATTAGTTTACTTATTTTTTTATTTAATACATTTTTATATTATCTTACACTTGTGTCATTTTTTCTTTGGTTTCTTACATGTCATGATATGGGTTTTGACATTCACTTGCACCCATTGTGTATGTGTGTGTGGCGGACATGTGTTCTTTTGCATACTTGCCTTTGGGGTTGTGTCATGTGATTGCATTCACTATGTGGGTGCATGCAATCCTTGCCTGGGTGTTTGTGCTGGGTATGCTGGCCATTACTGCCATTATTGTGTATCGTCAGGACCAGGGGCCAGGGGGACATGGGTGGGGGCCTGGTGGAGGGTGTCCCTGGTGGATGGGGGTTGGGGGTGGTGGGAGACATGGGTTGGACATGGGTGGGGGCCTGCTGGCAGGTTCCCCACAGTGCTGGGGGTGGTGGGAGACATGGGTGGGGGCCTGGTGGAGGGTGTCCCTGGTGGATGGGGGGTGGGGGTGGTGGGAGACATGGGTTGGACATGGGTGGGGGCCTGCTGGCAGGTTCCCCACAGTGCTGGGGGTGGGGGTGGTGGGAGACATGGGTGGGGGCCTGGTGGAGGGTGCCCCTGGTGGATGGGGGGTTGGGGGTGGTGGGAGACATGGGTTGGACATGGGTGGGGGCCTGCTGGCAGGTTCCCCACAGTGCTGGGGGTGGGGGTGGTGGGAGACATGGGTGGGGGCCTGGTGGAGGGTGTCCCTGGTGGATGGGGGGTTGGGGGGGTGGGAGACATGAGCAGGTGTGCAGGGTAGTTCCCTGTTGTGTGTGCTGCCTGCAGGGGCCGTGGAGGGTGTACAGGTAATGCCTGGGAGCACACAGCCAATTCGCGTGTGGAACATCCCGCGCACTCCTGCAATCCACGTACCCGGCCATATCGCGTGTGGTACTTCCCGCGCACCCCTGGAATCCACGTAGCCGGCCATATCGCGTGTGGAACTTCCCGCGCACCCCTGGAATCCACGTACCCTGCCATATCGCGTGTGCAACTTCCCGCGCACCCCTGGAATCCACGTAGCCGGCCATATCGCGTGTGGAACTTCCCGCGCACCCCTGAAATCCACGTAGCCCGCCATTTCGCGTGTGGAACTTCCCGCGCACCCCTGGAATCCACGTACCCTGCCATATCGCGTGTGCAACTTCCCGCGCACCCCTGGAATCCACGTAGCCGGCCATATCGCGTGTGGAACTTCCCGCGCACCCCTGAAATCCACGTAGCCCGCCATTTCGCGTGTGGAACTTCCCGCGCACCCCTGAAATCCACGTAGCCGGCCATTTCGCGTGTGCAACTTCCCGCGCACCCCTGAAATCCACGTACCCTGCCATATCGCGTGTGTAACTTCCCGCGCACCCCTGCAATCCACATAGCCGGCCATATCGCATGTGGAACTTCCCGCGCACCCCTGAAATCCACGTTCCCTGCCATTTCGCGTGTGGAACTTCCCGCGCACCCCTGCAATCCACGTACCCTGCCATATCGTGTGTGGAACTTCCCGCGCACCCCTGCAATCCACGTAGCCGGCCATATCGCGTGTGGAACTTCCCGCGCACCCCTGAAATCCACGTTCCCTGCCATTTCGCGTGTGGAACTTCCCGCGCACCCCTGCAATCCACGTACCCTGCCATATCGCGTGTGGAACTTCCCGCGCACCCCTGCAATCCACGTACCGGCCCATATCGCGTGTGGAACTTCCCGCGCACCCCTGGGATCCACGTAGCCGGCCATTTCGCCTGTGCAACTTCCCGCGCACCCCTGGAATCCACGTAGCCGGCCATATCGCGTGTGGAACTTCCCGCGCACCCCTGAAATCCACGTAGCCCGCCATTTCGCTTGTGGAACTTCCCGCGCACCCCTGGAATCCACGTACCCTGCCATATCGCGTGTGCAACTTCCCGCGCACCCCTGGAATCCACGTAGCCGGCCATATCGCGTGTGGAACTTCCCGCGCACCCCTGAAATCCACGTAGCCCGCCATTTCGCGTGTGGAACTTCCCGCGCACCCCTGAAATCCACGTAGCCGGCCATTTCGCGTGTGCAACTTCCCGCGCACCCCTGAAATCCACGTACCCTGCCATATCGCGTGTGTAACTTCCCGCGCACCCCTGCAATCCACGTAGCCGGCCATATCGCGTGTGGAACTTCCCGCGCACCCCTGAAATCCACGTTCCCTGCCATTTCGCGTGTGGAACTTCCCGCGCACCCCTGCAATCCACGTACCCTGCCATATCGCGTGTGGAACTTCCCGCGCACCCCTGCAATCCACGTACCGGCCCATATCGCGTGTGGAACTTCCCGCGCACCCCTGGGATCCACGTAGCCGGCCATATCGCGTGTGGAACTTCCCGCGCACCCCTGTAATCCACGTACCCTGCCATATCGCATGTGGAACTTCCCGCGCACCCCTGAAATCCACGTAGCCCGCCATTTCGCGTGTGGAACTTCCCGCGCACCCCTGAAATCCACGTAGCCGGCCATTTCGCGTGTGCAACTTCCCGCGCACCCCTGGAATCCACGTAGCTGGCCATATCGCCTGTGGAACTTCCCGCGCACCCCTGAAATCCACGTAGCCCGCCATTTCGCGTGTGGAACTTCCCGCGCACCCCTGGAATCCACGTACCCTGCCATATCGCGTGTGCAACTTCCTGCGCACCCCTGGAATCCACGTAGCCGGCCATATCGCGTGTGGAACTTCCCGCGCACCCCTGAAATCCACGTAGCCCGCCATTTCGCGTGTGGAACTTCCCGCGCACCCCTGAAATCCACGTAGCCGGCCATTTCGCGTGTGCAACTTCCCGCGCACCCCTGAAATCCACGTACCCTGCCATATCGCGTGTGTAACTTCCCGCGCACCCCTGCAATCCACGTAGCCGGCCATATCGCGCGTGGAACTTCCCGCGCACCCCTGAAATCCACGTTCCCTGCCATTTCGCGTGTGGAACTTCCCGCGCACCCCTGCAATCCACGTACCCTGCCATATCGCGTGTGGAACTTCCCGCGCACCCCTGCAATCCACGTAGCCGGCCATATCGCGTGTGGAACTTCCCGCGCACCCCTGAAATCCACGTTCCCTGCCATTTCGCGTGTGGAACTTCCCGCGCACCCCTGCAATCCACGTACCCTGCCATATCGCGTGTGGAACTTCCCGCGCACCCCTGCAATCCACGTACCGGCCCATATCGCGTGTGGAACTTCCCGCGCACCCCTGGGATCCACGTAGCCGGCCATATTGCGTGTGGAACTTCCCGCGCACCCCTGTAATCCACGTACCCTGCCATATCGCGTGTGGAACTTCCCGCGCACCCCTGAAATCCACGTACCCGGCCATATCGCGTGTGCAACTTACCGCGCACCCCGGTATGCACGCACACGTTTATTTTTTCTCTCTGCGCGTGTCTGTGTTTGTGGGTACCCCTTTGTACGTCATTTGTCCTGGAGGGCCACAGTATTGGACATTGATCATGTCTGTATATAGGTGCTATTTGTTGGCGCACCTTTTAGCGCACATTTCTTGCAGGCGCAGAGACGCTACCGCCTGCTTTCTTGTGGCGGTCGTGTTTGTGCCTGTTTGTGCCTGTGCGCTGCTTTGAGCGTGCGCTTTTTTGCCCTATTCTATTCCATGAATACGTGTTGTATGCGAGCGTGTGGGCGTTCCGCGCACTTGCCTCCTAAACTTTCCCCGTGCCGCCCACATTCTTCCCCATTCCGAGTGTTGTGCCCCATTTTATTCCCCATTCCGAGTGTCCCGCCCTGTGTCCCACCTACTTTAGAGCTGTGCGCTGCGCTCGGAGTGATGGCGCAGTGGCCGTGGCGCACGACGTTGGTTGACCTGTGCGCCGGCCTGCGCCGCGCGTTTTTTCCGCGCACGTCCTCTGCTTTTCTTGCGCAGGGACTTCCATGAATCGACGTGCGCTGGTTTCCCTGCGCTTTGCGCTGATTTTAGGCGCAGCGCACGTATTGGCCCCTCTGCGCCGGGATTTTCGGCGCACATTTATTCCATGAATCGGCCTGTAATTGTGCATCGTTCGTCAGAGCATTCTCCTTTCATATTTAAACCCAGTAAATGTGCGCATTTCACTTCACTCTGTGCAGGCTTTGCATGGTATTTGCAATATGTTACTTGCAAGTCCTTCAAAAATGGCTAACATTTTTAAGGTTATGAAAATGCCTTGTTTTTTTACAAGGTGTACTATCAATAGGAGAGAGGTTTGTATATGATAGGGCATAATAGTAGATGGGAAAAAAATTCTACTTGCAATTTAAAAGCACAATGCCAAAAAATCAGGAGACCCTCAGAGGGAGATGTGACCACAGCAATCGGGAGCGCTTACTTTTGTCATACGATTACATTGTAAGTAGCATTACTGTAGGTCGTACACAGTATACAACTCCGACATTTTCTAATACAAAATCGAGTTTCGCCCTAAATAGGCATCCTTGCAACGTTTGTATAGGTTATGCAGAAGAAAGTAAGAAGTCGTGCAGTTTGTCAATGATAACTCGGACATCTTGCACTTAAAAGGGGGAGCATTGGTATGTACTGCCTATGCACATTTAGCAGCATTAATTTGTTTTACACTAAATCATAAAGGTTGCACATGTTCTCCGATTGAAATATAAATAACTGTACTCTATACTCATTCATGTGCGCATGCATGGAGCTGTACGTAGAAATTCACAACACTTGCACAGTAGCTTCTGAAGTAAGTGCTTTGCAATGATATGGAACTTCCATTCAGAATTATCAACAGTAATTTTGAAGTGCACAATGTTGATGACGGAGTTACATTTAGCGATTTTCAATGTGATTGGTGGATGGTTGTGTGACTGCTTAGTTGTGTCCAATGAGGGACTCGATTTGCTACCGCTGTGGAAAGGGTGAAAGGACTGGGTAAGAGTTGCGTGTCGCATGTAGGCAACGCTTGTCTGCGGGTAAGGCGTGTCACATACGGGTTTCTACAGCAAATCCTGCATGGAAAGGGGACTGTAGGCATCAGCCAATCAGATGTTCACATTACTCTTTTGTGTCCAAAGACGGTGCGTACACTGAAGATGGCAGAGTTGGAGAGGGTCAGGGTTTTGGTGCTTGGAGACATTTTTGTCCATGGCTTACAACATTATGCAGAGAGTAGGCATGTGGCACACCTTTTCGATGTGAGAGGAGTGGAGGTGGTGTGGAACGCTGACACTGATGCCAATGTTGCGGCAATTCTGCAAGTTTGCATACACTTAGGTACAATTACCTCTCCTCATGTGGTAATTTTGCACTACAGTGCTTGCCATTTGGCCTACGTGACTGCACGTCTTTGTTGGCAGATTTTGGAAAGTTGGTCGAAGCACTCATGAGCATCTTTCCAACTGCAAAAGTATTTTTTTCTGGTTTACTCCCTAGAGTACAATGGGACAACAATTTTTATGTCCAGATCAAAGTATTGGGAGGTGTATCATTAATTGCGGCATGCGTGCATTTATGTTACGCGCTGGTATGTTTTTCTGCAGCCACGAAAACACTGTTCCAAGTAATGCGGATTATTTTGAAGCAGATGGTGTTGCGCTATCTTCTTTGGGAAATGCGATGTTCTTTTGGAACGTAAGGCTTGCTTTAGAGAATGTTCTGTAATGGTTGTAGGAGTAAAGTAAGGACAAAAAATACAAAAAAATAAACAAAATAACAGATGTCTGTAAGGTATCTGGCCAAAAATAAAAAAACTGCTTTTTGCAGAGCCCACCTTAAAGGGGAAAAAGGGCAATAATACTTTAATGTACCGTCGTCACGCTCTGATCCTATACATGTCCGCGGACATGGCGGTAGTTTGCAGCCAGCGCATATCACCAATGGGAATTCTGGGGTGGAGATGCATGCAAATGAAAATGAGCGGACCAAGGGATTGGTCAATAAAATTCAGTGGGTGTGTTCTGAACGGCGAGATTTAGTAAGACCGTCTTCTCCCTGACAGGAGACCACACAGCCATGGCTTTGCGTGCTCTCAAACAGATTGAAGTGGGAGAATGGAAGAACAGGCTCCCGCCCTTCCCCTCTCGCGCTTGGCCTAGAGGATCACGGCCTAGACACCCGCCACGAGAGGAGTTTGCCTATCTACCAGACGACCAAATACCCTGGTACAGGAACATACGGATGTGCCCACCTACCTGCCCAGCAGCCCGCCCTGTCCATGCCGACACCTGCGGCATGAATCAACTCGACTAAACCTACACGTCGTTAGAGATGCCATGACAACCTAGCCAACGGTCAGCACACCTGTGCAAACATGCACACCGGACACTCCCACACCAATCCACACGAAGAACATACTCAGTGCTATGACGTAGGCGACAGACATACCCACGGACATGCATCTTTATTATTTTCCACATAGGCTCTCAAAATGTAGAAACGCAAGACGCATAATGAACTTATCTAAAAAGGCTTGCTCACGCTTCTTCTAAGAACCATGTACCATAATGAAGAATATAACGGAGACACGATACTGAGGATAGAGCAATATGATACCGTAACCTAATGCGCTCTGCATCAAACGGTTCCACCTATGCACCAGGCCCAAGTAGGCCGCAAGCAAAAGCTTCCATGAACATTGAATGAGCAAGAGCTCGGTTGCTGACCCTGCAGAATGAGCCCGGCGAAAGCACACCGCCAAGGGCACGATGTTGCAATCTCGCACGCCGCAAGCCGACGCCAAGGTCGCACCTGCAAGATAAACCAGGCACACAGTGGGAAAAACAATATTAATTGTGCCGAATTTTGCCTCAAACATGGTCCCACCTCACGTGACAAAGCCAAACCTGACAGGATGCCAAGCCCAGGAGGAAGGAGACACCTGAATCCCACGTTTCAAGACACAGGCAGATACAATTAAAAGACTCATTGGACATCTGCAGCAGTGGGAGTAGTCGACCTCCCAACATATGAATAAATCCTCACATTGTTTACACCTACCCATAGTAAAACATTGTTGCAAATGACAGGTGCACCGCGAGCTGGGAACAGCGATAGTCTCAGACTGGGAGGCTCGCGAGCGGACCAATCAGAACATGGGGCTCTTATCACTGATGCCATTAACATTGACCAATCCTCAGAGGTCTTCAAGTAACTATTTTCATGTATCAAATTGAAGGGACAGCCCAAGTATACCACCTGACTAACCCTCAACCACTAACACCGTTCTCTATATGTATGCTATACTAACCCTACCACTCGAGTAACCAATCCACAGTGGAAATAGGTTTTTTGCTAAACTTTCTAAGGTGACGCAAGTAGCGCGTCATACTAAGGTAAAAAGGGCCTGCGAGCCCCACGATTGTGTGTGCGTCAGGACGGACGCGTACGATCCTTGACCCATCCCTGCCGTTTTGTCTAATAAACAGCAGAGTCACCTTGCTTCTTGCGTGTGTCTCATACTCTATCTCTTTTGGGATATACGGGAGGAGTGGGGGCCTCCCTGCCCGGAGGTCTACGGACGGCCCGGCCGACCCCGGCAGAATTTCCCCCCGACAAGTTGGAGGCACTGCTGAGATCTGTTTAAGATCTGCTTTTTTATTTTTATTTTTCCAGGTACTCCCGTTGCGAGGAGGCCCGGCGGCGCGGCCCCCTCTGCCGTTGCCCCCTTCTGAGGAGTACAGGACCATCGCGGAACTGCGAGAAGACCGGACAGCGCAATCCGGATAATGGCCTTCGGGAGCCGGTTGAGAAGTATCCCGCCCGCGGTTGGCGAGTGTCCAGACGTGGTCCAGACGAGGGGAGGTGGCGAGCCGCTTGGAGGGGTGCGCGCAGTCGAGCGGCCCCGCATCAAGAGAACTTGGTGAGCATGCCACGCACAACAAGCAATGTGAAATGGTGAGGGAGGGGGGAGGAATTAAATACGGGAGGTGGGAGGTGGGAGGTGTTGCACAGGTGCGCGGCGAAGGTTTGACAATTTAGTGTAGGCAATGAAATGAATGGTAGCCGAACGAGTGCGAGAGCAGTCGGCTACGTTACGCGAGAGAGGGAGGTGGAGCACGAAAACATCACGTGCGGCCGCTCGTAGACATTGACTGGCCTAGGTCGCGACTACGTGTAAGGGTGTGTGTGTGTGGTTTCCTACGATTTGGCATTTATTGATCAATGAGTAGATGAGGATCCCTATTGTTCGAGCAAGAAACTCGATAGGTAGATGACGTTTCCCTGTAGGCGGTAGCTAGTTAGTTGCCCAATACGGAAGATAATTGGCTGGTTAAGCCCTCCTGTCGAGGGGCGTATCACACGCGAGGCGACGCAGTGTGCGCAGTCCGATTATATTATTGATTACCTTGTTCCAGGAGTGACAGGAAGACAGCCGTGAGGTTAACGGGGGTAGATTGCAAGTGTATTTTGGACTTAAAGAATATATGAAGAACTTACCAGTAGTTTGAAGAGATCGGTGACGTCACCAGTAGGGCTTTCATAGGATATCCCGAGCACAAGGCATCTTTCTTTCTGAGAGTGGTGGGGAAGAGACCTGTGGTAAGGGAGTGGAAACGGAGATAAACGGTAATGAGTTGATCGGGGAAAGGCGAAACGGGGGACGTGGCTGCGCACGGAGAACGCCGGCCACGGCAAGTGTAGAAGAAGGAGGCGGAGCAAATGAAAATAGGACGACTGTATAAGAACGTCACAAGGGATACGCAGCCGCAGGGGGCTACGTGCGCCTCGGCCGCAGGGGGCCGTAAGGGTGTTGTGTAAAGGAAGAAAGAAAGAAGAAAATATACAAATGTAAATACTATATTTTAATAATTTTCCTTAGCGGACTATCGCATGTCCCCAAACTTACGGGGCCAGGTAAAGGTATAAGGCTGTGTATTGTAAGTGTTAGTAAGATAATAGCTACCAAATAGGGGAAGGATAACAAGTGAAGCGCTACTATGTCATACGGGACAGGATCGGGAGGGTGGGGGAACACCCTCACTACCCCACTACACCACATATGTACAACACTGTCACCCCATAGGGAGAAACTGATCAAGTATAGCATAGAATGGACACAGGGGACGGACAACAAAATGATAACACCATGGCCGCCTAATGGTAGCTTCGATCCATATACCCAACATTCACTATTAAACCATCTGCATAATACATACAAAGGGAAGAAGTTGACACACCACGTGGAGGTGTTTAGCTTATGGAGGATGTTCCAAGGGTCCCGACCAGGACCAAATGGAATGTTCACTGTGGGGGAAATACCGGAAGAAAAAGAGATTAAGGAGGAAGGAGAGAATGGGAAAAAGGGGAGTGAAGACCCAAAGAACACGGGGAACGGACAAGAGGGAGGAGAAAAGAATAATAACTCAAAAGAAAATGAAATAAAAAAGGAACAGAGCAACGATATACCCCTAGCAAAGGTAGTGAAAACAGAGAAAAACCATATGTGGCTCATAGGAAGATGCCAGCAGGGGAGGGGAGGACTGGAGAAGAACAAACTGTGGAAATAGGACATGATGAGTGGGTAGCTGCGCAGATACTATTAAAATTACGAGGTTCATTAACAGGAGAAGAGAAGGAGGTAGTAAGGAAAATAGACGAGGATAATACCAGGGAGAGTGGAATGAGAGGGGAAGAGCTGTTACAACAAAAGGAAGAGATTTTGGAGGAACGACTAGCAGAGTTAAGGGATGAGCAGAATGAACTGATCAAACAGCTCGAGAGGGAGGAAAGAGAGAGAGCGAGGGAAAGGAAAGAAGGTAAAAACGAATTGGAAAAAATAAGGGAACGAACTGAGGAGCAAAGGAGAGAAGCTGAAAGGGTAAAAGCAGCAGCAGAAAGGGTATCAAGAGCAGTGCTACGAGAGAGGAAAAGGGAAGAAGAAGAAAAAGAAAACGAAATGGCAATGTGGAAGAAGAGATTACTATTAGAAACGACTAAGAAATACGAAGAAGGGAGGGTGATAGAGAGTATATTAGAAAGGGAGAGGGTGAGATGGGAAAGGAAGAAAGAGGATGAAAGGATATTGGAAAAGGTGAGTAGTGAAGTAATGGAGGAATTAAAAAGGAAAAGGGAGGAAATTGGTAGAGAGATGGAGGAGAGAAATTAAGGGGAAAGAGAAGATAGGAGAAGGGAGAGTGAAGTAAGGGGGTATGTATATAGAGACACAGAAGTAGCAACAACATCAGCGCAAAGGGGAGCGGTTGGTAAAGGAGAAAAGGGAGAACCGGACCTAATAGACTTAAAAACAGTAACAATCAAGGGGAAAAAGACAGAGTGGGGGCTGCCGTTTATGAATGACATTTGTAGTGAGGAAGAAGAAGGAATGGAGAAGGAAGGAAGAAACAGTGAAAGGGAAAGCCTAGATAAACTATACACCACCCCGACCAATACAGACTCACCATGGATCTGTAGGAGAAAGGATGAACTGGAGAGAAGTGAGGAGGAAGAGCAAGGAATAGCGGAAAGACAGACACATGAAGCCACACCGTCACCATCACACCCTCTCCCATCCCACCCTACATGCTCAACCACCTCACGCTCATTACGTACAATCAAACTTGCGCCCTTCACAAACGAACTGAGACCCTATGCAGGTCGGCTTAGAGACCTCCCTAGACGCAGGCAGGAAGGACGAATACACACGCCCACATTAAATACAGGAAATGATGGAAGAAGGGGAAAAGATGGAGAAGAAAGAGTTACGAGCAGGGGAAATACGGACGAAATTGACGATGTAGGAGAGAGGGAAGAAGAGGAGGGGTGTGAGGACTCGATTTTATGGAACCCAAGGGGTAAAACGAGACACAACTTAATGCCACTTCTGGAGAGGGGAGGGGTTAGACCACAGTACGTCCCTTGGAAGCATACAGACAAAGAAAATATAAAGTGCAGGCTCCCATCATTAAGTGGAGGTGCGGGTAAATGGATATATGAAATGGAAAAACACACCGCAGGACAGAAACTGGCAGTGGGAGATGTAAAGGGCCTTCTAATATCGATATTAGGGGATGCAGCGGATGATATTTGGAAGAGAGTGGGATTCCCTGGGGTAACAATAGCAAACACATCGCACGATGGGGCACCATTCACAAACTGCAGACATGCACTATGGCAGGCACTGAGGGTACAGTACCCAGACACATCAGACATAGGAGCAATTACCTCACGCAAGATGCGTGAGAACGAAGATCCTGTTGATTATATCCAGGAAATCCAAGAGAAGTGGCGCATGGAAACTAGAGAACAATGGGACAAAACACCAGCAATATTTTATCATATACTAGTACAAGGGCTCCCAGAAGGAGTTCAGAAACAACTGAAGAAAGTAGTGGGAATGGAAGCAAAAGCATGGCCAGAAATACAACTGACAATAGTGCATCATTGCAGGACATGGCAAGGAAAAATGAAACAAAAGGAAGAGGACAGGAAAACGGAAGAGGCTAAACTAGTACAGAAAAAACTTACTAAATACACAATGGAAGGGGCACTAATAACTACACCTACAACAATGACCCAAAGCCCCACACAAGTAGTGGCTGCACAAGATCCCTCCCGAATACCACCCTCAGAGACTATAACACAACAGGTGCCGCCACTCCAACCATACACGACCAACATGGGAGGAGGATACTCAATGCCAGGAGCTGGGTATTATAATTACAACAGGGGAAGAGAAGGAATTATGAGAGGGAGAGGATACGGATATAACACACAACAGCAGGTGGGAGGACTTAGAAATTCCTACCCCACCGGGCAACCAGTATACCAGGACAACACAGGAAGCTTTCCATGGCAGAGTAGGGAACCACCGGTGTGTTGGAGTTGTGGATTAGTAGGGCACATGTCACGCACGTGTAGAGTAAGACCAGGAACACCATCATGGAGCGAACAGGGACAACCAAGGCCCACACAGGAACAGCAGGGCATACAGCAACAGCAGACGTTGCAACAGGGAAATGAACAGCAACAACTAATAACACAACAACAGCCACAGACATATTCACTGCCACAACAACAGGTAGCGATAACACAACAACCCCAAGCACAACAAACACAACTGGGTAGGGTGACGGTCCTGGGACACAACCCTTACACAGGAAATGGTCAATCGTTGTACCCTCAATAGGACAGCCCACAGACGGCCTTGGTGTGTCCCATCCTGTCGGTAACACTTAATAGTGCGGAGGAACCATGCATAGAGGTAACGATAGGTGACAAAAAATTATCATTCCTTGTTGACACCGGGGCGACCCGGTCTTGCATAAGGGAAGGTAAATTTAAGATGTCGGGCGAAGCCATGAACACCCAAGGATTCTCTGGGGCTAGAGGGTTGGTTCCTTTTACTGATAACATTCCCTTATCTATAGGAGATTATGACATGTCAGTCCCACTTTTATATTATAGTGCCTCACCAGTAAATATACTGGGGAGAGACATCATGAACAGGTTGAATATGACGATCTCCTTTACGGAGGACGGCATAATTTGCTCTACTCCAGGAATTAACATGCTCACAGCACGACAGATTATGCAAGCATACTGCGGACAGACAGCGATTAGGGCTGAGCCAGTAGATGGCAAACTCTTCCAGTACGGGACAGACATGGCATTTGCATGGATGCCAGGGATAGAGGGAAAGATCTGGAGGAGGCCAGCAGCCTATTTGTTCAGACCAGAAACACCAGTCAATGAACCAGAAGGAAAGGTGGTTCCAGTGGACATTGAGAGCATTACAGCAACAGCTGATTACATTGCTGTACATGCCCAAGACAGAGAAGGAAGAGCATGGAGGGCAGTGATAGCACTAGCAGAAGGATGTAGACTCACCCAGGTGTCAGATGAGGAGCTGTTCTCAGAAGAAAAGGAGGAAGGTGAAATGGTGTTTATGATGAGTGTGGAAATATGGCTAAGAGTGGCGTACAAACAAGTGGCACAGAAAATTGCAATGGCACTTGAGGCACCCACATCCACCCCAGTTCCCTTCTTTTAGGAGGATATGACAAAAGTACCCACATCATTATGGACTACTAGCCCCTATGACGTGGGGTGCATAAAAAGTATAGGGGGAGTAAGGAGAAAATTGAAAAAAGGTGCAATACTCCCCAGAGTGAAACAGTACCCACTATCAAAAGAGGCAGATGAGGGCATATATGAAACCATAACGGCCCTTATAGATAATGGCATATTGGTCCCCTCAGAATTACCATGTAACACGGCTGTATACCCAGTGCGCAAGGCTAGAGGGGGGTCTTGGTGCTTCATACAGGGTCTCAGGCCCTTGAACAACATAGTAGAAGCAGAATACCCCATAGCCGCAAACCCAGCCACAATATTGTGTGGCATTCCAGCAGAAGCATCACGATTTACAGTGATGGACCTTAAAAATGCTTTTTTCTCAATACCATTGCACCCAGACTCACAAGATCTGACAAGCTTCACTTACAGAAACACAAAGTGGAAACACACCAGATTGCCACAAGGGTACTGCGAATCACCCTCAATCTTCAACAGAGTAATACAGATGGATTTGGGTAACATTGAAGTGGAAAGCACAGTGTTGCAGTATGTCGACGACATAATAATTTGCAGTACAAACGAAAGAACATGCAGAGAGGACTCATTAAAGATGCTGACAATGTTGGCTGAAAAAGGTTACAAGGTAGACATGGAAAAGTTACAGTACTGTCAAGAACAGGTACTTTACATTGGTCAGCTCATATCCCAACATGGAAGAAAGATTGCACCACAAAGAGCACAGGCCATTTCAAAAACGCCAGTGCCACAAACAGTGAGGGAACTGCAGCAGTTCCTGGGTCTGTGCAACTACTGTAGAGCATGGGTATTTGATTACAGCTCATACATAGGACCCCTGCTTGAGGCGTTAAAGGAAGCTAATAAAGGGGAGAAAAAGTTGGGGTGGACAATGGAAATGAAAGAGGCTTTTGATGAACTGAAAGATGCGATATCAACTGCTCCGGTACTGGCAACCCCAGACTATGAGCGACAATTCTTTATATTTTCACATTGCGACTCAGCAGTAATGAAAGCAGTGTTGGCTCAAAAAACAAGCATGGGCTACAAACCAGTAGAATTGTACAGCGGCCACTTAGATCCTGTGATGTTAGGTCATTTCCCTTGCGAACAAGGTCTCGCCGCAGATGCTTTTGCGGTAGAGAAAGCATCAGCGATCACCATGGGGTGCCCAACTACACTGTTTGTGGAACATGCACTATTTGCAATATTGAATAAACCTAAGTCCACCCTAACCACGCAAAGGGCATCAGGTTATGAGATCATCTTATCCAGAGCTGAACTATCAATTGTTAGATGTAACACGGTCAACCCTGCAAGGTTCCTAGCAGAAGTAATTGAGGAAGGAGATTATGCCCACGATTGTACGCAAATAACTGAAATGTACTCATGTACTAGAAAGATTGAAGAGAACGCACTAGAGGGAGGTGAGCTCCTGTTCATTGATGGGTCATCAACTATCGACCAAAGGGATGGTATAAGGAGGACTGGGGCAGCAGTGGTAAAAATGATGGAGGTACCGGTGTGTGTGGCAATGAAATGTGTACAACTACCACAGCATTATTCCGCTCAAGCAGCAGAATTAATTGCACTAATCTTGGCGTTGAAGGAAAGCTTTGACAAACGAGTGACCATATATTCCGACAGCGCATATGTTACGTCCACTGTCCACTCAGGGCTGTCGAAATGGAGAAGTAGAGGGTTTAGGAGAGCTGATGGCACTCCAGTGCAACATGCCCTCCTATTGGCTGAACTAATTGAAGCAATAAATGACCCCCAAGAATTAGCTTTGGTCAAATGCACCGCACACACCAATGGTGAAGACCACATTTCAAAAGGGAATGCAGCAGCAGACGCACATGCAAAGTATGCTGCATATTTTGGTGAGATATGGAACCCCCCAGAGTCAAAAAGAGGGAGAGGGAGGGGAATGGCTAAGGAGATGTTGATAAGAGAAGGGTACACCCATCTCCCAGCCACACAGATAATGGAGCTACAAGCGGCTGCACCAATGGCAGAAAAATAAATATGGGTAAAAAGAGGATGCACAATGTCACCAACTGACGCACTATGGCGCCAGGGTGACACTGGAAAGATTGTAATACCACTGGCACTATTGAACACCGCCCTGAGCCAACTACACCACCCAGCCCACACAGGCAAGGAAGTAATTGCAGCACGAATTAGGGAAGACTGGTTCTGCCCCGAGTTAAATTCTCATGTGTCAAATTTTATCAGCAATTGTCTCACATGTCAACAGTTTACGGCCGGTCACACTCTGAAGGTGATAAGAGGTACTATACCCCGGCCAGAGGGACCCTTCCGACATCTCCATATTGACTATGTTGATATGATCAACGTATGTCAAGGAAATAGGTATATTATTGTAGTAGTATGCCCATTCTCGAGGTGGATTGAAGCAGGGCCCTGTTCACACCCAGATGCATTCAGAGCAGCTAAATTCCTAGTGAGGGAGGTCTTCCCCAGGTGGGGAGTGTGCGAGGTACTGCGGTCAGATAATGGCCCACATTTCGCAAACGAAATGTTCCAGCACATCACATCCTTACTGAACATCAAGCATAAATTTGCATGTGCATACCACCCACAGGCCAACGGTGTATGTGAACGCCTGAATGGGCTATTAAAGGAGGCAATTGCAAAAATACAGCAAACAACAAAGAAGAGTTGGTTGTATTGCCTTCCACTAGCCCTATTTGAGCTAAGGAATAGACCAGGTTCCGACCACCACCTCACCCCTCACGAGGTAGTTACCGGACGTCAAATGCGCCTTCCCCTAACGCCAACATCAAGAGCATTTACCGACCACGAGAGTACTGCAAATGTCCTTGGTGATGAAATGTACCAATATGTGTCTTCTTTGATTACTAGTGTAGTGTTTGTGTCTCAACAGCTCGAGCGCACGCGGGGCGGGTCTAACAGCGATCAACAAGAAGACGCGGATAAAGAATTGGAAAAGGAAAGACTGTGCAAAGTTGCTAAAGGTGACCACGTACTACTTCGCAATTTCAACAGAAAGTGGAACAGCCCACGCTTCACTGGCCCCCATCTGGTAGAGGAGGTATCAGCGAGAGCAGTAAAGCTACAGGACAAACGTGCCTGGAACCACCTACACGACGTAAAGATCTACAAACTCCAGACCCGCCCCAGGGCCACCGACAGGGCCACTGGAAGAACAACAACAGCGTCACCAACGGAGGAAGAGACTTCTACCACAACTAACGGCCTAAGTGTCCCCATACCTTGCCACCCCTCAGATTCCCCAGAGACAACTACTAGAAAAGAATGGTTACACGATTAAAGAGTAAAGAGACTTCCGCCAGTTGAGCCCCAAACCCTCTGCCCATTGACCCCCTACCCACTGTAGTAATAACTGAACTGAAGGACATTGTCTTGCACATATACACATGTAAACACCTGAATGTTCTCTTTCTTTTCTCTCGCACATGCAGGTACAGCGTATTATTGTACTACTAAGAAAGTAGATAACTAACCAATTCACTGCCCAGGAGTAGATGGTACCCTCAGACGATAATTACCTGGAAGAATTGTCACACCAATTTGTATATGAAATAAAAAGTCCAACGTACCTGAAAAGAAGGAGGGTACGTGTCTACTACACAGCATTCCTCTTGGCCATAGAACATTCAATGCCCCACCTCCAACCATACTTGCCTGCCCTAAGAGATAGATCGCTTAGATTGGCGTGGGAACAGCTCTTCGCCTGGGCACTGAATGACTACTTGATAGGGAGAGCTTAAAAACGACAACTAACACTAATAACAAGCATATTAAGAATTTTCAGGCGGGCAACTGTAACGTCGCAAGAATAAGCTGCCGGACTGCAGCAAGGTAAGAGCAAAATGCCGGTGAAATTAGCATCTGTAATAAAATTGATAGGGATTTTAATGATCACCGGGTTCTTGGCTGCCTCTCTATGGCAGTACAGCTATGCTATCAATATTATTGCTGTACCCAAACCTAATACACCCCCACCCCCAGCTGCAACAGGTGTTACGTCAGGTGGTACTAGTAAAATCCCACACAAGGAAAATAGAGTTAAACGCAGCACATACTCAAATAATAAAGGTATTGACAACTACATACAAGATTCAGCACACATCTCAAACAACATATGGTACCAACACATGACCCACATAGGTAAGCAGACAACAGAAGACAGCTGCTACGTTTGCTCATTAATCCCATACGCCATGAGTGCTTCTCGAACATTTGTTGCCACGGAGATAGATTAAAAAATAGCACGATGTATAATATACCTGGCACTGTTCCAGACGAAAGGAAGATTTCAAGGGACAGTGGTGCAACTGGTGTGGAAAACACGAGATACATATCCATATGAAAACAACTTCCTCAAGACTTATTTGAGTTACCACAAGAGCAGTTTACATGCTGAAGGATTCAGATACATAACAAGTGGTCCTGAAAAAGGAGAAACAAAGAAAGTAACACTACAGTGCCTACCATGTGATTGGTACGCCACTGAAATCCCTGGTAAAAACGGATGTTGGGAAAGACCACTGGTGATAATAACAGGGAAGGTGTACATGAACAACAAATGGGACATATGAGTGGTTGGCAGCAACATGGTAACAAGAGAAAATATTTCAACTATTGATGGACACAACCATAGATGTTGGATGACTTGGGTCAAGTACGTACCCATGCTCACGTGGATGGAGAAGGATGAAGACCCAATAACAATACTGCCGCTAACTGCGCCTAAGGTATGCTACCAACATAAAGGGGAGGTGGACGTAGGATACAACACCAACTGTGAAAGCGTGATGGAGTTACCTGAGGGGGGAGCAGGAACAGCAGTAGTAATGGACCCTTACTGGGCCTGTGGAAAAAAGGTATACCACACACTGCCCCCTCTGTGGAATGGTATATGCACAATGGTGCACGTTAATGTACCATCACTAGTGGTACCCCAGAAACATGTCAATATGGCGAACTTCCCCAAAATGGATGAAGGGAACAAAAGGAAGAAGAGATCTGTACAACCTCAGAAGGGGCCAGAGAGCAAAACCGACAGCAATAATACTGTCCTGAATAGAAAGAAAAGACAAGGAGAACCTCTGACAGGAAATTACCTATGGGGAAGGTCGGAAACAGCACTCACTTCAATTCCACCAGACCACAGACTATTCAGCAGAGCAGCAATGTTCTTCTCCTCGATAATACATCCAGGAATACAGGCTTACGCAAACGCAAAATGGCTCCAGATAACTCGATGGGAACTAATGATGACTATTAATTCTACGGTAAATGGATTCAACGCAATAAAAGAGGAACTGCGAGCTGTGAGGATGGTAGCACTTCAGAACAGATATGTACTGGACCTCCTCACAGCAATGGAAGGAGGAGTTTGCGCTAAGATAGGACAATCATGCCGCACATTCATTCCTGCCAACGATGCTGACAATGGTACACTGACAGAAGCAGTTTTACAATTGGCCCAGATGCACTCAAAAATGATGGATGAAAGTAAAGGTGTGAAAAAGGATGAGAGCTGGTTTTCAATATTATGGTAATGGATGCCATCTTGGCTGTCAGATGGACTGAAGATTATAGTTGGATGTACTATTTTGGCTGGAGTTACACTGATCATAATAAGATTTTGGAAGGCCCGGAAGGCACGCACCACAGACGAGATGATCGAAATGGTTGGTATGCACCTCTTGATGTCAACAGATGACGGCAAACACACAGGCACAATCATAAAAGAGAGAGAGAAGTTGTGCAACCAGATCATCACCAACCACCTGGACCCACCATCTGTGAAGCTCGAAAACCCAAGAAACCCAAGGAGCTACATAGGGAAATGGGTATACTGCACTCCTGGAGGAACCTGTGCATATATGTATTGGTCATTTGAAGACCATGTTAACCACTATGGACATTTGGGAGGAATAACTAAAATATGGAGAGTAAGAGGAGATAAAGAAAAGGATATGTTTGTGGTCGACAAGTCGACCAGAGGGGGGACTGAAGTGGGAGAATGGAAGAACAGGCTCCCGCCCTTCCCCTCTCGCGCTTGGCCTAGAGGATCACGGCCTAGACACCCGCCACGAGAGGAGTTTGCCTATCTACCAGACGACCAAATACCCTGGTACAGGAACATACGGATGTGCCCACCTACCTGCCCAGCAGCCCGCCCTGTCCATGCCGACACCTGCGGCATGGATCAACTCGACTAAACCTACACGTCGTTAGAGACGCCATGACGACCTAGCCAACGGTCAGCACACCTGTGCAAACATGCACACCGGACACTCCCACACCAATCCACACGAAGAACATACTCAGTGCTATGACGTAGGCGACAGACATACCCACGGACGTGCATCTTTATTATTTTCCACATAGGCTCTCAAAATGCAGAAACGCAAGACGCATAATGAACTTATCTAAAAATGCTTGCTCACGCTTCTTCTAAGAACCATGTACCATAATGAAGAATATAACGGAGACACGATACTGAGGATAGAGCAATATGATACCGTAACCTAAAGCGCTCTGCATCAAACGGTTCCACCTATGCACCAGGCCCAAGTAGGCCGCAAGCAAAAGCTTCCATGAACATTGAATGAGCAAGAGCTCGGTTGCTGACCCTGCAGAATGAGCCCGGCGAAAGCACACCGCCACGGGCACGATGTTGCAATCTCGCACGCCGCAAGCTGACGCCAAGGTCGCACCTGCAAGATAAACCAGGCACACAGTGGGAAAAACAATATTAATTGTGCTGAATTTTGCCTCAAACACGGTCCCACCTCACGTGACAAAGCCAAACCTGACAGGATGCCAAGCCCAGGAGGAAGGAGACGCCTGAATCCCACGTTTCAAGACACAGGCAGATACAATTAAAAGACTCATTGGACATCTGCAGCAGTGTGAGTAGTCCACCTCCCAACATATGAATAAATCCTCACATTGTTTACACCTACCCATAGTAAAACATTGTTGCAAATGACAGGTGCACCGCGAGCTTGGAACAGCGATAGTCTCAGACTGGGAGGCTCGCGAGCGGACCAATCAGAACATGGGGCTCTTATCACTGACGCCATTAACATTGACCAATCCTCAGAGGTCTTCATGTAACAATTTTCATGTATCAAATTGAAGGGACAGCCCAAGTATACCACCTGACTAACCCTCAACCACTAACACCGTTCTCTATATGTATGCTATACTAACCCTACCACTCGAGTAACCAATCCAGAGTGGAAATAGGTTTTTTGCTAAACTTTCTAAGGTGACGCAAGTAGCGCGTCATACTAAGGTAAAAAGGGCCTGCGAGCCCCACGATTGTGTGTGTGTCAGGACGGACGCGTACGATCCTTGACCCATCCCTGCTGTTTTGTCTAATAAACAGCAGAGTCACCTTGCTTCTTGCGTGTGTCTCATACTCTATCTCTTTTGGGATATACGGGAGGAGTTGGGGCCTCCCTGCCCGAAGGTCTACGGACGGCCCGACCGACCCCGGCAGAATTTCACCCCGACAAGATTATCTGGATTTTGGGAGACTCATGGATACATTGGTTGAAGGTGCATGCAGAAAGTTGCAGTTTATCTGCAGATCTCAGATTTTCTCATGTGGAAGTGCACTGGCAAGGCGTGCGGGGCATGAGGTGGCTGGACTTGGTACCTCTCTGTGTTACTTTACTGACAGAGCGTCCTCCAGATATACTTATCATTCATTGCAGAGGAAAGAGTTTAGGCCATGTCTCTGGAATTTTTTTGCAATTTGCAATGAAGGATGGACTTGCGAAGCTCATGGACATGTTTCCAAATTGTCAAATACTTTTTCCCTGTATTGCACAAAGACAAATATGGCTGTGTTCTTCTGCTTTTGGTCCACAAATGGAGAAAGCGAGATGCAATGTGAATAAGGCTGTTTGTGCCTTTTTAAGAGATGTTGGCATGTCTTCATTCCACAATGAACATATTTTGTTTTGCAGCTCTTCCATTTTCCGCAGAGATGGAGTTCATCTCACATATGCTGGCTATCAGATTTTTCTTCGCAATGTACAAAATGCATTGCACCCTCTTTTGGATTCACAATAACCTATGTGACAATCCGTTTTCTCCAATCCACGGTTTTTGACCCACACAACACACCACCGAAAGGCTCTTTTCAGAGCCACCACTTACTCCCAGAGTACACTTCATTGTGTTTGCTCCCCTTGCACCCTCCTTTTTTTTCCCATTCGACTGTCCGCAAACTTTTCCACAACTTTGCGGGGTCTACACCGGTCACTTCATAGTTCTATGGTTAAACTTAGAAAGGCAGCTCTGAAAAGAGCCTTTTCTGTAATTTTTGTTGTTTTCACGTTTATTGGTTCTCAGCACACGACACATTAGGAGAGGATGCCAAAGGAGGGTAAAGAAGGGACACCAGCCACGGGGATAAGAAAGGGCAAGTGGACAGAGAAAGATATAGGGTGAGCTTCACTTAGGTAAGGAGCACATCTTCTGGTGCTCCTTGACCGTAGCCTCAAAAGCACTCTGAAAATTCTCCCCCCTGCAGAGGACTACGTCACAATACATACGCACTATTGTCACCTTTGAAAGGTAAGGGTCAACAGTATTGCGAATGGCTTGTGAGGCAGCTGGAGGGAGGTGAACCCCCACAGGAGTGTCTCTTGTGGTGGGAGGATCGGACTCGGAGGATGCTGTGGAGGAACTCAATCAACTACCGTCCTCTTCACATAGAACCACCTTGCGAATGTCCGCAGAGTGAAGAAAGTGAGGTGTCGCTTCATGGTTGTCGTACCAAAGCTGTACGTACTAGGTCTCCCACGACTCAGCACCACCTTGCACTGTTTACACCTCACCAGGTTCGCACATGCTTTTGGTACGTTCCCACAAACGGAAAACAACCGCCACAACCACGAGTGCTCCGAGTGCGGAGTTCCTCCACTTCATTCTCTTCCTCCTCTTCTTCCTCGTTCTCTACATCCTCACTCGTATATCTCTCTGCAGGCCCTTGGGGAGGTGGTGGCGGGTTTGGGGGTGGTGCAGAGGCTAATGAACCAACAGCAGCCATGGAAGCTATGCCGATTACTTTCATTTTGGTCATTACAGCAGTAAAGGCAATACACCTCAATCTGCTATAGCTAGAAGGACATTGAAGATGTGCTCGGGTGTGGCCATTTATAGGGGTGCAGGGATGTGCCTCGTGACCGTCTTCATGCCTGCACAGCGGTACGAAAATGTTACACAACAAGTCCTCAGCTAAGCTCTTGTCTGGGAAATGTGAAATTATATTTTTACACTATACAACATTTTGCCTTGTGTCTATACGTTCTTTTCTTTTGCTGCGGAAGCACACAAACTGCACAGATTAGTCCACACGCTCAGCGTGGGTGCGGTCACATGACGACGTCCTTAACACATCTGTGACAGAAATGGGAGTCCGCTGGACAGCAAATGCAGAGTAACAAACGTGCGCATGCGCGCAAATGTCCTACGGACAGTGTTCGGGTTCTCAAACTAATTCGAAGTGTGACACAAGTGAGACGGACAGTTAGGGACAGGCGCAATGTTCGCTATACTTACAGTTGTACTGCACATGTGCATACATGATATGCTCACTGTATGGACAGGTCCAGTGTCCTTAGGACAACTCCATTTTGTTTGACTTAGAACTTGCCGGCCGCCGCGCCTGTTCTACGGACGCCACCATTTTGGCTACGGACGATACGGACAGGTATACTGTCTTTAACACACTCCCATTTTGCTCATTTACAACCATCCCGGACACCTTGTGTGTTGTACGAACATGTTTATCTCGTTTGTAAGCATCACGGCGAGATATAATGTCCTTAGGTCGCCCCTTTCTGTTTATGTGCGCACAACTTGCACAGATGTTGCGGTCAACCATCAAATCCATCTTACTTGACATTCGTAAGGGTAGGTGTACTGCCTTTACAACACCCACATTACATTCCTTGCGGATAGGTCGAACAGGCGCGCTGTTCGCAAACATTTTAAGTCTTTTTAAAAAATAGAGATTTCCACAAAACTCTATAACTACAACTACTATACAAAAACATTCCACACACACACACACTTCAATCCAAAGAAATAGCGGGGGAAGCAGATACTGACACAAATATAGGGAAATTAGGATTCAATACGGGCTGGTTATGAGGAGAAGATTTCTGAGGGGAAGAAGGGATGGATATTTCGTCAAAACGTCTATTTTCTTCTTGAAAGTTTGGGGATGGTTCACTAGGGAATAGAGAAGTGGGACAGGTACAGGTGGGACAATGGTAACATACTTTTCCTCTCACACAGTCCTCCACAAACTCCCTTAAACATTTAAAATAGTCATTCAGTACATCCATTTTCTGGTCAATCCTTTTCATCCTGTCTTCTTCTGTCTCGTTTGTTGGCCTTTCTTCTTTTCTTTCCTGGTCTGTACAAAGAAATATACATATATTAAATGCCTATAAAATATTGATCAGTATTTTGCCTATGCAGAGCAGTGTGTACCATTATTGTCGCTGTCTTCAGACATTTCCTCATGCAGAAAATTGTCCTCCAGCCACTCCAAAGTACTTGCCATTTCTGTGTCAAAACAACAGAAAGAAATTATTATTTCTTCACCACATACTAAAAGATTACACACACATACAAAAATATGACCTTCACTCACTATTTTGATTTAATTTCCCTTCGTCCTCCTGC
The DNA here is from genome assembly GCF_040938575.1 of Ambystoma mexicanum. NCBI lineage: Eukaryota > Metazoa > Chordata > Amphibia > Caudata > Ambystomatidae > Ambystoma > Ambystoma mexicanum. The sequence goes on along the minus strand of NC_090933.1, from coordinate 653,742,801 downwards.
GTCCGTCCACTGTCGGTCCAGGCTGCAGAGTTTCTGTGAAGTGCTTACGATGGAGGCATCCTTTTTTATTTATGGTACCATCCATTTCATTCTACATGGTTATTCAATGTGTTGTTTTCATTTCACACCTTTAGGTTTCCATATTTACTTATTACTACTTATAATGTCTTTATGTCCTTCTACTACATTGCAGATTTCTTGTGTAAAACAATAGTACATTTTCAGATACCCCCTGCATCTTTGGATAATGTTCATCCCGTCTGCCCCCTGTCCGCAAACAGGCGCTCAGTACGTCCCTTTCTAATATCAATAGGGAGGGGGTTCTGTATGTTCTATGTTAAATGTATATCAAGTATGTACATTATACTACATATCTCCCACAATCACATGATGACAGTGTATATTCAGCACAACAACTTCATTGACACAATCTTTTGATTAAGTTCCCCTTCCAAAAACCTGAACAATTCACTACAAAAAAACTTTGTTGAGGGGACGTTATGGTTAAGTTGTCCTACCAAAAACCTGTGTACTTCATTAAAAAAAAAATAATCCTACCTCCCCATTATGGTTCAAAGTAAAACAGAAAAACCCCTGAAATTCGCCAGTTATGGTAAACTAAACCCCCATACCTGCCATCACCACTGTGCACTGCTAACACTAACACCCAGAACATGAAAGTTATTGATGACATCACTGACGACATCACATGTTTAGCCCCTTTGTTTTCGTTCCTTGCCACATATATATGTACATTCATTAAAAAAACTTTTTTAAATGGATGTTATACTTCACAGTGATACCAAAAAACACTGCACATTCCCCCATTATGGTAAACTCAGCAACCATAACTTGCAGCATCTACGTGCATTGCTAAGACTAACACCCAGGACATCAAATATGACATCACAAATATCATTGATGACATCACTGATGACATCACATGTGAAAATAATGTTGACGAAAAGTCCTTACCTACAAGGGGTTCTTTCTATTATGTTGGTAGCAAGATGTCAGGGGTGATTGTGTAATGTTAAATATGTAATGACTAGCTAAATATTCAAGACTTAATACACACTTGTGCTAGTACAAACAATACATATGAAGACCCAATGCATATAAATCAGAGGCATATACAGGGAAACTCAAGTAAGGAAGAAAGAAACAGCATCATCAGAAGGTTTATCTTCCTGTATAGAAATTAATTGTGAGTTTGAGGCCTGCTATTGCCCCATGCATGTGCATCATGAGCTCAGACCAGACCCTAAGGAAAGTACTTTAAGAACACACGACAAGATTACCGTTTTGATATACAGCACCTTTTAAATTTTTATATTGTGATTGTCAGTGAATAAAACCCCCTGGCCTAGATTTTTCAATGCACCAAAATAAGTGAGGCAGACATGTGATGTCATCAATCATATTTGTGATGTCATATTTGATGTCCTCGGTGTTAGTCTTAGCAATGCATGTAGATGCTACAAAGTTTTTTTTGTAGTGTTCTAAATATGCCTGCCTCTACTCTCCACCATCTGCAACTCATCCAAAATAGGACTGCAAGACTTGTCCTTGGTCTCAAACTCAGCAATCGTATCTCTCCAGGACTGAAATCTCTGCACTGGCTCCCAGTGGCTGTGAGGATTAAGTTCAAAACCCTCTGCATTGTCCACAAGGCCTTCTGGGGCCTCAATACATTCAACTCTCTCTTCGTAAATATCTTCCTTCTCGAGCTCTTTGCTCATCCACCTCCAACTCCCTCAGGGTCAGTCGCTTCTACAAGCAACAAGTTGATGGCAGATCTTTCTTCGGCTGGGGTCTCCCTCTGGAACAGCCTCCCTGCCTCTCTGAAACTTAAGGAGAACCATCTCTAGTTCTGGAAGCATCTTCCTCTTTGCCTCTGCTTTTTCTCCTCCTCTCCCCGGCTCAACTCCTGACTGAACCTGAAACTGCACTGGTCACCTGGCTACCCTCTGATCTTGGCCACCGGTCTCCTCCCCACCAGTTGCACACCTGCACTGCCCCCCTGGCAAACCGTGCACTTAGGGGCTGTTTCTGTATCCCTACAGCCCCCTAACAGCACTTGACACATGATGTCTGCACTTAACCTTGAACTTGCCACCAGCTGGTTGCACTTTGTATTCATTGTTTTTATTTATTTTACTGTTTATCTTATGTACTGCACTGCCCCGTCCCCCTTTCCCCTTGCACTTTCCCCCTCCCCCCTACACTTGAACGATATCAATGTCACCTGGCCTAGTAAGATCGTTGTCTCTGTCTTCCCTCTGTTCCCCCTCCCTTGCCTCATCAAGCCTTGAAACAATTGTGTATAGGCGCGTTGTGAATGCCATATCATATACCCTGCCAAGCTGCGAAATGAATGGACAGAAAAGTCTATTTTTTTTATTTTTTCACTCTACCGGAGGAAGCTATGAAGTTCCTCGATGAGAACATGCCTGCAACACGACTTTAATATCTTATTGGCTAAGTTTGATTCATGTTTTACCAACTTTCTCCTATGCAACTCCTAGACAGTTGACTTGCACTTGGATGATATACTGATGGTAACGTTAAAGCAGATGTGATTATGCCCTAACATCTTGAAGGCTTGAATTAATATAGGAAGCATGGGAACACTTGTTCTTTCATATCCCAAAGTCTGTTTGGCACGGGCTTGCACCGGCACATCAGCATCCCCATGCAATGTTTCAATAGCAGTTGGGTATGTTGTTTATGGGGATTCATCACCCCAGTTCCAAGGGGGATGTGGGAGGGGTGTGTTAAGCGAGAGTTGGGCTTTTCAAAAATGCAGTTGGCTTGGATGTTGATGACACATATGAGGTGTATGCTGCCCACAAGCAGTCTAAATGGGTGAAGGCGGAGGAAGCATCATAGGGTGGATGATAACATGCTCCCAACACTTCGGGAATGGGCAAAGTTATATGTTTGAGTTGGAATGTGAGGGACTAGGAAACCCAGTCAGAAGACCGAAGCTGCTTCTCGACATAGGGAGACAGAAAGCCAAATTGGATATTTGCAGAATACGTATGCAGTATTGCTTGAGGAGAACCATCTCCGGTTCCGGAAGCACCTCAAAACCTTCCTCTTTGCTTCTGCTTTCTCTCTCCCTCTCCCCTGCTGAACAGCTAATTAATTCTTCACTGAAACTGCACTTATCCTGCAACTGGACCACTCTAAACTGCCTCGGTCCTGGGCCCAGCCACTCTCCTCTTGCACTGATGCCCTGGAACCCCTTTGCACTGCGGGACTGTCTCTGTATCCCTACAGCCCCCCCCCCCTTTCCCAGCACTTGCTCTGCACTTACCTCGCACTTGCCACCAGCTGGCCCTATTTATTTATTTATTACTTTACGCCACTTACCTTGTACTGCACTTCCCCCCCTCCCCTTCCCCTTGCACTTTTCCCCCTCCCCCACCCCTGCACTTGCGCGATCTGAATGACACCTGGCCTAGTAGGATCGTTGTCTGTCTCCCCTTGTCCCTCCCCTCCCTGCCTCGTCGCGCCTTGAAACACCTGTGTATAGGCGCGTTACAAATACCATATCATATCATATATCATATCATATCATGCATGTTGTGAGGGATTTCTTAAGGGCTGGTTCTATCCAACCTGCAATCTAGTGGCATAATGAGACTAATACTTAGATCCCTGCCATTTCAACGTAAAAAAGTCTCAATTGATCCTTTAGGACGTTATGTTCTGGTCTATAAGTCAATGCTATTCCTGAATGTTTACGGCCCCAACATAGATGATCCCCAGTTCCACAACAAAATCACTGACATGCTAGCTCTTTATCCTCTGATCCCTGTGTTGTGAGGGGGCGACTTTAACACCATTCTTGATGTCCAATTAGACAGATCCTCCCACAGTCATAGGTCCCTCATGAAGGCAGCATGTGCTATATGTGAAGGGATGGACATCTTGAGCCTAGTGGATGCTTGGAGGGCAATGAAGTGCATGACCGAGCATGCTCCTTTTATTCAATGGTTCACAGCTCCTTTTCCTGCCTTGACATGTGGTTAATTTCAGTTTTGCTGCTTAGTGGGGTCTCCGAAGTATGTTTTCTTCCCTGGACGTACTCAAACCACTGTCCCATTTGCATCACTCTGACACTAGGCAGGCTCCCTAGGCCCTGCAGTAGCTGGCAATTTAAATCACAGGCTTTATTGAATGTGGCCTTTTAGGCCACTATAAAAGAGCATGTGAAACTTGACTTCGAAAAGAACAAAGGTTTGGTGGCATCATCTCACATAATCTGGGAAACCTTCAAGGCCAGGGGATTGCCAAGGCTACTGAATTTGGTATCCTCAAGATGATTAGATGTGACTTGGAACAGGGAAATGCGGCCACTCCCCCTATGACCACACTTGCACAGATAAAGGAAGCCGTGGAGGAATTTAGGGAAAATGCAGAGCAGTAACTCTAATTTCTAGACACCATGGGGGCAGCAAGGCACTATGGAGAGGGTGAAAGGTGTGGCCGATTGATGGCCCGCACAGTACGGCAGGAGGGTGGTAGTGACAGACGTTCTGGTATGCACACATTTTCAGGTCAATAGAGTATTTACAACATTTTGCTCTTATCTGTATACCAACAAAGATACTCTCACTATAGAGGACATTGATCGATTTCTTGTGGGCATACCAATTACACAGTTGTCACACAAGGCTAGTCCCCACTTGGACTTACAAATCTCGCTAGGAGAAATCTCCTGCGCAATTGACGATCTCCCGACATGTAAGGCACCTGGTATAGACGGCCTCACTGATGAATTTTACAAAAACCATAAACCAATCCTCGCACTTTATCTACATAGGGTGTGGCTGTAGGCCCTTGAGTCATGGGTGCTCCCCGATCCCGTGAGAGAAGCTGTGATTATGGTTTTGATGAAGCCTAATAAACCTGCTGAGCAGTGCAGTTCTTGCAGACCTGTCTCATTATTAATTAATACAGATGTTAAAATATTTGCAAAAATTATGGCCACCCGGCTGACGCAATTTATGCCCCACATAAGTGATCCAGTTCAATCAGCCTTTATTGCTGGGTGATCCACTGCACTGAACCTGAAGCATCTCTTTGACATACTGGTGCAAATAGATCCTGGGGCTCAGGCAGTGGTCGCTGCACAGGATATGCAAAAAGCCTTACACTCAGTCTCAAAGCAATTTATGTACGCAGTTCCCATAAAGTGTGGGTTTGGTCCGGGCTTCCTACATATGTGCAGCTCATTTACACATAGCTGCCTGCCATGGTCAGCACTAATGGTATACTGTCATGAGCGGTTACGATAACTAGAGATACCTGGCAGGGCTGCCTCCTGTTGCCTCTGTTTTTTGCAATAGCCATCGGACCTCTGGCAGACCTCATAAGGCACACCCATAGACAGAGGGGAATCAGGATGACTGTGGTGCCTGAAATTATATACCTTTTTGCCGATTATGAGATATTACACACCAGGGACCCCAGAATTAGCAAAATGGCCGCGAAAACCCCATGCGCACCAAAACCTATGAAAATTGCGCTTTGAAACCGGAAAAGATGGCTGCCAAATCTACTGTTGTCAGTGGTGGAAGAAGACCTCATTGCTGAAACCTGTCACTGGCTGCCTACTGAGTAAACATAGAACACTGCAGGAAAGGCAGTGCTTTATTGCAAGAAACGCAGAAATTGCTCTTAAACCCCTTTTTCTTGGTTGCTGAAAATACAAAATGCCAGTCCAAAACACCCAATATCTTTGCTGGGTGTTACCCGCCACTTCATTTAAGGAATCAATATGAACCCACAATGTCAGGAAAAGTGGAATCTATCATCAAAATATCCACGGTAAAAAGTGTGCTTGCCTGTGAAAATCTGTCAAAATATGGGCGCAGTATCAGCTGCCGCCTGTGACTGTTTCAAAGCCTGCATTTAAACTGCATATTTGCACCATTAAGATCTAATGTCTAAAATCTAAGTGACCTGTCATTAAGAGGAACATAGAGTGTAACCATTTAATCTCTATGATTTAGAGACTGGAATAAGAGTTCTAGCTGCTTGATTAAAAATTGCAAGTTTTATTTTAAATTAAGAAAAACGTTATAATTTGACAGTGAATTTAGCTGAACTCAAAGTCACCAAACCAGTCTTTCCCAGCTTTCGCCTAACACAAGGCATCTCCCCTGCTTCCCACAAAGGCCAGGAACTTACACCTTTGTGTTGAGTAAGAGGGGAGGAGATTCTGGGCTGCTGCTCCTGGAGGAGACAATGGGCCTCATCACGAGTTTGGCGGTAACCCTTAAATCCGGTGGTCGCGCTATTACCGTCGGATTTAAGGGTCTGCCAAATCAGGGCTTTGGCAGATTTTTCCCCAGCTTTGAGCTGGGGAAAATCTGCTGAAAATTCACGCCAAAAATTTGCAGATTTCCCGCCGGCGGTAAGAGCGCGAAAATTCCCCATTGAGCCCAATGGGGAATGGGGCATTCCCGAATGGGCTCAGTGGGGAATGGGGAATTCCATTACCGCCAAACCGGTGATCCGGCGCTAATAGCGCCGGGGAGTCTGGCGGTAGGGCTAATACCGCCAGCGGTAATACCGCCGGTGTTACCGCCCAACTCGTGATGTGGCCCAATGAACCTTCCTTGGCTGAAAGGATAAGCAGATTGTGTCAACAGTGGCCTCTGCCAGAGGAAGAAGGCAGAGATTGCTCTTGAGCTAAAGAAACATTTGGAGGTGGGGATAGAAATTTTTGTTGATTCTCAATGGACAGAAAGCATATTTTTGGAAAAGACTGCAAATTAGAGAACTAACAGCATTCTGAATGTGATTTATTTGTGCACATTTTAAAAGGAGCCAGAACTCTGTGTGATGTTCTTAGAAGGCACAGTGAAAATGTTGGTTTTGTAACAATTGTATTTATGTCAGGAGCATGAAACTTCATATGATTATGCCCAGATATCATGCACACATATGTAAAAAATTGTGGACAAATCAGATGTTGTGTCCCGGATAAAAAGTGTGAAAAATTGTCAAATCCAGACCCAAGACCTCACAGCTGCGGGACTTGGAAGAATATTTGCTCCACAAAGTATGGGATCTATGTATGTCATTGATATAAAGAGTGTACACATGTAAAGATGTATTATATCAAAAATAGATTTTATGTGCAAAAGGCAAAGGGGAGGAGGTTTTGCCTCATAAACCGCATCATCATGAAAACACTCTGTTTTCTCCTCCAATCAAGGGAGAGAGCCGACTTTAGCCAACAGACAATCTAGGGGGTGCACCTAGGATAATTCAGCATACCCACCCCTTTATGAAATACATAAATAGAGACAGCTTAGGACCTAGAAAAAACAGACTGATCCACCCACCACCCCGAATTTGGCGAAGCACTCTGACGGAGATCCATCCATACTCCTTGTTCCACATTCCAAAAACATTGCAAGCAGAAAGGCTTGTTGCATAGCTGAACCACTTTCAGCTGGGCCTAACTTCCAGAACCCATCCCTCATCTTAAAGGGGAAACCGAAGTGCAGCCAGACTGTGCTGTAACTGCTTGCCTGCCAAAGAATTATCTTCATAACCAGAAGGGCAGATTAAAACCCTGTCTGGTGCCGTGCTGTGCAGACCAGAGAGCCATTGCAGATCCAGTCCAGTCGTGCTGTGCAGTGTAGACCAGAGGGCCTTGCTGATCGCTGACCCGCCCTGTCCGGTGTGCCCAGCAGTCTGTCCCAGAAATCTTTGACCAGAACCAGATCCCTGACGATTCCATTCAAAACCTTGGTAGTGAGTATCCATAGTATAGGATTGTCACTAGCCTATGTACTGTCCATGGTCCTCCCTGTCCAAATCAAATCTCTCTTATATCCAGAACTGTATTGCTAGAAATCCTTTTTGTCTCGCCTGAACTCTCTCTCTTATCCTATAGTTCTTCTGTAATAATATTGTTAAAATCATCTTTGCGCTGATATATTTTATCTGAAGAAGGCAAGCGTCTCGGAGGGCAAAAACCTGATTGGTGACGTCCTGGTCTGGTGGTTGTGCTATCGTGTAGTTTGTATCTTCATAGTTCATCCCTAGTGTAAAGAAACCTTGTTTGTAATTTTAAAAAGCGCATCTTTGTTTTACATTTTGCCTCTTTCTAGCCAAGATCTCTCTAATTCTGAAGGAGGGCAAGGACCCCCTTGAAAGATCCTCCTATAGGCCAATAGCGCTCATTAACGTAGACGCAAAAATCTACACTAAGATCCTGGCGAATAGGCTCGAGGAGCTCCTCCCGGATTTGATCCATCAGGATCAGGTGGGATTCGTGAAGGGGAGGCAGACAGCGGATAATATTAGAAGGGTGGCCCATCTGGTGGAAAAGGCGGAAAAGACTCGTACACAGGCAGTACTTGCTTACTTGCAGGGCATGTTGCTTGCCCTGACCAATCCCATAGAGTCGAGTACGCAATCCAGGCAACTACTAGAAGACTTTGGGGAAGCATCCGGACTACGCATTAACATGCACAGGTCCGAATTGATGGACCTGACATTGGCAAGGGAAGAGAGGGAGGAGTTAAAGGGGACAACGCCCTTTGCCTGGCGACTGGGGGGAATTACGTACCTGGGGGTGAGAATCACTCTGGCTCTACGTGGATGGTATGCAGCAAACTACCCCCCACTCCTGCAAAGAATTAAGAAAGACCTCCTTAAGTGGCAGAACTTGTGGATCTCCTGGTTGGGGAGGCTAGAGGCACTTAAAATGGTTACCCTGCCGAGGCTGCTCTACCTCTTCCAAGCTATCCCTCAAGCAGTCCCGGCCAGCTTCTTCAATGAGCTCCAGGTGATAACAAACGAGTTTATATGGGAGGGAAAAAGGGCAAGTGTGAGTTGGATGCAATTTATGGCCCTGAGAAAAGGGGGGGGACTAGCTCTTCCCAACGTCCATCAATATTACGAAGCAGCCCAACTAAGGGTGATTAGGGAATGGCTGGGGGAGGGGGAAGGAAAACACTGGTTTCAGATGGACAGAGCGGTCATGTGACACGAACTGGGGGAGGTTCTGTGGCTACCCAGACAGCACCGTCCGGTCCATATGTACCTCAGCTCGATCACCAAACTATTTGCAGATAATTGGGACAGACTGGTCCAACGGAAGGAAATTACAACCTACCTGTCCTCCTTCACCCCCATCTTCAATAATAAAAACTTTACCCCGGGGTTGGAAAGAGGGGCATTCCGGAACTGGTGGGAGGGAGGATGCCGTTGGATGCGGGACATGTTTATAGGAGGGGAGATCAGTTCCTTTGTAGATTGTAAAAGGGATTTCGCACTGGGGGAAGGTAAACGGCTGAGATACTCACAGCTGCAACACTGGCTTCTATACCCCATAAATAATGAGGCGGCCACTAGATCACTGACCCTTTTTGAAAAATTCCTGATGACCAACGACGGCTTGAAAGGCCTTATTTCGCAGCTTTATAAGATCTTGGATGAGGCTACCCCGTCAATGGGCATATATGGGAAGGTGGGAAACAATTCTGGGCAGGGAAATGGAGAAGACAGAGTGGGAAAATCTATGGACGAAGATCCCCAAACTAGCGAGAGCCTCACAAACCCGGGAGGCCTGGTATAAGATATTATATGGGTGGCACTATACTCCAGCTCGGCTGCGCAGTATCTACCCGGACTCGTCGGGAACTTGCTGGAGGGGATGCGGCCAGGAGGGCACTGCGGAACATATTTGGTGGCGATGCCCAAAAATAGTCCCGTTCTGGGGAGACATCAAGCAGGCGATGAAACAAGTGTTTGGGGCAGAGGGAGGCATACCCCCGGAATTGTCACTATTAGGCTTGAGGCCAGCAGAAGGGCTGGCGGGTTCGAGAGGCAGGAAAGAGCGAGGGTGATGCTCACTCTGGCAGCAATGACAATCATAGCCCATAGATGGAAGAGCTCGAACATACTAATGTTTCAAGACTGGCTGCGTAAAGTCTGGGAGATAGTAGCGATGGAATGGGCCTCCTATTCAATGAACAATACAATACAAAACTTTGCGGGCGAGTGGGGTGAGGTCCTTTCCTTTCTCGTGGCGCCCGCAATGTTTAAGACTTCTGGATCTGGAATAACCCCGACTAGACACTTTGTGGTGACAGGGAGCTACGGAGACTTTGGAACAGCACCGGGGGCAGGGGGGAAGGGAGGGAGGGGACAGTTATGGGGATTGTTAAAGTTGTTGAAAAATTCAATAAAGAGAATTTAAAAAAAAAAAAGAAAATCCTAGGCATGTTATTACATACATTTGGTTTTGGTCCCAAATGTATTCAATTCTTGAAAGTAAATTACTCCTTAAGTCAAATAATGTAATATCTGTCCCGGTTAACATCCCTATAGGATCTACACAGGGATGCCAACGTTCTTTCCCCTTAATATTTGCACTGTGAATGAAGCTGCTTGCTCATAGTTTAAGGGATCTACTCAGCAATCTGTTTCTAATGATTGCTGCTATCCAATATAAAATATTATTTTTGCTAACATGTTATTATTTTCTTAAAGAGCTCCCGACTTCCCTTTTGCACCATATGGTGGTACTTCACAACTTTGAATTAGTGGCAGGTTATTGTACACATTATAACAAGACTATATTTTTAAATATCATGGTTTCTCTGAGAACAGGGGATTATCTTAAGAAGAGATTGTAATTTGTCTGGGAGAAAACACATCTGAAATATGTGTGAATATAGGGTGATTTAATACATAGAATTACTTATAGGACTCTCATAGCAGAAACTTTCAATAAGAGCTTGGAAGTACTAGAGCTAGCTCACTAATAAATCTGCTACACAACTCAGCCCAAGCTTTGACTTTCTGGATACATCTCTTGCAAGAAATGGCAAATTATAAAGCAATTGTACTCTCTGGTGTGGGGAATTGTCATCTCGCAAGGGTGCAGAAGCCCTGACCTTTTTTGATTTGTATCAATCAATAAAATGTTGTGGGTAATTCCATCTCAGAGAGACTAATCTGCTAACCAGGTCCCTCTTTCATGCTAAAAGGCTAATGACATGTGTCTTGCTGTATATGTCTCCTGATCTGTAGGGCATGCTCTCCAGTGGAACAGCGCAGGTTCAGAAGTCACAGGTGTCCTTTTGATAGCTGCTGTGACAGCCTAGTCTCTTCAACTTAGAGGCTGCATTTAGAGTCTGCACCCCTATTGCTAAAGCACATAGTCATGAGGAATTCCTTTTGTGGTGAGAGATAAATCTTTAAACATAAAGCCATATCTGAGTCTCGAGTATTGTGGATTGAAGAACAGAGACCAGAGACAGAATGGCTATGCCTCTCATTTGATCGTTTATGGGTTGGTAACACCTCTCCTACACTTTCTTCAGGAGAAAGCACTTTAGGTATGATGTCAGAAGGCAGAGACCACTTGTCTCAAAGACAGGGGTTGTACACCTTAAAGCAGACCTGCTTTAGTACAATCAGCTATGGACTTTTGTTTTGACCCTGTTGAGAGAGCAGTCCTTTTCAAAGTTCCCCCAGTTGTGAGGTAAAGAAAGGTCATCTAAGGCAGATGCATGTTCTACTCCTCAACCATACTTGGTGCACTTTGTGGGTGACCTGCTGCTGGAGCAAGCCTGCCTCTCCCTCAGCTACACCAGTGCCCAGGACCTCACTGGAGGTAAGGACTCCAGCAGGTGTTTGCCAGACTCCCCCATGTTTGGAAGAAGGAGAAAAAGGAGTTACCTTGTGCATAAGCTCCATGACTGGATACCCAGAGCAACCTGAGTGCCAAAACAGCCAGGATCTGTGCGTTTCTGCCATTGAACCACTTTGAGCCACGTATGGAGCACTGTTCGAAACATTCAAACCACCATAATCGCTGCAGATGCTTTTGGAATCCTCTCGATCTTTGAACCACTGTGTTGCACTTTCAAATCAGTCCCTGGCACACAGCACCAGTTCCGCTTGAATAAGAAGCTCTTTGCTCCACTTGCCCCGTTCAAGCTGACTTTTGAGCTGCCAGCATCTGCATTTACAGTTTTAAACACTCATACATGGCACAATTAAATGTTGCAGGTTAAAGTAGATGAATACAATTGTGTCCCACGACAAATTTGGTCCAATTGTACACAGAGCTCTTCAACCTTTTTCCTTCTCGTGCCATCCTGGGTGCTTTATCTATCCCTCGCCCTCATCCCAACTGTCTACCTAAATTTTCTCCTCCAAACCACAACCTGAATGTTCTGTCATACTCCTCCTTTGCCTCTCTGACAGTCGGGAGCGCTTCTGTGCCATGAACTATGACAGAAGGGGCTACGCAAATGCATCATAACATAACATAACATAACATGTGTTGTCCTATGATATTTGGTTTAGAGCATCAAAATGTTGACTCAAACACAAACTTTAAAAATAAATTGTGTAACATAATGATGCACATTACGACCCTGGCGGTAAAGAGTTAACAGCGCCATTAGAGCTGCCGGCACCGTTAACCCCCTACCGCCTCATTACTAGGTCATTACGAGGTCCGCTCACGGGACCCGCTAAGGACGCCGGGTCCCGCGAGCGGTCCAGCATGCTAACAACGGGCCCGTCATTAACGGGCCCGTTGTTAGCATGCTCCCCATTCCCATTGAGCCCTATTGGGCCTCAAATGGGAATGGGGATGGTCCGGGCCCGGGTTCCCTGAATGGGGAAATACCGGGCCTTCCAAAGTTGGAATGGCCTGGTATTTCCCCATTTAGGGACCACGGACCCGGACCCGAGTTTGGAGGCAGCCATGCTCTTACTGACATGGCTGCCCCCAAACTCGTAATGAGGCCCAATGTTTCCTTTTCCCAGTCAGTCAGTCAGTCAAAATACTTTATTTTGCTGCAGTGCCAAGAAGCAAATACACTGATAAAACCGCGTACACATAAAAGCAATACCCAAGCAAGTTTGACAAATAAAGGTAAAGTTCATGATTGCCTAGTTATGAAAACGTTAATTGATCATGTCTTCAAATAATTCATTTTAGCCTTTCTCCTTCTCCATGCTCTTGATGGGTAATTTGGTGTAGAATACACCACATCAGTTTAAAGAGAGCTGTTGCACAAAGCTTTGGTGTTTTTTAATAATCTCACCCCATAGTTTTTGGGTAGTGTTTTAAGTTTCTTTGTTGGATTTTAGCAAATAAACAAAAAATGTTCTAGGGATTCATAAACATTTTCACAAAAAGGACAGTAATCAATCCCTGTTTTGTACCTTAAATGCATTAAAAGTGCTAGAGGAAGGACGTTCAAACTCATCTTCATAAACAGTGTGCAAGCAAAATAGTGATATAATATCCAGTAGCTTTCGCATTTGGAAGATGATTTTTCGGCAGAAAGGGCCAACTGATAGACAGTGTGTAACCCTATTTGCATGAGCCCATTTACTCTAGGTCTTCGTGATGACAGCTCGGTCGTTCGACTTCATTGATTTAGGATTGAGCCAGCAATGGTCTAAATTGAGTTTGGTGAAATGTCGTCCTAATGTAAGGGAGCAATGGCAGTCTGTCTGCCCCACACGCAACTCAAAAGGTCCAGCCAAGCCTCCATGTAGCTCCTCCGCTTGGGATTGGACCAACGTTTGAACCAATAAAACAGTTGCTTAAGTGCAATTGTTTCACCAAAGGTTATCAGCCTTAGTTCAACATGCATTAGATGATTAGGGACATTTTTAGGGAAATTCTTGGGGAGCATTAATAATTTTGTCAGGAAAGGTTGTTCCATATTGATTTAAGTTGCCATTCTAATATGACCCCGTAGTTCTGTACTATAGACTGCCATTCCCACCGCACGAGATCGATATATATTTCCAATGCAGGGATAACAGCATTGCTGCCAAAGGCTCTTGTAAATTTCTAATTTGCTGTGCTTCTTTTTGACAATATGAAATTGGCTTTCCCAATGTGTTTTCACGATCTACCATTCCTACTGAATCCCAAGTACATGAATGTCGGAACTTCATGTATTGGGATCCCACCAATATCTATAGCTAGTCTAGTGTGTTTCTTTCATTCTGTTCCGCAACACATGAATTTGGTTTTTGTTGGGTTAATAGTTAAACATTTTTCATCGCAAAATTCAACAAATTGCTTAAATAATCTTAAAAGGCTGCTTGATGTGCGAGAGACCAGCATCATCTGCAAACATAAGGATGTTTATTTGAGCTCCAGCTGCGTTGGGGGAATCAATGTAGTCGAGCGACAGGGTGTTTAAAATGTCATTAAAATAAACAGAAAAGAGTGCAGGACGCAGACCTGTCTCTAAGGGGAACTGACCTGAACATTCCCCTCTGCTCCCACATCTAATTAGAGAAGTATTATTAGCCTATCAAAGCAGAATCACTCTCAGTAGGCTTGAAGGGATATTCTTCCCTTGCAGAGTTTTCCAGAGCTCTGAGCGGGTAATGCCATCAAAGGCCATCTCAATGTCGACAAAAAGCAAATACAACATGCCAGAGTCAAGTGAAATATACTTATTTATCAGCACACCAAGTCTAAAACCCTGGTCAGTGGTGCTGATTCCTTTCTTGAGACCTACCTGGAGATCACTGATGCTGTTATACCTGGATGTTCCTCTAGTCTGTTGAGGATAAACTTGCCAAAATTGTTCCCGGCGGCATCGAGTAATAAGATTGGATGATAACAGACCAGGACATCTTGCCCCCCCCCGCCCCCTTCTCATAAATAGGGACAATATCTGCCACAGGCTGCAGGCATTTTGTCATAATAGGTTGTTCAATATCAAACACATACTCTCTTTAAAGTTAGTTTTGGATCCTAAAAGAGATCTCCTCTGGGATGTGGATAATCCTGAGTGGTACATACTGTCATGCCCGACTCAGTGCTGGTTACCAACATATAGGATCCAATAAAAATTGATAATATTCCTTCCACTATGAAAATGTAACATCACAAATGTATGACCACTTGGTCCCTGTTGATAGAGCTTGTTAACAGTTCCAATGATTGGTATTGATGGCTAGACCCAAACTATTGAAAACTATCAGTCTGTTGAAGGCAGTTTTATTTAGATATCTGTTGTTGAGTGGGGGATTGTAATTAGTAATGAGGTATTGGGGTTGTCCTAGACACACCCTTTAGCTGGATAAATGATCTCTGTTGAGTCTTTCTTATTTGATGTGGAAATACAAATCCTAAACAAAGTTTTTATGGGAAAAGAATCCACACAGTTTCAAAGCACATGGTCTTGGATGAGTTGCTTGGGGATTTTTATTGGGTGTTTGCATTTCTGACAGGTCCAATGTCTAGGCGTCTTCAAACAGCATAGAGGTCTATGAAAAAGGTCTGCCAATAATACTCACAGATGTAGAATGAAAATAATTTGCTGAGTTGCATTTGCTGAACTTCGAAATTGAAAATAAAAACATCTGTAAACCACCAACTAATGTTGCCATCACCATGACCCTGAGGCTGATTGTGTATGTTTGCAGTTGATGACTTTTTGTGCAATGTGGAGAAAAGTAGGCACATGAAGAAACTGAACATTATCCACACGAGTTAGACTATGAGGCGAATTCACTTATATGACCTCTCAGTGCCAGAGCACTTTGGCCCTTATGGAAAACAATGGGCAATAAGTAGCTTAAAGGTGCCAGCAGGAGCCATTTTGACTAATTGGAAAACCTTGAGACGACCTGAGCTTGAACTCTGCCTTGAGGAAATGTGCACAAATTGAGAAAAGTGTCTATAAAATCCGAAATAATGAAGGTTCCACTTTGGAAAACGAGCAAGTAAGGCCTGTGTTTGCTTTAGGCTTGTTATGTGGTCAACATTGTGTGTTTCCTTCTCCTTGCCAACACCCTGTCTTTTCCATGACCCCTGGTGCCAACTAAAGTAATAGTTCGGATGTCGGTTATATGTAATTGTTTAGCTTAAAATGAAAATGAAAGCAATCGATGTATTCTTTCAGACAGTTTGTTTAATGTTTCTATCCGCTTGAAAAAAGTAATCTTTCTCTATTCCCCTTGCAAGAACTAAGTATACTGTTACTGCAGAGCTGGAAGTACTTTTCGAATGGTGCATTCACGATGAATGCGTAACATTCTTGAAAACAGGGCATACGTGACTTGCATAATCTAGGCATGCTGAAAAGGCTCCCCATCACACATGGCAGAAAAATAAATAGGGATAATTCAGCAATCTGGTTCTGTGAGATACTGAGGAAAATGCTGTTTTGGTATTTTAAAAAAGCATGTACCGTCAGTTTGGCTTTACCACAAAAGTATGTTGGTGACGAAGAAAAATAGGTGTCTCGATATAACCAGCCTAACGTCACAACCTTATAAATGTATTTTTCTTTTGTCTATTTTATGCACCCAACTTGGGCATCATTACGACATTGCCTGTCTGGAAACAAGGGTGCCGTAAACTCACCGGCACCCTTGTTTCCGGACTCGTAAATTACAAGTTTGCCTGCTGGGGCCGCTGTACGCGACAGGTCTGTCCCTGCAGGGCGCAGCGGCCACAGTAGGCAGACTCTTCACGGAAGCGCTGGCACCAGTGCCAGCGCTTCCGTGAACCTTTCTCTTGGAGTACTATGGGATTCAACTGTAATGGGGAGCTTGCCGGTCTGACAAGACTTAAAGGGGCCGATTCATGGAACAAATGTGCGCCGAAAATAGTGGCGCAAGCTGGCGCAAGCAGGCGCAAGCGTGAAAAATGAAGCGTGCGTTTCATGGAAGTCCCTGCGCGTGTTTTTCTAAGGATGTGCGTCAAACCCGTGCGTGACGCACACGGGCGCACACGTTATTGCAACATCCCGAACACCGTGACGCGCACAGGGAAAGCACACAACTTTCGTGCACATACCAAAAAGGGGTGGGACACGTGGCGTAACGCACGGAATGGGGAACAACGTGTGAAAAAGAAGGTCGTAACTGGGGAAGTACTGCAGGGAAATACACGGAACGCCCACACGAGCGCAAACAACTCGTATTCATGGATTTGAATACGGGAAACAAGCACACGCTAAAAGACTCACACAGGCGTCAACACGTCCACCATAGGAAGGCAGGCGTAAGCATCCCCAAACACAGTATAAAAGCGCAAACAAACAACAAACACGTACATACCGCTACGATGAATGCCCCATTTGTCGCAGCACTGATCGTGGGACACCGCAGGAGGAGGAGAATAGCCAGGGCCCGCATTTTTTCGCCCCGGACAAGCATTTTTGGGATGCCTAACGACCAGGTCTACGGCAGGTATAGGTTTCCACCTCGTATCATCCTAGACCTGGCCAGGGAGTGGGAAGATGACCTTACATTCCCCACCCTCTGCTCCCAAGAAGCATTGAGCCCCTTGGGGAAGGTGCTCAATGTCCTGCATTTTTTGGCCACTGGGTCATTTCAGTGGACTACTGCCATAGTGGGGGGGGGGTCTCACAGGCCACACAGTCACGCTGCCTACACCAGGTGTTGGCAATCATGACTGCGCGCCCCTCAGTCTGCAGGCACATATACATGCCCAGAACACCCACAGAAAGGCAGGCCGTCGTCCAGGACTTTTACAGGGTGGCACACTTTCCCAAAGTACTCGGTGCTATAGATTGAACCCATGTGGCCCTACGTCCACCTAGGGTCACTGAGCACATCTATCAACACCGCAAGCACTGGCATTCCATCAACGTGCAGGTGGTATGCGATGCAAAGGGAATCATCACCTCTGTCTATGCAAACTACCCTGGCTCCAACCATGACAGTTTCATATACAGAATGTCCGCCCTGAGCCGGGCCCTGGAAGCTGGGCAGCATGGCGACACATGGCTCCTAGGTGAGTACAAATGACCATGCACATGCATGCATGTTACACACAGACAAATACACAAACCCCAATACTCACAACCATTATCACCTCTCCAGGGGACAGTGCCTACCCTCTGAGCAACCACATGATGACGCCAATCCGGAACCCCACCACACCATCCCAGGTAAGATACAACGCTGCCCATATTGCCACCAGGGCCATAGTGGAGCGCACATTCGGAGTGCTCAGGCACGCTTCCGCTCCCTTGACCGCTCTGGCGGCCAGCTACTTATTGCACCCCAGTAGTGTGCAGGATCATTGTGGCACCATGTGTCCTGCACAATGTTGCAACACAGCAGGGCGTACCGGTGGACATGGTGGTGCCCCCACATCCCCAACCACAGGCACAGGCGCTGCCCATGGGAGGGGATAGGGCAAGTGGCGATGCAGCCCGGACCTAGCTTGTGGCCACATTTTTCACCTAAACTCCCACCCCTGCGGAGTGCACACAGGCCTGGCACATACCAGGTGACAATCGATGATGACAAACAGTCAACTGTCACAACCTTACCACCCTGAGAATGTTGCCATGGAAGTGCCACATTGTGTGCATCCCTAGCTACTCAAACCTAGCCAATCCTGTGTGAACAAAAGGTACACATGTGTATCACACAGACTTGCAAAACAGGCCATGACAATCACTGGTATGTCACACAAAGCCACCAAAACCACAACATGACATGGCAAGCAATAGCAAAACACCAACACAATAACAATAATGTACACATTGACATGTGAAAAATGCAAAGTGGCGTCAGACAATGATGCCTGACATGGAATCAGATGAAATGACTGACCAACAACCTCCCACACAAAGCAAGTCATACCCAAATGCATAACCACAGTTGTAGCTTGATAGCTTGAACATAACAATGAATGCCTGTTCACATGCACATTGTGCACGGCAAAATAAACACTGCATAATACGTGTGCTGTGTCCATCTCCTGCAACACACTGCTCAGCACACAGCATAGTGACCAGTCATTTTGGGTGATGCACACCCTGAGCATCACATGAAAATGACAAACTAAATAAAAAACAAATCACGCATGTACAGGATCCACAAATGGTCATAGATCATGTACTGCAGGGACACAGTGGTCCCCAGAAGGCTAACTGTGTGCACATGTGGACATGGAAGGGTGGTTGTACATGTTGTGGATCATAGTGCGAGTGTGTGTGTCAGTAGGGACATGCACTCAATACATGCTTGTGCAATCAAGTGACCATCAGTGTCCTCATCACATGTGAACATTGCCCATGTGTACACGCCAGCATGTCAAACCACAACTATACCCTCACATCTGAAAGGTAAACACAACACATGAACAGCCATTGATCAGCAGAATACAC
This sequence comes from Ambystoma mexicanum, assembly GCF_040938575.1. Taxonomy (NCBI): domain Eukaryota; kingdom Metazoa; phylum Chordata; class Amphibia; order Caudata; family Ambystomatidae; genus Ambystoma; species Ambystoma mexicanum. Next base: position 653,723,611 of record NC_090933.1, on the reverse strand, counting down.
CATGTACATAGGATACCACAATTACAATGTCAGGGTGCCCATCACACTGTGGGGCAAGGCAACTGTCCAACAACAAAATACCCCCCCTCCCTCACATATCACCATGACCCACTGAACAACTGCGCATGGGGTATGTAGCCTTCCTCCTTGCAGTTCACCTGGCCACAGTATCACCCTTCCCCTTTGTCTCCATCTTCCACCTTGCGTGTAAAAAGTGTCCAGCACCCTCAGAGGCCATCTTGACTTGCAAAAACACCAAATCAAAGAGAACTCAAAGCAGGCCAACACAGAAGCCAAGCAAAAAGCCTGCAGGCAGCAAAACAAACCAGAAGAGCCTCCAGTAGATGATTTGAAGTAGCAGTACGTCACAAAGCCCAAGTACTAGCACAATGATGGAACAACCAAGGTAGCACAGCAAAACAATGTCACAACAGGATGTGTACCATGGCCCTCATTACAACTGAGGTGCTAAGTGCACCAACTTTACCACCATGGTGTAAACTACGTTTACACCATGGTGGATGGCTGATTTACTGCCCCATTACAAGGTGAGTGGGGCGGTAAATCCCCATTTCCCATTTTCCCTTCCCCATTCCCATTTTTGCCCCATAGGGCATAATGGGAGTGGGGAAGGCGCTAATTACGGCACCGTAAATTACGGTGCCGTAATTAGCACCAAGGTGCCTTAGCACCATGGAACTTAACGCCTGCAAAAAGCAGGCGTTAAGGTGGGAATCAGGCGTTAAGGGTTAACGGTGGCGTTAACCCTTAACGCCTGAGTTGTAATGAGGGCCCATGTGTGGTACATAATATCGAATGATGCACCACAAACTGATGTGTACTGTCACAGCTCCCGTGTACAGGCGCAGGAGTGGCACGAACCAACCACCCCCACCGTGGTCTGGGTGCCTGCAAGGTCAAACTCACAAAGGCCTCTGAGACCCTGGTGGGGAAGGAAAGTCAGGGATATGCAGTCGGAACAGACATTGGTATACTGGATAACCGGAATGAGGGGCAGAAGAGGGGAGTAGGATTGACAAGGGAAAGTAGGGAATGTACAAAAACATAATAATCACATTAACACATACACAATCAGACCAAATGTGTACATCATGCACATAGTACCAAATTACTCAAATTGAAGTCAAAGAGAAACTTATCTCTGGGGTGAGTGCTGGCCTCCTGCCTGTGCACTCTCAGGTCCAGTAACATGAGCAGTTCAATGCTGCGAAGAGAGCCAGAGTCACTAATCTGTGCGTGCCCATAACACACACACACCACCATGCATGCCCCAAAGTAACAAGATACTCTACAAACTATCTGGTGTGGTGCTTCGTACCCATACATAAGATTCCCCCCGTGATGGTTCATACACAGTCAATGCAGTAAGTAATGCGCCGGTGGGTGCGTGGCAAATGTAAGACCAATGTGTCAAGATTCTCACAACATCCAATGTTCCCTGGGTAAGCATCCAGACGCATTTAGCAAGGTACGACTTCAGTACAAGTCGTGTTCCAGTATAACCTAAATAAAGTAGGTAGTGCATGTGGCAATTCAAACCTGTAAATGAAATGCACTGCACACAAGTCTGTCCCTCCCTGTCTGTCCCTGTGAGCTGCTTCTTTCCCTGTCTTGGAACGCTACATGGCTAATACAACTGCCTCAATGGACCATGTTGGACCGGAGGATATGTGCCACTGCCCCTGCATGTGCCCCTGACAACTTTCCCATCAACTACCCATTACTCCACCAATGCATCTTAGCTATACTGTGCGCTTCAACACCAATATCTGACCAAGCTCACCGTCAGTGGTGCTACTTAGCATGCATGTGCAACTGTCCTGGTGGACGGTTGGCTGCAGTGTGGCCCCCTTGTGCTGCTCACCTTTCCTGGAGTTCCTTGAACCACGTCAGCTTCTGTATGATGTATGAGCACAATCCCTGTGGCTCTGCCTGCGTACACATGTGCATGTCTGCACCACCGAACGTGGCCAGCTTCCAGACATCCAATGGGCCATGTCTGCTGGGAAAGGTGGTCTGGAGGCTCATCCCCCTGCAGAAAGGGCAGAAAACACATGATTAATGCATGAAATTTCCCTGTGTGTGTCTCCTCAGGCATGTCATGAGTGGACCATGTCAGAGACGTACATCTGAAATCACTCCATCAGTGCAACTTTCCCAGCCAAAGTGTGTCAGCCACTGTCTACAGCATAAATTGCATGAAGCACTTGTACAGCAAAGATAAGAAACACACTACACAATGTATAGCAATTAATGCACACATGAATCATGAAACCACCTATCTAGCATAGGAAGAACTGTGGTCAAAATCACCCCTATCATCTCCAGTAGGGGTGTCAACACAAGTAGTACAGCAGCAGACATGCCACAGATATGACAGTCCAAAGCCCTTGTGTAATAGGCTGTTACACTGAACCATCCTTGCGAGCCCATGAATAAGGGAAGCAGGAGTGGCATATGTGAGTCAGGACCCCAAGCTGCAAACACATACACAAGACAAGCTTGAAGGGACCAGCTGGAACAGACAGTGTATGCTTTCAAAAGCCACAAAGCACCACGCCATCACATGAAAGCACAACAGACAAGCAATTTTAAACTATAGCAACTAATTACACTAACTACCAAAAACCTACATTACCTAATTAAACTAATTATCAAATAGAAACTTAACTAACTAAACTAAAAGAAAAATCAAAAATGGCCACATACGACCTGGGGGGGGGGCACCCAGGATGGGGGAGGTACAGGGTGCTGCTCAACACCCACATGCGATGATGTTGAGGAAAAAAAAAACCTCCATGGGCTCAACGCCTGCACAGCCCGACGTATGTGGGAGATACCTCGTCGTCCAAGTCTGGCTCTTCCTGGAAAGGAGGACATGTCACAGGAGCCTGACCATGCCTAGCCTCAGCTTGCCCCTCGTCGGCAGCAAGTCTGCCGGATGGGTGAGCCTGGTTCTGTGCGGCGATGACACGTAGGTCTGCATGCAGAACCTCACATGATATGCATGCTTCCTGTTGCAAGGTAACACGTGTAACAGGAAGTTCCTCCTGCAAGGCCTGGCTGGACAACTGATGCACCTCCCAGCAAGCATGTAGTTCAGCCTAGATGGTACGCTCAAGCTGCGCAAACCTCTCCTCTGACCACTCCCTCTGGGACATCAGAAGGACACCCAGAGTGGATCTGAGGGAAGCATACTCCTCCCTCAGGGCCTCCATGTGTGCCTCTGTGTTAGCAGCAATTGCTTCACGGACAGACAACATTTCAGCCTGGCATGGCCTGTCTGAGGCCGCCATGCCCAGCCTGAGCGAGCGGGCCGTGGACCCTGCCGCCTGCTGCTGGAGAAGCACCTGTCTAGCAGGGGGGAGCATGGATTGGGCCACACGTTCCATGCTCACAGCGATGTTCTCAATTGCTGCCCCCTGGCGTTCAGAATTGGCAGTCATATCTTGCTCCCACTCAGTATACAGCGGTTGCAGGCGGCGACCGCGTTGCTAGGCTTGACACCTGCAGGACCCAAGGACCGGGTGTCCTCGTTGTATTGGCACCGCCCACGGCTGCACGACTACATGCCCCCGTCGACGTGATGGCCCAGGCACATCAGTGACTGGTGTGAAGGGGGACCCTGCATCCCGATCCACCACAGGCGCAGGTTCCAAGACTGTCTGACCCCTCAGTACAGGTGTCACAGACAGAGGAGTGCCCAAATCAGAATCACTCAGCACTGACATATGGACCTGATGCACATCCAACTCGACATGGACATCAGAGTGGTCATCAAGGCTGGACTCATTGCCAGCCAAAGACAAGATGGACTGTAGCACATGTGGGTTTTCGTGGCCTACCACCCCACGACCCACACTTGTGCCGGGTTGCTGTAGTGATAACAACCCTGTGCCTGGCATGACAACACGATCCTCTGCCTCCATTGCGTCATAATCTGAAAAGTAGAGAGAGAAAAGGTCACTACACATGTTAGAAGCATACAACACACACACACATAGACATCACGCAGACACCAAACACATGAAGCAGACATGTCACACACAAAAGAGAACCTGCCATGCATGCTGGGTCAACTTGACATTGCTTCTGTGATTAGGCATGTAGAAGGCTGTTATATCGCTCTGAAGTGGGTCGATGCAGTGCAGCACCTTTGTACGTTACTCACTATCCACATGTACATGTACTTCATGATGTGTATCAGAAAATGTGAAGGCAGTGCAAGGTCAACTTCAGCCATCACGTGCAATGTGCATGCGATGGGTAGCATGGCTACAAGCAAACCACCCCTATCCCCAAGTGCAAATGCACGGATGCCTTGCATGGCATCAAAAGGATGACCATAGACCTGTGTATTGACAGACAGTGTTGACTAGCATCAATTGCATCATGTGAGTCAAGTGACAACACAGCAGATGATGATGGGACAGTAAGCAGGACACATGATGAAACCTCAGGAGTACACCCACGTGTGAAGAAGACACTACACCAGTTGGACAGAGTCATTGGCCATGAAACAGACTGAGGCCTTTGACCCACACATACTATCATACCCTAAACTTGTGTGCCACGCAGGACTGAGCCACAGTGGCCATGGGAAGGCTGATGAAATTCCATGCAATGTAGGTCACCCTGGACACGTACTACAATGATCATCCAGTCAAGGACACATAGGGGCATTCATGGAATCCACATGGAGCATGAATGGGCACTCATGTCCCTGCGGGGCATCTGACCTCTGCACAGTCCAAGTGAGACAACCTGCATCAAGTACAAAGGATGTACCCCACAGCATATGTCTGGCAGATTGGATGGTGGAAGTTAGCATGTACACAGGACGCATGAACAGGCAAGTACCCAACGGCAAAATTGAAGCAGACCAGTGCAAAGGTGAAATTGGGGTGCAGAGGGGGAGTGGAGGGGCAAGGGAGCATGCCTACATGGAGTACCCGCATGCAGGCAGAGGACACATGCACGTCAGTCATGCTATGACATAGTCCCAGGGCTGAGAGCAAGGTCACCCCAGGCTACATGCAGAAGGGCCAGTGAGCTGGAACATGGACCGGAGGGGCATCCTGGTGACCAGCATGTGAGTAGGATGCAATAGTGGTGATGTGGACAGTCCCCGTCCACTCCACATTTAGACCATCCTGCAGAGCAGCCATGCATCAGTGAAGCATTGCATTACTTGCACATCAGAATCATGTACACATGACATGTAGTGGCAGTCATGCACAACACATCACAAGAGTAAAACACGCATGTCCTCAACAAACACGCAGCAACTGTTAGGCGGAAACCTGTGCAGTTCCCTCTGGGACCACTGCAAAAGATTTAGGACTACAGGTGTTTGGCAGTAAACCCACTTGGTAGCAGTCTGTGCCACACAGATTCACTTGGTAGCTGTGGCTGAGCAGTCAGACTTCCCTCAAGAAGAGTTAAGCAGTATGTGGAGTATACAAGATAGGGCAATCCTTCACAGTAAGACAAGCAAACACGCAACGAGGCTTCAGTGTAAAGATATTAAGGTATTTATTTATAACGAAACATCTATCAAAAACACTATGGCACTATCACGGCAAACAAATCAAATACAATTACTCTACGAAGAAGAAACGATCAATCCCCCTAACAATATTTCGACAAGTCTAGGTTCTACCGGCACCACTTATTTGCAGACAGAGGTGTATGCCTCAACCTAGATGGCACTCTAATATTAGTTAGGATGGGAGAGAAAAATCAGTAGGTTAAGAAATCAACACAGTTCAATACTTCACGGGAAAAAAATGCAAGGCAAGAAGGCAAGAACCACAATAGATCATAAAGTTCAGAGGCCAGGCCCACTCGGAGAGAGGCAAGGCGATATGTCCCAAAAAGTCTCTAGTGGAGATGCGTTCGAGTCTTTGTAGCAGCTTGTTATCGGCAGATTGAACTAGTTCTGAACAATACGTGAGAAAGCTTGGAGGCGACCCAACGGAAAGGAGAGGATTAAGACACCTCACTCGAACCGATCGAAAGGGAAACCAGGCGGACACGGTACCTTGTTTGTGGAGAGACAGCTCCGGGGGGGGCAGTTGTTCCTGGTGGTGGATGCACGTCGGGTCTTTGCCAAGAGTAGAGATGATCTCGTCGCCGAAGAAAAGTGAAGTCCGGTGCACCACCAGGGAAGAGACCAGCTGCGGAGTGCTCCGTCACAAGGCACCACCTTTTGGTCGCGGTACAGGGGTAGTGGCTATCCGGTTGCTGAGGTGCTCTGCATGGGCAATTCGACCACTGCGTCCTGAGGCGAAGAAAAAGCAAAAGGGACTGGTTGTTCCCACCAGTCAGGGGAAGAGACTCTCCGGCAGGGAGATCTCCTCTGTCGTCGGGAAGTGGTGAGTCGGTTCAGCAGGGCTCCACCGGAGGTGTCGTCGTGCAGGTCGGCTCAGCTTTACCCTCTTCGGATTCTTAGGTCCTGTGGCGACTTGTGAAGATCCAGTCCCAAAAGCCCTGCTTTTATGCAGAAAACCCCCATTCATTCAGCCTAGCTGTCAATCAACACATGCTAAGTGGTGAGCGGGGAGGCTCACCACTTGGGCCAATCACACCAGAGTGCGACCGGAGTTGGCAAGGCAACTCGGTCCAGGGTGCGTAAACCCCTCCCACACCCCTGTGGTAACCCAGACAGAATGGCACCACTTTGGAGGGTCTCTGTACAGAGCCCGCCAAAAGTGAAACAAAGGGCTCGACCTTTGGTTTAGGAGTCACAGAGACGAACACAGATGCCATTTTAAAAACTGAGTTCTGGCAGAAAATACCATCCGATAAACTTATTTAAGATAAGTAGACCAGTGGTACGTTAGAGATTAACGAGAAAAAGTATCAATCTCTAACAATGGGACGAATCCCATAGGGTTATGTTCGGGGTCGAACATAACAAGTAGTTTCCACTGCCACCAGCCAAAACTCGACGAGGGGGGACGGGACAGTGCCCCCTCGAATAACAGATCCAGGAGTAATCGAATTACCCCTACTAGTACGTCCACAATAAGATGGTTTGTACTAGTTCTGTTAGTAAATTTAGGTCTAGTAAAGCCAATGGTGACTTTACATGCCCGGGGAGACAGTAGTCAGTCCCCGGGTATGGAGTCTAAGATGGAGGTCCGCTAGGATGCACCAGTGTTACGGCACGGAGGGTGCGGGGTAACACACATAGAAAAACATATGAGACCCTATGGAGTAAAAGACCCCATAGAACACATTGACTTTCAAAGGAATTACACACATTCATGTCCAAGAGTGGGGAAAAAAAGTCTCACTCTTGGCAGGATGGAAAAAAACAAACTCCAGAAATCCAGCAAAGCTGCTGGGGGACTCACTAGGTTAGGAAATTCAGCCTAAACAAAGAATTCTCCCTGACACTCGCCCCCCCCATACTAAGGGTCAGGAGGATTTAATCCACTCCTGGATGAATCTCATACCTCTAGTCGATGACATACATCCTAGAGAGACCATCAGCATTTTGGTGGTGACACCCTGACCTGTGCTCAATGGTGAAATCAAACCCTTGCAGGCAGATCGACCATCTCAATAGTTTTGGGTTTTCCCCTTTCATTTGCATTAACCATCTCAAGGGTTGGTGGTCAGTCTGAATGACGAAAGTAGAACCATACAAGTACGGCCTAAACTTCTTCAGAGCCCACACGATAGCAAAGCACTCTCTTTCGATTGTTGCCCACCTTGTTTCAGGATCCTTCAGCTTGCGGCTGATGAAGCAAACTGGGTGCTCCCTACCTTTCCCATCCAGTTGACTGAGTACGGCACCTATTCCTACATTTGAAGCATCTGTCTACACAATGAAGTGTTGGCGGTAATCAGGAGCTCTGAGTACTGGGGCTTGGCAAAGAGCCTTTTTCAGGTTTTCAAAAGCCTGATTGCACTCCTCGTTCCATCTAACCTTTTTAGGAAATTTGGGCGAGGAGATGACATTCAGTGGAGAAGCTATGGTCCCATATTTCTCTATGAAATTCCTGTAATACCCAGTGAGGCCTAGGAAGGCTCTCACTTGGGTTTGAGTAGTAGGTGTTGTCCAATTTTGCACAGCTTCAATCTTACTGAGCAAAGACCTTATTTCCTCCTACCTCATGTCCAAGATAGACTACCTTACTCTGTCCAATTTGGCATTTACTCGCCTTTATGGTCAGATTGGCTCGTCCAAGAGCCTGCAAAGCATCTCTCAGGTGGGTTACATGTTCTTCCCATGAATTGCTGAACACTGCGATGTCATCCAAGTATGCCATGCAGAATTCCTCCATCCCATTCAGAACCTGGTTTACCATCCGTTGAAACGTGGCAGGTGCATTCTTCAATCCGAAAGGCATTACCTTAAACTGGTATAAGCCAACGGGGGTAGAAAATGTAGTTTTCTCCTTGGCATGGTCTGTCAGGGCTATTTGCCAATAGCCTGACGTCAAGTCAAATGTGCTGAGGAACTTGGCGGCGCCAAGTTTATCCACCAACTCATCTGTTCTTGGCAAAGGGTGGGCATCAGTCTTGGTGACTGCATTAAGAGCTCTATAATCCATGCAGAATCTAAGTTCTTTAGATCCGGCCTTTGGTACTAACACAACTGGGCTAGACCATGGACTAGTAGAGGGCTCTATTACCCCGAGATCGAGCATCTTGCTGACCTCACCTTTGATGTGGGTGCGTACGTTCTCTGACATTCTGTATCCTCTGCTTTTGACCGGCAGACAGTCACCAGTGAGTATGTCGTGCTGGCCCCAAGGGGTCAAGCCTGGTGAAAGCGAGAACAGAGAGGCAAACTGATTCAACATAGATTTGCACTCTTCTTGTTGCTCGGGTGTCAGATTGGAGGAGAGATTTACTCCTTCAATTTTTTCATCTAAAGGTAAGCCTCTGAGGAGATCCGGAAGAGCTTCACTCTCTTCTTCTTCCTCTGATGATGCTAGAAGCAACGCTCCTACATCGGGTCTTGAGACATACGCTTTGAGTCGGTTGGTGTGGAAGACTGTCGGAGCCCAAGTCCACCAGATATTTTCCCTCTCCGAGTTTACCCACAACTCTGAAGGGTCCCATCCACTTGTCTTGCAAGGCCCTCTGCCTTGTTGGGATCATAACGAGAACGAGCTGGTCTTGAGCGAACTCAACCATGTTAGCCTTTTGATCGTGCCAGTGCATGACCAATGCTTGTCCAGCTTTCAAGTTATCGCTTGCTTCCGTCATCATGTGCGACATTCTCCTCCGGAGACCTATCACATAGTCAGTCACTCTGACTGGCTTGGGGGAAGGAGCACTCTCCAACCCCTCCTTAATCAGGGCCAATGGACCTCTGACGGGATGACCATAGAGTAGTTCGAAGGGAGAGTAACCTACTCCCTCCTGGGGGACTTCTCTATAAGCAAAGAGAAGGCATGGCAGTAGAAGGTCCCACTTATGCTTAAGGGATTCTTCTAAAGCACCTATCATGCTCTTCATGGTTTGGTTGAACCGTTCTACCAACCCATTGGTTTGTGGGTGGTAAGCTGTTGAGAACTTGTAAGTAACTCCACAGGTTTTCCACATGGCTTTCATGTAGTGGGACATAAAGTTTGACCCCCTGTCAGAGATTACTTCCTTAGGAAACCCGACCCTAGTAAAAATACCAAGGAGGGCCTTAGCCACAGCCGGAGCTGTAACAGTCCTCATAGAAATTGCCTCAGGATACCTAGTAGCATGGTCTACTACAACAAGTATAAACCTGTTGCCTGAGGAGGTTGGAGGATCAAGGGGACCAATAATGTCAATCCCTACTCTCTCAAATGGGACTCCCACAACTGGGAGAGGCACTAAAGGTGCCACATTCTTGGAGCCAACCTTACCAGAGGTCTGGCAGGTGTGGCAGCTCCTGCAGTGTTTTTCCACTTCGGCCCCCATCTTTGGCCAATAGAAGTAGAGAGAGAGCCTTTCCTTAGTCTTCTTGAAACTCAAGTGACCAGCCAAAGGAATCTCGTGGGCTAACTGCAAGAACTGTGGTCTGTTCTCTTGGGGTACTACCAGTCCTTTGTAGTCTCCAGGTGCAGACTCGGTCGGTTCACTGTAGAAGAGGCCATCTACCCAGTGCAACCTGTATTTCCCAGGCTCTTGCCCTTCAGCCTGAGCTTCTGCCTGGTGGCGAAGACTTTCCAGAGTTGGACATTCCCTCTGTCCCTTACTGAAGTCTGCCCTGCTGGGTCCACCTTCTGCCAGTAAAGACTGCAGCTCAGGATGGTCAACAGGATCCAGATCTCCAATGAGTTCCTGGCCTTCTATTAGCTCTTCCTCAGAGTCTAATTCTACCACACAGGGTTGTACCTCCCTCTCAGCCTCGGCTGGAGGTGGAGTTAAGGGTGTAACTTTGGACAACCACGGGGAAGTCCGTCAGTTGGCTAAACTGGAATGCTGGCTGCTGGGTTCGGGATAGATGTCTTAGGTTTCCCTTCCGCTTCTGATTTCTTGGAGACAGCGGCCACCAATTCCAGTGGAGCAGGAGTGATTTCTTTCTTCATCATCTCCTGGAGAGTACCACGCATGGTCCTCTCTCTTGCGGGTCTGGTTAGCTCCTGTAACCGTTTACTAGGAGGTCTGGGAGTATGCGATACAACTCTGAGAGTTTTCAAATCGTTACCCAACAGTACGCGTCCTGGTACCTCACTCTGTATGCTGACAGGTATCTTTGCAGTCATGTCGTTACACTGGATGAGAACTGGTAATTGGGGAAGCATCTGCACAGGCCCTCCAGCTAACCTGGTGAGGCGTTTGGGTGCCTTAGCAACATCCTCAGCCTGAAAAAACGATTTATCCACCACAGTTATGCTGGCCCCAGTGTCCCTAATGGCAGGAGTCTCGTGACCATTCACCTGGACACTGTCCTTATAATACTCTTTAGTATTATCAGGGATGGAATTATAGACATCTAAATTCTGTTGTTCCCACAACCCCAGAGATACTAAAGAAACGCTGGCTTAGACTCCAATGGGTTTGTTAACTAGCAGTAGAAAGTTTCCACTTGCCATTTGGACTTCCTCCTCTGGAGCGAAGGATAAGGAGACAAGCTGGACCCCTGAAGGTTTACCCTTACATCTGGGATCTCCTTTCACGTGGTAAGTCGAGCCACAAACAAAGCATTTACCGAATGCTTTCTGGAATGGTGGCTTGTTCTGACCTCCTTTCGGTTTGGCACCAGAAGACACACTATTCTGCTGTGGTTTTCCCGGTGGCTTACCCTTCTGGTTTTGTTTGGGGCCCTCTTTGGAATTTTAGTTATTAGAATTCTCTTTTGAGTCTTTTTTAGGCTGTTTTCCCTCATCCTTTTTCTGAGTTGCCCCAGAATCCTTATGAGTAGCCCTGTTGGCAACCCATAAGTCAGCAGCCTTAGCTAGCTTCCGGGAATCCAATTCCTTCGAATCAGCCAAGTGCTGTCTGAGCTCAGGAGAACAGGCAACATAAATAGACTCCAACATAAAAAGATTCCTCATACCCTCATAAGTATTCACTTTGTAACCCTTAATCCATCCCTCTAAGTTTTTCAACCCTTCACTCACCCAGGTAGCCCAACGGGTACCATCATGCTTTTTGAGGGTTCTAAACCTCTTAAGATACTGGAAAAGGGGTCTTCCCGAATCTAGCTATCAAAGCTAGTTTCACACTTTCGTAATCCGTCTTATCCGCCTCCCCCAACTCCATTACCACATCAGTCGCAACATGAGGGAGCCTAGAGAACAACCAGGGTAGTAAATCATTCCCGGTGATGTCCTGGAGCCCATGATTGTACTCAAACAGTTTCAACCAATCCAACACATCCAATCTCAGTTCATACATACCCACTAATTCCTTCGGCATCCGGGGTCTTTTGGGACTGGAGCTCCTAGAGGAACCAGAGGAGAGAGAAGCATTTCCATAGACAACTTTTTCATCTCCAACTCGTGATTAAGTTCTATTTCTCTGAGTCTTAACTCAGTTTGCTTCTGCTCAGCCTGGGCATTCATTCGTCTGAACTCAAGCTCTTGGTTTCGTTCAGATTGAGCCAAGAACCGTTTGTATTCTAATTCGAGCTTCATTTTTTCAAGTTCAAAATAAGCAGGGTTACTTGTGGGACCGGGTATGGGCCCCTTAGGCACAACTGGTAAGGCAGATAGAGGAGCAGGGGAGACAGTTTCGATAGCCTCTCCTTCCTCGTCAGCCACTTCATCGCTATCATCAGAATTATGATTTAGATCAACACCATCACTGTTATCTACATTTGCTGAAGAAATTGGTTCCTCTGAACCATACCCAGACTTTGGTTCGCCAGCAATCTCTCAATTAGTTCTAACTTCTTGCCTCTTACAGGAAGATTCTCTTGCCTACAGAGAGCTCGCAAACTCTCAGTATTTTCACCTGACAAGGACTCTTGACTGTAAGTTTCCATCGCAGACATGTTTCTGAAAGTTGCTTTTTAGTGCTAAGCTTTGTGGTTAGTTATCCTAAAGTGTCGAAAAGCACTCTAAACTGTATACTCGATACAAATCCCACCGCTGTACACCAGTGTTAGGCGGAAACCTGTGCAGTTCCCTCTGGGACCACTGCAAAAGATTTAGGACTACAGGTGTTTGGCAGTAAACCCCCTTGGTAGCAGTCTGTACCACACAGATTCACTTGGTAGCTGTGGCTGAGCAGTCAGGCTTCCCTCAAGAAGAGTTAAGCAGTATGTGGAGTATACAAGATAGGGCAATCCTTCACAGTAAGACAAGCAAACACGCAACGAGGCTTCAGTGTGAAGATATTAAGATATTTATTTATAACGAAACATCTATCAAAAACACTATGGCACTATCACGGCAAACAAATCAAATACAATTACTCTACGAAGAAGAAACGATCAATCCCCCTAACAATATTTCAACAAGTCTAGGTTCTACCGGCACCACTTATTTGCAGACAGAGGTGTATGCCTCAACCTAGATGGCACTCTAATATTAGTTAGGACGGGAGAGAAAAATCAGTAGGTTAAGAAATCAACACAGTTCAATACTTCACGGGAAAAAAATGCAAGGCAAGAAAGCAAGAACCACAATAGATCATAAAGTTCAGAGGCCATGCCCACTCGGAGAGAGGCAAGGCGATATGTCCCAAAAAGTCTCTAGTGGGGATGCGTTCGAGTCTTTGTAGCAACTTGTTATCGGCAGATTGAACTAGTTCAGAACAATAGGTGAGAAAGCTTGGAGGCGACCCAACGGAAAGGAGAGGATTAAGACACCTCACTCGAACCGATCGAAAGGGAAGCCAGGCGGACACGGTACCTTGTTTGTGGAGAGACAGCTCCGGCGGGGGCAGTTGTTCCTGGTGGTGGATGCACGTCGGGTCTTTGCCAAGAGTAGAGATGATCTCGTCGTCGAAGAAAAGTGAAGTCCGGTGCACTACCAGGGAAGAGACCAGCCGCGGAGTGCTCCGTCACAAGGCACCACCTTTTGGTCGCGGTACAGGGGTAGTAGCTATCCGGTTGCCGAGGTGCTCTGCACGGGCAATTCGACCACTGCGTCCTGAGGCGAAGAAAAAGTAAAAGGGACTGGTTGTTCCCACCAGTCAGGGGAAGAGACTCTCCGGCAGGGAGATCTCCTCTGTCGTCGGGAAGTGGTGAGTCGGTTCAGCAGGGCTCCACCAGAGGTGTCGTCGTGCAGGTCAGCTCAGCTTTACCCTCTTCGGATTCTTAGGTCCAGTGGCGACTTCTGAAGATCCAGTCCCAAAAGCCCTGCTTTTATGCAGAAAACCCCCATTCATTCAGCCTAGCTGTCAATCAACACATGCTAAGTGGTGAGCGGGGAGGCTCACCACTTGGGCCAATCACACCAGAGTGCGACCGGAGTTGGCAAGGCAACTCGGTCCAGGGTGCCTAAACCCCCTCCCACACCCCTGTGGTAACCCAGACAGAATGGCACCACTTTGGAGGGTCTCTGTACAGAGCCCGTCAAAAGTGGAACAAAGGGTTCGACCTTTGATTTATGAGTCACAGAGACGAACACAGACGCCATTTTAAAAACCGAGTTCTGGCAGAAAGTACCATCCGATAAACTTATTTAAGATAAGTAGACTGGTGGTATTGTAGTGTCGGGGGGGGAATTCTGCCGGGGTCGGCCGGGCCGTCCGCAGACCTCCGGGCAGGGAGGCCCCAACTCCTCCCGTATATCCCAAAAGAGATAGAGTATGAGACACACGCAAGAAGCAAGGTGACTCTGCTGTTTATTAGACAAAAACGGCAGGGATGGGTCAAGGAGCGTACGCGTCCGTCCTGACACACACACAATCGTGGGGCTCGCAGGCCCTTTTTACCTTAGTATGACGCGCTACTTGCGTCACCTTGGAAAGTTAGCAAAAAACCTATCGCCACTCTTAATTGGTTGCTCGAGTGGTAGGGTTAGTCTAGCATACGTATAGAGAACAATATTAGTGGAGAAGGGTTAGTCAGGTGATATATCTGGGTTGTCCCTACAATTAGATACATGAGAATTGTTACATGAAGACCCCTGATGATTGGTTAATGTTAATGGCGTCAGTGATAAGAGTCCCATGTTCTGATTGGTGCGCCAGTGAGCTTCCCAGCTTGGGACCATCGCTGTTCCCAGCTCTCGGTGTACCTGTCATTTGCAACAATGTTTCACTATGAGTACGTGCAGATAATGTGAGGACTTATTCATAAGCTGGAAGGCCGACTACTCCCACTGTCGCAGATGTCCATTGAGCCTTTTAACTGTATCTGCCTGTGTCTTGTAACGAGGGATCCAGACGCCTTCTTCCTCCGGGGCTTGGCATCCTGTCAAGTTCGGCTTGGTCACGTGAGGTGGGACCGTGTTTGAGGCAGAATTCTGCACAATTAATATTGTTTTTCCACTGTGTGCCTGGTTTAATTTGTAGGTGTGATTTTAACATTGGTGTGCGGCGTGCGAAGTTGCAACATCGTGCCCTTGATGGTCTGCTTTCGGAATGTGGGTTTGCAACATTGCAACCTTGGCTGTTTGCTTTCGCCGGGCTCATTCTGCAGGATCAGCAACCTGACTCTTGTTCTTTTAACGTCCATGGAAGCTCTTGCTTGCGGCCTACTTAGGCCTGGTGTATAGATAGAACCGTTTGGTGCACAGGCGCTTTAGGTTATAGTATCATATTGCCTTATGACCAGTATCGTGTCTTCGTTATATTTCTCATTATGGCACCTGGGTTTAGGAGAAGCGTAAGCAAGCTCTTTAGATGAGTTCATGATGCGTCTTGCGTTTCTGCATTTTGAGAGCCTATGTGGAAAATAATAAAGATGCACGTCCGTGAGTATGTCTGTCGCCTACGTCATAGCACTGAGTATATTCTTCGTGTAGATTGGTGCGGGAGTGTCCAGTGTGTATATTTGCACAGGTGTGCTGACCGTTGGCTAGGTCGTCATGGCATCTCTAACGACGTGTAGGTTTTAGTCTAGTTGATCCGTGCCGCAGGTGTCGGCATGGGCAGGGCGAGCTGATGGGCAGGCAGATGGACACATCCGTATGTTCCTGTACCAGGGTATTTGGTCGTCTGGTAGGTGGACAAACTCTTCTCGTGGCGGGTGCCTGGGCCGTGATCCTTTAGGCCAGGCACGAGAGGGGAAGGACGGGAGCCTGTTTTTCCATTCTCCCACTTCAGTCAACCCCTCTGGTCGACTTGTCGACCACAAACATATCCTTTTCGTTATCTCCTCTTACTCTCCATATCTTAGTTATTCCTCCTAAATGTCCATAGTGGTTAACATGATCTTCAAATGACCAATACATATATTCACAGGTTCCTCCAGGAGTACAGTATACCCATTTCCCTATGTAACTCCTGGGGTTTCTTGGGTTCTCGATCTTCACCGATGGTGGGTCCAGGTGGTTGGTGATGATCTGGTTGCGCAATTTCTCTCTCTCTTGTATGATTATGCCTGTGTTGGCCGTCGTCTGCTGGCATCAAGGGGTGCATACCGACCATTTCAAGCAATTCGTCAGTGGTGCGTGCCTTCCGGGCCTTCCAAAATCTTATTATAATTAGTGTAGCTCCAGCCAAGATAGTACAACCAACTATAATTTTCAGTCCATCTGACAGCCAAGATGGCATCCATGACCATAATAGCGAAAACCAGCTCTCATCCTTGTTCACACTTTTACTTTCATCCATCATTTTGGAGTGCATCTGGGCCAATTGTGAAACTGCTTCTGTCAGTGTACCATTGTCAGCATCGTTGGCAGGAATGAACGTGCAGCATGATTGTCCTATCTTTGCACAAACTCCTCCTTCCATGGCTGTGAGGAGATCCAATACATATCTGTTCTGAAGTGCTACCATCCTTATAGCTCGCAGCTCCTCTTTTATTGCGTTGAATCCATTTACTGTAGAATTGATGGTCATCATTAGTTCCCATCTAGTTATCTGGAGCCATTTTGCGTTTGCGTAAGCCTGCAGTCCCGGATGGATTATTGAGGAGAAGAACATTGCTGCTCTGCTGAATAGTCTGTGTTCTGGCGGAATTGAAGTGAGTGCCATTGCCGACCTGCCCCATAGGTAATTTCCTGTCAGAGGTTCTCCTTGTCTTTTCCTTCTATTTAGGACAGTATCATTGCCGTTGGTTCTGTTCCCTTGCTCCTCCTGAGGTGGTGCAGATCTCTTCTTTCTCTTGTCCCCTTCATCCATTTTGGGAAAGTTCGCCACATTCTCACGCTTCTGGGGTACCACTAGTGATGGTAAATTGACGTGCACCATCGTGCATACACCATTCCACAGAGGGGGCAGTGTGTGGTATGCCTTTTCTCCACAGGCCCAGTAATGGTCCATTATCACTGCTGTTCCTGCTCCCCCCTCAGGTAACTCCATCACGCTTGCACAGTTGGTGTTGTATCCTACGTCCACCTCTCCTTTATGTTGGTAGCATACCTTAGGCGCAGTCAGCGGCAGTATTGTTATTGGGTCTTCATCCGTCTCTATCCACGTGAGCATGGGTACGTACTTGATCCAAGTCGTCCAACATCTGTGGTTGTGTGCATCGATAGTTGATATAGTTTCTTTTGTTACCATGTTGCTGCCAATCACTCCTATCTCCCATTTGTTGTCCAGGTACGCTTTCCCTGTTATCGTCACCAATGGTCTCTCCCAACATCCTGGTTTACCAGGAACTTCAGTGGCGTACCAATCACATGGTAAATACTGCAGTGTTACTTTCTTTGTTTACCCTTTTGCAGGACCACTTGTTATGTATCTGAATGCTTCAGCATGTAAACTGCTCTTGTGGTAACTCAAATAAGTCTTGAGGAAGTTGTTTTCGTATGGGTACGAGTCTCGTGTTTTCCACACCATATGCACCACTGTCCCTTGAAATCTTCCTTTCGTTTGGAACAGTGCCAAGTATATCATGCATCGTGCTTTCTTTTCATCTATTTCTGTGGCAACAAATGTTCGAGAAGCGCTCATGGCGTATGGTATTAATGAGCAAACGTAGCAGCTGTCTTCTGTTGTCTGCTTACCAATGCGGGTCATGTGTTGGTACCATATGTTGTTTGAGACGTGTGCTGAATCTCGTATATAATTGTCAATACCTTTATTATCTGAGTATGTGCTGCGTTGAACTCTATTTTGCTTGTGCGCCATTTTACTAGTATCACCTGACGTAACACCTGTTGCCACTGGGGATGGGGTGGATTAGGTTTGGGTACAGCAATAATATTGATAGCATAGCTGTACTGCCATACAGAGGCAGCCAAGAACCCGGTGATCATCAAAATCCCTATTATTTTTATTACACATGCTAATTTCACCGGCATTTTGCTCTTACCTTGCTGCAGTCCGGCAGCGTATTCTTGCGACGTTAGAGTTGCCCGCCTGAAAATTCTCAATATGCTGGTTATTAAATGTTAGTTGTTGTTTTTAAGCTCTCCCTATCAAATAGTCATTCAGTGCCCAGGCGAAGAGCTGCTCCCACGCTAATCTAAGCGATCTATCTCTTAGGACAGGCAAGTATGGGTGGAGGTGGGGTATTGAGTATTCTATGGCCAAGAGGAATGCTGTGTAGTAGACACGTACCCTTCTCCTTTTCAGGTACGTTGGCCTTTTTATTTCATATACAAATTGGTGTGACAATTCTTCTGGGTAGTTATCGTCTGAGGGTACCATCTACTCCTGGGCAGTGAATTTGTTAGTTATCTATTTTCTTAGCAGTACAATAATACGCAGTTCCTGCATGTGCGAGAGAAAAGAAAAGAGAGCATTCACGTGTTTACATGTGTACGTGTGCAAAATAATGTCCTTCAGTTCAGTTATGACTGCAGTGGGGGTAGGGGTCAATGGGCAGGGGGTTTGGGGCTCAACTGGCGGAGGTATCTTTACTCTTTGAGCGTGTGACCATGGGGTGGGCAGTATGGGGATCACCCCTTTCTTCTTCAGTTATTGTCTCTGGGGAGTCTGGGGAGTGACAGGGTATGGGAACACTTGGGCCGTTGGCTGTGGTAGAACTTTCTTCCTCCGTTGGTGATGTTGTTGCTGCTCTCCCAATGGACCTGTCGGTGGCGCTGGGGCGGATCTGGAGTTTGTAGATCTTTACATCGTGTAGGTGGTTCCAGGCACGCTTGTCATGTAACTTTACTGCTCTCGTTGATACCTCCTCTACCAGATGGGGGCCAGTGAATCGTGGACTATTCCATTTCCTGTTGAAATTGCGAAGTAGTACGTGGTCACCTTTAGCAATTTTACACAGTCTTTCTTTTTCCAATTCTTTATCCGTGTCTTCTTGTTGATTGCTGTGAGACCCGCCCCGTGTGCGCTCGAGCTGTTGAGACACAAACACTACACTAGTAATCAAAGAAGACACATATTGGTACATTTCATCACCAAGAACACTTGCTGTACTTTCGTGGTCGGTAAATGCTCTTGATGTTGGCGTTAGGGGAAGGCGCATTTGACGTCCGGTAACCACCTCGTGAGGGGTGAGGTGGTGGTCGGACCCTGGTCTATTCCTTAGCTCAAATAGGGCTAATGGAAGGCAATATAACCAACTCTTCTTTGTTGTTTGCTGTATCTTTGCAATTGCCTCCTTTAATAGGCCATTCAGGCGTTCACATACACCGTTGGCCTGTGGGTGGTATGCACATGCAAATTTATGCTTGATGTTCAGCAAGGATGTGATGTGCTGGAACATTTCGTTTGCGAAATGTGGGCCATTGTCTGACCTTAACACCTCGCACACTCCCCACCTGGGGAAGACCTCCCTCACTAGGAATTTAGCTGCTCTAAATGCATCTGGGTGTGAACATGGCCCTGCCTCAATCCACCTAGAGAATGGGCATACTACTACAATCATATACCTATTTCCTTGACATATGTTGATCATATCAACATAGTCAATATGGAGATGCCGGAAAGGTCCCTCTGGCCGGGGTATAGTACCTCTTATCACCTTTAGAGTATGGCCGGCCGTAAACTGTTGACATGTGAGACAATTACTGATAAAATTTGACACATGAGAATTTAACTCGGGGCAGAACCAGTCTTCCCTAATTCGTGCTGCAATTACTTCCTTGCCTGTGTGGGCTGGATGATGTAGTTGGCTCAGGGCGGTGTTCAAAAGTGCCAATGGTATTACAACCTTCCCAGTGCCACCCTGGCGCCATAGTGCGTCGGTTGGTGACATTGTGCATCCTCTTTTTACCCATATTTCTTTTTTGGCCATTGGTGCAGCCGCTTGTAGCTCCATAATCTGTGTGGCTGGGAGATGGGTGTACCCTTCTCTTATCAACATCTCCTTAGCCATTCCCCTCCCTCTCCCTCTCCCTCTCTGTGACTCTGGGGGGTTCCATATCTCACCAAAGTATGCAGCATACTTCGCATGTGCGTCTGCTGCTGCATTCCCCTTCGAGACGTGGTCTTCACCATTGGTGTGTGCGGTGCATTTTACTAAAGCTAATTCTTGGGGGTCATTTATTACTTCAATTAGTTCAGCCATTAAGAGGGCATGTTGCACTGGAGTGCCATCAGCTCTCCTAAACCCTCTTCTTCTCCATTTCGACAGCCCTGAGTGGACAGTGGATGTGACATATGCGCTGTCGGAGTATATGGTCACCCGTTTGTCAAAGCTTTCCTTCAACGCCAAGATCAGTGCAACTAATTCCGCTGCTTGAGCGGAGTAATGCTGTGGTAATTGTACACATTTCATTGCCACACACACCGGTACCTCCATCATTTTTAGCACTGCTGCCCCAGTCTTCCTAATACCATCCCTTTGGTCGATAGTTGATGACCCATCAATAAACAATAGCTCACCTCCCTCTAGTGCGTTTTCTTCAACCTTTCTAGTACATGAGTATATTTCAGTTATTTGCGTACAGTCATGGGCATAATCTCCCTCTTCAATTACTTCTGCTAGGAACCTTGCAGGGTTGACCGTGCTACATCTAACAATTGATAGTTCAGCTCTGGATAAAATGATCTCATAACCTGATGCTCTCTGCGTGGTTAGGGTGGATTTAGGTTTATTCAATATTGCAAATAGTGCATGTTCCACAAACAGTGTAGTTGGGCACCCCATGGTGATTGCTGATGCTTTTTCCACCGCAAAAGCAGCTGCGGCAAGACCTTGTTCGCAAGGGAAGTGACCTAACATCACAGGATCTAAGTGGCCACTATAAAATGCTACTGGTTTGTAGCCCATGCTTGTTTTTTGAGCCAACACTGCTTTCATTACTGCTGAGTCGCAATGTGAAAATATAAAAAATTGTCGCTCATAGTCTGGGGATGCCAGTACCGGAGCAGTTGATATCGCATCTTTCAATTCATCAAAAGCCTCTTTCATTTCCATCGTCCACCCCAGCTTTTTCTCCCCTTTATTAGCTTCCCTTAACGCCTCAAGCAGGGGTCCTATGTACGAACTGTAATCAAATACCCATGCTCTACAGTAGTTGCATAGCCCCAGGAACTGCTGCAGTTCCCTCACTGTTTGTGGCATTGGAGTGTTTGAAATGGCTTGTGCTCTTTGTGGTGCAATCTTTCTTCCATGTTTGGATATAAGTTGACCAATGTAAAGTACCTGTTCTTGACAGTACTGTATCTTTTCCATGTCTACCTTGTAACCTTTTTCAGCCAATATTGTCAACATCTTTAAGGAGTCCTCTCTGCATGTTCTTTCGTTTGTACTACACATTATTATGTCATCCACATACTGCAACACTGTGCTTTCCACTTCAATGTTACCCAAATCCATCTGTATTACTCTATTGAAAATTGAGGGTGATTCGCAATACCCTTGTGGCAATCTGGTGTGCTTCCACTTTGTGTTTCTGTAAGTGAAGCTCGTCAGATCTTGAGAGTCTGGGAGCAATGGTATTGAGAAAAAAGCATTTTTAAGGTCGATCACTGTAAATCGTGATGCTTCTGCTGGAATGCCACACAATATTGTGGCCGGGTTTGCTGCTACGGGATATTCTGCTTCTACTATGTTGTTCAAGGGCCTGAGATCCTGTATGAAGCGCCAAGACCCCCTTTTAGCCTTGCGCACTGGGTACACAGCCGTGTTACATGGTGATTCTGAGGGGACCAATATGCCATTATTTATAAGGGCCGTTATGGTTTCATATATGCCCTCATCTGCCTCTTTTGATAGTGGGTACTGTTTCACTCTGGGGAGTATTGCACCTTTTTTCAATTTTATCCTTATACCCCCTATACTTTTTATGCACCCCACGTCATAGGGGCTAGTAGTCCACAATGATTTGGGTACCTTTGACATATCCTCCTTAAAGAAGGGGACTGGGGTGCATGCGGGTGCCTCAAGTGCCATTGCAATTTTCTGTGCTGCTTGTTTATAAGCCACTCTTAGCCATATTTCCACACTCATCATAAACACCATTTCACCTTCCTCCTTTTCATCTGAGAACAGCTCCTCATCTGATACCTGGGTGAGCCTACATCCTTCTGCTAATGCTATCACGGCCCTCCATGCTCTTCCTTCTTTGTCTTGAGCATGTACAGCAATGTAATCAGCTGTTGCAATAATGCTCTCAATGTCCATTAGAACCACCTTTCCTTCTGGTTCATTAACAGGTGTTTCTGGTCTGAACAGATATGCTGCTGGCCTCCTCCATATTTTCCCTTCTATCCCTGGCATCCATGCTTGCATAATCTGTCGTGCTGTGAGCATGTTAATCCCTGGAGTAGAGCAAATTATGCCGTCCTCAGTAAAGGAGATCGTCATATTCAACCTGTTCATTATGTCTCTCCCCAGTATATTTACTGGTGAGGCACTGGAATATAGAAGTGGAACTGACAGATCATAATCTCCAATAGATAAGGGAATGTTATCAGTAAAGGGAACCAACCCTCTAGCCCCAGAGAATCCTTGGGTGTTCATGGCTTCGCCTGACATCTTAAATTTACCTTCCCTTATGCAAGACCGGGTTGCCCCGGTGTCAACAAGGAATGATAATTTTTTGTCACCTATCGTTACCTCTATGCGTGGTTCCTCCGCACTATTAGGTGTTACTGACAGGATGGGACACACCAAGGCCGTCTGTGGGCTGTCCTATTGAGGGTACAACGACTGGCCATTTCCTGTGTAAGGGTTGTGTCCCAAAACCGTCACCCTACCCAGTTGTGTTTGTTGCGCTTGGGGTTGTTGTGTCATCGCTACCTGTTGTTGTGGCAGTGAATATGTTTGTGGCTGTTGTTGTGTTATTTGTTGTTGTTGTTCATTTCCCTGTTGTAACGTCTGCTGTTGTTGTAGGCCATGCTGTTCTTGTGAGGGCCTTGGTTGTCCCTGTTCACTCCATGATGGTGTTCCTGGTCTAACTCTACACGTGCGTGACATGTGCCCTAATAGTCCACAATTCCAACACACCGGTGGTTCCCTACTCTGCCATGGAAAGCTCCCTGTGTTGTCCTGGTATACTGGTTGCCCTGTGGGATAGGAATTTCTAAGTCCTCCCACCTGCTGTTGGGTGTTATATCCGTATCCTCTCCCTCTCGTAATTCCTCCTCTCCCCCTGTTATAATTATAATACCCAGCTCCTGCCATTGGATGTCCTCCTCCCATGTTGGTCGTGTATGGTTGGAGTGGCGGCGCCTGTTGTGTTATAGTCTGTGAAGGTGGTATTTGGGAGGAATCTTGTGCAGCCACTACTTGTGTGGGGCTTTGGGTCATTGTTGTAGGCGTAGTTATTAGTGCCCCTTCCATTGTGTATTTAGTAAGCTTTTTCTGTACTAGTTTAGCCTCTTCCGTTTTCCTGTCCTCTTCCTTTTGTTTTATTTTTCCTTGCCATGTCCTGCAATGATGTACTATAGTCAGTTGTATTTTTGGCCATGGTTTTGCTTCCATTCCCACTACTTTCTTTAGTTGTTTCTGAACTCCTTCTGGGAGCCCTTGTACTAGTATGTGGTAAAATATTGCTGGTGTTTTATCCCATTGTTCCCTAGTTTCCATACGCCACTTCTCTTGGATTTCCTGGATATAATCAACAGGATCTTCGTTCTCACGCATCTTGCGGGAGGTAATTGCTCCTATGTCTGATGTGTCTGGGTACTGTACCCTCAGTGCCTGCCATAGTGCATGTCTGCAGTTTGCGAATGGTGCCTCATCATGCAAAGTGTTTGTTATTGTTACCCCATGGAATCCCGCTCTCTTCCAAATGTCATCCGCTCTATACCCTAATATTGATATTAAAAGGCCCTTTACATCTCCTACTGCCAGTTTCTGTCCTGCGGTGTGTTTTTCCATTTCATATATCCACTTACCCGCACCTCCACTTAATGATGGGAGCCTGCATTTTATATTTTCTTTATCGGTATGCTTCCAAGGGACATACTGTGGTCTAACCCCTCCTCTCTCCAAAAGTGGCATTAAGTTATGTCTCGTTTCACCCTTTGTGTTCCATAATATTGAGTCCTCACACCCTTCCTCCTCCTCCCTTTCTTCTACATCTTCAAGTTCGTCCGTATTTACCCTGCTCGTAACTCTTTCTTCTCCATCTTTTCCCCTTCTTCCATCATTTCCTGTATTTAATGTGGGCATGTGTATTCGTCTTTCCTGCCTGCGACTAGGGAGGTCTCTAAGCCGACATACATAGGGTGTCAGTTCGTCTGTGAAGGGAGCGAGTTTTATCTTGCGTAACGAATGTGAGGTGGTTGAGTATGTAGGGTGTGATGGGGGAGGGCGTGATGGGGATGGGGATGGTGCGGCCTCATGTGTTTGTCTTTCCGCTATTCCTTGCTCTCCCTCCTCACTTCTCTCCAGCTCATTCTTTCTCCTACTGATCCATGGTGAGTCTGTGTTGGTCCGGGTGATGTATAGTTTATCTAAGCTTTCCCTTTCACTGTTTCTTCCTTCCTTCTCCACTCCTTCTTCTTCCTCACTACAAAAGTCAGTCATAAACGGCACCCCCCACTCGGTATTTTTCCCCTTAATCGTTACTGTTTGTAAGTCTATTAGGTCCAGTTCTCCTTTTTCTCCTTTATCACCCGCTCCCCTTTGTGCTGATGTTGTTGCTACTTCTGTGTTTCTATATACATCCCCCCATGCTTCACTCTCCCTTCTCCTATCTTCTCTTTCTCCTTCATTTCTCTCCTCCATCTCCCTACTATTTTCCTCCCTCTTCCTTTTTAATTCCTCCATCACTTCACTGCTCATCTGTTCCAATATTCTTTCATCCTCTTTCTTCCTTTCCCATTTCACCCTTTCTCTTTCTACTATACCCTCTATCATCCTCCCTTCTTCGTATTTCTTAGTTGTTTCTGATATTAACCTCCTCTTCCACATTGCCATTTCTTTTTCTTTTTCTTCTTCCCTTTTCTTTTCCCGCAGCACTGCTCTTGATACCCTTTCTGCTGCTGCTTTTTCCCTTTCAGCTTCTCTCCTTTGCTCCTCATTTCGTTCCCTTATTTTTTCCAATTCCTTCTTACCTTCTTTCCTTTTCCTCGCTCTCTCTCTCTCCTCCCTCTCGAGCTGCTTGATCAAATCATTCTGCTCATCCCTTAATTTTGCTAGTCGTTCCCCCAAAATCTCTTCCTTTTGTCTTAACAGCTCTTCCCCCCTCATTTCACTCTCCCTGGCATGATCTTCGTTTGTTTTATTTACTACCTCCTTCTCTTCTCCCGTTAATGAACCTCGTAATTTTAATAATATCTGTGCAGCTACCCACTCATCATTTCCTATTTCCACAGTCTGGTGTTCTCCAGTCCTCCCCTCCCCTGCTGGCATCTTCCTATGAGCCACATATGGTGGAGGGCTGTATGCCGGGTTCGAGTATCCCTCAGCCGCCCTTAACTGTCCTCTTTCTATTTCTCCTAATTCTCTTAAAGGGTACAACCCCCCTCCCTCTGTTTTCACTCCCTTTGCTAGGGGTATATCGTTGCTCGGTTCCTTTTTTATTTCATCTGATGTTTTATTCTTTTCTCCTCCTTCTCCTCTGTTCCCCGTGTTCTTTGTGTCCTCACTCCCCTTTTTCCCATCCTCTCCTTCCTCCGTAATCTCTTTTCCTTCCGGTATTTCCCCCATAGTGAACATTCCATTTGGTCCTGGTCGGGACCCTTGGAACATCCTCCATATGTTAAACACCTCCACGTGGTTTGCCAACTTCTTCCCTTTATATGTATTGTGCAGATGGTTTAATAGTGAATGTTGGGCATATGGATTGAAGCTACCAGTAGGCGGCCATGGTGTTAGCATTTTGTTATCCGTCCCCTGGGTCCATTCTATGCTGTACTTAATCAGTTTCTCCCTATGGGGTGGCAGTGTTGTGCATATGTGTTGTAGTGGGGTAGTGAGGGTGTTCCCCCACCCTCCCGATCCTGTCCTGTATGACATAGTAGCGCTCCACTTGTTACCCTTCCCCTATCTGGTAGCAGTTTATCTCACTAGCAGTTTACAATATACAACCTTATATCGTTACCTGGCCCTGTAAGTTTGGGGATTACGATAGTCTGTTAAGGAAAATTATAAAAATATAGTATTTTACATTTGTATATATTCTTCTGTCTTTCTTTATACAACACCCTTACGGCCCCCTGCGGCCGAGGCGCACGTAGCCCCCTGCGGCTGCGTACCCCTGATGACGTTCTTATACAGTCGTCCTATTTTCACGTGCTCCTCCCCCTTCTACACTTGCCGTGGCCGGCGTTCTCCGTGCGCAGCCACGTTCCCCGTTTCGCCTTTCCCCTATTAACTCATTTACCGTTTATCTCCATTTCCACTCCCTTACCACACTTCTCTTCCCCACCACTCTCAAAACTAAGATGCCTTGTGCTCGCGATATCCTATGAAAGCCCTACTGGTGACGTCACCGATCTCTTCGAGCTACTGGTAAGTTCTTCATATATTCTTTAAGTTCAAAATACACTTGCAATCTACCCCCCCGTTAACCTTACAGCTGTCTTCCTGTCACTCCTGGAACAAGGTAATCAAATCAATAATATAATCGGACTGCGCATGCTGCGTCGCCTCGCGTGTGATACGCCCCTCGACAGGAGGGCTTAACCAGCCAATTATCTTCCGTATTGGGCAACTAACTAGCTACCGCCTACAGGGAAACGTCATCTACCTATCGAGTTTCTTGCTCGAACAATAGGGATCCTCATCTACTCATTGATCAATAAATGCCAAATCGTAGGAAACCACACACCCGCCCTTACACGTAGTCGCGACCTAGGCCAATCAGTTTCTACGAGCGGCCGCACGTGATGTTTTCGTGCTCCGTCCCCCTTTCTTGCGTAACGTAGCCGGCTGCTCTCGCACTTGTTCGGCTACCATTCATTCCATTGCCAACACTAAATTGTCAAACCTTCGCCGCGCACCTGTGCAACACCTCCCGCCTCCCGTATCTAATTCCTCCCCCCTCCCTCACAATCTCACATTGCTTGTTGTGCGTGGCATGCTCACCAAGTTCTCTTGATGCGGGGCCGCTCGACTGCGTGCACCCCTCCAAGCGACTCGTCACCTCCCCTCGTCTGGACCACGTCTGGACACTCGCCAACCGCGGGCGGGATACTTCTCAACCGGCTCCCGAGGGCCAATATCCGGATTGCGCAGTCCGGTCTTCTCGCAGCTCCGCGATGGTCATGTAGTCCTCAGAAGGGGGCAACGGCAGAGGGGGCCGCGCCGCCGGGCCTCCTCGCAACGGGAGTGCCTGGAAAAAGTAAAAATAAAAAGGCTGATCTTAAACAGATCTCAGCAGTGCCTCCAACTTGTCGGGGGGGAAATTCTGCCGGGGTCGGCCGGGCCGTCCGCAGACCTCCGGGCAGGGAGGCCCCAACTCCTCCCGTATATCCCAAAAGAGATAGAGTATGAGACACACGCAAGAAGCAAGGTGACTCTGCTGTTTATTAGACAAAAACGGCAGGGATGGGTCAAGGAGCGTACGCGTCCGTCCTGACACACACACAATCGTGGGGCTCGCAGGCCCTTTTTACCTTAGTATGATGCGCTACTTGCGTCACCTTGGAAAGTTAGCAAAAAACCTATCGCCACTCTTAATTGGTTGCTCGAATGGTAGGGTTAGTATAGCATACGTATAGAGAACAATATTAGTGGACAAGGGTTAGTCAGGGGATATATCTGGGTTGTCCCTACAATTAGATACATGAGAATTGTTACATGAAGACCCCTGATGATTGGTTAATGTTAATGGCGTCAGTGATAAGAGTCCCATGTTCTGATTGGTGCGCCCGCGAGCTTCCCAGCTTGGGACCATCGCTGTTCCCAGCTCTCGGTGTACCTGTCATTTGCAACAATGTTTCACTATGAGTATGTGCAGATAATGTGAGGACTTATTCATAAGCTGGAAGGCCGACTACTCCCACTGTCGCAGATGTCCATTGAGCCTTTTAACTGTATCTGCCTGTGTCTTGTAACGAGGGATCCAGACGCCTTCTTCCTCCAGGGCTTGGCATCCTGTCAGGTTCGGCTTGGTCACATGAGGTGGGACCGTGTTTGAGGCAGAATTCTGCACAATTAATATTGTTTTTCCACTGTGTGCTGGTTTAATTTGTAGGTGTGATTTTAACGTTGGTGTGCGGCGTGCGAAGTTGCAACATCGTGCCCTTGATGGTCTGCTTTCGGAATGTGGGTTTGCAACATTGCGACCTTGGCTGTTTGCTTTCGCCGGGCTCATTCTGCAGGATCAGCAACCTGACTCTTGTTCTTTTAACGTCCATGGAAGCTCTTGCTTGTGGCCTACTTAGGCCTGGTGTATAGATAGAACCGTTTGGTGCACAGGCGCTTTAGGTTATAGTATCATATTGCCTTATGACCAGTATCGTGTCTTCGTTATATTTCTCATTATGGCACCTGGGTTTAGGAGAAGCGTAAGCAAGCTCTTTAGATGAGTTCATGATGCGTCTTGCATTTCTGCATTTTGAGAGCCTATGTGGAAAATAATAAAGATGCACGTCCGTGAGTATGTCTGTCGCCTACGTCATAGCACTGAGTATATTCTTCGTGTAGATTGGTGCGGGAGTGTCCAGTGTGTATATTTGCACAGGTGTGCTGACCGTTGGCTAGGTCGTCATGGCATCTCTAACGACGTGTAGGTTTTAGTCTAGTTGATCCGTGCCGCAGATGTCGGCATGGGCAGGGCGAGCTGATGGGCAGGCAGATGGACACATCCGTATGTTCCTGTACCAGGGTATTTGGTCGTCTGGTAGGTGGGCAAACTCTTCTCGTGGCGGGTGCCTGGGCCGTGATCCTTTAGGCCAGGCGTGAGAGGGGAAGGACGGGAGCCTGTTTTTCCATTCTCCCACTTCAGTAGAGAATAACGAGAAAAAGTATTAATCTCTAACAATGGGACGAATCCCATAGGGTTATGTTCGGGGTCGAACATAACAAGTAATTTCCACTGCCACCAGCCAAAACTCGACGAGGGGGGACGGGACAGTGCCCCCTCGAATAACAGATCCAGGAGTAATCGAATAACCCCTACTAGTACGTCCACAATAAGATGGTTTGTACTAGTTCTGTTAGTAAATTTAGGTCTAGTAAAGCCAATGGTGACTTTACATGCCCGGGGAGACAGTAGTCAGTCCCCGGGTATGGAGTCTAAGATGGAGGTCCGCTAGGAAGCACCAGTGTTACGTCACGGAGGGTGCGGGGTAACACACATAGAAAAACATATGAGACCCTATGGAGTAAAACACCCCATAACCCATAGAACACATTGGGCCTCATTACGAGTCCGGCGTTAACTGAGGCGGTAAAACCGCCTGGTTAACGCCGGACTCGTATTACCATTCCGCCTCCGTGATTCCCGGAATTACCGGGGCATCACAACCCCGGTTTTCCGGGAATCACGGAGGCGGAATGGTGTAAATCCCCATTCCCATTGAGTCCTATGGGACTCAATGGGAATCGGGATCATGGAAACACCGGCAGCATCTTGTAATGCTGCCGGTGTTTCCTCGTCCGCCTGCAGGCGGGCGGTGTTAAACCCGCCAGGTCAGACCTGGCGGGAACATCACCTCCCGCCTGCAGGGGTCGGGATCAGGCGGTCCGGAAACAACGGTGGCGGCGGGTTTACCGCCACCGTTATTTCCGGACCGCCACGGTCGTAATGAGGCCCATTGACTTTCAAAGGAATTACACACATTCATGTCCAAGAGTGGGGAAAAAAAGTCTCACTCTTGGCAGGATGGAAAAAAACAAACTCCAGAAATCCAGCAAAGCTGCTGGGGGACTCACTAGGTTAGGAAATTCAGCCTAAACAGAGAATTCTCCCTAACAGCAACACTCACTGGACTGGGCATCAAAGTCCGGCATCTCTCCCACTCCTTTGACCGATTCAGGTGGTATGAACTCTGCAACGAGTGACTCGTGCGGAGTGAGGTCTTCCTCCTCAGGTGCAGACCCACTGCCAGTCACCAGAGTCAAATTGTAATTTGAGGCACGCTTAGCCTTAGCGCTGCATTTGAGGTCATTCCAACGCTTTTTGCACTCTTGCGCCGTGCGCCCCTCATTGCCGAATGCACTCACATGTTCTGCAACTTGCTTCCAGTGAGTATCACGGTGGGCTGCCGTAGTCTGACAATTAGGCCCCACTAGCATGTAACGGCTGTGGTCCCGCACGTAGTCCACGAGGAAGTCCAGTCCCTGGTTGCAGAAAGGCTTCTTCCTCGACATGCAGGAGGTTGTGGCTGTGTGTGGGGTCCCAGCCTGTGTTGCAGGTGCAACCTTCCTCCTCTTGGATTGTGGCGCCGACCCTGTCTGGCAAATGCTGTCCTGATCAGTATGGCCAGTGGTACCGGTGGATTGAGCCAAGGGAGTGGCAGGTGGAGGGACGACCAAAGGCCTGACTTGCGTCAGTGGCAGCTGAGTGCCCTCTAATCGACCCTGCGCAGCAATATCTGCTGTGGCAGGCTCATTGGCCGCGACTGTCCTGGTTGGCAGACTTACAACCGGGGTGTTGTTGGCTGCATCTGCCCCTGCACTTGCCAACACCCGCCTGGTCGGGGCAGCAGATGACATTACTGCCCCAGTCACACATGTCTCGGTCAGGGCAGCCCTGCGTGCACCTATGGTTTGCCTCCTGCCCTGTTGGAAATCTTCCATGGACTCTTCAAGTGCCAATGCAGCCTGCACTGGCAGAACCTGAGCCTGGGTGGTAGTGTCCACAGCTGCACCTGCAGCTACCACTACCCTTGGGCCCATGGCAGTCGATGAAATGGACTCCCGGGTCACACGGGCACCAGTGCCAGATGCAGAAGCTGCATCTCCCTGAACCACAGGGGGTGGTGGCATGACTGCACCGACACATGGCACAACATCGTGCACAAGTGGCGCACCCCTGCCTCTTTCCCCTCTGTGGCCACCCTGGACGCCCTGAAGTCCCCCTACTCCCTGGTCACCCCGGCCACGTCCCTGACCACGCCCGCCACGAGGAGTACGGCCAGCTGAGGCACCCCTCACCTTTGGTGGCCTCCAAACCATGGCACAGATGAAGTAGTGCCGGCACAGATAGAGGAGTGCCAATGGGAGGTGTACACCACAATTGTCCTGGGCAATTCGGGTGAAGGGAGTGGGATGCAAGATGTTAACAGCACCCCTGCACCTACAAGGCTGTATGTGACCCCGGTGATGTAGTGACGGGTCACGCAACACTCAGGTGCACAACTGCAGTAAAACCGTGCATGCAACCCCTGCAGCCTACGTGCGTGGAATTAACCTCCCGCAGCATGCGGTGGCACCCAGGAACACGAAAAACGCATACGCGTGGGACACGCAGGCTACTATGACCTCGAAAATGGGTACGCGATACACAGGGGCACCCGCAGTGGGAAAAATGGCGTGCGCGACTCACCGTCAGACTAGCGCGATGATGAAAAACACACGTAGCCAATACCCCCGCCAAGAGATACGTCCTTGATCCGCTGTGAAGTTGTGATGGCGCGCGAAAGAACACGAAGTAGCAACACACACGTCGGTCTCCACGAAAGGCACGTACAGCGAACTGCTGGCCCCCTCACCTTTAACCCGTGCTGAGGGAAATGCCTGCTCGCGTCCCTTAGGCGCTTAGGCCCTTTCCTCGAATTACACGCATTCACTCACGGACGTGTGGTTTTTTCACGTGCTGATACACTAAGCACCCGTGTTGAGGGAAACGCCCGTGCGCGCTACGTCACAGACGCGCTTACGCGCTAAGGCCCTTTTCTTGAATTACACGCTGACGTGCAATTTTTTCACGTGCCAAATCACTCCGTATCAAGTGGGCCATGCAACACCACGCGGAAGACCACGCTCCTGCCCAGAAGGCCATATTCCTGCCCCCCAGAGCCCCGAGCACGCTCCCACCTGCCATATGCTGCTGCCTACCTGCTGCCCACAGGCCCTGCTATTTGGTGCCTGCACATCAGCCAGGGGTGCAGTTGCTGTGACCACCCCTGCTGGAACTGAAGACTCCCGACTGGGATACCATCGCTCCACAGGCCAGCTCCAGGACCCAGTTGCCCACCCACACCTGCCTCTGGGGTTGCCATGTCGGACACTACACCATCTGGCACCACTGGCAACCCCCAGACAGAGAGGCAGAGGGCCACCAGCTTCAGTGCCAGTGAAGTTGGTGTCCTGGTGGAGCAAGTCCTGGGGCAGTATGATGCCTTCTTTGGAAGTTCGCACACCGACAATAAAGGATGGAAGAGGATCTGGATAGACATTGTGACTGCCATCAATGAGGAGGGGGTGGCAGTCCGCGAGATCAAACATGTCCGAAAGCGCTGGGAGGACTTCAGGTCCAGGACCCTCAACAAGGCCCGGCACCTCTTGAAGGCAGCGGATGCCAAGGGGTGCCGGGTCCACTTGACCGAAAACCAGATGAGGGTCCTGGAACGCATACGCCCAGCGCTCCACATCCATGTCCTTGAGGGGCAGACCCGTCTGGAGTCGAGCAGTATGTGTACATGCATACTGATCGGACACTGTGCATGTTGTGGTGTGCCAGGAGTGTGCAGGTTGCACATGTGTCTTTGTAGGGACAAGTATGGCTGCGTATGTACAGGGACGTGAACCTGCCACATGTGATTCCTATCAAGTGTGAGACACATCAATGGTGTATGTGTTGGTAAGCATGCTGTGCAAATGTATGTGTGGGTGCACACATGTAATGAATTATGAGTATGTACTGTGGCACGGTTGTGGTGTCACACATGGATGCTGGTTCATGCTGCATGTATCTGCACTATGCACATGTGCATGTGGGTGTATTTGACAAGTGTGCAACTGTGATGCAACATGGATGCATGTGACACTGACATGTTGAAGGCTGAATGCGAGATGTGATATGGATGGGGATCTCATCACTGCGACAGTTGGTGGAGATGTACACATGCATGTAAGCCTGGTGGCGTGTGTGCATGTGTTGTGCACTCCCCATGTTTCATGTGACATCAGGCTCACCTTCGGCTGCTCGTGCTGTTGTTTGTGTATGGACGGTGCTGCCTGGTGCAATATTCCTGTTGATTTGCTCATGTGTGTGAGTTGAAATGACATGTGTGTTGGGGAGTGTGATGCCATGTCTGTAGTTTTAAACTGCCACTCATGTGCAACTGTCATGTGTGTATGTGTCCATTGTACAGTGCCCTGATGCCTGTGTTCTATCTCTCCCTGTCTGCAGCGTCAACTGATGAAGAGGGCGGAGAGGGTGCTGTGGAGCAAAGCGACAGGGATCGCACCACCAGCGGAGACGCAAAGCCCGGCTCCCCTCCCACGTTGACATCTCGTTAGGGAGTGAGGAGTCTGGGGCCGCGTCCCAGGCCGCAGCTGCTGATGGTATGTCCAAGAGGTGGAGGTCGAAGGTGGACTCCTCGGCAGCAGAAGGGGCAGCTGAGACCCCACAGGGTCCGACGGAGGAAGATGGCATGGAGTCATCCAGGTTGGTGGGGTGTTTGTTGGAGAAGTAGACCGTGGAAGGGACACACACGGGGTCTGGAGGTGGGGATTCCACTGGTGCTAGTGGTGCAGTGCAGGGGCAGGGACAGGAGGCAGCACAGGCCGCCGCGGAGGTGCCTGTGTATAATCCTGTCCCCGATTCTGTGACTGCATCATCCTGCACCAGCAGGGATGCCTACGTCCAGACCCGTTTTCAGGGAGGGGATGAGCGCACAACACTGGCCGTTGTCTCTCTTTGGACGTGGCAATCCGGGACCGTGTTGAGCCTGTCCTGACTGGGATGGTGTTGCGTCAACGGGGCATGCGAGGTGACCTGCAGTGTTTTCGTGAAGACACTGCACGTCATCTCGGATGCCTCATTGACCGTGTTGACCTACTGGGACAGGTCACCAGGGCTGGATTCCTCCATATGCTGGACCTTATTCCGACCCCCTCCTCACCTGAACCCCCTATGCGCCAGTCGTCCTCCATGCCATCTTGCCACCCATGTATCACCAGGGTACCCTGTGGAGCTGTCTCTGACCCAGCGGCCAGGCTGGTGGAGGACACATCCCTGCCACAGTCGGGAGTTGGACGTCCAGCAGGGGTGGCCACCACGACAACTGCACCCCAGCCGGAGGAGGACGTGCAGGCAGCAAGAGCCAGGGCACAGGCACAGCAGCAGCAGAAACAAGGTGGGAGCGATGATGGCTCGGGCCATCAACATCGGAGGAGCGGCATCGGCCACAGGGCAGGAAGACCCAGGATTGGAAGTTTCTTCCGTGTGGCAGCGGTTGGGCCAGGCCATAGGTGTGGACCGGTGGCAGGCAGAAGAGGCACGGCTCACAATGGTCAGGGCGGAGAACTCCATGCGGAGGACACTGAGGCGGGCCGAGTGCCTTGAGGCTATTCGCAGGGAGTTGGAGTCCAACATGGCATTGTCCCTGAGAACCCTCGGGCCCATGGAAGAGGACCTCCTCCAGGACATTGAGCAGGAGTTCGATGATGCCCTGGCCCGGGACATCGGAAAGTGAGCCGTCGGACTAGCTGGCCGCCATTGTAAATAGTTTTTAGTGTTAGGTTTAATTTTCGTTTTGCTTTATTTTGGGGTGATTGGACTATGCCCCACACTTTTGTATATAGTTCTTTTCTTAGGTAGTTTTTTGGATAGGTTTCATTTCTTTCGTTGGGCTCATGGACCCTGGATGAACTTGGTGCACATAGTTGAACAGTGGATCATGTGAGTATTTTATTTTATTAATCACCATGGATCAATGGATTTTTCAATTTACGTTTCCTTTGGATTTCATTTGGTGGACCGTGAGATTGAACACATGTTTTTTTTTCATCACTTTGGATTGGTTCTTCATATGTTTTTTTATTCTGTTTCGGACATGAGTCGGGGCCTGCTGGCAAGTGCCCGTCAATGCTGGGTGGGTGGGGGTGCTGAGGGACATGAGTCGGGGCCTGCTGGCAGGTGCCCGTCAATGCTGGGTGGGTGGAGGTACTGAGGGACATGAGTCGAGGCCTGCTGGCAGGTGCCCCTCAATGCTGGGTGGGTGGGGGTGCTGAGAGACATGAGTCGGTGATCACTAGTGCAAGGTGACATGTGGGCTGGCTGGGGGGCATGTCCATGGTGGATGGGCTGCCTGCGGGACATGATCAGGGGTGCAGGGTAGTCCCCTGTGGTGTGGGCTACCTGCACGGGCTAGGGAGGGGGTCGAGGGCACACCTGGGAGGACCCACACTGGCAATTCATGTGTGTAACACACCACAGGGCCAATTGCACGTACCCCGCTCGCACAGGGCCAATCACGTGTGAAAGTTCCTGCGTACCGCCGAAATACACGTACCCCGCTCACACAGGGCCAATCACGTGTGAAACTTCCCGCGCACCCCAGAAATACACGTACCCCGCTCGCACAGGGCCAATCACGTGTGAAACTTCCCACGCACTGCCGAAATACATGTACCCTGCTCGCACAGGGCCAATCGCGTGTGAAAGTTCCCGTGCACCCCCGAAATACACGTACCCCGTTCGCACAGGGCCAATCGCGTGTGAAACTTTCCCCACACAGTGGGGTACGTGTATTCGCAGGGGTGAGCAGGGAGTTTTACAGACGTTTTCGTGGTTGGGGGGCTGTATGCTGGTCCACTGGCCTGTGCGCCGTGTACGTGATTTGTGCGCTGTTCATGGTGCACAGGGAGGGGTTGGGAGCATAACTGGCGCTGCTGCAGGGTCACTGCGCTACTCTGCGCCATGGCTGGTTATGGATGTTGAAATCCATGAATACGCTGTGCGCGGAAATTGATTTTGCCGCACGCGGCTGGCGCCACTTGTGCACTGAATTCTATGAATTACCACCATAATGTCCTGGTGGCACTGGCAAGCTAGGTGCCGGTAAAATTTCACAAGTCCAGCGGCAACCCACCGGAAGCACCAGCAGGGTTACCGCCGGACTCGTAATGAGGCTATCTTGCTACTTTGTTAGCACTATCATGACATACGTAACCTTTAGCACTGTCTCTTATCTTGAGCAAGACAAGCCAAACATACAATGGAAAAGCCAATATTTCTGGCTCTGTAAATGTAGAGGCTTTATTTTCACTGTCAAGCCACCACATCATACAAATGACCCCTACGTTTGCAAACCACAGCTAGTGGTTTCATAATGTTTATTTTCATTTGGAGCATAAAGAAGAAAACATGACTGGTGAGTATCTCCTAAATAAAAGGGGTAATGTTGGCATGCATGCCATTTTAGTGGAACTGGAACTGGTGGGCATATCATGCATAACAACAAGCTGAATGCTGGTGGAAAAGTCATCAAGCAGGCGATCTTTTTGCATAGGCTCTTCTTTGATGTGTTAACGTCTTAAAAGCAGTATAACTCTTACAACAGTTTTCAGAAACCCCAACTTCTCCTTCGTGTGGTGGGAACTAGCCAGTCAGTTCTATCTTTAAGATCTGAATCAGAATGCATTCAGCTACTTGTAGTCTTACATTTATATTATGAACAAGAACGCAAAATGAAATGTCCTCAAAAAGCCAGATTTACAAAACATAAATTAAGTGAGTGATCTGTTGTGATCATATTTAGGAAATAAGAGTGAACACGTAATAGTGACCTTAGTTTAGGAAAGTGGCCAGGTTGCCTGCATTACTAGCATTAGTGGCCTTTAGGATTGTCCTACTGCGCAATTACGGTTCATGAAAATTACTGTTCTTTGTCAGAAGGGGTAACTTTTTTTTTGGACAAATAAGTATGTTCGTGCGATTTGGCGAGCTACATAAATATTTTGATCTGCAGCTATTCTTTCTTACGCAGATCAGATCATAAAATGATTATTGGAATTGTAGGTCATATACACAATCGTATAAGTGGTCTATAACCTATGTGAGTTGGCAAAAAAAGAGTTGCTGTGCTTTGTAGACCAGTGTTCCAAACAGAAATAGGTTTACTCACAGATTTTGTACTGAAAATAGTGCATACGAGTATCTTCTTGAAAAACGTAATGTATATTTGAACTCTTGATTGCTTGTAGCTCTTGATTTTGTATCCTCTGAATATTTTTGTTTTTTTAAAGAGAAATATTTGTGTGCTTTTGATGGCTTATGACTGATAGATACATGACCTCAGTGTGTCCTTATCATTTTGTTGTCTTCGCTAATAAATGCATGACCTCGAAGTGTCCTCATAGTTTTGTTGTCCTCTACATGTGTTTGAGCTGATCGGCTCATCAGGGGGATCAAATTTACTTTTTTGTTGTTAATTGTATCTTAATTACATCTTCATAACTATCGATTTTTCTTAAGTGTTGTTTTTTCAATGAGTATTAGGAAATTGTCACATTTATAGTAGATGTTTTCTTTCCATTGTATGGCGTGTGGGTTACAGGTCATTTGGTCGAAAATAAATGGTCGACAGGACAAATGGTCGATGCAATTTGGTCGAAAGACAAATGGTCGAATTTTTTTTTTTAGTATTTTCACTTTTTTTTTTTTTTGGGGGGTGTCCCCCAGCCCCTTTTTTTTGCTAAAAAACCCTTTTTTTCCTAAACGAAAACCTAAAAAATATATATATAAATAAAAAAAAAATTGACCATTTGTCTGTCGACCATTTGTCTGTCGACCAAATGACTGGACAGCTGGCATGTGCACTCATGGCATGCAAAACTCATTAGTGTTATTCTTACGAGCCGCCTTAATCCCTATTCCTGGAGGGACACTAGGCATCTGGCTGCCATGCTCCACAACGTCAGTAATGACAAATTTACAGCATTCATGCAGTTCTATATCATAGACATGCAGTCACTACCTTGCAAAAACAGAAGTATACATTGTGAGAAAGTTGCAAGGGTGAGGCCACAAAAGAGAGTGAAAGGGACCCTGGGAGCTTGGGAAACCCGCTGACTCTGCAGTGCAGATCCACCCATTTCTAACCTCATCATTCCGGCCACTATCATTCACTCAAATGTCAGTAAATAAAGGTTCTCATATCTGTAAATTCACAACCCGCAATTGTGATCTATTAAACATTCTCCATGCCATGAGATAAAAGTGCAGTTGTGGGTAGATGCTGGAAGTAATTCAGGGTTAGCAGCAATCCACACACAGGCTCAAGGAAACCATGGCAGGATCTGGGGTCCACTATGAAAGGCCCACCTGAGTCCGCCATCAAATCCAAGGTTGACCCCACCAACAGATCCCATATGTCCCTGATGAGACTCTTATTTCACAAATCTAGTTAGAGCTTGGAAACAAAAGAAGGTTATAGCAAAGCCATAGTCATGGAGTCTGGAGAATGGTCAACAGGGAAGAGGTTTATGAAGTGAGCAAGGAGATAGGAAAAGAAGGAAAGACCACAGAGGGGATCGAATTGGAGGAGGAGACAAAGATCAGAGAGAAGGAAGGCGAAACCACCATGAAGTTGAACGAGTGCAACACCAGAGGTGGAGGAATGTGTAAGGAGCAGGGAGAGGATGGAGATGAAGGTGAGCAGATCAGAGAGCAGGTGTAAGAAAGATGTGCCAGGGATAGGACAGGTTAGAGGATAGATGGAGGGGTTGAATCATGAGGGGGTTAGCGAAGAGAACTGGAAGTTACAAAGGAGAAGCTCATCAAAGGCAGAAAGAGGTTGGATTTGGGGGAGCTTTAAAGAAAAATTGGAAGTTAACAGGGAGTTCCAGAACAGAAAACCAGCATTGCCTAAGCCAAGAAGGCCAGCGTAAAGAAGAGGCATTGAGGGATACAGAGGGCGGCTGTGGGGATCAAGTTGTGGTGATGATAGGGTGCAGATGATAGCGAAGTGGAAGCCTAGCCTAGTCCCACCCAGAATCCTGAAGGGAAAAAATCCTGAAGCCCCAACAGAAATAGAAAAAAGATGCAAACCAGTCTGGAGCAATAGTCTGGTTTATGATGAGACAGGAATGTACACCAAGGAAAATATCTAACAGATGCTTCCAATCAACTGAGGAAGGGATATAGAGAACGAAAGATTGAGGAAAGTGAGACAGAGAGAGAGAGAGAGAGAGAGAGAGAGAAAGAGAGAGAGAGAGATAGATGGAGAGGGTCAGAGAGCTGGGGGGTTGAGCTAGTCGATAGCCATAGTCTAGATAATGTTGGGACTTGTAAACCCACCAAGGAAGATATAATATATTTTCTTGTGGAGAATTTCAGCCATGATGGCTTAGTGAGAAGTTGAACCTGGGGAGCTCATGGAGAGCTGCCGTCTAGAGGGCTCATTGTAAGCTAGAGCGACATAGGAGCCTTGGATGCAGCAGCCTTTAAACATAGTATACCAGCCTTGCCTGAGGGTGCGGGGTTAATGACCCCAGCCTGAAATTCTACTGAGTGCTGTTTTAAAAAAATCAACTGTCCTCTGGACACCAAGCTCCCAAAGCGCAGTAGAACCAGTTTTGACCAGTAACCTCTACACAATGGTCTCAGACCCCAGGGTCCTAAATAAGCTGTGAGTGAATGTATCATTTCTTCAGGGCAATCCTAGACTGGCCATAAACCTTTACTGGCCAGGGCACTTTAACCTAGGACCACTATCCTATTGAAGAGTAATATGTGTTTCTTTAAATATTTCCCTCATCTCTTTAGTCATCCTTAAATCTGACATTTTTCTATGAAGATATATCCTTGCCTTATTCAGTCTACATCTATGCTTTAACAACTGTGCTTTGAATTGATTAAAACCTTCTTGTTTAGAATCTGTTTGGTTCTCAAGTTATCTGTTGTTTCCTCGGCCTGTGTCAGCATACAAATAATTCATGCTAACATTGCTTTTATAATTTTGAGAACTGAAACACTCCCTCACATCTGAAGCATGAAGAGAATCTCAAGCAAAACCAGTAGCATTCATTATAGTCCACTGGTCATGGCCGAAGGCTAGTGACCACGAAAGACATGTGCAGTGGTCACTGCCTACTGGGTCCAAAAGAAACATATTAGGGGAACATGTACAGTGGACACAGCCGAAGGCCAGGGCTAGTATCCCATACAAAAACTAAAAACTAGTGGCTCATAAGAAAACTATGGTAAAACAAATCCCTTGAAGATGCCTGTTAGTGTTTTAAAATATTCAGTGCACTTGGGTTAAGGTTGTGACCACTGTCCATAACTGAAGGCCATGACTAGTACCCATTCATGTATTAAAATATATTTGGTCATGCACACTGACTATGGCTGAAAGCCTTGCTTAATGCCAGATATAGTTGTAATGTAATTAGAGATGTCATCAGTCATGAAATCTGTGATGTCATCATTGTGGTAATGGGATGTGCAACAGGGGGCACAAAGTTATCTCAATGTCAGGGGTATTGTTGTGTTTAGTTCTCACCTTTTGTTGCAATGTATTGATCACCTTAACATCCCTGCAACAATTTTCTTTCCTTGAATATGTATTTGTGAAATGCAACTTGTCTTTGTAAAGTTCGCTTATGGAACATATACAAATAAAAGAAAAAAAAAAAGAAATGCACATATGTACAGACACAGAGTTGGACATTTTTTTATATTATTAATTGCAGCTGCAGCTGCAGCTGCAGCTACAGCACCAGCCAATGAATTGCAGGATTTTGCTAGCATGGCTAAGACGAGCAATGATTGGAGTGTTTTAATTTGCGGCTAAACTATTGCCCCTGTTAACAGTGTAACCGTGGCTACAAACAAACAGTTGCGAAATATTAATTACTGAAACTGCAGAAAATAAATTACAATAGATATTTAATATATTTTTGCAGTCTGTGTTCAATTTGATCTATTTTTTTAACTTAGAAGGTGTCCCTTAAAAGGGCCATTTTGGGAGACAGAAAGAGGGGGGTGGAATAGGGGAGGAGAACACATAAGGATGAAACATATAACAAAGGGAATTAAAATAAAAAGCAACATATATATATATTTTTTAAAAATAAAAAAAAGGGGATTTGCCACTCAATGTGGTATTCAGTAATTAACTTGTGCCATTTCTCATATGTGGCAACTCCCTTGTCAATCCATTTGAGACATCATATACATATGGCATGCATCATGGAAAGATCGGTAAAACAGGAGTCTGCAGTTGACACCACTGCTGAAGTTGAGGCTTTATTTGCAGTTTCTAATGTTGTTGCACTGGTGATCGGAAGTGCTGCAGGTGGTGCTGGTGTACGAATACACAAAGAAAGGGACCCATGCATTTTTCTTTTATTACATTTGTGTGCTTTACTATAGTCATTATCAATGTTATCCCAGTGGACTCACACTAGATGATTAATCATATTAGATGTTCCCAGGCTTTGAGATGGAACATTTGAAGGCCCACGACATAGAGCTTTGTTTCAAAATGTGAAAAGTACCTCATCTGCCACTTTTCTATGACAGTGTTCTTTAACTATAAAGAAGTGCCAATTGTCAGCAGTGATTTTCATCCAAGTTGCTTTCTTCCTCAGCGACGATGGATTTGGAACCCAAATGATAATGTCATCACTGCTGGTACTCTCATGGTCGGACATGTTGGAATGTCCAACCAGGGGATTATGTAAAACAATACGAATGACAACACGAAAAAAACAATGGGCCTTATTACGAGGTATGCGGTAAAGGTATAAGATGGCCGGTACAGATGCCGGCCCCGTTATCCCTCTACCGCCCCATTACGAGGTCTCCTCGTGGGACCCGCTAAGGATGCCAGGCGTCCTTAGCGGTTCCCGCGTGCAGACCAGGATGCAAATAATGGGCCCATCATTAACGGGTCCGTTGTTTGCATCCTCTCCATTCCCATTGAGCCCTATAAGGGCTCAAATGGGAATGGGGATGTACCGGGTCCGGTTTCCTGTGAAGGTCGGAATGGGCCGGTACTTCCCCATTCCGGGAACCCGGACCCGGTACCCGGTATGGGGGTAGCCATGCCGCTAATAGTGACATGGCTACCTCCATACTTGTAATGAGGCCCAATGCCTCAAAAAATGAAAAGGGTTTTTATAACAAAAAGTTCAACAAAAAATAGAAAAACTGAACAAATCCCAAGACAAAGGAAAATAGGATTAGGGGAAAAGTGGGTAAAAAGAATAGATAGTTTGAGGGTAAAGTACCAAATGTTACTGAAAAACCCTTTCACTAGCAAGTATAGAAAGCAATGATAAATGTAAACTTCTTTTTTTGTGGGTGTGATGATTATTCGCTCCTACAGTCTTCTGCACCCGCTGATTAGATGGTGTTGTACGCACGGATGTCATAGTATGTTGTGATGTAGCATGGGCATAGCCGCGTCAATACATCCGAATGTGCAATTGCACTGTCCATAGACACGGCTAGCAATGACGCATAGGTGTGAAGCCACAGCAACTAATATAATTGGCTGGAGGGTGATACGCAGCTGTGTCAATGTAATTGGATGTGCTATTGGATGATACTTCACATGCGGATGTTGTGAAACGCCATGGGCGTAGTCGCATAACTGCATCTTGTTGTGCCATTGGCTCCTTTGTTGATGCAGCAAGGGAAGAGGGGAGCTCACAATGCAATTGGCCAATGGGAGGAAGCGTGAAGCTGCGTAGCCTCGTAAATGCAACTTTCAATAAGTTTGCCAGACGAACTTGTTCAAATTTGCAATACACATCATCCCACTTTACTTTATTGGATTTGTATAGCGTAGCGACTGACCCGGAGGCTTAAGGGTGCTAGGAGACAAAGACGCAGACAAACACAAACAAATAATTAAAAGAAAAGGAGTGTGCAAGGCCCACCTAAGATACAGTGCTAAAAGGGTGGTGAGTCAAATTAGTTGAATAAAACTGTCTTTTCCTAAATATCGTAATTGAAGTTTCCTCTCTTAGACTTAATGGAAGGTTATTCCAGGCAGCTTGTGCTGCTGCATAGAAAGCTCCTTTCTTGACCTGCACCAGTCTACAAGCAGGGATTTTTAGTTGAGAGGAGTTATTGGATCTCAAATTGTAAGCATTAGATTTAACAAACAATTCCTCCTTCAAGTATGCTGGAGCTGTGCTTCTTAAGCATTTATAGGTGATTACCATGAGACGGAAGAAAATTCTATCTTTGATTGGAAGCCAATGTAGTCTTCTTCTAGCCTCAGATAAATGTTCCCCTTTCTTTTGGTCTGTAATGACCCTGACCGCATTATTCAACACCACTTAGCCTCTGTTTTTGGCAGGCCAATAAGGAGACAACTGCAGTAGTCAATTCTTGATCCCATCAGCGTTCTTGCCAATGTTTACCAATTTTCTTTTGAAATAAATGGATGCTCGTGGGTCAATAACTTGATATAATAAGAGGCCAATGAGACTAAGCTACTAACTTGGGCTTTCATGTTCAAGTTGGGATCGAGGTAAACCCAGAGGATCTTGACTTTATTTTTGGTTTTAATTATACAACCATCAATCTGGAGCTGAGCATATTCCACCTCCATTTTATGGGTTTTAGCTTCAGTCCCAACTAGCATCAGCTCGGTTTTGCTAGTATTAAGTGAGAGGCCATTGTTGCACATCCAACTTTGTATTAGACCATAGACCCTGTTGATGTTAAGTTCGTCCTCTGCAAAGTTGCCAGACAGGGGGAAGACATATTTTTTGTAATCGGCGTAGGTGATAAATTCGATTTTGTTATCCTCTAGAAAACTGAGAAAAGGTACTGCAAAGATGTTATAAAACATAACAGACAGGCAGGACCCCTGTGGCACTCCTTGAACAAGCTCTGTGGGTCTAGCAACCACCAAAGTGCTGCTCATCCTAAACTGTTTTTTGCCAAGAAAGGAGTTGACCCACTTCACTGCTGAAGTACAGAATCCTGCCACCTCCTCTGACCTGGTGACCAGTAATGCATGGTCGACTGGGGTGAAGGCGGCGGACAGGTCAAGGAGCATGAGCATGGTTGTTTCTCCCTGGTCTGTGTGACGGAGTAGCCTGGATTTAAGGTATCCCAGGATTGTCACACCATATGATTTATTATAATTGATGTTCTCAAGCTTTCTGACGGAACACTAGAAGGGTCAAATCTTAGTGTTTTCTTGAACAATGTTAAACATATTCAAATGTCCATCTAGTGACTAAAATATAAAATGACAAAAATGACCACTCTAAAAAGACAATGCTACAAAAAATGAAGCTGCCTCTTTGAACCTCTCCAGCATTTGTAATAACTCTTCAAATAGAGTATTGCAATGCTGCAAATGTTTAAAGACTCTGGGGCTGATTCATGGAATTTGTGCGAGGAAAAACGAGGATTTGATTGCCATTCTGCCTTCAAATACCCATTTGTTAAACAGGAATTTGCTGGCAGAATGGCGCACAAATCCCAGTTTTTTGGCTCACAAATTCCATGAATCAGCCATTCTGGCTTTTGCTAGAACCACCTTTAATAGGTGGAGGTTAATTATGCACAACCACCGCTAACAGCTGCAGTGAAAATAACCCTGTAACACTGTTTCCATTGCCTCAGTTCCTGGTGCCACCAAGATATCATGGCAGGCGGTGGAAATGGGGAACTGGTACATCCAAATTCCCATGGAGTCCTATAGCATTCCATGGGAATTAAACCACTGAAGCACCAGCACTAGCTATGGCATTTTGCTATACACTGACTACAGCTTTAGAAATTGCCATTTGTATATTTTAAAGCAGTGATGGCCTACTAGGCATGGCTTTTAATCATGCTCATTGGTATTTCTGAACACTAACCGGCCACTAGCTATGGCATATGGTTCTTGGCAGTGACCCCAGCCTTTGTCATGGCCAAGTCCATGGCCTAAATTGTTATTAAGGTACTTAAAGTCTTTGGGCCTCATCACGAGTTGGGCAGTAGCGCTTAAATACGCATTTAAGAGTCCGCCCAAACTGAAAGCTGGGGGTAAATGCACCAGAAAAATTCCCATTGTAGGGTGCT
Source organism: Ambystoma mexicanum (assembly GCF_040938575.1). Lineage (NCBI taxonomy): Eukaryota > Metazoa > Chordata > Amphibia > Caudata > Ambystomatidae > Ambystoma > Ambystoma mexicanum. The sequence goes on along the minus strand of NC_090933.1, from coordinate 653,678,831 downwards.
ATTAGCGAATGCTAATGCTCCAAAAATGCCCCATTGGGTCCAATGGACCCAATGGGGAATGGGGAATAACCATTACCACCAAACCCTTGATCCAGCGCTAATAGCGCTGGACCGGGTGGTGACAAGGCTATTAGCGCTGGCGGTATCCCAGTGGTAATACCGCCGGGATACCGCCCAACTTGTGATGAAGCCCTTTATGTGCTAACAATGAAGTGGTCTTGCTGTATATGTTAAAAATGGATGGGAATCATTTTTGGAAGTTGTTTATTAGGAAATAAACATTCTAGGAGTGAAGTGTGACATTGCAGATTTTTTGTTTGTTTTAGTAAATGGTGCTGCCAGTGCTGGTGCTTTAGTAAAAACACTACCAGTAGGGACCTGAACTCCGAGCAGATCAGGCCTGCCATGAGTTCCGAAACCCTACCAGACAACCCTTAGTTTGTCGGTCCTTTAACAGTGCCAGTACATTGCTACCAGATGTGTTGAGACCAATTACAAAGATACTATCAGAAGCATAATGGACCCAGACACTCTAATTTATCCCTGTTCATCAGAATGGAAGCCACCAACAAAAATAGCTTTAGTTTGTTTACTCAAAAAAACATACACAAGTCTGGTACAGTCACACTGCCATTGTATAAATAATTGTGATCCAATAGAAACACAAATGCGGTTTTTATGTTTCCAATATCTATAAACTTAAGCCAAAGGTTCTTATCTTTTTTGGAAGCACCATACATACAGCCCCCAACCATGAAAATGTGCTAAAAATGCCAGACAGCCTTCACACACCAGCGAAATCATGTGTAAAACTCCCTGCGCACCCCTCGGAATACGCGTACCCGCTTGTGCTAGCGAAATCGCATGTAAACCCCCCCCACGCACCCCTGGAATATGCGTACCCTGCTCGTGCCAGCGAAATCATGTGTAAAACATTCAACCCACCCCAGAATCTGTGTACCCCGCTCGCACCAGCGAAATCACGTGTAAAATTCCCCGCGCACCCACAGAATATGCATACCCCGGTCGCGCCAGCGAAATCATGCGTAAAATTACACGTGCACCCCCGGAATATGCGTACTACACTCGCGCCAGCGAAATCGCGTTTAAAACGTCCCACACACCCCCGGAATACACGTACCCCGTTTGCGCCAGGGAAATTGCATGTAAAACCCCCCGCACCCCCATGGAATACGCGTACCCCGCTCACGTGAGCAAAATCGCATGTAAAACGTCCCGCGCACCCCGGAATACGCATACCCCGCTCGCACCAGGGAAATCGCATGTAAAACCCCCCCGCGCACCCCTTGAATATGTGTACCCTGCTCGTGCCAGCCAAATCGTGTGTAAAACTTCCGAAGCACCCCGGGAATCCGCGTACCCGGCTCGCACCAGCAAAATCACGTGTAAAACCCCCACGCACCCCTGGAATATGCGTACTCCACTCATGCCAGTGAAATCGCGTGTAAAGCCCCTGTGCACCCCTTGGAATACGCGTACCCGGCTTGCGCCAGTGAAATCGCATGTAAAACCCCCCCGTGCACCCCTGGAATATGCGTACTCTGCTCACGCCAGTGAAATCGCGTGTAAAGCCCCCCTGCACACCTCCGAATATGCGTACCCAGCCCGTGCCAGCGAAATTGCATGTAAAATTCCCCACGCACCCCCAGAATATGCGTACCCCGGTCGTGCCAGCAAAATCGTGTGGAAAATTGCACGTGCACCCCCGGAATACGTGTACCCCACTCGCATTGGTGAAATCACGTGTAAAATGTCGCACGCACCCCCGGAATACGCGTATCCCGCTCGCGCCAGAGAAATCGCATGCAAAACCCCCCCGCGCACCCCTGGAATACGCGTACCCCGCTCGCGTGAGCAAAATCGCATGTAAAACTTCCCGAGCACCCCTGGAATACGCGTACCCCACTCGCGTTAGCAAAACCGCATGTAAAACTTCCCACACACCCCGGGAATATGCGTACCATGCTCGCGCCAGCGAAATCGCGCATAAAACTTCCCGCGCACACCCGGAATACGTGTACCCCCCTCGTGCCAGCGAAATCACGTGTAAAACTCCACACGCACCCCCAGAATACACGTACCCCACTCGCGCCAAGGAAATCGCATCTAAAACTCCCTGCGCACCCCTGGAATACGTGTACTACGCTCTCACCAGCCCAATCGCGTGTAATTCTCACTCCCCTACCCCCGATTTATGCAGCACTGTGGTGAGAAGCCACATGCACCCCCTACAGCCAGACAAGGGTCCACCTTACACCCCTCCACATGCCCCACAGGCAGCCCATCCAACCTCCCCATTCCCCGCAGGCAGCCCATCCACTCTGACAATGTTCCGCAGGCAGCCCATCCACCCTGACCATGCCCCACAGGCAGCCCATCCACTCTTACCATACCCCACAGGCAGCTCATCCACCCTCTCCATGCCCCGCAGGCAGCCCATCCACCCTGACCATGCCCCGCAGGCAGCCCATCCACTCTGACCATGCCCCGCAGGCAGCCCATCCACCCTGACCATGCCCTGCAGGCAGCCCATCCACTCTGACCATGCCCCACAGGCAGGCCACATGGCACCATGCACTTGGGAGCCCCGACTCATGTCCCCCACACCCCATTGACAGGCACCTGCCAGCAGGCCCCGACTCATGTCCCCCCACCCAACCCCCACTGACAGGCACCTGCCAGCAGGCCCCGACTCATGTAAACCCCCAACTACCCACCACTGACGGGCACCTGCCAGCAGGCCTCGAATCATGTTCCCCCATCCACCCCCCATTGACGGGCACCTGCCAGCAGGTCACGACTCATGTCCCCCCACCCACCGCCCATTGACGGGCACCTGCCAGCAGGCCCCGACTCATGTTCCCCCACCCCCCATTAACAGGCACCTGCCAGCAGGCCCAGACTCATGTCCCCCCCGCCCACCACCCATTGACGGGCACCTGCCAGCAGGCACCGACTCATGTCCCCTCCGCTGACCCCCCATTGACAGGCACCTGCCAGCAGGCCCCGGAACATGCCCCCACCCCCCATTGACAGGCACCTGCCAGCAGGCCCAGACTCATGTCAAACCCCCACCAACCCCCCATTGACAGGTACCTGCCAGCAGCGCCCCGACACATGTCCCACCAAACACCACGTCATAACAAAACAGACCCATGGCCCTAATGCCAACCCAAATCCTCCCACCCCCCCAGTACAAGCACGCAAACATCCACTGCACCCGCTCCATGCCATGAGAGTCTGAAAACAACCAGCATGGCCATGAGTAAATGTTCAACAGAGCCACACAGTGGCAACACATGACTGAGGCAATGCTCATAGAGACATCCACAAAACCAATGAGAGTAGACCACACCAATAACGAATAAATAAGAAATGTATTAAAAAGTAAACAAAATGACATAATGAAAGTCATACATGCAAATGAAGAAACAATGAATGCAATAACAAAAGAAAAGTAAAATACAATGAAAAAGAAAAATCCACGACATGAAAAATGAAAAGTGGTCCATCGCAAAAGTCAATAGAAAGTGTCACGGCTCCAAAGCCCAGGTGCAGGAGTGGCGCGAACCAACTACCCCCACTGCGGTCTGGGTACCTGCAAGACAAAGCTTACACAGGCCGCTGAGACCCCAGCTGGGAAAGAGGGTTAGGGTCTCATTGGTTGGATGGGTCTCGAACAGAGGGTAACCGGAGTGAGGGTTGGGAGAGGGTACATGGACAGGCAAGGGAGCACATGGGAAAAAACAATAATAACATATGCACTATCGTCCCAACATACACACAGTGTTTTACAATAGCTTTTGATGCAAAAGGCACTTAGCTCTGTGGTTGAGTGCTGGCCTCCTGCCTGCGCACTCTCAGGTCCGGAGCTTGGAGCAGTTCCAATGCTGCAAGAGAGTTTTGGTATTAGTGACCTGTGTTACCTCACATAGGCATAATACATCACACACACATACAGTGCTGGCACATGCACATTACACATTGGAGACAATATGCTCACTGAGCTTAATAGTACCCAACTATAGCGAGTGGTTCAGAACATGTGGCCCAAGTTCGCCGCACGTGGCTTAAAGGGAATAAGATTCATCGTGCCGCCAAAGTATTGCCGCACGTGGCTGTGGTCAGAAATGCTCTCCGTGCTGCCAAAGTTTGCCGCAAGCGGCTGAAAACACGTTAGTAATAAAAGCTACGCGCGTCAATAGTAATGGGTCGTGGTAGCCGAAATCGGCGTTGGTTAAATGCTAGGGAGCGCTGATAGGCACTTCACTTTTGCCCCTTGCAGGGGATGGAATATGGCTGGGCGGTGCCCCCTGCGCGAGCACCTCAACGGACTGGATATTCCAATGCTTCTCCGCATGTTCCGCGCTCTCCCCCCGCAGCTGCGCTTCTAATTCCCATGTGGGGGTTGATCGCTTGTTCGCTATGGTTTTGCTGCACTTATCTGTTGTAAGCGAGGGGCCGGAATGCTGGTTCCATGGGGCGTGGCGCCTCGCGTGATCCCCGTCGGCAGGAGCTCTGAAGGATGCGTCCGTTCCAGTTGGGAGCTTAAACACAAGCCCCGTGCCTTTGTTCTGCGTGCATGCGCGTGCACAAGCCCCTCCCAACCTGGGAGTGGAAAAGTAGTTCCCGGCCCGGAGGCTGCTGGGAATTGTGGTCCAGCGAGCCTTCCGCCTGCAAAAGGGACAGAGAAGCCTCCTATGAGGCTGGAGGCTATTCCTTTGGGTCTGTTTTGTTTTGTATCTGGTTCTTCTGTGCCCTGGGCCCCTCACTAAGCCCTGACTCCCCCTTACAACTCCCTGTACCCTGACAGAAAGTAAAGAAAAAATCAAAAGCACAAAAAACCATTGCTCCATGGGATGATGTAATAACGAAAGTATGTACATGTCTGGTACTATTTACAATGAAAGTCAGAAGGGTCCATGATCCCAAAACAAAAGGAAACCTACCTAAAACCCTATCTAAAATACAACTATATACAAAAAATGGAGCAAAGTCAGTGAACTCCAAATAATAATAAAAACCAAATGAAACCTAAACCTAAAAAACTATATACAAAGGTGGCGGGCTAGTCCGACGGCTCACTTTTTGATGTCCCGGGCCAGGGCATCATCGAACTCTACGTCGATGTTCCGGAGGCGGGCCTCTTCCCTGCCCTCGAGGTCTCGCAGGGATGCAGCCATGGCCTCCTCCAACTCCCTGCCAGTTGCCTCGAGGAACTCAGCCCGCCTCAAAGCCCTGTGCATGGAGTTCTCCGCCCTGACCATTGTGAGCCGTGCCCTCTCCGCCCGCCGCCGCTCTGCACCTATTTGCTGGCTCAACCGCTGCCACACGGAAGACACTCCCAATCCTGGGACCTCTTGCCCGCCGGCCAATGTCTGCCCCGATGATGTAGATGGGCTGAGTCTAGATCACATTCAGGGAGACAATGAGTTATACTCCAAAGTATTTCCCGAAGTGTTATTTGGAACAATGTTTTAACACACATCAACACTTTTTGGGGGGTCCACCTTTTTCAGAGTGGAGGCTGGTGCTTATTCTGGTGCCAATTAATGGATGACCTCAAAGAGAAAAACTCACATAAGATTCCTCATATCATATCGTTTGTCTTCGTGCGCCCGCTTGTGTCTAGCCTCGGGACGCCACAGTCGGGGCTAGACACAAGCGGCCGCTCGAAGACAAACGGACTCGAGAGACACAGCCTAAGAAACCCGGCCAACAGCTTACATACGCCGGAGCTGTTTAGAAGGTAGACGGGTCAGGTGCCCCCCAACCACACTTGATCTCCCTGAGACAAACGAAAAGTATGGTCCTGAAGAAGATGATAACTAGCCATCATCGAAACCGGTCGACCACCTTTTAACTAAGGATATCTCAGAAATCAACCAGGGATACCCCGTGAACTAAACCATAAAAACATTGTACTATGGATGAAGTTCCTTGTTTTTAATCATCTTTTATGAACACCTTGTTTGTTTCGTGAACCATCAACGAGTGATTTGTAACTCGGGGACCACACACTTCGTATGAAGGTCAATAAAAGAAGATAAAATAGTTCCTCTCCGAAATGTGGCCCCAAGCTCCTCTGAAACAAAAATAGCTAACTTAGAAATGGGCAGGAGTTCCATACACCCCACACCTAAGGACAGAAGCCCAAATATGATATGAGGAATCTTCTCTGAGTTTTGCTCTTTGAGGTAATCCATTAATTGGCACCAGAGTAAGCACCAGCCTCCACTCTGAAAAAGGTGAACCCCCCAAAAAGTGTTGATGTAGATGGGCTGAGGCCACATGTCTCCTCGCCGAGCCTGCCACCGCCTTTCTGCTGCCTGCCACTGCCACAACGACTGCCTCCGGGTAGATGGCAACACCCAGGGCCATCGTGCAGGTGCCCTGCTTGAATGTGCCTGTACATCGTCCTTTGCCAGGGGTCTAGTTGTTGGGGTGACCACCTGTGCTGGAGCTCTGACTCCTGACTGTGGCAGGGATGGGATCTACACCAACCTGGCTGTGTTGGTTGGGGCAGGTCCACAGGGGGCCCTGGTGTCATCTGGGCCAGAAGACGGCACGGAGAACAACTGGCGTATAGTGTGCACAGAGGAGGAGAGGGCCGCAAGATTGGTCGACACATGGAGGAAACCCCCGACCATGATCCCTCCCAACTGGGCTACTTTGGCACGTCATCTCGAATTACACATGTGCGCAACGTGACACCAATCAGGACGGACTCAATCCTGTCACGGGTCCCCACGTCCGCAGGCAGAGGAGTGCCAGATGATGTGGACCTCCCCCCTACCTGCAGACTGACCTGGGACAGGGCATCCCTGCTTGTGCATGGTGATGCAGTCACAGTGTCAGGGACAGTGACATGCACAGGCCCCTTGGCGTGACCTCTGCTGCCTCCTGGACTGCACCACTTGCACCAGTGGTACCATCCCCACCAGGCCCCATGTGCAGCTTTGATGCGGCCTCATCCTCCTCCGTACACACCACCAACCTGGATGTCTCCGCACCATCTCCTGCTGTCGCCAGCCCCTGTGGGGGATCACCCACGCCTTCCGCTGCAGCAGTAGTGGCGGAGACAGCACCAGTCCCCTCGCTCACGGATGCTGGAATTTCCTGAGAGGGTGACTGGGCCTTGTGTCGCCGGCCGGTGGAGGCATCCCTGCCACTTTCCTCCACAGCGCTGTCTCCGCGCTCTTCTTCACTCACCGCTGTGTAAAGGGAGACATTGAACACAAGCATCAGGGTAATGTACAATAGTCCCCTAGACACAAAAGCAATCGCACATGAGTGGCACTGTCAAACATCACTTCCATCATGTCCCCCCACAACACATGGGTCAGTGCAGGCAACACACATGCAGGGACAGGCATGGCACATGCAACAATCATTTGCATCCATGTCCAAGGCACCGTAGAAACATCCAATGGTGGGTTGAAACTCACATGCATTATGGGACATGCTGATCACATGCACACACATCACTGGAGGGTCATGCATCTAGCCCCGCATACCCCCAGACACAGTGGATACAAGGATGACTAGGCTGTATCAGTGAATCAACACATCATCACGGACATGTGTCATGCATCCATGTCATTTACCAGTCACTCACACACTACTTAGACACACGGACATGTACATCATGCATGTCCATGACAGCAGTACCCGTCTCTCACATCCCAAACATGTCCAAGTACAGACACAGGCATGCATACATGTATGCATTCCGAATGCTGCTCCGCATGATGCATTGTAACACATACACCATCCATGAGGGTCACACCTGACTGGACTCACATGCAGCACCATCATGTCCCTGCACACACACATCCATACATGACCCATGTCACACATACAGCCAAGTAGCTAACTACCACCACACTGCAACATGCACTGTTTTAAACGGAAATGCATGTGCACTTACCGCTCGACTCCAGACGGGCCTGCATCCTGAGGATCTGGTGGTGAAGCACTGGGCGAATGCGCTCTAGGACCCTCATCTACTGGGTGGTAAACTGGCCCCGGCACCCCACTGCATCCGCTGCCTCCGAGAGGCACCGGCCTTCTTGAGGGTCCTGGACTTGTAGTCCTCCCAGCGCTTCTGGACGTGTTTGATGTCGCTGGGTGCCACCCCCTCCGGGTTGATGGCACCCACTATGTCCTTCCAGATCCTCTTCCATCCTTCCTTGTCGGAGCTCGATGGTGTGAAGAGGGCATCATAATGCCCCAGGACTTGCTCCACCAGGATGCCAACTTCACTTGCACTGAAGCTGGCAGCCCACTGCCTCTCTGCTGGGGGGTTGCCACTGGTGCCGGATGGTGTTGGTTTGGACATGGCAACCCCCGAGGCAGGTGTGGGTGGGCAACTGGGTCCTGGGGCTGAGTGTGGAGCGATGGAACACCAGCCAGGAGTCTTCTGTTCCAGCAGGGCTGGCCACAGCAACTGGACCCCTGCAGATGGCTGATGTGCAGGCACCAAATGGCAGGGCACTGTTGGCAGCAGGCAGGCAGCAGCAGATGGCTTGTAGGAGGCTCTCCGGGGTTATGGGGGGCAGGAAAATGGCCTTCTGGGCAGGAGCGTGGTCTTCTGTGTGTTGTCGCGTGGCCAGCTTGATGCAGAGTGAATTGGCACATGAAAAAACAGCACATCAGTGTGTAATTTGAGGAAAGGGCCTTAGCATGTAAGCGCGTAAGTGACGTAATGCACGCAGGTGTTTCCTTCTGCATGTGTAAATGGTCTGCGTGGGTCTGCAGCGCGCTGTACGTGCTTTCAGTGGAGTCTGACGCATGTGTTTTTCCTACTTTGGGGTTCACAAGCGATTACTTCAAAGCGGTTACAGTGCCTATGCGTATTTCTTTTCCATGCATACGGTGGGTTGCGCACGCTATTGCATGCTATTTTTCCCACTGCGAGTGCCCCTGTTTGTCGCCTACCCCATTTATTGATGTCATAGTAGCCCACGTGTTAATCACGTATGCTTTTTTGTGTTCCTGGGTGCCACAGCGTACTGCGTGAGGTTTTTTTACACGCATGTGGGCTACAGGGGTTGTGTATATGTAATTCCTGTATTTTTGGGGTGCCTGAGCGTTGCGTGGATGTCATTTATCCCCAGGGTACACAGGCAGCCTTGCAGGAGCACAGGTGTGCATCTACCATCACGTACCCTGCCCCCTTCACCCCTATTGACCAGGAAACTGTTCAGTGCAGCTCCCATTGGCATTGGTACATCCGTGCCATGGTTGTGAGGCCACCAAAGGTTAAGGGGGGCTCATCAGGGCATCCTGCCAGTGTTGGGAGTGGATGGGCACTTGGCTGGGGTGACCAGGGAGTATGTGGAGTCCAGGGTGGCCAGGGGCAGGATCGGGAAGAGGAAGGGTGCACCACAGGGGCAGGATGTCCAGCCACGGGCTGGTGCAGCCATGCCACCACCCCCTGCCGCTCCAGGTGATGCTGCTGTTGCATCTGACCTTGGCACCCTTGCGACCCGACAGTAAGTAACATGGGCTGACACAGGCCCACAGGTAGTGGTAGCGGCAGGTGCAGCTGTGGCGACCACCACAGAGCTCGGCGCCCACCAGGGTTACTGATAATATGGCAGTACGGTATGGGCGGATGCAGTGACGTACCAGCACCATCTATGGCATACCACCATACTCATAATGACCCCCTTTGTATGTGTGGGAGATTTTTGCCAAGTGAGTTAATCAGGTTCCATGTCAGTTGTGAATGTCTCATGCCTGTTTACATTTCTCACATTGCACTTAATGACGATAGTGTCATGTGTTGTGCATTTGGTTGGCTGTTCATCTGTTGCATGCCATGGCATGGCATGGAGGACAGGGAGGACAGGGGTCATGGGTGTTGGGAGGGTTTGGGTGAGATACCAGTGATTTACATGGCCTGTTTTGCAGGGGGGTGGTGGGATATGCATGTGTTCCTTTTGGTCACACCAGATTGGTTATGTTTAAGTAGCTACGGAGGCCCACAATGTAGCACTTCTGTGAAAACATTCTCAGGATGGTAATGTTCTGACAGTTGACTGTCTCTTTGTCATCATTGATTGTCACCTGGCATGTGCCAGCCATGTGTGCACTCCGCAGGGGTGGGAGTTTAGGTGATAAATGTGGCCACAAGCTGGGTCAGGGCTGCCTCGCCATGTACTCTTTCCCCTTCCATAAGCAGCGCCTGTGCATGTGGTTGGGTATGTGGGGGCACCACCATGTCGACCGGTACGCCCCGCCATGTTGCGACGTTGTGCAGGGCACATGCTGCCACAATGATCCTGCACACTACTGGGGGTGCATATAGTAGCTGGCCGCCAGAGTGGTCAAGGGAGCATAAGCGTGACTTGAGCACTCCGAATGTGCACTCAACTATGGCCCTGGTTGCAATATGGGCTGTGTTGTATTTTACCTGGGGTGGTGTGGTGGGGTTCCGTATTGGCGTCATCATGTGGGTGCTCAGAGGGTAGGCACTGGGAGATGATGATGGTTTTTATTAGTTGGGTTTGTGTATTTGTCTGTGTGTGACACACATGCATGTGCATAGGCATTTGTACTGACCTATGAACCATGTGTCGCCAAGCTTCCGAGCTTCCAGGGCCCAGATCAGGGCGGACATTCTGTATATGAAACTGTCATGGGTGTACCCTGGATAGTTTGCATAGACAGAGGTGATGATTCATTTGGCATCGCATACAACCTGCACGTTCATGGAATGCCAGTGCTTGCGGTTGTGGTGGAAGTTTTCAGTGGCCCTAGGTGGACGTAGGGCCACATGGGTGCAATCTATGGAACCAAGATCTTAGGGGAAGTGTGCCACCCTGTAGAAGTGCAGGACCATGGCTTGCCTTTCTGTGGGTGTTCTGGGCATGTATATGTGCCTACGGACTGAGGGGCACGCAGTGATGATTGCCAACATGTGGTGTAGGCAACGTGAATTTGTGGGCTGTGAGACCCCCCACTATGGCAGTTGTCCGCTGAAATGACCCAGTGGCCTATAAATGCAGTACATTGAGCACCTTCTACAAGGGGCGAAAATGCTTGGGAGCACAGGGTGGGTGATGTGAGTTCATCCTCCCACTCAGTGACCAGTCTAGGATGATATGAGGTGGATACCTATACCTGCCATAGGCCCAGTCATCAGGCATCCCAAAAAGGCTGGTCCTGGTCAGAAAAATGTGGGGCCTGGCTATTCTCCTCCTCCTGCAGTGTCCCATGATCACTGATGCGAGGATTGGTAGCTGTATATGCTTGTTTGTTGTTTGCGCGCACATTTATGCTGCGCGGGGGCGCTTTCGCCTGCTTTTGTGTGGCAGACGTATTTGTGCATGTCCGTGTGTTTTGACTTGCGCAGGTTTTCCCTATTCGATTTGATGAATACGTGTTGTTCACTTGCTTGTGGGCGTTGCGTGTGTTTCCCAATGGTACTTCCTATGTTACTCCCTCATTTTCACGCATTGTTCCCCATTCCACGTGTTCCGCCCCCTTGTTGGTGTGTGCGGGCACAGCTTTTGGGATGTCGCAGTGACGTGTGCGCCTGTGCGCGCCACATGCGGATTTGGCACACCTCCCAGGAAAAACACACGCAGGACCTTCCATGAATCTCACGTGTGCGCATGTGCTAGCTTTTTTTAACGCTTGTGCCAGCTTGCGCCACAAATTTCGGCGCACATTTATTCTGTGAATTACCGCCTCTAACTGTTGCTCGCAGCATGTTTAATTAGTGGGGACACTTATGCACAGCCACCATTTACAACTACAATGAAAATAAAAGACCTCACCTAATCCAAAAAAAGCTGCAGCCAACAATGGGTCAGACCATCTTCTCCATGTTCCAATACACATCATCCCAGGAGGCTTGCACCAGATAATTTATCATATTTCCTGTTTGCAATTTTTGTGATGGAACATTAAAAAAGCCATGTCTTCGTGTTCTCGTACACAATGTGATTTTTACTGTCCATAATTTCTCTTAAATTTACAATATCCTTTTTGATTGATTGTACTTCTTTTTCAACATTAATTAAGTCATTTTAATTATTTTAATTAATCCATGATTCGTTTTGTGAGCAGTTGTTGTGGTGCTTCTTGTTTGATTCTTAGTCACACTAGCTTCTTCATCTGTTTGAAAATATTTTAAATATTTTGAAACAATTGAAGATATAATACACTTTAAAAATAGTTGTGTTGGTTGTATAAACAATTTATAATAGGCGGACAAACCATATGTGTTTGGTGTCTAATATATTTCATTAAAATATTATTGTTAGTCTAATTTTACATATATAAAAATGGACTTACAAAATGCTGCATGTGGTCTTTTTCTGCTTCTTTTTGTTCAACAACTTCTTTTGTATTTATTTCTTCTGTAGGTTAATTGTCCTCCAGCCATTGCATGTAGTTTTCTGCTTTAGTGTGGCAGATAGAAATACTGCTTGTCACTTCAAATATTGGAATTAGAAATAGAAAAACAGTACATGAGAACAGATAATCAAATATTTATATTAACTTTCTGATTCATTGTTCATTGTCTATGTCATGGGTAACTGCCAATAGCATGTCAGATGCTGTTGAAATATTGAACAAATAAGAGAATGTATTTTTTGGAGTGAAGTGTATATATGTCAATAAAACTGTATGTAGATTATATTATATCATTATATTAAGACTTTTTGTACATAGGGCATATTTATTACATGAGAGTGAGCTGTAATTTTTCAGATATTTCAAACATGCAGCCAATTTTAGAAAGAGAGGATTTTTATTGTTCAGCACACTTAGACATTGGTAGCTGGTAAAACTGGAACATATGAATTTGACACTACTGTCAAAGTTGAGGGATCATTAACTATTTGTGGCATCGCACTGATGCAATCACCTACTCGATGTTCTGCAAATTTCCATACACATAACACATGAGCCCCAAGCATTTATATTCCAATTCGCATCATCCACATCATCCCAGGAAACTTGGGCCAGATAATTTATCATAATTGATGTTCCCAATCTTCAAAACAGAACATTAGCAGGGGCACTTTTAAGATTTTTCTTCAACAATGTACACTGCACATCCTCCTCCTCCATTTTAAAGCACTATTCGTTCACCTTGAATATCTCCAATTGTCTACACACATTTTTATTCTTATGACTTTCTTCCTGGTGTTGATGGATTGGGGACACAAATGGTGTTATCATTGCTGCTTCTAATCTCATGAATAGACATGTTGTCAAATGGCACAGCGACCATTTCTTGACTAAAAAAAAAGCAAACAAAAATGACCACCCTTTCCATAGCAAGCCTTCAAATCAATGTAAAAAAAAAAAAACATGCATTAGGTGCTAGTTTGAGATATAATACTGCTGTATTAAATATCAACCATCGAAAGAGTGAACAGACTTTCTATCCCATTCCATTTCAGAAATCTTTCTCAGTTTCAAAATCCTGGCCTGTTTTCCAAGCAAATAAAAACACTATCACTACTCCAGTCTAATGGAACACAATCCTAATAGCAATAAACCCACAGCCAGGGAGGCATTCCTGTATCAGATAGTGCCCCAGGGTCTTCATTAAAGATTTCATGTTAGTCGGACCTTTAACTATGTGCACACTAAATATTCACTTTAACTCCATGCAACAACCCGTGTGCCCAGTAAACTGCCATTAAGAACTGCCAGTATTTCTGTATCAAGTAGCAGTACAGTTTCAAGAACATTACAAAAGAATCATTGGGCCTCATTACACGGTAGGCGGTAACCATGGCGCTATTAGCGCCATGGTTGCCGCCAGTACCGTACCGAGTCCGCCTTGGTGGATGGCGGAATTACCGCCCTACTCCAAGGTGAGCGGAGCGGTAATTCCCCATTCACCAAGGCCCTTCCCCATTCCCATTTTTGCACCCATAGGGCATAATGGGAATGTGGAAGGTGCTAATTACGGTACCGCAAATTGCGGTACCGTAATTAGCTCTCAGGTCCCTTTGCGGGTCCCGTCCTTAACGCCTGGAAAACCCAGGCGTTAAGGGAGGACCCGCAAAGGGACCTCGTAGTAAGGCGGTAAGGGTTTACCGGTACCGGTACCCTTACCGGTACCGGTAAACCCTTACCGCACAACGTGTTATGAGGCCCATTGTCTGTTCCTATTTTAAACTGTTGCATATTCCCAATATTTGTAACAGAACATTAGAAGGATCACATCTTAGTGGTTTCTTGTACAATGTACAACCAAGTATGGGCCACACCATCCAGAAGAAGTTACATACTACTATAACACATAGTTAACTGCATCAGTCCCTCAGACAGAATTAGATAAAATTCTGCAAAGGCATGGACAAAATCAGAAATATTGCCTAAAAAAAGTATGCAAATGACCTCTTCCCGTATTAAAAATCAACCATTGAAAGGGTGAACAGACTGTGTATCCCAGTGAATTCTTTTATATTTTTCTTTTTCAATGAAAATTAATATGAATACAAAAATATACAGATGTTCGTGAATCTGCAAATACAAACCTGTAAGACGGTGAACAATAAATCAAGTTCTAAATAACACAACAAATGCACTCTGGTGGCATAGATCACATATAACTCTCCTAACTTACACATTAGCAGCCAGTAAAACAACCACATATGAAGTTGCCACAGCTGCCAAAATCAACAGTTCATTAAGTGTTTGGTGATGTTGCACTTGTACAAAGTACCTCCTATACCTCTTTTCTACAACAGTGTTGTTTGACTTGGAAGAAGCACCAACTGTCAGCAGTTGCTTTCACCCCAGTTGCTTTCTTCCACAGTGACAATAGATTCAGAACCCAAACGATAACATGATAAACACTACTGCTATTCTCATGGTCAGACATGTTGGAATGTCCAACTGAAAAGGAATATGTAAAATAATAAAAACAACAACACGAAAAAGACAATGCCACAAAAAAATGAAGTCTCCTCTCGAAATCTCTCTAGCATTTCAAATGAATCTTCAAATTCAGTGTTCCAGTTCTACAGATAGATGGTTCGACAATTTGGATGTTGCTGGTAGTACCTTAAATGGGTGGAGGTTGATTTCACACAACCACCACCCACAGCTGCAATTAACAGGTAAAACCACATGTAAGCCACAAAAGCCTGCAGCCTGTCTGGGCCATACCATTGAGAAGGCATTAATTGCTAGTTTGAGACATAATCCTCCTGTTTTAAATAGCAACCTTCGAAAGGGTGAACAGACTTTGCATCCTATTTCATGGCAGAAATGTTTCTCAGTTGCAAAATTCTGGTCTGTCTTCCAAGCAAATAAAGACACTATTACTACTCCAGTCTCAACGAAAACAATCCTAAAAGTAATACACTGACTGTCAGGATTAGTCAGGCGAGTACAAAGGCAGCGAATATGGCAAGGGAAATGTGCACTAAATCACACAGTGAATAGCTTCGAATTAAACTACGTGCACACAGGAACAACGACTCAGGTATGCTAGAACCCAGGAGTGCAAATAGAGTGTGACATCAAAACCAATATATGAAAAGGGATGTGGGGTAAGCACCTGACCGCGAGGAAAGTCGGCAAGCGCCTTACCCCTAATTGCTGTTACAGGTACTGACAGCGCTAAACCCACGTGGAGGGCAAGCAATGACAGGATCTGTGTACTAACACTCTTGATGGTATTACATAAGGGAACTTAAGAACTGTACTCACGAGGACGAGATAAACCTCTTGAATGTCAGCTAGCCCACGAATCCTGTTGAAGAAACTGGGACCCCGAAAGGCTAGAACAGCAATGGAAGGAAAACTAAATAACTAAGTGGGAATAGTGTTTACAAAATAGTGAGGAAAACATAAGCATTCACACAGGAGCTAGCTACAACCGCACACCACACCTAATAATCAAAGGGAAAATAAATGCAGAAGTGCAGTGGAAAACATGGAATGGATCCTCTAGAAAGTAAGGATCAGGAGCAGGGAAAAACGAAATAACCTATGCAACTCCTCCCTACCCCTCCAAGGAAAAGACAGGAAACTAAACTAAGAGGAAGGCTAAGGCAAATGGGTAACAGCAGCAAAGGACAGAGTCAAAGAAATATAGAACACAGACAAACTGGGCTGCATCTAAAAGGGGAAAGCACTGAGAATTGCTGCCTGCAAACAGAGGAAGAAAAAAAGGGAAATCAAGGGAGCAGAAATCAATTAGCGCATGAATCCGAAATTCAGGGCGGAGGAAACAAGAAAACAGGAACAAGGAAGTAGGTACAAAGGCAAGGAACCAGGGACTAGTCAATAACAGGAACACTGCAAACGATGACCAGCGCTGGACTGAAGTAAGACTGAGGCTTTTAAAGCTGCTTAACGAGCACACGCCTCAGGTGTGCTGATTGCTGCACCTGCAGCCACAGCTGTTGCCTATCCTCCACCCAACCTTGTGTTGCAAGGGTGGAGGTGGAGCAGTGGGCCAGGCATTCTGGGAAGCATAGTCATTTGGTTAAAGAAGCATGCTGGCTGCCAAAAACCTGGAATGGATCCGGAAGGGAAGTAGCTGGGAAAATAGGGATTTAGCGCTCCCAAATCATTCCAGCACTGTAGCATAAAGTTCGGAGGAAAAGTCCAGTAGGGAATAAACCCCAAATCATGCCCCCAAATGGTGGGAACGGGAGCGAAGGGAGCGAGTTGTGACACTGACAGCCAGGGGGGCATCCCTGCGTCAGATAGTGCACTGTGGTCTTTATTAAAGTCTTCTCATTGGTCAGATCTGTATCTATGGACATGCTAAATATTTGCCTAAACTCCATAAAAGAACCAGTGTGCCCAATAAACTGCCGTTTATAGCTTTCAGTACTTCTGTATCAAATAACAGTTCAGCAACAAGAACATAAAAAACAGTGTTCCCTATTTTAAACTGTTGCAAATGAAAACTTCAAATGAACCATCCCAAAATGTTACAACCTCTAATTTGTGTATTATGTACTAAAATAGCATTCCTTAACACATACTGCATCTGCATTAAATGGGGCAATTTGCACTGTAAAGAAGATTCAATTTCTTTTTTCCATAATAGGAGTTGCATATCAATAAGCCTAAACCCATGGCAGCATTCCTGCATCAAATAATGCCCTGGGTGTTCATTAAAGCCCTCACATTAGTCTGAACCTTTAACTATGGGCACGCTAAATATATTTGCCTTAACGTCATCTAAGAACCAGTATGCCCAGTAAACTGCTATTGACAACTAACCATATTTTTGGATCAATTAGCAGTGCAGTAACAAGAATATTTACAAAAATCAGTGTGGTTCCTATTTTAAACTGTTGCACATCTAAACCTCCAATAAAACATCCCAACATTGTACAAACTTTAATTTGTGTATTAAAATAGCATTGCTGAACACATACACTGCCTGCATTTATTCGGACAATTTGCACCGAAAATTCCATTCCATTTTGTTTTTACATAGTAGCAGGTTGCACAACTAATACCAGTCTCATATTGTTATGAATATATATTTAAAAATAAAAGCAATCAAACATATTTTTCATGAAATTAAACACTAGTTTTCACAAATAAACAAACAAATAAACACAAAGTATGTTCTCTTATACATAACCACACAGTAACACATTTCAGCAAACCAAATCTTTATAAAAAACACACATTTTCAAATCACCCCACACCAGCAAAAAGACATCTTTTTAAAATAAACACATTAAAAATGATAAAATCACAGTTGTACTGCTCTGTGATCATTCTTTTGTTTTGAATGCAACAATTATACTTCATGATTATATATCTTGCACCTCACTAAAATTCAATTAATTTCTTTCCTAATTAAGAGCTTCCAATAATTGTTCCCACACATTTTCTACAAATACAGCAGGACCAATTCATTGTTAACAAATACAGTAAAAAACTTACAAAAAACGCACAAAAAAGATCCCCATTATCAACATATTATCAAATCAAACTTTCAACAAAACAATGACAAACAACTGATTAACTCCAATCATAATTTATCACCGGTAACAACTGCACAGAGTTCTTCAGTCAATATGGGAAAAGTAGAAAAAATGGGGAGTTTCATACTTTCCAAAAACAAAACCAGAAAAAGAGGACTATATTGTGAGAAAACTAATAAAATGGCAACATATTCACTGCAACCTATCACAATGAAATACACATGTACAGCATGAACACCAGCCATTTAGAAACACCAAAACACATACAAAACCCTGCTCGGCAACGCTAGTAGCCACGAATAATCAACGTGTCTACAAACCCTACCTGTAGCTGCAGGAACACATACATTTTCACAAAATAAAAAACAAAGTAAGCCAACCTTCAAAACTTTAAATAAGACAAGACAACACCTAAACACACAAAATAACACATATAGATAAAAGTGGTGCTATATTATCCACATAACAATATGATTATTGCACAGAAAAATGTATATTTAAATATGCAGCTAGAAATATAACCACGACTAGAAAGACAACCAATGAAAAGACGAAAAGTGTTGATGCGCCTAAGCACATGCGTTTTATACACGTGGTTATATAAGACCCAACATGGACATTTTCTGCTACCCGCGCCTATTCACAAAAAACATCTATGAAACTACTCCACCCAAAATGTCCAAACACATGATATTTAATTTGCCCTAAAATAGCCGCTGCTGCACAGGGTAAAACATCTTGCCGTGAATAGCAATGCCACAACTGGATAGCTGCTGATTAGTTATGAATACAATTCTACATTGACAATTTTTATAAACGTAACTCAGAAAACACCTAACTGATGAAGAAAATGCAGTGTAAATACACAAATACAATAAAATAAAAAACAAGGTTTTTATTATACTTGCGGTTACATTTCATTGACTTTCATCATAACCGCGGTTACATAAATTGGATCAAAAAGTGGGCTTACATCCGACTTTATACTACAATACAACTTAAAATAGCAATACAGTGCAAAACTACTCATGTACTTATATAAAGTAGCTGAAAATAAAGCAAGCAGAGAATAACACTTAACAGTAAAATGGGTAAACACACATTCCACAGCCACACAACATAATACCATGAATAAGCACACATAACCTAAAATACATTGTACGGAGTATCTATTACTTTGTAAAACGTCTTTCTTCTCTGTTCTCCAAATTCTCACATATACAAAAGCCTGACAACACATAGCCAAAGTTATGGATGGTTAGATAACCATAACTGGCGAATTTCTGGGGGGTTTTGGTTTAACTTGTAACCATAACGTCCCTTTAACAAAGTTATTTCACTGAATTTGATAGGCTTTTATTGGTGCAACTTACCCACAACATCCCTTTAACAAATTTTTTTCACGGAATTTCATATGTTTTTATTAGTGCAACTTAACCATAATGTCCCTTTAATAACGTTTTTTCACTGAATTGCCTAGGTTTTTACCAGTGTACCCTTAATTTGCTTATATTATACTCACCCGCAATGTAGTAGCTGTATAGTCCACGGACAGTAGTCCCCAGACAGAAGGCAGTATTCACAAAGCCCAGAAGCACAGGGGACAACAGAAAATGTTCTACCCTTCAACCAACAAACAGATATAGATAAAACAACATCACTTATATTTACTGCATGCAAATATGGCTTTTTGTACAAATATTACTTCAAAATGTACAATTTTTCGTTATTTATAACACAATATAATGGAATGCACTAAGCAAAAACCATAACTGTACACCTCATATTAACAGTTCAGTACAACTATTCATAGAGACTCACATACACAAAGCGCTTATTCAAAAACAATCTCTCACCAAACAATGAGTACAGTGTATTTCTTTATTATTACATTCATTATGTAGAGAATTCGTATATGCAAATATTACTATTTTTTAATTTTAACAGAAATGGCAAACACACTTGAGTGGTTGACAGAAAACTTCCCAACAGAAAAAATGAGTGACGATGACATTGCTAATGGTAAACAATAAATGGTTTACAATAAAGAAAAAATGTAGTTTCTACATACCTCAGTGAAATAATAATTTCCTTTTTCTTATAGTGCATAGTTTACATGAAGAAACATCATCCCAATGTAATTATGGAGAATCCCAAGAACCACAAAGAGAACCCCTGTCCCCAACTTTACATAATGAAATCATGACGTTGTCTGCAACATTGGATACACTTAGTAATCACTTTAAGGAACTTTTAAATCATGTTAAAAACATGTTGATTAAGACTGTCCTTCTTGCACCTGTCCCCTTTGTCCCGAGCAATCGTCCCCATCAAATTCCCAACATTTAAATGAAAGATGCTTTGATGAAACTTCACTCCCTTCCTCCCCTAATGGTCACTGTCCAGAAATTGCAAAATCTCCTATTTATGTTTCCCATTCTGATACACTAAACAAGTATGATGCCCTATGGACTGAAACCTGAATAAATGCATTTACATGTTTTATGAAATTTCAATAGAATAAAATTATATTTTTTTTAACAAGAACACAGTCTCTGGCCCTCATCATGCTATTTCTGAAACACATGTATTGAGGTTTCAGTCCATAGGTCATCATAATTTTTTAGTATATATTGATCTTACCCCAGATGCCCATGTAGGGGTTCCCCACCTTTAGTTTGTCCAATTCTAATACCCCATCCATTTCATGGATACATTTATTTTTTATACAAAAAATATCTTGTATATTGTTCTGTCCAAATTTCTTTTTTTTAACAACCCAATTAATAATCCACAGCCAGTACGACTGGGTGTCTGCGGACGTCTGTCGGCACCGCAGGCGTCCCTGGACGTCATCATTTGACCACACCCATGCAGCGTGGACATTTTAAAATTGAATTATCCGCCATTCTAAGGTGTTTCAAGTTGATAGTTTACCATTCCAGAGCTCCTAGACCCATTCTTTACAACTTTTCAATGGCTATTTTTGCCAGTCACATGGTCCGCGGACGGTGCCTCTGAAGGGACCCACCAATTACTTCCAGTCATTCTCAATCTGGCTATCCAGGAGAGAGCAGCTTTCAGCACTTGCTTTGCAGAAGTGAATCCCATGGCATTTGTCTTAGCCATCCCTCCTCCCCAGTGGCCACCACCATCACCATCTGGAGGACCTGGAAAAAGGAACAGGCACAAAGATGCAGAATAGGATGAGGAGGAAGACAAAGATGAGGTAGAGAAAGTCCAGAGTAAGTCCTGGATGTGGTGGTTTTTCACCACCATTGGGGGTGCACCAAAGGCTTGGGCAGCCAAGGTTCCATGCACAGTGCAAAGTTGTACTCAGTCATAAAAAACCAGGGCTGTACTCCTACGGGACCACCTCCAAGTGCTGCCACACCGGATCCAACTGCCCTGGTGCTCTGAAAAAGGTGGTTCCTTTTTCAGGGAGAAGCAGGTTGTTGGCCTCTGCCCCATCTTCCATCAACTGCTCCTGTCATCACACAAACTACTCCTGTGGGGGCAGAGGATCCCAGTGGCCGCCTCGCAGGCCATAAAAAACGCTGTTGAACCTTGCCTTTTGAAGGTCACAGTACTATGTATGTACTGCAAAGCACCTATCTGCAGGGGGGAGCAATTTCGTAATGTTTTCGGGGAAACAGTCAAGGAGCACTAGAAACAGTTCCCCCTCGTAAAATGTAAGGCCCGCCCAACATCTTCCTCTGTCAACCTGCCCCTCCGGCTCTATGATTGGTGCCCCTTCCCTGCCCTCCCTCCCTTTCCTTCCCCACCTTACCTTGCCTCTCCTGAAAAGAAATTGAAAAAGCCCAAAAGCATCAGCACCAGCTATTTTATTTTTACTTTTTATTCATTTTTTACATTTATAAAGCGCTCACACAGCCCGCAGGCATCGAGGCGCTGTTACAAGAATTGTTTGTTTTTCTTAGTTGTTAATTGTGTTTTTTTTTTTGTCTTAGTTACGTATTTATAACGCGCTTAAACACCCAGAGGTTTCTAAGCGCGGACCCGGGGATCGAACCTGTGTTGCTTTGTGTCGTCTTGCTTCCAAGACGCGCACGCTGCCGCTGAGCTATCCTCCCGGGACAGTTTACTAAATGACATTTAGGGACAGTTAGACTTTCCAAGTGGGAAATCAAATGAGATGTACGCCACAAAGAGAAAGAAGTAATAAATAAAACCTTTAATTACCTCCCGCTGTGTTATGCCAACATCCCAAACATTGTGCCTTGCTTTCTCAATTTGTGGGCACAATAAATTTGAATGCATCCACATTTGTCTCTGAACTATTAGAGAAAAAATGATTTTCCCATGTGGAAACAGTTCTATCAACTTCCCAAATGTATCCTTCATTGCAGACTGTAATGATATTCCAGTAACAGAGCCCAAACTGTTTCCTCCACAGTGAACTACAATGATGTCCAGATGCTTCAAGTGAACCATATTCTCACAAAGGGCAGAAGTCCACCCACTTAATTTCCCAAACTCCATACCACGAAACATGAAATTCATTGAATCGCAGATTTACAGACAATCCATGGTACTAAGACTACACCTTCAGTCAATGTAACCAGCAGTCTCCCAGAATCCATACACTTTGCTTCCTCAAAGTGATAGCCATGGCCTTCTTCAGTGCACTCACCAAACAAGACTCCTGCTAATCTCTCTTCCTGAACACCACACGCAGGAAACCAACCTGATTAGAGTACTTCTAAAACGTAACATTGACGTACAACAAGGTTTATTCATTGGAGCAAATGGGACAGTTGTTTACTTCCAAACATATCTGCAAAAGTAAAAGAAATGGCTGCACAATACCATGTTTCCTTCTTTTTAAAGACATGTACGTATGCAGAGAACAATTCTGTCTGTCTCTTGCATATGCTGTCACTATTCACAAATCGCAAGGTCTAACCCTACATCACACATTTATTGGCATTGCCAGCACAATCTTTAAAGAAGGGATGAGTTACGTTGCACTTTTATATCTCTGTATGCTCAAAGGTCTATTCCTAGTTAACTTTGATGCAAACAAAGTCAGCGCTGACATTCCTTGCATCCTAGAGTACAACAGGCTACATTCACTGTGCAGCCCCATCCAGATATGATCCTGTAGCTCAAAAAAGAAAACCTTTAAAAAGAAAATGAATACAAAAAGAACCTATAACAGATCTCTCAATGAAACTACCAAAGAAACAATGACCAACTGCTTCTCCATCAAATAATACGACCACAAAACTGTCCAATACACACTCAACTGCATGTCCATCAGAAGACAAAGAGACATATATCTGTTCTCCAAGTAAATCTGCAGGCCCATCAAATGATGCAGAGACAAAACACTGTGGTCCATTTAAATTCTGCAACACAACTGGAGTAAATTGCTATGCAAATGTAACAATCAATCAATCTTCCAATTGCCAGCAATTATTCACAGCATTTACTTAAACGGCTCAGACCAGTTGTGTTTGCAAATGCTCATCCTTCATAGAAATGCCACAAATAATCTTGACAGCACTTACAGTCTCTCAGGTATAAGGCAAGAACTTGACTACTGTGCAGGAATGGTAGAATTTACCATAAACACTCAGGAAGATCCTCATGAATTCCTTATGTAGTTACTACAGATTTCATACACGTGGAACCATACATTCACTCTCTGCAACCATGTTTCACAAGAGCACGTCCCTATTGAACGATCCATACCAATTTGTGAATCCATTCAATTCACCGGCTTCTGCAGATTGTAAATCATGGCATATTATGCCCTTTTTGCAATTCAGACAATCGTTCCAGCATACAAATAAACTCACATAGCCAATATGTCATACTAATGCTTGTAATGTACAATGCAGATGGTAATAAAAATAGCTATACACTCACTAGCTTTATCACACGGCCAAATATCTCTTGGCAAGAAAACCTTCACAACAGTAGGCATAATGTACCACACTGGTGCAACAACCACTTCAGGGCACAATACTGTATATGTCACAAACTGAGGTGGTTGGTTTGAATGTAACAACACTTCTGGTACTCCAAAACATAGGTTACCGGCAAATCTAACAAATGCCTACTTAATATTCCTTCAACCCAAATGTACTCCCTAAACTGTAGCTCAATGAACAGTCAGAATATGCCAACAGGTATCTAACTATATCCATAACACTAGAATAGTACTTTTAAAATTCAGGATAGTTAGACTACACCAACAGGTATTTGACTACTTTAAAAATACCCTTTATCGGAATACACTTCAAATAAGTCATCACAATGCTTGTTATTACAAAACTTCTTCTAAAGTCTAATGTAGTTAGAATATGCCAACAGGTATATAACTACTTTAAACATTCCCTTAATGACAACACATTTCAAATAAACATATGATCGCACTTACACTCTCATAATATCATTGGCCCTCATTACGACCCAGGCGGTAAGGGGTTTACGCCGGCGTAAACATCGCCGACCCTTACCGCCTGAGTACGAGTTCCCTTAGCGCCATGGCGGATTTAACACCTGCTTTTAGCAGGTGTTAAAATCCATGGCGCTAAGGGACCTTGTTGTTAATTACGCCACCGTAATTTACGGTGGCGTAATTAACGCCTTCCCCACTCCCATTATGCCCTATGGGGCAAAAATGGGAATGGGGAAGGGTAAATGGGGATTGGGGACTTACCGCCCTGCCAAGGTCGGAATGGGGCGGTAAGTCCGCCAACCACCATGGCGGAGTTGGCAACTTAGCACCATGGTTCTCCGCCAAGGTCGTAATGAGGGCCATTGTCTTTTTTTAATCCTCTATGGATTTTTTTTCCTAATAACCCAAGGATTATTTAATGTTAATACAACAACCACGTATCATACACTAATGTTGTACCAAACATATTACATAGGATGTACTGTTTATGAGGGTCAAAAAAAGTAAATATATATGTAAAATGGTGTGCAATGAAAGCTTTTAAACTATCCTGCTTAAAATAATTATACTGTTTTTCTTTCACAGAAAAAGATCCAGCGATTCCAGCTTTATTACTGTATGCAACTAAGTAACCATACCAAGTATAAACTAACACATATTCCACAATCACGATCCTCAATTGTACTACAATCATAAATACCATATACTGTTTCATTAAATCATTCCACCATATTACAAATACTTTATACTCCCACTACATTACTTATAATTACTATAAACATATTACTATTGTGGTGGTGGTGGCCAGTGGCCAGATCCTTGGGGGCATGGCCGAATCCAGCCACTGGCCACAACCACCACAATAGAATTAAACCATATAAGAAGTATGTACAATACACCTTCAAATAACAAAACTCGCCCTGAACACCCTGCAATTGTAATGGTGTCCTCGGACACCAGAATTAATCACTGACTCAGCAGCATCTGATAAGCATTTTTTACCTATAAAACAGCTCCATATCATCTGTGTTCCACTCCTCTACCATTCCATGCCCTCTTTCAGCCATGAAATCACCCCAAATTTGTTTTCCACACTGTTCGTTCACAGCAGTGTCCGTGGAATGGGCGGCACGTGCAGGCCCTTTTTTACCTATAAAAACGGATCCACATCATCTTTATTCAAACCCCCACCCTTTTCAGCCCCTCTTTCGACCACCAAATAACCCCAAATGTGTTTTCCAGACTTTTTTCCCAGCACGCTATCTGCGGACAACAACGGCTGTCCTTGGATCCAACATGGAGACCATTTAAAAAACATATGGCCACCTCATGCTTTTTACCATGCAATCAGCGAGCATGTCTGATGTCTGCGGACATCACTCCTTACCCTGATTGGCCCAGGTGGATGTCCGCTGATCAAATAGGGAAGTGAGTCCGTGGACCAGACCCAGATATCACCAATTTTGTTTGCCTACTTTTTGGCCGTTTTATTGATATGTACTCGAGGGCTTTACACCAAATTTACAAAAGCACGCTTTTGGGACCAAGCCGCTGATCTTGACGCAAATCTAGTGAAAATCCTTCCAGCAGTTTGGGTTGTAGGCGTGAGCAAAATTTGTTTTCCATTTTTTCTATAAGGATTAGGTGGATGTCCGCTGACCAAATGGGGAAGGGAGTCCGTGGACCAGACCCAGATATCACCAATTTTGTTTGCCTACTTTTTGGCTGTTTGATTGATATTTACTGGAGGGCTTTACACCAAATTTACAAAAGCACGCTTTTGGTACCAAGCCGCTGATAAATCCTTCCAGCAGTTTGGGTTGTAGGCGTGAGTAAAATTTGTTTTCTATTTTTTCTATAAGGATTTCCTCAAATTTTAGGCCCCCTTGACGAAACCGCGCCAAACTTTGCAGAATCATTCCAAGGGGTCCATATACTCCTTTTGCAAAGTTTTGTGAGGATTCATCGGGGGGGGGGGAGTTATAAGCCACCCAAAAAGTGTTCTTTTTATGAGCTAAGCAACTTAACCATGACAACACGGCAGCTGCCGCAGGCCATGTAATATATATGTGATCAAGGGACTGAAACAATAACCACGACAAAAACAAAACAGCCATGCTTTTGAGTTGTGCAGGATAATTGTAGAAAAATGTAGAAAGTGCTAAGGCTTGGCAAGAACTCAATATATCATTATTTGAATACAAATAATGAAACACGAATAAAGCTGGGTCCAATTGTTTCCAAAAAAGAACTGTGAGTCCATAGAACCAGTTTGAACAAGAATGCAGATTTTCAACACCAACGTTAATGAAAGTCATAATTCTATTAAAGACATGGAGGCGAAGGATTATGCTTTCTCCAAACTTTACTCCTCATGCAGCCATTTAACAAATACAACAATAAAATACCTAACAAAGCGCAAAAACTACAAATCCCATTCGGTCTGAGCCTGTGGTAGTCCATAGTTCATTGATGTGTATATAAACATGTGACTATCATAAACCCATCCCTGTGTTTCATGTGCAGAAGACTGTGGCCTCATTACACAGAAGGCGGTAAACCATGGTGCTACTAGCACCATGGTTGCCGCGGTACCATACCGGTACCACCATGGAGAAAAGGGGAATTACCACCCCATTCCAAGGTTGGCGGGGCGGTAATTCCCCCTTTCTCCATGGCCCTTCCCTATTCCCATTTTTGCCCCATAGGGCATAATGGGAATGGGGAAGGCGGTAATTACGGTACC
Source organism: Ambystoma mexicanum (assembly GCF_040938575.1). Taxonomy (NCBI): domain Eukaryota; kingdom Metazoa; phylum Chordata; class Amphibia; order Caudata; family Ambystomatidae; genus Ambystoma; species Ambystoma mexicanum. The sequence continues at coordinate 653,651,689 of NC_090933.1, read as the reverse complement.
GCAAATTGCTGTACCGTAATTAGCACCAAGGTCCCTTTGCGGGTCCCAACTTTAACGGCTGGTCTACACCAGGCGTTAAGGTCGAGTCCTGCAAAGGGACCTCATAGTAAGGTGGTAAGGGTTAACTGTCACCGGTACCCTTACCGGTGATCGTTAAACCTTACCGCCTTCCGTGTAATCAGACTCTCCAGCTTATAGCGATTTTGCGATCCCGCAAAATGCAGCGAAAACGGCTGTTTTGCGCAAAATGCCACAAAAACGGCCGTTTTGTGCAAAAACGGCATCTTTTTTTTAAAAAACATTTTTTTTAACATTTTTTTTTTAAAGTAATCTGCAAAAATTACTGTTTTAAAAAAAGAATCCTCAGGGTGCCAGGTTCTCAACTTTTTATTTATTTATTTTATTTTACACAAGAAATTAAATCACTTGCGCCCCAAAAAAGTGCAGCCCAATCCACAAGGGACACATGAATGGGCACATTTTATATGCGCACCCATTCAGATGGCCATTTTCACCTCCTTCATCAAATAAAGTGGCGTTTATGTCAATTTAAAAGCGCATCCCACATTTCCAAGCAAGATGCACTTTTAAATGTGCAGAAATTGTAGGCAACCCTACGCGCACGGGATGTGGGGCTGCCACTGCATGACAGGGTCTTTCCTGACCCTGTCATGCATTTCTTTTAAGGTACAAACCGCTGGTGAGTCGGTTGCATTTCTGTTCCTCAAACAGGATAAAAATGCATTTTTTGGGTCGCAATTTACAGCGGAAGGCACCTGGAGTGACTGTCCCTGTGAAAGGCGCTGGGAACTTTCAGAACACTGTCGGGAGAGTAATTCTAATCAAAGTACTGCCCATTTTGATGACAAAAATCTATCGAATGTTACAATTTGACCAATTTCGTCCATTACTATTCGATCGATTTTTATAAATACTGAACATGTGTTGCGGGGGTGTCACCCGCTCCCCATGTTCAGTATTTTTAGTCTAGGGTGGTTGCAGAAGTGTTTTCCCCGTTTTCCTCAAAATTGGAGGCAGGGACAGAAAAAAAAGAAAATAATGAAAAAGGGACCCTGCGGAGTCGGATCCAACCCGCGTTAGAGGGACGGATCTGGCACCGCAGGGTGGCAGCGGAAGCGGCAGCGACCAAGCAGTTAAGTAGGGGGTGATGGGGTGGTGGTGAAAGGTACATTTTGGGTTGTTTGGCTGAAGTGCAAATCAATTCGCAGCAAAATTGACTACTGGCAAATAATTACACTTCGGTCAAACAACCCAGAACACCATTCAAGGCAGCTGGCCAGCGCACAATTTGCGCTACAGCTCAAGCCTGTGGAAATGCGCCAGTCACCTTTGAGAATAAGGTGACCTGCTCATTCCCAAAAATGGGTTGTCTAAAAATAGAATATCCTCTGTTCTTTTTTTAAATGCCCCATTATTAGAGGAACTGGGTCAAAATCTACATTTAAAAAAAAAATAATTGTTACACTATGAGAGAGAGGGAGAGTGATGGGTGAGATGTGAAGTGATAGGCAAGAAAGCAGATGGAGAGCAGTGGGTCAGAGGAGGAAGTGCTGCACAAGAGAGCAGAGGAAGCAGTGATGCGGTGGGCCAGAAATCTGAGAGCGAGCAGAGCTACAAAAAGTAGAGGGAGCGTGTGGTCACTGAGCCAGAAAGCAGAGAGGAAGCGGTTGGCCAGAAAGAGGCAGTGAGCTGCAGATTGGGAAAAGGGATGAGGGAAGAATGCGATAGAATGGGAGAAAAGATGCAAGAGGCAGAAGCAGCACAAAAGAATGAAGGACTGTATATTGAGGGAGGAATTGTAGAGTGTAAGGTGTGAGTTGGCAGTACGATTTGGAGTGTGGCAGGGGCTGGGCAGTGCAAATTGTGACTTGACAGTGTGACATAGCACGTGAGTATTTGTATGACAGAGTGAGAGGTTAAGGAATGTAAGTTGTGATGGAGAGTTGGTGAGATGTGTGTTGGTGAGAGAGGTGTGTGGGTCTTTGTGGGATTGGAGAACATAGAAGGGGAATATTTTCGGCATTACAATTGATAATGATCAATTTAGTTAATACTATTAAATAGGCATGAACATTAAACCAGAAATTTAGCCAAATCAAACACTGTTCTGCCAAGCCAGAGAAATCTGGGACTCTTCCTATTAAATTAATACAAAAGACACATAATAATGATACACTGGCTCTCTTGTAGCCTTGCACTCTGCCTATTTCCTGCAATGTGGCAATCTTACACCCTCCAGTTAATACAAAATGTCCCGCAAAAATGCCGCAATAAATAAAGGTTGGTGTCGCAAAATTTGCCATTTCATGCCGCAACATTTGCCATTTCATGCCGCAAAATCCTGGAAGGTCTGTGTAATGAGGCCCTGTGTCTTTCCTGTCACATTGGGCCTCATTATGAGATTGGAGGTAGCCATGCTGTTTTTAGCAGCATGGCTACCCCCAAACTCGGGTACCGGTCCCCAATAATGGGATTTACCGGGCCATTCCCACATTTGCGGGCCTGGTAAATACCATTTTTAGGACCCAGACCTGGTACGTCCCCATTCCCATCTGAGTCCCCATAGGGCTCAATGGGATTGGGGAGGATGCTAACAACGGACCCATTAATGACGGGTCCGTTGTTAGCACCCTGTTCTGCTAGTGGGTGCCGCTCTGGACGTCTGGTCTGGTCAGGCGTACAGAGCAGAAGCTGCTGCAAAACTCGTAACGTGGCGGCCCGGTATGAATGGTGCCGGTCCCTTACCGGCACCATTCATACCATGGCCACCACAATTGTAATTAGGCCCATTGTCTTCTTTCTTTCACTGATCATAACTCTCAAATGTTGCGCCCCAACCGGTTGACGCTAACTACTGATTAACCTCCGTTCACTGCCTCAGGAACCTGTTGGTTTGCTATCCACATTAGAACCTGGAAAAATAAGACATATCTCAAAATGTTGAACTACATTGGTGGGCAAACACGATAACACATGTCACATGATATATAACAATGAAAACATACATTTAATTTATTAACATCAGTCATCATTATATAATGGCAATCTATACATACACGATTGATAGGGTGGGATAATCTTTCACCTCTGTGTCTTTAATAGAATTATGACTTTCATTAACATTAGTGTTGAAAATCTGAATTCTAAGTCAAGACGGAGGCTCAGATTGTGCTTGTTCAAAGCTTACCTACCACCAAGTATTGAATCTTTTCAATAGGCTTGAAATATAAAAGTCAATTCATTCGACCGGTCTGCGGCCTTAATGATGTCCTCCCGCCGTGCTCCTACATTGAACTCTTTACAGACCATTGCACTCCTCTCTGAGTGCACCCCGTAACATACCATGTCGATACCCACCAGTTCCATCACCCATCTTTCCAGGGTCGCAGGGGTTACTGCCCCAAAAGGCTTCAGCAATGCTACAAGTAGTTGTGTCACTCCTCCTACGGGTCTCAGGTTATCTTGCATGTTCTCGTAAGCCATCAAGCAACAAACCGGACTAAGTTTTGACTGGTCTGGAAAGGCGTACTAAGAAACTGACCTCAATCCACTCTTAGTCCTTCTTGAAATTGCAAAGGAACCTCCTGTAGGAGACACTGGGGCTCATTACAACTCTGGCGGTAGCCGTGACCTTATTATAGGAACGGCTGCCACTGGAGTTGCATTTTTTCCAGCACCCACGAATGGGCAAATTGCCCATTTGTGGGTTCCAGAATCAAGGGCCTCCCGATCCCCATTCTGCCCCATAGGGCTGAATGGGGATGGGGAGGTCAGATGCACCGACACATACAGAGTTGTGCCGGTGTATCTAACATGCTCTGCTCGCGGGTGCCATTACACCCGTCAGGAAAAACCTGGTGGGTGAAACGGCCTCCGCGAGCAGAGCACATAGTATGGCGGTCCGGGAACTACGGTACGGTCATGCTTACCGGTACCGTAGTTCCCGGACCCCCATGCTTGTAATGAGGCCCACTGACTTCCTAGTAACCTCCAACACTCTCACATCTGACACTATTTTACATGATAGGGGCATAATTGCGTTGTCCCCTGAGTAGTGAGTGCCTTTCTGGATAGTTCAGCATTTTCAGGCCAATGCACAAACATCCTCAACACTTATCGACATCCTAAAGCTCAGTGTACTTTGGTGCTGGAGGCTTCAACAATGGTATACCTCTCAACAGTCTACTATCAATGAATCCTGTCCTACAGCCATTCCTTCGACATGCAGAACAAGCCATATTGATCGACCTATAAGCTTTCCTCTGTACTGCCATTTGGGCAAGGGCATTTTCTAAGTGCACCACATCTGTTCCAGAGGAATGCATGTTCCTCTCCGTACACCAGCTATGCCACTTCTACCTGGGTCCCATGACTCCTCGAAGATGTGTTCAGCCTCTCCCGAAAGTCCCAGCCCAGGATCCCCAAAAATTGCCCACATAATCAGGTTGAGGTGGCCCCTTTGCACCAACGGGCGAATGCTCCCTGTAGATCCTTATTTTATTGTGTTCCATCTTGGGTGTATCAACGGAGTGTCAAAGGCTACTCTCCAGAAGTGTGGGATACCACGCTTGTCCCTTCTAATCTGGTGTCACTAACATTAATGAGGCCCTCTGCCTCTTTGCTTGTGCTAGTGTAATCAAAATCATTGTGAATGGAGGGAAAGCATACTTCTTGTCCAGTTCCCAAGAGTGGAGAAACACATCCGTCACTACCGCTTCTGGATCCGGTCAAGAGCTGAAAAATCGAGATAACTGGTTGTTTACTCTCAAAGCAAACAAGTCAGTCAGGCAGGGACGCCATTAACTCTTGAAATACCTTTGCATCCAGCTTCCAATAGCTGGCATCCCTGAGGTATTCAGAGTTCCTGGCTGCTACCTCTTTCTGTCAGCCCGGCAAATACTAATGCCATCACGGACATGTTTCTTAGGAGGCATACATTTCGGAAGTCCTTTGCCAATTCTACATCCTGGATTGCATTCTGCGCAGTTGATTGATATACCTGACAGAGGAAACATTGTCCATCTTGAGTAAAACACAAAAATGGCACAATCTATTGGGTACAACACTTCACTGCAAAGGACCCTGCTACCAACTGTAGGCAGTTGATGTGTATATTGAGTTCCTGACTCAAGCATCACCCCCCCCATCACTATCTCTCTGCAACAGGCTCCCCAGACCCATCAACTGGCATCAGATTCTATTATCAGGCCCTCAGGATGAGCCAAATATTGCACTCCCATTCCAGGCCACCATATGCTGGAACCAGCATTGCAATTCCACCTACACTTCTTGAGATAATGGTACTCTTTGTTTATATTATAGCCTGTTCCTGAGATGTTGAATCTTCAGTCTCTGTAGGGCTGTGTAGTGGAGTGGACCTGGGAAAATGGCCTGAATCGATGACTCCAGGCACCTCACTATTCTGCATAAATCCCTCAATGATATCATCTCCTTCACAAGCATGGCCTGTATCTCTTTCATGATGGTATATACCTTCTGAAGTGGTAAACTGAGAGTCCCTTGATTCATGTCCACTACGAAACCTAGAAATTTCATGGATTGCTCTGGCCGAGTCTGAGATTTCAATCAACTCACCAAGAATCCTAGACTCTGAAGTAGGTCGATTGCAAAAGCCACCTATTCCAGAAGTAGATCTTTGTGCTGGCACATTATATATATATGTCCTCCAGGTAAATGATCATACGGATATCACATTCTCGTAGTCGGGTCGCCACAGGCTTTATCAGCTTAGTGAAGCACCAAGGCGCCAAAACCAGCCTGAAAGGTAGGCATGTGAATTCCCAAGTCTGCCCTTTCCAGCGGAACCATAGGAACTTCTGTTGCTCTGCTGCAATGGGGACTGTTAGATATGTGTCCGTGAGATCTATCCTGGCTAACCAATCCCTTTGTTGTGAAATGTCTCTTAGGAGGTGTATACCCTCCATTTTGGAGTACCTGGACACTACACAACTGTTCAACTCTCTGAGGATGATTACTGGCCTCAGCTTGTGCTTGCCTGTGACCAGAAACTTGTTGCTTATGAACCCTCCTTCTGTGCCTGTTGATTGAGCAATGGCCTCCTTTTGTGATAGTTTTTCTATCTCTGCATCCAGCCAAGGCTGGGCTCCATCCCCTAGCACAATTCTACCTGTACCGGATGGTGATAAAACCACGGACTGTATCCAGAACCCAAGCGTCTCTGGATATCAACTTCCAACATTCTATGTGACAAGCTATTCTCCTGCCTACTACGGGAATGTTTTCGCTTCTTGCCTACAAGTGTTGCGCTGCACATGCTCTCACCTGTGTTATCATGCTGCTGATGCTCGGTGTGATGCCAGCCCCTTCCTCTGCTTCTTCCCCTTGAGGGGAAAAAAGGGTTTGGTTTTCCCTTGTCCTGCTCCTTTCATTGTCTTCTGTCACAATAGGACCTGCTCTGAGCGTAGCGGCTGGCTGAGCAGCCCCCTTCTCTGCCAGTCCATCCAAAAATGTGCCTGCCAAAAATCCTCTTAAGGGATGCCTGGGCTTTATCTAAGGCAGCGCATGTATTAGCAAACCTGGACATTTCCTTATGAAATGATATATTTTATTTGTAGCGCACCTATACACAAGAGTTTCAAGATGCAACAAGGCATTGGGAAGGGAACAAGGGGAACAAGGTAACAGTCTTACTATGCCCAGTGACATTGAGATTGTGCAAGTGCAGGAAGGGCAGAAGGGAGAAGTGCCAGGGGGAGCGGAGGGGGAGAAGTGCAGGTCATGAGATCGACAAAACACAACAAAAGGTGATACAAGGAAGTGCGGCCAGCAAGTGGCAGTGCAAGGTGTAAGTGCAGGTAGCAGGGGATTGGAAAGTGCAGGTAAGGAGACTCTAGGGTAGCAGATACAGCCCCAAAGTGCACAATTGCCAGGTGGCAGTGAAGGTGTGCAACTGGGGGGCAGGGACCTGGGCCCAAGGTTGCGAGGGTAGCCAGGTAACCAGTGTAATGACAGACAGGAGATCAGCAGGGAAAAGGAAAGGAGAAGGCAGAAGCAAAGAGGAAGGTCTTGAGCAGCTTCCAGAACCTGATAAGGAATCTCCAAATAATTTCCCTTTGGCTGCCGTTGCTGCCTCTGATGGTGCCAAATCACTCAATTTAGCATCAATCTTTACTTAGATGGACCTTCTTCTTTCTGTTGTGATTGCAATGTTAGCATTACCCAGCAGGCAAATGGCTCTCTGGGTTCATCCTGCCTGCACTGCTGGGTCAATGCTCTCCCCTTTCTCTTTAGCTTCATCGGCCAACTGAAGTATTTTCGTAAATGGTCCCACCACATCCAGGAACTTATCTTGGCATGAGCGCCATGATCTATCAAGCCCTTTCTTGATGTCCTTACAATATCTGCCCATTAATGCAATCATTCTTTCATCTATTTTGTGCATTTCTGCAATACAATCAGGTTGATGTGGTCTTGGGCACTCAGTCCTTAGTTTTCTTCTGGCTTCTTTGCCCAGCTTTGTTCTCAATCTCTTTATGAGATATGCTGATATCTTAGCTGGTGGCTCACATTCTGCGGACCATGGATGAAAGAGTGAGTCTGGGTCGAAGTCATCCCCTCCTCATCACGATTCTCCTTGGTCTTCCTTTTCTTGAGAGCTATTTCCTCATTGTCCTCATAGGAATATGCGTTTCTGCCTCTTCCTCACTGGACTGCTCTCGTCAACTTTCCTCATCAGAGCTCGCTGAGGAAACTTCTTGCCAACTGCTTTCCTTCACCATCAACCAGACTGCCTTTTTTTGCCACATTTTTCCTTCCGTGGCATGCCCGGGGGGTGTGGGCAGTGCGTACCCTGTGGGTCTTCTTTCTTCCCCCTCTCTCCCAGGATCACCCAATCCTCTTGTGTTTTCCATGCCTTGGGAGAATTTGATCCAGTCCTCCATGAGGGACAGCTGCTGTGTTCTGTGCCCCAAATTTGCACCCAGCACCTTTTGGATGACTTGCCTCATACTGGGCTGAATCCTTTTCTGGATTATCTGCACCCGTCACAACAGACTATTCCAGTCAGTATTTTATGTACAATGGGTCAGGGAATGATTTTTCACAATTACACAGGTTTTACCTCGGACTGTACCTGTCAATTTGATCAATGTTCTTCTTCACCAGCAGGCATCTGCTCCTTATCTTGCTCGTGTGAATCTCTTCACAGCGTACTACTTGCAATAACAAAAACACATGCTCTGTTGACAGAATCAAAACACACCTGATCATGCCGTGAAGGGCGCTCATTCTGCAAGACTACTCCCTACCAAAGCACATCTCTCCAGCGCTGGAACCACCGGGTCCCATCGCGCTGAGAGGGTGTGTCCCGCAACCAATGGGCCCCCTACTGGAAGCCTGACACTCACAGACACAGGAGTGGTTGCCTCGTCGTGTCACCCCTGCAGAAACATTCCATCAGCGCTGCGTTTCCTGACAAATAAAATGAAATTCCTAAAGCGAGCGCTGCACACATATACAGTTCACTTGATAATGAAATGAAATACTTATCTGCTGCTCGAGCAGCAAAGAAAGAGGACGATGTGACAGAGAAGACACTGTTTATTGGACATGAAACACAGGAATTGGTTTATGAAAGTCACATGTTTTATGCACATCAATGAACTATGGACTACCAAAGGCTCAAATCTAATGGGATTTGTAGTCTTTTCACTTTTTTAGATATTGTATTGTTGTGTTTGTTAAATGGCTGCTCGAGAAGTAAAGTTTGGAGAAAGCATAATCCGAGTCTGCAGTCTTGACATAGAATTCTTTCTACAATGTTGTATTAGAAGGAATTACCTCCTATGAGTGGGGGCTGCTCCATTTGAGCTCCTCTTCCGATAGGACATGTGAGGCCCGACCCAGGTAGACAGCAGCCTTGACATAATTGTGTGAATACTTTCTAAAGAAATGGGACATTGATGGACAGGCAAACTTTGCTACTAAATCATGACACAAAACACCCTTCAAAAGCATATACATACAATTCTACTGAGTAAACTCTTTGTCTGTGAGAAATGTGAATATATATACCACAGTGTTGCTGAATTTATTTTTTTTCACCTCAGAAACTACCATACAAATCAGTTGACTTACAGTGCCTCTTAAGTGGTAAACTGATAGCAAAATGTTCCTTCTCATCATGGCATTCTGTTTAAAAATGCAGCTTGAAAAATAGCACCACGATAGTCCTTTTATTATGAGTTGTCCAACATTGATCCCCCATCAGTTGTGCCTCTTATATGTAGTGCGAGCTGGCCTCTTGATGCAGCTACAAATAAGGGAGACCAGCATTCTGTGCTGGATACTGACATCTCTCTTGTCCAGTATTGCCACTCCCATGGCAGTGTGAAGTCACTGATTCTGAAGTGGCTTTTTTTCAAACAGATTTCTTGTCTGCAGCTCATGCATTCACAAGAAACAGTGGATCTAATTCGCAGCTCTGCAACTGGGAGCAGCACTCGATTGCGTCTACCATTGTCAGTCGCACCCTACCATTCAGAGATGGTGGTTGTTGGGGTGGCCTGCGTGTATTATGTGCTGCGCCTAATATGGAGACAATTGAGAAAATGGAAAGAGGACTGACGAGCAATGCTATTGTCCTACTTTTATTTTTAGTAACTACCTTGTGTCCTTTTCCAAACGCGCAAGTTACCTTTAAAAGCATTCACTGAATTAATCCTTGAAGATGCAGCAGCAATGCAGCAAGGCTTGGGGGCGGGGGGCTAATAGGAGTGACAGTGGAAGGGAGAGACTTGTGGATATGATGTGCACAATACGACCAACACATAAATGACAATACCGAAGCTTCTGCATCCTTTCTGCATCACAGGGCAGATGATTGACAACATAGGCTCGCTTTTAAACAGGCAGACAGACAAAGATGTGTTCGGCCATATGTAAAAAGGAGGTTTGTTTTGCTATTTTGCTATTTTTTCATTTAAATGTGCACAGTGCAGAACTCTCACTTTAATGTGTCTATCTTAATAGGTGGTAATCTCTTCCAAAATGTTCTCCAATTTTGTTAAACCTACAAGATTGTATGTTTCTGGTTATGCCCTTTGGCAGTAATGTAGTGTGATGTTCTTGTCTGCCTCAATAACAGTGATTTGTTGTGTGCCTACTGCCTCTCGGGTGATCCCTTTTCTGGAAAGGTTTTTCAGCTGAATTTGTGGGAATTTATACTGATTGTATTTGCGGTATCGGAAGTATGGCAGCCGCCTGTGAAAATAGTTTAAAAATATGACAAATGCATGCGTTCAAACATATCCAATGACCAAACTAGAACAGCATAGTGATTGTATTTCTTTTTTTCTGATTTTCACAACACATTTTGTAAAATGTAATTAGTGGTCTGCGGTTCCTTACTCTGTCTGCAACACCTTGCATGAAAGTGCACATTTTAGATGCATTTGCCCTAAATTACACTATGGTCAGATTTATTTTAAAGCTAAAGCAATTGAACATGAAAAGGGATCATTCAATGGGTGAATTAAAAGAAGGAAATATGAGGGATTAACCTCCAGCCTTCTGTGCGTGCATCTGCAGTCGGATTTGCAGGTACACGAAAACAGCTTAACCATTAGAAAAGATTAAATGCATTTAATAGGACTAAGCGATAGACAAATACTGACCTTGTGTCTGGGTAAACATATGTCGACTGATAGGCATATAAGAAAGCAGCTTTACACATATATATATATATATATATATATATATATATATATATATTCACTGACGAAAAATGTTGTTAAAGGGAGGTTATGGTTAAGTTGCACTAGTAAAAAGCTATGCAATTCACTCACACAAACCATTGCTAAGGGGACGTTATGGGTAAGTTGCACTACTAAAAAGCTATGCCATTCACTGACAAAAAACATTGTTAAAGGGACAATATGTTTCAGTTGCCCTAAGAAAAACCTATCAAATTCAGTGCAACAAGTACTTGAAAGGAACATTACACATACTTTGCACTAATAACAATCTATCCATATTATTATTACAAGTAAAAGAAAAAAAAAGAAATTTGCCAGTTATGGTAACCTATGCAACCATAACTCACGCCACCACTGTCCACTGCTAAGACTAACACCCATGACATTAAACATGACATCACAAATGAATTTCATAGGTTTTTACTAGTGCAACTCAAGCATAATGTTCCTTCAGCAATGTTTGTTCGGTGAATTGCATATGTTTTTAGCAGGATACCCTTACTTTTTGAACAACATACTGAACCTGTGGGCACCATGTTAATGCGCTCAGCCGTCTTGGAGTATGCGCTGGTCGTGGACATCGGGTGGCATCCAACCTGCTCAGAAAGGCTGGGGCTCTCTTACATAGTGGAACCATTCAGCATACACAAGCAACATATGCGACCAGCAGCATGTACATCAATTGCAAGGTAAAATAGAGTAGGTCTGCAAACTGTGTACGTATGAAGCAAACAGCACAAAGGCATAGGCCCTACACCATAACGGAATACACCAACAACAGAACTGACATCTTCCTTCAACAATCTTACCTCACTGCTACTGTGCATGTGAACAAAGAACGAACGGCCAGAGTAAGGACGGGAAAGTACTAAGACCAACGTAGCAAGCACAATACAGTCTGTCTAATAATTGTACAGGTGGTGCAGTATACAATAGTACAGAAGCATAAGGGTTTTTGTGTGTATGTAGCAATGGCAAGCACCTTCCAGTAGCTGGAAGAAACATTCCCCTCATGACGCAATGACTTAAGATACTAACCCCATTGGTACTCACAGTAGTGTGAATCGTAAATTATGTAATATATATTGCTTCATGTACACCTAACACATTTTCTTTTCTGTACGAGAACATATTGAAAAGGAAAGCAAGGCAGCCAAAGCGGCACCCCTTCCACAACAGCATACAGGCATAGGAAAGGAGAGAAACTCTGTAAATATCAAAATGGACAGCCTGGAAGCCAAAATGGAAGGATTGGTGAACCATTGTGCCACCTTAAAAGATTGCGTACAAAGTTATATCATGGACAAAATAAAACAGCACTGCCAGAATTGCACGTGTATCCCTTCCCCATTTCACAGGCCGCCATCCCCTCAAAATCTGTGTGATTAGAGATGTTACGCTGATACCTCAATCCCTTCCTCCCCTCACGACCCACTTGTGCAAATCCCCAATTCCCCACAATAAGTATCCACTTCTGCTAGCCCTTCCCTTTCCTATTGGTGTGTATCAATATGTTCAAGTAAACGTTGATATTTAAATTGTTGCGCAGTGTACATGTGATATTGTTATTTGTTTTAAATGCCGTTATGATGGAGCGGCACACAGTCCTCGTAGGAGTGACTGCAAATAAGCAAAAGGTAGGTGTTCTACAGATACCTCACCTGCACAGCCTATCCACAATGACAATGGAGGCATCCGTACGACGCCAGCATGACCCGCATTTCGGCATGTTGTGCACCACCTATAATTACAAGTGGGAACGGACGTTTGTTCGTTTTGCAAGTACACACATGTATATTTGTTCCTGTGTGTCCTGGTAACACCGCCACTGTGCAGAATATGCCAGTGAACTTTATTTAGTTTGAGCCACCCACCCACGTCCTACAGGTAGCAATACAGATAAACATCCCACCTGCTATACCCTATAAACACCCAGCGTCTCCCAAAATGGTTGGCGCACGTGTGTTGCGCTGTTGCATAAAACGTATTTTGCCCAAAACACGTCATGCAGACAGCCGTCGCAAGGGAGAACAGTTGCAATGTCACCATGCAACTGCATCCACTCTGCGCGTGGGCCCTTATTTCGAGGACACTATCCAGACCATCGGACAGGGGAAAAGTACAGTGCTGTGAAATGTACGGAGTGTTTTTCGGAAAGTGCACGCTTACATTCACACCGCAATGTGCAATTGCACATGTATATATGTTTTTCAACAATGTTAGCTTGTTTTCCGGGTGCAATTTTTCCACAGCAGCCCTACAAAAGACCACACCCCAGAGCTTCTCCGCAATCTGTTTGTAGCTTTTCAGAACAGAGTTGCAGGCCACATTGGTTTGCCCTATAAGTGATGTTGCACCAAATCTGCTATGCTGCATTGCCTTTGCAAGTAATGGCAACCATGTTAGCCCTGTTCAGTATGCACAGTAAAGTATTAACGGCCTTTCCTCTGACCCACAACCTCAGTTGCGCTAGTCTCCACTGTCCCATTCCCATGGGGCATGCTAAAAACAGTAGTATATGGCACGTGCGTTTCCCAAAGTACGGCAAGGGCTGTGCCCCAATAACGTAAAACAATTTCTTCTTCTCTTTCCACTTTCTTCTTTCCAGCACGCCGTCATTGGGTACTGGTAAAATGTTCCACACGCATCGACCAATCACATTGAAGAGCTCTCCATGTAGCAGTGTCAGCTCTGTACAACAGTCCTCTGCGTACACACCACACCCGGAAACGTTATTGCGCAATACATCAGCCTTCATAGTCCCATTTCCATGGCCATCCTCAAATTTCCCGGATGTGGGTTTCGTGCTGCGTGTGGGCGTGAGGGGATAAATTGCAACCAGGTAGGGGAGGTCGTTTTTTAGTGGTGTCCCTCAAAAGAGACTTTTTTTAGGTGCTTCTAGAAAAAACACCTTTTACCAATGGGTGACAACTAAATGCCATTTGCTTGGAAAAACTCAGAAGAGCATCCCATTAGCGGACAAAAAATCATGCATGCTTCTGTTGATGAGACCCCTCCCAACCTCTTGCTCGGAACAACATACATTAGCAGTGTCCCATAATCTTCTTGGTGTTATGAATGAGAAAAGCACCTAGGCAGTGGGAAAAAGCCACTTCACTACATTCAGCAACCTCTTCAGTCGACGGAACAAACCTAAACAAGTCACGTTACCCAAATGCATGCCCCCGTAGTGCACAACAATAACATCAACAGGAGCTGAAGTGGCCAAGCCTCTGCAAAGTGCATGCATATCGACGAAACTGCGGTCATAGACAGCGCTTCACAATGCGTCCACTCCTTCCAAACCAAAATTGCCATCAAAGTGTATTTCCAGGGCATACTTGTGAAGATCTATCACAGGGCATCACCCAGTCAAGGCAATGCGTTTTTCCATGTCAGCCAGCCTCACTACGCAGAGTAATGTAAAACAGTATGACCGCCCCTTCCTGTGAACCACACCCTCAGTACCTGATTAGCTAATACCCACAGTCCCATGTCCATTGGCCAGCATGGTGAGAAGGGCAGAATGTGGCATGTGCGCTTCCCAAAGAACCGTGAGGGCCATGCCCCAGTAAAGCAGGAACAGTCCTTCTTCCCTTACCACTATTTTTTGTCCACCACTACCTCATTGGGTACGAGTAAATAGTTACACACTCATCCACCAATGCCAGCGAAGACATTAGCATCTAACACGTCAGTTCTGTTCAACACTTCATATGTACCGTTACAAATCCAGGCTGCAAGTGTCCTGCCATGGGAAAGCACGTCCAGTAGATAGTTCAGTAAAATATTGCAAGATTTGTGCATCCACATTCACATGGGCACTCATCACCACAAAATGGAGGTATGAATACTTTTTCTGCAGTACGTTGACAACGCTGTTATAAGTGCCTCTGCGCATGGTATCCACCACTGAACGTCCATTACGTTCTTAATATGCGTACTGTTTTTTCTCCCATCCCCTACCATCAAGTGGCACTTAATTGGTGTGTCCTAACATTTTCATTTATCGGAACTCTCTTCTTTCCTTCTGACATTGCTATGAATAGTTTTATTACAATTAACCCATCTCCTACATAAATGGTTAAAATATGGGACCTAAACCAGCACTGAATTTATCTTATCAACCCAAACCAAGTTCCCAGAGGTCACTGCCTGCACAGCTGTGGTTCTCTCTAGACTGCACTATTGCAACAGCCTTTTTTTAAATATACCTGCTTCTTCTCTCTGCCTTCTGCAATTCATCCACAAAAGGACAGTACCACTTGTCCTTGGCTTCAAGCCCAGGGATTGTATCTCTCCTGGACTGAAATGTCTGCAATAGCTACCAGTGGCTGTGAGGAATAAGATGCTAACCCTCTGCATTATGCTTAAGGCCTTCTGGGCCCTGGGATCTCAATACCGTCATCTCTCACTGCCCATATGTCTCCCTGCTTGAGCTCTTCCCTCATCCACCTCCAACTCCCTCAGGGTCAGTCCCTTCTGCAAGCAACCAGGTGCTGGTAGATCTCTTTCTTCAGCTCGGGCCTCCCTCTGCAACAGCTTCCCTACCTCCCTGACACTTGAGGAGAACCATCGCTGGTTCCGGAAGCACCTCAAAGACTTTCTCTTTGCGTCTGCTTTTTCTCCTCCTCTCCCTGGCTCACTTCCTGGCTGAAACTGATTCTGCACTGGTTACCTGGCCACTCTCGGATGTCGGGCCCAAGTCACTTCCCCCCGCCAGTCGCACCCCTACACTGCCTTTCTGGCAAACCCTGCACTTGGGGACTGATTTCTGTATCCATAACAGTCCCACCCCCACCAGATGTCATCACTTATCCTTGCATTTGGCACAATCGGGCCGTATTTTTACTTATTGTCATGTGTTCTTCTTCCCATGTACTGCACTTTCCCCTCTCCCTACCCATGCAGTTGGGCGATCTGAGTGACAACTGGCCTAGCAGGTTTGCTGTCTCTGTCTCCCCTCTGTTCCTCCTCCCTTGCCTCTTCACGCCTGGTAAAACTTGTGTATAGGTGTATTATAAATGCCATATCATACAATTTCACAGCATGTGCTATCATACACACATTGCATTCATAACAACATGTTGGCGGCCCGTTACCTTGCACACTTTCACCATAGGCTTCTGCACTTCTTTGTACCAAGGGACATTCTGCCAGAGTTTTTGTGTACACACCACAACCACAAACCTTATTGAGCAATGCCACAGTCCCATTTCCATAGCTCCCATCCTGATGAAAATGGGCGGATGTGACACAGGTAATCCTGAAACTAACACAGAATCTGCAGAGTTTTTGTGCTAGGAAGGGTGGGGGTGTGTGAAACAGGGTAGGGGATTGGGTCTTTAGTGGTCCATCTAAAAAGCTTTTCTTTTTGTTGTTTTTGTAGTATTTTTTACATGCTTCCAAACCACCTCTTTTTGTTTTTTCTCTTTCTAGGAGTTTTTGTTTGCTTCTCCTCCTTCAATTATTACCGATTTATGGTCAACACTTCTTGCACAGTGTAAAAGAAAATAGTATTGCCAATAGTGTTCAAAGAAATGCCATTTGCATGGAAGCAGTGTATATTTTGCAACTTCATGCTCTCATAGTGGGCGGAGAACATCCTATTAGTGCACATAAATGCAGACATAAATGCAGACATGCAGACATAAATGCAGACATGCTTCTGTTTATAAGACACCTTCCAAGTTCTGCTAAATTACACTGGCAAGGTCACATACTCCTCTTGGTGGAATGGTAGAGAAAAAGACCTTTGCAGTGGGAAAAATCTGCATCACTTCATTCATAAACTTCTTCAGGTGACGGAGCAAATGACCACACGACATGTAACCCAAATGTAGACCTCCATAATGCACCACGGCAACTTGAACAGTAACGTTATAGGCCACAGATCTGCAAAGGC
This sequence comes from Ambystoma mexicanum, assembly GCF_040938575.1. Taxonomy (NCBI): domain Eukaryota; kingdom Metazoa; phylum Chordata; class Amphibia; order Caudata; family Ambystomatidae; genus Ambystoma; species Ambystoma mexicanum. The sequence continues at coordinate 653,635,027 of NC_090933.1, read as the reverse complement.
GAACCATCCCGCCGAAACGGCACGCATAGAAACTGGCCCACAAAACGTCCTCTCCTTCCAACCTGAAATTAGCAGCTACGCCTCTTTGTACGGCTTACTTGTGCAGATCTCGTACAAAAGGTATCACCCATATCACCCTACATCCTACGGCCTTTGGCCATGCACCCAATAGTCTAGGCCTTGCCCACACCTCCCGCAATGTAATGCAGCCATGCATGGCAACATGTGACCAAGTACCACACTCCACACAAGTACCACAGCCACCACCACTGCTACCCAACTGCTGCACTGTAATACAGCTATGCATGGCACCATGCACCAGTTAGCAGAATCTACAAACATAACACATCCTCCGGCACGCATACCCATGTTCATAGTATGGTGTTACTGCCAACCAAACCAACATTTTTTTCGCAACAGTGGCCCTGCTCCCAGCTCTCTATCCAGTACACAAAAGCAATGCCGCGTAGGGCAGTACAATAGTCAGCACTCGGTGCAATGTACACTACGCAATCCAATGAAATATGCAATTCACCCCTATCCAATTCTATGCACACACTATTTAAATATTGCACCCACTTCACACACTTCAGTATCCAAGCAAATAGAAGATGCACTTCAAGCCTACCCTCTTCTATACTGACAGTGGTGCAAAACTGCACTCAGTGCACACACTGCAGAACTGTTCACTCCATTAGCTGCAGCCATGGAGTAAACACTGTATGCAATGCTGACGAACCACACACTGAAGGCAACAATGTCAAACCTAATTGCTACCACCGCACATAGATGGTGGTGCAAGGCCTCCATCCATGCATCGAATGGTCTACGGGCTTAACACATGCAGCACAGCGGAGTACATGCTGTCTTACAATGGGCATTTCATGTGCAATGCACTCCCCTTCTGCAACTGAGCTCCCATCAATCACCATGGAAAGAGGTCTCCACACCAGCTACTGTGCAGTAACAAAACCTGCCTGTGTTCAACACACATGGTAGTCGCCTGTGCAGAAACACGCAAATTGACGCTGTACGCAAGGATACTACAGACACATCAACGTCTTTGTCCATCTATTGACATATCTCAGATGAACCACTTCTCACTCCCCCACCCTTTCTATCCCTTCTTCCCACCACCACATGGGGTAATATATATTTTCCAATTAACTCTGCTTCTGCAATTCCGCTCCCACCAGTCGGCACGGTAAGAGGTCGCAGCACATGCTACTGTGCCGTAACGAAGGCTGCCTGCATTCACCACACATGGTAGTCACCTGTGCAGGGACCAGGGGGTTTGGCGCAGTACACATGGATACTGCATGCACACCACCGTCTTCATCCACCTCATAATCACACATCTCAGATGAACCACTTCTCTCTCCCCCACCCTTTCCATCCCTTCTTCCCACCACCACATGTCGTTTATTATGTTTGTCAGTGCCTTTCGGCGCTGCACTGTCCTCCGATACACCATGGCAGTGTTTCCCAAAAACAGTGACACACAGCACACTTCCCTTCAGCCAAACGCCTGCCGAATCCAATGTTTAGCGACATCACAGTGTACTCCAAGCCAATGAGACGTTTGTCCATGGAGCAAGCAAGGAAATGGGTCAGCGGGGCGTAGCCAGATATCACTATTTTTTTGTGACGTACATTTCAGTCCTTTGCAATGAAAGTAGTGGTCGCATTTCCACCAAACACAAAAGCGTGCTTCCGGAACCAAGCCCCCACTCCTGCCACAAATTTGGTTAAAATCCATCCAGCCGTTCGGGTTTGGCTGTGCACAACGTTTTTGCCCATTCAGTCTATGGAAAATAAACCTCACCAAACTTGCTGGAACAATTCAGAGCAGCACCATATACTTTTTTCTTCAAAGTTTGGTGAGGATTCCTCCAGGGGGTGCAAAGTTATAAGCCACCGAAAAAGTGATCTTCCTATGGGTTTAGCAACTTAACCATAACTGCACGGCCGCTTCCGTGAGCCATGTAATATATATATATATATATATATATATATATATATATATATATATATATATATATATATATATATATATTGCTAAATATATAAAAGGGAAATGTGTGGATATGTGTGCATGTGCATGGTGGGGCATGAAACGCGTAGCCAGTTGTACTCTGGCACAAATATTTGTTCTTTATTAAAAAGCTTCCATAATAGATGACTTTGTTTTTCTGTAATTCTTCATGTATTTCCTGCTGCCTAACAGTGCGACCTTGACACCGCTATGTCTATTTTTTCTCTTCAATCTATGTCGCCAAATTTTTTGTGTCTTTTAAAAGTGCACAAGAAAACAAACAATGGATTTAAAACAAGCCTGAAGAAGCTCGCGAGACGAGTGGAATGCGTGGTGTCATCCACCGGTTGGGTGAGTTTTGTGCTATACCTGGTCTACACTATCATGACGATGCATAATTTGTAATCATGTATGTGATGCACATGTTTAAATGAATTAAAGGAACACTTCTTCTTGTTACACCAAGTCTGGTCTAGTGTGCTTGGGTGTTTGTTACAGTTCCACACAATAGCACCGCACCCCTCATCAAAAAACTAAGCTCAAACTACTCTTCCTTCATCATAGATGGGAACTGCATACAAGTTGCCAAAGAAGTTAAAACATTAGGCATCTACCTTGATTCTACCCTATCATTCTCCAAACAGGTAAACTCCCTAGCTTCCTCGACAGCCTACACATGTAAGCTCATTAGAGCAGGAAAACAATTCCTTTCCCAGCACAGTTGTCTAACATTAGCCAGAGCCCTTATCATCTCTAAACTAGATTATTGTAACGCACTGTACATAGGAGCCACTAAATCTATCATAAACAAAATCCAGATACAGCAAAACAAGGCCCTCCGAGCGGCATTGAACATCCCCAGGAGAGAATACATTACAGTAATAAGAAGGAAACACAAATGGCTCTCCACCCATGAGAAAATCAGACTCAAAACTGCATCTCTCACATACAAATCCCTACACAACAAAGCCCCCCAATATCTTAAGGACAGATTCACCAGAACACACCCCACAAGACAAACCAGACTTGCTTACACCAATCGCTTACAAGTACCACGCTTTAAACTGACCACCATAGGCGGAGCTAGCTTCCCAGTCAAAGCTGCTCAATTGTGGAACGAATTACCCACTACTGCGAGGCTAGAACACTCCTTTTCCAAATTCAGGCAAATTGTAATCAACTGGCTAACGACAGCAACTGCTAATTGAACCCATGATAATGCTCACGCCTGTTTGCTACACAGTATCTGCACCATACGATTGTAAACTTGTATTGTAAACTTGCACCTGTAACTAGTAATGTCTGTAACTGGTAATGTCTGTAACGTGTAACTGTAACCTGTAACTTATGCTCTAAGCTGTACATATTCTTACTTTCTGCGCCCTTATACCCCAGGGTCCGGTGCGCACAATAAATTCTAAACAAACAAACATAGCCTTCCAACACTCTTTGGCTGTTTTGGAATTCTGCTGCTTGTTGAAATATATATGTATATATTCAGTAAAAAAAACATTGTTAAAGGGATGTTATGGTTAAGTTGCGCTACTAAAACCCTATGAAATTCAGTGAAAGAAACGGTGTTAAAGGGACGCTATGGTTCCAAGTAAAACCGGAAAACCCCTGAAATTCGCCAGTTATGGTAAGCTAAGCAACCATAACTCACACCACCAACGTGCACTGCTAAGACTAACAGCCAGGACATCAAAGATGACATCACAAATGTCATTGATGACATCACCAATGACATCACATGCCTGGCTCCCTCTTCTTTCCTTTACTGACATATCTAGGCTAGTAACAGTCAGAAACTAAAAATTCAGTACGATATTTGTAGACTTATACTTCAAATATGTTCACAGTAATTCACTTGGGGTTCACTCACAGCATATGAAACATATACATAGGGAAAACACACACTTGGAAGAGAACAATGCTTTCTATGTTTGAAGATGATGAGTAAGGTTATGAACACTTCTTATTTTTTTGCTGTTTTTTTATTACTGTACTTTCCCTGGATATGCTCATATTTGTAGACATTGCACTCACACTACTTTCCTTAGTGTGCAGTCACATTATGTGATAGTCATACATAGAGTAGTAGTAGCTTTGAAGTAGAGCAATCATTTCTGTGCATGAAGATAATTACTTAGGTATGAAGACTGTGTGGTAATACTGTTGTTTTTTTGTTTACTTCGTTTCCCTTATTCATATTTGTATGTGTTGTTGTCTGTGTTTTGTTTTTCAATAATGCAATTATGTCATAAGTGGGTTTTATTAGGTACTTATTAAATGATTATTAATATTGCATCTGCATACAATATGCCTGTTCGCGGACGGACTTGAACAACCTGAACACTATCCAAAAACTCAGGGGGTATCTTACATTGCTATACCATCCAAAAAATAAACACTAAACGAGTTAAAAAAGCAGCACATAAATACATTACATTCAATAATTAATAAGAAGTGTAACTGTGTATCTAAGACATTAACAGTCCAATTACATAGCATATGCAACATAGTGGAATATACCAATAAGACAATAAATATACCTCCAACAGAATTACCTCACAGAAATTGCACAGCAAAAATCACCAAGACACCTACGCAGCAGTAACGGCAAAACTTAGCAAGAAACTAGTGAGTACACTACATTAACTTTCTGTGTTAGGTACACTAAAACTAATATTTTTTTTAACCCAGAAATGTCTAATACTTTGAAATGGCTGGAAGAAAATGTTCCTCGGGATGAAATGAGTGAAGACAGTGATACTAATGGTAGACACTACACTTCTCTATATAAGCCGATTAATAACCATTACTTTATGTGTACTTAACACATTGTTTTTTAAAAGACCATACGACATTAAAAAGCAATATAGACAGAGAGACATTAGGAAATCCTATGCAGTACTCTGCAGGGGGGAGAACCTTCAAAGTGCTTTCGAGACTGTGGTCAAGGAGCATGAGAAGAACAGCTACCTACCTGAATAAGACCGACCCTACATCTTCCTCTCTCCACCTGCCCTTTCTCATCCCCGTGGTTGGTGTCCTTTCCTTACCCTCCTTTCTCTTCCTTTCCTTGTGTGACATGTTTAAAAAAACAAATAAAATAAAACAACAAAAACCAAAAAATAAAATGGCTCTTTTCAGAGCCGCCTTTCACAGTTCAAAAAGAGAAGTGTCAATGGAATGCGCAGGGCCCTGTGCATTTTTACAAGTCAGCTGACTGTCGGCGGACCTCTAAAATCTTTGCGGTGCTGCTCTGTCACAACCATTGCACTTTTCTCTGGGAGGAAGTGGTGGCTCCGAAAAGAGCCTTTTTGTGGTGTTTTTTGTGTTTTGCAAACTTCAAATGGTCAACACCTACTGCAAAATGGATTGCTTGGTTCCAAAAAAGGTTCCAATGTATTTTGTATATTTCGCAGAAAAATCTAATTGCCGGCATAAGTAAGATGTACTCCATCTTTGCGAACAATGTGTGTACTACGAAACATAATGATTTCATTGTGGAAAGAGGACATACCAACATCTCTCAAAAAGAAACAGACAGCCTTGTTAACATTGCACCTTGCTTTCTCCATTTGTGGACCAAATGAAGAAGAACGCAGCCACATTTGTCTCTGCGCAATACGGGAAAAAATTACTCTGGAGTTTGAATACATGTCCATGACTTTCCCAAGTTTGCAAATTGCAAATTGCAAAGAGATTCCAGAAACATGTACTAAACGGTTCCCTCCACAATGAATAATAATAATGTCTGGATGACACTGTGTCACCAAAGTAGCACAAAGAGGTACCAAATCCAGCCACTTCATTCCACGCACGCCATGCCAATGCACTTCCACATGAGGGAATCCAAGATGTACAGCCACTCTGCAGCAATCTGCATGTACCTCCAACCAATGTATCCATGAATCTCCCAAAATCCAGACAATCTGCTTTCTAAAACACACAGTCATAGATATCTCCTCTCCTCTCAGGAAAAAAGACTTTCTGACAAACCCACTGCTCACACATTACACACAGTAAACCCTATTGAACAATCCCTTGCTGTGCTACGTCTCATTTGCATCCCCCTCAACCTCAAAAATCCTGTATGTAATATGCGCTGTCCGCAGACAACCGCAGTGTCCGTGGACAGATCATAAAATCTGAGTGTGGGAAATTAAAATGTTAATAGTGTGCCCCATTTCCCCTTTGGGGTTGGCTCTGAAAAGGGCCTTTTTTTAAAAAAATGTGCAGATGCTTCAGAAACACCTTTTATTATTATTATTTTTTTATTTTCCACCAAAAATCTTCACATTAGCTTCTCCAAAGCAACCTTTATGTTCCAAAACAGCATGGCATTTCCCACAATGCCAGCATAAAAGCAAACATGCCTCGGTTGATTAAACACTTAGCAATATTTTGCTGAGGACAAAAGACAGAACTATTGTCCCATATTGCCCTAGGCACCAATCCAGAATAAATTACCTTGGCATTTGGAAGTAGTTTCATTACTGCCTGAACCAAGTTTTGTAGATCTTTTAACAAAGTAGGGGCACTGACATAACCCAAATGAAAAGCACCACAGTGCAGGACAACCTCATGTGGGCCGTTAAACCTAGCCATATCTTGGCAAACTTCTACAATTGCCTGCAAATTGAAACCAGGCACAGTGCTCCACACCACCTCCACTCATTTTACATCAAAATTCTTTCCCACATTCCTACATTTTGCATACTGCTCCAAAACATTGACAAACATATCTCCAAGCACCACCACCCTGACTTTCTCCACCTCCTCCATCTTCACTACACACAGCCTCTCTCAATATGAAGCAGAACCTCAACACCTGATTGGTTAATCCTCAAAATACACTCCCATTTCATGCTTGGAAGCCCCGTATGTGGCATGTCCTGTCTGAGAACAGCTGCGCTGTCCATGGAGCATGTAAGTAACACTGGGGCAGCCCTTCTACCCTTTCCACTTCACTCTCTGCACCTTTCCCTCATTGGCTACTGTTAAGCAGTCACACAACCATCCACCAATCACATGGAAGACCTCTACACACAATTCAGCACTTTAGATGTACTGTTGATTACTCCGATTACAATTGTGCTGTGACTGCAAAGCACCTACAGCAAATACTAGTAAACTCTCCAACATTTCTACTTGCAGATTCATGCACATCCACAAGCATGAACACAAAGGACAGGTATCAATATTTTGTGCACAGTACATCATACATGCCAACATTCCGACCCACCTGGGAGGCACATTTCAACCGAAACATTGGGAGACAACATTTGTGTCATAAGAATGCATTGGGCAAAGATGTGAGAACGTGAAAAAGAACAATATTTTTCATGGAAAAATAGGGAGTCTCCAGGGCGGAATTGGGAGGATTGGCATGTATGCTACATGTACATCTCTTGTATGAATGCATATGAACAGAGTTACTGCCACTTCCCCAGTGTAATCTGTAAAACAAGGTTACTGTCATTTCTCCCATCTGCTATGATCAAGTGTCACTTGCAAAGTTGTCTGCTCTCCAAATTTCTATTTACCCATATTATTAACTACAATGTGCAAACTGTTATTTTTCTTCATTTATTCTATCATTTCTGTAACCACTGCACGTATTTAACCACATTTTAACCATGATAGCATTTAATGCATTATAGTGCATAAGATGAACATACATTTTCCTTTCTATACATTGTGCATATTTCACATACATTCTATCATTTCAACTTCCTTTACAAATGACTCTATTAGTAATCAGACACAACACACCCAGCTATCTAACAAAGTGCCATTTCATGTTAAAAGATGGGAGAAATAACAGTATAATTATGGAAAAAAAGCTTTCTAGTGTGTTATAAAATTACATGCAGCCAGGATGAGTACATGCATCTTTATTTATGCACACAGAAAGCCAATACCATTTGAAAGGCTCCCAGCTGAAACAACACCACTGCCTCTACAACTGTTCTTCCAATCTACACAGCTTTCTCATTCCAGCTGGTTGCCCATTCTGTTCTAGATTTCACAACAGCATTCAACTATGCACAGGTGCACTCATATCTATCAAATCATCTACACCTATGTACAGTGTTGTAAAACAAGACATACAACATATCCCCCCTTCCCTTCAATCTGCAACACAAGCACCAGGTCCTTCCTTGCAAACCTTACTTTATTTCAGACTCTCCCATCTCAAGCACCACAGAATCATCCAGTTCTTTAGTAATCACCTACTGAGTAATAAGCTGCTGACCCCATCAAATCCTTCTGATTTATTTCCCGCACCTTCACAAATAGATACACTGCTGTAGTGTCCTAGTACACTTTGCACAGCTCGTGCGATTGCACGAGGGGACGCACGAGAAGGAGGAGAACGAGGACGTTAAGGGATCGAGCTTGGAATGCTCGGTTCAGTGTCAGTTGGAGAAGGAGAGGAGAGAAGAAGAGGTCCAGCTCATGTCCCCTTAATATATAACTATAATACATAAATCTAGCAGTTGTAACGTAAGAATAAACGTAGTGTTTACCACATTTACATTGCCTCCCCATTACTTCAGTGGCGACGAGGAAAATCCACTGTGGCCGTTGAGAGGGATCTCCGGCCACGTAATAGGTAGTAGCGGTTGTTTCCCAACCCGCGATCGCCCACCATCGAGTGCTGCCATCGTCTGCTGACTGCATTGGCGTGCGTGTTTCCGCGGACTGATCCACTGTTTTTAATTTATTCATTTATTCACTGCACTGCTCATGCTACGGACTGCCCTCCTGACGCCCGTCCCATTGGCTGTTTGCCGCATACGCTTCCGTCAAGAGACGTCAATACTGGAAGGAGGCGGGCCCAATATCTGTCAGCATTGTTGTTAACCCCACAAACTCTGCCGAACACAGTGACATGCACACCCACTGTTTCGTCCTACGCCAGAAGAGTGCAACTACATAGAAACTAACGCCAGCAAACTATATCGATCTGTCCTCCTACACGACATTTCCTCACGGAAAAAAAAACGTGTCATAATACAAAGATATTTTTTTCCATACTGGCAATCCTCATGACTCCTGCTACTCTTCCTCCTCGCAGTTTTTATAATGAAAAAGTATAAACCAATACAAAGACTACGCTTTCTACTGGTAATCCTCATAACTCTTGCTACTCTTCCTCCTCGCAGTGTTTTGACCTTCAACTGGTAATCCTCACTGCTCTTCCTCTTCGCAGTGACTCCTACAACTGCCCCGGCACATCCTAACCGCCAGTGGATATTTCTTATAAGCAGCACAGTTACAGAGCAAAATGGCGATGCAAGGGGTACAGCCTCCCCATATGTTTCTACCAGAAGTAGGGGAACCTACGCTTCCATGGAAGCAATGGCTTAAAGCCTTTGAACATTATGCACATGTAGTATGTGGAGCAAATTACAGTATAGAAAGGAAAAAGTCTCTACTTTTACATTGTCTAGGCCCAGACGGTCAAGAGAAATTTGAAGATGTGCCTGATCTTACAGAAGACGAGATAGGGGACATGAACATGTATGAGATTGTCATTGCCAAGCTTAATAAGCACTATGACAAAAAGATGAGCACTATCCTAGAAAGATACAAATTTGGTAAACGGGTTCAAGAGAAAGATGAATCTGTAGAACAATACGTTACTGCTCTGAGGAAAATGGCTCGAAATTGCAAGTTTAATCAGCAACTTGATGAAAGAATCAGGGACCAATTCATGCTTGAATGCAGGAGCAGTAAAGTCAAGGAGAGACTATAGTCCGAAGATGACCCTACACTTGATATAGTGTTAAGACTGGCCAAAGAAGTAGAGCACACAGAGACGTGTGTTTCCACCTTGGAAAACAGAGTGAAGGATATATCAGTAATTCATCGATCAGTGTTGTGCAATCCGATCAAGATGAAGAAATAGGAATAATAAGAGGTGGCAGAAAAAAGAAAATGACGTTACATCAAAATGGGACAACGCCCAACACCAGCAATTTACGGTGCAAAACCTCTGAAAGTGGGGATGCATATAAGAATCAAATGATGGCAAGAAGACCTGACAGAATAGAAGTCAGAAGAGGTAACAGACACGACATGAACAGGATGCCTGTGTTGGGAGCAGAGCGTCAAAACAAAGGCCAGTTTCCCCAGAATGGCAGAGGGAGAACCAGACAAAGAGGGTATTACCGATGTGGTAGTCCAAGTCACTGGGCGAACAACAAAGAGTGTCCCGCTTTTAAAATGATTTGCAGGAGATGGGGGGGTAAAGGACACATAGCCAAATGTTGCAGGAGCAACCCAGGTGAAGAACATGCCTCAAACTGGATTGGAGACGATGACGAAGAGGAGGAATGTGTGTTCATGGTCACTGATGAAGATACACATGTTGAGAGTCCCAGAACAAAAATTGCTGTGAATGGGTTTCCTGTCAATATGATGGTTGACTCAGGAGCAAAGTATACACTCATACCAGAGGAAATGTGGAGAAGATGTGGACCAGAATACCTACATGAAATAGATGTAAAACCTAAAGCTTATGGTGGAACCAGGATAGAATTGATTGGTTGGTTTGTTGCCAGTTTAGAATTTAAAGGCAGACAAGCAAGTGGTCGAATTTATGTTTCAAAGAAAGGAGAGACTGCCTTACTCAGTTGGACCCATCAAAAACTGCTCAGGGTGTGATTAGATCCGAATGCTGATGAAACAGTTTACCAAATTGATGGGACATAAATTGAAGATATTCAGAAAATTAAGAATGAAATATTTAGAGATGATGTAATTGGATGTTTAAAAGGTTTTTCACATCGCATAATACTAAAGTCGGGTTCAAGACCCATAGCCCAGAAACTCAGAAATGTACCATTGGCTTTCAAGATGGAAGTCAAAGAGGAACTAACCAAATTGGAGATGCAGGGCATTATTGAGAAGGTTGATGCGGCAGAATGGGTATCGCCGTTGGTCATAGTAAGGAAAACTACAGGGAAAGTAAGATTGTGTGTTGACATGAGGGAATTGAACAAATGCGTGATTCCCGACAGACACCCGTTACCCAACATACAAGAATTGATATCTACCCTAGGGCCTGCAAAAGTATTCTCCACTTTGGATCTCACGGCAGCATATCACCAAGTCAAGCTACATGAAGACTCAAAGTGTTTAACAGCCTTCATCACGCCAGAAGGACTCTATCAATTTCGTAGGATGCCGTTTGGGTTAATCTTGGCGGCTTCAGTTTTTCAAAGAGTCATGCAGAGGATCCTTGGAGACATGGAAGGAGTAGTGTTTTTTCAAGACGACGTCTTGGTTTATGCAAATGATCAACTCGAGCATGATACAAGGTTGAATAGAGTTCTACAGAAATTACACCAGGCAGGAATGGTGTTGAGTAAAGCCAAATCAAAGATAGACAGAAAGGACATTGAATATTTAGGGCACGTGATATCTGGAGAAGGTATCAAACCAAAGAAGGAGTTGGCAGATTCCATCAAATCTATGAATGTACCAGATAACAAAGAACAACTCAGAACCTTCCTCGGAATGGCAGAATATTACGCTAAATTCATAGAGAACTTTTCAGACCACACAGTTGAGTTGAGAAGCCTATTGAAAATGAACAGGACATTTGTGTGGAATAAGAAGAGTGAGAAGGAATTCTTTTTCATAAAAAAGGCTTTAGCCCAAGCTCCAGCACTTCAAAGTTATGATAGAGGTAGGAAAACGATAATAACAACAGATGCAAGCGAAGTGGGGCTGGGTGCATCTTTATCGCAATATCAAAAAATTGGCAAGAATTAGTGATCGCTTTTGCGTCCAGGCTGCTAAAAGGAGCAGAAAAGAATTATGCTACAATTGAGAAGGAGGCTCTGGCAATTACGTGGGCCACTGAGAAGTTTCGGTCTTTTGTCTGGGGAGTACAATTTGCCATTCACACGGATCACAAACCGTTAGTAGAAGTTTTCAGTACCAAAGGCCTTGATAAAGTATCTAGCAGAATCAGTAGATGGGTCACGAGACTAAAGAGTTTAATTTCAAAATTGTACACATTCCTGGTTCAAGAAATATTACAGCAGATTGTTTGGCCTGTATGATGCTGGAGAACAGGAAACGGTTTGTGTAGTGTCAAGTCAAGCCATATCTGAACAAGAATGGAACGATGGAATGGAGAAAGATGAGGCCTTATTAGAAGTTGTGAAGAACGTCAAGGAAGGAAGGTGGAGGAAAAATTAGATATCTTGCACAGAAGTCAAGGCATTCTGGGATGTACGAGAAGATTTGTATCTGCAAAGCGAATATCTTATGAAAGGAGACAAGACTCTACCATGTCCCCTTTATATATAACTATAATACATAAATCTAGCAGTTGTAACGTAAGAATAAACGTAGTGTTTACCACATTTACATTGCCTCCCCATTACTTCAACTGCATACTTTTCCGTGCAGTTCCTGCCATTTACCCTGTAAAAATAGCAAACAAAGCATATGATTATTTCTTCTATCTCCTAACATCCAAAATAACACTGCCTTACAAAGCCAAGTGTGCACTGTGCGCTAACTATTGTACTCATTTCTGAAGCACATTCAACTAACAGATTCTAAATAAAATATACAGAATGCACATAGGCAAAGAAAAGTGCATGTACATGCTATGCACAGTTATCAGAAAGTACTACTACTGCAAAAACAAAGAAATCCATGTTCCCATTAACAACAGTGCTATTAATACACATATCTACTAACTTCTTTCTTTCACAATTGCAGTGAAGACCACTCTCCTGAAAAGCAGCAGTGTCTGAAGTACGAACGAGAACTCAGAAGAAACCTACTCTTTCCATCCAAAAAAGTAAGTGCAATACTGCCATAATGTTCTAACTGTTACGCAAACACTGTAGAATTCTAGGTATTCTAGAACAAACAATTGTATTAACGTTGCAACATTAGATTCAGTATTAGTGCTTCCCCTCACCTGCTTCATACTTTCTATTGCAATATGAACACCAGTATATTAACACACAAATAGAAGATTAGCCTCCCCAACCTGATGTAGCAGCCCATTGCACAATCACACACCAATACATACAATCTTACCATTATACTTAGACACTCATGCACAAAGCCCACATACACTGCACAAAATCCCACCCCACACTTTCTTTTTTTCTCCAACAGACCCCAAAGAATGCCTACCAAAAAGCAACTCTGTAAAAAGCAACGCAAAAGTAAACAAAATCAAATTAAAACTCTCCAAAATAAGCATCCACCTCTAGCAGAATTTGTACAAAAAGTTCAAACAAAACAGCTAATATAGTCATTAGGCGAAACAAAACAATCTTCCAGTATAGAAACTTTGCCTCCTATTTGAAAATATAAAAGAAAACAGAAAGTGATTAACAAGACTGTAGCTACCACTAGTGCTAACACTGCACCTATAAATCTTGATGTAGCGGCAAGTAATCATAATGAAAAGAAAATATTTTACAAAAAATGTTCCGTCACAGAGTCCTTCAGAACCTTATAAAAACAGGAGAGAAAACACCACAACCCTTAAAACCTACTGTAGAAAATTAATCCTAGAAGCTCTTATAGACAGTGCGATCCTTCTCAAAAGGAAATTATTTATTTTAGTTTTAAACAGAATGAAACCACTACCAAAACTAAGTACTAAACTACAAAAAAGACTTCTCAATAAACGGAATATCAACAAAGATAACTTCACAAACATCTGTGGAAGTGAATGGAGTCACACCACGAGCACAGATCCATATTTCAATGGAGAAGCATACAAACTAAAGCAAATAAACCCAATTGCCATGCATAGCAGTGGACGAGGGTATGAAAAACATAATAATACCATTATGGAACAAGAAACAGAAAAAATATCCCAAGAAAACTTAGTATCACCTGTCCATTCCATTGAACCAATACATCCAGTCTACAAATGGCTGTGCACATCAATGTGTAACATTGCCAAACAATCTTTCAAATCTTTACACCAGTTCCTCAATCAGTATGTGAAAAGCAAAGACAAATTCAAAATTAAAATACTACAAAATATGGACCCCTCTCCAGTGCGCAAATACACAGGACTACAAGGACATTCATTAGCCTGCATTTCAGGACTAATTTGCAAAAACGCCTTCCACCATATCAAAATGATATCAACAAATCATTCAACTATAAGACATCTGGTCCATAAACTGTACTATGCAAAAGTCCTGCTTTAGCACCAGCCAATTTAAATAACAATCTTCTACATGGTACAGCCAAACAACTACTCAAAGAAATAGAGCATATCCAGAGAAAATATTTTGGAATTGAAAGCCACTTACAAAATGCAATACATTTCCAACAGACTACCAACAACTGTACAGATGGCAACCTTCTATTACACACATACAAAAAAGAAATACTAAAGTTTAAAAGTACATCTGCCGAAGTACCCAAACATTTGTCTGTATGTTGCTGCGGGACTTTTTATAAAAATAGCACAAAAACTGTAGACATAACCTACAAAATAGAAGACAATGAAGATTCCAAATGGTTCCAATTAGCTCTCTATCTTATAGCAGAAAACAAATATGAAATTACTGAACCCTTAATACTTTGCAGTTACTGCACTGCAAAACTTGACAACAACCAAACACCTTCACGTGCTATCACAAATAACTTGGAATTATTCCCACTACCAAAACCCCTGCAACAACTAAATTTATATGAGAGCATCATAATTGAAACAGTGCACCCATGTCAAGCAATAATATGCCTTCAATCAAAAACAGCAAAACTACCTCCCTCTGAATTAGTCAAAGGCATTTGTGACAAAGTAGTTTATTTGCCATTAGAACTCAAAGAAAATGTACACACTCTGGGAGTGCAATGTCCAATAGATCAATCTTTAATTATCTTAGTAAATGGCATACCTACAAAAGACAAAAGAATTGGCAACAACTCGTGGACTTACATAGTTAGACAAGCCCTGCAATATCTAAAAGACAACAATGAATACTACAGAGAGATTAATATTGAAGAAAACCTGAGGGAAACCACTGAAATAATGAAACTTCTAGATCCTGCTACAGAATCCAATATTTTAGACCATTATACAATTCACCCATTACACTCTAAAGACACCATAGATGATGCACTGCAAACATACCAAATGCGACAAGCCAAAGGATCTCCAATCAGCATATGGGAAAAAGTATAGACGCATGTACCTTTCCTCTGCTCTTTCCTACTGGAAAAGGAGGAAGGTACGATGATAGACCCACACAAATAACA
Organism: Ambystoma mexicanum; assembly: GCF_040938575.1. Classification (NCBI taxonomy): domain Eukaryota; kingdom Metazoa; phylum Chordata; class Amphibia; order Caudata; family Ambystomatidae; genus Ambystoma; species Ambystoma mexicanum. Next base: position 653,619,714 of record NC_090933.1, on the reverse strand, counting down.
GCATCATAATACCGCTCTTTATGAATGTATTCTGAAAACCCCAGATTCCGACAAAACGTGGAATACATATTCCACCTTCTCTTTGAAAGTGAACTGGCAACTCTATGCTACGGCAATTGCTCTTTTCATTTTCTACCTGCAATCACACGAGTAAGCTACTTCTAAAATGGCCACCACCCCGAGCTCTACCTCTGCCTGATCCTTACCCCACCATGTGCCTGGCCTCTCTTTGCCCGGATTGGCTGCCACACATAATTTCAGCAACTAGCCAAAGCGGGCAGGCTATCAGCCGGCCTATGAAGTAATGCCTAGGAAAGAAGGCCTCCTACTGACAGAGCTCATAGAGCGCTACAGGCGCTAGGAGCCGGCATGCTGCCTGTATGAACTGTGCCTCCTAAGACATTAAGGCGAGACAGCTTCATGCCCCCCCTCCATCCAGAACATAACAAGGACTATCACGCAAGTCCTCTACAGACTGTGGCAACTATGAGCATCGCATAGCTCTCTGTAGGTAGATACACTTTGCCGATCTAGTTCCAAGTTAGCACACACCCTCTGTGCACTTGCTTATTCACAATGTTACGGGAGAGCACCTGTTCCCCTACAATATCAAACTCTATTAGCCCATGATTAACAGTGACAAGCTATAATGTGCAGACTATAATATGATTGCCTAATTACACGTACTTTATTCACAACTACTAACAGTGATTACTGGCAATCGCACCGCAAATGCATATGAGTCGCTAATGGGGCCAGGATATTAAACCCTTTACTCTCCATCACTGCTGAACTGTAGCTGGCCTCATGTCACTGCCCATGAAATTCAATGTCTAATGACTAATGCACCTGCTTAGTTAGATCTGCATGTCTAGCGATTCAGCCTATTTAGCACTGCCCTAACTGAACTGCAGCTAGCCGCATCGCATTGCCCATGAAATGCAATGTCTAATGACTAATGTACCTGCTTAGCTCTGCCTAACGATTTAGCCTACTGCCAGAGACACTCACATTTCTTGACTCTATAATGTCTATTATCCTCCTCTACCTAACTGTTCTCTGGTTAATAATGCCACTAACAAGCCTGGAAAATGTGTTTACAAAAATGTTGAACTGTAAGACCAAATTGCCTGTGACCACCATAGATATGGAACAGCCACCAGGAAAGGCACCTAGTCTTATCTCCTTTATACCATGTGACCTTATACATGGGAATTCAAATGTATGCTCCATATTGGCAAAAATATACAAATTACCCGCTAGGTACCAGACTGCAAATGTCCATTAAAGTATTCATCGTGTGGACTCCACCAAACAAAACAACCCTTTACCTAGTGCCACCACTAACTACAATCATAAAACAAACAAACCTCATAAATGTTGAACTAATCAAGCTAAACATACTAGCCCTGCCCCACTTACGCTACCGACATCAAACAGCTCTATTCTTAAAGGAGCACTTATTAATGCCAGGTCATTAATAGCCCATGCCACAGAAATTAACGACATATTACAAACAGGCAACCACGACTATCACCAAAACGTGGCTACACCAAGTGGCTAGCCCTCGCCTGATGCTCCCTGTGTGCACCAATTACACTATCTTTAGAGAAGACAGAACTAACTCCCGTGGAGGAGGTACAGCGATCATAGTCCTAACATCCAACTCACAAACTATTACTATACACTATACACCTTATCTACAGGCCACCAGGACCCATTGGCTCCTTCGAAGAGGACATCTATACTATCCTCTCAGATAACCTAGAAAACTCATCACAAACCCTTCTACTTGGTGACTTGAACTTGGGATTCAATGAAAACAAAGATGTATAAAGTACTAACATAGCTAATGTCCTCTCAGAGCTCAGATTCACCCAAAAAGTGACACAGCCCACCCACGGGAAAGGCCGGACCCTTGATTGGGTGGCCGACGATAATTGCAACACAACCATCACCGCCATTAGTCCACAAGCATGGACAGACTATGCTCTTATAGCCTTCTGTATAGACGTTAAAATCCTTTCACCCCATAAGAACATTCTAGCACCCCCTATGTTAACAAAGAATAAAAAAAACATAACAGACAGGTTATTACCATTAATCCTCCCCACCTTCAACACGCTGCCTGACACACTAGATCCATCCACCCTAGTTAACTAATTCAACACAGTCATGGCCAATGCCTTGGACACTATTGCCACATTAAAAATGCAAAACAGTAAACCGAGAGCACACCTAAACGCCTGGTTTACCCCTTACCTAAAATCACTAAGGAAAGAAAAGCGTGTGAATTCTCTTGGAGACTAGTACCATCAGAGGCTAATAAAGCCACTCTTATCAATACCTTTACAAAATACAAACATGAAATTCGGCGAGCAAAAAAGGAAAGCTTTGACAACAGAATATTGCAAGCCAAATCAGGCACTAAGGAGCTCTTCACTATACTAAAGGAACTGGAGACCCCTATCCGGTACCTGACAACTGTGTCAAAAATAAAACATGGTGCTCTAACATTCAGAAGGCCCTTTGTGACAAAATTGTGACACTTCAAGTCAAAATTGATAAGAAAAAACGGAACACACCTCCAACAACTACCCAAGTTGAAAATCACACGCTACTGCTAAACCAGAACTACGATTCAACTTCACCAAAGTCTCCATACTGGAGGTTGAAAAAATAATTTTATCACTCAACCCCTCAAACTGTCAAGATGATAACTGCCCTGCACAAATAATAAAAGATGCTGCAAGAGATTTAACGCCATTTATCTCTAAACTCATTAATGCTTCATTTTCCTCAGGCATTATATCGAATAACCTCAAGGAATCTTGGGTCCTCCCTCTCATTAAGAAGCAATCACTGGATCCAGCTATGACTACAAATTATAGGCCCATCACCACAGTGCCATTCCTACTAAAAAATACTAGATAGGGTGGCCTACATACAGATATAAAATTTCCGGAGCTGCACCAACTCTTGGACAACCGGCAATCAGGTCTCAGACCACAGCACAGGACGGAAACATTACTCATTGATCTTAAGGCCCAGGTCGATGAGCTTAGAGACCAAGAGAAAACTGCCTGGCTTCTCCTTCTTGATCTCTCAGCAGTGTTTGACCTGGTGGATCACAAAGTGCTCTGCAACCACTTAGAATCTGCAGCGCACATCTCGCACCAGGCCATAACATGGATTCAATCATTTTTAACATTTTTAAGTGAAAGAACTATGAGGGTCTTCTCTACCCCAGCAGCTGCAGACCCCGCTCCCATTACATGCGTCGTACCCCGGGGTTCTTGTGTTTCCCCTACCATGTATAACATTTTTACTAAGCCACTGTTTGATGATCTGGACCTTCTAGGTGTCACCTACACTAAATATGCAAATGACAGACAGATTCTCATCCCACTTTCCGGGGATTACAAGCAGGATTTGGCCTTGGTGAATAAGATATCCATCATCATCCAGGCATAGATGGCACTTCACGATCTATGCCTGAATGATGACAAAACGGAACTCATCATAGTGGGGACTACACCTAACATTAAGAAACTCAGCCAAGACTACTCATCCTTTGTCATAGATGGCCATTCCATTAAAGTTGCCAAGGAGGTAAAAACATTAGGTATTTACCTCGACTCCAGCCTTACCTTGGCTAAACAGGTGAACGCTATGGCCTCATCCACAGCTTACATGTGTAAATTGATTATATCAACTAAACCATATCTCTCTAAAATCAGTTGCACCACTTTGGCAAGAGCACTTGTGCTTTTCAAACTGGATTATTGTAACGCACTCTATCAGGGATCTAAAAAAAATCACTCAGAAAATTCAGATTTTGCAAAATAATGCCCTTAGAGCAGCACTAGGAATCTCTAAAAGAGAACATATATCAACAATTAGAAGACAATCCAACTGGCTCTCCACCACTGACAAAATTAAACTTAAAACTGCATCCCTAACCTTTAAATGCCTCAATAACCTAGCACCGAGATACCTGACAGAGGATCAAAAGAAGAGTCATATCCCGACCTACTAGAGCAGTCTACACAAATCACCTCTTAGTTCCTCACTTCAAAATGTCCACAACTGAAGGGAATAGCTTCCCTGTCAAAGCGGCCCAACTATGGAATTCCCTCCCACCAACCGTAAGGACTGACCAATCTTAATCACTCTTTAGATCAAATACCATCGAATGGCTTAAAGGAAACAATCACTAATCCTAGCACTACCAGATATTGACTTAGTAACCAAATTGGACATGGCCCCACCACAGTGAACCTACATTTGTAAATGCATATGTGCCACATGCTATATTTGTACTTATCTGTAATGTATCTTTGTAACCATGTAACTTTGTAACCTGTAAGCATAAAGTATTCTTGTTTTCGTGCCCTGATACCTTCTGGTCTGGTGCGTGCTATAAAGAAAGAAAGAAAGAAAGAAAGAAAGAAAGAAAGAAAGAAAGAAAGAAAGAAAGAAAGAAACAAACAAACAAACACAGTTGCACACACACTGAAATCAGGTACCCATTTTCAAAATACGTTAGCTATGGAATTACTACAAAAAGTGCAAGAAAAAGATGACATTTTACAGTCAAACATTACAAATCATGCGTGGTACAAAAGAATACTGATTACGACGTCACGGAGATGTACGCTGTAGGATAAGAAACCTTGGACCACTCACTTGGTATGTGACATAAATTTTTGCAGAACATGCATGGGAAGATTTACACGATTTCCAACGCATAGCAAACAAAAACAAAACAAACATAGATATAAAAACACCAGGAGAACTCTGCTCTCTAGATCCTGTGAATGTATCAAGATCGCTTCATTGCTATGTTACACTCATTTGTAATAAAAATGTTCCTCCCCTCAGAGAAGTGCAACACTTCTTTTGGAGAAAAGAATACCAAGCTAGAAGAGCACCACACATCCACATGCTCTGGTGGATTAAAGATGCTCCTAAATTTGGTCAGGATAGTGATGCCACTGTTTTGCAGTTCATCCAAAAATATGTCACTTGTGAAATCCCTTCACAAACAACACATAGTGACCCTCATGCACACATTTAACAATTTGAAAGACACAAATGTGGGAAATATTGTTATTGCAAATATAAAAACAAAGGGAAATACTACACCAAATGCCACTTTGGTTTCCCTAGACCAGTTTCAACAACAGGTCAAGTAAACATCTTCATGTCTTCAGTTAGACATAGTGTCAAAGTTAAATCACCTAAGAACACATATTACATAAAAAGAACAGAAGAATCAAAATACATCAATGATTACAATGCAATCATTGCTCTCCTATGGAATGCAAACATAGATGTGGAGTACATTGCAAACAATTCCACTGCAGATGCATGCTATGTCACAGCCTACTTAACCAAAGCAGAGAAAACAGAGCTTCAGGACCTCTGGGATGACATATCATCTGACAAAACACTTTCACAGAAATTGTACAGCTTAGGCACAAAAATGCTCTCTCATAGAGAATGTGGCTGCTATGAAGCTGCAGACCGTTTAACCGGTACTGCCTTGTATGGAACATCTGACAATATAGTATGGCTAAGTCTTGGTCCTGCTAAATCTAGAATAAAAGTTTTCAAATCATATGAGGACATAGAAACAATAGCCAAAAATGATCCCAACAGCCAAGACATCTTGAAAAACTATTTACTGGACGCATACTACCCAAACAGGTGTACCACTTTGGAAACCATGTGTCTCTACCACATAGCCCAAAACTTCACATACAAAAATAAAATTAAATCAGATGAAAAGAAAGGTAGATACAGAGTAGCAAATTGTGTAGGCAGCTTAGTGAAACTTACCAAACACAGCTTAATTAATCATATCAAATTGTCATTAAAAACTCCTCAACATAAAGAACTCTATTACATGTCCCTGCTACAACTTTCTAAACCATGGAGAAAAGAAGAAAAGTTACTGGATATGTATGACTCCTATGAACATGCTTTCAAAGCAAATGAAATCACTATAACAGGCGTAAACATTACACAGTACCAAAAAATGTTGCACAATGAACAGTAACAGGAGAAAGAACTCTAGGCTCAACTAGATGTGGACACTCCTGACAGTAGTCTACCTCCTGTAACAGGATGCCAAGAACCACTTGGACAGCCACTAATAGCAAATAAGGCAGAATTGGCCATGACAGAAGTAGAAAACACCATGTGTCAGTATGAGCAATCTACAGAAGACTTTGCTGTATTGAAATCACAACTAAACACTGAGCATCATAGCATTTTCCAAGAAGTAACAAAACAGATTGAACATGGTGTGCAACATGAAAAAACAACTGTACCTGCCAAGATTACAAACCTATACTGCTATACGTGAGTGGTCAAGCTGGTTCAGGCAAAACATTCTTAATCAAAATCATCAGCAAGTTCCTCCAACAATTGACAAACAACAAACTGTCAGCTGTTGTAACTGCCCCCACAGGTTTAGCTGCCTACAACATAGCCGGTGTCACTTTACACCGATTACTACTCCTTCCAGTAGAACACCAAAACAAATTAGACTATTACAAACTTTCTCCAGAAGCTGCAATGGAACTACGCAGAGTTTTCAAACAAATGAAAATGCTGCTACAAGAGGTCCTCAAAAAAGACTACGAAGAGCTCTTTAGAGGAAAACACATTATTGTTTTTGGAGATCTTCTTCAATTAACACCAGTGAAAGCTGAACCTATTTTTAAAACCTTAGGGCACAAACCGTGCCGTAAAACTCTTGGCAGCATAAGAAATTTCAACCTTTGGCAACATTTCCAAAACAGAGAATTAACTGAAAATATGCGGCAGTCTGCAGACCTGACATACGCCAACATTTTAAAAAGTATTAGAGTTGGTGTACTATCTCAAGAAGCACACACTATATTAAAAACCAGGCACATCCATGGACTCTATGGCCATAACTCATGTGCTACTGATGTCATCGAACAATTAGCACATAAAAATGTCAATTGTATGTCCTTGATGCCAACTCTTGCAAACTGTTCAAAATGTAATGAAACAATGTTAAAAAAAAGAAATGCAACCAATAGTTCAAATTGCTTCCACAGACAAACTGGACATACATGGTATGACACTACCCATGTGTCAACAAGCCACAACAAGGCTAAACACCTTGGAAACCTACAATGCTGGTTTGGAGAAAATATTAAATTTATCTTTAAACTGTAGAGTAATGCTTAAACATGACCTTGACGTAGACCAAGGACTAGTTAATGGAGCACTTGGTACAGGTGTTGGCTTTCAAAATTCCCATGTGCCAACAATATTCAATTTGCCAATATTCTCTTTGACAAAATATCTGAAGTTAAAAGGTTAGGACGCTCAACTGCCCGCTTCCTTCTTTTCAAAGACATGTATGTACGCAGAGAATAATTTTCTCTAACTCTAGCATACGCAGTGACCATTCACAAATCACAAGGACTTACCCTAGATAAAGCATTGAGAGGTATTGGTAGCACAGTCTTTTAAGAAGGCATGAGCTATGTAGCACTATCACACTTATGTACACTTGACAGACTATTTCTAATCAACTTTGATGCAAGTAAAGTAAATGCTGATATTTCTTGCATTCTAGAATACAATAGACTCCGTTCACTCTACACCCCATTTAAAAATCTATCCTTTTGATCAAAAAGCAAAACATTGTAAAAGAAAACTACTTCAGACTCAATCTATGTAGGATCTCACAGCAATTCCTCCAAAGAAAGTAAAAGAAGGAAATCTACTGCTCAAAGTAACTCAACTACCTCTTCAAAGAAGCAACGCACACTCCCAACAAATGACTTGGACACTGAACTGTTAGGCCCATTCATATTTTCAAATACAACTGGTGTAAATTGCTACGCAAATTTAGCAATAAATATTCTATTCCAATTGCCACCAATTATTGACAACATTTACTTACACGGTACAGACCAATTGAGTTTGCAAATGTTAGTCATTCATAGAAATGCAACCAACAATCCTGACAACACTTACAGTGTTTCTGGAATAAGGCAGGAATTGGACTACTGTGCTGGAATGGTCAAATTTATTAGAAACTCACAAGAAGATCCACAATAATTTCTAATGTAATTGCTACAAGTACTAGAAAACAAAAACATACCTATAAATGAAATCTTCCAGATTTCATACATGTGGAAACATACATGCACTCTTTGCCGACATATAGTACAAGAAGAATTCCTAATGAACGCTTCCTGTATGTATCCATACGTAACTGTGAATCCATTCCATTTCAGCACGTTGTACAAAATGCAAACCATGACAGATTATGTACTACCTGCAGTTCTGATAATCGTTCCACCTCACAAATACAGGAACATAGTAAATACATAATAGTAATGCGTTTACATTATAATGCACATGTTACCAAAAACAACTGCAAGCTGACTGGATTCACACATGGTCAAGTACCACTTTGTAAGAAAACCTTCACAACAATAGGTATAATCTACCACACAGGAGCCACAACCAATGCAGGTCACTACCCTGCATATATAAAAGAAAATTGTGGATGGTTTGAATGTAATGAGAGTACCATTACTCTAAAGCAGAGATTACCAGCAAATCTTCTAAACGCTTACTTAATATTCTTAAAACCAAAATTTAATAACTAATCTGTGTATGAACATAAACAAAACTTGAACTTCAAAACTATGACCAGTTAGAATACTCCAACAGGTATCTAACTGCCCCAAGAATCTGCAACAAAGAAAGAGATAAATTAATACCACTCAAATTAAACAAGAAACAAACAGTTAGAATACACTAACAGGTATCTAAATGTCCCAAAAATCTGTAACAAGCCAACAGATAGATGAAAACCACTAAAATGTAAAAAGAACTAAACAAATAGAATACACCATTTGCTATCTAATTGCAACAATACTACCACCACTTCCAAATGAAAAACCATACACCTATTCAATTCATCCTATTGAAATCAATGAAAGAAATATATTATACCACAACGTAGAAAGTTTTTTTTAATCCAGCATGGATTTCTTTCCCACAGACCCAATGATTTAATCAACAAACACAGGAATTTAGCAAACTGCACAGTACACTGGTTTGAACTATAGTACTTCTAAAGTACTAACTATGAGTGTTGCCAAAATACAGAAATGCCTGCTACTCAATGCAATACTCATTATAAACTACCTATACTAACATGTGATTGTTTCTTTTATTTCAGTGACTGAAAAAAATGTGTGCTCCAACTACCCATGTCATGAAAAAACTGCATACAACCACAAACAGTCAAACAGTAAGGCCCTCATTACGACCCTGGCGCAAAGCGAAAAACGATGGCGGTAAACGATTACCGCCATCGTCTTCCGCTAGGGCCGATTACGACCCGTGACCGTAAACTACGATGTCATTAGCGGCATCGTAGCTAACGCTGCCGCTGACTGCGCCAAGGGCGCGCGCACGCGAACATCCACACCGTACTTAGCGCCATGGCGGAAAGGTACGCGAATGCCGACCCAAGCGGACATGCCCCTAACGCCATCACCCAGCCCGTTAAGTACGTTACCGCCATGGTGCTATCATCGCGAACCAACCGTAAAGGGCCATGTAAAGTGAATGCAGCTGCCACAGGTGCACAGAAACAGCACAGGTGAAGGCAATACAGACTCAGGAAGTACAAAAAGAGCACACCCCACCCCTTCCCACACCCAGTCACACTCCACAATGATACCAATAGGACTAGCAATGTTGGGGCTGGAGGACCTGATAGCAATGCGAGTGCTACAACAGCAACTACAACAACAACAACAACAACAACAACAGGCTGCACAGAGGAGACGCAGGAGGAGAAGGAGGGCAAGGCAGGCCCAGCAAGCCCCACCAGCACAGCCAGTGCCACCACGCAGGCAGCCCCCAATCCCACGCATCAGAGCCAGCCCATTCAACCTCACCGCTGAGCAGATCCACACCCTGTACCGACTGGACCGGGACACCATCACCACCATTGTGGACATGATACACAACGACATCGTCAGCATGATTGAAACACCCACTGCCACCCCCCCCTACTGAAGGTAGTGTCCGTGCTCCACTTCCTGGCCACAGGCACCTACCAGCACTCAGTGGGGCACTTGCATGGCATATCACAACCATTATTCTCGCGTACACTGATGCAAGTGCTCGATGCCCTCCTCAAGCACACAGATGACCACATCTCATTACCACGGTCTGCCCAGGAGATTGCCAACACCAAAGTGGGTTTCCATGCACTGGCCGGCATACCTGGTTGCATTGGTGCCATTGACTGCACCCATGTTGAATTGGTGGTCCCACATGCCATGGAGGTACCGTACCGCAACCGTAAACATTTCCACTCAATCAACGTGCAAATGGTCTGTGACTCCAACAGGATCATCACACATTGTTGTGCCAGATTCCCCGGATCAACCCATGATTCTATGGTCCTTCGGAACTCCACAATACCACGCTACATGGAGCGACATGCAGGCCCAAGATCCTACCTACTCGGTGAGTCTAATGTCATGAGCATGGAAATGCAAAGTGGGTGTTGAATGACGTACCAATGCATATTTCATCTGGCAGATACAGGGGCGTGATGCATACGTCACATGGGTGCAACTAGCAGTAGCCAGATCATTCCCTGGGGCAGCACTGACGTCAACAGAGTAGTGTACACATCATGCCTGACCTAATCATCCCAACATGTGAATGAAAGTGCATCCCAAAAACGACACAACCATCTGCAAGTGCATTGTGCAAATTGTGACCGCATTGACCCTAAAGAAAACCACCAACATGCACGTCACCATGCACCAACTACTGAAAGGCCTGTCCCCCACAACTGCGCACAAAGGAGGCACATGACAGACAGGAACATCAATGCACCACTACAAGACCCACAAACTGTCCCCATTGACACCAGTAATGCTCACTGGGGTCATAATGAGCCAGACATCAATGTTGCTATCATGTGAGCTTCAAGCTCACAGGACACGTGCAAGGTCACATGAATGACGGCCTGAACGGACACAGTGGATGGCCACTCACAAGGCAATCGTCCCCCCTGCATTGTGTTTTTGCATGCAAAACAGTACATGAGAGCCATGAACACATACTGGTTGCACAGTGTAAATCCATAACCACAACTCCAATTGGTGCACAGTAACAGTCAGAATCAAGGCATGGTTGTGCGTCATGTTCACATATCAATCTCGTTCCTGACACATTATTTTCTCACATTTTACAGGTGATGCGGGCTATCCCCTGAAGAGGTGGCTCCTCACACCAGTGCGGAACCCATCGAACCTGCATGAGGAGGACTACAACCATGCCCATGCACGTACCCGTGTGGTGATAGAGCATGTTTTTGGCCTACTGAAGGCACGTTTCTGCTGCCTCAGCAGGTCTGGCGGGGCACTCCTGTACCGCCATGAGAAGGTTGCAAAGATCGTCATGGCATGTGTCATGCTACACAATATGTGCATCAGACGAAACGTGCCTCTGCCCCCTGACGCAGAACCACAACCACCTGATGATGGGGATGATGATGATGGGGATGGGGCAGCACCTCAGGGAGGCAGCGATGCACAGGAGGGGCATATAATGCGTCAGAATGTCATTGACCGATACTTCTAGCACACACAGCGAGTGTGTAAAATATGGATGGCACTTGGGGCACTGTGTGTGTCTGGTATGTCAACACTGTGGACTGTAAAACAATAAAGCACACATACGCAATGAGCAATGTCCACACATTTCGTTTGTGAGAAAAGAAAAAGTGTATTGTTCTTCTGAATAGGTATAACAGAACCCCTCCCCCTCCCCCCTGAACACTCCAACACACCCAATTCCCCCCTCCCCCTGAACACTCCAACACACCCAATTCCCCCCTCCTCCTCCCCCCTGAACACTCCAACACACCCAATTCCCCCCTCCCCCTCCCCCCTGAACACTCCAACACACCCAATTCCCCCCTCCCCCTCCCCCCTGAACACCCTGCAAACATGTGACAGAGCCCGTGGTGAAGTGTGTATAGTTTAGCACACTATTGACTGCCCCCTCTCCCGGAACCTGGGGCCCCCCTGCCTGTGCTCCTCAGGGTCCTGGATGACCTGCGGACGGGAGAGGCTTGTGCTGAACTTGCAGCTGAGGATGTACCGGGCCGCTCAGTACGCCATGTGTCCACAATTGTCTGGATGAGCTGGCTCATCATCTGCCGCACTGCAGCAAGTTCGGTGCATATGTCCCTGCTGGCAGTTTGGATGGCAGCCCTGATGCCATCAGCACTCCTCTCCATGGCTGCACTGGCACTTCCACATTCTGCAACATGCTGCGTGAGGAGTGTGCCCAGTGCTTCCTGCCTGTTGGCAATCTGCTCCAGCGAATTCTGGCCCAATGGAGGGTGCTAATGGGGTACCAATGGGACTACTCCCATCTTCCACAACTCCCACTGGGCTTGGAGTTGCTGGCCATGAATTAGCTGGCGATGGGCCCTGGGTGTCATCTCCATGATGGCTGATTGGGGATAGGTGTGGTGAGTGCAGTTGCGTGTTGTGGTCAAGTCCAGTGTCATCCTCCACATCACTGTCGGAGCAGGCAGCGATGGCTGCAGTCTCCCCAACAGTACTGCTCCCTGCTGACACATTGCCCTCAGTGGGCAACAGTGGGTGTTGTTGGGCTGCAGGCGCTGTCACGACCCCTTCCTCGGGGGACTTTGCTGCCCTGGCCTCTTCAGCCTGGCGTGGTTTCTGCCTGGGTCCAGCAGAGGTGGATGCATGGTTCCCTTCTCCCACTTTCCTGGCCTTCTTGGCTGGGGTGCTGGTGCTGTCGTCCCTGGCAGTGTCCGATTGCGAGCCTGTGGTGGAGCAGAGGATGGTGACTGTTATTGATGGTTCAGCGGACATTGAGCAGGCATTGTGAAGAGTGTAATGGATAGATGGTGGAGTTAGTAGCCTGTGCCTCCCTTTAGATTCGGTTTTGCATGCAGGTGTGTGTCTGCCTACTGTACAGTGTACATGCTGCATGTGCGCAGGGTGTGGCTCATCTGCTGATGTGTTGCGTCTGCCACATTGTGATTGTCACGTGCAAGTGTATCAGGGTGTCTTGCAAGGCTGGATATGAGGCACCTACCTGTGTCTCCAGATGTCGGGGCCCCTCTCTCCATCTCGCCGACACCTTCGATGCACTCAATGCCAATCAGAGAGGCACATGTCTCCTCCCATGGCTGCATCTTCAGTGGGGAGTCTGCTCCCCCGCCAGTTCCCAGGGCCAGGTTACGGTTGGCAGACATAATGCCCCGGACCCTGATCCGCAGGTCGTCCCATCTCTTGCGGCACTGTTTGGAGGTGCGTGGGGTGGTTCCAACAGCACTGACACGTTGTGCCACAAGTTCCCACACCTCCTTTTTGCGGCCTATGGCTGTCCGGGTCATCTCAGTGGAGAAGACAACATCGGCCTTCTCCTGGAGCGTGTCTGCAAGCATTTGCAGTTCCTCACGACTGAAGCGCTCCTGCCACTGCCTGTCACATGCCTTCTTGACAACTTTCGGCATGGTTGGCTGAGGAAATGGGTGGGTTATGGGAATGTCAGGGTTTGAGGGTTGGTTGTGGTGTGGTTGGGTAGGATGGCAATGGATTGTGTTTTTTAAGATGGCCGCTGTGCTGTTTCCCGTTCCGCCGCAATTACGCTATTTCCGGTTCCGCCTAATTGCGGTCACCGCTAATTATGGTGACCGCTGACTACGGTCGGCGCAATGATGGGTGGCGGTAGGTCACCCTGCGCTGTTAACGAGGCCGATAAGGGCTGTTTACGGCATGGCGTAGTTTACGTTACCGCCATGGCGTAATGCTCGTGCGCGATGGGTCGTAATATGGCGCTCTTATCGCCATCGGACCATGGCGTTAACGCTCATTACGCCATGGCGGTAATTTCGATCACTTACCACCTGAGTCGTAATGAGGCCCTAAGTGTGTAATGATTGGACTCACAAACACCACAGCATAACACACCCATTCAAGCAAACATCTGACCATAAACCACAATCCAAAATGTTTGCTTCCATGGGTATCTTATGCTGCAGCGCTTCTTGCCAAACACTACAATCTTGACTGCATGGCCTGGCCAAAACTCTTCATACAGCCTCAACAAAGGAAACAGTAAGTATATAATAATAAAACTCACAAACACTGCAACATAACACAGCCATGCAAACGAACACCTCACCAATAAATTTAACCAAAAATGCCTAGAGTCTTCAATACCAACAAACTGAGCACAATCCAACAAACAAACACACATCATCTCACTATCCTATAAACATTATTACACTACTACCAATCAGTACTCACATTTCTGAAAACATATCCCCTAAGCCACAATCAAAATGTTTGGTAACATTGTAGAGTTATGCTGCAGTGGTTGGCCATGCACCCAAGACTCAAGGCCCTGGCCACAACCACCGCAGAATAACACACCCATAGAAACAAACCTACCAAATGACCACAACCCAAAAACATAATAGATCCACCTCAAAACTATGCACTTTAATTAACATTCTAAAAAATAATTACAACCAAGATACAAACTCTTCAATACATACCCTCTTCACCCAATGCTCTTCTAACGACCCAAAACCAACATCATACAGTAGTGCGCCCAGTGTTTAGTATGTTCATGGACAACCGCAGTGACCGCGGACACCACAAACATATCACTGCCTTCTCCCACCTAAAAAAATACAGCATTTGACCCATCTCTTACTCCCCCACCCTCTCCAAGCACTCATACGCACCAACACACTCCCCAAAATTGGATGTATGCTCACTTCCAGCGCATGTCCACGCATCCAATATGGCAGGCCCATCGGGACAATTTGAAGCACCTCACGCCTCATCCCAGCCAATCAGAGAACACGTTGCGTGTCCGCGGACATGACGCAAGCCGATTATACAATCGGTGCCTGTTCGCGGAGCGAACAGGGAAGTGTGTCCGCGGACACTCATTTTTTTTAGACCTACTTTTTGGTTGTTTTCAAAAAAACTACTGGACAGATTTATACCTAATTTACAAAAGCACGCTTTCGGGATCAACCCACAAATTTTGTGAAAATCCATCCAGCGGTTTGGTCTGTAGGTGTGACAGAAATGTTTTCTCCATTCAGTCTATGGGGAAAAAAGAAATTTTGTGACCCCTACAATAACTTTGCCCCCCCCTGACCAAACCTCAGCAAACTCTGCAAAACAATTCACAGTGCACCATATACGTTTTTTGCAAAGTTTGGTGAGGATTCGTTCAGGGGGGTGAAGTTATAAGCCGCTGAAAAAGTGGTCTTCCTACGGGTTTAGCAACTTAACCATAACTACACGGCCACGTGTAATATATATATATATATACATATATATATATATGTATATATATATATATATATATATATATATATAGGAAATGTGTGGATATGTGTGTGTATGTCTGTTCACAATGTTCAAAAACAAAGAGGTGATGGCTGGAAGGTTTAGAATGAATCTTAACCACTGGCATTGCTCTGGGCAACCCTCCAGACCACTGTTCTTCGCCTGCCAAGCCATTACAGAAGGGGAAAGACCATATCCAAATCAGGCTTGGCCCCACCCCAAAAGGGGCAATCCAGCACGAACTGCTAGGTCACATCCTTCTGTACGAGACCACAAGCATTCCCAAACATATTTCGCCCTTGTTGGGGCTCATCAGTGAGGAGTAGCTTGGGTCTCTAGGCCCAGCAAACACGGGACCCACGTCTTGGCATACCCGTCCCACTAGGGGTGACAAAGCAGAAACAAAGAGGTGATGGCTGGAAGGTTTAGAATGAATCTTAACCACTGGCATTGCTCTGGGCAACCCTCCAGTCCACCGTTCTTCGCCAGCCAAGCCATTACAGAAGGGGAAAGACGGGCTGAAAAAAGCTGGTGTGGAAGGTTGCCCAGAGCAACGCCAGTGGTACAGATTCATTCAAAACCTTCCACCCATTACTTTTGTGGTCACAGTTTGTCTCACTATGTGAGAGAGGGTATGCCCAGATGTGGGTCCCTTGCTCGCTGCGCCATAGGGAACCAAGCTGCACCTCACTGAGGAGGCCCAACAAGGCCGAAACATGTCTGGGGTTGCTTGTGTTTCTGTGCAGAGGGGACCTGGCCTAGCAGTTCAGGCTGGGCTGCTACCATTGGTGGCAGTACCTGACTGATTTGCATATGGCTGGACCCCTTTTGCAATGGCACAGACGGCTAAAAAATGGTGGTGTGATAGGTTGCTCAGAGCAACGCCAGTGGTACAGATTCATTCAAAACCTTCCACACATTACTTTTGTGGTCACAGTTTGTCTCACTATGTGAGAGAGGGTATGCCCAGACGTGGGTCCCTTGCTCGCTCCGCCATAGCGAACCAAGCTGCACCTCATTGAGGAGGCCAAACAAGGCCGAAACATGTCTGGGGTTGCTTGTGTTTCTGTGCAGAGGGGACCTGGCCTAGCAGGTCGGGCTGGGCTGCTACCATTGGTGGCAGTACCTGACTGATTTGCATATGGCTGGACCCCTTTTGCAATGGCGCAGAAGGGCTAAAAAAACGGTGGTGTGGAAGGTTGCCCAGAGCAACGCCAGTGGTATAGATTCATTCAAAACCTTCCACCCATTACTTTTGTGGTCACAGTTTGTCTCACTATGTGAGAGAGGGTATGCCCAGACGTGTATCCCTTGCTCGCTGGCCATAGGGAACCAAGCTGCACCTCACTGAGGAGGTCCAACAAGGCCGAAACATGTCTGGGGTTGCTTGTGTTTCCGTGCAGAGGGGACCTGGCCTAGCAGTTCGGGCTGGGCTGCTACCATTTGTGGCAGTACCTAACTGATTTGATATGGCTGGACCCCTTTTGCAATGGCGCAGACGGGCTAAAAAACGGTGGTGTGGAAGGTTGCCCAGAGCAACGACAGTGGTACAGATTCATTCAAAACCTTCCACCCATTACTTTTGTGGTCACAGTTTGTCTCACTATGTGAGAGAGGGTATGCCCAGACGTGGGTCCCTTGCTCGCTGCGCCATAGGGAACCAAGCTGCACCTCATTGAGGAGGCCAAACAAGGTTGTGGAAGGTTGCCCAGAGCAACGGCAGCGGTACAGATTCATTCAAAACCTTCCACCCATTACTTTTGTGGTCGAAGTTTGTCTCACTATGTGAGAGAGGGTATGCCCAGACGTGGGTCCCTTGCTCGCTGCGCCATAGGGAACCAAGCTGCACCTCACTAAGGAGGCCCAACAAGGCCGAAACATGTCTGGGGTTGCTTGAGGGGACCTGGCCTAGCAGTTTGGGCTGGGCTGCTACCATTGGTGGAAGTACCTGACTGATTTGCATACGGCTGGACCTCTTTTGCAACGGCACAGACAGGCTAAGAAACGGTGGTGTGGAAGGTTGCCCAGAGCAACGCCAGTGGTACAGATTCATTCAAAACCTTCCACCCATTACTTTTGTGGTCACAGTTTGTCTCACTATTTGAGAGAGGGCATTCCCAGACGTGGGTCCCTTGCTCGCTGCCCCATAGGGAACCAAGCTTCACCTCACTGAGGAGGCCCAACAAGGCCGAAACATGTCTGGGATTGCTTGTGTTTCTGTGCACAGGGGACCTGGCCTAGCAGTTCGGGCTGGGCTGCTACCATTGGTGGCAGTACCTGACTGATTTGCATATGGCTGGACCTCTTTTGCAACGGCGCAGACGGGCTAAAAAACGGTGGTGTGGAAGGTTGCCCAGAGCAATGACAGTGGTACAGATTCATTCAAAACCTTCCACCCATTACATTTGTGGTCACAGTTTGTCTCACTATGTGAGAGAGGGTATGCCCAGACGTGGGTCCCTTGCTCACTGCGCTATAGGGAACCAAGCTGCACCTCACTGAGGAGGCCCAACAAGGCCGAAACATGTCTGGGGATGCTTGTGTTTCCGTGCAGAGGGGACCTGGCCTAGCAGTTCGGGCTGGGCTGCTACCATTGGTGGCAGTACCTGACTGATTTGAATATGGCTGGACCCCTTTTGCAACGGCGCAGACGGGCTAAAAAAAGGTGGTGTGGAAGGTTGCCCAGAGCAATGCCAGTGGTACAGATTCATTCAAAACCTTCCACCCATTACTTTTGTGGTCACAGTTTGTCTCACTATTTGAGAGAGGGCATTCCCAGACGTGGGTCCCTTGCTCGCTGCCCCATAGGGAACCAAGCTTCACCTCACTGAGTAGGCCCAACAAGGCTGAGACATATCTGGGGTTGCTTGTGTTTCCGTGCAGAGGGGACCTGGCCTAGCAGTTCGGGCTGGGCTGCTACCATTGGCGGCAGTACCTGACTGATTTGCATATGGCTGGACCCCTTTTGCAATGGCGCTGACGGGCTAAAAAACGGTGGTGTGGAAGGTTGCCCAGAGCAACGCCAGTGGTACAGATTCATTCAAAACCTTCCACCCATTACTTTTGTGGTCACAGTTTGTCTCATTATGTGAGAGAGTGTATGCCCAGACGTGGGTCCCTTGCTCGCTGCGCCAAAGGGAACCAAGCTGCACCTCACTGAGGAGGCCCAACAAGGCCGAAACATGTCTGGGGTTGCTTGTGTTTCCGTGCAGAGGGGACCTGGCGTAGCAGTTCGGGCTGGGCTGCTGGCAGTACCTGACTGATTTGCATATGGCTGGACCCCTTTTGCAATGGCGCAGACGGGCTAAAAAGCGGTGGTGTGGAAGGTTGCCCAGAGCAATGACAGTGGTACAGATTCATTCAAAACCTTCCACCCATTACATTTGTGGTCACAGTTTGTCTCACTATGTGAGAGAGGGTATGCCCAGACGTGGGTCCCTTGCTCACTGCGCTATAGGGAACCAAGCTGCACCTCACTGAGGAGGCCCAACAAGGCCGAAACATGTCTGGGGATGCTTGTGTTTCCGTGCAGAGGGGACCTGGCCTAGCAGTTCGGGCTGGGCTGCTACCATTGGTGGCAGTACCTGACTGATTTGAATATGGCTGGACCCCTTTTGCAACGGCGCAGACGGGCTAAAAAAAGGTGGTGTGGAAGGTTGCCCAGAACAACGCCAGTGGTACAGATTCATTCAAAACCTTCCACCCATTACTTTTGTGGTCACAGTTTGTCTCACTATGTGAGAGAGGGTATGCCCAGACGTGGGTCCCTTGCTCGCTGCGCCATAGGGAACCAAGCTGCACCTCACTGAGTAGGCCCAACAAGGCTGAGACATATCTGGGGTTGCTTGTGTTTCCGTGCAGAGGGGACCTGGCCTAGCAGTTCGGGCTGGGCTGCTACCATTGGCAGCAGTACCTGACTGATTTGCATATGGCTGGACCCCTTTTGCAATGGCGCTGACGGGCTAAAAAACGGTGGTGTGGAAGGTTGCCCAGAGCAACGCCAGTGGTACAGATTCATTCAAAACCTTCCACCCATTACTTTTGTGGTCACAGTTTGTCTCATTATGTGAGAGAGGGTATGCCCAGACGTGGGTCCCTTGCTCGCTGCACCATAGGGAACCAAACTGCACCTCACTGAGGAGGCCCAACAAGGCAGAAACATGTCTGGGGTTGCTTGTGTTTCCGTGCAGAGGGGATCTGGCCTAGCAGTTTGGGCTGGGCTGCTACCATTGGGGGCAGTACCTGACTGATTTGCATATGGCTGGACCCCTTTTGCAATGGCGCAGAGGTGCTAAAAAACGGTGGTTTGGAAGGTTGCCCAGAGCAACGCCAGTGGTACAGATTCATTCAAAACCTTCCACCCATTACTTTTGTGGTCACAGTTTGTCTCACTATGTGAGAGAGGGTATGTCCAGACGTGGGTCTCTTGCTCGCTGCGCCATAGGGAACCAAGCTGCACCTCATTGAGGAGGCCCAACAAGGCAGAAACATGTCTGGGGTTGCTTGTGTTTCCATGCAGATGGGACCTGGCCTAGCAGTTCGGGCTGGGTTGCTACCATTGGTGGCAGAACCTGACTGATTTGCATATGGCTGGACCCCTTTTGCAATGGGGCAGACGGGCTGAAAAAAGCTGGTGTGGAAGGTTGCCCAGAGCAACGCCAGTGGTACAGATTCATTCAAAACCTTCCACCCATTACTTTTGTGGTCACAGTTTGTCTCACTATGTGAGAGAGGGTATGCCCAGACGTGGGTCCCTTGCTCGCTCCGCCATAGCGAACCAAGCTGCACCTCATTGAGGAGGCCAAACAAGGCCGAAACATGTCTGGGGTTGCTTGTGTTTCTGTGCAGAGGAGACCTGGTCTAGCAGGTCGGGCTGGGCTGCTACCATTGGTGGCAGTACCTGACTGATTTGCATATGGCTGGACCCCTTTTGCAATGGCGCAGACGGGCTAAAAAACAGTGGTGTGGAGGGTTGCCCAGAGCAACGCCAGTGGTATAGATTCATTCAAAACTTTCCACCCATTACTTTTGTGGTCACAGTTTGTCTCACTATGTGAGAGAGGGTATGCCCAGACGTGTATCCCTTGCTCGCTGGCCATAGGGAACCAAGCTGCACCTCACTGAGGAGGTCCAACAAGGCCGAAACATGTCTGGGGTTGCTTGTGTTTCCGTGCAGAGGGGACCTGGCCTAGCAGTTCGGGCTGGGCTGCTACCATTTGTGGCAGTACCTGACTGATTTGATATGGCTGGACCCCTTTTGCAATGGAGCAGACGGGCTAAAAAACGGTGGTGTGGAAGGTTGCCCAGAGCAATGACAGTGGTACAGATTCATTCAAAACCTTCCACCTATTACTTTTGTGGTCACAGTTTGTCTCACTATGTGAGAGAGGGTATGTGCAGACGTGGGTCCCTTGCTCGCTGCGCCATAGGGAACCAAGCTGCACCTCACTGAGGAGGCCCAACAAGGCCGAAACATGTCTGGGGTTGCTTGTGTTTCTGTGCAGAAGGGACCTGGCCTAGCAGTTCGGGCTGGACTGCTACCATTGGTGGCATTACCTGACTGATTTGCATATGGCTTGACCCCTTTTGCAACAGCGCAGACGGCTAAAAAATGGTGGTGTGGTAGGTTGCCCAGAGCAACGCCAGTGGTACAGATTCATTCAAAATCTTCCACCCATTACTTTTGTGGTCACAGTTTGTTTCACAATGTGAGAGAGGGTATGCCCAGACGTTGGTCCCTTGCTCGCTGCGCCATAGGGAACCAAGCTGCACCTCATTGAGGAGGCCAAACAAGGTTGTGGAAGGTTGCCCAGAGCAACGGCAGCGGTACAGATTCATTCAAAACCTTCCAGCCATTACTTTTGTGGTCACAGTTTGTCTCACTATGTGAGAGAGGGTATGCCCAGACGTGGGTCCCTTGCTCGCTGCGCCATAGGGAACCAAGCTGCACCTCACTGAGGCGGCCCAACAAGGCCGAGACATGTCTGGGGTTGCTTCTGTTTCCGTGCAGAGGGGACCTGGCCTAGCAGTTCGGGCTGGGCTGCTACCATTGGTGGCAGTACCTGACTGATTTGCATATGGCTGGACCCCTTTTGCAATGGCGCAGATGGGCTAAAAAACGGTGGTGTGGAAGGTTGCCCAGAGCAATGCCATTGGTACAGATTCATTCAAAACCTTCCACCCATTACTTTTGTGGTCACAGTTTGTCTCACTATGTGAAAGAGGCTAGACGTGGACCCTTGCTCACTGCGCCATAGGGAACCTAGATGCACCTCACTGAGGAGGCCCACCAAGGCCGAAACATGTCTGGGGTTGCATTGTGTTTCCGTGCAGAGGGGACCTGGCCTAGCAGTTCGGGCTGGGTTGTTACCATTGGTGGCAGAACCTGACTGATTTGCATATGGCTGGACCCCTTTTGCAATGGCGCAGACGGGCTAAAAAAGGTGGTGTGGAAGGTTGCCCAGAGCAACGCCAGTGGTACAGATTCATTTAAAACCTTCCACCCATTACTTTTGTGGTCACAGTTTGTCTCACTATGTGAGAGAGGGTATGCCCAGACGTAGGTCCCTTGCTCGCTGCGCCATAGGGAACCAAGCTGAACCTCACTGAGGAGGCCCAACAAGGCCGAAACATGTCTGGGGTTGCTTGTGTTTCTGTGCAGAGGGGACCAGGCCTAGCAGTTCGGGCTGGGCTGCTACCATTGGTGGCATTACCTGACTGATTTGCATATGGCTGGACCCCTTTTGGAATGGCGCAGACGGGCTAAAAAACGGTGGTGTGGAAGGTTGCCCAGAGCAACGCCAGTGGTACAGATTCATTCAAAACCTTCCGTCCATTACTTTTGTGGTAACAGTTTGTCTCACTATGTGAGAGAGGGTATACCCAGACGTGGGTCCCTTGCTCGCTGCGCCATAGGGAACCAAGCTGCACCTCATTGAGGAGGCCCAACAAGGCCGAAACTTATCTGGGGTTGCTTGTGTTTCTGTGCAGAGGGGACCTGGCCTAGCCGTTCGGGCTGGACTGCTACCATTGGTGGCAGTACCTGACTGATTTGCATATGGCTGGACCCCTTTTGCAATGGCGCAGACAGGCTAAAAAACGGTGGTGTGGAAGGTTTTCCAGAGCAACGCCAGTGGTACAGATTCATTCAAAACCTTCCACCCATTACTTTTGTGGTCACAATTTGTCTCACTATGTGAGAGAGGGTATGCGCAGACGTGGGTCCCTTGCTCGCTGCGTCATAGGGAACCATGCTGCACCTCACTGAGGAGGCCCAACAAGGCCGAAACATGTCTGGGGTTGCTTGTGTTTCCGTGCAGAGGGAACCTGGCCTAGAAGTTCGGGCTGGGCTGCTACCATTGGTGCAGTACCTGACTGATTTGCATATGGCTGGACCCCTTTTGCAATGGCGCAGATGGCCTTAAAAACGGTGGTGTGGAAGGTTGCCCAGAGCAATGTCAGTGGTACAGATTCATTCAAAACCTACCACCCATTACTTTTGTGGTCACAGTTTGTCTCACTGTGTGAGAGAGGGTATGCCCAGACGTGGGTCCCTTGCTCGCTGCACCATAGGGAACCAAGTTGCACCTCACTGAGGAGGCCCAACAAGGCCGAAACATGTCTGGGGTTGCTTGTGTTTCCGTGCAGAGGGGACCTGGCCTAGCAATTCGGGCTGGGCTGCTACCATTGGTGGCAGTACCTGACTGATTTGCATATGGCTGGACCCCTTTTGCAATGGCGCAGACGGGCTAAAAAACGGGGGTGTGGAAGGTTGCCCAGAGCAACGCCAGTGGTACAGATTCATTCAAAACCTTCCACCCATTACTTTTGTGGTCACTGTTCAAAATGTTCAGCATGCTTCACAACATTCTACAAACGTTAATTTGGCATGTGGGTAAATTCCATGGTGTAGACATTGTAAAAAGTATTAAATACACATTGTTCTATTATTTTTTTTAAGAGTTTTGCTTTTAGTCATCTGCAATGCTTGGATATGTGTGTGTGTGTGTCCGTTCCAAATATTCAGCATACTTCCCAACATGCCACAAACCTGACATTTGGCATGTGGGTAGGTTCCATTGTTATGTGGTCTAGACAATGTAAAACATATCGAGTAAACATATCAAATATACATTTTCATCTTTTTTTAAAGCAGTCTGGAATGCTTGGATATGTGTGTGTCAGTTTTAAATGTTCAGCATACTTCCCAACATCCTTCAAAGCTTACATTTGTCATGTGGGTATGTTCCATGGTGTAGACAATGTGAAAAGTATAAAATATGAATATATGTTTGTCTATTTATTTTTTTAGTAGGAATTACTGTGCAAAGCATGTGTACAACTGCTAATACATATACATATATTACACGGCCTGCGGTAAGTTGCTCAACTCATAGGAAGAGCACTTTTAAGGGGGCTTATAACTCTGCTCAGCCTGGACAAATCCTTACCAAACTTTGCAAAAAAGGTGCATGGCATGGTCTGATATTTTTTGAGAAGTTTGTTAAGGTTTTGTCAAGGGGGTGCAAAGTTATAGGGGGTCCACATGTTTTTTCCATAGACACAATGAAAGCATTTTTGCTCACGCCTACAGCCCAAACAGCTGAACAGATTTTCACCAAATCTGCGCCAGGAACAGTGACTTGGTCCCGAAAGCATTCTTTTATAAATGTGGTGTAAACCTGTCCAGTAATAGGTCCAAAGAAATCTGTGATATCTGGGTTCAGTCTTTGGACTCATTTCCCTTTCGGTACGCCCAGTGGCATCCGATTGACCTAGAGGGCGACGTGATGTCTGCGGACATCCGACGTGCCCTCTTATTGGATGGTGAAAAGCGTGAAGTGCGTCAGATTTGTGGAAACGCCCGCCATGTTGGATTTGCGGACAGCGACAGGTGTCCGCAGACATATGGTAAAACATATGAAAAAACACAACATTGCACTTGTCAAACTTAAAGCCGGGTGTTTTTCGGCCCCGAAGTCCGAGAATGCTCTGGATGTTCAGAGACAGTCCTTTGATGTTCGAGAACACTTCAGATGTTCGGGACATCTGTGCCTATTTCTGCATTACAGGGTTGGTCAAAAGCAAATGTTTGAGGGATTATAACTTTGGCGCCACTGAATGAAACTGCCTGATATTCTAGGGGGTTCCAAAATATTGTAAAGGCTTATAAATGTGGTGCCATTTGACGAAATCTGCACAAATGTTTGCAAAAAGATTTTAAATCTAGATATACATGTTTTTGTAAAGTTTGATGGGATTTTCCCAAGGGGGGCAAAATTAGAAGGGGGTCTCAACATTTTTGGATGGCTTATAACTTTGTTGCCGTTTGACTAATGTGGACAAATGTTTTCAGAAAGACTATAGACCCAACCTTGAATAAGTGTGTGTCAAGTTGGGTTGTAAGTTATGATATGATATGATATGGCATTTGTAACACGCCTATACACAAGCGTTTCAAGTGTTTCAAGGCGCGACGAGGCAGGGAGGGGGAAACGGGGGAAGACAGACAATGATCCTACTAGGCCAGGTGTCATTCAGATCGCGCAAGTGCAGGGGAAGGGGGAAGGGAGAAAGCGCAAGGGGAGGGGGCAAGTGCAGTACAAGGTAAGTATATATAATAAAATGAATAGGGCCAGCTGGTGGCAAGTGCAAGGTAAGTGCAGACAAGTGCTGGGAACGGGGGCTGTAGGGATACAGAGACAGTCCCGCAGTGCAGGGGTTGCCAGCGAGGCAGTGCAAGTGCAGAGTGGCTGGGCCCAGGACCGAGGTCGGCGAGAGTGGCCCAGTTGCAGATTCGGTGCAGATTCAGCGAAGAATTAGCAGGGGAGAGGGAGAGACAAAGCAGAAGCAAAGAGGAAGGTTTTGAGGTGCTTCCAGAACCGTAGATGGTTCTCCTCAAGTTTCAGGGAGGCAGGAAGGCTGTTCCAGAGGGAGGCCCCTGCCGCGGAGAGAGATCTACCCCCAGCTCGTTGCTTCGAGAAGCGGCTGACCCTGAGGGAGTGGGAGATGGATGAACGATGGGCTCAGGAAGGAAGATATTTAGGAAGAGAGAGTTGAAGGTATTTAGGTCCCAGACCCCAGAAGGCCTTGTGGACAATGCAGAGTGTTTTGAACTTTATCCTCGCAGCCACTGGGAGCCAGTGTAGAGACTTCAGTCCTGGAGAGATACGGTCCTTGGGCTTAAGGCCAAGGACAAGTCTCGCAGTTCTGTTCTGGATGAGTTGCAGAGGACGGAGAGTGGAGGCAGGCAGATTAAGATAGAGGCTGTTACAGTAGTCCAGCTTTGAGAGAACCAGGGCTCGTGAGACAGTGAGCTTCTGGGGGAAGGAGAGGAAGGGAAGAATACCTCTGAGGAGGTGCAGCTGGTAGTGTGACTTCTTAGAGACGTCAGATATATGAGGAGAGAAGGAGAGTGTGGAGTCGAAGATAACCCTGAGGTTTTTTGCCGTGCAGGTAGGTGCAGGAAGAGGGCCAAGAGAGGCCGGCCAGAGAGCTGCAGGGAAGGAGGGAGTGGGTGTGCCGCTGAGTAGAATCTCAGTCTTACTGGCATTAAGGCAGAGGTCATTGGCAGCACACCATTCCTGGATAGTCGACAGACAGTCAGAGATGAGGGAAGGAGAGGAGGAGGCCGAGGGTAGCCTGAAAATGAGCTGGGTATCGTCCGCATAGCACTGAAAGTTGGGGCAGAGAGCGGCGATGCGGTGGGCAAGGAATGCCAGGTACTGGTTGAACAGCCAGGGGGAGAGATTTGATCCCTGGGGGACACCACAGGTGGAGAAAAAGATGTCAGAGAGGAAGGACCCCAGTTGGACCTGGGAGGGTCGATTGGAGAGGAAAGAGGTCAGCCACGCCAGAGCCTGACCAGTGATACCCAGGTTATCACGGAGACGGTTGAGCAGGATGGCATGGTTGACAGTGTCAAAGGCAGAAGAGAGATCGAGCAGAATGAGAACACACGGAGTGTTGGAGTCAAGGTTCAAGAGTAGGTCCTCACGGATGTTCAGGAGAGCAGTTTCCGTGCTTCTGGCAGCTCTGAAGCCAGATTGATGGTCATGAAGACTGCCAACAGATTCAGCATGGAGGTTAAGCTGGGAGATGGCCAGTTTCTCCAGGAGCTTGCCCAGGAAGGGAGTGATGGAGATTGGGCGATAGTTAGCCGGGCAGGAGGGGTCAGAAGAGGGTTTCTTAAGAAGAGGGTGCACAAGGGAGTGCTTAAGGGGGGATGTGAAGACTCCAGAGGCGAAGGAGTGGTTGCAAAAGTCAGCCAGGGCAGGAGCCAGGGCGGGCGTCGATGTGGTCCTTGATAGTTTTGGAGGAACAGGGGTGAACCTGTTTGGATGAGACTTTCATAGATCGGACTTGTCTGGAAACCTCATCAGCAGAGAAAAGGTGAATGGCAGAGAAGGAGGGAGGAGGGGTGGCTGTAGAAGGGCCAGAGGAAGAGCCAGGAAGAGAGGGAGGGAGGTGATAGGAGGAGAGTGAGGACAGGATGTCCTGAGTTTTAGAGATGAAGTGAGAGGCAAGTGCAGTGCAGAGGGCCTGGGAGGGGACAGGAGAGGTAGAGACTGCAGCAGGGTTGGCAAGCTCCTTGCAGATTTTAAAGAGTTCGGCCGAGTTGTTAGATGCCGCAGAGGTGCGGGCTTGGATAAGGGCTCTCTTCTTGGAGAGAACGGAGAGACGGTATTGCCTTTGGAGCAGGCGGCAGGCCAGTTTGTCAGAGGATGAACATGAAGCACGCCATTTCCTCTCTGCCACCCTGCACTTGCGTTTAAGGGTAACGAGCTCCGGGTCATACCAGGAGTTACATTTGGCTTTAGGCTTCAGGTGGATTCTCATGACAGGGGCAAGGATATCAAGAGTATCAGATATAGCAGAGTGGAGCATGGAGAGGGCAGTGTCTGGGTGGGAGTCAGCCGAATGGGAGGGGGGGTGCGAAGGTGGCAGCGAAAGCCTCAACTGACACGCGCTTCATGGGTCGGATGACCGAGAAGGTGGGTGGCAGTGGTGAGGGTGGCTTTGTCAGTCGGGTAGGGAGGGTGATGTGGGAGGATAGGAGAAAGTGATCACTCCAGGAGAGAGGAGTGGAGAGAGGGACGGAGAGGGGAAGGTCAGAAGAGATCAGAGCATCAAGAGTGTGCCCTGCAGAATGAGTAGGCCCAGACGGGAGAATAGAGAGTGAGAGAGAGTCGCAGAGGTCACAAAAGAGTCCCGTGGGGGGACAGGAGACATCCGAGTAGATGTTGAAGTCACCAAGAAAGAGGAGTTGAGTGGTTGAGGACAGGAGTGAGGAGGAGAGGTCAGCCCACTCGGAGAGGAAGGAGGAGATTTGACCAGGTGGCCGATAGATAGTAGCCACGGTAAGCGAATGGCTAGGAGAGAGAGAGAGACGGCAGACAAGGCATTCAAAAGAGTAGTATGACTGCGTAGGAGTGACAGTGACAGGAATCCACTCAGGGAAGATAAGGGCTACACCCCCATGCACGGTTGGGCCTGGGCACGGAGAGGATCTTGTAGCCGTCAGGTAGGAGTGTGTCAAAGCTGGTGACAGAGCTGGCCGTGAACCATGTCTCAGTGAGACTGAGGACGTCAAGGTCCAGTTCCTCAAGAAGGTGACAGATATCAGAAGAATGCTTGATTGCAGAGCGAGAGTTAAGAGTGGCAATGTGGAGAAGGTTGCCCTCCTTGAAGGACTTCCGGGGAGGGGTACAGATCAGAGGTACGCCCTGTGGAGGTGTAGAAGAAGGAGCAAGAGAGGGTGCAGGGAGGGAGGGTAGAGGCAAGGTAGCCGAGGACAGAGGAGGGGGGACAGCAGGAGAGGAAAGGAAGTTAATGAGGCATGGGAAGCGTCTGTCAAAGAGGTGAAGGTTGGCCTGAGGGCCTTGGACCAAGACGGTCCCGTTAGCGTAGACATTAATGATGGCCTTAGAGGAGTGAAAGGAGGCTAAGAGGACATCCCAACGGGTGCCACCATTAATGGGAGAAGAGGAGAAAGGAGAGAGCACAGAGACCATATCAAGGGTCCATAGGTCAGGCGAAGGCACGAAAAAGAGGATGTCAGTGAGAGTTTCCTTGGAGCAGGCACTAGTGTAGGTGTCAGCGATAGGGAGACCTGGGTTGGAGACCAGGATGTCCTTTTTAAACTTTTTCCTACCAGATTTAGTGAGGAGAGCAGGTTAGTCAATAGAGAAGCAGTTAGAGAAGATAGGCGAGATAGAGAGCACCATGGAGTAGGAGGGAGTGGGGGAGGAGGACAGACGATACGAGAGCCTGCAGGCAGTGAGAGAGCGGCCAGCCCTAGTTTACCACATTACAGAACAGTGCACCTCCAGTGCATGAGTGTGTATTAGGTACAGAGGCCACCTAAGTTTGAGAATCCTGCGGGGGGAGAAAAACCCTGATTACCACAATTCAGAACAGTGAGAGCGTATTAGGTACAGACTATATGACTATTGTATGTACATACATTTTGACATTTTCAAAATAATAAAACACGGACGGATTTCAAGCAAACTTGTGTAAGCAGCATTGGCAAGGACCTTAAAGCATGGTTTTGCAAATGTGCCCGTGTTTTATTTTTTGACAAGTGTCGAATGTAGGTACAAAAAAATAGTGATATACCTTTGGTGACTGAGACATAGCCTGTGGCTTTGGGTAGTGGCCAGATTGTCGGGGTCATGGTATAAGGTCATGACCCGGACAATCTGGCTACTGGCCATGACCGGGACTGGCTTTGTGGTAAATTTATTTGAAATTGGGATAGTTTTGAAAGAGAAAAAAAGTGATTTTGGTAATATGGCCATAGGGTTCAGTCTTCGCCTTTTGCATGCTGCCATGGAAAGGGAAGAGGGGCTCTATAAGGCACCCTGCCTTCCCTTTGCAATGTGGCCATCTTGGAAAAGGATTTTCCTTCCTGCGGCGTGCTGCTGTAGGAAGAAAAATAGATTTTTTAGCATCCCGGGTTCCCGCTTTGGGAACCAGGGGTGCTAATGGCCTTTAGCCCCATCGCAGGACCTGGAATGGAGGATAATGGTCCGGAGCCCTTGTTATTTATTTATTTATTTATAACACACCAATGCCCTCAGGCATCAGGGCGAACACAGACACACTTCGCTTGGGCCGATAAATTGGGCTGCCGGGCCGTTATCCCCCATTGCAGTCCCTGGAACGGGGGATGAATGCACCATTAATTCCGTTAGCACAACACAAAATGCTAATGGAAATGTTGGAAAAACATATTGAGTCTATGTACTCTACAGAGAAATGTAAAGTAGATGGAGTCTATAAGATTTTTTTTGTTCTATTTTTAAACTGTGAAAGGTGGTTACTAAAGCAACCTTTCTTTTGTTGTTTTAAAAAAAAAGAAATGCTTGCAGGAGAGGTTAGAGCGTAAGGTGGGGAGGGAAATGAGGGAAGAGGCACCAGGCACTAATATGGAGGGGCAGGTGGGCAGGGGAAGATGTTGCGAGAGTGTTACTTCTATGGTAGGGGCAGTGTTTCTCATGCTCCTTGATTACAGCTTCAAAGGCACTTCAAATTTGCTTCCAGCAGGGCAGGAGGCAAACCATAGGTGCACGCAGGGCTGCCCTGACCGAGAGACGTGTCCCCGGGGCAGTAATGTCATCTGCTGCCCCGACCAGCCGGGTGTTGGGAAGTGCAGGGGCAGATGCAGCCAACAACACCCCGGTTGTAAGTCTACCAACCAGGACAGTCGCGGTCAATGACCCTGCCACAGCAGATGTTGCTGCGCAGGTTCCATTAGAGGGCACCAAGCTGCCACTGACGCAAGTCAGGCCTTTGGTCGTCCTTCCACCTGCCACTCCCTTGGCTCAATCCACCGGTGCCACTGGCCATATTGATCAGGGCGGCATTTGCCAGCCAGGGTCTGTGCCACCATCCAAGTGGAGGAAGGTTGCACCTGCAGCACAGGCTGGGACCCCACACACATCCACGACCTCCTGCACGTCGAGGAATAAGCCTTTCTGTGCGCAGGAACTGGACTTCCTCGTGGACTACGTGCAGGCCCACAACTGTGACATGCTAGTGGGGCTTAATTGTCAAACTACGGCTGCCCACCGTGATACCCACTGGAAGCAAGTTGCGGAACATGTGAGTGCATTCGGCCATGAGGTGCGCATGGCGCAAGAGTGCAAAAAGCGTTGGAATGACCTCAAACGCAGCGCTAAGGCTAAGCATGCCTCAAATTACAACATGACTCTGGTGACTGGCAGTGGGCCAGCACCTGAGGAGGAAGACCTCACTCCGCACAAGTCACTTATTGCGGAGTTCATACCACCTGAATTGGTCGAAGGAGTGGGAGAGATGCCGGACTTTGATGCCCAGTCCAGTGAGTGCTGCTGCGTGTTTGTCAAGGACATGTGTGTTTTACTTGTGTGATGTGTTGTACATGACTGCCACTACATGTCATGTGTACATGGTTCTGATGTGAAAGTAATGCAATGCTTCACTGATGCATGGCTGCTCTGCAGGATGGTGGACATGTGGAGCAGACGGGGACTGTCCGCATCACCACTGTTGCACCCTACTCACATGCTGGTCACTGGCCCTTCTGCATGTATCCTCGGGTGTCCTTCCTCTCAGCCCTGGGACTATGTCATAGCATGACTGACGTGCATGTGTCCTCTGCCTGCATGTGGGTACTACATGTAGGCATGCTCCCTTTCCCCTCCACCCCCCTCTGAACCCCAATTTCACCTTTGCACTGGTCTGCATCAATTTTGCCATAATGCACTTGCCTGTTCATGCGTCCTGTGTACATGCTAACTTTCACCAGCCAACCTGCCAGACATATGCTGTGGGGTACATCCTTTGTACTTGATGCAGTGTGTCTCACTTGGACTGTGCAGATGTCAGATGCTCCGCAGGGACATGAGTACCCATTCATGCTCCATGTGCATTCCATGCATGCCCCTATGTGTCCTTGACTGGATGATAATTGTATTACGTGTCCAGGGTGACCTACATTGCATGGCATTTCATCAGCCTTCCCATGGCCACTGTGGCTCAGTCCTGCGTCTCACACATGTTCAGGGTGTGACAGTCATTGTGGGTCACAGGCCTCAGCTTGTTTCAGGCCCAATGACTCTGTCCAACTGGTGCAGTGTCTTCTTCACACGTGGGTGTACTCCTGAGGGTTCATCATGTGTCCTGCTTACTGTCCCATCATCATCCGCTGTGTTGTCACTTGACTCAGAGGATGCAATTGATGCTAGTCAACACTATCAGCCAGTACACAGGTCTATGGTCATCCTTTTGATAACATGCAAGGCATCCCTGCATTTCCACTTAGGGGGAGGGGTGGTTTGCTTGTAGCCATGCAACCCATTCCATGCACATTGTACGTGATGCCTAAAGTTGACCTTGCACTGCCTTCAGCGCTTTCAACAAAGTGTTTTACATAAAACATTGCATACAATTATCACCACCCAACCAAAGTTGGCGCTCATCTATCAACCTCGGAAGGATGAAAGGTTAAGAGTTGGTTTTATTGGGGTTCAAATCTATGACTGGCAGCTCACACACAGATCGCAGCAGTGAGCGCTCAACACCCTGAGTTATTTTACCCATTAAATTAAATTAAATTAAATTATCTTTTATTTACATTGCGCTCGTACACAAGTGTTCAGAGTGCAACCAGGCAAAAGGGAGGGGAAAAAGGGAGAACAACAAAATAAAATACAGCGATCTTACTGGGCCCAGTGACATTTAAGAAAGCACAAGTGTGTGGGAAAGGGAAAAGGGGGAAGTGCATGGAAGAGGGTCGGTGGAGTGGAAAGTTTGGAACAGAGGAGGGAATAGAATAGATAATAAATACATAAATAAAGGTGATAAACATGGTAGTGCAGCCTGCAAGTGGCAGGTGAAAGTTTAGTCAGATAGGGAATATCTGATAAGTGCAGAAGAAAAGTGGGAGGGGGACTGTATGGGTACAGATACAGAACCCCAGTGCAGGCGGGTGGCCTGGAGGCAGTGCAGAAGGGTGGCAGGGTGAGCAGGTACTGGGGCCCGAATGAAGGGAATACTCCCACAGATTGAGCCTGGTAAATATTTGCCAGCTGAGAGATAGATCACTGGTAGGAGGGAGTTGAACTCTGCAAGTTTGTAAAAAATCAAGCTGATACTTTAATCATTACTTACAAATAATGGTGCCTGGCAGCTTATAGACGGGCTCCCAGAATGTTGTGAAAGTAAGCCACTTAACTTAACATTCATTAGGAGACCGCTTGTTCTAAAATGTGCTATGCAGTACAATTCGAGTGCCTCTGTGATAGAATGGCAATAACTGCGTCGTCTTAACATAGGACACTTCGGTGATTTAAGTAATATTTTGGGACTTGATTTTCAGAACTTATTGTGGATAACTTGGCTCATGCTTTGACTCTTACAGCCTCTCCAGAGCCCTGGCTTTGCCCTTTCAGTTCATGGGGTATTCTGCATTCACCTGCGCAAGGTCAGACCTAGCAACAGTAAATGCGCAGGGAACACACGGTTGGGGTAATTCATAGAAATCAGCGCACAAGTGGAGCACGCGGCTGGCACACAGTGTGCGCATGCGGCAGTCTGCGCCAGCCGTGTGCGCCATAATCCATTTCCGCGCATAGGCTATTCATGGATTCTAACATCCATAACGATCTGTGGCACAGAGTGGCACAGCAAACCTGCAGCAGCGCCAGTTACACCCCCAACCCCGCCCCGTGCACCATGAACAGCACACAAATCCCTTACATGACGCACAGGCCAGTGGACCAGCATACAGCCCCCCAACCATGAAAACGGCTGTAAAACTACCCGCGCACCCCTCGAATAAACAATCCCTGCACGCAGCAGGGTGCGATAGGCCTTGTGCGAGCGGGGTATGTGTATTTCGGGGGTGCGCGTGGAGAATCACATGCGACAGGCCTTGTGCGAGCGGGGTACGTGAATTTCGGGGGTGCGTGTGGAGAATCACACGTGACAGGCCCTGTGCATGCAGGCTGCATGCATTTCAAGGGTGCGTGTGGAGAATCAAATGTGACAGGCCTTGTGCGAGCGGGGTACATGTATTTCGGGGGTGCGCGTGGAGAATCACACGTGACAGGCCTTGTGCGAGCGGGGTATGTGTATTTCAGGAGTGCATGTGGAGAATCACATGCAACAGGCCTTGTGCGAGTGGGGTATGTGTATTTCGGGGTGTGCATGGAGAATCACACGCGACAGACCTTGTGTGAGCGGGGTATGTGTATTTCGGGGGTGCACGTGGAGAATCACACGTGACAGGCCCTGTGCGAGTGGGGTACGTGCATTTCGGGGGTGCGCGTGGAGAATCATACGCGACAGGCCTTGTGTGAGTGGTGTACGTGTATTTCGGGGTGTGTGCAGAGAATCACACATGACAGGCCTTGTGCGAGCAGGGTACGTGTATTTCGGGGGTGCGCGTGGAGAATCACACGCGACAGGCCTTGTGCGAGCGGGGTACGTGTATTTCGGGGGTGGGCGTGGAGAATCACACGTGATAGGCCTTGTGCGAGCGGGTATGTGTATTTCGGGGGTGCACATGGAGAATCACACGCGACAGGCCCTGTGCGAGCAGGGTACGTGCATTTCGGGGGCGCGCATGGAGAATCACACCTGACAGGCCTTGTGCGAGCGGGGTATGTGTGCGAGCGGGGTACGTGTATTCTGAGGGGTGCGCAGGGAGTTCCAAATGTGATTTTGCAGTGTGTGTCCTCCCAGGTGTGCCCTGTACCCCCTCCCCAGCCAATGCAGCCAGCCCACACCACAGGGGCTGCACCCCTGGTCATGTCCCATAGGTAGCCTATCCACCCTGGCCATGCCCCCCAGCCAGCCCACATGTCACCATGCACCAGTGAGCACCAAGTCTTGTCCCCCTGCACCCCCACCCACCCTGCATTGACGGCACCTGCCAGCAGGCCCCGACTCATGTCCCCCAGCACCCCCACCCACCCTCCATTGATGGGCACCTGCCAGCAGGCCCCGACACATGTCCCCCTGCACCCCCACCCACCCTGCATTGACGGGCACCTGCCAGCAGAACCTGGCACATGTCCCCCTGCACCCCACCCACCCTGCATTGACGGGCACCTGCCAGCAGGCCCCCACACATTTCCCCCTGCATCCCCACCCACCCTGCATTGACGGGCACCTGCCAGCAGGCCCCGACACATGTCCCTCTGAACCCCCACCCACCCTGCATTGGCAGGCACCTGCCAGCAAGCCCCGACTCATGTCCGCCTGCACCCCCACCCACCCTGCATTGATGGGCACCTGCCAGCAGGCCAGACTCATGTCCCCCTCCACCCCCACCCTGCATTGACGGGCACCTGCCAGCAGGTCCCACCTCATGTCCCCCTGCACCCCCACCCACCCTGCATTGACGGGCACCTGCCAGCAGGCCCCGACACATGTCCCACCCAACATGTCATAAAGATGCACATTCATGGACCTCATGTCCACCAAAATCCCACTGCACGCCACCCTCATCCTGAGACACAATCAAGTTTCCCATCCACCCCACACTGAAAGGCATATTTCTTGTCACAAACCAAAAGTCAGCTATGCACATCAGCACATGTCTGTCACACACACTGTGTGCCAGTGATTGTGCAAACCCACATTGTGACATGCAGTAAACCAATGAGCGAATACCACACATGGAAGTAAGAAATCAAAATGTATTGTGCACAAAATTAAGCAAATGGAGTCAAAGCATGAAAATAATGTTAATAAAAAAAGAAGAATGCATGTCCAAAAAAATAAAATAAAAATAATGAAGTCACAATCCAAAGTCATCCAAAATAAAGTCAGTGAAAACTCCTTGTCCACCAAAGCAAATCCAAAGGAAACAGAAATTTAAAAATCCATTGATCCATGGCAAAGTAAAATAAAAGTTTTGCAGAAATCCACAGTCCAACTATGTACAGAGATTGAAACCAGGTCCATGAGCCCAACTAATGAAATGAAACCTATAAAAAAAAAACGACCTAACTAAGAACTATATACAAAAATGTGGGGCATTGTCCAAGCGTCCCAAAAGAAAAAAAAGAGAAAGGAAGCCTAACACTAACTAACTATATACAATGGCGGCGGGCAAGTCCTACGGCTCACTCTGTGATGTTGTGGGCCAGGGCATCATCGAACTCCATGTCTATCTCCTGGAGGTGGGCCTCTGCCCTGACCCCGAGGTCTCGCAGGGATGCATCCATGGCCTGGTCCAACTCCCTGCGAGTTGCCTCGAGGCATTTAGCCCGCCTCAACACCCAACGCATGGAGAACTCTGCCCTGACCATGGTGAGCCGCGCCTCTTCCGCCCGCCGCCACTCCGCATCTATACTCTGGCCCAACCGCAGCCACATGCCACACAGAAGACACACCCATTCCAGGGTTCTCCTGCCCTCTGGCCGATGCCTGCCCCTCTGATGTTGATGGTCCCGAGCCATCATTGGTCCCACCTAGAGCCTGCTGCTGCTGTCCATGTGCCCTGTCTGATGATGCCTGCACATCATCCATCTGCTGGTCTCCAGTTGTTGGGGTGTCCACCCCTGCTGGACCGCCGACTCCCGACTGTGGCAGAGATGGGATCTCCACCAAGCTGGCTGTGTTGGTTAGGCCAGGTCCACAGGGGGCCCTGGTGGAATCTGTGCCGGAAGACGGCAGGGAGAACGACTGGCGCATAGTCTCCACAGAGGAGGAGAGGACCGCCAGAGTGCGCAACACATGTAGGAACCCACCAACCATGGCCCCTCCCAACTGTGCCACATTGTCATGCAGCTCTTTGTGATGGCGTGCGTGGTCCCCCCAGGAAGCACGCACGTCATCACGAATGACACGTGTGCGCAACGCGACACCAATCTGGACGGAGCCCATATGGTCATGGGACTCCTTATCCGCAGGTAGTGGAGAGCCAGATGATGTGGGCCTCCCCCCTACCTGCGGACGGGCCTGGGAAGGGGCACCCCTGCTGGTGCATGGTGGTGCAGTCACAGAGTCAGGGACAGCAACATGCACAGGCCTCTCCGCGGTGACCTGTGCTGCCTCTGACCCTGGCCCTGGACTGCACCACTTGCACCAGTGGTACTACCCCCACCAGGCCCCATGTGCGGCTCAGTAGCGGGCTCCTCCTCCTCTGTGGAGACCACGAACCTGGATGTGTCTGCACTGTCTTCCGGCATTGCAAGCCCCTGTGGGGGATCACCGGCCCTTCCGCTCAGCCGTAGTGGCAGACGCGGCACCAGTCCCCTCGCTCCCGGATGATGGCAATTCCTGGGAGGGTGGCTGGGCCTTGCATCACTGCCCGGTGGAGGCATCCCCACCGCTTAGTTCCACAGCGCCATCTCCGCCCTCTTCTTCACTCGACGCTGCGTAGAGGGAGACATAGAACACAAGCATCAGGGTACTGTACAATTGTCCTCTAGACAGGAAGCAATAATACATGAGTGGCACTGTCAAACGTCACTTCCATCCTGTCCCTCCACAACACATGGGTCAATGCAGGCAACACACATGCAGAAACAAGCACGGCGCATGCAATCAACATCAGCATCCACGTACAAGGGCCTCTATTGACATAAATGTTGCCTTTAAACTCACATGCATCATGGCTCATACTGATCCCATGCACACACATTACCGGAGGGTCATGCATCATGGCTCGTACACAACAGACACAGTGGATACAAGGGTGACCAGATTGCATAAGTGAATCTACACATCGTCATGGACATGTGTCATGCATCCATGGCGTTTCAAAGTCACACACACGCTTCTCAGACAAATAGACATGTACACCATACATGTACATGAGAGCAGCACCCATCTCTCACCCCCCATCCATGTCCAAGAACAGGGACAGGAATGCATTCATGTGTTCATTCCGCATGCTGCTCCCCAAGTTGCATTGGAACACATGAACCATCCATGTGGTTCACGCATTACTGGTCTCACATGCATTACCATGATGTCCCTGCACACACACATCCATACATGGCCTAGTAGCTGACTACCAGCACACTTCAACATGCCCTGTTTCACACAGCAATGCATGGCCACTTACCGGTCAACTCCAGACAGGTCTTCCTCCGAAGGATCTGGGCGTGGCGCTCAGCTTATGCGTTCCAGGACCCTCATCTGGATGTTGGTCAGGCTGACCCGGCACCCCTCTGCATCCTCTTCCATCATGAGGCGCCGGGCCTTGTTGAGGGTCCTGGACCTGAAGTCCTCCCAGCGCTTCTGGATGTGCTTGATGTCGCGGGTTGCCACCCCCTCCGCGTTGATGGCAACCACTACGTCCTCCCAGATCCTCTCCCATCCTTCCTTGTTGGTGCGCGATGGTGTGAAGAGGGCATCATAATGCCCCAGAACTTGCTGAACCAGGACACCAACTTCCTTCTCGCTGAAGCTTGTGCCCTCTGCCTCTCTGGCTGGGGGACGCCAGTGGTCTCGGATGGTGTTTTCCACGACATGGTGACCCTCGAGGCAGGTGTGGGTGGGCAACTGGGTCCTGGGGCTGGGTTGTGGAGCAATGGTATCCCAGTCGGGAGTCTTCTGTTCCAGCAGGGGTGGACACAGCAACTGGACCCCTGCAGATGACTGATGTGCAGGCACCAAATAGCAGGGCATGTGGACAGCAGGCAGGCAAGCAGCAGATGGCAGGTGGGAGTGTGCTTGGGGCTCTTGGGGGCAGGAAAATAGCCTTTTGGGCAGTAGCATGGTCTTCCGTGTGTTTTCGCGTTGCCAGCTTGATACAGAGTGATTTGGCACGTGAAAAAAGTGCACGTCAGTGTGTAATTCGAGGAAAGGCCCTTAGCGGCTAAGCGCGTCTGTGACTTATCGCGCACGGGCGTTTCCCTCAACACAGGTGCATAGTGGATCAGCACATGAACAAACCACACGTCCGTGTGTGAATGCATGTAATTCGAGGAAAGGGCCTAAGAGCGTAAGTGACGTGATGCACGCGGGTGTTTCCCTCAGCATGGGTTAAAGGTGAGCGGGGCCAGCAGTTCACTGTACATACCTTTCATGGAGATCGACATGTGTGTTGCTACTTCATGTTGTTTCGCGCGCAATCACAACTTCACAGCGGATCAAGGACGTATCTCTACTTTTGGTGGGGGTATTGGCTACGTGTGTTTTTCATCATCGCGCTAGTCTGACGGTGAGTCGTGTATGCTATTTTTCCCACTGCGGGTGCCCCTGTGTATCGCATACCCGTTTTCGAGGTCATAGTAGCCTGCGTGTCCCATGCGTATGCGTTTTTCGTGTTCCTGGGTGCTACTGCGTACTGCGGGAGGTTAATTCCACGCACGTAGGCTGTAGGGGTTGCGTGCACGGTTTTACTGCAGTTTTGGGGTGCCTGAGCATTGCGTGACCCGTCACATCATCACTGGGGTCACATACAGCCTTGCAGGTGCAGGGGTGCTGTTAACAACTGGCATTCCACCCCCTTCACCCCAATTGCCCAGGACAATTGTGGTGTACACCTCCCATTGGCACTCTTCTATCTGTGCTGGCACTACTCCATCTGTGCCATGGTTGGGAGGCCACCAAAGGTGAGGGCTGCCTCAGCTGGGCGTACTCCTCGTGGCGGGTGTGGTCAGGGACGTGGCCGGGTTGACCAGGGAGTAGTGGGATGCCAGGGTGTCCAGGGTGGCCGCAGAGGGGGAAGAGGCAGGGGTGCGCCACTTGGGCACGATGTTGTACCATGTGTCAGTGCAGTCATGCCACCACCCTCTGTGGTTCCGGGAGATGCAGCTTCTGCATCTGGCACTGGCGCCCATGTGACCCGGCAGTCCGTTTCATCGACTGCCACGGGCCCACGGGTAGTGGTAGCTGCAAGTGCAGCTTTGGACACCACCACCCAGGCTCAGGGTCTGCCAGGGCAGGCTGCATTGGCACTTGAAGAGTCTATGGAAGATTTCCAGGGCAGGAGGCAAACTGTAGGTGCACACAGGGCTGCCCTGACAGAGAGACGTGTCCCTGGGGCAGTAATGTCATCTGCTGCCCCGACCAGCCGGGTGTTGGGAAGTGCAGGGGCAGATGCAGCCAACAACACCCTGGTTGTGAGTCTACCAACCAGGACAGTCGCGGTCAATGACCCTGCCACAGCGGATGTTGCTGCGCAGGGCCCATTAGAGGGCACCAAGCTGCCACTGACCCAAGTCAGGCCTTTGGTCGTCCTTCCACTCCCTTGGCTCAATCCACCGGTGCCACTGGCCATACTGATCAGGGCGGCATTTGCCAGCCAAGTTCTGTGCCACCATCCAAGAGGAGGAAGGTTAAACCTGCAGCACAGGCTGGGACCCCACACACAGCCACAACCTCCTGCACGTTGAGGAAAAAGCCTTTCTGTGTGCAGGAACTGGACTTCCTCGTGGACTACGTGCGGGACCACAACCGTGACATGCTAGTGGGGCCTAATTGTCAAACTACGGCTGCCCACCGTGATACCCACTGGAAGCAAGTTGCGGAACATGTGAGTGCATTCGGCCATGAGGTGCGCTCGGCGCAAGAGTGCAAAAAGCGTTTGAATGACCTCAAACGCAGCGCTAAGGCTAAGCGTGCCTCAAATTACAACATGACTCTGGTGACTGGCAGTGGGCCGGCACCTGAGGAGGAAGACCTCACTTCGCACGAGTCACTCATTGCAGAGTTCATACCACCTGAATCTTTCGAAGGAGTGGGAGAGATGCCGGACTTTGATTCCCAGTCCAGTGAGTGTTGCTGCGTGTTTGTCGAGGACATGTGTGTTTTACTTGTGTGATGTGTTGTGCATGACTGCCACTACATGTCATGTGTACATGGTTCTGATGTGCAAGTAATGCAATGCTTCACTGATGCATGGCTGCTCTGCAGGATGGTGGACATGTGGAGCAGACGGGGACTGTCCGCATCACCACTATTGCACCCTACTCACATGCTGGTTACTGGCCCTTCTGCATGTAGCCCGGGATGTCCTTCCTCTCAGCCCTGGGTCTATGTCATAGCATGACTGACGTGCATGTGTCCTCTGCCTTCATTTGGGTACTACACGTAGGCATGCTCCCTTGCCCCTCCACCCCCCCTCTGAACCCCAATTTCACCTTTGCACTGGTCTGCATCAATTTTGCCATAATGCACTTGCCTGTTCATGTGTCCTGTGTACATGCTAACTTCCACCAGCCAACCTGCCAGACATATGCTGTGGGGTACATCCTTTGTACTTGATGCAGTGTGTCTCACTTGGACTGTGCAGATGTCAGATGCTCCGCAGGGACATGAGTGCCGATTCCATGCATGCCCCTATGTGTCCTTGACTGGATGATAATTGTAGTATGTGTCCAGGGTGACCTACATTGCATGGCATTTCATCAGCCTTCCCATGGCCACTGTGGCTCAGTCCTGTGTCTCACACATGTTCAGGGTGTGACAGTCATTGTGGATCACAGGCCTCAGCCTGTTTCAGGCCCAATGACTCTGTCCAACTGGTGCAGTGTCTTCTTCACACGTGGGTGTACTCCTGAGGGTTCATCATGTGTCCTGCTTACTGTCCCATCATCATCTGCTGTGTTGTCACTTGACTCAGAGGATGCAATTGATGCTAGTCAACACTGTCTGCCAATACACAGGTCTATGGTCATCCTTTTGATAACATGCAAGGCATCTATGCATTTTCACTTAGGGGGAGGGGTGGTTTGCTTGTAGCCATGCAACCCATTGGATGCACATTGCACGTGATGCCTGAAGTTGACCTTTCACTGCCTTCATGTTTTCTGATACACATCATGAAGTACTTGTACATGTAGATAGTGAGTAACTTACAAATTTGCTGCACTGCATCGACCCGCTTCTGAGCGGTATAACACCCTTCTACATCCCTAATCACAGAAGCAATGTCAAGTTGACCCAGCATGCATGGCAGGTTCCCTTTTGTGTGTGACATGTCTGCTTAATGTGTTGGCTGTCTGTGTGATGTCTATGTGTGTGTGTGTTGTGTGCTTCTAACATGTGTAATGACCTTTTTTCTCTCTAATTTTCAGAAGATGACGCAATGGAACCAGAGGATGGTGTTGTCATGCCAGGCACAGGGTTGTTATCACTAGAGCAACCCGGCAGCTGTGGGGGTCGTGGGGTGGTAGGCCACGAAAACCCACATGTGCTACAGACCATCTTGTCTTTGGCTGGCAATGAGTCCAGCCCTGATGACCACTCTGACGTCCA
Organism: Ambystoma mexicanum; assembly: GCF_040938575.1. Taxonomy (NCBI): domain Eukaryota; kingdom Metazoa; phylum Chordata; class Amphibia; order Caudata; family Ambystomatidae; genus Ambystoma; species Ambystoma mexicanum. The sequence goes on along the minus strand of NC_090933.1, from coordinate 653,578,051 downwards.
TGTCGATTTGGATGTGCATCAGGTCCATACGTCAGGGGTGAGTGATTCTGATGTGGACACTCCTCTGTCCGCGACACCTGCACTGAGGGGTCAGACAGTGGTGGGACCTCTGCCTGTGGTGGATCGGGATGCAGGGTCACCCTCCACACCAGTCGCTGATATGCCTGGGCCATCACATTGAGGGGGGCATGTAGTCGTGCAGCCGCAGGTGGTGCCAACCCAACGAGGACAGCCGGTCCTTGGGTCCTGCAGGTGTCAAGCCCAGCAATGCGGTGGCCGCGCGCAACCGCGGTATACTGAGTGGGAGCAAGACATGACTGCCAATTCTGAATGCCAGGGGGCAGCAATGGAAAACATCGCTGTGAGCATGGAGCGTATGGCCCAATCTGTGCTCCCCCTGCTAGGTAGGTGCTTCTCCAGCAGCGGGCGACACGGTCCACGGCCCGCTCGCTCAGGCTGGGCATGGCGGCCTCAGACAGGGCACGCCAGGCTGAAATGTTGTCTCTGTGTCAAGCAATTGCTGCTCATGCAGAGGCACACATGGAGGCTCTGAGGGCTGAGTATGAGTCCCTCAGATCCACTCTCGGTGTCCTCTTGATGTCCCAGAGGACGCGGTCAGAGGAGAGGTTTGAGCAGCTTGAGCGTACCAGCTTCATCGAGCTACGTGCTTGCCGGGAGGTGCATCAGTTGTCCAGCCAGGCCTTGCAGGAAGAACTCTGTGTTACACGTGTTACCTTGCAAGAGGAAGCACGCATATCACGGGAGGTTCTGCATGCAGACCTACGTGTCATCACCGCACAGAACCAGGCTCACCCATCCGGCAGACTTGCTGCTGATGAGGGGCAAGCTGTGGCTAGGCATGGTCAGGCTCCTGTGCCACATCCTCCTTTTCAGGAAGAGCCAGACTCGGATGACAGGATATCTCCCATACAGGTCAGGCTGTGCAGGCGTTGAGCCCATGGAGGTTTTTTTTTTCCTCAACATCATCCCATGTGGGTGTTGAGCTGCACCCTGTACCTCCCCCCTCCTGGGTGCCTCCCCCCCAGGTCGTATGTGGCCATTTTTTATTTTTCTTTTAGTTTAGTTAGTTAACTTTCTATTTGATCGTTAGTTTAATTAGGTAATGTAGGTTTTTCATAGTTAGTGTAATTGGTTAATATAGTTTAAAATGTCTTGTTTATTGTGCTTTCATGTGACGGTGTGGTGCTTCATGGCTTTTGAAAGCATCCACTGTCTGTTCCAGCTGGTCCCTTCAAGCTTGTCTCGTATATGTGTTTGCAGCTTGGGGTCTTGACTCACATATGCCACTCCTGCTTCCCTTATCCATGGGCTTGCTAGGATGGTTCGGTGTTACAGCCTATTACACAAGGGCTTTGGACTGTCATATCTGTGGCATGTCTGCTGCTGTACTATTTGTGTTCACACCCCTAGTGGGGATTATAGGGGTTATATTGACCACAGTTCTTCTTTTGCTAGATGGGTGGTTTCATGATTCATGTCTACATTAATTGCTATACATTGTGTAGTATGTTTCTTATCTTTACTGTACATGAGCTTGATGCAATTCATGCTGTAGACAATGGCTACCACACTTTGCCTGTGAAAGTCGCACTGATGGTGCGATTTCTGATGTACGTCTCTGACATGGTCCAGTCATGACATGCCTGAAGAGACACACACAAGGGAATTTCAAGCATTAATCATGTGTTTTCTGCCCTTTCTGCAGGGGGATGAGTCTCCAGACCACCTTTGCCAGCAGACATGGCCCATTGAACATCTGGAAGCTGGACACGTTTGGTGGTGCAGATATGCGCATGTGTGCGCCAGCAGAGCCACAGGGATTGTGCTCATACATTAAAAAGAAGCTGATGTGTTTCAAGGAACTCCAGGCAAGGTGAGCAGCACAAGGGGGCCACACAGCAGCCATCCTTCCACCAGGCCAGTTGCAAATGCATGCTAAGTAGCACCACTGATGGTGAGCTTGGACAGATACTGGTGTTGAAGCGCACAGTACAGGTAAGATGCGTTGGTGGACTAATGGCTAGTTGATGGGAAAGTTGTCAGGGGCACATGCAGGGGCAGTGGCACATATCCTCCGGTCCACCATGGTCCATTGAGGCAGTTGTATTAGCCATGTAGCGTTCCAAGACAGGGAAAGAAGCAGCTCACAGGGACAGACAGCGAGGGACAGACTTGTGTGCAGTGGATTTCATTTTCATGTTGAAATTGACACATGCACTACCTACTTTATTTGGGTTATGCTGGAACACGACTTGTACTGAAGTCGTACCTTGCTAAATGCGTCTGGCTGCTTACCCAGGGAACATTGGATGTTGTGTGAATCTTGACACATTGGTCTTCCATTTGCCACGCACCCACCGGCGCCTGACTTACTGCATTGACTGTGTATGAACCATCACGGGGGAAGCACCACACCAGATTGTTTGTTTGTAGAGTAGTTTGTTACTTTGGGGCATGTATGGTGGTGTGTGTTATGGGCACGCACAGATTAGTAACTCTGGCTCTCTTTGTAGCATTGAACTGCTCCTGGTACTGGACCTGAGAGTGTGCAGGCAGGAGGCCAGCACTCACCCCAGAGATAAGTTTCTCTTTGACTTCCATTTGAGTAATTTTGTCCTATGTGCATGATGTACACGTGTGGTCTGATTGTGTATGTGTTAATGTGATTAGTACATTTTTGTACATTCCCTACTTTCCCTTGTCAATCCTACTCCCCTCTCCTGCCCCTCATTTTGGTTATCCAGAATACCAATGCCTGTCCCAACTACATATCCCTGACCCTCCTTCCCCGCCAGGGTCTCAGAGGACTGTGTAAGTTTGACCTTGCAGGCACCCAGACCACGGTGAGGGTGGTTGGTTCGTGCCACTCCTGCGTCTGTACATGGGAGCTGTGACAGTACACATCAGTTTGTGGTGCATCATTGTATATTATTTACCAAACATGGTACACATCCTGTTGTGACATTGTTTTACTGTGCTACCTTGGTTGTTTCATCATTGTGCTAGTATTTGTGCTTTGTGATGTACTGCTACTTCAAGTCCTCTACTGGAGACTTTTCTGGTGTATTTTGCTGCCTGCAGGCTTTTTGCTTGGCTTGTGTGTTTGCCTGCTTTGAGTTCTCTTTGATTTGGTATTTTTGCAAGTCAAGGTGGCCTCTGAGGGTGCTGGACACTTTTTACATACAAGGTTGAAAATGGAGACAAAGGGGAATGGTGATCCTGTGGCCAGGTAAACTTCAAGGAAGAAGGCTACATACCCCAGGTGCAGTTGTTCAGTGCGTCATGGTGATATGTGAGGGAGGGGGGGTATTTTGTTGTTGGACAGTTGCCTTGCCCTACATTGTGATGGGCACCCTGACATTGTAATTTTGGTATCCTATGTACATGATGTATTCTGCTGATCAATGCCTGTTCATTTGTTGTGTTTACCTTTTAGGTGTAAGGGGATAGTTGTGGTTTGACATGCTGGGGTGTACACATGGGCAATGTTCACATGTGATGTGTAGAGGACACTGATGGTCACTTGATTGCACATGCATGTATTGAGTGCATGTCCCTACTGACACACACACTCGCACTATGATCCGCAACATGTACAACCACCCTTCCATGTCCACATGTGCACTCAGTTTGCCTTCTGGGGCCCAATGTGCCCCTGCAGCACATGGTCTATGACCATTTGTGGATCCTGTACATGCGTGATTTGTTTTTTATTTAGTTTGTCGTTTTCATGTGATGCTCAGGGTTGTGCGTCACACACAATGGCTGCCAGTGATTGTCATGGTCTGTTTTGCAGGTCTGTGTGATACACACCTTGCATGTGTACATTTTGGTCACACAGGATTGGTTAGGTTTGAGTAGCTAGGGATGCACACAATGTGGCACTTCCATGGCAACATTCTCAGGGTGGTAAGGATGTGACAGTTGACTGTTTGTCATCATCGATTGTCACTTGGTATGTGCCAGGCCTGTGTGCACTCCACAGGGGTGGGAGTTTAGGTGTTTAGGTGAAATATGTGGCCACAAGCTGGATCTGGGCTGCCTCGCCACGTGCCCTATCCCCTCCCATGGGCAGCACCTGTGCCTGTGGTTGGGGGCACCACCATGTCCACTGGTACGCTCTGCCGTGTTGCAACATTGTGCAGGACACATGCTGCCACAATAATCCTGCACACTACTAGGGGTGCATAGAGTAGCTGCCCGCCAGAGCTGTCAAGGGAGCGGAAGCGTGACTTGAGCACTCCGAATGTGCGCTCCACTATGCCCCTGGTTGCAATATGGGCAGCGTTGTATCTTACCTGGGGTGGTGTGGTGGGTTCCGGATTGGCGTCATCATGTGGTTGCTCAGAGGGTAGGCACTGTCCCCTGGAGAGGTGATAATGGTTGTGATTATTGGGGTTTGTGTATTTGTCTGTGTGTGACATGCATGCGTGTGCATGGGCATTTGTACTCACCTAGGAGCCATGTGTCACCATGCTGCCATGCTGCCCAGTTTCCAGGGCCCGGCTCAGGGCGGACATTCTGTATATGAAACTGTCATGGTTGGAGCCAGGGTAGTTTGCATAGACAGAGGTGATGATTCCCTTGGCATCGCATACCACCTGCACGTTGATGGAATGCCAGTGCTTGCGGTTTTGGTAGATGTGCTCAGTGGCCCTAGGTGGACGTAGGGCCACATGGGTGCAATCTATGGCACCGAGCACTTTGGGGAAGTGTGCCACCCTGTAAAAGTCCTGGACCACGGTCTGCCTTTCTGTGGTTGTTCTGGGCATGTATATGTGCCTGCGGACTGAGTGGCGTGCAGTCATGATTGCCAACACCTGGTGTAGGCAGCGTGACTGTGTGGCCTGTGAGACCCCTCATACTATGTCAGTAGTCCACTGAAATGACCCAGTGGCCAAAAAATGCAGGACATTGAGCACCTTCTCCAAGGGGCTCAATGCTTGGGAGCAGAGGGTGGGGGATGTAAGATCATCTTCCCACTCCCTGACCAGGTCTAGGATGACACGAGGTGGAAACCTATACCTGCCGTAGACCTGGTCGTTAGGCATCCCAAAAAGGCTAGTCCAGGGGGAAAAAATGCGGGCCCTGGCTATTCTCCTCCTCCTGCGGTGTCCCACGATCAGTGCTGCGACAAATGGGGCATTCATCGTAGCGGTATATACGTGTTTGTTGTTTGTGCACACTTTTATACTGTACGCGGGGACGCTTACGCCTGCCTTCCTGTGGCAGACATGTTGATGCCTGTGCGTGTCTTTTAGCGTGCGCTTGTTTCCCGTTTTCGAATCCATGAATACGAGTTGTTCGCGTGCGTGTGGGCGTTCCGTGTATTTCCCTGCAGTACTTCCCCAGTTACGCCTTCTTTTTCACGCATTGTTCCCCATTCCGCGTGTTACGCCCCATGTCCTGCCCACTTTTTGGTGTGTGCACGGATGTTGTGCGTTGTGCCTGTGCGCATTGCGCACAGCGTTTGGGTTGTTGCAATGACGTGTTCGCCCGTGTGTGCCACGCACGGATTTTGTGCACAACCAGTGGAAAAGACGCGCAGCGCCTTCCTTGAATCACACGCGTGCGCTTGCTTTCTCACACTTGCGCCACCTTGCGTCAGCTTGCGCTGAAATTTTTGGCGCATGTTTGTTCCATGAATCGGCTCCTGTGACCCTTGTGCACTCTTCTCCCCACTCGTGCTTAAGTTTTCATGAACAGTATGAAGTGGATTGTGACAAAACAACCTTTTCGATGCGGTCAAAAAGATTAAGAAACCCTGCCACCATATAGGTGAAATCGAGACTCAGGTCATTCCACGGTAATTCCCTGAAATTCAGGCTACAGGAATGTGTAAGTGTCGGCACACGTCCCATACTTGCATTTGTTAACTCCCTGCAACCATTAGCAAGCACAAATTCAAAAGTTGCATGCAACACTACTAATAAAAAATACACCTGCATCCTTTGCACGCAAGCTTGCTAGTAAAAACACATGTTTATCGTTTGCAGGCAAGCATGCTGTTAAAGAGAATCTGCATCCTTTCCATGCACGCGTGTTCGTAAAAACATACCTGCATCCTTTGCATGCAAGCCTGCAGGTAAAAGAGCACCTGCAACTTTTGCATGTACGCCTGCTGGTAAAAACACACTTTCATCCTTTCATCCTTTCATCACACTTTCATCCTTTGCATGGAAACGAAGGCAGGTGTGTATTTATAACAGCAGGCTTGGATCCCTTCTCACGCATGGTTGCAGTGAATGCAAGTGCGGTACACATGAACAACATTCACACATTCTTGTAGGCTGAGCTTAGCAGTAATGCCCGTTCCTAAAGCTTGAGCTCAGACATACACCCAGGACTTCATGAATCAGACACAGTTTAAGAGATAACCAATGCGACTAGAACTGCACACACAAAGCAAGTTGCACGTATAGGGCAAATCCGTTTTACTTCCGTTCTAGCTATTTAAAAACGCATTTTTCATGACAATTGCTATAAAAAATATACTAAGCAGAGGTTGGTTTATTTTCAATGATTTAAATGGGTGTCAGTTGAGTAAGGCTCCACACGTAGGCCTGGTCGATTTATCAGATGGGTCATAATTACGTGCTAGAGGCAAATTGTGCTGTGGAGGGCATGCAATAGGCTCCGATGTCAGACATGCGTGCACCTCACAGCTTCGTCCAATGCACTGTCAGAGACGCGCAGCCTTATCTATGTCTTCATTCTATTGATGTTTTATGTTTCCCCAGAACAAAAATGGTGGCAGCCTTTATACCTCGATGTACGTCAGCTATGACGTAATCCTACGTGGTAAACAGTAAAACCTATTGGGTGAAGTGATTGGTTAGGGGAACAGATATACCTATATTCTATATATATGTTAGCAAAATCATTGGCTGCCCCTTATCTTGTCAGCACACCTTAAATACCCTCTAACTAGTTAAACTACAGATATTAGCATAATGCCAGAAGCAAATAGGCTTCTGCAACAATGTGGTTCATCACCACATAGGCCCTCAAGATTGGTTGCAACTCCCTTCCAACCTTGGGCATTCGGCTTTTTTATTAGTTGACCTTGCTGGCTGTTCTCATCTTCTGAACTTTTAAGGGAGTGAAGGTACATTGCTATGTTTGTCTGGAGCTTTATGAATAGGCCTTGTTTTCTGGTCTTATTCCACTTGTTAGGAGACAATGATTTTGTCCATTCTGACCTTTTATTTAGCGCTATTTAATTCATTCATATTGGATGCTATAACTCCTCCCGACCTCTGGAGACTTGGTTGCTGTGTCTTGCATGCACTTTCTGCATCTTTGATATTCCAATTCCTGGCACTCATAATTATTCACTCCTTTCCTTAATTTGAAAGAAATATGTCTTACGTACATAGTTTATCGTCTTCAACTCCTTTCGTTCCTTGCAGTTGCTTCTTGCTATGGCATCCTTCATCCTAAGCCAAGCAAATAACCTTTGTTATCGCACAAAGCTGTATACCAGCGCCTGTCAGCTCTGCAGCCTTGGCCTCTCTCCTTGAGATTTCTTGCTTACTATTATACGATACCAACGTCCATTTTCTTAACACGGCTGCTTTACTCGCGTTATATTTCTTACTTCAGCAAGCGTCTACGTAGTCTCATCTACTTTGCGTTTCTGTGTATATACGTCTACTGCATCCCTTATAACTTATCTTTTACATCTATATGATTTTCTTCATATTTGAATGTATGTTTACTTCGTTTCTTCAGTTACATCTTCATTCTTTGGACATCCATTCATCAGATTCAGTGTGTCTATGCATCTTTTCTCTTTGTAACATCACTTCTCTTCTGTCTGTCTTCACTTATAGCTCTTCTATGTCCAGTTGTGTCTGCAGACTCATCTCTACTATTTCAGTTTGGGGATACATTTGGTGCAGTTGTCTGAGTGCATAACGTCTCTCACACTGTTGATGTGGTATTGGGATGATACCAGGTGTCAAACATGGTGCTCTGTTGCTGGTCTTCCAATATAATGAGGTGAGGGTGTGGGCACTATAGATGACGTGTACTTCTGCCTCTCTACACATTGATGTGACATTTAGCGGATGTCTTGCTATTGCATGGTGTAAGACCTGAATCAGTAAGTCCAAATTACACAGGTTGGTGGCATCATTTCTGCTACCTTCTGTTTTGTCATTTGAGGGTGTGTCAGTGTGACTATAATTGATGGATGTTTTGGTGCTTGTGTCCCTAATTTTTGGGTTGTGTCTGTGGGTGTGTTCCAGTTTTGATGGGCATGTCAGGGGAGTTGCATGTGTTGGTGAGTATGATGCCTACAGAGTGTACTTTTGAAGGTGTTTACTAAGCAAACACAGATCTTGGGAGGTGTGTGGAGAGTTGTAACTTAACATACAGTATTATGAAAATAGAACGAGGATTGACAGATTTTCAGTGTAACATATAACACAAAGTAATTTTAATAAGTTAAGGCATGGATAAAACAGGTATTAAGTCATTAGGCAATAATCAAACAAAAGCAATGTAAGTCCCTTACTAGGTACTTGCTGAGATCCGAACATCACAACATAGAGCCTACAATGGGCTAACATTTGATTGAACAGTAGAAAGGTGCAACAATGATAAATCACAATTTGCACTGGTTATTACATTAACAAATGGTGCTAGTTTTATGACTCTGTTGGTATACAGAGCCCTAAAGTCTCGACATGTTTCAGTTCTAAAGTGTCAACTATACAGAACATTCTTCAGGAGGAAGGTGTTCGCATCCAATTCAAATTCAGTATCCAGCTTATGTACGGGTAAAATAAACAAAGATGACCTGTCAAGGTTAAAAAGAGAGAATCTAGGTAAGCTATCAGTGTTAATCTCGGTCTCTGAAAGTTCAACCAATGAACATAGAACCACTACTCAAGGACAAAACATGTTTACCTTGAAATGGTTCTTGTGGGGGTGTACAACTCTTGTGATGAATTGTAGAAGGAAGATTCAATATTCCTACAGCATATTTGCAAGAAAAGCAAACAACTTAGCTTTTCTAAACACACACAGGGCACGTGGCTCTCTAGGACTACTATATTAGGGTATGGCGGAAGGTGTCATATTCAAAATATGTATTTAAAAATTGATAGAATGTGCAAAACACCCACCTGTGGTGGGAGCTTGAGTACAGAGCCGAGCTATGGAGGAGTGACACCTGTAGCATGTGGGTGGTGTCCCGGGAAAATAGGAGACTTGTCAGTCCTCAAGGGTAAATGATGAAAAATCCATGAATTATAAGTAGTTAAATTACAGAAATACATCTGATGGATTTAGTTTTAAAATATCTGATTTTGTTTGGGCTGTATTATTTGTTTACTAAAATTAAACGCTTTCTATGTAGTAAATGTGTGTATGTAAAAAACATTAAGTTATTAAGTAACACCCATATATATGTTTCTTTAGATTTTGGAAACATGTGATTTGTTTTAGGGACGGATGTATTTATTTCAAAAATATGTAATTTTATTTTAGTTTGAACATATACAGATATGTTATGTTATATTACTTATTATTAAAAAGCAAAGGACAACTTTTTAAGAATAGGCAAGAAAGTACAAACCTTTAAGTGCAAATATGTATTTTTATACGTTTGCTATAATCTAAAGAAATGGTTTAAATAAATATGTACTTTGTAAAGGTAGGTCTTAATTGATAATATCTTAATTTTTGCAGATAAGTGGCATCATGTGTTTCTCCTGCTGCAAGTATTGTTCCACATATTAAGCAGCCTAAAGAAGAATAAGCATACTCGGGATCAATATGTTTTAAAGTTGGAAATGAAACAGAATCACAGCCTTCACATTTTTTGGGAACTTTTGAAGGTACCAGTTCATGTAATATTTCTACTGTTATGCTTTCCATATGTTTTCTTTTAGTGTTGTGTTTTTTACTTGTACCAACTACAGTGGAACTGGGTTTTTATTGATGTTTCTTCCTTTGTTTTAATCATTTATAAACATGTTTAAAATATATATGTTCATGTCTATTTCGCATATGTGCCAGCATTGCACAATTTCCTAAATGATAGTTTTTACGGTTACCCCTTTTTAAAAGTGCTTTGCTGATGGTGCATATTACTTGAGTAATATTTCACACATCATCTGGTTGAGGAGTTTCAAAGTAGTCCCAAATACAAGATCTTAAGTTGCCGAATTGAATTGTTCCAGAGGTAGTTATAATTGTTTTATGTTGTTTTTTGGTGTAGCTAATAACACCACTTGAAATGGATGTATTACTGTTAGTAGTCAGGGTATTTTTTTGTGATGTTTCTTCAGTAGTTGAACTTTCTGATGTATAAGTTAAAGAAGTACCAGAAGAAGGTACATTTTCCTTTCACGTTTTGTGGGACACACCAGTTTTTCTTATTAAAATACTACTACTTGAAATAAAAGGAGTTTTACTTTGTTTTTTTGATAATGTTACAGGAGTTGGCATTGACACATCCATTGTTTTATTTTTACATATAGGAGAAGTTTTAACTTTTTAAATACAAGTAGTTGAAGTTCTATGATGTATATCTTTTTTTTGGCTGACGAAAAGTACTTTGCACTGTTGAAATGGCCTTCATAGTAGTAGGTAAGAAATCATTTTTTGAGCCTCTATGATGAAAGGTTGCACTTTTTAAATAGTACTAGTAGTGGTAGTAGGAGATGTATTTTTTGTAAATTTGGGGAATTTGTGGACTGCTGAAATAGTAGTGTCTTCTGTATGAAGTGATGGATTATTTGTATTATTTGGTGTAACAGAACTTTTGATTATTGAAACAGTGCTAGAACTAGTAATATTCAAAGGGCCTAAGTTTTAAAAAAAAGTGCTAAGAGCACTCCTAAGTGTCTGTGCATGTGCTAAGATTGCACAGTACAAATGCATAGCAGAGGGAGCAGATTCACAGAAATAAGTGTGTGCAGAAATCTGCAGTACAAAGAAAATAGTTTTGTGTCTGACACAGCCACAACACGACCCAAGTGCAAACCAAGGCCGTGCTGTAGAAGACTTTTGCACACAATGTGAACCATGTCATTGGAAATGCCAATGTTCAAAAAGTAATCTATGATTACTCCAAGTAATCACCATTACTTCCACCTACACCCACTATTATTAGTCACTGAACTTACACCAATCTGCACCCCCAAATGCAAATTGCATCTACACCCACTATTCCCAGCCCCAGTAAAAATATGCACCCCCAAGTGCACATTACAGCTAAACCCATTATTACTTATCCCAGTACTTCACCAATCTTCACACCCTCACACACAAATTACTCCACACCCACTCTTCCCCCTCACAGCACTAGTACCAACAAGTTGCATCCCAAATCCCCATGTCTCCACACCTGTTCTTCCTCCTCAAAGCATTTTCAGCAACAAGATACACCCCAAATCCCCATGACTCTACGGCTGCTCTTCTCCCTCAGAGCACTTGCACCAATATGGGGCACCCCAAATCCCCATGACTCAACACCCACTCTTCCCCCTCACGGCAGTTGCACCAACAAGGTGCACCCCAAATCCCTATGACTCCACACCCACTTTTCCCCCTCACAGCACATGACATTTCTCTGAGCACTATCCTCACACTTATTTTGACTCAGCGGTACATCAATAGGTCTCATAACTCCTAGGCACTATATAAGACATCTATCTTGCTAACTGTTGAATACATGTGTTCTCCTGTTCGGTTGCAGAAACACAACCATTTCAGTGCCAAACAACTACAGTATTTGTCTGCTTCACACACATATGACTCACAGCTGACATCATACAGGGACTGCACTCATTTGACCACAATTCCAAATGTGACAGGAATTAATGAAAGAAACCCCTCATGGACCCAAGAATGTAGAACAGGCTGGCCACCTTACTCACTAGTATTGAGATGTAATTTCAATGATGACAGCATGTGCAAGTATACATTGCAGTTACATACCTTGCTGTCCCAATTAGCTAAATTCCATATAAGATCATGCTGTTCTGTTGGAGGTCGCCTTGGAAAACTCACCAAATAATTACAAAAGTAGTCAAAAAGGAGTGTACGCCGGAGCAAGATGTAATTCAGTTTTATTCAGGGCTCCAGGTTCTGCTGGGACAGCAAATTCAAACAGATCGCAGAACAGACCTGCATGAAAAGGAGCTGTCCAAGAATGTCCCTAAAGTCAGAACTTTTATACAATCCAAAATAATTAGCATTCGTGATTGTGCAACATGAAAAAATCTCCAGACACACAAATCTGATTGGACTCCTCAGTTTGAACTCTTATAGAAAAGCATACATTGCGGTCAACAATTGGATCCACTCACTTTCCCACACTGCCCTCAATTACAGTTTGTGACATCAAAATCCACCCCAATTCCCACAGCACAAAATTAAGTCATTGAAACATTTGAGACGACCAGTGGAACCTTAATAAATCAACTGCATATGATAAAACTTGTACTTAAAGTTACATTAACTTTACATATAAAAACATAGCATGGGTTTTGTCTATTTAACATGAATGTCCTGGTATTTCAGTATAAAGTATGGTGGGTTAGTCTTCTACTGGTGATCTGAAAGGCTAATGACTCCACCAGACTTTACATTGATCTCAGCAAACTTAATAGGAATATCATAGCACAGCGGTTTTACCTGTGCTAGTTGTTTGGTGGACTTGATGGCATGAAGGTCTACTGAGGCTTTACGAGCTGCTAGAGGTTATAAAAAACACCCATCTCACAGTTAGCCTAGACAAATGCAGGTTCAGAAAAACAAAGTGGACTACCTTGGGTGAAAGTTATCAGAAGACGGGGTGAAGCACAAGCTTGATATATTTAAGGTCACAGTAACAATGCCTGCCCGACTGAATAGAGTGAAATTTCAGCTTTCCTAGGATTAGTCAAGTTCTATAGATAATTTACAAGGCTGTTAGACAAGAAGAAAAACACACGAAGGAGACTAACAAGGATAGATGAAAGGTTTGTGCGGGCCAAGGAGTGGGAAGACATACTCGATGAGATGAAGCACAATGTTATGAATCCTCTTGTTTTGAATTAATTTGATGGGAGATTTGATGGGAGTCTTCTCACAGTTTTTTTTATAGTGATGCATTAAGTATGGTCTAGGTGCTGTTCTGTGTGTCTGAGAACAGTGTAAAATGTTCCGGACTAAGGCATTGAGACAAGATACTCAGTCATAGAGACAGAGGTGCTGGAATGCAAGTGGTTAATACAGAAGTACATGGTATGCGAATTGGCAGAGCCTTTGTAGTGTAGGGAAGGGTAGGTCAATAGGATCCCCCCTCCCACTACATGTACCACCCTGATTGAGACCCATGACTCATCGGCAGCCCCCCGGCCTCCCGGGCCCAGGTGGCAGGGCGGCTGCTGGCCGACACGTGGGGCTGCACCATCACGTTATGTGGCAGAGAATAGACTCCATATTGTATTAAGTCATCTCCATCTTGCTAAGAAACGTGCATATCTAACCCAAGGCAGAAACACTGAACGCTGCAGAGTGACCATCGCTTGACCACGCTCACAGAGGCCCACACTTCCCCCACCTCCCACTGCATGGCAGATCCGCTGAAGACTCGTTCTCACGAGTCTCCAGACGCGAGTGAACAACCAAATAAAACACTGTAGCTGTTGACTTTCCGCAGTACATCATTGCCACAGCTATGAACGAGAATAGTAGGATGTAACTGAGATCAGCCCAAACCCTGCAGGCCCTAGCCCCTGTACCAAGCCCCCCAGCTATAGACGGCGTGGCGCCTTGCACCCATACCCACCCCGAAAGCCCTTGCAATGTGCAGAAACCATTTATGTAATATGTGCCTTGTTGACTAACGTTCGCTGCTGATATAAAGGAGAATGGGTAAAGAGAAAGTTGTGCAACCGATATTACATGTGATGATCCGATATACAAAGACTGGACAGCTGATAACTGTGAACAATAACTTGTGTTGCTCTCTTAATACACTCTTTACACACACCTGCGTAACACTACCTCATGTTCATATGTCAACTGTAAATGTGAAATGCTATGTAAAAAAAAGTATGATCATCAGCTAGTATCCCATGTAAATACAAATACATATGAGTGCTTTCAGGAACCCCATGTGTTGTTAGTTGCCCCTCACCTATACGACAGTAAAACCGCCTCGTGCAAGATGCCACGCATGGAGCTACAAGGCCATTTCCCCTCCCCCTGCCCAGGCTCTCTCGAGATAGACGGTGTTCAAGCATCAAAGCCTTGCCTTCCCTCCCAACCCTGCTGGACCTGTTTCAAGCATCCACCACCCTCCCCGTGTCAGAGGCCGCTACAGCCTGACTCTGTGACTTATCAGCTTCCTGGTCCTAAATCCCGCTGCCTTTCAGGCACCGGTCACATGCCCACCACGGGTCAGTAGTACCTCTGTCGAACCCGAGTTAATGACCCTAGAAAGGGGGGTGCACACACGTGTACCAACAGATCATAATACCATCCCTCACCGAAATTGCCATGGATGGTTAGTTAAGCACCCCCACCCATGCCCCTGACTACACCCATGGGACCTGATTGTTTGATCCTAAGGCACATCCCAAACCGATGTTTTAAGACACTCCAGATCGCATATCAATGTTCCTGGCCATGTATTGATCTAAGGTCAGCGCTTACAAGAGTTGCAACTCAACAGGACACATGAAGTGTGATGAATGGGTGGGAATGTGTGGCCAAAAGGGCAAATGTTAGTTTAGCTATCAATCTTTGTTACAAGGCATGTCCGGCCCAGCGATACATCCCGAAGAGCCCAGCTGACCTCCCGCCCCACGTGGCGCAGCACCAACATCCGCCAATCCTGGAGAAGCAACTGTATACAATGTACACCACCTAGCCATCACCACCCAATCCCTGAGACTCTGTGGCCCCTATAGCTTACCTCATGCATGACGTGTATTTGTAATATAACTGTCTTCGCTATTGTCAGACAGAGTTCTCTCAGAGTTTGCAGAGCCCTTTGCATGCCCTATATTGAATTATATAAAGCTCTTTTGATCTTACCGGCACTTGGTCCTGGCCTCATTCCCCTTCTGGGGTGTGTCCATTATTGCCTCTCACTAAGGAGGGTGCGTTTCTGGGGACACTTACATTTAGTGGTGACCCCATAGACGTGATTTGTTTTGTTAACTTTAACCTGTCCCCTTGGCACGAGATGACCCCGGCTGCAGTGGAGACGCACAGCGCGCCCGCTCAACAGAGCCACCCACCTACAGCAACTGGTACGCAGAGACGTGCGCACGCAGTTAGGGCGAGAGGGTACGGGTCCCGTTTCAAAAAACTCTTAGTACTGCTCGCCGGAGCCGAGTGGGGCCATTGAGTGCGAGGCCACGCTGCTTGGACGGACCAAATCCGGAGAGTCTCAGATCAAGACGGGCACGTGAGTATTAAGTGCGAGTGATTTTAAAAGAGGAACATTTTTAATCCTAAAGGACAAGGGGAAACGCGAAAAAGGGAGTGGGGACTATAAGGGGAACTATCTTACTTCTAATACTTTCTCTTTCTTTGCATATGGCCATTAGGACACTAAAGTGGAAAGGGAAAAGAGGATGGGAACCTAACTCTGTAAGGGAGTAGAAGGCGGCGCCGCGTAGTGCTATCTCGACTAGTGCTGGGAATAAGTGAAACTGTGAGAAGATAATCTAAGGGTGTCTAAGTGAAGGGACACGGAAAATACGTTAGAACTAGCTTTTTTTCTTACGCTTCTCTAAATTCCTCTCAATTAGGGGCAGAAACAAGGTCTTAAAAAATTATATATATATATATTTATATGTATATATATAGACAAAGAAGTTGTGTGAGGGATAGAGGGGGTCGCCGTAGAAGGCGAAGAACAAGAGAGGGAGGGTGAATACTATATGTGTATGCTGAGGTATGATGAATGTTTGCGGTGTGTTGTGCACATTGTATGGTTGTGATCTTCTGTAATTATGTGACACTGTATAATTGCACTGTTTTTAAGCACTTTCCTGGGGGGTACGGTCATTGTAAGTGTGGCCTGGTAAGATTTGACAAATCAACATCTTTTCATTGAACAAAGTGAGTTGTTTATTGTAACGTGAAAGGGGTTGAAGCCACATGTACACAGTAACACACACATAGTGACAGAACAGACTAGTACAAACGAACAGAGTAACACTGACTTAGGCATGGGAGAGGAGACACCCCTAGCGCACATCTGTAAGAGTTTACCAGGTCATGCAGAAAGAATAACTAAATACCATGACCAATGGGTAACGACGCTGAAGGGGGAGGGTCTCCCCCAGGTCTGGCCACAAGGAGGGTCATTTGATAAAAGCGTTCTGGACATGGTAGCCACCTGCATATTCCTGAAATACAAGGGGAAACAATTTCACAATAGAAGAGAGATACTAGATCTATGGCGATTCTTTGAGGAAATACCCCCACCAAAGAAAATAGACACCACACTTGATCAACCTGCCCTCACGGCTACCCCATCAGCGCAAGCAGAGGCTAGCAAGGAGGACGAGGGAAAAGAGGGAATCATAGAGGTGACTCGATTGTACCCACTTCTAAACAAACCTCCACCCACTGAAGGTTACAGTGATCCCACATCCGTGCCCACTAGCACCCCCACCCCCACAGCAAGACCAACTGCGCCACCACCATACGAGTGCCCCCGATTAAATGGGCAGGTGAGTACCCCCTCGGTACACATATGTAAATTGACAGAAGATTTAGACGCCAGACTCTCGATAGCAAGGGAAGAGTTGTCAACGATACAAAGCCTATGCGAACAAGGTGAGCCAAGTACAACAATGTCAGAACGATTGTCCCAGTCACACCCCTTAGATAAGTCAAATGAGGAAAGATGGAAGAAAGGGGAAATACTATTCAGAATACAAGAGGAGCCTACGCAGATAGTAGAACTAGGAGCGAACAATATAGGAGGGGAAGGAGTGGAAAGTGATGGGAGAGAGGAGCTGTGGTGTGACATAGATGAAGATGAGCAGGAAGCTGGGAGATTGGGAATAGTAGCAGGTGGAAGTTTAGTGGAATTAGAGGAAACACCACCGGGGAGGACACTAGAGCCAGAATGGACAGGGAGGCTAAGAAACAGGACGGGAAGGGTAGCTTTGGTGGGAAAGAAGGGAACAAAGGTGAGTATTGGTAGAGGATGTAAGGGGCGACTACAACTCCCACTAATAAATCGGATTAGTAGCGATAAAGAAGAGGAGGAGGAGGGATAAGTAGCGATACAGGAGAGGATGGCTGCAAACTGGGCAGACAACGGGCAAAGGCAGTGGAATGGACAGGAGGAGTACGGAGGACTGCAGTGGCAAGCGTGGCCCCCCAACAATAGAAGAGGTGGGTACAGGGGGCGAAGAGGGGGTGGACAGGGATATGGAGGTAATGGCAGAAATGGGGGACAAGGACGCAGAGGGGGGCAAGGAAATTGTTGCAATTGTGGGAGGTGGGGATATATCTTGCACGAATGCAGGAGTAGGCCTAGCGCAAGTTACCAAGATGATCAGTATTACGGACACCCCCATCTGGGGGGCCCATACGGGTTACCCCGGAACGGAGGACGAGAACAGCAAGACGAAAGAGGGAAAGAACAATACAGGGAAAGAGCCCACCACACTCAACAACATACACAAAGCAGTGAACACATACCATATGCACAAAACAACCCATTTACCACAACACTTAACAGCGCGCCCGCCCCATATGGAAGAGCAGCGGTAGTTTCAGGTAACATTTTCAGCCAAGGGGGAACAACTAGGCATCCAGCATAGGACAGCCCACAGAGAGCACTTGCATGTCCAATCCTATCGACAACCTTCAATGCAAGCGAGGAACCATTGATAGGAGCAGAGATAGGAAACAGACAATTCATCTTTATGGTAGATTCCGGAGCCGAAAAATCGTGTATACGCGAGGGCCGGTTTCCGCTATCTAATCGTAAATTGGAGACGCAGGGTTTCTCTGGGGCGGTGGTCGAAGTTCCTTACACAGAAGATTTGGACGTCACAGTGGGGGGAAAAACAGTGAGGGCACCCCTATTGTATTATGAACAATCACCCGTGAACCTGCTGGGAAGAGATCTCCTCAGTAAGTTGAACATGACCATCTTGTTCACAAAAAGGGGAGGGATTGTGTGCTCAACCCCAGGGATTTGTTCCATGCACGCAATGCTAGTGATATATTCAAGAGCAACATGCCCAGAGATGCGCGGCATACACGTGGACCCAGATATGTTCATTCATGGGCTAAAAACATTAGCTAGGATGGTCCCGGAGTTGAAGAAGCTAGAATGGAGAGTACCAGAAGAATTTGTCTTTCACCCAATCGCCAGCCCCAAGATAGTGCCTGGAACAGTGATGTCAGTGGACATACATGCCGTACAACTCACAGCCAAAAGAATAGTTGTAATTGCAATGGATATGCACGGCTGAGAGTGGCGCACGGTATTGTGCATAAACACTGACATTGCACTCCAAGATCTGCCAGATGAGGAGCTTTTCACAGATTCAGAGAGTGACTGAGAAATAATATTGGAAATAGCCATCCCTTGTGAAATAAAGATACAGCAAAGACAAGTGCCAATACAGCTGATGGCAGTGGTAGGTGCCCCACCTTCATTCTTTAATGACGACATGCAGTCAGTGCCCTGGCAGTTGTGGGCAACGGGTCCCCATGATGTAGGGCTCCTGCACGGGGTCACACCAGTAAAAATAAATTTCAAGCCAGGGGCAATTCTGCCCCGTGTCAAACAATACCCCCTGTCCCGAGAAGCAGAGGAAGGTATAAAAGACACAATAAATGCTCTACTCGCACAGGGGATAATAGTACCCTCGAACTCCCCGTGCAACACATGTATTTACCCAATCAAAAAAGCGAAAGGAGGGGCCTGGAGGATGATCCAGGACTTACGCCCACTAAATGACATCATCCAGAAAGAGTTCCCTTTGGTCCCAAATCCGGCATCTATCCTAAGCAGCATACCAAAAGAAGCATATCACTTCACTGTAGTGGATTTAAAAAATGCTTTTTTCTCAATACCACTCGCAGAAGAGTGTAGATACCTGACACCATTCACCCTAGGGGTTAGGAGGTATGAACACTGCAGATTGCCCCAAGGTTATTGTGAAAGCCCCAGCATATTCAATAGAATATTGCATGAAGATCTTGGAAACATGACTGCAGACAGCACAATAATACAGTATGTGGACGATTTATTAATCTGCAGCAAAAATGAGGAAGAGTGTAGAAAAGACTCCATAGCACTTTTAACATTGCTATCGCAAAAGGGGTACACAGTAGACAAGGAAAAATTACAATACTGTCAACGTGAAGTGCTGTACTTAGGGCAATTGATATCAAAAGATGGCAAAAGAATAATCCCAGACAGAGTAGCGGCTATTTCAGCCGTAGGAAGACCAAAGACAGTGAAAGACATGCAAAAATTCTTAGGGATGTGCAACTATTGTCGGGCACGGATATTAGACTATGCTGCATACACACGCCCATTGCTCCAGGCACTCAAAGAAGCACAAAAGGAAAAAATAGAAATACAGTGGGATTCAGAGACATGCGATGCATTCACATCACTCAACGAACTAATTTCAAGTGCCCCAGTACTCGCGGCCCCATATTATGAACGCAAGTTCTACCTATTCTCGCACTGTAAGGGGGCATTCATGACTGCAGTCCTAACACAGAAAACGTCACTAGGTCACAAGCCTTTGGCATACTACAGTGGGACACTGGACGCTGTAATGCAAGGACATTTCGCATGCGAACATGCTCTTGCAGCTGCCGCATTTGCCATTGAGAAAAGCGCTACCATAGTAATGGGATGCTCATTGACATGTATGTAGAACATTCACTGTTCGCCATACTCGAGCGATCAAAAGCACATTAACTACACAGAGAGCCACCGCATATGAGGTCATACTATCAAGCGCTAACATACATATGGTAAGATGCAAGGTGGTTAACCCCACAAGATTCATCTCAGAGCCATGCACCGTAGAGGATATCCAGGCACATGATTGCGCAACACATCAGGGCGAGGACAATGGCACAACTGTGGTAAGTGAGAATGCACTGACGGAAGGAGAGATATTTTTCATAGATGGGTCAGCTTCCATAAATTCAGAAAGTGGAGAAAAACATGTGGGGGTGGCAGTCGTGCGAATGGAAGAAGGTGAGTACGAGGTCCTAATACAGCAGCGACTCCCGGCTCATTTCTCAGCACGAGCAGCAGAACTAGGAGCATTAATTGAAGCATTACGAGCAGCAAAAGGATGCGCAGTAACGATTTACATGGATTCAGCATATATGGCCACAACAGTACACAGAGGGCTTGCCAGGTGGGGAAGAAGAGGGTTCAACAGGGCAGATGGCTCACCCGTACAACATGGGGATTTGTTGAGGGAACTCATAGAGGCATTAAAAGAACCCAAAATGGTAGCAATAGTGAAATGCCATGCCCATTCCAATAACACTGACTTTGTCTCTTTGGGAAACGCAGCAGCAGATGCAGCTGCCAAGGAGGCATCATATTTGAGAAAAGAAAACACAGGTGAGTATTTAATGCGAAGAGAAGGGGAGGAAAGTATCCCAGATGGGTACAATGCCATGCCAGTGTCTCAGATACTGGAACTAAAGGAAGAGGCGCCTAGGGACAAAAAAGAGTTGTGGACAAAAAGAGGATGCAGCCAGTCAGCAACTGATTTATTATGGCGGCAAAACAACAAAGGTAAAGTAGTGATGCCAACTAAACTATTAGAAGTAGCATTCCAGCAGCTACACTTCCCAGCACACAATGCAAGGCAGCACATCGCAGCAGAGATACAAGAAAACTGGTTTATTCCAGGATTGCAGGAACAACTCTCCAAGCTAACAATCGAATGCACAACGTGTCAAATATACAACACTGGCATGACTTTGAGAACACTAAGCGGAACGATACCCAAGCCAATAGGACCTTTTAGAGAGCTGCATATCGACTATGCAGATATCGGTGAGAGATGCAACGGAGCGAGGTACATGATAGTGGTAGTCTGCCCATTTTCACAGAGGCAGGTCCCTGTGCCCGCCCAGATGCAAAGTGTGCTGCAAAATTTCTCGTGCGGGAAGTATTCCCCGGCTGGGGAATTTGCTACGTAATCCGCTCTGACAACGGCACACATTTTGTGAACGATCTCTTTAAAGAAGCAACATCAATGCTAGGGATAAAGCATAAATTGTGCTCGATTTATCACCCGCGAAGTAACGGGGTGGTAGAAAAAATCAACAGATTACTAAAAGGCAGACTCTCAAAACTATGTTTCACGCTTAAGAAAAATTGGGTGCACTGTCTCCCGTTGGCCCTTTTTGAGCTGAGGAACCAGCTAAGCAAGGACCACCATTTGTCACCCCACGAGATCGTGACAGGGAGACGAATGCACACAGCACACTCACCCCTCCGTAGAAATTCAGATGCACACAGAAGTGCAACTGTACTGGCAGAAGAATTTAATGACTACCTGACTAGACTTACTAAGGCAGCACGGATGATAGTGAGACAACTTGCACCACCATTCATAAGTGATGAGGAAAATGAAACGCACACTCCAGAGAAAGAAAGCCCAACAGGTCAGCTGGTACCAAGGGAGATGATATACGTCAGAAGCTTTGTGCGTAGGTGGAATGCTCCAAGATTTCATGGCACATACGAGGTGGTGTTTTGCACACCCACAGCGGTGAAAGTGAAGGGCCTGAGATATTGGATACATTTAACAGACGTCCGAAAAGCATGAGACAGCGTGGGGTCAGCAGAAGGTGCAGAGGGCCCTGATGGTGTAAATGTGCATGAATACATCTTTTTTTTTTTAAACGCAAAGAAGAGCATGCAAAATGTATTAAACTGACAACTGTATTATAGTAATGTTTATGACAGCGTGTAAATACGTATAACATGATTTCACTCACTCTCTCCCCTTCCTCACCCTGCACTCTTTTTCTATCTCTCTATCTCTCTATCCCTATGTCTCTCTATCTCTCTACCTCTCTATCTCACTCTATTTCTCTATCTGTATATCTCTCTATCCCTATATCTCTCTATCTCTCTCTCACTCTAAAGTAACACTGAGAAGCGCTAAATGCAAAAATAATTGCACTGTATGCTTAATGCGCCCTTTTCTATGTTTCAACATGTAGGAGTAACCATGGCAACGAACACGCAGCCTGCAATGATTAGCAATAGGGACACTAGGAATAGAAATGTTTTTGATTTACAAAGATATTCATACATATGTGGGTTGACTGTCTGTGTTATTATATTTTTTACACTCATGTTTGGCTTGGCAACATATTACCCAATAGCATTTATCTACATTGAGATAAATGAGGGGGGAGGTAATGGAACTAATATGGAAAATGTAAGCAAACCATTTAAGGAAGGTAACTATTTAATATGGGATGGCTTTCAGCTGGTATGGGGGTATGGCCCGCATCCAGACGAGGCGAAACATCAGAATGATACTAACAACAAGCCGACCATCCATTTAAAGCCCCAAAGCCACACCACAAATTTTAGCGTACATGAACTAAATGATCGACACCCGTCTGTTATATCATGGTTATATGGCACCACTGCTACCCCACCCGCAACGACAATCAGTCCTCCCCGAGACAAAGACTACACCACAGAAAGAATGAAGGAAAATATTGAAATGGCTAACAAATTCATTACTCTGTATGAGGAATGGGAGAAGGAGGGGGCTGGGGAGAGGGAGTCCCTATTGCACGCAGCCAGACATGCTAAAACATTCCTTAACAACAGGAAGAAGAGGGAAATAGGTAGAAAGAGATATGACGAATACTATGGCCTGGGGCTTGACACAATAGAGGATCCCAGGCACCCACACCAGTCGAATAAATGGTATGCAGACATGAGCTCCACAGCCAAACAAACAACTAATGAAAGTTGCTACGTGTGCTCCCTGATTCCCCATGCCTCAGGCACACCTAAAGTCTTAATGCTGCAAGAATTGCCTCTTGCAGACGCCCAGTGTCTCCTCCATCTCACTCTGTGCAGAATTAAGAACACCTTTCAGGCACACACAGTATCTTTTGAAATGCTGCAGAACGAAAAAACGTGCTATTCAAGACCAAAGGGAGTGGTATGCTTAAAGGAACTATTTTTAGTAATAAAAGGAACACTATTTTCAGAAAACAAATGGAAAGATGACGTGGTAACGTGCAAAGCTGAAGCACTGCAAGGGCTGCCAGCCGAAAAACTACAATGGATTGCAAAGACGTGTCCCACGGTGTGGTCAGAACATGTGGCAAAATTGACCTGGGTGAGCGCTATAGAAAAAGCATTGAAACTACAGAAAGAAATCTCAAGTGAACTTTGCTTCCTAGGAGAAGGGAAAATCGACATGGGAAGAAAGACGAACTGCAGCATGAGCCTAATGATCCCAGACATGAAGAAAGGAACAGCATGTCAGACCGGATATTAAATTATGCCTCTTATTACAAACGATTTGTGTGTATATTGGCCTGCGCCAAGTTGCTTGAAAATTGTACGCGAATAACTCTCTGCGGCAAGGTCTTGACCTTAGAAATTGATGTGCGCCGCCATCTTGAATCAAGCCTCCATTTTAGGTTAGAAACCGCCATTTTGGGGTTTTATACAAAGTCACCCTGTAATCTAAAATGGCCGTCTCGTGTGTCCTTGTTCTTGCCTTAACCTCCTCAACCTCTGTAGGGAAGTTAATGTCCAACCTGCCCTCAGGCTACATGTTAGGGTCATGTAGACCTTGTCCTTTGTTGACCCCGGAGCAGGGGATTACATGAATTAGCAATGTTAAACTACAAGTATACAAGAACAGTAATGCTATACGAATATAATATGCAAAACATTGTTTGGTCTGTATTAAAGCAATATATGAAGAGTGCAAATGTTAAATTGAAGAATAATGGAGTGTGTTAGTAAATGTATTGAAAAGTAAACCGCATGCACGAGATATGTAAATTAGGAAAGTGAACCTGGCGCGACCCTAGCCCAGTGCATGATTAACCTGTAAGGGGGCTGGACATCATTTTACAAATTGTATAAAAGCACCGATGTCCAGCTAGGAAATTCCCTCACTGCTCATATTGGACCCTGCTGGTGGTCTCTGTGATGTATTGACGGCCAAATAGCTATTTGAGTACTTTGTTGAATACTGTTCAGTTTTGTAATAAAGATTCTGGGAATCTTTATAAGCCTGTGTCGGTGTATTTTCCTTTGCTCGGTGTAACAGCTGTAATATTGTATTTTTTCTGATTCCACAAGCAGCCCTGATGGACACTTACTGGGTGTGTGGCAAGCGGGCGTACATGCACCTCCCACCATCATGGAGGGGCATGTGTTCCCTGGCGACACTGCACTCAGCTTTTAATGATAATACCGGAGAGCCACCTCGGCCAGGGGGGCTGGAAAACGACTCAAGTTACAACCAATGCCTCACCTACTGAAGAGCCACCACTGTACCCCTAGCAGAGGGAACCGCTGACGACATCCTGTCCAGAAAGAGGTCATCAAACTATATCTCAAAGGCCTCCTCAAAACTCTTGGCACAGATCCCAGACAGGTACAGGTTATTCAGCTCAGCAGAAAGCTTCTTTGCCTCCCTCATTCCAAGCATCCAGGCCCAAGCAAATGCAAAATGGCTGCAGATCACACGGTGGGAGCTGATTCAATTGGCCAATGACACTGAAATAGGATTCAACGTGATCAAAGTGGAACTAAGGGCACTGAGACTGATGACAATGCAAAACAGGTATGTCCTAGACCTGTTGACAACGATGGATGGAGGTGTTTGCCGAACAATTGGAAGTGCCTGTTGTACATTTGTACCTTCTGAAAATGCTGACAATGGGACACTATCACACATCATCGCCGCAGTCCACAACCTGGGGGAAAGAATGAAGACAGAAGGTGGCACTGACCCAAGCACGTGGTTCGACAACCTTTTTTCCTGGGTACCTTCCTGGATGGGGCTTGCAGTGAAATTACTAATGCCCCTCATTGTGTTTTTATTGTTGATTTTTTGTGTGTGGCAGTTGGGTCTTCGATGCTGCGCAAATGCAGTCCCCAATAGAGCACTGATGATGGTGACGATGGGCAACGGCGGAGGAAAGGCACAGGCACAACAGGAAGCACACAGAATGGTGCCCAAATATTATGACGGGGATATAGTGGACAGGTTATATCATACCACGATAAAGGAACCCTGGGAACTAGAGTGGTACACGGAGGTATGGGTGGACCTGGAGGGAGATATGGGATGTATATATATGACTTGCACCCCAGATGAGTATGCCAGAAGGGGGGAAAGCCTCCGGGGGGTGTGCCGAGCATGGATGCCAATAAAAGGAACACCAGCCTGGGAGGAGGCAGTGTTGGCTGAGAAAGAAAGCGAATGACTGGGGGAGCTAAGGTATTTGTTACTTAAGTAACGAAAGGGGGGAAATGTAGGGAAGGGTAGGTCAATAGGACCCCCCGTCCCACTACATGTCCCACCCTGGTTGAGACCCATGACTCGTCGGCAGCCCTCCGGCCACCCGGGCCCGGCGGCAGGGCGGCTGCTGGCCGTGGGGCTGCACCATCACGTTATGTGGCAGAGAATAGACTCCATATTGCATTAAGTCATCTCCATCTTGCTAAGAAATGTGCATATCTAACCCAGGGCAGAAACACTAAACGCTGCAGAGTGACCCCCACTTGACTGCGCTCACAGAGGCCCACACTTCCCCCACCTCCCACTGCATGGCAGATCCGCTGAAGACTCGTTCTCACGAGTCTCCAGACGCGAGTGAACAACAAAATAAAACACTGTAGCTGTTGACCTTCCGCAGTACATCATTGCCACAGCTAAGAACGTGAATACTAGGATGTAACTGAGATCAGCCCAAACCCTGCAGGCCCTGACCCCTGTACCAAGCCCCCCAGCTATAGACAGTGTGGCGCCTTGCACCCATACCCACCCCGAAAGCCCTTGCAATGAGCAGAAACCATTTATGTAATATGTGCCTTGTTGACTAACGTTTGCTGCTAATATAAAGGAGAATGGGTAAAGAGAAAGTTGTGCAACCGATACTATATGTAATGAAGCGATATACAAAGACTGGACAGCTGATAACTGTGAACAATAACTTGTGTTGCTCTCTTAATACACTCTTTACACACACCTGCGTAACACTACCTCATGTTTGTATGTCAACTGTAAATGTGAAATGCTATGTAAAAAAAAGTATGATCATCAGCTAGTACCCCATGTAAATACAAATACATATGAGTGCTTTTAGGAACGCCATGTGTTGTTAGTCGCCCCTCACCCATACGACAGTAAAACCGCCTTGTGCAAGATGCCATGCACGGAGCTGCAAGGCCATTTCCCCCTCCCCCTGCCCAGGCTCTCTCTCTCTCAAGATAGACGGTGTTCAAACAGCAAAGCCTTGCCTTCCCTCCCGACCCTGCTGGACCGTTTCAAGCATCCGCCACCCTCCCCCGTGTCAGAGGCCGCCACAGCCTGACTCCGTGACTTACGAGCTACCTGGTCCTAAATCCCGCTGCCTTTCAGGCACCGGTCACATGCCCCCCATGGGTCAGTAGTACCTCCGTCGACCCCGAGTTAATGACCCTAGAAAGGGGGGTGCACACAGGTGTACCAACAGATCATAATACCATCCCTCACCGAAATTGCCAAGGATGGTTAGTTAAGCACCCCCGCCCATGCCCCTGACTACGCCCATGGGACCTGATTGTTTGAACCTAAGGCGCCTCCCAAACCGATGAATTAAGACACTCCAGATCGCATTTCAATGTTCCTGGCCATGTATTGATCTAAGGTCAGCACTTACAAGAGTTGCAACTCAACAGGACACATGAAGTGTGATGAATGGGTGGGAATGTGTGGCCAAAAGGGCAAATGTTAGTTTAGCTATCAATCGTTGTTACAAGGCATGTCCGGCCCAGCGCTACATCCCGATGAGCCCAGCTGACCTCCCACCCCACGTGGCGCAGCACCAACGTCCGCCAATCCTGGAGAAGCAACTGTATACAATGTATACCACCTAGCCATCACCACCCAGTCCCTGAGACTCTGTGGCCCCTATAGCTTACCTCATGCATGACGTGTATTTGTAATATAACTAACTGTCTTCGCTATTGTCAGACAGAGCGCTCTCGGAGTTTGCAGAGTCCTTTGCATGCCCTATATTGAATTATATAAAGCTCTTTTGATCTTACCCACACTTGGTCCTGGCCTCATTCCCCTTCTGGGGTGTGTCCGTTATTGCCTCTCACTAAAGGGGGTGTGTGATTATGGAGACTATTCCAATTGCAGGAAGCACTGGCAAGAACTGGAAATACGCACTGTCAGGTAGAATCTGTCAATATTGTTTGACTCAACATGTGGTCAACAGAATATCAATTTTGAAGTTTTGCACAGGAGGAACACCATTACTAAATTGTGTCAGATTTGTTTGGAAGAGAAGGGTTAAATGTAGTTGATGATACTGCCATGAACAGCATATGGAAACCTAAATCATGATATCCAAAGCAAGGTAAGATTGAGTGCAGAGGTAGAATGGCTTTGGAGTGGTTCCTGTGAGTGTGGTAAGGATCAATAAACCTATATATGGGAGAAAGGAAGACACACAATTTCAGAAAAGGTAAGTGTGGAAAGGGATCTTGGAAGTACTGTGAAGTGGTCTGAGCGGAAAGTCTCAAATAAGGAAATAATGGTGAATCTGCACACAAACAAAGGGATTACTGATTCATAATACCAAATTATCAGTGCTCTCTGCATTAAGAAGGCTGAAACATGTGTCTGGGGATGCTGTTGGTACTCTTGTTCAGAAAAGAATTGCCTAGCATTTCGGAGCTGGACTGCCCCTGGGCAGGACAAAGACTGATATGCAGGGATATTTCTCCTCTGTGAAAGGGACAGTGAGCTAAAGACTTGGTTGAGACTCTACCAGGGGCCATCCACCCAAGAACAGGTTAATGGTCCATGTTCGTGCTGGTAGAGAGACTCCCAGATCCTCCTTTGTTTTGCAAAGGGCTGGGTGTGTTTGCTCTTTTTCAGTAATGATAACAGTAGGATATTAAGAATTTTGTAAAATGTTATCTCTGTTCCCCCGTCCCCGCCCCCTCACTCCATTCCTCTCATTTCCCAGGTACTTTCTTTACTCACAAGCCACCAGTCAAGCTCTAGAATGTTGCCATCATCATAATGTCATGCCTGATGGTCACCGAAGAGAATTCTAGAGTGTGAGTTCACAGCTTTCAGTTGAAATATAAATTTAGAGAGACTCTCAGCTGTTGAAACCTCTGGACCTTCATCCCATTTATCTTGACATGAAAGGTTTTTCACCATCATTCAACTTCCTTTACTTCTATTGGCGTCTCACAAATGCTTGCTTAACTAGATCATCAATGCACTAGGAAAAAATGGTTTGGTAGTTAGGAATTCACAGCATCCCCACAAAGCCACAGGGAGCTACAGAGAATATCACAAATTCAAGGTTACCTTCCAATTCCAGTGTATCCAACATCAATGGTCAAAATGAAGATTACTCGCCCTGTAAAGCAAGACAGCAAAAATATTTGTGAAGTGCAACACTGACACAGACAATGAGCATAACATTTTGAATGAGACAATTAATTAAGGAGATCACTGCAAACATTGGGCCTCATTCCGAGTACGGCGCTAACCAATGGCGCTATTAACGCCTTGGTTGACGCCGTACCCGGACCGGCAGCGCCTTGGTGGTTGGCGGAATTACCGCCCCATTCCAAGGTTGGCGGGGCGGTAATTCCCCAATCCCCATTTACCCTTCCCCATTCCCATTCTTGCCCCATAGGGCATAATGGGAGTGGGGAAGGCGTCAATTACGCCACCGTAAATTACGGTGGCGTAATTAACATCAAGGTCCCTTAGCGCCATGGTATTTAACGCCTGCTAAAAGCAGGTGTTAAAAGCACCATGGCGCTAAGGGAACTCGGAGTATGGCGGTAAGGGATTACCGCCACCGCTCTCGTTAGCGGTGGCCGCTATCCCTTACCGCCATACTCGGAATGAGGCCCATTGTGTCCAAGCAAGAATTGCCTGGCTGCAGTCTTTTTCAGAAACAGTCTTACAGGTCTTATTGTGCTAGTGCAGGTTCTCAGCCTTTGATATAACATCACCATCGCCACACACAAAAAACTCTGCACAGGACACCAGTAAAACCTGAGCATCAAGATGAGACCACAACTGTTCACCGTCTACAAGCTCACTTAATTTTGAGTAATACCTTGCCACTGGGGAAAGTCATGGCCCCATGTTCTCACCTACTGTCTTTGTGAATGTACTGTGTGCTCTGGGAAGGATGGGTCAAATGTGGGCACCTCATTCCTTAGGCCCATATCAGATTGAGCCATGTACATGTTTGAGGATAAGCCTCAGGGCATAAACAGAAGCCTCCAACATCCTATAGTCGGTGGCTAGCATACCTCCAGTATGCTGTAAAAAGATGCTGGACAAACCTGCTATGCAATCAGCAGTGTGCCCTATCATTCTGCCAATACTGCATGGTAACCAATGAAGATTTATCAACACCCCTGCAACATGGCAGCCCACTGTAAAACAGTCCTTGGAGCAGGGCAGCACATATCAGAGCTCACACAACAGACTACACCTACAGAATGTCATCCTAGGTATAATGTTTGCGAAATTGTTGACATACACACTTGAAAATTCACAGTCAGCATTGCATTTCCATACCCACTCCACCACAGATGTTGAAGCAGATGATTGTTGTATTCATAGTGCTTCATGTTTGCCATGTGATCAAGGGGGCAGGGCACAATTTACATGGCTATCATTGCATCATCTCCCCCCTACTACTCAACACAAATCTTTAAGGAAGCAGGGGGGCTAGGGGTGGTAAAACATTGGCCAAAATGATTTTATGTGCACACTAGGATTTGATGGCAAATCTCACTAGGGAGTTTACATCTCAGACTAGGTGCAAGGGATGGTGGTCTAATGATTTACTCCTCAATGATTACAACTGGGATTTGTGCCTTCAGATAATGGGCTCAATGTCGTTTCTGTTCTGAGGCCTTCAAAGACCAACCATGTTCCTTGTTTTTCCATCTCCTTCACCTTGTGGTCACTCATTTCATCAGCTATTGCCAGCTACTAGATGCCATTATTAGTTTTGCAAAGAGGATCTGCTACCATTTATGTCACTCATGGAGTAGCATGAATTTAGTTTGTAAATGTTAGGTGTCACAGCTTGGCAAGCTATGATCTAATGCTGCCAGTGTAACCCAGTGGAATTCCACCCCTCATAGGCTTGAGTGCCTACATGAGCAGAACAATGCATAGACATACTACTTTAATAGGTACAATCAGACACTGGAAGCCCCTGACCAATGCTCTGCTACTGCCATTTGAGGAGGCAAGGTACTCAAATTGAAGACGACCAACAATGTGCAAGAACCTAATTTAACTGGCGAGGCAGACACAATGGAGCTATCAAGAGAACTGCTCTTTGACTGCGAAGGGTGGCTTTTGGGAGCCGCGGGATGTATTTGGAGCAGGAAGTCTGCCCGAAGGAGCCATGCCGCCTTTAATTCATAAGCCCAGCAGGGGGCACAAAGCAACAAAGTCCGGCTGCAAAGGGCAGCTATTGTGAGCTATGGCATGTGTTTGGATCAGGAAGTCTGCCTGAAGGAGGCCACACCCCCTTTCATTCATAAACCCAGGAGGGGGCTCGGAGCGGTGAAGCCTGGCTGCGAAGGGTGGCTGTTGTGAGCCGCGGGATGATTGAAGCAGCAGGCTCACCATCAGTTCCCTGGGTGAGTCTCTTGATTTGAGAATGTTGGCAGCCATAAGGCTGTGAGCTGTGGGTTCTAAGCTACAAACCAGGCAAGAGATAGGAAGAGCCGCTAGGAGTTTTTATCCCTATTTTTCTTGTTGTATGCAGACGTGCAAGTGCTCGGAAGTCAAAGGAGGCTGCAGTATTGCCGGGTTGACTGAGCTGCCCAGAGACACTCTTGAAGTAAGCGCAGTAGTGCTCGTGGTCATGCTTTATCAGAGTTTGTTCAACCACATACTTCCTTTTTCCGCAGTTGCATAGAGTTTGTTTTTAGCACTCGTCACTGTATTATATAGGAAAGACACAGCTTTTTCCTATCTTTCCTGAATAGGGATGCGCTTTTCACTGCACTGTAGCATTTGGCGCTGGAGCACTGTCTTTTGATTATAGTATTTACAGGAATCTCCTGGGCACAGACTTTCTCTGGATTTACGGGTGGCATTGTCAGTGACCTACAACCTGTGTACTCACTATTTGAAGGTGGATACTTTGGTCTGAAATTGATTGCTGTGTCATCTTTTTATGAATGTTATTTATGTTTAACTACATCACTGTCATTTCATGTTTAACAAGGAGTGGACTCTGTCAGCCCTCTGAGCCAGACGGGTGTTCCCCACCGCTGTTGCAGCTTTTCCTTGGCTTCTGGCTGTTGATTACTTGTCGTACTCCAACTTGACCTAATTTCAGAACTCTGGACTAATTTTATTGATTGCACGGGATGCAAGGAGGGAGAGATGGACTCAGCCAGCTCATCGAGTCAGTTGGGCGTGCCTTGCTTCCGTTGACAATCACAGCTGTTTTTGTTTTTAACTTGACTTACATTAGGATACATTCCTGTAATATTAATCATTTTATTTGTGTGCCTTTTTAACAGGTTGCTTTTATTTGGTTCTCATTTTTGTTTCTAATCTTTTTACTTGGGGACCTTTATAATGATTTTTACAGTGTTGATAGGCGAGAGGCCTGGGATAATTATTGGTGTTTAAATTGGTTTCAAGGTGTCAAAAAGAAAGGCAATTACTTCCATCTCTCCTAAGGATAGACAAAAGAAACTGTATAAAATGTTTCAACCTATTAAAGAGGTCAACATTCTAATATCTGAAATTAAAGGCCTGTTTCATGATACAGATTACCCGTAGAATATCAGGAACTTGGGGGACTGTAACACTATGCCCGTTAAGAGTGCAGGCTCTAATTGCGTGGCAGAGGATTTGACAATTGTGCCTTTAATAGTGCCTACAGATAGCATAGGCCCCATACCCATATTCTGCTACTAACTAATGGAGTACTCAAGGATAGTGGAACACGTAAAGACCCCCTGCAAATGTTTGAGGTAACCTGGATCAGAAGGGGGAACAAATCTACATGTTACCCATTTAAAAAGTGAGGGAAATTAAAGGGACGGAAATCAACATTGTCGAAGTTTACCCGCAAGTGATATCAGGAGATCTCCTGGATCCAGAATTAGAGCCAGAACTAGAACCTATTAAAGGTGTCATGATGAGAGGGAGAGGGAAGTTGGGCCCCCACTGGAAGAGGTTGTCATAATTGATCCCATTGTTCCTTCATACAATGGGTTTGCCCCCCCCCCACCTAGAAGATACTAATATGCCAATCATCTCTCCTGTTAATAGATGTAGACGATGAAATAAAAGGAGGACTGTCTCTCAGACTAAGGGCAACACATTGTGCTGCAGTAACCCAAAGCTAGAGCTAAATCTCCTACTGATCAAGGCTTTGAAGCCCCGGATATTATGCCTTCCGATCCCACTAGCCAGCTAGGAACTATTATTTTGTACTAGAGAGGAACTTGAAGTCATAAATGAAAGTAAGCTTGGTAACCTTTTGCAAGAACTGGTTTGCAGAGTAAGGTCCATAAAAAGATAAGCTGGATGTGTTAACATCTGAAGTTGAGTCACAGGGTGATTCTAGATCAGCACCCTCCCCATAACAAAGCTATCCCAGGGATATTCCTATTGAGGAGGGAATGGATAAATCTTGAACTGAACACACTGATACTTGCACGTCTATCTGTCAAGTGGACTTGCTTAATGTCACTTGAGCAAACAGGGCTTCATGAGCGAAGATGCTTATTACCAACACAAGTTCAATCATTGCTATAATCGATCATTATGGGTCTAATAATCCTCCTAATTTTAGTAAGAAAAGACCACAATTTAAACTTGGGGCTCATCGTGACAATGTAGCTGGAAACAGGGAACCTTTTGTGACTCTGTTTAATGTCCGCAGGCTGGTCTATGGTGCTTTTGAATATCTGGGTTAATGGACAAACAAATGCATCCACTGGGTTATAAATGTGAAAGGTTTTGTCTCCATCATTAGGGGGGACATTACTGGGTATTTTCGGGTGAGAATGCAGAATAGCCCAGATGATTGCATTCAGATATTTTTCCAGGCCAGAGAACTGGTGGATGATCTACTTGCAATAGATTTTCAGACGTATCCAGTGAGGACTTGTCAATTGTTGTCAGAGTCTCTGCCCCAACCAGATTCGCAACCCAGGGCCTGCCAGGAAAGGGAAGAGTGTTGAGAATGCATTAAAAAACATAGGCACCATTTGCTTTGATAACAGGATCCCAGGCACCGGGCTTAGAAGGAGGGAAGATGTAACAAAGACAGAGGGACTAGATTAAATAGACTGACTGGCACAGATATACAAAGACCCTATGCATGCGTCATACTGCAAATTGATCTCATGGAACATCGCAGGAGTTTCCGAACACATGGAAAAGCCCTGCTGGCTCGATTTTGTTAGAAGTTCAAAGGGTAATTTTACTCCAGGAACCTTTGGTGATGTAGGAACTAGCTCTACAGTGTTATCAAACATTTCAGATCCAAGCCAGGAAGGGCCCCTAGGGACAACCCAGTGGCGGGTTACTCATCTGGCTGGACCTGACCCTGAATTGGAATACTGTGGCCTGCAAAACTGGGACTCCTCATTTACAACATTTGGTGGCATATACTCGAGAGGGAGACCATATCCTACTGTTAAATGTTCATAATAGGTCAAATGTGCCACCAGAGCAGTCGGTTTTTGATACAATTCATGACTTGATATGTTCTTGGGAAGAGTATGATTTAGTAAAAACTCACATTCTGGTGGCCAGAGATTATAACCTCCAGTTAGAGCCCCCCTGAAAGTTGGAGGGCTTGTGGGAGGATCAAGATCACATGCTGGCTGCACCCCGAAGAAAGTTGCATCACCATGCAATTGATACTGCCCACATTATATTCAACTTGGAATAAAGGGCATGTATTGGCTGATACCATATGGATCATCCAGCTAACATGACTTATCGTGGCCACAACAGTTCATCCACTATTAATTATATCCTGATCCTGGCTAAGCGCTGCGGGTAGGTTGTAAGCTTTGAAGTTCTGGACAACTCAAATAGTGATCGTAGACCTCATGCCATTTGTTTTGTTTTTGGTAAGGGTACAGTGTCCTCCTACTGGGGACTAGCCAGGTTCAGGCAATTGCTGTGGTAGGCCATACTCGCAGGATGATTAGATGGTGTAAATTTACGGAACAGGACCAGAAGCTGGCTTTATATGAAGCTATCCTGTGTAATTTAGAAGAAATGTGTGGCACTGTGGTCTCCTTTGTCACTACTTCTAAGTCTGTAGTTGCAAAGATGGCTATCAAGAATGTAGGCTGGTACGATGAGGAATGCAGAGATGCCAAATGCTGGCTTTTAGCCTGTCCATTTTCAGGTCCTACAGTTGATAAAGTTCTCCTCTGCCCTTGAATGCTCAACTACAAGAGAATTCTCTCTGAGAAGAAAGATGCATCTTTTTGATCTAAGTGGGCCCGACTAGTACAAGTGACGAAGGTGACTGGGAGTTGGTGAAATCCTTAAAGCAATAGAGTCACAAAAAAAGTGGTAAGACTTCTGGCGCAAATAGGGTGCAAACTGTTCTCTCTAAGGATGAATTTGACATCAGGGTGTCTGTCTTGGCAAGACTTTTTAATGCAGCAATTAACCTTAATATTGTTCTCATTTCCTGGCAGCGGGCTGTGATTGTCCCCATTTATAAAAAAAAAAGGGGGGCAGAGATTCACCAGCTAGTTACCACCCAAACTCCCTTTTCAATAGTGCAGGGGAGAATTTTTCCAAGGCTATCATTTCCTATATGCAATCTTGGGATGATGAGAACGGGATCTTAAGCAATCTCCAAGCTGGATTCCAGAGACAAAAAACCACTTTCAATAAAAACTTTTGGTTGTTCTTGTTGGTCCAAAAATGCACTGAAGTATCCTGAGCCAGTGATGACAGGGAGCAGGAACCAGGCTGACTCAGGTAAGTGTAAAAAGAAACAGGCTTTATTCTTCTTGGTTACACAGCATAGTTATGAGAAGTAGGAGAGTAGGTGATAAGCCTCTGCCCTGGTTCCCAGTCCATTTCCCAGTCTCGACCGTCCTTCTGTAGAATCCTCAGGCCCCCCACACTCCAAGCTCCACTTAAACATTCTAGGAGGCCCTTGCACACACTCAGCCATTCATCACAGTCATACCAGGATACCACACGCACTGTACTGAGAACAAAGATGTTGTACGCTGTATTTGTGGACCTGAAGACAGCCTTTGACGTTGTCTCTCGTGATATTCTTTGGCAGGCTTTGACAAAACGGAAAGCCTGTATGCATTTGATTTCTGTTATACAAGCTCTATACTCTAACAATAAGGCTGTTATTCGATGCATGCTTAACAGTGACAACAACTTACGAGGCGACTAAAGAAATGAGACAGGGCTTCGTGCTAGCCCCTCTTTTCTTCTATTGAAGTTTTACATTGACTGCTTACTGATGGAATGCTCTAACTCCCCGAAAATGGGCTGCAACACATATCCCACTTTATTCTATGCAGACAACGCTGTGCTGCTGGCTATGACCCCACAGGGGCTTAAGGCAACTCTTACTGTGTTTTTGAAGAAATGCGAGGACCTTCATTTAAAAATAAATACTGGAAAAACGAAGGTATTGGTCTTTAAACCAAAGCTAGAAAAACACCATGGCCTGGCTATTGATGTGGCTGGCTGCAGGCTGGAACAGGTGCCATTCTATGATTACTTAGGTATTAGATTCGATGAGAATGGCCTGTGGGCTGCTCAATTAGCTAAAGCTAGAACCAGCCTAGAAAAATACACAGGGCGGGGGCAGCTAGATCTTTCTTCAATAGACATGGGACGAGAGCAGTGTCCGAGCCCATGAGTTACTGCAAACACAATCTATCCCGGCTGCTGTCTTTGGTGCCAAACTCTGGAGTTACGCAAATGCCCAGAACCTAGTGTGGGTGGAAAAAACGTTTCGAAAGAATCTCTTAATGTTACCACAAGTCTCTCCTAATGCTTTAGTGCACCTTGAGCTCAACGTATGACTATTTTGAGGAGACAATTTCTGTTCAGCCAATTTTATATGAGATCAGGCTCTGGAGCACAGAGAGCTTTGGCAAATATTGAGATGCACTTAAACATCTTCTCGATCTAGAAGGGGCAAACGCTTACCCTGGTTTTCAGATGTAAATACTGTTTTATTGGCCTTGAATGGGACTATCTTGTGGGAAGACCCAGTGAATGGAAAGAAGGCAGTACATAAGAGAATCAAAAAAGCAGCCCTTGTCTGGGCTAGGAGAAAAATTGAAGAATCAGCCCTTAGGTTCAGATCAGCCTCAGAGTACCTGATGATCAAGGGAGAATTTGGGTTTGAAAGTTATCTTGATGTTATCAAACTGCCATACGCCAGAGCCTTGTGTTCTTGTTTCAAGATGGGTACACTTAAAGTGGCTCACTATACAAGATCTTGGGGCCTGAATGGCTCGGGTTTATGCCCCCTTTATGCTCCACTTGTGGCTGTGGTGATGAAAATGTTATCCATGTTTTGTTTATGTGTAATGAGCTCAAACCTTTGAGAGTACATTATTTGAAACCCTTACTGAGGGCTATCAATCAACCTTAGAAGTGCTGGCTTATTGTAAAGAGAATACGGAGCCAGATTCTGTTTACTGTGTATCCATCCATCGGGCTTGGTTACACAGGCCAAAGCTGCTAAAACATCTCAACAGTATAGCCACATTGCTGATTTAACCTGCTGATTTAGTGTGAGGTCTTGTTGACCTTCTTGTACCGTCTACACCCATTTTCATTTGTGCGGGTTGCAACGGTTTTCGTCTCTCCCTTGTCAATGTTACTGTATTCATGGTGATGCGGGTATGTTCTCCCATTTGAGTATATTGATTATTATTGCATACACATTATCTTAGGGTTTTATGATCCCTTTATGCAATGCCTTGTTTGATTTATTTGTGTCATGCTTTGAATGAATTTTTATTAACTTTATGGTTTTTTTATACTGAATAAAATGAATGAATTGAATTGAGAACTGCTCTCACCGTTGTATATGGATCAAACATGTTTTTAATGAAGGGGAATATGGCATACCTGTTTAGATGAGAAACCATGGTATATGAGGCTACCATGGTATTGGATCCGGTTCTGTTTCACGCACAAAGTTGCAGAAAGTTAGCAATTGGTTGAGGAGCAAGTACAGTCCTCGTGGCCACATTCCAACCATCTGTCTACGAGCCGAGATGGTGAATGGGTGTCAGGAGATCTCAGTACTCATTGCTGCAAACCACAGAAATGCCCCATTTCACACAGGTGTTGAGAAGCAGTCCCTTCCCTGTACTGATGGGCACATACAGGTGTGAACAGACACACTTAGGCTGGCACAGCAGGGAGAGGGGCTAGCTCAAAATGAAAGAAAACAGCCTGTTGTGAGGCGGGTGGATGTAAGGAGTTGGTAATTGAGACACAGAGATTCTGTCAAGAGGAGAGATGAGGCAGTGACAAGGTAGATAGATGTTGTCCAGGCAAATAAGAGAAAGGAAGGTTGAATGGGGAGATTGTTTGGAGAAAGAGAGAAGATGGAGCAGTTGTTGCCATGGAGTTTGGAGGAATATCTGAAAGGTGATTGGAGGGCATTATAAGGAGGGGAGGGTAAAGCAGAAGAGGCAGAAGAGAAGACAATCAGGAGTGTGTTTGGAGAAAATAATCAGAAAGCGAGAGGTATGGGTAATAAAGAGAATGTCAGGAGAAACATCAAGAGAGAGGGTGAAAAGGGTAGCCAGGAAGAATTAGGTGAACAATCTTAGGAGTAGGTTGGAGATGAAAGTGAGGAGAATGTGACTAAAAACACCATGAAAGGGGGAGTGAGGAGGAAAAAGAACCCAAAGCATTATCATGGAGAGCTCAGGAAGGATGGAGATCTGGACACCTTGTGTGCAGTCGAGGAGGGATAGAAGGGAGAGGCAGGAGTTTAGAAAGGAACTGAGAGGAGAGATCAGAGAGGTCCTCCAGGTACATGGCTGTTGTGAATAGGCAAGAAGGCATTTGAGGACAAGAATTTGGAGGACGTAGCCAGGACCCTGAGACAGGGAGGTGTTGAGGAGTCAATTAAAGACATGTGATAGATGGAAGTTACCTGCTTCCGGATGAAGTCTTTGGGGGGTGTCAATTGTTTTTCCAGTTCTATACTGTCCCCTTGTTCAGTCCTAGCACATGGGCACTGAAACCAACGGCACCAGTCTCATCATCATCTAGGATGCGAATTAGAGGATCACAAGCTTCAGATCCAGCAGGCAAGAATAAAGTGTGGGAGAAACATGAAACCCTCAGGACTTTTAATGACTGTGAAATGATCATCTACCAGGGAGGAACCAAGATAGACAGATAACTAATTGTTGAGTTCCTAGGAGAAGCCATCCTGCTACTGTTAAAACGTGTATGCTGCCCTTCTCACATCAAACCAGTATTTTATATAGCCCTAATAAAACCTGCTAAATATACAACTCTGCGTCTGCCACATGCTTACTCTACTTGGCTACGTAACATATGGTGTCAGAAGAGGTGTCCAGGCTGAAAGATGCTCATTGACCCCTTTTCTGACACCGCAGCTGCGCCTTCTGCCAGTTGTACCTGGAGGCTCCCAGCGCTGCCGAATTCTGCCCACTCTTGCAGAGCTTCCATGATCGTTGGGGCTGGACAGCATGTTGGGGTTCAGGTGTGGTGTGCATGAGCTGCTCCTCTGCATCCGCTCTGGCAGTAATACATGCAGAGGTGCCCCTGGGCATCGGCCCACTTCTCCCAGCAGCAGAAATCATCTCTACTGGCTTGTGGGCAATCTGTGGCTGAGAGTGTCCCTCTGGATCTTTGTCAATGTGCCCTGCATGACTGTTCTTGGAGTTGAGGGCTGCGGCTTTAGCATCCTTGTTTCCTTCCTTGAGAATGTGTTGTTGGGCTCCCACCAACTGGAGACACCTGATACCGCCCTCTTCAGCAAGTTGGTCATCATTGTGCTCCACCCGCCCCTAACACCTCAGAGGTAAGGAATTATTTCTTTATTGGGCACTTCCACTGTTGAAGCACAGCTAATCAGCTGGCTCCACTTTACCCTCATGGCCTATCCTTGTGGTCTCTTCTCTTCGGGCTGGCGGTCTGCACATCCTTGGCCTGTGCTGGAGAAGTACGGACTACCTCACCATGAAGACTAGCAAGTCCAAAGAAAAGTCTACGACCTCCATTAAAGACTTACTGCAATTATCCAAATTAGCCCCGTTCGGGTCAGCGGGCATGGCACCGGTACCTGTACTGGACTATAATTCGCAGCCATCTACGAAAGGTGATGTTGCACAACTGCTCCAATCAAACCAAAAGGAAATGGCATCTACTTTGCAAGAACTGAAGTGCTCTTTTCAGGAGCTACCTCACAATGTGCAACAATCGGAACACCGGTTGGGTGATATGGAAACTGCTTTCTGTAATCAGGCCAATTCCAATGAGCAGCTTGAACAGAGAGTAGCTGCGTTGGGGATGCATAAACCTCGTACAGGTGAGCGGATGAAAGATAGTGAAACCGCGCTAGAGAAATAACGTCCAGATTCAAGGGATCCCACGTGCGGTTTTGGATCAAGACTTGGAGGCATATGTGCGTGACCTTTTTAACAGCATACTGGGTAATATGATCAAGTAGATCTTACATTAGATTGCACGCACAGAGTTTATTCTAACTTCCAGCAGCACCAAAACCTCCTCCCTGATGTGCTCTCGAGTTGTGGGAGACTCGGTTGGCAGGTCTGCTGTCAGCAAGAGGTAAAGCCTGGCGTCCTAATCTGGAATCAACTTCTGTATTTCCTATGGGCAGAAGTTGAGTTTGCAGCCTTCAACAAGCTTGTAAAAACATTTTTGTTATGGGCATATATTGATCTCCACGTTTCTCACTATTTTGGTTGTTCATACACTGCTTTTCATTCCAGCAGCAACAGTTTGTCATCGGCCAGTTGACAATACTTTATTGCCTTAGGGTTGTTGGCGTTATACACACTGATATTAATGCTACATATGGTGATCCATTCTTGTTTAAAATGTATATGATATTACAGTGATATCTCACCATATTTTTCTTAGTGTACTGGAACAATGCTACGTGATGCCACTTCCTGCTTTGTCAAGTGGTGAAATGGCGTGTGCCATCACTTCCCACACTGTCACTTGGGGACAGGGTCAAATGACATCAGGGTGGTGTGATGTCACTTCCGCTACCCCTGGCATTTTGGTGAAATTACGTCCCTGCTGATGCCCATCTTCTCATTTCCCTTACCAATGTAATGCAAAGATGGGACTCTACGGACTCTTACGCACATGTATATATTAGTACATCAGCAATGTGATCCGTTATTGTTCATAATATATTTCCATCCTCAATTCGAGGTTGGAAATGGGTTGACTTTTTTTTCAAAATAATGCATTCGGATCTTCCGAAATATTGCATGCAGAAGCTCATTAAATCCAGTTTCATTGCTTGCAGAAAGGCAGTAATCACACAATACTCCGGAGGCTCCTGAATCTCAACACACGGAAGCAGTGATCATTGTATATAGAGATTCAATTGAAAAATCTCCCAATTAATAAGGAGCCAATGCATGTTCTAGTTTATGACAAATGAAAACTGACACGACCCTACATGCAAAAAATGAACATGTACGCAATGCTACATGCAAAAATGAAAAAAATGTTGCATGGATAATTGCTCAGACTTTCCAATGCCAATGAATGATTTTCTGTGAATGACGAATAATCTATGCATTTATATGGAGCAATTATGCGTGTGCATGCTATCAGAGGTTGCAGCTTACACCTTCCACACTGCCTGCCTCTCTTGATGGCCCTTGATCGAATGGAACACCGAGACGGTAGTGACGCTGTGAAAAGATTGATGCATTTTTATGTTAAAATCAGCATCTCAGATTTCCATTGCTGTGAAAAAAAGCCATTACACTATCATTCACATAGCATGTACGCAGAGTGAAGCATGGCCTCTTAATATTCATGTCACGGTTTCACTACAGTTGGCTGGTCTCCAGGGAACAATAGCCGTTTGCAGCTTTGTAATTTTCCCAAGTAAAACACGAACATCTTATATTAGGATTCATGTGTGTTAAAATAACATGTGCACATAACTTGGGAAAGGGAATAAGAACATGAATGGCCTCGTTTACGAATGTATTATGGGTTGGGTGCAGTTCATACGACACAGCAGATTGTTTACGGTCTATTTGAGGTTGCATAAGATATGACACCATGATCTTAGACGACGGTGTTGGGTCCAAGAAAACACACATCGCCTATGAAAGTAAACGGTGGTTGGGCAAAACAAGGACACTAGCCCTAGCTCTGATGTTATTGTATTGTTCTAACGTTAATTGAAATAACGTGTTTGCTCTTCCAACATATTCATTGAATCACTTTGTATGGAAGCAGAGCGTTTGCTTCTTATGTTCTGAGGACAACATAATCCGTTTTAATTAGGAATTATTTTTACTTAAATTCTAGTTTCTTACACACTTTTGAACCGAAAAAGGGGAGTTATGCTTTATGTTAAAATATGTTGCACAATTTAAATATGCAACGGGATTCGATATGGGCAGCATTGCATAGGGAAATGGAAGCCTCATTAAGAATATTGATTATATTACTTCCATTTAAGAATTGCCCAGGAGGATAATTTGTGGAAATATTAATTTGGCCATACAACCTAAAAATATCCAGAGTGGATCTTCAGCATGTAATTGTGTAGATCCTTTAAGAATCTCAATCATTAGGATCTGCGGCAGACACCTTATATACAACAAAGCTCTTAATGTGTCACCCACTAGTGCAAATGACGCACATGAAACAGAAAACCTTTCTTCCTGCACTTACCCTGTCTGCTGCCTTAAACCTAGCACTTGCAAATTGCTGGCTGCACTACCACTGTTTGTTGCCTTTATTATTTATTTATGTATTATTATTTAGCTGTTTCTCCTCTGCTTCGCACTTTCCAGTTCCCCCCTTCCCTGCACTTTTCTCCTCCCCCTCTCCCATGCACTTGCGCATTCTCAATGTCACTGCGCCTAGCAAGATCGCTGTTTTGTTCTCCCCTGTTCCCCTCCCTTGTCTTGTCGCGCTCTGAAACACTTGTGTACGAGCGTGATAGAAATAAAATATCAATATCAATATCAAGGAAACCTTACATGGAATCAGAACAGTGGTTCAATGACTGGTTTCCGAAATACATACTGTTTTAAGCATTTTAGTGACCCATTTTAGCAATTCTCACAATCTTGGGTTGATTAACCTAATCAGTGTCCAGTTAATATGATGCTCGGCAAATAAGCAGCAGCCTGGGTGTACGTTCACAATGTAAGTCAATATACATATATATATTACACGGCCCGCGGTAGTTATGGTTAAGTTGTTAAACTCATAGGAAGAGCACTTTTTCAGTGGCTTACAACTTTGCTCCCCCTGGACGAATCCTCATCAAACTTTGCAAAAAAAGTATATGGCCAACGCTGAATTTATTCGCCAAGTTGGGCGAGGTTTCACATGGGGGGGGGAGTTATAGTGGGGTCCCACTTTTTTTTCCTTAGAATGAATGGGGAAAAACTTTGCACAAGGCTAAAGCCCGAATGGCTGGACAGATTTCACCAAATTTTATGGCAGGAACGGGGGCTTGGGTCACAAAGCGTGCTAGTGTGTGTTTGGTGGAAATCCGACTGCTACTTTTGTTGCAAAGAACTGAAATGTACGTCCCAAAAAATTAGTGATATCTTGGTCCGCTCCGCGGACAGAAGTGTCATTGGCTGGCAGTACGGCCAGTGGTTGGCTACAGGGAAGCGTGGTGTGCATCAACATTTTTGGGGAAAGCCGCCATGGTGTATCGGAGGACAGTGCGATGGCAGAACGGTCTGGAAAATGTACCGTACAGAATGCGTTGATGGCAATAAAGGAAGGAACGGGTGGGTGAGTGAGAAGTGTTTCATGTGACATAGGTAGGTAGGTGGAAGAAGATGGAGGAGTGCCTGCAGTTTTTGCGTGTACAGTGTCAAGTCGGGGTTAGCTAGACTGGTGACTACTTTGTGTGGTGATTGGAGGCAGGTGTTGTAACGGCCCGATAGCTTGTGCTGCGAGCTGTTTGCGCAGACCTCTTTACCTGGTGAGAGGTGGTATAGCATTTTTAGAAGGGGAATGAAGTGCACATGACATAGGTTGTGAACCGATTATGGGTAGTTTGGCAGTGACACAATAGTTTGTGAATGGAAGAGGGTACGGCCATGGTATGTGAATGAAAGTGTAGAGGGGTCCAGATGAGATTGTTTTCTTTCTGGGGACGGCCATGGTATGTAAATGATGGTGTAGAGGGGTGCAGGAGAGCGTGTTATCATTCTACATTATAGTAACAGGTGCAATTTGTTGCTACATAGTTACATGCCGATGCACAGGTTGGGTAGGAGTGCTGGTGGTAGTGCTCTGTATGTGGATGGTCGAAGTTGGTGACATGGTGCAATGGATGGTGGCATTATGTAGCAGTGACAGTGTTGAAGGCCTAGACTTTGGGTGCATTGCTGAAGGACGTAGGCCAAAGGCCATGTACTCAAGAGGCTAGGGCGGTGTTGCAAACCGATTGTGGGTACTTTGGCAGTGACACAATAGTTGGGGAATGGAAGTGGGGACGGTTATGGTATGTGAATGAAAGTGCAGAGGGGTGCAGGAGAGAGTGTGACGGATCTGGCTGAAATATTGCAAACAAAATTGTACCCATATGGACCACAACACTGGACATTTTGGGAAAGATCTGTTAAAAATGTACTAAGAAAGTAAAAAATGCTGTTTCAGATGAGTCCCCATTCATTTTCCATTAGACTAAAAGTTCTCCCAAATGATATCTATATCGCCCATAGTGCTTTGCTACATAGAGGCTGAGAGGCATGAAAGAGTCTTGCTTCACTACCAAAGTTGGGACCTGAGACAGCTGGACCTCTGACACACCCTCGGGCAGGTCGAATCCAGGTGTCTCTAGCAGACGCCATGACAAGCATGCATAAACAGCTGATAGAGCGCTGCATGTGAGCTCCACACTGTTATACGGTCTCTGAAGGAAGCATACAGTAAGTTCTGAGCTCCTAATAAGCATTCCTTATTACAATATTGTAGATTTAACAAATAATGATACAATCATTACATTACATTGCACTTGTTTATATTTCCAGCATTCTACTATTTACAACTGGATCAGTGTAACATTGGCAGTTACATAGCGCGAGCGAGCTACGTGCGCAAGTAAATAAGTGAGTAAATAAGTGAGTCTTTCACCATCTTTAGCATTTAGCTACCAGTTTCTCCGTCTTTCTTTGCCATGTAAGGGACTAATATAGCACGTCCGAAGAAGTCCCGCTTGTCCCGAGGCTCTGATTCTTTCGTTTGAAGACTTGCAGGATTTTTGTTCATCAGCTCTAAACTACATTGCCCAGAAGGCAAATCGC
Organism: Ambystoma mexicanum; assembly: GCF_040938575.1. NCBI lineage: Eukaryota > Metazoa > Chordata > Amphibia > Caudata > Ambystomatidae > Ambystoma > Ambystoma mexicanum. The sequence goes on along the minus strand of NC_090933.1, from coordinate 653,533,233 downwards.
ATGTAATACGTGCTCCGCCTACTTAAACAGAATCACGCACGATGCGTGCGCGCATCGAAGTAAGTCCGAAGAAGTCCCACTTGTCCCGAGGCTCTGCCTCTTCATTTGAAGACTTGCAGCGTTTTCATCAGCTCTAAACTACATAGCCCAGAAGGTGAACTAAGCACTAGCAGTGCTAAGGACTTGAAGACTTTATATCTCTTTTTACTTCTAGCACCATCTTTATATTTGTTTTTGTTCAGGCAAATTGCATGTAATACATGCTCCTCCTACTTAAACAGAATCGCGCGCGTGCATCGAAGCAAGTCCGAAGAAGTCCTGCTTGGCCGCTTAGGCGCAACGACGAGGTGACTTGGTGGGCCTGGATCCTTGTTATAAAGTGAACCCATAACAGACCCTTAACAGAACTACTCATGGGCATTAGGATTTTCTCGTTCGTAAGTGGCAGTTCTTATTTGTGACATCAATTGTTTGTGTATTTTCTTTTCTTTTATTTTTCCTTTTTATTTTATTTTCTCAGCCCTGTTTGAGTAAAGTTTTAATCACACACGGCTTATTGTCAAAAGTTAAGGAGCCTTGTGCAGGGCGTGGAGGTCCAGAGACACAGTTTCATAATTGGTAATGTCTCGCGTAGTATATACCTTAAAATCTGGTATGCCTAATATGCCTGACATACCTAATTCACCAAGCAATGCTTGTGGGACCCCTGTTAGTGGCTCATTGTCAAAAAGTATTGAAGAAAAAAAAACGTGGAACATTGACTTCACGGAAAAATATCACCCTCACGCCAGTTATGCAAACCCTGCCAAGCAATCGAGATAGTCGAATCTTTTGTGAAAAAAAATGTAAATCGATGGTAACTAGTAACTGAGCATGCTGATCCGCTACACTTTAACACAGACACAGCAGGGGGCCGAATCATGACTAATTCTAATACTAAAGCTGGAGTTCCCAATGTTGTCATCTCAGATCAAACTATCTTGACTATTCCGCAGACTCCGATGAAAAGTATCCAGCGTAAGAGAACCTTTTCTACAGCCCAAGAAGAAGCCACTATTGGGGTTGAAACCATAGTTGAAACTGAGGGTGTTGTAGAAGTCATTGATGAAAGTGTGAGTGGTTCTCCCATGGGTGCTATTTCCTTGCATGCTAGTAATGGGGATCTTGAAAGTTCTAGGTTGACTAATACAACTGATTATCACCTCCCGTGTTCAACGGATTCTACCAGGCAGGCAGTGAAGGATTCTTATATTCAGCCCACTCCTTGGCAATGTTTTACAAGTGGGAAGGTTGGTGATTCTGCTGGTAATCTGGCGCTAATAGAAATCAATTTAGGGGCAGTTAATACAACATTAGCAAGCCTCTATAAACTCTTTGAAGCCTTAGATAGGAAGCTCACACAACAATCTTTAAAAATTGATCAAATTACAGAATGAATGAGATGCGTTTCCCTTGACTCCTTGAAGTTGGACATGAATAAGAATATGTTAGAGAGAAGTACAGCTATGGAGCAACATTTAGAACATATTCATTTCCACTCCAATGTGTCTCTGACATCGGCCTTGCCCATGTTCCCTAAGGTGATACGACCTGTGGAGTTTGTGGAAGATATGAATGAAAAGATCAATGATTCGTGGATTAGTGTTAATTTACCTGTGGAAAATGTGCCTATTGATGTTGGACACTCTGTAGATGTTGGTCACTTTGATGTTTTTTTCCCAACAGGTACATAAGAACAATCGTAAAACAATGCTAGCGAAAAAAACAAAAGCAACAACACATAAACCAACTTCTGTGGTGAAGGTTAATAAATCTAATAAAGGGAGTATGCAAGAACTAGTTATTCCGTCTTCTGAGACAGTCCAAGTAGGAGTATCTACACATGTGGATGCTCAGTCAGCAGGAGTGGAAACATCAAATGTGACTCACAAAGCTCCTAATTTGGTTAAGGAGCTGTTGAAAGTGGCAAAATCAAGTATTTTTGTTAAAACAAACAACCAACCTGTTCAAACCATCCCTACTGGTTGGTATTACCCGAATTGTTCGAACACAATTGTTCGAATTACCTAATTGACCGAAAGTCAGGGGTCCGAAATGACCTTTGCACAATTGACCCGCATATATATATATATATATATATGTATATATATATATATAATGGGGGTTGCGGGGGGTTTCCCCCGCATGTATGTAACAATTGACCTTCACAATTCGGTCAATTGTGCAAAGGTCAATTGTAATTCGAACAATTGTAGTTCGAACAATTTGTATACAACCTACTGGTTATGAACCTTTTAATGCTCCAGTAGAATTACTTGAGAATAAAACAACTGAGTCTAAACAACCTCAAAAACCTTCACACGTTGCTGCTAGTTCGAACAACCAGTTCAAAAAGATATGACTGACATAAGCAGTAACAATACCCCTATACCTGTAAGTGATTTAGGATTTGAAGCCTGCATGACAGCGATTAAAGCTGCTGTGGATGCGTACCTACTCCAACGCATAGCAGAGGCTTTGCCATGTGTCATTCCTGCTGACGCACTCCAAGATTTGCGGCCTGTTCAGACAGATGGCAATCGAGTATCTTATACCGAATGTGTAAGCCATGAGGCCTCAGCTGCACATTCGAAAGACTGCACTCGATCTAAGAACAATAATAATGCCTGTGGTTACACCTCCAAAGGGGCACCAATGAAAAGATCTGAAAGTGATTCAAATTCCAAAGCCAAAAAGTGGCCGTTTGAGAAATACGATCTATGTCGCTCTAGTATTTTAAACATCTTTGGAGATATAGATGCATTAGAAGATCGGACCTCGAGTGACTTCGATCAAGTCGAATTTTTGTGTGTGAAAAATCTGTCAATAGTTTGGCTTTGGATTAAATCAGGGCTGGTCCGTAACACATTATGGAAGACAAAAATTGAACTTTTTAATATGGGCTTTCTTATAGACCTAAACCCAGACCGTCAAGATCAAAATTTAGTTGATGCAAGTTTGGCTAAACCTAACTCGTTGCCAGAGCCAGAGTGCCAATGTCCATACTGTGCTACAGTGAACAGTTCTCAGCAAACTATTACATCCAAAGCTCAATCGTAACCACTAATTAAAGAAAAAAGAGAGGAACTCTCTCTAGCAAGTTGGAATACGAGAGGTTTTTTACATTTACAGTGGGCTGAGGATGAGGAGTTAAATTGCTTTGACATAGTGGCCCTACAGGAAACTTGGATGCTGAAAGATCCTGTATGGGACGATCATGACTTAATTCTGTTACCAGCTGTTACAGGAGGCAAAGGCAGACCAACTTCGGGCCTGATGGTGGCAGTAAAAGCTAGTAGGAGGTTTCAAATTTCTGCCTGGGCATCACCAAATCATTTCATGCAGCTAGTGAGAATCACTTATGCAAAGCAAATGTATGCCTTAATTAACCTATATCGTAACCCTGCGGGGATTACAGATGACGCCTTCTACAATGCTTTGTCTAACCTTCTCGAAGAAATTGCTAAGGACATAATATCTCAGCCATTCTGGTGGTGGGTGAGTTAAATCCTAATTGTATGCAGACAGAAAAGAAAAATCGAAGTCTAGATAGTCAGTGATGGATTACTTTCATGGAAGATACAAATTTAAGAATGGCCAATGGGTCCATTCATGGAGATATCCTTTCAAACCATACATGGGAAAGAGGTGGGTCGATGTCTACGATTGACTATATCTTCATAAGTGATAGTATATTTTTAACTGCTAGTAAATTCGCAGTTATCAAACAAATTAAGAGTGATCATTATCTGTTATCATTACATTTGACTATAGTAGACCAGCAAAATATCAAATTGCAGAAATGGTCAAAACAAATGTTAACGATTAATAATGCTAAAAATCGGTTTAGATGGTCAAAAGATAACCTAACTACACTGAATGTTGCTATTATGAATGGGCAGAGGTTGAATGTGTTTGACTCATATGTAGACATTTTAGACACATTTAGGAATATTCAACCATGTCCTAGTAACCAGACCAATTCACATATTCATAGGTTTGATCCTCTTCTCCAACAAAGGAAAGCTGCCTGTGGAAGGGAAATTCGAAAATTACGCAAATTACCTTTGGTAGAAAGAGACAAAGCTCTCAAATCTGCTAAATGTTCTTACCGTAATTGGGTACGTTCCAGTAAAGCCAAACCTTTTCAAGCTGATGGTGACCTTTTCATGGCAGCCTGTCATAATAAAAACTCTGCACAGGACTGGGAACTGTTAAATAAATGTGCCACAAAGAGCCAAGTCGACCATCAAGTCAATGGGGTTACTGAAGCACAGTGGCTTGTACATTACTAAACTTTATGCTGATAAGCAAATGGGTGATTTCATGTATACAGATAGATCTTCCCTATGTTGGCATCTAGATTGTTCTGAGGATATATTCAGAGAATTTATAAATAAATCATCATCTTCACGGGCGACAGGCCCGGATGGGTTAACTAATTATATGTTTAAACAGAACCCTAGACAGTGGGCGGCTACTCTTAACAATACTTTCAAACCTATTTTATTAACCAGAAACCTTCCCATGTCTTGGCACTCCACGTTGATCGTCCCTATATTTAAAAAAGGAGATCGCAAGGACCCTAAAAGTTACCTTCCCATTGCATTGCTTGACACGCCTGGCAAAATATTTTCACGGTTAGTGTTAAGGGGCTTTAATACTTGGACCATCCAGGAAAATCAGCGGGATCCAAAACAGACGGGATTCGTTGCTGGATTGGGGACCACTGTAAATCTTATCACTCTTAATGCCATTAAAATTCAAGCCCAAGTAACCAAACAACCCATTTATTTTGCCTTTGTTGATCTGCATTCCACTTTCGATTCAGTTTTTTAAATCCAAACTTATGACAAAACGTATCAAAGCAGAATGCCCAGCATCATTGTGTGATATCATTCATGCACTACATTCAAGTGCCTCTGTGCAGATAAGGCTGACATCCATGGGGCTGTTGTCGACTGCTATTGCAACAGAAAGAGGGTTGAAGCAGGGATGTATCCTTACTTCGGCCCTCTTCAATTTTTTCATTAATGATGTTAAATGGATTTTTGAGAAGGTGAGGGCGGATGCCCCAAAAATGAATGGTGTTGAAATAAAAGCTCTATGGTACGCGGACAATTTAGTACTAGTCTCCAAAACACCCATTGGACTACAGAATCTGCAAACAGCACTTTGTAACAATTTTAACACCAATGAATTGGTTGTTAACATTAAAAGAAAATGGTACTTTATGCACCAAGAGTATCGCGAAGAAATAATTTGGAGTGGAAAATTGAGAATACTACGATTGAGGTGGTGCCAAACTATATATATCTGGGTCTTATCTTTGACGGCCTTCCTTCCGCCCACTCTCAATGCGGAAAATTGAACAAAAACTAACCTCGACCATATCACAGACACGACTGATTTTATTTAAATATGGCAAATTTTCCATGAAGTCAGCGATAATGTTTTGGACTCAAAATGTAACACCTACACTTCTATATGGTCTGGAAACACAAAAAGTATCTAATCTTCCTTCTTGAATCAATTGGAAGCAAAATTTTGGCAGTCGACCCTTCATTTACCACAGGGCACACCAGATCCTTGGCTGCGATATGAGCTGGGGTTAACTTCATTGATGGCCATGTACAAATGGCACCTGTGTAGCCTCTTTCGGAAATGTTTGCTCTCTCCCTTGAATGACTCAACATTAGCGATTGTTTCCAACTACATGTTGTCTTCACATCATGCGTTTCCAAAACTGTGGTCTAAATATATTATCTCTGTAATGGCAAATGCAGACATCACCATTGATACTCTTGTTTTTAATCCAGACCGAGCCAAGAAAAAACTGTACATGATGGACTGGATAAACACAAGAGCTTCATGTTTGAAATGTAAAGATTTCAACAATCAATTGTTTGGCCCAAAGAGGTATAGAGAAATGGAACCTTATCTCTGTAGAGCACCAACTCCCTTTCTGAGGAGTGTGATATTACATCTTCGTTTTAATTTATGGCCCACACGTGATGTTCAAGCTCGTAGAAAATTAATTAAGATTGAAGAAAATTGGTGTTGCTTTTGTGATAATGACAAGGTTAAGGAAACCTTAAAACATATGATAGTAGACTGTCCTGCGCTCATGGGGCTGAGACAAATACACTTTATTAAACATATGGGATACTTTGCACATATGAAGCCAGAAAATAGGTGTGTGGCAATAGTCACTAGTAAGTTTATGAGTATTCGATTAGCAACAGTAATCCTTTTGAATGCCTTGAAATTGGAGGAGAAGCTTTGAATTTGATTCTGATCAACCTAGGAGTAATAACACATACTATTTTGTTATACATGTATGAGCTGATGACAGTGCGAATAACAGATTTAGCTGTATAGTAAGACTTTTGTATTGAAGGAACTATCAAGAGATGTTTTAGGCTAATTTAGAGCTAAAAGAATATTACTTTAAGCTTATTTTACTGTGTTTTTATGATATTTCCTTTGCTGGTTTTTTTAAGGGTGCTTTTCTTTCAAAATGTTGAGTCATGGAATATATTTGTAACAGCTTGTTTTTCTTTTCTTTATTCTTTTTCCGTTTTTATCAAGTGTATTGTTCTGTTGTGTTATTTTTTGTGTTATTGCTTTTGATGAATTTATTGATGAATTTATGTAATGATTGAAAAAGTTGATTAATTTCAGCGAAATTCCAAAAAATAAAACATAAATAGCACATATTATTCTCCAGGACAATTTCATGAACTGACACGAGTTCTTAGGATTCCACAAGTTTGTGGACCACACTATTAAGGTACTTTTACATGCATGCCTTTTGCAAAGAGTAACAGTAAACTTCCAACAGAATTGTTCAACTATTTCTACTTTTTCTTTTTCTCCTTCCTTTTTTATCATTATTCTGCATTTAATCATGGTGTGTATATGTGTGTCAAAGTCATGATTTACATTATATTTATGTTTATTATATCGATGTTATTTGATATACACATTACTGATAAGCCACACACTGAAATGTATGTGTTTGATTAATGGCAAGACAGAGAGTACAGCCCTGACGAAGGAGCACTAAGGCTCCGAAATGCACTGGCAATGAAAAACTCACGATCACACAGACTTAGCCTATTTGGCCTATACTTCCATTGCTTTACAAAAGTTGACAATTTAACGAAGATTTGTTACATTTCTGATCTCTCAAAGTCACAAATTGATTTGGAACCAACAGTTCAAGAAATATACGTAAAATTCTGGAACATTATGGAACATTATTAAACAATTTATAGTAACCTCGGAGGAGGTACTGTTTTGTGAGCGACTGTCAGCTGGGTGTCAGCACCCGGTTTCTTTTCCGGGTCATTCTAATTAGCCTAGGTGTCTCTGGGCTTCAGACAGTCTGCTCCTATAAGATTACATTATTTCTTTATGATACTCAGGTGAATTTTCTTTATTTACTTTTGGTGGTGCCCACCCTTTCTGCATTTTAGAAATGAAAAAGCAGCAATTTATACCCCAAAATTCTATTGCTAGTAACTTTTGACTTACTCAATGGATTTGATGACACTTTTGAAACAAGTAGTGTGTCAAGGCCCCCCCTCCCCCTTCTCCTCCCACTCCCCAACTGTATTTCCTTTGGAAAAAAATGTTATAAAATAAAGAAGTTATTTTAAAAAATAAAACATCACTGTTTCACAGTTTTTAGCCCATTAATTTTCCCATACAGAAAAAGTGCAGTTTTTAAACAGCCTTAGCGCGAAAACCGCACAGCAGATTTGGACCAAATAAGAAACAACTTGGGCATAAAGCATGGACTTACATTTATTAACTGGTTTGGGATAGTCATTTTTCAACAGAGAAGGGGCGCCCCCTGGGCCCTAAAACCTTTGTATCGGCCATGGTGCATTTGACAGCATTTGACAGCAGAGATGCTGAGCCAGGCTAATAATAACTTTTGACTTTCTGGATGGATTTGGCTGACAATTTCCAAACAAAAGGTTTTTCAAGAGCCCCAATAAACTGGAAATGATGGGAACAATTTGTTAGAAAATGAAAAAGGTTATCAAGAAAACAAAAACGCTGTTTTCAGCCTACTCGCATTCATTTTCCCATAGAGAAAAGGTGCCGTTTTTGAACAGCTGCAGTTTGAAAACTGCTTGCCATATTTGGACTAAATAAGAACAAATTTGGGCAGAAGGTATTGACTTAATTTCCTTGACTGGTTTGTGGTAAATCCATCTAGTAGTTTCAAATATACGACAGAGAACAGGGTTCCCCCCTGTTCCTTAAAACCTTTATATATCGGCCAAAAAGAGTTTTGTGTTCTTTCATTTGTGGCTTCTCCTAGTAATATCGTGTGAATCACTCATATTGGGCTGAAGGCCATGGCTAGAGGGCCCAAGAGACTTTTATAGTGGCCACACAAGAAACATATTGTGGAAACATGTACAGTGGACAAAGCCGAAGGCCATGGCTAGTTGCCTTTTAGTGTTTTATAATATACTAACCAGTGCTAAAGGCCCTGGCTAGTGGGCCCAAAAGACATGTAGAAGGGACCTAGTGGGTCAAAAAGAAACATATTGGGAGAACATGCACAGCTGATATGGCTGAAGTCCATGGCCACTGTTCATGGCCAAAGGCCCTGGCTAGTGCGGCCCAAAAGACATGTAAAATGTCCACATGCAAAGGCTGTGGCCACCTAGTGGGTCCAAAAGAAACATTGGGTGAACCATCACTGAATGCCATGGCTTGTGGCCCACTGGCCAAGGTTGAATACAAAAACATGATTTTTTACAGCTTCATTGAGGAGGGGTGGGAAGTGGACATGGTCAAAGGCCATGGCTTGCGGCCCGGTAGTGTTTTAAAATATACAGTGGTCACGGCCAAAGGGGATGTACACTGGCCAGGGCCAAAGGCCCTGGCTATTGGAACAAAAATACATGTTTAGTGGCCACTGCAGAAGCCCATGGCTAGAGGCTGTTTAGTGTTTTATAAAATACAGTGGGCACGGCCGAACAGTGTGCTGACTGGCAAGTGCCCTGGGTAGTGTTCCCAAAACATGTATAGTGGCCACGGCCAAAGGTCATAGCTAGTGGCCCCTTAGGGTTTTAAAAGATGCAGTGGGCACAGCCAAAGTCCCTGGATAGCGGGCCCAAAGACATGTATATGGACCATGGCCAAAGGCTGTTGCCACCTAGTGGATCTAAAAGAAACATAATGGGGTAACATGTACAGTGGGCAAAGCCAAAGACCATGGCTAGTTGCCATTTAGTGTTTTAAGATATACAGCGGGCACGGCCGAAGGCCCTGGCTAGTGGCCCAAAAGACATGTATTGTTGCCCGGCAGAAGGCCAAGGCTAGGGGCCATGCAGTGTTTTAAAAGATACATGGGAAATGGGAAGATATGACACTGTCATATCATAGAGGTGGCTTTGCAGCCCCACATTTTGAAATACACTGTATATCCACCCAGCCATAATATGGATCATATTGGTTTGGACAAGGCAACACTCCACCACATCTTAAACTGGAGTGTGCTGCAGCAGATGAGGCAGACCTTAGAAGCCAGTTTGTCAAAGATGATTACAAGGATTTATGGTTGTACGATCTGGTACAATTCACACCGCTAACATGGTGTAACCTTTTTTTTTTTAAACTGATCCACCTCACCCCTATTATAACTGGTTGCCATTGTGGAAATTCCCTAATTTCCAGCCCACTTGGGACAACACCCTCCAGAAACACTTGGAAGAGCAGGGATGCCAACCTCTGGGAGACATGTTTTCAGCAGACCAACTTTGAACACAGCAAACTTGGAAAGCAGAGCACAAGGATACTACCATCAAGATTTTACAATTCTATAGATGGAGGGTGGCATTCATGAACTCGTAGGAAGGGTGTCCGATTGAACCACCTGAGAATGAGTTTGTGGCCTTTATATCTAATTCATATGGCGGCCACAGAATTTTGTCCTCTCTATATAAGAGGATCACAGAGAAAATTCTGGTAGAAGCAGTTACAGTTAGAGAGCAGTGGGCTATGGAATTGGAAGTGGATATCCGTCTGACACTTTGGGGACAAATGTGTTTGCTTCACTTTATCTGTTTCAATGAACACTAGGTTCAAAAGGCTCTGATTTAAGATCCTTGCACTGTACTCCTTAGAAACCTAAGGACATTTACCTGGATAATGATGGTCTGTGCCCACACTGTGGTTGGGAAAATGCAGACTATCTACACATGCTGTGGAATTGCCCAAGACTTTTAGAATGTTGGTTTCAGAGCTATGAAACCATGGCTGAGGTTATAGACAGACTGCTGTCTCATATGAGCAGCCTCTTTGGGATATGGAGTAATATTCCAGAAAGAGGCAAGAGTAGCATCCTCAATATAGGGTGCACAGTGGCCAACAGTGAATCTTGAGGAAGTGAAAGGATTGTGAAACACCACAAAAAGATGACTGGTTGAAAGATTTGGTATGGGCTAAAGACTATGAAGCGCTGTTTGTGACAACATTGGCTTCAACATTAGATGCAAACACACCTGGATGGAATCCCATAGCTTTCTGCATCAAACATATGTGACAAAACAACCACTTAGAAATACGGTGGACAAAATATGTGAAACCTAATGAAAACAGAGCAGCGTTGAATCAATGACATTTGTGATGTCATCTTTGATGTCCTGGGTGTTAGTGTTAGCAGTGCACAGTGGTGGGGCGAGTTATGGTTGCTTAGCCTATCATAACTGGTGAATTTCAGGGGGTTTTCGGTTTTACTTCGAACCATAACGTCCCGTTTATATCGTTTTTTTTGTGAATTTCACAGGTTTTTAGTAGCGCAACTTAACCATAACGTCCCTTTAACAAAGTTTTTTCTACTGAATTTCACAGGTTTTTAGTAGGGCAACGTAACCATAACGTCCCTTTAACAACGTTTTTTTTTACTGAATTTATAGTTTTTTAGTAGGGCAACTTGATCAAAACATCCCTTTAACAAAGTTTTTTTACTGAATATACACTTTCATCATGTGAATTTGGGAGATATATACAATAATTCCCTTACTTTATATACATGTAACATAGAACATACTGAACCCCCTCGCTAATGATATTTGAAGGGCACGGACTGAGCGCCTGTCTGTGGACGGGCGCGGACGAGAACAACACTACACAAACAGTCAGGGGGTATCTGAAATTGTTCTATTATGCCATATGAAAAATGCAGAAGTTTAAAAAGGAGCACATAAACACATTATAAGTAGTAATAAATAACCATTCGAACCTACACGTCTCACACATTACCCATTCATGTAATTACCATGTAGAATGAAATGGATTATTCCATAACAAAAAAAGATATGCCTCCAACGTAATTACCTCACAGAAACTGTGCAGCTAGGAGCGACAGTAGACGAAAACAACACAACGAAGACAAATTACAAGAAAGTAGTCAGTGAACTTCATTTTTCTTATATGTGTGTATACTTTTTGTATGAGGTGCAGAACAAATAATGTATTTCTGTTGTTTTTACACAGAAATGTGCAGTACTTTGGAGAGGCTGGAGGAGAATTTTCTGCATGGCGAAATGTCGGAAGATAGCGATAATAATGGTACACCCTTCTCTGCATAAGCAAATTAATAGTCAGTACTTTATGGGCACTTAGCATATATATATTTATTTTTAACAGACCAGGTAAACATTGAATAAAGTCCACCAAAGGACACAGTGCAAGACACCCTGAAATGCATAGAAGACAAAGTGGACTTGCTAAAAGAGAATTTTAATAGGTTAAGGCAATTTGTGGAGGAATACTTGAAAGTAAAAATCAGATATCACTGTCCCACCTGTACCTGTCCCCTTCTCCATTTCCTAGTGAACTATCCCCAAACCCTCAAGAACAACATAAACATTTTGACAAAACTTCCATCCCTTCATCCCCTCACAACCAGCCTGTGGAAAACCCTAATTCCCCTATATTTGTTTCAGTGTCTGCTTCCCCCTCTCTCTCTTAATTGATGTATCTGTGTTTAATAAAAAAGAAATGTTATGTTAGTTTTAGTGGAATGGGTTTGATCTATTTTTTTTTAAAAGAGTTAAAATGTACGTGGACAGAACGCCTGTTCGGGCTGTCCGTAATCAAGAAAATATGGATGTTCTAAGGACAATACACCTACCCGTACCATTCGCAACCAAGATGGAACTGTTCTTAGGACACACCAGCTGTCCAAGATGTCCGTAAATCCAACAGAATGGGGGCGTCCTAAGGACATTATACCTCTCTGTACTGTTCACAACCAAGATGAAACTGTTCTTAGAACACACCATGTGTCCGAGATGTCTGTAAATGAACAAAATGGGAGTGTCCTAAGGACACAATACCTGTCCGTACCGTCCGTAGCCAAGATGGAACTGTCCGTAGAACAGCCGCGGTGTCTGGCATGTCCGTAGTCAAAGAAAATGGAGGTGTCCTAAGGACACTGTACCTGGCCGTACAGTCAGCAGAACATCTACGCACATGTGCACCACACCTGTAAGTCTTGCGAACATCGCGCCTGTCCGTAACTGTCTGTCTCACTTGTGTCGCATTTTTAATTAGTTTCAGGACCCGAACACTGTCAGTAGAACACCCGCGCCCATGCGCATGACCGTTACTGTGCATTTGGTGTCCTGCGGGCACCCATTTCCTTTGCGGATGTGTTCACAACGTCATCATGTGACCACACCCATGCTGAGCGTGTGTCCTAATTTGCGCGCTTTGTCCGCTTCTGCAACATTTCAAAAGAACTTATGCAGACATGCCAAATTATTTTACAATACAAAATCACCATTTCACATGTCCCATACAATGGCCCTAGCTTTCAACATATTGTTTAGAACTTTTTCAACGCTTTGAGTGATTGATATGGTCACGAGGCGCACCTCTCCACCCCTATAAAAGGCCAAACCCCCGTGCTCATCTTCATTGTACTTCTGGCTATAGCAGATTGAGTTTTGCTGCATTTAGTGTTGTAGCAAAGATTATCTCACCAACCTTAATGGCATCCATGGCTGCTGTTGCTACATCAGCCTCAGCACCACCCCAAACCCTCCACCGCCACCACCTCCCCAAGGGCCTGCAGAGGGAAATACGCGTGAGGATGTAGAGAGCGAGAAAGAAGAGGATGAAGAGCATGAGGTGGAGGAACTCCCTACTACCAGCACTCACCGGGAGTCGTGGGTGTGGTGGTTGTTTACCATTTTTGGTAACGTGCCAAAAGCATGTGCAAACCCGGTCACCTGTAAACAGTGCAACTTGGTGCTGAGTCATGGGAGACCTGGTGCGTACAGCTTTGGTACGACAACCATGAAACGACACCTAACTTCGTTCCACGGTGCGGGCATTCGCAAGGTGGTACCATTTAAAGAATGTAGTAGGTTGAGTTCCCCTGCAGCATCCTCCATGTCCGATCCTCTCACCACAAGAGACACTCCTGTGGGAGCGTGCATCCCTCCAGCTGCCTCACAGGCCATTTGCGATGCTGTTGGCCCTTACCTTTCGAAGGTCACAATATTGTGTATGTACTGTAACGCAGTACTTTGCAGGGGGAGAGTCTTCGAAGTGCTTTTGAGACTACGGTCACGGAGCACCAGAAGAACTGCTACCTACCGAAATAATGCCCACCCTAGATCTTTCTCTCTACACCTGCCCTTTCTTATCCCGTGGTTGGTGTCCCTTTCTTACCCTCCTTTACCCGCCTCTCCTAGTGTGTTGTGTGTAAATAAATCTAAAAAATATAAAACAACAAAAATAAAAAAAGGCTCTTTTCAGAGCTGCCTTTCTCCGTTTAACAATGGAACTATCAAGTGAACGGTGTAGGCCCCCGTGCATTTTTCAAAAAGTCTGCAGACAGTCGTAGGACGCACAACATTGTAGGGTGCAACCGTAGCAAAACTAATGCACTTTTCTCTGGGAGTAAGTGGTGGCTCTGAAAAGAGCCTTTAGGTGGTGTTTTGTGTGTTTGAAAAACTTGGATTTGTCAAAATGTAATGCAAAATAGGTGACTGTGCCTCATCATGAGTTTGGCGGTAACCCTTAAATCTGGCAGTCGCGCTATTACTGCCGGATTTAAGGGTCCGCCAAATCAGGACTTTGGCAGATTTCACCCCAGCTCTTGGCTGGGGGGAAATCCGCCGAAAATTTGCGCTATTACCGCCGGCGGGAAATCCACCGGCGGAAAGAGTGCAAATTTTCCCCTTTGAGCCCAATGGGGAATGGGACATTCCCAAATGGGCTCAATGGGGAATTACATTACCGCAGAACTCGTGATCCGGCGCTATTAGCGCCGGGGAGTTCGGCAAAGTCGTGATCAGGCCCTATGAATCCAAAAAAGGTTGCAATGCATTTTGTACATTTCGAAGAAAAATCCTATTGCCAGCATATGTAAAATGGACTCCATCTCTGCAAAAAATGAATGTGCTATGAAACAAAATATTTTCATTGTGGAAAGAGGACATGCCAACATCTCTTAAAAAGGAACAAACAGCCTTATTGACATTGCACCTCGCTTTCTCCATTTGTGGACCAAATAAAGCAGAACGCAGCCACATTTGTCTTTGTGCAATACGAGAAAAAATGACTTGGCAATTTGGAAACATGTCCATGACCTTCTCAAGTCCTTCCTTCATTGCAAATTGCAAAGAAATTCCAGAGACATTCCCTAAACTGTTTCCTCCACAATGAATGATAATTATATCAGGATGACGCTCTGTCCGTAAAGTAGCACAGAGAGGTACCAAGTCCATCCACTTCATTCCACGCACTCCATGCCAGTGCATTTCCACATGAGGGAATCAAAGATCTGCAGATATACTGCAACGTTCTGCATGCACCTTCAACCAATGTATCCATGAGTTTCCCAAAATACAGATGATCTGTTTTCGAGCACACACAGCCATAGCTGTCTGTTCTCCTCTCAGGAAAAAGATGTTCTCACTAAATCTCTCCGTTCAGAACACACCCACTGGACTTTACTGACCAATCCCTAGCTTCTCTCATTCTCATTTGCATGCGTCTCCACCCAAGAATCTCTGTTTGTAATATGCGCTGCCTGCAGACTACCACCATGTCCGCGGACATGTAGAGGATCTGAGCATGACGACTTTACATTTAAATAGTATTCCCCTTTTCCCCTTTAAGGTGGGCTCTGAAAAGAGCCTTTTTTGTTTTTTTTTTTTGCAGATGCCTGACAGACACCTGTTATTTTGTATTTTTTGGGGGGTTTTTTCTCCTTAGTTTACTCCTACAATCATCACATAACCTTCTCCAAAGCAAGCCTTACATTACAAAAGAACATGGCATTTCCCAAAAAAGATAAAGAAACACTATCTGCTTCAAAATAAGCCGCATTACTGGAAACAATGTTCTCGTGGCTGCAGTAAAACATACCAGCTCTTAACATGAAAGCATGCATGCCATGATTGATGGCACACCTACCAATACTTTGAACAGGACAAAAAAACAGAAATGTTGTCCCATTTTGCTCTAGGGAGTAAGCCAGAAAAAATTACTTTCGCAGTTGGAAAAATGTTAATGATTGCTTGAACCAACTGTTCCAAATCTCCCAACAAAGTAGGTGAACTCACGTAGCCCAAATGGCAAGCACCATAGTGCAGAACTAACTACCACGTGGGGACTGGTCATCCTACGGATATCTCTGCAAACTTGCAGAATTGCCTCTACATTACAAAAAGCTACAAAACCATTATATTAAAAAAAGACAGTCACAAGGGGGCACTCCACTGCTCTGACATCGAAATTGTTTGCCACATGCCTACATTCGGAATAGCGCTCTAAACCATGGACAAAAATATCTCCGAGCACCAACACCCTGACAGTCTCCACCTCTGCCATCTTCACTATACCCACTCTCTTTCTACACAAAATAAACAATGTCAACATCTGATTGGCTGATGCCTACAGTCCCCTTTCCATGCTGGATTTGCTGTAGAACCCTGTATATGGCACGCCCTACCCGCGGACAAGCGCGGTTTCCATGCGGCACGTAGCTCTTAGCCAGTCCTTCTACTCTTTCCACATCTCTCCCGAATCCATTCCCTCATTGGACACAACTAAGCAGTCACACAAGCATCCACCAATCACATTCAAGACCTCTACATCTAACTCCATCATCAGAGTTCCGCACTTCAAATGTACTGTTGATCACTCTGAATACAAGTCACATATCATTGCAAAGCACCTACTACAAAAACTACTGTGCAAGTGTCGCAGATTTCTACTTACAGCTCCATGCATACCCACATGCATGATTACAAAGTGCAGGCATGCATATTTTATTCAGAGTACATGTGCAACTCTTATGATTCCATTTAAACAAATTAATGCCACTAAATCTTCATAGCCAATACATACCAATGCTCCCGCTTTAAGTGCAAGACTTCAGATTTTTCATTGAGAAATTGCACTACTTCTTACTATCTCCCGCATAACCTATAGATACGTACCAACCCTCCCGATGTATGCGTAAAACTCGATTTTCCATTAAAAAATATCACAATTTTTTACTGTCTTCCGCCAAAATTAATGCTACTTCCAATGCGATCGTATGAGAAAAATAAATGTTCCCGATTGCTGTGGTGACATCTCCCTCTGAGATGCTCCCGATTTTTCGCATTCCTACTTTTAATATGAAGGTATTCAAATTATTCCCATCTACTATAATGACCTATCACTTCCAAACCTCTCTGCTATGTACAACATAGCTTAAAAAAAACAAGGGAATTTCATGAATTGTAAATTGTACTCATTTGCGAAGAAGGTTCAACTAACATACTGCAAATAACATATAAAGGCTGCACATAGTGAAATGAAATGCAAGCATACACCGGGTTGAGATATCAAACGAAAATACTCCCACGAAAGCTGAAAAATGAATGTGTACATTAACATCACTGCTTTAAACACACAAAATTACTAACTTCTTCCTTTTACAATTGCAGTGAAGACCACTCCCCTGAAAATCAACAGCATCTACACAGCAAACAACATATTCGAAGAAACCTGGTCATTCCACAAAAAAAAGTAAGTACAGTACAACCTTTAGATTCTTATTGTTCCTCAAAGAGACTGTGTGGGTTATTCATGTAATTTGCACACCAAAAAAAACATTGATTTATGAACAATTCTGCCCACAAATCCACATGTATTAAACAAAGAATCACAGGCACAATGGCACACAAATCCCTGTGTTTTTGGAACACAAATAACATACACAAGCCTTAGAATGTTAGTACTACAAAACAAATAGCTGTTTTAATTTTTACTATTAACGCTTCTCCTCACCACTAGCTCACTTTCTACTCTCATCTGAAGCACAGTGTAGTAATAGAAAAACAGAAAAATAACCTTCCCAACTCATTATAACTACCCAATGCACATTCACACACCACCACAAACAAACAACAACAAAACCAACATAGATATACTAACACCTGGAGAACTTTGCTCTCTAGATCCTGTTAATGTTTCAAGATATGTCCACCATCGTTTCATTGCTATGCTACACTTTATTTGTAATAAAACTGTTCCTCCCCTCGGAGAAGTGCAACACTTCTTTTGGAGAAAAGAATACCAAGCCAGAGGAGCACCACATATCCATATGCTTTTATGGATTAAAGGTGCACCTAAATCTGGTCAGGACAGTGATGCCACTGTTTTGCAGTTCATCCAAAAATATGTCACTTGTGAAATCCCTTCACAATGGACACATAGTGACCTTCATGGACAGATTGTACAATTTCAAAGACACAAATGTGGCAAATATTGTCGTCACAAATACAAAAGCAAAGGGAAATACTACACCAAATGCCGCTTTGGTTTCCCTAGACCAGTTACAGAAACAGGTGAAGTGAAAAACATCATGTCTTCAGTTCGACATAGTGTTAAAGGTAAATCACCTAAGAACACGTATTACATAAAAAGAACAGAAGAATCACAATATATCAATGATTACAATGCAATCATTGCCCTCTTATGGAATGCAAAAATAGATGTGCAGTACATTGCAGACAATTCCACTTCAGTTGCATGATATGTTACAGCCTACTTAACAAAAGCAGAAAAAACAGAGCTTCAAGACCTCTGGAATGACCTATCATCAGACAAAACACTATCTCAGAAATTGTACAGCCTAGGCATAAAAATGCTCTCTCATAGAGAATGTGGCACCTATGAAGCTGCAGGTCGCTTAACTGGTACTGCTTTGTATGGAAAATCTGAAAATATAGTATGGCTAAGTCTTGGTCCTGCTAAATCTAGAAAAAGAGTTCTCAAATCATATGAGGACATAGAAACAATTGCCAAAAATGATCCCAACAGCCAAGACATTTTAAAAAACAATGTACTAGACACATACTATCCGAACAGGAGTACCACTTTGGAAACCATGTGCCTATACCACATAGCCCAAAACGTTGCATACAAAAATAATATAAAACCTGATGAAAGCAAAGGTAGATATAGAGTGACAGATTATGAAGGCAGCTTAGTGAAACTTACCAAACAAAGCTTAATTAATCATGTCAAATTATCATTAAAAACTCCTCACAGAAAGAACTATATTACATGTCCCTGCTACAACTTTTTAAACCATGGAGAAAAGAGGAAGAGATACTAGGTAACTATGACTGCTATGAAGACGCTTTCAAAGCAAATGAAAGTGCTATCACCGATGTGAACTTTAAACAGTACAAAACAATGTTGCACAATGAACAGCAACACGAAGAAGAACTCCAGGCCCAACTAGATAAGGATACTTCTGACAGTAGTCAACCTTCTGTAGCAGGAAGTCAAGAACCACTAGGACAGCCACTAATAGCAAATGAGGCAGAATTAGCTATGACAGAATTGGAAAACACCATGTGTCACTATGAAGAAGATATAGAAGACTTAACTGTACTACAGTCAAAACTTAACAAAGATCAGCGCACCATTTTTGAAGAAGTAACAAAAGAAATTTCACATGGTGTACAACACGAAAATAAAGAATGTACCTGCCAAAATTACAAACCTATACTGCTGTACGTCAGTGGTGAAGCTGTTTCAGGAAAAACATTCTTAATCAAAATCATCAGCAAGTTCCTTCAACAATTGACAAACAACAAACTGTCAGCTGTTGTAACTGCCCTCACAGGTTTTGCTGCCTACAACATAGGTGGTGTCACTTTAAACCGATTACTACTCCTTCCAGTAGAACACTAAAACAAATTAGACTATTACAAACTTTCTGCAGAAGCTGCAATGGAACTAACCAGAGTATTAAAACAAATGAAAATGCTACTAATAGATGAAAAGAGGATGGTCTCCAACCTAATGTTGGCTTTGATTCACCTCAGATTGCAAGACGCAAGTACTTAAAACAAGCTACGAAGAACTCTTTGCAGAAAAACACATTATCATTTTCAGAGATCTTCTACAATTAACACCAGTGAAAGGTGAACCTATTTTTAAAACCTTAGGAAACAAACTCTGCCGTAAAACTGTTGGCAGCATAGGAAATGTCAACCTTTGGCAACATTTCCAGTACAGAGAATTAACAGAAAACATGTGTCAATCTGCAGACCTCACTTACGCCAACAATTAAAAAAGTATTAGAATTGGTGTACTATCTCAAGAAGCACAAGCAATATTGAAAAACCGGCACATCCATGCACTTTATGGTGATAACGCATGTGCTACTGATGTTATGGAACAATTAGCGCACAAAAATGTCAATTGTATGGCCTTAATGCCAACTCTTGCAAGCTGTTTCAAATTCAATGAAACAATGTTAAAAAAAGAAATGCAACCAATAATTGAAATTTGCTCCACAGACAAACTGGACGTAGATGGTATGACACTACCCATGTGTCAGCAAGCCACAACAAGACTAAATACCTTAGAAAATTAAATCCCCAACACAGCTGGGTTGGAAAAAATATTAAAATTATCCTTAAATTGTAGAGTAATGCTTAAACGTAACCTTGACGTGGAGCAAGGACTAGTTAATGGGGCACTGGATACAGTTGTTGGCTTTAAAATATACCCACGTGACAACAGCATTTAGTTTGTCAATATTCTCTTTGACAAACTTTCCGATTCCTTCTCTTCAAAGACATATATGTACGTAGAGAACAATTTTCTCTAACTCTTGCATATGCTGTCACCATTCATAAATCCCAAGGTCTTACCCTAGACAAAGCATTGATAGATATAGGAAACACAGTCTTTAAAGAAGGCATGAGCTATGTAGCACTATCACGCTTACGTACACTTGACGGTCTATTTCTAATCAACGTTGATGCAAGTAAAGTGAACACTGATATTCCTTGCATTTTAGAATACAATAGACTTTGTTCACTGTACACCCCCCACCTGAAATCATATCCTGTTCCAGAAAAGGGAAACGTCATAAAAGAAAACTAATTCAAACAGAAATGCAACAGGATCTGACTGCAAATCCTTTAAAGAAAACAAAAGAAGCTAATACTTAACCAATTACCACAAGCAAAGAAGAACCTATTAGGGAAAGTGAATCAGCTACTTCTTCAAAGAAGGAACAGAAACTCCGAAAACATCACTCGGAGACAGAACTATCTGGTCCATTCAAATTTTCAAATGAAACCGGTGTAAGTTGCTACGCAAACCTAGCAATGAATATTCTATTTCAATTGCCACCAATTGTTAACAACATTTACTTACACAGTACGGACCAATTGTGTTTGCAAATGTTAGTCCTTCATAGAAACACAACAAACAATCCTGAGAAAACGTATAGTGTTCACGGAATAAGACAAGAATTGGACTACTGTGCTTGAATGGTGAGATTCACTATAAACTCACAAGAAGATCCACAAGAATTTCTAATGTACTTACTACAAGTACTCAAAAACAAAAACATACCTATTAATGAAATCTTCCAGATTGCATACATGTGGAAACATACATGCACTCTCTGTAACAATGTGACACAGGAACAAATCCCTAATGAGTGATTTGTGTATGTATCCATAACTAATTGTGAATCCATTCCATTTCAGCAACTTCTACAAAATGCAAACCATGGCAGATTATGTACTATCTGCAATTCAGATAATCGTTGCACCTTACTGATACAAACACATAGTAACTACATAATACTAATGCTTCTACGTTACAATGCATATGGTACCAAAAACAACTGCAGGCTGACTGGAGTCATACATGGTCAAGTGTCACTTGGTAAGAAAACCTTCACAACAATAGGTATAATCTACCATGCAGGAGCCACAACCAATTCAGGGCACTACACTGCATATATTAAAAAGAAATGTGGATGGTTCGAATGTAATGATAGTAGCATTACTCTAAAGCAGAGATTACCAGCAAATCTTACAACCGTGTATTTAATCTTCTTAAAGCCAAAATTTAATAACTAATGTGTACCTCAACATTAACAAAAATTCAAGCAAAAGACTATAAACAGTTAGAATACGCCAACAGGTATCTAACTGCCCAAGATTGTATAACAACCACGCAGATAAATGAATAACACATATTCGTAACAAAAAATACACAGTTAGAATACACCAACAGGTATCTAACTTTTTCAAAAATCTGCAACAAGCCAACATACAGAACATTAATCAGAAACAACAAGTGAACACTGGGGGGGCGTGGCCAACTGCCATGTAGGAGAGACGTGTCTTAGCCAGCTCCATATGATACGTTCACTAATCCGCCACTATCGTTAGCTTTTAAACTCTAAAACAGACTAAATAGTGGCCTCTATGGTCTGCGAACGCCTGGGACACATGTCGCAGAAGTTTGGTGCTGTCTCATCCCTCTGTGCCGCCAAGAAGGAAAATACACCTCAGCCAGAAAATGGCGGCCGGCACAAGACCAATTTCATCATCGTAGCCCTAGCCCTGGACGAGACACAATGCGAGCATGCCGGGGCCTTGGGCACCCTGCCACCCCACAGGAGGTCGGGCGCCAACCGATCCGTGCGCTACAGCAGCCTGCGCCGTTGGGGGCTGGGACTGGTGACCCCAAGCCGGAGGAAGCGACAGAGCCCGGAGCGTCCTCGGACCCCGAGCGAAGGACGCGGCGCTGCGCTGGTGCGGCGTGGACAGGAAGAGAAGTGCAGGGCCCAGAGCCTACCCGGCCTGCATCGATCGCTCAGCGCGGCCCTGGGCTGGAACACCTACAGGCCCCGTGGTGCGGCAGGGGGACAGTGCGAGGGGTGGTCCCACAAAGGCCCAGCAGCAGCCACCCCAATGCAAGATAGCTGAACAGTGCTGCCTTCGTGGACTTGTGAACCCTACGGTAGCGGGCCGCTCTGGCGCTGGGCTGCGAACGGCCGCCCCTCAAGACCTGCAGCGAGTCGCTGCTGCCTCCGGTGGCGACCCGGGAGAGCTTCCCGCAACCAGCGGGTCTATCAACAAGGAGGCCTGGACGCAGACTGAGACGGGGAGAGGGCCTGTGAAGCGGCCTGGAGACAGGCGGTAAGGAGTTGGGGGAGGGGGTGCCAGGGGCACCACAGTTCCAGCACAACGCTCATAGCGCCCTGACCCCCAGGCCCCCCCAGCTCGGTCTTGATCACGCCCGAAGTTGTGCTACACACGACGGAACCAGAAGGCCCTGGACACCCATAGGGGCCTCTGGGATAGGCCCGAAAATTCTCCACCTTCCCAAGTCAGACCAGTAAGCCACCGACCCCTGGCCCGCATCTCTACGGGTCTCTGGGTGCAACCCGGGCCTGAGGTGGGAGTGACTAGAGGCAAGGGGCCAGACGACCACAAGCTGCCCCCGCTTAACGCACAAGAGGCGGCTCCTCCTCGGGAGACCTGTGAGCCGATACTTGCGTGCTGTGGCCTCTCCCTGTGCCCTGAACACCAACGGCACCATATCACCTGGCTATCCGAAGGCAAGTCACCAACTCACTGGGACAGTATCTGGGCCTGAACCCTGTAATAGTGCGCTACCCCTTCACCCTTAGCGCACTGGTGGAAGCAACACCGGAACTTCCCTACAACCAACCTGCACACCACGTGGGCTCACCCACCTCCAGCACCCTTTTGACCCCTCCGTCGCCCCTGGCAGGCCGCTGAAGCATGGGCGAGAGGCGACGGGCCAGGTCGTCCCCGGACTGCCACGATACCACGCCACTGCGGCGCGAGCTGCCCCAGCCATCACCAACAAGCCCATTCCTGTGGCAATGTCTGTTAAGGGCGCTCGTAGTAAACACAAGCAAACTACCATGGAGACCTTCACAGCCCCTGCGGCGATCAGACCCGATGCTGGCCACGCCTGCGCAGAGGCACCAAATACGGAAACTCCCGAACCCGCGAACTCACAGCTCCTAGAGGCCATTCAAACCCTCCAAAGAACCATGGAAAACAAGATTGACGCTGTAGCGATAGACTTGAACCTACTGTGGCAGGATGTGCGCTCCATTGCTGGTAGAACGGAAGCTCTAGAGACCCAAGTGCGAGACAACACCGAGACAGAAAACACAACTTCTGAAAGAAGTAGACATCCTAGCACAGAAGGTGAAGAACCTGGAGGATAGAGCTGACGAGGCTGAAGGTCGGGCCCGTAGAAATAACATCAGAATCATCGGCCTGCCCGAGGGAATTGAAGGCAACGACCCCACAAACTATGTCGAAAATCTCCTCATACAAGAAATCGGAGCTGGGAAGCTGTCCCAGGGCTTCACCATAGAGTGAGCCCACCGATCCCTCGGCAGGCGACCGCCCCCGGGAAACCCGCACCAGACCCATCATTGCCAAAGTGCTCAACTAGAAGGACAGAGAAACTATCTTAGCCTTCTCCAGGCTGGGTGGCTCTATACAAAGAGACTCCGCGAAGGTCGCCATCTATCACGACTATACTCTGCAGGTCCAAAGAGGCATGGCCCAATTTAACCACATCAAAGCCAGACTGAAAAGCGCAGGTCTGCGTTACATGTTTCTATATCCGGCTAGATTGAAGGTCTTGCACAACAATAAAGCCCACCTATTCGATACCCCTGCTCAAGTAAGCGAATGGATTGACAGGGAGCAGGTCCCTGACCTATAACCAAAACGGCACCAGCCATAACCACCAGCGATACAGGCGCTCACCCGCACCACACCCAGGCAGCACTAACTTAAAACTCAGCACAACACTACGTAAAGCGGCAACCCTGATGCAACCAGAGCCACACCTTACACGAAACACTTCATAGTTGTACCACCTGAAGTTGAAGCAACTCCTGCCCCAGGAACAGTTTGGGTAGTTTACCCGCCCGTAGGGCACCAAGAGACCCAGGTCTATGGAGCAGAAACGGGAAAGTCAGAACGGGGGAACCTCGCTACGTGTTATGTTAGAAGGAAAGTTAAAGGTTATTGTTCATTGGGAAGGGTACCCCAAGACAGGAACCCAGTTAAAGTTAAACATAATACAGACCAAGACCAAATGCTGCAGAATCACTGTGGGTCCAACTGGGCCCACCTGGGACCTCGTCCTCGGACCGCCCACCAATCCTCAAACAGACACAGACCATGGCTGACAAAATCAGAATCATGTCCTGGAACGTTAGAGGCTTAAATAGCTATGTAAAACAGAACTGCATCCAATCCTACATGAAACGCCATAAGATTGGGGTCGCCCTGCTGCAAGAGACACACCTAAACACTTCCAAACTCGATGCGCTGGTCAAGGTCTGGAGGGGAACCTTAATAGGATCTGCATACTCCACGTACACGAGAGGAGTTCTGATATGGATTGCACCTTCCATCCCCATTACCCTGACTCACACCAAAACGGACAATGAAGGAAGAATGGCCCTGATACCAGGCACCATCGAAGGAAGGGACCTCTGCCTGATTAGCACCTACGCTCCTAACCACGACGCCACCGTCTTCTTCCGCTCACTATACACCCGCCTGAGCCCAATTAGAGGGGGCATAACAATATGGGGAGGAGTCCAAAATTGCATCCTAGACCCCCGCATGTATAGATCGGACAACAAGCATGTCTGCTCCTCCCCGTCTGCCAAAATACTAAACACCCTCACACACCAATTTGCACTGAAGGGCCTATGGAGTGTACAGCATCCCAAAACCAGAGCCTATTCCTTTTACTCGCCTCCACATAAAGTCCACACCAGAATCGATTGCTTATTCGTGAGTGAGGAGCACACAGCGCGGTTTGACGACACACAATACCAAGCTAGGGTGCTGTCTGACCACTCCCCCCTGATAACCACGTGGACACTAAATGTCCCTAGGCCCCCAGTCCCAACATGGAAGCTCAGAAGCGAGGCATTACTAAACAGCGCCTTCAAAGAGCAAACCAACATTGACAGCGTCCAACACATACGCTGTCATGATCTCTGCTTCCAAAAGATCAGGACTTGCCCGACTCCCTTGGAAGCAGACCCATAACCCCGGTTCCGAGTGCCAGCCAGTCCCAATTGGGACCTTTTGGACCATGTCCTGGCGCCAGTGGCACCAGGCTCATAAAGGTGCCCAGTCCCAGCGCTGGAAGCGCCGGGCTCATAATGCTTGGGTGGACTTACCTGCAGCAGACCATGCTGCTTACTTACCTGCCAGTTGAACCCCTGATCCTCTTCTGTTTGGGACTACTTTTCCTGTTGGGTGGGGCAGGAGCCACTCCCTAGGTTCAGAACACTGGAACTCTTCTGGAAAGCAGGAACTCTTTTCTTACCTAGGCGTGGCTGTGGAAGGAGACACCTAAGCACTACAGGAGGCTATTTAAACAACACCCGATGGATGAATCTTGCTTTGTGTTATTCTGCATTCTCTGCAGCAGAACGCTCATCGTCTCTTCTGCTTCTGATCCTGGGCCTAAGGGAACAAAGGCTTACCATCCTGGAATCCAGTCTTCAGCAGCACCTGTAAAGACAAAGAAAGAACAGGTTAGCACTACGGTCTTCAGTGGCAGCGCATCTCTTACCTGGTCCATCGGCTGTCACCAACGCCTCGCGCTGCATTCCGACATCTGAAAGACAAAGGCTTACCTACTCTTCGCATGCTCCGGAGGTCTTCGCACTGCATTCCGGCATCTGAAAGACAAAAGCTTACCAGCTCTTCGCACGCTCCGGAAGGCCTTCGGCGCTGTATCCCGCATCTGAAAGACAAAAGAAGGTGCGTTTAAAGACATTGGGCAACTTTATTACTCACGTGCCATTATTCCTTCCCACGCCAAATCCAGTGGGTATTCCAGCACCCTTCAGCTTCTCTAAAGCTCCGAACTTGTACCTGCAAGATAAAAGGGACAGTTAGTGCGCATCGTGAAGCAGGCTACAAGCGCTTACTTACGTGCTTCCAAGCGCTTCTATTCCTCATGCGGGTTCGATCCTCAACTCTCATCAGCCCGCCATCCGCCATCGCCGGAACCTTGCAAAACAAGAGATATCATTACAAAAGACTTTTAAGACTTTTGAAGTGCCCAGAACTTACCGTTCGTGCAGTTAACGACGGATAGCAGTCCTCTGAGGTCAAGAGGCCTGCACCCTTATCCAGTGAAGAAACTGGTTACGGCACCCTGCCCCGAGGCAGATGGAGCGCTCGGCGTTCACTTACCTAAGGTGAGGGCGTTAACCTTTGGGGTTCTACAGGAGAAGAGAAAGGGAAGAGGAGAGAGGCACCCAATAACCCCAGTTCATTAATCCCATATGTTCTATCTGCAGACATCTTACTCTTCGAGTCAGACATACAGTGCACAGAGGTCCAGCCCAAAGAGCCAACCGTGTGTTACACATCACCTTTGAAGATACGGCAGTCACCCATTCAAGACCGGCGCCTCTGCGGGAATCAGGTGAGCGTTACAGAACACAAAGCCTACCGCAAAACTCCCACCCAGGCGCTATGGAAACCTCGGATACCGACCAGCTAGCCCAGTTACTTGGGGAACTAAGAGCAGAAGTGCATGCAGCCCGTCAGGAAATGAATGCTCTAAGAAGGGAACTGATTATTTCCAAGGAGCGAACAGACGATCTCGCTAGACAATTGCTACAGTCACAAGCCGGACAAACTCCGTTACCCGCATCAGGGGCAAATCTTCCTTCAACATCCTCTACGAACCCAGTGCAGATCAACCTACCTGGGAATGTACCTCTGGCTCCGCCCGAACGATTTTCTGGTGACCCAAAGAGGTTTGCAGTATTTATTAACCAGTGCCGGTTGCACTTCTTATGCCGGCCAGCAGCCTTTCCAACTGATCAA
Organism: Ambystoma mexicanum; assembly: GCF_040938575.1. NCBI lineage: Eukaryota > Metazoa > Chordata > Amphibia > Caudata > Ambystomatidae > Ambystoma > Ambystoma mexicanum. The sequence continues at coordinate 653,505,955 of NC_090933.1, read as the reverse complement.
GCTAAGGTAGCTTTCGTGCTTTCGTACCTTAGTGGCAATGCGGCAGACTGGTCGATCCCTCTAGTTAATCAAGATGATCCGGTTCTCCATGATTTTCAAGCTTTTCAGCTCAGTATGGAAAGACTGTTTGCAAGACATTCACAGGGGCAGGCCTTGGACAATGAGCTCCTTTCATTGCGACAGGGTAATCAAGACCTTTTGGCTTATATTGCGTCTTTCAACAGACTGATAGTGGAAACTCGATGGCCTGAGGACAAAAGGATTACGCTGTTTTATAGAGGTCTACGTGGAGAGCTCAAAGATGTGTTAGCCCAAGTAGTGAATCCCCCGCAAGACTGTTCGGACTATATTGACTTAGTCGTTCAAATTGACCACAGACTGCAGAACAGGAAGGCCGATCGTTCCAAGTTTGATGCTCGAGTATTTTCCAAACCACCAACTCCTACCAAAGGAGTAGACTCCGGGGAACCCATGCAAATAGGGGGCCTGAAAGGACCACTAACACAAAAGGAGCGGGAAAGGAGAAAACAGCTGCAATTATGCCTCTATTGCGGAAACTCGGGGCACTTTCTTCGAGACTGTCCGGTGAAACCAGCCAAGAAGGCAGTAGCAGCTGCAGTTACCAGGGTCACAAACTCTGAGCAGGGAAACGACCTCGCCCGACAAGAATAGAGGTCCTCTTGCCGAGCGTTAAAACCAGTTCCGTGACCTCGCATTTCGTGATACCTATGGTCCTCATTAGCCCTGAACATCCGGATCGATTGCATGCGATTGAAGCTTACGTCGACAGCGGTGCCATCGGCAATTATGTGGATCATGAAATGGTTTTGAGGATGAATCTGACTCTTTGTCCAAAGGCTGTAAAGGACGTCATTACTGCGGTGGATGGTACGGAGATAGCCTCCGGACCAGTAACGCATACCACCCAAGAAGTGATGCTAGTAAGTCAAGATGGACACCATGAGAAGATCGTGTTCGATGTGATCAAGGCCCCTCAGTTCCAGATTATTCTAGGAATTCCTTGGTTAGAGAAGCACAATCCTCAGATCGATTGGTGAGCAAGAACGGTTCAGTTTCCAGAATGTGTCTCTACTTGTCACCCTCGACCTGGTGTTGCACTGGCAGCAATTTCCTCGGAGGCTCCCCAGTTACCTCCTGAATACCTAGAATTCCAAGATGTTTTCCGGAAGGATCAGGCTAACTCTCTACCTCCTCATAGGTCTTATGACTGCCAGATAGACCTGATACCTGGATCTACTCCTCCTTGTAGTAGAATTTATGCCCTCACCGAGCCTGAGAATCTTCACCTCCGACAATACCTGGATCAATACCTAGCAAATGGGTTTATTCGTCCTTTCAAGTCCCCTGCTTCATCAGCTTTGTTCTTCGTTCCAAAAAAAGAAGGGGACCTTAGAACTTGTATAGATTATTGCGCCCTGAACCAGATCACCGTTAAGAATAGATATCCGTTACCTTTGATCCCTGAACTCCTGGACCAAGTCAGAAAAGCATGCATATATACAAAGCTGGATCTTAGAGGAGCCTACCACTTGGTACGAGTAAAAGAGGGCGATGAATGGAAGACGGCCTTCCGCACCAAGTATGGGCTATTTGAATATCAGGTCATGCCCTTCGGACTTTGCAATGCCCCGGCCGCCTTTCAATATTTTATGAACGATGTCCTCAGAGAGCTCATAGATGTGTGTGTTGTTATTTACATTGACGACATCCTCGTTTATTCTTCATCGGAAACTGAACATCGGAAACACGTGGAAATGGTCCTCGAGAGATTGCGTCAACACAAACTTTTCGCTAAATTGGAAAAATGTGTTTTCAACGTGACTGAAGTTGAATTCTTGGGATTCATATTATCACCTAGCAGAGTGCGTATGGATTCAAAGAAGGTCGATGCAATTCTCAAATGGCCATCGCCATCCTCCGTAAAAGGTGTTCAAAGCATGTTAGGCTTCGCTAACTTTTACCGCAGGTTTATCCCCGAATTCTCTCGAATAGTCCAGCCCATCACTGCCTTGTTAAAGAAAAACAAACGTTTTGAATGGTCTACCGAGGCGGAACAAGCTTTCCAGAATTCGAAGACTAGATTTATCTCTGCACCGATCTTAAAACATCCTCGCCCAGAACTCCCCTACATCGTTGAAACTGATGCTTCGAGCCTTGCCATGGGGGGCAGTTCTATCACAAAAGGACCCAGTAACCAATTAGTTGCATCCCGTGGCATTTTGGTCCCGCAAATTCTCGCCTCCTGAAATCAATTACACTATTACTGATAAGGAACTTCTAGCTATCAAGTCCGCCTTTAAGGCTTGGCGGCATTATCTTCTGGGGGCCCGACACACCGTTACTGTGATTACAGATCACCGAAACCTGCAATATTTGAAAACCGCAAAAGCTCAATCCTCTAGGCAACTCCGTTGGGCACTATTCTTTGCCGAGTTTGACTTCATAATTACCTATCGACCTGGTACAAAAAATGGTAAAGCTGATGCCCTTTCTCGGATGGGAGTGGAAGAACATTTGATCAATCCTAAACCTGTACCTATCATTCCCGAACAAAGAATTCTAGGTGTAATCGCCACACAATCCATAGAGGAAGTTAAGGATAAAGCCAGGCTACTGGTAACTCCAGCAGACATACAGAATTGGCATCTGCAGGGAAAGGACTTTACGGTGAAGGACAACCTATTATATTTCCAAGAACGGTTATACCTGCCCAGCACAGATTTACAGAAAAAGGTAATCTCTTGTTATCACGATTCTTTAATGGAAGGACATCCCGGTATGACCAAGACCTCGGAAAAGATCAAGCGCTACTTCTGGTGGCCGTCTTGGAAAAAAGATATCAGAGACTTTATAATGTCCTGTGGAGTATGCGCCCAAAACAAGAGTCAAAAGGAAAAACCAGCCGGCCTCTTACGCCCTATTGACATCCCGCCTCGCCCTTGGCATACGCTTTCTATGGACTTCATCACCGATCTACCTCCATGCTCCGGATACAATACGATCCTAGTAATCGTGGACCTATTCTCCAAGATGGCGCATTTCATTCCACTCAAAGGCTTACCAACAGCAGCAACTCTGGCCCGAGAATTTCTCGAAAACATCGTCCGACTGCACGGTTTTCCTTCAGTTCTAATTTCGGATCGAGGTAGTCAATTTATTTCTCATTTTTGGCGAAGTTGCTGTCGGTCGGCTCAAATTGATGTGAGACTTTCGACCAGCCGCCACCCTCAAACCGACGGACAAACCGAGAGGACCAATCAAACTCTGGAACAGTATTTGCGCTGCATGCTACAACAAACTGAAAAAACTTGGAAAGATATCCTTTGGATAGCCGAATATGCCTACAATAACTCTGTCCACTCGGGAACTGGGAAGACCCTGTTTTTTCTTTTATACGGTAGTCACCCTCGAACCTCGGAGTTGGATCCACTCCAAGATCTTGGAACACCAGCAGTAGACCACCTGCATTCTACAATCACCCAAGACTTTAAGGAAGCCGTTTCTCACCTTCAAAGGGCTAAAGAACAATACAAGAAAGGAGCAGACCAACATCGGAAGGAAGCCCCCCAATATCAAGTAGGAGATCAAGTCTGGTTATCCACCAAATATCTACCTCTAAAAGGACCACGCACATTCAGCCCAAGATACCTTGGTCCCTATTCCATCACTACCATAGTAAATCCAGTAGCGGTCAAGTTGGACTTGCCCCCTCACATGAAGATACATCCGGTCTTCCACGTCTCTCTATTAAAACCCGTGCAACCTCAAACCCGACTAACTACATCTCCAAAACCTATTCTAGTTGATGGAGAACTCGAGTTTGAAGTCAAAAGCATCCTGGATTCCAAGATCTGCAAATCTAAACTATTTTACCTGATTGACTGGAAAGGCTACGGCCCCCAAGAAAGATCCTGGGAACCTGCAGAATATGTCCACGCGCCTCGTCTAATCAAAAGATTTCATCGAACATTTCCTAACAAGCCCAAACCCCCGGAGAAGCCCGGTTTGGGAGGGGCCTTGAGGGGGGGTGCTGTCATGATCTCTGCTTCCAAAAGATCAGGACTTGCCCGACTCCCTTGGAAGCAGACCCATAACCCCGGTTCCGAGTGCCAGCCAGTCCCAATTGGGACCTTTTGGACCATGTCCTGGCGCCAGTGGCACCAGGCTCATAAAGATGCCCAGTCCCAGCGCTGGAAGCGCCGGGCTCATAATGCTTGGGTGGACTTACCTGCAGCAGACCATGCTGCTTACTTACCTGCCAGTTGAACCCCTGATCCTCTTCTGTTTGGGACTACTTTTCCTGTTGGGTGGGGCAGGAGCCACTCCCTAGGTTCAGAACACTGGAACTCTTTTGGAAAGCAGGAACTCTTTTCTTACCTAGGCGTGGCTGTGGAAGGAGACACCTAAGCACTACAGGAGGCTATTTAAACCACACCCGATGGATGAATCTTGCTTTGTGTTATTCTGCATTCTCTGCAGCAGAACGCTCATCGTGTCTTCTGCTTCTGATCCTGGGCCTAAGGGAACAAAGGCTTACCATCCTGGAATCCAGTCTTCAGCAGCACCTGTAAAGACAAAGAAAGAACAGGTTAGCACTACGGTCTTCAGTGGCAGCGCATCTCTTACCTGGTCCATCGGCTGTCACCAACGCCTCGCGCTGCATTCCGGCATCTGAAAGACAAAGGCTTACCTACTCTTCGCATGCTCCGGAGGTCTTTGCACTGCATTCCGGCATCTGAAAGACAAAAGCTTACCAGCTCTTCGCACGCTCCGGAGGCCTTCGGCGCTGTATCCCGCATCTGAAAGACAAAAGAAGGTGCGTTTAAAGACATTGGGCAACTTTATTACTCACGTGCCATTACTCCTTCCCACGCCGAATCCAGTGGGTATTCCAGCACCCTTCAGCTTCTCTAAAGCTCCGAACTTGTACCTGCAAGATAAAAGGGACAGTTAGTGCACATCGTGAAGCAGGCTACAAGCCCTTACTTACGTGCTTCCAGGCGCTTCTATTCCTCATGCGGGTTTGATCTTCAACTCTCATCAGCCCGCCATCCGCCATCGCCGGAACCCTGCAAAACAAGAGATATCATTACAAAAGACTTTTAAGACATTTGAAGTGCCCAGAACTTACCGTTCGTGCAGTTAACGACGGACAGCAGTCCTCTGAGGTCAAGAGGCCTGCACCCTTATCCAGTGAAGAAACTGCCCCGAGGTAGATGGAGAGCTCGGCGTTCACTTACCTAAAGTGAGGGTGTTAACCTTTGGGGTTCTACAGGAGAAGAGAAAGGGAAGAGGAGAGAGGCACCCAATAACCCCAGTTCATTAATCCCATATTTTCTATCTGCAGACATCTTACTCTTCGAGTCAGACATACAGTGCACAGAGGTCCAGCCCAAAGAGCCAACCGTGTGTTACACATCACCTTTGAAGATACGGCAGTCACCCAGTCAAGACCGGCGCCTCTGCGGGAATCAGGTGAGCGTTACATACTCACAGCATGGGAGGCATACAAGGTAGTGATAAGGGGTGAAATGATAGCTGCCGCAGGAGGAGCCCAGACTCATTCCACGGTCCTGCTTGCACGCACCAAAACGGAGCAGAAAGCCCTAGAATCAATGCCATATTGAGACCTGTCCCATATACGCAAAATAATAGAACTTAAACAATCTTGCCTAACACACTGGGAGACACTGGGGAAACTGAGTTACGCGAAATACACTGGAAGGAACCACGCTCTGGGTGATAAACCCGGGAAACTGCTAGCGTGGTTATACAAGCGTGAAATCCCCAGATCACCCATCTGCCAAATCAGGGGCAAAGACGGCCCGAACACCCATACACAAGCTGGGATAAACCTAGCGTTCAAAGAGTATTACCAGGCCCTATACTCAGACCCTACTCTTCCCACTGACACTAATATTGAAGATGTCCTCGACATCATTGAGCTGCCTCACCTAGACGAACACATGGCTGAGACCCTGGACAGCCCCATCACCCCAGACGAGGTCATGGCCACCATCAGAACACTACCCTCTGGTAGAACGCCAGGACGTGACGGGCTCCCTGGTGAGTTTTATAAGACCTACGAGGACATACTAGCACCATTATTATCCCAGGTGTACAATGAGGCGTACATGGGGGGCTGCCTCCCCGACACCATGCGCGAGGCCATTATCATCCCCCTGCTAAAACCCAACAAAGACAGTTCAGACTGTGGCTCATATAGGCCCTTGTCCATGCTAAACGTGGACTATAAGATACTAACGGCGCTACTGGCTAGGAGACTGCAGGTCCCCATCCCGCACCTAATCCACCAAGACCAAACAGGGTATGTGCAGGGCCGCTCAATCACAGAAAACCTGCACAAGCTGCACCATGTCATATATAGCACAGATGGCGAGCCAGAAAGATGCGCGGTGGCGTCCTTGGATGCCTCCAAAGCTTTCGACTCTGTCCGGTGGAAATGGCTTCATGCCACACTGGCCAAGATGGGAATTGGGCCTGCCTTCTTAAAGTGGGTCAAACTCACCTACACAGAACCCATGGCCAGGGTGCAAACCAATAACACGTTCTCTGACAAATGGAACCTTTCCAGAGGAACCCGACAGGGATGCCCCCTATCCCCCTTACTTTACATTTAAGCCATCGAACCAGTGGCAGCATACCTCAGGCAGGAGTATGGTGATGGGGGCATAACAATAAACGGGGTGACCCATCTAGTCTCTATGTACGCGGACGTCATGCTCCTCTACCTAAAAGACCCCGAACATATACTACTCTACATACTGGAGACATTGGGGGGGTTTCACAGATGCACGGGGATCCAAATCAACCACGACAAGTCTTGCCTGTACCCCCTAGCCACCCTAAGCTTGACCAAGACGGAACTCCTCCCCACTCTTACTCTTAAATGGGAACCCACCTTATTCAAATACCTGGGCATTAAGATCCACCATGACCGCAGAACTGAACATGCGCTGAACACTGAGAACGCGAAAGAAGGTTTGATTAAATCAATGGACTTTTGGAGCAAGTTGCCCCTTTCAGTGGCCGGCAGAGCATGCTCCTCAAAATGGTGGCGTTGCCGAGACTCCTGTAATTTTTCACCAATGTACCGTAAAACATTCCCCGGCAATTCTTCAATGAGCTAAACAAACTCTGCAGGAAATTCCTATGGCACGAAGGAAGGCACAGAGTTGCCTTAGACATAACGCAAAGACCATACGATAAAGGAGGCCTCAAAATCCCGAATTCCAAGCTCTATTATTTAGCAGGCCAACTGAAACATGTAATCCAATGGATGGTCCATGACACCACCTCGGACACACGTCTATTATGACCCGCAAACTCCCAGAAGCTGCTTAGAGACTTACTCTGGATCCAGCTGGACGCAAACCAACAAAACCCATATTTAGTCAGCCTAGGCACCCGAATCTGGAGAAGAGCCTGCAAAACCGCCAAATTGGTTGACCCTTTCTCCCCTCAGATCCCGATAGCCGCCACCATGTCAACCAGACCAGAGGGCCAGAAGGTGATCAGGAACTTATGGGAGCCCCTCGGCATCGCCACCCTAGGGGATCTAGTAGATGACCAGGGCATCCACACGTTCACCGAACTGCAGGTGACCACGGGAATGCCACCAGGTCAATTCCTCCTACATGGGGCGACAGTGAAAAGACTTACAAAACGATGGCCCGAGATGGAGACCCTCAACACCGGGCATGAGGTCATTGAGAACTTGCTGAGCATGGCAGAGGGCGGACACGAAACCTCGAGGCTCTACGAGATCCTGCCCAGCTGTGCCTCACAACACAAACTTAAGAGCAAGACAAAATCTGAGCTAGAACTTGGCACACCGTTCGAAGACAAAGAGTCGGAGGCTATAACACATTACCACAAAAAGGTATCTAGGAACGCCCACTTCCAGCTCATACAATTCTACATCATTCATAGGGCATACCTTACTCCAGGCATCATTTCCAGATTCGGTAGTACAAGTGCTGTGTCATGCCCCAAATGCCATGAACCCGCCGCCGGAATGTCCCACATGTTCTGGGGATGCCCGGCTATACATACCTTCTGGACCCTAATCAAAGAAAAAGCGGCCAAAGCGGACATTACATTGGACGTGCAATCACCCAAAGCTTACATCTTGGGCTCATACCCCAGGAGCAAGAAGAACAGGCCCCTGAATAGACTTAAGGACCTAATGTATATTTTGGCAAAAAGGCGAAACGCTATGGCCTGGAAGAGCCCCACGGCGCCCTGTATCATGACATGGTGGACGGACCTACACAGATGGTCCACAGCCGAAACGAGGGCTTGGGAACTGGCACAACAACAAAACATGGACACCTCTGACGATCTATTGCAATGGGTGGCCCTTACAACGTCCCTGTTCTGTGCAACTGAGGACGGCTCCCCTGGGGAGGACCCGGGCAGCCAGCCCTGAACCCGACGTATTTGAACTGCTGCAGCTTACCGTTATGGTCTTGGTCTAAGGGGGTGGGAGGGAAGGGGGGAGTTATGTATTATCATGTAATTGCTTTGGAAATTATGCTATGTTTGTATTGTTCCTTGGAAAATAAAAATTAATTTAAAAAAAAAAACAAGTGAACACTCAAAGGAAACAAAGAAATAGTTTGTAGCATAGCAAAGAAAGGGTTTTTTTAATTCAACAAGGATTTTTTTCCCCCAGACCCAATGATTTGAAAAACAAACAGAAAATGAGCAAAATGCACAGTACACTGGTTTGTAAACTAAATATGAGGGTAAAAAAAAAGCTAAAATGTCTATTATACAATGTAATAAGTCTTTATAAAATGCAAACACTAACATGCTCTTTTCTTTTATCACAGAAATTGAAAAAGGATATTTCCTCCAAGTACTAAAGTCATGTAAGAAATATATCGAATCTCAACAAATTAAACAGTAAGTATAATTTCACACATTTCATACATATTGGAATCTATACGTCTGATCTATGGCAGTAATATGGTGCAGTGGCTGTAGGCAGGGCCTGGCCACAACCACTGCAGCATATCAAAACCATGTTGGTTTATAACTTCACTGCTTATAACTTTGCACCCAAGACTCTAGGCCCTCCCCACAACCACCTGATCGATGTTCGATACTACGGGTGCATCTATAGCTGTGATATGCTGCGGTTGTTGTGGCCAGGGCCTAGAGTCTTGGGAGTATGGCCTACAGCCTACGGCCTACAACCATGCACCTAAGACTCTAGGCCCTGGCCACAACCACCGTAGCATATCACACCCATGGTGGCTTATAAATCATTACCACACCCATAGAATGAAACATTTTAACTCTAGCATATACTCAATTTGCACCCAGGACTCTATGCCCTGCCCACACCTACCAGATAGATATTCGATTGTATAGGTGTGAGGTATGAATGTGATATGCTGCAGTGATTGTGGGCAGAGCCTAGAGTCTTGGGTGTATGGCCTACGGCCTGCAGCCATGCACCCAAAACTGTACGTCGTGCCCACAACCACCGCACTATATAAAACCCATGGTGCCTTATAACTGCAGTGCTTATAACTTTGGTCTTGGGTGCATGGCCTGCGGCGTCCTGCTATAAGTAAGGAAGGATTATTCTTTCTACAGCGGGACGCCTGCAGCGTCCCGCTGTAGGAAGGAAAATCCTTTTCCAAGACAGCCAACATGGAAAGAGAAGGCGGGGCTCCATACACAGCCCCTCTTCCCTTGCCATGGCAGCCCGCAAAACCCCATGAACATATTACCACAAGCACTTTTTTTTCCCTTTCAAACCTATCCTACCTTCGAATAACTTTACCACATAGCCGGTCCCAGGTAGAAATAGCCACATAACACCATTTTTCGCCCCTAGCGGTCATGGCCAGTAGGCAGATTGTCCGTGTCATAATATTATTCCATGACCCAGACAATCTGGCTACTGCCCACGGCCACAGGCTATACCTCAGTCACCAAAGGTATATGACTATTTTTTGTACCTACATTATTACACTTGTCAAAAAATAAAACACGGGCACATTTGCAAAACCATGCTTTAATGTCCTTGCCAATGCTCCTCACGAGTTTGCTCGAAATCGCCAATGTTTTATTTTTTAAAAAGTGTCAAAATGTATGTACATACAATAGTCATATAACTTAGCCCCCACTCGACAAAATCCATTCAGTCTTTACACAAACACAGACAGTGCGGCCAATCAGAGGCCAGTCCCCGGACCGAACAGGGAAGTGAGTCAGCGGAGCCGACATAGATATCGCTAATTTTTTTGCTGTACATTTTGGTCATTTAAAAAGAAACTACTGGACGGATTTACACCATTTTTTTAAAAAGCACGCTTTCGGGACGAAGCCGCCTCTCCTGCTGCAAATTTGGTTTAAATCCGTCCAGCGTTTTGGGCCACCCCCTGCTCTTGCCCCGTGTTGTGCTTGTGTCCCTCCAACCCCCCGCTCATGCCCCTTGTTGTGCCCATGTCCCTCCCACCACCCGCTCATGCCCCGTGTTGTGTTTGTGTCCCCCCGCCCCCGCTCATGCCCCTTGTTGTGCCCGTGTCCTCCCCCACCCCCTGCTCATGCCCCTTGTTGTGCCCATGTCCTCCCCCACCCCCCGCTCATGCCCTGTGTTGTGCCCATGTCCTCCCCCACCCCCCGCTCATGCCTCTTGGTATGCTCGTGTCCTCCCCCACCCCCACTCATGCCCCATGTTCTGTCGTGTCCCCCTCACCCCCTGCTCTTGCCCCGTGTTGTGCTTGTGTCCTCCCCCACCCCCGCTCATGCCCCGTGTTGTACCCGTGACCTCCCCCACCCCCCGCTCATGCCCCGTATTGTGCCCATGTCCTCCCCCCACCCCCTGCTCTTGCCCCGTGTTGTGCTCGTGTCCCCCCGACCCCCCGCACTTGCTCCTTGTTGTGCCCATGTCCCTCCCACCCCCCGCTCATGCCCTGTGTTGTGCTCGTGTCCCCCCAGACCCCGCTCATGTCATGTCCCATGCTGTGCCCGTGTCCTACCCCAACCCCTGCTAATGACCTGTTTTATGCTTGTGTCCCCCCACCCCCCGCTCATGCCCCGTGTTGTGCTCGTATCCCCCCCACCCCCAGCTCATGCCCCTTGTTGTGCTCGTGTCCCCCCACTCCCCACTCATGCCCCGTGTTATGCTCATGTCCTCCCCACCCCCCGCTCATGCCCGTGTTGTGCTCATGTCCTCCCCCACCCCCGCTTATGCCCCTTGTTGTGCCCGTGTCCTCCCCCACCCCCGCTCATGCCCCATTTGTGCTCGTGTCCCCCACACCCCCTGCTCATGCCCCTTGTTGTGCTTGTGCTCCCCCACCCCCGCTCATGCCCGTGTTGTGCCCGTGTCCTCCCCCACCCCCTGTTCATGCCCCGTGTTGTGCCCGTGTCCTCCCCCACGCCCTGCTCTTGCCCCGTGTTGTGCTTGTGTCCCCCCACCCTCCGCTCATCCCCCTTGTTGTGCCCATTTCCACCCCCACCCCCGTTCATGCCCTGTGTTGTGCCTGTGTCCTCCCCCACCCCCTGCTCTTGCCCCGTGTTGTGCTTGTATCCCTCTACCCCCCGCTCATCTCCCCCTTGTTGTGCCCATGTCCCTCCCACCCCCCGCTCATGCCCCGTGTTGTGCTCATGGCCCCCCACCCCCCTCATGCCCCGTGTTCTGGTTGTGTCCCCCCACTCCCCGCTCATGCCCCTTGTTGTGCTCGTGTCCCCCCTCCGGCTCATGCCCCGTGTTATGCCTGTGTCCTCCCCCACCCCCTGCTCTTGCCCCTCGTTGTGCTTGTGTCCACCCCACCCACCGCTCATCCCCCTTGTTGTGTCCATGTCCCCCACCCCCTGCTCATGCCCTGTGTTGTGCTCGTGTCCTCCCCCACCTCCGCTCATGCCCCGTGTTGAGCCTGTGTCCTCCCCACCCCCCTCTCATGCCCCATGTGCCCCCATCCCCCACTCATGCCCCGTGTTGTGCCCGCGTTCCCCCACCCCCCGCTCGTGCCCCGTGTTGTGCTCATGTCCTTCCCCACCCCCGGCTCATGCCCCGTGTTGTGCCCGTGTCCTCCCCCACCCCCCGCTCATGCCCTGTTTGTGCTCATGTCCCCCCCACTCATGCCCATTGTTGTGCTTTTCCCCCCCACCCCCGCTCATGCCCCGTGTTGTGCTCGTGTCCTCCCCCACCCCACGCATATGCCCTGTGTTCTGCCCGTGTCCCTCCCACCCCCCGCTCATGCCCCGTGTTGTGCCCGTGTCCCTCCCATCCCGCGCTCATGCCCCATGTTGTGCTCATGCCCCCCCACCCGCCCCTCATGCCCCGTGTTCTGCTTGTGTCCCCCCACTCCCCGCTCATTCCCCTTGTTGTGCTCGTGTCCCCCCACCCCCCGCTCATGCCCCGTGTTGTGCCTGTGTCCTCCCCCACCCCCTGCTCTTGCCCCGTGTTGTGCTTTGTCCCCCCACTGCCCGCGCATGCCCCTTGTTGTGCCCGTGTCCCCCCACCCCCTGCTCATGCCCGTGTTGTGCTCGTGTCCCCCCACCCCGCACTCATGCCCTGTTTGTGCTCGTGTCCCCTGCTCATGCCCCTTGTTGTGCTTGTGTCCCCACCACCCCCGCTCATGCCCCGTGTTGTGCTCGTGTCCTCCGCCACCCCCCGCTCATGCCCCTTGTTGTGCCCCTGTCCTCCCCCACCCCGCTCATGCCCCGTTTGTGCTCGTGTCCCCCCTACCTCCTGCTCATGCCCCTTGTTGTGCTCGTGCCCCTCCACCCCGCTCATGCCCTGTGTTGTGCCCATTTCCACCCCCACCCCCGTTCATGCCCTGTGTTGTGCCAATGTCCTCCCCACCCCCGCTCATGCCCCGTGTTGCGCTCGTGTCCTCCCCCACCCCCCGCTCATGCCCCTTGTTGTGCCCCTGTCCTCGCCCACCCCGCTTATGCCCCGTTTGTGCTCGTGTCCCCCTACCCCCTGCTCATGCCCCTTGTTGTGCCCGTGTCCTCCCCCACCCCCCATTCATGCCCCGTGTTGTGCCCATGTCCTCCCCCACCCCCTGCTCTTGCCCCGTGTTGTGCTTGTATCCCCCCACCCCCCGCTCATCCCCCTTGTTGTGCCCGTGTTCCCCCACCCCCTGCTCATGCCCTGTGTTGTGCCCGTGCCCTCCCCCACCCCCTGCTCTTGCCCCGTATTCTGCTTGTATCCCCCCAACCTCCGCTCATCCCCCTTGTTGTGCCCGTGTCCCTCCCACTCCCCGCTCATGCCCCTTGTTGTGCTCGTGTCCCCCCACCCCCTGCTCATGCCCCTTGTTGTGCCCGTGTCCTCCCCCACCCCCTAATCTTGCCCCTCATTGTGCTTGTGTCCCCCCACCCACCACTCATCCCCCTTGTTGTGCCCGTGTCCCCCCCACCCCCTCTCATGCCCCTTGCTGTGCCCATGCCCCCCATCCCCCACTCATGCCCCGTGTTGTGCCCGTGTCCCCCCACCCCCCGCGCATGCCCTGTGTTGTGCTCATGTCCTCCCCCACCCCCCGCTCATGCCCCATGTTGTGCTCGTGTCTGCCCCCACCCCCGCTCATGCCTCTTGTTGTGCCCGTGTCCTCCCCCACCCCCGCTCATGCCCCGTTTGTGCATTGTGTCCCCCCGCTCATGCCCCGTGTTGTGCTCATGTCCCCCTCGCCCCCCCTCATGCCCCGTGTTCTGCTCGTGTCCCCCACTCCCCGCTCATTCCCCTTGTTGTGCTTGTGTCCCCCCGCTCATGCCCCGTGCTGTGTCCGTGTCCTCCCCCACCCCCTGCTCTTACCCCGTGTTGTGCTTGTGTCCCCCCACCCCCCGCTCATGCCCATGTTGTGCTCGTGTCCCCCCCACCCCCCACTCATGCCCCGTTTTGTGCCTGTGTCCTCCCCACCCCCCTCTCATGCCCTGTGTTGTGCCAGTGTCCCTCCATCCCCTGCTCATGCCCCGTGTTGTGCCTGTGTCCCCCACCCCCTGCTTATGCACCGTGGTGTGCTCGTGTCTCCCCCACCCCCTGCTCATGCCCTGTGTATTCTTGCCGTTCCCCCACCCCCTGCTCATGCCCCATGTCTCCCTCCTGTCCCTCCCACCCCCCGCTCATGCCCCGTGTCTCCCTCCTGTCCCTCCCACCCCTGCTCATGCCCGTGTCTTTCTCCCGTCCCCCTCACCCCCCGCTCATGCCCCGTGTCTCCCTCCTGTACCCTCCGCTTATGCCCCGTGTCTCCCTCCTGTACCCCCCCGCCCCCCGCTCATGCCCCATGTCTTTCTCCCGTCCCCCAAACCCCCGCTCATGCCCCGTGTCTACCTCTTGTTCCCCCCACCCCCCACTCATGCCTCGGGTCTCCCACCCCCGCGTCTCCCTCCTGTCTCCCCCACCCCCGCTCATGCCCTGTGTCTCCCTTCTAACCCCCACCCCCCGCTCATGCCCTGTGTCTCCCTCCTGTCCCCCGACCCCGCTCATGCCGCGTGTCTCCCTCCTGTCCCCACACCCCCGCTCATGCCAAGTGTCTCCCTCCTGTCCCCCCACCCCCTCGCTCATGCCCCGTGTCTACCTCCTGTCCCTCCCACCCCCTGCTCATGCCCCGTGTCTCCCTCCTGTACCCCCTACTCCCGCTCATGCCCCGTGTCTCCCCTGTTCCCCCCACCCCCGCTCATGCCCCATGTCTTTCTCTCGTCCCCCAACCCCCGCTCATGCCCTGTGTCTACCTCCCGTTCCCCTCACTCCCCGCTCATGCCCCATGTCTTGCTCCCATCCCCCGCTCATGTCCCGTGTCTCCCTCCTGTCTCTCCCATCCCCCCGCTCATGCCCTATGTCTTCCTCCCGTTCCCCCACCCCCCGCTCATGCCCCATGTCTTTCTCCCATCCCCCCACCCCCCGCTCATGTCCCAGGTCTCCCTCCTGTCTCTCCCACCCCCCGCTCATGCCCCATGTCTTCCTCCCGTTCCCCCACCCCGCTCATGCCCCGTGTCTCTCTCCTGTTGCCCCTACCCCCCGCTCATGCCCAGTGTCTCTCTCCTGTTGCCACCCGCCCCCTGCTCATGCCCCGTGTTTCTCTCCTGTTCCCCCCACCCCCCGCTCATTCCCCGTGTCTCCCTCCTGTACCCCCCCACCCCCGCTTATGCCCTGTGTCTTCCTCGTGTTCCCTGTACCCCCCGCTCATGCCCCGTGTCTATCTCCTGTTCCCCCCACCCCCCGCTCATGCCCCGTGTCTCTCTCCTGGTCACTCCCACCCCCCCGCCAATGCCCTGTTGTGTTCTCTTTATACACCCCGCCTTCCCTTTCCATGGTGTCCATCTTGGTAAAAGATTTTCCCTTCTACACTAGTACGCCGCAGGCGTACCGGTTTGGGAAGAAAAATGTTTTTTGTACCACCCGGGTTCCCACTTTGAGAACCTAGGATGCTAGTGGTCTTCATCCATTGAAAAAGACGTTATGGTTATGTTGCACTAAGAAAAACCTATGAAATTCAGTAAAAAACAAATGTGTTAAAGGGAAGTTATGGTTAAGTTGAACTAATAAAAACCTATGAAATTCAATGACTAAACTTTGTTAAGGGGATGTTATTGTTGTGTCCTGAGGACAGTATGCCTGACCGTTTTGTTCGCAGGCAAGTTGAAGCTGTTCTAAGAACACATCATGTGTCCTGGGATGTTCATCAATAAACAAAATGGGGGTGTCCTGAGGACGGTGGATGTTCGTCAATAAACTAAATGGGGTTGTCCTGAGGACGGTATGCCTGTCCATACTGTTCGCAGGCAAGTTGAAACTGTTCTAAGAACACACGCGGTGTCCTGAAATGTTTGAAAATAAACGAAATGGGGGTGTCCTGAGGATGGTATGCCTGTCCGTACTGTTCGCAAGCAAGTTGAAATTGTTCTAAGAACACATCAAGTGTCCTGGGATGTTTGTAAATAAACAAAATGGGGGTGTTCTGAGGACGCTAGACCTGTTTCGAATTGTTCGCAAGCACGCTGAAACTGTCCTAAGAACACACGCGGTGTCCTGAAATGTTCGAAAATAAACGAAACGGGTGTGTCCTGAGGACGGTATGCCTGTCCGTTCTGTTCGCAGGTAAGTAGAAAGTGTTCTAAGAACACATCATGTGTACTGGGATGCTCGTAAATGAACAAAATGGGGGTGTCCTGAGGATGCTATGCCTGTCCGTACTGTTCGTAAGTAAGTTGAAACTGTTCTAAGAACACTCAGCGGACATTAAAAGTGCTCATATGGCTTAGTAAAAATGTTTGACTTTATGGGTGTGATATGCTGCGGTGGTTGTGGCACAACCACCGCAGCATATCACACCCATAGTGGCTTATAACTTTGGGATCCAAGAACAAATTTATAAGCAAAAAAAACTTTTTTAAGAGGACGCTATGGTTAAGTTGCACTAATAAAAAACTATGAAATTCAAAGAAAAAACTTTGTTAAGGGGACGTTATGGTTAAGTTGCGCTACTAAAAACCTATGAAATTCAATGAAAAAACTTTGTTAAAGGGACATTATGGTTCCAAGTAAAACTGAAAAACCCCTGAAATACGCCAGTTATGGTAAGCTAAGCGACCATAACTCGCGCCACCATAGTGCACTGCTAAGACTAACACCAGGACATCAAAGATGACATCACAAATGTCTGGCTCACTCTTTTTACCTTTACTGATATATCTAGGCCAGTAACAGTCAGGAACTAAAAATTCTAAAAAGGAACTATATTTGTAGACTTATACTTCAAATATGTAATTACAGTAATTCACTTAGTGTCCACTCACAGCATATGAAACATATACAAAGGGGAAAACACAGACTTGGAAAAAGCAATGCTTTCTATGTATGAAGATGATTAGTAAGGTTATCGACACTGCCTTATAGTTCTGTTGTTTTTTTATTACTGTACTTTCCCTGGATATGGTCATATTTGTACACATTGCACTTGCACTACTTTCCTTAGGGCCTAGTCACAATATGTGATAGTTACACATAGGGTAGTAGTAGCTTTGAAGCACAGCAATCTATTCTGTGCATGAAGATCGTCAGTTAGGTTACTTCACTGTCCCTGTATATGCTCATATTTTTATGTGTAGTTTTCTGTTTGTGTTTTGTGTGCAGTAATGCAATAATGTAGTAAGTGGGTTTTATTAGGTACTTATTAAATAATGTTTCACATTATGCAAAACTCTAATAAGAAAGCATTTATAATTTTAGTATTTAACATGGCAAGATTTTTAAAATTGTATCTCCATCATGTCTACTGCAAACTATGCCTATGTTACTACATGTGTACCTTAGTATGTTGGAAACAACTTCATAATACAATGCTATTTGGATTAATTCATTGCTTAATGCACTATGTACCTCATGATATTGATTCCAATGATCCTTGACACTACTTTTATTAACATTACAATAAGAATCCCATGTACAGACTTTTCATGAAAGGTAAATGCAAATTTGGACCAGGAGCAGCGGCTTGGTCCCGAAAGTGTGCTCTTGCAAATTTGTTGAAAATCCGTCAAGTAGTTTTTTTTTTAAATGACCAAAAAGTAGGTCAGAAAAAATTAGTGATATCTGTGTTCGCTTCGCGGACACACTTCCCTGTTCGCTCTGCGGACAGGACGGTGATTGGGAAAGCAGCTTGCGTGATGTCCGCGGACATCTGAGGTGCTTTTCTATTGGCTGCCGTGAAGCATGCAGTGCGTCTATTTTCAGAGACGCCCGCCATCTTTGTTTATCGAAGCAGGATCTGCTGCCTGCACAGTGTAGATGTGGGCTGCGTCGGCTCTGCATCGGCCCTGCATCGGCCACGAAAAGGCAGTGAGGCACAGGCCCTCGTGTCTCTCTCTTGTCCCCCCACCTCCCGCTCATTGCCCGTGTCTCCCATGTTCACCCCCATCAGTGATTCTCAGTGTGTTCCTCCCACCCCCCACTCATGCTCCATTTCTCTTTCCCGTTCCCCCCGCTCATGTCCTGTGTCTCCCTCCTTCCTCCCCAACCCCCACTCATGACCTGTGTCTCCCTACTGTTCCCCCCACCCCCCGCTCATGCCCTGTGTGTCTCCCTCCTTTCCCCCCACCCCCTGCTCATGCCCTGTGTGTCTCTCCCCTTCCCCCCAACCCCCTGCTCATGCCCCGTGTGTCTCTCCCTTCCCCCCACCCCCCACTCATGCCCCGTGTGTCTCTCCCCTTCCCCCCAAACCCCCGCTCATGCCCTGTGTCTCTCTCCCCTTCCCCCCACCCCCCGCTCATGCCCCGTGTGTCTCTCCCCTTCTCCCCCACCCCCCGCTCATGCCCCGTGTGTCTCACCCCTTCCCCCCACCCCCGCTCATGCCCCGTGTGTCTCTCCCCATCCCCCCACCCCTCTCATGCCCCGTGTGTCTCTCCCCTTCCCCCCCACCCCCCGCTCATGTCCTGTGTCTCTCTCCCCTTTCCCCCAACCCTGCTCATGCCCCATGTGTCTCTCCCCTTCCCCCACCTGCCGCTCACGCCCCGTGTGTCTCACCCCTTCCCCCCAACCCCCGCTCATGCCCCGTGTGTCTCTCCCCTTTCCCCCACCCCCCGCTAATGCCCCGTGTGTCTCACCCCTTCCCCCCACCCCTGCTCATGCCCTGTGTCTCCCTCCTTTCCCCCAACCCCTCCCCATGTCCTGTGTGTCTCTCCCCTTCCCCCCACCCCCCGTGTGTCTCTCCCCTTCCCCTCCACCCCCCGCTCATGCCCTGTGTGCCCCTCCTTCCCCCCCACCCCGCTCATGCGCTGTGTCTCCCCTGTTCCCCTCCGCCCCACGCTCATGCCCTGTGTGTCCTGTTCCCCGAACCCCCTGCTCATGACCTGTCTCCCTTGTGTTACCCCCCACCCCCAGCTCATGCCGCGTGTCTCCCTTGTGTTACCCCCCACCCCCCGCTCATGCCCCGTGTCTCCCTTGTGTTACCCCCGCTCATGCCCCATGTCTCCCTCGTGTTACCCCCACCCCCCGCTCATGCCCCCTGTCTCCCCTGTTCCCCCCACCCCGCTCATGCCCTGTCTCCCCTGTCCCGTGTCTCCCTTGTGTTACCCCCCCACCCCCCGCTCATGCCCTGTCTCCCCTGTTACCCCCCATCCCCCGCTCATGCCCCGTGTCTCCCTTCTGTTACCCCCCACACCCCCCGCGCATGCCCCGTGTCCCCCCTGTTCCCCCACCCCCGCTCATGCCCGTGTCTCTCTCCTATTCCCCCCACCCCCGCTCATACCCCTTGTCTCCCCTGCCCCCCCCACCGCCCGCTCATGCCCCGTGTCTCCCCTGTTCCCCCCACCCCCAGCTCATGCCCGTGTTTCCCTCGTGTACCCACCACCCCCGCTCATGCCCCATGTCTCCTGTTGCCCCCCCACCCTCCGGTCATTTCCCGTGTCTCCCTCCCGTACCCTCAACCCCTGCTCATGCCCAGTGTTTCCCTCCTGTACCCCCACCCCCGCTCATGCCCCGTGTTTCCCTCCTGTACCCCCACCCCCGCTCATGTCCCGTGTTTCCCTCGTGTTCCCCGCACCCCCTGCTCATACCCCGTGTAACCCCCCCCCGCTCATGCCCCGTGTCTCCCTCGTGTTACCCCCCACCCCCACTCATGCCCCGTGTCTCTCTCGTGTTACCCCCCACACCCCTGCTCATGCCCTGTGTGTCTCTCCCCTTCCCTCCACCCCCCGCTCATGCCCTGTGTGCCCCTCCTTCCCCCCACCCCCGCTCATGCGCTGTGTCTCCCCTGTTCCCCTCCACCCCACGCTCATGCCCTGTGTGTCCTGTTCCCCGAACCCCCTGCTCATGACCTGTCTCCCTTGTGTTACCCCCCACCCCCAGCTCATGCCCCGTGTCTCCCTTGTGTTACCCCCCACCCCCCGCTCATGCCCCCTGTCTCTCTCGTGTTACCCCCCACACCCCGCTCATGCCCTGTGTCTCCTCTTACCCCCATCCCCGCTCATGACCCGTGTCTCCCTCATGTTCCCCCCACCCCCGCTCATGCCTCGTGTTTCCCTCATGTTACCCCCACCCCCTCCCGTTCATGCCCCGTGTCCCGCTCGTGTTCCCCCACCACCCGCTTATGCCCTTTGTCTCTCTCCTTTGCCCCACCCCCTGCTCATGCCCCATGTGTGGGCCCTGTTCCCCCACCCCCGCTCATGCCCCGTGTGTGCCCTATTCCCCCACCCCCACTCATGCCCCGTGTGTGCCCTGTTCCCCCACCCCCGCTCATGCCCTGTGTGCGCCCTGTTCCCCCCACCCCCGCTCCTGCCCCGTGTGCCCTGTTACCCCCACCCCTCCTCATGCCCCGTGTCTCCCTCGTGTTCCCCCCACCCCCCGCTCATGCCCCGTGTGTCTCTCCCCTTCCTCCAACCCCCCGCTCATGCCCTGTGTCTCTCTCCCCTTCCCCCCCACCCCCCACTCATGCCCCGTGTCTCCCTCCTTCCCCCAACCCCCCGCTCATGTCCTGTGTGTCTCTCCCCTTCCCCCCACCCCCCGCACATGCCCCGTATGTCTCTCCCCTTCCCCCCCACCCCCTGGCTCATGCCTTGTGTCCCCCTCCTTTCCCCCCACCCCCACTCATGCGCCGTGTCTCCCCTGTTCCCCCCCACCTCCGCTCATGCCCCATGTGCCCTGTTCCCCTCACCCCCTGCTCATGACCTGTCTCCCTTGTGTTACCCCCCACCCCCAGCTCATGCCCCATGTCTCCCTTGTGGTACCCCGCTCATGCCCCGTGTCTCCCTCGTGTTACCCCCCCACCCCCGCTCATGCCCTGTCTCCCCTGTCCCATGCCTCCCTCATGTTACCCCCCACCCCCTGCTCATGCCCTGTCTCACCTGTTACCCCCCACCCCCCGCTCATGCCCTGTGTCTCTCTTGTGTTACCCCCCCGCACCCCGGCTCATGGCCCATGTCTCTCTCCTATTCCCCCCACCCCGGCTTATACCCCATGTCTCCATTGTCCCCCCCATCCCCGCTCATGCCCCGTGTCTCCCTCATGTACCACCCACCCCCCGCTCATGCCCGTGTCTCCTGTTGCCCCCCACCCTCCGGTCATGTCCCGTGTCTCCCTCCTGTACCCCCACCCCCCGCTCATGCCCTGTGTTTCCCTCCTGTACCCCCACTCCCTGCTCATGCCCCGTGTTTCCCTCCTGTACCCCCACCCCCCCGCTCATGCCCCGTGTTTCCCTCGTGTTCCCCGCACCCCCTGCTCATACCCCGTGTTACACCCACTGCCCGCTCATGTCCCGTGTCTCTCTCGTTTTACCCCCACACCCCGCTCATGCCCCGTGTCTCCTGTTGCCCCCACCCCCTGCACATGCCCCGTGTCTCCCTCGTGTTCCCCCCACCCCCGCTCATGCCTTGTGTTTCCCTCATGTTACCCCCCACCCCCTCCCGCTCATGCCCTGTGTCTCCCTCGTGTTACCCCCCACCCCCTGCTCATGCCCCGTGTCTCCCTTGTGTTACCCCTCCACCCATGCCCTGTTTCCCCTGTTACCCCCTATCCCCGTCATGCCCTGTGTCTCTCCCCTTACCCCCCACCCCCCGCTCATGCCCCGTGTGTCTCACCCTTTCCCCTCCACCCCCCGCTCATGTCCCTGTGTCTCTCCCCTTCCCCCACCCCCCGCTCATGCCCAGTGTCTCCCTCCTTTCCCCCCACCCCCCGCTCATGCCCTGTGCGTCTCTCCCTTCCCCCCCACCCCCCGCGTGTCTCTCCCCTTCCCCCCCACCCCCGCTCATGCCCCGTGTGTCTCACCCCTTCCCCCACCCCCCGATCATGCCTCGTGTCTCCTTACTGTTCCCCCACCCCCCACTCATGCCCCGTGTGTCTCTCCCCTATCCCCCAACCCCGCTCATGTCCCGTGTCTCACTACTGTTCCCCTCACCCCGCTCATGCCCCGTGTCTCTCTCCACTTCCCCCCCACCCCCCGCTCATTCCCCATGTGTCTCTCACCTTCCCCCCACCCCCGCTCATGACCCGTGTCTCCCTCCTTTCCCCCCACCCCCTGTTCATGCCCCGTGTGTCTCTCCCCACCCCCCAACCCCCGCTCATGCCCCGTGTGTCTCTCCCCTTCCCCCCACCACCCGCTCATGCCCCGTGTCTCTCTCCCCTTCCCCCCTACCCCCCGCTCATGCCCCGTGTGTCTCTCCCCTTCCCCCCACCCCCCACTCATGCCCGTGTCTCCCTCCCCTTCCCTCCCACCCCCGCTCATGCCCCGTGGCTCTCTCCCCTTCCCCCACCACCCGCTCATGCCCCGTGTCTCTCTCCCCTTCCCCCTACCCCCCGCTCATGCCCCGTGTGTCTCTCCCCTTCCCCCCACCCCCCACTCATGCCCGTGTCTCCCTCCCCTTCCCCCCACCCCCGCTCATGCCCTGTGTCTCTCTCCCCTTCCCCCCACCCCCGCTCATGCCCCGTGTCTCTCTCCCCTTCCCCCCACCCCCCACTCATGCCCTGTGTCTCCCTCCTTCCCCCCACCCCCCGCTACTGCCCTGTGTGTCTCTCCCCTCCCCCCACTCCCCGTTCATGCCCTGTGTCTCCCTCCTTTCCCCCCACCCCCCGCTCATGCCCCGTGTCTCTCCCCTTCCCCCCCACCCACCGCTCATGCCCTGTGTCCCCCTCCTTTCCCCCCCACCCCCTCTCATGCACCATGTCTCCCCTGTTCCCCCCCACCCCCCGCTTTTGCCCGTGTGCCCTGTTCCCCCCACCCCCTGCTCATGACCTGTCTTCCTTGTGTTACCCCCCACCCCCAGCTCACGCCCCGTGTCTCCCTTGTGTTACCTCACCCACCCCCCGCTCATGCTCCGTGTCTCCCTTTTGTTACCCCGCTCGTGCCCTGTGTCTACCTCGTGTTACCCCCCGTTCATGCCCCATGTCTCCCCTGTTCCCCCCACCCCCGCTCATGCCCTGTCTCCCCTGTCCCGTGTCTCCCTCGTGTTACCCCCCACCTCCCGCTCATGCCCTGTCTCCCCTGTTAACCCCCACCCCCCGCTCATGCCCCGTGTCTCCCTTGTGTTACCCCCACCCCCCCGCTCATGCCCCGTGTCTCCCCTGTTCCCCCCACCCCTCCTCATGCCCGTGTCTCTCTCCTATTCCCCCCACCTCCGCTCATACCCCATGTCTCCCCTGTCCCCCCCACTCCCCGCTCATGCCCTGTGTCACCCCTGATCCCCCCCACCTTCCGGTCATGTCCTGTGTCTCCCTCCTGTACCCCCACCCCCCGCTCATGCCCTGTGTTTCCCTCCTGTACCCCCACTCCCCAGCTCATGCCCCATGTTTCCCTCGTGTACCCACCAACCCCCGCTCATGCTTCGTGTCTCCTGTTGCCCCCCCACCTTCCGGTCATGTCCTGTGTCTCCCTCCTGTACCCCCACCCCCCGCTCATGCCCTGTGTTTCCCTCCTGTACCCCCACTCCCCCGCTTATACCCCATGTTTCCCTCCTGTACCCCCACCCCCCGCTCATGTCCTGTGTTTCCCTCATGTTCCCCGCACCCCCCCGCTCATACCCTGTGTTACCCCCATCCCACGCTCATGCCCCGTGTCTCCCTCGTGTTACCCCCCACACCCCACTCATGCCCTGTGTCTCCTGTTGCCCCCACCCCCCGCTCATGCCCCTTGTCTCCCTCGTGTTCCCCCATCCCCGCTCATGCCTCGTGTTTCCCTCATGTTACCCCCCACCCCCCGCTCATGCCCCGTGTCTCCCCTGTTCCCCCGACCCCCGCTCATGCCGTGTGTCCCCTGTTACCCCCACCCCCCGCTCATGCCCCGTGTCTCCCTTGTGTTACCCCCACCCCCCCGCTCATGCCCCGTGTCTCCCCTGTTCCCCCCACCTCCGCTCATACCCCATGTCTCCCCTGTCCCCCCCACTCCCCGCTCATGCCCTGTGTCTCCCCTGTTCCCCCCCACCTTCCGGTCATGACCTGTGTCTCCCTCCTGTACCCCCACCCCCCGCTCATGCCCTGTGTTTCCCTCGTGTTCCCCGCACCCCCCGCTCATACCCTGTGTTACCCCCCACCCCCCGCTCATGCCCCGTGTCTCCCTCGTGTTACCCCCACCCCCGCTCATGCCCCGTGTCTCTCTCGTGTTACCCCCACACCCCGCTCATGCCCCTTGTCTCCCTCGTGTTCCCCCCATCCCCGCTCATGCCTCGTGTTTCCCTCATGTTACCCCCCACCCCCTCCCGCTCATGCCCTGTGTGTGCGCCCTGTTCCCCCACCCCCGCTCATGCCCCGTGTGTGCCCTATTCCCCCACCCCCGCTCATTCCCCTTGTGTGCCCTGTTCCCCCACCCCCGCTCATGCCCTGTGTGCGCCCTGTTCCCCCCACCCCCGCTCATGCCCGATGTGCCCTGTTCCCCCACCCCTGCTCATGCCCCGTGTCTCCCTCGTGTCCCCCCCACCCCCCGCGCATGCCCCGTGTCTCTCTCCCCTTCCCCCCAACACCCACTCATGCCCCGTGTGTCTCTCCCCTTCCCCCCACCCCCCGCTCATGCCCCGTGTCTCTCTCCCCTTCCCCCCCACCCCCCACTCATGCCCATGTCTCCCTCCTTCCCCCGACCCCCCGCTCATGCCCCATGTGTCTCTCCCCTCCCCCCATTCCCCGCTCATGCCCCGTGTGTCTCCTGTTGCCCCCACCCCCCGCTCATGCCCCATGTCTCCCTCGTGTTCCCCCCACCCCCTGCTCATGCCCCGTGTTTCCCTCATGTTACCCCCACCCCCCCGCTCATGCTCCGTGTCTCCCTTGTGTTCCCCCCACCACCTGCTCATGCTCCTTGTCTCTCTCCTTTCCCCTCCACCCCCACTCATGCCCCGTGTGTGCCCTATTTCCCCACCCCCTGCACATGCCCCATGTGTGCCCTGTTCCCCCCACCCCCCGCTCATGCCCCGTGTGCACCATGTTCCCCCTAACCCCTGCTCATGGTGTGTGTCCCCTGTTTCCCCCACCCCCCGCTCATGCCCCGTGTCTCCCCTGTTCCTCCCAACCCCCGCTCATGCCTCGTGTCTCCCTCGTGTTCCTCCCCACAACCCGCTCATATCCTGTGTCTCCCTCATTTTCCTCCCCACCCCCCACTCATGCCACGTGTCTCCCCTGTTCCCCCCACCCGCTGCTCATGCCCCGGATCTCTCTCGTGTTCCCCCCTTACACCCGCTCATGCCCTGTGTTTCCTTCCTTTTCCCCCACCCCCTGCTCATGCCCCGTTTGTGCCCTGTTCCCTCTCATCCCCCGCTCATGCCCATGTGTCTCGCCTGTTCCCCCTACCCCCCACTCATGCCCTGTGTCTCCCTCGTGTACCCCCTCACCCCCTGATCATGCCCCGTGTCTCCTTCGTGTTCCCCCACCCCCCGCTCATGCCCCGTGTTTCCCTTGTGTTACCCCCCACCCCCCGCTCATGCCCCGTGTCTCCCTCGTGTTCCCCCCACACCCCCTGCTCATGCCCCTTGTCTCTCTCCTTTCCCCTCCCACCCCCGCTCATGCCCCGTGTGTGCCCTATTTTCCCACCCCCTGCTCATGCCCCGTGTGTGCCCTGTTCCCCCCACCCCCCGCTCATGCCCCGTGTGTGATCTGTTCCCCCCACCCCCAGTTCATGCCCCGTGTGTGCCCTGTTTCCACCACCCCCGCTCATGCCCCGTGTCTCCCATGTTCCCCCCACCCCCTCTCATGCCCCGTGTCTCCCTCGTGTTCCTCCCCACCCCCCGCTCATGCCCCGTGTCTCCCTCGTGTTCCTCCCCACCCCCCGCTCATGCCCTGTTGTGTTCTCTTTACACACCCCGCCTTCCCTTTCCATGGTGGCCATCTTGGTAAAAGATTTTCCTTCCAACACCGGGATGCCTGGGGCATCCCGGTGTAGGAAGGAAAATCTTTTTTTTTTTACCACCCGGGGTTCCTACTTTGAGGACCTAAAATGCTAGTGGTCTTCATCTATTGAAAAGGATGTTATGGTGACTTTGCACTAATAAAAACCTATACAATTCAGTAAAATAAAATGTATTACAGGGACGTTATGGTTAAGTTGCACTAATAAAAACCTATGAAATTCAATGAAAAACCTTTGTTAAAGGGACGTTATGGTTAAGTTGTGCTACTAAAAACCTATGAAATTCAGTGAAAAAACGTTGTCAAAGGGACGTTATGGTTCCAAGTAAAACCAAAAAACCCTTGAAATTCGCCAATTATGGTAAGCTAAGCAACCATAACTCGCGCCACCACCGTGCACTGCTAAGACTAACACCCAGGACATCAAAGATGACATCACAAATGTCATTGATGACATCACATGTCTGGCTCACTCTTTTTTCTTTTGCTGACATATCTAGGCCACATGGTTTTCTTCAGTAAAGGTCAGAAACTAAAAATGTTTATTTTATTTGTAGACGTATCCTTCAAGTAGGTTCTTACAGTAATTCTGTTAGAGTCCAGTCACATCATATGAAACATATACATACGGGAAGACACAAGATTGAAAGACAGCAATCCTTTTTGTGCATAAAGATAATCAATAGACTTATGATGACTTTCTGATAGTTCTGTTTTTTTTATGGCTGTACTTTCCCTATATATGGTCATATTTGTATACATTGTACTCACACTACTTTCCTTATGGTCCAATCACATCAAGTGATACATATACATAGGGTAAATAGCATCTTTGAAACAGAGCAATCGTTTATTTGCATGAAAATAATCAGTTAAGTTATGAATTGTTTCTGCTACTACTTGTGCTTTTTTGCTAACTTCACTTTCCCTGTATATACCCATATTGGTATGTGTTCTTGTGTCTTTGTGTTTTGTCTATAGTAATGCAATTATGTAATACATGTGTTTTATTAGCTAATTATTACATATTTCACAGTACACAACAATCTATTAATAAAACAATTATGATTTCATTATTCAACATATTAACATTACTAATATTATACCTTCATCTTGTACACTGCACACAATGTTATGTTTCTGTATGAGTAGCTTAGTATACTAGATAGAACACCATAATAGAATGCTATTTATATCAATGTATCGTTCAATGCACTAATTAGGGAATGATATTTATTGCAATGATCCTTGACACTTTTTTCGCAACATTATAATAAGAATCCCTTGTACACATATTTCATGAAAAGTACATACACATGTGTTGTCATCAGTGATGTCATAAATGACATTTGTGATGTCATCTTTGAAGTCCTGCGTGTTAGTCTTAGCAGTGCACGGTGGTGGCGCGAGTTTTGGTTGCTTAGCTTACCATAACTGGTGAATTTCAGGGGTTGTTCGGTTTTACTTGGAACCATAACGTCCCTTTAACAAAGTTTTTTCACTGAATTTCAGAGGTTTTTAGTAGTGCAACTTAACCATAACGTCCCTTTAACAAAGTTTTTTCACTGAATATATTTGTGATGTCATCTTTGATGACACATTTGTGATGTCATCTTTGATGTCTTGGGTGTTAGTGTTAGCAGTGCACGGTGGCGCGAGTTATGGTTGCTTATGTTACCATAACTGCTGAATTTCAGGGGGTTTTCGGTTTTACTTTGAACCATAACGTCCCTTTAACAAAGTTTTTTCACTGAATTTCATAGGTTTTTAGTAGCGCAACTTAACTATAACGTCCCTTTAACAAAGTTTTTTTTACTGAATTTCATAGGTTTTTAGTAGCGCAACTTAACCATAACGTCCCTTTAACAAAGTTTTTTCACTGAATTTCATAGGTTTTTAGTAGCACAACTTAACCATAATATCCCTGACTTCATATACATATAACATAGAACATACTACCCCCTCGTAGTGATTTTCATGTCCACGGACATATCGAAAATCTGAGCGTGGTGAATGTAAATTTAAATAGTGTGCCCCATTTCCCCTTTGAAGTTGGCTTTGAAAAGAGCCGTTTTTTTTTTTTTTACAGATGCTTGACAGACACCTGTTATTTTGTATTTTTTTTCTTGTTTTTTTTTTTTTACTTTACTCCTAAAATCTTCACATAACCTTCTCCAAAGCAACCCTTACATTCCAAAATAGAAAGGCATTTCCCGTAAAAGACGAAGAAATGCCATCTTCTTTAAAATTAACAGCATTACTGGCATCAATATTCTCATTATTACAGAAGAACATACCAGCTCTAAGCATGAAGGCACACATGCCTCGGTTGATGACAAACCTAGCAATGTTTTGCTGAGGACAAAAAACTGAACTATTGTCCCATATTGCCCTAGATAGTAATCCAGAAAAAATTACTTTCGCATTTGGAAGGATCTTCATTACGGCTTGAACCAAGCGTTCCAAATCAGCCAACAAAGTAGGGGCACTGACGTTGCCCAAATGGAAAGCACCATAGTGCAAAACTACCTCATGCGGACTGTTCATCGTGGCCATATCCTCACAAACTTGTACAATTCCCTGTACATTGCAATCAGGCACAGTGCTCCACACCACCTCCACTCCTTTCACATCAAAGTTCTTTGCAACATGCCTGCATTCAGCGTACTGTTGTAAACCATGCACAAACATATCTCCGAGCACCAACACCCTGACTTTCTCCACTTCTGCCATCTTCACTACACACAGTCTCTTTCAAAACAAATCCACAACCTCGACATCTGCTTGGCTGATCCGTACAGTCTTCTTTCCATGTTGGATTTCCTGGAAAAACCCGGACGCCCTGTCCACGAACAGCCGCGGTGTCCGAGGACGGCGTCCACTTTACTCTCTGTGCCATTCCCTCATTGCATACAGCTAAGCAATCACACAATATGAATAACGTCCTCAGAACACCCCCATTTTGTGAATTTTCGAACATTTCAGGACAATTATCATTTAATTATTCAACATATTAACATTACAAATATTATACTTTCATCTTGTACTCTGCACACAATGCTATGTTTCTCCATTAGTAGCTCAGTATACTAGATAGAATCCCATAATACAATGCTATTTACATCAATGCATCGTTCAAAGCACTAATAACGGTATGATATTTATTGCAATATCCTTGACACTTTTTTCGCAACATTATAATAAAAATCCCTAGTACACAAATTCCATGAAAAGTACATACACATGTGATGTCATCAGTGATTTCATCAATGACATTTGCGATGTCATCTTTGATGTCCTGGGTGTTAGTCTTAGCAGTGCACGGTGGTGGTGTGAGTTATTTTTCATAACTTACCATAACTTACGATTTTCAGGGGTCTTTCGGCTGTACTTAGAACCATAACGTCCCTTAAACAAACTTTTTTTAATATCACGCAAACAATATTCAAACATGGCGTGCAAAAACCAACTTCTCACAGATGGCTTTACACAGAATGTTGCAAAGTAAGAATTTATGTTCGTTCACAGTGAAGGTCAGCTGCTTCCATTTTTTTCTCGGGCCCCGGAGAGGCTCACGAAGCGGACTATAAGGTTGTATTGTGTTTTGACCTTGACAGACAGAGATTGTGATGAAAGCCTTCTCTTGAAGGAGTGTTGCTAAAACGTAAGAGAAGATAAGGATGACATTTCTGAAACGAAACCACTTTTATATATTATATCACTATGCGAAAGATTGTTCGCACACGAGGAGTCGTATTTTGGGACTGCACTACTCGTAGACAATGGAAATTGCAATTGTACTGTAAGTAACCCTTTAGATTATTTTATACCAAATATAATTACAATAGCGTAGCATTAAAGACCGCTCAAGTTGAACTTGTTCGTTGAAAGTGGCATAATGTTTTCTACCGCGCACTATCACTGCCGAATTGATCCCCTGTCGTTTAGAGGGCTCTGAAAAAGGCAGACGACACAGGGTGGGTTAATAGAAATAATGTAACCGGTCTATAGGCGGTCAAGCGCTCTACTCGCTCTGCCACTTCACTGTAGCCTGTCAAGTGGCAAAGCGAGTACAACGCTCGCTTTGACATGCATGCACACCTTGCTAACGCAAGTTCGAATCCCGGCAAGGCCAAACTCAGCCTTTCATCCTTCCGTGGTCGATAAATGAGCACCACACACCGTGGTTAATATTAAGCACCGCTTAGATACCTCACGGTTCTTAGCGCTATATGAATGGGAAAATATTATTATTTTATTATTAACATACTCCGTTGCACTATCTTCGATAGCAAATAGTTTCACGGCCTAATAAATAAAATGATGATTTTTAATGAAGATCGGCTGGTGAGACTAATTTATGTTTTTTAAAACAGGTATGTGGCCCCATTTTGCCTATGTCACGATTTACAGACTCCAGCGGATGTGGTCTTCAACTGACAGGTGCAGGTCCAAATATGCAACTTCATGACCCTCACCATTTTATGGGACAATCGCCAAGGACAAATATGCCCTTACGCAGTAGTAGCGGCTACAAACAACATACCAACCAATAGGGTGGTCTAATGGCTCATTGTTGGAGCAACCTTCCGATTATCAGAGTGACCATTTACTGCTTTTATCATAAACCAACAGCCTATCTACCGCAAAGGACCAACGCGTGGCTCAAAATAAACTTTTGCTGATCGACAGCAGAGACAATAGCAAATCGCTGAATATTCACTAAACATTTCATGTGAAATAAATGTACTTTACCAATTGTACAATCCTGCTGTTTACTTTTAAACCACAGTTTCATATTCTGAATTGTGGCGCACTGAGTTGTAAGCTGATCTAACACCCTCTGTACCGCAAAGGAACAGCGCGTGCCTCAACATGAACTTTTGCGGATCGACAACAAAGACAAATGCAAATTGCTGAATATTCTCTAAACATTTGATGTCAAATAAATGTACTTTACAAAATTTACAATCTTGCTGTTTGCTTTTAAATCACTGTTTCATATTCCGAATTGTGGCACGCTGTGCCGTGACATAATATGTGTTGTCTTCTGGGTTCTGTGTAAAGTCACTTAGGACTGCAGAGGACTGGGCGCGTTTGATGACGCACCCTGTAACGTCACGGAGAGAGGCGGGGAATATGAATGTTTTGATAATATCAGGTTTAGGGGCGGAAGATATGATTGAGTGTCGCAAAAGCAAGTCAGCCAGGTCAAAAGCGCCAGTCATAGGATTATCACATAATGTCGGCGCACACCAGCCGGATTTATCGTTTATTTAGTGAACAAAAGGTCGGTTGACGCCCATAGGAAATTGTACTATTAGCGGACAAAAGGAGTGGTCTTAAAACACTTTCACCCTGACAACGAACAATACAAACAACGTTCTCAGAACACCCCCATTTTGTGTAATTGCAACCATTTCGGGACACCGCGAGTGTACTTAGAACACATTCAACTAGACAGATTACAATACGGACAGCGTCCTGAGGACACCCCCAGTTTGTGTATTTACGAACAATTAAGTACACCGCAAGTGTTCATAGCTCATTTTTACCTTCCTTGCGAACAAAAATGACACATACTCTGTCCTCTAAACACCCCACCATTTAGTTTATTTACAAAATGTCAGAACAGCCGTGTTCTCCGCGGACAAATCGAATGCAACAAAAACGTCTAGCACATAAAAAAAAAAACATTGAACCTATCTCATACTCCCCCACCCTCCCCAAACACTCTTACACACCAACACACGGCACTAAATACAATTTTTTATCCACGTTTCACTGCGCTGTATGCGGTCGACGGCGAATACAAGATGGCGGGCACCACAGAAAATCTGATGCGCTCCACGCCCCTCGCCGTCCAATCAGCGAACACGTCACATGTCCGCGGACATGACGCAAGGCCATGGGCCAATCGGGGTGCTGTCCGCGGGGCGAACAGGGAAGTCCGTCCGCGAAGCGAACACAGATATCACACATTTTTTTGCCTTACGTTTTGGTCCTTTTATAAAAAACTACTGGATGGATTTACACCAAATTTGCAAAAGCACGCTTTTGGGACCAAGCCCCCGCTCCTGCCGCAAATTTGGTGTAAATTCGTCCAGCGGTTTGGCCTGTGGCCGTGCGCAAAGTTTTTTTCCCATTCAGTCTATGGGAAAATAAAAAGTTTTGGGACCCCCCTATAACTTTGCCCCCCCCCGGGACGAATCCTCTCCAAACTTTGCAAAACAATTCAGAGTGACCCATATATGTTTTTTTGCAAAGTTTGGTGAGGATCCGTCCATTTTTTGGGTGGCTTATAACTTCGCTCCCCCTGGACGAATCCTCACCAAACTTTGCAAAAAAAGTATATGGCCCACTCAGAATTTTTTTGCAAAGTTTGGAGAGGTTTGGTTCAGGGGGGGCAAAGTTATAGGGGGTCCCAAAACTTTTGTTTTTCCTATAGACATAATGGGGAAAAACCTTGCGCACGCCTACAGCCCAAACAGCTGGACGGATTTACACCAAATTTGCGGCAGGAGCGGGGGCTTGGTCCCGAAAGTGTGCTTTTGCAAATTTGGTGTAAATCCGTCTAGTAGTTTTTTTTAAAATGACCAAAATGTAAAGCAAAAAAATTAGTGATATCTCTGTTCACTCCGCGGACGGACTTCCCGGTTCACTCCGCGGACAGTGCCCTGATTGGCCGAGCGGCTTGCTTGATGTCCACGGACATGCGCCGTGTTCGCTGATTGGACGGCGTGGTGCGTGAAGCGCGTCAGATTTTCTGTGGCGCCTGCCATCTTGCATTCGCGGATGACCGCGGACAGCGTGGTGAAACTTGGATTAAAAATTGTATTTAGTGGTGTGTGTTGGTATGTAAGAGTGTTTGGGGAGGGTGGGGGAGTATGAGATAGGTTCACTGTTCTGTTTTTTTTATATGCTAGACACTTTTGTTGTGTTCGATTTGTCTGCGGACAACACAGCTGTTCTGAAATTTTCTATATAAACTAAATGGTGGGGTGTTCTGAGGACAGAGTATGTGTCCGTTTTGTTCGCAAGCAAGCTAAAATTGAGCTAAGAACACTTGCGGTGTCCTTAAATGTTCGTACATAAACAAAATGGGGGTGTCCTGAGGATGCTGTCCGTATTGTACTCTGGCAAGTTGAATGTGTTCTAAGAACACTCGCGGTGTCCTGAAATGCTCTGATTACTTACCAGTAATCTTCATTACTCCTAGTCCTACTCTTCCTCCTCACAGTACTGACGACCCTCCTCACCCTCCCTGCAGGGAAGGTCCCGTGCTCCGGCTTGGTAATATGAAACTGAGTGATGTGGATGTGGGGGTGGAGTTATAGGAATTTAAAGAAATAGAAGAAAGTCCTGTGTCGGAGGCAGGGGCCTCATGAAGTAAGTACTGGGACGAGGAAGAGTGGACGTGGAGGTAATGTTTGCAATTAAACAAAATGCGGGTGTTCTGAGAATGCTCTTCATATTGTTCATTGTCAGGTTGAAAGTGTTCGAAGAACCCCCCTTATGTCCGTTGACATTACAATTTCCTATGGCCCTTACCCGACTTTTTGTCCACTAAATAAACGATAAATCAGACTGCTGTGCGTCGACATTATGTGATAATCCTATCACTTGCCCCATCGACCTGGCTGACCTGCTTTTGCGACACTAAATCATTTCTCCCGCCCCTATGCCTGACATTATCAAAGCATTCATATTCCCGTCTCTCTCCGTGACGGTACAGGGTGCGTAGCCAAACGAGCCCAGTCGTCTCCAGTCCTACGCGACTTTACACAGAACCCGGAAAACAACACAGATCATCTCACAATACAGCGCGCAACAATTCGAAATATGAAACTGTGATTTAAAAGCAAACAGCAAGATTGTACATTTCGTAAAGTACTTTTATTTGGCATCAAATGTTTAGAGAATATTCAGCGATTTGCATTTGTCTTTGCTGTCGATCCGCAAAAGTTCATTTTGAGTCACGCGCTGTTCCTTTGTGGTACACAGGGTGTTGGTTTATGATAAAAGAAGCACTATGGTCCCACTGATAATTGGAGGCTGTTCCAACAACGAGGCATTAGACCACCGTAATGGTTGGTAAGTTGCTTCTAGCCGCTAGTACCGCGTAAGGCCCAGTCGTCTCCAGTCCTATGCGACTTTACACAGAACCTGGAAAACAACACAGATCATCTCACAACACAGCGTGCCACAATTCGGAATATGAAACTGTGATTTAAAAGCAAACAGCAAGATTGTACATTTCGTAAAGTAATTTTATTTGACAGCAAATGTTTAGAGAATATTCAGCGATTTGCATTTGTCTTTGCTGTCGATCCGCAAAAGTTCATCTTGAGTCACGCGCTGTTCCTTTGCGGTACACAGGGTGTTGGTTTATGATAAAAGAAGCACTATGGTCACACTGATAATCGGACGGCTGTTCCAAAAATGAGGCATTAGACCACCATAATGGTTGGTATGTTGCTTCTAGCCACTAATACCGCGTAAGGGCATATTGGTCCTTGGCGATTGTCCCATAAAATGGTGAGGGTCATGAAGTTGTTTAGAAGTAGCTGCACCTGGCAGTTAAAAAATCTGTCGGCCGGGGTCTGAAAATCGTGGCATTCACAGTACGGAAGGACATACCTGTTTTAAAAAACATAAATTAGTCTCACCAGCCGATCTTCATTAAAAATATTCATTTTATTTATTAGGGTGTGAAACTATTTGCTAGCGAGGACAGTGCAACAGAGTATGTTAACTTATTCCCATTAACCCACCCTCTGTCCTCTGCCTTTTTTAGAGCCCTCTAAGCGACAGGGGACCAATTCGGCGGTGATAGTGCGCAGTAGAAAACACTATGCCACATTGAAGGAACAAGTACAACTTAACCGGGCTTTAACGCCACGCTATTGTTATTATATTCTGGTATAAAATAATCTAAAGGGTTACTTACATTATATTGGCATTTTCCATTGTCTAAGCGTAGTGCAGTCCCAAAATACGATTCTGTCTGTGCCAACGATCTTTCTCATAGTGATATAATATATAAAAGTGCTTTTGTTTCAGAAATTTCATCCTTATCGTGTCTTACGTTTTTGCAACACTCCTTCAAAAGAAGTCTTTTAGCACGATCCCTGTCTGTCAAGGTCAAAAAAGAATAGAACCTTATAGTGCGAGTCGTGGGCCTCTCTGGCAATCGAGCAAACAATGGAAGCAGCTGACCTTCACTGTAAACGACCATAAATTCTTAGTTTGCAACATTCTCTGTGCAGCCATCTCTGAGAAATTGCTTTTTACACTCCATCTTTGTATATTGTTTGCATGCTATTAAAACAACTTTGTTAAAGGGACGTTATGGTTCCAAGTAAAACTGAAAAACCCCTGAAATTCACCAGTTATGGTAAGCTAAGCAACCATTACTCGCGCCACCACTGTGCACTGCTAAGACTAACACCCAGGACATCAAAGATGACATCACAAATGTCATTAATGACATCACTGATGACATCACATGTGTATGTACTTTTCATGAAATATGTGTACAAGGGATTCTTATTATAATGTTGCGAAAAAAGTGTCAAGTATCATTGCAATAAATATCATACCCTAATTAGTGCTTTGAACGATGCATTGATATAAATAGCATTCTATTATGGGGTTCTATTTAGTATACTAAGCTACTAATGCAGAAACATAGCATTGTGTGCAGCGTACAAGATGAAGGTATAATATTCGTAATGTTAATATGTTGAATAATGAAATGATAATTGTTTTCTTAATAGATTTTTGTGTACTGTGAAATATGTAATAAGTAGCTAATAAAACCCATGTATTACATAATTGCATTACTATAGAGAAAACAGAAAGAGACAAGAACACATACCAATATACATATACATAGGGTAAATAGCAGCTTTCAAACAGAGAAATCATCATTTATTTGCTTGAAAATAATGCTGTCTTTAAAGCTTGTGTCTTCCCCTATGTATATGTTTCATATGATGTGACTGGACTCTAAGGGAATTACTATAAGAACCTACTTGATACGTCTACAAATAAAATACAATTTTTAGTTTCTGACTGTTACTGAAGAAAACCATGTGGTCTAGATATGTCAGCAAAAGAAAAAAAAGAGTGAGCCAGAAGAACACTCGCGGTGTCCTGAAATGTTCGTACATAAAGAAAATGGGGGTGTTCTGAGGACGTTGTCCGTATTGTTCCCTGGCAAGTTGCATGTGTTATAAGAACACTTGCGGTGTCCTGAAATGTTCGAAAATAAACAAAATGGGGGTGTTCTGAGGACGTTCACCGTATTGTGTGACTGCTTAGCTGTATGCAATGAGGGAATGGCACAGAGAGTGAAGTGGAAATGGTAGAAGGGCTGTCCAAGAGTTACGCGGTCCGCGGACACCGCGGCTGTCCGTGGACAGGGCGTGCTACATCCGGGGTTTTCCAGCAAATCCAGCACGGAAAGAAGACTGTAGGGATCAGCCAATCAGATGTTGAGGTTGTGGATTTGTGTTGAAAGAGACTGTGTGTAGTGAAGATGGCAGAAGTGGAGAAAGACAGGGTGTTGATGCTCGGAGATATGTTTGTGCATGGTTTACAACAGTATGCTCAATGCAGGCATGTTGCAAAGAATTTTGATGTTAAAGGAGTGGAGGTCGTGTGGAGCACTGTGCCTGATTGCAATGTACAGGGAATTGTACAAGTTTGTGAAGATATGGGCATGATCAACAGTCCCCATGTGGTAGTTTTGCACTATGGTGTTTTCCGTTTTGGCTATGTCAGTGCCCCTACTTTGTTGGCAGATTTGGAACACTTGGTTCAAGCAGTAATGAACATCCTTCCAAATGCCAAAGTAATTTTTTCTGGATTACTACCTAGGGCAATATGGGACAATAGTTCAGTTTTTTGTCCTCAGCAAAACAATGCTAGGTGTGTCATCAACCGAGGCATGTGTGCCTTCATGCTTAGAGCTGGTATGTTCTTCTGTAATAATGAGAATATTGATTCCAGTAATGCTGTTTACTTTACAGAAGATGGCATTTCCTTATCTTTTATGGGAAATGCCATGCTGTTTTGGAATGTAAGGGTTGCTTTGGAGAAGGTTATGTGAAGATTTTAGGAGTAAAGTAAGAAAAAAAGAAGAAAAAAAAATACAAAATAACAGGTGTCTGTCAAGCATCTGCAAAAACCCCCCAACCACAAAGGGGAAATGGGGCACACTATTTAAATTTACATTCACCACGCTCAGATTTTTGATATGTCCGCGGACATGGCGGTAGTCCGCGGACATCGAAATCACTAGCTAGGGGTTCAGTATGTTCTACGTTACATGTATTTAAAGTCAGGGATATTATGGTTAAGTTGTGCTACTAAAAACCTATCAAATTCAGTAAAATAACTTTGTTAAAGGGACGTTATGGTTAAGTTGCGCTACTAAAAACCTATGAAATTTAGTGAAAAAACTTTGTTAAAAGGACGTTATGGTTCAAAGTAAAACCGAAAAAACCCCTGAAATTCGGTAGTTATGGTAAGATAAGCAACCATAACTCGCCACCGTGCACTGCTAACACTAACACCCAGGACATCAAAGATGACATCACAAATGTCATTGATGACATCACTGATGACATCACATGTCTGGCTCTCCCTTTTTTCCCTTTACTGACATATCTAGGCCACATAGTTTTCTTCAGTAACAGTCAGGAAGTAAAAATTGAAAAGGTACTATATTTGTAGACTTAGTGTCAAGTCACATCATATGAAACATATACATAGGGGAAGACACAGGCTTGAAAGAGATCAATCCTTTCTGTGCATGAAGATAATCATTAGGGTTATCAGCACTTTCTCATAGTTGTATTTTTATTACTCTGGCTTCCCTGTATATGCTCATATTTGTATACATTATACTCACTCTCCTTTCCTTTGGGTGCAGTCACATCATGTGATACATATACATATGGTAAGTAGCAGCTTTGAAACAGAGCAATAGTTTCTCTGCATAAAACAATCAGTTAGGTTATGAACTCTTTTTGCTACTACTTCTGCTTTTTTGTTTACTTCACTGTCCCTGTATATACTCATATTTGTATGTGTTGTTGTCTCTTTGTGTTTTGTCTGTAATAATTATATATTAAGTGGGTTTTATTATCTACTTATTACATGTTTCACAGTATGCAAAACTCTAATAAGAAAGCAATTATCATTTCACTATTCAACATGGCAAGATTATGAATATGGCACCTTCATCATGTATGCTGCACACACTGCCTATGTTTCTGCATGAGTAGCTTAGTATACTGGATAGAACTTCATAATAGAATGCTATTTATATCAATGCATTGCTTAATGCACTAATTAGCTCATGATATTTATCCCAATGATCCTTGACAGTTTTTGGTCAGCATTATAAGAATCCCTTGTACAGAGTTTTTATGAAAAGTAAATGCACATGTGATGTCATCAGTGATGTCATCAATGGCATTTGTGATGTCATCTTTGATGTCCTGGGTGTTAGTGTTAGCAGTGCACGGTGGCGCGAGTTATGGTTGCTTATCTTACCATAACTGCCGAATTTCAGGGGTTTTTCTGTTTTACTTTGAACCATAACGTCCCTTTAACAAAGTTTTTTCACTGAATTTCATAGGTTTTTAGTAGCGCAACTTAACCACATTGTCCCTTTAACAAAGTTTTTTTACTGATATATAAATATATATATATAATATATATATATATATATTAATATATATTGCATGGCCACGGTAGTGGCCATGTAGTTATGGTTAAGTTGGTGTTTCCATAGGAAGATGTAACGCTCACCTGATTCTCGCAGAGGCGCCGGTCTTGACTGGGCGACTACCGTATCTTCAAAGGTGATGTGTAGCACCCGGTTGGCTCTTTGGGCTGGACCTCTGTGCACTGTATGCCTGACGTGTAGAGTAAGATGTCTGCAGATAGAAAATATGGGGTTAATGAACTGGGGTTATTGGGGTGTCCCTATCTCTTTCCTCTTCTCCTCTCCTGTAGACCCCCAAAGGTTAACGCTCTCACCTTAGGTAAGTGAATGCCGAGCTCTCCATCTGCCTCAGGGCAGGGTGCTGTAACCAGTTTCTTCACTGGATAGGTAGCGCAGGCCTCTTGACTTCAGAGGACTGCTGTCCGTCGTTTACTGCACGAACGGTAAGTTTCGAGTCATTCAAATGTCTTTAAAGTCTTTAGTAATGATGTCTCTTGTTTTGCAGGGTTCCGGCGATGGCGGATGACGGGCTGAAGTGAGTTGAAGATGGAGCCCGTGTGATGAATAGAAGCGCCTGGAAGCACGTAAGTAAGCGCTTGTTGCCTGCTTCACTATGCGCTCTAACTGTCTTTTTATTTTGCAGGTACGAGTTCGGAGCGGCTGCAGGGTGCCGGAATACCCACTGGATTAGATGTGGAAAGGAGTAATGGCACGTGAGTATTAAAGTTCCCCAATGTCTTTAAACGCACCTTGTTTTGTCTTTCAGATGCGGGATGCAGCGCCGAAGGCCTCCGGAGCATGCGAAGAGTTGGTAAACTTTTGTCTTTCAGAT
Source organism: Ambystoma mexicanum (assembly GCF_040938575.1). Taxonomy (NCBI): domain Eukaryota; kingdom Metazoa; phylum Chordata; class Amphibia; order Caudata; family Ambystomatidae; genus Ambystoma; species Ambystoma mexicanum. The sequence goes on along the minus strand of NC_090933.1, from coordinate 653,466,562 downwards.
GCCGGAATGCTAACCTGTTCTTTCTTGTCTTTATAGGTGTTGCTGAAGACTGGATTCAGGATGGTAAGCCTTTGCCTTTCAGATGCCGGAATGCTAACCTGTTCTTTCTTGTCTTTATAGGTGTTGCTGAAGACTGGATTCAGGATGGTAAGCCTTTTTCCTTAGGCCCAGGACCGGATGCAGAAGACACGATGAGCGTTCTGCTGCAGAGGTTGCAGAATAACGCAAAGCAAGATTCATCCACCGGGTGTGGTTTAAATAGCCTCCTGTAGTGCTTAGGTGTCTCCTTCCACAGCCACGCCCAAGTAAGAAAAGAGTTCCTGGTAAGAAAAGAGTTCCTGCCTTCCAGAAGAGTTCCAGTGTTCTGAATCTAGGGAGTGGCTCCAGCCCCACCCAACAGGAAAAGTAGTTCCAAACAGAAGAGGATCAGAGGCTCAACTGGCAGGCAAGTAAGCAGCATGGTCTGCTGAAGGTAAGTCCACCCAAGCATTATGAGCCCGGCGCTTCCAGCGCTGGGACTGGGCATATTTATGAGCCTGGTGCCACTGGCGCCAGGACTGGGTCCAAAAGGTCCCAATTGGGACTGGTTGGCACTCGGAACCTGGGTTATGGATCTGCTTCCAAGGGGGTTGGGAAAACCCTGACCTTTTGGAAGCAGAGATCATGACAGTACCCCCCCTCAAGGCCCCTCCCAAACCGGGCTTCTCCGGGGGTTTTGGCTTGTCAGGAAATGTTCGGTGAAATCTTTTGATTAGGCGAGGAGCGTGGACATATTCAGCAGGTTCCCAGGATCTCTCTTGGGGGCCGTAGCCTTTCCAGTCAATTAGGTAGAATAGTTTAGATTTGGAGATCTTGGAGTCCAGAATGCTTTTGACTTCAAACTCGAGTTCTCCATCCACTAGGATAGGTTTTGGAGATTTGGTTAGTCGGGTTTGAGGTTGCACGGGTTTTAATAGAGAGACGTGGAAGACCGGATGTATCTTCATGTGCGGGGGCAAGTCCAACTTGACCGCTACTGGGTTTACTATGGTAGTGATGGAATAGGGACCAAGGTATCTTGGGTTGAATGTGCGTGGCCCTTTTAGAGATAGATATTTGGTGGATAACCAGACTTGATCCCCTACTTGATAGTGAGGGGCTTCCTTCCGATGTTGATCTGCTCCTTTCTTGTATTGTTCTTTAGCCCTTTGAAGGTGAGAAACAGCTTCCTTAAAGGCTTGGGTGATTGTAGAATGCAGGTAGTCTACTGCTGGTGTTTCAAGATCTTGGAGGGGATCCAACTCCGAGGTTCGAGGGTGACTGCCGTACAAAAGAAAAAATGGGGTTTTCCCAGTTCCCGAATGGACAGAGTTATTGTAGGCATACTCGGCTATCCAAAGGATATCTTTCCAAGTTTTTTCAGTTTGTTGCAGCATGCAGCGTAAATACTGTTCCAGAGTTTGATTGGTCCTCTCGGTTTGTCCGTCGGTCTGAGGGTGGTGACTGGTCGATAGTCTGACATCAATTTGAGCCGACCGACAGCAACTTCTCCAAAAATGAGAAATAAATTGACTACCTCGATCCGAAATTAGAACCGAAGGAAAACCGTGCAGTCGAACGATGTTTTCGAGAAATTCTCGGGCCAGAGTTGCTGCTGTTGGCAAGCCTTTGAGCGGAATGAAATGCGCCATCTTGGAGAATAAGTCCACGATTACTAGAATCGTATTGTATCCGGAGCATGGAGGTAGATCGGTGATGAAGTCCATAGAAAGCGTATGCCAAGGGCGAGGTGGGATGTCAATAGGGCGTAAGAGGCCTGCTGGTCTTTCCTTTTGACTCTTGTTTTGGGCGCATACTCCACAGGACATTATAAAGTCTCTGATATCTTTTTTCCAAGACGGCCACCAGAAGTAGCGCTTGATCTTTTCTGAGGTCTTGGCTATACCGGGATGACCTTCCATTAAAGAGTCGTGATAACAAGAGATTACTTTTTTCTGTAAATCTGTGCTGGGTAGGTATAATCGTTCTTGGAAATACAATAAGTTGTCCTTTACTGCAAAGTCCTTTCCCTGCAGATGCCAATTCTGTATGTCTGCTGGAGTTACAAGTTGCCTGGCTTTATCCTTAACTTCCTCTATGGATTCTGTGGCGATTACACCCAGAATTCTTTGTTCGGGAATGATTGGTACAGGTTTAGGGTTGACCAAGTGTTCTTCCACTCCCATCCGAGAAAGGGCATCGGCTTTACCGTTCTTTGTACCAGGTCGATAGGTAATTATGAAGTCAAACTCGGCAAAGAATAATGCCCAACGGAGTTGTCTAGAGGATTGGGCTTTTGCGGTCTTCAAATATTGCAGGTTTCGGTGATCCGTAATCACAGTAACGGTGTGTCGGGCCCCCAGCAGATAATGCCGCCAAGCCTTAAAGGCAGACTTGATAGCCAGAAGTTCCTTGTCAGTAATCGTGTAATTGATTTCAGGAGGCGAGAATTTGCGGGGCCAAAATGCCACGGGATGCAACTGATTGGTTACCGGGTCCTTTTGTGATAGAACTGCCCCCATGGCAAGGCTTGAAGCATCAGTTTCCACGATGTAGGGGAGTTCGGGGCGAGGGTGTTTTAAGATTGGTGCAGAGATAAATTTAGTCTTCAAATCCTGGAAAGCTTGTTCCGCCTCGGTAGACCATTCAAAACGTTTGTTTTTCTTTAACAAGGCAGTGATGGGCTGGACTATTCGAGAGAATTCGGGGATAAACCTGCGGTAAAAGTTAGCGAAGCCTAACATGCTTTGCACACCTTTTACGGAGGATGGTGATGGCCATTTGAGAACTGCATCGACCTTCTTTGAATCCATACGCACTCCGCCAGGTGATAATATGAATCCCAAGAATTCAACTTCAGTCACGTTGAAAACACATTTTTCCAACTTAGCGAAAAGTTTGTGTTGACGCAATCTTTCGAGGACCATTTTCACGTGTTTCCGATGTTCAGATGCCAATGAAGAATAAACGAGGATGTCGTCAATGTAAACAACAACACATACATCTATGAGCTCTCTGAGGACATCGTTCATAAAATATTGAAAGGCGTCCGGGGCATTGCAAAGTCCGAAGGGCATGACCTGATATTCAAATAGCCCATACTTGGTGCGGAAGGCCGTCTTCCATTCATCGCCCTCTTTTACTCGTACCAAGTGGTAAGCTCCTCTAAGATCCAGCTTTGTATATATGCATGCTTTTCTGACTTGGTCCAGGAGTTCAGGGATCAAAGGTAACGGATATCTATTCTTAACGGTGATCTGGTTCAGGGAGCGATAATCGATACAAGTTCTAAGGTCTCGTTCCTTTTTTGGAACGAAGAACAAAGCTGAAGAAGCAGGGGACTTGGAAGGACGAATAAACCCATTTGCCAGGTATTGATCCAGGTATTGTCGAAGGTGAAGGTTCTCAGGCTCGGTGAGGGCATAAATTCTACTACAAGGAGGAGTAGATCCAGGTATCAGGTCTATCTGGCAGTCATAAGACCTATGAGGAGGTAGAGAGTTAGCCTGATCCTTCCGGAAAACATCTTGGTATTCTAGGTATTCGGGAGGTAACTGGGGAGTCTCTGAAGAAATTGCGGCCAGTGCAACACCAGGTGGAGGGTGACAAGTAGAGACACATTCTGGAAACTGGACCGTTCTTGCTCGCCAATCGATCAGAGGATTGTGTTTCTCTAACCAAGGTATTCCTAGAATAATCTGAAACTGAGGGGCCTTGATCACATCGAACACGATCTTCTCATGGTGTCCATCTTGGCTTACTAGCGTCACCTCTTGAGTGGTATGCGTTACTGGCCCGGAGGCTATCTCCGTACCATCCACCGTAGTAATGACGTCCTTTACAGCCTTGGGACAAAGAGTTAGATTCATCTTCAAAACCATTTCATGATCCACATAATTGCCGATGGCACCGCTGTCGACGTAAGCTTCAATTGCATGTAATCGATCCGGATTATCAGGGCTAATGAGGACCATAGGTATCACGAAATGCGAGGTCACGGAACTGGTTTTCACGCTCGGCAAGAGGACCTCTATTCTTGTCGGGCGAGGTTGTTTCCCTGCTCAGAGTTTGTAACTTTGGTAACTGCAGCTCCTACTGCCTTCTTGGCAGGTTTCACCTGACAGTCTCGAAGAAAGTGCCCTGAGTTTCCGCAATATAGGCATAATTGCAACTGTTTCCTCCTTTCCCGCTCCCTTTGTGTTAGAGGACCTTTCAGACCCCCTATTTGCATGGGTTCCCCGGAGTCTACTCCTTTGGAAGGAGTTGGCGGTTTGGAAAATACTCGAGCATCAAACTTGGAACGATCGGCCTTCCTGTTCTGCAGCCTGTGATCTATTTGAACGACCAAGTCTATATAATCCGAACAGTCTTGTGGGGGATTCACTACTTGGGCTAAAACGTCTTTGAGCTCTCCACGTAGACCTCTATAAAACAGCGTAATCCTTTTGTCCTCAGGCCATTGAGTTTCCACTATTAGTCTATTGAAAGATGCAATATAAGCCAAAAGGTCTTGATTACCCTGTCGCAACGAAAGAAGCTCATTGTCCAAGGCCTGCCCCTGTGAATGTCTTGCGAACAGTTTTTTCATACTAAGCTGAAAGGCTTGAAAATCATGGAGAACCGGATCATCTTGATTAACTAGAGGGATCGACCAGTCTGCCGCATTGCCACTAAGGTACGAAAGTACAAAAGCTACTTTTGCTTGATCAGTTGGAAAGGCTGCTGGCCGGCATAAGAAGTGCAACCGGCACTGATTGATAAATACTGCAAACCTCTTTGGGTCACCAGAAAATCGTTCGGGCGGAGCCAGAGGTACATTCCCAGGTAGGTTGATCTGCACTGGATTCATAGAGGATGTTGAAGGAAGATTTGCCCCTGATGCGGGTAACGGGGTCTGTCCGGCTTGTGACTGTAGCACTTGTCTAGCAAGATTGTCTGTTCTCTCCTTGGAAATAATTAGTTCCCTTCTTAGAGCATTCGTTTCCTGACGAGCTGCATGCACTTCTGCCCTTAGTTCCCCAAGTAACCGGGCTAGGGGGTCAGTATCCGAGGTTTCCATAGCGCCTGGGCGAGAGTTTTGCGGTAGGCTTTGCGTTCTGTAACGCTCACCTGATTCTCGCAGAGGCGCCGGTCTTGACTGGGCGACTACCGTATCTTCAAAGGTGATGTGTAGCACCCGGTTGGCTCTTTGGGCTGGACCTCTGTGCACTGTATGCCTGACGTGTAGAGTAAGATGTCTGCAGATAGAAAATATGGGGTTAATGAACTGGGGTTATTGGGGTGTCCCTATCTCTTTCCTCTTCTCCTCTCCTGTAGACCCCCAAAGGTTAACGCTCTCACCTTAGGTAAGTGAATGCCGAGCTCTCCATCTGCCTCAGGGCAGGGTGCTGTAACCAGTTTCTTCACTGGATAGGTAGCGCAGGCCTCTTGACTTCAGAGGACTGCTGTCCGTCGTTTACTGCACGAACGGTAAGTTTCGAGTCATTCAAATGTCTTTAAAGTCTTTAGTAATGATGTCTCTTGTTTTGCAGGGTTCCGGCGATGGCGGATGACGGGCTGAAGTGAGTTGAAGATGGAGCCCGTGTGATGAATAGAAGCGCCTGGAAGCACGTAAGTAAGCGCTTGTTGCCTGCTTCACTATGCGCTCTAACTGTCTTTTTATTTTGCAGGTACGAGTTCGGAGCGGCTGCAGGGTGCCGGAATACCCACTGGATTAGATGTGGAAAGGAGTAATGGCACGTGAGTATTAAAGTTCCCCAATGTCTTTAAACGCACCTTGTTTTGTCTTTCAGATGCGGGATGCAGCGCCGAAGGCCTCCGGAGCGTGCGAAGAGTTGGTAAACTTTTGTCTTTCAGATGCCGGAATGCTAACCTGTTCTTTCTTGTCTTTATAGGTGTTGCTGAAGACTGGATTCAGGATGGTAAGCCTTTGCCTTTCAGATGCCGGAATGCTAACCTGTTCTTTCTTGTCTTTATAGGTGTTGCTGAAGACTGGATTCAGGATGGTAAGCCTTTTTCCTTAGGCCCAGGACCGGATGCAGAAGACACGATGAGCGTTCTGCTGCAGAGGTTGCAGAATAACGCAAAGCAAGATTCATCCACCGGGTGTGGTTTAAATAGCCTCCTGTAGTGCTTAGGTGTCTCCTTCCACAGCCACGCCCAAGTAAGAAAAGAGTTCCTGGTAAGAAAAGAGTTCCTGCCTTCCAGAAGAGTTCCAGTGTTCTGAATCTAGGGAGTGGCTCCAGCCCCACCCAACAGGAAAAGTAGTTCCAAACAGAAGAGGATCAGAGGCTCAACTGGCAGGCAAGTAAGCAGCATGGTCTGCTGAAGGTAAGTCCACCCAAGCATTATGAGCCCGGCGCTTCCAGCGCTGGGACTGGGCATATTTATGAGCCTGGTGCCACTGGCGCCAGGACTGGGTCCAAAAGGTCCCAATTGGGACTGGTTGGCACTCGGAACCTGGGTTATGGATCTGCTTCCAAGGGGGTTGGGAAAACCCTGACCTTTTGGAAGCAGAGATCATGACAGAAGAGTACTTTTTGGGTATCTTATAACTTCGCTCCCCCTGGACGAATCCTCACCAAACTTTGCAAAAAAAAGTATATGGCCCACTCTGAATTTTGCAAAGTTTGGTGAGGTTTGGTCCAGGGGGGACAAAGTAATAGGGTGGGTCCCAACATTTTTTTCCCATAGACTGAATGGGAAAAAAACTTTGCTCGCGCCTACATCTCAAACCGATGGACAGATTTTCACCAAATTTGGACCCGGAGCAGCGGCTTGGTCCCGAAAGCGTGCTTTTGCAAATTTGGTGAACATCCGTCCAGTAGTATTGTTTTTAAATGACCAAAAAGTATTTCTGAAAAAATTAGTGATATCTCTGTTCGCTTTGCTGACACACTTCCCTGTTCGCTCCACGGACAGGACGGGGATTGGGCAAGCGGCTTGCGTGATGTCCTCGGACATCTGACGTGCTTTTCTATTGGCTGCCATGGAGCGTGCAGTGCGTCTATTTTCAGAGAAGCCTGCCATCTTTGTTTATCGCATCAGAGACTTTGTTAATAGGCAGTAATGTTTCAAGGCGGTGAAGCACAGGCCCTCGTGTATCTCTCCTCTTCCCCCCAACCCCCGCTCATGGCCTGTGTCTCCCCTGTTCCCCCCACCCCTTGCTGATGCTCCATGTGTTCCTCCCATTCCCCCCACCCCCGCTCATGCCCTGTGTCTCCCTCCTTTTCCCCCACCCCACGCTCATGCTCCGTTTCTACTTCCCTTTCCACCGCTCATGTCCCGTGTCTCCCTCCTTCCCCCTCACCCCCCGCTCATGCCCCGTGTCTCTCTCCCCTTACCCCCACCCCCCTCTCATGCCCTGTGTGTCTCTCCCCTTCCCCCCACCCCCCGCTCATGGCCCGTGTCTCTCTCGTGTTCCCCCCCAGACCCCGCTCATGCCCCGTGTCTCCCTTGTTACCCCCCACCCCCCGCTCATGCCCCATGTCTCCCTTGTGTTACCACCCACCCCCCGCTCATGCCCCGTGTCTCCCTTGTGTTAACCCCCACCCCCTGCTCATGCCCCGTGTTTCCCTTGTGTTACCCCCCACCCCCACTCATGCCCCGTGTCTCCCTTGTGTTACCCCCCACCCCCACTCATGCCCCATGTCTCCCTCGTGTTACTCCCCCACCCCCCGCTCATGCCCCGTGTCTCCCTTGTGTTACCCCCGCCCCCCGCTCATGCCCTGTGTCTCCCTTGTGTTACCCCCCACCCCACCACTCATGCCCCGTGTTACCCCACCCCCTCGCTCATGCCCCATGTCTCCCCTGTTCCACCCCACCCCCCCTCTCATGCCCCGTGTCTCCCTCATATACCCCCCACCCCCCGTTCATTCCCCATGTGTCTCCTGTTGCCCCCACCCTCTGCTCATGTCCCGTGTCTCCCTCGTGTTCCCCCCACCCCGCTCATGCCCTGTGTTTCCCTCGTGTTACCCCCACCCCTGCTCATGCCCCGTATTACCCCCCCTAGCCCCCCTCATGCCCTGTGTCTCCCTCCTTCACCCCCACCCCCACTCATGCCCCGTGTCCCCCTCCTACCCCCCACCCCCGCTCATGCCCCGTGTCCCCCTCCTTTTCCCCCACCCCCCTGCTCATGCGCCGTGTCTCCCCTGTTCCCCCCTGCCCTGCTCATGCCCCGTGTCTCCCTCCTTTCCCCCCCACCCCCGCTCATGCCCCGTGTCCTTCTCCTGTTCCCCCCATCCCCCGCTCATGCCCTGTGTTTCCCTTGTGTTATCCCCCACCCCCACTCATGCCCGTGTCTCCCTTGTGTTACCCCCACCCGCCGCTCATGCCCCGTGTCTCCCTTGTGTTATGCCCCACCCCCCGCTCATGCCCCGTGTCTCCCCTGTTCCCTCACCCCCCGCTCATGCCCCGTGTCTCCCCTGTTCCCCCACCCTGCTCATGCCCCGTGTCTCCCTCCCTTCCCCCACCCCTGCTCATGCCCCGTGTCTCCCTCCTTCCCCCCCACCCCCGCTCATACCCCGTGTCTCTCTCCACTTCCCCCACTCCCCACTCATGCCCCGTGTGTCTCTCCCCTTCCCCCCACTCCCCGCTCATGCCCCATGTCTATCCCCTTGCCCCACCCCTCGCTCATGCCCCGTGTATCTCTCCCCTTCCCCCACCCCCTGCTCATGCCCCGTGTCTCTCTCCCCTTCCCCCGCTCATGCCTGTGTCTCCCCTGTTCTCCCCCACCCTCCGCTCATGCCCCGTGTCTCCCTCGTGTTCCCCCCACACCTCCTGCTCATGCCCCGTGTCTGCCCTGTTCCCCCCACCCCCCTACTCATGCCACATGTGGGGGGAACAGGGAGACAAGGGGCATGAGCGGGGCATGAGGGGGAAAAGGAGAGAGACACGGGGCATGAGCGGGGGGTGGGGTAGAACAGGGGAGACACGGGCATTGAACGGGGGGTGGCGGGAACAGGGGAGACAAAGGGCATGAGCGGGGGGTGGGGGAAACAGGAGAGAGACACAGGGCATGAGCGGGTGTGGGGGGAAAGGAGGGAGACACAGGGCATGAGCGGGGGGTGGGGGGAAGGAGGGAGACACAGGGCATGAGCGGGGGGTGGGGGAACACGGGAGACATGGGTCATGAGTGGGGGGAGAGGGAACAGTGGAGACACGGGGCATGGGTGGGGGGTAACACAGGAGACACGGGGCAGGAGCGGGGGGTGAGGGGTACCACAAGTAACACAAGGGAGACACGGGCATGAGCAGGGGTGGGGGTAACACAAAGGAGACACAGGGCATGCGCGGGGGTGGGGGGTAACAGGGGAGACACAGAGCATGAGCAGTGGGCGGTGGGTAACACAAGGGAGACATGAGGCGTGGGGTGGGGGTAACACAAGGGAAACACAGGGCATGAGCGGGGGTAACACAAGGGAGACACGGGGCATGAGCGGGGGGTGAGGGGGAACAGGGCGTGAGCGGGGGGTGGGGAAACAGGAGAAGGACAGGGGGCATGAGCGGAGGGTGGGGGCAACAGGGGAGACACGGGGAATGAGCAGGGGTGGGGGAAAGGAAGGAGACACGGGGCATGAGCAGGGGGTGGGGTGGAATAGGGGAGACAAGGGGCATGAGCGAGGGGTGGGGAGAACAGGGAAAACACGGGCATGAGCAGGGGGTGAGGGGAACAGGGGAGACACACAGAGCATGAGCGGAGGGTGGGGGAGAAAAGGAGGGAGACATGGGGCATGAGCAGGGGGTGGGGTGGAACAGGGGAGACAGGGCATGAGCAGGGGGTGGGGGGACCAGGCAAAACACGGGGCATGATCAGGGGGTGGGGGGAACGGGAGGGAGATACAGGGCATGAGTGGGGGGTGGGGGGGAACAGCGCAGACACGGGGCATGAGAGGGGGGTGGGGGGAAAAGGATGGAGACATGGGGCATGAGCAGGCGGTGAGGGGGAAAGGAGGGAGACACGGGGCATGAGCGGGGGTGGGTGAACAGGGGAGACACGGGGCATGAGCAGGGGTGTGGGGGCAACAGGGGAGACACAGGGCATGAGCGGGGGGTGGGGGGTAACACAGGAGACACGGGGCATGAGCGGGGGTGGGGGGTTAAACCAGGGAGACACAGGGCATGAGCAGGGGGTGGGGGTAACACAAGGGAGACACACGGGCATGAGCAGGGGTGGGGGGTAACACAAAGGAGACACAGGGCATGAGAGGGGGGTGGGGGGTAACAGGGGAGACACAGGGCATGAGCGGCGGGTGGGGGGTAACACAAGGGAGACACGGGGCATGAGCGGGGGTTGGCGGGTAACACAAGGGAGACATGGGGCATGAGCGCGGTGGATGGGGGTAACACAAGAGAGACACAGGACATGAGTGCGGGGGGTGGGGGGGGAAAAGGGCACACACTGGGCATGAGCGGAGGGTGAGGGAACAGGGCACACACGGTGCATGAGCGAGGGTGGGGGTTAACAGGGGAGACACAGGGCATGAGCGGGGGGTGTGGGGGAACAGGGCACACACGGGGCATGAGCAGGGGGTGGGGGGAAAGGAGGGAGACAAGGGGCATGAGCGGGGGGTGGGGGGAACAGGGGAGACACGGGGCATGAGCGGGGGTGGGGGAAAGGAGGGGGACACGGGGCATGAGCAGGGGGTGGGGGGAAAGGAGGGGGAAACGGGGCATGAGCAGGGGTGGGGGGAACACGGGAGACATGTGGCATTAGCCGGGGGGTGGGGGAACAGGCAAAACACGGGGCACGAGCAGGGGGTGGGGGGAACGGGAGGGAGACACGGGGCATGAGTCGGGGGTGGGGGGAACCGGGCAGACACGGGGCATGAGTGGGGGGGTGGGGGGAAAGGATGGAGACACAGGGATGCCCCGTGTCTCCCCTGTTTTCCCCACCCCCGCTCATGTCCCGTGTCTCCCTCGTGTACCCCCCACCCTCCACTCATGCCCCGTGTCTCCCTTGTGTTACCTCCCACCCCCTACTCATGCCCCGTGTCTCCCTTGTGTTACCCCCCCACCCCCTGCTCATGCCCTGTGTCTCCCCTGTTACCCCCCACCCCCTGCTCATGCCCTGTGTCCCCTGTTAGCCCCAATCCCCCACTCATGCCCCGTGTCTCCCTTGTTTTACCCCCACCCCCCGCTCATGCCCCGTGTCTCCCTTGTGTTACCTCCCACCCCCTACTCATGCCCCGTGTCTCCCTTGTGTTACCCCCCCACCCCCCGCTCATGCCCTGTGTCTCCCCTGTTACCCCCCACCCCCTGCTCATGACCTGTGTCTCCTTTGTGTTACCCCCCACCCCCGCTCATGCCCGTGTCTCCCTTGTGTTCCCCCCACCCCCGCTCATGCCCTGTTCCCCCCCACCGCCCACTCCTGCCCTGTCTGCCCTATTCCCCCCCACCCCCCGCTCATGCCCTGTCTCCCCTGTTAGCCCCAACCCCCCACTCATGCCCCGTGTCTCCCTTGTGTTACCCCCACCCCCCGCTCATGCCCCGTGTCTCCCTTGTGTTACCCCCCACCTCATGCTCATGCCCTGGGTCTCCCTTGTGTTACCCCCCCACCCCCCGCTCATGCCCTGTGTCTCCCCTGTTACCCCCCACCCCCCGCTCATGCCCTGTGTCTCCTTTGTGTTACCCCCCACCCCCGCTCATGCCTGTGTCTCCCTTGTGTTACCCCCCACCCCCCACTCATGCCCCATGTCCCCCCGCTCATGCCCCATGTCCCCTCCTTGCCCAATGTGTGCCCTGTTCCCCCCAATCCCCGCTCATGCCCCGTGTCTCCCTTGTGTTACACCCCACCCCCCGCTCATGCCCCGTGTCTCCCCTGTTCCACCCCACCCCCCGCTCATGCGCAGTGTCTCCGTTGTGTTACCCCCCACCCCCGGCTCATGCCCCATGTCTCCCTTGTGTTACCCCCACTGCCCGCTCATGCCCCGTGTCTCCCCTGTTGCCCCCACACCCCGCTCATGCCCTGTGTCTCCCCTGTTCCCCCCACCCCCCTGCTCATGCCCTGTGTCTCCCCTGTTCCCCCTCCCGCTCAAGCCCTGTGTCTCCCCTGTTCCCCCACCCCCACTCATGCCCTGTGTCTCCCTCCTTTCCCCCCAACCCCCGCTCATGCCCCGTGTCTCAGACCTTTTTCCCCCACCCCTCTCTCATGCCCTGTGTCTGCGCTGTGTCCCCCCACCCCCTGCTCATGCCCCGTGTTTTGCCTTTTCCCCCACCCCCTGCTCATGCCCCATGTTTTGCTTGTTCCCGCCACCCCCTGCTCATGCCCCGTGTCTCCCCTGTTCCACCCCACCCCCCGCTCATTCCCCGTGTCTCTCTCCTTTTCCCCCCCACCCTCCGCTCATGCTCCATGCCTCCCCTGTTCCCCCCACCCCCTGCTCATGCCCCGTGTTTTCCCTGTTCTCCCCACACCTTGCTCATGCCCCATGTCTCCCCTGTTTCCCCCACCCCTGCTCATGCCCCCTGTCTCCCTCCTTTCCCCCCACCCCTGCTCATGCCCCGTGTCTCCCCTGTTGCCCCCACCTTCCGCTCATGCCCCGTGTCTTCCCTGTTGCCCCCACCCCCCTGCTCATGCCCCGTGTCTCCCTCATGTTCCCCCCACTCCCGCTCATGCCCCGTGTTTTCCCTGTTCCGCCATCCCTGCTCATGCCCCGTGTCTCCCCTGTTCCACTCCCCACTCATTCCCCGTGTCCCCCTCCTTTCCTCGCACCCCTGCTCATGCCCCGTGTCTCCTCTGTTGCCCCCACCCCCGCTCATGCCCCGTGTCTCCCCTGTTCCCCCCCCACCCCCTGCTCATGCCCCGTGTCTCTCTCGTGGTCCCCCCACCCCCGCTCATGCCCCGTGTTTCCTTCCTTTTGCCCCCTGCTCATGCCCCGTGTCTCTCTCGTGGTCCCCCCACCCCTGCTCATGCCCCGTGTCTACCTCCATTCCCCCCCACCCCCTGCTCATGCCCCGTGTGCCCTGTTCCCCCCACCCCTCGCTCATGCCCACGTGTCTCCCCAGTTCCCGCCCTGTTGTGTTCCCTTTATACACCCCGCGTTCCCTTTCCGTGGTGGCCATCTTGGTAAAAGATTTTCCTTCCTACATCAGTACGCCGCAGGCGTCCCGGTGTAGGAAGGAAAATCTTTTTTTTTTTACCACCAGGGGTTCCCACTTTGAGAACCTAAGATGCTAGTGGTCTTCATCTATTGAAAAGGATGTTATGGTGACATTGCACTAATAAAAACCTATGAAATTCAATTAAAAAACTTTGTTAAAGGGACGTTATGGTTCGAAGTAAAACCTAAAAACCCTTGAAATTCGCCAGTTATGGTAAGCTAAGCAACCATAACTTGCGCCACCACCGTGCACTGCTAAGACTAACACCCACAACATCAAAGATGACATCACAAATGTCATTGATCATATTTTCCTACCACTTATCTCCCTTTGAATGTTAACGTTGCAGTGAAATAACCTAGCAGTTCATTTGTGTCCATATTACACATTGTGGACTTATGTCAGGTGGTGGTAAATCTTCCTCCTTTCCCCCTTATACTCTCTCCCACACCTCCTTGAATACCAAGGAGATGTTGACCCCTTAATCTGCCATCATGTTTACCTCTTTTGTATTCACTGCTACCTCTGCTATGTGAACTTCATCATCACTCTCATCATCTCCCCCTACTACGTTCAGGGGCGCCGAGTACGCGGGTGCTCCGGGGCACGGGCATCCGCCGGCAGAATGAAGTTGGGGCTGAGCCCCCCCCCGGGCCATAGAGAAGAGACGCAGTACAGGTGGCCCTTTGTTCAATCCATACTGTGTCTCTCTCTGGCCCGGGTAAAAGCCAGGAAAAAAACAATTTGTAGAAATCGAGGGACAGATGCAAAGCAAGAGGCTCTTGTCTGCACATGTCCCTCAATGTCTAAAAATCGTTTTGGGTTGGGTATACCTCTACTTCTGTGCACCGCTGAGGTATATCCAACCCAAAACGATTTTTTTGGAAATGGCACAGATGTATTTGTATTTGTACATCTGTGTACCCCTCTTGCATTGCATCTGTGCCTCCATGCGTTTTGGGTTGGGTATACTTCTAAATCTGTGCGCCATAGGGTGCATAGATGTAGAGGTACACCCAACCCAAAAGATTTTTTGAAACTGAGGGACAGAGTTTCTAAAAATCGTTTTGGGTTGGGTGTACTTCTACATCTAACCCAAAACGATTTTTAGGAATGGAGGCACAGATGCAAAGCAAGAGGCTCTTGCTTTGTAATTGTACCTCAATTTCTAAAAATCGTGGTGAAATAAAAAAGGTCTTAACCAAGTGTGCCTTCAATTGGTATGTCCTTTCATCTGCTTCTTGCACTGAATTCCTGTTAAAAACAAACATTTGTACTGCCTTCTAGGAACAGATAGCATGCATACATTTTGGTGAATAGAGTTTCATTTTAGGATGTAAAAGAGCTAATGAGGCCACATGGGATGACACAAAAATGAGGATTTCTTTTTAAATATTATGATTCAAATGAGGGGAATGTGAGAGTGCAAAAGGAAGTGAGTATTGGGACATGTGGGCATAGTAAATAACACAAATGCGGAGCATGTTATACTGAAAATATTGGGCATAGAGATCGAATCCTGGGCATATGGTATGCAAGTGAAGGATATGGTGTGAAATAGAGGTGTATTGCGATGTACATGATAGAGGAGGGGCCAGTAATGGTGAAACCTAGTATTATATTGGCAAAACTCCTTTCAGTTAGGGTTTTGAGAATGGTCGTCTTACTAGTTGTGATAAATGTATTATTGAACAAGGTGTATTCTGTTTTATCAAGCGTGGAATATGATGTCTGATTATTGATACACTTTTATGATCCTGAATATATAGAGTGCAATTGTAGCTGGGTTTATGCATAAGTAGTAAGCATGTGTGGGTTGACTGCAGGAGAAGCAAAGCTTGACAAATCCATGTTTTTTTTCTTTTGTGTAGGCACTGGAGAGGCATTTGCCAGGCCCTCTGGTACTTGATCTACTTGCCAGCTGTCTCCAAATTATGACCAAGTAGCAGAGTTCCATCATTGGCTGTGTTGTCAGGAAATGCTCAGGTACTCCAATACTGCAGGCATTTCTATTCTATTCCATTACATCTCACTGATAGTCCAGCTACCATTATCATCACTCTATGATACTATGAAGCAGTCCCATGCTGCCCACTCCTTGTGTTGCGGAGGGGATCCTGCCGACACTACTCCAGGACCTCCATCATGAAGTGGGTGGTAGGACCCAAGCCCTTGAGGTACCCTCATACATGCACCAGGGTCCTGACAGGGGACTTCAGTACAGGCCATACCAGTTTTTGGAGACACCTTAAGAAATGGGTGTTTCCCGAGTGAACAACCCTCTTGATAGCTTTATTAGAGTCTACAGATGCCCACACTGCCCTTAGGAGTAGTCAATGTTTTAAATCTCCATCAGTATGACTTTAGTGGACAGCACTAGGTGACCTCTGGTGTATCCAAGCACTCTATGAACATTAGATCAACCAAAAGAACCCTTTAACTATGAGTTTATTTGGTCATCAAAATTCGCACTTCCCAATAGATATTATCTAATGGTAATTTGCTAGTGCTAAGTAAGAAATGGTGTGTGGGTATGTGTGTGGGCGAGAGGCTTTTTATGCCTGGCTAGTAACTTGCAACTTGAAGTTCTTTCCCCTGGTTTATTAATACAATAATCTTCATCTCGGTGAGCGAAAGACATTTTTTACCTTATGAAAAAATGGAGATAGTAAATATACATTAGTTTTCAGGTCCACTCCTTCCCATAGAAAAACCTTTATGCACACAACTATCTATAGGTGGTGCATTGTTCCGTTAAGATATCTTGCTTATTTTCCTCTGGGACCAATACCCTTACCTAACTTCATTAGAGAGCTTTGAGATGATATTGTATTGTATTGTATTTTGCTTTATAAAGCCTGAAACCAAGGCTTGAAGACATTGGGGTACTTAGGAGCAGGACTGCCGAAGATCCCCTAACTGAGAGATTTAAACATTAAGGAATGTCTTTAAGGCCTTAGAAAAATGGAGGTGGTGAGACAGCTCTCGAAGTTGAGGTGGGAGAGCATACCACATCTTCACAGTCAAAACAGGATGGCATGGTTGGTCGTATTGAAAGCCATGGAGAGGTCAAGTAAAATGAAAACTCTGACCGCACCGTGGTACTGGAGCATGGCCATGACATCAAGAACAGAAATCATCACAGATTCCATTCATCTAAGAAGTCTAAAGCATGCCTTGAGATTTTGACTCAAGGGAACATGAAAGTTGAGGGGCAACAATGGATTCCATAAGCTTAATCAATTATTAAACAAGCACTCGAAATAGGGTACTGTTTAAAAAAAAATCAGCTAATTTTTCGAGTCCCAAAAGCATTACACTTACATGCAGTGTACCCCAACTGGCAATGCCAGAGCTGCCTGTCGAGGGATGTTGGAACTATTTTACTTGTTTTCTCTTGAATTGGGAACTTCTTTTTGATGTTGGTGGTTGTACGCCACCCTGCAGCTGTACCTTCTGTTTAGAAAACATCTCAATCTCCCATCCTAGTTGTGTTGCTCTGCCTTTTGAGGGCTACTACAACCTGGTTATTATAGATGGGTATATTAGGGGCAGTGATGGCTTACTGGAATGCAACTGGAAGGCTTAAACCTCCTTCTTACTCGAATTTAGTATATGCAGTACATGCTAGCCAATGAATCCACCAACCCCCCCCCCACTTGCACCAAGTTGGCAACTATGTGCAAATGTGGTCATAACTGCCGGTGATGTCACTTCCTATATATGGGCATCCCCCAGGAAATTCATAAATTGGCTCCCCTGACTACGTTCACAAGGCACACATCAACTCTGCTTATTCCATCACTTTCCTCAGACTCTTCCTCTACAGTGGCAGGCTCAGTGACTACACCTACGGTTTTGCAATATGTGTTGAAATGGTAGCAATAGTTTGCAAAATGCCCCCAATGATTTCACTTCTTACACATGACTTTCCTACTGGGACAATTGGGTACAACTGCCAGATGCATCTTGCTCCCACACCAACAGCATGCATTTTCCCCTGTCATTACTTCCCCTCTTTTACTACCCCTTCCCTCATATTGTCTCTCCTTTCTTTTGTTTGCCGTCCTCTGCATTTGGCTCGATCTCCTGTGTGAACCTGCCTCACCTCCTTGACCACGTCTTTCTCATATGCTTTCCCTTTGATGAGCAGCACTAAGCAGTTCATTGAATACTACATGCACTTGGAAATTGTGATGACTTCCTCCAACCGGGGGTCATCCTTGAATCATAGTTTTTCCCTTATCGTATCATGGCTATATCTGACCATGAATTGGTCCCTGATATATTCATCAAATGTGTCACCAGATTTGCATGATCCAGCAACTCCCTCAGTGTGGTAATGTAGTACTCCACAGTCTCACTAACATCCTGTTCTCTCATGGCAAAATTATATTTCTCCAATATAGTGCTCACTTTTGGGTTAACGTGTTTGTACAACTTAGGCAGCATGCTCTCCAACACATTGAGAGCTTCACCAAGACCTTCTTCATTCTCTAACTCTGGTGCAGTTTCATGGATGCGCTGCCCCTCACAACCCAAACAGTGCATCAACAGAGAGACGTTCCCATCTATACTCAATCCTCCCACAGATGCGCCCCTGAGTTCAGTAAACCTTTCTCCCATGGGCCCCACTTCACCATGAACAACAGCAGGTTCTGGGATATTTTGCATTTTCTCAACAGTATATATGTTCCTTTATCTGCAAACACTTTAGCTTTTTATATTTGTACCCCTTACTTGTGACTACTTGTACTTGCATGTTAGGTGCTTTGCTTGCCACGGCCATGCTCCCATCTACAGAGAGAGCAAGACTTCACAGATTCTTAAACATTTTACTGGCCCATACCATATTTTATACTTATAGCACAGCTAATGTCTTAATGGTATGTGCTGATTCTCGCACTTGCTGTAGTGCATTGTCAGGTATTTAGGTGGCATACGCTCTACCTCGTTCACTGCTGCATGCTTTTGCACCAGTAAACTGCCTTTGCAGCAAGGTGCTTTCCTCTCTCTCTGCCACTGTGAACCCACAGAGAGAGTATTGCAATAATCTACATAGTTTTAGGATAAGCTGAGGCTTTTGGGATATACTGAGTCTCGCTCAAATGGGCTTCATGCCTGATGGGGCTTTCCAGATGGGAAATGAACAATGCAACGGCCGTTAGTACCATTGATTCTTGGCACTCACAAAGGAGGGTGATAGCCACAGGGACTCCTTGGGGTTTTTAGACATCATCAGCAATATTTGAGCCACAGATCAAATGGACAATCAAGTATGTTGACACAAATCCTTTATTAGGTATCTAGTCTAAGCCCCTGCTCCATGCCACAATTCTCTAGTTCTCCAACTGACAAGATGGAACCCCCACTCCAACATTCCCTTCTTAACATTACCCTTGTTTCCATGGAGGTGGACCACATACTGATTCAGATAACCACAACAAAACCAAGAACATGTATTGGTCCAGAATGCTAACTGGATCCAAAATAAACAGAAGTGTAAGCTTTAATGTATTTCACCTGTCATCAGAAGAAGCAGATAACTTTTCAAAAACATTACCAAATTTCACGCAGCACTTTTTTCTCCTTGAAGACGTCCTTGGATACTTTGCTTGCTGACAGAGATTTCATTGAAAACTATGATGCCGAAAAAAAGCATGCATCTGAAGGGTATATGCAAGACTGTATTCCAATCCTAAAACATGAAATGTCTTATTTGAAATTTGATAAAGAGACAAAATGGTCAAATATATGACAGTCCATTGTGGCCATTATTAAGGTTGATTGATTGATTGATTGATTGTTTATTTGTATAGCACCTATGCACAATGTGCTTCAAAGCACTTCGAGGAGGGAGGGAACATGGGAAAATACAGTTACATTCTTACAGGTCCTTGAAACAAATCAGAATGTGAGAATAACTATCAAATCATAACAGATAGTTCAAGTGCGTAGAACAATAAGGGAGAGGAGAGGAAAAAGGATAACAGTACTAGCAGTAACATAACTATGCTTGACGACAATTGTTGCAGTGCAAGAGTGGCAAGAGGAGAGGGAGGAGGGGAGGCGTGGGGAGAGGAGAAGGGGAGAGGAGAGGTACAAACAAATTAACTATCTTAAAGGGTCAGCGACTGATCAAGGTAGTGCTGGGGAGGGAGAGGGAGGAGAAAGACAAGGAGGCAAAAAAGTGGGGACAGACAAGCTCATAACAGAGGTCAAGGGACGATGATAAGAGTAAGTGCTTAGATAAAAGAAAGGTGAGAGAGGGGAAGGGGAGGGCAAGATAGCTGTAGGAGGCAGGCGCTATGATTACTATGCCTGACGACAATTGGGTTAGTGCCTAACTCACACAGGATGGGGAGGGAGAGGAAGGAGGGGAGGGGAGGAGGCTTCATAAGACAGGAGGCTCTGTCCCACAACAGAACAACAGAAAGCTTTCAATACAGTAAAAACTACGGCCATTTTAGAAGGCATCAAAGCATGGAGGCAGCATACGGCAGAAAACATGATGAGAAAGTACCCAAGTGGGTTCTACACAAAGCACGGCATGCTGGCAACACCAAGCCAAGGAGAGGTAAGCACGATAAAAAGGTGCAATTTAAAGGCAAATTATGGATTACACGCCGTGATTAAAGTACAGTCCGCAATATGTCCATCCTTACCCCCAGCAATGCGCGATTTGATGGGGAGTCCAGCGCGTTGATGTCCGGTGCTGGGGAGCAGAGGGAAGGGGCTCCATCAAGGGTGAGGGAAGGTAGGAAGACAAGGAAAGTATGATAAAGGCAGTATCTTATTAGGCAAACTAAGGTACTCCAAGCCAATCTAGTAGACTAGCATTTGTATCACCATATTGAATTTACCTTTATTAATACAAAAGGTTCTTGCTTAAAAAAGATACATAGAACACTGTATATGATCAGTAAGTATGCAGTACCAATATGCACACACTGCACTGTATAGCATCTTGTTTATAGATTATGAAAGAGTGTAATGAATGACATGTGAATACTGATAAAATAATGGACTGATCGGTTATCGAAGACTTGAACAGCTATGTGTTGTGGTATATAATACATGAATGTATGTTTATGTTACATGATCTGCAGACATGTATTTCATATAATTATTGAATTAACTATGTATTTGCCTTTTTATAAATAATCATCAATTGGAACTACTTACATGTTTGGTGTATATCTGTGGTGTAATCTGAGTAGATTGTTTAAATAATTGTGACTTTTTTTGACAGAAATGTATGCGTAGGGAATATTCCTGAACTATATTGTGTACCTTAATTACCCGTAGAGTTCTTTTTCAAATTACTTACTACACATGCCTTATATCTAACGTCAATAATTTGAGGGCAAGCAGAATTATCATGGATGCTGAATGCCAAATTGGAGGTATTGCTGTCAACAGACTTTGGGCCTTGTGCCTTTATGTAAACAAATAATGTATGCAGCTGATGGACAGCGATGATGCTGGCTAGCAAATTACTGACCAGAATGAATTTTCTCATAAAGCTGTACCTGAGTTATATAATTTAGTAGTATTTGTAATGAGAAAGGCATTGACATTTTGGAGGGTATGAGCGTCTGCAACATAATGACAGACAGGCAAAGCATCTACAACATGGTTGCAAAAATGAACTGATTCCCAATCCCTTCTAGTGCCAAGCAGATGTAGTGATCTTGATAGCTGAAAGGCATTTACCAACAAGACCAAGTCTTTGATGGCAGGAGCCACAGAGAAGTGGATACACGATCTGCTCACATTTCAGTCAGTCATACTGCATCAGAAATGATTTTGTGGGTCTATTCTTCTGGACTCCTTAAGCTCCATAACTCCCACTGATGTGTTACACACTGCTGTTCTCTGTCACAACTTCCCTTTCCTCTGTGTCAATCTTTCTTTTATAGCCCCAATTCACTTAATCACGTTCTTCCCCTCATTGTGATTAGATCCCCATGATCCTTCTCTGTATGCAACTCTCTGATGGTTAAGTGGGCAGAAGCTCCTTCTTAGGTTCACATAATGAAAGCTAATAAAATGGAGGACAGCCATTTTGAAACAAGGCAGAGGTCCACTCTTACAACACTCCACACTAATCTCATTTCAGCAATGTGACTGCCTCCCAGCAGGAGACTGAAGTCCACATTGTCTCTCAGGTGCTTGTATGTTCTACTGTCTCTGCGACCATAACACTGGGAACCAAAGATAAATCCTTGTCTTTCCCAATCCATTCATCTGGTTCACTGTTGGGTGCCCACAATGTGATGCAGGCTGTGGATGGATCACCTTCCTGCATTTAAGATTCAAGCAGCACTGCTCTTCTCTTGAACATAAAAATGATTTGCTAATTGCAGCAGGCCTCCTGGGACGGGTCTCTGGTTTCCCTTTCTGGTGCACTTTACTCCCATAATGTGAAGACTCTCGAGCTGAGTTTGTCTTCAGCCTTCTATGGACTTCTTGGCTTCACACACAACTTGGAGCTTGATATAAAGGACCATCGCCTGAGCTAAAACTCTTAACTTACATATAAGCCGTAATACAATGTCCAGGTAAACACATGGTCATAGGTTCCGCCAATGCAGAGATGACTTAATTCCAGTTGGGACACCATCCCTTTCAAAAAGGGAATCTCTGCATCTACCACCTACAGGGAGCTGATGGCTGTAGTTCAGAAGATGAAGATGGCCAGCTACCTAGCTCTGCAGAAGCCTCTCTGGGTCAGTTGATAAATATGATGTTCTGACTTTGTCAAAGTACACACCTACTTTTTACTGCACTGTAATAGAGAGGGTGATGGAGAACACTCACAATTTCTAATGCACAAGGCCAGCAGAAGAGATTTGCACACACACAAACAGTTTTGCAACAGTCCTGTAGATGCACACACTAAATATGAATATCCCCCTATGAGATGTATGATTGAAGAGAGATTGAAGAGAGATGTTGCTTGAGTAACCCACTCTTGAATTTGATTTGACTATATTCATGTTAAGGACCCTATTGCAAAAAATATTTTGCTAATCGCAGCAAGCCATACAGTGCCATGGTCATCACCACAGGGTGTACGATCTCTCTGGCTCAACAACACATTAATTAGTTATCAGCAATCTCTGATTAAGCAGGAAGTTGAATCAAGTGAGGTAATTGCCAAAATATCTGTAAGGAAATTATAATCAACAATGCACGGGTCACGACTGGGCTCCTTTAGAAAGTATTCATCTTGCTCCATGTGCTCCTGTGCCACCCAAAATATTTAGTTTTAATGGTAAATATTAAATCAACACTGCAGTGCCTTGGTATACATAGTCCAACTTTCAATTCTGTAACAATGTTTGATTGTTATATTTGCGTCAATGCAATCTCAGAAATATTATTTACATGTCCCACAAAAATAAGCAGCACTTTGGATACATTTTAAGAAAAAGTGTTTCAAGACTTGACGTTAAAGTTAAGCACATATTTAGAAAACAGTAGAAACACTTTTAGTGAAACACTTTTAGTGTCTTTTTGACAGTGACCTCAAACTCAACCAATTCATAACATCCACTGTCACCGCAGGTAGTGTAAACCTACTTCTCCACAATATTGGCCTTCTTCTCACCAAACATTCCACTTAAATTCTGATCTCCACCTAGGATTTGTCAATTTGGCTACTGCACAAGTTTTCACTTTGGCCTTCTTCTCTAGTTATTTTATCCATTAACAAAATACTCAATTTTGAATCAAGAACACTGTACATACTTCCCCATTGCTCGAACACTTTTGTTGCACTGACTCCATGCTGGCTTGCTGCTCATGTATCACCTGTCACTCTTTAAATTCCTCCTGTCACTATTTAAATCTATTAATTTGTATAGATACACTGCTCTAACCACTGTAACTGTCCAATATAATCTCCAGTGTCTTACAATGTCACACCTTATGTTTCAGCGCCCTATTAGGTCCTGTAGTTCCCACCCCCTTCCATATTCCTCCTACAAACTTTTCCCCTCATTATACTTCATCATTACAATTCCATCACGCATATTAAAAATACTACCAAACTCTCTGCTTTCAAATCTGCATTGAGCTTCGTCTCCTCTCCATGGAACGGGGCCCTGCTCGAACGCAGCACATTGCCAAATACCTTCATCTCGTCCAATCTTTATTGCACCTCATATTTTGATATGATCAAAGGTATCCTTTGTAAATTTTCTATGTTGTCAGTCTGTGCTTTCCCCAATATAGAACCACACTGCCATGTTTACTCCCCTACACTAAATGGATCATTAACTTTATATCTACCACTACTAACTATTGTAAATCGCCCTTCTTAGGGATTGCTCTACTTTCTGTTTTTGTTACCCTGCACAGTGTTTCAGATCAAGTAATTCATATTTCTGTTAAATTAATACAAATATCAAATACATACACATACAAAAACTATTCTAAAAAAGCAACTTATTGCATCCAATCAAATAATTAGCAAACCAGTATAGAAATCTCTTTGGGCCAACCTTAGGATTCTGATTGCCAAAGCTGTTTACTACTCTACCACCATCATGGCAGCCTCTGACAGGAGCAAAGCTCTCTTGAATTAATAAAGCATTGTACCAAATCCTCAATTGAACCTAAGGTGGCAGCGACTCAAGAAAAATTGCACAGAATCAACAACGGTTTTATAGAATAATAGACAAAGTCTGACTAACCATCAATCAACCTCTCACAGAATTAGCCCCCTCCCTGTGCACTCCAGCATGCACACTGACCCTCTGGACTGTATTCTCTCCTCTCTCTCCCAGACCTCATCAAAACAATCACCTCCTTCAAACCTACTTCCTACTCTGAGAATATCATTCCATCCTCCACCATTAATCAATTGATGAGCCTAGCACTCGGGATAAGACGAAAATGTCAAATCCCATCACAGCGAACCCGAAAATGTAGGTTTTTTTGGGCCGGATGTTTGCACTTATTCTTGCAAATATAGATGGTAAGTGGGGTAAGGGTATTTATTAGGCATGGGGATTATGAGGGGGTCTCCCTGTGTATTTATTTGCAAGGAAAATGTGCAACAATTCAGGAAATAAAATCGAAATTTTGGGGATTTGCAGTAAGAAAAAAGCATAGTAATCCCATAAATCCCCATCACTCAATGCACTCTTCAGCATTAGTAATGTCTCCCTCACAGGAGGGTCATTCTTGGACACCCTCAAAACTGGTTTCATGCAAAATAACATGAAAATAAATGGCCCTAGACCCAGTTGACCAGTACAACTAGCAGCCCAGAAGTCGCTACAGAACTCCTCTCCAGGATAAAATAACTACATCTCCTAAACAACTGTCAGTCATGGTTCAGCTCCAGGTGTAGCACTGAGACAGTAATCATCCGTTTGGTAGATTAGGCCTTCCAAATAATTGATTAGGGCAACTCATGCCTCCACGTCCTCCTTGACCTATCCACTGCATTCAATGGTGTCAACCAATACAGCCTCCTCTCCCTCCTCACTGGCAGAATGGGATTCTCTGGCACTGTCCTGCATAGGTTTAACCCCAACCTCTCGGTCAGACACCAGTCCATCCAGATGAGCACATTGTGTTCTAACCGGCTCCCAGTATCCTGTGGAGTCCCTCAAGGCTGCATCTTCTTCCCAATTCTTTCTAATCTTTATATGGTCCCTCCGGGCACAGTCCTCAAAGATCTCTATAAGCCATCCACCAATACGTGGAAGATACTCGTCGTGATTGCCTAGCCATTATCCAGTACTGGATGTCGACTGCCTACCTCAAACTTAACCATCCAGAACCGAATTCACATGCATTGGTCCCCCTGCTAAACAACAACTTGTCCAACAATTGCTCAATGATATGCACCTAGAAGGATTTGATATGCAACTCTCGGTTTCAGCAAAATCCGTAGGCGTCAATACTGACAACAACTTGTCCTTCCAGTAACACATAGCCAACAAGGCTCAGACATAGTGGCTCTAAATTTCAAACCTTTCATAAAATCAAACCCATCATCCCACTGCAGGACCTCTGAACTGTAATGTAGGATCATGTTGTGTTGGGATGCACATACAGCATCGCAGCCAGGCAAAAAGGTTCAAGCTGAGAAGAACCTATTATCACGTACCATTGTGTGAGCAGACTGAGGTTTGCACAGCAGAAGGTGCTTGTATTGTTTTTAGTTAGGTTTGACATCCATTAAATACTCACATATAGCAACACAGAAAGAGCAACACATGTATTTATGTTGTGGTTGAAAAGGTTATAGATAGGGCAGTATTATAGGCCCTGTGTTTAGTTGTTGTATCCAAAGTTATAGTTTGTAGTGAGGTGCATGGGAAGAGCTGAGACAGGTAGAAGATGGAGTCAGAAAAGGTCTGTGGTGGAAGTGAGGTCAGCATGTTAACATGGTAGAAGTGTTGCCATATTGGATGTCAAGTCCTACTACACAATGAAAAGAAAAGAAGACAGACCCTGATGTAAAGCTGCACCACTGCTTAGCTCAGCTCCAAAAACAAATCCCCTTTCCCGCTCCCCAGGAGAGAAGCCAAGATCAGAGGCACCCACAGTGCACAGATAAATGAAAATTGTATCCAGCTGCAGGGCCTAGATGAGGTGGGAATGGAATGTTTACTATGGAGACAGCAGGTAGGGGTGTGCCCTTTGAAGGACAAATTTATCAGAATAGGGCATAAGGTTTTGTGCCACCAATGGGCCAGGAGAATATTTAGAGTATTACTACCCTCAACTAAGAGCGCCCATCCCATTTGAATTACAAGAACACATATAACCAAAACCAAATAAATCCAGTCAGACTCAAGAGCGGTGCCCCGGTCACCTGGGGTTGAAGGAGATAAGGGGGGCAATGTGTCTGGAACATTCTGTGATTTGGAATAGGTGGACAGAGTTAATGCCAATACATTTAGTACAGCATCGGGGGTGCAGCTTGTGTGCGCTGTGGCGTCTGGTATAATGAGGAGGCCCATTGTCGTATAAAAGCAGACTTGGCCTTGTTTGAAGTTGACAAGCGATTGATGAATTTCTGAAAGCAGTCCATGAAGACATATAGAGTAGCTGCCTGAAGTGTTTAACATAGTGCGAGTGCAAGGCATGTAGAGTGATGGAGGAGGTGATTAGTATGTAGCAAGTGCATTAGAAATAGGATGCACTTGTAAGTAGATGAAGGGGCCTGTGGACCTTCCAATAGATGCAAAACTGTCTGTGGAAGTATAATACGGAATAGTATAGAAAATAGTAGGGAACATGTAGAACATTTGTGTTGGCAAGCTGGTGTTTTTTAGCTGAAGTTCGTGCCATTTTAGAATGGCTCGCAATTAAAAAAACTTTGTTAAAGGGACGTTATGGTTAAGTTGTGCTACTAAAAAACCTACTAAAAATTTATGAAATTTAGTCAAAAAACTTATGGTTCCAAGTAAAACCGAAAAACCCCTGAAAAATCACCAGTTATGGTAAACTAAGCAAACATAACTCGCGCCACCACTGTGCACTGCTAAAACTAACACCCAGGACATCAAAGATGACATCACAAATGTCATTGATGACATCACTGATGACATCACATGTCTGGCTCACTCTTTTTTCCTTCACTGATATATCTAGGCCAGTAACAGTCAGGAACTAAAATGTCACTGTACTATAGTACAAGGTCTATATTTGTAGACTTATACTTCAAATATGTTTTTACAGTAATTCACTTAGGGTCCACTCATAGCATATGAAACATATACAAAGGGGAAAACACAGACTTGGAAGACAGCAATCTTTCTATGTATGAAGATGATTAGTAAGGTTACCAACACTGTCTTATAGTTCTGTTGTTTTTTTATTACTGTACTTTCCCTGGATATGCTCATATTTGTACACATTGTACGTACACTAATTTCCTTAGGGTCTAGTCACAATATGTGATAGTTATACATAGGGAAGTAGTAGCTTTGAAGCAGAGCAATCATTTCTGTGCATGAAGATAATCTGTTAGGTTATGAATACTGTCGGGTAATACTGCTGTGTTTTTGTTTACTTCACGTTCCCTGTATATGCTCTATTTACATGTGTTGTTGTCTGTTTGTGTTTTGTGTTCAGTAATACAATAATGTAGTAAGTGGGATTGATTAGGTACTTATTAAATGTTTCTCAGTATGCAAGACTCTAATAAGAAAGCATTTATAATTTTAGTATTTAACATGGCAAGATTATCAATATTGCATCTCCATCATGTCTGCTGCACACTATGCCTGTTACTACATGTGCACCTTACTATATTGGAAAAAATGTCATAATACAATGCTATTTTGATTAATGCATTACTTAATACACTACGTACCTCATGATATTTATTCCAGCGATCCTTGACACTTTTTTATTAACATTACAATAAGAATCCCTTGTACAGACTTTTCATGAAAGGTACATGCACATGTGATGTCATCAGTGATGTCCTCAATGACATTTGTGATGCCATCTTTGATGTCATGGGTGTTAGTCTTAGCAGTGCACACTGGTGGCGTGAGTTATGATTGCTTAGCTTACCATAACTGGCGAATTTCAGGGGTTTTTCGGTTTTACTTGGAACCATAAGGTCCCTTTATCAAAGTTTTTTTCACTAAATTTCATAGGATTTTAGTAGCACAACTTAACCATAATGTCCTTTGAACAAAGTTTTTTTACTGAATTTCATAGGTTTTTAGTAGCGCAACTTAACCATAACGTCCCTTTAACAACGTTTTTTACTGAATTTCAAAGGTTTTTAGTAGCGCAACTTAACCATAATTTCCCTGACTTTATCTTCATGTAACATAGAACATACTGAACCCCCAGCCAGTGACTTTGATGTCCGCGGACTGTGCGTATGTCCACGGACGGGCAAAGACAACAGCAACACTACCCAAAAACTCAGGGGGTATCTTAAATTGTTATATCGGGCCATATGAACAGTGCACAAGTTCAAAAACCAGTACACAAACACAATATATGTAGTAATAAATAAGTAGTGGAACCTATATTTGTAAAACATCAACCATCCGTTTAAATACCATATGTACTAAAATGGAATATACCAAAAGAACAAAGATAGGCTTCCAACATAATTACCTCACAGGAACTGCACAACTAGGATCAACAGCAGATCTACAGACCATTAAGAACACAACTTACCAGAAGCTAGTAAGTGTACTGCATTGTTCTTATATATTTTTTTAAATTTCTGAATTAGATACAATAAAAGTAATATAATACTTTTTTTTCACAGAAATGTCCAGTACTTTGGAGTGGCTTGAGTAGAATTTCCCACGTGAGGAAATGTCTGAAGATAGTGATACTAATGGTAGACACATCTCTATATAACCAAATTAATAAGCATTACTTGATGTACACTTAGTATATATATATATATATTTTTTTTTTAACAGACCATACAAACATTGAAAATAGTACACCAAAAGATACATTGGAAAAGACTCTCCAGCGCATGGAAGAAAAAATGGACATGATCATGGCAAATTTCAACCATTTGAAAAACTTTGTGGAGGACCACATAAAAGAAAAAAATAAATACCATTGTCCCACATGTACCTGTCTCCCCTCTCCATATCCCAGTCAATTATCCCCAAACTCTCTCCACGAAGAAAAAGGTTTTGATGAGACTTCCATCCCTTCATCTCCTCCTATCCATCCTCTTGAAACGCTCTATTGCCCTGTGTTTGTGTCAGTTTCTGCTTCCCACTCTCTTTCATAAATGTTATATTTGTATATAATAAAAAAAATATAATGTGTGTTTTAATTCAGACCTCTGTGTCTTTCTTTTTTTTAAAAGGCAGTTGGGGTGTCCGCGGACAACGCGGGTGTCCGGGATGTCCGTAATTAACCAAAATGGGGGTGTCGTAAGGACAATATACCTGTCCGTACTGTCTGCAAGCAAAATGGAACCGTTCTTAGAACACACTCGGTGTCCGGGATTCCCGCAATTAACGAAAATGGAGGTGTCCTACGGACACTATACCTGTCTGTACTGTTCGCAGGCAAGTTGAAACTGTTCTAAGAACACACTCGGTGTCCGGGATGTCCGTAATAAACCAAAACGGAGGTGTCCTAAGGACACTATACCTGTCCGTACTGTTCGCAGGCAAGTTGAAACTGTTCTAAGAACACACTCAGTGTCCGGGATGTCCGTAATAAACTGAAATGGAGGTGTCCTAAGGGCACTACACCTGTCCGTACTGTCCGCAAGCAAAATGGAACCGTTCTTAGAACACACCCAGTGTCTGGGATGTCCGCAATAAACCAAAATGGAGGTGTCCTAGGGACACTATACCTGTCCGTACTGTTCACAGGCAAGTTGAAACTGTTGTAAGAACACACGCGGTGTCTGGGATGTCCGTAAGCAAACGAAAATGGAGGTGTCCTAAGAACACAATACCTGTCCGTACTGTTCGCACGCAAGTTGAAACTGTTTTAAGAACAAACACGGTGTCCGGGATGTCCGCATATGCAAAATGGGGGTGTTCTAAGGACACTATACCTGTCCGTACTGCTTAAGAACATCTATGCACATGCGCACCACACCCGCATGTTCTCCGAACATCGCGCCTGTCTGTAACTGTTTGTCTCACTTGTGTCGCACTTTTAATTAGTTTCAGGACCCGAACACTGTCCATAGAACACACGCGCGCATGCGTAAAACCGTTCCCGTGCATGTGGTGTCCTGCGGACACCCATTCCCTTTGCAGACATGTTCGCGGCGCCATCATGTGACCACACCTATGCTGAGCGTGTATCCTGATTTGCGGACACTGATATTTTAAAAGTACGTTTTCAGGCAATCCACAGTATTTTATAGTAAAAATCCACCATAGCACATGTCCCAGACAATGACCCTGACTTTCTACATACTTTTTGGAACTTTTTGAGCCTTTTTGGGGTGTTCGATCTGTCCGCGGACAGCGTGGGTGTCCACGAAGCACGCACACGCACCCCTATAAAAGGCCACACCCCAGAGCTCATCTTCATTCTGTCTTTCTACTATTGAAGATTGACCTGCTTTTGCCGCCTTTCCTGTTGCATCTTGAAACAAGATTGCATCCATGGCTGCTGTACTTCAACCTGGTGCTACATCTGCCTCAGCACCACCCCCACCCCCTCCACTACCTCCCCAAGGGCCTGAAGAGGCGATCAGGCGTGAGGATGTAGAGGAGGATGAAGAGGATGACGAGGATGAGGTAGTGGAAGTCCCTACTACCAGCACTCGCTGTGAGTCTTGGGTGTGGCGGTTATTTACCATTCATGGTAACGTACGCAAGGCACATGCAAACAAAGTCACCTGCAACCAGTGCCAAATGGTGCTGAGTCGCGGGAGGCTTGATTTGTACAGCTTTGGTACGACAACTATGAAGCGACACCTAAGGTCGTGCCACGGTGGGGCCGTTCGCAAGGTTGTACCTTGTGAGGAGCGTAGTAGGTTGAGTTCCTCTACTTCATACTCCGTTTCTGCGGCTTTCACCACAAGAGACACTCCAGTGGGACAGCTGCCTCACAGGCCATTCACAATGCTGATGACCCTTACCTTTGGAGGGTCACAGTTTTGTGTATGTACTGCGACGCAATACTCTGCAGGGGGGAGAGACTTCGAAGTGCTTTTGAGACTACGGTCTCAGAGCACGAGAAGACCTGCCCACTACCTAAGTAAGACCCACCCTACATCTTCCTCTCTACCCGCCATTTCTTATCCCCGTGGTTGGTGTCTCCCCTTACCCTCCTTTCCCCTCCTCTCCTAATGTGTTGTGTGTAAAAAACGAAAGAAAATATAAAACAACAAAATTCAAAACAAAAATAAAGGCTCTTTTCAGAGCCGCCTTTCACAGTCTAAAAATCTAAAAATAGAAGTGACAAATAAATGGAGCAGGGCCCTGTGCTTTTATTTTTATAAGTCTGCGGTCAGTTTGCGAACATCAAAAATTTTAGGGTGCTGCCCTATCAAAATCATTGCACTTTTCTCTGGGAGGAAGTGGTGGCTCTGAAAAGAGCCTTTTAGTGGTGTTTTTTTGTGCTTGAAAAACTTGAAATAGTCAACACCTACAGCAAAATGGATGGCTGTAATTCCACAAAAGGGTGCAATGCATTTTGTACATTTCTCAGAAAAATCTGATTACCAGCATAAGTAAGATGGACCCCATGTCTGCGAAAAATGTATGTGCTACGAAACATAATATTTTCATTGTGAAAAGAGGACATGCCAACATCTCCTAGAAAGGCACAAACAGCCTTATTAACATTCCGCATTGCTTTCTCCATTTGTGGACCAAATGAAGAAGAACGCAGCCACATTTGTCTTTGCGCAATACGAGGAAATATTACTTGGGAATTTGGAAACATGTCCATGACCTTCCCAAGTCCTTCTTTCATCGCAAATTGCAAAGAAATTCCTGACACATGTCCTAAACTGTTCCCTCCACAATGAATTATAATTAAGTCTGGATGAAACTCTGTCTGCAAACTAGCACAGAGAGGTACCAAGTCCAGCCACTTCATTCCACGCACTCCATGCCAGTGCACTTCCACATGAGGGAATCCAAGATCTGCAGCTACTCCACAGGGATGTGCATGCACCTCCAACCAATGTATCCATGAGTCTCCCAAAATACAGACAATCTGTTTTCTGAAACACACAGCCATAGCTAACTGTTCTTCTCTCAGGAAAAAGACATTCTGACAAACTTTCTCCTTGCACAACACACCCACTAAACTTTACTGACCAATCAATAGCTCTGCTCATTCTCATTTACATGCCTCTCCACCCCAAAATCCCCATGTGTAATACGTGATATCCGCGGACTACCGCCATGTCCGTGGACATATCATAACTTAGACAGCCCTTATATCATTTCCACTTTACTCTCAGTGCCATTCCCTCATTGGATACAGCTAACCAGTCACACAACCATCCACCAATCACATCCAATAACTCTATCATCAGAGTTCAGCACTTCAAATGTACTGTAGGTCACTCTGAGTACAAGTCTCATATAATTGAAAAGCACCTACTGCAAAAACTACTGTACAAGTCTTCAAGATTTCTACTTGCAGCTGCATGCATATCCACATGCATGAATACAAACTACAGGTATGCATATTTTCTGCACAGTAGATGTACAACTCGTATAAATGAATATAAACAGACTAACTGCCACTTACCCTGTATAGCCTATAAAATGAACTTATTGTCTTTTTTTCCATCTGCTAAAATCAACTATCACTTCCAAACCTGTCTGCTATCTAATTTATTGTGCACACACACCTATCTAAAAAATTATAATATAAGAAAATGGAAGAAATAACAATATAGTTGTGGAAAAACACTTAGTAGTGTATCATAAAATTACACACAGCCAGTAAAATTTCATGCATCTTCATACACTCACACACATAGACACTATCATTGAAATGTTCCCAGATATAATAACACCACTACCTGTAACTCACATCCTTCTACTTTATTACCCACAGCTTCACAGATACATATATTCCATGCTTTTCTATGCAGTTTCTACCATTTACCTAAAACAAATTGCAAAATAAATATAACATTATTGGTTCTTTCTCCTAACATTCTATAACACAGCTTTAAAAAACCAAGTGAATTTCATACACTTGATATTCTACTCATTTAAAAAACATGTTGAACTAACATAATATAAATACAATATAAAGGCTGCACATATTCCAATGAAACTGCATGCATACACTATGTTCAGAAATCAAACACGAATACTACTACAAAGACATAAAAATGAATCTCTCAATTGACATCACTGTTATAAACACACAAAATTACTGACTTCTTTGTTTTACAATTGCAGTGAAGACCACTCTCCGGGAAAACAGCAACATCTGAACTGCAAACACCAACTACAAAGAAATCTGCTCATTCCACAAAAAAGAGCTTAGTTTCTCTGCCTGGTCTTTAAATCTCTCCACAATCTTGCTCCCCCTTATCTCTCCTCTCTCCTCTCTTTCAACACTCCCTCCCACTCCCTTCACTCTGCTGACCACTTTCTTCTCACTAGTCCTCCTTCCCCTTGGCCACATCTTG
Organism: Ambystoma mexicanum; assembly: GCF_040938575.1. Taxonomy (NCBI): domain Eukaryota; kingdom Metazoa; phylum Chordata; class Amphibia; order Caudata; family Ambystomatidae; genus Ambystoma; species Ambystoma mexicanum. Next base: position 653,433,339 of record NC_090933.1, on the reverse strand, counting down.
TTTCCGCTCCTTCCATCTCCTAGCCCCCCTGCACTGGAACTCCTTACCTCTCTCACTCTGCTCTATTTCTTCCTTTTCCTCATTCTACCCTTTCCTAAAATCTCTCCTTCTCCATTCCCCAACATGAAACCCCCCCCACCTTCTTGCCCCCTCCCCCTTGCCTTATCTCCTTAATCATCTCCCTCCCCTTCCCTCTCCCCCAATCTCACCTTTAACCCAATCCGTTTCCCTCCTCCTCTTCCCCACCCTTCCCTCTCTCTCACTTCTACGGCACTGCTGTCCTTCTCTCCTTCAGTTTAATTGGCCTACTTACTGTTTTCTTGGTCTGATTCTCAATTTTAAATTGCTTCCACTATTAATGTTATAATGTTAATTGTTATGTGTATCATCTTGTTATTAAAATATATCACTCAAACACACTGTGCGGGTGATTCATGTAATTTGTGCACCAAAAAAACAAAGATTGGTGTACCATTCTACCCACAAATCACCATTTATTAAACAGGGATTAGCACGCAGAACTGCACACAAATCCTCGATTTTCAGAGCACAAATAACATAACTCAGCCCCTAGAATATTAGTATTACAAAACAAAGAATTGTTTTAACTTTATACCATTTGATTTACTATTAGTGCTTATCCTCACCACTAGCTCACTTTCTACTGTCATCTGAACCGCAGTATAGTAACACACAAATAGAATAGCCTTCCCAACTAATTGTAGCTGCCCAATGCACAATCACACACCACCAGATACATCTTTACAATCATACTCAAACACTCATGCATACAGCACACATACATTGCAAAACAGTCCAACCCATGGCTTCTATTTTTTTGTTTCAACAGACCCCACAGAATGCCTACCAGAAAGCAAGTCCGTAGAAAGGAACGCAGAAATAGAGCAAATGAAATAAAAATGTCCAAAATAAGCATCCATCTCTAGCAGAGTTTGTACAAAAAGTTCAAACAAAACAACTAAGACAGTCATTTAGCAAAATGAAACCATCTTCCAGTACAGAAACGTTGCCTCCTCTATCAAAATGTAAAAGAAAACAGAAAATGATTAACAGAAATGCAGCTACCACTACTGCTAAAACTGCTCCTACAAATCTTGATATAATAGGAAGTAACCATACCAAAAATGTATATTAGAAAAAATGTTCCACCACAGAGTCCTTCAGAATCTTATACAAACAGGAGGCACATCATGCACAACCCTTAAAAACTACAATAGAAAATTAATCTTAGAAGCTTTGATAGACAGTGCAATCCTACTCAAAAGAAAGTTATTTATTTTAGTGTTAAACAGAATGAAACCACTAACAAAACTAAGTACTAAATTACAAAAAAGGCTTCTCAATAAACGGAATGTCAACAAAAATAACATCTTAAATATTTGTGGAGCTGAATGGAGTCACACCACAAGCACAGAACCATATTTCAATGAAGAAGCATACAAACAAAATCAAACAAACACAATTGCCATCCATAGCAGTGGACGAGGTTATGGAAAAACCTAATAATACCATAATGGAACAAGAAATACTGTTTACAAAAATAACCCCAGAAAACTCAGAATCAATTCTCCATTCGACTGAACCAGAACGTCGAGAATACAAATGGTCATGCACGTCAATGTGTAACATTGCCAAAAAATAGTTCAAATCTTTACGCCAGTTCCTCAATCAATATGTAAAAGGCAAAGACAAAATCAAAATAAAACTGCTGCAAAATATGGATACCTGTCCAGTGTGCAAATACACAGGACTGCAAGGACATTCATTGGCCTGCAGCAGCTTCCATCATATCAAAATGATATCAACACATCATTCAACTATAAGAAATCTAGTCTATAAACTGTACAATGCTAAAAGTCCTTCTACATTATCAATAACACTCTTCTACATTGTACAGCCAAAGACCTACTCGAAGAAATCAACCATATCCAGAGTAAATATTTTGGAAGTGAAAACCACTTACAAAATGCAATAGCTTTACAACAGACTAGCAACAATTCTACACATGGCAACCTTCTACTACACACATACAAAAAAGAAATACTAAAATTCAAAAGTAGATCTGCTGAAGTACCAAACCATGTGTGTGTGTGTTGCCGCAGAACTTTTTATAAAAGTAACACAAAAACTATAGACATAACATACAAAATAGAAGACAATGAAGATTCCAAATGGTTGGAATTAGTTCTCTACCTTATAGCAGAAAACAAATAAAAAATGAATGACCCCTTAATACTTTTCAGTTACGGCACTACAAAACTTGACAACAATCAAACTCCTTCACGTGCTATCACAAATAATTTGGAATTATTCCGTCTACCAAAACCCCTGCAACAGCTCAATTTATTTGAGAGCATCATAATTCAAACAGTGCACTAATTTCAAGCAATAATACGCCTTCAACCAAAAACAGCAAAATTACCTCCATCCGAATTGGTGAAGGGCATTCGCGGCAAAGTAGTATATTTACCATTAGATCTAGAAGAAAATGTGCACACTGTGGGAGTGAAACGTTCAATAGAACAATCTATAATTGTCTTAGTAAATAGTGTACCCACAAAAGACAAAACAAATTGTCAACAACTGGTAGACTTACATACAGTTAGACAAGCCTTGCTATATCTAAAAGACAATAATGAATACTATAAAGAAATACATATTGAAGAAAACTTAAGGGAAACAACTGAAATGATTCAAGAGTCATCAAAAACTGGTCAATTTGAACTTCTAGATCAGGGGTGGACAACTGATTTTGACAGAGGGCCGAAAGTACCTTACATGATGGCTATAGTGGGCCGAAAAGTAAATGTGGGTGGGGCGGTAGGCGGGGCGTGGCAGGAGGCTTTTTCAACCCCCAATTTGTATTAAACACATGGAAAAAGAATATGTTTTTGAGGGGTAACGATTTTTATTTGTATTTCAAACTTACATTTTGTACTACACCTTTTCCATTGTTATAATGTATTTCTATTTAGTTATTGTATATCGTCTGTTTAATTAAATTATTATTGAACCTTGATTGGACATTCTGCAATTTTGGACTGCTATAGTTTGCTGTTTGGGTTGGCCAAGAGGAGTATGGCCTTCGTTGAGTCAGGTTTCCTCAAAAAGCAAAGGATGTACATCTCCTAACTGTGCCTGTTTTAGCTTTATTATTGGGTTCACTCTTGGAGTGCAACACTATGCCCCATGTCCCTCACCCCCAACCAAACACTATGCCCCATGGTTCCCTCCCCAACCAAACACTATGGCCCATGGCCCCCTCACCCCTAACCAAAGACTATGCCCCATGGCCCCCTCACCCCCACCAAACACTATGCCCCCTGGCTCCCACCCCCAACCAAACACTATGTCTCATGGCTCCCACCCCCAACCAAACACTATGCCCCATGGCCCCACCCCTCAAGCAAACACTATGACCCATGTCCCTCACCCCCAACCAAACACTATGCTCCATGGCTCCCATTCCCAACCAATAGCCAAACAGACCTGAACCCCCACCCCCCAACTCAGCACACACACTCTCAAGCATGCACCCATACAGACCCGTACCCCCCGCCCCCAACTCAGCACACAAACTCAAGCATGCACCCATAAAGACCAGAACCCCCCACCCCCAACTCAGCACACACTCAAGCATGCACCCATAAAGACCCCGAACCCCCCACCCCCTAACTCAGCACACACACTCACGCATGCACCCATAACGACCTGAATCCCCCACCCCCCAATCAGCACACAAACTCTCAAACATGCACCCATACAGACCTGAACCCCCCCACCCCCAGCTCAGCACACACACTCTTAAACATGCACCCATACAGAACCAAACCCCCCACCCCCCAACACAGCATACAGACTCTCAAGCATGCACCCATACAGACCCTTCATCTCAACATACACCGCACTTACACTCCAAAACAAACGTTCATGCACACCCGAACCCCACCCACCCCCGAATCTCAACAAACACTGCACAATCATACAAAAACAAACATTCATGCATACCCAACACCCTCCACCCCCGCATCTCAACATACACAACACACACATACAAAAAAAACATTCATGCACACCTGACACCCCCCAACCCCTGCATTCCAACAAACACTGCACAATTATACAAAAACAAACATTCATGCATACCCGACACCCCTCCAACCTCGCATCTCAACATACACGACACAAACATACAAAAACAAACATTCATGCAAACCGACACCCCACCAACCCCGCATCTCAACAAACACAGCAAAAACATACAAAAACATACATTCATGCACACCCGACACCCACCCCCGCATCGCAACACAACACAAACATATATACAAACATACACCAGAACAGACCCGACACACAAACAAACAGACCACTTCCCGAACGTGCTTGAAGGCAGGCTAGCTGGAGCGCTGGCGAGGTCTCTGGCACTACAGCTGGCGTGGGCATGGCAAGGCTGAAATGCCTTCCGGCATCAAGCCTTACTGGCCACGCCAGCCGTAGTGCTGGCCCTCCATTGGTTCAGCACACACGCACTACATGGCTCGTAGGAGCTACGTGGTGCATGTGCCCTGAGCCAATGAGGGCCAGTGTTTTGTCTGGCCCGGAAGAGAAGAGTTTCAAAGACTTTCCTAATCGAGGGTTGCCAATGCTGCTTGCGGGCCGCATTCCATTAGGAAAGTCTTTGTCCCTCGCGGGCCGGACAAAAGGCCATGGCGGGCCGCAACTGACCCGCAGGCCCTGTGTTGTGCACCCATGTTCTAGATCCTGCTACAGTATCCAATATTTTAGACCATTATACAATTCATCCATTACACTCTAATGACACCATAGAAGATGCACTAGAAACTTAACAAATGCGGCAAACGAAAGGATCACCAATTAGCATATGGGACAAAAGTATAGAAGCACGTGCTTTTCCTCCACTCTTTCCTTCTGGCAAAGGAGGAAGGAACGATGATAGACCCACTCAGATAACAGCATCAGAATACTGCTCATTACGAATGTATTCTGAAGATCCCAGATTTAGACAAAATGTGGAATACATATTCCACCTACTCTTTCAAAGTGAACTAGCAACTCTATGTTACGGAGTTGCACACACATTAAAATCAGAAACCCACTTTCAAAATATGTCAGCTACCCAATGACTACAAAAAGTGCAAGAAAAAGATGAAGTTTTACAATCAAGCATTACAAATCTGTTAGCAAACATGCGTGGTACGAAAAAGTACTGGTTCTGACGTCACAGAGATGTACATTGTATGATAATAAACCTTGGCCCATCCATTTGGTTTGTTAGATTAAGATGTGCAGAATATGCATGGGAAGATCTACATGATTTCCTACGCATATCAAACAAAAACAAAACAAACATAGATATACTAACCCCTGGAGAACTTGGCTCTCTAGATCCTGTTAATGTTTCAAGATATTTCCATCAACGCTTCATTGCTATGCTACACTTTATTTGTAATAAAACTGTTCCTCCCCTGGAGAAGTGCAACACTTCTTTTGGAGAAAAGAATACCAAGCCAGAGGAGCAACACATATCCACATGCTTTTATGGACTAAAGATGCTCCTAAATTTGGTCAACACAGTAATGCCACTGTGTTACAGTTTATCGAAAATATGTCACTTGTGAAATTCCATCAGAAGCAACAAATAGTGATCTTCATGCACAAATTCTACAATTTCAAAGACACAAATGTGGCAAATATTGTCGTCACAAATACAAAAAGAAAGGGAAATACTACACCAAATGCCGTTTTGGTTTCCCTAGTCCGGTTACAGAAACAGGTGAAGTGAACAACTTCATGTCTTCAGTTAGACAGAGTGTTAAAGGTAAATCACCTAAAAATACATATTACATAAAAAGAAAAGAAGAAGCAAAACATATCAATGATTACAATGTAATCATTGCCCTATTGTGGAATGCAAAAATAGATGTGCAGTACATTGCAGACAATTCCATGGCAGTTGCACGATATGTTACAGCCTACTTAACCAAAGCAGAAAGAAAACAGAGCTTCAAGACCTCTGGAATGACCTGTCATCAGACAAAACACTGTCTCAGAAATTGTACAGCTTGGGCATAAAAATGCTATCCCATAGAGAATGTGGCTGTTATGAAGCTGCAGATCGTTTAACCGGTACTCCTTTGTATGGAAAATCTGAAAATACAGTATGGCTAAGTCTTGGTCCTGCTAAATCTAGAAAAAGAGTTCTCAAATCATACGACGACATAGAAACAATAGCCAAAAATGATCCCAACAGCCAAGACATTTTGAAAAACAATTTACTAGACACATACTACCCAAACAGAAGTACCACTTTGGAAACCATGTGTCTATACCACATAGCCGAAAACTCCACATACAAAAATAGTATAAAAACTGATGAAAAAAAGGTAGATACAGAGTGACAAATTGTGAAGGCAGCTTAGTAAAACTTACCAAACCAAGTTTAATTAATCATATCAAATTGTCATTTAAAACCCCTCAACATAAAGAACTATATTACATGTCCCTGCTACAACTCTTTAAACCATGGAGAAAAGAAAAAGAAATACTAAATAACTACGACTCAGATGAAGACGCTTTCAAAGCAAATGAAAGCACCATCACCGATGTAAACTTTACACAGTACAAAACAATGTTGCACAATGAACAGCAACACGAAGAAGAACTCCAGGCCCAAAGAGATAAGGACACTCCTGACAGTAGTCAACCTTCTGTAACAGGAAGCCAAGAACCACTGGGACAGCCACTAATCGCAAATGAGGCAGAATTAGCTATGACAGAAGTAGAAAACACTGTGTGTCAGTATGAAGATAGACAAGACTTAAGTACACTACAATCAAAACTAAACAATGAGCAGCGTAGCATTTTTCAAGAAGTAACAAAAGAAATTGCACATGGTGTACAACATGAAAATAAAGAATTTACCTGCCAAAATTACAAACCTATACTATTATACGTCAGTGGTGAAGCTGGTTCAGGCAAAACATTCTTAATCATAATCACCAGCAAGTTCCTTCAACAAGTCACAAACAACAAACTGTCAGCTGTTGTAACTTCCCCCACAGGTTTATCTGCCTACAACATCGGTGGCGTCACTTTACACTGATTACTACTCCTGCCAGTAGAACACCAAAACAAATTAGAATATTACAAACTTTCTACAGACGTTGCAATGGAACTAAGCAGAGTGTTAAAACAAATGAAAATGCTACTAATAGATGAAGTGAGCATGGTCTCCAACCTAATGTTGGCTTTGATTCACCTCAGATTACAAGAAGTACTTAAAACAAACTATGAAGAGCTCGTTGGAGGAAAACACATTATCGTTTTCAGAGATCTTCTTCAATTGACACCAGTGAAAGGTGAACCAATTTTTAAAACCTTAGGACACAAACTATGCTGAAAAACTGTTGGCAGCATAGGAAATGTCAACCTTTGGCAACATTTCCAATACAGAGAATTAACAGAAAACATGTGACAGTCTGCAGACCTCACCTACGCCAATATTTTAAAAAGTATTAGAGTTGGTGTACTATCTCAAGAAGTACAAGCAATATTAAAAACCCGGGAAACATCCATGCACTTTATGGCCATAACTCATGTACTACTGCTGTTATGGAATAATTAACGCATACAAATGTCAATTGTATGTCCTTAATGCCAACTCTTGCAAATTCAATGAAACAATGTTGAAAAAAGAAATGCATCCAATAATTGAAAATTCTGCAACAGACAAACTGGAAGTACCTGGTATGACACTACCCATGTGTCAACAAGCAACAACAAGACTAAATACCTTAGAAAATTCTATCTCCAACACAGCTGGTTTGGAAAAAATATAAAAATTATCATTAAACTTTAGAGTAATGCTTAAACGTAACCTTGACGTGGAGCAAGGACTAGTTAATGGAGCACTGGGTACAGTTGTTGGCTTTCAAACATACCCACGTGACAACAACATTCAGTTTGTCAATATTCTCTTTGTAAACTTTCAGAAGTAAAAAGCTCATCAGCTCAATTCCTTCTCTTCAAAGACATATATGTACGCAGAGAACAATTTTCTCTAATTCTAGCATACGCAGTCACCATTCTTACCCTAGACAAAGCATTGATAGATATTGGTAACACAGTCTTTAAAGAAAGCATGAGCTACGTAGCACTATCACACTTACGTACACTTGACAGTCTATTTCTAATAAACCTTGATGCAAGTAAAGTAAACGCTGATATTCCTTACATTTTAGAATACAATAGACTACGTTCACTATACACCCCCCATCTAAAAACATATCCTGTTCCACAAAAAAGAAAACGTTGTAAAAGAAAAATAGTTCAAACAGAAATGCAACAGGATATCACTGAAAATCCTCCAAAGAGGCAAAAAGAAGCTAATACTGCATCATTGACCACAACCAAAGAAGAACCTATTACTCAAAGCAACTCAGGTACTTCTTCAAAGAAGCAAAAAACACTCCAAAAAAATGACTTGGACACAGACCTATCTGGTCCATTCAAATTTTCATATATAACTGGTGTAAGTTGCTATGCAAATGTAGCAATGAATATTCTATTTCAATTACCACGAATTGTTGACAACATTTACTTACACAGTACAGACCAATTGTGTTTGCAAATGTTAGTACTTCATAGAAATGGAATAAGATAAGAATTGAACTACTGTGCTGGAATGGTGAAATTCACTATAAACTCACAACAAGATCCATAAGAATTTCTAATGTACTTACTACAAGTACTTGAAAATAAAAACATACCTATAAATGAAATTTTCCAGATTTCATACATGTGGAAACATACATGCACTCTGTGCAACAATGTGACACAGGAACAAATCCCTAATGAGTGCTTTGTGCACGTATCCATACCTAGCTGTGAATCCGTTCCATTTCAGCAACTTGTACAAAATGCAAACCATGGCAGATTATGTACTACCTGCAATTCAGATAATCGCTCCACCTTACTAATACAAACACATAGTAAATACATAATACTAATGCTTCTACGTTACAATGCAGATGGTAAAAAAAAACAACTGCAAGCTGACTGGATTCACACATGGTCAAGTATCACTTGGTAAGAAAACCTTCACAACAATAGGTATAATCTACCACTCAGGAGCCACAAACATTGATCAAAAAATGTACAAGCCAACAGATAGAGCATTAGTCAAAAACAACAAGTGAACACTAAAAACAAACAAACAAATAGACTGTAGCATAACAAAAAAAGGGTTTTTTATCTACCACGCAGGAGACACAACCAATGCAGGTCACTAGACTGCATATATTAAAAAGAAATGTGGATGGTTCAAATGTAATGATAGTACCATTACTCTAAAGCAGAGATTACCAGCAAATCTTACAAACGCTTATTTAATCTTCTTAAAACCAAAATTGAATACCTAATCTGTATTTAAACATTTACAAAACTTCAATTAAAAAACTTTAAACTGTTCCAATATGCCAACAGGTCTCTAACTGCCCAGAAATTCTACAACAACCAAACAGATAAATGAATACCACTAAATTATAACAAGAAATAAACAGTTAGAATACGCCAACAGGTATCTAACTGCCCCAAGATTTTGCAACAACCAAACAGATAAATCAATACCACTAAATTATAACAAACAATAGACAGTTAGAATACGTCAACAGGTATCTAACTGCTCCAAAAATATGTAACAAGCCAACAGATAGAACATTAGCCAGAAACAACAAGTGAACTCTGAAAACAAACAAATAGACTGTAGCATAACAAAAAAAGGTTTTTTTAGAATCCGAAATGGATTTTTTTTTGCCCAGATACCCAATGATTTGAAAAACAAACACAGAAACTGAGCAAATAGCACAGTACACTGGTTTCTAATCTACTAAATATGAGGGTCAAAATGAATAAACAATGCCTATTATTCAATGCTATAAATCTTTACAAACTACCAATACTAACATGAACTTTTCTTATATCACAGAAATTGACAAAGAATATATGTGCTCCAGTTACCAAACCAACCAGTAAGTATATTACAATAAGTACAACTCATAAATACTGCTCCATAACATCAGGGCAAACAGTGCATATAACTTTGGTCTTGGGTGCATGGCCCATGCACCCAAGACTCTAGGACCTAGCTACAGCCACCACAGCATATCACACCCATGGTAGCTTATAACTTCGGTACTTATAACTTCGCTCTTGGGTAGGCCCTTGCCACAACCACTGCAACATATCACACCCATGGTAGCTTATAACTTCAGTACTTATAACTTCGGTCTTGGGTAGGACCTGGCCACAAACACTGCAACATATCACACGCATGCTAGTTTATAACTTCGGTACTTATAACTTTGGTCTTGAACTTTGGCCTTCGGTGCATGACCTTCGGCCATGCACCCAAGACTCTATGCCCTGACCAGAACCACCACATGCACCCAAGACTCTAGGCCCTGGACACAACCACCACAGCATATCACACCCATAGATCACACCCATAGAATCAAACATTTTAACTATGTCATATGGGCAATTTTTATATCCACTGACACCTTGTGTGTACTTAGAACAGTTTCAACTTGCCTGCGAACAGTACGGACAGGTATAGTGTCCTTAGGACACCTCCATTTTCATTTAATTATGGGCATACCGGACACCGTGTGTGTTCTTAGATCAGTTTCAACTTGCCTGCAAACAGTACAGACAGGTATAGAGTCCTTAGGACACCTCAATTTTTGTTTCATTACGGACTATAAATTCGGTACTTATAACTTTGGTCTTGGGTGCACCCAACACTCTACGCCGTGACCACAAACACCACATGCACCCAAGACTCTAGGCCCTGGCCGCAACCACAGCAGCATATCACACCCATAGATCACACCCATAGAATCAAACATTTTAACTATGTCATATGGTCAATTTTTATGTCCGCAAACACTGTGTGTGTTCCTAGAACAGTTTCAACTTACCTGCGAACAGTACGGACAGGTATAGTGTCCTTAGGGCAGCTCCATTTTCGTTTAATTGCAAACATCCCGGACACCGTGTGTGTTCTTAGAACAGTTTCAACTTGCCTGCGAACAGTACGGACAGGTATAGTGTCCTTAGGACACCTCCATTTTCATTTGATTATGGACATTCCGGACACCGTGTGTGTTCTTAGAATAGTTTCAACTTGCCTGCGAACAGTACGGACAGGTGTGGTGTCCTTAGGACACCCCCCTTTGGGTCGATTGCGGACATCGAGGACAGCGCGTCTGTCCGTGGACACAACAAACACAACAGGGGTGCCTGCCACCTAAATAGATACAATACTTGACCCATCTCTTGCTGCCCCACCCTCCCCAAAAACTCTTACACGCCAACACACTTGCCAAAGTTGTATTTCTTCACCATTTGTCACCGCGCTGTCCGCAGATGTCCGCGGACACAAGATGGTGGCCGTTCCCAAAATTCCAACGCACTCCACGCGCTTCACCATCCAATCAGGGGACACGTCGCATGTCCGCGGACATGACGCAAGCCGATTAGCCAATGAAGACACTGGGCCTCATTGCACGGATGGCACCACCTTGGTGGAAAGGGGAATTACCGCCCTATTCCAAGGTTGGTGGGGCAGTAATTCCCCCTTCCCCCATTGCCCTTCCCCATTCCCATTTTCGCCCCATAGGGCATAATGGGAATGGGGAAGGTGCTAATTTCGGCACCACAAATTGCGGTACCGTAATTAGCTCCCTGGTCCTTTTGCAGGTTGGTTTTTAACGCCTGCAAAAAGCAGGTGTTAAATTCCCCAACCCGCAAAGGGACCTCCTAGTAAGGCGGTAAGGGTTAACGGTCACCGGTACCAGTACCATTAACAGTGAACATTAACCCTTACCGCCGTCCGTGTAATGAGGCCCACTGTCCGCGAAGATATCACTAATTTTTTGTGAGCTACTTTTTGGTCATTTTTTAAAAAACTACTGGACGGATTTTCACCAAATTTATAAAAGCACGCTTTTGGGACCAAGCCGCTGCTCCTGCCGCACATTTGGTGAAAATCCGTCCAGCGGTTTGGGCTGTAGGCGTGAGCAAAGTTTTTTCCCGATTCAGTCTATGGGAAAAAAAGACATTTTGGGACCCCCCCCTATAACGTTGCCCCCCCTGGGCCAGACCTCACCAAACTTTGCAAAAAAATTCAGAGTGGGCCATAGACTTTGCAAAGTTTGGTGAAGATTCATCCAGAGAGAGCCAAGTTATAAGCCACCCAAAAAGTGCTCTTCCTATGGGATTAGCAACTTAACCATAACTACACGGCCACTACTGTGGCCGTGTGATATATATTTAAAACTTGGTTTCCTGCCTCTATGTTTGGTGAAGATTACTGGCTTCAAACCGCTTCCTGGAGTGCATTCCACTTTACTTGTACCGCGGTACAAGGATTTCAAGATATTCACACACCGAGGAAAAAACGGCGTTGGAAGGTGCACCCGCTCCTGTGACCAGCAGCATAATGCAGCATCTGCTTTTTTCTACAAAGGAACCACGGACTTTTGCTCCGGATTGCCCAGGGTCAATACGGCACTGTGATGCAACAGTTCCAGCTGTCAGCGACGGACTCGCCATGTATACGGCTGAAGGAGCCATTACCATCAGAGGGTGGAGGTGCGTCCATCCGTTATGGTGAGTCCAAAGCTGTTTGCACTGGGTTACTGTGTTTTCCATTGAACTAAGCTTCACTGTAACTGGGCATCTGATTAAGGATTGTTTTCGAAGCATTTTAGCCTATAGAAAATCCTGCATAGGAAGTGAGAATTACCTCTCTGGAGAGACAGGCAGCCATTTCCAGGCATCTCCAATCATAATATGTCTACACAAAAGGACAGAGAAAGTGCACACAAGGAGAAAGCATGGTTTTTATTTTGTGATACACAAACCTGTGCCACTACAAATAAGCCCGGCAACAAACCACCTGATATCCAGTCTAATGAAGAAGTAAGACTTCTAAGAGAACTAGAGAAGCTACAAAGAAGGGAAATTAGTAAATGGTGGGAAGAATACTCGCTGCAAAACTATGTTGACGTGGGACGGATCCCTAGAGGCTTACGTATACTCACAACGCTGACCTTTGAAGAACAGGACCCCGCAATGCTAGAAGAATGAGGCGAATCAAGCAATAGGTGATCAGTGCCATTTCTTAGTATTTTAATAAAATATGCAAAGATGGATCGTCAGAAAACACTTTCCAATATACAAGAGACTGAAGAACAACTGAAAGCCATCAATCAAAGCGAAGAAGGGAAAGCCATTCGTATGAATATGGAAAAGGGGTACAAAACATTCGAGGAAGAAATCAACCTAAGGAAACAACGGAAATTCCTGTGAGATAAGGATGACTATGAAAAGGGGACAGTGCTTACATTTGCTAAAAGGTTTGATACCCTAAGACAAAAACACCCCATAGTAACATCAAACGCAGAATCATCTCTGATGTTGATACCACAGAGAGTGAAAATGAACAGCCCCAAAGAAAGTTGAATTTTTTAGAAGAGATGAGACTCTTAGGAATGGATGGCAGAAGCAGCACCAACAGCAAAAAAACAAGAGGAAGAGGGCGGGGAAAATCAACCAAGTCACGAGGAACAAGAAAACAAGGAGGGTCAACTGCCTCAAACGTTACAGTAATGGACAAGACAGACAGACAAACACACTCTGGGACATAAAATTGATGACAATACAAAGTAAATTACCAGACATGTCCATTATTAACTTAACATCACGAGATTTCTCATTGGAAGAACAAAAAGTGTTAAAACTTGGTTTAAACTTCTACCCCACTCCCTACAACTACGCAGAAACAAGAATAGATTTTGATGGATAAATGCGTAAAATACGCTTGAAGAAATTCTTTGCCATTAATCCCCCTAAACCCAAGGATGATGAACCACAGAGTGGGCACACCCCCTTGGTGATAGAAGACATACACATACTACGGGATCTCATCCATCTAGAAACCGAATGGCAAGAATACGAAGATATAAGTGACCCACAATGGGACCTTATGAACATATGTACTGATTAGCCTTGCAAAAGTAATCTTAAACTGAAGGCACGCTTTAATCCCATATTCAATCCAGGGGGGAACATTGAGGCCTTCCAAGATCTGGTCATTAGTGATCTTAAGAAGTTCAGAAAAAACAAAACTGACGTCAAAGACAATCTTACTCGCCGAGAGCGGGAGATCCTATCCAAAATGTCCACGCTGGAAGACTATGTTATTAAACCTTCTGATAAAAGGTACCAACATAGTCTTAATGAATCAGCTGGATTACATCAAAGAAAGCCAGTAGACAACTTAAAGAACCAAAATGCTATAAGTTATTGGATATGGACCCCACAGCAGTAATAAATTACAAATTATTCGAGTTATTGATGAAATGGAAAGAGAAAGGCCTATTGGAAGAAGACATGTGTAAATACTTGCATCCTAAATTTCTGGTGATGCCCACAATCTACTTTCTGCCCAAGGCCCATAAAAATAAAACTAGACCACCAGAGAGGCCCATAGTGACACTATGTGGGGCACTTCTTGAAAATGTGTCAAAACTAGTGGATGAAACGCTAATAGAGTTTGTTATTAGCTTACCGGCATACCTACAAGAAACCAAGGACTTCCTCAACAAAATAGACGGAATACCTTGGGAAAAAATGTATCTACTAGCGACACTAGATGTGGTCTCCCTTTACACATCAATAAAACATATGGATGGTCTGAAATCGTGCAAGTACTTTTTACAAACCAGATCATTGAACTTTTTGGAACATGGCAAGATGATTTTAGAGATGACCAATCTTTGCTTAACTAACAACAGTTTTTTATTTAACAAGAACTTTTATACCCAGTTACAAGGAACAGCCATGGGGACAACGTCCACTCCCGAATATGCATATTTAACCATGGGATGGTGGGAGAAGTTTACAGTGTGGGTTCCCTCCAACAGTCATTATACGGAAAAAGTGGTCCTTTGGTTACGTTATATAGACAACCTATTTGTAATCTGGGATGGACCTACTGATGAATGGTTGGAGTTTGTCAAGTCACTTAATGTCAATGAATTCAATTTGCAGTTCACCGAGTGCCACAACAAGACTGCTATCGTTTATCTAGATATTCTTGTAACTGTGGCACAAGGTGCACTAGTGACTGAACTTTATGGAAAACCCACAAGCTCCAACATACCCCGGCATGCAAAAAGTAATCACCCCACAGCTCTGAAGTGGAGTATTCCCTATGGTGAATTTATTCGCATAAGGCGGAACTGTTCCCAACTTGAAACCTATGATAAGGAATGCAGAAATATGGCCTTGAAGTTTCAACAAAGAGGCTATCCAAAGAGAGTGTTGGAAAGAGCATACAACAAAGCACGAGAAAATGATTGTTCCATTCTATTGATGCCCAAAGTTTGAACCAAGATTGATACGGAAGAAACAGACACCAGACTCATCTTGACGTTCAGTAAAGCCTCAAAGAACATACGCCAAATTATGCACAAACAATGGCATATACTCAAGCAAGATGAACATCTAGGGAACACTTTGGGCAGTAACATTAACATCACTTTTAGGCGCTCTGCCTCCCTCAAGGATAGCTTGGTATCCAGTTATATGAGTCCCAAAACCATACAAGTAGGTCAAGGCTGGTTAAGTGTCAACTCAGAAGGTTTCCAGAAATGTACAAAATGCAAGGCGTGTAAGTTTTCGAAAAACACTAAAAATTATCTCCATCCTGTATTACACAGTAATGTGATCATTAAATCTAGGATCACATCTGAAACAGAGTATGTTGTGTATGTACTCACTTCCCAATGTGACAAATGGTACGTGGGGAGTACCATCGGCAAATTGAAATTTAGGATACTACAACATATAAGAGGCATCAAAAATATCGACCCCACATATCCAATGGCTCTACATTTCCAGGAAAAGCATGGAGGCAAATTAGAAGACTTTGCTTATTTCGGTATACATACTATTCGGAAAACAGCAAGGGGAGGTAATCGGAAACTCCTTCTTAGACAATCGGAAACCAAACACATTCTAGACTTGGAAACCAAGCAACCTAATTGCCATAATCTGGATGAAGAATTATACACTTTCTTAGGTACTTAAGTAATTTGAGATGTAACTAGAGCACAATGTGTATGGATTTTTTAAAGAAAACCCCAGATTCTAACATTTTCTTATTTGGGGGATCATGATTCTCCTCTAGTATAAACTCTTAAAATGGTTATCCCATTCCTATTACTGCATAGCTGGTCTTGATTGAATTTACATGTAAATGATTTGTTGCAAATAGGGGTTTATATGAAGTTGTTACAGGAAATCGTTTTTCACTAGCATTTAGGACAGGGGGTCTATCAATTCAATATTTTACTCTCAGAAAGGGAATTGAATGAATTTTAGACTCCTTTTTCTCCTTTTGCTTTTTTAATTTAGCATTTCTTTCTTTTCCTTATAGGGTGAGCAATATTATTGTTGTAATATCTATGAACACAGGAGAACTGACAGTCACATGTAGATTGTCCATTCAGTCTTATATTTTTTAGACTGCACTCATGGTTGGCAAAATGTTTTAGGTGTTTTTAATATATTAAGGTTTTTTACAGGGATTTGATGTGTTTTTTATCTATGAACAGTCATTATATGTTATGCAGTAGGTAGTGATTAATATGAACATCCAATGTATAGAAATTACAAGCACTAGGCACTTTATGTATCCTTATATAGGGAATACTACCTTTGGGCTGCTAATTACACATAGCACTTTGTCAACAGTATGTTGTAATTTCTGGCTATTAATTGCACATTGCACTTTATCAACACTATGTTGTATATTGCAAGTTTGCACAGCTAGTACAAACAAGCATTTGCACGCTAGGAGGTAATTTCTAACATGGAAACTATAATACATTTCCTGCCATAAGCACTGTACATTTTATCTCACTCATCGCATTACCTTGTTAGCATCTTATTTGATGATTAATATATATCTTATGCCTAAATTGTAAGAACCAGCCCTCAAAGCAAGTTATAGTATGCTACCGCAGTGAATTGTGCATCCGTCAGTTTGAAGCATTCAACATACTGAACGGAGCACAGTAATGTAATGTTCCCAGAGCTAATAACCTTTAGTCATGTGAAAAGAAAGGTTAGCTAAATGGCATAAAATGACACTTGTTTTTCAGCACATTACACCAGTAAGCTATAAATGTGACTGTACATAAAGCATGGGTTCAAATATTTGTCATGGAATATTTGCCATGGAAATTTGCTTGAGTGCTATCTTTATATATTGTTGAAAAACGGTAATAAGAAATGATGTTTATTGACTTTGAAGCTCTTATTTAAAAAAAATCTTTGTTTACTTACTGTGATTAACCACGCCGAGCATACCTTTCAAACATGGGGGATTTCAACAATAGACTGTTTTGACGTACATGCGACTCTCTATACGATAATCATAGAGATTATGTCAGTTCATAAGTCCTTCCTTAGTGTTTGCACCCTTAACATGAACAAGCGGTTTGTTTGCCGCGAAACGCTTCGTTATTGTTTTTTCTTTCCTGTCCTGGACATTAAATTAATTAAAGAACTATTTTTGCATGGCAAAAACATGGTTTCCTGCCTCTATGTTTAGTGAAGATTACTGGCTCCAAACCGCTTCCTAGAGTGCATTCCACTTTACTTATACCACGGTACAAGGATCTCAAGATATATATATATATATATATATATATATATATATATATATATATATATATTCAGTGAAAAAAACTTTTTTAAATGGACGTTATGGTTCAAAGTAAAACCAAAAAAACCCAGAAATTCACCAGTTATGGTAAGCTAAGCAACCATAACTCGCGTGCCACCACTGTGCACTGCTAAGACCAACACCCAGGACATCAAAGATTACATCACAAATGTCATTGATGACATCAAGAAAAACGGTACAATGAAACTTCCATCCCTTCTTCCCCTCCCACACATCATGTCCAAACCCCTAATTCCCCTGTATTTGTTTCAGTTTCTGCTTCCCCCTCTCTTTCCTACTTTTTCTACTGTTAAACAATAATAACATTTTCCTGTGTCTTATTTTTTTTTTAAAGGGCAGTCAGGGTGTCTGCGGACTGCGCGGCTGTCCGGGGTGTCCTCAATTACCCAACATCGGGGTGTCCTAAGGACATAATACCTGTTCGTACTGTCCGTAATTAAAATGGAGGTGTCCTTAGAACACACAAGATGTCCGCCTGTCCGCAATCACCGATGATAGGGGTGTCCTAATAACACCCCCGCTGTTCGTAATGTCCACTACCAGAGTGAATATATCCGTATAACACATATCCTGTCTGCCAGTCGGCAAAGTTTTGATGCACATTTATTTTATTCAGGGACCTCAACATTGTTTGTAGAACACCCGCACCCATGCGCATCACACACTTGGGTCCTACGAACATAGCGTCTCTCCGCAACTGTCCGCTGCACGTGTATTGCACTTTTAATTAGTTTGAAGACCCAAACACTGTCCGTAGAACACAAGCATGCATGCACACAACCGGCACTGTGCATTTGGTGTCCTACGGACAGCCGTCCCATTTGCGAATATGTCCGCGACGTCATCATGTGACCGCACCCACGCTGAGCTTCTGTCCTTATTTGCGGACACTGTACGGGTCCCCAAACATTTAAAAAAGTGCTTTTTGAGCAATCCAAGGTATTTTACAGTAAACGTTCACCATTGCACATGTCCCAGACAATGTCCCTACCAATCTACATACTTTTTGGAACTTTTTGAGCCCGTTCTTGGTGTTCGGAGTGTTCGGGGATGGCGCGGGTGTCCGTGAAGTACACCCCAGCACCCCTATAAAAGGCCACACGTCAGAGCTGATCCTCGTTCTGTGTTTGGATTTCCAAGATTTACAACAGGACAATTGTGCAAGTTGCTGTTCTTGGTTCCTGCTTCCTAGTTCCTGGATTTTAACCTTCCAGATGTCATCCCAGATTGCTTCTGCTGCTACTGCCTCTGCATCAGCACACCCACCCCCTCCACCACCACCACCACGTCCCCAAGGGCTTGCAGAGGGGAACAGGCATGAGGATGCAGAGGAGACAAATGAAGAGGATGAAAAGGATGAGTTAGTGGAAGTCCCTACTACTAGCACTCATCGTGAGTCTTGGGTGTGGTGGTCATTTATCACTGTTGATGGAAAGTCAAAAGCTCATGCGAACAAGGTAATGTGCACTCAGTGCCGCATGGTGCTGAGTCGTGGCAGGCCTGGTTCATATAGCTTTGGAACTACATCAATGAAGCAACACCTAAATTCATTCCACTGTGGGGCTATTCGTAAGGTTGTACCTTGCAATAAACTTAGTAGTTTGAGTTCCTCTACAGCCTCCTCCGTTTCGGCTCCTGTCACCTCAAAAGACACTCCTGTGGGACAGTTTATCCCTCCAGCTGCCTCACAGGCCATTCATGATGCTGTTGACACTTACCTTTCGAGGGTCACAATATTGTGCATGTACTGCGACACAGTACTCTGCAGGGCGGAGAACCTTTGAAATGCTTTCGAGACTGCGGTCAAGGAGCATGAGAAGGACTTCCCACTACCTAAATAAGGTCCACCCTACATCTTCCTCTCTCCACCTGCCCTTTCTTATCCCCATGGTTGTTCCTTTCCCCTGCTTTCCTTCTATGTCGTGTATAAAAAAACAAAAAATATAAAACAACAAAAACAAAAAAAACAAAGGCTCTTTTCAGAGCAACCTTTCACAGTTTAAAAATAGAAGTGACAAATAAATAGTGCAGCGCCCTGTGCGGACAGTCTGTGGACATCTAAAATCTGCACAGTGCTGCCCTGTCACAACCATTTCTCTGGGAGGAAGTGGTGGCTCTGAAAAGAGCCTTTTTGTGTTTTTTGTTATGTTTCAAAAAATTCAAAATGGTCAACACCTATTGCAAAATGGATTGCTCTAATTACAAAAAAGGTTGCAATGCATTTTGTATATTTCGCATAAAAATCTGATTGCCGGCATAAGTAAGATGTACTCCATCTCTGCAAAAA
This sequence comes from Ambystoma mexicanum, assembly GCF_040938575.1. Classification (NCBI taxonomy): domain Eukaryota; kingdom Metazoa; phylum Chordata; class Amphibia; order Caudata; family Ambystomatidae; genus Ambystoma; species Ambystoma mexicanum. The sequence continues at coordinate 653,413,186 of NC_090933.1, read as the reverse complement.
ATGTGTGTGCTACGAAACAATGTTTTCATTCTGAAAAGAGAACATACCAACATCTCTCAAAAAGGCACAAACAGCCTTGTTAACATTGCGCCTTGCTTTCGCCATTTGTGGACCAAATGAAAAAGAACGCAGCCACATTTGTCTCTGCACAATATAGGAAAACATTACTCTGGAGTTTGGATACATGTCCATGGCTTTCCCAAGTCCTTCTTTCATTGCAAATTGCAAAGAGATTCCAGGCACATGTCCTAAACTGTTCCCTCCACAATGAACAATAATAATGTCTGGATGATGCTGTGTCACCAAAGAAGCACAGAGAGGTATCAAATCCACCCACTTCATTCCACGCACTCCATGCCAGTGAACTTCCACATGAGAGAATCCAAGATATGCAGCCACTCCACAGCGATCTGCATGCACCTCCAACCAATTTATCCACAAATCTCCCAAAATCCAGACAATCTGCTTTCTGAAACACACAGCCATAGCTATCTGCTCTTCTCTCATGAAAAGACCTACTGACACACTCTCTCCTTACACAACACACCCAGTAAACCTTATTGACCTATCCCTTCCTCTACTCAGTCTCATTTGCATGCCTCCCATCCCAAAATCCCTGTATGTAATATGCGCTCTCCACGGACAACTTTGCTGTCTGTGGACAAATCGAAAAATTTGAGCGTGGGGGATGAAAATTTAAATAGTGTACCCCATTTCCCCTTTGAGGTTGGCTCTGAAAAGAGCCTTTATTTTGGTTTTTTTGCAGATGCTTCAGAAACACCTTTTATTTTATATTTTTTTGTTTTTTTTCTTTTTTCCTCCAAAAATCTTCACACTAGCTTCTCCAAAGCAACCCTTATGTTCCAAAACAGCATGGTATTTCCCATAAAAGATAAAGAAATGCCATCTTCCTTAAAGTAATCCACATTACCAAAGTCAGTGTTGTCATTGTTGCAAAACAACATGCCAGATCTAGTCATAAAACCAAACATGCCTCGATTGACTAAGCACCTAGCAACATTTTACTGAGGACAAAAAACAGAACTATTGTCCCATATTGTCCTAGGTGTCAAACCAGAAAAAATAACCTTGGCATTTGGAAGGACTTTCATGATTGCCTGAACCAAGTTTTGCAGATCTTGCAACAAAGTAGGGCCACTGACATAGCCCAAATGCACAGCACCACAGTGTAGGACAACTACATGAACTACGTGGACTATGAAACCTAGCCATATCCTGACAAACTACCAGAATTGCCTGCAAATTTAAATCAGGCACAGTGCTCCACACCACATCCACTCCTTTTGTGTCAAAATGGTTAGCCACATTCCTAGATTTTGCATACTGCTCCAAACCATTCACAAACATGTCTCCAACCCCCAACACCCTTACTTTCTGCACCACCGCCATCTTCACTACACACAGCCTCTCTCAATAAGAAGCAGAACCTCAACACCTAATTGGCTAATCCTCAAAATACACTCCCACTTCATGCTCAGAATCCCCGATGTAGCATGTCCTGTCTGCGAACAGCCGCGCTGTCCGCTGAGTGCCTAAGTAACACTGGGCAGCCCTTCTACCCTTTCTACTGCACTCTCTGCAACATTTGCTCATTGGCTACTGTTAAGCAGTCACACAATCATACATCAATCGCATCCAAGGACTCTACATCTAACTCTGTCATCACAGATCAGCACTTTAGATGTACTATTGATCACTCTCAGTAAAATTTGGCTGTGACTGCAAAGGACCTACAGTAACAACTACTATAAAACTCCCCAAGATTTCCACTTGCAGATTCATGCACATCCACATGCATGAACACAGACTACAGGTATGAATATTTTCTACAAAGTACATGTACACCTCTTCTAGGAATACAATAGATCCCGGGAGCATAGCTCAGCGCATAGCTCAGCGGCAACGTGTGCGCCTTGAAAGCAAGATGACACGAAGCAACACAGATTTGGTCCCCGGGTCCGCGCTTAGAAACCTCTGAGTGTTTAAGCGCATTATGAATACACAACTAAGACAAAATAATTACGCAACTGAAAAACAAACAACTCCTATAGCAGCGCCTCGATGCCCACAGGCTGTGTAAGTGCTTTAAAAATGTAAAATAAAATAAATAAAAATATGAACAGAGTAACTGCCACTTATCCTGTATAAACTCTAAAAGGAACTTGATGTCATTTCTCCCATCTGCTATCATGAAGTGTCAATTGCAAACCTTTCAGCTCTCCAAATTTTTGTTTAGACAGACCTTTCTAAAAAAAATATTGTTTAATATTATAAGATGGGGAAAATGACAGTATAATTATGAAAAAAAAACTGTCCAGTGTATTATAAAATAACACGCAGAAAGGATGAGTACATACATCTTCATTCAAGCACACACACAGACAATATAATTAGAAAGGCTCCCAGATTGAACAAGACCACTACCTCTATATCAAATGCTTCTGCTTTATTTCCCACACCTTCACAAAGGCATACATTGAATAATTTTATGTACAATCTCTGCCATTTAGCCTTTAAAAATAGCAAAAAATGCATATGATAATTTCTTCTATCTCTTAACATCCATTAACATAACATTAAAAAAAACAAGTGTGCTCTATACGTTTACTATTATACTCATTTGAAAAACACTAGCATTTTAGTATTGTAGAATAAAACAAATATATTAACCCTTTACCATTAGATCTAGTAGTAGTACTTCCCCTTACCAGTGGCATACTTTATATTGTCATCTGAAGCCCAGTATAGTAACACACAAATACAAGAATAGCCTTCCCAACTTGATGTAGCTGCCCATTGCACAATCACACACCTCCACAATCATACTTACCATCATATTCAGACACTCATGCACAAAGCATGCATACACTGCACAACAGCCCAACCCACACTTTCTTTTTTTTCTCCAACAGACCCAAAAGAATGCCTACCAAAATGCAACTCTGTAGAAAGGAACGCAGAAGTAGAGCAAATCAAAATAAAAGTGTCGAAAATAAGCATCCATCTCTAGCAGATTTTGTACAAAAAGTTCAAACAAAACAGCTAATACAGTCATTAAGTGAAACAAAACAAGCTTCCAATGCAGAAACTTTCCCTCCTCTATCAAAACGTAAAACCAAACAGAAAATGATTAACAAGACTTCAGCTACCACTACTGCTAGCGCTGCACCTATAAATCCTGATGTAGTGGCAAGTAAGCATACCAAAAAAAGGTTTACAGAAAATGTTCAGAACCTTTCAAAAACAAGAGAAATCTGAAACCACTAACAAAACTAACTACTAAACTACAAAAAAGACTTCTCAATAAATGGAATATCAACATAAATAGCTTCTTAAACATCTGTGGTGGTGAATGGAGTCACACCACGACCACAGAACCATATTTTAATGAAGAAGCATATAAACAAAAGCAAACAAACCCAATTGCCATACATAGCAGTGGACGAAGGTATGCAAAACTTAATAACACCATTATGGAACAAGAAACTCTGCTCACAAAAATATCCCCAGAAAACTCAGAATCAACTCCCCATTCTACTCAACCAAAACATCCAGTCTACAAATGGACGTGGGTATCAATGTGTAACATTGCCAAAAAATCTTTCAAATCTTTATGCCAGTTCCTCAATCAGTATATAAAAAGCAAAGACAAAATCAAAATGAAACTACTACAAAATATGGATGCCTATCCAGTGTGCAAATACACAGGACTACAAGGACATTCATTAGCCTGCATTTCAGGACCTATTTGTAAAAGCACCTTTCATCGTACCAAAATGATATAATCACATCATTCAATTATAAATCTAGTCCAAAAACTCTACAATGCTAAAAGTCCTGCTTTATCACTAGCCAATTTAAATAACAATCTTCCACATGGTACAGCCAAACAACTACTCAAAGAAATAGAGCATATCCAGAGAAAATATTTTGGAATTGAAAGCCACTTACAAAATGAAATAGATGTATAACAAACTAGAAATGTACAAATAGCAACCTTCTATTAAACACATACAAAAAAGAAATACTAAAGTTTAAAAGTTCCTCTGCTGAAGTCCCAAACCATGTGTGTGTGTGTTGCCGCAGGACTTCTTATAAAAGTACCCCAAAAACTATAGACATAACGTACAAAATACAAGACAATGAAGATTTGAAATGGTTCCAATTAGCTCTCTACCTTATAGCAGAAAAGAAATACAACATTACTGACCACTTAATACTTTGCAATTACTGCACTGCAAAACTTGACAACAACCAAACACCTTCACGTGCCATCATAAATAACTTGGAATTATTGCCACTACCAAAACCCCTGCAACAACTACATTTATATGAGAGCATCATAATTCAAACAGTGCACCCATTTCAAGTAATAATACACCTCCAACCAAAAACAGCAAAATTACCTCCCTCTGAGTTAGTCAAAGGCATTCGTGGGAATGTAGTTTATTTACCATTAGATCTCAAAGAAAATGTACACACTCTACGAGTGCAACGGCCAATACATCAATCTTTAATTTTCTTAGTAAATGGCATACCTACAAAAGACAAAGAAATTTGGCAACAACTCATGTAATTACATAAAGACAAGCCCTGCAATATCTATAAAGAAATTAATATTGGAGAAAACCTGAGAGAAACCATTGAAATAATTCAAGAGTCACCAGAAACTAGTCAAAGTGAACTTCTAAACCCTATTACAGAATCCAATATTTTAGACCATTATACAATTCATCCTTTACACTCTAAAGACACTATAGATGATGAACTAGAAACGTACCAAATGCGACAATACAAAGGATATCCAATCAGCATATGGGAAGTATAGAAGCACAGGCCTTTACACTACTCTTTCCTACTGGAAAAGAAGGAAGGTATGATGATAGACCCACAGAGATAACAGCATCAGAATATCACTCTTTAAAAATGTATTCTGATGATCCCAGATTCAGACAAAACGTGGAATACATATTCCACCTTCTCTTTGAAAGTGAACTAGAAACTCTATGCTTCGGAGATGCACCCACATTAAAATCAGGAACCCATTTTCAAAATATGTCAGCTATGCAATTATTAAAAAAAGTTCAAGAAAAAGAGGAGGTTTTACAGTCAAGTATCACAAATCTTTTAGCAAACATGCGTGGTACAAAAGAATACTGGTTCTGATATCACAGAGATGTACGCTGTATGATAAGACACCTTGGCCCACCCACTTCGTTTGTTACATTAAGTTGTGCAGAATATGCATGGGAAGATTTACACGATTTCCTACGCATAGCAAACAAAAATAAAAAAAACATAGTTATAAAAACAAAAGGAGAACTCTACTCTCTAGATCCTGTAAATGTATCAAGATATTTCCATCAGCGCTTCATTGCTATGCTACACTTATTTTGTAATAAGACTGTTCCTCCCCTTGGAGAAGTTCAACACTTCTTTTGGAGAAAAGAATACCAAGCCAGAGGAGCACCACACATCCACATGCTATTATGGATAAAAGATGCTCCTAAATTTGGTCAGGACAGTGATGCCACTCTTTTGCAGTTCATCCAAAAATATGTCACTTGTGAAATCCCTTCACAAACAGCACATAGTGACCTTCATGCACAAATTTTACAATTTCAAAGACACAAATGTGGAATATATTGTCGTCGCAAATATTTTAAAAAAAGGGAAATACTACACTAAATGACGCTTCGGTTTCCCTAGACCAGTTTCAGCAATAGGTCAAATAAACAATTTCATGGGCCTCATTCGGAGTTCGGTGGTAAGGGGTTACCGGCGCTGGTAAGGATGCCGGTGCTGTTAACCCCTCAACGCTGCATTCTGAGGTCCCTTAGCGGGTCCCAGTAAGGCTGGCTGGTAAAACCAGCTGTCCTTAGCAGGGGGCGCTAAGGGACCAGGGAGCTAATAATGGCCCCGTAATTTACAGGCCCGTTATTAGCTCCCTCCCCATTACCATTGAGCCCTATTGGGGCTCGAATGGGAATGGGGAAAGGTTTTTCGATGGGGACTTATCGGGTCCTCCAAGGTTGGAATGACCCAGTAAGTCCCCATTCAAAGAACCCAGACATGACTTTGGAGGCAGCCATGGTGCTAGCATGTGCCAACAAATTACTCATGTGCTTTTGGAAGACTTTTTAAATTATTTTTATTAATATCCATGGCTGCCTCCAAAGTCGTGTCCGGGTTTTTTAAATGGGGACTTATTGGGTCATTCCAACCTTGGAGGACCCGGTAAGTCCCCATTCAAAAAATCCTGCAATGCAAATGCAATAACTCATTATGAACTACCTGCTCTCACATATGATCTTTTCTTTTATCACAGAGATCAAAAAAAGTATGACTGGTCCAGTTACCCATGTCATGAAAAAACTGCATACAACCACAAACAACTCAACCAGTAAGTAAACGATAAATAAACTCAGAAACACTACACTCCTTGTTACAAACTCTACAATATTAACTGCATAACCTAGCCAATGCTACACATACAAACTCTACAAATGAAACAGCACACAAACTCTTGGGTTGTGGATATTTGATGGGTGTTTTATTCTATGGGTGTGTTATGCTGCCATTGTTGTGGCCAGGGCCTAAAGTCTTGGCCGAAACCACCACTGCATAACACACCTATAATACCAAACATTTTGACTGTGGTATGTGGGCTGCTTATACAGGATATTAATTACAATCAATCCTCTACTAACAACCCAATACCAACATCATACTAAAGTGAAATAGCCAGTAGTGCAATTATTATGTCTGTGGACAACCGCTACGACCGTGGACATGGCAAACACATCATGGGCACCTGCCACCTAAAGAAATACAGTATTTGACCCATCTCTTACTCCCCAACCCTCCCCAAGCACTTCTGCACAGCAACACACTCCCCAAAATTGCATTTTGCCTCTGTTCGCCACCCCCCTGGTTGTTAAAGGGACGTTATGGTTAAGTTGCGCTGCTAAAAACCTTTCAAATTCAGTGAAACAACTTTGCTAAAGGGACATTATGGTTAAGTTGCGCTGCTAAAAACCTATGAAATTCAGTGAAAAACTTTGTCAAAGGGACGTTATGGTTCCAAGTAAAACCGAAAAACCCTTGAAATTCGCCAGTTATGGTAAGCTAAGCAACCATAACTCGCGCCACCACCGTGCACTGCTAAGACTAACACCCAGGACATCAAAGATGATATCACAAAGGTTTAAACACAAATCATATTTTTTTTGTTTTTATTTTTTATTTATTTATTTACTTAATTACTTTAATTTAGACATGACATTGAGGCGCTATTACCTAGAACAGCTTAGTTACAGAAATAGTGGTATTCACTGGTATATTATAAATTTCACAAGACATAGTAAATATATTTTTTTTGCTACAGTTAGTCATTCAATACAATTTGTTCATTAAGAACATATCATATGTACTGAACTGATGCAATGTATCTTATGTAAATAAATTAGTTTAATGGTTTTAAAGAAGGCGCTGAGGATTTCAATTAAAAAATCAATATCTAAATTAAAAACAGTGCTATATACAAACAAAGTTACTAATTTGAAGCTTTTACAATTGCAGTGAAGACCAGTCTCCTGAAGAGAAGCAGACAAATTCGAAGAACAAAGAAGAACTAAGAAGTTACCTGTTAATTTAAGAAAAAAAGTAAGTATAATATCACCATAATATTTGTATTATTACTCAAACATACTGTACAGTTAATACAAGCTATTTCTGTGCCTACAAATAGAGATTGTGTACCATTTTGTCCAAAAATCTCCATGTCTTAAACAGCGATTTACAGCCAGAATGGCCCACAAATTCCTATTTTTGGACACACAAATTACCCAACTGAACCGCTACAATTTTCATATTATAGAACAAACAACTGTTTTAATTGTATACATTAGATTTACTATTTGTACTTTTCAACACCACTAGCTTACTTTTTTTTTGGTCATCTGAACACCAGTTTAGTAACACATAATCAAGAATACCTATCCCTACTAATTGTAGTTCCCAATGCACAATCACACACCATTACCTACATCTTTATCATCTTACTCAAACACTCATGCACACAGCACACATACATTGCAGAACACCCCAACCCATACCTTCTTTATTTTTTTCAACAGACCCTAAAGAATGCCTATGAAAAGTCAAGTCCGTAGAAAGCAACGCAAAAGTAGAGCAAATGAAAATAAAAGTGTCCAACATAAGCATCCATCTATAGCAGAATTTGTAAAAAAAAGTTGAAACAAAACAGCTAATGCAGTGATTTAGTGAAACACAAGAAGTTTCAAGTACAAAAACTTTGCCTCCTCTATCAAAATGTAAAACAAACCAAAAAACAATTAACAGAAAATCAGCTATCACTACAGATAAAACTACTTCTTTAAATTTTAATATATTGCAAAGTAAGCATAGCAAGAAAAGTATTTTAGCCAAAATGTACTGTCACAAAGTCCTTCAAAATCTTATAAAAACAGGAGAGAAATCAGGTCCAATGCTTAAAACCTATCGTAGGAAATTAATCTTAGAATCTTTGATGGACAGTGCAATTCTTCTCAAAAGAAAGTTATTTATTTTACTGTTAAACAAAATGAAACCACTAACAAAACTAATAACTAAATTACAAAAAAGACTTCTCAATAAGCGAAATGTCAAGAAAAGAACTTCTTAAGTATCTGCGGAGTTGAGTGGAATCACACTACGAGCACAGAACCATATTTTAATGAAGAAGCGTACAAACAAAAGCAAACAAATACAATTGCCATACATAGCAGTGGTCGAGGTTATGAAAAAGTGAATAATACCATAATGGAACAAGAAGTATTCCTTACAAAAATATGCCCTGAAAACTTAGAATTACCCCTCCATTCAACTGAATCAGAACGTCTAGTGTACAAATGGCCATGCACGTCAATGTGTAACATTCCCAAACAATGTTTCAAATCTTTACGACAATTCCTCAATAAATATGTAAAAAGAAAAGACAAAATCAAAATTAAATTACTGCAAAATATGGATACCTGTCCAGTGCGCAAGTACACAGGAATACAAGGACATGCATTGGCCTGCATTACAGGACCTACCTGTTATACCACTTTCCATGATATCAAAAGGATATCAACACATCATTCAACTATAAGAAATCTAGTCTATAAACTGTACTATGCTAAAACATCCTTCTACATGGTACAGCAAAAGACCTACTTGAAGAAATTGACTATATCCAGAAAAAATATTTTGGAAGTGAAAGCCATTTACAGAATGAAATAGCTTTAAACCAATTAAGCAACAATTCTGCACAGGGCAACCTTTTGCTAAACACATACAAAAAAGAAATACTAAAATTTAAAAGTACATCAGCTGAAGTCCCAAACCATGTATGTGTATGTTGCCGTAGAACTTTTTATAAAAGTAACACAAAAACTGTAGACCTATCATACAAAATAGAAGACAATGAAGATTCTAAATGGTTTGAATTAGCTCTCTACCTTGTAGCAGAAAACAAATACGAAATAACTGAGCCCTTAATACTTTGCAGTTACTGCACTACAAAACTTGACAACAACCAAACTCCTTCACGTGCTATCACAAATAATTTGGAATTATACCCAGTACCAAAACCCCTACAACAACTTAATTTATATGAGAGCATCATAATTCAAACAGTACACCCATTTCAAGCAATAATACGCCTTCAACCAAAAACAGCAAAATTACCTCCCTCTGAATTGGTAAAAGGCATTCGTGGAAAAGTAGTTTATTTACCATTAGATCTAAAAGAAAATGTGCATACTCTACGAGTGCAACGTCCAATGCAGCAATCTTTAATTATCTTGTTAATGGAGTACCTACAAAGACAAAAAAATATGGCAACAGCTGGTAGATTTACATAAAGTTAGACAAGCCTTCCAATATCTTAAAGAGAATAATGAATATTACAAAGAAATTAATATTGAAGAAAACTTGAAAGATACAACTGAAATAATTCAAGAAACACAAGAAGCTGGTCAATTTGACCTACTAGATCCTGCTACAATATCAAATACTTTAGACCATTATACAATTCATCCTTTGCACTCTAATGACACCGTAGAAGATGTACTGGAAACGTACCAAATGAGTCAAACAAAAGGATCGCCAATTCCTACTGGCAAAGGAGGAAGGTATGATGATAGACCTATTCAAATATCAGCTTCAGAATACCGCTCATTACGGATGTATTCTGAAGATCCCAGATTTAGACAAAATGTAGAATACATATTCCACCTACTTTTTGAAAGTGAACTAGCAACTTTATGTTACAGAGTTGCACACATATTAAAATCAGGATCACACTTTCAAAATATGACAGCTACACAATTATTAGAAAGAGTGCAACAAAAGGATGAGGTTTTACAATCAAATATTACAAATCTATTAGCAAATATGCGTGGTACTAAAGAGTACTGGTTTCGACGTCATGGAGATGTACGTTGTATGATCAGAAACCTTGGCCCACCCACTTGGTTTGTTACATTAAGTTGTGCAGAATATGCATGGGAAGATTTACATGATTTCCTACGCATATCAAATAAAAAACAAAACAAACATAGATATACTAACACCTGGAAACTTTGTTCTTTGGATCCTGTTAATGTTTCAAGATATTTTCACCATCGCTTCATTGCTATGCTACATTTTATTTGTAATAAAACTGTTCCTCCCCTTGGAGAAATGCAACACTTCTTTTGGAGAAAAGAATACCAAGCCAGAGGAGCACCACATATCCACATGCTTTTATGGATTAAAGATGCTCCTAAATTTGGTCAAGACAGTGATGCCACGGTTTTACAGTTTATTGAAAAATATGTCACTTGTGAAATTCCATCAGAAGCCACAAATAGTGATCTTCATGCACAAATTTTACAATTTCAAAGACACAAATGTGGAAAATATTGTCGTTGCAAATACAAAAACAAAGGGAAATACTACACCAAATGCCGATTTGGTTTCCCTAGACCAGTTACAAATACAGGTCAAGTGAACAACCTCATGTCTTCAGTTAGACATAGTGTTGAAGGTAAGTCACCTATAAATACATATTACATAAAAAGAAAAGAAGAAGAAAAATATATCAATGATTATAATGCAATCATTGCCCACTTATGGAATGCAAACACAGATGTGCAGTACATTGCAGACAATTCTACTGCAGTTGCACGATATGTCACAGCATACTTAACTAAAGCAGAAAAGACAGAGCTCCAAGACCTCTGGAATGACCTGTCATCAGATAAAACAGTGTCTCAGAAATTATACAGCTTGGGAATAAAAATGCTCACCCATAGAGAATGTGGATCATATGAAGCAGCTGATCGTTTAACTGGTTGCATTCTAAGGTAAATCTGAAAATAGAGTATGGCTAAGTCTTGGTCCAGCTAAATCTAGAAAAAGAGTTCTAAAATCATATGAAGATATAGAAACAATACCCAAACGTGATCCCAACAGCCAAGACATTTTAAAAAACAATTTATTGGACACATAGTACCCAAACAGAAGTAATACTTTGGAAAACATGTGTCTATACCACATAGCCCAAAACTACACATACAAAAATAATATGAAACCTGATGAAAAAAGAGGTAAATATAGAGTGACAAACTGTGAAGGCAGCTTAGTTAAACTCACTAAACCAAATTTAATTAATCATATCAAATTGTCAATAAAGACTCCTCAACATAAAGAAGTATATCACATGTCACTGCTACAACTCTTCAAACCATGGAGAAAAGAAGAACAAATACTAGATAACTATGACTCATATGAGGATGCTTTCAAAGCAAATGAAAGCACTATAACTGATGTAAACTTTACACAGTACAAAACAATGTTGCACAATGAACAGCAACATGAAGAACTCCAAGCCCAACTAGATAAGGACACTCCTGACACTAGTCAACCTTCTGTAACAGGAAGCCAAGAACCACTGGGAGAACCACTAATAATAAATGAGGCAGAATTAGCTATGATAGAAGTAGAAAACACCATGTGTCAATATGAAGATAAAGAAGACTTAACTATACTACAATCAAAACTAAACAATGAGCAACGTAGCATTTTTCAAGAAGTAACAAAGCAAATTGCACATGGTGTAAAACATGAAAATAAAGAATGTTCCTGCCATAATTATAAACCTATACTACTGTACGTCAGTGGTGAAGCTGGTTCTGGCAAAACATTCCTAATCAAAATCATTAGTATGTTCCTTCAACAATTGACAAACAACAAACTGTCAGCTGTTGTCACTGCCCCCACAGGTTTAGCTGCCTACAACATAGGTGGTGTTACATTACACCGATTACTACTATTACCAGTAGAACACCAGAACAAATTAGACTATTACAAACTTTCTGCAGAAGCTGCAATGGAATTACGCAGAGTATTGAAACAAATGAAAATGCTACTAATAGATGAAGTTAGCATGGTCTCCAACCTGATGTTAGCTTTGATTCACCTCAGATTACAAGAAGTACTCAAAACAGACTATGAAGAGCTCTTTGCAGGAAAACACATTATTGTTTTTGGAGATCTGCTTCAATTAACACGAGTAAAAGGTGAGCCTATTTTTAAAACATTAGGACACAAACTCTGCCGTAAAACTGTTGGCAGCATTGGAAATGTCAACCTTTGACAACATTTCCAATACAGAGAATTAACAGAAAACATGCAGCAATCTGCAGATCTCACTTATGCCAACATTTTAAGAAGTATCAGAGTTGGTATACTTTCTTAAGTAGCAGAAGCAATATTGAAAACCCGGCACTTTAATGCACTTTATGGCGATAATGCATGTGCTACAGATGTTATGGAACAATTAGCCCACAAAAATATCAATTGTATGGCCTTAATGCCAACTCTAGCAAGCTGTTTCAAATTCAATGAAATCATGCTAAGTAAATAAATGCAACCAATCATGGAAATTAGCGCCACAGACAAACTAGATGTACATGGTATGACACTACCCATGTGTGACCAAGCCACAACAAGACTAAATAATTTACAAAAATCAATCTCAAACACAGCAGGCTTAGAAAAGATATTAAAATTATCCTTAAATTGCAGAGTAATGCTAAAACGTAACCTTGACGTGGACCAAGGACTAGTTAATGGAGCACTCGGTACAGTTGTTGGCTTTCAAACATACCCACGCGACAACAAAATTCAGTTTGTCAATATACTCTTTGACAAACTTTCAGAAGTAAAAAGGATAGGACGCTCAACAGCTAGATTCCTTCTCTTCAAAGATATGTATGTACGCAGAGAACAATTTTCTCTAACTCTTGCATATGCAGTCACGATTCATAAATCACAAGGTCTTACCCTAGACAAAGCAATGATAGATATTGGTAACACAGTATTTAAAGAAGGCATGAGCTACGTAGCACTATCACGCTTACGTACACTTGACGGTCTATTTCTAATCAACTTTGATGCAAGTAAAATAAACGCTGATATTCCTTACATTTTAGAATACAATAGACTTCGCTCACTATACACCCCCCACCTAAACACATATTCTGTTCCACAAAAAGTAAAACGTTATAAAAGAAAAATAAATCAAACAGAAATGCAACAGGATGTCACTGCAAATCCTCCAAAGAGAGTAAAAGAAACTAATACTTCATCAAGTACCACAAGCAAAAAAGAATCAATTAGGGAAAGTAAACCAGGTACTTCTTTAAAGAAGGAAGACAAACTCCAAAAAAAGCAGTTAGATACAGAACTACCTGGACCATTTCAATTCTCAAATATAGTTGGTGTAAGTTGCTATGCAAATGTAGCAATGAATATTCTATTTCAATTACCACCAATTGTTGACAACATTTAGGGGCCGATTCATGGAACAAACGTGCGCCGAAAATCTTCGCGCAAGCATGCGCAAGCATGCGCAAGCGGAAAAAAACAGGCGCACGCGCACGCGTGCGATTCATGGAAGTCCCTGCGCGTGTTCACCGCGGGATGTGCGCCAAACCCGTGCATGGCGCACAAGTCACTGCAACATCGCGAAAGGCGTGCGCGACGCGCACAGTGAAAGCGCACAACCTCAGCGCACACACCAGAAAGTGGGCGGGACATGGGGCGTAACGCGCGGAATGGGGAACAACACGCGAAAATAAGGGCGTAACTGGGGATGTACTGCAGGGAAGCAGGCGGAACGCCCACACGCACTCGAACCACACGTATTCATGGAATCGAATAGGGCAAAGCCACGCAGAGCCAAAGACACGCACAAGCTGAAACACGGCCGCCACACGAAGGCAGGCGGTAGAGTCCCAGCGCATCAAAAAAGTGGCGCGCGGGAAGTTAAATACGCGATTGAGCGGGGTACATGGATTTCAGGGGTGCGCAAGAAATTCTACACGTGATTGGCCTGGGTACGTGTATTACAGGGGTGCGCGAGAAAATCTACACGCGATTGGCCTGGGTACGTGGATTCCAGGGGTGCGCGAGAAATTCTACACGTGATTGGCCTGGGTACATGTATTACAGGGCTGCGCGAGAAAATCTACACGCGATTGGCCTGGGTACGTGGATTTCAGGGGTGCGCGAGAAAATCTACACGCGATTGGCCTGGGTACGTGTATTACAGGGGTGCGCGAGAAATCCTACACGCGATTGGGCCTGTGCGAGTGGGGCAGTGTATTACGTGGGTGTGCGGGAAGTTCAAGAGGTGAATTGCCAGTGTGGGTCCTCCCAGGTCTCCCCTCTACCCCCTCCACGACCTCTGCAGGCAGCCCACACCACAGGGGACTACCCTGCACCCCTGGTCATGTCCCGCAGGCAGCCCATCCACCATGGGCATGCCCCCCAGCCAAGCACCATGTCCCCTTGCACCCCCACCCCCCAGCACTGTGGGGCACCTGCCAGCAGGCCCCCAACCATGTCCCACTCATGTCCCCTTGCACCCCCACCCCCCAGCAGGCCCCCACTCATGTCCCCTTGCACCCCCACCCCCCAGCACTGTGGGGCACCTGCCAGCAGGCCCCCAACCATGTCCCCTTGCACCCCCACCCCCCAGCAGGCCCCCACTCATGTCCCCTTGCACCCCCACCCCCCAGCACTGTGGGGCACCTGCCAGCAGGCCCCCAACCATGTCCCCATGCACCCCCACCCCCCAGCAGGCCCCCACTCATGTCCCCTTGCACCCCCACCCCCCAGCACTGTGGGGCACCTGCCAGCAGGCCCCCAACCATGTCCCACTCATGTCCCCTTGCACCCCCACCCCCCAGCAGGCCCCCACTCATGTCCCCTTGCACCCCCACCCCCCTGCAGGCCCCCACTCATGTCCCCCTGCACCCCCACCCCCCAGCACTGTGGGGCACCTGCCAGCAGGCCCCCAACCATGTCCCACTCATGTCCCCTTGCACCCCCACCCCCCAGCAGGCCCCCACTCATGTCCCCTTGCACCCCCACCCCCCAGCACTGTGGGGCACCTGCCAGCAGGCCCCCAACCATGTCCCACTCATGTCCCCTTGCACCCCCACCCCCCAGCAGGCCCCCACTCATGTCCCCCTGCACCCCCACCCCCCAGCACTGTGGGGCACCTGCCAGTAGGCCCCCAACCATGTCCCACTCATGTCCCCTTGCACCCCCACCCCCCTGCAGGCCCCCACTCATGTCCCCCTGCACCCCCACCCCCAGCACTGTGGGGCACCTGCCAGCAGGCCCCCAACCATGTCCCACTCATGTCCCCTTGCACCCCCAGCAGGCCCCCACTCATGTCCCCTTGCACCCCCACCCCCCAGCACTGTGGGGCACCTGCCAGCAGGCCCCCAACCATGTCCCCTTGTACCCCCACCCCCCAGCAGGCCCCCACTCATGTCCCCCTGCACCCCCACCCCCCAGCACTGTGGGGCACCTGCCAGCAGGCCCCCAACCATGTCCCCTTGCACCCCCACCCCCCAGCAGGCCCCCACTCATGTCCCCCTGCACCCCCACCCCCCAGCACTGTGGGGCACCTGCCAGCAGGCCCCCAACCATGTCCCACTCATGTCCCCTTGCACCCCCACCCACCAGCACTGTGGGGCACCTGCCAGCAGGCCCCCAACCATGTCCCCTTGCACCCCCACCCCCCAGCAGGCCCCCACTCATGTCCCCCTGCCCCCAGGTCCTGACGAAACGCAATCATGGCAGTAATGGGCAGCATACCCAGCACAAACACCCAGCCAAGCATTGCATCCACCCACATAGTAGATGCAATTACATGATACAACCCCAATGGCAAGTATGTAAATGAACACATGTCCCTCACACACACATACACAATGGGTGCAAGTGAATGTCAAAACCCATATCATGACATGCATGAAACCAATGAGAAAATACCACAAATGTAAGTAATAAATATATGTATTAAAGATGAAAATGAAGTAAAGAAATAAAACACACAACAATGGGGATGACAAAACAAATGGTCCATGTCTGAGAACTAATAGAAAAAATCAAAAAACAAAGGAATCCAAAAACTAATGTAGTCCAAAGCAAAATAATGGGGGGAAAAATAAGGAAAAACCATTGCCTCATGGTGAACACAAATATAAATCCAACAAATGTTTTCCAAACATCAAACTATGTACAAGAATATCCCAGGGTCCATGAGCCCAACACCATAAATTAAACCTACTACTACTAACTAATAATAAAAATATATACAGAAAAGTGGCCATTGTCCGAGCGGTCCAAAAAAAACTTAAAAAATAAAGGAAACCTAACACTAACTAACTAAAGAACTATATACAATGGCAGCGGGCAAGTCCTGCGGCTCACTCTGTGATGTTGCCGGCCAGGGCATCCTCGAACTCCATGTCGATGTCCCGGAGGCGGGACTCTGTCCTGGCCCCGAGGTCTCGCAGGGACAACCCCGTGTCCACCTCAAACTCCCTGCGAGCTTCCTCGAGGCACTCAGCCCGCCTCAACGCCCGACGCATGGAGAACTCCGCCCTGACCATGGTGAGCCGCTCCTCTTCCGCCCGCTGCCGCTCCGCACCTATCCGCTGGACCAACTGCTCCCACACGGAAGACACTGCCATCCCAGGGTTCTCCTGCCCTCCGGCCGATGCCTGCCCCTCTGATCTTGATGGCCCCAAGCCATGATGCCTCCCACGTCGAGCCTGCTGCTGCCTCCGACGCCACTGCCTCTGCCAGCACGACGGCATCCAGGCTGATGGAATCCACCGATGCCGTCGTGCACGTGCCCTGCCAGATGATGCCGGCACATCCTCCATCTGCAGGGGGACAGTTGCTGGTGTGTCCACCCCTGCTGGACCTTCGACTCCCGACTGTGGCAGGGATGGGGTCCCCACCGAGCTGGCTGCGTTGGTCGGGGCAGGTCCACAGGGGGCCCTGGTGGCATCTGGGCCGGAAGACGGCATGGAGCACGACTGGCGCATAGCCTCCACAGAGGAGGAGAGGGTCGCCAGAAGGCCACACACATATAGGAAACCCCCGACCATGGCGGCTCCCAAATGGTTCACGTACGCACGGTGCTCTTCGTGATGATGTGCATGCTCCTCCCGGGAAGCATGCACCTCATCACGAATGCCAGCCGTGCGCAACGCGACACCAATCAGGACCCTCTCCACACGGCCAGGGGTCCCCTCGTCCGCAGGTAGAGGAGTGTCAGATGACATGGACATCTCCCCTACCTGCGGACGGGCCTGGGATGGGGCATCCCTGCTGGTGCATGGTGGTGCAGTCACAGTGTCAGGGACAGTGACATGCACAGGCACCTCCACGGCGACCTGTGCTGCCTCCTGCCCCTGGCCCTGGACTGCACCACTTGCACCAGCGGGGATGCCCCCACCAGGCCCCATGTGTGGCTCAGTAGCGGCCTCCTCCCCCTCTGTGGAAACCACCAACCTGGATGTCTCCACGCCGTCTTCCGCCGGTGCAAGCCCCTGTGGGGGCTCACCCACCCCTTCCGCTGCAGCCGTGGTGGCATCCCCGCCGCTCTGCTCCACAGCGCCTTCTCCGCCCTCTTCTTCACTTGCCACTGTGTAGAGGGAGACATAGAACACAAGCATCAGGGTACTGTACAATGGTCCCTAGACAGGAAGCAACAGCAGATGAGTGGCACTGTCATACATCACTTCCATCATGTCCCTCCACAACACATGGGTCAGTGCAGGCAAAACACATACAGTAACAGGCATGGCGCATGCCATGGACATTGGCATACATGACCAAGGGACTCATGATTCATACAATGTTGGTTTTAAACTCACATGCATCATGGGTCTTGACATCACATGCACACACCTCACCGTAGTTCCATCCATCTGGCCTCGTACACCACAGACACAGTGGATACAAGGATGACTAGGCTGCATCAGTGAATCTGAACATTGTCACAGACATGTGTCATGCATCCATGGCAGTTACAAGTCACAGACACGCAGTTCAGACACACACACATGGGCACCATACGTGTACATGGGACCAGCACCCATCCCTCACCCCCACCCATGTCCAGGAACAGAGACTGCCATGCTTCCATGTGTCCATTCCGCACAGAGCCCCTCATGTTGCAATAGAACACATGCACCAACCATGTGGTTCACACATCACTGTACTCACATACCTGACCATGATGTCCCTGCACACACACATACGTACATGGCCTATGTCACACATACAGGCAGGTATCAGACAACCAGCACACTGCAACATGCCCTGTCTCACACAGTAATGCTTGGCCACTTACCGGCCAACTCCAGATGGGTCTGCCTCCGAAGGATCTGGGCGTGGAGCGCTGGGTCTACGCATTCCAGGACCCTCATCTGGATGTCACTCAGGCGTGCCCGGCCCCCCTCCGCGAGGCGCCGGGCCTTATTGAGGGTCCTGGACCTCAAGTCCTCCCAGCGCTTCTTGATGTGCTTGATGTCGCGGGTTGCCACCCCCTCCGCGTTGATGGCAACCACTACATCGTCCCAGATCCTCTCCCGTCCTTCCTTGTTGGCGCGTGGTCTTCCGAAGAGGGCATCATAATGCCCCAGGACATGCTCCACCAGGACACCAACTTCCTTCTCACTGAAGCTGGTGGCCCTCTGCCTCTCTGGCTGGGGGTCGCCACTGGTCTCAGATGGTGCTTGCCCCGACATGGCGACCCCCGAGGCAGGCGTGGGTGGGCAACTGGGTCCTGGGGCTGGGCTGTGGAGCGATGGTATCCCAGTCGGGAGTCTACTGTTCCAGCAGGGGTCGACACAGCAACTGGACCCCTGCAGATGGCTGATGTGCAGGCACCAAATGGCAGGGCACGGTGGCAGCAGGCAGGCAGGCAGGCAGGCAGCAGCAGATGGCACGTGGGAGGCTGCTCGGGGCACTGGGGGGCAGTGATTCGGCCTTCTGGGCAGGAGCGTGGTCTTCCGTGTGTATTCGCGTGGCCAGCTTGATACGGAGTGATTTGGCACGTGAAAAATCTGCACGTCAGCGTGTAATTCGAGGAAAGGCCCGTAGCGCGTAAGCGCGTCTGCACGCATACGCATTTTCATTGGACCAAAGGCCCTCAGCGCGTGAGCGCGTCTGTGACGTGTCGTGTGAGGGTGTATCCCTCATTGCACGTGATGACAGAACACACGTGGATTTCAACCAATCGCGTGTGAAAGTTCACGCCACCCCGGAACACACGTACCCAGGCTAATCGCGTGTGGAACTACCCGCACACCCGGAAAAACACGTACCCAGGCTAATCGCGTGTGGAAAACTGCACGTCCGCATGTAATGCGCGTAATCGCGCGTGAAAAACTGCACGTCCGCGTGTAATGCGCATAATCGCGCATGAAAAACTGCACGTCCGCATGTGACGTGACGCGCGCGTGCGTTTCCCTCAGCACGGGTTAAAGGTGAGCGGGCCCAGCAGTTCGCTGTACGTGCCTTCCGTGGAGACCGACGTGTGTTGCTGCTTCCAGTTGTTTCGCGCGCCATCTACTTCACAGTTCTCAAGGATGTATCTCTTCTTTTGGCGGGGGTATTGGCTACGCATGTTTTTCTGCATCGCGCTAGTCAGACGGTGAGTCGCAAACGCTCCTTTTCCCACTGCGGGTGCCCCTGTGTATTGCACCCATTTTCGATGTCATCGTAGCCTGCGTGTCCCACGCGTACGCGTTATTCGTGTTACTGGGTGCCACCGCGTACTGCGGGAGGTCAAATCCACGCACGTAGGCTGCAGGGTTGCGTGCACGGTTTTACTGCAGTTTTGGGGTGCCTGAGCGTTGCGTGACCCGTCACCACATCACCGGGGTCACATACAGCCTTGCAGGTGCAGGGGGCTGTTAACATCTTGCTTCCCACCCCCTTCACCCCAATTGCCCAGGTCAATTGTGGTGTACACCTCCCATTGGCACCACTCCATCTGTGCCAGCACTATTACATCTGTGCCATGGTTGGGAGGCCACCAAAGGTGAGGGGCGCCTCAGCTGGGCGTACTCCTCGTGGCGGGCGTGGTCGGGGACGTGGCCGTGGTGACCAGGGAGTAGGGGGACTCCAGGGTGTCCAGGGCAGCCACAGAGGGGGAAGAGGCAGGGGTGCGCCACTTGAGCACAATGTTGTGCCATGTGTTGGTGCAGCCATGCCACCACCCCCTGTGGTTCCGGGGGATGCAGCTCCTGCATCTGGCACTGGCACCCGTATGACCCAGCAGTCCGTTCCATCGACTGCCACGGGCCCAAGGGTAGCGGTAGCTGCAGGTGCAGCTGTGGACACCGCCACCCAGGCTCAGGGTCTGCCAGCGCAGGCTGCGTTGGCACTTGAAGAGCCCTTGGTAGATCTCCAACAGGCCAGGGGGGAAACCATAGGGGCACGCCGGGCTGCTCAGACCAAGACACGTGTCCCTGGGGCAGTCATGTCATCTGCTGCCCTGAACAGCCGGGTGTTGGCAAGTGCAGGGGCAGATGTACCCAACAGCACCCCGGTTGTGAGTCTGCCAACCAGGACCGTTGCGGTCAATGACCCTGCCACAGCTGATGTTGCTGCGCAGGGTCCATTAGTGGGCACCCAGCTGCCACTGACACAAGTCAGGCCTTTGGTCATCCCTCCACCTGCCACTCCCTCGGCTCAATCCACCGAACCCACTGGCCATACTGGTCAGGGCGGCATTAGCCAGCCAGGGTCTGCACCACAGTCCAAGAGGAGGAAGGTTGCACCTGCAGCACAGGCTGGGACCCCACACACAGCCACGACCTCCTGCACGTCGAGGAAGAAGCCTTTCTGTAAGCAGGAACTGGACTTCCTCGTGGACTACGTGCGGGGACACAGCCGTGACATGCTAGTGGGTGCCAATAGTCAGACTACGGCTGCCCAACGTGACACCCACTGGAAGCATGTTGTGGAACATGTCAGTTCATTCGGCCATGAGGTGCGCACGGCGCAGGAGTGCAAAAAGCGCTGGAATGACATCAAGCGCAGCACTAAGGCTAAGCGTGCCTCAAATTACAACTTGACTCTGGTGACTGGCGGTGGGCCTGCACCAGAGGAGGAAGAACTCACTCCGCATGAGGCTCTCGTTGCGGAGTTCATACCACCAGAATTGGTCGAAGGTGTGGGAGAGATGCTGACTTTGATGCCCAGTCCAGTGAGTGTTGATGCGTAGTTGTTGAGGACGTGTGTGTTTCACTTGTGGGATGTGTTGTGCATGATTGCTGCTACATGTGACGTGTACATGGTTCTGATGTGTAAGTAATGCAATGCTACCGTCATGCATGTCTCCTCTGCCTGCATGCGGGACTCCATGTGGGCATGCTCCCTTGCCCCTCCTCCGCCACTCTGCACCCCAGTTCCACCTTTGCACTGGTCTGCTACATTCTTGCCAATGTGTAGTTTCTTGTTCATGTGTCCTGTGTAGATGCTAACTTCCAGCTTAGAAACTGCCAGACATATGCCGTGTGGTACAGCCTTAGTACTCGATGCAGGGTATCCCACTTGTACTGTGCATGGGTCAGATGTCCCGCAGGGACATGAGTGCCCATTCATGCTCCATGTGCATTGCACGCATGCCCCTATGTGTCCTTGACTGGATGATCACTGTAATATGAGTCCTTGGTTACATACATTGCCTGCCATATTATCGGCCTCCCCATGTCAACTGTGGCTCAGTCCTGCGTTGCACACATGTTTAGGCAATGACAATCTGTGTGGCTCACAGGCCTCAGCCTGTTCAATGGCCAATGACTCTGTCCAACTCTTGTCGTGTCTTCTTCACACGTGGCTGGCCTCCGGATCTTCCATCATGTGTCCTGCCCACTGTCCCAGCATCATTAGCAGTGTTGTAATTTGATTCACATTAAGCTGTTGATGCCAGTCAACACTGCTTGTCAATACACAGGTGTATGGGCAGCCTTTTGATACCATGCTAGGCATCCCTGCTTTGGTACTGGGGTGGAGGGGTGCTTGGCTGCTAGACATGGTACACATTGAATACACAATGCACGTGGTGTCTGAATTTGACATTGCACTGCCTTCACATTTCCTGGCACACACCATGGAGTGCTTGTACATGTAGGTAGTGAGTGGCGTACACATTTTCAGCACTGCATAGACCCACTTCCATGCAAACTGCCACCTTTCAACAGGTCTGATCACAGTGGCTATTCAAAGTAGACCCAGCATGCATGCCAGGTCATATGTTGTGTGTCACATGTCTGCCGGATGCCTTTGCTGTCGGTGTGTGTGTGTGTTGTGTGCTTCTGACATGTGTAGTGACCTTTTCCTCTCTATTTTTCAGGTGATGACGCAATGGATGCAGAGGATGGTGTTGTCATGCCAGACACAGGGTTGGTAAGACCACATCAACCCGGCACTAGTGGGGGTCGTGGGTTGGTAGGCCACGAAAACCCCCAAGTGCTGCAGTCCATCCTGTCTCTGGCTGCCTATGAGTCCAGCCTTGAGGATGACTCTGACGTCCATGTTGAGTTGGATGAGCATCAAGTCCATGTGTCAGGGGTGAGTGATTCTGATGTGGACACTCCTCTGTCTGCGACACCTGCACTGAGGGATCAGACAGTCTTGGTTCCTCCGCCCGTGGTGGATCGGGACGCAGGGTCACCCTCCACACCAGTCACTGATGTGCCTGGGACATCACGTCGATGGGGGCATGTAGTCGTGCAGCCGCAGGCGGTGCCAACACAGCGAGGACCTCCGGTCCTTGGGTCCCGCAGGGGTCAAGCCCGGCAACGCGGTCGCCGCGCGCAACCGCTGTATACTGAGTGGGAGCAAGACATGACTGCCAATTCCGAACGGCAGGGGGCAGCAATGGAGAACATCGCTGACAGCATGGAGCGTGTGGCCCGATCTGTGCTCCCCCCTGCTAGGCAGGTGCTTCTACAGCAGCAGGCGGCACGGTCCACGGCCTGCTCGCTCAGGCTGGGCATGGCGGCCTCAGACAGGGCACGCCAGGCTGAAATGTCGTCTCTGCGTCAAGCAATTGCTGCTCACGCAGAGGCGCACATGGATGCCCTGAGGGAGGAGTATGCCTCCCTCAGATCCACTCTGGGTGTCCTTATGATGTCCCAGAGGCAGCAGGCAGAGGAGAGGTTTGCACAGCTTGAGCGCACCATCTCGGCTGAGCTACAGGCTTGCCGGGAGGTGCAGCGGTTGTCCAGCCAGGCCTTGCAGGAGGAACTCCGTGTTACACGTGCTACCTTGCAAGAGGAAGCACGTGTATCACGTGAGGTTCTGCATGCAGACCTATGTAACATCGCCACACAGAACCAGGCTCACCTGTCCGGCAGACTTGCTGCCGACGAGGGGCAAGCTGCGGCTAGGCGTGGCCAGGCTACTGTGCCACGTCCTCCTTTCCAGGATGAGCCAGACTCGGACGACCATCTATCTCCCACATAGGTCGTGCTGTGCAGGCGTTGAGCCCATGGAGGTATTTTTTTTTGGCTCAGCATCATCGCATGTGGATGTTGAGCAGCACCCTGTACCTCCCCCCTCCTGGGTGCCTCCCCTCCCCCCCGGGTCGTATGTGGCCATTTTTGATTTTTCTTTTAGTTTAGTTAGTTAAGTTTCTGTTTGATAGTTAGTTTAAATAGGTAATGTAGGTTTTCCATAGTTAGTGTAATTAGTTAATAGTTGAGTTAGTTTAAAATTTGTAGTCTATTGTGCTTTCATGTGACAGTGCGGTGCCTTGTGGTTTTTGAAGGCATCCACTGTCTGTTCCAGCTGGGCCCTTCATGGTTGTCTTGTGTATGTGTTTGCTGCTTGGGTTCCTTGACTCACATATGCCACTCCTGCCTCCCTTATCCATGGGCTCGCAAGGATGGTTCGGTGTTACAGAATTTTACACAAGGGCTTTGGACTGTCATATCTGTGGCATGTCTGGTGCTTTGTGACTTGTGTTGACACCCCTAGTGGGGATGATTTAGGTGTAATTGTCCACTGTTCAGCTTTTGCTAGATGGGGTGTGTCATGATTAATGTGGACATTGATTGCTATGCATTGTGCATTATGTCTCATATCTTTCCTGTACACGTGCCTGTTGCAATTCATGCTGTAGATAGTGTTCCACACTTTGGAAGTCAAAGACGGACTGATGGTGTGATTTGTGATGTGACTCTCTGACATGGTCAAGTAATGAGATGCCTGATGAGACACACACAGATCACTTTGATGCATTAATCATTTGTTTCATGCACTTTCTGCAGGGGGATGAGGCACCAGAGCACCTTTGCCAGCAGACATGGCCCATTGGACGACGGAATTCCTGACCCGTTTGTTGGTGCCCACATGCACATGTGTGCACGAGCAGAGCCACAGTGATTGCAGACCCACATCCTAGAACTGCTGACATGTTCCAAGGAACTCCAGGCAAGGTGAGCATCACAGGGGGGCCACGACACAGCAAAGCTTGTACCAGGCGAGTTGCACATGCAGGCTTAGTCACAGCACTGAGGGTGAGCTTAGACGAATATTGGTGTTGAAGCACACAATGCAGCTCAGATGTGTTTGTGGACTGATGGCTGTTGATAGTAGGGTTGTCTGGGACACATGCAGGGGCAGTGGCACATACCCTGCGGTACACCAAGGTTCATTGAGGCACTTGTATCAACCATGTAGCCTTCCGAGACATGGAAAGGAGCAGCTCACAGGGACATACAGCAAGGGACATACTTGGGTGCAGTGCATGTCTATTCCACGTACTTCATGATAAATGCACTGCCAACTTTGTTTTGGTCATGGTGGTACGCAACTTGCTCTGTAGTCATGGCTTGCCATATGGGTCTGTCTGCTTACCCAGGGAACATTGCATGTTGTGTGAATTGTGACACATTGGTGTTCCATTTGCCACGCACCCACCAGCGCCTGACTTACTGCATTGACTGTGTATGACCTGTCACAGGGGTGATGTTATATATGGGTACGAAGCATCGAGCACTGATTGTCTGTTTGTAGAGTAGTTTGTTGCTATGGGGCATGTTTTGTGTTGTGTTTTCGTGTAATTGGACATACAGGTTGTTGACTGTGTCTCTCTTTGCAGCATTGCAGTGCTCCTGTAACCGGCCCTGAGAGTGCGCAGGCAGGAGGCCAGCACTCAAAACCAGAGCTAAGTGTCTTGTTGTTTTCCTTACAAACTGCCCTGCATAGGCTTGCTGGGGAGTGTACTGATGCACGGATGTATGTGTGGTCCTATTTGGTATGTTTTTTTCCCTAATCACCCGTGATCCTATGCAATTATGAAACCTGTACCCTCTACCCGGTGTTCCTGCTTCCCGTGCCTATCCAAGCAACGTTCCCTGACCCTCTTTCCCCACTGGGGTTGCGGATGCCTGTGTAAGCCCCGAACTTGCAGGCGCCAAAACCCTAGAGGGGGTGGTTGGTTCGTACCACTCCTGAGCCTGGACTACAGAAGGCCATGACAATGATGTCCAAGTTTGTTTGGATTGTGTATGTGTTCATGCAGGTTGTACATTTTCGTGCATTCCCTAGTTTCATGTGTCATTCCTCCTCCCCTCACCTGCCACTCATTCCAGTCATCCAGTGTGTCTACACCTGTCCCGACTGCATATCCCTGAACCTCATTCCCCACCATGATCTCAGGGGCCTGTGTGAGTTTGACCTTGCAGGCACCCGGGACATGGTGTGGGTGGTTGTTTCATGAGACTCCCGCGCCTGTACAGGGGACCTGTGACAGTACACATCCATTCATGGTGCATCATCCTATGTCATGTACCACACATGTCTCACATCCTGTCGTGACATTGTTCTGCTGTGCTACCTTGGTTGTTGCATCATTGTGGTAGTACTTGGCGTTTGTGAGGTACTGCTACGTCAAGTCATCTACTGGAGGGTGTTTGGGTTCGTTTTCATGCCTTGGATTTTGTGATTTTGGAAATGAGTGTGGATTCTGAGGGTTCAGGCATCTTTTTACACACAAGGTGGGAGATGGACACGAAGGGTAAAGGTGATCCTGTGGCCAGGTGGAAATGAGGGTTGGAGGCTCCATGACCCAGGTGCAGTTGTTCAGCGGGTCATGGTCATTTGCGCGGGAGGGGGGGGTTGTTGTTGATAGTTGCATTGCCCTGCAGTGTGATGGGAACTCTGACATTGTAATGTTGTTGTCCTATGTACATGTTGTGCTCTGCTGATCAATGCCTGTTCATGTGTTGTGTTTTCCTTTCAGGTGCGAGGGGATAGTTGTGGTTTGACATGCTGGGGTGTACACATGGTGGATGTTCACATGTGATGTGTAGGGAACACTGATGGTCACTTGAGTTCACATGCATATGTGGAGTGCATGTCCCTGCAGAACCACACACTTGCACTCGGATGCACTCCATGTACTCCCACCCTTGCATATCCACGTGTACACTGTTTGCCTTCTGGTGCCCACTGTGTCCCGGCAGCACATGTTCTGTGACCGATTATGGTTCCAGTACATGCCAAATTTGATGTTTGATGTAGTCTGTCACTTAGATGTGATGCTCAGGGTGTGCATCACACGCAATGGCTGTTCACTGTGCTGTGCGCTGAGCAGTGTGATGCAGGAGTGGGACACTGCACACATGAGCTGCAGTGTTGATTTTGCAATGCATAATGTGCATATAGACAGGCATTCATTGTGATGTTACGTCTACGACTGTTGCAATGCATTTGGAAACGACTTATTTTGGGTGGGACATTTTGTTGGTCTGTCATTTCATCTGATTCCGGGTCAGGCATCATTGTCCGATGCCACTGTACATTTAGGACATGGCAATGTGTACCTTATTGTTACTGCGTCAGTGTATGGGTATTGCTTGCCATGTCATGTTGATGTTTGGGAGGGTTTGAGTGACATGACAGTGATGGCCATGGCCTGTTTTGCAGGTGTGCGTGATGCACACCTTGCATGTCCAGGTCATCCGCTTCTCAGAGCAACTAGCTGGGGGTAGGTTTCTCTCCGCAGCAGGGCCCTCCCCCTGGAACAGACTTCCTGCCTGACTTGAACTTGAGGGGAACCATCTCCAGTTCTGGAAGCACCTCAAGACCTTCCTCTTTGCTTCTGCTTACTCTCTGCCTCTCCCTAGCAGAATTCTTCACTGGAACTGCACAGGAGCTGCTACTGGGACACTCTCACCAACCTCGGTCCCTGGCCCAGCCACTGTCCACTTGCACTGCCACCCTGGCAACCCCTGCACTGCAGTACTGTCTCTCTATCCCTACAGCCCTCCCTTCCCAGCACTTGTCTGCACTTATCTTTGCAGTTGCCACCAGGCGACCTATGTATTATTCTTTTGGCCTACTTCCCCTGTACTGGACTCCCCCCCACCCTTCCCCTTGCACTTTTCCCTTCCCCCTACCCCTGCACTTGCACAATCTCAATGACACCTGGCCTAGTAGTACCGTTCTCTGTGTTCCCTTGTTCCCCCCCCCTGCCTCATTGCGCCTTGGAATACTTGTGTATGGCCCATGTCATGTCACATGTCATATGTGTGCATTTTGGTTGCACAGGATAGCTTGTGTTTAAGTAGCTAGGGATGCAGATGATGTGGCACTTCCATGGCAACTATATAGGGTGGTAGGGTTGTGACAGTTGACTGTCACTTTGTCATCATCGATTGTCACCTGGTATGTGCCAGGCCTGTGTGCACTCCGCAGGGGTGGGAGTTTAGGTGAAAAATGTGGCCACAAGCTGGGTCCGGGCTTCCTCGCCACGTGCCCTGTCCCCTCCCATGGGCAGCGCCTGTGCCTGTGGTTGGGGATGTGGGGGCACCACCATGTCCACCGGGACGCCCTGCCGTGTTGCAACATTGTGCAGGACACATGCTGCCACAATGATCCTGCACACTACTGGTGGTGCATAGAGTAGTTTCCCACCAGAGCGGTCAAGGGAGCGGAAACGTGACTTGAGCACTCCGAATGTGCGCTCCACTATGCCCCTGGTTGCAATATGGGCGGCGTTGTATCTTACCTGGGGTGGTGTGGTGGGGTTCCGGATTGGCGTCATCATGTGGTTGCTCAGAGGGTAGGCACTGTCCCCTGGGGAGGTGATAATAATTGAGATTATTAGGGTTGGGATATTTGTCTGTGTGTGACTTGCATGCATGTGCAAGGGCATTTGTACTGACCTAGGAGCCATGTGTCGCCATGCTGCCCAGCTTCCAGGGCCCGGCTCAGGGCGGACATTCTGTATATGAAACTGTCATGGGTGGAGCCAGGGTAGTTTGCATAGACAGAGGTGATGATTCCCTTTGCATCGCATACCACCTGTACATTGATGGAATGCCAGTGCTTGCGGTTTCGGTAGATGTGCTCAGTGGCCCTAGGTGGACGTAGGGCCACATGGGTGCAATCTATGGCACCAAGCACTTTGGGGAAGTGTGCCACCCTGAAAAAATCCAGGACAACAGCCTGCCTTTCTGCGGGTGTTCTGGGCATGTATATGTGCCTGCGGACTGAGGGGCGCGCTGTCATGATTGCCAGTACCTGGTGTAGGCAGCGTGACTGCGTGGCCTGTGAGACCCCCCCACTATGGCAGTGGTCCGCTGAAACGACCCAGTGGCCAAAAAATGCAAGACATTGAGCAGCTTCTCCAAGGGGCTCAATGCTTGGGAGCAAAGGGTGGGGGATGTGAGGTCATCTTCCCACTCCCTGACCAGGTCTAGGATGATATGGGGTGGAAACCTATACCTGCCGTAGACCTGGTCGTCAGGCATCCCAAAAAGGCTTGTCCGTGGTGCAAAAATGCGTGCCCTGGCTATTCTCCTCCTCCTGCGGTGTCCCACAATCAGTGCAGCAACAAATGGGGCATTCATCATCGCTTTATATACGCGTTTGTTGTTTGCGCGCACTTTTATGCTGTGCGCGGGCACGGGACGCCTCCGTGTGGGCGGACTCGTTGGTTTCCCGTATTCGGGTGTCATCGCGTGTGATCGGAGGGGAGCGAGCGTACACGCGATTGGCCTGGGTACGTGTGTTTCGGGGTGCGCGGGTAGTTCCACACGCCATTGGCCTGGGTACGTGTGTTTCGGGGTGCGCGGGTAGTTCCACACGCCATTGGCCTGGGTACGTGACGCCATTGGCCTGGGTACGTGTGTTCCGGGGTGCCGTGAACTTTCACACGCGATTGGTTGAAATCCACGTGTGTTCTGTCATCACGTGCAATGAGGGATACTCCCTCGCACGTCACGTCACAGACGCGCTCACGCGCTGAGGGCCTTTGGTCCAATGAAAATGCGTATGCGTGCAGACGCGCTTACGCGCTAAGGGCCTTTCCTCGAATTACACGCTGACGTGCAGAATTTTCACGTGCCAAATCACTCCGTATCAAGCTGCCCACGCGTAAGCACACGGAAGACCACGCTCCTGCCCAGAAGGCCGAACTACTGCCCCCCAGAGCCCCGAGCACGCTCCCACCTGCCATCTGCTGCTGCCTGACTGCCTGCTGCCCACGTGCCCTGCCATTTGCTGCCTGCACATCAGCCAGGGGTGCTGTTGGTGTGACCACCCCTGCTGGAACCATAGACTCCCGACTGGGATTCCATCGCTCCACAGCCCAGCCCCAGGACCCAGTTGCCCACCCACTCCTGCCTCTGGGGTTGTCATGTCGGGGCAAACTCCATCTGTGACCACTGACAACCCCCGGCCAGAGAGGCAGAGGGGCACCAGCTTCAGTGCCACCGAAGTTGGTGTCCTGGTGGAGCAAGTCCTGGGGCAGTATGATGCCCTCTTCGGAAGTTCCCGCGCCGACAAGGAAGGACGGACTCGGATCTGGACTGACATCGTGACTGCCATCAACGCGGAGGGGGTGGCAGTCGCGACTTCCAACATGTCAAGAAGCGCTGGGAGGACTTCAGGTCCAGGACCCTGAACAAGGCCCGGCGCCTCTTGAAGGCAGCGGATGCCAAGGGGCGCCGGGGCCACTTGTCGGAGGAACAGATGAGGGTCCTGGAACACATATCCCCAGCGCTCCACGTCCAGGTCCTTGAGAGGCAGACCCGTCTGGAGTCGAGCGATGAGTGTACATGCATCCTGATTGTGAGCAGTGCGTGTGGTGATTGTTCAGTAGTGTGCAGGTTGCACATCTGTTTGTATGGGGTCGAGTATGGGTGCGGGTGTACAGGTCCGTGGGGCTGACACATGCGAGGGCTGTAATGTGTGAGACATGGATGGTGCCTGTGTGTGTGGGCTTGCATGCCAAATGCAGTTGTGTGGGCACACAAGTTTGTATGAATGTGTATGTGAGTAGACATGTCCGTGATGTCACGCAGGTATGTTGTTTTCAGCTGCATGTATCAGCGCTGTGTACATGTGCATGTGTGTGTATTTGACAAGGGTGCAACAGTGATGCAACATGGATGCATGTGACAGCGGTATGTGGAAGCCTGATGGGCAGATGTGACATGGATGCCCGTCTGAACACTGCGACACTTGCCAGAGGTGTACACATGCATGCAAGTGTGGTGGTGTGTGTACATGTGTGGTGCACTTCCTGTGTTGCATGTGATGTCTGGCTCACCTTTGGCTGCTCATGCTGTTGTATGTGTATGGATGGTGTTGGCAGTTGCGATATGGCTGTGGTATGGCTCGTGTGTGCGAGTTGCAATGACATGTGTGTTGGGGATCGTGATGACATGTCTGAGGTTTGCCAATGCCACTCATGTACAACTGTCATGTGTGTATGTGTCCATTGTACATTGCCCTGATGCGGGTGTTTTGTTTCTCCCTGTCTGCAGCGTCAACTGATGAAGAGGGCGGAGAAGGTGCTGTGGAGCATAGCAGCGGGGATCCCACCGCCAGCCGGAGACGCAAGGCCCGGCTCCCCTCCCATGTTGTCATCTCGTCGGGGAGTGAGGAGTCCGGTGCCGCGTCCCAGGCCGCAGCTG
This sequence comes from Ambystoma mexicanum, assembly GCF_040938575.1. NCBI lineage: Eukaryota > Metazoa > Chordata > Amphibia > Caudata > Ambystomatidae > Ambystoma > Ambystoma mexicanum. Next base: position 653,381,813 of record NC_090933.1, on the reverse strand, counting down.
CCGGGGGGAGGTCCAAGAGGCGGAGGTTGCAGTTGGACTCCTCGGCAGCAGAAGGGGCAGCTGGGACCCCACAGGGCCCAACGGGGGAAGATGGCACAGAGTCATCCAGGTTGGTGGGGGGTTTGGTGGAGGAGGAGGCCGTGCAAGCACCAGAGACGGGGCCTGGGGGTGGGGATCCCACTGGTGCTAGTGGTGCAGTGCAGGACCAGGGACAGGAGGCAGCACAGGCCGCCGCGGAGGTGCCTGTGTGCAATCCTGTCCCTGATCCTGTCCCTGCATCATCTTGCACCAGCAGGGATGCCTATGTCCAGACCAGTTTTCAGGCAGGGGATGAGCTGACGTCAACTGGCCTTCCTCTGCCTGCGGACGTGGCTATCCAGGCCCGGGTTGAGCCTGTCCTGGCTGGTGTGGCGTTGTGTCAACGGGCCATGCGAGGTGACCTGCAGTCTTTTCATGAAGAGACTGCACGTCATCTCGAATGGCTCGTTGACCACGTCAGCCTGCTGGGACAGGTCACCCAGGCCGGATTCCTCCGTCTGATGGGGCTTGCCACGACCCCCTCCTCAGCTGGACCCCCTACGCGCCAGTCGTACTCTGTGCCATCTTCCCACCCATCAGTCACCTGGGTGCCCTGTGGAGCTGCCTCTGACGGTGCGGCCAGGCTGGTGGAGGAGGCATCCCTGCCACAGTCGGGAGTCGGATGTCCAGCAGGGGTGGCCACGTCAACGACTGCACCCCAGCCGGCGGAGGATGTGCAGGCAGCAGGAGGCAGTGCAGGGGCAGAGGCACAGTAGCAGCAGCACCATGGTGGGAGCCATGAAGGCTCGGGGCCTTCGACATCGGAGGGGCAGGCATCGGCCGGAGGGCAGGAGGACCCAGGACAAAAAGTGTCTTCCGTGTGGCAGCGGTTGGGCCACGCCATAGATGCGGAGCGGCAGCGGGCGGAAGAGGCACGGCTCTCAATGGTCAGGGCGGAGAACTCCATGCAGAGGGCCCTGAGGTGGGCCGAGTGCCTCGATGCAATCCGCAGGGGTTTGGAGGTGGACACGTCGACGGCCCTGCGGACCCTCGGGGCCATGGAGGAGGACCGCCACCGGGACATTGAGGAGGAGTTCGATGATGCCCTGGCCCGGCACATCCAGAAGTGAGCCGTGGAACTAGCCCGCTGCCCTTGTACATAGTTATGTAGGTAGTGTTAGGTTTCATTTTTGTTTTTGTTTCATTTGGACCTTTTGGACATTGGCCACATTTTTGTATATATTTTTTTTATTAGTTAGTGTAGTTAGATAGGTTTCCTTTATTTTGTTGGGATAATGGACCCTGGCTTCTTGCATTGTACATAGTTGTAGACTTGTACATACTTTCTTTTTTAACATTCTCGATGGATCAATGGCTTTTATTTTTATTTCCCATTGGATTTTGTTTTGTGGACATTGACTTTGTACAACATTACTTTGGATTTCAATATTTTTTTTTTTTTAATTTTGAACGGACATGCTTCTTTTCATTTTTTTACATTCACATTTCTGTTTCTTCATTTTTGATTCTATTCATGTTTCCTTTAATACATTATTTTTTTGTTGAACTTCAATGTGTGGTATCTCATTGTTTTCATGCATTTCATGTTATGTGTTTTGAGATTCACTGACACCCATTGGGTGTATGTGAGGGACATGTGTTTGTTTCGGAACTTGCAATTGGTGTTCTGTGATGTAATTGCAAATTATGAGTGGGTGGATGCAATACTCGGGTGGGTGTTTTGCATTTGGGGGCTGACCATAGAGACCAGGGTTCTGGATTGTGATGACATGTTGGGTGGGGAACATGAGTTGGACATGGGTGGGGGCCTGGTGGAGGCTGCCCCTGCACTGCTGGGGGGTGGGGATGCTGGGAGACATGGTTGGGGGCCTAGTGGAGGCTGCCCCTGGTGACTGGAGGGGTGGGGGTGGTGGGAGACATGGGTGGGGGCCTGGTGGAGGCTGCCCCTGGTGACTGGAGGGGTGGGGGTGGTGGGAGACATGGGTGTGGGCCTGGTGGAGGCTGCCCCTGGTGACTGGAGGGGTGGGGGTGGTGGGAGACATGGGTGGGGGCCTGGTGGAGGCTGCCCCTGGTGACTGGAGGGGTGGGGGTGGTGGGAGACATGGGTGGGGGCCTGGTGGAGGCAGCCCCTGGTGACTAGAGGGGTGGGGGTGGTGTGAGACATGGGTGGGGGCCTTGTGGAGGCTGCCCCTGGTGACTGGGTGGTGGGGGTGGTGGGAGACATGGGTGGGGGCCTTGTGGAGGCTGCCCCTGGTGACTGGAGGGGTGGGGGTGGTGGGAGACATGGGTGGGGGCCTGGTGGAGGCTGCCCCTGGTGACTGGAGGGGTGGGGGTGGTGGGAGACATGGTTGGGGGCCTGCTGGGGGGTGGGGGTGCAAGGGGACATGGTTGGGGGCCTGCTGGCAGGTGCCCCACAGTGCTGGGGGGTGGGGGTGCAGGGGGACATGAGTGGGGGCCTGCTGGGGGGTGGGGGTGCAAGGGGACATGGTTGGGGGCCTGCTGGCAGGTGCCCCACAGTGCTGGGGGGTGGGGGTGCAAGGGGACATGAGTGGGACATGGTTGGGGGCCTGCTGGCAAGTGCCCCACAGTGCTGGGGGGGTGGGGGTGCAAGGGGGACATGAGTGGGGGCCTGCTGGGGGGTGGGGGTGCAAGGGGACATGGTTGGGGGCCTGCTGGCAGGTGCCCCACAGTGCTGGGGGGTGGGGGTGCGAGGGGACATGAGTGGGACATGGTTGGGGGCCTGCTGGCAGGTGCCCCACAGTGCTGGGGGGTGGGGGTGCAGGGGGACATGAGTGGGGGCCTGCTGGGGGGTGGGGGTGCAAGGGGACATGATTGGGGGCCTGCTGGCAGGTGCCCCACAGTGCTGGGGGGTGGGGGTGCAAGGGGACATGAGTGGGACATGGTTGGGGGCCTGCTGGCAGGTGCCCCACAGTGCTGGGGGGTGGGGGTGCAAGGGGGACATGAGTGGGGGCCTGCTGGGGGGTGGGGGTGCAAGGGGACATGGTTGGGGGCCTGCTGGCAGGTGCCCCACAGTGCTGGGGGGTGGGGGTGCAAGGGGACATGAGTGGGACATGGTTGGGGGCCTGCTGGCAGGTGCCCCACAGTGCTGGGGGGTGGGGGTGCAAGGGGACATGAGTGGGGGCCTGCTGGGGGGTGGGGGTGCAAGGGGACATGAGTGGGACATGGGTGGGGGCCTTGTGGAGGCTGCCCCTGGTGACTGGAGGGGTGGGGGTGGTGTGAGACATGGGTGGGGGCCTGGTGGAGGCTGCCCCTGGTGACTGGGTGGTGGAGGTGGTGGGAGACATGGGTGGGGGCCTGGTGGGGGGTGGGGGTGGTGGGAGACATGGGTGGGGGCCTGGTGGAGGCTGCCCCTGGTGACTGGAGGGGTGGGGGTGGTGGGAGACATGGGTGGGGGCCTGGTGGAGGCTGCCCCTGGTGACTGGAGGGGTGGGGGTGGTGGGAGACATGGGTGGGGGCCTGGTGGAGGCTGCCCCTGGTGACTGGAGGGGTGGGGTGGTGGGAGACATGGGTGGGGGCCTGGTGGAGGCTGCCCCTGCACTGCTGGGGGGTGGGGGTGCTGGGAGACATGGGTTGGACATGGGTGGGGGCCTGGTGGAGGCTGCCCCTGCACTGCTGGGGGGTGGGGGTGGTGGGAGACATGGGTGGGGGCCTGGTGGAGGCTGCCCCTGGTGACTGGGGGTGGTGGGAGACATGGGTGGGGGCCTGGTGGAGGCTGCCCCTGCACTGCTGGGGGGTGGGGGTGCTGGGAGACATGGGTGGGGGCCTGGTGGAGACTGCCCCTGCACTGCTGGGGGGTGGGGGTGGTGGGAGACATGGGTGGGGGCCTGGTGGAGGCTGCCCCTGGTGACTGGGTAGTGGGGGTGGTGGGAGACATGGGTGGGGGCCTGGTGGGGGGTGGGGGTGGTGGGAGACATGGGTGGGGGCCTGGTGGAGGCTGCCCCTGGTGACTGGAGGGGTGGGGGTGGTGGGAGACATGGGTGGGGGCCTGGTGGAGGCTGCCCCTGGTGACTGTGGGGGTGGGGGTGCTGGGAGACATGGGTGGGGGCCTGGTGGAGGCTGCCCCTGGTGACTGGGTGGTGGAGGTGGTGGGAGACATGGGTGGGGGCCTGGTGGGGGGTGGGGGTGGTGGTAGACATGGGTGGGGGCCTGGTGGAGGCTGCCCCTGGTGACTGGAGGGGTGGGGGCGGTGGGAGACATGGGTGGGGGCCTGGTGGAGGCTGCCCCTGGTGACTGGAGGGGTGGGGGTGGTGGGAGACATGGGTGGGGGCCTGGTGGAGGCTGCCCCTGGTGACTGGAGGGGTGGGGTGGTGGGAGACATGGGTGGGGGCCTGGTGGAGGCTGCCCCTGCACTGCTGGGGGGTGGGGGTGCTGGGAGACATGGGTTGGACATGGGTGGGGGCCTGGTGGAGGCTGCCCCTGCACTGCTGGGGGGTGGGGGTGGTGGGAGACATGGGTGGGGGCCTGGTGGAGGCTGCCCCTGGTGACTGGGGGTGGTGGGAGACATGGGTGGGGGCCTGGTGGAGGCTGCCCCTGCACTGCTGGGGGGTGGGGGTGCTGGGAGACATGGGTGGGGGCCTGGTGGAGACTGCCCCTGCACTGCTGGGGGGTGGGGGTGGTGGGAGACATGGGTGGGGGCCTGGTGGAGGCTGCCCCTGGTGACTGGGTAGTGGGGGTGGTGGGAGACATGGGTGGGGGCCTGGTGGGGGGTGGGGGTGGTGGGAGACATGGGTGGGGGCCTGGTGGAGGCTGCCCCTGGTGACTGGAGGGGTGGGGGTGGTGGGAGACATGGGTGGGGGCCTGGTGGAGGCTGCCCCTGGTGACTGGGGGGGTGGGGGTGCTGGGAGACATGGGTGGGGGCCTGGTGGAGGCTGCCCCTGCACTGCTGGGGGGTGGGGGTGCTGGGAGACATGGGTTGGACATGGGTGGGGGCCTGGTGGAGGCTGCCCCTGCACTGCTGGGGGGTGGGGGTGCTGGGAGACATGGGTTGGACATGGGTGGGGGCCTGGTGGAGGCTGCCCCTGCACTGCTGGGGGGTGGGGGTGGTGGGAGACATGGGTGGGGGCCTGGTGGAGGCTGCCCCTGGTGACTGGGGGTGGTGGGAGACATGGGTGGGGGCCTGGTGGAGGCTGCCCCTGCACTGCTGGGGGGTGGGGGTGCTGGGAGACATGGGTGGGGGCCTGGTGCAGACTGCCCCTGCACTGCTGGGGGGTGGGGGTGGTGGGAGACATGGGTGGGGGCCTGGTGGAGGCTGCCCCTGGTGACTGGGGGGTGGGGGTGGTGGGAGACATGGGTGGGGCCTGGTGGAGGCTGCCCCTGCACTGCTGGGGGGTGGGGGTGGTGGGAGACATGGGTGGGGGCCTGGTGGAGGCTGCCCCTGCACTGCTGGGGGGTGGGGGGGTGGGAGACATGGGTGGGGGCCTGGTGGAGGCTGCCCCTGGTGACTGGGGGGTGGGGGTGGTGGGAGACATGGGTGGGGGCCTGGTGGAGGCTGCCCCTGCACTGCTGTGGGGTGGGGGTGCTGGGAGACATGGGTTGGACATGGGTGGTGGCCTGCTGGCAGGTGCCCCACAGTGCTGAGGGGTGGGGGTGGTGGGAGACATGGGTGGGGGCCTGTTGGAGGCTGCCCCTGCACTGCTGGGGGGTGGGGGTGCTGGGAGACATGGGTTGGACATGGGTGGGGGCCTGCTGGCAGGTGCCCCACAGTGCTGGGGGGTGGGGGTGGTGGGAGACATGGGTGGGGGCCTGGTGGAGGCTGCCCCTGCACTGCTGGGGGGTGGGGGTGCTGGGAGACATGGGTTGGACATGGGTGGGGGCCTGGTGGAGGCTGCCCCTGCACTGCTGGGGGGTGGGGGTGGTGGGAGACATGGGTGGGGGCCTGGTGGAGGCTGCCCCTGGTGACTGGGGGGTGGGGGTGGTGGGAGACATGGGTGTGGGCCTGGTGGAGGCTGCCCCTGCACTGCTGGGGGGTGGGGGTGCTGGGAGACATGGGTTGGACATGGGTGGGGGCCTGGTGGAGGCTGCCCCTGCACTGCTGGGGGGTGGGGGTGGTGGGAGACATGGGTGGGGGCCTGGTGGAGGCTGCCCCTGGTGACTGGGGGGGTGGGGGTGCTGGGAGACATGGGTGGGGGCCTGGTGGAGGCTGCCCCTGCACTGCTGGGGGGTGGGGGTGCTGGGAGACATGGGTTGGACATGGGTGGGGGCCTGGTGGAGGCTGCCCCTGCACTGCTGGGGGGTGGGGGTGGTGGGAGACATGGGTGGGGGCCTGGTGGAGGCTGCCCCTGCACTGCTGGGGGGTGGGGGTGGTGGGAGACATGGGTGGGGGCCTGGTGGAGGCTGCCCCTGGTGACTGGGGGGTGGGGGTGGTGGGAGACATGGGTGGGGGCCTGGTGGAGGCTGCCCCTGCACTGCTGGGGGGTGGGGGTGCTGGGAGACATGGGTTGGACATGGGTGGGGGCCTGCTGGCAGGTGCCCCACAGTGCTGGGGGGTGGGGGTGGTGGGAGACATGGGTGGGGGCCTGGTGGAGGCTGCCCCTGCACTGCTGGGGGGTGGGGGTGCTGGGAGACATGGGTGGGGGCCTGGTGGAGGCTGCCCCTGGTGACTGGGGGGGTGGGGGTGCTGGGAGACATGGGTGGGGGCCTGGTGGAGGCTGCCCCTGCACTGCTGGGGGGTGGGGGTGGTGGGAGACATGGGTGGGGGCCTGGTGGAGGCTGCCCCTGCACTGCTGGGGGGTGGGGGTGGTGGGAGACATGGGTGGGGGCCCGGTGGAGGCTGCCCCTGGTGACTGGGGGGTGGGGGTGGTGGGAGACATGGGTGGGGGCCTGGTGGAGGCTGCCCCTGTACTGCTGAGGGGTGGGGGTGCAGGGGGACATGAGTGGGGGCCTGCTGGGGGGTGGGGGTGCAAGGGGACATGTGGCTTGGCTGGGGGGCATGCCCATGGTGGATGGGCTGCCTGCGGGACATGACCAGGGGTGCAGGGTAGTCCCCTGTGGTGTGGGCTGCCTGCAGAGGTCGTGGAGGGGGTAGAGGGGAGACCTGGGAGGACCCACACTGGCAATTCACCTCTTCAACTTCCCGCACACCTACGTAATACACTGCCCCACTCGCACAGGCCCAATCGCGTGTAGGATTTCTCGCGCACCCCTGAAATCCACGTACCCAGCCCAATCGGGTGTAGATTTTCTCGCGCACCCCTGAAATCCACGTACCCAGGCCAATCGCGTGTAGATTTTCTCGTGCACCCCTGAAATCCACGTACCCAGGCCAATCGCGTGTAGAATTTCTCGCGCACCCCTGAAATCCACGTACCCAGGCCAATCGCGTGTAGAATTTCTCGCGCACCCCTGAAATCCACGTACCCAGGCCAATCGCGTGTAGAATTTCTCGCGCACCCCTGAAATCCACGTACCCAGCCCAATCGCGTGTAGATTTTCTCGCGCACCCCTGAAATCCACGTACCCAGGCCAATCGCGTGTAGAATTTCTCGCGCACCCCTGAAATCCACGTACCCAGGCCAATCGCGTGTAGAATTTCTCGCGCACCCCTGAAATCCACGTACCCAGCCCAATCGCGTGTAGATTTTCTCGCGCACCCCTGAAATCCACGTACCCAGGCCAATCGCGTGTAGAATTTCTTGCGCACCCCTGAAATCCACGTACCCAGCCCAATCGCGTGTAGATTTTCTCGCGCACCCCTGAAATCCACGTACCCAGGCCAATCGCGTGTAGAATTTCTCGCGCACCCCTGAAATCCACGTACCCAGCACAATCGCGTGTAGAATTTCTCGCGCACCCCTGAAATCCACGTACCCAGGCCAATCGCGTGTAGAATTTCTCGCGCACCCCTGAAATCCACGTACCCAGCCCAATCGCGTGTAGAATTTCTCGCGCACCCCTGAAATCCACGTACCCAGGCCAATCGCGTGTAGAATTTCTCGCGCACCCCTGAAATCCACATACCCAGCCCAATCGCGTGTAGATTTTCTCGCGCACCCCTGTAATACACGTACCCAGGCCAATCGCGTGTAGAATTTCTCGCGCACCCCTGAAATCCACGTACCCAGCCCAATCGCGTGTAGATTTTCTCGCGCACCCCTGTAATACACGTACCCAGGCCAATCGCGTGTAGAATTTCTCGCGCACCCCTGAAATCCACGTACCCAGGCCAATCGCGTGTAGATTTTCTCGTGCACCCCTGTAATACACGTACCCAGGCCTATCGCGTGTGGGGACACCCGCACACCCCTGAAATACACGCTCCCCGCTCTGCGTTTGCTGCTGCCCCTTGCGCTGGATTGGGGATTTTGATGGCTTTTCCCTGCGCAAGGGGCGTTCTTGGGGGCGTAACTGACGCTGCTGCAGGGTCGCTGCGCCACTCTGCGCCACGGCTGGTTGTGGATGTTGGAATCCATGAATACGCTGTGCGCCTGAATGTGTTTCGGCGCACGCGGCTGGCGCAGACTACCGCACGCGCACACTGTGCGCCAGCCGCGTGCGCCACTTGTGCGCCGAATTCTATGAATTGGCCCCTTACTTACAGAGTACAGACCCATTGTGTTTCACAGAAATGCAGCAAACAATCCTGACAACACGTATAGTGTTTATGGAAAAAGACAACAATTGGACTACTGTGCTGGAATGGTGAAATTCACTATAAACTCACAGGAAGATCCACAAGAATTTCTAATGTACTTACTACAAGTACTGGAAAACAAAAATATACCGATAAATGAAATCTTTCAGATTTCATACATGTGGAAACATACATGCACTCTCTGCAACAATGTGACACAAGAAGAAATCCTCAATGAACGCTTCATATACATATCAATACCAAATTGTGAATCCATTCCATTTCAGCGACTTGTACAAAATGCAAACCATGGTAGATTATGCTCTACTTGCAATTCAGATAATCGCTCCACGTTAGTAATACAAGCATATAGTAAATACACAATACTAATGCTTCTACGTTACAATGCAGATAGTACCAAAAACAACTGCAAGCTGACTGGATTCACACATGGTCAAATATCACTTGGTAAAAAAACTTCACAAGAATAGGTATAATCTACCATGCAGGAGCCACAACCAATTCAGGGCACTACACTACATATATAAAAAAGAAATGTGGATGGTTTGAATGTAATGATAGTACCATTACTCTAAAGCAGAGATTACCAGCAAATCTTACAAATGCTTATTTGATGTTCTTAAAACCAAAATTTGATAACTAAACTGTATTTAAACCCTAAGTAAACTTGTGGTAAAAAAATATAAACTGTTAGAATACTCCAAAAGCTATCTAACTGCTGAAAGATTCTACAACAACTAATCAGATAAATGAATACCACTAAATTAGACCAAAAAATACACAGAATACGCCAATTGGTATCTAACTGTCCCAAAATTTAACAATATCCAAATAGATAAATCAATACCACTAAAATATATCAAAAAAATAGACAGTTAGAATACGCCAATTGGTATCTAACTGCTCCAAAATTTTATAATATCCAAACAAATAAATAATATGTTACTGCTCCAAAAAAATGCAACAAGCCAAAGTATAAAGCATTAGCCAGAAACAACAAGTGAACACTGAAAACAAACAAACAAATAAACTGTATCATAACAGAAAAAGGGTTTTTTTAATCCAACATGGATTTTTTTTTCTACCACAGACCCAATGATTTTAGCAACAAATACAGAAACTGAGCAAATTGCACAGTACTCTGATTGTAATCTACTAAATATGAGGGTCCAAAAAAAAAAAGTATGTTGATTATACAATGTAATACGTCATTACAAAATACTAATACTAACATGCTATTTTCTTTTATCACAGAAATTAACAAGAAATACATGTACTCCGGTTACTAGACCAAACAGTAAGAATACAATAATAAGGAGAACCATAGCAGCATATCACATCCATAGCATCTAAATCCTTTGTTCCTTATACATTTGTTTTTCACCCAAAGTTATAAGCAAATATGAATGTGATATGCTGCGGTGGTTGTTGCCAGGGCATAGAGTCTTGGGTGCATGGCCATTAGGCCATGCACCCAAGACTCTATGCCCTGGCAACAACCACCGCAGCATAATATCACATCCATAGAGTCAAACATTTCAACTATGGTCTATGGAAACTTTTAATGTCCGCGGACATTATGAGTGTTCTTAGAACACTTTCAACTTGCCAGTGAACAATACGGACAGCGTTTTCAGGACACCCCCTACGAACATTTCAGAACAACGCGATATTTCTTAGAACACTTTCAACTTGACAGCGAACAATACGGACAGTGTCCTCAGAACACCCCCATTTCGTTTATTTGCGAACATTTCAGGACACCATGAGTGTTCTAAGAACACATTCAACTTGACAGAGAACAATATGGACAGCGTCCTCAGGACACCCCATTTTGTTTATTTGCGAACATTTCAGAACACCACGAGTGTTCTTAGAACACATTCAACTTGCCAGCGAACATTACGGACTACGCCTTCAGGACACCCCCTACGAACATTCCAGGACACCGCGAGTGTTCTTAGAAACGTCTTCAGAACACCCCCATTTTGTTTATTTGCGAACATTTCAGGACACCGCGAGTGTTCTTAGAACACATTCAACTTGACAGAAAACAATACGGACAGCGTCCTCAGGACACCCCCATTTTTGTTTTTTTGCGAACATTTCAGGACACCGCGAGTGTTCTTAGTACACATTCAACTTGACAAAGAACAATACGGACAGCGTCCTCAAGACTCCCCCATTTTGTTTATTTGCGAACATTTCAGGACACCACGAGAGTTCTTAGAACACATTCAACTTGCCAGCCACAACCCCCCATTCATATTTGCGAACATTTCAGGACACAGCGAGTGTTCGACAATGTCTTCAGAACACCCCCATTTTGTGTATTTGCGAATATTTCAGGACACCGCGAGTGTTCTTAGAACACATTCAACCTGACAGAGAACAATACGGCAGCGTCCTCAGGACACCCCTACGAACATTACCCGGAAACCGCGAGTGTTCTTAGAAACGTCTTGAGAACACCCCCATTTTGTTTATTTGCAAACATTTCAGGACACCGCGAGTGTTCTTAGAGCACATTCAACTTGCCGCCACAACCCCCATTCATATTTGCGAACATTTCAGGACACAGCGAGTGTTCGACAACATCTTCAGAACACCCCCATTTTGTGTATTTGCGAACATTTCAGGACACCGCAAGTGTTCTTAGAACACATTCAACTTGACAGAGAACAATACGGACAGCGTCCTTAGGACACCCCCTACGAACATTCCCCGGACACCGCAAGTGTTCTTAGAAGCGTCGTCTGAACACTCCCATTTTGTTTATTTGCGAACATTTCAGGACACCGCAAGTGTTCTTAGAACACATTCAACATGACAGAGAACAATACGGACAGCGTCCTCAGAACACCCCCATTTTGTTTATTTGTGAACATTTCAGGACAATGCGAGTGTTCTTAGAACACATTCAACTTGCCAGCCACAACCCCCATTCATATTTGCGAACATTTCAGGACACAGCGAGTGTTCGACAACTTCTTCAGAACACCCCCATTTTGTGTATTTGCTAACATTTCAGGACACCGCAAGTGTTCTTAGAACACATTCAACTTGCCAGAGAACAATACGGACAGTGTCCCCAGGACACCCCCATTTTGTTTATTTGCGAACATTTCAGGACACTGCGAGTGTTCTTAGAACAGTTCCAGCTTGCTTGCGAACAAAACGGACACATATTGAGTCCTCAGAACACCCACCATTCAGTTTATTTAGAACATTTCAGAACACCCGTGATGTCCGCAGACAAATCGAACACAAAAAGAACGTCTAACACATAAAAAAACACAACTTTCATCCTATCTCATACACTCCCACCCTCCCCAAACACTCCTACACACCAACACACTCTACTAAATACAAATTTTGAACAAAGTTTCACCGCGCTGTCCGCGGACGTCACCGAATCCAAGATGGTGGCCGCTACCGAAAATCTGATGCACTTCACGCTCCACGCCGGCCAATCAGTGAACACGTTGCATGTCTGAGGACATCACGCAAGCCGATTGGCCAATCAGGACAATGTCCGCCGAGCGAACAGGGAAGTTTGTCCGCGGACCGAACACAGATATCACAAATATTTTTTTACCTACTTTTTGGTCATTTTAAAAAAAACTAGTGGATGGATTTTCACCAATGCTTTCGGGACCAAGCCGCTGCTCCTGGTCCGAATTTGGTGAAAATCCGTCCAGCGGTTTGGGCCGTAGACGCGAGCAAAGTTTGTTTCCCATTCAGTATATGGGAAAAAAAAAGTTTTGGGACCCCCCTATAACTTTGCCCCCCCTGGACGAATCCTCACCAAACTTTGCAAAAAATTCAGAGTGACCCAAATACTTTTTTTTGCAAAGTTTGGTGAGGATTCATCCAGGGAGAGCGAAGTTATAAGCCGCCCAAAAAGTGCTCTTCCTATGGAAACACCAACTTAACCATAACTACATGGCCACTACCGTGGCCATGTAATATATGCATATGCATAGTCAAGATTCGTATTTAGCCCCAGAGAGATGTCCTTAGAAGTATTTCTTAGGAGGTTGTGAGTTACCATGATGGCAAAAGAAGGATATGTCCCAGAAGGTGAAACATGTTTCCAAAGTGAAGTCGCAATATTAACTGTCATTTGTGCAGTCCCAAGGCTAAGAACGTTCAGAAGGTGCCAACATTCATGTCTCATGGGAAAGTGATGAGGTATTTTATTTGGTTGCCACACTGTCTGAATCTCACAAAATTATTGATCAATTAAGAGGGCTGAAACACACCAGGGGACACTCCAGGCTGGGATAGCCAATGGGGAGATGATGTGCATGTTGCAAAATGTAAGATGTTACAGCAACCAATAAGAACGAAGAAGGTAGGATAACCTGATTATTAGGTTATTATTAGAAGGTTACTAATCTGGTAACGAGGGGTAGGTTAGGCCAATTGGTCCAGGCAAGGTATAGTAATATGTAGGGGATCACTATGATTAACCAATAAGTGAATACAAACGTACATGTATCTTGAAACATAGTCAAAGCCATGATGCTATGCACTCCTATATAAACCTATATTTTATGATAACAATTTAAATGATTTTTGTATTTTCCCTGCCGAGACTGTGGGTAATAAACGTTTGTTTTACTTGCAATTGGTGCACTTTTATTGCCCATTGGATTGATTTTTTGCTAATTGGGTTTTGACCTACCTTTACAGTGTCAATAAGTTCAAATGACCAGTCCTGTATCTGGATTCAACATTGACAATACAGTGGGCCACGTGTCCAGGGGTATGGGTTTCGATAAGTTGTGGCCAATCAGTTCAGGGACTATAAGGGGGTATTAGCATGTTACGTGGTTGCCATTGAGGGTGGTGGGATAACATTGTAAGCTATTTATTGAGATGTTGTGGTTCACTGCTATATAACCTTTGACTCCTTGGAACATGATGAGCTCCATGTCAGTTCAGTTCTACGGGACAGTCTGAGACCTTTTTGCATGTAATAAAACATGTTTTCCTTTGCAACGAGGTGCAGTGATTATGTGGCCTTTTTGAATATTTTTACTGTTCGGGTTTTGGGTTGCTATTCTCTTTACAAATTGGGGACCCTGGACTGATCCTAGATTCTCTGTGAAGTCAGGGGTGTCCCAGCCATGCATCCTGGGGTGCAGCGCTTGTCTGCAGTGACCAATCTCCTGTGCATGATCTAAAGAGGTTCTTAAGTGCTTTGATTCCAGAAGGCCTGTCTGCTACTTGGAGTGGGGTGCTGCTCCCAGACTGTGCAGGCCACTGACGGGACCCTGTATTGGAGGCAATTGGGAGAATGCATAGATGTAAGTGCACCTTTGCAGACAAAACAAGAAGAGGTGTGTGTGTGTGTGTGTGTGTGCGTGTGTGGAGTGAGTTGATTGTGAGTGTGTGGTTTGAAATATATAGTGTTTTTTAAATATAGAAGTGGTGAGATGGATCTCCTCTGCCAAGAGGAAAAGTGATGTTGCAGCATATATTATGAGAAAACGAGACACGAAAGGAACCGGGATCTCCTCCATTGAGGTGGAAAGGCAGTACTGCAAGTAAAATAGAGGCGAGGTCCAGTATGTGAAGGACCTGGGATCCCTTTGCTCTGCAAAGGGGAGTATGAGGAGATAAATTACCTCTTCCCGAGGCAAGAGGATAGTGTAAGGGTCTAAACCATTGTGTAAATAAGTATTATTTTGTTGTGTAGCCCCATTATATGGTGGGCCTGGGATCCCTTCGCCCAGCATGAGGGGGCTTAAGGAGGTACATTCCCTCATCTTGAAGAGGAGACTGAGGTAGGGTCTAAACCATTGTGTATATAATTGTGTTATTATTTGAATGGAGAGTGGGTGATCATTTATTTAGGATTGCTAATACAGTGATTAGGGACGTACATGTTGAAACAAAGGATAATGGTCGAAATGATAATAGGTATCGAGGGGAAATACCACGGGTGGACAGTTTGTATTATGAATCAATCAGGTCAGATGCCGATGACGGATTAGCAGAAGAGTAGGAATAGGGAACAGACAAGGACCACAGTGATGACATGCCACTAAGGGTGACACCAAGAATAGAGAGTTTGTGGGTCCAAGACTGAGCTCATGACCAGGCCGCATGACGGTGGTGAAGGGGAAGCAAGTTGGAAAAACTTTACCAGCTAAGCCGGTGGGAGCACAATTTCCATTGTTACATAACGGTCCTGCCAGGGCAAAGTATGTGCCCTGGCCACACATGGATAGAAATAACTTGATGAAGGCACTGCCATCGCTCGCAGCAGGGGCAGGAAAGTGGATATACATTCACTTGAAAAACAGACCACATGCATTACACTAGCAGTAGGAGACATGGACAGTTTGTCTGCTGCATTATTAGGAGATCAAGCAGATGATATTAGGATAGAAACAGCTATCCAGCGGTACGAATGGGAGATGACAACCATGATGGGGTGCGGTTTAACGATTATCGGGCTAAAGTGTGAGCTGCTCTAAGAGCAAAATAGCCCGACACACTGGACAACATTCAATTATGTGCTTACTATGAAAGAAGACGAAGACCTGGCACAATACATACTCCAAATTCAGGAGATTTGGAGGGCAGAGACAGGGGAACCAAGGAATACAACTATGGCAATATTCGAACATATGTGATGTCCGAGCTGGGACAACAGCCCCAATATCAATATCAGGGGCCAGTACTAACACAGATGCAACCTCCAGCACCCAATAGCATGCCTGGGTATGCGCAGCAGCATCCACAACAGTCAGCGCCACAAGTGTAGGACAAAAATGCTTTGCCACACTGCACAGAGACACAGTATACAGTGGCAAGTGTGGTGGGCAGTAACCCCTTTCAATTCCCACGGTCGATCAAATACCCAAATTAGGACAGCCCCCAGAGAGCACTGGTGTGCCCATTCCTATCAGTCACTGCCAACCCGGAAGTGAAACCCCTGGTAGATGTGGAGATAGGCAATATATCATTAGTTTTCATGGTTGACACATGTGCAACAAAATAATTTATTAAGCAAGGGTGCTTCCCCTTATCAGGAAAGGTAATGGACACACATGCAAGCTTATTAGGGCAAGTAGAGATTTCCTCACCCAAGCTAGCTGCATCATCATTGCCAATGCCCTAATACTCTCCAAACTTAACTATTGCAATGCTCTGTATTTGGGAGCTAACAAATACATCATTGACAAACTTCAAACAATGCAAAATAACGCCCTTAGAACCACCCTCAATCTACCCTCTAAAGAACACATCTCTAACACTAGAAGAAAACACAAATGGCTCAAAATCTGCAACAGAATCTCACTCAAGACAGCATCACTCACTTTCAAATGCCTTAACAATGCAGCCCCCCCCTACCTTGCAGCAAGAATTGTGAGAAAAACATCCACCCGCTCCACCAGAACTGCCAATTCCTACTGCCTTCAGGTACCCAAATTTAGACTAAAAAAACAGGTGGCAGTAGCTTCCCAGTTAAGGCAGCCCAATACTGGAATGCTCTCCCACTTGACATTAGAACAGACCAGTACTACCACAGCTTTAGACGGAATATTCTCGCATGGCCACATTCCAATGAACCCCAAGATTAACCATGTACAATTCCATACCAATTAACCAAACTGTACATATGTAAATTATTTAACTGATTTATTGTGATGTAATGTGTATTACTATATTGTGCCTGTAACTAAGCTTTTAAGTAATTTATTTTTCATGTTCTCTGTAGCGCCCTGTTACCTTTGGGTTTGGCGTGTCATATAAAATCAATAAACAAACAAACAAGCAAACACAAGGGTTCCATGGGGTGATACATTTGGTTCCACTTACAAAAGATTTACCTATCAAGGTAGGTAACCAAGAGGTGTTAGCTCTGTTATTGTTTCAACTGCAACACTGGTGAACATGTTAGATAGTGATCTATTAAGCATGCTGAATATGACAATTTAATTCACAGAAGGAAAGGTAATGTGTTCCACTCTCAAATTTGTTATGCTGCAGATAACAGGTATTTTATAGTGATGGTGCCACTAGAGGAATACCTTTGCACCCAGTTTTGTTTATGTATTTAGTGACCATGTGGTTGAGTTGGGTGTCGGGTATCAGAAACAAACCATGGAGGGTGTTTAGGCCAGCAGTGCCCCAAGATCATGCTCTGGGTACCATTAGCATGATAGATTTGGAGGGGATGCTGATTGTCGATTACAAGACAGTGCTCATAGGGACTGATGAAGAGGGAGATGAGTGGCATACAGTTTTGTGTATTGACCCTGCTCAACCATTGAGTGGGGTGTCATATGGACAACTGTTTGAGGATACTGACAATAATGGTGACATGATACTGGAGGCTTGTATCCTGTGTCAAATAATGATTCAGTATAGGAATGTACCTTGTCCCATTCTCATTTCCAAGTCCATACCTACCATAATGTAGGGCCCTTTAAGAGCATCAGAGCAGCATGTATCAAGTTGGAGCAGGGAGCAGTGTTACCCAGGGTACGACAGTATCCATTGTCAACAGAGGCAAATGAGCGAATACACGACACAACTGTTGCACCATGGCAGCAGGGCACCATATTTCCCTCAGAGTCACAGTAGAACACCACAATATACCCTATGTGAAGGCATCATGAAGCAAAACACAGGCAACAGATTCAAATTTCAAAATCAAATGGTTTATTTAATCAAATGTTAGGATGCCCTATGCTTAAGTGGGATTTCCCTACCTGAACAAAACTAAGGACTGTCTGAGTAGAATAATTCAACTTAAAGGTCTGTCTGTGTCAAAAACCTATCCTTGCCCTCACAACTAAAGCCAGACAATCTGTAGGGATGTTAATAATCAAAAGAAATGGTGATCAAAACAAAGTTCTGAGCTTATTCAACCTCTTGGCCTTATTTTCAGCTCCCCATCCCCAAGTTTAAGAATGTTCCACACATGTTTCAGGATTACCTTTCCCAAGTTCAAAACAGTTTCACAAATCCTTGAGGTTCCCTTCTCCAATTTCAAGGCACTACAGTTCCACGTGATCCATGGGGTTCCCTTCCACAAGTTCCAAGCAACACAGTTCAAAAGAAAAGGGTCTTGATGCTCTATCCTCAAGATAAGATTTGCAGTTCATCAAGTCTCAGGGTTCCCTTCCCCAAGACTTCAACGTAGCAACTTGTACTTGTTTCTGTCTCTCAATGTTCAACACAACTCCAGGTCGACCTGACCTTCCTTCTGGATTGAATCAATGGTTCACTTACATTTCCCCTTCTTGGTTTGTTTCACAATGTCTCTGGCTTTCACAATTTTAGGGCTTCCTGGTTTAGGTGAAATTGTCAGACTACACAGTCTACCCATTACAGGTCCTGCAACCAGGAGCCTTATGCTCTTCAGCCCAAAAAGGTTCTTCTGTATCTGCCCCTGTGTACAGATTCACGTTCACTTTGTTTCTCCTTGTTGGCCTCTTGGATTTATGTGCAGGGTTATACTTTCCTGGCTTCTCCTGGTTACCCTCTTGAATTTTCCACAATGTGTCACACACCCTTTGCCAGTCTTTTGCCTTGCCACAACATATTCATGAATAAGGTTCAATTGTGGTGGTCTTGTGGATTCCCCACTTTTCTGTCATGCTCTTTCACACTTGCACTATTATTTCATCTGTTTCTTTCAAATGGGCATTTGCACTATTAACTTTCATCAGCCCATAGCTTTGCCTACAAAGTTCTCAATCAATTCGGTATTCAATATTGCACTATTCATATTGTTCAATGAAAACCTCTTTCTTAGGTTCTTTCATACTTTGGATTCTTCACAGAGGCCGGGGGTGCATCCCAAAACCTGGTTTGCTCAAGTATTTGTCAGATTCACAAAACACAGTTCCTTGGCTTCATGTAACGCTCACCTGATATCCATGGGGATGCCACTCAGTCTGGTTGAACCACTTCTGACCTCGAACCCCTCCCTTGGACTCTTGTTCGGCCGAGGACTGGGTCTGAAAACACAGGAATTGGGTTTAGTCTTACTGTCAATTCTTACTTGGAGCCCACCTCCCTTGTGGACCCAACTTCCCCCCAATGCTCTCCTCACCTTGCTTTATTGTATGGTGCGCTCTCTGTCCTGCTTCTCTGTGCAGGGGCGCATTGTTGGTATGGGCGCGTCGCAACCTATTTGCTTCACTGGTGCGGGCCCTCAGAGTCCAGACCTGCTGCGATTCCTGTCGTCCAGGTAAGTCTGCTGGTTTGGCAGTTTGTCCTTTACTTTGCAATTGCCCCAGTTAATATCTCTCTCCTTCCTCCTTAGGTGCAAGAAGAGGTCTAGTGGTGCCGTGCTGCTTGGGGCTGTGCACAAGATGGTAAGTGAAAGTGCGATGCACAGCGCTATGTGCCTTTTCTTGTGCTGACCTGTCTTCCTCTCTTCCTTGCAGGCCACTGCAATGTCCCAGAATGGATGCTGCTGAGCAGATGGAGAGCGGTGAGTAACGCGTCGCACGCAACACCTTCTTGATCTTTTCTGTGCTAATCAGTGTTTCTTCTCTCTTGCAGGTCGTGATTTGTGGCCCGGAGTGGCCAAGAGCAATTTAAACCCAGGTAAGCGTGCAATTGATTGGAGAATAAACGCTTACTAATGCTATTTTTTTGTTCTTTTTCTTCTCAGGTTGCGGCTTTTCCAAGATCGAGGAGACGTCGCCGAGATGCTGTGTTCTCCGGACCCAAGAGCGGTGGACAGGAGCAGGATTCACTCACAGGTAAGTGTATACCTATGGTGTTCTTGCTCTTGCAGGTATTCGGCTCCGGAATGCTGGCGAAGATCCGACTAGAACATGGAGAGCGTCACGCTGCAGAGAGTAACACGAAGTGTGTTTCTCAGACTGGGTGTGGCTTATATAGCCACCAGGTATCCCAGATATCCCTAGGCCTGACCACACCTAGAACACTAGACTGCATAGCTTGGTTCATTGAACTGAGCTATGCGGGGGCATCCATGTTGTGCAAAAGTCCATTGCCAAGCCCAGATCTCAAGTTCTCTTCACTTCAAATATGAGCCTGTGGCACCAGGACTGACTCCAAGAGAGTCTTGTGTGAGATGGCAAGGCCTTTAAGGCCATGATGGAGGGTCGTGACGTAGCCCAAATGGCTTGCCTATTAGGGTCATGACACTTCACCAGATTCTACTGGCTTGAGCCCAAAGATTCTTAATAGAACTCTTCTTTACTTAGTCGGCTTTTACCAATGCTTATTGTCTCTGTAATAACCCCTTTTATTCGTTTTCATGGGGCTTACAAGCTTCCTATGCTTCTTGTTAAAATGTTCCATTCATATGTGGATTTTTGCAATATTCGTTTTCTTTCAACTTCGGTATTCAAAATCAGTATTTCACGTCATTCACATTTGGTGTCCATTAGAATGTCTCTGCCGGTCTGATAACTCATTCCCATGC
The DNA here is from genome assembly GCF_040938575.1 of Ambystoma mexicanum. NCBI lineage: Eukaryota > Metazoa > Chordata > Amphibia > Caudata > Ambystomatidae > Ambystoma > Ambystoma mexicanum. The sequence goes on along the minus strand of NC_090933.1, from coordinate 653,361,729 downwards.
CCGGGGTTCCCACCATTTGGGCCAACTCACCGGCTGCTCTCCCCGACATGGCAGTAGAGCACATAGCTGCCACAGTCCTCTTTTCCCATGTGGTGTCTCACTGCCTCTGCTTGGTGGCTTCTTGTGACTCTGCAGAAAGGTCTCTAGCTGCCACGGCTCTTGTCTTCCATAGAGTGTCTTGCTGTTTCTTCCCGGTGTCTTCTCCTCAACTCGGAGTGAAATCCCTAACCGCCACAGCTCTCCTTTTCCCTGCAGTGTCTCATTCCAGGAAGCTCTGTGTACTAATGTGTAAACTCGGTAGCCGGTTGCACACCTAAAGCTTCTTTCCTGCCACACCACCTCCTTCTGCTACAGCGCCTTTCTTCTGGATTTGCCATCCGTCTGGCATTCGGGAGTCTGCTCCTCCAGCTCCCAGAGTGTTCTCTGTTCTTCTCTGGGTTTCAGAATTTTAAACTTCCTTCCATGTGGATTGGATTCACAACTAATAGATTGTTCAGCACTGGTTTGTGTAATCTGTATTGCTCTTGTTGTCCTCCTCCTTGTCTCAGTACCATAGTGGTGTTCGTACAGAGCTGTAAAAATAAAGAAAGGCTGGGTATTCCTAGTTGGTCTCTTCCTCGTTCCAGTATACAACTGGTGATTACTAGGGCATGATTTACTGGAAAAGAGGGGAAGGGATTGATAGAAGCCTGTAAAGGCAAGGGGAGGGAAGGGTTGGTCATTACACACAAAAGGGTGATAACATGTCTCACCTGTGAGCATTATCTCCTCACTCTCCAAGGACCTTCCACCCAGGTGATCCTTCCATGCATCGCCCCCACTACTGGGGTCAGGATCCAACAGCAGTGGCCTTTCCCTGGACACCTGAGAAGAAGACTCCTGGGAGTAGATGTGAGGATGCCCTCAGGTTTCTCACACCTGTCAAAAAAGCAAAAGGGTCCACTTAGAGGATAATCCAGGATGGATGTGCATTGAATAACATTGTTGAAGCTGATTTCCCAGTTGTACTGAACCCTGCCACGATTCTCTGCAATATACAAACTGAGGCCATGCACTTTATTGTTATTGATTTGAAAAAAGTGTTCTTTTTTTCCATTCCATTTCACCCCGATTCTCAATATCTCACTGTGTTCACCTATCGTGTACAAAGATTCATACACAACAGACTTCCTCATGGGTACTGTTAGTCCCCCAGCATGTTTAACAGAGTGCTAAACATGGATTTTGACAATATTCATGTATCGAGTGCAGTCATTCAGCATGTAGATGGCCTTCTAATGTGCAGCACAACAGAAGATCTATTTAGGGCACAGTCAGTTACACTGCTGACACTGCTTGTGAACATACTGCCAGAAAGAGGTGGCGTATTATTTTAAGGAAATGCAACCAGTCTTTGATTTGTGTAACTTTTGTAGAGCATGGATTTTTGACTATTCTAGTTACACAAAACCTCTACTGCAGGGACTCAAAGAACCACAGAAAAGAAAACGGTACCTCACATGGACAGGAGAAATGATAACATTTCCAACAACTCAAAAATACCATAAGCAATGCACCTATATTAGCAACCTCTGAGTACACAAAATAATTGTATTTGTTCTCACACTCCAATGGACAAGTAATGATGGCTGTGTTGGCTCAGTAAACATCCCTTGGACACAAACCCCTAGCATATTACAGTGGCATATTAGATTCAGTGATGCAGGGTCAATTTCCTTATGAACAGGCACTGGCTATTAGCGCACGCTAATTGCGCCAAAAATGCCCCATTGAGTCCAATACACCCAATAGGGAATGGGGAGACCCATTAACGCCCAACCCTTTATCCAGCGCTAATAGCGCTGGGCAGGGTGGCAGTAACGCTATTAGCCCGGGTGGTATCCCAGAGTTAATACTGATGGGATACCGCCCAACTCGTAATGAGGCTGCATGTTTTTATGATGCTGCAGTTGTTCTATCCTTATATTATGATGAAGAGTTTGCTTTTTTACACACGGTTGTCTGTTTTTTCTCTGCAAGTTCAGCAGCACCACAAGTGTTATGTAATATATATGTTATGTTATAGTTGTGTTTTCATTTGTGAATAGGTATAGTATTTGTGTGTTGTTATTTTATATGGATGGGTCATATAAAGGGGGTATGGGAATGAAACAGATGAGGGAACGAGGAGGGAAATTGAGGCAGAGATAGAATATAATCAATACACAGGTTTAATACTTGATACTGTGGTGGATGTGCACCACCTCAAATCAGATAACATGTGATATAATCACAAGCATGAAGTGGGGAAGGAGAGGTCATAAGGGAGCTGCTATGTATGCTCTTTGATATCTCATGTGATGGGCGCAACCAAGCTGTTTTTACCTCAAGAAATGTTGCCTCTTATGGCCCAGTGTTTGGTACATGTGGCCTTTTGCAAAGTACAAAGTCTTGTCCAAGGGCACACGGTCCAAGCAGCAATAATGGACAGAGATGATGAAGAATGTGTCAAGGAGAAAGAACAAGCTCATTGTAAAATAAGACCATTGCTGAAGATGGAGGGGGCGTTATTTTCGAACAATAGATGAGTGGCAGGAGTAGTGAGCTGTGCAGCGGGGCGCTTACTGGGTTTTTTTCAGAAAATGTAGTGGCTCGCAGTAATAGGAACTGCGGCAGGACATGGGGAAATGATTTGCCAAAATTGACATGGATTGAATTAAGTGAAACACCAGCAAACGTACAAAGGCCAGCATAGCATTCCTTTTGCTTCTGACAAAATGGCACTATAGGAACAAACATGTCTTGTAATAAGACCCTCTTCATCCCTGAACTGACCGATAGCGTTGATGGATGTCTCCTGGGTGTGTGGACAAAACGCACACCTACACCACCCACCATAATGGAGCAGCATATATTTATTTATTATTTTATTTATTTTTTTGATATTATATAGCGCACAAAGCCCGGACGTATCTAGGCGTTTTAACTTTAGGATATGGTTACAGTAAGTGCAAGTATAAGACACATACATGGTTATATTAAAAGTGCAGAAATATTACATACTTAGGAAAAGCTCACCAGTTGTTACAGTGATCTACATCATCTATATAAATAAAAATGTAAATGTTTGTTTGTTCAAAATCTTAAATCTCCAAACGTTCTTCACCGATTACTTTGAAATTTTGACACAACGTTGCATTCGAATAGGCACGTGTTTTTATGTACCTACTATACATAGATGTCACACCTGTGACAGGTAAAAACATGATTTTGCTGAAAAACAGTGCCATCTGTTGGACGTCAAAGCAACACACGCTATACTGAACATTTTGCTGCAAAACAGCGCCATCTGTTGGACGTAAAAGCAACACATGCTATTTTACGATTCCATTTCAATGTTTCAGAGGAAGCAGCAGGGCGACGTGCAGCCAGACTTTAGGATGCACGGTTGCAAGCACAGCAATCGGGTTCTGCAGTTTCAGATCTGCTTCGTTCTCAACAGAATGAATGCAACAGGCTGAGAGTGGCTAAAAGACGTCAACGAGAAACAGCAGCATCAAACACGACTCTGTGCTCAGCAATTACGTGATTACAATTGCCTTGCATTCCGGTACAACTGAGCTGATGATTATAGTTTGAGCCGGGATGTTCTCATCGGCACTATGACTGAAGTGTGTTCAAGGCTCTGAAATGTAATGGAGAAATTAAAGGAATGTGTTGTGCTTCTGGGAAAATTAAACTGCCTCAACTTGGAGAACCGCCAGAGCCATTAAAAACTATCCACAAGTATTGTCAAATTAAACATATTAGAAATGTGCGCTTTCTCTTTTCTTTCTTTTCCATTTAACCAGACTGAGCCACAGCAACGCATGGCCAGGGACAGCTAGTAGTACATATGGGGACATAGCAGGTGCATAGATAACATACTTGGAAATCTCACCTCTTGTTGCGGGGAACTACATCAAAGTACATATGGGGACATGACAGGTACATAGGTAACATACTTTGGAAAGCTTGGTTCTTGTTGAGGTGATCTACATCATAGTACATAAGGTACATGGCAGGTACATAGTTAACATACTTTGGGAGGCCTACTTATTGTTGCAGGGAGTTAGAGCGGACGTGATAGGATGGTGAAGGTAGTAAGGTGCCTACTTAGGAGACAAAGACAGGTATGGTATGACAATAATACAGCAGGTAAGCAGAGGCGTCGCAATTATAGAAAGTCTTACATTATAAAATGATAATTGCAACATTGGAAATGTGTAGAAGTCTTGACAAGGATGTGAGGTTAAATGATGGAATAATTCACATTTGTTAACCCATTATGGGTGGAGACATCCGATGAGCCAGGATCCATCAGTAGAGTAAGTGTTAGTGTATTAGGGTTGGGCCATAATACATGAAGTTAATCCTATTGGCTGCAAGTGGCTGCAAGTTGTCCGGAGGTGAATTCCATGTCTGTGCAGCAGTTAATGTTTATGGTATAGGTGAATATTGTTCTGTACTGCAAGGGATACCAAGCAGTAACAGTACGGGAGACAAGATACGGGTAGCTGCAGAATGCAGAGCAGAGCAGACATGGAGCAATAGACGCTCGAGGGCGCATGAGGAGGAGGGATGGGGTTACTCGCTTGGCGATGGTGTAGACCACGGGCAGTCTGTATCGAGGAGTAGTGGCCGAGGTGAGGGGGAGCCTCATGGATACGCACCTCTTATCTGGGAACACAGTAGGGACGCTCCAAGGTGCGCGCATTGTTACGTAAAGTAGACAAATGTACAACCCGGCATAATGGCAAGATCCAGGCAAGGACAGGGAAAGACAGGACTCTTCAACTCGGCCCTTCCACGTAGGCCTGGCATCGCCTCCTGTCTCTGTCGGGTCCATGGATTTTCTAAATCTAGAAGCCAATCACGAGGCTGCAAAATAGGTATGCCTCTCCAGGTAACACAAAGGCCAGGCACAGTCGAAAAATCTGGTAGCAAAGCTTGGTGGAAGTCAAGGGCTACTGGGACCCATGCTGGTGAAGACAGGATTGGGCTCTGTGCCCCGGTGGAAAGGGGGAACAACATGCTGTATCATGCATTAGAAGGGAAAGATACTGACCACCTTGCACTCAGCAGTTGTGGTAGTTCCTGATACCCACTTGACTGCTATAAATGTGTCACGCCCAGAACCAAGGAAGACCTCATCCAACAAGTGTGCCTGTCACTCACTAAGGCCTTGTCAACAGAAAAGATCAAATTATCTGTCTAAAGACTCCTCCAATAAATTAAAGATGATCCAGGATCAATATAAATGATTTACTAAAACAGAGACTTTTGTCACCTCTCCTCTAGTGCCTGGCATCCAGGCTGCAGCAAACACCAAGTTGCAGCAGATCACCAGGTGGAGGATGCTTCAGCTGGTGAACCAGCCGGAACAGGGTCTTAATTCGATAAAGAGTGCCTTCTGGGCAATCAGGCTTAAGACCCTCCAGAACAGATACATTCTGGATTTGGAGCGGGCGGCCTGCAAGAAAATTGCTCTGTCTTGCTGCATGTATATTCCCTGAAATTATGTGGACAATGGGTCTTTGAATATGTGATAGAGGGCCTTCAAAATGTGAGGATTATCATGGAAAAAGAAGCAGGAGTAAATGCTTACAAATTATTCGATTTAATGTTTTTGTGGGCCACATCATGGTGAGAAATAGCTGTAAGATTGCTTGTTCCCATTGTGGGTTTCCTGCTTGTGCTTTTTTGTTCATGTTAGAAGATCCTGCCGAAGAGTGCTATGAGGATGGTGTCAATGACAGCAGGTAGAGCTCCTCCTCTCACGAAACAGAAGTACACCCAGACTTATAGATGGGTCAGGGTTACAATTCATTTATTTATTTATTTATTTATTTATTTATTTATTGTGCATTTCTAAGGTGCTTATACATCAAGAAATTGTGCTTCAAAGTGTCCACAGGGCAAGAAGAGGGAACATGGGACCAGAGGCAGTAGAATACAATGATAAACAGGATTGAGACTGTCCTTCTAAGACTTGTGATCATTCGGATTGTGCAAGTGCAACGAGAGAGAAGGGAAAAGGGAAGGGGGTAAGTGCTGGAAATTCCAAAGAGGGGGGAAGTGCCAAGGAGTACGTTGCCGGGAACCAGTAAGTGCCTGGTAGAGGTGACATAGTAAAAAGTGGTCACCTGCCAATACAATAAGTGCAGTCCTGTGAGGGAACACGGGCCAGTGGGTGCCAAGGGCAAATGTTGGGAGTGGGAATAGGCTGAAAGTGATTGGGAGCAAGGCCCGGACCCAGAAGGACACATAAGGTCCCAGGCCACCAATCTCAGCAGCTGAGGAGTTTAGCATGCGAGAGGGAGAAGGAGGAGGTGAAGAGGAAAGTCTTGAGGCACTTCTGTAATTGGAGGAGATTCAGGTCAAGATGGGGAGGGATGGGGAGGCTGTTCCAGAGGAGGTAGCCAGCAGAGGAACGAGATCATCCTCCAGTTTGCTGCTTAGAGAAGTGTTTGACACCAGGGAGTTGGAGCCGGCAGAGTGTAGAGATCTTGTACGAGAGTATTTGGTGAGAGCAAGTTGTAGATAGCGTGGGCCATGGCCTCACACAGCCTTAAGGATAATGCTGAGGGATATGGATTTGATCCTTGCAGCAACCAGGAGCCAGTGGAGAGATTTTAGGCTGGAGAGATACGGTCCCTGGGCTTGAGGCCAAGGATAAGTCTTGCAGCCTTATTCTGGATAAGCTGGCGGGGGCGGAGAGAGGAAGAGGGTATATTGAGAAATAGGCTGTTGCAGAAGTCCAGCCTAGAGAGTACCAGTGCTCTAGAGACATTGAGCTTCTGGGGAAAGGTGAGGAAAGGGAGGATGCCTCTGAGGAGTTGAAAATGGGCCTTCTTGGCAATGTCCACTGTGTGAGGGAGGAAAGAGAGAGAGGGGTTGAATATAACTGCAAGGGTTATGGCTCCAGAAGAAGGAGGGGGGAGCCCATAGAGGGTGGCCAGACTGAAGGGAGGACAGTGGGAGCAGGAGTCCCAGTAGGAAGGATCTCCGTCTTGCTGGCATTGAGGCAGAGATCATTAGAGGCACACAAGGACTGGATAGCAGATAGGCAGTCAGGAATGGTAGCGGAAGTAGTGAGGGAATCAGAAGGAAGTTTGAAGAAGAGTTGGGTGTCATCTGCATAACATTGGAATTGGGGGGGAAAAAGTGGAAATAAGGTGGGCAAGTGGTGACATTAAAGAACCAGGGTGAGAAGTTGGAGCCCTGGGAGATGCCACAGGTAGAGATAGAGATGGGAGAGGAGAAAGAGCCCAAGATAACCTGGGAGGGAGAGTTGGTGAGGAAGAAGGTCAGCCAGTCCAGTTCCCGCTCTGAGTTACCAAGGATATCTTTGAGCCGTTTTATGAGGAATGGTTGGTTGACCGTATGAAATGAAGAGGAGAGATCAAGTAGAATGAGAACAACAGGAGAGTTAGAGTCCAGCGATGTGAGCAGCTCTTCACAGCTGTTCGGGAGAGCAGTTTCCATGCCTCTGGATGCTCAGTATCCAGATTGATGGTCGTGTAGGCAACCAACCAGCTCAGTCTGCTGGGTCAGTTGTGGGAGGACCAGTTTCTACATGAGTTTCCCAAGGAAGTGAGTGATAGAAATGGGGAGACATGAGGGGTTGGCGCAATGCTTTTTTAGGAGGGGGCACACACGTGAGTGCTTCCGGGAAGAGGGAAAAGATCTGCTGGCAAGAGAGTGATTTCCGACATCAGCAAGTGTAGGTACAAGGGAGCCGATGTTGTCCTTAATAGTTCTGGAAGAACTGAGGGGGCCTGTTTGGAGGAGACCTTCATAGAGTGAACAACCATAGGGACCTCATCGGATGTGATCGGAAAGAAGGAGGAGACAGAGGCTGAGGGAGGATGGGAGGCCAGAGGTGGTAGGGGGATGGGATAGAGGAGGTGGAAAGAGTTCAGCCATGTTGTTGGATGCACCAGAGATGCAGGCCTGAATGTGGGCCCTCTTCTTGGAGAGAATGGCGAGACGATATTGCCTTTCGAGAAGGCGACAGGCCAGTTTGTCAGAGGATGAGTTTGAGGTCTGCCACTTCTGTTCAGTAGCTCTGCACTTGAGCTTCAGTGCTTCTAGATCGCACAACGTGTTATGGTGGGTGGCATGTTTCAGGTGGATCTTCATGACTGAGGCAAAGACGTTGATAATGTTAGTGATAGCGAGAAGGAGGTTGCTGAGAGAAGCATCAGAGGTAGAGTGTGCAGTTGGAGGAAAGGTGGGGATGAAGGTAGATGCAAAGGCAGCAGCTGACACTCATTTCACAGGATGGATGTCTGAGAACGATGATGGCAGAGATGGGGGAGCAGAGGTTAGGGGCCAAGAGGGCCCAGGTAAGAAGAGAGGAGGGAGTGGTCTTACCATGAGAGAAGGGTGACGAGATATGGGAGAGCAGAAGATCAGTGTGGATGAAGGCATTGAGAGTGTGTCCAGCCGAGTGGGAGGACCAGAGGGGAGAATGGGGAAGGCGAGCGAGGTGCAAAGGTCACAGAAGAGTGTGGCCGCTGTGATTGACGAGTCAAGGTAGATGTTGAAGTCACCTAGGAGAAGGAGTTTAGAGGTAGATATCAGGAGAGAGAAAGATAATTCAGCCCATTCTGAGAGGAACAGTGTGAGAACAAGGAAGGTAAAAATAGAGCAGAGTTTATTGACCCCCATGTACTTTGACCACACCCGCACTTGGCCCAAAAAAGTGTTATGTTGAGCACTGGGTTAATGTAGTGGGAGGTGAAGGGTGTTGCTTTCTGACGGGTACCCCAGAAGCATATTTCCAAGGATGGGGGGCTTATATCATGTGTGTAGGGTATGCATACCGAAAGATGATGATGAAAGGAGGTATAAGGGTTATTTCATGGATTATTATCTAAAGGGGGAATGATGGGATGCACATACAGCATCCCGGCCAGGCAAAAAGGTTCATGTTGAGAAAAACCTATTAGCATGTAGTATTGTGGGAGCAAACTGAGGTGTTCGCAGCAGAAGGCACATGTATTGTTTTAGTTAGGTTTGACACACCTAAGATATTCAAATATAGCAACACAGAAAGAGCAACACACAAATTAATGTTGCAGTTGCAGAGGTTATAAATAGGGCAGTAGTATTATAGGCCCCCTTCTTTAGTTCTCATATCCAAAGTTATAGTTTGTAGAGAGGTGCATTGGAAGAGCTGAAACAGGTAGAAGATGGAGTCATAAAGGTACTGTGGTGGAAGTGAGGTCAGCATGGTAACATGGCAGAAGAGTTGCCATACTGGATGCAAAGGCCTAGTACACAATGAACAGAATAGAACACAGGCCCTGATGTAGAGCTACAGCCCTGTTCAGCTCAGCTCCAAAAACAAATCCCCTTTCCCATTCCCCTGGAGAGAAGCCGAGGGCAGAGGAACCCACATGCACAGATAAACGCACATTTTACCCAGCTAAAGGCCTGGACCTGTTTGGAATGGAAATGTTTACTGTGTTGAGAGCAGGAAGGGATGCACCCTTTGAAGGACAAATTCATGACAATAGGGCGTAAGGTTTTGTGCTGACAATGGGCAAGGAGAAGATTTAGAGCACTACTGCCCTAATCGAAGAGCGGCTATCCCATTTGACTTACAAATACACGTATAACCAAAAGCAAATAAATCCCTGAAATTAAGACACAAGAGCGGTGCCTCGGTCACATCATAACTCGCCACCTGTGGTCGAACTAGATAAGGGAGGCCCTGTGTCTGGAACTTTCCATGATTTCGGATAGGACGAGCGGAGGTGATGCCAATACATTTAGTACAAGGGCATAGCTGTAGCTTGTGTGTGCCGTGGCATCTGATATAATGAGAAGGCCTATTGTCTTATCACAGCAGAGTTGGCCACACTAGTTTACTTGAATGCTTTTGAATCGGAGGGGTGCACAACGCGTGGCGGTTTCAAATTATTCAAGTGTCAATACATTTAAACAAACAATCCTGTACCTGGATTCAATGGAGCCAAGAAGGTGGGCCATGTGTCTAGGTAAATGGGTTCATATAAGGTGTGGCCAATCAGTCCAGGGACTATAGGGTGTATTAACATGTTCTATAGGTACAATAAGCGGGATGGGTTAACAATGTAACCTTTGTATTCAGATTTCTCGGTACCCCCCCACATATTAACCTGTAACTACTTGGGAGGTGATGAGCTCCATGTCAGTTCAGTTCTACAGGACAGTCCGAGACCTTTTTGTATGTAATAAACCTTGCTTTCCCTTGCAAAGAGGTGCAGTGATTATTTAACCTGTTTATGTTATTTGTTATTTTTTGGGTTGATAGTCTCTTTACAGGTGTCTTGCACATCGATGGGGGATATGCCCTTTTGACAGGGCTTCCAATCGCTCACTTGTTAAGGGTGCATGGACATTTACTGAATCATCCCCATATTATACAAACTCTCAAGGCCAGGATGCTGTTCATGACCGCATGCGTCATCTACGAAGCAGTCATGAGAGGCACACCAGTGTACATGATGGCAAAGCTCCTCATATCTGGTGGCACAAACTCCTCATATAGGAAATCGACCAACCAACTCAAATAACAACTTGTCCACCAAGACAGGGCCCAAAATTAATCCTTCTTCTGTCATGCACCCACCCCCTGGATCACAATCCCACAATTGGTTCAGAAACCCCTGCAATTCTCCAATTTTACAAATGTTCCAAAATTAGACTTTTCAAGAATACCTGACCAAGGACTAAACCCAATGGATGCACAGACTCACAAACAGACTGCTACTCACAGTACTGTGTTACTGTTAAAAGATGCCAGCCCACACTCTGGCTATCCATGCCCTGTAGAGCCCTCCACTGTTCTTGAGCTTGTTTTGTGCTTTAAACATTACAATAAAGAAATCAATTGATTTTTATGCAATCTGGCCACCAATTCCACTTCAAAGTCATACATTTAATTCAGCATTACCAGAGCGCCACCTTTCTAGGGGTGGGCAAAAATAACTAATTCCATTCCACAGTAACATTGGCATATCCCTGGCTAATTTCGCCGAATATGCCAATGTCGCCAGAGGATTGGAATTGGCCATTTGGGGCTTTTTTTCTGCTGAAATTTAATTTTGTCTTTCTTTTTTTAATGAGATTTTGGGTGGAAAAGGGGTGTTTTGCCCATTTACATTTGGTTTTGTCATCAAATTCTGTTTGTGTGTTTCAGACTACACAAAAAACGAAATTTCTACCTCAAAAAGAAATCCACCAAAAGTGCGTCATGGAAGTGGAAATTCTCCCAGCCAGCAAAACTGAATTGTTGGTGAATTTTGACAATTCCGTTTTGGCAGCGGGATTTTTGCCCCTTTCCTTCCCACTCTACTCTTACCTTTGTGCACTCAATGTGAAATCATTTTGTAAGAAAACTCCTTTGTCCATGATAATTTTTTCCCATTATCCTCATTTCACAGTAATGAGAATAACTGACACGTGGATCACCCCACGTCATGGCAGCCTCAGCTTATTTATACACTTTTGCCCAGTCTACCTAGATGAATAGGAGAAGTTAATTGGTTGGCCTTATGATCAACATGGATAATGCCTTTCATCCATTTTACCGTCTGAATGACACTCTCCAACAAGTATACTGCTACTCAGCTCCCCTCTCTTTCCCCCTTACTATCCTCCATATTTACAAGTCATGGTCCCTCAGACCTTGTTTCTTGGATCTCTATCTTCTCCCAACTAATTTATTATTAAATCCCCTATTGCTCTCACGTGGATTTAAATCTCTTACATTTCTGCTACCTTCACAAACCTGAACTTGAGTCTCTCCTATATGACCACTTTCTGACCTCCTTTCACAGTTTTCCCACTGACACTCGAGGCAGCTCACTTGAACTTGTCTTTCTTTTGGTCACCCATTACTCCAACTAACCACTATTGACCCCTGCCCCTTTGACCATTGAATTATCCACTTCAACCTCTTTGTTTCATCACCTCTTTTCCATCTGATTTCTGAGTACAAAGCTGTCTGTGGCCCCATTCTAGCCCTGTGTCCTCCCCAGACCTCCTCTATTTTAACAATCCTTCTATGACTTCAACCTGGGGTCATTGCTACCCTTCGCATACTGCCTCACCCTACACCAATGATTCCAACCCTGGATCACTCAGAGGTCTGTCAACATAAACTAATATATGGCTTTACCTCCTTCCATAATGCAATTATCATACACATTTACAATTACTTATGGTTTACAGGTGGGGGATCTTGAACTCACAACACATTTAAGTACTGATTAGCCCAACTATTTGACTCAATGTATACCTTCTCTTCACTCATACTGCAGTTATCTCTTTTATATCCCCCAAGCCATGCTGTCCCCTCCTTGCTATCCCATTTACAGACATTTTCAGGACCACCATCATAACATTTCGCAAATGCAAGTAGCTATCTTGGAAGCAGTACACCCACTCCCCAGAGGGGGCAATTTACCAAAATGTTGTCCCAACGTGAATTGCTGTGGATTCACAAACTAGATGCCATTACACCTTTGGGTCTTAATGAGGAATTTTATCTTGGCCCTTTTTTTTCATAAAAACATGTATATGGTACAAGGATATACCAACATCAAGACAAAACCACTTTGGATACTGGCCAGTTAACATGCCCCCTCTAGTGCCATATTAGCTCTAGACATACACAAGAGCCCTTACATTACACTTTGGTAACAATATATACTAATAAGCAAAGTTCCAACTGTACAATTTAACGATCCTAATCCATCAGGTGTTTTGCTATATGCTAGATTGTGATCCCAAGAGAGGGACAGTGTTTTCAGAGATGCACTGCTGAATCTGTGAAGCTATTTTTTGCAAACTATTTTTTGTAAGTGCTTTACCTTGTTCATGATGATAGAGAAACATGTGATAACAAGTACCTAATACCCAGAGATAGAAAATACGTGTTTTACACTATTCATTTTAGCCAACAAAATGGGATGACCGCTGGACCCATGTCCTTATGGGACACTTAACAGCACCCGACTTGGGACACTTGCTTCCGCTTATTCTATTGATCTACTAAGGCCTCTGCACTTGGCAGACCTCCCAACTCGGATTATATTCTTACGCCTACCTTTTGATCTATTTAGAGGTCTGACTGTAGCAGAACATCTCGCAACAATTTTTTTTTGTGGTGATTATATTACTATGTTTTCATATATTGTCGGCGTACCATCTTATCCTAGTAAGTTAGATACCCAGCCCGATCAAGCTAATTAACTATATACAGTCCTTGCTCAGTGTACAAGGGGCATAGTGGGCATGACGTCATCCGTGCATGCGCTGGGTGACATCATCCCATTACATAGATTGACATGAAGCTAATGACATAGTCTGTGCATGCGCGAGATGATGCCAATTACCGGCATACTGTGTTTCCTGTAGAGATTCACTTACTTTGACAGATTTAGCCCACTGTTGGCAACCAACTTTTTTGATCTCATTCTATTTGAATAAGACTCTTGGACTTGGCATGCGCGAAGTGACCTCAGACAAATATATAAACTAAAGGTTAAAACAAGATGCCACCAGGCGTCGGCAGATGCCATCAGACCCAGGGAGAAAGGACGGACTATTTGAGTGAGATTTTCGTAAGTAGAAGATGGGCTAGCCCTATTCAGTTTGCTCACTTGATGCACTTTAGGCATTCCTTGTAAGGAACCTTTGTTTCCATATTTCTTGCAGATTCTAGTTATTTCGACTCTCATATTGAAGGAAGTAGGCCACTTTTGAAACGTTGTTGAGACAAATTCCTGCTCAATAACAAAGAAAACATGCGGATACATCTGCTATATGGAAAAGGTACATAGCAGTCTTACGCAAAGGGCTATGATAGGCAGTAAGCACACAGTACTCCTACTTATATTATTTAATTGTTTATTCTTTATACAGATCCTTATGGGATTTACTTCCGAGGTAGACCGTTCTCCCCCGGCTTACAGTGCTTGAGTCCTCATTTTGTTCAATACAGAGAACAGCCTACATCGCACGTGAATGTCATACAAGCCACGCATGTGACAGTAAGTTATCTTTCATTCTCGTTATGACCACATTTTTTACCACTAGGAACATAGACTAGTCTTAGTTCTCTTACTTATCTTCACTAGATCCCAATTATTGGTATCCCAGGTGGGAATCTGATCCTTGGGAGACTTATAAACATGGCATTTGTTCGAACTGATTCTACACAGAGGTTCTTATAATCAGACAAGGTCAGCACAACCCATTTTAAAACTTTTCTATAAACTGTTACTTGGTTAGTAACCATAAGTCCATGGCTATAGTTTGGTGCTAATACATAAGTGTGTATTAGATAGAATACCGAGATCCTCAAATTAGGGCAACAAACTTGAGGGATACTGAATTAGACTTACTTTGTTACTAAAACATGGTGTGATGATTACTGTCTTTTGGCACAATCTATGTGGATGCAGACTATATACAATGCCCTTTACACGTGCACTATCTTTTGAAGAATTTTTGATGCAGAGTATATATTTGTTCACAAATGAATAAATGGTAATAAGTTTAGTTGGATATATGAGATTGTATTGTAAATCTAACATACTGTTGTAAACTCTCTCTCTTAGAAATAAAACACTATTTATGCCGCTGATGAAGAGTTTTTTCTCGAAACGCATTGGGCTTTTTCTTACTACAAAGAATTATAAAGAAGAACTTCCAAAATGATGTTGAAATATCACTGTTTTGAACAATTTATATTGAATATTGCTTTACCTATATATTCAAATTAAGAATCTAATGAATTACGGCTAAAATAGCAGCAAATTATTTATCTGTATTTGTCAGACATTAGACAGTGTGCAGGGGATGGGAGTTCCCTAATTGGGAACAAATACTCTTCTATATTATACTACAACCTAGATGCCAAGGCTGTCTTTTTCTCCCCTGCACCTTAGAAATTCATCAACAGGTTCATGAATTATTCCAACAAACACACTAATTCTCTTTAACACTGTATACAATTAGGTGTGCTTAGTGTTCCATCCAGCCCTCCTTGCTATACCTCAGTATCTTATTCCAGCCCAGCTAATGACTTTCCTAAAGAAAGATAACCGCAATGATCCCAAAAACTACAGGCTGATTTCCATCTTAGATGCTGACAGCAAGGTGTTTGCAGCCATGCTGTTACAGCACCTTGGGACCTGGCCGGGAAATGTGGGACAGATACAAAAGTGTCAGACTGGGTTTTGAAAGAATGATACTACCAACTCGAATGGTTCCTTTTGGGCTTTGTCTAAAAGCTTGCCTTCAGTGGCAGGGTGAAGTAATGACTTTACTTTAGCGTTTGATAAGGTCAACAGAAACTTATTAATGCAAAAGTTGGCTAGATGGAACATACCAGGAGGGCTTTTGAGGTTAGTGGTTGCTTTTTATTTGAAATCGAATATTAAGGTTAGATTGAACCATAATGGAGAGTTGTCAAAAGAAATTCCAACATATACAGGAGTTAGACAGGGATGCATTCGTCCTTCCTGTCTTTTCAATTAGAATGTCTCTGACATGGGAGAGTCACTGGCCAATTTGGCTTTTGCTATACCCAAATTTAATAATCAATGGCTAACATGGCTCTCCTATGCGGATGACTACTTATTGTTTGATATGACTCCCTTGTGACTACAAAAGCTAATTGATGCCTTTGGGATTTATGCACAAGAAAATAGCCTATCTATTAACACCAATAAAAAAAGATGATTCAGTGTAATAGAAAAAGGAAAATGAGACCTTTTTCATGGTGGAGTGGGAAACAAAAGTGGGAGACTGTGAATCATTTCATTTAACCAGGCTTTCTATTTTCTATAGATCTAATAACGCTGCTTTTAGAGAGTATCTACTAACTAAAACCTCCGGATTGGCAAATAAGATTAGCAAAGTAGATGAAAAGTATGGCAAATTCTCCATTTTACCGGCCATAAAGTTTTTGTGAAGTCAAGATAGTGCAACAATTGCATGATCTCTCAATTCTGAATCTCTTGCCTGTGTTGGAGGTGTTGAAATTGCCAAATTCACTGCCTGGTGCGGCCATAAGATATGAACTGGGCATTTGATCACTCAGAAGCAGGGGATTCGGAATTTTCTTAACCTAGTTCGAAGAATCTTGAATGACCAAACAAGGTACTCTCTACAGGGACATAATGAAGTGATGAACAGTCACCAGGATGAAGGCACATCATGCGCTATGAAAATCCCCTGGTTACCTTTGCGATGGTCTCTTACAAGAGAATGGGTCTAGTCGAGAGGAGCTTCTGTTAAGACCAGAGTCTAGCAAAAGGAGTTTGGGAATATAGGACTGGATTAACACTACTGAAAAAAATCCACAGTTATTCTTTGTTAATCCATCTAGCAGCAGCTCATAGGAAAATGGGGAATTCTAGCCCTATGTCTGTCTATTTATCCCAGTCGGGTGATAAGGAATGAATTATTGAGGTTCCGGAGGGATCTTAATCCAATTAAAGAAATTCTCCTTAGAAATAACAAGATTGTAATTGATGAGACCAACAGTATATTTTGTAACAATAATGTATTTAGGTTTGGAATGTCCCACCCATCAATCCACTCAGCTAAAATACTTTAACCATTTCTTTCACTCTCTGGACCGTATTGATTTGGTCTATCTATGGGAGAGATGTTTGGGAGGGTCTGTAACTTCAGACATGATTGCTGTGTTAGATTTTCTGAAGTCATTAAAATTACCTGAATTTGAATTGTGAAAACGTAATAGTGGGAAATCATTTTCTTTTTTATGAAACGATTTTAATTTTTTTCGATGGTGTGTATGCATTTTTGCAATTGGTGTGTTTTATCTGAAAAGTGTAAAGATTTTTTTGTTCATTCTTTTAGGAAATGTGGATTTTAGAAAAATGCATTAAGATTGTATGATGTATAATTTTGTACACTATAAAAGGTAATTTTTTAAAACTATATAACAATAAATAAAAGCTAATGACTTTCTCTTCTACATCTCTTCCAATATGGAATCTAACATCTGCAACATCCTATCAGCCCTGCTTTCCCTTCCATCTCCCAACTACTACCCACTCGAGCAACTACTTCTGCTTCCAGATTTCACTCTTTCTCTGCTAACTCACCTACTAAACTGGCTTGCATCCACCAGAAAGCTACCTTTTCGTGTGCTTCAATCAATACTTATCCTCCAAATACTATCAAAGACCTTGCTCCCTTAACCTTCTGATGTATCTCATCCCTCTTCATCCGCTTCATCTCTGATTGGTGTCTCTATAATGCAAAACATCACAGAAGAATCTATCCTCAAGGAGCCCTCATCTTTCCTGCAAACCCTCTAAAACCTTGGAAATCTAGACATAGCCTCACATGGATTGACATCTACCTCACTGGTTCTTTACTCTCCATAGCTTCAAACACTGACACCTCTGTTAACTCGCCTCTCTTAGTGGGAGTCACCCAAAGCCTTTCACTGATCGCACTGTTCTTCATGCTTTAAACCTCATCATTTGCCAAACCCAACTCATCCTTTTAGTGCTTAGATAATCTATTTGTTGATGGTACACAAATAGTCTTCTCCTCCCCTCCATTACCCTGACCTATCTCATGTGGTCTCTGAGTGTTTCATCACTGTACATCACTGGATGGTGCTACATTGTCTACAATTTTTCATTCCTCCAAGTCTTAAATGATCATCTCCCATTCTCTTCTATCCGCTATTTTCCCCCTGACCTCCTTACACCCACCTCAAGTCACACAACGTAGGAATACTCTTCAACAACAATCTAAGGCTACAAATTTAATTGTCTCTAAAGTCACCTCTGCTAGGATTAATCTGATTACTACATAATCTCTCTCTCCTCATCTACTATTGTACTAATTCTCCAATTTGATTCCTGTTCCTCAGTTACCTTAACCACTGTTCAAGTCTATTCTTAGACTGAACTCTCTGCTCCTTTGCTTCCCTTGAAAGTATCATTTTCTTTGCTATCCACACCCCTGTAATTTCACCCAGCTTCTTTCCCACATCTTCACACCACATGCATGATGGTTGTCTCTCCATGAGGAACAGGTCCTTCTACACATTCCCGAATAGGTAATTCCTGCTAACTGTCTTCAAATCCATCGATATATTCTTCAAACTCTTCGATCTTGCACCCTTCTTAGTCTGTCCTTCCCTTGCATACCTTTCCACCCTCTTACTACCACTCATCCTCTCTAATTTCCCACTCAATTGAAACTCTACTTTCCTTGACATCAACAACAATATCCACTAATTCAGATTAACCCTAGAACTCCTTCTCCGTTACCTTGATGGAGCATAACAGTAAATCCACCATTGGGCTTACAATCATCTACCTGTAAATATTTCTCCACTACCTGCCAAGTATATGTTATTATATGATATTATATGTCATTTATAATACGCCTGTACACAAGTGTTTCTAGGCACGACAAGACAAGGAGGGAGAAACAAAGGGAGGACAAAATAGTGATCTTACTAGGCATTGTGTCATTCAAATTGAGCAAGTGCGGGGAAGAGGGAAGGGGAGAATTTCCAGGGGGGGGGAAGGGCAGGTAACTCAATATGTGCGACCAGCAGTTGGCTAATAAATGCAGAGAGAAGGGACTGCAGGGTTGCAGGTACAGACCCTTAAGTGCTGGGGGAACCCAGAGGCAGTGCGAGGGTAACCGGACATTTAGGAGCATGAGCCCAAGTTCAGAGAGTATCCAGGTGACCAGTGTGCAGAGGAGTCAGGTCCATCAATAGGGGAGAGGAACAGAGAAAGCAGAAGCGAAAAAGAAGGTTGTGAGTTGCTTCCGGTACCAGAGGTAGTTCTGCTTAAGTTTGAGAGAGGCAGAGAGACTTTTCCAGAGGGAGGCCCCAGCTGAGGAGAGAGATCTGCCCCCAACTCTCTGGTTGGAGAAGTGCCTGACCCTCAGAGACTTGGAGGTGGATGAGCGAAGAGCTCGAGAAGGAAGATTTCCTGGAAGAGGAGGTTGGAGGTAGAGTGGTCCCAGATCCCAGAAAGCCTTTTGCCCATTGCAAATGGTCTTGAACATGATCCTTACAACCATGGGGAGACAGTGAAGAGATTGTCAGAGCTGGAGAGATATGATCCCTGGCCTTGAGGCCAAGGACAAGTCTTGCAGTCCTGTTCTGGATAAGTTGTAAAGGTCAAAGATTAGAGGCAGGCCGATTTAGAGAGAGGCTGTTGCAGTAGTCCAGCCTAGATAGGACCAGCACTCTGGAGACAGTGAGCTTCTGGGGGAAAGTGAGAAAAGGAAGAATACTTCTTAGGAGGTGCAGCTGATAGTTTGACTTCTTAGAGACGTCAGAAATGTGAGGAGAGAAGGAGGGGGAGTTGAAGATGACACCAAGGTTCTTAGCCTCACAGGAAGGAGCAGGAAGAGGGTCCAGAATGGGAAGCCATAGAGAGATACAGGAAAGGAGGGAGCAGGTGTCCCAATGAGGAGGATCTCAGTCTTACTGGTATTAAGGCAGAGATCATTGGTGGCACACCATTCCTGAATTGGGGCCAGACAGTCTGGTATGAGAGAAAGATCAGAGGTGGCTGAGGGAAGCCTGAAAGAGAGGTGTGTGTCATCCACATAACACTGAAAATTGGAGCAGAAAGTAGCGATGCAGTGGGCAAGAGGTGCCAGGTATTGGTTGAAAAGCCAGGGAGAGAGGTTAGACCCCTGGGGAACACCACAAGTAGAGAGAGAAATAGAAGAGAGGGAAGACCCCAGTCGGACATGAGAGAGTCAGTCACTGAGAAAGGAGGTCAACCAGGCCAGGGCCTGATCAGTTATACCCAGGTTGTCATGGAGGCATTTGAGCAGGATGGCATGGTTGTCCATGTCAAAGGCAGAGGATAGATCGAGGTGAATGAGGACAGAATGGAGATTAGAGCCAATATTGGAGAACAGGTCTTCACGGGTGTTCAGGGGAAAAGTTTCCATGCTTCTGGCAGCTCTGAAGCCAGACTGGTGGTCGTGGAGAGAACTAACAGATTCAGTATGCAGATTAAGCTGGGCAATGGTTTGTCCATATGTGTGTCTATGATTGATGTTCTCTTAAAATGCCATAATTAATTGGTAATATGTCAACTTTTCACTGTTTACACATACTTTATAAGTCTCCTGCTCTCAGGACGGGCCAGCAAACTATGTTTCACTTTGCAAGTGTTTCTTATTGAAACACCCTGTCCCAAAGACATACAAATAAAATAGGCTTTCACAATATCTTTGAGAATAACTCATAATATACATTTGATATCTAGAATGAAAAGAACAGAGAGGAATTTATTTATATGAAATATATTTGGGAAATTATACCAAGCAGGTTAGTGATCAATACAATGTTGTTCTTTGAGGAATTAAGACAATAGCATCCATTCATCCCAGTACATGAAAGAAAATATATATGTGTGATCCTAATACTGTAGGGACAGTAATGTATAAACATATTGAAATAAAGTAAAGCAACACACTTTTCACTTGTACTCATACACATTAACACATCAAGCCAATTCATACAGATATCCTTTGAACATTTATTCAGTGGAGAATTTTTAATTCTGTAGAAAAAGTAATTGGCCCGGACTCGCAAAGATGTGTACTGCAGCAAATGCGGAGATGCCGATGTGCATCTCAGATATGCTCCTGCTACCTAATAATGGATTCACAAAGGCTACAATTAGGGAAACTCTTGGGATTCTTGGAGCATCACTGGATTTGTACCCGTTTGTGTTTTGTGAATCGGATATGAGTTAGGAGGTGAAAATCTGAGATGATCATCGGCATCTTCCTTTTCCTCCAGTGCAAACATTTGTGAATCAGGACCAATTGTTTTAACCCTTTAAGGGCAAAGCACGTCTATGTTTGTTCTGAATTCCCATTAGAAACCATTGTAGGCTCTGCCTACCCCCTCAGTTAAGTAGTAGGGACTCACAGAGTTTGAAATTTCATTTTATTTCTTTTTTCATTTAGCAATTCTCAAGGTGGAAATCTAGCCCGAAATGTTAGCCGAGCCCCATGCCACACATTAATCACTGAATAACAATAAAACAGAATATAATACAAGCACAGGTAATTTACGTCGCGAAGGCAGATAACCGACAAAATAGACTACAAAGCATGTTCACTATACGTTTAAAGGGGGACATTAGAAGAAAGATATATCCAATATTATAGCAATAACACCCAATCCGGTGGCCCGGATTGGGTGTTAATGGCCCGGGCCTGAGTTACAGAGCCGAGCGCAGTGAAAGCCTTAACGATGTGCCGCACTGCCCTTACTTCCCGATCCGATGGGCTGGATCTGGTGTTCACTGCCAGGGATGCTGGTGAATTCCAGAATAAAAGGGGCCTAATATGTAAAGGCCTGTTTTTGAGTTTTTCCCCATATTGGTCTTGTGAATCTCAAGTCTCAATACAACAGTGTTATATGTAGTAATGGACCACCATTAATGTAAACCTTTTCTGCTAAGTTTTTAGGTTTCTCAAACATGACAGCCTTGTAAAAGATACAGGCAATTTTGAAAAGATGAACAGACTCCAAATGGAGCCAATGAAGAGAAGCTTGGCCAGACTCCAAATGGAGCCAATGAAGAGAAGCTTGGACAGATGATACACGTCAAACGTTCCCTTCTCATCTATAACTCTGCTGCTCGAAATGGTGCCAATAAAGAGAAGCTAACACAGGCGAAACATGATCAAACGTTGTCTTCCCAACTATCAACTTCGCTGCTGCATGCAACACTGTTTGCAATGGAAGCAACACAGGCCGAGGGGCCCCCATTAACAATGCATTTGTTCCCTTAATTAATGCAATACCTAATGCCTGCACAACCAAGAGGAACTGATGGAAGGATTGTTTGTATGTTTCTTAAGAAGTGGAGTTGAACATAGGAAAGCTGCGACTTGATACTTTGTTGTTGTTACAATATCTTGACCTGTCTGCAAGTAACAAAACAGAGGAATCAGCGAAAAAGAAGTCCAGCATCGAACCTGGAAAGTCAGTAACTCACGGAACAAGGATAAATGCAGGATCCTCCAAAGGATGGAGAATCAATACTTTCATATGCAAGTCTACTCTGGCAAAGAAACCGTACAAACAAACACAAAGATACAGACACACACATGACTGATCCAGACAGCTGGCATTTTGGAATGTCAAAAATTGCTTCTCATGTACATCTAGGAAAACTCACTATTGTTTGACTCCAAGTGCAGAGGTAACCACAATCGAAGTATATATGACATATCACTATACAAGCCTATCACTTTATCTTTGAACTCAATAACTCAATGCAAAATCACAAAACAAGAAAGAAAGTTGGTAAATGAATAAAGGTTTGCACTGTAGAAACAACAGTGACTGAATTGCAAGAACACAAGAAAGGGAGATACATGTAAACGAGGAGTAAATAGTGTAGACAAGAGAAACATTAATGAGGCCAAATAAGAGTGAAGGCCAGAAATCAAGGAAAGCTTAACAAACTCAGAGAAATTAGCAGATGGAGGTGGATTTCAAAGTAATCAATCAATGAATAACTTGCAGTGAGTCAGTGCTGTGAGCACAGAAATCATGTACCTAAACATTAAAGCATCACTCAATAATAAGACATTTAAGGAGGAGGTGTTTACGGACAGCCATGAAACCGTCACAGCTGATAACACGTTCCACTTTATTACAAAAGAATGAACAGGTAATCACTATTATAGGAATGTACGTTTGAACAGCACAGTCCAACTCCCAAATGTATTCACTATCTCATAATCATCTTTGTAGGCCAGCACTGTCTTATTTCAAGCAAAGATCACCAAAGTACCCCCAACATTAAGCTCAATTAATTGAAGGCATTGAAACCTGGGCTTAAATTAATAGTGTGAGAAAACATAAGCAGCATAACTCTGCAAAGTTAACAAGTGTTCTCCCTACAAGTCAGTCAACATTAAATCATGCCCAACAATATGGGAGAGGCATTTGGGCCACTCAAAGAACTTATGTAGTCCTCATTCAAGAGAGGAAGTATTGTCTCTTAAATGTTGATGGTTACATATACCACCACATTCACCTCCCCACTCACCAAATAACCTAGACATACTGGAGGACTAAGGATGATCTCAGAGCAGGAATGTGCAGTTTACCTCAGACCGTTTAGCAAGCATAGCAATCACCCACCAACCATAGTCATGTGACAGTCCTCAATCATGAAAATCAGATCAATCTACCATGAGGATGACCATAATCTTCAATAGATGAAAGGGCAACTCCGTCCTGGCTCCTATACATAATGATCCTCTCCAGCATATCCTAATAATATCAGTCTGAGCCTTCATAACCACACAGCCTGCCTGTGCACACTCACAGAGCCACCAACCAAGAACAGAGGATTGAAGGCAAGAATTTGACCACATGTCAGCAGGCACCACCACAAATTAACTCCCCTGCGTAATCTTCCTTTTTAAAACATCGAAGTAACCATCAGAGAGGCACCTTGTTGAATGGTATTACATTTTATGTGAATTAACACACAAATGAGCACTCAAATAGATCATGTGGGCAGCCATTTTAGAAAGAATATTTGGCATTATGCAGCAATTGTTATAAACTAACAAGCAAAGGTTAATTACTGGAAGCATGACATTGTTCTGTTGAGGCTACATCCTGTCTGAAAACAAACACAGGGCCACATTGTACCACAGCACTATACATAGTACTATACAACTGAAAATGAAATTTCTCTCTGTATGGAGTAGCGATACATTGTTGTCCTGCGTTATCTTGCAGAAAGTATGTACCCTCAGTAAAACAATGATTCGATTTCAATAATTCCTCAATTGTTATTACTGTGTGGCAGTTGCTACAGAGTTGCAAAGATTCATATTAAAAAGGCTGACCACTGGAGAAACCTTGAGTTTCATTTGGGGGGGGAATAATGTGCATATTCACATATACTCTATTGCCATTAAACTATATAACAGTGATGTTTACTTCAAAGTTTTCAAAGAGAAACATTTACATGATATAACTACTTGAATAATACAGTTAGTAGGTAAAAAAAACATATTTGGTTAAGCCAATAAAGTGAGGACAAGCACAAGTATCTAAGTATATGATTTTCAGTGGCATGATATGTAAGAAGTGTACTTTTAAAAGTGGATATTTGAAAGTGTGAGAACCAGAGGAAGGTAAGATGAAAAGGTAAGAATAGGATCAAAGTAATTAGAGCACATACATCATGTGGGTAAGGCAGCCGAGTGAGGGAAAACATGAAAGCCAGAGGATACACTAATAGGAAGAATAATCTATTAAAATCCAGAGTATGCTTTTTGAGGAGTTCATTTGCACGATATTGTTTATTTTCCATTGATAAATGGATAAGAAAGAGTCTGAAAAATGAGAGTGAATTTGGTCAGAAAATAATGAGAAAAAGATAAAGAATTGCTAATTTCCCACTTGCTGAGAAAACAATCCATGCACTGGTGTTTTTGCCCTACATCAAGAAGCAATGGATTGTTGGACTGTCGTCGAGTTCATCTGAAGACCAGCAACAACGCTACAACGTTTCATTGGCTGAATATGAGCCTCATCATGGCTAAAGTATTTATTTATGAGATATGTTATACATTGTGTACAAATCACTCTAGGTTAATTCAAACATACTTTCTTCAATATACAACCCTCCATATTTGACTGGTACTCTTTTTTTCTGGGATGAAAAAATTGTAACATTATTGATGATTAGCAATTAAGTGTGTTTACACAATTCAGCAACAAAGGCAATTGTGTGCTGCAAAATTTCCTTTTTGTGCATTAAATCCTACATTTCATTCCGCTATATTTTAGGGATCAGGATAGTGGGAAACATGTAACAGTGCAACAAGAGGGTGTGAAAGGGGGTTGCACAGTAAAGAGGAAGCATCTGGAGGGCCATTGGGCTGTATATGTTCAGCGGGTAAATATCTTACGTAGTGTGAACAAGATGTTCTATGAAGGGTGTGGTCAAGATTGATGTTGGTGCATATGATGTTCGTAGGTACTAGGGGTATAGATCAGGAATGCTTGTTTCTTTGTACTTTTTTACATTTCTGCTGGCAGAGTCTGATAAGCTCCTGGATTCTGGTGATGGACTGAGCATCATTAATTGTGACTTTGTCTGCAGGGTGTGTGCATAGTGGCAGATTTTAATGTGATGCAGCTTGGGTTAAAGATGAAACACTCTTGTAGGGGTGGCCAATGACATTTGATGAGCCTGCACATGATGTGACCATTAATGAGACCTTTAATAAGAAGGGCAGTGGTGTCGAGGAGAGTTCTAACAAGTGTGAGGGTGGTGGTAGGTAGGCTGGTGAGCAGGAGTGATTCTCAGTACAGGTCATATGGAACAAGGGCCAATACAGTGGATCTGGAGATGGTGCCTGGTAGAGTTTGTATTGTATGTGTGTTTTGAAGAAGGGGAAGCTGTCTATGTGGACACCCAGAGACTGAGGATATGGAAATGTTCAGTGTTTTCAGTAGCAAAAAATATTTGTTATTGAGTTTTAGTTTGGCATAGGCACTAGACACTATGAGAAACCTGAGGGTATCCTCACACCTACTCCCCTTTCATCCCCTTCTTGGGTGGCCAGGGAAAGGCCATCGCTTTTGGATCCTGACCCTGGGGGTGGAGATGTGAGGGAGGATCACCTGAGTGGGTGGTACCTGGGGGCTGGGGAGAGGATATCAGCAGGCGAGACATGGTATCCCCCTTTTCTAATGAGAACCAACTTCACCCCCTTGCCTGCCTTTACAAGCTGTTTTCTTATCATGTTTCCCCATTCAGACCAGCATAGTACTGGGATGAGGAAGGGGTGACTAGGAGCAGGAACGTGTTATTTCACCACTCTGGTGCTGAGATGAGTAGGAGGCCTGAGGCCTGTTGTGAGGGTCTGGCATGTCACACTAACTATGGTCAGGCAATGAGAATTAAGGACTCTCACCTGCAACCTGTTAAAGGGTTGCGGGTGTCTGAAAGGAGCAGAGCAGAGAACCAGGTGGGCAGCAGAGCACGGCAAGTCGAGTTGGGACAGGCAGAGCATGGGCTGGTGTAAAGGACGCCGACCGCAGAGAAGCCAGAAAGATGCTGAGGCGGAGCGGGCCACAAGATGGTCTGAACCTGAGCAGAGTCCATTGCCATGTGTTCCCCGTTGGGAGTGGGGAAGACAAAGAAGCCACTGAACACTGCCAGAAGGTCTGGGCTACGTGAGCACTGCTCGCCAGAGCTTTGGGGTAGAGAGAGCAGAGTCAGCAAAACCAGAAAGCGACACCAGAGCAGCCACAGGAGCAGCTGCACACCAGTGACTGAAAGGGATGCCTAACTCAGGCTGGGGTGCTCCAAGGGCAAGGTGTGCGTAACGACTGATGCCTGTAAAGCGAAGGTCTATGGAAAAGGGTCTGGGGACCCAATATGAATCTATTGAATACTGAACGAGTTGTCAAACATGAAATGAGCTTTGAATAATTTGGAAAAGGGGTCTGGAGACCCAATTTAAAATACTGAATACTGAACAAGTTGTCAAAAACGTAATGAGAGTTGAATGCTGAACAAAGGAAAAGATATGAGAAAAACCCTTGAATGAAACAGAAAGTGTTGTGTATTTTCAAACAAAGTGAATTTATAGAAACAGCATTTGTGAAATGAGTAAGAAGCAAAACACTATTAAATAGTGTGGAAGCAAGGTGGTAATGAGGAGAAATACCACAAAGGAAGGTATGTGAAAATCATATGCTGGTAAAGGCAAGAAGCTGCTAAAGTAAACCTGAAGCATATTTGGACTTATGGCATAGCTGCAGAAAGGAAACCTGTGTTCTCAAGGAAGTCCTATGAAAAGGAATTAACTGTTGTAAAGTGCCAATGGTTATCGGTTGCGCGACCTGTGATGGGTGGACCGCGTGGTCTGACAGCTGCGCCTGGACCGAGAAGCCCTTCCTTGGAGTAAACCAAGAGACGTCGAGAGGATTAGGCTGGTCAGCCTAAAATTGTTCAAATGGCAAAACAAGAAGGCAAACTAAACAAGTGAATGTGACTGTGAATTTGAAATCTGTGAAACTGTGTTGAACTTGGGAAGGGAACCCCAATGCCATTTTTATTGGAACTTTCTTGAACTTGTGGAAGGAAGATAAGAGCCTGTTAGGAGCTGGAAGAATCTGAGGACTTTAGTTTGAACACTTTCCTTGGTTGTTGACATCCCTATACATTGTTTAGCTTTATTTGGGAGGGCAAGTATAGGCATAGACAGACGTTTAAGTTGAACTTACTGACTCAGACTATCCTTAGTTTATTTAGGTAGGTAAATCCCACCTTAGTATAGGGCAGGTTAGACCTTACACCATCCTGACATTTGAGTTCATAAATATATTTTGTTTTAAATGTGAATCTGTTGTCTGTGTCTTGCTTCATGATGCCTTCACAACACCCAGGACAGGATCAAGGTGAGTTTGATATGGCTCTGCAAAGAATCTTGACAAGGAAATGGATGTGCATGAGAAAACAGTAATTCCTGTGATCATCAGGGTCTACCACTGCCTTCTACGCAGGGTGTAGATAAACCAATATTTTGATATTTTCCCATTTGCTCAGCCAAAGTTTAATCTAGGTGTTTATATAGCAGTGCTTAAGTTAAATCAGAGTGCTGTCGCTTGATCTGCATAAGCCATTTCTGAGTGTTTTGCTTTGCTTTTGCCAAAGTAAGATCCAGGCCATGTCTCCTTCAATCTACCAAGGTTTAACCTAGGTGTTTATATAGCAGTGACAAATTTAAATCAGAGTGTGTCCTCTGTTGTGTCAAAGCTAAATCAGTAAATCTAGGTGTATCTGTTGCAGTGCCAAAGTTAGATTTAGGCGGTCCGTATCTGTCTCAACCTGGTTGATTCTGAGTATCTTTGCACACTGCGCCAAAGTTAAATCTGTAGATCTGCAATCTCTTGGCCCAGGAAAGTACCAAGAGAAAGCCACCACCCTGTGTAGCCCCGCCATGCCTAGACCTAAACACTCAACACTCCAAAGTATATGGAAGCTAATAGCCTGGTACCGCAGGTTTGGGAAATGGCCAAACTCAACATTCATTATATTGTTAAACTAAAGCACCAAACCTCTAATAATAAAGAGCAGAAGTTAATTTGGCAGGCAAAGGAAGGTAATCAGGTACAGGGGACCTCTTCCAATCGCACATATATACCAATATGATGACTCACTCCTTTGCACCAAAAAACAATAGAATTCGACTATCTCCCATGATTATTTACAGCCTAGCAGCAAACATAATTATACACCACAATGCACACCTGAAAGATTTTTAGAATGCAGCTATCCCCCATGAAACAATTGGCCTAGCTGCACACATAATCTCATATACAAGCACCACCTCCACTAGAATGCAGCTACCCAAGACAATTCAACCTTGCTTCACACATTCTACTGGTCTCACACAACCTTCACACTACTCCTAGCATTATAATGCAGCTACCCAAAGCGAAATGTGGTCTAGCTGCACACATATTGAGTGCACATACACACTACTTACTACCCCACTTTTTCCACTGGCCTGGATTACAATCTCTGAGAGCGTTCATCCCACATCGCGTTGAGATCATACCAATAGTGAAAGGCGCTATACAAATGCTCAATAACATAACCTAAGTAAAAACTGTCCTAACCCTAGATAAGGATAATAGAAGGATAATAGCTTATTTAAAAAATCCCCTGCTTTTAGCACTCTGTTTAGCATGACCCTTTTACAAAGTATGCTGTGTAAAGCTCACTTTTATTTCTTTTAATCTGCTTCCTACTTTTGATTAACTTTCTGTTTTATGTATTTGTATTTGTAGTTCTTCCTCTGTTCAGCTTTTATGGTCTTTTGCCCAAAATAAAGTTTGTTGATTGATAGATTGATAAATAAAAATGAACCTTGTAATTTTTGTATGTGACAATGTATCTCTCGATATTATATGAATGTATAAACTGAGACCTTAAATTCACCTGAACCCATGTGTTTGAGAAAAACTTCCATTACTCAGCTGTCAGTAAAGCAAGAGTCTCCAGATCCCATTAACATGCAACTAAGATCAATGCATGCAAGCAGAACAGTTGTCTTTACTCATGTTAACATGGTTTGGCTCAAACTACAAGAAATACATTTACATGAAAACCTTTTGCACCAGAAAATGAAATTTGATCATCTTGTCTTTACAAACTAAAAAACAGTCCAGTGGTTGATGGATGTCAGGCTGACAACTAAATGCATTTTCAAAAAGCAGATCCCTTGTAATGTCCTTAACCTATGAACTTGGAAATCATTACGGTATAAAGAAGAAATGGGCATCTGTTTGATTGGTGCTTAGTACTGAAGAAGGGATTACTCAGAAGCACTGTCTCTCCTGGTGGCGTGGCCACGCAGCATCTGTGGTGGGTCTGGGGCCTGCAGAATTATGCCCAAACTAGGGTTACATGATGGAATGAATCCTCTGCTCCGAATAGGAGGAAGGAGACCACCGAGATGCAGAGAGTCCCGAGGATGCATTGACATACTGGAAAAGCCGGAGAATAGAACGAGTGAAAATCAACACGCTCAGACACTATCTTGCGATAGCAGACCCAGCTTTAATGGAGGTGCTAGGTTTGCCCACGGTCGAGGGAGATAAGTGGAAGGAAGAGAGCTTAAAGCCAGAATGGGTTATGGGTGCCCTACAACCCTGAGTCCTGAACATTGTTCACAGCCAAAGTGATCACCCCAGCTAGGGAATCAGAAGGGTCAGAATTAACTTATTGAATCAAGTGACATTGTAAATTATACTAGGAGAAAAGAGCCTGGAGGGTGCAACCAAACAAAACAAAAGCCACAAGGGAAACAACCAAACTGGTGGAAAGGGGATGAAGAAGACACCCCCATGTTAAAGGGCTCTGATGTACAGAAGAAGCCAGAGAGGAGAACAAAAATCACCACGCTCAGGCGCTATCCTGCTAAAGCAGACCAGACGGTAATGTAGGTACCAGGGTTGCCCATGGCAGAGTGAGATGTGTGCAGTGCCTTAAGTGGCACTACAAATCGAGCCGGGGCTCATCGAGGGGGCGTGGCCTAACAACGGGGGTCTTGATGGCCCACTAGGCCACGCCCCCTTGACGAGCCCCGGCTCAATGGGCTACTGGCACCCCTGCCAGGCAGCCTTTTGTAGAGATTAGCACCCTCTCCCCTATTGGGAGAGGGTGCTGATCTCTGCATTTATTTTGTTTAGGCTTGCCTGGCAGGGGACAGCGCCTCGCCTATTCAGCCTTAATGGTGGTGCTGCCCCTCGCCAGCTGGGGAGGGGCAGCGTCACCATTAAGGCTGAAAGGGTGAGGCCACTGCCAGCAGAGGCCTTTTTCCTAAATACTGAAACTCCCGCGAATCCGCGGGAGCTTCAGTATTTAGAAAGCAGGCCTCTGCTTCCAGCGGCCTCACGTTTTCTCCATAATGGTGGCGCCGGCCCACGTGCATCACTTGATTAAAGGGATGCCTCGCAGGTGCGGCGCCACCATTTTGGCTGAAAGGCATTTTTTTCTGAAGCCTGAAGCTCTCGCACACGAGCGAGAGCTTCAAGCTGTAGAAAAAAATGCCTTTTTTGTGTTGTGGCCGGGGCTGCCAGGGGAGATTAGTGGGCCCCGGCAGGGCCCCGCCTCAAAACGAAATTTCGGAGCCTGCCGGGGCCCAGCCCCGGCAGGCCCCGGCCCACTTAAAGCCCTGGATGTGTGTAAGGAAGAGTACAGGAAGCCGCAATGGGTTACATGAGCCCTGGAAACCTTAGTCTTGAACATTGGCCGTGGCCAAAGAGATCACCTAAGATAGGGAATCCGAGGGGTCTTGATAACCCTATTTAAACAAGCAACATTGTACATTATCTGAATCCAAGCAAACGTGAAGAGTTCAACAAAAGCCAAGAGGGGAACAACCAAACTGGTGGAAAAGGGATGAAGGAAACATCCCTCTGTTAAAAGGATAATTGATTTTGGATTTATATAAAGAGACTCAACTTTTCCAAAGGAAGTTAAAGGGGCAGTTGTAGAGTCTTCTTTAGTGTACTGACATTGAATATTTTATTTGTAATTGAGAATAATATCCCAAGATATATTGCTGAAACCTGGGATGGACATAGCCTGAACCAGAAACATAGTGTTCCGGTTTCATTGATGATGTTTCTCCACAGTGATAGGGCTAGATAGCGGTTAAGTTTATGGACTGAGGATTACTTTTTGTTTTGACAACAGAGGAGCACCCTTAACAAAGTTTTTTGTAGGCAGGGAAATCCGTTTTAGCGTTAGAGATAGTTAGGCATTTTCATTTTTAGTATTAAACACACTCAAAATGTTCTCCTTGAGTCTGACTCCTTCTTCTGGTTCACTACAGTGTGCATATGAGGCAGCAGGAAGATGAGAGCATTGCAGCCTGGTCTGATGCATGTGTCATGGCCAGTGGTATGGCCTGTGCTAAGACTGAGCAAGCCTCCATTGAGAATGCATCCTATAGAGCAGTGGAGTATATTGAGGGCCGAAGGAGTCAGGCACTTTAGCACCTCCAGATGTAGGTTGAAGCAAGACTGAGAGAGGCAGAGCAAAAGGCTAATTTGGCCTTAAACTGACAATGGAGGCACTGGGTGCGGAGGACAGGACATGCGTTTACTCTCTCTGTCCCCACAGGCCATCCCCACCCCTCTGGTCCCACCGTGATGTTCCCTTGTGCCCCCCCTTCTCGCACACAGGTGTTGCCTGTTTTGCTTGATTCTTCAACCCTGATCCCCCTGCCCCCCTCCAGCCTACTTCTACAGGAGTCTGTCCTGATAGATTCTGGTTTCACCATCACCATCTAGTAGCCAATGCTGGATTTAACTTTTATGGACTTCATTGATTAACGGTGCGTCACCCTTTCTCATAGTGCCCCTGAATCATGCTGTTCCCATCTTCATCTTGTATCCAGGCTTGCAACATTTATGTGTTATTACAGACTTCTGCAATTGTATTCACTCTCCCCTCTTGCTTCTCCACTCTTTTTGACTGCTTACCCTCTGTTTTTTCCTCCTCTCGCTTTCTCCCTTTTCCTATCTCCTCCCCTCCTCCCCTTCTTTCTTCTATGCACTTACTCTATCAGAATTGTCCCTGGACCTAGTATGATAGCAACCTCGTCTGTCTTCCCCTTCTAACAATTCGAGACGAGTGGCCTATGATTGGTCACATATTCTAGGTACTTTACATGGGAATGCAAACCAAAATGCAAATTGAACCACTAATATAAGGATGGCCTCCTGGAATATGCAGGGTTTTACTCACTGGTTTAGAAATAATGTCCTATGGACCAACTATGATTTTATTTCCCTGAAGGAGACTTAATTGGTCGACCACACAGTATTGGATGGCTTCTTTGCGTGGTATGAACCTGCCACCAGGGGGGCTAAAGGCAGACCTTTTGGTGGTCTTGTATGTGCACTAAGACATGATATGGACTTCTCAATGGAGGAGAAAGACCTGGACAGGAAAGATATATTGGTAGTACTTTTGAAGGGCTGGGATCTACAGAGGTCATGCAAAGGGGTATCCCTAATAATTAATGTTTACTTTATCCCCTCTCTATGGGATTGGAAAGCTTCTTAAAGGCAATATCTGGTACATTAGTGGGTCATTTTCCGGATGGAGGTGCTTTAATTATGAGGATGGGTGACTTTAATAGTGAATGTCTAGACCCCGGACACTATATCAATGGGAGGGGGGATAGAATTTCAAAGAGCTCGAGACAAAGAGGGCCATAAATCAGAGACGAGTTGGAAATGTGGAACTTAACCTTATTAAATGGGAATATTGTGGGTGATTTGCCGCCAAGCCACACCTGGTCAAATGTAGTGACAAAGTCAACCTTGGATTATATTTTTGTTTCACAGAACCTTTTTTTTTTTAAACTTTGATTTTATTAACATTTTCTTAAACAAACTTTAGCGCACCAAGCATATTCACATGAAATGAAGTGACAGGCCCGAAGGCCTCTGCCCCACCACCCCAATACAATCCCACCCCCCTAACAAAAAATCTGCCTCATTGGGGCTTTGAGATGCAAGCTTTCTTAGTCTGGAGCTTGGAAGCGAGCATGAGCGTTGACTTCTAGTATGGCTGTTTTCCGTCTGCCGATTCCCGGGCCATGGGCGCCCACACCATTCCCAATTCCATGTTACGGATCAATGGACATCCCATCCCCAGGTCTGTTGCACGCCGTACCAGTTCGCTTGGAAGGAGGCCGAGACATTGTTTACCATTGCCGTCAGTTTGTCCATCAAGAACATATTTTTGACCTTCTGTAGCCATTCCACCTTGGAGGGTGTTTCTGGGCTCTTCCACTTTTGGGGGAGGGCAACCCTTCCCACTCGTAGCATTGTTTCCCACATTCTAGAGTACCTCAATGTGTCCGTCTCCTCTGGGGGGAGGCCCAGCACCATAGTCAGAGGGTTCTGGGGAAGCAATTCCTCAGAGATTTCAGCGATCCAGCCCCTAACCTCCTCCCAATATGCCTGTACCTTCGGGCAGTGCCACCACATGTGTGCCCTCGAACCAACCTGGTCGCAACCCCTTGGGCATGCTGGGGATACCCCTGGGGACATTTTTGACAACTTTGCAGGGTCTCTGTGCCATCCCTGGAGGATTTTAAAATTATGTTCCATATCCGCGGTAACTAAGTTCCCGTGGAAGGCTATTTTAAATATTCTGAACCAGGCGTCCTCCGAGATCTCTTCCCCTGCCAACTCGTTCCAAAAAGAGCGGAACCGCCTCCTCTCCCCCAAATTGACAGTGTTCAAAATTTTATACATCCCTGAATCCGCCCCCTTCCTGGAGGACGCTGTATCAAGAAGGGGGTCAGTTGTCTCTTCAAGTCTTGGCCCCAGGCCTGGTCACATAGGATGCCCTTCAAGCGGAGATATTCAAAAATGGATAGTGACCCCTGACCAAGAGCATCCCTCAATTCCTCGTATGGTAGGAATTCTCCTTCCCTGAACATCTGCCCTGCCCATTCCATCCCCGAGTCGGACCAGGACTGTGCACAGCGGAACCCCCTACTGCCCAGCTTGAGGGGTTGGCCCCATAGAGAGGACATCGGGGATGGCCATGACGTTAAGTGTGCTGTCTGGGGGCCCTCCCGCCAGATCGCCCAGAGAACGCCTAATATTGGGTGGGACTTCAATCTGTTTGGGATACATTTTCGCGGGGCCCATAGAAGGTCCCGAACCTTTAGTGGATGGTTATCCATGTCCTCCAGATAGGACCAGTATGTGCCCAGCCCCTCTTTCATATGCTCCAGGAGGACACGCAACTGGGCGGCACGATAGTAAAGTTGGAAATCTGGCAGCCCAAACCCTCCCTCCTCCCTAGGTAAAGTCAGGACAGTGTTTGCGGTTCTCGGTGGCCTACCGTGCCATATAAACTCACGGACCGCGTTTTGGAGGACCCTGAAGGTTTGGTCAGGGACGACCGCGGGAAGAGAGGTAAAGAGATACAACAACCGTGGAAGAATGTTCATCTTGACTACCGTCATGCGGCCATACCAGGACAGAATCATGGAGCCCCATCTCCTCAGGTCTGCCGTAATCCCCACCATCACAGGGTCGTAATTAATAGGGGCAAGATTGGAAAGGTCCCTGGGGAGGAGAACACCTAGGTATCGGATAGCGGTTTTCCTCACTGTTATCCCCTCCAACCTGTCCAGGGAGTCCAAACCCGGGTCTAGTGTTCTCATGGGGAGGAGGACCGATTTGGATGGTTAATTTTGAGCCCCGAGAAGCGCCCAAATGTGGCCATCAGAGACAAGAGGGGGGAAGCAAGAGCCGCGGGTCCACCAGGTAAGCCAGGATATCATCTGCGAACAAGGATAGCTTAAATTCCACCTCACCTCTCTTGATCCCCTTGATATCTCTATGAGCTCTGACTGCGATGGCCAGGGGTTCCATTGCAAGAACGTAAATTAGGGGGGAAAGCGGACATCCCTGCCTGGTTCCCCGCGAGAGGGAGAACGGGTCCGATAGCCTGCCGTTCACCTGAACCCTAGCCTTCGGGGCCCTGTATAGTGCAGCCACCCAGTCCCGGATCTGTGGCCCAAAGCCCATTCTCTGGAGGGTGAGTGCCATGAATCTCCATTCGACCCTGGCGAACGCCTTTTCAGAGTCCAAGGATAGGACGCTCGCGTCAAGATCAGCCCTCTGGGCATGGTGGAAATAATCTATAGTTTTTCGGATGTTGTCTGAGCCCTGACGACCTCCTATGAAACCCACTTGGTCTCCGTGGACTAGTTTCGGCAGGACCCCCTCTATCCGCCTCCCAATCACCTTAGCCAGGATCTTCACGTCAGTATTCAACAAAGATATCGGGCGGTAGGAGGCACACTCCGAGGGGTCCCTACCATCCTTGGGGAGCACCACTATGAACGCCTCCATCATGGAGTCCGGGAGAGACCCTCCCTCCAGCACTGCGTTGAACACCTTTACCAGGTACGGAGCCAGGGTAGAACGGAACCTTTTGTAGAAGGAGACTGAGTAGCCATCCTCACCCGCGGAGGTATCCCCCTTCATGCCGCTAATCACTCGCTCCACCTCATCCTCGGTCACCGGGCCCTCCAACCCCTCTGCCATCTCCCTGGAAAGGGCTGGGATCTGTATAGAATCTAGAAACCCCTCGATTTCCTCCTCATCCCTGTTATATTCGGACAAGTATAGTTTTTCGTAATATCTGCGGAATGCCTCTCCTATGTGGGATGCATCATGGCCTAATTTCCCCTCCTCATTTTTAACTGCTCTCACCATTTTGCTTCTCTGGACCTCTTGCAGCTTCCAGGCTAAGATCCTGTCCGCCCTGTCCCCCTTATCATAGTACCTCTGTCTGACCAGCTGGAGACTTCTCTCAGTTTCTTGGAGGAGGAGTTCCTTCAACTGGAGCCTGTAATCGGCCAGGGCGGCCATCCTTTCACAGTCTAAGGGCTCCGCAGGGGAACCCCCTGGTTGGAATTGGGCAATTTTCTCCCTCAGGCACCTTTCCTGGACGGCCCTTACCCTCTTTTCCCAGGCTCCTAATTTGATCAGGACTCCTCGCAAGGTGGCCTTGAAGGCGTCCCAAAGGGTGTGTGACCTACCTCCCCATTGTCGTTAAACTCAAAAAATTCAGTGATGGCCTCAAGTATCTCCTGCGCTAGTACCTCATCTTTTAGTAGAAAGTCATTACACTTCCATCTCCCCCCGCGGTCACGGAGCCCTTCCCTCGCTATAGTAATCCTGACTAGGTCGTGGTCAGACCAGGGGACCGGCTCAACCCTGTAGCCAGATATAAATGGGAACAAGGACTCGTCCACCAAGATGTAGTCTATTCTAGAAAACGATGTGTGGATTGCTGAGTAGTACATAAAGGAGGGGGTCTCGGATCTGGGGGTTGGGACCGTGTCCACCAAGCCTAGTTCTGAATTGACCCTCTGGAAGGTTCGGGCCATGATTTCATCCGCTGCCCTGGGGATCTGGGGGCCTGTTCGTTTCCTGTCCCGGATTGGGTCCAGGACCATATTAAAATCCCCACCCACCACCACCGTACCGTGAACAAAAAGTTTTAGTTTATCCCTCATCTCCTCCCAGAACTGCGCTTGGCCTTCGTTTGTACCGTAGATGGCCGCCAGGGTGAGTGGGGCCCCCTGCAGGGCTCCCCGGACTAGCAGATACCGGCCCCCCAGGTCTTTCAATATGGTTTCTTTTTCGAAGTTGACTCCTCTAGCTAGTGGTATAGCCACTCCTCGTTTCTTTCCCTTGTGGGAAGCGCTGAAGACCTCCCCAATCCCACCACCCCGCAATTTGGGTTCCTTCCCCAGAGGCCAATGGGTCTCTTGCAAGAAGAGGATGTTGAGCTTGGCTCTTCGGAACTCCCTACTAACCAGGGATCTTTTCGTGGGGGAATTTAAGCCCCGAACATTGAGGGAGCCCACACCCAGGGCAGGCAGACTCTCAGCCATAATCTAAGTAATCTTCCCTCATAGTCAACGACTCTGTAATGCTCATTCCCGGATGCTCCTTGAATTGTGCTCTGAACTCCCCTCTTCCCCCCACCCTTCCCCCCCGGGCGGGCATGAAACAAAACCCCAACTGCCCCCCAACCCCAACTCCAAACTGAACCCCCTCAACTTTCGTGTACCCCCCTCCCCCCTCCCCGGCATCCAGCCAAATAGTTCCGCCAACACTGGCTTTTGGCCGAACCACCAGCCTGCCCCCTGTGGCCAGGCTAATCGCCCTTGAAGCTGATCCTCTTGAGCCCCCAAACCCTCCCACGGCTGCATTCCTTTTGTGAGATCCATGTACTTTCTGTTCGTGGGGATGCAGTTAAAGAATAAACCTCCGACTCCTCCAAATGCGATTTTAGATCATAACAGTTCGAGTCCGTTCTCAGTCCTCGGAATCGTTCCGACCGCCTTCCTTTGCTGGAGATGAGGTGTTCATTTTCCTAAATTTCCGCGTCCCGGTTCTCTTTCTCCTGTCCCTCGACGGGCCGTGGTCACCGGGTCCGCCCCCCCCCTGGGCCCGAAGGGTCCCTCCGGGGGTTCGTGTCCACCACGTATTTCTGGACCGCACCGCAGATGTCTTCTTCTGTGATCAGGGTCGATCTTTGGCCCATGTATTCGAATGTCAGGGAGAAGGGATAGCCCCATCTGTAGCATATCCCTTTTTCTTTTAGCAGCTGCATGAGGGGGCGGCACATTCTCCGCTTAGCCAATGTGTATGCGGAGAGGTCCTGGTATATGGAGACCTGGGCATTATTATAGGTGATTTCTTGGGCCTTCCTGGCCTCCTCCAGCACTTTAGTCTTTTCCGAGTAGTAGTGGAACCGGGACAAGATCGAACGGGGCCCCCCCGCTCTGCCCCCCGCCCTGTGCACTCTGTCGAATGTAGGCTCTGTAGCCATCTCCTCCGCAAACAGGAGAGTAATGATGTCACGCACCGCTCTGGTGACTTCCCTCTCCGTTTCCCCCTCCATTTCGGGCACCCCGAAAATCCTGAGGTTGTTCCTCCTCTCCCTATTTTCAAAATCGTCCATCTGGCGGGCTCTCTCCTCGTCCCTCTTTTCCAGGGCTTCTAGCCTCATGTTGAGTTGAATCTCTTGGGGTGCCAAGGTTGTTTGCTGCATCTCGACCTGAAGCAATCTGTCTTCAATATTTTCCACCCTTTGGTCCATTTTTTCAAACTTCTGTGCAATCTCAGAACGCATGTCCCTGATTTCTTGTAAAATTGAGACGAAGCCCCTTTCCTTGGCTGAGGAGGAGGGGGCTGTGTCTTCCGACTGGGCCATGGTTCTTTTCAGACTTTGTCGCCTTTTTTGCCCTTCTGGAAGCGATATTCCTGCAGGGACTCCTGCCAGCTCATCAGGTGCCTTCCCGTGGTCCACTGTCTGGGCCTCAATGTCCCTGGCGGGGGGGTGAGACCGTTCTCCTGGGGACATCCGCAGGGGGGCCCCCGAGACCGAGGGACTGTCCACTGGGGCAGACCCGTCCCGGGCCGGCACCAGCCGGGGTTGTAGAACGTTGCAGGGGGGGCGGGCACATGCCCCACCGTCACCTGGCGGGGGCCTCACACCCCATCCAAACTCCCCGTGGGGGATCGGGGCCTTTGCTGGGTACCCCTTGGAGGGACACCAGGAGCCCGGTAGCCTGTAGGGCTAGTTTCGTGGACTTCTTTGAGTCTGCAGGGGGGGAGGGCGAGCTAGAACCAGCGCCCGAGCAGTGGTTGCCTAGCTGTTTGTCCGTGGCTTATTTATTTATTTTTTTTTTTTTCCTCTCCCCTTTTTCCTTTTGTTTCACCCCTCCTGGGGGGGGGGTGGAGGGCCACCCCCGGGCGGGCACACGCCCCACCTTCGACAGGCGGGGGCCTCACACTCAAGTAACCCCCCTGTCTGATGGTGCTAATGTGTTGGGGGGCTGTGGGGGGTGGCTCCTACCTCCGGTGTGTTCCGCGGGTCCGCACGCCCGCGGGGAGTAGTCCCTGGGCCTCCTCTGGTTCTGCTGCCTTCTTCTTTCGTTGGGCTGTGGCAGCCCACGTTTGAAGATCCAGGGGGGAGGGGGGCCTCCCACCCCGACTCGCTCCGTCAGCCTCGGTCAATCCTTGTGGGCTCGGGGGGAGGCACAGGTCCCCAGAGCCCGCCTCGGGCCCCCGGACTCCGGGTGGGTCCCGCCGTCTTCTGTTCGGGGGAGAGTCCCTGGGCGTATTCCGCCAGGCCGGGGTGAAGCGCGTGGAGAGGAGGGAGCGCGTCTCCTGGACCACGGTGGTGTCTTCGGGCCGCCGCAGACCCGGTCCCCGCCCCTGGTTGGGAAAAAAGGCTAGTCGAGGGGGGGAGGGCGTTCCGGGCTATGGGCCTGCCAGGCTGCGGGAGGGGCCCGCCTCTCCTCCGGCTCCGTGGCCTTCCGGGCTGCACTCCTCACCCAGTGTGGGGAGTCCCGGGTCCCGATCTTCTGTCTCCCAGGGGCCTCGGAAGCTGCTCTTTCGCCGGGAGGGCTTGGGGGGGGCTCAATCCCTTGCCGAAGCCCGGTCACGACGGGAGCTACGCACTCAGGCAGCCATTGCCTGTGCGCCCCCTGGTGGCCTCCCCACAGAACCTTTTTACCTTATGTACACATTTAGAAGCTATTCCTCAGATCAGGAGTAGTGATCACAGACTTTAGAAGCTATTCCTCAGATCAGGAGTAGTGATCACAGTCTTTTGAAATTGATAAAAGTGTGGACCCCTCCGAGAGACTTAATTACTTTAGTCACGTTAAAGGTTGAAATTAGGCAGCAGGACCATGCGGTCATGTGGAGGCCGGTTTTGGCAATCAAGTTCAATGGCTTGGTTGATGTATGTTGTAACGGGGCTGGTCTGTAAGGGCAAATCCACTGGAATTTGTACTGATGGTTCACAGTCTTCTGGGTAGTGTCACCTCTTTCAGGAAACTGAACGAGGAAACAGCAAAAAATTCTTATGCCCATAGATTTGATAAAAAGGAATTGAAGAGGATTATCAGGGAAGTGAGGAATTATGGCCAGGCTAGTGAGATAGTTGAAAAGAAACTGAAACAAAAGTATGCAAATGACGAGAGTGGTGTTAGAGTGGTCTGCTGTGGGCCATTGCCAGAATTGGAGTGGTCTTTCAGCTCTACTGAGGAGGCGGACCTCAGCAATGCTGTTCAGACAGACTGTCTTTAAAAACTCGACATACATGCAAAGCACAGCATAAGAGTGGTGTCAGAGTGGTCTGTTGTGGTCTGCGGTGGAGCCGCGGGGATGCTGATAAGCAGACCTGTATAACTATTCTCAACTCACTTTTATCTAGCCTAGACCAAACCTCCTCCTTTGCAACCTTCCCCCTCTTTTTGACTGACTGCAGACATACGCTTTGAAGCACTTCACCTGCGTATAAGCACTACATGAAAAAACAATAAATATGACCAGAATGGTCGTACATAAAGAAATAAACTTAAAACCGCTGTTGCCCCACTCATAAGCTCAGGACAGCTGTGGCAAGCAACAATTAGTCAATATCAGGAGAAAACAAATGGGCACACCACTGCCTATGGCTGAAGTCCGGAGTATTGTGGTGGATGATTCGATCCTGGCTATAAGTGACTACTACTGCCAAAAGTAAACAGACTAACAGCAAGACACCTTTGCAACGTGAAAAGATCACTAAAATGTTTCCTTCTGTGTCATTGGCCCCACCTCCTTCTCTGCCAGCATTGGAAAGTTCTCCAATTTCGACTAGTAATGTAGATAATAATACTTTGTACCATGCCCCACTCAGCTTAGAAATAACAGACTAAGCCGAAGTCTAATAGCTACTCCATCCAAAAAAAACACCCTAAACCCAACGCCATCCTCTCAGCTCAGGACCCAATATCCAGGCCAAAGCAGAAAAATAGGGATAGAATACCTAACACTATACACGCCCCATCCACTAGAATTAACCAACCTAAAATTAATTCTCATTCTCCCACCAATAAACTAAGCAGCACCTTAACTATATTGGATGCTCTCATTGATGCCATATCCCTTTTGGCACATGCCACTGAAATTGCAGACACCCTATCTAATGGGAACCTGGACCTTCTAGCAATAACCGAATCCTGGCTACACGACACAGCAGGCCATGCCCTTATGCTAGCTATCCCAGATAGCTACCAAATACTTAGAATAGACAGACCTAATGCCAGAGCGGTCTAGCCATCATTTCCAAAACTAACCTTGCCATAAGACTTACCACTCCACCCACATTCCATTCATGTGAGGTGCTTACAGCCAAACTACCCATATCTAATAACCGGACCCTAACCATTCATCTGGTATGCAGACCCTCTGGTCCATTGGGAACCTTCGAGGAGGACTTATCTAGCCTTCTGGCCAACAATTTGAAAGACTTGTCACAGATGTTACTGATGGGAGATCTGGGTTTCAAAGACCATGAAAACAAACATGCTCAATAGTAATGTTGATAATGGTGTATAATTTATATAGCGCCTTAATCCAAAGCGCTTTACAGAGCACATATTTACATGCAATATCACCCAACCCGAAATTGGTACTCATTTATTGACCTCGGAAGGATGAAAGGCTGAGTTGGCCTTGCCGGGATTCGAACCTACGACCTGCAGATCACGCTCAGATCGCATCAGAGAGCGCTCAACCCGCTGAGCTATCTTACCGGCTTAGTAGCTGCCATAGTGGTGGATCATGGTCTCAAACAAAAAGTTCTCACCCGACCCATATCAAAGGAAGAGTCCTTGACTGGGTGGCCGAGTTGAACCATAATATTTCCATCACAAACATCTCCCCGCGATCCTGGACTGACCACCACCTGATCAGCTTCTCTTCCACCCTCGAACCACACAGCACAAAAGCCATTGCCATGGCACCCCCACTCCTAACCAGAAGCAAGAAGGATATTACAGCAGAAAAACTACTACCTCACCTCCTCCCGTCCAGCAATGCCCTCGCCAGCAATCCTGACCCTAACCTCCTTGTGGAGGTCTTTAACAACTCTATGACAAAGGCCCTTGACACCATTGCACCTCTTAAACTCTGCAAAAATAGACAGAAAGCACACCTTAATGCCTGGTTTACCCCACACCTCAAAGACCTAAGACTCCAAAAACAAAAACTCCACACCGTGTGGCGTCACTCCCCTACGAATGATAACAAAACCAAGCTAACTAGCTTTGCTAACATGTATAAAAAAGAAATAATCCTTACGACAACAAAAAAAACACATTCAATGACAGAACATCAAAGGCTAATTCCAATACCAAGGAATTCATCCTTCTCCACAAAATGGAAGCCCCTATCCCCCCCACAGATAATGTCCCCCAAAGACAAGTAATGGTGCACCGACATCCAAAATGCCTTGTCAAATAAAATCACATCCCTCCAAATTAAAATAGCCAATAAAAAGTCCCTTCTGCTCCACACCGCTCCACAACATGCCTCTTCTGCCTCTCTGGATAAATCCGCCACTCCCTTCGGAGTCACTAAAATTTCCATCCTAGGGACCGAGAAAATGATATTCTCCTTGAAGCCTTCCAATTGCTAGGGTGACAATTGCTCGGCACAAATTATAAAGGATGCAGCTAGAGACTTAGCCCCATTACAAAGCTTATTAACACTTCTTTCATGACAAACATGGTGCCCATTTACCTTAAAGAATCATGGGTTCTCCCGCTTTTTGAAAAAGCAAACTCTAGACCTGCCATCCCAACTAATTTCAGACCCATCACCACTGTCCCCTTCCTCCTCAAAATAATTGATAGAGTACCTTCAAATCCAGGATTACCTTGCAGCAAACCACTTACTTGGATCCCGCAAGTCTGGGTTTCATCCACAACATGGCATGGAAACAGCATTAATAGACCTCAAGACCCAAATTGATGAGCTGAAGGACAATGGGAAAACAGCTGTGCTACTCCTCCTTAACCTATCGGCAGCCTTTGACCTGCTGGATCATGCAGTCTTATGCAAACTCCTTGAGTTGGCTGCCCATTTCTCAAGTGATGCTATAACCTGGGTTTAGTCCTTTGTAGCCAACTGCACAATGAGAGTCTTCTCCCCATCAGCCTCCTCAGACCCTGCTCCTGTGTCTCACCCACTATGTATAACATCT
Organism: Ambystoma mexicanum; assembly: GCF_040938575.1. Classification (NCBI taxonomy): domain Eukaryota; kingdom Metazoa; phylum Chordata; class Amphibia; order Caudata; family Ambystomatidae; genus Ambystoma; species Ambystoma mexicanum. The sequence continues at coordinate 653,318,494 of NC_090933.1, read as the reverse complement.
TTACCAAGCCCCACTTTGACAAATTGGACAGACTGGGTGTCACCTACACAAATTATTCAGACGACACCCAGATCCTCATTCCCCTTTCGGGCAATTTTGTCAAGGACACGGTCTTGGTAAACAAGATATACCTCCTCATTCAGGCATGGATGGCAGCCCATGGCCTCTGCCTGAATGACGATAAAATTGAGATCTTGATCCTGGGCACAGAGTCTAAACTAAATGAGCTTAGCTCCAGTTATGCCTCTTTCAATATTGACGGCGACACAATTACGGTGATGCCCGCAGTAAAAATGCTAGGTTTTTACCTGGACTCGACCTTAACACTCAAAAAACAGGTCAACTCCCTAGCATCGTTGACTGTCTATACCTGTAAACTCAGCAGAGCATGTCGACCATTTCTCTCTGAAACCAGCTGCATCACACTTGCTAATGTACTAATAATGTCCAAATTGGACTACTGCAATTCCCTGTACTTAGGCGCTAATAAATACATTTTAGACAAAATCCAAAGGCTACAAAATAACACCCTAAGAGCAGCACTAAACATTCCCAACAGAGAACACATCTCCAATTTCAGAAGAGATGCCCGCTGGCTAAAAATAAACGACAGGATTCTTTTCAAAACAGTATCACTCACTTCCAAGTGTCTGAACAATATAGCACCTCCATACCTTACTGAAAGAATAAATAGGAGAACCTCAATACGCCCAAAAAGATCAGCCAATGCCCACCTTCTTGAGATTCCGAGATTCAAACGAACCAAAGCAGGCGGCTCCAGCTTCCCGGTCAAAGCAGCCACATCTTGGAATGCACTCCCCCTTGACCTGAGACCTAAACAACCCTACCGAAAATTCAGATGCACATGCTAAACTGACTACGAACACATGACCACTAACACCTGTCCATTCCTGACCTATCGCTGTCTCATTGCAAACTACGCCTTCAACACTTTTATCTTTGTCATACCATTTCAGTACTGTATCCACTGTATCTATTGTAACCTAGTCTTTAAGTCCACCTGCATCATGTGTCCACGATTTGCGACCTCTAGCATCTCTGCACCTCTGTAACCTGCACGTGGTGACCAAGGTCGATGTTTATGTTGTACTGGTTTTATCTGCTGTAACTAAGCTTGAAGTATACTTATCTTTGTTGTGCCCAGTTACCTAAGGGTTGGGAGCGCATTATCAATTAAATAAGCAAACAAACTTCCTTTTAAATATGTGCCTTAATTTGCATAGAGCTTCAATAGGGGATTTGGGGCTTACGCTGATACTCTTTATCCAATTCCGGTCATGGATGAGTCTGAGCTTTCAAATATGGACACCACTGGAAACACAACCTATGACTCTCCCAACCAGCATCAACCTAGTTTTATCCCAACCTTAAATATGAATGCTGTAACATTTTATCCCATATTTGGTCTATGTTCCATGTTGGCAAATGAACAGAGGGCTATAAAGCGTATATTAGCCAGAATTGTGGATGTTAACCAATTGAACAGTGCTAAAGAGGCAAGGAAACAAGGGAACACATGAGGAAGGTTACTGCAATGAAGTAGGGGACATGGGGAATGTCCTCAGCATGTTAGATTTGCCACGTTCGATCACAATTAACTCCCCCTCACTGTTGGACCATACCAATTCGGCTTCAATTGTTATAAGGCCCTGTACAAACCAGAAAGCACAATCAGGGAGACTTCATTGACTTTGCCCCCCACAGAGTCTATCCAAACAAAATGTAAACAGAGGAACAACAGGCAGAAGGCAATAGTAGCTGTATCTTCCAGCATTAGACTATCAAAAAGGCCCCCTGCTAATGCAGGCTCATTGGCAGCCTTTTCTAAATCTCCTAAGCTGCCAATATAATTGACTTGGTGGGGAGAAAATGATCCCCACGAAAACAGAAAATGATTATGGCCTGTTTGTACACAGACTGGAACCTTGGACAAATGTTTACAGCTCCCAGAACCTGAGCCACTTGTAATTCCAGTAGAAAACCTCAATAAAATCAGGTGAGTTGGAACACACAGGGTTTTAGATCATTTGCTAATCATGTTGATGGTATTAATACATTAAACACTGCAGAAGTATTTATATTACAGGAGACCTGGCTATCGACAGCCATACAGTTGGATGGTTACAAAATATTTACTTTGCCTGCTACCAAATTAGCCAAAGGACGGGTCAAGGGGGGTTTGTGCATTGGGGTAAGAAACAATTATGATGTAAAACTACATAATCTAAGTTTTTATTGCTCCCACTGTTTGAGTGTTGAAGTCAGCAACTTCCCTCGAAGAAATGAAGAAATGTCTGCACCTTGGTGATAAATCTCTATGATTCTCCTGATGGCTCTAACACTAAGGATCTATATGCATGTGTGAGAGAGACCTTACAAAATTGGAGGTCTTAAAATCCAGGGGGCTGTGATCTTGATTGCTGATGATTTTAACACACATTGCATTTCAATGGAGGATGAGTGGATATTAGATAATGATTTGGAGTTATGTGGGAAATCCCTACCCCAATCACTGAGTACAGCCTAGAGTTACTCAAAAATGGACGCAGGTGGACTGAGGTCCTTCACAACTTTTATCTAGAGCCCCTTGCCCCAGTGTCAGTGAGAATCTACTTGATGTAGTGACCTGGTCGAGTGGACATAGTTCCTACTGTTTGGATTGTACATTTGCTTCAGAGATATTGCTTGAGTCAATGTCAAAATATGAGATTAGATGTACCCCCTTGAGTGATCATGCAATCATCATGGTCACATTTAACTTAACAAAGCCTAAAAGGTGTAACATCATTCTGGTCAAGCCTTCAGTTACCTCACAGGGGCATCAAACTATATGGACAGAATTGAATGTTGAAAAGGTTAACACTCGTGGAATGCCGATGTTCTTGTCCCTGCTAGAATTGTTGCACCAATGTGAAGGTCACATTCATGAATTGTTGCAAGTGTGGCGGTTGACATAGAGCGCTAAAATGGTAGGTATACAAGGGAAGGGACCCCTGCCTCTGTTTGATGCCACCATACATAAGGAGAAGCGTGCTCTTCAGAAGAACATTGCAGCAATCAATAGAGACAGACAGCTCCAAGCGACTAGGAATAAAGCTATGATCAGGACGCTTACCGCCAATTACAAGAATTGCATACGATTACATAAGCATAGTATATAATTGGAAAATGGTATTTTCCCTGATCAAAACAAATGATTTGTGCAAATGTTGGTACCTATATCGCTCACATCTTGCTGGACCTTCTCCAAAAGAGATTTGGTGGCATTTCAGAGCTGGACTGGTCCAAGTATGTGAAGAAACTATATTGGGATTCTTCTGTCGTGAGTAGCAATTTGAGATCTAAATTCCCTCTGCAAGGTGATCTTATGGTAGAAACAAGTGAGGCTGAAATATTTGACATTCTTATTAATCTGAAATCATCTCGGGCACCGGGCCCACTTGGCATGGCTAATGTTGCCCTAAAGAACAATCCTCTGTATTGAGTGACATTCCTACATGCTTTGTATGCTGACATCATCGCCTATGGAGTCCTACCCAAGAGTTGGTGCAACTCCACACTGATGCCAGTTTACAAGAAATGTGCCCACACAAACCCATCTAACTTTATGCTATTAGCGATGTTGGACACCGGTAGCAAAGTTTCTGCTACTATCTTGTTACTATTATTGTCCAAATGGGTTAAGGAAAGCCAGTTGCTTAAGCTGTAGCAGCTTGGTTTTTTATGAAAGGTTGCTGTACCATCCAGGTCATGTGGGCACTTCAGCTTTTGGCGACAGACTTATTGGGGGTTCTGATGGTGCATTGTATTTTTACTTTGTTGATTAAACAGCGGCTTTCTACTGTGTGGTAAGATCAACATTGTGGGCCAAATTGGAAAGTTGGGATTTCAACAAGCATTTATAGCATTTCATCAGGTCACTATATACTGAAACTATGGTTACCATGAGACTCTCACAGGAGGGTGCCGTCTCTGCTCCCATGCCTGCCAATAGAGGACACAAACAAGGATGTGGTCTCACGCCCCTCTTGTTTAACCTCTATGTGGCAGACATGGGTGTGACACTGAGCACTTGTGGCAGCTTTCCGCTGCGTATTGGTGTGGTTGCCACTTCGTAGATTGCTAATGCAGATGACGCGGTCCTGCTGGACCGCACCTTTGTGGGGACTCAAGCGTTCTATAGACACTCTTGTGCAGTATGCTGAGTCGAACAAACTCAAGATCAAACAGAGTAAAACCATGGGTTTACAATTTCTTGGTAAAGGTCATCAACCTCCTCTTTTCAGTGACATATAGGAGATGGCAAGTTGGATGTTATGTGAAACTACCTATATTTGGGATTGCCCTTTTATTGTGTCCCCAGTTCCACAAGATACAAGCTACACATATCATTGAAAGCCATGTGCAGGTGGTTAGTTGTGAAGGGTTTCATAAACAGAGCTGGAGGCATCTGTGGCGGACATCTTGGAGGTAAGTCCATTGTACCATGTATATTATATGTACTGGAAACTCTTACATAGAAACAAGTGGAGTGGCTTGACATCCTGGAAGGAAAAATGCTAAGATCCCTAGTAGGTCTACCATTGGAGTCCCTGTGGCAGCATTAAGATTGCAACTGGGTGTTACTTCCTTACACACTAGGTGGAAGTTTGCCAATTGCAAACTGATGTTGAACATGAAGCAAGATGGTCAGCCCACCTCCCCAGCTAGCATTTTGTTATTGTTTGCAGTGCATCCTCACTTCCAACTGGGGAACCTGGCACATTGTGATGTTGTAAATACTGTGCAAGTCCATTTAAAAAACAATGGACTACATTTGACTGACATGGAAAACCTTAGTAATTACACAAACTCAAAGTTAAATCACTTTCATCGAACTGTGTAAGGTCTACTGACAGTTTTGTATCATAAAAACTTTATTCTGGAATTTATATTATAGGGATTTACACCACCAAGACCATGCAGTTATCTAACATAAATTGACAAACAAACTTTGAGTCGTTTTATTCTGTAGCTGCATTTAAATCTTTTGCCAGTGTTGGATTATACTGGCCCATGGTTGAACATGTCTTGAGAGTGCATACTCTGCTGACTCTGTAAATGCAACATAGAAACAAGTCGACATAAATTGACCAGTTGCATTGCTGCACAGGAACATTACTTAAATAGCTATGTGCATGTTTGAATGTCTATTGAAAGCATAGAGCTGGATACATTTTGGACCACTATGCTGAGTCTTTGATCATTACAGCTGCTGTGATGCATGTTTGGGATAGGATCCTGCCTAAATTGTTCTAAATGGTTAAAGAGGAAAAAAATGTTAATACATATTAGCACCCTGGTCGGGGGAGCCAGCCAATCAGGTGGCTAGGAACGCGGGATTGAACCGCTGGTGTAAGCCCGCATTCCAAGCTGCCTCAAAGCCAGCTCTCCTCACCCCATCTTCCCCCCACTCTCTGTCCCTGTTTTTTTGTTTTCTTTCTTACCCCCACTTATCTTATTTCAGCAGTGGCGGCCCTCGCCGCTGCAGCCACACCTTGCTCTCAGCTTCCCACAGCTGCCATGGAAAGGGAAGAGGGGCTCCATACAGAACCCCTCTACCCTTTCCATGGTGGCCATGTGGTAAAGAATGTTCCTTCCTACAACGGCACGCACGTTGCGTCCTGTTGTAGAAAGGCAAATCCTTTTTTTAAGCACCCCGGGTTGCTGTTATGGTAACCCGGCATGCTAACGACCTTATGAACCCATTTCACAGGCAACACCGGGTTTAACGGCCCTGGGCCCACGTTAATGGCCCGAGAGAAAACGCCACATTGAGTGTACAGCCTGTTGTGTTGACTTATACAGTGTACCGCTACCACCAAAGGGCAATCTCTAGGCCCTCACGTGGTTCTTTAAGAAAGAGGATGGGGTTGGTTAGTGAGGGTAGATTGAAAACATAGGTCCAGCAACAGGAGAAAGTGGAATCTGTGCGTGTTGGCTTTCAGTTGGTTGATTGCGTGCACTGGCTTGTTGTATCCGTATGGGTAAGGCCCAATGCCTGGTTTGTTTTCTGAATGTTTGTTATGTTGGGTTGTGGCTGTGTGTTTTTTGTGTTGGTTGGCTTCTAGTTAAGGTTGTGGTTATGTGCATCGACTTGTATCCGTATGGGTAAGGCCCAATGCCTGGGTTGTTTTTCTGTGAGTGCTTGTTGTGTTGGGGGGGTTCTGTGTGTTTTATTTGTAGATTGGCTGGTATTTAAGATTGTGGCTGTGCGCACTGGCCTGTTGTATCCATATGGGTATGGTCCAGTGTCAGAGATTGTTGTATGCAAGTCTTGCTTATGTTCGATGTGTGTTTGTGAATGAATTGGCTAGCCAAATACATAGATACTCTCAGTCAAAATGTCTATGGCATTTCCTTAGCTCTCGTCATTGTGAATACTGCAACATATGATAAAAGAGCCTAGTTTAAATTATAAGGTAGCTTTTCATAGTGTCATTGCTTGTTAGTGCATTGTGCACTACTATGCCATTCGGAAAACCTATGAGACCTTACATTAAAGAATATTAATGAACATTCTAATAAAGACACAGAGATAAACCTCATGGTCATTAACTCCTCATATGAAACACTCAAAATATTGTTCTTATTTATTCCCATTGGGATGTATGGAGTCAAAATAACACAGAAGAGAAATTTCCACTTCATATCAGTCTTTGTCCTTCCCAAAGGCAGTCCAGCACGGAAATGCCTGGCAATTCTCTTCTGAACAAGAGTACCAACAGCATCCCCAGACACATGTTTTGGTCTGGTTGGGCCTCATCAGTGGGGTGGAGCTGTGCCTCTCTAACAACACTGTGCAGGGGTTCCACGTCTGGATTACCCTAGTAACTTAGGGTGAAAACCCAAAGCTACTTAATGTACAAAAACAAAGGGGGTTCTGGGCTTTCTCTACTATCGGCCTATATCCCGGGTTAGAGTCTCAACCGGAGTCTTTAGCTCATCATCATTTCACAGAAGAGAAAGTTCCACTACATATCAGTCTTTGTCCTGTCCAAGGACAGTTCAGCACCGAAATGCCTGGCAATTCTCTTCTGAACAAGAGTACCAACAGCATCCCCAGACACAGGTTTCGGTCTGGTTGGGCCTCGTCAATGAGGTGGAGCTGTGCCTCTCTGAGCACAGTGAGCAAGGGTTCCACGTCTGGATAAATCAATTACAGCACACCAACTTTGAAAGAGTTCTGTGTTTAATTTGCAACCATTAAAAAGAGCAGAACACATTTTTTATTTGGACAATCAAATGGATTTGCTTTAAAAAAGAGTGAAACAATTATCCCCTTAAAAAATTGATCGTTTTAATGATACCTTACTTCGTTTTTTGTGTAATTTTCAAAGACAGTTCATTGTGCAAGGCAGGTGAGGATGACCCCCTCTCGGCCCTCTCCACTCAAGATCTTTGTGGGTTCCTTACTGGGAGAAACCCCAGGAACCCAGAAACAAATGTTGCATTTCGTCATGCACTGAAAGTCAGGTGTCACTTTAACTAACAGTGAAATTAAACCCTTACTCGCTAGCACAGATTATTGCTATTATCAGGCTATACCCAAATTCATATGAGCAAGAAGCCATTACTTAAATTTTTAACATGTGATATATTAAAACCTTGACTTGACTCCAAACTGCAAGCAAGCATTGGCTATGCCAACAGTGTGGGCTTTTGGCTATGCATGGGATAGGGCCTTACCAGGTACTGCCGTAGTGATATTAACTTGCCATTGATGGTAGCAGGTCCAACACGTTGTGACCACCTGGGCATCTAATAGAAGTGCCTGGCTAATGCCTCATACTTATACACAAGCCAAAACTGTTGGCCTTGCCAACGGTTGTTTTTAACAGGACTTCAGTGCACCACACACATATAAAACGAGTGGCTGAAGGCAGAGCTGGTTAAGACATTTTGAATACACCTGTAGCGCGTTTACAACTCCACTCTCCCAAGACTACTTTGAAAAGAATCTGCCAGTTTGATGGTAAGGCTTGTTGAACTCACATGTACAATATTTTACTGCCTACTTTAATGTTCACATCCTACCGAGCCCTTGTATCAGGTTCCTGCTTTCATTAGATGTTAAAGTTGGTTAATGAATGGTGTATCCAATTGTGTGCTTGCTTTTTTGTAATTAAATAATTACATTGGATGCCCACTTACTCCAATAACGGTTTTCAGTGATAGCGTTTTACAATTGGATTTACAACGTATATGCATGCCTCGCTTTCACAATTTGTTATTTTCTATCATGCATGCGCCACACTTTGCTTGAATTCCCCTTACCTTTGGCAATCAGACAGACATTTTTGAGTCTCTCCTAGTTTTTAATTTCTCTTTCAGAAGTCGCACGAGGCTTGCATTCTGATGCTTTCATGATAGATACCAAGTCGTCCGCCTTTCCTGGGATCCAGTGGTGGTTGACGTCACGGCAAACGCAGCGTGCTCTGGCCTCGTTATTTTGCTAACTCGATCCACGTTCACGTTGTTTTGTTGCACTGCGATCTGATGCCAATTTATCTACAAATGGCTAATTTGAGTGATGTATTAAAATTATTGAGAAGCCCGCTTTAAAGTTAAAGGCACGCCTATCACCAATGCCTTTCAGAGATGGCGGTTTACGCACTAAAGGAACCCCGCCATGCAGGAAAAAAGAAAAGACAACGCTTTAGTAAAAAGGTAGATGTTAGTATACGTGTGTTGCTGTTCGAACTATTCTATCTTCATTATCATATTTGCGAATACACATGTAGCACACAAACCAACGAATTTGAGCACGTGAAGAAGCGTTATTTTTGTTCATTACAGAGCATGTGGGTAAACAGATGTCTTGAAAAGTGTATTGTAAAAAAAAAAAAAACTCGGAAAGCGCTTTTTGAAGGGTTAGGTGCACGGGTCAAGATATAAACAATGCCAGTTGAAAGGCCTTTGTTATTCACGAGGCCTGCTGCTGGCCATTTCAATCCAGGCCTCTCTGTCATTGAATTCAGTAGCTGCCAGATGGCGAGACTTCTCTTTCACACTTATGACCCTGCCAGGACAAGTTGATTGGATCAATCTTATACACCCACGCGCACAGGGGTAACCTGTCCACCCCAATCAGATTATACAGAATTGTAATGCAAAACAACACATATTAAACAAGGTCAAGGTCATCGGATGGTAGTTTATGGTGTGTTAATTAAAGCACACCTGTTCTTCTTTCAAGCAGGCATACCTATTGAAGTTAAATGCACCTGTAAAGAATTGTGATCTCTTTGCAGTATCAACATACTTTCATAACATTCGCTTAACATTTGATCTGGTTGAACACATTTTTATTTAAAATGTGATCTTTTCTAATGTCATTAACCTTTGTAATTTACCTTTAATCTACCCGACCCTTGATTTCATTTTGTTTTCTCCTTTATTGCTTCTACGTTAAATGTGTTCTAAATAGTGGTATGTGCGCTCCTCTAGAGCCATACGGGGCACAGCTGTACCAAGAATATTGTTTTAAGGAGGGCTGTGCGACATCCATGTACTAAGCTCCCATGAGGCCACAGTGTGGCTTCCCAACCTCACATGGCTCTCTATTGGCCATCGCCCACTCCCAGCTGCACATCAGAAGCCACAAGTCCCTTAATGATTACTTCTCACTTTCTTTCTTTAAGTAGGGCATTTAAAGGAGGGCCATTTACCAGTGATTGCTCATTTAAGAGAACATTGTTTTGGAGAAGTTGTTTGTAACGTTTCTGTGTTAAGAAATACAAATATGCATTTTCATTCTGAAAGCACACACAAAGCACCAATTAGCTACCTAAATCTCCTCTCTCCTCTGGGTCAATGACAATATATCCCATAATACAGTGTTAAATTAGCTACGTTATTTTCAGATGTTCATATTTAACACACCAAAAAGAGGGTTCTTTTTGTATATTTGGAATAATGTGATTGTTTTCATCATATATTAAGCCTCCATTTGACAAACACTTAAAAATACAAACAGGTAACATTTTCACACATTACATGTTGTTACATGTCTTGGAAATAAAAAGTGTTTTGCCTTTTGCTGAATTGCATTCTGGTATTTGTAGTCTCCCAGTCAAGATGGGGAATAATGCCACAATTGTTGCTTAACATATTTCCGTCAAGATCTATATATTAGTGTGGGTGCCTTACTATGGTATGTGTACTTTTCAAGTCATCTTCATAAAGCAGAGTATTGTTGAAAGCCAGACATGGGGTTGAGGAGGGGGAATGATGTGAGGGAAAGTGAATCCCAAATATTTGCCCAGGATGTGACAAGAGAGGTTGCAATCCTGGATACTGGTGAAGTTCTCCTTTCCTGATTTTGGCCAACTGCTGCTATCCAGGGCACAAGAAAAGAATACATGTGGGTGGACAGTGTAACATTTTTCGGAGGGTGGACACAACCCTCATCGGTTGTTTTTGAGGTCAGCAAGTATGCTCAAGCATTTGGCTACCATCATTTTACCCAGATTGTCATGTTTCCAGTGCACACACATAAAATTATCATCAAAGCACATGCTTGTATTGGGATTTTGTTTTCCAGAGAATATTTCACTACACATTGCTGGGTGACCACCCTTTAGATTATGCCAGCGTATATATTGGAAAAATTCCTCTCTCAGGTTTTTTTCTGTTGTTGATTACTTTTTTTTTAAAGGCTCTTGCTCTTTTGTCTGGTGAAGTTTCTTCTATCTGGCCGCTCTCCCAGGAAACCCTAATGGCGGAGGATGTCCGATGGTCCGAAACACTAGAGACAAACTAGTTTGGATCTTTTAATGATCCGCAGTGCTAACACGTGAGCTTAGAGCCCTCTAGGTAGCACCGATGCAATGGATGGGATTCAGAATAACTCAGACAGCAAATAATCAAACCAACTAAGAAAAATGGCAATGTTTGCTGTTTTAATATCAATTGTCTAAAACAGGGAGTTATAATTATTATTATTTGCATTTTTTTTAATGGCGGATAGTCAAAATGTGACTTTTCACAAACAAGTTGACACAAATTACAACAATTTACATTATACCAGTTCTAAAAATTTTGCTTCGCTTACAACCATAAATTCACATCAATTCATACACAAAAAAATGAGAAATAAAATAGACTAGAATAAGAAAAGGAAAACGAATAAAGGAAAAGGAATAAAAGTATAAAACAAAACAAAACATAAAAAAGATAAAAATACATTTCTTATCCATTCAATTTCATCAATTCCTAAGATTATTCATTTAAACTGCTTATTTCCTTAATACGCTAATAAACATTGCTCATCATTAATTAATCTATCAAGTGGGGGAAAATTATGAACATTCAGCTCTTAATAGATAGTTCAATTGTTTTAGGAATCTCAGTACTTCCAGCGATAGAAATGTCTCCTTCCCTTCCCAAAGACATAACCAAAATTCCCCAGTTGCCAACAAGGAAGTCTTTAGGACGAAGCAAGAGAATTAACTAATTCTGAAATCGCTAGTGGCCGGGCAGTCCATCAACATGTTTTACAGTTTGCTTTTGCAGAAGATCACACCGATCACAGATACCCTCACTTTTCAAATCAGTATTTCTAATCCTAACCATATCCTTGGTCACTATCAAATTCATTCTAAATCTCAGGAAATTGGCTCGCCAGTGTTGTTCCGGGAATTTGACCAAATATGTTGGAAGATGACCCAATTTTTTATCAAGTGTAATATACCATCAAAACATTTCTTATCAACAAAGGATGCCCTCGTAGCAATCCAATTGTGCTGTGACAGTTTCTGTTTTACTTTTACAGGGTTCTCAACCAGTTCCTTTTCAGATTAATTGCAGGCTATTAAGTTTGTCAAAACCTCCTGCTTTAAACCTTTTAGAAAAGAGTTCATATTGGATTTCATCTGATTATAGACATCCACATATAGGGAGTTTTGTTTTGGCACCAGAATTAATCTATATAGATCAATTATTTTCCACATAGCATGAGAATCCAAAGATTGACTGCCCAACTCATATCAGAGCTTTGACATTGGCACAGAGGGTGGCAGGCTAAGGACATTTTTCACAATCCACCTTCTAGTCAAGTCCAGTTGATTTTACCCATCAAGATTTCTAGTTCGATCCCATACATTAACACTGGAACTACCTTGCCACGGTAGAATTTTAGCAGGGGAGCAAGGGTGAATTTGCAATACTTATTCATTATCAGTTACATTTGGCAAATTAATTGTCTAATTTTCCCAGAAATATAGGTCTCGATTGCTAGGATAGTTGTTTTAGCTCTAATTTGGAAACCCAGATATTTAGTTTCCTTCACTATTGGAAGTTTGATTTCATCAAGGCTCCACCTAAACTTTCTTGAACCACCTACTTTTGCTGGTTTTATAGCTATCACTGCCGTTTTGGTGGGATTGATCAAAAGATCGTTATTCTTTTCATAGTTAGCAAATGCAACGATCAGTCTATGCAGGCCAATTGCCATGCAGTCGACCAAGATGACATCGTCTGCATAGCCCAAACAGCAAATCCTTTGATCTCCCATAGAAGCTGGTACAAAAGACATCCCCATCAAGTAATTCTACAAGTCTGTGATAAACATAATAAAAAGACAGGGTACTACTACGCATCCCTGACTTACTTCCTTCTTAGTTGGTATTTTTTCTTACAAGCCTCCCTCTAGATTTAAAAAACAGCTGAATAGAGGATGCCTCTTGGAGATGAATAAGTATGGCTAATAATCCATTCAGTATACCTCAGTTCTTCAGTTGGCACCACAACTTTCCCCTGTTAATGGTGTCAAATGCGCAAGAGAGATCTATCCATGCTACATATAGGCTTTGATGTTTTAAATTATTTGAAGAAAGGATCTTCAATATCATGCCGTTCAAAGATGTGGAAAAACCCTTACGGAAGCCTGTTTAAAATTTTGGTTTTATGTTGGCTTACTCTGCCCAGTCATCAAGTTCTTTTAGGGCTAGCCTTGTAAATATTCTACTTTCCACATTCATCAGCGCTATTGGTCTATAATAGGCAGGACTCAATCTCTCCCCCTTTTTAAAAATAGGGATTATTAATGCATTACTCCAAGATTGGTGACATTTTACGGGAACTTAGAATATTACTAAGGGGATCTAGCAAAATTGAGGACCATAGATTGGATGATTTGCAAAAAATTGAATTTGTCAGGCCATTTGGTCCTGCTGCTCTTGATTTAGAAGAACTGCAGATGAACTCCTCTATCTGCTTTCCATCCATCGCCAGTTCCGACTTCTGATTGGATCTCAACCAACAATTAGAGGGATTGGATTCCTCAAATGTGGCTTCAAAATGTTTAACCCAGACCAATTCATTAATGCAATTTGACTGAAGACTCAACATTTTTTGGATTTGTGTATTTATTAAATTCCCCAAATTTCTAGAATTTGACTCAATAACTACCTTCAGCAGGTCTTCTTCTTCGAAGTCTGGACCAATGGCAATACCCATTTCGAAGTGATTTTATTTTTTAAATCTTTACCACATGAGATCCCCCTTCTCGTTGCACTTTGTGTATCTCTTTTTTTAGTTTTCTTTTCCGATCTGCTTATCTAGATGGTATCTATGCTGATGTTTTGGGAATTCCAAAACCTGTTTTTTAATAAGTTTGTCTAATTCCCAAAGAGATTCCACAAAAGAACTCGGAAGGATTAAAGATTGGGTCAGGTGATTCATTTGGGTTTCCAATTTGTTGTTTAAGTGGATACCATGTTGCCTAAACCTGAGTGCACGATTACCTCTTTGGTTTACCAGAATTGGGCTATCATATTTCTCCCTCACACAGGGCACTCTTTGTACATCAAAAGATATTAAAAGAGGTATATGGTCACTGGATCTCCTATCTACTACTTTACATTCTTTACAGTGGGCATATAGCTGATCCGACATTAAGATATAGTCTATAGTGGATGACTTTCACCAAACCTCCAAGTTTTTGCAGCAGGAATATCTCCCTCAATAGAACTATTTGCTTTATAAAGGTTCCAGTCATCAAAAGATTCTGACCAAATACGGCTATTTCTTACTGGATTCGCTATTTGACTTCCACAATGCCAACTCCTCAAACAGTCTGCATTTAAATCACCCGCCAGCAAAATGTTGTCCCCTGGATGTTTTATGGAGACATCTGACAAGACATCAGATAAATCCTCTAGAAAATCAGTCAAGTTGGAATAGGATGGTCTCCAGTATATGTCTACTATCAACCATGGGATCTTAAACCTGGAATTCAGTTCAAGTTCAAATGTCACCCTTGCTGCAAGAATACCTTGCCTTCTTGATGGCACTTCTTCTATTAAGGTTATACAGGAGTTGTGTAGCATTATCAACATTCCTCCTGATGGTCTCCCCATGGACAATTTTTGCACCCCTGAAACACTGACGTAAAGCCATCTAATTGAAATAATGTGAGGAACCATGTCTCTTGTAATAAAATCACGTCATGCTCCCCAAAGATGTAATTCATCATGTTCTTTTCCCTAAATGAACTCGAGCCCCTAGTATTCCAACTGATCACACTTAGATGTTTCTTTTCTAGAGGAAATCATCAGCCACAGCTAGCTTCTGAAAGACTTCTATGATGATACCTGGTAAAAGCTCCCAGATCTTCTTTTAGAGTTCAATCCCTCTTCCCTTGACTCCCTCTGTTCCTTTACATCGTTTCCGCCCCTCGGTTAGTCATCTGATTGAATAGGGTCCATTGCTCGAGATGAATTTGAGACATGAGATGGTACCCGCTCACCATCAATCATCGGCATATTAGGGCATACTTCTGGGCCAACTTTAGTTAGGACCTCTACTGCATTGACAAAAGCTTTAAGACCCACCTCAGTCTTCATTACCACTTCTACCACAAATGTGTCTTTATTGGAATTACAACGGAAATCAACGGATGTTCACTCGAGTCTCTTGGCACATTTCACATAAAAACACATTTACATATACTAAAGGTCTGACATACGTGACGTCATACTACATGGCAAATGAGAAAAACCACCTATGAAGAGCGGTGATAGGCTCAAGGTGAACATCTAAGTATACTTTCTATAAGGGGTGGAGTTATGATTGGATATCTGTCAGGTGGACAGCTTATGCCTACCTCTAATGCAAGTCATCTTCAACACTATTAAGTACATGACATATTATTGGTTCTTCAAATGATAAGGCCCTTCGTTATATGGCCCTCTATAATTGGTTGGCATGCTTGTGCCATGTCTGGAACATTCTTTTCACTTAGCAGCACGTAAGCTCATACCCAGGTGCCAGGAGGTGGACCTGACTTTACCTCCCCACCCAATTAGCCCAACATCTCTCATCACCCGTGCCTTCTGCCATAAAGATTGTCTATGAACTTGGCCTTGCAGTGTATTCTTGTCTATGAGAATGTAAGTGAGTATGAGCATGCACTATTGCTTGTTCTAGAACTCTGTGCTCAACTCTATTCTATCCTTGGCTCACGTGACAAGAGAACATGATTTGGACGATTTTGCAGCATTTAAATGTCTTAAATGAATAAAACTTGGCATGCCTGGTGTTCTTTCTTTGCACCTTAACAAGGGATGATTCAGCTTCTCACTTTCACTGCCTTTGAGAATAGATAACAAGCCTTGACTGCCCCAGCTTTGATACTAGGCTAAACAGCCTGCCATTCACTTTCACAATCTCAGCAAATCTTTGCTGTGACGCAGTTCTCAGCTGTTCTTCTCCATGGGTCAGAGCTTACTAAATTCATGACACCAATGCCAGTTTATATACAATGGTGGCTCTGCCTACAGTCTATTCACTTCATATAGCTCGCTTCTAAGATTACTTAATCTACTTGCGTTGCTGCATCTGTACAGTTATTGAACGACTTGCATTTTCTGCAGTGCGTCACACACGTGCAATCTTCTTTTCCGCACATGAACGTTTCCTCGATTCTTTACTTCGTTGTCAGTTTCTATAAGGTCCATGCATTCTCTTCAGCCAGTCTTCTCAGTGTGTCACGCTCATCTCTCGTGACGTCACCAGGTCTTCTTTCTCTCGTTTGCATATTTCTTCAGGGAGTTCCTCCCTCAGATTGTCGTCTCTTCAGGAATACATTTGATAGGGTTTTCTCAGAGGATACCTTCTTTTGAATATTCGTCGTGGTATGGTCACAACTGCTGGGGTTTAGCATGGCACAATCTTCCGACATACAGGATGTAGGGGGCGGGATTACCTGCAGAGGCATGCAGCTGCTCCTCTACACTTTTGATTAACATCAGTATAACACTGAACCGCTGTTAGATGCATTGGACCATTGGGGAATGAAGGATTTGCAGAGATGTCACCAGAGTTGCCTGGCGCTGTTTTGCTGTGTGGGCACTCTTACCTGGGTGTAGTGCGGCGAGAGAGGGGCTTTTCATGGGAGTCTTTGTTGTGCCTGTGAGACGGCGGGCGATGACAGCACAGCAGGACTAGGGGCAGTTGGGAACCGAGCTTGAGGTTCCATGAGGCAGTGAGAGAGCTCTGCACGCCATGGTAGCCTCATAGAAATGATGAAGCCACTACACATCCATGTGGTGATGGTGATGATCACCAACGAACATCAGAACATGTTGTGCCTGGAGGGTGTTAGGTTAAACAGCAGCAGGATATTTGTAGGCAAGCACTTCATGGTGCGTTAGAGTAATGAACCCTGCAACATGCCCTCATTGCTGCGCTCAACGCAGTGACATAAGAAGGTCTCAATTTTTTAAAACCTGCGTTTGAAGTGGTGCTGTTTGGAATGCAGTGCTGCCACCGGGAGAGCAGCTCAACGTGCCACTGTGGGGAAATATTTTGTGATACATACTGGACCGATGCTGTTGCATATTGTTAATTGGTTCGATTCCCGAGTTCTTAACTTGGGCCGCACTTAATGTTAGTGTTTATATTGTGGCAAAATAATTTGTGAATGCTTTGCTGGGATGTTGAGGCACAGTTACTTTGGCAGCATGGAACACCATACTCATTTAGTTTTTGGGTCGAAGATAATTGTTTACATGCAGACATTTTAGAGATGCTGCTAAGTCATCAATTGCTGTTAATTGGCTCTTGGAATTGAGTCATTCTTTGTATTGTTTGTCATGTGAGGCCTGTAATGTATTAGGATTTGTCTATTTGCATTTTACTGGGGAGTTTTGACGTGAGGGCTGCTCCTTGAGTGGGTGTTGGAGCGTGTTTGGCATGTCTAGGTGTTGATTCCTGGTATGCATGATGTGGCTTCTATCTATCGGAAATGCAGTATTCAGTGTTGTTCTGTGTTTAGTGTTATTAACATTTGCCTTCACAGAACCATCATCTCTTTGGACTTAGTAGCACAGGGCTTGGAATGGATAAGAGCGTACATCTCTCTTTTACCATACCTTAGTATGCTCTTTTTCCATGATTTGTGTGGTGAGGTTATGTGTCGTTTGTCCTTTGTTTGTAAAAATCCTGCCTGTAGCTTAGCGCACCATTTGCTGGGATTGTGGCGATCCAACCCCTGTGTGCCTGTGTGTGTGACCACTGAAGTGTCCGCCTGTGGGCCTGACCTCATAGTTAAGTGTTGGTGGTGCAGTGTCCACAGTTTGTGCCTCACCTGGCCATTTGCCGCTGAGCACTTTGGAAGGGGGCTATGACCCATGCCTGTTCATTTTTTGGGGTTTTGGGCACCGTAGGTTCACTGAGAGGGTTAACTGTTTTGCCTCTGATATGCAGTTTGGAACACACAGTACCATTGAGGGAGCAGTCTATGTTATCATTGGTGTTGGTTTATGGGTTCCTGTTGCCTTGTGGTTTTGGAGGTTATGGGTGGTGTTTTGGCTGATTTTGATGGCTGTTCTTGCTCGAGAGGTGTCTGTTCTTGCAGTGTACTCTGGCTGATTGCTGGTGTGATGGTGAGCAGGTGTGTGGTCTGTGATTTGTTGGTTAGTGTGAGAGATGGATTTGGGCAAGAGTCCTTTTGTTTAGTGTGTCCAACTGCAGGGCCTGCATGCATGGACTGGGATTGTTTTGGCTTGGTTGACTATCCTTGTTCCAGATGTTTGAGAGGATGTTGATTGGTGGGGGCGTCGCTACTTGTTCCTAAAATGGAATGGTGTAAGAGGGTGTGGGTGCTTTTGCTTCATGGATATGGGGATCTCTAGTGTAAGTGGTTATGTAAACTTTAGGTCACTGTTTTGTGTGTTGTCCTGTGTTTTCTTGAGGAGGTCGATGTATTGTGTCCTGGTCTGCCTGTGTGGTGAATGGGAGTGACTTTCCCCTGTTTGTAGAATACCTTGGAATGTGGTGAGTGCTGAGTGCTGTGTGCTGGAGATTCTGAGGTTGTCAGTTGGTGAGACACCAGGCATGTAGTGAGGGGGCGTGTGGATGTGTCTCACATGTAACTTACCTACCTGTATTCCTACTAAGCTCTAACCTATATGTATGTTTCCTGAACTTAAGTAAAGAGCTTACCTTCACCTGTGACTCCTGGCACATGTTTAATGGAAGGCTCCCTCTTAACATAATCCTTATCTGTTGCTTCTAAAATGAAAACATATTGCTAGACAATATTCATTCATGTTGTATTTATTTTTACATTTGCAAATCCCACTAAACCCGTGGACATCTAGGCGCTATTATTACCCAAATATACACAATAAAAAAAAAAAATCGTGAAACTTCGGCAAAAACAGCAGTTATTTTCAGTTTCAGTTAGCAAAACACAACAACCATATTATTGCAATGCTTCCACAGATAGTGTTTTCAAACCAATGTTTAAAGAAGACCTTTGCAAACAGTATTTCTACCAATTACATCTGGGAAGAGATGCGTTCAAGTTCCTAAATTGCAGACTGGTCTCAAATCCTGGCCAAATCATTTTATCACACTATGGGCCTCATTACACGGAAGGCGGTAATGGTTAACGGCCACCGCTAATGGTAACGGTGACCGTTAACCATTACCGCCTTACTACGAGGTCCCTTAGCGGGTTGGTGCTTTAACGCCTGCTTTTTGCAGGCGTTAAAAACCAACCCGCTAAGGGACCTCGGAGCTAATTACGGCACCGCAAAATTGCGGTGCCGTAATTAGCACCTTCCCCATTCCCATAGAGCCCTATGGGGCAGAAATGGGAATGGGGAAGGGCAATGGCGGAAGGGGGATTTACCGCCCCACCAACCTTGGAATGGGGCGGTAAATCCCCTTTCCGCCAAGGCGGTGCCGGTAATTTACCGGCATGGTCCAGGGTGCTAATAGCACCCTGGATCACCGCCTTCCGTGTAATGAGGCCCTATGTCTTATCTGCCAAAATAGAAGTCTGTACAAGCTATTCAGCTGTCTACTACTTCAAATAAAATGCCTCACGCCTGATATTGCCACATAGGTAAATATTAATATTGACAATTCATATACTAGACGTCACAGTATATTTGTCTACTATCTTGTGCACAGCATAATGTGTCTAATTTACCTCCCCATAAAGCCTTTGTGTACTAAAGACCAATTCTTTGACATCACCAATATCAATATTTATGCAAATTAGATGGGCCAACATATCTTTTGCCGCCTAGGTCCCACAAATCCTAGGGCGTCCCTGGCCTCCTTCCACTTCCAGCCAATTGTGCTTGTCTTGTTTCTCACTCCATTTCTAGCCATTTTGCCTACCTTGTTTTTCTCCCTTTCCCATGTAAACTGCCCTCCAGCCTTTTTAGCCTTTGCTAAAGGTGAAAACAATGGTGGCGATAAAAATTACAAATGTAGCAAAATGGCCATGCTGCAAGGTTGTCCACATCTGATCTTTGGGGAATTTATATTAAAACCTCTTTACTTAAACACAAAGTTATAATCTCATGATATAGGCATTCCTACCTATGCTTTCGTTATAGGAAATGTCAGCCTTGTCTGCTGACCTCTGGGGAGTTCTCAGTAGCCAATTATACCGAGCAGGCTCAGCAGCACTCAGACAACATTTGGGTGCAATAAACTGTCCTTTATGTTAGATTTATGTTAGATTTAGGGCCCGGCTGCATTACATTCTCTCCCGAAGCTCAGAAAACGCTGCTACACAGTCTATCTGTCACTTGGGTGACTCTCCAGTGTGGTTATTTACATCCTAGATATTATTTTGCAGAATAAGTCATGGTCGAGTTCCAGCTATAGAAAAGAATGGTCCACACTCCTGCACATCTCAGAGACCTGTTGTCACAGGCTATTCATGAGCCCTTATCTCTTTACTCTGAAACATACAAGAACTTAATCCTCTTCTACTCTCTCCTGCTCAGTCCCTCATCTCTCTCTCTATCATTCTTTTCAGCAGATCTGGACCTCCCTACCCACCTTCTCAAACTTTATTTGATTTATACGCACCTTACAAATACGCAATAAATAAAACTGGTCCCAGAGACTCAAAATTAATCAATTTCACTACGGGACATTTGTCTCAAAATCCAAATATAAACATCCACCAATTTTCAGACGATACTCAGTTGTACATGAGTGTAAATGGCATGCTCGACATTATTTGTCTCTGCGATTACCTAGTCATCATCCAGTCCTGGATGTTGACTACCTACCTCAAACTAAACCCATCCAAGAATGAATTTGTCCTCATCGGTCCCCCCGCTAAATAATGACTTATCCAACAATGGTCAATGATAGGCGCCTATAAGGATTTGATCCAGAACTCTCAGTCTCAGCAAATCCCTTAGGCTTCACCATTGACAACAATCTGTCCTTCCAGAAACGCATAGCCACAAAGGCCCAAATAACCTTGTTCAGAATCTCTACCCTTAGAAAAATCAAACCCAACATCCCACTGCCGTACTTCTGGACTGTAGTGCAGGCCCTTGTGGTCTCGCACATCGATGGGAGCAATGCTCTCCTGAAAGTGCTCCCAGTTGTTCACTTGGCTCTCCTAAAAGCAGTCCACCACACTGAAGCACATCTCATTACAGCAGCATGGAAATGTGACCAAATTACCCCATCCTACGTGAACTGCATTGGCTTCCACACCAAGCCAAGATACTGTTCAAGACTGAATGTATCATCTACAATGCAGCCATGAGTAGCATACCAGCGTACCTGGGGGCTAAGCTCCACATATCTGGTGGCACATGCTCCTCGCACAGCAAATAAACCTACCGGCTTGAATCATTACTCGTCCGCAAAGAGAGAACCCGCAAACAATCCTTCTCTTATGATGCACCCACCCTCTGGAACTCGATCCTGTTGTCAGCTCAGAATGCCACCATAATTCTCCAATTTCACAAATCTCTCAAAACATGGCTCTTTCAACAACACCTGACCAAGGACTAATTACAATGGATGCACATGCAGATGAACAGACCTCACAGTGCTGTGCTACTGTTAGAAGATATCAGTCCAAATGCCAGCTACCCATGCTCTGTACAGTGCTCTGCTGCTCTCGAGCTAGGTCCGCGCTTTAAACAATAAAATAAAAAAATATAAATTATGTTTACATTCTTTGCTGCAGCACTTTAATGATTCAAACTATAAGCCGACTTCAACCTTGGTGTAACTCTAAAAAGAGGTAACACGAGTCAGATCGAAGGGGATTCATTGGGATCAAATATTGTATTGGATCCATCTGCATGCATTGCAACACAAACATTTGGGATATTGAGATAGGGTGGAGTTTCTGCTCCATAACCTATCCACTGTGCTCTTCTCTAGTTTTTTGCCTTCAGTGCTTAAAGCTCAAGTTACTTCAACTCTGTCACTTGAAGCTAATCTTTTTGTTTTTAGCCATCTCAAAAGTCATCCTCCACTTCTCTGCGCAATTCCAGTGCCCAATGTTACCATTTTCCTCTGCCAACCCTACTTGATAAATCTCCATTTCTAATGCCTTGTTCCAGTCTTCCCACTTCAGGAAAGACTGGAGGGTAATTGGCTACAATTCCTATTGCAGGGGGCATTGCAAGAACGTTGCTGGAGGGAAGAATGTTTCATGCAATAGGTTACCCTTTCTCTAACTTTCATTTCTATGTATTCATCTGAGTGCCGGTATGCATGAACAATCCTTTGTGAGGATTCTCTGGTTTCTACAATTCAGAATCTTTCGACTGGTGGCTCTTTTTTTGGACCAGCCAAACTTTACTATAATGCAGTCAAGTTTAGCATAACTGCTTCGTCAAAATTGTCTTCACCACTTCCATTCAGAAGGTGGTCCTATTCAATGAAAAAAACATTGTTTCCTTCATTGATCCGATGCTCTTGATATCTGAGGTTTCAGAACACACTTTTGATTCAAGCGCAAATTTAGCACATTTTGTAGCTGTGGCATTCAGATAAATGTTGGGTGCCAAAATTTATCTGGACCTGTTCATCTGTAATGTCCATCAGGTGAACAAATTCTTCTGAAATTTCTCAATTCAAAACTTCACAATCGTATGGTCAGTTTTTCTTGAGATCGACCTTCCGAGTTCAGTTGTTCAAAAGGTTCCAGCCATTGTTGTGACACAAAGTTACAGTTGACCCTTCAAATGGTTTCTCAAAGTTCTGGTGACCAGTGTAGTCGTCTGCAGAGTCTCTTGTTGCAGGGCAGCAATGAAGCATGCCACCGGGATTAAGCAGAAGATGGAAGATGGAGTAGGAAAATGATAACATTTGAGGTAAACCTGTTGCTCTATATTTGGAACCGGACCCATATACCAGATAAGATGTCTGCAGAAGTATGCTCAGATTTCCAGATAGGAGTTATCTAGCAGTAGAGTGGGTGGATGGCCAGATGATAATGGTGGATATCCCTTAAAATATTGTATCGGTTGCCTGTGAGGCAGTGATATGATTGATCTGAGCCATTGTCTATTGTGAGCCAGACACAGGACCAGGTTAATGAGCCTCCACAAGATTGTGTTGCTGCAGTGTATATGCAAGAGAGGGAAGTTATCATAATTCTGACCATTTACTGAAAATACATATGCAGGACTACTGTTCTGTCTGATTTCGAGAGAGGGAATTTGACTTAATAAGGGGACTGCCCATTTTCCTGAACCCCCCCTTTGCTGAAAGAGTAACATGTATAGGGTGGACCAGATACTTTAGGTTTTGATAAGGCATAGAGAGAATGAAGGGTTTGACATAGATTTGCACTACAGCAATTCAGAATATGCCTTACCAACTCAGATGTTATCCTGCTTCCTCATACTTGATTCTGAAAACTTAAAAAATAGAGCAAATGCCAAAGTTCCCTGGAGCATCATACACATGATCATCTCAAAGGTACTCCAGGAATTTCCAGACCAGTTCTATGCTTTGTGAATAAGGTGTAAGACAGCAGGAGCAAATATGATATTATCACAGTGCTGATCCCAATATAATACTATCTAGGGCATGTGAAGCAGGACATGGTTCTATGTTTATCCGATGGGCTATTGAGGATTTGCTGATAGAGGGCTTCTGTGTTGTGGCTGGCATGATGCAGTCATCCAGTAATATTCCTTTAGTGAGACAGGTTGAGTAAAACATATGGAGGCTGACTCACCACTTTTCACACTCACTCACAAAAGTTTAAATGTGGAATGGTCCTGCAGCACTTACCAATCAGCCTGGTTGTCGTATCGGTCCAGTATACAAAAGAAACCACCACTGTTATTATAATGCAGGCCTACTCTTCCTTTGAATGCCTGGTCTGCAGGCTCTCTATCTCTCCTGCCCTCTCTTTGACTGTGGCCACCATCTAGAGGCCACCTGGCCAGGTTGCCCTCTTACTCTCAGAGTGGGCTGACCTCTTCCCTTCTCTCCTTGCCTCTACCTTTAACTTCTCCTGCTCATGATGCTTCTAATCCCTCCTTTGGGCTCTTCTGCAACATCTGTGACACACTCTCTTTCCATTCTAACCTCTGCTCCGACACACTCTGCCAGTCACCCCCCAGATGTTCACATCTCCTCAGACATCCCCCTCTCTAACCCTCTCACCACTCCTCTCTCTTGGACTGAACACTTTCTGCTCTCCTCTCATCTGACACTCTCTGTCCCTCAGGCTAAGTCTACCCCAGGACTGCCACCTACCTTCTCAGTCATTCGGTCCATGAAGCGTGTGTCAGTGGATGCCTTTGCCACTACTTTCTCTGCTTCTCCTATTCCTGTGGCTGACTCACACTCTGACACAGCCCTCTCTAACCTTCATCTCTCTATCTCCAACACTCTGGGTGTCCTTGCCCCTGTCATGAGAATCCGTCTGAAGTCTACCTCTAAATGCAACTCTTGGTATGAGTCTGACCTCACTGTCCTAAAATGCAAGTGCAGGATGGCTGAGAGGAAATGGAGGGCTTCAGGTGCATCCTCTGACAAACAGGCCTCCCACCTGCTCCACAATCAATACATAGTCTCTGTCCTGTCCAAGAAGAAGTCCACAACCAAGCCTGCATCTCTGCAGCCTCTAACAACACAGCCAAACTTTTTAAAATCTGCAAGGAACAGGACAATCCTTCTGCAGTTTCCAACTCTCCTGTTCCCTGCCAGGCCGTTTGTATGGCTCTGGCTTCTCACTTCACCACTAAAACTCAGGACACATGTGTCCTCTCTCTACTCTTACTCTCCATTTATCAGCCCCCTCTTGCCACCTCTCCCTCTCCTCCTACTGTCTCCTCTTTCTCTCCGATAACACCTGACAATGTTTCTAGACAAGTCTGATCTATGAAAGTGTCATCCAAACAGGTGCGTCCCTGCTCCTTCAGAACCATCAAGGACCACATTGACAAACTCGCTCCAGTCTTGGCTTATTTGTGCAATCACTCTTTCGTCACTGGATCCTTTCCCTCTCTCCTCAAGCACTCCCTTGTGCGCCCCGTCCTGAAGCCTTCTGCCGATTCTACCTGTCCGGAAAACTATTGCCCCAATCTCTATCACTCCTTTCATGGGCAAACTCTTGGAAAAGCTGGCCATATCCCAGCTTACACTCCACACTGAATCTGTTGGTTATCTCCATGTCCATCAGTCTCGCTTCAGATCGGCCAGAGGCATGGAAACCGATCTCCTAAACACCCATGAAGATCTGCTCACTAATCTTGACTCTAGCCTTCTTTCTGTCCGCCTCCCCCTTGACATTTCCTCTGCCTTTGACATGGTCAATCACGCCACCCTGATCAAATGACTCTTTGAGAACCTGGGCATCATGGATCATCACCTGGAGTTGTTGACCTCGTTCCTCATGGACCGTCCCTCCCAGGTCCACCTCTCTCTCCACATTTGCTGTTCCCCAGGGCTCTATCCTCTGAAACTGGCTCTTCATTGTCTACTTGGCCCTGTTGGCCTACCTGATCTCTACCTTCTGCTCTAACCTTCAGTGTTATGCTGGTGACACTTAGCTCTCATTTAGGCTTCCCTCAGTCTCCTCTTCTCTCTTGCTCATTCCTGACGGTCTATCCACGATTCAGGATTGGTATGCCTCCCATGATCTCTGCCTTAATGCCAGTAAGAAAGAGATCCTTCTCATTGGGACCCCTGCTCCCACTTTCCCTCTCTCATTCTGGCTGCCCGCCTTGGGCCTTCTTCCTTTGCCTTCCTGTGAGGCTAAAAACCTTGGTATCATCTTTGACTCCACTCTCTCCTTCTCTCCTCACATCACAGACCTTGCCAAGAAGGCCCATTAGCAGTTGCACCTCTTCAGAGGTATTCTTCCTTTTCTCACATTTCCCCAGAAGCTCACTGTCTCCAGAGCCCTGGTTCCCTCTAGGTTGGACTACTGCAACAGCCTCTTTCATAATCTGCCTTTCTCTACTCTCTGCCCTCTGCAACTAATCCAGAACAGGACTGCGAGACCAGTCCTTGGTATGAAGCCCAGGAACCGTATCTCTCCAGCCCTGAAATCTCTTCACTGGCTCCCGTTGAATGTACAGATCAAGTTCAAGACCTTCTGCATCATCCACAAGACCTTCTACATCCAACTTTTCCTTCCAAAATACCTTCCTTCTCGAGCCCTTCGCTCAGCTACCTCAAACTGTCTCAGGGTCAGAGGCTTCTCCAGGCAGAGAGTGGGGGGTAGATCTCTCCCCTCTGAAGATGCCTCCCTCTGGAAGGGCCTACCTGCCCCTCACAAACTTGAGCCAGACCACTTAGTTCCGGAGGTAGCTCAAGACCTTCATTTTCTCCTCTGTTTCTCTCTCTCTCTCTCTTTCTCTCTCTCTCTCTCTCTCTCTTTCTCTCTCTGCACTGCCTCCATGCCTACCGTACACTTAGGGGCTGTGACTGTTACCCACAGTCTCCTGCCATCTTGCACTTACCCAGAGCCGTGCTGCCCTGGCTGCACTTATTCAAAGCAATGCTGCCCTGATTGCACTTCCCTCGTTCCCTCTCCCTGGCACTCCCTCTCAGCCCTTCCTTGTGCACTTTACATCTCTGCACTTGCACGATTTGAATGACGCAAGGCCTAGTAACATTGTTTGTCTTGTCATCCATCTGTCTTCTCTCCCTTGTCTTGTTGCGCCTATAAGCACTTGTGTACAAGTGCATTATACCTATCATATATCATATCATATCATATCATTACCTTTGAGGGAACTATTATTTGAGAGGGACTTTATGGGCAATGTTGTGCACTTTGATAGCCTATAACAACAGACAATCACAAAAAATGAATTATACCTTATGTATTCAGGGTTATCATGGAACACATAACAAGGTAGCCTAAGCGGAGGAGGTGTGCCAAGAGAACAGGAGCAAAATTGCTCTTATCGTAGCAAGAATGCTTCTTTGAATTTTCACCAGAATGTCTTCCCCCAAGGAAGATATTTTAGACCATGCTTCTAAATTTCTTTCTCCGTGATGTACCATTCCAAAACCAATGGGCTCTCGTACAACAAAAATAAAGAATGTTTGGTGCTTTCGAGCAAAGGCACAGCCATGATTGTTTAACAAGGGGGGCCTGAAGCTAATGTAGTGGGGTCCACTGCAGTGACATCCCCATCTTGGCAGCAGGCGAGCGTGTGAACTGTGACCCTCTGTCCCCTTGGAACCATCATGGCGGTGGGTGAATCTCGTGAGCTTCGCTGGCTCCCCTGTCGTACCAGAGCTTTCCTTCCCCTTGTCCCGCTTCCCTGTCCCTCCTCCTGTCCTGATTGGACAATTCCTTTGCATTGTGTAGTAGCGTTGAAATCACTGCACAACTGCTCCCTGTGCCATTTCCCATCTTGGCAACAGGTGAGCGTGTGCACTATGACCCATTGCCTCCCCTTGGAACCATCATGGTGGTGGGTGAATCTTGTGAGCCTTGCGGGCTCCCCTGCCGTACCGGAGCTTTCCTTCCCCTTGTCCTGCCTCCCTGACCATCCTCCTGTCCTGATTGGACAATTCCTTTCCATTGTGTAGTAGTGTTGAAATCGCTGCACAAACACTCCCTGTGCCATTTCCCATCTTGAGAACAGGTGAGCGTGTGCACTGTGACCCCCTGGGCCGCCTTGGAACCATCATGGCGGTGGGTGAATCTTGTGAGCCTGGCGGGCTCCCCTGCCGTACCAGAGCTTTCCTTCCCCTTGTCCCCCCTCCCTGTCCCTCCTCCTGTCCTGATTGGACAATTCCTTTGCATTGTGTAGTAGCGTTGAAATCGCAGCACAAATGCTCCCTGTGCCATTTCCCATCTTGGCAACAGGTGAGCGTGTGCACTATGACCCATTGCCCCCCCTTGGAACCATCATGGTGGTGGGTGAATCCTGTGAGCCTTGCGGGCTCCCCTGCCGTACCGGAGCTTTCCTTCCCCTAGTCCTGCCTCCCTGACCATCCTCCTGTCCTGATTGAACAATTCCTTTGCATTGTGTAGTAGCGTTGAAATCGCTACACAAACGCTCCTTGTGCCATTTCCCATCTTGGTAACAGGTGCACGTGTGCACTGTGACCCCCTGGCCCACCTGGGAACCATCATGGCGGTGGGTGAATCTCGTGGGCCTCTCAGGCTCCCCTGCCATACCAGAGCTTTCCTTCCCCTTTTCCCACCTCCCTGCCCCTCCTCCTGTCCTGATTGGAAAATTCCTTTGCATTAGTAGAAACCATTCAGCCCCCTTGTGCCCATTTCCATTGCTTCCCCAGCCTTATCCACTTCCTTATCGCGATCACTCCCACCTCCCAGCCCGCCCACATACCTTGATAGGCCAGATCACCAGTCATAATTGACCTTCCCAGGGCAGGCCTCTGCCAGGAAGCACCTGCGGCTAAGAGCCCCACGGCAAAGGGCGGCTCCAACAGAGGTGGCTCCAGAGAGTGTCTGCAGGTGTCCACAGGGGAAGCCAGTGACCAGCCGTCAACCAGCAGCAACCAAAAAAGTAAGTGTGGCATGGGTGGGGCGTAGAGCAATTACTCTACTTCAGAAAACCCTGCCACTCAAAATTAAGTTGCCTCAGAACTGCAAATGTTAGCAATGCCGCAGTTAGTTGGAATTGTGAACACTAGCCTGCCCAGACCCAGACATGTTTGTGAATGTAAAATGGTCCAACTTTCAGACAGAATTGCTAACATTAGCCTAAATGGTAGCATGTACCACACTTAGGTAGAATTATAAATATATGCATGTGCCAAACTTAGAACTGTAAACTGTCAACATGGCCCGCACTTAGAGGCAACTGTGGATGGTGTCATGTCCCACATTTAGATCGAATTGTAAATATTAGCATGTGCCACTCTTAGATGGAATTGTGAATGGTAAAATGTGCCACACTTCGATTCCAGTCCTATATAGGACTGTGATTGTTAGCAATGCCACACTTAGTTCGATTTTAAACAGTAGTCTGCATCACTTGAATATTAGCAATGGCGCACTTACTTAGAGTTGCAAACATTAGTCTGCCCAGACCCATACTAGATTGTGAATGTTAGCAAAACCACACGTAGTTAGATTTGTAAACATTATCCTGCATCTCTTCTAGATAGGATTGTGAATGCTAGCAATGCCGTACTATTAGATTGTGAACATTAGCCTGCGCCAGACCCAGACAGGACTTGGTTAGAATTGTGAACATTAGCCTGGCCAGGCCCATACTAGATTGTGAATGTTAGCATTGCCACACCTAGTTAGATCTGTAAACCATATCCTGCGTCCCTTCTAGATTAGGATTGTGAATGTTAGCAATACCGCATTTAGTAGATTGCGCACATTGGCCTGCGCCTGACCCAGACGGGATTCTGAATGTTAGCAATGCCACTTCCACACTTAGCTAGAATTGTGAACATTAGCCTACACCAGACCCTGACAGGATTGTGAACGAGCCGCTTTTCGATAGAAATGCAAATGTTGGCTTGTCTCACACTTGGGTGGAGCTGTGAACATTAGCCTGAATCACATCTGGATAGAAATGTAAATGCTAACATGCCCCACACGTGTATCACTGTGTACCATGCTTTCCTGTTCCCCATACTGATGCTATATATCCGTATCCCCCCGTCACTATAAACCCAGCCCCCTGTCTCTATGCGTCTGTGTGCTGCTCTGTTCCTTGCCATCCAGTTCACGTGCCTGGTCTCGGGCGCTTTAAAGATAACCATCATATCACATCACTAAGCTTACTCTCTACTATACACCATCATTCAACTAGAACACAGCTATACCCCTGATTAATACGGCCTTGCTGTTCACATACGAACATGACCCCATGAACACCTCATCACCCTATAAAACGCAGCTTGCCGAGCACATTCCGGCCTAGTTGCTCACATATGCGTCCTTCAGGCCTAACGCAGCCAGAGCCCAGCATGGATGTCCACCCACCAAACTGCAGACATCCAACTGATATCTTCAGCACTACACCTAACGCTAGGATGCAGCTACCATCCGGAAATCACATCAGCAATTAAATCAGCTGCACACATATCTGGTGAACCCACGCACCCTACGACACTATCTCCCGCTACTGACCGGAACTACAGTTCCCGAGGGCGTTCAACCTATCAGCGCTTTCAGGTCATACCGATGATATATAGAGCGCTATATAAATGCCAAGTAACATAACATAACATAACATCTGTAAATAACCACAGAGCGCATTTTGGTTGTGCCTTGCCCACTCAGGCCCTACCCTGTCTACGCCCCTTCTTACGATTGGCACCAGAGGAACATTTGGTATATACAAGCAGGTACCACATAACAAGGATGGGTTCAGTGCTTTTTTGAGTTCCTGTTTGGCTACTCTGTGCTTGGTCACTTACTCATAACATTGGAAGATTAGAACGTTAACCCCAATATCCCCACAAGTGATGCAGTGGATTACGTGCTTGACTTCTGTAAAAGGATGGCCCAGCTCTTGACCAATGCAACATCAAACCATTCAGGGGCTGGTCTGGTGATGAAACCATGGCCATGACTTGTACCAGGTGACCCAAAGGGTCTTGTGAATGAAGACACAGTGTCCAGGGCATTGGAAATTAAACGGACATGATCCTATATAAAAGATCAGTGAGTAAACCATTTCACTTCTGGGACTTACATGCATTTCTATGGAAAGCATGGCATGTTTATATATGTCACAGGGAAATCGTACGATTGCATTTTTTACTTGATACAGGATGTCCAGGGCATCCTAATAGGGTTTTTCACATCAACGGTATGAAATAAGTTTAGAATTAAGAACTGGCTGAACGTATGGTCATATCTTACACGTGGAAGAGAAAGGCATTGAGTAGAGCGTGCTTCAAGAAACACTCAAAGATAGCTCAGCAGAGGTAAGTAACTTCTCCATTCCTGCTAACTGGGCATTTTTTCCCGAGTTTTCCTACCATTCTTCCATCTATTGCCCTCAATCTGGGCTTATTGACCAGGTGAAATAAGAAGTCAAACACTACTGCAATGTCATATGTTGCTATTTGACAGATGTGATATGCTCTTTCTAAATATAGCACCATGAAACCTCACCTGACACAATAGTACACCCTTGTTTATTTTCTCTACCGTGATACATCTTAACAGTGCATGACGTGTGATGTTGTGCTCAGTGTCGACAAAAATCACATGTACACCTCAGGTCATTTGACCAATCTTTAAATGATTCCTCCTCTCCCTATTACTTGTAATGCACCATTCCTAAAATAGGATACTGTGGCTATTCTACCCATCTGTCATGGCGATGCAATCATATATATGTGTGTGTGTGTGTACATATATATATATATATATATATATATATATAGTACAATACAATGTTGCAGGTAACTGAACTCTGCAAGTCAAGTGATACCCATCTGACTAGAAAACACGTAGAATGTGTAGGTTTCGAATGAAAATTGCCAACAATGTTTATTTTTTGTAATTTAATTTCAAATAATCTATCCGTTTTAAGTAAATAATATAGGTCAAATATGCATTGACAAGAGCGACTCTTATCCCGGTAACATTTCATAATGAGATCCCTTCCCAATACCAAGCATTGCAAACAAGTAAACATCAAAAATTCTTAAACAAATTATTAGAAATAATAGTTTTGCACAAGCATGCCATGTACATACTTCTTACTTCTAAAAGGACAGACATAGAAACATCTACTCCACGGCATTAACATGCCGGAAAACTTGTAATAAATACAGCCAGGTGGGCAGTGAATGTCCCACTCCTTCCTGATCTGGGGTATAGTGCCACAGTTCTCCAATAAGAGATGTGAATCCCTTCTCACAGTTAACAATTGATATGGTTCCCACCTCACTCTAGGTAAGGGATATGGTGCCCTTCACACCACAAGCATGTGTCTCCTTTGAGGAGACCAAGGGCCTCATTACGAGTTTGGAGGTAGCCATGTCGCTATTTGCGGCATGGCTGCTTCCAAACTCGGGTCCCGGTTCCTTGAATGAGGAATTACCGGGCCATTCCAACCTAGGAGGACACGGTAATTCCTCATTCAACTGAACCATCCCCATTCCCATTTCAGCCCCCATAGGGCTCAATGGGAATGGGGAGGGAGCTAACAGCGGGCCCGTTATTAACGGGCCCGTTCGCACCCTGGTCCCCTTGCGGGACCCGCAAAGGACGTCTGGTCTGACCAGACATCCAGAGCGGGTCCCGCAAGGGAACCACGTAATAGGGCAGAATGGGTTTAACGGCACCGGCACCATTACCGGCGCCGTTAAACCCGTTCCGCCTGGGTCGTAATGAGGCCCCAAGTGGGTTCAGCTGCCAAGGTCCCACATCAGTACTTTGAGCAACTGTTGGGTTCACCTCCCAGGTAACCAATTATCTCAATGTCTCAACAGCTCATACATCCAGTTTTAGGCACCTTCCTCTAGCCTCTGGTATTTCATTCTCACTTTTGCTTCCTCCGGGTGGGACTGACTCTTCTGTGACTGCTTCTCTTGCTGCTATATGGCATGCTATTCTCTGGCATGAGCCTGTCTCTCCCCACCCTGAAATGCATTGGAATGCAGCGCTCCACAAGTCTCTCTCAACTGACTTTATCAGGGATTATCCTTAATCTCTCTTTGACTCAGTCCCTCGGCTTAGTTAATGATCTGAATCTTCACTTTGCAGAGTTAGGATTGGTTGATTAACTCCTGCTTCTTGGATGCCCTTCCTCTTGGAAGTCCATGTTTCTCCAACTTTTTAAAATGATGCAGGGACCCTGGTAAAGTCAGGCGGGAGCCCCTCCTTTGTGTCTTTTCTGTGCTGCTCTGCATTTATAAGCCTCTGCTCACTGTGGATGCCGCTAGTGGTTTCTCCTTTGTATAAACACTCCACTACCCTCAACACCAACCTCCCCGACTCCCGCCCATCCAACGTCGATATAGATCTCACTCCTCCCAAATCAGACCTGAATGCTGCCACACTAGAGATGAAAACATCAACCCTTCCAAACTCCACATCTAGCCCCTCTCACCCATCCACTCCCACCCACCCCCTACCAATTTCCCTCAGCTCCCTCGTCCCACATCCTACTCACATCCTCCCCCTCGCCCCATCAACTCACACTGCCCATCATTAAGGGTAGCATGGGCTGCCCTGGCCAACACATCAATCTCAATAGTCTCCCCCTCCACAGCTCTCACCCACACCCCCGGCCGCGCAAACAAAACAAAAGGACTATGGTCTCAGCTTCCTCAGAAGCACCTAGCCCCTCTCTTCTCCCCTGCTCTGTCCTAGATACCTATTCATGCCCCCTTTCACTCCTCCCAAATCTCCCCACCCGACCCCAACCATGTCCTAGCTCTACTCCTCTCCCCCAAAACCCCAAACCCAATTTGCCCACCTAACCCTCCCAACCCCTGCTCTGAACATCCCATCCTTTACCCTGCTTCCTCCCCACTCCCCGCACCCCTGTGTCAGACAACAACACACCCGCGGCTCTAGCCCAGTCAGGCCTTACAGCTCACCATTCCTCTACAACAACACACACATCAACCCCTTC
The DNA here is from genome assembly GCF_040938575.1 of Ambystoma mexicanum. NCBI lineage: Eukaryota > Metazoa > Chordata > Amphibia > Caudata > Ambystomatidae > Ambystoma > Ambystoma mexicanum. Next base: position 653,285,129 of record NC_090933.1, on the reverse strand, counting down.
TTTAACCAGTAATACACTCATCCCCCGAAAGCGAACATGCTCTCTTGCATACTCATCAATGCCAGGTCGGTCTCTTAAAACAAATGTAACATCTCTGACTTTATCTCAGATGGAACTACAAACCTTATATACACCCTCCCCCTAATCAGGATAGGTCACTCCACAAACCTCTTCTCCCTGCTGACCTCACTTGCCACCCCCTCACAGCTCCCCAGTCTGGCATTGCCAACCAGTCCCTCACACACCCCTCTCTGAAATAAAGTCACCATTAAACCAGATCTAGCCAATTCCCTCCTCAACTCACTCCCAGCACTCTCACTTCAGAAAAGCCCTCTCCACATCGTACTCTTTGATCACTGGCTCTCCAGTGCCCTCAGCCCCAGAACTCCAACAAAACGTAACTCTGAGAGACTGGACCCCAGCCCCATATGTTACACAACCTACCTCAATTCAATCAAACTCTCAAGAACCGGACTGGAGCGGACTTGGATAACCAGCCCCACTCCTAAAAAAAATCCTCTCTGGCAAGACTAGCAAGACTAAGAAGGGCCTACCGGTCAGAAATCAGGAAAGCCCAAAAAAACTTCTACGGGAAGCGAATCATGAACTCCTGCAACCCAAGCAAGGAACTGCACAGAATAATCTCAGAATTCAAGAGGCCAGGTTGTGCAACCCCTCCCCTCTAACTCTCAATCTCTTTGCAATTCCCTGGTGAAACACTTTCATGACATAGCTATCGATAGACACTGTGCCATCCTTTCTAAAATAGCAATGATGTCCCCTATCATTCCCTGCACTCCACCGAATCCCAGACGCACCACTGTGTGTATGCCAATCTTCTCCTCTTTCTCACCCTTCTCACACCATGAAATCCTCAAGCTACTAGCACAAATGTGTCCTTCAGGCTCTCCGCTACATCCCTGACCCCCTGCGCCCCCTCAAGAACATCCTAACATCAATTTGTGCAGGCAGCATTGCACAGGCAATGCTTAACCAGTCCCTCTCTTCAGGAATCTTCCCAAAAGCCTTCAAACCACCTATATCAAACCTCTCCTCAAAAAACCTTTGCTGGAACCCACTCATTTCCCAAAACATCTGGCCCATTTCCACCACCCGCTCCATTGCCAAACTCTGGGACCAGACAGCATATAAACAGCTCTGACTCTTCATAGAAGCCCACTGCCGTCTTGACCCAGCACAAACAGGCTTTAGACCCCTCTGAGGAACTGAAACCTCCCTTGTGTCAGTTTGGCATGACTTAAAAAGAACAGCGGATGCGTAATGATGTGCAACACTCATCCTTCTCAACCTATCTGCTGCTTTTGATACTATTGACAACTCCACACTCGTAGACAGGTTGCACTGCTTAGGAATCAAGGATTGAGGTCTAGCATGGATCCCCTCCTTTGTCTTGAATCACTTGTGAAAGCACGCTTCTGAACGCTCACACCAGATAGAATACAAACCACCAGGGAAGAAAGGGCCAAGTCGATCTTGTAAGGATAACAAGTTTAATCTCCTATGCCTGTGAGAACAACAGCAAAGAACTCTGCTGCTAAGAACGTTCTGCCAAAAAGTAGTACAAGCAGAATCTTATAGAGCAAAAAATCATCATAAATGACGCAATACATATAGTAAAAACTGGCACGGCTGATTGAATGGACCCTATACAGGTACCACCTTTTTCAATAAGGGATTGCAGTTTATTGGTCCCAGATCAGTCTGTCCATCTTCCATCATGTGTGTTAGGGAGAATTCTCAGAAATTGGCTAATTCCCTTCTACTGTAGAAACCCCCAGCACCTTTGCTGGACTTTAGGACTTTTTATTTTGAACCTTGAGAGAGTGAGACATTTTTCCCACTCTCGTGTATTTTTCCTTAATCTGAACACTGTGTTTCATTTGGTTTTCATAGGCTTCATCTTTTTACATTGTGTCACACAGCACCTTCAGTGCAGTGGCACAGGGATGTTTCTTAGATTTCCCAAAGGTTTAAATACCTTCTCTTGGTTAAACTACTGTTTCCAAGAGCAGTCAAGTGAAATTGACTTTACTTACATCTGTAGCTTTCTAGACCCAGCACACACTATCTTTCAATAGGGTGCTGGAGGGGTTATTTAGTATCCCATTTTGTCTAGTTTCTCATGTTACATGTTTATGTTACCCTTTCTACAATTAATGGCTGGTGGCAGTCGTTTACTTTTTACTACAAGTGTGTGTTTCAACGGCAGGCTGCAATTGCAGCTGCAGTAAATCACCCATGAGTGCCTATTTTGTCAAAATGGCCCCGGTCTTCTTTTTTTGCCATTTCTTGTTGGAAATGCACTTGATGAGATTTACTCTGCATGCCAAAGCAGGTTTTGGTCCCTTTGTTCGATTTGTCTTTGGTGGGCTTTACTGCTGAAGCCTGCCTCTGGCAGGGCAGGAAGTGAGGAAGGTGCCCGAAACTCCATGTGAGTAATCCCCTTGGTTACAGGAATGCACCAGAAGGTGATTGGCCATCTGGCTGTCCTTAGAGGACAGCTACCCTGCTGTGTGAGTGACAGCTATGCTGCGATTGAATGGGAGAAACCTGCATAAAAGGCAAGGTCTTTTGCTTGGAAGGCAGAGTCGACCACTGGACGAAGGAATCCAAAGAAGAACTTGAAAGAGACGCCTGCTGCAACTCCTGGACCATTGGTTTGGCTGGTGAAGCCCTGTTGCAGTGCTGCGACTCGGAATTCACTTCGACTAGAGAAGCCCTGCAAAGGACAACCTCTTCCCTTGGGTTGGTGGGACCAATCGACTCCAAAGCGAACTCGTCTGGACATTCTCTCAAAGCTGCTGGTACTTCCATTGCTGCTGCAGGAACCGATTGCCAGGGAGAGGAACACCAGGATTGAGTGCATCATTTTTAAGGTGGACCCGAGCTCTTGGAGGATCCTCCAGGCTCCCATGAAGCAGGACTGACCAAGCCTGAGCCACCTCAACAGAGCGCTTGACCCCAGATACAAGGAAAGTCCATAAGGTATTCGAGAACCGCGGTGGTGCTATTCGCGAAAAACTGAAACCGCGAAGTGCCGCTGATCTGAACTTTGCCCACTGCTGCCACCATCCATCAAACCATAGTGTAGGAGTCCCCAGAAGTCCTCCTTCTTGTCCCCATGACTGAGTACCAGGAACAACAGGATCTGCCATTCTACAACTGGAACAGGAGCCAGCTGGAACCAATTTCTTCACACCTAAGGTTTTGTAAATCAATGTATACTTGCCTCTTGTTGTGTAGCCTTGCATACTCTCAGTTGAGACTTGGCTTGGTTGCTTTTGCAGAGTTGCTTGCAGCTTTGCCCCTCACAAGCCTCTCAGCTTGTAGTCCTCCTTCTTGTCCCCATGACTGAGTACCAGGAACAACAGGATCTGCCATTCTACAACTGGAACAGGAGCCAGCTGGAACCAATTTCTTCACACCTAAGGTATTGTAAATCAAAGTATACTTACCTCTTGTTGTGTAGCCTTGCATACTCTCAGTTGAGACTTGGCTTGGTTGCTTTTGCAGAGTTGCTTGCAGCTTTGCCCCTCACAAGCCTCTCAGCTTGTGGCCCTACAGTGATTTCATTTTCAACAAAGACTTCTAAAACTTTGTGTAAGACTTTTTCTATCTGCAAGAAGTGCTTCAGTTCACCTAGACTTTTGCTCAACTAACATTGGATGTCCTGACTCCCTGAAAGATGCTTCATACCTCTGACTTTGTGCCTTAACTATCCCTCAACAAACGTCACACATTAGATAGTTTGTGTAGCTGGGAAAGGGTTAATTTGCTTTGCATTGGCGGGTTCAAAAAGTACTTACCTGCTTAAGAATATTTGTTAACAATTGTTTATTCCTTCATCTTCCTGTTTTGACACTAACCTCAGTATTGCTCTAAATGTGCCAGTGATATATCAATGTGCACAGTGTCCTCCTTATTTAAGTCACCTGCGGGTGTAGGGATTGTCTGTGTGCCATCCCAAATGGATATCTAATGATTTTAAGAAACTGAGACTGTGTATTGTGAAGTATATCTTTGTGTTACATATATTTGCTCCCTTCTAAAGAAGGCTTATTCAACTGACTGTAAATAAATTAATACTTGTTTAATCAAGAAACCTTGTGTGTAAGTGTTTATTTGAATAACTGGCACCGGAAACTCTGTGTTACAACCCTACAGCTCACATTGACCCCTCTCGAGATACGCCTGGCTGCTCAGTCACTCTACCAACTTGTATAGTACATGCTTATACCAAAGGTTGGGTTTTAATGCCAAGAGGACAAGGCTGGTGCAATCTCCCACAGGGTACTGCATACAATCCTGCCTAACAATGTGGGTACTGTGGGGCTCTTCTTCTTTTCACGTCAAAGGTCATAAAACAAATTAATTATGCTCCTACTATGCAGCTTGTTATATCACTCATGCTGTGCACTTGGCAGGCCTTAAGACGGACACAAAGGAAGTTCCGGGGCACTCTAACCTTCAAACACACATTCACTCACATCCGGCTCCAAGGTCTCCACCCTTGCTTTGAACTATAATGTATCCCCCCCAGCACCTCGCAATACAAATCAGTTGACTATCTTTTCAATGATATGTCCTGTCTATCTACTTTGAACACTTCAGGACTTGTTACTTTCGGATTTGTGGTGAATGGGCACCTGGTACCATGGAATTCGGGGTTCTTGGGGTTTAGTCAGTTATATGGGATATAACTTGTGGTCGCCCGGTAGTGGACTGGGTCATGCTTTGGGCATTGTGAGATAACATGCACACCAGGCGCCGGTCTCTGATCATGGACTTGTAGGGCACATTCCTTGTGGGTGAAAAACACATCTTTGCAACACTTTTGGGAACAATGAATAGAGATTGTGGCAGGCGAGGTTGTGAACTGTCCTCATGTGAGCTCAGGCATGAATGAAGACTTCTGTGGCCTTTTGGATTTAGGCCCAGTGCATGTAATGTCACATTTACCGCACAGGCCTTCCCTTCTACCTGGAATTTTTAATATCTACGCAGAATAGTGATGCCGCTCTCGCCTGGGGCCAGAGCATGTAATTACACTATAATTGGTTATGTTAACATGGGGTCCTGCTAGATGGGAAGGCATCCCTCTCACTGTCCCCCCAATCCCCTGGCTCATCATAGTGCTTCAAATCTATCCCGCCTTACCTTAAAGCACCTGTGGGGGGGGTAGGGCTGACCCCTTCCCAACATTCCCCCCTTTTGTTACTTCTAAAGTAACACATTCTGAACTACTTCTGCGCTCCCGCCCCCCCAGTCTCTGCAACCACATATAGCTGAGTTCTCTTTATCATCACGCAAGCCCTATACACTGATCGCAAACTCTCCCCATATGCACTTACTCTTCAGGTGAACAAGTCATATAAATGCATCCTCCCTCCCACGCCAGGTCCACCCAAACCTTTGTCTAATTCTCTGGATCAGGGGGTGGGGAAAGGATAGTGTGGTATAGAGGATCAACTTTATCTCCATACTGGATGGAGAACATTTCATACTTCCGGCCACCCTGTAGGACATCAGTTTGTACTTCAAAGTTTTTTGTTTTACAAGGTGCTTTTGAACACCCAATTGATAACATCATTCTTGCGCTATCAGGTGTCATGGTAGCTCAGCAATGAAGAATCAGCTGACACGTCCAGAAAATAACCAGGATGAACACTATGATGTGCATTACCATCTTCACGATCGCTCCTGCCACAGCGGGGCCCAGTTAAATGTTGTAGTCAGCCAATCACTGTCCTGAATTTCTCCCTCCGCCTTCATGCGAACACCCAGACCATGGCTGGCTGAACTGATGTGGAAAAGTGATGCATTCTCTGCGTCCTCTGGAGGTACAAATGTGCAACAGGAATCGCCAAATGGTTTGCAACATTGTTAACATGTCCACCACATAGCGATTTTGTATTGTCATCAGTCTTAATGCCCGCAACTTGGCCTTGATCACGTTAAACGCATACTCTGTATTGTTCGCAAGCTGGACCAGTTCCCACCTCACTATTTGTAGCCACATGTCTTTGGCTGCAGCCTGTACTCCCGGCAACAGTAAAGAAGCAAAAAATGATTCTGCTGATTTGAAAGGCTTGTATTCTTCTGGTATTTTAGCAAGCAATGTGGAAGAGTCTTTAGAAATGTAATTCGATCTTTTCATCCACCGCGGTTGCTGAAACTGTACTTTCCCTAGCCGGATGTGGGGCTCTTGCCTGGGCACCAAATTCTATACTACATTTTCCACTTTGTGAACCTCGATGGCCCCTCTGCAGGCAGTACTCCTCCTTCAGGTGTTCTTCTCCAATTACTAATAGCGCCGAAGGCAATGTAGCCAGCAAACAACAGCCCCTCCATGATGCTGGGTGGTAAGCTTGTCGGCCACAGATCCAGTAGTAATCCATCAGCACCACTGTTCCTTTCTTCATGTGTGTGATCAAGAGCGTTTTATTACAATGTTCATTTGTGCCGACAAAGACTGTACCTTTGCTGCGGAAACAGAGTTTATATTCTTCTTCCTTGTGTACTTGCACCGCCTTTTCCATCGTTGCAATTCACGTCAGCTTTGTGATATGCTCTGTCCAGATTTGCACACAGAAGTTGACCACTCATGCTATCCTTTCCTGCTATATGTTACCAGTCCTTCTGCCAAGTGAGGTAGCGTGCTATCCTGCCAGTTATTATTGACATACTTATGCCCCTTCACCATCAGATAAGATAATTCTACACACTTGGTGTTCCTCAGGTCTTCAGTGCATTTGACAAAATATGGGCCTACTATTTGAAGTTGCACGCTGTGTGCCTGGAACATTCCTTTTATTATGCATATGACAATATGAACCAGGCATTAGGCCAATATAATTGGGACTGCTTTTGTTACCAACACCTTGGGAGCCCTTGATGCTTGTGGAATGTGTGAACACATATAACAGCTTCCATTCACAGCATTTCTCCCCACACCACTCATATCAGTGTACCATGAGTTAGTGAATTCGGGGTGATGAATATCCTCAATTACATCAACACCCAGTCCTTGAAAAGTATCATAACTTTGTCGTGCCTCTCTTTTCATTCTTCTATACACATTCTCAAGGATGGCCGCTTTAGCAGTACTGTCAGAAACAACATCATACCCTTTCATAGTGGTAGATAATCCCCTATTAATTTGAAACAACCTGATCTATTCTCTGCCTCCTTCACAGACGTAACCTGCATATTAGAGTAATTAAATCAATTTCCATGATTATTATTCATGTTCACATTAGTACTGATATATGTACATCCACTTGCATTATTAACATGTATATGTATTGTGCCATTTGGATAATATAAAATCATATTTCCACCATTATCCCCCTTTATAGGACCTCCCACTATAATACCCTCCCCCGAATACACTCCCAGTAGTACTAGCAATATCACACACAATCCTCCAGAAATTACTGATCCACAATAATAGATATATGTCCACAATCTCTCATTTGTGTCTCTACTTCTCGGGTCCCTACTTAACAAGCTATGTACATTAGTTGCATCCATCTTCTTCTTTACTGAAATAGAAGCACAGATACGCAAGACAATAAAAAAGGGAAAAATGTACCAGACATATTCTATGCAAAAGGGAAAAAGAAACAATAGGGGGCAAGAGAGAACGAGAGAGCGAGAGAGAGAGAGAGAGAGAGAGAGAGCGAGGGAGAGAGAGAGAGAGAGAAAAGCACTCCCAGAAAAAGAAAAATGCGGAACTAACAGCTGAGCTTTGGCCTTCCACTCAGACGTGCCACCACACCCGTATCACCCCTGGACACCTGGACAGGCCAGTGAGATAATAGGGCTACAAGCATTGTTACCCCTTGTTTTAAAATAACTGATGCACCACTGTGCTCTCTGTAGGTGCCCTACGAAAGTCAGAGAGGTGGACCCAGTAGCGTTATTCCTTTACTTTAACTGCGAGGGGAGTACAAAACACGACCTCGTACAGGCCTTTTAACCAAGGGCTGTTCCATCTGCGTACAAGATTGCAAACCTAGATATAGTCCCCAGGCAGCAGTGGTCGAGTGGTTATATGCTCAGGGTCTGTCACTCTAGTATGTTCAGCATCTGGCATCTCTGTTGTCACAATCCTGGGCGGTGCAAGATTTCGGGAGACACATTTAATGGCCTGAGTCAAATAGTCTTTGAATTTCTCTCCTAAAACCACTGCAGTCCTATGTGCGTCAGAAGCCCTTCTTACAGGGAATGGGGGAATATGCATACGCTGGCCATTGACCACCTTGTGTGGTGACAGATGGTGATCTTTACTTGGCTGCGTGATACAAGGACCAATAAGGCCCACGCCCAAGTGGACAAACCCAGCAGATTGCTGGCTTGGCTGTGCAAAAAAAAGCATCCAAGAAACCCGACCACATCCCTGAGAGGCCCAGATGGGACCCAACATGAGATCAATGACTCTTTTAAACTATTCTATGCCCGGCTGTACGCTCATGACGCACGGGTGTTTCCAGGAGAGAGATCAGGCACCCTGGAAGAAATAGGACTTCCTAAACTATCACTTGCTTACAAAGACGCCCTCGATGCTGATATTACCAAAGACGACATAACCGAAGCAATCAAGTCTCTGGCTACATGCAAGTCCCCAGGAAGCGATGGGCTCCCTACTGAATTTTATAAGACTTACGAGCCCGAGTTAACTCCGCTCTTGCATGGGGTCTTCCAAGAGGCCTACGAACTGGGAATCCTGCCTGAGAGCATGCGGGAAACGTTGGTGATCCCAATGCTCAAACCTATCAAACCGGCTGAAGAATGCGATTCCTACCGCCCACTTGCAATGCTCAACTATGACGTCAAGATTTTGACAACGGTCCTAGCCAAACGGCTCGCCAAGGTGATAGCAGAGTTGGTGCATCCTGTTCAAAATGGCTTTGTACCGGGCCGTCACACCACTGCCAATCTGTGCAGGCTCCAACACGTTTTGGCTCAAACCAATCTGGACAATGGCTCATACGCTTTACTCTCACTGGATGCCATCAAGGCATTTGATTCCATCTACTGGGAGTGGCTATTAGCAGTGCTCAGGGAATTTGGCTTTGGAGAAAAATTCATCAGATGGGTCAAGGTCTTGTTTACTAAACCTAAGGCAAGAGTGAAATCCGGACGGCTTAACTCTGCAGCATGGGACATACAAAGGAGCACTCGGCAGGGTTGCCCACTCTCCCCCATGCTTTACATTCTTGGGCTGGAGCCCATTGCCATCTATTTCAGGAAGCAATTCTTTGATGCTGGCATTCGACTAGACGGAACCGACCACATAATATCTTTATAAGCGGACGATGTCCTCCTCTACATTAGAGACCCCCACCTGAATGTCCCGACCAGGATGGACGTCCTCAACAATTTTGCTCAAGTATCAGGCATACAATTTAGCAGAATTAACTCCTTCCTCTTCCCCCTAGGTGGCCTCAGGAATGTACACTTGGATGACCTACCATCACTGAATGTGACCTGGCACCCCACCACATTTCGCTACTTAGGAGTCAATGTTTATCACACGCCGGAACTCATACATGAGAACAACACAGCGGCGGCATTGCCTCCTCTACGCAAGTCAATAGGGTTTTGGTCACGACTTCCCCTTTCCATGATGGGAAGGGCCTCCATCATCAAAATGATTGTGCTCTCCAGATTTCTCTATGGGTTTCAAAATGTGTTTTACTATATCAAGGCTTCCTTTTTCCGACTACTGGAGAAGCTGCTTAAGGATTTCTTATGGGGGGAAGGCAGACATAAACTAGCATTATCCATGTTAGTCCTCCCATACTGCTGGGGCGGCATCCAGCACTCCGAACTCGAGAGGTACTATTTGGCAGCCCAGTGTAGCTTCGTAGCAAGGTGGTTGGCCGACAAAGTTACCCCTGAAACGGAACTGCTGCAACACTCAACTACCCCAATCCGACTGAACAAACTCATTTGGACTCACCGGCATCTTATAAGTAAGACCCCCTTTTGGCTACCTTAGGAAGGCAGGTATGGCATAGAGCAAAGTTGCTCCTCCACCTGCAGAACGCATATACCCCAGATATCCCACTCATCTCCAACTTGTGCCAAGACACGGTTGATCTAGCAACCATTAGATATTGGGAATGGCTAGGAGTATATAACTGGGGGTACTTGTATAGCGATGGCTCCTTGCGTGATTTTTTCTCCTTGCAAGTGGAAGATGGTGTCCCCGCTGGCCAATTCATTTGGTATATGAAAATCCGGAAACTAGCGCGTGCCAAGTGGGACGTGTGGCCTGTGGAGCCCGAAGCTAACCCCTTCGTGATACTTCTATATAACAGGGAGCAGCGACTAGTGTCTCAAATATATCGACACCTTGCAGATAAACCTAACCCTTGCAGTCCTGACCTAAGACTCAAATGGGACAATGATATGGCCCAAGTGTTGTCAGATGGAGAATGGGAAAGGGCACTGGCGTTCCCCAAGGAGGTTTCCAGGAACTCCAGATTCAGATTGATTCAGCTCAATGTACTGTACCGCTCGTACCTAACTCCGCATAGAATATCACAGATTTATGAGCAACCCCAACATAACTGCCCTTGGTGCAACAGAGATAATGCTGACCTCATGCATATGTTTTGGGAGTGCACTAAGGCCCGACAACTCTGGGCCACGGTCGAGCAGACCTGCACGAGGGCTGGCATGACTAGATATGACTGGACTCCCAGAGAGTGCCTTTTGGGTACTTATCCCAGATTGGCTAAATTGAAGCATACAGTGAAGCTTATGGATTTGGCCTGCATCCTCACCAAAAGAACTATTGCCATGGCTTGGAAGCGACCTGATGGACCACGTTTCCTTGTATGGTTCAACGAGCTGGAACGCTGGGTGGGGGCAGAGACTTCGGCCTGGGAAGAAGGCATTGCCAATTCCCCTGAGGATGTGAGCTTGGCCCTTGAAGCTTGGAAGGCACTCACGTGGGAACTACTCCACTCTCCCAATGACGACAAACCCCCTTGAACAAATCTCCCCTCGGGTTCGCCAACCTATCCATTGCTGAACTTTATATACACTATCTTCCTCTTCAGGGCCTCCCTCCTTTCTTTCCCACCTAGCTCCTTACCTCCCCGCCTCTACCCTTTCAGAGAAGTACATTGCAGGACAATTGGAGACATTTGTTGTTTTTGTTGAAGGTTTATGTAATTGTGTTTCTTTCCTTTGTTTATTGAAATACCGGCATACTCAGACAATGGCCCTCATTACGACCCTGGCGGATTTTTTCCGCCATCGACGGACTTTCCGGCCATGGCGCAAAGTCCCTTTACGCCATGGCGGATGGCGGACTTACCGCCCCATTCCGAGGTCGGCGGGGCGGTAAGTCCCCATTGACCCATTTACCCTTCCCCATTCCCATTTCGGCCCCATAGGGCTCAATGGGAGTGGGGAAGGAGTTAATTACGCCACCGTAAAATACGGTGGCGTAATTAACACCAAGGTCCCAGAGCGCCATGGATTTTTCCGCCCGCAAAAAGCGGGCGGAAAAATGACCATGGCGCTCCAGAAACTCGTAGTTGGCGGTAAGGGGTCCGCGCAGCTAACGCTGGCGCAGACCCCTTAGCGCCAGGGTCGTAATGAGGCCCAATGTATTTTGTAATGCAGTGGGTGCCTTTTGCCACACTGATGTTGTACTCATCACAAATGCCAATAAAGAAATTTAAAAATAAAATAAATGTGCTTGGCTGCGTGAGTAAACTGCAAAGGACCAGATGCAAACAGTGCACCCAGTTTTTCTTCAACGTGGTATACAATTTGCATAACTTTCTCTTAAGGACGCCATTTATTCTCTCCACAAAGCCATTGGCCTGTGGGTGATAAATCAAACACACCCAATGATTGATGCCAAGTAGTCCTGGAACGTGTTGGAATAACGCATTTAAGAAGTGTGTGCCATTATCTGACCTTACAACTATGCACACATCCCAGCGTGGGAACACCTCCCGCACTGGAAACCTTGCAACACACTTGGAATCCAGGTTCGCACATGGCCCTACTTCCACCCACCTTGAAAAGGGACATGCCACCACAACGAGGTACCTAGATCCATTACAACGCTCACCCATATCAGCGTAGTCTATGTGTAATTCACTGAACAGGCCAGTAGGGCAGGGCAAGTTGCCCCGAAACATTCATAGTGTCATCCCTGTACTAAAACCTTGACATGTGGTGCAATATATAACAATTTACATAATGCTTTCCCAGATGCTTGGCGTGAAACAGCCCTCCTGCAAGTCTGCTGCTATGTGTTGCTTCAATCTGTGAGATGGGTAGTATAATTGTGCAAATGCTGCTGCTAGCAGCTCTGTGGCATTATTATCTTCCCAGAGCTCTCCTGCCTCCATACAAGATATGTCAGAGATTGCTTACACCCTCTCCACAACCACAAATCCTTCTCCATCTCAGGTGCCCTTCCTTGTAGTTCGATAATCTGGGAGATGGGCAATGCTGTGTGAGGCACTTGATGTTCGTTTGCCGGTGGGACATATAAAATGTACTCAGCGGGTATTTCATTTGGCAGATATGCCGTCATTTTGGCTGCCGTGTCATTGGCTGCATTCCCCCTCGATGTTTCATCTGTCCCGTTAATATGGGCAGTGCACTTGACAACTGGAACGACAGATGGCTGTGATAACGCTCGTATCAGCATGTCTAGCAGCACTGCATGCTATACTGGGGATCCATTCTCCCGTCAAAACCCTCTCCTCTTCCAGCCGGACAGACTGGCATGTACCGTTGTTGTAACGTATTCCGATTCAAAATATATTGTGACATGGTACCCTTGTGATGCTCTCAGTGCTTCGATGAGCACCAACATTTCTGACGCTTGTGCAGAATAGTTTGTAGGCAACCTTTTCATGACCACCGTCTTGTATTCCCCTCCCTCAAGACATACCACTGCTGCCCCTGTCCGTCTCTGTCCATCATCCTGATCAATTGTGGACAACCCATCAATGAAAAGTATCTCTCCCTCTGTCAATGCACAGTCCTTTGCTTTGGGAGTATCATCCTGCTCCCCCTCCTATGTGGCACAATCATTTGTCATCAGGTCCTCTGCAGTAGACATGTCTGTTAAAAAGGTGGCAGGATTCACTGTCTTACACTTAACGACATGAATATGGGGTTTAGAAATGATGATCTCATATACCGATGACCTTTGCGTAGTCAGGGTAGATTTTGACCTTTCTAGAATAGCAAACATAGAATGTTCCACATACAACATTACTGAAAATCCCATTACGATCATAGACCCTTTCTTTATGGCAAAGGCATCAGCTGGTAATGCTTGTTTGCACGTGAACTGCCCTTGCATCACTGCGTCCAGAGCGCCACTATAATAGGCCAATGGCTTGTAGCCCATAGTGCTTTTTTGCGTCAACACTGCTGTCGTAAGCTTACCATCAGAATGTGAAAACAAATACAATTGCTGTGTATAATCTGGGTGGCCAGTACAGGTGCCAAACTAATGACTTGTTTTAGGACATCAAACTGTTTGATCATTTCTGCCATACACTGTAACTTGTGGTCCTTTGTTTTTTGTGCTTCCCTAAGGGTCTATAAAAGTGGCCTATTGTAAGCTGCATAATGTAGAATGCAGGCCCTGTAGTAGCTACACAAACACAGAAACCTCTGCATCTCTTTAACTGAGGCGGGTCTGGTGGTGACATGTACTGACACTGCCCTGTCGGGTAGTATTCTCCTCCTATTCACTGAAATGAACTGCCCCAAACAGATTACTTCCTGCTGGCAATATTGTAATTTGGCCTTATTGACCTTTCGCTCCTTGCAGGCCAACAATTGTAGCAGTGCAATGGAGTCCCTCCGGCAATGCTGCTCACTGTCGCTACACACTAGCAGATCGTCCACATACTGAATAATCGTGCTAGGCACCTGAATATTCCCAAGATCGTGTAAGGAACTAATGGTGGCAATAGTAAAGAGAGACAAAAGTTATCACAGTTCAAGGGTGTTTATTAAACTGTATAAGTGGGTGATTAAAATGCCTAAGATACACCTAATTCTAAGATGGGAGCAAGCTATGACCATGAAATAATAACAAGGCAGTCTTAATGGCGTCTTGTCAAAATAAAAGGGCCTTTACTAAGAAAACCTATTTCCAATCCTTACCGCTATGTTACAAAATATTGTGGGATAATGTTCACAAAAAGAAAGAAGTTTTCACAAAATGATAAGTCAGAATGTTATGGGTCTCTCTTCCCCATAATTTTAGCACGGGACAAGGCGGGACTCTTGAGCACAGCACACTCCTCTGTTTCCCCAGTATGAGGCTACAGTTTCTTGTAGCAATATCCAGAACTTTGGTGGCCAAATCTCTTTCCTAAACAGTCTCTTGCCTCCGAGGGCCTGATGTATCAAATTTACAAAACAAAGTCCTGTTTTAGTTTCTTCTGTAAGTTGAGGACTCTTCACCCCTGGATCCCCCTCAACCGGGCTCCAGTCCTCTCACTGTGTTAGCCTCCCTCCGTCGGGTTCACTACAGCCTTTCACTCATAAAAATGTCACTTGTTGTAGTCACAAGTCGTAATGTCTTTTTAAAATAACCTCTCACTGTGGACATCCTTCAGCCGGGTTCACAGTTGTCAACACAATGTTCATGGGTACATTAATCTTCACCCCACTTTGCAGGCATCCCTCAGTCGGGTTCACGTTTGGCAGTTACACAGTTCACTTTAGTTGACCACGATACCGGATTGACTTCCCTTAGCTTTCTCCTGGCATCGCTCCGTCGGGTTCACATTGCCATCTTAGCATCATTCATCGGAATGTCATTCTAGAGCACTTAGGTTTTTTTCTTACCTAAGTCTGGGTCTTCGCCCCCAGTCAGGCTTTCTCTTAAGCCCCCAGTCAGGCTTTCCACACAATTCTTTTATCACAGTGTTCTCAGAAAAGTTACTGTTCACCCTATTTCGCAGGCATCCCTCCTTCGGGTTCAAACTTGCCTCATTTTCACAGTTTACTTTGTTTAGCCTTCTCTTAGCTTCCCTCAGTTGGGTTCACATTTAACACTTTTGACTGTACAAGGGGGTTTGGTTTGACCCTCGTATGACCACATTGACATTGCACGCTGGCCTTCCCTAAGGCCTCCTGGTACCTGTAGTTTTTACAACAACCGAAGAAATTCGACTATGCACAGGATTCAATATAACCTGCTGCATGAACATTTCAGTTTCCCAGGGTAACACATTCTCCTTGTTCAGGAGCAGGGCATCAGTTAGAACCTTTCAAATGAGCATCCACGTGGCGCCGGACCAGTCTAACTTTGATACCAAGTACTTGCACAAAAAGACCTTTGTGTCTTTTAATCTTCTTTAATGTTGCCACTGCAACTTGATCTTAACACAGTCTGGTTACTATCAGGTTCTTCTGATTCAGCTGCTGTGTTGCATTCAATGTCATTTCTTTTGCTGCTGGAGTCAAGGACAGTACCACAATGGCTACCCTGTCTCTTCACCTTGGCTATCAGTGCCGATGGGTTCAATGTACCACTGACATCCATCACACCATTCGCCAGCAGCAATTCCTGGTCTTATGTTTCTTTTGTATTCGGTTTTGCAGGCCTGGGTTGAAAAAGGTAAGGGCAGTTCCCTCCTTGATGTCTTTTCAGGTCTCGCCGCCTTTCTCCTCCGTTTGAACTGCCATCCTGGAATTACTGCTTCCTCATACAGTTGGCCTTGCTCTCAGTGTGCTCTCAAGCTCCACCTTTTATCCCTGTGTGGAAGGGAAAGGGCTCTCAGGTGTGTGTAGTTATTGGGCCTCATTGCGACCCAGGCGGTAAGGGATTACCGATACCGTAATCCCTTACCGCCCAATTCAGAGGTCCCTTTGCGGGTCCTCCCTCAACAGCTGGTTTTACCAGCCGTTAAGGGCGGGACCCACAAAGGGACCTTGGAGGTAATTACAGTATCGCAATTTGTGGTACCGTAATTACTGCCTTCCCCATTTCCATTGAGCACTATGGGGGCAAAAATGGGAATGGGGAAGGGCCAATGGTGAATGGGGAATTACCGCCCCACCAACCTTGGAATGGGGCGGTAATTTCGCCATTCACCATGGCGGAATCGGTAAGGTACCGGCATCAACCATGGCGCTAATAGCGCCATGGTTAACGCCTGGGTCGTAATGAGGCCCATTGTCTCACTCTGCCTGGCCCTCATGTTGGGACATGTCAGGTATCGGCCCTGTTTTTAGTCCGTTGTCTTTCACAATGCAAAAAAGTGTTTGTATCAGGAAGGGCACGGGGGGTGCTAGAGTTTCTAAATATCCTACGGGCTACCATGAGGAAAAGATGTTATAAGGAAGGGTGTCTCAACCGTCAGCATCCCATTTCCACTCAGGATTACCCCCATCCAGGTGATCCTGCCTCACTGGTCACCCCCAGGAACTGGATCCAATAGGTATGTCCGTGTCCTGGCCACATGGATAACAGATCGCTGAGGACTAGCAAGTCGGACACCTTCAGGTAGCTCACAATCGGCATGCAGTATTCTGTTTAATATGCTCGGCCTCTCGCATCACCTCTGGGGCAATCTAGTGTGTTCGAACCGCATCTCGCCCTCCGTAAAGTCTGTGAGGTACCTCGACTCCGAATAGAGTGGGATTGAGAAGAATTCATTTTTCAAATCCACTACAGTACAATATGTGGCTTCCTTGGGGATGCTGCATAAAATTGTCACAGGATTTGGATCTACTGGAAACTCTTTCTGCACCACATCATTTAGGGGGTGCAAATCCTGGATCATTCTCCAATTGCCCCCCGTTGATTTTTCAGCAGGGTATATTGCTGTGTTACATGGGGATGTAGATGGCACAATAATCCCCTGGTCCAGTAGGGCTGTATTGTTTTTCTAATGCCCTCTTCCCCTTCTCTTGACAGTGGATATGGTCTGACGCTGGGCAGCGCCGCACCTGGCTTCAATGTTACATCATTCATGAATCCTACATTATGTGACTTTGTAGTCCACAACTGTGAGGGCATGTGCTGTAAATCTTCATTGAAAAATAGAGGTGGAGTTAATGCTGCCATCAAGGGACTCTGCACTCTTCGGTACTGTATCATTATGTCACATGGGTTGCAAATGTCTAGTATTATTTCCCCCGGTTTGTTGTTATTCCCAAACAGTTCGTCATCTGTCATCTCCTTTAGCTGTACTGTTGGTGGTTCTACATAGAGCACTGTGCGCCACTCACATCCTTGCCTATCCATTCCCAATAGGACAACCCTTTGTCCGAAACCAACAACCCTTGTAAATCCAGTGATAACATCATTCCTGCCACCAACTCGGATGAAACAGCTGGGTGAAAAATAAAATCAGTGGGCCCTCACCAGCATTGCTTAGCAATCTGGGGCAGCACCCTCACAAGCACTGTATTACCATGGACAAACATGTCCTGGTCTATGGGAATCCCGCTGACTACCACCTCCCTTGTCATTTTGTCATTGTGTGTATTATCAACATCACTCTTAGAGCACACATCGCAGGCATGGAACAGACTACTCCATGATCTGTAAAAGATACCGGGCCTCATCACGAGTTAGGCGGTAACGCCGGCGCTAATAGCGCTGTTGCTATCTGCCCTACCGCCAAACCCACCGGCGCTATTAGTGCCGGATCACGGGTTTGGCAGATTTGGAAATCCCCATTCCCCATTGAGCCCATTCGGGAATGCCCCATTCCCCATTGGGCTCAATGGGGAAATTTCGTGCTCATACCGCCGGCGGATTTCCCGCCGGCGGTATGAGCGCGAATTTTCGGCGGATTTCCCCCAGCTCAGAGCTGGAGAGAAATCCACCGAAGCCCTGATTTGGCAAACCCTTAATTCCAGTGGTAACAGCGCTACCGCCGGATTTAAGGGTTACTGCCAAACTCGTTCTGAGGCCCATAGTCATGTTTAACTTACTGAGCAGGTCCCTACCCAGAAAATTGACAGGGGAAGTCTCATAATATACTAAGGGTGCCCGTACTACCTTCCCTCCCACCTTTACGTCCATACCTCAGTGTATGTGACCTTGGAAAGAGCCCTAGAGCATCCCTGCACATCATGAGATTTTCCAGATAGTGGAAAGTTTACTTCCATAATACATGATTTAGTTTCACCAGAGTCCACCATGAATATGAATTACTTATTTCCTATCTCCGCCCCCACCAAAGCTTCCTCCTCAGAGTGGATAGTTGTCGAAAAGACCGGACATGCGAGTGCTCTGTGTGGGATGTCCTAATCAGGATATGTGCTCGTTCTGGGGAACGAGAAGGGGCTATCCCCTACTAATGCTGCTACCCCAAAGGGAGCAGCAGCTCCACCTGGCACCCTGTTTACCTGGGCAGCACCGCCTAGTGTTGCTGCTGCAGGACCTGCTCTTATGTGGCCTGTGCGTGGGCCTGCTCATTATAAGTTTGGTACTTCCCCCGTGGATACTCCTGATCCTGGTATTCTTGACCCTGTTGCTGGTACCCTAGTCCTTGGGGTCCTTGGGGCCCTTGACCCTGTTGCTGTGTCCTATAATTATACCCCACTGCAGACCTGCTCCTGCATTCCCTTGTGAAATTCCCCCACTTTAAACAATTCCAACATTGAGACTGTCTGAGCCCACCTCCCCTGGGTCCAAACCCTCCTCCTCAAAATAAATTCCTCTCTTCCTCGCTGTGGCCCCCCTTGCTTCCACTATGAGCTGGGGTACTGTTGCACACCGCCCCACTGTCCTTGTCCTCCTTTGGCACAGAGTGCTGCAATAGTGGCACTCACAACTTGCCGGGTGCTCTCTGTTCCTTCCACCTGTACTGGCATCGATACAGGCACATGTACTGCTAAAGTTGGCAACTTTTTCTCCATCAATTTCGCTTCATCCCCTGATGCCTTTGTGCTGATTCCCACTCCCGCTCCTTGATCCTTTTACAATGATACACTATTATACTCTGTATTTCCGGCTCGCCCTTTGCCTCAATACCCACAATCTTATCCAGCACCTTCTGCACTTCCTTCATCAAACCCCTCTTTACGATAAAATAGAAGAACAGTATTGATTGATCCCATGGCCCTCCCGTCTCAGCTCTCCATTTCTTTTGTATTTTAAGAATAAATCTAGCTAGGTCCTCATCATCACCCATGGTATACTGCATCCAAGACTGGATATCAGGAGTATCTGGGAAGGCCCTCCCTAGCGCATCCCATACCATTGCCTTAACTCTATTAAATGTTGCTCCATCATGTGCATCGTCCCCCAAGGTTACTCCCTGGAATCTGGCCTTAACTTACACATCTACAGCCTGATCCCCAGTTACAGCCACCAACAGGCTCTTAAGATCCCCTATTGCCAGGGGCACCCCTGCAGTTTGTTCTTTGAATTTGTATATCCAGTTGCTTGCCTATGCTGTGAGTTGCGGTAGTGCCTTAATTAAATTATTCTTATCCATTTGGGGCCAGGGTACATACTGTGTCCTCCCCTCCCCCGTATGGATGAGAGGCATCTGCATCTTTGCCCTACTTCCCACACCCTTCCTCATGATTCCTATTCTCTTTACCAACTCCATGAGGCCGGCCCTATTCCTCAACCTGTCCCCCCGCCCATAAACCTCCTTGGGGGGTATTTTCAGCCGCCTCTTCACCCATCCCTTCTCCTTTGCTCTGATCCTCAGTGAATGTATCAGCATCCCCTTCCTTCAAATCCTCTCCCAACACTTTTATCCCTCAATGTTCCTGGGGTGTTCTGTATCCTTTTCAGTTCTATTAGTAATCCTGTCAACCTATCCTTGAACTCCCTAGACTTGTAATCTGTTGATGCCGGTACTTTGGGCAGATGTGTATACGGAGGTGGGGGAGCGGTAGCCTGTGGTGTTACTGACACTGCAGGAGATGCTAACACAGCAGAAGGGGTCCCTATCAAAATGGGTACATGCCTGGATTAGTGTACCCTTCTGCTTGAAATGTTGTCAAGGGATATAATCCCCTACCCTCCACTGGTGCCCCACTTCGCCTTCTCCCTTTCTGCACTTCCCATCTTTCTGTCTTTGCACATCCACTCCATCCCCTTGATCTTCTGCGTCTTTGAACATACGTCAAAGATCGAGAATCTCTTTTCTCTTTTGTAGCTGCTTCCCCTGCTACTAGAAATGTGGATATATTTTCCAAAATACTCTTGTTGTGTGAGCCGCGCCCTGGCCATGTGCAGGGCACCCCCCCTCCTTTCTCCATGATCCACTGCTTATGATATTTCTCCACCCTGTCACGATATAGTGGCAGGGCCTTGTACATGTGCTCTACTGGCGTTTGTGGATATTTTGACCCATTCCACTGTGCTTTACCACATCACTTTGCTGCATTTGTGCAAGACACAGCAAAATGGCTGCACTGGCTCCTGTGCACACCAGTATCTCAAAACTATGCTTTTAACAACCAAAAAGATGGCTGCATTATCCTGCCACCCACATTTCAGGTGGGGTGAAACAGGGGACACACTGGAGGAGCGTTCCAGTGTGTGCTGAGACATTTAACTGGAATTAAGTGAAAGACACAGCATTGCTTTGCTGAAAAACCAATATTCCTTTTCCAAATGAAAACTTGTTCACCTTTAAAAATGCTGGTTGATGCTAAATTCATCCATTCCTCATGAAACTACAATGATTGAGAAGGCCCTGCCATGCCCAGAAGAATTCCTTGTGCCTCTGTAAAACCGGGCATAATTCTTGAATGAAAGGCCCAGTCAAAGTAGCTTGGAAAGAAATCAACAAGGATCTTTATTTTTACTAACACAGCAATGCACGCTCATTTTCTTTACAATGTAGCAAACATCAGCTGTCTTCAATAGATCTTTAACTATCAGAGCCTGGTCAGTTTCATATACCAGTGTTCAGATAAAATGTATGCATTCAAAGAAAAATGACTTTAGCTGTAAGGGCATTGTGGAAATCTGAGTGAGCTGCCCAAAACCGAATTAAAGCAAGAATTGTCAGCTTGCACCACGTGTGAAAATAGGCTGCTTCCAAAATATGGAAAAACAAATGCCTGTGTTTTAAAACAGTACACTGGTAAATAAAGGTTTTACTTGTCTTTGGAAATATAAAGGGGTTTGTTACTGGGGAGAATATATCACATGTGTTATTTGATGTAACAGACTTATTTATTCTGGATTTAAGATCCAACGTGAAAGATGTTAAACCCAGGGTGGCTGGAGTTACAAAGTTGAAATACAGATTTTCTGCCAAAAGGGCTATCTCTCCCAGCAGGCCCTGCCAACCCACTGATAATTATAGGGTGGAACAGACTTTTGTCTCTGTTGGAACCCAGGACAATGCAGTTCTCAGGGAAGGAATCCAGAGGTTTGAAAGACCCTAAAACTTCCATCAGGCTGAAGGAACCCCCCATCCTGCTTGAAAGGAAATGCCAGTTGGTGTAAGCTAGAAAGAAAAAAAAATGACAGACAGTGACTCCCATTTGTTCTAAAGACTATTCCGTAAGGAAACTTTAAAGACTTTTAACTCAGCAACCAACATTGGTAAGAATGTAGAAATGTCACAGCAGTTTAAAACCTGATAGAATGTAGTGACATCAAGTAGACAGAAATGATGATATATGTGGAATTACAAGAAAAGCATCCATGTTGCAAATGTAAAATGTTGTACATATCTTCCTTATGACAATCCCCACTCATGTGTAAAGTTGTAGTATTTGGAGAAATGTAAATCCCAGTCAAAAGTGCAAAAAACTGGTAGAGGAGCGAAACCAGGTCTCACGGACTGGGGGTTTGGATTGGAATGTGAGAAAAAAAATATGTAACCTGTGTATCTGATTTACTAAAAGGTTGCAATTGTGTAAATATGTGTTTGTGGCAAAATTAGATTTTAGTTCCAGTAACTCTGGGAGGTTTCTGGATACTGTAAATATCACCCCATAAACATGACATAATTTTTCTGAGATCCAACCAGCAAAGAGCTAGGCAGAGACTTCTACCCTTGCCCAATCCTATTGTTAGAGACGTGTGTAGTAAAGCCTGCCCCTGTCATATACTGTGATGATGTCACCTGGCATTATAAATAAAAGACCCTGACAACACACAGGGACACACTGATTCCTGATTTCCTACACTGGCGTCCTGTTCCTGTCTTCATCTTGCATTTATCCATCTAAACTCCAGATCCCAACCACAAGGCCAAGCATTGCTGATCCAGGCCAAGCACAGCTGGGCCTCAATTCTAAAATAATCCCTATAACCAAGGGAAACGCTGTGGTGTTTTGGGAAGCATCCTGAATTAACCTGGCTTGCTGCTCACTAAATGCATGCCTGCTGCAAACCTGTTATCCAGCTGATCTGTAGTATCCAGTGTCAGTCCAGTGCCATCCAGTAACCAGTCCATGCCCAGCTGATCCTGTCCCGCTGATTTTGTCAGGCTGTCCTTTGTTAGACCAGATCCACTGACTGTCAAAAATCCAAAAACTAAAAGTGGACTGTGAGTATTAATAGGAACCATAGAAATTCATAGTATACCTTGCCTTGCTTTGTTCCATCCCAATCTTTAAGTCATCCTATACTTATCCTGATAACTTGTAATATTGTCAAAATCATACTTGCCACCCTGTCTTTGATTCCTTGTGCTAGAGCCAACATCTTTAATAATTTTGTCTTGTAAAATCCTAAACTATTAATCCTGTTTGGAGTGATCGGACTGGATCCGCCAGGGCGAGCGCCGAGGTGCTAGGGTTGAACTCGCAAGTCAACCTCGGAGCTGACTGTGTCTCAATCTGGTAGCCTAGCCTGAATGCCCTAGTGTAGAGTAAAACTGTTCCTTGTCAAAACTGATTTCTTTGCCTTTTTCGCACCTTCATTTTCTCAAAAACACACCTCACTAGATCTTGCATAATGCACTCAATTTACCAGCTAGAGACCTCATTTCACTTCCATATTGTACCTAGGATCCATAGCTACACCCCAACACAAAAATCCCATCACGATACAATACTAAATATTTCACCCATTTTTTTAAAAAACTGTTTTGGTAAATTTAGGCGGGAATGGCAAAAGTTTGCTAATTTTAGAACGTGTCATTTTGATTACAAGCTGTTTTAAACCTTCCATCAAATTTCAAATTGTATGCTGTTGCTCAATCCATTGCTTGTGATTGCTAGCATCTTTCCAGTGTTGCTCCAGTAAAGAATTGTTTTTGTTTCAAAAGTTTTACACACATTCATTCATTTATTCATCCATTTCCGAGTTTCATTTCAGCATTGCCAGGGTTTGCAATCCGTTTTTCTCTCTTGTCTGGGGAGGGAAGGTTGGATTTTTAAATTCTGTTTCTTGTCTGTCATTTCTGATTAAGTGCTGATTCTGTTTATCCACTTAAAATTGATTATTTGTGGGTTGAGGGACCTTTGCAGGGGGAAATCCTAACTTGAGTACTATCTTTCTGAAAATCAAAAAGTGTTTCTATTCCCTGGTGTTTTCTATCTGTGTTGCTAAAGGGTTGAATTAGGTGCATTGCATCAATTCCTATTGTTCTTATCACCCCATTGGTGATTGCTGCCCCATATTAAAAATTGTATGATTCTTTTAATTTTCAAATAAATAAATAAATATTATATTCTATCAACCAGCCTGGTTCATGGTCCATTGTGACCTGTGGTATTTAGAAAGGGTGTGTGATATGAGTGGTATATCATCTCAATATTGAATCTAATCTATACCATAAGCATTTCAATTACATGCAGCATTCTGGGCCGCGACTGAGGTGTGCGTCGCCTGATTGAAATCCTTAACATGTTCCAACCCCCATGTCAGTGATGTCTATCTCTGACTGACCTCGCAAAGCCCCTTTAACATGCCGCACACACGGGTGCTTTCTTGTAACAATAAAAATAAAAGAATCAACCCCCAACCTTCACTCTCACCCTTCCATACGCGCACACACCACTCCACAAATTCATACAACGCCACTCCACACTGCGATGCACACAATTACTGTCCATTCTAGGGCCTGCTTTTCACCCAGAAAACACAACCACCATAAATTAAACCAATATGCTAAACTAACAACCACTACTTGTTCCAGGCCTACTATTTGTACAAGACCACTACTTTTTATTTCCATATACCTTCTTTAAATACTATACTGCCTTGTGGTACCTGCCGAGGGGCGTATCCCTGCTTTACCTTTGCCTTACCTTATAATGCCTTACCTTATCATTCTTTACTGACCCAATTAATCAATAATGTACATTTTACCAACAATAACCCTGACCTCTTCTGTGGTAAAACTTCAAAGACCTCGGTCTCCATGTACTCACACTTTTCACACTTCCCCATGCATCTGTGTCCTACTGGTTATCGCTTACAAGATTCTACTCACATGTGCGTGCTCACCCAAACTCCTCTGTCACGGGGATCCAACACCGGCCTGCACTCTCTTCTGTGTCGTGCCCCGCTTCAATGAGCAGAGAGGACTTTTCTTAAAATGGCAACTGCTAAACCACTGAAAACACATGTTTTTTTGGGGCCAGTCGCTGTATATGGCCATGGCTCCTGTGAGGAAGCGGCCTGAAAGCCTCTGCAAGTACTGGGGGCTCTGGGATCACGTCCGGTTCACCAATTGAAGGCACGCCCTTGAACTGTCACACCAGAGAGAATATAACCCACTAGGGAAAAAAGGGTTCTATGTTAATTCTTCACCCATTTCTTTTTCGCCACTTTTTGCTGAAAATTCTTTTTTGGGGAAAGAAATAATCATTTTTCTATTTATTTGGGGGGCTCAATCCCCCCTCCCTTATTATTTATCCATATACACCACCCTACCCTACCTCGTGTATGCCCTCCCCAAAACCCCCATATTTTTTAATGTTTTTTTTGTTAATAATTGCTGAAAGCCTTCAGAATCCGCGATTGGATGGATTGCTGGGGATAGGAAATGTGACACACTTAAAAGGATTTTTGTGTGTGAGAATGGTGATGCACAGAGATGGTTTTTGGTGGTAGGAAACGTCATGCACATGGATGGGCTTTGGGTGTACGAAATAGGACACACTGAGCTGGATTTTAGTGGTAGGTGATGTGACGCACTTAGATGGAATTTTGGGAGTTGGAAACATGGTGCACTTAGATGGACTCTGGGGGGCAGGAAATGTGACACACTCAAAGGATTATAGGAGGTAGGAATGCTGTAGCACTCTCTTTTTAGTCTGCCCTTTCACACAGAAGTATTAAGAGGATATCGCCTGCAATGTGAAGATCAAAGGGGGATCTGTCCCAATGCGCCTGAAATCCTTTGAAGACAGACTGCTAATTGCATCAATAAGATATATGAAGATTACCCCTGCTATGCTCATAAGACCTATCAGGATAGCTTGCCACTTTTTGGGGGCCTTGGAACTGGACCGCTCTATTTCTTGATACCAGCCCGCGTATACGCTTACAATACCTGTGAGGACAGTCAAGGGTTTTACCTAGATATGCGGGCACTGTAACTAGAAGAAGACAAATGCAGGTGTCACACTTAGAGCGTCTATGCCTTATAATGTTTAGACGGCCCATAATGTTTGAAGACACATGCTGGTAATGCCCCTTTGCACTTATAACTGCCTTAGTTACCCATTGTAACGCATAGTGGTAGTATGCAGGTATCCTTGATATCACACACAGTAGACTCCTTTCTCCAGTGTTTGTAGAACTTGGAAGATATGTAGTACGACTATAAAAGTAACGTGTTGAATGCCCTTAGAGATTCCCAGCTTCCTAGTTTCTAGCGCAGCCTTTCTGCCCCACCTAGAAGACATTCAGCCTATTGCACTTGGCAGACTTAAGTGCAGCCTGTCAATAGTGCTTTTTCTTCCCCTCAGAAGATTGGATTACACAGCAACATAAAGGATACCCTCCATCTGAACTAAAGGTATGTATAAAAGTACCAATTCGGTAGACATTGGCTGCAGGCACGGCTATCCATCTACGCACTTTATAATGCAGCTATGACTATGACAAATTCGGTCCAGCTGGTCACATAACCGCTTTGCACTGAAACACCAGACTTACCTCAACACCGCTGCCATTCGAATACATTGACAACCTACAACAAATTCGGTTTAGCCGGGTACCCATCAAGTCTCTTGCAGTAGTGCCCTATCTTGTCCTCCCTTAGTGACAATCCACATGCGTAGCCTCATGGGTTGCTTATTGGAGTCTAGCCAGCCCTCAAGTCTTAATTTTGGCAAAATGCGCACACGCATCCTAATCTCCTCGAAGAACTTTCCCATAACTCGACTGCAGTCCCTCAGGGTGTTCCTACCACAAAGCCCTTTGAGGCCATACAAAGGGGAAAAGTCACTATATAAATGACTACTACAATTCAATACAATGGACAGGGGGTGCTGCCCCCTCACTTGAGTGACAGGCAGCTCTGTCCATTATTTGCAGGCGGGCTATGCTGCCTACCTTTGAACAGGGGCGCATCCCCCATTACATTTTTGTTGTTTGGGCTATTAGGCTATTAGGTGCCGGAGCCACCTATACGCCGAAACTATTGCATTAGAGCACAGCTAGGGAGACATGGCATATGAGGAGGGATGCAGAGCTTATAGGTTTTGTTTGCTTCTTTGCCAACCTATTCACTGCCCATGGCCATTCTAATCCAAATTTCCATTCCCACCCAGTTCCTGCCCCTCCCAGCATAAAACACCTCCACAGGGGAACTCTTTCAGCTCGCTTTAATCAAGCCTTACCATCAAACTTTGCCTGCCAGTGTCAGTCCTCTGAGAGTTATTGACTTTATTGGAGCTGTAAACAGCTACTGGTGTAATTAAAATCTATGTATAGCCAGTTAATGTATACGTACTATACATGTCTCTCACTGAAGTCCTGTTAATAACCAGCACTGGCAAAGCAAACACTTTGGCTTGTGTATAAGTAATAGACATTTGCCAGGCACACCTCTTAAATGCCCTGGTACTTACACCATTTGTTGCACCTGCTATCATCAATGGCCAGGTAATGTCAGTACTGAAATGCCTGGGAAGGGCATTTCCCATCCCTACACAAAAGCCCAAACTGTTGGCATTGCCAAGACTTGTTTTCTTTTTGTAATACAGAGCCCTTAGGGTTTGCAAAGCACATAGGCTGCAATAATGAGAGGCTTGCGGGGGATAGGAATTATTGCCCACTGCCTTTCATATTTGCAGTAACAGCATAGACATGCTGACTGACAGGAGGGAATTCCTCTCCTGTCAGTAAGCGTGTTCATGCTGCAGAGAAGAGGGATGAGACATCCAGTTATTTGTGGTGGCAGCAGTGGTGTGCAGACTGCGGAGGGTGTGAGCAGGTAAGTTAAGTTTGATTTATGTGGGTGTAATTGGTTTGTATGTATGTCCGCGTGTATTTTAGTGTGTTTTTATGCATGCATGCATGCAAGCAGTTGATTGAATGCTGTATGAATGCCCAGGTGAATGAGAGAGTGGATGTTATATGAATGCAAGTGGATGACAGCGTGTGAGTCTGCATGTGTGAAGGGATAGTCGACCACTAGATTTAAGGCTTGTGGAAGCTGCGGAGGGCCTCGTTTGCTTCATCCATGCAGCATGGAATTCATTACTGTTCATCAAGGGTGATATTACGTGGCTAGAGTTTGGCCTACTCTGGTGGTGCATGTCATGGTTTTATTGGGAATCAAGGGTAATGTAAACATGATGATGTGTTGACTTGAAATACATATTTGTGAGCTCATACCATTACCTGTGCAGTATCAATACTGTTAAAGATGTATTATCTGACACATCATCAACTGGTAATTTCTAATTATTGACATATCCCATTCCTGGTAATAGGTAACAACAACAAAATGCTGGATAATAAAGTTTTTAAGCTGGATAACCAAGAACCTGGATGGTAGAGTGCTAGTATAAGCCCAGGAAACCTGATTATCTGCCCTGTTTGCACAAGTTCCTGTTCACTTGTCACATCAATAAACGACATTCAGTTATAAAGCATTTTTGCTATCCAGCATCATTGGCTTCCCATGGATGCTGGATGAAAAAGCTTTACTGACTGCCACTACACTACATTTCATTTATGAAGCTTTTCAGCAATGGACTTTATGACATCTTTGTGAGGTTTGCTGAACATATGCACCTTTTGGCTTCTTTGTATAATTATTCTGGACTGCTATGTTTTCCACCTTTCTCACTTTCTACCAAGAATTTGCCAACCATCAATGTGTAAAACACATGTGCATTTCTTGATTCTTTGCATTCTAAAAATAGTTTTTTGCATCTAGAATTTAAACCATCAGATGGCAATCCTTTATGTAAAAGTCGAGTAATAGAGGGCTGGCGAATAAGTAGAGAGTGTTGAATTGCTAGACAGTAAGAACCGGACCGTTGTGAGTATATTTGACAGGATCCATCCATTTCGTTTGTGGTGTGCCTGGCTCAATCAACGATTTCCCCCCATAAGAGCAAGGCTGAACTTACTTAATTTGGAATCTGTAGTTGCCATATGGAAGGGCAAAGGTCTGGCTACTTGCTACTGTCCCTTTTGACACAAATTGATGCTTCATTACATCTTGTATTTTGTTGCCCCCGTTTATAGGGATGTTAGATGTAAGAATGTGTTGAAAATGATACGTCCAAAATGTAGATCCACATTACTACATTACTATATCTTTTGATGGCAAGTGGTATAGCAATATCATGGGTATTACCACGATTTCTAGCCAGTACCATGAGGATAACAATGAGAAAATTGAAAACACTGTTGAATGAAAATGAGACACTATGTTTTAATATAATACTGTTCCTTTCCCTGTCCATCGTTCATTGCCTTTCTGGTCATCTATCGCCCCCTGGACCTGTTTCCTCATTTTGTGATGATCTCTACTTAATCCTTTCTACCATCTTGCCTTCTGTGTCCCCTCTGTTTCTCTTAGGAGCCTTAAATCTCCACCTCTGTTCTTCTCCTGCTACTGCACCTCTTCTCTCGATTCTCAAATCCTACTCCGTACTGCAAATCCCTATCCTGCCCTCTCATATCTCAGGTTCTCCACTATGGCTATTTCTGCCTCAGTGTCTGCGCTCCCACTTTACTCTTCTGATCACACTTTTCTTTAGTTCTACTTTTCCCTTCCCTGCTCCTCCCCTCTACTTTTTCCTCCTCCATCTATTTATGCTATCCATAGTGGATAAGGACAAGACAGGGATGCTAATGCTGCTGGATGTAAGCGTGGATCACAAACTACTACAGCAGGTCTCAGAGAAAACAGCATCATGCTCCAAAGCGGCATTGGACTGACTGGCATCTTTCCTCACAGATCGATTAGCCAGAGAACACTGGGGAGAAAAGTTGTCGACTCCTGCCCATATAAGTGCAGCGTTTCCACAGGGAGCCAGTATATCCCTTTTCCTCTTTAATCTCTTTATGAAATACTTATGTGTACTCTTAGAATCCATCAGCGTATATTTTACAAACTATGCCGATGATACACAGTTGGTGCGGGAATTAGAGGGTGATTACCAAACAGATGAGGCTAAGATCATGGCACTATATGACATAATTGATAAGTGGATGGAAGAAAATTGGATGTGTTTAAACAGCAAAAAACCGAGTTGATAATATTTGGCTCCCAATAAGCGAGAGACAAGGTAGGAGTAGAATACGAGGAGTTCATGGTTAAAGACTCACGTATTAAGGTAGTCACCCAAGTGAAAACTCTTGTGATGATGATGGAAGCCACTCTAGGTACGGAGGCTCAGACTAATTACCTGCACAAAAACAACGCCTACTACATTCGGCCCTTGAGAGCCAGCCGCCCTCTCCTGAGTGAAAAGAAATCAGCCACGATTTCCATGGCTGTTATTCTATCGCGCCTGGATTACGGCAACTCATTATTACTGGGGGCCTCTAAAAAATACGTTAAGAAATGCCAGATAATGGAAAATAATGCGGTACAGTTGGTAAAAGGGATCAACAAAAGAGATCATGTCACAGAAGGAAGGAGAGCACTCCTAACAGGACTCTGAGATCAGAAGCACACGGCAGGCTGCAAGTACCGCCCGCAAATCGAGCTATGGGTACCGGAAAATCTTTTCCAGGTCAGGTGGCCCAGCAGTGGAATAAACTTTCTGTGGCTATGCTCCTAGAACCGAATCATAGAATTTTCAGGAGGCACCTCAAGATTCACCTCTTTAAGTAAATCTCCCCATGGACAGAAGTTCTTATAGTAACTCTGTTGTTCGTCTTTGTACCCTGTTCTATGTCTCTGCGCCCTGATGCCTGCGGGCTTTCGGCGCATTAGAAATGGATAAACAAAACAGGAATTCAATATCTACTCCATTTCATGTGCTATTACCTCTATTCTCTGTCTCTTCCCATGTTCTCTTCCTTTTCTGTGACCCTTGATCTTCGTTACCCCTTTGCCCCTTTCTCACCTTTCCATGTTCTCTCTCAGCCTTGGATGTCACCGGCTCTCTGGTGTGCCCGCCATACTCGGCACCGGGCTGAGCAGCACTGGAGTAAGTCTGGGGCTGCCGTGGACCTCGATCTTTTCTTGTCTCTTCACTCTTTTGAGTCTTTGCTTCTCTGTGCTAAACAGCAGTACTTCAACACACATTTTAACTTCACTTTCCTCTCATCCACACCGCCTCTTCCGAAACCTGAATCACATTCTTTCCCCTTCCCCTCCCAACCCTGCTTCCCTTTCTCCTATCTCAGCTTCAGACTTTGCAAACCAGTTTTCATCTAACATCTCTCTCCTCGACCCATCTATTTCCACTCCCTCCTCTGCCCCCTTCTTCATCCACTTCTGTCAACTCTCCCCTCCCTGCGATGTGGTCATTCCATTTACTATCTGAATCGGATATTTCCACTACTCTCTCTAAGGACCACCTTATCTCTGCTCCTGGCAATCCTCTTCATTCTTCTTTAATCTCTACTGTTTACCTTACCTTCCTCCTCTATCTTGCTGCTCTTTAACTCCTCCTTCTCCACTTCTACCTTCCCTTCCTCCTTCAAGCATGCCTCAATCAATCTGATTCGGAAAAAAATGCTTGATCCTTCTTTTCCTTCTACCATTGCCCAATCTCACTTCTTCCCCTTCTCTCTAAATTATTGGAGCATATTTTATACTCTCAGGTCTCTTCCTTTGTTAGTTTGAATACATGCCTACCTCCCTTTTAATCCAGCTTTCTTCTCTCTCATTCCACAGAAAGGGCTCTTCTTGCTGTCACTAACTCACTCTTCTCTTCTCACTATTGTAAACTGTCCTCTGTTCTTGTTCTTCTTAATCTGTCGACTGTGTTTGACATTGTCAACCACGCTATTCTTCTTTCTTCTCTCTCTCAACTTAGTTTTCGTGACTCTGCCCATTACACTCTTATCTTTCGGGCTGCACTTTCTCAGTCTCTTGGGCTGGTCACTCGTCTCATAACTTCCCCCTCTCTCATTGGTGGCTCTCAAGGCTCAGTCATGGGTCATCTTCTTTATTCCCTGTATTCCTCCCCGTTAGACCCATCATTTCCTCCTTTGGTTTTTCCTACCACCTTTATGCGGATGACTCACAAATCTTTCAATCCTTTTCTTCTTTGTCTGACTCCATTCATTCTCCCTTGTCATCCTGTCTCTTCACAATCCAAGACTGGATGTTTTCCTACTATTTGCATATCATTCCCTCTAAAACTGACATCCTTGTTTTTCATGCTCCCGCTATCCCCCCTTCACTTCCTCTCCTCTCTGTTTCTTTTCCCCCACGTCTTCTCTTCCCTTTTCCACCTATGCTATTATTCTTGGAGTTATTTTGGACTCCCCGCTTTCCTTTTATTCTCACATCTCTTCGATCTCACATTTCTGTCATTTCCAGTTTCTTGACTATTCTACTGTTATATTGTACTTTGTGGTTTTTCCTCTTATCAGCTCACTCATCTCCAGTCTATTTATCATTCTTCCATCCATGTTCTCTGCCCTCTTTCTACTCGTGACTCCATTATTTTTGCATCGCACTCACTCCAGTGGCTATCCTTTAAAGCTCCTCTTCTCTTCAACTTACTCTGTATTGTCTTTCAATTTATCCACAACCTTGCCCCTACATATCTCTCTTCTCCAATCTACTTCTACTCTCCATTATGTTCCCTTTATTCGCAATCTCTTTTTCTATTAGCTGTTCACCATCCCCTTTGCACTTCCTCTTGATTTTGCTCCTTCACCTCCCTACTGGCACCCAAACACTGCAACTTTCTCCCTCTCACTTTGCGCTCCCTCACATCTTTTACCATCTTCAAATCCTGCCTTATCACCAATTTTCTCTCAATTTGACCTGTTGGATTGATTAAATGACATGTTCATACCTATTGTACCGTTGCTGATATTTCAGAGACACGCTTAGTTGACAAGTGCTAGACAAATACAATAAAAAACTAAAATACAAAATAATATTTTGATTGTTTTATCTGCTTAATCATGAAGTTGTATAATTATGTATCTTATGTTTCTAACTGAAAAGTGGTTTCTGAAAGAGAACCTTGCATATTATTATGCACAAGAATCTTTTACATTTTTCTAATTTGCAGTATATTGTGTGTGTGTAAGTTTAAATAAACTTGAATTGAATTGATTAGTTGAGTAGTGAAACACAGCATTGAGAATCTGAAAGGGATTGTGTGATGAATCCAGTGAGATCAACACTCAAACCCCGGTATGGCCCTCCTCTCATGTGGATAGGGAAAGGCAGAGCTACCTGATCCTGATGCTTGGGGTGGAATAATGTGAGAGGATCACATGTGGGGGGGGGGGGCTTTAACACATGAATCCCCTTTTCTTCCTGAAGCATTGATGGGTTATTGTATAATAGAGCATACTAATGTAACTGCTATGCAATCCATTATGGACATCAAGTTTCATAATGCCTGTGGTACTGGGACAAGGAAGAAGGACCCAGAGTTAGTAAGGATCAAAGGTGCTATTGACCAGAATGTGTGGTCTAGTTATTGCAGAGAAAGACACCTAAGCGGGATATTTAAAATCAGGAATTAGTTGCAGCTGGGGAGAGATGTGGGAGGAGTAGCAGAGGCAGTCCAGAGTGCTGTAATTCCTGCAGAAGGAGGAACGCCAGCTGATGCCGACGCAAGAAGTGAAGGCGTGCAACAATGCAGAGTGCGTGCAGCAGGCAGCGGCATCAGAAAGAGAAGCTCAGCTAAAAGAGTGATGTTCTCCCAACACAGCGTGTGGTGCTTCGGTTTGTGAGAGGTTGGGGAGAATCAACAGAGCTGTCAGAGTTCCAGGGAAGAGCTGTGCAGTCCATCGAAGGTAGGCGGGAGCTGGCAACAAAGTGGACAGGACACAGGAGGTCAGCCGCAGCAGCAGACAGTGAAGTAGAGACACCAAACAAGACCAGTGAGTTGGCACAAAGTTAAAGGTGACCCTGTGGCGCTCCGAGCAGGACAATTGATGGTAAACAATATATTTGAATACCAAACAAATAACGTGCAGCCACAACAAGGGCACAAATCCCCTTATATGGGACACCAACTGGGGGGAACTTGTAACCCCCATTGCCAACAGCCAAGAGACTGTAAAGGAGGAGTTAAGAGGCAGCTTGGGCACAATTCTCCTTTCTTGAGATTCCAGTTCCAGGAAACCTGTAACCCACATTGCCAAGAGTCACGAGACTATACAAAGAGGCAGCCCTTGTTCAGACTTCCTCACATAGTATGGAGTGAAGATCCTTGGAAAAAATATTGGTGCTAAGATCACTTGTATTTATAGAAGTTTTCTTCCTGGCAGGCGAGTACACCAAGAAAGAGATCATAGAAGTTAGTCCTGCCATGTGAGTATACCAGGAAAGATAAAGATGATTTGAAGAAGTGTGTTTGTGGCAACAAGGTGTGGGGAAATAACGTATTAACTCTATTATCATTTTGACAATTATTGCATCTCCAAAGGTAGTTGCTGTGCTATCCTGACAAAAGTATTCCATTGGAAGAATAACTGTGATATGATAATAATTGCTTTGCATTCTGAGGAGAATAACTGCCTTGGTTTATGAACTTGTGTTTTGAGAGAGAGGCCTTTGCCTTACCTAGAAGGATATTGGAAACAACAACTGGTTTGACTTTTTAACATGATTTTTGAACATGTGTTTGTGAAAGAGACATTTAGTTTATCAAGTGGAAGGATGCAGTGGATAGAAAAGACCTTTTGTGTTACACTGAACAGAACTTTGTTAAATTGGAACTTTACCCAACTCTGGTTACAAGGAGTACTTTCTAAAACCTACACGTTGGAACTGTTATATTATTTTGCTGAACTGAAGACAGACATATAATCCTTGGATATTTTTGTTGTATGCATTCGTGTGAGCGTTAGAGACTTTTTGGACACTAGTTAATTTATTTTAGTTTTTGTTTGCTAGGCAGGGACATCCTTGTTAGGATAGGGTAAGATAGGCATTTATCTCACCCCTTTTCATTTAATAAATGGTAAACATTAAGAAAACAATACCTCTGTGTCTGTTTCACATTTCTAACCCCTCACAATTATAATGGAACACGTTTATTTTTAAAGAGCATTTCTAGCTCAGTTTGTAAATTCTTTACATTATATATTCACTGAAAAAACTCTATTAAAGACACGTTATGGTTGCAAGGTCAAATCAAAAAACCCAAGAAATGTGCCAGTTGTATTAAGCTGTGCAACCATAACTCATGCCACCCCTATGCAATGCTAAGACTAACACCCAGGACACCCTGCCACTCATCATCAGAAATCTACTATCACTTAACTTATTCAAACACAAAGCGAAGCTCTGGCTAGCCACGACACATGAACTAATGGGCACAGCCTGACTTTCAGCATGACTGTGGGGACCACTTACTGTCTATGTTTGAAACTACTCCATTGTATATACATTTGTTTGCAACGTTAACTGTAATTTTGCTATGATTGTTACCACTCGTCTGATTATATGTCATTCTTGTAATTTACTCTTGAAGATATGTGCCCGGTTACCTTCGGGCCTGGCTGCGCTATACAAATAAAATAAATACAAATACAAATACAAACATGACATCACAAATGGCATAATTGATGGCATCACTGATGACATCATGTATCTGGGGTAGTTGGTTTTGTTCAGTGACAGTGAGAATTTTAAACAGAGGTCTTCATCTGGTCATACTACATTGAAAACATGATGCACATAGTGCTGTTTATGTAGACCTTAGCGTTGTCTTATGTTCTTAAGGTATTTTCCTTAGCGTTTGGTCTGAGCTCCTGGTGTACCTGCATGGGACAAAAAGCAGGCCCCAGACAGAGAATTAATATTTGTGTACATAATAATAAACTCTAATCTTAATGTTAATTTGTGGTCATGGTGTTTGTTTCCTCCTTACTAGAGTTTCCCTGTCTTTGCCTTAGATGTGTATGCATTGACATTTCCAATATATATTGTTTGTACTAACACATGTGTGTAGCTATTCTTCTTTTGTAAGCTCTTAATTTTAAATTTAACATTGTCAAAATTTGAATACTCTTGGATTTATGATTCTACTGGCCAATATTACCAGATTGAAAATACTATTTTTCTAGGGTCCATAGTACAGGTATGGCCTATGTGTGTGTTTTATTAAATTACTAGATTAACAGCTACACTCCAATACAATGCTTATGTTTCAATAAGTACATTTTGAGATACATGGAGTACATCATGATAAGTCTGCCAATCACACTTCATATGTAACAAGCAACATTCTAAACAGAATCCCTTCTAGGGACTTTCCATCAGAATTGATGTCATCAATGATGTAATTTGTGATGTCTTGTTTGATGTCCTGGGTATTATTCTTAGCAGTGCATAGCGGTGGTGCGGGTTATGGTTGCATGCTTACCATAACTGTTGATTTTACCTTGTAACCATGGTGTCCCTTTAACAATGTTTTCACTGAATTTCATATGGTTTTTACCAAAGCACCCTATTTTCCTGCAAGTTCCTAATATTTCTTTTAAAACTTTACAACTATACATCATCCTACGCTGCCATGTATTAGCTCTAACGTCTTCAGACAGTATCGCTGATCCACGGACATATCTGTGCCCAGGTGACATCAATACATCCCAAAAGTGCAGGGGAGAACACAATGTATATTTTCTTTTAATACTAATATTATATGTAAAAGAACAATACAAACAAATAATACAAGGTACATTTACATGGATATAATATTATAACTTTGGAAATGTACACATTGTTTTGTAAATGAATACACAATATTTTGGATTATACCAAACTCTAAATATGACTGTAAACCTCATGTCATCAATTCTCTTTAACACCTCACAGACACTGAAACACAAGAACCAGACAGTGGAAAACAGTCTCTCAGAAAGTAGTAAGTAAACTTTGTTTTTTCTTGTATTATAAGCATTCATTGTGGAAACCTTACACAAGTCTAACTCTTTATTCATAAATAAATACGATCATTCTACATCTTCACAGAAATGCCAATCATGCTTGAGTGGCTAGAGGAATATCATACTGTACCAGCCAATCAATTAATGAAACATATACCTAATTTATTAAAAATATATATTGTATATTTTTTACACTCCATGATGTAGAAAAAGAAGGCACACACAATGCCAATCATGAAGAAAGTACAGTACCAAAGAGCAAACCAAAATTACAAAATCTGCAAAGTCAAATGAGCGGGTTATCTGTAGAAATGAAATAAAAGAACTAGCCACAGAGTCATGTGATTAGAAATATTGATGTTCATTGCCCTACCTGTACCTGTCACCCTTTCCCCCAGCAATCAACTGAATCAATGGAAAGAAATATTACTTACAAATGTTTTGATGAAACTTCTCTCCATGATTCACCCAATCATGTTAATGTACATTCCCTTGTCCCTAAAAATATATATATTTTTAAAATGCCAATTGGAATTCCATGGACTATATACATGTTCGTGTCCACAGAATGTCATCATATTGACATTACTTGGATGTCTTATGTTCAAAAAGGATCCACCTAGTCCGTGTCGCCGACTATGCCCTTTTCATTAGTTCACAAACGCAACCGGCACACCATGGTCCCTCTTCAGCACCCCAAATGATGACACTGCATGCGATGACCTTCACGATCACCGGACAAGGCCGCAAACTCATGACACACTTTCAATTAGTTTTGCGGCTGTCGGGTTTGGTCATAAATGTCTCATCACATGTGTGTGATGTCAGCAGTTTTGCTGTAGTTCAGGAATACCATAATGTCATCGCGGACACTTGCGAATGTCATCAGATGTCCGCACCCGTGTAGTGTAATGTTGTGTCCGCGACCAGTGTCTGTGCTGCGCGGACACCTTGAAACTGTATTTTTGGCCAATCTAGAAGGTTTGAAGTTGAAACTGTATGCTTCCAAGCCTGCTACTGCCATTCTCAGTTGATCTCTTAACTTTTCACAACTTTCCAAGGCCTTATTTAGTCTACAACGTCTGCGGACAGTAGAATAGACTGTGGACGGTTCTTCCAAAAGGACCCACCCATTACCTTTAGTCATCCTCAATCTGGTACACCAGGAGAGAACACCTTATCCCAGATAGGTGCAGACTATCTCGTCTTTTGAATGGCATCTGTTATGGTCATTCCTCTTCCTGAGCGGATACCCCACCACCACCTAGAGGACCTGGGCAGGGGAACAGGGGCACTGCTGCAGAGGAGCTGCAGGAGAAAGAGGCGGAGCAAGATGAAGAAAAGGAGGTACCTTCTATTTCCGGTGGTTGGAAGGAGATGTGGGTGTGGATGTTTTTCACTACCATGGGATGGGTGCCAAAGGCTGAGGCTTCCCAGGTGCACTGCACTCAGTGTGGAGTCACGCTCAGGCATGGCCAAAGGGTCAGTACTCCTTTGGCACTCCTGCCATGCACTGCTACACGCTCACATTCCACCAACTTCCCTGAGGAAGGCAGTTCCTTGCTCTCGTAGTAGAGTCACCTCCTCTACTTCATCTTTCGATTTAAGAGCAGGCCCAACATCTTCCTCTGTCCACGTGTCCCCTGTTACAGCAGTTGGTGGCCCTTCCCATTCACATTATACCACCCAACACCATGACTTCCACTACTTTTCTACTCCAACCATGCCCGCTATGACAATAAAGTCTGTAGACCACACTCAGGGGGTAAAGGGGTTTTATCTTACCTGTTTCTTTTTTTTACTACAGTGTTGACTCTTAAAACTGCTCCTTTGTTCCTTTATCTGCCAGCACATATTTTACTACATACTCTTCTTACTACATTTTGATTTCTTTCACAAAAACTGTTTCAAATCATTCTGGATATTAGAAAGAAAAATCTAATTTCCAACATTGGTTAGATGTACTGGAACTTTTTGAAAAATGTTCACTCCATCATGTCGTATATTCTCATTGTGAAAAAATGCCATTCCTACATCTTGTAAAAATGCACATACAGCTTTATTAAGATTTTGCCTTGCTTTTTCAATTTGTCCACAAAACAAGTTTGATCTCTTCCACATTTGCCTTTGAGTAATTAGTCTTTTGAAAGTATCTTTCATTGCAAACTGCTAAAAAATGCCAGCTACATATCCTAAACTATTGCCTCTAAAATGTAATAGAATCATTTCTGGATGTTTCAAATGCACCATATCTTCACACATGGGTAATAGATCACTCCAATTAATTCCAAACATTCAATG
Source organism: Ambystoma mexicanum (assembly GCF_040938575.1). NCBI lineage: Eukaryota > Metazoa > Chordata > Amphibia > Caudata > Ambystomatidae > Ambystoma > Ambystoma mexicanum. Next base: position 653,246,386 of record NC_090933.1, on the reverse strand, counting down.
CCATGACACCTCCAATTCTTCTAATCCAAGATTGTCAGAGATGACAGGGTGCTCTGCCTCTACCTTCACCCAATGAATCCACAAAACTCCAAACATCCAGTCTTCTTGGTCATAGCCATGCTTGCAGCCCTTCAAAGAAGAAATTAAGCACTTCCTACCATACCTGTAAAGATGAACTCCTCCAAAAACATGAAACCTGATTGGCTAATTCTCCCGCAGTCCATGGACGTTCGGCAAGGCATGGTTAAAGGAACCGGATGGCACATGTGGTCATTCGCATACAGTCGCAGACATCAAAACACAGGGCAGCCCTTCTACCCTTTTTACCTTTATCTCTCTCACACTTCCTGATTGGCTAATTTCCAACAGTCACACATCCATCCACCAATCACATCCAAAAACTTTACATGTAACCCTGTCACTCAGTTCAAATTTTCAGATGTGCCTTTCAACTCTGAGAGTACATTTGTTCTGTGATTCAGAGCCTCCTCTATCACAAAATACTGTTCAAACTGTTACAGATTTCAATTTTCAGATTCAAAAACATCTACATCTAAGTAGAAATAGTACAGGTATGCTTACATTTTTTAAAGTCATTTTTAATACCACCTTTTTATATATGCATAACCATCTCCTTAAGGAAATGCTGCTTTTGAACTATCAAATGCCATGTAGAGCCAACATTGCACACCTACTCACAAGTGCCACTTAATAAAACCATAGCAGTGTTTACCAAGTGCACTTTCCTTACCTTTACAGAAATGTAAACATGTTGGTGCTTCTCATACACCTATACATTGTGTGTCTTTTACTAAAATGATGTTAAAAATAACCATTCCTAAAAGGCAACATGTTTGCCTACATTTAAGACTACATTACTTTACAGGCACTCATACCATACTAGACTACATTTAGTGCCAACATATTGCACCTGCTCACTTCAATTGCCAGTTTACACTATTGTACACATATATTGTAACTGAATTGTCCTTACTTGTAGAAAATTTAAAAAGGTGGGGCTCCTAGGGCACTTATGCATTTTTTGCCTTTCAATAAAGTACTGCTAAAAAGAGGCTATCCTAAAGGCAACAGTTTTCCTTACACATGAAGTGTGTGCTATCAGATGCCATATAGTGCCAACATTTCCCACCTACTCAAATCAAGTGCCAGTTAATACTACCATAGCAGTGTTTACCAAGTGTGTTTTCGTTACCATTCCAGAAATGTAAAAATGTTGGTGCTGCTTATGCATCTATGCATTGGGCCTCATTACGACCCAGGCGGTAAGTTACCGCCTGGGCCGTGACTTTACCACCATGGCGTAAACTACGTTTACGCCATGGTGGTTGGCGGACTTACCGCCCCATTCCGACCTTGGCGGGGCGGTAAGTCCCCAATCCCCATTTACCCTTCCCCATTCCCATTTTTGCCCCATAGGGCATAATGGGAGTGGGGAAGGCGTTAATTACGCCACCGTAAATTACGGTGGCGTAATTAACTCCATGGTCCCTTAGCGCCATGGATTTTAACACCTGCTAAAAGCAGGTGTTAAAAGCACCATGGCGCTAGGGGACCTCGTAATTGGCGGTAAGGGGTCGGCGCAGCTAACGCTGGCGTAAACCCCTTACCGCCAGGGTCGTAATGAGGCCCATTGTGTGTATTTAACTAAAATGCTGTTAGAAAACAGGCATTCCTAAAAGGCTACATGTTTGGCTACATATAAGGCTACACTATTTTACAGGCACTGCTATCAGATTACATGACGTGCCAACATATTCCACCTACTCACATCAACTGCCAGTTAACACTATTGTACGCATATGTTGCAACGTAAAAAGGATAACATGGTGGGGCTCCTAATGCACCTATGCATTTTGTTCCTTTCAATAAAGGGCTGCTGAAAAGAGGAAATCCTAAAGGCAACATGTTTCCTTACATATGAGAAACTACTGTTTTCCAAGCAGTGCTATCCCATTCCATATAGTACCAACGTTTCCCACCTACTCATATCAAGTTCCAGTTAATAGTATCATAACAGTGTCCACCCAGTGCATTTTCTTTACTTTTACAGAAATGTAAACATATTAGTGATGCCCATACACCTATGCATTGTGTGTATTTTACTGAAATGGTGTTTAAAATAGGCATTCCTAAAATGCATCCACTTTCCCTGCATATAAGACTACAGTAGTTTAGAGACAGTGTTACCAGACTGCATTTAGTGTCCACCTATTCCACATGCTTATAACAAGTAAAGTTAGTACAACTGCAGGAATAACTGCTAGTGCACTTTTTTCACTTGAAAAAAAGATTCAAATATCGCTTATATATATATATCCCTACTACTTAAACCAGTTCATCATTATCACATGCATCAACTATCTTTGTTTCACATTTACAGATAAAAGGAAGATTGCCAAAGACACCTACAGAAGAAAGAGAACTATTCAACTGCTACAAGCTAAATGTATTAATATACTATGCATGTCACCTTAATTCTAGTAATGTAATTTTAATGTGTATTTCCCTAAAAATATTTTCAACTCCACACAATTGTATTACACTCTTACATATTGCATTGCAGCAATCACACTGTTTCCCATCTTATCACAACATTCCTCCTTATTCAACACACCACCACTCCCGTATACACTAAAAACATCACCACTTTCTCTCATAAACCTCCACTAGTACCAATTCATTAATTCATTCATACATATCACTATCACCATGCAATTGTTCATATCAAATCACATTCATTCTACCATTCCCAAGTTCTTCATACTATACATTACTGAAAACACATTACTGTCATTATTTTTCACCTCCCTTTTCCTCATACCACTACACCACATATGTACCACCTGTAAAAATATTTCACTCCAAATTTTTACTCAATACCTCCTGAATTCATTTTTCACATCCCCACTACGCAATCACACAGCACTGTTTATCACACCCCTACAATTGCATCAACAGAACCCTCACCTGTGTACAATAACACCTACATAAACCTTCTACAACTTTAAAATACACACTTTCTTTCTTCCAACAGATACAACACAATGCCTACTTAAAGTCAACTCTGTAGAAAACAAAGACAGGATAGAGCAGATAAAGAAGAAACCGAAGTCATATAGTCACCCTCCCTAAAACAATGTATAGAAAACACTCAAACAGAAGAACTAGTAGACACAGTAGACCACCAGGTACTTACAGACACCCTACATCGGTGCATGGGGATCAGCAACCTTCTCCTATGCTGGTTCAAGACCTACTTAGCCAACCACCAGCAGTTTGTTCAGATGGACTCATCTAGATTGCCCATGCTATCCCTCACCTGTGGAATCCTGCAGGGTTCAATCCTCTCCCCAGTGATCTTCAATCTATACATGGAACCACTGGGAGCCCTCCAAGCCACACACAACATCCACATCCACAAGATTGCATGTCAGTAGTATATTTACAATTGGATCATAAGGAAAATTTAGGACGACTAATACAACAATCTTTGATTGTACTAGTGAATATTGTGCCAACAAAAGACACATATTTGCCAACAGCTAGTTGACTTAAACAAGCCCTAGAATATCTAAACGAAAATAATCAATACTGCTGAGATATAAACATAGAGGAAAACCTAAATGAAAGCACCAAAATATTTGATTATACAGCACAAACTGGCCAATTTGAACATGTTGATTCTATTACTGCAGACAGCTTTTTAGACCGGTATACAGTTCACCCACTACATTCTAGAAACATCATGGAAGATGCATTAGAACATATGAAATGTGTCAAGCCAAAGGGTCTCCAATGAGTATATGGAAGAAAAGTGTATAAGTTTGTGGTTTTCCACTACTCTTTCCTACAGGAAAAGTGGGAAGATAAGATGAGCGACCCACACAAATCAGTGCATCAGAATATCATTCTTAACAAATGTATTCTGAGGACCCAAGACACCAGCAAAATGTAGAATACGTTTGCCACCTTTATCTGGTCTGAGTCATGAGCTATTCAAAATCATTTAGGGGGTTAGACATTGTACAAAGTTGTGGCTATCTTGTATTTCCACTTTGGCAACTTTGTTTTATTTTGGGTTGGGACATTGTGTTGCTAACCAGAGTATTAGTTCTCTGTTGGGTCGGCCCTTAGCTACTCTGTTTGCAGAAGGAGAGTTTCCCAAACCATCATGGCTGTGATGGGACATGCAGCTGATTGGAGGAGAATAAACTTGGCAGCTGAATGGTGGTTAATGAGCTCTTTGAGATTGAATTGGCATTGTATATGGCCTTTCATTGTCCTTCCTCAAGCATGAAGGCCCTGCGCTTGTGAAGTCTTGATTTGTTAGGCCTTTCCAGGAAAATCAGTGCTGCAGAGTCAGGAAGAAGACAGTAAATGCCCAGAGTGACGTGCAACAAGGCAACCTGTGATATTGGTGGGAGCGCAGCGCTTTAGTTTGAAGAAAAGACATTTATCTGAATGTGACTTTACTAGGGATCTGTACATTTGGTTCTTTAAGCATATTAGCTTTTTGGTTTAGATATTTAGCAGGGTTCAGTAGGGATAAGGTGGCACGCATTGCTTCTTGTGGATGTTCAAAAGGACATTCAGTTATTTTGAAATGGATGCTTCGTGCGCATTAGTACATTGATTTTCAGTCACGTAATATTGAAGTGTGCATGTGAAATAAAAAGCACCTAACATGGGTACCTGATGACTTCCAATATTGTTTTCTCTTGTGCGCATGCTCCGAGAGATCAGCATCTGTTTTTTGAAGAACAACATTGTATTTGTTAGTGGTGCCTGGCTGGGAATAGTGTTCCTATGGACAGGAATCTTCTGAGCGTGCTCACGCACACAGAGTTGGTGTTCCCCTAATCAACATGCACATGCAATGTTTCTGCAATGCTGCACTACTCATGGAAAGAAATACAAGATGTGTAATGTGTAACCTTTAGTGAATGAGAGACTTTTTTTAACAGTTCTTAAAAAGTTACTAATCTATTTCTTCCTAAAGGGTTTGTGGTTCACCTTGATGTAAATATTTTCTCCAAGTAGGGTTTAAGAAGCAACATTAACTTACCCAAAGGTAAAAGCAAGGAAGGAAGTGTAATCAGATTTGTTTAAATACATGCTATCTGGTGGTTAGGTCAATTTAGTATATTAGCAAGGTTAAGTTCAAAAGAGAACTACACTTACAGATAATTAAAACAGATACTTTTAAAGGAAGATAATTTAAGACTTTACACTTAAAGAAGTTACATTTAAAGTTAAAATACTTCACAATTTCCTGGGCATTATTCATCACCATCCAGCTCATCGAGGAGGAAAAACAGGTATTAGCTTTTAACTTGGCGTTCGGAAGGAGGGGTCAAGGTTATATTGTAGGAGTAACCTTGTTTCCTGTTTTCTCACCCTCTGCAGGTTTTCAACTAAGTCTGTTGTCTTTTTTATTTTCTATACTTCCCCTTTTAACACGTGGGTGTTGGGATTTATGCTGTAGAAAGAATCAGAAGTTGGCCAAACACCATAGAGGGTCTGTGGAGTTTGGCAGCTCCTGCAGACAAGAAAAACAGCACCAGACATCCTCTTGTTCGAAAACAAACCAGCAACTATATTTTATGGAGTTGCACACACACTAAGAACATGCTCTGTTCTTAAACATGTTAGTTACTAAACTCCTACAAAAGATAAAAGACAAAGATGAGGTTTTGCAGTCCAGTATCACAAATCTCTTGGCAAATATGCATGGTACAAGAGAATACTGATTCTGATGTCATGCTGATGTACGTTGAATGGTAGGAAACCTAGGCCCACCAACATGGTTTGTCACTTTAAGTTAAGCAGACTATACATGGTATACCTTGCATGAGTTCCCACTCGCAGCAAACCAAAATAAAGAAGGAATAGACATAAAAAGTCCAGGAGAACTGATCCTGTCAGTGTATCAGGATACATTCATCATTGTTTCATTGCCAGGCTGCACTTTGTCTGCAATAAAAACTCTCTTTCACTTAGAGAGCTAGAATACTTCTTTTGGAGAAAAGAATATCAATCCAAAGGCGCACTATACGTCCACATGCTTTTGTGAATAAAGGAGTCACCCAAATTTGACCATGACATTGATGAGACAGATTTACAATTTATTGAACACTACATTACGTGTGACATCCTTTCCTTTCAAAAGACTCACATAGTGATCTACGGACACAAATCTTATGCTTCCAAAGTCATAAGTGTAGATAATTCAACTGCTGTAGCAAGGTATGTCACAGGCTATCTCACCTGAGGTAAGAAGACTGAGCTAAAAGACCTTTCGGATGACATTTCATCTGACAAAACCCTGTCACAAATATTGGACAGCTTTGGTATCAAAGTGCTGTCACATAGAGAATGTAGTTCCTATGAAGTTGCAGGTAATTTAATAGGTGCAGCCTTACAAAGGAAATCTGAAAACATTCTCTGGCTGAACCTTGGTCCAGCTTCATCCCGAAAAAGAATACTCAAATCCTATCACGAAATTCTAAAAAATGCCACAAATGATTGAGAGAGCCAAGATATTTTAAAAAAACAATTTGATTGACACATACTATCCAAACAGAAGTAATTCTTTGGAAAACTTGCCTTTTTGACATAGCCCAAAACTTTTCCTGCAAAAATAATGTTATGCCAGGTTAGACACTTGGCAAATATTCTGTCTTAAATTGTGAAGGAAGCCTAATAAGGATTACCAAACACAGCCTAACTAACCATAGTGAATGTGGGTTTTACAGAGCTGCAGATCGTACAGGTGCACCCTTATAAGGGAAATCTGAAAGCATTCTCTGGCTGAACCTTGGTCAAGCTTCATCACAAAAAAGAGTACTCAAATCCTATCAAAAAAGTGAAACAATAGCCCCAAATGATCCCAACAGCCGAGATATTTTTAAAAAAACTATTTGATTGACACATGCTATCGAAACAGAAGAACATCTTTGAAAAGTAAGCCTAGTAAGACTTACCAAACCCAGCCTAACTTTACACCGACTACTTCTCCTCCCAGTAGAATACCAAAACAAATTAGAATATTACAAATTGTCAGCAGAAACTGTGACTGAAGCATGCAGTATTCTACAACAAATGAAAGTCCTTCTAGTAGATGAAGTAAGCATGGTTTACAACCTCATGCTGGCTTAAACTCATCTCAGAATGCAGGAAGTACTAAAAACTGATTACAACAAACTGTTTGGAGGAAAACATGTTATTGTTTTTGGGGACCTCCTAAAGTTAACACCAGTGAAAGGCCAACCCATATTCAAAACATTAGGACACAAAAAATTCCGTAATACGCTTGGCAGCATTGGCAATGTCAAACTGTGGTATCATTTTTGCTACAGAGAACTAACCCAAAGCATGCAACAGTCTGCAGATCTAACATATGCTCACATTTAAAAAAAACACATTAGAACTGGTCTACTTTCTGAAGACTCAAAATACACCTTACTAAGTAGACTAATCTATGAGCCCTATGGACAAAACATGGATGCATGCACTGTACACTCCACATCTGGATATGTACCTATACCTCAAAAAGAAAAATTTCAAAAGACATGTATTAGAAACAGAACACAATCCCAATAAAGAAAGAAAAAATAATTGCACAACCATGAAGTGAAGCAGAGACAGAAATTCTCATTTTGTTTTAAATTCAGTAACACAACTGGAGTAATTTGCTGTGCAAAAGTAGCAATTCATCTTCTCTTCCAATTGCCACCAATTGTGGACAATATTTTTACTTGAACAGCTCAGATCAGTTGTGTTTGCAAATCCTTCTTCTACACAGACATACAATTAATAACTCAGACAATACCTAAGGGTCTCAGGTATAAGACAGGATTGGACTACTGTGCAGGAATAGTACAATTCACCATAAACACACAGGAAGATCCACAAGAATTACTAGTGTACTTACTGCAAGTACTAGAAACAGAGAACATCCTTATAAATTAAATTTTGCAGATTGCATACATATGGAAGCAGACATGCACTCTCTGCTACATTGTTCCACAAGAGCACACCCTTAAGGAACAATGTGTGTATGTATCTATTCCAAATTGTGAATCTATTACATTTCACCAACTTCTCCAAAATGCAAATCATGGCATTTTATGCTCTTTTTGCAATTCAAATAATCGATCCAGCATACAAATAGATTCTGGGTTAGAAAATGTGGCACATGCACAATGTGTAGATATGCACATGACGGTACGGACACATTCACAGACTCAAATGGGTTCCAATTCAAGATTAAAGAGAACCTCACTGTAGATCCAAATATGTGGTCTACGCAAAACAGTGCACCTGCAAACTTACCTAAATACGTAGTACTATACAGGTGCTGAGAACATGTATCCGGGAACACCTATCACTGATTGGGAGTCAGGATGTAACACTACCTCTCACACAACACTGGCAACAAAGCCAGCAAATGAGCAATTTGAAAGAGATCAGATTTGTTGGCTTACAGAAGATTACCCTAAATCGTAGGGGCGGCAACAGAGATTTATGTTTGAGACAAGAAGAAGCATGGTTTATCTGTAGGTTCAGATCAGCTGAACGCGGATTGAACTCAGATAATGAAATGGCATCATTACTGTAGAGTTCTTAACCTTTAAATTTCAGATTAGATGTACTTATTAATACCACAGTACCTGTCTCAAGAGGACACTTTCCAACATTAGGGAAATACATTTAAAAAAACGGAGAGAAAAGTGAACACCATACTAAGAGGATGTTATTCGGTATGATGCAAGTATAAGTAGCATCATGGGATTTAACCAAGGTAATTAATACTGATATAGAGTTTGAAAACTACCCCAATACATATAAACATGTCAGGAGTCACACCAGCATAAGTCACTATCTGTTCATTAACCAACACAGACACAAATATAGGACCAGAATGCGCTGAACACCGTTTAAACTTAGTAAGAATTAGCAATGAACTGTATTAATGAAGAAATGTGCACATTTGGGATTAACTTTGAATATGGAGCGAACGTACAGTATCTAATTTAGATTTCCGTGGTAACAACACATGAAGGGTGCATCCTAGATAATTAAATTCCGTAATACTGTGGTTCTCAAATGAGAAACTATCCTATTCAGACAACAGTATGGGATAAAACTCGATGTTATGAATGAATGGCACCACTAACAATCCCAAAAGATGGCCGCCGTGTTGAGCCAGGCCCAAGAGATAGAGAGAGGACAGGAAGTAACTATGGCAACATCTATACACATGGAAAACTATGACTCAGCATCTCCGTTATGATCAGAGAGCCGACATGTATGACCAGGAACTAGAGAATTTTCAGGTAAGCCCTTGGCCCCAGCCTGAATCTGGAAGTGCCAAACTATGATATAGTGGACGCTATTGATTTTGCGACATTAATTTTATGTGCAGCGTGAACAGGCCCTTTTTTGCATCTCACACGCAGTACGGAAATTGACTAAAAATGCAAACAGATCACACATTTGAGATAGATATGTGACTGGCCATTAGCGGGGTTAATGTCACTGCCACAACATAATGATAATTGATTGGTGTATCTATTTACAGAAAAATAGATGGTAAAAAGGGCATGCAAGTTTCAAATTCCAGCATTAGGCGGACCAAGGTCGTTAATAATACGGCTGCATATAATGGAGTGAAATTGCATAGACGTGACAGCCCAATCGGCCGGTGATCATAGTCTAACATTATTAACTGTTTCATTCCAGGAGCGAATTAAACCCGGGAAATACAGTAAACAAGATGAAAGACAATTTAAGAAGAGAAAGGGTAAGAGGAGGATAACCATTCCATTTCTCTTCAGATTAACACAGATGACTTTCACAGACTGGGCTTTCTGCTTAGTTCAATAGATCACCATAGAACAGAGTTTTCAAAAAGGGTTTCTTATTATGAATTCACAAGTAACAGATCCGAGGCACCTATTGAGATTTAAGAGTGTCAATAAGAAACACAAGTATGAGAGGAACGTGTATACACAGTATATATGCAATTCAAGTTAATATCCTTAAATTGAAATGTAGCAGAGTAATATGGGTGATCAGAATTCTTTGTCAAATATATTTCCCACGGCAAAAGATCTCATTGAAGGGACTGTTTCTATGAACATACATGGACCAGAGTTAATGAACCAATAGAGGTATAGAGGGAAATTAATCTGGAGGAAGAGAGAATGAAACAAACTGATTTGGCAGAATTACTGTTTATAGGTCAAGTTTGATACATATTCACTCTGATTTTCTTTTGTTCTCTCTTGCTGTCTTTTTTCAAAATTGACCTTAGTTCATCCTTCCCAGAACCCATCCTCTCACTTCTGTGGCAACAACTATTATGTGTCATGTTTTATTTTATGTTACACTTATTTTCATTTTACTTTATTTTCATGTTATTGTTCTTATGAAACTGAATTTTGTCTTATGGATATGTATGATAACGGGCACTTTTATTTTTTGACATAATGTATTTAATGTAATAGAATACATAATGTAATAGTTATTGCCCTGATTTGAAGAAGGCACATGAGGTGCCGAAATCCGTGTCTCACGGAGGGTATAAATTTGCATATAAAAATAAAACAAATTACAAAGTCAACAGAACCTGAGAAAGGGTCTCTTTGTACAAACAGTGGTGCAGATAATTGTGTGAAAGACATAATCTGAATGTACAAATAGATTCACATGCCCAATGTGTCAACGTAATGCTGTTAAGGTACAATGCATATGGTACCAAAAATAACTGTAAACTCACTAACTTTACACACTGCCAAGTGTCTCTTGCCAAGAAAACCTTCACAACTGTAGGCATAATATACCAACCAGTGCCACAACCACTTCAGGTCACTATACTGCATACGTGAAAAACCAAAGTCGTTGGTTTGAATGTAACACCACTTCCGTTACTCACAAACATAGGCTACCAGCATATCTAACAAATGCTTACTTAATATTCCTTAAATCCAAATTGACTAATTAAAGTACACTGAAAAATCACAATGAAAGTAATATGCAGTTTGAATATGACAATGGGTATCTAACAACTTTAAACATAAAACACAAACAAAAGTGTTATCTCTTAATTACAATCCACGTAAAACATTCCATCACAGATATCATTAGATAATACATCTATAGTACCACAATACTATTTTTAAAATCCAATATAGTTAGAATACGCCAATGGGTATCTAACTGGTTTAAACATAAGCAAACACAGTAAACAAATATTCCCTATATGCATTACCCTTACAATATCAACTATTGAATCACGTATCACACTACTATTGTACTAATTTCGAAACATACAAAATATATGTCACTTTCATGAATGTAACAGGCAAACTTTCAAACCAAGTAAATGTCACAAACTGTAAATGTACACAATGTTTTTTTTTCAATCCACATTGCATTTTTTCCCATTGACCCAATGATTATTAAATGTGAAAACAAGAACAGTGTATCATGCACAAATGTTGTACCAAACATACTACATACGATGGACTAGTTATGAGGGTAAAAAAAGTTACTATATCTGTACAACGGTATCTAATTATATTTTGCAAACTATATTCTTTAACTGTTTATATGTTCTTTTCTTTACAGAGAAAAAGCACAAATTGTATGCCCTTACCACGTCCAACTAAATGCCCATGGCCAGTATCTGAATCATGGCCACAGTGATATGCCCATAGTAATTAAGTAATGGGCACTGGTCATGGCCACAACAATATACTTCAACCATGTCACAAACACTGTACACACGTCAATAGCACTAAACATATATGGACATATTTCATTGGCCATGGCTAGTGTCCATTACATAATTAGTATGGGCATATCACTTTGGCCATAATTACTGTGACCATAGTACTGTGGCCATGGCCAGTGTCCAGATTCTTGAGGGCATGGTCTGCAGTCATGCTCCCAAGAATGTGGACACTGGCCATGGCCTCAACAATATACTTCAACTTTGTCAGAAACACTGTAGACACTTGAATAGCCTCTAAAACAAATATGTCTATTACAAACACACATAGATATTACTCACACTCACTAGTTTTATTACATATCTATAAAATCAAAAAGTAATCACATAGCACATTACAGTTCCATGACCACAAAGGTCAGTGGGCCGATGTTTATGCCTGCAACAAATACATCCGCTTGTGTCTGTATTGGTCATGAACAGTAAAAAAGACTGCATACTCTGTGAAACCCAAACAGTTGTTTCTTTGACAATTAAAACACTCCCATTTTGACACTTTATCTACCCTACCATTCCCATACACGCCTTCATCCTCAAAATAACCCCAAAAGTGGTTTACCTACTTTTGGGCCTTTTAAAAAAAATAATGACTGGATGGATTTGCAACAATTTTGTAAAAGCACACTTTTGGGGCCAAGCCACCGCTCCTTGCGAAGGTTTGGTGCTAATCCATTCAACGGTTTGGGCTGTAGCCGCAAGCACAACCTTTTTCCATTCATGACTGTCCAGATTTCAATAGTTGTGGGACCTCCCCCTATAACCTTTGCCCTCCTTCATAATATTCCACAGAATATCGCAAAATAGTTCAAAGGTACCTCTATACTTTTTTTTAGTACATTTTCATGCAAATTTGTCATACTGTGCCAAATTTATAAGCCAACCAAAAATTGCAGAACCTGGAATATATATGTAAGGGGTATATAATGGGCGAGAACCTATTAATGTTTACAATTCTATCAGGGGGTTGTAACTTCCACAATCTACACAAAAGCAAACCCTTCTCAGGGTTTAATAAAGTCATCCGAGTTTCTATAAATTATGATGCAGCTACGTTACTGTTTTTAAGCAGTGGAGAGGCAACAATTCTCTAAAATCCAACCCTTTTTCAGAATGTAGTATGCAGTACCTTTGTCGGCATACAAAGATCAAATGAAAAGGGTGAGATATTTAGGGTCTAGCACTTCATTATTAAATGGGCAACAGGAGGTGAATCTTTACCTCCTTTACTTGCATCTGGCCTGTCCCGAGTGCAAGAAAGGTGTGTGGATTGTACCACCCCAGTTGCTCACATAAATGATGCAGCAAGACATACCCAGGTGCAGAAGTGTGTAATATTCACTTCCTGGCTTCTTTGTTAGAATTGGCACATCAGAGAAAATACTTTGTTGCACAAAGAGGTGTTTAACTGAAGTGACTAGATTTGATACTGTATGGTCACTTGGCTGATCATTTATCACACATTACACTATACAGGAGACTCTGAAGCCACAGATTTCAAATAAACCTATATGTTCTGTTGTACTTTCCTTTGCTTGACACAGTTACATTCTGTGTAAGCCTGTGATACCAACTTTGTGAGTTATGACTCCAGAGTTTCAGATACAGGCATAGGTCATCTATGCACAACAACTACAATCACGCCAACCACTGCACCAACATCACACCGCCAAACAGCAATAAACTCTCCCCCTTCCAAAACATCCTGATACTTCTCCTACCCACAAAGACTCTATCAACTCCAATCCGACTCCTAAAAACAAAACACTCAACAATGGCCTCAAATGTGCCCTTATTAATGCTTGCTCCATCCCTGCACATGCACTCGAGATCAATGACCTCATCACCTCCCATGACCTCGACCTTCTAGCGACCTCAGAATTATGGCTCCATGAAGCACCTGGTCCAGCCATCTCTCTCGCCTTCCCTCAAGGATACACCATCTGAGACACGACCGGAAAACCTCTAAAGGAGGAGTCGTAGCTCTCATCTCCAAGGAGACTCTTGCCATCAGACTCTGCAGCCCTACATGGGAAAACACTGCTCACCTCCTCTCAGTCAAATTAACAATATCTCCCAACTGCATTATAAACATCATAGTCATATACAGACCTCCCGGCACATCCCCGGACTACCAAAACACCTCCAAATCATAGGGAATAATCTAAACAACTCCACCAAAACCATACTACTTGGTGACCTGAACCTAGGCCTCCATGACCTAAAGGACAAAGCTGCCTCTGCACTTGCCAAAGAGCTTACAGACCTAGGATTCACCCATAGAGTCACGGAACCCACCCACTGTAAAGGTTGCTCCATTGATTGGATTGCTGACCACAACTGCTCCTCTTCCATCTCCAATATCTCAGCCCTCCCATGGACAGATCATCATTGTGTCCATTTCACCATACCTATCAGTCCCAAGGTCCTTTCTCACGCCAAATCCTCCAAAGTGAGAAGCGCTAAGAAACTCACCGCAACCAACCTCCTCCCCTTCCTTGACAGTCCGGGGCTCAAACCACCTTTTGTCAACAATCCCACTACTCTGGCCAACATTTATGCCCACACCCTCACCATAGCCATTGAATCCATAGCTCCACTGGAAGAAAAAAAAGAAAAGAAATCCCTGCACACTAATTCTTGGTTTACGGAAGAACTAGGTGCCTATGCAGATCCAAAAGCCAGGCCCCACCCAAATGCCAATCTACACCTAACCAATTCACACTGGCAGACTTCAAAAACATTTTTACAAAAAAACTATATTCACAGCTAAATCTGAATCATTTAACCTTAGAATCTCCATAGCTAGCTCTAAAATTTTCAATCTTCAAAGAACTCATCACCCCTTACACCAGTCCCGATGAAATCGTCAAAGATTAATCCTGGTGGTCAAGCATCCAGTCAAACCTCCTAAACAAAGTTAAGCTCCTCCAAGAAAAGAATCCAAGCCCAACGCAAAGCACTCCCTAATCAGATTAAAACACAACTGCCTATCCCACACACTCCTCAGCCAGAAATCTCTCTCTTCTCATTCAGAGACGTAACAGAAAAGGAAGTTGCTGACCTCCTTCAATACATCAAACCATCCACTTGTAAAGGGGACATTTGCCCACCTACTATCATTAAAGAATGTTCTAGCGCACCTTCTCATCAGGAACTGTCCCATTAAGCCTAAAAAATGCATGGGTCTGCCCCCTCATCAAGAAACCTTCCCTAGACCCCACTTGCCCCAACAACTACCGTCCCATAACTACCATCCCTTTTCTCCTCAAAATCTTAGACAAAGCCGCCCACACCCAAATCCAACAATACCTGAAAACCAACGCCATCTTAGTCAAGAGGCAATCAGGATTCTGTAAAGGGCACGGCACAGAAACCGCAGTTTTAGACCTAAAGAAACAAATCACCAAAATAATGGATAAGGGAAAGCCAGCACTCTTGCTTCTACTAGATCTCTCTGCTGCGTTTGATCTTTTGACCATAACATTCTGACATCACATCTCTCCAACGCAGCCCACTTCACCATCAAAGCCACTTCATGGATCACCTCCTTCCTAGAAGGAAGGTTTATGAAAGTCTACTCCAACCAGTCCATTGCAGCTCCCTCCACCATCCATTGTGGTGTGCCACAGGGCTCATGAACTGCGCCTACCCTCTACAATTTATTCACAAAACCACTCCTCGACATGTTGGACTCGCTCGGCATAGCCTACACAAACTATGCCGACGATACACAAGTCTTCCTCCCTCTTACGGGCTCATATGACCAGGATGCTGCTGCCCTTCTCCAAATCTACTCCACTATCCAAACCTGGATTGCAACCAAATGGCCTGTGTTTAAATGGTGACAAAACCGAGATTATTCTCCTAGGTCCCAAAGAAATACTGGCCAAACTCAACATAAATTACGAACACTTTAACATTTATAACACAAACATACATGTCACCACTTCAGTAAAGACCCTCGGAGTACATATTGATTCAACCCTTTCAATGTCACGTCAGGTTAATGCCATTGCCTCTGCTTCGGCACACAGCACCAAACTAATAAATGCCATTAAACCCTTTCTCACCACTCAAAACAGGCTCTCCATCGCCTGCGCCACAATAGGAGCTAAACTGGACTACTGCAATGCCCTTCTGGCAGGCACTTCTGCAAAAAACCTTAAAAAGTTCCAAACAGTTCAAAAGAACACGCTCCGCGCAGCTCTTTCCATCCCCAAAAGAGACCACATCTCCCAGATCAGGCGAGATTCCCATTGGCTCCCAGTAAGGGAAAGAATCAATAACCCACAAATGCATCAATCTCACTGCCCCTTCATACCTATCTGAAACTATACTCAGGAACTCCTCCACGCGCCCAAAAAGAAGTCACCATGCCAACCAACTCCAAGTACCCGCTGTCAAAAGAGCAAATGCTGGTGGCATTGGCTTTCCACACATTGCATCCAAACTATGGAACGCCCTTCCCAATTCCCTAAGGGATGAACCTTCTTTATCCACTTTTCGCAAATCCCTCAAGACCATTCTATTCAACTAGTGCCTACTATCCCACTGCTCACATACAGAGGCCTTATAGAGTTTGCTTCCAAGGATCCTCTTGTAACCACCTTCCCGTGTTTACTATACTGTTTATGTAACTATGTACATAGCCATAAAATATACTGTGTTTTTAACTAAGAAGCGGTACTACGTAATGCAACAATAACTGCAAGGTAATTTTGTTTTTTTTCATATGCAACCAGCAAGACTTACTTTCTGTAACAGCGCCATGATGCCTAAGGGCTGCTGCGTGCTTTAGAAATGTGAATAAACAAAATAAATACATCTACAGTCAAATTTTGTTGATGGCCAATAATAGACCATCAGAATGTTCCCACTAGTATTCCCAATTAGTTAAATGTGTTGGACTCCCCCTAAGTAGGCTCTATAAAAGGCCTTTGTGAAGACGTTTGCCAGATAGAACCATGTATTATGGATATAGATATTTAAAGGTGTGTAGTATGAGCCTTAGGAAAACCAAATATTCTGTTGCTCATAATTTTGATTTGCATGATGGATTTGGCTGATAATTTCCAAACAAAAGGTTTGGCACAACCTCTCCCCCATCCCCCACTCGCCATAATGGAAAAGATTGGTTAATAACTGAAAAAGTTATTAAGAAAGCAAAAAGAAACGTGTTTTTGGCCTACTCGCATTCATTTTCCCATAAAGAAAAAGTCCAAATTTAACAAGCCAAGTACAAAAACCGCTGGAGGGAAATGGACCAAATTAGAAACAATTCGGGCAGGTTTGGGGTTATTCCGTCCAGAACTTTTTAAAAGATTTGATGAGCAAAGGAGTGCCCCGTTCTCCCAAAAATATACCTATATCTCCCATGGTGCTTTGCAGCAGAGAGACTTTTCAGAAATGACAAGCAGCCAAATTGCGTTGCTAGATGCAAGCGATTACAACCGTAATATCGGGGGAACGTGAAAACGAAAAGTGCAAACAAAATGATCCGGAGGAGGGAAAAGTTCAAATCGCATGAGGCTAGAGGTGCGGAGGGGCAAAGAGGACATCCTGTGAAGTTGGGCTGTTGGGGGTGGTCTGAGGAAGCAGTTACAGTTCAGACATGTTCTGATTATCAGGGGAATGCCGGGGAATCTTGCAAGATTACCACAGTAATACTGCATAACGTGCCTGGAAATAAAAATGCATCACACGAAGCAAAGGGAGAAAGGGAATAATGGGAGGGGTGCAAAGCAGGTAAAAATCAACCGAGGTGGGTGGGTGGACCTGGGGAAAAGGAATGAAGCACATGAGGAGTACCTGTGAGGACTTTTTTATTTTTGAGGTTTATCACGTTAATTGGCGCAGTATCACTGCAGTAATTATCGGGGGAATGGAAACTGAGGGAAAAAAATAAACGAGGAGACATCTGTTGTAATCACATCTACGAAGCACGGGAAAATGCGTGTGCCAGTGGCCCAGGTCAGTGGGCCCCAAAGAAACCTATTGGTGAAGCAGGTGCAGCTAATGGTCGTGGGCAAAGGCCATGACGATTGACCTTGCACGAAACCTAGTGTGTTAAAATATACAATGGGCACGTCCACGGCTTTGTTCACTGGCCAGGGCCGAAGGCCATGGCTAGTGGTCCCCAAGGAAACCTATAGGTGGAATATTTACAGTGGCCATAGACTTCGGCCAAAGTCCATATCTGGTGGCCCTTGAATAAGTTATGGAAATTTAGCGGATGTGGGAAGTGATGATCATCTTAACTCTGTGTCTTCCCTGTTGCAAAGCCCATGAGTACATACATAACAGATAGTTTTCCAATGAGAAACAAACACAGAGGCTGGCAAGTTAGCTCAGTGGGTTGAGCACTGGCTGCTGCAATCTTTGTGTGATCTGCAGGCCAACTCAGTCTTTCATCCTTCCAGTCTTTATCCAAGGTGGATAAATGAGTACCAACTCTGGTTGGGTGATATTGTATATATATGTGTTCTATGTAAATCACTTTGGTGTAAGCGCTACATAAATAATATATCATCATTAGATGCTAGGGGTCTTCAATGAGGGGACGCTGAGTTCAGATGGACATCAATTACCACATCTGCTGAATTTCAAAGGTTTTGTTGAATTAAATGTGATTACCTTAACTAAAGTTTTTTTTAATGAATATTGAGAAGGGTGTGTTAAAGAGTCTATTTAACTTCTATATGCGCAGGTGCATTTCTATTTTGGGTCTCAATATGAACCTTTGTTAGAGGAGGAAAAAATACCTACATTTTTAAATTAATTGTTCAACTATCTGCACTGGGAAATAATATAAAAATGATTTTCTTTCTTGGACACCTCTCCCAAATACTGTAGTTTTACCTAAGTATTTGAAGTGTTTAATTTGTTAAAATTATCACTTTTAAAACCTTTGCGTAGCGGTGGTGTATAACACTGCATATGGAGAGTCATTTCAAAATGACCACTAAAATACAGAGATTCCTTTGGTAGGGATACAAATGGACTTGTGGTCTGCAAATCTCTGGTCATTGGATCGATTTGTCAAATGTGGCACCTCGAATCCATGGGCCACTGATTGGTCCACCCAGTGAACACAGGCTCATCAAAAGCATTGCCTGCTTACTATATCCAGTGTTCATTGTGCACAGGAAGGGGCATGCAGTGCAGGGAGGAATAGCAGGTAAGGAGACCATTGTGTGGGTGCTGTGGGGAGTGGGGTTAGTGGGCATCTGGGTTTGTGAGTGGCATGAGGGGGCACTGAGCAGGCTGGTCATTGGAGCAGGGACATGGGGAGTGAGCCCCCTTCAGTGCACAGAAGGGAAGAAAGTGGGCAGAGAAGGGTAGAGGGGTGAATTCCCCATTAGCGAGGAGAGCATTGAACAGGCAGTTTGGGGGCATCGAAGATTGGTTTGGTGGGTGGGACCATGGGAGAGGGATTTATGGCTGGGATTCAGAGGGATGGACCAACGGGTGTGGGATTCGGGTCAGATGTGATTGGGCAGAATCACAATTAAACCTCCTTGGCCTGCCAAAATATCTGATTGAAGACTTCAGCAAAGGATGAATGTTACATTAGCATTTTACTTTGGCTGAAAAGAACACATCACACCTCTCCTGACATTGATCTTTAAATTGATGAATGCCTGTAATTAATTAAATGCCCCTCTGGTGCATCAGGCTCTCCACAAAGTCCAACCTCTTTCATTAAGGTCCAATGTTTACTTATATGCCACTTTGAGAACTTTTTGGTCCCCTAATAATACTCTGCTGGTATTGACTATGTTTTGACTCTCCGAGTACAATGATTGTGCATTTTCTTCACTAGCTTCAACACTTTGGAACACCCAACCAGAAGTGATTTGGAGAACCATAGACCACATCGCCTTTAAAGACTTCGCTTTTCCTGTGATCAAAGTCTCTTGCCATAGTTCCATATACATTGTTTCTTTACCACCAAGAGGCCACATTGGTGGTGAATGGACACACTTAACAAAATAAAACGTGTGTCAATGGGATTGGGACCACGCCATCTGCATACATCAGAATCTGCTTTAAGGAAAAGGTAATTGTAGAAGGAAAACCTCAATGACCAATAATACTTTGAGGGACCAATAATACTTTGAGGGATACGCTATATAGGTATTGAAAAGGTAGGGCACCAGCAGGCAGTCCTGTTTTAGGCCATTACTTGCAACTATGTTGATCTCTCAACTCTTATGACTTGTAAATGTAATTTGTCATACAGAGAATGTCAGCTGAGGGCTGTCAAATAAAAAAAGGAAGTTCACAAAACAGGCATATCATTTTTGTCCCCGGTGTCTGCATATTTACCAACCACTTAGGACAGTGCTTGTAGGACTGTTAACAGAGCCCTCTGTAACCAACCTCCCATAACAATCTGAGAGGAGTGCAGTCTGTATAGCCCATTTCTCTATATGAAACACCAACAACTAAACTATAATCTGTATGAAGACACTTAGAACAAAGATGCCTTAATTAGTTAAAGTCAAAGCACATCATACTAAACGATTAACAGATATTTTACAATCATCATCAAGACAATTTATGTATTTTTAATGTAGAGTGTTTTCCCCGCAGCATATACAATGCATTAAATATGAAAACATGCAAATTAATTCATTTACTTATTAAGTATACATAGGTGTATGTATGCCACATGTTTATAAAATGTAACTTCAAGTATAGGTTTTATAAAATGCACAGCAAAACCAAATGTGTGTTTAATGGGAACAGCAATGTTCTTTAAATTAGACTTTGTTTTCTCCCACAACTCCCATGTGTTCAGAAAAGTATGAGAAAGAATGTTTATGTAAATAACATCGGAAATTTTAAAGCTTATTTGCTGTAGAGGGATCTAGGTGACATGAAGTGGAAAGCTCATTGTCTAAGAAAAATAAATGCTATCATAAATACATTGAGACAAGGTTCAAAGGCTTAAAATGCAGATATTAAGATGAAACCATTAAGTGTTCCTAGATGCTCAGGGGGTAGGAACCAGTGGGGCAATACACTGACTATGATTTCTGGTGAATGTTTAAATACATATACAAAGGTGGGGGTAATAAAGAAAAATAAACCATTACAAGCACTAACGAGGCATCTTGAAATATAACTTAAAATCCACATTTACCATCTTTAAACATGGAATTGATTCCTCACCAGTGCTGAGAGTGGCTCCCAGGCATACTGATGGATGTGCCAGTGCAGGCCACTTAATTAGAAAGGATCTGCTAACATTGGCCTGCTGGAACACCCTGGTTTTACCCACTTTTTAGATGGAGGTCCTTCGAATGAATACCTAATGAGACAAGATATATTGACACTGCAGGAAACCTGACTCACGTCTGACATTACCTTTGACGGACAACAAACCATCTCTAACTTGTCAATGCAAGGAAAGATAGGAAGGACTATTCATTAGTGTTTCAAATTCCCTCACGCTTGATTATATTGAGATACCTGATGATCAACCCAACATGTTAGTTGGAATTTCCAGAGGGATCACATTTCTCGGTGGGCGTAGAACATTAATGGCAATTCAAGTGTACAAATCACCAGGCATCCACTGTAAAATTACAAAATTGTAATCAAAATTGTAATCAATAAAGCAAGTGTTCACCGTAGTAAAATACGATCCACGTAGCATGTAATTGTCGATTGCGAGCGACATTAACGTAATGTTCGACTGCCAACAACTACACAGATTTATGTGACATACTTAATTCTACCTGGGAAATACCAAATACAGAACTAGCACAACGAGACAGCAATCCTAAAAGAAACAATTGGATGAAAAAGATGGGTACTTATAATTTCTGTATGCTCAATGGTCGATGCCATGGAGACATACCTGGTAATTACACACGTTGCCCAAAAATCTGTAAGCACCATCTACTATATTGTTGTGGCAGTTTGAGACTACAAGGGTGTACATTTGTTGAGTATAATTCCCAGGGAAGTTAGTGACCATTGCTTAATTGTGAGCAGGTTGCATATTGGGACTGACGATGAGCCCACATTAGATCATTTAGGCTACATTATGCTCAATGAAATGGGTACTCGTATAAAATGGACATTAAATAACCTTGAGGCAGCCACTGCATTCCTTTTGAACATTCCATTTGAGTTGTGTGAATTACTTGAGATATGACAGTCATTATACCTAGATAAGAAGCAGCTCTCGAATCGATTGCACTACTCAGAAAACTGCCCAACACAAATGCAGTGTCTCAGAAGTACAACGAACCACTTGCATGGTGTTGTCCGGGAAATACAACAGGAGAGATCTAAAATACATTATGAGACAAGCTGAGGATCACACTAAAATATCTACACTTATTATAAATAGGAAATCATTTTACTGTGTATGGCTAAAAACTAACATGCACAGAAAGACAAAAATACACTCGGAAGAAATGTACGAAATCATTACAAAACAGGACTCCAGGGCATTTTGGAGGTAACTGTGTCCTTTTGGTCCGGACAGTCAATTAACCATTTGAGCTACTGAAAATTCATTGTGTATATATATTCAGAGTGAGCTTTGACAATACGGCAATATGTATTAACACAGCCTCTCCTTCAGAGAAGTGGCACTTTAAACATTCCAACGTCGATATATACAAAAGCATTCATTCTGTTAAGACCTCACGTGCTCCTGGACCAAATGGCATATGCAATGCATTGCTGAAAAGTGAACTGAACAATTGGGCTGTCATTCTGCGTGCATTATTTGTGTAGATTAGTAGGATTGGATTTACTCTCACCTCATGGACTAGAAGTATATTAATCCTGATACATGGTTCTAGTTCTGATCTGAAAATATATCGTCTACTGGCGATAATTGATAACCTTTAAAACATATTTGCTAGGCTATTACTGGAAGAACTCACATATCCCTTTCAATCAAACAGGTTTCAGAAAGCGGTACTAGTCTATTTCAAATTTGTTTTCACTGCTAACTACTATTGAGCAATCACGGTGTGTTTATAACAGACCTGTAAATGCCACTTATGTAATTATTCTGCGGCTTTTCACACCATAAATAGAGTATGACTATGGAACAAACTGCAGAACTGGTGGATCCAGGGTGGACTCTTGAAAATGGTCCTCTATCAAAAGACCACAGTGCAGTTTCCATTAGACGGAACTGGCAGATTAAGTCATAACATCAATGCAAACATAAGATTTACACAGGGATATGTGCTGACTGCTAGTAGTGCAAAAACGTCAATGACCTGCGTACGTGGAGGACCCGGTAATACCAGACTCAACTATATTTTGCCTCATGGCGATACTAGAATCTGTTAAATTACTCAAAAACGAATAGTTTAAACATCAATTTATCGAAAACTAAGATCATGATCTATAAGGCAAGTGGCAAGCTGAAGACGCCCTGGAAATTAAACTAAGAACACATTGAAGTGGTAAAACAATACATGTATTTATGTTTTACTATCGACCAGAAAGTGACCTAGAATTTATATATTTTCACTGTAACTTCCAAATGCCAACAGCTTAGCCATGCATTAAAACATTTTTTGCAGCAACATGTAGGGTTCAGTTTCCTGCCCTTAATACATATGTATAAACTTAAAATAGTCCCAATAATGAAATATGGTACTGACATTTGTCTACTACGCACATGAATTATATTCTCAAGATGGAATGCTCTTACTTAAAAACAAATGTCAGAATGTACCCCGATAGAATACATTAGAACTGAACTTGGCTTAACCTCACTGGCCACAACAGTAAAACAGTGGATGCTAACCACAACCATCAGGTTAGTGCAGTCTACTCCAGGGACACTACAATTATACATTAAAGAGGCAATTGCTAGCATTTCTTTATTGACTAACAATAATAATGTAGCTACATTCTCGATTACCAGTAAAGAACTGATTATCTTAAACAACACTAACTCCAAAGAAGCCACTAGGAAACACATTAAACATGAGATTTGCCCAAGGCTAATGTATTGGACTATGTACAGAACATTACCAACATAGGCACTAAAGCAAATTTAGAGGATTATATGCTAAATATACCTGAGGTTTTAACGTGTTACCTAAATATGTATAACAATTTCCTAGCCTTTCTGTGAGGCAAGAGTATTTAACTCTTAAATTCAACCTGCTTCCTACACTGGAAATACTAGGAGCCAGGGCCGGGATACCAAGAAAGAATGGAATCGTAACGGGAGACAGGATTGCAACCATTAACAATTACTATTGGTATGTCCTATGCTTGATGTCAATAAGGTACAATATTTGTGCTCAGCTAGACAAGGGCGAACCACTTGGATTGATCAAAAATGGTGTGACATTTTAATGCGAAATGATCTATTGATTGTTATGGCTGCTGTTAAGATGTGGCATTTGATATCAAGAATGTTATCATAATTAACGTGTGATGCAATGTTTGTGACATCATATTTTACCTAATGTTAATATTCAAATAACAAGTACAAAGATCGTAAAGATTATAGTACATCAATAAAACAAATACATATTCTTTGCTTCATATTGTTTGATTTAATTTTCTTTGAAACATCCTATGTCAAGTTGCATACCTACATGTACAGCATTGCACAATAGATTGAGCTGTGGCTGCAGTCCTATTGTAATTCAAGTGGGGAATCACCTATCACATATTTGTTACGCTTTTTTATTTAATACAATACATTTTTATTGAAAACTAGCCTGTTTCTTGTCACAGAGTGCAAGGGTGGGAGGTTTACATACTAAATTAATAAACTGTGGGAGGTCTAAAGTAGATTACTAGAAACTCAAAATATCCACATTGATTGGGCTAATCTTGTTCTGAGGTGAGTTTTTAAGCCTCACCCGAAAGGATACAAATGATCTAATAAATTGGATGTCCGACCGAGATCCAGCCATTGGGGAACACTTGTGTTACTGTAGCAAACACACTTTAATGTTGATTTGTGTGCATATTTGTTTAAACGTGTTTTGGTGTGGTGGATTACATGGTTTGGGGGTGCAATCTCACAAAGGAGACAAGGGGATTGCAATAGTAAAAATATGAAACAATATTTGGAGTTGCTAAAGAATAGGGGATATTGATAGACTTGAATTGTTGTTGCATTGGTTGTATGATTGTGCCAAATTCTGTTGAACATTTAAGAGAGATTTGTTGAGGTTAATTGTATATTTTGCATTACATTTAAAAAAAACAAATCATTGTCTTAGGTGTGACCCATGCTCATGCCCTCTCTAGGTTTTACTTGCAAAGAGAAGGGGCAGTAGACAATACAGGAATGTGGAAAGGTCAAATGATACAAAGAACAGCAACTTTAGGTGCAGGTATCTGCAATGAACATTATGCTTTGACTCAGTCTCTGCTGCAGCTGTACATGACCACCACTAAAAACCATGGATATTTAGAACAGACAAATCAGTCCTCTGATTTGTTCTTTCATCTACGGTTATTGGAAGGCATGGTGGCACCAGTAAAATTAATGAGCATTTCAAACTGGAAAAGCTGTTCTCAGATTTCTATTTCTATTTCTTTATGGATGAGGCACTACTACCAAAAAGGTTTCACAGTACTCTACTGCAAGTAAGGAAAAACAGGCAGCAGCCGGGAAGCAAGAGAGCTCTACATCTATTTATATATAAAAGTCAATATTTGTCTGTGGGCTTGTGGTGGGTATTTGTGGGTTTGCAGGTTTGTGGATTGGCGAAGTGTTGTTTCTTATACAATTCCACACAATTTCACCAATCTGCACCAAATGTTGCATACTTACCTGTTTGGACCCTCCAGACTTTACTGGCTACATGATATTTGGACACCACACTCCTTTCCCTGGATGTCACCAAAAGTAAAAAATGTTTGTGGGTTTGTGACCTGCCGACAAAGCCGTAAACCATGTTCACCGGGTAGGGAAGCAACACATGTATGAGAGGCAAATGGACCTGAGAAGCCAAGGTAAAGTCAGGTATCATTCCAGAAGTTATCAAATGTTTGCTGCATCAGGTGAAATTACTTTTCTAGTGGATATTTGCGAGATGGTGCTTGCTGACGAAGACTTAAACCATGTTCACCGGGAAGGGGAAACAAAAAAAGTTGTTTCTAAATAATCTTTACAATTCCCTAAATTATGTTAACCGGGAAGGGAAACAAAAATGTTTGCTGCATCAGGTGAAATTACTTTTCTAGTGGATATTTGCGAGATGGTGCTTGCTGACGAAGACTTAAACCATGTTCACCGGGAAGGGGAAACAAAAAAAGTTGTTTCTAAATAATCTTTACAATTCCCTAAATTATGTTAACCGGGAAGGGAAACAAAAATGTTTGCTGCATCAGGTGAAATTATTTTTCCTGACGATTTTGCAAGATGGTGCCTGCCAACAAAGCTGTAAACCATGTTCACCAGGAAGGGAAACACAAATTATCTTTCTCAACCGGTCACAACACGAGGAACACAACTTGAGGTCCCAGTGGGGTCTCAAAATCCACATTTCATGGCCCTAGGATGCATCGTTTCTGAGATATTTGCACCGCCATGCACCACAACGTACTGCACCGCACCACGGTGAGGCGGAACAGCAATCTACAGGATCATTCATTTTCAACAAATGATGAGAGTGTTACCTTGTCTTTCCACAGAACCCGTTCGGAGAATGAGTACTTCTGTTAGTTTCAAATAAAAGACTTTTCAACTTTTTTGTGAAATGATAGATGTTTGTCAGTCTTAGAAAGCTCTACCAGGAGATTGTTCCAGAGTTTAGCAGTCAGTAGAGCGCAAGATCCTCCAAGTGCTCTTGATCGTTTGAAACAAGCAATGAACATACGGTTAGAGGCAAGTACACGTAATGGACGACAAGGTGGCTGCCATTTGTATCTTTGCCTAATATAGTGAGGGGCGACCCATAAAGTGCGCTTTTGTGCCAAAGTCAAATGTTTGAAGGATGTTCTACTCTTAATGGGCAACCAATGCAATTTGCGAAGAATAGGACAGATGTGGGCATATCTCGGGGTGCTAGTGACTATCCCTGCCAAGGAATTGTGCAAACTCTGAAGTTGGTTTGAAGTGGGAGAATGGAAGACCAGGCTCCCGTCCTTCACCTCTCGCGCTTGGCCTAGAGGGTCACGGCCCAGACACCCGCCGCGAGAAGAGTTTGTCCATTTACCAGACGACCAGGTACCCTGGTACAGGAACATACGGATGTGTCCATCTGCCTGCCCAACAGCCCGCACTGGCCATGCCGACACCTGCGGCTCGGATCAGCTAGACTAAAATCCACACGTCGTTAGAGATGCCATGACGACCTAGACAACGGGAAGCACATCTGTACAAATATACACACTGAACATCTCCACACCAATCTACACGAAGAACATACTCAGTGCTCTGACGTAGGCGACAGGCATATTCACGGACGTGCATCTTTATTATTTTTACATAGGCTTTCAGAATGCAGAAACGC
The DNA here is from genome assembly GCF_040938575.1 of Ambystoma mexicanum. Classification (NCBI taxonomy): domain Eukaryota; kingdom Metazoa; phylum Chordata; class Amphibia; order Caudata; family Ambystomatidae; genus Ambystoma; species Ambystoma mexicanum. The sequence continues at coordinate 653,219,095 of NC_090933.1, read as the reverse complement.
AAGACGCATCATGAACTCATCTATAACGCTTGCTCACGCTTCTCTTGAAACCCGTTACTACCATGAGAGGTATAATGGAAACACGATACTGGTCATGGAAATATATGCTATTATAACCTAAAAGCACCTATACACCAAACGGACTACTTATGCACCAGGCCCAAGTAGGCCTCAACCAAGAGCTCCCGTGGACATTAACAGAGCAAGAGTCAGGTTGCTGATCCTGCAGAAGGAACCCGGAGGAGCAACCAGCCAAGGTCGCAATGTTGCAAACCCACATTCCAAGAACGAATCATCAAAGGTACGATGTTGCAACCTCGCACTCCGCGCCCCAAACGATAAAGTCACGCCGGCAAATTAAACCAGACGCGCAGTATAAAAAACAATATTAATTGTGCAGAATTCTGCCTCTTTCACGGTCCCTCCCCACGTGACCAAGCCGAACCTGACGAGATGCCAAAACCCAGGAGAGAAAAGGCGTCTGGGTCCCTCGCTACGAGACACAGGCCAATACACTTGAAAGGATCAATGGACATCTGTTACAGTGGGAGCGGTCAGCCTTCCACCTATGAATAAATCCTCACATTGTCTGCACGTACCCATATTGAAACATTGTTGCAAACACAGGTACACCGAGAGCTGGGAACAACGGTGGTCCCAGGCTGGGAAGCTCACGAGTGCACCAATCAGAACATGGGGCTCTTATCTCAGACGTCAGTAATATTAGCCAATCCTCAGGAGTCTTCATGTAACAATTCTTATGTATCTAATTGTAGGGACAACCCAGATATACCACCTGACTACACCTTGTCCACTAATATCATTCTCTATATGTGTACTATACTAACCCTACCACTCGAGCAACCAATTAAGAGTGGCGATAGGTTTTTTGTTAACTTTCTGAAGTGACGCAAGTAGCGCGTCATAATGCAGTAAAAAGGGCCTGCGAGCCCCACAATTGTGTGTGTGTCAGGACGAACGCGTACGCTCCTTGACCCATCCCTGCCGTTTTGTCTAAATAAACAGCAGAGTCACCTTGCTCCTTGTGTGTGTCTCATACTCTATCTCATCTGGGATATACGGGAGGAGTTGGGGCCTCCCTGCCCGGAGGTCTGCGGACGGCCCGGCCGACCCCGGCAGAATTTCCCCCCGACAAGTTGGAGGCACTGCTGAGATCTGTTTAAGATCGACTTTTATTTTTAATTTTTCCAGGCACTCCCGTTGCGAGGAGGCCCGGCGGCGCGGCCCCCTCTGCCGTTGCCCCCTTCTGAGGACTACAGGACCATCGCGGAGCTGCGAGAAGACCGGACAGCGCAATCCGGATATTGGCCCTCGGGAGCCGGTTGAGAAGTATCCCGCCCGCGGTCGGCGAGTGTCCAGACGTGGTCCAGACGAGGGGAGGTGGCGAGCCGCTTGGAGGGGTGCACGCAGTCGAGCGGCCCTGCATCGAGAGAACTTGGTGAGCATGACACGCACAACAAGCAATGCGAAATTGTGAGGGAGGGGGAGGAAGTAAATAAGGGAGGAGGGAGGTATTGTACAGATGTGCGGCGAAGGTTTAACTGAGGGTTGCCAATGGAATGAATGGTAGCGGACGAGTGCGAGAGCAGTCGGCTAAGTTACACGAAAGAGGGGGGCGGGGCACGAAAACATCACGTGCAGCCGCTCGTAAGACACTGATGGCCTAGATTGCGACTACGTGTGAGGGTGGGTGTGTGTGGTTTCCTACGATTTGACATTTATTGATCAATGAGTAGATGAGGTTCCCTATTGTTCGAGCAAGAAACTCGATAGGTAGATGACGTTTCCCTGTGGACGGTAGCTAGTTACATAGTTGCCCAAAACGGAAGATAATTGGCTGGTTAAGCCCTCCTGTTGAGGGGTGTATCACACGCGAGGCGACGCAGCGTGCGCAGTCCGGTTATATTATTGATGAGATTACCTTGTTCCAGGAGAGACAGGAAGACAGCTGTAGGGTTAGCGGGGTAGATTGCAAGTGTATTTTGAACTTAAAGAACATAACAAGAATGTACCAGTAGCTCGAAGAAATCGGTGACGTCACCAGTAGGGATTTAATAAGATATCGCGAGCACAAGAAACTTTGGGTTTGAGAGTGGTGGGGAAGAGAAACATGATAAAGGAGCGGATACGGAGATAAACGATAAACGAGTGGATCGAAAGAGGAGAAGGGGCGTGGCTGCGCACGGAGAACGCACGGAGAATGCCGGCCACGGCAAGTGTAAAAGGGGGAGGAGAACGGAGAAACAGGACGACTGTATAAGATCGTCGTAAGGGGTACGCAGCCGCGGGGGGCTGCGTGCGCTTCGGCCGCAGGGGGCCGTAGGGGAAGGAATATAATGTAACATCATACATATATACATATATATTTGTTTTATTATTATTATTTTTTATTTTTTATTTTTATTTTTTTATTATTAGTATTGCATAATGTGTCAAAGGATTGTCGTAAGTCCCCACACTTGCGGGGCAAGGTAAGCAATATAAGGTTGTATATTGTAAACTGCTAGTAAAGGGAAGGGTAACAAGGGGAGTGCCATTATGTCATACGGGAGAGGGTCGGGAGGGTGGGGGAATACCCTCACTACCCCACTACAACACATATGCACCACACTGCCACCACATAGGGAGAAATTAAGTACAGCATAGAGTGGACCCAGGGGACGGACAACAAAATGTTAACACCATGGCCGCCTAATGGTAGTTTCGATCCATATGCCCAACATTCACTATTAAACCATCTGCACAATACGTACAAGGGGAAGAAGTTGGCAAACCATGTGGAAGTGTTTAACTTATGGAGGATGTTCCAGGGGTCCCGACCAGGACCAAATGGAATGTTCACTATGGGGGAAACACCGGAAGAAAAGGAGATTAAGAAAGAAGGAACGGATGGGGAAAAGGGGTGTGAAAGGACAAAGAATACGGGGAATGAAGGACAGGGAGGAGAAAAGATTGATAAATCAAACGACATAAAAAAGGAACCGAACAATGAGATACCCATAACACCGGGAGTGAAAACAGAGGGAGGAGGGTTGTACCCTTTAAGAGAATTAGGAGAAATAGAAGGACAGTTCAGGGCGGCTGAAGGATACTCGAACCCGGCATACAGCCCTCCACCATATGTGGCTCATAGGAAGATACCAATGGGGGAAGGGAGGATTGGAGAAGAGCAGACTGTAGAGATAGGAAACGATGAGTGGGTAGCTGCACAGATATTATTGAAATTACGAGGCTCACTAACTAGAGAAGAAAGGGAGGCGGTAAAGAGAACAAACGAGGATAGTGCCAGAGAGAGTGAAATGAGGGGAGAGGAGATACTACGGCAGAAGGAAGAGATTTTGGAAGAAAGATTAGCAAAACTAAGGGATGAGCAGAATGAATTGATCAAACAACTTGAGAGGGAGGAAAGAGAGAGAGTGAGGAAAAGGAAAGAAGGTAAGAACGAATTGGAAACATTAAGGGAACGAAATGAGGAGCAAAAGAGAGAAGCTGAAAGGGTAAAAGCAGCAGCAGATAGGGTATCAAGAGTAGTGCTGAGAGAGAAGAAGAAGGAAGAAGAAGAAAAGGAAAAGGAAATGGAAATATGGAGGAGGAGGGTACTATCAGAGACAGCTAAAAAATATGAAGAGGGGAAGGTAATAGAGAGTATAGTAGAAAGAGAAAGGGTGAAATGGGAAAGGAAGAAAGAGGATGAAAGAATATTGGAACAGATGAGCAACGAAGTAATGGAGGAATTGAAAAGGAAAAGGGAGGAAAATAGTAGGGAAATGGAGGAGAGAAGTGAAGGGGGAAGAGAAGGGAGGAGTAGGGAGAGTGAAAGATGGGGAGATGTATATAAAAGTAGAGAGGTAGCAACAACATCAGCACTAGGGGGAACAGTTGGTAACAACGAAAGGGGAGAAAGAGACCTATTAGACTTAAAAACAGTAACAATAAAAGGAAAAAAGGCAGAGTGGGGGGTGCCATTTATGAATGACTTTTGCAGTGAGGAGGAAGAAGGAGTGGAGAAGGATGGAAGAAAGAGTGAAAGGGAAAGCTTAGATAAGCTATACCTCACTAGAACAAACATAGATTCGCCCTGGATGAGTAGAAGATGGGAGGAGCTGGAGAGAAGTAAGGAGGGAGTGAAAAGAATAGGGGAAACACAAACCCATGAAACCACGCCACCCACATCCCCATCACGCCCTCCCACGTCACACCCTACATGTTCAACCACCGCACGCTCACTGCACAGAATAAAGCTCGCGCCCTTCATGAACGAACTTACACCTTATGCATGTCGGCTTAGGGACCTCCCTAGTCGCAGGCAAGACAGACAAATAAACATACCCATATTGAACACAGGAATTGACGAAAAAAGGGGAAAGGAAGAAGAGGGAGATAGGAGCAGAGGTAGTAAGGAAGAATTTGAAGTAGTAAAGGAAACGGGGGAAGAGGAGGGGTGTGAAGACTCAATATTATGGAGCGTAAAGGGTGACACAAGACAGAATTTAATGCCACTGTTGGAGAGAGGAGGGGTTAGACCACAGTATGTACCTTGGAAACATACGGATAAAGAAAATATAAAATGTAGGCTCCCATCACTAAGTGGAGGTGCGGGTAAGTGGATATATGAAATGGAAAAACACACCGCAGGACAGAAACTAGCAGTAGGAGATGTGAAGGGCTTGTTAATATCAATATTAGGGGATAGAGCGGATGACATTTGGAAAAGAGCGGGATTCCATGGGGTAACAATAACGAACACATCGCATGATGGGGCACCATTTGCAAACTGCAGACATGCGCTATGGCAGGCACTGAGAGTGCAGTACCCAGACACATCAGACATAGGAGCCATTACTTCCCGTAAGATGGGTGAAAATGAGGATCCTGTTGATTATATCCAGGATATTCAAGAGAAGTGGCGCATGGAAACTAGAGAACAATGGGACAAAACACCAGCCATATTTTATCATATACTAGTACAAGGGCTCCCAGAAGGAGTTCAGAAACAACTAAAGAAAGTAGTGGGGATGGGAGCAAAACCATGGCCAGAAATACAACTGACTATAGTACATCACTGCAGGACATGGCAAGGAAAAATGAAACAAAAGGAAGAGGACGGGAAAACAGAAGAGGCCAAACTAGTACAGAAAAAACTTACTAAATACACAATGGAAGGGGCACTAATAACTACGCCCACACCAGTGGCCCAAAGCCCAACGCAAGTAGTGGCTGCACAAGATCCCGCTCAAATAGCGCCTCCACAAGGTGTAATACAGCAAGTGCCGCCTCTGCAATTACACGCACCAAACATGGGAGGAGGGTACCCAATGCAAGGAACTGGGTATTATAGTTATAACAGAGGGAGAGGAGGGTTTATGAGGGGGAGAGGATACGGATATAATACCCAACAACAGGCTGGGGGACTTAGAAATTACTACCCCACAGGGCAACCCGTATACCAGGACAACACAGGGAGCTTCCCATGGCAAAGCAGGGAACCACCCGTGTGTTGGAGCTGCGGACTATTAGGACACATGTCACGTACATGTAGGGTCAGGCCAGGAACACCAGCATGGAATGAACAAGCACAACCTAGGACCTCACAAGAACAGCAGGGCATACAACGACAGCAGATGTCACAACAAGGGAGTGACCCACAACAACAAACAACACAACAGCCACAAACCTATTCACTGCCACAACAACAAATAACACAGCAACTGCCACCGCCACAACAACAAGTAGCGTTAATACAACCACCACCCCAAACTCAACAAACGCAATTGGGTAGGGTGACGGTGTTGGGACACAACCCTTACACAGGGAATGGCCAATCATTGTACCCCCAATAGGTCAGCCCACAGACGGCCTTGGTGTGTCCCATCCTGTCAGTAACACCTAATAGTGCGGAGGAACCACGCATAGAGGTAACGATAGGTGACAAAAAATTATCATTCCTTGTTGACACCGGGGCAACCCGGTCTTGCATAAGGGAAGGTAAATTTAAGATGTCAGGCGAAGCCATGAACACCCAAGGATTTTCTGGGGCTAAAGGGTTGGTTCCATTTACTGATAACGTTCCCTTATCTATTGGAGATTATGATCTGTCAGTCCCACTTTTGTATTATAGTGCCTCACCAGTAAATATACTGGGGAGAGACATAATGAACAGGTTGAATATGACGATCTCCTTTACAGAGGATGGCATAATTTGCTCTACTCCAGGGATTAACATGCTCGCAGCACGACAGATTTTGCAAGCATACTGTGGACAGACAGCGATTAGGGCGGAGCCAGTAGATGGCGAGCTATTCCAGTATGGCACAGACATGGCATTTGCATGGATGCCAGGGATAGAAGGGAAAATATGGAGGAGGCCAGCAGCCTATCTGTTCCGACCAGAAACACCAGTTAATGAACTGGAAGGGAAGGTGTTTGTAATGGACATTGAGAGCATTATTGCAACAGCTGATTATGTTGCTGTGCACGCCCAAGATAAAGAAGGGAGAGCATGGAGGGCGGTGATAGCACTAGCAGAAGGATGTAGGCTGACCCAGGTGTCAGATGAAGAGCTGTTCTCAGAAGAAAAGGAGGAAGATGAAATGGTGTTCATGATGAGTGTAGAAATATGGCTAAGAGTGGCTCACAAACAAGTAGCACAGAAAATTGCAATGGCACTTGAGGCACCCGCAGGCACCCCAGTCCCATTTTTTATGGAGGATATGTCAAAGGTGCCCAAATCCTTATGGACTATTAGCCCTTATGACGTGGGATGCATAAAAAGCATAGGGGGTGTAAGGATAAAATTGAAAAAAGGTGCCATACTACCAAGAGTGAAACAGTACCCATTGTCAAAAGAGGCAGATGAGGGCATATATGAAACCATAACGGCCCTTATAAACAATGGCATATTGGTCCCCTCAGAATCACCATGTAACACAGCTGTGTACCCGGTGCGCAAGGCTAAAGGGGGGTCTTGGCGCTTCATACAGGACCTCAGACCCTTGAACAACATAGTAGAAGCAGAGTATCCAGTAACAGCAAACCCGGCCACAATATTGTGTGGCATTCCAGCAGAAGCATCACGATTTACAGTGATTGACCTTAAAAATGCTTTTTTCTCAATACCATTACACCCAGACTCACAAGATTTGACAAGCTTCACTTACCGAAATACAAAGTGGAAACATACCAGATTACCACAGGGGTATTGTGAATCACCCTCAATTTTCAATAGAGTAATACAGATGGATTTGGGTAACGTTGAGGTGGAAAGCACAGTGTTACAGTATGTGGATGACGTAATAATTTGCAGTACAAAGGAAAGTAAATGTAGAGAGGACTCCTTAAAAATGTTGACAATATTGGCTGAAAAGGGGTACAAGGTAGACATGGAAAAGATACAATACTGTCAGGAACAGGTACTTTACATTGGCCAACTGATATCCCAACATGGAAGAAGGATTGCACCACAAAGAGCACAGGCCATCTCAAGCACTCCCGTGCCACAGACTGTGAGAGAACTGCAGCAATTTCTGGGGCTGTGCAACTACTGTAGAGCATGGGTATTTGATTACAGCTCATACATAGGACCCCTGCTTGAGGGTTTGAAGGAAGCAAATAAAGGGGAGAAAAAGTTGGGATGGACTATGGAAATGAGGGAGGCATTTGACGAATTGAAAGACGCAATATCAACTGCTCCAGTACTGGCATCCCCAGACTATGAGCGACGCTTTTTTATATTTTCACATTGCGACTCAGCAGTGATGAAAGCAGTATTGGCACAAAAAACGAGCATGGGCTATAAACCAGTAGCATTTTACAGCGGGCACTTAGACCCTGTGATGTTAGGCCACTTCCCTTGTGAACAAGGTCTTGCTGCAGCTGCTTTTGCAGTAGAAAAAGCATCAGCAATAACTATGGGGTGTCCAACTACACTGTTTGTGGAACATGCACTATTTGCGATATTGAATAAACCTAAGTCCACACTAACGACACAGAGGGCATCAGGTTATGAGATCATTTTGTCTAAAGCTGAACTAGCAATTGTTAGATGTAGCACGGTTAACCCTGCAAGGTTCCTAGCAGAAGTAATTGAAGAGGGAGATTACGCCCACGACTGCACCCAAATAACTAAAATGTACTCATGTACTAGAAAAGTCGAAGAAAACGCACTAGAGGGAGGTGAGCTTTTGTTTATTGATGGGTCATCAACTATTGATCAAGGAGATGGGATACGAAGGACTGGGGCAGCAGTAGTAAAAATGATGGAGGCGCCGGTGTGTGTGGCTATGAAGTGTGTACAACTACCACAGCATTACTCTGCTCAAGCCGCGGAACTGGTTGCACTAATATTGGCATTAAAGGAAAGTTTTAATAAAAGGGTAACCATATATTCCGACAGTGCATATGTTACATCCACTGTCCACTCAGGGTTATCAAAATGGAGAAGAAGAGGGTTTAGGAGAGCTGATGGCACTCCAGTACAACATGCCCTCTTGTTGGCTGAACTAATTGAAGTAATAAACGACCCCCAAGAACTAGCCCTAGTCAAATGCACCGCACACACCAATGGTGAAGACTACGTCTCAAAAGGGAATGCAGCAGCAGACGCACATGCGAAATATGCTGCATACTTTGGTGAGATATGGAACCCCACAGACTCACAGAGAGGGAGAGGGAGGGGAATAGCTAGGGAGATGTTAATAAGAGAAGGGTACACCCATCTCCCAGCCACACAGATTATGGAGCTACAAGCGGCTGCACCAATGGCCGAAAAAGAAGTATGGGTGAAAAGAGGATGTACAATGTCACCAACCGACGCACTATGGCGCCAGGGTGGCACTGGGAAAGTTGTAATACCGTTAGCACTGTTAAATACCGCCCTGAGCCAATTACATCACCCTGCCCATACAGGCAAGGAAATAATAGCAGCACGAATTAGAGAAGATTGGTTTTGTCCTGAGTTAAACTCTCATGTGTCAAATTTTATCAGCAATTGCCTCACATGTCAACAGTTTACGGCCGGTCATACTCTAAAAGTGATAAGAGGTACCATACCCCGGCCAGAAGGACCTTTTCGGCACCTTCACATTGACTATGTTGATATGATCAACATATGTCAAGGTAATAGGTATATGATTGTAGTAGTATGCCCATTTTCCAGGTGGATTGAAGCAGGGCCCTGTTCACACCCTGATGCGTTTAGAGCAGCCAAATTCATAGTAAGGGAGGTTTTCCCCAGGTGGGGAGTGTGCGAGGTGTTAAGATCAGACAACGGCCCACATTTCGCAAACGAAATGTTCCAGCATATCACATCCCTGCTGAACATTAAACACAAATTTGCATGTGCATACCACCCACAGGCTAATGGTGTATGTGAACGCCTGAATGGCTTATTGAAGGAGGCAATTGCAAAAATACAACAAACAACAAAGAAAGGTTGGTTGTATTGCCTTCCGTTAGCTTTATTTGAACTGAGAAATAGGCCAGGGTCCGACCACCACCTCACCCCTCACGAAGTGGTTACTGGACGTCAAATGCGCCTTCCCCTAACCCCAACGTCAAGGGCATTCACAGACCACGAAAGTTCAGCGAGTGTGTTAGGTGATGAAATGTATCAATATGTGTGTTCTTTGATTACTAGTGTCGTGTTTGTGTCTCAACAGCTCGAGCGCACACGGGGCGGGTCTACCATCAATAAAGAAAAAGGCGCAAGTACAGAATTGGGAAAGGAGAACTTGTGCAAACTTGCCAAAGGTGACCACGTACTACTTCGCAATTTCAATAGAAAGTGGAACGAGAAGAGGTTCACTGGCCCCCATCTGGTAGAGGACGTATCAACAAGAGCAGTAAAACTAAAGGATAAGCGTGCCTGGAACCACCTACATGACGTAAAGATCTACAAACTGCAGACCCGCCCCAGCGCCAACGACAGGTCCATTGGAAGAACAGCAACAACATCCCCGACAGCGGAAGAAAGTTCCACCACAGACAACGACCCAATTGTTCCCTCGGAGACGATAACTGACGAAGAAAGGGGTGATCCCCATACTGCCCACCCCATGGTCACACGCTCAAAGAGTAAAAATACTTCCGCCATCTGAGCGCAAACCCCCCCCCCATTGACTGCTAAGTACAGTTGTAACTAAAACTGAAGGACATTGCTTGCACCAATACACATGTAAACACGTGAATGTTCTCTTTTTTTTTCTCTCGCACATACAGGAACTGCGTAATATTGTATTGTTAAGAAAAGCTAATTAACAAGTTCAGTGTACAGGCGTAGATGGTGCTGCCAGACGATAACTACCCAGAAGAATTGTCACACCAATTTGTATACGAAATAAAAAGGCCAACATACCTAAAAAGGAGAAGGGTACGTGTCTACTACACAGCCTTCCTCCTGGCCATAGAATATTACATGCCCCACCTCCGCCCATACTTGCCGGTCCTAAGAGACCGATCACTTAGAGTAGCGTGGGAGCAGCTCTTCGCCTGGGCACTGAATGACTACTTGATAGGGAGAGCTTAAAGGAAACAAAACTAACATTTTAATAACGAGCACTTTTGAGAATTTTTAGGCGGGCAACTTTAACGTCACAAGAATACGCTGCCAGGACTGCAGCAAGGTAAGAGCAAAATGCCGGTGAGATTAGCATATGTAATAAAAATAATAGGGATTTTTATGATCACCGGGTTCTTGGCTGCCTCTGTCTGGCAGTACAGCTATGCTATCGATTTTATTGCTGCACCCAAACATAATATACCCCCGTTCCCTGCTGCAACAGGTGTTACGTCAGGTGGTAATAGTAACATTGCACCCAAGCAAAATAGAGTTAAACGCAGCACATACTCAGACAATAAAGGTATTGATAATTATGTACAAGATTCAGCACACGTCGCAAACAACATATGGTACCAGCACATGACCCGCATTGGTAAGCAGACAACTGAGGATAGCTGTTACGTTTGCTCATTAATACCATACGCCATGAGCGCTTCACGAACATTTGTTGCCACAGAAATAGATGAAAAAACAGCACAGTGCATAATATATTTGGCCCTGTTCCAAACGAAAGGAAGATTTCAAGGAACAGTAGTGCACATGACATGGAAAACACGAGACTCATACCCATATGAAAACAACTTCCTCAAGACCTATCTGAGTTATCACAAGACCAGTTTACATGCTGAAGCATTCAGATACATAACAAGTGGCCCTGCAAAAGGAGAAACAAAGAAGGTAACACTGCAGTATCTACCATGTGATTGGTACGCCACTGAAGTTCCGGGTAAACAAGGATGCTGGGAGAGGCCGCTACTGACGATAACAGGAAAGGTGTATCTGGGCAACAGCTGGGAGATAGGAGTGATTGGCAGCAACATGGTAACAAAAGAAACTATCTCAACCATCGAGACACACAATCATCGATGTTGGACGACGTGGATCAAGTATGTACCGATGCTCACGTGGGTAGAAGAAGATGAAGACCCAATAACAGTACTACCATTGACGGCGCCCAAAGTATGCTACCAGCATAAAGGAGAGGTGGACGTAGGATATAACACCAATTGTGCAAGCGTGATGGAGTTACCTGAGGGGGGAGCGGGAACAGCAGTAATAATGGACCATTATTGGGCCTGTGGAGAAAAGGCATATCATACACTGCCTCCCCTGTGGAATGGTGTGTGCACAATGGTACACGTCAATGTACCCTCACTAGTGGTACCTAAAAAGAATATCGATGTGGCAAAATTTCCTAAAATGGATGAAGGGGATAAGAGAAGAAAGAGATCTGCACCACTTCAGAAGGAGCAAGAGAACAGCAGTGATACTGTCCTAAATAGGAGAAAAAGACAAGGAGAGCCACTGACAGGAAATTACCTGTGGGGAAGGTCGGAAACGGAACTAACATCAATACCGCCAGAACACAGACTATTCAGCAGAGCAGCAATGTTCTTCTCCTCAATAATACATCCGGGACTGCAGGCATACGCAAACGCAAAATGGCTCCAAATAACCAGATGGGAACTAATGATGACCATCAATTCAACAGTAAATGGGTTCAACGCAATTAAAGAGGAGCTGCGAGCTGTAAGGATGGTAGCACTCCAGAATAGATATGTATTGGACCTTCTCACAGCAATGGAAGGAGGAGTTTGTGCAAAGATAGGACAATCTTGCTGCACGTTCATACCTGCCAACGATGCTGACAATGGTACACTGACAGAAGCAGTTTCACAATTGGCCCAGATGCACTCCAAAATGATGGATGAAAGTAACGGTGTAGACAAGGATAAGAGCTGGTTTTCACTATTATGGTCATGGATGCCATCTTGGCTGTCAGATGGACTGAAAATAATAGTGGGGTGTACTATTTTGGCTGGAGCTACTCTGATCATAATTAGGTTTTGGAAGGCCCGGAAGGCACGCACGACTGACGAGTTGCTGGAAATGGTGGGAATGCACCCCTTAATGCCAGCAGATGACGGCCAGCATACAGGTGTGATAATACAAGAGAGGGAGAAGTTGCGCACCCAAATCATCACCAACCATCTAGACCCACCATCAGTGAAGATCGAGAACCCAAGGAACCCCAGGAGCTACATAGGAAGATGGGTATACTGTACTCCTGGAGGAACATGTGAATATATGTATTGGTCATTTGAAGATCATGTAAACCATTATGGACATCTCGGAGGGATAACTAAGATATGGAGGGTAAGAGGAGATAACGAGAAGGATATGTTTGTGGTCGACAAGTCGACCAGAGGGGGGACTGAAGTGGGAGAATGGAAGACCAGGCTCCCGTCCTTCACCTCTCGCGCTTGGCCTAGAGGGTCACGGCCCAGACACCCGCCGCGAGAAGAGTTTGTCCATTTACCAGACGACCAGGTACCCTGGTACAGGAACATACGGATGTGTCCATCTGCCTGCCCAACAGCCCGCACTGGCCATGCCGACACCTGCGGCTCGGATCAGCTAGACTAAAATCCACACGTCGTTAGAGATGCCATGACGACCTAGACAACGGGAAGCACATCTGTACAAATATACACACTGAACATCTCCACACCAATCTACACGAAGAACATACTCAGTGCTCTGACGTAGGCGACAGGCATATTCACGGACGTGCATCTTTATTATTTTTACATAGGCTTTCAGAATGCAGAAACGCAAGACGCATCATGAACTCATCTATAACGCTTGCTCACGCTTCTCTTGAAACCCGTTACTACCATGAGAGGTATAATGGAAACACGATACTGGTCAAGGAAATATATGCTATTATAACCTAAAAGCACCTATACACCAAACGGACTACTTATGCACCAGGCCCAAGTAGGCCTCAACCAAGAGCTCCCGTGGACATTAACAGAGCAAGAGTCAGGTTGCTGATCCTGCAGAAGGAACCCGGAGGAGCAACCAGCCAAGGTCGCAATGTTGCAAACCCACATTCCAAGAACGAATCATCAAAGGCACGATGTTGCAACCTCGCACTCCGCGCCCCAAACGATAAAGTCACGCCGGCAAATTAAACCAGACGCGCAGTATAAAAAACAATATTAATTGTGCAGAATTCTGCCTCTTTCACGGTCCCTCCCCACGTGACCAAGCCGAACCTGACGAGATGCCAAAACCCAGGAGAGAAAAGGCGTCTGGGTCCCTCGCTACGAGACACAGGCCGATACACTTGAAAGGATCAATGGACATCTGTTACAGTGGGAGCGGTCAGCCTTCCACCTATGAATAAATCCTCACATTGTCTGCACGTACCCATATTGAAACATTGTTGCAAACACAGGTACACCGAGAGCTGGGAACAACGGTGGTCCCAGGCTGGGAAGCTCACGAGTGCACCAATCAGAACATGGGGCTCTTATCTCAGACGTCAGTAATATTAGCCAATCCTCAGGAGTCTTCATGTAACAATTCTTATGTATCTAATTGTAGGGACAACCCAGATATACCACCTGACTACACCTTGTCCACTAATATCATTCTCTATATGTGTACTATACTAACCCTACCACTCGAGTAACCAATTAAGAGTGGCGATAGGTTTTTTGTTAACTTTCTGAAGTGACGCAAGTAGCGCGTCATAATGCAGTAAAAAGGGCCTGCGAGCCCCACGATTGTGTGTGTGTCAGGACGAACGCGTACACTCCTTGACCCATCCCTGCCGTTTTGTCTAAATAAACAGCAGAGTCACCTTGCTCCTTGTGTGTGTCTCATACTCTATCTCATCTGGGATATACGGGAGGAGTTGGGGCCTCCCTGCCCGGAGGTCTGCGGACGGCCCGGCCGACCCCGGCAGAATTTCCCCCCGACAGGTTAATCAATGATAGAGAGTACCCTGCATATAATGAATTGCAGTAGTCCAATCTAGAAGTGACCAGTGCTGATGCTAGCATATTGCAAATGGCCCTAGGAGAGTAGGAGCCTACTCTGCCTAAGTGACATCAGATAATAGTATTCTTTGATGTAAGATTTATTTGATGCCTAGAGATTTGACCTTAGTCTGTACCTTAATGATATGACTACCTAATATAAAATCTGGATATGTTAACAGAGACTTTGAAAGTGCAGATGAAGAAGCAACTAGCAACATTTCTGTCTTGCATTGATTAATCCCCAAACAGTTTTCATCCATTCATTATTCAATGCATTTGAAGGTGTTGATGTGGGGGCCCTGGTCAAGGAAAAAACTAGTTGGGTGTCATTAGGCCAATACGTTGTGAAAAGGCTTCATATATATAGTAAATAAAGTGGGGGAGATGCATTATCCTTGGGGTACTCCAGATGTTACCAATTCAGGATTAGAGGTATGGGGACTCACTTTTACTCAGGATATGCAATTATTTTAAAAGGGATGAAAACCAATTTACTGAAGTGTCGGATGCCAGAGAAACATCTGTAAAGCATTTGTTTTTTCTCTAAAAGCATGTGTTCCTTTCTTCAGTTGGTGGAAGGTGTGGTAGCTGATGAAGCCAAACTACAGAGGTGCAAAGACACTTCCCAGAAGGTATGAGGAAGAGGTGGAAGATATTAAGGAGCTCCAAGGGCACTAGGAACAAATCAGAACTCTGTTCAGCAGCAACAAAACATTATTAATCATATGAAAGGTAAGATTAAGGTCCACCATGGCGAAAAGGCAAACAGAAAAACACAATAAAGTTTCCAGGATACTTATGATCAGTGTCTGCAGGCTAAAAATATATTACAAGGGAAATTAAATATTCAATGTATCCAGAATTAAGGCTTACTAGGTGGTAAAGTAACCTTGAAATAAGAAAGTAATAACTAAGAGATGAGAATCCTCGGTTTGGAACAATTGGTATGGAAATTGGTTGATGGGCTTGTAGTTATAATATGGGACTTGAAATTACATATTTCTCCCCACTCACAGTCCTCTATAAGCGTGCCCCATTCTGATAGAAAAAGGAAAAGAGCAAGGTTTACTAGGGCTGTGAGATAGGTTGACTCAGTTTTGTCAGCCTGCAGATCATCATGAACACTGCAGCAGTCTCATGGAGCATTGCTGTATTAGTGTCAAATGTCCAGCAGTGCTCATATTGCACATGTTAACTACAAGATTCCAGATGAGTTCACTGAAAGCTTTGCTGGTGATATGATGTTTTTTTTTCGCAGTTTAGTATGTGGTCACACTTGACTCAGGGAATTCCTTTTCCCCCAAGCAAGGTGGCACAAAATAAAGCACTTTTATTCAAGTTTACTTTGGTGAGGCCTCCAACCCATCTCACAACCAAACCCATCAAATACCCTGTGTCACCAATGGACTATGAACCAGGCCGTTGTATAGTAAGAATACATGAAATTTTGAAACATGCAATAACATCTTACACAGATTTAACTTCAATTTACCCGACAGAACATTCACAATATAATACAGGGTCCACAGGAAAGACTTACACTGAAACAATACTTTTCTCTCAGCAACCCGACCCTCCAGGCCTCAATTTAACATGGCCCCTTTGATTGAAAGGCAAAATGCAGTGAGTGAGAGCACAATGGAAACATCGTTTTTGCTGCTGATTCAAAAAAGCGCCGTATGGGAAGGAAATTCAATGGGAAAAGTCATTTTCAGCTTTTATTTAAAAGGCAAGGTTGGAAGAAAGAAACTCAAATGAGAATCTTTTTTCAACACACATGAAAATAAAAGGCAGGACTTGATAATTTGAGGTCAGAGAAAAAATGCAAACAAAAGACAAATTTTGTTTTTCAAGACACCTACAGATGGGATGCACTACTTTGTAATTCTGGTTTAAAAGGAGTGGGGAATTTCGTTTTACACCCTCCACACTGACTTGAAAGATGGTGTTTTGTGGATTACTTCTTTTTGGGATTATGCACCCCCCCTTTTCTATGCGGAAGTTGAGGATTTCAGAAACAGTCAATCAAGTCTTTATGGGCTATAGCAGCTATAACACACTAGGTATGACTTTTGTTAGTTTCTAATTCTAACAACACTCAACTTGTGATTTTCATATATGGGAATTAATTGATTTACTTTAATACAGGGTGCTAAGGATCTACATTTCTTCCCCTTTCCCCACACTTTAATGGAAAGGATTAAAGCTGGCTGCTCCCAACTCAATTCAATTTCAACAGAGGGGTGGTTTTCTAATGGGGAAATAATTTGTGTGAAGGGCCTATCCAGTTCTCCCTCCTTTACCCACTAATGTAAAGGGATGAAGGCAGGTGGCTACCCACACAATTGATGGCTTACTTACATGGGAGGCCTTGGTCAGGGAATGCAGCAGGGCTCCTCTGAGGACAGCACAGGCCTGGTCAAGGGATTTCAGTCAAGGATTTTCTCCTGCACCTATGGTTTTGGTCACAGCTAGCTTCTCTATGTCCCAGCCACTGTCTCCAATGCAAGGATTGGGGCCTCTCTGCTAGTTGTTCCTCGCAAGAGTCCAGCAGCACCTCTCTCCCGGGGGAATTCACAAAAAGCCCAGTTCTGATGCAAACCTGACCTTTTCTAGGGCTAGAACCCTTAAATATGGCTAGAATTCCCGCAGTCAGGATTGGCTAGCTTGCTCCATTCACCTCCCCTACCACACCCCTGGCCTGCTGATTGGACCAGGAATTGAGAGATTTGTATGATGTAGGATGAGGGAGGAGAATAGATACCTCATTTCAAATTGACAAGGATTAATGCATCGTTTGGTCTGAAAAATCTTATACGGTAATAACTCCCTAGGTCTTTAAAAAAAAACCTATGATGATGCACATATATGAGTTCTATATTTTACAGTGAATTAGACCATACTAATTTTACTTCGGCACGCCCTTCTTGAGAGGAGTTACAATTTTTACCGGTTTTCTGCTGCGCCCAAATAGCTAAAATTGGGATAGTTCCCACTTTCAACCTTATTTTCTCTATCTACCCCTGTGCCAACTCTCCCATTGCACAGGTATATATAAATGGCAAAAATCATACTTTTCCACATAACTTAAACTATGTAAATCACATAAATTTAGCTTTTTACAGGATCACAATGGGCTTTTTCTCCTGTTTAATTTGAACCTGGATGGGCTCACTCAGACACATGATTCTCCTTTTATTTGGGAAAAACTTTATTCAATGTTTAATCAATGCGAGGGCACAACATGGCTCCAGTGAGTAGGTTTCCATTTCACTGAAAACATGTGACCAGCCATCTAGTGTATCTGTGTTTATCTTAACATGCCCTTATGCTGGGCTTCAAAAGCCTTGCTCATTGCTTAATGTACAGTTGTATGTGAAGCTTGACCCCTAGGTTACTACTGCAGGACATGCTATCATCAACTAATTGACAACCAGACATTCTTTTGGCAGGCCCAAATCCAAAAAGCCTGGAGTTCAGATTTCAAAGGTTCTTTGTTCAGAACTAATTGCACACTTTTATGGGGAACCTGACCTTACAGGTCGTGTCTGTTGGCTGTGTTATCAACAATTCACTGTAGTTGAAATCTCTCTTCCATCATTTACACGTCGGGAATAATGATATAATAAAGGTCCTTTTTCAGCTCAACCTTTCTCAACTGAGGTCTACTACTACTAGTATGGGTGCAGTAATTGGATATTGTAAGGGTGGTTTATTTGAGATACCATTGGATAGAAAAACTGTGAAATGCAGAATACATGCAGATTCAGAGCGCTGTCTCTTACCATGTGACAGTGCCTCAAAACTTCATTCACAGTGTGCTCCTGGAACAGGCTGGGCTAGATATCCAAAACAAGCTCAATGAGGTGAAACTCTCTTTTGCCACCTACTTGATGAATTCCACCGTGGTTGAAGTCCCCCAAGAACCATGCTACTCCCACAAAAAAGCTGTCTTGGCATATAGCTGAGCTGAGAAAACTGTCCCAAAAGGGAGCTGATTTTCTGGAAATACTGCAGGATCTGCCACCAAAAAACAAGATTAGAGGCAGTGACGAGTTCACAGACGACGATCTCTCCACCAGCATCTTATCCTGATATCAGAAGAATGCCAGATTGATCAGCAAAATGTTACCATCAGCAAAAAAGAGATATGTTGTGAGTTGTCATCAATAGAAAAAGGTGCACACAAAATACTGTGATCGAAATAAAAAGGTGCACACAAAATACTGTGATCTCACAGTGACCTGCTAAAGCCTGTCCTGTTCGGAAATACGAACTGCTCCCTTTTTTCATCCCCCGGCTTCCACTCTAGACTGCAATTCCGTGCAACCCCCCCATGTTTCGGAGACCTGTGTGACGTGCAGCTGATTCGTCTGCACCTGTCTTGCCTGCTACCTCTAACTGCTACTCTATCTCCTATCCTACCTCTCTCTCGAAGCCTGGAAGGAAAAAGTTTAAGAAAGTGTTCCTGGTCTCCAACCCAGGCCTGCCCATCACCAACACTTACGTCAATACTTCCTCAAGGCAGACTATCACTGACATCCTCTTTGTCACGCCCTCCCTTAACCAATGGAATCCCCATATGATTTCAATCCTCTTTCCTTTCTCTTCTTAGCCAATGTATGGTCTAACCAGATGGCAAATACTCTTGGGACACTTCCCATACTCTAGGTGTATCATTAATGTCTTCCAGAATGGCACTGTCATGCCTAGGGCTCTCAGACCAAATTCCTATTTTTTGGTAGGCGTCTTCTGGCTCTCATGAACTACCTTACTTCTCCTGCCACCCCACTCGCCCCTTCACCACCACTAATGCGTGTACCACATCCCTATAACCCACATCGGAAAACCTTTAAAGGTGGCAACCAGCTTCACTTAGCTACTCTCAATGCTCGTTCTACCATTAAACACTCTTCTGACATTTGACATTGACATTTGACATTTGACATTTGACATTTGACTACTTCTTAAAGTTTTTGACCTCATGTTCTCGCCCTCACTGAGACATGGTTCAATGTCAGCTCTATCACTGTTCTTGGTACTCTTCTACCTGATGGATACACAATCCTATCCAAGTTCAGGCCCAACCGGTTTGGAGGTGCAGTGGCCATAATATTTCCGGAATCCGTCCTTGCTACTATCATACCCATTCAATCCTATTTTTCCTTTAAATTCCTCGTCTGCAGGCTTGATGTCTCTCTTACCCTCTTGCTTACCCTCGCCAGATTTTTAACCACTTTGAAGGCTTCTGGTCTGGTTCCCATTTCCAAAGACCATGGTATGGGCATTTAGACAGAAGGGGTGTTGGGTGTGATCATGATTTCAGTTTTATCCGATTTAAGTTAAAAGGCTGCTGTTGTTCATTCATGCAATGATTTATGAGAGACCATTTATGAAGGTTTGGTCTACATCCTTGGTAGTGGCTATCTTGTAAATGATTTGAGTGACATCTGCATAGTTGTAGCATGTATGCCTGTGTCATGTGATGGGTTCCATGAGATGAGCCATGTAGATGTTGAAGACTAGTGGAGAGAGTGATCAGCCTTGTGAAACTCCACATGGGAGTATGCGTCAGGTTGTGCTGAAATGGGGTAGCCAGGTGCTTTACGCTTCTTCTTAAGGAAGTATTACTTTGATTGTCAACGTGAAGTCACTTCCTCCTGCTTTTATTCTTTGGATGGCTCTCTGTGTCAAAAGCCACTGAAATGTCCAATTTTTGCATCGTCCCAGGTCATATAATACATTGATTGAAACATACATCTGCTTAAACATCTATTTAATCTGTTTTCATTGTAATTACAGACACTAAATTTGGAGGAATTCCTTCAAGGAATAGCCAGTAACAATCACAATGGCATTTATCATTGATCCTTTCAAGTTTACTCATCCAAAATTATAGATATTTTTCAGCCTAACAGCGATCAGAACATAATATCATGAGAGAACCATGTCTTCTTAATCCCCCAGTATTGATAAGGTGCATGCACCAGCTCTCTTTCACAGCAGAGAGTAGTCCTCATCTAACAATGATGTCATCTTTGATGTCCTGGGTGTTAGTCTTAGCAGTGCATGGTGGTGAGTTGAGTCAGGGTTGCATAGCTTGCCATAACTGGTGAATGTATTTGTTATTTCGATTTTACCTCACAACCATAATGCCCCTTTAACAATGTTTTTTTTCTCAGTGAATTGCATAGGTCTTTATTAGTGAAAATGTCTCATGATGTTACAACACTGTGTATAAAATAATAATAATTCCTCTTTTAACATATATGAAAGAACTAAAAACCTCCTTAAAAAAACATATTTTTTGCAGTGCTTACTAATGTGTGTTGTTTTCAGCAGCACATGCTGGGGATGAAAGACCTGGTAGAATTGCCTAGGGCATGTGGCTCGACCATGACCCCAGTCCCACCTAACCAACCCCTTTATCCACTGCACCTAGCCTGCATCCTAGTCCATTGTCCACTATACCCCCATAATGTGACCAATGGCCAGTGCTCATGGCTTGCAGCCATGGGCAGTGTCCACAATCCATGGGGCATGGGGTTCGGCCACGATACGTGCCCCAATAAGGAAATAAGAGTAGGCATTTGTCCTTGCTGAGGGAGAGGCTCACTAACCAGGCACCAAAGTTATATCACTATTTTTTGTACTTACATTTTGACACGTTGGATTTGCAAAAGCATGCATTCATGCATGCAAATTTGCTGCAATCCCGCCAGTACTTTGCGATGTAGCCACAAGCAGAATTTCTTTTCCCATTCAAACCTACCCTGATTTTTAAAAACCTTACCACATAGTCGATCCCTGGTGGTCATGCCCACTTTAACCCCATTGCTGGTCCCTGGTGGCCATGGCCAGTGTCCAGATTCACAATCTGGACAATCTGGATTCACAATCTGGACACTGGCCATGGCCACAGGCTGTGCCTCAGTCCCTAAAAGTATATCACAATTTGTTGTACCTTCATCATGATACTTAACAAAAAAATCAAACACAGACATATTTGTGAAACCATGCTTAGGGTCCTTGCCAATGGTCCTCGAACAGGTTTCCTACAAATCCGTCCATGTTTGATTTTTTGAAAAGTGTCAAAATGTAGGTACATAAAATAGTGATGTAATTTAGCCCCGACTTCACAAAATCCCTTCAAACTTTGCACAAACTTTCAAACTTGTGTCTATAATCTTTTTGTAATCTTTTGTGCAGATTCGTCAAACGGCATCAAAGTTATAAGGCATCTACAAATATTGGGACAGCCCCTCTAATGTTGCCCCCTCCTGACAAAATGCCACCAAAAAATATATAAGAATTTCAAACACCTAAATTTGCCCCTCTTTGGCAAAACGGCACCAAACTTAGAATTAGAATTATATTGCAAAACTTTATGCAGTTTCATTGAATGGCACCAAAGTTATAAGCCATCCAAAAACTGCTCTTCACCGACCCTATTATGCAGAAATATGCATGCATGTCCTCAAGTTTGCATACATCCCAGAAATGTCCCCGAACATCTGAAATATTTGGGAGGAGAAAAAACAGAAAACGTTTGGCTTTTTCTGGACATATCCCATCCACATTACTCTTCACCTCCCAGAGATTGTTTCATTAGTTTGACAAGTGTAATGTTATGTTTTTAAACATGTTTTCACTGCGATGTCCGTGGCCTATGGATGCTGTTCACAAATCCAACATGTCATCATTTTCACAATTTTGACACACCTCAAGTTTTTAATTGACCAATCAGCGGGCAAATACAAGGTCTGCGAATCTTAAACGGCTCCCTGATTGGCCCAGAGGTGTGCGCGGACACCAATCCAGGAAGTGAGTCAGCAGACCGGACAGAGAACTCACACATTTTTTTTACTTATATTTTCGCCATTTTTAAAAAATCTACTGGACGGATTATCACCAAATCTGCAAAAGCACACTTTCGGGAATAAGCCGTCACGCCTCGTGCAACTTTGGTGCAAATATGTCCACCTGTTTGAGCTGTAGCCATGAGCAAAAAGTCCATTCAGATTTTAAAGGTTTTGAGCACCCCCTCTAACATTGCCCCCCTTCGATGATACCACACAAAGGTGTGTGCAAATTCATCAAACGGCACTAAAGTTATAAGCCGCCTAAAAACTGCTCTTCCTATGGGTTGAGCAACTTAACCATAACTAAAGGGCTGCTATTGTAGGTCCTGCAATAAATCTACCAATATAATTAAAAGCCAGATGTATGTTTGTCCTTGTATGTTTGTCTGATGCAGTAGCTTCATCTGTTGTCACCGCTAGAGGGAGCTGTTGGTTTAGGATACATAGTGGTCCTACTATGTCAATGAAAACCTGCACTTTGTCCCGTGCACATGGGCCTGTACATTAATATATATATTTGAGGAAAAAACTGTTGCAGGGACGTTGAGGTGAGCACTTAATGCAGCAAAACCCCTGAAATGTAGCTAAAGACACATTGGGCCTCATTACGACGTTGGCGGTAGCCATGCCCTTAATAAGGGCATGGCTGCCACCAAAACCGGGTCCGAGTCCGGGTTCCCTGAATGGGGAATTACTGGGCCATTCTGAGTTTGGAGGGCCCGGTAATTCCTCCTTCAGGAAACCCGGGCCTGAACCTTCCCCATTCCCATTTGAGCTCATTGGGAATAGGGCTCAATGGGAATGGGTGCAGGGAGCTAACAACGGACAGATTACGACTGGCCCTTGTTAGCTCCCTGGTCCCCTCACGGGACCTGGTAAGGACGACTGGTAAAACCAGACTTCCACATCAGGTCCCGTGAGGGAACTTCGTAATGAGGCAGAATGGGTTTAACAGGTTTACGTCCCTTGTTGCGCAGCCGATGACCACAATGATGACATCACAGCTGACATCACTGGTGCCATCACTAATGACATCATATATGACATCACATATGCCATCACTGATGACATCACTGGTGACTTTGCTAACATCATATATGCCATCAATTATTATTTAACTAATGGCATCAGATATAAGATGACTACAGGTATTTGTCCATATTAAGACCACCCTTAGGTTTCTACAAATGTGATGTTAGAATTTTAGAATAGTTCATAACAATGAGTACATTGTTTAAAACAGTAAACAGCTACACATGCATCATATCACTACTCGTGAAGCTTTCCTTTGTAGTACTTTGGTAAAAGATTATATCTGAATTATAAATAGTGCACTGCTTAGAATGTGCCTGTTTGTGCAAAATATATCTAAAACATGTTCACTATAATATAATCTGTATATACATTCACAAACAAATAGTAGAAATAAATAGAAAGAGACACATGTTGAACCATACTTGTTTACATTTTAAAAGAATCATATGTAAATACTCAATACCTTTATTGTAAGAAAAATGTGTACACGTAGTATTTAGTAAATTACATGAGAAGTGCTTTAAAACAAGAAACAACTATGTTTTACGATATATTTTAAGATTTTCATACATGGGCATAGAAAAAAGTGATTGTTACTTGAAATGTATATATGTATAGAAAATAAATTACATTTTTAAAATTCAACATTTGCTTGCAAACATGTACACAGATGTATATTTCTTTCTATGTGTCTTTTGTACTTGATTAACATGTGAAAATTAAAATAAAACACATACTGTACAAAGTAAAAGTAATATTTGAATAGTATCCAATTTTGTAATAAGTTGACTTTTATTTATGTCATGAATGATGCCATTACTGATGTCACCAGTGATGTCATCTGTGATGTCATCATTGTGGGCATAGGCCGCACAACATGCGGCACAAAGTTAAGGTGGGTTTAGCTGAATTTCAGGAGTTTTGTTGTGTTAAGTTCTCACCTTAACGTCCCTGCAACTAAAGTTTGGATAGCACTCCGGAACAGCAGAGCGAGGGGAATCCCTCAATCCGCACAGCAATCCAAAACCACAAATTCCACAAAGAAATACTTTATTTTGATGAGCCGTGGACAGGGAAGCGCACACCGACACGTTTCACAGTGAACTGACCGATTGATCACATATGGGGGAGTGGACACAAAGGTAGGACATTAGTATGGAGGAAGACTCTATGATTTCAGCACAATAGAAGGGTCTCGTAGTTGTAGAGACACCTGATTCAAGCTGCAATGAAATGGACATCTTGTAATGTTGCTATTTAGATTGGCATCACAAAGCCTCAAGTCAATGTACTTCAAATGCCTTGAAACAACATATGTAAGTGACATGCGATGTGAACACATGTCAGTTTGTGAATGAGATTGTTTTATATATATATATATATTAATACAGTTCCGTAATTAGTCCGAAGAAGAAGGCACATGGTTTGCACAGTATATGGCGTAATGTGACCAACATTGTGGATTTGAGAATAATCTAATGGATCTAATCAGAAAACTGTATTGCAAACTGAGGTAAAAACCATAATCAGTTTGCAAAGTTACTGACATGTGATCACATCTTTCAGCTCTGAGGTGCACAAATCAGTTCAATGCAAAATGATGTTACACAAACAGCGTTCTCATTGTGGAAAAGATGAAATACATAGTGCTAATATGTTCTGGCAAACAGATATTCATGTGCAGCATTGATATAAAGATTACATATCATATATAAATTAGTAAATGCAATGATACTGCATTATGCATCAGATACTAAGCAATGGGCAAAGAACCATAAAGCTAAGTTGGAACCAGTATATTTCCTGCTGGTTATGCCAAAAGGAAGAGAAGCTATACAATATAAGTATCTGTTCTGACAATAAAGTGCACGGTGCTTGATCCTTTTCGGAATATTAAAGTGCATAATGCAATAGGGTGCAAAATAGTTAGCAATAGCAGCAGGTTGGATTCAGATTAAAGTGCATCTTACATGGCCACGGTAGTGGCCATGTAGTTATGGTTAAGTTGGTGTTTCCATAGGAAGAGCACTTTTTGGGCGGTTTATAACTTCGCTCTCCCTGGACGAATCCTCACCAAACTTTGCAAAAAATTATTTGGGTCACTCTGAATTGTTTTGCAAAGTTTGGTGAGGATTCGTCCAGGTGGGGCAAAGTTATAGGGGGGGTCCCAAAACATTTTTTTTTCCCATAGACTGAATGGGAACAAAATTTTGCTCGCGTCTACAGCCCAAACCGCTGGACATATTTTCACCAAATTTGGACCAGGAGCAGCGGCTTGGTTCCGAAAGCGTGCTTTGCAAATTTGGTGAAAATCCGTCCAGTAGTTTTTTTTAAAATGACCAAAAAGTAGTTAAAAAAAAATGAGTGATATCTGTGTTCGGTCCGCGGACACACTTCCCTGTTCGCTCCGCGGACAGCGTCCTGATTGGCCAATCGGCTTGCGTGATGTTCGCGAACATGCAACGTGTTTGCTGATTGGACGGCGTGGAGCGTGAAGCGCGTCTGATTTTCGGTAGCGCCCACCATCTTGGATTCGCGGTTGTCCGCGGATAGCGCGGTGAAACTTTGTTCAGAATTTGTGTTTAGTAGAGTGTGTTGGTGTGTAGGAGTGTTTGGGGAGGGTGGGAGTGTATGAGATTTGATGAAAGTTGTGTTTTTGTTATGCGTTAGACATTCTTTTTGTGTTCGATTTGTCTGCGGACATCACGGGTGTTCTGAAATGTTCTAAATAAAGTGAATGGGGGGTGTCCTGAGGACTCAATATGTGTCCGTTTTGTTCGCAAGCAAACTGAAACTGTTCTAAGAACACTCGCAGTGTCCTGAAATGTTGACAAATAAACAAAATGGGGGTGTCCTGAGGACGCTGTCCGTATTGTTCTCTGTCAAGTTGAGTGTGTTCTAAGAACACTTGCGGTGTCCTGAAATGTTTGCAAATACACAAAATGGGGGTGTTCTGAAGACATTGTCGAACACTCGCTGTGTCCTGAAATGTTCGCAAATATGGGTGTTGGGGCTGGCAAGTTGAATGTGTTCTAAGAACACTCGCGGTGTCCTGAAATGTTCGCAAATAAACAAAATGGTGATGCCCTGAGGACGCTGTCCGTATTGTTCTCTGTCAAATTGAATGTGTTCTAAGAACACTCGCGGTGTCCTGAAATGTTCACAAATAAACAAGATGGTGGTGTTCTGAAGACGCTTCTAAGAACACTCGCGGTGTCCGGGGAATGTTCGTAGGGGGTGTTCTGAGGACGCTGTCCGTATTGTTCTCTGTCAAGTTGAATGTGTTCTAAGAACACTCGCCGTGTCCTGAAATGTTCGCAAATACACAAAATGGGGGTGTTCTGAAGACGTTGTTGAACACTCGCTGTGTCCTGAAATGTTCGCAAATATGAATGGGGGTTGTGGCTGGCAAGTTCAATGTGTTCTAAGAACACTCGCGGTGTCCTGAAATGTTCGCAAATAAACAAAATGGGGGTGTTCTGAAGACGTTTCTAAGAACACTCGCGGTGTCCGGGGAATGTTCGTAGGGGGTGTGCTGAGGACGCTGTCCGTATTGTTTTCTGTCAAGTTGAATGTGTTCTAAGAACACTCGCGGTGTCCTGAAATGTTCGCAAATACACAAAATGGGGGTGTTCTGAAGACATTGTCGAACACTCGCTGTGTCCTGAAATGTTCTCAAATATGAATGGGGGTTGTGGCTGGCAAGTTGAATGTGTTCTAAGAACACTCGCGGTGTCCTGAAATGTTCGCAAATAAACAAAATGGGGGTGTCCTGAGGACGCTGTCCATATTGTTCTCTGTCAAGTTGAATGTGTTCTAAGAACACTCGCGGTGTCCTGAAATGTTCACAAATAAACAAGATGGTGTTGTTCTGAAGACGCTTCTAAAAACACTCGCGGTGTCCGGAGAATGTTCGTAGGGGGTGTGCTGAGGATGCTGTCCGTATTGTTCTCTGTCAAGTTGAATGTGTTCTAAGAACACTTGCGGTGTCCTGAAATCTTCGCAAATACACAAAATGGGGGTGTTCTGAAGACGTTGTCGAACACTCGCTGTGTCCTGAAATGTTCGCAAATATGAATGGGGGTTGTGGCTGGCAAGTTGAATGTGTTCTAAGAACTCTCGCAGTGTCCTGAATTGTTCGCAAATAAACAAGATGGTGGTGTTCTGAAGATGCTTCTAAGAACACTTGCGGTGTCCTGAAATATTCGCAAATAAACAAAATGGGGGTGTCCTGAGGAGGCTGTCCGTATTGTTCTCTGTCAAGTTCAATGTGTTCTAAGAACACTCGCGGTGTCCTGAAATGTTCGCAAATAAACAAAATGGGGGTGTTCTGAAGACGTTTCTAAGAACACTCGCGGTGTCCTGCAATGTTCGTAAGGGGTGTCCTGAAGGCGTAGTCTGTATTGTTCGCTGGCAAGTTGAATGTGTTCTAAGAACACTTGCGGTGTCCTGAAATGTTCGCAAATAAACAAAATGGGGGTGTCCTGAGGACGCTGTCCGTATTGCTCTTTGTCAAGTTGAATGTGTTCTAAGAACTCTCGCGTTGTTCTGAAATGTTCATAGGGAGTGTCCTGAAGATGCTGTTCGTATTGTTCGATGGCAAGTTGAATGTGTTCTTAGAACACTCATGGTGTCCTGAAATGTTCTCAAATAAACAAAATGGGGGTGTTCTGAAGACGTTTCTAAGAACACTCGCGGTGTCCGGGGAATGTTCGTAGGGGGTGTGCTGAGGACGCTGTCCGTATTGTTTTCTGTCAAGTTGAATGTGTTCTAAGAACACTCGCGGTGTCCTGAAATGTTCGCAAATACACAAAATGGGGGTGTTCTGAAGACATTGTCGAACACTCGCTGTGTCCTGAAATGTTCTCAAATATGAATGGGGGTTGTGGCTGGCAAGTTGAATGTGTTCTAAGAACACTCGCGGTGTCCTGAAATGTTCGCAAATAAACAAAATGGGGGTGTCCTGAGGACGCTGTCCATATTGTTCTCTGTCAAGTTGAATGTGTTCTAAGAACACTCGCGGTGTCCTGAAATGTTCGCAAATAAACAAGATGGTGTTGTTCTGAAGACGCTTCTAAAAACACTCGCGGTGTCCGGAGAATGTTCGTAGGGGGTGTGCTGAGGATGCTGTCCGTATTGTTCTCTGTCAAGTTGAATGTGTTCTAAGAACACTTGCGGTGTCCTGAAATCTTCGCAAATACACAAAATGGGGGTGTTCTGAAGACGTTGTCGAACACTCGCTGTGTCCTGAAATGTTCGCAAATATGAATGGGGGTTGTGGCTGGCAAGTTGAATGTGTTCTAAGAACTCTCGCAGTGTCCTGAATTGTTCGCAAATAAACAAGATGGTGGTGTTCTGAAGATGCTTCTAAGAACACTTGCGGTGTCCTGAAATGTTCGCAAATAAACAAAATGGGGGTGTCCTGAGGAGGCTGTCCGTATTGTTCTCTGTCAAGTTCAATGTGTTCTAAGAACACTCGCGGTGTCCTGAAATGTTCGCAAATAAACAAAATGGGGGTGTTCTGATGACGTTTCTAAGAACACTTGCGGTGTCCTGGAATGTTCGTAAGGGGTGTCCTGAAGGCGTAGTCTGTATTGTTCGCTGGCAAGTTGAATGTGTTCTAAGAACACTTGCGGTGTCCTGAAATGTTCGCAAATAAACAAAATGGGGGTGTCCTGAGGACGCTGTCCGTATTGCTCTTTGTCAAGTTGAATGTGTTCTAAGAACTCTCGCGTTGTTCTGAAATGTTCATAGGGAGTGTCCTGAAGATGCTGTTCGTATTGTTCGATGGCAAGTTGAATGTGTTCTTAGAACACTCATGGTGTCCTGAAATGTTCTCAAATAAACAAAATGGGGGTGTTCTGAGGACACTGTCCGTATTGTTCGTTCTCAAGTTGAAAGTGTTCTAAGAACTATCGCGTTGTTCTGAAATGTTCGTAGGGGGTGTCCTGAAAACGCTGTCCGTATTGTTCGCTGGCAAGATGAAAGTGTTCTAAGAACACTCATAATGTCCGCGGACATTAAAAGTTTCCATAGACCATAGTTGAAATGTTTGACTCTATGGATGTGATATGCTGCAGTGGTTGTTGCCCGGGCATAGAGTTTTGGGTACATGGCCATTTGGCCATGCACCCAAGACTCTATGCCCTGGCAACAACCACCGCAGCATATCACATTCATATCTGCTTATAACTTTGGGAGAAAAACCAATGTATAAGGAACAAAGGTATTAGATACTATGGATGTGATATGCTGCTATGGTTCTCCTTATTATTATATACTTACTGTTTGGTCTAGTAACCGGAGTACATGTATTTCTTGTTAATTTCTGTGATAAAAGAAAATAGCATGTTAGTATTAGTATTTTGTAATGACTTATTACATTGCATAATCAACATACTTTTTTTTTTTGGACCCTCATATTTAGTAGATTACAAATCAGAGTACTGTGCAATTTGCTCAGTTTCTGTATTTGTTGCTAAAATCATTGGGTCTGTGGGAGAATAAAAAATCCATGTTGGATTAAAAAAAAAACTTTTTCTGTTATGCTACATTTTATTTGTTTGTTTGTTTTCAGTGTTCACTTGTTGTTTCTGGCTAATGCTTTATACTTTGGCTTGTTGCATTTTTTTGGAGCAGTAACATATTATTTATTTGTTTTGATATTATAAAATTTTGGAGCAGTTAGATACCAATTGGCGTATTCTAACTGTCTATTTTTTTATATATTTTAGTGGTATTGATTTATCTATTTGGATATTGTTAAATTTTGGGACAGTTAGTTACCAATTGGCGTATTCTAACGGTATATTTTTGGTCTAATTTAGTGGTATTCATTTATCTTATTAGTTGTTGTAGAATCTTTGAGCAGTTAGATAGCTTTTGGAGTATTCTAACAGTTTATATTTTTTTAACACAAGTTTACTTAGGGTTTAAATACAGTTTAGTTATCAAATTTTGGTTTTAAGAACATCAAATAAGCATTTGTAAGATTTCCTGGTAATCTCTGCTTTAGAGTAATGGTACTATCATTACATTCAAACCATCCACATTTCTTTTTTATATATGCAGTGTAGTGCCCTGAATTGGTTGTGGCTCCTGCGTGGTAGATTATACCTGTTGTTGTGAAGGTTTTCTTACCAAGTGATATTTGACCATGTGTGAATCCAGTCAGCTTGCAGTTGTTTTTGGTACCATCTGCATTGTAACGTAGAAGCACGATTTCTCGTCAATACAAAGCTGAAATTTGCTTAGCTAAACGGAATTCCTATAACATCCGCATTGCCAACTCCAACTCAAGTATGAAGGAGCTCTTCTCCATACTAAAGGAACTTGAGTCACCCATAGCCACACCCGACACCTGTACCAAGAACCAGACCTGGTGCACAGACATCCAACAAGCACTAGCAAATAAAATAAACACCTTACAAAATAAAATTAATCTAAAAAAAGATTCCCTAAACCTCTCTAACCCTCCCACTTCTCCGCCCAAAGTCTCACCAAGTATACACACTAACTCATTCACCTTCTCTAAAACTACCACCCTTGAGGTTGAGAAAATCATCCTCTCTCTTAAACCATCAAACTGTAAAGGCGATATCTGCCCTGCACACATAATAAAGGACGCAGCCAGAGACCTGTCACCCTTTAACTCCAAACTTATAAACGCCTCCTTCTCCTCAGGCAGTATCCCCTCCAACTTAAAACAATCTTGGGTACTCCCCCTCCTCAAAAAACAGACGCTCGATCCCCTCATCCCCACCAACTACCGACCCATCACAACTGTACCCTTCCTACTGAAAATCTTGGACAAAGTTGCCTATGTCCAGATTCAAAAATACCTAGAACTACATAAGCTACTAGGCGCCAGACAATCAGGTTTCCGCCCACTACACGGCACGGAAACAGCCCTCATCGATCTGAAAACCCAAATTGATGACCTGAGGGATAAGGGCAAGACAGCACTCCTCCTCTTACTTGACCTCTCCGCGGCTTTCGACCTCGTCGACCACAAGGTCCTCTGCAGACACCTTGACTCAGCTGCTCATTTCTCCCCAGAAGCTATCAAATGGATTGAATCCTTTCTGAGTGAGAGAACTATGAGAGTCTTCTCCCCTTCAGCAGCAGCAGACCCCTCTCCTATCACTTGCGGAGTCCCGCAGGGCTCTTGCGTCTCCCCCACCCTATATAACATCTTCACCAAACCCCTGTTCGACGATCTGGACCATCTGGGTGTCACCTACACTAATTATGCTGATGACACTCAGATTCTCCTCCCACTTTCAGGGGATCACAGTAAGGACAGTGAGTTGGTGAATAGGGTATATCTCATCATTCAGGCATGGATGGCATCTCATGGTCTATGCTTGAACGATGACAAGACAGAGCTCATCATCTTAGGTACCCCTGCTAATATCAATAAAGTAGGCCTTGAATATGCCGATTTCAACATAGATGGTAATCTCATCAGAGTATCCAGGGAAGTAAAAACCCTTGGCTTTTATCTGGATGCCACTATGTCATTCACTAAACAGGTTAACTCACTAGCATCTACCACTGCGTACACTTGCAAATTAATAAGGGCAGGTAGACCTTTCCTATCTAATGACAGCTGCCTGATCCTGGCAAGAGCACTCATACTATCTAGGCTTGATTATTGTAATGCCCTCTATAGCGGTGCCAACAAAGCCATTATCCACAGGCTCCAAATCCTACAAAACAATGCCTTGAGAGCTGCCCTCGGCATTAATAAGAGAGATCATATCTCAACCACTAGACGCCAACAGAAATGGCTCTCTACAGACAACAAAATCAAACTAAAGTTGGCCTCCCTAACCCATAAAGCCCTCAATAATGCCGCCCCCAGTTATCTGATGGACAAGGTAAAGAGAAAGTCCTCCATCCGACAAACAAGAACTATCAATTCCAACCGTCTGATAATCCCCAGATTCAAACTCTCCACCATTGGTGGGAACAGTTTCCCGGTGAAAGCTGCCACGCTCTGGAACTCTCTGCCTCACAACCTAAGAGCTGACCAACCATACTCGCACTTTAGAAGACACCTCATCAGTCACCTTAACTCCAATAACCCTTGTATTTAGCTGCACTTTCCTACACCTATGTATAGATAGCGATACTCTTGTTGGTATCTCTGCCTTCGCCTCTAACAGCCCCGCACACTTCTGTATACTTACCTCCTGTATAGATATTGACTTTTAATGTTTGAAGACTTGTATACCTCTTATTCCTTATTAACTCTGTAATCCTGAATATTCCTTTAGGTTTACCCGCCTCTAACAGCCCTGTACATATCTGTATATTTACCCCTGCATTGATATTGACTCTGTATATATGAAGATTTGTATATTTTTTATTCCTGTAATTCTGATTATTTTTATGACTACCTCAAAGTGTATATTTCTGCAACATTGTAAGCTTCGAATTATCTTTTGCCTGCGCCCTGTTGCCCCTGGGTAAGGTGCGCTATACAAATAAATAAACAAACAAACAAACAAACAAATTAGTATTATGTATTTACTATGTGTTTGTATTACTAACGTGGAGCGATTATCTGAATTGCAGGTAGAGCATAATCTACCATGGTTTGCATTTTGTACAAGTCGCTGAAATGGAATGGATTCACAATTTGGTATTGATATATATATATATGAAGCGTTCATTGGGGATTTCTTCTTGTGTCACATTGTTGCAGAGAGTGCATGTATGTTTCCACATGTATGAAATCTGAAAGATTTCATTTATAGGTATGTTTTTGTTTTCCAGTACTTGAAGTAAGTACATTAGAAATTCTTGTGGATCTTCCTGTGAGTTTATAGTGAATTTCACCATTCCAGCACAGTAGTCCAATTGTTATCTTATTCCATAAACACTATACGTGTTGTCAGGATTGTTTGCTGCATTTCTGTGAAGTACTAACATTTGCAAACACAATGGGTCTGTACTGTGTAAGTAAATGTTGTCAACAATTGGTGGCAATTGAAATAGAATATTCATTGCTACATTTGCGTAGCAACTTACACCAACTATATTTGAGAACTTAAATGGTCCAGGTAGTTCTGTATCTAACTGCTTTTTTTGGAGTTTGTCTTCCTTCTTTAAAGAAGTACCTGGTTTACTTTCCTTAATTGATTCTTGTTTTGCTTGTGGTACTTGATGAAGTATTAGTTTCTTTTACTCTCTTTGGAGGATTTGCAGTGACATCCTGTTGCATTTCTGTTTGATTTATTTTTCTTTTATAACGTTTTACTTTTTGTGGAACAGAGTAGGTGTTTAGGTGGGGGGTGTATAGTGAGCGAAGTCTATTGTATTCTAAAATGCAAGGAATAGCAGCGTTTATTTTACTTGCATCAAAGTTGATTAGAAATAGACCGTCAAGTGTACGTAAGCGTGATAGTGCTACATAGCTCATGCCTTCTTTAAAGACTTTTTTACCAATATCTATCATTGCTTTGTCTAGGGTAAAACCTTGTGATTTATGAATCATGACTGCGTATGCAAGAGTTAGAGAAAATTGTTCTCTGCGTACATGCATATCTTTGAAGAGAAGGAATCTAGCTGTTGAGCTTCCTATCCTTTTTACTTCTGAAAGTTTGTCAAAGAGTATATTGACAAACTGAATTTTGTTGTCGCGTGGGTATGTTTGAAAGCCAACAACTGTACCCAGTGCTCCATTAACTATTCCTTGGTCCACGTCAAGGTTACGTTTAAACATTACTCTGCAATTTAAGGATCATTTTAATATCTTTTCTAAGCCTGCTGTGTTTGAGATTGATTTTTCTAAACTATTTAGTCTTGGGTAGTGTCATACCATGTACATCTAGATTGTCTGTGGCGCGAATTTCCATGATTGGTTGCATTTCTTTACTTAGCATGATTTCATTGAATTTGAAACAGCTTGCAAGAGTTGGCATTAAGGCCATACAATTGACATTTTTGTGGGCTAATTGTTCCATAACATCTGTAGCACGTGCATTATCAGCATAAAGTGCATTAAAGTGCCGGGTTTTCAATATTGCTTCTGCTTCTTTAGAAAGTATACCAACTCTGATACTTTTTAAAATGTTGGCATAAGTGAGATCTGCAGATTGTCGTATGTTTTCTGTTAATTCTCTGTATTGGAAATGTTGCCAAAGGCTGACATTTCCAATGCTGCCAACAGTTTTATGGCAGAGTTTGTGTCCTAATGTTTTAAAAATAGGATCACCTTTTACTGGTGTTAATTGAAGCAGATCTCCAAAAACAATAATGTGTTTTCCTGCAAAGAGCTCTTCATAGTTTGTTTTGAGTACTTCTTGTAATCTGAGGTGAATCAAAGCTAACATCAGGTTGGCGACCATGCTCACTTCATCTATTAGTAGCATTTTCATTTGTTTCAATACTCTGCTTAATTCCATTGCAGCTTCTGCAGAAAGTTTGTAATAGTCTAATTTGTTCTGGTGTTCTACTGGTAATAGTAGTAATCGGTGTAACGTAACACCTCCCAAAGGCTCTTTTCAGAGCCACCACTTCCTCCCAGAGAAAATTGCAATGTTTGTGATAGGGTAGCAACCCAATTTTTTGAAATGTTCGCGAACTGTCCGTGGACTTCTAAAAAATACAAAGGGCCCTGCTTCATTTATTTTCACTTCTATTTTTTAACTGTGAAAGGCAGCTCTGAAAAGAGCCTTATTTTTTTTTGATTTTTGATATTTTGTATTATTTTTGTTTTTTTATACACGACACACTAGGAGATGAGGGGAAAGGAAGGTAAAGGGGGGGACACCAACCACAGGGAAATGAAAGGGCGAGCTGAGAGAGGAAGATGTAGAGTGGGTTTTATTTGGGTAGTGAGCAGATCTTCTCGTGCTCTGAGACGATAGTCTCAAAAGCACTACAAGGTCGCTCCCCCCTGCAGAGTACTGTGTCACAGTACATACATACAACTGTGACCCTCGAAAGGTAAGGGTCATCAGCATTCTGTATGGCCTGTGAGGCAGCTTGAGGAAGACGCTGTCCCACAGAGGTGGTCCTTGTGGTGACAGAATCAGAAACAGAGGATGAAGTAGAGGAAATCAACCTGCTACGTTCTTCGCAAGGTACAACCCTGCGAATAGCCCCAGAGTGAATTGACCTCAGGTGTCGCTTCATAGTAGTGGTCCCAAAGCTGTACTTAAATTGCTTCCTGTGACTGAGTATCATTTTGCACTCATTGCAGGTAACACGGTTCGCACGAGCCTTAGGAACATTCCCATGAATGGTAAATAACCGCCACACCCAAGACTCACGCCTAGTGTGGTTAGTAGGGTTTTCCTCTACCTCATTCTCATCATCCTCTTCTTCCTCCTCTGCATCCTCACTCCTGTTCCCCTCTTCAGGCCCTTGGGGAGGTGGTGGTGGTGGAGGGGGTAGGGGTGGTGCTGAAGCAGGTGCAGCACCAGGTGGCAGTTCAGCAGCCAGGGATGCCATCTCGATGATGGTGTAATCTGCAGGTGGCAGCAAAAATCGCTGTGTTTTGAAGAATAGCCAGAAACACAATGAGAACAAGCTCTAGGGCGTTGTCTGTTATAGGGGTGCTTGTGCGCGGTCCGTAGACATGCGCGCTGTCCGCGGACAGATCAAACACAAAAAAAAGTTTGAAAAGTTTCAAAAGGTATGTGGAAACTCAGGATTACTATGTGGGACTTGTGCCATGGTGAGATTTTATTGAAAAATATTATGGATTATTTGAAAATGTACTTTTAATTTGTTCGGGGACCCGAACAGTGTCCGCATTCAGAACACACGATCAGCGTGGGCGCGGTCATATGATTCATTCGCGAACAAGTCCGCAAAGGAAGTTCATGTCCGCAGGACACCAAATGCACGGAGATTGGCTAGCGCATGCGCGTTGATGTTCTACGGACACTGTTCGGGTCCTGAACTATTTAAAATTGCGTCACATGTGAAACGAACATTTCAGGACACTGCGTGTGTTCTTAGAACAGTTTAAACTTGCTAGCGAACAGTAAGGACAGATATAGTAGTTCTTCAGGACACGTTCAATTTCGTTTATGTACGAACATTTCAGGACACCAATTGTGTTCTTAGAACATTTTCAACTTGCTAGCGAACAGTATGGACAGGTATAGTGTTCTTTAAGACACCTCCATTTTTGTTTAATTCCGAACAATTCAGGACACCGCGTGTGTTCTTAGAACAGTTTGAACTTGCTAGCGAACACTACAAACAGGTATAGTGTTCTTCAGGACACCTCCATTTTCGGTTACGTATGAACATTTCAGGACACCAATTGTGTTCTTAGAAGAGTTTAAACTTGATAGCTAACACTACAGACAGATATAGTGTTCTTTAGGACACTTAAATTTTTTTTTTTACGAACATTTCAGGACACCGCGTGTGTTCTTAGAATAGTTTCATCTTGCTAGTGAACAGTACGAACAGGTATAGTGTTCTTCAGGATACCTCCATTTTCGTTTATTTACGAACATTTCAGAACACCTGCACTGCCCGCGGACTCCTACATTGTTAAAAAAAAAAACGAAACTATTTACAACACTATATAAAAATTAAACTTTATTTAACATATATTAATAATGTATGACAGAGAAGGTGAGGCAGAAACAGAAGCAAGAACGGGAGAATTGGGGGTTTCAACATGATTGTTATTAGGTGAAGAAGGGATGGAAGTCTCATCAAAACGTTTTGGGTTATGGAGAGGGTTTGGGGATAATTGACTGGGATATGGTGAGGAGGGACAAGTACATGTGGGGCAATGGTACAAGGTTTTTGGTTTAAAATGATCTTCCACAAAAGTTTTCAAATTATTAAAATTAGTCAACAATAAATCCATTTTTTCTTCTATACTGTGAAAAGTGTTATCCATAACAGGTTTTTCTGAAGTATTTTATATTTTGGTATGCTCTGTACAAAAATATATATATATATATATATATATATGTTAAATGTATACAAAATAATAATAATTAAATGGTTTATATTATAAAGTGTTTACCATTAGTTTCAATGTCTTGTGACATTTCTTCATGTGGGAAATGCTCCTCTAGCCATTCCAGAGTACTAGACATTTCTGTGAGAGAAAAAAAAAAGATAATATATTTTTTTATCTAATACAGAAAGTTTATAAATATATGAATAAAATTAAGTACACTTACTATTTCAGGTAAGATATGTCCTATGTACTCAGTGGGTCTGCTCTTGTTCTCAGTTCTGTCGTGTTTGTGAGGTAATTATGTTGGAAGCCAATTTATTTTGTTGTGGTATATTCCATTTTAGAACATAGTGCATTTAAATGAATGGTTAGTGTGTTGTATATATGGGTTACATTTTTTATGTATTAGTACATATAATGTGTGTGTGTGCTTCTTTTTGAATTTGTTAAATGTTCCTATGTTATGATATAACAATCAAACATACCCCCCCAGAGTTTTTAGGTAGTGGTACTGTTCTTCGAACATGTCAGCGAACATTAAATGAGTTCGCGGACATCAAGTACAGTAGAAGAGATTCAGTCAGTTCCATATGATATGTATATAAAGTCAAAGTCATTATTGTAAGTTGCACTACTAAAAACCTATGAAATTCAGTGAAAAAACGTTGTTAAATGGATGTTATGGTTAAGCTGCACTACTAAAAACCTAAGAAATTCAGTGAAAAAACTTTGTTAAAGGGACGTTATGGTCAAGTTGCGCTGATAAAAACCTATGAAATTCAGGGCAAAAACTTTGTCAAAGGGACGTTAGGGTTCCAAGTAAAACCGGAAAAACCCTTGAAATTCACCAGTTATGGTAAGCTAAGCAACCATAACTTGCGCCACCACCGTGCACTGCTAAGACTAACACCCAGGACATCAAAGATGACATCAAAAATGTCATTGATGACATCACTGATGACATCACATGTCTGGCTCACTCTTTTTTCTTTTGCTGACATATCTAGGCCACATGGTTTTCTTCAGTAACAGTAAAAAACTAAAAATGTTATTTTATTTGTAGACGTATCCTTCAAGTAGGTTCTTACAGTAATTCCCATAGAGTCCAGTCACATCATATGAAACATATACATACGGGAAGACACAAGCTTGAAAGACAGCAATCCTTTTTGTGTATAAAGATAATCAATAGACTTATGAGCACTTTCTTATAGTTCTGTTGTTTTTTTTTATGGCTGTACTTTCCCTGTATATGGTCATATTTGTATACATTGTACTCACACTACTTTCCTTAGGGTCCACTCACATCAAGTGATACATATACCTAGGGTAAATAGCAGCTTTGAAACAGAGCAATCATTTATTTGCATGAAAATAATCAGTTAAATTATGAATTGCTTCTGCTACTACTTGTGCTTTTTTGCTAACTTCACTTTCCCTGTATATACCCACATTGATATGTGTTCTTGTGTCTTTGTGTTTTGTCTATAGTAATGCAATTATGGAATACATGTGTTTTATTAGCTACGTATTACATATTTCACAGTACACAAAAATCTATTAAGAAAACAATTATCATATCATTATTCAACATATTAACGTTACGAATATTATACCTTCATCTTGTACACTGCACACAGTGTTATGTTTCTGTATGAGTTTCTTAGTATACTAGATAGAACCCCATAATAGAATGCTATTTATATCAATGCATCGTTCAATGCACTAATTAGGATATGATATTTATTGCAATGATCCTTGACACTTGTTTCGCAACATTATAATAAGAATCCCTTGTACACATGTTTCATGAAAAGTACATACACATGTGATGTCATCAGTGATGTCATCAATGACATTTTTGATGTCATCTTTGATGTCCTGGTTGTTAGTCTTAGCAGTGCACGGTGGTGGCGCGAGTTATGGTTGCTTAGCTTACCATAACTGGTGAATTTCAAGGGTTTTTCGGTTTTACTTCGAACCATAACGTCCCTTTGACAAAGTTTTTGCACTGAATTTCATAGGTTTTTATCAGCGCAACTTAACCATAACGTCACTTTAACAAAGTTTTTTCACTGAATTTCATTGGTTTTTAGCAGCGCAACTTAACCATAACGTCCCTTTAACGATGTTTTTTCACTGAATATATATATATACATATTCACTGAAAAAACATTGTTAAAGGGACGTTATGGTTATGTTGCACGAGCCAATGAAAGTCAGTGAAAAAACTTTGTTAAAGGGACTTATGTTTACAAGTATAAATAGAAAACACTTACAATTGGACAGTTATGGTAATCTAAGCAACCATAACTCACGCCACCTCTGTGCACTGCTAAGACTAACACGCAAGACATCACAAATGGTGTTGATGACATCACCAATTCTTGTAAAAACACTTACATAAAATAAATATGAATAATTTTTTCATTTAGCACACATTATAATGGAATGCACCAATCAGAAACCAAAACTGCACACTTCGAATAATCTCCTCAATAGAACTCTGCATACATATTGACAAACACCAGGTGCTTACTGGCGGACAAATTCTCACTAAATAGTAAGTGATTTGTATGTATTTCTCTATTATTAGCTTTCAGTATAGAAACATGTGTTATAAGAGAACTTCCCAAAAGAAGAAATGAGTGTCGATAACATTGCTAATGCTACACAATACATATTGTAATGTAAATAAATAATGTGATGTGTACACACCTTACTAAAATGATAATTTCTGTTTTTCTTACAGTACATAGTTTTCATGAAGAAATCACACCCCAGTTTAATTATACACAATCCCAAGAATCACAAACAGAAACCCTGGGCGCTGTTGAGCAGCACGAGGATGCACACCTAGTCCGCATCGCTCCTCAGTGGCCGGAATAGATCATGCATAAATATCTGGTAATCGACCACTGTTTGTTGGAAAATGCAGACATCTGCATTTTAAATACTTCCTCCATGAAATAAGTACTATCACAATGAGATAGGGCTATACAGTGGGGAAGATATTGTCTCGACGCACAAATCACACAGTGCAAGATGCCATTTTGCCAGGAACACAGATCGTGGCAAGTGATGGATCCAGACGAGAAGAGTACCCTGCAGTGATGAGGAGAGGGCACCAAAGCAAGCCACACGATAAGAGCAGCAGATCAATAGAGAAATTACAACCCCCAACGCCATTGGAAACAAGCATTGGTTCTTGACGAGATCAAGATAGTGGGATAGACGGTTAAAGAGGATGCTTTCCCGTCTCCCTGCCGAGATACGCTCCCGACTGCACCAAAATCCAAGGGCGTGGAGTTACAGACCTAGCAACCCACAGGTGAGAGACCGTGTGGCAGTGCTGGGAGAAACCATGGACGCAGCGGCCAAGCTGCGTTACTTTGAAAGATTAAAAGTTTTATGAACAACTCGGACCACACTGAGCGCTGTCCCCAAACACTGATAGCAACAGACATAGGGGCCTCATTACACGGTAGGCGGTAAGGGTTTACCGGTAGCAGTAAGGGTTTTACCAGCCATTAAAGTAGGGTGCCGCAAAGGGACTTTGGTGCTAATTACAGTACCGCAATTTGCGGTACCGTAATTAGCACCTTCCCCATTCCCATTATGCCCTATGGAGGCAAAAATAGGAATGGGGAAGTGCCTTGGTGAATTACCGCCCCCGCTCACCTTGGAGTAGGGTGGTAATTCCGCCATCCACCAAGGCGGACACGGTAAAATACTGGTGGCAACCATGGCACTAATAGCGCCATGGTTACCACCTACCGTGTAATGAGGCCCACAATGATTACTACATGGCCGACCCGGAGGGGGATCGATCAACGCCATGCAATTTTGATTGATATCCGTGCTACAAGTAGAAGAATTCATGGACTGAGCCGTGTGCTGGACCACAGAGGGGGGACCGGATACCAGGTTTAGCGTATAACATGAAGGAAATCAACTGTCACACAGACTCCAAAAACATCGAACACAACGAGTCCCAGCGTTCCAATGCTAAGAGGCTGAGAAGTAACTCACAAATAAGTGGCTCCCAGACAGAGCAACGCACACACCCTCCAGAGAAAGGGTAGAGGAAGCACCCACCCATCCATCCCTAAGGAGGAACTATTCTGGAGCAAACCAGACACACAGCTCACCACACACAGCACTTTGTAAATAAGCTCCTCAAAGCAATATAGCATGCACAGCATAGCTCTCAACTCACACGCCTTTGGCGGGTGTCACCCGCCTTGTAAAGGGCTGACTCACCCGCCAAGCCTCCTGCACACCCTTTCATTCCAATGGGCGTCTCACCCGCCAAAAACAAAATCGGGTGATTTCACCCGCCTTTGCGACACAAATGGTTGAGAGCTATGTGCACATACCCTGCCAATTGAGCCACATCAGTACATCAGGAGTCCTTTTAACCAGGGAGAAGGAACCACAGTGTACTCCTCACTATATTTTGCAGAACTCAGAACTAACTGCACAACAATACAAACTAGGGCGAGGAAGCACATAGTAACCAGAGGGAAAACCCAGACGCGACACAGAAGCAAAAATATACATGCATATCCTGGGCGAATCTAAGAAAAAAACAGACCGAAGAGACGCAGGAGTAGAAGACCAAGGTGATCATTTGAATGTCCACCCACAAAATTGTGAAAGGCCAGCAGAAAATGGAAACATATGTTGGCACCAAACCCAAAACACCCAGGCAGACCCCCGACCACCGGGATGGAGACCCAGGCCCACCGACTGAGGCAAGTGGAGTATCCCTGGAGAACCTCATGTCAGCAATCCAAGATACACGAAAAGTACTGGAAACCAGGATACATGATGTGAGGGTAGATGTATCATTGGTATGAGCGGAGCTGGAGAAAGTAAACAAGAGGGTGGCATCAGCTGAACAATGGATAATTGACCTGGAGGACATTGTGGAGTCCATGCGCAACAAAATCCAAGGCCTTGTGGGAGCCATGAGAACCCTTGAGAACAGAGCAGAGGACGCTGAAGGATGCTCTTGGAGATGCAACATTCGACTGGTGGGGGTCCGGAACGGATGGAAGGAGATAGCACAGAGCTCTTTGTGGAAAAGACAATAATTGACACGCTGCAACCCTATGGCCTCTCCACATTGTTTATGTTGGAGAGAGTGCATAGGGTGCCCAGTCAACCCCCACCTCCTGGGGGCACCACCCGGGCCATAATAGCCAAACTCCTTAATTTCAGAGACCGAGATGTGATCCTGCAAGAAGCTCGGAAACAGGGGAATATCCAGATAGAAGAAGCATGGATCCTGATATTCCCAGACTTCACACAGGAAGTACAGAGATAAAGATAAGCCTTTGACTCAGTGAAACGGAAACTCCGGGAACAAGGCTTGAAGTGCATGATGTTCTTTCCATCCACACTAAATGTACTAACAGATAACCAAGCACACTTCTTTCTCACACCGTACGAAGCCTGGAACTGGCTGGAATCTAAATACGGCTGACCTGCCAACTCTGCAAATACAACATGAAGTGATGATGATGCATACAACTGAACTACTATAGACATTTAGGAAGATATTCGATGGAACCATGGAGGAAGGAGAAAAGTAACATCAGAGTCTACGGCCAACGCTGAGGCCAACCCCACACTGCGACCCAGGCAATCTCACCTACGCAAACGAGACTGGAAGACTAAGCAGTCGCACTTGTCTTTTTTCCTTTGAAATGTTTGTTGACGGAATCCCGTCACAGATCGAGGCAGGAGTTTGCTCCTGCACTTCAAAAGTTTGGGGGATATGGTTAGCTAAGGGGGGAATGAACCGGGAGGAGGAAAGAGGTGGGTATGGGGGGAGACAAAGGAAAAGATGAGTGGACACAGCACAAATACAATGAAAAAGCCAGACCATATTCAGAATGAAAACACATACCAGGATCAGTATGGGCGAAGGGTGTCGGGTAACTCAAATGAGGGGATAACTACATTCAGGAATAAAACAACACGATCAGGAACACAACTGGGAACACAGGTAGCTCTAAAAGAGGGAACAACTGGAAGGGCAAATACACGACCACAGGGTGACTGTCATGTAAAATAGGAACTTGGAATGTACGGGGCCCGGGCAGAAGGTCTAAGCGCGCCTAAGTCAAACAGTTTTTACAGAGACAAAATATCCAAATCGCACTATTACAGGAGACACACATGACCGAGGACGATCTCAAGGTACTGTGAGGGAACTTGGGTGGCACATTTGTAGGTACC
Source organism: Ambystoma mexicanum (assembly GCF_040938575.1). Lineage (NCBI taxonomy): Eukaryota > Metazoa > Chordata > Amphibia > Caudata > Ambystomatidae > Ambystoma > Ambystoma mexicanum. The sequence continues at coordinate 653,175,592 of NC_090933.1, read as the reverse complement.
TCATTCTCATCATATTCCCGGGGGGGTTCTCCTCTGGGTAGCGCCCTCAATACCATTACAAATACAGACTACAATGGGAGATGAGGAAGGAAGCACGTTCCTTATAAGAGGCACACTAGAGGGACACACTATATATTCAGATAAGGAAGACTACTTTCAAAAAGTAGGTGAGCTGCTAGGTAAACATAGACCAGACATCCGCATTTGGGGGGGAGACTTCAATTGTTATTTGAATTCAGACATGGATCGGACGGGATCCACCAGCCCGGTCATCACGCCCCCTAAATGGAATAGTACAAGAACTAGACTTATTGGAATTATGGAGGGTTCACACGGAAAATACAGGGAATACTCTCATGACTCGCCAGTACATGGGTCACACTCCCATCTCGATTACCTCTTCACAGGCACCGAGGGCGTGCATAGATTTTCCCAAACAGAGTACCAGGGCAAAATAATCTCTAACCATGCTCCATTTGTCACGGTACTAAAGATGGGTCGACGTCGCCCGGTGATACCAACCTGGAGGCTAGGAATGGAACAACTCAAAGATAGGGCATTTAACGCAATTATAAGGGAAGAAATAATCTCCTTTCGGGGCAATAATGAGGGATCGGTGGAGGAGTAGGTGTTCTCTGGGAAGTCCCTAAGGTGACAGTTTGAGGAGTGTGCATTTAAAAAACGGTGGGATAAGGAAGACTCTCTCCCGAAAGCTGAAGGAATCAGAAGGCAAGATCAGGAACCTGGAAATTGAGCTGCGACGGGGGTAAGCGGTGGGGCAGGAATTAGCAGAAGCAATTACGACTCAAGCTTTGCATCAAGAAGCCCTACACAGCTTTGACAGGGACCGTTACACCAAAAGAGTTCACAAGGAGGGGGATAAAACGTGTCAGCTGCTAGCATGGTTGATACGTAAAGAAGGTCCAAGGGGTGCAATCACACAGATCACTGATAGCGAGGGCTCCAGAATAACCACACAGCAGCAAATCGATGAAACCTTTTGGGAATATTACAAAGCACTGTACACAAGCTTGGGAACGTACTCGGAAGAGGACGCCTCAGACCTCCTAGAAATCTCACAAATCTCCCAATTGACGACATTCCAGAGAGAAACACTAGAATCTCCCATAGAAGTTGAGGAAATTGAATGGGCGCTAACGACAATGCAGACAGGGAAGACCCAGGGAACAGATGGCCTACCAGTCGAATACTTCCTAGAATGTGGTGATATATTACTCCTGGTTCTGCAGAGGGTCTACAAGGAGGCTTTCTCCAAGGGAGTCCTCACCGGATCCATGAGGGAAGCACTGATCACAGTCATCCTGAAACCACGCAAAGACCCGCTTCTTTGTGGGTCATACAGATCTATATCACTCTTAAACGTGGACGCAAAACTATTGGGGAAGATAATAGCATTAAGATTGGAGAAGGTTGCTATTGGTATTGTACACCTGGACGAGTACGGTTTTATAGGAGGACGAAACACCTCTATGAATATCAGGAGGTTACATTTTATAATGGAACAAACTCGCCAATCAGAGGAGGAATTAGCGTTGATGGCCTTGAACGCAACAAAGGCCTTTGATTCAGTGGAGTGTAAATGGCTGTTTAAGGTTCTGGGAGGTATATGAATGGGCCCCATAATGCAGCACTGGATCCAACTACTTTACACTGACCCCCAAGCAAGAGTGAAGATGCGTGAGTGGATATCAGAGAAGTGGACACTAGAGAGGGGCACCCGACAAGGATGTCCAGCATCCCCGATACTATTCGCCCTGGCACCAGAACCCCTGGCAGGATACTGCAGGCACTATATAAACAAGACCGGGATCAGAATCCGTGGCATAATGCACAACATATCACTATACGAGGATGACGGACTAATATATGTGAGTAGCCCCAGGGTCAACATCCCAGTGATTTTGGAGGTACTCCATAATTTCAGGAAACTGTTGTGCTATATTTTCAACGAGGAGAAATCCTTGATGTCCCCCCCCCCCGGGCACCATGAGTACACTACCATCAGACTCACTCCCCCACTGAGATATCCGCTGGGAACTAGAATCAATTTGCTATCTGGGAATCACTATTTCTCACAACCTGGAGCAGACATTCGAGATCAACACAGGGAGGTCACTGGCAGGTACAGGGGAATCAATGCAATTCTGGAAAACCCTCCCGATCTCCTTGATGGGGAGAATAGCCCCATGTAAGATGGAGATACTACCTAGGTTATTGTATTATTTATTAACATCCCATATAAAATTAAGAAATTATTTTTCAAGATGCTAGACGCCTACATCAGGGAATTGCTTTGGGGATCCAATAGACAATGGGTGGCACTAACAACTTTTCAAAGACTGCACGTGGAGGGAGGGCTTACACTATCAGACTACCAGGAATATTATGCGGCGGCCCAGTTGCAGACAGTCTCCAATTGGGTGAACACACCAGAGGGAGATTTAAAATGCCTCAAAGGGGATTTCCCTAAACAGTGGAAAGGGATAGGGACCCATCATTAAAGCACACACTGCATTCTATACAGTACCAAGGGAGCTCTGGACTCGTGAGGACCTCTCGAGGCCCACACCGTATAGCCCAGAACTTGCCGTTAAGTTTTGACCCAGAAATCAGAAATGTACTGGCTCATCTTGACAGGGCTAGTCTAAGGAGCAGAGGGTGCACAAAGGTGGGAGACCTCTATGAGGGAGGGAAACTATTACCACTTCAGGAATGGCACCAACGATACAGCTTGCCCGAAGGAACCTTTTTAGGTTATGCTTGAATAGTCAAAAGAATGGTTTCCCTGTGGGAAGACACTACAGAGGAGCTGGAAAAAAAACCTCAACTGCACCAAATGCTAGATATCACCATTAGTCGAGGACTGATATCACACCTTTATCAACAGATAAATGGAAGGAGAAAACTCCTAGAGTTAGCAGTGAAAGCAAAGTGGAAGAGAGATGTAGGAAAAGAGATACCAGACAAGCAATATGTTAACATATGGCAACAGACCCATAAGGGGTCAAGAAATGGCAGCTTTAGACTCATCCAATACAACTTCATTCACAGGGTATACATGACCCCATCCAGACTTCACATGATCAGTGCACAGCAACCACATATCTGTCCTAGATGCAAGGAATCCATGGTGGGTTTTTGGCATATGACCTCGGAATGTTCGATATTCCAAGCATTCTGGGAGGGGGTTGTGGATAAGACTATCACCTGGACTGGCAGTACATATCTCTGCACACCCGAAACAGGCTTATGGGGCATGCTACCAGGGGAAACACGTACGAAACCCAGGAGAAAAAAGGTGGCCTTTCTACTTATACTAGCCAAATGCAAATTTGCAATCTCATGGAAACACCCAAAGCGCCCAGCGATCCAACAGTGGTTGAAAGATGTTTATCGCTGGGGGAAAGTAGAGATGGAATTGCTTAGGGACCAAAATGCGACGGACACAGAAGTGGACAATAATATGGATTGGGGACAAATGTTAAACGACATGATGGCCTCTGCAGACCTGTGCCCTCCATGAAGGGAGAGGTGCCAGGGTAAATGAATTGCAAGATACAAACAGTTCTCCACTGAGACCCGCACTGAATGCAGACGCGATAATCTGTGTCATGGGTGTCATGAGAGAGACCCACACCTGTGAAGTAAACAGGTGGTAGAACTACTGACCCCCAATTTCGAACAGTCAAGATTAGTACACCCACACCATGCTCAAGGCGTTATCTGACTGAACTTGTGAAGCATATAATAGTTAAAAAATGCTTGTTTCATAATCTAAACAAAAACTGTTGACATATTGATTTGATGTTCAAAATATAAGCTGGGGTACGAGAAATGGTTTATGATGACCCGTAAAATAAATAACGTTACTGTATGAACATTATGGGAATGTAAAATGTTAGAAGCTGTGTCTACCCATTAACAAACAAATGTAAACAAAAAAAGAGAAGCCCTATGCCCAAATGTAAATGATCAAATTCTGAACTTGTCCAAAAAAATGGATGAACTAAGTAAAGATTTTAAAGAACTTTTACAATATGTGAAATATCATGTAATTAAACATGTTCAATATCACTGTCCTTCTTGCACCTGTACCCCTTATCCCCAGCAATCATCCCCATCAAATTCTGAAAATTGTAATAAAAGAGGCTTTGATGAAAACTCCCCTTCTCTAATTAAGATTATTGTACATACATTCCTAATTCTCCCATGTATGTTTCCCATTCTGATACCCCATCCCTTTCATAAATAAATATATTTTTTATACTATTAATGTGTTGTATATTGTTGTGTGATATTTCTTTTTTTTTTAACTCCAATTATGAGTCCACAGACACTATCACTGTCCAGGGTGTACACACTTAAAATGGAGGTGCCCCCAGACATGCATGATGTCCGGACATGTCCATTCTCGCATGAGGCACTTTTAATTAGTCCACGGGCACTGTGCCTGTTATGGGGAAACCCAGTGCATGCACCCTGCGATTCCCACCTGATGGGTGGCCATTGATCGGACATCGTGGCCACAGATGGCCGTGGATGTCATTTTGTCGCACACGTGCGGCATGAAGGGGGTGTCCGCAAAAGGTGTTTGTGACCGTGGACAGTTTAAAACAGATTTTCTGCGAATATAGGGTGTTTCAAGATGAAACTTTAGCTTTGCATACCTCCCAGACCAATTATTGATTGTTCTTGCAACTTTTTACAACTTTTGAAGGTCTATTTTTGACTTGGTTGTGCACGGGCAGAACGACTGTCTGCGGACTGTCCTCATAAGGGATCAACCCATTACTTTTCCTCATTCGCAATCTGGCTATCCAGGAGAGAGCACTTGCTTTCAGTTTCTGAGTTCCTGCTTTGCTGCTTTGCAGATCTGTTTCATGGAGACCATCATGGCATCTGCTACGGCCACTTCTGTGCCACAACCACCCCCTCCTCCTCCACCACCACCATCACCATCTGTAGGGCCTGGACAGGGGAACAGGCGCAGAGATACAGATGAAGATCAAGAGGAAGAAGAGGATGAGGTGGAGAAAGTCCCTATCTCCAGTACTCAGAGTCAGTCATGGGTGTGGCAATTTTTTTTACGACCATTGGAAATGTCCCAAAGGCTCATGCAAGCAATGTTCGATGCACTGAGTGCAAAGTTGTACTCAGTCACGGGAAACCTGGCTTGTATTTCTACCGGACAACTTCCTTGAGGCGCCACACCAAATCCAACCACCTGACTGATCTGAGGAAGGCGATACCTTTCTCTGGTAAGAGTAGGTTGACACCCTCCACCCCATCATCTTCAACTGCTCCTGTTACCACAAAAGATACTCCTTTGTGTCAGAGGATCCCAGCGGCGGCTTGACAGGCCATACAGAATGCTGTTGACCCTTACCTTTTGAGGATCACAGTGCTATGTTTGTACCGAGAAGCACTGATCTGTAGGGGTGAGCAGTTTTGGGGTGCTTTCAAGGCTGAGGCTGCAATCATGGAACACAAGGAACATTGCCCCCACCTTAAATTTAAGGCCCACCCAACATCTTCCTCTGTCCACCTGCTCCTTTGTCTCTCTGGTTGTTACCCCTACCCTCCCTTTATGCCCCTACCTTGCCTCTCCTTCAAAAAAAGCCAAACAAATAACAAAACCAAAAAAGGAGCCACCTTTTACAGTTAAAAATAGAAGTCAGAAGAAAAGTCACAGGCACCTTTGCAGCCTGCATAGTCCATGGACAGCGCGGTAGTGCACGGACATCTAATAAACATCCACAATAATTCCTAATGTACTTCGTTACTAATGTACTTACTACAAGTACTGGAAACCAGAAACATCCCTATAAATGAAATCTTCCATATTTCATACACATGGAACCATACATGCACTCTCTGCAACCATGTTTCACAAGAGCACAACCCTATTGAACGATTGGTATATGTATCCATACCAAATTCTGAAACTATTGCATTTCACCAACTTCTGTAGAATACAATTCATGGCATAGTATGCCCTTTTTACAATTCAGACGATCGTTCCACCATAAAAATGAATTCACATAGCCTATATGTCATACTAATGCTTCTAACGTACAATGCAGATCCTACCAAAAATAACTCTAAACACACACAGCCAAGTATCTCTTGGAAAAAAAACTTCACAAAAGTAAGTATAATATACCACACTGGTGCCACAACCACTTCAGCACATTATACTGCATATGTCAAAAAAGTGGGGAAAAAAGTGGTTGGTTTGAACGAAACCTTTGTTACTCCAAAGCATAGGATTTGTGCTTTGTTCATTTGTAAATCCCACCAAACCCTGAGGCATCTGGGTGCATTTCTTGATGTTACACATTAAATTTACATAGACACATTACTTACAGAGTTAGATACATATAATATTTACAAAGTTACAGAGAGTGTACAAAGAGCAGTGAGCATGTTTACATTATCATTAACATATTTACATAGTTGCAGGTAATTCCAGCTCTAGCGATTGGTGTGGTAGAGGCGTCATGTATGAGGGAGCTATTGTGCTGTGCTTGTGCTAGAAGCCAGTTTTTGACTTTGCTTCTGAAGTGGTAGGATGGTAAGACTCTGAGAGCTATAGGAAGTGTGTTCCAGCTGCTTCCCCCCGCCTTCTTTTGTTTAAACCTCGGGATCGTAAGGCAATGTGCTTGAGCAGCTCTGGTGGGACTATCAGAAGTGGTGCATGAGAATAGATTGGACAGGTAGCTTAGGGAAAGGTTTGCGAGGCATTTCATTGTAAGTGATAGTGATGTAAAGGTGATTCATTGGTTGCTCGAGATCCAGTTTAGGCTGTGTCGTTTTTCTGAGATATATTGGGCTCTAGGCATATTCATTGCTGCCCTGATAGCGTTATTTTGTAGTACTTGCATCTTGTTAGTGTTGCGTTGGCTCGTCCCTAGATAAAGCGCATTGCAATAGTCTAGTTTAGACAGGGCTAGTGCTCAGGCTATGGTTATGGTTATGGCTATGCCAGCAAATCTAACAAATGCCTACTGAATATTCCTTCAGCCCAAATGTAGTCAATAAACTGTACCACAATTAACAGTTAGACTATGCTAGCCAACAGGTATCTAACTATATCCATAATACTACAATAGTACCCGCCATTGCAAAACACTTCACATACTCCATCACAATTCTTTACGCCATCGCAATTCTTATACGACAAAACATCTTCTAAACTCTAATGTAGTTAGAAGACGCCAACGGGTATCTAAGCCTTTTAAGCATTCCCTTAATCACAACAAACTTCAAACAAACATACTATCACACTTACACTTACATAATTGTAATCAAGTTTTTTCCCAATAACCAATGATTATTTATGTCAATAGAACAGCAGTGTGTCATACACTAATGTTGTACCAAACTAGTGCTTGGAATGTACTGTGTATGAGGGTCTAAAAAAGTAAATGTATATGTACAATTGTGTACAAATAAAGCTTTTAAGCTTTCCTGCTTAACAAAATTCCACAGAAAATGACCCGGAGATTCCAGCTTCATAACGCTATCGAACCATACCAAGTATAATCAAATAAATATTCTATAAGCACTATCCTCAATTGTACTACAATCATGAGTACCATATACAGTTCAATTATATCATTCCACCATATTACAAACACTTTATACTCCCACTACATTACCTATAGTTATTATACTCATATTACTACTGTGGTGATTCTGGCCATACTCCTACATTACCTATACTTACTGTACACATATTACTACTGTGGTGGCTGTGACCAGTGGCCAGATTCTTGGGGGTATGGCCTATGGCAATGCCCCCAACAATCTGGCCACTGGCCACAACCACCACAATAAGTTAACCATATAACAATACGTACCATACACCGTCAACTAATGAAACTCCCCCTGAACTACCCGCAATCGAAATGATGTCCACGGACACTGAAATTTACCAGCAACTCAGCGGCATCTGCTAACCCTTTTTTCCACCTACATAAACAGCTCCATATAATCTTTATTCCACTCCCCTACTATTTCCCAACCCTCTTTCACCCACCAACTAACTCTAAATGTGTTTCCCAGGCCACCGGTTCACGGCACTGTCTGCAAACTACAGCGATGTCCACGGACCTCTGTGACACCAGCTCAACCTTTTTCCACCTACAAAAATATCCCCACATCATCTTTTTCCCACTCCCCTACCTCTCCCAGCTCCTCTTTCCACCACCAAATAACCCATAATGTGTTTTTGAGACTTTTTCCCCAGCTGCGACTATCCAGGGATACAACATGGTGTGCGTTTCAGAAAATATGATGCACCTCACTCTTTCCACCATCCAATCAGCGGGTTTGTTTGATTTCTGTGAGCTCACACCACCCCCTGGATCAATTCGAGGCCCGTCCTCAGAGCAAACAGGGAAGTGAGTCCACGGACCAAACTCAGATAGCACACATTTTTTGTACCTCCTTAAATGTTTTCTATTGCCTCCATGGGATAAAACACACATTTTGGGACCCCGACTATAACTTTGACCACGCTGCACAAAACCTCACCGAATTTTGAAGAAACAATATTTTCACCAATCCAGCTGTGTTAGAGAGATGTTTTTCTGAGCTATTTAATCGTGCTGTTGCTTGTTGACACATAGGAAGTGTCATGCCATGCACTTCTAGTTTGTCTGGGGAGCTGATATGCAGTATGGGTTGAATTTCTTTTTTCAATATTGTCTCATTGAAGTGACTACAGCTTTCAAGGGTTGGCGTTAAGGACATGCATTTTAGATTTTGTTGAGTTCATTATTCCTTGACATCAGGAGCAGATGGTTTTCGTCCATATAGCTCATGGATTAGTCTATTTAAGATGGACTTTGCATCTTTAGTAAGCAGACCAGTTCTAGTGCTTTTTAAAATGTTAGCATAGGTGAGGTCTGCAGACTGATACATGTTTTGAGTTAGTTCTTTGTAGTGAAAATGTTGCCAAGATTTACATTTCCAATGCTGCCGAGCGTATTGCGGCATTGTTTGCATCATCATGTTTTGAAAATAGCTTCACCTTTTACTGGTGTTAAGTGTAGGAGGTCTCCGAAAACAATAACATCTTTTCCTCCAAACAGTTCTTTGCAGTTGATTTTCAGGACTTCTTGCATTCTGAGAATTATTTGGGTGGTTTCTTAAGATTTCCTCATTGTTTATATCTTTGTACTATTCATTGTTTTCTTTTAAATATTGTTGTTCTTGTCTAACTTTGTTTAAATTGGTATACCATTAAGTAGTACAATCAAAGATTGATCTATTGGTCACTGTTCTCCTATAGAGTTTCTACATTTTCTTTGAGATCTAATGGCAAATATACTACTTTTCCGTGAATGCCCTTTAGTAACTCGGATGGAGGTAATTTGGCTGATTTCGGTTGAAGGCGTATTATAGCTTGAAAGTGGTGTACTGTTTGGATTATAATGCTCTCATACAAGTTAAGTTGTTGGAGAGCTTTTGAAAGTGGTAATATTATTAGTGACAGCACATGATGGCATTTGGTCATTGTCAAGCTTTGTGTTGTAGTACGTGCAAACTATTGAGTGGTCAGTTATTTTGTATTTAGTTTCTGCTGTCAGGTATAAAGCTAATTGGAACCATTGGGATTCCTCATTGTCCTCTATTTTGTAGGCTATCTCTTCTATTTTTTGCTGTTTTTTAAAAGGTTCTGCAACAACAGACACATACGTGGTCTGGTATTTCAGCAGATATGTTTTCAAACTTAGCTATTTCTTTTTTGTATGTCTTTGTTAGGACGTTGGTGTTTATGAGGTTTTCGGCAATTTTTTCTGAAGTTAGAGAATTTTCAAGTCAACTTCAGTTCCAAAGTATTTACTTTGAATGTGGTCTATTTCTTGAAACAATTCTTTGGCTGTTCCATGTAGGAGAATGTTATTTAAATGTTACAGTTCTAGAGCTGGACTTTTTGCATAGTTGTCATGCCGCCGTCTTTTGGTGGTCGCTGGCGGTTATGGAAGGCTTGGAGTTGGCGGCGCCATTAGATTGTTCCGTGTTTTTTCCTTTCACTTCCTGGTTTGACGGTCTAGTCTTTTTCTCTTGTTTCTGTATTTAAACACGCCCCCTCCTGGGCTCTGTGCGTTGCAACTTTGTTTCCTTTTCCTGGTTGCCGTGCTACTTTGTTTTCCGTGCCTTTTCCTGTTGCCATTTTCCGCAGAGTCTATCGCGGTATCCTTTCTCTCAGCTTCTCCCCCTTCCTTCCCTTTTTCTGCCTTTCCGCCCTCTCGGTCCTCTTACCTTTCGGGGTTTCTCCTCTCCTTCCTTTCTCCCGGATCTCGTTCCTGGTTCCTGACGGTGCTTCCATTCCAGTCCCTCGCACTGCTCCTAGTTCAGTATCAGCATGTCCGGACTATCCAGCTTACTGCCGCACCGAGAGACTTACCTTGATTCTCCTTCTCCGGTTTTTTTCCTGCATTTCCCGGGCTCTCCAGTCATCTCTTCCTGCACAGCATCCATATCAACTACATCCGTAGAGAGGTTTTTTTAGCGGCTGCTTTTTTCCTCTTGTCTTGGTTTCTGCGGGACGGGGGCCGGCTGCTTCCCTGTTTATCAGGGGATCAGGGTGGCTTCTTCCCGCGGACGGCCGTACCTCTTCACAAAGAAGAAGAAGCCCAAGAACAAGGCCTCCAGACGAGAAACCGTTCCGAAAGAGACAGGTGAGGAGAAAGGGGAGGTGGACGTTGAGTTATCAGATTTGGAGGATAATCCGATGGTCGCCATCATCCGTGACAATAGTATAGTCTATGCACAGGATTTCATAAAGCATCATGGTGTGTTGCTAACATTTTGATGTGGTGGAAGGTGCGTTTGCAAGCAGTTCCCGAAATGCAGGCTAATGAATGTCCTCAGAGACCAGTGTCACTGTGCACCAGACTGGAGTACATGGTTTGTAAAGTTTTCATTCTAATTCTGTCTTTTAGTTTCACATAGTGATTGAGGAATTGTCGTAAAGATTTAAAGGATTGTTGGCGTATGTTACATATTGAGCTGCACGTCCGTTTGTACACTGGACAGTTTGTTTGAGTGAAAGGAGCATTTGGTTCAAAGTTTGTTGGGGATGTTTTTTCTTTAAGGGTTTCTTTTGCCATAATGGTGTCTTCTACCATTGTATACCTTTGATCATAATTGTCTGTTGCTATTTGTTTTTGTTGTTCTTATTTATAAGCTTCTTCATTGAAATTTGGTTCTGTGCTGCTTTTGTGAATCCATTCGCCAACACAGACGTTTGAAACGGTCTCTATATTCACAATGCACATGTTTAGAAGTCTTTTTTGTAATTTATTGACTAATTTAGTTTGTGGTTTTGTTCTATTTAAAATCAATATAAACAATGTTTTCTTAATAGAAAAGCACTATCAATTAGAGATTTCATGATTAGACTCCTATGGTAGTTTTTAAGGGTAAATTGTGACTTTTCAATAATTTTTATAAGATTGTGAAGAACTCTATGGTGGAATTTTTTTTTATAACATACATTTTTTTGGATTGCTTTACCGTGACTACATTAACACTGGTAGATACAGTGTTAGGTTTGTTTGTAGGTCTGCTTTTCTTTGTACATATTTCTTTTCCTTATAGTTTTTGCGAGAGGGGCCTTACCTTTTTTAGTTGTGTCTGGTTTAGTTTTGTTGAGTGAGGTTACTAGCTCTTTAATTTTAATGTTTTATATAAATTGTTTGAGGTGGATGACTATATGGTTTGGTTTTATTCTTATCTACTCTATTTTCCTTTCTTTTCTATGAAAATGAGAAAGTTTGGGTTTGAAAGTTGGGTTTGAAAGTTGTGCAATGTACATGCATGTATTTGTGAATAGGTGTGTGGGTGTGATTGGAGAGCTTAATACAGTGTTGTATTATTGTGAAGAGGCATATGAGGTGTGGTTGGTAAGGTTGTGAGAGTAAGAGTCTGTAGATATGTGATAGCGTTGGGTTGGGAAGTGGTGGTGTGATTGAATCAGTATGGACATTGTGATGTTTTCAGGAAAACAGTGGGTGTCGCAATGGTGGTGTTTAGATTGGAATAGGAAGTGTGTGAATGGTACAGTATAGTGAGTTAGAGTGAAAGAAATGCTGGTTTGCAAGGAGTAGTCGGGGTAATACATAGAAATACATGGTACATTAATATACTTACTTTGTAGGATGTGAAGGGTATTCTTTTTTTTGTCTCTTCTTCAGCAATGTGGTTCTTCCCTGTAATTGTAAAAGAAAGTTTTATTTATTTATTTATTTATTTATTTATTTATTTATTTATTTGTATACCCCACCAAAACAGTAGGCATCAGGGCATCAGGGCGCTGTTACAGGCATTTCCATCGGTACATTGCATAGTACGAGTGAAGGGTTACAGTATATACACAGGCATAGTAAAAAATTGAGATACATAGGTCAAGTACAAAGCGCAGTTGCAAGTGGGAAAAGGGTACATTTGAAATGCAATCAAGAATAGAGGTAAAGTACTCTGCAGGAGGACATACTGGTAACTAATTGTCTAGTGAGAAGAGCCAGGTTTTGAGTCATTTGCAGAAGGACCAGATGGAGGTTTCGCCCTGAGTTGGGGAGGTAATGCATTCCACTGTTTAGCTGCTACTAGCGGGAAGCCGTGTCCTTCCAATTTTTGTAATTTGAATTCAGGTTTTAGGACCATGTTAGCACGGGAAGTTCTAGTTGGTCTATTCAATTGGGTTTTCTTGAATTTTTTGGGAAGGTGTTTGGGGGCTGTGTTAGGTAGGCATTTGTATGTAATAGTGAGATTTTTTAAGTGAATTCTCTCATGGATAGGGAGCCAGTGGGAATTTCTGCTAGCGGCAGAGATATCTTCTTTTTTCTGAATATTCAACGCTGCCCTCAAATCATTATTTTGGATTACTTGGAGTTTCATTAGATTACTAGTGAAAGTTCCGGCAAAGAGGGCATTGCAATAGTCCAGTCTCAACAAGATGAGGGCTCTGGCTAGGGTAAGGCAGCTGTCTGTGGACAGGAAGTATCTACTGGCATTAATTAATTTCATTGTGTAGTTTGCAGAGAAGGCTAGCGCGTTGACCTGTCTTGTGAGTGTGAGGGATGCATCCATGTATACTCCCAAAATGTGTACTGCTTTAGAGATTGGAATGGAGTTTCCATCTATCGTGAAAGAAGAGTAGGACTTGTCAAGTTTGTTTAGTCGGTTATGCGATCCAATGAGCAAGAGATCTGTTTTATCATCATCCAAGCCAAGATACTTTGGTAGACGGTATTTAGGGAATTAGAGCCGGTTTCATAGTTGCCAGTATTGGGAATGAGGATTTGAGTGTTGTCTGCATAGTTTGTGTAGAGGATACCCAGGGAGTCAAGGAGGTTGAAAAGGAGATTTGTACAAATATTGTAAAGCATTAGGGAGAGGCAAGAGCCTTGGTGAACACCACAGGTGACTAAGTTGGGGGCTGCCGATGCTGACGGTGAGAAGACTCTCATAGTTCTGTTGGACAAGAATGATTCCATCCAAGTTATTGCATTTGGTGAAAAGTAGCCTGCTGTGGCGAGGTGAAGACACAATGTTTTGTGGTCGTGGTCCACTAAGTCGAAAGCAGCAGAGAGGTTCATAAGGAGGAAGAGGGCAAGTTTTCAATTGTCCATACACTCGTCCATTTGAATCTTTAGGTGAAGGAGAGCTGATTCCGTTCCATGGCATGGCCAGAAGCCACATTGGCACAGGCCTAGGAGATTGTTCGATTCTAGACGTTTTTGGATCCGTATGTAAGTTACTTTGTCCAGGATTTTCAAGACGGACGGGACAGTAGAGATGGGTCGGTAATGTGTCGGTATGCTATGGTCAAGAGTTATTCTTTAAAGAAGGGGAGGACCCAGGCATCTTTGAGGTTGGTGGGGACCGTACTAGTGGCAAAGGAAGAGCTTACAATGGCATTGATAAACGGGCTAGCTCGGAGACACAGTCTTTGATGACAGAAGCCGGGCATATGTTGCCTTGGCATCTGGATGATTTGAGACAGCTGATGATTTTCTTCCAGGTTGGAGACCTGCACGAAGTCAAATAGCTGGGTGGTGCAGTCCTGAGGCGCTCGAGGAAGGGGTAGTTGCTTTCCCGATGCCATCATTTTTTTCTTTTTTTACTTGGATTTTCAATTTGGAGTGTCACTATTTTGTCCAAGAGCGCATTTTGAATGTTGGTGCATGATGTATGGTCTTTGAGACAATTAGCCGATGGGGCAGGTGGTGTCTCAAGTTCGTATAGTATAGTGAGGAGCTCTCTAGAGCTTGATTTAGCATTATCAATCCTTTCTTTTTTGCTTGACAGATGGCTAATTTGTAGGTTTTTGATAGGGTGGTGAAATGGGCTTTGTTGGGGTCTGGTCTCATGGGTCCTTTCTCCAAGATGTTTCTGCTGCTCACTTCGAGGAGCACATCGTTTTTAGACGTGTGGTAAACTGTGGGGATATGTGGTAATGGTGATGTACTTTTAGTAAGCAAGGTTGTTATTTTTGAAGGTAGCAGGAGATGTTGGGAAAAACAGTTAATGAAATTGCTGGATGTTATCAATGACATTTGTGCTGTCATCTTTGATGTCATGGGTGTTAGTCCTTGCAGTCCATAGTGGTGGCACGAGTTATGGTTGCTTAGGGTTTTTTGGTTTTACTTGTAACCATAAAATGGATAGGTTGTTATTAGTGCAAAGTAACTATAATGTGCCTTTAAAAAGGTTTGTGCACTGAATTTGATAGGTTGTACTTAGGGCAACGGAACCATAACATTCCTTTAACAAAGATTTGTCACTGAATTTGATTAGTTTTTAGTAGCACAGCTTAACCATAACATTCCTTTAACAACGTTTTTTCACTGAATTTGATAGGTTTTTACCAGGATATCTTTAGTTTTGTATAGAGGTACCAAACAACATACTGAACTCGCTGGCTCCATGCTGATGGGCACAGTGGATGCGGACTATGCGCCTGTTCATGGAAATCAGGTTGCATCCAAACTGCTCAAAAGGTCAGGGGTTCTCTTACATATTTGTACCATTCAGCAAAGACACAGAACATGCAAACAGCACTATATGTGTGAATCGCAAGGTCTGCAAACTCTGTACTATGAAATGAACAGAGCAAATTCATAGGGTATGCACCATAATGGAATGCACCAACAAGAGAAATAACGTCTGCTTCTAACAATATTGCTGCAGTGCTGCTTTACATAGCGACAAAGAAGGAACTCTTAGAGTAAGGACTGCAAAGTACTGAGAGCAGAGCGTCACTACTACATGGTAAGTACACTAAAGATGTTCCTATAATTTTTACGCAGCAATGGCAAGTACCCTACAATGGCTGCAAGAGAATTTGACTCATGACAAAATGAGTGACGATAGTCACCCCATTGGTATGCACCACATTCTGAAAAGTAAGACAGTTCATACATTTTGCTTCACATACAGTTAACATATAGTTATAACAGTGCATACTGGAAATGAAGGAAATGCACCACAAGTGGCACCTCTTCCACAACAGCCTATGGGCAAAGGAAATAAAGAAAACTCTGTGAACGAAAAACTAGACAGCCTGGACGCATAAATTGAGGAATTGATAATAAATGTTGCTGTCTTAAAAGATTTTGTACAAGGACATATAATGGAAAAAATCAAATACCAGTACCCCAACTGCACCTGTACCCCTTCCCATTTCCCAGCCAACCATACCCACAGATTCCCTGTGAAGAGAGACATTACGATGAGACCTCAATTCCTTCCTCCCCTCATGACCAACTTGTAAAAAAAAACAATTCCCCTGTATATGTGTACATTTCTGCTACCCCTTCCCTTTCCTAATTGTATGTTTGTATGTGTGAAAATAAAGATTTGTATGTAAATTGTTGCTGTGTGTGTGTTTTTTTTAAAAATCCCGTTACGACTCCACGTTGCACAGTACTGTCCTGGATGGCTACAATTAAGTAAACTGGAGGTGTCCTACAGACAATGTATCTGGCCGGACTATCTGCAATCAAAAAGACGGTCTCCACAGGACGCCACTCCTGTCTGCATGTCCGTGTCTTGCGACACACCTTTAATTAGTTGTGGGAGCACACGTGTGTCTGTCGCACACCTACGTGCATGCGTATCTCATCCTCTGTGTCTTGGTAACACTGCCCCTCCAGCATGTCCGAAGAAATGTGTGACGTACTTTCATTAGTTTGAGGCACCCACCCACATCCTATGGACAGCTGCACACATGTGCATCCCAGCTGCTATAACCTACAACCACCCAGCTTGTGCGAAAATGTTCACAGCATGTGTGTTGCGCTTTTAATTAGTCCGGGGATCCTAACTCTGTCCGTAGGACACTATGCACATGCATACAAAGTATTCTGTGCAATACCCGTACTGCAGAAAGCTGTCCCTTTTAAGAACATTCGCGATATCACCATGTGACCGCACCCACGCTGAGCGTGGGGAATTCTTTGCCAGACACGATCTGGGTCCGTGGACATCGGAAAAGTACTGTTTTCGGCAATGCAATGAGTGTTACTGTGAAACTACACCCTTACAGAGGTCCCACACTGTGCCCCTGTCGATCTGACCTTTTTTTGGGAACGTTTTAGGTCCGTGGGTTCCAAGTCCTTCCCAGCAGCCCTATAAAAGGCAACACCCCAAAGCTGCTCCTCATTCTTTTTGTGGCAGTGCAGAACACAGCAGCGGTCCAGATTGTTCCATGCTGGAATTGCTTTCTGATCAATTACGCTGTGCTATATTACCTTTGTAGCTAATGGCAACCATGGCTGCTGCTACTGCCTCTACCTCAGCAGCACCCACACCCTCACCCTCACCACCACCACCACCACCTTCCAAAGGGCCTGGAGAAGGGAACAGGCCTGGGAGATAGGGATCAAGAAGAGAACAAGGATGAAGTAGAGGAATTCCCCATTGCCTGGAGCCAGCGTGAGTCCTGGGTATGGAAACTATTTAACACCATAGGAGACGTGCCCAAAGCTTGTGCTTACCAGGTGAGTGCATCATACTCAGTCGCTGTAAACCAGGCTTGTACAGCTATGGCACCACCTCCATGCAGCGACACCTGAAATCGAACAACAAGGCAGCAGTTCGGAGGGTTGTCCCCTTCGAACAAGGCAGTAGGTTGAGTTCATCTGCAGCATCCTCTGCATCTTCTCCTGCCACTACTAGGGACACTCCTGTTGGGCAGCAGATCCCTAAAGCAGCCATGCAGGCCATACGCACCGCAGCAGACCCTTACCTTTCAAAGCGCACTGTATTGTGCATTTACTGCGATGTGGTACTCTGCAGGGGGAGCAACTTCAAAGTGCTTTTGAGGCTTCGGTATGGGAGCATGAGAAGGAATGACCCTTATATAAGTGAGGCCCACCCAACATCTTCCTCTCTTCATTTGCCATTTCTTGTCCCTGTGGTTGGTGCACCTTCCCTACCCTCCCTTCCATTCCTTTCCTTCTGTGTCATGTGTAAAAAGAAAAACAAAAATACAAAATAACAAAAATAAAAAAAGGCTCACAGTTCAAAAATAGATTTGGGAATGAAAAGATGCAGTCCGCCGTGCAGCCTTCAAGCTCCGTGGACAGTGTGGTAGTCCACGGACATCGAACATAATTCGAGGCTGGCTCCATCAAAAACATTGCACTCATTTCTGGGAGGAAAAGGTGGGTTTGAAAAGAGCCTTTTTGTGGTGTTGTTTGTTTTTGGAAGGGTTGAAGTGGCCATCTCCTACTGGGGAAATGCTGGCTATACTTGCAAAAAACGCTGCAGTGCATTTCGGATATTTAGCAGAAACAGCTGTTTGCCAGCATCAGTAAGATGGACTCCATCTGTGCAAAAAAATGTAGGTGCTACAAAACGTAATGTTCTCATTGTGGAAGGAGAACATGGCAACATCTCTCAAAAAGGCACAAACAGCCTTGTTCACATTACACCTCGCTTTCTCCATTTGCGGACCAAATGAAGGATAACTCAGCCACATCTGTCTCTGGACAATGCGAGAAAGAATTACTCGAGAGTTTGGAAACATGTCCATGATTTGGCCAAGTGCCTCTTTCATTGCAAACTGCAGAGAAATTCTGGTAACATGTCCGAAACTGTTTCCTCCACAATGAATAATAATAATGTCTGGATGATGGAGTGTCACCAAAGTGGCACAATGAGGAGCCACATTCTGCCACTTCATTCCATGTACTCCATACCAGTGGACATCCACACGATGGAATCCAAGATGTGCAGCCACTCCACAGCGTTCAGCATGCTCTTCCAACCAATGTATCCAGGAGTCACCCAAAATCCATACACTGTGCCTCCTGACCGACACAGCTATAACCATAGACATCTGCGCTCCTCTCTACAAACACACCTTCAGCCAGTGTCTCCTTACACACCACACCTAGGAAATCTTATTGACCAATCCCCAGGCCTCCACAGTCCCATTTCCATGCCTGTCACCCTCAAAAGCCCCGGATGTGGCACGTGCGATCTTTGAATTACAGAGGTGTCCGCAGACATATTGTCCTTTGTGCATGGGTGGAGAGACACATTGTAACCAGGGTAATGGTTCTCCTCTTTATTGGTGGCTCTGAAAAGAGCCATTTTTTTAAAGGTGCTTGTAAACAAACACCTTTTTATTTTGTATTTTTGGGGGATTTTTCTCTTCTTCTCCTCCTTACTTCATTACATGGGTTTCTCCAAAATAAAGCTCACATTAGAAGCATTAATGTTCCCATTGTCACAGAAAAACACCCCAGCACTGAACACAAATGTGGACATGCCTCTGTTTAAAAGACACCTTCCAACCTCTTGCTGGGAACAAAGTATATCGGGATTGTCCCATAATGTTCTTGGTGGTATGCCTGAGAAAACCACCTTTGCAGTGGGAAAAAGCTGCATCAGTGCAATCACCAAGTCCTTTAGTTCACAAAGCAAATTGAAGCCCAAATGTAACCCAAATGCAGTGCTCTACAATTTACCACTAGGACATCAATAGTATTCCAAATGGCCACATCTCTGCACACTGCTAGCACAGCTTGCAAACAGCATATAGGCACACTGCTCCACAAAGCATCCACTCCAACCAAAATTGTCATCAATGCCTCTACCCTGGGCATAACTCTGCAGATCACCCACAAAGGGATCACCAACGATCAACACTCTGACTCTGTGGATGTCTGCCCCTTCCTGTTCAGCAAACCCTCAACATCTGACTGGACAATCTCCACAGTCCCATTTCCATGCCAGGCATACTGAGAATGGCGTGATTCCCCAACTAATGCAGTGTCCACGGACCCCATAAAGCAGGGTCAGTCCTTCTTTCCTTTCCACAACTCTCTTTGAAGCTCTCCCTCATTGGGTACTGTTAAGCAGTCACACACACATCCACCAATCACATCCAAGACCTCTGCATCTAACTCTATCATCTCTGTTCAACACTCCACATTTACTGTTAAACACTCAGATTACAATTATCCTGTGATTCAAAAGCACCTCCAGTAAAAAGTACTTTAAAACTATCCAAGATTTCTGCATCCAGATTCATCCACATCGCCATCCATCACCACAAACTACAGGTATCAATATTTTGTATACAGTACATTTGTAACTCTGTTATAAGTGCCTGTGAACAGGGTACCTGCCACTTAACCTCCATAACATACTCAAAAAGCATACTGTCATTTCTCCCATCACCTATCATCAAATTCCACCTACAATGCTATGTGCTTTGAAAGTTTTCATTTACCGATATCAGCCATTTTAATGTCCAAATTGTTACTCTCTTCTTTGTTTCTGTCATTTTTATGACCTTTTCCCCCACTAACACACCTCCTATGAAATTCGTAAAATTTTCACAGAAAAGGATCACTGAATGTATCCTACCAAAGTAAACCAAGTACATACATTGCATGCATGTGAACAGGGTGCCTTCCACCTACCTTGCACACATCACAGAATACACCATTACTTAAAAAAACAACAACAAATGTATGTGTGCATTGAGAACAGTACATTTGTAAATGTAGGTAAATAAATCAAACAACTAAAATGATTGCTCCACTCATGTTGCAAACATATATTTGCAAAGAAATGAATGCATTGCACACACGGAAAGATTTTCCTTTCCAATCTGTACATCTTTCCGAACCTTTTTCTCACCCTTCTACCACTAGGACTAATCCATTTTCAAAATAAATAGTCCTACACCAATACACACACTTGCTAAAGTTGATATCATATGGCACACTTACAAATAAACCACTTACCCCTTACCAAAAAAAGCTGATGCTCCCAAGTCCCCATTCATATATAAAGCCACCCAATTACACACACACACTAACTCTTCCTGCCAAGACATCCCCTTACACTTCTAAATAATGTATTCTCCAAATGCAATCACTATGCCATTAACAAACATATTTTCTTACTTTCTTTTTTGACAGTTACAGTAACCACTTCTGTCCTGAAAGCCAGTGGTGTGTCAACTTGAAAATACCACCTAGAAGAAACCTACTCTCAACATCCAACAAAGTAATTGCAATACTATCATAGTGATCTACCCCTTACCGAGACAGTACAGTGTTCTTCCATTGTAAGATACACAATTCCATCAAGCCAACGGTTGTTGCTTCATTCTTCTCATTACACCTCAACAGTTGCTCAAATTATATTATCATCTCACTGCCATTATAGTAACACCCAGATACCAATATAGCCTTCCCAACATAAAGTAATAGACCATTATCTATATTTGTTCCTTCAAATTCAACCATTCATGCACAGTGCACACATACACATAGACAGTGCAATGGTCCTCAAAAGGAAATTCTTTATATTCATTTTAATCAGAATGAAACCACTAACAAAATTAACTAGTAAACTACAACCAGTACTTTGCAACAAATGCAATATCAGCATAGATACCTTTGGCAACATATGTACAGTTGAGTGGAGTCACACCACTAGCACAGAGCCATACTTCAATGAAGAATCATACACACAAGAGAAAACAAACCAAATTGCCATATATAGCAGTGAGTGAGAGTATGAAAAGGTAGACAATACCATAATGGAAGAAGAAACACTGCTTTCACAAATATCCCCATCAAACTTAGATTCAACTCTCCATTCCACCGAACCAATACGCCCCATCTACAAATGGCCATGCACATTAATGTGTAACGTTCGCCAAAACTCTATAAAATCTTTGCAGCAGTTCCTCAATCACTATGTGAAAGACAAGGACAAAGGGAAAATGAAAATACTACAAAATATGGACTCCTGTCCAGTGCTCAAATACACAGGACTACGAGGAAATTCATTATCCTGCATTTATGGATCTGCCTGCAAAAGCACCTTCCACCATATGAAAATGTTAGCAACACAACAATCTACTGTACCAAATCTCATTCCCAAACTGTACTATGCAAAAAGCCCAGCTTTAGCACTGGAGCATTTAAATGATATTCTCCAACACAGTACTGCCAAACAGCCGCTCGAACAAATAGAGCACATCCAAAGCAAATATTTTGGAACTGAAGAGCAATTACAAACTCCAGTACCGTCAGAAAACAGTAGAGACAACCTTGCATATGGCATATTTCGATTTCACACATACAAAAAAGAAATACGCAAGTTCAAAAGCACATCTGCTGAAGTACCTAACCAAGTATGTGTGTGTTGTCTCAGAACATGTTATACAAAGAGCAAGAAAACTATAAATATAGCGTACAAAATAGAAGACAAAGAAGAATTGCAATGGTTCAAATTAGCTCTCTACCTTATAGCAGAAAACAAATACAAAATTACTAATACCTCCACACTGTACACATACTGCACTGCACAACTTGACAATAACCAAATGCCTTCATGGGCTGTCATTAATAATTTGGAAATATTCCCACTGCCAAACACACTGCAACAGCTTAATTTGTATGAGAGCATTATATTCCAAACAGTACACCCATTACAAGCAATAATATGACTGCAAACAAAAACTTCAAAATTGCCTCTCACTGAATTACTAAGAGCCAATCGTGGAAAAGTAGTGTATTTACCATTAGATCTCAAAGGAAATGTAGACACTATACAAGTGCAATGGCGAGTAGAACAATCTTTCATTATCCTGGTGAATGGTGTACTTATAAAAGACAAAACTTTTTAGCAGCAACTAGTGGACTTAATCAAAGTTAGGAAAGCCTTGCAATATCTTAAAGACAACAATGAATACTACAAAGAAATAAACGTTGAAGAAAAATTGAGAGAAACCACCAAAATAATTCAGTAATCCTCAACAACTGGCCAATTTGAACTTCTAGATCCAACTGCAACCTCCAATATTTTAGATCACTATACAATTCACCCACTGCACTCCAAAGACACCATAGATGATGCACTAGAAACATATCAAATGCAGTGGCAATCAGTATTAAGGAAAAAGGTGTAGAAGCACGTGCCTTTCCTCTACTATTTACAACTGGAAAAGGTGCAAGATACGATGAAAGATGCACACAAATAACAGCATCAGAATACTGCTCTGTACGAATGTATTCTGAAGCCCCTAGATTCAGACAAAATGTTGAATACATATTCCACCTCCTCTTTGAAAGTGAATTAGCAACTCTATTTTATGGAGTTGCACACACATTGAAAACAGGATCCCATTTTCAAAACATGTATTTTACACAGCTATTTCAAAAGGTGTAAGGCAAAGACAAAGTTGTACAGTTAAGTATTACAAATCTTTTGGCAAACATGCGCGGTACGAAATAATACTGGTTCTGATGGCACGCAGATGTACGTTGTATGCTACACAACTTTGGCACACCCACATTGTTTGTCACTTTAAGTTGTACAGAGTATGCATGGGAAGACTTGCACACTTTCCTATGCATAGCAAACAAAAACCAAACAGGTATAGGCATGAAAATACCAGGAGAACTCTGCTCTCTTGATCCTGTAAATGTATCAAGGTACATCCATCATCGCTTTATTGCCATGCTGCACTTTTTTTGTACTAAAACACTTCCTCCCCTCAGAGATGTGGAACACTTCTTTTGGAGAAAATAAAAATATCAAGCCAGAGGAGCACCACACATCCACATGCGTTTGTGGATTAAAAATGCTCCTAAATGTGGTCATGACAGTGATGCAACTGTTTTACAGTTCATTCCCAAATATGTCACTTGCGAAATCCCTTCAGAAAGTACACATAGTGACCTACATGCACACATTTTGCAGTTTCAAAGACAAAAGTGCACAAATACAAAAACAAAGGCAAATACTACAACAAATGCTGCTTTGGTTTCCCTAGACCAGTTTCCACAAAAGGGCAAGTAAACAGATTCATGTATCTGGTTAGACACAGTGTAAAAGGCAAATCTCCTAGGAACACATACTGCATAAAAAGAACTGAAGCATCAAAGTACATAAATGACTACAATGCAATCATTGCCCTCCTATGGAATGCAAATATGGATGTGCAGTACATTGCAGACAATTCCACTGCAGTTGCACAATATGTCACAGCCTACTTAACCAAAGCAGAGAAAACAGAGCTCAAAGACCTCTGGGATGACATATAATCTGTCAAACCGCTGTCACAGAAATTGTACAGCTTTGGCATAAAAATGCTCTCCCATAGAGAATGTGGCTGCTACGAGGCTGCAGACAATTTAACCGGCACCGCTTTATATGGGAAATGGGATAATATGGTGTGGCTAAGACTTGGTCCTGCTGCAAGAGTTCTGAAATCATACAAAGACATAGCAACAATAGCCAAAAACAATCCCAATATCCAGGACATTTTGAAAAACAACTGATTGACACATACTTCCCAAACAGGAGTACTGCTTTAGAAAGTGTGTGCCTATACCACATAGCCAAAAACTTCTCATACAAAAATAACATTAAACCAGATGAGAAAAAAGGTAAATACAGAGTCGAAAGCTGTGAAGGCAGCCTCTTGAAACTTACCAAATGCAGCCTGATTAATCACATGAAGCTGTCATTAAAAACTCCTCAACACAAAGAACGGTACTACATGGCTCTACTGCAACTTTTTAAACCAGGGAGAAAAGAAGAATATTTATTGGACACCAATGCCTCCTATGAAGATGATTTCAATGCAAGTGAAAGTACCATAATAGATATAAACTTTACGTGGTACAAAACCATATTGGACAATGAACGCCAACAAGAAGAAGAACTTCAAGCACAACTAAATGTAGACACTCCTGAGAGCAGTGAACCCTCTGTGACAGGAAGCCAAGAACCACTTGGACAGCCACTCATAGCAAATGAGGCAGAATTAGCCATGACGTAAGTAGAGAACACCATGTGTCAGTATGAATAAAATCTACAGAGGATTTTGCTCTACTAAAATCACAAATAAACAATGAGCAGTGTACCATTTTCCTTGAAGTAACTAATGAAATTGAACATGGTATATAGCACAAAACTAAAACGTGTACCTGTGAACACTACAAACCCTGCCCTGCTATGTAAGTGGTGAAGCTGGTTTGGGAAAACAATTCTTAATAAAAATGATCAGTAAATTCCTCCAACAATTAACAAACAAAAAGCTTTCAGCTGTTGTAAACGCCCCCACCAGTTTAGCTGCCTACAACATAGGTGGTGTCACTTTGCAGCGATTGCTACTGCTTCCAGTAGAACACTAAAAGAAATTAGACTACTACAAACTTTCAACAGAAGCTGCTATGGAGCTACATAGAGTTTTGAAACAAATGAAAATGCTCTTAATAGATGAGGTGAGCATGGTCTCCAATGTAATGTTAGCTTTGATTCACCTCAGATTGCAAGAGGTCCTAAAAGCAAAACAACAAAGAACTCTTTGGAGGTAAACATGTGATTGTTTTTCGGAGATCTTCTTTAATTAACACCAGTGAAAGTTGAACCTATCTTTAAAACCTTAGGACACAAACTATGCTGTAAAACTCTTGTAAGCATAGGGAATGTAAATCTCTGGCAACATTTCCAATACAGAGAACTAACAGAAGACATGTGTCAGTCTGCAGACCTCACCTACACCAACATTTAAAAACAAATTGGATTGGTGTATTATTTAAGGAAGCGCAGTCTACCCTAAATACCTAGCACATTAAGGAGCTATCCGGCAAGAACACATGTGATCCTGATGTCATGGAACAATTAGTACACAAAAATGTCAACTATATGTCCTTAATGCCAAATCTAGCAAGCTGTGCAACATTCAATGAAACAATGCTGAAAAAGGAAATGCAACCACTAGTGCAAATGTACTCCACAGACAAACTGGACATACACGGTATGACAATACCTATTGCTCGACAAGCCATATCACAACTAAATACCTTAGAAAACTCTATCTCCAACACAGCTGGTTTGGAGAAAATGTTAACATTGTGTTTAAACTGTAGAGTAAGGCTAAAGCGTAACCTTGACGTAGAGCAAGGTTTAGTTAACGGAGCACGTGGTACAGTTGTTGGCTTCCAGACATACCCATTAGACAACAACATTTAGTTTGTGCATGGTTTGAATGCAATAATACTTCTATTACTCTAAAGCAGAGATTACCAGCAAATGTTGGCAATGCCTACTTAATATTCCTGAAACCAAAATGTACTCACTGATTTAAAAAAAGTCGAATAACCTACTTCCCAACACCCACGAGTAGATACAGAATTGCAGACAAAAAACACCTTCTACTCTGTGGAACTGAAACAATTTAGCATACAGCAATTAGCCAACAAATACATCAGTGTGCCTGCTGCTCTGCTGTACACTTTTTCCCCAGTGATTAGAGGCAAAAAAACAATAAGTGTACACAAATCACACTAATATTGTTTCCTACATGGTGCTGAAATAAAACTACTAAGTATGAGGGTTTACAACTATTCGCAGTATCTTCTGAAACCACCAACTACTGAAATAAGGCAACAACTGTATAACAATGCCCGTACCAATGCAAGAAATATGCAAATATCATTAAGATAAACCATAGTGGTGCACCAGCACTTCAGAATGTTGAAAGATGTAAAAGCACCAACGAGAATGTAGGAGCTTCTAAACATACCCTATCAAAATGGGAAACTGTAGACAGTTAGAATATGCCAACTGGTATCTAACTTCAACCATAATACTTCAATATTGCTTGCAGCTTTCAAACTGGCAAACTGAACCGTCAGCAACCACTGTGCTACAAACATATCCGCAAAAACATCCAAACTATCAACAGGTAGAATACGCCAATAGGTATCGAACAGCCCCCACAATTCTGCAATATCACAGTGCAATGGCACAATACTTAAAAAACATCAGCAACAACGCATAAAGACATACTGCTAAAAAAAGCAAACAAGTAAACAGTTAGAAAATGCCAACTGGTATATAACTGCAACCATACTACCAGGACTTACAGAACAGAAATTATACACCATTTCAATTCCTCCTACTACAACTGTGCACCTTATACATTGCTCTAACCAGTGCAAACATTACTGCAACGGACTGTGCAGCATAAGAACAAATGAATTTTGAAGTATTTTTTTTTAATCCAGCATGGATTTCCTTTCCCCACAGAACCAATGATTATGCAAAGAAAGACAGGAACTGCGCAGATTGCACAGTACACTTGTTCCACAAAGTATAGAAATATCTGCAATGCAATGAACTACAATATAAAAATCTTATGTTTTCTTTTACCACAGAGAATGAAACAACGATTACTCCGACATTACATATGCCGTACACAAAAACTGCATAGGCCTTCAACAATATAAACAGTAAGGATAAAATAATTGGTGTCATACTTCTTTATAATCTCCAATTTGTAATCTGTGCAAATATTTCAGCAATCCGCATACCAATATCACAATGTTCAATGCATAGCTATATTATGCTGTGCTGCTTCTACCCACGACCTGCACTCTTGACTGCATACCCTAGAGTCTACGGCCTCCAGCCATGCACGTAATACTGTAGAACCTGGCCACAACCACCACAGCATACTACAAGCCTGCATGCATGCAAACATCTACCCCATACCAGAAACATAACACATCCACCTACCCCTTAGCCACTTCAGTTCACATAGTATTCCAGTACTTCCACTCAATGGACACACTCTTTGCTGAGTGCCCTCTTCATCCAAGGCTCTAATAACTGCCCACAATCAAAACATTATAGTGCAGTAACCTACCGAATAATCTGCACAGTCATCACAACCCAAACACAAAATGCATCCATATGTCATACATAACTGTCCTATTCTCTGTACGATTTGGCTCCTCACATGCCACTGGCATCGTTTAGCCCATGACTTCATGTTGGTTCTTATATACACCATTTGACTTGAACGGGTAGAACAGACAATAGAATGGACCACATGGTGCAGAACTCGGGAAGCATATTTGAAACTCTGCTTTAGCCCTTAACATTTTAAACTTCTGCTTTACCCTTTTAATATGTAATGAAAACACAATTTGAAAACCAGACCCCACTCACAATCTTTTGAAGAGCTGTAAATTAATTTATTTTTGGTTTGTGGACGAGGCCGCCAAATATGTCTGTGGTTAAAGACGGTAAACTGCTTAACATGGCCCTCCCACCCACATATGCTTAGCCGTCTCACACACGCTCTCCCAACATATACCGTTGCTTCGTAAGACACTGCACATATAAATATTACATAGGGGCTATAATTGTAGAATTATATTTTTTATCATCCGTCCAATCATTGCACCATGTATAAGATACCATTGGGGGTAATTGATGGAATAAATGTGTGCCAAAATTTGTGGCGTAAGCTGGCGCAAGCGTGAAAAAGCTGGCGCACATGTGCGATTCACATGCGTGCGATTCATGCAAGGCCCTGCGCATGTTTTTCCCGGGATGTGCGCCAAATCCGTGCTTACCTTACACGTCACTGCGACTCTCCAAACGTGTGCGCGACAGGAACGGGGAAAGCGCACAACTTCTCACTCACACACCTAAAAAGGGGGCGGAACACAGGGAATGGGGAACAACGCGTGAAAATGTAGACGTAACTTGGGAAGTACCTCTGGGAAACACACGCAACGCCCACACGCTAGTGAACAACACATATTCATGGAATCGAATAGGGAAATCCCACACACGTCAAAACACACGCACACGCACAAATACGTCCGCCACACGAAAGCCGGTGGAAGCACCCCCGTGCAGCTTAAAAGTGCACGCAAACAACAAAGAAGCATATACAGCTAAGTTGAATGTCCCATTCCTCGCAGCAGTGATCATGGGACACCGCAAGAGGAGGAGAATAGCCAGGCCCTGCATTTATTTGCCCAGGACCAGCCTTTTGGGATGCCTGATGATCAGGTCTATGGCAGGTATAGGTTTCCACCTCATATCATCAGAGAGATGGTCACTGAGTGGGAGGATGAACTCACATCACCCACCCTGTGCTCCCAAGCATTCAGCCCATTGGAGAAGGTGCTCAATGTACTGCATTTTTTGGCCACTGGGTCATTTCAGCCGACAACTGCCATAGTGGGGGGTGTCTCACAGCCCACGCAGTCGCGTTGCCTACACCAGGTGTTGGCAATCATCACTGCGCGCCCCTCAGTCCGCAGGCACATGTACATGCCCAGAACACCAGCAGAAAGGCAAGCTGTGGTCCTGGACCTCTACAGGGTGGCACACTTCCTCAAAGTGCTGGGTGCCATAGATTGCATCCATGTGGCCCTACGTCCACCTAGGGCCACTGAAAACATCTACCGCGACCGCACGCACTGGCATTCCATCAACGTGCAGGTTGTATGCAATGCCTTCATCACCTGTGTCTATGCAAACTATCCAGGGTCCACCCATGACAGTTTCATATGCAGAATGTCTGCCCTGACCTGGGCCCTGGAAGCTGGGAAGCAGGGCGACACATGGCTCATATGTGAGTACAAATGCCTGTGCACATGCATGTATGTCACACACAGATAAATAACCAAGCCCAACTAATGACAACCATTATCATCTTACCAGGGGACAGTGCCTGCCCTCTGAGCACCTACATGATGACGCCAATACGGAACCCCACCACACCACCCCAGGAAAGATACAACGCAGCTCATATTGCAACCAGGGCCATAATGGAGTGCACATTCGGAGTGCTCAAGTCACGCTTCCGCTCTCTTGACCTCTCTGGCGGACAGCTACTATATGCACCCCAGTAGTGTGCAGGATCATTGTGGCAGCATGTGTCCTGCACAATGTTGCAACACGGCGGGGCTTACCGGTGGCCATGGTGGGGCCCGCACATCCCCAACCACACACATGGCCGCTGTGCATGGGAGTGGAAAGGGCATGTGGCGAGGCAGCCCGTACCCAGCTTGTGGCCACATTTTTCACCTAAACTCCAACCCCGGTGGAGTGCACACAGGCCTGGCACATACCAGGTGAAAATCAATGATGAGAAAGGGACAGTTAACTGTCACAACCTTACCACCCTGAGAATGTGTCCACGGAAGTGCCACATTATGTGCATCCCTAGCTACTTAAACACAACCAATCCCATGTGACCACAAGGAGCACATGCAAGGTGCATATCCCCCCCATGCAAAACAGGGCATGAAAGTACTGGTATGCCACCCAAACCCTCCCAACCCCCATGACCCCGTCTGCCACACCATACCATGGTATGCAATGGCAAAACATCAAACCATATGCACAACACATGACACAATAGTCATGAAGTGCCACGTGAGAAATGTAAATAGGCATCAGACAATTACAACTGACATGGAATCTGAAGAAATGACTGACCAAAACCTCACACCCTGAAAGCGGTGGCACAAATGCATGCCACCAGTGGTGCAAGCAATAAAAGTCAGAATACCTGTTGCTATGCACATTGGACAATAGCAAATTGGCATTACAAACACTGTGTGCTGCATGTGTTTCCCCTGCAACACACCGCTCAGCGGACAGCACAATGAGTGTGCATTGCATTGGGAAAACCCCTTGAGCATCATGAAAGTACAATCTGGGTGCACGTGTCTGCATGGTGTCATCGTAGTTGGTGCAGGGAAGTCTTTGCCAAAGTGTTTGTGTCAGTAGGGGCATGCATCAAATACATGCATGTGAAATGAAGTGATCCTCAGTGTCCTGTACACAGCACATGTGAACATTGCACTGAAGGACCCCCCTGTGTGTTAAACCATACCAATCCCCTGACACCTCAAAATAAAACACAACATAGGATCAGCCATTAACCAGCAGAACATATCATGTACAGAGTACCCCACATCGACAATGGCAGACAGTGAGCAATCACTGATTCATTGAAAATCCTTATAGGGCCTACACACAAAGTGCATCAAAGCGCCTCAAGGAGGGAGGGAACAAGGGTGAATAACAGTACATTCCTACAAGTCCTTCAAACAGTCCAGAATGTGAAAATGAACTATCAAATCAAAGTACATAGTACAAGTGCTTGGAACAATAAGGGAGAGTATAGGGAGGAAATGTGGGAAAACAAAACTAGCATCATCATTGCTATGCCTGACGGCAATAGCTGCAGTGCAGGAGTCACGTAAGAGGGGGGTGAGGGAAGAGGAGGGAAGAGGTGAGGAGAGTAACAAAACAAGTGACAAACTATGGAAGGTCGATGAAGAATCAAGATAGTGCTGGGAAGGGGGAGAAGAAACACAGAAGGGAAAGGGGGAACAGACGACCTGTAATCAGTGGTGGAGGGACTGATGATAAAAGTAAGTGCCAAAATAAAACTCAAAAAGGTGAAGGTGGGGGGTGGATGGACAGAGGCTGAGGGGGAAGTGTCTGCAAAGAACAAGCAGCTATGTATCACCATGGCATTTGGGGTAGTGCCGGAAAAGACAGACAGAGTACAAGGAGGAGGGTAAAGGGTGGTGTAGAGGGAGAGGGAGGAGGAAGGAGGGAGGGGGGAAGGGAGGAGGGGGGCAAGGTCTAAAGGCAGGACGGTGGAGAGGGGGAAAGAAAGCACACACAGGGGGCAGAGGGAAAGAAGACGGTGCAGAAGGGAAGGGGTGTGATGGTGAAGGGGGGAGATAGAGGGAGACTTGTGGTGGCCAGGTGGAGACTGGCATAGGCAAGGGAGAAAGGGGGAGACTGGCAGGGGGCAGGTGGAGACAGGCGGAGGGCAGGGGAGACAGGGGGACAACCAAGGGACCCAGAAGGGTGGTAGACAGGGGTGGACAGGGGTAGACAGGGCCTCCATTGTGGGCCTTTGGTAGTGGTGGCAGGCTCCAGTTGGCCGGATTGTCACAAGGGCCAAATGCAACCAATGGGAGATGGGAGCAGGTCCAGGCCACAAACATGACAGTCAAGTCAAAAGCAATGCGGCCATATTTCCAATGGCACAACAAAACAATAGGCAGGGCTGCAAGATGGCCAAAGCAGGGGAAGCAAGGAAATGGGGGTTGTTGAAACGTGTGGTGACAAGGATAACTCTGCGTGCAGTGTTCATGTGGCATATCAAAATCACTGTAGGCCAAGTGTCCCAATGCAATATTGTCAGCACACTGAACCCTCCCACCATCAGTGTGTGTTACACAGCCAAAGGGTGTATGGTACCACCTACAGAAGGAAGTGCATGAACATAGACAGTCAATTCATAAAAAAAATCATAAGCAACATGATGAAATGCACAGTCAACAGAATACTCACCAAAATGAAGTGCAGACATGCATTGGAGAAGCCATCCAGAATACCCACTAGGTTGTACACACAAGTAGGACTGCAGGCTGGCCACAGATATGACAGAAGCCCAATTCCCCTGTGTGAGATGCTGTCACACCGTGCCATCCTTGCGAGCCCATGGAAAGGGGAAGCAGGAGTAGCATATGTGTCAGGACCCCAAGCAAAACACAAACACGAGACAACCCTGAATGGGCCCTGCTGGAACACACAGTGGATGCATTCAAATGCCACAAAGCACCACACTGTCACATGAATGCACAATAGACACAAAAATAAGACTTGCAGAAAAAAATATCAAAAATGCCCACAAATGACCTGGGGGGTGGGAGGCACCCAGGAGGGGGAAGATACAGGGTGCACCTCAATACCCACATGTGTAGATATTGAGATTAAAAAGAAAACTCACTGGTATCAGCACCTGCACGGCCTGACCTATGTGGTAGATAGGTTGTAGTTGTCACCCTCTGGATGGAATTCAGAAGGTGGACGCGGCACAGTTTCCTCACCATACCTTTCCGCGGCTTGCCCCTCAGTGGCAGCAAGCATGCAGGTCTGGTAAACCAGGTCCTGCATGGCAATGACACGTAGGTCTGCATATATTACCTCACGTGTCACACGTGCTTTTTCCTGCAAGGACTCAGGTGTAAGACGGAGTTCAGCCTGCATGGCCTCACATGACATACGGAGTACCACTCGGCTTGCATGGAATTCAGCTGAGATGGTTCTTTCAAGCTGGTCCATCCTGTCTTCTGCCTGCCTACTGTCGTCCATCATGAGTGCACCCAGAGTAGGTCGGAGGGTTTGGTGTTCGACCCTCAGGGCCTCACGGTGTGCCTCTGCCTGAGCAGAAATAGCTTGACGCAGAGCCACCATTTCAGCCCAGCGTGCCCTGTCAGAGGCCACCATGCCCTGCCTGAGTAAGCGAAATGTAGACCGCGTAGCCTGCTCCTGGAGCTGCACTTGCCTTTCAGGGGGGAGGATGGAATGGGCCACACTTTCCATACCTCGAGCCATCATCTCAACTGCTCCCCCCATTGATGTGCTATGGCAATAACAGCATGCTCCCACTCAGTTGACCCCGGTAGTGCATGGCCACTGCGTTGCCGGACACAACACCTGCCGGGCCCAACGAGCCGTGGTCCGTGCTGGGTTTGTGCCACCCGTGACTGAAGGACTGCATCCCTCCGTCGACCTGATGCCCCAGGAACATGGCCAACAGGTGCTGAGTGTGACCGTGCACCCATAACCACCATAGGTGGACATTCCAACCCCACCCAGCCCCCTACTGCAGGTGTCGTGGACAGAAGATCATCTAACACAGGATCATTTACCGGCGACGACACGTCATGATGCAGATCCGGCTCAACATAGTGGTCAGAGGATACATCAGAGCCTGACTCAGAGTCTGCTCCGGAAACAATGGCCTGGAGCACCAGTGGATTCTCGTGGGCTGCCACCCCACGACCACCACTGGTGCCTGCATGGTCATGTGAACTGACCACCGTGTCTGGGATGACATCTTCATCCTCTGCCTTGAGTGCTTCATCACTTGCAACATAAACAAAAGAAACAAGAACACGCCTGCCAGTTGCACATACCACACACATACAGATCACAACATTGACAGCCAACACATGAAGCAGACATGTCACACGCAACTCAAATCCCAACATATATCCAGTGGCATTGCAATGCAAGGGTATCCCGAAAGCAGAAAAGGATGTGTGCAAAATGTGAAGCCAACACATGCTTTGCATTTAGCCCATCACCTGCATCAGACACACCCTCTAGCATGAACATATCCAAGGCAGAAATGAGAGATGGCAAGACAGAGATGGCACGTAGCATAAGCATGTGGGAACACACAAATAGCCACAGCTGGCAATCACACCAGACACACCATGACATATGTAACATGCATGTTCACATGCAGCACTCAATAGCCATTGACAATGCAGAGTACACTTGTCACAGGAGGCACCTATGCTACTGCATTTCGATACAGTGAAAGGGGGGACATGGGTACATTCATGGCAGGTCATTTTCACATAGCAGCATTGTGTTGGCATGTTGAAGGGCTGAACTTGGCACAGGAGTGGGTGTGTGCAGTGCAGTGCATGTGTACCTCCTCAACTTCCAACATCAACACGTATGTAGTGATGTCAATCTCCAAACGTGACAACAGTGTAAGGGCAATCGCAGCCATCATGTGCAAATGGCATGCACCATGTAGCATGGATACCGTGAAACACCCACCCTCTGGGCAATAGCAGGGAGGTACTGCATGGCAATGAAAGGTTCCCCACAGAACTGTGCATTGGTGGACAGTGTTGGCATGTGTCTATTGCATGTCGTCAGTCAAATGTCATTACAGCCTATGAGAAGTGGACATGATGCAGGACAGATGAGGAACCATCAATAGTACACCCATGCATGCAGAAGACACAACACCAGTTGAAAAAAGGCAGTGGGCCTGTAACAGGGGGAGCCATGTGCACAACACAGATGTGGACACCTTAAAGTCATGTGTGATGACACACAGACCCACAGTGAGCATGAAATGGCTGTCCAAATAACATGACACTTGGATCATCCTGGAGACATACAATGAGCAGGCGGTCAAGGACACCTAGGGACATACATGGAATGCACATGGAACATGAATGTGCACACATGTGCACAGGGAGCCACTGCCATCAGCACTGTCAAAGTGAGACACACTGTACCAAGGACAAAGGATGTATATGACATGATATGACATCTCATCAAGATTGCCCTTGTACACAAGTGGCTCAGAGTGCAACCAAGCAAAGGGAGGGGAACAAGGGAGAAAAGGAAATTAAAACAATGATCATAATGGGCACATTGACATTGAGAACATGCAAGTGCTTGGAGAAGGGAAATAGGGTTGAAGACCCTGGAAGGGGGAGAAGTGGAACGTGCCAAACAGAGGAGACCAAAGAATGAAAATGAAGTCCAATGATAGAATAGGCATTCAAAAGGTGGTAGGGCAGCCAGCAAGTGGTAAGTGCAAGATCATTTGGATAGGGCAAATCTGATATGTTCAGAAGAAGAGTGGGGGACTCTATGGGTACACGTACAGGACCCATTGCAATGGGAGGCCTGGAGGCAGTGCAGCAGAGAGGGAGGGTGAGCAGGTACATGGCCACGAAGGACAGAGGGTGTCCAGGTGCACAGTGCCAAGAGAGGAAACTGTTCAACTGGGGAGAAGAGGGGCTAATGCAGGAGCAAATGGGAAGGTCTTGAGGTGCTTCCGGAAGCAGAGATGTTTCTCCTCAAGTTTCAACGTGTCAGGTAGGCTGTTCCAAAGGGAGGTCCCAGCCGTAGACACAGATCTGCCCCCAGATTGTTTCTTCCATAAACCACTGACCCGGAGGGTGTGTGAGGTAGAGGAGCAAAGGACTTGAGAGGGGGGGTATTGGCAGAGGGATAGTTGAAGATATTTTGGACCGAGGCCCCAAAAATCCCTGTGCACAGTGCAGAGAGTCTGAAATCTCATCCTTGCATCCACTGGTAGCCAATGAAGGGATTTCAGAGCTGGAAAGATAGGATTCCAGGGCTTGAGGCCAAGGACAAGACTTGCAGTCCTGTACTGGATTAGAGGGCGGAGTGTGGAGGCAGGTAGAATATTGAAAGAACCTGTCACAGTAGTCGAACCTTGAGACAACCAGAGCTTGAGAGACTGTGAGCTTGTAGGTGAACGAGAGGAAAGGCACAGTACCCCTGAGGAGGTTAAGCAAGAAGTTAATATATCTCAAGAAACATCAGAAATATGTGCGGGAAAGGAATGAGTGGAGTCAAAGGTGACCCAGAGGTTGTTGGCCTTGCGGGTGGGTATAGGGGGAGGGCCAAGGGGGGCTGGCCAGAGAGTAAGGGGAAAGGATGGCAAAGGTGTACCGATGAGGAGGATGTTAGTCTTGCTGGCATTTAGACAGAGATTGTTGGCAGTACACCAATTTCAAATGGCAATGAGGTAATCAGAAATGGGGGAGGGAGAAGAGGTGGCCCAGGGCAGCCCGAAAATGAGTTGAGTTTCATCAGCATAGCACTGGAAGTTGTAGCAGAAAATGAAAATGCAGTAGGCGAGAGCTGCCAGGTGCTGTTTGGAAAGCCAGGCCGAGACGTCAGAGCCCTGGTGAACACCACAGGTAGAGAGGGAGATTGATGAAAGGAAGGACCCAAGTTGTAGCTGGGAGGGTCACACACGCCAAACACACATGTCATTGAGTAACACGCATCAATACTCACGGACGATGCATCATAATCCATCCTCTCTCCCACTCCAAGGATTTGTTCTTCTGGGATGAACTCTGCAGTGATCTCCTCATGCTGAGTGAGTTCATCCTCCTCTGGTGGTGGCCCACCACCAGTCACCAGAGACATGAAATAATTTGAGGCACGCTTTTGTTTTGCACTGCGTCGGAGGTCATTCCAACGCTTGTAGCAGTCCTGAGCCGAGCGTGCCTGGAATCCCATGGCTTTTACACGATCTGCAAGATGCTGCCAGTGGATCCAACGCTGGTGATGAGTTTTATGGCACTGTGGGCCCACAAGCATATCGCGTTGGTGTGCCGACACATAGTCCACAAGGAAGTCCAGTTCCTGTTTGCCGAAAGGCTTCTACCTCGACGTGCCAGAGGCCAGAGCCGTGTCTTGGGTCTCAGCCTCTTGTGCAGGAGCACGCTTCCTCCTTTTGGGCGGTGGTACTGACCCTGAGTGGGCAATGTGGCCCTGATCAGTGGGGGCAGTGGCGCTGGTGGACCGGACCAAGGCAGTGGATGTTGAAATCAGGACGGAAGGTCTGGCTTGGGCCTGACTCACTGCCGGGGTGGTGTTGGCTGCATCTGCCCATGCAGTTACCACCACCCGGCTGCTTGGGGCAGCAGATGTCATAACTGCCCCAGATACGTGTGCCCCAGTCACAGCTACACTGGACACACGTGACCCGGACCTCCGGACAAGATGGAAATCGTCCTGGGAGTCCTCGTCAAACAATGCGACATGCGCGGCCCGTTCCCGGGTGGTGTTCCCCACAGCTGCACCTGCAGCTACCACCACCATTGGGCCCATGACAGAAGATGTAAATTGCTGTTGGGTCATATGGGTGCCAGGTCGTGATGCAACAGCTGCATCATCAGGAGCCACAGGGGGTGGTGGCATGTCTGCACCTGCATGTGGCTGGGCTTGCTGCCCCAGTGGGGCACACCTGACTCTTCCCCCTCTGTAGCCACCCTGGCCACCCTGGACTCCCTGTCCCCCCTGCTCTCCGCACCCACGTGCCCGACCATACCCAGCCCTGGGAGGACACCCACCTTTGCCGCCCTTAGCCTTTGGTGGCCTCCCAACTATGGCACAGATGGTAAACAACCGATGGAAGGTGCACTCAACAATTGTCCTGGGCAATTGGGTTGAAGGGGACAGGGTACTGGATGGAATAGGTACCCTTGTGCTCCTGCAAGGTTGTCTGTGACCCCTGGGGAAAAATGACGGGTCACACAACGCTCAGGCCCCCACAATACATATTTTTTTTAAATTACATTAAAAAAAATGTTAAAATAAAAAAATAGTACAATTTCAAAAGAAAAACATGCACGTGACCCCGGTAGCCCACATGCATGGATTTTACCTCCAGCAGTACGGTGTGGCACCCAGGGACACAAAAAACACATACGCATGGAACACGCGGGCATATATGACTTTGAAAATGGTACGCGATGCACAGGGGGAACAATAGCGTGCGTGACTCACTGCCTGCCTTGTCTGGAAAAGAAAAAGAAAAACACACGCACTTGTGCACGTAGTCAACACCCCACCGAAAGAAGAGGTACGAACTTCAAACGCTGTGAAGTAATCACGTGTGAATCCAGAAGAGTAAACACATGCGTCGGTCTCCACGAACAGCACGTACAGTGGACTGCTGGCTCACGCTCACCTTTAACCTGTGCTGAAGGCAACGCCCGCATGCGTAACTTCACTGTTGCGCTTACGCGCTAAGGCCCTTTCCTCGACATGCATTCACAGGCGGACGTGCTGTTTTTTGCACGTGCAGATTCACTATGCACCGTTCCCAAGGTAAACGCCTGCACACATAACATCACTTACGCGCTTACACGCTAAGGCGCTTTCCTCGAATTACATGCTGACATGCTGTTTTTTCACGTGCCAATTCACTCTGCATCAAGCTGGCTACGCGACAACACACGTAAGACCACGCTCCTGCCCAGAAGGCCATTTTCCTGCTCCCCAGAGTATCGGGGAGCCTCCTACAAGCCATCTGCTGCTGCCTGCCTGCTGCCAACAGTGCCCTGCCATTTGGTGCCTGCACATCAGCCATCTGCAGGGGTCCAGTTGCTGTGACCACCCCTGCTGGAACAGAAGATGCCCGACTGGTATTCCATAACTCCACAGCCTAGCCCCAGGTCCCAGTTGCCCACCCACACCTACCTCGGGGGTCGCCATGTCCAATGCAACACCATCCGGCACCAGTGGTAACCCTCCAGCAGAGAGGCAGAGGGCTGCCAGCTTCAATGCAAATGAAGTTGGCATGCGGGTGGAACAAGTCCTGGGGAATTTTGCTGCCCTCTTCCCACCATCGTGCTCAGACAAGGAAGGACGGAAGCGGACCTGGAAGGACATAGTGGGTGCCATCAACGCGGAGGGGGTGGCACCCCGTGACATCAAACACGTCCAGAAGCGCTGGGAAGACTAAAAGTCCAGGACCCTCAAGAGGCACCTCTTGGACGCAGCGGATGCAGTGGGGCACCGGGGCCACCTTACCACCCAGCAGATGAGGGTCCTGGAGAGCATTCGCCCAGTGCTTCAGGATGCAGGCCCATCTGGCGTTGAGCAGTAAGTGCCTATGCATTCCCGTTTAAAACAGTGCATGTTGCAGTGTAGTGGTAGTTAGCTACTTGGCTGTATGTGTGACATGGGTCATGTATGGATGTGTGTGTGCAGGGACATGATGGTGCTGCATGTGAGTCCAGTCAGGCGTGACCCACAAGGATAGTGTATGTGTTACAATGCATCATGTGGAGCACCATGTGGAATGCACACATGTGTGCATGCCTGTGTCTGTACTTGGACATGTTTGGGGTGTGAGAGATGGGTGCTGCTGTCATGGACATGCATGGTGTACATGGCCGTGTGTCTGAGTAGTGTGTGAGTGTGACTGGTAAACACCATGGATGCATAACACATGTCCGTGTCCATGTGTTGATTAACTGATACAGCCTAGTCATCCTTGTATCCACTGTGTCTGTGGGTATATGGGGCCAGATGCATGACCCTCCCGTGATGTGTTTGCATGTGATCAGCATGTCCCATGATGAATGTGAGTTTCAGCCCACCATTGAATGTTTCTATGGTACCTTGGACATGGATGCAAATGTTTGTTGCATGTGCCATGCCTGTTCCTGCATGTGTGTTGCCTGCACTGACCCATGTGTTGTGGAGGGACATGATGGAAGTGACGTTTGGCAGTGCCACTCATGTGCTATTGCTTTGTGTCTAGGGGACTATTGTACAGTGCCTTGATTCTTGTGTTCAATGTCTCCCTTTACACAGCGGTGAATGAAGAAGAGGGCGGAGACAGCACTGTGGAGGAAAGCATCAGGGATGCTTCCACCGGCCGGCGACGCAAGGCCCAGTCACCCCCCCAGGAAATTCCATCATCCGGGACCAAGGGGACTGGTGCCGCGTCCGCCACTGCGGCTGCAGCAGAAAGGGCGGGTGAGCCCCCATAGGGGCTGACAATGGCGGAAGACGGTGCAGAGCTATCCACGTTGGTGGTGTATACGGAGGAGGAGGAGGCCGCTTCAGAGCCATACATGGGGCCTGGTGGTGGTGGTACCACTGGTGCAAGTGGTACAGTCCATGGGCAGGGGCAGGAGGCAGCACAGGTCATCGCGGAGGGGTCTGTGTATGTCACTGTCCCTAACACTGTGACTGCATCACCATACACCAGCAGGGATGCCCCGTCCCAGGCACGTCCACAGGTAGGGGGGAGGTCCACATCATCTGGCACTCCTCTACCTGCGGACATGGGGACCCGTGACAGGATTGAGTCCGTTCTGATTGGTCTTGCGTTGTGCACACATGTCATTTGTTGACGTGTGTGATTCCTGGGGGGACAACGCACGTCATCACAAAGAGATGTGTGCCAACATGGCCCAGTTGGGAGGGCTCATGGTCGGGGGTTTCCTCCATGTGTCACTCTGTCTTGTGGCCCTCTCCTCCTCTGTGCACACTATACGCCAGTCGTTCTCCAATGCCGTCATCCGGCCCAGATGCCACCAGGGCCCCCTGTGGACCTGCCCCAACCAACGCAGCCAGGCTGGTGGAAATCCCATCCCTGCCACAGTCGGGAGTCAGAGCTCCAGCACAGGTGGTCACCCCAGCAACTGGACCCCTGGCAATGGACGATGTGCAGGCACATACAAGCAGGGCACCTGCACAACGGCCTCAGCTGTTGCCATTTACCTGGAGGCAGTCGTGGTGGTGGCGGCAGGCAGCAGAAAGGCGGTGGCAAGCTTGGCGTAGGAGGCATGTGGCCTTGGGGCCCTCTACATTATCGGGGCAGGCATCGGCCGGCGGGCAGGAGTACCCAGGATTGGGAGTGTCTTCCGTGTGGCAGCGGTTGGGCCAGCGAATAGGTGCGGAGCGGCAGCAGGCAGACAGGGCACGGCTCGCAATGGTCAGGGTGGAGAACTCCATGCACAGGGCTTTGAGGTGGGCTGACTGCCTCGAGGCAACTCGCAGGGAGTTGGAGGAGGCCATGGCTGCAAGACCTCGAGGCCAGGAAACAGGCCCGCCTCCGGAACATCGACATGGAGTTCGATGATGCCCTGGCCCGGGACATCAATAAGTGAGCCGTCGGACTAGCCCACCGTCTTTGTATATAGTTATTTAGGTTTAGGTTTCATTTGGTTTTTATTATTAATTTGAGTTCACAGACTTTTCTCCACTTTTTGTATATGATGTATTTTAAATAGGGTTTTAGGTAGGTTTCTTTTTGTTTTGGGATAATGGACCCTTCAGACTTTCGTTTTCAATATTACAGACATGTACCTACTTTATTTTTTTATATTCACATGGAGTAATGATTTTTTTATGCTTTTCATCTTGGGATTTGTATCTAAGGACTTTGGGGATGGACTACTTTTATTTTTTCATTCTTTGGGGTGTTACATTAGCTTGTTCCCAAGCGCCCACAGATAACTGAAAAGGATGACAAATTACTCCCTTTACAGTGAACACAGTGAACACTGTAAAGGGAGTCATTTGTCATCCTTTTCAGTTATCTGTGGGTGCTTGGGAACAAGCTAATGTAACACCCCAAAGAGTTTCATTTTTCAAAACGGAGGAGAGGAACCAGGTACTCCGTTGTTACTTTTCCATGCGACCCTGAAAAGTCATACCAGCAATATAACCAAGGGCGCTGAGGTCCAGCAACAGGATAACCCCACCGAAAGAGTTCCTCGAAAGATATACTTTTATTTTTTCATGTTTTGGATTTTATTTTTCCTTGGATTTCACTTTCTTTTTCATATTGCAATCATTATTTCTTTATTTGCATGCGTGATTTTCATTTTGTCATTTGTTTTTATTTTTAATACATTTCATTATTCTTCATTCTGGTCTACTATGATATCTTGTGTGCATGTCTCCATGAGCATTGGCTCAGTCATGTGTTGCCACTGTATGGCTCTGTAGGACATTTATTGATGTGCATGTTGGTTCTTTTCAGACTATCATGGAATGGGTAATTTAGTAGGCAGTGGGTGCAGTGGATCGTTGGGTGTTTGTACTGGGGGTTGGGGGTGTGGGATTTGGGTTGGTATTTGGGTTGCCATTTGTCTGTATAGTTATGACGTGGTGTTTGGGGGGATATGAGTCGGGGCCTGCTGGCAGGTGCCCGTCATTGGGGGGTGTGGTGGGCATGAGTCGGGGCCTGCTGGCAGGTGTCCATCAACGGGAGTGAGGGGGACATGAGTCGGGGCCTGCTGGCAGGTGCCCATCAATGGGGGTGGGTGGGTGGGACATGAGTTGGGGCCTTCTGGCAGGTGCCCGTCATTGGGGGGTGGGTGTGGTGGACATGAGTCGGGGCTCCCAAGTGCATGGTGCCATGAGGCCTGCCTGGAGGGCATGGGGAGGGTGGATGGGCTGTCTGCGGAGCATTGTCAGGGTGGATGGGCTGCCTGCGGGGCATGGGGAGGGTGGATGGGCTGCCTGCGAGGCATGGTCAGGGTGGATGGGCTGCCTGCTGGGCATGGTCAGAGTGGATGAGCTGCCTGTGGGGTATGGGGAGGGTGGATGGACTGCCTGTGGGGCATGGGGAGGGTGGATGGGCTGCTTGCGGGGCATGTGGAGGGGTGTAGGGTGGACCCCTGCAGCGTTTTCTGGCTGCAGGGGGTGCATGTGGCTTCACCACACTGCTGCGTGAATCTGGGGGACAGGAGTGAGAATTACAGGTGATTGGGGTGGCGCAAGCGGGGTACGCGTATTCCAGGGGTGCGCTGGGAGTTTTACACGCAATTTCACTGGCGAGAGCGGGGTACGTGTAATCCGAGGGGTGCACGGGGAGTTTCACATGCAATTTCGCTGGTGCGAGCGGGTTACGGGTAATCCGAGGGGTGCGCAGGGAGTTTTACACGCAATTTCGCTGGTGCGAGTGGGGTACACATATTCCAAGAGGTGCATGGGGTGTTTTACACACAATTTTGCTGGGGCGAGCGGGGTATGCGTATTCCGAGGGGTTTGCAAGGAGTTTTGCATGTGATTTCGCTGGCGCAAGCGGAGTACGGGTAATCCGAGGGGTGCGCAGGGAGTTTTACACGCGATTTTGCTGGCACCAGTGGGGTAGCATATTCTGAGGGGTGCGCGGGGACTTTTACACGCGATTGGGTTGGCGCGAGCGGGGTACGGGTATCCGAGGGGTGCGCGGGCAGTTTTACATGTGATTTCGCTGGCACAATTGGGGTACGCGTATTCCGAGGGGTGCACAGGGAGTTTTACACGTGATTTCACTGGCGCGAGCAGGGTACGTGTATGCCAAGGGGTGCGCTGGGAGTTTTACACGTGATTTCGCTGGTGCGAGCGGGTTACGCGTATTCCAAGGGATGCGCAGGGAGTTTTACACGTGATTTCGCTGGCGCAAGCAGAGTACAGGTAATCCGAGGGGTGAGCAGGGAGTTTTACACGCGATTTTGCGTGACCCAAAGTTATTTGAAATATGCAAATAATAAGGGGGGTCCTGGGAGACTCTCTGCCAGACATGAGTCCTGGTTACAAGAGCCTTACCCAGAGTTTTTGGCTCACTATCTTTCACAGAGAAGAAATATCCCAAACATATCAGTCTTTGTCCTGCCTTGGGGCAGTCCAGCACCAAAATGCTAGGCAATTCTCCTCTGAACAAGAGTACCAACAGCAACCCCAGACACGTGTTTCGGTCTGGTTGAACCTCATCAGTAGGGTGTAGCTGTGCCTCTCTAAGATTAGTAAGCAAGGGGTCCACATCTGGATTACCCTAGTAACTTAGGGTGAGACCCAAATATACTTGAAATATGCAAATAGTAAGGGGGGTCCTGGGAGACTCTCTGCCAGACAGGAGTCCTGGTTACAAGAGCCTTACCCCGAGTCTTTAGCTCACTATCTTTCACAAAGAAGAAATATCCCAAACATGTCAGTCTTTGTCCTGCCCTGGGGCAGTCCAGCACCAAACTGCTAGGCAATTATCCTCTGAACAAGAGTACCAACAGCAACCCCAGACACATGCTTCAGTCTGGTTGAACCTCATCAGTAGGGTGTAGCTGTACCTCACTAAGATTAGTGAGCAAGGGGTCCACGTCTCGATTACCCTAGTAACTTAGGGTGAGACCCAAAGTTACTTGAAATATGCAAATAATAAGGGGGGGTCCTGGGAGGCTCTCTGCCAGACATGAGTCCTGGTTACAAGAGCCTTACCCACAGTATTTAGCTCGCTATCTTGCACAGAGAAGAAATATCCCAAACATGTCAGTCTTTTTCCTGCCCTGGGGCAGTTCAGTACCGAAATGCTAGGCAATTCTCCTCTGTAGAAGAGTACCAACAGCAACCCCAGACACGTGTTTCGGTCTGGTTGAACCTCATCAGTAGGGTGTAGCTGTGCCTCTCTAAGATTAGTGAGCAAGGGGTCCACATCTGGATTACCCTAGTAACTTAGGGTGAGACCCAAAGTTACTTGAAATATGCAAATAATAAGGGGGGTCCTGGGAGACTCTCTGCCAGACATGAGTCCTGGTTACAAGAGCCTTACCCAGAGTTTTGGGCTCACTATCTTTCACAGAGAAGAAATATCCCAAACATATCAGTCTTTGTCCTGCCCTGGGGCAGTCCAGCACCAAAATGCTAGGCAATTCTCCTCTGAACAAGAGTACCAACAGCAACCCCCGACACGTTTTTCGGTCTGGTTGAACCTCATCAGTAGGGTGTAGCTGTGCCTCTCTAAGATTAGTAAGCAAGGGGTCCACATCTGGATTACCCTAGTAACTTAGGGTGAGACCCAAAGATACTTGAAATATGCAAATAGTAAGGGGGGTCCTGGGAGACTCTCTGCCAGACATGAGTCCTGGTTACAAGAGCCTTACCCAGAGTCTTTAGCTCACTATCTTTCACAGAGAAGAAATATCCCAAACATATCAGTCTTAGTCCTGCC
Source organism: Ambystoma mexicanum (assembly GCF_040938575.1). NCBI lineage: Eukaryota > Metazoa > Chordata > Amphibia > Caudata > Ambystomatidae > Ambystoma > Ambystoma mexicanum. The sequence goes on along the minus strand of NC_090933.1, from coordinate 653,131,131 downwards.
CTGGGGCAGTCCAGCACTGAAATGCTAGGCAATTCTCCTCTGAACAAGAGTACCAACATTAACCCCAGACACGTGTTTTGGTCTGGTTGAACCTCATCAGTAGGGTGTAGCTGTGCCTCTCTAAGATTAGTGAGCAAGGGGTCCACGTCTGGATTACCCTAGTAACTTAGGGTGAGACCCAAAGTTACTTGAAATATGCAAATAATAAGGGGGTCCTGGAAGACTCTCTGCCAGACATGAGTCCAGGTTACAAGAGCCTTACCCAGAGTCTTTAGCTCACTATCTTTCACAGAGAAGAAATATCCCGAACATATCAGTCTTTGCCCTGTCCTGGGGCAGTCCAGCACCGAAATGCTAGGCAATTCTCCTCTGAACAAGAGTACCAACAGCAACCCCAGACACGTGGGTAAGGCTCTTCTAAACCAGGACTCATGTCTGGCAGAGAGTCTCCCAGGACCCCCCTTGTTATTAGTAGGTATCTAACTACATCTACAATACTACAATAGTACGTTTGAAAGTCAATCTAGCTAGAATACGCCGACAGGTATCTAACTTCTTGAAAAATACCCTTCATTCCAAAACACTTCAAATACGCCATCTCAATTTTTATACGACAAAACATCTTCTAACCTCTAATGTATTGTGTATTGTACTGGTATTTATAGAGCGCAGCCAAGACCAGAAGGCATCAAGGCGCTAGAGGGCCTGGGGGGAGCAGGCAGAGGATTGGAACAGAAGCGTTTTGAGACATTTCTGAAAGGGCGTGAAGTCAGAGATATTACAAATCCCACAAGGGAGGGCATTGCACAGTGTAGGGGCAAGTACGGAGAAGGACTGTCCTCCGGTTCAGACCCGCTGAAATTGAGGGATGGTTAGCAGTGATTGACTGGCCAAGTCAAGAGGTCTGCTCAGTCTGTAAGGTCTGAATCTGGATTGAAGAAATTCAGCCCTGACGATGTGGGTAGCACGGTGGACAAGACAGAGGATTTTATATTTAACTACGCTCCTTAGGGGAAGCCAGTGAAAGTGGCATAGGAGGTTGTGGGAGTGAGCCAGTCTGGGGGCATTCAGGGCAAGGCGAGCCACTGAATTCTGGAGAATCTGTAGACGTTGAAGCAGGGCCTCAGGTTGACCAAGATAGATGCCTTTGCAGTAGTCTACTGATCCCATTATGGAGGCTGTCACGGTTTTTTGATCTGGAATCAGCCAGAAGAGAAGGAAGAACCTTTTTAAGCACTTTAAGCTTTGCAAAGCCTGATTGGCAGACCACCGAAATGTAAGTTTCTCTGGAGCCTGAGGACATAACTTTGATTCCTAGGCTCGTAAGTGATGAAGAGGGTTCAGGGCAGGGGTCAAAAGAGGTGGGCCAGTAATCAGAGGTCATGGGATTTCCTGCATAATTGGAGTCAACCAGAAGAATCTCAGTTTTGTCTCCATTCAATTTCAGCCAGTTTTTGGCCATTCAAGCCCCAACCGCCAAGAGACAGTACTTCAGCTTCTGTGGGTGGTCAGTCACAGGGACGTTGAGCCAAAAAAGAATCTGTGTGTCGTTGGCATAGGAGAAGAAATGTATACCATGGCTGGAGTTCAGTTTTGCCAAGGCCAGCACATACAGGTTAAACAGGAGGGGACAAAGAGCATATCCCTGAGGGACCTAGCAGTCAAGGAAAGTGGAGGGGGAGTTAATGGAGGAAGGGAACAGTTTTAAACCGATTCGAGAGAAAGGAAGAGAACTACTTCAGAGCGTACCTGATATTCCAGCTTCATGAAGGCATTGAAGAAGCTTGTGATGATCAACGGTGTCAAAGGCAGCGGAGGGGTCACGAAGAATAAGAGCTCCAACTTCTCTGCGGTCTTGAAGAAGGGCGATGTCATCAAGAAGAGCCACCATAACAGATTCTGTTCCATTCCGGGATGAAACCCAGTCTTAAAGGGGTGAAGAAGGTGGTTGTTCTCAAGAAACACAAAGAGCTAAGGGGTGGCAATAGATTCGAGCAGTTTCATTATTACAGGGAGGAGGGATATAGGACGATAGTTTTCAGTGGCAGCAGGGTCAAGGTGAGGTTTCATCAGTAGGGGGGAAATCAGAGTGTGTTTAAGCGAATCAGGAATGTGTCTAGTAGAAAAGGAGTGCTCAAGTGCTGCCGTGAGCAGAGGGGCAAGTTTATAAGAAAGGGTTTGAAGAGTGTGGAGCCGGACTCGGGTCCGTAGGGAAGCAGATCTGAGCTTTAGCAGGGCAGTTGAGACCATAGTATCTGTCACTGTCATGAATGTAGTTAGAATACGCCAACATGTATCTAACTACTTCAAGCATTCCTTTAATCACAACATACTTCAAACAAACGTACTATCACGCTTACACTCACGTAACTGTAATCAGGTTTTCTTAATCAAGTAGAGATTTTTTTTACCAATGACACAATGATTATTTAATGTCAAAACATGTTGTACCAAACATAGTACTTACAATGTACTGATGATGAGGGTCTAAACAATGTATATGTCAAATTTTATACAGCTACAGCTTTTAAACTATCCTGCTTAACAAATTGTACTGAAAATAAACCAGAGATTCCAGCTTCATAACACCATCATAAAACTAAGAAACCATAGCAAGTATAATCAAATACATATTCTATAAGCACTATGCTCAATTGTACTACAATCATAATTACCATATACAGTTCAGTTACAACATTCCTCCATATTACAAACACTTTGTACTCCCATTGCATTACCTATAATTACTATACACATATTACTACTGTGCTGGTTGTGGTCAGTAGACATAAGGGGTCATTACGAGTTTGGAGGTAACTATGGCGCTATTAGCGCCATGGCTGCCCCCAAACCCTTACTGACTCTGCCCTTGTGAATGGAGCTATTACCGCCCCATTCCACGGTTGGCGGGGGTGGTAATTCCCCATTCACAAGGGCCTTTCCCATTCTCATTTGAGCCCCCATAGGGCTCAATGGGAATGGGGAAGGCGCTAATAACGGTACTGCAAATTGCGGTACCGTAATTATCACCAAAGTCCCTTTGCGAGTGCCGTCCTTAACACAACATACATCTAACCAATACAACCAGCTTCAAAACAAACTATTCCCCCATGCAAAACACACACACACAATTGCTAGCTAACAAGACCGACTTAAAACCCTCACACACACACAGCTGCAGAAAATCCCAAACAACAAGAACAAAGCAACCACCACAGCAACAATGCACATGATCAAGCACATCATGATGCCACACAAACCCATATGCAGTCACACAGCATCACTGCACGCCACATCTGAGGAAATGTATCCCTGTGATTTGGCGTGATTTAATATATTTTCAAAAAGATGAAGAAGTGATTCAAATATTTAGAAGGATCAAACAACAAGCACCTCAAGAATTACCCATTGGATACCTTTAAAAGAAATTATAGCACTATTAATGAATATTCAAAATTATATACGATCAATGAAAAAGGACATAAAAGACTTAAGACAAATAATTGATAGTAATAATGTAGATAATTGTGCTAATGAAGATGTATCATGTATCGGCAGTAAAAGAAAAAGAAATTCCACAACCACATTCCACCACAAATAAATGTGTTTTAAAAAAAACTTTGTTTGCTTGCCTATATAACTTTTTAAAGAAAGTACACTTATATGTATTATTGATGAATAGAAAGTTATTAAAGTTTTTCAGTAACTGTGTACAAAGAATACACTCAATATATCTTAAAATAAAACTTTACAAGACTATCACTGGCACATATATCTACATATGTTGTTTTTAAAACAAAATGTATAACTGTGACTACAAAAGGTGCTATGGGCAGGCCCATGGGCACTTATTGTACCCGTGGCTACTATCATTACTTTCAATCTGCACACGGCTACCATGAACTGTACAATTGCTCATAATGCAGACGTGGTTAATTGCAGCAACGATTGGAGAGTTCACCCACAGCTAAAATGTAAGATAGCCGCAGCTATTCTAAAATACATAAACATATGTGTTTTTCTGGATGTATGCGGACCGTGGTCAATTCTGCCGTGAAGACAATTTTGTCGCGGCCAAATCCCCCAATACATCCCCCGTCCCCCCACTTACCTTTTGGATGTCCACTTTTCTTCTGACTCTGCAGCATCAGATTTAGCCCTCTTACGTGGTCGAATCCGACACTGCCGGGTCTTCTTTTCTTCCTTTTTTCCCCCTTCCCCCACCTCCAATCTTCTGGAAGTTGGGGACACCCCAGCCACCCCTAAAGGCCATCACTGTCAAACTTGGTGAGCGGGGGACAGCCCCGCTCCCCATGTTTGGTAGTGATTAACCAACTTGATCGATTTTACATAACTGAAAAGGAGCCTTTCAATGGAGAGAGAAAAAAGAGGATGGAACTGGGAAGAGAAAAACATTAGGATTCACACATTTCAAAGGGTAAAAAAGGAAAAAAAATAACCTTTATTTTTCTTTGCATATTATATGTTGTACTTTTTGGGTATTTTCTATTTTCTTAAAAAGGGTTTAAAAAAATTGCCACTTAAATAAAATGTATATATTCCTGGCATTGGAAATTGGCCTGGTGTTCTGAAATGGCCTCTCCCGATCCATCTAGGGTGGGATCTACCTGCTCGATCCAGTTCTGTTATCTTTTACACATTACCATGCTGTTCTGTAGATCGGGTACATGCAGGATGGGATGAGGTTGGGTGCTGGTTGGTCAAAAATAAAAAGCAATAGATGGAAGACCGTGCCATGGATGACAGATACTGGCATGCTGATCGTGGACCATGCCCTCTCACTTTGTGTTCAACATGAGCCTTCCTATTGGGTTCTTCCACACCCGGGAGGTGCCACAGTAGAGGTTTGGCAAAAGAGCATATCTGAACATCAGGTTCATTGCCATCCCTATTTTGTTTGTGAAAATTCCCCCACTTTTTTTTCAAAGACAAATATAACAAACAAAAAAACAAAAACACCAAAAAAATGTGTGTTCCTTTTTATTTTCATTCCCTTTGTTTCATGTTTATCCTTATGTTTTTTTTCCTTCCACCCTCCCTCTTTCCATCCCCAAAAGGGGCACTTTTAAGGGCCACCCTCTAACTTATAAAAATAGATTAAATTAAACACAGACTGCTAAAATACATGACAGTCTATGTTCTGCAGTTTGAGTGACTGACATTTTATTTCCAAAGTTTCACTTGTAACCACGGCTATACTGCGTGCGCATGACACATATGAAGCCGTGGATACGACTTCCATTCGTTGTTACAATTCAAAGACCGTTGCCTCATTGTATGTTATAGTAGCTGCAATTATGGATTCATGTTTTAAAAAATAATTATTATTTACATATCTAAATATATTTGTGCAATAAGTATTCCATGTACATTGTATTTTGAGATATATGTACAGTGTAAGAGATGGTTGGAGAAGGGTGCAGAAGCATGAATAGATTGTGTAGCGTTTGGGTGCGTGGGGGATAGGAGTCAAGAGGGTGGGGTTAGGCTGGATAGGGTAGAGAGTATGTGCGTAAACAGTATGAATGAGGGAAGAGGCAGTAATTATTATAATTGTTCATTTATAATGCACTTAATACCACAGATTGGTTTCTAAGCACAGGATCAGGATTCAAACCTGTGTTGCGCTCCGTTTTCTTGCTTCCACGACAAATGTGTTGCCCCTGAGCTGTCCCCCTCACTGTACGGTACAATGGTGGTAAACAAAATGTCAGTAGGGTAAGTGGGTGGGTGATACGTTAATGTTAAGTGAATGAGGATAAAGAGGGGAGAGTATAGTTAGTGGTTGGGGAAGAGAGGGTGAGAGTAGGTTGAGTGGATGTAGAGAAGGTGAGATACAGTAATATACCTATTTCCATAAAGAAAAGAAAACATAATTAATTAGAGGACACACTTTATGAAATACATTTAAATACAGTTAATTTCTTCTGACCATCATATATAGTGCATTGTATGTACTATATAAGATACAACATGTGTGCATACAAAACTGTTGTTCTGTTCTCACATACTAATCATTGGATCATTGGAAAAATACATTCAAGGTGGATAAAAAAACACTAGGCAAGGCAAATGGGTGGGAGTAGAGTGTGTGGGGATACATTGAATGGGTACAGGTACACATGATATGTAGGGTGGGTGAGAATACACAGGCTACAAATACAGTGGGTCAGAGGATCTACAACTAAGGTATGGGGGTTGAGGTTCAAAAAGAGGGAAGGGAAGGGATGGGTTGGATATAAAGAGTGACAGTATATTGCACAGCAGCACAGAGGATAATGGTACAATGCATAGGGAAGGATACAGTGGGGGGGCATGTCTTACCAGACTGGCAGCAGTGATGCTGAAGCAGTGTGTGTTCCAAATCCATCCCCACCAAATAAAGGGCTACAGGAAGTTAGACCACAAAAGACAGTTGGAAGTACTTTCGAATAAAGGAACACTTAAGAGACTGAGGCTGTCCAATGCACTTTCTGACACAAGAACCTACAACAGGGCCCGTCGAATGTACCATCACAAATCTTGGGCACATCAGTACTTATCAACCATCTAGTACGAGTACACTAGGAGGATGTGGATGTCTTATGAGAACCATTCAGTTATTGGGGAAAAGCCCATGGTGGATTAAAAAAAACTATGAAATGTATCCAAGAATACAAAAACTAAAAATAGTCCATAGGCGCTCCTCTGCGAGAACAAACACAGCTAAATGACTTGTTCTTTGGGAAGGTACCCACTCAAAAGTCCGCAGCCACACTTTAGCTCACTGTACCTTTCACAGAAATAACATTTGCATGTCAGTCTTTGTCCTGCCCACATGGGCAGTCCAGCACCGAAAGTCACACACATGTCCATGTGCTACTGCCAGCCTTCATTTGCCGTGGGCCACCAGGCCATCTCTATCAGGCACTGAAACACAGTGTCTTGCTCTTTATCTGCATTGATATATGGCATCATTTGTTGATCCTCCCTTTTCCGATTGGCCAGGAGCTGCTCACATTTCCTTTGATCCTCCTTCTTGCTCTTCTGTAGGATAATGTTCATCACTTCAAGTTGTGGGCCCTCCACCACATGTCACTTTTTATCTTCTATGGATGCCATTAGCTGTGGCTGTAGGTCATTGTCAGATGTCATGCACCACTCTCGTTCAAATGGAATTATCTTCTTTCTTCTTAGAGCCAACACCACTGATTGTAATTCACCATACTGTGCACTTTCCCCCAAACACTGTTGAGTCATGCTGACACTGACCACCTTCTTTATATGAGGGCCTGCCAATGTCCTTCTCTGGTGCACATGCCCTGAATGTGTCCTGATATGTTTAGATAATCTCTGACATGCATTTGCCTGGCACTACCCCTTCCACTGGCATTTTGTTCACTGCCCAGTCTAAGGTGCACACTGTACAGTCACCCGTCCTTCTGAAATCCAGTTTATTTCTTGCCTCTTTAACCAGGCATGTCTCCCCCATGCTGTCAGTACCTTGTTTGTGTGTGTCAGAATGTGGGTGGTACACTTAGTAGCTGCCGTGACCATAACCATTGTGACTACTGGTAACCTTCCTCTTTCACACTGCAGGCACCTATTTGCCAAACCTGTCATTGCACCACTTTTTTCCAGAATGTCCTCCCGCCCCTTTGTTGCACAGAGTTGCCTCCCCCAGTACCTAGCCAGCCAGTGTCTCCTCCTTCTTTCTTTTCCTCCCCTTTCTTGGAAATACATAGAGCCACACTCACAGTGTTCTGCATCACCCACCCCAGCCCCACAGGCACTGGTGCTAGCACCCCACAATCCTGCCCCTCTGTGTGTTCTCCCTCTTCCCACTCCTTCACTGGCACTGCTTTTCTCACTGCCAGCCATGCGTCATCAGCTGCATTCAGAATGTACGCCCACCGCGGGGCAGACCTTAACTTTTTCTCCACATCCACCTTCCCTTCCATCACCCATTATCTCATCTGGCAACAGCTAACATATTGTGGCCCTCATGAAAGTTTGTGTAAGCATTACTGCAACATTTGACGGTCTCTGATCCCTCCCTCTCTTCATTCCCTTTGTGATATCATTGTGCTTCGCATGTAGTTCAGCACTATCTCCCTTGTCCCTTCCTTGCAGTACTCTTTGTAACTGCTGTTCCTGTGCGACCCCCACCTCCTTATTCCTTTGTCCCCACTGGGAGACCACATGCCAATTGTCCACCATGCTCCTCAACCTCTCCAGCACTGCCCTGGAACCCCATTTATATGACAGATCTGCCCCTGCCTCTTGCCTGGTCAGTGAACCGGCATCTGCCATATTGTAACTGAAACTGTAATCTGTAACTGTAATCTGTAACTATTCTGTAACTGGTATCTGTCCTACTGCAGGTTAACTCAGGCTTCCGACCTCACACTCCTACCCTGTGCCCTTTACAGCATCGACCCTACACCGTCTCTCCACGACAGGTGCTCTGACTGTATCACAGGTGCCTAAGAATGCTCCGACCTGTTTGTAGTCCTGTAGTTGCCCTTGCAACCCTGTATTGTATCACTGCAGAACTCTGAGGCACTGTCTCTGTATTATTCCTAGAGTCCCTGAAGACTCCAGTGCCCCAGTCAAGCGTGCGACATAAACAGCGAAAAACACTTTTTTCACTTACCCGTTGTATTTTTGTAATCCTCAGGCATGCACGTCAGGAAGGGGAGCTCCCAGGGATCGTCACCATCTGTTACAGGCTCTTCCTGCTCCCCACGATACCAGTGCTCATCCAGCTCCCCCAGGCCACCTCATGCATTCCAGGCACTCGGCACTCGGATACAAATAATTCACAAGAGATGAGAAGTAGAGAGAAAAAGGCTGTAATGCAAACACACCCAAATGCATAGGAGGGCTGCACTCTGCTCTGCCCCTCCCAGGCCTGGTTCTTCCTTATGTACAAGGTACATAAAGTCTGACACAATTATTTGACCTAATTAAGCAACTGTACAAGGTACATAAGGTCTGACAAAATTATTTGACCTAATTAAGTAACTAGGGGCATATGTTGGATTAGAAACATGGCCAGTGCAGTATACAATAAGGAGACAAACTGAAATATATTTTATTGTACAACAGAACAGGAATAGGAACATAATTAATTTGAAATCTTTAACAGATTTAACCAGTGATTGATATCTCATTTTTTAATAGAAATGTGACTTTTAAACATTAGGGATATCTTGCTGATTACGCTAAGCAAATGGGACGCTTTCTGGCGCCTTTTCACGTAATTAGCACACCCTGAACACATGACCGCCTTCTGACGTCACGAAATGCGACTACACATCTGCTCGCAATGAATCCATTGATCCATACTGGACGTTGTGCCAACATAACTCTGCTAGGAGGCAAGTGCGTGTGTTTTGCCCTTTCTTGAGCTTTGTCAAGGCAATAATACATTGGTTTAGCGCATCAAGTGTGAGTCATAGGTACATTTCATTTGCACAATACAAAGAAAATTTGGATCAGCAATTCATTAACAATGCTTTTCGTGTCTTCAGCTATTTTTACTTCTATGTTGGCACAACTTCAATTAATATATTAAAAAAATATCTTTTACTCATGTGAAGACACTGTAAGCTTTTGAATTAAACTACCTATTTCTCACCCACTAAACAGTGTTCAGTAGCAAATTATTGAAGAATTAAAGAATATGAATATTATATATATGAATGTGCATTGGCCTACATAGAAAAACAATATTTTTACTTATGTACAAAGGAGTAGCTAAACCTATTCTCCACCCATAAACCAGCATGTATAATGCATGTATGATAACAAACCGGTCACTTCACAGAACTTGGGAACGAAACCTGCAGTTGCAATAGGCATCATGCAGCCTCTGGCAGCCTTGGGATTTGAGCCAGCAGCTTCATCACAGTGTACTTCTCAGGAGGGGGTCTTCATGCCCGGCAGTCTGAGGCATCAGGGCATTCCACAGCTCAGCTGTGCTGTGCTCTACTCTGCAACATTGCTTGGCATGGGTGTTCAGCTGTTAGGCCAGTCTCTTAGGCAAGTCTGAAGGCCAATCCCGTTGCATCCAATGAATCTCAAAGAAACCAAGAGAAAGTGCAGAATCAGAAAAGTAACACGCACGACAACCCTTGAACCTTATACACGCAGTTATAGAAACACCCCATGGTGTGCTTTCATTTATAGCCATGGCTATTCGGAAAAGCAGTGAAAAGAAATGGTTCTCTGCACTCCCAAACCCTAACTGAGTGCCACCAACATTAGTACCAGCTCGCCAACTCCCCTGCTGTCCGTCTCTATTCACATGCTGTCTCTCATTCCCCCTACAACACTCAATCTTTCTATGATGCAGTTCTGCTCAAAATGATGAGTAGCCGCTGTTGTGGCATGACGACAAATACACAACGTGCCATTTGTTACATTTAGCCGTGGTAAGACAGGGACCATATATACCTCAGGGTACCTGTGCTGCGCAGTGTAAGCAGGTGCCCTAGCCGTAGATAGGCACCCCAGTCATTGCTGTTATTAAACATGTGTGCAGTTGGACAAATTGTCTTAGCAGTGCACGGTAGTGGCGCGAGTTATGGTTGCTTAGCTTACCATAACTAACGAATTTCAAGGGTTTTTCGGTTTTACTTGGAACCATAACGTCCCTTTAACAAAGTTTTTTCACTGAATTTCATAGGTTTTTAGTAGCGCAACTTAACCATAACGTCCCTTTAACAAAGTTTTTTTCACTGAATTTCATAGGTTTTTAGTAGCGCAACTTAACCATAGTGTCCCTTTAACAAAGTTTTTTCACTGACTTTCATAGTTTTTTAGTAGCACAACTTAACAATAATGACTTTGACTTTATATACATGTCATATGGAACTGACTAGATCTCTTCTTATGAACTTGATGTCCGCGAACTTATTTAATGTTCGCGGACATGTTCAGAGATCAGTACCACTACCTAAAAACTGTGGGGGGGTGGTGGGGTATGTTTGATTGTTATATAATAATATAGGAACATTTAACAAATTCAAAAAGCAGCACACAAACACATTATATATAGTAATACATAAGAAATGTAACCCATATATGTAACACACTAACCATTCATTTAAATACAATATGTTCTGAAATGAAATATACCACAAGAAGATAACTTGGCTTCCAACATAATTACCTCACAGACACAACAGAACTGAGAACAAGACCAGACCCACTGAATACATAGGACTTATCTTACCAGAAATAGTAAGTGTACTTCACTTTACTCATATATTTATAAACTTTCTGTATTAGATTAAAAAATATATTATCTCTTTTTTTTTTTCTCACAGAAATGTCTAGTACTCTGGAATGGCTAGAGGACAATTTCCCACATGAAGGAATGTCACAAGATAGTGAAACTAATGGTAAACACTTTATAATATAAACCATTTATTTATTATTTTTTTTATATACATTTAACATATATATTATTTTTTTGTACAGAGCATACCAAAATAGAAAAAAACTTCAGAAAACCCTGTTATGGATAACAGTCTTCACAATATAGAAGAAAAAATGGATGTATTGTTGGCTAATTTTAATAATTTAAAAACTTTTGTAGAAAATCATTTCAAACCAAAAACCTTGTACCATTGCCCCACATGTACTTGTCCCTCCTCACCATATCCCAGTCAATTATCCCCAAACCCTCTCCATAATCCAAAACGTTTTGATGAGACTTCCATCCCTTCTTCACCTAATACCAATCATGTTGAAACCCCAAATTCTCCTGTTTTTGTTTCTGTTTCTGCCTCACCTTATCTGTAATAAATTATTAATATATGTTAAATAAAGTTTAATTTTTATATTGTATTGTGAATAGTTTCCGTTTTTTTTTAAAAAACAATAGAAGTGTCCGCGGACAGTGCGAGTGTTCTGAAATGTTCGTACATAAACGAAAATGGAGTTGTCCTGAAGAACACCACACCTGTTCGTTCTGTTCGCTAGCAAGTTGAAACTGTTCTAAGAACACACGTGGTGTCCTGAAATGTTCGTAAAGAAACAAAAATTAAAGTGTTCTAAAGAACACTATATCTGTCCGTAATGTTCGCTATCAACTTAAAACTGTCCTAAGAAAACAATTGGTGTCCTGAAATGTTCGTAAATAAACAAAAATGATGTGTCCTGAACAACAGTACAACTGTTCGTAGTGTTCGCTAGCAACATGAAACTGTACTAAGAACACACGCGGTGTCTGAATTGTTCGTAAACCAACAAAAATTAAAGTGTCCTAAAGAACACTATACCTGTCCGGTACTGTTCCATAGCAAGTTCAAACTGTTCTAAGAACGCTATTGGTGTCCTGAAATGTTCGTACGTAAACGAAAATGGAGGTGTCCTGAAGAACACTATACCTGTTCGTAGTGTTCGCTACCAAGTTTAAACTGTTCTAAGAACACACGTGGTGTCCTGAAATGTTCGTACATAAACGAAATTACACGTGTCCTGAAGAACACTATATCTGTCCTTACTGTTCGCTACCAAGTTTAAACTGTTCTAAGAACACACGTGGTGTCCTGAAATGTTCGTTTCACGTGTGACGCACTTTTAATTACTTCAGAACCCGAACAGTGTCCGTAGGACATCAATGCGCATGCGCTAACAAATCTCTGTGCACTTGGTGTCCTGTGGACAGGCGCTTCCTTCGCAGACTAGTTCGCGAACGGATCATATGACCGTGCCCATGCTCATCGTGTGTCCTGAAATGCGGACACTGTTCGTGTCCACGAACAATTTAAAAGTACATTTTCAGTTAATCCATAATATTTTTCAATAAAATCTCACCATGGCACAAGTCCCACATAGCAATCTTGAGTTTCTATATACCTTTTGAAACTTTCTGATCCTTTTTTTGTGTTCGATCTGTCCGCGGACAGTGCGCATGTCCGCGAACCGCGCACAAGCACCCCTATAAAAGACCACGCCCAAGAGCTTATTCCCATTGTGTTTCTGGCTATTCTTCAGAACACAGTGATTTTTGTTGCCACCTGCAGACTACACCATCATCGAGATGGCATCCTTGGCTGCTGAACTGCCACTTGGTGCTGCACCTGCTTCAGCACCACCCCAACCCCTCCACCACCACCACCTCCCCAAGGGCCTGAAGAGGGGAACAGGAGTGAGGATGCGGAGGAGGAAGAAGAGGATGATGAGAATGAGGTAGAGGAAAACCCTACTACCCGCACTAGGCGTGAGTCTTGGGTGTGGCGGTTATTTACCATTCATGGTAATGTTCCTAAGGCTCGTGCGAACCGTGTTACCTGCAATGAGTGCAAAATGATACTCAGTCGCGGGAAGCACGGTAAGTACAGCTTTGGGACCACTACTATGAAGCAACACCTGAGGTCATTTCACTCTGGGGCTATTCGCAGGGTTGTACCTTGCGAAGAACGTAGCAGGTTGATTTCCTCTACTTCATCCTCTGTTTCTGATCCTATCACCACAAGGACCACCTCTGTGGGACAGCGTCTTCCTCAAGCTGCCTCACAGGCCATACAGAATGCTGATGACCCTTACCTTTCGAGGGTCACAGTTGTATGTATGTACTGTGACATAGTACTCTGCAGGGGGGAGCGACTTCGGAGTGCTTTTGAGACTATCGTCTCAGAGCACGAGAAGACCTGCTCACTACCCAAATAAAACCCACTCTACATCTTCCTCTCTCAGCTCGCCCTTTCTTATCCCTGTGGTTGGTGTCCCCCCCTTTACCCTCCTTTACCCTCCTCTCCTAGTGTCTCTTGTCTGAAAATCCAAAAAAAATACAAAATTACAAAAATCAAAAAAAAATAAGGCTCTTTTCAGAGCCGCTTTTTCCAGTTAAAAAATAGAAGTGAAAATAAATGAAGCAGGGCTCTTTGTATTTTTTAGAAGTCCGCGGACAGTTCGCGAACATTAAAAAAATAGGGTTGCTACTCCATCACAAACATTGTAATTTTCTCTGGAAAGAAGTGGTGGCTCTGAAAAGAGCCTTTGGGTGGTGTTTGTAAGTCAAAAATTGTAAATGCTTAACATCTACTTCAAAATCGTTGTTGTAATTCCAAAAAAGGTCGCAATGCATTTTGTACATTTCTCAGAAAAATCTGATTGCCAGCATAAGTAAGATGGACTCCATCTCTGCGAAAAATGTATGTACTACAAAACATAATATTTTCATTGTGAAAAGAAGACATGGCAAAATCTCTTACAAAGGCACAAACAGCCTTATTAACATTGCGCCTTGCTTTTTCCATTTGTGGACCAAATGAAGAAGAACGAAGCCACATTTGTCTCTGCGCAATCCGTGAAAATATCATTTGAGAATTAGGAAACATGTCCATAACCTTCCTAAATCCTTCTTTCATAGCAAATTGCAAAAACATTCCAGTCACATGTCCTAAACTGTTCCCTCCACAATGAATTACAATTATGTCTGGATGTTGCTCTGTCTCCAAAGTAGCACAGAGAGGTAGCAAGTCCAACCACTTCATTCCACGTACTCCATGCCAGTGTACTTCCACATGTGGGAATCCAAGATCTACAGCTACTCCACAGCTTTCTGCATGCACCTTCAACCAATGTATCCACAAATCTCCTAAAATCCAAACAATCTGTTTTCTGAAACACACAGCCATAGCTATCTTTTGTTCTCTCAGCAAAAAGAGTATCTGAGAAAATCTCTCCTGGCACAACACACCCAATAAACTTTCCTGACCAATCCCTTTCAGTGCTTATTCTCATTTGCATGACTTCTGAACCCAAAAATCCCCGGATGTAACTCCCCATGTCCGCGAACTACCGCCATGTCCGCGGACATATCGTAACATGAACAGCCCTTCTACCATTTCCACTACACTCTCTCTGCCATTCCCTCATTGGATGTACCTCAAAAATCACATGACCATGCACCAATCACATTCAAGACCTTTACATCTAACTGCATCATCATAGATCAGCACCGCAAATGTACTCTGAATCTCTCTGAGTACAAGTGTCATATCATTGGCAAGCAGCATCTACCAGAAATACTGTACAAGTCTTCAAGATTTCTACTTGCAGCTCCATGCATATCCATATGCTTGAACACAAACTTCAGGTATGCATATTTTCTGTATAGTAGATGAACACATTTTCGAACAGACTTTTACCTTGTAAAATCTGTAAAATGAATTTACTGTACTTTTTTCAATTTCCTAAAATCAACTATCACTTATAAACCTTTATACTATTTACTTTCTTTATACACACACACTCAAATCATGTTAAACTAACATTTTTTAAATGAAATATATAGACTACATATATTCAAACAAAATTGCATGCAAACACAACCTATGTTTAAACCTTTATAAAAATACTTATACAATTTCATATTTTTTGTTTTTATTTATTTATTTACTTAATTACTTTAAATTAGACATGACATTGAGGCTCTATTACCTAGAACAGTTTACTTACAGAAATAGTGGTATTCACTAATATATTATAAATTTCACAAGACATAGTAAAGATATTTTTTTTGCTACAGTTAGTCATTCAATACAATTTGTTCATTAAGAACATATCATATGTACTGAACTGATGCAATTTATCTTATGTAAATAAATTAGTTTAATGGTTTTACAGAAGGGACTGAGGATTTCAATAAAAAAAATCAATATCTAAATTAAAAACAGTGCTATATACAAACAAAGTTACTAATTTGAAGCTTTTACAATTGCAGTGAAGACCAGTTTCCTGAAAAGAAGCAGCCAAATTCGAAGAAGAAAGAAAAACTAAGAGGTTACCTGTTAATTTAAAAATAAAAGTAAGTAAAATATCACCATAATATTTGTATTATTAATCAAATATACTATAACGTTAATACGAGCTATTTCGGTTTCTAAAAATAGAGATTTTGTACCCTTTTGTCCAAAAATGTCCATGTCTTAAAGAGCGATTTACAGCCAGAATGGCCCACAAATTTCTATTTTTGGACACACAAATTACCACTACAATTTTCAAATTATAGAACAAACAACTGTTTTAATTGTATACATTAGATTTACTATTTGTACTTTTCCACACCACTAGCTTACTTTTTTTTGTCATCTGAACCCCAGTTTAGTAACACATAAATTCAAGAATACCTATCCCTACTAGTTTTAGTTCCCAATGCACAATCACACACCATTACATACATCTTTATCATCTTACTCAAACACTCATGCACACAGCACACATACATTCCAGAACACCCCAACCCATATCTTCTTTATTTTTTTCAACAGACCCTAAAGAATGCCTACCAAAAGTCAAGTTCGTAGAAAGCAACGCAAAAGTAGAGCAAATGAAAATAAAGGTGTCCAACATAAGCATCCATCTTTAGCAGAATTTGTAAAAAAAGTTGAAACAAAACAGCTAATACAATAATTTAGTGAAACACAAGAAGTTTCAAGTACAACAACTTTGCTTCCTCTATCAAAATGTAAAACAAACCAAAAAACAATTAACAGAAAATCAGCTATCAGTACACATAAAACTACTTCTTCAAATTTTAATATAGTGCAAAGTAAGCATACCAAGAAAAGTATTTTAGCCAAAATATACCGTCACAAAGTCCTTCAAAATCTTATAAAAACAGGAGCGAAATCAGGTTCAAAGCTTAAAACCTATCATAGGAAATTATTCTTAGAAGCATTGATGGACAGTGAAATTCATCTCAAAAGAAATTTATTTATTTTACTGTTAAACAAAATGAAACCACTAACAAAACTAATAACTAAATTACAAAAAAGACTTCTCAATAAGCGAAATATCAACAGAAAGAACTTCTTAAGTATCAGCGGAGGTGAATGGAATCACACTACAAGCACAGAACCATATTTTAATGAAGAAGCGTACAAATAAAAGTAACCGGATACAATTGCCATACATAGCATTGGTCGAGGTTATGAAAAAGTGAATAATACCATAATGGAACAAGAAGTACTTCTTACAAAAATATGCCCTGAAAACTTAGAATTACCCCTCCATTCAACTGAATCAGAACGTCTAGTGTACAAATGGCCATGCACGTCAATGTGTAACATTCCCAAACAATGTTTCAAATCTTTACGCCAATTCCTCAATAAATATGTAAAAAGCAAAGACAAAATCAAAATTAAATTACTGCAAAATATAGATACCTGTCCAGTGCGCAAGTACACAGCACTACAAGGACATTCATTGGCCTGCATTACAGGACCTACTTGTAAAACCACTTTCCATGATATCAAAAGGATATCAACACATCATTCAACTATAAGAAATCTAGTCTATAAACTGTACTATGCTAAAAGTCCTGCTTTAGCACTAGCAAAGTTAAATAACATCCTTCTACATGGTACAGCAAAAGACCTACTTGAAGAAATTCACTATATCCAGAAAAAATATTTTGGAAGTGAAAGCCATTTACAGAATGAAATAGCTTTAAACCAATTAAACAACAATTCTACACATGGCAACCTTTTGCTAAACACATACAAAAAAGAAATACTAAAATTTAAAAGTACATCAGCTGAAGTACCAAACCATGTATGTGTATGTTGCCGTAGAATTTTTTATAAAAGTAACACAAAAACTGTGGACCTATCATACAAAATAGAAGACAATGAAGATTCTAAATGGTTTGAATTAGCTCTCTACCTTGTAGCAGAAAACAAATATGAAATAACTGAGCCCTTAATACTTTGCAGTTACTGCACTACAAAACTTGACAACAACCAAACTCCTTCACGTTCTATCACAAATAATTTGGAATTATACCCAGTACCAAAACCTCTACAACAACTTAATTTATATGAGAGCATCATAATTCAAACAGTACACCCATTTCAAGCAATAATACGCCTTCAACCAAAAACAGCAAAATTACCTCCCTCTGAATTGGTAAAAGGCATTCGTGGAAAAGTAGTTTATTTACCATTAAATCTAAAAGAAAATGTGCATACTCTAGGAGTGCAACGTCCAATGCAGCAATCTTTAATTATATTAGTAAATGGAGTACCTACAAAAGACAAAAAAATATGGCAACAGCTGGTAGATTTATATAAAGTTAGACAAGCCTTCCAATATCTTAAAGAGAATAATGAATATTACAAAGAAATTAATATTGAAGAAAACTTGAAAGATACAACTGAAATAATTCAAGAAACACATGAAGCTGGTCAATTTGAGCTACTAGATCCTGCTACAATATCAAATACTTTAGACCATTATACAATTCATCCTTTGCACTGTAATGACACCGTACAAGATGTACTGGAAACTTACCAAATGCATCAAACAAAAGGATCGCCAATCAGTAAATGGGAAAAAAGTATAGAAGCACGTGCTTTTCCTCTACTCTTTCCTACTGGCAAAGGAGAAAGGTATGATGATAGACCTATTCAAATATCAGCTTCAAAATACCGCTCATTACGGATGTATTCTGAAGATCCCAGATTTAGACAAAATGTGGAATACATATTCCACCTACTCTTTGAAAGTGAACTAGCAACTTTATGTTACGGAGTTGCACACATATTAAAATCAGGATCACACTTTCAAAATATGACAGCTACACAATTATTAGAGAAAGTGCAACAAAAGGATGAGGTTTTACAATCAAATATTACAAATCTATTAGCAAATATGCGTGGTACTAAAGAGTACTGGTTTCGACGTCATGGAGATGTACGTTGTATGATCAGAAACCTTGGCCCACCCACTTGGTTTGTTACATTAAGTTGTGCAGAATATGCATGGGAAGATTTACATGATTTCCTACGCATATCAAATAAAAACAAAACAAAATTAGATATTCTAACACCTGGAGAACTTTGTTCTTTGGATCCTGTTAATATTTCAAGATATTTTCACCATCGCTTCATTGCTATGCTACATTTTATTTGTAATAAAACTGTTCCTCCCCTTGGAGAAGTGCAACACTTCTTTTGGAGAAAAGAATACCAAGCCAGAGGAGCACCACATATCCACATGCTTTTATGGATTAAAGATGCTCCTAAATTTGGTCAAGACAGTGATGCCACTGTTTTACAGTTTATTGAAAAATATGTCACTTGTGAAATTCCATCAGAAGCCACAAATAGTGATCTTCATGCACAAATTTTACAATTTCAAAGACACAAATGTGGAAAATATTGTCGTCGCAAATACAAAAACAAAGGCAAATACTACACCAAATG
Organism: Ambystoma mexicanum; assembly: GCF_040938575.1. NCBI lineage: Eukaryota > Metazoa > Chordata > Amphibia > Caudata > Ambystomatidae > Ambystoma > Ambystoma mexicanum. The sequence continues at coordinate 653,111,902 of NC_090933.1, read as the reverse complement.
CCGATTTGGTTTCCCTAGACCAGTTACAAATACAGGTTAAGTAAACAACCTCATGTCTTCAGTTAGACATAGTGTTAAAGGTAAGTCACCTAAAAATACATATTACATAAAAAGAAAAGAAGAAGAAAAATATATCAATGATTATAATGCAATCATTGCCCACTTATGGAATGCAAACATAGATGTGCAGTACATTGCAGACAATTCTATTGCAGTTGCACGATATGTCACAGCATACTTAACTAAAGCAGAAAAGACAGAGCTCCAAGACCTCTGGAATGACCTGTCATCAGATAAAACAGTATCTCAGAAATTATACAGCTTGGGCATAAAAATGCTCACCCATAGAGAATGTGGATATTATGAAGCAGCTGATTGTTTAACTGGTACGTCATTGTATGGTAAATCTGAAAATATAGTATGGCTAAGTCTTGGTCCTGCTAAATCTAGAAAAAGAGTTCTAAAATCATATGAAGATATAGAAACAATAGCCAAACATGATCCCAACAGCCAAGACATTTTAAAAAACAATTTATTGGACACATACTACCCAAACAGAAGTAATACTTTGGAAAACATGTGTCTATACCAAATAGCCCAAAATTACACATACAAAAATAATATGAAACCTGATGAAAAAAAAGGTAAATATAGAGTGACAGACTGTGAAGGCAGCTTAGTTAAACTCACTAAACCAAATTTAATTAATCATATCAAATTCTCATTGAAGACTCCTCAACATAAAGAAGTATATTACATGTCCCTGCTACAACTCTTCAAACCATGGAGAAAAGAAGAACAATTACTAGATAACTATGACTCATATGAGGATGCTTTCAAAGCAAATGAAAGCACTATAACTGATGTAAACTTTACACAGTACAAAACAATGTTGCACAATAAACAGCAACATGAAGAAGAACTCCAAGCCCAACTAGATAAGGATACTCCTGACAGTAGTCAACCTTCTGTAACAGGAAGCCAAGAACCACTGGGAGAACCACTAATAACAAATGAGGCAGAATTAGCTATGATAGAAGTAGAAAACACCATGTGTCAGTATGAAGATAAGGAAGACTTAACTATACTACAATCAAAACTAAACAATGAGCAAAGTAGCATTTTTCAAGAAGTAACAAAACAAATTGCACATGGTGTAAAACATGAAAATAAAGAATGTTCCTGCCATAATTATAAACCTATACTACTGTACGTCAGTGGTGAAGCTGGTTCTGGCAAAACATTCCTAATCAAAATCATTAGTAAGTTCCTTCAACAATTGACAAACAGCAAACTGTCAGCTGTTGTCACTGCCCCCACAGGTTTAGCTGCCTACAACTACTATTACCAGTAGAACACCAGAACAAATTAGACTATTACAACCTTTCTGCAGAAGCTGCAATGGAATTATGCAGAGTATTGAAACAAATGAAAATGCTACTAATAGATGAAGTGAGCATGGTCTCCAACCTGATGTTAGCTTTGATTCACCTCAGATTACAAGAAGTACTCAAAACAGACTATGAAGAGCTCTTTGCAGGAAAACACATTATTAAAAAAAAGGTGAACCTATTTTTAAAACATTAGGGCACAAACTCTGCTGTAAAACTGTTGGCAGCATTGGAAATGTCAACCTTTGGCAACATTTCCAATACAAAGAATTAACAGAAAACATGCGCCAATCTGCAAATCTAACTTATGCCAACATTTTAAAAAGTTTGAGAGTTGGTATACTTTATAAAGAAGCAGAAGCAACATTGAAAACCCGGCACATTAATGCACTTTATGGCGATAATGCATGTGCTACAGATGTTATGGAACAATTAGCCCACAAAAATGTCAATTGTATGGCCTTAATGCCAACTCTTGCAAGCTGTCTCAAATTCAATGAAATAATGTTAAGTAAAGAAATGCAACCAGTAATGGAAATTAGCGCCACAGACAAACTAGATGTACATGGTATGACACTACCCATGTGTGACCAAGCCACAACAAGACTAAATAATTTAGAAAAATCAATCTCAAACACAGCAGGCTTAGAAAAGATGTTAAAATTATCCTTAAATTGCAGAGTAATGCTTAAACGTAACCTTGACGTGGACCAAGGACTAGTTAATGGAGCACTGGGTACAGTTGTTGGCTTTCAAACATACCCACGTGACAACAAAATTCAGTTTGTCAATATACTCTTTGACAAACTTTCAGAAGTAAAACGGATAGGACGCTCAACAGCTAGATTCCTTCTCTTCAAAGATATGTATGTACGCAGAGAACAATTTTCTCTAACTCTTGCATACGCAGTCACAATTCATAAATCACAAGGTCTTACCCTAGACAAAGCAATGATAGATATTGGTAACACAGTCTTTAAAGAAGGCATGAGCTACGTAGCACTATCACGCTTACGTACACTTGACGGTCTATTTCTAATCAACTTTGATGCAAGTAAAGTAAACGCTGATATTCCTTGCATTTTAGAATATAATAGACTTCGCTCACTATACACTCCCCATCTAAACACATATTCTGTTCCACAAAAACTAAAACGTTGTAAAAGAAAACTAAATCAAACAGAAATGCAACAGGACGTCACTGCAAATCCTCCAAAGAGAGTAAAAGAAACTAATACTTCAAGTACCACAAACAAAAAAGAATCAATTAGAGAAAGTAAACCAGGTACTTCTTTAAAGAAGGAAGACAAACTCCAAAAAAAGCAGTTAGATACAGAACTACCTGGACCATTTAAATTCTCAAATATAGTTGGTGTAAGTTTCTATGCAAATGTAGCAATGAATATTCTATTTCAATTACCACCAATTGTTGACAACATTTACCACACAGTACAGACCCTTTGTGTTTGCAAATGTTAGTACTTCACAGAAATGCAGCAAACAATCCTGACAACACATATACAGGCCGATTCATGGAATAATTAGCGCGGCGCAAGTGGCCAAAAACGTGCGAATCGCAGCGGAATAGCGAAAATCGCAGTGCAAGTGCGAAAATCGCACGAAAAGCAGCGCACATCGATTCATGGAAGGCCGTGCGCGAGAAAACCATCGGATGTGCGATAAAAAAGTGCGCGGCGCACGTTGGCGCACAAGCCATCTAACTGTGTGCGCCAGGTCACAGCGAAAATCGCACAGGCCACAGGGAAAATCGCACATAGCGCGGCGCACGCAACAAAAGTAGGCGGAACACGGGGCGTAACACTTGGAATGGGGAACAACTTGCCAAAATGTGGGCGTCACGGGGGAAGTACAGGGTACAAGTGCGCGGAACGCCCACACGCTCGCCTACAACACGTATTCATGGAATAGAATAGGGCAAAAAAACGCACGCTCAAACCAGCGCACAGGCACAAACACGACCACCACAAGAAAGCAGGCGGTAGCGTCTCTGCGCCTGTAAGAAATGTGCGCCAAAAGGTGCGCCAACAAATAGCACCTATATACAGCCATGATGAATGTCCTATACTGTGGCCCTCCAGGAAAAATGACGTGCAAAGGGCTACCCACAAACACGGACACCCGCCGACAAAAAATATGTGTGGTGCATACCGGGGTGCGCGGGAAGTCTCACATGCGATTAGTCAGGGTACGTGGATTACAGGGGTGCGCGGGAAGTCTCACACGCGATTTGTCAGGGTACGTGGATTTCAGGGGTGCGCGGGAAGTTCCACACGCGATTTGTCAGGGTACGTGGATTGCAGGGGTGCGCGGGAAGTCTCACATGCGATTTGTCACGGTACGTGGATTGCAGGGGTGCGCAGGAAGTTCCACACGCGATTTGTCAAGGTACGTGGATTTCAGGGGTGCGTGGGAAGTTCCACACGCGATTTGTCAGGGTACGTGGATTTCAGGGGTGCGCGGGAAGTTCCACACGTGATTTGTCAGGGTACGTGGATTGCAGGGGTGCACGGGAAGTCTCACACGCGATTTGTCAGGGTACATGGATTGCAGGGGTGCGTGGGAAGTTCCACACGCGATTTGTCAGGGTACGTGGATTTCAGGGGTGTGCGGGAAGTCTCACATGCGATTTGTCAGAGTACGTGGATTTCAGGGGTGCTCGGGAAGTTCCACACGCAATTTGTCAGGGTACGTGGATTGCAGGGGTGCGCGGGAAGTCTCACACGCGATTTGTCAGGGTACGTGGATTGCAGGGGTGCGCGGGAAGTTCCACACGTGATTTGTCAGGGTACGTGGATTTCAGGGGTGCGCGGGACGTTCCACACGCGATTTGGCCGTGTACGTGGATTTCAGGGGTGCGCGGGAAGTACCACACGCGATTTGTCTGGGTACGTGGATTGCAGGGGTGCGCGGGAAGTTCCACATGCGATTTGTCAGGGTACGTGGATTTCAGGGGTGCGCGGGAAGTTCCACACGTGATTTGGCTGTGTACGTGGATTTCAGGGGTGCGCGGGAAGTTCCACACGCGATTTGGCCAGGTACGTGGATTTCAGGGGTGCGCGGGAAGTTCCACACGCGATTTGGCCGGGTACGTGGATTTCTGGGGTGCGCGGGAAGTTCCACACGCGATTTGGCCGTGTACGTGGATTTCAGGGGTGCGCGGGAAGTTCCACAAGCGATTTGGCCAGGTACGTGGATTTCAGTGGTGCGCGGGAAGTTCCACACGCGATTTGGCTGGGCACGTGTATGACAGGGGTACGCAGGAAATTCTACACGCGATTTGGCTGTGTGCTCCCAGGTATTCCCTGTACACCCTCCACGGCCCCTGCAGGCAGCACACACCACAGGGGACTACCCTGCACACCTGCTCATGTCACCCAGCACCCCGAACCCCCAGCATCCAGGGGCACCCTCCACCAGGCGCCCACTCATGTCTCCCACCACCACCACCCCCCAGCCACCAGGGGCAGCCTCCACCAGGCTCCCACCCATGTCTCCCACCACCCCCACCCCCCAGCATCCAGGGGCACCCTCCACCAGGCCCCCACTCATGTCTACCACCACCCCCACCCCCCAGCAGTGCAGGGGCACCCTCCACCAGGCCCCCACCCATGTCTCCCACCACCCCCACCCCCCAGCCACCAGGGGCACCCTCCACCAGGCCCCCACTCATGTCCCCTATCACCACCACCCCCCAGCATCCAGGGGCACCCTCCACCAGGCCCCCACCCATGTCTCCCACCACCCCCACCCCCCAGCCACCAGGGGCAGCCTCCACCAGGCCCCCACCCATGTCTCCCACCACCCCTACCCCCCAGCATCCAGGGGCACCCTCCACCAGGCCCCCACTCATGTCTACCACCACCCCCACCCCCCAGCAGTGCAGGGGCACCCTCCACCAGGCCCCCACCCATGTCTCCCACCACCCCCACCCCCCAGCCACCAGGGGCACCCTCCACCAGGCCCCCACTCATGTCCCCTATCACCCCCACCCCCCAGCATCCAGGGGCACCCACCACCAGGCCCCCACCCATGTCTCCCACCACCCCCACCCCCCAGCCACCAGGGGCAGCCTCCACCAGGCCCCCACTCATGTCCCCTATCACCCCCACCCCCAGCATCCAGGGGCACCCTCCACCAGGCCCCCACTCATGTCCCCTATCACCCCCACCCCCCAGCAGTGCAGGGGCACCCTCCACCAGGCCCCCACCCATGTCTCCCACCACCCCCAGCCACCAGGGGCAGCCTCCACCAGGCCCCCACTCATGTCCCCTATCACCCCCACCCCCCAGCATCCAGGGGCACCCTCCACCAGGCCCCCACTCATGTCTACCACCACCCCCACCCCCCAGCAGTGCAGGGGCAGCCTCCACCAGGCCCCCACTCATGTCCCCTATCACCCCCACCCCCCAGCAGTGCAGGGACACCCTCCACCAGGCCCCCACCCATGTCTCCCACCACCCCCACCCCCAAGCCACCAGGGCCAGCCTACACCAGGCACCCACTCATGTCTACCACCACCCCCACCCCCACCCCCCAGCAGTGCAGGGGCACCCTCCACCAGGCCCCCACCCATGGCTCCCACCACCCCCACCCCCCAGCCACCAGGGGCACCCTCCACCAGGCCCCCCCCTCATGTCCCCTATCACCCCCACCCCCCAGCAGTGCAGGGGCACCCTCCACCAGGCCCCCACCCATGTCTCTCACCACCCCCACCCCCCAGCCACCGGGGGCACCCTCCACCAGGCCCCCACTCATGTCCCCTATTACCCCCACCCCCCAGCATCCAGGGGCACCCTCCACCAGGCCCCCACCCATGTCTACCACCACCCCCACCCCCCAGCCACCAGGGGCAGCCTCCACCAGGCCCCCACTCATGTCCCCTATCACCCCCACCCCCCAGCATCCAGGGGCACCCTCCACCAGGCCCCCACTCATGTCTACCCACCACCCCCACCCCCCAGCAGTGCAGGGGCAGCCTCCACCAGGCCCCCACTAATGTCCCCTATCACCCCCACCCCCCAGCAGTGCAGGGGCAGCCTCCACCAGGCCCCCACTCATGTCCCCTATCACCCCCACCCCCCAGCAGTGCAGGGGCACCCTCCACCAGGCCCCCACCCATGTCTCCCACCACCCCCACCCCCCAGCCACCAGGGGCAGCCTACACCAGGCCCCCACTCATGTCTCCCACCACCACCACACCCCAGCCACCAGGGACAGCCTCCACCAGGCCCCCACTCATGTCTCCCGCCACCCCCACCCCCCAGCCACCAGGGGCACCCTCCACCAGGCCCCCACCCATGTCTCCCACCACCCCCACCCCCCAGCCACCAGGGGCAGCCTCCACCAGGCCCCCACTCATGTCTCCCACCACCCCCAACCCCCAGCAGTGCAGGGGCACCCTCCACCAGGCCCCCACTCATGTCCCCTATCACCCCCACCCCCCAGCAGTGCAGGGGCACCCTCCACCAGGCCCCCACCCATGTCTCCCACCACCCCCACCCCCCAGCCACCAGGGGCAGCCTCCACCAGGCCCCCACTCATGTCCCCTATCACCCCCACCACCCAGCAGTGCAGGGGCACCCTCCACCAGGCCTCCACCCATGTCTCCCACCACCCCCAGCCACCAGGGGCACCCTCCACCAGGCCCCCACCCATGTCTCCCACCACCCCCAACCCCCAGCAGTGCAGGGGCACCCTCCACCAGGCCCCCACTCATGTCCCCTATCACGCCCACCCCCCAGCAGTGCAGGGGCACCCTCCACCAGGCCCCCACTCATGTCCCCTATCACCCCCACCCCCCAGCCACCGGGGGCAGCCTCCACCAGGCCCCCACTCATGTCTCCCACCCACCCCCACCCCCCAGCCACCAGGGGCAGCCTCCACCAGGCCCCCACCCATGTCCCCCTGCACCCAGATGGAAATGGAAATTACATGTTACACCCCCAACGTACATAAAGCAAATGAACCCATGTCTGTCACACACAATGGTTGCAAATGAATTTGAAAACACCCAACATGACATGCATGAAACCAATGAAATGATACCACACAGTGAAGTATGAAAACAAAATTGTATTAAAAAAATATGAATGCAAATGAAATGAAACAAACTACAATGCCAATGAAAAAAAGAAAAGGTGCATGTCCGTCCAAAAAAATTAAAAACACCAAATCCAAAAAAAATGTACTTCAAAGTCACATTAAAAATGAAATTAATCTGACAGAAAAAAATTAAATCCAAACACCATTGCTCCATGGAGAAGAAATAAAAAATTAAACAATAAAACAATCCAATGAAGAACTATGTACAAAATATCCAAGGGTCCATGAGCCCAACTGAACAAAGGAAACCTACAAAAAACCCTAACAAAAATGCAACTATATACAAAAAGTGGAGCTGGGTCCGTCGACTCCAAATCATAAGAATAAACAAATGAAACCTAAAACTAAAGAACTATATACAAAGGCGGCGGGCAAGTCCAGCGGCTCACTCCGTAGTGTTCCGGGCCAGGGCATCATCAAACTCCTCGTCTATGTCCCGGAGGCGGTCCTGTTCCATGGCCCCGAGGGTCCGCAGGGACGACGCCATCTGCTCCTCCAACCCCCTGCGGATTGCCTCGAGGCACTCGGCCCGCCTCAGGGCCCTCCGCATGGAGTTCTCCGCCCTGACCATCGTGAGCCGCTCCTCCTCCGCCCGCCGCCGCTCCGCACCTATCTGCTGGCCCAACCGCAGCCACACGGAAGACACTTCCTGTCCTGGGTCCTCCTGCCCTCCGGCCGATGCCTGCCCCTCCGATGTTGATGGCCCCGAGCCATGATGCCTCCCACGTTGACTCTGCTGCTGCCTCCGACGCAACTGCCTCTGCCAGCACGACAGCATCCAGGCTGATGGAATCCACCAACGCCATCATGCACGTGCCCTGCCTGATGATGCCGGCACATCCTCCATCTGCTGGGGTACAGTTGCTGTGGTGTCCACCCCTGCTTGACCTCCGACTCCCAACTGTGGCAGGGATGGGATCCCCACCGAGCTGGCTGCATAGGTCAGGGCAGGTCCACAGGGGGCCCTGATGGCATCTGGGCCGGAAGACGGCAAGGAGAACGACCGGCGTATAGCCTCCACAGAGGAGGAGAGGGCCGCCAGATTGGCCGACACATGCAGGAAACCCCCGAACATGGAAGATCCCAATTGGGCCATGTCGGCACGGTGCTCTTCGTGATGATGTGCGTGCTCCTCCCGGGAAGCACGCACGTCATCACGAATTGCACCCGCGTGCATCGCAACCCCAATCAGGACCTTCTCCATACGGACACGGGTCCCCTCGTCCGCAGGTGGAGGGGAGTCAGGTGACATGGACATCCCCTCTACCTGCGGACGGGCCTGGGACGGGGAATCCCTGCTGGTGCATGGTGGTGCACTCACAGGGTCAGGGACAGCGACATGCACAGGCCCCTCCACGGAGACCTGTGCTGCCTCCTGCCCCTGGCCCTGGACTGCACCACTTTCACCAGCAGGGATGCCCCCACCAGGCCCCATGTGTGCCCCTGTGGCGGCCTCCTCCTCCTCTGTGGAAACCACCAACCTTGATGGCTTCTCACTGTCTTCCACCGTAGCAGGCCCCTGTGGGGGCTCACCCACCCCTTCCGCTGCAGCCGTGGGGGCATCCCCGCCGCCTTGCTCCACAGCGCCGTCTCCGCCCTCTTCTTCACTAGCCGCTGCGTAGAGGGAGACAAAGAACACAAGCATCAGGGTACTGTACAATGGTCCCCGAGACAGGAAGCAATAGCAGATGAGTACCACTGTCAAAGTACACTTCCATCATGTCCCTCCACAACACATGGGTCAGTCCAGGCAAAACACACACAGTAACAGGCATGGTGCATGCCATGGACATTTCCATACATGTCCAATGGACTCTTGAAACATACAATGATATGGAACTCACATGCATCATGGGTCATGCCTATCACATGCACACACTTCACCTCAGTCACATCCATCTGGCCCCATACACCCCAAACACAGCAGATACAAGGGTAACTAGGCTGCATCAGTGAATCTGTGCATTGTCACACACATGTGTCATGCATCCATGGCATGCACAAGTCACAGACACGCAGGTCAGGCACACAGACATGGCTACCATATATGTACCTGGCATCAGCACCCATCCCTCACCCCCACCCATGTCCAGGAACAGAGACTGGCATGCTCTCATGTTTAAAATCTGCATAGGGCTCCCCATGTGGCATTTAAACACATGCAACAACCATGTGGTTCACACATCACTGGTCGCACAGGCATTACCATGATGTCCCTGCACACATACACGCATACATGGCCTATGTCACACATACAGGCAAGTATCAGAGAACCAGCACACCGCAACATGCCCTGTCTCACACAGCAATGCTTGGACACTTACCGCTCAAGGATCTGGGCGTGTAGCGCTGGGCGTACGCGTTCCAGGACCCTTTTCTGGATGGAACTCATGCGGCCCTGGCCCCCCTCCACGAGGCGCCGGGCCTTCACGAGGGTCCTGGACTTCAAGTCCTCCCAGCACTTCTTGATCTTCTGGACGTCGCGGGTTGCCACCCCCTCCGTGTTGATGGCAACCACACAGTCGGCCCAGATCCTCTCCCATCCTTCCTTGCTGGTGCGGGACGATCCAAAGAGGGCATCATACTGCCCCAGGACATGCTCCACCAGGACACCAACTTCGGTGGCAGTGAAGCTGGTGCCCCTCTGTCCCTCTGGCCTGGGGTTGCCACTGGTGCCAGATGTGGAAGTGCCCGACATGGCAACCCCAGAGGCAGGTGTGGGTGGGCAACTGGGTCCTGAGGCTGGGCTGTGGAGCGATGTAATCCCAGTCGGGAGTCTTCAGTTCCAGCAGGAGTGGACACAGCAACTGGACCCCTGCAGATGGCTGATGTGCAGGCACCAAATGGCAGGGCACGGTGACAGCAGGCAGGCAGGCAGGCAGCAGCAGATGGCACGTGGGAGGCTGCTCGGGGCACTGGGGGGCAGTAATTCGGCCTTCTGGGCAGGAGCGTGGTCTTCCGTGTGTTTTCGCGTGGCCAGCTTGATACGGAGTGATTTGGCACGTGAAAATCCTACACGTCAGCGTGAAATTCGAGGAAAGGCCCTTAGCGCGTAAGCGGGTCAGCACGCATACGCGATTCTATTGGACCAAAGACCCTCAGCGCGTAAGCGCGTCTGTGACGTGACCCGCACGGGTGTTTCCCACACAGCACGTGATGACGGAGCACACGTGGAAAGACTGCACGTCAGAGTGTCATCGCGTGTAATTGGACAAAAGTGCGCGTACACCCGATTGGCCTATGTACGTGTATTTCAGGGGTGCGCGGGCACTTACACACGCAAGTACGTCAGCGCACCTGTATCCCGCGGTGCGCGGGAATTTCCACACGCTATTGGACTGGGTACAGGATTTCAGGGGTGCGCGGGTCACACGCTCGCCTACAACACGCGCAACGCATAAATTTGCGCACTAACAAAATAACAAGCTCAGACCCAGGATAAACATACCGTTCCTAGCAGCAGTGGCCGTGGGCTACCAAAGGAGGAGGAGGAGGATAGTCAGGGCCAGAATATTCACACCCAGAACCAGCCTTTTCGGGATGCCTGATGACCAGGTGTATGGGAGGTACAGGTTTCCACCACACATAATACTGGACCTGGTGAGTGAGTGGGAGAATGACCTCACATCACCCACCCTGTGCTCCCAAGCACTCAGTCCCCTGGAGAAGGTCCTCAATGTACTGCACTTCTTAGCCACTGGATCATTTCAGCGGACAAGTGCCATAGTGGGTGGGGTATCACAGGCCACCCAGTCACGCTGCCTACACCAGGTCTTGAACATCATCACTGCACGCCCATCAGTCCGCAGGCACATATACCTGCCCAGAACACCTGCAGAAAGGCATGCTGCCGACCTGGATTTTTACGGTGTGGCACGATTCCCCAAAGTGCTAGGTGCCATCGACTGCACCCATGTGGCTCTACGTCCCCCCAGGGCATCAGAGCACATCTATAGAAACTGCAAGCACTGGCATTCCATCAACGTGCAGGTAGTATGTAATGCCAAGGGAATCATCACCTCAGTATATGCCAACTATCCCGGGTCCACCCACGACAGCTTCATTTACCGAATGTCCACCCTAAGCCGGGACCTAGAAGCTGGGCGGCATGGCGATACATGGCTGCTTGGTGAGTATGAATGCCACTGCACATGCATGCATGTCAGATACTGAGCAAGGTCACAACCCCACCAATGATACCAATCACCACCTCCACAGGAGACAGTGCCTACCCTCTCAGCCCCCACATGATGACGCCAATTCGGAACCCCACCACGCCACCCGAGGTAAGATATAACACAGCCCACATTACAACCCGGGGCATAGTGGAGCGCACATTCGGAGTGCTAAAGTCACGCTTTCGCTCCCTTGACCGTTCTGGCGGGCAGCTGTTATACGCTCCCCCAGTAGTGTGCAGGATCATAGTGGCAGCATGTGTCCTGCACAACGTTGCAACACGCCGGGGCCTGGCCGTGGACATGGTGGGGGCCCCACATCCCCAACCACATGCACAGCCGCTGCGCATGGAAGGGGAAAGGGCACGGGGGAAGCAGCCCGTACACAGCTAGTGGCTAATTACTTCACATAGAAATCACACCCCTGTGGAGTGCACACTGCCCTGGCACATTCCATCCGACAATCAATGATGACTCAACCTGACACTGATCCTGAATGTCTGGAGAATCAACCGTGAAAACCATATCAGCCTGAGATTGTTCACCTGGAAGTGTTACAATGTGTGCATCCCTACCCACACAGACACCACCAAGGCAGATTCGTGAAGAAACACATTCAAGCAGATAAAATGAATACCCACTTGCAAAATGCAACAAGAGGACAGTGCCATGTCAGCCAACCCATCCCCAGCACCGCCACACGACACACCGTGCCATGTCATGCTATTTGCAGGTAGACAAAGTAATCCCCACAACATGACACAAGTGTCACAATGTACAGTGTCCCTAATTGAAACTTGCAACACCTGAAATGCTCACAGTAATGCAGGACCAACAACAAACTTGAGCAGGTACTACCATTAACATGACATCACAAATGTAAAAAATTAGTAGTCTCACCACCTGGAAATGCCTGCACTCCCACCACTTTCAACTGTACAGTGTTGGCGCCATGTAGAGTTGTAGGTGCACTGCTGCCAACATGGACCCCATCTCCAAACTAGAGGGCCTTGTGTAGACATGAGGAAGGGACCTGCAAATTGGGAGGTAGACACAGATGATGAGTTACACATCAATGCAACATGCAGTGTACAACACAAAAGCAATATGCACTAGGAATGTATACACAGTATTGACTAGACTACCCACACATGTAGTGGGAGTCCAATGTGACCATGTACGTCAATGTCACTTGGGCACACCCTTTGCAAGCCCATGGAAACGGGAAGCAGGAGGGGTGTGTGTGACTCAAACCCAAGCATCTGAACCAAATACATGACAAGCCTGCATGTGCCCAGCCACAATGCAGCGTATGCCCACAGGAACCACGGAAGGCAACAAATTGTCCCAAAAAAATTGGGAAAAATAAAAATAAAAATAAAAATAAAAATAAAAAAAAAATCAAAAATGGCCATTGATGGGCCCGGGGGGGTTGGGGAGGCCACCCAGGAGGTCCGAGGACAGGGTGCACACCAAAACCCACCTGTGTGGATCCTGGGAAAAAAAAAACACCTCCATGGGCTCATGGCCCACACGGCTACCCTATTGTGGGAGTATCACTGCTGTCGCTATTATCACCCTGTGCAGCTGCATCCGGAGGTGATTGCACTATGGGAGGCAGCCCACGCAAGGCCCTAGTCTGCTCCTCCATGGCTGCAAGCATGCGGGTGTGGTAGGTCTCGTTCTGGAGGATGAGTGTGCGGAGGTCCCCATGCAACAACTCACGGGATGCCCGGACCTCTGCCCTCGTTGCCTGCATCTCAGCTGAGAACGTACGGGTGAGACGCTCCAGCTGCTGTTCTGTCCTTTGGTGTGTTGAAGCCTCAAGCTCAACAAGAGTCGTCCTGAGGTGAAGGAGCTCCTGCCTAAGGGCTTCCCTGTGGCCCTGGGACTCTATGGAGATGGCCTCCTGCAGAGTCGCCAGTGCCGCCCGCCTGTCCCTGTTGGATGCCAACATGTCCTCCCTGTGTGACTGGCAGATGGAGTCGGTTGCCTGCTGTAGTCGCTCCATCAGCCTTTCAGGGGGGACAATGGAAGTGGCCACCCTATCCATGGCCTGAGCCATCATCTCGGATGATGCTGCCTGTTGGGTTGCCATACCGTAAATGGATTGCTCCCATGCGGTATTGCCAGGTGGCATACGGCCACCACGTCGGCGGGCACCACACCTGTCTGGGGCAAGGCGAATTGCGCCTTGCTGTGCCGGCACTGCCTGAGGCTGCAGGACTGCATTCCCCCTCTGATCTGCTGGCCCAGGAACAGGATCAGATGTCGCGGAGTGTGACCCTGCATCCGTAACCACCAAAGGCGTAGCTGCCAACACTGACATCCCCATTGAGGGTTCTGACCCGGGTGCAGGTGGGTGGGACAGAACAGAATCCCTCCCTGGAACACTCACCTGCGACGGCACGTAGGTCTCATCATCCGAATCAACACCTGAGTACAGCTCGGGGGAGGTGCAGCCAGAGACACCCCTTGAGAGCACGACCTGCAGCACTTGTGGGTTCTCACCCACCACCACACCACGTCCCTCACTGGTGGTTGGTCAGCCCTCGGACCCCTCCTGGGTCTGCACCATCTCCACAACCCCAGCAGTATCAGGTGCGTCTTCCCCTGCAAAGACATGACAACAAAGAAATGGAAACAGGCATTAGCACCATGGCACACAATGAGGGCTGAGAAGCAAGAGAACCAGTACTTGATTGACACATGTCACACATGACTAAAACCCTCCCATGCATGCACCCTCACTGCATATGAAGGGCAGGCAAATGGCACACACTGATAACACCAAGATGGAAGATGAGCACATTTTCTGCATGCTGCCTGGCAGTGGCATCACACATTGGCCTGTGATTGCCAGGTGAAACACACATGCCATCACACAGATGGCATGTACCATTGCTATTGAGTGAAGATGGAGAGGAGGGCAGCACCTATTCATTCAGTCCAGTTCCCGCATGCAATAGCTTTTCTAATTCAAACAGGTCAGATTTTTCACCTGGAGCTGCCAGTCCAAAATGGTCCAATTGCACAGGGACATGTGTGAACAAATGATATCCAGGTAACAAAGTCACTCCACTTTACCATAGCCATGTCAGACATGTGAATAGAGGACTGAGAAATGCCTAGTAAAAGTGGTGGAATGCAAACAATCTGCCTGAATGAACAGAGAAAAATAAGCAACAATGTTGTGGCAAGGTGACACTTCAAGGGCAACTGGCGTGCTGTTGGGCTAGATGTCTACTGTTGGCAGAAGGGATACTGCTATGGCCAAATGCAGCTGCACAGGATGTATTGCATGAAGCACATGGCTGACCCATACGACTCAGGCGCACACACTCTCACCTGGCACACAAACAGAAGCCCTCACACACACACCATGCACATGGATGACACACACATGCATGTGCACTCACCGGACAATGCCTTGTAATCAGGCAGATCTCCCACGCCTTGGATCTGTTCCTCCGTGACGTAGGTCCCAGCGACTGACTCATGTGGAGTGAGTTCCATGTCCACTACTGGAGACCCACCTCCAGTCACTAGAGTTGCGGCATGACTTGAGGCCAGCTTATTCTTTGCCCTGCGCTTTAGGTCATTCCAGCGCTTATAGCAATCATTGGCTGTGCGCCTCACGATTCCAAGGGCACTTACGATGTCCGCAACGATCTGCCAGTGTGCCTGGCATTGTGCAGGTGTGGTCTTGGATCCTGCAACAATGACCATCTCGTTATCATGTCCGGACACATACTCGACAAGTGCATTCAGTTCGTCATCCGTGAAGCTGGGCTTCCTCGAAGGGCCGGACTGTGTAGCCGTGTCTGGGGCATCAGCCTGTGCCGGACGAGCACTCTTCCTCTTCCGCTTCGAAGGTGGTGGTGATCCTGAGTGTCCTGCGCCGCTCTGGACACTAGGGGCAGGAGCCCTGGTGGACTCTGTATCAGGAGTGTGGGATTGCACACTCAGCATGGGAGTTGGTGCAGGCATTGGCTCAAGTGTAATGGTGTCAGGGGGAATGTCAGCAGGATGGACTAGGACCGACACTGTCCTGGCTGGGTGTGTGAGAGCTGGGGTGGATGGAGCCGCAGCAGCCCCTGCAGCCTCTCCGCCCTGCCTACTTGGGGCAGCAGATGACCTTGCTGCCCCAGATCCACGTGGCATGATGACATCAACGTGCACCAGCGCATGTGTCATAGGCCTGCTGACCTGGAAGTCAGCCATGGAGTCAGCCAGGTCTGGTGCCACAATGGGCTGGTCCAACAAGGGCTGAGCATGGATGGTGTCAGCCACATCAGCCTCAACGGGAGGGGGGGGATTATGGGTGCCCTTGACTGGTCCTCCACACATGGGGGGACAGGCTCACCCTGCAAGTAATGACCACGTCCCCTACCGGATCCACCACGGCCACCACTTGTGGCTCTTCCACCTTTGCCACCATTACGGAATCCTCGCCTCCCAGCCATGGCACTGATGTAAATGTGCGTATGAGAGTGGTTGTAAACTATTGTCCTGGGCAATTGGGGGTCAAAGGGGTTGGGTACCAGATGGTAATTGTACCCTAGTGCTCTAGCAAGGCTGAATGTAACCCCTGGGGAAAGATGACGGGTCACGCTACGCACAGGAGGCCCAAAAAAGGGAGATGACGTGCACGCAACCCCTCCTAGACCATGTGTGCAGAAAGAAAAACCTGCACTACGCTGTGGCACCCAGTAACACAAGAATGAACGTATGCGTGTCACACGCAGCCTAGAATGACCTCTGAAGGGGTAGGCTACACACGGGGCAAGCACAGATGTTAAATACGTGCGTGACTCACCGTCTGCCAGGTAAAAGAGCATGAAAAAGGAGCGCGTTTGGTTGGCAACACCCCTGCCAAAAGAAGATTTGTACGCTGTCTGAGGAGACAGGACAGCAGTAGAAGGGAACACTGTTTGAGGGAACAGGCCCAGGTAAACCAGTAAAAGAGAAAAAGGAGAAAAAGCTGTCAGAGGTAACAGGGAGTACGAACTTGAAACGCCGTGAAGTAAATCGCGTGTGAAACGACAAGAAGTACAGAATTCACCCACTCGCTCTCCATGAAAAGCACGTACAAGGAAATGGTGTTCTACACGTACCTTTTATACAGGCCCACACGTCCAGCGTCACTTACGCGGCGTGTACGCGCTAGGGCCATTTCCACCAATTACACGCTTTGTCACTTCTGCGTGTAGGGCCATTTCCACCAATTACACGCTTTGTCACTTCTGCGTGTAGGGCCATTTCCACCAATTACACGCTTTGTCACTGCCGCGTGTACGCGCTAGGCCCATTCCCACCAATTACACGCTTTGACACTCGGACGTGTCTTTCATTTTTTTCACACGCAACATTTTCCAACGTGTGCCCAATTCAACGTGCACATGACTTCATAGACGCGCATACGCTGGTGACGCGTTTACGCGCTAAGGGCCTTTCCTCGAATTACACGCAGACGTGTTGGATTTTCACATGCCAAATCACTCCGTATCAAGCTGGCCATGCGTTCACACACGGAAGACCACGCTCCTGCCCAGAAGGCCATATTACTGCCCCCCAGAGCCCTGAGCACGCTCCCACCTGCCATCTGCTGCTGCCTGACTGCCTGCTGTCCACGTGCCCTGCCATTTGCTGCCTGCACATCAGCCAGGGGTGCTGTTGCTGTGACCACCCCTGCTGGAACCAAAGACTCCCGACTGATTTTCCATCGCCCCACAGCCCAGCCCCAGGACCCAGTTGCCCACCCACTCCTGCCTCTGGGGTTGCCATGTCGGGCACTGCAACATCTGGCACCAGTGGCAACCCCAGGCCAGAGGGGCAGAGGGGAACCAGCTTCACTGCCACCGAAGTTGGTGTCCTGGTGGAGCATGTCCTGGGGCAGTATGATGCCCTCTTCGGAAGGTTGCGCGCCGACAAGGAAGGACTGTCTCGGATCTGGATGGACATCGTGACTGCCATCAACGCGGAGGAGGTGGCTGTCCGCGACTACGAATGTGTCAGGAAGCGCTGGGAGGACTTCAGGTCCAGGACACTCAACAAGGCCCGGCGCCTCCTGAAGGCAGCAGATGCTAAGGGGCGCCGGGGCCACTTGTCGGAAGATCAGATGAGGGTCCTGGAACGCATATCCCCAGCGCTCCACATCCAGGTCCTTGAGAAGCAGACCCGTCTGGAGTCGAGCGGTAAGTGTACATGCATACTGATTGTAAGCTGTGCGTGTGGTGGTGTGCCAGGAGTGTGCAGGTTGAACATGTATTTTTATGTGGCCAAGTAGGGGGGTGTACAGGGCCGTGAGGGTGACACATGCGAGGGGTCTCATGTGTGACACATGGATGGTGCTTCTGTGTGTGGGCTTGCATGACACAGGATGTGGAGGAATGATTGTCAGGTGTGACATGGAAGTCGATCATAACACTGCGACAGTTGGCGGAGGTGTACACATGCATGCAAGTTTGGTGTTGTGTGTGCATGTGTAGTGTACTCCCTATGTTGCATGTGATGTGTGGATGACCTTTGGCTGCTCATGCTGTTGTATGTGAATGGATGGTGCTGGCTGTTGCATTATGGCTGTGGTATGGCTCATGTGTGCAAGTTGAAATGACATGTGTGTTGGGGATTGTGATGCCATGCCTGAGGTGTACCAATGCCACTCATGTATAACTGTCATGTGTGTATGAGTCCATTTTACAGTGCCCTGATGCCTGTGTTTTCTTTACCCCTGTCTGCAGCGTCAACTGATGAAGAGGGTGGAGAAGGTGCTGTGGAGCACAGCGGCAGGGGTTGCACCACCAGCCGGAGACGGAAGGCCCGGATCCCCTCCCAGGTTGTGATCTCGTCGGGGAGTGAGGAGTCCGGTGCCGCATCCCAGGCCGCAGCTGCCGAGGGGAGGTCCAAGAGGCGGAGGTTGGAGTTGGACTCCTCGGCAGCAGAAGAGGCAGCTGGGACCCCACAGGGCCCAACGGGGGAAGATGGCACGGAGTCATCCAGGTTGGTGGGGGGTTTGGGGGGAGGCCGTGCAAGCGACAGTGGCGGGGTCTGGAGGTGGGGATTCCACTGGTGCTAGTGGTGCAGTGCAGGATCAGGGACAGGAGGCAGCACAGGCCGCCGCGGAGGTGCCTGTGTGCAATCCTGTCCCTGCTCCTGTCACTGCATCATCTTGCACCAGCGGGGATGCCTACCTCCAGACCCGTTCTCAGGGAGAGGATTGGCTTACGACACCTGGCCTTCCACTCCCTGCGGATGTGGCTATCCTGCACCAGGTTGTGCCTGTCCAGGGTGGGGTGGCGTTGCGTCAACGGGCCATGCGAGCTGACCTGCAGTCTTTTCATGATGAGTCTGCACGTCTTCTCGCATGGCTCGTTGACCGCGTTGACCCACTGGGACAGCTCTCCAGGGCTGGATTCCTCCGTTTCCTGGACCTTGTTCCGACCCCCTTCTCCACAGAACCCCCTATGCCCCAGTCGTCCTCCATGCCATCTTCCCACCCATGTGTCACCTGGGTGCCCTGTGGAGCTGCCTCCGACCGTGCGGCCAGGCTGGTGGACAACAGATCCCTGCCACAGTCGGGAGTCGGATGTCCAGCAGGGGTGGCCACGTCAACGACTGCACCCCAGCTGGAGAAGGATGTGCAGGCACCATCAGACAGGGCACATGGACAGCAGCAGCTGCAGCAGCAGGAGGCTGTAGGTGGGAGCCACGATAGCTCGGGGCCTTCAACATCGGAGGGGCAGGCATCGTCCGGAGGGCAGGAGGACCCTGGACGGGAAGTGTCTTCCGTGTGGCAGCGGTTGGGCCACGCCATAGATGCGGAGCGGCGGCAGGCAGAAGAGCCGCGGCTCACGATGGTCAGGGCGGAGAACTCCATGCGGAGGGCCCTGAGGAGGGCCGAGTGCCTCGAGGCAATCCGCAGGGAGTTGGAGGTGAACATGTCGGCGTCCCTGCAGACCCTCGGGGCCATGGAACAGGACCGCCTCAGGGACATAGATGAGGAGTTCGATGATGCCCTGGCCCGGAAGACCACTAAGTGAGCCGCTGGACTGGCCCGCCGCCATTGTATATAGTTATTTAGTGATAGGTTTCCTTTGCAGTTTATTTTTCTTTGGAGTCGACGGACACTGCTCCACCTTTTGTATATAGTTCCATTTTAGATAGGTTTTTTGGTAGGTTTCATTTCTTCTCTTGGGATGATGGACCCTGAATACTTTGTACATAGTTGGACTTTGGATTTGGATATTTTTTTAACTATGAATATTTTTTGCCATGGAGCAATGGTTTTCTATTTCTTTTTTACATTCATTTACTTTTCATGGACTTGAACTTTGGAAGATATTTTTTCATATTGTCATTTATTGATTTCATTTTGAAAAGAGACAGACTGCTTGATTTTTTAATTATTTCACTTGTGTATTTTGGTTGATTTTGATAGCCATTGCTGTTGTTTTTAATACATTATTTTGATTTGTTCATTCTTCATTGTGTGGTTTCATCTCATTGTTTTCATGCATGTCATGATATGGGTTTTCAGGTTCCCTTGCAACCATTGTGTGTGTGAGACACATGTGTTGATTTACATTGTTTCCATTGGAGTAGTATCATGGGCACATTGTGGTTGTGTCTTTGGGCTGTGGTGGCTGGCCATGAGGCACATGCTTGAGGATTGTCAGGGCCTGTGGGCAGGGGGACATGAGTGGGAGCCTGGTGGAGGCTGCCCCTGGTGGCTGGGGGTGGTGGGAGACATGAGTGGGGGCCTGGTGGAGGGTGCCCCTGCACTGCTGGGGGGTGGGGGTGGTGGGAGACATGAGTGGGGGCCTGGTGGAGGCTGCCCCTGCACCGCTGGGGGGTGGGGGTGGTGGGAGACATGAGTGGGGGCCTGGTGGAGGCTGCCCCTGGTAGCTGGGGGGTGGGGGTGGTGGGAGACATGAGTGGGGGCCTGGTGGAGGGTGCCCCTGGTGGCTGGGGGTGGTGGGAGACATGGGTGGGGGCCTGGTGGAGGCTGCCCCTGCACTGCTGGGGGGTGTGGGTGGTGGGAGACATGAGTGGGGGCCTGGTGGAGCCTGCCCCTGGTGGCTGGGGGGTGGGGGTGGTGGGAGACATGAGTGGGGGCCTGGTGGAGGGTGCCCCTGCACTGCTCGGGGGTGGGGGTGGTGGGAGACATGGGTGGGGGCCTGGTGGAGGGTGCCCCTGGTGGCTGGGGGTGTGGGTGGTGGGAGGCATGGGTGGGGGCCTGGTGGAGGGTGCCCCTGCACTGCTGGGGGGTGGGGGTGGTGGGAGACATGAGTGGGAGCCTGGTGGAGGGTGCCCCTGCACTGCTGGGGGGTGGGGTGGTGGGAGACATGGGTGGGGGCCTGGTGGAGGGTGCCCCTTGTGGCTGGGGAGTGGGGGTGGTGGGAGACATGGGTGGGGGCCTGGTGGAGGGTGCCCCTGCACTGCTGGGGTCTGGGGGTGGTGGGAGACATGATTGGGGGCCTGGTGGAGGGTGCCCCTGGTGGCTGGGGGGTGGGGGTGGTGGGAGACATGGGTGGGGGCATGGTGGAGGGTGCCCCTGGTGGCTGGGGGGTGGGGGTGGTGGGAGACATGGGTGGGGGCCTGGTGGAGGGTGCCCCTGCACTGCTGGGGGGTGGGGGTGGTGGGAGACATGAGTGGGGGCCTGGTGGAGGGTGTCCCTGGAGGTTGGGGGTGGGGGTGGTGGTTGACATGGGTGGGGGCCTGGTGGAGGCTGCCCCTGCACTGCTGGGGGGTGGGGTGGTGGGAGACATGAGTGGGGGCCTGGTGGAGGGTGCCTCTGGTGGCTGGGGGGTGGGGGTGGTGGGAGACATGGGTGGGGGCCTGGTGGAGGGTGCCCCTGCACTGCTGGGGGGTGGGGTTGGTGGGAGACATGAGTGGGGGCCTGGTGGAGGATGCCCCTGCACTGCTGGGGGGTGGGGGTGGTGGGAGACATGGGTGGGGGCCTGGTGGAGGGTGCCCCTGGTGGCTGGGGGGTGGGGGTGGTGGTAGACATGAGTGGGGGCCTGGTGGAGGCTGCCCCTGCACTGCTGGGGGGTGGGGGTGGTGGGAGACATGGGTGGGGGCCTGGTGGAGGGTGTCCCTGGTGGCTGGGGGGTGGGGGTGGTGGGGGACATGGGTGGGGGCCTGGTGGAGGGTGCCCCTGCACTGCTGGGGGGTGGGGGTGGTGGGAGACATGAGTGGGGGCCTGGTGGAGGGTGCCCCTGGTGACTGGGGGGTGGGGGTGGTGGGAGACATGGGTGGGGGCCTGGTGGAGGGTGCCCCTGGTGGCTGGGGGGTGGGGGTGGTGGGAGACATGGGTGGGGGCCTGGTGGAGGGTGCCCCTGCACTGCTGGGGGGTGGGGGTGGTGGGAGACATGAGTGGGGGCCTGGTGGAGGGTGCCCCTGGTGGCTGGGGGTGGGGGTGGTGGGAGACATGGGTGGGGGCCTGGTGGAGGGTGCCCCTGGTGACTGGGGGGTGGGGATGGTGGGAGACATGAGTGGAGGCCTGGTGGAGGGTGCCCCTGGTGGCTGGGGGATGGGGGTGGTGGGAGACATGGGTGGGGGCCTGGTGGAGGGTGCCCCTGGTGGCTGGGGGGTGGGGGTGGTGGGAGACATGGGTGGGGGCCTGGTGGAGGGTGCCCCTGCACTGCTGGGGGGTGGGGGTGGTGGGAGACATGAGTGGGGGCCTGGTGGAGGGTGCCCCTGGTGGCTGGGGGTGGGGGTGGTGGGAGACATGGGTGGGGGCCTGGTGGAGGCTGCCCCTGCACTGCTGGGGGGTGGGGGTGGTGGGAGACATGAGTGGGGGCCTGGTGGAGGGTGCCCCTGGTGGCTGGTGGGTGGGGGTGGTGGGAGACATGGGTGGGGGCCTGGTGGAGGTGCCCCATGCACTTCTGGGGGCTGGTGGTGGTGGGAGACATGAGTGGGGGCCTGGTGGAGGGTGCCCCTGCACTGCTGGGGGGTGGGGGTGGTGGGAGACATGGGTGGGGGCCTGGTGGAGGGTGCCCCTAGTGGCTGGGGGGTGGGGGTGGTGGTAGACATGAGTGGGGGCCTGGTGGAGGCTGCCCCTGCACTGCTGGGGGGCGGGGGTGGTGGTAGACATGAGTGGGGGCCTGGTGGAGGCTGCCCCTGCACTGCTGGGGGGTGGGGGTGGTGGGAGACATGAGTGGGGGCCTGGTGGAGGCTGCCCCTGCACTGCTGGGAGGTGGGGGTGGTGGTAGACATGAGTGGGAGCCTAGTGGAGGCTGCCCCTACACTGCTGGGGTTGGGGGTGCAGGGGGACATGAGCAGGTGTGCAGGGTAGTCCCCTGTTTTGTGGGCTGCCTGCAGGGGCCGTGGAGGGTGTACAGGGAACACCTGTGAGGACCCACCCAGCCTAATCGCGTGTGTAACTTCCCACGCACCCCTGTAATACACGTACCAAGCCAAATCGCGTGTGATAATTCCCGCGCACCCCTGTGATACACGTACCTGGCCAAATCGCATGTGAGAATTCCCGCGCACCCCTGTAATGCACGTACCCAGCCGAATCGCGTGTACAAATTCCCGTGTACCCCTGTAATACACGTACCCAGCCAAATAGCGTGTGATAATTCCCGCATACCCCTGTGATACACGTGCCCTGGCTAATCACGTGTAAAACTTCACGCGTACCCCTGTAATACACGTACCCTGGCCAATCGCATGTTAAACTTCCCGCGTACCCCTGTAATACACGTACCCTGGCTAATCGCGTGTATTACTTCATGCGTACCCCTGATATGCACGTTACCCGCTTTGCGTTCCTTGTTTGGCAGCCCTGTAAACTGGTCCAGGGTTAGCGCAGCCCTTTGCAATGATTTTGCGATTTTGATGGCTTTTCCTTGCGCGAGGGCGTTCTTGGGGGCGTTACTGGCGCTGCTGCAGGGTCGCTGCGATACTGTGCGCCACGGCTGGTTTGGGAGCCTAAAATCCATGAATACGCTGTGCGCGGAAATCGGTTTTAGCGCACGTGCCTGGCGCAGACAATCGCACGCGGACACTCTGCGCCAGCCGCTTGCGACTCTTTTCTGCGAAATTCTATGAATTACCCTGATAGTGTTTTTGGAATAAGACGACAATTGGACTACTGTGCTGGAATGGTGAAATTCACTATAAACTCACAGGAAGATCCACAAGAATTTCTAATGTACTTACTATTAGTACTGGAAAACAAAAACATACCTATAAATGAAATCTTCCAGATTTCATACATGTAGAACCATACAAGCACTATGTGCAACAATGTGACACAAGAAGAAATTCCCAATGAACGCTTCATATATATATCAATACCAAATTGTGAATCCATTCCATTTCAGCAACTTGTACAAAATGCAAACCATGGTAGATTATACTCTACCTGCAATTCAGATAATCGCTCCACGTTAGTAATACAAACACATAGTAAATACGTAATACTAATGCTTCTACGTTACAATGCAGATGGTACCAAAAACAACTGCAAGCTGACTGGATTCACACATAGTCAAATATCATTTGGTAAGAAATCCTTCACAACAATAGGTATAATCTACCACGCAGGAGCCACAACCAATTCAGGGCACTACACGGCATATATAAAAAAGAAATGTGGATGGTTTGAATGTAATGATAGTACCATTACTCTAAAGCAGAGATTACCAGCAAATCTTACAAACGCTTATTTGATGTTCTTAAAACCAAAATTTGATAAATAAACTGTATTTAAACCTTTAAGTAAATTTGTGTTAAAAAAATATAAACTGTTAGAATACTCCAAAAGCTATCTAACTGCTTAAAGATTCTACAACAACTAATCAGATAAATGAATACCACTAAATTAGACCAAAAAATACACAGTTAGAATACGCCAATTGGTATCTAACTGTCCCAAAATTATAAATTTGTGTTAAAATAATATAAACTGTTAGAATACTCCAAAAGCTATCTAACAGCTCAAAGATTCTACAACAACTAATCAGATAAATGAATACCACTAAATTAGGCCACAAAATACACAGTTAGAATACGCCAATTGGTATCTAACTGTCCCAGAATTTAACAATATCCAAATAGATAAATCAAAACCACTAAAATATATTAAAAAAATAGACAGTTAGAATATGCCAATTGGTATCTAACTGCTCCAAAATTTTATAATATCAAAACAAATAAAGAATCTGTTACTGCTCCAAAAAAAATACAACAAAGCAAAGTATAAAGCATTAGCCAGAAACAACAAGTGAACACTGAAAACAAACAAACAAATAAACTGTAGCATAACAGAAAAAGGTTTTTTTTAATCCAACATGGATTTTTTTTTCTCCCACAGACCCAATGATTTTAGCAACAAATACAGAAACTGAGCAAATTGCACAGTACTCTGATTTGTACTCTACTAAATATGAGGGTCGAAAAAAAAATAAAAGTATATTGCTTATACAATGTAATAAGTCATTACAAAATACTAATACTAACATGCTATTTTCTTTTATCACAGAAATGAAGACTCCCATTACTAGACCAAACAGTAAGTATACAATAATAAGGACAACCATAGCAGCATATCACATCCATAGTATCTAATAACTTTGTTCCTTATACATTTGTTTTTCACCCAAAGTTATAAGCAAATATGAATGTGATATGCTGCGGTGGTTGATGCCAGGGCATACAGTCTTGGGTGCATGGCCAAAGGGTGTTCTTAGAACACATTCAACTTGACAGAGAACAATACGGCAGCGTCCTCAGGACACCCCCTACGAACATTCCAAAGGGCCATGCACCCAAGACTGTATGCCCTGGCAACAACCACCGCAGCATATCACATCCATAGAGTCAAACATTTCAAGTATGATCTATGGGAAACATTTAATGTCCGCGAACAATGTGAGTGTTCTTAGAACACTTTGAACTTGCCAGCGAACAATACGGACACCGTTTTCAGGACACCCCCTACGAACATTTCAGAACAACGCGATAGTTCTTAGAACACTTTCAACTTAACAACGAACAATACGGACAGCGTCCTAAGGACACCCCCTACGAACATTCCAGGACACCGGGTGTGTTCTCAAAAACGTCTTCAGAACACCCCCATTTTGTTTATTTGTGAACATTTCAGGACACCGCGGGTGTTCTTAGAACACATTCAACTTGACAGAGAACAATACGGACAGCGTCCTCAGGACACCCCCTACGGACACTCCCCGGACACCGCGAGTGTTCTTAGAAGTGTCTTCAGAACACCACCCTCTTGTTTATTTGCGAACATTTCAGGACACCACGAGTGTTCTTAGGACACATTCAACTTGACAGAGAACAATACGGACAGCGTCCTCAGGACACCCCCTACGAACATTCCAGGACACCAGGAGTGTTCTTAGAAGCTTCTTCAGAACACCACCATCTTGTTTATTTGCGAACATTTCAGGACACCGCGAGTGTTCTTAGGACACATTCAACTTGACAGAGAACAATACGGACAGCGTCCTCAGGACACCCCCTACGAACACTCCCCAGACACCGCGAGTGTTCTTAGAAGTGTCTTCAGAACACCACCATCTTGTTTCTTTGCGAACATTTCAGGACACCGTGAGTGTTCTTAGGACACATTCAACTTGACAGAGAACAATACGGACAGCGTCCTCAGGACACCCCTACGAACACTCCCCGGACACCGCGAGTGTTCTTAGAAGTGTCTTCAGAACACCCCCATTTTGTTTATTTGCGAACATTTCAGGACACCGCGAGTGTTCTTAGGACACATTCAACTTGACAGAGAACAATACGGACAGCGTCCTCAGGACACCCCCTACGAACATTCCAGGACACCGCAAGTGTTCTTAGAAGCTTCTTCAGAACACCACCATCTTGTTTATTTGCGAACATTTCAGGACACCGCGAGTGTTCTTAGGACACATTCAACTTGACAGAGAACAATACGGACAGCGTCCTCAGGACACCCCCTACGAACACTCCCCGGACACCGCAAGTGTTCTTAGAAGCGTCTTCAGAACACCACCATCTTGTTTATTTGCGAACATTTCAGGACACCGCGAGTGTTCTTAGGACACATTCAACTTGACAGAGAACAATACGGACAGCGTCCTCAGGACACCCCCTACGAACACACCCCGGACACCGCGAGTGTTCTTAGAAGTGTCTTCAGAACACCCCCATTTTGTTTATTTGCGAACATTTCAGGACACCGCGGGTGTTCTAAGAACACATTCAACTTGACAGAGAACAATACGGCAGCGTCCTCAGGACACCCCCTACGAACATTCCAGGACACCGGGAGTGTTCTTAGAAGCGTCTTCAGAAAACCACCATCTTGTTTATTTGCGAACATTTCAGGACACCGCAAGTGTTCTTAGGACACATTCAACTTGACAGAGAACAATACGGACAGCGTCCTCAGGACACCCCCTACGAATACTCCCCGGACACCGCTAGTGTTCTTAGAAGCGTCTTCAGAACACCACCATTTTGTTTATTTGCGAACATTTCAGGACACCGCAAGTGTTCTTAGGACACATTCAACCTGACAGAGAACAATACGGACAGCGTCCTCAGGACACCCCCTACGAACACTCCCCGGACACCGCGAGTTTTCTTAGAAGCGTCTTCAGAACACCCCCATTTTGTTTATTTGCGAACATTTCAGGACACCGCGGGTGTTCTTAGAACACATTCAACTTGACAGAGAACAATACGGCAGCGTCTTCAGGACACCTCCTACGAACATTACAGGACACCGGGAGTGTTCTTAGAAGCGTCTTCAGAACACCACCATCTTGTTTATTTGCAAACATTTCAGGACACCGCAAGTGTTCTTAGGACACATTCAACTTGACAGAGAACAATACAGACAGCGTCCTCAGGACACCCCCTACGAACATTTCAGGACACCTGGAGTGTTCTCAAAAACGTCTTCAGAACACCCCCATTTTGTTTAGTTGCGAACATTTCAGGACACCGCGGGTGTTCTTAGAACACATTCAACTTGACAGAGAACAATACGGACAGCGTCCTCAGGACACCCCCTACGAACACTCCCCGGACATCGCAAGTGTTCTTAGAACAGTTTCACTTTGCATGCGAACAAAACGGATACATATTGAGTCCTTAGAACACCCCCCAGTCAGTTTATTTAGAACATTTCAGAACATCCGTGATGTCCGCAAACAAATCGAACACAAAAAGAATGTCTTACACATAAAAAACACAACTTTCATCCCATCTCATACACTCCCACCCTCCCCAAACACTCCTACACACCAACACACTCTACAAAATACACATTTTGAACAAAGTTTCACCACGCAGTCCGCGGACGTCTGCGAATCCAAGATGGTGGGCGCTACCGAAAAATCTGACGCGCTTCATGCTCCACGGCGTCCAATCAGCGAACACGTTGCATGTCCGCGAGAACATCACGCAAGACGATTGGCCAATCAGGACACTGTCCGCGGAGCGAACAGGGAAGTGTGTCCGCGAACCGAACACAGATATCACTAATTTTTTTTTACCTACTTTTTGGTCATTTAAAAAAAAAACTACTGGACGGATTTTCACCATATTTGCAAAAGCACGCTTTCGGGACCAAGCCGCTGCTCC
Organism: Ambystoma mexicanum; assembly: GCF_040938575.1. Lineage (NCBI taxonomy): Eukaryota > Metazoa > Chordata > Amphibia > Caudata > Ambystomatidae > Ambystoma > Ambystoma mexicanum. The sequence goes on along the minus strand of NC_090933.1, from coordinate 653,083,596 downwards.
TGGACCAAATTTGGTGGAAATCCGTCCAGCGGTTTGGGCTGTAGGCGCGAGCAAATCATTTTTCCCATTCAGTCTATGGGAAAAAAAAAGTTTTGGGACCCCCCCTATAACTTTGCTCCCCCTGGACGAATCCTCACCAAACTTTGCAAAAAAAAATTCAGAGTGACCCAAATACTGTTTTTGCAAAGTTTGGTGACGATCCGTCCAGGGAGAGCGAAGTTATAAGCCACCCAAAAAGTGCTCTTCCTATGGAAACAGCAACTTAACCATAACTACATGGCCACTACCGTGGCCATGTAATATACATTTATGTATATATGCAGTACTCCTTGTAACTTCCTTTGTAAAACGCATACACTGCAACATGAAAAAAGTTCAAGTTCCACTTTTCTGCCTAAAAAAGAAAATAGTTACTGAATCAATAACAGTCCCAAATACCTATCACGTACTCAAGCTTACATAAAATTAGATAAATTTATATAAAATGTGAACCCTTAATACATATCAAAAAAGTATAATTTCCAATCTTCTATCTAAAATAAACCTCACTTCTAAGAATCCCAAATATCTACTGTGTCACTGGCCATGGTCTTTGGCTTTGGCTGTTGGCAATAGCCCATGATTTTTCACCCCCAATGTCACTATATCTGTACAAATAACTTTTTTCTTTTAAAACACAAACACCCAAAAATCTATAGCTGCGGGTACTGACCTACACATACTCTCTGGCTATCTTAAGTCCTGTAAATGTGGTTATCAGGAAAACAATCATGTGAAAAATTCCCTTCCTGTACCCCGAAGACCACGCCAAGTGTCCCCCCACTTACTGCCAGCTGCCCACACTAAATTCATGGTTTCCTATCCTCCCCTACCCTCTCCCATTCCTCCTTTGATACATGCTGTTTCCATGATGCAATTTTGAAATTTTAGCTATTTGTGGCTTTAGACAAGGCTACCGAAAGCTTTGTGATGCAAACTCAGTCCCCAGACCTCCTCCAACTCCAAAATTTCAGTTGGTGTCCTAGCCACCCCTCCCCTCTTCCCCAATGACATTTGGACATATTCTGACCTGCAAAAAGTTTTTTCCCTGCTTTTCATTTTCAGATATCTTCGGCTATAGCCACTGCTATCTCTCCAATTGAGAAAAATACAATATGGCAGCCGTTTCATTTCTAAAAAAACCCGGTTTTGGCAATTTAACCAGGATATAGGTATCTATTTTTGAGAAGCGGGCACCCCCTTCTCCCTCAAATATTTAAAAAACTACTCATCCTCAGTAAAGACTCTGGGAGTCTACCTTAATGCGATGCTCTCACTCACAAGCCAAGTGAATTGTATTGCCTCTTCATCAGCTCACACGACTAAATTGATCAAAGCAGCCACAGCCTTCCTCTCCTCTCCTAGGACAATTGCCATACAATCGCACAAACAGTCATAGGATCAAGACTTTACTATTGTAACACCCTACTTGCCTGCACCTCCTGTCATAACATTGAAAATCTTCAGGTGATCCAGAACAACGCTATCCAAGCTGCTCTCAATATACCAAGCTGAGAGCACATTTCAGCCGCTAGGAAAAGTGTTTAAGAAAAAAAAAAATCTTTAAGAACCTTGCTGTCATAAGGGGCCTCTGCATCCCTAACCAACTTCGGAATTGCAGCCAAATACGTCACACAAGTCAAATGTCATTAACAATACAATTTTTCGGGTTTCCTATGGGAGTCCAATTCACCTTAACTATAGGGTGTCCACCGCCGCCCTATAATACATATGTCGAAAGAGAGAGAGAGAGAGAGAGAGAGAGAGAGAGAGAGAGAGAGAGAGATATAGGGACATGTTATACATATCATACTCCAAAACTGGGTGATATGTTTAGATGGTCAACACCGTTATGGATTGGACTTTCTAAATGATATCAAATTATATTAATGAACATATTAGAGAATCATTTCTAATAACATGACATAGGTTAGGATTTGTCATAATGATCAACACTAAATTGGAGCCATACAAATATGTAGTACACGGAATTACATGCAGTGGATTCATCTGTTGAATGGATGGCATTGGATTATTAACATAAATAAATGGATGTATGAATTCTCATAATTTAACATCATATCTCAGTCGGTTTGAAATATCACACATGCTGTTCAAGGTTGCGTTGTGACGTCATGGTCATGATGACATCATGGCCCTAGTAAGGTCATGGCCATGGTGACATCATTGCATTGATGTGTTGAAATGTGCTTTTCAGGAATCAGCCCGCTCTTTTAATGAAGGCAGTTAAGGATAACACAACACACGTAAGTAGCCAAACTTCCATGGACCAGGTTCCACTACTGATAATTTTTTTAGCTGGGGAAAAGCGGACTACCTTGAATTCAGTAAGTGGGAGCCCCATATTGCACCCAACAGCATCTCAGGTTGTATTGAAGGTGTCTTCTCTTTTAGTTTTTCTTTCTCCATGTACATGAACAGCAGGAGCTAGTTTAACATTGTGATTTTCAGAACAGTATGGAAATTCGAACATCAGTGAGTTATGTGTGATATTTTTGTAAAATGTGATATACTTTATATGTGGAGCCCAGCTTTTCTATGAAACATTACAACACTACATTGAGTAATAATTCATGTGATTATACTAGCATCATGTTTCCTATTTTTTCAATGTTTTCTCTTTTCAGATTAAGCATAGGTGTGATGGTTCTATGTTCTTTCATCGTTAGGCTTTTTAACGCATGCATGGAAAAAATAATGAAAAAGTTCATTGATTTCCCCAAACCCCCCTCCCGCACCTATTTTTTAGTATTCCCGACCCCTGCATCCCCTTATCTGCCCCCCTAAAAAAATCCATGAACTTTTTTGTTATTATTTCCACGTTTAAAAGGCAGGCGTTAGGAAGCCTGATGATGAAAGGACGTTGTACCGGTGTGATACAAGCAGGCATGTAGAGCTAATTGATAATATACTATTTTGATAAAGAGGCGATGGTGAAATACATTCCATGCGCATATGATAATTACGAAGGTCATTAATCCCTTCTCATATGGCTATATGTAACTAAATATATTAGCAATTAGGAGCATATATAGCTACTGACATAGATTACTGTGCTTTTTAAAATTTTCAGCGGTATTTCTATTGAAGGACGTTACACCTCAAATTCATTATGTCAATCATGACATCTTAAAAAGGAAGAAAACATTCAGAGAGGAAGAATAGAATGTCTCTATTAACTGACTTCCCTGTGAAAATAACCAACACTCGAAAGTGTATTCGAAAGGTTTATATGTCTTGGTTTTCCCTGAAAAATGTCATAATTGATTTGACTGACAGAAACATGTTGGTCTATGATTTCTTTTATGATAAAACATAGGATGTACCATCTGTTCTTCAGTTCAGAACTACTGTAGCCAATATAAATATGTTTTAATTTGTTGTTTTATTATCTGTGAATATATGCACTTGGTTGGTCAACATTAGGTTGAGATAAAAAAAAAAGATGGTAACATACATGTATATTAATGATGTCGCTGTACCTTACAATTATACAAATTGTGATGTTGTTATTATTGTATTTCTGATTTAGAACTATGTAATAAAATAAAACATGTTCTTGATACCAAGCATCAACACTGAATATATATAATTTAACAAGAAAGTATTGCTGATGTTAACTCTACTATTTTCTGCTATGATTATCTGTAATACATTGACACAATCTGTTGAGAAGGAATAACAAGGGGTGCAATGATAATGTGTATACCTTTTAGGGTTTACCCAGATGTTGACAAGAACATTGCAAGCACTTTGTTACAGTATATTAGATTCAGGTCTGTGCCAGCTCCAATTCTTAGTGAAGTCAGAATGGGTGGATGAAACTGTTTTAACATGACACTTACACCCTCTGTGTATGTGTAATGGTTACTAAAGGATTTTATAGACTAGACTATCTGCCACTAAATTTTTACAAATTCTTGTAGTTGTTCATTTCAATTCATATTAAGGTACACACCATTAGAACAAGCATTTTCAATTAAGACTGTATGTTTGAACAAAATGAAAATATTTTATAAATGTACACATACAGTTATTAAACACCCAAGTGTCCTAGCCAAAACATACATGGAGTAATAAAACACAGAAATGCCCTAGCCAACATGTCCTTTATTCTACTAGAGCATCTTCAGGGCTGAATGGGCTAAATGTTCATGCAATTTGTATAAGAAAACAAAATGTCAGTGTTGTTAGAATGTGTACCTTTTGCTTCTTAGTACCAGGTATCCCTTTCTGAATCCTTGTGATTTGTAATGCTGAACCAATTAGTAAAGGTAACTTGCAAAATTTCTGTATACAATGAGCCGTGTTGCGTTGAGGTTTGTTATGGTTTTCTCCATAAGTGGAATGTGCTTCAGGCAGTGGATCTCATACTGATATCCTCCACGTTTACAGCTGTGCACCGCTGCACATTAATCATGAATGTAAAGAGATATACCTGTTGGACTGTGCTTGGTCACCTTAATAATTGGAAACAGTGCTGGCTTAGAAGTAGTGTGTGTGGCTTATTCGGCACTTTGGAGACTAATTACACCGGCACCCCTGCAGAGCAGTAGTCATTTCGTCACAGCAGCATATGGTCCATGATCTTTATTTCATTTGGCTCTTCTAGTAATACCCAATGTCATGCGCATCATACTTGTACACATTGGCTATGAGGGTTCATGTCCTCCACTGCATTACCCTTTTATTCCTTATCATTTATACTGTCACTGTTCTACTACAAGGCACACCTCACTTTGTCAATAACTACCATGGATGCAAACATCCAATATTGACGGTTGATGCATTAGCAATCATGTTGATACCTTGTCGTGATTTGTACAGGTTGTCTAATGTGTCTTCACGAGCTAGAGTAGTGGCTGATGTTTTTTGGGGTATATGTGCCACAGCAGCTCTATCTCCAAGGGGCACATAGAATTCTCACTCTTCTTCCATGTACATAGCCTTTTCTGGGACAATGTTGACCTTTGACTTCTATTGGCACTGGCGCTTCAGATCCTCCTATCTCTTGTTATGCATGTGGCCTGTGGTCATACACTTGTTTGAAATTTACTCTTTCTGTTATCTCCTGCAATACTATTGTCTGATCCATGTTGCCCTGCGGGTATTTTTAGGACCTAACAAACTTGAGTAGTGCAGGCACTCTGCCCTTGTTACTTTTGTGACCTCACATGTGATGACGTTGGGGGGCTCGGTGCCTGTCGATCGATTCAGTGTCTTCATGCCTGGACATTGTCCCAATGGATGACGTTGTAGTAAGGGGTGCATGCACATTGGAGTGGAAATATTGATGGGCCATTAGTTTTCTGGAGTTTCCTCTAATTAAACAACAGAGATGCACTGCATCTTGAGTCACTCTGCTTTCAATGCCGTACAGTTGACATACGTGGAGCATGAGCAACGGCATGCTGGAAGTGTGCACTGGACTCATGGCCATATGTCTAATGCCCATTTGTCATACAAAGGCTGTTTGACGTAAAGGTGCCATACATCGTTAGTGCAAGAATGTGTGACGGGAGGGTTTCACCTGGTATATGGGCAGGTACGTGTCTGAGGTCCAAGGTTTTCACTTGCAACCTGTTTATGTGTCAGGCATCTAATGTTCTGCTATATTGCTCATTTGATTGTATATATGTTGCGTGCCAGGTGACTCAGGCAGTTGGCAATGCCTTGTTGTAGTCATACCACTTGTGATCATTAATATGCATCACAGTCACCTCCACGTCCTTCTGGATTTGGGTGTGTATTATCTGAAATAGGTGTGGGGCAGTCAGCCCCCTGATGATGATAACTCATCCCTCTTGCTACTTCTTTCACAGAGAGGGATTCTGGGTGAGGACACACACCATCATGGTATTGTATGTTCAGTCCGCCATGCGCAGCCACAAAGTGCAAGAGGTAACAGGCCAGTATTATCTCACATACCTCTTGGCATTGGTACAACATCACCCCACCACTGTGGACTAGGCAATGCAACCTGGATTTCATCATTCCGATTATACGTTCTATGTCCCCAGCATTTGGGGGTCACCTATTTCACCCAATGCGAAGTATACAATATCAAACTGATAAATTAGGCATATTGTTCTCAAAACATGGCAATCATGTGACATAAAGTGTGTGACGAGTTTTATCTCCTCCCTCCCTGAGTTGTTGGCCCTCAGATGTATTTCATGAGGTGCCCTCGTGAGAGGAATCTGGCATCACCTGTGGGAGAGAATCTGCATTTTGATTTGTCTTGTGAATGTTATAGTATGTCAATGTGTGCTATGTCTGTGGGCTTGTGAATATTTCGAGTGACTGTAGTTTTGCTGTGTGTTACAGTCCAGTGTATGTATGGCTTTGAAATGGATGTGAGATTATTGTATGGTCATGTTTAAGTAGTATGCAGCATATGGAATTTATTGCATATTCTCCTTCTTACATGTTTTCTGAAACCGCTTAGTGGACAAAAATGGTACTGCCACGGTGATCCAGGTAAGTTTACGTGCACGTGCTTGAACAACACCTTGGCATTGCAGATGGCCTGCATGTTCAGTGCCAGCAATACTTGTTGTGATACAGATGTTGTGTCTCTCTAGATGGTTTAAGGCCAACGTGGGTGCAGCCTATGGCACCCAAACATCGAGCAAAATGTGCTATCCAGTAAAATTACATTACTGTCCGTTGCATAGCTGGCTGAGTGCACATCATTTATGTGTGCTGCTTGAAAGTACTCACTCCCCACAATACCAATAAATTTCAGAATAAAGGACATATCCCAGTAGGGAATCAGGCCACGAGAGATGACTGTGAGTTGTCAAAGATTTATATGACATTCATCATCCAGAGAACTCTGCTGCCTTGAGAGCGCTCTGGCAAACAATACAATATAATGTGTTTTTAAAAGGTTACAGCGTCATCAGTGATGATTTCTATACAGCCAGCAAGTTACAATATCATTGGTTAGAAGGGAGGTATGCATATAGTTCTTTGTGGCCCGGCTCCACTGGATTGGCCGATGACTTGGCGGGAGGTTGGACATCACGTGATTCAGCTGGGCCGGTCTGTGTGAGGTGACAGGCCAGGTCGGAGAGGCGGCTGGACCTCACTAGCTGATCTATACACTTATTCTAGAAATGCAATAAACAACAAGTATCAATATACCTTTGAATAAATCTTAGAGGCTTATAAGTTGTGCATACATAACTGCATCATCTCAAATTGGGTCATTTATAAGGTGAAGGGTGTGGGGGTCTTGCCTTCTCTGATAACCTGGGGACTGGGCTGATTTGGCACATCAGGGTGATGCGGGAGTGGAGTGACACATGTTAGTTTAGGACAGGATGTACTGTGACAGGGGTCTGGGTTTATTCGGGGCACCCTGCGGTGGTCAGCACAGTGGGGGCACACTTCTGTTACATCAACAGAATACCTTAGGAGGGCACAGGGTTACACAAGCAGTTGTTTTCCAACAGAGATGGTGAGGGGTGCAAGAGCAGGTTTGTGGAGATGGATGAGCTACAAGTCATGGGTCGGGCCGGTTCAGACACAGGACAGTGATCTCAGTGGATGAATGATATGATACATAGTTTTAATTGTTACAGTTAGCCATAGCGCATCCGTGAGAAAGGGACTTGGGCCGTGCAGAAAAGTTTGGGGCGGTTAGTGCTAGCTGGGCATGGCGCTGCAGAGGGGAGAGGAAACTTTGTAGTGCCAATTTGTGGACTAGTCAAAAGATGGAGTCGAGGGCACACAAAATGGAGTACAAGTGTGTCTTGCAATAACCCCACCTCTGCTCCAACCGAGGCCTTATCCCTCATGGCAACAGAAGGGCGATGGAGGTATCCCCCACTAGTGCAAGAGCAAAAGGTTCATTCTGTGTAGAATGTATGGGGGGGCTAATTCGCCCCTTCCTTCCTTACATTCCCCCCTTTCATTACATCTAAAGTAACAAACACATTTTTGTTATTGTTTGCATTCCGGTAATACTCTACCTCCCTTACCGCCTCGTCCCAAGCTGTTGTCCCTTTTATTGGCATCCAGGCTCTGCATACCCCTCGTAAACTCTGGCCCCTTCTAGCATACTAATCAGGGGTGCAGGTCATGTATGTTCCTTCATCCCCATTCAGATCCACCCTGACCTCCTTGTACCACGGTAATTCCCTTGGTTCCTTTATTGTAGTATGAAACGGATTGTCCACCCTGTGCCCGGGATAACGATACACTGCTGTCATACGATATTTGGAGGGACCAGACTCTCCTGTCTGTATTTGTGCATCTTTCATTGTTTGTACCCTTGTTGGTGCCCCATTGTTACCACCATCATAGTGGAGCTAGGCATTGATTTTGCACAACTTCGAACCCCTACCTGACACACTAACAGGAAAACGATGAGTGGGACAAAAATGTTCATCATCATGCTGAACCAGGACGGTATCCAGTTGAAAATGTCATTGAACCAGTTGCTGGGGGTGATGCCTCCTTTTTTCACTCTTTCACCCAGGTTATGCACCGCTGAGATCACATGGGACAGGGTCCCATTGTCTGCATCTGTAGAAGATACAAATGTACAGCAGGCACTCCCGATTTTTCAGCAACACTGCCGTCCATTGCTGGGAGTAGGTCTAGGACGTACCGGTTTTGCATGGTCATCAACCGCAGGGTGAAAAGTTCCACTTTAATCACCTTGAAGCCATCTTCTGTGTCATTGGCAGCTGGATCAATTGCCAGAGCACGATCTGCAGCCATTTTGCATTTGTTTGTGCCTGGAGTCCTGGCAGTGGGAGTGAAGCAAAGAATGTTTCTGCAGAATTAAAGAGTTTGTACTGATTCGGAATCTCTGCCAGGATGTCTGAGGATTCACTGGAAATGTAATTTGATGATCTTCGCTTGCGGGAAACTGTCCTGTAACTCATCTTCAGTCAGCATGTCGTATGTGTAAGGCTCTTTGGTTGCTGTCTGGGGTGCCGGTGATGTTTCGATTGGCATTTTCCCCCTGGGACATGGCTGTCCAGAATCACCATTAAAGCTGAGTGTAGCGTTGCCATGGCACAAGTACCTCTCCATGATGGCGGGAGGTGTAGGTACGCTTGTTTGCCACACACGCAGTAAGTGTCCATTAAGGCAGCTGTTCCTTTTTTCATGTCTGGAAGGATGTTTGTCTTTTTGCAGAGTTTGTTGGAGCCCATTTGTACTTTCCCTTCACTGTGAAAACAAAGTTCATGCTGGATTCCTTTTTGTATCTTAATCGGTTTATCAAGTGCTGTCACCCAGGTTAGTTTGGCGATGTGTTGGGACCATGTTGCAGTGCATCTTCGTTTGACCCACTGAAAGTTCTCTTCTGTCAATTCTCGCAATGCGTCAGCTTTACTTGTGATCGTCACGTCTTGCCATTTATTTTCCATAAACATTGTCACTTTGATGATAACAAATTGTTCCTTCACACATATTACTCCATGAGGTTTGCTTGTGCAAGTCTTTTCGTTTTGCAGCATTTGTACTGTTACTGTGTGTGCCTGGAAGTTACTTTGAATTCTACATAAAACTAGATGGATGAAGCACTGGGCATCCGACATGGGTATTCCTTGGGGTATAAGAACTTTGGGTGTGCCAGAGGCATGGGGTATGAGAGAGCAAATGTAACAGCTCTCATGTGTTGCTTGTTTAGCTGTGGCACTCTGAATACCATTTGTTGGACTGATCTGGGTGGTGGGGGTCTTCAATTTCATCTAATACCAGACCATGGTATGCATCATAACCCCTTCTTTCCACCCCCTTTTTCCACCTTTTACTCCCCCCTTGGCCATTGTCTAACTTTTTCACCTTTTGATGTCTTACAGGAAAAATGTTTGTCCATGTTTCATCATTCTGTTTGCTACCGCTCTGCCAAGGTTGTGACACAGGATAGATTTGGAAGTTGGGACATAGGGTGTAAAGTGCATTTTATCTCCATCTGAGGTAGGTTCTACAGTTGTGTGCATATTTATATATGGCGATTCCGAAATACCGCACATAGAATAATCATCATTATATTCATTGGATACGTTATCAACATCATAACCCATAGCAGCGTATGTAAAAATGGGGGTTTTGACAGTTCGGTTTTTGTGCAGAGTGGTTAAGTTCACATTCAAGGAAGCATTGTGTGTCCAAATAACTTTAAAGCCATTCCAAATGAGTCTTGACCCTTTTTGTATTAAATGTACCCCGTTCCCGCCCTCCTTTGTGTCCCCTAATATAAAGGATATGCTCCAATACAGGCCAAGGCAAAACAACATCACACAGAAAACGATGGCCACAAAATAAAAGCCACAATCATAATTGTAATTTCTATTATTATTTATTTCTACCCTATCACTATCTACATTGGTGGCGTTGTTAGTGAGGGTCCTCCTTTCTGTCATATTTCCACCTGAAGGGACGATATAAATGGGTTAAGTACACAAAATAATGCACTTTTTTCTTCTTTGTAATATATCATTATTATATTCATTCACATTTTTCATAACACTCATTTTCGAGGCAAAAGAAATGATGGAAAGACAAGTGAAGAGAGTGAAAGAGATACTATGTACGTATTACAGTGCCCACGGTAGTGGCCGTGTAGTTATGGTTAAGTTGCTAATCCCATAGGAAGAACACTTTTTTGGGCGTCTTATAACTTCGCTCTCCCTGGATGAAAAAAGTATATGGCCCACTCTGAATTTTTTTGCAAAGTTTGGTGAGGTTTGGTCCAGGGGGGAAAAGTTAAAGAGGGGTTCCCAAAATGTCTTTTTTTCCCATAGACTGAATGGGGGAAAAACTTTGCTCACGCCTACAGCCCAAACCGCTTGGCCCTAAAAGCATGCTTTTGTAAATTTGGTGAAAATCTGTCCAGTAGTTTTTTTGAAAACAACCAAAATGTAGGTCACAAAAAATTAGTGATATCTATGACCGCTCCACGGACACACTTCCCTGTTCGCTCCGGGGAGTTTGTTGGTGTGTAAGAGTGCTTAGGGAGGGTGGGGGAGTAAGAGATGGGTCAAATGCTGCATTTGTTTAGGTGGCAGGCACCCCTGATGTGTTCATTATGTCCGCAGTCACCGCGGCTGTCCGCGGACATAAAGAATGCAGTAGCCCATATAGCCAGTTAAAATGTTTGATTCTATGGGTGTGATCTATGAGTGTTATATGCTGTGGTGGTTGTGGCCAGGGCCTAGAGTCTTGGGTGCATGCCCGAAGGCTGTAGGCCGTAGGCCATGCACCTAAGAATCTAGGCCCTGACAACAACCACTGCAGCATATCACACCCATAGATCATACCCATAGAATCGAACATCTATCAAATATTTGCAAATCTACAGTCTTTGTACTGTTTGATTTGTATAGTTTGTATGCAAAGTTTTTGCTACGTCATGTAATTAAGATTGTAGAGTTTGGTAACAAGCACTGCAGTATAACATATTCATGGAGGTAAACATTTTGTATTGTGATGTATGGTTAGATGTTTGCTTCAATGGTTATGTTATGGAGCAGTATTTGTGAGTTGTATTATAATATACTTACTGTTTGAGATTTTGTGATTGGATATATTTTTTTCATGACTTGGGTAACTGGAGCAGATATTCTTTTTCAATTTCTGTGATAAAAAAAGATCATGTTAGTGTAGGTAGTTTATAAAGACTTATTGCATTGCATAATAGACATTTCTGCTTTATTTCGACCCTCATATTAAGTAGATTACAAGCCAGTGTGCAGTGCAATTTGCTCAGTTTCTGTGTTTGTTACTTAAATCATTGGGTCTGTGGGAAATAAATCCATGTTCGATTAAAAAAAAACTTTTTTGTTATGGTACAGTACATTTCTTTCTTTGTTTTCAATGTTTACTTGTTTCTGGCTAATGTTCTATCTGTTGGCATGTTGCAGATTGTGAGATACCTATTGTCGAATTGTAACTGGTTATACTTTTCTATTTATATTTTCAAGTTTCTCATCTATCTGTTGGGTTGTTGCAGATTGTTGTGGCAGTTAGATAACTGTTGGCGTATTCTTGTTTATTTCTTTTTATATTTTAGTGATATTGATTTATCTGTTTGGTTGGTTCAGAAGATTGGGGCAGTTAGATACCTGTTGGCTTATTCTAACTGTTTATAGTTTTCTAATTGAAGTTTTATTAATGTTTATGCACAGATTAGTTATTAGTGGTATTGATTTTTTTGATTGGTTGTTGCCAAATCTTGGGGCAGTTAGATACCTGTTGGCATATTCTAACTGTTTATTTCTTCTTATAATTTAGTGGTATTGATTTATCTGTTTAGTTGTTGCAGAATCTTGGGGCAGTTAGATACCTGTTGGCGCATTCTAACTGTTTATAGTTTTCTAATTGAAGTTTTATTAATGTTTATGCACAGATTAGTTATTAGTGGTATTGATTTATTTGATTGGTTGTTGCAAAATCTTGGGGCAGTTAGATACCTGTTGGCATATTCTAACTGTTTATTTATTCTTATAATTTAGTGGTATTGATTAATCTGTTTAGTTGTTGCAGAATCTTGGGGCAGTTAGATACCTGTTGGCGCATTCTAACTGTTTATAGTTTTCTAATTGAAGTTTTATTAATGTTTATGCACAGATTAGTTATTACATTTTGGTGTTAAGAATATTAAATAAGCGTTTATAAGATTTGCTGGTAATCTTTGCTTTAGAGTAATGGTACTATCATTACATTCGAACCATCCACAATTTCTTTTATATATGCAGTATAGAGACCTGCATTGGTTGTGGCTCCTGTGTGGTAGATTATACCAATTGTTGTGAAGGTTTTCTTACCAAGTGATACTTGACAATGTGTGAATCCAGACACCTTGCAGTTGTTTTTGGTAGCATCTGCATTGTAACGTAGAAGTATTAGTATTACATATTTACTATGTGTTTGTATTTGTAAGGTGGAGTGATTATCTGAATTGCAGGTAGTACATAATCTGCCATGGTTTGCATTTTGCACAAGTTGCTGAAATGGAACGGATTCACAGTGAGGTATGGATACATACACAAAGCGTTCATTAGGAATTTGTTCCTGTGCCACTTTGTTGCAGAGAGTGCATGTATGTTTCCACATGTATGAAATCTGGAAGATTTCATTTATAGGTATGTTTTTGTTTTCCAGTACTTGTAGTAAGTACATTAGTAATTCTTGTGGATCTTCTTGTGAGTTTATAGTGAATTTCACCATTCCAGCACAGTAGTCCAATTCTTGTCTTATTCCATGAACACTGTATGTGTTGTCAGGATTGTTGCCTGCATTTCTATGAAGGACTAACATTTGCAAACACAATTGGTCTGTATTGTGTAGGGAAATGTTGTCATCAATTGGTGGCAATTGGAATAGAATATTTATTGCTACATTTGTGTAGCAATTTACACCAGTTATATTTGAAAATTTGAATGGACCCTGATAGTTCTGTGTCCAAGTCATTTCTTCGGAGAGTGTGTGTTGCTTCTTTGAAGGAGTACCTGAATTACTTTAGGCAGTAGATTCTTCTTTGGTTGTAGTAATTGATGAAGTATTTGCTTCTTTTACTCTCTTTGGAGGATTTGCAGTGAGATCCTGTTGCATTTCTGTTTGAAGTAGTTTTCTTTTACAACATTTTGTTTTTTGTGGAACAGGATAGGTTTTTAGATGGGGGATATACAGTGAATGTTGTCTATTGTATTCTAAAATGCAAGGAACATCAGCGTTTACTTTACTTGCATCAAAGTTGATTAGAAATAGACCGTCAAGTGTATGTAAGCAGGATAGTGCTACATAGCTCATGCCTTCTTTAAAGACTGTGTTCCCAATATCTATTAATGCTTTATCTAGGGTAAAACCTTGTGATTTGTGAATGGTGGCTGTGTATGCTAGAGTTAGAGAAAATTGCTCTCTGCGTACATACATGTCTTTGAAAAGAAGGAATCGAGCTGTTGAGCGTCCTATCTTTTTTACTTCAGATAGTTTGTCAAAGAGAATATTGACAAACTGAATGTTGTCACATGGGTATGTTTGAAAGCCAACAACTGTACCAAGTGCTCCATTAACTAGTCCTTGCTCCATGTCAGGGTTTCGTAGTAAGTATTACTCTACAGTTTAAAGATAATTTTAATATTTTCTCCAAACCATCTTTGTTGGAGATAGAGTTTTCTAAGGTATTTAGTCTTGTTGTGGCTTGTTGACACGTGGGTAGTGTCATACTACGTACGCCCAGTTTGTCTGTGGAGCAAATTTCAAATATTGGTTGCATTTCTTTTTTCAACATTGTTTCATTTCAATTTTGAACAGCTTGCAAGAGTTGGCATCAAGGACATACAAGTGACATTTTTATGTGCACATTTTTCCATGACATCAATAGCACATGAATTATAGCCATACACTGCATGGATGTGCCGGGTTTTTAATATTGATTGTGCTTCTTGAGGTAGTAGACCAACTCTAATACTTTTTTAAAATGTTGGCATATGTGAGGTCTGCAGACTGGTGCATGTTTTCTGTTAATTCTCTGTATTGGAAATGTTGCCAAAGGTTGAAATTTTCTATGCTGCCAACAGTTTTACGGCAGAGTTTGTGTCTAAGGTTTTAAAAATAGGTTCACCTTTCACTGTTGTCAATTGAAGAAGATCTCCGAAAAGAATAATGTGTTTTCCTCCAAAGAGCTCTTCGTAGTTTGTTTTGAGTACTTCTTGTAATCTGAGGTGAATCAAGGCCAACATTAGGTTGGAGACCATGCTCACTTCATTTATTAGTAGCATTTTCATGTGTTTTAACACTCTGCATAGTTCCATTGCAGCTTCTGTAGAAAGTTTGTAATATTCTAATCTGTTTTGGTGTTCTACTGGAAGGAATATTAATCATTGTAAAGTGACACTGCCTATGTTGAAGGCAGCTAAACCTTTGGGGGCAGTTACAACTGCTGACAGTTCGTTGGTTGTCAATTGTTGAAGGAACTTACTGATGATTTTGATTAAGAATGTTTTGCCTGAACCAGCATGGCCACTGACGTATAGTAGTATAGGTCCGTAATTTTGGCAGGTACATTCTTTATTTTCATGTTGTACACCATGTAAAATTTCTTTTGTTACTTCTTGGAAAATGCTACGCTGCTCGTTGTTCATTTTTGATTGCAGTACAGTTAAGTCTTCTGTATCTTCTTCATAGTGACACATGATGTTTTCTACTTCTGCCATAGCTAATTCTGCCTCATTTGCTATTAGTGGCTGTCGCAGTGGTTCTTGGCTTCCTGTTATAGAAGGTTGACTACTGTCGGAAGTGTCTTTATCTAGTTGGGCCTGGAGTTCTTCTTCGTGTTGCTGTTCGTTGTGCAACATTGTTTTGTACTGTGTAAAGTTTACATCGGTTATAGTGCTTTCATTTGCTTTGAAAGCGTCTTCGTAGGAGTCATAGATATCTAGTCACTCTTCTTCTTTTCTCCATGGTTTAAAAAGTTGTAGCAGGGAAATGTAATATAGTTCTTTATGTTGAGGAGTTTTCAATGACAATTTGATATGATTAATGAAGCTTCATTTCGTAAATTTCACTAAGCTGCCTTCACAATTTGTCACTCTGTATCTACCTTTATTTTCATCTGGTTTTGTATTATTCTTGCATGTGAAGTTTTGGGCTATGTGGTCTAGACACATGGTTTCTAAAGTGGTACTCCTGTTTGGGTAGTATGTGTTTAGTAAATTGTTTTTCAAAATGGCTTGGCTGTTGGGATCATTTTTGGCTATTGTTTCTATGTTGTCGTATGATTTGAGAACTCTTTTTTCTAGATTTAGCAGGACCAAGACTTAGCCACACTATATTTTCAATTTTTCTATACAAAGCAGTAGCGGTTAAACGATCTGCAGCTTCATAGAAGCCACATTCTCTATGAGAGAGCATTTTTATGCCTAAACTGTACAATTTCTGACACAGTGTTTTGTCCGATGATAGGTCATCCCAGAGGTCTTGAAGCTCTGTTTTTTCTGCTTTGGTTAAGTAGGCTGTAACATATCGTGCAACTGCAGAGGAATTGTCTGCAATGTACTGCACATCTATGTTTACTTTCCATAAGAGGGCAATGATTGCATTATAATCATTCATATATTTTGCTTCTTCTGTTCTTTTTATGTAATATGTGTTCTTAGGTGATTTACCTTTAACACTATGTCTAACTGAAGACATGAAATTGTTTACTTGACCTGTTGCTGTAACTGGTCTAGGGAAACCAAAGTGGCATTTGGTGTAGTATTTCTCTTTGCTTTTGTATTTGCAACAATATTTCCCACATTTGTGTCTTTGAAATTGTAAAATTTGTGCACGAAGATCACTATTTGTTGCTTCTGATGGAATTTCACAAGTGACATATTTTTCGATAAACTGTAAAACAGTGGCATCACTGTCTTGACCAAATTTAGGAGCATCTTTAATCCATAAAAGCATGTGGATATGTGCTGCTTCTCTGGCTTGGTATTCTTTTCTCCAAAAGAAGTGGTGCACTTCTCAGCGGGGAGGAACAATTTTATTACAAATAAAGTGTAGCATAGAAATGAAGCGATGGTGGAAATATCTTGAAACATTAACAGGATCTAGAGAGAAAAGGTCTCCAGGTGTTAGTATATCTATGTTTGTTTTGTTTTTGTTTGATATGCGTAAGAAATCATGTAAATCTGCCCATGCATATTCTGCACAACTTAATGTAACAAACCAAGTGGGTGGGCCAAGGTTTCTTATCATACAACGTACATCTCCGTAACATTGGAACCAGTACTCTTTAGTATCACGCATGTTTGCTAACAGAATTGTAATGCCTGATTGTAAAACCTCATCTTTTTCTTGCACTTTTTATAGTAATTGTGTAGCTGACATATTTTGAAAGTGGGTACCTGATTTAAATGTGTGTGCAACTCCGTAGCATAGAGTTGCTAGTTCACTTTCAAAGAGTAGGTGGAATATGTATTCCACATTTTGTCTAAATCTAGGATCTTCCGAATACATTCATAATGAGCAGTATTCTGATGCTGTTATCTGAGTGGGTCTATCATCGTACCTTCCTCCTTTCCCAGTAGGAAAGAGTAGAGGAAAAGCACATGCTTCTATACTTTTTTCCCATATCCTGATGGCTGATCCTTTGGTTTGTCACATTTGGTATATTTCTAGTGCATCATCTATGGTGTCTTTAGAGTGTAATGGATGGATTGTATAATGATCTACAATATTGGATACTGTAGCAGGATCTAGAAGTTCAAATTCACCAGTTTCTGGTGACTATTGAATTATTTCAATCGTTTCCCTCAGGATTTCTTCAATGTTCATTTCTTTGTAGTATTCATTTTTGTCTTTTAGATATTGCAAGGCTTGTCTAACTTTATGTAAGTCTACAAGTTGTTGCCAATTATTTTTGTCTTTTGTAGGTACCCCTTTTACTAAGACAATAAAAGATTGCTCTATTGGATGTTGCACTCCTAGAGTGTGTACATTTTCTTTCAGATCTAATGGTAAATAAACTACTTTGCCACGAATGCCTTTCACTAATTCTGAGGGAGGTCATTTTGTTGTTTTTGGTTCAAGGCGTATTATTGCTTGGAATGGATGCACTGTTTGAATTATGATGCTCTCATATAAATTAAGTTGTTGCAAGGGTTTTGGTAGTGGAAATAGTTCTAAGTTATTTGTGATAGCACATGAAGGAGTTTGGTTGTTGTCAAGTTTCGCAGTGCAGTAACTGCAAAGTATTAAGGGGTCATTTATTTTGTATTTGTTTTCTGCTATAAGGTAGAGAGCTAATTCAAACCATTTGGAATCTTCATTGTCTTCTATTTTGTATGTTTTGTCTACAGTTTTTGTGCTACTTTTATAAAAGGTTCTGTGGCAACACACACAGACATGGTTTGGTACTTCAGCGGATGTACTTTTAAATTTTAGTATTTCTTTTTTGTATTTGTGTAGTAGAAGGTTGCCATTTGTAAAATTATTCCTAGTCTGTTGTAAATCTATTATATTTTGTAAGTGGCTTTCACTTCCAAAATATTTTCTCTGGATATGCTCTATTTCTATGAGTAGGTCTATGGCTGTACCATGTAGAAAATTGTTATTTAAATTGTCTAATGCTAAAGCTGGACTTTTAGCATAGTACAGTTTATGGACTAGATTTCTTATAGTTGAATGATGTGTTGATATCATTTTGATATAATGGAAGGTGCTTTTGCAATTAGGTCCTGAATTGCAGGCTAATGAATGTCCTTGTAGTCCTGTGTGTTTATGCACTGGACAGGTATCCATATTTTGTAGAAGTTTCATTTTGAATTTGTCTTTCCCTTTTACATATTGATTGAGGAACTAACGTAGATTTTTTGTCAATGTTACACATTGACGTACACGGACATTTGTTTACTGGACATTTTCGTTCATTCTGTTGGAGAGGTGATACTGAGTTTTCTGGGGATATTTTTGTGAGCAGCGTTTCTTGTTCCATAATGGTATTATTACGTTTTTCTGAAGTATCTGCTGAAGTTGCAGCTGGTAATTCTAGTGATCAAGTAATTACTCCTATCCGAACTAATGAGTTGATTCCTGATAATATTCCGACTGGCCCAAAATCTAATTGTGCGATGGTAGAATCCCCATTGTCTTCAATTATAGCAATTGAGCCACCAACTAACACGATAAAGGCAGTAGGCACTAACTAACATGCCTGTGGTATCTATTCAATCTACATTGCCAGATACCTGGGTACTTAATAATAACACTAATACCTCCTCATCTAATGCTAATACTAGCAGTGGTGGGAATTGCACAGGAATGCTATCCGCATTAGAAATCAGTGGTCTCCCCCTCTAAATCGCGCTGCTGTATTGAGTTTATTTAAAACCATTGTTCCTTTGAGGGTAATAACATCTGGTGATGTTCGTTGGTCGACCAGCTTGAGCTTCATAACAAATATATTACTAACGTGTGTTTTGAGGCTGAAGCCACACTTTACTACATTATGGGATACGAAGTTGAGTTATTGCGTCTTGGCTATGTCATCCATAAAGTGTTATTACCCTCTGAAAAATCATGCCATAGTATCATGGCTCAGAGGACTAGTAACACTAATCCAAGTAGTCCTAGCTTGAACATCAAACCCAGTACTGCACATTAGGAAGGGCCGCCTAAACATGGCACTAATATTGTGGCAAGTAATAATGATGCCATTCCTGAAGGTTATTGGCAATGGTTGCCTTTGAGTTTTAAGCCCCATTTTGCTGAATCTCGCCAATTACCATATTTGAAGCAGTTGCTTTATACCTGGAATACTCGTGGGCACTCGCATCTGTTTCAGGATTATGGTTTGATTGAATGTATGGCACTTTTTAACATTATTGCACTCCAGGAAACATGGTTAACAGCGGAAATACAGATAGATGATAGATGTACTGTCCACCAAATTGCGTCTAAGGGCTCTTTGGGCCGTCCGAAAGGTGGCTTGTTGATTTCTGTTCAATCACCATGGTCTATTACTAAACCTTCATTATCTAATGAGCATGTATTAGTGGCCAAACTAACATGGATGTCAACCGTCCTAATTGTTATCAATATTTACGATCCTCGTAATCTGGCCAAAACTGTAACTAATATTGTGACTGTTGTAAATGTGCTAAAACTGTTCAATCATCGTTACCCTATATTCCTCTTGGGAGATTTGAATGCGAAAATTGGAGACTATTGTCAGTCTGATGTGCAGCTGGGTGTCTCGTCAAAATCAAAAATCCACTCAGTGCCCAATAGACAAGGCAAAAAGTGGATGAATGTTATGCAGGCCCATAATTTTATGAAACTTAATGGTCTAACACCTAGCTATGTGCCTATGAACTTTACTAGGGTTGAAGGTAAATCTGCAGCTACCCTTTACTACATTTTCACCAACCAGATTGGTTTTCATCTTGTCATTGATATGGGCGTAGTTGAGAGAGATGAGAGTGACCATCTACCCTTGTCTCTGTGATTTTCTATATCAGAAAAAGGCGCAGACCACCATGACTATGATGATAATGGGGTGCTCAGCATAAACAAAGGAAATAATAGGATAGTTTGGCATAGTCGAAATATTAAACATGTTTCTCAATTGGTATCCACCCTATTACCGGAGTTCATTAAGGAGGGGGTGTCCGGTATGAACACTGGTAACCAAATTTTGCATAGTTTCACTGAGCTTATGCAAAATATTCAGAAACAAGTGGGTGAACGTCGAACATACAAATCAACTGGGGAACGTTCCAACATTGTTATCTCACGTAGGCCTGGGAATGATAAAAAGATTAATCTTGCCAAAAAGAAACTGCGTAATGAAATTCGTACTGTTGTTAGAAATAATGACCCGCTGCTGTCAGCACATGAGGTAGCATGACTAACCAAAAAACTTAAAAAGAATTATAAAGTGTGGCTTAAAATCTATAAACGTGAATGTGAAACCAAACTATGGAAAAAAATTGCTCTGGTTGCCTTGTC
Source organism: Ambystoma mexicanum (assembly GCF_040938575.1). Lineage (NCBI taxonomy): Eukaryota > Metazoa > Chordata > Amphibia > Caudata > Ambystomatidae > Ambystoma > Ambystoma mexicanum. Next base: position 653,063,070 of record NC_090933.1, on the reverse strand, counting down.
CAAGAACCAACAAGGGATTTGGCATCTCCTTAGCAAACACAAAAAACACGATCTGACAATTAATTGTATCACCGAAGAAGCGTGGGCCCACTATATCAATGGCACATTGGGAAAAGTTGAACTAGGTACTGTGCTTACTCTTCCTTCCGAAGTTACTTGGGTCTGCAAATCCTCAGAACTTGATATTGTTAAGATTATTGAAAATCTTAAGAACTCATGGGCAGCAGGGCCAGATGGAGTCTGCAACATGGTAATAAAAAAGCAGCCTGAAATGTGGGGTGCTGCACTTGTGCTCTTGTTTAAACAAATAGGGATACTTGGTGCAATACCTTTATCATGGAAGACAAGCCATATCCTTACCGTTCACAAAAAAGGGTCATGGGATAACCCGGCAAACTTTAGAATGTTGGCAATGCTAGATGTGTCTGCTAAGATATTCGCTAAGGTATTGCTCAAGGAACTAAACGATTGGATAAGTGAAAATAATATCTTACCCTCCAATCAAATAGGCTTTCGCGACAAATCTAGCACCGCACATAATTTGTTGGTGTTAACATCTTCGATTGAACATGCTTGGAGAAAATGCAATTTAATGTCTATTGCGCATATATTGATTTCTCTGCGGCATTTGACACCATACTCCGAAACAGGCTTTGGAAAAAACTAAGTTCATGGGGGATCCCCCAAGGTCTGTTAAAGATACTAATGTTGTTACACTCTGACACCTCAGTACGCATAAGACATAATGCCACAGGCAAAATTTCGAAATTCATGGCTACTAGTTGCGGTGTTAAGCAAGGCTGCATGATCGCTGCCATCCTTTTTAATCTGTATTTATCAGACATGATGAAAGCATTCTTTATCCCAGAAGCCAATCCCGTGAGAGTGAATGGAGTAACTATTGGTTGGCTTGCCTATGCTGACGATTTTCTACTATTGGATTATACTCCGGCGGGCCTTCAGCATATGCTTGACTACTTGGTTATCTATTCAGCCGAAAATGGTCTGACTATCAACATGGATAAGAGTAAGATAATGGTCTTCTCAAATAAATGTAGACCTAAGAAATACTTGTGGTGCCTGGAAAACAAAAAAGTTGAACAGGTGAAATCCTACAAATACCTGGGAGTTATCATTGATGAAAAGCTGAATTGGAGGGAACAGTGGTCTACTATTAAGAGCAGATGTATTGTAGCTGCAAACGCTTTAAGTGTTTTTATTGGTCGCAAATGCTGCTATTCGGTCATTGCAGTTCTTAATATTTATCTTGCAAAAATTAAATCAATGCTGCTCTATGCTGTGGAAGTTTCGGGGCACAAGTTTGTCAAACGTGGTGTGGTTCTTGAATCCAACCTTTTAAGAAAACTACTACGTCTACCTCCAAATGTGAGTGTGGAATATCTGTGATTTGGAATTCAATATCAAAAGCTATTTGTATGTATATATCTGCCAATGTGTTTTGTCCTATGAGAAAGCTGTCACACTCTGCACTGAAACTATTTTTGGGCCATTTGTAAAAGCATATCTTAGTCTAGAAGGTAATGTGTTGATTGGTACCATCGGTATCATTCAAAGGATACACCGCACATGGACCAATGGGTCTGATCCAGGTGCCCTCTCTCTTCTATCATTCAAAATGAGACTAAAGATCAAGGTGCAGGACTACTGCCATGAACAAAACATAATTAATCTAGCATCCAAAAGGTTCAGTGGCAGGTTCCTTGATGAGTATATGAGTCGAGTGCCATCTCCCCTATACATTCTTGCCTATCCCAATGTTGGCACATTTCGTACCTATCTAATGATGAAATTTAACGCTACTGTTGCATTAGAAACAAATTGTGCTAATATAGGATCCACACATATGCCAAAGTATTGTCGCCTGTGTGGAGTAAATGTTGTTGAGTCCCTTTACCATCTTATCATGTGTTGTGAAAGCTTAAACGATCTGCAAACTATTTGTTTTAAATCTTATAATAATGGCACTGTGATGACTGAGAAATCTGATCAATGGATGATTTTTATGCGAGGCAATGATATTAACCTCATATATTTTATTGTTATTTTTTACTTGAAAATTGTGTCAATTTTAAACTTTATTGTATAGGACATGTGATAATGAAATATGTTTTTAGATTTTGTGTATTTATGTTGTTTTGTTAATGTGTTATACAAAGCCAATTGGCTATATGTATATCTAACCAATAAATAAATAAATAGATACTGAGTTTTCTGGGGATATTTTTGTGAGCAGCGTTTCTTGTTCCATAATGGTATTATTACGTTTTTCATACCCTCGTCCACTGCTATGTATTGAAATTGTGTTTGTTTGCTTTTGTTTGAATGCTTCTTCATTGAAATATGGTTCTGTGCTCGTGGTGTTTTTTCCTTCACCTCCGCAGATATTTAAGAAGTTATTTTTGTTGACATTCCTTTTATTGAGAAGTCTTTTTTGTAATGTAGTAGTTCGTTTTGTTAGTGGTTTCATTCTGTTTAACACTAAAATAAATAACTTCCTTTTGAGAAGGATTGACCTGTCTATGAGAGCTTCTAAAATTAATTTTCTATGGTAGATTTTAAGGGTTGTGCATGATTTTTCTCCAGCTTTTATAAGATTTTGAAGGACTCTCTGGCGGAACTTTTTTTGTAAAATACTGTTTTTGGTATGGTTACTTGCCACCACATCAAGATTTATAGGAGCAGTGTTAGCAGAAGTGGTAGCTGGATTCTTGTTAATCACTTTCTGATTCATTTTACATTTTGAAAGAGGAGGCAAAATTTTTGTACTGGAAGCTTGTTTTTTTTTTGCTTAATGACTCTATTAGATCTTTTGTTTGAACTTTTTGTACAAAATCTGCTAGAGATGGATGCTTATTTTGGACACTTATTTTGATTTGCTCTACTTCTTTGTTGCTTTCTATGGACTTGCTTTTTGGTAGGCATTCTTTGGGGTCTGGTTGAAAAAAAAAGAAGGTATGGGTTGGGCTGTCCTGCAATGTATGTGTGCTGTGTGCATGAGTGCCTGAGTATGATGGTAAGGATGTATATGGTGGTGTGTGATTGTGCATTGGGCAGCTACAACTAGTTGGGAAGGCTGTTCTTGTATTTGTGTTAGTATACTAGGTTTCAGATGACCGTAGAAAGTAAGCTAGAGGTGAGGAGAAGCACTAATAATAGATCTAATGGTATAGAATTAAAAGAGTTCTTTGTTCTGCAATACTAACATTCTAGGGGCTGAGTTATGTAATTTGTGCACCGAAAAATGGGGATTTGTGCGCCATTGTGCCTGCAAATCCTTGTTTAACAAATGGGGATTTGTGGGCAGAATGGTGCACAAATCTCTGTTTTTCTATGTACAAATTCCATGAATCAACCCCACAGTGTGTTTGAGTAACAGTAAGAATATTATGGTAGTATTGTACTTACTTTTTTTGTTTGGAATTGCAGGTTGATTCTGAGTTGTTGTGTGTACTTCAGAAGCTGCTGCTTTTCAGGAGAGTGGTCTTCACTGCAATTGTAAAAGAAAGAAGTTAGTAATTTTGTGTGTTTATAACACTGATGTTAATTTAGATATTGATTTTTATGTTTTTGTAGTAGTATTCTTGTTTGATAACTGAACTTAGTGTGAGCATTTAGTTTCCTTTGACTATGTGCAGCCTTTATATTTTACTTACAATACGTTAGTTCAGCATGCTTTGCAAATGAGCAGAATACTAAGTATATGAAACTCACTTGGTTTCTTAGGGCTGTGTTATTGCATGGTAGGAGATAGAAGAAATAATGATGTAATTGTTTTGCAATTTTTGTAAAGTAAATGGCAGAAACTGTATAGAAAAGCATAGAATGTATGCGTTTGTGAAGGTGTGGGTAATACAGCAGAAGGATGTGATGTACAGGGAGTGGTGTTATTTCAGCTGTGAGCTTTTCAATGATAGTGTCTATCTGTGTGAGTGTATAAAGATGCATGAACTTATCTTGGCTGTGTGTCATTTTATAATACACTACTAAGTGTTTTTCTACAATTATACTGTTATTTTTCCCATCTTTTAATATTATATTTTTTTAGATAGTTATGTGTGTAAAAAAAAAAGAATTTAGACAGCAGTCAGGTTTGGAAGTGACAGTTGATTATAGCAGATGGGAAAAATAATAGTAAGTTCATTTTATAGGTTATACAGATTAAGTGGTAGTTACTCTGTTTATATGCATTTATAAGATTGCTACATGTACTGTGCATAAAACATGCATACCTGTAGTTTGTATTCATGCATGTGGATATGCATGCAGCTGCAAGTAGAAATCTTGGAGACTTGTCCAGTAATTTTTGTAGTAGGTGCTTACCAATGAGAGACTTGTACTCAGAGTGATCAACAGTATATTTGAAGTGCTGAACTCTGATGATGGAGCTAGATGTAGAGGTCTTGGATGTGATTGGTGGAGGGTTGTGTGACTGCTTAGCAGTATCCAATGAGGGAATGGCACAGAGAGTGAAGTGGAAAGGGTAGAAGGGCTGTCTAAGAGTAACACGGTCTGTGGACACCGCGGTTGTACGCGGACAGGGCGTGCCACATCCGGGGTTTTCCAGCAAATCCAGCATGGAAAGGGGACTGTAGGGATTATCCAATCAGGTTTTGAGGTTGTGGATTTATGTTGAAAGAGACTGTGTGTAGTGGAGATGGCAGAGGTGGAGAAAGTCAGGGTGTTGGTGCTTGGAGATATGTTTGTGCATGGTTTACAGCAGTATGCTCAATGTAGGCATGTGGCAAACAAGTTTGATTTTAAAGGAGTGGAGGTGGAGTGGAGCAATGTGCCTGATTGCAATGTACAGGATATTGTACAAGTTTGTGAAGATATGGGCAGGATGAACAGTCCTCATGTGGTAGTTTTGCACTGTGGTGCTTTCCATTTGGGCTGTGTCACTGCCCCTACTTTGTTGGCAGATTTGGAACACTTGGTTCAAGCAGTAATGAACATCCTTCCAAATGCCAAACTTATTTTTCCTGGATTAGTACCTAGGGCAATATGGGACAATAGTTCTGTTTTTTGTCTTCAGCAAACATTTCTAGGTGTGCAATCAACCGAGGCATGTGTGCTTTCATGCTTAGAGCTGATATGTTCTTCTGTAATTATGAGAATATTAATTGCAGTAATACTGTTTATTTTAAAGAAGATGGCATTTATCTTTTATGGGAAATGCCATGTTGTTCTGTAATGTAAGGGTTGCTTTGGAGAAGGTTATGTGAAGATTTCAGGAGTAAAGTAAGAAAAAAGAAATAAAAAAGATACAAAATAACAGGTGTCGGTCAAGCATCTGCAAAAAAACGAAAAAAAGTCTCTTTTCAGAGCCAACCTTAAAGGGGAAATGGGGCACACTATTTAAATTTAAATTTGCCACACTCAGATTTTCGATATGTCCGCGGACAAGGAGGTAGTCCGTGGACATCATGTATTACATACGGGGATTTTTGGGTGGAGAGGCATGCAAATGAGAATGAGTAGAGCAAGGGATTGGTCAATAAAGTTTACTGGGTGTGTTGTGTAGGGAGAGAGTTTGTCGGAAAGTCTTTTTTCTCAGAGAAGAACAGATAGCTATGGCTGTGTGTTTCAGAAAACAGATTATCTGGATTTTGGGAGGCTCATGGATACATTGGTTGGATGTGCATGCAGAACGCTGTGGAGTAGCTGCAGATCTTGGATTCCCTCATGTGGATGCGCATTGGCATGGAGTGCGTGGAATGAAGTGGCTGGACTTGGTACCTCTCTGTGCTAATTTGGAGACACAGCATCATCCAGACATAATTATAATCCATTGTGGAGGGAACAATTTAGGACATGTGTCTGGAATTGCTTTGCAATTTGCAATGAAAGAAGGACTTGGGAAGGTCATGGACATGTTTCCAAATTCTAAAGTAATTTTTTCTCGTATTGCGCAGAGACAAATGTGGCTGCTTTCTTCTTCATTTGGTCCACAAATGGAGAAAGCGAGGCGCAATGTCAACAAGGTTGTTTGTGCCTTTTTAAGAGATGTTGGCATGTCCTCTTTTCACAATGAAAATATTATGTTTCGTAGCACATACATTTTTCGCAGAGATGGAGTCCATCTTACTTATGCTGGCAATCAGATTTTTCTGAGAAATGTACAAAATGCATTGCGACCTTTTTTGGAATTACAGCCATCCATTTTGCAGTAGGGTTTGACCATTTGAGGTTTTTCAAACACAAACACCACCAAAAGGGTCTTTTCAGAGCCATCACTTCCTCCCAGAGAAAAGTGCAATGGTTATGATAGGGCAGCATCCCATAATTTTAGATGTCCACAGACTTCTAAAAAATGCACACGGCCCTGCTCCATTTTTTTGCCACTTATATTTTTAAACTGTGAAAGGCTGAAAAGAGCCTTTTTTATGGGGGGCTTTTGGTGTTTTATATTTTTTTTTGTTTTTTACGTACGACACACTAGGAGAGGAGGGGAAAGGAGGGTAAGGAAGGGACACCAACCACAGGGATAAGAAAGGGCAGGTGGAGAGAGGAAGATGTAGGGTGGGCCTTATTTAGGTAAGTAGCAGACCTTCTCATGCTCCTTGACCACAGTCTCAAAAGCACACCGAATACTCTCCCCCCTGCAGAGTACTGCGTTGCAGTATATAGACAATATTGTGACCCTCGAAAGGTAACAGTCAAGAGCATGATGGATGGCCTGTGAGGCAGCTGGAGGGATACGTTGTCTCACAGGAGTGTCTCTTGTGGTGACAGGAGTGGAAACAGAGGATGTTGTAGAGGAACTCAACCTACTACATTTATCACAAGGTATAACCTTGCGAACGGCCCCACTGTGGAACAACCTTAGGTGTCACTTCATGGATGTCGTACCAAAGCTGTACGAACCAGGCCTCCCACGACTCAGTGCCATTTTTCACTGGTTGCAGGTGACCTCTTTCGCACATGCTTTTGGTACGTCACCATGAATGGTAAACAACCGCCACACTCAAGACTCACGGCAAGTGCTAGTAGTAGGGACTTCCACTACCTCATCCTCTTCATCCTCCTCCTCTACATCCTCACGCCTGTTCCCCTCTGCAGGCCCTTGGGGAGGTGTTGGTGGTGGTGGGGGTGGGGGTGGGGGTGGTGCTGAGGCACTAGTAGCACCAGCTGGAGCATCAACCATAGATGCCATCAGATCTGATGATGGGAAGCAAGAACAGCAAAATCAGCAAGATCAGCAAAAGATAATATAGACTATGCTCTGTCAGGTAGCTAGAAGCAAAATGAGGGTGAGCTCTGGGGTGTGGCTTTTTATAGGGGTTCAGGTGTGCGCTCCATGGACAGCCGTGCTGTCCGCGGACAAATCAAATACCCCAAAAAGGCTCAAAAGTTCCAAAAAGTATGTAGAAGCCACGGTCATTGTCTGGGACATGTAAAATGGTGAATTTTTACTGAAAAATACTTTGGATTATCCAAAAAAGTACTTTTAAAAGGTTTGTGGACCCAGACAGTGTCCTCAAATCAGGACACACGCTCAGCGTGGGTGCGGTCACATGATGATGTCGCGAACACGTCTGCGAATGGGACAGGTGTCCCCAAGACACCAAATGCGTAGAAACGGTTGTGCGCATGCGTGTGGGTGTTCTACAGTGTTCAGGTCCTCAAACTAATTAAAAGTGTGACACACGTGAGACGGACAGTTACAGACAGGCACGATGTTCGTAGGACTTATGGGTGTGGTGCGTATGTGCGTAGATGTTCTGCAGACAGTACGGACAGGTATAGTGTACTTAGAACACCTCCATTTTGGTTAATTGAGAACATTCCGGACACCGAATGTGTTCTAAGAACAGTTCCATCTTGCTTGCGGACAGTACGGACAAGTATAGTGTCCTTAGGACACCTCCATTTTGGTTAATGTTGGACATTCTGGACACCGAATGTGTTCTAAGAACAGTTTCATCTTGCCTGCGGACAGTACGGACAGGTACAGTGTCCTTAGGACACCTCCATTTTGGTTAATTGCGAACATTCCGGACACCGAATGTGTTCTAAGAACAGTTCCATCTTGCTTGCGGACAGTAGGGACAGGTATAGTGTCCTTAGGAAACCTACATTTTGGTTAATTGCGGACATTCCGGACACCGAATGTGTTCTAAGAACAGTTCCATCTTGCTTGCGGACAGTACGGGCAGGTACAGTGTCCTTAGGACACCCCCATTTTGATTAATTGCGGACAGTCCGGACACCTTAACTGTCCCTGGACACCTTTTAAAAAAAAACACAAAGGACTGAATTAAACCACACATTATATTTTTTTTTATTATATACAGATATAAAATTTATGAAAGAGACGGGGAAGCAGAAACTGACACAAATACAGGGGAATTAGGGGTTTGGAGAGGATGGATGGGAGGGGATGAAGGGATGGAAGTCTCATCAAAACGTTTTTCTTAGTGGTGAGGGTTTGGGGATAGTTGACTGGCACAAGGAGAGGGGGAACAGGTACATGTGGGACAATGATATTTATTTTTTTCTTTTATGTGGTCCTCCACAAAATGTTTTAAAAGATTGAAATTTTCCATAAGCATATCCATTTTTTGTTCCATGCGCTGCAGAGGATTTTCTAATGTCTCTTTTGCTGTATTATTTTCAATGTTTGAATGGTCTGTTAAAAAAATATATATATGTTAAGTACACATAAAGTAATGATTATTAATTTGCTTATATAGAGAAGTGTCTACCATTAGTATCACTGTCTTCAGACATTTCTTCACGTGGGAAATTTTCTTCAAGCCATTCCAAAGTACGGGACATTTCTGTGTAGAAAAAAATATATTACTTTTAGTGTACCTAATACAGAAAGTTTAGAAATATATAAGAAAAATGAAGTTTACGTATTCGTTTCTGGTAGGTTGTGTTCTTACTGTTGTGTAGGTCTGCTGTTGCTCCAAGCTGTGCAGTTTCAGTGAGGTAATTATGTTGGAAGCATATCTTTTTTGTTTTGGTAGATTCTATTTTAGTACATATGCTATTTAAATGATGGTTGATGTGTTACATATAAATGTTGCACTTCTTATTTATTATTACATATAATGTGTTTATGTGCTGCTTTTTGAACTTGTTTAGTGTTTATATGGCATGATAGAACAATTTAAGATACCGCCTGGGTTTTTGGGTAGTGTTGATGTTGTCCGCATCCATACACGGACATACGCACAGTCCGCGGACACCAAAATCACTAGCTGGGGGTTCAGTATGTTCTATGTTACATGTACATAAACTGAGGGAATTCTAGTAAACATCTATCAAATTCAGACTATGAATATGTATATTCAGTAAAATCAAATTTGATAAACAGAGGTTATGGTTAAGTTGCGCTATTAAAAACCTATGAAATTCAGTAAAGAAACTTTGTTAAAGGGACGTTATGGTTAAGTTGTGCTAATAAAAACCTATGAAATTGAGTAAAAAACTTTGTTAAAGGGACGTTATGGTTCAAAGTAAAACCGAAAAACCCCTAAAATTCGCTAGTTATGGTAAGCTAAGCAACCATAACTCGCGCCACCACCGTGCATTGCTAAGACTTACACCCAGGACATCAAAGATGACATCACAAATGTCATTGATGACATCACTGATGACATCACATGTGCATTTACTTTTCATGAAAAGTCTGTACAAGTGATTCTTATCGTAATGTTGAGAAAAAAGTGTCAAGGATCATTGGAATAAATATCATGAGCTAGGTAGTGCATTAAGCAATGCATTGATATAAATAGCATTCTATTGTGAAGTTCTTTACAGTATAGTAAGCTACTCATTTATAAACATAAGCATTGTGTGCAGCATACATGATGGAGGTGCAATATTCATAATCTTCTCACATTGAATAGTGAAATGATAAATGCTTTCTTATTAGTTTTGCGTTCTGTGCAACATGTAATAAGTAGCTAATAAAACCCAATTACTACATAATTTCATTATTACATACAAAACACAAAGACAGAACAACACATACAAATATGAGTATATAAAGGAAAAGTGAAGTACGCAAAAAAAAGCAGCAGTAGAACCAGAAAGTGTTCATAACCTAACTGGTTATCCTTATGCACAGAAATGATTGCTCTTTTTCAAACCTACTACTTCCCTATATATAACTATCACATGATGTGACTGCACCCTAAAGAAAGTAATGTGAATACAAATATGAGCATATCCAGATAAAGTACAGTAATAAAAAACAGCAGAACAATGAGAAAGTGTTGATAACCTTACTGATTTTCTTCATACACGGAAAGCATTGCTGTCTTTCAAGTGTGTATTTTCCTTATGTATGTTTCATATGCTGTGAGTGGACCCTAATTGAATTATTGTAAGAACATATTTGAAGTATAAGTCTACAAATATAGTACTTTTTAGATGTTTTGGTCCTAACTATTATTGGCCAAGATATATCACCAAAGGAAAAAAGAACGAGTCAGACATGTGATGTCATCAGCGATGTCATCAATGACATTTGTGATGTCATCTTTGATGTTCTGGTTGTTATTCATTCATTGCACGGTGGTGGCGCTAGTTATAGTTGCTGAGCTTACCATAACTAGCAAATTTCAGGGGTTTTTCAGTTTTACTTTGAACCATGACGTCCCTTTAACAAAGATTTTTTACTGAATACATATATAAGTAAAGTAAGGGATGTCAGAAGGGTAAGGGAAGAGAGTGGGAGAGAGCTGTGCAATGATGGAGGATAAGAGGTAGTTAGAGGAAGAGAGAGAGAGAGAGAGTGAGAAAGAGAGAGAGAGAGAGAAAGAGAGAGAGAGAGAGAGAGAGAGAGAGAAAATACCTATATTCATTTTTATTATCTCATTTGGTGACATTCATTGTTCGTTACTCCTTTCTTTTATGTTACAGCCCAAATTCTTATTGCACCCTTTATTTCTTTTTTAGTCACTCTGCCTTTTAGGGAACTGCTGCCTCTTGTTCCTGTGGTTGATCACTCTGGGTTGTGGTACTCTCATTAGCCTTTCTTACATCTGAAAGGTGCACCCAGTACTTCAATCCCTTTACCTTTACAGTTGATGGTGTACAATAAACCACTTCATAGGGCCATGAAATCGTGGGGAGTTCTACCTCCGCATGAAACTGAGCATGTATTTGTGTTCACCAGGCATTAGCAGGCTTGTTGGGTTGTCTTGTGCGGGTGTATTTGTATCAGTTTGGTTTTCTTGAATAACTTGAGGCACGACTTGTTTTGCTAAACTCCTCACTGCCCATGTCAGTTGGGTGAGATATTCCTTAAATTCATGTCCTAGCACTGTGGAAGCTCTGTAACCGTCTGATGCTCTCCTTACTGGATATAGTGGCGTTTGAATGCGCCTTCCCATCACTATCTCATGCAGGCTTAAATGGTGGTCCTTACTTGGCTGCGTTCTGAGTTGGAACAGTGCTAGAGGCAAGCAATATACCCAGTTTTTCTTAAGGGTGTGACATAGTTTGGACAATCTGCTTTTGAGGAGGCCGTTGAATTTTTTCTACAAGTCTGTTATCTTGCAGGTGATAAATCGAGGAGTGTTTATGTTTTACCCCTAACAATGTGGTTATTTCATTATAAAGATTGTTTATAAAGTGTGTGCCATTGTCTGAATGGATTACATCGCATATCCCCACCTTGGGAACACCTCCCTCACCAAAAATGTGGCTGCACACTTGTCATCTGGGTGCGCACATAGTCCTGCTTCAACCCAATGTGAGAAGGGGCATACTACTTCTATGAGGTACCTTGCTCTGTTACATCTCTCTCCCATGTCGGCATAATCTATGTGTAGTTCTCAAAATGGTCCTGATGGGAGTGACAGTGGTTCTCGCAATTTTCTGAGTGTCATCCCTGAGCTGTATGTCTGACAGGTGGGGAATTCTATTATTAACTTCGTTAAGCGTTCTTGCAGATTGGGTATGAACCATTCTTCTTGGATGTCCACTACAATATGTTGTTTTGTTACATGCGCTGGAGAGTGAAACTGTTGGAATACTATCTGTAATAACTTTGCTGGCATCACTATTTTCCCTGTCATTTCTTGGTGCCACATTAAGTCTGTGGGCGATTGTTTGCGCCCTCATTTCTCCCATAACTCTTGCTCATCATGTGGGGTGCGTCTCGGTAACTCTATTATTTGAAGTAAGGGTGTAGAACTGTACACCTCTTCCTTGTCATTAGGTGTTGTTGTTTTTACTATACCTTCTGCTGCAGACGGGATATTAAAGTATGCTGCTTCTTTCACGGCGGCATTCGCTGCCGCGTTCCTGAGTGAGATTGCGTCTGTGTTATTTGTCTGTGCCTGGCATTTTACTAAGGCTACTGCTAATGCTGCTGCTAATGCATCAATGAGGTCATTCAATAGCGCTGCATGTTGTACAGGGGAGCCATCTGCTTTCCTGAATCCTCTTCATCGCCATTTTGACAAGCCCGAGTGTAGTGTTGTTCCGTTGTTGTCACGTATGCTGAGTCAGAGTATATAGCCACTGCGCACTCTTTGGCTGTACGCAATGCTTCAATTAATGCAGCGAGTTCTGCTGCTAGTGCTGAAAAATGTGAGGGGAGGCGCTTCTGTACTATCAATTTGTATTCTTTCCCCTCAATTCTTACCACAGCTGCCCCTCAATGCTTTTCACCTGTTTCACAATCGATAGATGCTGACCTGTCTACAAAGTATATTTCACCTTCTTCTAGGGCATTGTCACTTGCTTTAGGGATGTCATCTTCTTCCCCTTCATATGTAGGGCAATCATGCGCTTGCATGACCTCAACTGTGCAGGGCTCTGTAATGAGTGTGGCTGGGTTCACGGTTTTGCATCGTACAATGTGCACGTTAGGACAGGATATTACTTTTTCATATGCGGTTGCTCTCTGTGTGGTGAGTGTGGACTTTGATCTTTCTAATATGTGAAATAGAGAGTGTTCAGCAAATTGTGTGACCAAGCAGCCCATTACTATGGTGGCACTTTTTTGTACTGAGAAAGCGGCAGCTGCGAGGGCCTGTTCGCATGTGAAGTGTCCTTGCATTACAGAATCTAAGGTGCCACTGTAGTATGCTAATGGCTTGTGAGCTAGTGATGTTTTCTGTGTGAGTACTACTGTCATTAGTGTTCCATTGCAATGTGAGAATGGGTAAAACTCCTGGTCATAATCTGGAGTCCCTAAAGCGGGTGCATTTGTAATGATATCTTTAATTTTATAGAATTGTGTGATAATTTCTTGTGTCCATTTTATGGGGGCGCTGTTCTTTTGTGCTTCCTTCAGTGCTTGGAGAAGGGGGCGTGTGTATGCAGCATTGTCTAGTATCCATGCATGGCAATAGTTGCATATGCCAAGGAATTTCTGCATTTCCTTGACAGTTTTAGGCATCATGGTGTGGCGTATAGCTGCTGCTCTGTTTGGTATGATCCTTTCACCATCCTTCGAAATTAACTGTCCTAGATACAGCACTTCTGCTAAGCAGTATTGCAGTTTACCCTTGTCCACCTTGTACCCTTTTGCTGCTAGCAGGTTCAGTAATGTTATTGAATCTGCTCTACATTGCTCTTCACTTTCACTGCAGTCAAGGAGATTGTCTACGTACTGAATTATTGTGCTGTTTACATCAATATTGCCAAGGTCTTCATACAAAATTCTGTTAATTATGCTAGGACTTTCACAGTACCCTTGAGGTAGCTTGCAATGTTCAAATCTGTTTCCCCACAAGGTGAATGCTGTCAAGTATTGGCAACTGGGGTTGAGTGGTACTGAGAAGAAAGCATTCTTCAAATCCACAACTGTGAAACATTTGTCATTTTTTGGGACACTGCATAAAATGGATGCAGGGTTTAACACTAGAGGGAACTCTTTCTGTTTGATGTAATTATGTGGGCGGAGATCCTGTATCATCCTCCACTCCCCATTCCTTGCCTTTTTTATCAGATAAATCACAGTATTGCATGGTAAATTTGATGGCACAGTTATACCCTACTGTTGTAAGGCACTTATTGTCTCTTTTATTCCTTCTTCTGCTTCTCGGACAGTGGATATTGTTTTACTCTAGGCGGTACTACGCCTGGTTTTAGTTTAATTTTTATAGGTATTACACTCTGCAAGAGTCCTACATCATGAGGCCCTGTAGTCCATAACTCTGGTGGTACCTCTCGCCTATCCTGGTCAAATATGAGAGGCGATGTACTGACATTGACCATGAAGGGGTTATGTATCTCTCTGTGTTGGATCATTATGTCACATAGCGCGCATATTTCCATGATTATTTCCCCGTCAGTGTCATTGTCAGTAAATAGCTCTTCATCTGTCAAATCTCTCAGCTGAATCTATGCATAATACGGTTTCCTTTCACATCCATGCGTGTCCAGTCCTATTGCCACAATACGTCTGCCTGATACTTGCACCCCCTGTAGTTCAATCGAAAGGATGGTGCCGGGCACAATCTCGAGGCTCATCACAGGGCGGAAAACAAAATCAAATGGCACCCTCTGTTCTTTACGGGGGATCTCTGGTACCACTCTAGACAGAGCCTGTATCCCATAGATGAACATAGATGAACATGTCAACATCTGTCAACATCTGTGGGCACCCCCCTTACTGCAACCTCGTTTGTCATGGTACTGATCATTAGCATCGCTTGCACTGGAGACACCTGTGGAGTGGAGCACACTATTCCCCTTTCTGTAAAGGAGATGGTCATATTAAGCTTGCTAAGGAGGTCCCTCCCCAGCAAATTTATAGGCGAATCTTTGTGGTACAACAGGGGTGCCCAAACCATTTTCCCTCCCACTGTTATATCCAAATCTTTTGTTTAAGGAACTTTTAAAATTGCTCCAGAAAACCCCTGCATTTCCAAATTTTTCCCAGAGAGGGGAAACCGGCCCTCCATGAGGCATGATTTTTTCACTCCCGAATCCACCATAAAGATGAACTGTTTGTTTCCTATCTCCGCCCCCACTAGTGGTTCCTCTTCTGCATGTAGGGTAGTCAATAGGACTGGACATGCACATGCTTTCTATAGGCTGTCCTAATTGGGATATGTGTTTGTTCCTGGGACGGAGAAAATGCTGTCTCCAATTACTGCAGCATCGCAAAACGGCACCGGAGCCCCTTTGCTGTGGTAGCGAAAATGTTACGATGGGTGTTCCCCATCATATTCTGGCGTGCTGGTTGGGGCTGCATGCCTTGCGGTTGTGCTCATTGTCTGTGTTGGATATGCTGTGTTCCTTGCGGGTAGTCATTGGGGGTCATTACGACCCTGGCGTTAAGGGTTTAACGGCTTTGTAAAAGGTGGCAGCTCCGTTAAACCCGTAACGCCTGATTACGATGTCCCTTTGCAGGACCCGACCTTAATGACTGGTTTTACCAGCCGTTAAAGTAGGGTGCCGCAAAGGAACCTTGGTGCTAATTACGGTACTGCAATTTGCGGTACCGTACTTAGCGCCTTCCCCAGTCCCATTGAGCCCTATGGGGCGAAAATGGGATTTGGGAAGGGCCATGGTGAAATGGGGAAATACCGCCCCGCCAACCTTGGAATGGGGCAGTATTTCCCCATTCCACCATGGCGGACTCGTTACAACACCGGCACCAACCATGGTGCTAATAGGGTTTAACGGCACTGTAAAAGGTGTCAGCGCCGTTAAACCCGTAACGCCTGATTACGATCTCCCTTTGCAGGACCCGACCTTAATGACTGGTTTTACCAGCTGTTAAAGTAGAGTGCCGCAAAGGAACTGGGGATTGACGCTTTCTTGCTCTCTCAGCGTCCTTAGGTCCTTTCCTCTAACCATAGGGTGAATCAACTGCTGCAGCCTTGCTCCGCTATGTGATTCATGCTCCAGGGGCTGCCAGGGGTAAGAGGAGACAGCATAGGGGTACCAAGTTGGTCTGAGAAACTGAGGACAGCTCAGGCAGCTGTTTTGCAGTTGAAGCAGTCAAAAAGTGCAGAAACATGACAGAGAGACAGTGCATCCCTTCCCCCATCCTTCCTTTCTCTGGCACCGGCTGCACAAGCAGTTAGACCCGCCAATGGGGGACTGTATTGAGATGGTGCGGTCTGGTAAGTAACTTAGCATTAATCAACTGGCATTAGCCAATAGCCAAGGCATTAGCTTGGTAAATCCGGCTGTTTGTCCATCTATCTGCTGATGAGCACTGTTAGTGTTGTGTCAGTGTGAGCTTTATCCCCTGGTAACACTGGCCATTGGCTACGTGAGGATTTCAACCCAATGGAGGCGCAGAGCAGCATCCAGTGCAGAGTGTGAAGGAGTGCAGTTGCTGGCAGTTTAGAGCAGGGAGAGCGAGTGAGGGAAGATAATAACTCCTGCATTGAGTCTCCATAGTGCCCTCACTTATCTTTGCTGTCTGCCCAGTGATCTTGCCTTAGTGGTGTCACCACATTTTATTTCATACTAGACCTGATGTATGAATTTAGGAGCGGAAACCCTGATAATGGAATGGTAGGTCCCTCCTATATGCCTGGTTCCAGTACTGTGAGGCCTGTAATGTCAGCCACTACCCTATTACCTCAGTCAAACCTGTGGAGGGCAATGTATTTGAGCCCACTTATAGTGACTCTGTCAGAGCCACTGTGAATATCAGATTGTCTATTAAAGACTTTTTTGCTGCCAAAAACCTAAATTTAGACCATCAAGCATAATTGAATTCTGTGAGCAAAATAGCTGACCCCTTGGGGACCAGCTTCACCAGCTCGTGCAATCTTGACCTTCTCCTCAGAGAGCAGCTGGTGCCACATGTAGCTGGACTTGTCAATGAGATCCAATCCCTACAGCATGATGGCATGCCTCCAGGGACCTTGGAGTTGTTTAAAGCATCTCCCTCATGTTCCATGATTCTTCTCCTGAGAACACTCCAGACTCCTCTTTTCTCTACACTACAGGCCAAGACAGACCAGCCGCAAGGAGTTTGGTGGCCAGAGGACATTTCCTACACGTCCCAGCCTCCATCGCCACCCTAAACATGGTTTTATCATCTTTGGTAAACCTGTATGATAATATTCGCGCTGAGGTCAAAACCCAATACTGAAATAAATTACATTCAGTTATGGCAGGTCTAGACTCAACCCCCTGTCTTCCCCAGCCAGGCCTGCTGGCATTGGGATTAATGCAACTGCCTGAGGAAGGTATCATGATATTGGATAGGAATCACATTGGCATATCAGCAGTCCAGTACTACAATCGAATGGTGACCACCTAATACAGCTGAAGTACTCCCTGTTGTGGTAGACTCAGTTGATCCGATAGGTGAAGGAGACTACAATACATATTCTTGATTCTGGGATTTGTCGACATAGGCCTGAAAAAACAAATAAGAAGAAATCAATAAGTCATGAACTCTGTCAACATGAATAGAAAGTTTTCTTGGAATGTTTTGTGGTACTTAACATCCAAAGTTACAGAAGAGGGAAAACCCTTGTCACGGTCTTTGAGTCAATCAAAAATTTCAATCTGTAATGTTCTCAAAATGAAATTGAAGGTAGACAGTGAGGCCAACGTTGGCACGATTTCAGATAATGGGGTTCCCTTTTGCATGTCGTAGACACCCAGTCATGTGTCCCTGTGGGACCCAGTTACTCCTACTGAAACTAATATGACCCTGGCCATCCCTAAACTAAGACTAATAACATTGTGGGATATTGACATTGTGGAGTTTGTAACAGATGGTCAGCATGATATTGTTTCTTTGTTCATCCCCTCAAGAATCATACACAATAAAATACTGAGAGAGATTGAGCCTTCTCAGGCCATGGGCTACGACATTTTCTTGCCCAATGACTGGAACCACCCATCTATGACTATGCTTCCCTGTAACAACCCTGCCCCCGACAAGATTGTGATGGTTTAATTGTGACGAGGGGTGGAACGCCATATGGTCACTTTACTCCCTGAGAATAAAACAGTGAGCTACAATTAATGGGATTGTCTTGGCTACCTCAGGTATTGGGTAATCCTTTGAATGCCTCACAATTACTCAATGTTTGCCTGTAGCCAGACATTGGTCGTAAAGGTCACCTTGTGAAATAAAGGAGGCCAACAGCAGTTGTCTATAAATGCATTGCTATGTTCAATGTTCAGCTGTTTTTCCATAATTCTACTTCAAGAAGTTTGGCTTTTGTACCCAACCCATTTTGAAGGCTTCCATATTGTCTTCCGGCCAGCAGTACAGGGCCATTAAGGCCACCCATATGGAGGCCTTATACTGGTGGCTAAAAACTCTTGTGAGTTCACAATCATCAAATGTTATATGGTAGTAGACATCACTATTGTGAATTTGTACTGGAATACAGTCAGACCTAAAATCCATAAATTTCAAGTGGCATTAATGACCATTCTAGATGAATGGCTTGCCAAAACAATGAATGGTCAAATACTAATTGGGGGGACTTTTGGACCAACTGTTTCACCATAAATGACCAACTCTCTTACCGGGAGTGCTCCGTCACCAGCGGCAATAAAACTTCAGACCACTCTTGATAGATCTTTAAGTAAAATAATGTGCTACTGAGGCTTCTTGGCAATGTGAATGTTGAATTGGATGGTGGGGAAACCTGGCCTAGGGGCTCCCTAGCAACCTGTATTGACTGTATATCTGTGAGTGCTTTACCATAAATGCTTGGTTATGTATATTTTCAAGACCAATTTGAGTGATCATAGTTTGATATCAGCTCGCTTTGGTATATTGAAACTACCATGAAATTATTCAGACCTGTGCAACCTTCTATTGAACCTGTCAGGTTCATGGGTTACATGGACCCCTCTTTCTATTGCAAATGCTTATCATTTTCCATTAAAAATAGTCAAAATAACGTGTCTGTCACCTTATCGCCCTATACTTTTGGGGTGTTCTTGCAAGAGCATTTTGGTAATCTCCCATTGAGGAACAGCAAGAGGAAAGAGACCGTCTGTTAGGAAAGATTTCATAATTGTATGTAATTTTCCCCTCTATTCTCAAAAACGGTTCTTCAACACAGGTAGGGATCAACAGACTTCTTACTCTGTGAACATATAGTTTCTATATATAAAAAGAAGTCCTATATTCTTTTCGCTGTCATCTAGCACTCTTCCTACAACAAATGGAACATCTAAATAATGATCACAATTTTTATTATTCATAAATCGCAAAACATATTTTCTTAAAAACAATCATAAAATGATCATAGTACATAAAACACCTACAATATTTAAAACAAGACAAGTAGGAACACCATGAGTGAGTAACAATGTAATAAATCTTGAAGGATCAAAATGTGTGTAACCAATTCACACTCCGATTCCAATGCCTCACTAGTCACAGCTTATTTCTTATTGGTATGTCTCAAAAGCCCGACTTGTACAAGTTTCTGTCCTTGATATACAACAATGTAGGACATTCATCAGGGGAAAGTGTCTTGTGCCGGAATGAAAAATCTTCTTTAGTTGGGGAGAGTACCCTGTTAATCAAAAAAAGGACACCCTTTTAGTGTTTAGTGATAAGATATTAAACTCTATTGATTTTTCTCCAAACCCTCATCCCTCAAAGGGTGTATTATTATGTTTGTTATTACATACCTCTCTCGCCTTGCGTTAGCTCTTGGATCTTTACTGATTCTTTATGCCGTTTCCCAATTTCTTAAAGGGATTCTGGCTCTTCCTCTTCTCTTCCCTAATCTAATGTACAATAATAGCATATTAATATAGTGGAGCATAAATGTGCTCCCCTATATATTTTTTATGTATTGACTGTCTAGGAAGCATAAGGAAATAATGCTTACCAGACTTGGATTCTTCCAAATGTCTGTTTTTGTCTCGCTTTGAGACACCAACTCTCAGTCCACAGGCAAAAAATTCCCACCCTGTAAAACAGAACCCATATTGCCTGTCACCACATGTCAATTATAAAGATCAAATTTATATTGCACAAATTGGTCAGTCTACACACCTCTTGTGGTACTGTCTGAGGATTTCAATTTCCAAAACGTCAAAGGAAAGCCAATGACATCAAAATTCTTCTTTAGAGGAAAAGTCTAAAAATAAACAAAGAGATCCCTGTTGGCTTTATGGGCCCAAGCAATCCCCTTTATCTTAAACTTTGTCTCCTACTAGTAGCTCCTCACTTACTTCATAGCCTTGGCCAGCAATTCACCACCATTACGATATTGCTGTTGCCGTTTCGTTCTCATCACTTTATACGGAGATGCAAGCAGCCTATTTTATTCATGGGAGATCCCGTGAATCTCACCACGTCGTAACATATGATCGCGTCGTGACGTAGTCACGTGATGTAATGACATCATCGCGTCAACGCGGGAGATGTCTAGGACGTCTATATACCAGCGTACAGACGTCAGGGGATCATACTCTCTCCCAATTCATATGGGTAATGTAGTTTTAAATTTGAAACTCTATCTAATACGAGAAGGAGAGTCAGACCAGGGGATAAGTGGCCGTGGTTCACGTGATGGACACTTTTATCTACCTAAAACAAAATCCTAGTGGTCCCACACACGTTAGGCGATTCCATCTGTATTGTCGGATGGGTCCTTCATATGTGTCTCGATATATTGGCCACCAGTATAGACAATAAACATCATGTTTTCACTTGCAACAGTCCAATTCTTGGTTTCTCACAGGACTAATTCATGTCACTTCACATCGTTAGTGTCTGCAAACATCCCCTATGATAGTTCTCCAGTTACACAGTTACACAAAGTGCCATCTCTAATTTCACATCCGACTGAAACAATATCATTTAACATTGCCAATACATGAACCATAGTGTCCCATGTTAAACAGTTATGCATTGTGCCATTCCACTCCTTCATTTAGACCACTAATATGGCTTTTTGACAAAAAATCAAGTTTTGTTCCAATTGTAATAATTTCTTATCGATCATTGATTGTGATTGGCCCTTAACTTGTTTCAAAATACACCACTCAAAATCATTGCATGTATGTTTCATTTCTATAACATGTTTGACCATAGGAGCTCGTTCAACCTTATTCCTAATGCAACTCCTATGTTCGATCATTCTCGTTTTGCATTTTCTATTTGTTTTGCCAATGTACATACGATTACAAGGACATTTTATCAAATAAATTACATTGTTAGTGTGACAATGTGTGTGTTCATTCATATTCCACAGCCTTTCCAGACCCAAATCAACATTCATTGTTCTTTTTGTTTGGGGCACATTGTACAATTTCCACAAGGGTAATGTCCTATAACTGGGGGTAGACCCCATAGGTTAGTCTGTTGTGAGGGCTTTTTCTTGATACTGACATCATTTGTCATTACTATATTACGTACAGTAGTACTTTTCTTAAAGACCACAATGGGCCTTCCAACTTCTTTGGTCATGATCTTCTTCCAATTTTTTGTAATGATTCCCTTGACAAGTTACTGAAAGTATTCACAAACACTAGAGGAGTTTCTTTTGTACTTTTCTCTCTCTGTATTTGTTGGTCAAGAAGAGATTCCCGATTATTATTGAAAGCCCTTTTGGCAGCTTTCTTGACTAACGGTCTAGGGTACCCACGATTCACCAATTTGGTCATCAAGATGTTGGCTCTGTTGTCATACGATTCGTTTGTACTACTGTTCTTTTTCAAACGTAAAAATTGGCCAAAAGGGAGATTGTTCTTCACATGCTGTGCATTATGGCTCTTAAAATGTAACAGGGCATTCTTGTCTGTGGCTTTTGTGTATGGTCGAACCAAAAGTAAACCATTTTGATGGTATATGCAGATGTCCAAATATTTAATTTCTTTATTACTGATATTACTAGTAAATTTTAGATATCTATTGTGTTGGTTCAGCCACTGTAAAAAATGACAAGCTTCCTCTTCATTCCCTTTCCAAATAACAAAACACATGGTCTATATAACGAAGCCAACAAAGTATATTGTTCTGAAAAGGATTACGATTGTTATAAACAACAGATTCCTCGAACATGTTTACATACAAATTGGCGACATTTGGCCATGGCTGACCCCATTGCCGTTCCCTCAATTTGTTTGTAGAACCGCCCCATAAATTGAGAGAGGTTTTCTGTAAGGGCCATTTCTGTGCACCATTTTATGAAACAGTTAGACACTGGGTTTTCATCATTTCTTTTCAATAAGGTTTCCTCTACTACTTCCAATGTTGCCAATTGTGGTATATTAGTATAGAGTGCTTGGATATCTAAACATATCAGTAAATTCACATATGGGTCAAAAGTATTCCCCTTTATTCTGTTGATGGCATCTGTTGTATCCTTCCTTAACATAACTTCTCATAGTCAGAATGAAAGGTCTTAGATAAAAATCTAAACATTTGGAAAGAGGTTCCAATAGTGAATTAACACCCGAAACAATAGGTCTTCCCGGGGGATTCTGTAGACTTTTGTGAATCTTGGGGAGGTTATAATAAATAGGGACCCTGCCATTCTCTCTGATAAGGAAATCACCTTCTTGTTTGCTAATCATATTTTCTTCCACCGATCTATAAACTTTTTCTTTGATTAAGCTTAAAAGGTCACCACTGGGGTCTCTGTCTATTTTTAGATAATGATTCTCATCTGATAGTAGGTTATCACATTCTGTAATGGAATCACTTCTGTTTAATATTACAATGGCGTCGCCTTTGTCGGCTTGACGGATGATGATCTTATCATTGGCCCCTAAGTCTTTCAAAATATTTTGTTCCGTTTTACTCAGATTAGGATGGTGTGGGATCCCTCTAGCTTCTAATCTGGTAATATCCTCCAATACCTTCCTTTCAAAAACCTTGGATTCAGCAGAATGGGAACTGGCCGGGGCACAAAAAACGGAGGAATTCCTCAAACCACTGCAATTATCCCACTTGTCGAATGTGTTATCTAAGAAAAACTCCTTTAGATGTACTTTTCTCATAAACTGATTGAATTCCATCCTAAACTCAAATGGGTTGTGGAATTTCGTTAATACAAAGTTCAGTCCCTTATTTAGTACTTCTTCTTCCTTTTCAGTGATATGGATGTCTGAAAGATTCACTACCAGCCCCTGTAGCTTCGTGTTTGCATCTGTTCGGGTTCCCATTGGCTCTGGCCTCCTCTTCCTAAAAAACATTGACCGCGATTGTTGCCTCTCTGACCATTGTTCCTCATACCTCTCCCTCAAAATGGGCGGGTATCGCCCCTCTTGCTTGAAAAATCTGTGTCACGGGATTCATCATGTTCAGAGAATCCCTCTCCACTTGAACTGTAAGATGTGTTCCGGAAGCATCCTCTCCGGTTCTGTTTCATGTTTGGTCTAGACTCTCCAAATTTATAATCCTTGTTAGTGTACCGGAACGCCTTTTCATGTGAAAAGTTTCGGATATCTTTTTTCATTCTTTTTACTCTTTCTGAGACAGTTTCATTCTTGAATTTCTGCATCTCTTTTAAATGTTCATCTAGGCCTTTTTTAAAAGCTTCAACATCAAATTTGCTCTTAATTTTCTCTTCTAGACTTTTCAGATCAATCTCAATCTTTTTAGCTGTTTCTTGTGCTGTTTCAATGATCAATATCAGCCAGTCACGGCCACATTTATTAGAGATATAACTCCATTCCAATTTAAATTCGGGGTTGTCTAAAAACAGTCTGGGTTCATTTCTCACAGTAAGCCCTTGGGGTAAAGCCTGGTTTTTAACATACTCTAACATGATGATGGCATGTAATTCTGTGCGGATGAGTCTTTTCCTCATCTGTACTAGTTCATCCCATTGGTCAACCCCCATATTTTTGCTGTTGTTTTACTCCCTGATCTAGACTTTGCCAGAGAAGCGTAGCCTTCCGCCGCACTCCTCTGGGCTTTCGCTCAATTCTTATGGGGGAACTGACATGCCCTTAAGACAGTCAGTACTGGGAGACTTTGTTTCCCTTAATCCTTTCCTCATGTTGCAGCTTTTGTGCAACATGAAACAAGAGTGCACTGTAACTTACTTTAACGCGCTCTTGGGTCTCTAGTCATTTGAAAGGCCCTAGAAACTCTCACTGGACTTATTATGAACTGTGCAAGTGTGTCACAGACAGGACTGGTGGCAGCTATCGTTTCTCTTGTGTTTTGAACCCTTTTTCGCCATGCGCGCTGCCCACGTTTGGCACAAATGAGTGGCCTGGCTCCAAAATGGCCGTGCCACGAGGTTCATTGTCCTGTCCTCTGACCGTCTTGCCCCTTCACCTTCCCCAGGTGAGCCGACCCAGGTCCGTCCTTATTTGGTCCTGCACTTTCCCGTGAAACCCAACGCTTTTGCAGGCTTCTGCATGCCTTGTGTGTGCCTCCAGGATATGGGCTGGGATGTCTGTTCCCAGTACACATCCTGGGTGCCAGAGAGTCTGGAGTGTCCTGAATGCCCGGGACCACTGTAGTCCGTAATAGGTCCACGTATGGTGTGAGTGTTTGTGAGCAGATCTCCCATTGGGTCCTCTCCATTTTGGCGCGAAGGGAACTTTGGATAAGAGGAGGCTGAAAACACCACTACCATGTCTCCTGAGTTCACACTGAACGAGGGTAAGGAGCCAAGTATCCTGCAAAAAGAAGCTCAGTTGAGGAACCGCTGGTGACCCGCTGAAGGTTTGGCACCCTGAACTGCTGTTGTCCTACAAGACCCCTCTGCATCTGATCTTCCTAGAAGAACTGCGAAGGTGCTTCGGCCCATTGGAATAGTGGGATCAACTATTCCCGGCACCTTCATCAAACCCTGCAAGTAAGCCTCTTCGGAAATGTCCCTGGGCCAACCAGTGGGCTGACCAGTTTACGCAGGACGCATTGTGCTGTCACCGCCGCCGTTTCGGGGAAGCCCTCGAAACTTGTTCTACTGCTTGCTCTACGTCCACAGCACCATCACACTGAATTTCGTACAATTGGCATTCCCAGGTCTGAAGTGAGACGAGTGCGCCCAGACCAGAGTAAACGCAGTTGCCGTGTTGCCCTGCCGTGGTAACAACCTGTGCACATTCGCTGCATTTGGGACACCCTCGACCCTGCATCCTGCTACACGGAATCTACACGGTGTCGAGATGTCCTGATTATCAGATCCGAACCTGCCAGCAACGTGAACTGAACTGGAAAAGTCTGGGTCTGCCTGTGTCGGGGACCGGTGAGTAGTCCATACCCCAACCGGTGGCCCCTCGCGCAGAACACGTTTCTTTTCTACCGCTGTTGCGAAATAGCGACTCTATCCCGCACTCTCACCCTGCCTCTGCCCACAAGTGGAGGCCTTGCTTGAGTAGTGGGGACCTGTTCTTCATCGCTTCATCCACCTTCCCGAACAGTCAGAAACCCTTGAAGAGACCCTATTTTTGTCCATTGGCACAAGCGCGTGCATGTACTATTGAGCATAAGGCTCCTGTCTTCGTAGGGTTAGGACTTCCTCCTAGTTAGGTGAAATTCTGATGTCGAACTGGGACTAATGATTATTTGCACTGCCTGTTTTCCTCCCCATCTAGGTGGTCTACATATTACGTGCTCCTAACTCCTTAGGCCCTTCGGTCTTGTATATCTATTGTATTGATTGTGATGTGTTTGTTTACTTTAGTATTATTGTGATTCTTTGCTATGGTCGATGCTACAAAGGCCTTGTAATAAATGTGTCTATATTTTTAATATAACACCTGTCTGGAGTAATTTGTAAGTGTGCTCATTGAGGTCTTTCAGTCACCCTCACCCCTCATGAGACTTAAGTACAGATAGACAGAGATTCTTAAACAAACGTATACAAGCTGGCTGATTCATAGATGGCATGCAATGTTACAAAGCGATGGGCAATGTATGCTGAAGATTCTGGCAGGGAAAGCATGTGCCCCCTTTTGGTCACTAGTGGGTAGGGTCGAGTGCAGTCAGCTGGGGGCCCTGACAAATCCGATTAACAACACTGTCTGGTTCAAACACTTCCTGGAGCTTTTTGCCCCAGGACCCACCCATTGTGCAATCTTTTCTGGCCCGTTGGAACAAGAATGGTCATTTGGTTTTGACCTTCTGGATGTATTAATGCTGATTAAAGGTGTAGTACCTCTAGAGCACCGGGCACTAATGGCCTATCCAACTTCGTCCTATAAAAAGCCTGCAGTTGTGGTCAAGAATATTATACACATTATTGATAACATAACTGTCAAATGCACTCCAGAGACTTGGTCCCGATTTCAAAAAGGGTGGCTGATAATACCCCAGTAATTTCAAGCTGATAACCCTACCCGACGTGGACAACAAAATGAGTGCTGTCCTTCTCTTAAAGGAACATGAAGCCTGTTCCATCAGAATTGGTCATTTGAGTAAATATCAGCTGGGCTTTAGATGGAACATGGAGACAACCCTCAATGGCCTGCTTATAAATTTACTCAAGCAGGAAACACGTAAACCTAATTATTATATTATTATTATTATTATTATTATTACTATTATTATTATGATATTTATTGAGCACTGACCTAGATTTGAGAAGAAACTGAGTGCTTTAGAGAGGTATACAACAATACAGATGCATAACAGAGTGCTTTTTAGAGGTAACAACAGAACAGATATACAACAGGGGTAGGATGCAGAGGGACACAACGGTGGGGTACAGCTGTACGGAGTGGCACGGAGGAGAGGGGCAGATGGCATCTAGCAAGTCATGTGGCACGGGGCAACGTGATGGCCTAGCTTTTGAGGAGGACGGACGCATTGAAGAAGTGGATCTTGAGTTTCTTTTTGAATTGTATGAGCGTGGGGGCAAATCTGATGCTGATGGGGGAGGAGGTTACATAGTCTTGGGGTATAGGTAGAGAAGGGTTGTTTTCTGGCCTTTTCCTTTTTGCAGCAGCGGATTTCAAGTCTGCATGTGACCTGGCTTCTGGTGGAGTGCTGTCTGCCATAGATGTTGAGTTTCTCTGCAAGATAACTGGGTGATTTGAGGGTGACTGCCTTTTAGATGATGCAGCAAGATTGAAGGTGATTTGTGCATGCAGTGGGAGCCAGTGAAAGGCGATGAGGGCCGGGGTGATGTGGTTGTATCTGTGTAGACGCTTGATGAGGTGTGCGGCCGCCTGTTGGACACTTCTCATCTGGATGATGGGAGGCCTTCAAAGAGGGAAGTGCCCCACCCAGTTGGGATAGGACCAGTGCTTGAACAGTGGATCGAAAGCTGTCTGGAGGGAAGAAGGGCTTGACTTGCTGCAGGAGGGAGGACTGATACCAAGCTGTCTGCGATTGTTTAGCTATGTGTTTCTTGAAGGACAGTGTTGATGAGGAACCCGAGTGACTTGACGCAGGAGGTCAGCTTGTGCGTGAAGCCCTCATAGTTCATGCTTGATAGCCAGATCTGTATGTTTGGGTGTATGGTGTTGCTGGTGCGGTGTAGGAATTCGGTCTTGGAGGGGTTGAGCTTCAAGTATGCACTGGACATCCAAGACTGTATCAGCGAGAGGCAGGTTTTGAGCCTGTGGGTGTCCTTGATGGAGTATTGGTGGATGTGGATGTTGTGTCTGACTAGAAGGACTCACAGCGACTCCATGTATGGATTGAAGATCACTGGGGAGAGGGTGTAACCCTGTGGGACTCCACAGGTGACTGGTAGCATTGACGATATAGAAGAATCCATCTGAAGAAACTGCTTGAGGTTGACGAGATTGGACTTGAACCAGCATAGTACAAGGTCTCTTGCGCTGATCTAGGGTGTCCATGAGCGCCTGTTGGTTTACTGTGTCGAAAGCAGCTGAGAGGTTGAGTAAAACCAGGAGGCAGGGATGGCCATCATCAAGGATGTTGAAGTTTTTGTCGACCACCTGTATGGTTGCCTTCTCCGTGCTGTATCTGCGTCTTAACCCAGATTTGTAGGTTTGGAGGAGATTGTTGATGTGTTGCTGCAATTATGCGGCTACTGCTTGCTTGATAATCTTACCATGGATGATGGGGCAATAGTTACCTAGGTTGTTGTGTTTTTTATGAGGGAGGACCTTTTCTGTCTTTAGGGTTGATGGGTGGCTTTGAGGGTGGCCAGGGTTTCTACCCAATCCTCTGTTGAGAGTGTGTCTTAATGTTGCTAGGGTTTGGAGATTTTGTGAGGAGGGATGTGAGGTGGGTCTGTGGATGCAGAGCTGGTGTTTATGTGCTGGTGAATCTTGCTGATTTTGTCACTGAAGGTGTTGATGGCTGTGGATTTTTGATGTTTATTGCAGGGACGGGTAGCAGTTTGACACAGTGTTTGACCGCTTTGAAGAGGGCTCTGCTTATGGTCTTCTGACAGTAGAAGGCCTTGACTGTGTTGATTAGTTGTCTGGGGTTGCTTGAGGAGTGCCAGGTCCTATGTAGTCCTGGAAGTAACACAAGGTTTTCCAGAGGTTCCTGATGACTCTTTTGCAGAGGTTGAGTGGCATGTACCAGGGTGCTGACGGTTTCGGTTTGCAGGTGCGTTGTTTCAGAGGCAAGTATCGGTCGATGGAGGCTGAGAGGATGGCGTTGAGTGATTCCAGTAGAGACCCTCTGTTTGGTTAAGAGTATTCAGACCATGTGAATTGGAGGTTGGCAAGGTCTTCCGTGAGGGCTTCCACCAGGAAGTTCTTGAAGGACCTAAAGTTTTGTCTGATGTGTTTCTGCTGTGAGAGCTTGACTGGGCTGGTGTGCAGAATTTTGAAAGGCATGGCGAAGTGGTAATACCAGTCAAGTGGAAGAAGTGAGCTGTAGTGCAGGGAAGGTAGTGCAGTGATGATTAGGTTGGGGATGTTACCTTTCCCGTCAATCGGTCTTTGTGTGTTGTGTGAGGGTAATGGTGTTGTGAGGTAAACTTAATGCACCCTCAATCTATATGGGCTTTGTGGATTTCACATCCGCGTTTGACTCAGTCAATTGGGGCATGCTATGGAAGTCACTGTTCACCCTCTGGTATCCTGAATATCCTAATTCATCTTCACACTGAAACCAGTATGCAAGTTACATTAGACCTTATGGGTGTCTGTTAGGAAACCATATGGAGTAAGCATCGCACACTAAGACAAGGTAGCGCGCTGGCACTGTCCCTTTTTAAAATCTGTATTTTCATTCTGGGTACATTCTTCAAAGCTTTTCATTGGCAGTGCCACGTTTGGGAAGTCATCGACTCCTGTGGCTAGTCTACGCAGATGACATTGTGATATTAGACCACATCCCCATTGGTCTACTGATATTATTAACATCATTAAAGCAGTGCTCAATAACAAAACTAAAAGAAAAATAATGAGATTTCCCTTAGGTAGACGGAACAAAGCTTTCAAATGGCAGATTGATGGTACCACCTTGGCAGTGCTTCCACAATTCATGTATCTAGGCATTCCCATTTTTTACAAATAAGAACAAGACCGTATTGCAGACAGTGATGCAACTTAAAGCTAATATATCTGCACCAAAGATGAAGAAATTGCTTACCAAATATGGTACATTTTCCATTTGGCCAATCATTAAGTTCTCCTGTGCCAACGTTGTACCAAAGATCATCTACAGTACTGAAACAGTCCCCCTGTACAACTTTTCTGATTTGGGGCCTGTGGAGGCACTGATTTGGAAGAGTGTATTGAGGCTTCCGAATTGCGTACCAGCATCAGTGATTCGATAGGAGTTAGGCTTGCTGTCACTAACGGTTAGAGTGCTGTGGAATGTGCTTTGTCTCTTTAGGATAAGTATTAGCTCCCCACTCGCATTCATTGTTGCAAGATTTGGGGGAAGTCTATAGTGACAACAACCTATATGAGGATGGATCAAGAGCTGTAATTCTGCTTTGGAGCAACTTGGCTGCCCAAACGAATTGCTAATAAATATGCCTCAAATTGTAAAAAAGCAACTTTGAGACTTCGATTGGATGAACAAAAACGAAGAAATACCTAGATACACATTCCTTTATGATATGCCATCTGTACCTAGAGAAAGAGGCCTTATTGCACCCGACCTAATGAGGTTTCCCAACGCAAAGTGGATGCAGCAGTTTCTGAGAACGAGACTAAATTTAACCCTCACGAAAAGTAATTTTGCACTGTAGAATTAAAACAGATCATCCATTGTCGCTTCTGTGATCACCAAGTGACTGAAACCCTAAGCATGTGTTCGTAACCTGCTCTTCTTAGCTAGAAATAAGGAACAGGTACCTGGGGAGACTTGTCTCTATTCTCGCAAGTTTAAAAGCTGATTTGTTGCGGTGTCGCATATTTTCAGGCATGAACACATCTTTAACATTGACTGTGCTTGGCCTTTTAAAATATGTAAAGCTCATCGGCTGATATGTGGGAGTATTACCATGATTTACTCCCAGCAGAGAATTTAGTATATTTTTTACCATTCACTTCTGATTCTCACCATTTGCTCTGGTTCACAAGTATACATCTGTGAATTAAGTTCACCATTCATAGTTGTTGATATGAATTTATTTGAGAATGATGTTTACCACAGTAATTTGACAGACAACAAACTGGAATTATTCATGCAATGCTCTCCTTTTTGATTCACTGTTTGATGAATTGTATTCATTATTTTGTATCTACTCTATTGTTTTCTGTTGGAAACGTTTTAATGAACCAAACATTTAAATAAATATATACATACATATCAGACACTCACATGGCAGTGCAACACATGTATGCTGTGTTTATTTTATGCTTGCTTGCGTAGCCTCTATTTCTAGTTATTGGATTGGGGCCAATACCCCCAAAGTTTGTAAAATATCAGGCATCCTTTACCCATTATCTTCCTTGGGGAAGCTACAACCAGCTGTGCTCAACCTTGTTCCCTTATAAATCCTGAATAAATAAGTTTCGGTTCAATCTTAAAATAGCATTTAGAGGTCTTTGCGCTATATTCAATAACCTTGTTTAAAAGAATCAATTTACTACAACAAAATGTATCCATGAAATGTGATTGTCAAGAAACAATGAGCTTTTATACTTGGAAATAAGGTTTTATTCCATAAATATAAGATCAATCACTTTTTTGGTTAACAAATATAGCAACATTGCTATATACATCAGTAGTATTTCCTCTAAGGCTAAAGAGACCAAAACATTTTTTTTTCATCAAACATAACCATCATTCATACTATAGAAACTCAAACAGTGATTTCCAAGTTAATAATTACATTAGTACATATCTGCGACCACATACGACCAATCGTTGACCATAGCCTATGTAATTAACCTCAAGCTGTTTTCATAAAACCACAGTCAGGGAACTAGCCGATGCAGATCACCCAGAATATTTGGTATCAGTAAACAAATATAACTCTTGAGGTGTATTAGTAATGTAAACAAATTTTCATGAGACTCGTAAATAATTGATTTTTTTTTTAGCAACGTTTATTGCATTTTACTTATGATATTAAATGATGGGTTTGCTAAACATTTCCTAGAATGCAAATACTCAGGACCACTGATATTAAATTGCAACATTTTCTTAGGTGATATCATGACGGCCCAGTTCAAGCATCAGGAAACTAACACCTATTTGTGATTTGGACTGGTGTGTTCTCTTACCACTCAAATAGAACTTCGACCCTGGTGTTTCTCCATGTATTTATATGAACAACCGCTGACCTGAAATCGTCGAGGTCATTCGTTCTTGCCAGGCTCAATTCTCCTTCGTTCAAAGTTCGCAATAGTGTCAGTGTCCAGGACCACCTGTCCCTAACCAGCTGTACATTTGTATGTCCCCATTAGCTAGGCACAGATCTCATAATATAAATTATATACTGCTGTGCCAAGGAGTCTCTCTTGAAAAGCTCATAGTAAAATGACTGTGCGTTACCACTTACACTTATGGACAAGAGGACATCAAGTACACATTTATACCTCTGCATAGTAAATCTTGTCTCTTCAGGGCCCTCCGCACCCTGCTGGAGATCCGCATCAGCATACCAGACACACCACCTAAATTAAAACGATCCCCGGAGTCGTTTCATTTTAGTAGCTCCTGTATAAAGATGTCTAGTCATTGGATGAAGGTTAGGATTGAAGCAATGATGGGGTTATGAAGATTTGCTGTTTTTCCCTGAGATGTTCCCCAAGCAAATACGTCACTCGCATGTTGCAACTACTGATACAGCACATGCCAGGCAATATAGAGGTACCACAAAACACTGCTCCAACACAAACAGCCTTAATAAAGTGATGGTCTGTAAGGGACTGCTAATTCGGAAAACTACTAAGGTCTCCTGTTCTCTTCTGTCCTTCATATAATGCAGCGCAAAGCGCAATACTGAACTGCTGACACAGTCGCCTTGGAAAGTCTGACATTATCTTTAAACCCAGTAACAATTGATTTGGCATGACGTTGCCAGGTCAGTCAATGCTGCTTTGTGGGATGGACTCAAGATCCTCGACAACCTCGAACTACTACACATACACATTCCTTAAGACAGAAAAAAGCACAGCACAAACACATATCTGTGCGTGTCTAAGAGCAGTTGTAAATTGTCATTCCATTTGTCATTACTTCGACAAATGTGGACGGAAAATATGTATTGGGCGCCAGAGGCGTTGCTAGGGGGACGGGGGTGAGGGGCTGAAGGGGTAACAGCCCCGGGCCTTTTGGTTGTAGCCCTGGATAGAAGCTCAGGTGCTACAACCAAAATGCTAGCTAGCCGGGTCCGCCAGTCCCGACATTAGCTTAGCCCCTGATCTTTTCCAGACCTAGCAACACCCCTGTTGGGCCCCAACGTGTGTACACAGTAGCCACTAAATGTACACACTAAATACAATAGAATAAAATGCAATCTTATTGATAGGTGGGTTGAAATATATTTTATCGGTCAGTGTATCAATAGAGTTGGTTGGATAAATAAAGGTTTGCAAGAGGAAAACTGCAAGTTTTGTGGGGCAGCGGGGGGAGGGGCTTGACGATTCTGTTAAGGTTAAGCTTGTTAATAAGTTTTCTTCACTAAAATACATATGCCGAAATGACGACTTCCCTCCAGGAGTAGAGGCATGATTACTGCTTCTGAACTCCTACTCGGCACCAAACTACTACTACAACAGCAGTGATCTCAGTCATGAAGGAGAAACAGGAACAGGATAAATGGACTATCGTCTTTGCTTCCCTTATGTGGGCATGGGCCAAGGGCAGGCTTTATAGTTCAGGAGCGTATGAAGCTGCATGGCAGTTTCCAAAACAACAATAGCACAGAAAGTACAAAAATAAAAAATACCCAATTAAATGTCAACAGAAAATAATGCTTTAATTCAACTAAAAGGACAGACAAACCATTACAAACACGAATAACCTACCTGCAAGCAAGATACACAGAGAATACAGACATGCACCCTTTTAATTTCTCTCATGCTCTTGACAGCATCAAACTGAGCTACCTGGCCACTTTCCAACGCTTGGAGTTGGGTTTGAGATGGTGGGAGGGGGCTTCAACAAAGCAATGGGGCACAAAAAGTGACTACAGCACCCGACACAAACAGGTAGAGGCAGGTGATGTTTGAGTCAGCATAGCTCGAAGTCTTCAAAATGTCTCAATGCTCAAACCAATCAAAAATGCACTTCCCTGCCACATAGGGCTATTTAAATTTTATTGGGGGTCTGATGCCTAGACTTATGATGGGTGCCATAGCTTCAAGTACTTCTCCCCTCAACAGAGCCTGTCTGTGGGCCTCCCTTTGAGTCTGGAGCTCTAATGTGCACAACACCAATAGTGTTATTTTCCTCTATTCCAAAAGGATTTTTTTTAGCATCTAGCTCACTTACAGTGAGAATACCCAGGGACTTTACTGAGACTTGAGATCTTCCGGGAAGCTTATCCAATGGGTAGCAGGGCTGGGGCAACTTTCAGTAACTCTTCGCTTCTTCTGCTACACACCCCACTGGACTGGGTACCTTGCTTTGAGGATCAGGGTCACTGCCCAGCCCCAGGGCCTCCCTGGCCCCCCTTGCTTCCTCTAAAACATTGAGGATTTTCAGCATGTCATGACATATATATAGAGAAGGCCACTGACTTTCAAGCTCTTCGGTTTATCATATTCAATTTCATCATACAAAACAATGGTGGGAAGTGTTTCTAATGGTGCATGCACAGCTCTTTAATTTTGGTGGTCTAGGCTGTAGCTGCAGTCCAGTGCTGGCTCCCAACCATTTGTTCACCAGTGTGATTACATGACTACTGCCCCACAGGAGTAAAGGGATGAGTAGGGCGTCTACACTCCGACTCAGCTCTGAAATACCAATAGAAGAACATTGATCCCAATAATAAAAGTGAAACAGGAACAGCATGAATGGTATGCTTCCTTCAGCTCTTAAGGTAACATGAGCTGAGGGCATGCTATACTCTTCAAGAGGGTGTGCGCCAGCATGTAGCATTCCAAACAACAATAGTATGTTAAGTACTAAATAAAAGAAATGCCCAATCAAAGTTCTTTAAAAAATGAGACTTTAATTAAACTTTCAGGACAGGCAAACGATTAAAAACACTATCAGCCTGCCCCTGTTGTACCATAAACATAGAACACAGACTTTGAAAGAAAAGGGCATTATAGGTATTACAAACTAGGGGTCTGCAGATAAATAGTCCTATAGAAATGTTATTTATTTATTGGTCATTTGTTAGGTGCATCTACAATTAGCAAAAGCTGTTACAAAGCGCCCACAGGACAACAGGGAGGGGACAGGGAGGTGGACAATGAATTACAACATAGATAAATAAATCATTAATATTACAAACAGTGGAATTAAAAGGGAGGGTAGACTAACCTATGCCTTTTGAGTGTTCATAACGTGCAAGTGCAGAGGGGGCGAAGGAATAGGTGCTGTGGTTCTCATGGAGAAGTGCGTTGGGTGAAGTGCTTAAGAAGAGAAGAAGAACATAAGTGCAAACTCCCGAGGGAGCCTAAGTCTAAGTAAGTGCAGTAAGAATAGACAGCGGCTGGGATGAAGGATGAGTCGGTTCAGGGCCCCGAGGATACATAAGGGCCCTGCAAATCAATCACGCTTCTGTATGATTCACAGGGAAGCGAGGAGGAGAAGGAAGAAGTAAAGAGAAAGGTCTTGAGGCTTTTTCAGAACTTGAGGAGGTCCTGCTCAAGACGCAGAGGGGGAGGGAGGCTATTCCACAGAAGGGAGCCCACCGAGGAAAGTGAACGACCACCAGCTCTCCGTTTAGCAAACCGCTTCACAGTAAGGGAGTTGGTGCCAGACAAATGCAGCGGTCTAGAAGGGAAGTATTTGGTCAGGAAGCATTGAAAATAGAGTGGTCCCCAGCCCCAGATAGCCTTGTGAATGATACAGAGGGATTTGAATGTAATTCTTGCTGAGACTGGGAGCCAGTGAAGGTTTTGTAGGGCAGGAGAGATGCAGTTCCTGGGCTTGAGGTCAATGATAAGTCTTGCTGCCCTATTCTGGGTTAGCTGGAGGGGTCGCACGGTGGACGAAGGATGATTAAGGAAGAGGATATTGCAATAGTCTAGCCTGGAGGGGCAAGAGCACGGGTAACATTGAGTCTCTGGGGAAAGGTGAGGAAGGATGGAGTTCCTTTGAGAAGGAAGAGCTGAAAGTAGGACTTCTTTGCAATGTCCTGAATATGAGCTATGTAGGAAAGGGAAGAGTCGAAGATGACTCCGAGATTCCTGGATTCAGGTGTGAGGGCTGGGGAGGAGCCCATGGAGGAAGGCCAGAGTGAAGGGAAGACGTAGGGTGCATGGGACCCACTAGGGATAGTTGCGGTTTTGCTGGCATTGAGGTAGAGGTCATTAGCAGTGCACCAGGCCTGGATGACAGTGAGGCAGTCATGGATGAAGGACGGTGCAATGGCGTCAGCAGGAAATTTGAAGAAGAGGTGTGTGTCATCAGCGTATAACTGTAAGTTGGGGGAGAAGGAGGAAATTAGACATGTCAGCAGAGAAAGGTATATGGTAAAGACCCAGGGTGAAAGAATGGAGACCTGGGGGACGCCACAGGTGGAGGAGGAAGTAGGGGAGGAAAAAGGGCCCAGAATGGTTTTGGAGGGACGGTCAGGAATGGGGTGAGCCAGTCCAGCACTGCTCTGGGATACCAAGGGTATCATAGAGCCTTTTTATGAGTATGGCATGATTCACTGTGTCAAATGCAGAAGAGAGATCAGTGAGGATGAGGCCAGCAGGAGAGTTGGAATCCATTGATGCAAGCAGTTTTTCACAGGTGTTCAGAAGAGCAGTTTCCATGCCTCTGATGCTTGGGACCCAGACTGGTGGTTGCGTATACCTCCAACAAGTTTGGTGTGAGAATTGAGTAGGGGGAGGACCAACTTCTCAAGCAATTTCGCCAGGAAGGGGGTGATGGAAATGGGCAGCAGATCTAGGGCAGGAGGGGTCTGTAGGGCAGCAGGGGTCCAGGCAGTGCTTGAGAGAGGATGGAAAATAACCAGTAGTAACGGAGTGGTTGCAGAGATCAGTAAGAGCAGGGGCGAGAGAGAGAGGAGATATTGTCCTTAATGTATCTGGAAGAACTCAGTGCAACCTGTTTGGAGTGACCTTCATGGTTTGACAACTCTGGTGGCTTATTCACGGAAGACAGGGGCGAAGGAGGATAAGGAGGAAGGATGAGGGTGCGATGTAGGAGGGGGAAAGGCGGTAAAGTTGGCTTGGAAGAGTGTGTGGCAGAGCTGTTCAGTATGTCCTGTTTTTTTTTTAATGAAATGGGAGGCGAGTGCATTGCAAAGGTCCGAGTAAAGAGTAGAGTTAGAGGATACTGTGAACTGGTTGGCAAGTTCACTGCAGATTTTGAAGAGTTCAGCCGTGTTGTTCGACACATTGGACACTCGTACCTGGATGTGGACTCTCTTTTTGGCATAGATGGAGAGTCTGCAGTATCTCTGGATCAGTCGGCAGGCCAGTTTGTCAGAGGGTGAACCTGAAGTGTGCCATTTCTGTTCGGCAGATCTGCACTTACGTTTTTGGTCTGCTAGTTCTGAGTCATACCAGGTATTAGGTTTGGAGGCAGGTTTCAGGCGGAACCTCATGACTTGGGAAAGTATGTCAAGGGTGTAGGTAATGGACAGATAGGGGTTGCTGAGGGCAGAATCAGTGGAAGAGTCTGGGTTGGGTGGGCAAGGGGGAATGAAGGTGGAAGAGAAGGCATCTGCTGACACTCGTTTCATCAGCTGGATATTTGTGGATGAGTTTGACAGAGCTTTATGAGGAGTTGTCACTGGGCCATAGGGACCCAGATGAGAGGTGAGGAGAGAGTGGTCAGACCAGGAGAGGGGGGTAACCAGTGGTGAAGAGAGAGTGAGTTTGGAGTGGATGATGGCGTCTAGCGTGTGTCCAACAGAATGGGTAGGCCAGAGGGAAGAATTTAGAGGGATAGGTAGGTGCAGAGGTCAGTGAAGAGGGTGGTTGCTGTGCAAGGGGAGACTAGGTGGAAGTTGAAGTCCCCTAGTAGTAGCAGGTTTGAGATGGTAGAGAGCAGGGAGGAACAGAAGTCCTCCCACTCAGAAAGAAACAGAGAAGAAGAACGTGGAGGCCGGTAGATGGTAGCAATGTTCAAGGTGGAAGAAGGAGAGATTACCAGTTTGCATACTAGGCTCTCAAAGGAGACATAGGGCTGAGTGGGTAGGATGGAAGAAAGAATCCACTCAAGGAAGATTAAGGCAAACCCTTCCGTCAGCACGGTAGGGTCGATGCTTTGAGGTGATCTTAACGCCGTCTTGTAGGAGTGAGTCAAAGGAAGTCACTGAGGTGGCATTGAACCAAGTGTCAGTGAGTGCAAGTATGTCCAGGTCAGTGTCTTCAGGAAGCAGGCAGATGTCTGCAAAGTGGCTGATAACTGAGTGTGTGTTGAGGGTCGCCAGGTGGAGATGATTTCTGCCTTTGAAGGTTTTTTGAGGTAGAGAGTTGGGGCGTGGGGCTTCCGTCAGAAATGGTGGAGCAGAGAGGGTAGAAGGGGCAGAGGCAGGGGAAGGAAGGGCATTGATGAGGGATCGTAGGATTCGGTCAAAGAGAAGGAGGTTGGCATGAGGGCCTTGAACTAGGACTGTACTTGATAGATAGACATTGATGCAGCAATAAGATGAGAAGAAGCCTGTAAGGAGGACTTCCCACTTGGTGCTGTATTAGTGGGAGTAGAAGAGTAGGGGAGAGCGTCCATAGGTCAGGAGATGGGACAGAGAAGAGGATGTTAGTGAAAAGTTCTCTTGAGGATGCACTGACATAGGTGTTTGCAATTGGTAGACCAGGGTTTGCAGCAAGGATATCCTTTGTATGTTTTTTTCGTTCAGATTTTGTGAGAGGGGGAGGAAAGGTGATGGTGTACCAGTTAGAGTATATTGGGGAGATGGAGAGTTTCATCTCGGAGCTAGAGGAGGTAGTGAGAGCCAGAGGGAAAGCAAGAGGGGGTGTGGGTGAGAGGTCTGCAATGCACAGTTCTGAACCTGATACACAGTTGGCCAAGTGGGTGTTAAGAGTCCAACAAAACAATGAAGGATGAAGGCGCACCTAGATTTTTACACTAACAGACAAATACAAAGCTGGATGAAGTTACACCTAGATGTGATTTTTACACTAAAAGACAAATGCAAGTACAGAAAGTCAGGCAAAGTTCCAGAGTACTTCTGTAAGTCTTGTCAGTAGGAATACAGACATGGCCAAAGGGACACAACCGCTGATGTGTACTTTTCTTTTGTTTTCTTTTATTGTTTTAAGTATTATTTTATTTTAATTACAATTTGGTGATGTACACTTCAAAGGTCCTGACAGCATTCTACTGCATATGTACCTTTTTATCTTCTTTCAGGGTGTTGGCTGCATTGATCCAGGCTTCAGGGTGCTTTTCAGAGCTTTCAGTTGGGTTTGAGATTGTGAGCTGGCAGTGGTGAGATTTGGCAAGTGGCATTGGCTCTTGGCCTGGAGACGCTTCAGACAAACCGGAGATGTTTGACTTTGGTTAGCTCAAAGACTTAATGGGAACTTGATGCAAGGAGAAAGCAGAGATTTGGTTTCCATGCTTCACAGAGTTGAATGCCTCGAAGTGGCAATCAATCAGTGTCCTCAGCTCAATGTCTTGATGGCAGTCTTCACAATGACTCGAAGGAGCTCAAAGCGCTCAGAGCAGCTTGATGTTACAGAGTGTGCCAAAGACAGGTCATTTCGAGCTTTGCAGTAGCACAAAGGTTCTAGGGGTGCTTGCAGTGATTTATAGTTGCAGAGAGAGACCAAGGAGGCTTCATTTGCTCCTTGCAGAGAATGGTTATCCGCCATTTGGTACCTGAGGAAAGGTGAGTGCCTTTTCTGGCCTTGCCAGCCAGGAATATTGCCAAAGATACTTGCATGGTTGCCACTTAAGGAGGTAGAATCCTGGGTACCAGTGTCCAGAATAATTACGCTTTTCTCCAACAGGTGATTGAAGATAGTCCAACAAAGCAGTTATAGAGAGACTGTGCACTATTCTAGGAAGTCCCTGTCATCACCCAATACTCAATGAATGAGAATTTGGATAGCCTTTATCCCAAGAAGGTTCCAATTAAATCCTCTCCAGATTGGTTCATGAAGATTCAAAGATGATTCCCAAAGACAATTCGCAATGATGATTCAATTAGCAGGGTTTCATTCACTGATCTAGTCACTCTGATTAAGCATATTGGTCTGCCCCAAGACTTCTGTACAGGCGTCAATTCTGGCTGCTGTAATAAGTGTGTATGTCCTCTCACAGCTACACTGAACTTCCCCATCTCTCATATCTGCTGGGATCCACGGGACTCTAGTAATTATTTCCCTGGTAAAACTTCACCATTATGGTGCAGATGCCCCTTCGAAGTCCCACATCCTTCCCCAAACCAAGAGGAGGTAGGCACATGCTGTTCTCCTAGGAAAGATGTCAGGATTTCTCGTTAGAGGATAAAAGACGTTCTGGGCAGGCTTTTGTGGGTAAATCTCCCAGGTCCAGACACATATACACATATGACTCTCAAGGCATGAAATAAGCAGTGTCGAAAAGCAATTTGCTATGAAATTCTGTAGGTTTGCTAATCAAATTGACACTTGTGTAGCTAAGTTAGCTATTTTAAGTTACCTGCTCAATGAAAGCACAGCTCGCTCTGCATTCCTCTCTTGCCCTCTGGATTCTCTTCAGCCTATTTTCACTGTTCTCTGCAAGTTCAAAGGGGCTAATGGAGAAAGAGTGCAGCAGTAATCATCTCATCCACTCTTATGTGCAAAATGACTGCGTGTGAGTGCTAGGCACACATTTCTTTTTCAAATAATTGCAAACCAGACAGAGATAATTGGGATGTCCCTTTTATTAAACTAACTATATCCTGTCTCCCAAAGACAAGTATGTTAACTTTATTTGTTTTAAAAAAACAATCTTGCAATTCCATTCCTAAACGTTGTAAGTTGTTACATAATAATTTAAGTCATTACAGTAATGCTGTAAAACACTGCATCATCTCCATTTGTTACAGTAAAGTTTAGGTTAGTGTATCTAAATCTCAAAGTGTCAACTATATTTCATTGTGTTGGGGAAGATGCATCATATTGACGAGTGAAGACTTTTGAAAATGTACATGAACACACGACCAAATGCTTTTGATGGCAAACCTAGTTATGAAACTTGTTTGTTGCAGCAACTAGTGCTCAACCCATGAGCTCATCCTGTACTACTTGGCAATTTGTCTCGTCATCCTGTTGCTTTATACCAGCTACTCTGAGAATGAGATGGGAGCAAACTACAATCCCCCCTCTAATTTGCCTTGTTCTCTGCCTGCTATGCTGTCCACTCTACTTAGTCTCGCACTCTTTAATTTTCAATATTGAATACAGAAGGCGAACTAGATGTTTACGCAAAGTAGTGATCAATAGTTTCACCCAGTTTGTACGTTTACAGACATACGGCACCACCATACACTGTAGTTAGCCTCTACAGCTCGCTTTGCTATATGATCATGATTGCATTATATATGTGAACCTGCAGGAGAGAGGTAGCCAAACTGTTTTCAGAGTCTTTATATCATATCTATTCGTGTCAATTCATGCAGCCAACCTTTTACATTTAATAGACACTCATCCAGGGCTCAGTCTTTTCTCCCACTTGCAAAGTCGAGTAGATTGTATGAAGGGAGTGTTAGGGAGAATTCTCTGTTTAGGCTGAATTTCCTAACCTAGTGAGTCCCCCAGCAGCTTTGCTGGATTTCGGGAGTTTGTTTTTTTTCCGTCCTACCAAGAGTGAGACTCTTTTTCTCCCACTCTTGGACATGTATGTGTGTAATTCCTTTGAATGTCAATGTGTTCTATGGGCTATGGGGTCTTTTACTTCATAGGGTCTCATATGTTTTTCTATGTGTGTTACACTGCACCCTACGTGCCGTAACACTGGGGCATCCTAGCGGACCTCCACCATAGACTCCATACCCGGGGACTGACTACTGTCTCCCCGGGCATGTAAAGTCACCATTGGCTTTACTAGACCTAAATTTACTAACAGGACTAGTACAAACCATCTTATTGTGGACGCACTAGTAGGGGTAATTTGATTACTCCTGGACCTGTTACTCGAGGGGGCACTGTCCCGTCCCCCCTCGTCGAGTTTTGGCTGGTGGCAGTGGAAACTATTTGTTATGTTCGACCCTGAACCTAACCCTATGGGATTCGTCCCATTGTTGGAGATTCATACTTTTTCTCGTTAATCTCTAACGTACCATCGATCTACTTATCTTAAATAGGTTTATCGGATGGTATTTTCTGCCAGAACTCGGTTTGTAAAATGGCATCTGTGTTCGTCTCTGTGACTCCTAAACCAAAGGTTGAGCCCTTTGTTCCACTTTTGGCGGGCTCTGTACAGAGACCCTCCAAAGTGGTGCCATTCTGTCTGGGTTACCACAGGGGTGTGGGAGGGGGTTTAGGCACCCTGGACCGAGTTGCCTTGCCAACTCCGGTCGCACTCTGGAGTGATTGGCCCAAGTGGTGTGCCTTCCCGCTCACCACTTAGCATGTGTTGATTGACAGTTAGGCTGATTGAATTGGGGTTTTCTGCATAAAAGCAGGGCTTTTGGGACTGGATCTTCAGAAGTCGCCACAGGACCTAAGAATCCGACAAGGGTAACGCTGAGCCGACCTGCAACGATGACACCTCCGGTGGAGCCCTGCTGAGCCGACTCACCACTTCCCGACGACAGAGGAGATCTCCCTGCCGGAGAGTCTCTTCCCCTGACTGGTGGGAACAACCAGTCCCCTTTGCTTTTTATTCGCCTCAGGACGCAGTGGTCGAATTGCCCATGCAGCGCACCTCGGCAACCGGATAGCCACTACTCCTTTACCGCGACCAAAAGGTGGTGCCTTGTGACGGAGCACTCTGCGGCTGGTCTCTTCCCTGGTGGTGCACCGGACTTCACTTTCTCCGACGACGAGAACCTCTCTACTCTTGGCAAAGACCCGACGTGCATCCACCACCAGGAACAACTGCCCCCGCCGGAGCTGCCCTCCACAACAAGGTACCGTGTCCGCCTGGCTTCCCTTTCGATCGGATTGAGCGAGGTGTCTTAATCCTCTCCTTTCCATTGGGTCGCCTCCAAGCTTTTCTCATTTATTGTTCTGAACTGGTTCAATCTGCCGATAACAATTTGCTACAAAGACTTGAATGCATCTCCACTAGAGACTTTTTCGGGACATAGCGCCTTGCCTCTCTCCGAGTGGGCATGGCCTCTGAACTTTATGATCTATTGTGATTCTTGCCTTTTTGCCGTGCATTTTACCTGCGAAGTATTGAACTGCGTTGATTTCGTAACCTGCCTACCTTTTTCTCTCCCGTCCTAACTAATATTTGAGTGTCATCTAGGTTGAGGTATACACCTCTGTCTGTAAATAAGTGGTGCCGGTAGAACCTAGACTTGTCGAGATATTGCTAGGGGGATTGATCGTTTCGTAGAGTAATTGTGTTTGATTTATTTGCTATGAAAGTGCTATAGTGTTTTTCATAGATGTTCCGTTATAAATAAATACCTTAACATCTTTACACTAAGCCTTGTTGCATGTTTACTTGTCTTGCTGTGAAGAATTGCCCTATCTTGTATACTCCACATACTGCTCAACTCTTCTTGAGGGAAGTCTGACTGCTCAGCCACAGCTACCAGGTAAATCTGGGTGGTACAGACTGCTACCAAGTGGGTTTACTGCTAACACCTGTAGTCCTAAATCTTTTGCAGTGGTCTCAGAGGGAACTGCACAGGTTTCCGCCTAACAGGGAGTGTCATTTGTAGTGGCTGTTTGAAACTTTTAACATGTACTTTGCAGTAAATGTCAAATAAAAGTTCTGTTGTGCATGGCTGGCCTCTCGTTGGCAGGAGTGGACCAAAGAAAGTGGGCTTGCACTGACATGCACCATTATACAGAAAGCACATTTAAATTTGTTGTCATCTGTTGCCATGGGTCAGGTGCATTTCTCTGAGGTCGAGTAGGTAGTTACTCGACCTGCAAGTCTAGTGGAATAAAGAATTGGCAAGGCCTCGCTCCTCACTAATATGTAACTTGAGTGGTACACAACTGCTGAATTGTTGTTTATTTTATGTCTTGGGTACAAATAAATTCTGGTGACAAAATATGAACACAACATTGCTAATCAAATAGGTTTGTTTGCTACTTAATATGTTCTTGATTAGCAAACTCTACTAATAAATTCCTGAAAACTAATGTATGCCTTGGACTCTGCAGCTGCAGGTCAAAGTGGAAACCTAGTGGATAAAATAAATGGCATAAGATTGGATTTTGGAACTTTATATTTCCTCATGCCCCTATATCTAAGTAGATATACATTTGAACAAATGAGGATATGCGGTGAACGGTCGTTTAAAAATGGGCACACACATTTTTAGAGGAAGCCCATGGTTGTTGGAATGTATTTGATTCCAGCAGACCGTTTTAGGAAGGTACATGTGTCTGTCATGTTGCCAAGTCACATTGCAACTACGGGCGTGTCCGTGCCCGTAGACGAGGCCCAACAGAGTACATATGTGCTCACAACACTTTTCAGCATGGAGAATGGGAAGTAAGGTCTGTTTAGCAAAGGACATTTCTGGGAGAGAAAACCACAATTACATACCCTTGCAGATAGCATTCTGTCGCAGTAAGCTCGTATCAGCTGACTTGATTTCGATGTGAGTAGGATGAAATATCATGTTTGCTAATAACAATCTCTAGGGGCCTAAATGCAATGTTTTGGGCTTTGAACTGGATAACATGTTTTTCAAAAATCAAAGCATATCGCAAGTTTGAGCATGCACACGACCCAAGCAACAGTGATTCATACCCCATATTTTAGAGAAATGATGTAATTCCTCTAAATGTAATTCCTCCACAATTCCCAGGGACATCATTCTCCTAAAATATGGATTTACCGAATGTGAAGGCTACAATGTCAACCTGATTAATTAGACCTATTGTTTTCTAAACATGGCAATCACGTGACATAATCAAACCCATCGTGTTTGGATTAAATAAAAGTTGTTATTTTACTTACTAATGTGTTCATTCGTGAATGTTTTGAGCTGCTCAGTGCATGCAGAAGCTGTGAACTAAGATAACGAATCCCCGTGTATGTAATCGGGAGCTGTGCACCCTCCCAATCAATTGCCTTTGTTTGATCTGCAGCTGCTTTCCCTGAAAAGGGAAAAGCATTCTTGGTGCTGCATAGTTAGCTGCATACTGCAGCCTACTCAGATCCGTTGTTTTCAAAAACCTGCAGTAAAAAAGAGCTCCTGCCCAACAACGGAAAGGGAGTATAATGTATAATCTTATGATGTTTTCTACAACTGCATAATAGGAAAAAACATTCTTCAACTTCAATTTAAATGATAACCGTATTTGCCTGTTTAACAAGAA
The DNA here is from genome assembly GCF_040938575.1 of Ambystoma mexicanum. Lineage (NCBI taxonomy): Eukaryota > Metazoa > Chordata > Amphibia > Caudata > Ambystomatidae > Ambystoma > Ambystoma mexicanum. The sequence goes on along the minus strand of NC_090933.1, from coordinate 653,018,295 downwards.
TATGAGACATACTTAACCAAACGAAAGTGTTCAAAATAAAAAAAATAATTTCGTGCACGTGTTAATGTGACGGACTCGACAACTATGACATACTATATATTCATATCACACGTTAAGTTCCTTATTTGCGGAGGATTCGCATATATAAACTGTTTCAAACAATGTGAATCCTGCATATGTCTTAACATGTAATATACTAACATACTAATGGGCCGCATCATGCGTATTATGGTCCACAAATGCCATTGCGGGGTTGAAGGCCCATTTACAACCACTCAGCCTTGGGCCTTGTGGTTTATCATGTTATCAAACCCTGCCACGGCATGATACACAGTTACCTGCTATGTGCACTCAACATAGTAACTACTTGGAAGATATTAAAGATAGATATTTAAAAGCTGGCCATGAGAAACCATCTAGATTTGGCCAAATCTTGTTTTGTATTAGTTCAGACAGTCAAATGAAAACAAGCAGCATACTGCTGTTGAATTCTAAAATTCTACATCTGATCATTTACATTTTGGCAATGTAAATATGTTACATCATATTTTGAGCGTGTTACTGCCCAGCTGTGGTTGTAATGATGTTTCCAATGTACAGATACTTTGTGCAGTCGGCTTTCACTAACCTTCCTGGGTCACTGTGTTGACACTGTGATGGGCGCATCGGTAACGCCGTCCACAGTCAGTTACAGCCTTGAAGCCCGATGTGTCAGGGATGGTTCATCCAAGACTCCCAGGACATGTTGGCTTTCATGCATCACATTTAAAGATGACGTCTTCTAAACAAAATAGCTCACATTGTGTTTTGATCTCCATTGTCTTGCACAGAATCCAACATTTGCTTCACTGGCAGTAAGTTGGAAGGCTACTTTTATTAAGAGAAATATGACTTTATATGAGTATTAATGTGTTGGAAAAACAACTGGAATTTCCCTCCAGGAGCTCATTAGTTAATTAAGTGGCACGGGTGGAAATGTAAGGGAAGTGATGTCAGATCTGGACGAACAAGTGTCGGTCGTTAGAACGATAGCATTCTTTATACAATGCCCCTGCTGCAGTCGGCCGCAGTTGAAGGAGGCAACCTGGCACATTTACAGCCTGCAAATGTGATGCTTAGTGGAGCACGGGTGAAAACAGGCAACGAATGTCCTTTTGCGCGGAATGATTACCAGTGGGGCTTCATAGACTTGCCTCGGAGCGCCTAGTAGCAAGAAAGACAGGTGTAGAGATATCGCGAGAGTGCGCGCTCTCGCGAGATCTCGCCGCGGACCTTATCTCCGCCCCCGCGCACACTACGGGACGAGCGGAGGACGCGACAAGAAGCGCCCTGCTGAGCCCTCCTGTTACGGGCCCGCTCCTTATTAATCTGGGACACAGACATCAAGGCATATCCTCCCAGCCACCTTCAGCCCGTTGGCTATTATTATTAAGACACACATGTTGTGTGTATCCTGCATGAAACCTGTGAGAGAATAAATACGACGTTACAAGACCAGAGGCTCCTGTCCTTATTACAAGTAATATACTACATAAATTGGCGACGAGGATCACCACCAGAACCCACAGAGGAGCATGCAAGGAGCAATGCCACCGCCACCATTTCTCCAAATTCCAGGTAGGCCTGCCATCCCATGGCCACAATGGCAGCCCCTATTCACGACATATGTGGAGGCCCTAGGTGGGGCAGGGTTCTCAGCGGCAAGGTGCAGGGCCATGCTACTAAATGCCCTGGGAGTGGAAGGACAGAGAATATTCGAGAGTCTCACCCCGATACCGGTGGCTGGCAACAATGACGATGTTTTCAAGAAAGCGCTCAGGAGAATCATAAAAAGGTTTGCCAGTAAAGAGAACACAGTGCTCCACCGGATACGGTTTTACACGCGAAGGCAAGAAATGTCTGAACCAGTTGACGATTACGTCACCAAGCTGAGGGAATTAGCAGCGCTGTGTCATTTTGGCAACAATGCGGAGAGTCTCATATGTGATATGTTGGTCGTCCACACTAACAGTCGGAAAGTCCAAGATAAGTTTATTGTCGAAAAGGAACTGCAGTTGGAGAAAGCGATTGAGATCGCCAGAGCAGTCGAGGAAACGGCGGGAAGACGAAAGGAGCTTACTGGGGCCCATAGTTCCGCAGAAATACAAGCAGTGGGTTTCCATGCAAAAAAAGAAAGGCCGGCAACCGACACGAGAGAAGGGAGAGGGAACAGGAAAGAACCCCTAAAGTGTCACAGGTGCACCAGCACCAAACACCTGGCGTTTGACAGGGAGTGCCCAGCCAGAGACAAGGAGTGCTCCATTTGTAAACGCATTGGCCATTTCTCTATTGTGTGTCGGTGGAGGAACAAGAAAGTCTCCAGCCTAAATGCAGATCGCAATACGGAGAAAGAATCATCCTCAGAAGATGAAGGAAGACCCACTGTCATCATGGTTAACAGCACAAGAGCAAGGAGAGAGAAACCTCACTGCATGATCAAGATTGATGGCATGGAAACAAGGGTCATGGCAGATTCAGGGTCGGATCTAACGATCATTCCTCTTCGCACGTATAAGGACATGGTGGGAAAGGAAAAGGTGCAAGTGCTAATAACGAAGCACAAACCCATGGTGTTTGGAGGGGCGTCAGTTGAACTGTTAGGATACATCAAAGCCAAAGTAGAATTCAAAGGAAGGGAAACCACAACCAGGGTCTATTTCAGTCACGAAGGCCCAGCAGTGCTCGGGTGGGACGACCAAGACAAGCTGAAAATCAGACTTGATCCCAGCACCGAAGATCAAGTCCTGTCAGTCAGGGTGACGAGCGGACCTGTCGTCAAAAGCGACTACCCAACACTTTTCTCGGAGGAGCCGGGGCACATCAAGGGTTTTCTGCACAAAATAGTGCTCAAAAGGAATGCGGTCCCTGTAAAGCACCGAGTGAGGCCAGTACCAGCCACGGCAAGGGACATCCTTAGAAGTCAGTTGGAAAAGATGAAAATGGAGGGTGTCATAGAAGAAATCGAAGCATCTGAATGGCTGAGCCCTGTCGTGCTTATAAAGAAACCCCAATCACAGGAACTCAGGGTATGCATAGATCTACGCAGCTTAAACTTGGAAGTCATCACAGATAACTACCCTCTTCCAAGCATAAATGAACTCATTCTGTTAATGAAAGAAGCCAGAATATTTTCAAAATTGGATATGAGGAATGCATACCACCAAATACAGCTACATGAAGAGTCGAAACCCCTCACGGCATTCATCACTCCATTTGGCACATACCAATTCACCAAAATGCCATTCAGGTTGTCATCAGCAGCGTCGGCTTTCCAACGCATGATGGATGTTTTGCTAAAGAAAGTCAAAAATGTGGTGTACTTCCAGGATGACATCCTCGTGTATGCGGAGGATGAACAAACGCATGACGCCACGTTAAGAATTGTCCTAAACAAGCTACAAGAAGCAGGGGTGCGGTTACGGTATGAGAAATGCCTGTTCAGAGTGAAAGAAGTTGAATACTTAGGATATAAGATTTCAGAAAAAGGTATCAGTCCCAAACAGAATCTCATGCAAGCAATCATTAAAGCACCGGAACCAAACAGCAAAGAGGAAGTAAGGTCATTTCTGGGGCTGGCTGAGTACTATGCGAAGTTCATACCGAAGTTTTCCGAGACCACGGCACCCCTTCGAGATTTACTCAAAAAGGGCTCGGAATTTGTATGGCAAGAACCCCAAAAGACGGCGAATATAAAACAGCATATCATAGGTGCACTGTAAGAGGATTCAATTCAACACTACAGCTAAGTCAATGCCTAGTCTGGGATACTGAATGGAAACCCTTATTGATATATCTTTATGTCCAGTTCATGCGTTCTGGATGACTACCCCTATATAACACCCCTCCCTTGGAATCCCCCTGACCCCACTGAGCCAAGAAGTAGTTCTGTTTTGCAAGTTAAAAGGTTTATTTGATAATTTAAACAATATATATATATATATCACGCTTTATAATAAATTAATAATTGGATATCACACTTAATCTGATATGATAAAGATTAACAACGGAGAATCTGGCACTAGCACACTTGTGAATAGGAACAGAAGAATAAGGTGGTAGAGAATGCTTTATATAAGTCAGATGGATGTAATGTTGAATGAAAATGCAATGCAGAAAATACTCTACAACAAAACAATATAATCACTTTTCTCTGGCAATCCCCGCCCCCTTTATGCAATGCAAGGAAATGGAAGGAAAGCACACAGTTCTCAGAAATGCAATCAAATGTAATTCAGTTCACCCCAGCAAGCTTAGACTACAGATCGGAGTTTTAAACACAGGCCCAAAATGCTTTTACATGTGCTGGCAATGAAGTGACAAATATGCTAAAATGCTTTTAATTCCCTCTAGGAGGTTCAGGGTGAGTGAAATATACTTGGGATGAGTTCAGGCTCACTTTAGCAAGGATCTAGGAGTAACTAGCAGGTTAAACGAATTTTTGGCAAATGAAAGCAAGAAAACTGCTGTTTTCACACGTTGAGAAATTTGCAAATCGCGGCAAAATTCGCGAGTGCGTTTTTCGCGATTACGGCAAAACTATAGGGACTAGCACTATCCTTTTGGGGTCGTAGGACAGCCTAGGATCTCAGCTTCCAGATGAAAGTTACTGCAAGTCTCTAGCACAAACGGTTACGGAGATATGAGCGATTAAATAAAGGTCGTTTTTTCAGATTTGGAATTTTAAAGTTCAAAAAGACAAGTGCAGCTTGCAACTAGAAAATGACAGGTGACAGCTTTACAAATGACAGGTGACAGTTAGGAGACAGTTCTACTTAGATTAAAATAGGATTGAATTATATTATTTTAACTAGGAGATTGGTTCTGCACAGTTCTACTAGGTACTCACACTATATTCTTGAATTAGAATGGGCCTCGCCACGGATCTGGTCAGGTTTTAGACTGGACTCTGGTCTCTGCTAACAGCGGTCTGGTCTGGGTCTGCTCTCTCTCTGGATTCTGGAGATTTGATAGATTTGAAGTCTCTATGTCTGCTCTCTGAAGGTTGAGGGAGGTAAAGTATGGATTTTCCCGGCAGAGCTTCCAACAGCAGATGGAAATGAATGTCCCTATCCGTCCTGTCTGTCTGCTTTTATGTGTTTTGAAAATGGGTGTGTGTGCAGCATCACTAGGCTCTACCCCTCTCCACTTGTCATTGGCCACTTCATCCGCTTCCACTTGATTGGGGGAATGAAATGAAGTGTCATCAGGATGAGGTCTGTTTATGGTACAGAGAACCCACCCCTGTCAAATTACACACAATCTATATTTTGACCCAAAAGACATATTTCATAGCTACACAGTGGTTTGAAATTACATGCACCCATCATGCATCACAGGAGGTATACCCTGTCCAAATCTGCTCTTCCTGGGGGCTTGCATTCAGAAATGGCAATATTTGCACTTTTTAACTGATTTTGCAATTTCGGACATTAACCCAAATTTACACACATGTGCGCAAGGAGTATGGACATTAGTTGATGAAGTGTCTAATTTTTCACATGCACACATTTTGAGTAATATCCTCTTTTCCGCTAAAACCCCCCTGAACATACCACCGGGTCCTAACACGTCTTAAAATGTGGGCAGAAAAATCACAAGAATTATGGTATCATTTAAATAATTTTCACAAGTCCGTACTATGAGTTATTCATCTTTTTAGAGTTATGTTCTGGCCCCAAAGGGGTGTGGTTTCCCCCCAGCACAAGGTTGAATTTCTGGTTTTTCCAGTTCTGCCAAGCCAGCTTGCTCTCACAGGCAGTGCCCCTCCCCTGTCCTTCCAGGAGGAAGCTCCATTTACGACCCCCGCCAATAAAACATTTGCCTGAGTCAGGACAGGGCTTTGTTCAGAGCTCCTGTATTCTGTGGGGGCTCCCCTTAATTCAATTATCAGAGAGATGGCATATCCTTAGTGTGGCCAGCAAAAGGCAGATAGGCCTGGGAACACAGCTGTGACTCAGGTTTCACTCCTGATGGGGGGTAGTTGCCAGGCAAAATTAGAATCTCTTTAAGCCAGTTTTTAGCTACATGTCATTTCTGTTCCCCAGTTTTCTGCATTCAAATAAAACTAAACATTTTTACATATGCAGCTAGAATGCTGATTCTAAGTTTAAAACTATGACATTTAAACAATTGAAACCTATGTGACACTCAAAAGTAGGTCACTCAGTCAATTTAAACATTTAGATTTTTAGAGTCTTTCAGTCCAAATTTACTTAAACTGCTGAAATCCACAGCTCAGCCAGTCTTGTTATAAACCTTCAAGTCACTTCAGAATATAACTTTACATTGGATCCACCTCTCAGTAAGTCTTTCTTTGGCTTGCTTTGGGTTCATTTATTCAGTTTTATACAAAAAAGTAAAATCTGGTGTTGTTTTAAAACGCCGGCTTTTTGATAGTGGTGAGTACTGGTACTGCACCCCTTTTTGGGATTTAAGAAAATGAATTCTCCACAGTTATGGGTTTGCTTTTGGCAATCAGCATTGCCATTCCCAATGGTTTCAGACTACTGTGTGGGTAGTCCAATGGTGGTTTTAGGCAGTGCCCTTCTGTGCCCATAACATCGGCAAAATGGGTGGCAGCCTATTCTTCATGCACTTCCCTGTGCATTTTCTGGGAAGCTCTGGCCATCATGATGTTTTCCATGTCAGTACTGCACAGTTTTGAGGTAGGGCTTGGATGCGTGGATAAAAACATCCCAAAAGCCCCCCTCTTGCGATGGCCATTCTGTTTCCTGATGGGACTCGCAAGACCTGGGATGTTTCCTCATCTTCTTCCAATAGATGGCACAGTCCAGCATCTTTTCCTCCATCCGGTATTGATCGATCGGTTCTCCTCGCCGGTCCTGATGGGAATATTGGGCGGTACACGGGGCCCCTTGCGTCTCTGCTCCTGGTCTCCGGATCGTCCTCCTTGTCCCGTCTCCAGGTTTTCTTTCTCCTAGGACGACAAAGGAAGAGCGGCAATACCTATTCATAGACGTTTTTCCACCACTGTTGAGATAGTGGGGCAGCATGTGCATTTCATCATAACGAAACATTACATTCTTATTTTGAAAAAAAAACAGTATAACTAAGAGACAGTTTCATGCAAATCACAATATTTTAGAGACTAGATGTGGTATGTTTTATGATTGGAACTGAATTAGTCTGAGACAGTACCCGCTAGGATTCCAGAGGATTCCTCCAGTTGTTGCAGAGTGTGCCTGGGATGGCAACATTTCAACTGGTTTATGTGGACCCACTTGTCTTCCCCCAGTGCCAAAGGACCTTTGGGGATGTGGATTTTGTAGGCCACAGGGGAGATTTTGTCGATGATCTCAAAGGGTCCCTTCCATGTAGGCAAAATTTTTCGCTGCTTGGCCTGGTTCCTTTGGAAGTTGTACAGATAGACCCGGTCTCCCACCTGATATTCCTTCCTGGAAGTTTTCAGGTCATAATGGGTCTTCATGCTATCAGCCGATCTTTCTAGATTCCGCTGAGCATAAGCAAAAGCATGTTGAAGGTGTTTCCTTAAATTCTCCACATACTCATGAGTTGTGGAGGCATTTATTAGTGTCTGCTCTTGGGTCCTGTAGAGCAAATGCTCAGGAAGCACCATCTTGCGTCCAGTCATCAACTCGAATGGTGACATTTTGGTTGCAGATGAAGGGGTAGATCTGATGGCCATTAGGACCAGAGGTAATCTGATATCCCAACTTGGCCCAGAATCTGCCACAAACTTTTCTAAGATGCTCACAATTGTCCGGTTGTAGCGTTCCACTGCTCCAGAAGAAGCTGGCCTGTAAGCAATATGCAACTTCCTTTTGACCCCCAGTATCTCCCCCATCTTTGTCATTACTTAACTGGTGAAGTGGCTACCCCTGTCTGACTCAATCCTTTGAGGTAGACCAAAACGGGAAAAGATGTGGTTAATCATCAGGGCAGCTGCAGTTTCTGCCTTGCAATTTGTGGCTGGGAGACATTCCACCCACTTGGTAAACAAGCATGTCACAGTCAACATGTACTTATTCCCCCTAGCAGAGCGAATCACGGGGCCTACAAAGTCGATTTGTAAATCTGACAATGGCAGTGTCATCCCCCTCTTTTGGAGGGGTGCACGGTGCGTGAGGGATGATGACTGAAATTGTGCACACACAAGACACCACCATGTGTGGCCAGTATGCAACCTCTCTTAAGATTTCCAATGTTGTGTGAAACCCCCTATGACCGGCGGTGGCCGCATCATGGGCGTGACTTAACATCAGGCTTCGGAATGAGGTAGGAACCACCCACTGATCGTGGCCAGCTTTGGATTTCCTTACCAGCAAACCGTCTTGGATCCGGAACATTTTTGGACATTTCATCAACACTCTTAGGTCCTCTTTCCCAGTGTAATCGGTATCCGTCAGGGGAAAGTTCTCAGGGTCCTCAAGGTGTTGGTAAAACTTACCAATAATTGGATCCCCCTTCTGAGCTGTAATCAAATCAGCATCAGGGGTCTCCTTACTCCATTGTGCAATTGAAAGGTCGTTGTGAGCATTTGTCTGGGACCTAGTGATAGCAGTGACCTGGATTTCCCCCAACAGGGACTCAATCTCAATTAGATCCCCTTGGATGGCCCCGGTTTTGGCCAGCTGATCAGCTTAGTCATTTCCAGTTTTTTCTGGTCCCTCTACTTTGGAATGACCCTTGATCTTTTTCCAATAGATGGTCATCTCATTCGAGGTGACCAGATCATCAATGTTTTGGATCAACTTCCCATGTTTCAAGGGTTTGTTGTTAGCACATAACATGCCTCTGGTTTTCCAATTAACCAGGTGCTCCACGAACCCGTTCGTACATAATCCGAATCTGTGATTATGACCAGTTCGCAGAGTTGATGCTGGACAGCAGTGAGGATGGCCTGATGCACAGCCATCAATTCTGCCACCTGACTACTTCGGGGACCAATTTTGTATCCAGCGGAGGGTTCTGGGGACTCATTCACCCATGCATTCCCTACGCCGGCCACCAGTTCTTTCTCCCCGTTGTTGTCAACATGGTAAGAGCATCCATCCACATAGACAGTTGGCATTCCCTCACACTTGTCCTCTTCAAAGACTTTGTGTGGGGAATTAAGGTATGCCTCCGTGTTGTCCTTGATTTTTAGACTTTCGTCCTCGGGACAGTTTTCTCTGGCACAATCATGCAAGTCAGCCAGACCTTGCGCGAGGGGACTCTTCTTGTTTTGGCCATATCTGACCTCCACAGGAAAGCCTTGCATTGACAGAATCCAGGAAGTAATTCGGGAATTACTCACATTTCCGGCCCGGATTCTGTCACTTTGGAGATATTGCAGAGGCTGGTGTGGAGTCTCCACTATGATGTGTTCCCCCTGGATAAACGGGCGGTAATTCTTCAATGCCCACACCGTTGCCAGGAGTGCCTTCTCACAATCATTGATTTTTTCCTCCACAGAGGATAAAGTTTTGCTCGCATAGATTACTTTATTGACCTTGTCATGCTTTTGGTATAATACTGCCGTCAAGCACGTATTAGAGAACCCCGTCTCCAGGAAGAACTCCTTGTTTCTGACAGGGTAAGCTAGGCAAGGCGCTTGTGAGAGGCTTCTTTGGAGTTGTCTTACTGCCTCGGCTTGTTCTGGACCCCATTCCCACTTGACCCCCCCCCCCTTCAGGAGATGAATCAGGGGTCTGGTGTTCTCTGCGTAGCCCTCAATGAATTTTCTGCTGTAATTAGTCAGTCCAAGGAGGCTCCTTAGTTCCCGCAGAGTTGTGGGGTCTTTCAGTTTCTGAAGTGCTTCCACTTTCTTTTCCTGGGGACAGAGACCCTGAGGAGTAATCTCATGCCCCAAGAAATTAACACGGGTTCTACACCACTGTGCTTTCTGAAAGGAAAGTTTTGCTCCGGCGGCCCTCAACTGGGTCAGAACATAACGGATCTCCGCTATGTGTTCCTCCACAGATGAACTTTTGATGAGGACATCATCTACATAAGCCAGGTTACCCCTCGCACCCAGGTTGGGCATGGCCTTATGTAGGAAAATGTTAAATTCATTGCCGGAGTTGAGGTATCCGAAGGGAGTCTGGGTCCATGTATACTGCTGGCCCCCAAAGGTAAAAGCCAGCTTGTATTGGTCCTCCCTACTGACCGGCACGGTCCAGTATCCATTGGTCAGGTCTATTGCAGTGAATACCTGTGACCCCTGAATCTGGGCCAGCCCTTGGTCAATGTAGGGAAGAGGCCATCGGGAAGTATGGACCCGTTTGTTGAGCTCCCTAAGGTCAGCGCAGAGTCTCCACTGGCTGTTTGGCTTCAATATTCCCAGCACCGGATTATTGAAGGTGCTGTGGACTGGACAGATTATTCCCCTGGACTCAAGGTTCTTAATTATTTCAGTAAGGGACTCCATGGATGCGAGAGGCAAACGATATTGCTTCACAAACACTGGAGTCATGCCAGGGTCCGTGGGGATTGTTGTTGTGTGGATGTCGGTGCGACCGCAGTCATATGAGTCTACCGCAAAGAGATCGTGGAAATCCAAGAAAACTTGTTTCAACTTTTGCTTTTGTTCCAGAGTCACACAGGCATCAGCTAGGTTGACTCTCTCTTCCACCATCTGCCTGAAGCCTGGAAAGACTTCTGGTTTGGCTATTTCAGCGGCCTCCTCCAGCTGGGTGGAGAAGTCCCTGGTCAGAGTGCTGATTTGGACTGGGGGCTTCAGGTGGGAAAGGCAGCCCTCATGGACCTGGAAAATCACCTCATCCCTCCTGAAGTCACAAGTCACATCTTCCTTACCATAAGGGCAAGAAGTGTACACCAGGAAGTTCCCCCCATGCCGGGTAAAAATCCTGTCCGGTGTTGTATTGTCATCACTGTCACTGTCAAAGCAGTCCTTGGGGATTGGCCCTAACAGTTCATTACCTAAATCTATGGAAGAATGTCGGTCATCAACCGCCATTCCAATAATGGTGCCTGCGGCTAGAGTAATACTCTTTAAGTCGCTGTTATCCACCTCTATTAGAATGGTGTCATGTTCTATGTTGACTAATGGTGTTGGGTTTACCCCCAACCCTTGCTGTTGGAGAGAAGCGTTTAGATGTATGTAAGCATCAGGGTTTTTCAAATGTTGTCCTCTTTTAGCTTTCACTTCCAGGGAGAATTGTCGGTCCTTTCTGGGATGGTGACTTCCTCTTTGATCTGAATTTCAACTGCATAAGGTAGCAATTGAGCTGACCTAAATGCTTTTTCTGGATCATCAAAGCCCATGGGATTATCCGCTAATCGGGACCAAGCTTTGAAGTTTATTAGGTCCAAACTAATGGCAAAGCGATTGAGAATGTCACTGCCTAAGTAAAAGGTGGCAGGGACGTCTCGCACGACCCAACAATTATGGACTATGCTCTTGTTGCCAATGGAGATTTTGAGCATACACCTGCTTGGCAGGAGATGTTTGGAATTAGGTGCTTCCAGGTCCATTTCCCATTTGTCTATCAGTTTGAAGGTGGGAATGGCTGGATCTTTTGGGAGTTGGCGGAACATGGCTTCGCTGATGAAGCTCTTACCGTTGTTCACACACACTCGAGCGAGAACAGAGTCCTTCCCATCATTTAACTGAACAGGGATGAACTGCTCTCCAATTTGCTGAATATCAGCTAGGCTCTGAGCTGATTTCACATCTTTCTGGACTACAGGAGTGGGAGTTTCTGATTGTGGATTAGTATAGAATCTCAGAGTGTTTCCTTCCAGCGTGGAGTACCACTTTAGACTGGAAGGGAGGTTGATTTTCAGAAATAGAGAGGAGCCTCCATCACCAGTCTGTTGTCCTACTGCTATTACTGTCACGTCTGGAATTTGGCTATTCTGGAAGTGAAATTCTACTTGGTCAGGTTTTTGTTCAACCATGTGGCAGGTGCCGTTTAAACTAACATGGTTGACACTCTGTTTTAATTTTATGGGTCGGCTAGTCTGGGTCCAGAGGACCTTGTTTACACAATCTATTAGGGGTGACAACCTTCTCGGGAGGTCATTCCCCAGTAAACAAGGGGTGCCCTCTGGAGTCACAACTATGACTGGGTGTTTCAACTTGTGTCGCCCAATTTTAATGTCCAAGTCTGCCGTCCCCTCGACGGGAATTTCCTTCCCGTAAAAGTTCTGCAGTTGTCCAGGAAGAGAGGTGAGAGGAATTTGGTAATTCTCACCCCTTCCTGCATTCAGTTCGTCAAAGGCCCTTCTGGACAGAAGGGTAGCTTGAGATCCAGTGTCCACCAGTGCCAAAATTGTACCCTGCCCCTGTACTTGTACCGGGGCATAGTATCTTCCCTCCTTCTCCTCAAGGGGGCACAGATAATGCACATTTTTGGACAACTGGTGGGCTAACTTTCTAGTTTTGGACATCGCTAGCGAAGAGATTTGGGCAGAATTCAGTGGAGAGCCTTGGGAATCTGAAAGAAAAATTTGGCAACTGGAGATCAGAGCCATTGTGGGTTCCCCTGGCTCCGGTTCAGGGCCGCCCCCCCCTTTTTGGAGGCAGTCAACAGGATGGGTTTGAACCAGGGGATTTTCTTGCTGTTGGTTCTGGGATGAGATGGTGGGCGGCGGTAGCTCAGTCTCCACATCTCCCCAGTCTGGATTTGCATCTCTAGGGACCCATTTTTCTTTGGGAGGAGTTCCCCCCTCTCTGAAGGAGAAGATCCTTTTCCCAGGATCCTCTGAGGATCCCTCTCCCTCAAATTGGAAGATCTGTACCTCCTCCTCAGACTGAGTCTGTTTGGGTCTTTTGTTTCTCCTACCCCCCCTCTGCTCCTTAGGAGGCAGACTTTCAGGGGCAAGAGATTTTTTTTCCGGTTCCTGGGTTTCCAGGGGCTGTTTACAAGTGAGGAAGGAAGCTTCCTCCCAGGCTTTACACCCCCCTTCCCTTTGTGCCTCCTCCCTGGGAACCGGTGAGTTATCGGGGTGCTGCCCACGTCATTGTTCTGGAGCACCAGGTCCAGAGTTGGGTGCGTTCTGCGCCGGCATGCCGATCTGAGGGTTCTGCTGAGCCCTCAGTATGTGACCCAGATCCCGTGCCATGTTTTGAACCTGGCGCTCTAACTGGGAAACCCGCTCAGACTGATACGGGGCCCTGTTTTCTCCCCTGGGCTGATCCCGGGAAGGGTAGCTATCCCTTCTCTGGTAGTACCCCGGGTTGGGAAGATTTGGATACCCCTCCACCCTTGGCCTCCCCTCTCCCGGATTCGGTTGTCTGGGCTCAGGGATTGGGGAAAGAAGGGTGGATGATTTTGGGGTTGGAAATTGGGTGGATAACTGGGGAAAAAGTTCTGCCCAGGATTTGGAGAATTTCTGCCCTCCTGTGGGAAGTTGGGAGGGAAGTTCCCTGGGTTAGGTGCTTGGCTGGATCCCCCCTTGGGCTGGAGGAGTCCACACATAACCCAGGATGGGTCGATTTCCCTTGTAACGGGGACTTACATAATCAGGAGAGCGAGGGACCCCATTTGTGGGGCTGCCTCCCTGGCTCCCTGTCTGTGCCTGGCCCGAGGACCTTCTGGGCCTAGCATTATTAGGTGCAGGTAGGTTTTTAGGCCCCCCTATCTCCAAATCCAAAACGGGGGTGACCTTTACCTGTGCCACCTTGGCAGCAGCAGGGGTGCTGTTGGTTTTGGGGTTTTTGGGCGCATTATTTTTATTTTCTATTGGCTTCTGCACCTCATAGATCCGGGTCGCCTGTTCAATGACCCAGTCTAAAGATCTTTTCTCGTGAAAATCCCTCACGAGCTGGGTCATTATGTATTTGGGCAAGGCATGGAAAAACGTATTAATAAATTCTCTGCTATCCGTGCGCACCCTTCTTGTGGTCTGTGCAAAAGCACGCTTTAACTCCTGCACAAATTCTTGTGGGGCCTGATCCTCCCCACATTGTAAATTGTAGGCTGCCTTGCGAGCCTCTTGAGGATTTCTGTGAACAGGAAAATGTTTCAATATGGCCGCCCTATAGGTGGACCACCTGGAATGATTTTGGTCCTCCAGCCCTGCAAAGAAACTGGAGTACTCTGGGGAGAATGTCCACTTTACATATTGGATACAGCTTTGGCTGTCCTTCAAATGGAAAGTCTCCATCATTTGCTCAAACAACTCTAAGTGCTCCCAAACAGAATACTTAGCATTCTTATGATACGGCGTGATGACGCTCCTGATTGCCTTAATCTGCTTTAAGGGGTCCTTAAGCAAGGCCCTTTTTGTCTTATTGGCCCTTTTGGTCCGGGTAACCCTGGTCCATTCATCTTCTGACTCAGAGGCACTGCTCCCAGAGGTTCCCGTCTGTTCTTCCAGGTTTTCCCGGATTCTGCGAGCCTGGAAATGGCTTGCAGAATGTGGGGACCTGGTCTCCTGTGTCCTGTACCGCTCAGAGGAGTCTTCAGATCCCTCCTTGCTGCCAGGATTTGATGGGTACCCCCCCACTGACCTAACTGGGCAGAGGTTTTCAGGATGCCCTTAATGGGCCTACTCTCCTGGGGTTCCCCACTAAATTGCACTGTGCTTGGGTGCCCATACCCGGATGCCCGCCCCTCCATTCCTGGGTGGTACTGGCCTATGAGCCCCATGCTTCTGGCTGGATAGTAATCTGCCATCCCTGTGGCCCTGTGCTCATGTGCGCCAGGGGACATGGGGGTGGCAGAGTCCAGGGACTGAGAGAAATAAAGGCCTCTGGTACTAGGGCTCCTGGGGTTGTGCTCAGGAGTTTCTCTTTCCCAGCGAACCTCATCTCTATCCGCCCCTGCTCCCTGTTGCAATGCAAGAGCCTGCGCCTTCAGTTCCTCAGTTAAGGCCTTACTAGACTCTATCAGTCTCTCCTGCATCGCTACCTGTTGTTGGAGCCTATCATTGTGCTGGCAGAGAGCCTCATTCTCTCTCTGCGTTTCCTGATTGGTCCTGGAGCACTGGGCCAGTCTTTGCTGCAGGAGGGTTACCTCCTGAGCTGTGTCCCTAATGGCCTGCTCCTTTCTTGTCAGAGCATCCTCCACCCTCCTGGTGTGCTCTAACAAGTTCTGGTGTTCTTTTTGGAGGTCACCCAGTCCCTGGAGGGCCAGGTGATTTTCTTCCATTTTCCTTTTTAAGTGGCAGACTTCCTGGCCTAAGCTGTCCCTTTCCTGACCAAGAGCTTGAATTTGTGACGCCAGGTCGTCCCTTTGCCTTTGGAAGGCACCAGCTTTCTGGCGCTCCTGATCAAACTCTTCCTGGGTATCCAGGTCTTTCAGGATCAGTTTATTGCTCTCTGCCTTCTCCCTATCTAGGTGGCTTTGCAGGGTGACTACCTGCCCAGCACATGCCCTATTGAAGTCTAACTGTTGCTCCAGCTTTTTCTGGCTCTGCAGTAGGGAGTCCAAACCTTCTTGGTACTCCTTCTGCAAGGCCAGAAATCTGGTATCCTGGTCAGCCTTTTCCTGTTGCACGATGTCCATATCCCTCTTTATTTTAATGATGTGCTGTCTACTCTCATTTTCTGACTCCTGGCTCCCCTGCAGCCTCTGCTCAGAAGAGACCAGGTCAGATTGGACCTTCTCTAACGCCATCTGTCGCTTATTCGCCAGATCTTGGCTTTCAGTACATTTATCCTGCATGTCTCCCATATATAGGTACAGGTATGCGGCTATCCTAACCATCTTGTCTTGTTCATCCTTAGCTTTAGGAGCCATGTATAGTTCACTCAGGGCCACATGTAGGGGACCCTGATCTCCCCATATATCTGACCCTGTTTCAGTGACCTGTTGCGTGATGGCCTGCAGTCAGACCGTGCGGTCCTGGTGAGTCCACTCACCTCTCACAAATAACTTATGTAAGAAGTGCTCTCTGGCTATTTTCATGTCTACTAAGGTCGTCATTCTAGAGATTGGTCTCTGTCCTGACTTACAGAAATTAGTATTTTATTTTTTGCAAAACAGACCTTTTTCTTAGAGCGTTCCTTTGAGGAGTGCTTTACAGCGTAACACAGCGTGGTGATCCGACCGGATATGTGTATCTGGTCAGCTGGCACACTGTATTAAACTGCACAAGTGATAGATCTAATCCAAACGTCCGGCACGAGCCCCCAATTTGTAAGAGGATTCAATTCAACACTACAGCTAAGTCAATGCCTAGTCTGGGATACTGAATGGAAACCCTTATTGATATATATTTATGTCCAGTTCATGCGTTCTGGATGACTACCCCTATATAACACCCCTCCCTTGGAATCCCCCTGACCCCACTGAGCCAAGAAGTAGTTCTGTTTTGCAAGTTAAAAGGTTTATTTGATAATTTAAACAATATATATATATATATATATATCACGCTTTATAATAAATTAATAATTGGATATCACAATTAATCTGATATGATAAAGATTAACAACGGAGAATCTGGCACTAGCACACTTGTGAATAGGAACAGAAGAATAAGGTGGTAGAGAATGCTTTATATAAGTCAGATGGATGTAATGTTGAATGAAAATGCAATACAGAAAATACTCAATATGATTTCAACAAAACAATGTAATCACTTTTCTCTGGCAATCCCCTCCCCCTTTATGCAATGCAAGGAAATGGAAGGAAAGCACACAGTTCTCAGAAATGCAATCAAATGTAATTCAGTTCACCCCAGCAAGCTTAGACTACAGATCGGAGTTTTAAACACAGGCCCAAAATGCTTTTACATGTGCTGGCAATGAAGTGAAAAATATGCTAAAATGCTTTTAATTCCCTCTAGGAGGTTCAGGGTGAGTGAAATATACTTGGGGTGAGTTCAGGCTCACTTTAGCAAAGATCTAGGAGTAACTAGCAGGTTAAACGAATTTTTGGCAAATGAAAGCAAGAAAACTGCTGTTTTCACACGTTGAGAAATTTGCAAATCGCTGCAAAATTCGCGATTACGGCAAAACTATAGGGACTAGCCCTATCCTTTTGGGGTCCTAGTACAGCCTAGGATCTCAGCTTCCAGATGAAAGTTACTGCAAGTCTCTAGCACAAACGGTTACGGAGATATGAGCGATTAAATAAAGGTCGTTTTTTCAGATTTGGAATTTTAAAGTTCAAAAAGACAAGTGCAGCTTGCAACTAGAAAATGACAGGTGACAGCTTTACAAATGACAGGTGACAGTTAGGAGACAGTTCTACTTAGATTAAAATAGGATTGAATTATATTATTTTAACTAAGAGATTGGTTCTGCACAGTTCTACTAGGTACTCACACTATATTCTTGAATTAGAATGGGCTTCGCCACGGATCTGGTCAGGTTTTAGACTGGACTCTGGTCTCTGCTAACAGCGGTCTGGTCTGGGTCTGCTCTCTCTCTGGATTCTGGAGATTTGATAGATTTGAAGTCTCTATGTCTGCTCTCTGAAGGTTGAGGGAGGTAAAGTATGGATTTTCCCGGCAGAGCTTCCAGCAGCAGATGGAAATGAATGTCCCTATCTGTCCTGTCTGTCTGCTTCTATGTGTTTTGAAAATGGGTGTGTGTGCAGCATCACTAGGCTCTACCCCTCTCCACTTGTCATTGGCCACTTCATCCGCTTCCACTTGATTGGGGGAATGAAATGAAGTGTCATCAGGATGAGGTCTGTTTATGGTACAGAGAACCCACCCCTGTCAAATTACACACAATCTATATTTTGACCCAAAAGACATATTTCATAGCTACACAGTGGTTTTAAATTACATGCACCCATCATGCATCACAGGAGGTATACACTGTCCAAATCTGCTCTTCCTGGGGGCTTGCATTCAGAAATGGCAATATTTGCACTTTTTAACTGATTTTGCAATTTCGGACATTAACCCAAATTTACATACATGTGCGCAAGGAGTATGGACATTAGTTGATGAAGTGTCTGATTTTTCACATGCACACATTTTGAGTAATATCCTCTTTTCCGCTAAAACCCCCCTGAACATACCACCGGGTCCTAACACGTCTTAAAATGTGGGCAGAAAAATCACAAGAATTATGGTGTCATTTAAATAATTTTCACAAGTCCGTACTATGAGTTATTCATCTTTTTAGAGTTATGTTCTGGCCCCAAAGGGGTGTGGTTTCCCCCCAGCACAAGGTTGAATTTCTGGTTTTTCCAGTTCTGCCAAGCCAGCTTGCTCTCACAGGCAGTGCCCCTCCCCTGTCCTTCCAGGAGGAAGCTCCATTTACGACTCCCGCCAATAAAACATTTGCCTGAGTCAGGACAGGGCTTTGTTCAGAGCTCCTGTATTCTGTGGGGGCTCCCCTTAATTCAATTTTCAGAGAGATGGCATATCCTTAGTGTGGCCAGCAAAAGGCAGATAGGCCTGGGAACACAGCTGTGACTCAGGTTTCACTCCTGAGGGGGGGTAGTTGCCAGGCAAAATTGGAATCTCTTTAAGCCAGTTTTTAGCTACATGTCATTTCTGTTCCCCAGTTTTCTGCATTCAAATAAAACTAAACATTTTACATATGCAGCTAGAATGCTGATTCTAAGTTTAAAACTATGACATTTAAACAATTGAAACCTATGTGACACTCAAAAGTAGGTCACTCAGTCAATTTAAACATTTAGATTTTTAGTGTCTTTCAGTCCAAATTTACTTAAACTGCTGAAACCCACAGCTCAGCCAGTCTTGTTATAAACCTTCAAGTCACTTCAGAATATAACTTTACATTGGATCCACCTCTCAGTAAGTCTTTCTTTGGTTTGCTTTGGGTTCATTTATTCAGTTTTCTACAAAAAAGTAAAATCTGGTGTTGTTTTAAAACGCCGGCTTTTTGATAGTGGTGAGTACTGGTACTGCACCCCTTTTTGGGATTTAAGAAAATGAATTCTCCACAGTTATGGGTTTGCTTTTGGCAATCAGCATTGCCATTCCCAATGGTTTCAGACTACTGTGTGGGTAGTCCAATGGTGGTTTTAGGCAGTGCCCTTCTGTGCCCATAACATCGGCAAAATGGGTGGCAGCCTATTCTTCATGCACTTCCCTGTGCATTTTCTGGGAAGCTCTGGCCATCATGATGTTTTCCATGTCAGTACTGCACAGTTTTGAGGTAGGGCTTGGATGCGTGGATAAAAACATCCCACAGCACCATGCCTTCAACCGTTTAATCCGGCGTGGGAAACAGTCGTCACCACCGATGCCAGTGCTTAAGGGCTAGGAGCAGTGCTAACACAAAAGAAAGGTGACACTGAACACGTTGTTGCCTTTGCATCGAAGGCAATATCGGAGGCGGAACAGAACTACTCCACCATTGAAAAAGAGATGTTGGCCTGCGCATGGGCAGTGGAACATTTCAGGACGTATGTATGGGGCACCAAATATAAGTTGGTGACTGATCATAAGCCCCTTATCCATATGCTCAGCCCGGGAGGCACAAAAGTATCCACGCCCAGATTGGCACGCATTGCAGCCAAGCTGCAAGAGTACACATTTGAGATCCAGCATATCTCAGGCTGGAAAAACTCACAAGCTGACTGCATGTCGAGACTGCCGGAGGGTAAGGATAAAGCCACCACGTTCCTTCATGGAGAATGCATAGTTGCATCCATCATGGACTTGAGAGCGCAGATTACCTGGAACTCAGTGAGAGACACTGGGAAGAGGAAGACGGGAAAGACCCCACCATGGCCATGATTCGCAAATGGACCAAGGAAGGTTGGCCAAGTGAAAAGGCGTTACCCGAGGGCATGAGACCCTACTGGAAGGTGGCGGACGAACTATCTGAAACGGAGGGGATAATTATGAAGTCAGACCAGATTATTCCTCCCACAGGAATGAGAAGAATCATCCTATGTAGAGCCCACGCGGGCCACTTGGGAAACACCATGACCCGTCGCAGAGTGAGAGAGGCCTACTGGTGGCCATCCATGGACCAGGAAATTCGATCCATGATAGAACGTTGCCATGAATGTCTCAACAGCGACAAGAGACTTAAGGTCCGCCAAGCACCCCTAATACCCACGGAAATTCCAGAAGCTGTGTGGTCAAAGGTGGGCATTGACTTCATAGGGCCTTTGGAAGCAATGGCACCTGAACACCGGTACGGCATAGTACTGGTCGATTACCTATCCAAGTGGGTGGAGGCCGCGTTCGTCCCGAACATAACCACGGCAACCGTTATAGAAGTACTTACAGAAATTTTTCAGAGGGAAGGCCTCCCCAAGGAAGTAGTCACAGACAACGGGGTGCAACTAGTCTCAAAAGACATGGAGGAATTCTTAAAAAGAAATCACATAAAACAAAAGAAAGCGGCCCTATATCACCCCCAAGCAAATGGGCTTGTAGAGAGGGCCAACAGGTTCATAGAAGGCGCCATCCAATTGGCAACGGCTTCGGGCAGGGACCCGCTCAAAACCACCAAGGAGGCCATAGCGGCCCACAGACTCACACAAAATGGGATCACTCAAATATCCCCGTTCAAAATGTTGAGAGGGAGGAGTGCGGCATCCACCCTGATTCCACCATGGTTGTCGAAAATACGAGAATATGAAGCGTGGACATGGCAGAAGTAGTCTGGAGAATCGAAAGCAATAAGACACACATGAAGTCATGGAGTGATCGGAGAAGAAGAACCAAACCAACGTCTGACATAAGAAAAGGAGACCTGGTTAAAATCCAGTTACCGAAGAAAGATCAAGTCACAGGGTCTCGGTTTAGCCGACCCATTAAAGTGATTCACAAAGGAGCAAATCATGTTCGCACGGAAGACGGGCGAGCGTGGAATCTCGAAAGAGTGGCACTATACCAGAAGACTCGAGGAAGAGCGAAGACCCCAGAGAGATCACGAACGGAAACCGAAAGAGACCACGGAGCAGGTGAAGAAAGAGAACCAGAAGGAGACGACAGAGAGAGGGTGGAAACCGAGGTCGAACCGGAAGCACTGGGTGCAGATCCCGATCAGGAGCAACAGGAGAATTGCACCCGAACTGATGATCGGCCCAGAAGAGAACAGAGAAGACCGGTGAGATACAATGGCTATGTTTTACAATGATTTCGCTGTGCATTGAAAAAGGGAGATGTGTAGAGATATCGCGAGAGCGCGCGCTCTCGCGAGATCTCGCCGCGGACCTCAGCTCCGCCCCCTCGCGCTTCGCGCGCACTACGGGACGAGCGGAGGAGGCGACAAGAAGCGCCCTGCTGAGCCCTCCTGTTACGGGGCCTGCTCCTTATTAATCTGGGACACAGACATCAAGGCATATCCTCCCAGCCACCTTCAGCCCGTTGGCTATTATTATTAAGACACACATGTTGTGTGTATCCTGCATGAAACCTGTGAGAGAATAAATACGACGTTACAAGACCAGAGGCTCCTGTCCTTATTACAAGTAATATACTACAACAGGGCAGGGCGCGCGCACTCCACGCGTATCCAGGATTATGTCACGGTTCCAGCAAATCAATCACACTTCCTCGGATCTGCGCACGTTCTATCATTTTCCGAACATACTGTAGGTCCACCTGATCAGAATCCTGGGCATACACAGTGGGCATTATTTAGTAACCCGACACTGCATCATAAAAAGACCTCACCGACTTGCCAAAGAAGCAGCATGTCCTCTCTGTGCACACAGCCGCTCGGGTTTTCTCTCGGGCCTACAGGCAGAGGTCATTGGCCTGCATCTTCAGTGCCATTAGAAAGTAGGTTGCTTCCGGTCAGTGCCCTCTCTAAATGAGATCGTGTACGGCATTATTCTGCTGCGCGTATAATTTCAACACAGTCAGCACACACAATGATTCCTGAATGTTGTGAGGTGATGCAGTTCACTCTGTCTGGCATTGCTTGTGCAGTCTGATACCCAACAGCACAAATAAGGCAACCAACTCAAAATGCAAACACTGTCGGACATGCAGTGCTTCGCACACTCCAGGTCAGAGCAGGAGTTAAAAGGAGAGGAGGGTGAACGTATTGGGCTTGATTTGCAAAAGCGTGTTTCAGTGTGAAAAGCCCCTTCTTTGATCAAAGCTGTGTAAATCAGGCCCATTGACCCAACGGGCCTGATTCACAAAGCGTTTTTTTTTTCACTACGATACCTCCACCCTGTTAAAGCAAGCATCTCCTCTAAAGATGCATAGACTCTGTCCACCCAGACTGATCCCTTAGGAAGCAGCGATGTGCCACCTATCTAAAAAAAAAGGGGAAAGGATAAGGGGCAGATGGAATGCCTCATTATTAGGCTGGTATAGGCCCAGTTATGCATCCTGTACCATCGATCATTAGTTCAAATAGTGCTTCCGGTACCCCTATCTAGGATCGCTTGTACAATACCTTCATCTGGAAGAGCACAATTCACTCAATAATAATAATAATAATAATAATAATAATAATAATAATAATAATAATAATAATAATAAAGCGTGGTAAACAATTCTGATCTCATTCATCCATATACGTGGTCCATTACATCTGTTGCCACATAATATAAATCACTTTACAATGTCTTTACATGATCAAACAGCATGTTATTTAATATATATGTGATTTTTAAGGGGCAAACCAGTGATGTCAAATTGCACTGTAGCAAAAGAAGAAGAAAAAGCACACTTTGCCCTCCAATGCCATGTTCCCTAGACCGCCTCACTCAGGGCAGGTCATAGATCTCCAACCAAGGTGCCAAAACATGTTTTTCTCACATCACAAACCACCGCCCTGCACACATGGAGAGACATGTTAATTGAGGATACGGACCATTTCCACGGAATGCTTGAAATGAGTGTTCTTTAGCACACAGCAAGAAACGCCAGGCCAATTGTGTATCATCGGACATCAGGCAAAGACTTTCTCCTCCAGCCACAATGCAAGTACGATGCCCTCACCCATCAAAGGAGCAGCGGTGGCACGGATTGTATCCAAAACAGTCTCTCATTGGTGCATAAGAGAAACATAAAACACATGTTGCAGTTTAGCAATCAGAAGATTGTTTCCCCTAATTACTTAGGGTCAAACCGAAATGTCTACACTGCACGTCAGGTTATTGACAATGTAAAATAACACTATTTTTCTGTAGGTATTTTATTCAGTTTACTGTAAATCAAGCCATTATATTTGCAAGCATCACCTGGTTAACAACAGAACATGATATCGTTTGCACTGCGCCCTTCACTCTCCTCTGGGAACATTGGCAGGTCCCCACCCTGCAACAGTATTGCCATCAATAGCAGGTACACCACAAAATGAAGCAGTGGGCGGTGCATGTCACCCTTCCACTGCCATGAATGGTTCTCTATGCATTGAAAACAAGCCACCCGTGGCCTGTAAAGAGCTCCAGATGAAATGCGGGCCCTGGCTCTTCTACTGCTGCAAGTAATGCGTCAGCGGACTTTGCAATACAGCGGCCTTGCACATCGCATGCAATTCATTATGCTCACCACCGCATGACTATTTCTAAAGCTGATATTGTAGATCGAGTTCCCACGAAAATCCCAAATGCACGTGGCTAACTCGTAATGCTTCCACAAGCCGGTTGGTTTGAAATATTCAAGTTCAGTTTCTGCACAGAACATTGAGAGACAGACAACACAGTTTTTTTTAATTTTGTTTCTTAATGGAAGGCACCATTTTTAAAAACAAATATACTAAAAAGAAAACTGATTCTTGCTACACTATATATATATATATATATACACACACACACACACGCATGCACTGGAAAACTGGTTGTGTGTGTATATATATATATATATATATATATATATATATAAAATCAATGCATAACAGCAGGCGTCCGTGCATGTGAGATCAGGAAAGCCAATCAGCCTCCCTGCCAGTCTCCTTAATGCACACACAGCGCTTTTCATACTTATCTCTAATGACAAGTGAGCTGGGCTGCCCTTCCCGGAGACACTAGCACTCGGCCGCTTCAAGCATTCTCTGCAAAGGCTGACTGACACCTAATGTATATCCTCGAAGCCCAGCTATCGATCGATCAACGGGCAAAGCGTGAGGCGGTCGAAGGCAAACATTCGGGGCCCCGGTCCTATATATTCAGGGGCAGCTGAAAGCTGAAGAGCGCTATATACACGGGCACTAAAATGCCACGGCCAATGTATCTATCCATCGGGAGTAGTAGGCCTGTAGGCGTAGGAACATATTGTAAATTAAAGCGACAGTGTGATGCTGATGTATGGTCCGCTTTTGACGTCTTTTAATTTCTGGCGAGGGGAGTCAACATCTGCTTTGATTCAAGCCGGTTAATTATTTCCGGGTCAGCATCCTTGACCCCACGTGGAACGCGACCCGTCTGAATCTGAACAATACACAAAGGGAGGCGAGGTCTGATGATTTATCGCACCTACCTCAGCTGCGCGCTGTATGTTAGGGGTGAAGGTCAGAAAGTATCTCATATGCGGGTAATTATGGGCTCATTAGAATACGTTTTTCTATGGATGGGAATTACAGGGAGTTCTGAAGCATGTGATGCTGGAAGGACTGGATTTCTAGACAACGTACACAACATGGCTGCCCGGACTGGTTCTCCCATACTTTTGTTATTCTCCCCTCACCTTTTTCTGAGCCATTTTGGATGATTGACATCAATACATGGGCCAGATTTACAAACGCGTTTTTCAATGGGAAAACCTATTGAAAAATGTTTTGTTAATCAGGCCCATGGGTCTAGGATGAACCATTGAAGGCACATAACATATACCATAACATCCATACCTACTACATAGATAGATATATGTATTGCCATTGTGTATGTTGCCACACACATAACATGCAGTTTAGGAGCGCATGGTCGTTCTTCACATTCCTCCCCCCAGCACTTAGGGTGCCCTTACATGGAACCCCTCTGTACTGCCCTTGGGGGCTCTCACCAGCTCTTGCCCATACCTGCTCCCCCAGCCCCCATCTCCCACACTTCTCTTCACTGCGCTTGCACGTCAGAATCTCACGTGGCCTAGTTGGACCACGATTGTATATTTACTGCTTCTCTGTGCCATTATTATTTACTCGCCTTATTCCCTACCCACTGTCATTTGTGGGGACTGAAAACACAATTTTTGTTGTATAGGTGTCTAACAAATTGTTAATAAATAAATGCATTAAAAAAATATGTATTTTTACTCCTTGTGAAAGCGCACTCGGGGCCTAATTCACATAAGCGTTTTCTGATGGCAAAACCCCATTGGAAAACGCTCTGAAGTAGGCCATTAGTCATCAATCAGCACACAGTGGAATGCACGTGCACCCACACGTTTTCTAATTTTGTAAATGGTAATTGGAAACCTATGGCGTACATGCCGTCTTGGCGTAGAAGCGTATTTGATTATTGCTCACCTGACTGGATGAGTGACTGCGCAGAAATGTAATGGCTGCGCGATTTGGAGGTCGTTATTGTTGATACCATTATAAAACGGGAATCAGGCCCAATGAATATTGTTTACATTGGAATCAACGAAACCATTCTATTTGCAGTTTTTGGTGGGGTACTTTTGCTTTTTATTTCAAAACCCAGGCTCAACATTAATATAATCGGAGACCAGAACGCCGAGAGGCTTGGCTGGGTAGTCCCGTTTAATGTTGTATCCCCGCGCAGCGAACATTTTCAAATCTACAAGTTACTATGTACAGACGACTCTCAGCAGGGTGAGTTTAGGGCTGCAGAAACAGTGCCCTGCACCCTGCATAACAAAATTCCAAATGGCCCCTTTCTGTCATATGCTGTAAGCATCACATTTCCATTTCTGCTGCAGTCAGGTGAACTGTCAACACGCTCTTTCCGCCGGCTGCCTGGCAGGCAAAGAAGGGACCGCCATTATTCCGCCCTCACTCAATCCACGTCTTTCACGCTCTCACGTCGCCTGCATTGTTCTGCTGAAAGGACAGACTAATTGCGTTCTCTTTACTGCTCTGCCCGAAGTCAGGGGCTTCCTCTGGATGAGATGGCCGCCATGATTATTGCGTCTGTGTTCTAGCTAAATGGCTGGAGTGTTTCCTTTCCCGTGCCAGACTGGATGTTGCCAGGAGTAGCTCTTGCTTTCTGGACAGCTTTCTCCAGGGGGGTTAGTGGGCTTCTAGCACAACTTCCCGAATGACACAACACAGCGGTGTTATATTGGGGATCGCGCAATCTATTACGGAATCAGCAACCCTAGATCTCAGCGTCATTACTCACAGAAGTTTAAAGCACGTCTCTGGCGACTGACAGTATCGCGAGAACGTGGTTAACGTGTGCCATTTAACGTCCACCTTTTCTATTTCGTTTCGGTATCCTTAGAGCGCCACCTTTGCCTGGATAATCAACGTGGTGGTGTACACAGCAAGCAATATATACATTAAAATAAGGTTTATGTTGGCAAAGGGATGTGACGCAAGATCTTGGACATGTGTGTGTGCTGGCGAACCTAAAGGTATACACAGGTGTATCAAAACGGGGGGCGGGGGGAGGGCAGAGAGCTTCTGGGTGTGTGGGCTATTTAGAAATGTAGCGGCCTGATTTACAAAAACACTTTGAATGTGAAAACTCCATTGAAAAAGGCTTTGTAAATATTAGGACCTAGGTGTCCTGACTGAGTAGCAGAATTGATGAGTTTTCACAGTTGTGTTAGTGCGGGTCACTGTTTTTGGGTGAGGGGGTGAAGGTGAGCTTACACTGTATTTATGGATTCAGTTCAGATTTCCCGATGGCAGGTCGACGGTGACTGAGTCTGGAAAGCTCTATATAAACATTAAGATGTGTGTTTTTTTTCTGTTTTCCTTGCCCTTAAAACCAACAGAGAGATGGGCGCATGGCTCACCAGCTGTCAGTTCTGGGAAGGTGGGGGAGCCAGGGATTTCATTGATAGGGCCGAGCCTGGTGGTCAGGCCTGGCTCTTGGAGGCCATCACGGGCCGAGCCCATGAAATCCCTGGCACCCCCAGAAATAGGAAAACAATTAAATGCAGCAAAATGGAAAGAAATGGTCATATTGTCAAATGTGAAAAAAATAAATACGGCCCTGGTGCCCTCTCAGCACCTGAGCCACCATCATGGCCGCGTTTATTTCTTTTTATGTATGAGCATTGCCGCAGGAAAAATGGAAAGAAATGGTAAAATGTGAAACAAAAAATGCTGCCCTGGTGCCCTCTCAACACACGAGCTGCCATTAGGGGCACTTTATTTTTTTTTCATGTATGGGCATTTCTTTCCATTTATGGGCAAATATGAAGAAAAAAAAGCTATTTCTTTCCATTTTACGTGCGCCGGCAAAATGGAAAGGAATGCCCAAAAAAGGACGCTAAGGCAGGGAGTGGGGCCTACCTTAATCCATCATAACTGCTGCACACCGGTCTCCTGCACCGCCCAGCCTGAACCTCGTTGTCCAACCCGAAAAATCTTTAAAGAGAGCTGATAGGATAAAGAGGAATGTGCCTCCCCCATCAGCCTCTTTGAGGCTACTCCTGGGAAACCCTGTTCTGGCACTAGCCAATCGTGTTCTCTGGGGGCGGGACAGGAAGTCATGGCTCGGAGGGTGGTGCGGGCGAGCCTGCGGGCGAGCCTGGGTGCAGCGTAGGCTACGCTGCTTTTTAAAAAATGTTTTTAAAATCTTTATTCATCGTGTGCACTGGGCAGCCATGGTGGGGCCCATGCTTGTCTCGTGGCATCCGGGGGTACCGGTCGGAAAGGAAGGTCAGGCTGGTGCCCCCGTTGGAACCCTGGCCGACCGGGGCCTCGCCAGGCTTACCCACCTCTTATGTAAATATATCGATTCCAACACTGCCCTCTACCAATGTTTGTACTGGGTAGAAATATCAAATTAATTTGTCTGGAAATAAAAGCAAACTCAAAATAAATATTCATTTCTAGTTTTAAACCAGGTATGTTTCCCTTGATTTTGACTTTGTTTGTCTGTTGTTTAATATAATTTCAGGCAGTATTTCCATTATACAAGGCTCACTGTGTGATCCCTTACTTATTAAAACATGTTATCCCTTCATTAGAATGCACATTTGTTCATAAATTGCTTTTGCCTGCCTACTTGTACATTGCAAAGAAGGTCAACCTTTGTCACTGGGGAAGAGGTTCAATTACATATAAGGCTTCCTGGTTTTGCTGATTTCTACAGATAAATACAGGCAGAAATCAATCTGTTCTTTGTCTGTATTTAATTATAAACATGGAAAAAAGAAACCTAAAAGCGGGACTTTTTACTTAGTTCCCTATTAATTAAACATTTATAATGATCTTAATACCAGAGACCACTCTCGAAGCACGGGACCAGGATTTGAACCTCAGTTGCTCTGCGTTGTTTTGCATCCAAGACAAACAAGTTGCCCCTGAGACATCCTCCTGGCACCTTGTTGTCAATTAGGCATTGCAGGCCAATCACATTGCACATAGGCAGCATAAAGAGTTTAAAAGATGTATGAAAAATACTATTAAAGCGCTTCAAATTGCTGACAACATACATTTTAGGTCAGCAGAGATCACAAGAGAAACCATTCGTTTTTATGATGAAAATGGAGCTTTAAAAATACATGTTTTTATTTGAAAAAAATGCTGAAATAAAGTAGTTTCAAGTTATTTTTTTTTATAAGACAAACAATAAATATGCATAAATACAGAACAAACTGACAAATAATGAATATGGATTTAAACAGACGGGAATGACTGGAAAATACGTACCATAAAACCGGGAGCCTTAATTATATACATATAAATATATATATGAAGGATATTAGCAAATGGAATAATCACAGCAGGCTTCCCTTGGTCATAACAGCTCCCTTCAGCTACTACCAAATGGCACTCGCAATTATTAGGGAAAGGATATCATTTGAGATGCAAACGCCAAATGCTAGCATTCCCTTCATACTGCAGCCAGTCCAATTATGCTTAAGATGTTACTTAAAGATGTTACTATGGAAAGGGCCAGCAAGCACGCTTTTATTTCATATCAGTGAACATGAAAGCGCAACATGGACTCTTTGCAGAAGATTGCTATTACCCCAGTCCCAGGAATTGAAATATGGCTTCCAGGAGCTTCATGCGATCTTTCCCATGGCTCATAAGTGAGGCAAATCATTCTTCCCTGCCCTTCTGCTGGACTGGACAAATCAAGGTGACACACCATGGTTAGCTCTGTCAGGCCCTTTGTCCCGCTGCTGCAGCGAATCGAAATACAATGAGCGCCAAGTGGAATATATAACAGTCCAGCTGCCTTGTTGTGACAGCACAGCCCTACCATTACAGTCTGTCAGCTCATGTTTGTGTGCCGCGGGGCCCATCCAGAAGATGACAATGCAAATTGCATGGAAACTCGCCCGTCGTGAGATAAGGAAGCCTGTGAGGGCGACAACATGCAAGCTCGTCTCTGCAAACATTGTTTCCCAGAAATTGCTGCATCCTTTGAATAATGATTCACACCCATACTCGTGTGAATGTCTAACTAGGAGGGCCTGTGAACACAGGTAGCACTCACATCTGTCATCGAGTCTCTGCCTCCAAGGCCCGTCGCTGCTCTTGCTTTTAGACTATCCACGTGCACAACGTGTGTGTGTGTGTATGACCAGTTATTAAGCGTTCCCTCTGCAAAAGCAAGCAGGGCCTAAGGTGTGAACTGAATGCACTTTAAACGGTTGTGGAGAAGACATCCCCAAGACAGTTACACTAGTTCTTATCAGGGGTGTTCATAAATAGTCCCCACATTTAGTACTTTCCATATTTTAGCAATATTATATTAAAAATGTAGGCTATCTAAGATGTAATATATGTGCTTGAATATGTTGAGTACAAAGGCAAATACCCATTCACATGCATAAGGCATGTATAAACACACGTTAACATGTAGATCTGCAAAAGTAAAGAAACAATAACTGTGCTGTATTGGACTCATACATAATCAGAGCTACACACATAGCATTAGGGATTTTCATTGCAGCCTCTTGCATTTGTTTCATTCTGTAATGTGTATCGTTCTAGCAATATATCTATCTGCACAAATAAATGTTCATGTTTGTCATGCAAGATTGTAAAGAGGGCCGTCTCCATTGTATTGGGTTATTCTGCTACATCAGAACCGTGTGCTGCTGAGAAGCACATTCTTCCCTCCATTTTGTTTGATGCCAGCTATCATGCCATTTATCCACAAAATGGAGGTGCATCCCTTTGCCTCCTTTGCTTCCTGCTTCATGAGCTGCACATTGTAAACCAATGAATTGCTTCAGGGGCAGCATCACGTCGAGCATGCAACCTTGCTCAGTGACGAATTTGGTACCGCCGTCGAATAAATATCTACAGTTTGACGGAAACCGCTGCAGGTAAGAGATGTATACGCATACGTAGAGACAGAGAGAGTGGTGAATTAAATGCAACGCCAACACCTTCCAGCTGCCTTTCAAACACACCGAGTTCAAACCATGGCATGATTGCTTTCCTTGTTCATTTATTTTAAACAAAAAAAAGCTTTCTCAAATCTGTATAAATTGCCCCAACATGTTCAAAAGCCAACCTTTCAGTTATCAACGTTTGTCTTTTTTTCCACAGACACAGCGCACTGTCTAGGAAGATATAAAAGCAGGAAGGAGGGCGCTCCATCTACTGTATGCCAGAGCCTTTGAATGCTAACAGGGAATGTGTCACCCCTTTAAGTGCAGCTCAGGACTTCTGAGTGGAAAGCATGAGATTTTCTTTTATTTATTATTATTATGCTGAACTGCCTTGTCTGCACTTTTTGCAATTGCATATTTATCAGGCTATGAATTATTTATCACGGTGGGGGTATAGAGGGCAAAAACATATGCTTAGAACGGGGGATACTTCAAATCTATGCAACGTCCCCTTTCTTAGGTTTGGAGCACTGATCTGGAAAGATTTGCTTCCTATATTTCAGTCTGACCATCTGTTTTTAAAGGTTATTTTTTATTTAATTTTCATTATATCCGGATGTCACTTGGACATTTCCAAACATGAGAATCTACCCTTACATCAAGTGCATGTTCCTGTGTTCCAGAAAAAAAAGGGTTATTTATTAAGGAAAAAATCATTCCAAAGTGGGACACCGTTATTGTCAAGAATGGGGGTTGTGGAGGAACATGAATAAGGATTAATAAAACGCTTCATTAATTAGAAATGAAACATCCAGTCGACAGTATAAAAATGAGAGATCAATCACAAAATAGGTTACAGCGCTAGGCGCCTGCGATATAATGCAGTTTGTCAAGATCGCGGTTCAGTCTCCTGTGCAGAAAAGAAATAAATAAATGCAAATAAAACGCCTGACAGCGCTTCCTTCCAGTCTCCTTCAGCTCTCAGTAAGCAGGCAAAATGGGAGGCCAAGTCACAAATTGTACAGATGAAGACAGGTTCAAATACAATTTCCAGTGTACAGAGACAGATGATACTGGAGGACAATTTGCTATGTTTCTGTATCACAACTGATTATGCATGTGAATGAAACATTCAGAAAATTTCATAAGGTGAGGACAACCATACAGCAGGACCTTGAATGCAAAGCCGCAGACCGCCTTCCATAAATTACGCTCTAAATGAAGTGTGCTCACAGAAAACACGCATTAATAAGAAGTTAATGCAAACTGACGGCACCTTAAGCGAGGCTATTCCAGGCCAGGCGACAGTGCTACATGCATCTTTCAATTGGACTTACAACCAGGAGAGGAACATGAGACTACTGTAGTTCCAAGTGACATCATCAGGCTTCAGAGGCACAGCAATGCATGCCATGTATATATTTGTTTGGCAAATAATTCATTGGGATTATTGAAATCACACTGGGTTGGTAATATGCTGGGTGGTGTGAGGAGTATCCTTTCATTTACCACAGGGGTAGAGTCCGCATTTTGCAATATGACACTTGGCTGGAGGAGTTCAGGAACATGTTTAGTTTAATCACTCCCTAATGACAAAGACTTACGTCCTTAGCACAGTCGATTTGTTCCCTGGGTTTAAAAAGTAGATTATTTCCATGGTACAGGCTTAGCGTAAGCTGTTGAGAAACGACAAGCACTGCACTTCAGCAAGAGTTTGGGACAGTCGCCAAGGGTAATCTGATTAAAAGGGCGTTTTTTATAGAACATGGCAGGGCTTTGCAAGTTCTGTACCAGCAGAATAGGGTCACTAAAGACAGGAATAACATATAGAATAGTACATTGCACTTATAAGACACGGAGGGCCAACACGTTTAACACTGCACAAAGTGATGTTGTGCTAAAGAAGTGTAGTTTGCACATGGCACAAAGTTCGAGTATGATTAACAAAAGCCACTTTGCACAGACACAGCATCCCTTACACCTTGTCTAACCACACAGCAGCCAATGAGTTTGTGCCATATTGGCGCAAAGGAAGGGCTAACCCAAGTGCAGAGAATGGGCTGGCCTATGCTTGAAGTCTCATTATATTGTGATAAAAGGGAGTGTAACAGTGTTGGTAGGGAGGCAACTGACAAACTCATAAACACACCCACCAAAGTGCAAAAAAACTATTTCAAAAAAAGAATATCCCACTCTAGCGCGGACTTCAAATCCCTTCAAACTTAATACCTATCAGGAGCATAGCAAAGTACAAATATGCCCTGCCAGTATAGCCAAACCCACAAACAGTGGTAGGTCATGCATTGTTTGCACTTGTGCTAGTTGAAAATGCTTAAAGGGAGAGGAGGAGGAAAAGGGACAGCGTCTTCCACAACTGCACCACTATGCTCAGAATCTCAGTTGAGGAGATGTATGGCACCGACAGATTCGCTCCACAAGTCATCCTGGATATGCTCAGGGTGTGGGAGGATGATCAAACACCACACACCATGCGCATACATGTTGTACTGCCACATTTGAGTGTGTTAGTAGCTCTTCACTTTTTTGCCACTCGGTCACTTCAGCATACCTTATCCATCATAAGAGTATCATCCCATCCAACCCAATCCCAGTGCCTGCATCAAATGCTGCATTGCATCATTCGATGCCTGCACAACCAGATTGATGTGCCCCACTTTGTGCAGGCAAGGCAGTTGCCCAGGACTTGTATGCCATGGGACATTTCCCAGGGTCCTTCCACCCATTGACTTTATGTATGTGGTACTGCAACCCCCTCAACATACAGAGTACATCTATAGTAACCACAAATATTGGCTTTCCATCAACATACTTTGCCAGATGTGAATGAAAATCGCCCAGGATGCACCCAGAATAGTTACATCCTCTGTCATTCCCCTCTCCATCAGGCCCTGTCACATGGAATCTTTGGCAACATGTGATTGCCTGGTGATTATTGTGGGGCGCATTTAAAGACCCCAAACAGAAATCCCTTTCACATGAATAGCAAGATGTTAAACACTGAAACAAAAGTGGACTGGCATTCGTTTTTGTTTTTCAAGTAAAGTTAAAGAGCCATGTGGAAAGGGTCCTACCTGTCATTACCAATGGGCAAGCAGCAAGCATGTTAATTCCCAAAAGAAGGATGAATAAAAGATCCCTGTGACATGGAAAACGGGATTTTTAAACTTTGAAAAAAAAAACAGCCTGCACATGTGTGTGCAAATGAAAACGGTTTGAAAAAACTAAAACTGAAAATAATATCACTGCTCACAGAAAAATGTCAGGAAAACAAAACATGATGTGTGGGTTGACAAAGAACATTGTATATATGTTTCACCCACAAAACTCCAGTGACATTTGAAGTGCCACTTTATCTTCATGAAAACAAATGTCAGCCCAAGGCAGACCCTTTTGCTGGCTGAGGGCAAAACATCACAAGGAACACTCACACTTCCAGCCTTGATGTCCCATCTCCAATCTAATGACCCCCAAAATAAAATTGGCTGATGAAGGTGTCGAAAGCCCAGTGTTTTCCAGACTTGCTGACTCTGAAAGCATGGACTTCAAGGGAAGTCAGCTTTCGCTGGAGAATTACTAAAAGGTGAGAAGACTGGGGCTGCAACTTCAAAGAGTAAACTAGCAACTTCAGAGAGACTCATAAAAATCCTCTGGTCGCAGGCTGATCCAGTGAAAACAAATGGTCAGAAGGCAGAAACTGCCATTAGTCCCACATGAACATTCACAATTAATTTAAAAGGACTATTATCATTTAGGCCTTTTTCTCAGCAACCATAATGTGGATTGATCACATTTTTTGTACAATTTTCTATGTAATTTCCAGGTGATTTTGGGGATATAGAATGCATCAAACTGTGACTCTGGGAACTGTAATGGCCAGTTAGACTAGGTGTCTGGCTGATCTGAACATGTTCCAAATGTGAGAGTTGGTGAAAAGTTGGAAAATGAAATTACGTATATGCTTAATAACTTACATTTTTTAAAACTGTTGCGCTTTGTATGGAAATGGCAGAAATGTGCCACATGGCCTTGCTACATCGTACAAATTTGGCAGTCAGCTTATCTAATTCTCCATGATCAACTAAAACAGAAAATATGTTTAGTATGGCAGTTGCTAATACAATTATGAATTTGTGATACATAACTAGTTTTTGCCAAAAAGTTGAAAGGAGAACAAAGGGGCGATTACAAATAGCAATTGCCATATGTTGCTCCAAACTCCTAAACCAATCCTGACTTGGAAGCTGGGTTGAGAGGAGAGAGAGAGGTGACTCTCCAATCCTAGTAGCAGAAATTATTGCAGGGTACTTCCCCAAGATTGTAAAGTTGGTGAAAATTCGAATTAATAAAGCTCACTTCCCAGTGTGCGCTGAAAACGATAGCCTATGATTTAATTGGGCAATACTTGTTGTCTAGCTGACCCTGACTCCTTTAAGGAAGAGGTGTATCTTTGTTCTTAAATTGGTGCAACCTTTTTATCCTGCTTCCCCAATAAAGGCCTTTCAGTAAGGGGGTCTGAAATCCAAAATTCCCCAAAGCATTGCGATTTTTCTGTCTCACTTCCCAACATGGACGAAAGCAAGGGGGCGGGGGGTATGAAAAACAAAGTGATAAATCACCCAGTGTTTGTTTTATACAAGTTTGAGCGAAATTATATTATTGATCAGTGTAATTATTTAGTGAAGTAAAATTTGCAGAAAGTAAGAATTCTCTCTGTGTTCTTTTTAACCCACTACTGTGATTTATTTATGCTGAGAGAAGTTGTTTTGTGCCACGGACAAAGTGGTGTTTTCGATATTTTCGTGCAAATTTTTATTACTGTTAATTTAAATATATACCAATATATTTCCCGTACACCGGCCTGGTTCTTGGTTCATTGTTAGCTCGGGGGAGAGGGATCCAAGGGGCATGATATGTGTCTGAGATAGGGCTAAAACGAATCTGTTAAACTGTTTGTTGCATAACCACATGAGTGGGGAGGAAAGGAACTCCCTGTTTTGAGGGTGGCTTCTCAATAAACCGTACAAAGTGACGGCTCTTGACCGGGATTTAGCTTCCTATTCCTGACCCATGATAAGTATATTTTGACAGTCTATTCATTTTGATGCAATTGCATTAAGGTGGAGGGAAAGTCATCTTTGTTTTGTTAAAGTCCCACTAGGACTTGACTCCTCATTTCCATGGAGGTGTATAGGTAGAAAATTAAGAGTGTGTAAGCATTTATTTGAGTGAGGAAATCAAGCAGGAACAGGGTGAGTTTGCCCCTGCATAAAGAACATTTTATTAAAGTGTAAAAAGCCAATTGTGAAAATGACTACTGTACAAATTGGTAAAGCCAGGAAACATCTCCTAACTAAATGATTTCGATTATTTCTCAAAGGAGAATGGGTTGAGGATTATGCAGGAAACTGGCAAACCAGAATTGTGCGGGAGGTTACCTCAGCAAGCAATATTTGGCTTGAAGCTAGGATATTTCACAAAGCACTTGAGGCATTTTATATGACCACAACTGCTTGTGATGAACAAATACAAATGGCTCATCTAACTGCTTAATTCTATTTTCATTTGCTTTTAGTAGAAGAACGTTGGCAAAATAGTGAGGCTAGGAGAATGAATCAAGCTGGAGACCTGCCACAGGCCAAGGATATTGTTCAACAACTCAAAGCTGAGTTAAAAACACTGCAGAAAGAGAGTGCAGAGCATGAAACACAGCTTTGTGCACTGAAAAACACACAAAAATAGTGTGTAGAAAATTTGAGCACACTGCAACAAAAGCTAAATGACCAGGCTGCTTATAATTGGAGTTTTGGAGGACATTAGTGCATTCCAATCAGAAATAAAACAATTGAAAACTGAAAATAGTCAATTAATTATCAAAGGGGTTGATTCCCAAAATGACTTTGATCAGATATATCAGCAGGTAAGTCCTCCCAAACAACAGAGGATACAGCTGATTCAGGGAAAAGACCTCTTGAATCAGGATAACGGCGTCTTATTACAGAGGATAATTCAGTTGGAAATGGAGGTAGAAAAGGGACAGTCAGGTTCTCAGCAACTGACCGGAATAAGAGAAGAGAGGAATGAGTTAGTAGAGCGAGTGAGACAAATAGAAGCTGAACTATTAGAGGCAGCAAAATGAAGGGATGAACAAGAGAAAGAGATTGGTCTCCTGAAGGAAATGCACCTTGAATATGCACGCATCTTACAAGGCTCACAGAGGGAGAATGAATCACTTCAGCAGGAGGTGCAGAAAACAAATGATCGGTTGGTAGCTCAGATGATATTAAACAGGCCTTAGTGTCAGAATTAAAAAGCCAACTCTCTGACTACCAACAGCAAATAAATAAAGAGAGACACAGATGTGGGAGCCCCACTAAGGAAATCAAACAATTATAAACAGGACCTGAAGCACCCTGACAAATTAGGATATGGGACAAGGCCCACTGATCAAGGTGAGGTATCGTTCCTAACAGGGGCCCCATGCCAGTCATTTATATCCTCTAATGCACAAATGGGAACTGACCTCATGCATGCCACCTATCAAGAACAGGGTGGCATGAGGCAGTTAGACTTACCCAGGGTAAGCCCAACTGATTAAGAAGGTCAGTCCCTGTCTGATATTGGTGAGTATTCATCTCTACCACACATAAGGGAAAGTGGCCGACCAGCGTGTCCTGGGAAATAAGAAATAATATGGTAAGGACTTATGAAAACTCTTATGAGGAGAAAGTCAGGGAGTTAGATTGGCTGAAGAGGCAGCTACAAAAAGGCCGTCTTGCCTGCTTCACTAAAGGAGAAAAGCCAGGTCCTCAGCCTAGGAAGGGCATTCTAAAATCCTCTGTATATTCAGGGGAAGAGGGGGAATTCCCCAGACTCCCTGGTAGGAAGGATGAGGAAACCGGGTTTTATCCTGGGCCTAAAAGGAACACCAGGGAGAGTGACCCTGAGAGATCACTTTGGTCCAGGTGAGAGGAGTCCAGACCCCGTGGTTCTGGGAGATATTCCCAGTCCGATAGAGATAGGGAGCACCTAGAAGACAGGGAAGGGAGTACCAGTAGCAGTTCTGAGTCAGAAGGTGAATGGACTCGGGTGCATAGGAAGAAAAAGACAGCGGAGCAGAGCAAGGGTTTTGTGAAAGACCCAATTAGGCAAAGCAAGACTTTATGAGCAGATGATGGCATCATTCCAGATCAGGAATGATGTGAATTGTATAGCATTTGCTAAATGGATATTCTCACATAAGTACTACAGTTTCTTTTCAGGACAGGAGGACCAGGATCATCATAAATGGTCCCCTAATACGATGCCCACACTGAAAAAATGTTCCACCCATAGGAACCCACAAGCGGACCGTAATGCTGCTTATAACTTGCAGTGTGGGGAAGATCAGGCGCCTAGGGAGTTTGTACAGGAGTTAAAGCAAGAATTTGCTCAGA
The DNA here is from genome assembly GCF_040938575.1 of Ambystoma mexicanum. Lineage (NCBI taxonomy): Eukaryota > Metazoa > Chordata > Amphibia > Caudata > Ambystomatidae > Ambystoma > Ambystoma mexicanum. The sequence continues at coordinate 652,980,586 of NC_090933.1, read as the reverse complement.
CTTCCCGGGGTGTGTACACCAACAGTAGGGAGTTCATAAGTACATATTTCCATGCTCTCCCCAAATACATAATGACTCAAATGGTGCGTGACTTTCATGAGCATAGGACCCTGGATTGGGTGATTGAACAGGCCACCAGGAATTATGAGGTCCAAAAGCCTGCTGAGAGTAACAATACCACCAAACCATCTAACACCCCTGCTGCTGCAAAGGTGGCAGAGGTAAAAACTACCCATCCATTGGATCTGGAGATGGGGGGGCCTAAAAATAACCCTCCTTCCAACAAGCAAAATGGAAAGCTGAAGGGACCCCCAAACTGGACCAATCGAATGGTAGTCTGGAAGAAGCCCAGAACAATGATACCTCTGACCCTGCCACCTATATAAGCCCTAGGTACAATGGTACTAAAACCTATCCTGGGCTATGTATACACTCCTCCAGTCCAAGGGAGGGGAACTAATCAGGTTAGTACTGCCCTGGGAAACATCTCTCCAAATGTCCCTCAGTAGAGAAGTATCACTCCACCTCCCAATCTGAACTTCTTGGCCAGATATCACCCAAACCAGAACTTCAAAAACAATCCTCCTCTCTCTCCCCAGTTCTAGGACAATAGATCCCTGAACCTGGAAGAAGGAAGATTCAGGATGGAACATTTTGGGGGAAATTTCCAGTACGCAAGCTACTCTGGGAGAAGGGACAGTTACCCCTTTCAGGAGCAGCAGAGGTATGACTTGAGGCCTCCCTACGACCCAGACAAGTTCACGAAACTTGAGCGACAGTCCAGCAACTGACCAATGATCTGGTGCGCATGCTGAGGGCTCAGTCCAACTCTCAACCTAGCCCTGCTTCCCACAATTCCCCAATGACCACGTCTGATGCCACTGGAGGGAAATGGTGGGAGGAAACCTCAGACAAACCACAGGTTCTGGAGGAGGGGGCCCAGGTGGCATGGAGATGACAAGCCCTTGAGGAAGCTTCCTTTCTCACCCAAACAGAACCCCTAAAAATATCTCAGCCTGAAAGAGTTGCTTCTACCACTGAAATGTTAGTACCCAAAGAGCAAAGTGTAAGTAGGAGAGGCCAAAGAAGAACCCACTTTGTGGAGGAACTCCAGATTATCCCCTTTGAAAAAGAAGAATCCGTGGATGATTCAGGTAAGCAGACCTTTTCTTTCAAAAACGGGGGGATCCCTCCCAAAGAAAAAAGGGTCCCAAAAGACCCCGAGTGGGACACGGAAAGTGTGGAGACTGACCCAGAACCAGAAACCATTCAACCCCAAACATGTGAGCCACACAGAAGTGAAATGGAGGGGGTGTCCTTTCTCCAAACAGGTTCTGAGAACTGGTTCCAGGTAACAGGGGACACCCAAAGAGCTGGGGAAAAGGAGTATTCACCAAAAACTCTCATTTGGAGTTGCAAAGGTTTTTTTACAGATCACAAAACTCTGACACAGTGTCGGAGTTTGATATTATGAAAATGACCACCGGGCTGTCAAATAGCTCACACTTTCTTTGCACCTTGGAGGAGAAAGAAGGCCAATTTTATGCACCGGTTAAGGTGCAAGGTCAGTGTGAATTATCAGCTCTGGTGGATACTGGATCCAAAAAGGGCCTTTGACCAACTAAACTCAGGACGGGGGGAGGGCTGTTAGGGAGAATTCTCTGTTTAGGCTGAATTTCCTAACCTAGTGAGTCCCCCAGCAGCTTTGCTGGATTTTTGGGGTTTATTTTTTTTCTCCTGCCAAGAGTGAGACTCTTTTACCCTCACTCTTTGGGCATGATTTGAGTGTGTTTCTTTGACTCTAGATGTGTTTAATGGGCTATGGGGTCTTTTACTCTATAGGGCTTCATGTGTTTTTGTGATGTGTGTTACACAGCACTCTTAGTGCAGTAACACAGGGGTGTCATAGTGACCCCCCAGTATAGACTCCATACCCTGGGACTGACTACTGTCTCCCAGGGCATGTAAAGTCACCATTGACTTTACTAGTCTTGAATTCTGAACAGAACCAGTACAAACCATCATTTTGTGGACGTACTGGCTGGGGCAATTCTATTGCCCCGGGGTCTGTTAGTCAAGGGGGCACATCTCCGTCCCCCCTGATCGAGTTTTGGCTGGTGGCAGTGGATACTACTTTTTATATTAAACCGCGAATATTTCTCTATGGGATTTTCCCATTGTTCGAGGCTACTATCTTTATTTATTTAATTACGATATCCTCGAACATACCGCTGGTTTATTTAATTATTATTAATTCTCCGGTTTGTATTTTATGCCAGAACTCGGTTCTAAAATGGCGTTTGTGTTCTCTTCTGTGACTCTAACCCAAGTCGAGCCCTTTGTTCCACTTTTTGGCGGGCTTCTCCACAGAAGCCCTCCAAAGTGGTGCCACTCTGTCTGGGGTACTTAGGAGGGGTGGAGGGGGATTTAGGCACCCTGGACTGAGTTGCCTAGGCAACTCAAGTCGCACTCCATCCTGATTGGCCCAAGTGGAGAGCCGGCTGGCTCACCACTTAGCATGTTTGAGTGACAGCTAGGCTGAGTGAATGGGGGTTTTCTGCATAAAAGCAGGGCTTTGGGGACTGGAACTTCAGAAGTCGCCACAGGACCTAAGAATCCGACGAAGGAGAAGCTGAGCCAACCTGCCACGACGACACCACCGGTGGAGCCCTGGTGGACCATCTCACCACTTTTCCCAACGACAGAGGAGATCTCCCGCCGGAGAGTCTTCTTCCTTTGACTGGTGGGGATGACCAGTTTCACCGTCTTTTCACCTTCCCGACGCATCTCGTGGCTGCCTTGCCTGTGCCAAGCACCCCGGCAACCGGAATACCATGTTTTACCACGACCGCGAAATAAAGGGTAATACCTTTAACCAGAAAACTCCGCGGCTGGTTTCTTCCCTGGCAGTGCAACGACCTTCATCTTTCCTCCAAGTCAAGATCTTCTCTTCCCCTGGACGACGACGAGACTTGCGCTGCCAGGAACAACTGCCACCCCTGGAGGATCCTTCCCACTTAAGGTACCGTGTCCCGCCTGGCTTCCCTTGCCACCGACTGTACGGGGTAGATTTAGCCCCCGGCTTTCGAACCTGGGTTACCCTGGGACACCCTGGCTAAACTTTTCTGAGCCTCTCTAAACTCTTTTCGAACTCTCTGCAAGACTTTCTAAGCCTAGTGTAACTGTGTGATCTTGGGCGCATTTGTGCTCTGCTCTCTAAGAGTGGGACCAGCCTATGGACTTTGGCTCCCAGGTGACTTTTGCTCTTCTGCCTTGCTAATAGTGTTCCTAAATCTTAGAGTGGTGTACCTTTCTATATTCTGTCTTTTCCCCTCCCTTCTTCATAAACTTATTGGAGTGCCATCTATAGTTAAGCGCTCACCTCTGTATGGAAATAAGTGGTGTTAACTAAGACTTATCTGATAAGGAATAAGGGTTGTATATATTATAATAGTAACTGTGTTTAGAGTGTTTTACAATAAGAGTGCTGGAGTGTTTCAAACAGTGTGTTTTTAAATAAATAATTATATACTTTGATACCAAAGCTCTGGTCAGTGTTTGTTTGTATTATTGTATCTGAGTGCCTATTGTGTATACTTTGCATACTGCCTAACTCTTCTTGAGGGAAGTCTGACTGCTCAGCCACAGCTACCAGGTAAATCTGGGTGGTACAGACTGCTACCAAGTGGGTTTACTGCTAACACCTGTAGTCCTAAATCTTTTGCAGTGTTCCCAAAGGGAACTGCACAGGTTTCTGCCTAACACTGGTGTACAGCGGTGGGATTTGTATTGAGTATACATTTTAGAGTGCTTTAAGAGACCTTAGTGCAACTAACCACAAAGCTTAGCACTGAAAATGTAATCTTTCTAACATGTCAACTATGGAAAATTATAATCAAGAGTCCCTTGCTACAAAAACTGCTGATTGTTTAAGAGTTCTCTGTAAGCATAAGAATCTCCTGACTAAAGGCAAGAAAATGGAATTGATAGAAAGGTTGTTAGCTAACCAAAGTCTGGATGATGGTTCAGAGGAACCTACCATGCCAGAAACTGTAGATAACAGTATAGAGATTGATGTTGATCAAAATGTTGATAATCTTGAGGAAGAGTCAGAAGAGGAGGGTGAGGCTGCTGTGACTGTCCCCCCTAGGCCTCTGTCTGCTCTGCCAGCTGTACCTACTGGACCTTTGCCAGGTCCCACACTTAGTCCTCAATATCTTGAGCTAGAGAAAATGAAACTTGAACTAGAGTTCAAGAGACTGAATACTCAGGCTGAACAAAGACACCAGGAACTGAATCAAGAACTAAGGCTAAGGGAAATGGAGCTCAAGCATGAGCTAGAAATGAAGAAATTGTCTGTTGAAAATGCTTCTCTCTCTGGCTCCTCTAGAAGTTCCAGTCCTAAAAGACCCCGGATGCCTAAAGAATTGGTTGGTATGTATGAACCTAAGTTGGATGTGTTGGGTTGGTTGTCTCTGTTTGAATATAATCATGGGCTCCAGAACATCACAGGAAATGACTTACTCACCTGGTTGTTCTCTAGGCTTCCCCCTGTTGCAACTGATGTGGTAATGGAGTTGGGGGAGGAGGATAGGTAAGAGTATGAATGTGTGAAACTAGCTCTGATAGCTAGATTTGGGAAGACCCCTTCACAGTATCTTAAGAGGTTTAGAACCCTCAAAAAGCATGATGGTACCCCTTGGGCTACCTGGGTGAGTGAAGGGTTGAAAAACTTAGAGGGATGGATTAAGGGTTACAAGGTGAACACTTATGAAGGTATGAAGAATCTTTTTATGTTGGAGTCAATTTATGATGCCTGCTCTCCTGAGCTCAGACAGCACTTGGCTGATTCAAAGGAATTAGATTCTCGAAAGCTAGCTAAGGCTGCTAACTTGTGGGTTGCCAACAGGGCCACTCACAAGGATTCTGGGGTAACTCAGAAAAAGGATGAGGGGAAACAGCCTAAAAAGGACTCCAAAGAGAATTCTAATACTGCAAATTCCAAAGAGGGCCCCAAACAAAACCATAAGGGTAAGCCACAAGGGAAACCACAGCAGAATAGTGTACCCTCTGGTGCCAAACCAGAGGGAGGCCAGAACAAGCCACGATTCCAGAAGGCATTCGGTAAATGCTTTGTTTGTGGCTCTACTGACCATGTGAAAGGAGATCCCAGATGCAAGGGTAAACCTTCAGGGATCCAACTTGCCTCCTTAGCCTTCGCTCCAGAAGAGGAAGTCCCAATGGCAAGTGGAAACTTTCTACTGCTGGCTGATGAACCCATTGGTGTCTCAGCCAGTGTTTCTTTAGTCTCTCTGGGGTTGTGGGAACAACAGAATTTAGATGTGTACAATTCTATCCAAGATAATACTAAAGAGTATTATAAAGACAGTGTCCAGGTAAATGGTCAGGAGACTCCTGCCATTAGAGACACTGGGGCCAGCATAACTGTGGTGGATGAATCATTTTTCAAGGCAGAGGATGTTGCTAAGGCACCCAAATGCCTCACCAAGTTAGCTGGAGGGCCTGTGCAGATGTGTCCCCAGTTACCAGTTCTCATCCAGTGTAATGATATGGCTGTAAAGATACCTGTCAGTATACAATGTGAAGTACCAGGTAGGGTTCTGTTGTTTAATGACCTGAAAGCTCTTGGAGTTGTGTCCCATACCCCCAGACCTCCTAGTAAAAGGTTACAGGAGCTCACAAAACCTGCAAGAGAGAAAACCCTACGAGGGTTATCTAAGGAGATGATGACAGAGATCACTCCTTTACCACTGGAGCAACTCACTGCAGTAACTACCAGATCAGGAGCAAAGGGGCAACCCAAGACTCCTAGGAAAAAGCCAGCAGCAAGCACTCCAGTGCTTCCAACAAGGACTTCCCCTCGGTTGTCCACAGTTACACCTGTAACTCCACCTCCAGCTGAGGCTGAGAGGGAGGTACAACCCTGTGTGGTTGAACTAGACTCTGAAGAAGAGCTAGTAGGAGGCCAAGAACTTATTGGAGATCTGGACCCTGAGGACCATCCTGAGCTGCAGTCTTTACTGGCAGAAGGTGAGCCCAGCAGGGCAGCTTTTCGTAAGGGACAAAGAGAATGTCCAACTCTGGAGGGTCTCCGCCACCAGGCAGCTGCTCAGGCTGATGGGCAAGAGCATGGGAAGTATAGGTTGCACTGGGAAGATGGCCTCTTCTACAGTGAACCAACTGAGTCTGAACCTGGAGACTACAAGCGCCTTGTAGTACCTCAAGAAAACAGACAACAGTTCTTGCACTTATCCCACGAGATTCCTTTGGCTGGTCACTTGAGTTTCAAGAAGACCAAGGAAAGGCTCTCACTCTACTTCTATTGGCCAAAAATGGGGGCAGAAGTAGATAAGTTTTGCAAGAGCTGCCATACCTGCCAAACTTCTGGTAAGGTTGGCTCCAAGAATGTGGCACCTTTAGTGCCTCTCCCAGTTGTGGGAGTCCCATATGAGAGGGTAGGGATTGACATTGTTGGTCCCCTTGATCCCCCAACCTCCTCAGGCAACAGGTTTATCCTTGTTGTAGTAGACCATGCTACTAGGTACCCTGAGGCAATTCCTATGAGGACTCTACAGCTCCGGCTGTAGCTAAGGCCCTCCTTGGTATTTTTACCAGGGTTGGGTTTCCTAAGGAAGTAATATCCGACAGAGGGTCAAACTTTATGTCCCACTACATGAAGGCCATGTGGAAAACCTGTGGAGTTACTTACAAGTTCTCAACCACATACCACCCCCAGACAAATGGGTTGGTAGAAAGGTTTAACAGAACCATGAAGAGCATGATAGGTGCTTTAGAGTAACCTCTGAAAAGAAAGTGGGACCTTCTACTGACATGCCTTCTCTTTGCTTATGGAGAAGTCCCTCCGGAGGGAGTAGGTTATTCTCCCTTTGAACTTCTCCATGGCCATCCAGTCAGAGTTCCGTTGGCCCTGATTAAGGAGGGATTGGAAGGTGCCCCTCCCCTCAAGCCAGTCAGAGTGACTGACTATGTGATAAATCTCTGAAGGAGAATGTCACACATGATGGCAGAAGCTAGTGATAACCTGAAAGCTGGACAAGCTGTGGTCAAGCATTGGCATGATCAAAAGGCTAACATGGTTGAGCTCACTCAAGACCAGCTAGTTCTCGTTATGCTCCCAACAAGGCAGAGGGCCTTGCAAGACAAATGGATGGGACCCTTCAAAGTTGTGGGAAAACTTGGGGAGGTCAACTGTCTGGTGGATCTGGGCAGACCCAGGGAAGCTCCTAGAGACTTCCACACCAACCGACTGAAAGCGTACGTCTCCAGACCTGAAGTAGGAGCCTTGCTTCTAGCTTCAGCAGCAGAGGAAGAAAAGAGTGAATCTATCCCTGATCTCCTCAGAGGTGTACCTTTAGATGAGAAAATTGAAGGAGTCAATCTCTCTTCAGATCTGACACCTGAGCAACAAGAGGAGTGCAAATCTATGTTAAATAAGTTTGCCTCCCTGTTCCCACTCTCACCAGGCTTGACCCCTTGGGGACAGCATGAGATACTCACTGGTGACTGTCTGCCAGTCAAAAGCAGAGGATACAGAATGTCAGAAAATGTGAGAACCCATATCAAAGGGGAGGTCAAGAAAATGCTTGATCGCGGGGTAATAGAGCCCTCTACTAGTCCATGGTCTAGCCCAGTTGTGTTAGTACCAAAGGCAGGATCCAAAGACTTGAGATTCTGTGTGGACTATAGAGCTCTTAATGCAGTCACGAAGACTGATGCCCACCCTTTGCCAAGGACAGATGAGTTGGTGGATAAACTTGGTGCCGCCAAGTACCTCAGCACATTTGATCTCACGTCAGGCTATTGGCAAATAGCCTTGACAGGCCATGCCAAGGAGAAAACTGCATTTTCAACCCCAGTTGGCTTGTACCAGTTTAAGGTCATGCCTTTTGGATTAAACAATGCACCTGCTACATTCTAAAGGATGGTGAATCAAGTTCTAGCTGGGATGGAGGACTTCTGCATGGCATACTTGGATGACATTGCAGTCTTCAGCCACTCCTGGGAGGAACATGTGAACCACCTAGGGCATGTTTTGCAGGCTCTTGAGCAGGCCAATTTGACTATCAAGGCAAGTAAATGCCAGATAGGTCAAAGTAAAGTGGTCTACCTTGGGCATGAGGTAGGAGGTGGCGAAATAAGGCCTTTGCTCAGCAAAATTGAAGCTGTGCAAAATTGGACAACACCTACTACTCAAACCCAGGTGAGAGCCTTCCTAGGCCTCACTGGGTATTACAGGAATTTCATTGAGAACTATGGGACCATAGCTTCTCCACTGAATGTAATCTCCTCTCCAAAATTCCCTAAAAAGGTCAAATGGAATGAGGAGTGCAATAAGGCCTTTGAAAAACTGAAGAAAGCTCTTTGCCAAGCTCCAGTACTGAGAGCTCCTGACTACCACCAAACTTTCATTGTGCAAACTGATGCTTCCAATGTAGGTATATGTGCAGTTCTAAGCCAACTGGATGAGAAGGGTAGGGAGCACCCCATTTGCTTCCTCAGCCGTAAACTGAAGGATCCTGAGACAAGGTGGGCAACAATCGAAAGAGAATGCTTTGCTATTGTGTGGGCATTGAAGAAGTTTAGGCCATACTTGTATGGTTCTACTTTTGTCATTCAGACTGACCACCAACCCTTGAGATGGTTAATGCAAATGAAGGGAGAAAATCCAAAACTATTGAGAGGGTCAATCTGCCTGCAAGGGTTTGATTTCACCATTGAGCACAGGTCAGGGTGTCACCATCAAAATGCTGATGGACTCTCTAGGATGTATGTCATCGACTAGAGGTATGAGGTTCATCCAGGAGTGGATTAAATCCTCCTGTCCCTTAGTCTGGGGGGGAGGTGAGTGTTAGGGAGAATTCTCTGTTTAGGCTGAATTTCCTAACCTAGTGAGTCCCCCAGCAGCTTTGCTGGATTTTATTTTGTTCTCCTGCCAAGAGTGAGACTCTTTTACCCTCACTCTTGGGCATGATTTGAGTGTGTTTCTTTAACTCTAGATGTGTTTAATGGGCTATGGGGTCTTTTACTCCATAGGGCTTCATGTGTTTTTGTGATGTGTGTTACACAGCACCCTTAGTGCAGTAACACAGGGGTGTCATAGTGACCCCCCAGTATAGACTCCATACCCTGGGAATGACTACTGTTTCCCAGGGCATGTAAAGTCACCATTGACTTTACTAGTCTTGAATTCTGAACAGAACCAGTACAAACCATCATATTGTGGACGTACTGGCTGGGGCAATTTGATTGCCCCGGGGTCTGTTAGTCGAGGGGGCACGTCTCCGTCCCCCCTGATCGAGTTTTGGCTGGTGGCAGTGGATACTACTTTTTATATTCAACCGCAAATATTTCTCTATGGGATTTTCCCATTGTACTATCTTTATTTATTTAATTACGATAGCCTCGAACATACCGCCGGTTTATTTAATTATTCTTAATTCTCCGGTTGGTATTTTTTGCCAGAACTCGGTTCTAAAATGGCGTTTGTGTTCTCTTCTGTGACTCCAATCCAAGTCGAGCCCTTTGTTCCACTTTTTAACGGGCTTCTCCACAGAAGCCCTCCAAAGTGGTGCCACTCTGTCTGGGGTACTTAGGAGGTGTGGAGGGGGATTTAGGCACCCTGGACTGAGTTGCCTAGGCAACTCAAGTCACACTCCATCCTGATTGGCACAAGTGGTGAGCCGGCCGGCTCACCACTTAGCATGTTTGAGTGACAGCTAGGCTGAGTGAATGGGGGTTTTCTGCATAAAAGCAGGGCTTTGGGGACTGGAACTTCAGAAGTCGCCACAGGACCTAAGAATTCGACGAGGGAGAAGCTGAGCCGACCTGCCACGACGACACCACCGGTGGAGCCCTGCTGGACCGTCTCACCACTTTTCCCAACGACAGAGGAGATCTCCCGCCGGAGAGTCTTCTTCCTTTGACTGGTGGGGATAACCAGTTTCACCGTCTTTTCCCCTTCCCGACACATCTTGTGGCCGCCTTGCCTGCGCCAAGCACCCCGGCAACCGGAATACCACGTATTACCACGACTGCGAAATAAAGGGTAATACCTTTAACCGGAAAACTCTGCGGCTGGTTTCTTCCCTGGCAGTGCAACGACCTTCATCTTTCCTCCAAGTCAAGATCTTCTCTTCCCCTGGACGACGACGAGACTTGCACCCGCTGCCAGGAACAACTGCCACCGCTGGAGGATCCTTCCCACTTAAGGTACCGTGTCCCGCCTGGCTTCCCTTGCCACCGACTGTACGGTGTAGATTTAGCCCCCGGCTTTCGAACCTGGGTTAGCCTGGGACACCCTGGCTAAACCTTTCTGAGCCTCTCTAAACTCTTTTCGAACTATCTGCAAGACTTTCTAAGCCTAGTGTAACTGTGTGATCTTGGGCGCATTTGTGCTCTGCTCTCTAAGAGTGGGCCCAGCCTATGGACTTTGGCTCCCAAGTGACTTTTGCTCTTCTGCCTTGCTAATAGTGTTCCTAAATCTTAGAGTGGTGTACCTTTCCATATTCTGTCTTTTTCTCTTCCTTCTTCATAAACCTATTGGAGTGCCATCTATAGTTAAGTGCTCACCTCTGTATGGAAATAAGTGGTGTTGACTAAGACTTATCTGATAAGGAATAAGGGTTGTATATATTATAATAGTAACTGTGTTTATAGTGTTTTACAATAAGAGTGCTGGAGTGTTTCAAACAGTGTGTTTTTAAATAAATAATTATATACCTTGATACCAAAGCTCTGGTCAGTGTTTGTTTGTATTATTGTATCTGAGTGCCTATTGTGTATACTTTGCATACTGCCTAACTCTTCTTGAGGGAAGTCTGACTGCTCAGCCACAGCTACCAGGTAAATCTGGGTGGTACAGACTGCTACCAAGTGGGTTTACTGCTAACACCTGTAGTCCTAAATCTTTTGCAGTGTTCCCAAAGGGAACTGCACAGGTTTCTGCCTAACAAGGGCCACCAAATTCCACTCACCCCACTTCTGAGACAACTCCAAAATGTAGACGGGAATCATATTTCTGTCGAAGGGACTGTAGATCTGGACATACAAATTGGACGGGACCTGCTGAAACATCTAGTGATCATTGTGATGCCAGAGGGCACACCTTGTTTACTAGGGAACGATCTCATGAGAAGGTTAGCACCTCTGATCGACTGTGTCAACAAGTTCCTCTGGACTCAGACTAACCGCCCCATAAAATTAAAAATGAGTACCAATTATGTAAGCCTCAATGGTATCTGTCACATAATTGATCAACGCTCTGAAAAATGTAGAGTTCTATTTAAAAAATAACCAAGTCCCAGAGATCACAGTTATCTCTGTAGGAGAACCAACTGGTGATGGGAACACTTCTCCATTCTTGAAAATCAACCTTCCTCCCAGTTTTAAGTAGCAATCCACACTGGAGGGGAACACCCTAAAAGTTCACACCAGTCCAAAATCAAAAGAAACCTTGAGTCCCGTGAAACCAGAGAAGGAAGACTCAGCTCAAAGTCTGATGGACATTCAGAAAAAGGGCGAGCAGTTGTTTTCCCCCATTCAGTTAAATGCGGGGAAGGAACCAGTGCTTGCCAGAGGATGCCTGAATAATGGAAGGAGCTTCATCAGGGAAGAATTATTCAGGAAACTCCCAAAAGATCAGACCATTCCCACATTTAAATTGATTGACAAATGGGAAGTAGGTCTGGAAACCCCAAATTCCAAACCTCTCCTGCCTAGCAGGTGTATGCTAAAGATTTCCACTGGCAACAAAATTATAGATCATAATTGTTGGGTTGTGAGAGATGTCATTTCCGCCTTTTATCTGGGAAGTGACATTCTCAACTGATTCGCAATCAATTTGGATCTAATTAATAATACATTAATAAAAAAAGCTTGGTCTCGACTGGGGAGTAACCCCATTGGCTTTGACAACATTGGAAAAGCATTCCGGTCGGCTCAATTGCTGCCTTTTGCGGTTGAAGTTCAAGTGCGAAAAGAGGTTACCATCCCAGGACAGGTGCAACAATTTACTCTTCCCCTCAAAATTAAGCGAGAACAGATCCTCAAACATCAGGACGCATATATAAATATAAATTCCCATCTGCAACAGCAAGGTTTCTATTTCAATCCGACACCTCTAGTAGACCTAGAACATGACACCATTTGAATATTGGTGTATTACAGCGACCATCAAAGTATCACTTTGGACGCAGACACCATTATTGGAATGGCAGTTGATGCCCAACATTATTCTATTGATTTAGGTAATGAAATCATGGGACCAATCCCAAATGACTGTTTTGACATCAGCGACAGTATTCTTCCAAAAAAGATTTTTAATAGGCATGAGCTGAATTTCCTGGTGTACTCTTCCTACCCCTACAGTGTGGAGGATGTGACCTGTGACATTAGGAGGGAGGAGGTAGTGTTCAGAGTCAAGGACCACTGTCCAGGTCAACACCATCAAAGGAGATCTCTCCACCCAACTGGAGGATATCGCTGAAATTGCCAAGCCTGAGGTCTTTCAAGGTTTCAGGCAGATGGTCGAGGTAATGATCAATCTGGCTGATGTCTTTGAGACTGAGGAGCAAAGACAAAAGCTAAAATAGGTCTTCCTGCACTTCCAAGATATTGTTTCAGTAAACTCATATTACTGTGGACACACATCCATTCATTCAACCGCCATTCCCACGGACCACGAGATGGCTCCCGTATTTGTGAAACAATACCGGTTACCTCTTGCATCCATGGAGTCACTCACAGAGATTATTATGAATTTAGAATCCCATGGATTAATCCGGCCAATTCACAGTACCTTGAACAACCTGGTACTGGGGATCCTCAAACCAAACGGCCAAAGGAGACTATGTGCAGATCTGAGGGAGTTGAAGAAACGGGTCCACATGTCAAGATGGCCCCTTTCCTACATCGATTAGGGGCTGGCCCAGATCCAAGGGTCAAAGGTGTGCACCATTGACCTGATCAACAGTTACTGGACAGTACCCATGATAGGGAAGACCAGTACAAGCTTGCCTTTACCTTGGGGGGCAGCAGTACACATGGACCCGAACCCCCTTTCGATACATAAGCTCTGGAAATGAGTTCAACATCTTCCTACATAAGGACATGCCCGATTTGGGCGAAAGGGGAAAACTGTCCTATGTGGATGATGTTTTGATCAAAAGCTCAACTGTGGAGGAACACATAGAATAAATCCGCTATGTTCTTGCCCAGTTGCTGAATGCCAGAGTGTTAGGGAGAATTCTCCCTAGACCCCCAGCTACTTTGCTGGATTTTGAGGACTTGATTTCTTTAGCTGTCGAGACTGAGACCCTTTTTCCCACTCTCTCAGGTATTTTAAATGTGATTTTACACACTGTGTTTCTTTTGGTTATGGAGTCTAACCAACTACATAGGCATCATCATTTACAACTGTGTCACAAAGCACCTTCAATGTATTGTCACAGGGAAGTCTTCCAGATTTCCCAAGGTTTAAATACCTTCTCTGGGATCAACTACTGTTTCCCAGAGCATGCCAAAGGACATCTGGTGGAAACTAGAGAGCCTTATTTGGAAAACGGTTCTAGGACTGCCCAACGCAACCTCAATGGTGAAGATCAGAAGAGATTTAGGCCTATTCTCCCTAGAAGCAACGGTGGGGCTAAACGCTATGCAACTCTGGAGGAACACTCTTATACAGGACAGCTTGCCTATTTATAAGATAGTCGCTGATGAAATAACAAACCGTCACCTAGATATCTTAAATAAATGGACAGATAAACTGAGAGAAAAGCTTACTGAGATTGCTTGCACTGAAGAGGATCTAAAAAACAACCCAACGAGAGTGAAATCAAAATTGGAAGCACAGGACTGGATAGAAACTTTGGAAAAAGCCCAGGTGAATAAATTGACCAAAGATCTTCCACCAAACTTCAACAAACTAAAGGAACCAATGGGATACTGTATTAAATTTCCAAATAAGCAACTAAGAAAATTGTTTATGAGAGCGCGCTTTAATCTCCTCCCGACCCGTGAAATTCAGGCTACCAGGAGACAAACAAATGAGAAGGCCTGTCGACTCGGCAACCAACTAAATGAGCCATAAACGATAACACATCTGCTGTTATACTGTCCAGAGTTAAGAAAAGCAAGAGCCACATACCTGACTAGCCTGTGTACAGATCTTTCGGGAACATTAGAAGATGCAGACATAACGTGGTCGAACAGGCTGATGTCAGGGGAGAAAACAAAATGGACCATAGCGACTGTAAAAATCCTGGAAAGTGCATTTGAATTAATTGCCTCAAAGACTTCGATGATGACCGATTGTGAGGTCCCTGATGTGGAACAAGCACTTTAACAGGGAAGAGCGGGTACTCAGGGAGGAATTTTCCCCTGTCAGATCTTCAACTGTTTGACTATTGTATTCTTCTTTTCATTGTGTGGCTCTTGTAAGATGACCAGCATCAGTTTTGTAAAAATTGCAAATGCAATTACACATGAATAGATAATTTTTTTTTTTTTTTAATAAAGTGAAATTGACCTTACAAAGCATTGTAACATTCTAGACCCAGCACACACTATCTTACAATAGAGTGCTGAAGGGGTTACTTAGTATCCCCTTTGTCTAGCTTCTTCTGTAGCACATTATATGTTACACTTTCCTCAATTGACTAACTGGTGGCAGTAGTTTCATTTTGAACTACCTTGGTTTGCATTTACTGCAACCATTCGCGGCTCTGGCAAAGTAATCGCGGGAACCATCTTTTGCTGAATGGCATACAGAAATTTTTGGTAAAATGGTGCCCGGTCTTCTTTTTCCACCAGGTCTTTGTGGGAAGGTCTTTCTAGAAAGTTTCTCTTTGCACCAAACCAGGTTTGGTCTCTTTGTTCATTTCACCTTTGGCAGGGTTTCTGAGAGAAACCCGCCTCTGGTGCCCGAGTGTCTGGGGTAGGCAGGAAGTGAGAGAGGTGCCCGAAACTCCCTGTGCTTAGTCTCCTAGGACACCTAAATGCACTTGTGGTGATTGGTTGGCTGACTGTCCAGCAAGGACAGCCACCCTGCTGGGTGAGTGACAGCTAGGCTGGAATGAATGGGAGAGAACTGAATAAAAGGCAAATCTTTTGGCTTGGAAAGCAGAGTCGACCACTGGACGAAGGAACCGAAGAAGAGCTTAAAGACGATGCCTGCTGTAATTCCTGGACTGTTGGTTTGCCTGGTGAAGCCCTGCAGCAGTGACTACTTGCCAAGTTTGCATCGACAGAGAAGCCCCTGCAAAGACAACTTCTCCCTTTGAGTAAGTGGGACCAATCAACTCCAAAGTAAGCCACCTGGACACCCATCTCTGAGCTTGTTGAAGTTCTTCAGAGTTGCTGCAGGAAACCGTATAACCAGGGAGAGGGTCACCTGATTGTGTGCATTACCTTTAAGCTGGCCTGAAACTTTTGGAAGATCCTCCAGACTCCCACAAAGCATAACTGACCAAGCCTGAGCCCCCTCAGCAGAGTGTGGGACCCCAGAAGCAAGGACAGTCCACCTTGACAGACATGAACTGCGCATATTGCTATTTGCTGTACTGCAAGGAGCTGAAACGTGAAACAGCCACTGAAAGTGAAGTTTGCGTGTTGCCACTTTTGACAGTCCCAGCCCAGTGCAGGAGTCCCCCGACGTCCTCCCTCTTGTCCCCACGACTGAGGCCCAGGAACAGTGAGATCTGAAGAGCTGCCCATGAACAGAAGTCATCAGCTGCATCTTTTTCTTCTTTACCAATGTACTGTAAAATAAGTCTAAGAGAACTCAGCTCTTACTGTAGAAGTGCTTGTAACTTCCACAACTCACAAGTCTAATCAGCTGGTGGCCCTACATTTGATTCTTCTGTCGGGGGGAAATTCTGCCGGGGTCGGCTGGGCCGTCCGCGGACCTCCATGCAGGGAGGCCCCAACTCCTCCCGTATATCCCCAAAAAAATGAGTATGAGACACACGCAAGAAGCAAGGTGATTCTGCTGTTTATTAAACAAAACGGCAGGGATGCGTCCAGGAACGTACGCGTCCGTCCTGACACTCTCTCTATCCGTGGGCTCGCAGGCCCTTTTTATCTTAGTATGACACGCTACTTGCGTTCCCTGGGAAAGTTTAGCAAAAACCTATCGCCACTCTGGATTGGTTCCTCGAGTGGTAGGGTTAGTATAGCATACGTATAGAGAGCATTGTTAGTGGTTAAGGGTTAGTCAGGTGGTATAATTGGGTTGTCCCTTCAAATTGATACACGAAAATTGTTACATGAGGATCCCTGGGGATTGGTCAATGCTAATGGCGTCAGTGATAAGAGCCTCATGTTCTGATTGGTCCACGCACGAGCCCCCCAGTCTGGGACCATCGTTGTTCCCAGCTCGCGGTGCACCTGTCATTTGCAACAATGTTTCACTATGATTATGTGCAGACAACGTGAAGATTTATTGGTATGCCTGAAGGCCGACTACTCCCACCGCTGCAGATGTCCATTGGATCACTTCATTGTATCTGCTGGTGTCTTGAAATGGGGGGGGTTTCGGTGCCTCCCTCCTCCTGGGCGTGGCACCAGATTTGGCTTGGTCACGTGAGGTGGGACCGTGGTCGAGGCAGAATTCTGCACAATTAATATTGTATTTTTCCACTGTGTGCCTGGTTTTGATTGCAGGTGTGACCTTGGCGTCGGCTTGCAGCATACGAGATTGCAACATTGCGCCCTTGACTGTCAGTCATCGCCGGGCTTATTCTGCAGGGTCAGCAACTGTACTCTTGCTCATTCAATGTTCATGGAAGCTCTTGCTTGCGGCCTACTTGGGCCTGGTGCATAGGTGGAGACGTTTGACACACCGCGCTTTAGGTTATGGTATCATATTGTTTTATCCCCAGTATCGTGTCTTCGTTATATTTCTTTTTGCAATGCATGGTTTTAGGAGAAGCGTGAGCAAGCGTTATAGATGAGTTCATTATGCGTCTTGCGTTTTAGCATTTTGAAAAGCCTATGTGAAAAATAATAAAGGTGCGCGTCAGTGAGTGTGTCCGTCACCTACGTCGGAGCACTGAATATGTTCTTCGTGTGGATTGGTGAGGGAGTGTCCAGTGTGCATGTTTGCACGGGTGTGCTGACCTGTGGCTAAGTCGTCATGGCATCTCTAACGATGTATTCATTTACTGCTGCATGGTTCAGTCGAGTTCATCATTGCCGCAGGTATTGGCATGGGCAGGACAGGCTGGTGGGCACATCCGTATGTTCTTGTACCAGGGTATTTGATCGTCTGGTAGATGGGCAAACTCCTCTTGTGGCGGGTGCCTGGGCCGTGATCCTCTAGGCCAGGGGCGTGAGGGGATTGGTGGGAGCCTTGTGTTCCATTTTCCCACTTCAGTCCCCCCTCTGGTCAACTTGTCGACCACAAACATATCCTTTTCCTTATCTCCTCTCACTCTCCATATTTTAGTTACTCCTCCCAAATGTCCATAGTGGTTGACATGGTCTTCAAATGACCAATACATGTATGCACATGTTCCTCCAGGTGTGCAGTATACCCATTTCCCTACGTAGCTCCTTGGGTTTCTTGGGTTTTCGAGTTTCACAGACGGCGGGTCCAGGTGGTTGGTGATGATCTGGTTGCGCAGTCTCTCTCTCTCTTTTATTATTGTGCCTGTGTGTTGGCCGTCGTCTGCTGGCATCAAGGGGTGCATACCAACCATTTCGATCATTTTGTCTGTGGTGCGTGCCTTCCGGGCCTGCCAAAATCTTATTATGATTAGTGCAGCTCCAGCCAAAATAGTACATCCAACTATAATCTTCAGTCCGTCCGACAGCCACGATGGCATCCATGACCATAATAGCGAAAACCAGCTGTCATCCTCCTTCACACCTTTACTTTCATTCATCATGTTGGAGTGCATCTGGGCCAATTGTGCTACTGCTTCTGTCAGTCTACCATTGTCAGCATCGTTAGCAGGAATGAATGTGCAGCATGATTGTCCTATCTTTGCGCAAACTCCTCCTTCCATTGCTGTGAGGAGGTCCAGTACATATCTGTTCTGTAGTGCTACCATCCTTACTGCTCGCAGTTCCTCTTTTATTGCGTTGAATCCATTTACTGTGGAATTAATTGTCATCATCAATTCCCATCGAGTTATCTGGAGCCATTTTGCGTTTACGTAGGCCTGTAGTCCTGGATGTATTATTGAGGAGAAAAACATCGCTGCTCTGCTGAATAGTCTGTGTTCTGATGGGATCGAAGTGAGTGCTGTTTCCGACCTTCCCCATAGGTAATTTCCTGTCAGAGGTTCTCCTTGTCTTTTCTTTCTATTCAGGACAGTGTCGTCGCCGTTGTTTTGGTCCTCTGGCCCCTTCTGGGATTGTACAGATCTCTTATCCCTCTTGTTTCCTTCATCTATTTTAGGGAAGCTTGCCATGTTCACATGTTTCTGGGGTACCACTAGTGATGGTACATTAACGTGTACCATCGTGCATATACCATTCCACAGAGGGGGCAGTGTGTGGTATGCCTTGTCTCCGCAGGCCCAGTAATGGTCCATTAATACCGCTGTTCCCGCTCCCCCCTCAGGTAACTCCGTCACGCTTGCACAGTTGGTGTTGTACCCCACGTTCACTTCTCCTCTATGTTGATAGCATACCTTAGGTGCAGATAGCGGCAGTATTGTTATTGGGTCTTCATCCTTCTCTATCCATGTTAGCATGGGTGCGTACTTGATCCAAATCGTCCAGCATCTGTTGTTGTGTTCAGCAATAGTTGCAGTATCCTCTCTCGTTACCATGTTGCTGCCAACCACTCCTATGTCCCATTTGTTATCCAGGTACACCTTCCCTATTATTGTTATCAGTGGCCTTTCCCAACATCCTTGTTTACCAGGAACTTCAGTGGCGTACCAATCACATGGTAGGTATTGTAGTGTTACTTTCTTTGTCTCTCCTTTTTCAGGGCCGCTTGTTATGTATCTGAATGCATCAGCATGTAAACTGGTCTTGTGGTAACTCAAATAAGTCTTGAGGAAGTTGTTTTCGTATGGATATGTGTCTCGTGTCTTCCATACCAGGTGCACCGTGCTCCCTTGAAATCTCCCTTTCGTTTGGAACAGTGTCAAGTATATTATACATCGTGCTGTCTTTTCATCTATTTCTGTGGCAACGAAAGTTCGGGAGGCGCTCATGGCGTATGGGATCAACGAGCAGACGTAGCAGCTATCTTCTGTTGTCTGCTTGCCTATTTGAGTCATGTGTTTGTACCACATGTTGTTCGAGACGTGTGCTGAATCTTGTATGTAGTTGTCGATACCTTTATTATCTGAGTATGTGCTGCGTTTAACTCTATTTCCCTTGTGTGGAATTTTGCTAGTACCACCTGACGTAACACCTGTTGCAGCCGGGGGTGGGGGTATATTAGGTTTGGGAACAGCCAAAATATTGATAGCATAACTGTTCTGCCATACAGAGGCAGCCAAGAACCCGGTGATCATCAAAATCCCTATCATTTTTATTACAGATGCTAGTCTCACCGGCATTTTACTCTTACCTTGCTGCAGTCCAGCAGCTAATTCTTGTGACGTTAAAGTTGCCCGCCTGAAAATACTCAATATGCTTGTTATTGGTGTTAGTTGTTGGTTTCAAGCTCTCCCTATCAAGTAGTCGTTCAGTGCCCAGGCGAAGAGCTGTTCCCACGCCAATCTAAGTGATCTATCTCTTAGGGCGGGCAAGTATGGGTGGAGGTGGGGTATGGATTGTTCTATGGCCAGGAGAAATGCTGTGTAGTAGACACGTACCCTTCTTCTTTTCAGGTATCTTGGTCTTTTTATGTGATAGACAAATTGGTGTGATAGCTCTTCAGGGTGGTTATCGTCTGAGGGTAGCGTCTACTCCTGGGCAGTGAACTTCGTTAGTTATCTGTTTTCTAAAGAGTACAATAATATGCGATACCTGCATGTGCGAGAAAGAAAAAAGAGAACATTCAAGTGTTTACATGTGTAAATGTGCAAGATAGTGTCCTTTAGTCCGATGGTTACTGCATTAGGTAGGACATCGATAGGCAGAGGATTTTGGGCTCAACTGGTGGAGGTCACTTTACTCTTTGATCGTGTGACCATGGGGTGGGCGGTATGGGGATTGCCCTTCTCTATTTCAGTAGTTGTCTCTGGGGAATCTGGGGGGTGGTATGGTAGGGGGACACTTAGGTCATTGGCTGTGGTAGAAGTCTCTTCCTCCGTTGGAAATGTCGTTGCTGTTCTCCCAATGGCCCTATCGGTGATGCTAGGGCGGGTCTGGAGTTTGCAGATCTTTACGTCGTGTAGGTGATTCCAAGCACGTTTGTCCTGTAGCTTTACTGCTCTCGTTGATACTTTCTCTACCAGATGAGGGCCAGTGAAACGTGGGCTGTTCCACTTTCTGTTGAAATTGCGGAGTAGCACGTGGTCCCCTTCAGCAATTTTGCACGGTTTTTCTTTTCCCAATTCTTTGTCCGCGTCTTCTTGTTGCTCACTCTTAGACCCGCCCCGCGTGTGCTCGAGCTGTTGAGACACAAACACTACACTAGTAATCAAAGAAGACACATATTGGTACATTTCATCACCGAGAACAGTTGCAGTATTTTCATAGTCGGTGAATGCTCTTGATGTTGGCGTTAGGGGGAGGCTCATTTGTCGGCCGGTCACCACCTCGTGAGGAGTGAGGTGGTGGTCGGAGCCTGGCCTATTCCTCAACTCAAATAGGGCTAGCGGGAGGCAATACAACCAACTCTTCTTTGTTGTTTGCTGTATTTTTGCAATTGCCTCTTTTAGTAGGCCATTCAGGCGTTCGCATACACCATTGGCCTGTGGGTGATATGCACATGCAAATTTATGTTTGATGCTCAGTAAGGATGTGATGTGCTGGAACATTTCATTGGCGAAGTGTGGGCCATTGTCTGACCGCAGTACCTCGCACACTCCCCACCTGGGGAAGACCTCCCTCACTAGAAATTTAGCTGCTCTGAATGCATCTGGGTGTGAGCAGGGTCCTGCTTCAATCCACCTGGAGAACGGGCATACTACTACAATCATATACCTATTTCCTTGACATACGTTGATCATATCAACATAGTCAATATGGATATGTAGGAAGGGTCCCTCTGGCCGGGGTATAGTGCCTTTTATCACCTTCAGTGTGTGACCGGCCGTGAATTGTTGACATGTGAGGCAGTTGCTTATAAAATTTGTCACATGGGAATTTAACTCAGGGCAGAACCAGTCTTCCCTAATTCGTGCTGCAATGACCTCCTTGCCTGTATGGGCTGGGTGGTGTAATTGGCTCAGGGCGGTGTTCAATAGTGCCAATGGCATTACCATCTTTCCAGTGTTACCCTGGCGCCATAGTGCGTCAGTTGGTGACATTGTACATCCTCTTTTGACCCATATTTCTTTCTCTGCCATTGGTGCAGCTGCTTGTAGCTCCATTATCTGTGTGGCTGGGAGATGGGTGTACCCTTCTCTTATCAACATCTCTTTAGCTATCCCCCTCCCTCTCCCTCTCTCTGACTCTGGGGGGTTCCATATCTCACCAAAATATGCAGCATACTTCGCATGTGCGTCTGCTGCTGGGTTTCCTTTTGAGATAAGATCTTCTCCATTAGTGTGTGCTGTGCATTTGACCAATGCTAATTCTTGGGGGTTATTTATTACTTCAATTAGTTCAGCCAACAAGAGAGCATGTTGCACTGGGGTGCCATCAGCTCTCCTAAACCCTCTTCTCCTCCATTTGGACAACCCTGAGTGGACAGTAGACGTGACATATGCGCTGTCGGAATATATGGTCACTCGTTTGTCAAAGCTTTCCTGTAACGCCAAGATCAGTGCAGCTAATTCAGCTGCTTGAGCAGAGTAATGCTGTGGTAATTGTACACATTTCATCGCCACACACACCGGTACCTCCGTCATTTTTACCACTGCTGCCCCAGTTCTCCTTATCCCATCACTTTGGTCAATTGTTGATGACCCATCAATGAACAAGAGCTCGCCTCCATCTAGTGCCTTCTCTTCAACTTTTCTAGTACATGCGTACATTTCAGTAGTCTGCGTACAATCGTGTGCATAGTCCCCTTCCTCAATTACTTCTGCCATGAACCTTGCAGGGTTAACCGTGCTGCATCTAACAATTGATAGTTCTGGCCTAGATAAGATGATCTCATAACCTGACGCCCTCTGTGTGGTCAGTGTGGACTTAGGTTTGTTCAATATCGCAAATAGTGCATGTTCTACAAATAGTGTGGTTGGGCACCCCATGGTTATTGCTGATGCTTTCTCTACCGCAAAGGCAGCTGCGGCGAGACCTTGTTCGCAAGGGAAATGTCCTAACATCACAGGGTCCAGGTGGCCGCTATAGAACGCTACTGGTTTGTAGCCCATGCTTGTTTTTTGAGCCAACACTGCTTTCATTACTGCTGAGTCGCAATGTGAAAATATAAAAAATTGTCGTTCATAATCTGGGGTGGCCAGTACCGGAGCAGTTGATATTGCATCTTTCAGTTCATCAAAAGCCTCTTTCATTTCCATTGTCCACCCCAACTTTTTCTCCCCTTTGTTGGCTTCTTTTAACCCTTCAAGTAGGGGACCTATGTATGAGCTGTAATCAAATACCCAGGCTCTACAGTAGTTGCACAGTCCCAGGAACTGTTGTAGTTCCCGCACTGTTCGGGGCAGTGGCGTTTTTGAAATGGCCTGTGCTCGTTGTGGTGCGATCTTTCTTCCGTGTTGGGATATGAGCTGACCAATGTAAAGTACCTGTTCCTGACAGTACTGCAACTTTTCCTTGTCTACTTTGTAACCCTTTTCAGCCAATATTGTCAACATCTTCAATGAGTCCTCTCTGCATCTTCTTTCGTTTGTGCTGCAAATTATTATATCATCAACATACTGCAAAACTGTGCTTTCCACTTCAATGTTGCCCAAGTCCATCTGTATTACTCTGTTGAATATTGAGGGTGACTCGCAGTACCCTTGTGGCAATCTGGTGTGTTTCCACTTTGTGTTTCTGTATGTGAAGCTTGTCAAATCTTGTGAGTCTGGGTGCAGCGGTATTGAGAAAAAGGCATTTTTGAGGTCTATCACTGTAAATCATGATGCTTTTGCTGGAATACCGCACAATATTGTTGCCGGGTTTGCTGCTATTGGATATTCTGCTTCTACTATATTGTTCAAGGGCCTGAGGTCCTGTATGAAGCGCCAAGACACCCCTCTAGCCTTGCACACTGGGTATACGGCTGTGTTACATGGTGATTCTGATGGTACCAGTATGCCACTATTTATAAGGGCCGTTATTGTTTCATATATGCCCTCATCTGCCTCTTTTGATACTGGGTACTGCTTCACTCTGGGGAGTATTGCACCTTTTTTCAATTTTATTCTTACTCCCCCTATACTTTTTATGCACCCCACGTCATAGGGACTAGTAGTCTATAATGATGTTGGTACCTTTGCCATATCCTCCTCAAAGAAGGGAACTGGGGTGGATGTGGGTGCTTCAAGTGCCATCGCAATTTTCTGTGCCACTTGTTTGTATGACACTCTTAGCCATATTTCTACACTCATCATAAACACCATTTCACCTTCTTCCTTTCCTTCGGAGAAGAGCTCTTCGTCTGACACCTGGGTGAGTCTACATCCCTCTGCTAGTGCTATCACTGCCCTCCATGCTCTTCCTTCTCTGTCTTGGGCATGTACTGCAATGTAATCAGCAGTTGCTATAATGCTCTCTATGTCCACTGAAATCACCTTTCCTTCTGGTTCATTGGCTGGTGTTTCTGGTCTAAAAAGATAGGCTGCTGGCCTTCTCCAGATCTTTCCTTCTATTCCAGGCATCCATGCAAATGCCATGTCTGTCCCGTACTGGAACAGTTCACCATCTACTGGCTCAGCCCTAATCACTGTCTGTCCGCAGTATGCTTGCAAAATTTGTCGTGCAGTGAGCATGTTAATTCCTGGAGTGGAGCAAACTATGCCGTCCTCCGTAAAGGAGATCGTCATATTCAACCTACTCATTATGTCTCTCCCTAGTATATTTACTGGTGAGGCCCTATAATACAAAAGTGGCACTGACATGTCATAATCTCCTATTGATAAGGGAACGTTATCAGTAAAGGGAACCAACCCCCTAGCCCCAGAGAATCCTTGGGTGTTCATGGCTTCACCTGACATTTTAAATTTACCTTCCTTTATGCAAGACCGGGTCGCCCCGGTGTCAACAAGAAATGATAATTTTTTGTCACCTATCGTCACCTCTATGCGTGGTTCCTCCGCACTATTAGGTGTTACCGACAGGATGGGACACACCAAGGCCGTCTGTGGGCTGTCCTATTGAGGGTACAATGATTGACCACTTCCTGTGTTAGGGTTGTGTCCCAGGACCGTCACCCTTCCCAGTTGTGTTTGCTGTAGTTGTGTATTGGTAGAGGTTATGTTATGGTCTTGGGTTTGAGCAGGTTGCTGTACTTGCTGTACTTGGGGTTGTTGCATTACTAGTTGTTGTTGCCCATTACCTTGTTGCAAGTTCTGTTGTTGCCAAGTGTTCTGCGGGTCCTGTGCGGGCCCTTGTTGTCCCTGTTCACTCCATGACGGTGTGCCTGGTCTTACTCTACACGTGCGTGACATGTGCCCTACCAATCCACAAATCCAACACACCGGTGGTTCCCTGTTCTGCCATGGAAAGCTTCCTGGGTTGTCCTGGTATGCTGGTTGTCCCGTGGGGTAGAAATTTCTAAGTCCTCCCCCCTGCTGTTGACTGTTATATCCGTACCCTCTCCCCCTCAATATTCCTCCCCTTCCCCTGTTGTAATTATAACACCCCCCCGGTGTTGAGTATCCTCCTCCCATGTTGGCCGTGTATGGTTGGGGTGGCGGAAGCTGTTGTGTTACAGTCTGTGATGGTTGTATTTGGGAGGGATCTTGCGCAGCCACCACTTGCATGGGGCTTTGAGTCAATGTTGCAGGTGTAGTTATTAGTGCACCTTCCATTGTGTATTTGGTAAGTTTTTTCTGTACTAATTTAGCCTCTTCCGTTTTTCTATCCTCTTCCTTCTGTTTCATTTTCTCTTGCCATGTCCTACAATGATGTACTATTGTCAGTTGTATTTCTGGCCAGGCTTTTGCTTCCATCCCCACCACTTTCTTCAATTGTTTCTGAACTGCTTCTGGGAGCCCTTGTACTAGTATATGATAGAATATTGCTGGTGTCTTGTCCCATTGTTCTCTAGTTTCCATGCGCCACTTCTCTTGAATTTCCTGGATATAATCAACAGGATCTTCGTTCTCATGCATCTTGCGTGAGGTAATTGCTCCTATGTCTGACGTGTCCGGGTACTGTACCCTCAGTGCCTGCCATAATGCATATCTGCAGTTTGCGAATGGTGCCCCATCGTGCGAGGTGTTTGTTATTCTGACCCCGGGGAAGCCTGCTCTCTTCCAAATGTCATCTGCTGCATCCCCTAGTATTGATATTAAAAGGCCCTTTACATCCCCCACTGCCAGTTTCTGTCCTGCAGTGTGTTTTTCCATCTCATATATCCATTTTCCAGCACCTCCACTTAATGATGGGAGCCTGCACTTTATATTTTCCTTGTCTGCATGCTTCCAGGTGACGTATTGTGGTCTAACCCCTCCCCTCTCCAGAAGTGGCATTAGGTTGTGTCCCGGTAGGCCCTTTGGGTCCCACACAATCGAATCCGTACACCCCTCCTCATCCGACCTGTCTTCTACAACGTCAATGGGGTCCATATTTCTTCTGCTCGTAACTGTTTCTCCTCCATCTCTTCCCGTTCTTTTATCATTTACTGTGGGCGTGTGCATTCGTTCTCCCTGCCTGCGTCCAGGGAGGTCTCTAAGCCTACCTGCGTAGGGTGTCAGTTCGTGTGGGAAGGGCGCGAGTTTAGATGGGCACGTTGCACGTAAGGAGTGTAAGGTGTTGGAGCATGTGGGAAGGGATGGTGACGGTGTGGCTGTACGTGTGTGCCTTTCCGCTATTCCTTGCTCTTCCTCCTCACTTCCCTCTAGTTCTTTCTTTCTCCTGCAGATCCATGGTGATCCTCTATTTGTCCGGGTGACGTATAATTTATCTAGGCTTTCCCTTTCACTCTCTCTCCCTTCCTTCTCTATTCCTTCTCCTTCTTCGCTGCAAAAATCCTCCATTAATTCCAGCCCCCAGTCTGTCTTTTTTCCCATAATCGTTACTGATTCCAAGTCTATTAGGTCCGTTCCTCCCCTGTCATCCTTTCCAATTCCCCCCCTTTGTGCTGATGTTGTTGTTACTCCTGTGTCTCCGTATACATATCTCCTTCCTTCAATCCCCCCTCTCCTTTCTTCTCTTTTTCCTTCATTTTCCTCTGCTATTTCTCTATCAATTTCTTCTCTTTTCTTTTTCAATTCCTCCATTACTTCAATACTCATTCTTTTCATTAACCTTTCTTCTTCGTTCTTCCTTTCCCATCTCGCTCTTTCCTTCTCTAATATACCCTCTATCATCCTCCCTTCTTCATATTTCCTTTTGTTTTCTAATAATAATCTCCTTCTACATATTTCTATTTCTTTTTCTTTCTCTTCTTCCTCCCTTTTCTTCTCACGCAGTGCTGCTCTCGATTCCCTTTCTGCAACTGCCTTCACCCTTTCTGCTTCTCTCTTTTTCTCCTCGGTTCGTTCCCTCATTTTGTCCAATTCATTCTGCTTTCTTTCCTTTCCCGTGCTCTCTCCCTTTCCTCTCTCTCAAGCTGCCTGATCAGTGTATTCTGCTCATCCCTTAATTCTGCTAATCATTCTTCCAAAATCTCTTCCTTCTGTCTTAACAACTCCTCCTTTCTTTTCCCCTCTTCCCCTTTCCAATCCTCGTCCATTATCATCACTACCTTCTCTTCTTCTTCTGTTAATGAACCTCGTAATTTTATTAATCCCTTCGCAGCTACCCACTCATCCTGTCCTATCCCTGCAATCGGTTCTTCGCAAATGCCCCCTTCCCCTGCGGGCATTTTTGTGTGAGCTGGTCCCGTCGTGCTACTCTGCTCCCTTCCGGTGTGGCTACCTGTTACTCTATATGGTGGCGGGCTGTATGCCGGGTTCGAGTACCCCTCAGCCGCCTTTAATTGGACCATGTCTCGTAGTTCTGTTAGAGGATATAACCCCCCTCCCTCCTTTTTCACTACCTTCGCTAGGGGTATATCGTCGCTCTGTTCCCTTTTTACTTCCTCTTCGTTTATGTTGTTACTCTTTTCTCCTCCCTCTTCTCCGTTCCCCGTGCTCCGTGTGCTTTCACTCTCTTTTTCCCCATTCTCTCTTTCCTCCTTAATCTTCTCTTCTTCCGTTGGTTCCCACATAATAAACATTCCGTTTGGTCCTGGTCGGGACCCTTGGAACATCCTCCATAGGTTAAACACCTCCACGTGGTGCATTAACTTCTTCCCCTTGTATGTGTTATGCAGATGGTTTAATAGCGAATGTTGGGTATATGGATCGAAGCTGCCATTAGGCGGCCATGGTGTCGTCATTTTGTTGTCCGTCCCCTGTGTCCATTCTATGCTATACTTGATCAGTTTCTCCCTATGTGGTAACAGTGTTTTACATATGTGCTGTAGCGGGGTAGTGAGGGTGTTCCCCCACCCTCCCGATCCTGCCCCGTATGACATAGTAGTGCTTTAGTTGTTGTCCTTCCCGTATTTGGTAGCGGTTGTCTAACTAACAGTTTACACTATACAGCCTTAGATCTTTACCTGGCCCCGTAAATTTGGGGACTTGCGATAGTCCGCTAAGAAAAATGAGTAAAATATAACATTGGCATTTGTATATTATTTTCTTTCTTTTCTTCCTTTACCGAACACCTGTACGGCCCCCTGCGGCTCCGTGCCTTTTGTGACGTTCTTATACAGCCGTCCCGCTTTCTCTTACTCCTCCTCCCCTTTCTTCGCTTGCCGTGCCGGCGTTCTCCGTGCCTAGCCACTTTCACCTTCCTCTCGATCAACTCGTTACCATTTACCTCTGTTTCCACACCTTTACCATAATTCTCTTCCCCACCATTCTCATAAGAGATGCCTTGTGTTCGAAAACATCCTATATATATAAAAAAAAAAGCCCTACTGGTGACGTCACCGATCTCTTCAAACTACCGGTAAGTTCTTCATGTGTTTTTAAAAGTTCAAAGTATGCTTGCAATCTACCCCCGTTAACCCCACAGCTGTCTTCCTGTCACGCCTGGAACAAGGTAATCAACAATATAATCGGACTGCGCACGCTGCGTCGCCTCGTGTGTGATACGCCCCTGGACAGGAGGGCTTAACCAGCCAATTATCTTCCGTATTAGGCAACCAGCTAGCTACCGTCTACAGGGAAACGTCATCTATCTATCGAGTTTCCTGCTCGACCAATAGGGATCCTCATCTACTCATTGATCAATAATCACCAAATTGTAGGAAACCGCACTCACACACACCCTTACACGCGGTCGCGACCTAGGCCAATCAGTGTCTACGAGCTGCCGCACGTGATGTTTTCGTGCTTTGCCCCCTTCTCTTCCGTAACGTAGTGGACTGCTCTCGCACGTGTCCAGTTACCATTCATTGCACCGTCAACACTAAGTTATCAAAACCTTCGCCGCGCACCTGTGTAACACCTCCCACCTCCCGTATTCAATTCCTCCCCCCTCCCTCACAATTTCACATTGTTTGTTGTGCGTGGCATACTCACCAAGTTCTCCTGATGCGGGGCCGCTCGGCTGCGTGCACCCCTCCAAGCGGCTCGCCACCTCCCCTCGTCTGGACCACATCCGGACACTCGCCAACCGCGGGCGGGATACTTCTCAACCGGCTCCCGAAGGCCAATATCCGGATTGCGCTGTCCGGTCTTCTCGCAGTTCCGCGATGGTCCTGTAGTCCTCAAAAGGGGGCAGCGGCAGAGGGGGCCGCGCCGCCGGGCCTCCTCGCAACAGGAGTACTCGGAAAAATAAAATAAAAGCAGACCTCAAACAGATCTCAGCAGTGCCTCCAACTTGTCGGGGGGAAATTCTGCCGGGGTCGGCTGGGCCGTCCGCGGACCTCCAGGCAGGGAGGCCCCAACTCCTCCCGTATATCCCAAAAAAAATGAGTATGAGACACACGCAAGAAGCAAGGTGATTCTGCTGTTTATTAAACAAAACAGCAGGGATGCGTCCAGGAACGTACGCGTCCGTCCAGACACTCTCTCTATCCGTGGGCTCGCAAGCCCTTTTTATCTTAGTATGACACGCTACTTGCGTTCCCTGGGAAAGTTTTGCAAAAACCTATCGCCACTCTGGATTGGTTCCTCGAGTGGTAGGGTTAGTATAGCATACGTATAGAGAGCATTGTTAGTGGTTAAGGGTTAGTCAGGTGGTATAATTGGGTTGTCCCTTCAAATTGATACACAAAAATTGTTACATGAGGATCCCTGGGGATTGGTCAATGCTAATGGCGTCAGTGATAAGAGCCTCATGTTCTGATTGGTCCACGCACGAGCCCCCCAGTCTGGGACCATCGTTGTTCCCAGCTCGCGGTGCACCTGTCATTTGCAACAATGTTTCACTATGATTATGTGCAGACAACGTGAAGATTTATTGGTATGCCTGAAGGCCGACTACTCCCACCGCTGCAGATGTCCATTGGATCACTTCATTGTATCTGCCGGTGTCTTGAAATGGGGGGGGGTTTCGGTGCCTCCCTCCTCCTGGGCCTGGCACCCTGTCAGATTTGGCTTGGTCACGTGAGGTGGGACCGTGGTGAGGCAGAATTCTGCACAATTAATATTGTATTTTTCCACTGTGTGCCTGGTTTTGATTGCAGGTGTGACCTTGGCGTCGGCTTGCGGCATACGAGATTGCAACATTGCGCCCTTGACTGTCAGTCATCGCCGGGCTTATTCTGCAGGGTCAGCATCTGTACTCTTGCTCATTCAATGTTCATGGAAGCTCTTGCTTGCGGCCTACTTGGGCCTGGTGCATAGGTGGAGACGTTTGACACACCGCGCTTTAGGTTATGGTATCATATTGTTTTATCCCCAGTATCGTGTCTTCGTTATATTTCTTTTTGCAATGCATGGTTTTAGGAGAAGCGTGAGCAAGCGTTATAGATGAGTTCATTATGCGTCTTGCGTTTTAGCATTTTGAAAAGCCTATGTGAACAATAATAAAGGTGCGCGTCAGTGAGTGTGTCCGTCACCTACGTCGGAGCACTGAATATGTTCTTCGTGTGGATTGGTGAGGGAGTGTCCACTGTGCATGTTTGCACGGGTGTGCTGACCTGTGGCTAAGTCGTCATGGCATCTCTAACGATGTATTCATTTACTGCTGCATGGTTCAGTCGAGTTCATCCATGCCGCAGGTGTTGGCATGGGCAGGACAGGCTGGTGGGCACATCCGTATGTTCTTGTACCAGGGTATTTGATCGTCTGGTAGATGGGCAAACTCCTCTCGTGGCGGGTGCCTGGGCCGTGATCCTCTAGGCCAGGGGCGTGAGGGGATTGGTGGGAGCCTTGTGTTCCATTTTCCCACTTCACTTCTTTTCATCAAAGGCTCCTAAGAACTTGTGCAAACACCTATCTATTTACTTACCTGAAGTGCTGCATTCTATACAAAGACATTTGCCTATTGACTAAGGCTTAGCCTATTTAATTGAATGACTCTTCTAATTGCTATCTGAAAGTATTTGCCCTACTTAGGAATATTTGTAATCTCTTGTGTTCTAATAACCTTTGGCTTTTACCAACCTTTTAAGAGTGTTCTAAATGCCAACAGAAAGATATTAATGTCCCCAGCACCCCTGTCATTGAAGTCACCTGTGGGTGTAGCTTGTGTCTGTGGGCCATCCCAAAAGGGTCTTGTCTGATTCAGAAACTCAGAGTGTACAGTATTGAAGCGTATTTGTATGTTACTAGTATATTGCTCCCTTATAAAGAAGGCTTTAGAACTGCCTGATAAATAAATTAATAATTTTTATGCAAGAAACCTTGAGTGTAAGAGTTTATTTGAATACCTGTAACTGTGAAACTTTGTGTAACTCCACTACAGCTCACATTTCCCCTCTTGAGATAAGCCTGGCTGCTCAACACGCTACCAAAACTGTGTAGTACACGCTTATACCAAAGGTTGGGTTGCCTATACCTGTGGTCATAGTTGTTTGTAGTGTTCCCAGAGGGTACTGCATTCAAACCTTGCCTAACACTGGTGGCAGCAGTGGGATATATTGTAGAGTTGTTACATTGAGAGTTTGCTTTACTTTTGTTCAACTAAAAACCTTCACAAGTATAAGCTCCAGTGGAAAAGCAATTGTAACATGCCAGATATGGATAACTTCAGACAGGAAGCCCTGATCATTTTGACAGTAGAGAAACTGAAAAGAAATTGTAAAGTCAGGTCTCTCCCTGTTAAAGGAAAAAAAATGAACTAATTGCAAGTTTGTTAAGTAATCAAAGTCTGGGTAGTAGACCTGTCACACCTACTATCCGAGCTAATGTGGAAAATGATGAGGATGATGATAGTTCAGAGTCTATCTCTAATATCGGTGAAGAGTCAAAAGAGTTAGGGGATTCTCATGAAGAGAGCCCCTCTCTATCTCAACAGGCCCTTATGCCTCAACTTCTAGCCACAGGGACCCTATCAGGTCCAATACTGAGTCCAGAAATTGTCTCTCTTCAAAAAATGAGACTTGAGTTTAAAAGATTACAAGTACAAGCTGAAGCCAAATATCAGGATCTCAAACTAAGGGAAATGGAATTAGAACATGCTCTTAAAATGAAGAAATTGTCTATTGAAAATGTTTCTATCACAAAGTCTTCTAGGTCTTCCAGTCCTAAGAGACCTCGCATGCCTAAGGAAGCTGTGAGTATGTATGAGGTGAAACTTGATATTTTGGATTGGTTGGGTGCTTTTGGATATAGCTATGGGATTCATGGTTTCACAGGAAATCAGTTGATTCCTTGGCTTTTCTCTAGGCTCTCCAAGGTTGCAACTGATGCTCTAATGGAGGTGGGGGAACTTGAAAGATTGGAGTAGGAAAATGCGATGCTAGCCTTGATAGCTAGATTTGGGAAAACTCCTTCCCGGTACCTTAAGAGGTTTAGGACCCCCAAAAAGAATAATGGTACCCCTTGGGTTACCTGGGTGTGTGAATATTTGAAAAACTTAGATGATTGGGTTAAGGGTTACAGAGTGAACTCTTTTGAAGGAATGAGAAATTTGTTTTTGTTGGAATCTATTTTTGATGCTTGCTCTCCTGAGCTAAAACAGCACTTGGCTGACTCTAAAGATATTGATCCCAAGAAGCTAGCACAGACTACTCATGAGGATTCTGGGGCCACTCATGAAAAGGATGAGGGGAAGCAGCACAAGAAAGATGACAAAGAGAATTCTAAAACCTCCAATACAAAAGAAGGCCACAAACATAAGAACGGAGAGCCACATGGGAAACCAGGTCAGTCTAGTTAAACCTCTGGTGCCAAACCAGAGGGAGGTCAGCAGAAGCCCTCATTTGTCAAAACATTTGGAAAATGTTATGCTTGTGGTTCAACTGACCATGTGAAAGGGGATCCCAGATGCAAGGGTAAAACTTCAGGAGTCCACACTGCCTCCTTAGCCTTCATCCCCGAGGGAGAAGTACATATGGCAAGTGAAAACCTTCAACTATTGGCTGAGGACCCCATTGGAGTCTCTGCCAGTGTTTCTTTAGAGTCCCTGGGTCTGTGGGAACAGCAGAATATAAATGAGTATAACTCTATACCAGATAACACCAAAGAGTACTACAAGGACAGTGTGCTTGTGAATGGTCCGTAGACACCTACATTAGAGACACCAGGGCCAGCATCCAAGTGGTGGATGAACACGTTTCCAATCCTGAGGATGTTGCTAAGGCATTCAAAGGTCACACTATTCCTGATGGAGGCCCTATTCAGATGGTTCCAATACTACCAGCTCTCATCAAGTGCAACAATATGACTGTAAGAATACCTGTCAGTGTACAAAGTGAGGTGCCTGGGAGAGTCCTGTTGGGGAATGACTTAACAACACTTGGAGTTGTATCAAGCACCCCCAGGCCTCCCAGTAAAAGGAAGCAGGAGCAGGCAAGGAAGGCCAGAGAGCTCTCAATGGGTTGTTACACAGAAGGACCTATAACACCCAGTCCACAGGAAGAGCCAGCTTCTATTTCCAAGAAGAAAGAGACATCCCCGAGAGGACAGTCCAAAGTCACACCTGTGACTACTCCACCAGCTGAGGCTGAGTGTGAGAACCAACCAGGAGAGGTTGAGTCAGCTGCTGAGGATTCAGAGCTGGAAGAAGACCTTCCCCCTGTTGGAGATCTGGATCCTAAAGACCATCCTGAGCTTCAGTCTTTACTGACAGAAGGTGGCACCTGTAGGGTAGACTTCAGCAGAGGTCAAAGAGAGTGTCCTACTCTTGAAGGATTTTGCCAACACGCAGCTTCCCAGCTAAAAGCGCAAGAGCCACGGAAGCACAGGTTATACTGGGAGGATGGTCTCCTCTATAGTGAACCTAATGAGTCTACCCCAGGAGACTACAGGAGACTTGTAGTGCCCGAGGGGGTAAGACTTCAGTTCCTACAGTTAGCCCATGAGATTCCTCTAGCTGGTCACTTAAGTTTTAAGAAGACCAAGGAAAGGATTTCTATATATTTCTACTGGTCTAAGTTGGGGTCTGATGTAGATAAATTCTGAAGAAGCTGTCACACTTGTCAGAAATCTAGCAAGAGTGGAGCCAAGAACATGGCACCTTTGGTGCCCCTCCCAGTGGTGGGAGTTCCTTTTGAGAGGGTAGTAATGAACATTGTTGGTCCCTTAGGCCCTCCAAAATCTTCAGGCAATCAATTTATATTGGTTGTGGTAGACCATGCTACGAGGTATCCTGAAGCTATACCTATGAGGACTGTCATAGCTCAAGCCATGGCTAAGGCCCTACTTGGTGTCTTTACCAGAGTAGGTTTCCCCAAGGAGGTTCTCTCTGACAGGGGATCAAATTGTATGTCCCACTACATGCATGCCATATAGAAAAACTGTGGAGTGACCTACAAGTTCTCAACAGCCTACCATCCCTAAACCAATTGGTTGGTAGAGAGGTTTAATCAAACTATGAAGAGCATGATACGTGCTTTAGAAGAACCCCTTAGAAGAAAGTGTGACCTTCTACTGCCATGCCTTCATTTTGCTTATAGAGAAGTCCCTCAGGAAGGGGTTGGATTCAGTCCCTTTGAGCTTCTCTATGGTCATCCGGTTAGAGGTCCACTGGCCCTAATCAAGGAGGGGTTGGAGAGTGCTCCTTCCTACAAGCCAGTAAGAGTCACTGACTATGTGTTAGGTATCCGAAGGAGAATGATACACAAGATGACAGAAGCTTCAGAAAGATTGAAAGCAGGCCAGGCTCCGGTGAAGCATTAGCATGACCAGAAGGCCAACATGTTTGAGTTTACTCAAGACCAGCTAGTTCTAGTTATGGTGCCTACAAGGCAGAGGGCCTTGCATGACAAATGGATTGGCCCTTCAAGGTTGTGGGAAAACTTGGAGAGGTCAATTATTTGGTGGATTTAGGCAACCCTAAGGAGGCCCCGACTAAAGGCCTATGTCTCTAGACCAGACCTGGGAGCTTTGCGTCTAGCCTCTGATCAGGAGGAGGAGGAGAGTGAGCCTCTACCTGACCTCCTCAGGAGACAACCTTTAGATGGAAAGATAGAAGGAGTAAATCTCTCTTCTGATCTGACACTGGAACAACATGAGGAGTGCAAGGCTCTGTTAAATCAGTTTGCCCCTCTATTTTCACTATCACCAGGTTTGACTCCTTGGGGCCAGCATGATATTCTCACAGATGACTGTTTACCTGTTTAAAGCAGAGGTTACAGAATGTCAGACCATGTAAGAACCCACATAAAGGAAGAGGTCAACAAGATGCTTGATCTCAGGGTAATAGAGCCATCTAAAAGTGCTTGGTCTAGTCCAGTTGTGCTAGTACCAAAGGCAGGATCCAAAGTGTTGAGATTCTGTGTGGACTATAGAGCCCTAAATGCAGTCACCACGACTGATGCCCACCCTTTACCTAGGACATATGAGCTGGTGGACAAACTTGGTTTAGCCAAGTACCTCAGTACATTTGACCTAACCTCAGGCTATTGGCAAACAGCCCCGACAGACCATGACAAGGAGAAAACTGCATTTTCAACCCCTGGAGGCCTCTACCAGTTTAAGGTTATGCCTTTTGGATTAAAGAATGCACCTGCTACATTCCAAAGGATGGTGAATCATGTTCTGAATGGGATGGAGGACTTCTGCATGGCATACTTGGATGGCATTGCAGTGTTCATCCCTACTTGGAAAGAGCATGTTGACCACCTAGGAAATGTTTTGCAGGCTCTTGAGCAGGCCAATCTGACCATAAAGGCAAGTAAATGTCAAAGTGGTCTATCTTGGATATGAGGTATGAGGAGGTGAAATAAGGCCATTGCCTAGCAAAGTACAGGCTGTACAAGACTGGCCAACCCCACTACTCAAACCCAAGTGAGAGCCTTCCTATATCTCACAGGTTACTATAGGAAATTTATTGAGAACTATGGGACCATAGCTTCTCCCTTAAACGTGATCCCCTTACCCAAATTCCCCAAAAAGTACAGGCTATTCAAGACTGGGATCACCCCTACTACTCAAACCCAAGTGAGAGCCTTCCTAGGTCTTACTGGTTACTATAGGAACTTCATTGAAAACTATAGGACCATAACTTCTCCCTTAAATGTGATCCCCTCACCCAAATTCCCCAAAAAGGTCAGGTGGAATGAAGAGTGCACTAAGTCCTTTGACTAAAGCAAGCCCTTTGTCAAGCTCCAGTCTTAATAGCTCCTGACTACAGTCAATCCTTTATTGTACAGACAGATGCTTCCAATACAGTTATAGGTGAGTTCTGAGTCAGCTGGATGAGAAAGACAGGGAACACCCAAACTGCTTCATCAGTAGGAAACTGAAACAAGGTGGGTAACGATAGAAAGACATTGTTTTGCCATTGTGTGGTCTTTGATGAAGTTTAGACCAAACATGTATGGATCTACATTTGTGATTCATACAGACCACCAACCCTTGAGATGGTTAATGCAGACGAAGGGGAAGAATCCTAAATTGTTAGGATGGTCAATCAGCCTAGAAAGGTTTGATTTTACCATTGAACACAGGTCAGGGTGTAATCACCAAAATGCTAATGGTCTATCCAGAAAGTATGACCGACTGGAGTAAGAAGATTCATCCAGGGGTGGATTAAATCCTCCTGTCCCTTAGTCTGGAGGGACAGGTGTTAGGGAGAATTCTCAAAACTGTGTTAATTCCCTCCAACCTAGAGAACCCCAGAAACTTTGCTGGATTTTGAGGACTTGATTTCTTTACCTGGAGAGACTGAGACCCTTTTCCCCATTCTATCATGTATTCTAAATGTGATTTTATACACTGTGTTTCTTTTGGTTATGGAGTCCAACCAACTCCATAGGCATCATCTTTTACAACTGTGTCACAAAGCACCTTCAGTGCAGTGCCACAGGGAAGTCTTCCAGATTTCCCAAGGTTTAAATACCTTCTCTGGGATCAACTACTGTTTCCCAGAGCAGTAAAGTGAAATTGACTTTACTTAGCATTGTAACTTTCTAGACCCAGCACACACTATCTTACAATAGAGTGCTGGAGGCGTTACTTAGTATCCCCTTTGTCTATCTTCTTGTGTAGCATATTATATGTTACCCTTTCTTCAATTGACTGGCTGGTGGCAGTAGTTTCGTTTTGGACTACCTTGGTTTGCATTAACCATGACTGTTTGCGGCTCCGCTAAAGTAACCGCGGGAGCCATCTTTTTCAAAATGGCGTACAGCCATCTTTGCTAAAATGGTGCCCGGTCTTCGTTGTGGGAAGGTCCTCCTCTGGGTGCTAAACCAGGTTTGGTCTCTTTGTTCATTTCGCCTTTGGCAGGGTTTCTGAGAGAAACCCGCCCCTGGCACACGAGTGTCTGGGGTAGGCAGGAAGTGTGGGAGGTGCCCGAAACTCCCTGTGCTTACTCTCCTAGGAGACCCAAATGCACTCTGTGCTGATTGGCTGGCTGACTGTCCGGCAAGGACAGCCACCCTGCTGGGTGAGTGACAGCTAGGCTGGAATGAATGGGAGAGAACTGAATAAAAGGCGATTCTTTTGGCTCGGAAGGCAGAGTTGACAACTGGATGAAGGAACCGAAGAAGAGCTTGAAGAGGACGCCTGCTGCAACTCCTGGACCATTGGTTTTCCCAGTGAAGCCCTGCAGCAGTGACTATTTGGCAAGTTTGCATCGACAGAGAAGCCCCTACAAGGACGACATCTTCCTTTGAGTTGGTGGGACCAATCAACTCCAAAGTAAGCCATCTGGACACCCTTCTCAGAGCTGGTTGAATTTCCTCAGAGTTGCTGCAGGAAACCCTATAGAAGGACACCAGATTGTGTGCGTTATTTTTAAGATGGCCTAAAGCTTTTGGAATATCCTGCGGCCTCCCACGAAGCAAGACTGAACAAGCCTGAGCCCCCTCAGTAGAGTGTGGGACCCCAGAAGCAAGGGCAGTCCACCTTGACAGACACGAACCGCGCGTATAGCTATTTAATGTACCGCAAGGACCTGAAATGCGAAACAGCCACTGAAAGTGAAGTTTGCGGGTTGCCAGTTTTGACAGTCCCAGCACAGTGCAGGAGTCCCCCGGCGTCCTCCCTCTTGTCCCCATGACTGAGGCCCAGGAACAGTGACATCTGCAGACCTGCCCAGGAACAGAAGTCTTCAGCTGCATCTTTTTCTTCTTTACCAAGGTACTGTAAAATAAGTCCAAGAGAATTTACCTCTTACTGTAGAAGTGCTTGTAACTTACACAACTCACCAGTCTAATCAGCTTGTGGCCCTACATTTGATTCTTCTTTTCATCAAAGACTCATAAGAACGTGTGCAAAGACTTTTCCATTTACTTACCTGAAGTGCTGTATCCTGTACAAATACTTTTGCCTATTGACTTTGCCTTAGCCTATTGAATTGAATGACCATTCTGATTGCTATCTGAAAGTACTTGCGCTACTTAGGAATATTTGTAATTTCTTGTGTTCTAATAACCATTGACTTTTACCAACTTTTTAAGAGTGTTCTGAATGCCAACAGGAAGACATTAATGTCCACAGCACCCTTGTCATTGAACTCACCTGTGGGTGTAGGTTGTGTCTGTGGGCCATCCCAAAAAGGTCTTGTCTGATTCAGAAACTTAGAGTGTACAGTATTGAAGTGTAGTTGTATGTTACTAGTATATTGCTCCCTTCTGAAGAATGCTTATGAAAGGTCAGGTGGAATGAGGATTCTAAAGAATGCTTTATAACTGACTGATAAATAAATTAATAATTGTTTATGCAAGAAACCTTGAGTGTATGAGTTTATTTGAATACCTGTAACTGTGAATATTTGTGTAACTCCACTACAGCTCACATTTCTCCTCTTGAGATAAGCCTGGCTGCTCAACATGCTATCAAAACTGTGTAGTACAAGCTTATACAAAAGGTTGGGTTGCCTATACCTGTAGTCATAGTTGTTTGTAGTGTCCCAGAGGGTATTGCATTTAAACTTTGCCTAACACAGAGCAAAACTGTCCTTTTAGAAGGGACAGTGGTGTAAGACCCGAGTGAACTTCTTAGGGCACGAGATCACACCTGAGGGTCTTAATCCCCAGGCGAAGAAGATGGAAGCCTTATTAAAATTAAAAGACCCTACCACTCTGCGAGGATTAAGAAGACTTCCTGGACATACTAATTATAGTCGAAAGTTCATTGAAGACTACGCAAAGGTCACTCGAGTCTTGGTCCATTTATTAAAGGACGGAGTCAAGTGAGAGTAGGGTCCAGAATAATCTGAAGCAGTTAAACAACTGAATAGAAGCTGTTCCCAGTCTCCTTGTTTGGCTTAACCCATAAAGAACAAGGAGTACTTCTTGAAAATGGGGTTCTCAGATACTTGCCTAACAGCAGTATTGTACCAAAACCAAATTCAATGACTGCGAGAAGGCATTCCTGGGAACCATCTCGGCGCTGAAAAACTACTGCCCATTCATACAGGGGGAGCACATCATTGACGAGACTCCTCACCAACCCTTGCAGTATCTACAAAGTGACAGAATCTGGGCAGGGAATGTTAGTAATTCCAGAATTGCTTCCTGGATTCTATCCATGCAAGGCTTTCCTGTGGAGGTCAGATATGACTAAAACAAGAAGAGTGCTCTAGCGCAAGGGTTGGCAGACTTGCATGATTGTGCTCAAGAAAACTGTCTCGAGGACGGAAGTCTAATGACCAACAACAACCTGGAGGCATACTTAACTTCCCCACACAAGTTCTATGAAGAAGACACGTGTCAGGTTATACTCACAGTTTAAGTGGACATGTGCTCCTACCATGTTGATAGCCATGGGGAAAAATAACTGGGAGCTGGCATTGGGAATGCCTGGGTGAATGATACACCGAAACCCTCTGCTGGTTATAAAATAATACCCCGAAGTAGTCAGGTTGCAGAGTTGATGGTTGTTTATCAAGCCATCCTCACTGCAGGGCACAACCAACCCAATGAAATTGTCATAATCACTGACTCTGATTATGTCAGGAATGGGTTTGAGGAACACCTGATTAACTGGAAGAATCGAGGCATGTATTGTGCCAACAACACACCCCTAAAGAATGCCAAACGGATCAGGTCAACCAATGATCTGGTGACTTGGAAGAAGAGGTCATTCCTAAATAGAGGGCCAGATGAGACTGGTAATGACCCGGCTGACCAGCTGACTAAAACCAGAGCTCTGCAGGGGGATTTCATAGAAACAGAATTCCTGCTGGTAGAAAACCAAATGGGAGCTGTCACCAGGTCAGAAACTCGAGCTAACAGCATACTCTCAAAAGCCCATGCAGAGTAAAGATACCCCAGATGCAGATTTGATCACTGCATAGAACGAGGACCCGATCATAGCGAAATGTTATGGACACATTGAAGACCCCTTGAGCTTTCCTGTAGCAGAGTCTGATTATGCCGGTGAAGAGGATCTCCTGCTGTTGATGAAGTTTTCCAAGATGTTCTGAATCCAAGATGGTTTGTTGGTAAGGAGAGCCCTATCTGGCTATGACCAGTAGGTGATGCCTACCTCATTTCGAAGCCTGATGTTGAACCACACCCATGATGGGGTCCCTGCCGGTAATAGGGTATTTCATACAACATTGGAAATCTTGCATGAGGTTGCCTACTGACCACACATGGGCCAGGACCTCGACATTTACCTAAAGGTGTGTCTTGTGTGTGCTCAATTCCAACCCAGTTCACTCACACACAGAGCTACACTACAAAAAAAGGGGAATGACACTGCCTTGGTCAGATTTGCAAGTCGATTTCGTCAGGCCAGTAATTCGCTCCTCTAGAGGAAACACATACATGTTGACTATGAAATGCTTGTTCATGAAGTGGGTAGAACCTCTACCAGCCCTGAATTGTAAGGCAGAGCCAGCTGCTCTACTAATTATCAACCACATCTTCTCTCGATTTAGCCTGCCGCAAAGGATAGAGTCTGACCAAGGAAGCTATTTTACCAGTGAGGTGATGGCGAATATGTGGGAGATTCTAGGGGTAAAAAGAAAACTCCACATGGCCTACTACCTGACCTCAAGCAGGAGTGGTGGGTGGAGAGATACAACAAAACAATTGTGAGTATCTTAAAGAAGTTTGTGGCAGACTCTGGACCCAATTGGGACATCCGTTTGCTGCTTGTCTTCATGGCTATTAGATCTACACCATCTTCTGCAACAAAGATGTCTCCACTTGAGCTCATGACTGGACAAAAAATGGTGTTACAACAGCATCTGCTCTATATGACTCTGGAGCAGACCCTGATAAATACGTCCACTACTCATGAGTACATTGAAAATTTAAGGAAGCACCTCCAGCATGCTTTTGCTTATGCTCAGCACAATTTAGAAAAGTCGGCTGAAGGAATGAAGACATACTATGATCTAAAGACCACCAAGAAAGAGTATGAAATAGGTGACAACGTTTACCTGTACAATTTTCAAAGGAATCAGGCCAAGGAGCAGAAATTCCTCCAATCTTGGCATGGTGCCTTTGAAATTGTTGATAAAATATCACCTGTTGCTTGCAGGGGAGGACTGGCCTATACGGAACTCTGGAGATTTCCCAGTGGGCCTCTGCACCCTGGGCCTCTTTTCTCTGGTATTTCCAAATTTTCTCATAGGAAAAGCATTGGGCTTGCTGAAAATGTGTCATTTGGGGCCACTTTGAACTTTATTTCCAGGACCTCTTTTGGTCCCCAGTAATTATTTCCAGGGCTTCTTTTAGTTCCCAGTCCAGCCCTGGTTGCTTGTAAGATCCGTATCCCAAAAGGAGAACTGACAAAAGAAAAATGGTTCCACATCAACCAGTTGAAAAGCTGTCATCTCAGACACGCTTTACGACTGATCGATGAGCCACATGAAAGTTGAGCAGAGGAACCACCTGAAGAATGAAAAGGAAGGGTGAAAAATTGGATGGTAGTGTATACATTATACACTATATATAGAATATATAAAATATATATATATATATATATATATTACACAGCCACGGTAATGGCCGCATAGTTATGGTTAAGTTGCTGTTTCCATAGGAAGAGCACATTTTGGGCAGTTTTAACTGCGCTCCCCCTGGACGAATCCACACCAAACTTTGCAAAACAAGTGTATGGGCCACTGTGAAATCTTTTGCATATTTTGGTGATGTCTGGTCCAGGGGAGAAAAGTTATAGGGGGGGTCCCAAAACTTCTTTTTTTTCCCATAGACTGAATGGGGGAAAAAATTTGCGCACGTCTACAGCCCAAACCGCTGGATGGATTTTCACCAAATTTGCAGCAGGAGCTTGGTCCCGAAAGCGTACTTTTGTAACTTTGGTGCCAATCCATCCAGTAGTTTTCTTTAAAACAACCAAGAATTACATCTGAAAAAATTAGTGATATCAATGTCCGCTCTGCGGACACACTTCCCTGTTCGCTCCGCGGACAAGATACCGATTGGCTAAGGGGCTCGTGTCATGACCGCGGACACGCAACGTGTCCTCCGATTTGCTGGAGTGAGGCGTGATGTGCGTCAGATTGTTAGGATGCACCCGGCATCTCAG
The DNA here is from genome assembly GCF_040938575.1 of Ambystoma mexicanum. Taxonomy (NCBI): domain Eukaryota; kingdom Metazoa; phylum Chordata; class Amphibia; order Caudata; family Ambystomatidae; genus Ambystoma; species Ambystoma mexicanum. The sequence goes on along the minus strand of NC_090933.1, from coordinate 652,938,356 downwards.
ATCCGCCGACAGCGCGGCGCCGACCAGAGGCGAAATGCTGTTTCAGGGAGTGTTTTGATATGTCTTGGGGAGGTTCAGAGAGTAAGAGATGGGTGAAATACTGTATTTGTTTAGGCGGCAGGTGCTAATGATGTATTCACCGTGTCTTCCCTGTCCGGGATGTTTGTAATTACTGAAAATGAGGGGTCTCATAAGGATACTACTTCCGTCCGTGCTGTGCGCAGGCAAGTTGAAACTGTTCTAAGGAAACGCGTGGTGTTAGCGAATATTAAAATTGAATACATGCCGTAGTTCAAATTTTTGTTTCTATGGGTGTGGTACTGACTTATAAGCCGCCATGGGTGTGATATGCTGCAGTGGTTGTGGCCAGGGCCTAGAGTCTTGGGTGCATGGTCGTGGGCTGTAGGCCGTAGGCCATACTCCCAAGACTCTAGGCCCTGGCCACAACCACCGCAGCATATCACAGCAATAGATACACCCGTAGTATCGAATATCGATCAGGTGGTTGTGGGGAGGGCCTAGAGTCTTGGGTGCATGGCCATCAGCCCAAGAACAAAGTTATAAGCACTGCAGTTATAAGGCATCATGGGTTTTATATAGTGTGGTGGTTGTGGCCAGGACGTAGAGTTTTGGGTGCATGGCTGCAGGCCATAGGCCGTAGGCCATACACCCAAGACTCTAGGCCCTGCCCACAACCATCGCAGGATATCACATTCATACATCACACCCACACAATCGAATATCTATCTGGTAGGTGTGGGAAGGGCCTAGAGTCCTTAGTGCAAATTGAGTATATGCTGCAGTTAAAATGTTTAATTCTATGGGTGTGCTAATGACTTATAAGCCACCATGGGTGTGATATGCTGTGGTGTTTGTGGCCAGGGCCTAGAGTCTTGGGTGCATGGCCGCAGGCCGTAGGCCGTAGGCCATACACTCAAGACTCTAGGCCCTGGCCACTACCACCGCAGCATATTACACCCATACATCACACCCATAGAATCGAATATCTATGAGGTGGTTGTGGGCAGGGCGTAGAGTCTTGGGTGCAAATTGAGTATATGCCGCAGTTAAAATGTTTCATTGCATGGGTGTGACAATGAGTTATAAACCACCATGGTTCTGACATGCTGCAGTGGTTGTGGCCAGAGCCTAGAGTCTTGTGTGCATGGCTGTAGGCCGTAGGCCATATAGCCAAGACTCTAGGCCCTGGCCACAACCACTGCAGCATATCACATCCATATATGCAGCCATAGAATTGAATATCTATCAGGTGGTTGTGGCCAGGACCTAGAGTCTTGGGTGCATGGCAAAAGGTCATGCACTCAAGACCGAAGTTATAAGCACTGACGTTATACGCCACTATGGGTTTCATATACTGCAGTGGTTTTGTCCAGGACCTACAGTCTTCAATGCATAGCCGAAGGCCATGGACATGTTGACGAGGAGAGGAAATTACTGACGGGCCCATTGGTCAGTACTCACCCTCGAAAACTAGTAATGCATGATAGCTGCACCATGTGAGGACAGAGTGCAGGATTCACATACTCCAGCAAGATTCAATAATCAGGACTCAGTAAATTGGCAAAGGGAAGTCCGTTTAATGATACATACATCAGCAGATGGAAATCAGCAACATCACGAACACCTGCCTCACCCCGACTTCCCTGAACATTAGTCAAACAGCCTCTTTTATGGGCAAAATCCATCATCATTGACGCCTAATTCTACAAAAAATCATCATGCAATATAATTGGTTGGGAAAGGTAACTTAAGTATAGGTGCTATATCTGTATATGGAAATAACACAAGTGGATTGGATAACTCTTATCGGGTGGGTGTCTACGCCCTTCCCTCTACAACACACGTGATTGACGTCACTACATGTACAACGTCTCATTGGTTACAGTGTCTATAGGACCCTAGATTACATGGTCCCTTGTGATTGGGCAAGTTACACCCCTAAGCATAAATCTCCATTTTAATTAGCAGCATGCAGGGTACACACCCAGGTGCCTAGTGTCCCAAGATTCACTCTTCCTCCCTTCCATCAATCAGTGTTTTAGGGCTATGTGTCAATTAGTTGGCTGGGTATGGCCTCGGATCTGTAGTCTCTTATCAGGAAAAGTTATGGCACCCTCGGGTTCTGGATGACATCAGGCGGTGGTACATCTTCGCGCCTGTCTTGTCACGTGCTGGTCCACCGTGAATCTGCTTCAGTTTCCAAACTTTTGTGGATTTAATTCTGTGTGCGCTTGGCCACCTGCATGGACCTCCCTTGTCTTGACCTTCAGGGGTGGGCTGGTATGCTCTGAAGCTGGAGCCTCGTGGGGCTCATGCTCACCTCCCCTTTTCTGGTTGACCTCAATTTTGATCTTTCGATCCCACTCCTTTCCTCAGCTTGGACCTGTATATGAAGCTTGGCCAGTCAGGCCTTGGCCGCCTGAGTGTACTTCTGCTTTTACAAAATGGAGTCGCACGTGTACATTGTGCTGTGTTGAGGTAGATATATGGTTGGCGCTTGCCGCTCTATTCTTCTACTAAGCATTGCAGGCAGTATCAATTTCTTAGCATCTTGCATTTCAAGCTTATTTACATGCGTTCAACAGGGTGGTTGCTTCCATCTCGTCTCGTGGCACCATTCCCTTATATTTTAACAGTGTCTCTCCCCTGTATCCGTTATAATTATCCTTGTAGTTACTAGTACTGACATACGTGCTATCAGTAGCCAAATCTGTTTGTTCTAGGGGCTGCTCATTTATTTCCATTGGCCTTCCATAAAGGCTTTAGGGGTCTCCTCGTGGACCGTGTGTCGGCATTCCTCATTTCGTATCAGTGGCTGATATGGCTGTCTGATAGGGTACCGTGCTGCCCAGGGTTGTCGCGTTATGGCTGCTTCAACCGGTACTGAACTCCTTAGGTACAAGGGGCAGAGTCCCAGTGCGACTCTCTGTTGGTTCATTTGCTCCTCATACGTCACATACCACGGCGAGTACCTTACTGATAACTTACAATGGGGGGCAGGGGTGCAGGTCATATCTGGGACCTCCTCTACACTCCCCCCTCTGGTCGGTTTATCAACCACTGCTACTTCCTCCTTTATATTCAGTTTCTTTGATTCTTCAGATTCTTGCTCATCGTCTCCTGGGTTTACACAAGAAGGCGTGAAAGTATGCAATTTTGGTGTCCATATCTTTATCACCCCTTTCAAGCTTCCTGCTGTTCTCACATGCTCATCTTTGTTCCAGGTTATCAACTGGTATTGTCCATTTGGACTGCAGTAAATCCATTTCCTTCATACCTTCTTAGTTTCTTGGGATAAGTGAATTGTGTTCCCTCCGGTGCAAATTCACTGGCCTTCACAAAGTCCTTTATCTCCTCATCTGTCAGGTCTCTGGGCTTCCAGCCTGGCTCAACATCGACCATAATTGTCATCCCAATGGCCTTCTTTGCTGTTTTCTGGCACTGTGTGATGATTATCTTGATAACACAGACTCCTAGCAGCACCATTGCTAGCAAAGCTCCCAGAAACTTGAATATATCTGCCATCCATTGCGGGACCCATGAGAATAGGTTCCCAAAGCAGCTGACATCGTCCACTCCATCTGTCTCATCGGTCATCTGGTTTTTCAGGGTTGTTAACATGTCTATGGCCTCTGTGAGGGTTCCATTTTCTTCATTGTATGATGGTATAAATGTGCAACATGATTCTCCAATTTTTTGCGCAAACACCTCCATCCATTGCGGTGATCATGTCAAGCACATATCTGTTCTGGATGGTCTTCAGTCTGACTGCTCTCAGTTCTTACTTGCTTGCGTTGAACCCTTTTATGGTGGTATCGATGGTCTGCAGTAACTCCCATCTTGTTATCTGCAACCACTTGGTATTTGCACCAACCTGGATGTGCGGCAAAAGTATTGTTGTAAATATGGATGAAGTTAGGCTAAACAGCCTGTGTTCGTAGGGAATGGCATAAAATGCGTCCTCTGATTTGGCGGAGAAGTAATTTCACAGACCTCCTTTTCCTCAGGTGAGCGTCTGCTTTCAGGAAACTGTCAAAATTCAGTTCATTTTTTGGGATCACTAGTGCAGGAACATGGACGTTCACCAGTGTGCATATGCCTCCCCAGTTCCTCGGTAGTCTTATGTAAGGTTTGGATCCACATGCCTAATAGTGGTCCATCAAGACTGTGGTCCCTTGCGACATCCCTGGGGCTTCGTATATTCGCCCGCAGTTTTGATTCTCCCCCTTTTTCCTCACGCCATTACTTCTAAAGCACAGTTTCGGGTTTTCCAGCGGTACTTTTTGCAGGGGTCCTCCTCTGTCTTCAACCCACGTTAACAGCTTTACCAATTTTGGCCAGAGTGGTTTACATAGTCTTTGAGAGTTTTCTATGGCTTCTTGGCAGGCTCCAAGGACCATCCAAGCTCGGCAGATTACAACTCCTTCTTCCCAACCGTCGGGGGGAAACTACTGATCCCCAGATCTGCATTTGGCCTCGGTTCTTCCATATTTGAGCTTCTTCTGTCATTTTCCCTTGGACGTTCAGTCTTGAGTTTATTTCCCTCCTTATTCCTGATCCTTTGACGTCAGGGTTCTCATATCTAATCACATGATTCTTGGTGTGCGCCCTGTTTCTTGTTTTGATGTCCTTGACATATCCATCTTCATCAGGGTAGTCCTTTTCGTTGGGCCATATCAACGAGGCGTCTCTCCCCATGTATTGTCCTCTGGTGTTGCACATTGCCACATGTGACATGCAGTGTGCTGTGGGGACATCTATTTCTACAGCCACAAAGATTTTGGACTTGTCCATGCTGTATGGCAAGAGTGCATAGATGAAACATTCTCCTTCTGATAGCCTTCGTCCAACTTCCTTCATGTTATTTCCAAGATGGGCCGTGCTGTCCAAATAATCGTTTAACTCATTATCGGTTTCATATGGACTTCTCTTGATCCTTAGCGTTTTTCTGTAGTTGGCTATCACTATGTCTATGAATGCATCTGTACTGCTCTTCCGTTCAGGCAGACTCTCTGGTGTTATCCTTGGAGGGGCAGGTTTCATTTCCTGCCCTGCAGTAATAGGGGAGGGTTTGCGCTTCTTTTCCTTCCCTCCTGCATTCTTTTGTAGACCTCCTCCCACCACATTTGACTTACCATCCTTCCAACACGTGGCTGTGTCGTATGCTCGGTAGTTACTTCTGGTATTGGAGCTGTCGTGCTTGTAATCACAGTTGTGGTGGATGTCTTGCTCAGCTCCTCATGCAGCTTTTATGCTCTACGTGTGAGTGGAAACACATACTCAACTACCGCATGTGTTTTCTCAGTGAGTTCTTTCGTTGCTTCCTCTGTTCTATTGAGTGATTTTGCTCTTTCACTTCGGCTTGGTTTCTCACGTTGCTCCCTGCTTTCTGGAGCTGCTTGTTCCACAGGTGATTTCTCTCTTTCAGTTGGTTTGGCTTGCGGTTTCATAGCCATTGACACTTGCCCTTGTTCGTGTGCACTCAGTGTATAGGTGCGTGCCGTGGACAGTGCTATGTTATCATTCATTCCGTGCTGACCCTGTCTCCAGCCTTTCTCACCATTCATTACTTCCAGTGTATACGTATTACTGCTAATTACATTCAACTGTAAATCGTTTGCTCTATCATCAGTTTTTCTTGGAACAGGGATGACAATATAAGGTCTGGGTGCTTTTGTGGGCCCCAGACGTTCATTACCTGGTGGATGCACAGACATTGGGATGCTTCGTGCACCAATAAAAAATTCAGTTCTAATAGTTAATGCTAAAAATACTACATTAATCACAATGCATATACATATGACGGCCTTGAAAGACAGCTTGCAGCATCTCCTTCCAGGGAACCGTGGGCGCCCTTCCACTGGTGGCACGACTAAGTTACTGTTTTGGGCGCCCATTTCAAATACGTTCACAGTCAATAGGTTATTTTTCTTCTTATTCTGTTTTCGTCGCTCAAAGTTCAGTAAACACTAAAGTGACAAGTGCAGTTCAATGTCCCCCCTCTTACGAGTGATGATGATGATAGTCTCTGAGTGCGGAGTACAGTTCCTTTGCTAGGCTATGGAAAAAGGTTAGACTATCGTTTTCAGCACATCATAATTATCCTGTATTTGTATGGGCAACGTATTCCCAGGGTACTCTTCCAACTCACCTTGGCCTTGGGGACATACAGGAATTTGTTCGCAGTGACACCATGAAAGGATGATTCATTACACATCACGCAAAAATAAAATATTGAAGAAATAAAAATCAAAATAAAAGTGAACATATGAGAAGGTAGGAAAAAATAAGAAAAAGGTTGAAAAAGGTAAACACGGCAGTGAAGTTCATGTGTCTGTTCCTTTCACTTGGTCTTTTGAGGTCGAGTTGGTGAACAGTCTCTCTCTCCCCCATTTACTCCACTGCGGAACGATGATGCAAAAATAGAAAAAATAAGAAAAATAGGAAAAGAAGTTCAAGATGTCGTTGTCCTTGTTTCTGCCTTTTCGTTCCGTTCTACGTTGGAAGCATGAAGAACTGTGTCTTTGTTTCATTGCTCTGTCCCCGGCTGGGGGATGATGGAAAGTTTTATCTTGGATCTCCCCCTTCTAAGGCTCTTCTTAGCAGTCGATGTCCATAATTGCTTCTTAGTTGTGACGCAATAGCCCTCAAGAGCCGATTCAATTGGGCATTTTTTGCTGGATCATTAAGATAAGCGGGCACATCAATGTTGTGGGGTCTGCCCACTAGTTCTGGAAAGTTTTCAATGAGATGAAAGAAAACACGAAACACATACCGACTGTCTTCGGGTGTTAATGACATTTGCTCTGACTCTTTGGCTCTTAGGTCACAGGCCTTTCATGCAGTGTGATCAGTCTTTGCCTCCTCGATCTGTCCCTCGCCGAATAGTCTCACAGGAATCTCCTTAGGAATTCTCGCTGGAAGTTGGACAGTTCCACTTGGAGCATAATGCCATGGAGAAGGGTCTTCATGTGTGGGAAATTGACTGGATCTCTAAGGAAGGTTGCAACATCGACATCAGCAGGCCTTCCCACCATTTCTGGATAGTCTGCAATCAGTCTAATCAGGATGTTGTGGGCTAGCTGCCTGTCTGCGGGGGACAGGGACATTTGCTTTGTTTTGCTGGGTCCCGATCACAAGTCTTTTTGTTGTCGTGAACAGGTCTTGCACTTTCCTGCTGCGTGGTCTGCTACCACATGGTTCAGTTTACTCCATATTTGATTCAGGATGTGATTATTTCGGGGATCTCTGATGAAAGTCAGGGTATCTGTGGTCCTCCCAACAAGTTCTGGGCACTCCTCAATGATTCAAAAGAATAAAGTGTAGGTAACTTCGTCAATAACTGCTTGAGGCGGGAGTATTTGTCTTTTGTTCACTGTGCTCGGGCAACTCGGCGAAGACCTCTGCGTTGACAGTCAGTAGTTGCCTAATTACCTTCTTATTTTCTGGATCTTGAATATATTATGTGACACTTGTTTCTCTCCCTATGAGTGATGGATAGGATGGATAGGACAGTACTACTAGCTGAAAATAGGTGAGCACATCGCACTTGAGACTTCTGCTGGGGTGAACCATATGTCTGTGAACAAAGTCTTGATACTGGATGCTTCAGGATACCAGTTTTAGTTTACAAGAGTGTCCTGTTTTTACAGTTTATCAGAGCCTGAGAGTTCGTGTTCAATGCTTTGTGGCTCAACGTGATCAAGCTATCAGTGTCACTGCAGGTTCAGAGTATGCAACTTTTTCCTTTACCCTGCGAGTTCAACTGCACTTTGCGTTCGTTTGAAGGTCTTGTACCTCATTCAGTGCCTGGAGGAGAAGTTCAGTGCACAGCCACAATTTTCACAGCAAGTTCCTTAGTTTGTGTTTTCTGCTCGTGCGTCCTTCTTCCTCGCCATAGACCTTGTCTGCATGTGCTGCGGTCCTTCCCCGTTGTCTGTGGATTCCCCGGCAGTAGATGCAGTAGGAATGCTCTCTCCTATAAAGGGTTTTATGTCGTTCAGGAAGATCCAGGCTCTTCTGCCCACAAGCTTGACAGAGGACGGGGTGCAGTCCTCTACGATGAAGGGTCGTTAAACCTTGGCTCGTCCCATTTCTTTCTCGCAAAGTTTTTTACCAGAACTCTGTCTCCAGGGAAGACAAGGGGTGCGCCAAGGCTGAGAGCTGTGCCTGCATCAGCACTATCTGCAGTGGTTCGTGCTGTGCTGTCCCCTTTCCGCCGTCGATTCAGCTGGCCTGAAATGACAGTGGTGCTGGATGTGAGACAGTCCAGGTAAGCTTTCATCTCTTCTCCCAGAACCTCCCTAGTTGACTGGGCATCATATCTAGCTCTGTCTCGGGGGGTAAGGGAAGTCCTCATCCTTCTCCCAGTAACTATTTTGTGCGGCGTGAGATGATGGTCGGAGCCTGGTTGGTCCGAAGCGCATATAATGCCAGTGGTAGGCAGTGCATCCATCCCTTTCTTAATGTGAGCTTCAACTTGGCTATCCTCTCCTTAAGCAAGCCGTTGATTCGCTCACATATCCCATTTCCCTCTGGATGATACGCCAACGAGAACTTGTGCTTTATACCAAGCAACAAGCTAATCTGTTTGAACACTGCATTCACGAAATGAGGCCCATTGTCTAATGTCATAACCTCACACACCCCCCATCTAGGGAAGACCTCCCTCACCAGGAATTTAGCAGCACAGGCGGCATCGGGGTGTGTACAGGGACCTGCTTCCACCCATCTGGAAAAGGGACACACCACCATAATTAAATACCTGTACCCATTACACACTTGAATCATATCAACATAATTGATATGCAGGTGCTGGAAAGGTCCACTTGGTCTGGGGATAACTCCTCTCACTACTTTTAATGTGTGCCCAGAGGTGAATTGTTGGCAGACAATGCAATTTACCATAAAGAATGCAACATTCTCTGCTAAATTCAGTGTAAACCAGTCTTCGGCAAGTGTTGCAGCAAGATTTTCTCTTGTCATGTGAATGGGGTAATGAAGCTGTTCTAGCAATACTTTTAGAAGGGCGACAGGCATTACTGGTTTACCAGTGCTGTCTTGCCTCCACAATCCGTCTGAGGGGTTAAAAGAACACCCTCAAAGCTTCCACATATTTTTCTCCTCCTGAGGTGCCTCCCCCTGGAGCTCCATTAACTGTGACTGCCCCATATCACTATAGGCTTCTGGTGTGGCTCGCGCCACCATCATAGGTTCATGGGTACGTGCAACATCCACGTCCATAATTGTTTCAGCTTTGGATGCCATGCGCTTGGCTTCCGTGTCTGCTTCATGGTTTCCACGTGACACAAAATCTGTCCCCTTGGTATGATCGGCACATTTTACGACAGCTATGTCCACTGGGAGCTGTAATGCTTTTATCAGCCTGTCCAGTAAGGCAGCGTGCTGCACTGGCATGCGGTCCGCTTATAGGTAGCCCCTCCTTTTCCAGCGCGCTAGTCCTGCGTGCACTGTCACGTCACATAGGCGAGTCACTGTACACTGTTACTTCCTGGTCCGCGTGATTCTCAATGGCGAGTATCAATGCCACTAGTTCTGCGGCCTGTGCCAAATAATGAGATGGTATTCGTGCACTGACAAGTACTTGGAACTCTCCATTCGCCATGTGTTTGATCACGGCCACGCCTGTATACCTTTGCCCGTCCTCTTGATCAATCCTCGAAGACCCGCCAATAAAGACGATCTCTCCACTTGGCAGGGCGTTTTCCTTCACCCTGGGGATCTCATCATAGTATTCTTCATAGTTTGCACAGTCATGCACAGATTCTCCCTCTGTGACTGGCTCAGCAATAAACATAGCAGGGTTCTCCGTTTTGCATCGCACTATTTTGATCGATGGATTGGAGATAATCACCTCGTAGGCTGATGCTCTCTGAGAAGTCAGCGTGCCCTTTGGCTACTCTAGCATGGCAAATAATGAGTGCTCAACATATAATGTCATGGAGCACCCCATCACAATGGATGACACCTTCTCAATGGCAAACGCGGCGGCAGCTAAATTTTGTTCGCACGGGAAGTGGCCTTTCATGACCGGGTCCAAACCTCCACTGTAATATGCTAGGGGTTTATATCCCAGCGAGGTTCGCTGCGCGAGTACTGCCGTCATGAAATCGCCATCAGTATGAGAAAACAGAATTCCTCAGCATGAATAGAAATCCCGAGGACTGGGGCCTTACAAATTGCCCCCTTGAGTTCTGTGTACCCTTTCTCCATCGCTTCATTCCATTCAATTTCTTCTCTCGTCGCCTGGGCCTTTTTAAGGGCCTGCAACAAGGGCTTGGTATACGAGCTGTAGTCAAAGATCCATGCTTTGACATAGTTGCACAGGCCTAGGAAGCTTTGCATTTGCTTTACTGTGCGCGGCTTGGCCGTGTTCATGATAGCCTCAGCCCTTTCTGGGGTTACCTTTTTCCCCTCATGAGATCAGTGCCCTATGAACAGCACCTCCTGTTGGCAGTATTGCAACTTGTCCTTGTCCACTTTGTACCCCTTCTCAGCCAATATAGTCAATAGCTGGACAGAGTTGTGTTGGCAATGCTCTTCAGTGATGCTGCAGATTAGAATGTCATCTACATACTGCAAAACAACACTGTCCACTGCAATATTGCTTAGGTCCATTTGCAGGACTCTGTTGAAAATAGATGGAGACTCACAATACCCCTGTGGTAGCCTCATACTTTTCAGGTGCATTTGTCTGAAAGTAAATGACATCAGGTCTTGTGAGTCATGGTGTAATGGAATAGAGAAAAATGCATTCTTCAAATCGATCACCGTGAAGTATCTCGCTCCAGTGGGTATAATGCACAAAATTGTGGATGGATTAGGGACTAAAGGGAACTCGGCTTCGACTATGTCGTTCAATGCTCGTAAATCCTGGATTAAACGCCAAGACCCTCCCTTGGATTTCTTGACAGGGTAAATCACTGTGTTGCATGGTGATTCCGACGTTACCAGGATGCCCTGTTCCATCATAGCAGAGATTGTCTTTGCAATCCCTTCATCTGCTTCCCTGGACATGGGATACTGTTGTGCCCGTGGCAGAATTGCTCCTGGTTTCAATTTAATTTTTACTTCGCTGGCCCCCCTCAGGAGACATACATCATAGGGCCCTGTAGCCCATACCTTGGATGTTACTAGGGCCATATAGTCATTGAAATATTCTGTACCAGCGCTAACATCATCCTCTGCGGCACCTCCCGCTTGATCATTTTGACCCAAAATATGAGACTCACTTCCACCCGTGTCTCTTCTAGGTCAGGGTGTTCTTCGAACAGATCGTCATCGGTGACATCAGTCACTCGATACCCTTCTTCGATGGCGACAATCGCACACCAAGGTCTGCCCTCATCATCACATCCTTCAACAAATCTACCTTTCCTCGCACCGCGGCAGATTGTATCATTAAGGGAAATACTTGTCCCTCCTCTTCGTGCATGGGTATTCTTGGCCTGAATAGAAACTCATCCGGGGTTCTCATAGTTTTGTCTGCGAGGCCTGGCAGTCCCGCCATAAGCACTCGCATGCCATATGCGAACACTTCTGGTTCCAGTGGTATAGCTCTCATGGCTGCACATCCAGAGTATGCTCTGATCATTTCACACACGTTTGAATAATGCATTCCTGGAGTGGAGCATACTATGCCATCCTCGGTGAACGAGATGGTCATATTCAACTTTGTCATCAAGTCCCGACCCATGATATGCACTGGGGACTGACGAGAATACAATAAGGGTACATTCATGTCGCACTCTCCCACTGAGACTGGGAGTGCATCAGTAAAGGGAACTCTGCTATGAGCTCCGGTAAAACTCTGGGTATCTATGGCCTCACCAGACAAGGAGAACTTTCCTTCTCGTATGCACGAGCACGTTGCACCCATGTCAATTAAGAAGGAATATTCCTTCCCCCCATGGTGACATTTACCCTAGGCTCCCTGTTAGGGTCTGGTGTCAATGATAGGATAGAGCACATCAGAGTTCCCTGTGAGCCGTCCTATTTCATTTATAGGTTGTGTCAACTGTATACCTGTGGGTTCCCCCACCGGAATTAGTGCCCTGAGCCACTTGCGGCAGTGTCTGCTGGGGTTGTCCCTGTGGTACATTCCCCATGTTCAGTGTTTGGACCATTTGCTGTACACTTTGCTGCAAGCCAACCGCCTGCTGCTGCACGGTATAGTTGTGTGCACTGCCCTGTTGTGGGGTAGCAGGTTGATTCACCATGCTTGCCCTCAATCCTTGGTTGATCTGCCACATGCTTTGGCTTCTGCACATGCACGCCACTTGTCCTGTTACTCCACACAACCAACACACTGGCGGCGGTCGGGCCATCTGTCCATCTGGCATAGTCGGACTGGCCATCGGTGCGTTCTGGATACCTTTTTGAACATTCTGTAAATCTCCTTGGTTACCTCTAAATCCTCCCTGATTGCTCTGTCATCCTCTTCCTCCAAATCCCCTTCCTCCGCGTTACCCTGATTGCTTTGTGGCGGGTGAGAGGCACGTTGTGCACTCGATTCAGCTGGACTTGTTAGCATGGCTCCCTCAAGAGCATACTTTGAGAGCTTCCTTTGCACTAGCTTTGCCTCCTCTCCCTTACGCGTTGCCTCTTTCTTCCGATTCTTTTCTTGCAACAGTCTACTGTAATGGGCAATTGTCAACTGGATTTCGGGCCACGGTTTAGCTTCTACCAATTTTTTGAGCTGTTTTGGCACCGGTTCTGGTAACCCTTGGCACAATATATGATAGAATACAGGAATAGATTTCGTCCAAGACTCATGCGTTTCGAGTACCCACGTGTCTTGAAAATTCTGGATAAAAAGCAAAGGATCCTCTGACTCCTTCATTTTTCGAGTTATTATAGCTCCCATATCAGATGTGTCTGGATATTGCGTATGCAGCGCTTTCCACACTGCTGCTCTACAGTTGTTAAATGTCGCTCTGTCATGAGAGGTGTTAGTTATGGTTACCCTGGGGTATCCTGCCCTTTTCAACACATCGTCTGCTCTTTCACCAAGTATAGCAATTAGAAGACCCTTGATGTCCCCTATGGCTAGAGTGACATCCCCCGTCATTTTCTCTAGCTCATGTATCCACTTTCCGGCTCTCGAGGTCAGCATTGGAAGTTTATTTTTAAGATTCTCTCGGTCCATGTGTGGCCATGGAATATATTGTGGTCTTGCTCCCCCCTTTTCTAGCAGTGGGAATTGGAATGCGCAATCCTCCTTTTCCTTATCTATACCTCCTCGGTCTCTTGCCGGGGCGGCGTTCCCGCCTTGCCTTCTACCTGGCAATGCCCTTAACCTATCTGTATAGGCAGGTGCCGACGCCCCCCTCTGTCCGTGGGGTGTCTCTTCATGTCGGCTGGACTGTCCAGCAGACTTCGGTGTCCTATCTATGGACCCGCTAGCATCTGACCATCGTATCTCTCGGTTCCCTGGGAGTTGTTTTTCGCACCGCCTCCCTTCGTCATACGCCACTTCCTCCGCTTCCCCATCGGAGTCTGATTCCGAGTACTCCCAATTTACACAACTTCTCACATCAGCTTCGTTCTGCCCAACTTCTAGTCTATCTAGGGAACGTCCCCTACCCCCACTACTTTGGGTGACATCCTCAGTGTCATATAGCTGAGTGCTCTCTAAGCGCTCATCTTCCCTTCCCTCTTGTGAGATTCGTTCCAGTCCCATCTCATCATATATTTTGTCAATCGCTTCCCCGAGGCTTCTGGTGTTGAAGTCATCATCAATATTTGTCCCACTTGTACCTGGTACCGCATCGCTTGCAGGAAAGAACCCTTCTATGTCTTCCCAGTCTACAACAGGATTGTGTTTTTTCACTTCTTGTTGCAAATATTCTAAATCTCGCGCCCTTTGTCTGCGTTTACGTTCTGCTTCCTCATCCATTTCTCTTCACTTCTTCGCTTCCTTTCTAGCCTTATCAACTTCCCTCATCCGTTCATCTCTACATTCCTTTGTCCTTCTACTTTCCTCGTCTTCTTGCTTTTTTACCTTTATTTCGTGCACTCTCTTCTTTTCCTCTAACCTTAGCATGTTCTGCCTGTACTTTTCATAGGCTGCATATTGCGTGCAACTGAGCGGTATACCTTGCTCTTCACAATATAGTTGTTCTCACCTCAACCTATCCTTCCTTCTTGCCCTCTCGTTTCTTATGTCCACTTCTTTCTCCTTTTCCTTTCTTTGCACCTCATCAGACCGTTCACTCTGCCTTGCACCATCACTTCCTTTTCCATCTAACTTCAACAGTATCTGCCCTCCCATCCATTCGTCCTTTGTAAATGTTAACTCATCGGTTCCTTTCCGCTTCTTTCCCTCTCTCTCTCTATCGAGAGGTGCACTCGTTTGTGCCTGGTCCTTCCTTTCCTCAACTCGCCTCTCTTTTTCCCATGGGCCGAGTCAATTTCCTGTTCCTTATCTTTCGTCTCGTCACTGCTACACGCAGGTGACTCATATGCAGGGTTGCTATAACCTGTGGCTGCCTTAAGTTCTCTTAGTGGGTAAAGGCCCTCCGAGTTACTTCCCTCAACAACTGGATCCGGCGGGGCAGGTGGCGCGGTAGGCATCTCACCCCCCTCCGTACATACATTTAATATCCAGTCTGCGGGGGATTCTTCTTCTTTTACTTGTTCAAACATTTTTCAAAGCTCGAGAACAGCAAGGCGTTTTTCGAGCTTCTTCCTGCTATATGTGGCATGTAAGAAGGTGGTCATGTGCTTTAAAACAGCTTCAGACAATGACCCATTTTGGGGCCACGGCATAAACATTTTATTTGCGGTGCCCTTAATCCACTCCTGGCTATATTTCTTCAATTTTTTTGCGTGCTTTGGCAACTGCTTGCACAAATGTGCAAATGGGGTAACTTCTTCCATTCTTAATTTTGTCACCAACAATGTTCATACAGTTTTTCAACTTTACGCTATTATGAGCAACCACCACATACGCGAGCTCCAATCCAATTGTCCCGCAAAACTTTTTACCAACAGTTTTACTCAAAACACATCAATTCAGTGGCGATTCCCTCTCATTTACAGAATTTCATAAAGCAAAAATACATTGCCATCAATTAATAACACAATAATTCCACATTCAGCATACACAGGACATATAGGACAGATGCTTGACAGACTAGACGGACACCAGCTGGTCATACGTATACCTGCCTTCTAATTATTACCCTGTCACGGGATTTGAACGAACCCCATTCTTATGTCTTTAAAAGTAAGCGTAGCCTAATGTCCCCCCTCTGTGGGCTCTGGGTTCACGTTCCTTCTGACCACTCTTTAAAGTGCAGGAACAAGGCAAATTTTACAGTTTTCTCTCGGGTGCTCCCCCGGTATTCCTTACAGTTTTTTTCTCGGGTGCCCCCCGGTATTCCTTACAGTTTTTTTTCTCGGGTGCCCCACCGGTATTTTTCCCAATTACTTCAGGTGCCCGGGTTTTTACCCTCTATATCTCTACAGTCTTTCCTACTTTTAACTGTATTAATCTTCTCCACCACCCTCCGTTACCTTTCCCCTTCTTACTCTAAGGCCTATAAGACCTTTGCCAGGATAACGAGTTTTGTTGTTTTCACTCACCGATCGCCTCTTTTCCTCTCTGGAACTTCAGGATCACCCCCCCATCCTCTTCCTCCTTTTATGGTTTTTCATCCGATCCGCTGCCCGTGGGAAAGAGAAGGGTTATGCTTGGAAAGGCGGGTTCCTTCAGACCCACTGCAGATTTTTTGGGAATAATTACGCTATCATTGTCCACGGGGAGCTTCTCAGCATACTCAGCCGGAATAGCGAAAGGACTTGTGATGTAACCGAAGGCCCAGAGTTAGTTCGTACCGTCGGTCTAAAGGTGTCTTACACTATATCAATCGATAATCTATAATCAATGGCCGAAACCATCCTCTGCTACCAAGTGTTGATGAGGAGAGGAGTTATAAGCCACCATGGTTCTGACATGCTGCAGTGGTTGTGGCCAGAGCCTAGAGTCTTGTGTGCATGGCTGTAGGCCGTAGGCCATATAGCCAAGACTCTAGGCCCTGGCCACAACCACTGCAGCATATCACATCCATATATGCAGCCATAGAATTGAATATCTATCAGGTGGTTGTGGCCAGGACCTAGAGTCTTGGGTGCATGGCAAAAGGTCATGCACTCAAGACCGAAGTTATAAGCACTGACGTTATACGCCACTATGGGTTTCATATACTGCAGTGGTTTTGTCCAGGACCTACAGTCTTCAATGCATAGCCGAAGGCCATGGACATGTTGACGAGGAGAGGAAATTACTGACGGGCCCATTGGTCAGTACTCACCCTCGAAAACTAGTAATGCATGATAGCTGCACCATGTGAGGACAGAGTGCAGGATTCACATACTCCAGCAAAACTTAATAAACAGGACTCAGTAAATTGGCAAAGGGAAGTCCGTTTAATGATACATACATCAGCAGAAGGAAATCAGCAGCATCATGGACACCTGCCTCACCCCGACTGTCCCGAACTTTAGTCAAACAGCCTCTTTTATGGGCAAAATCCATCATAATTGACGTCTAATTCTACAAAAAATCATCATGCAATATAATTGGTTGGGAAAGGTAACTTAAGTATAGGTGCTATATCTGTATATGGAAATAACGCCCTTCCCTCTACAACACACGTGATTGACGTCACTACACGTACGACGTCTCATTGGTTACAGTGTCTATAGGACCCTAGATTACATGGTCGCTTGTGATTGGGCAAGTTACACCCCTAAACATAAATCTCCATTTTAATTAGCAGCATGCAGGGTAGACACCCAGGTGCCTAGTGTCCCAAGATTCACCCTTCCTCCCTTCCATCAATCAGTGTTTTAGGGCTATGTGTCAATTAGTTGGCTGCGTATGGCCTCGGATCTGTAGTCTCTTATCAGGAAAAGTTATGGCACCCTCGGGTTCTGGATGACATCAGGCGGTGGTAAATCTTCGCGCCTGTCTTGTCACGTGGTGGTCCACCGTGAATCTGCTTCAATTTCCAACCTTTTGTGCATTTAATTCTGTGTGCGCTTGGCCACCTGCATGGGCCTCCCTTATCTTGACCTTCACGGGCGGGCTGGTATGTTCTGAAGCTGGAGCCTCGTGGGCTCATGCTCACCTCCCCTTCTCTGGTTGACCTCGATTTCCCCGGTGTGAGCCTCTCTTTGTTAAGTTTCGACCCCGCTTCTTTCCTCAGCTTGGACCTGGATATGAAGCTTGGCCAGTCAGGCCTTGGCCACCTGAGTGTACTTCTGCTTTTACAAAATGGAGTCACACGTGTACATTGTGCTGTGTTGAGGTAGATATATGGTTGGCGCTTGCCGCTCTATTCTTCTACTAAGCATTGCAGGCAGTATCGATTTCTTAGCATCTTGCATTTCAAGCTTATTTACATACGTTCCATCTCATCTCGTGGCACCATTCCCTTATATTTAAACAGTGTCTCTCCCCTGTATCCGCTATAATTATCCTTGTAGTTACTAGTACTGACATACGTGCTATCAGTAGCCAATTCTGTTTGTTCTCGGGGCTGCTCGGGCCCTTGGTTTATTTCCATTGGCCTTCCATTAAGGCTTTAGGGGTCTCCTCGTGGACTATGTGTAGGCATTCCTCATTTCATATCAGTGGCTGGTATAGCTGTCTGATAGGGTACCGTGCTGCCCAGGATTGTCGCGTTATGGCTGCTTCAACCGGTACTGATCTCCTTACGTACAAGGGGCAGAGTCCCAGTGTGGCCCTCTGTTGGTTCATTTGCTCCTCATATGTCACGTACCACGGCGAGTACCTTACTGGCAACTCGCAATGGGGGGCAGGGGTGCAGGTCATATCTGGGATCTCCTCTACAGACACAAGACCAAAGTTATTAGCCCTGAAGTTATAAGCTAACATGGATTTCATATACTGCACTGGTTGTGTCCAGGACCTAGAGTCTTCGGTGCATGGCCCGAAGACCAAAGTTGTAAGTACTGCAGTTATAAGCTACAATGGGTGTGATATGCTGAAGTGGTTGTGGCCAGGACCTAGAGCCAATGGCCATGCACCCAAGACCAAAGTTATAAGCAGTGAAGTTATAAGCCACCATGGTTTTGATATGCTGCGGTGGTTGTGGGTAGGACCTACAGTCTTGGTTGCATGGCCGGAGGGTGTAGGCCATAGGTTACACATCCAAGACTCTAGGCCCTGCCCACAGGCACTGCAATATATTACAGCCATAGATTAGACGTATAGATTTGAATATGTATGAAATGTGTGAAATTATACTTACTGTTTAATTTGTTGAGATTCAATATATTTCTTACATGTCTTTAGTACTTGGAGGAAATTTTCTTTTTCAATTTCTGTGATAAAAGAAAAGAACATGTTAGTGTTTGTATTTTATAAAGACTTATTACATTGTATAATAGACATTTTAGCTTTTTTTTTACCCTGATATTTAGTTTACAAACCAGTGTGCTCTGCATTTGGCTCAGTTTATGTGTTTGTTTTTCAAATCATTGGGTCTGGGGGAAATAAAATCCTTGTCGGATTAAAAACAAAACTTTCTTTGCTATGCTACAAACTAGTTCTTTGTTTTCTTTGAGTGTTCACTTGTTGTTTCTGATTAATGTTCTGTATGTTGGCTTGTTGCAGATTTTTTAAACAGTTAGATACCTGTTGGTGTATTCTAACTATGTATTTTTTGTTATAAATCAGTGGTAGTCATTTATCTGTGTCGTTGTTATATAATCTTGGGCAGCTAGATACCTGTTGGCGTATTCTAACTGTTTTTAGTCTTTAAATTGAATTTTTGGTAATGTTGATGTACACATTAGTTATTACATTTTGTCTTTAAGAAGATTAAATACGCGTTTGTAAGATTTTCTGGTAATCTCTGCTTTAGAGTAATGCTACAATCATTACATTTGAACCATCCACATTTCTTTTTAATATATGCAGTGTAGTGACCTGCATTGGTTGTGGCTCCTGCGTGGTAGATTATACCTATTGTTGTGAAGGTTTTCTTACCAAGTGACACTTGACCGTGTGTGAATCCAGTCAGCTTGCAGTTGTTTTTGGTACCATTTGCATTGTAACGTAGAAGCATTATGTAGTTACTATGGGCCTCATTACACGGTAGGCGGTGGAGCAAGGTGCTATTAGCACCTTGGTCCATGCCGGTAAAATACTGGCACCGCCTTGGAGGAAAGAGGAATTACCGCCCTATTCCAAGGTTGGCGGGGCGGTAATTCCCCCTTCCCCCATTGCCCTTCCCCATTCACATTTTTGCCCCATAGTGCATAATGGGAATGGGGAAGGTGCTAATTACAGTACCGCAAATTGCGGTACCGTAATTAGTACCCTGGTCCCTTTGCGGGTTGGTTTTTAACGCCTGCTAAAAAGCAGGCGTTAAAGTACCAACCCGCAAAGGGACCTCGTAGTAAGGCGGTAAGGGTTAACGGTCACCGGTACCATTACCGGTGGCCGTTAACCCTTACCGCCTTCCGTGTAATGAGGCCCTATGTGTTTGTATCAGTAAGGTGGAGCGATTATCTGAATTGCAGATAGTACATAATCTGCCATGGTTTGCATTTTGTAGAAGTTGCTGAAATGGAATGGATTCACAATTATGTATGGACACATACACAAATCGCTCATCAGGGATGTGTTCCTGTGTCACATTGTTACAGAGAGTGCATGTGTGTTTCCACATGTATGAAATCTAGAAGATTTCATTTATAGGTATGTTTTTGTTTTAGAGTACTTGTAGTAAGTACATTAGAAATTCTTGTGGAACTTCTTGTGAGTTTATAGTGAATCTCACCATTCCAGCACAGTAGTCCAATTCTTGTCTTATTCCGTGAACACTATATGTGTTGTCAGGATTGTTTGTTGCATTTCTATGAAGGACTAACATTTGCAAACACAATTGGTCTGTAAGTAAATGTTGATAACAATTGGTGGCAATTGAAATAGAATATTCATTGCTACATTTGCGTAGCAACTTACACCAGTTTCATTTGAAAATTTGAATGGACCAGCTAGTTCTGTGTCCGAGTGATTTTTTCTGAGTTTCTGTTCCTTCTTTGAAGAAGTACCTGATTTACTTTCACTAAGAGGGTCTTCTTTGCTTGTGGTAATTGATGAAGTATTAGCTTCTTTTGCTTTCTTTGAAGGATTTGCAGTCAGATCCTGTTGCATTTCTGTTTGAATTAGTTTTCTTTTATAACGTTTTCCTTTTTCTGGAACAGGATATGATTTCAGATGGGGGGTGTACAGTGAACGCAGTCTATTGTATTCTTAAATGCAAGGAATATCAGCGTTCACTTTACTTCCATCAAAGTTGATTAGAAATAGACTGTCAAGTGTACGTAAGCGTGATAGTGCCACGTAGCTCATGCCTTCTTTAAAGACTGTGTTTCCAATATCTAGCAATGCTTTGTCTAGGGTAAGACTTTGGGATTTATGAATGGTGACTGCATATGCAAGAAAATTGTTCTCTACGTACATACATGTCTTTGAAGAGAAGGAATATAGCTGTTGAGTGCCCTATCCTTTTTACTTCTGAAAGTTTGTCAAAGAGAATATTGACAAACTGAATGTTGTTGCCACGTGGGTATGTTTGAAAGCCAACAACTGTACCTAGTGCCCCATTAACTAGTCCTTGCTCCACGTGAAGGTTACGTTTAAGCATTACTCTACAATTTAAGGATAATTTTAATATTTTTTCTAACCCAGCTGTGCTGGAGATTGAATTTTCTAAGGTATTTAATCTTGTTGTGGCTTGCTGACACATGGGTAGTGTCATACCATGTACGTCCAGTTTGTCTGTGGAGCAAATTTCAATTATTGGTTGCATTTCTTTTTTTAACATTGCTTTATTTAATTTGGAACAGCTTGCAAGAGCTGGCATTGAGGCTATACAATTGACATTTTTGTGTGCTAATTGTTACATCTCTTCAGTAGAACATGCGTTATCGCCATAAAGTGCATGGATGTGCTGGTTTTTCAATATTGCTTGTGCTTCTTGAGATAGTACACCAATTCTAATACTTTTTAAAATGTTGGCGTAAGTGAGGTGTGCAGATTGACACATGGTTTCTGTTAATTCTCTGTATTGGAAATGTTGCCAAAGGTTGACATTTCCTATGCTGCAAACAGTTTTATGGCAGAGTTTGTGTCCTAAGGTTTTAAAAATAGGCTCACCTTTCACTGGTGTCAATTGTAGAAGATCTCCGAAAACGATATGTGTTTTCCTGCAAAGAGTTCTTCGTAGTTCGTTTTAAGTGCTTCTTGCAATCTGAGGTGAATCAAAGCTAACATTAGGTTGGAGACCATGCTCACTTCATCTATTAGTAGCATTTTCATTTGTTTTAATACTCTGCGTAGTTGCATTGCAGCTTCTGTAGAAAGTTTGTAATAGTCTAATTTGTTTTGGTGTTCTACTGGAAAGAGTAGTAATCGGTGTAAAGTGACACCGCCTATGTTGTAGGCAGCTAAACCTGTGGGGGCAGTTACAACAGCTGACAGTTTGTTGTTTACCAATTGTTGAAGGAACTTGCTGATGATTTTGATTAAGGATGTTTTGCCTGAACCAGCTTCACCATTGACGTACAGCAGTATAGGTTTGTAATTTTGGCAGGTACATTCTTTAATTTTGTGTTGTACACCATGTACAATTTCTTTTGTTACTTCTTCAAAATGGTGTACTGGTCTTTGCCAAGTTTTTATTGTAGTACAGTTAAGTCTTCTGTATCTTCTTCATAGTGACACATGGTGTTTGCCACTTCTGTCATAGCTTATTCTGCCTCATTTGCTATTAGTGGCTGTCCTAGTGGTTCTTGACTTCCTGTTACAGAAGTTTGCTACTGTCGGAAGTGTCCTTATCTAGTTGGGCATGGAGTTCTTCTTCGTGTTGCTGTTCATTGTGCAACATTGTTTTGTACTGCGTAAAGTTCACATCGGTGATAGCGCTTACATTTGCTTTGAAAGCGTCTTCATAGCAGTCATAGTTATCTAGTATCTCTCCCTCTTTTCTCCATGGTTTAAAAAGTTGTAGCAGGGAAATGTAATATAGTTCTTTCTGTTGAGGAGTTTTTAATGACAATTTGACATGATTAATTAAGCTTCGTTTGGTAAGTTTCAGTAAGCTGCCTTTACAATCTGTCACTCTATATCTACCTTTGCTTTCATCGGGTTTTATATTATTTTTGTATGCAAAGTTTTGGGCTAAGTGGTATAGACACATGGTTTCCAAAGTGGTGCTCCTGTTCGGGTAGTATGTGTCCAGTAAATTGTTTTTTAAAATGTCTTGGATGTTGAGATCATTTTTGGCTATTGTTTCTATGTCCTCATATGATTTGAGAACTCTTTTTCTAGATTTAGCAGGACCAAGACGTAGCCATACTACATTTTCAGATTTTCCATACAAAGCAGTACCGGTTAAAATATCTGCAGCTTCATAGGCGCCACATTCTCTATGAGAGAATATTTTTATGCCTAGGCTGTACAATTTCTGAGATAGTGTTTTGTCTGATGATAGGTCATTCCAGAGGTCTTGCAGCTCTGTTTTTTCTGCTTTTGTAAGTAGGCTGTAACATATCGTGCAACTGCAGTGGAATTGCCTGCAATGTACTGCACATCTATGTTTGCATTCCATAAGAGGGCAATGATTGCATTGTAATCATTGATATATTTTGATTCTTCTGTTCTTTTTATGTAATATGTGTTCTTAGGTGGTTTACCTTTAACACTATGTCGAACTGAAGACATGAAGTTGTTCACTTCACCTGTTTCTCTAACTGGTCTAGGGAAACCAAGGCGGCATTTGGTGTAGTATTTCCCTTTGCTTTTGTATTTGCGAGGACAATATTTGCCACATTTGTGTCTTTGAAATTGTACAATTTGTCCATGAAGGTCACTATGTGTCCTTTGTGAAGGGATTTCACAAGTGACACATTTTTTGATGAACTGTAAAACAGTGGCATCACTGTCTGACCAAATTTAGGTGCACCTTTAATTCATAAAAGCATGTGGCTATGTGGTGGTCCTCTGGCTTGGTATTCTTTTCTCCAAAAGAAGTGTTGCACTTCTCCGAGGGGAGGAACTGTTTTATTACAAATAAAGTGTAGCATAGCAATAAAACAATGGTGGAAATATCTTGAAACATTAATAGGATCTAGAGAGCAAAGTTCTCCAGGTGTTAGTATATCTATGTTGGTTTTGTTGTTTTTTGATATGCGTAGGAAATCATGTAAATCTTCCCATGCATATTCTGCACAACTTAATGTACCAAACCAAGTGGGTGGTCCAAGGTTTCTGATCATACAACGTACATCTCCGTGCCATTGGAACCAGTATTCTTTCATACCACGCATGTTTGCAAACAGATTTGTTGTGCTTGATTGTAAAACCTCATCTTTTTCTTGCACTTTTCGTATTAATTGCATAGCTGACATATTTTGAAAGTGGGTTCCAGATTTCAGTATGTGTGCAACTCTGTAACATAGGGTTGCTAGTTCACTTTCAAAGAGTAGGTGGAATATGTATTCCACATTTTGTCTAAATCTGTGATCTTCAGAATACATTTGTAATGAGCGGTATTCTGATGCTGTTATCTGAGTGGGTCTATCATCGTATCTTCCTCCTTTGCCAGTAAGAAATAGCAGTGGAAAAGCACGTGCTTCTATACTTTTTTCCCATATGCTCATTGGTGACCCTTTGGTTTGTCACATTTGTTACGTTTCTAGTGCATCATCTATTGCTCTCGGTAGAGTGCAATGGATGAATTGTATAAAGGTCCAAAAGAGTGGATACTGCAGCAGGGTCCAGAAGTTTAAATTGACCAGTTTCGGATGACAATTGAATTATTTCAGTTGTTTCCCTTAAGCTTTCTTCAATATTTATTTCTTTGTAGTATTCATTATTGTCTTTCAGATATTGCAAGGCTTGGCTAAATTTATGTAAGTCCACAAGTGGTTGCCAAATGTTTTTGTCTTTTGTTGGTACACCATTTACTAAGACAATTAAAGAATGCTCTATTGGACGTTGCACTCTTAGAGTGTGCACATTCTCTGTCAGATCTAATGGCAAATAAACAACCTTGCCACAAATGCCTTTTACCAATTCAGAGGGAGGTAATTTTGCTGTTTTTGGTTGAAGGTGTATTATTGCTTGAAATGGGTGTACTGTTTGAATTATGATGCTCTCATACAAATTGAGTTGTTGCAGGGGTTTTGGTAGTCGGAATAATTCCAAATTATTTGTGATAGCACAGGAAGGAGTTTGGTTGTTGTCAAGTTTTGTAGTGCAGTAACTGCAACATATTAGGGGTTCATTTATTTGGTATTTGTTTTCTGCTAAAAGGTAGAGAGCTAATTCAAACCAGTTTCAATCTTCATTGTCTTCTATTTTGTATGTTACGTCTATAGTTTTTGTGTTACTTTTGTAAAAAGTTCTGCGGCAACACACACACACATGGCTTGGTTCTTCAGTGGATGTACTTTTAAATTTTAGTATTTCTTTTTTGTATGTGTGTAATAGAAAGTTGCCATATGCAGAATTGTTGCTAGTCTGTTCTAAAACTATGGTATTTTGTAAGTGGCTTTCACTTCCAAAATATTTTCTTTGGATACGGTCGATTTATTCTTGTAGGTATATGGGTGTACCACGCAGAAGAGTATTATTTAAATTGGCTAGTTCTAAAGCTGGACTTTTAGTATAGTACAGTTTATACACTAGATTTCTTACATTTGAATGATGTGTTGATATCATTTTGATATCATGGAAGGTGCTTTTGCAAATAGGTCCTGAAATGCAGGCTAATGAATGTCCTTGTAGTCCTGTGTATTTGCGCACTGGACAGGTATCCATATTTTGCAGCACTTTCATTTTCATTTTGTCTTTACCTTTCACATACTGATTGAGGAACTGGCTTAAAGATTTGAAAGATTTGTTAGAAATGTTACATATTGACGTGCACGGCCATTTGTATACTGGATGGTCTGGTTCAGTCGAATGGAGAGGTAATTCTGAGTTTTCTGGGGATACTTTTGTAAGCAGTGTTTCTTGTTCCATGATGGTATTATTGATGTTTTCATATCCTCGTCCACTGCTATGGATGGCAATTGTGTATGTTTGATTTTGTTTGTATGCTTCTTCATTAAAATATGGTTTTGTGGTCGTTGTGTGACTCCATTCACCCCCACAAATATTTCAGAAGTTATTTTTGTTGACATTCCGTTTATTGAGAAGTTTCTTTTGTAGTTTAGTTAGAAGGATTGCACTCTTTACGAGAGCTTCTAGGATCAATTTTCTGTGGTAGGTTTTAAGGGTTGAGAATGATTTCGCTCCTCTTCTTATTAGATTCTGAAGGACTCTGTGGCGGAACATTCTTGCTAAAATACTTTTTTTACTATGGTTTCTTGCTAGTATATCAGGATATATAGGAGCAGTGTTAGCAGTAGTGGTAGCTGAATTCTTGTAAAGCATTTTCTGTTTCGTGCCACATTTTGATAGAGGAGACAAACTTTCTGTAGTTGAAGCTTCCTTTGTTTCGCTAAATGACTGTATTAGTTGTTTTGTTTGAACGTTTTATACAAACTCTGGTAGAGATGGATGCTTACTTTGAACACTTTTATTTTCATTTGCTCTATTTCTGCGTTCCTTTCTACGCACTTGCTTTTTGGTAGGAATTCTGTTGAAAAAAAAGAAGGTATGGGTTGGTCTGTTTTACAATGTATGTGTGCTGTGTGCATGCGTGTATGAGTTTGATGGGGAAGATGTTTGTGGTGGTGTGTGAATGTGCATTGTGCAGTTAAAATGAGTTGTTTGTATGTTAATACACTGTGCTTCAGATGAGAGTAGAAAGTGAGCTAGTGGTGAGGAGAAGCATTAATAGTAAACGTAATGGTATAAAATTAAAACAGCTATTTGTTTTGTAGTACTAACATTCTAAGGCTTGTGTATGTTATTTGTGTTCCAAAAACACAGGGATTTGTGTGCCATTCTGCCTGTTAATCTTTGTTTAATAAATGGGGATTTGTGGGCAGAATGGTTCAGAAATCGATGTTTTTTTTATTTGGTGCGCAAATTACATAAACCCACACAGTCTCTTTAAGGAACAGTAAGAATATAAAGATAGTACTGTACTTACTTTTTTTGCGGAATGACCAGGTTTCTTCGGATATGTTGTTTGTAGTGTAGATGCTGTTGATTTTCAGGAGAGTGGTCTTCACTGCAATTGTAAAAGGAAGAAGTTAGTAATTTTGTGTGTTTAAAGCAGTGATGTTAATGTACACGTTCATTTTTCTGCTTTCGTGGGAGTATTCTCATTTGATATCTCAACACAGTGTGTGCGTGCATTTCATTTGACTATGTGCAGCCTTTATATGTTATTTGCAGTATAACAATACAAGAGGATTGTGGAACCTACTAAATCCGCAAATGGACAGCCAACACAAACTAATCCAAGGGATTGAAGAAGCTGCATGGATTAACCATTTTAAATCCATTTATGAACGAACAGTGAAAAATCAACCTATCAGAATGGAGCAGAGTGAATCGATTCCTTGGACAAACTCTTGGACATTGGAGGACATACTACCAATTATAAAGAAGCTCAATTCATCAAGGGCTCCAGGGCCAGATGGCCTAAGTAATATACTCATTAAGAAACATCCAGAGGATTGGGCTAAATTCTGTGTCCATTTATTTGCGGCAATTGAGAAAGCAAAACAAATCCCGATGACATGGACAACAGCTATTCTGATACCAATATACAAAGCAGGTGATAGACAAAAGCCGATAAATTACAGACCAATTGCTCTCTTGGATGCGATTGGAAGGATCTTTGCAATGCTCCTCCTCAACAAACTTAACTTATGGATCGAAGAAACTGAGCAATTTGATATCAGGCAGACGGTATTTACTAAAAGTACTGGTACACATGTAAAGCTGATGATCTTGAATCTATTGAAACAGGAGGCATTGGTCAACAACCACACAACATATGCAGCATTCATAGACCTGCACATGGCCTTTGATATGGTTAACAGGACAACACTGTGGGGAAAACTAAAGAAGTGGAATTGCCCACCGTCGCTATTGGAACCCATCAAACAACTATACACCAATACCACTCTAAGAATCAGATTATCACAACAAGGACAATTGTCGGCACCCATTGAAGAAGAAAATGGGCTCAAACAGGGGTGTCCCTTTGCAGCAACGTTGTTTAAGCTGTACACCATGGATCTTTCTGAGCCCCCTCGCTTTCAGAAGGAAAATCGACCCAAATTAAATAATCAGCAGATTCACCACTTGATGTATGCAGATAACATTGTCATTATAGACAAAACTGAGCTAGGGCTACAAAGAAGTCTCTGGGACTTGGAAACTTACATGTTGGAAAATGGCTTAGAAATAAACACTGCAAAAACAAGAATCATACCACTTTCAGCAAAGAAAGGACAGAAAAGAAAACAACAACCCTTTCAGTTCCAAATGAATGAACAAAAACTGATCATGGTAACTGAAATTAAATATTTAGGAGTCCTAGTGAACCAATCAGCAGTAGAAACTCCTTGGATAATGCATCTGAGAACAAAAACAGCCTCATTGGCGAGACAAGGGCTTTTCATACATAGAAAATGTGGAAAATTCTCATTGCAACTAATTCTCATATTTTACCGCCAAAAAGTGATCGCGATCCTGAGCTACGGGAGCGAGACTATGATTAATCTTGATCAATCTATCTGGGATATCTTAGAAGGCCTCTTTTGGCGGAAAATCCTTGGACTATCGAACTCATTCCCGATTAAAAGAATTAGACATGAGATTGCAACACAATCATTAAGATCAATAGTCGAGTGGAAAAAACTTGATCTGTTCAGAAAAATGATCAATGAGGATGAAATTCCAGCATACAAACTATTCCAACGAAGAAACATTACGGTGGCGAACACGGCATTAGCATTATGGAAGGATGTAATGGAAAGCGTGATGGCAGTAAACAGTATAACAACGGAGATGCTTGTGAATCGCCCTCAATGTGCCAAACAAAGACTACAGCAAAATGATTGGATAGCTACTCTAACAGAGAAATCAAGTTATCAGATGAACTTGCACTGTGGCTTGGACAATCGCGCTATCAATGTTTTACCTGCGTATTTGATCGCAATTTCCAGATAGGCAAATTAGGGACACATTTATTAGACTATGATTAAACCAACTACCGACCCGGGAATTGATGGCAAATAACAGACAAATCCTGAAAGAGGAAGCATTCTGTCGATTCTGTGAGAATAAACAGATGCTCGAAACTATCCATCATATCATCATGATTTGCCCTGCATTAGCTGAAAAAAGAAACTGGTTTCGAGAAATGATAACAAAACCCAGGCATGAACTCACTTGCCAGGACAGATGGAATCTAATACTGTCAGGGAACAACAGGAGCCTTACTACGGTTATAATTCAATTTTGGAACCATATAATCATGATGAAGAGGACTTAACCTTACCACTCATAGAAGTTTCCAATGTAGTAAGAAAATGACCATAGATGCTTTCGAGAGGATGGACAATGGTAAAATCTGTGTGCTAAAACCCTGCTTTTTCTTTTTTTTTCTTTTTTTTTTCTTCTCTTTTTCTTTTCTCTTTCTTTCTTATTATTGTGAATTTCAGTATTATATGATGTTATGGATAAATGAAAAGTTTTTTAATAAAACTACAACATTTAAAAAAAAAAAAAAAAATTGCAGTATGTTAGTTGAACGTGCTTCGCAAATGAGTACAATTTCAAGTTCATGAAATTCCCTTGTTTTTTTCAGCTTTGTTGTACATAGCAGAGAGGTTTGGAAGTGATAGGTCATTATAGTAGATGGGAAAAATGTGAATACTTTCATATTATAAGTAGGAATGCGAAAAATCGGGAGCACCTGAGAGGGAGATGTCACCACAGCAATCAGGAACGTTTATTTTTCTCATACGATCGCATTGGAAGTAGCATTAATTTAGGCGGAAGACAGTAAAACATTTTGACTTTTTTAATGGAAAATCGAGTTTCGCGCGTAAATCGGGAGGGTTGGTACGTAAGTATAGGTTATGCGGGAAATAGTAAGAAGTAGTGCGATTTTTCAATGAAAAATCAGAATGCTTGCGCTTAAAGCCGGAGCGTTCGTATGTATGTATTGGCTATGCAGATTTAGAGGCATTAATTTGTTTAAATGGAATCTTAAGAGTTGCACATGTACTCTGAATAACATATGCATACCTGTACTTTGTAATCAATCATGTGGGTATGCATGGAGCTGTAAGTAGAAATCCTCGACACTTGCACAGTAGTTTTTGTAGTAGGTGCTTTGCAATGATATGAGACTTGTATTCCGAGTGATCAACAGTACATTTGAAGTGCGGAACTCTGATGACGGAGTTAGATGTAGAGGTCTTGGATGTGATTGGTGGATGGTTGTGTGACTGCTTAGGTGTGTCCAATGAGGGAATGGATTTGCGAGTGATGTGGAAAGGGTAGAAGGGTGGAAGAGTTACGTGCCGCACAGACACTGCGCTTGTCCGTGGGTAGGGCGTGCCACATACAGGGTTTTACAGCAAAACCAGCATGGAAAGGGGACTGTAGGCATCAGCCAATCAGATGTTGACATTGTTGATTTGTGTAGAAAGAGAGTGTGTGTAGTGAAGATGGCAGAGGTGGAGACAGGGTGTTGGTGCTCGGAGATATTTTTATCCATGGTTTACAGCACTATTCAGAATGTAGGCATGTGGCAACCAATTTCGATGTAAGAGGACTGGAGGTGGTGTGGAGCGCTGCGACTGATTGCAATGTAGAGGCAATTCTGCAAGTTTGCAGAGATATGCGTAGGATGACCAGTCCCCACGTGGTAGTTTTGCACTATGGTGCTTGCCATTTGGGCTGCATGAGTTCACCGACTTTGGTGGGAGATTTGGAACAGTTAGTTCAAGCAGTCATTAACATCTTTCCAACTGCGAAAGTATTTTTTTCTGGCTTACTCCCTAGAGCAAAATGGGACAACAGTTCTGTTTTTTGTCCTGATCAAAGTATTGGTAGGTGTGCCATCTATTGCGGCATGCGTGCTTTCATGTTAAAACCTGGTATGTTTTTCTGCAGCCACGAGAACATTGTTTCCAGTAATGCGGCTTATTTTGAAGCAGATGGTGTTTCTTTATCTTTTTTGGGAAATGCCATGTTCTTTTTAATGTAAGTCTTGCTCTGGAGAAGGTTACGTGATGATTGTAGGAGTAAACTAAGAAGAAAAGAAAACAAAGAAAAACAAAATAACAGGTGTCTGTCAGGCATCTGCAAAAAAACAAAAAGAAACTGCTCTTTTCAGAGCCCACCTTAAAGGGGAAAAGGGGAATACTATTTAAATGTACTGTCGTCACACTCAGATCCTCTACATGTCCGCGTACATGGCGGTAGTCTGCACGTAGCGCGCATTACATACGAGGATTCTGGGGTGGAGAGGCATGCAAATGACAATGAGTGGAGCTAGGGATTGGTCAGTAAAGTTCAGTGGGTGTGTTGTGAACGGCGAGATTTAGTGAGAACGTCTTTTTCCTGAGAGGAGAACAGAGAGCTATGGCTGTGTGTGCTCGAAAACAGATTATCTGGATTTTGGGAGACTCATGGATACATTGGTTGAAGGTGCATGCAGAACGTTGTGGTATATCTGCGGATCTTGGACTCCCTCATGTGGAAGTGCACTGGCATGCAGTGCGTGGAATGAAGTGGCTGGACTTGGTACCTCTCTGTGCTACTTTACAGACAGAACGTCATCCTGATATAATTATCATTCATTGTGGAGGAAACAGTTTAGGGCATGTCTCTGGAATTTCTTTGCAATTTGTAATGAAGGAAGGACTTGAGAAGGTCATGGACATGTTTCCAAATCGGCAAGTAATTTTTTCTCGTATTGCACAAAGACAAATGTGGCTGCGTTCTGCTTTATTTGGTCCACAAATGGAGAAAGCGAGGTGCAATGTCAATAAGGCTGTTTGTGCCTTTCTAAGAGATGTTGGCATGTCCTCTTTCCAAAATGAAAATATTATGTTTCGTAGCGCATTCATTTTTCGCAGAGATGGAGTCCATCTTACATATGCTGGCAATCAGATTTTTCTTTGAAATGTACAAAATGCATTGCAAGCTTTTTTGGATTTCTAGTCACCTATTTTGCATTACATTTTGATGAATCCAAGTTTTTCAAACACACAAAACACCACCAAAAGGCTCTTTTTAGAGCCACCACTTTCTCCCAGAGAAAGGTGCATTGGTTTTGCTACAGGTGCACCCTAAAAATGTGTGTGTCTTAGGACTGTCTGCAGACTTTTTGAAAAATGCGCGGGGGCGTACACCGTTTACTTGATAGTTCCTTTTTTAAACTGAGAAAGGCGGCTCTAAAAAGAGCCTTTTTTTAACATTTTTTGTTGTTTTATATTTTTTGGGATTTTCTACACATGACACACTAGGAGAGGAGGGGAAAGGAGGGTAAGGAAGGGAAACCAAGCACGGGGATAAGAAAGGGCAGGGGGAGAGAGAAAGATGTAGGGTGGGCCTTATTTAGGTAGGTAGCAGTTATTCTGGTGCTCCGTGACCGTAGTCTCAAAAGCACTTCGAAGACTCTCCCCCTTGCAGAGTACTGCGTCGCAGTACATGCACAATATTGTGATCCTCAAAAGGTAAGGGTCACAAGCATCGCAAATGGCCTGTGAGGCAGCTGGAGGATGTGCTCTCCCACAGGAGTGTCTCTTGTGGTGAGAGGATCGGACACGGAGGATGCTGCAGAAGAACTGAACCTACTACGCTCTTTACATGGTACCACCTTGCGAATGTCCGCACCGTGGAACGAAGTTAGGTGTCGCTTCATGGTTGTCGTACCAAAGCTGTACGCACCAGTTCTCCCACGACTCAGCACCAACTTGCACTGTTTACAGGTCACCAGGTTTGCACGTGCTTTTGGTACGTTACCAAAAATGGTAAACAACCGCCACACCCACGACTCCCAGCGAGTGCTGGTAGTATGGAGTTGCTCCACCTCATTCTCTTCATCCTCTTCTTCCTCGCTCTCTACATCCTCACGTGTATTTCCCTATGCAAACCCTTGGGGAGGTGGTGGCGGTGGAGGGTTTGGGGGTGGTACTGAGGCTGATGTAGCAACAGCAGCCATGGATGCCATTAGGGTTGGTGAGATAATCTCTGCTACAGCACTAAAGGCAGCAAAACTCGATCAACAATCGTACAATGAAGATGAACTCGGGGTTGTGGTCTTTTATAGGGGTGGAGGGGTGTGCCTCATGACCATATCGATCACTCAAAAGCATTTAAAAAGTTCCAAAAGTTCCAAACAATATTTTGAAAACTAGGGCCATTGTATGGGACATGTGAAATGGTGATTTTGTATTGTAAAATAATTTGGCATGTCTGCATAAGTTCTTTTGAAATGTTTCGGAAGCGGACAAAGTGCACAAATTAGGACACACGCTCAGCGTGGGTGTGGTCACATGATGACGTTGTGAACACATCCGCAAAGGAAATGGGTGCCCGCAGGACACCAAATGCACAGGAACGGTCGTGTGCATGCACGCGGGTGTTCTAAGGACAGTGTTCGGGTCCTCAAACTAATTAAAAGTGCAACACAAGTGAGACAGACAGTTACGGACAGGCGCGATGTTGCAAGATTTACGGGTGTGGTGCGCATGTGCGTAGATGTCTGCTGACTGTACGGCCAGGTATAGTGTCCTTAGGACACCTCCATTTTGTTTGGCTACGGACATGCCGGACACCGCGCCTGTTCTATGAACAGTTCCATCTTGGCTGCGGACGGTACGGACAGCTATAGTGTCCTTAGGACACTCCCATTTTATTCATTTACGGACATCCTGGACACCTGGTGTGTTCTAAGAACAGTTTCATCTTGTTTGTGAACAGTGCGGAGAGGTATAGTGTGCTTAGGACGCCTCAATTTTGTTGATTTACGTAGATTTGGACAGCTGGTGTGTTCTAAGAACAGTTCCATCTTGGTTGCGAATGGTACGGGTAGGTGTATTGTCCTTAGAACATCCATATTTTATTAATTATGGACAGGCCGAACAGTCGCGCTGTCCACGGACATTTTAACTCTTTTCAACAAAAAAAAATAGACCCAAACAATTCCTTTAAAACTAACATAACATTTTTTTAATTAAACACATATACAGCAATTAAGAGAGAGAGAGGGAAGCAGACACTGAAACAAAAGGAGGGGAATTAGGGGTTTCCACAGGCTGATTGTGAGGGGATGAAGGTATGGAAGTTTCGTCAAAACGTTTATGTTGTTCTTGAGGGTTTGGGGATAGTTCACTGGGAAATGGAGAAGGGGGATAGGTACAGGTAGGACAGTGATATCTGATTTTTTTAAATTCACATGTTCCTCCACAAATTGCCTTAACCCATTAAAATTCTCTTTTAACATGTCCACTTTGTCTTCTATGCATTTCAAGGGGTCTTGCACTGTGTCTTTTGGTGGACTTTCTTCAATTTTTACCTGGTCTGTTAAAAATATATATATATATATATGTTAAGTACCCATAAAGTACTGACTATTAATTTGCTTATGCAGAGAAGTATGTGCCATTACTATCGCTATCTTCCGATATTCCGCCTTGCAGAAAATTCTCCTCCAGCCACTCCAAAGTAATGCACATTCCTGTGTGAAAACAACAGAAATACATTATTTGCTCTGCACCTCATACAAAAAGTATACAAACATATAAGAAAAATATAGTTCACTACTACTTTCTTGTAATTTGTCTTTGTTGTGTTGTGTTCGTCTACTGTCGCTCCTAGCTGTACAGTTTCTGTGAGGTAATTACGTTGGAGGCATATCTTTTTTTGTTATGGTATAATCCATTCCATTCTACATGGTAATTAAATGGATGGGTTATGTGTGAGATGTGTAGGTTCAAATGGTTGTTTATTACTAGTTATAATGTGTTTACGTGCTGCTTTTTAAACTTGTTCATTTTTTATATGGCATGATAGAAGAATTTCAAATACCCCCTGACTGTTTAGGTAGTGTTTATAGTGTTGATCTCGTCCACGCCCGTCCGCAGACAGGCGCTCAGTCCGTGCCCTTCACATATCATTAGCGAGGGGGTTCAGTATGTTCTATGTTACATGTATATAAAGTAAGGGAATCATAATAAATATCTCCCAAATTCACATGATGAAAGTGTATATTCAGTAAAAAAACTTTGTTAAAGGGATGATATGGTTAAGTTGCCCTACTAAAAACCTGTGAAATTCAGTAAAAAAACTTTTTTAAAGGGACGTTATGGTTAAGTTGCACTACTAAAAACCTGTGAAATTCACTAAATTAACCTTTATAAACGGGACGTTATGGTTCGATGTAAAACTGAAAACCCCCTGAAATTCGCCATTTATGGTAGGCTAAGCAACCATAACTCGCCCCACCACCATGCACTGCTAACACTAACACCGAGGACATCAAAGATGACATCACAAATGTCAATTTTAATCAAAATGGGGTGTCCTACAGACATTTAACCTGTCCGGTCTGTCCATAATTAAAATGGAGGTGTCCGGTGAAAACCTGCCCTGTCCGCATTTGCGCAAATTTGTGACGCACCTTTAATTAGTTCATGGACCCTATCCCTGTCTGGCGGACACCCGTGCACAAGCGCATCCCACCCTCGGATTCCTACGAACAATGCGCCTGTCTGGAACTGTCAGCTGCACCTGTGTCGCACTTTTAAATAGTTCAGGGACCCAAACCCTGTACATAGAACTTCTATGCGCATGCATACAACCAAACCAGCGCAATAGGTGTCCTGTGGACAGCCGTCCCTTTCACGAACATATCCGCTACGTCATCATGTGACCGCACCCACGCTGAGCGTAGGCCCTTGACCGCGAACAGGGTCCAGGACCCTGGACACTGAAAAAACACTTTTTTGAGCAATCCAAGATGTTTTTCTATAAAACATCACCCTGGATGATGTCCCAGACTATGCCCCTACCAATCTGGATACTTTTTGGAACTTCTTGAGCCCTTTTTGGTGCTCAAAGTGTCCGCAGACAATGTGGCTGTCCGCGAAGTGCTCCCTAGCACCCCTATAAAAGGCCACACCACAGAGCTGCTCTTCATTCTGTTTTTGGACTTTCAAAACAGACACTGCTCAAAATTGCTGGATGGCTCTTTCCTGGACAGATATTGCTCCACATTGCTGGATTGCTCTTTCCTATCTGCAGTTTGCTGACATCTTGGTAGAACCTAACACCTTTGGAGATGGCATCCATCTCTGCTGCTGCTGCTATTTCTGCCTCAGCACCACCTCCACCCCCTCCACCACCACCACCTTCCCAAGGGCCTGGAGAGGGGAACAGGCGTAGAGATGTATACTGTGATGAAGAGGAAGATGAGGATGAGATAGTGGAAGTCCTCACTACTGCTGGCTAGCTTGAATCTTGGGTGTGGAGGCTCTTTACCACAGTTGGAAGAGTAACCAAGGCACGTGCAAACAAGGTTTGCTGCACTGAGTGCAACATGGAGCTCAGTCGTCGCAAACCAGGTCTGTACAGCTATGGGACCACGTCCATGCAGCAACACCTGAGGTTGTACCATAAGACGGCAGTTCGGAGGGTTGTCCCCTTTGAACAAAGTATTAGCTTGAGTTCCTCTGCAACATCCCCCAAATCTGCTCCTGCCACCACAAGAGACACTCAGGTGGGGCAGCGCATCCCTCAACCAGCCTTTCAGGCCTTACGCAATGCGGTAGACACTTACCTTTCAAGGGTCACCGTATTGTGTATGTACTGCGACACGGTACTCTGCAGGGTGGAACAATTTCTGAGTGCTTTCGAGGCTTCAGTCCGGGAGCATGAGAAAGAGTGTCACCTACCCAAGTAAGGGCCACTCAACTTCTTCCTCTCTCCACTTGCCCTTTCTTATGCCCGTGATTGGTGCCCCACCCCTTCCTTCCCTTCCCTTCCTTTCCTTATGTGTCATGTCTGAAAAACCAAAAAAAAATACAAAACAACAAAAACCACAAAAAAGGCTCTTTTCAGAGCCACCTTTCACAGTTTAAAAATAGAAGTGCCAATGAAATGGTGCAGGGCCCTGGCATTCTGAGAAGTCCGCAGACAGTCCGCGGACCTTCAAAATTTTTGAGGTAGTGTGTTATCAAAAACATTGCGCTCTTCTCCAGCCTGAAAAGAGCCTTTTTGTAGTGTTTTTTTTGTGTTTCAAAAAGTTGAAGTGTCCAACACTTACTGGAAAAATGGTTGCTATATTTGCAAAAAGAGCAGCAATGCATTTTGTACATTTCGCAGAAAAATCTGATTGCCAGCATCAGTAAGATAGACTCCATTTCTGTGAAAAATGTTTATGCTACGAAACATAATATTCTTATTGTGGAAAGAAGACATGCCACCATCTCTCAAAAAAGCACAAACAGCTTTGTAGACATTGCACCTCGCTTTCTCCATATGTGGACCAAATGAAGAAGAACGCAGCCACATTTGTCTCTGTGCAATACGAAAAAAATTTACTCAGGAGTTTGGAAACATGTCCATGACTTTCCCAAGTCCTTCTTTCATTGCAAGCTTCAAGGAGATTCCAGTAATATATCCTAAACTGTTCCTTCCACAATGAATAATAATAATGACTGGATCAAAGTGGCACAAGAGGAACCAAATCCAGCCACTTCATTCCACGCACTCCATGCCACTGCACATGCACAAGATGGAATACAAGATGTGCAGCCACTTCACAGTTCTCTGTATGCACCTCCAACCAATTTATCCACGAGTCTCCCAAAATCCAAACACTCTGCCTCCTGAAAGACACAGCCATAGCCATCTGCTCTCCTCTCAGCAAACAGACCTTTTGCCAAAGTCTATCCTTACGCATCACACCCAGTAAACCTTATTGACCAATCCCCTGGCCTGCACAGTCCCATTTCCATGCCTGCCAGCCTCAAAATCCTCAGATGTGACACGTGTGCTCCACGTACCACTGCAGTGTCCGCGGACATATTGTGCAATCTGTGAGGGTGGGGAAAGAAATTGCAACCAGGGTACTCCATTTCCTCTTTGATGGTGGCTCTGAAAATAGGCTTTTTTAGAGATGCTTTTAAAGAAACTCCTTTCATTTTGTATTTATTTTGGTTTTTTCACTTATATTCCTCCAGATTTCTTTACATTATCCTCTGTAAAGCATTCCTTATATTTTGAAATAACATGGCATTTCCCAGTATGGATAAAGAAATGTCATCTGCTTTGAAATAATTAACATTAACAGAATCAATGTTGTCATTATTACAAGACAACATCCCAGCTCTAAACAAGAAAACAGACATGCCTTTGTTAACCAAACACCTTGCACCATTTTGCTGGGGACAACAAACATTACAATTGACCCATGCTACCCTAGGTGGCATTTCAGAAAACAATTACCTTGGCACTTGGAAGAACCACCATCACTGCCTGAACAAATTTTTGCAGAGCACTCAACAAAGTAGGAACAGTGATGTATCCCAAATGGACAGCACCCCAATTCAGTACCACTACATCTGGACTGTTCCAAATGGTCATACTCTTACAAACTCCAACAAATGCCTGCATATTGGAGCCAGGCACGGTTGACCACAAAACCCCCTCTCCTTCAAAACCAAAATTGACAGCCACATCTTTAGACTTAGCATACTTCTCTAAAACATTTACAAACAGATCTCCAGCTACCAACACCCTGACTTTCTGCACCTCTGCCATCTTCACTACACACAGTCTATCTTCCTTCAAAGAACAACTTCAAAACCTGATTGACTATTCCCCATAGTACCCTCTCCATGCCAGGCATGCTGAGAAGCCCCGGATGCAGAACACCCTGTCCATGGACTACTGTGGTGTCTGTGGACCCTGTAACACCTGGGCAGCCCTTCTTCTCCTTCCACTTTACTCTCTGCACCACTCCCTCATTGGCTACTGTTAAACAGTCACACAAACACCCACCAATCACATCCAAGAACTCCACATCTAACTTTGTCATCACAGTTCAGCACTTAAGATTTACTGTTCATCACTCTGAGTACAAGTCTCATGTGATTGCAAAGCACCTACCTCAAAAACTACTGTAAAACTCTCCAAGATTTCTCCTTCCAGATTCATCCACATCTACATGCATCAACACAAACTACAGGTATGAATATTGTGTGTGCAGTACATTTGCAACTCTTTTATAAATGCATATGAACAGAGTACCTGCTACTTACCCTGCATAATCTGAAAAAAATGCATACTGTCATTTCTCCCATCTCCTATCATCAAGTTCACTTACACATCTGTCTGCTTTCCAAGTTTTCATTTACCCATAACATTCATTGTAATGTGCAAACTGTTATTCTCTTATTTCCTTCTGTCATTTTCACAACCACGTCCCCATTAACACACTATTATGAAATTCCTAGAATGCACACAGAACAGGAAACCAATCTGTATCTTACCAAAGCATTGAAAGTACATACATTGCATGCATTTCAACAGAGTGCTTGCCACTTACCATTCTTGCAAAACCAAACAAATACATGTGTACATTCAGAACAGTGACATTTGAAATGTGGATAAATAAATCAAATAACTAAAAGGTTTCCTCCACTCATGTGGCAAGCATCTATGCACAGAAAAAATAATAGAATTCCACACACAAAAACATTCTCCTTTTCAATCTGTACATCTTTCCAAGCTTTTTCTTGCCCTACTACTTCCACTAATCATTTTCCACACTAATTAGTGCAACAGCAACACATAGGGCCTCATTACGACCTCGGTGGTAGCCATGCTGCTATTGGCGGCATGGCTGCCGCCAAAATCACGTCCGGGTTCCCAGAATGGGGAATTACCGGGCCATTCCGAGTTTGGAGGGCCCGGTAATTCCTCCCTCCAGGAACCCAGGCCCGGACCTTCCCCATTCCCATTTCAGCCCCCAGAGGGCTGAATGGGAATGGCAGAGGGAGCAAACAACGGGGCGATTACTAGTGGCCCGTTGTTTGCTCCCTCTTCCCCTCGCGGGACCCGGTAAGGACGCCTGGTTTTACCAGGAGTCCTTCCCGGGTCCCGCGAGGGGACCTCGTAATGTGGCGGAACGGGTTTAATGGGTCTGCCTCCTTTTGCGGAGCCCGTTAACCCATTCCGCCAGGGTCGTAATGAGGGCCATACACTTTCAAAATTGCACCTCACAGGACACGCTTATAAAAACTCCACTAACCCCCTTAGCAATGATGCTGATGCTCCAAAATCCCCATTCATATACAAAGCTGTGTAATTTAAGACATACAGCACCTCTTCCTAGAAAGAAATCCTTCTGCAAATGTAACTAATCTATTATTCAAGTGAAATTACTGTGCCGTTAACATACATATGTACTAACTTCCTTCTTTCGCAATTGCAGTGAAGACCACACTCCTCAAAGCCAGTGGTGTCTCAGGTACAAAACAGAACCCAGAATAAACCTACTCTTTGCATCCAACAAAGTAAGTAATGTTCTGACTTTTACTCAAACAGTGTAGTGTTCTTGTATTGTAGAACAAACAATTGTATCAACCCTACAGCATTTGATTCAGTATTACTGATTGCACCTCAGCAGGTGCACACTTAGTATTGTCTTCTGAACACCAGCATAGTAACACACAGATATGAGTACAGCCTTCCCAACTTCAAGTACCAGCCCATTCTACAATCACACACCTCTACATGTATGCCTACCCTCATACTCAGACACTCATACACAGTGCACACATACATTGCACAACCTTCTGTCATGGTCACCTGTCCTTGGATACAGACACCACACCATCAGGTGATGAGGCAATGGGTCACATAACCAATTCTCTCACCCCTTTGGGATGTATCAACATAGGGGGCCCAGCTGGACTCACTCCTGGTGCCTTCGGCGTCAGGCTCATGTAAGAATATAAATGGGAAGGCTTCATTACGGCACCAGAGCACTTTATTGTAAAAGACTTTCCATGTGCTTTTATGTCAGGAGCAGTTCCACGTGCAGACTATTTGGGCATGACTCCCAGGGCTGGGCTGCACGTGCAGAATTCTAGGAGGGGTAGGGTGTGGCAGGCAAGACAAGAGTAGTGGGCGTGGCCTCAGGAACTCAGCTATATAAGCTGTTCCATCCCCTAGGCCAGCGCTTTGTGTTAATTTGCACTCGCATGCAACTTAACGCTCACCTGCGCTTGAGTTGACAGACTTACCTATTCGATCCAGCTTCTTACCTGGGTGGGTTCTGCTTGGAGACCGACGTCACTCCTACCATCCGCAGATTAATTCTCTGGAACTCTGCGGTCCTGATCTCAATACCGCCGCACATCGCGCTCTTCGTTCACAAAGTGAATTCCTGTGGAAGAAACGGAAGACAAGGTTAGAACATTATTCAACATTCCATTTAGGGTTGTGCCTCAGTCAATCCTCGCGCGCATCCCTGAGGACCACTTACTTGTTGCTGGTACCATCATAGAGCTTTCTTGGTTCCCTCCGGATTTCGCCCCGTGTTTTGCAGCTGCAGCAGGGTCCACATCACCGCCTATACAGGGAGAAAGCAAAACAGAGACATTACTTACGGAGCAAGCAACAATACTGGAATGAACAATTCAAACACTATTAAAACAGGCTGAAAGCTGACAGGCGAGAAGAGACAAAGAAAGAGAAGCAGAACAACACTCAGCTGAAGTGACATGGACTAGTTGCAGCTGGATTGGGCTACCACATGCGAGGGACCAGTGAAGGAACTCGGAACCCGACATTTAAGCACCCTTGCCAGAAGCAGAAGGACCGAGAGCTCACCATTAACAATTATCAGGTGAGCCTCTCAGGAACAGCGCATTCTCACAAAACCCACAGCTGGGGAGGAAGAGTTTGGAGGGTGGTAATGGTCGCAGACTGACATACTCAGGCTCTCTTATGTCCACACAGGCGCAGCACCATCAATAGTCGCAGTCCACAGCATAATCGCAGAGGGAGAAGCCAGACAAGGCTGTCCTCAGTCAGGAGGGGATGCAACCATGCCCCAACGTCCCCGCAGAGACCATGTGAGCATAACACCTCGCAACCCACACCTTCTTTTTTTCTCTAACAGACACCAAAGAATGCCTACCAAAAACCAACTCTGTAGAAAGCAATGCAGAAATAGAGCAAATCAAACTAAAAGCATACAAAATAGGCATCCGCCTCTAGCAGAATGTATTCAAAAAGTTCAAACAAAACAGCTAATACACTAAGCCAAACTAAAGCAACTTGCAGGAAAGAAATTTTGACTCTTGTTTCAAAATGTAAAACTAAACAAAACGGTATTAAGAAGACTGCAACTACCACTAGTGCCAACACTGCACCTATAAATCTTGAAATAGCCACAAGTAAGCATACCAAAAAAAATATTTTACAAAAAATGTTCTACCACAGAGTCCTTCAGAACCTTATAAAAACAGGTGACAAATCATGTTCAACCCTTAAAACCTACAACCGAAAACTAATCCTGGAAGCTCTCATATTATTTATATTAATTTTAAACAGAATGAAACCACTAACAAAACTAAATACTAAACTACAACAAGGACTTCGCAACAGATGGAATATCATCAAAGATAGCTTTGCAAACATCTGTGCAGGTGAGTGGAGTCACACCACCAGCAAGGAGCCATATTTCAATGAAGAATCATACAAACAAAAGCAAACAAACCCAATTGCCATGCATAGCAGTGGACGAGTGTATGAAAAGGTTAACAATACCATCATCGAACAAGAAATTCTGCTCACAAAAATATCCCTAGTAATCTTAGCATCAACTCTCCATTCCACCGAACCAATACGTCCAGTCTACAAATGGCCGTGCACACCAATGTGTAATGTATGCAAAAAATCTTTCACATCTTTACGCCAGTTCCTCAATCAGTATGTGAAAGGCAAAGACAAATTAAAAAGAAAACTATTACAAACTATGGAGTCCTGTCAAATGCTCAAATACACAGGATTACGAGGACATTCATTAGCCTGCATTTCTGGGCCTAGTTGCAAAAGCACCTTCCACCATATCAAAATGTTAGCAACACACCATTCAACTGTAAGAAATCTCGTTCATAAACTGTACTATGCAAAAAGTACTGCTTTAGCACCTGACCATTTAAATAACATTTGTCTACATGATACAGCTAAAGAACTACTCGAAGAAATAGAGCACATCCAAAGCAAATATTTTGGAAGTGAAACCCACTTACAAAATTCAATATCTTTAGAACAGAGTAGCAACAACCTTACAGATGTCAACCTTCTATTACACACATACTAAAAAGAAATACTAAAGTTTAAAAGCACTTCTGGTGAAGTACCAAACCATGTGTGCGTGTGTTGCCGCAGAACTTTTTATAAAAAGAACACAAAAACTGTAGACATAGGGCCTGATCACGACCTTGGCGGTAACCCTTAAATCCGGCGGTAGCGCTATTACCGCCGGATTTAAGGGTCCGCTGAATCAGGGCTTTGGCGGATTTCGCCCCAGCTCTTGGCTGGGGGGAAATCCGCTGAAAATTAGCGCTATTACCGCCGGCGGGAAATCCGCCGGCGGTAAGAGCATGAATTTTCCCCATTGAGCCCAGTGGGGAATGGGGCATTCCTGAATGGGCTCAATGGGGAATGGGGACTTCCAAGTCTGCCCAACTCGTGATCCCACGCTATTAGCGCCGGGGGCTATGGCGGTCGCGCTAATAGCCCCTGCGCTAATATCGTTAGCGTTACCGCCGAGGTCGAGACAATGAGGAATCCAAGTGGTTACAATTAGCTATCTATCTCCTAGCAGAAAACAAATACAAAATTACTAACCCCTCACTACTTTGCACATACTGCACTGCAAAACTTGACGACAACCAAATACTTTCATGTGCTATAACTAATAACTTGGAAATATTCCCACTGCCAAAACCACTCCAACAACTTAACTTGTATGAGAGCATTATAATTCAAACAGTGCACACATTTCAAGCAATAATACGCCTACAACCAAAAACAGGAAAATGACCTCCCTCTGAATTACTGAAAGGCATTGATGGCAAAGTAGTTTATTTGCCATTAGATCTCCAAGAAAATTTAGACACTCTGGGAGTGCAACGGCCAATAGATCAATCTTTGATTATCCTAGTGAATGGCGTACCTACAAAAGACAGAAGAATTTGGCAGCAACTAGTGGACTTACATGAAGTTAGAGAAGCCCTGCAATATCTAAAAGACAAAAATGAATACTACAAAGAAATAAACAATGAAGAAAGCCTGAGGGAAACCACCAAAATAATTCAGGACTCGCCTGGAACTGGGCAATTTCAACTTCTAGATCCTACTACAGCATCCAATATTTAAGACCATTATACAATTCCCCCACTGCAATCCAAAGACACCATAGATGATGCACTGGAAACTTACCTAATGTGGCAAGGCAAAGGATCTCCAATCAGCATATGGGAAAAAAGTGTAAAAGCACAAGCCTTTCTTCTACTCTTTCCTACTGGAAAAGGAGGAAGGTACGATGAAAGACCCACACAAATAACAGCATCAGAATACCAATCTTTACGAATGTATTCTGAAGACCCCAGATTCAGACAAAACATTGACTACATATTCCACCTTCTCTTTGAAAGTGAACCAGCAACTCTTTGTTGCAGAGTTGAACATACACTGAAAACAGGTACCAATTTTCAAAATATGTCTGCTATGCAATTACTTCAAAAGATGGAAAAAAAGATTAAGTTTTACAATCAAGTATTAAAAATCTTTTAGCAAACATGCGTGCTGTGAAAGAATACTGGTTCCAATGACACGCAAAAGTACGCTGTTTGATACAAAACCTTTGCCCACCCACATGGTTTGTGACGTTAAGTTGTGCAGATTATGCATGGGAAGAATTGCACGATTTCCTACACATA
Organism: Ambystoma mexicanum; assembly: GCF_040938575.1. Lineage (NCBI taxonomy): Eukaryota > Metazoa > Chordata > Amphibia > Caudata > Ambystomatidae > Ambystoma > Ambystoma mexicanum. Next base: position 652,894,316 of record NC_090933.1, on the reverse strand, counting down.
GCAAACAAAACCAAAACAAATATAGACATAAAAACACCACGAGAGTAACTGGCCACCATGTGAGCTCAGCAACCCTTGGTTTCATAAGCAGAATGAGTCCCCACTTATAGACCCCCCACCCAATAAAAAAACAGTTGTAACTTCTGTGTGAACACCCTCCCATGCTGAGAGAAAACCCGGGGAAAATCGGCAGCGGTTTCGCCAAAAAAAACGCAACAGAGGTGGTGTGCCCCTACGCCGGCTGGGCAAGGAAGTGAGCCTTGAAAACGAGAGTGAAACGGCAACCATGTACATGGAGAAGGGCCTACCCCATATCAGTGAAGAGTGGGAGCTGTATTTCCCGAAAAGGCCCGCACTCGTAGAGGCTGGCGCAAACCAAGTAATGATTGTTAAACCTATACTGACGCCGCCGCCGCTCCAGTACGGAAAGACAGTGGCAGGTGAGCCGGCGTAACTTTGATGCGGCGGCCCTGCAGAGTACTGTGGAAGAACCGGTGAGTTCCAACAGCTCTCATTAGTCCCTGTTATGGCCCCTCTTCCCCCCTGATCACGTGGCCTCAAGTGCCTATTTACAGCAGAGCATTCACCGTAGAAGGGATGCGCACCAGTGCAGTGCATTGGTCCTGTGCCGGCACTAGATGTGGAACATGTGTTCTGGACCCCTCACGCCCCGCCTCAGCTGCCAGAGGCAACCCGTATGAACTGCTTGCTGAGCGCTACTAGTACTGAAGCTGTCCCTTTCATCTGGGTAGAGCGGAGGGGCGGTTGGTAATGTTCCTTGCACACCAGGGCCAGCACGGACACACGCAGTCATCCGGGCGCTGCGAAGACTGATCTAGAAGATTACATGCTGAGCCCTGGCGCGGCACCCGACCTGCCAGTGTAATCCACACCCAATGAGGGACACAGGAACAACGTGGAGTGCAGCACCGCAACTCCCCTAACCCACAGGGCGGACACCGCCAGCGACCCACCCAAACTCCCCTCTGCTAACAATGGGAGCTGTGTCAAGGACACACCGGCCTTTTGCCCGCAAACATTGAACAGGAGACACACTCTCCAGTGAAGTCGTATACACGCAGAGTAAGCCCTAGTACTTCAAACAATGCTCCTTCATTGACCACCATTAGGTGAAACCTAGCTACCCGCCAAGGGACACTGAGGTCGCACTAAAGCACTAGCATTTACAGATAACAGGTGCTCATTCAGATGTGCTCCTGGAATCAGTCTGAAGCCCCCTGATCCCAGCCTCTGCCATTTCTAATCCTAAACTAAAGCAGACACTGTACAACGACTCACACACCGGGAGGGAGTCAGTGCTGCGAGGGCCTTCTGGCAGAACATAGCCACAATACAGTAAACAGAAGTGCACCATGAAAACGGTTCTATATCCTGCAGGACTACGATAAAATCATCCCCGAGTGGACAGGGAATGCACGCAAACTGATGGGTCTGAGCCGCAGAACTACAAGGCAATCTTGGAAACATTTTGAAGCCCTCCAACTCCCGACCTCCGCTGCGCTAAACCCTATACCTTAGTAGGCATTGTGGAACAACTCACACGCCAGGACGGAACTTATATAACAGCGGCTCTCCCATAAAACGTGCCTAATATACAACAAACAAAAGTGTGCGTTGAGACCACTCCCATACACAGAAAGTTAATGTCAAAACCCAATCTCACGCAGACATGAAGACCGCACATGGCAAAGGGTCTGCGCTATAGGATGCTATGGTCACAGCAGCTGCCGTGCAGGGGAAGTAGGTTTCCTCCCTACTGGAAGAGCAGGACTAGTGTGAGCACAAGAGAGTAACTGCACCCTGGACCACCCTCTCAAAAAGAACAAACAGTACAGAACCATTGGGTGAGGCCCCAGGTCTCCAGTGAGCTGCACCACTATGATTTACCAAAGGGTTGGGCCCCCAAAACTGGGGCGTGTGCCCTCCTTTGGTCCACCTGCTACTGCTGGACGTCAGTGAGCAACCCCCACTGAATGAAGTACGCTTCTAACAGAGCCTGCGCATAGAAAATACCCAGCTTATCTATCAAAGTGACCCTCAGAGAATTTGAAAATGGCCTTCTCACATTGCTGGCACATCCTCCTGCAAGGAAACTGCCAGTGAACAAGCCGACTCAGGTCTATGACTGCTGAGAAGGGTTGGGCCCTCATGATTGAGGCGTGTGCCCTCCTTCCAGACCCATTCATGGTGTGAGAGGAGAGCAAGGCTCCTTGTGACGCGCGGTAAGTGACTGGGCCATGGGACCAAGATGGACCACAGGCTTACAGAGTACACCAGAGGCATTGGGCTCCTGTGATGACGCCCAGAAGGAAACATAGAACATACCATCCATTAAACTACATTTGAAGGATGCATGAACACTCACCAGAGGCTGGCTCAATATTCGTACACTCCGCATCACCCCAACGTAGACCCCTGTCTAGATTCAGAAATGGCAACATCGGAGGCAGAGGCAGCTGTGACTAAGGCCAATGTGGTAGCCCTACTCGCTGAAATGAAAAGTATAAGGGCGGACATTGGTGGTAAGGTGGATAAGATAACACTCAGAATTGACAAAATTGAGGAGAGGCTAGAAGAAGTGGAAGACAACCAAACCTCCCTCAATACTTTGGAATCCCAAATGGATCAAAGTATTGCAGGAATAGAAGCCAGAGAGGAGGAGTTCCGCCTGAAGATGGAGGATTTAGAGAATGTTGAACAGCGGCACAACCTGCGGATCTTCGGGCTTCAGGATAAAGAATGGGAAACAGAGCAGGACCTTAAACAGATTTTACACAGGATAGTGAAGGTTCTGTTTTAGATGACGCTGTTGATGAACCAAAGCTCAATCGAATACACAGAGCAGGGCGAACTGCGGGTGGACCGAAAACAGTCCTTGCAAGGTTCTACAATAATGCCGACAAAGCCAGAATAATAGAAAAGGCAAAGTGGACTCCGCAAATCCTTCTCGACACAACAAGAGTGATGATCTTTCAGGTATTTCAGAAAAGGTAGCAGGCGCTCCTCTCCAGAAAGAACATGGCATGATAACCTGTTCTGTGGTTTTTTCCCACTTTGAGATGAGAGTTTGCAGCACACGCTTTTTGCTGACTGTCCTTTCACAGATGGGAAATATCCATTTGCATATCAGTCTTTGTCCCGCCCATATGGCCAGCCAACACCGAAATGCTATGGCCATTCCCTTCTTAACAAGAGTACCAACAGCAACCCCATACACATGTTTCAGCCTTGTTGGGCCTCATCAGTGATGGGTTCGCCGTGTAACTCAGGGTGACCAATCCCAAGTTCCTTGCAAATATTTTAAAAAAGGTAGCAGGTGCTCCTCTCCGTAAAGAACATGGCATGATAAACTGTTCAGTGTTTTTTTTCCACTTTGAGATGAGAGTTTGCAGCACATTCTTTTTGCTCACTGTACCCAGGCCTTGATCTCCGTGATTCGTAAGTAGGCCAAAGACCCCAAGCAATGTGGATCATATCGCCCCATCTCGCTACTTAATATTGAAGCAAAAATGTGTACTCGAGTACTAGCAGCTAGACTTCAGACCCACATGCCTCTACTGATACACTCCAACCAGGTCAGATTTATCTTACAGAGACAGGGTGCGGACACGATGCGCAAGATACTTCATTTAATTCATGAATCAAGGCGAATGTCGGGTGACCCCTCACGTTTGTCGATTGACGCTGAAAAAGCATTTGACAGAGTAAGGTGGAGTTTCTTAGAGGCGGTACTTGACAAATTCGGGCTGGGCCCTATTTTCCAAAAAGGGGTCAAGGCTGTTTATACATCTCCGAAGGCATCAGTCATGGTTAACGCAGAATATTCCAGATGGTTCAACCTGGAGAGAGGCAGAGACAAGGTTGCCCACTCTCTGCGATACTGTTTGCTCTTTCCCTTGAACCCCTTGCCATAACACTCAGAGCGGACCATCAGGTAGAAGGTCTTCAGGTCGAGGGGAGGGAATACAAGGTGGCCCTTTACGCCGATGATGTCCTGCTTCATGTTAAAAATCCCCTAACGTCAATACCTAGAGGCATGCATTTGATAGAAAGATATGGAAAACTTTCGGGCTTCAAAATTAATAGATCTAAATCCATACTGTTCCCACTACAGGAAGTAACTCCTGAGAATGCCGCAAGACTCTCCACTCTGGGCTTCGTGATGGGAGACACCACTCTCTGTTATCTGGGTATTAATTTAACATGAACCTAGAGAATATATATGATGCAAATTTCACTCACCTCCAACCCTGCTTTCATGCAGACTTGGTGAAATGGCAGAAGCTCACGATCTCCTGGATGGGGAGACTCAACGCAATAAACATGGTCTACCTCCCAATATTCCGGTACCCATTCTAAATGCTTCCTTTAAAACTCCCACAGGCTTTCTTCAAAGAAGTAAAAAATGCCATCCTGAGATTCTTGTGGCAGGGGAAGAAAGACTGGATAGCATATGATGTCCTCATCCTCCCCAATTAGGAGTACTGATTCCCCATTTGAGAGGGAAGAAGGAGCTGCAGTGGATACATCTTGATAACCACAATTTAACCCCTCCCACTGTTTTAGAGTGGATGTGGGTCCCTAGGAATAAACTAACCCGAAGACTCCTTAGCCACCCCATATTACGCACGATATGGGAAATATGGAGGGAGGGGGCAGGCATGAGGGGTATTACTACTTGGCCTTCCCCACTAAGCCACATATGGGCCCCGGGAGTACGAGAGGAGATACCAGACCACGCACGATTCCAATTCTGGTTTGATGCGGGCCTCGAAAGGGTGGGTCAATTATGGAAGGGTGGTATCTTCATCACAATTATGGAACTGGAAGAGGCGTTGGGTATACGTCCACTAACCGTCTTCCTCTTTTTACAATTTAAGGCCACTCTTATGAGAAAGGAACAGTGTGAGAAAGTATAAAGAGACCTCCCCCCATTTAAGAAGCTACTAGACAAAATTGCAGAGACCAAGGGGCTGATTTCGAGCATGTACAGGGCACTACTGGACAAAGGAAAAGGATCAACTAGTAATTTGAAGCACTGGTGGAAGCGGGACTTTGGAAGAGAATTCAATGAGGAGATTTGGGCAAAAATATGCAAAGGAGCATCACAGGTATCTATAGCGGCTCAATACAAACTGCATGTCATCAAATTACTCCATAGATGGCAGTACGACCCTTGTAGGCTGTCGAAAATGTTTCATGTGGTGGGATTGCCCCGAGTGCGGATGTACTGGAATGAGGTCTTTTGGTTGGATTAAGCAGATTTATGGGATCTCCAGGGAGGCTACACCTCTCTTGATACTGTTCGGCTTGGAAGAGTGAGATGGTGAAATGAGGAGAGTGAATGGAATTGTGTTACCCTTGCTGCTTGCCACACAGGCTTGCTTGGTGATAAAGTGGAAAGAGAGTTTGGTCCCAAGTAGGAGAGAGTGGGCAGGCATAGCTACAAACCTTTACACAATGGAAAGAATCATGGCAGCTCTTCATGGGAGAGCAGCTCAAAACAAAGTGCTGTGGGACGACTTTGTAAATGTGTGCATGCCAAGCCCCGCACGAGGGACAACACAGTGTGAGGGATGAGGAACCACTACCAAAGGGGAAAACTTGTTGGCTTACAAAATACTATGCATGATAAGTCCGGGGATGAGTGATTGTCAATACCATGAGTGCACAACTTGTACTAAGCAATGGAACTATATGAAAAGTGGACACCATACAACATTAAGATAAACTCAGCAGATGTGGGCTAAGAGAAGAAACTGTGTTCGTGTGGAGGGAGGAGGGGGAAAAAGGGAGTTATGTTGCTTTTTATGATTTCAGTTCATTTGGGAAGGAGGTAGTTTCCAAAGGGTATATTTGGCAGTAATGTGTACCAAGTGATGTCTCTATCTTACTCAAAATATTTCATAAAACCCAATAAAATCAAATAATAAAAAAACACACCAGGAGAAATCTGCTCTCTTGATCCTGTAAATGTATCAAGGTACTTCCATCATCGCTTTATTGACATGCTGCACTTCATTTATAATGAAACAGTTTTTCCCCTCAGAGAAGTGCAACACTTCTTTTGGAGAAAAGAATACCAAGCCAGCGGAGCACCACACATCCACATGCTTTTGTGGGTTAAAGATGCTCCTAAAATTGGTCAGGACAGTGATGCAACTGTTTTACAGTTCATTCACAAATATGTCACTTGTGAAATCCCTTCACAAACTACACATAGTGACCTACATGCACACATTCTACAATTTCAAAGACACAATTGTGGCAAGTATTGTTGGCCCAAATATAAAAACAAAGGGAAATACCACACCAAATTCCACTTTGGTTTCCCTAGACCAGTTTCAGCAACAGGACAAGTGAACAACATCATGTCTTCAGTTAGGCACAGTTTCAAAGGCAAATCACCTATGAATACATACTGCATAAAAAGAACAGAAGGATCAAAGTACATCAATGATTACAATACAATCATTGCCCTTCTTTGGAATGCAAATACAGATGTGCAGTACATTGCAGACAATCCCACTGCAATTGCACAATATGTCACAGCCTACTTAACCAAAGCAGAATAAACAGAGCTGAAAGACCTCTGAGATGACATATCATCTGACAAAACACTGTCAGAGAAATTGTACAGCTTTGGCATAAAAATGCTCTCCCATAGAGAATGTGGCTGCTACAAAGCCGCAGACCGTTTAACCGGCACTGCTTTGTATGGGAAATCTGAAAACATAATATGGCTAAGCCTTGGTCCTGCTAAATCCAGAAAAAGAGTTATCAAATCATATGAAGTGTGGAATATATTTACCCATTCAGCAGTACTTCCCCGCATCACCAAGCTGCACTTCAGCAGAACCAGCAAAATGGCTGCGCTGGCTCCTTTGAGCACCATTGTGTCACACCAAAACTACATTTTGCAATGACAAAAAGATGGTTGCACCACCTTGCCAAGCACATATTTGGCAGGATGGAACAAGGGGCCACACTGAAACAGCCAGCCAGTGTATTGATTACATGTATAAAATAAGAGGAGTGAAAAAGCAGCGCTGCTTTGCTGCAAGGCCAAAGTTCCCATTGAAAAAGAGAATATTTCACATTGAGCAGGATGCTGCTCTGACGTTATTTTCATGTGTTTCATCAAACTACTTTTATTAATAAGGTCTTGCCATGCCAATCCATATCCACATTGTGCTTCAGCAGAAGAAAGCATGATCCCTGAATGACAGGCTCTGTGCCAGCCAAATCTGAGAAAAGCAACAAAAGCTTTACTTCAGCTGCACAGAAAAATGCTTACACTTTTGCTACAAAATGTCAAAAATTACTGCTTGAAAAGAAATTTTAACGTTCTGTGCACATGTCAATTTCATGGCGACTTTTGCCTTGTACAGACTGTTCTGTAAAAGAAGCTGGCTACAGCTACAGAACAGTATTGGGAAGTCAGATGGAAAAAGCGAATTTGAAAGGAAAATGCTAGCAGCTGTCACCACATGTGTCAAAAATGGGCTTTTGCAAACCAAAGAAGAAAATGCCTGTTTTAAAAGTACTATGTTAAACAAAAACCTATCCTTGCCTAGCAATATGAAAGGGGAGTGTGCTGTGAAATACATGTATGAGATGGTTTATTCAGCAGGTTTTCTTCTAATTCAGAGCAAAAATAAATAAAATAAATTAAACTGCATTGGCAAACTGGAAGAAACCAGCCCAAGACAGGTTTCTGCTTGGGGGGATGCTAGCAACAGAAGGCCATTTACAGTAGATCCTAACACACAAGTGATAATTGCTACCTTTCCAGACTTTGGTCTGTGCTCCAGTCTCTTACAATGGAACTTCTGGGACACCAACCTGTGAAGTCATAAACCTTCAATCAAACTGGGAAACCCCCCTTCACAATGGGCTGAACTGACGGGTAGCGGAAGAGAAAAAAATTGTTCCAGTGAAGGACAAAGGATGCCCATTTGTTTCAAAGACTATTTTTTAAAATAAAATATGTAAGACTTGTATCTTTGCAACAGGACTTCGCAAAAATGTAAAGGTTATACATTTTCGTGGCTTTCAAATATGATATCTTGACTGTCAATAGCATGGATGGGACACAAACGCCAGAAGAATGTGAATCATCGGGGAAGGACATATGATGGAATGTTAAGAATTAACAGAAATAGACCCCATGATAGTATATACACCCAGCTAAAGTTATATAATTTTAGGCCGAATGTTTCAAATTAAATGACCAAAGATTATTAGAAGGGCAAAACAATGTTTTACAGACTGCAGAGTTGGACTGGCATATTCTGCATACATATGTAACCTGCTTATGTAATTTGTTAAGATGCTCCAACTACAAAAATGTGCAATTTTTGGCAAAACTGGATTTTGGCAAAAAGGACTGCGGGATGGCTTTTTACCTCATAAACTGGGACTCCTCCTCGAGGAGGCGATTAACTTAGGCTGACCTATCAGAGTCTTGGAGGTAGGCCTAGCTCAGTTCTGCCCACCAATAATTCTGTGATGTCACCAGACTCTATATACAGGGTGGTTGACAGAACTCTAAAGACAGATTCTTCTGGAATTTCCTGCACTGGCGTTCCTGATCTTCCACATTCATCTTGCCAGACTCCAGATCCCACTGAAAAGCCAGAGCATAGCTGATCCTATCCCAGCAAGGCCAAAGCATTGCTGGCCATCCCACCAAGGCCTCAGTCCAGAAACCCTTACTAAAAATCCCAATACCCGAAGGGAGAAGCTGTGGTATTTGTTTTGGGAAGCATCCTGAAACCAACCTGGCTTTTGCCCACTAACTGCATGCCCGCTGCCACCCTGCCACCCAGTGACCCAAATTGCGCAGCTGTACTTGCCATCCGGTGACCAGAATATCCCAGCTGTTTGCGGTAAGGCGCGCCTGCCGTGTGGTGACCAGACCCAGTTGGCTGTTCCAAGCCCAAGCGTGAAATGTGAGTATCTCCTCATCCTGGAAAACACATAGGACCTCATTACGAGGAGAGCAGTAAGGGGTTAACGGCGTCAGTAAAGGTACCAGAGCCGTTAACACCTTACTGCCCATTATGAGGTCTGCTCGTGGGACCCACTCAGGACTCCTGGTTTTACTAGACATCCTTAGCAGGTCCTGCGAGCGGCCCAGCATGCTGACAACGGGCCTGTCATTAAAGGGCCTGTTGTTAGCATGATCCTCATTCCCATTGTGCCCTATGGGGCCTCAAATGGGGATGGACCGGGTCTGGGTTCCCTGAATGGGGAAATACCAGGCCCTCCAAGGTCGGAATGGCCCGGTATTTCCCCATTCAGGGAACCCGGACCCGGGTTTGGGGGTAGCCATGCCCTTACTAAGGGCATGGCTACCTCCAAACTCATAATGAGGCCGATATTCTCCCCATCTTGACCCTTTTGTCTTTATTCCACTCTCTAAGCAATCATATTCATACCCTGGTAACTTGTTAAAAACTGTTATAATTATTTGTGCACCCTGCCCATCACTTTCTAAGTGCAAGCACCATCTCTCTTTTCATTTCTGTCTGGTGTAAATCATAAGCCCTTAGTCATATTTTGAGTAATCAAACTAATTCCCAGTTAAAGTTGAGTGCTGGGGTGACAAGGTTGACTTCAATATAGTCTACATAATTTAGTTTAAGTCAAATGTGTCTTTCTTTCAAAACCGATCATCTTATTTTTAACTCCTCTGTTTTCCTAAAACTGAACCCCATTCCACCCCGAAAATCTCATCCAAATCTTCAGCTACTACCATCCTTTCAGTTTGATATTGTCCCTGATATACATCAGTTCCCAGCCTAAAAACCGCATTCAAATTTAGTGCTTTTCACCTGTTTTTTAAACAAAAAAAACATGTTTGCATTTAAAACTGCTTCTGTGTAAAAATGCAACTTTCCAACGTGTGATTTGACTGCACTGGGTTTTCAATGTCAAATGCAACGAACAATCCTGACAACACTTAGTGTTTCTGGAACAAGGCATGAATTGGACTACTGTGCTGGAATGTTGAGATTCACTAGAAACACAGAAGAAGATCCACAAGAGTTTCTAATGTACTTACTACAAGTACTGGAAAACAAATGCATACCTATAAATGATTCTCATAAATGTGGAAACATACATGCACTCTCTGCAGCCATGTAATGAAAGAGCAAGTCCCCAATGAATGCTTTGTGTATGTATCCATACCTAACTGTGAATCCATTCCATTTCAGCAGCTTGTACAAAATGCAAACCATGGCATATTATTTACTAATTGCAATTCCGATAATCGTTCCACCTTACAAATACAGTTAAATAGCAAATACGTAATAGTAATGCTTTTGTGTTACAATGCAGATGGTACCAAAAACAACTGCAAGCTGACTGGATTCACACATGGACAAGTATCACTTGGCAAGAACACCTTCAAAACATTAGGCATAATCTACCACGCAGGAGCCACAACCAATGCAGGTCACTGTACTGCATATATTAAAATATTAAAAAGAAATATGGGTGGTTTGAATGTAATGGTACTTCCATTACTTTGAAACAGAGATTACCAGCAAATCTTGTAAACGGATACTTAACATTCTTAAATCCAAAATGTATTCACTAATCTGAGTATGAGCGTCTACAAAGTGTCCTCAATAACCTTTAAATCCACAAACTAAAAGAATAAGGCAACAGCTATCTAACAGTGAAAATATGCTTGAAAACATATGCTGCAGAAGTGAAAAACTGTAAACAGTTCGAATATGCCAACTGGTATCTAACTACAACCAGAATACTGCAATATACATTTTTCTGAGGAAACCCTGCAACACTTATTATGTATAAACATACCGTCAACAACTTCAAAACTATCAACAGTTAGAATACGCCAACAGGTATCCAACTGCCCCAAAATTCTGCAACATTACTGAGCAATACCACAGTACTTACAAAAGATCAACAACCGAACGGATAAATTAATACTGCTAAAATGCAACAAGAAATAAACAATTTGAATGCACCAACTGGTATCTAACTGCAACAATAGTACCACCACTTCCAAGCCATACACCTTTTAAATTCCTCCTTCTACAATCAACCACCGAAAAAGACTGTACCATACTACAACACATAAACGTAGAAAGTTTTTTTTTTTAAATAATGCATGGATTTTTTTTCTCCAAGAATCCAATGATTAAATGAACAAACACAGGAACTGAGCACATTGCACAGTACACTGGTTTGAGGCATAGTACTTGTAAAGTACTAGCTATGAGGGTCCACAAAGTACACAAATGTCTGCTATGCAATGCAATAACACATTACAAACGACCTACCCTAATATGTGAACTTTTCTTTTATCACAAAGAATGAAAAAATAATCTCTGCTACATTTTCCCATACCATGCAAAGAACTGCATACAGCATAAGCAAACAGTAAGTATACAATGATTGGAGTCACAACATTCAGTGCATACCTGCATTGTACTATGATAGTTGTAGCCAGCCATACAATATCATTTACCCAACATTCTGAACACAATCCAACAAACCAACTACCACACACCATGTCCACTTTGCTACAAATACTATTACCCTACTGGCAGCCAGTGGACAAACTCTTGAGAACATACCCCCTATGCAACCCACATACCACTGTGAAAATGTTTGCTTGCATGGGTGTGTTATGCTTCAGTGGTTGTGGCCAGGGCCTAAAGCCTCCGCCATGCACCCAGGACTCTAGGCCCTGGCCACAACCACTGCAGCATAACACACCCATGCAAGCAAACACCTGCCCACTGACCGCAACCCAAAAACATAACACAACCACCTCAAGACCTATCCACTTCACTTGACATACTAAAACAGTAATTGCAGCCAATGTACAAACTCTTCAATGCATGCCCTCTCCACCCAATGCTCTACTAACTACCCAAATGCAATACATCATAACATAGTAAAATACCCAACAATCTGCCCAGTGGCGCTGCTGACCGCTGACTAACGTGAGCACCATGATCACAGCGCAGCCTTCATCCACCTAAACAAATATAGCATTTGACCTGTCTTTCACCCTCTCCAGCCACTCTTCCACACCAACACACTCCCCAAAATTGGATTTCGGCTCTGTTCGATGCCACGCTGTCCGCGGATATAGGCAAATCCAACATGGCAGGAGTATCTGGAAAATGTCACGCACCTCACGCTTCACTCCAACCAATCATCAAGCACGTAATGTTCTGTGGATATGACAGTGTCTTTCTAGCCAATTGGAGTCCTGTCTGCGGAGCCAACAGGGAAATCAGTCAGCGGAACGGACCCAGATATCACTAATATTTTTGGACCTACTTTTTGGTTCTTTTAAAAAAAACGACTGGATGGTTTTCCACCAAATTTGCAAAAACACGCTTTCGGGCACAAGCCACTGCCCCTGCCGCAAATTTGGTGGAAATCCGTCCAGCGGTTTGGGCTGTAGACGTGAGCAAATTCTTTTTCCATTCATACTATGGAGAAAATAAAATTGGGACCCCAATAACTCCCCCCCCCCCCTTGACGAAACATCACCAAACTTTGCAAAAATTCCGAGCTGGCCATATATTGTTTTTGCAAAGATTGGTGAGGATTTGTCCAGGGGGAGCAAAGTTATAAGCCACCCAAAAAGAGGTCTTCCTATGGATTTAGCAACTTAACCATAACTAATGTATATATATATATATATATATATATATATATATATGTATATATATATATATATATATATATATATATCCGTGAGTCATTTACTTGGTGTTATTATACAAATCAAAAAATAAATAAAATTGTTTTAGCAAATTTAAATGTCATGTTATAGCTGTATGTTGTTTTTGTTGTAAATTCTTTGTAAATCTTCAAAATGTGTGTAAAAAGTACTGAAACTCTTTTTCTATGTTTTATTACAGAACTAACGTCCTTAACTTCCAGCCTAGAGGTGAGAGCGGAGTCCGGGGAGAACCCCAGGGACCTGGAAAGGAAGGAAGAAAGGGGGTGCCATGCCACACCCTCCAACCCAAAGATGGAAGGGGAGTCTGGAGTGTACACTCCCAAAAGAAGGAAGAAAAGGGGATGCCATGCCATATCCCCAACCCAGAGATGGAAGAGGAGACTGGAGTGCCCATTCCCTGATGAAGGAAATTACAGCTAAGGAAACCCCACTCCACCCTGTTCTTATCCAACCAAGAGTCATGGAAGAACAGGGGGGAATGTGGGGTGCATTTAAATGCCCCAAAAAGAAATCGCTTTCACAGGAATAGCAAGATGTTTAACACTGAAACAAAAACGGCCTGGCATTCGCTTTTGTTTTTCAAGTAAAGTTAAAGAGCTATGTGGAAAGAGGCCTACCTGTCACTACCAATGGACAATCAGCATTTTTATTTACAAAAGAAGGAGGAATCAAAGATCCCTGTGATATGGAAAACAGGATTTTTAAACTTTGAAAACAAAAACGGCCTGCACATGTTTGTGCAAATAAAAATGGTTTGAAAAAATTAAACTGAAAAAATAAATCACTGATCACCGAAAAATGTCAGGAAAACAAAACATGATGTGTGGGTTGACAAAGAGCATTGTATATTATGTTTCACCCACAAAACTCCAATGACATTTGAAGAGCCACTTTGTCTTCATGAAAAAAATGTCATCCGAAGGCAGAACCTTTTGCTGTCTAAGGGCAAAACATCACAAGACAAACTCCCACTTCAAACCTGGATGTCACATCTCCCATCTAGTGACCCCCACAGTAAAATTTTCTGCTGAAGGTGTCGAAAGCCCAGTGTTCTCCAGACTTGCTGGCACTGACAGCAGGGATTTCAAGGGAAGATATCCTTGGCTGGAACATGACTAAAAGTGGTGAAGACTGGGGGCTTCAACTTCAAAGAGCAAACTGCTAACTTCAGAGAGACTCATAAAAAACCTCTAGTCACAGCCTGATCCAGTGAAAACAAATGGCCGGAAGGCAGAAACTGCCATTTGTTCCACATGAACATTTACAATTAATTTTAAAGGACTATTATCATTTACGCCTTTTTCTCAGCAACCATATTCTGGATAGATTTCATTTTCTGTACCATTTAAATTTAATTTCCAGGCGATTTGGGGGATATAAAATGCATCTACATGTGACTCTGGGAACTGCAATGTCAGTTAGACTAGGTTTCTAGCTGATCTGAACATGTTCCAAATGTGAGAGTTGGTGAAAAGGTGGAAAATTAAATTAGCGATATGCTTAATAACTTACATCTTCATATGGAAACAGCAGAAATGTGCGACATGGCCATGTTACATTGTACAAATTTGGCGGTTGGCTTATCTAATTATCCATGACTAGCTAAAACAGAAAATATGTTTAGTAGGGCAGTTGGTATTAAAATTCTGACGTTGTGATACATAACTAGTTTTTGCCAAAAGGTTGAAAGGAGAAAAAAGGGGTGATTACAATTAGCAATTGCCATATGTTGCTCCAAACCAATCCTGAATTGGAAGCTGGGTTGGAAGGAGAGAGAGGGGTGACTCTTTAATCCTAGTGGCAGGAATTATTGCAAGGTACTTCCCCAAGTTTGTTAAGTTGGTGATGTAATTTAAGCTATATAAGTGGGGCTGCACTAGGACAGAACCCAGACAAAAACTGGGGAGACAAAGAAAAAGGAGAAGGACAGAGAGATGAGACAGACCATCAGGAAGACTGCTGAAACTTACCATCTGACAGCTGTAAGGAGACACCAGAGGATATTGCCGAGGGTGCAGCTGGGTGGAGCTGTCTATCTCTAGGAAGGCCTCAAAGCTGATTGGGTTCTATCGTGAAGAGCGGCTGGTCATCTTTGAGAGTGGAGTTACCAGACCCTTGCCCTATCTTTCCAGAGTGTGCAGAGATGCAGCTGGATTTCCTGAACATTAAACAGAGGCTTGCTATGTAAGTAGAACTAAGCCCTGGAAAACCAAAAGGTGGGGGTAGTCTGCTGGCTTTGAATCCTTTCCTTTTATAGTGGGTGGGGGACAACACTGTGTAGATCCTTAGCCTATGTAACCAAAAATATTAAGGGAGCAGAAAGTAGAGTGAAAGTGATCTGCAGTGCTGAGGAGAAGCGCTGCAGTCTCTCTACAACGTTTACTACTGAAGGTCTGGCTGAACTGAATTCAAGCATCCAAATACTCCTTTCCGCCACAGAACGCAGACAGGAAAGTGGAGTGAAAGTGATCTGCAGTGATCTGGGGACACGAGGGAGCCGAGTGCCGCAGTCCTTGTCCTTGAAAACATAAGCATTTCACCTACTGCGGCCCATCCATTGAAAAATCCATTGACTTTGTACTCCCTGACATGGACCTGAGTGCCGCTGTGGGAAACATCAAGCTGGGGGATAATGCTGAAGGACGGCGCCTGAGAAGCTATCGTCCACGTCATTTCAGCGGCTCCCCGGCCCACGGGTCCAATTGCCTGACCGTTTCTGACAACACCGTTTGCCTCCCACCTTCCCTAATAGCTGATCTACAGCAACCGGTCCAGCTGGACCCCCGTGTAACTTCACCATTTCGCAGCACATTTCATGTGAATAAGAGGGAGTGGGGGTTTCCATACTGGCTATACATACGGATGAAACTAACCTCATGGCTGAGTTTACGAAATTCTCTACCAGCAGTTTGTCTCAGAATGAGCAGCCAGATCTCGTGGTCTCTCCATGCATCATCCCTTGCCCCAAAAGCCTGGCTTTGGTGAGCAGTGTTGTGGTAGAGGCCAGCTCCGGCATTGGCTTGTCATCTGATGTGGGAGCGAGGGAGGACTGGGTGGCGACCCGCACGAGTCACAACTCTGCCTTACCCATGGTGGGGCTGAAGGGAGCTCTGGAACCCTCTGAACCTCGCAAGGCATCGTAATTCCAAATAACCAGTGAAACTTTGCTTCAGCCACCATCTGCTGAGGGCACCTCGGACCAACTACCCTCATCGAGCACGGGACCGCACTTAAAGATACTAGCCCTAGTACATGCCGAAACAGAGGGCGGTCCCGCTGTGCCCATCTTGGACTTTTTCCACCCGGCCAAGGGGAGCAAGGGTGTTGAAATAGAGAGTGGCCTGGCCGCTCCTATCCCAGACTTTCTCCATCCAGCTAAAGGGACCAAAGGCCCCACAAATTGTGCGACTGAAGAGCCTGAGCCTGAACTAGACTGCCAGGATGTGGATCTCCTAGGGCGAACACTTGATTAACACGAATCAGGACCATAGCCAGGGACAGTCAGTCTCAGGCACAGAGAGCTCCGATAGCCGTATGAAGAACCAACCTGCCCTTAAACTTGGGAATTTATTTTACCAAAGAATAGGAGAAAAGAGAAATTGCATTGCACACCCCTAGGGGGCTTGGTTGGAAACCGAGCGATCTCCACCTCTGAAAACAAAAACTGAAAAAAGAAAAAGATGGTGCCAAATAGAAAAGGCGAGCCAGGCAAGAGCATCCTACCCAGTCCACTGCTTTCAAATGCCTTAAAAGACTTCTTTAAGAAGCAGTGTAACAGAAAACTGTATTCATCAGTAGAACTATCAGATGTGGAAATTCTGTAGGCAGTCCGGGGAAAACAGCCTGTAAACAAAGCACGCAAACTGGAGTTCCAATTGATAAATAAAGACCTTGCACCTTCACTACCCCCCTCTCACTCTTCTCCAACTCTCTCCCCAAGAGAGGTAGGACAAAGGACAACATTGCTGAAGAAGCCAGAGTGGGGGTCCGGGGGCAATGTGCAGATGCCTCCTTACCTTGAGGTCCCTATGAACCCAACAGAAACAGTGCGAGCTCTGATTGAAAAAGTCCTGGATGAGGCCGAAGAGAATGACGTAATCTCTGAGAAAACACGCCAGTTTCTCGACAATAAACATCCCATCATGCCTGTGATGTATATCTTACCTAAAATCCATAAGAGACTGTTAAAACCTCCAGGCCGCCCCATTATAGCAGCTACTAACAGCATCCTTGAACCTTTGGCACAATATCTGGACAAAATACTTCAACCCTTGGTCCAAGAGACGCCGACTTACGTGAAGGACACCATGCACTTTCTGCAACTGTTGAAGAACACGCAGTTTGTGGAAGGGAGAGACATGTTATTTACTATGGACGTTACGTCCTTATACACAAATATTGCCCATGAAGCTGGCCTAGAGGCTATAGAATGGCTTATTTTGAGATCGGACAAATGTCAAGGAGACCGGCTGTTCATTCTCTCCCTCTTGAAATTGGTACTTAACAACAATTTTTTTTAAGTTTCAGGATAGATACTTTATCCAAATCTCAGGCACAAGCATGGGTGCAGCTATGGCACCGTGTTATGCCAATGAATTCATGTACTATCTGGAATACGAACATGTTCTTACATCACCAAGATGGAAGAGACACCTATCACTGTACATGAGATACATTGATGACGTATTTGGGATATGGACTGGTCCTCATGACGAATTGGTCAATTTCTTTGATATGATGAATCGGATGAATCCACGCATTAGGTTTACTACAGAGACAAGTACAACAACCATACATTTCCTGGATGTGGAAATTTACAAGGCTGGAGCTAAACTGGAAACCAGGATTTACACCAAACCAACCGACAGGAATAGTCTATTACTCGCCACAAGTGTCCATCCTAAACGAACCATTGACAGCGTGCCACTGAGTCAATTTCTATGTTTTAGGAGGAACATTTCAGAACGCACTGAATATGAACGTCAGGTGACTACACTGGTAAATAAATGTACAGCAAGAGGATACGACTCTACATTGATCTCAGATGTATCAGGAAAGGTCCGTGAGATAAACAGGGACTCTTTACTAGTACCGAAACCAACAAAATCTCGAGAAACACTGGTATATGTTACCACCTACTCGGTCCAGAGTACAAGAATTAAGAAAGCCATTAAAAAAAACTGGCCCATGCTACAATTGGACCCACAATTGCAACACCTTTTCCCTGACCCTCCAACGTTTGCCTATAGAAATAGCAAATCTATACGAAAGACCCTAGTGAAAGCTGCGATCCCAGTTGGGAGTCCGTCTACCCAACACAAAGGTACTACTCCATGCTACAATTGTCAACACTGTGGTAACATTATAAAGGGCAATTACATTACACACCCCCATTCGGGCAAACATTTACAATTAAAACACTCCTGCACCTGTGATGCTCAAAATGTGATATATGCACTTAAATGTCCATGTGGACTCTATTATGTAGGAATGACTACTCGGAAAGCGAAAACAAGATGGACTGAGCATAAGTCTAATATTCGCAACAAGAGTCCCAAATCACCTGTTTCATTGCATTTCACAGAGGCACGCCACACTGTGGCGCAGTTAAAATGCGTTATTTTAGAACAAGTGACATCAGGTAGCAGGGGGGGAGATGTACAACGGAAATTAGCGCAACGTGAAATCCTATGGATTGATCTTCTAGACTCATTGCACCCCCGGGGGATGAATGTTGAATTTGATTTAATGTGCTTTGTATAAATTAGCCTGAATTGCCATAATGTCCGCCCAGCAGCAAGGGTAACTGGCATATGATTGTTTCATGGACTACAATGCTTCACCCCAAGCTGTAAATAGGATTGTCCCCATACCATTGTGACCCCGAGCTCATATTTCCATTTTCTCTATCCTTTATTAGGTTTTTGTTCTCAAATATTTAGAGCCTGTGTCCTTAACATCTAGAATGGGTGAGAATACATATTCCCCCCTATGTCCACTCGATTTGTTACCATGGGCTTGTCGATACATTTACTCTATGACTTTGTCACTTGTTGATTAGCAGATCAGGAATGGTGTTTTTCTTTTGAGGGTGTTAAACACATAGCTATATTGACTTGACTCGCCAGTTCAATACCTCCTTTCAGTACAGAGATACGGCCACCTGAGATACCCCCCCATAGAATTGCCATTTATATTGATGCGAGATGGGGGCACCCCGCGAATCCTCCTGGTTTCGCGGTGGTGCCCCCACTCGCATCCCAGAGTAAGCAATGTCTGCTTGAGTGCTTTCCTTTACATATGTAATATAGAGACCCCGCTACATGGGTTACATTAGTTCTAAGGAGCTCTCACCTATTCCTCTATGGAGCTCCTCTTTTCGAACAACGGTGACATCTCCTGATGCCCACACCAATATGGCGGATTCCCCGGCTGGCCCAGCGCGCATGCGCGTGGTTACCGGGACTACAACAAATGCCTACCGCAGTTGAGCCGCTGCGCTTACAGCGGTCGGCTCACTCGGTGTTCGTCTGCAGCCTTGGTAAGTCTTTAGACTCCTTTTGGACGGCGCACCTGTCTGCATACTCTCTACATTTGGCGTGATGCATTGAACTTCATATATCTCATAGCGAGATACTAGGCTTGCGCTCCTATTTACATTGAATATCTGCTTCTATCCCCTCGGCGGACAGTTTAGATATAGCTCGTAGAGAAAACTTCTTTATGACCTTTTAGATGATTCATGACTGTTTGGTCTGATCATTACCCTGTTACTATTCCTTATAGGGTGTCCCGGCCGTATTCTGTCACTTCCCGGCCTCCGGCGCATTGCAGCTGTTGACTGGGTAAGTGGGTTGTCCTGGCATATCATTGAATATCTGAGTGGGAGCGACTTGCTCTTGTATGTTAGATATTGACTATAGTCATATTTATGTTTCCCACATAATAGGTCCGAATTGGAACTTTATCAGCCTCAGATTGAGGTTAGTACCCATCACCTCGCTACTTATTTCGGTTCAAAATTACATTAGTTAACCTCACTGATTAGCTTAAATGGTAATGTTTATCCTTTTGAATTCCCCGCAGGAAAGGCTTTTAGAACGCATTTAGCAATCACTACCCTACTACATACAGGAACAGTGAAGTCCCCACCCTGAAGATGGATCATTTGATCCGAAACGCGTTGGTTACCTATGTCACCCACTAAAAGGGGCTTCCCTGAATGGAGCTACTTCACAGTACAAAATCCCAAGAGGGAACTTATTGCTGTTTGTCAAGTTTATATCGCTGGTTTGCAATTGGTTAATGAAATGTACACATGTCTCTTTGAACATTTACAGGATGTAAATAGTTAGGCTAGGCTTTGGGCTACTTGCTTACTGCTTTTGTTGCTTTTATGTACCTTCACGAACCAGGATATACCCTGCTTGTAAATTGGAATAAGAATTCCTGGACGCTTTACCATTGCCTGTGAATAATTCTTTTGTACATTGTTCTTTTGTTTACAAAAAACAGACCTGGAGAGGTCTACTAAAAAGTATTAAAAAGTATTAAAAAGTACCAGATCTGTATATTTGGTTACAAAAGTGATCTTACATGCTCGGTTTACCCTTTATTGATGCTATTTATCTTTCTATTTTGCAATTTGTTAAAGTCAAGACTCAATTAACACTCTTTCCACATGAGAGTATTAATTGATCAACTAAGAGTCAACTTTTAACTCCCGAATGAAGATTCGGTAAGAGTGCATTTGGGCTTTCTGCCTAGTAATAGGTAGTTTATGTTGTTTCGATATTTTGTCCCAAGTGGTCTTGTGACGTTAGCCCGCCTGCAACTGAAATTTCACCATAAAATTCTTTGACATTATTTCTTTATCTAATAGTGTGAACTAATACTTGTGGAGTGTTTCTACTCTACATCTATTACTCTGACTTATATTAGCTGTGCATTCCCACCCCACAGTTCTGCAATGTGCAGATGGACACACCACATGGAGAGAGCCTGGAAACCCAGCTTAAGACGTCTGGTGTTTCAGTGGAGCAGGACCCGCAGTCTGTCCCTCCTATTTTGCAGAGGCTACATCCCACAAAAAGACCTGAGCCGCAGAGTAATCAAGGCCTAGTGTGCCTGCCACTGTCACAACGAGACCCAAATAGCGAACTAACCCTGAAGTCAGTCCTTTGTTGCCCAAGGGACAAATCAAAGGAGTTTGGTTCATCCAAGGAAAAAGCTGTTGAAGTACCAACTAGCCTATTAACTCAGATTTCGCTGATAGAAAGAGACTCACCTTTGACGGTGCAGAGAGAAGGAAGGCCGAACCTTCTAGTATAACTCTTAGTCCAAAGCATCATCGGATCTCCTTGGTGAGCACACCAACTAGAAACCGAAGAATGAGTGAAATCCCTTGCACAACGATGAAAGACGCTTCTTCAAAGAAGCCTGATCTTTTGACCATTATGTCAACTGTAACAATCGCACTGGCACCTTTCAGTAAGATGTACGAGTCAGTAAATGATTCCCTGAAGGAACAGACAACCATCATCGCGATGATACATTCAAAGCTCATCTACCTCAAAGGCTACATAACAGCTATGAGCAAAAATCATCAGAACAACAAACATTATGGGAAAAGAAATTCCTGATGTATCACGCTTCACCAATCCCACAATCCCCCGTGCAACAGAATAATACCTGAAACTCAACCGTCCCCACTTGAATCACGGAAGTGACTGGTAAACAGTGCCACTCAATGTGAGTTAAATCTTACTGAACAACTGTCCTCCGATCAACCTGATTGCATTTTAGAAAAATTACATCACCATCAAAAGGAAGGTCCAGTCTTGAACACATTGACTCTGGAACCTGCCCTTCAAGTGCAAAAACCATCAGTGCAGGATTTGTCAAACCTTTCTCCGAAAACGCAGGTCTCGGTGGACACACCTAAAGGGTTCTCGATTTTTTTAAAATATGAAAATAAAGGCTAAAAAGGGCAAGGACAAAAAGCACCACATGACACTTTGCCTAGTAACAAAGGAACATCCAGCCTCGGGCCATCACGTGCCTGAACCGAACATTAGTATACTGAAAGCCAGCAAGGAGTCTACCAAACCCCAAGTTTCAAACGACAAGCCCACGTCGGAGGGAGGCATGGTGGACCTGGTGAAATCGCCAGTAACAGTTGAAGATTTCATGGTGGACCAAGGTCTAATGATCATATCGCAACATCTCTCACTAGACCTCGACCTACAAATTGAGGTGTTCTCTCCACCGGTGACGACTGGATTGAATGGTCCTCGCTGGACTGAGGAAGTAGTACGACCGACATCGCAAGATGAAGAAAATGGAAACCATGACTCAATTTTTATGACGCTTGAAGCTAAATGTAAAGACTTAGGCCACTCAGTAGACTGGACCTCAACCTTCATCAGTTCCAGGAAACCACATAAAAAGGGTATCAGGTAATATTATCCCCATATATATGGTCGCCGTAAATAATATCGCCGGGAAAAGGTTGCAGCAATATTATATGGGTGACCATATGTATGGGGACAGGGGCAAAAAAAATAAATTAAAAAATAAAAAATAAAAAAATAAAAAAAGTTTGGGGGTTGCGGGGGTGTCCCCCGCATGTTCCATGCAATAATGTCGCCACAAAAAACGGCAATTTTTCGGCGATATTTTTGCATGGCGAGATTTTTGTGGCGACATTATTACATGGAACCATAAAAAGAGAGTTTCTGAAGCCCAGAAAAGCACCCTAACTCCAGCAAACAGGACCAGTACTAGTGATGATCCCGGGTTGAGCCCAATCGATCTAACTGGTGGTTGCACATCCAGGAAACAGCATAGAAGAGAAAAAGAGCCATATACGCGGAAGTCCAGCCTTCAAGCAGAAAACCACCATAGAGCTTCTAAAGAGACCTGAATTTTCAAATTAGAGCAACAAGGAAGATCTGGTCCTGAATAGAAGAACTGTTCTACACTTACTCTCTAACGTCCAGAAACTGAGATCTCTGCAGGTGGATGATTTTGTATTGATCAAACCCTATCAAAGAGAGCAGAAAGCAAAAGCATGCCTGCACATAAAAGCTGGTGTGATGCAGGCCTTACCGACAGATGTCGATAGAGACCTTCAGCAAATGAGATTTCAGCACACTGAAAATAAAAAGACTCAATCAGGAAACTCCATCGGTTTGAGTTGGGGAGCGACGGTGGAAAGAATATATATCCAAAACCGAGGCGCTATACAAAAATTCCAGATGGGACAACCAGCCCGGATCAATTCTGGATCCAAAATACAGTCTGACCCACCTAAAATCAAATAGGTCAGTCCCAGATAACTCCAACTATCCCCAAAAGGAGGACAACAGATCTAGAGCCAACTATCCCCAAAAGGAGGAGAACAGATCTAGAGCCAGACGTTCGAGCTCAGTGAAAAGGGAAGCCCCAAGGCCAGTAGGGGCATCAGAAAAAAAGGCACCGGGAAGTAGTCCGTGGACCCCCAAAACTAAAACCACTGAACCTGGGTCAAAAATACATACAAGAGAACCAATGAGAAAGGCTGACAATAAAAAAGCGAGGAAAGGAATATGGTCTTGGCTTCCAAAAGTCCTGGCAATCAAGTCTACAAGATAGCAACCACTAGACTTAACACAGAGGGCCTGAGATAAAACGTTGCAAGCCTCGGACATCATCAGTGACAATGGGATCATGGAACACCATAGGCCACACGCATTTGACCCAACCTGGAGGACCCGATTTAGGAACATGTGACATTCTGTGTCTGCAGGAGACCTGGTTGGAGGAAAAGCCGGTTCTCGATGGTTTCACGATTGTAATTATGCCCGCTGTTAAAGGGCTATTAGGCCGCCTATCATCAGGCCTATTTTTAGCGGTACATGCTGGCTCAAGGATTAGCATCACAAAAAAGATATCAGAGTCCTACAGGCAGCTAGTAACATTTCTAACCTGGGAAAACCGCAGACCATTGAATATGAAGTTCAAAACGAATCATTTGGCCATCATCACTCTTTATTGGAACCCCCAAAGAATGACGAATAAAAACCTCTGTGCATCTGTGGCGAAATCGATAGATGTGTTATATGTAGACCATCAAGTAACGGACATTATTATCTGAGGCGAGCTGAATGCCAAATGTGCTAAACCTAGTTCGACTAAAGCAACAGAAAATCAGGTGTCACTTTCAGAGGAACTAGGGGCCGCGTGGACAGACCTAATGAACTCAAGGAACTTCCATAACACAGCTGGGGTGCAGGCCGACATCCCTTAGATTCCTACGTGGGAAAAAGACACCTCGTCGGCCACCTTAGATTATATCTTTGTTTCCCACACACTACTTCCTTTATTCTCTGCCTTCAAGGTGTTAAGAACGGAAGAAAGTGACCACAATCTGCTGACAATATATGGAACACCAGGCACCATTCAAATCCATCCTACACGCCCAATATTGAAGTTAACAACCAACAGACTCGGCTGCGGCTTACGATAAACATCACTGACCTAACAAGAAAGTATAGGCAACAAGCTTCTGGCAGAGAAGAAGGTGAATTGGCGGCAGCAGTGAATTACCAGCCTCTGCTATCAATATATAGAGAAGGACAGACTGCAAGAAGGAGACCATGTTTACCAAGAAATCATGGCTACGATAAAGTTTTGGTCAAAAGAAGGCGCAAATTAAGAAAATTAAAAAGGGCGGCAAAGATGCTAAACACGCCGCAATCCAAAACGGCCCTACTTGTGGAGATCAAGATCTATAAATCATGGCTCAAAAATCACTGCATTAGTCTTTATTAACACGACGCCGAAGAAATGTTGAAAATTGTGAGCAGCAAGAAATCCAGTGAATTCTGGGCTCTAATAAAGAACTCATTTTCCTGAACCAACGACATGCTCACAAACTCGGTAGGTGAAAATAAATGGGTGAACCATTTCACCACCCTATTTGAACTCCCAAGTGGGTATTCTATGATTTCTGGAAAAAACTACAGCACTCCATGGGTAGACCTAATGGACAAAGAGGATATCAACAGAGTTATCTGGAAATTGAAATCGTCCAGAGCCCCTGTAACGGACGGTCTGTCAAACTTACACCTAAAACTACACCCTGAGGCGTGGACAACCCCTATTAGTCAGATCTTCAGTCGCTGTAAGGAATTTAAAACAATCCTGACTTCCTGGACCTTGGCTGTGGTGGTATCAATCTTTAAGAAGAGCAGTAAGGAAGATCGAAACAACTATCGCCCGATCACCCTTCTAGATATCATTGGAAAGATTTTTGCATCCCTCCTTCTCTCAAGATTTCAAGCATGGGCCAGACTTTCCCCATGTGTTGACCTGGTTTTATGAAAAACGCGAGCACATCAGTGAACATTATGCTTCTGAACATCATTAAAAGCAAGATCATATCCGGCGCTCCGAGAGTGTTCCTAGCCTTCATCGACTTAACCCAAACTTTCTACCAAGTGGACCACGAGAAACTCTGGGAGAAGCTTGAAGCCTGGAAGTGTCCACCTTCCATCTTGGGCCCTTTAACTGCACTACATACCAACACTAACAAGCGTGTGTGGCTCAGTCAACAAGGCCTTTTGTCGGCTGAAATACCATCGAAAAGAGGGGTAAAACAGGGCTGCCCTTTAGCTCCTGCATTGTTTATCGCATTCCTGAGAGACTGTAAAGAATCCACGACAACGGTAAGATCATTCCGGCCCAAAATTGGCAACTGCAGTGTTCCTCGGCTGCTCTATGCCGACGATATGATATTGTTGGATCGAACCCCCTTCGGCCTCCAAAGGCAATTGAACAACTTGGCAATATTCATCGAGCAAAACAATCTGGAAATAAACAAGAACAAGACAAAAATCCTGACTTTGGAGAAATTTCCAAATAGAGGCGAAAAA
Organism: Ambystoma mexicanum; assembly: GCF_040938575.1. Lineage (NCBI taxonomy): Eukaryota > Metazoa > Chordata > Amphibia > Caudata > Ambystomatidae > Ambystoma > Ambystoma mexicanum. Next base: position 652,868,633 of record NC_090933.1, on the reverse strand, counting down.
TTTAGATGGACCTTAGACAGTTCTGAAATTGAATCTGTCACCCACTTTAAATACCTGGGAGTGACGTTTGATACCTCAAAATCTGAAGCCAGAGTGCAGTAAGGCCTCTGGGATAAAATGAAAAACCTAACCTCCTAACCTCGCAAACCAGAGCAATTGACAAGAAATTTGGAAGGTTCTCCTTGTTGCTTGCAATTCAATTTTATAAAGCCAAAGTGGTACCATCTATTGTGTATGGGATGGACCCATGTCCCTCTATCCCAGTAACAATGTGGCCTAAATTGGAAGGTTTCTTGTGGCGATCCGTTCTCAATATACCTAAGTCGACTTCTATTGCAGCCATCAGGAGGGAATTGGGCTTGCTCTCAATGTCAGCGATGGTAGAACAGAATAGTATGCAACTTTACAGGAAGATCCTGATGACAGAAAGCCTGCCAGCCTACCAACTGATTGCTGAAGAGGCCTAAAAGGGATGCTGCAACATGTTAAATACTTGGGTGTCTGCGAAAAAAATTCAATTGGAAATTATAACCTGTACGGAGGAAGACTTAATTTACAAACCCCAGAGAGTAAAAAAAAAATGGAAGATCTGGAGTGGATCAACACACAAGATTTGGCAGCAAGTAACAAAATGCTAAGTCACCTCCCCAAGACGGCAAGAAAACTAAAAGAAACCAAAGCATACATTAGTACAATTCCAGACAAAAAGTTTAGATGCACATTCATGAGAGCACGATTAAATCTTCTCCCAAACAAGAAATTTTGGAAATAAGATCTATGTCGAATTCAAACGAATGAAGACTATGTGCAGAGGAATACCATCAGGAAACCGTAAAACACTTACTGATGTCCTGTCCGGCAACTAGAGAAGCAAGAGCCACATACCTTACTCTGTTGTTTTCAGATTGTAAATTACGGGAAGAAGGGACTTGGTGGGTCCGCTTAATATCAGGTGAAAAGACTAGATGGACTATCGCCGCTGGAAAGATTTTACAACTTGCCATGGAGAAGACAGAATCCCTACCCACATAACCAGATGTATTTATCTTCATGATCTTTTAATCTCCAGTGTCTCTTGTAAAAGTCACAATTTACTAAACACAAGAAATGTAAAAAAAAATGTTTCATTCATTCCCCATTTGGCAGAACACTATGGGGTGAATTATGTTCAAATTCGAAATTAACAAAGCTAATTTCCCAGTGTGTGCTGAAAACTATAGCCTATAATTTAATTGGGTAATCCTTGTTGTCTAGCTGACCCCGACTTCTTTAAGGAAGAGGGGTATCTTTGTTCTTAAATCGGTCCAACCTTTTTATCCAGCTCCAGCTTCCCCAACACAGGCCTTTCAGTAAGGGGGGTCTGAAATCCAAAATTCCCCAAAGCATTCAGATTTTTCTATCTGGCTTCCCAACATAGACCAAAGCAAGGTGGGGGTCTGAAAAACAAAGCAATAAATCACCCTGTGTTTGTTTTAAACCAACAGTTTGGGCGAAATGATATCCTTAAACAGTATAATTATTTTGTGAAGTGAAATATGCATATTGTAAGAATTATGTCTGTGTTATTTTTAACCCACTTCTGTGATATTTATGCTGCAAGAAGTTGATTGTGTTGTGCCACGGATAACGTGGTGTTTTCAATATTTTCATGCACATTTCTTTTACTGTTAATTTAAATAAATACCAATATATTTCCCGTTCACTGGCCTGGTTCTTGGCTCATTGTTAGCTCAGGGGAGAGGGAGCCAAATGGTATGATATGTGTCTGAGATAGGGCTAAAAAAGAATCTGTTAAACAGTTTGTTGCATAACCACATGAGTGGGGAGGGAAAGAACTCCCCGTGTTGAGCAGGGCTTCTCAATAAACTGTAACAGTATGACTTATCACATGCATCTTACTACACACAAACATGCACCTGCAAAGGATACACTTACCATAGGAGGGAAGCTTATCAATTTTGCAAATGTATTAAGGTGCAGGGAACTGTGCATACCTGCTCTCATAATTCTTCCTAACATCCTTCTTCAATCCATCAACCTCAGGTGAGAATCAGTACAATGTGACACACATTGTCACCAGAGCCATAGTTGAGTGCACTTTTGGTGTGTTCAAATTATGATTCAGGAGTCTGGACTACTCAGATGTGTCCTGCTATGCACACCACCATTGGTGTGCATGATTATACTGCAGTGTTGTAGATGTGGACTATTATGGAGGTGCAGGATATCTTGCACACCAATCCATGTGCCCTACCCATAAGCCAGCGGCCAAAATAGTGCAGGGAGAGGCCACGTGCAACCATGAGGTCCAAGCATCTTTTGCATGTACCACACCTTGTATTGTGAACACACTCCGAACCTCATCCATGATGAGTTTCAATGATACAATGATAGAAGACCTGTCTGCCTATCACTTCACCCTGATAATGACTGCCAAGGGGGGACAATGAGTTTGTGCACAATTACTGTACTAACACATTGCAAGTTCATCTGCCTCAACATGCAACAAACATACTCAGAAACACACAGGACATCCCGTACCAATTGATTGTCGCCATCACTGCTCCTATGTAACATACAGAACACATGTAGTGTATCATCACATCATCCAATTTCCCAGGAAAACACAAGAACAATCTGCATGTAAATACCTGAGAAACATGCACCTACAAAGAGACCACACAGTGCAACCAGCACTTGAAGGACTCAGACACTAAATCCTGATGCCACAAAATACTATCAATAACATTCCATATTGGAGGATTCCTTAGAATTAAAAGAAACTGTAGCAATGAGAAAGATTACACAAAACATGCACAAATCACTGTGGACAAATTCAAAGTAAGAGGATATGACAGCAAAATTATAAACAAGGCATTCAAAAAGCTGGAACAAAAACCAGGACAACATCTTCTAGGTAATTAAGTGAAACAGCAACCGAAAATGAAAAGGTCAGATGTATTACCATACAAACCTCTCAAAATCAAATACTAACAAACATATTGCAGAAACACAGGGACATACTTCGTCTTGATCCAGATTTAGAACAATCAGATAAACCACTCCGGCGGAGTCGAACAGGGTCTGTGGAGGTGACTGGAGCTGTTTCTGCTCCTTGCTTTTCCTTTGCTGCTGCCATTTTGGAGTACCCTTCTCTGTGTCTACTACCATCTGTGGGCGTGCTCACTGCTAAAAACCGACTCTCACTGCGGAGAGGTCGCAGAGTCGAGCAGAGTCTGTGGAGTCGGTGGAGGTCCGTGGTGTCTGGCTGTAAGGATCTCCTGCAAGCTCCGCTATGAGCTACACCAACGCTAATGCCCGCGAGAAACCGCATGTCGCCTCACCTCTAAAAACAAGATGCCAGCAACGCCTCGAGACTCTGGATTATCTCCATACTGAAGCACCTTGCATCGAATCTCAAGTAAGTTTGTCAGCGCTGAAGGATGTGTGTGTTGTTAAAGGCGCATGGCTTATTCGGAAGCCTCAACACCTCCCGGCTTTCGACATTTTGTGCAGCACTAAAAACCATACTGTTGACTACACTGTTGATGAGAGCGATGTACTGACATCTGTTTGCCCACTCGCAGTTACAGTTCCGATCCCTCAACAAGTGATCTTAAATGTGTCCCCTTTGAGTCTCAGAAAGACGTTACTAAATGCACTCAATGTATCGCGTGCCTCTACAACTTCCACAAAATAACTTCTTAAAATCAACGCCCCAAAAAACAACTGGCCCACTCGAAAGTGCTCTTCTAAGTGGCTGTTGTTCAGAAGTTACTGCTGTAAAGTGCTTTAAAGACATAGGGCCTCATTACGAGTTTGGCGGCAGCCATGGAGCTATTAGCTCCATGGCTGCCACCAAACGGGGCTCCTTTACTGGGTTCCCTGAATGGGGAAGGGAAATACTGGGCCATTCAGGGTTCGGAGGGCCCGGGACGGACCTTCCCCATTCCCATTTGAGCCCCCAAAGGGCTCAAATGGGAATGGGAGAGGGAGCTAACAACGGGCCGATTACGACCGGCCTGTTGTTAGTTCCATGGTCCCCTCGCGGGACCCGGTAACGACACCTGGTTTTGCCAGGCGTCCTTACTGGGTCCCACGAGGGGACCTCGTAATCGTGCGGAATGGTGTTAACAGGTCCGCATCCATTAGCGGAACCCATTAACCCATTTGGCATGGTTCGTAATGAGGCCCATCGTTTCAACTGTATGTACCTCTGATCAATGTACCCATAGCTCTGGCACTGGCACCGGCTTGTCACCTCTTGAATGCGGTCTGCACATTTTACCACACTTGCATATGTTGGCGTGGAGAGCACTCGAATGCACTGATCTGACTGCTATAAACGATTTAACGACAAATAAAGACACGGAGTTAGCAGAGTCAGCGGAACCTTTGTTTCTCCTTCCTCCTTCCCTCCTCCTGTTATCTCTGTATTCTTCCCCTGCACTGACCTCCCTTTCTACTTCCCTTTCTTCTTCCTTTTATCCATTCCTCCTTTAGAACTGGTCAATTGATCTACATACTGTTTTTGATGGTTTGTTTCATGTCTTTGTAACTTTATGCTTCTTGTTTACTATGTATTCTTGTTGTTGTATTGTAAAGCTCTTTAGAGTAAAGCGCTATATAAACTTAATAAATAGAATACAAATACAAACCTTACAATACACATGACCAGCAACCCAGCGTGACTCCTAACTCTCTGAACCTGTCGGACAACTTAAGACAGTTTGTCTCACCAGAAGTGAAAGAAAGACAATCAGAATTTTATAGTGCAGTCACTTCACCTAACAATGTTGACCTTGTTACTGACTTTGAGTCTGCATTCCAAAAGAGTGCTAATATTAACTTGGACGAAGACGAGACTGACCACTCCGAACTGAAGCGCACTGAACCAGAGACTTTTGAGGGAGCCATTTAAGAACCCTTACACGATCCGCTCTTGGATAAAAACAGACGCAACTCCCTGGACGTTGTTAACAAACTCTTATCTGACTTAACCCAGATAAATAAAGCAAGAGTTCTCAGTCATTGATCACGTGATGAGTTAGCTAATGGTACCAAAAGCAATTGCATTCCAAATACTGGAAGTTCTTCTACTCAGGCATGCTTTCTGATAAACACACGGCCATGTGGCCAAGCGAAACAAAGTAGAATTGAGACAAGTGTCTCTCCCAGTGTCAGTTGCTCACAGCAGAAAAAGACTAAAAAGGAAATTACACCAAAAAAGCTGATCACTAATGACTCTGAAGATCAAGTCATCTATCCAATCCAAGTTCTTGATAGATCGTCAGCCTCTGACAACTCAGCAACTGACTCATCAATAATGGAACGCCCATATTCAAAAATTCGGCATGGTAAGAGTCGCATGAAGACTCATGTGTGTGGCAGCCGTTCCATGGAATCCAGTGTAATAGACGAAAAATGGACAAGAGAAATCCAAACAACCATCATCTCATCAATGGCCATAACCATTGCGCCATTCATCAAATTGTATGAACACTTAAATGACAGCATTAAAGATCTCTCTACACTGGTTGCTGTCCAAAACACTAAAATACATAAAGTTGAGAATGACAATATCCATTTGAAAGGCACTTATCAAGAACTGACCAAAAAAATAGACGCTTCACAGAGCAAAATGACTGAACAAGCGAAAAATGGCATCCTGGTTAAAAACTACTGGCCGAAGTAGCGAAAGAAGCATTGGCACTTTTTAAAAGCAAAGAATCTGTCTTAGGCCTTGTGCAATCTAACTGTAAAGCTTATAACTGTCACACTTTAAATGACAGTGCGACTTTGAACACCAACAAATCCTCGCTCAGCAAGCCTTTTGACCACACCAAAGTCAACAAAAGGAACCTTCCTGTGGACGCTGCTCCTGGGGGGCCTTTGACCTTAAACACTAGTGACATTCACGACTTGGCTGTTGAGGTTTTTCCAAATGACACTGCGCACACTGAGCCAAAGAAGCTACCATCACCTGATATACTTGACATAAACAAAACATTAAAACACTCCAATAGTGCAAAAACAAAGGTTCTAACTGAGAATCAGGAAAAATGTATCCTTGTAATTACTCCTGAATTACACAATGAGGAAATTCCATACACAACGAGTTAAATATGTCATTTAACACAGCTTTCAAAAACTTACTGGAAACGGAGAACTTGGCCCTGCAAAATTTGCAATCAGCCTCTACTTCAACCAAATTGCCAAAATGTACACCAGGGATTACAGTCATTCTCGACAATGAAGTAATTGACAAAACCAAATCCAAAGAATTGTTTGACATATTCAAAGGTCCTGCTAAAAAAAATTGCGAGAAAGAACTTAAACCTCAAGTGTCAATTGGACCAATAAAAAAAATCAAAGAACCAAGTGACGAAGAAGACAAGGCATGGCATTGGCTCCAGGAAGTTTTTACAAAACATAAAAACTGTCACCTTGACTGTTAATAGTTCAAGCTGTAACGGCAGACCTCCAAAAACCAAAGAACGTGGTAATGTACAACTGACTGACAGCTTGAATCATGGTTCTAAAAATGTCGCCACAAACGAGATAATAATTGACTAGTTGAATTTGTCTACTTATGAAGATGCCTATGATGACGATTTGTCTAACCTCAGTAAAACGGTCACGAAAAACGCAGAAGACCTGCCTAAGCAGACTCTAATGACAAATCATAGTGTGTCGGACGTACCTGAAAATGGGCGTTCTTGCGTATTGGCAACTGGTGAAAATGTCAGAGAAGTTGAAATTCAAAACCCTTGTGGGCCAGCAACTGACCCGCCACAACTTCTCCTGACTCAGATACAACAATCACACAACGCGAAGGCAAGGTCTTCAAATTAAAGAGAACTTGCATGTTTGCACAAGGAGCCTCTACTGCAACAGATAACAAGAACACCTCTTATTAAGACTGAACTCGAATTTAAATGATGGTCCCTGTGTAATTACAGCAAAAAGTCAATGTCGGCAGCTGGCTTGTCAAGCTGCAATTATAAATAAGAAATATGGGAAATTTTCCCTAAGACCTGTCATTGCTTTTTATAATCAAAAAGCAGTACCGTCATTAATTTATGGTGCTGAAAACGCCTTTGGGAGCCCAAGGAACCTGTGGGCGACTCTTTAGAATATCTTTTGGACAAGAGTACTTCAACTACCAAACAGTACTCCAACTGTAGGCATACGATACAAACTTGGCCTTATATCTATTGAAGCACGGGTAAAGTGGAGCTTGTTAAGCCTCTATAGGAAAACCATATTACCAATGCCTGCTTCTCAATTTAAAATTTTACACAACCCCGGGAACAGCAACCCAATGTCTATGCTGTCAACTTGGAATAAGTGTTGTCTTGAAGTCTTGAAAGAACATGACATCGACCAAGGCACATTACAAGAAAATCCAAAACTTGCAAAAAAGAAATTATGGCAATTGGATTGGATAAAGACTTGTGATTTTAGATGAAAATTAAGACTAATGAAATATGTCCCGAGTGAAGCAAGAGCATTCGAGCAGCCGCACGAATACGTTCTGTGGTTACAGATCCGCAGACAAGATCTCTGTATATGTGCTTTAGACTTAACGTCTTAAGAACCAAAGAGCGTCTAAGTACATGGCCTCAACATGCCGATTTAGAATAAACCTGTCGGTTCTGTGAACTCCATATGGAAACCTTAAAACATCTAGTGTTATTCTGTAGTAGTTTTCGAGATATAAGAACACGGCTCCTAGGACCAATCACTTGCAATCATAAAACTCGTAACACCGAAGTTTGGTGGGAGTTAATCTTCATTGGGACTGATAGAAAACTTATATTTGCCATAACAATACTTCTAAAAAAGTTGAAAAGTAGCTTGGAAGCTAAAGACGTCAGATTGAAAAATATACACTTGAACACTGGAAGTGCCAGTACAGTTGTGTAAATGAATGAGATGAGAGCAAGTATAACAAAGTCAGACACGTAGTTGTAAACCCTTGTTTAAAGAAACAATAATTTAATGTACGTAATTTACCTTGGAAATTACATGTATCGAAATGTACGTTGGACAAGGACACCGGTTGGAACATATGTAAAAATTGTTTTTTGTTTTGTTCCGTTTTTTTAAATGTTTATATAAACCAACAAAAATAAAAAAAATATATAGTATATCACCAAGCATTGACAATCAAAAGCAAGATTAATCCCAGTTTTATAATGGCAGATTCAGAAGTGGGCCAAACACTAGTCTCAAGATGGCATCAACCCACAATTGGAAACTACAAATGGGCCTTGTTTGTTGTCTGCAAACATGTGATCAATTAGAATTAATAAATAACTTTACCAAGTGGAAAAAAGCACATCATTAACAGTTTCACTAATTGCAACACCACATTTGTTGTATATGCAATCTGGTGCATCTGCAATAAGTGGTATATCAGAAGCACAATCAGGAAACTGAAACTAAGAATACAGGAACACAAAAGAGCAATGAAAAATTGAGACAGAAAATACCATTTAACTGTTCATTAGATGGAAAATAATATATCATGTCCATTAGAATAAAGCAAATGCATCCGTTACTGAAATTGAAATGCCACAAAGGGGTGGCAAGAAGGACATCACATTACAACAAGAAGAAGCAATATGGATCAATAAAATGGATGATTGTCACATCAGAACAAAAAATTCATAAAATAAAAATTTGAATAAAAATTCAGAACTCTATGCATTTATTTGGAGATGAAATTCACATCATATTGTAAATTATTTGAGAATAAAATAATATACATTTGTAGCTATTAAGGCAAGAGGAAAAAAGCAAGAGTACACTACGTTAGAAGTCTATTCAAATACATAAAGAATAAGGAACCAATTAAAGTATAATTACATTTAACCTGTTTAGAATGTATTTGAATTTCAAACAAACACTATAAGTATAAGGTGTTATTTAAATCACTACCAAATTTAAGAAAGGAATTAAATAGCACATGCAACAAATCAGTTGTATTCAGTTTTCACAGCAACAATATAAGTATTATGTCTTATATAACTTAATACCAAATGTAATGAAGGAATCAAATAGCACATACAAGAAATCTATGACACAATAGGTTACCACAAAAATCAAAAATAATTAACTTTTAAATTACAAAAATGGAATTTCCTATGCCATGAATTCTACCTAACCTGTGAAACCACCCAAACACCCACTAGAGACAACAGGGGTACTTTCATTTAGTATTTAAGAAAATATAGCATAATCTAGTAAAACTTACAAAAAAGCCATCATATTTATACCAGTCATGGATTACATCATAAATGTGACTGATTTACAGTAATCTGTTGGGGTGAACTCCCAGGTATGCTAGAGCGATGCTGGAAGACCGTGGACTTGGAGCCCAACTCCCTCCTCCAGCATACACAGAGGACTCAGTCAACGGCAAGTACAAACTGCGGCTTATTGCCAATAAAACCAACAAGGATCGATACCAGAACACAGAAATATTCAGGTACAGCTCAACGTCTACTGGCATGCAGGCCAGTTTTACTCCAAAATCACGTCATCACTTTCTCATAACTTGGGCCTTTCTCCAAAAACCTAACCTTGTGCGGGATTGGTCACTGAGATCTTTACTACCTATATGGGTACCTATAGAAGGTAATCTACTGGCTCTCGCATGTCAGGTGGCTGGCCTGTCTCATCCCCAAGTCACTATCTATTACATTGTTGCAGAGTAGTGGGCTTACCATCGGTCCGTTGCCATCCACCCCTGGAATACTAAACTGTGATTGGTTAGAGCTGATCCCCCAGACCTGGGACTCGAACGAGTTCTCAGCTTTTGGTGTACCTCTTCAAGGTGATGGGAACGATTATGTGTCTGTATTGTAACTTGTGTACACCACCTTTTGCCTATGAGAATGTGCTCTGTACGTTGCAACAAGTGTTGCAACCTGCATTTGGTTTCGCTGGGATTGGGTCCACTTTCCCACCACGAAAGACTGTCCATTCTCTTGTTTGGATGCATCATGTGTTCTGAGACCACCAATTATGAGGATGCTATTCCATTTCTCTGCAGCTGGTCCCTTTGCCATCTGGAGATTGGAATATATCTTCATATCGCTGACCTTAGCTGTGTGGTCTGTCTCATGCGTCTTGCTCTCTGTGCAGCCTGAACCAGCTCAGCTTGTCTCTTTCTCTGTGGCTTGAAGCCTACAGTAATTTTCATAAACCTTGTCCAACTTCATTGCTTCAAGTGGGAACAATTCAGGTTGCTATTCTCTATCAGCTTTTTTCTTTCCTCCTCTATCTGGTCCTTTGCTCCTCCTATGTTCACATCAATCAAGACCTGCATTCCAATAGTTTCTCCGGCTGTTTTCCGGCACTGAGTGAGGCACAACTTCACCCCACACATCGTCACTCCAGCCACTACCAATGCTCCCATTATCACCTTTAGTTCATCTGAAAGCCATGATGGCATCCATGACTATGGGCCTCATTACACGTTGGGTGGTAAAAATCGCAAATTACCGGCATGGCGCTATTAACGTGTCCGCGCTCGCAAGAGGGTGCTAATAGCGTACCATTACGAATACGCGGACACCAGCATAGCGCCATGCCGGTAATGACCCCACCGCCATGCCGCTAAAGTCCCCAAAAAGTCCCTTACTGGCTTCCATGAAAGTGCCGATAACACCTCCGCCCTCACGATACATGCAAACAGCGGTCACCGCTATTAGCGGTCACCGTTAAATAGCGGAACCGGAAATAGCGTCATCGCACAGGAACGGGAAAGAGCACGGTGGACATCTTTAAAAACACAATCCATTGCCATCCTCTGCCCCCCGGACCTGTTCTGAGTAGTGTGCAATAGGAAATCCACAGGGACACCCTGAACATGCCTAAGGCTGTAAAAAAAACTACCAACCGGCAGAGGAAGGAAAAATTCACCACGGAGGGGATAATGATGCTAACCCAGACCCTTGCTACCAATGCTGCCGTGGTCTTTGCCAGCGACATGCGTCGGGACACACTAATCGGAAAGAGGGCAATCTGGGCTGATGTTGCCTTGAAAGTCAGTGCTGTGGGCACCACCACCCGCAATGTGCGTGAGTGCAGAAAGCGGTGGGATGATCTCCACCTACGTGTTAGAAGTATCCTATCAGCAAACCACAACATTGCCACATCAGGTGGATCTGATTCCCCTATTAAATTGAAGGAATGGGAAGAGACCTGTGCCAACCTCATTGGAGTAGAATCCATAGAGGGAGTCGGGACGATGGAGCATGGCCTGGCAACCACTTCAGATGGAGGTGAGTGTACACATGAAAGTATGCAATGTGAATCTACTGATCCCCCCATATGTGAGGCCAGAATCACCTCATGAATGGCCAAACATCCACAGATGCATCCAACCCTGGCTATGTCAGTGTCAAACCCAAACACACAAACATACACACATCACCAGAGACAAGTGCCACACACAACCATGCATGGGTGAGCCACTGAACTGACACTTCACCTGCATCCTTAACAATGAAGTCAAAATGCCCACAACTGCATTATTGATGTATACTGCATTAAGTACATATAACCAAAACCAATGCCATCCCCCTCTTTGTCCCCGACAGGCTCACATACAGACAGTGAGGATGCTGGCAATGCATTTCAGGCACCCCCTGTGAGTAAGAAATCAAGGGCACAGGACACAGAGGACACCCCCACAACATCAAGGGGCAAAGGTAGAAGGGTCCACATGCAGAGTGGCAAACATCGGTGGAGCGCCACTGCCAAGATGCAAGTGTCCACACCACCAACAACTGCCCCACCTCCGGAGGTGAACCCACCACCACCGATCCCAGCCACGGAGGGCCCACCCTCAGCTGCAGCTAGTTCCGCAGGAGAGGCGGCAGCCACTGCACCACTCTCTGATGTGGAGGATACGACCGCTTTCCACATGGAAATGCACACCCCAACCCCCCCTGGAACACCTGGGGCATCACCACAGCAGACACCTGGGTCTAGTGTCACTGGCGAGGACAACGTGGGAGGTTATAGTAGCCCTCCGGCGGCTTCACCTGTTGACCTGGTTGCATCCGAGGGCACAGCAGCCACACCCCCAGAAGGCAACACTGCCCTCGACCTGGCCAGCATCAGCCAGCGGCAACAGGAAATAACTGTGCTGGTTGGGTAGCATGTGGAGGAGGCTGCCTGCCTCAGGGCTGAGATTGCGGAGACAGCAAGGCACTCCAGGGAGGGGATGGAGGCCTGTACAGACAGGCTGTCTGGGGATGTTGTCTGACTTAGGGAGGTCCTCACACGGATAGCAGACGCAATGGACCACCAGTTCCCACCACCACCACCACCTGGACAGTCAGCCACTTCCTCATCTGCCAGTTCGAGGCAGACAAGCCCCCTCCGCTGCTCCTCACGCACCACCAGGCACACGTCTAGGCAGCCTCCCAATGCTGGTGGTGGCAATGGCGAATAGGGAGTGCATGGTCAGGCTTCCGCGTGTATGGCTGGACGAAAACATTGTGGCAGACACATGAGGAACTGTTGTGGGGGGTGGGCGGAAGGGTGTTTTTGGACTGTTGTGGGGGGTGGGGGGAAGGGTGTTTTTGGACTGTTGTGGGGAGTGCGGGGAAGGGTGTTTTTGGACTGTTGTGGGGGGTGGGGGAAGGGTGTTTTTGGACTGTTGTGGGGGTGGGGGAAGGGTGTTTTTGGACTGTTGTGGGGGGTGGGAGGAAGGGTTTTTTGGACTGTTGTGGGGCTGGGGGGAAGGGTGTTTTTGGACTGTTGTGGGGGGTGGAGGGAAGGGTGGTGGGATGTTTGGGGACATGCACTTTTACAACTTTACATTTCACAATACACTGGTGTTTGATCCATACACAGGCTTGGACTTCTTTATTGTGTATGTGTGTTTTATTGGCGACAGGGTCCATTGTGCGCTACCAAACAGACACCAGTGCATAACTGCCCATATCCATTCCCACAAAAAGAAAAAATGTAACTCAGAATATTTGGTTGATCAGATGCTGTCTCACAGCACGTCCCTCCTGGCCATCCCATCTTGCATGACCTGCATCCCCGTCAACTCCGTCCTCATCACCATCATCATCCTCATCAGGTGCTTCTATTTCTACGTCCGGGGGCAGTGGCACATTCTGTCTGATACACATATTGTGCAGCATGACACATGCCATGGTGATCTTGGCCACCTTCTCATGGCCATACTGGAGAGCGCCACCAGACCTGCTAATGCACCTAAACCGTGTCTTCAAATGGCCAAAAGTCTGCTCGATCACAACGCGGGTACGGGTATGTGCACGATTGTAGTCCTCTTCGTGCCTGTTCTGTGGGTTCCGTACAGGGGTAAGCAGCCACCTCTTCAGGGCATAGCCGGCATCACCTGTATGGGGGGACGAATGGGGTCTGGTTACTGTTCACCTCAAGAGAGGCCTGTTCATATCACACAAATTGACTTTGCATTGTGATTGAAGTCCACAATTAACAGCATGCATGCAGACGATCTGTGTGACTGCAATGTGGAAAGTTGAGTTCGACCCTGCAAGTGATCATGCCCCATTAATGCCTCCAAAAATAATTGACATGTCCTGGGTGAGGCCAGGTCTTACGTGTCCCTGGGCCCAGGCAGAATTGGTACCACACTGCTAGTGTACTGCCATTCAAACATTTATGTTGCCATGCTGAGAGGCATCACTTCAGTGATGCTATAGGTGCGTGGTACAATGCTATGGGTAGGGGTGATCCCTTTGCATACATTCCGGGGCACATTGCATTATTGTGGTTGTGCAGCGCTGAATCTGTATGACTATCTTGACGGCATGTAGGAGATTTGTGTATCTTGTGGTGTTGAATGTTATGCAATGTGGATGTGGATGGATGTTTAATGTTTCTAGACCTAGATTGCTCTCTATGTTGTGTAGCTTATACTTGCATGTCGGTTCATCTCAGGTAGATTGCGGCCTTCCCAGATGGACATTGGCGTCCATCTGTACATGCATTTGTCCTACGGACGACAAGCTACACCCAGTTGCAACATGAATCTCCCCCCCAATCACACTCAGTTGGAGTATGTATCTCCCCCCCCTCCAATCACACCCAGTTGGAGTATGTATCTCTCCCCCCCAATCACACCCAGTTGGAGTATGTATCTCTCCCCCCCAATCACACCCAGTTGGAGTATGTATCTCCCCCCCCCAATCACACCCAGTTGGAGTATGTATCTCTCCCCCCCCAATCACACCCAGTTGGAGTATGTATCTCTCCCCCCCAATCACACCCAGTTGGAATATGTATCTCCCCCCCCAATCACACCCAGTTGGAGTATGTATCTCTCCCCCCCCAATCACACCCAGTTGGAGTATGTATCTTTCCCCCCCAATCACACCCAGTTGGAGTATGTATCTCTCCCCCCAATCACACCCAGTTGGAGTATGTATCTCTCCCCCCCAATCACACCCAGTTGGAGTATGTATCTCCCCCCCATTCACACTGCCATGTGCTTGCCCTGCTACTCACCAAGTAGCCACAAACGTTGTCCGGCTTGTCGCTCCATGTAGCGAGGGATGGTTGAGTTCCGCAGGACCATGGAATCATGGGTTGATCCGGGGAAACGGGCACAACAATGTGTGATTACCTTGTTGGCGTCACATACCATTTGGACATTGATGGAGTGGAATTGCTTCCTGTTTCGGTAGACAACTTCATTGTGATGTGGGACCACCAATTCCACAGTCGATGGCCCCAATGCAACTTGGGATGCCTGCCAGTGCATAGAAGCCAACTTTGGTGTTTGCAATCTCCTGGGCAGTCCGTGGCATGAATATGTGTTCAGGTGCATGCCTCAGGAGGGCATCGAGTACCTGATTCAGCGTGCGTGAGAATACTGGTTGTGAGATGCCATGTATGTGCCCCACTGTATGCTGGTAGGTGCCTGTGGCCAGGAAGTGTAGCACGGTCACCACCTTTAGTAGAGGGGGGATGGCAGTTCTGATGTCTATGAGGCTCACGATGTCATCATGTATCATGTCCACGATGCTGGTGATGGTATCCCGGCCCAGATGGTACAGGGTATGTATCTGCTCAGGGGTCAGGTTAAATGGACTGGCTCTGATCCTGGGGATTGGTGTCTGCCTCTGTGGTATGACTAGATGCCGTGGTGGTGCTTGATGTGCCTGTCTTGCCCTCCTCCTCCTCTTCCTCCTGCGTCTCCTCTGTGCTGCCTGTTGTTGTTGCTGCTGCACTGCAATCATGTCCTCCAGCCCATGTAATGCTGCTAGTATTGGGACCATCTTGGTGTGGGAAGGGGTTTGGGAAGGGTGTGGTGTGCTCCTTTTGTGCTGCCAGAGTCTCCATTGCCTCCACCTGTGCTGATTGTGTCCACCTGTGGCAGGTGGGAACATTGCTCTGTTCTCTTAACGGGTGGTTCGCAATGGCGGTATTAGCGCCATGGCGGTAAGGGATTAGGGGGGCTTTACCATGCCGCTATTGGCATGTTCGTTCGGCTTGTGATGGTATGCTATTAGCGGCATGGCGTTATTTATGGGATGGAGGGTCGCGCGCACGCGGACTGCCCGCTATTAGTGGCACCATACTCAGCGGTGCCGCTAATAGCGGTGAGCCGGGTCGTAATTCGCATGGGGATTTAACGTTACCGGTATTCCATTACCGGTAACGTTAAATCCCTACCGCCTACCGTGTAACTAGGCCCTATATGTATGCTATCCAGCTCTGGTCCTTGCCTGTCAACTTTGCTTCTTCTTCCATTTTGGCATGCATCTGTGATAGTTGAGCTACCGTGTCAGCCAGTGTACCATTGTCTTTGTCATTGGCAAGTATGAACATGCAACAGGATTTCCTAATTCTAGCATAAACTCCTCCTTCCATTGCTGTGAGCATATCCAGAACATATCTATTCTGGAGCCCCACCAACCTTATTGCTCGTAGCTCTTCGTTAATTGCGTTGAACCCATTCACTGTGAAGTTGATCATCACCATCAGCTCCCAACCGGTTATCTGCAGTCATTTTCCATTTGTGTATATCTGTACAGATGGTACTCTGATGCGAAGAACATCTGTGTCCTGCTGAACAATCTGTGTTCTGCCGGCACCTCATCTAGGGCTGTCTCTGATGCCTCTGAGAAGTGATTACCTCCCCTCTTTACTCTGCTCAATTCGGCTGGATTTTCACTCTTGCTTATTTGGTCCTTTTCCACAGACCTCTTCTTCCTTTTGTTGGTGTCCATCTTCAGAAATTCATCGAGTTTCACATACTTTAGTGGAATGACCAATGATGGCATGTTTATGTGTACCAACGAGCAAACTCCTCCCCAGTTGGGTGACAGCTTATCGTATGCCTTTGATCCACATGCCCAGTAGTGATTCATTAGTACTGCTGTGCCTGTCTTCATTGCTGCATGCTCTATGCTTCAACATCCTACATTTTAGCCAACTTCCACCTCACCATTATTCTGGTAACACAATGCTGGTGTCTTCAGGGGTATAATAGGCATCCGTCCAGCTATATTCCCTACCCATGTGAGCAAATTTGCACTCATGTCCCAATCCTAAGGCATTTGTCGTTCTCCACCTGCACCTTATTCACTCATGATCGTGCCAGGGTAAGTGCCTTGCTTCCTACCACTCCATCCTTCCATCCATCTTCTTTGTATACTTGGCCATACACCAGTATCTGTGGTCTCTCCCTGCATCCAGGCTCTCCTCCTATCTCTTTCACCCTTGTCCATGGGCATAGCAATTCCTTCAGTGTTATTGTTTTTGTCTCCCCCTTCTCGAGCCCATCAGTGATGCACTGTATTCCTTCCTCTAACTGCCAATAATTGTTCATCATGTTTAATGTCTTTATGTAATTATCTTTGTATGGGAATTTTGTTCAGGATATCCACCTCAAAGCTGCTGTCTTCCCTTGAAATCTCCCTTGTGCTGTCACCATTGGCAGGTACATCAGTCATTGAGCTCGTGCTGCTGGTATTTCAGTTGCTGTGAACATTCTGGAGGCACTTGTGGCATAGGGGATTAATGAGCAGACATAGCAGCTCTCCCCAGTGTTTCCTTACCTACTTTTATCGTCCGAGGAGGATAGCTGTACGGCTAGAATTAGGGAGTTGCATGCATTATCCTGTCACCACCTTGTGGGGTGTTAAATGGTGGTCGGACCCAGGCTTATTGAGCAATGCAAACAATGCAAGAGGTAAGCAGTGCAGCCAATTATTCTTTGTGCTTTGCTCTGTTTTAACTATGGCCTCCTTCAGGAGGCAGTTCAAGCATTCACACACCCCATTTGCTTGTGGGTGGTATGCACAGGAGAACTTGTGTTGAATGCCCAGCAACGTGGTGGTGTGTTTGAACATCTCATTGGTGAAGTGAGGGCCATTGTCATACCTCAGGACCTCCCACACACCCAATTGTGGGACTATTTAATGGGCCAAAATGTGGCTGCTATGAGAGCGTCAGGATGCAAAAAGGGGCCTGCCTCAATCCACCTAGAAAATGGGCACGCAACCCCTATCATGTAGCAGTATCCTTGATACACTTGGTTCATGCCAACATAGTCGACATGTAAATGCTGGAATGGGCCTACTGGCTGAGGTATGGCTCCTCTCACAACTCTTAAGGTGTATCCTGCTGTGTACTGCTTGCATGTCAAACAAGTGCTTACAAATTCAGCCATGTGTTCCTCCAAATTCTGTCCAAATTAGGACAGAACCATGTTTCTCCAAAACGGGTAGCAATTAGCTCTTTTCCCTTGTGTATTGGATCGTGTACTTGTGTCAGTGCAGTGTTCAGTAATGCTAGTGGCATAACCACTTTCTCAGTGTTATTCTGCCTCCACAGGGCATCTATTGGAGATACTGTACATCCCCTTTTAATCCACAAATATTTTTCTTCGCTGGGTGCAGATCCCTGCAACTCCATAATTTGTGTTTCTGGCATGCATTGTATCCTTCTTTCAATACCAGGTTCCTGGCATACTCTCGGCCATTGGATGTTGTCTCCATTTCTACTAGTTCTCCAAAATATGCTGCACATTTTGCCTCAAAGTCTGTGCTTTGTTTTCCCTTGAGATAGGACCCTCCCCTTGCGTGTGTGCTTGGCACTTCACGATTGCTACCTGCACAGTATACACAATAACCTCAATCAACTTGCCGAATAGAAGTGCATGTTGTACTGGTGTCCCATCTGTTCCATCTGCCCTCCTGAAGCCTCTCCTCGTCCACCGTGCCAACCCTCAGTGTACAGTTGACGTGACATAGGTGGAATCAGAGTACACTGTTACTTCCTTTTCTTTGCTGTGTTCCAATGCTAGTATTAGGGCCATTAATTCTGCTGCTTGAGCTGTAAAATGAGATGATAATCGCACGCTGGCTACTTGTTCCATCCTCCTTCAACCTCACCACTGCCGTTCCTGTATGTCTGACCTCATCTCTCTGGTCGATTGTTGAAGACCTGTCAATGTACAGTACGCCCCCCCCCTCAATTGCGTCCTCATGTTCTTTGCAAGTGTCACTGAATTCCTGTATGTTTTCTCTGCATTTGTGTGCACAGTCACCTTCTTGTAGGACATCTGCCAAGAAAATTGTGGGGTTGACCAGTCTGCACCTCACTATCTCCAGTGAGGCATTTGATAGTATCACCTCATACCCTGATGCTCTCTGTGTTGTTAGTGTGCTCTTTGGCTTCTACAGTATCGCATAAAGGGCGTGCTCCACGTAAAGTGTAGTGGTGCACCCCATGGTAATTGCTGCTGATTACTCCACTGTGAATGCAGCAGCAGCCAACGCTTCTTTGCACTGATAATGTCCTCTCATTACTGGGTCGAGCTTTCCACTGTAGAAAGCTATGGGCTTGTGCCCCAAACTTGTCTTCTGTGTCAGAACTGCTTTCAGCACCACACCATCAGTGTATGAGAACAGGAAAAATTCCTTATTGTAGTATGGGTTCCCTAACACTGGAGCTGTGCATATTGCTTCCTTCAGCTCTTTAAATGCCTCAGTCATCCCTGTGGCTCATATCAGTGTCTTGTGTCCCTTCTCAATCAGAGCGCCCAGAAGAGGCCTTGTGTCTATACTGTAGTCAAAAACCCATGCTCTGCAGTAGTTACACAATCCTAAGAACTGCTGCATTTCTCCCATTGCTATGGGCTTGGCTGTCTTGCATATTGTCTCTGCCTTTTCTGGTGTGATCTGTCAGCCATTTTGTGAGATTGTCTGCCCAATGTACAACACTTCCTTCTGACAGTACTGTAGCTTGGCCTTGTCCACCTTGTACACCTTGTCAGCTAGCACTGTCAACATGTGTACTGAGTCCTTTATACCTTGATCGTCTGTCTTGCTGCAAATCAAAATGTCATCTACATATTGTAGGACTGTGCTCTCCATCTGTGCATTGCACAAGTCCATCTGTATCACTCTGTTGAATGTGGAGGATGACTCGCAGTACCCTTGAGGAAGTCTTGTGTGTTTCTACTTCCGGTTTCTACACACAAAGAAAGTCAAGTCTTGTGAGTCTGGGTGTAATGGCACTGTGAAGAATGCATTCTTCAAGTCAATGACCGTGAAGCAGGCAGCTTCTGCCAGAATGCTGCATAGTATTCTCATTGGATTTGCAACTATAGGATACTCTGCTTCTATAATGAGGGTGAGAGGGCCTTACATCCTGGATAAAATGCCATGATCCCCCTTTTGCCTTTTTCAATGGGTGCACTGCCGTGTTGCATGGGGACTCTGATGATACTAGTATGTCTCTCTCTATCAGTGCTGCAATTGTCTCATGAATGCCCTCATCTGCCTCTTTTGGAAGTGGTATTGTTTTACTCTTGGTAGAATTGCTCCTGGTTTCAGCTTTTTCTTCACTCCACCTATGCTCTTCAAAAGCCCCACATCATAGGAACTTGTTGCCCATAGTGTGCTGGGCACCTTGGCCAGATTCTCCTCGCATAATGGGGGTAGTGCCTACAGTGGCATTGCCATACTCTGTGGTACCACCCTGTAGTGTATCCTTAACCAGTAAATCACACTCATCTCAAACACCATCTGTGCCTCTAATCTCTCTTCCCTAAATAGCTCTTCATATGGCACTGTGGTCAACCTGCAGCCTTCTGCCACAGCGATCACTGATCTCCATGCTGGTCCTGTGTTGTCCATTCCATGTACTGCTATCCAATCATCTCTTGCAACCACTTCCTCAATTTCTGTTGGCACTATGATTCCCTCTGCCTCATCCAGTGGTATCTCAGGTCTGAATAGATACTCGTTTGGCATATGCCACAGCTTCTCTGCAATCCCTGAGAGCCATGCAATAGCAATGTCAGTCCCCTAATGGAACATCTCAGCGTCCACTGGCACGCCCTCTGTACCGTCTGTCCACAGTATGCTTGAATTATCTCTCTTACAATGCACATTTGTATTCCTGGTGTGGAGCACACTATTCCCTTGACTGTGAATGAGATTGTCATGTTTAGCCTGCTCATAATGTCTTGTCCCAGTATTTATTTTTTAAATGTATTTCATTGGCATTTAGACATGTAAACTTTGATCTGCATGTGACAAATCAGGAATAAACAATTCGTCTTGTAATTATGTGTGATAACATTTAACAAAAAAACAACATAATGAACAAATAAACCAAACAGTCTTCATTTGGTGCTATGGTGTCTTCAGCGTCCGTTTAGGGGCAGGGGTGGAGGGGGGCAAGGGTTCAGATGCCGAGAATGGTCCAAGTCGGGCCTCTTCAGGAGTTAGGGTAAGTCTCTTTCAGACGTTGTGCTGGTCCGGGCGTTCCCTTCAGGGGGGTTTGTGGTCCGCGGTGAAGGGTATGTCTCTCAGAAGGGCTTTCCACGATTCGAGGGTGTCATTTGCTTCGTCCACTCCGGGGTTTGCCCCCTTCTTGCCATGCTCTGGTCTCTGCTTCGGTCCACCTTTCCAACTCCTTGATCCAGCGTTCATATCTCGGACCCCTAGGTGACTTCCAAGCCATTGCAATGGTTCTGTTCGCAAGGATGCAGAATAAGTCCATCAACTTGATTACATGCTTGTATTTACTCATTCTGGGGTGGGCTCCTATTAAGCAATCTTTCGGATCCCATTTGTATCTGGTAATGCCCGCGACTGTGCAGGTCTGCTTGACTTTGGACCAGAGTTGCATCATCTTAGTACAAGTCCAGAACATGTGGAGCAGGTCAGCTGCGTCATTGCCACACCAGGGGCAATTCGGTGCTGCCTTCTTGTTGAAGCTGACCACCCGCTGTGGGGTCATATACGTCCATTAAAGGACATTCATTTGTATCTGCCTGAACCTGGCATTTCTAGACACCTCCTTGGGGTAGAGTAGTATTCTTTCCCATTCTTTGTCCGTCAGTGTGATACCCAGGTCGGTTTCCCACCTTTCCTTTAGTGCTGTACTTTTGGGGTTGGGTTTGTCCATCAATCGGCTGTAGAGCCGGGACACTGGCTTCCAGCCATCAGCTAGTTCGTGAATCTCTTGTAGCAAAGGATCTGGGATGGGTTCCTCAGGCCAGTTGCCCCATTTATTTCTGGCAATCTGTCGATGATACCACAGGAATTGGCCACTGGTGAGTCCCTCTACCGTCTGCATTGATTCAAAGGCTCTGAATTTGCCATCTTTGAACATGTCCCCCCATACGTAGATCCCAGCTCTCTCCCAGCTTCTCGCCACCGTGAGGTCTGTTGCAGTTTTACATGCATCCACCGGGATAAGGGTATTGGGTGAATATGGATGACTCGATTGGAGGGTGGAGCAGGTTCTGGTCCAGATCTGTCTGCCCAACTTTGCAATCATGGGGACGTCCTGTGTCTGTTTCAGTGGGTTCCAGAGTGTCTCTTTGGGGAACAGATTGGAGGGTATCTGTCTTAGTAGTTCCGACTCAATGTTCGACTCGTCCTGAAGCCACCTCGTCACGTGGCTAAGCTGTGCTGCTAAATAATACATTTGAAAGTCGGGAAGTTGCACTCCACCTTATTTGAGATGCAACGTGAGAATTGATAGGGGTAGTTTGTGTCTGGATGGGCCCCATAGGAAGAGTCTCTGATTAACGATTCCAGCTTCTTGAAGAAGGGAGGGCGGATGTAGTAGTAGATGTTTGTGAAGAAGTATAAGAAACGAGGGAGGATTATCATTTTTGTAATAGCTACTCTGCCCATCAGTGCAAGTGGTGTTTCTACCAGAATTTCATGGATTTACGAAGTCCTTTTATTGTCATTTCGGTGTTGTGGTCGTGTGTGAGTTCCGGAGTGTGATGTATGTTGATTCCTAGGTATCGGAATGCCTCAGGTTGCCATTTTATCCCCACACCCGTTAAATCAGTTTCTGCATTTACAAATGGGTGTCAATAGTAAAGTAAGGGCAGAGATAGATCGTGTTCTTCTATAGAAAGAGAGAGTCCTTGAGTGTTCATGGCATAACCTGACAATTTAAATGCTCCTTCCCAAATGCAGGACCAAGTCGCCCATGAGTCTACAAGAAAGGAAAAAAGTCTTGTCAACTATCGCCTCACCAATGCAAGGTTCCTCAGCAGGGTTGCGTGTGATCGACCGGATGGAACACATCAAGTTCGTCTGTGGGCTGTCCTATTGAGGGTATAAGGACATACAATTTCCCGTAAAGGGGTTTTCCTCACCATGGTGACCACTCCCAGTTGCCTAACGGGTTCCATTGCTATGGAGTCCACGTGTGTCAGTGCATCATTATTCTGTATCTGAGACAGTTGCTGTGTGTTCCCTCGAACCTGTGGTGTTTGCAAATACTGCAGTATAGGAGCTTGCATCTGTTGTGTTTGTGGCTGTATCAGTGGTGCCTGTGCCTGCATATGTAGTGTTAGTTGGTGTGTGCTCTGCATCTGTCCTTGCTGCTGCTGGTCCGGTGTGTATTAGTTGTCCTGATCCCCTTGATATGGTGTCTCTGCCCATGCTCCTCTGCTGCCACTACATATTTGTTTGTTTGTTGTAAATCATAGCTGTACATGGCCAGAATTAATACCACTAGGCAGTCTGTGGTTGTCACTCATAGTACTTGACAGGGAAAGATGACTGACATTCCATCACTCCACCCTCTGCCGGGAGCATGAGTACATAACTCTGATGGCCATTTAAACACTCCTTGGCGAGTGGTGCCTATATGCAGTATAAGGATATGGTCAATATTAAAGGGTATTGCATGTGAAGTCATTTGTAGTGCTGCTGCATGTCCTTCCCGAAGACACTTCTATTGGCTGCTGTAACCTGTGTGTTACTTTCCAAGGACAGCTTTGTAGGATGGCTCATGTCTCTTGGGAAAATGAGCGATTTCACAATGAAAGTACTTCTATGTAACACTGTCCCTGGGATGATGCCTTGTTTCATGTGTGTCAGACCAAATTACGTAGGACAGGGTATGTTCACATCACACAAGGAACGTGGAGAGGAAAAAAGGAGTCTGAAAAATATCCTAACTAATCTGCAATCAGACCTCTTCAGAAATGCACAATCTTAAGGTGAACCCTGAGTAGGTGACGTGGCCCATACACAAGCATGACCATTGGGCCATATAAGTATGCACAACAGACCAAGGAACAGACATGTTTGCCTGGAACAATGAAACATTGCACACTTCATCCTTACATTCCAGAAGGGATTGCCCATCCCCTGGCATGCAAATGTGAAGCTGCATGTGGCCCCTCCATCCACCATGTGTCCAGCATGCCACAATAGAATAACTGCAATGGAATCAATTTACTCCAACAAAGTAATCATGCAGACATGTTACTCACCATATTTGGCCAGTGTGACGAATCTGGGAAATGTGTCCCTTCTTCCCAGGGGGAGCCACCCACTTTTAAGCTAGGGAAGTGATCTCGCTAAGCAGGAACCTACCTAGGGGTCTGGGAAAGCGGAACCTCACTGTGAGTGATTACCTTTAGGGGACAAGGACTCACATTCCTAAAAGGAACTCCCTATGAGGAACGCCCTGTCAGCATATATGAGAGTAGAAAAGACTGATAACATAATCAAAAACACACATTCTGGACTAATAGGGTGCGATACCTGTTGATTCCCCTAGTACACGTATCACACAAAAGTATCACAGGCTTACAATTCTGGAGTTATTTTAACATTCCTACCAAATGTGTAGCCTAAATCTAACTTGCCCTCCAACAATGTAGCTAAACCCTCATGCATTTTCTGCCCCTAGCCAGCGCTGGCAGGCCTCTTATCTAGGATGAGGGTAAAGGAAGAAGAATCTAGTCTTTATCTAGTCCTAGTCACCGTCAATATTTCAAAAAATGCACTTAATAGGACTGTGTATACAGAACAGACAACAATTTGCTCTGTTTTGATTAATTAAATATGAACTCTGTTTCCCCGTGTTTTCAACAAAACACCTTGCACTCGGGTCTGGTTATGGTGCGGTGTTTGTTGTAAAAAAAAACTTTCCACCCAACTGGGTAGAAAGATATTGTGCTAAAAAACAATTTCTTTCATCTATTGGCCCTTGTGTTTGGTGTCCAGGGTCACATCTGGCCTACCGTTTTCAGTGGTGTCAAATCATTTACCCACTTTCTTCAGGGCCACAGCATGTGTTACCATACTGTCAAAAAAGAGAGTTTATCTCTGCTGAGAAATCACCCTACCCATTTGTTTTGCTTGTCTCAGATTCAGGGGGTGAGTCAGGTGATTCTTAGTTATTTTGAATGTGTTTGTTGCTGCATTTAGTTGCAACCTGCTCGATCCGGTCGCAGTCGCGTAGGAAAGAACTGCTTCCTCGCGTCTGTGAAATTCTCTTTCGGTCGAAAGATAATTTTGCAGATGCGAGGAAGCAGTTAAGCGGGCCACCAGCGCTGGCTAGAGGCGGAAAATTCACAAGGGTTTAGCTAGATCGTTGGAGGGCAAGTTAGATTTAGGCTACACATTTGGTAGGAATGTTAAAATAACTCCAGAATTGTAAACCTGTGATACTTTTTGTATGATACTGATTCAAAACAATAACATTGCTTCTGTATCTGCGGCTCAGGGTAATGCTAAAAGCACCTTGAGCTCAGCAGCTGGTGAAGAACAGCACACCCGTTTGAAATATGGGGGAGTGAATAAAGAGATTTGAGGAAGCTTGAATGGAGAGAGAGGAGTCCTACAGAGAGACGATCCTCTGACAAGCTTACGTGCTTGAACAGAGAAGCCACAATAGACTGCGGAGCAAGCAGTGGCATGGAACAGCAGTGTGAGTTGAGAGAGACAACAAACGGCCTGCACTGAGTGTGGCGATACGGCCCTGAAGGAGATGGGAATTGAAAAACTATCTTACCTGGTGGTATGACCACGATGAAGCTGTGGTGGGCTTGGGGGCTATAAACGAATGCTGAGATCAGAACAGAGCAAAAGAACAAAATCCCCCATTCAGAGTCCGAGGGCTGACAAAGCAGTGGAGATTGACAGAATCTGGAAAGCAAATGCTTCTATTGCAGAGACAGCAAAGAGAGGAACAGAACAGAGGAACAACTCCTCCATTCGGAATACAAGGGTCAATGGCAAATAGAGGAACAAAAAGTAACATCCATGGAGTAACGACATTCTGCTGGATCACACCCAACAATAAAGAAGGTACCCGGGTTTCCCAGGGAGGAGGGAGGTGTAACACGAAGAAGAAGCCTAATGAGGAGCTTTACGGGAGCCTGTGAAACCAGAGTTATGAATATTGGCAGGGGCCAACAATCGCACCACAAACACTACCAGAGCCAAAAACACAGGGGGCACATAGGGTAATAAGAAACCTTTTACAACTGAGAAAAAGGAGAGAACTTGGAGGGTTCAATGAGTCTGGTCAAGACGCCAACAAAGGGGAGGAAGGAAAAGGGCCACGTTGGTGAACAAGGAGGAAGGAAATCCTTTCTCCTCTTAAAGGACAAGAGACATTTAATGTATACAGGAACATTGGCTGAATAAAGCCTCAACCAAGAGGCCATGGTTATGGTCTATTTTTCTGTTGCTTTGTTAAAGTGGTAGGCCCAGATATTGAATAGGATTTGGACTAAGTACTTTCTTTTCTTATTTTGACAGTAGAAAAACACCCTTAGTTTTAGTTCACAGGTAGGGAAATTGATCTTAGCAGTAGGGATAGTTAGGCATTTTTCTTTAAGTTAAATAAAACAGTCTTAATATGACATACCTGAATCTGCTTCTTCCTTCTGGTTCGCCAGGAATGGTGTCAGTTGTGGGATATAGACAACCTGATAGAAGTTTGGGACCCATGCTATTCAGAAAGCTATCTGCTACGATGAAGGCTCCCAAGCTAGCAACCAAGTATAGCGGGGAAGAGGTTTCCATACACCCCAATGAGAGATGCTTAATGCCTACAGGTCTTATTATTTCCCCTCCACCTGGGACTTATATACTGTTTACCACAAAGTCAGGACTGGCTTGGAGATATTCCCTGGATGTCTCAGCCGGGGTAATAGATCCTAATTATCAGGGAGGAATTAAGATAATCCTCACAACAATGGTAAAAATACCTACATTGTCAAAGATGGGGAAGCTGTAGCACAGGGGATACAGGAACAGGCTCTCAGCCCACTTCCACAAGCAGTGGAGATACTAAGGGGAACCTTAAGATTTGGGTAGGCCAAACTTCCTAGAGACAACACCAATATGGTAGAGTCTGAGGACATCACCCCATTACCCTACCTTGCCTTTCCCCAACTGAATAATCCTGACCTCACTGAGTTCTTTGGGAAGGTAATGTCAGAAGAACAAGGGCAAAGTGAGGCCAGGCCCTTTTTCTTCCTTAAGACAGGATTCTTGTATACCAGGACACTGGAAGAGATGGCATGCCCCAAATTCAATTGGTGATTCCCCGAAGTCACAGAAAAATCGTATTGGAGCTGGCACATTCCCATCTAACTGCTATCCACCAGGGAATAAGGAAACCCCAAAGCCAGGTGATACCCCAGTTTTATTTTCTAGAATTATTTGCAGACATAGTTATGTTACAACTTGCGAAATCTGCCAAAAACCATAACCAGTCCAGTACCCCAGGCCCATTTAGAACCCCTATCAATCATTGAGGTATAATTTTCCCATACAGCCATGGACATATTAGGGCCGTTAAAACATCTAAATTGGGGAACAAGTTTATACTTGAATTGTTGACTACTCTACTCTGTATTACAAAGTGTTTCCTCTCAGGAATAATACAAGTCAACACATCTTGAAAACATCTACTTCCCTTTCTTTCCCAAGTAGGATTTCCCAAAGAATTCTCATAGACCAAGGTACTACCTTCATGCACAAAATTATGCAGGAAATGAAGGGCCATTATATATTAAAACCTTGCACACCTCGGTGTACCACCATCAGACCGATGTCCTTGTGGAAAGATTCAATCAAACCTTTAAAAGAATACTCCACAAACTGGTAGAGGCCGATGGTGATAATTGGGACATCATGATTCCCAAGCCCTCTTTGCTGTCCTGAAAACACCTCAGGCATCTAGGATCTCACCTTTTGAATTGTTACATGTCAGGGAACTTCGAGACGTACTTGACATGCTTAAAGAGACGTGGGAAGAAAGAAAATAGGCTAACCTTCCCATCTCCCAAACAACTCAGAAACTTAAAACCCATACGATTTCCATTAGGGAAATCATGAAATACCACTTAGGGAGAGCCCAAGAAAATCAGAAAGCCTGCATGACAAACAAGCTGTGACCCCATACTTTTCTATAGGTGAATCCGTCCTAGTTCTTCTCCCAATTTCCAAGAATACAATGATCTATAAATGGTACGGTCCCTATAACATTTTAAAGAGAAAGAGTCCCTTCAACTTTGTAGTTCCCAACTAGATAGAAGCCAAACGACTCAAATATACCATGTTATTCTGCCGAAGGAGTGGAAGATCAACTGAGTGGTGGAAACTACAGTAACCATGGTTGCCCTCCTTAGTGATCGAGAGGTAGAAACACTATTGATACCTAAACATCTACCACTCTCCCAACCAGAATCCCTGGGGTACTTTGTATGAAATGGGCTGATAAAACCCCAGACCGAAAAAGTCATGGCAGGACAAGAAACACCTCTGCCTGAGACAAAAAGAGACCTGCGAGCATCTGACAAATGTACTTCTGCCCTGGAAGAGTACAAGGATCAGCAGAGGCTAAAAGGCCCACTCAACCCTTACACTTCTACAAACCAAGAGCCAACACAATCATAAAGGTAAAACAGGCACAGTTAAGAGATATACCTCCTTTGCCTTTTGAGGTAACGTGGACCGAGGGAAGGCTGCACTCTTAAGAGGGGTGTGAATGTGGATCAGTAGCAACCCAAACAGTGAAGTATAACAGTCCAAAATAAAGGAATGCCCAATCAAGGTTCTATACAAACATTTGTTTTAATTAGACATACCATGTACAATACTAACTAACTAGAAAACACTGTACAAACCCACCCACCTTGAAACACTTGTGTATAGGGGCGTTATAAATGCAATATCATATCCTATCACCCCTCTAGAAGAAACACAGAATATGCACAGATAGAATAGATGCAGCACTCTGGGTGATGAGACAAGGGGAGAAAGGCGTTTAAAAGATCACAATGTTCGAAAAGATATTGCTTCAAGTTACAATAAGGGATGAAAATGCCTTAGCCTGTCTCTAGGGACCAAAAATTAACTAAGCAGGCAGATATCAGTCACATACCTTCTGCAAATGTCTGCCTTCAGCAGCGTCAAACCAGGTTTCTGTGCATCGGCCGCGGTGCCAGCTCCGGATGCAGATGCGGCAGGCGTGGCGGTCCAGAGGCAAGTTGGAGTCAAGGCGTAGTCATTCCGAAGGGGAGTCTCAAAGCGTCTACTGGAGCTGTGCGGATCGTGGGGTTACCAGTTCTGGTCCCACGGTCGAGGATCGCGCAGTTACTAAGATGTTCAGGCAGGTCGGTTCGATGTGACAGCTTGGAAATCGGGGTTCAGGGGAACGCCCAGGACGGTCGACTCACAGGTGCGGCAGTGAAGACGTTGATGTGTCCGATGTGACTCGAGCAATGCAAGGCAGTAGTACTTTGTAGTTCGAGCCGGCAGAATGGCAAGCTTTTTCTGGTGTGTTGTTGCCGGGAATGAGTTCGAACAACAGGCAGTGGTTTCAAGAGCAATTGATGCCAAAGCGCAGCATCAACGGGTCCTGCTGGATTGCTCGGCAGCAAGGTGTGCTTGAATCAAAGTTCAGAGTGGGTCATCGTTGAGAACAGGGATCTCAGATGTTCGGGCTTCCAGGTGCTGTGAATCCCACTCCAGGGTCTCGAAAGCCAATGCCAGTCCATTCCCGTGCTCCCAAACAGGATGTAGGCTGGCACACACCTTCCGGGGATGTGCAGCATGGTGAAGTCCTAGGTACAGGGTGGCTGGCAGAAATGCAGACTTCTTGTCCAGCATCAGTGTTCACCACTAATGGTCCTTGGGGGTGGTTTGGATCAAAGGGCCTTTAGAAATGCAGCACCCTGGTATGAGGCCCGACTCTCTGTGAAAGGGTGTACCTCTTGGTTTCTGCTCCCAGGCCAGCATCCTGTGTAGTGGCTGTCCTGGGGGAAATGTGTTATCTACCCTTACAAAGGAACAAACAGAAGCTATTCCCCAAGGCTAGTCCTGTTAGTGGACAGACCTGGCCATTGTCTGGGAATAATACACATAATCCTTCCACAGCTGAACTGGGCACACAGGGCCGACACATGTGAAATTTAATGTGGCTTGGATAATTCTGATTGACGCTGGCCACCATACACTAATTAAGGTATGGCTTATATTTACAGTTTTATGTGCCACCAGGACAACATCTTTAGGGTTATGTAGTGTTTGGAACAGGGGTGACTATTTTAAATTGAGACCCTGTGTTACAGAGACTT
The DNA here is from genome assembly GCF_040938575.1 of Ambystoma mexicanum. NCBI lineage: Eukaryota > Metazoa > Chordata > Amphibia > Caudata > Ambystomatidae > Ambystoma > Ambystoma mexicanum. Next base: position 652,838,728 of record NC_090933.1, on the reverse strand, counting down.
GTCTGCCACTGCAGCTGTCAAGAGGGCACATGGTGCCACTGGTAGAGCAGGTGCTGGGAATCAGGATACAGAGGCAACAAGGCACAAAGACACACTATGCTTATGGCATGGAGTTTATGAAAGCCGAATCTGATTTGCAGATTTCCCTTTCAGAGCTAGAATTACCTGCATCATTTTATTATTTAATACAAATCAAAAAAGCCAGGGCTTTCACACCCTTGCAGATGGCAATGCATCACAGAGCATTCCTGGGAATGACTGGCTACTACCAGTGTTCATCCCCAACTATTCCACCTTGCCTGCCAATCTCACGTATAAACTGAAATACGCTGAAGCCCAAAAGCTTGTCTGGGGAACTGAAGATCAAAGAAGCTTTGAAGGGGTGAAACAGGTGTTGTGTCAATAACCCATCTTGAAAATGACAGACTTTAAAAAGGAGTTCATACACTAGAACAATCCCTGTAAGGTCAGTTTGGGAGCAGTGTGCCACGATGGCATGGAACACCCCATATTTTATGCCAGCAGTAAGTTGTTCCCTCAAGAACAGACATATTGCATGACTGAATTAGAAGCCTTGGCCATCAAATGGGCATTATTGAATGAACAATACTATCTAACAGAAAGAAAATAATGGCTTGTGACAGATCCCTCTCCCCTGACCTGGATGAGTGTAAGGTAAGATTCCAATGCCAGGTCATGAGGTGGCTTCTAGTCCTACTGCCATTTTGTTCCTCTGTGGAACATCGCAAAGGGACAGAACAAGGACATGTGGACTTTCTAAGTCGTTTCCTTCTTACTGTTGAAGGGGGAGCCTCTCGCTTAATGGGTAGGGTATGTGACGAACCTGGGAAATGTGTCCCTTCTTCCCAGGGGGGGCCACCAACGTTGAGTATAGGGAAGTGATCCTGCTAAGCAAGACCCTTCCTAGGTGTCCTGTGAAAGTGCAACCTCACTGAGTGTGACTCCCATCTAGGGGACAAGGACTCCAATTCCTACAAGGAATACCATGTCAGCATATATGGGAGTGGAACATACTGATAGCATCTCTGCATGCCATTTAAAACATAATTCAAAACAAGAGAGGCGATAGATGGAATGTTTAGACTTAATCTTAACCTTTGGCATTGCTCTGCGCAACTGCTTTGTCAAATCTCTTCTGCACGAGACCACAAGCATTCCCAGACAGGTTTCAGCATTGTTGGTCCTCATCAGTGAGGATTAGCTTGGGTCTCAATGCCCTGGCAGGCACAGGACCCACATCTGGGCATATCCATCGCACTTGGGGCAACTACAGCAAGACAAAAGAGGTTATGCCTAAAAGGTTTAGAATTAATCTTAACTTCTGGCATTGCTATGGGCAACCCTCCAGACCATCGATCTTCACCTGCCAAACTGTTAGAAAAGGGGAAAGACCAATGCAAATAAGGCTTGGACCCACCCCAAAAAGGGCAGTGCACACCAAACTGCTTGGGCAGATCCCTATTGCACGAGGCCACAAGCATCCCAAGACATGTTTCAGCCTTGTTGGGCCTCATCACTGTGGAGTAGCTTGGGTCTCTATGCTTAGCAGGCACGGGAGCCATGTCTGGGCATACCCATTCCACTTAGGGTGACTAGAGCAAAACAAGAAAGGTGATGGCTGGATGATTTAGAATTAATCTTAACCTCTGGCATTGCTCTGGGCAACCCTCCAGACCACTGTTCTTTCCCTTCTAAGCATTACAAAAGGGGAAAGACAATATGCAAATCAGGCTAGGCCCAACACCAAAAGGGGCTGTCCAGCCCAAACAGCTTGGGCACATCACTTCTGCACGAAGCCACAAGCATCCCCCTACATGTTACAGCCTCGTTGGGCCCCATTGGGTCTCTAGGCCCAGCAGGCACGGGACCCACGTCTGAGCATAGTCGTCCCTCTCAGCGTGACTATAGCAAAACAAAATAGGCGAGGCTGGAAGGTTTATAATTAATCTTAACCTCTTTCATTTCTCTGGGCAACCCTCCAGGCCATCATTCTTTGCCTACTAAGCCGTTACAAAAGGGGAAATACCATATCAAATCAGGCTTTGCCCCACCCGAAAAGATAAGGCCATTGCTTCTGTATCTTTGGCTAAAGTTAATGTTGGAAGCACCTTGAGCAAAGCAACTGGTAAAGAACAACACTATCTTCGAAATACAGTGGCGTGAATAAAGTGATGAGGAATCTTGAATAGAGAGAGGGGTCCTACACAGAGGTTAGCTTCTGATGAGCCTTGGTCCTGGAGGGGCAGAGCCACACTATACGGTGGCGTGGAAGAGCAGTGCAGATCGAGTAAGACACCAAACTGCTGACACTGACTGCGACAATACTGTTGTGAAGGAAACGGTGATGGAAGAATCGTCTCACTTGGTGGTGTGACTGCAGCAATGTTGACCTGGGCCCTGGAACTGAATGCTGAGACCAAAACCAAGCAGAGGAGTGAATTCTCTGCTCTGAGTACGAGGGCTGGTACAATAGCGGAGACAGCAAAGATACAATTAAATGGTAAAGTCCACACAGTGACGATGTGAAGAAAACACCTACAGGATATAAGTGGGTCCTCAGGGTTTATTTGGTCGGAGCAAACGCGACAGCAGGCTCTGCTCAACACAGCAGGCATCAACTGTCAGACCCAGACTCTAGAACACTTTCCATACATTAACACTCCAACATAGAACATTTGAGTTAACAATGGAGCACAGACCCCACTTAACTAATACAATGCACTTAAAACATATAATCATTAGAAATGTTAATAAATGTGAATATGCACTGTTACCAGCCATTATGACATTTGCCAATCCTAACACACGCCATCATGCTGGAGCGCACCTTATAATGAAGAAGGTATCAGGGATACCCAGGGAGGAGGGAGGCAAGTGGGACACAACATTACGATGAAGCCTAATGAGGAGGGTTATGGGAGCCCGAGAAACCAGAGCTATGAATATTGGTAGGAGCCAACAACCGGACCAAAAAACCTATGCAGCCAAAATCCCAGAGGGTAACCTTATACAAATGATAAAGAGAAGAGAACCTGGAGGGTTCAATGAGTCTGGTCAAGACTCCGACATAGGGTAGGAAAGAAAAGGGACACGATGGTGGACAAGGAGGAAGGGAATCCTCTGCCCCTTAAAGGACAAGAGACATTTGGTTTATAGAGAGACTTGCAACTTTTTATATGAATTCTGAAGAATGACCTAAGGAGTTTGCTTTGGTGAATGGTCACGAATATTTCTTTGGTGAACTGTGAACTTTGCCCTTGGACTGATCCCAACAACATTGGCTGGATAAAGCCTGAAATGAGAGTCCATATTTCTGGCCTATATCTTGGTTGTCTTGTTAAAGCTGTATGGGTAGATATTGGAAAGGTTTTTACTGAGGATCATATTGACTTTTTTTGACAGCAGAAGAGCACCCTTAGTTTTAGTTCATAGGTATGGAAATTCCTCTTAGCAGTAGGGATAGTTGGGCATTGGACTTTTAGATAAATAAAACAGCCTGAATGTGACATCCCTGAATCTGCCTCCTCCTTCTGGTTCACCATACCAGATAAGTGCCTGCCACGCTGATGACCTGCTCATTGAAATGAGTCCACTGTCTACCTCTTCAATTGGGTTCATTTCCTCGATAAGGGCTGGTCCTACGCCAGTTGCCTCAGCCAAATGCAAGTTCCTGCTCAACTTTTTCTTCATTCTTCTACTAAGATTCCACATGCCCTTATGTACATTCTTGGAAATATGAAGTTCTACTCCACAGACATTTATTTCATCAGTCACCTGCTACTATAGATCTGCACATTCTGTGACTGAAAGTGTACTGCCAGCCAACATATAGAGGTCCACATAATTCTGCTCAACAAGGTTTGTGAGGATAACCAGCTGCTCACCCATAAACCTTTTTCTTTTTGGCCCCTTCTTATTCTGTAGTTGGCTCATCTCACCCATGGTGCTTCAGGTTGTGTTAGTAGCTCACATGTCCACTGAAATTGCGCGATGGAAATGCACCTCTTTTCATAATTTAATGGTGCAGGAACACTGCACATGCTTACCTTGTAATGCGTGCCTTGCGGAACGTATATGCGAAGGGCCTTTCTTATGCCAGCTGCCCCATAGTGTGCACCTTGCTGCCACTTGTGTCATGCTTGTCCTCCTGCCTTTCCTGATCTGTTGTCTCGGCTCTGTCCTGCCTTCTCTGCAAGACAATTCATGATGCATGAATGTCTGTCATTGGTGACTGATACTAGTACTCTCCTGGAGTGACTGTTTGACCATCAATGTTTATCACATCCTGCTGGTGCACTGTGCACCAATGTAATATCTAACCACTGCCCACATTGTGTGCCTCATCTGGACACCAAAACCTCAATTGGACTGTTTCAGCAACTCAATGCAAGAACACTCAAGACCCACTCTCAGCCCTACCACCCCCACCTCTAAAATGACTGGAAGATCATCAGATCACACCAAGGTGGAGAGGCTGAGGGCTGTCAACTTCTCTGCCAATGAAGTTGACACCCTGGGTAACCATGCCCAGAGACATTATGAGTTCCTTTCCAGCAATGACAAGCTGTTTGGGGCCACATCCTGTCAGATGATCTGGTAGAGAATTATTGCTCCCATCAACATGGAGGGGATGGTTGTCCATACTGTGGACAATGTTAGGAAGTGCTGGGATGATACCGAACCAGAAGAAGGTGGGGTGGCCATTGAGGCTGGATACAGAGTGAATGTCCATTCTCCTGGCCAACACGGAATGACTCCTCTACAGGGCCGGATCTTGGAGAATGTGACCCCTGCTTCATGTGCAGGTCCTTAACTGGCAGCCCAAGCTGCTGGTAGGTATAAAAAGGGAACCCGGTCATTCAATGTCACTATGGCATGGCTGAGAGGCATGAATGGTGGGATTCAGAACATCTACCAGTAACAGCCGTGTGTCCAACAAGTATGTGGCCTTGTGGCTCATTGGGACAATGTAACAAAGGTTAGGGAAAAATAACCTAGTAGGGCCACAAAGGGTGTACTAATATCTAGTCGAGTATTGGATGTAATATCTCTCAGCTCTCAAAGGCATCTCATTCTTAACACCATATTTGTGCATGGCCTGTTCATTATTGGTTTTCAGGAGGCAGTGTGATGCTTTCACGTGTGATGGGTGAAAGGACATGTAATCTCCACATCCAAAACGACTATTACATCTTTTTTGTGCTGTGTGTTGGCTGCATGTGCGGGATGCAGGCCATGGAAATCTGTGGGAGGTGAATGTTACTGGATTAACATACATGTAAATACACTGACGTGCTGGTCAGTTGTTGTTTGAGATGCTCATGTCAGCAAGGCATTTTATTCTCCCTTGCTGCAACCATGCTTTTGCCATGTCGCTGAAGAAGAATGACATTTTTGCAGTGTGCCAGGGCACATAGTGGCATTTATTGGATGTTTGATGGAGTATCCATTGGTCCAGCCTCTGGGGGAAGGGCCTTGGCAAATGCATGTATAATGCAAATGGTTCTCCCAGACTGTCTGGGTTGCGGATAACAAAATGGCAGAATTGAATCAGTGGATTGGAGGTCAATAGAGCATGTGACCATGTGACCTTCCCATTACACTCTCTCTGAGACATCCATGTGAGACATGCATCAGTTTCCACAAAAATGTACACATGCCATTTGCACTAATGTCTACATGGCCACATGTCACAGTTTTCAATAGACATGTGTGTACATGTTCTTCCAGTGATGTGTTTCCCTTGTCTTTTTTTGCAGTGTTGCAAGAAGCTGAGTATGGACCTTCCCCTGAGGAGCTGCATGCCTGTGTCATGGACTTCGGATTGCAAGAAGGACGCAAGCTGCTCTTCATGACATCAAGCGCAATGAAGATCATGTTCCTGGGCTGTGGGCTTGTTCTATGGCAAAGGTGATGAGGGTGAAGACATTGGTAACATCATTGCTGTGGACACTGCAGCATCAGAGGCAAAGGGAAGTGTTTCCCAGGAGACAGAGGAATCACAGAGCCTGGATTATTGCTCCTTTGGGTAGTTGTTTGCCAGGGCAGAGGGTCAATCTCACAGAAGATGTATTGGGTGAGAAGGATTGGTTTGAACATACTAGAAAATGGGGGTAAGGGAAAAGGAATGGATGATAAAGAGATCATTTATGTGCAATGTGTTTTGTTAGATAAGATGGTTAGAAATCACAATGTTCCTCTTAAAAAACTAAGTAGGATTGATGAGTCACATGGCCCATATAGGGATGGGTTGGAAGTAGACCTGGAAAAGATCAATTAATGGGGAATGTGACTAACCTCTCAGGTATAAATAGAAAATAAGGGGGGCTGGGTAGTGGGCTGATTGCTCAAAGTATCCTAAGGGGTGCTCGGAGTACAGACAAAGGCGTGTACCAGATGGGGCTAGGTGTTCATCATGTGGCCTATTGACAGGGGTTCAAATACACCAGGATCTGGAGGTGAGAATTTAGAATATTTTTATATATGGCGTATTTATGGTGGAGGTTCTGCTGGGGAAAGTATCAGTATTCAAGAAAATACTACTGATTAACATTTATTGGCGCACAGGGGTCGCAGGTTTAGACACCTTCCTGAAACTCCTGGTTAAAAATATACTTGAATGGAAATTAGAACATGATAAAGGGGTAGTCCTTCTTGCCATGGATTTGAATTCAGACTGTATTTCTAATAATATGATGATAATAGGATGATATGCTCATTCTGTCAAAATGTGAGCCTGAGAAATACAGGCACGGCAAGAAATGGGTTGCCTGTCTCATCTCCATTGGATTTTATGTTTAGAGTGGACACATTGTGTGAGACATCCCTAGCCTTCCGACCTGGCATAGGGGAAACTGCTCGTCCACTCTTGATTATGTGTTTGTTGATTATGTATCTAAGGAAAGATGCTTTGGCTTGCATGTTATACCCAGCGACTGGAGTGATGACAGCTTAATCTGGAACACCTTAATTATAACTATGGGTAAAAATGTGAAAGGTGCCCCAAAGGATTTACAGATTAACAATGGTAAGAATCAAATCAAATGGAATGAGGGTGCTTTGAAAAGGTTAAATACAAGATCGGACCTCATTTTCCATTCTACAACAATGGAGTGGAAATGGGCAACATTTAGGCCCTGATTCATACAGAGTTTTCCAATGAGGTGTTGCCATTATATAACACTTCTGTGAATTAGGCCCTTAACCTCGAAAATTATGAGGAATCAGTTAAGTAGGTTATTGAAGATGCCTTTTGTGGAAACATAGATGTCCAAGATATAAGAGTAGAATACAGCATATACACGTTCTTGGTGAAAATAAATGTAGCAGAAAAATAAGAGGATCATGAGGGCTAAACCTGGGTATATTAGGAAGTGTATTGTTATGGTTGACAATAGACTGGCCTTAATTTAAAAAATGAAACAATTTTATAAGAATTTCATAAAGCAACATTGTGCCTTAACTCTTCAGAATGATGCTGGACATATGTTAGTTCTTCTGAAGAAGGGAAATTCTGCTAGATTTCGGGGAGTCATTTATTCATTGTATACAGGACAAGCATCAAAACAATCCAACTCGGTATCAGAGTATGATTGGATTGCGCACTTTGAATCATTATATGAGACTAACAAGATCAAGGATATTCAGGGTGGGTAGTACCTGAGAGGTTCACTTGATAGCTGGGAGCTTGAGATTGATTATTCACTTATTGTAATCATTATTCATAGGTTTAGTAATTCAAGGGCCCAGGCCATAACCAACTTAACAATACCTTGATTCAAACCAATCCCGATACCTGGACAAGTATTTGGAAGTATGGTCAAAACCATGTCCTTTCCAGAATCCTTGAGGACCACGTTCGTAATCCCAATTTACAAAAGGGGTGCAAAGACAGATCCAAGAAATCCTTTTTCAATATTCGCCACTGACAGCAAAGTTTTTGCATCCCTTTTGTTAACACGTTTGGAATCTCCGGTTCTACTACTGGGAGGTTGAATAGGTTGCAAACTGGCTTCAGGAGGGGCCATGATACACATCTAAACAGCTCTTTGGTGAAAACCTTGCAATCTTTGGTTTGGGCAAAGAAATTCCCAACTGTGTTTGTTGCTTTGATTGACCTGTGAGCGGCATTCAATCGAGTATATCGAAAATCATTATGGGCTAAACTGTTGGGGGATTCCAGATGGACTTCTTAGACTGATTATTAGTCTTCATGGTTTCAGAGCCCGTCACGGAACTGAAACCACCCTAACCTCAATTTGGGATGACCTTAAAATGACTGCAGACTCTGCGGGATGCGTGGCACTAATCCTTCTTGACCTATCCGCTGCCTTCGACAAAATCAATCACTCAATCCTGCTAGACCGCCTCCACTCCCTAGGAATTTGTGGAACCGCTCTTAAATGGATAGCTTCATTCCTCAAGGATCGGTACCAAATAACGATACTCTCCAACTATACCTCCCAAGCCCGACCAGTCGACACGGGAGTCCCACAAGGAGCGTGCCTTTCCGCCCTCCTGTTCAATCTCTACTTAATCACCCTTCCACCAATAATTCGTTGGCACAACATCCTGTGCTACAACTACACCGACGACACTCAACTAATTTTAAAACTCCTGAACTCAAAACCCAACTGCAGACCTGACCTGGCCTCCTGCCTCCTTGACATAGAACTCTGGATGACCCAAAGCCACCTCCTGTTAAACCCATCCAAAACGGAAATCATGGTGTGTGGCAACCTGGAACTTCTCCCACAACCACTACCCTGGCCATCCGCAATGGGCAAGTCTCCGACCCCCTCCAGCTCAGTGAAAAATCTTTGATGCACCCTTGACTCTGACCTAACACTCTCGCGCCAAGTCAACAACGTCTCAAAGTCCTGCCTCTACCACCTTAAAACCCTTAGGCGCATCTTTCCGTATCTCTCCTTTCCCAACAGACTCTCCGCGGTCCAATCAATCGTTATATCAAGACTGGACTACGCAAACCCCCTATACCTCAGAGTCCATGCGTACCAACTGAATAAACTCCAAAGGGCACAAAACGCGGCAACCAAATTGCTTCTTGCGCTTGGCCCAAGAGACCAGATCTCCCCAGCCCTTAAGACACTGCACTGGCTTCCAGTAGCCCGCGGGGTGACTTTCAAAACCTTGTGCATCTCCCATCGAGCACTGCATAAAACCGGAACTCAATATCTTCAAGACAAGCTAAAACCCTACAACCCCCCACACACCTTAAGATCAAGCTCAGCCGGCCTCCTAGTCATTGTGAAGACAAACTCAATTAGGTTAGGCGGATCATCCTTCTCAGCCTTGTCCCCCACACTATGGAACTCACTCCCACCCCACATCCTTCAGACTGAGGATTTAATGGCTTTCCGCAAACTGCTGAAAACCTGGCTCTTCCCCTAAAAACCAACCTGCACTAAACTAACCCAAACAGACCAACAGCACCTCAATGACACCAATCCATCAAACCTCCTGATGCGAGAAACTGACAGCTAACGACCCCCAATGTAATCTAGAAGGGCAAACAGAATTACATTAATAAAGTAGATCAAAGCAGTGAAATGGTTAATAAGAGTAAATCATACAGGAACAGGAAAGAGATTTAAACTCCTGAAATGGATAGAATGTATGCGGAGTAAACAAAGTGAATGGCATAGATGAATTACTTAGAACAGATAACTATATAGTCTGAATGAATGTGGGAATCGAATGAATATGTAGACCGGATGAGTGCATGGAATGGATGAACATGTTGAGTGGATGAGTGTGTAGAGCGGCTGGATGTGTAGAATGGACAAGCGTGTAGAGCGGATGAGCGCGTAATGCAGGAAGCGAGTAGAATGCAGAAGTGCGTAAAACAGATGAATGTCCAGAACGGATGAGCGTATACGGGATAAGTGTGCCGAAAAGATGAGTATGTGAACCTGATGAGTACATAGAGCACATCCATATGGACAACGCATGAATATGGAAGTGTGAAGAGTGTGTAGACCTAGCGAATGTATAAAGCGGTGGAGCGTATAGAGCAGAGGAGTGTATAGAGTAGAGGAGTGTATAGAGCGGTGGAGTGTATAGAGCAGAGGAGTGCATAGAGCGGAGGAGTGTATAAAGCGGAGGAGTGTATAGAATGCAGGAGCATATAGAATGGAGGAGCGTATAGAGCGGAGGAGCGTATAGAGCGGAGGAGTGTATAGAGCGGAGGAGTGGACAGAATGGAAGAGAGGATTAAATGGATGAGAGAATGAGTGGATAGGGCGGATGAATGGATAGAGCGGAAGAGCGAATAGAGTGGATGAGAGGATAGAACGGACAAGTGGATAGAACAGATGAGAGATTGAATGGATAAGGCGGATGAGTGGATAGAGCAGATGAGTGAATAGAGTGGATGAGTGAATAAAGCGGAGGAGTGTTTGAACGTATGAGTGGATAAGTGTACAGACTGGATGAGTGGATAAAGCGGATGAGTAGATAGAGCGTATGAGTGGATAAGTGTACAAAGTGAATGACTGTACAGAACGGATAAAAATATAAAACAGATGAGTGTAGAGATGAACATATAAGACAGAATATCGCTGCTGAATGCGTGAAAGGCACGAGTCCTTAAAGCAGATGACTCCGAGGAGCAAATGAGCGCGGGGAGCAAATGAGCACGGAGATCAGTTAAGTGCGTAGAAGGGATGAATGCATAGAGGGATGAGTGCGTAGTGGGGTTGAGTGATTAAAGGGGGTGGAATTGCGTAGAGGGATGAGTGCGTAGAGAGGAAGAATGCGTAGAGGATGAGTGCGTAGAAGGGATGAGTGCGTAGAGGGGGTGAGTGCATAGAGGGGGTGAGTGCGTAGAAGGGGTGAGTGCGTAGAGGGGGTGAGTGCCTAGAGGGGTGAGTGCCTAGAGTGGGTGTGTGCCTAGAATGGGTGAGTGCGTAACGGGGGTGAGTGCGTCAAAGGGGTGAGTGCATCGAAGGGGTGAGTGCATAGAGGGGGTGAGTGCATAGAGGGGGTGAGTGCATAGAGGGGGTGAGTGCGTAGAGGGGGTGACTGCGTAGAGCAGGTGTGAGGATAGAACGGACAAGTGGATAGAAAGGATGAGAGAACGAGTGGATAGGGCAGATGAATGGATAGGGCATATGAGTGAATAGAGTGGATGAGAGGATAGAACGGACAAGTGGATAGAACGGATGAGAGAATGAGTGAATGAGAGGATAGAACGGACAAGTGGATAGAACAGTTGAGAGAATGAGGGGATTGAGCGGATGAGTCGATAGGGCAGATGAGTGAATAGAGTGGATGAGTGGATAAAGCGGATGAGTGTTAGAGCGTATGAGTGGATAAGTGTACAGAGTGGTTGAATGGACAAAGATGATGAGTAGATAGAACGTATGAGTGGATAAGTGTATAGAGTGGATAAGTGTATAGAGTGGATAGGTGTACAGAGTGAATGAGTGTACAGAGTGAATGAATGTACAGAACGGATGAAGGTATAGAACAGATGAGTGTAGAGATTAATATATAGGACAGGATACTGATGTTGAATGCGTGAAAGACACGAGTGCTTAAAACAGATGAGTGTGGGGAGCAGATGAGTGCAGGGAGCAGATGAGTGCGGGGAGCAGATGAGTGCAGGGAGCAAGTGAGTGTGGGGATCAGATAAGTGCGTAGAAAGGATGAATGCGTAGAGGGATGAGTGCGTAATGGGGATGAGTGCGTAAAGGGGGTTGAATTGCGTAGAGGGGTTGAGCGCGTAGAGAGGAAGAATGCGTAGAGAGGTTGAATGCGTAGAAGAGATGAATGTGAAGAAGGGATGAGTGCGCAGAAGGGGTGAGTGCGCAGAAGGGGTGAGTGCGTAGAGGGGTTGAGGGGGTAGAGGGGATAAGTGGGTAGAGGGGTGAGTGGGGCAGAGGGGGTGAGTGGGTACATGCTTGAGGCCAACAAGAGTGCACGCGTGGGGCAAACAAAAGTGGATTAGGGGGGCATAGAACGGACTGAAGCGCATAGAATTGCGTAACGTTTAAAGTATGGTTTGGAACGCTGATAACGCTTAAAGAGCATTTAACCCACAATGACTGGAGTATGCATGGTGATCTAGAACGCACAGAACAAACTCTAACGCACGCGGCAAGCCGGAATGCATGAATGCATGACCGAAATATATGGAACAGACAGGGATGCATAGAGTGGATAGGAGTGCATGGAATCAGACTGGAGCACGCTACATATATAGTATGATTTGGAATGCAGAGAATATCTGAAAGGGTATATAACCCATCTTATCCCACCACCACGCTTACCCTCTCCTTACATCACCACTGAACTAGAACACAGTGATACTATGACACCATTCGGTATAACTGTTCTCATACCAACACTGGTAACACACCCCCCAGCCAGGCGTTCTTCTCAGGCCTAACGCAGCCACATCTGCTCTGGATAAATCCTGCCAGAACGAACACATACTCCTGACCTCTCAACCAGCACACCTACCGCTAGAATGCAGCTATTACACGGATACCGCACGAGCTGCACACATACCCAGTGCGCACACGCACCCTTTTGACTCTCTCTACTCTCTCTACTGATAGGAACTTCGGTTCCCAAGGGCGTTCAACCTACCAGCGCCTTCAGACCATACCAATGTTATATAAGGCGCTATATAAATGCAAATTAACAATAACAATAACAATGAATCCTCATTCAGGTTAGATTAAATAAGGAGGGCTCATTAACTAAAATAATGTATATACACTCAGGTCTTAGCAGGGATGCATACTTGCACCCTGCCTATTTAATTTACGTTTCCAACATCGGGGAGTATTTGCATAAGGCTGCTTTTATCTCCCCAAAAATGTGCACTTTTACAGTCCTGTGGTTGGTCTACACGGATGACTTCTTTCTTTTTTTATCATACCCCTATTGGTTTATAGAGATTACTTGCTGCTTTTGCACTATTTTCTTCTGGAAACTCACTGATTATGAATCTGGAGAAAACTACAATTTTGCAGATAAACTCCCTGCTCTATTTGAGATGTTCAATCTGTGGACAGCCGCAGAATGTTTTAATTGTCAACTTGATAAAACAAACAAAAAGCTCCCCTGCTTACTAATCAGATGATGAAAATTAACCAAAGGTTTCGAAGATTTTCAAGTAGGCCCTTTCTGAATTTTTATCTGGGGAAAGTAATACCTAAAAGAATTTATGGAGTTGAATTGTTGGGGGAGTGGGCTCTTTATTTTGAAAACCAATTGGAGGGCCATATGTGAAGGAAAGTTCTGAAGGTACCAAAAGTTATACATGTGGCTGCTATCTGCTACGACCTGGGCATCTCCTTCCTCCAAGTTAAGGTGAGATGGTACCTGATGTGTCTGTATCGGAAGCTGTGTTTTACACATGTGGAAACTCTTTAAGAGAAATTGAACTATTTGTTGATGGTAAAAGAGATAAATTGTATGTCTGAATGAAAGGAGCAGGGGGAGAAACCTTTGAAGACATTGGGAAGGGAATTACTGACTTAGAGAGGTCTCCAGTGGAGGAAGAAATTGCCCTTTTACAGTAGGATTGGCGAATCACATTAGACTTGTTTCACAGTTACTCCTCATTTGGTGTATGAGTATACAAAGTTAGGGACTGTGGCTCCCTTTCTGAACATTTTTCCTAATCGTTACAGACACCACAACCTCTTAAGGTTTAGGTGGCACCTCATATATATAAGGGATTTAATCTTTGGACGGAAAGAAATCCCTAAACAAGAGGCATATTGTCCCTTCTGTAACGACCAATCGAACTGGAAATATTGAAGCATTTGATGTTATATAATTGCATTAACCTCCTATCATGATAAATACCTTGAAAAATGTATTGCTGGTACCCCAAGAAACAATGAAATTGTACTATGGGCGAGATGTTTGGGTGGCTGTCCAACAACGGTGGGACTCGCAGTCACTGGTTTTATACATTCCTTAAAATTGAGAGACTAGGTGTAATAAATAGGAAAGGTATATATTTTTTAAAGTGAAGTGACAGGTCGAGTGGCCAATTTGAATATTGTTTGGTCTTGAAGTTGAGAATGTCTTATCATGAGGAATTATAGTGCATGTTTAACTATTTATGATTGAAAGTGATTTTAACTGAATATTTAATTGCATATTTATTGTGATTTATGTATTTTATGTATTTTGAATCGTTTTGTGTTCTGATTCTAATGCATTTTGTCTTGATTTTATCTCTGTATCATAAGAATTCTTATCTGTGTTGCTATTTGTATAGCTATTTGTATTGTAAAGGTTTTCTTTTGAGAACCATATGCAATAAAAAAACAAACAAAACAAAAATTCATGTGTTTGCCCTCATCCTTTCAAGATAGGGAAGCCAATAGATGTGAATGAGTGCCCTCACACTTGCAAGACAGGAGAGAAGAAAAAATGTAGCTTCTGAACCCACTCCTGCGAGACAGAAGGGCCAAAACAATTGAGGCTGTGTTTCCGCCTCCTGAGACAAGAGTGATGCAAACATTGAGTGTATGCCCTTACCCACATGAGACAGGAGAGACAGACATAAACAATAGGTGTGCTACCACAACCCTGAAAAACAGGTGGGATATAACAATTCAGACGTTGCACCCACTCATTCGAGACAGGAGAGACATAATAATATAGCCTGAGCACCCACTCTTTCAAGACAGGGGAGATGTAAAAATTCAGGCCGTGTCCCCACCCCGCAAGACCGGAGAGACTAAACATGGAGTGTGTGCCCTCACCACTATGCTACAGGAGAGATTTAAAAACGCAGGCTGAGCCCCAACACTTTCAAGACAGCAGAGACATCCAAATTCAGGCTGGGCACCCACCCTTGTAAGACCCCTATGAACCAGGATAGGCATACACTTTGAGCGTGTTTCCTCACCTCTGTGAGAGAGGATACATATACACATTCAAGTGCAACCCCACTCCTGCAGGAGAGGAGAGAAAAATAAATGTAGCCTGTGCCCCTAATCCTCTCAGACAGGAGAGATGTAAAATGTAGGCTGTAACCCCACCCCTGTGAGTAAGGAGAGACATACAATGTATAATTTCCGGGACCATTCTGCTACAACTCACTCACACCTCCCTAAAGTGTCCACACTGTGCCTGCATCACGTTAGTAGGAAGGTGTCATGCTCCATGGTGCGGGGAGCCTGCTTCCCCTCTGACATGGTCTTGCCTTCCCAAACCAGTTTGGAGGCGGGTCCCTCGTACAGTACCATACTATGGTTTTTGAGGAAAGAGAAGACAGGCTGCCATTGTGGAACACCCATGATATCCCAGGTATGCACTCTGCTTGGCATGCCCCTATTCCTGTGAGACAAGAGAGAAGTATGAATTCAGGCTGTGCCCACTGGCCTGCAAGACAGGGGAGATGTAAAAATGAAAGGATGTATCCCCACTCCCGTGAGACAGCAGGGACACAACTATTCAAGCTGTGCCTGACTTCTGGAAAAAAGAAATTCACGCTGTGCCTCCACCCTTGCTAGATAGGAGAGATGTAAGCATTCAGCGTGTGTCCTCATTCCCCCCCAGACAGCAGACACATACAATTTATGGCTATACTCCTACCCCTGTGAGGCGTGCTACACAATTTCGGCTGTGCCCCGACTTCTGCAAGGAAATAAACACCAAAACATTTAGGCCGTGACCCCACTCCTTTAAGGCAGAAGACATACAAATTGAGTGTGTGGCCTCAACCCTGTGACACAGATGCAGGGCCGGTGCTATCACTAAGCAAGGTTAGGCGCTTGCCTATATGTGCAAAATGTTAGAGTGGCAAAGTGCTGCTTTATCTCACACTAAGTTTGTGCTGCCTTGCCTTGCCTGTGATAGCACCGGCGCTGTGCACTGGACCTGTCCCCTGTACACTGTCTGTAGGCTGGCACTGGCAGCAGCAGCAGCTGCAAAATCGGAGACCAGGCAGCACTGTGAAGGTTGGGGTCGGTCAGGACTTGGTCATGAGTGGCATCATGGGTGTTGCAGTGCTGGCTCGTCTCCTGTGCATTACAAACGGAGCACTCCATGTGCCCCTCTGCTCTGTCTGTCTGTCTTCTGTGCATTGTTAGAAGTAAGTACCAGGCATCCCATGATATTCAAACGGACGTCGTGGAGAAAACGGTGCAGGCAGCTGCTAGACAAGAAGAGTTTCCTGCTAGTGCCTTGGCAGAAGGAGCTTATTAATCAGGTGAGACTCCCCACCCCTTTCCCCCCACCTCTGTATCATACACTTGTCCCTGTTGCTGTTGATACCCTTCTCTATGGTGCCTCTGCAGTTTCCGTGCATACCTAGTATTTGCAATAATGCCTCTATCCGACCATCAAAATGAATTCCTCTGCCCTCATCATCCCCCTCCCATGAGTGTGTACATGTTTGCCCCATCTGGATGGTGCCCCAGTCCCCGCGTGGTGGTCGACTTGACCCCTGTACTTGTGCTGGCTCCTCTGATATGATTGCATTTAAGCCATTTGTGTGCAGCGGACCAACGCCCCATGGAGTCTGGGACCCATGGGCTCATGAAGCACCTTAAAACTGTGTTTAGAACCACCAATTCTGATCCTTAACAAGATACTTTCCAAATCCTCTGAAGAGCAGGGATCACAGTCCATCATATCTGTGACTATAGGCGAAGCACCAAGGGCAGCGTTGCTAGTCCGGCCATCAAATATCACACATTTTACATACATGAGAAGGTAGGAGTCTGGCTGAGAATGCAGAGGAGTATGACTTTTTGACTTTGAATGTTAAATGCCTATTCACAAGGTTTGTTGGTGGGCTTTTCAGGGATGCTCGTCCCCGGGGCCATTAAGAAGTACCTGCCTTGCATTGCCCACAGTGAGTAATACCCACCTTGCATTGCCCACAGTGAGTAAGTATACACAGAACACAGGAACTGTCGAGACCACCCGCAGGTAAAGAAATCACTACAAGTCTTTCTAAAGTCATAGCGCTCACACTTCTCCACTCCACTCATTCTGTATTAGGTGACAGCCACAGCTGCCCTTCAACACCCGCAAGGGCTGTCACTAGAAGTTGTTTGCATTTGTGGCCCTCAAGCGTTGTGAATGTGTATATGGAGCATCATAAATCAAAATAAACTTAAAAAGACATAAATAACTTCCAGGAGCCAAGCCTTCCATAAATGCTGCATCGGGAACTGCAAGCCTCAGGGATTTACAGAGTGGTCAGTGATAACAAGTCCTTGATCACCTGGTGATTTGTTTGGTAGCAATTCCTAAATGAGTTTGCAAGTAGTGCATTTGCTAAATGGAAAGTGTCTACTTTTCCAAATAAGCCACTACTACCGCTGAACATGCATTGGCAATGCCAAAGGTTTTGACTTTTTCGTAGCAAAGGGATAGGTATTTGCCAAGTACTGCTGTAATGGTACTAACTGGCAATTATTGGTAGCTGCTGTAAAATGATGTGAGTACCTGTGCATATAACAGTAGTGCCTGGCAAATGAACATTAAATATCTATAAGCAAGCCAAACCTGTTGGCTTTGGCAATCCTCACTTTTAAGAGAACTTCAGTGAAGGACATGCACACTGCATATAATTCAAGTCGCTAAAGTCACACTTGGTTAAGACAATTTGATTACATCAGTAGGGCATGTAAAGATCCAATAAAGCCATTAATTTGCAGAAGACTCCATTGAAATAACTCTGACAGGCATTTCAACCAAAGGTTAATGCTACTTCTTGATAAAGCTCGCCCAAAGAGATCCCAAGAGAATGTGCTTATAGTGGGTAGAGGCAGAAAGCGACTGGAATGGCCATGTGGATTAGCATGGCCATGGGCAGTTAATTAGTGGACAAATAACCAAACAACACCTACACGTTTTGTGTCCCTCGACACATCCCATCACCCTCCTAGCGGTACACCAATGCAATAGTTTCAGCGTATAGGTGGTGCTTAGGATCACCTACTAGGAAAAACTAAAAATGCCAATGCCTTCTCTATTGGCACGCCAATAATCAAACCCTCTAGCCTAAATAAGCTCAATTTAAACTAACTTGACAGTTTTTGCACTTTGGTGCATCGGTGCAGAGGGTCTTCTAGGGAGAATGCCACTCCATTTTCCCATCCTCTCGTTCTGGCACTGCTTGCAAGCACAAGATCCAGAACTACCACCCACATCCCTTATTGCCTAGACTTGAGGTGTGTGCTAGACAATTACAGTATTCACGGTGGTGCTCTATCAGTTGTTTCCATCAACTACATTATAAATGCAATCCTGATTTTTCAACTGTCAGTTTCCCAGAGTATTAGCAGGAGCAGGGATGACTCTTGATCACACATGCCTTTAATGCATGTATGCTGCGCTATGCAAAATATGGTGGCCCATGATGCGCCCACTCTGAGGCTGTTGCCTCAGAGTGGGCGCATCTCACCTGGGAAAAGACTGGCCAAGGGTGGCTCCCTTCATAATCAACGTGGTGCCTTCTCCCACTCTGCCACTGTTGTGATCAGGTGCTGGTTGCTAGAGTGCTTAAGTGTGTTATAGTTTGATCTTTCCTGTATCTTTATTATATATTGTGCCCCCCTGTGCCTGTCGCTTTTATCTTTCTGGGTGTGTCCCAGGGATGTAATAGAGGGTATTGGCCCTTGCATGTGGTGGGAAGAGTGGTAATTTGGTACCCTGTGCTGGGAAAGACCTCAGTCCTCACATGTCACTCTAGAGGGATGTGATTTGTTGGTCTCATTTTGGCACCCATGGCCTTACCTGTTTACCAGGCCACTATGAACTAATTTGCCGTCCCATTGCAAGGCACGAGGCTGTGGCTCTCCCCGTAGTGGTTAAGACAGATCTGTTCAGTGTGGTCAGGGCTCTCACGTGGGGATGTTTCCCAAAGAAATGCCTTGGGTGATTTTGACCCCTCAGATTCTGTGGCAACAGCTGTAATTCACAGTGTGGGTATTATGCCAGTCCCTTGATAGGTCAGACCTATACCAGAGGCACTGCATGCTATGCAAATGAGGTGGTGGGCCTCAAGTTCCTGTAACTGACATGAAAGAGTTATGGAGCTGACTTGGTTCTACTGAGCACAGACATCGATACATTATTCCTTTTTTACATTGGAGGAAAGACTCCATGACAACAAAGCAATGTGTGATCTTGTGAGCGTATGGCCCTTTGAAACGTGCATATGTAATGGAGGGGATTACACCAGAATAATTCAGAGTCCAAATAACCGGACAAACTCAAGAATATAGCAAGTTACTGTTTCATTATCAATTATGTAAAACAGGGAGGTTACAACAAACAACAACAGATGTATGCTCAGTCTCTCAATGAGCTCCACAAAAAATCCAATTCTCATACTCAATAATGCATCAGAGTGATTTCATACTACGTGGCAATAGTGAGGATCAGGATTGGTTAAGGGAAACATTTAGATATACACTTGTATAGGAGCTAGGATGTGATTAGCTGTCCTTTATCAGGTGAACAAGTTATGCCTACCTCTTAAAATATGTAATTTCAGAAACACTAGATACATAGTTTCTCATTGGTTTTACAAGCTATGAGTTCCTTCGTTAAATGGTCTAATACAATTGATTGGCACGCTTGTGCCATGTCTGGAACATTTGGTTCCTTTAGCCGCACATAAGCCCAGACCCAGGTGCACTGTCTTTATGAAGATAGTGACATGCTCTTAACATTAACATATGTACAAATAGTGCATAACAAGGAGCTGGAAGTTTGTGACACAATCTCCATACCTAACTTAGTTTTTTACACAACCTCTTTCAGTCTGTGTCTGAAAGTGATGAAAGTACAGTAGTGTTAAAAGGAATTGTTTCAGGCTTGTATTATTTTGCATTCTAGGAATATATATGAACCTAAAAATTGAAAACTTAAAATATTTGTACCAAATAAATCTATGTAGGTTTGTGGCCAAGTGCTTAAAAAGCAGAGTGGATTAAAATCACTGCTTCACTGTTTACCCAAAGTGTGTGATCCTGGACAACTAAGTTCATCTCCCTCTCACATAACTATGCACAAGTGTCTAGTGTGTATTACCAAAATGGTTTTCCTACTGCCTGTATTGCCTATATATAATTTACAGAAAGGATTAGATCTACATGATCAGCATTACATGTGTTGTTGCTATAGTATCATTGACTTGTTGAATAAACCTGTATTTATGAAACACAGAGGCTTTAATTTGACTTATAAAACCTAACACTCAGAGTAGATGTGAGGGTAAGGAAAGTGCAATGGGATCCATTCACAGCAGATGACGTGAGCAATGTGTTAGGTGGAGGTAATGGGGTTGTGGCAATCGGTAACAAAATGAGGATGGTTGGTTGAGAAAGGTTAGGATCTGGAGTGGAGTGGGGGGGCGCCAGTCTGACAGCTAGCCTAGGGTGGCAAAATTCCTTAAACCTGCCCTGCACAGATGATATGTAAAAGGTGACAGTTTGCACTCACGCCTCCCAGACAGGAGGGATGTTAAAATTCAGGCTTTGCCCTCAGTCCTGCAAGAGAGGAGAGACCTACAAATTCAGGCTATGCCCCCACTCCCACAATCCCGTGAGACATGAGAGAAGTACAATTTCAGGATCTGCCCCATCTTCTGCGAGAAAGACAAACAAATGAATATGGAATGTGTGCTCTCACCCCTGCAAGAAAGTAGGGACATGACATTTGAGTCTGTGCCCACCCCCCTGCAAGAGAGGAGAGATGTACAAACTGAGACTGTTTTTCCCCTCTTGTGATACAGTAGATACATGCAAATGTAGGCTGTGACCCACCTTTGTGAGACAGGAGAGATTAAGATATTGGCCCTCATTACGACCCTGGCGGAAAGGGGTTTACGCCGGCGTAAAGCATGGCGTACCTTTCCGCCAGACTACGAGTTCCCGTAGCGCCATGGTGATTTTTACGCCTGCTTTTTGCAGGCGGAAAAATCCATGGCGCTACGGGACTTGTTGTTAATTACGCCACCGTAATTTACGGTGGCGTAATTAACGCCTTCCCCACTCCCATTATACCCTATGGGGCAAAAATGGGAATGGGGAAGGGTAAATGGGGATTGGGGACTTACCGCCCCGCCAAGGTCGGAATGGGGCGGTAAGTCCGCCAACCACCATGGCGGAGTTGGCAGCTTAGCGCCATGGACCATGGTGCAAATTGCACCATGGTCCTCCGCTAGGGTCGTAATGAGGGCCATTGAGTGTGTGCCACCTCTCCCATGAGACAGGAGAGACATACACTTTGAGTGTATTCCTAGACCTCTGCAAGAGAGAATAGATTTAAACATGTATGTCTAACACCACTCCAGCAAGACAGGAGAGACATACCATTTCAGCTTGTGCACCCATTACTGTGACACAGATTAGATGTAGAAATCGGACTGTGACCCCAACTCTGTGAGAACGTATAGATGAATGTGAGTGTGTGCCCTCATCCCTGTGAGACATGAGAGATGTAAACATTCAGCATGTGCCCCCACACCAGGGATACAGGAGAGACATGAAAATTCAGGCTGCACCCCCATCCATTCAAGACAGTAGAGACATACACATTGAGTGTGTGTCACTATCTCTGTTAAACAGAAGAGATATATTAATACAGGCTGTGCATTCACTCCGTTAAGAAGAGAGTTCTAAAAATAACTCACCTCTGTGAGACAGGAGAGATGTAAACATTGAGCGTGTACCCTTATCCATGGCACACAGTAAGGGCATACCAATTCTGGCTGTGCCTTCACCCCTCCGGGACATTAGAGATGTAAAAATGTATTCTGCACACACACTCCTGTGAGACAGGCGAGATGTAAATATTCAGGCTGTGTCCCCTCTTATTGCGTAAAAAGAGAGACATATCATTTCAGTCTCTGCCCCCAGTCCTTTGAGACAAGAGATATGTAAAAATGAAGAATGGGAGAGGAGAGTCATACATTTGAAGTGGTACACCTAAATCCTGAGACACAAGATAGGAAAGTTTAAAGATGAAATTTAAAAGGTAAGTGTGTGGCCTAACTCCTGCAAGACAGGGTAGATATAAAAAGTCAGGCTGTACCCCCACTCCTGTCAGAGATGTTATAATTCAGGCTGTGCACCCACACCTCATCGGAATGAGAGATTTAAAGATTCAGACTCTGCTTCCACTCCTGTGAGACAGGAGAGATATACATATTCAGGGTGTGTCACCTCCCCTGCGAGATAGGATAAATCTAAAAATGAAGTGCATGCCCAAACCCCTGTGAGGAAGAAGTGATGTAAACGTTCTGGCTGAGCCCCAACACCATTGAGACAGGCGGGACATAAAAGTGTATGTGTGCCTTTGGCCCTGCAAGACAGGAGTGACGTGAAAGTTGAGTGTGCACCATCAGCCCTATGAGACATGAGAGTCATAAAAATAGCGAGACAAGAGAGATGTCAAATTTGAGTGTGTTGCCCACATCCGTGCAGAAAAATAGAGACATAACATTTTGGGGTGCGCTCAGAATCCTGCAGTACATGGAGATGTACAAATGTCGGCCCTTACCTGTGTGAGACAAGAGAGCATTAAAATTGAGTGTGTGCTCACATCCCTACAAGGAAATAAAGAAGTAAATATTATGGCAGTTCACGTAACCTTGCGAGAGAGTAGAGACTTAAAAAGTGAGTGTGTGCCCTTCCTGCGAGGCAGTAGAGGCATACAATTTTAGGTTGAATCCTTCACTCTTGCAATACAGAAGAGCCATACATACGAGAGTTGTACAAATGCAGGCTGTACCCCAAATCCTACGAAAGAGAAGAGGCATTACATCCAGACTATGCCCCACACCTTAGAGACAGGAGAAATGTACAAATTCAGGATGTGCCATCTCCCCAATGAGATAGGAGAGATATACACATTAATTTGCATGCCCACACCCCGTGAGTAAGAAGAGACATACAAATCCAGGTTGTGGCCCGACTCCTGTGAACAGGAGAGTCATATACATTAAGGCTTTGCTGCACCTCCTGAGAGACAAATTGTATGCGTGCCTTTGCCCCTGCACAACAGGAGGAACATTCAAATTGAGTGTGCAATGATAGTCCTACGAGACCATAAAGAGTCATACAAAGTCATGATGTGTCTAACCCTAGTGAGACAAGAGCGATGTAAAATCTGAGTGTGTGCAATCATCCCTGCAAGACAGCAGAGATATGCAAAATGAGTTTTTGCCCACATCCATGCGGGACAGTAGCAGCACGAAGGTTCTGGGTGCGCCCAGCAACTTGCAGTACATGAGAGATGGAAAAGTATAGGCGCTTACCTATACGAGACAGGAGAGCATGCACATTAAGTGTGTGCTCTCATCCCTGCAAGTAAATGAAGTCATAAACATTCTAGCTGTTCACTCACCCCTGTGATATAGTAGAGGTGTAAAAATTGGGTTTTTGCACTCACCCATACGAGGCAGTGGAGATATAAGATTTCAGGCTGTGCCTTTACTCCTGGTAGAAAGGAGAGACTTACAAATTCAGGCTCTGACCCCACTCTTGCGAGATAGGAGAGATGTGAAAATTCAGGGTGAGACCCAAATCCTGGGAGACAGGAGAGTTGTAAAATATTATGCTGTGCCCCCATCGGAAGTGTGAGCCCTCATCCCTGTGAGACAGGAATGCAAAATAAATACTTCCACCCGTTTCTGCAAGACTGGAGAGGCATACTTATTGGGTGTTTACCCACACCCCTATGAGACAGGAGAGCTATAACAATGATGGCTTTTCCCCCACTACTTCTAGGTGAGAGAGACATAACAATTCAGCCTGTGCTCCCACCCTTGAGAGACAGTAGATGTACAAATTGAGTGTGTACCCTCTTTTCCCTGTGTGTCAGGAGAGATGTAAAAGTTCAGGCTGTGCCTCAATCCAGGCGAGGCAAGCTACACCTTAAAATAAAGCATCTGCACCAAATCACGCAGGATAGGAGTGATCTAAAAATACAGGTTGTGCCCCCATCCTTGAGAGACAGGAGATGTAAAACATTGAGTGTGTGCCCTGACTCCTGCGAGACAGGAGAGATGCAAAAATTCAGGCTGTGCTGCACTCCTCCTAGACATAGGACAGACATACACATTCAGCCTCTGCCCCATCTTCTGAGCCACTAGGGAGACATGTAAATCTGTTTCAATGTGATATTTCCACATTTTAAATACCAAACAGAATAAAAGACCAATTTCTTTCATCCGTTTTTAGTCGGCATTAAAGTGCCAAAATATCACTTACTGTGCCCCCCCCTTGCAGGGTGATTCTTTCCCCACCCTCTCCCGCAGGTTGTATTCATAATCGGGGGGTTTAAATCCAGCCTATTCCTCCAGTACTGCGAGGCAGGAGGAGAGATGTAAAAACACAGGCTGTGCCCCCACTCCTGTGAAACAGAAGAGATGTACAAATTGTGTGCCCTCAAACTTACATGTAAGGAGAGAATTTACAATTGTGTGAGTGCCCTCACCCCTGCAAGACAGGGCAGAGAAAATCATTCAAGCTTTGCTTCCACCCATGCAAGTCAGGAGAGACTAAAAATTACGTGTGCCCTGAGACTTGCAAGACCAGAGAGATGTAAACATTGATGCTGTGCCCCTGCGAGATAGGAAAGATGTACAAATTGAGTGTGTGCCCTCACCTCTGAAGGCCTGATGGTTCATAAAAACTGAGTGTGTAGCATCACACCTGCGAGACAGGAGAGATGTAAAAATTCAGCCTGTATCACGATCCTCCAAGACAGGACAGACATAAACATTCAGGCTGTGCACCTACCAATGGAGGGATTTCAGTGGCGGAGAGATGCGGTCCCTGGGCTTGAGGCCAATGATAAGTCTTGCGGTTCTCTTCTGGATGAGTTGTAAAGGTCTGAGTGTAGAATTAGGGTGATTGTGAAAGAGACGGTTACAGTAGTCAAGTCTAGAGAGAACTAGAGCTCTGGACACAATGAGTCTCAGGGGGAAGTGAGAAAAGGTGGGATACCTCAGAGGCGGTGCAGCTGGTATTGGGATTTATTGGATATATTTGAGATGTGTGAAGAGAAGGATAGAGTGGAAGTGAAGATGACCCCAGGGTTTTTGCCTCACTGGTGGGTGAGGGTGCAGGACGATGGG
This sequence comes from Ambystoma mexicanum, assembly GCF_040938575.1. Taxonomy (NCBI): domain Eukaryota; kingdom Metazoa; phylum Chordata; class Amphibia; order Caudata; family Ambystomatidae; genus Ambystoma; species Ambystoma mexicanum. The sequence continues at coordinate 652,813,605 of NC_090933.1, read as the reverse complement.
AGGTTGGCCAGAGTGAGAGTGAGAAAATGGGAGCAGGGGTCCCAATGAGAACAATCTTTGTCTTACTGGCATTAAGGCAGAGGTCGTTGGTTGCACACCAGGACTGAAGTGCGGACAGACAGTCATGAATGAGCGAGGAGGAGGAAGAAGCTGAGAATAGCTTGAAGGAGAGCTGAGTGTCATCCGCATAACACTTAAAGTTGGAAGTGAAGGAAGAGATCAAGTGGTCCAAGGCGCGCATGTAGATATTGAAGAACCAGGGGGATAGGCTAGATCCCTGGGGGTCTCCACAAGTAGAGAGAGTGATAGCGGAGAGAAAGGGGCCTAGTTCCACCTGGGATGTAAGGTCAGAGAGAAAGGCGGTAAGCCTGATGGGTGATGCCCAGGGTATCATGGAGGCAATTGATCAGGGTGCTATGGTTCACTGTGTTAAATGCAGAGGAAAGGTCAAAGAGAATGAGGACAGATGGAAATTAGAGTCAAGATTTGAGAACAGGTTTTCACCGGTGTTCAGGAGAGCAGTTTCCGTGCCTCTTGATAGTCTGAGGCCACCCTGATGATCGTGGAGACAAACAGCAGATTCAGTGTGGGGATTTAAGCTGGGAGATAGCCAACTTCTCCAGTAGTTTGCCCAGGAAATGAGTGATAGAAATAGGGTTATAGTTTGCTGAGATAGAAGCGTCAGCAGAAGGTTTTTTGCGTAGTGGGCACACCAGAGAGTGTTTGAGAGAGGAGGGTAAAACTCGAGAGGTGAACTAGAGGTTGTAGAGGTCCGCCAAGGCTGAAGCTAAAGTATCAATTTTGTCCTTGATAGTTTTGGAAGTGCATGGTTCCACCTGTTTGGAAGAGGCTTTCTTTTTTTTTATTGTGTTACAGTTCCAAAAGAACTTTTCACAAATATACATATAGAAAAATATAAAACATATAAACATATTACTTTAGCAGCACTTAGTGATTAACTGTTAGATACATAAAGAAAAGATATGCAATCATAAAATACTATATACACTAAAAAGAGGTTAGATATATTGCACAGCAGATTCAGATACAAAAGACTAACCATCGATATTCTCCAAACTCATAAGCAGTATGACATCATATTCAAATTTACATAGGTGTTCTTTGGCCACTTTCCATATCTGAGTGATGGCAATAGTCAGATAATTACTCCTGCCAGAGAGACAGCGCAACCAGAAGTTTTCACTCTTAATATCAATAAATTCCCTATCCAATTTGGCAAAATATTTGTTATAGATAGAACTCATCGAGTAGCAGCAGGTAAGGACATGTCTAATAGTTTCCATCTTATCATTCATAGCACAGAGTCTGCAAATCCTTTGATCCTTCGGTAGGCCTCTCCAGGATCCGGGAACCCCTAAAACATCAAGTCGATTAAGTCTAAATCCATGAAGATTCTACGATTTAGCTGTGATGGCATGAGAAGGAGGTATCTTTGAGGTTCTTTGAAACTGAAAGGCATCATGCGAAGGTATGCAGAGATCTCATAGCAGAAACCTTCTCATGGCTAGATACCCAGTCCCATTTTTCTATAACATCTTTTAGGGATTTAAGCACTGCACCTTCACCGTGTTCCCATCTGGGTTTCCATCAGATTTTTTCAAACATTTTCAAATTGAGACCTTTAAATTTATTAAGAGCCTCCATCTTACCCTCCTCCAAGCCTTTCTTTAGGATATAAAGAAGGGTACCAGGCCGTGCAAATTTAATTTTATGTACAATTTGGCCCTATTATGTTCAATTTGAGTGGCCACAGAGATGAGCCCTACTTCCAGGCGAACGGCCTATATAGGTGTATAGTTATTCAGACCCAGTAATCTGCGCCATATGATTCCTTCAGTGGTATCAGCCCAATCTGACCAGTCTGAAAAAGAGGTCTCTAATGCATATAGAAACATAGCCACAGGTTTTTGTTTATATATATTGATGATTCCCAGCAGGCTATATCCAGCTGTCCTTTTTGAGAAAGACATGACAGCAGTAAGGGTGGCCATAACTTTAGCTCTTTTATTCTGTTGAACCAGCTTATTAAGAGTCCCTCTATCCCCACAGAGCTCATAACCCAGATATTTATAGGAATTAACTTTCCTGATTGCACCCAAAGAGCAAGGAATAACCTGCTTATTGCAGCTATTCCGACGCACGGCCATGAACTGTGTTTTACCCAGGTTGATAGTGAGCCCATTTGCATCAGCATAATCACATACAGCAGTTGCGCTATTGCAAATGCCACAATAGGTGTTATCAAAGATAACGATATCATCGGCATAGCATATCCAGCCAATTTTTTGGGAGCCCATTCTGGGGAAGGCATTCATCTTGGCTTTAAATATACTGCCAAAATCTGCCTTAAATAGATTGTAAAGAGTAGGTGCTAAGGTGCAACCCTGTCTGACCCCTTTTGCAATAACAACTGGCTCAGACATAGAGCCTTCATTATTAATATGAATCCTGGCCTTACTGTCATCATATATCATTTTACAAACATATAGAAGATGAGATGGCATACCAAGTAATGCAAGTTTAGACCATAGTCTTGCCCTCCCAACAGAGTCAAAAGCTGAAGATAAATCAACAAAAAGCATGTAAAGCGGTAATCTATTCTTGCCCTTAGCCTGTTCAATGAGTGTATTAACTATAAAAATATTGTCCCGAGTAGAACAGTCTTTGCGGCAGCCAATTTGGGCCCTATCAAGAACATTATCTCTGTGAATCCACATCATTATTTCACGGAGAACTATAGCACAGAATATCTTACTAGACACATCGGTGAGAGCAAGAAGTCTATAATTCTCAGGTGAACTCCGAGGGCCAGACTTAAACACAGGACTAATATGGGACATCTTCCAAGAAATAGGCATAACACCAGTATCAATAACTTTCTGAAAAATAATCCCCAGAATATTGGCCCAGACCTCTGGGTTGTCCTTAATAATAACATTACAGAGGCCGTCAGGCCCAGGCGCTCTAGATGTCTTGAGTCCCTTCATTACCATAAGGATGCCTTCCCTTACTATAGAAAGAGCATCAATAGGTCTTTTGGCCAAGGTAATTATATCTCCCTTGAATTTGTTGGAAAGATACTTGACCCATGCATAACTGTTAATAGGAATAGCCTGCTCAAAAATCCCATTTTTGCCCAAGGATCTTAAACTAGCCCAAAATGTCCTAGTGTTTCCATTCATAAGTAAGCGAACCATGTATTGCCAGTTAATATTGTTCATAGAGGACAAGTATATTCTTATCTCATTCCGATGTCTGTTTCTGATCTTTCTCTTCTCATTTCAAATGAGAATGGGATCATTGCTACTACTGTCACACAGACTGAGCTTTCTACGCTTCTCCCTTTTCATATCTCTGATTACCCTATCATAGGCTCTAATTCTGTCAGGATTATCCTTAAAGGGGCCAAGCTTACCACCAATGGGCATGGTATGGAGTAGATGTTCAGATGGCCATGTACATATATCATCTACATATATCATCTGCTGTGCGATAGAGAAGATGGTCAAGATTAATGTCAAGACACCATTTTTTTGCTTTGGTAAGATTAGTGTTTGACCAGCAAATCCTGTTACCACGGTTAGAGATGTTAATCCCTTTGGCAGTGCATTGTAATAGGGAATGGTCATTAAATTAATTAGCCAGAATATGAAAGCCAGTGATGCAGTCAAAAAGCTTATCACCCATACATATAAAATCAAGCATGGAGGATTGGCATCCATTAGACCAAGTAGAAATAGTGTTTTTGTGATCATAACAACTTCCATTCAGCACCACTAGCTCCATCTCCTCAATGAAAGTAGACCATTTTTCTGCCTTAGTCATATCTCCCAAATTATAGCACATGATATTTGAATTCAGATCACCACCAAGAAATATATTGGTTAGCCCACCGGGTGAGCATTTGTCAAGGATACATTCATAGATACTCTGTTGGATGGTATCAGTGAATGCATTGCCCGGAGGGTCATATATATTAATCAAAAGCATGCGTACCCCATACTTCATGTGCAACTCAACAATCAATACATTGGGGTTAGCAGGGACTAATATACATTTGGAGGCAGACAGTTGATTAGATATCAGTGTAAGCAATCCCCCAAAAGGCCTACCCTTATCTCCTTTTCTTGCAGGGTTATAATATGCTGTGAAACCATCAAACACTGCCCCCTGCATTAGCCAGGTTTCCTGTAATAGGACAATATGCGAATTGGATATGAGATCAAAAGAAATAAGAAATAAGAGAGGTATCGTCTCAATTTCTATTTTGACCCATAGGCAGAAAGGAGCACAGCCGTTCCCAATGTGATTTGAGCATATCAATATCAATCACTTGGCCATTGGATTGATTAGGATTGGTCGTAGATTTCTGACTCGGCTTGGTGGATATATTATCAGACCTCTCTTCACTAACATCCAACAGGTACCCCCATTCTTTAAGCTCATGTTTATGTTCCCTCACAAGATTTACAGCAGCTTCAGAATAGCAGTGTACACGTGTCAGCAGCCCCTGGCATTGCTCCACATACTTAAAATCCCCACTTTTAAGTATTCATAAGGGAAGTTGTGCATGGATGATCTCAAGAAATGTACCTCTATTGATCGTTTTTTTTGTTTTCTTAGTACTACCTATTATAGAGAATTGTTTATTAGGTAGATATATCGCCTTTTGTGTGACAGAGATGAGACAGGCAGTAATTTCCTAGTTATGATAGGTACTTCCTGAGGAAGTTTGTTAACCATCTCAGAAAATTTTACTTTGGATTTTTTATTAACCACGTTGTACACAACAGATTCATCCAGACTTTCATCAGAGCTATCATCCGTAGAGTCAGTCATACCAAATGTGCTATCATCCGGTATGCTAACTGTCCCCACTGTAGGCAGTTTATCAGGTAATTTAGGGGCTGTTACTTTGGACTTCTCGGAGTCAATAAGCCAAGAAGTGAGATTCCCATTATTTAGAGCACGCTTTTTGGCTTTCCTTGCAGCTCGCTTTCTGCCTCTTTTAGTCTTAGATGTTATCCCTTCTGTGACTTGCTCATGGGCACTTGCAGACACTTTAACAGGTTTATCTGTTTTTTTTTTGCCATATTAAGCCTCTTCTCCTTTCTCTCTTAGACAAATGGCACTCTTCCAAACTCTCGCAACACTACCCGCAATAATTTCAACTAAAGTGGATTCCAGATTTTCAGTTACTAGTACAGAGAGAACCTCATTTGCTGGCAGATTTTCCCCCATGATCTTACCAGCCAGCGCAGGACTAGGTATAGACTTTGCCAGGTCTTTCAGGGCATCTGAATTATTTCTAACCTGTGAAACAATAGTATAAGATAAATGTAAAAGAATTTTCAGAGCAAAACTAGAGGTAGTATTATGAGTCTACAAGTCCTTAAGTTTTGCTTCAACATTGCATTTCATACATTCAGAATTTACTACTAATGAAACATTTTCTTGGGTTACAAGTTCAGCCAGACTGTCCGCTAATCCTGTAAGTTTAGGAGAACAGGAGAGTCATTGGTAACAATGGGTGGAATATTGGTTATAAAGCCTTCCGTTACCAAAATGGTAGGGGCAACAGCTGGCTTTATCGGCATAGGGCAGAATTCTTTCATGCTCTGTGATTTGTCCTTCCAGGCTATAGCAAAGATTCAGTAATGAATTGTTGTTATCAAATTCCAGCGACGTACATGCCACATTGCACACGGATGCAGTTGCCTCCGCAGGATCATAATGAATCTGTGCAACCGCTATTTGGTCACAGAAGAAATCCGTGATCTTCTTGTCCTTATTGATCACTGTCTGGGTGCTTGTTTCGGCCATCTGCGCATATTTATTTGCATTTCCCACCTTTAAGTTCCCTTCTTAATTTCATGATAGTAGTATATCACACTAGTAGATAGGTAAAAAGATAAAGCAGGATCACTGTAGCTCAGGATACACAAAAGAGTTAAGTCTGGTTCAAAGATCAAAGATCCGCAGTCACCAGCTTATATGTGTAATATCAATAGCTCTCAGCCCCTACGGGCAGCTGACTGGTTCAAAGATCAGCAGATCAACAGTCACCAGTCAGTAAGTGTAAGGTATCAGGCCACACACAGCCTACTGCATAGACCAAATCCAGGCAGTGGGCACTGATTAGAACATAGGGTGCAGCCGCCAACAGAGAGATAGTAAAGCTAAGGCTAATAGTCAGGTGCCCTATCAAGCACAGACTGCCTCTAGGGACCTACTCATAGGTCACAAAAACCACAGATAATTAATTTAAATATACCAATTGCTCCGATGCCATACAAAATCCCAACGGGGATTTTGCAGAATAATTACTGGGTAATGCAGGTTTTTTAATATAAAACTTTACCGTGACAAAGTGCCCGCAGGATGGATATCCAAAGGCAACACAGAGTCAGCAGCTTCAGGAGAGAGTGGCACCCTCAGCCCCCGGCAGCACCGTCAGCCGGAGAGGGTCAGCAGGCCAACAGACAAATAGAAATCAGCAGGTTGTAGCCACTCGCATCCACGCCTCCACACAGCCATAACACCGAACACCATAGCACTACTAGCTCCCTCGAGGGATTTCCGGTTAGAGGAAGGAACCTAATGGATGCAGAGAGCCATCAAGCCGCACCTCCGAGAGCCGTAATGCACACGCATAGGCTCAGACAAGCCGCTTCCGACAGTTCAACTGTACCTGTATGTAATGTTTCTTTAATATACCGGACTAGCCTAGTAACCTCCTTAGGTGTGATGGGGAAAAGGGAGGAAAAGGGAGAGGGGGAAGAGTGTGAGAGGCGGAAGAGGGCTCAGAGGATGTTGGTGCATGTGTGGGTGAAGGTGTGAGATGAGAGATGAAAGGATGTCAATGCCGAGCAGAGGGCTTGGGTGGGCGCAGTGGAAGATGATGCTGCAGAAGGCTTTGCGAGTTCCTTGCAGACTTTGAAAAGTTTTGCCGTGTTGTTAAATGCTGTGGAGATGCAGGCTTGAATATGGAATCTTTTCTTGGAGCAAATGCAGAGTCTATATTGTCTTTGAAGAAGGCGACAGGCCAGTTTGTCAGTGGGTGCACCTGAGGTTACCCATTTCCGTTCTGCTGCTCTACACTTGTGTTTGAGGGCAGCCAGATCATACCAGAGTCATATCAGGAATCACACTTTTTGGGAGGCTTCATGCACACCCTAGAGACAGGGTCAAGGGTATCAAGAGTGTTGGAAATGGCGAGATAAAAGTTAGAGAGGGCTGTGTCAGGGTGGGAGCCAGATGCAAAAGTAGGGGCATAGAATAGGAGGATGCGAAGGCAGCCACTGTCACTCTTTTCATGGGACGGGTGTCCTTGAAGACGGGAGGCAGTGTGGGGAGTGCCAGTGCTAGAGGAGATGAGAGCGTAAGGTGAGAAGAGAGAAGAGGGTGATCAGTCCAGGAAAGTGTTGTAGAACGAGGGGTCAAGACAGGGATGGCAGTAGAGATGAGAGTATCCAAAGTGAGGCCTGCAGTGTGAGTCAGCCCAGAGGGTAAAATGGATAGAGAGAGTAAGTTGCAGAGTTTGTGGAAAGGTCCTGAGGAGTCTGGGGAGTCCAGATGGATGTTTAGATCCCCCAGCAGGAGGAGTTGTGAGGGGTTGGGGAGGAGAGATTCTGGGTACATTTCTGAGGGTGGCCACTGCTGAATCTAGGTGAACCTTTATAAATTGACCACAGATTAATCTAGTTGGATTATTGGAGTATAGCCACTTTTGAACCCATTTTAATCATCAGAACATAGCTGGCAGTGAACCCATGTGAGTTACACAATAGCAACTGTTGTACCAAGGTGAATTATCAAAGTGTAGCCACTGTTTAATCTAGAATAATTACTAGAGTATAGCCACAGCTGAAAAAGGGAAAACCATTAGGGTTCAACCAGTGTAGAAGACATCTGAGCCTTAACAAATAGCCACTGCTGAAGCTAAGAGAATTAATGGAGTATAGGTACTGAGGAACCCATGTGAATTCACATTACAGTCACCAGAGTATCTAGACTCACTATTAGAATACAGCCTTAGGTGAAGCCAAGAGAACCATTAGAGTACAGCTGCTGGTGAACAAATGTGAACTTCCCACCAACCCCTCAAATCTGACTACGGTAAGGTACCACTGACTCTAATAGTGGTGGACTACACCACACTAAGCTGCATTACCTTCCACAGCATGTCCACCTACAGAACAACTCAAATGTAAGATTGGAACATCTAATAACTATGAAGAACCTGGCCAACTAGGAAGGACACCGCCTCTGTGATCTGAACACAACTAACATCTGTGGGACCCCTTAAGGAGAGACAGGCACACAGGACCAACAAAGGAAGAAATAACCACAGGTTACTACAGTGAGGTTGTCACTGTGGTGGAACCTAATACAAGGGAAAACATATAAGAACCAACTAAAGTCGACAATCGTACAGGACCCCACAAGAGAAGATCTAACAAGAGGACATAACAGGTCAACAAAAAGGAAGGAAGAGCCTCACCTTTGTGAAACCGATACGGCCACAGATCATCACAAAAAGGCCAACACTCCTGTTAACCGGTCACAACAAAACTAGGGGACCCCACAAGGAGAGACTACCACAACTAGAAAGCCAATACAACCACAATTGCAAAACCACAATTTACAGGAAGGCCACCACCTCTGTGAACCAGACATGTAAAACACCATGGGACCCCACAAGGAGCGACAGACACACATGGCCCCACAAAGTAACAGCTAGCCGCAGGACACCACTGACAACCACAGAGAGGTATTTGCCACTACTGAACCCACTACCAGTACAAAAGCCTACAAAGGGAGACAATCACACAGGAACTCACAAGGGAAAACCAAACTACAGGCCACAACAGGGAGACTTTCGCCATTGTGAACCTGAAACAACAACTTCAAAGTTCAAGTCCCCACAAAGGAAGATCAAACCAAAAGGTACCATGGGGAGGCATTTGCAACTGTGGGCCTGATACAAATACAAATTCAACTAATAAACTGTCAGAACCCACAAGGGAAGACACCCCACAAGGGAAGATATATAACCACAGGCAACAACAGATGACCACAGGGAGACCCTCCACATGGGGAGCCCGATACTGGTGTTTCCACTACCCAACGGATAACCCGGTGCACAGATTTTTCTAACCCGTGACAAGCACCCCAACTCCTAGAATTGTTTTATTTATTTGTTTTTACATTTATATCGTGCACTAATCCTAGAGGTCTCAAGGCACTATTGACATTCAAGCTTGCATGACATGAGGCTTCAAGATTTTACATTCAAGTTTGAAGACTTCTAAGAATTCTGTAAAAAGCCAGATTTTCAGCTGTTTCCGTATATTAGCCTTCACAGAAAAGAACCAACACAATATGTCATGCACCAGGAAAGACCGACGAACAAGGAACAGCCAAAATAGAGAAAACAAAATGGAACAATCCCAGAGCACCACACCTAAGAATAGACAGGTGTGGTGAAAATAGACCTGAAAAGCAGCTTGGCTGACAGAAATAGGCCCATTCGCTGAAACAAGCCGAACATCGCTCTACCTAACATTACATGTCAACCCACCACCCAGTCAGACAGACACCAGTGCCAAAGAAACCCACACTCATTACAAGAGAAAACAAATATATCATATATCATATCATATCATATCAAGAACACCAAGAAGAAAGACGTGAAACACACAGAAATTAACCAGAAGGAAATGACAACACCACACCATTCATCACCAAAAAATGGCGCGATCAAAGACACCATCAATAACAACAGAGAGATGAACACAAAGAAGACATAAACCCAATATGGAAACTGACTGAACTACCCAATGAAGAAACAGCTTTAACAAATAGGCCATCAACCAGTAATAATGAACAACACCAGCATGGCCACCAAAAGACACAGGCAAAGACAAAACAGGTCACAAAAATCACAAAGGTCCACGGCAACCTAGTCAACACCAGATCCATGTCCATACACACTACAGAAATCTACCATATGACATGCAACAGAGGAATAGACATCCTGTTCATCACTGAAACCTGGCTAACTCAAAAATACAAGGTCATAGTGCATTACTGTACACCCAACAACTTCAATTTCAAGCAAGCCAACAGACAAGGAAAAAAAGGAGGAGGACTCAGTGTAGCATGCAAGGATCACCTAAAAATAACAACCGCCCATCCATTAAACATTACAAACTGCGAATGGGTCATCATACACCTAACCTCAGAACCTCAAACCAATATAACATTCATACTCATCTATAGGCCACCAACCAATGACCCTACATTGAGAAACACCTTCTTGGCCATTAATCATGACCACCTGAACATTCATGGAGACTTGAACATCTGGTTCGAAGAAGAGACCATCAACTCACCCAAAACACTAACTAATCAACTATTGATAATGCATCTAAGACAAACAGTGAAAGGGGCAACCCATACACTTGATGCAATATTCGCCAACAAAACCTGGTCACAACTCCTTCCCCAAAGCAAATCCTCTGTAGTGACCACCTCATTACCACCTTTGTGATCCAACCACCATCAAGGATACCTGACACGCTCGCTAATAACCCACCAACCCGGAAAAGAAATTGGGGAACCATCAACAGTGTAGGCCTGAATGCGAAACTGGAAGGCAGAAAACCATCACTCACCGACCTAAATGCAACCAGCATAGAAGAAAAGACATGAAATCCTGAAATGGATCTCGAAAACAATAGATGACATCGCACTGGAAAAACCTTTATATCCATCATGAAAGAGATTGATGGCAAGATGGTTCACGCCACATCTTGAAAAAGAACTGAAAAAAACAAACAGGAAACTAGAAAAAGAACGGAGAAAAAGCTATGACCAACACAAAAAAACTGCATACCAAAGATAGATTAGACTATACAAAGCCAAAATGCTCAAAGCCAGAAAGAGTTACTAGAACAAACTGATCAAAAAAGCAGGCAACACAGAGAAAGAAATGTTCAATGTCATAAATCATACAAAGCATACCAAAAAGTCCCACAGACCACCTCAACCAGCCAACACCAGAGCCAAAGACCAGACTAAACCTCTTGCTGCCAGATCAATTCAGGAACCTGGTGAGCAAAGGCAACAGAGAGAGCTCCCCAGCAGATCTCTGCCGACCGGTTGTCTACAAAGCCTTCCTTGCCCTTTGAACACTAGTAGAATACTACTGTAAACTCTATAACCTCTCAGTAGCAACAAGATCAGTGCCACAAGCCTTTAAATTGGCCTAAATCAAACCACTGCATAAAGATACCTCAGAAAACATGGAAGACATTAACAACTACCAACCAATCTAAAATATACCATACCCAGTATGGTATAGTATAGAAGCTACACCTATATGTAAATCCGGGAATACGTGGAAAACAACCAGCTGCAGGATAAGGTTCAAGTATGCTTCAGACCCATGAGAGGAATGGAAACTGTGCTACTATCTATCTGGGATGACCCAAAGACCAACGCAGACTCCAACACTAACTCTGCCTTAATACTACTCGATCTCTCAGAATCCTTTGACACAGTCAACCATGACACTCACATCAAAAGATTAGAAAATATTGGGATTGGCAACACTGCTCTCCTCTGGTTAAAATGCTTCCTGATGGAAAGAATAGAAACAATCTGGCTAGAGCTGTTCAAATCAGCACCTCGGCAAACAAGATGTGGATTCCTGCAGGGCTCTTTGCTTTTACTATTAGTCTTTAACATCTACATGACCCCATTGATCAAATTTATCAAAAAACATGCACTCACCTGCTACAACTCAGATGACACCTAGTTCATTTATAAAATGAACACTCAATTCTAACCAACTACCTCTTTGAACTAAACAAATGGATGAGCACCAGCAGCCTCATGCTCAATCCAGACAAAACCCAAATCACGTTTACACCAAATGACCTGGCAAACAGCCAGCACATTCCATAGCCCGCTGAATTAGCCAACTCACCTGAACCATCAAAGGTGGTCAAAAATCTTGGAATCATAATGGACAACGAGCTGACACTAGAACCACAAGTAAATACAGTAGTTAAGAAATGCTTCTTCCACCTATGCACGATAAAGAAAATACTTCACTTCTTTTCCTTTACACACAGAACGCTTGCCATCATCTGCATCATCATGTCAAGAATAGACTACGCCAACAGCATCGACATCGAAATTGCAGAATTTGTGCTAAAGAAACTACAACTAATACAGAGCACAGCTGTGAGAATACCCTTTAAACTCACAAGAAGAGAACACATCACACCAGCACTGAGAACGTTGCATTGGGTTGAATTTTTGTCAAAAACGCTCTGCATAACATGCAGATCGATCCACAGTCAAGGTGTGGAATGCATACACAGTAGAAAATCACCATCTACAAACCAAAATGAACACTAAGATCCACCAACGACATCCGCCTCAAACACAAACAATACTCAAAACAAATATTTGGGGATCAGCATTTTCTAGCATGGCACTTGCTCCCAAAGGAAATACGAACAACAGAGGAACACCTCAAGTTCAGGAAATTATTAAAAACATGACTCTTTAACCCTTCGAGCTGAAAAAAACTTGGAGAAACAAATAATCCACCCACCACAACGCAAGAGAACTCTAGTCGGCTGGACCACTCAAATGTCAACCACAAACACTCCAGGAACAAGACTAAGTGAAAAGGCCAACCCAACCCAACAACCCCAAGCAACCCAACCAACCCTACTAAAAACTCTCTAACCTTCTAACACTCACCACATCCACCTCACTACATAACAGAATTAACACAAACCTCATACATGAAACACCAAACTAGAAATACTCTTGGATCTCTCCACAACACCCAACACGCACAGCAGTGTTCACATACAACACATAATTGCCAACCTACCAAATCATATCAGTACACATTGACTGTTTTTATCTGAACTGAAGCTACCAACAGCACATCAAAGCTCACTTGCACTCTTCCCTCTTAACCCCACTAACCATCCCAACCTTTCCTTTTCAGATCTGCCTGGGTGCCTTGAGACCGACAAATGAAAGTGGTGAGACCATGACAAATGAAAGTGGTGTGTGGTACAAAGATTCCATGTCATTTCAACAAAGGAAATTACTTCAATGTAATTTACTTCGTTGAAATTACTTCAAAAATATACTTCAATTTTTTTGGGGGGGCTCTCCCGTGTCCCCTTGCCCTTCACTACCACCCCTGCCCCAACCCCTCCTCATCCCCCTTTTATTCCTTACCCCACAATAACATTTAGAATTAGAAGTAATTTCCAAGAAATAAAATACATTGAAATGTGTTATTTCATGGAAAAACAGGATAATGGTACAAGTCCCAATAACATAACATAACATAACATCAACAATGGTTGAAGCATCTGCATCTGCATGTGCTGTATATTACACGTTATACACAAGCCATTCCTTTTTTGTTCTGTAAAGATTCCAGTGAGATTTAAGTACTTATGTTTTATTATAGTATACCAAAATTTGTCTTGGTTCACAATGAATCCAGACATAACTCTGCTTTCAACTTCGTCCACAAGACCACATCAGTTCCCATAAAGGAGGCCTGCACTGGCAAGCTACTCCTGTCCCCCAGTGGCCACAGTGCCCACCAATGTGCGCATTTAACTGAAATTGTGCCTCTGTCTATGATTTTACGCAGGCTTATTTCAGGGTGAGCTCATCTCATGCAGCCTTTAGAACAACCCTTCTCTTTGCACTACACCATGTTGAAGTTAATGTTAATGTTAAAAGTATTTATATAGCGCACCATCAACAATGAGTTGGTCTCCAGGCGCTCAGGCGGAGCTGTAAACAAAGAGGTGGGGGATGGGTTAGTGGATGAAGAGGGCATAGGAAAGTGAGAAGGTTGTGTCCTGTTGGCAGCTTCAGTTCGGTTTTCACAGTGCGCTGAGCTTGGTTGTGGTTATCAGATCGAAGCAAGTCCCTGTGTGCTGTTGTTGCACACTATGTGTTAATTGTTTGTTGTTGCGGTGTGGTGAAGTCTGTGCAGTTTTCTGTGAGAGAAGCGGTTGTGTGGGTTTTTGTGTGAATTAAGTATGCAGAAATTTGAGGTTTTGGTTAGTGGGTTATATGTCTCTTAATCCTTGTAGTTTGTTTTATGTATCAGGTTGTCCTACTGGGTCAGTATATTCTTTCTCTTGCATTACTGGCTGTCTAGTTTCTAGGGCGATGGCGTGGCTGTTTCCTGGCAAAGTTATTTGGGCTTAGTATACCCGGTTGGGTAAGCATTATCCCTAGTTCAATAGTGGTGTTATATTATCATTCACCTGCTCCTTTGTATCTTTTTATTGTCAGTACTCCATTGGGTAGGAATATTCTTTCTCTTCACGTTCTCGACTGTCTAGTTTCTGGGGCAATGGAGGCTGGTCCCCAGCTAAGTAATTGAGATTAGTACATCCCTGGGGTGGGGGGCAGGCATTATCCATGCTTAGGTAGTGGTGTTATATTATCATTCCCTGCTCACTCCTATCTATTTACTGTTGGCGGTCCATTGCTGCCTATGTTTACTTGGTGGGCCAGGTGTTATTGCTAGGTCATGACTTGCTCTCCTTCCTGATTGATCTGTGGATGTTCTTTGTTATGAATCTATATGGTTATCTTTCAAATGATAAGTGGATATCCGTATATCCTTACTACTTTTAAGGGTCAATGGCTTATGGAGTCAGGATCGGTTCCTCTCTCAGCCTAGTTCCACTGTGTATGTCCATATGGGCATTCATTCTGGTTATGGGGCGAAGAGCCATGAGTTGAGGGGTTTCCTGAATTGTAGGTGATCTCTTGTGTTCCGTATGTTTTTTGGTAGTTTGTTGGAGGTAAGAGAAAGAGGATCCTCTGAGTTTTCTCTTGTTGTATGATTTGGGTTCCAAACGGATGTCGCTGCTGTATCTGAGTGGCGTTGTAGTGTGATGTACGTTTACTTTTCTTCTAAGGAACTCTGCAGCTTGGTCGTGTATTGCTCTGTGCATTATGCACACTGATTTGAACATGATCCGCTGTTTGATGGGTAGCCAGTGTAGGAGTTTTCAGCACTGGTGTGATGTGTTCTCTTTAAGGTAGTTTAAGGAGCAATCTGGTTGCCGCATTTTGTATGTGTTGGAGTTTATTCAGGAGTCGTTCAGGCATGCCTAGACATAAGCTGTTGGCGTAGTCTAATCTGGACATGATGAGAGTGATGATTTGAATTAGCTGTGAAAGGTAGATACTGAATAGTAGTGGCGAGAAGGATGATCCTTTTGGAAATCCGCATGACGATTCTCATGGGCTTGATTTGTAAGGTTTCATCCATATTGTTTCTGTTCTGATTGTTAGGAAGGATCTGATCCAAAGTAAGGCTTTGTCAGTGATTCCGAATTCTTCCAGTCTCATGATGATTAACTGTGTCGAATGCCGCATAGAGGTCTAAAAGTATCAGAGCAGTGCTGTTGTTTGAGTCTGCGTTTGCCTTTAGATCATCCCAGATTGAAATAAGTGCTGTTTCTGTTCCTCTCAACGGTCTGAAGCCTACCTGTGCCTGGTTTAGTAGGCGATGTTCTTCTATGAATTCTTGGGTTGTTCTATATATGTGTGTTTCCATGAGTTTAGCCGTGTAGGGTATGTGGAGATGGGTCTGTAGTTGGAGAGGTCCTCTATGTTTCCTGCTGTGTCCTTGAGGAGTGGTTTGATATATGCAGATTTGAAGGCTTGCGGCACTCTCCCTGTTGAGATTGATTGGTTGAGGACATTCATGTAGTATTCCATTGGTTTTCCTTGTGAGAGGATTGATTTGTAGATGTCAGGTGGGCAGGGATCCACGGGAGAACCTGATTTGTTGCTTTTATTTACCAGTTTGATGAAAGTCTCCACTAATATGTGCGGGAAGTTTCAGAGTTTATTCCGGTATTTCTTGCATCGGTGGGTGTCTTCACTGTTGTGGCTGCATGGTCTGTTTTTTATGGTCTGTTGAATGGTCATGATTTTATATTTGAAGTGGTCTGCAAGGTCACTGCATAATTTCTTTGATGGTATTGGAGCGTTGTTGCAGCCGGGTGGGTTTTTAGTTTTGTTTATGATTTTAAATAGTTCTTTTTGGGTGTTTGGTGCTTTGAGGATTCTGTTTTCGTTGTATTTCCTTTTTGATTTTTGTATTTCCTTTTTGTATGAACGGGTTTTTGAAGTTTGAATTTTTTTCCACAGTCTTTATTGATCCTCCATTCTAGTTCTAGTTTTCGTTTTTTCCTTTTCATGGCACCCAATAGTGGGGTGAACCATTTTGCCGTTGCTCTTTTGCGGGATGGATTGGTTTTTCTTTGGCGATCTCGTTGATTGTTGTGGTGATCCAGTTGTGAAGTATATCTATTTTAGTGTCTAGGTCAGCTTCCCATTGCCAACATGAAAGTCTATGAAAACTTTGCATGACCAAAAGCCCCACCACACCCTCTGCATCATCCCACCGCACCTACATCTCACCAAAAAAACTATTCCCAAGGGAGACATACAGGATATGTGATGCAGGATCACATATATGATTTCATCAACATTGCAGTCCAAAAAATACGACATTCTTTGAACATGTATTAAAATACATGTTTCATGGAGCAGCATCATAGGTGCAACAAATAGCGTTCACTACCATAATAATGGCTTATTGACAATGTTGAACTCGGTTAAAAAGAAAATTGGCGATTGAAAAGGGCAAACACATTTCAAGAAGATAGAGGCGGTGTCGAGAACTTCACGGGTTAGCATCACCATAACAGTGTGGCACCCGCATTCCTCACCTTTCCAACCCAAAATTCAAATGATAGAAACTTAGAAAAGATTGTCAAAAAAGTAGCCCAAACTTCAATGACGAGAAACCATTAGAATATTCAGTGTAATCTGCTAAGCAATTGGCAATGGATTTGACGTGTCCCAAACTAAACCCAAAATTGAAAGGAAAGAAATTAAACCTGGTGTTCCAAAAAGGAACTTAAAAACCGCTTGGGGTGTTAAGGGGCCCAGAAGTTGTGCATTTTTATGAATGGATGGACTACATGTAATTATCATGCACTGGCGCACAGGCTGTAACAGCCATTAAGCGACAAGGCTAATTTCGGACTCAATCAGAGATAAACTTCGACCTGATATTGACTTTGTTTGTTTAAAACAACAAAATATCTTAAGGAATCAAAGATTTCAAAGATTGAATATGCAGAGCTATCCACATACACTGAGCCTCAGTTCACTAAGTGACATTCACATGTTTTAAACAAGTTATCAGGAAGTTGCAACAACCCAAACCCAACCGAAAAAAAGGAGCATTCAAAAAGACATTGGAGGAGGTGAGATTTGAACCCACCTCCCATGTTTGCTCCTTTTTCAGAGGTAAGCATCCACACCACTTCACAATCAATGTCATAACTGTGAAGGTCGTAGTAGCATACTTAAGTAAAACATCACCATTTGCCACCATGCACTAGGTCTGCCAAAACATTGCGCAAGGGCTGTTCCGTTTTCATCTAGAGTCACGGCTCTCATTAATTGGGGAAAATAGAAATACACTTGGCAGCTTTCAGTTGCTGAGACAAAAGTTCTTGTATCAGTGCAAACGATCCATGTGTATTAGCCAATGTTCAAATGTCATTGAAAAGTGCAGTATACTTATGCTCAAAACATCTGCAGGCGGTCCTTTGCACATGTTCCCCCTACACGTGTGCTCCTGCAGAGAGGGAGCAGCAGAATAGACAGTGCATGCAGCACTTATAGATCTACTTTTGAATTCAAATACATGTGCTTCGGGTTCCATCTCATTAGCCTGTGTAACTATTGTACCAAACCAAATGCAAGTGCCTCTTGCTGCATGGTGGAACTGGTTTCAGCATCCTTCCGGGGGATGGATGCACATGCTATGCTATGTTACGGTGCCTGTTCTTATTTCTTTGACAGTTCTGCCCCGAATCCCCATTAGAAGCATTCTTTTATGTAACACACGCCGAAGCACTGCCATAACTACCTAATACAAGTGCCTGGTGAATGGCCCTTTCAATGGCCTTAAATGCATTCTTACATTATATTTTAATTTGAGAAGTACCTTTTTTTTAAGACATGTGCTCCATTCTTACAAATCTCGAGTACATTTCAGCCATTAAAAATTAAAGTAGAAGTTGCCAATTATTAACCAGATCTGGAACTCTATTAAATGCTACTAATATGTAATCCTCAGACACGACCATTCTTTCACGTCTGAACTGTTGTAAATACTATATTTGTGATTAAGCTTACAGTTGTCTCTCTTGAATGCCAAACCTCTATTACTTAACACCACCAGCATTTCATGCAACTTCTTATGTTGTTGCATTATCCTGGAAAGCTATAACCTTGTCGATACCACCCAGATTAATTGGTGTAATGACTGTAGTACTTTGTTTTACTACTTGTGGAGCTTAACATGCTGATATGCCAAGTTCATTTAAGCCTTGTGAATGCTGCAGTCTCACCCAAAGCTACTTCAATCTCTTTAACATAGCTTTAGCGGAACATGGCAATAAGTATACATCTATAAAGATTATAGAAATCAATGCAGAAATGTATTGTGTTACTCGATTTCCTGTCAAGAACAATCGCTGATACTCACTAAGAAGGTTCTACATCCCTGAATAACCACCCTTTTCACCGATTTGCTCAGTTCCTCTGACACAGCAGCTACGTCTGTGAGGGGTGCTTTCTTTAGAGTATTAGTCACGGCACTGCTCTTTAAGTCTAATCTCATGTTCAAATCCTCTCATCCCCCACATTTTCTCTGTGAACTCCATGTTAAACATTCATGGGCATTTCAAGGCCTTATTTCAGCATCCCTTCCATGCAGTGCATCACATACCTGACTCACCACTTTTATGCTGTAGTCCAACTTAATATGAACATATTTTTGGTGTGCCTATCCTACAAACAGATTCACCTTCAAAGTCACAACCATCTTTCCCACCACTGCTTTGATTTTTAGAACAAATTTATTTTGAAAACATAGCAATAACTTGGACAGGGGCATGACTAAGCTTCCCCAGCTACAAATGGAACCTTTAAAGTTCAGTCAAAGAACCAATTAGACCCTTGAATATCTGGATGGCAATATTGATCACTTGCACCTCTATGTTGAAACTCTACCTTCTTCCTTACATTGTTAAAGGTAACAGGGGGTCCTTCTTTTCAGATCTATTTGAGAATGTTAACACGTCTTGAACCCATTCAACAAATAGATCCTTCATTCATCAAAAAGTGCTGCACTTTGCTATGTGTCTTCTCCTCCTCCATATGTGGCACACTAGTATAATGACATAGCATTGTTGTCAGTGCGCTGAATGCCTACAACAGCTGCATCTTAAATGCATGTCATGCTCTTATTCTAGATACTTCATGTCCATTTCTATGGCTATTTGTACTCTATTTTGTCTACCGGATTCATTCTTTCTTTATTACATGAACCAGTCATTGCCCATCTTGCATCCTACTATCCCCGTTGCCGTTAAATTCTTTCATCCACCCCACAGTGGGTTGCTTTCTTTCATTCCCTTCACTACTGCAATTATTCACTTAGTGCACACTAGGATTCATTTTCACTTTTAATCATACGCCTCCCTTAATCATGTAGTCTTTAGAATGCAACATAAACTGATCACAATCATTCTCATCTCAATTGCACTTCAGCACTGTATTAAGACATCATGGCATTCATGAACTATATTTAACCTGGGATTTAATTGAACATCAGTCTTTCTCATGCAACAATCACATTAATTCAAAAGCTCAGCCTCTTCTTCTAATTAATCAAGCTAAATGTATTATGATGTTTGACTCTACAATCCCAAATAGTGCTTTAAAATTGATGTCAATCTTTCTGTGTAATCATTTGGTTCGTAGAGTAATCATAATCATGGGCACTGCTCTTCTATTTGTAAGTAATGATTGCTTCAACATCAATATTGCAAAATGTATGGTATGCACTAGCTGAAAAGCTGAGGCACATGGTGTGAACTATGCAATTGGATGAAATATAACCTCTGTTATAGGCAAGAAGTGGCTCCAAACTCCCAGCTCCCACACAAGCTTCCTTCTATTCATCATGGTTAGTGTCCTGTCTTATGTATAAACCTTAGGTCTAGCACTGACCTTCACACCTAGCTTGGACTCAAATCTACTGGGTCAGAACAATGATCCGTGTACTTCTAGCACAAGTGACTGAATGGGTTCATTTCACCTGCCTAGCTGGCACAAGTCAATGGTCACATTAATGCAGGTTCATACCCTCCTTTGAATTCAACAATAGACACGCAAATATTCAATATAAAATATCTACTTTTCCACCTAAGTCTATTGAGAATATTGTTTCTTGATGACAAACCCACATGACTGACATTGAATGGTGCAGTTATCCTCCAAAGGTGGAATCCCAGCGTCAACAGGCACAGGACCATTGTCCACGCCTAAACAGATTCCAATGTGTCCGGCTTTGCAATAAGCAGACTCATCAAAATCAGAGATACACCTCCAACCTTCCGTGTGGCCTGAAACTGTAACAGAAATTACACTCTGACACATATGGTGCATCTTCACATACACACAGGACCCCAACCCATGATGTCACCAACTCTTTGTCATTCAATAAGACTTCATCAACATCCTTAGAGCAGTTATTTAAGGTCTTCCGGTAAGCGACTTCAGCGTGAAGTCGCAAACCTTCTTTGGAAGATCAGCATTATTTCCAAATTGTGCACCCTGAACAATTTCGCTCTTTATCTACCTGCAACTGCATGTATGATGTAGCTCCTTGCAACATGAGGTTCAGCTTTCCAAATGGTGCAACCTGAACAATTTTGCACTTTTCCTACCTGCAACTGCATGTTTGATGTAGCCCTTTGCAACATGAGATGCAGTTTTCCAAACTGTGCACCCTGAACAATTTTGTTTCTTATCGGCTTTTAACTACATGTTTGTTGCATGCCCACTCACTATGAGAAGTGACCTTACCAGCCAGTATACACATATCAAGCCTAGACTAAAACTGTTCCATTTTTCTCACTGTACTTGCAATTCCTGTAATTAGCGCCCAGATGCCTCAAGGTTCGGTGAGCTTTAATACGTGCTAAAATAAATAAATACATAAATAAATAAATAAATAAATAAACAGTCAGGTACGTGACCCACATAGAGCCTCAAACATAGCTATCCTTCCATGTTCCAATTCCAAACTATAACGATATATTTAGAGACCACACTTAAAACAGGTAGTCACCCCAATCAAGATGACCCCCATCACATTGATTATTTTTGTTCAGCTAGCCATGTCTAGGACTCGTATGGAGCCCAGTCAGTCCCAGTTTCTATCTCTGATGCAAGGTTAAGTCTCCATCAATTATGAAGCCTCTCCACCCAGGTAATGTCATGCAGCTATGTCAGGATTAACCCAAATGGATTATAGGCAAGTCTCCTTTAAGATGTTTGCAGACTACACTCTGGGGTCTCTTACCAGAAGATCTTCAATAAGCACTCCAAGGATGTGGATGAAAAAGTGTTGAATGGCAGTGCTGGAGTGACTCCCTCAAAATAACTGCTTGCTAATGAGGAGTATTTGACCGGTTCTATGTTCTAAGAGAATCCCGAATTTGTTTGTGACAAAAAAACGAATTAATGTTTTATTTTTGTGATTTGGTGGTTCCACCCAGAGCCCCCCTCTCTATTACCTAGTCCCTATTCCCCATACCCACCTACCCCTTATGTCCTTACACACCCTCCGTTTATTTTTCAATGAGTATGTTTGGCAGAAAATCTTCGCCAAAGAACTCAGTGAAAAAAAAAGCCTGGCCATGTAACAACGTAGTACCATTTAACCACAGCTCCTCATTCTTCCATACATCAATAGGTCAAGAATGGAAAAGAGAACACATGATGTTTTATACCAATGATTTGCATACTAATCCCAAAGCCAATGTGTATTTCAGATCATTCAGTGAGCAAGATTAAGGAACCCGACCCCCGGCCCCCACTGACTCATCAAAGTTGGATTTAGATAGGCAAGTTAAATAACTTTGGGCTTTAGCCTTTTACAATGTTACAAGGGCCTACTTTGTTTACCATAGGGCCGTGGTTGCTAACAATGGATTTTAAAATTAAGACAATTATGTTTAGTGGAATGTTGAAAGAGGACCTTGAGTGGATGTTACACGTGAGTCAGATGATGGCTGATGGCTGGGTGTGATGGTCTTTCTGATGAGTGCTCTTCCCAAGGTAACTTATTCTGATCCTGATGTGACCTCTAATTGATGAAGGTGAATAACACAATTTGGAGCTTTGCTCTGAGACTCCAGCCTAAATCTGAACAACCTTACATTCTGGCAATGAGCTTGAAACAAATCTGCAACTATCTGTAGGGTTGTGTGAGCAGGCATCCAGGAACACCCACAGCTCCCCAACCAAGCCACACTATCACCAACTGCAAACAGAATATGCCATTTTATCTATTGTTCTTCATGTTTTGGTCTGCAGCCCATATTATGTGTACATCTGCACTGATTGAGCGTATTGAGCTTATTTAGCTTATTTATTCTCTGTCTTTCATTTGTGCAGTGATACCTATTTATATGTAATGTGTCACATTGAATTACTGCTGTCAATGGTTTATGTACAGCTCTTGAAAACCCCATGTTCCTGATTGAGAGAGGAGACCATCCTGTCCTCGGTCCCTTTAAGGGTGCTCACGAAACTGCTCACCACTAATGCAGCCTGTAGTTTCACTAGTAAAGCTGTGTGATTGGGGCTCGGTTTCGAGTCCCCACGTGCATAAACAAGGCACAAAATGGTGACGTCTGTCTGACCACCTTTTCTGACGCTCTGGGAGATTTTTGTTATAATTTGTGCAGGTGTAATGAGGTTAGAGAACCAGATGACGCTTTGTGCCCTGTCTTCCTTCTCCGGCCAAAACATTTGGTTTTATGGTAGCATGACATGGCATTTCGATTCTGACATAACACCAAGCACTTGCAAAAAGCCAGTGGATTTCATAGAAATCCACTGTAAATGTTGGTTGCCTTGCGTGCATCACAGTAACAGGGTTTTCAAAACAAAGCACACAAATGCTATTAAGACATTTTCATTTTAACACATGTTGAAAGGAGAGGATCCAAGTGCCAGAGAAGGTGGTACCCTCCATGAAATCTACACTTGAGGGAACATTACCCCTCCCCCACCACTGTCAAGGGACCTCTTGTCTATCAGGGTTTTCTTGCAGGAGGTTTACGAGGTGCTATGGCAGATGACATAAAGCCTCTGATGGCCCCCAATTTACTAGAAGTGTGGCATTTCCGATATGTCAAGAGAATGTATTTCATGCCACACCAATATGTGAATGCATTCATTATGTAAAGTGAGACAGGCGGGGGCCTGAAAGTGGATACAAGTTGAATTGTCCTTCATGCAAGAGGGCTAGAAAAACACATACAACACGAGAATTGACAAAGAAGGGAGTTCGTTTATTTGACTGAGTAGTTCAGAACTATACACATCTACCTAATGGAAATGAAACGAAATGCAATCTGTGATAAATGATTAAGCAGTGTAATTTAATAATTTAATTTGTTTAAACAATTCAATGTCGAAGATAATCACATGTATGTTTCCAAACTAATTAAGCAATGCATTTTTAACAATAAACTATGGTCTAAGTAAATGGATAATCATGAAGAAATCCCAGTGAAGAATAATGTTGAATGAAGTATGCGTGATCCTATATGTCTGCTTGAATTGACACTAGCGATTCACTTGGAAAAGGGAGCCACAGGGTGAAGGAGCGGATTAATTTTTGGTTATAGCCTGTTTCAAATTAAGACCGTGCCACTCATGATTAATCTGCATTCCAGGCAGTGCTTTCTTACAGTACAATGTAAGACTTTGTGCCCAATTAAATGATTATTAATGCATATGTTTATTTTTCTGTTGCTGTATTTGAGTTCAGTATCGCATGTTTAGCACACAAGTGTAAGAAGAATAAAACTAGCATAAGGCAAAATAATGTTAAGCATTATCAACACATTTCATTAACACATACAATTCTTCTGTGGTGGCTTCTAATAATTGTTGTAGTGATGTTGTTGTGAAAGATTGTTTTTCAACCATAACACACGAATAAATAAAAATTGCAATTCTTTCCGACGCTTTTAAGAGTTTAGAAATGTTAACTTGGGAAATTGCATAGTCCTGCATTACATGTTGTATTGTCATTCTAAGACAGTGCATAACGAACATTAGGGAACCGGCCCTCTCATTTTTCATAGGCTGTTACTGATTCTGACATAGCCAGTGCTCCATTTCAGGTGCACTGGCCATGACAGAATGATTGCCACATGTAAGGTGCGGTCCCAAGGTGTGTAGCAACAGACCATGCCCTTAGATATCCACTCAGGCACCTATTTTAATAGTCTGCTCAAGTTCTTCTATGCAACATGCTTGAGTTGGGACTCTAGGAGGCATGTGTAATGTAATGTAATGGTCATTTGTATAGCGCCTTTCACCATTGGTATGGCATTAACGCACTGTTGGCTGAACGCCCTTGGGGAACGAAGTCCAAATATGGGAAATGTGTCAGTGAATCATCGAAAGCGTGTGCATTTTAGCCAATATGAAGGTAGGTAGGGGTGGCCAAGGGCCTGCTAGTGACCGATGTTGAGCAGGCATGGCGTTGGGCACAGAGATGTATTCTGGATAGTATGCGTAAGAGATATTATGTGTGCAGCTAGAGAAAAATGTTATCGTGGGAGATAGCCGCATTCTAATTTCTGAGGTGTTGTGCAGTGTGTTATTGAGTACTGCATGTAGTGGAAGGGTGTAGAGAGGTGGTCTCAGGTAGGCTAGCCTTGAATTTCATCTTAATGCAACACATTGCCAGCCCCCAAATGCTTCTGAATGCGACACATTGTTAGCCCCCGATTCTTCTAAATGCAACACATTGCCCACTCTCAAAATCCATCTAAATGCAACACAATGCCCACCCTCAAAATCCATCTAAGTGCAACACATTGCCCACCCTCAAATCCATCTAGGCACACCATACTGCCACCATCAAATCCATCTAAGTGCGAAACATTGTCCATACTCAAATCCATCTAAGTGCAACCAATTACCCACTCTCAAAATCACCTAGGTGCAACACATTGCACACCCCCAAATCCATCTAAGTGTGACACATTGCCCACACTCAAATCCATCAAAGTGTGACACATTGCCCACCCTCCAATCCATCTAAGTGCAACACATTGCCCACCCTCAGAAACAGGCATCTAAGTGTGACACATTGGCCACCCTCAAATCCAAGGCTTCCCAGGGACTCCCAGCTATGGATATGGTTCAATTAATAATGCTGATGGAAATAGACATGTCTTGAGGGCCCTTCTTAAAGTCATGTGGTCTTTTGTGTGACGGATGTCGGGCGGCAAGGAATTGCAGATCATGTCTAATGACCAATCCCGTGGGGATGACTGCGCGGCCTATGCATGCAGTGACAATCGTAGTGGTTTAATTGGCCTGAAAATGAAAATTCGCCCTCATATTTGGAAATTAGCCACAGCGAATCATACATTTATTCAGGCAAATAATTATGGTTTCTTATTTTGGCAAAACTGGAGGAACTAGTAGTGAGATAAAATCGATTGTTCTAACTAAAGCCATGGCATTTATCAACCACTCTATTATGACCAACGCAAACTGGAAGCCTGATTTTAGGGAGATTTGAGACTTAAGCATCATTGAATTCGCTGAATTGGATATGGGAGGGCTAGAGGGTGTTGGGACAGTGGGTAACCCTATGAGTGTGATTCAACAGACCTGTGATGCATCTATGCCTAACTCACCTATCGCCTTGACCAATCTTATTGAGAAAAATGACCTAAGGGTGAAAACATTATTCAATCTCCCCAGGTTGATGGCTCAGACTTACTGGGAGATGCAGGGATGCACCATATCCTGAGAGAGATTGACAAACGAATTTTCTTAATCCATCCTACGGTGTCAGCACTGAATATGGTGCTGAGTTTCTCTGTAAACCTGTACGATAATATCTGGCATGGGCTCAAAAACATAGTTTTTTAATGATGAGCCTGGGTGACAAAGTTGTGAATTTGAGTAGGATCAATGCTCCTATTCACTCAAATTGTCGCCCTAACATTGAGGCCCATCAAATAATTGTGGTGTAGCATACGGCATCTCTCCCCAAGAGGACAGGTAATCCAGAACCTATCATGATCAGTGATGATTCAATTAAGGTGATTGTTAATGATTCTTTGGTAAACAGATCGGCTTTGAGTAATATGAAAGATGGTAAAGACCTGTCCCATGTTACGCTAAAGGTGAAAGTGCCTCTGGATACTCTGGTGGAAGTCCAACCATTCTGTAAGCCTCTGGAGGTGGACTTGTTTGCTGGAACTCAAAAAGGGGTGAAAGTAAGTGACCCTAGGCACCACAATAGTGATACATTTTGTTTTAAAGCCAATCAGTCTACAAAAAGGATGGCAAACAAAACTGCTTCTGTAGGCAAATCTCCCCATGTGTGGCCTAACTTGGATGCAGTAAGATCTATTCAGGATCAATAAGGACACCTCCAGTGGTTGCGAAATTCGTAGTGAATGGGTTGGGAATGCTAAATTGCTCCAATAATTCAATTAATGGTTCAATATCCTCAGCCCAATCTGGTCCAAATAGGGGCAAAATCTGGGCCAGTAGAAATCTCACCACCAAAACTGACTTAATGTCTGAAGATGAATCCATTGGAAAGGGTGTGGTTAGGGATATTAACCTGAATATGAGTATGTTATCTGAAGATCTTCAAGTTCTGGGATGCCTGGGGGCCATCTTTAATACCAGTCTGTGGTATAACTTGGAGGCCAGCATATGCCGAGTGTTGCCTATGCCAGCCAGCAACCCACTTAGTCCAAACCATGCCAATATGACTATGTGAAGATGTACGTAACTGCCTGGTTGATGTGACAGTGCTGCTGTTGTGTGGGAGCACCTCCTACCCTCTACTGGGGATCATTACAGCACTCCCCTCCAAAGCCCCCCCAAGGAGAGCTAACCCTGGCCCTGGCTGATCAGGGTGATTGCAATGGTAGCGGGCTAATAGGCGTGGTGCATGTATGTTGCTTGCAACGTCCCATGTTCTGTCTAAAACACCATACCCCTTCCAATCAATGAGGTAATAAAGGGTTTTCTTAACGATCTTTGAGTCCAAAATGTCCCGGACCACATACTCATTTCCCTCCCCTTGATTTGCCATTGGAGGGGGCCTCGTGATGGAATCTCGAGTGCCTGGTTGAAAAGGCTTTAACAAGGACATGTGGAAAACCAGATGTATCCATAAAGTTGTAGGTAGATCAAGCTTGACTGAAACAGGGTTTACAATGGAGACAATGGGATATGCGCCGATGTATTTTGGATGAAACCTTTGAGGACCCTTTAACTGGATGTACTTGGTATCGCTACACTGACCACCAAAACGGAGTCAAAGGAGATTAACTTAACCTCTCTGTCTAATACTGACCATATACCCATATACCCACCATGGGTGCCACCCAGTTCCAGGCGATCACCACCTCTCCCTATTAGGATGCGCCCGATTTTAGGAATCGCCAGATTAATTAGATTAGCAACACAAACCTCCCACCACCATTTTGGCAGTCTCTCTACTAAGTTTACACCTCATAAACAACTGCAGAATCCACCGACAACCACTCCTACAAAGATGTTTTTTGCTGCCAACCTCTCACATACTATTACCAAGCTCACACTTCAACATAGCCCATCAACCGAACTTTGTGTACGATAGTTGCTTGTTTTGTTCCTCCCCTCCCTTTCTGCACCTCTCTCTCTCACCTTTTGTTTTTCTCCGGCTTTACCAGAAATGTCATCAGGCCTAGTACGGTAGTCGCCTGTCTGTTTCCATTTCCTTCCCACTCTCCCCCTCCCTTCCTTATCTATGTCTTAGCCAGTCAGACATGTTTATTCGAATTTTTAAAACAAATTCATCAATCAGTTGATAAAAAAATACATACAATCCGTAAAAATTTACAATTCCTAAAAAATAATTGTGAGGTTAAAATAAACCATGCAGATAAAATTGAGCAATAGCAAGTTCACATTCATTAATTCGTAAAATCCTATCTAAACAGGGGCACAATAAAAGTCAGTGTACAAGGTATATCCACTATAAAGATGGTTCATAATTTGCTTTCGTCCACCTGGAGCCTGAGCAAATTTTTCCTAAAGTACAATGCTCTTTTTAGAAATGTAAGCAATGCCCATGCTGTAAAAACACAGTCAGCACTAAGTAAAAAGATAAGTGCAGCTTTATGATGGCGTATCTTGGTTTTCCTTAGGGCGGGTAACAAAGTTGCCCTTCGGATTCCTGCGTACCCCGGGCAAAAGAACATGAAATGAGCCAAGTCTTCCCGCTGATCTCCACAAACCAGACAGCCGGCCCCGTGTTTGATTCCCTTCCACCCAGCTGCAGTTGCTTGCAGGAGGAGGGAGTCAAAATGTGCCCTTGTGATAAGCCACCTATCATTTTTGTATGGGCTCCATGTTAAATAGGGTTGGATCCCCGAGGGCCTACTAATCATAGAGTGGTAATCATCACATTTATTGCCGTGTTCCCGAAGTGTTCTTTTCCTTACTGTGGTCTCTCGGACCACAGTTTTATGACTAGACCCCTCACTCTTGATTATGAGTGAGACTGGTGGAAAAAGATCACTAAGGTTGGCCTCCCCGAGAACCTTGGATATATATGCAAGTAAAGGAATTTTTTGCCAGCCCACTTTGCCCACCGTGGTTCGAATAATAAAGTGGCAGAGGGATGCAAATTTGTTGGCCCACAATCGAATCCAAAATAAGATCGGAGCCAACGCCCATAGGTCCTCCCAGAACTCCATTCCCAATTCTCTATGTATGGAGATGCACGTTGCAGAGTTTGGAAGCCCCAGCAGCTGTCTGAAGAATTTATTTTCCTTTACTTGGATATCCCCAACCTGTGTAAAGCCCCATATAGGGGCACCATACATGGTGACGGCCAATGTTTGGGCACCATAAATCTTAGTAATTGCTTCTAAGGGCTGGCCCTTACATCTCAACATAAAACGAAAAAAATCCCCCAATTTGTTGGCTCATTTTGGCCGATTGTTTGTCCACATGGGTTCTACCATTCAGGGCTTCAGAAAAACTGATGCCCAGGTAGTCAAAGACCTTGACACGTGGTATAATTTCTCCAGCACATAGCATTGGTTTCATTGCCACTGGCCTTTTTCTGCCCGAACAGGCCATCACTGCCGATTTCTTGGAGTTGATTTTTAGACCTAGATTACACATAAAGGTTGTATATGCGTTAATCAAGGCCTGTAACGCTCTGGGGGTTCTTGCTAGCAGGACGGTATCGTCCGCATATGCTAAAACTGGGAAAATCCTTCCCCCCAGCACCAAGAAGTCAGCCAATATAATGATAAATTCAGGTGATAAACCATTAATATAGAGGCAGAAACATATAGGTACTTGCACACAGACCTGCTGGACAGCACACCCCACCCTAAAGCAGGCTGTGCAGTGTCCCCCTGAGCCACTGCGTACACACGCCTCATTATCCGTGTGTAGCTCGACCAATACCTTCAAGATGTCCCCCGAGCATCCCATGGATCCGAGCACGGCCCACAGTTTCACCCTATCTACCTTATCAAAGGCAGTGCTCAAGTCCATAAAGGCCAGATAAACAACCTCTTCCCTGCAAAAGACCGAGTTGGCCACCAGAAGATAAAGATTCAAACTCTGTTCCATTTTGCCGACCCCTGGGCGGAAACCGAATTGAATGTCGGAAAGGATCTTAGCCTCTCCTAACCAAGACTCTATACGAGCTAATAAGATTCTCCCGAAGATCTTAAAAGAGGAGTCTAATAGGGAGCTCGGTCTATAAGCACTTGGACTGCCCATATCTCCTTTTTTAAAGATTGGGAAAATAATGGCCCTTTTCCACGACGGTGGATAATTCCCTGATAGCATACATGCATTAAATACTACCACGAGTAATGGTGCCCACAAATCCAAAGAGTCCTTAAACAAATCGGAGGGGATCATATCCGGTCCCGGAGCCCTGTTATGGGCTTGCAATTTGATGGCCTTTCTGACCTCCTCGATCTCAAATTTTAGGCCTGAAGCAGCTAGTTCGACACCAGCTTCTATAGCTCTTGCCCCAAACAGGCTACCAAAGTGGATTAAACAGGCCCCTTCCTCCACATAAATCCCACTGCCCTGCTTTAGACCCATACCCCACAGAATCACCCTTTACAAATTCCCAGAATGCTTTCTGATGTCTGCTCTTGACAGCAGATAGGAAGCCCTCCCAGGCTGCCCCTTCAATTTCATGTTTTCTTCTTGTTATTTCTCCTTTATATACAGATCTTGCGAGAGCTATCACCTTTCTGCTAGATGTAGGGTCCTTGAGTCTCAAGAGTAGGTTTTTTTTGGCCTCTTTACATGCCTGATTAAACCACCCCTTCTTGGACGTTCTTCCCTTAACCTTAAAAGTGGTCGTGAATTCTGCTGTAAAGGCGGCCACCAGTTCTACAAATTTGGCGACCACCACCCCAGCTGGTAAGTTATTCCCCAATATGTCCAACAGTAGGGGTTCCTTTTCCCTTATTACCTTTACATGTAGATCTTCTTCTAATATGGTCCCCCATTTAATTCTATGGGAGCCAACGACGGTACCCAACAATGGACACGGGGCAATGACCTTAGGAACCCCCACCCCCAGCAGGTCATTTAAGGTCAAGCAAATAGGGTGGTGATCGCTATGAACATCAGCGATCACCTCAAAGCTTACTAAACACTGCCAGAGTCTTATAGATATGCAGAAATAGTCTATTGTGGAGGAGCCCAAATGAGCTGTGTCTTATCTGAAAAGGTGTTAGGCCGAGTACGATAGTTAATTTCACATCCTTACTGTTCATGGCCTGTAAGAATGTCATTGTTTTTTCCCTTGTTCCCTTCCCTTGCCTTGAAGTGCTTTGAAACACATTGTGTATAGGCGCTATATGAATAATCTATCATATCATATC
Source organism: Ambystoma mexicanum (assembly GCF_040938575.1). Taxonomy (NCBI): domain Eukaryota; kingdom Metazoa; phylum Chordata; class Amphibia; order Caudata; family Ambystomatidae; genus Ambystoma; species Ambystoma mexicanum. The sequence goes on along the minus strand of NC_090933.1, from coordinate 652,782,424 downwards.
ATATCACCTAGACCCTCCTAGTCTCAGGAAATAGCCACCCCTCCTCTTTCTATAGAGCCCCCTCCCAGCCTTAAAGGTGCACTCCTTAAGGTACGTTCTCTTGGAGCCCATGCCATTGAGACACATGACCTAATTATTGATCAACAACTGGACTTACTAGTCGTTACTGAAACCTGGATGCACCAAACCTCAGGTCCCCTACTAGCTGACTAAATGCTTTGGGAGGTGGGATGGCTATTATTACCAAAAACAACCTTCAACTTAGATCATGCCCACTTGACCTTCTACAAGACTATGAATTACTCCATGTCAAAATTACAACAGACCCTAAAACCACTACCAACATCCTTGTCATCTATAGAGCGCCTAACATTAGCAACCATCTGGAATCGGATATCCCACTGCTCATCACTTCGCACATCAAGCCTAATACCAAGTTCATAATCCTAGGTGACATCAATGTAGTCTTTAACAATAAACAAGACCACAAAGCAAGTGCTCTCCATGCATCCCTAACAGATATGAATTTTACCCAATCAGTTAATGCACCCACACATGACAAGGGCAGGATAATAGATTGGATACTTACATTAAATGTTCATATTTCTATAGAAACCATCACAGTAGTTGACTGGACTAACCATCATTTGACGAGCTTCAAATTAACCAGTAAAGAGACACTCATCCACACCCCTACCACGGCGGAAACCATTGTAACAAGAAATATTCGTAACCTAACAGTAGATAACCTTAACCCTGTCCTGTTAGCGACCCTCTCCGATAATACACTTTCTAACTCTAATCCTGATCACCTGCCAGACACATATCACTGTCTCAAAACCACTATTGACTCCCTAGCCCCTCTCACAACTAAAAAAGGCGCCGAGCCAAACAATCAAATTTTTGGTTCAATGAGGAACTTGTGCTACTCAGGAGCAACACAAGATCTCTGCAACATATCTACAAAAAATCTCTAACCACTGATTCGGCCAAAGCATTCCTGGATGCCAATACAATTTACAAATCAGGCATCATAGCACATAAAGCTAACGCTTTGAACACCCGTATAAGTAATGCCTCCTCGAATTCTAAAGTGCTCTTTACTATTCTTAGATAATTGGAAAACCCTATCCTGTCTAATATTCCGATCAACTCGAGTAAAGACAGGTGGACCACCATCCAGAACGCTCCTGCATCAAAAATAGTTACGCTACAAGGAAGAATCTCTTCTAAAAGAAAGTTACTGGCCAATAAAAATTCACTGCAATCACTCAAACATAGAATCATTGATAACTCAAGTACACAATTCAAATTCACACCAGTAAGCCAAGACCAAGTGCTAGACACTATCTTGCAAATAAAACCATCTAATTGCATAGGAGACTGCTTCCCTGCACATTTAGCAAGTTGTGCGCCCCCACTCTCTCACCCATTATCACCAAATGTGTTAATGCCTCTTTCAGTTCAAACACTGTCCCGGCCATTATCAAAGCCTGCCATTGGGCGCCGGCAGGCGAAGCCTGCCCTCTCCTTCCAAGGCACTCGAGAACAAGGCTGGTGCCTGTTCTCAGCCTGTTTTCTGCCGGTACTGCTGACTGCCAGACCCCCTGGACCTCCAACACCGGGTTCTTTAAGGTAACACTCCGGGCACACACCCCTACAGCTGCACAGGAGCCCTAAATGATCAGTATCTCCCACAAACTTACATGATCTGCTGCAACATACCTTGACCAGGCACACCAAATATCTGCGTCTGCATTCTTCTCCTGTGCCTCATGGACATCCGGCCAACAAAACATTCCTCCCTGAAGTGTATTTCCAAAGTAGCCATCACGCTCATATTATTACTTTGGTTTGAATCACTGCCTCGTTCTTTAAATTGTTCATATGCATGCCGATATTGCGCATACTTGCTCACCACCCGCACAGCTGTGATGTTTATCCACCTACCTGTAACCTGCAGCACTCATCTAGTCGGCCTAGCTGAACCATTGCCTTTGAGTCATTGATTGTATTTTCGCTCCTGTACTCACCTAGTCGGCATAGCTGAACCATTGCCTTTGAGTCATTGATTGTATTTTCGCTCCTGTACTCACCTAGTCGGCATAGCTGAACCATTGCCTTTGAGTCATTGATTGTATTTTTGCTCCTGTACTTACCTAGTCGGCATAGCTGAACCATTGCCTTTGAGTCATTGATTGTATTTTCGCTCCTGTACTCACCTGGTCGGCATAGCTGAACCATTGCCTTTGAGTCATTGATTGTATTTTTGCTCCTGTACTTACCTAGTCGGCATAGCTGAACCATTGCCTTTGAGTCATTGATTGTATTTTCGCTCCTGTACTCACCTAGTCGGCATAGCTGAACTATTGCCTCTGAGTCATTGATTGTATTTTTGCTCCTGTACTTACCTAGTCGGCATAGCTGAATTATTGCCATTGAGTCACTGATTACATACATTACACTGATTTAGTATTTAGGTGACGCCCGGTACCAAATTGTTCCCAAATGCTGATATTTCTAGCATATACTGTGCTTTGTATTTGTTGCCTAATAATACTAATGTGGTATTCTAGATAGGCCTCTTTTATATAACTATGTATCTACCAGCTATTTACACAGTCCTACTGAGGACTATCCTACACTCACTTATCATACTAGATGCTAACCTACCTAACACCCTGCCTCCTTTGACGTCTGTAATACATTTGAACTGTAACTCTCATGGCCAATATCTACATCCTAGCCATGGGTCCCCTGAGACAGCCACCTCTGTATCACTCCCATGTGACACACTTAGTAGAAACCTTAGACTCCGTGCCAGACTAACTAAACTGCACGAACCTCTCCGCAGGTCTCTTCCCCCTACTAACATCAAAACCAATTCCCAGCAGGTCTGTAAACCTCGTTAAACTAGGCCACCTCTTAAACCCAATTCCAATATTTTCCCTATTCAGAATAACAAGCCTAAAACACCTAATACATCTACCACTCTATCCCCGCATCCACAGAGGTCACTAAGACCCCAACTATCGCTGGAGCACTCCTTAACGTGAGATCGCTTGCCGCCCATGCCCTAGACATTGCCGACCTAATCTCAGAAGGTAACCTCGACTTTCTCGCAATCACAGAGACTTGGCTACACAATGCAGCAGGACCTTCGCTCATGCTAGCCATCCCAGATGGTTACACGATAATCAGACACGACCAAGAAGGTGCAAGAGGTGGCGGCATCGCCATAATCTCTAAAACGAGCCTCTCACTCAGACTAGTACCCATCCAATCGATCCAATCCTGCGAGACCCTATCTGCCAAACTCCAGATAAATAATAATCAAGCACTCACCATTCACCTTCTATATAGACCCCCAGACCCCTTAGGCACCTTTGAAGAGGATCTCTACAACCCACTCACTAATAACCTCAAACCGTGTTCTCAACTAATCCTCCTTGGGGACTTTAACTTAGGTTTCCACGACTCCACGGATACTAATGCTACAGTGGTAGCCAATACTATTCACGCACTAGGCCTAACTCAAAGAGTTGACAAGCCTACGCACCTGAAGGGAAGAACATTAGATTGGATAGCTGACTGCAACTGTTCAGCCACTATTTCGTCCATAATGCCCTTACCTTGGACAGACCATTCTTTGGTGTCCTTTAACCTTGCTACTTCCAGACCTAACCCCATGGCCCTTCCACTACTGCCACCTTCTTTAACCAGAAATAAAAAATGTATCACGGCAGAGAAAGTGATCCCAGCTATATTACCGACCCTCAACGCATTACCAGCTAACCTAAACCCCAGCACCTTAGTGCAAGAATTTAATAATATCATGCTCTCTACTCTAGATAAACTGGCCCCTCTCAAACTTAGATCAAGCAAACCAAAAGCTCATCTAAATAAATGGTTTACTCCACAGCTAAGAGACCTACGCATTCTGAAAAGAAAGAGTGAAACCACCTGGAGGCTCTGCCCCTCAGTCGATAACAAAGCTAAATTAACTTCTCTCTCCTCACTTTACAAAAAAGAAGTTTGCCAGGCAAAACGTAACTCGTATGATGATCGTATAGCCAAATCCAATTCCAGCATGAAAGAGCTTTTTTCCATTCTAAAGGAACTTGAGTCTCCTATCGCCACACCGGGCGCCTGTACCAAGGACAAACCTTGGTGCACAGATATCCAGCAAGCCCTAACAAATAAAATTATCACACTCCAAAATAAAATCCAGCAAAAAAAAGAAGTACTCAAAATTCAGGACTCGCCTAAAATTTCCCATACCAATAATTTGATGGCGCATAGCAATACCTTCCACTTCTCCAAAATGACCACCTTGGAAGTAGAAAAAATTATCCTGTCGCTTAAACCTTCTAATTGTAAAGGTGACATCTGCCCTGCACAATTAATAAAAGACGCTGCCAGAGAATTATCTCCCTTTATCACTAAATTGATTAACGCCTCCTTTGCCTCAGGCACCATCCCTGCCAACCTTAAACAGTCCTGGGTACTCCCCCTCCTTAAAAAGCAGACACTAGACTCCCTCATCCCCACTAATTACCGCCCTATCACTACGGTACCATTTCTTCTCAAGATTCTGGACAAAGCCACATACAACCAAATTCAAAAACATCTAGAACTACACACCTTCCTAGGAGAGAGACAATCGGGCTTCCGTCCCCTACACGGAACAGAAACTGCCCTTATTGACTTGAAATCCCAAATTGGCGAGCTGAGAGACAAAGGGAGAACAGTACTCTTGCTACTCCTGGACCTCTCAGCTGCCTTTGATTTGGTGGACCATAAAGTCCTCTGTAGTCACCTGGATTCCGCCGCTCATTTCTCCCCGGAAGCCGTTAGATGGATCGAGTCATTCCTGAGTGAAAGAACGATGAGCGTCTTCTCCCCCTCAGCAGCAGCAGATCCCACCCCCATCTCATGCGGTGTCCCCCAGGGCTCTTGTGTCTCCCCAACTCTATACAATATCTTCACCAAGCCCTTGTTTGATGATTTGGACCATCTCGGTATCACCTACATTAATTATGCAGATGATACACAGATCCTCCTCCCACTTTCTGGGGATCATGCGAAAGACACGGAATTGGTGAACAAGGTATACCTTATCATCCAGGCATGGATGGCCACTCATGGCCTCTGTCTGAATGATGATAAGACAGAGTTGATTATCCTCGGCACCCAAGCCAATATCAAAAAACTAGGCCAGGAATTCTCCTCATTCAACATAGATAGGAATATCATCCAATTGTCCAAGGATGTAAAAACCCTGGGATTCTATCTTGATTCTACCCTTTCACTTGATAAACAGCTAAAATCCCTTGCCTCCTCCACGGCTTACACGTGCAAACTGATAAGAGCCGGCAAACCATTCCTCTCCAATAAAAGCTGCTTAATCCTGGCCAGAGCCTTAATACTCTCCAGAATTTATTACTGCAACGCTCTATATTCTGGAGCTAATAAAACAATAACTCAAAGACTGCAAATACTACAAAATAATGCCCTGAGAGCAGCACTAGGCATAAACAAAAGATCCCATATCTCCTCTGCCAGACGCCATCACAACTGGTTGACCACGGAGAACAAAATAAATCTCAAGATGTTATCCCTGACCCACAAAGCCCTTAATAACTCTGCCCCTAGATACCTGATTGACAAATGCGACAAGAGAACATCTCTCAGATCGACCAGAGATGTTAATTCTAATTGTTTGACAGTACCGAACTTTAGACTCACTACGATCGGAGGAAATAGATTCCCGGTAAAGGCTGCAAAAACCTGGAACTCACTACCACAAGACCTAAGAGCGGACTTGCCCTATCTTCGTTTCAGAAAAAATGTCATTCAACTCCTCACCTCGAATGACCTCAGTTGACCTGTGTCACCTACCTCCTACTAGAATTACTTGCACTATTTCTTGACTCCAAACATCTGCATCTGTGATTGACCTTACTTGAACTTTGTATATTTTGTAATTATCTGTGTTCCAGAGACCTACTGTATTCTCTACTGTACGTTAATTCTATGATGTAACCTGTAAGTTTTGCATTTCCTTGAAACTGCGCCCTGCTACCCTTGGGTTTGGCGTGCATAAAAAGTGAATAAAACGAACAAACAAAGAAGCGCGGGCCACCCCACTCATTTATAAGCACTCGCTGTATCCGACGGTCCCCACAAATTACCACCCTATAACTACGGTTCCCTTCCTGTTGAAAACCATTGATAAAATAGCCTATTCACAAATAAAACCCATCTTGAACAAAACCATCTATTAGGAGCGAGACAATCGTGCTTTTTTGGACCTGAAAATCCAGATGGATTCTATAAGAGACGCTGGCAAACTTTGTATCCTCCTCCTACTAGACTTGTCTGCCGCCTTTGATTTGATGGATCATGACAAAATCTGTACCACTCTAACAGACATCAATTCTCACAAGAAGCCACCCTGTGGGTCAAACTATTCCTTGCAGATGGCACATCTTGAGTCACCATTGGAAAGGAAGCAGCAGACCCCATCACAGTACAGCTTGGTGTTACGCAAGGTTCTTGTCTCTTGCCTACCGTGTATAATGCTTATACCAAGTTACTATTCTCAGCACTGTTTTCCATGGGTGTCATTTACACAAACTTTGCTGATGATACCTAGATCCTCATCACCATCACTGGTAACTATGAGCAGGACTCAATCACCATTAATAAGATCTACGCCATAATTCAAAATCAGATGTCCATCAACAGCCTTTTCCTCAATGATGAAAAGACTGAGATCCTCATTGTGGGCTCCCCGGCTAAAATGAATTCCATCCACACCGACTTTGCATCTATCACCATTGATGGGACTCCTATCCCACTCCTCAACTAGGTTAAAACCCTAGGTGTCCACCTAAACGCAACTCTAACATTGTCCAAACATGTTAACGCCCTCTCACTGGACACTTCATATTCATCCAAACTGATTGCTCTAACTCGACAATTCCTCACGCCGCAAACTGTACTACGCTTGCTCGCGCTCTCTTCCTGTCAGAATTAGACTATTGTATTGTCCTGTTCTCGGTTCCTCGAATGCCAACCTGGGCAAACTCCAACTGCTGCAAAATAAAGCCCTGCGAGCAGCCCTTGGCTTAAATAAATCAGACCATATCTGTACTACTAGGAGGGAAGTCCATTGGTTACCTATTAAAGCTAGGATTATTTACAAAACACTCTGCATCTCCCATAAATGTCTCACTAAGACGGCCCCAACATACATTAACAATGTTGTCAAACTAACTAAGACTATGAGCGCTCTTAGATCGAAACAATAAAACTCAACTTTTCGTCCCTCGCTTTAAAAGCTCGAGGGCAGGTGGAAGCAGTTTCCCAGTCATGGCACCGAAACTCTCGAACTCCCTCCCCTCACAACTGAGAAATGAGCCACCCCACCAATGTTTCAAGAAGTCACTAAAAACATGGCTTTTTAACAAATTCTAACTTTGTTAGCCTGACCCATCTTACCCTTCATACTTTGAGATGCAACATACAATCCCACACTTTTCTCCACCCATTGCCACTGCCAGCACTGATACATATGTATTCTAAACTAATTGTACATATCCTTGTCTTGCAACTATGATCTGCTATATGTAATAAGTATTGTTATCAAATATAAGTTAATGGAACAGCTATCTAACATGTGTGAAATGTAATGCTTTTTTATACTATAACTGTATAACCTCTGTAACTTACGCCGTGATACCTCAGGGTTTGGCCGTATAACAAATGCAATAAATAAATACATATGTGATAATCGGGGGCCCTTGTTCTACATTGGTCTGCGAAACACTTATGAGTCGTTTTAGTATCGTGTAGCATTTTCTTGGCTTTCTTCAGTGTCTCCCTAATGCTTGTGTGCAAGGAGGTAATAGCTGGCAATTCTAATGGAGTAGGTGGGTCTAAAGCAGTAGTGCTGGATCTCTTCCATGCAGGAAATAAAAGGGCAAGAAACCAGTTGAACTATGAATGGTGTTGGTGTATCCATATTCTGCAGCCCAGAGGAGATCAACCCAATCCTTGTTGGTTTGAGTGAACACACAGCGTAGATATTGTTCAAGAGTTTGATTGGTCCATTCTGTTTGGCCATCAGTTTGCGGTTGATGATTTGTGGAGAGACAGATGTTGATCTGGGCATTTGTGCCACAACTTCTCCAGACTTTGGAAAAAATTTGGCTTCATCGATTTGATATCACCACAGACGGGAACCCATGCAATCTGACAATGTTTGCCAGGAATACTTGTGCCAGGGTCCGTGCGTTTGGCAAGCTTTTCAAAGCGATGTAATGCGCCATTTTGTTCATGAGGTCGACGACCACTAGAATAGTGTTGAACCCCTTTCAATCTAAAGGCATTGTGTGGCATGGAGCAGGAGTTATGGGTATAGGTCAGAGTAGGCCTTGCGGCTTTGTCTTTGATGTCTTGTTCCTTGTGCAAATTTCACAGGTCTTGATATACTGTGTAATGTCTTTGCGCCACATAGGCCACCAGAATAATTGTTGGATCTTGGCCATTGTCTTTGTAATTCCCTGATGGCTGACTGTGGGAGTGTCATGATAATCTTGGAGGAACCTGAGCCTTAAAGAGGAGCTTGGTAAGCACAAACATTGCTGGAAGCAAGGCAACCTGTTGTGCTCTGTTCATTGTGGATCTTGGGAGACCCACGTCCGTAACTGGTCTGGCTACATAGATTGCTTGATCTCATCCTGCCACGGGTCGAGAAGTGGTGGAGCTTTGTCTGTTATTCCTAATGGTTTTTCTTCTGGAATGATGGCCACCAGGACAGGAGGTGCACAGATGTCTTCTCCCTCAGTATCCCAGCCTATGCGAGAAAGAGCATCAATCTTCCTTTCGCACTCATGGCCGGTATGTCACGGTAAAAGCATATTCTGTAAAGAACTGTGCCCATCTTAACTGGCGTGGAGACTGCTTTGATCGCAAGAAGTTCCTTGTCTGTTACAGCATAATTTACTTTAGCGGGCAAAAACCTCTTGGGCCAGAAGGCCACTGGATGCAGCTGATTGGTTTCTGGGTCTCGTTGGGACAATACAGTCCCCATGGCTGCGCTGGAGGCGTCAGTCTCCATCACAAAGGGAAGTTCCAGATCCAGGTGTCTTAGAACTGGTGCAGTGGTGAACTGCTGTTTCAGCCGAGCAAAGGCCTGTTCGGCTTCCCTGGTCCATGCAAAGGTTTGAGATGAAGCATTGATAGAGGTTGGTGAAGCCTAGGAAGCTCTGGACTGCTTTAAACGAAGTGGGTGAAGGCCATTGGAGTATTGCTTCCACCTTGCATTTATCCCTTCGGACTCCTTTGGGTGTTAGGATAAAGCCTAGGAACTTCACTTCTGTAACATGAAAGGTGCATTTTTCTAACTTGGCATACAAGTGATATTGTCATAGTGTTTCCAAGACAGCTTCACATGCGGTACGTGTTCTTCCAGTTTCGCTGAATAAATCAGGATATCGTCTATGTACACCATGGCACAAACATCCAACAGCTCCCTCAAGACATCATTCATGAAGAATTGAAATGTGTCTGGCTCGTTACAAAGGCCATAGAGCATAATGGTGTATTCAAACAAGCCAAACTTGGTGTGGAAGGCCATCTTACACTCATCACCGGCCTTTACACGCACCAAATGATACGCCCCCGGAGATCTAGTTTTTGACTTGATCTAGAAGCACCTGGATCAACGGCAGTGGGCACTTGTTCTTGATTGTAATCTTGTTGAGCCCTTCTATAATCTATGCTGGTTCTGAGGTCCCCCTCCTTCTTTCTTGTGTTCTCGGTGGCCATCATGACCCAACAGTACAACTTCCACTGTACACAGGTTCACAGGGCCTGATGATAGTTGTGATCCATCAACGGAGACTATGCTATCAACCTTCTCTCTTTGCTGCATAGGAACACCGATCCGCTGAGCCATAGTGAAATCCATGTAGTTTCCAACTGCACCGCAGTCCATATATGCCTTGAGGCCGTGCGTTCTCTATGACTGTTCCAGGCAGAGGAGTATTACTGGGGTTGTGAGATGTGAGACGGTAGACGTCTTCTCCTTCCTCAAAAAGCCAATCTCTACTCTTGTCGAGCCATGGAGTTTTCCGACGGCTTTGCCACATCTTCCTCAAGTCCGATGCCAGCTGCTCCCAATGGTTTTTGCACCAATCTGCTTGGGCAATCCCTCAGGAAATGTCCCCTTTTTCCACAGTATGGGTACAACTGCTGGCATCTCTGTCTTTCTCGTTCCTCTTTGGTGAAAGGCCCTCTGACACTTCCTAACTGCACGGGCTCCAGCGGGCACTCTGTAGAATGGGACAGGGGATCCCATAGGTGCACATACAAGGGACGGCCCTCTGAACAGAACCAATCTGTTGTTCTTTCTTGCAGCCAATGGGCTAACTGCACAACCAGATCGATGAATCCAGAACAACGTTCTGGAGGATTAACAACTTGCGCTAGGACGTCCTTGAGCTCACTGTGGAGTCCCCGGGCTAGTCCTTGTGTTCTTCGAGCAAAAAGTGTATCTAGTTCTCGTTGAAAACCCTGAAAGTTGTATAGGATAGGGTCATCCTAGTTAACTAGTGGCACCGTCCAGCTGGCTGCATGGCCCCCAGATATGATAAAACAAATGCCACTTTTGTTTGATCCATAGGGAATGCCCCCGGTCGGCACAAGAAATGAAGCCTAGTTCAATTCATAAATATGGCATACTTTAGCAGATCTCCCAAAAAGTGTTCTGGTGGTGCTAGTGGGACCGTTACTGGGGTGGTGACCTGTATCTGTACAGGCACTGAGGCTGTGTCATCTGATGGGCCTGGTAAGGGAACCTGGCCGGCTTGGATTCTGGTTAGGTACTTTGCTAGCTCCTCAGTCCTCTCCCAATTTACCACTAACTCCTTTCTCATGGCGTTGGTCCCTGATCAGGCGGCATGCACGTCCACCCGTAACTCCCCTATCAAGGCAGCTAGCTGATTTACCTCGGACCCCATTCTTTGGCCTCCAGCTGTGTGTTGTGGCTCCCACCCGTGATCAGGTGTGGTGAATAGTCCAAAACATTCCTTCCCTACTGTATTCACTGAATGGCACATTGGCCAAGCGCACGATACAGGTGGGAGTGTTTTGGGGATTGTTTCCACTCTGGTTGGAATGGTCGTGAAGGCCGCTGAGTGACTGGTGGGCTTGCCGCTGTGTGAATCTAAGGACAACAAGAGGGAACTTCAGTGTTGATCAAGTACTATTCCCCCCAACCTCCCTTGATACCCTTATGTAGGATACAGGCTGGCAAGAACTATGGCTCACCTTCTGCGGGCAACGGGGAGCTGCAGAGTGTTGTCATCAGCACCAGGTCCAGTTACTTCACTGGTAGTCCATGATCCAGTCCAGCTGCGACTCACACAAGCTGTTCCTGGTAAGTACTCATCTTGGGTTGAGCGGGTAATGAATGTGCAGCGAGGCGCTGCTGCGCAAGTGTCTTCGTGCCTTGCTGGCTCAGTGCCCAGCACGCGGGCTGCGCTGAGTAATCTTGCTTAGCTCCCTTTTAGGTGTAATCACCTCCGGTAAGCTATGGGCACTGGAAGATGTCACTTGTCCAAAAGGGGTCGTGAAAAATGAAGGTACGCAGTTTTCAATGGGATGGTTCAGGGCTTGAGTTCAAACAAAGATCTTACATGTGCTTTTTCTCTTCTTCTAGATGTCCTGAGGTGTGCCACGGGATTCTGGCAGCAAGGAACAGGCAGCAGTGACTAAAGCGAATAACCGGAATGAACAGAGAAGCCCAGCATGTAGGTATCAGCAGTCCGAGGATCATGGCTGTCCAGAAGTTGCTGTAACACCGCACTCAAGCAGATGGTAAGCGCTGCACTGCTAATGTGGTCGCAGACAAAATGCTAAGCACGGGGTGCAGCCCAGGGTGTCATTTTATAGCGCTGGGCTTTACCCTTGAACACTAGAATACCAGGGATCTTCAAGTTCTGGGTTGCCTGAAGGCCATCTTTAATACCAGTCTGTGGTATAACTTGGTGGCCATTTTGGTGCAGGCCAGCATATGCCAAGTGTTGCCTACGCCAACCAGCAACCCACTTAGTCCAAACCCTGCCAATATGACTACGTGAAGATGTACTTAACTGCCTGGTTGATGTGACAGCGCTGCTGTTGTGTGGGACCACCTCCTGCCCTCTACTGGGGATCATGACAATAGATACAGAACCTGACTCAGACAATAGTAAATACATTATCAAGTCTCTGTGGGCCATCAAGTTCGAGTGTGAGGACATTGGAAATCTAATAAAGAGGTGTAAAAAGTTGCATGCCCCTGAGCCAAATGGAGCACAGCCAATATTTCTCCTATCTTTAAGAGAGGCTCAAGGTCGGACCCAAAAAATGATCGACTAACTCATTAATCGACGCAGACTGTAAAATGTTCTCCTCGCTTCTTTTAGGACGTGTAGAAGAATGGGCTCAAGCAACTGGTAGACTGAAACCATTTCAGATGGGATTCCGGAAAGGACCCTCCACGAATTTGAATGGTTTGCTGGTGAGGGCCCTTCAAGATTTAGCATGCAAAAAAGGGGAATGGATGCACTTAGCTGGCCTCCACTGACCTCTCAATGGCCTTCGATAAGATATCTATGAACAGACTGTGGATCAAACTTGCTAGTTAAGGTCTACCGGGTGGATTGTTGAGGCGCTTAATGGGCCTCTATGAGGATTCCGGCATTTGCTTCGGATTGAACAGCAATGGTGCTCTGTCGGAACGCATTAAAATCTTCACGGGTTTGAGGCAGGTTGTAAATTGGCACTGTGCCTGTTAAACCTTTTACGTCTCAGACGTAGTAAATTACCTTGCGGGGGAAGGATTGGTTGTACTTAGTATAGACTTGATGAGAGTGGAATGATTGGCATATGCTGACAAGTTCTTGTTATTTGACAATTCCTGGACTAGTCTACAACGGATCTTGGCCAAATTCTCCCTATTTGCTAAAGACAATGGCCTCGTGGTTAACCCTAGTAAGACCAGGATCTTAGGGAACGTTTGGTCCCTGGAGAATAAGGTGATACGAACTGTGGACTCTATGGTTTACTTAAGTTTTCAGATAAGTGCTCGGCCGGGGTGGTCTATCACCAGAGAGAGCCTAATAAAGAAGGGAAGTTCCTGACCAATCAGATGTTGAAAATTGATAGGAAATAGGGCTGTTTTTCAATCAAACCAGCTCTTAACTTCTATGAAGGTAAGATCTTTCCGAGATTAACTTACGGCTTCGAACTGTTTGATGAATCTATCTTCAATGCTCTTGAACTTATTGAAGCGAAAATGTGGCGCAAAATACTGAAAGTGCTGAATGCTATACCGCTATCAGCAATCAGATTTGAACTAGTTACTATCTAAATGAGGGCACGAGTGCAGTGGCAGCTACTTTCTTTATTTTCCTCTGTCAGTTCGAAGTGAGGTCTTTAGCTATGCTTGAAAATCTAGCGATGGATAGGGCCACTTTATTGGCAAACCCAACAAAGTAAAGAAATCTTTATACGACTATGACTGGTTTTGCACCACTGACTCATTTCACTCATACCCATCCTTGAATGAATTGGTATTTGAGCATAGAAGGCGGGGGAGCCCTTCGATGATTCTGTCTCAGTTTCCAAATAATTACTATTGAATGATTTTATTAAGACAGAGATAGAATCTTTTGCTAACTAAAGAGACACTGTTAAGAAAATTAAGGATCTCCAGGCCGGAGGCCAACTGCATATTTTGTAATCAGGGTCCTACTGAAACCACGCAACATCTGGTTTTAGAATTCGAATCTCTAAGCATACGCAGGATGAAATATTTTTCAACAATATCTGATCGTGTCTATAAATCAGGTTCACTGAATTGTGATTATATTTGGAAAAGATGCCTTAATATTAATTCTGTTAAAGACGGTTTAGCGGTGTCAGGCTTGGTTAAGACTACGAATTTGATGAATTGATGCTTTAAAAAAAAAGAATTGTGATGTAATTGTTGTAAGATATTGAAGATTTGATGTATTGCTTTGAGATCACTTTCCTGTCCATATTTTATTCTTGACTTTGTTCTATTGTATGTGTATGTTCTAACGGATGCATTATATGGATTTAGTAAAGGATTTTTTTTAAACCAAATTCAAATAAAGAATAATAACAATACTAGCATTATTACCTCTGTAAAGTGCTCTGTTGTGTAGCTGTATTGTTGTACACTCTGTAAAGTGCTGCATTTCTTCTCGAAGCCAGGTCTGCACTAAATAAATACCATAATAATAATAATAATAATAATAATAATAATAATAATAATAATAATAATAATAATAATTCTTATGATTAATATTATTGGGCACACAGTCATCATAAAAATGTGTTCTTACTGTGGAAATACAGTAATATATTGTCACAGTCAGAATGGACATGTTTCTTGCAGTAGCAACATTGGCAATATTGAGCACAGCAAACAGGTTCCTTCTTAGAGTGGTAAAGTTGTGTGGGAACAAGCATCCTGAATATGTTTTAATAAAATGCTCCTGTGCACAGTTGGTGATCTGGCATGTATTACATCTTTTCTTCTGTTAGCCTAAAAAATAGATTATAAATGGCGTGGCTTTTTACTCAATTCTTCACAGAAAGTGCATTGTAAAATGTATCATGCTAACCCATCATTAAATAAAAGAACAACAGGTGTTGGTGTGTCGCCCTTTAGCGCAACCACCCTTTGCTTGTTATGTGCTTCATTGTTTGGGTTGTACTAATTACTTGGAAATAGTTACGATCTTAGATTGGAAAAAATAATACCACCCCATCACAGTGGATTATGTTAAAACAGACACATGTTGAAATTAAAATGAGAAAAACGGAAGGTATAACGTTGTGGATAAAATAGATACAATATTTCAGAATATGTAACGCAAAAAGAAACATGTTCATTTTACATGTATACAATATAAAGAGGTCTAGAGAAGAAACATATAAACGTGTTTCTTATTTGTGGCATCTCAGTGTAATATATTTGTAAATGACTCCCTCAGCCATTATTCTGGATCGGTTGACCTACTTTTTTGACAATATTTAATCCAACAGAGACTACTGCCAAAACAGGCTAATAATTATTTGAAGGGTCCTCGGTCACAAAGGTATTTTGGTAGTGGTTTAAAGAGAGACACATATAGCATCAGTTCTTGAACACTCCAAATTGCTGTTCTCAAAATATCAAAAGACGTGCATGTTTTAGGTAAACAACCAGATAATCTCAAAATGTAGGCGGCACGCAGCCAGGTCAAACAACAATTTATAGGGCAAGACATGCTTGCAGAGACAAGCGCCCCTGTTAAACTGCTTCTAACTAAAAAGTATATGCATATTAAACTCTGTCTGCGACTTGTTAACAAAATGTAAACTAGCAGAGAAAAACGTATCAATTCCGGAGTTGTTCCTAGTGAATTGTTGGTGGAGTAATATGAAAAGAGCAGGCACCCTTTTATCCCTTTAGTTAAGAGACAATGGCCAGGAGAGCTCCACTTCGAAGGACATCTACTTACGAACTCAATTGGAGAGACCACAACACCTCTCATCTCACATCACATCAGATCATTACCCCACTCCGATCTGTTCTTTCACATCAAAGTTTGTTCACCTTGTGCACCTGTCATGCAATTTTAGGTCGAGGAACCCTCCTTGGCCACCTGTGATATGCTAAATGTGAGGGTACTGCCCTCAAGAAAACATGTTCAGTTGGGCGTTCTCCATTGCAAACCATCCTGGTCCACACACAACCCAATCTGGCACTTGATCCTGGCGCTGCTTGAAAGGACCATTGCAACACTTAAGCTTGAAATATATTTTTGCCCGATTCTGTGGCCTGATTTTAGCTGCAACAATGAATGTTAAGACATGGGACAAAGTCAAAGTTGCCATGTATGTGCCATTTCAGAAATTCTGAAAGTTATTTTTCGTAATTTATTTAAATTCTACTTGCCCGCCGGTTTGTGTTATGGAAATGTATATAGTACACTAGCTGATAATATCACTACTGTACCATGAACATTAATGAAGGAGAAGTTTAGTAAATACCCTTCTGCATTTTAGATTGAAAAGGGATTGAGAATATGGCCTTCAGGGATTCCCACTTTTTTAATACTCAAGGGAGGACCCAACATGTTATTTTGCCATTATGTGCAGATATGTGCAGATATGTGCTGGAACATCTCTTCAAAAAGGAAAACATGTTTTATTCAGTTTTGGGGGTATTTAAAATCTACCTCCACATTGTGGCTGATGGTAAAAATAAAGTCAATATTTCACCACATAATCATGGATTATTTACTCACTCTGGTATTCCCACAGAATGTTTCATCAGGTAAAATAGCTCATGACTCAGATTTTGGTGGGAGGTAAATACACATGCATAGTCAAATACCACCTGATATTACATTTACTGCCAAACCTATAATACAGGCTTTGGGCTTTAGGTTTCTTTAAAAACATTTTGTGGGGGGCGTGGCCGAGCACCGGGAATGATGGCCGCCTCACATGCTTATTTAATATGCTTTAAGTCCTTATTTTTTGCTTTAAACTTACGTTCCCGTGTATGTTCCGTGTCCGGCAGGTGTTCTGCAAGGTTGGTGGAGTCCCGGCCGCGGTCTGCACACATAAACAGCATTTCTGCAGGCTGCGCCGCTTTCAGCCGTCGGACTCCAGGCATCAAAGGAACGCGCGCCACCCCTCGTGTGGAGAGGTGCAGCGTCGCGTCCTAAGCTTGGCTTCGCTGGCTCCTTTTTCTGAACGGCGCCGCCTGTGGCAAATAATATAAGGAAAAAAAAAAGGAAATTAACATCAGCAGCTTTATTAACAAGACAAAAGAAGGAAGAATCATAGGAGCTGGCACAAGTAAGGACTGAGGAAACAAGGAAAACAAAAGGTGAGAGGATAAGAAGGAGGAAAACAAAAGGGGTAATAACAGGAAACAGCCCTAATATGCTAACATAGGGATAAAAATATATATATATATATATATTCATATATTAAGGATTTGAAGGCAATAAGTGATTTAGACAGAAGACTACCAGTATACAGGATGTACTAATTACTCCTAACCACCTTGCATCCTCACCTATAGTATCAATAACACTCACCTCAAGTTCTATCCTTCACATCTTTGTCAACGTGCTCCTTTCATAACTATATATATCGTGTTGGCTGACAGCTTCTGGATTCTGTATTTCCAATATAATTATTAGATCTCTGCACACATTCAAGAATCCATATTCTGCGCCTTATTATTTTCTGCTTATCTAAGGCTCCCTTTGCTAGAGAATGACAGCATAAATAATATGGAGGTAATAATTGCAGACTATGAGTGAACATAATTAAATAGAGTTCTAAGAGGTGCTCATACAACTGGACTTAAGGAGTATATTGTCCTAGAATACACCTATTTTCATACCCTGCTATTGAAGCCATTCTTGCGGAAATTAGAGCACTTAAACCCTTCATTGAGGCCACAAATGCCAAGCTACAGCAGTTAGATGATAGATGGATGGGTGTTAACAACAGAGTGGAAGAATTAGAAAAAAGAGTGGGGGATAGATCTTCAGTAACCCCTAGAGTTATACAACTAGAAAAATCCATCAAAGACCTTCAGAGGCATAATGAAGATTTGGAAAATCGCAGCAGGTGCAACAACCTACGCATATCTGGTCTGCCAGAAGGGTCTGAAGGCACTGACCCCATAGCTTTTCTACAAAGATTCCTACCAGCCATCCTACATCTGCCGTTGGAAACAACATTTAACATACAGAGGGCTCATAGAATAGGTCAAACTACAGTAACTAGCACTTCTCGTCCATTACCCAGAACTCTCATATTTTACGTACTGGAATACTCACAACTACAACTTGTTATATCCACAGATAAAGAGTGCAAATCCCTCATTTGGCATGGCAGCAAGCGTTTCATCTCACAGGATGTGGCCAGAACCACAGCTCAACGAAGAAAAGTTTTCCTATCTTTTTGTCCCGCTCTAAAGCAGCTAAACATCCGCTACGGATTATACCATCCATGCTCCTTTAAGGTGACTCATGAAGGACGTACAGCTGTATTTGATGATCCTGCATCCTCTAAGAAGGAACCTGTTTGCATTTATCCAATCCATAAAAAGTGATATCATGGATACATTCTCTCCTGCACGTGCATCAACTTCATCTGTTACTTGAATTATTGATCTCTCAACATTTTAGGTTTTCTTCCTTTTATTTTATTATTTACTAATGCAATCATTATTATATTGAGTCAATAGATTGAGGCGAAGGCTCTTTTGGTGTCCGTCTTCCACTGTTGGTCGTTCTTTTTCCTTTTGACGACCCAGTTGGTGCTACCTATCCCTGTTATATCCTTCATCCCAGGTCCTTCTCATATGTCCTGTTTGGTCTCTAAAATCACCTGTTGTTCATGTTCCAAACCTATTCAATTTAAGATCAAACTCCCTTCTCCCTTCCCTGATCCTCTATGTGTTACCCTTATATGTCTCAGTTTGGGTATATATTGTTCAAACCACATTATTATTAATCCGGTTCTGGTTTTTCACTACAGCTATATGATGCATGTCTATCATTTTATATATGTCTAAATGATTTTCAAGTGTATTACATGGAACATAAAAGGATGTAAGAATCCCATCAAAAGATGCAAAATTATATCTCACCTTAAGAAATTTAAGCCATCAGTTGCTTGTCTACAAGAAACCCACCTATCCATCAAAGAAACAATGAAGCTTAAATCTCTTTGGGTTAAGAAGGTTAACTCCAGTCCGGCCATAGCTAAAAAAAATGGAGTTGCCATATTAATAAGTAAAAAACAACCCTATAAAATCATAGATCAGGATGCTGATACCAATGGTAGATGGGTATGGGTAAAACTTTTAATTGAATCTACTCCTGTTTCAATCCTTAACATATATGGTCCCCCCTTACCTGATCCCTCCTTTTGGATCTCTATCAAACAAATGATACTCAAAACAACTTTACCAATTTGATAATGTGTGGAGATGTCAACCAGGTCCTTGATCCATTTTTAGATCGAAAGTCCAGTTGCATGTTTAAATCAAACAAAACCCATAAGTAATTTTAAAGGTGTCTAGCAGAAACAGGACTAATTGATACATGGAGATTTTTCCATCCTACACAGTTAGACTACACCTTCCTTTCAATTCCACAAAATACTCTATCACGCCTGGATTATATTTTTGCAATTAAGGCCCTTTCCGGATCCATTGTAGACTCTAAAATTTCTAACATTATTATATTAGATCATGCACCTGTAATTACATCCTTCTCCCTTATGGAAGTAAATAAATCTGCGAGCAGATGGAAACTTAATAATTTCCTTCTACAAGATCCACAGAATATTGAATCCATTAAATTATTTATCCAACAATATTTCAATAATAATAAAGACAGTGATACTTCAGTTGTTAATAACTGGGATGCGGTCAAAGCACCTTTAAGAGGTCATATCATGGCCCTTTCTGGCAGAAACAAGAAACTAAGGAAAAGACACCTAGATAACCTTTATGCCCAATTTACTCAAGCAGAGCAGCACTACTATTCAGATTCTAGTTTGATTAACCTTCATACAACCCATATTAAGGATAGTCAGGGGAAATCTTATCATCGCTCTGAAGAAATACTGGATTGTTTCAGAAAATTCTATACCAATCTTTATACCCCAGAATGTTCTATTCCAAATGAAAATATTGATTCCTTTGTTAATAATATCAGTCGAACATCATATCCTCAAACAGACCTTTCTCACCTTCATAATGATATAACAACCTCAGAGATAACAAAGGCCATTCACGGGCTTGAAAAAGGAAAAGCACCCGGCCCTGATGGACTTTCCACAGAATTCTATACCAATTTATCTGATGTATTAACCCCAAAAGTCAAAGCACTGTTCTCACATTTTATTGCCCAAAAAACTTCTTCTGGATCATTTTCAGAAGCTTTACTTATTATATTCCCCAAACCTGACAAAGACCCTACACTACCTGGTAACTATTGACCCATCTCCCTTATTAATATCGAAAGTAAAATGTTTGCAAAAATACTTGCTTACAGAATTGAATCCTCACTTCCAACTCTAGTAAAGGCAGACCAAATAGGATATGTGAAGGGTCGAAACATATCCTGTAACTCTGGACTGCTACTCAATGCCATTAACATAGCAGCCAAAGATAAAAAAAGATCGACAAGGATATGCTGCTATTGCTTTGGATGCAGAAATGGCTTTTGACCGTGTAGATTGGAACTTTATGTTTCAAACCCTTCGCTGGCACGGATGTGGTGATAAATTCATATTGTTGATTAAACTCCTTTATTCATCCCCCAAATCCTCAATATACTTAAATGGTTAAATGTCCTCCTTCTTTCAATTGCTCAGAGGTACAAGACAGGGCTGCCCCTTCTCACCATTACTATATATTTTTTCATTGGAACCGTTATTGGAATTAATAAGATCTAACAAAAATATCCCAGGGATTCAAGTAGGAGCTTCATGTACCAAAATAGCAGCATATGCAGGTGACATCCTTATTCTAATTAAAAACCCCAAATATCACTTACCCAATCTCCTTAATGCTTTATCACAATTTGGTCAAGTATCTGGATACAAATTAAATAGACAGAAATCAGAAATCATGCCCTTAAATCCCTTCTGCTTCAAGCATGACATTGAGATTTTCAGCCTTAAATGGTGTAATAGTTCCATTAAATACTTGGGTATTCGGTTTGCCCCTACAATTATCGATACCATCAAGCTTAATACTAAGATATTACTGGATACTCTTAAAGACTTAACATCCAAATGGTCCCCCCTTTACCTCTCTTGGTGGGGGCGATTGGATACAATAAAAATGATGTTGTCCCCTGTTGTATTATACTACCTTCAGCTTCTTTCTGTTCCACTATCTCTTTCATTTTTCAAATCTCGATATTCCATTCTACTCAATTTTCTTTGGGGAACTAGAAAAAGTAAAAGAATTGCGCTAACCAAACTTAAAGCATCGTATGAAATGGGTGGTGTCAGATTCCTAGACTTTAAGCTATACCATTCTGCATACCTCATAAAGCAATCCCGTCACTGGTTCGCAGATCCTGAAATCTCGGATACTCCCACTTGGTGCACATTAGAAAAACACTCAGTTTATCCATATAACATTACAGACCACATATATATTTTCAAACATACCTCTATGAACATCTTAGACCCTTAGACGTTGTTTCATCGCCTGCTGTTACATCGCCAGGCTTTTAAACGTGCACATTACATCGTATGTGCTCATCGAATTTTTTAGGGGGGTGGGAAAGGGCAAATAAGAGTTTGGGGGGTGGGCAGTAGTAAAAAATAAGTGTGAGTACGGGGTTTGGTGGGGGGACACCCCCCAAAAAAAATAAACGATGAGCACATTCGATGGAATGTACACGTTTAAAAGCCTGGCGATGTAAAAGCAGGCGATGAAATCACATGGAACCATAAAAGCATCCATAACAGACCTACAATCCTTCCTCTTCCCCTATACCAAAACACCCAATAAGTACCTTTCCTCTTTGTTATGGCACAACAAGAATATACTTAGTAACAATAGGGTCCTAAATCGTAAGTCATGGATTGAAAAAGGAATTAGATTCATCCAACACATTATGGATGGTTCTTCTATTCTTTCCTTTCAAGAAATCTCATCCAAATTCGCCATCCCCAAAGTTGATTTTCAGTACTACAATCAGTTAATTAACTCCTGCCTAGATGTTCTTGTTCACTTTTCTAATGAAATGTTGTCTCCTAATGCCCTAAAATTATTACAGCTCACCATGACATGCGAAGTGAGAGCCTCAAAAATGTATAGCATGCTCTCTTCAACATTTGATGTTTGCTCAATACGACTTAAATAGGAAAACGATTTAGGGTGTAGCTTTGAAGATCAAATCTGGATCCATTTGTTTTCTAAACTTAAACACTTATCAGTTTCAGCTAACATTACACAAAATTATTTCTTTTTCATTCATAGAACATTTATTACTCCAGCTAAATTAGCAAAGGCCAACCCTAATCACGATGCTAAATGTTGGTCATGTGGCTTATCTCCCGCCTCATATATGCACATGTTATTTGAATGCTCATATATCTTCAGATTTTGGCAGGACATCTGGAAGTTCATTATGCTTATTTTCTCTGTTAATGTTCCGCTATCCTCTATTAATGTTTTCTTAGGAAGTCTAGCAGTAACTACACATATATCTCCTGACTCAACTAGACTATATGATTTATTCATCTCTATTGCTTTAAAATGTATCTCAGCCAACTGGAAAGACTTCCAATCTCCAATCTCTTTCTACCAGAGGATGGTGGAACTCCATTTGTCATATTCAAAAAATTGAACTGTGCATGGCTAAAAATCACAATACTGTTCCCAAATATAATGCTAAATGGTATTTTTTCATCCGCTATCTTAATTATTTCAATGCTACTGCTCATGCTTAATTGGTTTTTTTTTTGGTTTTTTTTAGCTATGTGATCTTTTTTTTTATTCTAATGCATGTTCAATATTTTGATTACAGTGGTAAGAAAAGTTTGATGAAATAATGTAATATGCTCACCCCCCCTCACCTTCCTTCCCTCTGTCTCTCATATGTCTTTGTCTGTGTATTTTGTTTGCCACCCCATTTGTCCACTTTTATTTCCCCAACCTATTAATTGCAGACTGGTTACTGTATTTAATGTTACATTTATTCTACTTTCATCTATTATACAAGTTAAAATATGAATTATGTTCCAATCTGTTTAATGCCTGATTTTGGTTTTGATTGAATTCTTCGCTGGTTAATAACTATCAACTTCTGTTCACTTTCTATTTTAACACAAACTCATCTAAAAGTCTGTAAATGATATATTATGTATTATTATTATTACCTTAAACAATAAAAAGTATTAAAATTAAAAAAAACATTTTGTAGCATGCATAGATCTTAATTGCCCATTAGTCATTAGAAACAACTTGTTTCTTTGTCTCTAATGTTAATTTCTATTGAACAGTTAGATTAAAGCTTATCTTGCTCTCCCTAGTTTAACCTCCCACCTTTTAGAAAGAATAATTTTTTCTAGGCCTTACATTTTCCATCTGGAAAATGTTTAGTATTGCGGTTGTTATTTGTTACTAACTCCATCACTCCTTTCAATTTTAATCTCTGATTATTTTGCCTGCAACCTAAAGGCGAGCTTAAGGAAGCTTTGACTCAGCAATGTTTGAGGGGTGCTGAGATTGGCTATTGTAAAAGCTCAAGCAAACATCTTCGAGATTCTATTTTCTCCAACTCCCCTAACCTGAGGGCAAATCCCTCACACTGTTTTTAAAAATAATTTGTTTTAGACTTTTTGTAGTTTGAAATCTAATAGCAGGCTGCCTGATCTTTTTGCACTACATTTGATTTTCTTCCAGGAATTTCTCGGTACGGTCACTGTGTTGATCTGTGCAGGTGCAGCCAACCAGGGACTATGTTTGTCGAATTTAGAAAAGAATGACAATTTGTCAAAAGGCACCTAGCCACCCAAATTAAGGTATGCATAAGGAAGACAATGAAAATGAGAAAGGAAACAATGATGCAGAACATGAAGAATAGGAGCAAGGGGAATGGCGTGCCAGTCAATCATATGGAAGATGGGTCAGAACAGGTGAAATGTTATTGTTGCTCTAAAGTGTGTGAGAGAAAGGTAGGTTCTCTGGTTCATCAGTTTAGTGTCCTAGAGTCTAGGGCTCTGATATGAAAATCAGTTTGAAGGTTGGTTGATGAGAAGATTATGGCCCACAGCTCTCATACAAGGGGTGCTCTAATACGTGGCAATTTATTCTAAAGGAATTATGGAACTGTAGGGCTATTACTTTTAAAATGAGGAAGAACCCTTTAAGTGAATCCTAGAATGATCTCGGATCTAGTGCATGCATCTGTATTGAGAAGATAAAGGCTAATTGTAAGCCAAGCTGCAGCATCTTGAACTTGTTGGACACATTGGACTCTCTGAATTTGCCAGTCAAGGAGCACAGCATTAAGTATTACCATAGTCCAGACAGGAATCGATTAATGTACCAACTATCAAAGAGGGGCTTATGGTAGGATCCTGTGTAAGAGCTTATGATGGAAGAAAGATTTGTTAACAACAGTACTGATTTAAGTATGAATTTAAGTATTTGATTTGTGCATCAATGCTCATATCACAGCTACCGATGAATTCCTAGACTTTTAACTCTCTTTTTTATATAAACAGTTTATGGTTGATCCATTTAAGTTGAATCAGTTCTTGGACATCCTTCATTTAATCACTTCTAAGACTTCAGAAGCGGCTGTGAATTGGTCATCGCCTCTGGCGATGCACATGTAAATCTGCATGTCACCTACGTAAAAGTGAACATGCTCATTATGTGGCCTAAGTATGTCCATCAGAGCTTTAATTTGCATGCTAAACAATTAGAGGAAGTAGATGAGAACTCTGTGGAACACCACCACAGTTAACTACTTTTGGAGGGGGGAGGAGATCACCTATTCTAAAATGTTGTTCTCAATCAGAGAAGAAGTAGCAGACACACTTTAAGGCTTTGACTGAAACACTAAACACTGATTTCATCCACTAAGTAGGAAGTTGGGGTCCAACACAATAAGATTACAGAGGGATCCCCCATTGGCTGGTTTGAGCAAGTCATCCCTGCAAATTATGAAGGCATATTTCATGCATTAGAGGAGATAACATCACCCGTTTGCACCAATCAAGGAGATAGTTACTTTCAGCATGTAGTGTAAGTTTTGAAGGTACTGCTTGCAATGGGATGTTTATGATCCAGGAAAGCCCCTTGATAGGGGAGTAATTGGCAAGCTCTCTTGGCTGTAGGAGAGTTACTACAGTATGTTCAACTTCTAATCTGACTGAGGAATGCCCTATGAAATGATGGAGGCGTTCATTATTGGACTAAGGGCGTCAACTGTGACATCCTTAGCATTCCATAGAAATTCGTAAGCATGTCACTTTTCAGGTCCTTATCAATGAAGCAGTGAACTGATGTGGATACACTGCCATGACTCAGTGAACTGCTGGTTAATGTGGTCAAAATATTCTAAACGGTGCCTGAGGGAGCAGCAGCAATGACAGCTGGCCAAGTATTACCAGCATATTTAGCTGTTCTCTGGGAGTGAGGAAAAAGGCAAATTTGGATCCATCCACCTTATAGATGTCAAAGTGAGCAGACAGCGGAAAGGAAAGGTCCTTTAAAGAAGAGCTTTCTTTTGAGAAGAGAGCCGTGATTGTGCAATATCCTCTTTCATGTTCGCTTCTTTGTCATAGTAGCTGGAAGAGCTGAAATTGCAGAAGTCTTTGGTGTGGGGAAAGATGGTGTGATGGTATTTATCATCATCATCATCAACTGTTATTCAGCTTTAAAACCATCAAGTACAAACACATCCTAAAAACATAATTCATGTATAAAAATAACATTTCCGGAAAATACACACAATGGAAATAATTTACAAACTTTGGAATTCAAAATTCACAGATCACTTTCAAAGACTTTAAAATCAAAGGTTTAACATCTTTCCAAGTCGGTGATTAAGAGCAAGCTAGCAGTCTCACAGGACCATAAGGAGGTAATTAAACATTGTTCGAAAAATCGATTATGACTTGAGATCACTTATGTCGTATGAGTTTCACCCCTATTTTTCAGAATTTCAGAATCAGAAAAAAGGAAGACAAGACAGAACTCAGAGTGATGATAAGCAGAGGCATGTGTGACTACGAGAACTCTCTAGACAAAGATCAGGGTCTTCAGCTGCTCTTGAACAGTTCTGTTCCCATACCATGTCCGATTCATCACATATACCTTCTAATTCTATGATTAGTTCAATCTGTAGATTTATGTCACCCGCAACCATGGTGAACCTATTATGTGCCTTCACGTTACTCCTTTCATTTTCCTGAGTGTGAAATATTTCTAATGTTTCCATTCCCCTAGACCCTTACATGAGCAGAGTTGCGCACAGGCTTCCCCACCCTTCTACACAGTATGGTACAGGTACCAACCCACAGCCAGTCCGGAGTGCGAATTTCCCTGTCAGTTTGAAAGAAAACAATTAAAACAAAATGCATTCACAATTAATATCGCAAATGTTAGCATATCTTAAACATTAATAACTCAACCCATATACTGGGTGTTATTCTCAATAAATCTGTCATATGTACAATGTAAATCAGTGTAGTTAGTAAACAGTGTGATGGAGTACACTATATTGGTCGGTTCTGAATGTTAAGCCACTGCAAGAAATCATCCAAGGATTTCGAAGAGCCTCTCCATACCAGGAACACATCGTCAATGTAACGGTGTCAGCATCTAAGATGTATATTTATGGTGTTGTTGTCATTATAAACTGATTGTGCCTCTAGGTTGTCCATAAAGAGATAATAGCACAACACCGACAGCTTTCATATTAGAATGTATATGTCTAGCTCTAACTGAGAACTTTTTCATGTACAAGGACAAATTCTATAAACAGTGCCATGGCGCAAGTATGGGACCTACCTTGCTCCCGACATAGCCAATCACATGTAAGCATTTGAAGCAGGTTAATAGGTAAATAACAATGATATGGAGAGCAGATTTGCGACTAGAATAGTCATGATCTTGCCTGTTTCGTCTTTTAGCCTGTATGTCCCTTTTAAATGTGAATAAATTGGATGGGTTCCACAGATGACAGCATCACAAAACTCCTGAGAGACAGTGAATCTGTGGAACGGTCGCTGATCACAGGCTGAAGTTGCTGCAGGTAACATAATACAAACTTTTCAAGGCTTCACTTGTGATCATTTCTGTGAACTTATTACTGATTATTAACTGGCCACGTTCTCTCTACTCCAACTTCACTGAGGTTAGAACAGGGCCCCATAGGATCAAACCCTTATTAAAAAAGGCAGATCTAAATAAGAGATCAGGTGCCAACCACTACAGTCTTGGCGCCAACATAGCCTTTCAGGTACACATTTCTAGTAACACCAGTGAACCCAAATTCCAGAAAAACCCAGCCCTGACCAGAAAGGTTGTGCCATATTCTGGTGTACTGGTGTGGACTCAAGCGAGGACGATGTGTGAGCTGAGAATGTAACATACAGGTGACTTGTGCCCCAGCATGGCACGTTGCAATGGGATGCTTGCAGTGTTTTTTCCACCTATATGTTGCTTAGCAATGCAGCGCAGGTTGACAGCAGGCCTTTCACTAAGTGAAACAACATAAAACATTGGTGCACCATGGCACAATATTCCCAGTTGCTGTGCTGCAGGGCAAACCAATTTTCTGTTGTTTGCAGTGAACACATGGAGCTAAGAGCTTAACAATTAAAATATCAGAAGGAAAAAAGCCAATGGTTAGAGTAAAAGCACTTCTGAAAGGTTAAGTATAACCACAAAGTAGAAATGAAGACAGGAATGACTCTGTGCTTTACTATGTAGCGCCACCCCAATTGCTTTATCACTGTGCAATAAGCTTCCCAACCTTAAAGACGAGAGTATAAGATGTACAGAAAAAATATATTGTTACCTTGTTGCTGCTTGATATAGAAAGGGGCTCCACATCCGTTGCCATACCAACGGCATAAGCACTGTTAATCCTAATATGGTATGCACCCTTAATTGCCAGAAACTATGCATGCCCGAAGTAAATTGGCATGCATAACCTATTAAATACTGCTTGCAGATTCCAAGAGTGCCCACAGTGCCTATGCCCTGTGCCACAGGGCAGGACATGTGCTGTGCCATGCGGAAAAAACGAACTGGAGTCACACCAACAGGCAAGAGCAGAGACTGTCGATTTATTTGACTGTGGTCACAGTTTCAGAGGAAAGCACCACATCCACTCTGCAGCCACTGGATACATCCCCAAAGTGTATCAGTCGACATCTTTTGAAAAATATTTCATGGTGTTCTTTGAGATCAATTAGTTGTTCACAGTAACAGTGACCCAATAAGGAAAAGACTGTGGAAAATGTCAGAATCAATCTTCAATCAGGCAATTTCTCTGTCAATGAGTAAAGATCGATGAGTAACTTGGTATAAAATAATAACTTCAGAGAAGAGAGGTGAGGCAACGTCCATTTCTAGAGTCAGTAGCAAAATCCTGAATTCGTCTGATAAAGTGAACAGCCATCATGGATGCCAGTGCCACTGGAGGCTGACAGTCAACCATATAGACACACGTTAACAAAGAATTTGCTGTGCCATTGATATAAAATATGTATTTTCTGACCCTGCGTGCTGTGCGCTTGATATTTAAAACGTGGAGTCTGTAGTTCCCTGATCAAGTGCTTAATGCATGGTTCAAATTTCCATATAGACAAGTAGAAAGGCTTTCAATTTTGCAGTGGTTTTCCATTTTCACTGGGTCCATATCTTTCACTTTAATCATTCTTACCATATTGTGACTGTTTTGCAGCTGACATATATTATCATGTAGTTTAATGAATAAGGTAGGTACAATAACATTTTGAATTACTTGTAGAATGTGATAAAAAAAATCCTTTAATAGGGAAAAAATAAATCAGTTGACCCGAACTGATGCAGATATGCCTTGTACGTTTCTAATTTCAATGTGATGACCCTTCTGAGCAGTATAGGTCTGAAAATCAGCGCAATTAATTTTGGTGACATAATATTATTGGCCTGATTGTGATGCCTTTTACATAGTAGTCTGCTTACACCACAAATTGCAGTGCTTCAGAAGCTAAGATAATAATGAAGTAACAATGTCCATCGAAGGAAGGGGGTTAGACATCCTGTAAAAATTGTGGCTGTACCGGGCACTGCTCCAGAAGAAAACTCATTAAAAAAAAGAAAAGCAAAGGTTGTCTAAATCGGAGAAGAAAATTAAGGAGATGAAACTGAGGCAGAAACAGGTTCTCTCTAGAGCACAGTTATGGTTGAAAAGGGAAAGATAGCAATTGAAGACTTCTCCACTTTGAAAATAGCAACCTGCAAAATCACTACAGTGGTTGAAGTTGGTACTGATGGCATTCTCTGGCTCCATTAATACTATGATAACCATGGACCTTTATGGGAATAACCCAGCAACGTAAAGGATCTATGTGAATTGGCTGAATTTTAACTCATCGAATTCCGTTTTACCAAATGTATCACGTTTTGTTACAGCAAAATTAGGGTGGTAAGGTAATTTGAGCAGTTGTTTTGACAAGCCAAGACATCTGATTCTCGTATTGTCTTGCTGTGATTTGCAGCAAGGGGGACTGAGCTTTTCACGTCGGTCTGCCATACTTGTTTCCATACAGCCAACGGCATGCCAGTCAGTGGTCCACCCATATGCAGGTTTCCCCTCTCTTCCCATTGCAGTGGTGGCATCTCTGAAAATGCTTTCAGCTCCTCATGGGCTTTGAAGGCGGTACATCCCTATCCTGATTGCGTGGGGGTGGGAGCTACAGGTGGTTGGGAGCTTTTGTATTTATAGAGACGTTTCTGCACCGTCATACATGTGAGCAAGAAGGAACCAAATATGGAATACAAGACAACTTTAATTCCACCCAGCGTATGTGCAGATTCAAGAACAAAATTGTCACTGTTTCAAGCAGGACATAGAAAAAACTATTGCTCTGCTCACATGCATTTAAAAAAAACTTGAAACATACACGAAATAGCCATTTCCTTGGTTTCTTCAACACTGCATAACTTTGGAGAGTGCAATAACATTAACCACACTGGTATGATATCTTCTGTCAAATTTATATCAAAGCATTTCTCACTAATTTCTGAGAACAGTCTCAAAGACAGTGGTATACCTAATTGGTTCAACATTTTAAGGGAAGCTTTGTCTTTTGACACTTTTCAAAGATTATTTCAATAGCATCAACATAATAAATTAACTTGAGTTCCACAATTCACTGGTCCTGATTTTTGGTGGAGTTTTGCAAATGTTTTTTCATAGACATTAGTCAAAGAGATTCCACCTTTTTCTTTCAGTAATTCAGCCATCATTTTGAACCATTTGTCTTGGGAGGATAGCTCAGGGTCAACATTCTCGCCTTGGAAGCAAGACGATACGGAGCAAGACAGGTTCGAGCCCTGTTATAAATAACCTATCATATCATATTTTTTAATTAGGTTTTAAATGGTTTTTTCAAGCAAAACCTTATACCATTACAAAAGACCATTCATTTTGTTAGTTCTATTAACAAGAGAAAAATTAAGCAATAATAATCCCAAATTCATTGTTCCATCAAAATAAAATTCTCTGTTTCCACTAAAATCATCTCTTTCTTTCTCTTGTTACTGTTTGTTAATGTCCCTTATTGGTTTATTGAACATTTCAATTAGAAGTTTCACCAGTGCTAGGGTTAGACTAATTCTTTCACCTCGTAACAGTTCTAGCCACCATTCCTCATAAATTCTTTCAGCATAGAATTGAATGCTGTTTGTCAGCAATAGTCTTCTCTTCTCTTCCACCTCTTGACAATGTATTACCAAATGCTTCTTCCACATTTAATTCTTCGCACCATCTACATCTAATCCTTGAAGTTTTGGTTGACCATCTGTTTACAATTTCCACTGTAGTAAACAGATTTAGCCTAAACCGTAGATATTTACCTCTAAATATCCAATTTGGAAATTGTTCCAAATATTGCGGTAGTGTGTTTAGTTTTCTACTGTCTGTGAAATATTTCCCATATCCTTTTAGGTCTTGTCTCTCCCCTTGTGTCGCTGTCCAATCCCATCTGTACAGTTTTAACTTGATTTTGTCAGGATTTCCCAGAAGCATGTCTACATTTTCTCCGAAATCCTGGTGTATGCAATTACATATCATCCTCCATTCGTTTAGGGTGTCTTTTCATTTGTTTTCAATTGCCTCCTGTATTATTTTGAATCCTTTTTTCACTGGAGTAATTAAGCATTTCCTCTATAGTGCTAATGTTTTCCATGTTACTATCGTTTTTAGCGCTGTTAATCCTAACTCCATTCTTAAAGCTTGCAACGGAGTACTCATCGGTACTCTCATCACTCTTTTCCAGAAGAGACCTTCAATTACTGTCCAGTTATCTTGCCTGAATGTGAACACTGTTTCAGCCCCGTGAGTTAGAATTGGTACCATTTTTAATCTGTAGAATTTAATTAGAAGTTTTATTGTAAAACCACATTATTTTTTCATGATATGTTTCCCCTGGTTTGCCAAATTTGCCTATCATATCATATCATTTACCACTGAACAGAAAGACCCAATAAAGGTATGTATTCTACATTTCTTCGAGTTCGCTTTTCAGAATGAAGATCACAATGTACTTAGGCATCACATTGCACTCTAGATCTTCTGCCTGTTTTACCTCCTGTGTGAGCTGATGGTACTTGGCATATACTGTGGGTGAAGTTTGGAATATTGCCTAACAGGTCATCTCTTCATCAATTTAAAAGTTGGCTGTTCTTTAATAATAACAGTAATAATATCATGCCCACCGAGATTCCTCTTGATACAATCATTATCAGTATTAATAACCTGTACTCAGTAAATCAATCTCGGTTACATGGAGAACGAGCCTGTCCTGCCAGGGCTAGACATTGGACTAGCAGGCTTTGCGCAAATGTCAGGGTGGGTCCTTAATTCGCTATGCTGCCTTGCTGACTTCATTGGAGCAAACAGTAGAAGAGATCATAAAAACGTCATAGGATTTCCTCCAATTAAATATTGTCAATCATTCATCAGTATATCCTGACTTCTCAGATGTATTGATGTCAGCGTTAAGTTTGATGTTTTAACATGATCTATAATTAGACTTTTAGTTCTTTGTCATGCTCATCTGGTAGCATAGGTGGTCAGTGAAAAGGGACTTTAACAATGCCTTGTTCTCCCTAAACGGTTGGAGCTATAACACAAGACAACAATGAATCAAATTTTCAGAGTCAAGTAGGGTTTAAAGAATTAGCAGCCGCCTGTTCACAGGCATATAACACGAGTGGCAAATAGTCTTGCACACAGTGAGCTTTTAGAGCCATGCCCATAGCATGATGCACTTGCGAATTAGCACTCGGTTATATGTTCATGTGTTTCGCATTCAGTCTTGCAACACACGTTGCTATATCAATCCTTCATTGTTTTTCTTTTCTTCATATCATGTACAAAATCTTCCATTGTCTTTTGTGGATTCAGTAATTTGTGGTGGGAAGTGGCAGAGAAGATAACAGCTTCATTGGGACTACATGATCTCCCACAATATTCCTGATGCAGAAACGTACATACACACAAGAGAATAACCAAAGACAGTGACAGGAAATGGTTTGCAAAGGTAGTCATATAGAATGTATTATAATAGTTACAAGTTGTTATTGGAATCCATTGTCATCCTTTCCTCAGGTGCATTGGTGTGCTGTGCTGCCATTCTACATTCCTCTCGATTTTACTGTAATGGGTGGCTTCTCAGCCCTCATCCCCTCTTTGTCATATTCCTGTTTGTAGGAATTTTCTCTATCAGTGATCTGTAAGAATTGGCCCTTATTGTACCACAGGTGGCCTCGTGGTCATTAAATCTATATTTAATATGTTCCTATTTCGTGGCTCTTGTCATGTCACCCATCAATCCTCATAAAATGAATGGTAAGAAGTGAGTTGCATTTTCAGAGAATATATTGCTTAGTGATACAAACAGATGTTCATCTTGCCAAAGGTTGGCAAATCATGTGGACGGATCACACTCTGCTCCACCAGTAATGTATATTATGATATATTAACCAGCTAATCCATATGCTATTCAAGAACACTGGCATCATGCAACACTGTCATTTAGGGATAGTGTAGTTTCACATCTATACATTGTTGTCCATTGCCAGGTATTCATGAGTTTTAAGTGAGGTAGGTTAATCTGGATAGTAAGACATGGTGTAAACGCAGGCATTGAGCCCTTTGCATGTTTTTCTCAGATCCGGAGGCACTAAACAGACTAACTGTGCCCGTCATGCATTCTGGTTTTGCCTTAAAACAACACACGGGGGTAATTTAAATGTGAAGATTGAATTGCACAAAGGGCACCACGTACATTAACACTTCGATGCAAAGTTCCTCTCCATACAATTTCACTAATTTCTGAAAACATAGTGGTTAAAAAGGTGTTAAAACAGGCAAAATCTCCTTTCACCAACTTCCTTCTTCATTTTTTTTTCCATTTATAAAGTGTGCTCAACCCTCGGGCATCAAGGCGCTGTTACATTACATGTTACACATAGAAGACAGGTAGGGGTGATCGCTTTAGGTAAAAAGCCATGTTTTCAGCTCTCACCTGAAGGCCCAGCATGAGTGCTCAGAGTGCAGGGCTGGAGGCAGAGAGTTCCATTGCTTTGCGGCAATTTTTGGGACGCTTGAGCCTCTTCCTTTCGCTCTTTTGAATTTCGGTTTAACGAGTTGGTGTGCATTGACTGTAATAGTTGGTCTGGTGGAATGTGCTTTCTAAAGCTTCTCTGCGAGATACCGGGGCATAACGTTGGCAAGGCATCTGTGAGTTATTGAGAGGGTCTTGAAGACAATCTGTCCCTTGATTGGGAGCCAGTGAGCCTTTCTTCTTGCCGAGGAGAGTGCCGCTCACAGAGCATTGTTTTGGATCACTTGCATCTTCTGGATGTTGAAAGATGCGGTGCCTGCAAGTACCACATTACAATAGTCCAGTCTCGATCTGATGACTGCCCGAGCAATTGTAAGGCAGCTACCTGAGGATAAAAAGGGTCTGGATGCTTTAATCAGTGGCAACAGGCTGCAGAGAGGCAATGGCA
The DNA here is from genome assembly GCF_040938575.1 of Ambystoma mexicanum. Lineage (NCBI taxonomy): Eukaryota > Metazoa > Chordata > Amphibia > Caudata > Ambystomatidae > Ambystoma > Ambystoma mexicanum. The sequence goes on along the minus strand of NC_090933.1, from coordinate 652,748,541 downwards.
TTCACCTGCCTGGAGAGGAATAGCGTTGCATCCACGTAGACTCCTAGGGGCCGATTCATGGAACAAACATGCGCCGAAAATTTTGGCGCAAGCAGGCGCAAGCATGAAAAAACAGGCGCACGCGAACGCGTGCGATTCATGGAAGTCCCTGCGTGTGTTTTCCTTGGGATGTGCGCCAAACCTGAGCGTGGCGCACACGGGCGCACACGTCATTGCAACAGCTCAAACGCTGTGCGCGACGCGCACAGGGAAAGCGCACAATGTCCACGCACACAACAAAAAGGGGGTGGGACACTGGGCGTAACACACGGAATGGAGAACAACGCATGAAAAAGAAGGCGTAACTGGGGAAGTACTGCTGGGAAGTACACGGAACGCCCACACGCACGCGAACCACACGTATTCATGGAATCGAATAGGGCAAACCCACGCACGGGCAAAGGCACGCACAGGCCTAAACACGTCCGACACACGAAGGCAGGCGGTAGCGTCCCTGCGCATTACAAAAGTGTGCACAAACAAAAAGCACGTATATAGAGCTATGGTGAATGTCCCACAGCGGGTCCGCGCTTAAAAACCTCTGGGTGTTTAAGCGCGTTATAAATACGCAACTAAGACAAAAAAAAACACAATTACGCAACTAAGAAAAAACAAACAATTCCTGTAACAGCGCCTCGATGCCTGCGGGCTGTGTGAGCGCTTTATAAATGATAAATAAATAAAAAATAAAAATACTGTGGCCCCCTAGGATAAATGACGTGCACGCAACACACAGGCACCCCATCAAAAGAAGAAAAAGAGACAAGCGCCCCCCAGTAGCCCACGTGCGTGCAAAAATGACACACGTAGTACAGTGTGGCAGCCAGGAGCCCAGAAAAAACGTACGCGATCAACAGGCAGGCCAGTATGGCCGTAAAAAAAAGGGGTAAGAGACAAACACGGACACCCGCTGTGTGAAAAATAGCATGTGCGTGTATTCCGGGGGTGCGTGGGAAGTTTCACACACGATTGGCCCTGTGCGAGTGGGGTACGTGTATTACTGGGGTGCACGGGAAGTTTCACACGCGATTGGCCCTGTACGAGTGGGGTACGTGTATTACTGGGGTTCGCGGGATGTTTTACACGCGAAAGGGTGCTGTGCGAGTGGGGTATGTGTATTACTGGGGTGCGCAGGAAGTTTTACACGCGATTGGACCTGTGCGAGTGGGGTACATGTATTCCTGGGGTTCGCGGGAAGTTTCACACGCGATTGGACCTGCGCGAGAGGGGTACATGTATTCCTGGCGTTCGCGGGAAGTTTCACACGCGATTGGCCCTGTGCGAGTGGGGTACGTGTATTACTGGGGTGCGTGGGAAGTTTCACACGCGATTGGCCCTGTGCGAGTGGGGTACGTGTATTACTGGGGTTCGCGGGAAGTTTTACACACGAAAGGGCCCTGTGCGAGTGGGGTACGTGTATTACTGGGGTGCGCGGGAAGTTTTACATTCAATTGGCCCTGTGCGAGTGGGGTACGTGTATTCCTGGGGTTCGTGGGAAGTTTCACACGCGATTGGCCCTGTGCAAGTGGGGTACGTGTATTACTGGGGTGCGCGGGAAGTTTCACACGCGATTGGCCCTGTGCGAGTGGGGTACGTGTATTACTGGGGTTCCCGGGTAGTTTCACAAGCGATTGGCCCTGGGTGAGCGGGATACCACTCACCATCTGCCTTGTGTGTAGAAGAACGCGTAGCCAACACCCACCCGCTGTGAAGTAATAGCGTGTGAACCCCAACGGCTGGAAAACACACGCCCGCACCCCACGAAAAGCACATACAGAGCAATGGAAAGCCACGTGGGATCTTCAACCCGTGCCAGGGCAACGCCTGTGCGCGATACGCGCTAAGGGCCTTTGTTTCAATGAAATCCCATACGTGTGCTGACGCGCTTACGCGCTAAGGGCCTTTCCTCGGATTTCACACTGACATGCACTTTTTTCACGTGCCAATTCACTCCGTATCAAGCTGGCCACGCGTACACACACGGAAGACCACACTCCTGCCCTGAAGGCCATTTTCCTGCCCCCCACAGCCCCGAGCACGCTCCCACCTGCCATCTGCTGCTGCCTGACTGCCTGCTGCCCACGTGCCCTGCTATTTGGTGCCTGCACGTCAGCCAGGGTTCAAGTTGCTGTGTCCACCCCTGCTGGAACAGAAGACTCCGGCTCCAAAGCCCAGCCCCAGGACCCAGTTGCCCACCCACGCCTGCCTCGGGGGTCGCCATGTCAGGGCAAACACCATCTGAGACCACTGGCGACCCCCAGCCAGAGAGGCAGAGGGCCACCAGCTTCAGTGTGAAGGAAGTTGGTGTCCTGGTGGAGCATGTCCTGGGGCAATATGATGCCCTCTTCGGAACATCACGCGCCAAGAAGGAAGGACGGGAGAGGATCTGGGATGATGTAGTGGTTGCCATCAACGTGGAGGGGGTGGCAACCCGCGACATCAAGCACGTCAAGAAGTGCTGGGAGGATTTCAGGTCCAGGACCCTCCACAAGGCCTGGCACCTCGCGGAGGGGGGCCGGGTCAGCATGAGTGACATCCAGATGAGGGTCCTGGAACACGTATGCCCAGCGCTCCATGCCCAGATCCTTCAGAGGAAGACCCGTCTGGAGTTGAGCGGTAAGTGGCCAAGCATTGGTGTGCGAGACAGGGCATGTTTCAGTGTGCTGGTAGTCTGATACTTGCCTGTATGTGTTACATGGGCCATGTATGGATGTGTGTGTGCAGGGATATCATGGTCATGCATGTGAGACCAGTAATGTGCGAACCACATGGTTGGTGCATGAGTTCCAATGCTACATGGGGAGCTGTATGGCAAATGCACACATGAAAGCATGCCAGTGTCTGTTCTTGCACATGGTGGGGGTCTGAGGGATGGGTGCTGCTGTCATGTACATGTATGGTGCACGTGTGTGTGTCTGAGAAGTGTGTCTGTGACTTCGATACGCCATGGATTCATGACACATGTCCGTGATGATGTGTAGATTCACTCATGCAGTGCAGTCACCGTTGTATGCACTGTGTCTATCCACTGTGTCTGTGGTGTACAAGGCATGATGCATGACCCTCCGGTGATGTGTGTGCATGGGATCAGTGTGAGCCAGGTAGCATGTGAGTTTGAAGGCAACATTTTGATTAATAGAGGCCCTTGTACATGGATGCTGATGTTGATTGCAGGCGGCATGCCTATTTATGCATGTGTGTTGCGTGCATTCACCCATGTAGTGTGGAGGGACAGGATGGAAGTGACGTTAGACACTGCCACTCATGTGTTATTACTTCCTGTCTAGGGGAATATTGTACTGTACCCTGATGCTTGTGTTCTATGTCTCCCTCTACACAGCGTCAAGTGAAGAAGAGGGCAGAGACGGCGCTGTGGAGCCAAGCGGCGGGGATGCCTCCACTGGGCAGCGACGCAATGCCCAGCCACCATCCCAGGACTTGCCATCATCCGGGAGCGAGGGGGCTGGTGCCACGTCTGCCACTACGGCTGTGGCGCAAGGGCCGGGTGAGCCACCACAGGGGCTTGCAATGGCGGAAGATGGTACAGAGACATCTAGGTTGGTGGTCTCCACAGGGGAGGAGGAGCCCGCTACTGAGCCGCACATGGGGCCTGGTGGGGGTAGTACCACTGGTGCAAGTGGTGCAGTCCAGGGCCAGGGTCAGGAAGCAGCACAGGTCACCGCGGAGGGGCCTGTGCATGTCCCTGTCCTTGACCCTGTGACTGCACCACCATGGACCAGCAGGGAGGTCCCATCCCAGGCCCATCCGCAGGTAGGGGAGAGTGCCATGTCATCTGCCTCTCCACTACCTGCGGACGAGGGGTCCCATGAACGTATGGGCTCTGTCCTGATTGGTGTCGCATTGCGCACACTTGACATTCGTGACGACGTGCGTTCTTCCTGGGCAGAGAACGCACGCCATCACGAAGAGCAGCGTCGCCACGTGGCACTGTTGGGAGAGGCCCTGGTTGGTGGGTTCCTACATGTGACGCACACTCTGGCGGACCTCTCCTCCTCTGTGGAGACTATGTGCCAGTCGTTCTCCCTGCCGTCTTCCGGCCCAGATTCCAGCAGGGCCCCCTGTGGACCTGGCCTGACCAACACAGCCAGCTTGGTGGAGATCCCATCCCTGCCACAGTCGGGAGTCGGCGGTCCAGCAGGGGTGGACACCACAACTGGAGACCAGCTGATGGAGGATGTGCAGGCATCATCGGACAGGGCACATGGACAGCAGCAGCAGCAGCAGCAGGAGCAGGCTCTAGGTGGGAGCAATGATGGCTGGGGCCATCGACATCAGGGGGGCAGGCATCGGCCAGAGGGCAGGAGGACCCTGGAATGGATGTGTCTTCCGTGTGGCTGCGGTTGGGCCAGCGTATAAGTTTGGAGCGGCGGCGGGCGGAAGAGGCGTGGCTCACCATGGTCAGGGCAGAGTTCTCCATGCGTCGGGCGTTGAGGTGGGCAGAGTGCCTCGAGGTGACTCGCAGGGAGTTGGAACAGGCCATGAGTGCCTCCCTGCGAGACCTCGGGGCCAGGGCAGAGGCCCGCCTCCGGGACATCGACATGGAGTTCGATGATGCCCTGGCCCGGGACACCACAGAGTGAGCCGCAGGACTTGCCCACCGCCATTGTATATAGTTAGATAGTGTAAGGTTTCCTTTCCTTTTTTTTTATTTTGGTTGCGCTTGGACAATGCACCACGTTTTTGTATATAGTTTTTTATTAGGTAGTTTTCATTTCATCAGTTTGGCTCATGGACCCTGGATCGTTCATTTGTACATAGTTCACCATTGGATTATTTTTTTTATTTTCACCATGGAGCAATGGATTTCACTTTCTTTTTTCCCTTGGATTTGCTTTGTTGGACTGTGACTTTGGACACCATTTCTTTTGGATTTCTTTGGATTATGATTTTTTGTTTTTTATTCTTTTACGGACATGCAGCATTTCTTTAATTATTCCCATTGTTGTGTGTTTTCTTTTAATTACATTCATGTTGTGTTTAATACATTTTTTTCTTCATACTTCGATGTGTGGTATTATCTCATTGGTTTCATGCATGTCATGATATTGGTTTTCACATTCACTTGCACCCATTGTGTGTGTGTGACGGACATGTGTTCATTTACATACTTGCCTTTGGGGTTGTATCATGTAATTCGATTTTCTATGTGGGTCGATGCAATACTTGGTTGGGCCTTTGGGCTGGGGAGGTTGGCACTGCTTGGGGGTGGGGGTACAAGGGGGCATGAGTGGAGGCCTGGTGGCAGGTGCCGTGCACTGCTGGGGGGTGGGTGTGCAGGGGGACATGAGTGGAGGCCTGCTGGCAGGTGCCCTGCACTGCTGGGGGGTGGGGTGCAGGGGAACATGAGTGGGACATGAGTGGGGGCCTGCTGGCCGGTGCCCTGCACTGCTAGGTGGTGGGGTGCAGGGGGACACGAGTGGGGGCCTGCTGGCAGGTGCCCTGCACTGCTGGGGGGTGGGGGTGCAGGGGGACATGAGTGGCACATGAGTGGGGGCCTGCTGGCAGGTGCCCTGCACTGCTGGGGGGTGGGGGTGCAGGGGGACATGAGTGGGGCCTGCTGGCAGGTGCCCTGCACTGCTGCAGGGGGACATGAGTGGGGGCCTGATGGCAGGTACCCTGCACTGCTGAGGGGGGGTGCAGGGGGACATGAGTGGGACATGAGTGGGGGTCTGCTGGCAGGTGCCCTGCACTGCTGGGGGGGTGGGGGTGCAGGGGGACATGAGTGGGGGCCTGCTGGCAGGTGCCCTGCACTGCTGGGGGGTGGGGGTGCAGGGGGACATGAGTGGGGGCCTGCTGGCAGGTGCCCCGCACTGCTAGGGGTGGGGGTGCAGGGGTACATGAGTGAGGGCCTGCTGGCAGGTGCCCTGCACTGCTGGGGGGTGGAGGTTCAGGGGGACAAGAGTGGGACATGAGTGGGGGCCTGCTGGCAGGTGCCCCACACTGCTGGGGGGTGGAGGTGCAGGGGACATGAGTGTGGGCCTGCTGGCAGGTGCCCTGCACTGCTGGGGGGTGGGGGTGCAGGGGAACATCAGTGGGACATGAGTGGGGGCCTGCTGGCAGGTGCCCCGCACTGCTGGGGGATGGGGGTGCAGGGGGACATGAGTGGGGGCCTGCTGTCAGGTGCCCTGCACTGCTCGGGGGTGGGGGTGCAGGGGGACATGAGTGGGGGCCTGCTGTCAGGTGTCCTGCACTGCTGGTGGGTGTGGGTGCAGGGGGACATGAGAGGTCCCCTGCACTGCTGAGGGGTGGGGGTGCAGGGGGACATGAGGGGGACATGAGTGGGGGCCTGCTGGCAGGTGCCCCGCACTGCTGGGGGGTGGGGGTGTAGGGGGACATGAGTGGGGGCCTGCTGGCAGGGGCCCTGCACTGCTGGGGGTTGGGGGTGCAGGGGGACATGAGTGGGGGCCTGCTGGCAGGTGCCCCGCACTGCTGGGGGTGAGGGTGGTGGGAGACATGAGTTGGTGATCAGTAGTGCAAACTGACATGTGGCTTGGCTGGGGGGCATGCCCATGGTGGATGGGCTGCCTGCGGGACATGACCAGGGGTGCAGGGTAGTCCCCTGTGGTGTGGGCTGCCTGCAGGGGCCGTGTAGGGTGTAGAGGGAACACCTGGGAGGACCCACACTGCCAATTCACGTGTAGGACTCCCCGCGCACCCCCGAAATACACGTACCCTGCTCAAATCGCGTGTGAGACTTCACGCGAACCCCAGTTATACACGTATCCCGCTCGCACAGGGCCAATCACGTGTGAAACTTCCCGCACAACCCCTGAAATACACGTACCCTGCTCAAACCGCATGTGAGACTTCACGCGAACCCCAGTTATACACGTACCCCGCTCGCACAGGGCCAATCGCATGTGAAACTTCCCGCGAACCCCAGTAATACACGTTCCCCGCTTTCCGTGTGCTGTGTGGAGGCCATGTATACTGGTACAGGGTTAGCGCAGCCCTTTTCGCTGGATTGGGGATTTTGATGGCTTTTCCCTGCGCGAGGGGCATTCTTGGGGGCGTAACTGGCGCTGCTGCAGGGTCGCTGCGCTACTGTACGCCACGGCTGGTTTTGGTAGCTAAAATCCATGAATACTCTGTGCGTGGAAATGGATTTTAGCGCACGCGGCTGGTGCAGAGATTCGCACCGCACACTGTGCGCCAGCTGCGTGCGCCACTTGTGCGCTAAATTCTATGAATTACCCCCTTAGTGTCTTCACTGCGGGTTGGACTCAGATCACGTTGTCATAAATATTGAAGGAAGAGTATTGGGGAGTAACTTTCTTGATCACTGCCGGTGGGCCAACAAGGAGGGGCTCAATCTTATCATCATTCAAGCATAGGCAATGCATGCCCATTCACTCCTGAATAGTCAAGCATACAGAGTACAAACTGGAGGTATGTTCAGAGCAGTTGACAGATTTGAATGTATGCCGCTTTGTCTAGAATTTTCAACAGGAATGGGACTGTGGTGATTGCGCAGTAATTATTTGTAGCAGTAATTCAATTAGGATATTTCGATAATAGGGAGCACCCACGCTTCCTTGAGCAAGCTAAGAACTAGTCCCCTGGGGAAGGAGGCATTGATGAAGCTTGTGATGAAGGTGGGCAGGTCTTCTGAGCTGTCCTTGATGATGGTGGCCAGGCGTATGTCTCCATTACATCTCATGGGTTTAAGGCCTTTTAGGACGGATCTGACTTCTGCCTCTGTGAAATTGGTAAAATAAAAAGTAGGACTATTTGGACAACAGCAACATGGGGGTGGGAGGCAGAGACTGATTGGGCAGCTTTAAGCAAGGCTCACTTGTGGTAGATTTTGGAATGTAAGGTGTTAAATTTGTTGAGCATGGCCTTTTGTATGTTGGTACACCATGCTTCATCTTTGGTGAAGGTAGGAGGTGAGGTGGAGGAGGCTTAGATGGATGGTGAAAAGCTTATGGTGTCATATTTGGCATTCACAATTCTTGTATTATAGGTAGTAGATTTAGCAAGCATTATGGCCTTTTTGTGTTTTGCAGCTGGGGCAAAAGTTAGCTTACTGACATCAGATGGTGGGCTTTTTTTTCCATTTGGCTTCAGCTAAGTGTTTTTTTGCACAGAGTTCTTGGAGGTCTGGGGTGAACCAGGAGTTGCTGTGCAGTGCAGGTTTGGTTTTTCGGGCGCTAATGGTATCAATGGACGAGGTCAGCGTTTTGGAGTATAGGTTGGCCAACAAGTTTGGGTCAGTGAGCTGTAGAAATTCAGATTTGATTGCATTCAACATGGGCAGGATACGATCTTTGATGATGTTTTGGGAGCTTCGGGCCAGTGTTGGAGGCAGTGGCTGAATGGTGTGCTTGGTGAGGCCAGTTGGGGGAATAGCTAAGGCTACAACATGATGAGTGGACAATGAGAAAGGTGTATTTGCAAGGACAACCGCTTCACAGTTGTGGTCCGCTTTCCAAACTAGAGTGAGACTTTTGGCATGGGTTGGGGCATTAATGCAGTGACTGAGGCTTCGAGCGCTTAGGGGGTTAGCTACTGACATGGCATGAGCATCATTAGGGTCATTGAGATCAAGGTTGAAGTCACCTAGGATGATAGATTTAGACGTGCGTTTGATATTAGATCCTATGGTATGTAAGAGATCTTCTTCGAAGGAGAGAGCAGGGCCTGAAGGGCAGTATATGATGTGCAGAGATATAGTGTCAGTGTTAGAGATCGACAATTTCACTGAGAGCAAGTCACAATTTCCTTTCAAGGAAAATACTGAGCTGCCTGATAGGCAGTGATTATCTTGCTATTAGAGCTACTCCTCCTCCTCTAGCCATGTGTCTGTCATACAGTAAATGATCAATCCAGGGGGTATCGCTAAGGGTAATGCAGGGCCTGATGCCACGTGCAGCCACGTTTCTGTAATGGCTAGACAGTCGAGGTTCAGTGCGGTGATGAGGTTATTAATGTCTAAATCATTGGCAGGGATGGATCTGGCATTTGCTAGGGCACATTGAAGGGAGGGGATGGGATGGGAGATTTAGGGGGTCTTTCTGAGTTGGCCGGTAAGGGTTACCGGGCACCGGTAAGGAGACCGGTGCCAGTAAACCCTTACCACCCAATTCCGAGGTCCCTTAGCGGGTCCTTTACGGGTCCTGCTAAGGGACCAGGGCGCTAATTACGGGCCTTCTATTCACGGGCCCGTAATTAGCGCCTTCCCCATTCCCATTGAGCCCTATGGGTGGTCAAATGGGAATGGGGAATGGTTGGTTGAATGGGGAGTTACCGGGTCCGCACAGGTCGGAATGTCCCAGTAAGTCCCCATTCAACCAGACCGGACACAGACCCGGTATTGGAGGCAGCCATGGTGCTAATAGCACCATGGCTGCCTCCAATCTCGGAAAGAGGCCCTTAGTCTCCTTTGGTCTGCATGGGCCCTTCAAAGGGGAATCCAAGTGGGTCACATGTGGGGCATGCGTGTTAGGTGCTGAGCAACTATCGCTGTGAGTGACGAGAGATTGTGTATTATAGTGGTTGGTTGAATGGTCAGTATCACCGGGGGCAGGAGGCCCTCAGGTGCATTCTCTATGTCGGGAATGTCTTAGTGTCAGCGATGGGAGGGTGAGTGACAGGTGGTTTATGGGAAGTGCACAGGCAGAGTCTGCTGTTTCTGTGAGAGATAGGCTCTGGAAGGAGGGTAGTGTTGTGATGTGCTGTAACTTTCCAGACAGTGCCCGAGGCTCTCTTTCTTTTGGCCGGCCTGAGGGTGTGTGGAGGAGTGGAGCCTGAGCCGTCCACGTGCGGACAGGTGCAGTCAGGCTCTGGCATTTGCAGTAGGCCTTCGCATGTTAGAAAAAGTAGAAATATTGCCTCCAATTAATGAGGCCTTTGCGATTATTTCTATAGCAACCGACAACATATGCTAGGGGTGAGATGTAGGTCGATTCTATAGTAGTCCATGGGTTTAAAGCCTGCATGGAAAAGTATGACGTGGACGATAATATCACAGGTCACATGACACATTGACTGTGGTGCTCAATGGTAATCTGGTGCTAATATGGTCTATTGACTATGTGCAATATACTTTTGTTAAAAAAAAAATAATGTCTCTTGTGATTTATTGGAATAGTCCATGAATGCTGAGATATTCCTTGTCATGTCACAGTTACTTTTCCCAAAGTGGAAAACAAGGAATGCTTGGTGGAAAAACCGCCTAGAACCACAGTGCACTCTAGTGTGTCCAAAGGCAGATAAGTACCCATTACAACTAGTTTGTTAATGTAAAATATACATACACAGTCCCATTAGGTCAGATTGTAGTAGAGGAGAGGGCTATCATCTTTCAGAACATGCACATTAAATTTTGGTGCATTACTATCATCCAGGGTATACTTTTTGTAAAAAGAAACACAAACATAAAAGGTATCAATACTAGCTGAAGTGAAGTAGAAATACTCTCACTGAGGGAGAAGAGTATTAAAGTCCAACTTGCTTTCAAAGAACAAAATCGCGCCTTGAAACACTTGTGTATAGGCACGTTACAAATGCCAAATCATATCAAGCATACATGGTAAAGCCAGGCAGAAGCTCCAGTGGCAGCTTGTCTTCATGTTTCTTCTGTCTGTCCTCCCGTCCAACATCTGCTTCCTTTTCCACTTTCAGCCTTGCACTGAATTCTTGCACCCACTCTTTTGCCTGGTACACATATGCCTCCACATACTCCTGTCTCTATTGTCGTGAATTTTCCTCCTTGTTTTCCTTCTGCCACTGCCCAACCTCTCCATCCACTTACTTTTGCATATCACATTTGCCTCCTCACCCTGGTCTTAATACCTCTCCTCAAGCATGCTGGAAAAAACACCTCACTTGCTGCCTTGTCCCAGTGCTGACATTTTCTCAACAATACACTCATCTGTTGTAATCACCTCCTCCATCAGCTGGAGGAGCTGTCATAATGACTCGATGCTACTGTGAGTCCCTACCCATTCCAACTCCTGCTTGCCAGCTATCGACCACACACCAAATTAACACATCATCTCAAGCAAGTTGCTCCGCAGCATCTTCATCATCTCCTAAATCCATCACAGCCCAAACTAGTTCCTGACCGTCTAAGCTAGTTCAGTGTGGTGGTTTGACATTGGTATGTCAATCAGAACCAATGAATCTCCTGTGGAGATTTGGTTGGCCCTTGGAAGATCAGGGGTGTTATGAAAGTCTCAGCTCATTTTCACTTTCCCTTTAAAGGGTTTGTTAGGCAGTAAGAGGAGGAGTGTACAGGGTAGACTCACATCTTACATTTTGTTTTAGAGGTATTTTGGTCAACCTTGGTGGTATTTGCTTTTGTTGGGAGCATAGTTCTCTGTGTGTGTTTGCAAATCCCTATTTTAACCATACATTCCCACATAAAAAGTGATGAAACATGTTAAAACATTTTCCCAGTCCTTTCCCTCTTTCTTTTCCCCTTTGTGTCACCCCACAATCTATTAAAACCTCAAACCACATAACCTTTTAAAACCCCTTCCATTTAACGAAAAATGAAAGCCCTTCTCTCTTTTCTATTTAATCTCCTCTGACTGCAGGGATTGCTTGTCCATAATGGGAGACAGGGTGCTGACCCACCACTATCCTCACCCATTATGGAGGAGCCACATCTTAAACTGTCAGAGGAAAATGTTGTTTCCCTTTGACGTGTACCCCAGCATGAATGTCCAATGTACCATGCATGTGTGGGGGCATTTTGCTTCCCTGGCCTTGCATGGACCATTGGGAATGTAGGCTGCAGAATGGCATGTCTGAATGTGCAATGGGGTGCTCCAGTGCCTCCCTGCATAGTACGACTAAATCGGACACTGGCAATTGGGCATGTATGTGTGTTTTTGCATGTAGTATGTTGCTATGTGTCTATATATGCATGCGTGAATGAGCAAGTGTATGGTGTATGGGAGGTTGGGTGCGCATGTGAATTGGCAACTGTACAGTGTATCGGTGCAAGCGGGAGAGAATGTGTGAATTTTAGAGCTCGCAAACATGGAGAGGCTGGCACACTCCTGCAGGAGTTCTTCAGCACAGTGACGTCCTGGGTAACAGTGTGGCTGACAGAGAGGCAGGTCTTGCTCCAGCAGAAGGTCACTCTTAATGTTCCCTAGGGATGGTTAGGAGTCAGAGCTTGTGTGATGAATTTCCATCTGGCAAGGGTGTATTTGTATTAAATAATTAAATGATGTGTGTAATTCCATCTCTGAAAGGGCACTCTGTCAATCAGATATGTATTAATAAGCACCATTCCAAAATCATAGTGTTCACCTGTGTCCAACTGCATCAGTAGCCTGATCTTTAGAGCCAGCTCTTCAGTGGACCGGAGCAAGGTCAGGGGACACAGGTGCCCATCTGACATCTGAGGTGACAACCAAGTCCCTGCAGTGTATGGTTGGCATTTAAGACATTCACCCATGTACCAACACCCTTATAGTATGAGCTATTGTCCTCGTGGCAGAGCAATCTTTAAATATAATCCATACATGAGCAATGGTATGGTGAATGGTATTCACATAATTATTACATCCACAGCAGTTTTATATCATACATATGTCAGCCTGTGGGCTCAGCCCAGCTGTGAATGGACCATCTGTATTCTCTTCAGGCAGGATTGTCTCTGCTACTGCTAGCTAGACTGTAGCCCATGTGAGCACCTCTCTTTGATTTCTTTGTGAGGTCTGGTTACCCATCCCCTGAGAGACAGCCCCTCTATGGAACGCTGGCCTGGGAACCTGGAATGAAGGATCACACCCGTTCACACAGGAGTAACCTCATACCAAAGTGCTGCATATATAAAAAGGCCTTTGAGTCTATTGATTTGGGATGGGGTGGGGTTGGGGTACTCTTGACAACTGGAGGAAGTTCCACCATCTTTTTTCTCTCTCCATATATCTTTCCTTACTGCTCCTCTCACTTTTGATATGATGTCAGAAGGCAGAGTCTACTAGTTCCAAGGCCAGAGGATGGACCCCTAATGCAAGCTACCTGTAGTCCAATCAAAAGGGGGGGTTTGCCTTTAAAAGAAATCTCCCACCACTTCTCAGTTTCACTTTGAGACAACCACCTAAGAAGAATTCTATTTGGACCTCTGTTGGGAGATTTTACTTTCCATAGCCCTCCACCAGTCAGATGAAGATTGAGTGTCCAAGGCAGAGGCAAGCTCTGTTCCCTACCCATCACCAGGGCACATTGGGGATGAACCCGCTGCTGGTACAAGGCCTGCATCTCTGCAAGTTGTATTGCTGACGGGCCTCAACTTGTTGAAGGACCCCCCAAACGTGTGCATCAGCCAGCCTTGCTGGGAGATGAAGAACAAGGACTGCACCTCTCAACATCCAGAGAGCCAAGACAGCCAAGAGCCCTGTCTTCCTCATTTCAAACCGGTCAAACTATCATTGAACCAGGCTGACCACATCCCAAACCACTAGGAACCTCTGGAGCTGCCTTTGGCACTCATCAAGCTCTTCGAAATCGAACTGCACATTCAAACTTGTGCACCACAGAACGGTGCTAGGTGAGTGCATCGTTGGCTAAACTCAAACTATAAACTTTCTGTTGCAACTGCAGCTGACAAACCACTACTCGCCCCTCTAGCATCATCACTGCCGATCATCATCACCAGTCGAACTGACCCTGGTGGATCCTCAGGTTTGACTCACAACAATAAGAGACTTGAGGGTTATTTAAAGACCTCTTGTGCGACCCCTCTACAGGAAGCTACCCTTACAATTACACAAATGCAACAAGGATCTATTAGTAGCAGAGAAGGTAAATAGTTACAACCAGGAAATATGCTAAATCCCGATCTAAAAAAAATCTCAATTTATTGGTACACACATATATTATTACATTCATTATAATTCATAAGCATCCATGTTGCCTTGATACCTACTTAAAAATACAGTCAGACATTTAGCTTTAGTAATGGTGTCTAAACATCAATTACCACCACTAGTGTAATCCTGAACATGGAAAAATGGTAATCGGCTCTTCAAAATCGTTAAAGTAGTAAATTACTAGTTTTGACACCATAATAACTTGGATAAAAGTGAAACATAGCTAGTCACTCGTACCTACACTCAATTCACTCATTCCATACTTCATACTTCTTTCACCCAACATGTTTCATTCCTCTCTATATATGTTAATAAACTTCAATAGGAATTTCTTCAGCTCATTGACTCCCGCTCTAGCTCAGGTAGCCATCTGTATAGCCTTTGTGTAGCCTCTAAATCCAGCCACACACGTCACTTCTTCTCTTTAACGTGAAGCTGTGCACTAGTATTATTATTCCTGAGAGACTCTTTCACCTTCTCTTAAACGACATGAACAATGGTATTAATTACCCTGTCTTAGTTTGCTTTTAATTAGTAAAACATTTGTCAAACTATGGACTATACTGGCCCATATTTTCAGATCACAATGTACTGTTTGCATGTATCTGTCCCCATCTCAGACATCCCTTCTTCCATTTGCAATAGCTCTGTATCAGTAGGTTCAAAATGGTATAAGAGACCTTTTTCCTTGGGTTTGATCATCGAGTGATCCATTAAACTGTTTGAACCCAACCTGCACATCCTGTCACCAGCATCTTTGCTGGCTACTCGATCATAGAGCCCACCTTGTTGGCCCTTATGATATGCATCTCCTCAAGTGCTTCACCAAACCAATCCCACAGGCCAGAGCATCCAGTCACCTGCCTCTTCCAACTGACTGTCAAACTGATCCCTGTGGCCCTCTTGAACTGCTCAACTCCCAGAATGGATCTCAAACTGTTATGAGCCCCTTTTGACCCCTACTGGACACGCTTAACACCTAGGACACCACAACCGTCTCAACAGAACAGCCTCAAACCACACAAACAGCACCAGACAATCAGGTTTCTGATAGTCAATGCAGGCACCATTCATCCATAACCACCCCCTTGGTCCATTATGTGCCCTAGAGGCTGGTTAGGTCACCTGTGCACTTTTTCTCAAGGCATATCCTACTACCAAAACATTGTGGTAATTAAAATTGCCTTTTTACCCCTGTATTCTCAACCAGAGTACTGCATTCTCTTTTCTGCATATTCGCTTTCGACAAGAGTGGGTTTTTGTACAGTTTTTCTATTAAGTTTTCCCTCAAATGGTGTGTTTAATTAAAGAATTTATATTTTTATAGAACATTGAGTGTACAATTCCTTTATTTTCAATTGTGATAATTTGCTGTTTGGGCCACTACTGAATCACATTCACATCCCTCTAGAGTATAGCCTACCCTTGGCCCATATTACCACAAACGGCAAAGGAGGTTTATCTCTGGACTGTACCTTTTTTACGTTTATCATTGGGATCCCTGTTGAGTTGTAGAGTGTGAGGGCCTATACTCCTACAGAGCCGAAGTCATTTCAACACACCCTCTTCCTTCGATTAGCCATCTTCACCTTACAATTAGAGGATTATGAAAGGACTGCTCTCTCAACGCGGTCCAAACAAAATCTCCTTCAAGAGTTGACGCCCAGAAATGATTCAAAGAAGAAGTGGGAGGCCCCTTCGATTAAAGTCAAACATCTACCAGTGACTGGACAAAAGCAAGCCTGCTTTAAGGGTCCATTTCCTTTTTTTCGGAACAAGTGGAATTTGCCTTCCGACATCACACGCAAAGTGATTTGTGTTAAAGGAAGTGGAATCAACAGGAAGGAAGAGAGGTAAAGAGAGAAAACAAGATGGTGCAACCTTCCTCGAGCTGGTCTGACCTCCCTCAGTCTACATTAACCCCACCCTCTCCCTTGTCTATCAAAGGCCCTTTTCCTATGCAGCACCCTGGTGTGAGGCTAGTCCTTTTGTGAAGGACGAGTCCTTTGATTCCTGTTACCAGGCCAGATTTGTGTGGAATTGCTGTCTCACTCACCTAGGATCAAATAGAGCCAACCCCCAGCAGTACAGTCTTCCTGGGAGCAGCAGAAACAAACTGGCTGGGGGAATGCGCATTACCATTCTTCATATGACCTGGGCTCACAGGGCTGGCACATGTCTGGTATCAAATTGACGTGGCTTGGATAATTAGAGAGATGCTAGCCACTCTACCTCAAACTCAGGTATGGCTTATTTTTTTACTATTTAACATGTGTGACAATTCACAGGTCCTTGTCACTTCTCCCCTGATAGGAGTCCTTCGCTGTGAGGCTATGGAGGTGAGCCCGCTACGCAACATTCCCCCCAGGGGTGGCGGTAAGTGGGACCTCACAGGGAGAGGCTCCCCTTTTGGGGACAATGACTCCAGTTCTGTCACGGACCTCCCTAAGCCCCTTTATGAGGGGCGAATAATACCATCAGAGTTTCAAAACCATCCCAAATGAGTCACTCGTATTGTAACATCAGACAAAATAACCAACAGAAAGACAAACATACTGAGAAGAAGAGTATGCAAGACATGAAGATTACTCAGTTGTTGGAAGCCAACCATACTGAGAGGAAGAAGACCGAGTGACTAACAAGGAACACTCAGGGAAGAGAGACAAAGATCTACAGGTCTATGATGGAGAAGACCCAGCACTTACCAATAAAAAGGAAAGAACGACCAACGTACAATGTTGGTGGAGTCTGGGAGTTTCAAACCTGGAGAGTGAGAGAAACCCAGAAAGTCTGAAGTCCTTGAATGAGTGGGCAGGGAGCCTACCATCTATGCCCAAGATGAAGGCTGTGGTGTGACCCAGAGGAGGTGGTCCAGCTGGTCCTTAAACGATACGGAGACTGTTGCGAAAGGGCTCCACAGAGATGCACACTGGAGCAGGAAGAAAAAAGAGAGAGCCTGACCCCACAGGAAGAACTTGTTATGCAAATCCAGCTGAAGGTCACGGGAGCGGCGGTTGACCCCAGAGGGGATCAAAGCAGGAAGAGCACAATGGGACTCATCATGGCTGAGTGCTCAAGGGCAGGTGGGGAAGGGTATGAAATAGTTGCCAACTTATTATTGCAAGGGAAACATTTCTACGGAGGCCCAGTCCCAGACAGTAACTGCTGACGCATCAGATAGGGAAAGAGTACATATTGTTTTGAAGGCCACAGTGAGAGGTGGGGGCAATTCTCAGGCAGCCAAAATGTGAAATTGGCTGAATAATATGGAGAAATTAGCGGAAATGTTGGTCCAGGAGTGGTGCTCAGCAGTGAGTCTGTGAAAGATTTTCTAGAAGGCCATTAATTGCAGGGAAGTTACTAGAAGATGGTCTACCGGGTCTGGCAACATGTATCTAGATGAGGAGTTACATAGTGAACAGGTATAGACAGTGGGAGTGGGAAACGAATTGAGGAGGTGTGTGCCATGTTGGTTTGCGGCTCATTGGTCAATTTCAGTGGGATGTTGAGGGACCAGTTCTCTGAGGTAGCACGGTCCAATTAAAATGAAGCCCTTTATCGAATTATTCCTCAAGATGGGATTGGTGCATATTTGCTGACCAATGGGGGTAAGATCATGTCGGGTGGGTGGTGTTCTTATTTGTGACGAAAAGGTAACTGGCAGTAGTTTTTGTTTAGAGAACTGGTGATGACCAGCTAATCCTAATGTTAGGATATTTTTGTTATATTTCTTTTGCATATGCTAATGTTTTGTTTGTGGCTATAAAATGTGCATCCTCGTTGGGCATGTGAAGATGGCTATATTCAGTTCATCTTCACTGCTGTGATGTATGAATATATTTAGTGTTTTTTTCCTGAAAGTGGTGTACTCCTTTTTTGAGTTCTGTGGATAGCTTTTTCTACTTTTTTGACCTGTCCTGTGAGCCCCCCAGCTCAACAGAAGAGTGCCACAGGACTTCTCATACTCGTCTCAGTGGTTTAAAGAAAGTGAAGTGTGTCCAGGGACTCATTCTACCCATCGCAGTGGTTGTGAATACTTTAGAGAAAGTGAAGAGTATCAAGGGACTCATCATACTCGTCCCAGTGGTTGTGAATATCTTAAAGGAAGTAAAGAGTACCAAGGGTCTTATCAGTGAGAGTCCCCCAAAATGCAATCAAAACTCCCTAATGAGAGTCAATAATGGACACACCCCAGGAGGGAATGAGACCAAGACCAAGTGCGGGTGAAAGTAAAATTAAAGTTTATCTAAAACCAAAATAGGGCAAGCAGAGAACTCTGCAAACTCCGAGAGAGCTCTGCCCAAACATCAGAAAATGCACATTATATTACAAAATCACGTCATCTATGACATGTGCTATAGGGGATACATTGAATTGTGGTCATTGGGCAAAGGGGACAGGACTGTATCCACGCTCTAGGGGTGGTGTTCCTGGATTGGTTGGCATAGAACTGGTTACTTCGTGGAGCACGCGGGTCAGCTGGGCTCATCTGGGTGGGGTGCAGGGTCAGGCGATGACCACATTGTGAAGATATAGACTATCTGACATTTGCCCTTGTGGCCACACATACATTGAACATTATTTATACATTTTGATATATAAGAATGATATAAATAGACATTTGACCTGGACGCTAAAAGTAAGACTACATGGGTCCAGGTGCCTAATCTATTCGCAGTATTTCATTGACACATTCATCAAACATTCCCTTAGATCCCATGAGAGAGTGGTTTATTGTTTGTTCGTATGAAGAAAATATATTGCCACACATGGGATTAGTAGCCTGGGTTGAGTTGGTGTAGCACATAGATGAGGGGGATGCAACTGTTACATCAAAAGGCTTTGGGGTGAGGGAGCTTGTAGCCTATATTTCTTTAAACAGAGTCTATGGGAGTAAGACAGGTATGTGGAGACATTGTGCGTCAGGGGGGAGGGGAGTGAATGCTCAGTGCAGGCTCAGCGGAAGGGTGAGAGGTTACATTTTTTGCATTAAGGCATCAGTAGGACAAGGGCCTTTGGCCATCATACCATCATGAGGGGGAGAATGGTGGGGGCTGAGTGTGTGCTGTTGTGTGCTGCGCTGCTGGAGAGGGGAGAGAAGGCCCTGTGGCTTGTTGAGTTTGGCCCAGTTCGATTAGTGGGATTATACATGAACCATCGGTATAAGATAAAAACATGTTATTGTCACTCCATTTACAACAAGTAATAAGCAGGCTCTGATTACATTGTGGGCTATGCCTTTGCGTTTACCATGCTCATCGTGCTACAGAATGGCTCTATTTACACTAGCCACGAGCCTCACTGTTTATATTGTACACATGAGAATCTTATATCATTATACCATTTGAATACATCTGCGAGTATACATAGTATTGAAAAACCAGTGAGCATGCAGATCATAAATTTTGCATCATAACGAACAAGCCACCTAGCATCTCATACATTTGGGAGGATCTTAAGTAGGGAATGATGTGTAATCAACATTATAGGACACCGGCATGTGGATCAAAATATCATGTCATTGCAATTGATTCAGACACGTTAATTAATGATCGTTCTGTTATATTTCATAGACGCAGCCCCCTTATACACAAACACAGGAGGGGATTTATAGCTTTTACTAAGGGGATTACCATGGTAGGTGAAACAGGGTGGCACACAGTCATGGGGTGTGTATCTGTTACATCAAAAGGGGTGTGAGGTTGGGGAGTTATCCACAGTATACAGCTTAAGGGTAGGGTCTGCAAGTGATGAGACATGTTTGTGGAGATTCATTGTTTTTTCCAGGCCCAAGCTCTTGTCCAGTCATTCACAGGTCAGTGATGAAAGGAGGAAGGTGAGATATACAGTGTTTAACTTATAACTGTTTGTGCCCAGTCTCCAGTGAGAACAGGGCTGCCGCAGGGACACAGAGGGGAGGAGGTGGGGAAAGTAGCTGGCTAACTGTGCGCGGTGCCAGGGGAGAGCTGTAGGCCTGCAGGCTAGCTTTGCTATGAGGCCTGCTTTAGCATGTACAAAATGGAGTTGGGTTTAGTACAAAATGGAGTCAGTAATCCACCCTCTGATTGAACGTTGCATCCGTATGTGGCTGTCCGGCATTTCTGGCCACAGGCGCATGGGCAGCCATGGGATGAGCATTGTGTGCAAGTGGGTAGGAATAGAGGGGAGGGGGCCTAAAAGACCTTTCCTCCCATACATCATGCTTGTCCCAGTGGTTTTGAATACAATAAAGAAACTAAAGAGTGCCAAGGTACTCATTATACTCATCCCAGTGGTTGTGAATATCTTAAAGAAAGTGAAGAGTACCAATGGACTCCACATACTCGTTCCCGTGGTTGTGAATACTTTAAAGAAAGTGAAGAGTACAAAGGGACTCATCCTACTCGTCCCAGTGGTTGTGAATATTTTAAAGAAAGTTAAGAGTACAAACAGACTCATCATACTTGTCCCAGTGGTTGTGAATACTTGAAAGAAAGTGAACAGTACAATGGGACTCATCCTACTAGTCCTAGGGGTTGTGAATCCTTAAAAGGAAGTGAAGGGTACCAAGGGACTCCTAATACTCACCCGAGTGGTCGTGAAACATTAAAGAAAGTGAAGAGTACAAAGGGACTCAACATACTCATCCCAGTGGTTGTGGATACTTAGAATCCTTTGACATACAATTCATTCAGACCAGAAAGTGGTAAAAGACCAAACCATGGATAGAAAGTAAGTAAGAGAACTGCAAGATTGCCAAAGGAATAAGGGTCAAGACCCTATTTTGATAAAACAAGGAACTGTGCTTAAAGAACGACATGGGAATCCACAGAGGTGGAAGAGCCTCCTAAAAGAACTAAAGGTACTGGTTTATATAATCACAAATAACTATTGAAGAGAAAATATTAAGGCTAGAGAAGCCTGTCTAGGAGAAGAGAGTAATTCTCCTGGTCCTATTTTCTTGTGATGTTTTGATCAGTGGTAGGGTCAACATAATACAGTGTTTGGACAGAGGACAGACTATTGATTTAGACTACTCTTCTGACGGCAAGCACCCTGGTTAGTTTTGTGTTAGGTAGGGAAAACCCATTTGTGTAGGGATAGATGTAGGGATAGATGGGACTTTTACCTTTTATTTCAATAAAATCCAGTACAAAAAACATTATTTAGTCTGTCTCCTTCTTCTGACCTATCACACATGCCACTAGGGTAGTAACTATTATGGTTCTGCATTATTTGGAACAGAGCTGCATATCTTAAATGCAGACCTTATGCTGCAGGGACTTGGCTGTCACTGCAGCTGTCAAGAGGGCACATGTGGCCTGAATCTGCTCTGTGCCTCTGGTGAGCATGTGCTACAATCAGGCTCCTGATTCAGCAGGTAACAGCTGTACATTGTGCTTTTGGCATGGAGCCTACCATTTCTGAGTTGGAATTACCAGCATCATTGTATTTATTAATAAAAAGCAAACAATCTAGGGCTTTTGCAGAGTTGCCAAATGGTAATTCCTCGTAGTCTGGTGCTCCGATTAACCAGTGCCACCCAGACTTGCTCTGCACACATAGCTAAAGCATGGAATCCCTTGTGCCCTTATTTAAAATGAATTATCATGCACTGAGGTGTGTATCATGTGGAGCCACCCATACTCAACGTGCTTACGGCACCTGAACCTACAATGCACCCTTGCGCTCTAAATCTTGGTGCATATAGCATAGGTGCACATATTTTCTAAATCCCATTGCCATTGTTCAAAAATCCAATATTCGTAAGCTCCGCCATTGTCCATAAATCAAGACTTCATAAGCTCTCACCCATTTCCATTTAACATAAATCAAGTTTTACAAACTCTCACCATTCCTGCATCTGTGTGGTTGTTGTCAAAAACTGTTTACCATCCACCCGAAGCTTATTTGCACATTCTTGTGACTTACGGGACTTATTTGTTATGTTATTTTTAGATGAAATTTTAAACCTTTAACCTAGTTTTTAAAAATTGTATGTGAGTAATTGAGTTTACCTATACTGCCATATCTTGTTGCTGAGCTTAATTTAGGACGCTTTAGCCCAATTGAAGCAGAGTATTTACTGTGTGAGGGACGGGACATGCTTCTGCACTAGCAAGCTAGAGTCGACGGGGAAAACTACATTTCCCAGGTCCCCGGTGCTCGCGCACCAGTTCTGACACACCTAAAGGCGCCTCATCCTATAACTGGCCCACAAAGCCTGTTATAGGACTGTTTGCGGCCATAAAGCGGCATGCGGCGTAAAGCCCTGCTCTTTGGTTTTCTTTCTTGAAGTGGATCTTTACTGGAACTCAAGTGTGGAAGAGTGGGAACTTGGGGTTGTTGGTGGGAACTTCGATAGTAAGGCATTATGACACTATATACTAATACAGAACTAAAGGAGTTGGGGGCAAAGGGAGGATTTATTTCTCTACGTACATTGGACAAAGTTAGACACCTGGGCATTGAGAGGATGAAGAGTACCAGGACATCACCCATAAAACATAACAATAATGTAAATGTATTTAGAGCAGCACTACTAAATGTTAGATCAACAGTCAAGAACACTGTAGAGATCCATGATTATATCCAATTTCAGGATTTGGATTGTATCTTTCTGATGGAAACTTGGTTTAATGATACATCACAGGCCATGTACCATCTTTTGGTTCCCCATGGCTACTCTATACACACTATAAACAGAATAGGAAAAAGAGGGGGTGGAGTAGCAGTTATTATACGGGCACCGCTTAAAGGAATAGTGCGCTCAGAAATATTATTGTCCCCAGGATTCGGGCATGTGTTTTTAAGCATATGTTGATCGATCGTACAAACATTTCCTGTGCATCTTACCATAGTTTTTAGCAACAGGGCGCAACCATTTTGTGGTAATCTTATCCGTTCCCGCACCACCCAAGCAGGACTGCCCTTGCAGCACTAAATCATATCCCCTGCCCCTGAGCCTGACATCACTAGACGCATACCACCCATTTCACAACGCCAAAGCACATCTCGTGTCAGCATTCTCTGCGCCTCAGCTAATGACGTGTCGCCATGGAAATGGAAGGACACCTCTTTTCTCAATAAGTATAAACAGATCGCTTCACAACAGACAACATCAGATTTTCTTTTCCATTCCTCTCACTGTATTTCTTTGAGTATTCTGTGCCTCGTTTCTGTGCTCTGGTCAGCTACCTTCCTTGCTTGTAGCCCATGCAAACAGATACCAGTACCATTACTATAAATTATTTTTGTTTGTTTACCCCACAATGGCAACAATACAGCCCTCCCAGTACGAGCCGGAGTATTCCGAGGCAAAAGATGCAGAAACGATGGGGCTTCGGACGACAGTTGGGAGGACGATTCAACAGATGAAGAGCCTGGTCCTAGTCGCATGGATGGCATTTCCACCTGGTGCACCTGCAATCGGTGCATGCTAATGCCAACCGAGGAGGAGAACTGCTTCTGCTGAGAAAACTCTGGATGCTTGTTCCACATATCGCAAGGCGAGCCACAGCCGCAATGCGTTACCGAGCTCCCAGACTTCAGGGCAGCCTGCCACACACGGTCCATGTTGAGGATTTTGATGGTGCTTATGCACGAACTTCACGCAAAAGTTTGCCCTCGGAATCCAAGTAACGGGTAAATATACTCTGGCTGTGATGTCACTTAGGCCACCACTATTTCAAGGTTGTCTCCTTTATTGTCGTAACTTCAATATATCATTGTCAAACCAATTGAGTCTTGCAATTCTCTATTAATATTCGTATAATAGTCGTTCAATATTGTACAGTGTCTAGATAGCATTTGCACTTGCAACAATGCCATTGGATACAAGAATTGACATTGGCAACTAAGGTTTAATACACTTATCTTGTTCATTTAAAAACAGTTTGTATCTTTCTCTTTCACAGGTGGTACAGGCTGGTGGCCTATAGTTCATACACATAGTGGCTTCATGGGAGGCTTGGACACTGCGTTTGACGAGTAATACCCACCTGTGCCGTTGGTGCCATTAGAGACACATTCCCCAGTGACAGCGGTCAATACAGGGGAGTTTCCCTCACTGTGCTGCAACCTGAACTTTTTAATGTGTAGTACATTTGTGCCATAAAATTAAGAAACAAAATAAAGCACAACAGAACTTTTATCAATGGTTGTTTCAGTTTATCAGTGAATCGAGTGTGTCTCCATTCAGCAGTGTTCCGGCCCTTGTATGCACCCCTCAGGCCCATCCATCCCCCATCCATTATCAAAGTCATTTGGCACCAGTAGATGTGCTCTGCCAAAGGGGGCTGGCGGGGGCGGGAACGGCCAAGGTGCCAAACACCATGTACACATCAAAGGTATCTTCCGAACAGGGGCCATTGTACACATGCCCTACTCAGACCCCGTGTCTCCAGGCAGGATCCCCTGAAGTAGGCCACGTCCCTGCAATCCACATAAGTGTGTCTCCATTCAGCAGTGTGCCGGCCCTTGTATGCAAGCAGTGTACCGGCCCTTGTATGCACGCCTCAGGCCCATCCATCCCCCCTCCATTATCAAAGGCAGTTGGCACCAGTGGATGTGCGCTGCCAAAGGGGGCTGTCAGTGGCGGGAACGGCCAAGGTGCCAAACACCATGTACACTTCAAAGGTATCTTCCGCACAGGGGCCATTCTACACATGGCCTATACAGACCCCATGTCTCCAGGCAGGATCCCCTGAAGCAGGCACATCCCTGCAATCCACATAAGTGTGTCTCCATTCAGCAGTGTTGCGCCCTTGTATGCACGCCTCAGGCCCATCCATCCCCCCTCCATTATCAAAGGCAGTTTGCACCAGTGGATGTGCGCTGCCAAGGGGTGATGTCAGGGGCGCAAATGGCCAAGGTGCCAAACACCATGTACACTTCAAAGGTATCTTCCGCACATAGGTCATTCTAAACATGGCCTATACAGACCCCGTGTCTCCAGGCAGGATCCCCTGAAGCAGGGCGTGCCCCTGCAATCCACATAAGACCACAATATATACACGTTGTGGGATTTGACAAACTGTAGACCTGTAGGCGCTGGTGGGATTGGATAGTCCGGTATTTGTTAGTATGGCAGTTTTGTCAGGTAATGGATGAGTCACGACCGTCGCCTCCGCTACTCCGGAACACATGTCTGCCGAACGGCTCAGAAACGGCTATCCAGCCCACTGGCACTTTACTGGGTAGGACCAGTTCACCTTTCTTGAAGCTCATGAAAAAACTCAAATTGGCCTTGAAAAAGACTAAGGTTGAAACGCGTGTCGGCTGTGTAAAGTGTCAATATGTTGAAACTGGCACCTCTACGTCCAAGATTGTATTTCATTAGTGCTGAATAACTAAAGAAATAAAACTAACCACTTGTTTAAACTAACCACTTGTTTAACACTAAACAAACCTGACTCATCCATTACCTGACAAAACTGCCATACTAACAAATACCGGACTATCCAATCCCACCAGCGCCTACAGGTCTACAGTTTGTCAAACCCCACAACTTGTCTTCACAACCAGGAACCCTGGAGTTGGTTCCTTGACAAACCAGGACTCAGGCTGCAGGTTTGATAAAGGAATTAAACTAACCAGAAGTGCGCAGGAGTGAGGGAGTTCCGCCTTTCAAAAACTCCACCCATGCTCAAACCACAATATATACACGTCATTCATTCACATACACACCCTCTTTTCTAATTCTTTATAAACCACTTGATATTTATCATGAGAGCATCTTTGAGCACTGCAAGTCAACTCGTGAACATGCTACCTGAGAACCTCAGTGACCACTGCGAATCTGCTTGTCGTCGTGCTACCTGAGAACTTCTGTGACCACTGCGAATCTGCTCATCGTCGTGCTACCCGAGAACTTCTGTGACCACTGCAACTCAGCTTGTCGTCGTGCTACCTGTGAACATCTCCCTGTTCTCCTGCCACTACCTACCCTGCTTGCTGAATCTAACTGTTTGTTGGTCAAGGTAAGGGCATGTCTCCTAATCATATCTCCTTGATCTCTAAATTTCTATCTATTTTGAGCGAACATACCCAGTAGTGTTATGTTCATTCGTCCCATTGACTTGAGTTAAATTTGTTATGTTATTGATATATCAATTGTCTTCCGTGTCAATTGGCATCGAATTGCATCCTTAGCGGACCGTGTCAATATTATAAGCATGTTTCCTTTTCATGCACAATATTACATTCAAGGGACGAGTAACATGTTCTGATTTTCATCACACCAAAGAATTGTTTATGAAAGTTATCACGCTACACTGGTTTTGCTGTGGTGACCAAAACATATCTTGCATAGAAGTATGTATGGTATAATCCTTCATTCTCACGTTTTCATGCAAAGTAATTTTTGAATAATGTTGACCTTTTTTTTTGCAGAATTTACAATGCCTGCAAGTGCGATTTTCAGTTGCCTTTCTAAGACCCATGAGAAATCTGAAGGCACTACAATGCATGTATTCCCAAAGACTGTAGTTTGAATAAGAGAATGGGTCAGATATTGTGGATATGCACTGGCAGAGCTCGAAAGTAGAGTAAAAGATGTCTTGGAGGATAAGAGGGGTGATTGATTCCACATCTGCGGCCTGCACTTTACCCAGAATATGTACGACCCATCCGTGTACACAAAGAAGAATCAACTCAGAACGACTCAAAAATTGCTCCCAAATGCAATACCGACTCTATTCGTTCACATGCCGCCTCAGGTGAGTCACAGTTCCAGATTTAGCTGTAGCCCTTGGGTTAGTGAACAGGTAACTAAATTGACGGATTGGTGTTTTAGGTGTTTTTGTCCCTTAGAATACTTTTCATATTAGTCAGATTGTATTGCTTTTTAAATAAAGACCATTTTGCTAAACATCTGTCCTTTGTTTTAGAAGCCTCATAGAAAATTGATTTATGGGCACAGATAACTATGTTATAGTGTCCTTTGAAATAGGCACAATGTTTTCATAATCTGTCTCCTTAAATTCCAATTTTTAAGATTAGCATTTCTAAATCAAATAATATTTTCCCTTTACAACTCCATGACTATGCACTGAATACGAAGGAGCAAGATTCAGCATCCATGTCTTGCCTGGAGTCAACAACCACTTCGAGCATGTTTCAGGTAGTCTTACTTAGCTATTCAGTTCCGGAATTGTTTTATGCATGGAATTTGAGATAATCTGATCATATTTACGTACCGTGTCATTCGTTTACACAATGTTTCATTTGTGGATTGCTATTGATATGTACCAATGTCTGCGTCACAATGTGTGTTTCCATTTTCAATTGTTTCATCCATACTAATACAAGTACTGTGTTTCAGGGAGATGCTGGAGCTTCAACTACATCTACATCATCCCTTGTAGTTGATCCAGAGCCAGAGGTATGCGTAGTGACAGTTCCCTCTAATGAAAGAAAGTCGGTCCTAGATCTGATACTATTAGACAGTGACAATATTAGAAACAAGCAGTTTTTGCAAATTACTTGTTTGCAACATTTTTAACAATTTGAGATAATCTGATCATATTTACATATCGTGTCATTCGTTTACACAATTTTTAATTTGTGGTTTGCTATTGATATGTACCAAGGTATGCGTGACAATGTGTGTGTTCAGTTTCAATTGTTTCATCCATACTAATGCAAGTACTGTGTTTCAGGGAAATGCTGAAGCTTTGACTACAATTACATCATCCCTTGTAGTTGATCCAGAGCCAGATGTAGGCGTACTGACAGTTCCATCGAATGAGATAATCTCATCATATTTACATATCGTGTTGTTCGTTTACACAATGTTTCATTTGTGTTTTTTTATGGATATGTACCATTGTCTGTCACATTGTGTGTGTTAAATTTCAAATATTTTCACCCATACTAATACAAGTACTGTGTTAAAGGTAGATGATGAAGCTTTGACTACAATTACATCATCCCTTGTAGTTGATCCAGAGCCAGAGGTATGCGTACTGACAGTTCCCTCGAATGATAGAAAGTCGGTCTGATAAAATTAAACAGTGACAGTAATAGAAACAAGCAGTTTTTACAAATTGCTTGAGTGCAACATTTCAAAGAGTGTGCTTCGGACAGTAAACTTTGACTGAGTAAACTAGCCATCAATCAGGTGAAATCCCAAATGTATATTTTGACTAAATGACGTACACAATGTACGAGTTTATCTGTGTAAGCCATGTGTGTGAATGAATAATTTGATTTCGAATACAAATGTCTTTACAAATGACTTATTTTAAATGGATACTCTTTTCTAGGGATGTATACAAGATCCATATATAGAAGAGGAGGCACGTGGATCCGAGTCGGTGGACCAGCTTGCTGTTGCTGACAGTACAGTAAAGAAGGTTTCAACGAAAAGCAAGAAAGATAAGGTAATTTATAAACAATTTCAATTTTTAACCAGTGTTTTGTGCTGCAGCCTTCATAATATGCTTTTTTCTGTAAACTGTCCAATACTGTATGTTGGATTTACACTGAACATCTTTTTCCAACCTGCCTTCTAGTTGCCCGATGGTGTACGGACTATGCAGACACAGACAGCGACACAAATGAGAGCTGCTGCTTGCCAAACTGTTTTCCCCATGGAGCAACTATTAATTGAGGTGCGGCGTGTCCAGACTCGAGATGCATTTTCCCAATGGCCAGAAAATGAATTTAACATGACCGGCGAAGCCAACAAAGTGTTTTTGGACCATTGCTGCAATGCGTCTGCTCCACCAGATGAAGATGAAAATTAATGTATTGAAGATGCTTTTGAATTAGTCGCAGACCACTTGACACAATCCACAACCGCCAAAAAAGGGCCACCCAAAAACCAGTCGACATTGATGTTTTTTCCAATTCAGGTTCAAGTAACAGACGCTGAAATGACAGAGACTGAAGCATCAATACAATTGACCGAAGAACTAGACAAAGATATCGACTACAGTATGTCCAGTTTGGGTGATATGTCAACCACAATTCAGTCAGAAACAACATTAATGCAGGATGACAGTCTAATAAAGGAGGCCAAATGCATAGCATTAGACAGCAGCTTGATGGAGATTGTAAAGATGCTGAAATGTGTGCATTCAGTGAGAGGGGAAATATGTGGGAAGCCATTGGTGAATGTGACTCATGTATCACAAAGCAGTAACCTCACAATACATGCCACCTGTGAAATGTCCCATGAAAAATGTTCATGGTCCGCTCAACCAATACTGGGGAACCTGCCAGCTGGCAATCTACTGTGTGCAGCAGCTTTACTTTTCAGTTGCTCTGGTTTCATTAATTTGTCCAGTTTTGGTCAATTTGTGGGACTCCATTTCATTTCTAAAACGCAGTACTACAAGTATCAACGTCAATATCTATTCCCTGCCATTAGTGAAGCTTGAAAAATTGAACAATTGTCTATTCAAAGTACATTCTCTGAAAAACGGTTCAGGCTAGCTGGCGATGGACCATGTGACAGCCCCGGATTTTCAGCAAAGTACTGCACATACCACTTTCAGGACATGGAAAGTAAAAAAATTGTGAGTTTGGTGGTCGTGCAGGTGTCCAAATCTAAATCCTCAGTGGCCTTGGAGAAACTTGGTTTTCTAAAATCACTGGAAGATCTACAATCAAGGGGAATGCAAATCAACCTCATAGCCACAGATAGACACGTTTCAATAGCCAAGACAATGAGAGAGCAGTTTCCAAATATTCACCATCAATTTGATGTATGGCACGTTGCCAAATCCATCAATAAAAAAATCTCAGCTGCAGGAAAAAAAAAAGGTTCTGAAAGTATTTCACAGTGGTCCCAGTCTTTCAGCAACCATCTTAGGTGGAGCTCCAAAACTTGCAATGGGTCTGTGGATATTCTACTAGAAAAATGGCAGTCACTAATGCACCACTGTTCCAACGTTCAAACCCGGACAGAAAATCAACATTTCCATAAATGTGTCCATGACCCTTTGTCGCCGGAGCAGGAATGGAAGAAGAAGTGGTTGATTCCATCTTCACCTCCACACAAATCCCTTGGGCTTCATTATGAGTTTGGAGGCAGCCATGCCCTCAATAAAGGCATGGCTGCCTCCAAACTCGGGTCCAGGTCCGTGGTCCCTGAATGGGGAAATACCGGGCCATTCTGACTTTGGAGAGCCCGGTATTTCCCCATTCAGGACCCCGGACCATCCCCATTCCCATTTGAGCCCCCATAGGGCTCAATGGGAATGGGAGCATGATAACAACGGGCTTGTTAATGACGGGCCCATCGTTAGCAAGATGGTCCCCTCACGGGACCCGCAAAGGATGTCTGGTCTGACTAGACGTCCAGAGCGGGTCCTGCGAGGGAACCTCGTAATGAGATGGTACGGGGTTAACGAAGCCGGCACCTTTACTGGCACCATTAACCCCTTACCGCCTCACTCCTAATGAGGCCCCTTCAGAAGATTGTGTTTGATAAAACTCTATCAAGAGATCTGAATGGACTCACAGAATTCTGTCACAAGGGAGATTTGGAGGTGTTCCACAATATGTGCCTAAAATACAGGCTAAAGCGATTGCATTTCGGCATTGAATTTATTTCTAGCGGTATTAGTGCATAACGAGAATGTAGGCCGTCAACAATCGAGGACTGCGGGAACCTTTGGGATGCTTCGCTACACTATGGCCTTTACGAAAAGAAGCAGAAAATAGGTGGTCAAGCCAGTATATGAGGAAATGGAAATCAATTTTGTGAAAGATCTTATTATTAATGTTTTGGAGTTGCATAATCACAGATTTGCGCAAGATTTTGTTCCGAGTACACATATATTGCCACAAAACATTGCCAACATGCCCTGTCCACCTAAAGCAGAGCTTGTGGAACAGTTCAAATCCAGGTACAAATGATTACCATCTGTTTTTTTGATCAACAATGTTTTCATGAAGTGTCCAAATAAAGCATCCAATTTGTCTTTTAAAATAAATCCTCTTTGTTCTTTTTTATTCAACTACTACCATTTCTACGATTGCCATACAATGCAACGCTGTGCTTTCACAGTTCACAGTTTTGTCGAGCTACTGTGGGACTTTCACAGATCGTGGGAGGGCCAGATGGATAACAGTGTGAAAGAAACTTTGCGGTTCGGCAGTTGCCTTACCATACAGTTGCCCAAATAGATGAATAACTGCTCATCCCACAAAAGGGATGAGACCTAGGCTACATAAGGGAAGAAGGCTGTGACATAAGCAAAGGTGGGGCTATTGCTAGAGACACTTTGACTCCATTTCGTGTACCCTCGACTCCAATTTTGGATTAGGGCGCATTCTGTCATTGCCAAGTTTACCCTACCCCTCAGCAGCGCCACAAACATCGAGCACGGACAGTCCCCACATTTTTCCTCCTGTGCCCATGCTTCCCAATTCCATTTCTCATGGATGCGGTGAGCCAAGATGTTGCAAACTAAGAATGTATCTTCATTCTGAGTGAAGATCACCAGCTTTGAATTTTTGCTTGTGAGCTGAGGAAGCCTACGCATTGCACACACATTATACGGTTGAATTGTTTTTTGACCTTGAGAGAAAGGGACCATTCCGAAAGGAATTGAATTAAAGGAGGGGTGTAATAACGCAAGATATGATAAGTTTCTCCATTCCAAAACTGGACTAAGGAACATTTAAGTTCAGTTCACGAAAAATCGCTGATGCGAACAGAGTCTGCATTACGGTCTGAGTTATGCCAAGAGAATGGAAATGCTGACTATAATGTAAGTTTGACTTTCGAAGATTTTATAGCCGAACGAGCATCAACTTATCATTAGCTGACCATTATTGCTGGGTTACATTGTATTCATTTGTTCTGTGTGGCATATTCCAATGAAACACAGGTACAACCTTTGTGTGCTGGTCTTTCTACCGGGCTCATGGCCAGTCCAGCATCAAGATGCATGTAGACCACCACTCGGTTCCCCCAGGTTCAACGCTAATATTTCATTAAAATGCCATCTATGTGCACCTCAAATTGTAGCGTCAGCTTCCGCATCCCGCTTAGAGCTGAACATACTCCATAGCACTATCCTTAGAAGCAAATTGTGTAGTACTTTCCACGTTGTTTTCTCTCTGTTCACATTGTTTCACGTCTGTGCTAATCATTAGTTTTAACTCGATGCTGAATTAATAAGTAAAATTATAAATTGTTATAAAGATCGGCTACTGAGACACATTTTTATTATGATTTCCAAACAGGTACATCCTGCCATTCTGCGATTGTCATCGATTCCAGATACCAACTTATGGGTTTTTCAACCGGCAGCTGCAGATACACGTCAATGACTGGCTATATTTGACTCTTCTTTGGGACGATCGCCAAGGGCCGATATAAGGACAGTAACAGCCATTAGGAGCAACATCACATCCTTTACGTTGGTCTAGCCCCAAGTTGATGCACAAGCCTTTCAATTCACTGTGCGACCAAAGCGCTTCTTTTACTCAAAACGAGCACCTTGTGTACCCAAAAGGAACACTGCGTGACTCACGATAAACTTCTGCCGATGGAGAGCAAAGAAAAAAATTCCAATTTGATTGAATATGGAAATAGCCGGATGCCCTCGGAGAGTTTATTGTAAAATAAAAGTACTTTACAAATTGTACAGTCTTGCTGTTTCCTTTTAAAGTACAGTTTTATATTCAGAATTGTGACGCACTGTGTTGTGAGA
Source organism: Ambystoma mexicanum (assembly GCF_040938575.1). Taxonomy (NCBI): domain Eukaryota; kingdom Metazoa; phylum Chordata; class Amphibia; order Caudata; family Ambystomatidae; genus Ambystoma; species Ambystoma mexicanum. The sequence continues at coordinate 652,715,993 of NC_090933.1, read as the reverse complement.
CGATGTGTGTTGATATCTGGGTTCTGCGTCACGTCACGTAAGTGATGAATGGGCACGTTTGGCTACTCTGCCCAGTAACGTCACAGAGAAAGATGGAGAATATCACTAGGTTAGTAGGGATATGATTTAGTGCTGCAAGGGCAGTCCAGCTTGGGCGATGCGGCAACGGATAAGATTATAACAAAATGGCCACATCCTGTTGCTTGATTTCACATGTGTACAAAAGTGGAAAACTACGGTAAGGTGCATAGGAAATATTTGTACGATCGATCAATGTATGCCTAAAAACACATGCCCGAACCCTGGGGACAATAATATTTCTGAGCGCACTATTCCTTTAAGCTATCCCATCTGCTACCATTAGATTGGGATGATTTTACCCAGATAGGGCATGCATATATTCTGTGAACCCCAACCAGAACCATACAGATTCTGCTTGGGTATTGCCCACCAGGTACTGCAGGGGCTTTCTTGGATCATTTGGATGTGTTTTTGGCAGATACGGTTAGCAAGCATAAGGAACTGCTTTGCCTAGGTGATTTCTATATCTGGGTGGAAGATATGACTTCCGTGGATGCGAGGAAATTAACAGGGATTCTGGAGGTTCATAAAATGAAACTGTTGGTAACCTCACCTTCGCATTCTCATGGTCAATGCCTCAATGTATTGATGTACAGAGGGGATATCATACACTGCCTGGACACACTTCCAGTATCATGGACAGACCATTATGCCAGATTGTTCAAAATGGAATTGCCTGAGAAAACATCAGAGGTGCATGACAATTGTATGACTGGTCAGTTCTGTAAATCTAAAGACTATTTAAGGATTTTGGGGGAGGAATTAAAGGAAGCCTTTGCCCAAATTGACAACTCCTTGCCTTGTGAAGAGTTTTTTTAACAGAGGGACAGAGATTATGGACAGGTTGTACAAAGAACTGGCCCCTTTCCAACAAAGTAGACTGTGGAAAGTGGCCAATTCATGGTTTTCACAAGATCTCGCTAAAAAAAGGAGACAGTTGAGATCCCTGGAACAAAGATTCAGGTAAAGGCGTACATGTAATAATTTAGAGCTGATCAAGATCACCCAAAGAGAGTATAGAAAGGCTATTTTTGAGGCCAAATCAAAATTTATGCTATGAAACATTGAGAAAGCAATCAATAGGCCTCGTGAATTATACGCAGTGATCTCATAGCTGGTGGACCCGAGGTGTGCATCAGTTGGGCCAGAAAATTCACAATTACAGGTAGATGCTTTTAACAATCATTTTATGGAAAAGATAGCTTTGATTTGAGAAAAGATTGTTCAAGCCACGCTGACAGATCCTCAGGAACAACTGGAGGTGGATGAGGCCATTAGTTCAGAGAACAAAGTGGTTCAGAAACCATTTGTATCCATCAAGGAACAGTTGGAGGGGGTTGAGGACATTAGCTCAGCTAGCATGGTGGTTCAGAATTCATTTGTGTTTACTGAAGTTTCGGAGGAGAGGATATGTTCTTTGCTTTCGAACCTGAAAGCTACAAATGTTGTTTTATCTGCAATCCAATCCTCAGTTGCCAAACAAGTAGCCTCAGATATTACCCCATTTATCACAAAGTTTGTGAATAAATCTTTTACTACCGGCATAGTGATAGGAAATTTGAGAAGGCAGTGGTTACTCCATTGCTAAAAAAAGCTAACGTAGATCCCAAGAATCTCCAGAACTATAGACCAGTGGCAGGTCTACTACCATGGCCGGCAGAAATTCTGGAGAAAGTTGTGACATCTCAGCCTCAGGAACATGTGGAATGGGAGAACCTACTGGATCCCTTACAATCAGGTTTTTAGACAGGTTTTGGCACAGAGACTGCATTACTGACAGTCTGGGGTGATCTCCTGGAAATGGCAGATCAGGGGGACATGTCTTTGTTGATCATGTTGGACCTATCTGCCGCGTTTGACACAGTAGATCACAGGATCTTGTTGAAGCGGCTAAGGGAGGTGGGAAAGATTTCAGAACAAGCCCTTCAGTGGCTTAAGTCATTTTTAACCACAAGGGAACAAAAGGCTAAGCTTGGAGACTTTCTGTCAGACTCCATTCTACAAAAGTATGGGGTCCCACAGGGGTCTTCACTCTTTCCTCTGCTTTTAATTTATATGTTAAACCTCCCATGGACATCTTCAGGAAGCACTGTATTAAATTTAATTCATATGCAGATGACACGCAGGTGTACCTGAGAGTGGAGAGATCGGAGGAGACCTTTGAGTTAGTGGAACAGTGCCTACAAGAGATACAGGCTTGGATGTGTGCTAACCAGTTGCTGTTGAATGCCAGCAAGACAGAGGTTGTGTTACTCACCTCAAAACATAATCTGTAACACACAAAGCAGCCAATATCTCCTTGTTTCTTGGGGGCACAGTTGGACTTCACCCAAAAAATGTAAAAACATTTTGGCTGTGTGTGGGAAGACAGCATGGGATGTTGAGTGCAGGTTAGCGCTAAGGTGCAGTCAGTGTTTTACACCCTACGAATGTTGAGACAAATCCTACTGTTTATAGTGAACGAGGACAGAGCAATGGTTGTGGGGACCCTGGTTAACTCGCGATTGGATTATGGCAATGCGTTGCTGTCAGGAATACCAGTATTCCAAATGCAAATACTACAAGTGGCCCAAAATTCCAATGTCAGGTTGGTGTTTGGGGTAACAAAATATTCCCCCATCACCAAGCTAAGAAGATATTTACACTGGCTGGCCGTGAGAGAGCGCATAGACTTTATAATCCTCTGTCTGGTCTTCAAATGCGTGAATAAAGTAGCCCCAAAGTACCCTTCGGACAAAATTAGGAGTTATATCCCAAGTTGCCAATTACGCTCATGCGATAAGAATCTGTTGCAGGTACTGTGGTCTAAATATGTGAGTAAAGGGGATCGAAGATTGCGGGTCTGTGGACCAAAACTTTGGAATGAGCTTTCTGGAACCATTCGAGACATGAAAACACTCACCGCAGTTCGTAATGGCTGTGAAGACCCATATGTTCTGCTAGGGAATGCAGAGACGTAGATACTGGTTTGTGCAATATATTATCTAATCGGACATTAGGGGGATGACTACAGACTCATTGATACTTGTTCCATCGGTACCCAGTCATGATTAAGTTTGTTCGGTGCGCAATTACAAATGAATCAAAATAAAAATAAAAAATAAAATTCCTTTCAATTATACATTTATAGTAACATAGCTGACAATAAAGCTTTCATGAGCACTCAGTGCTTCAAATACCTATTATATAAGCTTTAATGACGGTGTGCTCAGGGCACTTGAAAACTTGTGCCATTTGCGCATTGCAAATATACTCCACCTGCCCCACTATATTCGTTACTTCCAAATAGTTACATCGATAATGTACCTGTAATACTTAACGATTGCAACATTGTCCGATAAAATCCCATGTACCATTTAAATATACATTGATTAACTGCATTTAGTGTCACTTACTTTGTGTGTTAAAGGCATAATGGATTAATTATAATATGTTTCTTATACGAAGTTCACTTAATTGTATCCCTAATAAGGGACATCGTGGCTGTGTCACATACTCAGTCACTACAAGGATCACCCAGTTACTGCACCCATACTCTGATATATTGGGTATTCACTGTGTCCATGGCAGGTTTATCACTTCTTGCAACCCATGGCAGTTTAGTTGCATTTGCGCTTCCTTTTTACCAAGTACAACCCCTCTCCCGCCTTTCTACTCTGGCCCTTATCCCAAGGGTTTATGCTTATCGTCTTTCATATCTCTCCTTCATTGCGCTCCACATTGTCATGGAATACAGTTCATTTTATGTCGTCACCCACATGTTTGTCCTATAGTTGAGCACACTGTACTGTGCTGGATCCTTGTTGATGTGCATGGAAGCAAGAAACATTGCAGGCTGAAGCGCTTGGAGTCATTACGAATTTTTAAAACACCATGGGGGTCATTGCAAGTTTTCTGGTATCCCACTGGTACCAGTGTCGGTAATTCCGGAATTTATTTGCCAGTTCGGACCTGCTAGAGGAAAATCAGTGCCCTCACCGACAAACGTGTGTTTTGCTGGTCCAGGAAAATTGTCAGTGCCAGAATTACCAGCAATTTGACCAGACCGGCAAACATGCAATGACTGCTGTCTTGCCCTTTGAAATGATGAATACCCCTGAATGGTGCGTCGACTGCATTCCCATCATAGCGTTTCCCTGAAAGCGCTGCACTTTGAAACATTAACAGCACACACATTTAACTCGCATTGACAGGATGAGCACGATTTTCATGCTATTCTCACTGTCCAACATTAAGCACTCTTCCATGTTGCTGTACAATATTGTAGTTCATTAACAGCTGTGTCTGCACTTGCAATTCATATACATGCGCCAGTAGAATCGCCAGTTCTGGAGGGCACTTCATTGCATTAGATTTCCCAAGTTGTAGGCTCTTTGACCTTAACTGAAATTAACTGAAATATGTCTACTCTTATAGGACTTTACCCCTAACCAATTTGTACACTCACCTGTTCCTGTCTTCTTATCCAAGTGATGTTCTTTTGTGTTAATGGTATAATCTCAACAGGGCAGGGGCGCAGCAAAACCCAAATTTAAGGGGACGGCTAACCCTTCATATGTTGGGAGAGGCACAAATGTCAGGGACGGTGCGGGTATAAGCAAACTTTTTTGTGTGCAGCGGGCATATAAGTTCTTTAGGCATTCCAATGTGACTATTCTAGTGTAGTCTCAATGTAACAAGCAATTAACTCTCTCCTTTAAGTGTAAAAGCACCCACTTAAGGACTGCTGTGAAAATTAGCAGTCTCATGTCCCCTTCTCTAACCTTCCATTCACTCCTCTAGCAGGCAAGTACTAACCTCAGATCATCATTTCAATTGCCTAAAAATGCATGCAAATGAATGCAGGTGCTTACAGTGAAATGCTTTAGGTTAGTAATTGCAGAGTATTTGTTAACAACAAAACCCAGGCACTGTTTAACACCACTGTCCTGGTCTGTCCAGCCATGACTCTGTAGGTCAGCCAGCTTGAGTCAATATAGCCCAAAATCTAGGGTGGGGGCTGAAGCCCGATCAGCTCAATGGTCTTGCGCCACTGCAACTGGGTGCGCATGATAGGGTTTGGAACAGCAAACTCAGACTGAGGATCACTTGAGCTTCATTCACTGACTCTCTGGCCTTTGGCTCCTATGTTCTCCAACTGGGGTGCCAAGGTAGATGGATTTCCTCTGGGGAGGAGCATCTACTGGATTGTATGCTCCCCCACGGCAGCAAAAGTTTACCTCGTCACCAAATTTTGTAATTCAATAAGTAGCATACAAGAATGACTCATAGGCAGCAGAATCCATGGTAGGCTGTTTACAATGACAGTGTCATTCAGTAATAATCTAGAAGTTACAGACAACAGTACGTAGATTAAGGATGTAGCCACAGGTCATCCATCAATCATGTTTCCTTGTCTCGCCCCAGATTGAATCAACTGCTGCTTCTAGAATCCTTTTATTGATGACCTAGACATGGTTCTATGAGCAGAAAACTGAAGGTTATAGTTGTATTGTTGGAACTGGTGCCTGTCCGGAAGCCACACATGTATGGGTGGATTTAAGAACAGATATCAGTTGAGAATGTTATGATTTGTTGGGTAGAATTGCGGTGTGAGCTGAGCGGACCAACTCCTGTGAGTCCTTATAAATAAACTTCCCTATCAGCCATTTTACTGCTGGGTCTAGAATCAATCAATTGCAGATAAAACATCTTTGTGGCAATGAGGGAGTCAACCCAGGAAGGACTGTGCCAGGAGGAATGCAGTCGCTCCTAACAAAAGTTGAGGAGGAACCGCATCAAAGTTGCTGAGTGCCGGCATTGCTAGAAAGAAACTACTGTCAGAGGAGGCGACATGGTGGCTGATCCTTTTCTATGGTGCTGATTTGGTAAGGGACAAGGAAACAAAGAGGGGGAGGATGTGAGGATACTAGGAGCCAACAGAGGATTGGAACAGGGTAAGCATGCGCAGCAGAAATGAACTGTCCATTAGAGTAAAGGACGTTAGGCCGTGCACACAACGAAGATAAGTAAATCACCCTGCAGCATCTCAGGAAACAGGCCGGTAAGCTCCTACGTCAAAAAAAGCACCATGGCTTAATGGATGTCGCTTAGAACATTCAATGCTGAAAAGGAAGTCTTTTGTAATGTCAACAAATTCACTGAGGTCATAAACAAAGCTTAGAACGAACAGTAGACGGAACATTAAAACATCCTTTATTTAAGCAATATGACCCTCGCGGCAGGGTATTACCGACTCAGGTAATGCCCCGGGGCCCATAGTTGTAGGCCCGAGCGAAGCGATGGCCTTAACGAAGGCCCCGGGGCATTACCTGAGTTGGTAATGCCCCTGCCGCGAGGGTCATATTGCTTTTAGTACCCCGGCCCGCATTATGTGCGCGACCGGGGCACTAAAAGCATTTTCTTCTGTCCCAAAAAGCCGTGGCGTTTCGGGCCAGGAAAAAAAAAAAAACGACCAAGAAAATGGCCCCCGGAAAGGGAAAATGGGAGTCCGTTTTCCCTTTCCATGGCAGCCATCGGGAGCGGACGCACTGGGAACACAAGTGTTCCCAGTGCGTCCGCTCCCAGAAAAAAAAAAGAAGCAGAAGGTAAGTAGGTCTGGGAGGGGGAGGTGGCAGGGGAAGGTTGGAAAAAAAAAAAAAAAAAAACATACCTGCCCAGCCGTGTGTCTCCACACTGCTGGAGCACGCAATCGTTCCGCAGCGGGTGCGCAGCAGCAAAAAGGTAAGTGGGGTGGGAAGGGCAGGGAGGAGGGAGGGAGGGTAGGAAAAAAAAAATGTTTACCAGAGTCCCCGGCGGGGGTGAAGGCAGCCTCTCAGCCGAGGAGGCTCAGAGCGAGGATGGCCCCGCTTCGAGCCTCCTCATTGGCTGAGGGGCTGCCAAGCCCCCCGCCCGGGACAAAGGCTGTGGAATCCCGACAGAGGGATTCCTGGCCTGGAAATGACTCGGCAAGGGCCAATCAGAATGGCTCTTGCATTCTGATTACGACCTCGCCGGGTACTAATATACCATAACACATGCAGTAACCGTATAAAAGAAACGCATACAAAAAATGCATCCAAATGTGCAGCATGTACCAGCCCTTTGTTCATTCTTGACAACCCCTGGAGAGCGTCCCATTTCATGGGAACAATGGACAGATACGTTTCAGGTTTATTGATGATTTGATGGAAGCAATTCTGTTAAACACTTTAGGATCAGAAGGTTTAAGAATAGTTTGCACACTGCCAGAAATACAAATAAAGGAAGGGTCAGGAGACTTAGTCTCAGCTTGCTCAAATTAAAAATATGACATAGCAATGGTGAAATCGGACAAGCATTTTGGGAATAAAACAACGTTTTTGAAAGATACTATTTTTTTACATGGAAACAAATAAAGGGTGAATCTGTAGACAATTACATGATAGGTTTGGGGGGAAAATCTTAACTTGCAAATTTACTGGGATAACGGAGGAATGCCTCAGAGATCAGCTGAGGTTACATACTGCTGACCCGCACCTACAACAACAATGATGGCAGGCTAAAGATCCTACTTTGGAACAATCCATGGACATAGCGAGAAGCATGGTGTTAGGGGCTAAATGTATTAAAATTGTACAACACTACGACATAGGTGTAAAGGTAATGAAATTGACAGACTGCATTGAGGAAGAGACATCTCACCACCCAGGTTGCTATAATTAGGAAAGAATATAACCGAGGAAAAAAACACAAAACCACCATGATTGCAAGACAAACAGAAACCCGAGAAGAGTAGTGCATAACTTAATGTCTGAGACACAATTCCAAATGCTATAGATGCAGAAGGTTTAAGCACTACACCGATGATAAGGAATGCCCAGCTATCAATGCTGAATGTGTTAGATGTGGCATGATTGGCCAATATGGACACCTGTGTAGATACAATGTGGAAATAAACATGAATACAAGCACTGAAAAAGGTACAGACCTAGCAGCTAACTGAGTCTAGTGGAAGAACAAGATGATCCAGATGTATTAATAACAATTAGTTCCAACAAAAGGAAAGGACCATGGCAATCACAGCTAACAGACAACATTCCATTGTAGATGATGGTCGATACAGGTTCACTGTTTAATTGTAATTGTTTATTTTTACAGCACTTATACACAGGTGGAGTGCTTTAAAGGGCTTCAAGGCGGGAATGGAACACGGGAAGTTAGTAATCATCTGAATTATCTAATAGAAAATCTAGCATATTAGGCCTGACGGCATTTCTCATAGTGCAAGTACCTGAAGTGTTATAGTTGTGAAAGAGGCAGGGCGGGGGGATAAAAAAGGGGGCGGGGACTGTCCAGGTTGCGGAAAAGTCCTATGGAGTCCGAAGAGTCAAGATGGATGTTAAGATCCCCCAGCAGGAGGAGTTGGGAAGACATGGAGAGGAGAGAAGAGGCCATTCAGAGTGGAAGAGGGTGGACTGGCCCAGCGGACGATAGAAGATGCGACAAGCGAGAGAGATTCTGCAGACCAGGCATTCAATGGAGGAGTAGACCTGAGTGGGAATAATGGAAACAGGGATCCACTCAGGAAAGATCAAGGCTACTCCACATCCTGGCCTGTTGGGCCTGAGCACAGAGAGGATTTTGTAGCCTTCAGGGAGACATGTGTCAAAACTTGTGACAGAGTTGTCCTTAAATCATGTCTCAGTAATAGCAAGAACATTAAGGTCCAGGAGTTCAAGGAGGTGGTAGATGTCAGAGGAGTGCTTGACAGCAGAGCGAGAGGTTAGTGTGTTAAAATGGAGAGCAGTTTGCCATCTTTTTAAGAACTTACGGGGAGTGCAGGGAACAGTGGTGCCACCGTAAGCAGCAAGTGTGCCTGAGAGATAGTGTTGGGAGGAGGCAGAGGAGGCAAGGATGACAAGAGTGTTAGTGAGGAGGATGCAGGCAAGGGAGCCAGGTTGGTGGAAGATGGCAAGGGAGCCAGTGTGGGAGGGGGCCGCAGGAGGCAAGGGAGCTCCAGATGTGGTGGCAATGGATGGCCAGGGCAGCAGGGTGGAAGAGGCTGATGAAGTTGCCTGCGTAGTGCAAGTAGGCAAGGGAGCCTGTACAGGTGAAAGCAACAGGGGGGGGAGTTGTGAGGGAGGTGGTGAAGTTGGTAGGAGGCAAGGTAGCCAAGGTGGGCATAGTTGACAAGGGAGCCTGGGCGGCCATAGATACAGGTGGCAAGGGAGCCCGTGAGGAGGAAAGAGGAAAGTTGATAAGGCGAGGAAGGAGCCTATCAAAAGTCAGAGGTTGGGTTGAGGCCCTTTCGATAGACATTTATGATTGCCCTGGAGGTGGAAAAGGAGGCAAAAAGGGCCTGCCAGTGGGTGTCACCATTTATGTGTGAGGAAGAGTAGGGAGAGAGCAGAGTGGCCATATGGAGACTTCGTAGGTCGGGAGAAGGAACGACAAAGAGTATGTCATTGAGAGTATCTTTGGTGGAAGCACTGACATAGGTGTCAGTGATGGGCAGGCCTGGGTTGAAGCCCTGTGTGTGCTTCTTGAGTTTCTTCCTGCCAGACTTAGTAAGAGGTGAAGTATGGGATATGGAGAAGCAGTTAGAGAAGATGGAGGAGATAGAAAGTGCCATAGGGAGGGGCACAGAGTGTGGTACACTTAACTAGCAGAGCAGTTGAGGTACGTGGGAGGAGTTAGGCAAGGAGGGAGCGGAGACACAAACAGGATATGGAAAAAACACTGGGAAATGAACAGGGTGAGGGAACAGATAACAGACAAGAACAGACGGCAGAAGTGACCAATCAGCACATTGCATGAAAAGCAGCATGTAAACACAGCTAAATTCGATTTCAGAACAGCAGCAAAACCAATGCAGGATGTGAGCACAGCCAGATTCGATTTTAGAACAGCAGCAAAACCAATGCAGGATGTGAGCACAGCTAAATTCCATTTTAGCACAGCAGTAAAACCAATGCAGGATGTGAGCACAGCTAGATTCGATTTTCTTTTTAATTATTTTTTATTTACTTGTTTTAATTGCAAAATATATTTTTTTACAAGGGTTGGCCTAATTAATTAATTAATTAATTAATAATGTCCTTTCCCATCCAGGATATCGATAGACAAAGCTCAGAGTTTTGCTTTCCATGCTTTCCTTAAATTGTTGCATCCACATCAGTGTCTGGGGTTTTCGGACTTGTGTTTAGTCCAGGTTATTCAAAGAAACCTGTTACAGCTATTATCCACTTTGTTTTTTCTCCACTCATCAGCCTGCTCCACCACTCTTCTTCATCATAGCATTGTAGATTTCTAAATAGGTGGCCTAGGTGGATTGAGCAGGCTGGGCTCACCCCTGCACATTTCAATGGGAGATGTTTGATGGTTTCTTTTTCCTCCGGATGCGAACAAAAGCGACATAAATCTGTTGCAGTTTGTTTTCTTCTTGCCAAGGTTTCTTAAGTGTGTAGTAAGTTTAGACGAGCCCAAAGGAAATTTTCTCGTAATTTTCTTTCTGGACATTTTACCAGGTAGGTTCTTATTTAATTTACTTTCATCATGTTTGGTGGAAGATCTGCTGTTAGCTTTGAGGTACCTCCATCTTCTAAAGTTTGTATCCAGTCTCTTTCCCGGATGTGTTTTACTTTGTTTGGGTTGCATATTAGCTCCTCTTCTGAACTACCCACCCCATCCAAGAGGAATTTCATTTTGATGGCCCATTTACAGAGCATTGTGCACGTACCTGCTTCTATTTCCTTATGGATAACCATAAGGATAAATGGAGGTGATGGTAAGATTGTTTTTCTATATAGCATAACTTCATTTCGTTCTACAATAGATCTTAATGATTGAAGGCCTAGCTCTCTCCTGATTAACGACATAGGCAATGTTGTGGAATATTTAAAACCTTCCTCCAAAATGTTCCTTCCAATTTCGGCCATAACTTGACCGGTAAATAAGGCATAGCTTCCGTACCATAGGTAAGGCTGGGTATGACCTTCGTCTTGCAAAAGGTCAATGCCGGGATCAAAGCAAAACGGGTGTACTTTTTGTCAATTGCTTTCGTCTGAGTTGACAATGTCCTTGGCTTTGCAAGTAGAGATTCTTGCATCAGTACTTCATTAAGGATTTATTTAGCATAAATCCCAGGTATCTAAAATTGTTCACCTGTTCTAAAGGCTGTCCAGCGATTTTCCAGGTGAAGTGTTCCTGTTTTCTCAAACGTCATTACTTTAGTTTCACACGGTTCATCTGAAGGTTGTTTTCTTTCAGGTATTCTGCTAAATTGGTGATTTGTCATTGCAGACCTATAGGCGTTTGATCCATGAGGAGAATATTGTCTGCATATAACAGTCTTGATGTTTTCTCCTTTCCCAAGGTAGGTGGAAAAGGCCATACTCTGCTCTCTAATCCATGTAGTCAGCTATATATGCATTGTACAATGCAGGGGCAAGTGGGCATCCTGTTTTACACCCCGTTCTGTATTTATCGATTTCAATAACAGGCCTGCTCGGTTGAGGCATACACACAGCGAAGGTCCCGTGTACAATGTGCCTTAATTGGGTTCAAGATCTGTGGAGGGAAAGACCGGTCTTCCAATTTTTTCCATAAAGAGTCTCTTTCGACCCGGTCGAAATCCTGCACCAGGTTGATGAATGCCATGAATATTTTTGATCTCCCTTCCATGACTTTAGCTTTTAGGGAACTTAAGGCCAATATATTATCAGTCGTTCCTAGATTTTTTACAAAGCCTGCTTACAGAGGGTCCGCATGTGCTGAGTTGTTTATCCATTTCTGTAAGTTATCTAGAGCTAGTGGACCAAAAAGCTTCCCTATAGTGTCAAGAAGGGCTATGGGCTAGTAGTGGTTTGGATTCTCCCTGGCACCCTTCTTGAAAATCGGGACCACTATCACCCTTTTCCATTAGGACGGGATTGTTGATGTCTGTACACAATTTTTGAACACTTCTTTGATAAATATTTCTTCAAGTTGAAATTTGTGATTCCATCCGGACCAGGAGCCCGGGATCCATTACGTTTTTTTATTTTTGCTAATATTTCCACCTGGTCAAATGATATTAACTATTTGTCAATGCTTAGGGAGGTGTCCGAGCTCCTCGTACTGTCCACGTTCTATATAACTCGCCAAAGTGGTCCACCCACCTTTGTTCACCTACTACATTTTGGAGCGTTTTATTTTCACCCTTGACGTTCCCCTTGATTAGTGACCAAAAGTCCTATGTCTTTTTCCCGCATATTGTAGGGAGCATTGACTCCGAATCAGCCTGATAACGTTGATATCGATTTTTCTTTAACCATTATCGATAACTTTTCAAGACTAGCTCTGCTTCCTCTATTTTAGCCTTAGATTGTGATTTATAGGTTTTCCGTTGCAGTTTTCTAATTTTCCTTCTTCTCTCGACCTCTTATTCGTTGTATACATGCATGGTAGGTTTAGGATGGTTGAGGTTTGTTGTTTTTTTTACTTTCAAAACTGAAAGGAGTGTCGAGTATTTGACTTCATTTGTTTTGTTTAATAGATTTTCTATGATCTGTGCCACGTACTTCTTCGTGAGTTGATCAATCGCCTTTTTCAACAATCTTAGCATATTGCCTCCCTCGCCGATTTCCAGCTCTGCATTCATGTGATATGTTCTAGGTTTTCGAGTTATTCACGTTGAGATCAGAATGTTGTGGTCACTATTTTTCATCCTGATGACTTCAAAGGATTCCATTAGAGTCAGAAGGCCTCGCGAGACATAGGTATGAACAATTACTGCCTCTTGACCGTCTCTTTCCCACATCAGGACATTTGGAGATTTTGCCTCCATTGCCCAGTGTAAATTATGTAAATCTCTGGCGGCCATGAGTTTCGACCACAAGTGAGCTTGCCCTCTTGGATTTTCTAGGTGGGTGCCTATCTCCACGTTCAAATCTCCATTTATGATGATGTGATTGACCTTCTGATTTATCAAGGTATCATCAATTTGTGTTTCCATTTGTTCTAGGAAGCTCTCATTACTCAATCTTTTCGGGTTCCAGTAGGCATTTATCATTAGGATCTCTTCTTGTTAGTTAAGATCCTTGGAGTTACCAGGTCAAGATGATTCCACTATGGTTGCCAAAATAAACTCTGTTGCTTTAACGATTTTTTTTGTTGTAATCCGCTTCCTGTTCTTATTGCCGTTAAGAGGCCCCACCTCAGTCTTCCCTTGGGACCCTTTTGTGCTGGTGATAGAGCTATTTCAAAACCATCCAATATTGGTTTCATGCTAAGCCATGTCTCTTGCAGGCACATGATGTCGAATTTGGATAGATTTACGTCGCTCTTAGTGGTTAAGTGGCCAAAGCTCCTGGTATTCCAGGATCCCATTATCATCTTGGACCTTTGCACCAGTGGTTGGTCTCGTCCCCAGGAGGTTCTCCTGCCATTATTTTATATAGTGGCTAATCCTTTCTATTCAATGCCAGTTCGGATCCACTCCCATTTTCTTTCTTTAGCCTTTAGGGTCACCAGGTCATCTCTGCTGCATCCTTTATCATCCTCTCAGAATCCTTCTTGTCTTTGGAAAAGGTTATTCTTAGGTGGGTTAGGGGTACCTTTGGTATTCTCTCTGAGTCAAAGTTAGTCGGGGAGGAAACGGCCCCCTGACTATGTGATCTCTTTCTTTGTCTAGTGTCCGAAGTTGTCTCCCTGTTTCCAGACCTTTCCTCTTTTCTTTTGTTACTTAAAGGCGACTGATGGGAGTGCTGTTTAATCGTAGACAAACAGTAATTGGCCTCCTTTGTCGCTCTTCTTGGAGACCCTTGAGTTGGACTTAATGAGACTCTTCTAAGGAAGAATCTGTTTGGTGAGGGATCCTTTTGTCTTTCTGGCTGGTTCTCCTCTCCACCAGGGACTCGGATTTTGTCGCTTAAGTCGAACTCTAAACTTGTACGATTCTCCCTTGCCCTCCATAGGCTTCGATTTTTAGAACAGAAGCAAAAGCAATGCAGGATGTGAGCACAGCCAAATTCAATCTTAGAACAGCAGCAACACCAATTCAGGATGTGAGCACAGGACAATTCTATTTTTAAAACAGCATCAGTAACATGTAGGATGTGCACACAGCTAAAATCACTTTTGATCAACAGGTGTAGTCGCACAGTAGTACCTCATGGAGGAAGTGTAAGTGTAAGCCCAGGAAGGAGGAGTGTTACGTCCTGGTAATTGGAAAAAGATGTGCCTTCTGAGATAGATTAGAGAGATTGTCAGGAGTGGCAAAGGTACAGTCAGGAGGATGCTGCAAGCAATAGAGCACATAGGGCAGTATGATCCGTACCCCAGCGGATGATTTAGGAGGCCCAATGAAGCCCAAAAGGCTTACCTTCATGCTGGTATAGGATGGGGGGGTTCCTCAGGCCTCGTGGTGGTGGAGGAAAGGCCCATGCTGGCAAATTTGATCATAGAGATTTTGCAAAAGGCAGAGAAGGGCTTGCACCAAGGTTTTCAAGTGGGCCAGGGAGGTGGGCCAGCATTCGCTTGCCGGCTAGCCTGATTGGGCCATTTGCAGAATGAGGGGCCCAATCATGCAAGGCCTTCCCCAGAAACAGACCACTGGGGCAGCCATGATGGAAAGTGCTGGCTCACAGTGACTTTCATAGGCAGAGAATGAAAAAGAAATTCAGCAACTGTGTTTTTGCACACTAAAAGTGAAATCTTTTTCAATGGTCGCTGGCAGAATTACATAGGGCACTGTGATCCGTACCCCAGTGGATGATTTATGAGGCCCAATAAAGCCCAGAGGGCTTACCTTTGTGCTGGTGTACGAAGGAGGGTTCCTCAGGCCTCGTGGTCACGGAGGAAAGGTACCTGCTGGTAGACTCAATCACAGAGATTTTGCAAAAGGACATCTATACAATGATAGATGTGCTCACTTATATGAATGAAATTAATGGAAATTCGGACACATTAATGCTAACAAGCATAAGGCCAGCAGGATATGTGAAAGGTTACATACAAGTGCATGGCTACAAGTGGGTGCACTTTAAATGTAGAGATAGAGATAGTTACTGCAAGATGTACATTGCAAAAAATGGGTCATTGGTTCTAGGGTGGGAAGAACACGTAGAAATTCAAAAAACAGTCACTTTGGGAGTAATGTCCCATACTAAGTATAACTGCACATGACCGTTCTACAAAAGAAGATTCACTGAAGAAATTCCCAGAGATTTGTAATGACAAGATAGGAAAGATGATAGGATTCAAGCATCACACTGCCTTAAAAGGGGGAGCTGAACCAACAGTACACAAATTATGAAACATACCCATAGGTGCAGAGGTGAATTGAAGAAGGAATACAAATAAATGTGTACAGAGAATATGATAGAAACAATTGAGTCAATTGAGTGGTTAGCACATATAATAATTGTTCACAAACTGAATAATCCCATCTAAATGTGTGTAGATCTCAGATATTTAAATCCAAGCATTTGGTGGATAGAGATCCATTACCCAACATAAATCAAATGTTAACAACCATGAGACCAGCAAAAGTGTTTACAACTTCAGATCTGTCTTCAGCATACCATCAAATCAATCTGGATTAAGATTCAAAATCATTGACAACATTCATAACACCATTGGGGGCTTTTAGGTTTAGATGCATCCCGTTTGGTCGGGTCTCGGCCGCTGCAGTATTTCAGACACTCAAGCAGCAATTATGTGTAAAATGTACTAGTGACAGGAACCAATCTGGAAGCACATGATGCTAGACTGTTGGAAATACTACACATTTGTAAAGCAGGAGGTTTGATGTTAAAACTAGAAAGATTCATAATCAGATCAGAGTCACACCATCAACAGTAAAGTCATAGAACCAGAAAATAACTTGCTGACTCTAACATTGCGATTCCTACCTGCTTGCAGCCTGCTGTTTGAAGCCATTAATCTTTGAAGCCCCAATGCTGCTTTGCGCTCGCTTCCTGGAGGAGGCGGAGCGCGGTCACCAACACGTGACTGATCACGTGACTCATCCTGGGCTCTTATTCGAGGGCAATCCACCCTTGCGGCGTTAAGCCCGCTGCGGGGACAAGGGCGCTGCTGTTTGGCTGGTCGGCTGGGCACGAAAAAATACGGGAAACACCCCGCGGAAGTCACGTGCAGGTGGGTCACTTATTCTAAAAATCATTTGTACATCTGTGGGACATCCCAAAGCTAAACAAGTCATATGACCAAAGATACAAAAAATAAAAAAAAAGGGGCTAGGATCAGCCCGGATAACAAGCTAACATCACCTGTTGTTATTTTGCTGGGGTAGGGAGACTGTGGGGGCTTGACCCCTTTGATCCCACCCTGCGAAACAATCAAAAATTTGGATTTAAAGCGATAAGGGAAGGGAGACTGCTGGGGTTCGACCCTTTTGATCCCGAACCCTGCAAATAACTGATATAACCTGACAACATCAGGGGAAAAGACACTTACAGCCTCATATGAAGGCTTGAAATCAGTGCTCCAAACTAACATACATACGATTTTCAAATACCTAATGGCAGAAGTAGGGTTAGCAACTAGATTGGATGACCACCCTCTACCAAACAACCATATAGATGATTTAATATTATCCGAAGACAAGGATACCGAATCGGTGCTAGTTAAGGAAAGCATGACTCCGAATCATGGAACGAAAGATTATAAGCAAGGAGTAGTACTCGCTCCATTCATGATAGAGGTAAAGATCGGCAATCAAACAGGGAGGGAGCGGCTACAGGAAGACATACAATTAAATTCAGAGAGCAATGAGGCCAACCCACCCAGGAACAATTCCATATTCCATCAAATTGACAATACGATTGAAACGGACGAATCACCTCAGCCTCAGGAAAGTTTAGCTGATGCAAAGCAGACTAAGGAAGTTCTGGCTCTTATGGCAAATGAAACATCTGACAAAAATAATCATGACTTAGAAGCTATAAGGGAAACTGACCTTTCAAAGGAAGATGTGTCAGAGAAGCCATCACCTGTACTAGAGATAAGATCAATAAGAGTAGAAGAAAATATTCCTAGGGCAAAGAATTTAATTCAACTATCTGAGGATATTCCCGGGTTAGAAACCAACACTACAGTGGAAGATTTAGTAAAAACAGCGAAAGGAACCTTTAATGGAACGAAAGGTAAAACAATAACCCCTAAACCAATCAGAATGGACTTTATAAGATATACAGACCTAGAAAAAAAAAATATGGAAACCCAGGACCCTGTCCTCAGGGGATGCTAAAGACAGAAATAATCACTTTTTTGGGAAACAATCCTTACTAAACTGGGGGACAGGCATTTCTGGGAATGTACCTAAAAGGAAATCAACTCATAAAAACATCATGGCAAACGAAATTCCTGACGCTGTTATGCTGGAAAACTCAACTTTAATAGATAAAGAGCCACAGACTGTAGAGACGGCCAATCAAACCGTGAATGGGGAAACCAAAAACCAGTTAATACAAACAGACAATGACCAAGACTCAAACTTGACCACGCTACCATCAACGATAGAAGCACCTCAGAAAGAGAGGGAGATGACCAACAAACCTAAGACAGGGGGAGAAAAGTGTGAAAAGGATGACTTCCTGATGATTACAACAATGGCAGCGATCTTGGCCCCTTACATGAAACTACACGAAGATGCTACGGATACTCTGAAGGACCACACTACATTGCTAGCAATGGTTCATTCTAAGACAATCTTTATTGAAGGATTCATATCAGCCATCCAAAAACATATGCAAAATGTTGAGCAAAGAATCTCCGATATGTTACACACTATCCTAGAACCAATTATGAAAGAGAAGGAAAACCGATGGAAAGATCCTAGGAGAGATTCTATAGGTGGTTCTGACTGCTCTGTTTTTCAATCAAAAGAATTAGCAAAACTGAAGCCACAAATTGAAGAAAATGCAAATGAAGAGCATTTGAAAGAACGTACTGAAAATATGAATGAAAAAGGGACCTTGGAAGAGCCAAGTATTGAGGTCGAATGTCCAATCCCAACTCCGAGGAAAGGAGAAACAACTAAAAATACAATGGATGCAATAAAAGGAAAGGAAAAAAATAAAGAAAATAATGAATTGGTGCCAAATACCTCAAAAATCCCTGCGGAAAACGAAACTCAAAGAGGAGCCACGGCAAACAACGATCAGAAAGTAAAACAGATCACAAAAAAAGGACAACACACACCCCAAAAGACCTTAGACCTCGCGCAGCACGAAAAAGATATTGATGCATCAAAAATAGATAAGCAGAATTCAAAATTATGCGAAATCTTAAAAAAAAAAGGACGTAAAACAGATGGAAGGTATCACTGTGTCGCAACGAAAGGAGCAAATCGCTATGAATGACAAGAAAGCGAAAACTATTCAACCATCAAAGGCACTTAAAAAAACAAAAAATCAACCGCCGAAGAGGGTATGTAAATCAAATAAAAGCAAATCATTCTTCAAATGTCTGAGTACACCAAAGGAAGCAGCAACTATCGTAGTAAATCGAAATATTGGTAGCCATACGCAAATAAGTCTAAAGAACAAAGAAGCAGTAGAAACGGATGACTCCGATCAGGAGTTAATGGATATGTCCACTTATTCCATCTCGGAGGACAACGTTTCAACTGATAGTGACTCAGAAGAAGAAGAATTTGAAATAATTGATGAACAAGCACAGACGGAACGACAAAGAGGAGTTAAACTAATGTTGGATGACAAGAGGATAATTGGGGAAAACGCAAACAAAGCTGAAACAACAAAAAAGGAAAATAATATAGTCAAGCCCGAAATTGTTAGCAAGAAAAAATTAAAGACAACGATGATGGGAAGCTCAAACATACCAGTTAAAAGTCCAACAAGAAACCTGGAAAGTCAAAATATAAACAGCCCCATACCTATTTTGGAGTTCAAGGAATACACCACAGAAGAGAGTGAGCAGAACAGTGGAACTGTTGATTTCCGGACCAGTCCCTTGAGACTGCCGAAACGCAGATTAAACCCTGAATAAAAGGGCAGAGGTCTTCTTTTGGAAAGACTAGTACATACAGACGACGGTCTTATCCTAAACCGGGCAAATGTCCTAAGGTTGTTCCACCATATACCAGCCTTGAGATTAATCAGCTCTAGTGACATAGCCCTGATAGAATTTCCTGACAAAAGGTATATGGATAGTATTCGGGTTTCTACATGCTCCCATGTAATTCACCAGCTATTACTATCCGAAGAGAGGACCATAAGAAAGAAGGGGTTCAAGATAACCGAAAAAAACAATAAAGAAACAGAACCAGAGGTAATGGATCAAGAAACTATCTCACAGAAAGCTTGTTTCCAAGAGACGTATGATACACATAAAAAAGCCATGAAACAATCGCAGGTAACCCAACCTCAAGACAGAGAACAGGAGAGATGAGTATGGCTGGCCATCCTAGCAGCAGGAAAAATGAAGACACTATAGAGCCGGAAAGTAACACAAAAGGAAACATGGTCCCTTATTTCCTGGAATACAAGGGGATTCAACCACCTTCTAACAAAAAATGAATTTGAAAAAGAGATGCCAGATGTTCTATGTCTGCAGGAAACGTGGCTGAGAGAAACGCCCCTGATCGAAGGCTATTCAGTAAATATAAATCCAGCAAAAAAAGGAGAAAAAGGAAGACCAATGGCGGCTGACAGCGATAAAAAAAGAACTAAACTGGAATGTGATTCATTCTTGGAACTTGACTCCATATATTCAAATCTTAGTCCTGGAAACACCATCGCCCCTCGACGATCAACACCACCAGCATGTTGTGCTGATGAATATATACTGGGTGCCAGGAGCTAAAGGAAACAAATCCCTTCCAAAGGACGTAGCAGAGGAAATTGATGATCTGAAAGCTAAATGGCATGACCCATGGATAATATTGGTGGGCGACCTTACTGGACGAAAACAATAAAGTACTCGAAGACGTACCGAAAATGGCCACAACCAAACACAAAAGAGGGGTCAATTGGAGGTCCACGTTACAATCTAGAGATTGCACAATCCTAAATGGAGTCACATTAGGTGACATCCCAGGGAAACCGACGTGGCGAAGCCTGAAATCCAAAGCCATCTTAGATTATGTGACAGTTTCAACTAATATGTCAATGTTTATTCAAAAACTTGAGGTGCAACCGACCAAGGCTAGTGACCACAATGCTATCAAACTTACTTGTTCTAGTTTTCTTCCTAAGAACGTAAATGAAATATATCCATTCAAGATAGAAATTAATACTGGGAGAACTCGAGTTAAAATGAATCCAGCAAAATTACCAACGCTGAATGACAATTTGACATCCACCCTAAATGATTTGTATCTGAAGCTACCTCTGCAAACCATCGATTATGTTCCTCTGCTAAAAATCTTCCATACTAGAATCAAACCTGGGTCTACAAAATCAATAATGTCACATCGACATATATTCGATCAAGCCGTGGTCGACAAAAAAAAGACTATGAGGAAACAGCTAAAATCACTGAAAGACTTGAATGAGGTAAATAAAACTGATAAAGTACGAGAAATAAAACAAACTTTCAGAAATTGGAGAAAGTTGCACAAAAAAACAACGTTAAACCGTGACTCCCAGGCAATGTTAAGAACGATATGTGAGAGAAATACAGCAGAGACGTGGGCTTTAATAAATAATAAAGAGACTTTGCAAGATGCTATAATAACAAATCCAGTCACAGAGAAACAATGGCAATTATACTACAAACAACAACAGCCAGCTCTAGAACCTCTTATAAACGATTGGATTATACCAAAAAGGGAAGAAAGTTTGTTGACCATAGACAGTGAGACATTAGAAGGCATGATTAAAAAACTAAAGAACTATAGAGCACCGGGGCCAGACGGCCTGACTAATGAAGGTCTGAAAAAGGACCCAGCGGAATGGGCTAAAATCCTACACCAACTGTTTAAATATATCTTGGCTTCGGGGAAACTACCGACTTCTTGGAAGACGAGTATTGTGGTACCAATCTTTAAAAAGGGCCTAAGAACAGTTCCAGAAAATTACAGGCCAATTGCCCTTCTAGATGTGGCTGGAAAAATCTTTGCCTCAATTCTTTTAAAATCTTTGACAAATTGGGCAACTCAAACAGGCCATAAGGACGAATGGCAATCTGGGTTCGTAAAAGGACAAGGCACTCCATTAAACATCTTTATTCTAAATCTGTTGAAAGCTCGAACCCTGACCAACAAAGAGGCGAAATTCTATATAGCTTTTGTTGACCTATCAAAGGCTTTTGATGCAGTTGATCGAGAGAGGATGTGGAGGAAATTTCAAAAATGGAATTGTCCGGAAATTATACTTTACAACATAAAGGAATTACACTCGAACACCTCAATTAAAGTGAAACTAAATAAAGCCAGCCTGTTATCGGACCCAATTCCTACGACCACTGGGCTTAAGCAAGGATGCCCCTTGGCTCCAGAATTATATAAACTTTATTCCTCCTTTGTAGATATAAGATCCTTCCCAGCAAAACTTGCTAATATAGCAATTGGACGATTGATCTAAGCAGACGACATAGTTTTAATTGATCAGACTCCTATAGGTCTTCAACATCAACTAAAAGCATTAGAAACATATGTAGCCAAAAACAAAATGACCATCAATCCAGAAAAATCTAGGATTTTGACGTTCTCTAATACCAAAAAGAAGAAAAATATAAACTCACCCC
Source organism: Ambystoma mexicanum (assembly GCF_040938575.1). NCBI lineage: Eukaryota > Metazoa > Chordata > Amphibia > Caudata > Ambystomatidae > Ambystoma > Ambystoma mexicanum. Next base: position 652,694,237 of record NC_090933.1, on the reverse strand, counting down.
AATGGTATTTATCCAATAAAAAGATAACGGAAGTAACAGCTATTACATACCTGGGGGTTTGTATCAATACCAACAGATATGAAGCCCCGAGATGTCAGGACTTAAAAAACAAACTTGGAAACCTAATAGGCCAAGCTAAGATTCTACTGGTGCGATTCTGTAGATTCTCCATGAAACCGCTGATAGACTTCTATCGTGCAAAAGTAGTGGCAATCCTAACCTATGGATCAGAAACCTCACTCTTATTGGACAACAAAATATGGTCACGGCTAGAAGGCAAGTTCTGGAGATCTATTTTGGGATTTCCAAAATCTTTCCCAATTCAATTAATTAGAAGAGAGCTGGCATTATCCTCTTTGAAAGTCATCGTGGAATGGAAGATATTGTCTTTCTACAGAAGATGCCTAGAACCGGCAACAAAGGGGGGCTTTGCGGCCATAAAAAAAGCAATGGAAGAGAGGTCGGAACCAATATTGACTGAATGGGCCAAAATATGTCAGATGATCCTTCTTAATTTAAATGAGACGGAAGAATCCTTCTTAAACAATCCAGATCAAGTGAAAAAAAAATGTACACTAGAGATTGGATTGATACATTGGACAAGCTCACTAAATATCGAGGCTATGAAGAATTCTGGGCAGTCCCGCGAAAACTGAATATACTACCCAAATACCTAACTCTTTTCCCCAATTGGTTCTTGAGGCAAGGCTTCTTAAAGCTGCATTTGAATCTTTGGCCAAGTAGAACCAATCATTATAGAAAAAGAGAGAGAGATGAACCAAAGAACTGTAGATTATGTAAAAATGTATTAAAAGTTGAATCATTGAAACATCTGCTGCTGGAATGCCCTACTGTGAGAGGTGAACGACAGACGTACTTAGGTCATATCTGGCAAGAATATAGATTCAAGGACATTGATCTTTGGTGGTCATACCTGCTGGAAGGAGATAAGATCTCAAACAATCTTGCGGTCATAAAATGTATCCAGTTCATCTTTGAAAAAATTGAGGGACAAGACGAACCTCTTGGAACAGTGAAAAGGACCTGAAATCAAGCAGACTTTTGCAGTGTTAAACACTAAGCAACATAAAAGAAATGAAAGAGAAAGGAAATAAGAAACAGGCATTTTTATAAATGTTTATTAATATTTTAGTATATCTGTAGAACAGAAGTTTGGGAAAATGTTATTCTTGTTGTCTTGGGTTATTTGTATTCAATTATTCTTGATTTTTAAAATGTTCTTTAAGCTTTCTTTAACGATTGAATTAACTCTCGTCTTGATTTTGTATAGTTGTACTTGCTTCTTTTCTACTCTTTTTTATGACATTTTCTTATCTTTTATGTTGTTTTTTGTTCCTTGTTCGGTAAAAATAGGGTTTCTTGTGTAAACCAAAGAGCTAAATAAAAAAAATAAAAAAATAAAAAAATAACTTGATTGAGACAATTAAAAAAATACCAGCTCTGAAAAATAAGCATCAACTACGCATTTTCTTAGACATAGCACAATATTACTCTCTGTGTATGACATTTTGCAGATAAGACTAAAAAGTTGAGAGAAATATAAAAAATGAAACTTTATTTGTAAAATACATGTCAGTAAGAGTGATGATAAAATGATAAAGTAAAATGATTAGTAAAATGATGCTCCAATATTCAAAATGTTTCAGCCATCTGCAGTGAATGTGAACCAGAATTCATGATGGAGAGGGATAAAATAAACTAGCCTACTGTGACACTGCTGTTTCTAGCCTCGATCAATTTCAGACACAATAGGTATGTTTGATCTTAGGGAGGATACAGGGAAGGTCACTAAGAAGTATTTGTGAAGTATTGGTGTTTTTCGGTTGCCTGGAAAGTATTTCTTTTTGCCAATCCTTTCTGAATCATAGTGAGAAACTACATGAGGTTTTTCAAGCACTTGAAACAAAGAATGTTTTCCAGAATTAATAAGCAAAGATGTGTATGTAAAAGGCGCGGTGTGTGAGCAGTGTGTCTGGTGTCAGAGTCGGAAGAAGGTGCTGGGAAAATTCTCTCCGGACTCCAAAGGATTTTTGCACAAGTGTTGTGGAAAACGCCAGTCCTCTTTCTGTGTTGCTGATTTGCCTGCTCTCAGACTACAACTACACTGCACGTGCACGGAGCGCTGCGCGCTCTGTGAGCAGTATGTCTGGTGTCCGTGTCCGGTGGGCTTGTTCCTGATGCTGTTCTGTTTGGTAAGACTTTCAGACCCTCTTATTCCGACACTGAATGGCTTTCACTTGTTCCACACTACTGACCTAGTCATTTGACCTGATTCGTATTGACAATACTATAAAAATTAAAACGGTCTTGGTGCATGATTTCCAGAACATTGGAGGCCACTGCTATGCTCATTAAGACTCTCCTTCATTTGCAATTACACTTCTACGCTGCTTGACTGTAACTGTGGGGCTGGACCCTTTGAACAGGCAGTGGCGGTGTCCTGAAACAAGCACTTGGGTCTCAGATTAAGAAAGCAAACCCTGACTCTCTCTGTTGCCGGTTACTCCAACAACTTGGGCCATGTACAAAGTGACACAATAAAATAAAATCAAAACGTGTGTGGCGAACACAGACGGGCAGAAGCAACGGGGCTAGTCCCTTTGAGCTGCCCTCCGATTGTCAGGCCCTTTGGCTGTCACAAGAAGCAGTTTATGTAACATGTGTGGTCAACGCCAACTGGCAGTAACTGCGGGGCTAGTCCCTTTGAGCTGCCTTTTTGAGCTTCAGGCATTGCAGTTGTTTTCAGTTGCACTCTATTTTGCTTGTCACATAACTGACAAGTGGTCACGGCATTTCGAGGATATTTACTTACAACAGATGTGTTGAAAGCTCTGGATACCTAAAGCACCTCACTGGTCCTTAAATCCACTCCACGTCACCAGTCGTTGGCCACTCTCTCAAAACGCAAACACTCCGAAAATGAGCTGACAAGTGATGGAAAAAAGTTAATTCCGGGTGACATCCGTGACTTTTGCAGACCGGCTTCAGTGAGTACCACTGGACTGTCTTCTTCTCATGCTGACAGGCTGCTTTGGCTTCAAGTGAGGTATTCAATCCGCAGGGCCACATTTCCATCACAGACATGCAATTACTGGCGGGCGAAGCACTGCCTATTACTTCTACAACAAATTGTGTGGACACGATTTCTCTGAATGCGGTGCCTGCTACCAAGGATGAAGTAGGCAAGATAAACCTTTCAATAACTCCAGGAAAACATGTCGGGTTTCCATCACTTGGTTCAGTGAAAGTTATAAGTGATATAACGTCTCCTCCGCTCGCATGCAACTCCAATGACCAGCGAGGCGAGGACATGAGCTTTAATGTGGAAAATATTTCTTTGATTGCTTCTTCGTCATCAATATCCTCATCAAGAAATAGTCTTTATCAATCTCTCAGTCTTTTTGATGATTCTGTACATACTGTTCATATGTCCCTAGCGGGTCTGGTAGCAGATAGTCAATCTTCTCGGAGGTGTAGTGACATTCTCAATAACAACTTGTTGGTCTCCTCTCAATTCAAACTCTTATAAATCACTTTAAATGCAATGAGCTCAACTATATCTACGCTGACTAAGTTGTTTGAAATGCTAGATGTGAAACTCATGGCTCAATCTAAGCAAATTGATCAATTAATGATATGGATGAGTGAATTGCTACCAGAAAAATTGTCCTTGAATGTATATGGTAAATGGGTGAAACAGGATACACGCAACGTTACTTCACAACTTTACGTTCCTAGTGAGGTGGAAAAGACACCCACTATTTCAGAGGCAGTTCTGCCCACATTTACTCATGTGATTGGGTCAGATTGATCACTTAATATTGCGGGTGGACTGTGTCAATCTTTTGCTTCCAATGACTTGCAGCCTCATATAATCTCCATTAGTCCTAATTATCAGGTGACTAACATGGAAAAGTGTGTGGTACCTCCTGAGAAGGCTCCTCCATCGAAGGGCGAAGTCATAAATATTGATGCTACTTCAATGGATGATCTTGTGCCAACAAAGACTTCTTACAATCTTTTTCAAGCAAAAGAGGTAAGAAAGCAAGGAGGTGTGCCATCTGATATGCTAAAAAAAACTAAAAATCAAAAAGCTCTTCCTTTGAGAGCTAGAGCAAATATAAAACAACTAATTAAACAGTTGGCTCCTCAAATGAAGAGAGGGGGAAATTCAAGGGTACAAAAATAAAAAGAATTCCCTCTTTCAACAACAGATTTTTCGAAGAAAGGGGCTAAGAAGTCAAATGAGGCCAATGAATATCCTCAGCTAAATGACCTAATTGCTTCGATCTCTGCTATACAATCGATTCCTCCAGAGTCACAATCCTCTAACTTGAATACAATTGATGATCAGGAAAATATTAGGGTTGTCGAACGGGGTAAATCACAAGCTTCTATTCTGGCTGATGTTCGTATGCAGATCGAAAACTCTATACAAAAATATCTTGATCTAAAAAAGACCTGTACTGATTTAACAATAAGGCAGCCTCCACTATCAATGTTGATACCCGAAGCTGAGACAAAGCCCCAGTCTCAGTCAATATGTGCTCCTGCTGTATCGAGAGTGATTGATACAAATCAGCATGTTCAGGACCCCACTTGTTCATAGGTTTCATCCTATAATCAAGAAGTGGGTAAGCTTATCCTGAACACAAGGGTACTGACTGCTCCCTTAGTTGCCCACAGAGACAATTCACCACAGGGTTTCTTGGACAGTTCGAGTTGATACATGTCAGAATGGCAAGTACCTGATAATTGGTAATAACTCTCGAGACATTTGGAATGCAACAAACTCTTCAAATTGCAAGACCTACATAGAAAAGCAGGTTGACAAACAAAACACTATGGTACAAATTGAAGATCAAATTGCAAGAGCTGTTTGCAATTACTTTGGCCAAAACTTAACCATCCAGAAACCGTGGAGTGAACGTGTTGAATTACCACTACATGCTGAAATGCAGCAGGTGAGTGAGGGAATTGCATCCACAGTTTCTAATCTAAATACTGGAGTTAAACACAGAGAAACAGAGTTACACAACGTGGTTACTAGGCGATTAGATAAAATCGGCGCTGATCACAAGAAACGAGCAAAACTTCATTGGTTAATACTTAAATGTTGCCCAGCTCCATTTGCTCCATATATCATGAATAGACCTAGTCTACTTGAAAAATGTGAGGAGGTTAGTACACTCCAGGAGATAACATCTGCAGACATTGAACAGGTCGAGTTTGTCCAGCACAATGATAGTTCTATCGTTAGATTATGGCTTCACTCGAATCTAGTTAGAAACGCCTTATGGCAAGCACAGATGGATATTTTTGCTCTGGGCTTTGTCCTAGCAAGAGATCCCTTTGTATTTTACTCTGAAGGGAATTTAACCCTCGAAAATAGTCTGAACAAGTCAGGGATGCCACAATTGTAGAAGAGTACATTTGGTGACGTAAACTCCATCTCCAGCAACCTCCAAAACCCGACTCTGAAACAAGCACCAACACATAACCCCGACTCATAACTAACAAATGAGAAGAGAAGGGTTCAAATCTCAATGATTTGTTGGAACACTTGTGGTCACTCCCACTTGTTAGGTAGTAGTGCGGGTTTTCTAGACTCACATGACATAATTATTATACAAGAAGCGTGGCTAATGGAAAAATCTACCTGGGAAGGCCACACTATTGTCTGTCATGCTGCAAAAACTGCCTCTCATGGTTGACCTGCTGGTCTTCTAGTAGCGATCAAGAATCATAAAAACTGGCTGTTGTCTTGGTGGGCTGCTCCAAATTTCTACCTTTTGTTGACCAAGCTCATTTGTCCGGTTGCGACTGTGGCAATTTTGAACATCTATCGCAACCCGAAAGGGTTATCAGGTGAGGTCTTTTTAAGCGATCTAGAATGTCTGTTTAATCTTATTTCTGAATCAACTCACATAACGAATATTATTGTAACGGGTGATTTGAATCTGCAACTATTACCCATCAATAATCTCAAATACAATCTATCCTGCCTAAGATGGCACCGACTTATGAAGGAGCTGCGGCTCCTCATGTGCAATGGGTCTCTTATCTGAGATATTCCTCCTCAGATGAACTGGCAAAGAGGGAAAACTGCTTCAATCATTGATTACACTTTTGTAGATCGCAGTATGTTTAATGCAAATATGAGTTTCAACATAATACCACAAACAAACAGTGATCACAATATGCTGAATCTAATATTGTTGTCTGAAGTCCAAGCAAGCAACGATTGATGTGAATATTTCCCCCAACCGATTAACAATGCAAGAACACGCCTAATGTGAAATCTCCAGACTTTGACAGTATTTCACGAAAACGTGGAGAGTTCCTGTTATGATGTTAAAGCTGTCTCTGGTGATTACACTTGTTTTTTACACAGTTATCAACAAAAGGTACAGTCATCATCCAATGTACAATTCAAACCTCGGCATGAATATGATGCGATGGTTCAAATAAAGAATTCGACTCTGCGCAAAAACAAAAAGATGGTAGTACTCTCTAACTGTGAAAACAAACACAAACGCATTTGTGCACTTTCTTTTCAGTATAAAAACTGGTTATTTTCACACCGAATCCAACTGTGTCAAACAGATGGCGAATACATGTTGACCAGTATTTTGGGCAAAAACACTCCACACATTTGGACTATGATTAACTCTTCTAATAATATTTAACAAAAATCTGTCCAACTTAAAGATGTCAATGAGATGGAGTGGGTGGCACACTTCTCCAACATGTATCAAAAACCGGTGAGGGTCAACTCATATACCACCCTAGATTGCACTAACTATGAGGGACTATTCATTGAGGAAGAAGATGTTTTATTTTATATACTAAAACTGAACAACTCCCATGCGCCTGGCCCGGAGGGGCTAAGTAACTTTGTCTTCAAACAACATCCAGTAATTTGGTCTAAAATTCTACACACCATCTTTAACCAAACTAATTCCAGACATCATCTACCCTCCTTCTAGCGATCTGCAGTAATAGTTTCAATCTTCAAGAGGGGTGACAGGTCTATGGCGTGTAATTACAGACCAATCTCCCTCTTAGACACACCTGGAAAATTGTTTTCAAAATTCATACTTAGGGATTTCAATAGGTGGACTTTAGAAGCGGGACTAAGAAATCCTCTGCAAATGGGCTACATGGCCGGTATGGGTACTGGTGTGAATCTCATGACACTTATATCTATAATCACACTGCACCAATCCAGAAAGCAAGCCCTGTATACTACCTTTGTAGATTTACACACTGCCTTCAATTCTATCTCGAGAGAATTACTGATTCACATGTTAATTCACCAGGGTTGTCCGTTCTATTTAATTTCCCTAATTAAAGACCTGTATACAAACAACTCGATACAAGTAAGACTCTTGGTGGATGGTAAATTATCAACTCCGATACCAACACATAGAGGGGTGAGACAAGGGTACCTTGGCTTCGGGAATATTTAACTTCTTTATTTCTGATGTGTGGAGTGCATTTACTAACATTTTAACTGACCGTCCTAAATTGGTAAATAAACCAATACCCTTTCTAATGTATTCCGATGATCTGGGCTTAATGTCTAAGACTCTGGGTATAATCTGCAAGAGCATTCAAGGCTCCAGAGAGACGTGAATGCTCTTGCAGATTATACCCAGATGAATTACTTGTCCATCAATCTTGAGAAGACTACGGTCATGCTGTTCAATCCATCTAGAAAACACGGCTATAATTCTGGCGTTTGGACTCTCATGGTGACTAAATTACAAGTAGTACAAACCTATACTTATTTAAGAGTGCAAATAGTAAGTTATGGAGGTATGCTTATGTATGGTCAATTGTCATATCGTAAAGTTACCACGGCCATACAACAGACCAAGATTATACTACGCAAATACGACAACTTTACAGTTGCCCCTGCTTTGACATATTATCATCAAAAAACAACACCAATATTGGTTTATGCAGCTGAAACTAGACCAATGCTGATGAAAAAATTCTGGTCAACTTTTGAGGGCAAATATTGGTGTGGGGTACTTAAGCTTCCATCTTGCACTCCACTCGCCTTCATACGAAATTAGCTTGGGCTAATATCTCTTTATATGAGATACATCTGGCAAATGGTGGCGCTGTTCAGAAAATGCCTTTTGGCTTATCATACATCTTCTATTCTGGGTATTTTGGCGGATCATGTTTTTACATCGACCAATGCCTTTTATCACCAAATGGCGGTCTCAGGTGGTTCAGGCGTTGGCATGGGGAGACGTTTCATTAACAACTCTCTTTCAAAACCTGACACAGGTTAAAACTAGATTGTTTGCCTTTGATTGGGAAAGAACTTGTGCTGATTGTTCAACATATCGTGATTTTGATGCACAGCTATTTTCTAGGAAAAAAACATAGCATCCCAGAAGCATATTTGATTAAAGCACTGTCTATAGCCCACATAACTGACTTCTTGCGTTTGAGGCTAAACCTCTGGCCCACCAGACAGGTTCTGGTGCGGCACAAAATTCTCAAAGAACCTTTGAAGTTTTGTCGATTCTGCCAGAAAAAAAATAATAAAGAAAACTTAAAGCATCTTCTAACTGAATGTGTGGCACTGGTCAATCAATGTAGGGCCCACTTTGAGTCAATAGTGGAGTTGTATGGAGTCCGTACTTCAGAAACTTTGTGGAAAATTATTTACTCTGGATATTCCATGATCGTAAGACTCAGAGCCCGGCCTTCTTACATGAGTTAAAATTCCATGAGATAAATGCCAACATGTTACAGGATAACTACAGTTAATCTTGCGTATATTCCTTTATATTTCTTTTTCTACTCTTTTACTTTTATTGACTAAGGTTGATCTTATTTTTTTCTTGTTTTTAAGTCTTTTTCTTTTTTGTCTAATTTACGTTTTAAATGCATAATGTACTGATATTTGCCAGGGTGGTTGATGTGGATGTTGATGTTGTTTGATTTTGACCCTGCATAATTTGATTTACATGAAATTGATTATTGGTTAATTTTTTTATTGTGTAATAGTATATATTTCAAAACATTTGTTTTAATAAATGAATTATATTGTAAAGTTGTTTTTATCAGCTTTATCAATAAAAAAAAGTTTGTAAAAACTTTGCACGTCTTACTTAGTGGGCAACACATGTTTTTAGTTTCATTTGAACACAATCCTGAGCAATCCTGAGCGGGGACCATTTTGAAAAACTTTGTGTAGGTTTTGTAGTAAATGATCTTAAAATCTTTGTTCGTTGCTAGCGTTACATAGTATTCTTTATTTTAAAAAAAAAAAAACAGTGGCAGGTCATCAAATGAGAATTCCAGGAGTATCCAGCTAGTGATTGTGTCTGAGAAGGAAAAGGTCCTCTGGGTTCAAAACCCAGGATCATCAAGGAGGAGGTACTGTTGAGGTTTAAAGTGTTAAGTTCACCTTTTGTGTGAAGTCCTGCAACTAAAAAACCATCCTCTAGACCACAATGGATATTTGAGGGAAATGTTCTCCAGGCCTACCCTAAGGAACAATGCCAATGTGACCCTGAGAATGAACTTTGGCATTGGTTTTCCTTCACCACTGGATCTCCCACTTGGCAAGCTCACACTGAGAATGTCTGCAGGAACTTAATCCCGCTTTTAAGTGTTTTGACACACATACAAACCCGGGGAAGAAAGAAAGTAAGGAAATATGTATCACAGCTGACCAGCCTTCATCAGGAGAGGGATATATAAACAAGGGGCAAGGAACAGGAAATGTGGGTGTATTGTATGAGGTCTGAGGAGGTGGTAGACGGTGGCCAAGAGCAGCAGGAGCGAGGAGTGAGTGGCGGATTGTGGAGAAATATTTTTGAGCAGGTTAGGAATTGGCTTATTATGAATTAGCTTAGGAGTGACAGTGTTTCTGCATTCTGAGTTTTGATTTTGTGAGACGTGTGTAGAAAGAATAGCATAAGGTGTGAATGTGAGAAGTCTGGTACTGGGTGAAAGGAGGGCAACTGAGTAGTAGTGTGGGAGGAGTGGTAGAGTGGAGGAGTTCTAGTGTGGGAGGAGGATGAGTGATACTTGGGAGGAGTAGCAGTGTGGGCGGACGATGAGTAGTGTTGCAGAAGGAAAAGTAGTAGTGTGGGAGTAGTAGCAGTGGGAAAGAAGCACTAGTGTCAGAGGTGGAGTAGTGGCAGTGTGTGAGGAGGAGGAGTGTGGGAGGTGGAGTAGTGGCAGTGTGTGAGGAGGAGGAGTGTGGGAGGTGGAGTAGTGGCAGTGTGTGAGGAGGAGGAGTGTGGGAGGTGGAGTAGTAGCAGTGTGTGAGGAGGAGGAGTGTGGGAGGTGGAGTAGTAACAGTTTGTAAGATGTAGTAGTGGTATAGTGAGTGTTGTAGCAGTTGTGCAGGAAGAGACAGTAGTAGCAGTTGGAGGCGTAGAGGAGGGTTATTGTAGAATGGTGGAGGCAGAAGAGAGGAGGAGTGAAACATCGGAGGGACAGGAAGCTGGTGGGACAAGACGAATTTGGTATACATTTTTGTCCTCTGAATATAGGTTTGTAAGATTGACCCTTATTTGGTGTTATAGTTTCACCTGTGTAATATATTTAGAACATGGAACGTCATAGAGATGCTAAATAGGGATCCACACATCTCGATATGTGATGGGAAAAATAAAACATGAGTGTAATAGGCCTGAATAATAAAGCCCAGAGATGTGCAGGCGTCAGCACACGTATGCTATTCCAGCTACGTCTTGTGATTATGCCCCATAATAGGATCAAATAAGTCAGTTCCCGAGTGGAGCACAAGTACTCATGAAAGGTAAAGCACATATAAAAGAGTGAAGGGTGTTAAATGTCCTAAAGTATGGAACCCTTGCTAATATTGTTAATAGTGACAGAACAGCTCCTGTCACAATGTCACTGTTAGAGTTGCTGCACCCAGCCATTATTTCTAAGAACATTGGAGCAGTCTGTAATTTCATGCAAATGTGTTGGGCCTTCAGACTGTGCCTTGGATCCTTATTTTCATTACCAAAAGAAGCCACTGGCGGTACATCCACAGACACATTTTGGGTGGCCACATGAAGTATGCACCCCTAGGACACAAGGACACGCCCCTCGCTTTCAATCTACACCAGCAGATTTTTGCAAGTGTGAGTTTGGTATTACTCAAGAGGTCGTTTGGCCTCTGCTGATATACTGAATCCTAACCATTGCAGGACAGACTGTGGTGTTTGTACAGGCTGGATATTTTGATAATGAGGCCTGAGGTTGCTTTTGCTCTAAAAAACAGTAGACGTCCAGGCATAATGATGAGAAAGTAACGAATTTCCTACAAAGGGTAGGAATCATGAGTACTCCTACATAAGACAATATCCTGCTTGTTATAAAAGAATACTGGCTATGTTAGAAATCAATCAAATCCCAAATCTCTTGTTATGATTTCATGATCTAGGTTTATAGGCTTGAATTTTCTATTCATGTATTTTGTGTTTGCTTTAGCTGAATATAGGAATTCTTCTTCAGAGCTTAGTAGAGATGTTGATTGGCACACATTTTCGTTGTTAAACCAACAAAGGTGTCACCATTTTCATCATCGTCATCATCACAATTATTTGTCTTTTACACAGTAACAGTTCATTATATCTAGACACATAAAACAGTAACTGTTGCTAGCACAAGAATATCGTTATCAACCACCTCTTAGGCAATCAGAATGTTTAGAAGGCAATCAATAACTACTGGCATTGAATGCATTCTGAACATGCTGTCTTCAAAAGGCGATAGGGGAACAGCAATATAACGTCCAAGCAAATGTCTATCAAAAAGACACTTTATTGTTCAACAGTACTTTCTTTGCTGCTACATCCTATTTAACACTAAACAATGGGAAAAGGCTTTCACTTTCTATAGAGAAACGTGGAACTCAATGAATGCTCATGTTAAACCCGCTCCAGTTCTACCAAACGTGCAATTAAATAATTGCTTAAATTATGAATAGAACCTTGGTATTTAAAAACTACATATGGCCCTTGGAGCGCAATAATGACCCCTCGCTCTGTCTATAAGGCTGCCTTACTCACATTAAACCTGTTATTTTATATAGCACCACTATCCCAGAAAATCCCTTTTCAGAGTACTTGATAACCGATTTTACTTTTCGGCATCATTACAGTCCACAGAGTGATACTCAATGTATCCAGCCGTGGGGTGGAGGGAGTGAAGTGTTGTGTCAACCCAACCAGGGTATTGAAAGCATGATCTACAGAATCATTCTGTTCCAAAGGTGATCATGTTGTTCTTGAGCTATTTTCTCGGCTTATCTATCACAATCAACACATGAACATAATTCTATTTTCAGCCAAACTTAGCATTTTCATGAAAACCTCTAGATATATGAGAATCTTAACAATAAGGGTATACATTATCAATAATGTCTACAAGGTAATCTCAGTGGTGTAATACAGAATGAGGGGGACCACCCTGCGGCCCATGCTGAAGGCCACCCCGAAGCTCCTCGAAGACAATAAATGCGCTACTGTCTGATTAATATGCCTGTAACCTACTGCTACTGCGACCACTATGTAACCCAGTCACCTGCACTTATTCCTTTGTATTGTATTGTATTTGGTGAAAATATGCTTGGCATCTGTTGTAACTCGTCCTAAATCTTTGGTGCCCAGTTACCCCAGGGTTCGGCGCGCGGTACAAATAAAGATACTAAACTAAACTAAATGTTTGCTGTGACAAAGACTCCTACGCTGGCCTGCACCAGCACTCATTTGCAATACTTATGATGATCATGCTGCCAGAGAGGCATGCTGCACGCAGCACGAGGCGAATGACGTATGTTTTTTAATACAATTTTACACCTAACTAGAGAGGCAGTGCCTGGCCCTTGGTACCCAAATGTTCCAGCTGCCACTGTGTACAGCTGGTAACATTTTTATACATACTTTATTTTTTTATTTTATATGGTTTTATTACACGCCGAAAACCAGACAGGCATCAAGGCATGAAAACATAAAACACACAGGACAAAACAGGTTACACAGAGCCTAGAGTGGTATGGCAATATAAGGATAATTGATAACTATTTCAAACAGATGGTTTTCAGTCCCTTTTGAAATGAAGCCAGGTTACGATCCAGTGTAGGTTCATCGGTAGCGTATTCCAATGGGAGGGTGCAATAAATGGGAATGATATCCCATTTGCTTTCATCTGTTTGGGTCGTTGGCAGTTTAACAGTATAGTGTTACTTGAACGTAATGTTTTAGTTGGTTGGTAGGTACTGATTCTTTTCTTTAGATATTCTGGGGCAGTGCTATATACGGCTTTGTGCATGAGGACCTCTATTTTGATATTGGAATCTGGCTTTAACAGGGAGCCAATGAAAATTCCTTTGATGTGAGGTAATATGTTCACCACGAGGTACTTGTAGGGCGTGCATATTCTTTTTAGATGCGCCTCCTAACAGGGCATTACAGTAGTCTATCCTCAAAAGAATGGTGGCACTAGCCAGGATTTCAGAATTTTTCTCAGACATTAGAGGTCTAATTTTCTAAGACCTTTCAGATGATGTTGTGTGTTATGGGTGATATTGTTCACTTGTGCATCCGTGCTAACATTACAGTCCAGAACTGTGCCAAGTGTTTTAACTTTAGACTCAGTTTTGATGACACATCCATCAAGCAAAGTCGTGCACTTTTTATCTAATTTGGATCTCTGGGGGGACAGGCTGAATAGTAACAACTCTGATTTAGCATCATTCATGCACACCAAGCGTTCCACCATCCACTGTTTTACAGTTTTAAAAACATCGTTCAGTTTAGCAGAATCCTGTTAATAGTTTCTGTCCAAACTCAGCAGGAGCTGAGTATCATCAGCGTAGTTGGTGAAACGGATATTCAGATCCTCCAATGGATCACACAGAGGCTTAATATAGAGATTAAAAAAGGCGGGGGCCAATCATGTCCCATGTGGTACTCCAAAAGCGATTGGAGCATATTCTGTCTAGCAGCGGAGGCAGATTTTGTAGCTAGGCGTCAGTCGGTTTCAGAGGGGGCATCGCCATTCTAAATGATTCAAGGTCAGTATTGGCATGTCAATATCTTTAACGGAGCAGTATTAACATCTTCCACGATTTACTGCGAGTGACCAAGCATTGCAAAATAGACTTAGGTGATATAGGGGGAATCAGGTGGTTCTTGTCCCAGAATATGTTTAAAATAATGTTGTGTAAAAGGGGTTAAACATCTATAAAAATGTACAATTGGCTTTCTAGGGTAACACATAAGAAATCAATAGATGCCATGGCGGCAGCAGTACGTATGAGCATTTCCATAATTTTCATGATGCCTGTGTCCACAACAAATGCCCTCATTGCCATTGCAAGTCATTTTTATGCAACTGCATGCATGATATATGCCAGCAGTGCTACAATAAATCATTTCTTGAAGCCGAGTCTATTTTATATGCCAGCAATACCATTATAAATCATTTTGATTTTGCAGCCACAATCTATGCCATTATATTCACTCCAAACCACTTTTGGGAAACTGTAATCACAATCTATGCTAGTATGTTCAATGTACATCTTGTTCATAAAACTGCAGTAACAATCTATGCCAGTGGGGTCACTGAAAATATCTTTCATATACCTGTGGACACTATGTATTACAGTATGATTACTGTAAATCACTGTCATAAAGTTGCTGACATACTCTATGCCAGTATGGTCAATGTAAATAACGTCCATTACTCTCTGGTCACAACCTATGCCAGTGGGCTCACTGAAAATATTGTTCATGTACATGTGGACACTAGGTATTACAATATGATTACTGTAAATCACTTTCATGAAGTTGCTGACATAATCTATGCCAATATGATCAATGTAAATAACGCCCATGACCCTCTGGTCACAGTTTATGCCAGTACACTCCAGGTAAATCAAATTCAAGATGCTGCAGCCACAATTTATACCAGAAATCCCAATATAGATCATTGAATGATGTTGCACAAACACAATAAGCCAGCATTGTCTCTATAAATAACTTTCATGATGTAGCCCCCTGCCGCCAAACACAACAGATGCATTGCATACACTCACACCCCCCTCACACACAGATCGCTCACACAATAAATCATGAGACACTACAAGCATGTATTCTGGGTCACTCATTATGGTCTTTTTGGTCTTCTTTGTGTCCAGTCTCCATATTGTAAATACACCTCTCTGGCTCAGTTTGTAAATAAATCACTGTTTATGACATATAGTATTCTCTCACTGATTCTATAATCAGTTCCCTCAGTGAGAAAATCTCCCTCAATCTGTAAATAAACTCCCACAAATAAATGCCTCCCAAGGGATTGGTGCTCATTTCGTATGTCTACGTACTCACCCTAACAGTAAAATGTCTGCCAACTTTGAGTCATATATGCAAATGCGGGCAAGCTTCACTTTTGTTTGTGAGGTCTGGGTTGCTGTAATGCAGCAGAAGACAACGTATCGTTTCCCTCAATGCCTGACATGGATTGTTTGGCGGGGACATCAATTAGTGGCTAGTTGTGAACAGCACCTTGCAACAGTGGTCTCCTTTAGACCCATCCACTCCACCTCCGCACTGCAGAGTCTTCAGGGGCGCCCGCTTTACCAGTGGGCCACTTTCCTCAAATATGCCATTGTTTTAATTCCTTCGGAATGGGGAAAATGAGGCTACGCGTGTCTCAAAATGCAAAGTGCTGTTTACTAAAAAGCAGTGTCCGCATGAAGGTGTCAGCCACGAAGTGAGACCACTTAGCAGTTGTTTTAGTATGCAAAATGTTAACTCTTTTTGGCTTACTGCACAAAAACCCAGACTCATTTAAAAGTGGAAAAGGTCGCTTTAATGTGACAGGCCAAAGCTTACAATCAAAAACGCTTAACTGGCTCCATGGCCTAACAAGCTAAATAGCTATTTAAACAATCAATTAAATAACTTAAACATTTTCCATTTTCCCCCCAACAATTAAATAATTAAATAACCAAATTCCTCCCTAATGATCCCTTGGATCCTACCGTATCCTTGCCCCTTTTCCAGGCGTCCCGCTTTCTCCCCAGGGGCCATGCCCCTCCAGGCTCAATACCTGATCCCCCGGGGTGACCTGCTTGTGCAAACAGCGCCACCCCCTCCTTTCCAGTGTCATTCCCCCATTGTGCTTCCCTCCCCCCACATCAAAAGGGGCCATGCCCCCGGCGCCCCGACCCACTTCAACCCCATAAAACTCCCCTCTACACCAAACTCCCCCTTCCTGTGACCTGCAGCCAGCCTGACCTGCCACATCAGCAACAATATTACACACACCTTTCACGATGCCCTGACCTGTCACACAAAACTACCATCCCTACCCTCCTAACAGACCCCCAAAACCATAAACCCCCCCCGCATAATCCCCTGAAAAACGCCCCCCCCTCTTCCATAACTGACATCACCCTAAACAAAATGAAGGGGTGGGAGGGCGGGACAATTGCCAAGTCCTAACCGTCGCCTGCCTCCCGAACCTTCCCTGAGCCCTTAAATACCCCCCGGAGGGGCGCTCTGCACCCCCACGGCCACTCGCTGGCCGTGTGCAGCGCCAAAAAACTCCCCGGGGGGAAACGCTTGGTGTTCCCCCCGGGGCCCCCCTTTTGGCTTACTGCACAAAAACCCAGACTCATTTAAAAGTGGAAAAGGTCGCTTTAATGTGACAGGCCAAAGCTTACAATCAAAAACGCTTAACTGGCTCCATGGCCTAACAAGCTAAATAGCTATTTGAACAATCAATTAAATAACTTAAACATTTTCCATTTTCCCCCCAACAATTAAATAATTAAATAACCAAATTCCTCCCTAATGATCCCTTGGATCCTACCGTATCCTTGCCCCTTTTCCAGGCGTCCCGCTTTCTCCCCAGGGGCCATGCCCCTCCAGGCTCAATACCTGATCCCCCGGGGTGACCTGCTTGTGCAGACAGCGCCACCCCCTCCTTTCCCGTGTTATTCCCCCATTGTGCTTCCCTCTCCCCACATCAAAAGGGGCCATGCCCCCGGCACCAGAAAAACCCTCCCCCGAGGAATTCTTTCTGCCCCAACCCCCCCCCATTTTCTACCTCAAAATTTTCACCCAGTCTCCCAGCCAAGAACCCAAGTCCGCCAGGTAGTGACTATTCCCATACATGGACAAGTGTACCCCATCCTCTCTAAAGATAAGAAACCCCTCATATGTTATTTCTTTATGGTCCATGACCCTCACCGCCACTGACACACAAAATTTTTCCATTTCCCTGTTTATCCCCTTCCTGGCCCGCTCTATTGCTCCCTCATTTCTTGCTCCCCTCCACACTCTTCTCGGCAACAACTTAGTCCACACCACCACCGCTTGAGGCCACATATCCCTAATCCACCCTAAGTCCCTCTTCATTTTTCTCAGCAGAGCCACCCCCCGTATCCCTAACCAGGTCATTCTCCCCCGCATGCAGCATCACCACCCGAGGAACTCCATAGCGTTCCCTCATTCCTGCCAATATGGGCAGCAGCTGATCCCACCGCAGGCCCCCCAAACCGTGCCACCTCACCACCACTTCCTTATAACTGCACCCCAATTGCCTTCCAAACACCCTTTTCTCCGCCTCTTTGCCAGCCCACTTCACAATTGAATGTCCAACAATCCAAACTTGCGCCAACTCCCCCTTCCTTCGCGCAGCATCTGAAACAGAAATTACAACAAATTACTGACAAGTCAACTTATTACAAAACAACACAACTTGCCCACCAGGTCCTCCACCATCTTTCTTCAACAATCCCCTTTCCCAAAATCCCTAACGTAACCCTTGTATTTTCCCGACCTCCAACGCCCCAAGCTTTTCACCTTTTCTTCCGAAAAACCCAGTCTGCTACCCTCAGATGCTGCGCCCATCCTAAAAGAATGAGTCCCAAACTCCTCCCCCTTTTCCCCTACCCTGCCCAACGCCTTACGCAATACCCCCAGCACCTGTGCTGCTGTAACCGGCGATCCATCCGAATGCTGGAAAACCAAACCTGAGTTAACCCCACAGCGCTCCTTCCACCTTTTACCCGCCTGAACTGGGCATAGAGCCTCGCTCCCTCGACCCAGCCAGACCCAAGAGCCCCTTCCCTTCTGATCCGTCTTGGACCTTTTAATCTTGATGTCTAAACCTTCCTCTGTAATTTGCACATCTTCCCACTGCAGCCCCCTACCCCCCCCTTGTCCCCCGACCAACTCAGAAACCCTGAAGGCCCCAAAAAATAACCATGTAAAACAAGCCGCAAACAGTTCCCCTTCCCATACCGACCAGCAAACTTCCCCCAAAACCTCAATCAACCTCTGCAGCAATTCAGCCGATATCGGCCTCCTCTTATCCTTGTCCCTCTTACACTCCCTTGCCCAACCTTCCAACATCCTACTCGCCATCTCCCCCCCACTTGGTTGAAAACCCCAAAACCATTTTCCGTAAAAGGCAATCCCTGCTAGCTTTCCTGTTATCGTTGCCCTTGACCAGCCCCTGTCCATGCACCTCAGCAGGAAATTCATGACATCGTCCCTCCTCCGCTCTTCCGCATCCCATCTACCCCTCCAACTACAAGCTCCTCCTCTAATAAAATCCTCCCAGGCCCTCCTGTATGACTTCTTAGATGCCGTGGCCAATGAACCCTCCACCAGTGCAAGCGCTCTCAGCTTCCTATCTTCCACAGCTCCTCCGGAATCTGCTGCCCCTCCTGATCTGCCTCTGGAGCCAATCCACGGAATCTCTGCCATTGAAAACGAGATAATGCATCAGCGATGCCATTATCCTTCCCTGGCACATGTGTTGCCTTAAACACCACATTCCATTCCATGCAACGCAGGACAAATTCTCTCATCAGCCTTGCCACCCTCTGATCCCTTGCTGACTGCCTGTTCACCACATGGACCACGCATTCGTTGTCTACATTGAAATTCACCTTCTTATTTCGCAACTCCTTCCCCCACAACTCCAATGCTACTAGTAATGGAAAAAATTCAAGAAATGCTATGCTCCTCCCTTCCTTCAACCATCTCTCCGGCCACTTTTCGGCACACCATTTACCCCCCCAAAACACTCCAAAACCACCGGCCCCCGCTGCATCCGAGAGAATCTGAACTTCCCATGTCACTGGGTCTCCCTGCAACCACATTGACGTTCCATTGAAACTCTCCAAAAAGCGCAACCAAATCCTGCAATCCTCCCTCACTGCCCTCGATACTCTTATCCGGTGATGTGGGCACTTCGCTCCCGCCATGGCCCTTGCCATGTTCCTGCAAAACGTCCTCCCCGAGGCCACCACCTTACATGCAAAATTCAGATGCCCAACCAATCTCTGCATCTCCACCAGCATCATTTTCTTGGCCCCCACAGCTTTTTCCAACAGTACCACCAATTTGCTCACCTTGTCGTGCGGCAAGCGTGAGGTCATGGCCACTGAATCCAACTCAATTCCCAGAAATGTTAACACCACTGCAGGCCCTTCCGTTTTGTCTTCGGCTAATGGTACCCCCAGCTCCTCCATCAAGTCTTGAAAAAACTTTAGCATCCCTTTGAAATCCTCCTCCCTTTTTGCCCGGCTAATGAACAGAAAGTCATCCAAATAGTGCAACACACTCTCCCACCCTGAGCTGAATGAGAAGACCCACTGTAAAAAAGAGTTAAATCGTTCAAACAACGCACAGGAAATTGCGCACCCCATAGGCAATGCTTTGTCTATGTAAATACGGTCCTCAAACTGCAAACCTAACAACCAAAAATCCTCTGGGTGCACTGGCAATAATCTAAACGCCGCCTTGATTGCGCACTTGGCCATGAAGGCCCCTCGCCCTTCCTTCCTTATTAGCTCAACCGCCTGGTCTACACTCGCATACACAACCCCACATTCTTCCGGGGCAATGAAATCATTAACTGACATACCCTCCGGCCATGACAAGTGATGAATCAGTCTGAACTCCCCCGGGGCTTTCTTGGGCACCACCCCCAATGGAGATATCACTAAGTCACCCGGTACTTCATCAAATGGACCCACCATCCTTCCAGCCGCTATTTCCTTGCTCAATATTTGCCTTACCACCTCTGCATTCTCTCTCGCCGACTTCAAATTTTCTGCCCACCGCCGTACCCTTGGACCCTGGTAACCTAATCTGAACCCCTGCCCGAAACCCTCACTCAAAATCTTAGCCCCCTCCCTATCCGGATAAAATTGCAACCATTTTTCCAACACCCCCACTTTAATTGGAGTAAAAGCTTTTCTCTCCAACCCCTTTTCCTGCACCTCTCCCCCTCCCCCTGTCTCCTTGTTGGAAACACTGCGTGAGAGGGTGTTTTCCTCCGCACTTACTGCACTCGTGCTTGAACCTGCACATGGTTCTTGCGCAGCTATCCTTATTGCACCCCCAGCACGCTGCTGAGGACTGGCCCCTGCCTCCTCCCCCCACCCCTTCATGGGCGGGGCGACCAAGAAAGGGCCGGAAAGGCACTGGCAGCCCACTCGCCGTATGTAATGACGGGGCAGGCCTCGTTGGGGCCATCCATTGCAGCCAAAGATCCATATCTATCTCCCCCCAGACCGCCTGACTGTCCTCTGCCATTCTCGCTCTAAATTCCTCGTCATACCTTACCCAGGCAAAGCCCCCAAAGCTCGTAAAAGCCTTCCTTATTACGTCCATGTATTTAAGCAGGGCCACGCAACGCTCCGGGAATTTTTCGCAATACACGCTGGCATAAATGATAAACGCCGACGTCCAATCTCAATGGTCACCGGGACCCTTGGGCGTGAAGCCAGTTCCCTCTCTTCCTCCTTAGACCCCTCTTTCGCTCTCTTTCGCAAATTGCTATGAAGCAATTTGAAGACATCCACAAATTCACCTGCCTGTATCTTCTCCCTGGTCGCCGCCATCAAATGTGCCCCCAATGGTTTTGTTATCCCCATGTATGGCAATTTCTTCTCCTTTCCTTTTACTTCCACCTCTTTATCTTTTCCCGCCTGCACCTCGAGCCCCAATGGCTCCACCACTTTGTCCGTTTGGACCTCCACTGAGCAAATGTTCTTCTCAACCCCTTCGGCTCTAATGGCCTGCACCCCCACCTCCTTCATCACACCTTGAAAACCACCCCGTTCATCCCCCAACCACCTATTTGTAACCCCTCTCTGCCATGCAGATGACCAATCCCTTTCCCGCTCACCTCTTTCCACGCCTGCCACCTGCGGCCTGGCCTCCACACCGGTGCTCCTCCTCTCCATTCTTAGAGGGCTCCTGCTGCGGGGACAAAACATGTCAGCACAATCACCCAGCCAATAGTTCCCTTGTCCCCTTTCACCCTGACCACCCTGTACTTCCCTTTCCCTATCCCACCTTGAACTTCTTCTCTCCTCCACCCTTTCCCTTTCCGCCCTGTAATCTTCAAATTCCCATTGCCCCCCGTATTCCTCCCAACCAACTTCATCACCCCTTAAATACGATTGAGGATGCGAGCTCCTGCCCGAGATGATTTGCTGTTCTTCTTGCGAGCCCGGGGCGTCCGCCCCGCCACTCCCCTGACGTCTTCTCGGCGGGGTTGTGGGAACCTCTGCCTGGTCCTCTTCTCTTGGGCGAGGCGTTCCGACCTCCACCCTGAAATCCTCGTTGCTAGGGGCCGTGCTGCGCCCTCCAGGCTCTCCTTGCGTTGACCGAGGAGGGGCCGTACCGAAACCCTCACCCTCCATCTGTACAGCGGGGGCTGCGCAGCGCCCTCCGCCCCCACTCCTCCTACCCGGGGGGGCCGTTACGCGCCCCGCCCTACCCTCCTCACTTGACGGGGACCTCTCCCTCCTTCTCCCACCTGCGCTCTTCTGCAGGTATTTACCCCCTCTTCCCCTCTGCCCAGACATCCACAAAATGAAGACATCCACAAATTCACCTGCCTGTATCTTCTCCCTGGTCGCCGCCATCAAATGTGCCCCCAATGGTTTTGTTATCCCCATGTATGGCAATTTCTTCTCCTTTCCTTTTACTTCCACCTCTTTATCTTTTCCCGCCTGCACCTCGAGCCCCAATGGCTCCACCACTTTGTCCGTTTGGACCTCCACTGAGCAAATGTTCTTCTCAACCCCTTCGGCTCCAATGGCCTGCACCCCCACCTCCTTCATCACACCTTGAAAACCACCCCGTTCATCCCCCAACCACCTATTTGTAACCCCTCTCTGCCATGCAGATGACCAATCCCTTTCCCGCTCACCTCTTTCCACGCCTGCCACCTGCGGCCTGGCCTCCACACCGGTGCTCCTCCTCTCCATTCTTAGAGGGCTCCTGCTGCGGGGACAAAACATGTCAGCACAATCACCCAGCCAATAGTTCCCTTGACCCCTTTCACCCCGACCACCCTGAACTTCCCTTTCCCTATCTCACCTTGAACTTCTTCTCTCCTCCACCCTTTCCCTTTCCGCCCTGTAATCTTCAAATTCCCATTGCCCCCCGTATTCCTCCCAACCAACTTCATCACCCCTTAAATACGATTGAGGATGCGAGCTCCTGCCCGAGATGATTTGCTGTTCTTCTTGCGAGCCCGGGGCATCCGCCCCGCCACTCCCCTGACGTCTTCTCGGCGGGGTTGTGGGAACTCTGCCTGGTCCTCTTCTCTTGGGCGAGGCGTTCCGACCTCCACCCTGAAATCCTTGTTGCTAGGGGCCGTGCTGCGCCCTCCAGGCTCTCCTTGCGTTGACCGAGGAGGGGCCGTACCGAAACCCTCACCCTCCATCTGTACAGCGGGGGCTGCGCAGCGCCCTCCGCCCCCACTCCTCCTACCCGGGGGGGGCGTTCCGCGCCCCGCCCTACCCTCCTCACTTGACGGGGACCTCTCCCTCCTTCTCCCACCTGCGCTCTTCTGCAGGTATTTACCCCCTCTTCCCCTCTGCCCCGACACTCCCGCCTGCGCCCCACCCCTGCCCCCACTGGTGTTCCCTCGTTCCCTAACTTCTCGAGCGTTCCCCTCTTCCCTAGCGCTATCATACCCTTCCTCCCTCCCTGGCTGCCCCCCCGACCTCCTCAAACCCCTATCCGCCTTCTTGTCTATCTCCCTCCTCATCTTCCTGCCCCTGGATTCCCAAATCTCCCCTCTCCCTGCCGTAGGGGTGCAAGCCACCACCGCCGCCAGGGCACCGTCTGCCGCCGCTCTACCCTGCGGCCGGCCCCCACCACACTCCTCCTCGCCCGTAACTTCCCCTACCGCCCCTTCCAATTGGGCTTTAGTTGCCCTGCTAATTATTTCCAGGGCCTTCTTCAAGGCCCCAGCATCCACCAGCCCCTTCTTGCTTGCCCCCCGGCCTGTCATTGTGCACACTACTCCGCGTGTGCCCAAAAATATGCCCCCTAAAAATGCACTACGCACTCTATGCCCCCGAGCCGGGACCTACCCGTGGACTAGCACCCTTGGCCTTGAGCAACCCTGACACTAAATTAAACAGTCCCCAGAACCAAAAAACACACCTTGTGTGATAACCTGTAAAATAACCTCCCTAATATTGACAATTAATAAAAAGAAATCTTTAACCCAAAATATCCTTCCCTAATTAGCTTGTCACTATAATGCTTTCTTTATGCTAATTTGCGAAATCTATAAAATTAGTATTTTTTTTTTTTTTTATTTTTAATTTAAACGAACCCTAAAGAACTAAAATTTTATCCTTCAACCCCCTCCCTCCCTACCAACTAGTCAAAACCCGAAGAGGGAGCCCACCAAGACACTATAAGAAAGCACTAATTAGTGCTTGCTAAACGGCAGTGCACACTGCCACCTGGCGGTAACAAAACCGCACCGCACTTCACACACACACGAGGGACCTGGCCCCTTTAATTGCGCTGCCCTGCCCCCTTTATGTACGAGCGCTGGTACGCGCCAACCGTAACCAGCACAAGTGCTCGCTAACAGAAAGGAAAATTCCCCTGAGGAGCCGCGGAAAAGCCGCTGAAGCTCCGCTCCCACCCAGGCCCTAAAAACCCACACGCACAGCGGGCCCGCGCACGGATGCCGTATTCCCACCAAATCCCCGCCGAAAACCACGGAGCCCTCACGCCCCCCGCTCACGGGATACCCCCGGCGCGAAAACAGAAGCCCGGAGACACGGTAAGACGCGAGGGGTGTCTTATCTACGGCACCCCTCCTACGCAAAACTAATAAAACAACGCCAACAGGATTGTTATTATATTTTTTTTTTATTTTTTTTTTTTCTTTATACAAAACCTAACCGCCCTCCTCCTATATTATTCCCCTACCTCACCTGCACTAACTCGCCACCTAGGCCCCAGGCACCACAGGGAAGGCTCGGGAGCGGGCAACAGGACTTGACAATCGCCAAGTCCTAACCGTCGCCTGCCTCCCGAACCTTCCCTGAGCCCTTAAATACCCCCCGGAGGGGCGCTCTGCACCCCCACGGCCACTCGCTGGCCTTGTGCAGCGCCAAAAAACTCCCCGGGGGGAAACGCTTTGCGTTCCCCCCGGGGCCCCCCCTTTTCACTCCGCAAGTCAAACACCTTAGCTCAGTCATAAGCCAAGGCACGAATAGTTTGTTTGCGTGAGCGTTCTATAGAACCATTTCAACCAACTTATTTTCGGGAGAAATCGTATCGCCCGAACACCCAGTCACGAAAGTAAAACACTACGTATTCAGGGCACGTTTCAGAAGCAATAGCGTCAAGCAAAGATCCTTTCCTTGGTTCGGCATTAGTCGACCCCTCCCCCACATTGAGAAGGAAAAGAGAAACCGGCGCTTTTTTCTCCCTTCATTGTTGGGGTTGTGAAGGAAAGATCGCCACGCTATAATGTGCTGTTTTCAGACAAGCGTGCCCTGTGGTGCAGGGTGCCAATGAGAGCGCACGCGCCCAGGCTGGAGTCTTCATGCAGCTAATGAAAGACAAGTGCTGCTTTGTCAGGCTACAGGGATTCCTTCAACAATTGCCGTCAAGATAATCAAACATACGGGCCTTGTGCTTAAAACCCTCGAGACAAAGGACCAATTGACCCGCCCTCCCCCTTTATTGGATTTTTTTCTGCAACACTGCAACACACCCAAGCACTGTTCCTTCGCTACATAAGCTGCTCAGACTGTGCCAGCTTTTTTACCATGCTGGGTGGTAGTGTCGTTTGCAAACCCCAAAAGGGTGCGAGCGCTTCGTCCTACTAGAAAGGATCAGTTGATACTTAACATCCTGAACAAGCTCCTGTAGACAAATCCAGCAACGTGCTCTAGTTGTCTTTATTAAGTGATTACACAATAATGTTGGTTTTGAGCCTTGCCTCTTAAACCCAATCGGCAACCATGACGTGTTGCTATCTGTATCCATACCTTCACCTGAATCACTTATGTTTACAATGTGCATTATGCTCATATCTGCTAGAAAATCAAAGTGTACGTTTCCTAAAATGGATGTGTTATATTTTAGGCTGATACTTACAAGGGTGGCCGAACGCATGAGGTTTAGTCAGGCGATCATAACGTGCACGTAGTTAGAGGAGAACGCAAACACTTGCCACCCCTCACTCAAGAATGTGTGGAACCAGTCACACAAGTATGCACTCATACATCCAAAAGAGAGTACAGCATAGTACAAGGTCAAGCAGAATGTAACCCATTCTCTACCCTTAAACAAATGAGAGACGAGGAAGGAGAGAGACGCCTGTGTGACCCACGCAGGTGACAACACGAGATTGATCCAACACAAAGGGTAGGGCGGCACAGCAGACCAGGGGGACGACAAACACATGGCAGAAGAGCAGCAGTGACGGGTTAGTGTAGTAAAGGAGTGTTGAAGAACAAATAAGGGAAAGGGTGGCACAACATGGCAGTGCAAGAATGATTTATCTTGTGGTGCAGGAATGCTGAATGAATACATTTTTCAGCAGAGAATAAGGTAGACAGATGACGTCAGTTCATGGCAGCTGAAGACAAGCCCTCAATATGGTAGGCAGATAACGCCTACAAGGAAGAGCTTGTAGAGACCAGTCTGCAGATAACATGGGAATGCCACAGGACGGCCGACTGACTCCATGCAGGGGATGTTTCTGAATACAGTTGAGCCATTTGGGCAGGTACAGGACGATTTTGCCCACCTGCCGGACAACGTCCGAGGACGACCAGCAAGAGCAGCCCATGTAGAAATGTAGGAGATCCCTGGCAATTTCTGTCTTCTAAGTGAGGTCAGTGAAGGTAAATCATAAAGTGGTTACAAATTGCTTGGAGTGTGCCCACAGTTGTGCACGGCTGGGCAACCAGTCACAAATTTGGATGCCGGGCGCCCCTGGCTGAGGACGGGAACATTTGCTTACACCAGTAAGATACTGGCTCCAACATATGGCTCGGGAGGATAGCTCCGAGGCAATGCGCTCGCCTTGGAAGCAAGACGATGCAGAGTACTACAGGTTTGTTCCCGGGTCCGCGCTTAGAAACCTCTGGGTATTAAGCGCATTATAAATAACCAATTATATAATATGATAACATTGATGATGTGACCACGGAGCACCCAGCCACAACCAGGAAGTCTGATTTGGAGCCACATATCCTGCCACATTTCCCAACAAGGATTCTGCCCTCAGGCTGGCAGGACCCCATCTCATGTACCCTGCTGGGGGTCCATGGGGGTGCGTGCTCTGCTTGGTTCCCCGCACATCAGTACACATCAGTACACACAAAGAGGGTGCTGCCCAGACAATGTCAAAAGGCACCAATGCTGACTCAACAGGGGGCAATAAACAGAGTTTATTAACCCACAGAGAGATTGAGCGACAAGGCAGTAGCTCATGGCAATCCCTGCCCCATCTGAAAGGGGCATATGTTACATCTCTTCTGATTGTCATTGTGAGAAAGTTTGCTTTGCTGCCTTCTCGTGTAAATTTGACTGTCACCTCCATATTGAAGGACAAAAAGAAGGTTTGAGACATAATAGTCCTGGGACTAATTGAGAATAAAAAATAAATAAAATGAAGCGTGAACCCCAATTTACAAATAGAAAAACCTAGGTGAGATACTGATGGCCCTACCTCAGTCCTATCAGCTGATGGATGGTACTGGACTGGACAGCAAAGAAACACATTTCAATTTTCCATAGTGAAAAACTAAAGTAAGAATTGGATGAGTCATAATGTTTTTGGTACAGATGGAGGCAATTCAATTTACGAGGAGAGGATTGGAGTTGAGCATGGTCAGAGGCACCCCCGATATGGGAGATAAGATTAGGTGTGGGGGAGGGAAGGCAACATGTTATTGATATTGATATTTTATTTCTATCCCGCTCGTACACACGTGTTTCAGAGTATGACAAGGCAAGGGAGGGGAACAGGGGAGAACGAAACAACGATCTTACTAGGTCCAATGACATTGAGAACGCACAAGTGCATGGGAGAGGGGGCAGGGAAAAGTGCATGGAAGGGAGGAGAAGTGGAGCGTGTGGAGCAAAGGAGAAACAGGTAAATCATAATAAATAAATGATAAAGGTAACAAACAGTGGTAGTGCAGCCAGCAATTGGCAAGTGCTGGGTTTAAGGCAGCTGACAGTGTAGGTCTAATAAGTGCAGGAAGAAAAAGACTGTATGTATGGGTACAGATACAGAGCCCAGTGTAAGGGGTGGCCCGGAGGCAGTGCGGGAGGGTGGCAGGGTGAGCAGGTACTTTGGCCCAGAGGACAGAGGGTGGCCAGGTGCCCGGTGCCAAGAGAGAACAGATCAGAAGGGGAGAGGGGGAGCAAAGGCAGAAGCAAAGAGGAAGGTCTTGAGGTGCTTCCGGAACCAGAGATGAATCTCCTCAAGTTTTAGAGTGGCAGGGAGGCTGTTCCAGAGGGAGGCCCCAGGGAAGACATATATCTACCCCCAGCTTGTTTCTTTGAAAAACGACTGACCCTGAGGGATACTGCAGTGATACTGGTCAGTATCAATGTGCGTAAATATGATGCAGAATATTTGAAATAGTTCAGCAGTAAGAAGAAAATAGAGACCTTATTATCATCAGAGAGGTGCAGCTTGATTTCATTGGAACAGCGAGCATTGGACCCACATTTGGGCATGGTCCCTCTCAACTAGGGAGACTCACAGTAGACACCAGTGATACGTTAACAGCTTTGCACTAATAGTAATCACTGGCTTTTGTCTGGGCAGATTCCATTTCGTCATTCGTAGCCCATCTAAGCCATTGCAGAAGCTCAACAGCCATATTAAAATCAAGCTTGAACCTGTATCAATTGCAGCACTCTGAACAGCTAGAGCAGGTCCCATTGGAGTAGCAATACAAGCAGTGCCAGGCATGTTTCATTGTTGTTGTGAGGTGCAGCTCGATTTATTCAAAACCTTCCATCCATCCCTCTTCAGCTTTGTATAGTTTATTAAATATGAATCAACATGTAAGGGAGGTCTGATGTGTCAAAAAGGATTATCGAAGATGACATCAGATGGCCTCATGGTAAACAGCATTAATTTGGTTTGCTTCCCATGTGAAATGGTTAGGTTGGATCTTTACTTCACTATTTTTCTCAAAAACATGAATGACATGTTTAGCTTTGGTGGGAAAATGAATGATGTAATGAAGTTCAGCTGAGGGATGTGTTATACAGTACATTTGGATGGCTCCATTAATTAACATCTGTAGCAATGTCTAGGTGCTAAGCCTCATCCCTTGTACCAGAACCATTGATTTGGCATAACATTTGATCTCTCATCACAGATTTCAAAGGCTTTGCCAATCAGGGTTTTCTCACTAGGGGTCAAATAGACTGGCCAATCTGAGAAGCTGTTTCATAGGTTATTTCTAAAAGGAAATATACCACACCAAGACATCAGCATTTGGAGAGAGAAGGACATCTCAGATCCTGAAAGTAGAATCAGTGCAAGATGACAGGCTCCTCTCTGTACCTCCCTGGTCCATTGTCTGCCACAGGCACTGGGAAACGTCATGTCGCCAGCGGGAGAGATCTCTGCATTCCTGCTCTGCTTCCCCCTGTGGAAATGTGACCCCTCAGCTACAAAGAAGAAGAGTACTCTGATATCTCCGTTGAATGACTTTATAAATAAATTCTATACGTATCAAGTAAAGCAAATTCATGAGAACATTATGATAAACCATAATTATGACGCATGGACCTGGGCTTATGATGCATAACATCTGGAAAATAGTGTGGGAATCTCTTGAAATGCTGGTAATATGGCAACTGGTGTGAGTTTCCAAGAAAAGTCAGGAAATACCTGGTGCATAGTACTTTATGCCAGTCATATGATGATAAAACGTAGCAAATGATGGAGGAAACTATGCATATGATACCAATAGCTGAAAATTGGACATATAGTGCAACAACTGTTATCGATAGCGGTAATATCGGCACATGATGCACCCTTTACCCCAATGCAAGACCTGTTGTATTCTCAAGTGACCTCTGCTTGATTTATTTCTTTTTCCCATTAATTGTCTCAAGAGAAAGTAACTTTGTATCTCTCCGCTGTCCACAATGTGGTGCTAGATGGAAAATATGCTGCACATGTGCAGGAGTTTGCTTGAGATGAATGAATGTGACATATGGAGATGAGGTATAGAGTTGCATAACACTCTACAAAAGCTAAAACTACCTTTGCCAATGCTTGCATTGTTGATTTTGTAACAGTATTAAAGAAACAGAATCAGTAACATTCAAACCTGGTTAACAAAACAATGGTAATCCCATACAGCTTTTTGTTCTGGGGGGAGGCATTCACTCATACGTGGGGAAGATATATATTAAACAAAGAGAAGAGTAAATAGCTACCCATCCATCAAATATCCAGGCCTTGTGCCCCCTCTACATTTAGTGCAACAATATAATTAGTTATCCTTTTCTTTTCTAATACAGAGAAGTTTATTCTTTTGATATCATTAAACACAATTCATGTCATTCATAGTGTAAATAACCAAACACGCATACATATCACAAACAAGTAAAAACATAGTAAAACACTTTTTTTTCTCCTTGTTCAATAAATTCCAAGGCACAACAGAGCAAACTGATTCTGGTGTAATCCTATATTGTGGGGTTAGTATTCAGAGTGTTTCAAGTGTGAGAAAGTACTTTAGTCGAAATGTACATCGTTTTTTGTTGGGTGTATAAGTTCAACCACAATTTTTGAAACTAGTTGGAGTTGATGTAACAGCATTCTCCCAAATCTATATAGCATTGTTTGTTTTTTAACAGAGGTTGTTCAGAAATATCACCCAGTGGCTACACACAAGTACACATATTATCTGCTTTTCTATTTGAACACAGTGTGTTTCGGTCCTTGTGGTGGTGATTCACACATCCAAGCGATCATCTCATTAGGTGTTCTACTGGGCCTTCATCAGGATGAATAATAACTTGATAGCGGAACCTTAGTCGATTAGCTAAACCTTTTTGTGTGACCTATATTGAAAAATTACATTTAAATGAAAGACAGGTTTTTATTATATGGCGTCTGTGAACGTTGTATTTAATAAACAACTAGTGTGGAGACGGTCACTGACCTTGCAGTTGCTAAGATATTGGGGAAATAATTTTATTGATTGAATAACAGTTCCATGCGACCACAGTGATTTTCCTGGAATGGGGTCATCCTCAATTAATTGAGATAAGCCTATAAAACAGAGTCACATATAGCTTAACAGCACACTAACCATGTGTTGCCAAACACAAATACACAGTGTGCCATATTGTCTTAGAGCTTTGACTTTTTTTCTTCACTTCGTGTTTAGGAATCACAAAAAGCGATGCATGTGAATGTGTGTGTATATTTAGCTAACCCTACTGGGTTGTGACAATGGGGAGGGCTATCAAGTGGCTATCAGTGTTTACTGGGCCATTTGCCCAATTTTTCACCTCAGATACCTCCAAAGCCACACTCAGTTGAGACCCTCTGAAAAGGTTTCCCAGCATCCTGACTAGAATTTTTCTTCAATGTAAGAGTTAGCTCACTGACACTCGCGTGAATATAATTTCATCATTTGCATTATGGACATCTACGTGTAAGCCCCTGACTCAGTTCGTAGTGAGTGTCACGCACCCCTACGAGGTGTTTGTTTGTTGTAAGAGGGCCATATACATATGTCACAGCACCAAACACTTTAATATTGTACAACCACACCCAAACAAAAAAGGTCATACCAACCAATGGGAAAACCCTATTATTTACCCTGTTGAATCCATGAGACTCAGGACTCTAGGAGGCACACTTACTTGTATGGCTGCAGGGCGAGCAGGAAGGCATCAGCGTCCACAGCTTGTGGATCGGGCTTGTAGTGTTTTTATACATTACCTAGATAATGCCTATGTCTCTTTCTATTATCCAAGGTTGCAATCTGATAACTCAGCAGCCATCTTGAAAAAATGTTGCGAGCAGAGTGGTGTATTTCAAAAAATGTACAAGTGCAGAATGCTGTTTTTTGGTCTTGTCCTACATACAATTAAATATATGTGTATCAGGGCAAATGTTAGCAGTTTTGCAAATATGACATTAAATAAAAAATGTTTGCCCAAAAAAAAGTTTCTTTTTGTTTTGCAATCCATTATTACATGACATTCTCAATGTGAAGAAAATATCAATTGATTACACAACAAAGCAGCCCCAATGCCACAAGGCAGGCATGCAACACATTGCATAGCACGTTGCACTCGGTTCTGTCTCTGGCATGTAGAAATACCTAGCTTGACTCTTAAACTGATACACTCTTAAACAGATACATGTTGTTACATATAGTATATATCTATCACAATGATACCTTATGTGCTTGGTAGCTGTTTACTGCCTTAATTAATATTAGCTATTCATCTTTAGGTGGTCAAAGAACAACCACATTATGTCAGTGTTTTCTACTGGATGAACAGGTTCTACTCTATGATTGTGTTTAAACATTTTACAACCATGTCCAAACGTTGGATCCACTGTTGTTCAAGTTTCCTCAAGCGTATGTCTCGATCACCACCTTGTGAGAGGGAAGGTACAGTCTGATTCATGAATCATATGAAGTCATTATACCTATGCATTTTTTCCTGGAAATGGTCAACCATAGGTTTGTCTGAGACTTGATTTTTCAAACATGATCTGTGCTCGCATATCCTTTGGCAGATTTCCATTTTCCTCTTTCCAGTAAACAGAAGATTGCAGGGGCATTTGATCCCACATATTGCCCAAGTGGTTTTACAATTTGTGAACTCCTTGCACTCCCATCTAAGTCCACAGAGGTCAATTTGCTTCATATTCCTGGTTAGGGAGCATGGATTTGTTATCCAATCAATTAAATCATTTCCCCAATATCTGAGCAACCGTCAGGTAAGTGACCACCTCCACACTAGTTGTTTATTAAATACAACATTCAAAGACGCTGTATAATAAACACTTGTCTTTCATTTGTATGTCATATTTCAATATAGATCACTCAAAAAGGTTAGGTTATCGACTAAGGTTACGCTATCAAGTTAGTATTTGTCCTGATGAAGGTTGACTAGAACTTCTAATGAGATGATCGCTTGGATGTGGGAATCACCACCATAAGGGCCTAAACACCCAATGTCGACGCAATGTTTAGAAGAAATAGAAAAGCGGCTAACATGTGTACTTTTGTGTAGCCACTGGATGATATATTTGAACAACCACTGTTAACAAACAATGCTAACTAGATTTGGATTGGTGTTACATCAACTCCAACTAGTCTAAAGAATTGTGGTTGCCCATACACACCCAACAAAAAATGATGTACATTGTGACTAAAGTACTTTCTCACATTTGAAGCACTCTGAATACTAACCCCAGAAGATAGGATTACATCAGAATCAGTTTGGTCTGTTGTGCCTTGGAATTTATTGAAAAAGGAGAAAAAACTATTTTTACTATATTTTTACTTTTGTATGCATTTTTGGTTATTTACACTATGAATGCATACATTATGTTTAATGATATCAAATGAATAAACCTCTATGTATTAGAAAAATACAAGGAAGGCATTGTGCATAACTAATGATATTCTTGCACTAACTGTAGAGGGGACACTAGGTCTGGATATTTGAGGCGACGGGTAGCTATTCACTCTTATTTTTGTTTAATATATTCAAACCCGGGGCAGCAATGAGTCTTGCATGCATACTCATCCAGAGGTTCAAACACACTTGATTCCTTCTAACGTGCTCTCCCTTTCACCTCATTGCGTACACCACCTCACATTGCTAACCCCCTTTTACATGTCTTTTGACTCTCCCCTACTTCAGGCCAAATAGCAACATTACAATGATCTCCTAAGTGCCTTTTCCTCTCATCTCCGACGCCTTTTCCCGATTCCGAAGCACTTCCTCTCTCCTTCTTTATCTGGCCCTGCTGCATTGTCTTCTCTCTCCACCTCTGACTTTCTAACATATGTCTCTACTAAGCTAATTCTTCTGAATTCCCTCTCTTCTTCTTCATCATCTCCCCTTACCTCCCTTCCTCTTCTCAATTGCCTACCTTTCTTCTCCTTTCTGATGCTGGTACCTATTCTTTTCTTTCTTAGCTCACCCCAGCACATCACCCTCTCACCCTCTAATACCCTTGTTTCTTCCTTGATGCTTCAAGTCTACCCTCTCCTCCTTCCTTATCTTCCTCTACACTTTAATTCTTCTTTGCAATCTTCAACCTTACCTTCTCCCTGCAAACATGCTACCATTATTCTTAGTCACAAGAAGCCCTGCCTCGAGCGCTACCTTCCTTTAAATTACCGGCCTTTCTCACTTCTTCTGTTTCTCTCTAAACTCTTAGAATATATCATTTATTCTGAAGTTGCTGCTCATCTTAACAAGCCTTCTCCCACTCCAACAATACGGTTGCACTTGTTCCACTCTAGGGAAACTGCACTGCTCTCTGTCTTTCACTCACTTCTTTCTTCCTATTATGCCAAACAATCTTCCCATCTCATTCTTCTTGATCTGTCGGCAGCATTCAACACTGTCAACCACTGTATTCTTCTGTGCGCCCTCTCTCTTCTTGGTTTCAGGGGCACTGTAGTCAACTGGTTTCACTCCTATCTTTCAAATCACACCCACTCTGTATACTGGGCTGGCCAGTTATCTTTAGTACAACCTCTTCCATATTGGGCCCGCAGGGTTCGGCCCTGGGTTCCCATCTATTTTCTCTTTATGCCACCCCTCTTGGGTCTATCATCTCGTCATTTGGTCTCTCGCCCCACTTCTGCACTGATGACTCACAACTCTTTCTTTCTCTTCATTCTCTCCATCTAGTCACTGTACTCTAAATTCCTGTCTACTGGCCATTCAATCTTGAATGTCTGACCATTATTTCCATCTTAACCCTTCCAAGTCTGGGCTCCTCGTATTCCCTGCTGTGGCTATTCTTCTGCCTCTGCCCCTTCTTTTTCTTTCTGTTATCTTTGGCTCTTCCCTCTCATTCTCTTGGCACATCTGTACATGCCTCAGTTCTGTCGATTCCACCTTTTCAGCATCCAGTAAACACGCCCATTTCTTTGTTTTCTCGCAGCCAAAACAATTTCTCATCTATAATTCTTTATCAACTGTTCTATTGCTCAAGTCTACTTCTCAGTCTGCCTGCCACCCAGAGTACCCACTTCGTCCCATCTGTAACTCATCCATTCATCCTCTTTTTTCTCTGTCTCTGTGTGAGTCTATTTCTCCTGCGCTATTGTCACTTAGTGACTTTTTAAAGTCCTGTCTTCTCTTTAATGTTCTCTGATTAATGTGTAAACGTTTGCACAGTATGGCTCCTGTAACTTTACTCTCTGATTTCCTTCTATTCCCCCACCTGATCACTTCGTTCTCAGTCCCTTTTTCTTCTTTCTGTTATCACTGCCAGATTATCCATTAGGCCAACACCGGCCTATGGGCCCCACTCCTTTTAGGGATCGTGTGCCCGCCAGTCCTTAATTTGATTTTGAATTTAATTTGGATTTAAATTGGTTTTTAGATTTAATTTGCAGCCTGCAGATAATGTAGTTGCGTTACCATTTCTTTGTGTGAAAATCATTGGTCTCTGTTCTCACTGCGTCTGGGCAACCCTGCTGAGTCAGCATTTGAATTTTTTCTACTTGAATGCCCATGCATGCCAGACAGGGCCCAAGCGCAAACTCAGTCTAAGACACTCCCTGGCTGGTGCGCACGGGCAGGCAGGAGCACCGCCACCAGCAAGTCCAGTCATCAGAGGCCCACAGAGGACGAGCAAAAGTGATGCGAGAAAGGGAGGACCGACTCGGTGAAAAGGCTGCAGAGGCGAGAACGCAGCAGAGACAGTGTATCACTAGAAGGTAAAACAATAATTGTAGGACCTCTGCTTAGTGGTTGAGGACCAAGAAGGAAATAAAGCTGTTGTCCCCTCCAGCTAAAATCTGCAGGTGTCCATGGGACTTTGTAGTCTTGGTGTCTCCCACGGGCTGCAAAAGTCAGTGCTGCGGTCTTGGCGCCCACATGGAGAACACGTCTGTGGCCCCCGCCCTGCAGGGTGCCTGCATCAGCGATGGGGTCCTAGTGTACCCTCAAATGGTGATATGGTCACCAGTCTTGTTCTGGGGACTCTAGTCTACGGTGCACTGATTAGAGTTAATGCTCTGAATGCTCCTGGGTGGTGGGGAATGGCAATGGGCCCTGCCTGTGACACTCACAGGGTGCTGTAGCCGCCAATCTCAGGTCCTGGGGTGTGCTGCCGGCAGCACTGATATGTGCCGGGACCCTGCCCCCTAGAGGTGCTCGTGGTAGGCTCCCTGTAGTCCCCTGCCGGTGCACTGGCCGCTGATGCTATCCTCGGACCGCTGCAGGGAGCATGGGTCTGTGACAGCCTTCTGAGACCCCCCACTAGCGGCACGTGTCGGTCCTGGGTACCCTGTGGTGCCCCGGGCTGCACATCGGCAGGAGATCATTTGCAAGGGAGGGTCAGAAATTTCGACTGCCTAGGGTCCTCCACACGGTTTAATCGGGCGCTGCCTTTCATTCATTTCCCCTGCACTCAATCTCGTTTCCACTCCTTCTTTCCCTTAAGCACTAGAACACACTTTCCCTACCTCTGTCTTTGTTCTCTGTCTTCTTATACTCACTTTCGCTCCTTAAGGATCATCAGATATCCCACTGAATTCCTTGTTTGACTGTTTTGCATATGATTTGTACGGTTGTTTCTCGATTTTGTTGAATTACTTTGGTATATAGCAATCTATAAATACAATAAAATATAAATACTACTTGCAGCTTACACTGCTGCATCTATCCTTATGCACACTTGAAAAAGCAATTACTATTGCAACTTTGTTGACCGAGATCTGATGTGCAATAACTGTCCACCTGACGATAGACTCCCCATATATCAAATTGCCCAGGAAGGTTTAAAATAACCTGTCCAGGAATTACATAGCAAAGGTTTGGAACTGGTTGACAACGACATCGTGTTTGGTGTTTGTGAAATACATAATAATTATACTGGTGTCTCGTCATTGAGACATCTTTATTGAAATGTGCTCTAAAATGTGTGCCATCTGTTTTCTGTTCTTTGTTTGTTTCTAACAGCACCTTTGAATTTCGGATTTTAGTGACTGCAGGGTGAAGGCACACCAAAGATGTTAACCCCCAGAAGAGCACTTCTGACCTCCTCAGCCTAGTTGCAAGGAGTCTGTAACCTTCTCCATTTCACATGGCATCTTGTCACTCACTGCTGTCAATGGCTGGGGTCGGGGAGGTCAGCAAGAGGGAGGCAGAATGAGACTGAGCTGAATAATGCATTTTGAATAAGGCTTTGGAGTGGGGGTTCATTGAGGAGTTTACTTACAATTTTTGTTTTTGTGTTGCATGTAGTGCATACCAATACAGCATGCCCATGCATATTATATGTGCTCTAACTATAGGAGAGCAATGCATAAATAATTATATAATTAACAAGTAACACTGGACTCACTTGTTAGCTCAGATTTCCAATGCTATTTCCTGTACCGAAAACATTAACAAACACATCTAGGGTGCTAAATGAACATAAATATAGCAAATAATTACTAAATAAATGCCACAAGTGTAAAATTTACGATGTACTGAACACATTAAAAATAAAATCCTTCTCTTCCTGCTCACAGCACACCTGTGTCAAGGCCCAGTGTTTAATGGTGCGGGTACTTCCACCCCAGTGGATTGGAAAGAAGCCACTCAGTGGTCAAATCAATACCAGTTTCTCAAAATCCTGTGCATGATCAGTATCAAGAAAATATTGGGGCCAAACCATGTCGAGTTCGGGAGACGATATGAAAGATTTGGTGCATAAAAAGTGACGATACATACAAGACTCACTCACATGTACTGTATATGATAAACATTGTGAGTATTGGGAATGATATGACATGATATGGCATTTGTAATGCGCCTGTACACAAGTGTGTCTAGGTGCGCCAAGACACGGAGGGGAAAACGAGGGAAGACAAAACAACGATCTTACTAGGACTTGTGTCATTCAGATTGTGCAAAGGGAAGGGGAGAAGAGCAAAGCAGACAAGGTGGGGGAAACGGAGTCACGTGTAAATGTCAAGTGGTGTGAGTGCCTAGAAATATAATTATAACAGATGGGAAATGTTGTAGGGCCGGGGCCCTGGAATGAAGGGCTGTGTCAGCGAGGCCCACCGCATGGTGCGCAGCACCAGCACGCGCTGCAATCATAAGCAGACCCCATAGTTACAGTGGTGATCAACTGCCGAGCGGGAAGCCGCTCAGCCCTTTTATTAGACCTGTGGCACATCTCCCACGTGTCACAGAACACGTGTGCGCTGCCCGAGCCCAGGATGGGCTTCGGGCATAACATCCCATGCCAAGGGTATACAATAAACCAACACTGACACTTAACTTCATGACCTCAACGACATGCTACTTGTGCAGCTTTAAACATACACGCTATGAAGGACAACAGTTTAAGCACATTGTTGAACACAGCCATACTGGACAACCATCCATTGATAAACAGTGCACTTGGGCAAACTTTAGTAGTTCATGAGGGTGGGGATTGCAGGAAAAGCTGCACCTGGGTCCACCAAGGGCCATGTATGCACTTAGATCCTTGGTGTAGCAGGGCTGGGTTTGGCAGCAACAGCAGGATTGCAGAGTCCACGTTTAAGCAGTGTGCAGGTAAACAGCTTGACACCCGCATCACTGTCTTGTGGGAAACTGTTCTGGGAGGGATGGTGCAGTTCCTTATCTCCTGCCATCTGGAGTGTCACTGCCTGGGCAGAGGTCAGCTTGCAGCGGAGGTTGGGCCTCTCCATTTCTTTGCTCGGGCTGGGATCCTAGTTGCCTTGCCGGCGTCCCCTCCAACTCTCTTCATGCAATGTGAGACCCACTCTACCCGGCCGCACGAGCACCCTCCAGGCTGAGGGCTGCAGCCGAGCAATGCCACAGGCAGTGCCCCAGGCCCCTCTCAAGTGGCATATACCTTCGCCCATCTTGACGGCAGTTACTTCCATTCACATCCCCAATCAGGCGGGAGGACCGTCACTTACTGTGGCGGCGCGGCGTGTGGGAGGTCATCGTTGCGGAGGGAGGTTTGCTGCTCTCTTTCTCGGCGGGTGTGGACTGCACTATCTCCAGGCCCAGTGGTGCCGGGAGAAGCACTGCAGCATGCTCGTGGCGTGATGGCCTGTGGGAAGCCGCTCTTTGTTTGCACCCCCCAGGCAGGAGCAGTGAATGGCATGGGTCCAGGAGCACAGACAGGGCAGTGGCCTGTGCAATATATAGGCTCCCCAGGTCGGGGTAATCGCTGGCAGAGGAATGAGCCATGCACCGTGGAGGCCGGGGTCAATGTGGGAGACTGGGCTGTGCCATGTGCAGGCTCCCCCAGGTGTGCAGCGTCAATAGCAGGTGTCTGACAGTGGCAAATGTGTTTATTGAGCATGGCACTCCCATTTCATCGGCAGCAGTCACCCCCATGCATATTGCGCCCTCTGTAAAGAACTCATGGTGGCACCAGTAAAGACAGACACAAGTGATCACAGTTCAAGGGTGTTCATTAAACTGTAAATAGGCTGGAAAAACACTTAATCTAAACCTAAACCTAAACCTAATATGGGAACAAGCATCGACCATCAAATGAAAAATAAGGCAGTCCTAGTGGCGTTGTGTCAAATAAAAAGGGCCTATACTAAGAACAAATTATTGCCAGTCCTTACAACGAATACAACAGAGTGTGGGATATTATTCAGGAGAAAGAAAGAAGTGTTCCCAAAATAATATGTAATTTTGCGGTAGCCTCGGTCTCCCTTGCCCATGTTTTGAGCATGGGGTAAGGCAGGCCCGGCTCCAGGAATTTTTATCTGGGTGGGCCAGGATTGTGATCAGGGGGGCCAAACTTTTCTCAGACTTGTGATCCGGCAAAACATGTCTTCCTGGATCTGAAAAATCCATTTGCCCTAAATTTGCCTTAAACGTCTTTAGTCTGTTAGACTGCTTTATAAGGTGCAGAAGCCTGGATTCAAACCCAGGTTGTTAGGACCAGGGTTGAAATATTTACCTGCAAGACTACTTGAATGTCTGATAAAGATGCTTGTTGGGATTGCACTCCCTGCCAGATTTAAGCCAAATTAATTCTTGGGCAAGGCTGACAGATGGTCCCGGGTAGGTGGAGCATGGGTGTGGATCTTATGGTGGGAGTCGTTATTCGCTGTCATAAGTGAAACAAATGTTGCATGTTTTTGAAGTTGTCTTTTTCTACTATTGGAGCTCTATGTTTAGGGGTATTACTCTAACTGGAAACAGCCTGTTCACCTCACCTGGTTTTGCTGACATGAGGTGATTTGCCCAGGTTCACTCAATTTGTTCATATGGGAAACCTGCTCTCGCCTTCCACCTGCTCATCCCTTCCTAAATGACAGGCTCTCCAGTACCCCTTCTACAGTCTTCTGCTCTCTTCTTCCACTTGCTCCTTTGTTTCCTTCCATAAGCTTCCTCACTACTTTGAACTTCCATTGGCTACTCACTTCATCTTCCATATGCTCCCGTATCTCCATATGGAAAAGGTTTGCCAAAAAAAATAAAATAAATGAAAGCTGTATACTGCCCTTAACAAGGGTCTGAGGCCCTTAACAAGAGTCTGAGAGATTAATCCCATGTATTCATGCTTTAAGAAATATGTTTTGTACCTTTTTTCAACATACTGCCATAATTGAAGTATAATAAACAGTACAGCGCAAAAGTGTGACAATATCACCCCCTGTCACCTTCCAACAGTTCCCCCTGACTACCATTCCCATTTACAATCACTCCCACCTACCCCACCCTTCCCCCACCATGTCTTCTTGGCCTGGCTAGGGAGAATCGAGGATGATGCCACCTCCTCCTCTGCAGGGGCTGAGCAACGAGGATGCCAGTCCTTATTCCATCTAACATAGTGTGCGCTCAATAATACCTCCCTGAATACTGTCGCTACTCCCTGAAGGCCACATAGGAGGTGCTTGTAGTCCAGCCATTTTGCTGTGAAAGACAGCCCACTACTCCTCGATAAATATTGAAACAAGGAACAGGATATTTGGTGGGATCCGGAGGCAGACAGTGGAGGTTGAAGGGTTTCCGGCCTCCTGGCATCACTCCCGTTTGGATGTGGCAGGGAGAGGGGCTGCTGCTCCCCTGTCACCCCCTATACATCATTGTCTAGCACATACTGTTTCCATACTGTTTATAAAATGCAGTTGTCCATGATGACTTCTTATTTGACATGTCTACTTTGCTATTTTGAATGTCACAATTTTTCTCAATAAATGTGGCCTTGTATTTTCCAAAGAAAGATGTTTGTATGTCTCCTTGGCTGGCCCTGACCCATGTGCTGCCCATCTATTAAACCATACTGAAAACGGAATCACTTCTAGGGGCTCCTAATTTTGGCAGGAAACACACAGTGAGATGAAATGATTTTCCCAGGATTACACACTTTGGTTAAGTGGTAAAGCCAGAATGTCATCATAGCCTGAAATGTTGGTAATTGACCACACATCTGCCCAGCTAAAGTTGGTACAAATATGTACTGAAGTTTGGTTTTAAATACTGAAAATATTACAATTCTGGGTCTTTGCACAAAAGTCATTTTTTGTACAGATTTTGAAATGGTACTTATACCCTGCTTACCATGTTACTCTGTATATAAAAGACACGTTAAGTGATTGGGATGATTTATAGGAAAACATTTTTATTGTTATGAATTGCATACTTTTATACCAATGATTTATAGCTATGAAAATAAAAATGCTGTTTAATTTGTAAGTTCCTGTATTCGAATTTTCTCTTTACTTTTCTTTTTCCATTTATTTAGTTTCTTTTTCTTACTTTAATAACTTTTGTAAAGGTTTGTAATGAGTCACAAACAATAACAGCTAATAATACTCACTTTTATACAGATTGCTTTAAAAAATGCACAAGTCACATGATAAACCAACCCGACAATGTGTTCATCATTGTTTCATCATTGCAGAATCGGGATGATGAAAAAGAGCATTGGGGAAATTCTGCTTTGAATACTAAATTGGGGGACTGCTACTGTTTGTACTTCAGGGCCCCTACAAGCAATTTGAATTGTTTCCACAAAGTACTGGAAAAGTAAATACCAAAACATAGGCAACACAGCCTTTTCACTTCACTTTTGTACTATGTGTCTGGAAAAGTATTAATCTTTCACACAATTAACAATTTGGAATCTGCTTGCTTTTACCAATAAAGTAACAATCATAAGTGGCAATTTTCCAAGTCCTGTGGAGTGGTAAAAGTGGTGGTAAAATGATTTTTGATTGTAACTTTATTTTCCCCATTCTGATTGGAACCCTCAAGCTCCAGAATGCTAATTAATCAGAATTTACAAAAAATCCCATACAGGCACAAAGTGAAATGAAATTCATAACAATGTCATTGTTTCACACAGCTTTTTCTGTACCCCCATCATTTCTAATCACCCAACAGCCACACTTAAATAGTGTATTAAAAGTGCATTTAAAGAAAAAACGACCTTTTCCTATCACTAATCACTTCCTATTTGAAATAATCTGCTTCTGAGACATGTTAAAAAGATAAGGCGTCAGTGGGAGTCTGACTGACTTTGAGGGGAGAAAGGCAGAGCAAGGGTGCCCCACAGACATTTGTCCATTGTCCGACTGTTAAATCCACCTCTGATTGCACTCTGCAGGAAATATTTCAATACCCTTTTTTTACATTTAACAAATGTGCACCGTTTATACGTTGCCAGAAACATATTAAGAAATGCTCTTTTCTTGTGTTATTTTCAAGGGTTTATGATCAATCTTCTGAGAGCCAAATGTTTATGGGGGGAAGTGGGAACAATCCTCCAGTGCCGCGCCCCCACCCCTTCTGTCACTGGTGGGATCCCACAGTAAATAACTTCAATTTCTGGCACTGCCTAAACACCTAGCAGTTAGCAATACACATTATGTATTCAGTTTGCATACAGACATTGTTAATTGTTACTCCAATATTATGACGTTATTAAGGCAGTACACATCTGCTCATTTGATGAAAGGTCTGGCCAGGCAGCCGAGGCTTCCACGGAGACAAATATGCATACTATTTAGGTCAGAACCCCACTGTTAAGTATGCATGAGAAGATGATCTGAAGTTGGTCCATACTTGCAATCCTAGCCTTGATATGTTCAGGTAGGTTCTGGTTGGACCAACACAGTGAGGTGCAGTTTGAGGCGTTGCAAACAAGGCTCCCACATCAGGGCATTTATACTTTCACTTAGGGAGATAAACTGAAACCAACACACATTGGCAAAGCCAACAGTTAGGGCTTTTGAAAACACATGGAAAAGGCATTTGCCAGGCACTGCCATAAGGGTACCACCTGGCAATAAGGTGGGAACATCTAGAAAATGGTGCGAGTAGCTAGGCATATGATTCCATTGTCTGGAAAATGCCTGTGCAATACTTATACACATGTCAAAATGGTTGACTTTCCAATTGCTTGTTTTAGGATTCCAGTGCAAGGATCAGATGTCAGGACGCCATGTTGCTTTTAAATCTACTGGCTGAAAAAACACCTTGTTAAGAGATTTTTTAATACAACAGGAGCTCATTTACAGAGGCAATTAAGTCATTGAACACTCAAAAGAATGCTTAGATATAACACAAGCAGGCCCAAAACAGCACAAAGTTTGATATTACTTTGTGACAGAGCTATCTCAAGAGTACCCAAGAGGGTATGTTTCAGCAGGGAGGGGGCAGGTAGTTGTTGGGAATACCATAGAGATTAACATGGCAATGGATGGGTGAACGACCAAACACGTCCATTGAATGTGTATCCCACTAAACATCCTTTCTCCATCCTATCGGTGGTCCAATGCAATTGTTCTGGCTTACACCAAATAGCCTAACTCAATGCCTTACATCAAATCACTTTGATTTTACTAAACTCTCCCCTCCAGAATTACATTGTTCTTACTACCAACCTTACTGTTTCACTTATACTCAAGTAGTTAATGAAGCAGAATATATACTTTGAATGGAATTTGTAAGGACTCTCAGTCTGATGGATGTAAGTCTTTGAAACAATCTTAACCACTGCCATTGCTTTGGTCAGGCTTCCATACCGTTATTTATGAATCAGCCTTGGCCTTCCTGCCACTAACGTGATCAGCTCTGCCCAAACTGCTGGACCACAAGGCCTAAAAATGCTTGCAGTATCTTGTGTTCCAGTCATTGTAACTTGCCAGGGTCCTCAGCCGTTTATGCACCTGGTGTAGAAATCTGTGTCCAAGCATCATCACCTGCCATTTATTGTTTTCTACAGTTAACCATCTTATTAGGCATGATTGGAACAACAGTTTATTCCCACACATAAAACCTACATTCAATTACAGAAATCTACTGGATAGGTTTGTAACAATAGCTACCTTATAAATGAGAGGTTTGAAACGTAAGTATGATTACAAGTGCAGATAAAAAAGCAATGCAGGATCTTGCTAGATAGTTGTAGGCAGCCTGCTTGAGCAAGTGTGCTACCTTACTTAGAGGTGTGAATGGCCCTCCATATCCCTGGTCATTTCTGCTTTCATGGCCGTGGGGCATAAATCATTGTCCAGAGCAAGCAAACAAATCCTGACTGAGCCTCCTGCAGTGCAGCCCCTCAGAATGCTTACTGCAAAATACCCCCAGCCTGTTTTACCCCCTTACGCTCCCCCTGCACACCCCAGGACCCAGTGGTGGTTAACGTTTATTTTTAGTTTTTTTTATTGAATA
Organism: Ambystoma mexicanum; assembly: GCF_040938575.1. NCBI lineage: Eukaryota > Metazoa > Chordata > Amphibia > Caudata > Ambystomatidae > Ambystoma > Ambystoma mexicanum. The sequence goes on along the minus strand of NC_090933.1, from coordinate 652,649,988 downwards.
TAGTTAAAATACAATCAAGCTTTTGATGAAAAAAAGAAAAAAAGGAAGCAAACCTCACATCACTGATGAGGCCTCTTTTCTAGCAGGGCTGGACTGACCCACCAGGACACTAGGAGTTTCCCCGGTAGGCCTCGGCCATAGGGCCTCTTTTCTTGGGGGAAGGATAAATGGGGACTCAAAATGAAACTATCACTCGCCATTCGGAGATATGTATCCATACTGGCCAGCCTGGATGTGGCTGTTCGCTGCATGATTTGTTTGCCTGCCAGACCCGCCCCTGCTCATGGCTTTTGGGTCTTGCACTCTCGTCGTACTAGGGCGCTTGCGCATTTAAACCACACGTGCCCTAGTATGCTCTGTGCTGTCGAGTCGCATGCGCAGGTGTTACTGGGCCCCTGAGTGAATGTGCCATTGCCACCTGAGAGACACTGCTGACAGATAGTCTGAGCGCTGTGCTGGTACCGGGCCCATGCCGTGTGCTGTGCCCGTGTTCACGGTATCCTCTGACAGATTCAAGAAAGACAGCCAATCAACCAGGTGAGGCGTGCCTCACTGCCTCCTTTAGCAGACAGCAGCAGGTGACCCAAGTGAGGTTGTGGCTGGGGCTGAGAGCAGCTGAGGACAGTATCCAGACCTGAAAGGTAAGGGATTATTTGTACGTGCGTGCCCCTCTGCCGAGTGCTTCTGACCCTCACTCTCACCCTATGCGGTAAACCTTTTCCAATGTGCTGTAATATTTTCTAGCCATCATGCTACAATGTTTTCCTTGTGTTGCTATCCTGTATGCAAGTGCTAAACGTTTTTCTTACTGTGACGCCATGGACTGTAATATTCTCCTCCTCTTTTGCAATGTGTTCCCCCTGTGCTGTAATCATTTACCGGCCGGTGTCATGTAACATGTTCTCCATCAGTTCTAACATTTCCCTTCCTGTGCTTTAATGTTCCCTGCCTGAACTATACTGAAAACCAGCACCCTGTTTACCTAATATCCAATCCTTGAGCCGTGATCCTCCGGCCCCGAACTGAATGGGGATGGTTATCGTGGTGTAGTGGGAACATTGGCAGTCCGTAGAACTATTAAAATCCACTTCAGCTCCGCTATGCAAGACCAAACTAAACTGCCAATCCAGTACTGTCACTCACACCCACTTCTACAAATGTACCTTACCATGACCTAAAGAAACCGCTACCTATGTCATTATAGAGGCTGACACATCGCTCTGCTAATGCACCTCTTCCCAATCCTGACCTTCCATCCCCCCGCAATTCCAGTACGTTAGAGCCATACACCGCCTCAGCACTGACCTCCATTGACGCCTGCTGTTCCATTACAGCAACTAAAGCAAAGCTCATCTGACTGTCACTACTACTCAACCCTTACCAGCAGTAGCCCATTTGTTTCTATTACAGCTATTCAAAAAACTGTGCTAATGGACCTCAATCCTAGCCAGCAGCAATTCCTGTTGTTCCATAACAGTGACTCACATAAAGCTCTAGCAATGAACCTCAATACTGGCTAGCTGCAACCTCTGTTGTTCCATTACAGAGGCTCATACACAGATCTGCCAATTGGACCCTCCATCCTGGCCTGCAACACTTTCCGTTGTTCCATTACAGTCAGTGGCTCCTTCACACGCAGCTCTACCACTGTGACTCAACCCTTGCTAGAAGCAACCTCCATTCTTCCATCACAGTCCCACAAAGTTCTGCCAATGGACCCCAATCCTGGCCAGCCGCTGTCTAATCTTTCATGCTTGTGGTAGGTGGTGAGGTCTGCATGCCGGCGGAGTTGGCCCTGATAACCAGGTCTAAGGTTATGCTGTTTCTGGACAGGGAGAAGTTGTGTATGTGGGGGAGTTGGAGGGGGTGTTACAGCACCCCCCTCCACCATCCCCTTATCTTATCCGGATGTATTTTGGGTGCCTTAACATTGCATCTCTGCTTCTGGGCCCCTCTGTGTCTGCGAGAACAATAACACATTGTAGCATTTCCAGACATCTATGGCTGCGCAGGGGGGCTGCAGGGTGTGCAGATAACAGCTCGGGGACGAAGGTGGCACTTAGAAAGGTGCTTACCCCCTTGTGCTGTAACATTCTCAGTGGGGGTGGGGTGCTCACCCAGTGCTGTACTCTTCCAGCCAGGTGCTGTAATATTCTCACTGTTTGCTGCACCATCCACTTCCCGCTGTAACATTGGCCTCTTTTACTGGTACAGTCGCTCCCTGTGGGGTGCATTTCTCTTCCTGCACTTCAACACCCCACCCTGTGTGCTGTAATATATCAGTGTGGTGTGATTTCCCAAAAACACCTGCACTAAATCTCTCTTTGCTCAGCAATCGTCGGCTGGTACATTATGCCCTGCCCACCCCCTTGCTCCACACACTCTCTGTCCTCCCCTCCACCTGCCCAATCCTCCGGCCCGATGATAACTTCATATCTGGCCGGCTGATTCATGGGTGCCTGCATGTGCCGTTGTCTTCTCGCTACGCTGAGCACCCCACCCCACACCTTGCGCATGCTGTGTAATCCTCCAGCCCACCACTGCTCAATGGTTCTCCTGGTGTGTAAAACCCCAGCCCCATGCTGTAATATTTCTTGCACATAAGAAAAATCCCCTTCCATATTATGTAATCCCTTAGCCCTGCATAAAGCCAGCCCTGTGCTGTAGCATGACCTACCCACCATTAAACAAACAAAAATGGGTGCCCTGATGGACTGGCAGCAGAACAGGCAAAAAGTAATGCTAGGAACACAGAGTACGGTGTTGGTATTAGTGTGGTTATTGATTTTTAACCACCCATGACATATGTATTTGCGCCAAAATCGTCCAGCCCTGTGCTGTAATATTTCACCCACTGCTTTAAGAATCACATTTGCAATCACACCCCCATGCCGTGGGATTCCTCTGCTGTTATATTCACTACACGCTCATCCTCATCTCTGTGCTGTTTTTGTAATCAGTTTGGGATTCTAGATGGCGCTTGCCCCAGCTATAAAACAAAACTATTGCATTAAAGTATAGATGGGGAAAAATCGGCTATGAGGAGGGACACCCAGCGTGTAGGTGTTGTTTGGTTATTTGCCCACCCATTGACTCCCCATGATAATCCCTATGGCTATTCCCACCCAGTAGCCGTCCCTCCCTGCCAAAAACACCTGCTCCAGAGAACTCTTTGATTTTTCTTTAATCAAGCTTTACCATCAAACTTTGCACTCAAAGTGCCTGCCAGTGTTTTGTCGAAGCAGCCTTCTGAGAGTTTATGACTTAATTGGAGTTGTAAATCCACTACTGGTGTAATAAAAATGAAAAATGTCTTCACCATGTCTGCTTCTAGCCACTCGATTTATAAGCACTATGCATGCCCTTCACTTAAGTCCTGTTAAAAATAAACATTGGTAAAGCCAACAGTTTGGGCTTGTGTATAAGAGTATTAGGCATTTGCCAGACACTGCTAATAGGTGCCCAGATACTCACACCATTTTGCACCTGCTACCATTAATGGGCAGTTCATACCAATACGGCGGTGCGTGGAAAGGGCTCTTCCCATGCCTGCACAAACTGCTGGCATTGCCAATGCATGTTTTCAATTAGATGGAATTGATCAGCCCTATTTTGCAATAGTGCCCTTTGGTGCAGTAATATTTTCCTGTGCACTAAAATTGCTTGCTATTGCAGCGAAATATGGGGCCACTTTGATCACATTTTCCAGGACCTCTTTTGGTTCCCAGACTGGCCCTGCTTTCTAGGGGCTGCTGGAGCCGGGCCTGGGGTAAGGTGGGATCTTGGTGCACAGCACACACTCGAGCTTTCCCAGCATGAACTGACTGTTTCGTTCCAGCGTCCCAGGAGCCTCGATGGCCAAGTCTCTTTTTTAGGAAAGTCTCTTGCCTACGAGGGTCAGAAAATAACAAACAAAATAAGTACTGTTCCTCATGTTTGTTTGGTGATGGTTTCACGCCTGGCTATCCCCTCTTCCAGGGTTAGATCCACCATGAATCGTATTCACCAAAACAAAATAAACAGTATTTTTTCAATGAGCTTTGGGTGATGACTTTCATCCCGGGATCACCCTCTTCCGGGCGCAAATCCCTAGAAAGTTCCTTAATGATATCAGGACCTCGAATAGCTATGTTCTCTTGCTTTCAAGGGCCTGGCAGGTTCCAAAATAGTAAAACAAAAGTTAAAATACAAAGTTCTTCACCCCTGGGTCCCCCTCTTCTGGGCCCCGACCCTTCTCGCTTTTCAGCCTCCCTCCTCCGGATTCACTATGGCTTTCCTTGCCGTCATGATTTTTAATGTCTTTTAAAACAGTTCTACTTGGACATCGCTCCGCCGGGTTCACTTTTGTAAACACACCGTTTTTCTGGACTTTAGACTATGCCCCTTCTTCATCAGCATCCCTCTGCCAGGTTCAATCTGGCCAACCTTTACTACACAGTTCACTGTGGGACCTTTAGACGTCATCCCTTTTCGTCAGCATTCCTTTGCCGGGTTCACTCTTGCCAACTTCATATTCACATTTGCTTTCAATGTCTGCAGGATTCACTTCCCTTCCTTTCTCTACAGTTCTTACGTCAAAGGCTTTCGAGTGTACAGGGATTTTGCTAGACCTCTTGTATTACCACTTTGACCACTCTTGGTAGCTCTCCAAAGGCCTTCTGGTATCTGTAGTTTCATCAATATCAGATAAAACAGGGTTCTCGAGACAGCACCCACGTGGAGCCGGTCCCCTCTGCAGCTTGTCTTCCATTACCAATTTTACAGTTCTTTGAACTTCTTGCAATCTGCCACTTTGTGACTTTCATTCAACACAGCCCGGTTCTTATCATTCTCCCTTTGACTCACCGGCTTTGTTGAACCGCTTGTCTTTCCTTCTATCTGGAGTCAAGGCCGGTACCACGGTAGCAGGAACTTCCCTCATTTTGGTTTATCGGTGTAGGCATGCCCTGTGTACATTTAACATCTGCTGCAAGACTGTATAGCTATTGTTCTCAGACTTATGTTTTCTTCCTTGAAGGTTTTGCAGGTTTGGGTCGGAAAGGGAAAGTTTGTTTCTCTCCTTGTTGCCCTCTCGATTTTCTCCGCCTTTCTCCTTCTCTTAAACTGCCGGACATGATTACCTGTGTTGTCATGCGGTCTGCCTTGCTCGTGCTGTGCTCTCTTACTCCACCTTTTATCCCTGTGGGGAAGGGAAAGGGCCGCCAGGTGTGTGTGATTCTGGTCAATTGTCTGACTTTGCCTGACCCTTGTATTGGGACATATCAGGTAATCAGCTTTGGTGTTAGTCCGTTCTCTTGCGTGTTGTGCAAAAGCGTGTGTGTTTTTGAATGTCCTACGTGATAGGATGGGGAAAAGGTGTTGAAGGAAGGGGGATACCATGTCTCACCCATCAGTGTCCCACTCCCTGAGGACCTCCCATACCGGTGATCCTCCCTCACTGGTCGAACTCCAGGAACTGGATCCAATAGCGATGGCTGTGTCATGGCCACCTGTATAACAGATCCGAGGGGACCAGCTAGCGAGACACTTTCAGGTTTCTCACACCTCCCCCAGGTGGGAGATTCAAATTGATGCGGTGAGTGCTGTGCTTCCTTCCTCTCATGTCCAGGCCTGCCCCATGCAGGTCTCACATTGCTGGAGCCGGCTCACAGGCTGCACTATCTTTGCGCTTGTGTCTCCTCTAGTCAAGAGTTCCCGCCAGCGGGTCTTCCCCAGCAGGAGGGACTTCTTTGTTTTCTTTTTGCATGCCAGGGCATCCGGAAGACCTTTGGTGATCTAGGAGAGCCGGCAGGCCTGGTGCTTTTTGGTTGTTTTAGCAGTTCCTGGAAGCAGGTCCTTGTTCTCATTGGGGCTGTGGGGATGACGCGGCCCTCGCTTTGGCCACGGCTTTGCCTTTGATCACGATGGGGCTGTGGGGAGGATGTGCCCCTCGTCATGCTTTGCTACACACTGGGGAGGCCGGTGGCGCACCAGAGACAAGCTGGGTCCTCGGGGCTCCACGATGCAGGGAGCCATTGGTGCAGTGAACAGGATCACAGAATCGGTGTGGGGTGCATCCCATCCTTGTTGCCAGATGTTGTAGGGCCTGGTAGTCACTGGCCCCTAGAATGGAGGGATGTGCGAGGGAGGCCCACAGCATGGTGCCCATCCCAGCGCATGCTGCAATCAGACACAGACACCATAGTTTCAGTGGTGATCAAGTGCCGAGCGAGAAGCCGATAGACCCTTTTATTAGACCTGCGACTCAACTCCAACGTGTCACAGACCACGTATGCACTGCCTAATCCAGGAGGGATTTCGGACATAACAGGAAAGGATGTGTACACCTAGGAACCTGGTTATATGCTGTTAATAATGACTAAGAGGGGATATGATTAAATTATCTGTCATTTATGACAGTTCGTCTATGTGATGGAATAACCTGGTTCATGATGTCTTGAGGCGTGATTTACAATTCCTAATAAATATGGCTGCATGTTGACCTGCTGATGTGTGTGCATAGGTTCTAGGTTGTTTCACCTCCACACATTTTATAGCGGACTGTTAATTTATTTTCCCTGCTCTACTCACCATTTACCCCCTTATGTCACCCCAGCATACTCCCTTCCCTAAATATAAATGTTATGGTTAGGTTGGTCTCGCCACACTATTTGGGTGGCTTATAACTTTGGTGCTGCTTTTGAAAAAAATATATAAACCCACCTTTAAGGGGCAAACTTAGAGGTGGGGTCCCTTGTGCAAGGAGCGGCGATCTAAACCCGAAAGTGTGATTTTGCAAATTTGCTCTTAATCCATCAAGCAGATTTTGTGTAAATCCCAAAATGTAGGTAACACAATTAGTGATATCTTGATTCATTCTGCCGACTCACTTCCTGGTTCAGACTCAGACTCTAGACAAATCAGAAATGGTGTAACATTCATGGACATCGTGCAAAAGCACTGATTGGTCAATAGGTAAATGTGATGAATGTCAACATTTTCAAACAAATGTCATGTTAGATTCATGACCTGTACCTGGAATGTGAGCATACCGTGTTAAGATAATATTCAAAAACAGAACATTACACTTGTATTACATATGAAACACTCTTTGGGGATATGAGGTTGGTGAGGACTGGGTGGAGTATGAGGGCTGGGGGTGTGGAATATGTGTAGTAAAAAGAAACAAAAGGAATTCTTTCCCAACGTTCGTGGAGAGCCAAATGTTTTTGACCTCATGGCTAGGTTCGTAGACATCCACATGCACGGAACATCGCAGAATACAACATTACACTTGCTTTACATTAGAAAGTAAGGGGTGGTGTGGATGGGGTAGAATATGTAAATGTCAAAAAGGACATTGGGCCTCATTGCAAGCATGCTGGTCTGGTAAAATCGATGCCGGTACAGAAATACCCCCATGCCGGTATCAGCCCTGACACACGCCAGCCATGCCAGTGACACCGGCATGCTGCAGGCAAGCACACATTCCGAGGTGCACTGACATGCAAATACAGGCATGAACTTACTGGTAATAACGCCTAAAATGATGCCACAAACACCGGCATCGCAGGACTGGCGTTAACAGGAATCAGGTGAACAGAAACCTGCCACGAGTGGCCACAATCAGCACAGGTGGAGACCATTGAAACCCAGGCACAGCATAAAGGCAGCACACCAACACACCACACCCCTCCCTAAGCACAAATGCTACCACTAGCACTAGCTCTGTTGGAGCAGGAGTACATGCAGGAACAGCTACTCTTTGAGGAGGCAGCGAGCCAGGCCATGCAGCGAATGCACCAGAGGAGAAGAAGGGCGAGAAGGGGACAGCACATTCCCATTTGCAGCCCATTGTGCCCCGAAGGCTCCCAACAATCCCCCGCCAACGTGCCAGCCCACCTAACCCCTGAACAAATCTACACCCTGTACCGGCTGGACAGGGACACCATCACCACACTAGTGGACCACATACACAATGACCTTGTGCGCGTCATCAACATATGGACAGCCATTCCCCCTCCTGAAGGTAGTGTGTGTGCTCCAATTTTTGGCAACAGGAACCTATCAGCACACAGTGGGCCAACTGCACGGGATATCACAACCCTGCTTCTCCCGTGTGCTGACGCAGGTACTCGAAGCACTCCTCAAACATGTACGTGACCACATCAGCATGCCACGGACTGCAGAGGAGTTCAATGCAACCAAAGTCGCATTCCATGCGATAGCAGGCATGCCCAACGTTATTGGTGCGATAGACTGCACAAATGTGGAGATGGTGGCGCAGCATGCTGTTGAGGTGGTGTACCACAACAGAAAGCAGTACCATTCGCTAAACGTACAGATGGTGTGTGATGCCAGCCAAATAATAACACACTGCTGTGCAAGATACCCAGGCTCCACACACAACGCAATGGTCCTGCAGAACTGAACCTTGCCCCGCTACATGGATCGACATGCTGGACCTCATACATGGCTGTTGGGTGAGTCTGACCATAGGGGCATACACGTTGCTGATTTGGGGGGGTGTTGGCAGCACAGGGAACCTGCCTGCAGGGTGGGCCATGTGGGGTAATGATTGGGGTGGGGGGTTGTCAGCACTTGGAACCTGCCTGCCGGGTGGGTCACGTGAGGTGTGTGAACATAGCACATCACTGCTTCATCCTGGAGCACAAGTGCACAGTGCATGAATGAATTCCGTTTGAACCCAGGCAAAACACTTAGCCACAACCAGGAGGGGTACATGACCCAATTCATCACAGGCACCCTTTCTCTTGCCAACATGCAGGTGATGCCGGGTATCTCCTGATGGGCTGGCTGCTGACCCCAATCAGGCATCCACGCAACCTACATGAAGAGGCCTACAATCATTCCCTTGCACGGACTCACATGACTATCGAACAGATATTTGGGCTGCTGAAAAGCCGGTTCTGCTTCCTTAGCAAGTTTGGGGGTTCCCTAATCTATGGTCCCAAGAGGGTGGGCCAAATTGTGATGGTTAGTGAAATGTTGGCAAACATGTGCATCCGTAGTAATCTACCTCTGCCCCCGGACATGGACATGATGCCCCCGGATGATGATGATAAGGATGATGGAATCCCTCAGCAACACCATGGCCATGATGGACAGGCCACACGACAAGCATTGGTTGCAAATTATTTTTGATGACATTTTTGACACATGGGAATGGGCATGGGTCACACTGGGTGATGTGCACTGTGTATCATTAAATCCTTACACACACAAGAATAAATGTCCAGATACATTTCTTTCTTGCAACACCAGTGTATTACTATTTGCTGAACCATGTACATAATGACAATATTCAACATACACATCTATCTGCTTGTGGATGTATGAACTCCCAAAACCCCAACAGCCCCACAAACAATGACCCAACACACCCTCCCTGGTAACTCAGATCCAAACCCATCCCACAAACACCACCCCCAAGTTTACTGTCGCATCCACCATTGCCCCAACATCCCTTCCCCAACAACTAGCTCCTGCCACTCACTGTAGTCCAAGGCCTACTTGCGTCTCCTTTTTGGTGCAGGTGGTTGAGGCCCCTGCAAACGTGTGATTCTCTGTGAGCACAGCACGTGGCTCCCCTGGATTGATAGGCTTGGTGTGGCGCTGGCAGAATCCACTGGTGGCGTGATGATGTGCCATTGTTCGGCAATAGCAGTGACCAGCAGATTTATGGATTCGGCCATCAAAGGACATGACCTCATTCGCCCTCCCACACTCTTGGGAGCAGTTGGTAGACTGCCTCAGTTGCCCGGCCTAGCATCCGTGAAGTGTTGCGGGTGTGGTCCTGCATAGTCTGCCTGGTGAGCTCTGCTTCAGTGATGAAGCGGCTCACAAGGGCATGCATGGCCTCCTGCCGGTCCTCCGTCCGGCTGAGGAGGCCCTCAATATCGCAGATGTGGCGGAGTCCAGCCAGGGGCATGGGTGGTGGGCTGCAGGGATCTGTTGGACTGAATACAGGCTCCTCATCCTGGGGGACATTGCCATTGTTTCCGGGCCCAGTGGCCTCTACAGTGCCGCGTGCACCTGCATCATGCGTTGACCTTCCCATGTTTGGCGAATGGGTGGGTGTTGCAGAGTCCTCAAGGTCAGGCATGCTTGGGATTGGGGATAGAGGATCGGCAGGCATGCTCAGGGCTGGTGATTGTGGGTCTTCGGCCATGTCCATTTCCTGTGACACTGGGTCAGGTTGTGGAGGCGCTGGTCTCACAACAGGTGTCCTGGGTGACATGCCGGGTCTGCCACTGCTATTGTTCTATGCTGCTGATGACTGACATCTGGTGTTTTCGCCTTCTTTTTCTGGCTGGCAGGTGTGTGGTGGTGGCAGGGGGGATGTGCAGTTGAGGCCGTAGAGTTATGTCTACTACCACTGGTTCCTGGCTGCTGGGGGTGCTTTTTTGCTGTGTTGACATGCAGTGGTGGTTGTTGACATGGTGGCAAGCTCTCCCTCGCTGCCTGATGAGGTGCCTGTGGGCGACAGTGCAGCAACGCATTACTGTTGGGTGTATAGCCATGTGACATGCATCAGACTTGGTACAATTCACATTCATGTGCATCTTCGTGCTCATGGTGTAGGCCGTGGCATGCTGCACACATGAGTGGGGGTCGAGCTGTGCGGGGACATACTGATGTGTGGCCATGGATTGGGATGTGCATGTTGGATGGGGTACTGTTGTGTTCTGCCAAGGGTGTTGTCTACATGCCCCCATGGATTGTGGACATGTGTAGTCTGCCTGTGATGGGGATGTAGTATGCTCGTGTACGTAGGGGCAATGATGTGGTGTCTGCAGGAAGGGGAATGGGGGGATGTTTGTGACTGGTGGCAATGATGCATGCGTCTTGGTCTGAGGTCAATTGGACGATGTGTTGGCATGGAGCAGAGGGCATGTTGTGCTCAGTGATGTATGTCTGCGCATGCTGATGGTGGGCCTGTCTGCATTGTAGGAGACATGTGGTGTGTGTCTGTGGGGTTTGGTGCAATGGTCTTGTTGGTGTGCTGCAGGGCAGCAGGTATCTGGTGGCATTGACTTGTCATAGGGAAGATACGAATGACAATGGGGCACATTTCTTGGATTTGGGATGTTAGTCATGGTCACTCACCGGCATCTCCAGACGATATTGCACTGGCCTCCGCATCTCCGACCCCCTTATTGCTGTCCATGTTGATTGTGGAGGCACATCTTTCCTCCCATGCCTGCAATTTCAGGGATGAATGTGGGCCGCCTCCTGTGGCCTGTCCCTGGCTGCACTCTGCTTCAATGAGGTTACGTACTCTGAGGCGCAAGTTTCCTGCCATCCCATCTTTTCCTGCAGTCCTTGACGGTCCTCAGTGTTGTGCCCAACACTGACACTTTGGATGCGACTTCGGTCCATATGGCCTTTTTCCTTAACTGTGCAGGCCTCCACAAGTCTCCTCCAAAGTCCTCATCAGCATTTGCAACAAGAGTGTCAGCCAGCATGTTTAGTTCAGGCTTGCTGAACCGTGGTTTTTGCCGTCGGATGGTCCCTCCTGTCCCTGACATGTTCTCCGATGGTCCTTAGCAATCAGCAGCTCTGTCCAACTCCTGCAGGTGGAGGATTGCAATAGATTGTGTTTTTCAAGATGGCCACCAGTGGGAAGCTAGGCCTTTCGCCCTCTATTCAGGATTCTCAAACTTAGGTGTGTTTTCTACCCCTGTCTTTAAACGTGCATTTTGATCATTCTTTAATCCTGAGTGTCGTCATCCTGTCCTACTGCTCAACCGTCTTGCCTCTCGCTGTCTAGTCTGTCTGCACCCTGCCCTGTGTCCTTCCCTAGTGTTCCCCCTCCCCTCTCCCTTTCACCTCTCCCCTCTCCCCTCCTACTCTATGGTGCTCTCTGTCTCTTCTATCTTTTCTAACTGCTTCTCTATTGACTATCCTGCCTTCCTCACTAAATCTGGTAGGTAGAAGTTTAAAAAGGACATCCTGGTCTCCAACCCAGGCATCCCTATCGCTGACACCTATACCAGTGCCTCCTCCAAGGAAACTCTCACCGCATCCTCTTTGTCGTTTCCTCACCACACCTATGGACCCTACATATGGTCTCTGTACTCTCTCCTTTCTCTTCCTCTCCCATTAATGGTGGCACCCGTTGGGATGCCCTGCTGGCCTCCTTCTATTCCTGTAAGGTCATTATTATTTGTTCATGTGAATGGCACCGTCCTGGTCCAAGGCCCTCAGGCCAACCATCACCTCTTTGATAGACGCTTCCGCGCCTCATCAATTTCCTTTCTTCTCCTGCTGTCCCCTCTCCTCCTTCCACAGCTTCCTTGCCTCCCCCTGCTACGTCCTCCTCTGCTACCTTGCCTTCTCCTTCCCTCTCTGACCACCTCGGGCTCCTTCTACACCTCCACAGGGCATTCCTCTGCGCTGTACCCCTCCCCGGAAGTCTTTCAAGGATGGCAACCTTCTCCACAATGTCACACTTAACTCTCGCTCAGCTGTCAAACACTCCTCCGACATCTGCCACCTTTTGGATGAACTTGACCTCGATGTCCTCGGTCTCACCGAAACATGGTTCATGGCCAACTCTGTTACAAGCTTTGACACGCTCCTCCCTGATGGCTACAAGATCGTCTCCATGCCCAGGTCCAACCGCTCCAGAGGGGGTGTAGCCCTGATCTTCCCTGAGTGAATTATTGCCTCTGTCATTCCTGCGCAGGCCTACTCCTCTTTCGAATGGCTCGTCTGTAGGCTCTCTCTTTGCCCTAGCCATTACCTAACTGTGGCTACTATCTATAGGCCTGCTGGTCAAATTTCCTCCTTCCTCTCTGAGTAGGCGTACCTCTCCTCTTTACTCCTGGCCTTGACAACTCAACTCCTCCTTCTTGGGGACTTCAACATCCAAACGGATGCCTCCTGTCCTCCCTCCGGACTCTTTTGCGACCTCTGCGACTCTCTCTCACTCACTATTGTCCCCTCTGGTCCGACTCACTCTGCAGGGCACACTCTGGATGTTCTGATCTCCTCAGACCTTCCCCTTTCTGCCCCTCTCATCACTCCTCTCTCCTGGAGTGATCACTTTCTCCTTTCCTCCCATCTCACCCTCCCTACCCCTTAGGCCAAGCCACTTCCATCACTACCACCCACCTTCTTGGTCATCCGGCCCATGAAGCGCGTATCAGTTGAGGCGTTTGCCACCACTTTCTCAACCCCCCGCCTTTGGCTGACTCTCACCCTGACACAGCCCTCTCCAAGCTCCACTCTGCTATATCTGATACTCTTGATATCCTTGCCCCTGTCATGAGAATCTACCTGAAGCCCAAGGTCAAGTGCAACTCCTGGTAGGACTCAGACTTCGTCACCCTTAAACGCAAGTGCAGGGTGGCCAAGAGGAAATGGCGTGCTTCATGTACATCCACTGACAAACTGGCCTGCCGCCTGCTCCAAAGGCAATACCGGCTCTCTGTCCTCACCAAGAAGAGAGCCCACATCCAAGCCCGTGTCTCTGCGGCATATAACAATTTGGCTGAACTCTATAAAATCTGCAAAGAACTGGCCAATCCTGCTGCAGTCTCTACCTCTCCTGTCTCTTCCTACGCCCTCTGTACGGCACTGGCTTCTCACTTCATCTCGAAAACTCAGGACATCCTGTCCTCACTCTCCTCCTCTCCCCTCCCTCCCCCTACTCCCTGCTCTTCATCTGGCCCTTCTGCAGCCTCCTCTCCTCCATCTTTCTCTGCCTTTCCCCTGGTCTCCGCAGACAAGGTTTCTAGACAAGTCTGATCTATGAAAGTCTTGTCAAAACAGGTTCACCCCTGTTCCTCTAAAACCATCAAAGACCACATCGACTCCCTGGCTCCTGCCCTGGCTGACTTCTACAACCACTGCTTTGCCACTGGAGTCTTCCCATCCCCCCTGAAGCACTCCCTTGTGCACCCTCTTCTCAAGAAACCCTCTGCTGACCCCTCCTGCCCGGCTAACTATCACCCAATCTCCATCACTCCCTTCCTGGGCATGCTCCTGGAGACACTGGCCATCTCCCAGCTTAATCTCCACACTGAATCTGTTGGTTGTCTTCATGACCATCAGTCTGGCTTCAGAGCTGCCAGAAGCATGGAAACTGCTCTCCTGAACATCCATGAAGACCTGCTATCCAACCTTGACTCTAACACCCCCTGTGTCCTCATCTTGCTTGATCTCTCTTCTGCCTTTGACACTGTCAACCATGCCATCCTGCTCAATTGTCTCCGTGTTAACCTGGGTATCACTGGTCACGCCCTGGCTTGGCTGACTTCTTTCCTCTCTGACCGACCCTCCCAGGTCCAACTTGGGTCCTTCCTCTCTGCTATCTTTTTCTCTACATGTGGTGTCCCCCAGGGGTATAACTTCTCTCCCTGGCTGTTCAACCAATACCTGGCACGCCTTGCCCACCGCATTGCCTCTCGCTGCCCCAACTTTCAGTGCTATGCGGATGACACTCAGCTCATTTTCGGCCACCTCTTCTCCTTCCCTCATCCCTGATTGTCTGTCTGCTATCCACAAGTGGTGTGCCGCCAATGACCTCTGCCTTAATGCCAGTAAGACTGAGATTCTCCTCATCTGGCCGGCCTCTCTTGGCCCTCTTCCTGCTCCCACCTGTATGGCTAAAAACCTCGGGTCATCTTCAACTCCACACTCTCCTTCTCTCTCTCACATCTCTGACATCTCTAGGAAGTTACACTACCAGCTGCACCTCCTCAGAGGTATTCTTCCTTTCCTCTCCTTCCCCCAGAAGCTCACTGTCTCCAGTGCTCTGGTTCTCTCTAGGCCGGATTACTGCAACAGACTCTTTCTGCCTGACTCTACTCTCCGCACTTTGCAACTCATCCAGAACAGGACTGCAAGACTTGTCCTTAGCCTCAAGCCCAGGTATCGTATCTCTCCAGGACTGAAATTTCCGCACTGGCTCCCAGTGGCTGCGAGGATTAAGTTCAAACCCCTATGCATTGTCCACAAGGCCTTCTGGGGCACGGGGCATCAATACCTTCAACTCTCTCTTCCTAAATATCTTCCTTCTCAAGCTCTTTGCTCACCCGCCTCCAACTCCCTCAGGGTCAGTCGCTTCTCCAAGCAACTAGTTGGTGGTTGATCTCTTTCTTCTGCTGGGACCTCCCTCTGGAACAGCCTCCCTGCCTCCCTTAAACTTGAGGAGAACTATCTCCGGTTCCAGAGGCACCTCAAAACCTTTCTCTTTGCTTCTGCTTTTTCTCCTCCTCTCCCCTGCTGACCTCCTGGCTGAAACCAGAACTGCACTGGTTACCTGGACACCCTCTGAGCACGGGCCCAGGTCCCTCCCCTGCCAGTCACACACACCTGCACTGACTGCCTGGCAACCCCTGCACTTGGGGACTGTTTTCTGTATCCCTACAGTACCCCTATCAGCACTTGACACCTGATGTCTGCACTTACCCTTGCACTTGCCACTTGCTGGCCGTTACTTTACTTGTTGTTATTATCTACTCCCATGCACTGCACTGTCTCTTCCCCCAACCCATGCACTTGCGTGATCTGAATGACACCTGGCCTAGGAGGATCGGTGTCTGTCCTCCCTTTGTCCCCCCCTTGCCTCGTCGCGCCTTGAAACACTTGTGTATAGGCTCATTATAAATGCCATATCATATCATTCATATAATTTCCCATTCTGGCACCATGATGTTGCTTCCAGTGCCAGTATTACCGGTACTGTTGTTTACGGGGTGTTCGATGCCAGAGTCGGTGTCTGCGGCATCAAGGCTGCCGCTATGTGGGCTTTTGAGGTCGTTACCGATATGCTGGTGCTACCGTTACCAGCATGGCGTTAGATACGGCCACGCAGACTCGGAATCATACGTTGATTCCAACAGCAGGCATGGCGGTATCGGTAGCACCGGCATGCCGGTAATTTTGGAGAATTACTGCGATACTTGTAATGAGGGCCATTGTGTTTTTCTGATGAGTTCGGACATTCAAGTGCCCCGAGATTTGCATGAAGTTCACGGAATCCTCATGCTGCAGATTATTCCACTTCTCCTGCATGGGTAAACACCTTTGGGAAGTTACAGGGCGGTGAGGTTGCAGTGGAGTATGTGATGCAGTGGTTTTTGTGATTATGAGGGCCAAGGAAAGTGGGCCTGGGGACTTGAGGACTTGTGAAACACAGCATTATAAGTTTTCTTGGCCATGTTGTTGCTGTGGGTTTTGTTATCATCAGCGCCAGATAGGAATGGGCCGGGGTCTGCAATCGGCCAGGTCCAAGATCGTCTTTTATACAATGTGTGATGTGAATGAACATTTAAAAAATAGGCCAGAGACTTGCATAGGCTAGGAAGGAATCTACTTTTCTTTGGGAACAACGAAGTAGTGTTTGGTGTCCTTGTACATTTTGAATGTCCAGGTTCAGCGTTACCGGGCACTGATTAAAAGCACTTGCATGAATGTGTTGCTTGAAGGGCACACTTTTTCACAGCAGTGATAATAAAGCTATCTGTGTACCAGCCGAGTACCCGCAGAGTACTGACTGCACGTATGCGCCGGACCCTGCTGGTTCATTGCCTTCGTTTGGAGAATTGTTTACTTCAACTTACTTCAACTTCTTTTGGACTTTGTGGACTTTAGAAATAAGCCCCACCCCCTGCTGACGTCCACTCTTCAAATTTGGATTCTGCGCGCACCTGCACGCGCACACCCAGCCGAGTACCCGCACAGTACTGACTGCACGTCTGCGCCGGACCCTGCTCATTGCCTTCGTTTGGAGAATTGTTTACTTCAACTTACTTCAACTTCTTTTGGACTTTGGGTAACTTTGTGGAAGACTACTTACTGCTATACTGCTATACTGCCCTTTAAGTTATCTAAAACACCTAATTTACGTTTATTTCTGCATTTTAGAAATAAGCATCGCCCCTTGCTGAGGTGCACTCTTCAAATTCGGATTCTGCGTGTGCGCACCCAGCCGAGTACCCACAGAGTACGGACTGCTGACTGCTGCACCGCGGCTCAGCGTCAGCAGATTACTCTGTCGGCGGGCGGTTAATTAATTTACTTCCCCTCGGTCTTCTTTCCAAGGTTTAATTATTAATTAGCTCTTGTCACGTCACCTCACCTTTATTGTCAAAATAGTTGTTGTTCCCAGTTTGCTTAAAACTCGCCCAAATGAATAGACTCACGTCTGGCATGCCACGTGTTCCAAGCCTAATATCTCACCGGCAGAGTCTTCCTAAGTCCCCGGTAAGTGCTTGCTCAACTAAACTTGGTACAACTTTGAAACAAAATATTGCGTTTTCCCCTGACATCCGCAATTTTCTAAAGAATTCTGACCATATCGAAACAACAACTACAGACACTCTCAGGAAAACTAATGATTCGAGAGCATTAGCTAACTTAGCTCTATTTGAACAACGTGGATTAAAGAACACGATCCAACCATCCTGTATGTCTGACGCAACTATGCAACGCTGCGTGTCAATGGCATATAACTCCTTGTCTGCCGAGCAATTCAGTACGCCTGCTTACTTTCCTGAATTTTCCATCCCGCCACTTACGCATAATCTCAAGCAACCTCCCCAAGCTCCTATGCCTCCACCATTGTCCTCGCAAATAACAAACCCCCTGTTTACCGGGCCAGCAGGTGCCAGGCTAGAGGCTCATTCTTGTCAGGAAATATCTGATACTCCGCTTCCAATTCCTCCCCCTCTCTCCTCTTCTACACAAGTTGTAGAAGTTCCATCCAATAACTCTCTTTCTCCTTGTCCTTCAAATTCTAAGAACATGAACATCTCAGCTCTATCCAAAACTCCTGAGCTTTACACCACCGATGTTCCTGACGACATCATTTCACCTGGTAACTCGCAATCATCATTAGTCGCTTCATTCTCTAAGCCCTTACCGCGTCCATCATTTGGATTCCCTTCCATTTTTAATCCGGCTTTAGAAGCGGCATTAACTGCCATTAATACAAGTATTTATTCGGTTGTCAAACTCTTTGAAGTACTAGATCTTAGATCCACAGTGCAACATGAATCTGTTCTACTTCTGCACAAAAAGATCGACTGGATTGCTTTATGTACAAATAATTTGCCTATATCTGTACCAACGGTCGAGCCTTCATGTGTATTACCCTTGGAGAAATAACCAATAGATGAAGTAATAGATGTAGAACATGCAACAAACACTCCTTCACCGCCCACTAGCCCTTCAGTGTCAATCACTAACTCTCCTGAACTACAAATTATTGAAAAACCTCTATATGATGTATTCTCAAAACCTATTTGCATTAACAAGCGAAGAAGGAGAGGTAACAGGAAGCGTATTTTCCCAAAATTTTGACACATCCAACCGCAACCTGGACATCGAACAAAGACCCCCAAAGAAATCTAAAAAACCTCCTCTCCGCCTAAAAGCAAAAATTCCAAATCCAAAACTAAAAAATGTATTGCCAATTTGGTCTCTGCTGATCTCTTGTCCTTAGAGTCATCCAGTATATCACCAGAACTAAGTGCTAAGGCTCCATCTACCGTGCTACCTTCTGCATCGCTGTCAATGAGGCTGGTGATCTCTCCAAAGGTAAGAAGTCTGACCTTTTGCCATTTGCTTCCATAGAGAATGAGGAGGTAAATGTCACCCAGGATCAACTTATGAATGTATCTGTTCATCCTAATGACCCAATCATTGATGATGTCTATTATGGTCTACATAATGGAATACCTCCCCAACAACAGATAAAACTGACTGACGTTCCATGTGAACTTTGACATTCCTTCAACTCAGTTTAAAACTCTTGATCAAAGAAGGAATGACTTACTGCCAGGTACATCACTTCCAAGTAGTAATTTTACATCACTAAAATATACACCTCCGACTATATCAAACACTACTTTGAGTGCACTACAGCAGTACTCATCCTTGAAAGAACCTATGGTCAATATTATTAAACAGACTTCACAGAGTACTCCGGCTCCCACATTTGATCCGATGCCCTTAGACATCATTCATGAAGATCAGAGACCTGAGGTCTATTTACCAAATCCTTCTATGTTACAAGATGAGCATATTAGAGTTACAATGCTTGATAGGGTATTTTCAGATCCATTTCCTAACCGTTCAACAATTTTGCTAATTTTGAATTCAGTACCGTCTCTGTGCCAAGTAAATTCTGATGATATAGAACTAGTATGGTACACGGTTCCTGCTCAACAGGATATTAGTGTTATAAATGTCAATTCTAGAATCGTGAGGAACCTGATATGGAACGAAAGACAAGAATTATATAATAGAGGTCTATGTCTAGAAGCTGTCCTTTCTCCACCTGTTCCAAACGATTCTGTACCAAAAAAACAAAATAGTTTCTCTAACCAAAATGGTAACAAAGAAGCACCCTGCTGCTCATGCAAGACTGAATCTCGACCAAAGGTCTTGCCCCCTCCATCAAGATGGGACTGGCTAAGCCATAAAATAAAGAACTGTCGAAGTCAAACGAACCACTAGAATAAACTCTTGGGCGCATTCCATAGTTATTCCCTGATATCATGGAACACCAGAGGCTTTAGTCATCTTTTATTCAACAACTCATCAGACTTAAATAAATATGATATAGTACTCTTACAAGAGACGTGGCTCCGCTCTACTCCAGTTTGGGAGGATCACCAAATTAACATTTTTCCTGCGTCTAATCCTACGAGAGTGCGCCTTGCTGCTGGTTTACTAATAGCCATCCGCAATGACTCTCAATTATCACTTAGCTACTGGCCATCACCTGATGTTGGAATTCAAGTTACTGAACTGTCTACCTTGAATAATTGTCATCCTTTATTCCCAAGCTGCTTAATAATAAACGTTTATAGGAACCCGTTTTCCCCTACAGAACCACAGTTCAGTGATAAAATTGACAATCTTCTAAACCTAGCTTTAACGAAACCCAACATCAGGACGATAATATTAGCTGGTGATTTCAACCTTAACTGTTTGTGTCCAAGTGTTAAATATGCCTCTAGAGCATTTAGATGGTTAAAGCTGGTCTCACTGAGAAATCTTTCCATGTTGAATGACTCGACGCCGGATGACTGTCCAGCGAAGCCAACTTGGAGTCGGAAAGCAAATCCATTTTGGATTATGTCTTCATTACATCAGATGCTAACAAGCTGAAAGCAACCTTTCAGGTCCTATCAACAAATCGTAGTGATCACAATATGCTCGAAGTGTCTTGGTCACCCCATTCTGTCGACGACCAAGATTACTATACATCATCTCTTGACATTAACAATGCAGGTAACCGTTTGAAATGGTATCCTGCTATGATAACTAAATTACAAAATAAGATATCAGAATTAGACCATCCTATTTCTGGCCCAAACGATGTATTTTACAATGATTGTATTCAGATATTGAAACAAGAAAATCATAGAACACCTTGTCCCTCTTATTCACATAAATATCCGTGGTTGATTCTAATCTCTAAACTCAAAAAAGAACTGAGATACAACTTACAGAACCCTTCAATTAGAGGGTGCAAGGTGTTAAAAAAACAAGTAAAAAGACAACATAAAAGACAAATTAAGCAAATTATTCAAAATCACAAACAAGAGCAAGCGGAAAATATGTTAAAAGCATTAATGAGTAAATCTTCTGGAGAAATATGGAAAGTTCTTAATTCCTCAACCGCAGTTATCTGAGAAATTGTTTGGATAGCTCATTTTCAATCACTTCTCCAAAAGTCTAATATAGAGTTCAGCTCTGAGATCCCACCTGTTCCTATTCTAACTGATCTCAAATTCGATTAATTGGATATTCTAATTCTAATTAAGAAATTAAGTTCATCGAGAGCTCCTGGTCCTGACAAGCTTACAAATGCTATACTTAAAGCAAATCCCGAGATGTGGGCTTCTATGCTTAACAGGATCTTTACCAGAGTCATTAAGTCAGGACAAATATCACCTTCGTGGCAACAGGCGATTATAATTCCTATATTTAAAAAAGACGATCGGTCGGAACCTAACAATTACAGACCGATAGTCCTACTCGATGCCCCGGGTAAGATCTTCGCTAAATGAATTCTGAAAGATTTCTCGAAGTGGCTCTGTGATAATAATCTTCTTGATGTTAATCAATCGGGATTTGTACCAGGAATTGGAACAATGCAAAATCTATTTATTTTATCTATTTTAAAGGAACAAGCAATTTTATCAAAACAACCAATTTTTATTGCTTTTATAGATTTTAAACAAGCCTTTGACTCAGTGACTTCTCGATGTTGATTGTCCGGTCGTATATTAGATTTTTAATATTTAAATTTTATTCAAACACAACTGTAAGAGTCAAATTGACATCCAATGACCTGCTATCACAAGCAAGACCAACTAATTCAGGCTTAAAACAAGGATGTCCGTTTGCCTCAATTCTATTTAATTTTTATATTAATAATGTTCATTGCGCCTTTAGTTCTGTCCGTTCATTTCCACCAAAACTAGACAATCAAGAAATGTCATACCTGTTGTATGCTGATGATCTGATGATATTAGACCAAATACCTATTGGTCTCCAAAGAAAATTATCTGCCTTAAATGAATATGCTCAGGTGAACAAATTGATAATTAATTCTTCTAGATCGAATATCCTAGTTTTTCAACACCACCGACTATCAGGTGAATTTAAATTCAAGTGGTATTTGGGAACTAGCAATCTGAACCAAGTGTATGAGTACAAATATTTGGGTGTGAACATAAATACTCATCCGTTAGATCTTCCATACAAAAGCGAACTTACAGCGCGAATGAGGTTACTCGCTATTCAGGGTAAAGCCCTGCAAAGAAAGTACGGGAGGTTTTCTATCATTCCAGCTAGAATTTTTTATTTACAGAAAGTGTTACCAATAATAGCATATGGCAGCCAAACAAAGACAAATCCCATGGCAGTCAAATGGGATGTGCTGGAAGGTATATTCTGGAAACACATCCTTCCGGTACCCAGTTGTACTCCCATTTCTTTAATAAGACATGAATTGGGTCTCATTTCCTTGAATGCTTCAGTGTCTTGGCTGATGTTAGCACTTTATAGGAAGTCCATAGTTTCGACTGATGCAAGCAAAAACCTGTTTCCTTTAATCAAAAAAGTGTTAAACAAACAATTATTTTCACCACTTCTAGAATGGAAAGAAACATGTAACCGAATACTACAACAAGCTGATATTTCTTTAAACCAGCTAATTGAATTTCCAGAAACGGCTAAATTAAAATTATGGAGAAGTGATTGGATAAACACCATGGATCAAATTAAAGTGTATCAAGCGGTTAAGTTGGGCGCCTTTGAATTGTGTGCTATGATGTATTACCACAATATTTGATCAAATTTCCAGACAGAAGGTACGCAGATGCTTTTTTACATTTTCGGTTCAACTTACTTCCTACGAAAGACAAACTTGCCTCACTGAATAAGCCTTCAAAGTTATCTAAAGTATGCACTTATTGTGAAATGCCTGAATCAATTGAGACAACAAGACATCTTTTGATCGTCTGCACAAAGCTATTAGACATGAGGAGGCGTTCCCTGTATAGACATTTTAAACACTGTCACTTACTAACTCACGATGAACAATGGGAATCAATATTTAATACCTCTAATACTTCCTTAATCATAGACATCACGCAGTTTTTGAATGAGCTAAAACTAATACAGTTCATTTGAATACCTAAAATGTGGTAAAAACTGATGAGAATGGATCTTTCTGATGGTGAAAAAAAAGAAGTGGGTAAATTATATTTTATTTGGTGAGAATAAGTTCTTTGATACAGCTTAATTTGTTGCATAAGGCAATCTTCATTGCAGCTCTACTTTAATGTATTACACTACGTGTGATGTCTAATTGATGTTTAATTGCATTTCTACTAGTTGATCGTGAATATTGTGATGAAAAGAATAATGTAAATAATTGAAAAAGTTGTTTATTCAACTGAAACAATTTTACTGAATAAAAAAAAAAAAAAAGCGATCTGTGTTTGTGAATGTTGTAAATGTTGGCCCAGAGTGTAGGACAGGTCAGACCTTGTGGAATGGGACGTCTTTTACCTGGCCCTGTTGATGCAATGTTTTTGGTGTATGAAAATTTGAAAAGTATGCCTGGGGTGGATCTTAAGCATCGATGAGCGCAGTGTTAGTGCTTCTGTTTAGGCAGAAGCCTAATTGATAATCACCAAGCAGTTGTTTTAGTTCCTAGTGTTCCGGAAGTTGATTGATGACTGCCTTATTGAGAATTTATAATTGGCACGGACTATTAGAGACAGGGCAACAGTTGCCCATATCATTGGGGTCTAATGTTACTTTCTTAAGCAGTGGGGTAAACAAGGTCCGTTTAAGACTGGTGGAACATATCATGCAGCGCAGGATCTCTTAACAAAGTTAGTGATGATGGAAGGCATAGCAATTTCAAACTGTTTCATCACAATGGCAGGACAGGGATCCCCGGGACATGTAGTTGGGTCCATAGAACTAATTATAGTGATTATTTGATATGTGGTGAAAGGAGCATATTTAAACTCAAAAGCGTCATTATTTTCTACCAGATCATATCTCTTGAAATAATTAGGATCTGGAGCGCCATTTGCTAATTATTCCGCCATCAAATTTGTAATCTTTTCAGTTTTTGCGTGAAAAGCTAAAGCAAGAGAATTCCACCTTTCCAACATGGCAGGGACGTTTTAGATGCAGTTGTGGCACTTCATTTGGTACGATTTGAAAGAGGTTTTTTTGCGGGACTGATTCTCCGCAAAGGAAGCATAGGTAGCATTAAAAATAGCGTGTTTGCATTGTTCACATAGATTTAGCAGTGAATAGTTGGTGCATGGTGAAGGGTCTTTTCTCCACTTCCTTTCCAAAGATCTGATATTTGTTTCGATTTGAGCTCACCTCTGTGTCTTTAATAGAATGAAGACTCCATGTGCTATTCTAGGCTGTGTAATCTTCATTCTATGTCCAGAACAAAGGCGAGCATATGCAAAAAAAGAGATCTCTGTAGTGCAGCGGTCCTAGGAAAACCACCTGGATGGAGGCTGCCAGGAACCCTACGATTCTTACGAGCTCTCTGAGTGATATGAGTGTCCTGCTCAAGGCGTTCTTCAGCTCCTTTTTGATCCCTTTCACTTTCGCCATTGGTAGCTCCCGAGCGCTCTTCTGCGTGTCCACAATGAATCCCAGGAACTCCAGGCTCTGCGTCAGAATCAGATGGGATTTTTACCAGTTGATCAAGAAACCTAAGCTTTCTTAGACCTGAATGACGGTCTCCACCTGCTCCTGCAATGTATTTCTTTCTTGGGATATGAGCGTCATGTTGTCGAGGTACACTATTATTCGCAGGCCCTGTTCTTGCAGAGCTGAGACTGCCGGCTTCATTAACTTGGTGAAGCACTATCCCGCCAATGAAATTCTGAATGGTAGACAGGTAAACTCCCATATTTCTCCATCGCAGGCCAACCGCCGGTACCACATGAAGCCCTGCTCTGTAGGAACTGTCAGGTACACATCTTTTAAATCTAATCTTGTGAGCCAGTCTCCTTCTCTGAGGATGTCCCTCAAAAGATGAATCCCTAGAAATAGGTTGCTGATGAAACCTTCCTGTTCCCCTTGGGCTGGTGCTATTGCACCCTTTACAAAGTGGCCTTTGACCTCCACTGCCAATAGTTCTCTGTCTGATTCCAAGAGGACTATTGCAGTCAGTCTCCTTACCTGTTCGGGCTCTGCCCAGAACGCCAAATGATAACCCTGCACTGTCTGCAGTATCCATGCATCTCCTGACAATCTCTGCCAGTGTTCTAGAAACAAGGCTGTCCTGCCCACCAGAGGTGGATACACTATGGAGGCCCTTACCTGAAGTGATTGCCTGCTGTGAGCCGGGAAGAAGGTGTCTGCTCTGGTGGATTCCCAGTAGTGAGCGGCTCCTCGACCCTGAGGTCTCCTTCCGTAGAAACAACCGGTCGAGTGACCTCTACTGTGACTGGCCTCTCCGAAAACCCAACTGTGGAAGATCTTCCTGATGGAAGTGTGGGCTTTGTCTAGCGCTCTGAAGCTGTTTACAAAGCAAATCAAGTATTTGGCAAAGGAGTCTCCAAATAACAATCCCTGTGAAGCTTTGCCTGCTTCGAAGAAATCCAGATCTCCCAAGTTTTGGTCGAACTTAATAAGAAGGCCTTTCCTCTTCTCTGCTGCTATTGCACAGATTGTGTTGCCTAGCAAACGTACGGCTATTTGTGACCAGTTTGACAGGACTGTGGGATGTACAGGCTCATCTGTGTCCCTTGCCATCTCTGCAAGATCCATCATCTTGGCCAGCAGCCCTGCTATGTCTAGTCATTTGGCCTGGCACACTTGCATGCCCGGTTGATCTCTTTCTTAGGATCTTTGTGGCTCTTGATCATGAAAGCCAGCAGCTTCAGGTCCAGGTCTGGGACCTCTGTGACCTTCCCATATAACAGTGGTCTAGTGCACTCAGCTCTTAGCCACTGCCACAACTCCTTGTTAGCTAGAGCCTTTATAAATTGGGCGAGCACGTCTTCAGCTCCTGGAAGGTCAACCTTCCTTTGATTCTAGTGTTCCAAGCAGGTCTGAGAGGCACGCCGCTCACAGATCTTCTCTCTCTTCCCCTTTGTCTTTTCGCAAGCAGAGGGAATCTTACTTGATGGTCCTGCCTCCAGGTCTTGTCAGTCTCCCACTGACCTTTCATGCTTTTAAAGCCACATACCACTGACTCCACATAGCCAGGCCTCTTCTGGACTGGATGGAATCACACTAGCTTTACTTGAGCATTGTATTGCTTTGATAGAATACAGATTTATGTTACTTTGCCCCATAAGAGGGTTCCAGTTGAGCTTGCCTAGCTCACAATCATTCTCTTTGCTACAGAACATCGTTTTGCATGGCTAATTTTCCGGGGCCTTCGATTTTCTCTGATCTATCACAATACTTCTAGAATGATGTTCTACAAAATCTACACATTGTGAAGAAGCATCTGCAATTTTTTTTAGGCCTTTGGTTAGGTAGCACACTGTCTCATCTAGGGTCTGTCTATAATACTTCCCATTAACTGCAGCAATATTGTAATGTTTTCCCTCTTCTCCCGTCTGTGTAGAATCAGCAGAGGTTACAATATTTATGGGGGAAGCTAGGACTGTTGAGGTCAAAGTCACAGGCTCTCAGGTGGCCCTTGGTTGCTGCACTTAATTTACCACTTTATTTCTACTAAATAAGGATTCATTGTGGAATTCCTCCATTTGAATTCACTTAACATCGGAGTATGGACCCGCATTTAATATCTGATATTTTCATTTATGTCGACAAAAGTGCTTAAAATGGAGTTCAGTGCCGAGATGGAGGGCGGGGGATAGCTTTATTGTTTCATCGGTCTCTAATAATATGATGTAATCCAGGCCCATCCCGCTACCTGGCAGGTGATACTGATGTCATCCTACCGCTTGATAGCAGTTCTGTGAGCAGGATCGGAGTACCAGGTTGTCGGTCACCTTGGATGGCAGACAGAGAACTATCCAGCAACTGATCTGGGTTTGTTAAGTCCATACTTAGAAAGTCTGTGGCCATATGTGACAATAACCCCTCCGTTGCATCTAGTATACTTTGGTCATTCAGGACTTCCTCTATAGTAGCCTTTGAAATAGGGGGAACAGGTCTGACGTCAGTGCTGCTTCCGGATCTGGCAAAAAAGTCAGTGATTTGTTGGCTGACAATTGGGGTCATATGTTCTAAGTATTTCCATTTCTTGTTCTTTTTTACTCAGTTATCCTGTCCTGCAGAGAGCCCCCCTAGTCAGCCCTTTTCACTTTTACCAGATCATCATCAGTGCAACCCACCTGATTGGACGAATCCATCTCCTGGCTATCTGGTGTTTCAACTTCTGGAGGAGCGGATTCAATTACTGATGCTTAGGTCAGAATCAACTACCTATCTTCTGCCACTGAATCCATCATTGAGTCTGATGCAATTAAATTTGCTGGACTCCTTAATGAGTATATGGATTTGGTAATCGTTGGAGTAAGCCTTTTACGTTGGTACAAGCAAATCACTCAGACTTCGAGGAACATAGCACGGTAGAGTAATGTATCAGTGATACATCTGCAACAAAGGTGGAGTTACACTCAGCAATCAAAACGGAACTCCTTTCAGGTGTTGCAGTTCCTAATCTATTGCTCATGGGAGTCGGTGGGGCAACAAGGGGTTGTCCCAAAGAATAGCTCAGTAAGGAGCACTGCAACTCTATTCTCAATTTACCAGTTTATCAACAATCTGTTGTTCATGTCCAACATAGGATTGTGCCCAGAGAAGCCATAAGTATAATAAAAGGCAGAAGAATATAGCAGTGTCACATAAATTCAAGCTGTGCAAGTCATTACATTTTTGCGGTTATGCATGTTGCATGAGGCAGCCCAAGTTGCATTAATATTAGCATGCCCAAATCACAAAGAGCATGAGACCGGGCTTATGACTAGGACACACAAGGGCTCATTCTGTATTAAAAAATGGGATGCGGAGACAACTTACTTTCATTCGTTTCCCATCCGCCTCATGCTGTGTACTCACCCCCATCCAAGGACCAGAAGTCAGATGAGGGTCTGCTTTCCCCCCAAAATTTCAGCATTGTCTCTCAGTTGCTCAGGGAAGCACCTGCTCCCACCATGGACATCCGTAGACCACTCTCTCCACCGCTCTCCTGAGCCACACTCCATGTGGGATTAGTGTTTTTAAAAGGTAAGCTCTTCTGCTTCCCTCATGCTGGGTATGCCTCCTCAATGCCACAGAGAAAATACACGGCACAGCACAATCATGTATCCACAATAGACCATTCTCTCTGACGATCCCCCGCGCTGCTCTCTGTGCAGAATTAATGTTTCTAAAAGGTAATCTCTTCTCCTTCCCTCGTGCTGGGTCCGCCTCCTTACTGCCACAGAGAAAAAACTCGACACAGCACAGTCATGTAGCCACTGTTGACCACTTGCTCTACACTTTCCTGAGTTTTAATGACACAGCATAGGTACCAGCGTGTGGCACCAAGTTGATAACTCACCTAATGGAGAGAGAAAAAAACATGTGTTATAGACATAGACTAAAACGGTCTGTGCAAGTTATTTGATCGTATTTACAATACTGCACACAAAATGGCTGGTCTCTTGTGAGCACGATGACATAATCGGCATGATGACATCATCATGACATCACGCTCAGTTGACTGAAAACTGATTGTAGGAAACAAGGTCAGTGGGCTGATGTAGCGTATGTCTAGATACCCAAATTACTCCACGTGTGTAGATCAAGGACTGTTATCACAATGTCAATAGAAAATTAAGTGCAAATATGAAAAGGAATAAAACAGGGAAAGAGATCTCACAGATGAAGTACAGGGTATAGTGAAAGCATGACGGAGAGTAAATATAGTTTCTAGAATGGCATCTAAAATACTATGTCAGAAGTGATCAAATGTACAATGGATCAGAGGAAATACAAATAGCTAAGTACAAAAGAGTCACAATAGTATAGCGTCTCAAAAAAATACCCTATCTGATGCAGAAAAATATACCTATTCAATGAAACAGATTGTGTATATCTCACTGAGGAAGAATTATAAAAAATATAAAGAAATGTTTTTCAAAAGTGTAGGTCACATCAATCCTTGAAAGCAGTTGAATGAACCCACACACTGTCATATATAACAATAGAAATTACATTCTTCATTGACACCAGTAGGGGATAAAGAATTAAGGTGGCCAATTCAAAATGTCTCTCTCTTTTCCAAGCATTTTGCCATGTTGCACTTTACTGGTCTTGAAACAATGAACTCTAGAAACTGGAATTTCATCTAAGAAATCTGGTGTCCTTGTTCAATGAAATGCCGGGCCACTGGCAATCTTAAGTTAGTACGTAAGTTTGAGCACTGCTCATTCCATCTCTGTTTAGCTTTCCTTGTGGAATGACCCATGTAATATTTGCCACAGTGGCAATTTATACTGTACGTTATATTCTGGCTGTCACAAGTAGTCTTTGAGAAAAATCTTCTTTGCAGAATTTGGATGGTAGACCAAATTCCCCTTGAGCACAAAGCTGCAGTTTGTACATCGTGGACATGGAAAGGTACCGCATTTCTTGGCACGTGTGTTTCTCTACCTGGCATCGCTCTTGACTAACATATTATCCAGATTCCTGTTTCTGGTATATGCGAAAAGTGGAGGGTCTTTGCACAAGGGTCGCAATGTCATGTTTTGAGAAAGAAGATGCAAATGCTAATGAATAAGTTTGAGTATTTTGATACATAGACTAGGACTGGTTTTAATCATACATTTTCTTTGGCAAGAAGAGTAACCTTGGGTAGTATTTGAGCCCACTCTTGTGATTTGTATTTCAGGTCCTTGGTATCTTGTGGCCAGCATTTGTTGGCCATTTCTTCCATCAACGAATCTAAGAAATTGTCTGTAAAGAAGACTTTTGATAGTGCTCGGAGGATGAAATCTCAATCTGTGAAGAATATTGTAGCGATCTGTAGGTTTGGGGATTAGTATGGTTTCTAAACTAGAGACACTGAAACATTTAGGAAATGTAGAGAGGTAGTTCTGCGTTCCATTGTGAATGGAATGCGATTGTCAATGTTTTTAAGATATCCGCTAAAAAGGATACATTCTTCATGTATACATGACCATATCCCAAACATATCATCAATGTACATCCCCCAATATTTAATCTATCTATACCAGATTTGGTAGTTCAAGATGAAATCTTTTTCAAACTTGTACATAAATGTATTAGCATAGCCTGGGCCAATCGTGGCCCCCATAAAGGTCTCTGAAACTTGAAGATAGTACCTATCTTTCTAATGAAAAAAAATGAATTGAGTGCAATGAATCCCAAAAGAGACATTAGAAATTCTTTGGATACCTTAAGATCATCAAATTGTAAAAGTAGACACTCTACAGCTTCTTGACCATGATTGTGAGGGATAGAAGTCTATAAGCTCCTCACATCAATAGTGAATAGTATATATGTAGGTCAAACCTGTAGTGTTCTTAAGATGTTAAAAAATGGGTTGTGTCTTTGATATAGGTGCTGGTCTGTTGGATCAAAGGTTGTAAAAAATAATCTAGAAATGTGCTAAGTGGTTGTGGAATACGTTTGGCCGCTGAGACCTTTGGACATCCTGGTGGTTCATGTATCTCTTTATGAATTTTGGGAAGAGCACTGAAGACTGAGGTTCTGGAATGAAAGAAGCCCAAGCAAGCAGAAGTGAGAGTGGTGCGTGAAAGATGGTGACTCATTCTTTCACAAAGAAAAAGATGACTAACAAGGACAAAGCTGTCCAGCAGAAGCAAGTAGATTATGTGCTGTAATGGCCATGCCACCATGCCTGCTTTAAGATAGAAATGCGGCCGGCCATGAGCTTAAGATTCCAGGTGCCCTGCATCTGTGCACGCCTCAAGTGCACTGTGGAGTCCTCAGGAGGCATTGCGCATTCTAGGGATGCAGACAGATTGCGGACTTTGGACAAGCCAAACCCAGTGTGATTCCTGCACACCCAAAGGTAGGACTCACTCCACGTGGACTAGATCATGTAAAGTGCAGCGAAGTTGAGATGTCCCGGGAGGCATCAGGCAGGCTGTCTCCCCATCACAACGTCAGCAGTCATTTTAGATCCCTAGGCTGAGAATATAATTTAAATGACCAGATTTAAATTGCGATGATTGACCATTTACAACGAGCAGATACCAGAACAGGAACTGTATGGGCTGACACTGATACTGCGTGTTGTTTGTTATATATTGTTAATATTATACGCATTGGTATTAAACAGCCACACAGCTCCACAGATGCAAAGGGATCTTCCTCAGGGCTTGCCCATCAGCCATGCACCGAATTCTCAGTCCTGAGTAAGCAGAACCCATAAATGGAAAAAGCGAGCAGTGTGGAGGAGAATGCTCAATGCGGCTGAGACGCTGTACCTGTGGGAGTGTTCCACCTAGGTGCCCGCGTGTTACTCTGTTGGATTTATGTAATCTGCAGCCCCCCTTATCAAGCAAACACAGGCAGCATTGGGTCGGGGTGTTGTAGTCCACCACAGGGGGGTCTTGCTGCCCACTCATTTTCCCCTCCAAGCCATGGGGCCAGGTGTGTTCTCTGATCATGTGGCCTGGGCCGTCTGAGGTGCTGTGGTAATCCGCCGGGAGCCACTGGTTGCTCTGCGTGCAGTGGCATCCCCCAGAAGCCATGAGGTGATCCTCCCCCTCAGACTCCAAGGGACAGCCTCTCCACTCACACAGGTCCCGACGATCTTCAGGATGCATGGCCCCCTCCTCTCTGCTCACTGCACCAGGACTCCCGCTGACTGCTCCGCCCGCTCACTAGGTGTTGCTACCTTGCCAGTCTTCGTCACTTTAGGATCTGAACTGCACCCTTTGGGGTTCTCACTTTTTTTTGTTCGCTTTGGTGTGTTGGTCGGCACTGCAAATTGTAGTTCCTTTGTTGTTTTCTGATGCCTTGCGGATGGGGCTTTGCGACTCATGTCCTCTCTCTATCGGCCTCCATCTTTGCAAACACATATGATGTAGATGGGCGGACATGTACTATGAGTCCCCTCCGCAGCACACATCTCCTGCGCCATTGTGGTGCTTGTCCCCTTCCCTGCTGGGATCTTGCATGCTGCTATAGCTGATGCATAGTATCAGGTTGTGGATCCCATAATCAACGTCTGCTGTGACTCCATGGTGCTTGGATAAGTGTTTGAGAATAGTGTGGGCTTTATGTGCTCCTCCTGAGTGGATTGGGTGCACCTGTGACTTGATTTCCATCCCCTCCACCATTTCTGTAGAGGTAACTGCACTGTGTGTTTGGCCAAATTATCACCGATTTTCAGTTGTAATTCAGCTGATTTTCAACTTGTGATACAGTTGAAATGCTGTTTGTGGTTCTGGTGGTAATTCCACCAGTGGAATTAGCCCTGGCACTAAATCTGCCGGATCTTGGTAGTAATTCTACTAGAGGTGATTCTGCCAGTGGTAATACGAACAGCGGAATTATCAACACATCAATTGTGCTAAAAGTGGCAGTAATTCGTTACCGCCACTTTTATCACTTACTGCCCAACTTGTAATGAGCCTCTATATGTTTAACCAAATGCATGTTAAATTTGAAAAACGAAGCTGGGGGATATGTGTGGCTTGTGATTCGAGTGGAGGGTGCCTTGAATGAGGGAGCTCTTGATGATTGGCATCTATGGGAGGAGTGCTTTAGTCGGAAGGGGATTGAGTGCAGAGTCAGTGAGGATGTCATCCACGTACAATGTAGACTTGAGGGATGCAAGGGTGGCCGCCCGTTCTTGCATGGTGTCTTGAAAGCTGTCCAGCTAGTCGTGGTTTTGTGAAGTAGGATGTGTGGTGTTCTGTCAGTTGTGGCGTTGGTGTCTCTGTGCTTCTGGATCATACTGATATCGTTGATGAAGAAAGAGTTGATTGGGGTGGATCTGTGATAGATTGCAGCATAAGTGGTTCGTGGAGGGGGATGATGTAATGCCTGATGGCTTTTTGGAGGGGCCTGATTTCACTGTTGGCCTTATCTATGGCAGGGATCATTTGCCTATGTGTAGAGCAGAGTTCTTTCAGCAGGGCGAGGTTGGATGTGCTACTGGATTGTCACCAAGTCTTTTCTTGTTTTTTGATAATACTTTTGTTGAGGGTGAGTTTTTGTGTGTAGCAGGGTGTGGAATGTTTAGGCCTGCACTATTTCACCATGGCATGGTGGCTGATGTTGGTTGCATGGGTGGTGTTGAGTTCTTGGAGAAGTAAGTCACAGTCCTGGTTTATCTGAGGTAGATCAGCCAATGTGTGGTTAAGGTTGGCAAGGTATTCCATTAGTAATTCACAGGGAAGTTCAAGAATGATCTGAAGAGTTATTTGCTGGGTTTCCAATGTTTGTGCTTGACTGGAGAGATCTCATTAATGTCAAAGGGATTAGTAGGCTGTGCGGTTGGGGATGAGTGGTGATGGTGGGGATGGGTTGTTAGAAGAGAGGGTTGAAATGTGTGTTTCTCTTTCATGAGCAGAGGTCCTGGGTCCTCCCAGTTTGAACAGTTTCAAACTCTAATTGCCCTCTTCTTCATCTGCTTTTCGCTTCAGATGCCCGGGCAAGAGATGCCCTATGATTCTGAGCAGGTTCTGGGGCAGAGGTCATGTGACCTAGATTCACTTGCCGTAGCTGATTAACGGAAAAATCAAAAAGGCTAGAAGGTTGCCCTAGTAGGGAAAAATAGCAGCAAAATAGAAAGCCGTAACAGGTAGGCGGGGCAGTGGTCACATGACCTATATCCACTTGCAACAGCTAACCAACTAAACAAAATAGAAGCTGGAAGCCTACTTGAGTAAGTAAATAAAGAGAGGCAAAACAAGAAGGCATCAACACATTAGCGTTGATTGGCAGGTCGGTGGGGCAAAGGTCATATGAACTAGATCCACTTGCAACAGCTGAAGAACTGCAAAGGTAAAGAGCAAAGGAGGCT
Organism: Ambystoma mexicanum; assembly: GCF_040938575.1. Lineage (NCBI taxonomy): Eukaryota > Metazoa > Chordata > Amphibia > Caudata > Ambystomatidae > Ambystoma > Ambystoma mexicanum. Next base: position 652,616,477 of record NC_090933.1, on the reverse strand, counting down.
TCTTTAGTAGGGAAAAAGGACCAGCAAAACAGAAAACCGCCAACAGATTAACAGTGATTAACAGGTAGGCGGGGCAGAGGTCACATGACCTAGATCCACTTGACCCAGATATCCAACTAAAACAAAATAGAATCTGGAAGCCTGCTTAAGCAGGGAAATAGTGGCAAAACAAGTAGGCACCAACAGATTAGCAGTGATTGACAGGTGGCCGGGGCAGAAGTCAAATGACCTAGATCCACTTGCACCAGTTAACCAACATGCTGTTCATGTACTTAACATGAAAAGAACTGCAGCACCCTCAACTGAAGCCAGTTGCTTTATGGTTAAAAAGTCGCATTTTTAAACATTTCTCTATTCTCCTTTAGAGCAGCATCCCGTTATAAGCTTAAAGAGGACCATTCAAGAATTGGTTCAGGGCAGCAACCACATATATCTCTAGCATAGCTAATCACCCAGTAGATTAATCCTATAAAACTGCTAAATGTGAACTTAAAGTAGTAGTCAGCTTTGGCAAAAAGATTAATTTGCATGCAATAGCAAATATATCATGTAGTGTCCATCTCCTACAAGCTTAATGTTCCAAATATGTATGTTCCGGCGACAGTAATGTACCATCCAATATGTAATGTTGAGCAGATATGTATGTTATGCGCTAGTAACTTTGACCAAATGTGCTTGTAGAGAGCACATAATGTGCATATAAAGTATCTGTGTATCTGTTTTCTTTTATTAGTGCATTTGGTGGAACATTGTCAACCTTGCACACTTCCTCATACACATAAAAAACGAATACAGTGACACAATAAAAAGACGATTGTTCACTTTCCAATACTCTTAAAATTATACAATCATTAATTTCTTCCACGGGCCCCATTTTCTTATTAAGAACTGAAACATTCAATTCATCACTTCATTACGTGGCATTTGCTTAAAATCATTAATTTTCAATTCTATAATATTTGATTCATTCTATTTCATTAAGTTAGATCATTTTGTGAAATTATTCAAGTTAATGAATGCCTTTTGCCAAATGTGAAAGGCAGCCGAGGCTATGACCAGCGATTCAACTGCCAGAATCATGGCCTAATATTGATCTGTTTCCACAAGCCTGAACTTCATATACCCTTTTTTGTATTCGACTTCCAGTGCTGAACAGTCAGTAAGGATATGCTTTTGAGTCTCGACGTAATTCCCACACAGTCTGTACAGCGTGGATTCCCTTGATATTCCCAGCCATGACCCAGTGTTTTCAAATACTGGTAAGAAATTTAGTTGCATGGCGATTATATATCTGGTCAATGCTGGGGAGCTTAATTTAATTAGATACTTCCTAGGGCAGTCTACCTTGAACCCCTCTTGGGATAATTCTGTGTAGTGACGGAGTACTGGTAGGCGGTTAACAACATGTGACATGTCCAATTGTATTGTTTTATGCTCCAACTTGAGAAGGCAGAACTCCTGCCAGGAGAGAGGAGGGGGGTCAATACTAAGTTCACTGAAGTGGGAGGTAACCTGCAGGACCAGTTCTCAGTAGCATCTACTTTTGGAGAAGCGATTTGCATGTAAGGCTGATAGATTCAATAGGGTTAGCTCCTGCTACCTATTGAACTGTATTTTTGCCTACAGCCTGCAAGCCACCAATCTCCAAAGTGACATCAGAGATGGGAGCCACAGCTCCAGCCGTATGACCTCTACTGGTACCATTGATGGTAAGCCCACTAAAGATCTCAATATCTTTGCCTCCAATTTCAGAAGCAATTTCACAAATCTCGTTGGGAAAACCTCCAGCGCATACAGGATACTCGGGACAATAGAACACCTATGTGCACTGTTGTTCACCTCCATAGTCCGCCCTGCATGGACGTCTATGGTCTGTTTTAATACCAGCCATTTCTTCCATACTTTATTAACAATGGATTGGTGAATGTGGGCGAAAGTCATTCTGGGTATAATACTCACTCCCAAGTATCTATATTCTTCCACTTGTTCTGAGAATACCCCATCTAACTTCCAATGAAAAGGTTGTGCTCGATTCAGCCCTTTACCCACACTCATTATTTTTGTTTTTGTAGGTTTGGGGCTCAATTCCAGCTTTTTTGCAAACATATTGAAGGCCTCTAAAGAGTGCTGCAACCCTATGGGCGTTCTGTCTAAGATGACTGTATCATCTTCACATGTAATGCAGTGAAGTGCCTCATTAGCATAGTGAGATGGAACATTATGTATGCCTCTAAGGGCCTCCACTAACTCAGATGCATATAGATTGTACAGTAGGGGTGCCAATGGATATCCCTGCTTAAGCCCTCTATTAGTATCAAAGGGCGCAGAAAGGGTACCATCCTGAGATATTCTTACCCTGACCTCCGTGTCTGTGTAGAGTGCTTCAATAAAGTACAACTGTGAGGTGTCTACATCTAACCCTTCTAGCTTCTCCCACAGCCTAGAACTTCTAACACTATCAAAGGATGGGGAGTAGTCTACATAGGGGAGGATCCCATGTAAGAACACATATCTGTCATTAATGTCATGAGTGTCCACACTGGGTCAGTTGTTCCCGTCCCCCTCCTGAAGTCTACCTGATGGTAGGGCAGAAGACCCTCTATCCTGACCCAGTCAGTCAGAAATGTTAGGAGAATTACTGCAAAGATCTTTGCACTGCAATTCAACATGGCCAGAAGTGTAAAATTAGCTGGCATGTTAAGGGGGGCTTGCTTGTGTACAGGGATAAGTATAGAGATCCTCCACATTTGCTGAACTTTTCCCTCTTTACATATGTGGAGGAAGAAATACTGCAATAATGCACCCTAGAAGGTCGGGTCACTTTTTATTACAATGTTGGACAGGCCATCTGGGCCATTTGCCCCTGAAGATTTCATTCTGGTAATCATAGCTTCGAGATCTACGTCCTTAATGTATTCCGCAACCAGGGAATGCTGCATGGAGCAATCCTCAGCCTCTTCTTTTACTTCAGTGTTTAGCCAGAAGCCCTCCTGGATTTATGTGCCCCAATGCACCTCTTCTACACTGGTTGCCCTACCTACCGCATTGGAATGCATCAAATGCCAAAACATCTTGGAATTGTTTGTACTTATGAGGTAATTAACATACTTCCAAGCACCAGAGTTTGCTCCTTTTGTTTAGGCCCCAAGCCAAGACTTAAATCTCAGCGGTAGTAAGGACCTTTTTCTTAGCCTCCTCTGATGTGATGTGACTTTGTTTAATCTTATGAGTCAATGCATTTAGCTCTTTCTTTTTCTTAGCTATGGCGATGTCAAACCTTCTACCACCATTTATCTTGCCATGCACCATGAACCCCTGTCTGCTAGTGGGAAGAATCAGGGTAACCATCCTGCCCAATTCCCAAACAAAATACAACAGCAGATTTTCCTCGTCCAATCCTAACTCTTTTAGGGTCAGGCCAAATCATTCGATCTTGGGAGTTGTCCAATGAAGCCTGCTACCATGGCAGCTCACCGTCAGATTTGCATTGCCCAAAGCAGCATGCTTCTTTATCTGCAGGTCACAGTTCAAACTAAGCATAACATGGTCACTCGTATTTATCGAGATAGTTGACATTTTTGGCTGGAAATTCCAAATTATAGGATTTACTAACTTGACATCAATACAGCTATAGCAGGTGCCATTGGAACAGGTAATTTGACTCTCTCCCACCTCAACCCTCAGTGGGGAGAGATCAAATTCATCCAAGGCCTCGCACCATCACTTGCCCTGGATTCCAGTGCCTTCCTCCCTGTTAATTTGATGCCTTTATTTGATATAAAATATTGCAAACTTCTTGGTGGCAGTCATTTGCTATAGGGTTAGTCACATTTATTTACTCTATGGTTAGTCAGATTTACACACATCGCTTGACTTACCTTTTAGAGCATCATTCTTAGTTGGATGAGTTCCACATCAAGTCAATCCATGCCAGAAAACACATATTCAGTCGCATAGCAAATTAAACAGCATTACAGCCCAAACACATAATGTGAGGTATTATTTTCAACTGGTAAGGGAGCGAAAGCTCTGGATTTTTTCATTTTTATTAACGTACAAAACAATTCTGCCAATGCACTGGTCTTGGAAGCAAGACCGTGCTTAGCAACAGAGGTTTGAATCCCAGATCCGTGCTTAAAAACCGAACTCAAGTATGGGGCGTTATAAAAAAACAATTAAATATATAAATAAAATAAATAAATTCTGTCTCTCAAGGGCAAGAATAAGACACTCCTTTAACAAAGCTCCATGCCAAAAGCATAGTGTACACCTGAGCCCTGCTGCATACGTCTTCTTGATCTTGGCACAGAGCAGGATCACATGTCACAGTGCCTTACTTGATGGCTGTGGGGCCAGCAAAGAAACTGCAGATGGAGGTTGCATTTAGAGATGCACCTATGAGCTGAAACCATAATAAGTATGATACACTACTATCAGGGGCAGGGACATTCCTGAAATATACGCCATAGCTCAGTTTTGGTACAGTGTCTAGTAATTCACACAATTATTAAAAGGTGCATCTCATGTGTAGCATACCATTGTCAACCCTGTGAACTCAGACCAGATGTAAGGGGTATTTCTCTCAATGACAAGGATTAAACCCCTTAAAGCAGGCTTGCTTTCATCCAATCCCCTGTGGCCTTTTAGCTGTAAAATAATGGGTCTCCCACTCATTCTTGGAATCACTTTCTGACATTCAAGGACTTCAGAAAGAATTACTCTAGACCTTTTGGGAAAACATTCCTTTCTGAAGCCATTTGGCAAAGGGCAGACTGGTGATCCAATCCAGAGGAAAGCTTTTAATCCCACCTATCCCCATTGTTCATTCGGAGTTACTTTTCTGAGGACCAAGGCCTGCCTCTCTTGGACTCACATTGTCCTAGAGCCCCCTGCATTGGGACACCGCATCCAGAGGGCTACAACAGTGAGGTTTCCTGTTTTCATCACTCACCTTTGAACTTCTGCTTGCATCCATCAAACTGGTTTGACGTTGCATTGCACAAGCATAGCCTAGTCAGATGTCCGGCTTGAGTGCCAGTGCATCGAGCACAAGACTTTGAACCACTGTGTCATTGAACCAAGCATTGACCCACCAGGATTTTTCATCACAGCTCAACTCGACCTGCTGGATCTTTGTATTGTTCATTGACCCGAACGAGTCATACTCATCGTTTTGAACTATGCTCGATCATTGAACTACTTCTGGTGATCCATCAACCTGCATACTTGACAATGTCTTTGAACCACATTGAGCACCTCTCATAATAGGTTCACTGCTGACTCGTTGCCTGGAATCAACATAACCTTCTGCACGCTACACCGCTTTGGCCAGCAAGCATAGCATATTGAAGCCAGTTTCAACTCAATGGAACTGCCTAAGAACTGTATACAGGTAGTATTGAGAGCAACTGTCCCGCTCTAGTAACTGCTTAAGGCCTTTGTTGCACCTTTTTCTTCAAGAACATATCCTTTGAGTGACCTTATGGCAATTCTTGCATTTGCTTCTCCTTTTCTCCTTGCCAAAGTATCCAGAGCACCTAGACGCATTTTTCTGCATTTTCTGCCTTCTTTTACAGGGTATGTTTTTATAGTATTTCTAATAGTTAGTTGTATGATTGTTTTGTTTAATTAAATTATATATTTATTTTTATAGAACCTTGATTGCACATTCTTCTGTTTTGGAACTATTGTGTACTATTTTGGTTTCACATTCACCTTGTAGGGGAAAGCAAAGAGAAATAGAGACTACTTCAATATAAAGTGTAGAGGTGCCTGAGTAATACATTGTTTCATTCATAACTTGTGCTTGTCATCAGCTATCACAACATGGGTGCAATTGTATGATACAAGTAAATACATGCTCACTTAAGAGAAAGAAGCCCACGACTGGTATAGAATTTCGAATTTAGCAGGAAAACCCATGTGAACAGGTCCAAAGACTGTGTTTTGAAATTACAACAGGACATTCTGAAAACTAGAACTGTGCCTCCTGCACTGGAACAATGCAATTGACAGCAGTAGAGAAATCTGAAGTATTGAGGAGATAAAGAACATTACTCTCAACAGATGCTTCTTCATTCCCTACACATCCTGGAATTGCACATCCAAAAATACTAAGGCACAAAAGTGTCAGGAATTTAAAATAAACAAGAGAATATGCCCTGTGCTAAGGAAATATTCATATTAAAGTTATGAAAGTCTAGTGAATTATTATTTGATTTCATGGAATGTGTTTTGAATGGTTTGCCTCCCATGTAGAAGATGACAATTTACCATCATTGTGTATGAATTCCTATTGAATTGTGATAATGTATTTTATGTAAAGCAAGTGAAATAGGCAAATGGAAACAGTGTGTTTTTCAAATAATTGTCAGATTATTGTACAAAGTGTATAGCAAGGTGGTACACTTTAAATCTGATACATCACAGTTAATTGTATGAAAATCTACGGTTTTCGATGTGGCTGTTGCAATGCTATATCCATTTAGGATATTCCAGTTAATCGAATGCCAGGTGTGAACTTTCCATTTCCCAGGTGGGGAATATAATCCTGGCTGTTATCTGACATTCCTGCGGAGTCCAGGCTCATTTTTTGCATCAGATAAAGCCATTAAATTCCGAGAATAAAAGGCCCTGTAAACAGGCCCTAGTGAGTTAATGAGAATCCTCTGCCTTTTCAAGTTCCTCTAAGGGCAAGGTATACTTACAAATACAAACTAAAATACCAAACAACGCAAATCTACGGTGTGCTGCCTTATAACCATCAGGTCTGCTTTCTTAGTGGCAACTTTCAAGCACTTCTTCCTGCACTTAGCAGATCACCTTTGACATCAGTTAAGGCAAGAAACATGGCCAGATGGACAGCCTAATGCAAACTATAGACCTGTGTCAGAAGACCCATGTTAATTATTGAATGAAAGACATGCTGGCCCATTCGGTTTCATTATTCACAGAAACAAAACTAAGGTTGGAACTCTCCTTAGGAATCCCTGGGCCATTTACATTGGCATTAAACTTGCATTTAAAACATATTTAAAAGCCCACAGCCAAATCAGTTACAATCAAGTGGGAAAGTGTGCTGATAGTGTGTGATTCTTTTCTGTCAATGTAGTCCAAATTAAAATGTTCTATGCTGATTAAACAATCTTAAAATGATAAATATCAATAACTATATAACCAGTTATGCTGGACATTCGTGTCATATATCCACACTCCGGAACAGGCCAGAAATCTGTGTTTTATAAATGTACAATGTAGAATGTTTCTGTGAAATAAATACAAGAGAAAAATTGATTTAGAATGCAATATTACTGAAAAGCAAATCTGGCACAATTGTTTCATCTTCAGATTTATGAACATCTAATGTAGAGTGTGTTAAGGTGGGAGTGTTGAATGTTAGGTAAACCAATGGCTGAACTTCACCAATTAAAAACTGTGACGTAATCATGACATAAGTGTGGGAATATTGCACATATATTAAAAAGTTGGGACACCCAAGGAATAGGATGCTGACAGCTTTTTGTAGGGAAGAAGGATGCCTGTCCTCAATACGGGATTGCTGAATCTATATACCACTTCGAAAATGGGTCCTTGTCCATGAGAAATACTGAACTAACATAACCTGTTGAAGAGCTGCTATCCCGAGAAACGGAGGAAGGGACAAGAAGACACCCACTGTCTGGACATTCTGTGGGAACACTTGAGGGTCTGTGAATTATTACCCTTAACTGTCCCTGGAGTGGGAGGGAATTGGATGGTGGCCGTTCTGGGGTGATCGATCCAAATATAATATCTTGAGGTTTCATGCAAAATGAAGCAGTGCCTTCTCACTGTATTTAAAGCTGAGTGAGAATTGACTGGTTTTAGAAAACATTGCATTTGTTTTGCACCTAGAACACAGGGCCTGACAAAATAGTATTGATAAAATCAGAATAGAATATTGTAGTTGTCTGTTGTGAACTTAATCTTGCTTTCATTGTACTTAAAGCTGTGGGAGATTACATTTAAATGAATAGAAAACTGCTTCCTCTGTGCTATGTGCACTGAGTAAAACATGGAACACTTCCAGCACTGACTGTGAAGCATTTTGTAAGTAAAGGTTACATTGTACCCAAAGAATTTTCACAGACATAGTCAACTTTGTCCATGATTCGAAAGCCTCCCACAACATTGGCTAATGAAGACTTCCTTGAAAATGTGTGATCTGTGAAAGCCATAGGTATTTAAAAAGAAGTTGGGAATGTGAGTTAGATAAGTTGTGTCGCTATTTGTGCCACTTCCACCTCCATAGAAAATTATTCTGTTGTACATTTCCTTCACCCCTTACTCTTGACCATAGGCAGTGTTACCTTGTAAAGTGGGAAGGATACTCATCCTTGTATCAGTACGTATGAAAACTAATTTCCTAGTTAATGTGGGTGAACCTTTTTAGAGGTGGCATCATACTATTCAGGATAAGCATGTTAAGAACAATATCTATTTGAGATCATAGTGTGTGATCTACTTCATAGCGACATTATCACAGGCAGGCCTTCTCTAATTGTGTATACAATGTTAGACATCCATGTATTTGATTGTAGCAGTTTCCCTTGCATAGAATTAATGGGGCCAGCTTTGATTTTTGTATTGAACTAAATCTCATTTTTATAAAACTGTTTGTCTTTTTTTCCCAGAATTGTGGGGTGGGCCCTTTAATGTGCTTTACCTTTATGATTGGGATCAATGTTGGTTTGTAGAAGAGTGAGAGCTGAGTTGATGCTTTAGCCACTACTCATCCTTGTAGTTCTGCAGAAAAGAGTTAATTTCATCACACATGTAATGTTGCAGTTGCAGTCATCTCTGTTAAAAATGTCATGTGTAAAACAAAAGGAAATGTGTAATGTAATGTCCCCCACTTGCAATACATTGTGCTATGTATAATGTATGTTTTATGTTACTGTCTGCAGAACACCCAGCCAACCTGAAGCGGTTTGAGACTATGATATTGATCATGAGATGTGCCTTATACAATGAAAGTATTAAACCATGAGTTAGGTACTATACAAATATCAAATAACATAACACAGGTAGGGGACATGAATAGGGAACATAGCATAGATAAGATAGACATGTAGGGCCTGAGACCAATATATGCATGGGTAAAATTTACAAATGTACACATTTTCTTTAGTATGTGGTAGTGTCAAGAAAGGTAGGCTTGGTGGTCAACTGAGGATAGATTAATTGGGTTTGGAGATCCAATTGGACTGGACAGCAAGTGGAAAATGAATCTTGTCTTGAACATTTCGACTGATGGAAAGGTTTTGGTGACCATGGGTGCATTCCAGTGGAGAAGGTCAAGTAGCAAGAAGAGTGGAAGGAGAAGGAGGCACATAGGTACTGGGTACTGATAAATTGTTGAGAGATGAGGATTGCAGAGTATGTGAGAGAAAGCACAGAGAGATGCAGATTGCAAGGAAATAAGGGGCAAGGCCATGGAAAGATTTTAAAAAGGAGGAATAGAAACTGGAAGATGAGTCATTTTGCACAGAGGCATCCAGTGTGGTGATGGTGAATAATGGTGGGTGGGTAGGTTCTCTAGAGCGTGCATAGGGAATGCAATCATTAGACCAATTTGTTGAGCACAGGTTCGGGACTAGAGCTTTTTCCAAGTGTTGCATGAGAGGTGGGCTGATCTTCTTTACACTGAGAAGGTCTTACAGCAATGAGCCATCCTGTGAATGGTGGCACTGAAGTAGCCAATGTTGCATTCAGAGATATCCAGGAGAGAAAGGAAAAAATAGTTGAGTATCATCGGAGTGTTATGCGTCCATGGTATCGGGGCCCTCTGGTGAGTGTGGCAGTAAAGTGATCCACTGTTAATAACATCACCACACACCATGCTCATCCAGGATGTTATCTGAGAGAACACAGCAGGCCCTTCGTGTCACAACAATTCCACTGCAGGTACTCTCTGTAGTCTTGTCCTTCTTAATCCTGTCCCTTGTCCTGTTTTCCTATCTTCTCCTGTGGTTTAATTCACCTCCCTTGTCTTCCATGCATTCCGTTGTTGCCTTCTCGGGTCCATTGTATACGGAGTTCCTACGGCTGCTCCAGTCACGCTCCTGCTGCCTTGACAACGCCTTACGTCTCCTGATCTTGGATCTTCATTCAGCAGGAATTGAATTCCCCAACAGGGTGTTCCCCCACAAATTGGCTATCATCTGGGAAACCTGTACACACACAGTCTCTAGCCGAGTCTTCTGTAGGGATAGGCCTCAACTCTTCATGCACAGGAAAACCCACCAAACACATATCCGTAAGACACATGGACAAAATGCAATAAAAGGAGAGCCAATTTTGGGTCTTGACAGTGATCACTATAGTCCTGACAGTTTGCAATGCCAAACATATACAGAAGACACCGTGGCTCAGAAAGACTAACCTATGGATGCATTGCAGAAATCAACCACTAAGGTACAATAATTGCATCACAAAATACTACTTTGAGACAGACAGTGGCTGTTAGAGAGAACACCATGCAAGATCAAATAATTTCTAGACCATTGTGTAATCCAGGACACCTTTTGGCCCGACCAATTTCTATCTGACAGGGCAAAGGTTTGGTATATGGTCAATAGCATGACAGGTAATGCTCTGTTATGGGTTATTCCCTTGGTGACTATGGGTAACCCTATACTGGATAGTTACCCACCTTTGTGAATTCCTTAAAGGATATGTTTGACAGACCTGACACGCTTATATGGCTCAGGGATCTCTTCTTTATTTCTCCCAAGGTACCTTGGATACCTTAACCTATGTTACAACATTTTGGAAATTAGCTGATGAAACTGTTTGACCAGATGAGACAAAGTTCACCCTGTTTCAGAGGGATATGTCTGAGGGCTTAAAGATTGAACATGAATGTGTTGTACATCCTACATCTTTTGCAGATATCATAACCATGGTTCTTCAGTTGAAGTACGACCGTTAGGAGTGCAAGAGTGAATGCAGGAAGAATAGGTACACTTGGTTCATTCCAAACCCTACTTGTTTTACTACTAAACAAGCAGTGGAAACCTAGGAACTGATGCAGTTGGCCCAAGAACTACCTGAAAATGAACGAAAACGCAGAGGATCTCTGGGGCTGTATATGTACTGTGGTAACCAAGACCATATGGTCATAGCAGTGCCCCACTGTCCCCGAACTTCATCAGGGAAACACCCTCTTCTATTCTTAAGTGGAGCGGTGGCACGGAAGGGCAAAAACAGTCTCATTGTACAAACAGTGGAGATAAAAAATCAACCATTGTTCCTGATACTTCGAATAGTATTGTCAATACCTTTAGGTGGTGTTCATGAAATGGCGCATTGATGGATTGTGGGGAAGCTAAAGAAACCTTTCAATTGGTATATTACCATGTGATACTGGGTATGCCTTTACTAAAAGGCACAATCCTCATATCAATTGGTGAGCAGGAACCTTGGTGCTAGGATCAGAAAATTGTATTGCTGAATGTTTGACTGACAGACCAAAGTCTAGAGACTCTATGACATACCCTGAAGACAACTTAACAGTAGCTATGATTCAAAATATTCCCCAAGAATATTCAGACTTTTTGAATGTATTCACAGAACCCCCAAATGCTAAACTACCTCTGCATAGAGAGGACCTTTTGGGCATATGCACATCCTCTCTGAGGATGAAAAGGAAGCCCTTAGATTGTACCTGAACAAATATCTTAGAAATGGTCTCATAGTGCCTTCAAAGGCACCAGGATGAGTGCCATTATTTTTAGTGCCCAAAAAGGACACTTGAGAATTGAGACCTCGCTTGGACTTCAGAGGTTTCAACAAAATTCCCATCAAAGACAGATACTCCCCCTGTCCCTGATTTCTGACATTCTTGAAGCTGTCCGCTGAGCTACCATTTCCTCCAAATCAGATCTGTGTGGAGCTTACCATCTGATTAGAGTCACGCCAGGGAATAAATCGAAGACAGCCTTTAGAATGCCATTGGAATTCTACGATCAATCAATCTTCTTAATGTACCATAAAAGATTCACATAAAATAATAATACAGTCTTATATTCATAATCCGAAATAGCAATAAATCAAGAAGATAGTTATAAATCTCAAGATATTAAAAGAGAGGAATGAACGTCAGTAAATGCCATATGGGCCTCATCACCGCCATGACAGCATCCCGTCAGTAAATGCACTGGGATACCGCCAACGAAAATAGTGCTTCCACAACTCGATCCGGCACTATTAGCGCTGGATCGCAAGTTGTGGTAAGGCTGTTACTCCTCTTTTTCTGTGGAGTTCAAAGGACTCTATGGGGCAGTAACAGAGCTACTACCGCCGCCACCTTTTATTTTTGCCGCTCCACCAAACATGTGATGAGGCTCATAACTATAGGTAAAGTCAAATAAACATCAACCTTATCACAACATAAAAATGTACATAATGGGCAACAGATGCAGATTAGTAAAGATTAAAATCCCCAAAGTAAAGACACAAGAGTCGCTGAGAAGAAAGTAATTAAATACAATTAAATACAAAACTCTGATCATCATTGTAAATACTCATGTCAAGTGAATAAATGCATTTAACAGCCCCACAAAAGTAATATACATTTTGTTAAAGAAATAGTGCAAATATCAAGTAGAAATTCCTGCAGAATAGAGCAGAAACACGAGGTCCAGTTTATCTAAAGCTTAAATGAAGTACAAGTCTAGAGAAATGTTATTCCACGTGGTGTGGGCAACACATTTCTGAACTGCAGAGAATAGTAAACTACATATTGCTAATATGTCTGGCATTGTCAGATCTTGCAAGCACACAAACAAAGCCTACCAAGTTATTTTAAACCAAGTGTTTTACACGTTGATGACACTGGTTAGTTTACTTCTTCTTGTCCATGCCCTACTTAGATGTGAACCCAGGGAAAATGCAACTCTAGGTTCCAAACATAGAGGTGGGAAGGGGAGAGAAGATCTGAAATGCCTTATTCCACTTTCCACAAGGATGTTTGTCAATCAGCTCTTCCTGATATCCGCACAGATGGGGCAAAACAGAATAACATGTGGCAGATCTTCTGTAGCACCACAGACACAGCATTGACTAGCAGGGCACTTATATCTAAATGTATGTACTGCCAGCAGCAGACCATTTAGCCTTACCCCAATAAGCAAAGTCCTACGATGTTGATTTGTCACAAAAATAATACACCATGGCAGTCCCATCATGGGTGTGAAAGGGGGATATGTTCTGACCTGTGAGCTAGCTGCCAATTCGTCTTCCCTTTTTTCTACCAGAAACTGCTCAATCTTAAGATTTAGAGCTCTTTTAGATACCTTAGCCAACAGCTTATAATAAGTGGAACAGGTTCCCAGTCACAATGACTTAACATGGATGAGCTAGCCAACCGTACTTCAGCTGCTTAGTGACCATACAATGGTAACCCGGGCCTTCGGTAGATTTCCCCCCACTATCCGACCGGAGACTGTGACAAAATAATATTGGCCTGGATCGATTCATGTCCGTTAGTTACATTGTTCCAGTCACCAGATGGGTTGCATAAAGCGAAGTGGACTGTGGAATGGAAAGCAGTCTTCTTAGGAAATCCATGTCTGCTGTCTGAAGGCAGGTTAAATTAGTGTGACCCCATATTTCACATCCATATGCCCACGCCCCCATGGCTTTTCCTCTATATATAGTCAGCAAGTGTTCAGTGAAATGATACCTGATGTGTTTGGGAAAATCTAAAGATGCCACCAGAAATCTGTTTAATTGTTATTGCTGATTCTTTTGTGTGGTGCTCCCAGGTCAGTTTGGTGTTAAATCTTAAGCTTAGCTAGTCAGATTTATTGCAGATACCCAGTTGGTACCCACTTAGACAGAGTTTTGGTTGGGTCTTCCTTTTTCCTGAAACACACATTATTAGGAGCGTCCTTTGATTTACTCTAATCCCCCTTGCTATCATGTATGTGTGTATACCCGTCAACCAGTAGATGAAGTGAGTTGGGTGAAGTTGTCAGTAAAAATGCATCGTAACTTAATACTGTGAGTTTTGTGCCGCCACACCTTGGAAAGTCTGCATTTAAGGCAAGCAGTTGCCCTTCCAGTGAATTGGTGTAGACATTGAATAAAAAAGGGGCCAGCACACACCCTTGCTGGACCCCCTTTCCACATTTATTTCTTCACTAAGTTCACCTCCAGTTTCAAAATGGACCCACACCCTAGAATTTCTATTGAGAGCCATGATCATCTGTAAAAGTGGCCCTGGCACACCTATTTCACCCAGCGTTCTCCATAGGCTTTTCCTGTCCCTATAGTTGAAGGAAAAACTCAGGTTGAGAAAGGCCATGTAAACAGGAATGCCCAGGATTTTAACATATTTGGCCAGGATTAGGTCGAGGTTTAAGCCCTGAAAATTAGTACGAGTACCTGGTCTAAAAGCAAGCAGAGTATCCAACAGGACATTGGGGGTCATTACGAGTCAGGTGGCAAGGGATACCAGGCACCGGTAAGGAGACCAGTGCCGGTAATCCCTTACCGCCCGATTCTGAGGTCCCTTGGAGGGAACCGTAAGGAATGTGTGGTCAGACCACACGTCCCTTACGGGTCCCGCTAAGGGACCAGGGTGCTAATAACGGGCTTGCTAGTCGCGAGCCTATTATTAGCGCCCTCCCCATTCCCATTGAGCCCTATGGGGGCTCAAATGGGAATGGGGAATGGTTTGTTCAATGGGGATTTACCGGTCCCGCCAGGGTCGGACTGCACCGGTAAGTCCCCATTGAACAAGACCGGTGCCGGACCCGTTATTGGAGGAAGTCATGGCGCAAATAGCGCCATGACTACCTCCAATCTCGGAATGAGGCCCCTTGTTATCGTGCACCGTTTCCCCCAAACCTTTTTGCAGGATTCCTGCAATCACCTTCCACGAGCCATCTAATAGTGTGACAGGGCAGTGGGCACATGGATCCGATAAGTCTCCCTTTTTGAATATTGGTATTATGATCCCAGTGCACCAACTCAATGGTAGCGTGTTGTAGAGGAGGAACAAAGAGGTGTGTAGAGTAAATGAAAGAAGGGAAGAGAAAAAACAGGAGTAGCAGAAAGTTATATGGGAAGCGAGGAAGCAAAGGGAATTAGACAAAAAAATGGAGCAAAAAAGGAGACTGAGGGAACCCGATATTGATCGCATTGAGAAGGAGCTGATGGAACCAAGTCCAGTAATATCATGGGGCGACATAGAGGAGTTTCTCTTGTCACAAGGAGCAATGCCAGGACCATCTAGGGTAAACCTAGATGAGAATTTCGAGATAGGAACATCAGAGATAGGATCGATAAAGCTTATCAGGAGATGAGGGCAAAAGGTGAATCAGGAAGTAGAGGAAAAGAAGATCGATCTAGAGTTGTCCAGTCATGAGGCAAGGAAGGAAGTCCGTTTAGTCTCGACCATAGAGCCTTGTGTTTAGACAGGCTGACTTTAAATACGGATGAGAAAGATGAAAGCCATACTAGTTGGGGAGTGGATATGTCAGACGAAGACAGAGAAACCTTCCGTGGGGAGGATGGAGAAAGTGCATGTGGTCACAGGGGATGTTTGCAGACAGACAAGGAAGTGAGATGGTCGGATTTAGACCAAGCTAAAGATAGGATGCCAGATCCATGACGTACCCAGAGCGACCTAAAGGAAGTTCTCATAGTGAGAGGGGGGAATCACAACCATGTGTGAACAGGTTGATGTTATTGCCAGGTAGAAGACAATCAGGAACCATTGTCCCTTCTATGGATAGGCAGACGATGGGAGCCGATTATGGATTTGGGTTTACGCAGTTCCCCTTATTGGAGAAAGGAGGGGCCAGACTGCAGTATATCCCCTGGCTCCTGATGGACAAGGATAATTTGAGATGCAAACCCCAGAGTTTAACTGCGGGTGCAGGAAAATGGATTCATGAGCTAGAAAATATGACAGGAGGAAATACTCTAGACATAGGGGACATTTAAGGTCTCCTAGCAGCTTTTCCTGGGGAAAGGGCTTATGACATTTGGACGAGAGCAGCTTACTCAAGTGTCACGGCACAGAACACAGCTCATGTTGGAGCGCCATTTAATAATTGTAGGGCGGCTGTTTGGAAAGCTCTCAGGGTATAGTATCCTGGCACGTAAAATGAAAGATGATGAAGATCTGCTTGCTTTTATTCAAAGTATTCAGGATCGCTGGACTTTGGAAACGCAGGAGCCTTGGGGAAAATCAGTGCCAGTATTTTACCACATTTTGTGTCAGGGATTGCCAGAACAGGTACAGAGACAGCTCAAGAAACTAGTGGGAATCGAAGCGAAGCCATGGGCAGAGATACAGTTGACTATCATGCATCATTGACGATTGCTACAAAGAAAAATAAGAAGAAGGAGGATGCTAGGAAACTTGAGGAGGCTAAGTTAGTACAGAAGAAATTGTCAAAGTACGCTATAGAAGGAGCGGCACTGTCAAGCAGAGAGGGGTTAGGAATGCAGCAAACAGTAGGTATATCATAGACGAATAATCAACGCCAGATCAAGGAGGGAATTGGTTCACTCCATGAGGCAGAGGAATGGGCTTCAGAGGAAGAGGAGGTTTCCAGAATAATCAGGATTGCTTTCAAAATAACCAAGGCAGATTTAAGAATATGTAGAATGACAATTAAAAAATGCAAGGAGGGCAATTTAGAAGGCTCCCTCCTATATTTTGGACTTGTGGCATGACAGGGCAGTTCGCGCGAACAGGTGGGAGCCAAGAGTATGTACAGAATGGACAATTGTCAAGAGGGGGGACAGCTTATCCTCCAGTATATAGCTCAGACAGTAGGGATGGGTTTGCCCAAGACCGGACAGTGTATCAAGCACAAGTGCTGCAAATGGAACATGCTTTGCAACCACAACAAGCACCATCGAATCTGCCACAAGGGCAGTCACAGCATACAGCCATGCAGATACAGCAAAGTGCAAACACAGGACAGTTATTGACACCTAGATTAGCGGGTGTCACTGTCGGGGGAGGAAGTCCTTTTAGAGGTACGGGGATAAGTATCTACCCACAATAGGGCAGCTCACAGGGTGACTTGATTTGTTCAGTACTATCGGTGACACCAAAACCCTAAGAGGAACCGAGGGTTAATGTTACCATAGGAGGCAAATCTTTTTCTTTTTTAGTAGACACTAGGGCAACTTGCTCATGTATACGAGACGGAACATATACGTTATCGGGAAATGTCATGAATGCTCAGGGCTTCTCTGGCGCTACAAGTAGAGTTCCTTTTACTGATGTATTACCAGTTTCTATAGTAGAGTGTGAGATGTCTCTACGGTTATTGTATTAAAAACATACACCGGTTAATATTCTGGGCCAAAATTTAATGACAAAGTTAAATATGCTGATTGAGGCATTGTGTATCCCACTCCAGGGATACATTATCTAAACGTGGGTGAATTTATCATGGCATTTACAAGGCAAATAGCTCTGCGAGCGATGCTATTAGAGCCAGAAGTCTTTCTGCATGGGGTATGCATTTTGTTGACATGGCTACCCAGCTTAGTGGGCAAGATTATGATACCTAATGAGTTCTTATTCAGGCCACAGGTACCTATGGACGAAGAAGGGGGAAAGACTATTCAACTAGAGTTACAGGCAGCCATAGTGTGAGGGGAATCGGCCATGCACAAAGGAACCAATGACGAGGGCTTGCCATGGAGAACGGTAATTGCCATTGGTGAAGGGTATACATTGACTGATTTCACAGACGAGGATATGTTTAAAGATGATCCGTCCGATGAAGAAGTAGTATTCAAGATGAGTATTACATATTGGATCAGAATAGAGAGAAGGGGAATCCCACTGTGAATGGTGATAGTGCGGCAGCGCCCAGCATTTTTTTGATGAGGACATGGAAAAAGTGCCAACCTCTTTACGACTACAGGCCTTTATGACGAAGGCCTATTGAGGGGGGTGGGAGACGTTAAGATTAAGCTGAAACCAGGAGCAATTTTACTTCGAGCAAGACAGTACCCGATAAATCGAGAGGCATATGAGGGTATTTTTAAGACTAGATCAGCTGTGATGGAGCAGGGTATGTTAGTGACATCAGAGTCACCATGTAATACTGCAGTGTACCTTGTGAAGAAATCGAAAGGGGGGTCGTGGAGATTAATTCAGGATATGAGACCAATGAACCAGATTGTAGAGGCAGAGTTTCCTCTAGTTCTGAATCCTGCAATGATTTTATGTAGTGTCCCACGCTGAGGCACGTTATTTCACAGTGATTGACTTGAAAAATTATTTTTTCTCAATCGTGTTGCATAAGGACTCTCAAGACCTTATGTCATTCACATTTTGTCAGACAAAACTGAAGAGTACTCGTTTGCCCCATGGGTACTGTGAGTCTCCATCAATATTTAATAGGCCAAAGCAATATTGATTTGCAAAGTGTTGTGCTGCAGTACGTAGATAACAGTTTAGTTTGTAGAAGGATAGAAGATGAGTGCAGGTGATATTCAATTTAGTTAATGACTATCCTAGCAGATAAGGGATATAAAGTAGGCAAGGACAAATTGTAATATGGTGAGTAGGAGATGTTGTACATAGGCCATTTAATTTCGCATGAGGGAAAGAAAGGTACACCTGAAAGAGCTGAGGCGATTATGAAAACACCAAAACCGCACACAATAAAACAGATGCAGCAATTTCTGGGATTGTGTAACTATGATAGAGCATGGGTATTCGATTATAGTGTTACGCTCACCTGGACCCCACAGGGGTGTCGATCGGACCCGGACAGCTGCGGTCTCCTTCAACATGATGCGTAGTGCAGAGATGACTGTCTGGACTGGCCCGCCTAGTCGTGTCTGCTGGACCTGAAGAAGTATTTTCCTGCAAGTGGAGACAGGGATTAACCACCTGTGGGTTTTAGTGATGGCCTCCCAACTGTTCTCGCTCTCCCCCACTAATCACCTCCGATATCCCCTTAGTAACCTCACCTTATGTTTGTAAAAGATGAGCTCTCCATCCTGCGTGTCTTGCAGGGGCGCGTAGATACCAGTTACTTCACTGGTTTGAAGGCGTTGGGAGAGTTCCGGTAAGTATTGACTCTGAAGTCCCTGGCGGGATTGGTAAGTATCAAGTTCAAAGAGTTCAAGGTGCCCGATGTTCACTCTTGTCCCCTTCCTTCCTTGAGTTGCAACTGAGTTTGTGAGAAGAAGGTCTCGTAGCTGCTGCTGGCGTTCAGGTAAGTCTGTGTTACCCAACGCTGTCCGGTAACTATTGCATGCGTTAACGTGTTGTGTTTTTTTTCGCCCTCTTTACAGATGTGGCATATGAAAATGTGGAGAGTTATGGAATAATACCGCCGGTGGTAAGTCTATGGTGGTAAGAGGTTGTATTTGTTGATTCCCTTGGCTCACCTTGTTTTTTCTTGTGTCCCCTAGGTGCCGGATTACGGCAAAGAAATGAAGGGGACAGTGCCAGATCGAAAGATGATGTGAGAACTGGTGAGTATGGCGCCGTGCTGGAGCTGGCGAAGCGACACGTGCAGGACTGATGTACTTTCCAGGTCCGGAGATGAAATGGTTCCGGAATTAGGTGAGGAATTTGAAATAAGTTTGTTTTCTAACTTTGTCCTTTTCTTCTTCTCTATTCTATTCTCTGGATTTGAGGCGGGCGTGTCAGAAGACTGGATGCTGGCTGCAGGCACGGTGAGCGTCACGCTGCTGGATG
Organism: Ambystoma mexicanum; assembly: GCF_040938575.1. Lineage (NCBI taxonomy): Eukaryota > Metazoa > Chordata > Amphibia > Caudata > Ambystomatidae > Ambystoma > Ambystoma mexicanum. The sequence goes on along the minus strand of NC_090933.1, from coordinate 652,596,739 downwards.
CAGAATAACGCGAAGCATGTGCTGCTGTTCGGGTGTGGTTTAAATAGCCTCCAAAGTAGTTCCAGGTAAGAAGTTCCCTAGAGCCACGCCCGAGTAGAAAATAGTCCCTGTAACAAAATAGTCCCATCCAGGCCTCATGTAGGCTTGGACTCTTTTGCAGCATGGTCTGCATCAGGTAAGTAAAGTCTATGAGCCTGGCGCCTATGGCGCCAGGACTGATTTCTATGATGAGCCTGGCGCCTAAGGCGCCAGGACTGAACCCAGACAGCCCCTAGCCAGGGCTGCTGAGGTTTAAACAAATGTCTGGATGCCTGCTCCCGGAGCTGAGGGCCTTGGTCCTGATGCCCGGGGGTAGGCATCATGACATATAGTTCATACACGAGACCCCTTTTGCAGGCTTTGAAAAAAGCCCAAGTGAACAAAGAAAAAATAGAATGGACTGAGGAAATTGATTGAGGGTTTGAAGAATTGAAAAAAGCAATTTGTACAGCTCCAGTTTTAGGAATTCTCAATTATTATGAGGAGTTCTTCCTGTTTTTGCACACAAATGGGACAGTTATGAAAGCAGTGCTTACACAAAGGACTACACGTGGGTATACACCTCTGGCATATTATAGTGGGACACTAGATCCAGTTATAGAGGACACTTTCCTTGCAAACAATCGCTGGCAGCAGCCATGTTCGCCATTTAGAAGTCTTCAAGCATTGTGATGGGGTGTTGCATGACTTTATTTGTTGAACATGCTTTGTTTGCTGTTTTGGAGAAACCCAAGTGTACATTGACATCTCAGAGGGCTTCTGCGTATGAGGTAGTTATATTGAATCCAGCGAGCAAAATAGTCAGGTGTAAAATAGTGAACCCTGACACGTTCGATCCCAAGGGTGAAGGAGAATTCTCTCGCAGGGTGGGAGGTTTTCTTTATTGACGGGTCATCAAAAATGTATAAAAATGATGGAAAAAGGCATTCAGGTTCAGCTGTGGAAAGGCGGAGAGCTAATGGGGAATTTGAAGTGGTAGCAAGTGCAAGACTACTGTCTAATTTTTCAGCAAAGGCTGCAGAATTGGTGGTGCTTATTGTCACGCTCGAAAAAAGCACACAGGGCAGGAAGTAACAGTGTACAGTGACTCCGCCTATATGACATCACTGTGCATGCAGGGTTAGCACGTTGGAAAAGTAGGGGCTACCTCAGAGCGGACGGTACACCAGTACAACACGCTGCATTATTGGACAAGCTTATTAAAGCACTACAACTCCCAGTAGCCATCACAATAGTTAAATATGCAGCACATACTAAGAGAACTGAATTTATTTGATGCAGGAACAAAGCTGTAGACGAAGAGGCCAAAGGGTTGCATGTTCTCCAGATATTTCCAGTTTTCATACTCCAGATGTGAAGGAAAAAAGGGTCACAATTATGATTGTAAATGAAGGGTTCAATCATTTGTCCAAAACACAGTTAATGGAAGTTCAAGTCAGTGCTCCTCAGGAATAGAAAGAGTTATGGAAGCGGAAGGGGTGTTTTTTATCCCCCCTGAAGCATTGTGGCGACAGGACAGCACTGGAAAGCCAGTGATGCCAGTAGCCTTATTAAGGGAACCGCTAGAACAGCTACACTACCCAGCGCATGTAACTAGGGAAAGCCTTGCAGCAGCTATTGCGGAGGACTGGTTTGTACCAAATTAGTTAGAACACGTACCCTTTTATGTAGTAAATTGCATTGTATGTCAAAAGTTTACTGCTGGGCACACGTTGAGAACAATCATAGGAGTAATTTCTCGAATAAACGGTCCTTTTCAGCATTTACATATCGACCATGTCGACATGCTGCAAGTATGTAGTGGATATAGGTATATGATAGTGGTGCTGTGCCCCTTTTTGAGATGGATTGAAGCTGGTCCGTGTACATACCCTGATGCCACGTGCGCTGCAAAGTTTTTAGTCCGAGAAGGCTTTCCTGGATGGGGAGTATGTGAGGTGCTGAGATCCAACAATGGGCCCATTTTGTTAATGAAGTATTTGAACAGATCAGCCTATTTCTTAGTATAAAACATATGTTTTCTTCTGCTTATCACCTGCAAGAGACCGGGATGTGTAAGAGACTCACCAGCCTTCTGAAAGAGAGAATTGCTCAATTGAAATTGATGTTGAAGAAGGGATGGCTGTATTGCCTGCCCCTTGAACTATATGCATTAAGAAATCAGCCCGGATCGGACCACCCCATCACGCCCCATGAGCTAGTTACAAGAAGGTGAATGAGAACACCCCTGTCACCTCCATTGAGGAATAAAAGTGATGCCCAGATGACTGCAGAATTGTTAGGAAATTAGCTACATGTGCATTTAACATGTGTGACCTCTAGTAACTCTGTCATTTCAGAGCAACTCAAGCATAAGGGGTTTCAGTCTCAGGACACAGATGAAGACCATTCAGCAACCGGATCTAAAGAACTACCTGTACCAAATTATTTATTGGAGAATCCGTTTTAATATGGAATTTCACTACGAAGTGGCATGAGCCCTGTTTCAGTGGACCGTACATGGTCGAGAATATCACTCCCTCAGCAGTAAAGGTCCAAGAAAGGCACACCTGGATAAAGGTCCAAGAAAGGCACGCCTGGATACACTTGGGCAACATGAAGTTGTATGCTGGTGAGACTGAAACACCCACACCCGATTCAAGACAAAAAGAAGCAGTTCAGCACAAGACGACTCCATTGATGACAAGGAAGAAGGATGCTAAGATTGCTGATTAAATAAATTCAAGTGTGCATTTGGACTGTGGCTTAACCCGGACACTCTTTATAGATATTATAGCAGGGGTGCTAAAAGTTACTGTTCTCGAGACACAGAAATCATGTCAATTTGGATTTTAGGAAATGCTTCTTTGCAAAATAAAATGCCAGATCTTGACTTCATATTTGACGACTGGAAAAGGGAGCAGTTCCCTGATTCGTTCTTCACTGAGTTTCTCTTTGGTCAGATTCATGGTCCTATCTGACATCGATGTCCATAGACTCCTTCTCACTGTCTTTATTTTTGTATCCCGAGCTTACCCTGCTCTTGTTGGGCTTAGCACTGACATACGTACTTTTGTGCAGGATCCTAAGAATGGCCCTAAAATTAGAAGACTGCTTGCAGCTATAATCAAGCAGATATTGCAGCTACCTGAGCATTTAACAAGTCTGCTTGATTAAAAAGGTTTTTTCTTTCCTTAAAAGTAGTACACAGGCACATTGTGGTCCATTGAAAATAATGCAGTTCCAGAAAACGAGCAAACTCAACGATGTGTGGAGAGACACCAGTGGTGGTGTCTCATGCATTGGTACATAATATATATGTGCACAGCATCTATCATTCTTTTTCTGTTTTTGATAATAAACGATACTTACCTTGCTGGTACTAGAAAGGTCAGAGGCCCTTTGATTCTCTCCACTTTAGTAACCTATGCAGAGTTATATGTTGCAAAGAGACAAAGGACATAAGTGATCATCCCTACACCAGTGACACATGTAAGGTCACCTATTTCTCTGACAAGTGTTCCTATAATTCCCCCTATATGATGTTCTGATTTTGATATACTCCATTACCAATATGTACAAGCTCATTTGGCAAGGAAGAGACCCATGAAAAGTGCACAGGAAGATGATTATGAGTTAAATAATTATATAGACAGTACAGCACATTTGGGGAACAACATGCGGTATCAACACATGAAGGAGGTAGAAAAGAAAACCTCTGAAGAGGATTGCTATGTACGTGCTCTCCTAACTTATGCTATGGCAAAGTCTAAGATATTCATAGCTATAGAAATAGACATCCAAATAACTCATTGTCTGACTCACCTTGCACTTTGCCATATAAGAGGTCAATGACAGGGTCAAAGAGCATCCTTGGTATGGATGACTGAATGGTCAGCTCCAGAAGAAGATGATGATGTTCAAGATTTGAAGACAAGAGCAAGAGCACACACCAGAGATCATGTGATAAGATATGAGCAGCCTGGAATATAAGGAGCAGTAATCAGAGGGGAGATAAATAAGAAGCTCAATTGCCAAGGAAAAACTGATGAAGAAATATGAAGATGTTCAGAAAGAGCCCAGATGCAGATCTGGAGGACAGTACTTTCTCCATATGGCTGGGAAGAAGACATGGTCGTATGCAGAGCTGTGGCAGTAACAGAACACAACAAACCAGTTACAGATCATTTAGAGAAAGGATGCAAACCTCTCTGGCCGAAGCTTGCGAAACTGTTGACATGGGTTGAAGACAAAGGAGGCACGTTGCAGATAGTGCTGCTGGCTAGTGCAGCACTATGCTTCAGAAATAATGGCACAAGTAAAGTTGGAGAGAACCAGCAGTGCAGTCAAATCTTTTATGTACCAGGAATGAAAGATGGAACAGTAGTGATAATGGATCACTACTTTCCCTGTGGATCCAGAGCATACATGAAGCTGCCCAGAGATTGGGGAGGTCTGAGTTCTATAGTGATTGTCCATGTTCCTGCACTGGCGATACTGAAGAGTGACCTGAACATTGTAGAGTTCCCAAAAGCAGATGCTCATCTGAGAAAGAAGAGGTCAGTTGGATTCCTCAGTCGAACAAAGAGAGAGAACTATTCCTCATCTAAATCGATAGAAGCTTTCAATGACATTCCGTATGAACACAGGTTGTTCAGCCAGACTTCAGCGATATTCACGACAATCTTCATGCCAGGGATCCAGACGATGCCAAATGACAGATGGTTACAGATAACCAGATGTGAGCTCCTGCAGACCATCACACTACCAAATAGGGATTCAATGCCATCAAGAAAGAGCTGAAAGCCATAAGATTGATGACTCTTCAGAACAGATATGTTTTGATATGATTAGAGCTATGTATGGTGGTGTTTGTGCCAAAATCAGAGAATCATGTTGCACATTCATACCTTCTCATGATGAAGAGAATGGGACCTTGACAAAGGCTATAACGATGCTCACGAAATTACACGCCAAGATGGAAGATGAAGTAGAAGACATTGCATATGACAGCCGATTTGCATCGATCTTCTCATGGGTTCCACAGTGGATAGCAAATATCTTCACATTTCTTAGAGCCTTGTTGGTGATGATCATGATTGGATTCTGTGTGATCAGAATAATGATCACACAGTGCAAGAAGACAGCCAAGAAAGCAACAGGAATGAAGATCATGATTGATGTCGAGTCTGGGTTTAGGCCCAAAGAGGTGACAGAGAAGACATCAGAGACAATGTAAAGGCCAATATTCATGCACCTGAAGGAACAAAGTTCCTGTATCTGAAGAACCACAAGAAGTGTGTGGGAAGATGGGTTTACTGTAGCCCAAATGGACAATGTAGTCTTATGTCCTGGATTGTTGATGAACATGTGAAATCAGAAGGATGCCTGAAGGGAGTAATAAAGATATGGGGCCTCATTCCGCCCTATTATGAGGTCCCCTTGTGGGAGCCGCTCTGGACATCTGGTCAGACCAGACGTCCTTTGTGGGTCCCGCCAGGGGACCAGGGAGCTAACAACGGGCCTGTTATTAATGTGCCTGTTGTTAGCTCCCTCCCCATTCCCATTGAGCGCTATGGGGGCTCGAATGGGAATGGGTAAATTGAATGAGGAATTACCGGATCCTCCAAGGTTGGAATGGCCCAGTAATTCCTCATTCTAGGAACCCGGACCCGGAAACGATTTTGGAGGCAGCACTTATTAAGGGCATGTCTTCCTCCAAACTCTCAATGAGGCCCATGGACTCCAAAGATGCACTTCTTCAGACGAGGATGTCTAGATGTGAAGACTGATGGGAGTGTGGTCGATAAATGGAGTGTAGAGGAGGAGCCAAGTACCTCTACCAGAAATCCCGCCCCCATTCTGCCTATATGTTGGCAGCCGGAAAATGTAACATGCGCTATATGTCTCCACAAAGAAATGACGGTCTTCTGAAAGAAGTTCCAGAAGAAGTGTGAAAATGAATGAAAGAAAAGACTGGTGATGTCACAAGGAGCAGAAATGACGCACCTTGAAGAGATACCAATGAAGAAAGAATATAGACTTTAAAGAATCTGATGACGAAGTAGCGAAGTAAGCAACAATTAAAGGATCGAAATGAAGATTTCACGTGTGGAGAAGCAATGAAGAAAAAGCAAAACCAGTTAAAAAAATGTACAGATGCAGAAACGCAAGGAGACAAAGTAATCATGAGGCTGGCTATGTAGTGAATAGATTGCAGGCCGTTCCGTCAATGTATGTATATACCAATAAATAGAATCTGGATGTTGCACGGTGCATTTTAGCAAACTTGGACCCTGTGAATAAAAGGGCGGGAAGTTTGGTGCAGCAGAATAAAACAAGCTGACAGCAAAGGAATATTCGAGAAGGCTTGCCTGGCCCAGTGTCAAGAGTCTGGGCCACCAAGAACCTGGTTATCTAATCAGGAAGATACAGTGAACGTGAGAAGCGAGCTGAGCTCCTGTTTGAGGTGTAACAGAAAAACACTAGAAGTGCCAAGTTTTCTTCATTTAATAGTATTAAATACAACAAAGGAGCTCCAAACGTGGTGTCTAGTCACATGGTCAGATGAAAATAGACTTTGGGGAAAACTACACTGAGACCATAAGATAAAGCCATGCCTTCACTCACTTTTATTCTCAGGCACAGTGAGCCTTTGCAAGGCCGAGTTCAAACAAAGTAATTGAATGTCAGACCGCAGGAATGTTGATGGATTTTGGACTAATTGTGTCTTGAGGCATGACCAAAGCCAACCCTCCAGCATCTGGGGTACCATCTTGTGTGCTGCTAGCTAGTGGAATATTCCAGAAGGGTACAAGCGTGCCAACCAATTGTAGAGGGCCACGGAGTAAGGAGACCTATAGTTTGAGAAGCCAATAGAACACCATATATTAGTCTGACATGGAAGATTACTTGCATTTGGGGCAGGCTTAGCTGCCCACCTAACCTTAGAGACCCAATCACGACCCCCACCCCTACAGAAAGTATACTTAGATGTTCCCTTTAAGCCTATCACATCCCCTGGTAGGTTTTCTTATTTTGCCACATAGTATGACGTCACTTATAACAAACTTGTGGTATAAAGTTGTGTTTTTTATGTGAAATGTTTGAGAGACTTGAGTGAATGTCCGTTGATGTCCGCTATACTCCCTGTTTTAGATCATTGTTACTAAAACAGCTGTGATTTTTGTTAAACTTCCTGATTTGATCTAATTATTGGTTTATGAGTAAGATCTGCATCCCCATCCATCTCAGATACTGTTACCTTCGTCTTAAGGAACCCTAATGGGTTCAGTGTTCATGGTAATAAGTGCATAAAAGAATTGTACCAAAACCGGTATCCATATTTCAGGCTGGCTAAAGAACATGTAATTGGGGATACCATCTATCCCTGGTGATTTATAAGACCTTTGCCTGGATATCACATAATTCACATCATTCTCTGTAAAGCCGTCTAATGGTTCCTTAATTGTCTTTTGTCCTCCCTCTAGTGTATCTAGGCTATTCGTTTAACAAAGATACAACTCCTGAAATCATCCAGGCCTATATTGTGATATAAATCTCTGGAAGCTCCCTTGCTCTCATGTCCTGATATGATATGTATTCATTAGTGTTTCTTGACACTATAAGACATTGGTGCTCACTGTTTTTTTGGCCTGCATGCAACACAATGCCTATCCCACATATCGTTCTCGATCTCCTCCCTTCTCCTTGATAGTTCGTCTTTGAAATCACAACGGCTTTCTTGATTACAGCTAATATAAGGGGGCTGGCATTTTAAGGCTAGCATTAAAGCCTTCATCTTGTCCTTGCATGGTTGAAAGAGCTAGTAACCTATTTTTGCGCTCTATATCAGAGCATGATGGTCTAAAAATCTTACCAAAGTTGGTAATTATTAGTGAGAAGGTGTCTATAATAGCTCCCAGATTGATGCAGAATTACAGGCAAATCAGTATCTCATCTCTGCAGGAGCAGTTAATCACCTACTGTAACAAGGCTTCCTTAGCAGATTTCCACTTAACTAATCTAAATACTTTTTTCATTATATTACTAGAAAAGGTTGAAGGGTTTAATAAGGGTGAGTCCCCCAGTCCCAGGCCCAGGTGAGCAAGAGAGGATTATGGCCGCTTTTACCCCTCTCTAAAATCTCAAAACATTGCATGTTAGTCCACCATAGGACGGGTATCAATACATTGGCCCTCATTACGATACTGGCGCTAAACCATGGCGCTATTAGCACCATGGTTGGTGCCGGTATCGTAACGAGTCCGTCAATTTTCAATGGGGAATTACCACCCCATTCCAAGGTTGGCGGGGCGGTAATTCCCCATTGAACATTGGTCCTTCCCCATTCCCATTTTTGCCCCATAGGGCTCAATGGGACTGGGAAAGGCGCTAAGTACGGTACCGCAAATTGCGGTACCGTACTTAGCACCGAGGTCCCTTTGCGGGTCCCTACTTTAACGGCTGGTATAGACCAGCCGTTCAGGTCGGGTCCCGCAAAGGGACCTCGTAGTAAGGCGCTAAGTGTTTAACGGCGCCGCAGCCTTTTACGGCGCCGTTAACCCCTGGGTCGTAATGACCCCCATAGTCTCTCTAAGTGAGATTATCAAGGCGAGCAATGCCTTTCCCACTTTGTTGTTATAGAAGTTCACCAAGCCTATCTCATGCCCAACTCTCAACTTGAAAGGGATAAAGAGAAGGCTCGGAGCAGACCTCATGGGGAGAATATCAAATATTTCTAGACTGGTTGACAAGTAGATAGCAAGTGCGCCAGAGGGCCTGCCTTTGGCACTTAACCTAATGATGGGGAATGAACGAAGAGTAAACCCTTATAAATTAACCAAGTTAGTGGCTCAGGTTTCTGGGAACATAAGAATCTGGGGATTGGTGATTACATTTCCACCAGTCTGGATTGCTGGTCCTTCCCTTGAAATCTGCAATGCTCCAGACTACAATTTTCAGTGAGCCTATCTAACCCCTCTTGCCAATCTCTAGTATGGGAGCTAAGGCTCCACTAGCATCTCCTGTCATGGTTCCTGTTGTTGGCAAAGGAATACACAGTTCAATTAGACAGAGGAAGTCAGTCCACCGCTTCTAAGATTCCAGACATACATACCTATTGTTGTGTAGGGAGTGTGTGACCTTCCCTGATGTTTGGGCCTTTATCTGAGCGTTACTATAGGCCGCCCTAAGTGTAATAAATGCAGATGTGGCCGTATTTGATAGATATCCCTGATCCAGGGGTGTTTGTAAAAGAAACCCAGTAGTAGAAAACATATATCTGATCATTCCTGGCCTTTATGGCTACTCTTGCAAAGTAGTGTGTGGACAAGTGCAGGATTTTTAAAAGTTAGGGGGAGGCATTCTCCTGGGATGCTATTCCTATTCATGCCTACCCAATTTGACCTTTTAGCCTTGAAGAGATCTACTCCCTATGTGTACACTGATTCCATAAGTAGATTTAATGAAGTGGGTCGCCTTGTTCAGAAGTGAAATTGTATTCTCTCAGTTAAGGTCGAGGAGCATTGGTACATTAGTAAGCACCACCACCAGTGTAGCTGCTTTGGGGGATATGTTGAGACAAACGTTAGTTTGCCTCTCTGAGGATAAATCTTTCTCCGTTTCCCCCCTGGACCCAATAGCTGTGGGTACAGGAATCCCTTTTCCCCTCCCTTCCACAGTAACAGATCCACTAACGCATTTCAATGTCCCTTCTGCGTCCGCAAGATCTCTTATATTAGAATTGAAGTCAGTGGTTTGATTGCTAAATCTTAGAACATCACTACTGGGTTTGTTGGGTTTATCCCCATTTCTTAATAGTTTCCTGACTTTGTCGGCCTTATTAATATATTCGGGGTCCCTGTTACTATGATGATGTGTCTCTAAATTAGCACTCAGTGTCACAAGCTATGTGGGCTTGTTAGACCAGTACTGATAATCTTGTCCAACTTTGTTTCAATTCTCCTTAAAATCTCATTAATATTCCAAAATTGAATTTCATTAAGGCAAGCCTTTTCTGATTGGTGTATTTGGGGTAAGTTTCTTTCAATGACAGCGTGTTCACAAAATTGAAATGGATGGCTTTGCTTTCAATTACATGGGATTTATTATCTGATGGCACAGTCTTGGGTTTGTCCCTTATTTTTTCAGGATACTTCCTACCTCTTTCCAAAGCAGGCTCCTCCTGTAAGTTCTCTGGGCAAGAATGTTCTCACGCACCATAGGGCTCAAGTCTGTGATATCCCCTCTAGCTATGCATTTCTCAGCTTGTGTTATTAGAGCTTCCAGAGTGCAAGCTGCCTTTTTTTTTAGAAAAAATATGAGTATGCCACCAGTGTTCCCAGTTTCCCTGTAGTGTTCTTCTTCGATCTACCCACCATTGTGGGTTTGGACTATGGCAGGTGCCTCCAGGGGCATCCAGCATTTAAAAAAAAATTCTTCTTTATCCCTCCACACCCTCTTTGTTGGTCTTTTGCTTTGTGTTTGGCCATCCCTACATGGACGGTGGGGGAAGGGGTCTAATATTTAATACCAGTCCCCTAAATTTGAGACAAGGTCAGTCTTTACTCACAAAGTCTCGAAAATGTGAGCAATACATAGAAATAAACCTATTAAAATAGGTTCTTAAAATGCTAAAATTTACGATTAAAAGAGATTCAGGTTTAAAACTTTCAACAGGTTAGTGCAGTCAACAATTTCAAAAAAGTCGCAAAACGTCAATAAATACATCGATAAATACAAATAGCCATTGAAATTGGGCTAAGCAGGCAATAATCCTCTTATGCCAGAGAAAGAGATCCTGGGTCCAGAGAGGGGCACACCCGGCTGGTTTGAGAGAAATACCCCACAACCGCCTCCTCCCTCCCCTCTTGAGGCTCAGTGCCTGTCAGTAGCTCCCTGACCCTACTGACGTTTTACGAGTCCAAGGCTAAATTTAACCACCTTAATAATACCTGGCCATGTTGCTTGCCGGTTAAAGGTTCTGGACTTCGAGTCCCCCCACCAGCCGGTAACATTAGCACAGAGCCACTCCAATAGTAATACCCTTGGTAGTGAAACTGAATCCAAGTCCTTAGAGTTCTTAAGGCCTTTAGACGATTATGTTAGTGTGGCGTGCAGAGTCTTTATACACAGTCCAAAAGGAGGGGCACAGATAATGGGCAGTAGTATACCTTGGTACAGAAGATTTCACAATTTCTCCCCTTAGCCGGTCATCCAAACAGCAAGACAGTGTATTTTCATGAATTCCTATATTACATATGTTATGCTGTGTTCTTGGCTAATAATCCATGGCCCAAAGGGTTTGCCTGACAGGCTTGAGGGACACTGTTCATGTTGGAAACTGATGCCTCAGAATCTGCAGTGGGTGCAGATCTCTTACAACTACAGATCAAATAAAAAGAACACCTGATTGCATATTTCTCACGTTTCTTGAGCCCAGGTGAATGTAGTTATTCAGTCTATGAATAAGAACTGTTGGCTCTAAAACTTCCATGCTTGGAATGGAATCCCCTACTGACTGGTATCAGATATCATGTCAAATGTGGCACTGATCATAACCCTTTGGCTCTACAAAGATCTGAATGTAGGAACAGCAGACACGCACTATGGACTTACTTCTTTGCAAAGCATGACTTTTTCAGTAACATACATTCCAGGTACCTAGACGTACCTAGACGTCATTCCTGTCCAAATAGAGTCATTACTGTTGTCAGGAAAACGGTTTCTTTTTTCTGTTCAACCTTTTTTCCAACAAATACATGAAGCCTCAAGACCCGCTGTCAGAGCGTTGGTCCAGCATCCAAAGTTCTACTATCCCATCAATATCATTATTGTTTTGTCTTCAAAGGGATTAGGTTGTTCATTCTGACCAACCCCTACATGAGCAAGACCTACATGTTTGCCGTGGTTGTCTGACAACCAGACATCGTGGTGAGAAAACAACATGTCAAATCCTTTCCAGATACTTCTGGTGGCCTCAATGGCAAAAGGATGTCTTGAAGTATGTGACATCTTGCCCTGCTTGTGCTTAAGGTAACTATTCAACCCAACCAACTTTGGCAAAATGGCTAACAATTTCAATACTAACAAGGCCATCACAGGTCATTTATATGGACTTTTTGTGATACTTACACCCTTCCTAAGTATGACAACCATAATGTTTACTGTCAATCGAATGACCAAAATGGCTAATTTTCAATGTTTTGGTTAAATTGCACTCCACCTCTGAAATGGAATCTGTCTTTCACCAAGGAATTTTCTGTCCCCATGGCTTGCCTATCTCTATAGCATCGGATTGTGGACCCAGTACATATCTAAATCTGGAAACATGTGTTTACTACCCTTCAGATTGAGAGAAACCTGTTATTTGGATATCATCCCCAATCCGATGGTGCCACTCAAGGTGTCAATCAAGTGGTTGAGCAGTACTTACGTGGTTTTGTCACTGCAGCTGTGGACAACTGGGCAACGTTATTACCTATCGCCGAATTCACATACAACAATACTGATCACTCTGCCCTTGATACCTCTCTGTTCTTTGCCACCTATGGTTTTCGGCCTCGTATGTTTCCAGGAATACCAGTTCCACCTACACCGATATCTGCAATTCACAACATAGTTTCTGACATAGAGAAGGGTTACAAGCATCTCTTTACACAACTACGGGAAGCTCAGAAGACTGTGAAATATTACGCTGATCTGCATAGATCCCCCGATCTTGACTTCCAAATAGGCCATCAAGTCTGGTTGGCCTCTAAAAATGGTCTTTGACACTTGGCACCTTCTAAACGGACTTGTCGATATTATGGTCCTTTTCGAGTTCTACAAAATGAACCCTGTAGCCTTTCATCTTCTGCTGCTCTTCTCCTGGAAATTGATACATCTGGTGTGCTACTCTTCTCAACTTCGGTAACACGTACCTGAACAATGCCTGCATCAGAAACAGATGAAGCCTCGCTCGATCAAGCTAGATGGTGCACCAGCATTCAAAGTCTCGTCATTTGTGACTCCAGATATCGCTGTGGTAAACTTCAGTACCTAGTTGACTAGAAAGGCTATCAACCAGGTGATTGAAATTGGGAGCCTTCCCAGCACATCTGTGCCCCAGTGTTGTTGCATATATTATGTTGCCTTCACCCTAGTAAACCAGGTTCTGTGTGCATGGGACGGGGCATGCTGTTATGCTTCCACAGTATCAAGACCCTCTGGGTCCCCAATACGCATTTTGGAAGCAACACAGAGTGCCGGTCTAGGCAACCACTTTCAACGACATCACCACACACTACACTCATCCAGGACGTTATCTGCAGAGAACACAGCTGGCCCTTCGTGCTGCAAAGATTCTACTGCAGGGATGCTACATAGTTGTCATGATCCTGGGTAGGCGCACCTACCAAAGGCATTGACGAATGCCTGACATTTACGTCATGTGACACAGTTGTCACGTGACACAGAGAGACTCCGCACTGCACCACAGAGAAGAAACAGCCGACCAATTAAAAGGCTCCAAAACTGCCCGGACAGAGATCTACAATGCTAGTAAGTCCTAGAGCACATACCTGTGTCGCACATCATCCTGCTACTTTTTTCTTTCTTGTTCCTTGCCTAGCTTCGTTTCCTTTGTCACCTACTTGGTTCTTTCCTACCTGTCCTGCTTCCTTTTTTCCCTCTCTTTTTTGGATTGATTCCCAGTGTACCAGGCTTGCCTGTCCCTTGACTCAGATTTGGGATCTCCCTTTAGCTGCTTTTCATTTTGTTGGAGTATTGGAACCATACTCCCTGGATTCCTTGGATTGTGCCTTGTTTTACTGTTTTTATTTTCTGAGAAGATTTGGATTTGACCTGTACCTCCTTCTGTTTTTTCCCTTAGCTTCATCTGCGTGTTGAAGTGGTAGATGCCTGGGCATTTCTGCCCTTTTTTGACGAGCTTTGTCCCATCGTGCGGGTTCCAGACCTATTGACTCAGTGCTCAGGGAGGATAACCAACCCAACTAGATTCTTTGTTGTTGCCATTGTCACCCTAGGTGGGTGCCATTCATTCCGTAATTGAGTGTATCCTGTATAGAGTGATACTGATAGTGACCTTTGTCTTTACAGCCTGGGAGGCCTCAACTTTGGTGTCTATTTTGCCTCCCACCTTTTTGACTTATTGTGGTGACCTATGTACCTAGCAGTGTCCCCATAGGTGAGCCAGAAGGGGCGAGTAAGGCTTTGGTTGCAGATGCTGCCTGGCACACCTGACAGAAGTCTCGTCCTTCTTGCTCCTGTCCTGCCTTCTCCTGTGATTCACCTTGCCTCCCTTGTCTTCCAAGCATCCTGTTGTTGCATTTTGGGCTCTCTGGTATCTAGTTGCTCCAGTCTCGCTTCTGCTGCCTCGATGACCCCTTGGGTTCCCTGCTCCTAGATCTTCATTCAATGTGGGGGTTTATTCCCCAAGAAGGTTTCCCCCCATCAATTGGCTATCACCTATGGAGGGTCAGCCGGGTGACCTGTACTCACAGGCTTGCCTACCGCAGGGATAGGCCTTTCCTCGCGGGCCCAGGAAAGGCCACCATACATATAACCGGAAGACACCTGAACAAAACGCAATACAAGGTGAGCCAGTTGTGGGCCCTGAGATTCATTATAATTATGGGGGTAAATATTGAGAACATGTGCTATGCTAAATACGTTCTAATGTTAAACTATCAACCAATAAGAGTTGGAATCGCAAGCAATATTTACCACGTATGGCACATAGAAATGACCACATGGAGCAAATATCCCACATTTATTACAGGCTCTTGCCTAGATGTACCCCATGGAATCCGAATACATCCTTAGTTGAACATTTGAAGAGAAATGCCGTTTAAAGGGCAACATTCTACCGTTAGCGCATTGCAGCCCGATTAGCGTGCTACGGTATGTGCTGCGATAGATACGATCATACGGATCTGTCATGCTGTGAATCGTCACACACATTTACAATGTGTGCACTGATATTTGCATCTCGCATACGTATCTCGCTGTGCCAATTGCTTTCCCTCCCTCTAGGTTGCTCTAAAAGCATAACCTGCAGGGTTCAAAACCAAAGCCTGTGATGCTTCGCCATACCATGCCTGAAATTATGGACGGATTCACAATACCATCATGCAACGCTTTCTTGAGGTTAACTCTAGGTTTCATTGGCACCCTACCACTGTCATGGTGTTATTATTATTATTATTGTTTTAAATTGTATTTTCTTGTGCTAAACATATGATTTTTTGTAATGTCACTGTTCTTCTCTGCACCAACTGCAATCTTAAACCCATTAAACAATATTTTCCTATTCCTATAAGTATCAATAAATGCATTGACCGATGTGTGCATTGTTCTGCTCTGGGGTTGGTATTGAGATTAGTCTGAAAGTGCCCTGCATTGTGGTCAGGACTTTGTCAACACTGTCCGCGTCACAGTGGGTTAGAGACACATTTACTCTCGGAGTCGTGTTCCGTGCTCAGTACTTTTGTTCTTCTGCACTGCTAGCTTCTGAAATGAAGGCTCTAATCTGTATTATACGGGATCATTAATTCTGCATTTTACACTCGAGCAACTGCATTCTGATTATCTGCTGCCATGAAAAGTAAGCAGCTCGTCTGCTGCAGATTCTAATTATTTACTGCTGGGCCCATCCCTTCCCTGCTATTTCCTGTAATCTTTAAAAGGGGTCAGGCGCATTATTGGAAACCAAATCACCCTCTGGACAAGGAAAACAAACATGCAAATTAAGACTCAAGGATTATTCTTTAGTCGCTGCCATTCTTTACCGGCCTTTTTATTTCCTTAATAGCTAGGCATTGCCACAGATCAGAAGGCATGACTAAAAATAAAGTGAATGCGGAGTCTGTGGGTGAATACAAAAATAACAAAGAAGGCATGTGCATTCTACAGGAAGAGAGGCACGTGATTTATTTATTTATCTATTTATTGCACGCAACAGCCGACAGGCATCAGGGCGCACACCAATCACAAACACACACAACACTTAACAATATAAAAAGCGTATCATTGGCAAAAGCAGTCTCATTTAAATAGGACTGTCTTCAACCATTTGTGAAAGGTGAGGAGACTCCTCTCCTGCCACAAGTCCACAGGCAGACTATTCCAGGCAATTGCAGCCTGCACTGGAAAGGAACGTTATCTTGACATTTGGGCATACAAGCCGAAATGTGTCACTAGATTCAGTAAGTCTCCCCCCTGGTTGTAGGATAAGACTTTCTTAAAGGTATGAAGGTGCAGATCCAAATAGACATTCATGTGTCAGGGTGGCTATTTTTAAAAGAATCCTAGATGCCACTAGTAACCATTGAAGTTCCTTTCTAGAGGCCTTAATGTGCTCTCTCCTACATATGTTCTTAGCAATGCATACTGCATCATTTTGAAACATTTGGAGTTTTCTAACGCAACTCTTGTCGGCCCCACCCAAGAGTGTGTTGCATCAGTCTAATCTAGGCATGATGGTTGCCCTCACCAGAATATCACTGTTCTTATTAGTTACATATGGTTTTATCAATCTCAATTGTCTAATATGGTACTGGGACTTTTTTACTATGCTGTCTACTTGATCATCCGCACCAAGTGACGAATCCAAAACTACACCCAGTGTCTTAACTTTATCCTGTACTTCGATACAATGGCCATCTATAGAGAAATTTAGAAAACATGGGTCAAGTTTTGCCCTGACATGTGGAGACCCGAATATCAGAAGTTCTGTCTTCATGCTATTGAGGCAGAGCCAGTTGGCGGTCATCCTTAGTATGATCACCGCTTAGCTCTATCAATAGCTGCGTTTCATCAGCATAATTTGTAAATCTTGCCCCTGCGTCATCAAGAATGTCACACAGAGGGCGTATATAGACAGTAAAGAGAGCCGGGGGGACAGGCATGCATCCTGAGGAATCCACATGTAGATGTTTTACAAGGGGATGATGTCTGACCCCAACATACTCTTGATTTCCTATTAGAGACAACTGACTCAATCCAGCTGATGGGCCCCTGCGAACAGTGACATTTGATAGACAATGTGCTCAAAAGTATTTTGTTTGTTTTGTTTGTTTTGTTTGTTTTGTTTGTTTATTTGGTATAGCACAAAACCAAACCCAAGGGGTAGCTGGGCGCAGACATTACAAGGATACTTGAGAACTTGGTTACAGGAAATGACAGTTATGCAGTTCAATTAGAAGCAAAGTACATGTACCAAACTGAGTACGAAGATACAGTTAAAGCTAGTTGAACAGAAACCAGTTGACATAGTTACAATCATCAGGGGTCTCTGGAGCAGGTGGCAAGGCGAGGGGTCCTAGTAAGGGGAGGAGGTCGAGCTAAATGTCATTGGATCGTATCCAGGTAAGGACCTTCCGCCTGAAGCTAGGGTAAGGTTGATCAATTCTGAGATCTAGAGGGAGTCTGTTCCAAGTTTGTGCAGCTATGACCGGAAAGCTGGAGCCGCCAGCTGTGCTCTTTTTGTATCTGGGCACCACTAAAATGTAAGCATTAGTCATTCTTGTGGGACAGTTTGAGATTCTCTTGTTGACTCTGTTTACCAGGTAGGGGGGAGCTAGGTTGTTGAGACATTTGGAGGTGAGAGAGAGGGTTTTGAGGGCAATCCTGTCTTTAATTTTTAGCCAATGGATATTTTTTCTGGAGGTGGAGATATGAGCTCTATTAGGAATATTTAGAGCTACTCTAATAGCGTTATTTTGGAGTGTTTTGAGTTTATCAAGAATGTACTTGTTAGATCCTGCATATAGAGCATTACAGTAATCCAGCCTGGATATGATGAGTGCGTTGGCTAGTGTGATGCAGCTAGTCTCAGTTAGGAATGGTCTACATGCTCGGATCAGTTTGCAAGTATATGCAGTGGAAGATGTTAAGGAATTAGTTTGTTTCTTAAAGGTGAGCGCTGAGACGAGATAGATCCCAAGGGTTTTGACTGCAGGCATCACTTTGATGACATTGTTATCAATGTTGAATGAGGCATAGTTCGGGTCAAGTTTTTTGATCACCATCTCTGAGCCAAGGATCAGTAACTCCGTTTTGTCGTCATTCAGGCAGAGGCCGTGAGATGCCATCCATGCCTGAATGAGGAGATATATCTTATTTACTAAAGCCGTGTCTTCCAAGAAGTTGCCCGAAAGGGGGGATGAGGATCTGAGTGTCATCTGCGTAGTTGGTGTAGATGACACCCAGTCTGTCCAACTTGTCAAACAAAGGTTTAGTAAAGATGTTGTACATCGTAGGAGATACACATGATCCTTGAGGGACACCGCAGGAAACCTGTGTGGGATCAGCGGCTGCTAAGGGGGAGAAGACTCTCATTGTCCAGTTTGCAAGGAAGGATTGTACCCAGGTTATGGCATCACTTGAAAAATGGGCGGCGGAGCTAAGGTGATTGCATAAGACTGCATGATCTACCAGGTCGAAGGCCGCACATAGGTCAAGGAGGAATAGCATAGCTGATTTCCCATTGTCCTTCAACTCGTCAATTTGGGTCTTAAGGTCAATCAGGGCTGTTTCAGTACCATGAAGGGGACGGAAGCCGGATTGACGTGAGCCTAGTAAGTTGTTGGTTTCTAAGTAGTCCTGAATTTGCAGGTAGGCTACTCTGTCAATGATTTTAAGTAGAAGTGGGACGTTTTGTCGGTATTGCGGGGTCAAGTGTTTGTTTTTTTAGGAAGGGAAGCACCCAAGATTGTTTTAGGTTGTTAGGCACTAAATTTGACTTAAAGGATGCATTGATGAGCTTAGAGATGAAGGGCGCTAGGTCCGTAGCTGCATCTTTTATGATTTGGGCAGGGCAATTGTCTCCTTTATAGTTAGATGGCTTTAGAGAGAGTATGATTTTTTCTTTCTCTAATATGGTTATTTGTTTGAAGCTAAAGGGGTGAGGGATGTTGTTAGGCTGGTTTAGAGGAAGCTGTGGCTGAGGTGTAGGTTCCGTCGGCAGGAGCAGGGAAGCTTTTTTATTGGCAATTTTAGTTTGGAGCAAGCTAATTTTTCCTGCCAGGGCATTTTGTATATTAGTGCACCAGAGCTTATTTTTAGGAATGTTATCAGTCGGGGGTATGGGTGATTCCATTTCATGGAGGATGGAGAATTGTTCCTTGGTATCTGATTTAGCCTTAGATATTCTGTCATTAAAGGTATTCTTTTTATTGCTTGTGATTTCCTTTTTGTACTGTTTGGCGAGAGTGGCTAATTTAATTTTGTTCTCCTCGGTGGGCGAATGTCGCCAAATTGACTGCAACTTTCTTTTTTGAATTCTAAGGTCTTTCAACTGTGGTGTGAACCAGTTGTTCAGATGAGAAAGTTGTTTGCTTTTGCGGATTTTGGTGGGGGCAATCAAGTCAAGTGCCTTAATCATCGTACTATTGTAGGCTTCCACAAGTGATGTCGGGTCTGTGATATTGTCTAGGTTGTCGAGAGTGGGGAGGAGGTGAGGTAAGAGTTGTTCTGCTGTGATGTCTTTTTTACTTCTGGTAGGGAGTGGCGGGGCCATAAGTATTGGTTTAGGTCGGATAAGGTTGAGTGAGGCAGAGAATACAATTAAGTAGTGGTCAGTCCAAGATTGCGGCATTATGTTGGTGATGCTAATGTTGCAATTCCGATTGGCAACACAGTCTAAGGTCCTGCCTTTAGAGTGAGTAGTGGTGGAGACTTTTTGTGTCAGGCCATAATCATTCAATAATGAAGCAACAGATGAGGCATGTTTGTCATTACAGTCATTAAAACCAAGGTTAAAGTCTCCCAGTAGTAGAATTTGAGCGTGGTCTTTTGTGTTATTGGTTAGGGTACTAGTTAGGTCGTCTTCTAAGGATCCTAGTGGTCCAGGTGGTCTGTAGATGACATACATGGTAAGGGTACGATTACAAGAAAGGTGAAGTTTAGCAGTAAGGAGTTCACATGATTGAAATAGCAAGGTAGTAACTACTCTAATAGGTAAGGTGGATTTGTGGATGATGGCTAGGCCACTTCCTTTGGTATTAGGTCTGTCGACTCTTAGTAGTTGGTAGCCATCAGGTATTGCTAGCATGATGGCGGGGCCAGCCGCCTCATGAAGCCAGGTTTCGGTTATGATCAATAGGTCTAGGTTCTCATTGGTTAAGGTGTCAGAGATCTCTGTAGCGTGGGCTACCATGGATCTAGCATTGACGAGTGACCCAGTTAGTGATAGGGTGCTAGTTGTTATGGTGGTGGGAAGTTGTTTATTTTTAGTTGGGGTGACTCTTTGTGATGGTGACTGGTTAGTTGCTGTGAAGACAGGGAGCAGAGGGGTAGACTTGAGGTATTGTGAGCGTTTGTTTGCTAGATCGATATAGCCTCTATAGGAGTGGTAGGATGATCGTTCATGGAGACGGGACAATCTTGCCCTCAGTCTCATGTTTCTATCCTTAGGAGGGTATGAGGCAGTGGATGCAAGTGCCATGGTGGTGAGGAGGCTCAGTACAAGGTGTAATGTCTGGTGTTGTGATTTTCATTATGGTCGTGGGTAGGGAGTTGCTGGCGATTGGCGAATCCCTGTTCAGGCTATAGGTGTGGACCGGTGCCGTGTGCACGGCGTGTAGCTATATTTTAGTTATGGCAATTCAGGTAGTAGGGAAGTCTAAGCAATGTAGTTAGAAGCCATATACTAGTAGTTGGGCAGACTAGGCAAGTACAAATAGGCTAGGACCTAAGTATGCAGGCATAGACATGTACAAATAGTGGCAGTATACTAGTAGTTAGGCAGACTAGGCAAGTACAAATGGGCTATGACCTTGGTAGGCGGGCATAGACATGTACAAATAGTGGCAGTATACTAGTAGTTAGGCAGACTAGGCAAGTCCAATACAGTTAGGCTAGAATGCATTAAGGTAGCACCTGGCTTTGCACGACACGATTGGGATAAAATGCACTAAGGTAGCATCTAGGTGGCATCTAGATATGCACAACTCAGAATAGGCTGGGATGCACAGGGTAACAACTAAAATCAAGGTAGCGCAAATAAACTGAGGTACAGTTAAACACCATCTGGATACAGTAATACTACCTGGCATAACGGAGACAGATAGGGCAACTTGGACAGGGTGCATAACATAATTGAGCAGACATGCAGTTTAGCATCTAGACATAGTTAATATAAAGGTGCTGAGGCACTGTCTAGCATCAATATGAGGCCTGTATGAGGGATTGGCATTCCGCCAAGATATAGGGTGGCTGTTGGCTAAGAGTGCTCTAGGTTGCAGGTTATGCTGAACTTGGAGTCAAGCATGTATGGGTAGGGAGGTTGTATTGGGGAACATTAGATTGCATTAGATTGTGAGGCAGAAAAGTACGAGGTAATGGCATTTATATCATAAAATGGGAATACGCATATCAATCAGAGTTGAAACAGAAGTAAATGTGTAAGGGCAAAAAGTCATTTGTAGCAGAAAGTCAGATTTACTTGTTGGAGAGGCAGCGTAGTTATGGTCTCGGCAGTGCATTCGGTCTGCATAAATCATGAAGTTACCTTAGCAGACGTATCGTGGGAGGATCCGGGGGTCTGGCAGACGGCAGAGTCGGCGGAAACAGGTGCAAAACAGGTGATGGCCTTGTCTCCGCGGGCCTTGTGTTGGAGTGGGCCGGCTTCGCCTGCCGGCACCCAATGGGAATCAAATGAAGTGAATGGCCAATCAGCTGACTGCTGCTGGCTGCGTTAGGTCAGGGAGGCTGCACGCAAATCGGGGGTGACCATCTTGAAATTTCGGATGCCTCGTGTGTCTTAATGGAGGCAGGGAGGCACTAGGCTATTTAGCCGTTATTAAAGCATAAATGGAGGTTTATTCCTTTTGCAGACTTGGATGGCAGTAAAGCATGAGTTGAAAAAGCACTTTTTGCAAATGCGCACCGGTGCTTCTGCGCTTACCGAGATCCTTAGAAGATCCCAAGAAGATCAAAAGCTACCAATCAAGAAGCATGAACTGCCCTCTATAGGTCTGTCTTTGATATCCAACATATGTGTTTGCAAATCCAATAATTCACTTTCCATCCCATGGTTGGATCTAAATCCAGACTGTCTGGGATGTAAAATATTAGCATAATCAAGATACTCCTGAAATTGCATCATGGCTACCTTGTTCACGATCTTTAAAAGAAAGGGGATGTTCGTAATGGGCTAGGGTTATTAGCATCCTTTGGATCCTGTCAAGCTTTCTTTAACAGGGGTGTAACCACCACATTCTTAATGGTATCTAAAATCATTTCATGGGAGAAAGTAGCATTAGTGAAGCACGCCAGAAATTGTGCAAAGGATCTGATGTTGTTCAAAATAACCTTAACAGCAATTGTATCACCCGAACAAGTGGTGGTGTGCATTTTTCTCAATATCTTTTCCATATCTAAGACATAAATAGGAGAAAAACTGAACAGCGGAACATCCTCTGCTCTGGGCATCATACTAGTGTCCTATGGCACATCAGGAGCGGAATCCAAAGCAATCCTAGCATATGCCCCAGTGATTTTATCTACAAAGGCTTGCTGGATTTTTATACAATTCTCACTCGTAGGGTTAAATGGATCCGATTGCAAATGTGGCTTCTCCAACCTTTTTATCAAATTTCAAAGAACTTTTTTGTGTTATTTTCGGAATTTTTAATTTCCCCATTAAAACATTTGTTTTGCTTAATAATTTCCTGATTTATACACTTTTTCAAAGCTTTTCCAGGTCATTCTATTTTCCTCTGTTTTATTCTTACTCCAAGTGTGTTCTGCCTTACTTTTATCATGTTTAGGCTTAAGTCAGGAGTAAACCAGTTATGATGATTTGATCTATCCCTAACAATCTTAGGGGTTCATTCCGAGTGTTTCAGTAAATAATTGTTGTTTCCGCGATGCCGGTCCTACCGTTTCCAATAACCCATAGTGCCAGAAACAACAGACAATCATGGGTTGTCAGCTGCGCACATTCCGGTATGCTGGAAACGGTGACACCGGCATCATTAAAACACAATCCATTGAAATCTGCAGGATAAAGCAGATATCCAACCCTCCTGACTGCTGAAATCCAAACTTGGGCATGGCATCATGCAGCTGTGCAACCCGGCACCGCAAGATGCACTTCTTAGAGGCTCAGCTGCACATGCTGGCAGAGACCGTAGCCCAGCATGCCGGGGAGTTGTTTTCACACTGACCCACGCCACAGAACACAGCAAAGGAAAAAGGAGATCTGGGAGGAGGTGGCACAGAAGGGGCTAGCAGTGGGGACAACCCTATCCACAGTGAAAGACTGCCACAAGCAGTGGGACAACCTCTGCCTGAGGGTCCGGAACCTCCTGTCTGCACACCGCAGAAAATGCATGGGCACCGATGGTGGACCATCCTTCCCAATCCGCCTCATGCCCTGGGAGGAGAAGTGCATCAGTGTGCTGCACATGGAGGCCATTGAAGGAGTTGGCACTGCGTAGGCCGGAGCTGGGACACCCGTTGAGGCCGGCTAGTACATGAAGCCCCAATATGAACAACACCCCCGCTGCCAACCCTGCCCTCACCACTGTATCACTACTGCACTGAAATGGCAATTGCACAGTCCTTGTTCCCCTACTCACACCCTGCGGACACACTCACACACACCTGAATCAACACCCAAAGTGCTGTTACGGCCAGACATCCAGGCCCCATCACAATGACCCATGCCTGAAATCCATGACAGACACTGCAGATGCACCCTGTACTGCCAAGTGAACAAGCATGTCCCCTGACAGAGACACAAAGCACCCTGCCACCGCTTACCGCATGCATGCCTGCCATGACACCACTGCCACCACAACACAACAATTCCAGTCCTCACATGCACGCACACATGCCCACCCTCCCATCCAATGGCAATGGCATGGGCCTTCCATGTCCCTTCCAGAGCAACAACAAACCACCAATACACATACTGGGCCTGCAACTGCGTCAGCCGACAACTTCTGCCTTGCAACTTCCAACCCCCCCCACTCTGACACTCCCCTGTCAAATCCCACAATTTACCTGAAACATCGATCAGCCGCCTCTCTCGTTTTTTACTCAGTGGCCAATCCAGCGAAAAGACATTCTGCAAAAACTGCACCTGAGGCGAGGAAGAGAAAGAGACTTGTTAGAGTGCATCGTGCCACCCGACGAGAGCGAACAGCACAAAATAAGCCCCCAGAAAGACAAGGGGCTTTGCACAAAGACTTACCTTCATACCTTCAGCATCCAGTGTCTCGCAGCCGGCCTGACCACTACTCTTAGTGAAGCAACTGGAGTCGGATGCATACCTCATATTCCTGGTCCGCCTTCTTCATCTAAATATGGTGAGCACCAGCAGCAGCGCGTCAGCCAAACTAGAGGGATACAAAGGGAGGTGGGGGGGAAGAGCAGGGGAACACGTACTGAATATCTCCATTTACTTATTCCTAGGTCTTCATCCAGACCCCCTCGCACATCTTACCAGAGGCTCCAAGTTCTACTGACTTCACTGTTCTCTGGGCTTTGGTTCACCAGTGGGGAAAGGAGTTGCTTGGGTATTCACCATAGCAGAATTATCCAGTGGCGGCAACGCTTCTGCACAGTCCGGAACAGGCACTCCTGCAGGGCACCAGAGGTAAGCGTTACAGAACGCTAAGTCCACATCTCAAA
Source organism: Ambystoma mexicanum (assembly GCF_040938575.1). NCBI lineage: Eukaryota > Metazoa > Chordata > Amphibia > Caudata > Ambystomatidae > Ambystoma > Ambystoma mexicanum. Next base: position 652,572,076 of record NC_090933.1, on the reverse strand, counting down.
CTCCGCCCAAGTGTCATGGAGTCAGAGGTAGTTCAGTTAGCAGCCCTTTTGGGGTATTTGCGAGCAGAGGTGCACACAGCCCGCTCCAAGACTAATGCCATGAGAAAGGAGGTAGTCGTGAATAGGGAAAGGACAGAAGATCTTGCAAAATGTCTGACCATAACACAAGCAGGTCAGGTTCCACTGCCTGGCCCACCTGATGGAGCCATAGCTGGGCCGCCACATATTTAGGTAACCACCCCTGTAACAGTTCCCCTGTCCCCTCCTAAGCAATTCCTAGGGGATCCACAGTGGTATGCTATTTTTATGAACCACTGTAGATTACACTTTTTGTGTTGGCCTCAGGCCTTCCCTATGAACCAAACCAAGGTTGCCTTTGTGCTATCATACATGGGGGGTCATGCAGCCAACTGGTCAGTACCATTAGTGAATCGGGACAACCCCATCCTGTATAATTTTTCTGGTTTTCAACGTGAGCTAGACAAGCTCTTTGCACGCAGAAGTCAGAGGCAAGCTTTGGACGGGGAGCTATTGGCTCTACGTCAGGGGCCACAAGAATTGCTGGTATATATCACTGCCTTTAAGCGACTCATCACCAAAACGAATTGGCTGGAAGAAAAGAGAACCACCTTCTTCTACTGAGGTCTTTGTGGAGCACTCAAGCATGTCCTAGCCCAAGTGGTCAACCCGCCTGAGCGCTGCTCCGAATATATAGAAATGGTTGCACAATTGAACCACCAATTACAGGAAAGAAAGACAGATCAGTCCCGCTCAGAAGGGCGGCCCTTGTACCTAGGTCCACGTGAGGTACCATTGCATTCCCAAGAGAGACCGACGGAACCCATGCAGCTGGGTAGTGTGAGAGGGCCGTTGTCCAAGGAGGAGAGGGAAAGGCATTGACAGCAACAGTTGTGCCTATATTGTGGCAAAGCAGGCCATTTCTTGAAGGACTGTTCCAGTAAGCCAGGTAAAAGGCCATAAGGAACAGTTGATGTGAACTCAGCGAACTCAATGGATCCCAAGCAGATGTCAGAAAAAACTCGAGGACTCGACAAGATTAGGGATCGGCTTGTCGAGGGAAGAAAAATCATTAACGGTCTCACACCTTACCATACCCGTAATCCTCATCAATTCAGGGAAACCTCAGAAGATGTATGCAATGGAAGCCTATATCGAATGCAGGGCAATCAGAAACTACATGGACCTGAAGGTGGCCCAATGGATTGGCATACCAGGACAAAGGAAGGAGAAGGTAGACAACATAGTCTCCGTGGATGGCTCACAACTATTGTTGGGACCTGTAATGCAATGTACTGAAGAGGTTGAGCTGTTGTGCCGGGACGGTCACTGGGACTGCGCAGCCTACCTAGAGGGATACAAAGGGGAGGTGGGGGCGGTTTGAGCAGGGTAACACGTACGGAATATCTCCACTTATTTATTCCTAGGTCTTCATCCAGACCTCCTTGCATATCTTACCAGAGGCTCCAAGTTCTACTGGGTCCCTCCCAACCTCACTGTTCTCTGGGCTTTGGTTCACCAGTGGACTAGTGGGAAAAGGAGTGGCTTGGGTATTCACCATAGCAGAATTATCCCTTGGGGCAAAGCTTCAGCACAGTTCGGACCAGGCACTCCTGCAGGGCACCAGAGGTAAGCGTTACAGTGTTGTAATTCAAATCATGACTGGACATTCATTTTTTACGTGAGAGAGTTATTTGCTGTGCTGTTCAAGTGCGGTGAATGGCCTATGCCATGTGCATGTGCTCTGTGATCAAAAGTAGTCGGTGATTAGTTGATAGCGTGCCTCTCACCCATCAATGGCATCCCTGCGATGGGGCAATGGGATCTCAGCCTTGGTGTCACTATTGTCGTTCCCCTCTGATGGAAGTATGTCCATGTCTGGGGGAAGGGGAATGTTGCGCCTGATGCCCATGTTATGTAACATGGCACAGGCCAGGACAATCTTGTCCACCTTCATGGGACTGTACATGAGGGCACCCCCGATCTACTCAGGCAGCGGAACCTTGCCTTCAGCAGTCTAAATGTTTGTCCAATGGTGCACCTTGTCCTGATTTGTGCAAGGTTGTAGGCATGCTGATTTTGTGGTTGCCTGATGGGGGTCATGAGCAAGGGCATCAAGTGCTATCTGGCATCACCTGCATGGGAGGGACACAAGGGGGGCAAAGTCATTGTGGAGGAGGTGTCAATGCAGCCATGTCTGGTTGATGGTCATTGTCACATGGGATTGCTGCAAGACATAGTGAATGGTACAGATGACACTGGTTTCTTGTGTATTGTAAGCCAGGGGGGATTGCACTCACATTCCCCACCCCATATGACCCCCACCTTGCCCATTACCCCTATGGTGACACATCAATCTACTTTTTCAATTTCGTCTGCCATGTTATTTTGGAAATGTGCATGTTGTACATTGGTCATCTCTCCCATTCGTCATTCTGTGTTACACCATTGTTCAGATTCTTGTCACAAGCAAATGGGTATGTATGCTTGTGACAGGCAGGTCACCTGGCGTCATGCAGTGGGGTACAGTGCTGGTGGGCAGGTAGGTTGCATTCGTATTTGTATTTATTAAATGTATAGAGCGCTTTGTCTAACATGGCTGTGACGCAGGCAATGGGCTAGGTGGCATTGTTGTGTTGCATTCTGGTACCTGCAGTGCATGTGTTGTGCCTGTCCTTCCGTGGACTGATTGTGATGGGTTGTGCTTTATTTGCACATGCACCACGTGCCAGACACGCCCTCCCACTCATGCATGCAACATGTGGACATGCTGTTGCATAACGCACATGCACTGGTGAGAGTGGTCAACCCTGCGTTCCACAGTGCACATGCTATGTGTCAGTACTTTCACTCACCCAATAGCCAGGTCCGCTCTCCGCTGTATAGTGCCATGTACCCTGGGAGTGTGGAGTTATGCAGCACCATGGAATCATGCATAGATTCAGGGAAGCATGCGCTGCAGTGGGTAAGGAGGAGGTCTGCATTACACAAGCCTGGACATTTAAGGAGTGTTACAGTTTCCAGTTGCGAAGTCTGCCTCATTGGAATGTCTGGCCACCAGCTCCACATGCATGCAGTCCAGCGTACCTATCACATTGGGCAACTGCAAGGGCATGGAACTCCACTTTAGTCGCATTGACCTGGGCAGTTGTTCTGGGGAGGGCTATGTGGTATGACACGGGCCTCAGGAGGGAATGCAAGACCTGGACGAGCACCTTGGAAAAGCAGGTTCGGGATAACCCATGCAGCTTTCCTACGGTGTGTTGGAAGGTGCCCGTGGTCATGAAATGCTGCACCGATAACACCTTGAGCAAGGGGGGTATGGCCGTCCTGATGTTGATTAGGCTCTGGATGTCATTCTGTATTTGGTCCACTATGTAGGTAAGGGCCTCCCTGTCCAAATGATATAGGGTGTGTATCTGTGTGTCGGTGAGGCTCCAGGGTGTGGCCCTTAAGCATGGTATGGTTGGCTGCCTGCGAGGTGCTACCTGCTGGCCATTGTTCATGTGCATGGCCATCATCTTCTTCTTTCTCCTCCTGTGCCTCTGCCGCCTCATCTGTCTGTCTGCCTCTTCCATTTGTTGCTCATATTGGATCCCTCCATGCAAGGCCACAAGCGCCATTACTATTACTGCCACTGCCAGCATGGTTGTGTTGAAAGGTATGTGGGGTGTGGGTGTGGTCCTTTTGGGCATTCACAGTGGTCATGATGTGCAGCTGGGCTGATTATGGCCACCTGCGGCCTGTTGCTGCACACCTGGTACCACTTAACGCCTGCTCCGTGATGCTGGTGTTTCCGGTGTGGTATTCACATTGGGACCGGCATTTTCATGCCAGTGTTTCCATGTTGACGGTATTAGGAATGTAGCCATAGTACCGCCATGCTGGTGTTTCCGGTTTGGCCCCTGGTACCAGCCGCTATATCCGTTCACGGCGCAAGTGGCACCGGTTACACTGTAAGTAATATTTGCGCCTATGGAATTTCCAGCATCGCAACTCATAGTGTTACAGTCTGGAAAAGGGTGCCGGTACCGTGCAACAAGCACCGGTACTTTGCGACCATTACACTCAAAATGAGGCATTTAGTCTTCATGGGTGCTTCTTTATCCAACATTCCACCGAGATCTCTATCATAATTTGCAGTCAAAATATGTGGAGCCCATGGTATTTTCTATGAGGCTGTGCATACATTTATTTAAATCTTCCTGTTGTACTTTGTTTAAATTCCTACTGATAATTTTCTTGGGCATGTTCATTCTCAAAGCTTGTTTCCCAGGCAGTGAGATCTGGAAACTAACAAAGTGGTCAGACCACACACAGGGTTTTGTAACAGTTGGGCTAACATTCATGTTCCTATATGTAACCCAATCAACGGTGTTTCCCTTGATATTGGTTGGTACATTATTATGGATAAGCAGGTCGATTATTTTTAAGGAGTTGTTCCAACAGCAGAGCTTCCTTGTCTACACAGTTACCCCTCCACCTGTTAAGATCACCAATCATTTGCATAGAACAATTAGGTTTATTTATCCCAGCCAAAATGCCAGTCATTTCCTCATTGAAATTAGGTATGTCATTGGGTGGGTGATAAACTAATATGGTGGTGGTACAATTTATAGGAGAGGGGGCGATTGTTAAAAGCAGGATCTCACATCCATCACAAACAATAGGTGATCTTAAGAAACACAGCTCTTCCTTGGCTATTAATGCAACTCCCCTCCATTCCCTTTTTCTCTATTTTGGCCAAAGAATTTGTAACATTTGGGAGTGGCCAAATTGGTAGTTGGTCCAATCAAGTCCTTAAGCCATGTTTCTGTTCGTTATCGAGAATATGATCATGGATGTCAATAGCATATTTTCCCAATGAACAAGTGTTAAGTACATCTATTTTCATAATTTCTCTATTTTATGGCATTTGATCAAGGTTTAATTTGCCCAATTCCTCTATGTGTATGTTTCCAGTAGTGTGGTTTCTATTATTATTTCAGGCATGTATGCATAAAATGGGCTACAATGGCACCACCATCTGCAATATAGTTTGGTCTTGCAAGTTACCTTGACCTGCGGTAAACTCTTCTTTGGGAGAGACTAATTGGTCATTCAGATTAATACAGCCAATCCCTTTGTTAATGCAATATCCACCCACCTTCGTTTGTGTGCCAATAAAATCATCTAACATACGTGTTACCACTGTCTCGTTCTTACATGTGTTTAAATCCATGTATTTTTTAACAAAAGGGTCCCTGGCCACTTTACGAGTTGCTAGAAAGTCTAGCAAGTCTGGATGTAAACCCGCGTATAACACATAGTACTTACTCAATTATGTGGGCTCTCAGAGCTGCAAACACTGCAATACAGCCATGGAGATGCGGAAGCGCAGTCTAGCTCGTCCCTGACACGCTGGCACCGACGCACCTGACAATGGATTAAAAGGTGCGAGGACTACAGAAAACAAGAAACCTGTCGTTACGAGTGCGAGTGTTGTGCAAAATAGCAATAAAGTTCTTGATGAAGGAGGCAGCAATTTAGTAATAAAGGAAACAATACAGGTGGCGATTATAAGTATTAAGAAAGTGAAATATAATATTTTTCTACTTTTTAAAAACAAAGTTCTAAAAATGTAGCAATATTTCTAAATGACAATTTAATCAAATCTAGATGAAAAAATGCAGCCTACTATCACAATGATCTATTGTGAGTGCACACGGTGAGAACAGGGTTTATATACTAGCAGACGAGCTATTCCCTGACGCACCAACGTTGATGCACCTGACAATGGATTAAAATGCACTAGGACTAAAGAAAACAAGGAAGTTGTAGGTCTGAGCACATGCGTTTTGCAAAATAGCATTACAGTTCTTTAAGCAGTGGGCAGCAATTCAATAATTAAGCAACATGACCCGAGCGGCAGGGGCATTACCGACTCAGGTAATGCCCCGGGGCCCAGAGTTATAGGCCCGAGCGAAGCGTTTCTGGACAGAAAAAAAAAAGAAACGACCAAGAAAATGGCCGCTGGGAAAGGGAAAACGGAGTCTGATTTCCCTTTCCATGGCGGCCATCGGGAACAAGTGTTCCCAGCGTGTCCTTCCCGAAAAAAAAAAAAAAAGAAGCAGAAGGTAAGTGGGGTTGGGAGGGCAGAAGGGAGGAAGGGGAAGAAAAAAATTAAAAATAAACGTACCTGCGTCCCCGCTGGGAGACGATCGAAGCCTCCAGCTGTGTGGAGGCGCGGAGCGGGGATGGCCCGCTCTGAGTCTCCACACTGCTGGAGCCTGCTATAGTTCCCCAGCAGGGACGCAGGACCAAAAAGGTAAGTGGGGTGGGGAGGGCAGGGAGGAGAGAGGGAAGAAAAAAAAAAAAGAAAAAGCTTACCCGAGTCCCCGGCGGGGGTGAAGGCAGCCTCTCAACCATGGGGAGGGTCGGAGCGGGGATATCTTTAGGCAGTTCTGCAAAGTTCAATACCTAACTGAAAGGCAGTCCAGTCCCTACGTTGAGAGGAGCTTAGTGCTCAAATGTACTTTCAGATGCTGGTGCACGCGATAGTGCAGAAGGGTGAAAAAACAGGGTCTCTTGTAGGGTCTGTAGCTGCTCAGAAAGGTGGGTGAGGTGATGCAGAATAAGTTCCCACTATTCGTGGAGGGTCTCCCCAAAAGGGCAGAACAGGTTCCAGGAGTTGGGAATGGTTCAATAGTTTAGCGATAGTTTAGGCTATCTGTGGAAAGGAGAGTGGCCCTCAGGTGACACATGCATAAAAGTGGGTGGATGCGCTAGGGGCTACCAGTAAGGTTTGCAAGTACTCACTGACCCCCGGCGCACTCCAGACCAAACTTTGTCAGTCGAGTCCACTTCGGTTGCAGGTTCAAATGCTGCAGTTGTGAGGCTCTGCGGCTTTCATTGGTGAAGTTACAGCATTGATTCCCAAATGGGACTGTGGCGATTTCTCCTCACCTGGTGGATGGATCAGGCTAGTTTCACTGTATCAGGCTTCAGGGCACGGTGCGAGAGGGGGGCAGCCGAAAGGCAATTGTGAAGATCATCACCACGGCTTGGTGACACGAACACTTGGGTGTACTCTGGTTTGGGCGCTCTCTCTTTACTCCAGACCTGGGAATGCCAAGTGTACGAAATTCAGTGTGAGAGTGCCATGAACGCAGAGCTTGCGATGTACCAAGTGTCAAGGGTCTTCTCAAAATAGTGGCGGTGTCAGAGCAAAGGTCCAGCACAAGCTGGTCAGCCCAGTGGTTGGCCCAGGGACACTTCTGAGAAGGCTTACTTCAGGGTTTGATGAAGGTGCTGAGAATAGTTGGTCCCACTATTCTAATGGGTCGAAGCATCTTGGCAGACCTTCTAGTTCGATCTGGTGCAGAGGGGTCCAGCGGGACAACAGCGGGCTCAGGTACCGAACCTTCCAGTGGGTCACCAGCGGTTCCTCAACTCGGCTTCTTAGTTTCAGGATGCTTGGATCCTATCCTAGGTTCTGTGAGAACTCAAAAGATCAACCTGGTATGGGTTTTTGGAGCCTTCTCTTATCCAGAATCTCCTTCACACCAAACGAAGAGGACCCAATGGGAGATCTGCTCACATATAGGCACACCAGATGTGGACCACTCACGGACCACGGTGGTCCCAGTCATTCACAGCACACCAGACTTTCTGGCACCCAGGATGTGGATTGCAACTAGACAGTCCAGCCCACATCCTGGGAGCACACACACAAGGCATGCAAAAGCCCGCAAAAGCTTGGCACTTTGCAGGAAAATGCATGCCCAAATAAGGACTGACCTGGGTCAGCTCGACCTGGGGAACGTGAAGAGGCAGGATGGCCAAAAGACAGGACAAAGAACCTCATGGCATGGCCATTTTGGAGCCAGGCCACCTTTCTGTGGCAACCACGGTAATCGCAGTTTGCATGGCGAGAAAGGGTTAAAAAAACATGAAAAGATAAGTTGCTATCAGCCCTGTCCTAGGCACATCTGCACTTCTCCTAAAAAAATGGAGGGAAAAAATCATATAAGTGTGAATCTTTCCCAACACTAAGTACACCCCTACTTAAGCCAAGCCTCCTAATGAGAGCCCCCCTAGATTTAGATTTCCACTTAATCTAGTAAGTGGAGCTCCATGTGGAAAAAAGCCCAGCTGGCTCACAGTACAGTATTTGAGTGGAGAGAGGTGTGTATTGTAATGTTGTGGGGTCCCATTAGCCAATCAAGATCCCTACGGATCCTTAACAAATTGCTTGGAGCATCCATGAAACACCCACTGTGGAAGATAGATCAAGTGCCAGTGAGAAGCGGTGGCTCTATGAAGCAGGGCAAGATGTAATTGGTGGGGCATCCGCCTGATCCAAAGATGTTCACAGGCCCTTTCAAGGTTCTGGAGTTTGCAGAAGCATAACAGCTTGGAGAAATTAGCGCAACAACATAATGAACCTATCACCATGATCCTTACAAGCCTGAGTAATCAGTAGCAAATAGGATGGCATAAAAGATAGGTACAAGAAAGGCAATACCAATATAAGGCCTCAACAAGTCCAGGAAGAGCAGTTTTTTTTTCAGGAGCCCGGGAGACAAGAGTACCTGAAGAAAGAGTCTCACATGCCAGAAGCATCATTGAAAAACTGAAATCTAGAGCCACAAGGAACGCTTCTATACACCTGTGAAGGAGGATTGGCCAAAGGAAAACATAAGTGCTATATTTTAATTTCCTTCTATGTGAGTATCTGTGGTCTCTCATTTCTTTCATCATGTTGCTCTTTGACTCATCTCTTTCTCCTGCATTGCAGAACAAAGGACAGCCTTACTGGACATACCCTGACTTCCTGCCATTCCTTTAACCACCACAATGATGTCTCTTGTCCTGATTTTTATTCCATCTGGCGGCATTGTTCCCCTCCTTCCATACAGTTTATCATTATATTACTACTTACTCTTTCTCTCTCCACACCATTACTATGTGGCACCATTCCTGCTCAATACTCTTCCTATTCACCTCGTTTTTTTTCATTGCGCACTACGCACACACCCTCTACTGTTTCTACCTCTCTTGCACTTTGGAATGATTGATTCATCTGTAATATGACCCATTCCATTCTTGACCTTTTTCTTCATCTTTTATTTACTTATTTATTTATTGTGCACTGGCTAATCATAGCCTTCGACACATAAAAACCATGAAAAATGAATGCAAATAATCTTTAACATTTAAATATGCGTGTACATAACATATTAAATCAAGACATAATAATAACATTATCAAAACACTATAATAATTCACCAAGATTCACGTGTCCATCTTACTTAAATATCCAGACATGCGGTTACTAAAAAGTCAGTCAAGTCAATGGAAGTAATGTTAAAAACTCATGCCAGACATAAAAAGCATCAGCAGTTATAACCAATATAGAGAGCTCCAAAATTGATCAGTCTCAATAAAGTCGATACAATATAATAGGGCTCGATATCTCTTGGTATAAGCAACTTTCATGCTGGGGCATGTTGTTAAAACATGGCGTGTAGTTTCTATTACAGTGCCTCAAAGTCTACAGAATCCTGCTTCGGGGGAAATGTTTATCCAACTACCAGTGTAGTCGTAGGTCGAAAGAATGTTAAATCATAAGTAGACAATAACCCTCCTTAGGTTCCCGTCACATAATTGGCCAGACAAGTACGAGGGATCCAGACTGAAAACCCTGTAAACAAACTCACTGTAACGGTTTTTCCCATGTAGCTTTGCTATATTCTCAACAATTTCCCAATCCTGCATCCTCGTTTTCAGAACAGCTAGGATGTTAGGAAGGGACAACATTTGATCTACAGTCAAACTTACATGGTTTAAATGAAAGAGAGCAGTTTTTTCCAACTCTTTTAAAAACGAATTCCTATTTATATCCCAGAATTCATGGCCACTAGTACCATGATGCTTGATTTCCCTGACCCTGATGTTGGGCGTATAGTTTATTTACATTGCTGTATTTAGCCAGAGAGATCTAATAGATTAAGTGCCCAACTCACATCTTACCACCTCCACAGGGACAGAACTAGGCACGCTAAGAATAGAGCACAAAATGTTCCCTCCCAATCATTCCAGCAAGTGCAAATTTCTGTCTGTACCTTAAGCCCATATTGTAAACCTGGCACAATACTGGTGCGACATATAGTCAATAAACCCTCTACATTATTACCGCCTGCCAGCAATAAACCTTTTGATGACTGTCCATTTCTTCCAAACTCTAGCAATTATATAATCTTTAATGGGGAACCCCACATATGTATATTTATCCACCGCTTCTAGCGGGTGTTGCACCAATTTCAAAACAAAATTCCCCTTCAGTACTGTTCTACTGCCAATCACCATAATCTTTGATTTGAGTTGGTTAATGACTAAATGGTTCGCAATGCCATACATGTGAAGGGATGGAAATTGAGCGCTGTAATCCAATTGGAGTACGGTCTATGAGTACAATGTCATCTGCATATAACATTCATGACACAATTTCATTGTCGATGTGAAGAGGTAAATGACGCACCAGGCTTAATGATTCATCCAAATCAGATATATAAATATTAAATAAAAGGTGTGCTAAAACATACCCCTGTTTGAGTCCCTGGTTAGTAGGAAGTTGCTTAGATAAAATTCCCTCTTGATTTAGGCGAACAGAAACCATGGTATCAGAATTAAGAAGTTCTATATAATACAGTACTGATGGATCTAGTCCCAAACTTCTAAGCTTATGCCAAAGCAAGGGGCAACAGACCAGGTCAAACGGCTTAGTAAAATCAATAAACCTAGATACAATTTCTTGTCAGGACTTTTCAAAATGTCTAACACAAGATAATGCAAAATACAAATATTACTAATCGTGCTGTGTCTTTTCTTAAATACCGTTTTGAATTTACTGAGTAGCTCATTTTCTTCAGTCCAAAGAGACAATTTCTTTAGTAACAGTGATGCAAATACTTTGGAACTACTGTACAACATAGCAAGTAACGTGTAATTGGAGGGGTCCGTCCTGTCTGCCTTCTTATAGACTGGGACCAGAATGGAATCCCTTCAACTAGCTGGAATAGGTCCACTAGTCACAACTTGGTGGAAAATGTGGGTTAGGAGGAGTCCCAAATATCTGGGTTGGCCTTCAAAACCACATTTGCTTGCTTTCCAGGCCCATGGGCTCTCAATGACATAAGCTTGCATATCAAGTCATGAACGTCATCAATATCCCAACTACAGACAAATTCTGACGGAGCTCCTGGCACAGATAAATTGGCTGGCTGTAAGGTGTTATCAAAATGCAGAGAAGTCAAATACTCCAATCACTGCTCTTCTGTTACAGAATTCATTTCCCAGGAGCTGTCATTGGGCATATATTGCCTATAGTATGCCCAGAATGTTCTATTATCATAGACATTAAGAACTCTATATGGACATTTCCAGTTACTGTTGTTTCTATTATGCTTATGGCATCCAAGCCAACTCTTACATTTAATGGCAAGTGCAATTAATAGTTTGCCTTTCTTTTTCCAGGTAAGACTATGGTCTTTCTTGATTTTTATTTTATCTTTCAGATATTGCCTCTCTTCCGTTTATTTTATTTTATTTATTTCCATTTATAAAGCGCACAACCGCCCTAAGGCAATGTGGCGCTGTTACAAGAATATTTGCTTAGGTGCTGGTTACATAGGAGAAAGTCTTGGTGTTAAGTTACAGTGTAGTTGTTACATACATGCAGTTACGTGTTGGGTACATTGTTGGTTAGCATACATGTTATACAGTAAGGTGGTAGTTATACGGTACATAGTAAGGTAAGTAGATAAACAGTAAGGTAAGGTTATAAGGCATAGCAGCTGAGAGAGTATGGTCTACTTAAAAAGAATGGTCTTCAAGGCCTTTCTGAAGGCCATGAGAGAAGATTCTTTCCTAAGTCTAAGTGGGAGTGCATTCCATGATTTAGGTGCGAGCACTTCAAAACTAGAGCCTCCTGCTTTGGCTCTGTTAAAGGCGGGGATTATGAGTTGGTGTGAGTATAAGTCACGTTTGGGTTTGGTGGAAGGTGCTTGGTGTATTTGTTCGGTAAGATAAGGGGGTGCAGCTTGTGATAGGCATTTGTGGGTGATAGTGAGAGCCTTGAAAAGAATGCGCTCTTTGATGGGGAGCCAGTGGGCGTCTTGTCTAGCCTGAGAGATATGCTCTCTCTTAGGGATACTGAGCGCGGCTCTGAGGGCATTGTTTTGGGATATTTGTAGTTTATTAATGTTTTTGGAGGAAGTACTTAGGAGGAGGACATTGCAGTAGTCCAATTTTGCCCCTATAGTAGCTCTTGCAATATTGAGGCAGTTTTTGGATGAGAGGTGAGGTTTGATGGCATTGATGATTTTAGTTGTGAATACTGCTGAGGACGCGATATAGCTAACTTGTCTGTCCATGGAGAGGGTGGAGTCCAGGAAGACGCCTAGAGTTTTTACCGCGGTTGAAGCAGGGATTATAGCAGTTTCAATTTGGAAGTTACAGTATTTGGTGTCTAGTTTTTTTAAGGTCTCCTTGGGGCCAACTAGCAAAGTTTCAGTTTTGTCCCCGTTGAGACAGAGGCCGTTAGCTGCCATCCAAGCCTGGATGATAGCGTAATTATGCTGTAGGGTTTTCAAGTCTTGCTCATAGTCACCGGTAAGAAGGAGAAGAATTTGTGTATCGTCAGCATAATTGGTGAAAGTTATGCCGAATTCTTCTAGGTCCTTGAATAGTGGTAGAGTGAAGAGGTTGTAGAGAGTGGGAGAGGTGGATGTGGTCCTGATGGAACGAGATCCTAGTCTATGGTTCCTTAGATATAGGGATATTGGTGTTGTAGGGGTTTGCATACTTAGTAACGGTGTGGGTGAATTTATGACTGAGTTTTGGGCTGAAGTGAGCTTGATGGGTGGAGGGCAGGGTCCACCAATATTGAGTTGGGGGAGGAATAGTGTGGGCGGAATGCTTTGTGTGGCAAGAGAGGCAGTATGATGATATGTGGCCATTATGCGAGTAGGTTTCTGGGTGTAGGAGTGTGGTGAGCTCGAGTGCAGTGTGAATGAGCGTTGCGTGAGCTAAGTGGATATGGCTGTGTCAAAAAGGCCCAATTTGGAGAGTTTCAAATTTCCTCTAGGGCTATTTAGATGGAGATGACACTCAAGGAGTGTCATGAAAACACCCAAGTCCCAACTGTTTCCACCAAACCATTTCTGTACAATGGAGGGATCCACACTGATCAATGAGTGCACTTTTTTAACATTACAGTCAGACCATATTATTTGATTCCCTTGTGAGTTAACCTTTTATTGTGGATCAATTTGCTTGAAAATCTGAGGATAATGTAAAGACTATGTCCATGTTTTAGGAAAATGAACCCTAATACCTACGAATTGTCAAAGGACTACAACACTTGCACAAGGTGCAGTATATATAATCAACAGTTGAAGAATGTCTACTGTTTGACCAAGTATGCTTTAACTTTGGGCTCTCTAGCGACTTCCCATTGAGACAGACTAAATCATTTGAATAAAAAAATCTTCCCCAACCATGATCATTGCTATTCTCAATCGGAACTAAATGCAATGGATTATCTTCAAGGCTGTCTTCAGGAGAGTCTCCTTGGCTTCGAAAAGACAAATGTGTATTGTAGTTGCATCTATTACAACATTCCCCCCATGGGAAACCTGCCGTACTATTCAGACAACAGGGTCTCCACCATTTCCTGTATAGCTTTCGAGTCCACTGCCCCAGGCAGATCAGACACATTAATAATTAAGAGACCCCTTCTTGTAAAGTTAACATCAAAAGTATACACTGGTAAAATAAAAGGACAGATGGTGTTTAAATAACATAAGCTTTAGCTCTTAGTGCTAAACCACCAGAGCGGCAACCCCTAATACTAGGGCTAGCATGACGACAACTAACATTATAGCCATAAATGTTGAAGTTCTCAGTTGGCCATGGCTCCTGGAATAGAATGATGTCACCTGTCAAGATAATTGAAATTCCCAATGGATTTTTAATGAAAGAATTGTAACCACTTCCATATTCCACATCCATTCTCCATTCTCCATATTCCAAGTATATTCAAAGGTATGTGGAATCCAGCTGCCTATGTCCCTTGATACTATCCTATTATGTTGCGGAAGTAAAAAAGATACAGATGGGAGGTCCTTAGAAAGATTCAGGGGACAAGACCTGACCTGGGCACACAGGGCAAGTAAGATTGCCTTCCAAGTTTCAATCAAAATCACAAGTTCAACATGTGTAAAGCAATTTACTGAAAACACAAAGTAAGAACAAAGGTGAAGAGAAATATGATTACAATTCAATGTGTGCTATTACTGGAATTTAACAAAACATTAGTTAGGAACAAAATACCAGAGAAGTTGAAAAAGAACATGGTCTCAAAGGTGACAATCAAATTGCATCAACATCCAAAACACTGATAGCTTCTTCCTCCACCTCTTGCTCTTTTTTAGATGGAGTCCGACAAGAAGAGGCAAGAAGAAAAAATGCAACTAGAAAAGTGAACTTTCTGCAAAAGAAGACTTAGTTATTAACATCTCCAGCTACAAATTATCTAAATTCGAACAAACCACATTACAGAAAGGTATTTCCTTTGTCCTGCATTACAGTGGCAAACTCCTCAAAAAAATTTTTTTTTCAAACTTTCAAACTCACCAGAAAAATGAAAAATGAAACTTAAAGTCTTTTTTGACTCAATTGAATTTGCAGACAACAGGACACAATCTGACTTCTTGGAAATTAAACCCAAGAGTACTTTTACTCTTACCATCCAGAATTCAATTTCGAAGGACCGTCCATCTGTACCTTATTGGATCTTGTAGCCATGATCAGACCGGGAGTACTTGAAATATTCCTAATCCGTTTCAGAATTTAAAAAAAATTATTTTGAAATGAAAGGAAACAATTGAGTGTGCACCTCTACACACACCTCTTAGATAGTAACAAAGATGCCATTAGACAATTCTTTTCAGACAAATGGCATCCAATGCAGTAAATGGAGCAGCAGGCACTTCAGTAAGCGATGAAGTATGATGGACCAGGACAATAATAGTATGTTTATGACATACTGTTAATTTAAAGCCCAAGTTTCTTAATTCCAAATAATGTGTACTCAAAAACGCTACCGCTACAGATGAGGAAAATTCTATGTTAGCCCAATTATTGGGACTATCAATGTTCAGTAGTACAACATTAATTATTTCCTCTCTGTTAATGTTCTTTAGCAGTGAAATTTTATGCCACAAGGCAGGTACAAATCTACGGTTCATGAATGGGCTGTCATGCAATGGGTGTGCTGAACTCTTCTTCCCTCTAACCTACTTTTTAATCCAGTTTTTGGCCATATCACTCAACAGAAACAGCTCATTTCTATGACATCAATTCTTTTCTATCTGCTTGCTATTCACAACAGTCCTCCCTCCTTGTCTTACTTGACTTGTCTGCAGCTTTTGCTACTGTAGCCCACTCTCTACAGAGCCTCCAATCTCTCTCATCGTGGTTTCCATAACTGTGTTCTTGATTGGTTTCGTTTTTACCTTTCCAACTCCACCTATTTGGTTTCTTGACCAATGCTACTTCTTCCACCTTTCCTCTTCAATTTGGGGTCTCACAAAGTTTGGTGCTTGGGCCACTCCTTATTTTCTCTTTAGACTATCCCGCTTTCTTCTGAACTCAACTTATTTAGTCTTTGTCATTTCCATGCTGATGATACACACATCTTTTGTTTCTATTATTCTTCTCTAACTGACTGTCTTCTCACTTCTCTTTCCAGTTGTATGCTAGACATCCAATCACGGATGTCAGCTAAAAACCTTCCTCTTAACCCAACAAGAATGGTGGTTCTCTTTGTTCTATGTACCTCCATTTTCCCCCTGATTCCACCAGTTTCTATACCTTTTCCCTCTCCTCTCTATCTTTATCAGATTCAGCCAAAAATCTGGGTGTTATTTTTTATCCTTCTCTCGCCTTTTCTGCCCACGTCTCATATATTGCTTGTTCTTGCTGCTACCAGCTCTTTAACATGTGTAAAGTGGTTCCCTATCTGTCTATTCATGAGACTAAGCTCTTCATTTCTTCACTGGTTCTTTCAAGACTTGATTACTGCACCTCCCTTCTATTGGGTATTCCTGCTTATCAGCTAGCTCCTTTGTATTCTGTCTATAACTCTTCAGTTCATCTTCTTCTTGGTATACCTCCTCATAAATCTATCTCTGCTGCTCTTTCTTCACTTCACTGGCTATTGTTTGAATCTCATCTTATCTATAATTTCATTTGCATTCTCTTTAAATCTCTACATGGTCTAGTGCCTCCATATCGCTCTTTTCTTGTCTCTTTTTACTTTCCTCCTCATGCTTTGAGATCTCAATCTCAGTTCCTTCTCTCTGTCCCTCAACCTTCGTGTGCCTAATCACGCTTCTGCTCCTTTTCACTTCTTATACCAAACCACTGGAATACTCTACCTCTATATATTAGATCCTTTTCTACTATTTCACATTTTCAGTCCCATGCACCCAAGAGTCCAAGAGATATGAGGATGTTTGTATGGGCTGTATTATGCAGTGGTTTTTGTGGCCAGCTACTAGACTCATGGGTGCATGGCCAAAGGCCATGCACCCAAGAGTCTGCCTACTGGTTGAAGTACTGTTATAGTATGTGTGGAGAAGTGCATAGGGCATGTGGCAGCTGGGTTATTGGACTGCTCTGAAATTCTTGGATGTATGAGAGTCTGTGCAGTGGGTGCAAGTAGTGTAGTTGTATGTGAACTAAAGTGGATAGGGCCTCAGTTGGCTGCCTTGTGTGTGTAGGTTGTGGCCACTGGGCAGATGTTTGGGTGCATGGCTGTATTATTTATTTATTTATTTATTTAAATTTGTATAGCGCGCAAGCAGCCCAGGGGCCTTGAGGCGCTGTTACTTGCATGAGCTTAGTTACAGGCATGGTATCAGTAAGAGGCATATTACAGATAGGAACAAGCAAGGTTATCATTACAGCTTATGCGGTTGGTCAATACAACTTAAGCAGTGGGTCATATGGTTGGTATTATGCTGCTGCGAGGGATCTTATGAGAAGAGGGTGGTTTTCAGTGCTTTACGGAAGGCTAGGAGGGAGGGCTCACTGCGGATGGTGGGAGGTAGGGCATTCCAGTGAGTGGGTGCGAGATAGGGGAAGCTGGATCCACCTGCTCTGGATCTTTTTACTAGTGGCACAGAGAGCATGTTGGTGTAGGGTGATCTTGTTGGTCTTGTAGAGGCGACGGAGTGGATTCTTTGTGAGAGGTAATCGGGGGCAGTGAGATGGATGCATTTGTGTGTCAGTGTGAGCGCTTTGAAAATTATTCTCTCCTTTATTGGGAGCCAGTGGGCTAGTTTTCTGGCTTCCGAGATGTGGTCCCTTTTGGCAATACCTTGGGCTGCTCGGAGAGCACTATTCTGGATGACTTGTAGCCTCTCCAAGTTTCTTATTGAGGTTCCTAGGAAGAGTATGTTGCAGTAGTCTAGCCTGGAGCCGGTGATGGCTCTGGCTATGTTTGTGCAGTTCTCTTTGGAGAGGAAAGGCCTGACTGCCTTGATCAGTTTAGCATGATATGCGGCTGAGGAGGCACTGGCGTTGACTTGTCTGTCCATGGAGAGGTTAGAGTCTAGATAGACTCCAAGAGTTTTGACTGAGTCTGAAACAGGTATTTTGATGGTGTCGATGGTGAAGTGACTGAATTGGGAGTCAAGTTTTTTTAGCGTTTCGGGGGAACCTACCAGTAGGAGTTCTGTCTTGTCTGACATTGTGACACTGGTATATGGATTGCACAAATATGTGTGTAGAATGCAATTACAAAGAAGTATGACACCAATAATGGTATACTCACTGTATGTATTGTTGAGGCCATGTGCACCTTTTTTGCATGCAGTGCATAATGCTGGTCAAGCGGCAATAGCAGACTTGAATATTGTGGTATGTGGAAATGCAAGAGAAATCATTGTTTCATTTTCTGTGATAAAAGAAAACATAACATGTCAGGGTAAGTACTTTGTAATGTGTTGCATTGTAGATATTTCTGTACTTTGTGGACGCTCATAATTAGTACTTCACAAGTACTATGCTTTAAACAATTGTACTCTGCAATGTGCCCAGTTCCTGTGTTTGTACGCATAACCATTGGGTCAATGGGAAACAAAATCCATGCAGGATAAATAAAAAAAACGTCTACGTTAATTTGTTGTTATCTGGCACACTCTGTTTCAGTGGCATGTGCCCTACTTACATCAATGTTTAAGGTGCATATCTATGTGGTATTCTGCTTAGAAGCACTGTTGCAGTAGGAGGAATTGAAATTGTGTATGATATTCCTTTTGCAGTTAGATACCAGTTGGCGTATTCTAACTCTGTATCTGTTTTCTCTTTTTAGCAGTGTTTGTTTATACTTTTGTTTGCTGTTGATGTTGTCTAGGTATTGATTGATTGATGCTAATATTGGTGGATTGTGGGGGTAGTTAGATGCCTGTTGGCATATTCTAACTGTTGGTAGTTTGAAAGTTGTTGAGGGTATGTTTGTGGCACTGTGATTGCTGAAGGTTGATTTTGGTAGTTTGACCTCTGGAAGTAATATTGTGGTACTGTGGGTGCAGTAAGATACCAGTTGGTATATGCTGGTTGTTTTTATTTAACACGTGTTGGAGGGTTTCCTCAGAAGAACTTTTTTTTTGCTGGTGGATTAAAAATTGTGTAGCAATGGAAAGTAATATTGTAGTATCATGGTTGCAGTTATATACAAGTTGGCGTATTCTAACTGTTTAAGTTTCTCAGTTTTGCAGGGTATGTCTTCAAGCACGTACATTCTTGAGGGTGGATTTACATTTTTCACTCTTGTGAAGTGCTTTTGCAGCACTATGGGTGTAGTTAGATGTAGTTGCCTATTTCTTGCATTGGTATGGGTTTTGTTAGACAGCTGTTGCCTTATTCTAGCAGTTGGTGGTTTCAAAGGTTATTGAGGACATTTTGTAGACGCTCATACTCAGATCAGTGAGTACATTTTGGTTTCTAGTATATTAAGTAGGCATTTGCAAGATTTGCTGGTAATCTCTGCTTCAGAGTAATGGAAGTATCATTGCATTCAAACCATTCACATTTCTTTTTAATGTATGCAGTATACTGACCTGCACTGCTTGTAATGCCTGTGTGGCAGATTATGCCTACTGTTGTGAAGGTTTACTTGCCAAGTAATACTTGCCCATGTGTGAAGCTACTAAGCTTGCTGTTGTTTTTGGTACCATCTGCATTGTATCGTAAAAGCATTACTATTACGTATTGGCTATGTGATTGTATCTATAAGGTGGAACGATTGTGGGAATTGCAACTAGTACATTATATGCCATGGTTTGCATTTTTTATGAGCTGCTGAAATGGAATGGATTCACAGTTAGGTATAGATACATACACAAAGCGCTCGTTAGGGACTTTTTCCTGCACCACATGGCTGCAGAGAGTGCATGTGAGAGTGCATGTATGTTTCCACATGTATGAAATCTGGAATATTTCATTTATAGGTATGTTTTTGCTTTCCAGTGCTTGCAGTAAGTACATTAGAAATCTTGTGGATCTTCTTGTGTGATTATTGTGAGTCTCATTAAATTGTGCACAGCTTGCTCGGGTTGGCATTAAGGACACACATTTTACATTTTTGTGTGCTAATTGTTCCATGATATTCGTAGCAGATGTATTATACCCAGATAACTCATGGATTCGCCTTCTATTTAAGATAGACTGTGCTTCCTTAGAAAGCAGACCAATACGAATGCTTTTCAAAATGTTAGCAGAGGTGAGGTCTACAGACTGACGCGTGTTTTGAGTTAGTTCTCTGCATTGGAAATGTTGCCAGAGATTTACATTTTCTATGCTGCCAAGTGTATTATGGCACAGTTTGTGTACTAAGATTTGAAAAATAGGTTCACCTATCACTGGTGTTAATTGAAGAAGATCTCCATAAATAATAATGTGTTTTACTCCAAAGAGTTCTTCTTAGTTCAATTAAAGGACCTCTTGCAATCTAATGTGAATCAAAGCCAACATTAAGGAGTAGCAATCAGTGTAAAGTAACACCACCTATGTTGTAGGCAGCTAAACATGTGGGGACAGTTACAACACCTGAAAGCTTTTTGTTTGTCAATTTTTGGAGGAACTTGCTGATGATTTTTATTAAGAATGTTTTGCCTGAACCAGCTTCACCACTTACATACAGGAGTACAGGCTTATAGTTTTGACAGGTACACATTTTAGTTTCATGCTGCACATCATGTTCAATTTCTTTAGTTACTTCCAGGAAAATCCTAAGCTGTTCATCATTCAGTTGTGATCTCAGTAGATTCCTCATACTGACACATGGTGTTTTCTACTTCAGTCATGGCTAATTCTGCCTCATTTACTGTGAGTGGCTCTCCAAGTGGTTCTTGGATTCCAGTAAGAGAAGGTTGACTGCTCTCAGGAGTGTCTACATTTTGTTGTGCTTGAAGTTCTTCCTCTTGTTGGTGTTCATGATACAACATGTTTTTTGTACTGCTTGAAATGTATAACTGGTATAGCGCTTTCACTCACATTGAAAGTATCTTCATAAGAGACATGGGTGTTCAATAAATCTTCTTTTCTCCATGGTTTAAAAAGTTGCAGTAGGGACATGTAGTAAAATTCTCTATGTTGAGGAGTTTTAAATGATAGCTTCATATGATTAATCAGGCTGCATATGGTAAGTTTAACTAGGCTGCCCTCACAACATTTGACTATGTATTTACCTTCTTTCTCATCTGATTTAATATTATTTTTGTATGAGAAATGTTGGGCTACGTGGTATAGACACATGGCTTCCAAAGCAGTACTCCTGTTTGAGTAGTATGTGTCCAACATATTGTTTTTCAAAATGTCCTCGCTGTTGGGATGGTTTTTGGCTATTATTTCTATGTCTTGGTACAATTTGAGAACTCTTTTTGTGGATGCAGCAGGACCAAGGCTTAGCCAGAATATGTTTTCAGATTTCCCATATAAGGCTGTGCCGGTTAAACAGTCTCTGGCTTTTTAGCAACCACATTTTTTATGGGAGAGCATTTTTATGCCAAAGCTGTATACTTTTTGTGACAGTGTTTTGTCAGATGATATGTCATCCCAGAGGTCTGTTTTCTCAGCTTTGGTTAAGTAGGCTGTGACATATCGTGCAACTGGAGTGGAATTATCTGCAAAGTACTGCATATCTATGTTTGCATTCCACAAGAGGGCAATAATCGCAGTGTAATCATTGATGGACTTTGATGCCTCGCTTCTTTTAATGCACTATGTGTTCTTGGGTGGTTTGCCTTTCACACTGTGTCTAACAGAAGACATGAAGCTGCTTACTTGTCCTTTTGCTGAAAATGGTCTTGGGAAACCAAAGCGGCATTTGGTGTAGTATTTGCCTTTGTTTTTATATCTGTGTCTACAATACTTGCCACATTTATGTCTTTGAAACCACAACATGTGTGCATGTAGCTCACTATGTGTGCTTTCTGAAGGGATTTCGCAAGTGACATATTTGTGAATGAACTGCAAAACAGTGGTATCACTGTCCTGACCAAATCTTGGAGAATCTTTTATCCACAAAACCATGTGGATGTGTGGTGCTCCTCTGGATTGATATTCTTTGCTCCAAAAGAAGTGTTGCATTTCTCTGAGAGGAGGAATTGTTTTATTACAGATGAAGTGCAGCGTGGCAATAAAGCAGTGATGGAAGTACCTTGACACATTTACAGGGTCAAAGGAGCAGAGTTCTCCCAGTGTTTTCATGTCTATCCCTGCTTTGTTTTCATTTGCTATGCATAGGAAATCATGCAGGTCTTCCCATGCATACTCTGCACATTTTAAAGTGACAATCCCATGGGGGTGGGCCAAGGTTGCGTAGCATACACGTACATCTGTGTGACATTGGAACTAGTATTCTTTTGTACCACGCATGTGTGCCAAGAGATTTGTGATATTTGTGATCATTGTCTTGCACCTTTTGAAGTAGCTGCGTAGCAGACATGTTAAAAAAAAATGGAACCTGTTTCGAATGTGTGTTCAACTCCATAACATAGAGTTGCTAGTTGACTTCAAACAGGGGGTGGAATATGTATTCAACGTTTTGTCTGAATCTGGGGTCTTCAGAATACATTCGTATAGAGCGGTATTCTGATGCTGTTATTTGTGTGCATCTTTCATCATACGTTCCACCTTTTATAGTTGGAAAGAGTAGAGGAAAGGCTTGTGCTTCTACACTTTTTTCCCGTATGCTGTTAGGAGATCCTTTGGCTTTCTGCATTTGATATGTTTCTAGTGCATCATCTATGCTGTCTTTGGAGTGCAGTGGGTGAATTGTATACTGGTCTAAAATATTGGATGCTGTAGTAGTATCTACAAGTTCAATTTGGCCAGTTGATGAGGAATCCTGAATTATTTTGGTGGTTTCTCTCATGTTCTCTTCAATGTTTATTTCTTTGTAGTATTCATTGTCCTCTTTAAGATATTGTTGGGCTTCTCTAATTTTGTTTAACTCTACTAGTTGCTACCAAATTTTGTAGGTACACAATTCATTAGGATAATCACAGATTGTTCTATTGGCTGTTGCACTACATTTCCTTTAAAATCTAATGGCAAATAAACTAGTTTGCCACAAATGCCTTTCAGTAATTAAAAAGGAGTCAATTTGGCTGTTTTTGGTTGAAGGCGTATTTTTACTTGACATGGGTGTACTGTGCGGATTACAATGCTCTCATACAAATTAAGATGTTGGAGTGGTTTTGGGAGTGGGAACATTTCTAAGCTATTAGTCATAGCCTGTGAAGGCATTTGGTTATTATCAAGCTTTGCAGTGCAGTATGGGCAAAGTATTGACGGGTTCGTCATTTCGTATTTGTTTTCTTCTATAGGGTAGAAAGCCAATTGGAACCATTGGGATTCCACATTGTCTTCTATTTTATATGCTATATATACAGTTTTGGTGCTCTTTGTATAAAATGTTCTGTGGCAACACACACATACTTGGTTTAGTACTTCAGCAGATATGCTTTTAAACTTTGCTATTTCTTTTTTGTACGTGTGTAATAGAAGGTTGGCATCTGCAAGGTTGTCGCTACTTTGTTCTAAAGCTACTGGATTTTGTAAGTGCTGTTCAATTCCAAAATATTTGCTTTGGATGTGGTCTATTTCTTCCAGGAGTTCTTTGGCTGTGACATGTAGGAGAATGTGATTTAAATGCTGCAGTGCTAAAACAGGACTTTTTGCATAGTACAGTCTCTGAACAAGATTTCGTATAGTTGAATGGTGTGTTGCTAACATTTTGATGGGATGGAAGGTGCTTCTGCAAGCAGGCACGAAAATGCACGCTAATGAATGTCCTCACAGTCCTGTGTATTTGCGCACTGGACAGGAGTCCCTGGTTTGTAATATTTTAATTTTTAATTTGTCTTTGGTTTTGACATACTAATTGATGAATTTCCATAAAGATTTGAAGGATTTTTTTTGTACATTACACTTTGAGGTGCACGGCCATTTGTAGACGGGACAGATTGGTATAATGCAATGGAGAGTTGATTGTAAGTTTGTTGGGGATATTCTTTTTATCAGCATTTCTTCTGACATAATTGTGCGGTCTACCTTTTCATACCCTTGGCCACTGCTATGTATGGCAATTGGGTTTGTTTGCTCTTATTTCTATACCTCTTCATTGAAATATAGCTCTCTGCTGGATATGTGAATCCACTCACCTGCACAGATGTTTGCAAAGGAAGCTATGTTGATATTGCGTATGTTGTGAAGGACTTTTTGTAGTTTACTAATTAATTTTGTTAGTGGTTTCATTGTGTTTAAAAATTATATAAACAATTTCCTTTTGAGGAGCATTGCACTATGGGAGCTTCCAGGATCAGTTTTCTGTGGTAAGATTTAAGGGTTGAGTGTGATGTCTCCCCTGTTTTTATAAGGTTCTGAAGGACTCTGTGGTGGAACATTTTTTGTAAAATAATTTTTGGGGAATTTTTGAATGCTTACCTGTGGCTACGTTAACATTGGTAGATGCAGTGTTAGCTCTATTGGTAGTTGCATACTTCTTAATACATTTCTTTTTAGTTTTACATTTTGGAAGAGGGGGTCACACTTTTTTTTCCTGCTACCTGGTTCTGTTTTGCTCAGTGACTGTATTAGCTGTTTTGTTTAAACTTTTCGTACACACTCTTCTAGAGGTAGATGGCTGTTTTGCATGCTTTGAGTTGTATCTGCTCTATTATTACATTGTTTTCTACAGAGTGGATTTTTGGTAGACATTCTCTTGTGTCTGTTGGAGAAAAAAGGAAAATGTGGGTTTGGAAGTTGTGCAATGTATTTGTGTGCACTGTGCATGAGAGGCTGAATATGATGGTAGGCATACACAAGGGGGTGTGTGATTGTGGGAAGGGCTGTTACCTTTGGTTGGGAAGGTTGTACTGGTATGTGTGCGTGTTCCTGTGTGAAAGATTTGCTTCAGTGTGTATGACACTGTACTGTGCTTGAAGAAGTAAGGACATTACGATATTTTCACAAAACTAGTGGGTGTTACCTTACTAGTGTTCAGATGAAAATACAAAGAGTGGACCTGCTAAGGTGCAATGAGTAAGAGTGAAGCAAGTACTGTTGGGTTGCAGCATAGAATTGTCTAGGCTACAATACAACACCACTGCACTGTCTGAGTAACAGGCAGAACACTACCACAGTACTGCACTTATTCTTTTGGATATGAAGAGTAGGTTTCTTCTGGGTTTTATCTTCCAATAGAGGCGTCACTGGCTTTTAGGAGACTGTTCTTCACTGCAATTGCGAAAGAAGGAAGTTAGTGGGTATATATGTTAATAGCACAGTAATAGGACTAGGAGAACACATTATTTTAGATTGTAGGAGGATTTGTTAGCAGGAAGAGTTAGTGTGTGTGTCCAATTGTGCAGCACTGCATAGGAGTGGGGACTTGGATATTTTTTTGAGATGTTGGTATGTCTTCTATCCACAATTAAAACATTACATTTTGTAGCACCAACATTTTCCGCAGAGATGTCGTCCATCTTACTAATGCTGGCAATCACCTTTTTTTTTGCGAAATATCCAACATTCTTTGCAGCCCTTCTTGCAAGTATAGCAAACATTTGTGCAGTAGGTGTTAGCCATTTCAAACCTTCCAAAAACAAAACAAAAAACCCCAAAAGGTTATTTTCAGAGCCACCGCTTTCTCACAGAAAAGAATACGTTTTTGATGGTGCCACCACCTACATTTATTAGAAGTCTGCAGACACTTCTATTTTTAAACTTTGAAATGTGGCTCTGAAAAAAGCAATTTTTTGTGTGTTTTCTTGTTTTATATATTTTCTGGTATTTTTTAACATGACACAAAGGAAGGGAAGGACTTTGAGGGTAGGGAAGGGGCACCAACCACAAGGACGAGGGGCAGGTGGAGAGAGGAAGATGTTGGGTGGGTCTCATGGAGGTAGGGGGCACTTGCCTTCGTGGTCCCCGACTGTAGTCATGAAAGCACTCTGGAATTGCTCACCCCTGAAGAGTACCGCATCGCAGTACATGCACAATACAGTGACCTTAGAAAGGGAAGGGTCATTTGCGGTGCGTATGGCCTGTGAGGCTGGCAGAGGGATCTGATGTCCCACAGGAGTGCCCCTTGTGGTGACAGGAGCAGATGCCAAGGATGCTGCAGAGGAACTCAACCTACTACCCTATTCAAAGGGAAAGACCCCCAAAATGCTGCCTTGTGGCTCAACCTCAGGTATCGCCGCATGGAGGTGGTGTTGTAGCTGTACAGCCCAGGTTTGCCATGAGTGACACTCATTGCAGCAAACCTCGGCCGCACACGCCTTGGCTACGCCCCAAAGGTGGTAAAGAACCTCCACACCCAAGAATCACATTGGCAGCTGGTAGCGGGGACTTCCACTACCTCATCTTCTTCCTCTTCTTGTTCCCCCTCTGCATCATCACACCTGTTCCCCTCCCCAGGCCCTGCAGATTATGGTGGTGGTGGGGGTGATGATGAGGAGGCAGCAACAGCAGAGTCAGTAGTGGATGCCACCCTTCATCAAATTAGAGATCAGCAAATAGGAAACCAAGAAGCAGCAATCTGGTGCAGGCAGCAATCTGGCACAGTGCTCTGTCCTGAAAATCCAAAAACAAAATGAGGAGCAGCACTGTGATGTGGCCTTTTATTTGGGTGCTGGGGAGCGAGCACTCTGCACCCCAAGCTGGGCTCAAAAAGTTGCAAAAAGTCTCTAGATTGCCAGGGGCATGGTCTGGGACCTCTGCAAGTGTGTCGTTTCACAGTAAAACACCTTGGATTGCTCAAAAAAGCATGTTTTAGATATCCAGAGGCCCGGACAGTGTTCGCGAATAAGGACCAACACTCAGCATGGGTGCAGTCACATGATGATGCCGCAAACGTTCGCGAATGAGATGGCTGTCCATAGTGAACCTATTGCGCGGGATGCGATGTGCGCATGAGCATCTGTGTGCGCAGGACAGGGCCGGGATCCCTGAACTAATTAAAAGTGCAACACATGTTGCAGACTTTGTGGACAGGCGCAGTGTTCGGAGGGCATGGTGGATCAAATGCACATGCGGCCAAGTGTCCGTTGGACAGGGGCGGGACCCACAAACTAATAAAAATTGCGCACATCTTTACAGACCTCGCAGACAAACGCGGTGTTTGGAGGGCACTGGGGATGGGATTCGCATGCGCCCAGGTGTCCGCAGGACAAGACCTGAGCCCCTGAATCATATAAAGGTGTGTCATGATTTTGCAGACATGTCTGGACAGGCATGCTGTCCATAGGACTGCTCCATTTTGATTTCAGACAGCCCGGTCAGGCGCGGTGTCCGTAGGACACCTGCATTTTGATTACGGACAGTTGCACACTCTGCAGACTCCTAACAGGGCTTTTAAAAAAAGAAAACCCACACGCACACACACACAGCAACAGTAAAAACATACAATTTATTAAGCCACATTAAAAACATTCCATTATGAAAGGGAAGGGGTAGCGGAATGGGAAACTTACACAGGGGAAGTGGGGTTTTCTGCAGATGGAATATCAGGGGAGGAAGGGAAGGAGATCTCATTATAGCGTCTCTGAGTGCAGGATATTTGTGGGGATGATTGGCTGGGGCAGGGAGAAGGGGGAAAGGTGCAAGTGGGGCAGAAGTACTTTACATTTCCCATTATATATCTCTCTACAAACACTTTTAAGTTGGCAAAACTGGTGTTTCATTGGTCCACTTTTACCACCAGGCTCACTAGTTTATCTCCCACAGTGGAAGTTTGGGTTTGTGTGTGCCCATCCACTTGTGGAGCAGCTGGTGAATCCGGGCCATTCTCTTCATGCGTAGTTTCTACTGTGTAAAAAAAAGAAAATGTTTCAATTACATGTGAAGCAATGTGCGTTAATTTTCCTACTTTTTAAATTGCACTGTGTATAATTATAGATACTGTCTTCACTCATTTCATCAAGAGGGAAATTCTCCTCAAGCCGCCAGGGTGCTTGCCATTTCTGAGTTAAAAAAATGCATTTCACTAGGCATGTACACAGAGCAAACGGCGCAGTTACAGGAAGAAATATAGTGTACTTACCACTTTCTAGTATGTTTCTGCTGTTGCTATGTTGCACTTCACCCATTGCCAGTTGATTCTCAGTGTATATGTATGTTTAACATTACACAATCACCCCTGACATCATGTAACCAACATTATAAACACAACCCCTTGTATGGACTTTTCATCAACATTAATTTCACATGTGATTTCATCAGTGATGTCATCAATGACATTTGTGATGTCATCTTTGATGTCCTGGGTGTTAGTGTTAGCAGTGCACGGTGGTGGCACGGGTTATGGTTGCTTAGCTTACCATAACTGGCGAATATCTGAGGTTTTTCGGTTTTACTTGTAAGAATAACGTCCCTTTAACAATGTTTTTTCATTGAAATTCATAGGTTTTTATTAGTGCAACTTAACCATAAAGTCCCTTTAACAAAGTTTTTTTCAGTGAATTATATAGGTTTTTATTGGTGCAACTTAACCATAACGTTTCTTTAACAATGTTTTTTTCAGAGAATTCCATGGGTTTGTACAAGTGCATGCTATTTTCCTACAACTTACTAACATGATACTTAACTGAATATAGCAACGTTTTTGTCCAATTTACGTTTCAGCTTAAAACTCTGCAATTTCCCACCTTCTAGCATAATTTTTAACACTTCTATACTTTTTTACTGTTTTTTCTTTCGTCGACGTCCATGAACATCTGACGTCATTATGGAACATCCGTACAGTGCCATATGACCATGCGCTTTCACACGGCATGATGACCTCTCCATGAATGCGTATGTACTTCAAGTTAGGGTCCTTGCTTCAGGGACAGTTGGGAACTGCATTGTCTACTGATCTCAGAATTTCCAAGTTCAAAGTCCAAATGTACCCTTGCATAGCTCCTACACCTATTCTCACTCATTATCCATTAACAACCTAGTACAAAGCACATACTTGAAAGAATAGTAGCAAAACTGCTATTTATCTTAAAAATGGCATCAGCTATTGCCATCCCTCTTCCCCAAGAGCCACCACCACCACCAGCTACAGGACCAACACAACGAAAAAGCACAGTATTTCAAAAGAAAAAGAAGTGGACCAAGAAGATAAGGTAGACGAGGTTCCTACATCTGACACCCAGAAAGAATCAAGGGTGTTGCAGTTCTTTACCACTGTTGGAAATGTACCAAAAGCTAAAGCTACAAAAGTGAAATGCAACTTTGTACTCAGTCGTGGACTACTTGGACATTACTCCTACGGGACCACCTCCATGCGCCGCCATGCCAAATCCAACTACCGCAATGCTCTCAGAAAGAATGTTCCTTTCTTAGCAAGAAGTAGGCTGTCTTCCTCCACATCATCATTATCAACCAATAATGTAACCACATAGCCTACTTCTGTGGGACACAAAATCCCACCAGCTATCTTGCAAGCAATAAAAGAGGCTGTTGATCCATATCTTTGGAAGACAACAATCCTCTCTATATACATCAACACACCACTATGCAGAGGGTA
The DNA here is from genome assembly GCF_040938575.1 of Ambystoma mexicanum. NCBI lineage: Eukaryota > Metazoa > Chordata > Amphibia > Caudata > Ambystomatidae > Ambystoma > Ambystoma mexicanum. The sequence goes on along the minus strand of NC_090933.1, from coordinate 652,542,921 downwards.
AGCAATTTCGAGGTGTGTTTGAAGCTGTAATGAAGTAGCATGAGAAACACTGCCCAATACCTTAGAAATAACACATGTGCAACATCTTTGCCTGTCCACCTGCCCCTCCATAATAGTTCTTGGTGTCTCTTCCCTCATTTCCCTCCTCACCTTATGTTGTAACCTCTCCTGCAATTTTTCTTTTTTTTAAAACAACAAAAGAAAGGTACCATTAGTATTTTGTGTTATGCTAATGGGAATTAATCAATCCCATTTTTCGTTGGTCATGGCCAGTATCCAGATTGTCCGGGTCATGACGTTGAACAATCTGGTCACTGCCCATGGCCACAGGATATACCTCAGTTACCAAAAGGTATATCACTCTTTTTTTGTACCTACATTATGACACTTGTCAAAAATAAAACACGGGCACATTCGCAAAACCATGGTCTATATATTACACAGCCCGTTGTAGCATCCGTGTAGTTATGGGTAAGTTGCTAAACACATAAGAAGAGCACTTTTTGGGCGGCTTATAACTTCGCTCCCCCTGAACGAATCCTCACCAAACTATGGAAGTATAGGGCCCGCTCTGAATATCTTTGCAAAGTTTGGTAAGGTTTCATCCAGGGGGGGGAAAAGTTATAGGGGGGTTCCAATTTTGCCAGCACCAATTTTACTGGGACCATTCACAGATTCTTGTCCATTTCTATTGATGACAAATTGTGGTGAAAATTTGTTGGGATTTACTGTTCTCCAGAAGGATTGTACTTAACGATTTTGCCCCAACAAACTTCCATTCCACAATTTATATCTATGCCTTTACCAATTGAATTGAATAAGGTTCCGACATGTTTATGTTAATGATAATGATGTTGGAATTTTACATTTTGAACCCGTTAAAATTGAGTTGAAACCAGGTGTTAAATTGCTGCGTATTCCGCAGTATAAAATTTCGGTTGAAGGTGAACAGGCTTTGAAGAGTATTATTTCTGATTTCGTACACCGAGGTGTAATCGAGGAAATTGCAGGAAGTGTGTGTACCAGTCCGATTTTACCAGTTTACAATACAGGGGATAATGCAATTCCTTTTCGTTTATTATTGATTTGCACGCAATCAATAAGGTTGTTGCTCCACAGTTTCCGATTGTGCCTAATGTTACCACAATTCTGACTAGGATTCCAGCACGGCTACACATTTTAGTGTTGTGGATTTGAATAATGCTTTCTTTAGTATCCATGTGCATGTTGATAGCAGATATTTGTTCACGTTCACCCTAGGGGGACGCTCGTTCACATTCACTTGTGTGCCGCAAGGGTACACTGAGAGTCCAAGCATCTATAGTAGAGCGTTGAAAGTACAGCTTGATATGCTTGAGTTACCTTCCACTTGCACATTGTTGCAATATGTTGATGATCTACTTCTAGCTGCTGATTCTGAAGCCGCTTGCAAAGAAGGCACTGTGTTGCTGCTTATTCATTCAGCAGAGCATCAGCATAAGGCTTTGTTGAAGAAGTTTTAGTATTGTCGACAGGAGGTCTTTGCCTTTACCATGGAACATGGATTGCCAGAACGCGTTTGATCTGCTTAAGGCTGAGCAGTGTTCAGCACCAGTTTTGGGCACACAAAATTACATAAAATGCTTTGTTTTGTATGTGAATGAATGTGATGAATGTGCTTTGGCTGTTCTGACACAGGAACATGGGGGCAAGAATATGCTGTGCAGCTATTTTTCCTCCATGTTAGACCCTGTTGCATGCACTTTGCGGAGATGTTTGAGAGCTGTATCTGCTGCATTCATAAAACAAAGTGAGGCTATGGTTTTAGGTCATTATTTAACTGTGATGGTACCCCACTCTGTAAACGTTCTATTAAACCGAACGAAGATGCAACATCTCACATCAGCCTGATTAACAAGATACAAGCTGGTTCTATTTGCTCTGCATATCCAAATTAAGAGATGTTGTTCATTGAATCCGGCTGAACTATTGCCTTCTCCACAAGAGAAGGATTGCAGTCACGAAATGTCACATGATTGCCTCTTTATTACAGAACAAGAAACAAAAGGCAGAATTGATTTATTTGATACACCCTTAAAGAATCCAAAAGGGGAGCTATTCTGTGATGGCTCCTGTTTTAAACTTCCGGATGGTACATCCACCGCTGCTTATGCAATCACCACATTAAGCACTATTGTGGAAACTAAGCAAATTCAGCATATTTCTGTGCAGGCCACAGAGATTATTGCGCTAACCAGAGCTTGCCAAATTTCTGAAGGGCTTTGTTTAAATATATATACAGATCGTCAGTACGCATTTGGGGTGTTTTATAATTTTGGTCGACTATTGGCTGAGAGAGGATTCTTGACCTCACATGGAACAAAAATTCAACATGGCACTCTGATAGTCTGGTTGCTTTCAGCACTTGCACGTCCTATCCAACTAGCAATAATGAAGTATGCCGCACAGCAGAAAGTGATGGACGATGTAGGAAAAGGGAACGCTTTTTCTGACAGAATAACAAAACAGACTGCTATCGATTTGCACTCAAAGATGTACGTGCTCGATCCAACAAGATGGGTTACTGATACTTGTATGATGGACGAAGGGATTAGCTGTATGAAAGAAATTCAGGCTGAAGCTACCCCAGAAGAAATCAAACAGTGTGCTCAGGGTCCAGCAGGTCTAGATGATGAGGGTTGTTGGGTGGATAATGAGAAGCAAGGATGGATGCTACCCATTGCCTATGTCACTGCTATGGTCACCATGACTCATGGCCCAACACACATAAGTGCCAAAAAGATTTGCCAACAGTTAGATCCCGTCTGGTATAACACTAATATCCAGAAAACTGCTAAGCATCTGGTCCAGATTGCAGGGTATTCCTGCAACATAACATTGGGAAGGGAACACCGACACCGATTGGGCAGTTTTGGTCCCCTCTCCATGCCTTTTGAGGTGATTCATTTTGATTTCATTGAGATGGAACGTTGTCAAAACTATATGTCCTAGTTGTGATCTGTGCCTTTAGCAAATGGGTTTAGGCAAAACATCAAAAACCATGCTTAAGGAATATTTTCCTAGGTTTGGCTTGCCGAGAGTAATTTGGTCCCATAATGGTCCACATTATATCGCTGCTGTCATCCTGCAAGTATGTGCGGGATTACAGATTGATAAACGGTTCCACTCAGCCAGACATGCTCAGAGTGCCGGCCTTGTGGAACGCCATAACGGAATTCTAAAGAACAAAATTGCCACAGCAATCTGAAATGGCGTGACGCTTTGCCAATAGCCTTACTATCAATGGGGACGACCGCACAATCGAAGGCAGGGCTCTCCCCCTATGAAATTGTCATGGGGTGACCAGCCAATGTATGAAATGCACCGAGGTCCAAGCAGTTGAAAGAAATTGAGTACCCGCTTTTGTCTGACTATTGTGATTAGTTGACTCAAAACTTGTGTTTGATTCACCAACAGGTACGAGCAGACTTCCCTGTAAAATATGAGGGTCCAGGTCATTGACTCCAACTTGGTCAGTGGATCCTGGTGAAGAATTTCGAGAGGGGCACCTGCCTTGCACCTCCTTGGAAAGAACCACATCAGATCCTTTTGGCTACAAAACTGCAGTACTGAGTACTAGAAAGAAACAGTGAAAGAAACACTGGATCCACGCGACACATGTGAAGAGGATTCCTTTTCTTCTACCCTATGACAAAGGGGAGGAGAAGCAAGGGAAGTGAGGATCCCGATGCTCACAACGAGTCTGCTTTGATCAACACCAAAGGTCTCACGAAAGTCCTTCCTGAGACCGTGGGGCCTGAGGAGATTGCCGCTTCTTCATTGTCTTCTTCACAGTCGATCAATCTTGTTTCATCTTCTTCAGGAAATGGCAACGCTTTGTTCACTAACCATTCCATACCTGGTGTGTCAAGGTACAATCTGCGACCACGGAATAGGAATTAGATTTAGGGCCTACTGACATTACATCAATATAAATACAATAGGAAAGTACAGCTACGATTCTGTGCCCACAAGAAACCACCGTTGAGCCACTCCCTCATCATTCCTCTGCTGCATACAATAAGAGGAAGGGTCCGGCAATGTTACCTTCAATCAAGATAGGCCATGTGGTCAAGTGCCACCCACGGATGAACTAAAAAAGCCTAACAGTGAGGCTTCTTAATGGACGCTGAGAATCTATGTCTATTTTAGGGGCCACTCATACTAAAAAGGGTCTTGATCATTTTGCTGATGAGTTTTCCCATCGAGGGTCATGGTCCCTGAGAACCAAATGGATACTAATCACAATAACAGCTTGTATTATAATTGCATTGACATTCTGGTTTTGGTATCTGGAGAGTACACATCCACTTGATGTTTTATTGCCAACTGAAAGTGTTTCCACTATGTTTCCACCTTATGTGCATTTGCACACTCTTCGTCCTCAAGACCTCCAACATAGAGGGGGTTATCATAATAACATTCTCTTGATGATCATGAACACAACCCATGCAATTCTGAATGAGACCAATTGTTGGATATGTTCACATCTGCCACAACATGGGGAAAAGGGATTTGGCTGGTGTATACATCCTCTCCCTCCATCTACTGCTTGTTATGCTTCGCTTAGGGCATTATTCTTTGGCCGATGGAACAATAGTGTCACTGGGAATTTTGATGGGACCAATCTCAATGAGTTTGAAAAACGAGTTGTAGTACCTTTAAGATGTTCTCTGTTTGCGAATAGGAGCAAGCTAAATGTTGCTTCTATTAGGCCTTTGGATAGACTTCCAAATGATTACCTTTAAAATGGCTCCCTTAGGTAATATGGATGCCATGCCTCCTTCCTATATTGTTAACCATAGTCCAAACTCTGTTCCATTTTGCATACAAAGAGAGGGTTCCCAACCAATGGGTACATACGAGGGATGTACGAACATTGCTGTGCTAACTAGTGAAGATAGACCTCTATAAATAAGAGATCCTGTTTACTTTGTTTGCGGTAATGAGGCATATCCTTGGTTGCGAAGAGATTGGGAGGGTACTTGTTATTTAGGTATAGTATTACCAGGCATATATGTTGCCACCACTGCTGAAGTTTCTACAACTTGTGACAGGCGGGATGAGGATGGCGACACTCCCTCACAGATTCTGGTGACATTGCTAAATCCTTTGTGCCATTTTGGGGACAGTTAATAAACTACCAAGATATTAGAAAATTGGTGAGTGTTTTAGAGAAAACATTAATGAAACCACTGACATCCTACACAACATGACACTAGAGCAAAATGCTACTAGATTAGTGGCTCTTCAAAATAGGATGGTGCTAGACAATATTCTAGCTGAGCGTGGTGGGGTGTGCAAAATGGTGAGATCTGCGTGTTGTGTTTTGTACCCGATTCTTCCCCCAACATATTTAAGGCAATTAAGAAATTGCACACCTTAAGTACTGAATTACACGTTCCAGAGGGAAACTGGGATATTGGCACATGGTTCTGGGACTTGTTACGATCTTGTGACTGGAAAATCTTTGCAATTCTAATGGTGATCCTTGGCATTGTACTGTTTTGCTGTTGTTGCATACAGTGTCTTCCTGTCATTTGTTCTATGATAAGGGGAAGTTGTGCACAAGCGGTTGGTAGACTAGTACCTAGGACACATATGCCCAGAAAGATTACTAATGCCTTGGTAATGCAGGATATCACTATAAAGGAGTTAATGGTGATCAATGTTTTTGAAGATAGCAATCCAGGATGTTCTGACGATTATACATGGTTTTTGGATGATGCTAATGTTTGAGTAATGCTCTTGGTTTAAGCCAAAAGGAGGGTTTGTAAAAGTATATTTTGCATGAATACCGCCTGATAGTAAACATTGGCCTAAGCACACTCACATTGCACTGTAAATCGCATTGGAATGAACCTGAAACAGGCTGACTACGCCGCCATTTTAAGTTATCCACCATTTTGACTAACTCCTGCTTTCTGTCCCATGTTAGCAATTATGTTTTCAGCTCCAGCAGAGCAAAATTAACTTTGTACTGTGTCAACGTAGATAAACATGCTGAAGCTGCTCAAGTGGATTGTTTGTCCTGCACTAAGGAAACCTTGGAGTTAAACAAGAGCTGTGCTAATCAGTAATTTAGATGCCATCTATACCAACAGTGTCTTCCACTTTCAAATAGCGAAACTGATCATGAATAGCTGAACATGTGCTTTTGCAGAAATCTTTGTTTTCGCTCCTTGAAACTAAGCTGACTTTAAACTTAAAAACAATTGGTAGACAAATATAAGTAAATGAAATGAGGACTGTTACCTTTGTGTCCAATATTTGAAAAACATATGAAGTGTTTAACAGAAAACAATCAGCTATTCAAGGATTTTTTAACATGTATTAGTTTTGTGGAAAGGCTATGTAGCCTAGGTTAATGTGTTACACGAAGAGGGGCTTTGACGACGTGTCCGGGATTGTGAGAGAAATGTATAAATACTCATGTTTTTGAAATGTCCAGCACTCTCTCATCTCACAGTGTCTGCTTGCACACATTGCCAGACAGCTGTTCTTTAAAATAAAGTGTACTTGTACGTTAGTACTCGTGACTGGCGTATTTCTATTATGTGGTACTAAGCCTCGATATTCTTTTAATTTTTTACTGTTACTTCAGGTTAGGAAGGTTATTCACGTATCTGTGTGTTACTATACTTGTGTTCAGATGACAATACAATGTGTGCACCTGCTGAGGTGCAATCAGTAATACTGATTCTAATGCTGTAGGGTTGATACAATTGTTTGTTCTACATACAAGAATACTATACTGTTTGAGTAACAGTCAGAACACTACGACAGTATTGCACTTACTTTGTTGGATGCAAAGAGTAGGTTTCTTCTGGGTTCTGTCTTGTACTTGAGACGCTACTGGCTTTTAGGAGTGTGGTCTTCACTGCAATTATGAAAGAAGGGGGTTAGTACATATGTGTGTTAATGGCACAGTAATTTCACTTGAAGAATAGATTAGTTACATTTGCAGACAGATTTCTTTCAGGAAGAGGTACTGTATGTGTTAAATCGCATAGATTTGTATATGCATGGGGATTTTGGAGCATCAGCATCATTGCTCAGGGGGTTAGTGGAGTATTTCTAAGTGGGTTTTATGAGGTGCACATTTGAAAGTGTATATGTTGCTGTTGCACTATTTAGTGTGGTAATGGATTAGTGGAAATTGTAGCAGGGCGAGAAAAAGCTTGGAAAGATGTACAGATTGAAAAGGAGAATGTTTTTGTGTGTGGATTTCCCTTAATTTTTCTGCACATAGATGCTTGCTACATGAGTGGAGGAAACTTTTCAGTTATTTGATTTATGTATTCACATTTCTAATGACACTGTTCTGAATGTACATATGTATTTGTTTGGTTGTGCAAGAATGGCAAGTGGCAGGCACTCTGTTGAAATGCATGCAATGTATGTACTGTGTGTGCATTCTAGGAATTTCATAATAGTGTGTTAAGGGGGAAATGGTTATGAAAATGACAAAAGAAAGTAAGAGAATAACAGTTTGCACATTACAATGAATAATATGGATTAATGAACACTTGGAAAGCCCACAGCTTTGCAAGTGACACTTGATGATAGGAGAAGGGCTTTTTTGCAGGTTATGCAGGGTAAGTGGCAGGTACCCTGTTCTCATGCATTTATAAAAGAGTTGCAAATGCACTTTACACACAATATTCATACCTGTAGTTTGTGTTGATGCATGTAGATGTGGATGAATCTGGAAGCAGAAATCTTGGAGTGTTTAACAGTGGTAGGTGCTTTGCAATCACAGGAGACTTGTACTCAGAGTGATGAACAGTACATCTTAAGTGCTGAACTGTGATGACAAAGGTAGATGTAGAGTTCTTGGATGTGATTGGCGGGTGGTTGTGTGACTGTTTAACAGTAGCCAATGAGGGAGTGGTGCAGAGAGTAAAGTGGAAGGAGAAGAAGGGCTATTCCTGTGTTACGGGGTCCACAGACACCACTGTAGTCCACTGACAGGGTGTGCTGCATCCAGGGCTTCTCAGCATGCCTGGCATGGAAATGGGACTGTGGGGATTAGCCAATCAGGTGTTCAGGTTGTGGTTTGCAGAAAGAGTGTACTATTTTTGTTAATTGATGTGTGTAGTGAAGATGGCTGTGGTTGAAGAGATGTAGAGAGTGAGTGTGTGGATGGTCGGAGATTGTTTTATGAGAAATGTGCAGATGCATGCTGAGATATGTGACATTTCTGCCAATCTTGGATTGGAGGGAGTGGAGGCTATGTGGTGTGATGTGCCAGGGAGAGATTTGCAAGGTGTACATACACTTTGTAAAAAATATGGCTGTTTTCAACAGTCCAGATGTCTTTGTGGTTAATTGTGGAGGAATGTTACTGGGGTATCTAAGTGCAATAACTTTGCTGGGTGATCTGGAGCAGTTCCTGAATGCATTAATGCACCTCTTTCCTTGTGCAAAGATCATCTTTTCCCAAATACCACCTAGGGCTGCATGGATGTGTTGTAGTATTTTCAATCCTCAACAAGACATAGGAAGGTGTCTTGTTAACCAAGGGATATCTTCTTTTATGTGTGCTGTTGTGATGTCATCATTCCAAAATGAGAACCTTTTGGAAGATGGTGCAAGTTCTTTTTTTTGTGATGGCATTGATTTGACGGATTGTGGTAATAAAATATTTCTTAGTAATATTCAAAAATCAATCACAAGGTTCTTGTGGAGTTATGTAGATTGTATTTAGTAGTTGTAGCAGAGAAAATCTGAAAGGTCAACAAAAAAAGGCTCTTTTCAGAGTCACCACCAAAGGGGAAATGTGCTACTCTGTTTGCAATTTCTGTCCCCACCCTCACAATTTACGTGATATGTCCGCGGACACTGCGGTAGTCCACGGAGCACACATCCCACATCAGGGGATTTTGAAGCTGGCAGGAATGGAAATGGGACTGTGCAGGCCAGGGGATTGGTCAATAAGGTTTACTGGGTGTGATGTGTAAGGAGAGAGTTTCGCAGAAGGTCTGTTTGCTGAGAGGAGAGCAGATGGCTATGGCTGTGTCTTTCAGGAGGCAGAGTGTCTGGATTTTGGGAGACTCCTGGATAAATTGGTTGGAGGTGCATGCAGAGCGCTATGGAGTGGCTGCACATCACCGATTCCCTCATGTGGATGTGCACTGGCTTGGAGTGCGCGGAAGGCACTTTGATGACACACCAGCATCCAGACATTATTATTATTCATTGTAGAGGGAACCGTTTATGATATATTACTGGAATCTCCTTGCAGTTTGCAATGAAAGAAGGACTTGGGAAAGTCGTGGACATTTTTCCAAACTCCAGAGTAATTTTTTCTCATATTGCGCAGACACAAATGTGGCTACATTCTTCTTCATTTGGTCCGCAAATGGAGAAAGTGAGGCACAATCTCAACAAGGCTGTTTGTGCTTTCTTTTGAGATGTTGGCATGTCCCCCTTTCACAATGAAAATATTATGTTTCGTAGCACAAATATTTTTCGCAGAGATGGAGTCCATCTTACTGATGCTGGGAATCAGATTTTTCTGCGAAATAAACAAAATGCATTGCAACCCTTTTTGGAAGTATAGCAATCCTTTTTTGAGTCGGTGTTGAACACTTGAACTTTTCGAAACACAGACAAAATAGTACAAAAAGGCTCTTTTCAGAGCCACCACTCCCTCCTGGAGAAGGGTACAATGGTTTTGCAATACCCCAAAAATGTTAAATTTCCACAGACTGTCCGTGGACATTTAAAAATAATCGGGGCCTTGCACAATTTCAATGGCACTTCTATTTTTAAACTGTGAAAGGTGGCTCTGAAAAGAGCCTTTTTTTGGTTTTTGTTGTTTTGTATTTTATTTGGTTTTTCAGACATGACAAATAAGGAACCTACCACAGTGATGAGAAAGGGCAAATGGAGAGAGGAAGATGTTGGGTGGACCTCTCTTGGGTAGGTGTTACTCTTTCTCATGCTTCCGGAACAAAGCCTCAAAATCACTTCGGAATTGTTCCCCCCTGCAGAGTACTGCGCCGCAGTACATACACATTACAGTGACCCTCCAAAGGTAAGAGTCTACTGCATCGCATAAGCCCTGCGCGGCTGGTTCAGGGATGCGCTGATCCCACAAGAGTGTCTCTTGTGGTGACAGAAGCAGAGTTGGAGGATGTTGTAGAGGAATTTAACCTACTACCTTGTTCAAAGAGGACGACCCTCCAAACTGCCGCCTTGTGGTACGACTTCATGTGTCACCACATGGAAGTGGTCCCGTAGATGTACAAACCAGGTTTGCCACGACTGAGCTCTATGTGGCACTCAGTGCCATGCACCTTGTATTCACATGCCTTGAGTTCCCCTCCAACAGTGGTAAACGGCCTCCACACCCAAGACTCCTGCTGGCTGGCAGTAGTAAGGACTTCCACTACCTCATCCTTATCTTCCTCTTCATCCCTCTCTACATCTCCATGCCTGTTCCCCTCTCCAGGCCCTTGGGAAGGTGGTGGTGGTGGAGGGGTGGGAGTGGTGCTGAGACAGAAGTAGCCCCAGCAGTAGCAGCAGCCATGGATGCCATATTGACAGCTGTCAAGAATGAGGAATAGCAAAAGCTGAATAGTCTTGACCAGCCAAAATAATTCCTGGTATTTTCCAAAATTAATTAAGGCAGGAGCAAAGGCAGGTCCAGCAAGGCTTGCAAAAATCAGCAATCTGCAGTAGTGCTCTGTCTTAGACAGAAAGACAGAATGATGAGCAGCTTTGTGGTCTGGTCTTTTATAGAGGTGCTAGGGAGAACACCAAAAATGGCTCACAAAGTCCCAAAAAGTATGCATATCGGTAGGGGAATAGTCTGGGACCTCTACAAGGTTGAGGTTTCATTGAAAAACATCTTGGATTGCTGTGAGAGTTTTTTTTGGTGTCCGGGGACCCGGACACTGTCCGCGGTCATAGGCTTATGCTCAGCGTGGGTGCAGACACCTATTGAGTGGGATTGGTTGTACACATGCGTACGGGTGTTGTACGGACAGGGTTTGGGTCCCCGAACTAATTAAAAGTGCGACACACATGCAGCAGTCAGTTCCAGACAGGCGCGATGTTCGTAGGACCTCGAGGTTGGGATGCGAATGCGGACAAGTGTCGGCCGGACAGGGCTAGGGACCCCAAACTAATTAAAGGTGAGTCGCAACTTTGCAGACATGCGGACAGGGCAAGTGTTTTACGAACATGTCCATTTTAATTGCGGGCAGACTGGAAAGGTTAAGTGTCCATAGGACACCCCCATTTTGATTGATTACGGACATTCCGGACAGCCGCGCTGTCCACGGACTTGCAAATGGGCTTTAAAAAAAAACATCAGAAACATACAGCAACAGTATACATATTAATTTATTTATATTCAAAAATATAGAAATTATGAAAGAGAGGGGGAAGCAGAAATGGAGACATATACAATGGAATTAGAGTATTCTTGAGGTAGGGTATTAGGGGAGGAAGGGCTTGAGGTCTCATCATAATGTTTTTGGTGATGGGTAATTTTAGGGGATGGTTGACTGGGACAGGGAGAAGGAGTACAGGTACACGCGGGGCAGTGATATTTAATTTTCTCCATGATATGTCTTTGTACAAAGTCTTTTAAATCAAGGAAATTGGTCAATAATTGATCCATTTTTTCTTATAAGTGCACCAGATGTTTTTCCACAGTGTCTGTTTATTGTTCCATATGTTGTTGCAGTACATGATGTTCTGTTTTTGGAGGATTGTTGTTATTTTCTGTATGTACTGTTAAAGAAAAGAAAAAGTGTTAGGTACATGTGAAATAATGTGAATTGCTTGGCTTACTTTGGAAACTGCAGTGTGTACCAGTAGTATCACTGTCTTCATTCATTTCATCCCGGGGAAAATGTTCTTCAAGCCACTCCAGGGTTCTAGACATTTCTGTATAAAAAAAGATAAATCATTTTTTAGTGTATCCTACTAAAGAAAGTGGATGACTATAGGAATTCATGCAGTACTTAACAGTTTGTTTTTCAGTTTTGCTGTTAGTGCTTTGTAGGTGTGCTGTTGATATTTGCTGTGCAGTTTTTGTATGAAGCAGCAGTGAGGTGATTTTGGTATGATCCATTATAATGTACATCCTATAGAACTGCAGTGTTGCTTTCTTAAGTATACACTTCGTATTTTTAGTTTATTTTTTATTGTAATTCATTTATGTGCTGCTCTGTGAACATGTTAAGTGTGTTTGTTGTATGCTACAAGAATGTAAGGTACCACCTGAGCTTTTGGACAGTGTGGATGTTGTCTAGGTCCGCGGACAGTTGCATAGTCTGCAGACCCTATGGCTATTAGCACGGGCTAGGGGGTTCAGTATGTGGTATGGTATATGTACGTAAGGGTATACTGCTAAAAAGCTATGAAATTCAGTGAAAAATGTTTAAGGGATGTTATGGTTAAGTTGCGCTACTAAAAACCTATCAAATTCAGTGAAAAAACATTGTTAAAGGGATGTTATGGGTACAAGTATGGTAAGCTAAGCAACCATATCTCGTGCCACCACCGTGCACTGCTAAGACTAATACCCATGACATCAAAGATGACATCACAAATGCCATTCATGACATCACTGAATTGGGTACTGTTAAATAGTCACACACGCATCCACCAATCACATTGAAGACGTCAGCATGTAATACTGTCAGTTCTGTACAACACTTCATCTGTACCATTACACATTCAGAGTGCAAGTGACGTGTGATTCGAAAGCACCTCCAGTAGAAAGTTCTGATAAACTATCCAAGATTTCTGCATCCACATTCCTAGTCATGGCCACCCATCACCGCAAAGTACAGGTAGAAATATTTTCTGTACACTATTTTTACAACTGTTATTAGTTCCTCTGAACAAGTTGTCTGTCACTTAACGTCCACAAGGTACTTACAAGACATACTGTTCTTTCTCCCATCACCTACCATCTAGTGCCACTGCAATGGAATATGCTTTCAACGTTTTCGTTTACCCATATTAGCCACTCTAATATCCAAACAATAACTGTCTTCTTTCCTTCTGACAATGCTGCAAATCTTGTTCCATACTTACCCATCTCTTATAAAATTTGTACAAATATCACACAAAAGCAGCATCCAATGTTTCTTAGCAACGTACAACAAGTACATTCAGTGCATGCATACAAACTGGATGCCTTCCCCTTACCTTGCACACTTCAACCATAACCTTCTGCAGTTATCTGTACAAATAGATCTTCTGCCACAGTTTTTTCCTACACACCACAACCAGAAACCTTAGTGAGAAATGTGTTAGCCCCCACAGTCCCATTTCCATGCTTGCAAACAACTTTTTTTTTCTCTTTATATAGGTTTCTGATTGCTTCTCCTCCTTACATTTTTATCAAATTCTGGTCAACGCTTCTTGCACAGTGTAAAAGAAAATGGCATTGCCAATGGCGGTCAAATAAATGCCATTTCTATGGAACCACTGCATATTTTGTGACCTCATGATCTCATAGTGGGTGGAGAACATCCCAGGAGTGTGCATAAATTCACACATGCTTCTGTTTATAAGACACTTTCCGAGCTCTGGCTGGGGCCAAATTACACTGGTATGGTCCCATACTCCTCTTGGTGTTATGCATGAGAAAACAAACTTGGCATTGGGAAAAACCTAAAGCACTACATTCAGCAACTTCTTCAGGTGACGGAGCAAACGTCCACACCACATGTAACCCAAATATAGACTTCCATAATGCACCATGACAACATTAACGGTAGCCACAGAGGCCACACTTTTGCGAAGGTGAACCATCCCACGGAAACTACACTCAGAGACTGCCCCACAAAGCATCCACTCCTTCCAACCTGAAATGAGCAGCAACTCCTCTTTGCACGGCACACCTGTGCAGATGTTGCACAAAGGTATCATCCATGATCAGCACTGTGCGTCTCTCCATCTCTACTAACCTCACTACACAGAGTATTGGGAAAAAATTGAACCGCCACTTCCTGTCAACCTCACCCTGAACACCTGATTGGATAATCCCCACAGTTCCATTTCCATGCCCACCATGCTCAGAATGGCAAGATGTGGCACATGTGCTTTCCAAGCTACAGCGAGGGCTGTGCCCCAGTAAAGGAGGGACAGTACTTCTTCCCTTTCCACTGTTCTTTTTCCTGAACTCCCTCATTGAGTACTGGGAAATATTCACACATGCATGCACCAATGACAACCAAGACCTCAGCATCCAAAAGTATCATTTCTGTACAGCACTCCATATTTACCGTTAAACACTTACAGTGCATGTTGCGTGTGCTTCCAAAGCATCTCCAGTAGAATGTTCTGCAAAAGAATCCATGATTTCAGAATCCAAATTCATCAAGAGCGGCACCCATCACGATTTTGTCTATGCACACAAGAGTCTAGGCCTTGCACACTCCCATCACAACCTAATGGAGCCATGCATGCGAACATGTGGCCAGATACCACAATCCACAAATGTAACTTCTACCCAACCCCTCTACCATAATACAGCGATGCATGAAAACATGTAACAGTTAGCAGAATCCACACACATACCACAGCCTCCGGCACCCCAACCCAGTTCCATTCACTATGTATTGTGTCACTGCCAACCAAAACACAAAATCTTCACAACATTGGCCCTACTCCCACCAATCTGCACAAAGCATTGTATCCAAGCCCATAGAAGATCCACTTCAACCCTACCCTCTTCAATACTGACAGTATTCCAACACTGCACCCAGTAACAACACTGCAGAACTTGTCACTGCACCATCTCCAGCCATACAGCGAAAACTGTAGGATGGTCTAACAATGACCACACCCATGGAACCAACAATGTACGCAGGTCATCTCACTTCTGGTGCTCTATCAAGTCTAAAATGTGGTGCACAACCATTCTTTACAGGTCACCACCCTCTGACTGGTGCAGAGTCCAAACTGCATTGCTGCGGTGGGTGTGATCAAGGCCTTGGCTCTTGGGTGCATGGCCTATGGCCTTTCGCCATGCACCCAAGAGCCTAGGCCTTGGACACATCTACTGCAACGTAATGCAACCATGCATGTCAACATGTGACCAAGTACCACAATCCACAAACGTACCACAGCCACCGGCACACCTACCCTTCCTCCGCACCGTGATACAGCTATACATGGAGACATGCAACAGTTAGCAGAATCTACAAACATTACACAGCCTCCGGCACTCTTACCCACTTTCATTCGCATACTATGTTGTTACTGCCAACCAAAGCAACCAATTGTTCACCACAGTGGCCCGGCTCCCGAAACTCTATTCAGTGCACAAAACCAATACTTCACAGTGCAGTACAGTAGTCAGCACTCTGCGCAGTGGACACTACCCAAGCCCATAAAATATGCAGTTCAACCTTATCCACTTCTATGCACACACAATTAGAACATTGCACCTAGATGACACACTGCAGTATCCAAGCAAATAGAAAATGCACTTGAACCCTACCCTTTTCTATACTGACAGTATTCCAACACTGCACCCAATGGGCACACTGCAGCACTTGTCACTGCACCATCTCCAGCCATACACACGAAAAACTGTAGGATGTTCTAACAATGACCACACCCATGGAACCAACAATATACGCATGTAAGCTCACTTCTGGTGCTCCCATCGAACCAACAATGTATGCAATGCTGACAAACCACACATACAAGGCAACACTATCAAACCTAATTGCAACCAGGGCCCATAGTTGTCGGTGCAAGGCATCCAACCATGCATGAAAGGGGCTATGGGCTTACCACACGCAATACAACATAGCACATCCTATGTTACAATGTTTATGTCATGTGCAATGCACTCCCCTTCTGCAATTGAGCTGCCACCAGTCACCACGCTAAGAGGTTGCGGCACAAGCTACTAGAGGGCTATGTAAAACGTATGGTGCCAGCACAATTGTATGCCCTAGAAACTCTCCCTGAGAAACATGTATCATGGCTGGGACAATTAGAAGGGTGGTTACTTTGCTCTATATTAGGAGTACCTCAGACGGTCCCGGTAGAGGCTTTGTGTCTCGAGTTGGTCCTGACATCGATGTAGACATGTTGCAAGATTGCAACATGTCTGTTATACATAATGGTACATTATAAAATGTATGAGGCTAGCACATTAAGGAATATGGTGGTGGAATATGTGAAGCAGACTGCACCTGGATCAGGGAGAACCCACACAAACCTGGTGTATAGGGATCTCAGTTCCACTGCACTGCAGCACTTTAACGTTTCATGTATTCCTCTTACTGAGATAGAGGACACAGAACATTTCAATATAAAGTTCAAACAGAAGTCAGCATACAGTGAGAAGGTGGAAATTATTGAACAACTAACCGTGAAAAAAAGATCTACTGAATATATAAGGCAGAGCTTCTCATTGAATACCCCTTTAAGCTACTTGGTTAAGTGGGGCAGTTAAAAATTGCAAAGATTTATACTGTATTTACATATGATATTTTACCAGTGTTAAGAGTGCCTTGGTGTGTGGAATGGGATACAGAGAGAAAAACGCAAATATAGGTAAAGTACCGCCCATATAGAAACATCTAGACATATCCTTACTGGATGCAAAGCTCTTCTTCTCCAGCATAGGAGGGGATACAGTAGTTTGCATAACACTGAAGAAGGTAACCTTATATACCAATGTTGGCCTACTATTTATATGGGGAATTCACTAGTCATCTCTGCTAACTCATATTTTATATGGAAGCAATTTTTGGGAAGATGCGAGTCGCTGGATGGAATTACTGCACGAATGAACGCTATAATATGTGCCTAAAAAATGAAATATGTGGGTATGATAAATCGGTGTAGATGACATTTAATAACTAGTATGATTAGATTAATTGAAGAGATATTTTAGATTGTGTCAATTGTAATGCTATAATATTCGTAATGTTTGAGATTAATTGTATGTAAGTAATGTACGTGTTTTACGAGTTTGCACTTTTCTTCATGATGCAAAAGGCATGTCATTTGCTATAAACTCTTAATAAATAAAAAAAGAATTTAGGATATACAACTACTGTGTATTTTAAGAAGCCTCTTCTCTTGTTATTTTTGTTAATGCGTTTTTAAATCTTTTTCATCTGCCCTATCTGAAATCAAAATGAGCCAGTACCGACTGTACATATTTTCAAATTCATTACAATGTACCTTACATTTTGGGTTGTTAATGAAGATGCTTGAGACATTATTTACCTGGAGGCCTTCCACTATGACCCAGCCTTGAAGGATGTTTTTTTCGTAAACTTGCTGTGTGTCTCGGAACAGGTCTGCTTTTTTATGGGGTTTTTTTGTGCACACTCCAGTTCTTCTCCTGGACATTTGGCATACATCTCACTCGGAAAAAGTGATGGATCACTAATTAATTTCTAATGATGTCCATCACCATAGTTCTTACAAAGCATGCCTTGCCGAAGGCAGTGGAGTAATGTGCAAAGCAGAAAGCAGTACACTAACATAACAATAAAAAAGTAAAATCCCAGAAAATAAAAATATAATTTCAATATAAAATAAAATATATATATAATTGAAACAAATAAACAGTACACAACACAATTCTTGAAAACCTAGCAAAGTAGAAAAAGGAATGACATAGAACCAACTCAGTTAACAAATACCATCTTGAACAAATACGTTTTCAGTGAATTCAGAGATTTCAACAATTATGTGTATATATGAAGATAGATAGTAAAAGTATTGTAGAAGCGAGAACTGCAGTCAGAAAATGACTTAATATCCCATCGTCACATGATATTCACCATCCCCAGTTCAGTATTTTGCTGACAAACCGCACTCCTGCATTTGCATCTCAGCATTTCATTCACTTGGTTTTAAATCACCACTTCCTTGCGTGAGGAAAGACTAATTTCATCAATGAGCTGTACTATACCTATTGTCGAAAATCAGGGTATCAATTACTCATCTTTGGTCCAACTAGTGCTCATGAAACAATTACCAAGCATGGACCAACCACTACTCAAATTAGGCCCAATATCCTTTCCGATTAAGTCACTTACTATTCATTTCCTTCTAGTGTACTTTGGGCCTGATGTACAAAAGCGTTTTTCAAAGGAAGCTGCCATTTTAGGACACCAAATAGAACCATTGCAATCTGATGTGTCCACCTGCATAGGACTGAACGATGGCTCCCCTTTGCTACATGGCTTCCAAGCATCCTCCCCTTCTTCATGCCATTACAACAACAGATGGAAGCCATCACATTTAAAATACAAAGCTGCCGAACAATCTGTGTTTCGCCTTTTCCATGAGATATTAACAGGGGTTCTATTACCCTGTTCTTGCGTTATTCTATTAAAGAGTCAAAGACATAACATTGGCATTTGCTTTCAAAGAAGGATAATATCAGGTATGGACAAAAGCAGAGCACTGTCAACCTATCCAGTGACAGGTAATGATGCTTATGGCTATTGACTCAGCCTAAGTATTGTTAGTTGAGCCATTTACAACTCACCACTAACCTCTTCCATAATGCAAATGTCTACCCAACCGCACAGCACCATGAATCATTAACTACAGTGGGTAAAGATATAATTAATGTGTCGAGGATCTTCCGCAGTTAGTCACATTTTCTGTGGGTGTTAATTACACATATGGAAACTAAGAAAGATGTCATAGGAATTCCTTAAACATAAAATATGCAAACAAATGCTTTACAAAATACCGAATTTAAAGGAATGGTTCGGTCAAAATGTTGTATTGTCCGTACGGGTCGGCCATGTGTTTTTAACCCTAAGTCACACGATTTTAGAAAAATTTCGTATGGACCTTACCCGAGTTTTCGTCCATTAAACACACGCGAAAACAGGCACCAGGGCGCTGCCATTTTGTGATAATCCTATCACTTGCCGCATCGCCCTGGCTGACCTGCTTTTGCGGCACTAAATCATATCCGCCACCCCTGAGCCTGACAGTATCAAAACATTCATATTCCCCGCCTCTCTCCGAGATGTTACTGTGCTGCGTAGGCAAACGCACCCAGTCGTCTTCTACGCGACTTCACACAGAACCCGGAAACCAACACAGATCAACTCACAACACAGCGCGCCACAATTCGGAATATGAAACTGTACTTTCAAATCAAACAGCAACTCGGTACATTTGGTAAAGTACATTTATTTAACATTAAATGTTTATAGAATATTCAGCAATTGGCATATTAAATCGGAATGTGATTTTTTTTTCTTTTCTCTCTATCCGCAAATGCTGTTCCATTTTATCGTGAGTCACGCGCTGTTCCTTTATGGTACACAGGGTGTTGGTTTTTGTTAAAAGAAGCACTTTGGTCGCACGGTGAACTGCAAGGCTGTTCCATCAACTAGGCACTAGGCAAGCTAAAGTTTGATATGTTGCTTCTAGCCGCTAGTACCGTGTAAGGGCATATGGGCCCTTGGCGATCGTCCCATAAGATCGTCAAAGTGGTGCAGTTGTTAACGATAAGCTGCAGCTGGCGGTTGAAAAAAAACATCTGCCGGGGTCTGAAACTGGTGGCAGTAGCAGTAGGGTAGTATATACCTGTTTTGAAAACATAAAAATTATAATTAGTCTCGTCAGCCAATCTTTATTAATATTATTCATTTTATTTAATACGGCCGATCTGAAACTATTTGCTTTCAAGGATAGTGCAATGGAGTATGTTCGGCTCTAAAATCAATGCAAAAACGAACTAAATAAATCAAGGTTAACACACAATGAGAAACGACTGTTTGTCTACATGCGTGTGGAATGTGGACCTGCATGCCCATGTGCCCGGTATAAAGACGATCCCACAAACGTTTTACTTGCTCTTCATTTATTCATTCATCCATTCATTAATTATTCATTCCGGTATAAAAGCCTGTAAAGAGTTACTTACATTATATTTGCAATTTCCATTGTGTCTCTGCGTAATGCAGTCCGTAAATCCCACTGTGCTCTTGACAATGATTTTTCGTATGCTGAACTAACATGAAACTCGGTCTAGTTTCAGAATTTTCTGCCTTATCGTCTCTTACGTTATTGCACCCCTCCTTCAAATGAAGTCCTTTCAGGCATGGTCCCTGTCTCTCAAGGTCAAAAAACAATAGAACCTTATACTGCCAGTGCGAGTTGTGGGCCTCTTCAGGCCGCCAGCTGAAAATCAAAGCCACTGACCTTCACTCTAAATGAGCATACATTCTTACTTTGAAACATCCCGTGTAAAGCCATCTTTGAGAACTTGAATTTTCGAATCCATCTATGTACTAGGCCTCAATGTGCAAATGCAAACTGGCTTCTCTCCCATCTGCAACGGCTGGCTTGGCGCGTTCTGAGGCCCCCAATTTTGTCCTCGTTTTCCGCGAGCTTTGCAGCCCTAGAGAACCATAACTATGGAGACATTGACTTTTTGGGGCAAGGTCAGGGAAAGTATAACGTACCCGAGGAGTTGAGTTGAAAGTGAGATGTATTGTTTGTTTGTTTTATTATTTGCAATACGCAAGCCTCCCCTCAGTTAACAGTGCGCAGCATTTACATGAGATTGCGAAACTTAGTTACAGCAACAAAAATATATACATACACATATTGACAAGGTCAGCGATATGAGGTGAATAGAGAGAGATGACACCCAGGTTGTTCGCCACCCAGGATGGTGAAGGGAGGGGTTAGGGTTAGCATACTTTGTATGTACACTGTACAATAACATTTATTTACAAAAAGACAATCATATTCCAATTATTTAAACCGGGATTTGTACTTCACAACCAGCTCTGCTTTGGGTGGACATGGCACAGTGGCAATGTTTGGTGGCAATGCATCAGTGCTCTGCACAGAAACGTTCAAAATTCCATATCTGTGCTCCTCGAGTACAGCAACAATAAGGCTTTTTACAAAGTCGAACTCCATTTCCTCATAGACTGGTTTGATCACCCATTGCTCACTTCTTTTAGAAAACACCTTAGTGTAGTGAGGCATCCTTACATTACCCGTAGTCCTAGATTGTTCACGGCAGAGATTCTCGTTATGGGCCAAGACCGCAAGTAGAGTCCTATGTTTCATGCCCTGTATGCTGAAATTCAAACGCTTTGGCCTGTACTTTAGGCACATATTGTGGAACACCTCCAAACCTCCTGTGTGACAGAATTCTGTCAGTCCCCTCAAATCTCTTGATAGAGTTTTATCGAAAACAATCTTCTCAATGGCTTTGTGTGTCGGTGAAGATGGAATCAACCACTTCTTCTTCCTTGCCTCCTCTGGGGACAAAGGGCCATGCTCACATTGGTGGAAATGTAGGTTTTCTGCCCAGCGGTGAACGTTGGTACAGTGGTGCATCAGTGACTGCCATTTTTCAAGTAGTATTTCCACTGACCCTTCACAAGTTTTGGAGCTCCACCAAAGATGGTTGCTGATAGACTGGGACCACTGTGAAATACTTTCCAAACCTTTTTTTTCCCTGCAGCCGAGATTTTCTTATTGATTGATTTTGCAAGATGCCATACATCAAATTGATGTTTAATATGTGGGAACTGCTCTCTCATTGTCTTGGCAATTGAAACGTGTCTGTCTGTGGCTATGAGGTCAATGTGCATTCCCCTCGATTGTAGATATTCCACTGATTTTATAAATCCTAGCTTCTCCATGGCCACTGAGGATGTACATTGTGTTACCTGCACGACCACCAAACTCACAATTTTCTTACTATCCATGTCCTGAAAGTGGTAGGTGCAGTACTTGGCAGAAAATCCAGAGCTGTCGCACTGTCCATCGCCAGCTAACCTGAATCGTTTCCCTTCGAATGTACTTGCTAGAGACAATTGTTCAATTTTCCAAGCATCACTAATGGCCAGAAACAGATAATCATGTTGGTATTTGTAGTACTGCGTTTTAGAAATGAAATGAATTCCCACAAACTGAAAGAAAGACTCTAACTTTATAAAACTGGACCCACTAAAAAGTGATGCAGCTGCACACAGTAGATTGCCTGCTGGCAGCTTCCCCAGCATCGGTTGTGCAGACCATGAGAACGCATGATTTAATCTACAGGCGGCATGTATTGTGACGTTACTGCCTTGTTTTTGACGTCACATGAATCAATGGCCTCTGACATACTTTCCCTCTGAAGGAATGCCCACATTTCAGCATACTTATAATATCCATCAAACAACTGTCGAATAGTATGTATTTGTGATGTATCTGAGTCAGGAATGACATGGAGCAGGAACCAGGCTGACTCAGGTAAGTGTAAAAGGAAACAGGCGTTATTCTTCTTGGTTACATAGCATAGTCAATGAAAGGTAGGAGAGTAAGTAATAAGTCTCTGCCCTGGTTCCCAGTCTATCTCCAAGTGCCAACCGACACTCTCTGGAACCCCCATGCCTCCAACACTCTCAGCTCCACTTTAACATTCTATGAGGCACTTTCATACACAAACACTAGCTACAATCATACCAGGATACCACAATTTGCCCTCTTTCATTAGACTGTCATCCGGTGTCACACTTGATTCGGACTGCATCGTTGAGGACATTTCACCACAACTGAAAGAAATATCGCTGATATCAAGTTCTGATGTGTCGTTGGGTGCTGCTGCTGGTTCATTCGCTGTCATTTCAACATCTGTTACTTCAACATTGATGGGAGAACACAACATTGTCGACAGCTTTATTGGTGGCAATTTTTTGGCGGGTGTAGATTGTGTGAATTGATCTGCGACTACCGAGCTATCCTCAATACATTCAGTATCATCTTCTTGAGGTGGTGCAGTTTCTCTATGCTGAGGGTTATTGAACTTGCCTTATGTCATTGTTTAGACTGTATTAGCAAGTCTCAATTTAAAGAGGCATGCTTATACAGAGGCAGGCTTATACAGGCTGCAGCTGGCTATAGGAGTTATATCCTTTATTAGCAATGGATAGATAGCCCACGCACTATGCATCCCCAGCAGCACTAACAGTCAACTCACAAATGCAGTCCGTGTTCCATAACTCCCATACGGAAGGCAAAGCAGGACAACTTCTGCCCGACTACTGGCATGAGGGACTTCCACCCTCATGCCAGGTACAACACTTCTCCATCCTTTAGCAGTGATTGACTTAGCAACATGTCACACTTATCAATTGGAATTCATAGAAAATGTCCATATTCGTACATCTGTTTACACAGATCTCATCTCTGGAAAAGAGTACTTAATAGTAACACTCTCTGTACCTGATTAGAATGCATGATGGCCGTTTCCTTTTTTTTAAATCTATCTGTCACTGAACTTTCCTGTACACATATCCTGTTGGGAATCTCCCTCATTGCCAAGGGTCATGATCGCCATTTAACTCATTTTCCGGAACAGCCCCCCTTCATTAGTGGGGAACTATCCCTGTTCTGTGTGTCGCTTCTCTCTTGGTTACCAGGAGCTTGCTCACCTCTCCCAATATGCTGGGGCTGTGCCTCTAATGGACAACCCAGTTGAGGCTGAGGTAGCCAAGTTTGAATCCCAGAAGTATTCCCCTCCTATCTCTGGGACGCTTTTCAACATAGCTTGGCACATTTGGCCATACGTTCCACATTGCACACACACTCATCCTCGGTAAGGGTGTTGTTCTTCCAAACGTCCTTTACCCTCACGGGACCATCGAACTTGAACAACACTATGTCCACTTTTCCTGGGGACCTTATGCGTGCCCACTCACCAGCTGTGAAATCAGGTCCCTTGACCCTGTGCCTAGCATCACAATACTCCTTTACTGCATTCTTCTTTTATCTTGCCTTTTCTCTTATGTTTGCTTTATCATGTGAGGTTCCCATGTTGAACGTCGCCTCTCTAATAAACCACCATGGCCGAGTACCATTAGCTGTCTTCCTCCCTTGCATCACCTCAAAGGGAGGCACCCAAGTGAAACTATTGGGGGTGCCTATACATTTCCAGTATATCTTCCATCACCTCCTCCACTGGGTACCCATTCAATAATGCTGTCTGCACCCCGTCCTTTATGATCTCGTTGAAACTTTGAATGATTCCATTTACTTGTGGGTTACGGAGTGCCTTACCCCACATTTCCCCAAAAATCCCTAATTTCTCTGTAAACCAATTGCACACCATTCTCTGCCACCAATATTTCTGACCGCACTTCCCGGGCAAACACTTTCTTGAGGAATCTGATGACAGTTGTTGTTATGATCTGATCCACAAATTCCACGTTATGCCATCTTAAAAAAAAAAAAAAAACTTTATTTATTAAAGTAGATTCACGTCTCACTCAAACAACCACTACAGCAGTTAGACATGTTGGGCAGAGTTGAACCGTATCAATTACAATGCTAAACACAGAAGTATCGCAGTACAGACAGCGGAGGAGGGTTAGCAACCACAGTCTTTATTCTGGGGACACTGCTTTGACAGTGTCCGGGCACTGAGCCAAGAGGTAAGCCTCACGAGGACCCCAAATGTTTTTAGGCCTTGCTGCGGCCCACATAGGAGACTGTATTCCTTATCAAGATCACCCAGCCTGGTCAGATCATCCAGCCACACTTGGCTAGTAGAGGGGGCCCCGCTGGTCCAACACATCAGTACACATTTACTGGCCACAATCATACTGGTGGTTAGAAATTTTGGCCAGACCCGGGGACCCCTAGTAGCCAACCAAAAATGCAGCACAACAGTTCACAAGGCACGTCACAATCCGGCATGCATGAAAGAGTGCCCATCACACCCTCCCAAAACTCTTGCAGCTGAGGGCACGACCACGGCATGTGAAGGAAGTCAGCTGAGTGCGCTTGACAGTGCGGACACTTGTCACTTTTAGTGGAATCAAACAGCACATGGCGGGCAGGCACAAGGTATACCCTATGGAGAGTCTTAAACTGGATCAGTTGTAATCGGGTTTTAAACGCCCCTTATGAGGTCTCTCACACATCGCTGCCCACTGCTTCTCACTAAATATGCCCCCAGCATCTTGTTCACATTGTCGTTTGCATGTTACCAGCGAGTGGGGAGACTCTCGCTGTACCCATAGATGAACGATACAAGCCGCCTGGCACAAGCTGAGTTCAGGAGATACTGCAGGATGGGGAGCTCACTCCCCATCTTTGCCATGAACATTTCTTGTGAAACATCTGATAACCACGATTCTGGTGATAAACAATATGTCAATGCCCCCACCACTACATGCTCCTATTTCTGTTTGAGGTGTCTCCATTTAGCCGATTCTCAGCTTGTCTCTATTGCACTGTACGTTGGACATATGAGTAATCTGACAGGTAGACTAGATGTATAAAGAATTTGGTAGGCATCCTTGCTACAATATCTCATCACTGTGTGTGCCTTTGTTGATGTTGTTGGGAGTTGTTAAATATGGAGGTCTTTACTCATTATGGCAGGCATCTAATACTGATTTCATTGACAGTGGGATTCTTATGTCCTAATGTTTCCTGAGACCCAACGTAGTAAGACCACAGTGTGTTACATTGAGGTGGTACCCAAAGCACAATTGCAGTGCAGTGCTAGGTCATGCAAACAATTGATGGGGGACACCTGAGAGGGATAATACAGTTAATAAAGTGGGCAACAATTAATCTTAGAACACCCAGTAAGAGTAGCACACTAAATAAACAGTTATTCTTTGCCACCACCACCGTGGAATCATAATGTAGTGGGGCCACAACTAATAATGTTTGCCAGTTATTAATCTAGGATACCAAGGAATAGAGATACAGTGTAGCATACGACTAATCAAGGGGAGTACTTACGTCAGTAGAGCACCAGTCTAGGATATCAAGGCACATAAATACATTTGGAAGCAATTAATAAAATACAACAATTCATACAGTGGGACAACTATTGAGCTTGGAGATCAAGAAGCACACAATCAGGTGGGTAACAATTAAGCTATCACTCCAGGGAACTGTAAAGTAGTGTGCAGCAATTAAATTGGGTCACACTTAATAATGAATGTCAACAATAAAAACTGGGGCACCTGGGCAGTTATACAGTAGGCTAATAATTAATGTGGGACAACACTTAAGTAAAGCGGTTCACAAGTGTTGCCGAACCCAGGGGCCAGTAATACAGTCAGGAAACACGTAATATATGACAACTGAAAGCAGTATTATGTCCTGGAGGAGTGCGGTGGCACTCCCTCATTGGCCAATTTCTGGCCCAAATGAGCCGGAATGGCTCCGAAATTCTGTACAGTGTGGAAATTGGCCAACTAGGGGAACATGCTTTATTCCCTCAGTGTTACTGCTCTGGCTGCAGGGCACTTTGCGTGGCAGTCTCGTGATGAGAGGAAGCTCTGCTCAGTGCTCTCTGTGTGGCACTCCATCTCATCATAGGAGCACTGCAATGATTGCCCTGACTCTCCACCTTGCCCAGGCCACACCTGACAGATGCTGCCCGGGCACTCTGAATCCCCTGATCCACCCTTATACCCATAAGCTGATTGACTGGATGGCTCTGCCCCCTTGTACAAAAGCTTCACCAGGTTATACCTGCCAGACACGGCCTGGCTTCTCAATCTTGACCACCACCAACCGTCACTCTCTTCCCTTGCCGGGCCACACCACGAGACGTGGTATGGCTCGGATTTAAACCCCTACCTCATTACATTGTATATGGTTGCTGGGAACTAGCCAAAGAATAATTGACACCTGTTAGCAGAAAAGACAATTAGTACAGTTCAGAAAAAATAATCAATTCATTTTGTAGCAATCAAACAATGACACCAGAGAGCAGAAATAGAGTGGGTTGTCATCACCCCTTACCTGTGTGTTGGTTGGTCTCTTGAGCAGGAAATACGTATTTCAGTGAGTAGGTAAAAAGGAATCAGCCTCTCCTGCTGCCCCTTCCTGACTAGCCAGAAAAGGCTGCCCAGGGGGCCTTTGTTTAGAAGCAGAACTACAGTAAGTTTACCAGCAGCTTAGTCAATAGGTGGAGCAAGTCGCTAAATACTTTGGAAGAGACTTGGGGAAAGTGGAAAAGGATAGGAGAGATGGGTGTAGGAGAAAGGATTGTGCAATCAAATACATACAGGGGGACCAGGGGGCTAGTGACAACAACAGCACTTCCATGAGAATAGAATGAGGATGGGAGCACTGACAGGCTATGGCTTTTCTCTTACCATTAGCGCTTCTCCGTTCACGATCAGTGGACTTGCAGCTCGGACTATCAGCATAGTGGGTAACCATATACTATGGGACAGGTTTGAAGAGAGCTGAAAAGGTTGGAAAGAGTGAGTGGAGGACAAAGGACATAAAAAAATCTGTAATCCTGGAGCCACAGATGAGAACAGGAACAACACTACACTCGTGGGACTCAGAAGGAGACATACAGAAATCATTAATGGTAAACAATCTGTAGGAAAGACATTTATTATTATTCATAACATGAAAATGGTACATAAATGAATATTTCAGATATATTAGGAATGTGAGTCGCAGGGATCATTACGAGCAGATTGTGGTGATCTTTAAAGTGGCTTTAATGAATGTGTCTTCTATGCAGCCCCTATCTTCAATAGTAAAGAGAGTATAATAAATCAAAACTTTATTCTCATTGCATAAACTTGCCGTTTTATGGTTCACTGGGTTTTTAAGCTGTGCTTGACTACTGAGCAGAAACAGTCTTTCAGGTTAGGTGCTAACTTTAGTAATAACTTTGGTAGTTCCATTAGTGGGTCATCGGACATGTCATCCAGTCAGATACCCTTTTGTGCTTCCCTCCTTACACATTTTAATAAACATAACCTAAAGGAAATCAAATAGAAGACTCCCCTACCTCAGAGCTAGTCTCTCTATTATACTATCATTTAGAAGTCTCTCTTGGTATTTCAAAATCACTGCTCTTTGTGTTGCCCTATGATAGCAGCATTTAATAGACCATTCAACTGAAAATATTTTCTGCTGTTAATCCCTGGACGTACTTATCTTAATCGTGCTCATAAAAATTTAACACAGCAATTAATAGGCATCCATAAACCTCCAATAGAACATGTTACTTGTCCGGATATCATTTTCAGTGGAGAGGTTCTCCCATTTTCTTATATTTTGAAAGACTTGGAGTTTCACCCTGAGTTACCAACGGTAAAGGCAGATGTGGAGCCGTTGTTCACTGTGTTTAGAGAGGCAGAGTGTCACCTCACTGATGAGGCTTAACCAGGCCAAAACTGTACCCAGAGATAGTGTCACCTGGGAAATGATCACCAGGGGTGACATTTCCCCAAATTTGCACTCCCAAGAAAATCAAGCACTTCCCCAAGTATTCTACGACTGGAGTATATAATAGTAAATTATACCCATCGCAGAGTATATGGGAAAAGGCTTTTAGGGGTGCAGGAAAAAACTTAGCCTACCTTGTGAATTTTTTCTCAGGCAACGTCATCACATAGAACCGCCCGAAACACGTGCCTGGGGTTGCTGTTGCAGTTCTTGTTTAGGGGAGAATTGCTGTACAACAAAGAAGGATCCACCATTGGACATCCGTATTTTACTTGTTTGTAATCTAATTCAGTCGGGAATCCAGACCTGCTATCCCGCTCAATGTTTTTTCTGGTATGACAATGAACGGGACAAACAAAGCTTAAACACAACATTGTTTTGATAGTTATTGAAAAATTGCAATAGTGATCATATGTGTTTAAAACATTCTATTTACGAGAAATATACAATCATACAACATACATCAAACATTAAATGACATATATAGCAAGGGACAGTACCTTGAACAGATAAGTAAAAAAAAAAATGAAGACCCAAAAAGGAGTAGTGGCCTTCATCTCTGCAAGGGTCCCTTCATGCCGAAATGGTGCTAGAATAAATAGAGAGAGGCAGAAAATGTAAGAAAAGAAAAGAATGAAAAAACAACTGGATCCGTGAATGGTAAGGTACAAAGGTACTTGCTTCCTAATTTCTCAACAATTCCATCCACGGAAATATGACCAAATTCAATCATTTGTTTTTTCTTTTGGCATCATCATATGTGACCATTATTATTTGCAACAAAAAAATCGATGCTAGATCAAATCGGTTGGATAATTAGGATGTCTTAAATTCTTTGTTTTTAGTTTCTAGAGTTTATTTTTTTCTTGTAGGGTCTGCCTGGGGAGAACTGCTGAAGATCTAGGCGCAGGGCTGCTGCAGTGAGTGGGACCAGATCCGATATGCAAAGAGATATTTCTCCTCTGTGAAAGGTACAGTCAGCTAAAAGGTGCTTGAAGACCCTCCTGATCAACCCCCCCCCCCCCCCCCCGCAGGTTATTTGGCCGTGCTCATTCTCAGTAGAAGGGCTCGCACATGTTTATATATTTATCTAGAAATGTTGCCTTTTTGATTTAATAACATGAATGCATGTGATAAGAAATGTTAGTCGTTTAGTTCCCTCTGCTGTTGGTGTTTCCAGGACATAACCTTTCCAAGTACCCTACTGTATTGAGAGCATATGGCTGAGCCAATCAGACATTTTGGAATGTGGTCTATATGCACAGATACAGAAAACATTACAAACATTCTGATGCTCGCATCAATTGCTGCCTGTGTTGCTTGCCATGTGCTTCCACTGCCATGCCTACACTGACCTCTCCCTTCTAAGTGGCAGCTTCCTTTAGTCCTCTTCATTGGACGCCATCTCTGCCCAGCTCTACTGGCCACTTCCCTTTCTTTCTTTCCTAAACAGAGACATCTGGGCATGTGTACAGTGGCCACAGAGAGCCACCTGATCAGTAGCAATTCCTTTTTTCTTTGACCCTCGTTCTTTAGTGTTGGCTATTAGGTGGCACTGTCACCTATAAGATGAAACTATAGTCATGGAAATTGAAGCATAGAGGGAGCTGAAATGTGAGAAAGGACACACAACCTGCTGGTGCTGTTCAGCTAAGGGCCCACCCATTCCATTCCCCTGGCCACGCTGAGTCCAAAGTGCATGCTGTCCCCCTGCCAACCGACCCCTCCCACACCTCACCTCTGGGGTTTCTAGCTGTGTATTTCTCCTCTAAAACTCATTAAGTTCCAGGAAGTGCTGTATTGGTTTCATGCCTTCATCTCCCTCTCGCACACACCCACAACCAGGCATCAGCTCTCATTCTGTTCCTCCAGAGGGATGCAGCCTCTGCCTTACCAACAGTTCACTGTTCACCTCGTTTGATATGCTATTATCTCGCCCTCAAACTTATCTACCAACAACTTGATTTGTCATTTCTTGCCACAGAAGGATTACTTTAATGAACAGGTCTCCCCATGATCGTCTTGTGTGCAGCAGACATTAAATAATCACACTTCTGGTACATCTCCCAGGAGTCTTCTACTCTGTGTTCTAAAGTCCATGGCCATCTTTGGAAGATAATACACTCATGTTAGGCACATATGGACCCTTTTAGCAGCATTCCATTCTGAAAGGTGGTCGACTCTCACTGAAAATAATTAAGAAAAGGCTTATCTTTTTTGCAAATCAATATGTTGATAGATGATTAGAATGTATTTAATTGGCTGGCAACTCACATTTTATGGAAACTGACATGCTGTTTTTTCATGTATTAACAGTATTTTTATTTCATAATAAAACAAACATCCTCTGACTGAAGAAAAAAATCAGCAGCCATTAACATTCAGGGCACATTGTTTGCACTCAGTACAAGAGGGACTGTCTGCAAAGCTATAGCATGTGTACCATTGTGCAGTGCTCTTGTACTTCAGTGTTTGCATGCTGATGGTAATGCAATCGGGGCTATGATGGTCGATGTTGGTCCCTTGTAAGAAATAGATTTCACCTGCCATTTGTTGTACCACACTTTGATGCCAGGATCCATCTTCTTGTGATTTTCTAGTTCAGAATGTGATTGATCCCAGGGAAATCAGGGCATCAGTATTTGGGCTGGAGAGAGGGCAGAGATATTGGCATAAGGATTGTACACTGTATCTTATGTCTTGCAATGTTCTGGTAAAATAATGTTGTCCGTGAAAATCTTTCGAGAAGCCGACATTTGAGAATACATCTTCAGTGAAGTCTGATTCGCATCATGCATACAATTGCCAGCACTTACTAGGTAATGTGTCCATTTATTTAGAATAACGCCAATTCTATGAAGGTAGCTGAGCGAGCTAAGTGTATTTCATTAATATTTGCGTTTGGGTGGCAGAACGTTCGAATCCAGACCCTCCTATTCAGCCCTTGATTCTTCTCTGGTTACCTGTGGTACGAGTCTCTCTATACCTCTACGAGTCTCCACGGGCGTGCGGCACTTGATAAAAATTGAAACAGATAATTAAAATAAACAACAATATATTGTTATATTATTGTATACTATACAACGCTTAACATAAAACAAGTTCTGATTTACTTTTATCAGCAAGCTGAGACTTTGATTACCTCTTGTCCTTTGTGCTTGACCATGAGGAACATGAAAGCATATTTTCTGGCAAGGTACGCTACTCTACACAGTCAATGTATGCATCACGGTCCTGTTTTGGTGAGATGGGATGGGAATGGAAACCAGTTTCTTCTCTCAAACCCAGGCGAAAGTACTATGTGCTGTCCTGCTCCCTATCCTATTATACCACTGTTCATGCCATATAGGCACCATAGCTGGGGTTTACTTAGGACACTTATTTGAAAGTGGGATTTGGTGCGCAGGCCTCCCAAATATTGTATTTTGTCATTATATTATCTAGTGCCTTAAGCCAAGGCAATGTACAGAGAATGAAGAACGGTACAATAAAACGAATAACACAAAGCAAAGCAATCGATCATGGTTGTCATTTCGGGGACGCCAGGGGTCGCACTTGTGCCCCCCTGAGCTCTCCCTTGCTACCCCTGTGGTCTCCCTAGCTACCCCTAAAAAAATGTTTAAAGTATTTATCTTTTTTTTATTTTATTTTTTTAATTGAGGCTTGTGGGCTGTGTGCAGCAGCATGTGGCTCTTTGTTTCTGGAGTGGCTGTTCTGATAGCCATAGAGGTAAGATAGCTGAGTGGGTTGAGTGCTCGCTGCAACAATGTGTGTGTGATCTGCAGGTTGCAGGTTCGACTCCCTGTAAGGTCAACTCAACCTTTCATCCTACTGAGGTTGATAAATGAGTACTAACACAGGTTGGGTGATGTTGTATGTATATTTGTTCTATATGAAGCACTTAAGGGTAAATGCTATATAATAACACATCATTATCGTTTGGCCTTGCACGTCTGCTTGCATTCACAGTAATCTGGTAATATGGGCCCATACGCACTGATATTAATGTTACATATGGTGATCCATTCTTGTATGAGATGTATATCACTTTACAGTGATATCGTAAGCATATTTTTCATAGTGTACTTAGAAAAAATGCTATGTGATGCCACTTCCAGTTTTGTCAAGGAGTGAAAGGTCGTCTTCCATTGCATCCCGTGATGTAACTTCAGGGTGGGGTCAAACAACATCACTTCCTGTGATGTCATCAGAGGTCAAAGGTCATGAGATGTCACTTCCGCTACCCCTGGAATTTTGGTGAAATGATGTCCCTGCAATCAGTTACATTAACCCAGATGGAGAAGATGGGACTTCAACGACTTACGAAATAAAGAATAGCGAGAGACAGAATTAAGAGAAAAAGAGCATTCCCATGTAAGGGAGCTAAGAGTGTAAAGGACCGAAAATGAAACTGGGCACAGGGAGGACGTGGAGCCATGTGAAGAAATTGAGAAGAAGAGTGAAGTCATCGAGAAGGAGTGCAAAAAGAAATAAGAGAGGAAAGATAGTCATGTCCAAGACCATGAAGAGACTTAAAAACCAGACATATAACATTTAATTTAAGCTGAGAGTGAAAAGATAGCCAGCCAAGTGTGGAAAGTGAAGAAGAAATGGGGTCACGAAAGGAAAGACGACAAAGAAGACGAGGGGAAGCATTAAAGACAGATCTCAGGGGAGTCAGATGAGTAAGCGGAAGACCAAAGAGAGCACAAGAGCAATAAAACATTTGAGAGAAAAAGAGAAAATATCAACAATTTTGTAGCTTGAAAAGTAAAAAAAGGGCAAGCTTTGTGAATATTATATAAATGAAAACGACAGGCTTGTGAAGACATATATATGTGATAAGCAAAAGATAAGGCAGAATCAAGATGAAGCCCCAGGTTACTGGCAGTAAGAGAAATAGAAAGCTGAGATGGCAAAAACGAAACTAAGGAAAGAGTAATAGGAGGAGAAAGAATGTTAGCAGGAAAGTAAAGAACCTCAGTTTCAGCAGCGTTAAGCATAAGATAATGAGTCGACATCCAAGATTTAATAACAACTAAACAAGCAGAAAGTTTAAGGTGATTGTCGGAAGAGAAGGAAGAGAACGGCAGAAAGAGCTGAGTATCATCAGCATAAAATGGATATGATAAGCCAAACGGAGAAATAACTGCAGCAAGAGGGGAAGTATTTATTTTAGCATTTGTTAAAAGTCCCAAACCCAGGGTTATCAGAGCATTAGTTACATACATTTACTTGTTACAAGATTTGTTTGCGAAGGCACAGAAAATATTACAGGTACCCGGTTTGTGTGCAGCTAAGGAGACATCAATCATATTTATCAAAGAGCCATGTTTTGACCAATTTCTTGAAAAGCTGGTAGGATTGTTCATTTCTAGTATGTGCACGTAGGGTGTTCCAAAGCATAGGTGCAGCCATAGGGAAGCTAGAGTCTCCTGCCTTTTTACTCTTGTAGTGCGGAATGTTCAGAGATGTGCTGGAATTGGAGCTTAGTGTCTCTGGTGAAGATTTAAGGCCGATACTGCCATTGTGGTAAATAGGGGCACCCTTCTGAATGCACTTGTGGGCAATGGTGCAGGTTTTAAAGATGATCTCACTTTCAGAGGCAGCCAGTGCGCCTCTCGTCTAGTGAGGTTGATATGAACAATCAGTTTTAATACAAATGCAGCACATTGGGCTTTGTTCTGAAGTAGTGATATTTTGGAGAGATCTGGGGTTTGGTGCCCAATAAAAGGATATTACAATAGTCCAATTTTGAGATGATCAACACTCGTGCTAGGATCAAGCGGTTCTGGGGAGAAAGGATATGTCTTCTAAGAGATATGAAGTGAAAACAGACCCAGAACAGACCGTGGTGGAACACCATGAGCAAAAGAGAGAGTGCCAGATGTTATACCGGCCCAAGAAACAGAAAATGTTCTTTGGGACAGGTATGACTGAAACCAGGAGAGAACAGAACTGGAAAAAACAAAGAATAAAAGAGAAGTCAAAAGAAGAGAGTGATCAACCATGTCGAATGCAGCAGAATGATCCAACAAAATATGAAGAGAGCAATTCTTAGTGTAGCTTTCAGTAAGTAATGAGATCAGAACAACAAGGACGAAATCACGGGAGAATAGAAGAATTAGAGACAAAGGTAGAAACTTGAGAATACACCAACCGTTAAAGTAGAAAAGATAAGGTAGTATGGAGATAGGACGGAGGTTTGAAACAAGCAAAGGGTCAGCATTAGGTTTCTTTAGAATTGGAATAATAGAAGCGTGCTTAAAAGAGAATGGAAAAGTTGAAGTGGAAAGACAGATAATTAAATAAAGAAGTAAGATACAATACAATTGATGGGTAAACTTTAAGAATAAGTGTTGAAGAAATAGGATCCGTAGCAGAATCAGTGGGATGAGCTTTGGCTGATAAGAGAGAGGTTTCCTCATTAGTAATAGATGTAAAACAAGAGGTAGAAACAGAAGGAACTACAATAAGAAGAATGAGTGATGTTTGAAGAGCATAGGGTTAAATATCAGAACAGAGAGAAGCCACCTTTGAAGAAAATAATTAAGCCAAGTCAGAGGATGAAAAAGGAGAACTAACTGAATAGTCAGGAGTCTGGGGAGAGAGGAGATGTGAAAGAATCTGAATAAAACAACTAGAATGTGTTGATTGGGTGTGTAGCAGGTCAGAAACATAAGAACGTTTGGCTGAAAGTAAACAGTCATCATAAAGAGCATGGTACGAGAAATAGGAAGAAAAATCCGCCGCAGACTTAGACTTAAGCCACTGGGCCTCATTATAACCCTGGCAGTAGCCGTGCCTGTAATACTGCCGCTGCAGTTGCATTTATTCCGGCATCCACGAATGGGCAATTACCGGGTCATGCCAAGTTTGGTGGACCCGGTAATTGCCCATTCACAGGTGCCAGTAATAAGGCACTCCCCATCCCTATTCGGCCCCATAGGGCTCAATGGGAAAGGGGGTGCGGTAACACTGGTGCCGTTAACAACGGTACCAGTGCTACCATCATTTTCTGCTTGCGGGTGCCGGTAATCCCGCCAACTCAGACCTGGCGGGCAGACGGGCACCCGCGAGCTGGACTTGTAGTATAGCTTACCGGCACCGTTGTTACTGTACCGTCAGGGTTATAATGAGGCCCACTGTCTTTCAAGATGATGGAGAATATTGTATTGCTCAAATCCTGGCACTCCCGATACTCCTGCTCTGACTATTCTAGGAAAATGTGCCTCTTTTCATAACATTACATATAGCCAAGTGGAGCCATGTCATGCATGACACCGTAACAGTATTGGCTTTTCCCGTTACATGCTGGGACTTGTAGGCCCATACAGGTAATGGGAATAATGAAACTACTCTGCTGTTCCCACCCCAATCCTCAGACAGGCTCAGGGGAAGTGGACAAAGCCCCTGTAGGCAAACCACAGTAAGTACAGTATCACATGATTTTTTTAACACTCTGCATGTAACCACACTCTTTACACACACACACACACACACACCTTACAAAATAGAAAAGCCTAGGAATGCCCTGCACAAGCACCAGCAAACCGTTGGGCCTCATTACGAGGCTAGCGGTAGCCGTGCCTGTACTACATGCACGGCTACCGCCGGTATTCATTTTTTTCGGCACCCAGAAAAGGGCAATTACCGGGTCATTATGACCTTGTCGGACCCGGTAATTGCCCTTTTCTGGGCATCGGAAAAATGTCTTCCCCATTCCCATTTGAGCCCAATGGGGCTCAATGGGAATGGGGAAGGTGATAGCACCAGTACCGTTAATAATGGTACCAGAGCTACCATCATGTTCTGCTTGCGGGTGCCGGTACAACCACCAGGTCAAACCTGGTGGCTGCGAAGGCATCTGCAAGCAGAACTTGTAGTTTGCTGGTATGATAACAACGGTACCGACTAGCTTACCGGTACCGTTGATACTGTACTGGCAAACGCGTAATGAGGCCTGTTTTTTAAATTAACAAACACCACCACACTCTGTATACACATACATAATCACAATGTAACCACACACATGTTCAAAATTTACATACACAATGGGCCTCATTCCGAGTAGGGTGCAAAGGGATACCGGGCACCGTTAAGGACATCAGTGCCAGTAATCCCTTTGTGCCCTACTAGGAGGTCCCTTAGCGGTTCCCGCTATGGGTGCCTGGTTTTACCAGGCGCCCTTAGCGGGAGCCGCAAAGGGACCAGGGAGCAAATAACGGTACCGCAAATTGCGGTACCTTTATTAGCTCCCTCCCCATTCCCATTGAGCCCTATGGGGGCTCAAATGGGAATGGGGATTGCCTTTTTCAATGGGGACTTACCGGTCCCGCAAAGGTCGGACTACACCAGTAAGTCCCCATTGAACCAGGTCGGAGTCGGTACCGGTATTGGAGGCAGCCATGGTGCTAATAGCACCATGGCTACCTCCAATCTCGGAATGAGGCCCAATGTCACTTCACATCCACACTGAAACTGCACATCCACATTCACTCAGTCTGCACATACATACACACATTTCAAGTGACATATATCCACTCAGCACTGACTCATAAATAACTCATACAAACAGCCACACAATGCACATCCACTCATAAACTCCTTTGCATGCTGTCACACTGCACATCCACCTACACCTACTCACACATACACACACACTCTGCCTGCACCATCAGACTGCAGATGTACTCTCCGCCAGTGCCCTATGTACACAATGTACTTGCACCATCTATCTGCAACCTCACACTGCACATGCATACTCCAACAGCATATACACACATACACTGCACCTACACACTCACAATTCACATGAACCCATCCAATGTTCACACAACACATATGCCCACACCCTAGCCATAAAAACATACTGCTGGCCACAAACTGTTACTATAGATATACATCCATACAACGTATAACTAGGCAAATGCCCGCACCATGTTCATACACCCAAACAATAAACATATACATACACACTGAACCTAAAAACGTATACTGTGTACACCCACCAAAATGCACGTATCGACACAAACACACACACCCACAATATTCATTTGACCATACTCTGTGCACATATATCCACATTTTCATATATGCCGAAAATCTTTGCACGCATCCAGACACACTGCTCATACACCCACACACTACACACATGCCCACACTGCATGAACATTGGGCCTCATTACAAGATTTGCGATAATGGAAAAATGATGCCGGTAAGGGAATACCGGCACTGCATACCACTCTGGCCCATTACGAGTTGACAACCCGGTATCAGCGCCACTGCGGAGACCGTGCTCCCCATAAGAGCATGTGCGCGGGCACGCGGCCCTTCGGGCCGGCAATTCCGGGAATGCCGCTAACAGGAGGACATCACAAGTCACGTGGACATGCAACTACCGGCATCACAAAGGCAATAATAAGGGATACCGGGATGCCAGCATCACCGGCATCGCGAATCACCCGCTAACAGCAAAGTGCAGTGTTCCCGAACTGCCACAGGTGCGCACAATCAGCACCAGTGGAGGCAATGGAGTCTGGCCCAGTACAAAAGGAGCACACCCACACAACACACCCCTTCCCACACCAAAATGATCCTACTTGCAGTTGCGATATTGGGGCTGGAGGACATGCTTGCATTGCTACACCATGAGCTTCAACTACAACAGGCACTACAGAGGAGACGTAGGAGGAGAATGATGATGAGACAGGCCCAGTAAGTCCCACCAGTGCAGCCAGTGGTACCATGCAGGCAGCCTCCAATCCCTTGCATCAGAGCCAGTCCATTCAACCTAACCCCTGAGCAGATCCACACCATGTACCACCTGGACCGGGACACCATCATCACCATTGTGGACATGATACACAACAACATTGTCAGCCTGATTGAAATCCGCACCGCCACCCCCCCTCTACTGAAGGTAGTGTCTGTGTTCCACTTCCTGGCCACAGGCCCCTACCAGCACACAGTGGGGCAGATGCATGGCATATCACAACAATTTTTTCATGCATGCTGAACCAGTGCTGGATGCCCTCCTGAAGCACTGAAGCAACTACATATCCCTACCACAGACTTCCCAGGAGATCTTTGACACTAAAATTGGCTTCCATGCAGTGGCAGGCATGCCAAACTGTATCAGTGCCCTTGACTGCACCCATGTGGAATTGGTGGTCCCACATGCCATGGAGGTGGTGTACTGCAATCGTAGGCTATACCACTCTGCCAATGTGCAGATGGTATGTGACTCCAGCAAGTTCATCACACATTGTTATGTCCGATATCCCAGATCAACTCATGATTCAATGGTCCTGCAGAACTCCACGCTACCACGCTACATGGAGCGACATGCTGGACGACGTGCCTGGCTGCTTGGTAAGTTGCATGACAGGCACATGGCAGTGTAATGGGAGGGGGAGAGATGCAGACACCACCCGGGTTTGATTGGGGTGGTGACTGGACAATGACCATACTGCAAAACACTGTGCCACAAAGCATCTCAAACTGAACATGACAACCAAACCTCATAATAATGATGGAAGCTGCACACCAATGACAATATGCCTGACTTGCAACCAGCCCACATCCCACAACACGTCCACTGCAAATCATCAGACCCTACCCTCTGTAACACAATGCAGCAAAATGCTGTGAATATGCACAATGTAAATGTCCGCAGCAAACCACTACACAGGACATGCATCCATGAGTGCACACAAATCAAACCCACCAAGGGAATACACTGGTTGTGACTGGCCCACCACCACAGTAGTGCTGCATGTCACCATGGGAATAATATGCGCTGAATAAGAAATCATGATGAGACTTGTGCCAATGCTGCTAGTAAAAACACATACGAATCGCTCCACATCACATAGATGATAGCAAATACAGCGGTAGGCATCCACAGTGCATGAACACCAGCAAGGAAGTGGACACCCTGCATCATCTGGATGATGCAACCCACACCTGTAGACCATGGGACAGCGCATATTGTGGTAAGTTAAAATGTGTGCATACATCCAGGGACATGTGCATGTGAACAACAAATATCTGCAGGCATTCGAGTGATAAGTACAGGTGTCATGTTAGGAATTGACTCACACATACCTTATTTTGCACCCATGCAGGTGATGCTGGCCATCCCTTGAAGCTGTGGCTCCTCACCCCTGTCCGGAACCCGCAGAACAGGCACAAAGAGGACTACAATCGGACCCATACCCGTACCCATGTGGTGATCGAGCAGACCTTTTGCCTGTTGAAGGCAGAGTTTCACGGCCTCAGCAGGTCAGGTGGGGCACTCCTGTACGGGCATGAGAAGGTGGCCAAGATCATCATGGCATATGCCATGCTGCACAACACGTGCATCCGACGGAACGTGCCTCTGTCCCCTGACATTGAACAGCAACCACCAGGTGAGGATGAAGATGATGAAGAAGAAGGGGTTGCACATCATCCAGGTGACGATGCACAGGAGGGACGTGCTGTGCACCAGTCTGTGATAGGCCAATATTTCTAAGACACATGGATGCAGAGGGTGCCATGGATGTGGGACTCAGGGCACTGGTTGTGGGGGTACATGGACACTGTGCACTGTAAACCAATAAAGCACACATACACAATAAGCAATGTCCAGTCATGTGATTTTTTTGGTACACAAGGGGTGTATTGAACAGGTAATATGAACAAAGTGCTTTGAACCTCCACCCCACACACACTGCCTCCCCCTCCCCCTACAACTCCCCCACACACACCCTCCCCCTCCCCCACAACTCCCCCGCACACCCCCTCCCCCCACAACTCCCCCACACACTTCCTCCCCCACAACTCTCCCACACACTCCCTCCCCCCACAACTCCCCCATACACCCCCTCCCACTCCCCCACAACTCCCTCACACATGGTGTGCAATGGTATGCTACATGGGCCTACATTAGTCCGCACATGCAGGCTGCCCCTGCTACTTGTGTCCTCTGTCGGCCTCCGGAGGCGGCATGTTGGAGCGCCGCGTGGTGCATGAAGACCTGCGCAGGGGGCCCGAATGTGTGGAGCTGGCCGATGACCCTGTGCCCACATGCTCCACTGTCGGGGCAGGACGCTGAGCCTCCAAGGCATTGGCAATCATGGCCAGGACCTGCCTCACTGCCGACAGGTAAACACATATGCATATGGTGCTAGACTCAATGGTCCCTTTCATGGCCGCAGTGTTCTCACAGGCCTCCTGCCTTGTCAGGTCACCATCTGAGACGTACTGTTTCACAAGCCCTGTCAGCTCTTGCTGCTGCCCTTCCATTTGTGCCATTCGCCACTCCCCGTCACGGACCCCTGTGGAGGTGGAAGGGACATCTGGCAAGGGGCCCAATTCTGTGGGGCTCCATGCCTCTGGTACTGCCTCTGCTCCAGACTGGTTGAGCGTGGTGCCATTGGGGGTGCTCATTGGGGTGTGCTGGGGTGTTTGGCCGGGGCTGGGTGTGCCTACAACTATTGACAGGTTGCCGTCCTCAGGGACACACAACTCGCCTTGGCACTGTTCTTCATCGCCACTCTGGGGCTCCGCTCTGGGGCGCTGTGGCAGCTGCCTCCCCTACTGAGCTCTTTGCAGCAGACAGGGTCCAATCTGCCACTGGCTCAAGTGCAGTGGATTCCACCGGTATCCACAGGGACTGTTGGTATTAGGACTGTCCTTTGCTGCCCCTGTGCCTTGCCATCCTGTGTCGGCTTTGCCTTCAGTGGCTGATGTGGCTTGCCTGGGCCCTTAGACGTGGAAGGCCTGTTGCTGTCTTCCCTGCCCCTGGCCTTCTTTGAAGGAGTCGTGGCCTGTGCAGCTGTGTCCTGTGCATTGCTTTCAGAATCTGAGCCTGTGGGGGACCGAGAGAAGGTATGCATCAGTGATGGTCGTACATGCATCATGCATACATTGGTATTAGTGCAGTTGTACACATTTGCTGTCTTGGCTTTGTGACATGCAGGTTGCTTGCAATATGGGGAGGTTATTCAGACACGTATGGTTCACACATGTTTAAGGTGGTGTATGCTGTGTGACATGCCTTTGTGTTGTGGACTGCGTGCAGTGTGACACATGCCGTTTCGCTGTTTGTCGGGTGTGTCTCAGGTATGGCATTGGCATGATGCATGCATGTAGATGTGACAGTGCTGGAGACAGCATCTAGGCAGGGATGTGTCAATGTGTGCGTGATGGCCCATGCATTGGCTCATGTCACTGTCACATTTGTGGTCCATCATCATACTTTGCATTCCAGTGGGTTGTGTGGACACTCACCTCCATCTGCCGATGACGACACTCCACGCTCGATATCTCCCACTCGCTCTATGGCCTCCATGCCAATGGTGCTGGCACAGGTTTCTTCCCATCAGGTGAGTCTTATGAGGGAGTTGGACCCGCCGCCTGTAGCCAGACCCTGGCTCTGATTTGCAGATAAGATATTGCACACACAGAGGTGTTTTTTACATCCTTGACGGTGCGGGGGTGGTGCCAACTACACTGACCTTCTGTGCCACTTGCTCCCATACTTCTTTCTTTTTTAGCTGTGTAGCGCTCCTGAGGTCTGATGCAAAGACCACGTCTCCATTCTCTGCCAGAGTGTCTGCCAGCATGTTTAATTCATCCTCAGAGAAGCGCTCCTTTCGCTGGCGGGATGCTCCTTTTTTAATGGCCTTTGGCATTGTGCTGGAGGTTTAGCTGCAGATGTAGCTGGTGATGTGAGGCTCCAGGTCCTGTATCTCAAGAATTGCAATGGATTGTGTTTTTCAAGATGGCCGCTGTAGCATTTCCCGTTCAAGCGCGATGACATTACTTCCGGTTCCTGTATTGCCAGGCCCGGTATTGCCAGATCCGTTCTTGCCGGACCTGTTATTGCCGGTGCCCGTTATTTAGGGGTGGACGAAGGCGGAGGAGGTGTCAGCACTTTCCATGATGCCGCCAACAGGGGTCTTAGGGTCATTTACGGCATGCCGATACAGACGATACCGTCATACTGCTACCCGTGTACATGCATTCTCGTAATCGCCTGCTATTAGCGGCATCAATGCTTCCCGGACGCGGTATTGCCTCCATGCCGGTAAGGTTTGGTTTTTACTGCAAATCTCATAATGAGGCCCATTGTCTGAACATACATCCACACACTCTAACACACTGCACATACACAGTGTGCATGTACAATTAGACTACATGCACACTCTCACAAAGCAAATACATGCTCAAAATGTATATCTATCCATGCACTGTACATTTCCCCAGACTTTGTACACACCCACACATTGAACATTTGCCAAAATGCTGCATTTATGTCTACAAACTGCATATGTGCCCATAGACAGCACATACACCCACACACTGTGCATATGCCCACAGATTTCACACATGCTCACACATTGTAAACAAAAATGTGGATTCGCAACTGAATATCTGTGCGCTAGTGATCACTAATTGTTTTGGA
Organism: Ambystoma mexicanum; assembly: GCF_040938575.1. Taxonomy (NCBI): domain Eukaryota; kingdom Metazoa; phylum Chordata; class Amphibia; order Caudata; family Ambystomatidae; genus Ambystoma; species Ambystoma mexicanum. The sequence goes on along the minus strand of NC_090933.1, from coordinate 652,500,214 downwards.
ATCGAATATTACTAAATCAAGCAGTACAAGCGGTAGGCCTACCCACGCCAACCAGTCCACCCTGGCTGGTACTATAAACGTATTAAATAGGAGATGGGGTAGAAATGCGCTTAACACCATTACATTAAGGCACAACAATAATAGTTTGATGCTTTAATTGAGTCACGAACAGCTGTCACGTGTTTCGACATACAAGTAGTCTTCAAGGATAAATAGTTTGAACAAAATGATGAGCACAAACCCCAATGGGTTCATAGGCAGTGCAATAAAAAACAAAATTGAAGAGTTAATATACATATCAGAAATAATAAATTATAAAACATGACAATTTAGAAATTAGGACTATATCATAACAAAATCAAGGCGATATTGTCCACATTAAGCATAACAGATGAGATGTATCACATAATTGCATATTGACCAGAAAATATTTGGGAAATGAATGCAACAAAGTCCAAATATAAGGATGTATTGCATACCACATACTTCAATCTAATTTAAGACACGAATCCATTCCCCAAGTTTGGCATCAGCGAAAATAACCACCACTGCAAATGTTTAACATTGAACATCAAATTTGCAGCTGGAACACCCGTGGTTATTCCCATCTGATGTCCACTATGGATGCTACCTTATTGAGTCACACGATAATTGCTTTTCAAGAAACATGGCTCTTGGAAAGACCTGTATGGAGTGGTTATGATGTAATTTTGAATCCAGCTAAAGCAGGAATTACGGGTCGCCCGTCCTCAGGTCTAATGGTTGCCTTGAAATGTGGTTCGGGCTTCCAAATTAGTCCTTGGCTTGCTCCAAATCACTTTTTACAACTGGTAAGAATTACCTTTCAAGGGGGTGCTGTTGCTCTGATAAATCTCTATCGAAATCCGGTTGCAATACCAGATTCCATTTTTTTTTCTGAATTAGAGAACTTACTTGATATCATCACACAGGACAGACAAATTAGCCATTTGTTTGTACTTGGTGATTTCAACATAAATTGTCTACCAAATTCAAAAAGCAAATCCTCACAAGCCTATTTGAAATGGAACCAGCTAATAAAATACCGTGGCCTTATCATGTTAAATGGCGCTTGTGAGGGTGACATTCCATCTCACCCCACGTGGCATAGAGGTGCTTCAACTTCAACTATAGATTTTGTATTAGTCAACAAGCTCACTCTCTCGGAAATCTCTAATTTTGAAATAATTAAACGTGATACTAGTGACCATGATCTTCTATCTGTTAGATGGAACTTTCTTTCCGCCGCTCCCATTCACAGAGAATTCATTTACACTCCTTCTGTTGTGGTTAATAATGCTCGCACAAGGTTGCGCTGGACGCCGAAAAAATTGGACAAATTTAAACAGCTTATTACTGCTGAACGAACCATAAATACGCCTCAAGACTCGTACACCACTCATCTGGCATTGTTTCGCTCTAAAATTGGCCTCAATTCCCATTTTCACCATATTCACAAACATACTTTTGATCATGAGATACAAAATCAAAAGAATTGGGTGAATCTCCAAAAGCGTCGTGCTGTGCACTTACCAACTGTTATTAGACTTGCTACCATAAAAACTATTAAATGCAAATATAAAAATTGGTTGAGGTGTTATAGATTCACTCAATTGCAACATGATGGTGAGGCAATGCTATCTGCCATTACTGCCAAAAATCTTTCTGTTATATGGTCTTTACTAAATTTGGCAAATCATGAGTCACAGGCCCCTGTACAGATAAATGGCGTTTTGGAATGCGTTTGGATTGAACACTTTAAGAATTTGTACGCCCTGCCGGAAGTATTCCAAGCTTCCACCACTCCACCTCCAATAACTTATGAACAAATGGAAATCCTGGAGGAGGATATTCTATTTTACATCCAGAAGTCTAGTTCCTCTAGAGCTCCCGGCCCTGATGGCCTATCCAATTATACTTTTAAGCAGCATCCGCTTGAATGGACTACCATATTACATCGTATATTTCACCAAATACTCAAAACCGGTGTCATTCCTGACTCCTGGTGTCAGTCAATTATTGTCCCAATCTTCAAGAAGGGTGATCGGTCTAATCCCTCGAACTATAGGCCGATTGCACTTCTTGATGCTCCTGGGAAGTTGTTCGCACGATTTGTTCTGCGAGATTTCAATTTATGGACGCACCAGAGTTCCAGGCGTGATCCTTGTCAAACTGGATTTATACAGGGCTTGGGAACTTCTATTAATCTCTTCTCCCTAACATCTATTTTAAATGATCACTCCTCGAAGCAACAGGCGCTCTACTTGGCTTTTGTTGATCTAAGAGCTGCCTTTGACTCGGTGTCGCGTGAAATTCTTTTACAGAAGTTGAGCCTCGCTGGCTGTCCTGCGTACTTAATCTCCTTAATTCATGCTTTACACACAGGGACAACTATTCAGATCAGACTGACTTGCGAAGGTACCTTAACTCCTCCAATTAAAACGTATAGGGGCCTGAAACAGGGATGTGTGCTAGCCTCATCAATATTTAATTTTTTCATTTCAGACATTGGTTCAAGTTTTGCATACACAGTGGGAGATCCCCCAAAATTAGCACTGAAACCAACTCCAGCCTTGCTTTATGCGGATGATCTTGTCCTTCTCTCTAAAACTCCTTCGGGCCTTCAACACTTACTCGATGAATTAGCTCTCTACACTCAAAAAAATTTGCTATCCGTTAATTTGTCTAAAACTAAAATCATAATTTTCTCTGCTAAACAGCAGAAGCAGAGTAAATCTTTTCATTGGTATCTAAATAAGTCTGAAATTGAAGTGGTTAATCAATACACCTATTTAAGTGTCACCATTTCTAATGTTGGAAGTCAATCACATTGGCATACCATCACTGGGAAATTGACCCAGATGCTTGCACAAATAAAGATCATCCAGGCAAAGCTGGGGAAGTTTTCAATCATCCCAGCAGTAATTTTTTACTGTCAAAAAGTCACTCCGATACTCCTTTATGGTTCGGAAACACAAGAATTAATGCCTGAATCATTCTGGAGCAGACTGGAGAGTCTGTATTGGAGACGATGCCTAGGACTTCCAAATTGTATCTCTATTTGTTGGATCAGACATGAACTGGGTTTGATTTCTTTATACACTCGTCACCTCTGGTCCATTGTTAGCTTGTTTCGCAAATGCATAATGACCACGAATACCTTGATGCTAATAGGCACCCTGTCCACTCATATGTTTACTAGCAAAGAATTACATATGTCAAAATGGCGCCAAATTGCAATAAATGCACTAGCAGAAGCAGATGTGTCGTTGAAAGCATTAATTGAAAATCCCAACAAGGCAAAAACCATGATGTTTGATGCTGATTGGATTAGAACTCGAGAGCATTGTGCAAACTTGTGTGACTTTAAAAATTACTTTCTGTTTCATAAAAAACATGGTTCAGTGGAACCATATTTACTTAAGTCTCCATCAGTCATACACCGAATTGAATTTTCTAGGTTGAGATTCAATCTTTGTCCAACACGCGAAATATTAGAGGGACGAAGATTGTTGGCTGATAATAGCTGTAGATATTGTGAAGATCTTGGTCAAAAGGAAACACTTAAACATCTGCTCACTGAATGCGCCTCCTTGTTTATGAAACGAACTCAATTTTTCAAATCTACTCTTAAAGAATATGTTAATTTATCTTCAGATTTATTATGGCAAATGATACTCGAAGGTAAAACATATCACTCAGAATTAATGTTATTCGTTTTTTACATGACGTGAACCTTTTAGAACATTTTAAAGTGAGAGATCCCAGTTAATTAAAAATGCATTTTTTATTTATTTGTTTTTTTTTTCTTTATATTTCTTAACTCAGTAAATGGACATGATCAGATGAGTCCAGTTTAAATTAGTATTCATTTATGTATAGAAACGCTTCTATTATGTTTGTTATTTTATGTATCTGAATGTGTTTCTTTGTTGTTCTTTCTTGTTGTCTTTTTTTTGTTTTGGTGTTTTTTTGTTTTTTTTTTTAGTTTCCTTTCCTAATTTTACTGTACATAACATGTTGTTTTTAAAAGTTGATTAAATTCAGCTAAAAAAAAAAAAAAAAAAAAAAATATTAACACTTCAATTTTGTTTTTTATTGCACTGCCTATGAACCCATTGGGGTTTGTGCTCATCATTTTGTTCAAACTATTTAGCCTTGAAGACGAGCTGTGTGTCGAAACACGTGTCGGCTGTTTGTGACTCATTTAAAGCACCAAACTATTATTGTGTGCCTTAATGTAATGGTGTTAAGCGCATGCTCACACATTGTACACACACATAAATAACCTGAAAGTGCACACCTACACATTCCATCCACACATTCTTTCCCCTTCCCATCTTGGGCTACGTGATGTCCACATTTCCTCTACGTGCTGTTTTATGCACATGTGCAAACAGATGATCTGGGCACAACATTAACATTTTGTATTTAATATTTATTTCTTCACTCCTCATCCTTGCACCTTTAAGTAGTGTGTGTCTATCACCAAGGAACTTAATATTGGCTTACCACTCCATATGACCAGTGAAACGGAGATAGCTCCCACATATTGGCACAACTGAGTAGTCAACCATTTGTAAGGGGCATACCTGATCATTTGATGACAATGCTTGGCACTAGGGTGAGCACCTAATTATTTGCTTGCAATCCATGCCAATGGGGTGAGGCTGTGGAAGTTTAAAGTCAGTCACTAGACAGGAGGAGAACCTGAACATTTGATGTCAATCTCTGGTGCTTATATTAGTACTAGAACATGTCAGATAATGTGCAGCAATTTTGAGAATTCCTGGACTTTTGATGGCAAACCATGCCAATGGTGCAGGTACTTGGACAATGAATGACAGTACCTGGAATTTATGTGTCTACATAGACATAGGGCCTCATTACGAGGAGGCCGGTAAAGGTGCGGGAGCCATTAACCCCTTACGGCTGTATTACGAGGTCCGCTCGTGGGACCCGCTGGGGCGCCTGGTTTTACCGGAAGTCCTTAGCGTGTCCCGCGAGCGGCCCAGCATGCTAACAACAGGCCCGTCATTAACGGGCCCATTGTTAGCATGCTCCCCATTCCAATTGAGCCCTATCGGGGCTCAAATGGGAATGGGGATGGACCGGGTCTGGGTTCCCTGAATGGGGAAATACCAGGCCCTCCAAGGTCGGAATGCCCGGTATTTCCCCATTCAGGGAACCCCACCCCAAGTTTGGGGTAGCCATGCCCTCATTAAGGGCATGGCTACCTCCAAACTCGTAATGAGGCCCATAGAATGGCAATCCATGATGAGGATTCCAGTACCTACCAAAAGTAGTTGCATGAGGATATTATGATAATATCATCCCACAATGTATTCCTTAACCTTTTCCTCACTCATTAATGTGGAGTCTTAATTATCTAGTGATAATGACATCTCCCTTGTTATATAATGCTTAAAAGATAATGGACCGATCGGAATGGTTGGTTGTGAGACATCTGCAATGACCGGCCAGAGACCAGAAGTTAATATATCTTTCTAATAGAGGCCTGGGTTTTATATATAGCAGTAAAGGTTGTCGCATATGTTCCTAATGTATTCACAAACTGGCCTCCAAAAATCAAAAATCTTTGTGAGGAACCCTGTAACATTTAACAATATAACCTGATAGGCCTTCCATGAGCCTTTCAAGAAGTCTTTCCCATATTTGGAAAACATAACTTATATAGAACCACAATATTAGTATGTGCCATGCTGCACCGAAAATGTGGGCCTCTAACTTCATCTCAGAGCCCATTTGGTATATTCTCCTACAGTTTGAATGGAGCCCATTCCTGGCTGGGCCCCTTATGAGTCCCTGAAATCAGATTTCCTTTCTTCTTCGTTCTGTTGGTCTAAATGGTTCTCTTCAGTAGCCTCCTCAATTACCACCATTACATTGCAGGCAGCAGCCCACCAAATAGTAACCACTTTGCTGCCTCTTCCCTGGACTCTCTTCAAGTACTGCACACACTTATCCTAGCTCCCACCCCCCAGCTTCTTACTCCTGAATAGTATTCTTTGAAAGTGCACACACTTGCAGGCCCATTTCCCTAATCTACACTGAAACACAAGCAAAATCACACCATGTGTTGTTCGACGAGGAACGCCAAAATGATGCTCGAGTCCTTAAATGTCAACTATGTTCTAAGGTGTACTTAATATTGTAGGTAGTAATCAGACCAACTACCACATGTAAACATAATGTTCACTCTGTGACAAATTGACTTCTGCCAGCATAAGTACAAGGATGAGTAGAGGCTAAGGCTCTTACTCAGTCCTCACTTCTACCTTCACCTTTTGTGGTGATGTGGGCTAAGGAAAGGCTAAGCTCTCATGAGGGGAGGTGTGAATGTTGCTCAGTAGCAACCCAAAACAACCTTCTATGAAAATATGTATACTTTAATCAAACACACCATGTAGAATATTAACCAACAGGAAAACACTACAAAAACATCACTCCTGTATAAAGAACACAGAATATGCAGAGATAGTACATGTAGCAGTCTGGGTGATGAGACAGGGGGGATAAAGTCCATTAAAGATCACAATGGTCAAAAAGAATATGTTGTTATTGCTGTAAAGGGGATTAGAATCATGTATCCACTCTCTATGGCCCAAAGATGGACCAGGGGGGGCAGATATCAGTCAATAATACATTTGCAGGTGTCTTGGCGGTTCGATGGAGTCGGACCAGGCTTATTGGTGTGGTTGGATAGGTCGATTTGGTCCGAGGATGCGGCAGTCGCAGTGATCCAGCAGTGAGCAGGTGTTGAGTCAGGGTCAACCAGTAGGTAGCAGGGGTTCAAAACTTGCCACCAAGACAACATCCCTATAGTTATGTAGTTTTTAGAGCAGGGGTGAATCCGTTAAATGCAGCCCCTGTGCGGCAGAGACTTGGTTGTCACTGCAGCTGTCAAGAGGTCACCTGTGACCTCTGAACCTGCTCTCAGGCATCGGCAGAGCTAGCATAGCAGATAAAGGTACCGATGCAGCAGGGCACAGGAACACACTAAGTTTTGAGTTTATGAAAGGGGAACCTGATTGGCAGATGGTGAATCTGATTGGCAGATTTCCCTTTCAGGGATTGGATTACCGGCATCATTTTATTATTTAATACAAATAAAAAAGCCAAGGCTTCCACAACCTTGCGAGATGGATATTCACCTCACCATCACTCAACCCCCAACATATCAAGTATTATTATGTTCCGACAATGGTGGACTCATCTTCCTAGAAGTAAGAAAATGAGGAGGAGCCATTGGGGAGATTTGACTTTGTGATGAGGTCTTGGATTGGTTGGAAGGGACAGGTGACCTGGATTTTATGTTTGGGATTCGAGGTACACAAAGTTAAATGGATGTTGATAACATTTTGTTTGTGCTGTAGTGTGCTTTCTCACTGCATGGACAAACAAAAAGAAAAATGAAATGCATAATATGAAGCCACCGTGCAATGACATAGATTTTAAATTGCATTTGCATGATTGTATCTTTCCAGCTGTGGCCTTTGAAACAATGCCAGTTTGTCCTGTCGTATTATGTGATGGTGGCATTTACACACATACTGTGCTTGTAAGGAGGAAAGGCTCCTGGCAGGAAACATCTGGCAGTCAACAGTGACGTCTGATTGAGAGCAAGAAACATGCATCGCAGCCTCAGATTAACTCTTGATTGTTGGTGCGTGTTCAAGGTTGACATGGATTTTATGAGTGCTGTTTCCATTTTGTGATCTGCATTAGCCTTTTACTCCCCAGCATTACAGGTCCCGAGCTCCCATACTGTTTCATTTAGCCTGACAGTAAGGGTTTATTCAATTAATTATCCGGACTATTGTTTCATGATGACCTGCAGCGACGTCTTGATAGAAATACTGCAAATGAAGCCATCGCAGCAAGTCATGGAAGTAATCCGCGGCGATGAAATAGAGGGATAATATGATCTAACGAAGTGCACCTTAGACAAACAGCGAAAAATAGGATATTCATTACAATTCCTTTAGCTGCGTTCTGTGTAGGGCCCTGACCATAAAAGCCAGGAATTTAGGGTGTCACTCTGTGTAATAATCCCAGTGGTTCTTAAGGTTTAAAAAGAACATGAGAACGCACACAGCCTTGATTGATTATAACCTAAGCACAGGCTTCAAGGTTAATTTCCTGGATATAAAATTCAATTGAGCACATTAAAATAAAAGTATGGAATATATCAGATTATATAGTTGATTGATTGACTGACTACAAAGAGCTTTATGGCTATTTTTTGCCTTCATTGTCTGGAAATTGTTATTTTACATAGGTTAACTAACAGACCTATTTAGACGTGAGTTCCCAACTCTCTGGAGAGAAAAAAAAAACACTCAGGGATGAGCAAAGCACATGTTGGAGCAAAGAAAACATCATTACTTTATTATCAGCTGCATCCACTACAATGCGGATGTATTCAGATGTGTGCTTACTGTGCGAACACAATTTTGAGGTGGGTACGTGTGGCAGCAGTTGTTGATTTCCTGGAGGAGACAGTGGGGCACATTACAAGTTTAATGATATTTCGGCAGTAAATACACTGGCCCTCATTACGACCCTGGCGGAGAGGGGTTTACGCCAGCGTAATGCATGGCGTACCTCTCCGCCAGACTACGACATTCCGTAGCGCCAGGGAGATTTTTACCCCTGCTTTTTGCAGGCGGAAAAATCCATGGCGCTACGGGACTTGTTGTTAATTACGCCACCGTAATTTACGGTGGCGTAATTAACGCCTTCCCCGCTCCCATTATACCCTATGGGGCAAAAATGGGAATGGGGAAGGGTAAATGGGGATTGGGGACTTACCGCCCCGCCAACCTCGGAATGGGGCGGTAAGTCCGCCAACCCCCATGGCGGTGTTGGCAGCTCTGCGCCATGGTCCATGGTGCAAATTGCACCATGGACCTCCGCCAGGGTCGTAATGAGGGCCACTGAAATACACTGAGATACCACCAGAATGTATTACAATTATCTCCACTTGGTCCGGCGGTATCAACGTCAGATTACAAGTGGTGGCAAGTGTTAGTCCTCATTAATTGGAGTCCATAGAACTCCATGGATGATTTTTGGTGAAATTATCACGCTGGTAATTCCGCTGTGGCAATTCCACTGAAATTTGGCATACAACTAGCGGATTTACCTCCAGCTAATTCACCTTCCAGTGAATTGCAAACAGTTGGATTTGTGTGCATTTGCTCCACAGAGCTGGGGGGAGATACATAAAGTCTGCATCCACACACTCCATCCACTATGTCTTCGAAAATGCCCTGATTACTTAGCAGTAATCTTCATTACTCCAAGTCCAGCTCTTCCTCGTCCAAGTTTCCTTCCGTCCTTCCTTCCCTGGTATCCTGACTGAAATACAGCTGTGGCTTGGCAGGTTCAGGAAGTACATAAGAATGGCAGGGGCAATATATGGCGGGGCACAGAAGATGGATGAACCATAAGAGTTTTTGATGTCGAAAGGGTTTACCCGGGGCTAGCGGCCCTCATCAGTAATGGCCTGGCACTAGGAAGACATGGACTTGGAGTAATGAAGATACTTATCTGCCCACATTGAAATTTCATGAGGGAGTATTATATTACATAAAAGATGATAGTGGCTCATGTCACATGCAAAAACTCCTGGAGTCCATGGGTACATTTAATCTTCTTTATTTCATCTGGTTCCAGGGTACCAGTTACTCTTAGGAAAGAATGGGGGTGACACACACTGGTCCATCCAGAGGCTCTCAGAGCTCAGGTCTGACACTCATTGAACCATACACAATCACATTTTCCCAACTTTCTCTAAACTGCCATTCATCCACATGCACCAGCATTCCACCAGCAGAGAAACCGGGAAGGGGGAGCAGTGATAAGAACCGCCCCAAGCCTCATACATACCAGACTCAAGCTTGATATAACACACTCCCTCTCTTCCACAACACACACTAACACGAAAGGCACATCCCGACCACGAAAGGCACATCCCGACCACAGACTAACTTAAATACTCACAGGAAAGGAACAACAACACCAACTATGTACACGTCCCATCCTGAAGAGAAGCACTCAAATGTCAACCTCAGTGCTTCCTTCGTGGCCAGCCCCACTCGAAGTCATATGGTCATTCTTGGGTGAGAAAGGCAAACATGATTAGACTCCCAAATAAATCACTCATGGAGGCACTAAACCAAAGGGGTTGGTGTAAACCAGCCAGACTCTGAGTATGTTGTCTCAGCAGGAACCATGCTAACACTTAACTTCACAATCTTGGAGAAGGGCAAATTATGCCATCCAACCAGTTAGAGTGTATCATAACCTATGCTCAATTTCCTCCACAATATCGGGCCTTGCTTACAACCAACTATCTGCTGAGTAGAGGCTAAATTACAATGGAGCGATAAACAACAATACTACTAGGCAGAGCTCTCACCGGACACACTATTCCCATAGTCCGGCAACTCAGCCTTAATCACACATCCGGTAAACCATGATGGATAACACCTCACCTGCACTCATTTTCCATGGCGTGGGACTACTCAACCTCTCCAACCATAGCTCTGCCCCAAGGTCAATCACCCAGTTCCCTCTATACCAGAGGTGAACTACATAAACTTCCTTTTTGCGGCCTCATCAGAGCACTGGGTTGGTACCTTGACCCAAATCCAAGTAGAAGCCAGCTGCCCTACACACACACACTAGTTTAAGACATATATACATTTTGAATGATGTTCCAATTTTTTACCAAGGCATAAACACATCCCCACTATAGCGCACACACTCCAAAATCCTACCATCTGGTCCTCACCCGGGTTTTCGCAATGCCACAGCGTCTCCACCTAATAGGCACATTCCCACATCCTGCAATCTGTTCCTCACCCAGATTTCTCACCACTACAAACTATCCACCTGATTGGTGCACTGCCACACTCACATAATCCTACAATCCATTTCTCACTTGGAATTCTCAATGCCACAGCCCCTCTGCCTAATAGACACATTCCCACATCCTACAATCCGTTCCTCGACCGGATTTCTCAGCACTACTACCTACCCATCCAATAGCAACAATCCTAAATCCTACAGAGAAGCAGGCAAGGTGGACACTCAATGTAACAGGGTGGTAAGGCTTGGAAAGGTGGAATCCAATGGGATTCATGTACATGTTGCCCATCATCAATGGATATGGCAGATGGTATTTATGATTGTTTTCATGACTGGGTGTAAAACTGGAAGGCAATATGGACACCCATGCACAATCAAAATTCCACGGAGAGAACAGCTTACACATGCAAGTGTAAGCATGGGCAGTTATCGCTGTGCAAAATACTGTTCAAACCAAAATGACCCGAGTTGTATCTTTTGCTTTCAAAGATATTAAAAAAGGGGCTTCTTAAATCCTTTTCTGCTCTACTGCAAAGTGTCCCCAACATGACGAGGTCAGCCATATTCAGACCTTCTTTGCCACTCGTTTTTTTGTGATGCCCCATGCTTTGCAATCTATAGTCTCTTAGCTTCATTATTCAGTGCATATCTCTGTTTAACTCAAATCAAAGAGACAAGTTGTATATTTTTAAACAGAACAACAGATGTCCACAGACTTGTGAAACCCTCCCGTCCCTTGCACTCCCTTTGTGTGTTGAACAACTGCAGAACAAATTTATTTTTTGTAAGAATTTGATAAAATATAATGAAAATATGCAATTCACGATTCAATTTACACAAAATTATTGAAAACCAAATTATGTATATTTTCCCACAAATATTTCAACAAATATTCAATTTCTGATTCATATGACCTTCTTGGTCCCACATAGAATATTCCCAAAAAATTGATTCCAACAATTGCCATTTTTTGGACAATAGTAAGCAATTTAGGTACTGATTTACAAGTAGATTCGTTTGACGCATTTCGGGAATATAATCCCTTCTTCAGGAGCTTTATAATTCAATTTTGCCCTTTTTAATCTTGCTCATTCCTACAAAGAATTATACAAGACATATGGTCAATATTTCCTGATTTCTGGACATTTACACCCAAGATGTATCTGTCATGTTTTAGGAACAATAATCACGTGGATGCTGTTCTAAATTTTAGTATCATTCATTTTTGATCGTCGGGTGTATAGTCCACCGACCCCTTCCATAGGGGGAGATGTAGCAGCTGTAAAAAATTTAAAAAATATGTGTATGTATACGTGTCTTTCTAAATTAATAAAGATTTGTATAGAATGAAAGATAGGGCAGTAACATATCAACTGATCCCTTTATATATACCTGTACATTTGGGAGCTCGAGTGAAATCCCTCTGGGTATTCATCAAGTTTTGTGAATTTCGGCATTTGATCTATTAGGATTAACCGGAAAGAGGGGGTTCCTATGAATGACTGTATGTAATGTGACCCCATTCTGTGATAGCAGTGTTTAGAATAAATTCTTACCCGATCTTGCCCTTTCAACTGTAAGGACCTTAATCTCTCATCTTGTCATGTGCAGCCTCATGTACTTGCTGTACATACTTGTTTTTTGCGATCTGGAAAAGCAGATTATTACCTTTTTCTTTTAACACAGTGAAAGAAATCCGTTCTTCTCCATCGTGGTGAAAAAGTGGCGTTTGTTCAAAATGGCTGCTCTATATTTACACACGTCATCACGTGAAAATGTGATGATGACATGATGTGCCATAAATTGTTTACATTCCGGGACCAGTCTTATTGTCTGTGTCTGTCCATGTAAGAACATGACTTGTGTTGGTTATTCATATCCTTGTGGTAGAAAATCCAATAGATGATTCAGAGTTTTAGACATTATTATCCCAAAGAGGAAAGTCCAATCTAGGTGGTTCTTTAAATGAAAAAGTCATTAATCAATGGCCGGTCTCATCCCACTTTATAGCAATGATTCCCCAAAAACATTTTTCCTAACTTACGAGCATGATTAAATCAGATCATTAAAAAATATATATCAATGGGAAAGAGGTTTCGGACGAAAAGTCCAAATAAAAATTACTGACCCCACCAAAAGACCTAAAAAACACACCACAAAAAGTTCTAACTACCAAAAGTTCAGGCCCCGGCCAGTACAAAAAAAAAAAAAAGAGCCGGGGCTGCGGGAGTGTCCACGGGATAGTGGGCGGGGTGTTGCGGGGGACACCCCTGCAGCTCACCTGAGCAAAAAGAAAAAAACGACTGACCCTGAGGGAATTAGAGGTAGAGAAGCAGAGAGCTTGAGAGGGGATATTTGCGGAGGGATAGCTGAAGGTATCTTGGACCCAGGCCCCAGAAAGCCTTGTGCACAATGCAGAGGGTTTTGAATTTAATCCCTGCATCCACTGGGAGCCAATGGAGAGATTTCAGAGCTGGAGAGATAAAATCCTAGGTCTTGAGGCCAAAGACAAGTCTCACAGTCCTGTTCTGGATAAGTTGCAAAGGGTGGAGAGTAGAGGCCGGTAGATTTAGAAAGAGGCTGTTGCAATAGTCCAACCTAGAGAGAACCAGAGCTTGAGTGACAGTTACCTTCTGGGGAAAGGAGATAAAAGGCAGAGTACTTATGAGGAGGTGCATTAGGAAGTTTGACTTTTTTGAGACATCAGCGATACAGGCGGAGAAGGAAAGTGTGGAATCAAAGGTGATCCCGAGGTTCTTAGCCTCGCAGGTGGGGATAGGAGGAGGGCCAAGGTAGGCCAGCCAAAGAGTGAGTGGAAAGGATGCTGATGGTGTGCCGATGAGGAGGATCTCAGTCTTGCTGGCATTCAGACAAAGATAGTTGACGGCAACCAATCTTGAATGGCACCAATCCCTTCAAAATGCACAAATTATATTTTCATTTAGCACACAACATAATGGAATGCACAAAGCACAAACAATACGTTTTCACCCCATATTAAACCTCAATACAACTATGCATACAGACTCACATACACCAGGTGCTCATTTGAAAACAAGCTCTTATGAAATAGTAAGTGAACTGTATTTATTTCTGTATTATTAGCATTCATTATATAAACATTTCTTATAAGCAAAAAGCACTATTGCTTGAAATGGCAAACACTATATTTACACAGTGATTGGGAGAACTTCCCAAAGAATAAATTAGTGATGATAGGAACTCAGGAATGCAGGCAGCAGAGCCAGCAGCATAATCCTGTAGCTCCTGGCCCCCTCCTGCTACTGATGATATTAGATTATGAACATCAAGAAAAAGATTGAAATTGCTGAAAACCCCATACCAAAGAAATCAAAATCAGCATCAGAGATGGATGAAGTACCTAGTGCTCAGGATATTTATTCTTTGCTGCTCAAAATGGCCCATGACCTGGGAAAAGTGGTTAAGGATGTGGGGGATGTCAAGACTTCACTGGATGATCTGTCTAAGACGGTTTGTCTTTTGGATAGTAGAATTACTGTCTTGGAAAATGGATCTAAATCTATGTCCTCGGAAATTGCAGGGAGCTTCAGAGCCTACAACACTTTGAGAGAAGAAGTTCAAAAGGGTAAAGAAAAGGGACTGGATTTGGACTTGAGGATCAGGAATAAAAATGTAAGGCTTGTTGTAGTCGAAGATAGTCCCAATGAAGATTTGATACAGCTGGTGCTGGATATACTGAAGTTTTGTTTTGGTTGTGAGCAGATTATCCCAGGAGATATGGACAATCTATACAGAGTGGGGAAGAAGGCTGGTCCAAAGGCGAGACAAATCTTGATTACCCTGATGAACACCAGAACAAAAGAAGCTATTCTGGGTGCTGCAAGGAAGAAGGGGAACACATATTTCAAGGGACATCAAATATTTGTGTATCCTGACTATCTTAGAGAAACTTTATTGATAAGGAAGTCCTTTAAAGAGGCCAAAGATTTGGCAAGATTGCTGGGTGTCAAGGCTGTCCTAAATAGGGCAAACTTGCTGACTTTGGCTTTACCTGAAGGCAAGAAATCTACTTCTGACCCATGTGTGGCTTTGAAATGGCTAGAGCCATTGAGAGAGAAATGCACTTAATACTTAATTCTTCATGCGCTACCTTTTTCAGATTTATTTTATTACATTTTTTTTTCTTCTTCTCATAGACATACATTGGATAAAATGGCGCTACTGACCATCTACAGTTGGCGATTTGGAACATCGTGATATTTTGAAAGGCTTACTTCAATTCAGCGTTCTTCATTTAGTGCTCCGTAATATGGCCTGAGGATTAGAGTAAAGCACCTTGTTACGTGCCTCAAGCGTGCCCTACGGGCTTCAGGAAGTACCCGATTGCGTCCGTGCTGAGACTAGGATGTGCGTTTGGTTTAAGGGCGGGCATCTTTCCCCGACCCCCCATGCCCACCCCACTTGCCCACATTGCCACAAACACTGATCAGAAAAAGTAGCTGCTCCCAAGCGCTTAAGAGTCAGGTGCCAGTCACTCATATTACGAGGGGCACCTTGCTCTCTCATCCGAGCACTCAAGAGAACCGCTACCCGCGGGAGCAAACCTGGCATGGTGAGTAAATAAGGCCTACGGCTACCGTGGGGAGGATCCTGGGTGTGCCCGGCAGGAATAAGTAATGCATGTCAGGCGTACCCCCCCTACGCCACCCAACACTGGAGGGCCTTCCATGCCACGGAAGAGCCCGGTGAACTATGGGGTCAAATGGGTGTTGGGCTTTTGGCTCTGAGGCAAAAGCTCGCCTGAGCTACGAGCGTAACCAAGCGAAGAGCAGGGGCGGATATGATCATCTCGTCTGTGACAATGTGGTTTTGGTCTCTTATGGTATATACGAACAATGTCCCCGATAATGGAAGAATGCACCACGATCGAGCGGTGAGTCAAGGTGTTGCTGAGGAGAGTGTGGCTGTCCTTTATTTATAATCCCATTGTGACTTTTCGTTTGACTGCCATTGATCATCGGGCAGCAAGATGACATCTGGCTATGCCTGCAAATGCCGCGGACCTATTGCAAGTCGGTATGGGAATTCGTTTCTGACTAACAGGAGTGCAGAGGACTCGTATTGGGGAAATACTTTTATGATTTACCGTCCCCTTCGCATCGGGAAGTTGGGGAATTGTGTACCCAATGTGCATGCTGTTTCCCAGGACTAACTAGCGTAGTGGATTTGTATATGCCTATTAGAATGTTGCCATTGCTGTTGCCCGCATATGTGTATCTTTCAAAACCTGGGCCTCCTCTTTTTTTCGTGATGCATATGATGGCCTGGAATTATTGGCATTATCACCTATCGTTGCAGAACTCAGATTAATAATTGATATTTATTGCTTTGCTGTTGGGTTGGCTACATGGAGCTTTTCATAAGAGTTATGTAATTGGGCCATGAAATTCGATGATACCACTGAAAAATGGTTAATGGTACTTTCAATGTGTGATATATGTGTGATGAATGTTGGTGATAGTAATGTACTCTTACTTCTTTTACGGGCTGGTAATGGATATTATGGGGGAAGTCTGGTGTTCAATTGTATGTTATGGAAGCACGAAATGCGGGGTGACCCGGGTTTAATGGCTATATGATATGTATTGATTACATATGGATGGTAGGCATGTGGGCATTTGAGTTTTTGGCAGTGTGTACGCTCTAGTCTGATTATTGACCTAACTGCGCTGTAACTATAATTGACCATCCTTTTCTAATATTTTGCTGTGCGGTTGGATTTGGGGAGGAAAGTGTTATATCTTCTGATGGCCTGGCCTTTTTTGTTTCCAATTTGGGTCTTAACTTATAGATTAGTGGTAGGTTTTAGTAATTAAAGTGGGCCAGGGGTAATGCTCCGCATTGCTATCATAAGTTTGGGGAATATATTTAAATATTCTTACCCAGGGTCTGGTAGATGGGGGCGTGAGTGGTTGATACTGAAATGTTGAGGTTGAATATTAACATGTTTTCTTTCTAGGTGATGTCCACTTCTTGTTAAATACTTGTTGATTTAATTTGGAAAAAATGGAATCTTGGGGATATCTATGGGTGTTGGTGACATGTTTAACAATTATAATATTATTTCTGATGGATGCACCTTTACATCAAAGTTGAATGTTTTTTCCATGTGAGTCCTCCTTTTGCCATGATTACATCATTCTAAGTGTTTAAAACTGGGATTACATGTTGTGGTGCGGTTTATGCCACACCATGCATAGGGGGAGAAACATATTCCATGCCTTTTTGAGTGATACTTGGGTGTTTCTGTGATGTTTTGGATGTTTATGTTCATGCACCATGGGGACACGTAATATGAGACAATATCAAGTCTACACGGTATTGCAACCCAACCCTAATGAATATGGTCTGCTGTTTGAGGGGTAGGAGATGATTAATGTTGCTTGAGAGGGACTGAGCTCAATACAATTCGCTTGTTTCCATGAATGAGGTATTTGTTGATATGTTTAATAAAGGGGCATTGGTGGATGTTTGCCTGGTTGTTTTGAAGTGCCTTGCTAGGCATTAGATGTGGGGACAGGTAATATGCAATGCAGGTTGGTGGGGGTGTGAATTATGTAGTGGAATGACAGTCTTATTGATGAGTGGATTGCTTTTGAAGATATAGGGACATGAATATCCTGCATAATTTAATATGTTATTAATAAGAGTGTCATAGTAGAATGGGAAGACTTTTGGTAGTGCTTGACAAGTTGGAAAATTTTGGGGGTTTGTTCTTAGTGATATTGTTCATAGGCTTATAGGAGGGGTGTCTGGGACACTGGACTTTTTAGAATGTTATATCAAGTATATAGTATTTGTCTTTTGTTGCTGACTTGCTTCTATTTCAGAGGGGGGGTTGTTTTGTTCACATCTTGTGGTATCCTATGTAGATTATCTGATTTAGTAGAGGATACTGTAGTTGATGCGCTCGTAATTGATAGTAGATCAGAGAAAATGGCTAATGAATTACATGTGCTTACGTGGAATGTAAATGGATTAAACAATACAAAGAAAAGGCCCAAGATAATGAATCACATGAGAGAATTGAAGTGCGATGTTTGTTTTGTTCAAGAGACTCATTTAGTTAAAGAGGAAATTGGTAGCCTTAGAAAAGGTTGGGTTGCAAGGATAGATGGCTCAAGTTTTTCATCTCGATCAAGAGGAGTGGCAATTGTAATCAGGAGCAATTGTCCTTTGAGGATTGTACGGGAAATGTCAGATAGTGAGGGCAGGATGGTGGCTTTGCTAGTTAATATTCAAGGTTGTTTGGTGACGTTATGTAATATTTATGCCCCATCAGTAGATGATGGTTCATTCTTTAGGCAGGTGGCGCAGACGCTTCAAGACTTGGGTTCAGATAACATCATTCTTGGTGGTGACTTTAATACTGTTTTGAATAAGGATTTGGATAGTAGTGTGCCAGGAAATTTTAGACATAGTCATCGTCACTATGTTTCTCTTAAAAACATGCTTTACGAGATTGTTGGAGGTTGCAACATCCGCATGCTAGAGAGTACAGTTTTTACTCAGGTGCACATTCGGTTTACTCCAGATTAGACATGTTGTTGACAGCTGGTCTGATGACCAAGAATTTTATGTCAAGCGAGATTGGCCCGATCTTATTGACGGATCATGCTCACGTGAGGATGAACATTGACTTGGGAAATACTGTTCGGAGAACGTACACGTGGAGAATGGATAATGCGTATTTAAAGATGGAAAAGTAGGTGGATAAGTTGAAGGCAGAAATTGATTTTTTTGTTTCAGTAAATCATACTGGTGATGTGAGGCCGGAAGTTGTATGGGAAGCTTTAAAATGCACTATGAGGGGTTATCTGATTAATTTGACGCGTGGATTGAGAAAGAAAACTGCAAATAGACAGAAGGAACTTGAAATTAGGGTTGATGTTTTAACCAAGGCTGTTATGGCTGACCCATCTGACAGAGATACTATTTCTGAGTTGAGGGTACTGAAAAAGGAACTTAATGACATAATTGAGGGGAAGACAGAAAGAATATATTGTAACCTGAAATGTGAATATTTTGAGAAGGGTGAAAAGTGTAATAAATGGTTGGCGTATAGATTGAAAATGAGGGAGGCTGAAAGATGAATTGCATCTATTCAAGATAAAGATGGCCAAATCACTTTTATGCCGAATGAAATTAACAATGTTTTTCGGGACTATTACATGCATTTATATAAGAGTGAACTTGTTGTGCCTGTCGGGACTATTGACTTTCTGGAGAGTGTGAATCTTGCTAGTGTTTCGGATTGTGACTCACAGTTATTGGAGGAGGATCTGACATTAGATGAGATTAAGATGGCTATCGGCAAACTAAATGTGGGGAAATCGCTGTGGGCCTGATGGCTTCCCGGTAGAATTCTACAAGATATTGCCAGATTCAGCCCTGAATCTTCTTAAAGATATGTATGTGTCTTCTTTGGCTGAGGGTATACTGCCGGCTTCGACTAGACACGCTATGAAATCTGTCTTTCCGAAGAAGGGCAAGGATGAGACGCTTCCTGGAAGTTATCGACCGATTAGTCTGATTAACACAGACAACAAAATCTTGGCTAAGATCATGGCTAATAGATTGGAAGGTCTACTACCAAGGTTAATCAATGAAAATCAGTCGGGTTTTGTAAAAGGGAGGAAAACCTCCAGCAATATCAGGCTTTTATTTCACATGCTTAATAAGGCATCGAATGAGACTGAAGAGATGGCTGCGTTTTCATTGGACGCGGAGAAGGCTTTTGATAGGGTGGAGTGGAACTACTTGTTCTTAGTGCTTGAGAAGTTGGGTTTTGGAGTGAATTTTATATCATGGATTAGGCTCTTGTATACGGAACCGACAGCAGATGTTAACACTAATGGGATTCGATCTGATCCATTTAGACTAGAGAGGGGGACGAGACAAGGCTGCCCGCTTTCACCTTTGTTATTTGTTCTGGCGATTGAACCTTTGGCGGCTGCCATTCGTGATCAACTGGATATAGTTGGTGTTTCATGTTGGGGTTTGTGTCCAAAAATATGGCTGTTTGGAGATGACATACTTTTGGTCCTGCGGGACTTACGTCTTTCATTACCGACATTGATGGGGGTCTTAACCTCATTTCAGGAGATTTCTGGTTATAGAGTGAATTGGGACAAATCTGAAGTGTTGCCGCTGGTTCCTGGATGTAACAGAAAATATGTCACTGATCTAGGGTTTCGTTGGTGTTCGGATAGGATGTTGTATCTGGGGATTTGGATCACTCTGAAGATTTGTGACTTGGTAAGAGTAAACATGAATTTGATTACTGTGGCTTTTAAATCTGATTTAGAACGATGGGGGTTACTGAAGCTGTCGCTTTGGGGGAAGGTGAACGCATTAAAATGATGTCAGCCCCTAAAATTAACTATGTCTTAAGTATGATCCCATTGAATGTTGATGCATCTTATTGGAAAGAATTGGACAGGCTTATACAAGGTTTCTTGTGGGACAATAAACCGGCAAGATTGAGTTTGTGGAAGCTACAATTGTCTTTAGCGAAAGGCGTTTAGGTGTACCAAACTTCAGGGCCTATCATCTGGCCTTCAGTTGTTCTTTTTTGGTGGATTACATGGAAACGAGTCCTAGTGTATGGGATGTGGCGGAAGCAAGTGCAAATGGTCCATTATCTCCTAGGGCATTGTTAACCTCTGTATCGAAGGGAGTAAAGGATATATTGACTACATCACTGAGAGATTCCTGGAAGAATTTGAATGTCTTATTGGGTGTGAACGCATACAGGGATCCGAGTGCGTCTGTTTGGATGAATCCGTCTATTAAATTGAATGGCAAATCTTTTTTCTGGCCTGAATGGTTTTTGGGTGGTATCAAATGGATTGGAGATCTCTTCAATGATGGTGTGTGGAAAAGTGCGAGAGAATTGCAAAGAGAATTCAGTATTGACGGATTCAGATTATCGGATTACAGGAAATTGAAGTTAGCAGTTGGTATAATTGATTTTCAGAATGGTCTAAACCTGGAATTTCTTACGAGGAAATCATTGGTGAATGAGGGCGGTTTGGCGAGCCGGGTGTTTAGGCAGATTGTTCATAATTATAAAAGCAATGATAGCCTAAGAATTGAATGGGGTCGGAGAATTGGAACGGACATTACTGAGGAAAGTTGGAAAAGGATGTGTGAGAATATCAAATTGTGTTCCTTGGGACTGAATGAACGGGCAAGACAAATTAAGATCTTGAATAGGGTGTATTGGACCCCGGAAAAATTGTGGAGGAGGGGTTTGAAGGATGGACCGGAATGTTGAGCATGTGTTCAGGAGGATGGTACTATGGAACATATGATGTGGGATTGTGTGAAGGTCTGTGGGTTTTGGAATGATATCAGTGGTATTTGTGAGAAAATCTTGGATGTGACAATTGATTATAATTTTGAGACGTTAATTCTGGGGAATGATTCCATTTTGGAAGATCCCACTCAGTGCCAGAAAAAATGGTTCTTCAGAGGAGCTGCAATTGGTAAAAAGATTATCCTCAGAAATTGGAAGTCGATTGCTACATTAGACAAGGAGCTGTGGCTGACTGAAATGGGGAATTTGGCAGCTATGGAGGAACGACTGTATAGAAAACAAGGCAAAATGGGTTTGTTTCTTAAGATTTGGGGAACATTTTTGGAACTGTGTTGAACTGATCTTGTAGGTAACGAGATGTGAACAGGGGGTTGGGTGGGTTTGGGTCCTGAATTTTGTTGTTTATTTACTGTTTCTGTGACTTTGTATATAATGTTATTGTATTATGCGTTGGTGTATTCTTATTAATATATTATCCAAAAAAATAATAATAATAATAATAGGTGATGATAAAATCTCTAATGGTATAAAATACATCTTTTAATATAAATAAATGATGTAATTTGTACAGACCTCACTGAAATAATATTTTTTTTCTTTAAGAAAATATTTTTCATGAAGAAACAACACCCCAATTTAATTATACAGAATCCCAAGAATCACAAAGAGAAGCCTCACCCCAACTTGTCTGCAAAATTGTATAAATAATGACTTCAAGGAACTTTTACATTATGTATAAAATCATGTGATTAAAAATGTTCATTATCGCTGTCTTTCTTTCACCTGTCCCCCTTGTCCCCAGCAATCATTCCCATCAAATTTGAAAAATTTAAATGAAAGACAATTTGATGAAACCTCACCCACTTCCTCCCCTGATCATTATTGTACAGAAATTCTTAATTCTCCCATTCATGTTTCCCATTTTAATATTTCATCCCTTTCTTAAATAAATACATTTTTATACTAAAAATAACTTGTTTATTGCTCTGCCATATATGTTTCTTTTAAAAGCCCAATTATGAGTCTGCGGACAACACAAATGTTTGTGGTGTCCGCACTCAAAATGGAGGTGCCTCCGGTCACCCGCGGTGTCCAGGCATGTCTGGTTTCTCATGACACACTTTGAATTTGTCCACAGACAGCGCACCTGTCCTATGGACACTTACTAGCATGAGCACTGCGTCTCCCGCCCTATGGGTGTCCATCATGTGATCGCACACATACCACATGATGGCCTGACCATGAACAGTGTCTGTGCTCTGTGGACAGTTTAAAACTGGATCTGCCCATCGTACCCTTTAAGAGCTCTTAGAGCCATTTTGTTGTTGATCTGGCAACTTTTTTACAACTTTTCAAGACCTGTTTGTGACTCGGTAGTCCGTGAACAGCACGACTGTCCACAGGCGGTTCCTCTGAAGGGACCCACCTATTACTTTTCCTCATTCTCAATCTGGCTATCCAGGAGAAAGCACTAGGACACACCTGCTGTGGATATTACCTGCAATCCTCCATCAATGGCACATGCTATTGTTATTCCTCATCCCCAGTCACCACCACCACCATCACCATCTGGAGGGCCTGGACAGGGGAAAAAGCGCAGAGCTACAGATGAGGGTCAAGAGGAAGATGAAGATGAGGTTGAGGAATTGCTTGTCTCCAGTACCCGGAGTGAGTCATGGGTGTGGCAGTTTTTTCACCACCATTGGGGGTGTACCAAATGCTCTGGCAGCTAAGGTGAGATGCAGTGAGTGCAAGGTTGTACTCTGTCGCATAAAACCTGGGCTGTACTTTTAAGGGACCACCTCCATGCAGCGCCACACCATTTCCAACCACCCGGGAGCTCTGAAAAAGGATGTTACTTTATCAGGGAAAAGTAGGCTTTCTTCATTTATCTTCCTCAACCACTGCTGGTACCACGCATGGTACTCCTTTTGGGAAGAGCATCCCACCAGCTGCCTGGCATGCTCCAGCAACATATCCCAAACTATTCCCTCCACAGTGAACAACAACAATTATGTCCAGATGTTTCAAGTGAACCATATTCTCAAAAATGGGAGGAAATCTGCCCACTTCATTCTCCGCACTCCATACCATGACACTTGAAATTCATGGAATCGAAGATTTTCAGACAATCCACAGTGCTCAAAATAGACCTTCAGCCAATGGATCATGAGTCCCCCAAAATCCATACACTCTGCCTCTTCAAAGACATAGCCATCATCAGTGCTCTCACCAAACAAAACTCCTACTACCATCTCTTCCTGTACGCCACACCCAAGAAACCTGATTGGCTAATCCCCGATGTCCGCGGACATCCACAACTCTCTGCGGTCTCCACAGTCTCCTTTCCATGCCAGGCATCATCAAAAGACCTGGATGTGGCATGTGCCATCCACAGATTAGTGCAGTGTCCACAGACAGAACATCCACTTGAAGTGGGTGGGGAAGATGACACTTAATTTAAACAATTTATTTACAATGCTGGCTCCCAAAAGAGCCTTTTTTTCAGTTTTGAATTTGTAAATGTTTTCATATGCACTTCACATCTTTTTCACTTTCTCAGTGCATTTTGAATATTTACAAGAAACATCTGATTCCCAATATCAGTAAAATTCACTCCATCACTCCAAAAATAGTTTGCACCATCCAACATGATGTTTTCATTTTTGAAAGATTAATCAAAACCACAGCAAGCGTTGTGTCTCATGACAATGTGCATTAATTAAAAACAGGGATATTGAATTGGACCAAAAGAATATTGGGATAGACAGAAAGTTTCTGCAAAAAATTACATATTTTATTTTTATAAAAGCATCATAAAACCATTGTTCTAAATCGATTGAACATAA
This sequence comes from Ambystoma mexicanum, assembly GCF_040938575.1. NCBI lineage: Eukaryota > Metazoa > Chordata > Amphibia > Caudata > Ambystomatidae > Ambystoma > Ambystoma mexicanum. Next base: position 652,476,085 of record NC_090933.1, on the reverse strand, counting down.
AAACACATATGCATACAAAATTACACAAAATAAACAATTCACATTGAACAGGGAATTAAAGGCATGGGTACTGTATACACCCTTCTTCACCGGATTTGCCCCCCAACACGTAATACTTCAAAATGCGTCTGAGACACTACAGTACTTTGCTTCTCTCAAATACATCAACAATTCAAAGGAGAGAAAGGGCCACATATAAAACAGTCATTTATCTACTAGAGGAGGTCCCAGTCCTCTTGTTAGTATTTTACTTCACATGCATCATCCCTTCTCCCAGTTTCAACCAAACGGTGTCCATAACAACAACAGTGCTGACACCTTTCTTCCTCAGGACTAGGCTGTCTTTCAATACAACTCTTCACAAGCCATCATCACAAATGTTATACTTGATCTGTAACATAAAACCATACATAAAACATTAAAAACCCAAATCGCTGCAGCACTGGCTGTCCACAATACCACTCAAGGTCCACATGATAGACCCTATATATAATAATTTGAGAGCAATTATCACACCCAATGCTCATAAGTGGGGGCCCATTCAGGTCGCTCTCCTCCCTCTTTAAGGGTAACTGCAGTATATCATTCCTGCAGAAAAACAGACAAGAGGAAGTCAAACAAAATCAAACTCTTGAACTGTTTCTACTTTGTTGCATACATAATTGTCATAAGCGTGAAAGAAACCACCAAGCCAACCTCCCGTGTGTTTCCAAACTTAAAATCTCCAATTCACTTCTTGTTTTGTGACTGGAATGGGTTAATGTCTTCCTCATATAAGTAGACAGCTAATGGCCCCTGAAATATGGCAACAACTAATTTCAGGCAGAGTAAATAAAGCCAATTATTTATATGTGTTCTCATCCATATGATGACAGCACAGAGAACATCTATTAACATAACTCTCTCCAAACATGGTAAATGCCGCCAAATTGCAGCATTTCCGTATGTAAGGTGTTATAATTTCCCTCATTGAAAAGAGTAGCAGTGTTTAAACCCTACCTAAATGCAAAGATTACAGTCTTGTTTTTCCATAACACTTAACAAATGCATGTTTGTTTTTTCAAATTAGTAAAAACAATTTTCTTCCCTGCCTGTTACAAGGCGTCATAAAATGAAAAAATCTTTATTGCCTGTATCCTTGATAGGGTAAGAGAAAGGTGAAGCCAAAAAAGCAGCAAAATGTTACGTGTTTAAAGCTTCTTTTTGTTCTATGGGCATAATGAAATGTTAAGGCTACCGGCTTTACCCCCACAGTGTAGCTGTGTACTGATACATTAATCAGAGTGCTGCATATGTTTGGAGCTAATATAAACAAAGCTGTACTCCATTGTAATAAATGCTGCCAGTTTCCATACTGACCATTGTTAGCACACATCAATGACATGTTAAATACATAAAACTCAACAGCACTTACCCGCATTTGATCTGTGCTCGAGGCCAGTACAGAACACGTCAAGGAGTGCAACAGTCCGTCACTAAACACCTCTATCATTATATAGCCCACAGCCATTTATAAAAAAGGGACTTAGAAATGGGACTAAAGCCAGAGAACTACGGCTCACAAAAAACTCTTATATTGTAGTTGAAGGTAATTAAAAAAATTGCAAAGAAGCTGTACTGCCGCATTTTGTTAACAAACACAGATGACAAAAGCTTATAAAGAGGGGAGGGGGCGGGTGGACGAAAGACAGAAAGAAAGGAAGTGGTAAGGGGGAAAAGGAGGAAAGGAAAAGGGTATGGAAGGAGGAAGGAGAAGGTTATAAAAATCAAAAAATAATTATTTAAAGTCAGTTTAGCTATATGAGCTGATTCCATTCTATCGGATTATTCAATCCTTGCATATGGTTCTGTGTTTGATATATCCACCACTGTTCTCTCTGAGATAATTTATTTGCGGTGTTACGACCATCTGGTCCACACATTTTCTCTAATGCCCACCATTTGAGGTCTTCTGGACCATGATGTTCAGCCAATAAATGTGACACCAAACGGGATGTGCTACTAAATGTTCTTATTTTCAACCTGTGTTCAGTAATCCGTGTTTTCACTGGCCTAGAAGGTTTCCCTATGTAGGTCTTGTTGCAGGGGCACATTATTTCATAAATAACATTACAACTATTGCAGTTCTTTGGCTATGCAATGTCCATGTTTTCTGTTTATTTTAAGTGCACTGCATGGAGATGTAATTAATGCAGCTACCCCAGGGCGAGTGGCCAACTACAGGTGTCATACCCCACATTGACGTCAAAGTACTTTGTTTCGTTTGAGTGGCCCTGTCTGGTGTAGATAGCCAATCTTTCAAATTCCTTACTTTTTATAATGCGAACATAGGATTCAATAAATGTTGATCATTCAACGGCAAAAGGGGCCAATGTTTGATAATTGACTTCTTAATGTCATTGTGACATGTATTGAAGGTCATAGCACACACCAGGTGGTTGGTCTTTTTCTTTTGCCTGCCGTCCTTATTTAAAAGGTTCAATCTAAACTGATTTTTAGCTCTTTCCAAGATTGTCTCAACAATCTAGGAGAGTAGCCTCTTTTTGAAAGGCACTCAGGAATCAAATCTGATTGTACTATAAAATCCTCCAATTGCGTGCAGTTCCTCCTTACTCTCAAAAATTGTCCATATGGAATGTTTTCTCCTAATGCCAACTTAAAGCCATCTAGCTCTATGATTCCGAATGCTGCTGAGCACCTGGTGAGGCATCACTAAATTGCCCCCAGATTGGCTATATTACATTGATTGGCCCAGTTTTGCTCAACCATCCCACCGTGTGTCGAGTGCTGCCCACATTCGCTACTTTGCCTGCTTCCAAGATGTCGGGCCTATCACAGCGCCAGAACAAGGCTGGCTTCTCTCTGTTGCTAGGAGACTAAGCTTTTAATTGCCATTCAAGTTCGCTGGCAGGCGGAAACGCCGGCCCTGCAGAAGGCCCTTTTTGCCCCTGTTCACCATTTTACGCTCCTCACCCCTCACCCCTGGCGTTATTGTGCTTTTTGCATGCTCCGTGCCTGTCCGATGCCAGCCTATGCAGACTCTCCTGGTCACCTTAGACTACGTCTTCTTTAGCAGTGAACACTGAATACTACAGCGCTATTCATCGCTCGGCATACACTGTAAGCCTCTGTAAGCCTGAGCACGCCACCACCTGTCCGCACGAACAATATGCACTGCTGTCCCAATCTTAACTCACCCTGATTTGAAATTCAATTCGTATGATATACCTCATTGACTATCGCTCCCCTTGCATAATCATACAGTATAACTGCCCCATAGCAGTATGTTCCTATCATGTTTGTTTGCCCACGTTTGATTTTCGTTATGTGACACGACCTCAACTTACTATCTGTAGCAGACACCTCTGCTTATGTATACCTAGCCACATAGTATAACAGCACGTCCCTGCGTACCACCGTTTAGCATCTCTGTACTCTCTCTTGTTTGGAGTCCTAAAGTTTGCATCTAGTTCATTGTTTGCTTGTTATTAGGTTATTCCTGTCGGCTTGCCCTTGCTTCAATATGCATAGTCACCTCAGTAAATAAGAGGTTTAGCACACTATTATGGATTCCTTGCATGCCGTGCTACCGTAGTAAAACCTCATGGCCCTACAATACTTTGCACCACTCTTTAAAACCAACTGTTTTATGAACATGTCACAGCCGGTAGAATTATATTATGTATGCTAGTATGCTCCTTGGCTCAGATTATATACTTGTCCTGCCCACTGCATAATTACATATATCGTAAACTGCCTATCTGGATACATTATCACTGTTGCATACCTCGCTGTACAAACCTTGCCTATGAAAATGTGGTCCTCTAGCTCATGCTATATCGGAATACCCTGTTTGAGCCTGTATCTAGCTATCTATATTGCGAGCGCCACAGCCCCCATGTCTTTGCATTCTATCCCTATGCCTAGATTATTGATACTCATAGCTAGCGACTTTACAACTATGTCCGACCTCTACCCTATTGATATCACTTTAAAACCAACATCATTTCTCCCACCACTCAAAGTTTGTCACCATATCAAAGCCACACCCTTCTTACCCCCACTGAGGCCAAGATGCACTAATGGCATGTCAAATCTTGCCTCACAGTCATCAGCCCCTATGGACAACATTAGGACAAGGGAAACTACCCCAAGCAGTAGTCTAAGCACCAATGACTTGAGTTCCTTAACTTCAACCTCGAACATCCCATGCCCAACTCTAGCAAGAAACACTGGACTAGGCTCCAGATTAGGTACATCATACATCCTACCTAACGCTGCTACTCCTATCAACAACCATAGGGCAATTACTACAAAGCATTTGCCAAAAAACGGCAAGTATGTCAGCAAACCTGCAGGTAAGCTCACATCACCCAAAAGTTCTACTACTAATACTAGTACCGCCATCACTGGAGCACTGATCAATGCAAGATCCCTAGTTGCCCATGCAGCTGAAATTGCTGATTTGATAACTGACAGGAATCTGGACTTCCTGGCAATAAGCGAGACCTGGCTACATGCTGCAGCAGGCCCTTCCCTCCTTATTGCTACACAAGACAATTACACTACACTTAGATCTGATAGAGAATTAACTAGAGGGGGAAGCACGGCCTTCATTGCCAAAGCTTTGATAAACCTTAGAGCCATCCACCATGTCTCCACATCTTCCCGTGAACTATTGACTGCTACACTGCCACTCTCCACATCACAAACCTTAATCATGCACCTTATCTACCATCCTCCAGGTCCCCTAGGGTCATTTGAAGACGACATCAATATCATCACAGCCAATACCAAATCCTAATCTCAAATTATCCTATTATGTGACTTCAACCTGGGATTTAATGATCCAGCTGACCACTTGGCTCTGCTCCTAGCCAACTACTTGACTGAACAAGGCCTTTTCCAGAGAGTTCTCCTACCCTCATATGACAAAGGATGAACCCTGGATTGGCTAGCAGACATCAATTGTTCAACCAATACAACAGCTATTGATCCATTATCCTGGACAGACCACAGTTTACTAACATTTACTCTCCCAAACTGCACTCCCCCAGTGTTGACCAAGGACATAGCTCCCCCTATGCCAACCAGAAATAAGAAAAATATCATGGTGAATAATCTTAGGCCCTTTCTCCAACCCCTGCACGCACCTGCATTACCATCTAACCCTGAGAATCTAGTAGAGCTGTACAGTAATACTATCAAGACTGGCATAGACTCTATTGCACCCCTAAAAATGTGTAAAAGCAAACCAACTACCTCTGTGAACTCCTGGTTTACCCCTAAACTCAAAGACCTTAGGAAAGAAAAATGAAAATATGAAGCCATATGGAAAAACAACCCATCTACCATCAACAAAGAAACCCTTTTAAAAATCAATGCCAACTATAAAGATGAAATCCTCGCAGCTTAACGTAACTCTTACAATGAAAGGATTGATGAAGCTAGTTCAAGCACATGCAAACTTTTTATCATCCTTAGAGAACTTGAATCACCTACCCCCCCAAACTGACCTCTGTGTCAAGGATCAAACCTGGTGTACCAAAATCGAGGTGGCATTGGCACATAAAATTACACTGCTACAAAAGAAAATGATTGACAAACAACGCACCTTGCCACTGCAAGATAATTCCCCCAAAAAATGCCCCAATAGCCCCACCTCCACTCAACGATTCAAATTTACTCCAGTATCACCCCAAGAGGTGAAAAAAATTATAGCTTCCCTCAAACAATCAAATTACCAAGGAGACTCCTGCCCAGCTGCCGTCATTAAGGAAGCAGCGAGCATCCTTGCTCCCTTTATCACGTCACTCATTAATGCCTCCTTCCATACTTGCACTGTGCCAACCAACCTGAAGAACTCATGGGCGCTGCCTCTGCTTAATAAACTATCTCTTGATTTGAATATACCTACTAACTTCAGACCTATTACTACTGTCCCATTCCTGTTGAAGATTATAGATAAAGCTGCCTATAATGAAATTCAAAATTTCCTGGAGTCTAACAAACAATTAGGTCTCCGTCAGTCAGGCTTCAGGCCACAACATGGCACTGAAACAGCCCTGACTGACCTAAAACACAAATAGACGACCTCAAAGATAAAGGAATCTTAGGCCTCTTGCTTCTCCTGGATCTTTCGGCTGCTTTTGACTTGGTTGACCATAAGATCGTAGGCAACTGTCAGGTCCTGGGGGTTCTTTGGTGGAAGACACTGTAGATTTTTGACACTTTAGTATTTTGTTTTTACACATTATAATTGTATTTACCTTGATTCCAATTGTGTCTCAGGAATCTTCCCCAAGCCATCATGGAGGTTAGGAAGCTGGGTCTTGATTGGTGGGAAGTAAGCTGCGAGATGATTGGAGGAAGAAAGAGCTTGGAGGCTTTGTTTGAATTCCAAACTGCCTTTCATTGTCCTTACCTTAATAGGGAGGTCCTGTTTTTAGTGTCTCTTAAGTTTAGGCCCAATTTACCCTCTTAAGTTTAGCCAAATTGAGTTGATCCTGTACAGGTTGGAGATGTCTGAGACTTTGTGGGACAAGATAAGCTGATTTCCTGGTGGGAGCGCTGCGCTCTAGTTAGCTTGAAAAGACAGCTAATCCTTTTTAAAACTTTGTCAAGAAAGACTTCATCAAAATGCTGTTTTAATTTCGTTTAGTTAGTTTCGGTAATTAGTTAGCTAATATAAGGATATTACTAATCTGTTGCAAGGGAGCAGAAGGAGGACATTCATCTGATTACCAGTTGTCTTCATAACTCAATTTCCTAATAAGGCAACTGGATTCCATTTTAATCCACTGTGAATGAATTATTACTCTTTCACTCAGCACAGCAAGCATTGTTCTATTTATAATATGTATGAATGTTAATAGTTGAAATATAACGTTAGTTCACGTAATAGTTCTGTATGGTGTTAGGATTGATTGAGAGACAATTTTACAGCGACGCAAATGAGTAACAACTTGGGAAGCCAACCAGAGTCATTCACGCACATGTGTGGGGAGTTAGTGAGCCTTTTGTTTCCATGCGCATTTATTAAGTAATGAAGCATACGCGCGCAAGAGCAGGCGTGAAGTGTAGATGTCTCACACATGCGCAATTGCCCCTTTGAAAACAGTTTGTACTACGCGTGCGCATATAAGTAAAGTAGACCAACATCTGTTCTAGAGGAAATCCAATTGCTCCAAATCATAGCTTGCATGTGCAAATGAGTTAACTGTTTCAATTTGTTTGAAGCACAGGGGCCAAGAGTATTCTTTTGTACTTGTGGTCTCTTACAAGAAGTCATCCAGTTCAATTAACAAATCAGCTAATGTAAGAGGATCTAGGTATTAAGACTTTTGAAAAGCAACAGTACAAGTTTAGAAAAGAGATCAAAGACTCTAGATATTGTCTAGCATACAAATGTGCAATTTCAAGTTAATAATTTAAGCGAAAACTCCAACTTTTGAGAAGAGACATTTCCAGATGAGTAAAGAGCATAAGGAGAACAGCTTAAATAGGAAGGTTACACAGGTGGAGCTAGGTTGATTTGGGAGGAAGAGCAAGCAACCTGTGTTCTTTTTTATTTTATCCACCTTCCCTTTTCCCTTAGGGGTGTGGAGATTTCTGCTGTTTTTACCAGTAGTTGCCTACACACTCAAGAGGGACTGTGGGGCTCAGCAGCTCCACCTCTCTACAACATTGCACTTCTCACCAGAAGCCACAGCATGGATCAAATAATTTCTAAGCAACAGGTTGATGAGAGTGTTTTCAGCATTAGCAGCGGCAACCCCGATCCCTATTACATGCAGAGTCCCACAAGTATTGTGTGTATCATCTACCATGTACAATGCATTTACTAAACCATTGTTTGATGACCTGGATCATATTGGTGTCACCTACACAAACTATGCAGATGACACGCATATCCTTATTCCTTTGACAGGTGACTATGCCAAGGACATAGCCCTGATTAACAGAATCTACCGGCCCCACATCTCTGCCTGAATGATGAAAAAACAGAACTCCTCCTCCTAGCCACTCCCATTAACATTACCAAACTAGGTGAACAATAACGATCGTTTAATATCGATGGCAACATCATTAAAGTCACCAGTGAAGTAAAAACTTTGGGTTTTTACCTAGATTCGTCCCTAAATTTGAGAAAACAGGTCAGCACTACAGCTTCAGCAAGTGCTTATACCTGCAAGCTCATTTGTGCATGTAAACCCTTCCTCTCCACTCAAAGCTGCATCACTCTGGCTACAGCCCTAGTCATGTCGAAAATTGACTATTGCAACAGACTATGGGCCTCATTACAACCTGCCAGTCCGGGACCGTGCAAAATCCGTGACGGCGGTAAAAACGTTTCCGTGTCCGCAAGGTTGCGGAAAAACCGTCCGATTACACGCTGTCGGTCGCGCGCACCACACGGACTCGGAAACGTTGTTACCGCCGTCACGGAAAACCCCACGGAAATGGAAACAACGAAGCCACAAGTGGCGCAAAACCCGTTTCCGCCTCCGCCACCACGGACACGGAACCGGAAATACCATGATCGCCAAAACAGGAAACAGAGAGGCGGCCATCATATAAAAGCACAATCCATTGCCATCCAGAGCCAGCACAAGCACAATCCTAACTCTGAGAAGCCAAAAGGAACCACCAGCATGTCTGCCAGGATTCCTGCTCAGAGGCAGCGCAAACAGCGCTTCAGCGAGGCGGAGCTAACCGTCTTGGTGGAGCGCATTGTGGACAATGCTGAGATGCTGTTCAGCGCCGACCAACGGCGTGCCACAAAGCAGCGGAGGAAGGAGGTGTGGGCCGAAGCTGCACGCAAGTGAACCGCTGTGGGCGTGGCAGTGAGGAGCGTGAAGGACTGCCACAAACGTTGGGACGACCTGAGGCTGAGGCAACCTCATTTCCACGCACCGCCAACACAGCAGTGGGACAGGCGGAGGACCCCCTTCCCCACTGAGGCTGCAAGCATGGGAGGAGCGTTGCAGCAGCGTCCTCCACCTAGAGGGAATCCATGGGATCGGGCAGGCTGAGGCAGGAGTGAGCCCACCTGCAGATGCCGGTAAGTGCCCAAACATGAATGCCACATGTAAATATGCAGTTGTGAGTACTGGGCCAAAGGACCCATTAACAACCCCCCCCCCAGGCAGTGCATGTGTGGGCCAAAGGACCCATCATGATCCGTATGGCAACCAATATCACTGAATGCAGACACCAGCAATCAGATGCATGTGACTAACACTATTCAATGTACAATCTTAATGACGCATGTGATGCACCCATCTGCCACCACAACAACACTAATTGCATGCCCTTTGTGTCCCCACAGCCGTTTCAAGTGACAGTGATACTGCACAACAGGCCAGCCAATCTGCAACGGCAAGTACACTAGCCACCGCCACCACATAGGAGGATGCTGCCGGCAGTTCTGCACCTCTGGCCACATTACCAGCCACTACAGATGTGCGGCACACCACCACCACCGACATCCCCACCGTCTCCACACTGGCTGAGTCTAGACAGGTGCCACGGGAACCTATCATGGCCACCCAACACAACACCGAAGGCAGCAGCACTGCAGAGGGGGCGGCCTGCAGTGATAACAGTGCCCCGCAAGAGCACTCGGAAACGGGGCCACAGGGGGAGATGCCCACATTGGAAGACCTGGGCTCCTTCCATGAGCTGGGGTTCAGCCCCACTTCACTGGGGAGTCCCATGAGGTCGCCCACCCCATCCATGGCCGAACTGAATGCCCGCATGCAGCGGATGGAGGGCCAGCAGGCTACCCTCACCCAGCTGGTGGAGAGGCAGCTAGAGGAATCCAGGCTGCAGAGGGAGAGCTACAGCGCCTCAGTGCGTCGCCTGTCGAGGTCCATTGGACGCTTTGCGAGCACCATAGTGACCCTTGCACGCCATGTGCGGGAGGGCAACGACCACACCTCCAGGCTTGTAGAGGCCATGTTGGTTGGCCAACAGGCAAATCTGGCACGGATGCCCTCAATCCCAGATTCTGGCCCATCAAACACTACCACCCCATCCAGCTCCACTACTGCCAGTCCAAGGAGGCGCTCGAGTAGGCTAACGGGTCCCTCGGGCAAGGTTGCACAGGCACAGAAGCGCACACGGAAGTGATGGCATGTGTGTGGGGTAGTGCAGGACACATGTGGACTACAAGGGTGTGAGAGGGGTGGGCACGTTTGGGTGGTGGGGTAGGTAGTTTTGGGGGTTTGGACAATGGGCTCTGGGTGGGGGTGGGCACGTTTGGGTGGTGGGTGGCCCCGGGTGTACAGCTTCCCTAACCAATGCACCTTCTTCCCTGTTGTTATTACATCAATACATCACCATTTCAAATCAAGACATACATGTGTGGACATTGATCATTTATTTTGCAGTGCAACTATTAATTCATTGTCGTCACCATGTTTGTGCATTTCTGTGAATGTGCTGTGACTCAAAAGTAAATGCGAATCAGGGCATCCCGTGCTCTCTGGCCATCATGTGGACCCCCAGGGGGAGGTGGTGCATCCCAACCCCATCTCCATCCCCATCCCCATCTCCATCCCCATCCCCATCCACATCCCCATCTCCATCCCCATCCCCATCTTCCTCATCTGCGTCTGGTGGCATTGGGATGTTCCTGCGCAGGCATATATTGTGCAGCATGGCACATACGAGCGTGATTTTGCCCGTCTTCACTGGGCTGTACAGCAGTGATCCGCCAGATCTGCTCAGACAGCGGAAACGGGCCTTCAGCAGTCCAAATGTCCTCTCAATCATTCCACGTGTGCGGATATGTGCCCTATTGTATGCCTCTTCATGCCTGTTCCTTGGTCTCCGTACAGGTGTCATCATCCATGGCGTGAGTGCATATCCCGCATCACCTACATGGGATGTAGATGGGGGAACATGTCAGTGTTTGTGGCATCATGTCCTCATCTGCGGCTGTGCATTCGTGTGTATCATCATTCATTCATGCATATGTACCATGCAGAGTATGGAGGTATGTCTTGGGCATCACGAGGTATGTCGCTGACTGCATATGGGCCTACACATTAACTTGCATGTTTACTGTGCCCTGCGGGTGACATTTGATTGTGTGCATGTCATGGTGCAGTGCTGTCCACACATGGCAGAGTGACTCCACTGTACGGAAGAAGTAAATACACGTCGTCTCATTTACACGCCTCTCATGCTTTTTGGGGCAGTGTTTCAATTGAGGGTGGGGGTCTGCAGTGGCACAGGGTTCATGGGACAGTGACGGGATTGGCTGTGGCAGCGTGTGCACGGGCACATTGTGGTGCCCTGTCATGTCTTCCTTCATGATGTTTGCCATCCGCTGTGTATTTGGTAGATGGAAGGGGGGTGATGCATGTGCGGTCACAGCGGCACACTCACAATGCTCATTGGCCTGGACACACACACACCACTCCGACAGGTTTATAGCATCGTCAGCTGTACTCACCCAATAGCCATGTGCTTTGTCCGGCATAGCGTTCCATGTACCGTGACAACGTGGAATTCCGCAGTACCATTGAGTCATGTGATGAGCCTGGGAAACGTGCGCAGCAGTGTGTAATCAGTTGCATGGCATCACAAACCATCTGGACATTCAAAGAGTGATACTGTTTCCTATTGCGGAACACCGCCTCAATTGCATGTGGTACTGTCAGCTCGACGTGGGTGCAGTCAACTGCGCCTATGCAATTTGGCATGCCTGCTATGGCATGGAAGGCCAACTTGGTGGCAATGACCTCGGGGAGGGTGCGGGGTAGGGCTATGTGTTCCGACACATGGCGCAACAGGGCATCCAGTACCTGTACCAGGATTTTTGAGAAACACGGTTGTGATATGCCGTGCAGCTCACCAACCGTGTGTTGATAGGTGCCAGTGCCAAGGAAATGCAGAACTGAGACAACCTTCAAGAGGGGGGGATGGCGGTGGGGGTGTCAATTAGGCTGCTGATGTTGTCCTCAATCATGGCGGTGATGTGCAGGATTGTTGCACGGTCCAGCCGGTATAGGGTGTGGATCTGTCCTGGGGTGAGGTTCCAGGGTGAGGCCCTGATGCGTGGTATTGGTGGCTGGCGGCGGGGTCGGGCTGGCTGGGCAATGGGGTTTGCCATAGCTGCAGGGTTGGCTGGTTGCCGCCTGCGCCTCCTCCGCCTACGCCTCCTCCTCTGCGCCATTACTGCCACCATGTGCAGTGCTGCCTGTTGGTTGAGTAGGCCCAGTCCCAGTGCTACTAGACCTGCTGCCTGCATGGTTCTGTGTTGTGTTGGGCTGGGTGTGGCCCTTTTGTAGGCTCCCAGTGGCCTGCTAGGTCCAGCTGGGCTGATTTGGTGCACCTGTGCCCTGATTCAGTTCAGCAGGCAGTGTATAACGCCATGTTCGCGCTGGCGGCGGTTCCGCCACCGTGATCACAGTGTTTCCGCCATTTTTTTGCCGGTATTCCCGTGTCCGCGCTAGTTGTGATGCTCACGGTGTTTCGTGTTGACGGTAACGGAGGGGTTTCCGTGCAGACGGACTTAACGGGAACCCTATTTCCGCGGTGGCAGTTTAGGGTGGTGCTATTACCGGGGCCGCGGGTCATTATTGCGCGGACATGGAAACGGTGCCGGTATGGTTTTACCGGCAGTGTTAATTCCGGACCGGAGTACTTGTAATGAGGCCCTATATCTTGGGGCTAACAAATACAGGACGAAGAAACTACAGATCTTGCAGAATAATGCTCTCAGGACAGCCTTGAGCATTCTTCGCAAACAAATATCTCCTCCATAAGAAGAGACCTCAACTGGCTTTCTATCAAAGAAATAATTCAACTAAAAACTGCATCCCTAGCATACAAATGCCTCAATAACTCAGCCCCACAATATCTTTCTGACAAATCTGCCTTGAAGCAATACTCCTGAGTTACCAGATCAGCCAGTTCGAGCTATTCATAGATATAAACTCAAAAAAGCAGGAGGTAACAGCTTCCCTGTCCTTGCTGCCCAACTTTGGAACTCCCTCCCTCCCAATTTCAGAACGAATCAATCCCTCTCTAGCTTCAGAAACAATATGAAGAGTTGGCTTATCACCAACAATAACCCTCACTAGCGTACCAGACTTACCATGTACATATGTAATATTCTCTGCTCCTTTTGTATTTATTTATGTTACTCTCTTTATACTGCCTTGTTCTTTGTAATTTGTGAATAATTTTGAAATTGCTATTGTACATATGTTAAATAATCTGTTGTACCTTTACTTCTTTTTGTGTAACTAAGAAACTGCATTATCGTGTACTGCGCCCAGATACCTCTGGGTGAGACACGCATTATAAATAAATAAACAAATAAACAAACAAATGGCTGTGCGTTAAAGCTGTCATATCGCATTATAGTTTTCCTATCAGTCTTCTTTCGAAAAAGATCCTCCAGGAAAGATATTTCACTACTGCTACAATGCAGGGTGAATTAAAATTGGCATTTTGGTTGTTCATTCATTTAAGGAAAAGATTAGGATCACCCTCTCTTGTGTTCCAGATGATAATAACATCGTCTATATAGCGTTTTCATAGTCTTAACACTGTTCCAAATGGACTAGTGGCAATAAGAATACAAGCTTGTTCAAACCACTACATGAACAATGTTGCAAAATTTGGGGCAAACACTGCCCCCATCGACGGACCTTTTATTTGCATATAGTACCGATTTTTAAAACAAAAGTAGTTCTTAGTGAGCACGACCTGTAGGAACTCCACTCGGAACTCACTAGGGACCTTTTGATGACCTTCTCTCTTCTCTCTTGTCGAGAACATTTCTCATAATGTTCAAGGACTCCCTTTGAGGGATACTAGAGTACAGAGATTCTACATCTAACATAATAAGCACTTCAGTACTAAATTAAAGTAAAATTCATGTCCTCTATCTTATTAATTACATCCGTAGTGTCTGTATCTGGGGCATCATCATTGTCTTCCGGTCCAAAGAAATCTTTCAGTCTAACTTTTCTTAGAAATTGTCGAATTTCAATTTCGACATCCATGTTCTTGGGGTTTCTCATAGGGATAAAGGAAAACACTTTTTCAAGGACCTTCAGGTCTTTGCTAGAAAGCACCCTTTCAGAGATGTTAAAAACTGTTCTAGGTACTTCTAGCATCTGTATGCCCTCCTCTGTGTCTCGAAGAAATGTGGTCTCGGCTGTGCCCCCTGGTCTGGGGGGTGAGATCCTGTGGCTGATAGGCCTGAGGTGGATACACAGAAGGGTAATTTTTATTCTGATAGTTCTGCTGGAAAAAGGTCCCTCTCCTTCTACCCCGACCATTGTTCCTACCCCATGGTCTCTGATTCTGCCAACACTGGCAATGTCCTCTAGAGTAATACTTAACCCCCTATTCATAGGATGTATCAGAAAAGTCACTCTTTTTCTTTGAAACTGTTTACCTAGTTGCATTTTCTGGTCATTTGGGTCATTCCAATATGATGGACCAGTGTAATCAACACTGAGATATTAATATACCACATCTCTGCAAAAATTCTGGTTGTCCTCTTTTAGTTTCTCAATTTCTTTGTTAGTAGTAATCTCAATACATTTGTTAACCTGTTTTTCTATTAGTTCAATTTTATCTTTGGCATTTTGAATAGTTGGATGTATGGGGAAGGCTAATTCAGCCTTTTCCAACTCTTTACTCACCTTTTTGCTCATAAATTGTGAGCAACATCCAGTCTCTGCTACATTTTGTAGCAATTCCTGCAAACCCTACTTTATATTCTTCATCCTCTATGAACAAACACTCTACAAACAAACTTTCTTTGAACAAACATGGCTCATTATGAACCTCTAGTCCCACCGGTATGATGTTTTTTTTAAAGATGTTCTGTTAGTAAATATTCATGCATTTATGTTCTAAATAGTTTTTTCCCCACTTTCAAAATAGAATCACTAGTACTGTTAATTGAACCACCATGCTCTAAACCACTAGGGAGTTCATCGAAAAATTACGGAACACTAATAGCCTCCGCTAGTTGTTCCTCACCAAAGGACACAATATCCAATCCTGCCATATTTAAATGCAAACACGCGAAAAGGAGAAAGTGTGAAGGCTACTCACATGCTTTAAAAAGAGAGGTAGCAACTTGAATTAATTAGAAAGCCCACTCATCAACATGCTGCGCGTGTAATCTCAACTATTTGTGGGAACATCCCTATCGCAGACACCTGGGGAAAGAAAATAAGCAAAACCACTGCAAGCGTGGTGTCTCATGAAAATGTACATTAATTAAAAACAGGGTATTTAAATGGACCAAAAGAATATTGGGACAGAAAGTTTCTGCAAAAAATTACATATTTTATTTTTGTAAAAGCATCATAAAATGATTGTTCTAAATCAATTGAACATAAAAACACATATGCATAAAACATTACACAAAATAAACAATTCACATTGAACAGGGAGTTAAATGCATGGGTACTGTATACACCCTTCTTCACCTAATTTGCCCGACAACACATAATACTTCAAAACGTGCCTGAGACCCTAAAGTACTTTGCTTCTCTCAAATACATCAATAATTCAATCTAGAGAAAGGGCCACGTATAAAACAGTAATTTGTCTACTAGAGGAGGTCCACGTCCTCTTGTTAGAATTTTACTTCCCATGCATCATCCCTTCCCTCAGTTTCAACCAAACGGTGTCCAGCATTACAATAGTGCTGACACCTTTCTTCCTCAGGACTAGACTGTCTTTCAATACAACTCTTCACAAGCCATCATCACAAATGTTATACTTGATCTGTAACATAAAAACATACATAAAAACATTAAAAACTCAAATCGCTGCAGCACTGACTGTCCACAATACCACTCAAGGTCCACATGATAGCTCCTATATATAATAATTTGAGAGCAATTATCATATCCAGTGCTCATAAATGGGGGCCCAATCAGGTCGCTCTCCTCCCTCTTTAAGGGTGACTGCAGTATATCATTCCTGCAGAAAAACAGACAACAGGAAGTCGAACAAAATCAAACTCTTGAACTGTTTCTACTTTGTTGCATACATAATTGTCATAAGCGTGAAAGAAACCACCAAGCCAACCTCCCGTGTGTTTCCAAACTTAAAATCTCCAATTCACTTCTCGTTTAGTGACTGGAATGGTTTAATGTCTTCCTCATATAAGTAGACAGCTAATGGCCCCTGAAATATGGCAACAACTAATTTCAGGCAGAGTAAATAAAGCCAATTATTTATATGTGTTCTCATCCATATGATGACAGCACAGAGAACAACTATTAACATAACTCTCTCTAAACATGGTAAATGCCACCAAATTGCAGCATTTCCGTATGTAAGGTGTTTAAATTTAACTCATTCAAAAGAGTAGCAGTGTTTAAACCCTACCTAAATGCAAAGATTACAGTCTTGTTTTACATAACCCTTAACAAATAGTAAAAACAATTTTCTTCCCTGCCTGTTACAAGGCAAGCTAAAATGAAAACAATCACCATAGCCTGCATGCTTGATAGGGTAAGAGAAAGGTGAAGACAAAAAAGCAGCAAAATGCCACGTGTTTTAAGCTGCTGCTGTTCTATGTGCATAATATTAATGCTACCGGCTTTACCCCCACAGTGCAGCTGTGTACTGATACATTCATCAGTGTGCCGTATATGTTTGGATGCCGCCATGCCTACAACATTGAAAAAAACACATACCCCTTTATTTACATAGTGCATTCCTTCTTCTAGTTGTGCAAAAAACACATTTGGACATCTCCATACTTCCCTTGGATGTGTTTGTGAAAAAAATATATACTCCTACCACACAACTACTTTATCACTCATACTGTGCACTTGACAGGCCTTAAGATGGGCACAGGGGAGGTTCTGGGGCACTCTAACCTTCACACACACATTTCACTCACTCCCTTCTATGCCATCCGTCTCCAAGGTCTCCACCCTTATTTTGAACTATAATGCATCCCTTCCAGCACCTGACAATACAAATCACATCATTGTCACTTCATCAAAGTGCCCTGTCTGTTCTCTTTGAACATCTCAGGAATTGTTACTTTGGGGTTTGTGTTTAAAGGGCACCTGGTGCCATGGAATTCAGAAGTCTTAAGTTTTAGTCAGTTGTATGAACTATAACCCGTAGTTGCCTGGGGATGGGCCAGGTCATGCTTTGACCAGTGTGAGATAACATGCACACCAGGCGCCCGTCAGTGATTGTGGCCTTTGTAGGGCACATTTCTCTCACACTTCTTTGCAACACCGTTAGAACAATGAATATGCATTGTGACGGTTGGGGGTGTGGGCTGTCCCCATGGGAGCTCGAGCATGGCCGACTATTTCTCTTGTTTCACAATTTGGGCTTAGTGCATGCAATGACATATTTAATTTGCAGACCTTCCCTTCTACCTATGGTTACTAATATCTACGCAAAATAGTAATGCTGCTCATGCCTGATACTGTACTATGTAGATAGACTATATTTGGTTGTATTGGAGTGGGGTCCTTTTATACTGGGAGGCTGTCCTCTCACTGTCCCCCCCTGGTCCATCATAGTTCTTCAAATGCATCTTGCCTCGCTCTAAGGCACCTAGGGTAGTGGGGCGGGGGTGCCCCTTCCCAACATGCCCCCCTTTCATTACTTCTACAGTAACAAACTATGCTATGGCTCTGTGCTCCCGTTCCCTCTTCTCTGCTTCCATATATGGCTGAGTTCCCTTTATTGGCACCCAGGCCCTACACACAGACCGCAAACTCTCCCCCCTACAAGCATACTCTTCAGGTGAGCAAGTCATATAGATGCATCCCCCCTCCCACGCCAGGTCCATCCCAAACTCTGTAATTTTCTAGATCAGGGGTGGAGAAATGATAGTGTGGTATAGATGATCAACTTCATATCCATACAGAATGGGGAGCCTTTCATGTTCAGGGCCACTCTATGGGATATCAGTCTGTACTGCAATATTTTTTGTCTCATGATGTGCTTTTGGAACCCCAATTGATACCATCATTCTTATGCTATTAGATGCCACATTGGCACAACATCTAAGGCATAGCTGACAAGTGCAGAACATAACCAGGATGAACACAATGATGGGCATTAGCATCTTCATGATCACCCGAGCCATGATGGGGCCCAACTAAATGCCGAAGTAAATCAATCACAGTCCTGTATTCCTCCCTTCTTCATGCGAAATCCCAGGCCAATGACAGCTGCGATGATGTGAGATAATTATGCGTTCTCCACATGGTCTGGCGGCATGAATGTGCAGCAGGAATCGCCACCCATTTTGCAAGCCCCACCTTCCATTGCTGTTAACATGTCCAACACATATCGGTTTTGCATTGTCTTAAGTCTTAAAGCCTGCAACTCAACCTTCATCACATTGAACCTTTCCTCTGTATCATTTATGAGCTCGACCAGTTCACATTTCACGACCTGCAACCATTTGCATTTTCTGTGGCCTGCTCTACCGTCAAAAGTAAAGATGCAAAAAATATAGAAGAGTCTTTGGATATGTAATTCAACTGTGGGGAGATTAGGTGGCCGCTTGGCAGGCAGTGATCCCCCTGCAGGTGTTCTTCTGGGATTACTAATAGCACTGAGTGTAATGTGGCCTGCGAACAACAGCCCCTCCATGATGGTGGGAGGTGCAAGTAAGCTTGTTGGCCAAAGACCCAATAGTAATCCATCATTGCCGCTGTTCCTTTCTTCATGTCTGTGATCAGGAGAGTCTTATTGCAATGCTCAATGCTGACAAAGACTGTACCCTTGCTTGCACTCGCACTGGATGTCCATTAGTGCAATCCACGTCAACTTTGTGTTTTGCTGTGTACAGGTTTGCACAGAAATTGTCCACTCCTGCCATCTTTTCCTTGCCATATGCTACCAGTCCTTCTGCCAAGCAAGGTAGTGTGGCGTCCTGCCAGTTATTGACATGCTTATACCCTTTCACCATCAGATATGGCAGCTCCTCACACTTGATGTCTTTTGAATCGCTGCTGCACTGTACAAGATCTGGTCCCACCATTTGCAGTTGCACACTATGTGCCTGGAACGTTCCATTTATTATGCATAGCTCAAGATGAACTAGGAATTGCACCTCTATAATTGGGACTGCTTGCAATACTAACACCTTGAGAGCCTGTGACCTGTGAGGAATGAGTCAACACACATAACAGCTTCCATTCACAGTGTTTCTTTCCACACCACTCATGTCGGAATACCATGAGTTGGTGAACTCAGGATGACGGATATCCTCAATCACATCCAAACCTTCCCCTTAGTATGTGTCATACTCTCTTCGTACTTCTCTTTTCATTATTCTATGCATGCTTTCCTGCATGGCAGCTTTAATAGTGCTATCCGAAATAACATTATATTGGTTCACATTGGTAGGCAATCACCTACTTGCTGAAAGCAACCTTTTCACTGTTTCGCCCACTGTCATGGTGTGCTTGTAATATTCATTTCCATTATTATTAGTGTTCACATTATTACTAATATATGTAACTCTGTAAATATTATTAACATTTATATGTATTGTCCTATTTGGATACTATACAATTCCATTCCCCCCTTGATAGGACTTCCCCCTATAACATCCTCCCCAATACAATCCCAATAATACTATCAATATCACAAATAGAGCTGCAACAATGGTCAACTCACAATAATAAACATAGGTCCATATTCTCTCATTTGTGCATCTACACCTCAGGTACATACTTAACAGATTATTTACATTAGTCACTGAAATGAAAACACAGACAACGAAAAGGAAAAACGTACAAGCCATACATTTTACACAAAAAAAGAAGAAAAGAAAGATAGAGCCAGAGGAAAAGAGAGAGAGAGAGAAAGAGAGAATCTTACATTATGTGGATTTGCAGACCACAACTGTAAAGGCTGTTGCTAGTCTTCCTCAAACAATGGTGGTGGATTTAATACTGCCATCAGGGGGCACTGCACTCTTCAGTACCATGTCATTATGTGACAGGGGATACACATCGCCAATATTATCTCCCCATCTTTGTCCTTATTCTCAAACAAATCATCATCCATCATTTCCATAAGCTGTACTGTTGGATCTACACAGAGCACTGTGCGCCACTCACACCCGTCCCTGTCAATTCCAAACATTACATGTGAGTGATCTCTGTGGGTTGTCCTAATCAGGGTATGCATTCATTCCAGGAAACAAGAAGGGGTTGCCCCCTATCCAAGCTGCTCCTCCAAAGGCAGCAGAAGCCCCACTTGGTACTCTGCTCACCGGGGCAGCACTGCACTCCTGCTGCTGTGGCAGATGCCGCTCTTGCATGTCAGCTGCTTGAGGCTGCTGATTATATGTTTAAAGTTGCCCCTGTGAATACCATTGGTTCTAATATCCTTGACCCTGTTGTGGATATTCTAGTCCTTGGGACTCTTGGGGCCCTTGGGGCCCTTGGCACTGTTGCTGCAGCCCGTAATTATACCCCACTGCAGACCTGCTCCTGCATTCCCTTGTGAAATGCCCCCACCTCAAACAATTCCAACATTGGGATGATCCACACCCACCCTCCCAGCCTCAAAATCTCCTCCTCTTGCTCCTCGAAAGCCCCCCTCTTCCTAGCTGCGGTCCTCCTTGTTGCCACTGTGGGAGGGGTACTGTTGTCCCCCATTCAACTGTCCTTGTACAGCAATAGTGGTGCTCACAACTTGTTGATACTTTCTGTCCCCTCTACCTGTAGAGGCATTGACACAGGCACCTGAACGACAACCTTTGCCATTTTCTTTTCCACTAATTTCGCTTACTCCGCCTGACACCTTTGAGCCGTTTCCCTTTCCTGTTCCTTAATCCTTTTGCAATGATGCACTATTATGCTCTGTATTTCTGGCCACCCCTTTGCCTCAATACCCACAATTTTATCTATGGCCGTTTGCACTTCCTTTGGCAATCCTCTCTTAACAATAAAACAGAAGAACGATATTGAACAATCCCACAGTCCTGCCCTCTCAGCACTCCACATCTCTTGTAATTTAAGAATGAATTTCCCTGGATCCTTGTCATCCCCCATTGTGCACTGCATCAGTCACTGTAAATCGGGGGTATCCGGGGAAGCCCTCCATAACACCCAAACTTGTGCTCTAATTCAATTAAATGGTGCTCCATCATGTTCATCATCCCCCCGGGGTTATACCCAGATATCCAGCTTTAACTCACACATCCCCAGCCTGGTCCCTAATTATAGCAACCATCAAGCTCTTGAGATCCCCTGTAGCCAGGGGCAGCCCTGCTGTTTGCTTTTCAAATTTGTATATCCACGTGCTTGCCCCTGCTGTGAGCTGTGGGAGGGCCTTAATTAAATTGTTCTTATCCATCTGGGGCCGGGGAACATACTGTGTTCTCCCCGCCACCTTATGTATTAGGGGCATCTGCATCTTTACCCCGCTTCTCATGCCCTTCTTCCCACTTCCCCTTTTTCTAACTGTCACCATCTGGCCGGGCTTATTTCTCAACCTGCCCTTCCCTCATGTTCCTACTGCTCGAGGGGGCTGCCACTTTACCCCTTTCTTCTTCTTCACCCTTATCCTCCCTCTAGACATTTCCCACCACAATATCTGATCTGAAATACGTCCACTTACCCCCTGTCTCATTTCTTTTAAACACATATACATTTTTTATTCCTCTCTGATTCATTCTAACCAACAAATTCCCTGATTTCCATTCTCCTGATCCATCTTCCAGTGCCCCTACATCCCTCACCTCTTTTGAGGATTCTTGTATCCTGTTCAATTCTGTTAACAATTCCGCCAACCTGTTTTCAAACTCTCTTGACCTGACACCGGCAGATGCCGATAATTCAGGGGGATTTGTGGACAGGGGTGGGGGAGGGTAGCCTTTGGTGTTACCGGTGCTGAAGGGGTACTTAACAC
Organism: Ambystoma mexicanum; assembly: GCF_040938575.1. Classification (NCBI taxonomy): domain Eukaryota; kingdom Metazoa; phylum Chordata; class Amphibia; order Caudata; family Ambystomatidae; genus Ambystoma; species Ambystoma mexicanum. The sequence goes on along the minus strand of NC_090933.1, from coordinate 652,454,179 downwards.
AGCAGAAGGGATCCCTGTCGCAATGGGTACATAGATTGGATTGGTGTACCATTCTACAGGATATGCTGTCAAGTGATATAGTCCCCCACACTTCACTGGTGCCCCGCCCTCTCCTTCTTCCTTTCTGCACTATCTTTCTGTCTCTGCACCTCTACTCTGATTTTCTGCATCTTCGAACATACGCCAGAGTTTTAACATTTCTTTTCTCTTCTGTAGCTGGTTCCCCTTATATTTAGCTACTAATAATGTGGACATGTGTTCCAAGATGCTCTTGTTATGTGAGCCCTGCCCTGGCCATGGGCAGGGCATACCCCCTTCCTCCTGTCTCTGCAATCCACTGCTTATGATATTTCTCCACCCTGTCACAACAGATTGGCAGGGCTTTATACATGTGTTCTATTGGTGTCCTCCCCCATGCTAAGGAAATCTATCTCTTGCTGACCCCACACAGTCCGGCTAATGCACCACGCACGCTGCCACTTGCTTGTAACAGAACAAGAAAATCAACCCCCAACCCTTTTTTTGTCCCTCTTCCTTGGACACATACACCACAAAACCATCCAATTCCACACCACACCATGACACATACAATTACCACCTCGTCTAGGGCCTGTTCTTTTTCCAATAAAACATGAATATCATGCAATAAGATAACAAGCTAAAATTACAACCACTACCTGTTCCAGGATTATTATGAGACCACTAATTTTACTTCTATATGCCTCGATTAAATAATATACTGTCTTGTGGTACCACCTTCCCTCCCCTTCTGAGGCACGGCTCCCTGCCTTACCTTTGTCTTACCTTAGGTCCCCTGTGGAGTCACGACTATAACCGGGTGTTTCACCTTGTGTTGCCCAATCTTAGTCTCCAGATCTGCAGTCCCCCCCACAGGAATTTCATTCCCGGCAAAGCTCTGGAATTGTCCAGGAAGAGGGGTAAGGGGAATTGATGGCTCTCCCCCCTTCCTGAATTAAGCTGATCAAAGGCCCTTTTGCACAGAAGAGTGTCTTGGGTTCCAGTGTCCATCAGTGCTAAAAATGAACACTGCCCTTGCACCCGGACAGGGGCATAAAGCCTACCTTCTTTCTCCTCCAAGCGGCAAATGAAATGGACATTTTGGGCAAGCTGGGCAGTTCGTTTCTTGATTTTGGACTCTGACACAGTCGGATCTTGGGCGGTTTTCTGTGTTGGAGTTCCAGAATCTGTAAATCAAATTTGGCATCCTGAAATAGGTGGGATTTGGGAATACCCTATTCCCTTGATCCTGTGTTGTCCCCCTCCTCCTGGAGCCAGTCACTCTAATCGGTTTGTGGGGAGGATCCCTCAATCATTGCTAAGTTTTCAGGATAACATTCTGGGGTTCTGAGAAGGGCAATTCCGAGTCAATCCCCATACCTACCCAGTCTGAGTTATGGTTTTATAGGACCCATTTTTCTTTAGGAGGAACACCCCCATCCTTGAAGGAGAAGACTTCCTTCCCAGAATCCTCCAAGGATTCTTCCCCTTCAAACTGGAGGACACTGACTTTCTCCACAAAATGGGTCTTCTTTTTTTCTCCTACCCACCCTCTGTTCCCTGGGTTGCAGTTTTCCGGGGATAGGAGATTTAAGTTCCAGTGTCAAGGGGCTTTTCACATTTGAAGAAGGAAGCTTCCTCTAGGGATTTACACCCCCCTTCCTCACGTGCTTCCTCTTCTGGGGCCGGTGGGTTGTCGGGGGTTCTCTCCCCGTCATTCTTCCGGTGTGCCAGACCCTTGATTCGAGCTGTTCTGAGCAGCCATGTTCATCTGAGGGTTCTGCTGAGCCCTCAACATGCGACTCAGATCTTGGGTTAGGTTCTGGACATGGCGCTCCAGTTGTGACACCCCCTCCAGCTGATACGGGGGTCTTGAGTCAAACCTGGGTTGCTTTTGGGAAGGGTAACTGTCCCTTCTGCCGGAGTAACCTGGGTATTGAGGGTTTCCCTGGTAGCCCTCCACTCTTGGCCTCCCCTCTCCCGGATTTGGTGGTCTGTACTCCTGAAAACGAGAGTAAGGAGGGTTTTCCTGAATGTTGGGGTTTTGAGGGTACCTGGGGAAGAAATTTAAACTAGATGGGTCTGGTGCCCTTGTACCTAGGGCTGATGTAATTGGCAGAGTTAGGGGGCACATGTGTGGGGTACCCTACCTAACTACCACCTGTTTGTGATTGGTCAGAGGGTCTTTGCTGCTTCTGGTTTGGTTGGATCTAGGAAGGTGTATTTTTAGCCCCCCCCCCATTTCTAGGTTGTTGGTCTGTTTGGGTTTTTTAGAAAGATTCTTGTTTTCTATGGGCTTTTGAACCTCATAGATAGTAGCTTGCTCTATTACCCAGTCCAGAGTCCAGAGTCCTTTCATCATGGAATTCCCTTACCAACTGCATCATGATGTACTTCGGGAGTGCATGAAAATAGGTAGGTATTTATGAATTCCCTGCTATTCGTGCACACCCGCCTAGTGGTTTGTGCCAATGCCCATTTTAATTCCTGAACAAATTCTCTCGGGCATGATCCTCTCTGTACTGCAGGTTGTAGGCTGCCTTGCGAGCCTCCTGGGGGTTCTTGTGCATTGAGAAGTGCTTCAAGATGGCCTCCTTATAGTTGGACCATCTTGAATGGTTCTGATCCTCCAGCCCAGCAAAGAAGCTGGTGTACTCTGGGGACTATGTTCATTTGGCGAACTCTATAGAATTCCTATAATTTTTAATGTCAAAAGAGGCCATCATCTGGTCATATAGCTCCAGATGCTCACAGACTGAATATTTGGCATTTTTATGGTACACAGTCATGAAACTTCTAATAGCTTTTATCTGTCAAATGGGGTCTTTCACAGAGTTTTCTTTTATTTGGCAGCCTTCTTTTTATGCTGCACCCGAGTCCATTCACCCTCAGATTCAGAGCTGCTGCTATCTGAGGTCACATCCCTTTCCTCTAGGCGCTCCCTGATTTTTTGAGCTTGGGAGTCTCTCAGAATGATGGGGCCTAGTCTCTTCGCCCTTGTTGTACTTTGGGCTCTCTGGGTCACTTCCCTTGTACTCGCTCTTTCGCACAGGGTAGTAGTCATCTGACTCCTCCCTGCTTCCAAGGTTGGTGGAGAACTCCCCCCACCTCCCTGATTGGGTGGAGGTTTTCAGAATAATCTTTTGGGGTCTCAACTCAGACTCATTTTTCTCTGCAAAGCGAACCAGTTGGTTCCTTTGTAGCTGATGTTTCTGCAAGTCTAGTTCCCTGATTATCTCGTCAAAGGAGTCTTTCTGGTCAGATCCATCAGCCATAATATTTTTTAACCTGAACAGGGATGCCCGTCCATCAATCTCTGATGGACGCTGACCTGCCGGCTCAATCATGCTAAGCCTCATTGAGTCTGGCTGCCTCATGGTTTCTGGATCATGTGAACATAAAGTGAGCAGTGCCTTGTGAATACAGGGGGGTAAGTTGACCTGAGGTCCTTGGCACAGACCTCATCACACTGATCAGGGGTTGCCCTGCCACTATGTGACTGTTTGGGGTTCCTTAAGTCTTGATTTACCTAGCACAATCCTTTTCTAACTTCCTAAATTTCTCCTCTCAGCCCCTACTTCTTGATACTATGCAAATGCCTGAGCCTTATGCTATGCTATTGGGGTTTGACTGACCTCAATTACCTTCCCTGGTGCTGCTATCAGGCTCTGGAGTACCTTGTTCTCATCACAAAGGACCTCATTTCTTTTCTGGGCCTCTCGTATACATCTCCTGTCTCTGCACATTTTTGGCCTGTGTGGTCTCTTCTAGATCACTTTCTACTTGTTTTATATGCCCCATTACATTTTCATACTCTACTTTCAGGTCAGTCAGTTCCTGGAGAGCTGACTCTCTTTTCCCTAGGTCTGTTTTTAATTTGCACACTTCCTGGCATAGGGCATCTTTTTCCTGCTACAGGGTGCCAACCTGTTCAGTCAGTTCATCTCTCTGTTGTTTTATAGTGACCAAATTCTGACGTTCCTGATCAACCTCTGTTTGGAAATGGACTTCTCTAATGATTAACTAATTATTCTCCTCATCCACTTTCTCAATCTGTTTTTGTAGAGTGCCCATGTCCTCTAAACAGATTTTATTGTATGTTACTTGTCGGTATAATTTTGGCACTCTTCTTTTAATGCAGCTAATCGGGCCTCCTGCTCTGAATTATGTTGTTGTACAGCCAACTCCACCTTGAGCTGCTGGATGAGATTTCCAAATTCCAGCACAGAATTTTGGCTTTCTCACATGTTTTCTTCTGCCTGCCTAAATTCACTCTGGGTTTGATTTAAGAGCTCAGACTGGTTTTGTGCAAAGGTAAAGATTTTTCTGTATTTTTCTTCCATGAATATCATGTTGAAGTATATGTCCGCAGTGTTAGACCATCTTAATCTGCTCCTCGTTGATGTTCTGAGTCATGTAGAACTCAGTCAAGGCTTGATGTAACAGGCCACTGTCCTGCCACACATCCATGCTTACAGAGGTGACCTGTTTCATCATCCTAGCTAGCCAGGCCTCTTGCCTCTGCTCTTCCCATTCCCCTATCATGAATAGTTTGGACAGAATCTACATGGTGGTCATTATGAAAAGTGTTCTTCCTTTGTTTAGTTAGCTATGCAAGGGCAAAAATCTCTACCCTGCTTTTGCCTAATTTATTGTTAACTTTACTTTATTTTGAGAAACAGGCCGTATACCTACGGTCTAAGTTTTGCGGTGGCACCTTTACAGTGTAACACAGTTTTCTAGCCACTAAAAGTATCACTACCTTCCTGCTGTGTGACTCAATAACGGCATGAGCCCCCACTGTGTAGTGATTTTATAACACAGCACACTCCAGCCATGGATTTCTTCCACTGACACTGAATGTAGAGCACAATAAAAACACTTTATATCTTTAATTAACCCTGGGTTCTTTATTTGAGTAGGCCCCCAACGTGTCTAGCACCCACCTTAACAAACACCCTGTGTCGCAATGGACCAGGAGGCAGGCCAGTGTGTAACAATGATATTTATTAATTTTATGGTCAAATGAAAAATCAAGCAAAACCAAACAATTGGGCAGCAACCACCAATGTGGTGGCAATACAAATGCAAAAATTCCCACAATACAGTTAATGCAACTCTTAACACAATAGAGAGAAACCCTTAATAGCAAGCAAAAGAGACATTTTTTTAAAGCAACATATGGTATTTAGGTTAAGCACTCCCCATGCAATATTCACCCCCAAACCTCTGCTAACTTAATTCTTTGTGGATGGAAAGCAGTGGCAAGGAGTCAGAATGAAGAGGGAACCATCAGATTTTGAATTCAGCCCACCCCCCCAAGATGGGAGGCCAGAAACGAAAATGAAAACCTTATTTAGGAGCAAAGCAGCATAATCGGATTTGCTTTTGACTCAAACAGCAGTTTGCAACCATGGTGGGATACCTAGGACAACATTTCGTGTTGCTACACTAAACAGATGAGGAAGCGTACAGGCTACTAGCAGGGCACCAAGGCAACGTGAACACATAGTAAAAAAATTGATTTGGGAATGAAAACAAATGCAAAAGACGCACGTGGCAGAGTGGCAATTCTTTTCTACACAGGACCTGGGATGACAGGTAGCCACGGGAAGGGCTGAACTGTCAAAAATCATAAATTGGATTTCAGGACAAATAACAGAGGCACATAACAGATGGGATTCTGTTAGAAAGGAATGGTTGTCAATGGGACTGCAGTTTGGGTTTTTCTATGGGACAGATGCAATCGGAAATCAATGGTAATGCACACAGAACACAGGCAAATTTGTTTTTAGGTACACAAAGACTAATTCTATTTAGGCTATCTTTTAATGACTATATTTAGTAAAAACACTCAACATAATTGTTGGTTTCGAATAACAACAATGAAAGTGAATTTCAATGGGGGAAATTAATTGATTTACTTCAAAATAATACAAACGACTTATACCGACTATGGAAAGATTTCTAAAAGGAACACTCTAACATACACAGGCTAAACACGGATTCCACTAAGGAAAGGTGAATGAATCATGTAGTCAATTTGGGACTTTCAATGGGATTATTCAATAGAATTTTTCAATAGGATGCAAGATTCAAAATAGAGAGGCATGCAATTTTGGGACTGGGTTATGTGCTACTTACACTGTACGCTTGAATTTAGAATTCTGGAAAGCCAGCAAGTTCTCTGGACAGCCAGGCCAAGGGATATGGCCACTCGGACAGCTGCACCAAGGGATCTGGTCACTGAGACAGCTGGGCCAGGGGATCTGGTCACTTGACTCTCCTAGATGGAATGCTAGGCAGCTAGGCAAAGGATCTGGTCACTGGGCTCTCCTAGATAGGGTCAGCTGCCTCCTTGCCTTTCTCACTGGATTCTTGTTTGTGCCTGGATCTGGATGGATGGATGGATGGATGGATGGATGGATGGATGGATGGATGGATGGATGGATGGATGGATGGATGGATCTGCCTGGATGGATGTATCTAGTTTCCTGGATCTTGAATGGATATTTATTCTTGATTCCCCTGTGTTTCTCCGTTTCCCCCTTACATAGCCAAAATTACATCATTGGATTTACAACTGGGGGGCAGTAACCTGGAATTAGTCCTCTCCCAGGATAGGACAGTCTACCAGTCCTCCCTCCTCCCCCTGGGCTGATTGGTGCAGGGGAAATTACATCATCTATGTGTTTGCATTTATGACCTCTCTTTGTGTCACAAAGCTACTTTTTTTTTAACCAAAAATGAGTTATGGAGTAAAACTTCAAATGTATACTAGCCACCGCCATAGGAATCAGATATGTAGATTCCATGGGTCACAGGGAATTGGACAATCCAATCACCAACTCTGTGCAATGTTGCATTGCCCTTTGGCACAATTTCACCCTTTTTATGAACAGCAGAATATTTAAAATTCTGAAAATAACTACTCATATTTCTAATAACCTTTTGCATCTTTTCACCGAGTTACATACCTGTTCCATTTATAATTCACCCCGAAAGCATCTTTCAAGGCCATTTCAGTTCACCAAGTGCTAGAAACATGTACTTGGTCTCTTTTCCTTCTCCTAAAAATCACATGGCGAACTGGCATAATACAAATGTACTACATATTTAGGGTGCTGTGAAAAAGGTCTTGAAATATAGTAGTCCTTTAATGTCAATGTGGAGGGTTGGTCACATGGGAGGGTGGGGCTGCAAACCCCCACAGCCAAATTGCCCCCTCCTGCTCAGCTTGCAACAAAGGACATCCTGGGAATGGGTGCTGGAAGACATCGCACCACTCAGTCAAACACAGGCCCTACTTGCATCCTTTGTCTTTTCTTCCCAAAATACCTTGTAGTCTGTTAGAACTGGTAATTATCACACCCTCATCCTCTCATATGTCCTTGCAGACTTAGTTTACTTCTAGGTGCGAAAGGGGAAGGCAAGACTTCCAGCCAAACTGGTTTGTCTAGTTGTCCCGGATCTCTGACAAGTTGATTGAAGTCTTGTGTGGGGAAGAGCATAATATACATGGCTTTGCCAGTCCCCCACCCTCAACATATTCACTAACAATCTTATGCAAGCAAAAGCTGTCATTTGACATATGGTTATAAATGTCATTTTTCCTCATTTTACAAATAACAAATTCACACGTGTGCAAGATTTTCATTTATGGCTTCCAATGCGGTTCTGTATCATTTTGCATGGGTTTGCATGTAATGTTGATCCATAGACACGGAGGGGATACTGTGCAGAGTTTCTTTGATCTTGACACAGAATGAAAAATAGAAGCCATTTTATTTTATTTTCAGTGTTTCGCGTGCAGTGATTCAAATCAAAGGAAAACCAAGCCATGTCAGTTGCAATGTGCAATCCCTGCTCCTCATGTGAAGGCACAGTCAGACAAGCATGTTTTTGAGATATATTGCATAACATTTTTGGCAAGTCAGATGGAATAAAGTAAACACAGCACCGTATTGACTTGCAGCACATATGTTGTGGTATTTCAGATGAAAGGAAAAATTCATGCACGGCTGTCTTGAATTGCAGCACATGTTTTGTCAGTCAGTCAGTCAAACAAGTTTATTCGGTTGTATAAAGCAACCATTAAACGACAAGTAAACACAATTATTACACTGATCCAAATTACAAAATCTTAAAATTACATTTCCATAAAAATAGAATCAATGAACATTACCAAAGGCAGCATACAAATACATTTAGCAATTGGACGGTTGCCTCGTCAAGAACTACATTGAAGAATATTTTAGTGATGATTCATACGAAAAACAGTACAGAATGCTTTGACCCATTACGAGTGCTATAAAGTTTTTCTTACAGACCTTCACCACCTTGCAGTTTCAGAATACGATTTCTAAAATACATCGCTCTTTTCAGGAACGTCAAAAGAGCCCATGCGGTGTAAACTGTTTCGGTGCTCAGAAGAAACCCAAGAGCAGCCCTGTGTGTGCGGATCATCGACTTCATAAGGGCAGGAATCAGGGACACTTTACGTATACCTGCATACCCTATACAGAAGAATAGCAAATGAGAGAGATCCTCTCTACCGTGTCCACAAACCGGGCAGCCCGCTGAGTCGGGAAAACCCTTCCATTTATGAGTGTTGCCTTGCAGCCGAAGGCAATCGAACTGTGCCCTCGTAATCAACCACCTGTCCTTTTTTAACGTACTCCAAAGCAAGTAAGGTTGGATTCCAGTTAGGCAACTAATGCTTGAGTGAAATTCACTGTTACTATGGCCACGCTCTAGTAAAATTCTTTTACTTACTATGGTTTCACCCAGCATGGCTTTGTAGACAGACCCCTCACTTTTGGATAAAATAGTATCAGGCGGAAAAAGGGCGCCTAAATTGGCTTCACCCAAAATTGAAAAGCATACGCTAGCCAGGGAATTTTTTTCCAGCCACATTTACCTAGCACAGTACGAATAATAGTATGGCACAAGGAAGCATGCTCATTAGCCCACAGCCTGACCCAAAATAAAAGAGGGGCCAACGCCCACTGATCTTCCCAAAACTCCACACCCAACTCCCTATGGACGGCTATTCCAGATACACTGGACGGGAGCCCGAGCAGGTTTTTAAAGAATTTGCTCTCCTTACTCTGGATTTCCTCTGCATTCTGGAAACCCCAGATAGCTGCACCGTACAAAGTGGAAGCCGCAGTTTGGGTACCATAGATCTTAAGGATCACATCCAAAGGCGGGCCCCTACACTTCGACATAAATCTAAAGATTCCGCCTATCTGTTGACTCATCTTAACAGATTGTTTGGCCACGTGGACTTTACCATTTAAGGCCTCCGAAAAACATATTCCAAGGTAATCAAAAGTCCTAACTCTGGGGATGATTTCATCTGCACATAGCATAGGTTTCATGGGCACAGGACGTTTTCTACCAACGCACGCCATTACTGCAGATTTCTTAGAGTTGATTTTTAAGCCCAAATTATCCATGAACCTTGAATAAGCATTAATCAATATCTGTAGGGCCCTAGGTGTTCTTGCGAGAAGGACAGTGTCATCAGCATAGGCCAATACTGGGAACCCCCTTCCTCCCAAAACTAGAAAATCAGCCAATACACCAATCAGGTCCTGTGAAAGGCCATTAATGTAGAGGCAGAAGCAAATGGGGGCCAGTACACAACCCTGCCTCACACCACACCCCACCTGAAAGCAAGCCGTGCAATGCCCCCCAGAGACTCTGCGTACGCAGGCCTCATTATTCGTATGGAGGTCAACCAAAGCCTGTAAGATTTCCCCTGGGCACCCTAAGGACCCAAGCACTGCCCAGAGCTTAGCTCTATCTACTTTATCAAAGGCGGTGCTTAGGTCCATAAAAGCTAGATAGACAGCCTCGCCCCGACAAAACACAGAATTAGCCACCAGCAAATACAAATTAAGACTCTGTTCTGTGGTGCCCACTCCAGGGCGAAACCCAAATTGGATGTCAGAGAGAACTGACTGTTCCCCAAGCCAGGATTCTATTCGGGCCAGCAGTATTCTCCCAAAATTTTTAAACGATGAGTCTAGTATGGAAATTGGCCTGTATGCACCGGGGCTAGACATGTCTCCCTTTTTAAAAATGGGGAATATTATTGCCCTCTTCCACGAGGAAGGATATTTCCTCGATTTTAGACAAGCATTAAACGCCACAGTCAGAAGTGGGGCCCACAAATCAACTGGGTCCTGGAACAGATCTGAGGGTATCATATCCGGACCAGGGGCGCGGTTATGTGCTTGGAGCCTGATTGCCTTAGCAATCTCCTCCACCTCAAACATCAGGCAGGGGCCACTAAAGTCCGACTCGACCTCTGAATGTTCAGATCCAAATAGGCTACCAAAATGCGCCAACCATGCCCCTTCTTCCACATGGGTGCCACTCCCCACGTTGGACCAACATCCCTCCGGACCACTTTTTACAAATGCCCAAAAAGCCTTCTGGTCCCTCTTCATGGCGGCATTCAAAAAACCTTCCCAGGCCGCCTGTTCTATCTCCATTTTCCTTCTCTTTAACTCCTGTTGGTAGGTTTTCCTGTCTTGTGCAATCTTCGATCTGCAACTAATTGGGTCCTTTAGGGTTCTCAACAGCGATTTCTTTGCATTTTTGCAGGCCTCATCAAGCCATCCTCTCTTTGATACATTACCATTGGACTTTATAGTTTTAGAGAATTTTGATGTTAGTGCAGCCAATAATTCTACAAATTTCTCTACAATTACATGAGCAATATGTCCAACACAAGCGAGTTATTCTCCCTTAAGGAAAAGTGGTGTAGCCCCTCCTCTAAGATAGTACCCCATTTAATTCTTCTGGAGCCAGAGGGTACTCCCAGCCGAGGGCTAGGGGCTAAGGTCAGAGATTCCCGTTCCCCCAACAAACCCTTAAGAGTAAGACAGATGGGCAAATGGTCGCTATGGGTATCCGCCTGCACCTCAAAGCTCACAACACGTTCCCAGAGGTTTACTGAGATGCAAAAGTAATCAATTGTTGAACAGCCTTGGTGATTCTTAAACGTTCCCTCCCCTGGAATGTCTGGTGCCTTTCGGCCATTAACAATACGGAACCCCCATTCCAGCAACCAGGAGTTAAACTGAAGACCCTTCGGGCAAACTCTCCCATCTCTCATACACCTAGGCGGAATGTTCTCTGCCTGATCCTCAAGGGGGTCAAGAGCACCCAGGTCCAACCCCCCCCCCCCATTTTTAGATTGAAATCCCCACCCCAGATACAGGAGGTGAACTTCCTACCTTTCTTTTGACCTTGGACAGTCTCTCCAAATCAGAAAAGTGAGGGCTATTATAAAAGTTGATGATGCAGATTACCTTCCCCATCCTAGTTGTTAGAGACACAACCTGCAAAAAGTCCAGCCCTGTTGGGATCAACTCAATCCCACATTCCAGAGCACCCTTTATCAAAATACACAAACCACCAAAGAGTCTTCCTCTGGGTTTTTTGTTGGCTGGAATATCAAACGAAATGAAACCATCTAGGTGTGGGGGTTCTAGAGCCCAAGTTTCTTGAAGTAGGACTATAGAGTTAGCTTGAAGAAGTTCTATCACTGGACCCAGCTTTAATTTCCTCGTTGCGCCTGCTATATTCCAAGAAAGCAGGCGCAATTGCATACTGTCTATGGCCAAACTCCTGTGGGATACTAGAGGGGTCGACACCATTGCCCCGGCCTCGGTAACAGCCTCTTGTCATTCCACATCCTCACAGGACATCAAAATCTCGAAATGGTTTTCCAGAGGCAAGGGTAAAGGAGCGTTTTTTACCGGGGCATGTTTTGTGTTATTTTAGATGAAAGAGAAATGAATGCAGGGCTGTATTGAATGCAGCGTGCAACTTTGGATTTCAGATGACAGAACAGCAAATGTAGAGCCGTTCTGACTGCAATCATTTTCACATGATTCAAATGACAGGAAAGCAATTTCAGAGCAGAGCTATTCATTGGGTGGCAGGGGGTCCACAGGAACTGTAGAGGGATTGTTGCAAAAAGAGAAAGCATTCCTAACATTCCCCTAAAGCCAACATACTGTTGGAGGTATTTTGGTGATAGTTTTGGTTGGTGGTATTTTTGGGATTTCATGGTATAGTGGTGAGCCTAACTTCAGAGTGCTGCCCAGAGTGCTGCCTAATGATTGTTCCTATACCGGGGTCACTAACAGTAAGCATATACTGGTCTCAGTGCACTCTAAATTATGAATTTATGCCCTTGCAGTATTTCATTTACAATACCATTTCATACCCTTTTGGCAGTATCTCAGATCACATTCACCATGTAAACCAAACGTGATCATTCATTCAGAGCCTCTTAGAAGAACACATTTTACAGTGACCATATTTGCTTGCATTTTACCACATGTGATACGCCTGCATGATAAAACAAGATACCAGGGCACATAAATAAATACCAGAAATAACTTGTTTCTTTGCAAGCAAATAAAAGATAATTGAGATTCATGAGTAAAATAAAACAGCACATGTAATGCACTAAGAAGATGTGTACCTTTCTCCACCTGCCAATGCTGAATTCACACTCTGTTAGAATAATACAATGCATTTACAATTCCAGCAGCAATAGTTATCATATGTTTTGCTCTCTCCCACCTTAGGCGATGATCCCTCTAGAAGTTCTGAGAATTACTGCAGCCCTCTCTCCCACCTCTAACTTGGCAGAAAATCTTACACAATGACCTTATCTCTGGAAGCGGTAACTTCTATTATTTGCAACTATTATTTTTGGCAACAAATTCCGCATTGGGAAATACTCTTCACTTCAGTACAATGGGGAGCGAAGAGACTTTGGAATGTCTGACATGTATAAACCCTTGCAAAATCGACATCTACCTTTGCAATCTCAAGTGTACATGCACCTCAATTGATTACCTAGAAAGTGGCTGGTTCAGCAAGCACCTTGACACAGCAAGGTTAAGGATTCCCCCCCTTTGGCTGTTGCAAAACATCCCCATGGTGGCCTTCTGGACAGATCTCACACTGGATATTCCTTTCTCTGCCTTCTCCCCTTCATGCTTAGGATAGCTCACAAAGCCTTTTCCCCAGTCTCACTGTCAGTGCTCGTCGCACGCCCTCAGGGCCAGTCAGAGTTTAAGAGTGCCCGAGACTGAAAACTCTTCTGAGACAACTATCAGCCCAGGAGCCCGGGCACTAGCCTCTTCCTGCCAGCATTTTTAAACTCTTTCCATAAGCCTGCCAATGTACATGAGTTGCACCTATATGAAATGTGTGAGTGCTAGCCTTTATCTGTGATGTAATGTGTCAGTCAGAACCACCTCCCTTGAAACTCAGCCAACCCTCTCGAAAGTTCTGACCGTGTTCATACTGGCTGCTTAGAATGGTAGTCACTGAAGCAAACCGTGCCTCTCAGTGCTGTTTCCTGCTCTGAAAGTGTTTTAAACAATAAACTAGTTTTTAGCAAAAAAAAGATTTCAAATTCCACAATTTTGACTTGTCACGTCTTTATTCAAACACAGAGCAGACTTAATTCTGCACATTTAATTTATTTGCATTTCCAAGCTAACCTTTCACAGTCCAAATGCCTTGCACACTGGGTTCATCAATCTGCACCAAGTTCATATAAAAGGCAATGATCTGACCTGTTCTGAATATTAGTAGGGGGTATTAGTGGTTAGCGTATGTTAGTCTCAAGTTGTTTTCAGTTCAACAAGTGTGGTGTAGTGGTGCAACGCAATGACATCCTGTTATGCATCCTGTTATGCAATGCCAAATTCAAAACCTTCATTTTTCTGGCATGTGTTCTATACATTCCCAATACTGACATCTACTAGAGTCAGCCTGAGTCACACACCTTAGTCTCACACTCTTGCTCACTAAGGGAATCAATCTTTTATCCTTATTGAAATGTCGAACCCTAGCTAAAATGTGGAGTTACCGCTGAACTGTGGAGTCACCTCTCCCTACAATACACTGTACTACCTACCAACACACAGAAACTGAAGCTGATGCTCATCAATGCCTGCTCTGCAATTACACATGCAGGTGAACTTGCAGAAACCATTATGGGCCATCACATGCATTTCATCACAGCACATGGTCTCACTCCATCCACCACCCATGCCCAAAGTGTCCTTAACCCCTATGGCTGCACCATTCAACTCAGAGAAAGACTGAACAAGACTGGCAGGTGACTTGCAATCATCCACAAATCTTCCTGGCCATGCAACAGACTAGAATTAGCCACCATCAGCCCCTTCATGCCGTAACCTGCTACTTCACCCTCTCACTCGCTGAAACAGCCACTTTTAACCTCATCTAGCTGCCACTCAAGCCCAATACCTACTTCAATAATATTTTCTGTATCCTGGCCAGTATCATGTCCCACGCACATCCCAACAGCATCATCTAGGATGTCAGCCTCCCAGGCAGTACACCTACTGAGACTGGGAAGGACGCACTGGGAAGGAATACGTCATGGTTACTGCAGGCCAATACTCCATTACAACACACATATGCCCTTGATTTGCCTGATCACTATGCCATTTCTTTCACCATCAGCTGCATTGGCCCACCCAACCATCCACAACCTAAGCCTACCAAGCAGACATTCCACTCCTTAAAATACTTCCCTATAGAACCACTGATAAAGACCTTACCAAACTTATTTCCTCCCTATGAGTACTCCAGTAGAATGACTGCAACAACATACTAGAAGCCCCAGAAAAATAACATACCATCAGACATAGACCAGCAGCTCCCTAGTATACACTGAAATTTAATATCAACAAAAGACTAACAGAAAACTAATTGAAAACCTAATGCACATCAAAAACGTAGCCCAATTTCAGGTTCTCTGATCTACTTTCAGACAATTGATTACAAAAGTGAAAACCAGAAGACCACAGCTGATGCTAACAATTAAATACAGCTTTCCTCAAGGCAGTCAAACTGTGTGGCAACCCTCTCTCAGACCATCCAGTCCCATATTCCATTGAGAAATACACTACGATCAGCAACGTTTTCATTTACAAAAACAGAAAGGCCCACCAAGAAAATCGATGCCAACCTCATCTCAACCATTGTCCCACTCTTCCCATCAGGCAAAATGACGGCATGGACCACATTTAAAACTATATCCATGCAGGCCCTAACACCGCAGCATCCCTCAAAGCTATCTCCTACTCTCATGACTTTCCTGCCAGCCTCAATCATCAAGCCACTTTCCAGGGAAGCATTCCATTCATTCCTGGCTACTTGTTAATACATCCATCCCCCTAGAAAATGTTCCCACTACCCTCAAAACCAGGCAAATACTTCAACTGTTAGACCTTGATGATCTCAAAAACTATCACCCCATCACACACATTCCTTTCAATGACAAGATGCTCTAAAGATCCATAGCCACGCAACTTCGAGAACACATCAACACCAACAACATCCTAAAAGCTGGCCAGTTTGGGTTCATACCCAGATGTGCATGGAGACTGCTACCATCCAAGTAATAGCCCAAGTCACGCCTTATAACACTTGTGTATAGGCACATTATAAATGCCATATCATATCATATCATAGATGTGTTCAGTGCATCCTTGATGATGGCCACTCGTGCCTCCTGGTACTCATCAATATTTCTGCAGCCTTTAACAGAGAGGGTTATCACTGCATGGGAATCAGTGATACTGTCCTCCAGTAGGTCACCTCATGCATGGAAGACCACTCTCCGTTCATATAGATGGATTCCTCCAGATCACCCCTCTACCTGTAACCTGCGTGGTTCCACAAGGATTCATCCTCTCACCCTTGATCTTCAACCACTACATGGAGCCCCTTCAATCCTTTCTTGCCAGCCACAACATCTGCATTCAAAATCTCTTCCATCATAGACATCCACAAGCTCAAGGTCTGCCTCACCCCAATGCAAACCGGCATGTCTAGTAAATACATACAGTTCATGCATTAAACTAAATCCCATAACAAATAAAGTCCTCTTCCTCTACAATACCACTGAACACACCCACATCTAGACTTGGGTGTCCGCCAAGTACCTAAAGGTTTTCACCCACTGCTGGCACCATGTGCCAAGCCATTGGGATTGCACATTAACATCGATCTCTCCTTCAAAATGCACATGGTAAAGAAATCCCAAACACCTTAGTACCAAATCTCTCTTTTTTGGAAAATCAATCCCTTCCTTATATAACTTCCTGTCCACAATACAGTTCCTCATCCTTTCTCACCTGGAAGGTGCACACTCCCTACTCATTGGCCTATCCGCCTCCACACTGGCACCAGTGAAAATTATTTTTCCTGTCTCACCAAAGGCTTCTGCAAATGTGACCACATTTTGCCCACACTTACACACTACATTGATTACCCCTACAAGCACCAATCTGCTTCAGAACATAAGCATCAGTTACAAAGCCTTTAGTTTGCATCTAATCTGGGGTATTCAGTGGAGCTTTCTTTACTGGAAACGGTGTACTAATATCATGGGAGGGCAACTATTTAATTAAGTAAATCCTATACTTTTCTTCAGTCCAATGCCTTGAAAGTAACAGGATGAATCCCAAATGGTTTGATGTCTTGTTCCGTTTATGTAAAAAACTAGTAACACATTTGTATTGCAGAATCTATCTAGAATTCTTCAAATGAAAACAAAAACGTTCAGTTTTAGCACAGACATCCAGAAATAATAAATGTCGAACCTTTGCATATTTCCAATTGAAGCAGATGACACTCAAAGTTCGTATCACTGATAGGATAACAGTATTTGCATAATACACCTGATGTATGCACCTGATGGGGCTGCATTTAATTAGCAGAAGTATGTGAACCCTATCATTCAAGGGTAAATGCAATGGAGAGCAGTGCTTTGGTCAATAGCAACATCTGTTTCTCATTGTACTACTAAGCCACATGCTCTAGCAGCAAGTCCTATAAATACAATAACAGGGAGTCACAATACCTTTCTTTGCTCCACAGCAGTAATAACATAAAATTAACAAATAACTTCAAATCCCATAATCCCCTAAGGACACCAGAGTATATTCCCAAGACCCCCCCCACCCACCTCCACCAGGCAGTGCTTCCTCGGTTTGCACTTGTGACCCTCGACATTCTACGCAGAGTGATGCCCAAAGAGAGACACATCAGCACCCCTTAACTTCCTCACCCACCATAACCATCTAGCTAGTGTGGGGGAGGAAACAGGGTGAAAAGGATTATGAAAGGAAAGAACAAGCTGATGTCAAAAGTCCTAGATTACGCAAACACAGGAAAACAATTGATCCTACAGCCAGACTTAGTTATCCAATGGAAATGTAACCTGACTCCCTCCGTGCAAACTATCTTCTCGAAATGTCCAGGGCACTGATGCCCCCAACCCTTCTGAAGGTGACAAAATACATCAACATCACCAATGTGGTGAATAGGGACTGGAGTTACAGCTCCATGTTCACTGGCCATCTTTGAAATAAGGAAAACACAAGGTTCATGTTCCACAAAGAGGAGTACTTGGACACGGAAGGAGGTCTGGCTACCCTGATCACTTTCTGGAGCCTGCAAGTCAATGGATGCTAACACTAAGGGAATCCACCCATCAAGGCAGGAAGAGGAAATGGAAGAGCGATACGTTTTGACCGTGCAATGAGACATAGAACAGCTAAACATGAAAAATTCCCCACCTAAGTACTCCTGCAGGCAATAGATCCAGACACCTTGAGCTCCATCAGTGATCCCAAGTCTACCAACCCTCCCTCATAAGACCTGAGCATGCTGGGCACCCAAATACTCCTTCTAGATGAATGTGAAATACCCTTGAGCTTGCCGTTCCCCGACACCAACCAAGCCACCAACTGAAGAGGCCACTGTATTACCAGGGGATGAGGAAGGAGGGCCAAATTGTGTAGCAGGCCCAGGGAGACTGGCAGAAGTACAAGGGATGCCATGGGCATGTGTAGCAGGAGAGGGAACCAAGGTTGACACTGCTAGAGGACCCTTATCATAATGCCTCAACCAGCCACACTGCTGGAAAAATGCCCGAATCACCCTGGCAAATTAATTCATTTGTCAACTGAAGAATCCCAGAAGCTGAACATTCAGGCGGGAGGGGAATAGATCCAAGCCAAACTGACTCCAATGCACCTGGAAAGCCAATAACAGCTGACTGAGTCTCCAGTGACTAGTGTCTACCTAGCTCAGGCAGAACCACTCTGTCACCAGATTGAGACCCCCTTGGAGGTACTTCACCTGACCATTGATTTGGACCCTCAGGTAGAAATTCCAAAATACCATCACCAGTACTGCACTGGCCACCTCCAGCAGGTACACCATAGTTTGTTGGTGTAACAGACCGCTGCTGCCTTAGACCACACAATGGGAGAACTTTCCTGCAAGACACCTAATTGCAAATGAGCCAACAAGCAGCTCCAAATAGTTTATGTACCATAACAACTCCCTCAGAGACCATAACCCTCCCATCAAGGTTGTTCCACAGTGAATGCCCTAGTCTTTTTGACTTGCATCTGATTCTAATTGTAGAATGGGGAAGATGGAAAAATGTCCCTGCTATTCCACATTTGTCAGTGTTCTGCACTCCAGAAAACAGGACCCAGATTGAATAGCCTAAACCTCTGTATAGAACATTAATTTGTGTACTTTGCTGAGCCCTGTAATGCAGTGGATCCAGGAAAACAGCCTGAATGGAAGAAGGCAGAAGCCTAATAAGATGAGCCAAATGGCGCATTGTTTTAATCCTTTTTGGAAGTGCCCTCCTGAGCTCCCTGGTCAGAAATGGTAACCATGGTAACCACCCAGTTTATTATGACCTTAGAAATGACATTAATTTGGGGAGAACAAATTCAGACTACTGGAAATGTATAACAAACCCCTGGGACTACAGATTGGACATTTCCAGGGCTCTTGGCATTATTACATCTGAAGTGATCGTGGATTCAAAACTGAAGTGTGATAGATAGATGATTCTGAATGAATCATAGCCACTGTCATGCGACATGCCACATAGCCACTGTAACCCCTTTTTAGACATATCGACCATAACTCACGAAAAAAGTTATTCATTTTGGATCCAATAAGGGTGCAGAGGCCATATTATGGGGTAGGGATGGTTGAGTACACTCGTTCCTCATTCTTCTTCTGGCTGAAGATTCCATCTTTTGCTGCAAGAAGATACCAGCGTTTTGTTCATCCACGTGACAGGGTGTCCACTTCCTGGAATTGCAGTGAAATAGTAAATCTGGGCAAATCATCAGATTCCCTTTGGTATCCTGCAAGCCAGATGGATCGTCCCTGTGGTCCACCAAACTGCTACCATCTTCCCTGGGTTTTTCACCCAGTCGTTCCATATCCAAATCCTATGCTGAATTCAATCCAGAGTTCTTGAGTGATGGGCCTAGAGCCGGCTTTACAGCTCTCTTTGCCGGAGACTGATTCTTCTCTAGGTCAGAGGGTCTATTGTGCGCCTGTAGCAGCTCCATCCTGGGTGGCCCAAGAACAGTCCCAGTCCTGGGGTTACCATGGTAAGGATGCACACAGTAGGAGGCCCCCTGCACCTGGTGTTATCTCTTACACTGAGCTTTTGCTGGCCTTAATCCCACATTGCCCTGCCATGTCCAAGTCTGGCTAAGTGGAGAGGAACTAGGGTTCCCAAAAGCCAAAGCTTCAGAGAATCAGGTTTGAATTGTTTGTAATAAGGCAGACATCTTTTTCTCAAAGTCCTTGTCAACACCCGGAGAGAGTGGAAAATTAACAAAATAAATTAAATGTTCCTGCCAAACATATTTGTGCGGAAGAGATTTATCCTCCTCATCTACATAAAGTGTGTCCAGGATGGGTAAGTCAGAATCCCTGTCATCCTGGAACATGGTTGCAAAGTGTGGGGGAACACACCTTCAACCCCCTGCCCCATTTGCAGCAAACCCATCTTTCTGCTGAGAACAAAAGATTCTATCTATAAATGCCCAGAGACGAAAGGTATGCTACACCACACTAGAAGGACGCTTCCACTAATCCACACGGAACAGAGATCGAGAGTAAAACACCTCTGAACTGGGAAAGCCGGTCCCTTTACACCCAGGGACAGCTTAGATGTCATCCTCTTGCAGCACAACAACCTGTTTTCCCAACACCAATCCCCTGAACGCTAAGAAACCATACAGTAATCAAAAATCTCTAAGTGGAAATCAAACATGCATAGAAACAGACATGAAACACCCCCACCACCCAAACAGAAAAGCTGTAAAACAATAAATGTCCACACATACCAAGATACGCCGCACAGCTCCCCTACCTCCCACCCACAAGCACTGCTATACTTATCTTGTTGAACAGTAAGAAAAGAGGAAGGACTGCTTCAAAGGGGTAGTTAGAGGGAACATACTGTGGTGTATGCAGGGTATTATGGGATTTGTATTATTGATTTAATTTGTTTTCCTACTGATGTCGAGCAAATAGATTGTGCCAAGCCATAGAATTAGCATCCAGGTTCGATGGTTGTTCGGAAAGGGGGGGCGTTTGTTCAAAAAACCCAAGTGCTTTTGGATGCAACATAGGCCTGGAAGTGTGCAGTAGGGATTCGGGGAGATTACAAGGGGGAGGGGAGTATCACCAGGGGTTATAGTGCACGGAGGGTGGTGTATGATTTAGCTTTAAAATACTTTGGGACTTAGACGCCCCCTTACATATTAGCAGCCATATTGAAATTGAGGCCTAGCATCGCACTACATCCGGAGTCACAGCCTGTGTCATACACATGGAAATAAATGAATGCATGCAGGAATTGGGAATAGGTTGTAACACGGGCACCGGTGAGAAAGGCCAGAGCTGCACAGATTCATAGACCTTTCATTGTCTCGTGTTGCCAGCATTCGTATCCCACAAGGAATGCGCCCTACAAGGACATGTAGGTGACTTAGGTGTGTTTTTTTCCTCCGTTATCTAAATTGCAATGTGCAAGTATTTAAAATTGAATTGTGAAACCTAGGCCTTTTCCCCACTTCTACTATTGCCTCATATCTGTCAGTCGCTTCTGCTTGTTCCTCCCCTAGTGTTTCTCCTCTCCCCCTGGCCCACCCCTTCCCACTCCCTTCCTCTTCTCTCCTCTCCCTGCCTACTCTATGGTGCTCTCGGTCTCTCTGATCTTATTGAATTGCTTCTCTATTGACTAACCGGTTCTCCTCACTAGATCTGGTGGAAGAAGTTTAAAAAGGACATCCTGGTCTCCAACCAAGGCCTCCCTATTGCTGATACCTATAACAGTGCCTCTCCCAGGCAAACCCTCACCGACATCCTCTTTGTAGTTCCCTCGCCATACCGATGAACCCTACACATGGTATCTGTGATCTCTCCTTTCTCTTCTTCTCTCATTAATAGTGGCACCTGGTGGGAGACCCTCCTGGCCTCCTTCCAATCCTCTATGGTCATCACTAATGTTTACTTGAATGGTACCATCTTGGTTCAAGGCCCTCAGGCCAACCTTCTCTTTGATAGACGCTTCCCACGCCTCATCAATTTTCTTCCTTCTCCTGCTGTCCCCACTCTCTCCTCCATAGCTTCCTTGCCTCCCCCTGCTGTCTCCTCCTTGGCTACCCTGCCCTCTCCTCCCTCCTCCCTTGGGCTTCTTCAACACCTCTGCAGGGCATAACTCTAATCTGTACCACTCATCTGAAGTCTTTCATGGATGGCAACCTTCTTCATATTGCCACCCTAAACTCTCGCTCTGCTGTCAAACACTCCTCTGACATCTGCCGACTCCTGGAGGAACTTGACCTCAATGTCCTCTGTCTCACTGAGACATGGTTCGCGGGCAGCTCTGTCACGACCTTTGACACTCTCCTCCCTGATGGCTACAAGATCCTCTCTGCGCCCAGATCCAACCGTTTCAGATGGGGTGTAGCCCTGATCTTCCCTGGGTGGATTACTGCCTCTGTCATTCCTACGCACGCCTACTCATCTTTCAAATGCCTCATCTGTAGGCTCTCTCTCTCTCTCCCCTGGCCATTCCCTTACTGTGGCCACCATTTATTGGCCACCTTCCTCTCTGAGTGGAGGACCCTCTCCTCTTCTCTCCTGAGAAGTAACGACCACTCCTACTTGGAGACTTTAACATCCACCTGGATGTTTCCTGTCCTTCCTCTGGATTCTTTCGCAACCTCTGCGACTCTCTCGCTCTATTCTCGCCTCTGGCCCAACTCACTCTGCAGGGCACACTCTGTATGTTCTGATCTCTTCAGACCTTCCCCTTTCTATCCCTCTCACCACTCCTCTCTCCTGGAGTGATCACTTTCTCCTTTCCTCTAAGCTCACTCTCTCTACCCCTAAGGCCAAGCCTCCTCCAGCACTTCCACCTACCTTCTTGGTTATCAGAGCCATTAAGTGTGTGTCAGTTGAGGCTTTCGTCATCGCATTGTCCGCCCTCCTGCTCCTTTGGCTGACTCACACCCTGATATAGCCCTTTCCGTACTCCACTCTGCTATATCTGATACTCTTTATGTTCTTGCCCCTGTCATGAGGATCCGCTTGAAGCCCAAAACCAAGTGCAACCCCTGGTATGACTCAGACCTCGTCACCCTCAAATGCAAGTGCAGGGTGGCTCAGAGGAAATGGCGTGCTTCTGGTACATCCTTTGACAAACTGGCCTGCCACCTGCTCCAAAGGTAATACCAGCCCTCTGTATGTACCAGGAAGAGAGCTCACTTCCAAGCCTGTGTCTCTGCGGCATCTAATAACTCTGCTGAACTCCTTAAAATCTGCAAGGAACTGGCCAATCCTGCTGCAGTCTCTACCTCACCTGTCCCCTCCCAGGCCCTCTGCACATCTCTGGCTTCCCATTTCATCTCTAAAACTCAGGACATCGTGTCCTCTCTCTCTTCTTCTCCCCCTCCTCCCTCTACTCCCTGCTCTTGCTCTGGTCCTTCTTTGGCCACCTCTCCTCCCTCCTTCTCTGCATTTCCCCTGTTCTCCCCAGATGAGGTTTCTAAACAAGTCTGATCTATGAAAGTCTTGTCAAAACAGGTTCGCCCCTGTTCCTCCAAAACCATCAAGGACCACATTGACACCCTGACTCCTGCTATGGCTGACTTCTGCAACCACTCCTCTGCCACTGGAATTTTCCCTTCTGTCCTGAACCACTCCCTTGTGCACCCTTGTTTTAAGAAACCCTCTGCTGACTCGACCTGCCTGGTTAACTATTGCCCAATCTCCATCACTCCTTTCCTTGGCAAACTCATGGAAAAGCTGGCCATCTCCTAGCTTATTCTTCACACTGAATCTGTTGGTTGTCTCCATGACCATCAGTCTGGCATCAGAGCTGCCAGAAGCAGGGAAACTGCTCTCCTGAATATCCGTGAAGACTTGCTCTCTAACCTTGATTCCAATACCCCCTGTGTCCTCATCTTACTTGATCTCTCTTCTGCCTTCGACACGGTCAACCATGCATTCCTGCTCAACCATCTCCGTGATAGCCTGGGTATCACCGGTCAGGCCCTGGCGTGGCTGACTTCTTTCCTCTCTGACCGACCCTCCCAGGTCCCACTTGGGTCCTTCCACTCTGCTATCTTTTTCTCTACCTGTGGTGTTCCACAGGGGTCTAACCTCTCTCCCTGGCTGTTCAACTAATACCTGGCACTTCTTGCCCACCTCATTGCTGCTCTCTGCCCCAATTTTCTGTGCTTTGCGTATGATACTCAACTCTTTTTAAGGCTCCGTTATGCCACCTCTTCTCCTTCTCTCATCTGACTGCCTGTCTTCTATCCAGGAGAGGTGTGCTACCAATGATCTCTGCCTTAATGCCAATAAGACCGAGATTCTTCTCATTGGCACTCCTGCTCCCTCCTTTGCTGTCACTCTCTGACCGGCCTCTCTTGGCCCTCTTCCTGCTCCCACTTGTGAGGCTAAGAACCTCGGGGTTATCTTCGACTCTGCATTCTCCTTCTCTCCTCACATCTCTGATGTCTCTAAGAAGTCACACTACCAGCCGCACCTCCTCAGAGGTATTCTTCCTTTCCTCTCCTTCCCCCAGAAGCTCACCATCTCCAGAGCTCTGGTTCTCTCTGGGCTGAACTATTGCAACAGCCTCACTCTAAATCTGCCTGCCTCTATTCTCCACCCTCTGCAACTCATTCAGAACAGGACTATGAGACTTGTCCTTGACCTCAAGCCCAGGGATCGTAAACCTCCAGGACTGAAATCTCTGAACTGGCTCCCAGTGGCTGTGAGGATTAAGTTCAAGACCCTCTGCATTGTCCACAAGGCCTTCTGGGGCCTGGGGCCTCAGTACCTTGCTCATCTGCCTCCAACACCCTCAGGGTCTGTCGCTTCTCCAAGCAACGAGTTGGTGGTAGAGCTCTTGCTTCGTCTGGGGCCTTCTTCTGGAACAGCCTCCCTGCCTCCCTGAAACCATCTCCGGTTCCGAATACACCTCAAGACCTTCCCCTTTGCTTCTGCTTTCTCTCCTCCTCTCCCCTGCTGAACTCCTGACCGAAACTAAAACTGCACTCCACATCTGGCTACCCTCTGATCTCAGGCCCAGGACCCCTACCCCACCAGTTGCACACCTGTACTGCCTCCCTGGCAACACTCGCACTTAGGGACTCTTTTCTGTATTTCTACAGTCCCCTACCAGCACTTAACACCTGATGTCTGCACTTACCCTTGCACTTGCCACGAGCTGACTGCACTTTTTATTTATTGCTTTTATTTATTCTATTATTTCTACTGTCAATCCCATTTAATGCACTGCCCCCTCGCCCTTCCCCCCTGCATCTTTCCCCTTCCCCCTTCCCCATGCACTTGCACAATCTCAATGTCACCTGGCCTAGTAAGATCGTTGTCTCTGTCTTCCATCTGTTCCCCCTCCCTTGCCGCGTTGCACCTTGAAACCCTTGTGTATAGGCGCGTTATAAATGCCATATCATATCATGAGGGGGTTGAGAACTCTCTGCGAAAATCAATCCCATGAGAAGAAGGGAACGAGCCTCCGACCTTCCCTGTCCCCGCTCTAAGTAATAACATCCAGATACACCCATTCCAAGTCCCCAAGCATTCCACGGAACAAGTCAGTCCCAGACCACCGACCATAAAACTGTTGGACCCCAATTGATCAAGAAAGACCAGAAAGCAGGGACCAGTTGCCTTCACCATAGGCCACGTGATTTGTGCTGCAAGGTGTCCGGAGGGGAAAAGCAACATAGCCAAAATGAGGGTGGGGAGCTTTGCAGAAGCACTGATGTGTCTGGAATTGAGCTGTAGCCTATTAGATGCAATGACCTCAAAGTGTCCTATTAGCCCTTGACTGCAGTACCAGGTGAACATCAGGTTAGAGATGGGGCCCACATTGTTTTTATTCACATAATCACTAATTAATTGTAGCTTCATGCCTGATGACGCGCAAGGAGGATCTCACATGGAAGAAGATGGTCAGTAGGGGCTGGGACCAATGGCCTGGCATCCCTTATGGAGCATGTAGCCTATTCACAGGGTCTCACATAACCAGCCATTTGGATTTCTAAATGATGTAATTTACGTCACTGATGACGCTGTGTGTCTCCATAAAGTGTTGCTCATACTAATTTTGCCAGAATGTTCCGTGGCAGCAGAGTTCTTTGCTGGAACACTTCAATTTTTGTGGAAATAAAACCCTGTTCTCCTAGCAAGAGGTGTTCTGGGCCTTTTTCCCTAGTGAATTGCATGTTTGAGCGTTGAGGTGTTTCTCTACATATTTATGTACTATATATCTATTGAAGTTAATGTAGTATATGTTTGTTAGCAAAATACAAATACATATAGTGAATGGAGGCCTCTTATGAATTGGGTAGCATATATCACAGAAGAGGAGCAAATCAATAGTGTGTACCTGTACCAGCTTGTAGAAATAAATGTCTTTGTACGTTTGGATAGATCAGAGTTCTCTGTGAGCGAAAAGCATCACATTATATATTTTAAAATATATGCGTACTATTATATATGATCCGATAGGTGCATGTCAAAACTAGTAATGCTCCGCTCAGGCTGAGCCCACAAATGTCCTTGACTTAAACGATTAGAAATAGATTTACATAATGCTAACCAGTCAAGGCAAAAATAATAATAATAATAATAATAATAATAATAATAATAATAATAATAATAATAATAATAATAATAATAATAATAACAATTGCATTAAAAAAGCTACCCAATAGCATGCATGGTGGCTGTTTTAGTTAAGTACAACACATACATACAAATAATGTAAATACTGATTTGATTGAAAGTTTTTTGTTGTTTTTTTAAGAGTGATATTGAGATATTCAGTTCAGATGTCATTTCATAAAAACGGGAGTGTGATCAATCCAGCCCAGGAAAAAATCAAAATAATATGGTATCCTTATTCGGATAATTTTCAAAGTGCTGTCCTTCGAGCTGATTCCTATACACGTGACCAGAACCATTGTAACCTCTTTCTTTTCGAAAGACAGACTAAACAAACCCATTTAACTGAAGACAATCGAAATGAGCAAGTCCATT
This sequence comes from Ambystoma mexicanum, assembly GCF_040938575.1. Taxonomy (NCBI): domain Eukaryota; kingdom Metazoa; phylum Chordata; class Amphibia; order Caudata; family Ambystomatidae; genus Ambystoma; species Ambystoma mexicanum. The sequence goes on along the minus strand of NC_090933.1, from coordinate 652,427,659 downwards.
AGAAAGGCGCGTTGTGCTTTTCCTGCAATACGCAGAAGGCGAGCAACGATCTTCGGAGAAGCAGATGGCCCCCTTCTTCCAGCAGTGAATGCCAGTCCGAGACCCCCTCACACCAACTAACTCAGCAGATGGAGGTGCCAAAAAGAAAAGCGTTCCCTTCATTATTTGATTCAGCACTTTGGGTGTTGACCCCACTCAGTGACCCGGCACGCTGCAATTGGACAGCTTGAAAATGGGGTGCCGGTCTTCAGACCACAAGCGTGGTTGCCATTATGAATAGAGCTTTGAAAGGCGCGTGGGAGGGGGGGGGGGAGGTCTTTGTGAGGAGCAAGGGTTGTGAGTCTGGCAGCCGAACAATTTTGTGACACCTTTAGTCTCTGCACCCTTGTTCGGGCCAAGCACTGCCGACTGTGAACTCTCAGATGTCATGGGGCTGAGCTATAATAACCAGCTTGTTTTCTGCTAATGTTTTATAACCACTTTTACGGAATTATCATATATATTGCATCCCATTTTGTGCTTAGCTGTGAATATTTATGTTCCCCCATTGCAAACAACAAAGACAAATGTGTTAAGTCTCGGGTGCTTTTCAACAGTTTTTACCAGACTTTGAGATCGTTTTATCAATACAATCACCTTAACGTCGGGGTTATACTTAAAATGCAATAGTAATTATGGAATTTATATTTTGCCATGCACGAATATGGGAAACATTTATAACGTGTATGCAGACACACTGCATTAGATATTTTGAATGGGCGATATGTTTTATGTCAAGATACTGACATCTTAAATTAACTTTCTCTTAAAAGCAATGCATACGTAGAAAGTGAAACACAGATTGTGCTTATCATACATATTTTGGACACAATCCAGGAGACTCCTTCTACCTCTGGACATCAGAGATAAACGAGCCAAAAATACAGGCCACATTTGCATTGCCATTGGCCATGGTGGGAAAAATGGTACCCTTGCAAAAAGGCATGTCTGAAACACATATGCCCACACTGGTTTGCCCCATGGCAGACGCTGCTGCCAACTTGCATCCCGCTGATGCCAACACTTTGCAACATGGAGTCAGATGTATGAAGTGGGCTAATCGCTGCCTCAACTTTGTCGGGTCACCCAGAACGAAGAGCTGCACCCAATATACCAGGCGCAGGGCAAATGTGCTTTGCGCAATGAACTGCAAACAGGTTGTCTGATTTAAATTCATGAGGTCACTTGAGTGTGTGCCTCTTTACATCCACAGACAAATGAGGATCTGGAAAACTTCGAGGGGAACAGCAGTCCGTATCCGAATTTCCACCGCGCCTTAAAAATCCCACCGTTGTAATGGCCAATAATTGTGCTATTGTGAATGTCACTTCGGAAGAGTAGGCCTAACGATTTGGGGAGGAAGCGGGGGCATGGCCCCCACCAATGGCTACTTTTAATGATGATCTGCGATGGGAAATAAAAGAGGAGAGTTCAATCTTTCCAAAGAAATATTTGTGGAGAGAAAAGCATTGAAGAGATTTTAAAGCTTACAAAGTATTTTGCATGATTATGTGGTATGTATTTCGTATTATTTAATTTTTTGTGTTCATCAGCATGGCATCAATCTGTATATTGTTTTCAAGCTGTTAATACTTATCTTTAAGTGTTCCGTTTGTAAGATGTCGGCTTGATACGTTCAAAACGTCATCACGTCCTACTCACAATCTTTGATCCCAAGGAGGGGTTCCATGTAATCATGTCCCCGCAAAAATGTCTCCTCAGAATAATGTCGCTGTTTTTTGCGGAGACATTATTACATTGAACATGAGGGGGACACACCCCTGCAACCCCCGAATTTCTTTTTTTTTTACAAGGGGAGCAGGGGACATCCCCGCAACCCGGTCCCAATTCATAATGTCACCATATATAATGTCGCCAATGGCTTTTCCCGGCGACATTATGTATGGGGACATTATTACCCGATACCCAAGGACTTTCACAATAAAGGCATCTCACTCCATAACTGGGCCAAAACACAATATTCTTCCTTTGTGTTTAATTCTAGAGACCCTTCTCACAGCTCTCAATCATTTCTGAGTAGCTCTAGAGTGAATGCGATAGAATATGATGTAAGCCTTTAAGAGATCTCTATTTCATCTCCTCATTTAGCGATTATCCAGCCAACTCATCCCAACTCAGCTAACAACTCAGCCTCCATAGGCAACATCCCTTTATATGCCTAAGACCGGACACCCTATGAGGTCATCCAACAACCAGAGCAATCTCCTGACTATTAGATCAACTCTACACATGCAGTACACGATCTCAAACACGCATGCGCTATGCACACATTTGTAAATCCAATGTCCATGTACCCTGTCAATAGCTAATGTTACTCACCTCGATGAATGTAGGACTGCCACACCTGATCCTGAATGTGCCACATGGGCCCTCTCACCAGTACCCACAAGGACAGCAGAGTTTGCCAGAACCCATTCACTTTCTATCTACACACACTCATCCACCACAAGATTACCTCCATCCAGTACATTCCAAATGACATCTCGGTTTGTATCATTGCAGAGCCCCTGAAATCAGTGTACATGCCCAAACTAGCAATTATCTACCATCTACACACAAAGCAGTTGAGCAGTGCCCTTGGCGAGTGCAGTTACGTAGAGAAAGACTGTGTTGGAAGGCTCCGCTTCTCAATACTGAATGTGAACAAACTCTGACACCTCTGGATACTGTAACAAAGCTTTTTAGTTGTTAATTGCATTGCCCCGCCAACCCAATCTGTAGCTGACTACAAAGGCAAATGGCTGCGCGTATTTCACACACGCGCATTGAGCAGTGCCATTGGCGAGTGCAGTTGCGCAGTTGGGCTTGTGGGTGCTGGGCGCATGCTACTAGCATTTTCTTTGTTCTAATCTGCCATTATGAGCTATGCCTACACTTTAAAATCAGCAATGCAGAGCAAATTGAATCTGCATAGACCAGTCGTCGCATTAGCAAACGCTCTACAGGGAAGCAAGAATTATATTATACACCCCACGGTTGAATAGCGCAGACAAGCTAAATCCTTGACATCCGATATAAGGAATCTTTGTAGCGCTAAAGGTGCTGGAAAGGCAAATATGACCAAAAATGCCTTGCATGTGCAACGGTTGGTGTGGGTGGGATGAAAAGTAAGACACTCTTAATAGATTTCAGTGTGATTTCTGACACCCTGATGATGGATGCCTTGTCATCTCTGGAACAAGAACCCACTGCTCTAACTTACAAGATGAATCCAGCCAGCCGCCATCAGCGAAAGTGAGCGTGACCAGTGCTCACTTAGGAAGGCCTTTAAGTATCCCCATTCCGAAAATTACTGTGGCCCAAATTCATGTATGTGATCAGACACCTACGAATTGTATCTACAATTTAATAAGAATTGCAGACTCCAGCCGTTACCCCAAAAAATTGCTATACCTTAATTTTACAATGCAGACCTGCTCCATGTCCGCAATATGTACTAAACAGGTCAAGTGTTCTAAATGTGTTTAGTGATGTGAATATTTTAGAAGATATGCAATCTAAGGTCATATCTCAGGTTGAGTTTGTAGAAGACAATAATCCTGGATTAGTGAGATTATGGAGTTATATCAACTGGGTTTTACTTTAATCCAAGACTATAGGCAGAACCAAATAAATCAAAGAGGAGAAATTGACCCCACTAAGCAATGTGTTGATGTATAAAACATCAACTATTCAGTTAACAAAGAAAGTAATCATAATCCTTTGCTAAGAGTCACTTGTTCACAAGGAGCGTTTGAAGAAGTTTGACAGGTGAAATTCATGGCTGCGAACCCATGGATAAACATGAACCTTAAATTCTGGTACTAGTCCAGGTATGGATGAAAGATAACAATCCAACGAAAATATGCCTAGGGTCTATACTCTAGCTGGTTGGAACACACACAGATTTAAACACCTTTTATTGAATAAATCTGACACTTTTAAAACGTTTAATGTTGCTATTGTTATGCTGCAGGAGACTTGGCTTTTGGAACCCCCAGTGTGGAAGGTCATGTTTTTAACTTTAATACCTGCTACTACAGGGAACATGCGCCGACCCGCGGCTAGGCCTTTTGGTAGCAGTGCAATCTAGTTTCCGATTTACATTAGAGCCATGGGCATCCCCAAATGTATTTAATCAACTTGTTAAATTGAAAACTACTCATGGAGATATGGCACTGCTTACATTTTATTGGAACAATGTGGGAATATCAGATCACCTGTTTTTATTGGGAGTGATAGTAATGTTGGACTTGATTATTAGCAAACCATCTATTGCATATGCATATGTAATAATCGCAGGCGATTTAAACACCAACGGTATGCTGTGTAATGAAGCAAAATTAACAGATGCTACCGAGAAGTGGTTGGCATTAATGCATGAGAGGCAAGTCCTCATGGCGAATGGGACCTTAAAGGGTGATATAAACCACCTAAGACAACCTGGAACAGAGATAATTTGTCAACCACTGTAGATTTCATATATGTTCAAAGAAACGTGTAACATAATTGAACATTTCGAAGTTTTAAATCAGTCTAAAAGTGATCACGATCTGCTATTGCTCACTTGGAAATGGCAGGCACTGACGGTGGAAGCAGAACACTCCCAGCCAGATTTATTCTCTTGGAAGGCAGGAACAGATTTAGTTGGATATACCTCTTTAGCAAATTTTAACTTATACATATCTAATCAGAATCTAAAACTCAATCCTGAACTAGCTAATCTGGAAGGCAGATATGTTGCAATAATGAGTCTATTCAAATTATAACTATTGTCTAAATTAATGCTTTGCTATAAGCAGAAACATGTTTTTGAGATTGAAATGAGCAATAAAAAACACAATTGCGGAAAGACATCAGAGCAGTAGCTCATTATGAATTGACCGCAAGATTGCCCTTATTTCGAAAACTCAAGACTCGCTATCGTAATTGGTGTAAATTCCATCAGAAACACATTTTGCAACAAGATGGACAGAATATGTTGAATGTTACTGCATCAAAGAATGGTAGCCATATTTGAGCAACATTAAACAGTGTGCCGCTTGAAAATAATTAGCCATTCCAAATTAATGCTGTTCAGGAGTTGCGCTGGATCCAATATTTTGAGGAGCTTTAGGACACTAGTAACAAAGGTTGGGATACAGTTGTAAGTTGTGGAATACTGATGATACAATAATATTTGATAGAGACGACATCATGTTGGAAATAGCTGAACTGAGTGGCTCCAGGTCGGATATCCTATTTAATATTTTTACCAACATATTACAAAATAAGCAACTACCACCGGCCTGGAAAAAATCTATAAATATCCTGATTTTAAAAAAAGGTGGTAGTCAACTTCCCAGAACTAGCACCCAATACCTTTACTTGATGTCCCAGGGAAAATATTGCCCAATTGTTGCTGAGAGATTTTACATGCTGGGTGACCATGAATCAACTAATGGATAATTTTCAGACCGACTTTGTCCCAGGCTTGGGAGCATCTTTAAATCTATTGGCACTATCGTTAATAAAATATCGAGGGCAGCACACAGGGCAAACCATAAACATTATATATGATATGATATTTTATTTATATTGCACTCGTAGACAGGTGTTTCAGAGCACGACCAGGTGAAGGGAGGGGAAGAGGGGAGAAGCAAAAACAACGCTCTTACTAGGCCCAGTGACATTGAGAATGCACAAGTGCATGAGGAAGGGAAAAGGGGGAAAGTGCATGGGGAAGGGAAAAAGGGGGAAAGTGCATGGGCAAGGGAAAAAGGGGGAAAGTGCAGAGCATAGGAGAGAACAAAATACACAGTAAGTAAATAAATAATTAAATAGGGTGTTAGCGGTGGTAGTGCAGCCTGTAAGAGGCGAAGGTGCTAGGTTCAGTCAGATAGGGTGTATCTGATAAGTGCAGAAGAAAAGTGGGTGGGGAACTGTATGGGGACAGATACAGGCCCCAGTGCAAGGTGTGGGCCGGAGGCAATGCAAGAGGGTGGCATGGTGACCAGGTACCTGGGCCCGAAGGACAAAGGGTGGCCAGGTGCACAGTGCCAAGGGAGAAGGCAGATCAGCAGGGGAGAAGCGGGGCAAAGGCAGAAGCGAAGAGGAAGGTCTTGAGGAGCTTCCGGAACTGTAGATGGTTTTCTTCAAGTTTCAAGGTGGCAGGGAGGAAGTTCCAAAGGTAGGCCCCAGCCGAAGACAGAGATCTACCTCCAGCACGTTTCTTTGAAAAATGACTGACCCTGAGGGAGTTCGAGGTAGAGGAGCGAAGGGCTCAAGAGAGGAGGTATTTATGGAAGGATATTTGAAGGTATTTTGGACCCAGGCCCCAGAAAGCCTTGTGGACAATGGAAAGGGTTTTAAATGTAATCCTTGCATCCACTGGGAGCCAATGAAGGGATTTCAGAGCTGGAGTGATATGATCACAGGGCTTGAGGCCAAGGACAAGTCTCGCAGTCCTGTTCTGGATTAGTTGTAAAGGGCGGAGAGTGGAGGCAGGTAGATTTAGAAAGAGGCTGTTACAGTAGTCCAACCTAGAGAGAATCAGAGCTTGGGAGATAGTGAGCTTCTGAGGGAAGTTGAGGAAAGGAAGAGTACCTCTAAGGAGGTGTAGTAAGAAGTTTGACTTTTTAGAGACATCAGAGATGTGTGGGGAGAAGGAAAGTGTGGAGCCAAAGATGACCCCGAGGTTATTAGCTTCGCAAGTAGAGGCAGGAGCAGGGCCAAGGGAGACGGGCCAGAGAGTGAGGGGAAAGGATGGATATGGTGTACCAATGAGAAGGATCTCAGTCTTGTTGGCATTTAAACAGAGATCGTTGGCGGTACACCAATTTTGAATGGCGATGAGACAGTCAGAGATGAGGGAAGGAGAGGAGGTGGCTGAAGGAAGCCTGAAAATGAGTTGGGTGTCATCAGTATAGCACTGGAAATGTGAGCAGAAGATGGAAATGCAGTATGCAAGAGTCAGGGCGAGAGGTTAGACCCCTGGGGAACACCACAGGTAGAGAGGGAGATAGAAGATAGAAAGGACCCAAGTTGTACCTGAGAGGGTCAATCAGAGAGAAGAGAGGTCCACCGGACCAAAGCCTGATTGGTGATAACCAGGTTGTCATGGAGACGATTGCGCAGGGTGTTATGGTTGACTGTGTCGAAAGCAGAAGAGAGATCAAGTAGGATGAGGACAGAGGGAATGTTAGAGTCAAGGTTGGAGAGCAGGTCTTTACGGATGTTCAGGAGAGCATTTCCGTGCTTCTGGCAGATCTGAAACCAGATTGGTGGTTGTGGAGAGAGCCAACAGAGTCAGAATGAAGGTTAAGCTGAGAGATGGCAAGCTTTTCCAGAAGCTTACCCAAATAGGGAGTTATGGAAATTGGGTGATCGTTGGCCGGGCAAGAAGGATCAGCTGTGGGTTTCTTGAGGAGAGGATGCACAAGGGAGTGCTTCAGATGGGAGTGGAAAGACCCAGAGGCAAAGGAGACGTTGTAGAAATCGGCAAGGGCCGAAGCAAGGGTATCGATGTGGTCCTTAATGGTTTTAGAGGAACAGGGATGGACCTGTTTTGATGAGGCTTTCATAGAATGGATTTGTCTAGCGACTTAATAGAGGAGAGAAGAGAGGAAAGGAGGAGAAAGAGGGAAGGGGGTTAGCTGAAGGTGGGTCAGTAAACAGAGAAGGAGAGGAGAGAGGAGTGGGAGAGGAGGAGAGAGTGGACAAGATGTCCTGGGTTTTCGAGACAAAGTGTACAGCGAGGTCATTGCAAAGAGCCTGAGGGGCAAGAGGAGGAGTGGATACTGCAGCAGGGTTGGCCAGCTCCTTGCAGATTTTAAAGAGTTCGGCCGAGTTGTTAGATGCTGCAGAGACACAGGCTTCAATGTTGACTCGCTTCTTGGTGCGTACAGAGAGTCGGTATTGCCATTGGAGCAGGCGGCAGGCCAGTTTGTCAGAGGATGAGCAAGAAGCGCTCAATTTCCTCTTGGCCACTCTACACTTACGTTTAAGTGTAGCTAGGTCGGAATCATACCAAGAATTGCACTTGACTTTGGGCTTCAAACGGATCCTCATGACAGGGGCAAGAGCATCAAGAGTGGCAGAGCTAGAGGAGTAGAGCAGAGACAGTGCTGTGTCAGGGTGTGAGTCAGCCTGGGGTGAAAACGTGGCAGCAAAAGCCCGAGAAGGTGGGTGGCAATCTTGGGTGGGCTTGGCTTGCGGGGAGGAGATGGAAAGATAAGAGGAGAGGAGGCAGTGATTTCTCCAGGAGAGAGGAGTGGTGATGGGAGTATATAGCGGGAGGCCAGAGGAGATCAGGACATCAAGTGTGTGTCCAGCAGAGTGAGTTGGGCAAGAGGGGAGGATAGAGAGGGACAGTGAATAGCAGAGGTTGCAAAAGAGCACAGATTAGGGACATGGAGAATCCAAATGGATGTTGAGGTCACCAAGGAGGAGGAGTTGAGAGGTAGCGGTCAGGAGGGCGGTGGAGAGGTCTGCCCACTCAGAGAGAAAAGAGGTGATTTGAACAGGGGGCCGGTAGAGAGAAGCAACAGTAAGAGGGTGTCTAGGAGAGAGACAGAGCCTACAGACAAGGCATTCGAAAGAGGAGTAGGTCTGAGTGGGAATGAAAGAGGCAGGAATCCACTCAGGGAAGATCAAAGCTACACCCCCACCGGGCCGGGTGTATCTGGGGACACAGAAGATCTTGTAGCCATCAGGAAGACGAGTGTCAAAGCTTGTGACAGAGCTGGCCGTAAACCATGTCTCGGTAAGACGAAGGACATCAAGGTCAAGTTCTTCTAGGAGGTGGCAGATGTCAGAGGAATGTTTGACAGAAGAGCAGGAGTTGAAGGTAGCAAGATGAAGAAGGTGCCAGCCTTAAAGACCTTCGGGGAGGGGTACAAATCAGAGGTACACCCTGTAGAGGAGTGGATGGAGCAAGAGATTGGGAAGAGGAGGAAGGATAAATGGGCAAGGTAGCCAAGGGAGGAGAGTAGGTTACAGCTGGAGATGAGAGGAAGTTGATGAGGTGAGGGAATCGCCTATCAAAGAGAAGGAGATTGGCCTGAGGACCTTGCACCATGACAGTGCCATTTAGGTAGACATTAATGATTACTCTGGAGGACTCAAAGGAATCCATACGGACTTCCCAGCGGCTGCCAACATTAATGTGAGAGGAGGAGACAGGGCAGAGCACAGAGATCATATGGGGGATCTTAAGATCTGGAAAAGGAACCACAAAGAGGATGTCAGTGAGGGTTTATTGATTTTAAAAATGCCTTTGACTCTGTCTCGAGGGAACTATTGTTTGAGAAATTAGAAAAAGTAAAAGTGCCCTACCTATATATATGCCTTGATATCACAATTTTATTCTAACACCTCGATACAGGTTTGTTTTACCCAAGCAGGACAACTCTCCCAACCTTTTATGACATCCAAAGGCCTGAAGCAAGGATGCATACAAACTGCAACTCTTTTTCACTTCTTCAGAACTGATATTGGTAAATCTTTTGAAGCTGTAATTTGGGACTCCCCTAAGTTAGGTTTGCGTCCATTACCATGGCTTTTATACGCTGATGATCTGGTTCTGCTCTCTCAAACACTGAAAGGGCTACAAAATCGTCTATGTGCCCTACAAAACAACGCCTTAAAGAACCATTTATCCATTAATCTGGCAAATAAATAACATTTTAATCTGAGGAGGCAAAAAAATGTTAAAAAAAAAGCAAAGATTTAAGTGGATGCTTCCCCAGAACATAGTTGATGTAGTATTGCTATCTTGGGTAAAATACAAATAAACACCTGACATATCACCCGTATCATCTTGAATTAAGGAAAAAAAAATACAGACCACAGTATCACAAGCAAAATTGATACACAAGAAATACAGGACGTTTTCCTATAAACCTCTGTTAATCTACTATAAGCAGAACGTGTTTCCAATTGTGACATATGGTGCTGACTCTATAACCTATAAAGGAATGGTATACAAGACTAGGCTCAAAGGCCTATTTTGGGAAAGGTCCTAGTTCTGCCACTGAGTCAACTTATGGGGATCATAAGATATGAGATGGGGCTGTTGTCACTTAATATCATTGAAGTATGGAAAATGTTAACCCTGTCCAAGAAATGCTTGTAAGCCCCCTCCTCTGAGACATTGTTATTCTCAGCCGGGATTCCAGGAGCCTTGTCCTCAATGGGGGGGCGTGGCAGCCCCTCAGCCAATGAGGAGGCTCGAAGCGGGGCCATCCCTGCTCATAGCCTCCCCACGGCTGAGAGGCTGCCTTCGCCCCCCGCCGGGGACTCGGGAAAGGCTTTTTTTTTCTTTTTCTTTTTTTTCCTTTCCTTCCTCCTCCCTCCTCCCTGCCCTCCCCACCCCACTTACCTTCTTGCTCTTTCGTCCCCAGTGGGGGACGATGGCAGCCTCCAGCTGTGTGGAGACTCGGAGCGGGGCCAGCCGTCTGATTCTGTCCCGAAATGGTGCAGCAAAAAAAATGCTTTTAGTGCCCCAGTCACGCAGATATTGAGGGCCGGGGTACTAATAGCAATATGCCCCGAGCGGTGGGGGCATTACCGACTCATCTCTGTCATAAGAATGAAGCTACCTTTAACAACAAAAATTAGAATGGTACCTTCTCACATAATTCTCTATCTCCCGTAAACACAATTCACCCCGTCTTTAGTTTACCTTATCTTCGCCCATCCACACAGCATTCAGTCATGGGTGACTTGCAGGGTCTTGGCCAACCACACATAACTTTAATGGCTGAAATGCACACACACATAATAGATCCTCCCAATTCTCCCAAATGTTAGACTCTGGTCCCTCCGAGGACCTTCAACCAACAGCGCATTTGGACCATAATTATGGTAAAAGGCGAGATACAAATGACAAAAATTAATGAGTGAATGAATAGCCACTGGCATTGACTTGGGTAATCCACCCTCTTATAAATTATTTTTTTTTCACCCTGTCTTGCCATTGCAGAAGGGAAAATACTACATCCAAATCAGGCTTAGTTTTACCCAAAAAGCGACAGTCCTGACCGGAGGACTATGTGGAATATTGTCATAACCAGCCAAAACTCTGTTCATCAAATCCTACCGGGCCTCTGGCCATAACCTCTCATTCCCTATGTAAGCTTTCACAATTGGACCACACATTATTGCTTGTACACTTTCCTAGGAGTTCAAACACTGAAACCTACACTCTCATCTATCCTTCATTATAATGTGTATAAAGAGTAAAAAACAGTACCTCCTCTATGCCATATGTGCACAAAGCTGTAGATGTTCTCTTTGTGTCCTCTCTCGTTGGAGTGGGACTAGAGCCTCTGGTCTGCTCTGATCTTTTGGACATATTTTAGAGAAAACTCCTGACTATATTAGAAAAGAAATGGATGAATCATGGGCAACAATTCCATACTAAAGGCAGGACTAAAGACAGGCCAGTATTCTGTCATTCTGCCTATGAGGAACTGTCGTCTGGCAAGGGTGCAAAGCCCAGGCTTTTTAAATTGTTATTGAATAGTAAAATGATGTGGGTAGTTCCATCTCAGAAAGAGGAATCTGCTGATCAGATTTCCCTATTGCCAGCTGCATGCCAAAAGCATAGTATGTATCTGTATGTATCTGTGGCCTGTGCACAGTATCCTGTGTCACAGCGGCTGCTTTACTCGTGGCACCAGACAAATTCAGAGGTCACAGATGCCCATGTGACAGCAGCAGCGACTGAAAAGTCTCTGCCGCTCAGGGCGAAATTTAAGATATGCACCCATGTACCCAATTGATGATGATCATAAGTAACCCATGATGGTGGCAGGATAATCTCTAAAATAAAGCTATGTCTGAGTTTAGGCATAGTGCGTGGTACTACTTATGATCACGGTCATCACATTTCAATTGATATTGCACATGTGACAACTCCTGTGAGTCATCTCCGCTGTGGAAGGTGATGTGTATTCTGGTTAGCTGGGTGTAGCCCACCAAATGGCAGCACAGGAACATGGAGGGCCGGGTTTACTTTTTGATCCCTTTGTGAGAACAGGTAACACCCTCCACCCGAGACAGCCACAAAGCAGCTGCCCTGGCCCAGGGATCAAAGGAGCACACCCATTCAAAAGAAGTAGCTTCACATCAGGGTGCTGCATTTCTAAAGGCCTTTGTTCTCAGTGAAAAGGGAGGAGGGCAGGATTATGATAGACAGGAGGGCTTTGAACAATGGAAAATACTTCCACCATCTTGATTCTCACTGTTCCTCTTTCTCTTTCCAGTTCCCTCCACTTCCTCTGGAGCAAAGCACGTTGGGCGTGATATCAGAAGGGCAAAGTCCACTCCATTCAAGAGCAGGGATTGGACCATTAATGAAGGCTAACAGTAATACAATCACCTGAGGAGTTTTCCCTTCAAAGAAGGGGTCTCCCACCCCATTTTCAGATTCTCTCAGATCGTCTCGGGTCCTTTAAGGCTGCATATTCACTCTGAAGATCTCACTCAACTTCCTTTGGGAAAGTTGTACTTTCCAAAGCCTCAGCCTGAGGTGAAGATGGAATCATCCAAGATAGAAGAAAAATCTGTTCCCTACCCACTTCCAGGACACATTGGGTGTGACCTCTGCTGTGGATCAGGGCCTTCCAATCTTCACCAGACTCTCCTGAGCTTGGAAAGTAGACCCTGAACGGAACCATCTTATCCTTGAGTCATCTTGCATGGGCCTCACAGCAACAGGAGTGCCAGACCAGCCGAAGCTCCCTATTCTTCTGCACTGAACAAGTTGCTCCGTGTTCGCTGCGCCTAGAACAAGATGGAAGTTGCTGGCGCTGGTTGATACGCTCTTCCAACACTTCTAACTTGCTTACACCTTCAACCATCTCACCACTCCACTGTGTCCTAGCTATAGCTCATCATCAGCTAGGCCCAAAGTAACTGCTCAATGGCGGGACCGAACCAAACCAAATATAATTACTCTAACCAGGGGTTACAGCCATAGTTCGACCCAACTAGCCCTTGAACTGCCGTCTCATCGATCGCACATTGATGAACCCAATGTCACCAATTTGACGACCGGTGCCTCCTGACTCGAACCGCTGGAGCGTCACTCATCAAGCCCTCCTGGCAGCCTTGCCAACTGAGGAGTGTTCCTGGGTCAGCCCTGACCTGCATTCCTGAGAGCCACCCTTCTACCGCAGAGAGTATCAGCCTTTGCCCCTACTTGACACCCGCTTGCTGATTGGGCATCCACAATCGAACGTGCCCCAACTGAGCTTGATCTCCTCACATCTACGTTTGACACTGGGTCTTACTTCGTCAGCCCAACAAGAATTGAATCCAAGTGCTGTTGACTCTGAACTGCCCCTTTTGTCCACTTGGGCCCTAGAGAGTGGTTAGGTCACATTTGTTTCTGTTATCATCAAGGATATCCTTTTTGTGACTAGTGATTTACCTACCACCACTGGAATTATGCTCAGAGTGCTACTTTCTCCAGTCTGTTACATATTTTCTGTTCTCACTTTTGGATATTAGCTAATCGTTCTACGTAAGATGTGTGTTTGATTAAAGTATATATATTTTTATAGAACCTTGATTGGACATTCCTTTTCTTTTGCACTGTGATACTGTGTGGTTTGGGTCACTACTTGTTCACCATCACACCCCTCTTAAGAGCATAGCCTTCCCTCGGCTCACGTTACTCACGTTACCACAAAAGATGGAGGAATGTTTCTTAACTGTCCCTGTTTCACCTTTGTGATTGTGTTGTGTTTTGGTTTGTAGAATTGTGAGGGCTGAGTGGGCCATTTTACCCTTCCTCATCCTTTTACTCCTGCTGAGCAGGATTCAGTTTGTCACACTGCCGAAGCAGATTGGAAAGCTGTAGAGTTATCTGGGATGGGAAGATTTGCCATTACTGCAGTGAATAGGTGACTTGGGCAATTCATCCAAAATGAATAGTGTGTTTAAAAGTACCAGAATAAGAACAGCCAAACTGAACCAGTTGGGAAAATTTAACCGTAAAAGATCTGCCAATGCTGGCCAGAGGTACACCACATCATTCTAACTCCTCCACACCCCAGCAAACAGAACAACTCCATTGCAAGTTGATGGTTATGCCAGCCTTTTGTGAGGCACTGAAATTTGGAAGTAGACAAGGTTGTCTGGAATGTTATCTCTTCTGACACCTTTTACTGCTTAATAGTGCACACAGCTCCTGCCTAATTTTGCAAAGTGATTTGCGTCTGTGGCAGCACATATATCAAGGAAATGTGATAATAGTTTTGCAAAGAGACCTCTAAGGTATTTTTACTTTGTTCCTAGCACATTCCTGGTCCATTTATACAAAGCGAATTTGCCATTCAACTCTAAACTTGTGAAGAAACGGTCCCCAGTGATTTAATTTCAGAATAATCCCGGCACATATTTACAGTGCAAAATATTATTTACAATTGAATGCGCAAACTAGATACTAATGAAAATAAAAGATAGTGAGTTTGGAAAAGGGGACATATTGGTTCTAGAGAAGTGGGGGGATCGCAGTGGGTATAGGGGTGTAATAGCCAAAAGGTATGCACTCAGCCAATATATCTACAAACAGTTAATGAACCAATTACATAAATGCACATTTTGTTCATATAATGGCAAAGTAGTCACTCATAAATATACCAAAAGAGGCACATTTCCGGAGGGAGAAAATATGAATAAATGAAGCACTTATAGTGGACTTGCAAGATTCTATTAAAGCTCGAGGGTATTATCCACTGCACTTTTCTTGTTTATTAACATTGCAGCAAGAGACAGAACTGCAGCTCCCATACCATCCTGTACAAACATCTCTTCCTTCCTGAATGCACAATCATCAGGTTCATAGTGCCCAGTATATATTAGTTTTCAAAGAAGGAGCAAGTATATTTTTTTTCCTGTGAGCAACCGATTACCACTGGTCCCCACTTTACAACAAGGCCAACAATCTAAAGAACAGATCTACGACACGGTCCTCCTAAAAAATAAAATAAAAAAAAATAAAGGTTTGGCTATGTACATCCAATATATTTTAAAAAGCAAAAGAGCAATGAGGGAAGGCAGGGAAGGCAGGGATAATGCACACTTCCGTGCCATAAATCTTGACGGTCCATTTTAATCTTGCTAAGAGTAATCATTAATCTGTGGAACGGCACAGGGCTTCTATTAGGCATGTTTCAATGCCACATAATAATCTTGAATGAAGCATGCATAACATGTTTACACAGAGGCATTGAACCTGTCAGCCAATTTAAGAATATTTTCTAGCCTGGACAGCGACCAGAATTCTTTAGATGACATATCCTCTTTAGATGAATGGATGCCTGCAATGGAAATGTCCAACCCTGCTTTCTTAATTATCCATTTTACCACTTGGGCAAAGTAGGAGAAGAAACAGGTTTATACGTTTTCCAAAATGAAATGAACAAATGAACAAATTACCTCTGGATGCTCTCAAATCTGCAGTCGCCAATTAAAAATATGGCTGGACACAGTTAACAAAAGATAAACGAGGTTTTGCAGAGAAAGCTGGAAAGTCAATAACCTAAGAAGCAGCCTTACTACATTAAGACCAATTAAATAAAACCTCAGAATATTCTACTGATAAAGGTGAAATGCGAGCCGGTTGGATACTTTGCGAAAGACCATCAGACATATTAATATCACCAACTTGGCTGATATTGCCATCAATGCTAGGATTTGGTTCGAAGGCCATTCCTGAAACATAGCCTGGACTAGATATACATCCTACATGAAGGGCAACTAGATTGAGGAGAGTTAATCCAAATGCTCATCAACCACTTCCATACCAAAGGTGTTCTCCCACCGAAGGACATATGCCAGATGTCAGTGAAAAGGTCTGTCATATGAGCATTAACTGCTGTTAGATGCCTTAGCAGGTCATTTTGCCAGACTTCTGACCACATATACTGCATAAGTGGAAATGGGATCTTTAATCATCTCAGAACATAACCAGCAACGGTTTTCAAGGCAGATTTGTAAGATCAGATGGTATTTGGAGCACATGATTTTCTGAAAATGAGGTAGATGTCTACGAAATTCCAGAGAAATTCCACTGTTCTAAACAATTCTCCCATCCATGAGGACTGGTATCTTCATAACCACCATGGCATGTGCCACCTCCTGCAAACGCTTTAATAGATGGCGGAGAGAATGCAACAACATCAAACATTGCATACCAAGCCTTGGCCTGCCAACATGGGGCCACCAGCACCAAGCGTCCACTCTATTGTGAATACCTGGTAGAACTTCTGCTGGGACGTTCAACTGTATGGGTAGATACAACTCCGAGAAGACAATTACCAGGTCCATCATATAGTTGTCCCCACAATTTGTTTGTTTATTTTCTATTCTCAACCAAATTGTGCAAAAGTATCTGTGGTTGAGAAACTCTGAACTGCAAAGAAGCCTGCAAAAGTTTCCAAACCGTTTATGTGAAAGATGGACCCCCGAAGTGACCATTTCCTTCCTGTATATTGTTGACCCTACCTAGCTCCCCATCATAGGAGGCTGGCATCCTATTGTAAGAAACGACCTGGGGAAGGACCAACAATGTCTCTTACATTTTAAGCCTGCATGTGTCTCATTCACCAATGCAAGTATGTTCTTAGTTCAGATTACCATTCTGTCATAATAATCTGTGCCTGCACATAAAAGTGTCAGGATTGCTTCCCGACCTTGGAACCTGTGGAGCAGATGGAAACATATCGGAATCACTTTCCAACCATCTTAAGTACTTCCAGTAGGCAGTGAGTAGCCTATTGCAACATGACTTCCTGGAAACGTATGCAGGAGCGTCGGAACACGTCCAGGGGCAGAGCTTGTTTTCTGGAGGGTGCGTCGCAACTTCTCTGTTGCGCAGACTCTTGTTTCTCTTGCCATCTGAGCCCTTTCTATTGTACACTTCCTTCCTTGCTCCTCTTATTCTGTTGCCTTGCCTCTCCCTTTGTTTCTGTGCCTTCACTAAGGTACAACCTGATTCTGCCTTCTGGTATCTACGCTGGACGTTGTGGTGAATCAGGCTCGTTTTTCCTGGAATCCATCTGCCGCTTTACAGCCTGAAGCCTTGTACACCTGGGAAGACGACCAAAGGTTTTTCCCGGCAAGGATTATTTCCTGGGCTTGGCCTCTTGGGGAGCCTAAGCACACCGGTTTGGGGGAACTTTGGCTTTCCCAGAGAACCGTCAACAACAAAAAGAGACTGTGGGCTATTTTAATGACACAAAGGTTCTGCCCATAAAGCATACAAAAAGACAAAACCAGAGAACCAGTGTGTCTCCTCTCCTTAGAACCCTTTCTCTCGATATCTCCCTCCTCCCTCTCTTATTTATGAAACCAGACCATGAACCAAATAGGTACTGGGTATCACACAAATGCAATCAGCGTAAACATTTTTTTTATTTTATATATATCTCAATTGTCAATATTACACAAAAAACACATATATATCTAAAACACAATCTTTTACAACCAAGTGTGGTTAAAAACATTAAAAATACAATATTAACAATCATAAAAGAATACATATTTATTAATTAAACCTTAAGTAAGTACCTTAGTGCGGTTGATTCCTCCACAGTGGTCAATTGTCCACTATGAATGGATCAACCTCAAAGTGCAAAGTGCAAAAGCGCAAGTTGAACAGTAGTGTCAAAAATGTAGTGCAAAATATGCGTTGGATTTTTACAGTTTTTTTAAAGGACCTTTTTTCATCTAGGTACCTTTAAACCTTTTTATTAGAGTACAATATCTCACTCCTTTCCTCTGAAAGGTATCTCATAATTAATAACTTCGATCTTGTAACACTGTTATTCAATCACAGCGCTCCATACCCAACATGTTTCGTTCTACTGGAGCTATTTTACTCTAAATATGAGAACTTCTTCAGAGGGACCAACGTAATCCCACTACACACATAAAACACAAGACTTGAACCATTCAAATCCTGATTAAAGATGTATTCTACAGGACAAACTTTAACACGTAAATGTGACTACTTGAGCCCCGTCTGGAAAATTGGTTCTCAGGTCAATTTTCTTTGCTTCATGAAATCAAAGAGAGGATAGCTAAGCCATACCAGGAGAGAGCGAGAGAAAGGAAAACAGGAGAAAAAGTAGCAATTACCACTTTGTGTATAAGGTATAGCTACAAAAAAGTTTCAAAAGCATTTTATTATGCTTTCTAAGCACTTACCATGCACTGGTTACATTTTTAGTCCTGCGCATGGGAATATGCAGGTGTCCTTTTACTGAACTGCTCCCTGTGTAAACACCATAGAGGCTTTGCTATAGACATACCATATGTAACCTTACTACAGCTAACTTTAACTTCCTTAAACTTCCTCTGCAGATTTAGGCAATTCCCAAACCTTAATTGAAATATACATCAATGGGTACACATATATGAATACTTTCTCGTCTTCACCACAAGCCCTTAACGGTTAATAACTGTGTATTAAATAACGACTCAGTCACATGGTTCATTTGTCACAGTTTACCTTGTGTCCACAAGGGGTTACTTCTAGGAGCACTGACAACTCCTGCTGCCATACGTTTCATAGATGTTATTTTCCAAATGCCCTCGTGAAACACTTCGTCCCGCTCGAGCAACCGTGTTAACTGAAGCTGCTGGTCAAAGCTAGAAAGCAACATGACACGGATTCAACAAAGGTTTTATACATCCTCGTACGGACAGTTGTTGTCTATAATTGCCCACTACTGGCTCAATTAGGACTCCCTTTTTACTCACCGTCACGGTCTCCATGAAAATCGCATAATCTTGACCATCTGTCTTCCTCTCGCTATTTAGTTCCAATGCGTACTTCTCGTACCTTTCCCCGGGGCAATATTGCGTTGTAAGCAGCGGCTTCCTGTCACATGACCCCACGTAATCAGGACGGAACTTCATGTCGTACGTCCTTCTAACCTCTGATCTCATTCGTGTAAACAAATGCAGACCGCTGGCGTTCACCTAGTCCTCGCGCCTTGGCTCCACCCACTCAGCACTCAGCCAGAGCGTCCACAAAACCAACATGCAACGCGTCTCGATGCACGGACACCCTAGCTCGCAGGCGCAGTCAGTCGCCATCTCCAGATATTACTCTCTTGGGGATTCAGAAAAATAATATAAAAAACGTATTTCACAAAAAATCAGCATCACGCTGAGGTGGTATTAATCGTGTGTCGCATCTGCCACACACGAAGACTCCTCTTCATTCGCAGGGGCCTCTGTGCAAACCACGCTTGTACCTCATCTTTAGCTGTTGGTGGAGACAGATAAACACGCTCGTAGTTTATCTTCAGGATCGTAACTGCCTCAACAGGATACTTCTTTCAATTATTCAGTTACTGGGCTGTCAACTGCACTTCATCCAGTCTACTTGTTTGTTGAGACCTACCTCGGATGAATTGGTTAAAAATATCAACCATTGTTCCTGGCTAAAATGTCTCTTGTTGGGAAATCAGGGGAAATTTTTTTAACTTGAATTAGAACAGTCCAACGCAATGTATCATATCCATGACCCATTGATAGGAAATGTCCTTACCATTGGCGCTGTAATTACTTTATTCTTGATGTTTCTCCGGTGTTCACTTATCCTTATCTTGACCTTCCGTTCTGTCATCCCAATGTATATATTAGAGCAAGGGCACCAAATAGCATATGCCACGTTTGATGAATTACAATTTGTAAAATGCTTTTGAGACCAAGGTTTGGCAAGACCTATGTCCACCTCCGATGATCTAGAGGTAAACTTGCAGTTCACGCATCCTCTGCAAGGTGAGAGTCCTTTTGTTGCTGGAAGTCCCCAACTTTCCGTGATGCTTTGTTGTTTCGGTGGTCGTGTTGAACATTTTTGTTAGTAATTCTCTCAAGTTGGACGTGCGTTTGAAGGCACAGAGTGGTTTTTCCAAAGGACATTCTCCTCTTTGTAAAATATGCCAGTTTTTTTGATGATTCCAATTATTTTGTTGGATTTTGGAGAAAAAGTACTGACAAACACCATCTTGGAGTTACTTGGTTCTCTGGTTTTATATTCCAAAACTGCTTCCCGATTATTGGGTTTAGATCTTTTAAATGCACTCTTCACAATCTTTCTCGGATATTTTCTAGCTAGCAGTTTAAAACATAGTGTTTCAGCTTCTGTTGGAAAAGTACTTGTCTGTGTGCTGTTGCGTTTAAGATGCAAAAATTGGCCAAAAAAGGTAAATTTTCCCTTGTATGGTGGGGATGGAAGCTATCAAAACACAACATTGCATTCCTGTCTGTTGGTTTACGGAATGGCCAAACTTGAAGTATTTTCTTTTCGGTATTAGCACTAATGGTGATGTCTAAATAATTCACTTCTGTGTTGTCACAAGTCGAGGTACATTTTCAGGTATGGATTTTGTTTATTGATCCATTCCATGAACAAAGAAAAAGATAACTCTGTTCCATCCCAAATCATGAGAATGTCGTCTATAAACCTTCTCCACAGGGAGATATGGTCAAAAAAGGGGTTGGTTTCTTAATAGATCACCTGAGTTTCAAAATACTCTACGTACAGATTGGCCGCTGTCAGAGCCACCGATGAGCCCATTGCCATTCCATGGATTTGGTGGTACAGGTCTTGGTTGAACATAAAGTAATTCTCAGTCAGCGCCATCTTGGCGCACCACAGAATAAAGCTGTTAGGGGTGATTCCTGTGGTTCTTTTTGTTAGTAATGTCTCTTCCAGCACAGACAAGATGTCTTTTTGAGGGATACAAGTATATAAAGGACCAATGTCTAGGCTTACTAACAGTTGTTTATCTTTGTCAAACTTTAACCCTTCAATCAGATTGATAACCTCTGACGTTTCTTGGATGTAAGAGAACATTGTTGCCACGTAAGGTTTCAGAAATTTGTCTGCATATTTGGACAGTGGCTCTAATAAGGAGGCATTTCCCAACACTATTTGACAGCCTGGTGGGTTCCTTAGAGCTTTCTGAATTTTTGGGAGAGTGTAGAATTTCGGTATTGCTGGTTTCTCTACTTTCAAAAATTCATATTCTTTTTGACAAATCCATTCTCTCTCTAGTGCTTTACACAGTTTATCATTGATTATTTTCTGTAGCCGATTGGTCGGATCATCTGTGATCAACTAGTAAAATTTACTGTCTGCGAGCTGTCTAGTACATTGAACAATATATGCTACTCTATTCTGAATTACCACAGCTCCGCCCTTATCTGCTTTCCGTATAACAATATAAGAATTCTGGGCAAGACTTTTCACTGCCCTTCTTTCCGAATTGCTAAAATTCTGAAATACACCAACGTCTGTCTCTTGTTCTAGTTTGTAGAGATCTTCCCATACCAGTTTTGCAAAAACTATTGCCTCTGGGGTATGACTATTGGTTGGAGGGTCAAATGTGGATTTTGCTTTAAAACCACTTTCATTGACCTGTTCATCGAATGCTTTGTCTTGAAAATATTGACGTAAGTGAATCTTTCTTAAAAGCTGGCTTATTTCTACACGAGTTTGAAATTTGTCGTATTTAGTTGTAGGTACAAAGCCAAGGCCTTTATTTATCACGTTCGCTTCCAGTTCATTGGGAATATAGTCAGAGAGGTTCACTAATAAGGATGATTGCTCCTCGTCCTCTGTTGGTCGTACTCCCAATCGTTCATGTCGCTGGTCTAAAAAAGCAGACGACGTTGAGGAGGAGGCCAAGGAAGTGGAAGCTAGCTGTAATTGTTGTTGTTGTTGTTGAGGCGGACCATAAAACTGGTTGCGGTTCCCTCCATTTCTTCTTTGTTCTCTGTTATGGTTGCCTCCTCTATTGGACCTGCCGCGGTTCCTGTAGGGTTTCTGACCTCTTAAGTTATTGTAACTGCCACTGCTGGAACTCCCGGAGCTACATGATGTATTGCCAAATCTTACTTGGCATTGTTGATTGGATATGGCTCCCTGCGCAAATGGATGGTAACCTTCCCTTGTGTATTGAAATGCCTTTTCATGAGAAAATTGTACCAGGTCTTTCTTCATCCGAGTTATACGATCTTTCATACGAAATGTCTTAAACTCTGTGATTTCTAAGGTAATTTCATCTAGACGTTTCTTATATGTCTCTAAAGGGACTAATTTTTTGATATCTTCGTCCATTTTATCCAATTCACTTGTGATCTTAATTGGCATGTTACGCGCTGTTTCGATTATGAGAATAACCCAATCGCGTCCGCATTTATTTGCGATATAGCTCCACTGGAGCACAAACTCTTTATCGTCTAGGAACAACCACGGTTCATTTTTAACTATAAGGCCTTGTGGTAATGACCCTGAGCGTAAGTACTCAATCATAATTATTCCAAGAAGTTCGGTGCGTACTAACAATTTTTTGAGTTGAAGTAATTCATCCCAGTTACTCAAATTTGTAATTAGTGGTCCTTCTCCTTCATCTGAAAACAGAGAGGATTGGGCCAGTAGCTCTGCTACATATTTGTCATCGTAGCTCTTTGTTCTTTCAACTGCCATGATTAGGAATGTCTATACCTGTAAAATACTAACGAGAAAAGACTAGTTGTCTTTGTTATTCGCTATGGCACAAAATACATCAAATCTCTATGGTGTACCAAGGGCCCTGTATTCTGAAAACAAAACAAGTCTAGCGGGTCTGACCCGTGCAAATACCAGCAACAACAAAAAGACTGTGGGCTATTTTAATGACACAAAGGTTCTGCCCATAAAGCATACAAAAAGACAAAACCAGAGAACTAGTGTGTCTCCTCTCCTTAGAAACCTTTCTCTCGATATCTCCCTCCTGCCTCTCTTATTTATGAAATCTCCCAGACCATGAAGCAAATAGGTACTGGGTATCACACAAATGCAATCAGCGTAAACAATTGTTTTATTTTGTATATATCTCAACTGTCAATATTACACAAAAAAACACATATATATCTAAAACACAATCTTTTACAACCCAGTGTGTCCCAGAGAACTGGCCTTTTCTCCTTGAGTCCCGGACCTTACGTAAACCCCAGGCAAGGCGTTCACCTGAAAAACTGGCACATTGTTAAACTTTGTAGTGCCCTATATTGCAAAGGACCCAGGAGTGTTGCCTGGATTGAGACTGTCAAGGGGCCTGCAACCCTTGCTAGATGCCCCAAAGTTATCATATGGGAACTGAGTAACTGATGTATCACCTTCTTTGTTGTCAGAATCGTGTATCTGGTGAGGATCTGCATTTTCGAGATGGTCAGAACATTTACACAATCAGAAACCACAGAGACATTAAATATTTAGCACTGCCTGTGCTTGTGCTTGACCAGCACCTCTGCCCTGCACTATCAACAATATAACATCCTGGAAAATCCAACCAACAATCTAAAAACCATGCACCATATCTAGATCCCAAAGGTATTTTGAAAGATAACGCTTTTTTCTTTAAGACATGTCAAATGCAACCCTCCAATGTAGTTGACTTTCCTGGAATTGGAAGAATACTTTTCCCAACCCCTACCCTACGATCTCTATACCCCTGTAAACCCTCTCTCATTTGAAAAAGGTACGGCTTGCCCCTAGGAAAGGAGTATTGAGTTTGAGATTTATCTCCTTACAGACATCTGTTACTGTGTTAACAGTCTTACTTGGTCTGGCTCTACAAATGGCCCCTGTAGCAATCGGCCTTGGAATGTGGAAAACCTGCTTCTGGGATGCATGAGGTTTTTCAAATGTCATGCATATAGACACAAATATGTCTATTTCTTTGAATGTATAAGCTCCAAAAATATTTCTATTGAGATTCTGCCTAGCTGTCCAATGTAGGGTCGATTTACATCAATAGGTCTTTTTGCCTCTCATGAATTTGGGACACATTTGTATCTCAGATGAAGCAATAGCTCTCTGTACCCAAACACTAATGAGATCACCATCCAGTTAGTATTCATTGGTCCCTGCTTACTGCACTAAATCAAATATCTTTAGTTGAGGCTCAGAGGTATTTAGCAATGTATTGTGGGAAGTGGCACATGCCTTATTGATCCCTTTAGAAACATCTTTCACACATGTAAAGAAAAACAACAGCTGGAGCTTTAAATCTAACACTGAAGTGAAATGTAACCTCCTCCCACCCCATTGTAGGCCTTGGGCATTCCACTTTAATTTTCTTTCTAGATACATTATCTTAATTGTTCTTAAGGATGTCTTCATCATAATCCTACACATGAGAGTGAGGGTACTATTCCAGAAAATTGGGATGCGTCCAATTGAATGGGTTAACCATTCTTTCCCATCAGGTGAACCCTTATATCATATGTGCTGGCTGTAGCATAATCATAATGCTGAATCTATGAATGCTAATTAAAGGGAGATGGGGCATAGGTAAAACTGGCTTATGATTCATCCTCAGGTAGAGCCTTATCTAACCTGGATTTTTTTACTGGATATTGTTCTTTCCCTCTGTCATGGTGAAACAGTGGTGAATGTGTGTCACCTTCCAACAAAATAGAAAGTGCATTGCTGGATGGTATTGAATGAATCACAGCCTCTCTCAGTTCTCTGGCAACCCTCCATGCCATTGCTTTTCAGTTTGCCAAGCCATTACAAGAAGAAATACCAAGCACAAGTCAGGCTTAATCTTACCACAAAAGGGGCAATCCAGACGATTTACTAGGTCACATTCCTTCTGCATGGGAAAATAAGCGAAACCAGAGATCTTTCTGTGTCATTGGCCATCATTAGTGAGGTGTAGCATGGGTATTTAGGTTTGGTAAGCTTGGGATCAATGTCTGGGATCCCACTAGGGGTGACATTAGCATAACAGAAAGGTGATGGTTGGAAGGTTTTAAATTAAACTTAACCTCTGGCAATGCTATTGGGATACATGTAGATCACTAGTTTGCAGCCAGCTGTGCAATTACAGAAGTAGAAAGAGCTTGCACAAATAAGGGATTGTCCCACCACAGTTCAGCCTGAACTTTTAGATTACAGCTCTTCTGTATGAGACCACAAGCAACCCCACTAATGTTTCAGGCTCATTGACCACAATCAATGAGGTTAGGGACACAAAAAGGTGATGACTGGAGGGGTTGGAATGAATGGGAACCTCTGGCAATGCTCTGGGCAACTGTCCAGACCACTGTTTTTCATCCTGCTCTGCCTTTGCAGAAGGAGAAAGACAATGTGCGAACCCGGCTTGGTCGTGCCCTAAAAGAGCAGTCCAGTCTGAACTGCCATGTCAGATATGTCTGCATGAGACAACAGGAAACTCCAGACATACTTCAGGTTCATTGGCCATCTTCAGTGAGGAGTAGCCTGGGTATCTGAGCACATCAGGCTCGAGACCCAGCATGGCTGGGTTTACCCATTCCAGACAGCATGACTTTAGAAAAACCGAAAGATGATGGCTGGAATGTATTGAATGAATCCGAACTTCTGGCAATGCTCTGGGTAACGCTCGAGACCATAATTTTTCAACCTGTCATGCTATTACACAAGGGAACAGAACACAGGAAAAGCAGGCAGGTCCAACCCTCAAAGGGGCCGGCCATGGATGACTGCTGGGTATAGCTGGGTATGGTGCTGCTAGAGAAAGCATCAAACATTTAGTAATTAATTGTCCAGGATTGGGGGAGGAAAGAAATAGAAACCATGGAACAAAAACTGTGAGTGACGTTATGTGGTCTGGCATGATGGGAGGATAGTAGCAGAGTTTGATTCTTGCATTGTGTGGGATCCTCGCCCTACTATTAAGGAAAATTGAAGAGCTACAGAAGCACCTTAAATGTCCCCCACCTAATTGTTAACCCAATTTGCGATGGTTTGTTTTAATGTAATCAATTCCAATGTTCTAAACTGGTTTTGGTCAGGTGATGCATCTGTGGTGAACATTCATCACCTGACTAGCTTGCATCCTGGCAAATGTCTGGTGACATCTGGACTCATTATTTAACAACATACCTTTCTTGTTACCAATCAGATGCCTTTTTCTGAGGAGGCTTTGCATGTTCTTGGAGCATTCATAAAGTCCCAAGTCATCCGAAGATAAACTCCTGGTCATCACCTTGGCTACTTCCTCAGAGACCAATTCTCCCAAGTTATTAAAAAGAGCAGTCACAATGAGCTGACAGCATTCAGTACTGTGTAGTCATACTGTTGAATTGTCTGGTGGAGATACATCTCACGCCAGCATGTGTCCATCAAGGTCCTTTTCATTAAGGATGTGCATGCAAACAGAGACCAGGAAGAGACACGATGTTGGATTCTCTTGTGGCTCATTAAAATGCCATGCAATTTCTCACTTTACTGTCAGGAATATTCTATTTTTTGTCTAGTAGCCCATGCATGTTGGTCCTACTGCTGCGGCACTGCACCTTCTTGAATAACATGCAGATACATTCCCGCACTACAAGGAAATGTACCTTCAGACACTTAGAATATTGAACAGGGTCTCATAAATAGGCACTTCCTTAGTTCCTAAATAACAAATTCAATAATCCATGGTTCTGCAAAAAAGCTGAATGAATGTACAGGCTATTTATCACAGTATTTCCATACTGGCTCACCGAAAACATCAATACTTAATTTATGACTCATGATCCTTGAATATAAAAATTCCTACATAATATCACTTATATCATGGGAGATTATATGTATCTTGTGTATAGGAACAACAAGAAATGGAAGCCTGCTTTTTGCACAAGAGTGAAGAAATATTGGCGAACTAGCGGTACCGCCCGGCATTGCACAGGTCTGTACCTGACATGCACATGGGGCTCTGCTACAGCCTTGTGTATGTTTTATTGTGTCCTAACTTCTTATTTTTTTAAAAGTCACAAAATCACCAATCTCCCGAAATCAGCTATTCTGATAACACATGGTGGGGTCCGGCCCTGTGCAGGGCGAATTGGTGGGATTGGTCATATTTCACCATCGCCAGCAGCACCCGAGACTGGTATGCTGACCTTGGGCCAACATTTTAGCCCACCCACCAACTGTTAGTTGCAAAATCGGCAATCTCCCGAAATCACTGATACTGATAGCACAAGGCGAATGGGTGTGGTTGGTCAAGTTTCACTATCGTCAGTACACCCCAGACTGGTATGCCAAACTTGGGCCACAACTTCAGCCCACAAGTTGTTATGGAGCTGGAGCCAAACCCGAACATACAAACACACTTTCACAAATGATAGGGCGGTGGTCACCACCCTATTGTTACAGTGAGCGGGAGGTGAGTCGGAGACACATAAGAATTTCTATCATTAGTAACTTTTGATTTGAGTAACGGTTTTGGGCGAAATTACAGACCTGATTAAAGACCCGTGCCCCCCTTCCCCTGTCCAGAGACTGCAAAGTTTTTTAAAGATTTAATAAGAAATAAAGTTATCAAGCATCAAAAACAAAACTCAGAAGTGCAGCCTACTTCTCATTCATTTTACCATAGACAAACAAGGTCCATTTTTGCCAAAGCGCACAGCCCAAACCGCTGGATGGATTTTAACCATGTCCAGAACAACTTGGGCACAAGGCGTTGACTCGTGACCCATTCATGGTTTGGAGTTATTCAGTTAAGTAGTTATTTAAATATTTGATGGAGAAGGGGGTGGCCCAGTCCCAAAATTAGATAGTGATATGTAGGGTATTTACCTTAACCCAGGTGCTTTTAGAAATGAAACGTGTGTTCTTACTCATGATATTATGTTGTGTGGCTGTGGAATGTTTGTTTACCCAGTTTACTGTTAACTATTATTCTTTGCTTGCTTTATTTTCAGCTACTTTATATAAGTACATGAGTAGTGTTGTACTGAATTGATCTTTTAAGTTGTATAGTACTATAAAACTTGAAGTGAGGTTCACTTTTTAACACATTTCTGTAACTGTGGTTACGATAAAAGTCAATGAAATGGAACCGCTGGTATAATAATACACAAGTACAATAACATTTTTAAAAAAGTGTATTTGTATGTTATGTCATAAATGGTACTTAAAAGGACTGTTTTGGGGTACACTGAGTGTAGTATTTTAGCACATCTGAACCGCTGTTTTGATGTTTTGAAGAAACATTGCATTTCCTTCATCAGTTAGGTTTACTCCATCAGGTCTATAGAATTTGGTCCTGTAGTACTGTATATTTTGCTCGAACTCCATAATTGGCTGTGGTCTCTCATGAATGCTGAAACCGCTTTATTAACATTTCTCCGGGATTTCTCAATTTTACCATTAAATCCATTTGTCCATCTCCATTTTTGCCTCTGAGACGGATTGGAAAATATAAAGCTGGTGTGCGGAAATAGTTGCATTTGTTTTGCCAGGTCTTATTTGATCATTTAAGTACGGGACACACCTCGTGCATTCCCCCAATCATTGCTTCCACAATGAATTAGTGTGATGGCTGGGCGCCCTGTACTTTTCAGACTGAACAATTTGGGGAAAACTTGCAACCAATGCATTCCCCGAAATCCAAACCATTTAATTATACAATCTCTGAAACCTAGGTCCATTTTAATATTTAGTTTCTCACAAAAAGCCAGTAACCAAAACAGCCAATTGTCTCTGATCAGCCACACAGTTTTCAAACCAGCCCTGATATCTGCTGTCTTTCTCTCTTTCCAGGAAAATTATTCCCAGCTTGAATTTCTAGTACTTTGTATCAGCAAGGTTTGTATGATGTGTGTGTTTTGTAGTTTTTAATTGGTTGATGTTGCTGTTGTAATTATTTGCATCTATCCAGGAGCCACCCAGCGTGCAATGTTGCTATCCGCGGGTAGATAGCACCCCCCCTTTGCAGCCGTGGCTATATGAGGACAAATGACACGTCGTGTGTTTGTGGACATGTGGTAGCCGCGGCTATCTGAACATGTGGGTGAGGGAGCATCTTAGATGCATTGAGTGTTTTGAGGGAATTGTAAGAGACTAGGGGAGTGCAGGAGGACCATGAGAAGTGGAGGGGGTCTGGTAGGCATGTTGTGGCACTTGTTTGGGGTTTGGTGGACTGCAAATACAATTTAAAATCCATCGTTTTTGCGAATAGCCACAGCTATCAGCCATTGGCCATGAAGGGCTGTTGTAGAACTGCTTCTATAAATAGCATGTGCGTATGCGTCAACGCTTTTCGTCATTTAATTGGTTTTACCTGTAGCTGCAGTTAAATTTGTAGCCGTGTCTATAAACATACATTTTCTGTGCAATAATCATATTGTTATGTGGATGATAACGTACAGAATTTTATTTGCGGTTGTTATTTGATCTGGTTTGGTGTTGTTTTGAAGGCCAGCTCAGTTTGATTTAGGGTTTGCAAAAAATGTACATGTAGCCGTGGATACAAAGCAAGATCTACAGTAGCATCTGATAGCCATGGCTATAAAAGATGTTGGGTGGGGGGATTCTGTGAGTTTCATTGTTTGTTATTGGTTGTTGGTACTTTTCTATTTGTGTAACGGTCTGTGATAGGTTGTGGGGAAAATTTGTCATCCAATTCAGTAGTTTTATTAGTGTATAATCCTCTTTTTTTGGTATTCATTTTGGAAAGTATAAAAGCCAACATTTTCTGTAGTTTTATCCTTTTGAACTGTCACTGTGCATTTGGAAGGAGTGTGGCTGATGTGAAAGTAAGTGTTAATACATTTTTACATTTCTGATGGTTTAGTTGCAGTTTTGTGTGTGTTAGTTATATATACCACTGGTATCAGTTGGTCATTATGATGTTTTCCATTTGCTATGACCGTGTGGCAAGTATTTAACATATTTTTAAGTGTTAGAAATATTGACTTCTAAAATTAGATTTGTGCATTAATGACCTTTACATGCAGGGATTTAGTTTTTGTATTTATGTTGGTGAGGTTCACGGTTTACTTGATTGTATTTATTGAGTCAATCAATATGCTTATTTGGATCAAATAATCCATCAAACACATACACAATACAAAAACACAATGCATAATCAAATTACCATTCCCTCACTTATAAAATGCAATATTCCAAATTAAAAATGCCAATCAAAGCACAACTCTTCATAAAAGTGAAAAAAGATGATAACAAGGTTCAAACAATTCATAACATCCAATACAGATTCAATCCAATAAGGTGCGTACTGCGAAGTTCATAAGTTATCAACAATCATTAAAATTGCTGTAGGGAGAAAGAGAGCAACAGGATACCCCCAGTTAATTAAAGCCAATACTCCTTCTGGTTTTCCAGCATATAGGAACAGATGTTGGCTGACCTAATGGCCGGCAGTAAAGTTGACCGTCTGATATTTTTATAGGCTGGACAGAACAATAAAAGATGAACCATGTCCTCTCTAACAGCACCACACGCTGGACAACCCGCAACATCGGGGAACCCACTCCATTTAGCTGTGGTTCCCCTCAGCTGCAGACAGTCAAATCTAGCACGGGTGATCAACCAGTGATCTCTCTTAACAGAATCCCAAATTAAATAAGGCTGGATCTCCTTCGCCCAACTGATCACTGCATGTGCTTTATCAGAATTGGTTGCAAACTCCATGAAATCCCTTTTCGTCTTGATCGTCTCTCCCAAAATACTTTTATAGAATCTCATTTGGCGTTTGGTCAGCAAGTAATCTGGGGGTAAAAGTACCCAGATGTTTCCACGGGACAAAGCTTCATCAATATAGTAAAGCCACAGGATTTTTCTCCAGCTATCCCTTGCTATTAAAAACCTAATGATGAAGTGGCATAGGGTAGCATATTCATTCGCCCAAAGCCCAGAATGTTATTGGTGCCAGGGCCCATTGGTCCTCCCAGAATTCCACTCCCAGTTCCCTATGAATGGAGATACAGGGGGTGGATCCCGGGAGTCCTAAGAGCTTTCTGAAGAAAGTGTTCTCCTTCATCTGAATATATGAGGCTTTCTGGAAGCCCCATAGTGGTGCTCCATATAAGGTCACTGCTTTTGTCTGGGCAGAGTAGATTTTTAAAACTACATGGAGCGGTTGTCCCTGGCAGTGAGACAAAAACTGGGAAATCCCTCCCACTTGTTGACCGAGCTTAGCTGATTGTTTCTTGATATAGGCATTGCCCGTAATTGTCTCTGAGAATCTAAACCCCAGATAGTCAAATTCCTTGACTCTGGGGATTATTTCTCTATTGCAAAGCATTGGAGGCATCTTCACCGGCCATGCATCCCATTACTTCACATTTTTTGGTGTTAATTTAGAGCCCCAGATTTTCCATAAAGGCTGCATAGGCAGAGATCAGAATCTGGAGGGCAGCTTGGGGTCCTGGCTATAAGGACAGTATCATGTGCATACACCCTGACTGGAAAAGCCCCGCCACCCCTTTGTAATTCTATTGTAATTGTAATCCACTTCCAGGTATGCAGTACTCTTAGGACTTGTGTTTTGTGAGGTAGTTGAATTGATGGTGGTTTGCAAGTTCATTTTAGTTATTTTTTGTGTGCATTTTATTGCAGCTGGATCGAGCTCATCATCTCAGTGAACTATCACTAGATGTACAGTTAAATCCAGTGAAAGGTGAACCTATATTCAAAACATAGTGGAACTGTTGGAGATGGGAGCAGCACACATATAGACTGTTCATGAAAAGCCTCCTTTGTGATCTTTCTGGCATTTCGGATGATTATTTAAATGCAGTGCTGCAGGTGTTTTAAGATTCTGGCTCTTGGTGGCAGCACCTTGAATGTGTGGTGGTTGATTTTGTATAACCATTGCTCACACCTCCAATGATGAGGGGAGATGATATGTAAATCAAAGATAGTGATTTTGTTGCACTGGTGGATGGAGATGCTGCAGACAGAATAGTGGAATGTGCATGGTGTCGAGTTTTGTGTGCAAAATACCTCCTCTGTCCATTTCCAGAACAGTGTTCTTAGACTTTAAAGAAGTGCCAACTGTCAGCAGTGTTTTTCACCCTAGTTGTCTTTTTCCTTGGTTGTGATGGATTCGGAACCCAAATGATAATGTCATCACTGCTGTTACTATCATGGTTATAGTACTAATGTTTCTACCTGCGTGATTGTTTGCAATCCCTTGTTCTCCAAGTTTACTTAACCTTCCCATCCTTTGTCCTGCAACCTCCCAGTATAATGTGCTTTGTTTATTTTCACCCAGTGTATATATCCCTGTTTGTTTCTTGCAGTGGTATTTTCTTATACTTGTTTATATTATTGTATTTGTTTTAATCCAAGTTGGATTTTTTTTCCCAATTACCCAATAATTACCATATGCAAAGAGAAAAACAGTGTTGTATGCACAAATGTTTTATCTTATATAGTGCATGTGATTAACTGCACACACAATATGAGGGTTACACAGATGTGTGTATTATTGTGTTTATTAAAGTACAGGTGTGTGTTTTTGAAATGATTAGGTTTAACTTTTCCCAGATAGAAGGATATTATTTTTTTTTATTAAAAGAGATGAATAACCCTGGCTACGATGTGTTGGATGTTGGACGCACGGGGGGTGTTTTCCTAGATGCCTTTTCGATGAACTGTACTCACGGCTATAGCTGTAATGCGAAAAAAGTTATGTACTCTTTTTTACTGTGTGTTTTGTAATTCATATTTTACACTAGGTTTATGTAAAGAAACACACACAATCTTATAGCTGCCGGTCCATGACATGGGGCTTAATTGGATTATTTTGTAACTGCGGCTATACAAACGTTTTGGGAAAAAAATTTGAACATTTCTTTAAGGTGTATTAAGTGTGCTGTTCGTAAACAGTTATTTTAAAATTTTAAAAACTTTGTGTACATTAATACATACAAGTGTACATATTTGAAAAAGGTAAATAAATATGTAAACAGAGTTTGTTAAAAACAGATTTATTTTGGGGGTGTGGTTGTGGGCTTTCTTTTTCTTTTAGTTGCAACACATGACATATCTTCTTCTTTAGCACAATTATGTTTACTGTCCATGATTTGTTGTAAATGTTCAATGTCCTTTTTCATTGATAGTACTTCTTTCTGAATATTGATAGTTGTTTTAATCCTGTTAATGAATCCATGATTAGTTTGTCGGTAATATTTGTAGTGCTTCCTGCATGATTCCTCTTGATACTTTTCATCTGTTTGAAAGTATTTGAAATATTTGTAAACAATTGAAGATATAATATGATTGGTTATTTATTTATTTATGCACTTGAAAAATATTTGTGTTGGTTGTATTCACATTTGATAGTAGGTAGATAAAGTATATCTGTTTGGTGACTGATATTTGTTCCTTAAAATGTTATTTTTAGTCTTATTTTAAATAAATATAAAGAATGGACTTCCAAAATCCTGAATGTTGTGTATTTTCTTCTGGTTCATTTTCTTCAGCATCTTCTTTTTAATGTATTCCTTTGTAGGATCATTATCCTCCAGCCATTGCATGTAGTTTTCCATTTTAGTGTGGTATAAATAAATACTGCTTGTCACTTCAGATATTAGAATTAGCAATGGAGGAAGAGTACATGAGGAGCGTGGGTGCAATGTTTGTATGTACTTTCTGATTGGGTGTTCATTGTCTGTGTGGTGGGTGGCTGCCAGTAGGATGTCAAGTATGTCAGATGCTGTTGAATTGTTGACCCTATTAGAGAATGTATTTTTGAGTGATGTTTATATATGCTAATAAAACTGTAGATTATATTGTATTATTGCATTAAGAGTTTTTCTACATAGTACATTTTTATTTCTTGAGAGTGAGGTGTAGTTGTAGGAGATTCTGGTATTTTTAGAAAGAGAGGATGTACATTGTTCGGAAGACTGTGGAGAGTTTGAGAATTTTGAGAATGGGGTTCATAGTGATCTTGAGGGCATATGTGATGTGTTCTCAAAGCAATATTATTTTAGATGGAGTGTTTGAAATGAGAGGTTTATGCTGCAATGTTGGAGAAATATTTTCGACAGGAAGTAGAGGTTTTTCTTTTCTCTTCAGGAAAAGAAAATATATTAATCATCTAAAGAAAGAGCACAGAGAAATGTTCCAAGTATTTGTAATAGAGGTGAAGGGTGTTTTTTTAAATGTAAAATATATTGTTGGGTTATATATTGGTAAAAGAATACAAGGCTATTTTAAAAGCCTCCCAGAGAACTTTTTAAGTATATTGGAAACGGAAAATACCTTTGATGCCTTTTTTTAAAAAAAAAGCTGCAATTTTGATAGCCGCCAATCCGTCTGCACTTTCAGACGGATTACAGCTGCGGGTACCACTAAGCCAATGAGACGTTGTGTATTTCTGGTGGGTGGAACCACATCTATGACTGTCACCTTAGCTGCGGGTATGGCTATTCCAATTTCTGTGCATTGATCATGTTATTCATTTATTTTACACTATACAATTTCACATGTGTTTCTGATTATGTGTACCTTTATGTTGTTTCAATTGATACACCTTGTCATTATGTCTTTTTGAACCTGTAAAAATTTTACGTTTAGCCGCAACTACTGGCAGTTGACTAGATCCATGGCTATGAATGCTCCAATCATACGTCGTACTTTGTGACAGGCTTTGGTAGCTACGCGTATGAACCCATTGGTTGTGCCCACAGTTATACCTGTCTGTAGTTTGGTGCAGTATTTATACTATATTATGGATGCTTCAGCACAGATTTGTACATGCTTTTTTCTGTTGGGACATTAAGGCTAGTATGAATTAATTAATAAAACCTTTGTGATATGTTTTTTTCAGCACTTTTGAAAAATGTACGTGTAACCGCATCTATAGGTGGGTTTTCGTTGTGTAACCGGGGTTATAGCCGCAGTTATGTAATTTGGAAAATTAGGGGGGGGAAATGTTTTTTTAAATAGTGTGTACATTTTGCATATAGTATTCTTTGGAAGGATTATGTTGGGGTTTATTGATTGATATGGGTTGTAATAAAAATGTGTTGGGCATTTTACTTGTTTGCTTTCTAAAGTCCTCTTTTTGTGCTATTGATTTATGAAAGATGTGAAAGTGACCTTTTGGTGAACTTTTCACATTCTGGTTCCATAATTCAGAGTGTGCACATGTTCTGTGTTTGGCTATTGTGAAGATCTATTTATTAATTGGAGCAGATGTAGCTGAGTGATAGTGTGATTTTATATATTTTATGCGCATTTTGAATTGTTGTATTTCTAAGATAAATTAAGCATGCTTAGGTGTCTGATTTAGTTAAGTTTATAAGTATTGTTTGGCAAGTAGGGATTTCCATATTTGACTTCAGTATTTTTAGGAGAATGACAAAGCCGTATGACATGTTATGCAATGCTTATGTGTGATAAAAAATATATTTCGGAATAATGGTTGTTTCTCATTGACATTGGAAGATGTGATATGAATGTGGATGTATAAGAAAACCTAGTGTGAACCAAGGAGTATAACTTTACCCTTGACCAATAATGTGTCTATGTGTTTTTTTTTTTCTGTGACCCTATATTGTTGATTATGTATTGTCTTCGAATTGTGAAAGTGTGTATGTGGCTTTAAAATTGAGATGTTTTATGAGGCAGTGCACCTAGTGAACGTGAACTTGCTAGTCTTTTAGAAATAATCAACAACTATATTTGGCAGTTTCACAATTTGTTTGGAAATGGTGTGCTTTGGAAGGGCTTGGTTCTATTTGGGTTTCATGCTATGTAATGCAATATGTTGTTACGCAATGCACTGATATAGGGAGATGTAAAATGAATGTGGGTGCATAGTAGGATGGGTGAAACAGTATTATTGATGAGGTTTGCTAAAATAGCTTTCTGAGGCTGGCCAGAGCCCTTGGATATACAAACCCTAGTGGAGTGGGAATGGGCAGTGACGGGAGGACATACTGCTGGTATCTTTTGTTGAGTAGTAGTGATTAATTTTTAGGTGAAATATAGGAAAGTGGGTCAGGCGGTTGGATCTAGGATGGTTGAATAGGTGAAAACAAGTGAGGTGCTTGATCTTACATGTTACTTGATGAGGATGACTATGAAGAACTGATTAAATGGGTGGTAGGAGGTGGGTGGTTGTGTCCAGGCACAGTTATGTGACTAGCAGTAGACTGAATGCTGTCTGTCTCGAGTCGGTGTTCAGTTCTTGAGGAGGGGCATGTAAGGTGTGAAAACTAGAGCTGGGTGGAGCAAGCAAGTGGAATTGCATTATCTTGCAGCTCTTTTCTGTTATTACTTTTCGCCTTAATTGGGTACACACTAGAGATGCATGAATGGTTGGTTGGTACATTAAAGCAAAGATGAGTTCAAAATTATCTTTGCAACACCTTTCTGAATGTGAATGAAGGAATGATGCAAATGTATGTGATATTGTTTGTAATGGATATAAAGACATGGAACACTCCGGACCAGGACTCTTTCCACTGGCAAGGGATGAGGTGCACAATAAAAACACTTTTCATTTTATTAATTTCGGATTCTGCTTTGAGAGAAGGCAGCCAACCCATTTCACACCCCCTTTGACAAACACCCTGTGTCGCAATGGACCATGAACCAGGCCGGTGTGTAAGAATGAAATATTTATTTATATATATTTATTCAAAGGCAAATCAAACAGATAACGTAGGGCAGCAATCACCATTATGGTGATAATTACACAGCAAAATAATATGATACACTTAATTTAACGTTCTGACAGATACATCAATGCAAATATGAATGGAAGCAAGATCACTTTTTGTCATACTTTTAGATAGCACAACTGTTGTGCATTCCCCCTTCAACAAGCCTGTAAACACCTGCTGA
Source organism: Ambystoma mexicanum (assembly GCF_040938575.1). Taxonomy (NCBI): domain Eukaryota; kingdom Metazoa; phylum Chordata; class Amphibia; order Caudata; family Ambystomatidae; genus Ambystoma; species Ambystoma mexicanum. Next base: position 652,390,977 of record NC_090933.1, on the reverse strand, counting down.
CCAAGTTTTATGTGCATGGAAAAGAGTAGCAGGGAGTCAGAAATAAGACTGAAAAATCAGATTTGAAATTCAAGCTACCACCCCAGAATGGGAGGCCAACACGAAATGAAAAACCCTTGAAAAATTAGCAAAATGGTACTTAGAATTCACTGGATAGTTATAGGTCAGTTTACATGTGTGGTAGAATGGATAAGACAGGAATTTGTGTGGCTGTACTAAAGAGGCAAGAAAGCCTACAAGATACAAGGTAAGGTACTAAAGCAACATGACTACAAGTAAGAAAATCGACTTTGGGAAGGAAAGCAGTGCAGCAAAAATCATACATGGCAGAATTGCAATTTCTTATCTTTCACAGGTTTAAACAAGCACACAGCTAAGGAAATGGGCTAAACAGTCCAAATCGAAAAATCGTTTTTTCTGATGAGGTACCAAAGCACATAACAGGTATGATACTGACATGAAAGGATGATTTTTTTTACGGGAGACAGTATGGGATTCTTTATAGGAAAGGAAAATCGGATTTTAGAAAGGAAACAATTTCACAGGCAAACTCGGTTTTGTTAGCAAAATGATTGGTTTTACTGCAACTGTATTTTAGTGGCTAGATTATGAAAGAAAAGCACTGCACTCAAGGAGGTTAATTTGCAATGTTAACCAATTTGCGCCGCGTTCCTCCTGATGGGAAATTAATTTATTTCAAAATGGTACTAAGGACTTACACAAAGGACTGAAGTGATTTGAAAAGAATTACGCTAACACATAGAGACTAACTTGATTCTTCTAAGCACCGGATACACAAAGGATGCTGACAATTTAAAACAAATGTTCTTATAGGATATTTTATAGGGTCGGACAGAATGCAAGGTAACAGAGCGGGATATGCAGTTTTTGGTGCTGGGGATGGGTAATACTTCCAAAATTCACTTGAGTTGGGTAGTTCGGTCAGCTAAATGAGTCTCTGGACAGTGGGACAAGAATCTGATCACTGGGCAGCAGCTGGGCTCTCCTTTAAGGGAACAGCTGAGAAAAGGGTGTCTGGTCAATGTGGACAGGGGGATGCATCAGCTGGGAAAAGACAGGTCTGGTCACTGGATTCTCCCAAAGGGATCATCAGTCTTTCCTACTTTCTCCCTGAATTATTGGGATTTTTGTAGGGTTTAGTTCTGGATAGGTGGTTATGCCTGGATAGGAGGTTCTGGATAGGTGGTTCTGCCTGGATCTGGATCAGGATAGGTAGTTCTGGATCTTGGAATCTTGCAGGGTGGATTTTTGAAGGTTGAATGTCGAATTTCTGAATTTTGAATGTCCCTGTCTGTCCCTATGCATCCCTCTTACATAAGCAGGATGACATCAGAGAATTTTTAATGTGTGGCAGAAGTAACCTGGACATACCTTTTGGATGGGGTAGGTCAGGCTATGGATGTTGCCACCTCCCAGCAGGCAGATTGGTTCCAGGGAAGTGACATCAGTTTAAGTGTGTTCGTTTTATGATGTGCTTTGTTTCACCACAGTTATTTTTAGGAAACATAAGTTATGGAACAAAACCCGTATATTTACAATTGTTACCATCATAAAAATCAGATAGGCAGATCCCATATTTTACATGGAATATCCCATTTCAAACGCCAATTCTGTGCCATGCTGCTTTGCCCTATGGGCACCATTTCACAGTTTTTCACGGGAAACATTTTATCTAAAATTCTACAAATGGTTCCACATAAGCCTAATAATGTCCGGCATATTTTGTTCAAATTTAAAATCCGTGTCATGTACACTTTCATCAGAAATATTTTTTTAATGCCATTCATGTCCACCAGATGCCAGGAAGACCCACATAGTCTTATCTTGCTTATCCAAATATTACATTAAAAACTGTCATAGTTGCACATTACTGCTTATTCAGAGTACTGAAATAAATGTCTTAATGTAAAAAGTCTTTTAAATCAAATGGGCTGGATTTGTACCCAAATGTGGCCAGTATTTCCAACCCCCCAGCCAAATGTCTTCCCTTGGTCAGCTTGCACAGGTGTTGCCATGACTCCCCCTTTTGAAGTCCTCCAGTTTGAATTCAGGGGAACTCACACTTGTGAGGCAAACACAGGGGTTGAATCTTCCTTTGTCTTTGGGAGCATCTCTGCCAGGCAGTCTGAGGCAACCTGTAATTATCACACTTGTCAGTCCATAGAACAGGGCCCCGGCCCTGGCCGTATCAGTTCACGGGCAGGTGCGACATTGGCATTTAAACCAAAACTGGTCTAACAGGAATGCCTGAGCCTCAGCAAGGCTGTTGAAGTTCTTTTTGGGGGGAAAAATAAAATACACAGAGCACAATATACCTATGTTTTTGCAGCCCCTCTTCCCAAATATACAGTTATGTTTCTGTGTGTTTTACAGTATTATTTCCCATTTAGCTTTCACAATGTAATTTCACTGCTTTGCAAAGCAGGTTAACACAGGTTCATTTTTTTTCTCATGTTCATTTTAGAAAATGCGGTTTTCTTCGCATTTACTTTCTGAAGGCTTGTCTAACTCTGGTCAATTTCTATACACAGGGATATGCTTGGAAACTGGGTTCTTTGAAACTGACACCAGGCAAAAGAGAGAGAGAGAGAGAGCGAGCTTCTTTTGAAGTACTTTGCGTGTGTTAGTTTATTTTCAAAAGTAAATTCAAGCAGTGTTTCAGTAAAAAATCCAAAAATGCCTTTCAAATGATTTCCCAGCACATCAGCTGCTCTGGGAATGTTTTTGCCTCACTTCATGGTACTCAGCAGAAATAAAACGTGCCAGAAGGGGTTTCCATGAAGTGCACACTTTGTGAAAAATGAAATAAAGAATAATTTGCAAAGCCGTTTTGGGTGTCATGTGTCCAGCTTTAGTATTCAGCATGACAGAACAGAAAAGTTGATGCCGTTCTGAGCAGAGGTAATTTTCTGCTGGGTTTAGATGACAGAAGCAAATCTACTAGGGTAGATTTGTGGGGCTGCACAGGGAACTTGGCCATGAAAACCCTAGCCAGAATGGGGATGGGCAGTCAAGAAAGGATATACATGCAGATATGTTTTGTTGAGGAGCAGTAGTAGTCATTAGTTTGTAGGTGAAATGCAGATAGTGGATCAGGCAATTGGCTTATGATGCTTAAATAGGTGCAAACAGGTGAGGTGGTTCATTTTGCATGTTTTTATGATGAGGATTGCTAAGGAGGACTAATTAAGTGGGTGTTGGGGGAAACTAGGGTGTTGCAAGGCCCAATTATGTGACCAGGAGTAAACTTATCGTGTGAGCCTAGAGTTGGCCTAGAGTTGTTAAGTAGAGGCTTTTAAGGTGTGAAAACTGGGGCTGGATGGAGTAACTAAGTGGCAGTGCATTTTGTTGGAGCTATGTTGTCTTATCACGTTTCTAATACATTTAGGACACACCAGAGATGAATGTATAGTGGGGTGGTATGTGAAAGCAAAGATGTGTTACATATTATTTTGCAACACCTTTATGAATGTGAATGAAGACATTATGGCAATTTTTGCCATGTTGTTTAGAGTGAACAGTTTATTTAGAGGCTGTTTGTGTGTTGCACTCTGGGGTTATGTGTAGGGTGTGTGGGGTATTATTTAAGACATGTATAGTGATATGGAGGTAACAGTATTAATGATTAGGTTTGGTAAGGTACTTTTATGGGGCTGCCTAGCAGATTTGCCCATTCAAACTGTAGTGGTGATTAGTTTGTAAAAGGTGAAAGGCAGTATAGTAGGTCTGAAATAGGTGGAAGCAAGGATGTGGCAGAGCTCAGTTATGTGACTAGCTGTTCGCTGAAAAGGTGTGTGCCTGGAGTTGTTGAGTAGCAGTAGTAATAATTAGTTGAAGGTCCCTTTTTGAAACACGGCGGGCAATTTGGAACAGGTTTTTAATGGTCGCTGCCATACAAAAAGGTACATAGGGCCTCATTACGACCCTGGCGGCCGTGGTATGAATGGTGCCGGTAAGGTACCAGCACCATTCATACTGGGCCACCACATTACGAGTTTGCTCACAGGTGGCAGTATGCACGTCTGGTACTGGAACCCGTGAACAGACCAGGATGCTAACAACGGACCCTTCATTAACGGGTCCGTTGTTAGCATCCTCCCCATTCCCATTGCACCCTATGGGCACTCAAATGGTAATGGAGACGTACCAGGTCCGGGTCCCAAAAATGGGAATTATAGGGCCCGCAAAAGTTGGAATGGTCCGCTATTTCCCTTTTTTCGGGACCCAGACCTGGACACTAGTTTGGAGGTAGCCATGCTGGTAATGACAGCATGGCTACCTCCAAACTCGTAATGAGGCCCATAGTCTCTTTTTGATTCTGATGAGACATGTGCTCCACTTGAGCACATCTCCTGTCAGGAATTAAAAAGAAAATTATTCACATCTCACGCAAATTCCGAGTTGCCAATAACTATTAAGTCTGCGCCTATGGGTGGCCACAGGGTTTTATGTTCCACAACTTTGACTGAGGCCCTTGTTTCGCTTGGCCTACAATGGCCAGGCTGGTGGTCCGTTAAACCCTGTCTCTGCCCATCAATCAGTGCATGGAAGTTATAGTATATATTGAAAATATAAAGAAACACAATGCTTGACCTTCCCTATCCCAATTTTATTTTGTTTATTCAGCTTTTTGGTAAGAAGCCATGATGAAAGCAACAACAATGAGCCATAAGAAAGGATCGTCTGCAGGGAAGTACATTTCTACAGTGTAAGATTCCAAAAAGTAGTGCTGTTAAATCAGCGTCTCTGCTTTTTTACTTTTGTTCAGTCAGTGTATAAGCCTCCTTTGCCTCCTGACTTTCGGACCTAATTGCCCTCAACTGACATCTGCAATACGGGCTTCTGGAAAACTTAATCGATCAACTATTCGATTGTTTATACAGTTAAATCATTAACTCAGGGGCTGAAAGGTTTACTCTCCCTGTTTATTTTGCCGCTCCTATTGAGGTTTGAGGTTTTGAGGTTGGCAGTTTAGGCCCAGCACTGGTCACCATTTAAACACCTCCCGGTGTGGTCCATGCAATTGACCACCTGATTGATTGCTTTTCTCTGCACCTTGTAATTCGATATTTGGCTTATTTGCACATACGCATATATCTATATAGTTGGCTTTTAGCCTTTGGGCCTCATTACGACCCTGGCAGTAGCCGTGCCCTTGTTAAGGACACGGCTGCCGCCAGTAATGATTTTTTACCAGAGGCCAGAAAAGGGTAATAACCGGGTTATGCCGACCTTGGCGGACCCGGTAATTGCCCTTTTCTGGGCTCCGGTAAAAATGTATCCCCATTCACATATGAGCACCATAGGGCTCAATTGGAATGGGGAGGATGATAACAACTGGCCCGTTAATGACGGGCACATTGTTAGCATCCTGGTCTGCTAGCAGGTCTCGCTCAGGACGCCTGGTCTGGCCAGGTGTCCTGAGCAGGACCTGCAGCAGAACCCGTAATGCGGCGGCCCGGAATGAACGGTGCCGGCCCCTTACCGGCACCATTCATTCTGCAGCCGCCAGGGTCCTAATGAGGCCCTTTGTGTTTCCTACCTTTTAGGATTGTATAGCCCAATGATTTGTAATGCTTAATGTTTGAAAGTCTTTTTTGAAAGTTTTTTTTGGTGATTATGTATCTATGTTTTTAAATTTCGCAGCATTTTAAATCCTTTGCCCATAGATCTGATTGCCATATTGAACCCTTCTGGTGAATAAGAATGGTAAAAAGGAAACTGCGCAAAGAATTCCAAACAAATAAGAGCTCCAAATGCAATTGGCAAACCTGTAGCCAGGGTTGTCAAACACAGGCAACCTGCAAGCCAATTGTCCTTGGATACCTATATAAAAACAATGGCAGGGACTTTATGTTAGGGAGAATTCTCTGTTCAGGCTGAATTTCCTAACCTAGTGAGTCCCCCAGCAGCTTTGCTGGATTTCTGGAGTTTGTTTTTTTCCATCCTGCCAAGAGTGAGACTCTTTTCTCCCACTCTTGGACATGAATGTGGTTAATTCCTCGGAATGTCAATGTGTTCTATGGGCTATGGGGTCTTTTACTCCACAGGGTCTCATGTGTTTTACTATGTGTGTTACACCGCACCCTCCGTGCCGTAACACTGGAGTGTCCTAGAGGATCCCCACCATAGACTCCATACCCTGGGACTGACTACTGTCTCCCAGGGCATGTAAAGTCACCATTGGCTTTACTAGACCTAAATTTACTAACAGAACTAGTACAAACCACCCTATTGTGGACGCACTGGTAGGGGTAATTCGATTACCCCTGGGTCTGTTGTTCGAGGGGGCACTGTCCCGTCCCCCCTCGTCGAGTTTTGGCTGGTGGCAGTGGAAACTACTTTGTATATTCGACCCCGAATATATTCCTATGGGATTCTTCCCATTGTTGGAGGCTGATACTTTTTCACGTTAGTCTCTAACGTACCGCCGGTTTATTTGTCTTAAATAAATCTACCGGTTGGTATTTTCTGCCAGAACTCGGTTTTTAAAATGGCGTCTGTGTTCACCTCTGCAACTCCGAACCAAAGGTTGAGCCCTTTGTTCCACTTTTGGCGGGCTTCGGCACTGAAGCCCTCCAAAGTGGTGCCATTCTGTCTGGGTACTACAGGGGGTGTGGGAGGGGGTTTAGGCACCCTGGACTGAGTTGCCTTGCCAACTCAAGTCGCACTCTGGTGTGATTGGCCCAAGTGGTGAGCCGCCCCGCTCACCACTTAGCGTGTTTTGATTGACAGCTAGGCTGAATGAATGGGGGTTTTCTGCATAAAAGCAGGGCTTTTGGGACTGGATCTTGAGAAGTCGCCACAGGACCTAAGAATCCGACGAGGGTAAAGCTGAGCCGACCTGCAATGACGACACCTCCAGTGGAGCCCTGCTGAACCGACTCACTACTTCCCAACAACAGAGGAGATCTCCCTGCCGGACAGTCTTCTTCCCCTGACTGGTGGGAACAACCAGTCCCTTTGCTTTTTCTTCGCTTCCAGGGCATAGTGGTCGAATTTCCCGTGCTGGGCACCCCGGCAACCGGATAGCCACTAACCTGTACCGCGACCAAAAGGTGGTGCCTTGTGACGGAGCACTCTGCGGCTGGTCTCTTCCCTGATGGTGCAACGAGCTTCGACTTTCCTTCGATGACGAGATCATCTCTTCGCTTGGCAAAGCCCCGACTTGCATCCACCACCAGGAACAACTGCCCCCGCCGGAGCTGTCTCTTCACTTACAAGGTACTGTGTCCGCCTGGCTTCCCTTGTGACGGTTAGTGTGAGGTGTCTTAAATCCTTACCTTTCCATTGGATAGCCTCCAGACCTTCTTAACTTTCGTTCTAAACTGGCCAAGCTTTCTGTGTCAATTTGCTACAAAGACTCGAAGTGCATTTCCACTGTGATACTTTTTGGGACATATTGCCTTGCCTCTCTCCGAGTGGGCCTGGCCTCTGACTTTGTGATCAACAGTAGACCCTGCCTTGCTTGACTTGCATTTGCTTCGTAAAAGTGTTGGTACCGCTTTTGTTTCATACCCTGCCTTTTCTCTCCCGTTCTAACGAATATTAGAGTGCCATCTAGGTTAAAGCATTCACCTCTGTCTGCAAATAAGTGGTGCCGTTGAACCTAGACTTGTCGAACTATTGTTAGGGGATTGATCTACTTATAGTAATTGTGATTGAAGTTGTTTGCCGTATTAGTGCCAGAGTGTTTTTCATAGATGTGTTTTTAAAATAAATAATTATATATCTTTACACCCAAGCTCTGTTCCGTGTCTGCTTGTTTTACTGTGTAAATTGCCCTATCTTGTATACTCCACATACTGCCTAACTTTTCTTGAGGAGAGTCTGACTGCTCAGCCACAGCTACCAAGTGAATATGTGTGGTACAGACTGCTACCAAGTGGGTTTACTGCCAAACACCTGTAGGCCTAAATCTTTTGCAGTGGTCCCAGAGGGAACTGCACAGGTTTCTGCTTAACACTTTAGCTGACAGGATACAAGTAACGGAAAAAGTCATATGGGAAGCTACCTCCTTGATAGGGGCATCTAATGTTTTGGAGGAGGAGGTGTTGAGAGTGGGGCCTTTGATTAGACCCCAAATCAGTTATAATGGCTAGAAGAGTGGGCTGGGAGGGAACCACTAGGAAAACTGTCAAGGGTGACCATTATGGTATCATTTTCTAACCCCATTCCAGCAAGATATATAGTGAGTTCGAACTTAACTAGAGGCCTGAGGGCCAACGGCTCAAAATTGGATAGCAGGCTGGTGGTAGCACCCCCAGAGGGTCGTACTGTTAAACGGGATATCATATCGTGCCTCCTTTATTGTATATATATAGTGGCCTAAGCCCAGTCGCTCTGCGAAGAAAACCACGTTGCAAAGTTCCAATCTTAGATAGACTTAGCTGCCATTTTAGGTCCGTCCGCCATTTTGATTTCTATTCTAAAGTAATTCTGTGTTCTAAAATGGTGGACAGTGTTTCCTGCTTGTAACTGAGCCATCCTGAACTTTGTACGTGAGTTAATGTCTAAACTGTTCGTTGGCCGAATGTTTGGGTTGAGTAAAGAGACCTTGCCCTATGACTGACTTGTAGACAGAGGAATTATCTGCACCAACAAGTCCAATCCACGGACATACATCAACTACAATGTAGTACCTATACTGAAAGGGGACACTAGCTGAACTGCATTGTATAGAACATGTGTTAAGGCTTATTGTTAATCCTGTGAATACATTGTTGCCATTGTGACTTGTTTGTATGTGAATTTAGGATGATCCATATGCATATAGTTGGACAAACTAGAAGTGAACTCGGCACGAACCGTAGACAGAGTATCATTAACCTGTAGAGGGGCTGGACATTATAATTGGAAATGTATAAAATGTGCAACTGTTTAGACGTCCAGTACCTCTCACTTCTCACATCGAAAGAGCTGGTATTTGCTGTGATGTAGTGAGGGCCAGGTAGCTATCTGATACTTTGTTTCTTTATCAACTGTACTTCTTAGAATAAAGATCTGTGAGTCTTTATGATCCAGTTTTTGGTGTATTTCCTTTTGGGGTACTCAGCCTCGATATTTCCGCTTGCTTTTACAGATGGCGCCCAAATAGGGACCCTCAAGATTGATGCCATCTCGTTGAAGGTTGATGTGGCTATTGGCCCGGGATCGGACGGTGACAAAGGGGGCCCCTTTCTTGGAGGAGAAGCGACACCTCAGCAGCACTGCACAACCCGATCCCTGGACGGTGAGCCCGCGGTCCGAGACGACATCTTGACGAGGGTCCATATATCGAGGCGGGCAGATTTGCCGAAATCATCAACCACATGGGACCTTTGTTAGTACTTTGAAATCCGATCGGACCTCCTTAGGATTTGATCAGGTGAGTCGTGACCCGAAACTTAAGTATCCTGATAATTAGTTTTGATGTATTGCACTCGCGAGTACAATTATTGACCAGGTAACACCAGTATTCTGATATGCCTGGGAAATTGTCTGCCTGCTTCAGGGCGTTATTCCGCAGTGACAGACAATCTTTGGAATTTGGCCGACCGGCGCCAATGGAGGGGTCGCCGGCATGTACTATGCACTATAAGCACGGCATTGGTAGCATAGTGTTTAATGATATTTGGCACAGACAATCTAGACATGCTTCCGAACTTCAGTGGCCAATAAATTGTAGTTTTGAAATTCCTCGTATTGAATACTTAGAATGTATATTATTAAAGAAAAAGGCTAGACCTGCATCATTTGATATTTTACAGAATTGGAAGAAAGAAGCTATGCAGCAACTTAAGAGGAGGGAAAAACATGCACGCCGTCATATGACGAATGCCAAAAAAGCGTTGTTATATGATCAAAATAAACAGTCTAAATCGGTTAGGAATATGGATAGGGCTTTTTCACTTGGTATCCAGAAAATGTATCCTTCTAAAGTCTTTCATGTATCTGATGAGCTGATAGATTGACAAACTTTTAAATGAATGAAGGCCTGATGCCACTGCGCCACCTCCGTATGTTCCTCTTCCTGATGTTATTCCTCCTCCCGTAGCTCTTCCTTCTCTTCTTATTGCTTCTCTTAATGTTCCTCTTCCTCCGGCCGTTGTTCCTCCTCTTGTTGTTGCTCCCCCAACTGCTCCTCCACCTTTGCCTGCTGTTACGGGTCCGATGGGTTTGCCTGCTGCACCAGTAATAGCACCTTTATTTCCGAATGTACAAGGTTTGCCTACTCTCCCTCTTCCAAGTGGTTCTGCACCGCTTGTAGTTGATCGGGGAGCGGGATCGAGGGTTGTAACTCGTAACACTGTGTCTCCAGAGAGAAAGCATGAATTTGCTTTATGGGCTAGACATTGCATGGAGAAGGGTGAACAAAGTGATGTTCTTGCCACACTCTCGAACTTAGACAATTCTCCTGAGAAAAACGTTTTTATTGAAGGATTGGGAGTTCATTTACGAATAATGTGGAACAGGTTAAATGATATAGATCTCCCACAAGGGTTAAGGGATCTGAATATTTTAGCATTTTCTAGAGATACTGCAGAGAAAGTACATGAGCACGTCAATGGGGTTTTTGAGTATAGAAGGGAGTTGGAAAGGTTTTGGAATGAAGATGTAGATGGTGATAGTTTGGACCCTATGTTAGTACAGAAACGTTTTTTTTCCTTGTCGTAAATCGATAAATGAGGAAACACAAATTTGTACGGAAGATGTGATTAGGTGGATTTCAGACATGTCGATAACTCCCATTGAAGTATATGACACGTATAGTCAGTATACGCCAGAAATGCAGAGGAAAGTGATACAGGTAATGGTAGAGTACCTGCAGGATGAATGTATAAGAAGAAAGATTTGTTGTCCCGCAGAATTACTGAATATTTATAAGAGGGCTTTTTCGTTTGACACTTCTTCAGCTGCTTTAGCGCTCGATCTAGCTCTGTTGCTTAGTAAACATTCGGAATTGCCTAATTCTCAGTTGCCTATGAGAGAGGTTCCTCTGACATTTGTCCCAAAAGTTGAGATTCCCGCTAATGTTGCAACGGGTGCAGTTGCTCAAGACATCCCTGAACATAATGTGTCGCAGTTCGTTCACGTCCCGTTCGCGACAGGAAGTGAACACCATTAAACAATCTATTCCCGATATTAGGAAGAATCCGACAGTATTCTACAAAGAGATAGAGTCTGTTTTGCAATCATCAGTATTTACCTTAAGCGATATTGACTTGTTATTTCCTGTACTCGTGCCTATTGACTTGTGGAAGCAGATTAGGACTATAGATGATGTACCAGGGTTGGGAGATACATGGGATAATATGGTTAGAGAAAGGCCAGCTGGCGAGAAACCACCACAGGTAATGTTGACTTTGCCCGATAGAATAGTTACAAAATTAAAAACTATAATTCAGAGGCCACCAGGGGGCGCGCAGGCAATGGCTGCCTGATCGTACTGCTCCTGCTGGAGCCGGGCAGTTTTAGAGGATTGAGCCCCCCCGAAGCCCCCCAGGTGGACCCAGCACGACGGAGTGGTGTGGGGACACCCCTGGGCACCCGGCGAGCGAAGGAGTGACGCCCGCAGTCCCCGGGAACCGCGAGAATGGAGCCAGCAGCGCCAGGCCGGGATGAAGCCGCGCAGGGCCTCGGAGGCTGAGGCAAAGGAGAGTGAAGAGGAGCCCCGGAGAAGCCGCATGGGCACGTCAGGGATTCCTCCTCCCCCGCCTCTCTCGATCGATCCCTCGATCCTGCCGCGCACACGGTCCCCCTGAGCTGAGGCCAAGGCGGATCGAGGGAGCTTGCCTGGTCCATTCGACGGACCCTCGCCCCTCCCCCCCGCCTCCGCGGTGCGGCGGGCTGAGGGCCATTTCAGGCGGCAGGAGGTGATAAGCGGCGAGGGGCCGACACTTGGGATCCTGCCAGAGAGGTGCACGAGCCCGACGCTGCTCGGAGCCAGCCCCGAGCCTCCGGGGGCCTGACGGGAGGGGCGAGCTGCGGATCGCCTGGTGCGACGCCCCCAGCAGGACAGTGAGATAGCACCGTGGCAGGGGGAGCCCGGGCCAGGCGAGGACCGGACTGGGCGGGTGAGGCGGCCCTCGCCCGCTCGCCGCAGAGGAGAAAGGCTCCGGGCGGAGAGATCAGGTCAGGCCAAGCACCCGTGGTGTGCACCACGGATTGAGCCCCCGAACCCCCCCCACGAGGAAAGCATCAACAGTCCCGTACGGACCCCGGGAGCGAGGCCCCTGCCAGGTTTTGGTGGGGTGTGTACCCGCCCGGGGACGACTTCGGTGCCCACAAAGATAAACCTGGTCGAGCCAGTGGCAACCTAAGCACGCGGCAGTCCGTTTGGTCCAGATGTGTGGCGCCCACCGGGAGAACGTGGGGCGTGTGCCCGCCCGGTGACAACCCCCTGCAACGGCATACAACAGCTAGGGAGGAGCGCGCCTTGTCCTGGGGCCCCCCTCCCCTCTTCACGGCCCCCACCTGAGTGCCCCAGGAAGGAAACCACTGGCAGACCCAGAGGGCGGGTGCCCGATGGACTGGCGGCAAACCTTACAGAATTTTCGCTTTCAGGAGATGGCGACCAGCAAGAGGAGCCCAAGTCCCACTAAAGGAACAGCCCAGTCGGAGGCTCTGGGACCTTCCGCGACGGCCCTGGAAAGAGGTTTCGCCTCCATACTACAGGAGATCAGGGACATGCGTTCTGACATTGCCCAGAAATTTGAAAAAATAGATCAAAGAGTGGATAAGGTCGATGACAGACTGTTGCAGGTGGAGACCAACCAAACATCATCGGCGTCTCTAGAGATAGATGTAGGGCTGAGGCTGGCGGCCCTGGAGAAAAGGGATGAGGAAAGGTCCAGGCAGATGGATGACTTCGAAAACAGGGAAAGGAGGAACAACCTCAGAATTTGGAACCCACATTCGATAGAGTGCATAGGGCCGGGGGTAGAGCGGGGGGCCCCCGATCTATTCTGGTCCGGTTCCACTACTACTCTGAAAAAACAAAGGTGTTGGAGGAAGCCAGGAAGGCCCGGGAGATCACTTATAACAAAGCCCAGATCTTAATCTACTAAGATCTCTCCGCCTACACTCTGGCCAAACGCAGGATGTGTCGCCCCCTTACGCTCCTGCTTAAGGAAAGGGGGGTCCGCTACCATTGGGGCTACCCCTTCTCTCTGACTTTCGAGTATATGGGTCAGCGGTCAACTCTGATCACGGAAGACGACATACGAGGAGCCATCCAGGACTACGTTGTGGACCCGAATCCCCAGAGGGGCCCGTCCAGGCTGGAGAGGGATACTCCGGGGGGCCCAGGCCCGTCGAAAGACAGGAGAAGAAAAACGGGCGCGAGGAAAATGAATACTCCGTCGCCAGTTAAGGAGGGAGAGCGGAACGACTCAGAAGACTGAGGTCTGGGGAAACCCGCCGAGTCTTGCTATGTGTAAAGAACAGACAGTTGACTCACCAATAACAGCGTCCCTACGAACAGCAAGTATGGGGGACCCATGAGGGGGACGACACGGCAAGGAGGGAGGGGGGGCTCACAAAGATAAGCTTTCCACAGAATGCCCGGCCGAAGCGGGCAGGCTGGTGGTTCGGCCAAAAGCCAGGGATGGCAGAACTACTTGGCCGGACGCCGGGGAGGAGGTTGGGGGGACACGAAGTTGGGGTAGTTCAGTTATGGTTTGGGGAAGGGGGGCAGTTGGGGATTTGTTCTAGGCCCTCCTGGAGGGAAGGGGAGGGGGGAGTCGGGGAGCACAAAGCTGAACCTAGGGAGCACGCAAGGAAGAGCATGGTGAAAACGTTGACCGAGAGAGAGGACATCTTAGATTATGGCTAACAGTCTGCCCGCCCTGGGTTAGGGCTCCCTAAATGTACGGGGCTTAAACACCCCCACAAAGAGATCACTGGTCTGCAGGGAATTCAGAAGGGCCAACCTCGACTTTCTCTTCGTGCAAGAGACCCACTGGCCGTGGGGGAATGAGCCCAAAATGCGGGGAGGAGGAATTGGGGAGGTCTTCAGTGCTTCCCACAAATGCAAAAAGAGATGTGTCGCCATCTTAGTAGCGAGGAATGCCGGCTTTGAGAATGAGGCCACGCTGAAGGACCCAGGGGGCCGCTACCTGCTAGTGCGGGGTTCCCTACAGGGGGCCCCGCTCACCCTGGCCGTTGTCTATGCCCCAAATGAAGACCAAACTCAATTCTGGGAGGAGGTGGGGGACAAACTCAAACACTTCGTTCATGGCACGGTAGTGGTGGGAGGGGACTTCAACATGGTCCTGGACCCAGCCCGGGACAGGAAACACGCAGGGCCGCTGCCCTCCAGGGCGTCGGATGAGACCATGGCACGTACCTTCCAAAGGGTTAATCTAGACCTGGGACTGATGGATACAATCCCGAGCCCCAGAACAAACTCCCCTCTTTCACATATTTCTCTGCCACTCATGCGTCGTTTTCCAGGATAGACTACATCTTGGTGGACGAGATCCTGCACCCTTTCACCTTTGGTCATAGGGTTGACCCTGTCCCCTGGTCCGACCATGGTCTGGTTCGAGTCACTATAGCAAGGGGAGGGCTAAGCGAATGTAGGGGGAGGTGGAAGTGCAATGACTCCCTGTTAAAGGACAAGGTTCTAGCGCTGGAAGTTCTCGAGGCCATCACAGATTTTTTCGAACTCAATGATAATGGGGAGGTAGGTCTGCATACCCTATGGGACGCTTTTAAGGCAACCCTACGGGGAGTCCTGATCAAAATGGGAGCCCAGAAAAAGAGGGTGAGGGAGGCCCAGGAAAGGCTACTGAGGGAGAAAATTGTCCAACTCCAACCGGGGGGGCTCCCCACGGCCACCTTAGATCGAGTTCAGGTGGCCGCCCTGGAGGACTATAGACTCCAGTTGAAGGATCTCCTCCTCCACAAGACAGAGAGAAGCCTTCAATTGGTCAAACAAAAGTACTATGAAAAAGGGGACAGGGCGGACAGGATTCTAGCTTGGAAATTGAGGGAGGTTCAGAGAAGCAGACTAGTGAAAGCAGTAAAGAACAAGGCGGGAGAGTTGGGTCACGACACTCCCCACATCAGCGAGGCCTTCCGCCAATACTACGAGAAGCTATACTCGTCTGAATATAATGGGGGGAGGCGGAGATTGAGGGGTTCCTGAACTCTATACAGATCCTGGCCCTGACCAAGGGAGATGGCGGAGGGGTTGGAGGGTCCGGTGACCGAGGAGGACGTGGAGCGCGTGATCAAGGGGATGAAAGTGGGTACTTCCCCTGGTGAGGACGGCTACTCGGTCTACTTTTATAAGAGGTTTCGCTCGACCCTTTCCCCCTACCTGGTTAAGGTATTTAATGCGGTGCTGGAGGGGGGATCCCTCCCGGACTCCATGATGGAGGCAATTATAGTGGCACTCCCCAAGGACGGTAGGGACCTCTCGGAGTGCTCCTCCTACCGCCCGATTTCTTTGCTGAATATCGATGTAAAGATTCTGGCTAAGGTGATCGGGGGGCGAATGGAAGGGATCCTACCAAAGCTGGTCCACGGAGACCAGGTGGGCTTCATTAGGGGGAGACTCTGACAATATCCGAAATACCATAGACTTGATCCACTACGCCCAGGTTCGGACCTAGATGCGAGCGTCCTGTCGCTTGATTCAGAAAAGGCATTCGACAGGGTGGAGTGGAGAATCATAGAACTCACCCTCCAGAAAATGGGCTTTGGGTCACACATCAGGGATTGGGTGGCGGCGCTATACAGGGCCCCTAGGGCCCGGGTCCAAGTGAATGGCAGGCTGTCAGAGCCATTCCCCCTCTCACGGGGATCACGGCAAGGATGTCCGCTCTCCCCCCTGATCTATGTCCTCTCCATGGAACCCCTGGCCATAGCGGTCAGAGCGCATCCAGACATCAAGGGGATTAGGAGAGGCGAAGTAGAATTTAAACTCTCCCTGTTCGCGGACGATATTCTGGCTTACCTGGTGGACCCGGGGTCCTCGCTCCCCCCCTCCTGTCCCTGATGGCCGCATTTGGGCACCTCTCGGGTCTCAAGATTAATGCTTCTAAATCAGTCCTGCTCCCCATGAGAGTACGGGACCCGGGCCTGGACCCCCTGACCGACCCGGGCCTGGACCCCCTGGCCAACTTGGGAGGGATAACCATAGGGAAGGCCTCCATCCGATACCTGGAAGTCCTCCTCACCCGGGACCTATCCAACCTCGCCCCAGCCAACTACGACCCCATAATGGCGAGGGTCACTGCAGATCTAAGGAGATGGGGGTCAATGATTCTGTCCTGGTACGGCCGCATGACGGCAGTAAAGATGAACATTCTTCCGCGCTTACTGTACCTCTTCACCGCCCTCCCAACCAGTGTCCCCGACCAAACCTTCAGGGTCCTCCAGAATGCGGTGCGTGAGTTTATATGGCAGGGTAGGATTCCGAGGACCGCGAGGGCTATCCTGACTCTACCGAGGGAGGAGGGAGGGTTTGGGTTTCCAGACTTCCAACTGTACTTCCGCGCCGCCCAGTTGCGTGTACTCCTTGAACATATGAAAGAGGGGATGGGCACATACTAGTCGTACTTGGAGGACATGGACGCTCACCCACTTAAGGTTCGGGACCTCCTATGGTCCCCTAGCAAGTTCATCCCGAACAGACTCAAATCATACCCAACTTTGGGAGTCGTCTGGTCGATTTGGAGGGAAAGCCCCCAGACGGCACACCTGATGTCGTGGCCGTCACCGATGTCATCGCTCTGGGGTCACCCCCTCAAATTGGGAAGCAGGGGGTTCCGCAATGCTCAGTCCTGGTCCGATTCGGGGATGGAATGGGTGGGGCAAATGTTCAGGGAAGGGGAATTTCGGCCTTATGAGGAATTGAGAGATGCCCTGGGGCAGGGGTCCCTCTCCATCTTTGAATATCTCTGCTTGAAGGGAATCCTATGCGACCAATCCTGGGGCCAGAACTTGAAAAGACAGCTGACCCCCTTTGAAAAACTAGTAGACACAGCGACCTCCAGGAAGGGGGCGGTATCAGGGATGTATAGAATTCTGAACACTGTCAAGCTGGGGGAGAGGAGGAGGTTCCGCACTTTCTGGAATTAATTGGTGGGGGAGGAGATCTCTGAGGATGCCTGGGGCAGGATATTTAAAATAGCGTTCCATGGAAACTTATTCACGGCGGACATGGAACACAATTTCAAGATCTTGCAGGGGTGGCACAGAGATCCTGCGAAGTTGGCAAAAATGTTCACGGGAGTGTCCCCCGCATGCCCAAGGGGATGTGACCAGGTCGGTACGAGAAGCCACATGTGGTGGCACTGCCCGAAAGTCCAGGCATACTGGGAGGAGGTAAGGGGCTGGATCGCTGAAGTCTCTGAGGAACTACTCCCCCAGAATCCCCTGACAATGCTGCTGGGCCTCCCCCCAGAGGATACCCAAGGATGTGGGAAACCATGTTGAGGGTGGGGAGGGTGGCCCTGGCCCAGAAGTGGAAGAGCCCGGAGACCCCATCGAAGGAGGTCTGGTTGAAAAAGGTTAAGAATATGTTTTTGATGGACAAACTAACGGCAATGATGAACAATAATTTGGGCACATTCCAAGCAAACTGGTTTGGGGAACAGCAGACCTGGGGATGGGACGTACACTGATCCACAGGGAGGACACATGGAGGGAACGGGCGCCCACGGCCCGGGGGACGGCGGACGATACTCAGCCATAAACGTAGTCAACGTTCAAACTCTTTCTCGAGCTCCAGACATATAGAGCTTTCAACGCGTCTCCCCAAATAAGGAGATCCATCTGGGTCTAAGTTTGCCGGGGGGGGGTCCGTTTGGTGTGGGTGAGTGGAGGGGTGCGATGTTGGGCCAGTCTTTTGTACATCTTATTGAAAATGCTTTGAGCCCGTTTGTTACACTATGTAAATGTTAATAAAACAAAGTTTTAAAAAAAAAAAACTATAATTCCTGAAAGAAGGATTATTTGGGACAAGTTTACTGCCTGTGTCCAAGGAAAGTCTGAGGGTGCTACCGAGTTCTTTAACCGGTTTCAGATTTCAGTGGACAAGATTTGAGAACAGAGTCTGGGAAACTGTTTGTGGACAAATTTGTGCGTGGATTACTTCCTGACATCCAGTTGCAAACTATGTCTTCAGAGAGCACTTGCTTAGCAAGCTAAGTCTCAGTCAGAAGTATTGCATATGCTTCAATACTATGAGAATCACGTCAATAACGAAAAAGAAAGAATTGAAAAGAGAAAAGGTGACTTAAAAACAAAAGTTCTATGGCAGCGAATTGTTAGAGGCCCTAGAGGGGGGGTAATTCGCAATTTAGAGGACAGTGGGCCTCATTCCGAGTACGGCGCTAACCAATGGCGCTATTAACGCCTTGGTTGATGCCGTACCCGGACCAGCAGCGCCTTGGTGGATGGCGGAATTACCGCCCCATTCCAAGGTTGGCGGGGCGGTAATTCCCCATTCACCAAGGCTCTTCCCCATTCCCAAATGAGCCCCCATAGGGCTCAATGGGAATGGGGAAGATGCAAATAACGGTGACCGTTCATTACGGTCACCGTTATTGGGTTGGAGGCCCCTTTGCGCCCTCGACTTTAACACCTGCTCAAAGCAGGCGTTAAGGGCGAGGGCGCAAAGGGAACTCGGAGTATGGGGGTAAGGGATCTCCGCCACCGGTCTCGTTACCGGTGGCCGCTATCCCTTAACGCCATACTCGGAATGAGGCCCAGTATGTTCCACAGGCAAATGCGCCATTGGGTCCTGTAAACATAAACCAGTGTGCTTATTGCAGACAAGATGGTCATTGGCATGAACAATGCCCGATCCTCCAGCAGAGGTCAAATAACGCATTCGGTAATATGGGTAGATGATCTAGGGGCTGCCCTGGTCCTGGTAGAAGTCAGTTTTCGCAGGATTCACAGCAACCTTTTTCACAGGATAATCAGGCATCATGTGTGGATAATAGAAACATTTTTGATCATCCTTCTGCTGCTTACCTCTCCGAAGAACTTCCTTTTGACGACATTTTGTTTTTCGATAGGATTACCCGAAGCAGGGTTTGGAACTTGCACCTATTCCCGTTAATCAGGAAGGTCCCTATGTTGAGATGCAAGTGGGAAATAGGAAACATCTATTCTTGATGGATAGGGAAGCATAGAAGTGTTCCATTGACCATTCATGGGTTCGAAACATTCCACTGTCAGGGCAAACCAATGTTTCTGTAGGGTTTTCTGGCACGCCCGTAGTCTGTCCAGTTTCTTCGCCGGTACCGATTACTTTGGGTCCATTTACGGACCACTGTCCATTCCTCTTGACTACGAATTGCAGAGAGAATTTGTTGGGGTTGAATCTGTTGAAGGAATTAAATGTGGTAATTCATTGCTCTGATGGAGTGCATTTGACAATTTCACCACAGCAACTTTCTGTTCAGTTCTTGACCAGACCTTTGCCCCAGAATTTAGTGATGTTCCGGAGTGTTTATGGGCAATTGATGATAATGATGTTGGTGTCTTGCAAATTGAGCCCGTTAAGATTATTTTGAAACATGGAGTAAAGTTGCCACGTATTCCCCAGTATAAGATCTCGGTCGATGGTGAGCAAGCTTTGAAATGCATAGTCTCTGATTTTGTGCATCGAGGGGTGATTGAGGAAATTACAGGTAGTTTGTGCAATAGTCCCGTGTACAAAAAAGATGATAATGCAATTCCTTTCTGTTTCATTATTGATTTATGTGCCATCAATAAGAATGTTGCTCCATAATTTCCCATTGTGCCCCATGTGACGACAATACTAACTATGATTCCAGCTTCAGCTACTCACTTTAGTGTTGTGGATCTAAAGAACGCCTTCTTTAGTATTCCTATACACAAAGACAGTAGATACTTGTTCGCGTTCACCTTAGGGGGACGCTCGTTTACCTTTACCCGTGCACCGCAAGGTTACACGGAGAGTCCTAGCATTTACAGTAGGGCTTTGAACGAGCAGCTCGACACACTCGAGTTGCCCACCACTTGCAAACTGCTTCAGTATGTCGACGATCTACTCTTAGCTGCTGACTCAGAGAGTGCCTGTAAGGAGGGCACCGTGTTGTTGCTTATCCACTTAGCACGACATGGACACAAAGCTTCACTTAAAAAGTTTCAATATTGTCGACAGGAGGTTGCCTATTTAGGCTATCTCCTGTCAAAGGAGGGAAGAATTGTGCTGCCTGAACGGATACAAATCTTTTCTAGCATGTCTGTCCCAAATACACAGAAGGAAGTCAGAGCCTTGATAGGAATGGCTTCGTACTGTAGGCAGTGGATCCCGAACTTCTCCTTAGTGATTAAACCAATGTTGGCTTTGACGAACAAGGGCATTTCTTTGCCATTGCCGTGGAACTTGAACACCAGCAAGCATTTGATCTGCTCAAGACTGTATTGTGCTCGGCACCAGTTTTGGGCACACCAAACTATGAAAAGGCCTTTGCGTTGTATGTGCATGAATGTGATGGATGTGCTTTGGCTGTATTAACGCAGGAACATGGAGGGAAGAATAGGCCGTTTGGCTACTTTTCTTCCGCCCTTGATCCTGTTGCATGCGCTTTGCCAAGATGTTTGAGAGCTGTCGCTGCTGCTGTTACATCTGTAAAACAGAGCGAGGGAATGGTCCTAGGCCATGCTTTAAACCTGATGGTACCTCACTCTGTAGATGTTCTATTAAACAGAACACAAACGCAGCACCTCACTTCCGCACGATTAACAAGATATGAATTGATCTTGTTTGCAACGCATAAAGAGGTGTTGTGTATTGAATCCGGCTGCACTTTTACCTTTCCCGCAAGATACTGCTTGCAGTGACGAAGAGTCACATAACTGCCTTTACACTACAGAGCAAGAGATTAAAGGCAGAATTGATCTGAAAGATACTCCTTTGAACAATCCACAAGGGGAGCTGTTTTGCGATGGCTCCTGTTTCAAACTCCCGGATGGTACATCCACAGCTGCTTATGCAATCACCACATTGAGCACGGTCGTGGAGACCAAAAGAATTCCGCATTACTCCGCGCAGGCCGCAGAGATTATAGCATTGACCCGAGCTTGTGAACTTTCCAAAGAACTTACTGTAAATATATATACTGACAGTCAGTATGATTTGGGGTGGTTCAAAACTTCGGCAGACTTTGGGCAGAATGAGGTTTCTTGACCTCACATGGCGCTAAAATCCAGCATGGCTCCTTGATAGTACGGTTACTCTCAGCGCTTGCACTCCCTACTCAGCTAGCAATTATGAAGTGTGCAGTACATCAGAAAATCATAGATAATGTAGGTAAAGGGAATGTTTTTGCTGACCAGATAGCCAAACAGATTGCCACTGATCTCTCTTCAGAAATGTATACTTCAAGGGAAGCCACAAATGCCTGTACTTTGAATGAGGGTTTTGAATCCGTGAAAAATATTCAAGCTGATGCCACGTTAGAGGAATCTAAGAAATGGGCTGAGGGTTTGGCAAAATTGGATGATGATGGGTGTTGGGTGGACAAAGTAGAAGGGAAATGGTTACTGCTTGATTCATACGTTACGATGATGGTTGTTTTGGCTCATGGTCCCAGACATATTTGTGCACAAAAGGTCACCAAAATGTTGCAAATTGTGTGGGTAAATGATAAGATCTCTAACGTGGCCAAGCGCTTTGTCCAAGGGTGTATGATTTGTCTGCAGCATAATGTGGGGAAGGGCACATCGACTCCTAGCGGTAGTTTTGGTCCACCTTCTGTCCCCTTCGAGGTAATCCACTTTGATTTCATTGAAATGGAGCGTTGTAATAAATACAAATACGTACTAGTGGTTATCTGTGCTTTTAGTAAATGGGTTGAAGCCTTTCCTGTCAAAGATGCCACAGCTATGACAACGGCAAAGACCATGCTGAAGGAATATTTTCCTAGGTTTGGTTTACCAAGAGTCATCTGGTCGGACAGTGGTCCACATTTTATCGCTGCTGTAATTCTGCAGATATGCGCGGGATTACAGATCGATAAACGGTTCCATTCGGTTAGGCACGCTCAGAGAGCTGGTTTAGTAGAAAGACACAACGGCATCATCAAGAACAAGCTCGCTAAAACGTGTGCTGGCACCAAACTAAAATGGCAGGATACCTTACCAATCTTGTTATTAGCTATGACAACCACCCCTCAAACTAAGACTGGGCTCTCTCCATTTGAGGTGGTCATGGCTAGGCCTGCTAACATTTGTTTCAGATCCTGCTTTGTGCTCACCGCTTCCATCAGGAAGTAGTGACACATTGTTCACAGATCATTCAGTACCAGGGAACACAAGGTACGATCAGCGTCGAGGAAGTAGACTTACTGCACATTTCAGCTGTGCCATCAAGAAAAATCATCGAAGGGCTCGTCTCTTTGGCCCGATCTTTTGTACATAAGGGGATTCTGTTGGCTAGGGTTTGTGAAAGGACTAAGAAGACGCTCGATCTGGAGATCGCCAGCAAATTAACTTTGGTGCAATCGTTTGAAGAAACAATGCCTGCAACCGCTCCTACTCGTACAGAACAGATAAGAGACTGTGTGACCGGCCGTGAAAATGAACAATCGAATGTGTGGGCCCTAAAAACGTATTGTTGTCTTGTGATGATGTTAACTGGTTTTACAATAGTTATTGCTTTAGGTTTCTGGTATCTGGAAGAAGTACATCTGCTTGAAAATGTGTTACCTACTGAAAATGTACCCACTGTTTCTACGCCTTTTGTGCATTTGCACACTCTATCTCCTAGAGACTCTCAGCACAGACAGAGTTACCATAACAATACTCTATTACTCATTATGAATGCTACACTTGCCATTTTCAATAAGTCCAATTGTTGGGTCTGCTCGCATTTACCGCAACATGGGGATAAGGGGCTGGGTTGGTATATTCATCCTTTACCTTTGACAACTGCATGCTATGCTTCTCTAAGGCACTATTCTTTGGCCGATGGAACGATAGCATCTCGGGGAACTTTGATGGAAATAACTTGAATGATTTTGAGAAACGAGTTCTAATGCCCTTGGGATGCTCACTCTGCGAATAGGAGCAAGCTTAATATTGCTTCTATTAGGCCTTCTGATAGACTGTCCTGTCCTTTTCAATCTTTGATCTCTTTCAAGATGGCTCTTATAGGCAATAGGGATGCCACACCACCTTCTTACATTGTTAACCAAAGCCCTGATTCAGTTTCTTTCTGCATACAGAGGAATGGTACTCAGTCAATGGGTGATTTCAAGGGTTGTGCCAGCATTGCAAATTTGACTAGTGAGGACAGACCTTTGTATGTAGGTGAACCTGTCTACTTTGCAGTAATGTAGCATTTCCATGGTAGCCCAGGGATTGGCAGGGAACCTGTTATTTAGGGATTCTGTTACCCAGGATATTCATTGCTAGTACTGTAGAAATTTCAAAGGCTCGTCCACGGTGGGACAAGAATGGTGATACTTCAGCGCAAATTCTGGGCGATGTAGCTAAATCCGTTGTGCCATTTTGGGGGCAAATACTGAACTCTGAAGATATCAGAAGACTAGCGAGAGTACTGGAGAGGACCATCAACCGGACCACTGACATACTCTATAACATGACTTTAGAACAAAAAGCAATAAGGTTAGTGGCACTTCAGAACCGGATGGCATTAGAGGTCATCCTGGCTGAGTGTGGTGGGGTATGTAAATTAGTGGGATCCGCTTGCTGTGTTTTCGTGCCAGATTTCTCCCCAACGATTTTCAGAGCAATACAAAGGGCCTCATTACGACCCAGGCGGTAAGTTACCGCCTGGGTCGTGCCTTTACCACCATGGCGTAAACTACGCCATGGAATTGTTTGCGCCTACAAGTCCGATCCGCGGACATACATCAACTTCAATGTAATACCAATACTGAACGTGGACACTAGCTGAACTGCATTGTATAGGACATGTGTTAAGGCTTATGGTTAATCCCGTGAATACACTGTTGCCATTGTGACTTGTTTGTATGTGAATTTAGGATGATCCATATGCATATAGTTGGACAAACTAGAAGTGACGAAAACCCTAGACCGAGTATCATTAACCTGTGGAGGGGCTGGACATTATAATTGGATATGTATAAAATGTGCAACTGTTTAGACGTCCAGTACCTCTCACTTCGAAAGGGCTGGTATTCGCTGTGATGTACTGGGGGCCAGATAGCTATATGATACTTTGTTTCTTTGTAAACTGTAGAGTCTTAGAATAAAGATCTGTGAATCTTTATGAGCCCATGTTTGGTGTATTTCCTTTTGGGGTACTTAGCCTCGATATTTCCACTTGTTTTTACAGTAGGGAACAGGGTTTGGAGGGCAAAACTGCACTTGCCCTTGGGCATACAGTAAGTGTATCCGCCTGGGGCACAGTGAGCAGGAAAGATACCATAAGACTGGGGTGGGTTTATCCTTCTGGGAGTTTGGTTTATCAGAACAGATTTGAGCCATTTTCATCTTTAGACAAGCAGGACTGACAGGAAGTTACCCTGTGTATGCACCCAGTAGGAGCCACAGTGAGTTCAGCCAGTAGGGGAGTGAACCAACCTTGGAGGTTTCTTAAATCAAGATGTCTCCTGGAATATTGCTCGCTCTAGGGGCAAATTACAGCTCGAAGAGAACCGGGAATGTGTGCAGGGTTATGTGATTTTCTTATTGCAGGAAACCTGGGATCTTGAAATTCCGCTATTGGATGGCTACGCCTCATGTGGCATCCCTAGCTAAAAAGAATAGGAGAATAGAATAGGAGAGGGAGATGTTATAGAGGTTTGGTAGTAATGGTCAAAGCCTCCCTACCCTTGTACGAGTTGGACTTTCTACAATTCCTAAAGTTTAACTCATCTGGTGTCAATGTGTTCCAACTTTTAAACTTCAATAATAGCCCCAACAAGATTGAGGGGGAGAAATGGCCTAAAATTATGGAATTTGTGGATAAAGGTAGGGCTGATCCAAGGTACCTCCAGAATCAACTAATTTGCAGGCGGGGGGACTTCAACGCTAAAACGAGCAGTGGTGTGTCAAACGATCTTTATGAACCCCTGGAGGACCAAATGTTGAAAGTTATGGAACGTCAATTGGAGGACACCAGGGTCTGCTCAAGAGGTCTGCAATTGAGTGCCTGGCTCATTGAATGGGGTATGCGAGTGGTGAACGGGCACATCCACCCGGACATCCCTGGGAAATGTACTTTCAACAAACATTCAATGTACTTTCAACAAACATTTAGGCTCTTCCATTATTGATTTTTTTTTTTTATCTCCGGACCTATGGAAGCTAATTGTGATCATCGAAGTGCCTCGAGTGGGGGATAGCGAACGCTACTTACTGATTCTAAGCATTAAAGACCTGGTTGAGGGGTTAAAGTCTGCACCCAGCTCACTGTGCCATGTGGACAGTGATGCTGTGTCTCTCGGGAGAACTAAATGGAGGAAATTCCAAGGTTCTTGCTTGCATTTAAAAATACTGGCTACTCAGCATAGGGCCTTATTGGGAATTCTAGACAACTCAACCGGTTGCCGGGAAGTGGTGTGCTTTTTTGAGGCTATCCTGGCGGCCCTCACTGGGGGTTTCAAGTTGGCAACAAAAAAATCAGGGTGGAAGTCGGGATGGTTTGACCAGGCCTCTAGGCTGGCTAAATTGGCTCTTCTGGATGCCCTTAAGCACCCAGGGACTGACAGAAGGAGCATTGCTCAAGCTTGCACTGACTACCGCAGGGCGATAGAGAAGAGGAAATTGGAGCTGGAAGATGAGGCCTGGGAAGAGTTCTTGGAGGCCATTAGGTTAAACGATGCTAAGGGTTTCGGGGAATTTGTAACAAGTGGGCCCTCTGATAAGGGAAGTCATGGTCTGAGGGGTACTGATGTGGGGGCGGCGGACTGGGTCTCCCATTTTGGAACCTTGTTTGATGACGGTGGAGCTAACAAGGTAAAGAAGACGGGGGTGTCTCTTTAAGTTTTACCTTGGAGGAGGTGGTGAAGGCAATAGGGGCCCAGTCATGGAACCGAGCGCCTGGCCCGGATGCCAGCAGATCTTTTCATGGATCATATAGATCTATGGGCCCCTGTGCTGACCCTGGCCTTCAATGGTTGCATGAGCTTGGGGCATTATCAACCGTCTTGGAAGACAGCAGCCATCTTTCCCATTTTCAAAAAGTGTGATATTACTAAGCCGACATCTTATCGCTCTATCGCCTTTTCGGACACAGCATTAAAGATCTTTGAATGCGTTTTGTTGGCCGACAGAGAGTTGGCTTGCAGCGGCTGAAATTTTTACCAACATCCAATTCGGTTTTCGTCCCAGCTTGGGCACAATGGAGCAGGTACTGAACCTGTATCTTTTAGTGTCGCACTTTGTATTTTGTAAGGGTGAGGAAGTTTACCTCACGTATATGGACTTAAGCACGGCCTTCGGCAAAGTTGATCGTTTAAGGTTGTGGGCCATGCATGAGTCCATGGGATGCCCGGAGGGAATCCTGGGAGTGTTGCAGGAGCTCCATTCAGCCAATAAGGCTAATGTCTGGGTGGGGGTGCAGGGAGACATGAGTTGGACATGAGTGGGGGCCTGGTGGAGGCTGCCCCTGGTGGCTGGGGAGTGGGGGTGGTGGGAGACATGAGTGGGGGCCTGGTGGAGGCTGCCCCTGGTGGCTGGGGGTGCCGGGGGACATGCGTTGGTGGGCAGTAGTGCAAGGTGACATGTGGGTTGGCTGGGGGGCATGGCCATGGTGGATGAGGTGCCTGCGGGACATGTGCAGGGTAGGCCCCTGTGGTGTGGGCCACCTGCAGGGGCCGTGGAGGGTGTAGAGGGAACACCTGGGAGGACCCACACGTGCAATTCACGTGTGGTGCTCCCCGCGCACCCCTGGAATACACGTACCCTGATGGAATCGTGTGTGATACTTCCTGCGCACCTCTGAAATACACGTACCCTGCTGCTTTTGCGTGTGATACTTCCCACGCACCGCTGAAATACACGTACCCTGCTGCTTTTGCGTGTGATACTTCCCGCGCACCCCTGGAATACACGTACCCTACTGTTTTTGCGTGTGATACTTCCTGCGCACCCCTGGAATACACGTACCCTGCTGTTTTTGCGTGTAATACTTCCTGCGCACCCCTGGAATACACGTGCCCAGATGGAATCGCGTGTGTTACTTCCCACGCACCCTTGATGTACACCTACCCAGGACAATCGCGTGTGGGACTTCCCGCGAACCACTGAAATACACGTTCCCCGCTTGGAGTTTGCTGTTTGCCACCCCTGTGAACTGGTCCAGGGTTAGCGCAGCCCTTTGCGATAATTTGGGGATTTTAAAGGCTTTTCCTTGCGCCAGGGCGTTCTTGGGGGCGTAACTGGCGCTGCGCCATTCTGCGCCACGGCTGGTTCGGAGGCTAAAATCCATGAATACGCTGTGCGATGAAAAGGATTTTTTCGCACGCGGCTGGCGCAGTGTATCGCACGGGGACACTGTGCACCAGCCGCGTGCGCCATTTTTGTGCGAATTTCTATGAATTACCCTGTAAGTCTGATTTATGAAATAAAAAATCAGTGTCTCTTCTATGCCCTCAGATGATTATGAATATAATATCAATGTAATCTTAATTTGTTCCCCCATAACCTATTAAGGCAATCCCCTAAAATGACCTGTTGCTAATACATGCTTCATCTCATCTAGTCTACATGACCTAATTCTAAATCTTGATTTGGACATTGTGCGTATTGCAAAGTCATGGTTAAACAAAGAACGTATTAATGTTTTTAAGAACCAGCAGCCATCTAATTATTAAGTTCATCTGCTAAGATCTGCTAAGATCAGGTGGCGGAGTAGTAATAATTGTGGAATATTGTCTTTTTATCACCAAATGTTCAGCTCCTCTTCAAGTAGGAGTTGATATTCTTAATTTTAAATGCCACTTACCAATTACAATTGCAATTACAATTAAATGTCACTTTTTTGCAAACTGTTTTTTCAACCTAATAATTCTGAATGGACTCAATGTCTGTGAGTCATCTTTTATGGAAATGTAAGCCTATTAAGCATCTGCCCTTACCCCTGATAGTTCATTAATTTGTGTAAGGACTGATTTTGATTTTTGCTCAGAAACAAAAAGCAAATCCAATAGGGAGCAACCTCTAGACACCCTAAGGTCTTTCACACTCTCCGAGTTTCTTAACAACATCGCTATCAATACCATCAGCCATATTTTAGATGGAACCCTTGCAGCTTCCATTTTTTATTAATTCATTAGGCACAACCTTTGTCTTGGACAGATCACACTGGAATCAAATTCCAGGCAATACTGTAATGTATAAGTGAGGCGGAGACAAGAGGAGGTAGGTTGCATCTATTTATTTTATATGTTTCATAACATTAAATGAGCCCCACTTGCTCCAAGTCCCTCTCTCAGTCAGCTTCAACCGTTGACCCTCGCGTTCCCTCCTGGAATCTTCCTGAGTCTACATAGTATCGGTGGCCACAGGCCACACTGCACATCCTCTTCTCTTCACAAAGCTTTACCATACATCTTAAGCGGCTTTGGAGTCTTCTTCTACAGGTATTCTCTGAGGTACTTAGGCTTCTGATAACACCTCTCAGTCTTCAAACAGAAAGGTTTCCCAGCTGTCCAACTAGGCAAGTAAAGATCTCTCAACCTGGCATCCTGATCACACTCTGGCCAGCTTCCCTCTTCTCTCCTTCTCTCCTACTCATCAAAGACACCCTTTACTTACTCCACACTGCCATCATTCAACCTAACCGCATGCTTGAAAACATCTCCCACCTTGTTTGGCTTCGAACACCTACAATGTCCACCCCTGAGAACAGGGGTTACTTTTGACCACATCCACCACAGCGAGAAGGACGCTGCTCCTCCCCACAGCAGCACCATCACGTGCCTGCTTGTTCCTCAATTGGCCTTTCCTGATATTTTCCACCACATTCCCCAATTGTTCTCTGATACATGTTACCCATCCAGGCAGGCACTAGTTTGGTGTTATCCGTCCTGCCCCTGCTAAGCTCAAATGGGTAATTACCAGTTGTGCAATGATGGGTGAATGAATCTGTGAGCCACAGCAGTGTCTTTTACACCTCCCTTCGAATCTTTTGCATTGGGCCAGGCCCATGTGATCGCTTCCTTCAACACCTTGTTAGAACGTCCTACAACCCTGTTGGTTTAGGGGTGATCTATGGCACTCTCCTGGTGCTCAATTGAATTTTTGTGACAATATTCCTCCATCTCCTTTTTTTTTTTTTTAAACCTTTTTTTATTAAACAGCTTGGCAGCTAAACACAGGCGGACAATACACAAGGTAAGCACAAGGTAGGTGCATTTAAAACAGTATAGGCATACAGTCAGTGCATTTAGTTTGAACATTTTCCATCAAGGACGCATACATTTGCGAGCGCAGTATAGGAGAGCCCTCAGCTCAGGATAGACCATACGCGCCAGTGGGTTTGGTAGTTGGGGAAGTTGTATCAGGTGTCGCATTTAAATCTGACACATAGGAGCGGAACTGGACCCAGATATCCCTGGGCCTCGAGTGGGCTGGTTGTAGGCAGGACCACGCTTCCTCAGTGTCTGAGGCCCATGTGAGAGCTCGCAGCCATTGCGTATGCGTGGGGGATGCAGGGCGAAGCCAACAAAGCAGAATGGCTCGCACCGCAAGGAGCATGCAAAGGCCGGCCAGTGTCTTAGAATTTCGGGGTTACCCAGGGAAGTCATGGAATAGACCCTTCATTGGGGAGGGGTCTATAGGTTGATCGAGTATAGCGGAGAAGGTTGTGAACACCGTCTCCCAGAATTGGGATAGTCGGGGGCAGGCCCAGATCATGTGCATATAGTCGGCACCATCCTGTCCACACCTGGGGCATCTTGGGGAATGATCGCTAAGCATACGATGCAACCTGCTCGGGGTATAATGAAACCTATGTAACACCTTTAGTTGGATCAATTTGAACCGGGAATGGAATGACACCTGGTGTATACGGGCACACATGTGAGCCCAGCGGTCGTCAGTCACCTTCTCCCCGAGGTCCGCCTCCCACGCCTGCCTGAGCCCAGTGAATTTCGGAATGGTTCTGGATTGGATCATTGTGCATAGTCTAGATATTTTCCCTCTGGTAGGCGTGGGGGAAGTCAGTTCTTCGATAGCGGGATCATCCAGTGGCATTGCTGGAAACATGGGGTAGGTTTTTTTAAGAGTTTTACGTAAAGCTGAATACTGAAGCCATGCACTCGGGCCACCCCTCAAGGGCAGCGGCAGGTCGGGCCACTCAACAAAGTTACCCTGCTCGAACACGTCAGGGAGCAACTCGTATCCCGCCTCAGCCCATCTACACACAGTCGACGGTCGAACCCGTGGGATCCCGTGGAGAAAGTTCCACAGTGGGAGATTGCCATGAAATGGGTGAGGGGTATCTAGTAATTTCCACGTTTTCGTTAGCGCCTGGGAGGTGCAAGCCACCGGATTTAGTGTATCCCGTGTCAAAGGAATGGGCTGTATCACCAGGGAGCGGATGTCACGGTCGCTGACCGCTAGCTTTTCAAGTCTAACATGTGGGGGAGGGTCTGCTGTGTTGAAGCAGTAGGACGTGTATTGGATTTGAGAGACCAACAGTATTTAAGAAAATCGGGGGTCTCAAAGCCACCGTCAGCCATCGGGGTAGACAAGGTCCCGAGCTTGAGCCTGACCGCCCCCGAATGCCACAGGAAAGAGTTGATGTTGCGTGTCAATGCTTGGAAGAAACCCTCACCCGGCCACAGGGGGACGTTGGTGAACCTGTATAGTAGTTGGGGTAACACTATCATTTTTAATAGCCCTATTCTACCTGCCAGGGAGATCGGCAATTTACTCCACGCCTGAGTCTTAGTCGCCAGGTGCGCAAGGTAGTTATGATAGTTCTCCTCAAGGGTCATCTCGAACTGACGTGTTATTTCAATCCCCAGGTAAGTGAACTTCGATTGCGCCCACGCGGACCCCATGTGTCGGGGGGGGGAGGGTGCATTCCGTGAGCGGAAAGAGCGTAGATTTTGCGCAGTTCACCTTGAGGCCTGAGATGTACCCAAAGTAGATAACATCTTTCAATATCGGGGGTAGATTAGTGGAGGGGACCGCACGTGAAGGAGTGCATCATCTGCGTAGAGGGATACAATATCGGCTTGACCCGCTGAGCGAAGCCCCCTTTGCGAGTGTAGTTGTCGAAGCAAGTCGGCGAAAGGTTCTATCGCTAAAGCGAAAATCAGGGGAGAGAACGGGCAGCCCTGTCTCGTTCCCCTGGCAATATTGAATAATGGAGAGCATCTGTCCTCCGTGCGGACACTGGCCACAGGCCCTGAGTAAAGCACCCAGGAGCGAAAAACCGGCCCGAATTTGCATTGTTCGAGCACCCGCCAGAGGTATCTCCAAGAGACTGAATCAAACGCCTTCTGCATGTCGAGGGTTGCGGTGACCGCCTGCACATTGGGGCTGATCCTGCTAATTATATTAAAGAGCCGTCTAAGGTTTAGAGCGATGGAGCGACCCGGAATGAATCCCGCCTGGTCCGGGTGTATAATAGATGGCATACAGGGAGCAAGTCTGGTCGCTAACATTTTAGCAAACATTTTTGTGTCACAGTTTATGAGGGAAAGCGGGCGATATGAGCTGCACTGGGTAGCAGGTTTACCAGGTTTGAGCAGTACCGTAATTGTGGCTTCACGGAGTGATGGGGGGAGTATGCCTGCCTCTACTGATTCCTCCCAGAGAGCTATTAAATGAGGGAGTAAGAGAGTCTTATAGCATTTATAGAATTCAACCGGGATGCCGTCGGATCCCGGAGCCTTCCCCGAAGAGAGAGAGTCTATAGCCTCCGTAAACTCTTCCGGGGTGAGTGGAGAATCGAGGGAGCCAGCGGTCTCGGGAGAAAGGACCATTAGTGGGAGAGCCGTAAGAAAGGAATCCACCTGCGCCTCCGTGGCCTCGTCTGAATTGGAGTACAGGGCTTCGTAAAAAGCGAAGAACTCCGAGTTGATGGCCTGTGACGTGATAGCTAAGGAGCCATCCAGCCGAGCAATCCCAGGTATATGTGGAGCACCCAGCTCATGGCGGACGAGTCTAGCCAGGAAGCGGCCGGGACGTTCCCCCTCTCCGTATCTCCTCGCCAGGCCGGGGTTATCTAGGAATTTTTGTTCCCAATCCGCCAGAGACCGAAAAACGTCCAGCTCCACTCCTATGGCTGCAAGGGTCGCATGGGTTGAGGACCGTGAACACTGGGCCTCCAGGGTCGATAGTTTGGCTTTGCTGGCAGCGATATCCCTTCGGATTGTCCTGAGTATGCCGCTCTCTTTGGACAGTGCGATGCCCCTAATTTTTGCCCTTCGGGAGGCCTGCGAGGACACCGAGCCCTTGTTTATTTCAAAATACTCCTCAATGGCTACCTCGAGCTCCGATCTGAACAGAGGGTCAAGGAGAGAATGAGGTTTCATCCTCCAGCATCTGGTGCGGTCACCGTCCAGCCCCCAGCACATGGTGATGGTCACCGGGGAGTGGTCAGATAGGGTCCTAGGGAGAATCGTTAGTTGTACTACATTTTTGATCAATACATCAGAGATTACCCACCTATCAATTCGGGAATGGGAATCATGGATGAAGAGTAAAAGGAGTAAACACGGGAATCAGGGTAGAGTAGTCTCCATGCGTCCACGACCGCAAAGCGGGGAAGGGACGACAGTGCAGCATAGGCCGCCCTGGAGAGCTGGCGGAGCCTGGACCCAGATCTGTCAAGGTCTGTATCAAAAATGGTGTTGAAGTCCCCACCCCAGAGGATAGGAACCAAAGGAGGGATGTGAGGTGTGTGAAAAACTCTGGGTCATCTATGTTGGGGCCATAGATGTTCAGCAATATCACCTCCATATTCTGGAATGTAGCATGGAGTAATACATATCTACCCTGGGGGTCTATTTGTGATGAGATGAGTGTGAGTTTAAGACTCTTATGGATAATAGTCATAACCCCACGACTTTGAGTAGAGAAGTTGGTGAAGTATCTCTGGGGACCCCAGGTTCTGGCAAATCTCAAACAATGTTCAGAGTGCGCATGTGTCTCCTGTAAGAAAAGGATCTTGGTTCCATGACGTTCCGCTTGCAGCTGTATCTGTCTCATTTTTTTAAAGTTGCCAAGCCCCCTCAAATTCCAGCTCATGAAGGTTAGATTGTCCTCCGTCGGAGGAGCGGCAACGCTCATATCGCGAGGGTGATAATGTCCAGTGGGCCGATATAGCAGCCCTGTAGCCTCATTAACACTGCATTACCCTGCGGTCCGCCCTCGCTGCCAACGCCAATCTTTTCTATAACAAAACACCCATCACAACCTGCCCCCACCAACATCCCTCCCCCAACTAGAGGAATGACAACCCCAAAACCCCTTAACCTAATCCAAACCAGTGGCATCAACGCCTGGGGGCCTGTGGGCCGGACTGATGACGCCGCTCCGGGCCTGTGGCAGATCCAGCGAGAACATGGTGCCCGTAATGAGGCTTCGGACGTAACTTGACAACTATATTTGGCACAGTTTAACTTGACACAGTCATGTGGAGTAATCCAACTGACAATCGTTGAGAGGTACAAGTGTGGTATATTCTTGGCGTCGGTGGAAGAGCCGGTGTCGGCGCCTCCCCAACAGGCAAGCTGAGTGGCTGTAGAGAAATAGCTGGGGATGAAGGTCAACCTTGGAAATGGTCGTCAATAAACCTGGAGGCCTCCTCCGGAATCGTGAAGAATGACACCTGATTGTTGTGCTCCACCCGTAGCTTAGCGGGGTATAACATGGAGTATCTGACTCCGTGATCCCTGAGCCTTCTCTTCACAGCCAAGAAAGTCTTGCGCTCCCGCTGGACAGCCACCGAGAAGTCAGGATATAGGTGTATCCTTGCTCCATCCAATAGAAGTTCACCTTTGAGTCTTGCGGCACTAACAAGGGCATCGCGGTCTCGAAAGTTAAGGACATGCGCTATAATGGGTCGTGGAGGTGCACCTGGCTTGGGTTTAGGCGTCAGGGCCCGGTGTGCCCGCTCTATAGCAAACTGTGGAGAGAGCTTCAGTGAATCCAGAAGCGACAGTAATGTGTGTTCTACAAAGTCTTCCATCGGCTCTGCGATGCCACTCTCGGGGACCACAATGATACCGAGGTAGTTACGCCTCGAGCGAGATTCCAAATCCTCATTTTTCTTCTCCACCTCTAGGACGCGTTTGGATAGCGCTGTGACCTCTGAACGTAGCGCTCCCAGACCGTCCGCGGCGGAGCTCACCCTGGTTTCCACCTCCAGCACTCGACTGTCAGTCCTCTCAATATGGGCCTTAATAGAGGAGATAGTGCCGTTCATGTCATCTAGCTTTGAGTGGAGCGTCCTCTAGGACGCGTTTGGATAGCGCCGTGACCTCTGAACGTAGCGCTCCCAGACCGTCCGCGGCGGAGCTCACCCTGGTTTCCACCTCCAGCACTCGACTGTCAGTCCTCTCAATATGGGCCTTAATAGAGGAGATAGTGCCGTTCATGTCATCTAGCTTTGAGTGGAGCGTAGTAAAACCTTCACGGATAAAGTCCATCATGTTCTGAGATTCTGAGGTAGCAAGGGATGAGGTAGTGGCAGGGGCCTGTACGGAGATCTCCTCAGCAGGGCCGACCGCAGTCTTCGCGAACATGTTGATGGAGCTCTGTTTTTTCCCAGTTCCTTTAGTCATTGTGGCAGTGATGTGACTCCGGAGAGAGGACGGAGAGCCGATGGTATCAGCAAGGTATAGCCCCCAGAGGGACCAGGCCTCAGTGGCAAAGGTTGGTAGGGTACAACCCAAGCCGCGCCGGGGAGTCCGACGTCAGGCACCCTGGGAGGAGGAGAAGCGGGATCGGACCACAGTGAGTCACACGGCGGTAGCAGGCCGATCACAGGGCATCCTCTATCGGGTGCGGGTGGTGGGTATCAATTCTTAGATGAACATGACTTCTCCAATGTACATTTATTCATTAGTTCTGGAGCTATGGCCAACATCATCTCGGAGGAAAGATCATCCTTGTATGAAATAGGTTTCATAGTACTTCAAGAGCACCACGTTGTGAACAATCTTGAGACTCAAACTTTACAAAAAAGATCTTTGAAAATGTATGGACTGGAAAATTCGAAATCTGTAGAATTGAATCCCGGGCATAGTAGTCAGATTTCACAGAACTTCCCAAACTCACAATATCAGGCATAACAATACATAGTAGAGGAGTCTATTCGCTTGGTTTCTTGGAACATATGTGGATTCAAACATTTTATCAACTCAAATGAAACTGATCTAGACAAATATGATATAGTTGTGCTACAGGAGACCTGGCTAATGCACTCACCTATTTGGGATGGGTATAATGTGGTGATCACTCCTGCCATGACTCAACCCAGAGGCCGCCCCATGGCTGGCTTACTTGTAGCCACTAGAGTCTCTAAAGGTTTCAAAATCCAAATGTGTACATCTCTGACACTTTTCATCCAGATAGTCAGAATTGAGGAAAGGAAAGACCATAGATTTTGTGTTAGTTGCTGGAGATTTAATTCTTCACCTTTTGCAGGTAGGGAACATGTTGTATAAAGAAGAAGAAACAACATGGTCTAAAATAATGCAAGAACGGCAGTATACATTGCTCAATGGGACCATCAGTGGTGACATCCCTGCTAACTGTATGTGGCACAGAAGCTCCACAAGAGCAATTATAGACTACATATACACCAATCGGAATCTTTTGGATATAATAGAGTCTTTAACAATTAAGCATTCAGACTTAAGCGATCATAATCAATTATGTCTAAAATGGACATGGAAACTGTACAATGTTGAGAAATGAAGGGACAAGTATGAAGGCTGTGGAATGTCAAATAATGCCAGAAATCGAAGTAGATGGACTGATTCCACTCTTTTGGAATTTAATGATATTCGAACAGCCCAAAATGGTATTTGCTACACAAAAGTGATGTTAAGGTTTGTGTCAGTTCAAACTAATTTTCAAAGATACACCTTTAAACATACACATGTTTCTGATCATGAAGTAAAAGACATGAAAGCAATCGTAAGGCGATCAATTCGAAATCGAACACATCTTTCACTCTTGGAAAGATCGAGTGAAATCAAGCATTTAAAATCAATGTACAAGAACTGGCATCGAGGGAGAAAGGCATTACAATACTAACATGATGGCAAGCATATGCTGTCTTGCATGGCATCTACATCAACTGCCAATATGTGGGTATCATTGAATGAGGCAACATTTAAAACACAAGCAGCCATTCAAATTAACCCAGTATCAGAGACTATTTGGTATAATTACTTTAGTGAAATGTATACTTCCCCCTTTTTGCAATGTTCCTTGAACGTATTAAAGCTTGACTGAAATCATCGGATCTCTTTGACCAATAAGATATTATGTACTATACATATAGGTTAAGTACATCTAGGGCCATTGGGCCTGATGGCCTAGCCAATAGTGTGATAAAAAAACGTCAATATGGGCCTCAATTCGAAACAAGATTTACAAGGAAGTAATGATGAGAGATATTTTGCCGCAATCCTGGAAAAAAATTAGTACTAGTTTGTTGTTTAAGAAAGGGGAAAGAACAGATCCACGATTTTACAGGCCAATAGCCTTATTAGACTGTCCAGGTAAGATCTTCGCTCGCATATTATTACGGGAGTTTAATAGATGGATAGCCAGGGCTGATCTGCAGGATCCACATCAAAGTGGATTAATTCCAGGTCTTGGCACAGGTTTTAATTAACTTACCTTAAACTCCATCATTTCACATAAACATCAGAAAACCAACCTTTCTTTGTAGCTTTTGTAGATTTCAAAATGCATTTGATTCTGTTCCAAGTGAATTATTGTTTAAAAAGTTAATGAATCGAGGATGCCCATGGAACATCGTAGAATGGTTGATAAAGTTTCATACAGATACATCAATAAGATAAGACTAAGTCAAGATGGCACATTGTCTAATCCAATACGTACTTCGAGAGGGCTGAAACAGGGTTGCATCCTTGCTTCAGCCCTATTCAATTTTTTTATATCTGAGGTGGGTGTTGGGCTGGAGAAGTGCATTACAGTGATTCACCAAAATTGGGTAATAATGTTATCTAATGGCTCTTGTACGCAGAGGACCTTGTTCTAATATCAAAAACTCCTGGAAGTCTACGCAATATGCTAACCGTATTGGAAGAATATGCTCATAATAATATGATTATGATAAACACTAAGAAAACGCAGATAATTCAATTCGGAAATGCTAAACAACAAGTAGCCAAAAACTGTTGGAAATTGGAAAATATGAAGTTACAAACAGTGTCACAGTATGTTTACTTGGGTGTGCACATAAATAATCATCATGCAGATCTACTGTATGACAAGAGTTTAAAAATGAAACTTGTAACAGCCGTGTCACAGGCACGTATCATTAACAACAAATACTGTAGATTTTCGATTTCTGAAATGCTATAATTGGAGACCAATAATGAGATACATTAAATCGCATGTAAAGTCAAATTCCAAATTCCTCCTGTAATAGTAACAGTATTAATTGTTGCACTGCTAATCATTTTTATTTTATATGAATAGTCTAAATTTTCTTTTTCTATGTTACATCAAATTTTTTAATTGAATGAAATGGAAACATCTTGTGTTGTAACTGATGAATTTTAATTTTTCTTGGTTAAAGAAAATGTATATTGTTTTTTAATGTAAAGTTGAAAGGTTAAATTTTTCAGCCGAATCAATAAAAAAAAGAAACATGATATTACATTTTTATGGTGACAAAATTGAGCAATTATGACATGTTAAATGAAATAGATCATATCAGCAGACAGAACAACAAAAACAATAAATATAGTTAGTTAAAGTCATCCATAAAAATCATCCTGTATGCAAATAGAGATAACATTTTGCATAATATAAAATCCCATCTGTGATAATACTTCAGTAAAAAAACAATATAAATAACCAAATGGATTGCTAAAATAGATTAAAATCCATCTAAATTATATAGTTTGAATAATACAGTTACAGGGGAATTATACGAGTAATGGCCTTCTTCCAAACATGGAAGAGAGCACCTGCTATGACAATTGATTCAGCCAAAATAATTACAGCCCAGAACTGATTCTCTTCAATGTGTGTGATATTAGATGCAAACTTGTAGTAACCTAGTAAGATCTTCCTATCCAATTGTTTACAATGAGTAAGAATATGGGCCTCATTATATGTTTGGCGGTAGCCTTGCCGGTATTTGCCCATTTGTGGGCACCAGAAAAAAGATGCTCCCCATTCCCATTCGGCCCCTAGGGCTGTATCGGAATGGGGCGGTTGGATGCACCGGAACTGTTTATAACGGTGCTGGTGCATCCAACATGCTGCGCTCGCAAGTGCCGCTCTGCCCACCAGGTCCGACCTGGCGGGCAGAAAGGCACCAGCGAGCACAACTCGTAGTTTGCTGGTCTGGGAACTACCGTACCGGCAAGCTTACCAGTACTGTAGCTCCCAGACAAGCAAACTTATAATGAGGCCCTATAAGTTTCAATTTTTGACCCACATAATTGACAAAGCCTTTCCTCTCTAGGGATCCGTGAGCATTCTCGAGAGTTGGTAAAATAGTGAACTGAAGATAAATTATAAATCTTCTGACTTCTTTACAGCAAATTTTGGTAAAATATGAGCGAGGGGCCCCCAATGTAGATGCTTGTGTGCTGTATTCCTTGTATATTATGCGCTATATTATGCACTTTGATAAATAATCAACTTTCATACAACAATCGTACTCTTTGGCTTTCATCTTAATCATGTTAATTCGATTAAGATTCATTCATTTCTCATCCAAATCTCGATTAAGAAGTATAAGATGTTCCTCAACAGTTTCCCTCCAATTAATCAGAAAGAAATTATTACCATTTTTATTAAATTGTTCCGCTAGGAGTCAGTAAATCAATTTTTCGTCAGACGAAATCAAAATGATAGTGAAATACAAAGCACATTTTTGGATTAATCGTATGGATCTAATCAATGGTATACCAAGTTCCATTCAAAGTGCAGTCACAGGAACAATCTGTGCAACACTTAAAATAGAGAGCATCATTTTTGCCTCAAGATTCACAATACCCCTAATTCACTTTCCGGTATGGTTGCTAGACAGTAAACAATATTGGGAATAATACTAGTAGTATAAACTTTAATAATACCCTCTGTGTTATTGCTGCCTTTCTTATACATAGTGCTCTTAAGCAGGAGCATTTTTTTCAAAACCGTTAAATGTAGGTTGGTGCAGTAAAAGTCTTTGTGAGGAGTGTTCTTAATAGGAACTCCCAAATAATTATAAGGGTCGATCACCTCCAGTTTAATACCATTAATGTGCCAAGCGAAGGTAACAGTTTTACTTTTTTGTCTGAACGTTAATATTTTGGTTTTTAAACCATTTTTCTGCAGATGTTTTTTGGGAATATTCCACTAATGCATTGAGTGATAATTGTACCCATATTAGGGTACGATCCATGATGATGGTATCATCAGCATAGCTGATCCACGGTACCGCTGTAGTCCCAATAATCGGAGGAAAGTTAGGGACTGTTTTTATAAATTCATCCATATCTGATACGTATAAATTACCCAAAGTTGGGGCTAGAAAACAGCTCTGCTTAATACCAGTATTGGTGACCATACCTGGTGTAGGAGCACCATCTTCATTGACCTTGATTCTTACATTGCATTACAATACAGAGACATAATGAAATATAGTAGATTAGGATCAATACCCCGTTCTCTAGGTTTTTCTGAAAGAGGTGGCCTAGATACTGTGACAAAGGTTTTACTAAAATCAATAAAGTAGGCATATAATCAGTCATGCTTTTTCCGTATTGCAGCATTAATAAAATAGTTCAATAGACTAATATTAGTCAAGGTGTTCATACCCTGGCGGAAGCCAGTTTGAAAAGGCAGCAACATTTCAAATCTCAAATCTCATTAACACTAATCCATTTATTTAATGTATATTTAGCACCATAGTCAATCTTCATGGACATCTTGATGGCATCAACAGCCACTGGATCTTTAGGGCTGTCTAGTTCTTCTTTGTCTTCTTCTACAACTAGTAATATATGTTCCACACCTTCCTCTTCACTATGATCACTGCCATACCAATTTGAGGCGGATTTCCTATTCCTACTTCATCTTGCAAGATGACCTTTCCCTTTTCAGATTCGACAGATGATTTTCAGAGCCGGACGCTCTGGATTATCTGCCCATTGGGTCACACTGTCACATCTTAAGCACCTCCTTGGGCTGCTCTGCCTTGGACTACTCCGCCTTATCACATGGAAAGCTTCTCTACCCCTCTGGTCATCCTTCCATCCATCTCTTTGACTCTTGTCTCCTTGCTTCTTCTTTACAGATGAATTTTCACTAACCACAGATACTGTATCCACCACTGGTTGTAGTGTAATTTTTCCCTTTAAATGTGCATCTCTTATCCTGTCCTCTAGGACCTTGGTGCATTTTTCTGTATGATCCACTTCTTTGGCAACCCTCAAAACTGTATCCAAAAGGGCCTCAACTTTTCTCTAACTTTCCCACTATTGCATTTGAGCATAAACGGGCCCCTCAGGTGCTTATCCTGTTGACTCTTAAAATGTAATGTTTTGGCCAGTTTCATCAGGGCTGTGATGCAATGTTATACACATTCGCCTTCCACCTGTATTCTTTTTCCAAACTTGTACTGTTCCAGTATAGTGCTCAATTTATTTTCATAATGTTTACTAATTTTCTTAACTGCTTTTCAATATTCTTTCAAATCTCCAGAATCATTCCCCTGTAGGTCAGGAAGGTCTTCGAATCTGTCTTGCCCGGCCAAACCCAGGCAGTGAAGTAGGAAAGATTTCTTCTCCTCCACATTATAATTGTCCCCACATACAACATTGGCATAATTCTCAAAAGACTATAGCCACCTTTTCCATGGTATTGTGGGCTCTCCTATTTCTGGCAGGAAGAAAGCTGGTGGAGGAACAATATTAAAAGCCATGCCACCAGAGAAGGATGATGAAGAAGAAAAGTAAAATGTCCAATTTCACTGCCAGTGAAAGATTATTTGCATCAAATGGAATTTAAATATTCAAATGGAATGTCAAGATGAAAATACTTAGTAGTGCTGAATTGAAAATGCTGTTGTCCAACTTTATCTTCACTCAGCAGTAAGGCCACTGAAAACTGGACAATTCATCGGTAAAACGGTATTGGCTGGTGCACAGGCACTGAGTATTACGGCAGTCACGTAGTATTCTACAAAGGGTTGCATGTTTATTTTAGGCAATGCAGCCAAGGGCGTAATTTTAGGGGCAACATTTTTGTCCCCCCCAAATTTTACGGCACACCATTTTGTCACCATTCATTTTGCGGGGGCACCTTTTCTTCAGATGTCATATCCCCCCCAACATTTTCAGCAAAGTTACTCCACTGAATGCAGCTATCCTTATTTCAGGCAATGCGGCTATCTCCACTCAGCAGTGAGATCACTGAGAACTGGACAACCCAGCAATACAGGATTTTGGTAGTCATCTAGTATTCCCCAATGGCGTGCACGTTTATTCTAAGCAATGCAGTATGGTCGTGGCTTTGCAAGCTGATGTAACTTTCCCTTCCTGGAGACAAATGCTGGCTCTTAGGGCAGTAGTAGCTGCGGCCAGAGTTACCCACAAAAAACACAGTAATCTGCAGGCAGTGGGGGTACAAAATAAAAGGGTGAGATCACCTGGAGTCTGCTGCTGATCTCCAGCAGCCCTGCGAGGTTGGTGAACAGCTGTGGGGCTCGTTGGGTTCTCTCCAGCGCACGTTGCCAAACTTGTTGTGTATATGAGAGGTGGAGACGAGAGGAGGTAGGTAGA
This sequence comes from Ambystoma mexicanum, assembly GCF_040938575.1. Lineage (NCBI taxonomy): Eukaryota > Metazoa > Chordata > Amphibia > Caudata > Ambystomatidae > Ambystoma > Ambystoma mexicanum. Next base: position 652,349,041 of record NC_090933.1, on the reverse strand, counting down.
ACCTATTTATTGTATGCGTTTCTTAACATTAAATGAACCCCATTTGCTCCCAAGTCCCTCTCTCTGTCAACTCCAACCGTCGACCCTCGCGTTGCCTCCGGAATTATTCTGCATCTGCATAGTGTCTACATGGCCCCCTTGGAAACAAGCCACACTGCAAATACTCTCGTTCTTGAAAATGACCATGCAATAAAACTGAAATCCCCATTCAAAAATTTCCAGCAGCCTCACCTGCATCTTAGACTCCACTGATGACACCAAACCTTGAGTGAATATTGAATATTTACCCCAACCTCCATATTAGACAAAATGAACAACTTCCTACCTAGTGCCTTCCATATGATAGCCCCCTTTACTTTGATATGTGAGAAGTAGCTGAAAAACAATCAACCCTGGTATTCACCATCATTACAGTGAGAACAATTAAATCTTCACAAAGTGTAAAGAAAATGGCGTATTTCAAAATCAAATTCTGATATTCGTTTGCTAAAATAATGTATTATTTAGGTGTCCTCACATCCTGTATTGTTAGTGTCTGTCTGTTTAAAAATCGTATTTAGGTGTCCTCAAATCCTGCTTTGTTTGTGCCTGTCTGTTTAAAAAATTGTATTAAAGTGTCCTCACATCCTGCTTTGTTAGTGCCTGTCTGTATAAAAATCGTATTTAGGTGTCCTCACATCCTGCATTGTTAGTGACCGTTACTCTTAACATCCACTATGGCTGCCTGTGAGATTTGCAGCACACCCCTCCCTCTTTATCTCTCTGCCTCTCACGTCCTTTCCTTTTACTCTTAGATGGCACTCGCCATCTCTCAAATCTATTCCAATGCTACACTATCACGTATCCACCCTCTCTCACAAAATGTGGACAGAAAAAGCATAAAAAAGACATCCTTGTTGCAAACCCTGGCCTCCCAATTGCGGAAACCTATGTCAGTGCATCCTCCAGACAAATCTTCACTGACATCCTTTTCTTCTCTGTCCCATCTCCAGACCTATGGATTTCTCATCTCATCTCGACTCTCGTCCCTTACTCTTCCACTAGCATTAATGGCGGCACCAAGTGGGAAATCCTTTTGGCGGGCTTCTTCTCATCTCATCTCGACTCTCGTCCCTTACTCTTTCACTAGCATTAATGGCGGCACCAAGTGGGAAATCCTTTTGGCGGGCTTCTTCTCATCTCGCTGCGTTAATGTCTACTTCACAGACACAATCCTGGTCCAAGGCCCCCAGGTTAGCCTCCTTCTCTTTCATCAGATCCTGCCACCTCTCATCAATGTCCTTCCTTCTCCACCCTCTCACCCTACTTCCCCCCCCCGTGCCGCCACCTCTGACTGAAGTACCACGCCCCTGTAATCCACCTAAAAAAACTTTCAAAGGGAGAAATCGACTCCATCTGGCGACCATTGATGCACGCTCAACAAGAACAAACACTCTGCTAACATCTGCCTTCTCCTTCAAGACACTGACCGTGACATTCTCGGACTCACTGAGACCTGGTTCGCTGCCAGGTAAGTCACTTCCTTTAACTCTCTTATACCTAATGGCTTTAAGATCACTGCCAAGCATCAACCTCATCGGGTTGGCGGGGGCTGCCTTAATCTTCCCTGGCTGGATTCCTTCTTCATCCTACCCACTCAGCTCTATTCGTCCTTTAGGAAAAAATATCAGCAGATCCTTCCTGCTGGCCAACTATTGCCTCATTTCCCTCACCCCTTTACTGGGGAAACTGCTTGAAGAGTTTTCCCTCCCCCAACTTAGCTCCCACACTGCCATTTTTGGCGGTCTTCACAACCATCAGTCTGAATTCTTAGCTGCCAGAGGCATGGAAACTGCTCTTCTGAACACTCGTGAAGTACTGCTCGCATCCCTTGATTCCAACTCTGAGGCTGTCCTCAGCCTCCTTCATTTCTCTTCTGCTTTTAAAACAGTGAACCATTCCATCCTCATGACAAGGTTCCATGACACCCTTGTTATCTCAAAGCAGGCACTGGACTGGCTTACCTCCTTCCTAACTGACCGCTCTTTCAATGTCATACTGGGCACCTTCTGCTCACCTACTTCCTCCTCCTCCTGTGGCGTCCCCCAGGGCTGCATTCTTTCACCTTGGCTCTTTAACATCTACCTTACTCTGCTGGCACGCCTCATTTCCTCCTTCTCCACCAACTTCCAGTGCTATTCTGATGACACTCAACTCTTCTTCAATAACATTTTTCAAACTAACAGACAAATGCAATACAGGATGAAGGCAGATCTAAAATCAAATTTTTCAAACTAACACAGACATGCAATACAGGATGAAGGAACACCTAAAATCGAATTTTTCAAACTAACAGACAAATGCAATGTGGATAGTGGGAGTGTAGGTCAAGGAGTGGAAGTAGAGTAAAGGGGACAACTGTAAAGTGTGTGACTGCGGTTTGAATGAGTATACAGTTTAAAGGTAGTCATTATGAGCAGAACTGGTGGTAGCAGCACAACAGAATGGGGACTATGTAGTTGAGGGGGAAGTCCAAGAAGGAAGTGGGTGTGAGGTTTGGTGAATTAAGACCGTAGGAGTACATAAGGTGCCGTCCAAGATATAGAAGGAAGTCATGAGAGGCACAAGATCCGTAGGGTGATGCAAGGAGCATAGGCAATGTCCACACTTACGTGAGCGCTGAGGTAGGATCCCAAATGCCTGGATTTGAAAAAAAAAATGGCGGAGATACCCACTAGTGAACGTCACCTTGCAAAGTAGTGGCAGGAAGATCCGGATCCCTGCAGACATGAGAACTAGCATATCGGGGTGACCCTCACCCCTCCTGGGGGCCGACCACCGTACACCTCACCCCTGTAAGGAACAGGGTGAGAACATGGGGCCGGGCATGGTAAGTGTCCCTGGAAGGGCTCCCTGACGGCACTGTAGAGCCTGGTCCCTCGAACTGCGCCAACATTGGGCAAGAACCAGCCAACAGGAAAAACAGCGATCTGCATGGTGAGGGGCAACAAAAAAACAGTCTTCCCTGTCCTTCTCCCAGAAGTCAGGCTTAAAATCGAGCAGTGAAAAGATGCCTGCACCTCGGGGCGCATCCGCCAGTGAACCCAACCAGGGCATAGAGGAGCCTCGGGCGGGCTCGAGCAGCGACCTACAGCAATCGGCGCTTGGTCAAATATTAGCTGAAATGCGATCGGGCTTTGCTTCAGTCAAAACCAAGCTTGACGGACTAGTATATCAGTAGACAGGTTTCCAGAACGCATTGATAAGGAGAGCAGAAGGATATCTGAGGCGGAACAACATGTGGGAGCCCTGGAAGACACCAGTGGTGAGACGGCTAACACAATCCAGGAACTTCGGTGGGACGTCAAATTGATAAAAGACAAAAATTAGGACTTAGAGGCGAAGTCCGGGAGGAACAACATCTGGGTGGTCAGAGTGCCGGAGTCAGTCCCCCAAAGAAACATGGAAACTTTCATGGAAGCATTCATAAAGGAGGTGTTGCAAGACCCAGAGCTGTCAACCCAGTTTCTGGTGGAGAGGGCTCATCGGGTATCACAGATAGCTCCCAGGCCAGGCCAGAACCCTCGCCCAATAATGCACGCCTGCTCAATTATAGGGATCGAGATTCTGGGTTCCGCAGAGCCAGGGGACTGGGTGAACTGATGTACGAGAACTCTAGGGTCCCGTTCTACCCGGATCTCACTCCATCGGTACAGAAGGCCATTGTTTCTGTCCTGGCCGCTAAGAGAGCCCTGCAGGACAGAGGGATACAATATGCCATGCTATATCCATCTAAATTGCAGATCCAGTATGGCGGTCAGGCCCACTTCTTCACTGACCGCAGCACTGTACAAGACTTCATTGAATCCCTCCCGAAGGACCGAGCTGATTCATAGCCGTGCATAAGGTGGGAGAGGGGAAAAGAGGAGGGAGGTAGTATGGCATGAGTCTGCAGGGCCTATGTGTATTCGGGTGAAGATGGGGCCCTAGTGTAGTACTTTAGCAGCGGCCCAAAGGAGGTGGCACATGTACTTTCAAAAAGAGATGTAATGAATCAATCCTGCAGCATGTTATGAGAAATGCTTTTGCGACCCCCCCTTACTGGGGGCTGGGAGTGTAGCGGTCACTTGGGGTGTGGTTTCTGGTGCCCCATAGTGATCCAATGTTTGAAGGGTTGTAGAACGGGGGGATGTGTCACTGCGAGTTGTGGGAGGGCAGTGTGGGTGGGGCGGGAGGTTTCAAGGGATGTTGGGAGTTGTGGGGGGATGGTTTAAGGGAGGGGGAAGTTGCAGTTTCTGGTTGAACATGATTCACACTGCAGAACCACGGGCACTGGTACATACGTAGCTCATACAAAGAGTGAGGCGAGTCAGAGACACACAGACACAAACCACAGGCACAATGCCGATCAAAATTCTTAGCTGGAATGTGCAGGGCTTGAACAACCTGCGGAAGTCTTGCAAGGTCGTCCAATATTGTGAGTGCCATAGCGCTAAGGTGGTATTTTTGCTGGAAATGCACCTGAAGGGCAGCACTAACAAGGGCAATGCCAGAGCCTGGGGTAAATGCCGGTATTATATGTCATACTCATCATACTCTGCCGGAGTTATGACACTGATATATAGGTCATTGGGCTTCCGTGTGGCCGAGGCAATCATAGACTCAAATGGAAGGTTTGTTGTTGTATCTGGTTCCCTGGGCACCACAATGGTGACGTTCATTCATATCTACGGCCCCAACATGGATGCCCGGGCTTCTTCGAAACACTGCTTAGCACGGGCCAGAGGTTTCTACACACATGCCAGGTGTGGGCAAGTGATCTCAACACAATACTTGATTCAAATATAGATAGCCGGAGGGGGCAAGGCGGCGCTCCAGAACTGCTGAGGTGATACCAGGGTGTATGCAGGACCTCAAACTGGGCGATGTCTGGAGGACACTGCACCCAGATGACACAGAGTACTCATTTCACTCATCCGTGCATGGCATCTCCTCGAGGTTAGATTACATCCTAGCCGGGTCCCTCCTGGATCACCGGACAATAGACCTTGTTCGGCTTCCTAGGACACTGTCTGACCACTCGCATCTCCTCTGGTCAATCAGCCTGGAAGAGGATAGGATGCAGTGACCCTTCTGCTGATTTAAAGCGGCAGCCCTTTCGGATTTGGTATTTAAGAGTGAAGTCCTTGAGCTAATTAAATCATACTTCCGGTTGAACCTGGGCTCGGTCCAGTCGATGGGCATAATCTGGGAAGCCTTTAAGGTGGTGCTAAGGGGTAGCTGTCTTTCCCTAGAGCTGGGGGCACTAAAAACCATTCAAAGGCAATTGGCCGAGTCCGAAGCAAAGATTAAGGCATTAGAAATAGAAGTTGATGGGAGTAGGGGGCTGGGACCTGAAGCTGATCTGCGTGGAGAACTGGATAAATTCTGGGACCTGGCGGAAAGGGAGACCCAGTTCTTAGCCAACCCGGCCACAGCCCACAGGTATGGAGAGAAGGGTAGACAGGCAAGCTGCTTGCGATGATGGTCCACCATGAGAAAGAAAATACTGACATAGCAGAGTTAAGGACTCAGGAGGAGGCGGTAGTGGTGAGACAGACTGAGATAGCGGATACATTCAGACGGTACTACGAGTCCCTCTACTCTTTCAAGCAGCCACCCATTGGCACAGCCCTCGTAGACTACATTAGTGACGCAGTCCTTCCGGCGCTGGGAGAGGAGGCGGCCAGGGCACTGGACCCCCCCCATCACTTCTGATGAGATCATTGGCCTAACCTGGTACAGATGGCATTACAGTCGTGTTTTATAAGGAATGGGGCCCAGAGGTGGCCTGATATATGCTGAAAGTATGGGAAGAGGGTATAGAGACCGGAAGCCTCCCCCAGACAATGAGGGAAGCTGTAATGGCCCTAATCTTAAGGCCGATATTGCTGTTAAACTTGGATACGAAAATTGTTGCCAAGATCCTAGCAGACAGGCTCCTCCCCTATATATCAAGCATAATCCATGTGGATCATTCGGTCTTCATACCCGGCAGATCGACCTCAGCTAACCTCTGTATTCTATTTGCAATACTAGCTCAGATAGACCCCAAGGCGCAGGCGGCTGCAGTATTGTTGGATATGGAGAAAGCATTTGACTCCATGGAGTGGGACTTTTTGCTGGAGGTCCTGAAGCAAGTGGGCATCCCCCCAACTTTCTCTCAGCAGTAAGGCTATTGTACAGCGGGTCGAGCACTTGTATAGGAGTAGGGGGCATACAATCTCAACCCTTCGCAGGACGCGGGACCAGACAGGGCTCCCTGCTATTGCCCCTGATCTTTGCAATCGCCATTGAGGTGCTACCAACATGCCTATGGAAATTCCACGGGACGAGGGGCCTGCCCATGGGAGGAACCAAGGAACTGGTGTCACTTTATGTGAATGACGCAATCTTATTGTCATGATGCCTACCTCCAAGGAGCCGAGTCCGACCCAGCAACCCCAGAGGCAGGCATCATTCCCCCCAGGGAAGTGCCAGCGGGCCCAAGCTGGGGCCCTTTGGACACAGTCCTGGCGCCTTAGGCGCCAGGCTCATAAAGCTAGACATGTGTTCAAGTGTTTCAATGTGCACTTACCTGATGCAGACCATGCTGCTACATCTTTACTACTTTACCTGTGGGACTACTTTCCACCTGGGTGTGGTCGGGGAAGGATATATACCTGATCGGTGGAAGGATACATACCTGGAACTTCTTCCAAATCTATTTAAACCACGCCCGATCAGCAACTCATGCTTCGCGTTGTTCTGCTCCTCGCAGCTGGATGCTCACCGTGTCAGCTCCTGCATCTGGACTTCAGCCACGCCTGTCAGCATCCTGGGTCACCTGCAAAGGGAGATTAGAGAGAATTGGGGAGAAAGAAGACCTTACCTGCTAAAGCTGTACCACAGAGACATCACACCAACGATCCTGAAAGGGAAGACATCATTTTTAAAAGCATTTCGTTTTGATTGCTGCAGCACTGCATTTCACTCACCTTTCCTGGGCACCTCCATCTTCAGCAGCGATCATCCGGATCCGCAGCCACTTCCCAGTGCCTAGAGAGAAAAAGACAAGAACACAAGGTGAGAGAATGAAGGGAATAGGAAAAGCTCAGTTTCCTTCTAAGACTTACCAGTTGGGTCATTCCCATTTCATTTCGGGTCCTGCCGCTTCCTGGCATTCCGGACCCCGGCCCCTATGGGGAAAAAAGACAAAGACATTGAATGAGCGAATGCAAAGACATTACCCAAACGCTCATCCAGAACTTACCTGTCATTTATTGGAACTGCACGTTTCACTTCGGGTCGGCGCCATATCTCCGGCATTCCGAACCCCGGCCCCTAAGGGGAAAAAGACATAAGCGTTAGCGCTTGCTGCAATAAGACTATGAGCATTATTATTAAGCTTGTACTTTTGAACTTGCAACAGAACTCTTACAGCGCCTTACCTGAATAGTCAAGCTTATTTGAACTTCCATCAAACCTCAATCCAGTGAAGTAACTGGGTTTCAACGCGCCCCTGCATCAGAAGCAGGATGGAGAACTCATCCTTCCAGACCCTAAGGTGAGACTTCACGTGGGAATCGTGGAAGGGTATCGTGGAGGGTTGGAAGGAAGTGGAAGGCTTGAGCATTATTCCGTTAGTAGGTAATACTCCCTTTTCATGCACAGGGGAATATTCCTACGAGCCAGAGAAGCCAGAGTAGAGGGGCCCTACCTGTCCATCTTCAGAGTCCTGCGCTTCACCATTGAAGAAGCATCAGCACTCGAAGCCAGACCTGCGCCTCCGTGGGAATCAGGTGAGCGTGACAGAACGCGAAGCCTACCCACAATTTCCCACCCGGGCGTTATGGAGACTTCCGAGACGGATAGCTGGCCCAGCTTTTGGGAGAATCACGGGCAGAAGTGCACTCAGCCCGCCAGGAGACTAACGCTCTCAAAAGAGAACTGATCCTATCCAAGGAAAGAACAGATGACCTGGCCAAAAGGTTATTGCAGGCCCAGGCAGGGCACACTCCTTTACCTAATTCCGGAGGTACTTCCACATCAATGGGTTTGAATAACCCGGTACAAATCAACCTACCTGGACACATGCCTTTGGCCCCGCCTGAACGTTTTGCGGGGGATCCCAAGAAATATGCTGTCTTTATGAACCAATGTCGTTTACACTTTCTATGCAGACCTGGGGGCTTCCCTAACGACCAGACCAAGGTAGCCTTTATACTATCTTACCTCAGTGGCAGTGCTGCCGATTGGTCTATTCCATTGGTAAATCAGGATGATCCCATTCTCCAGAATTTTCAGGGTTTCCAGGCCAGCATGGAAAGATTGTTTGCTTGACACTCTCAAGGACAGGCCCTTGATAATGAACTGCTATCCTTACGACAAGGTAATGAGGATCTCCTGTCCTACGTTGCCACCTTTAATAGACTGGTTGTGGAAACTGGATGGCCAGAAAACAAAAGGATCACATTGTTTCATCGAGGCCTGCGCGGAGAGCTTAAGGATGTTCTAGCTCAGATAGTAGATCCACCCCAGGTCTGCGCAGACTACATAGACTTGGTGGTTCAACTTGATCACAGACTTCAAAATAGAAAAGCAGATTGGTTCAAGTACGAAACCCGAGTACCGATCAAAACCCACGCCAACTTCAAGGGTACCGACGTATCCGAACCTATGCAAATCGGCGGTGTTAAAGGACCATTAACGCAGAAGGAACGAGAGAGAAGACGGCAAATGCAACTTTGTCTGTATTGCGGGACTTCCGGTCACTTTCTTCGAAATTGTCCGGTTAAACCACCTAAAAAGGTGGTTGGAGCCACTGATAACGATTTATTGACACCTGATTCGGGAAACGACCTAGCCCGACAAGCGTAGGGGTCCGCTTGTCGAGCTTGAAAACAGATTCTTTGACCTCGCATTTTGTCATGTCAATGGTGCTCGTGGACCCAAAACAGCCTCAGCAGTTGCATGCTATAAAAGCATACATCGACAGTGGAGCTATTGGAAATTACATAGACCGTGAATTGGCTTCCAGGATTAAGCTCCCTCTCCGCTCGAAAGTAACCCAAGATGTCATTACTACAGTAGATGGAACCGAAATAGCCTCAGGGCCTGTAACGCATTCCACTGTTGAAATGACACTGGTGGGTCAGGATGGACATAGGGAAACAATCGTGTTTGATGTGATCAAGGCCCCACAATTTCAAGTAATTCTTAGAATTCCTTGGTTAGAAACACATAATCCCAGAATTGACTGGCGAGCAAAGAAGATAAGTTTTCCTGATTGTGAACCAACTTGTTATCTAAGAAATCCAGTTATGGGTCTAGCCTCAGCAACTTCCACCCCTGTACAGCTACCGTCAGAATACCAAGAATTCCAAGACGTTTTTCAGAAGGAACACGTTACCTCCGCATCGGTCTTATGATTGCCAAATCGTTCTGGTACCCAATGCTCAACTACCTTGTAGTAGGTTTTATGCTCTTACGGAACCTGAGAACCTGCATTTGCGTCAGTATTTAGATCAGTACCTAGCCAATGGTTTTATTCGCCCGTCCAAGTCTCCTGTCTCCTCAGCTTTGTTCTTCGTGCCGAAAAAAGAGGGCGACCTTAGAACATGTATAGACTATCGCGCCCTAAATCAAATAACGATTAAGAATCGTTATCCTCTGCCCCTGATCCCTGAGCTTATCGACCAGGTGAAAGACGCTTGTGTGTACACCAAGTTAGATCTTCGAGGAGCTTATCACTTGGTACGTATAAAAGAAGGCGACGAATGGAAGACTGCATTCCGCACCAAATTTGGGCTCTTCGAATATCAGGTGATGCCCTTCGGTTTGTGCAATGCACCTGCCGCCTTTCAGTACTTTATGAATGATGTTCTTCGGGAATTTATCGATGTCTGTGTCATTGTTTATATTGACGACATCCTGGTGTACTCTTCTTCAGAATCCGATCACAGAAAACATGTTAGGGCAGTTCTTGAGAAATTGCGCCAGCACAGACTATTTGCAAAGCTCGAAAAATGCGTTTTTCATACCACAGAAGTTGAGTTTCTCGGATTCATCCTGACACCACAAGGAGTCCGAATGGACTCGCGAAAGGTGGACACCATCCTCAAATGGCCATCTCCTAGCTCGGTGAAGGGAGTTCAGAGCATGCTCGGCTTCGCCAATTTCTATCGAAGATTCATCCCGGAATTTTCCCGAACAGTCCAACCCATCACAGCTCTCCTAAAGAAAAACAAATGCTTTGAATGGACTCTTGAGGCCGAACAAGCCTTTCAGGACCTGAAAACCAAATTCACCTCTGCACCTGTATTAAAGCACCCGCACCCAGATCTCCCTTATATTGTGGAAACCGACGCATCCAGTTCGGCCATGGGAGCTGTCCTGTCGCAAAGAGACCCTAACCAACTACACCCAGTGGCCTTTTGGTCCAGGAAATTTTCTCCTCCTGAAATCAACTACGCAATTACCGACAAAGAGTTACTGGCTATTAAATCTGCTTTCAAGGCTTGGCGTCACTACCTTCTCGGGGCAAGACACACCATCACCGTAATTACGGACCACAGAAATTTACAGTATTTAAAGACGGCCAAAGCTCAATCTTCACGACAACTCCGATGGGCTCTATTCTTTGCGGAATTTGATTTTGTAATTACCTATCGCCCTGGCTGCAAGAATGGTAAAGCGGACGCCTTATCCCGGATTGGCATGGAAGAACCCAATTCGAGTTTAGAACCTGTGCCAGTCATACCTGAACAAAGAATCTTAGGCCTAACTTCATTGCAAACTATTGAGGACATCCAAACGCAAGCAAAAAACAACTTCTAGACTCTTCAGCCTTACTGGAATGGAGTCAAAAGGGTCCTCATTACACCGTTAAGGATGATTTACCCTACTTCCAGGAGCGGTTGTTTCTGCCAAGTAAAGAATTGCAAGAACTTGTTATTGCCCATCATCATGAATCATTAATGGAAGGACACCCTGGTATCGCCAAAACGGAGGAAAAAATCAAACGCCACTTCTGGTGGCCTTCTTGGAGAAAAGACATAATGTCTTTTGTATTGTCTTGCGGAATTTGCGCCCAAAACAAGGGTCAAAAGAAAAGGCCAGCCGGCCTACTTCAACCCTTGGATATTCCACCGGCACCATGGCACACCTTGTCAATGGACTTTATAACTGACCTGCCTCCTTGTGCTGGTTACAACACTATTCTTGTAATTGTGTATCTATTCTCCAAAATGGCCCACTTTATCCCTTTAAAAGGTTTGCCTTCAGCTTCCACCTTGGCCAAGGAATTTCTGGAGAATATAGTTCGCATACATGGTTTCCCTTCCATATTAGTCTCGGATCGTGGAAGTCAATTTATCTCCCATTTTTGGAAGAAGTGTTGCCAACTAGCACAAATAGATGTGCGGTTATCCACCAGCCACCACCCCCAGACCGACGGACAAACCGAGAGAACCAATCAGACTCTCGAGCAATATCTTCGGTGCATGTTACACCAATCCGAGTTAAATTGGAAAGACATCCTTTGGATCGCAGAATATGCATACAACAATTCAGTGCATTCTGGAACCGGACAAACTCCTTTTTATACTTTGTATGGTCACCATCCTCGGACCTCTGACCTAGATCCACCTCTGACCCTGGAAATGCCCACAGTAAATCATTTGCATTCCACAATAACCCGAGCCTTCAAAGAAGCTGCAACTCATTTACAGCAAGCCAAGAAAGAGTATAAAGAAAACGCAGATTTGCACCGAAGTAAAACTCCTCCTTACCAAGTAGGAGACCAGGTATGGCTAGCAACGAAACATCTACCCCTCAAGGGCCCGCGAACCTTCAATCCCAGATTCATAGGACCTTATCCCATCAAGGCTATAATCAATCCCGTGGCCTTTAAATTGGATTTACCGTCCAACATGCGTATTCATCCAGTTTTTCATGCATCACTTTTGAATCCAGTACAACCAGGGACCCGACTGTCCAAGCCTCCAGACCCAGTTCAAATTGGAGGGGAATTAGAATTCAAAGTTAAAGATATTTTAGACTCCAAGGTGTTAAAGTCAAAACTCTTCTATCTTGTTGACTGGAAGGGATATGGACCTCAGGAGAGATCGTGGGAGCCTAGTAACCATGTTCACGCACCTCGATTAATACAAAGGTCCCACCGGAGATTTCCGAACAAGCCAAGACCCCCGGAGGGAACAACCTTGGGAGGGGCCTTGAGGGGGGGTACTGTCATGATGCCTACCTCCAAGGAGCCGAGTCCGACCCAGCAACCCCAGAGGCAGGCATCATTCCCCCCAGGGAAGTGCCAGCGGGCCCAAGCTAGGGCCCTTTGGACACAGTCCTGGCGCCTTAGGTGCCAGGCTCATGTTGGAGCCCTGTCCTGGCGCCTTAGGCGCCAGGCTCATAAAGCTAGACATGTGTTCAAGTGTTTCAATGTGCACTTACCTGATGCAGACCATGCTGCTACATCCAGGCCCTCTTGAGGCCTGAATGGAACTACTTTACCTGTGGGACTACTTTCCACCTGGGTGTGGTCGGGGAAGGATACATACCTGATCGGTGGAAGGATACATACCTGGAACTTCTTCCAAAGCTATTTAAACCACGCCCGATCAGCAACTCATGCTTCGCGTTGTTCTGCTTCTCGCAGCTGGACGCTCACCGTGTCAGCTCCTGCATCTGGACTTCAGCCACGCCTGTCAGCATCCTGGGTCACCTGCAAAGGGAGATTAGAGAGAATTGGGGAGAAAGAAGACCTTACCTGCTAAAGCTGTACCACGGAGACATCACACCAACGATCCTGAAAGGGAAGACATCATTTTTAAAAGCATTTCGTTTCGATCGCTGCAGCGCTGCATTTCACTCACCTTTCCTGGGCACCTCCATCTTCAGCAGCGATCATCCGGATCTGCAGCCACTTCCCAGTGCCTAGAGAGAAAAAGACAAGAACATAAGGTGAGAGAAGGAAGGGAATAGGAAAAGCTCAGTTTCCTTCTAAGACTTACCAGTTGGGTCATTCCCATTTCATTTCGGGTCCTGCCGCTTCCTGGCATTCCGGACCCCGGCCCCTATGGGGAAAAAAGACAAAGACATTGAATGAGCGAATGCAAAGACATTACCCGAACGCTCATTCAGAACTTACCTGTCATTTATTGGAACTGCACGTTTCACTTCGGGTCGGCGCCATATCTCCGGCATTCCGAACCCCGGCCCCTAAGGGGAAAAAGACATAAGCGTTAGCGCTTGCTGCAATAAGACTATGAACATAATTATTAAGCTTGAACTTTTGAACTTGCAACAGAACTCTTACAGCGCCTTACCTGAATAGTCAAGCTTATTTGAACTTCCATCAAACCTCAATCCAGTGAAGTAACTGGGTTTCAACGTGCCCCTGCATCAGAAGCAGGATGGAGAACTCATCCTTCCAGACCCTAAGGTGAGACTTCACGGGGAATCGTGGAAGGGTATCATGGAGGGTTGGAAGGAAGTGGGAGGCTTGAGCATTATTCTGTCAGTAGGTAATACTCCCTTTTCACGCACAGGGGAATATTCCTACGAGCCAGAGAAGCCAGAGTAGAGGGGCCCTACCTGTCCATCTTCAGAGTCCTGCGCTTCACCATTGAAGAAGCATCAGCACTCAAAGCAAGACCTGCGCCTCCGTGGGAATCAGGTGAGCGTGACACTTATATCTGAAAGACCTTGTGACCAACCTGGCCCCGGTCTCGCGGGAAGTGGTGAAGTTCATGGAGCTTCACCTCCCTGGGCTTAAGGTTGAACAAAGAAAAGTCCAGCCTGTTCCCTCTTAACGAGAGGACGTTATGCCCACTCGACACCGAGAGATTTTGTTGGGAGCCCACCAGAGTCACGTACTTGCGGATGCGTGTTAGCAGGGAAGAGCGCACCCTGTTGAAAGACATCTGTCACTTGTGAACTTTAAGAGACAAGGTGGCGAGATGGTACAGGCTCCCAATATAATTGTTGGGAAGGATAGGGGTGGCGAAGATGGTGATTGTCGCCACACTGCTGTACCTATTCCAGGACATACCGGTATGGCTGGGGATGGAATTCTTTAGGAATGTGAAGTCGCTTCTGATTAAGTTGGCCTGGCACCCTCGCAGCCCCTGCATTAGCTGGGAGACACTGACTTTGCCATGGGAGAGGGGGGAAGTCCCAGCTCCTGACATGGAACTATACTTCCTGGCTTCACAACTCTTTTCTGCTTCAAAATGGATGCCAGGAGTGCAGGCTTCCCCGAATGTTCGCATAGAAGAGAGTACGGTCCGCCCTTACTCCCTACGTGGGGTTCTGCTGTCCCAGAAAGTGGTGGATAAGTGCAGGTACAACCCAGTGGCATGCACAACCCATGCGTGGAGGAGGGCGCTGGGGAGATTAAAGGTGGACATCCCCTTTGACCCGGGTATAGGGATATGGAATGTGGAAACAATAGCTATGACCTGTGATGAGACCATCATTAGGGAGTGGCAGGGTGCAGGGATGGTCCGGATGGCTGATATGTACCCGGATAATCTCTTTGTCCCTGGAGTCTGTTACTGAAAAGATTGGAGTGGGCCTGCATCGTACTTTACAATACATGAGAATCCCGGCAGCTTTCAAGGAATGGTCCTGTCCATTCACGGAGCGATCGCCTGCAACTCCGCTGCTCCCGTACATCGTCAACTCACCTGGTAGCCGCGGGGTGATGTCCTCCATATACAAGCTTATCCAACATGATACCAGGCAGGCACCACTAAAGTGCAGGCTGCAATGGGAGGAGGATGTTGGGAACCCCTTCACAGATAAGCAGTGGGCACTGATATGCGCAAACACACACAAGGGGTTATTTAACACATGGCTTCAACTAATTTAGCTTAACACTCTCCATCGGGGATATATATCTCCTGCCCGCATACATCGATTTGACACCTCAAAATCAGCACAATGCTGTCGATGTGGTCATGACCTGGCAGATTTCATCCACATGATATGGTCTTGTGTAAAACTACGCCTGTACTGGGAGGGGGTGGTGGAGTGCTATTTGGCAATACTGAGGCACCCTGTTGCTTGTGAACTGATGTGCTGTATGCTTGGCTGGGTCCCCACCATCCCCAAACATCATCGGAAATTGGCCATAACCTGTATGATCCTAGCCAGACACTGTATCTTATTGAAATGGACCAGCCCTTCCCCCTCCCCCGGGGTACACTTGTGGATTAAAGATCTAACATGGCACAGTGACACCGACAAGGAATACAGGAGCCGGTGTGGCCCGCAAAATAGACCTAGAGACATCTGGGGCCCCTTCACTGCTTCCTTGCTATCTCTGGTCGATGAGACGGATCAGTGAATGGATGCGCAGGGGGGGAAGCACTGAAGCATGGGGGGAAGAGGTTGATGCTTACCTTGAAGCTACTGTGTCATTGTATGCCTGATGTATCTCAGTAACAGCTCGGACCTGCTCTATTGCATGTAAAGATTTGTGTGGCATCCGCCGTGAAAGTAATGTCTATGATACAAGTCGATATACTGTTAGTGCACCAATGGTATGTATTGTGAATCTTTAATAAAGAAAATGAAAAAATAAAATAAGAAGAGATTGCAGGTCCAAATGCATACAACCAGGGTGGACATCTTGCAGAAATCAGTGCCAATCCAAATGATGCAGAAACAAAGATAAATGCCCCACAAAGCGCCCAAGGCAACCAATGATGTGGGTGCGCCCAATGCAATATGCTTCAGATAAAGGATTGAATTAAATCAGGCATTTAGCCCGAGTTGTGCAATCTGTGCCACAAACAGCAAAAAATACAATTTGCAGAAATAGATTTGTATCTACATTTTTTCTTCTTTATATGAAGGCTTGCTAGAGGAATACGAGTGCCCAATGGGCTTACCTTGAATCCATTGGTCAATTAGAGAGAAGTTGCCGTGGAGTATGGGTGCATGGGGATTTCACGAGGACTCCTTCTGTTGCAGGGGGAAATGAGGGACATCTTTCATCCCAGCTGCTGTCTATCCCCTGCACTTTCCTGCTTACCCTCCACCACTGCAGATTGCACTTAACTTTTGTCCTAGCACATCTCCTGCTGCTCACCATGAGCACCACAGCACATATCCCGTACCCCTCTCCCCCTGCACTTGCACGTTCTGAACACTCACAAGGCATAGTGGGTTTGTCTTCCCCTCCCCATTGTCTCTTCTTCTTTGCTGTATTTAATTATTTAACATTGTTGTACTGTCCCCTCCCTGTTGCCCTGTGGGGGCTTTCAAACAGTACTGGTTTCCTGTATAAGCACCTAACAAGTGAACAGTAAGTAAATACATACAACAATAATTTCAAACCTATAAGAAGAATATAATACATGCAAACAAATTATACAAATTTGAATATTAATGACCTATAAAACATCTAAACAAAATGTTCAGAACACAAAAGCTATTGAAACTGAGATTAGTTCCCTGATGCCTTAGCGTCCTGATGTCCGAGGGCTTGTGTGCACTTTATAAATGGAAGACATAAATAAATATATTCTTCCTTCTTTACAACTTTGCAAAAACAATTAACACTTTTTAAATCACAATGTTATTGAAATTAGTGTTATTCACTGGTGGTATTCCTTACATTTCAACCATTTAAAAATTGATATATTGTCAAGTCTGGAAATACTTTTAGACACCCATATTAAAATATCCTAAACCTTGCACATTTCCATCACAACTCAAGCATGCAGTAGTTATCTACTTCTGAAAAAAAGCATGGATCCCAGAGAACCAGCAAATCATCAGTCTATAATGAGATTTGTGTTTCTAGAAATAAAATCAAAGCAGCAGCACCATCCCTACTTATTAAGGAGGTTTAGAAAGCAGGAATTGTTAATTTCAATTATTTCAATCAGGCTGTTTTGGTAAGCCAGAATTAGGACTCAGACATAGGGACATAACATCCTTGGGTCTTAATTTTCTTTTTTTTTTACAGTTAGCCTGACCTCCTGGCCAGCTTGAAAGAAAATAACTCATAACAAACAAAAATAATAAAAACTTTCCCTAACTCTAAGAGATCGGTTCCCTATTCTAAAACCCATAGGTTCCAAGAAAGGGTACTACTGTCACGATGAATACAAACATAAAGTCCCTAGCCCAAATCCTATCCTAGCCTACTTATTGCCATAATAAAACTAGCACACATAGGTCTAAGGGTTCAACAACTAAAATATGGTTGACAGGTTTTCTCCCACTCTGGTGGCCCTCGATAGAAATTCTTCAGGTGCTGGTATAACAGCAGACTGTTAAAAACATAGTGCCAAGGAAAGTATTTCTTGATTATTTCAGTCTTTCTTCAATCCCGACTTTGGGTGTTGTTTTCACTTGTTTACCCCACTCCAGAGGTTTTCTTTTCCACTCTAGAAATTAACACTCTGTTTCTCTCCACCCTGTGAATTTCTCTCTTGTTTCTCTCTTTAATGCCTGATCCAGGGTGTCATCATCACTCTCTGCACGTTTCTCGTGGATGTCTTCATTCTCTGCCCTTCTTGACTCTCCTCCCCCTCGCTTGGTGTATTGTTACTCTGTTCCCCCTTCTTGGGTTATATTCACTGTCTCCCGCTCCCTTGGGGTCTCCTTACTCTTGTCCCCTCTCTTGGGGTATCTTAACTATTCCCCCCTCTGCTGGGGTATCTTGAACTCAGAGCAAAGGGGGGAGGTAATAACATGACCCCTTCACTGCTTTGGGATCAGTAGTTTAGTGCTGGCTTAGTTGTATGATGTTGTATTGGATAGAACCCAAACTGTGGCATTGTACACCTTTCAATCCACTACCATGTTTTTCAAATTTGATGTTATGTTATTTGATATTTGTATAGTGCATACTGTTATGATTGAAAGTGCACTGGAGGCTGCATGTAGGTTAAGCAAGCTCCTTTATTCTTAGTCTTCAGGATCAGGTGACATCAGGTACATTAATCATGGAGATATGAAGGGAGCTCAGGAATGGAGCCCACTGGCTTCCACCATCCAGGCTACATCATGGTAGCTGCCTCAGGTGGAACACTCAGGATCTCAACCATACCCAAACATTTCAGCACTCATACACACATTCCACTGATGACCTCACACAAGAGAAACCATGGGGGACATGGGCACATCAGGAAGCAGGAGGAAGAACAGGTCCTAACAAGTGAAGGCAGATCCTAATGCCAAATCCTAACACCTCCTTCCCTTCCAACAACACAAAAGTAACGGCCCTCCTAAGCCCACCTCACGATACTACAGGAGACAGACACATGAGAAAAACACTCACACTGCGTAAACCTGGCAAATTTGAACTAAGCATCAAATAAGGCATGACTAAATCACATGGGTAGGACCCTCACTACAATGAACTGACTGAACCAATACAGGGAAACTGACTCCTTCTGCTCCTCCCTGCCACAGAATAGCCTCAAAGCTGCCACCTTTGAGAACTTACTGCCCACAGCGGGCATGGTGGGAAACCTACCACATCAGGCCAAGAACCAAACTAACTTTCCAATAACCAAGTTCAAAGGAGTGGTGACTACCAACATATGCGGGACCTGCAACGTACACACCACACTCACAGGGTGACACACTCAGCCATGCAATTAATGACAATGCACAGGTTTGCCGTGCAGACCATCTGGTACATTCCCCCATGGTACCACAATGCCACAATCATGTCCTGATGAGTTGGCCAAACTCACAAGAGCCCTTGATGTCGAAAGACAAAACCCCGCAGCAACCAAATTCACAGTGACAATAGCAGATGGAAAATGCTGTCACCTACACCAGATTAGGCTCACTTACAACGATGATTGAAAATAATGTTCTGTCAACGCTGTAGCATTTTGAAAAAAGATAACATTTCAAATGGGTCACCCTAATCACTGGGAATCCAACCAGATAACAAGTTATCACACACCACTCTCAAATCCAGTGGGTGCAACCTTCTCCACTGGAGAATCATAGGGTGACCAAACCCTGTCCACACATGACACACTCACCAAAATACTAATTACCACAAATCCAGTCAGCCTCAGTTGATGTCCTGGATACTAAGAATGTTCATGCCAACAAGAGGACAGAACGCTTACCACTCAACTACTCTGTGGGGGGCATCCCACCCACACCAGCCATTACACGAGGCGTCCCTCTCACACCTGCCTTCACAAGCACAGTGTGTCAAGAAAACACTGGGTGTAGTTATGAATGACCACTGCAGAAACGGGGAGTACACACAGAAACTTAATACGGCATGTCCATGTCCTAAACAGTCCCTGTTGCATTCCACAATATAATTGCTGAGAATTACTCAACAAAAACATTACATCTAATATTCTGCACTCTTAAACACATCAGCACGACCACGTTAACTCACATAAACGCATCATCAGCATATCATAACATGAAAGCTGGATGCCTTAAAATGGACTTCAGATATGCTCAAAGTTCATGTTGCACTGCGCAATCTCGGAGAGGCAAGTTATCCACAAATTGTTAAAACTAACAATCTGCTTTTTATGAAACTACGAATACAATGTTGCCATCCTGCCCGTGCTGCATTTCACAATAGTGCTAAAATCCTCAAGATGTGCCAATATACGCACTCTGAGACTGACACAACAGTGTTCTACACATAATTGTCAACAACAAACACCACTTAATGAAGTTGTATCTATCCAAGCACGAGTCTAAACTGTAACACCAAGTCATAGATGACTGCTGGCAAACGGCAGCTCAAAGCCTGAAAAAGCACAAGAAACGTTATGGTGGATGACAAATGCTAAAAAAAAAAAATTAAATCTGTAGAACAGCGTTGGCTGCCAGCAATTTGGGGAAATTCACACAATCGCTGGCATGTATGAAGATCCAGGATTGCATGTTTAATTTTCACACCCTTCACATGTCAGACGGTCCCACAGTCCAATGAAGAAAATTGTAAGTACTTTGCTGCGGATGTCTGCAAAAAATCAAAACATTTCCCGAAATCAAAAAACAGGCTTACAAAATGAACTTACAATGTCTCTGTGATCTCACCTGAAACGGGAACCCAGCCTGCCGTCTGAAGAGAAGATAAATTTCCTCTGGAGAGGAAGGAGATATGAAGGGAGCTCAGGAATAGAGCCCGCTGGCTCCCACCACCCAGGCTACATCATGATAGCTGCCTCAGGTGGAACACTCAGGATCTCAACCATACCCAAACATTTCAGCACTCATACACACATTCCACTGATGACCTCACACATACAGACACCATGGTGGAAAAGGACACATCAGGAAGCCAGAGGGAAGGACAGGTCCTAACAAGGAAAGGCAGATCCTAATGCCAGATGCTAACTCATTGGTCCTCATTAGAACCCTGGAAGTCCCATAATGAAGGGTGCCGGTACGGAACTGGCACCCTTCATTACGGGAGCGTCTATTATGAGGTTCCCTTTGCGGGACCCGGAACAGACGTCTGGTAAAATCAGACATCCTTTCCGGGTTCCGCGAGGGGAACAGGGAGCTAATAACGGGCCGTAATTTAACGTGCCTGTTATTAGCTCCCTCCCCATTCCCATTGATGCATATGGGGGCTCAAATGGGAATGGTTGCTTCAAGGAGGAATTACCGGGTCCTCCAATGTTGGAATGACCCGGTTATTCCTCATTGAAGGAGCCCGGTATGGAGGCAGCCATGGCACTAATAGCACCATGGCTACCTCCATACTCGTAATGCGGCCCATACTGTTATTGTTATGACTACGAAGCACTGTGGAGTGGAAGGCCCTTCGGAAGACCAGAGCCTTTCAAACATGGACATAAAAGTGTATTACATTGCATGCAAATAGTAATTAGAATGAGGTGCCTATTCACTTATTAGCATAGATGACTAGTTTAAATCATTACCCGTGGAGTGTACAGTCAATTGCTGTTATGCTGAGACCCGGATACGCATTGCCAGTGACCAGTATCATGTGCCTTTGATTGTGATACAAACACTGCACGCTTGTGAAGAGACTTTGAGTTCCAACTGATACAAGTTGAACGTTATGGACATTGTGGGCATTGTGGACTGCTTTTACTAGCAAAAATACACATCATCGCACATGTATTTCTTCCTCTACTTGTAGTGGGATTAAGACACACCAACCTCCATTGACAAGCTTACATAAGCAGACTTGCTGGGCACCCGTGCGCGCACACCCGCGGATTGCACAGTCGAGTGCTGTTACGTTGAGACCCGGACCCGGAGACGTATTGCCAGTGACCAGGATTGTGTGCCTTTACAATCCCGGTACGCTTGTGAAGAGACTTTGAGTTCCAACTGATAAAAGTTGAACTTTATGGACATTGTTGGTCATTGTGGACTGCTTCTACTAGAAGAAATACACATAATAACACCTGTATTTCTTCCTCTACTTAAGACCCACCTCCATTGAGACTCGCGTGAGCACCCGTGCGCGTGCACACGTGGAGTGTACAGTCAAGTGCTGCTATGCTGTTATGCTGTTATGCTGTTGCGTAGTGCACAGTGCTCGGCTGTGTCATACTACAAACACGATATCTTATCCTTCAGCTTCTAGACCTGCTGTGCATGCGGATTCGAATGAAGAGTGACAGCATACACGCTGACTTCAGCAATGCCGGCACGCACAACAACAAGATAACATACTAGTCCCAGCCTGGAGGGAGCCGAGCGACCAATGAAGGTCCTGCTGTCTACAATGGGACTACCAAACAAATGCATACGGGTGAAAGGTAATAATGATATTTAAAGCTTTTATAACAAAGTAGAAATTGCGACTCTTTCAGATTTTACCACATGCAAGGGGCAATGTTGCGCGAATGAAGAGATATCTCACTGTTATGTTGCAGGTTTCAGCACAGTAGTTGACAGGGATTGTGGACGAGCAACTTGCCAACCATCGGATTTAGAAGTACTAGAATGCCTGACCCTCGGCGACCATTGGTATTGATCAGGAGATTTTTCTGATGCCGAATGGCATACTAGGGAATGCTCCAAGGGAGCACAATGTAATTATGATTCATGAGAAGGACCACTTGCAACACCCATCGTTATACTTGCAAGTGGTTAAACCAACATCCAGTATCAACTCAAATGCAGCGGCTAGCCAAAGACAGTATCCCCTCAACCCTATCCATCACCGGGGATGGATAGTGATCAACAAAAACAAGATCAGAATTCGCCATGGGCACTGAGGGTCATAGTGGTAGGAACTCAAGTGGACTTCAGTGCATCTTAGCCTAGTTCAAACTTGTCAAATTTGCCCATCCTGATTCCAGAAATGGAGAATGGGGGAAATTCCTCATTTTCTTCAAATTCCTCAGCAGCATATTTTGCTAGACCCACCCCACGACTCTCGTTTGGGCTTATTCAGCCGTCAAACCTAATACTTGAATCCACCCTCGCCGCCATTAACACATTGGTGTATTCTTTGGTAAAAATCCATGAAGCCCAAGAAATACAAATTGATTCAAATACTGAACTTCTCAAACTGTTAATGGTGAAGTTAGACTGGTTGGAGGCTGAATCCATGCAAAGATCAATCGAGGCACGGAGTGAGACCTATAGTCTACCTAGTGTGAAATCTCTGTTTGTTGATACGCATATAGGTGAGGGGTCTCAGAGTGAAGAGGTGTTACCGAGAGTGCAAGAGACAGTAATAGTTATCCATCTCAGGATGTGGCACCGCATGGTGCACAGGTTATGTGTTCTGTAGAGGCTTCTGAAACTATGCAGCTCGAGGGACACCATGCCCCTGCCTCATCTGACATAATAGAAGTGCCAATTTATGACTTATTTAAACCTACCTCCTGCAAACGTAAAGGCCAAAAAAAAAACTGCACAAATTGGATCTTACCAATATTGGAGAAAAAAAAGCCAAAAATCAATCAATGGGAAAGCAACCAACTAAATCTAATGCAAAGAAATGTGTTGATAACATAACAGTTCCGGTATTCACTACCTCAAACAATCATGCACGAGAAAAGGCGTGGTAAGGAATGTGGAACAGGTCTCCTTATGTACTTCCCCTGACCAAGTGAGTGTGTCAGATGGCGGACATGGGGACTGTCGGGCTGCATGTACAGAGCATGGTATCAGTGCCACTGCTCCCGCTGTAAGGGCGAATGAATTGGAAGCCAATGCAGAGCTGATGAATCTGTCGACTTATTCGATTTCCTCTCTACACCTAACAGACGCGATTTTGCAGAGCTTACAGTATCCACCGGCAACATTGACAGCGTGTACAATAGCATGCACAAACACATTCAATAACTCATATAATTTTCAAACAATGGAACAAAAGAGAATAAATATCTTAAACAAGAGTGAGACAATGAAACTTCACAGACAAGACCATCATCGGAATTCTAGTTTCCAAGACCAGAATACAATGAGAACTCAAGACTTGGTGAAGTGGCGAATGTCAATGCCTGCTCATACTGAAACTAAAAATCAAGAAGCAATTGCAATGAATGATCGCCTGATGCTTACAATGCTAGGCAGAAAAGGGAATGATCTGTTCCCGAATAGAACAAAACTGCTCACTGTTGTTCACTCAATTCCAAAATTGTTAAATATACGCTTGGAGGATATAAAAGCAATTAGCTTCACATCAAATGAGAACTTTAACACAGTAAAACTACAAATTCCCTCTAAAATAGTTAAAGATCTACTATGGCAAACAAGAGATAATCTCGCCCAGTGTGGTTTTGGCTTATACACAAAATCCTTGCCACTAAACAGTAATCGAGAGTATAGGGACACTAACAGGGACACGAAGAAAAATAGAGATTATAGCAAAGGCAGCCCCTGGAACAGTTGTCCTCAGGACAAGAGAGCTTCAGACCCAGAGGAGTATGTTGCACAGGAGTTTCAGCCATTAAACATTAATTATAATACTACAAAAAATCAACAGCATTGTGAGGTCGGGTTTAATGAAAATGAATCAATAGCTGGCAAAACAAAATGGTTCTGGCTGACTGATGCCGTAGACCAGACTGAGCCAAGAGCAAAATATTAGCACCAGCTAGCTTCATGTCGGCAATCCGTCTGCATGTCTATATGGACCATGAGAGGCTTCTCACACTTAATGAACCTGCAATCAAATTGTTTAAACAAATAAGATATTATTGCGCTGCAAGAAACATGGATCACGACTCAGCCAATTTGGCCCAATTTCGAAACTACTTGGATTGCAGTGGTAAAACAATTTAAAGGGCAACCAGCTGTGGGGTTAGTAACAGTGGTACACCTTGGGGGTGACATAACAGTGTTCCTATGGGCTTCCTCTCATAGAGGGATACAATTAGTTAGGTTAATAACAACGAATCCTGACTCTTCCTTTAGTCCCCAAACAGTCATGTTGAACATTTATTGGAACCTGACTGCCACTTCAGATGTAACCTTTATTACACTTGTTGAACAAATGCTAGACTTTACTGCCTTGGATCGGCAAACATCCTTAACTATTCTAGTGGGTGATTTGAATATTAAATGCCTGCCCAGTCAATACAAACCGCTAACAGACCGAGCAGGAAAATGTGTCAGATTGATGACAGATCAAGCGTTAACAATGTTGAATGGGTCTGTAATGGGTGACGGCTGGACTATTTTTTTATCTTGGGTCATGCCATTGATAGAGTAATATCATTTTGGGTTATCCCTAATGAGTGTAGTGACCGCAACATCCTAGAGATAAAATGGAACTAATTAACACCTAATCCATGTGAGGTCTACCAGTTCCCACTCATGTTAAATAATGGAAGGAATACAATCCAGTGGGGGCCTCGCAGACTGGATCTTTTAAAGACGTGGAGTGATACACTTTTCAATTGTCCAACTGACACCAGCCTGGAATATACAGACACACTCAACTCAGCAAGAATAGCCAAATAGCCTTTACTCACAAATACCATCATGATCCCTATATTAAAACTCTCAATGCTCAGTTGCGTAAAGGTGAAAAAGCACTCTTTAGTGAATGATAGGAAAGAAAAAGTAAACATTCGCACAAAATATAAAAATGCAATCAAACAGTGGAAAACGAACCAAAGACAATGAGATGGTGACGCTATGTTAGTTGCTATCGCAAGTAAATCGACTGCACAGATTTGGGATCTATTCAGAAAGGCTCCCGCCAACACTGACTCATCAGTAATGATAAACGCAGTCAGCGAACAGACATGGTTAACTCACTTCTCATTATTATATGCCAAACCAAGAGACTCAAATCCCAACTATTGATACATTAAATGCGGCCTTTATGATTTTTGAGCATGCAGGCATCCTAATGCTCATTAATAAATTGAGCTCCTTGCTTGTGTCAGGTCCTGATGGGCTATCGAACTGGGTGCTCAAAAAACATGGGAAAGAATGGGCTTTGATTCTTGAAATTATTTTGTAAATATTGGTAAAACAGGGATCATTGCAAACTCTTGGAAAACATCTATCATTTTACCAATGTTTTTAAAAGGAAATCATAATAATCCTCTTAATTACAGACCCATTGCGCTCCTGGACATTCCAGGTAAGATTTTTGCGAGACTGGTTTTAAAGGATCTCACTGCATGGAACCAGTTTGATAAGCTTTTTGACATTAATCAATCAGAATTTGTAAAAGGAGTCGGAACATCTTTAACTTTGATGCTACTATCCGTTATCAAAAAGCAAGCAATCATAAGGAAGCAACCTATTGTCCTGGCATTTATAGACTTCAGGTAAGCATTTGATTCTGTTTCTAGAGAGCTTTTATGGTTTAAACTGCAAGAAACAGGGTGTCCCCCTCATATTTCTAATTTATTTTATCAATTTTATACTGACACAACAATCCAGATTAAACTAACTAAATATGGGCTTTAAGTGAGGATATTCATACCTTTGCGGGCATGAAACAAGAATGTGTTTTATCTTCAACACTTTTTAACTGTTATATTAAAGATATTATACATTTTTTAAACAATGCTCAATCCTTTCCTCCCAAAATTGGACATTTTAAAATTAAGTGTTTATTTTATGCCGAAGATTTGGTTTGAATCGACCAGACACGGATAGGCCTCCAAAGAAAGTTAAATGCTTTAGAGAAATATATTAAAGCTAATGGCTTGGCTATCAATGTGTCAAAATCTAACGCTATGAAACTCACAACGAGAGCTCATAAATCAAAATTTAAGTGGTACCTGGCCAAAACGCCTCTGATGATTGTGAATGAATATAAATACCTAGGGCAGCTGGTCTGTAACCATCCAACAGAGTCCCCGTACAGTAATGATCTCAAAGCAAAGGTATGTACCTTAGCCCTCAAGGGCTCTTAATTAAGAAGCGTTTGGGTACATTTTTATTTATAACAGCTGTAAACTATTTTAAGCTTAAAGTGATACCATTATTAGCATATGGTGCAGAAGCAATTTTTCCTGACCACCAGCCCATTGGGATGTCCTTGAGGGCAGATATAGGAAAAGAATCTCAAGCTTGTCTAAGAGCATCCCATTAGCAATTGTATGCTACGAACTGGGTCTGTTATCTCTCAAATCAGCGATTATCTTGAAGGCCCTATCTTTGCTAAGAAAATGTCTAATGATAGGACACAACACCACTACTTTAATGCCCATTTTAACATCCACGTTGAATAACTTGAAATCCAGCCCACTATTTACATGGGAAGACTAAAATAGAAACATTACGCAAAAGGCGGATATCGCGGTGCAGTTGCTACTGGATGACCCAGTTAAGGCCAAGACTAAGTTATGGTCTAGGGACTGGTGTACAACCTGGGAAAAATGTAACACATACCTCATATTTCGCGAAGGAGATTACCAACTAAAATAAACAGACAAAATCACCCACTATTTGGCGTGATTCTCGGACACAAAATATGCTATGACAATTCTGAGACTACGGTTAAACCTGTGGCCCACTAAGATTCAAAAGGCAAGATGGTTCAAGGCTGTAGACATGGACATAATGGCCCTCATTCCGAGGTTGGTGCTAGTCATGGCGCTATTAGCACCATGACTAGCACTAATACCAGTACCGCCACCGACGTGGTGGTATGGGGACTTACCGGTCCATTCCGCCCTTTGCGGGACCGGTAAGTCCCCATTTGAAATGCCATTCCCCATTCCCACTTGTGCCCCCATAGGGCTCAATGGGAAGGGGGAAGGCGGCAATAACGGTACCGCAAATTGCGGTACTGTTATTGACCGTGGTATCCCTTTGCGGGTCCCGTCCTTAACGCCTGCTAAAACCAGGCATTAAGGAAGGACCCGCAAAGGGACCTCGGAATAGGGCGCAAAGGGATTACCGGCACCGGTGTCCTGTATCCCTTTGCGCCTGGGTCGTAAAGGCCCCCAATGTGTAGATTCTGCAAAAACTCTGAACAAGTGGATTCATTGAAACATTTAATAGTAGAATGCCCTGCTTTATGTCGCAAAAGAAAAGAATATTTTTATAAATTCCTTGGACAATTCATAATCCTAACTCAAAATTCTATTTGGACAGAAAATGCTACTGCTACTTCAATAGCTTTGAATAGTGCTTCTGTAAATTACATGCTTGCATTGAACCTTCATGATGGCGAGTTAGGGAGCATGCGAGTTACAGGGGTGTAATCAATTGTGAACGATAAACTTGTGGTCAATTTTGAAAACGTGAACTTTAAATGTCCAAGTGGTATTGCAAGTGAAATGATCAGTATATGAACCTTTTATGTGCTTTTACTCCTGATGGTTGTTTTATCCTGAAAATGTGTGTGTATCTATGAATTGTGTTTATATATGAATTGTGTTCATGTATGAATTATATTTGATTTGGAATGTGGATGATAATGTTAATGACAACTTATTTTAACTTGAAAAATTCATAGCCTTAATTTGTGAATGAAATTGAAATGCTTTTATTGATATTTGAAAGAAAAAAAACAAGAAACAACATTACACAAATCATGCAGAGAAAGCATTATGTTCAGGCACAGAGTTGACTGCTATATCAGTGACTATGTGAAAGAAGGACTGAATTCTTTGTGGGACTCAGCTGTATTCCATGGGTTGCAGTGCAAGACAAATGCAGAGTTCTTCAGGGGTAACCATTTGCTCCATGCTTTTGAGTTAACTGCAACCCTTATCAAACCTTCGTCATGCTTTCACTTTGTGTTTTATACTCATGCCGGTGACACCAACATTCTTTTATATCTTGAAGAGGTGTTGTCTGCAGAAAATATACATTTAACTGAAGCAATGATAACAATTACCACCTGGATGGAGAGCAATTCCTTGAAATTCAATGCTAGCAAGACAACAATTTTCCCCTAAGGTTGTAATTTGCAATGCCTCATTTTGACCCCATCTGAAAAGGTCCACAATTTAGAAATTACACTGGATTCTCAGATGTTCACAAGCCCAAGAATAAATTAAGTAGTTGGTGCATTTTCAGTCAACAGGTACAATTGGCAAAACCGTTTCTTCATTAAGTAACGATATTTGCAATTCTTATGAACAACCTACTGTCAGAGTGCACATGATTTAGAAGTCAATGGCAAGAGAGCTAATGACACTTCCAAACATGAGTGACACTTCATCTGCCTTAAAACAATTGCCTTGGCTCACTGTTAAATAATGAATTAAGTTGCAGTCCCTCTGCATTGTACATTTTGTGAGCAAGCTCCATCATTTTTTTCTTCAAAATGTGAGAAATAGTGTTCCCAATCATAGGGCCTCATTCTGAGTTTGGAGGTAGCCATGGCGCTATTTGTACCATGGCTGCCTCCAAAACCGGGTCTGGTCTGGTGAAATGGGGACTTACCGGGACATTCCGACCTAGGCGGACCCGGTAAGTCCCCATTCCAAATGCCATTCCCCATTCCCATTTGAGCCCCCATAGGGCTCAATGGGAAGGGGGAAGGCGCTAATAACGGGCCCGCTAATTGTGGGCCCGTTATTAGCTCCAAGGTCCCTTAACGGGTCCCGTAAAGAACGTGTTGTCAGACCACATGTCCTTTGCTGGTCCCGCTAAGGGACCTCGGAATTGGGGGGCAAGGGTTTAACGGCACCGGTCTCCTTACCGGTGACCATTGACCCTTACCGCCCAACTCAGAATGAGGCCTCTTTGCTCTGCAAATCCCAATTTTCACATTCTACCTGAGGTTTGTCTGCAAAACTGCTGAAGTTGTATCTTCTTGGCACAGTCAGCAGCACTATTGAATGCTATCCCAACATCACCAGACAATACATCTTTGCCATCACATGCACTGACGATTATTTGTACCTTGCCTTGAACCTATTTTTTTCTTACCTTCAAATGAACAAGGGGTTGCAATCCCATGTTTAAGCATTCTGAGCAAACAATTGATATATTTTATGTTTTTAAATGTTGTGATGATTATTGGTTTACATTGTTGTTATCTTGTTTTGAAGGCTAATATGCATTATATTTTATAATTATGATTTATTTTAGTTTCATACTCTTCAGCCCATAAAAAAAACACTTTTTGCAAGATTGATTGATTGATTATGTATTATGAATTTACGCAGTAATTCATAGATTTTCGCGCAGAAGTAGTGCACGTGGTTGGCGCAGAGAGGGAGCGTTGCGCCAGCGAGCACCAGCCGCGTGCGCTAAATCCCATTTCCATGCACCGCATCTTCATGGATTACCCAAGCCATTCCCAGCAGTGGTGCAGCGACCATGTAGCAGCGCTAGTTACGCCCCCAACCCCGCCCCTTGCACCAAAAACAGCCGCACAAATCCTCTATATGGCGCAAAGGCCAGTGGACCAGCATACAGCCCTGAACAACAAAATTGTGCTAAAAAAGCTCACGCGCCAGCCTAATCGCGTGTAAAACTCCTCACGCATTCCCGGAATATGCGTACCCCGCTCGCGCGAGCCCAATCGCTTGTAAAACTCCTTGTGCACCCCCGGAATACGTGTACCCCACTCGCGCTAGCCCAATTGCATGTAAAATTCCACACACACTCTCAAAATACATGTACCCTGCTCGCAGCAGCCCAATCGTTTGTAAAACTCCATGCGCACCCCCGGTATACGTGTACCCTGCTGGCGCCAGCCCAATCGTGTGTAAAACTCCTTGTGCACCCCCGGAATATGCGTACCGCAGCCCACGCCAGCCCAATCATGTGTAAAACTCCTTGCGCACCCCCGTAATACACGTACCTCGCTCGCGCCAGCCCAATCACGTGTAAAACTCCTCACGCACCCCCGGAATACACATACCCCGCTCACGCCATCTCAATCGTGTGTAAAACTCCTTGCGCACCCCTGGAATATGCGGACCCCCGGAATACGCATATCCCGCTTGTGCTAGCCAAATCACGTGAAAAAGGCTAAGCATGCTCAGATCACCCGCAAATGCATCTCGCAAGCAGCCCACAACACACCACAACAGACACCTCATCACCCGTGCACATGCCAGCAAGCAGCCCACACCACAACCAACCCCCCATCACCCGTTCACATGGCAGCAGGCAGCCCACACCACAACCAACCCCCCAACACCCGTTCACATGGCAGCAGGCAGCCCACAACGGACCCCCCCATCACCCGTGCGCATCCCAGCAGGCAGCCGACACAACAACCAACCTGCCATCACCCGTGCACATGCCAGCAGGCATCCCACACCACAACCGACCCCCCAACACCCGGTCACATGGCAGCAGGCAGCCCACACCACAACAGACCCCCCATCACCTGTGTACATGCCAGCAGGCAGCCCACACACAACTGACCCCCCAACACCCGTGCACATGCCAGCAGGCAGCCCACACCACAACCGACCCACCCATCACCCGTGCACAGGCCAGCAGGCAGGCCCCGACTCATGTCCCCCCACCCCCAACCAGTGACAGCAACCTGCCAGCAGGCCCTGACTCATGTACCCCCACCCCCCACCAGTGACGGCAACCTGCCAGCAGGCCCTGTTTGTTTGTTTGTTTGTTTATTTTATTTGTATAGCGCTCCAGACCCAGAGGTAAAAGGGCGCTTTTAGACAGGTTACAAAAAACAATATATATATAATTTGCAGTTATACATTTGTGCAGTATTTACAGTATATACAGTTTGCCTTGTTATAGTTAAAGTAACAGCAGTATCATCAGGCATAGGAGATAGAGAATGGTAGAGTTTGTTTTTATCCAGTAACCAACCAATGACTTGTTTCCTGAAAGGTTGAAATGATTCAATTGATATAATGTTCAATGGTAAGGTATTCCAGAGTTGAGAGGCCAGGACCGTGAAGCTGGAACCTCTGGCTTTTTTTAAGGTGAATCTGGGCACTGTAAGGCATAGAGTATGATCTGGTAACTCTAGTGGCTGATTTCAGGGTGAATTTGTTGGTGAGATAGTGTGGGGCTAGATGGTTTAAGGCTTTGGAGGTGAGGCATATGGTTTTTAGGTCACTGTTTTGGTGTATGGAGAGCCATTTACAGGATATTCTAATGGAGGAGATGTGCTCTCACCTGGGTATGTTTCATGCAGCTCGTAGCACATTATTTTGGATTACCTGTAGTTTGTTGATTACAGATTGATTGGCGCCTAGGTATAGGCTATTGCAATAGTCCAGTTTGGACTGTATGAGAGCCCTAGCCAGCGTGAGACAGCGGTTGGTGGATAAGAAGGGCCTACAGGCCCTGATACATTTCCCAGTGTAGGCAGTGGCTGAGGCAGTCATATTAACTTGTTTGGAGAGGTTAGTATTGGCGTCGAGATAAAAGCCAAGGGTTTTCAAATTTTTAACAATGGGAATTGTGTTACCGTAGATGATGATGTTGTTGTAGTTAGGGCTATGTTTCTGCAGGTTGTTAGGTGAACCAACAAGGAGAAGCTCGGTCTTCTCATCATTCAGGCAGAGGCCGTGGGTGGCCATCCATGCCTGAATGATGGAGAAGATTTCCTTAATCCTGATGATGTCAGCACTGTAGTTACCTGAGATGGTGAGGAGTATCTGGGTGTCATCTGCGTAGTTGGTGTAGGTGACACCCAGATGGTCCAATTTGTCAAAGAGAGGCTTTGTAAAAATGTTGTACAAAGTGGGGGAAACACACAAGCCTTGTGGGACACCGCAGGTAATGGGGATAGGGTCTGCTACTGCCGTTGATAAAAAAACCCTCATGCTTCTGTTAGCCAAGAAGGATTGTATCCACATGACAGCAGAGGAAGAAAAGTGCGCTGCAGATGAGAGGTGGCTGCAGAGTATTTTATGGTCGACCAAGTCGAAGGCTGCAGAGAGGTCTAGAAGGAGTAGGATGGTGGCATTACCTTTATCTTTATATCATCAATCTGACTTTTGAGGTCAACAAGGGCAGTTTATGTTCTGTGTTGAGGTCGAAAGCCAGATTGATGTATTCCTAACAGTTGGTTGGTCTCTAGGTAATCCTGAATTTGCAGGTAGGTAACTCTATCAAGGATTTTTAACAGAAAAGGAACCTTAGTGATGGGTCTGTAATTGGTGGGAATGGCCGGGTCTAGTGATTGTTTTTTTAGAAGTGGGTGAACCCATGATTGTTTCAGGTTACTAGGTACTGAGTTAGTGGAGAAGGATAGATTTAGTAATTTAGAAATTAAGGGGGAAAGATCTCTAGCTGCATCTTTAATGGTCTGGGCGGCACAGCTGTCCCCTTTGCAATTAGATGGTTTTAGGGAGGTTATGATTTTTTGGACTTCTTGTATGGTTACCTTTTTACACGTGAAGCCAGTGTTAGAGTTTGTAGGAGGTGGAGTGCTTGGGCTGGTGGGATTACTACTAGAGAGTTGTTGTTGTTTGTCCTCAATTTTGGTTTGGAGCCGTGTGATTTTGTTGGGGAGGGCGTTTTGGATGCTATTGCACCAGGGTTTGTCTTTCACGCAAGTGTCCGTCGGTGGGTTGGGATTTTCTAGTTCCTTTACAATAGTGAAAAGTTCTTTAGCGCAGGAGCCTGCCTGGGTTATTCTAACATTATAGGCTTCCTTCTTAGTACGGATTATCTCCTTTTTTTAAAGGGAGGAGATAATCGTGAGATTGGTTTTATTTTCAGCTGATGGAGACATTTTCCAGAGAGTTTCCATCTTGGCTTTCTTCTCAATAATTTGAGTTCAGGTGTGTACCATGTCCCCTGACAGTGACGGCAACCTGCCAGCAGGCCCCGACTCATGTACCCCCACCCCCCACCAGTGATTGCAACCTGCCAGCAGGCCCGACTCATGTACCTCCACCCCCCACCAGTGACGGCAACCTGCCAGCAGGCCCCGACTCATGTACCCCCACCCCGTTGATGGAAACACAGACCCCAGTATTGGATGCACACCCAAATTCAACCCCATTGTAACCCCCCACAATGGAAATTCATGACCATCCATTGTCGCCACTCGCCAGCACATGCCCCACCCCATGTTAATCCCAGAAGCACACCTGCAATACCCCTAGATATGTGCAACATAGGCACACAGCGGTGACACATGACTGATCCAATTACAGCTGACACATGCACCAAGCAAATGAGAGCAGACCACACCAACACTGGTCATGAAGTAAATGTATTAAAATAAATAAATAAACATCACGAAATGGAAATGAATCATGGCTAAGAAACAGAAAAGTGCATGAAAATGTGAATGAAAAGCAATGCTGATTGTGCAAAAGAATCCATGCAAAAAGATCCGAAATAAAAACATGGTCCATCGTCCTTCAGCACCTCTGCATGTCCACAATGAAAGAAAAAATAAAAGTATTACATCATGGCAAAAGTAAAATGTAAATCCACAAAACATCCTACTATGGACATGTTCAGTCTCCAAGGGTCCATGATCCCAAAAAAAATACAAACTATTTACAGAAAGTGGAGCAATGTCCAAAAACTCCAAATAAAAAAAAAAGAAAGGAAACTTTAACCTAAACAACTATTTACAAAGGCAGCGGGCTAGTCCTACGACTCAATTCTTAATGTAAATGTCTTTGGCCAGGGCATCATCAAACTCCATGTTGATGTCCAAGAGGCAGTCCTGGGCTCTGTCCTCGAGGGCTCGCAGGGACATCACCATGGTCTGCACCTGCTCCCTGTGAGTCTCCTTGAAGAACGCTGCCTGCCTCAAATCCCGGTGCATGGAGTTCTCCGCTCTGACCATCGTGAGCCATGACCTCTCTGCCCACCGCCGCTCTGCATCAATACGCTGGCCCAACCGCTGCCACGCAGAAGACACACTCAGTCCTAGGTCCTCCTGCCCATCGGCCGATGCCTGCCCCCGGGATGTTGTGTTGTTGGCCCTGAGTGATGACGCCGCCCACGTCGAGTCTGCTGCTGCCACAATGCCATCCGCCTGTGCCACCACGATGGCCTACGGGACGTTGGAATTCCCCGGTGCCGCTGTGCACTTGCCCTGCTCCGAGGTGCTTGCACATCCTCCATTGGCAGGGTCCAGTGGTTGGGGTGACCACCTCTGCTGGTCCCCCGACTCCCGACTGTGGCAGGGATGTAATCTCCACCAGCCTGGCCGCAGTAGTTGGGGCAGGTCCACAGGGTGCCCAGGTGAGACATGGGCAGGAAGACGGCACGGAGGACGACTGGCGCATAGTGTATGCAGATGAGGAGGGGGTTACAAGAGCGCCTAGCACTTGGAGGGACCCTGTGCCAACGACCTTTCCTAGCAAGTTGACGCTGGCTCAGAGGTGTTCGAAATGATGTGCGTTGTCCTGCCTGGAACAACGCACATCATCCCTAATCACCCGTGTGCCCAACGCAACACCGACTAGGACAGGCTCAACCCTGTCATGGATTGCCACGTCCTCAGGTAGAGGAAGGTCAATTGGCATGGACACATCCCTACCTGCGAACAGGCCTGGACAGAGGCATCCCTGCTGGTGCAGGATGATGCAGTCACAGGATCAGGGACAGGATTACACACTGGCACCTCCACGG
Organism: Ambystoma mexicanum; assembly: GCF_040938575.1. Lineage (NCBI taxonomy): Eukaryota > Metazoa > Chordata > Amphibia > Caudata > Ambystomatidae > Ambystoma > Ambystoma mexicanum. The sequence goes on along the minus strand of NC_090933.1, from coordinate 652,314,106 downwards.
CGACCTGTGCTGCCTCCCGCCCCTGCCCATGGACTGCACCACTTGCACCAGTGGAACCACCCCCTCCAGGCCCCATCGTGGGTCTGATACAGCCTCCTCCTCAACCACAACCCCCACCAACCTGGATGACTCGATGCCGTCTTCTGCAGTATGCCTCTGTGGGTGCTCACCTGCCCCTTCTTCTGCCGAGGAGTCCACATCCAACTTTGGCCTCTTGGACCTCCCCTCTGCAGCTGCGGCCATGGACGTGGCACCAGTGCCCTCACTCCCGGAAGATGTTATTACCTGGGAGGGGGGCAGGGCCTTGCGTCTCCGGCTGGCAGTAGCATCCATGCCGCTGGCCTCCACAGCGCCATCTCTGCCGTCTTCATAAGTCGACACTGCAGACAGGGAGAGACAGAACACAGGCATCAGGACACCGTACAATAGTCTGCTAGACACATAACTATTGCACATGAGTGGCAGTGTCAAACATCACAGGCAGCATCACACTCCCCATCACTCAGGTCAATTGAACCCACACACATGCACAAACAAGCAGGGAACATGCAACAGGCATCTGCATCCATTCACATGGAACTGCATGAACATCCTAAGGGTGGCATGACATCACAAGCATCATGGAGCATGCCATTCACTTGCACACACGCCACCAGACAGACATGCATCTGGCCATCTCTACCTCCTGTCACAGTGCAATCATCATCAACTATGTCACATCTGCCAATCGGGTACCTAGATGTCTGTGTCAAATGCATCCATGGCGTCTCACAGTCACACTCATACCAAACAGACACACACACATGTACACTGTGCACTTACATGAAGGTGGGACGAGCATCCATGTGTCACACCCCAAACATGGCTGACTACATACACAGGCATGCAAACATGTGTGCATCTTCACATGCAGTTGTACATCATGCATCGGAACACCTACACCATTGATATGCAGCACACATGACTGGACTCACATGCAGCACGGTCATGTCCCTGCACATACACATCCATACATGGGCCATGTCAGACATATGTCCAAGCTGCACACTCCTGCCACACCTCAACATGCACTGTGTCGAATGAGAACACAGGGACACTTACCGCACGACTCCAGACGGGTCTGCCTCTCGAGGACCTGGAGGTGAAGCACTAGGCAAATGCGCTCCAGGACCCTCATCTGTCGGTGGTAAGCAGGACTCGGGCCTTCTTGAGGGTCCTGGACTTGAAGTCCTCCCAGCGCTTATGGACGTGTTTGAAGTCGTGGGGTGCCACCAGATCCTCTCCCATCCATCCTTGTCGGTGAATGCTCATCCGAAGAGGTCCTCATAATGCCCCAGGACCTGATCCTCCAGGATGCCAACTTCTTTCGCAGTGAAGCTGGCAGCCCTCTGCCTCTCTGCCCGGGGGTCGCCACTGGTCCCAGTTGGAGTTTGACACGACATGGGAACCACCGAGGCAGGTGTGGGTGGGAAACTGGGTCCTGGGGCTGGGCTCTGGAGCGATGGAACACCAGTTGGGAGTCTTCTGTTACAGCAGGGGTGGTCACAGCAACTGGACCCCTGGCGATGGCTGATGTGCAGGCACCAAATAGTAGAGCACGTTGGCAGCAGGCAGGCAGCAGCAGATGGCTTGAGGGAGGCTCCCCGGGGCCATGGGGGGCAGGTAAATGGCCTTCTCGGCAGGAGCATGGTCTTCCGTTTGTTGTCGCGTGGCCAGCTTGATGCAGAGTGAATCCGCATGTGCAAAAACAGCACGTCAGTGTGAGATTGCATTTGCATGAAATCCAAGGAAAGGCCCTTATCACGTAAGCGCGCGAGTGACATTACACACACAGGCGTTTCCCTCAGCACGGGTTAAAGGTGAGCGCTGGCAGCAGTTCGCTGTACGTGCTTTTCGTGGAGACTGATGCGTGTGTTTACTCTTCTTGTGGTTTCACATGCGATTACTTCACAGCAGATAGGGTATGTACTTCTTCTTTTGGCAGAGGTGTTGTCTATGCGCAAAAGCGCGTGTGTTTTTCTTTTCTACGCAAGGCAGACAGTGAGTCGCGTGTGATATTTTTCCCACTGCGGGTGCCCATGGGTATTGCGTACCCATTTTCGAGGTCATAGTAGCCCGCGTGTTCCACACGTACGTGTTCTTTGTGTCCCTGGGTGCCACAGCGTACTGCGGGAGGTTTATTCCACGCACGTGGGCTACCGGGGGGTGCGTGCACGTTTATAATCATTTTTGGGGTGTCTAAGCATTGCGTGACCCGTCACTTATCACCAGGGGTCACAAACAGCCTTGCAGGAGCACAGGGATGCGTCTAACATCACGTACCCTGCCCCCTTTACCCCAATTGCCCAGGACAATTGTTGAGTGCACCTGCCATTGGCCATATACTATCTGTGCCATGGTTGGGAGGCCACCAAAGGTACAGGGTGGCAAAGTTGGGCATCCTCCCAGTGTTGTGCGTGGTCGGGGACGTGGCAGGGGTGACCAGGGGGTACAGGGAGTCCAGGGTGGCCAGGGTGGCTTCAGAGGAGGAAGAGGCAGGGGTGCACCAGTGGGGCAGGATGTCCAGCCACGTGCTGGTTCAGCCATGCCACCACCTCCTGTGGCTCTGGGAGATGCAGCCGTTGCATCTGACCCAGGTGTCCATATGACCCGACAGTCAGTAACATCTGCTGTCACAGTCCCACCGGCAGGTGCAGCTGTGGCGACCACCACCCACGCTCAGGGTCGGCCAGTGCATGATGCGTTGGAACCTGAGGACTCCCAGGCAGGATTCTAGGTGGTCAGGAAGCACAGGCCACGTGTGTCTGGTGTTGCTGTGACCGAGGCACACATATCTAGGATAGTGGTGACATCTGCTGACCCAAGCTGCCAGGTGGTGGTAACTGCATGGGCAGATGCAGCCAACACCACCCCGGCTGTGAGTCTGCCAGCCAGGACTGTGTCAGTCACAGACCTTGGCACTGCAGCCGATGTGGCTCTGGGTCCTGGCAACAGCACCCAGGAGCCACTGACTCAAGCCAGGCCTTCCATCCTGGTTCCACCAACCACTCCCTTGGTCCAGTCCACCAGCAACATGGCCCCTACTAATCAGGGTGACATTGGACACTCAGGGTCCGTACCACCACCTGTCATGATGCCTACCCCCGGGCATCCGGATCAAGCCCATCAGCCCCGGGAGCAGGCATCCAGGCATTTACAAAAACCCCAGCAGCCCCAGCTAGGGGCTGTCAGGGTTCAGTCCTGGCGCCGTAGGCACCAGCCTCATAATAAAAATCAGTCCTGGCGCCATAGGCACCAGGCTCATAGACATTACTTACCTCAGGCAGACCATGCTGCAAATAAATCCAAGCCAACGTGAGGCCTGGATGGGACTATTTTACTACAGGGACTATTTTTTACTCGGGTGTGGTCCTGGGGAACTTCTTTCCTCGGACTACTTTGGAGACTATTTAAACCACGCCTGAACAGAAGCACATGCTTCGTGTTATTCTGCATCCAGCACCGTGACTCTCACCGTGCCTGCAGCCAGCATCCAGTCTTCTGCCACGCCCGCGTGCCTGCAGCCAGCGTCCAGTCTTCTGCCACGCCCGCCTCGAATCCGGAGCTCCTAGAATAAAGAGGAAGAAAAGGACAAGGTTAGAAAACAAACTTATTTCAAATTCCTCACCTGATTCCGGATCCATTTCATCTCCCGACCTGGAAAGTACGTCAGTCCTGCACGCGTCGCTTCGCCAGCTCCAGCACGGCGCCATACTCACCAGTTCTCACAGCATCTTTCGATCCGGCACTGTCTCCATCATTTCTTCGCCGTACTCCGGCACCTAGGGACACAAGAATAACAAGGTGAGCCAAGGGAATCAACGAATACCTCTTACCACCATAGACTTACCTGATTTACCACCTGCGGTATTATTCTCCATATCTTCATATGCCGCATCTGTAAAGAGGGAGAAAAACAACACGTTAACGCATGCAATAGTTACCGGACAGCGTTGGGTAACACAGACTCTTACCTGAACGCCAGCAGCAGCTACAAGACCTTCTTCTCACAAACTCAGTTGCAACTTAAGGAAGGAAGGGGACAAGAGTGAACATCGGGCACATTGAACTCTTTGAACTTGATACTTACCAATCCCGCCTGGGACTTCAGAGTCAATGCTTACCGGAACTCTCCCAACGCCTTCAAACCAGTGAAGTAACTGGTATCTACGCGCCCCTGCAAGACACGCAGGATGGAGAGCTCATCTTTTATAAACATAAGGTGAGGTTACTAAGGGGATATCGGAGGTGATTAGTGGGGGAGAGCGAGAACAGTTGGGAGGCCATCACTAAAACCAACAGGTGGCTAATCCCTGTCTCCACTTGCAGGAAAATACTTCTTCGGGTCCAGCAGACAAGACTAGACGGGCCAGTCCAGACAGTCATCTCTGCACTACGCATCACGTTGACGGAGACCGCAGCTGTCCGGGTCCGATCGACACCCCTGTGGGGTCCAGGTGAGCGTAACACCACCCCAGGATAGGAAGTGTGCTCCTGCGCAAGAGGCTGGGACCACAGACACGGCTCCGGCCTCTGGCATGTCGAGGAAGAAGCCTTTCAACAAGCAGGAACTGGACCTCCTTGTGGGCTACTTGTCGGCACACAAACGCGATATACTGATGGGCCCACAGTGCCATACTATGCCTGCCCAGCGTTGGATCCACTGGCAGCATATTGCGGATGGTGTGAATGCCATGGGATTCCAGGTGCGCACAGCCCAAGACTGCTACAAGCGTTGGAATGACCTCTGATGCTGTCCAAAAAAATAACGTTCCTACAATTATGCCATGACTCAGATGACTGCCAGTGGGCCAGCACCAGAGGAGGATGTACTCACTCAGCATGAGGAGATCGTTGCAGAGTTCATCGAGGCAGAACTAATCTGTGGAGTGGGAGAGATGATGGATTGTGATGCATAGTCCGGTGAGTGTCGATGCGTGTTTGTCCAGAACATGTGTGTTTGGCTTGTGTGATGTGTTGTGCTTGACTGCCACTACATGCTATTTATACATGGTTGTCATGCTTCACTGATGCGTGCCTGTTGTGATGCATGCAGGATATGTCATGCACACAGGGACTGTCCGCATCACCACACATTCACACTACTCACATGCATGTCACTCGGCTGCCCCTTCGGTACATGTTCTGCTCTCCAACCTTGACACTCCCTTTGTCATCATCCTACTTGTTCTCTCCTCTGCTTTTGACACGGTCAACTATTCCAGCCTGCTAAATCGCCTCTGTGACAACCTGGGCATCACCGATCAGGCTTTGGCCTGGCTGACCGCTTTGCACTCTGGTCGACCCTTGCAGGTACAACTTGGGTCCTTCCTATCCTCTATCTCCCTCCCTACCTGTGTTCCCCAGGGTTCTAACCTCTCACCCTGGCTTTTAAATCAATAACGGGCAACTCTCGCCTACTGCATTTCCATTTTCTGCTCAAATTTCCAGTACTATACTGTTAGGAAAGATTTCTTAAATGTAGGTAATTTTCCTTCCATGTGGCAACCCCTAAACTTTTTGCTGTTGTTTTCACCCTGATCTAGACTTTGCCAGAGAAGCGCAACCTTCCGCCGGACTCCTCTGGGCTTTCACTCCATTCTTACGGGTAAACTGACATGCCCTTAAAACAGTCAGTACCGGGAAACGTTGTTTTCCGTAGTTCTTTTCTCATGTTGCAGCTTTCGCGCAACATGGCACAAGAGGGCACTGTAAGCTAAGTTACTGCACTCTTGGGTCTATAATCACTCTACAGGCCCTAGACACTCTCTTTGGATTGTTAACGAATGGTGCAAGTGAATCACGGACGGGACTGGTGGCAGCGATCGTTTCTTTGTGTTTTGAGCTTCTTTGGCTGTTTAAGCTCGTTTCTCACGCTTAGCCCAAAATGGTGGCCCAGCTTCCAAAATGGCCAGACCACGAGGTTCTTTGTCCTGCCCGCTGACCGTCTTGCCCCCTTCATCTTCCCCAGGTCGAGCCAACCCAGGGCCTTCCTTATTTGGGCATGTACTTTCCAGCGAAAAACACAGATGTTTTCGCAGGCTTCTACAAGCCTGGTGTGAGAATCCAGGATGTGTGGCTGGGATGTCTGGTCCCAATACACATCCTGGGTGCCAGAGAGTCTAGTGTGTCTTGAATGCCTGGGACCACCATGATCCGTGATAGGTCCACGTATGGTGTGAGTGTTTTGTGAGCAGATCTCCCATTGGGACCCCTCCGTTTTGGCGCGAAGGGAACTCTGGATAAGAGGAGGCTGGAAACACCACTACCATGTCGATCTCCTGAGTTCTCACGAACAAAGGATAAAGGAGCCAAGTATCCTGCAACTAAGAGGCTGAACCGAGGAATCGCTGGTGACCTGTGAAGGACTGCTCCTCTGCACTGCTGTTGCCCTGTGAGACTATTCTGCCTCTGATCGAACGAGAAGGCCTGTACTGGTACTTCGACCCTTTGGAATAGTGGGAACAACTATTCTCGGCATCTTCATCATCTCCTGCACGTAAGCCTTCGGAAGTGTCCCTGGGCCATCCAGTGGACTGACCAGCCTACCCAGGAGCCTTGCTCTGTCACCGCTGTCAGGTTGCTGCTGTATTCCGAGTCCTTAGCACTCTCACACGATTCGTACACTTGGCATTCCCAGGTCTGAAGTGAGAATTGTGCATTGGGCCGAAATACACACAGCCGCTGCATTACCCTGTGTGGTAACAATCTGTGCGGGTTCACTGCGTTTGGGACATCCTCAACTCTAACTTCTGCTGTTGTGGAATCTACACAACGCCGAGACGTCCCCTGCTCGTATCTGAACCTGCCAGCACTGAACCTGACGCGGAGAAGCCTGGGTCTGCCTGCATCGGGGACCGGTGAGTAGCAACGCTAGGAACCGGTCGCCCTCCTGCAGTAGCCTGTAGCTTTTCCTCGCTGTGTTAAACAGCACGCCTTTTTCACACTCGTGCTCTGCTTCTGCCCACAAGTGGAGGCCGCGCTTGGGTAGCGGAGATCTGTTCGTCCTCATTTGTTCACCGCTCTAAACTGCCTGATTTCCTTGAAGAGACTCCCCTTGGCCCGTTGGCACCAGCATGTGCAGGTACTTTTGAGCACAAGGCTCCACTCTTCGTAGGGCTCGGACTTCCTTCTAGTTAGGTGGCCTCTGAAGGCGAACTGGGTCTAACGATTACTTGCACTGCCTGTTTTCCTCCCCATCTAGGTGGTCTGCATATTTTGTGCTTCTAACTCTTTAGACCCTTCGGTAATTTTATATATATTGTATTTGATTGTGATGTGTTGGTTTACTTGAGTTTTACCGTGATTCTTTACTATGGTCAATGTTACAAAGGCCTTGTAATAAATGTGACTATATTTTTAATATAACACCTGCTTGGAGTAATTTGTAAGCGCCCTTGCTTTGTGTGCTCATTGCGGGCTTTCAGTCACCCTCACCCCTCTTGAGACCTAGTCTTGACCGCCGCCATCGCTACCCTGATTGGTCTGGCTTGTCCAAAGGTTACCCTGTTCCAAGAAACTAGGCTGGCCTTCTGAACCTCTGCCCCTCCAGGACAGAGTTCAGAAATCCATCTTAACAAATTGGTGTACAGCGGTGGGATACGACTGAGGGTATCCAGTGTTGCGCACGAGCAAAGGCATTTCAAGTTATTCCTACCAGGACACGTAGTGAATTGTCGTAGTATAACTTTTAAAAGGCCATAGTCCTATCTAACAGTATGGAAACAAATACCTTGTTAACTTTAAATGCTTCTAAATCCGAAACATTGAAAATGATGTGTGCGGAGAGAGGTGTCTCCTCTCAAGGCACCAAATTGGATATGAACCAAAGAATCGTAGGGTGGCAAGAAGCTCAGCTTGACGCTATAGCTTCCGAGGACAGTGCAGAAGGAGGTGGGGCTGCTCTCACTGGTAGAACTGACAGTTCTGCCGCTGCACTGGCCCACCGCGACCATGAGGACAGGGAGGATGAAATGTCCAATGTTTCCTCTGCCAGTGTCGATGGGGAGGACATGCTTGAATTCAAGAAGCAAGAACTGCTCTTTAGGCAGAAGGAGCTTGATTTCAATATGGCCAAACTAAAAATCGAACAGGCAGAAAAACAGAAAGACAGGGATCACCAGTTGGAACTGGCCAAGCTTCAGGTTGCAAATGGAACCAAGGGTCCTGGACATGGGTCTGGGACCTCCTCTCATCCAAGGTTTCCAAAAGATCTGCTCAGTGTGTATGAGGAAAAGAATGACATTATGGACTGGCTGAATACGTTTGAGTATGCATGTCAAGTTCAACAAGTTGACAATGCTGATAAGATTGTCTGGTTACTCAGCAGACTGCCCCATTCTGGCTGCAGTGCCATTATGGAAATGTCGAAGGCTGAGCGAGCAGATTTTGCAATGTTGAAGCAAACTCTCATTTTAAAGTTTGGAATGACTCCTGCCCAATATTTAAAATGATTCCGAGAGTATAAGAAAAAAGAAGGTGGTACTTGGGTATCTTATGTAACCGAATCCTTAAAAAACTTGACTGGCTGGGTCGAAGGTTATAAGGTTTCTACCTTTGAAGGTATAATAAGTCTTGTCATGCTGGAACATATTTTTGCATCTTCTTCCCCGGAGCTTAAGCAGCATTTGGTGGATTTTAAGGAGATAGAGCCAAAGAAACTTGCAATTGCAGCAGATTTATGGGTGTCACATCGAGTGTCCCATAAGGACAAAACTCATCCTGGTAAGCAGGAGGAAGGGAAAAAGTTCAAAGATAAGGAGGGTGGGGAATCTGATAAATCTTCTTCTCAAAAGGGCCACAAAAAGAAAAATAAGGGTAAGACACAAGAGAACTCACAGGGTAGTGGAGGTCAGCCTCCGAAACATAACTCTGGTTATAGTAAGCCTCCCTATGTAAACAGACCCAATGGATCTTGTTTTGCTTGTGGAGCAACTGACCACATGAAGGGAGATACCCGGTGTAAGGTTAAAACTTTGGGGGTCCACTTCGCTAATCTGGCCTTCTCCCCCTACTAGGAAGAAGAGATTACAGGAGCATGCTTCTCGTCAGACTCCTTCCCAGTGGGATAGAAGCTGAGGTAGTTTTAGTTTCCCTGGGTTCCTGGGAGCCTAAAGTCGCAGAGGCTTATGCTAGGATTCCAGATAACACCAAGCACTACTTTAAAGACAGCGTGCTGATCAATGGAGTCGATACTCCAGCTCTTAGGGATAGTGGGTGCAGTCGAAATGTAGTGGATTCTACCTTGGTAGACTCAGAGGAAGTTGCCAGAGCTACTCTGATGCCCACTAAGTTGGCTGTCGGCCCACCTCGCATGTTCCCAGTAATACCTGTAAATCTTACTCTCAATGGTACAGCAGTCAGGATTCCAGTGAGCATTCAGAGGAACGTCCCAGGAAAGGTCTTGTTGGGCAACGATCTCAGAGCTTTAGGGCTTGTGGGAGACACTGCTGACAGACCCTGCACACGGTCTCAAACACGGGCAGCATTGGCCAAGACCAATGCACTGCCCCAGCCAAAGGGGAAACCCAAGGCTAAAGGAATAAAGAAACCAAAACGAGGGAAAGAAAATATTCCCCCGAATTCACCTACCACTGGCGTGGAGGAAGTTGGTCAATCGCCCGGACCTGACGAGGAGGCGGCGATACCTGAAGTATTTGACCCCAATGACCATCCTGAACTAAAAGACTTGTTAGTAGAAGGTGGTCCTGACAGGGAAGAATTCAGTAGAGGCCAACGTGAGTGCCCATCTCTGGAAGGCCTAAGGAGACAGGCCTGCTCCCAGCTTGAGGGTGAACCTCCTGAGAAGCATCGGATTTATTGCGAAGGTGGACTCCTGTACAGTGAGCCCACAGAGTCTACAGAAGGAGACCATAGGAGGTTGGTGGTTCCCCTTGCTGTAAGACCGTTCCTCCTGCAACTGGCGCATGAAGTGCCCCTTGCTGGTCATCTTGGTATTAAGAGGACCAAGCAAAGGTTATCCATGCACTTCTACTGGCCCATGATGGGGGTGCAAGTAGAAAGTCACTGCAGGAGTTGTGCCTCCTGCCAGTTATCTAGTAAGAGTGGCTCAACAATCCAAGCTCCATTGGTTCCACTCCCAGTTGTGGGAATACCATTCGAAAGAGTAGGGATCGACATCGTTGGTCCCCTCGACCCGCAAACATCCTCAGGCAATAGGTTTATTCTGGTGCTGGTCGACTATGCTACCAGATATCCTGAGGCCATCCCATTGAAAACTGTAACTGCCAAGTCAGTTGCAAAAGCGTTACTTGGCATCTTTACTTGGGTTGGCTTCCCTAAAGAAGTTGTGTCTGACAGAGGCAGCAACTTTATGTCAAAGTATATGCAGGCTATGTGGAAGGAATGTGGGGTCACCTACAAGTTCTCTTCCGCATACCACCCCCAGACCAATGGTCTGGTGGAACGGTTCAACAGAACGTTAAAGAGTATGATTGGGGCTCTGGAAGAACCTCAGAAAAGAAAATGGGATCTTCTTTTACCATGCTTACTGTTTGCCTACCGAGAGGTACCACAGGAAGGTGTTGGCTTCAGCCCCTTCGAACTTCTGTTTGGTCACCCTGTGCGGGGACCCTTAGCCATAGTCAAGGAGGGATGGGAGATGCCCACTCCCCCTATTACTACCAACATAGTCGACTATGTGTTAGGACTAAGTGACAAGTTGAAGGCAGGACAAGTGCTGGTGAAACATTGGTATGACCAGAAAGCTTCCCTCATCAACTTTACACCTGGTCAGCAAGTCCTGATCCTGAATCCCATAAGGCCCAGAGCTTTACAGGACAAATGGTCAGGCCCTTACACAGTGGTGGAGACCCTGGGTGAGGTCAACTATTTAGTGGACCTTGGAAGGCCTGGACAGGCTCCAAAAGTGTTCCACGTAAATAGGCTGAAGGCTTTCGTCCCAAGAGTTGAAATTGCAGCACTGCTACTGGCTTCAGATGTTGAGGAAGAGGAGTCTGAACCTCTCCCCGGCCTGTTCCAAAGCGGTCCTTCAGATAGCTCCTTTGAGGGTGTCCGAGTGGCTCCTCACCTGACTTCTGATCAGCAGGCTGAGGTGAAAAGTTTGCTTATCCAATTTTCCCCCCTGTTTTCGCAGTCCCCTGGTTTGACACCTTCGTGCAAACATAACATAGACACAGGAGACAGCGTTCCTACCAAAAGTAGAAGATACAGGATGTCAGACAAGGTACAGTCTTACATTAAGACAGAGGTCAACAAAATGTTAGATCTTGGGGTGATTGAACCCTCTAGTAGTCCTTGGTCCAGCCCTGTGGTTTTGGTTCCAAAAGCAGGCACTTCTGAATTGAGGTTCTGCGTGGATTACAGGGCTCTGAATGCTGTCACCAAGACAGATGCACACCCCTTGCCTCGAACAGATGAGCTGGTGGATACCTTGGGTGCCTCCAAGTCCCTCAGCACATTTAACCTCACTGCGGGCTATTGGCAAATAGCCTTAGCAGAACATGCCAAGGAGAAGACAGCGTTTTCCACTCCAGACGGTCTTTACCAATTCAAGGTAATGCCGTTCGGGTTGAAGAATGGACCTGCCACTTTCCAGAGGCTTGTGAATCATGTGTTGAATGGGTTGGATGAATTCTGTCTTGCATATCTGGATGATATAGCAGTTTTCAGCGCCACCTGGGAAGACCATTTGAAACACCTCGGGATTGTGCTACAGGCTCTTCAGAAAGCACACTTGACCATAGCTAGTAAATGCCAGATTGGACAAGGCTCAGTGGTTTACCTTGGACATGAAGTAGGTGGAGGGAGGATGCAGCCTCTACCCAGTAAAGTACAAGCAGTACAAGACTGGCCTACCCCCACTACACAGACCCAAGTGAGAGCCTTCTTAGGACTCACAGGATATTACCGCAACTTCATGGCAGACTATGGCACCATAGCTGCCCCTCTTGCTCCCCTCACCACTCCGAAGAAACCCAAGAAGGTAACTTGGACCGACGAGTGTGAGAAGGACTTCAATGGCTTAAAAGACTCCTTGTGCCAGGCCCCTGTCCTCAGGGCCCCTGATTACAAAGACCTTTTATTGTGCAGACAGATGCCTCTGACACTGGGATAGGAGCTGTACTATCGCAAGTAGATGAGAAGGGTAAGGAACACCCTATTATTTCATTAGTCACCAGCTTAAGGACAGAGAGCTCAGATGGTCCACAGTGGAGAAAGAAGGTTTCTCTGTTGTGTGGGCCCTACGGAAGCTGAGGCCCTACCTCTATGGGACCCACTTCACTGTGCAAACTGACCATAAGCCCTTAAAGTGGCTAATGAACATGAAGGGAGAGAATCCAAAGTTGCTTAGGTGGTCCATAAGTCTACAAGGCTTTGACTTCACTATTGAGCATAGGCTAGGTGTCCAACATAGCAATGCTGATGGGTTGTCCAAAATGTTTAACTGACCTGAACAAGAGAATCATCCAGGGGTGGATTAGTTCCCCCTGTCCATAGTCTGGGAGGGGCGAGTGTTAGAAAAGATTTCTTAATTGTAGGTCATTTTCCTTCCATGTGGCAACCCCTAAATATTTTGCTGTTGTTTTCACCCTGATCTAGACTTTGCCAGAGAATCGCAGCCTTCCGCCGCACTCCTCTGGGCTTTCGTTCCATTCTTACGGGGAAACTGACATGCCCTTAAAACAGTCAGTACCGGGAAACGTTGTTTTCCGTAGTTCTTTTCCCATGTTGCAGCCTTCGCGCAACATGGCACAAGAGGGCATTGTAAGCTAAGTTACTGCACTCTTGGGTCTCTAGTCACTCTACAGGCCCTAGACACTCTCTTTGGATTGTTAACGAACGGTGCAAGTGAATCACGGACGGGACTGGTGGCAGCGATCGTTTCTTTGTGTTTTGAGCTCTCCTTTTGGCTGTTTAAGCGCGTTTCACGCGCTTAGCCCAAAATGGTGTCCCGGCTTCCAAAATGGCCAGACCACGAGGTTCATTGTCCTGCCCGCTGACCGTCTTGCCCCCTTCACCTTCCCCAGGTCGAGCCAACCCGGGGGCTTCCTTATTTGGGCATGTACTTTCCCGCGAAACACAGATGCTTTAGCGGGCTTCTACTGGCCTGGGGTGAGCCTCCAGGATGTGGGCTGGGATGTCTGGTCCCAATACAAATCCTGGGTGTCAGAGAGTCTAGTGTGTCTTGAATGCCTGGGACCACTGTGGTCCGTGATAGGTCCACGTATGGTGTGAGTGTTTTGTGAGCAGATCTCCCATTGGGTCCCCTCCATTTTGGCGCGAAGGGAACTCTGGATAAGAGTAAGCTGGAAACACCACTACCATGTCGATCTCCTGAGTTCTCTCGAACAAAGGATAAAGGAGCCAAGTATCCTGCAACTAAGAGGCTGAACCGAGGAATCGCTGGTGACCCGCTGAAGGACTGCTCCTCTGCACTGCTGTCGCCCTGTGAGACCATTCTGCCTCTGATCGAACGAGAAGGCCTGTACTGGTACTTCGACCTTTTGGAATAGTGGGAACAACTATTCTCGGCATCTTCATCATCTCCTGCACGTAAGCCTTCGGAAGCGTCCCTGGGCCATCCAGTGGACTGTCCAGCCTACCCAGGAGCCTTGCTCTGTCACCGCCGTCAGGTTGCTGCTGTATTCCGAGTCCTTAGCACTCTCACACGATTCGTACACTTGGCATTCCCAGGTCTGAAGTGAGAAGTGTGCATTGTGCTGAAATACACACGGCCGCTGCGTTGTCCTGCTGTGGTAACAATCTGTGCGGGTTCACTGCGTTTGGGACATCCTCAACTCTAACTTCTGCTGCCGCGGAATCTACACGACGCCGAGACGTCCCCTCCTCGTATCTGAACCTGCCAGCACACCTGCCAGCACTGAACCTGACGTGCAGAAGCCTGGGTCTGCCTGCATTGGGGACCGGTGAGTAGCAACGCTAGGAACCGGTCGCCCTCCTGCAGTAGCCTGTAGCTTTTCCTCGCTGTGTTAAACAGCACGCCTTTTTCGCACTCGCGCTCTGCTTCTGCCCACAAGTGGAGGCTGCGCTTGGGTAGCAGAGATCTGTTCGTCCTCATTTGTTCACCGCTCTGAACTGCCTAATTTCCTTGAAGAGACTCCCCTTGGCCCGTTGGCACCAGCGTGTGCAGGTACTTTTGAGCACAAGGCTCCACTCTTCGTAGGGCTCGGACTTCCTTCTAGTTAGGTGGCCTCTGAAGGCGAACTGGGTGTAACGATTACTTGCACTGCCTGTTTTCCTCCCCATCTAGGTGGTATGCATATTTTTTGCTTCTAACTCTTTAGACCCTTCGGTAATTGTATATATATTGTATTTGATTGTGATGTGTTGGTTTACTTGAGTTTTACCGTGATTCTTTACTATGGTCAATGTTACAAAGGCCTTGTAATAAATGTGTCTATATTTTTAATATAACACCTGCTTGGAGTAATTTGTAAGCGTCCTTGCTTTGTGTGCTCATTGCAGGCTTTCAGTCACCCTCACCCCTCTTGAGACCTAGTCTTGACCGCCGCCATCGCTACCCTGACTGGTCTGGCTCGTCCAGAGGTTACCCTGTTCGAAGAAACTAGGCTGGCCTTCTGAACCTCTGCCCCTCCAGGACAGAGTTCAGAAATCCATCTTAACATATGCTGACGGCACCCAACTTATTTTTAGGCTTCCCTCAGCCACCTCCTCTCCGTCCCTCGTCTTTGACTGCTTAATAACCATTCAAAATTGGTGTACCGCAAATGATCCTTGTTTAAACGCCAACAAGAATGAGATCCCCCTCATTGGTACACCCCCTCCATCCTTTCCCCTCACTCTATGGCTGGCCTCCCTTGGCACTCCTCCTGCCCCTACCGGCGAAGCTAAGGACCTCGGGGTCACCTTTGACTCTACACTTTCCTCCTCCGCACACATCTCTGATGTTACCAAAAAGTCAAACTTCTTACTGCACCTCCTTAAAGGCACTCTTCCTTTCCTCTCCTTCCCACAGAAGCTCCTTGTCTCCCAAGTTCAGATTCTCACGAGGTTGGACTGCTCTAACAGCCTCTTTCTAAATCTACCTTCCTCCACTCACCGCCCTTTACAACAAATTCAGAACTGTGAGGCTTGTCCTGGGCCTCAAGCTCTGGCAGTTCTGAAATCCCTTCATTGTCTCCTTGTGGTTGCAAGGATTGGATTTAAAACCCTTTGCATTGTCCACAAGGCTTTCTGGGGCCTGGGTCCTAATTACCTTCAACTATCCCTCCATAAATACCTTCCCTCTAGAGCCCTTCACTCCTCCACCTCAAACTCCCTCAGGATCAGCCACTTTTCAAAGGAACGAGCTGGTGGTAGATCCTTATCTTCTGCGGGGGCTTCCCTCTGGAACTGCCTACCTGCCAACTTGAAACTTGAGGAGAACCATCTATGGTTCTGGAAGCTAATCAAGACCTCCCTCTTCGCCTCTGCCTTTTACCCTCTTCTGCCCTGCTTTGTCTCTCAGCAATGCTGCACCTGGCCACCTTCTACCCTTTGGGCCCAGGTACCTGCTCACCCTGCCACCCTCCTGCACTGCCTCCTGGCCACCCCTCGCACTGGGGCCTGTATCTGTACCCATACAGCCCCCCTCTTCTTCTGCACTTATCAGATACTCCCTTTCTGAGTAACCTTGCACTTGGCCACTCAGAGGTTGCACTTCCACTGTTTAGTATCACCATATGTATTTGTTCATTTACTTATTATTTATCTTGTCCTCTCTTATGCTCTGCACTCTCCAATTGTCCCCCTCACATGCACTTTCCTCCCTTTCACTCCCCATGCACTTGCGCGTTCTCAATGTCACTGGGCCCAGTAAGATCGGTGTTTTTGTTTTCTCCCATGTTCCCCTCCCTTTGCCTGGTCATGCTCTGAAACACCTGTGTACGAGCGCGATATGAATTAATTATCATTTCATTTCATGTCATATCATGTTCCTGCTCACTCACATGTCTGCATGTGGCCTGTGGTCAGCTGCTCACATGAGTGCCGTGTATGTGTGGACAGCCTGCAAGGTGGTCCTCCTCACAGGCACGCTTCCCTGCCTCTCAAACCCCCTGCAGCTCAATTTCAACATGACACTGGTGAGTTACATGTTGGACTACTGCTATTCCCTGTTCCCCGTTCCTGTGTACATGCACACTTCCCTCTGCAGACCTGCAAAACACGTATCGTGGTGTACATACTTTGTCCTTGGTGCAGTGTGTCTCACTCGGACTGTGCAGATGGTAGTGGCTCCCCGTGGACATGAGTGCCCATTCATGCTCCATGTGCATTCCATGTATGCCCCTATGGGTCCTTGACAGGCTGATCATCGTGGTACGTCTCCAGGATTATTTAAGTGTCATGGTATTTGGTCATCCATTCAATGATCACTCTGGGTCAGTCCCTCATCACGCACATGTTGAGGGTATCCTCGTCTGTTTCATGCACAGGCCTCACCCTGTTACAGGCCCCCTGCCTCTGTTCAACTGATGTCGTGGCTTCTGCATGCATGGTTTTACTACTTATGCTTTCTCATGTGTCCTGCTTAATGTCCACTTCTCATCTGCTGTAGTATCATTTGAGTGACAAGATGCAATTGATGCATGCCGACACTGTCTGCCAATGCACTGTTCTCTGGTCAACCTTTTATTGCCATGCACTGCCTCCCTGCAATTCCCCAAAGGGTGGGGGTTCACTGTATCCATGCAACCCAGTGCATGCACTTTGCACATGATGGCTGCACTTGCCCTTACACTGCCATCATGTTAAGAGATTGACATCACCACATACGTGTTAATGTTGGAAGTTGAGGTGGTACACATGCACTGAACTGCACCCAACCATTTCTGAACCATGTTCCGGCCTTTGACATGCCTATGCAATGCTGCTATGTCAAACTGACCTGGCATGTATGTTTCCATGTTCATCACTTCACTGTATTGAAAAGCTCTAGCGTAGGTGCATCCTGTGACACATGTACTCTGTATCGTTGTTGAGTGCTGCATGTCAACATGCATATTACATGTGTCATGGTGTGTTTGGTTTCATTTGCAGCTGTGGCTCTTTTGGTGTTCCGCCATGCTTATGCTACGTGCCATCTCTTTGTTGCCATCTCTCATTTCTGCCTTGGATCTGTGCCTGCCAGAGGTTGTGTGTGACCAGGTGATATGAAATATATACAGTTCATGTGTAGGCTTCACATTTTACACACATCTATTTCTGCTTTCGGGATACCCTTGCATTGCAATGCCACTGGATGCATGTCGAGTTTGAGTTGTGTGTGACATGTCTGCTTCACGTGTTGGCTGTCGTTGTTGTGATGTCTATGTGTGTGGTATGTGCTGCTGACATGTGTGCTCATCTTTCTTTTGTTTACGTTACAGGTGATGAGACACTGGAGGCAGAGGATGAGGATGTGATTCCAGACACGGTGGTGAGTTTACGTCACCAACCTAGCACCAGTAGTGGTTGTGGGGTAGTAGACCACAAAAAAACATTATTGCTCCAGGCCATCGTGTCCAGGGCTGACAAGTTATGCTCTGATGAATTCTCTGACCACAATGTTGAGTTGGTTGTGCATCATGATGTGTCGTCGCTGGTGAGTGATCCTGCAGTGGATGATCTTCTGTCCGCGACACCTGCAGCGAGGGTAGTGCCCTGAAGGGGCCAGGCAGTGTTGGAACGTCCTCCTGTGGTGGTTATGGGTGCACCGTCACACTCCACACCAGTTGCTCATGTTCCTTGGGCATCAGGTCGACGGAGGGATGCAGTCCTGCAGCCGCGGGCGATGCCAACCCAGCAAGGACCATGGGTCTTTGGGACCAGCAGGTGTAGAGTCCAGCAACGCAGTGGCCGTGCGCCACCGGGATCCACTGAGTGGGAGCATGCCATGTATGCCATAGCACAGCAACAGGGGGGGCAGTTGAGATGATAGTTCAAGGCATGGAAAGTGTGGCCCGTCCCATCCTCAACCCTGAGAGGCAGGTGGAGCTCCAGCAGCAGGCAATGCAGTCCACGTGCCGCTCACTCAGGCTGGGCATGGCGGCCTCCAACAGGGCATGCTGGGCTGAAATGGTGGCTCTGTGCGAAGCTCTTGCTGCTGAGGCAGAGACACACAGGGAGGCCCTGAGGGAAGAACACCAATCCCTCAGATTTACTCTGGGTGTGCTCATGATGACCCAGAGGACGCGGTCAGAAAAGACGATGGAGCAGCTTGAAAACTCCATCCCGGCTGAACTCCGTGCAAGCTGGGAGGTGCTCCGTATGTCATGTGAGGCCATGCAGGCAGAACTCCGTCATACACGTGAGACCTTACAGGAGGAAGCATGTGTATCACGTGATGTGCTGCATGCAGACGTTTGTGCCATAGCCACGCAGGACCAGGCTTACCAGACCCGCATACGTGCTGCTGTGGAGGGGCTTGCTGCAGATAGGCGTGGTCAGGCAACTGTGCCACGTCCACCTTCTGATTTACATCCAGAGGGTGGCGACGATGACGACTTATCTCTCACACAGGTCGGGCCATGCAGGCGTTGAGCCCATGAAGGATTTTTTTTTAAAATGTCAGCTTCAACACATGTGGGCGTTGAGGTGCACCTTGTACCTCCCCCCTCCTGGGTGCCCCCTCTTTCCCCCCAGATCGTATGTGGCAATTTTTTTTCTATTATTGTTTGTCTATTATACATTTATGTGACAGTGTGGTATTTTGTGGCATTTGAAAGCATCCACTGTGTGTTCCAGCTGGGCTCATACAGGCTTGTCTCGTGTATGTGTTTGTGGCTTGGGGTCCTGACACATATGCCACTCCTGCTTCCCCTTTCCATGGGCTTGGAAGGATGGCTCGGTGTGACAGCATTTTACACAGGGGCATTGGGCTTCCATCATATCTGTGGCCAGCCTGAAGTCCTACTTGTGTATACACCCCTAGTGGGGATTCCGGATGGTTTCTCCAATGCATTTCTGCACTTCATTTTGGTGAGTATTATGTTGACTGTGCATTTCATCATGTTGCTTGTGCTGTTTTTTATGACTTGTCTGTCTATGTTGTTGATGCACTTCGTGCTGTAGGCGATACCATGCAGCATTTGGCTGTGAAACACACACTGATGATGGGGTCAGTGTGGTGACAATGTCACATTGGGAGACTTGGGCTACAGTGATTGGTCACTGTCTGACATTGTTGATGTGGGGTACTCTGTACATGATATGTTATGCTGGTCAATGGATGATCCTGTGTTGGGTTTGCTTTTGAGGTGTCAGGGGATTGTGTGGTTTAACACACTGGGGGGTCCACAAGGGCAATGTTCAAATGTATTCAGTGCATGTCCCTACTGACACAAACACTTGGACAATGCACCCCCACACCAACAACGACAGCAACATGCACCCAGATTGTCTTCTCAGGCATGCTGTGTCCCTGCAGTGCATGATCACTTTCAATTCCTTGATCGTGTACATGCATCACAGGGTGCTTTTGGTTGATTGTACTTATTTTTCATGATGCTCAAAGGGTTTCACCAACGCAAAGCACACTCACTGTCCTGTCTGGTGAGTGGTGTGTTGCAGAGGACACACACGCAGCACAGAGTGTTTCTATTGGCAAATTTGTATTGCCCGATGTGCATGGCAACAGGCATTTGCTCTTTTGTTGCTTGTACCACTGGTGGCATGCATTTGTGCCACACTTTTTATGGGTGGGAGGTTTTGGTCAGTCATTTCATCAGAATCCATGTCAGATGTAACTGTTTCATGCCTGTTTACATTTCTCACATGGCACTTCATGGTGATTGTGTCATGTTTTGTGCATTTGGTTTGCTGTTTTACCGTTTCATGCCATGGTATGGTGTGGCAGACGGGGGTCATGGGGGTTGGGAGGGTTTAGGTGACATACCAGTATTTTCATACCCTGTTTTGCAGGGGGTGGTGGGATATGCACCTTACATGTGTTCCTTTTGGTCACATGGAATTGGTTATGTTTAAGTAACTAGGGATGCACACAATGTAGCACTTCAGTGGACACATTCTCAGGGTGGTAAGGATGTGACAGTTGACTGTACCTTTGTCATCATCGATTGTCACCTGGTATGCGCCAGGTCTGTGTGCACTCCGCAGGGGTAGGAGTTTAGGTGAAGAATGTGGCCACAAGCTGGGTATGGGCTGCCTCGCCACGTGCCCTTTCCCCTCCCATTCGCAGTGCCTGTGCATGTGGTTGGGGATGTGAGGGCATCACCATGTCCACTGGTATGCCCGGCCATGTTGCAACGTTGTGCAGGACACATGCTGCCACAATGATCCTGCACATTACTGGGGGTGCATATAGTAGCTGCCCGCCAGAGCGGTGAAGGGAGAGGAAGCGTGACTTGAGAAATCTGAATGTGCGCTCCACTATGGTCCTGGTTGCAATATGGGCTGCGTTGTATCTTACCTGGGGTGGTGTGGTGGGGTTCCGTATTGGCATCATCATGTAGGTGCTCAGACGGTAGGCACTGTCCCCTGGGGAGGTGATAATGGTTGTCATTAGTTGGCTTGGTGTATTTGTCTGTGTGTGACATGCATGCATGTGCACAGGAATTTGTACTCACCAATGAGCCATGTGTTGCCATGCTTCCCAGCTTCCAGGTCCCGGCTCAGGGTGGACATTCTGTATATGAAACTGTCATGGGTGGACCCTGGATAGTATGCATAGACAGAGGTGATGATTCCCTGGGCATCGCATACAACCTGCACATTGATGGAATGCCAGTGCTTGCGGTTGTGGTAGATGTTCTCAGTGGCCCTAGGTGGACGTAGGGCCACATGGGTGCAATCTATGGCACCAAGCACCTTGGGGAAGTGTGCCACCCTGTAGAGGTCCTAGACCACGGCCTGCGGTGCTATGGGCATGTATATGTGCCTGCTGACTGAGGGGCGTGCAGTCATAATTGCCGACACCTGGTGTAGGCAGCGTGACTGCATGGGCTGTGAGACGCCCCCGACTATGGCAGTTGTCCGCTGACATGACCCAGTGGGCATAAAATGCAGTACATTGAGCACCTTTTCCAAGGGGCTAAGTGCTTGTGAGCACAAGGTGGGTGATGTTAGGTCAACCTCCCACTCAGTGACCAGGTCTAGGAAGATATGAGGTGGAAACCTATACCTGCCATAGACCTGGTCATCAGGCATCCCAAAAAGGCTGATCCTGGGCAAAGAAATGCGGGGCCTGGCTATTCTACTCCTCCTGCGGTGTCCCACGATCACTGCTGCGAGAAATGGAACATTCATTGTAGCTGTATATGCTTGTTTGTTGTTTGCGCGCACTTTTATACTGTGCGGGGGGCGCTTCCGCCTGCTTTCGTATGGCAGACGTATTTACGCATGTGCGTGTCTTTTGGCGTGTGCAGGTTTTCCCTATTTGATTCCATGAATATGTGTTGTTCGCGAGTGTCTGGGCATTGCTTGCATTTCCCAGCGGTACTTCCCCTGTTGCGCCCATATTTTCACACGTTGTTCCCCATTCCACGTTTTATGCCCCCTTTTTAGGTGTGTGTGCTAGGAGTTGTGCGCTTACACAGTGCGTGTCACGCATGGTGTTTGCATAGTCGCAGTGACGTGTAGGGTAAGCGCAAATTTCGCGCAGCTCCTGGGAAAGCCACGTGCAGAGCCATCCATGAATCTCTTGCATGCAAATCGCACGCGTGCGCTGGCTTTTTCACGCTTGCGCCACACATTTCGGCACACAATTCTTCCATGAATTGGCCCGTTAATGTTCTGATCATATATTTAAACTAGCAAAAAGTACCCGTTATCCGAATGGGTTCTGTGGACCGACATGGCAACACGCTTATCAATTGTTGAAAATTGATGATCCTGTAGGTCGCTGTTCCAATTTGCTTATCACTTACTGTGCTCTGTACTCTGAAGTAAACTGCACTGAGAATGGGCCTGTGTGGCTGGCTGACATACCCCAGATACAGATGTTAAGGAGAGGTGAGAGTTGATGTACGGGAACCTACTGTGCGCTCTCCTCAACTATTGCCTCACCTTGGCATGGTGCAGTTCGTTAACGTGCACTGCGGGGCAAATGTCTCAGAAAATGTGCATTACAGGGTTGATGACGTGTGACCTCAATGATGTTTCACCGATTTCAGGCAACCATCTTGCGTGTGAAGGAGCTGAAATCCAGGGAAAGGGGTGGGGTGTTCACATCTTATATAGCCAGTCATGTCCGGAGGGTCCCAACAGGCAACTATTGAAACGTTTGGTGCAGATTGGTGAAACGTGTGGAATTGTACATGAACAATGCTTTGCCAAGCCACAAACCCACAAAAACAAATTCAGAGTTTTGCTGAAATCCGAGGAAATGGGTGGGGTGTCCAAATGTCATGTAGCCATTATTGTACCGAGGGGCGTAACAGGTAACTATGCAAAATGTGGCGCAGCTTGGTGAAACATATCTCATGAACACTCCTCAAACCAAAGCTGTATGATGCCAATGTCCGTGGAGTATTAATCAGCTTCTAATAGGCCTGGAGGTGCACACATACAATTACATTCGGATTAAGGTCCAGAGATGTTGAAGGCGTGCAGACCTAATGAAGGCACTGCCTCTTCTTACGTTCTGCAGTCAAAGAGTATTTTAGAACAGTGTCCAGTATTATTCTGAGTTGCATGTAGGCACTGCACAGCATATAAACGTGTCTCCTTAGGTTTCAACCCAAATACGGTCCCCCAGCCCCTCCCAGAGTTTCTGGTCCATTTAACTTCCCAAACTGTGATCTTACGGTTTTATATAAACACTTCACTTAAACACAGCAAATAACTAAAGTTACGTTTTTCTTCTCTTGACCAGACGTGGACAACCATAAAATGAGACTCACGTGCTGAAATATGCGATTTCCAACTCTGTAAACTGTGACGTCAATCCTGTATTATAGACAGTAGCAGAGATTTGAGTTGGGAAAGGGTTCTTTCATCAGCCTACTTAATCAGGGATCAGTGATTTTGCACAGGCACCTAAATGTACAGCCCAGTAATAGACATATTTCTGTAGTGCACAGAACCATGCAAAAAACACACAAGGCATTTGACTTCCCAAACACATGCATGGGAAACAGAACAGTTCAGTGAACACACCTTCTACAGAATGCTGTAAAATACCATGAAGCACCTACCAGTACTTATCTTTTTTCTTAATTTAATTTGCCTCTACAATAGGTGTGCAACCCATTGGTGTTGTGTTAGATGGCAGATATTGTGATGGAAATACACATCCATTGCTAGATTTATTTAATGGTATACTGAGTGATGAAATGTCCCTTCAGCTTTGTGTTTATCTCTGAGCAAATGGTTACATGCTGTATTAGGCAGGGATGTGTAAAGCACAGTAACTCTGTATCTTCCTGGTGCTAAGAAAACAGCCACATCCCAATGAGCAGATTTAAGAGTCATAGTTAGTAAGTACATTGTTATGGCACTAAGCCCTGAGACAGTGAGCCAATACCGCCCCAGGTAATACCCCATGGCGGTATTGGCCCGCTGTCAAGGGGCTTGTCGCCATTAGTACCCCGGCACTTCAGGAGCAGAAACAGAAGTGTTCCCAGCGCGTCTGCTCCCGAGAAAATAAGAAAAAAGAAGGTAAGTGGGGTTGAGAGGGCAGTGAGGGGATAGTTTGCAAGGGAGGGGGTGGAGGAAAAAAAATGTACCTGAGTCCCTGCCAGGGGACAAAGGCAGCCTCCAGCCATGGGCAGGCTCAGAGCAGGGATTTCCCCATTTCTAGCCTCCTTATTGGCTAAGGAGCCACCATGCCCCCTGCCAGGAACAAAAGGCACGTACATGCGTGCAAGGGATTCCCGGCCTGGTAATTCCCCGGCGAGGGCCAATCGGAATGCGGGTTGCATTCTGGTTGACCCACGCCGGGTATAATGAACAAGATTTTGTTGATCGTTCTCTAGAACTGAAGTGATCTGCAGCAGATTTATACTCACTAGAAGAGAGACCCACAATTTTGTGATACATGCTAAAAGGAATTGGCTCATCCAGAACAGATATGGAAGCAGTGAAGCAGACTTCAAAAGTCTGTGTGGTGTCTATATTTGAAACTTAGATAGCAGAAAATCAGGAGCGACACTATAGAATACTTTGTACACAATTCACATAGTATTAAACTCTATTAGTACCCGATGAGGGGGGTGCGGCAGCCTCCCAGCCAATGCGGAGGCTCAGAATCCGGGCGTTACCAGATGGTAATCCCACCGCCGTGAGCCTCCTCAGGGCTGGCGACCGCCATCTCCCCTCGCCGGGGAATGATGTAAGTCTTCTAACACCCCTTCCCCACATTTCCCTTCCCCCTTTCCTCCTTTCCCCCTTCCACCCCACACTTACTTTCTTATTGGGAGTGAATGCGCTGGAAACACTTCTGTCTCCAGCCAGTCCGCTCCCGATCTGCGACAGGCTGCCATGGAAAGGAAGAAGGGGCTACACATAGTCCCTTCCTCCTTTCCATGGCGGCTTCGCTTGGGCCTGTAACTATGGGCCATGTAGCTTTACCTGAAGTGGTAATGCCCCCCCTGCTCAGGTTTATTGCTTAAGTTTTGAACTCTACTAACTTCTATGAGCCAGTGTAAAGATAGCAGAATTAGGATGATAATCACATTTCTGAAGAATCATTCAGAGGTGAATCACAGTAGTCTGCCGAAGACCATTTGGTAAAGTACTTAGGGAGTCTCAGTATGCATAAACCAACAGCAATAAAAGCAATGCAATGGTTTCCTCGCTTTGATTGCAAAGGAAGAAGAAGAAGGTGAAAGTCTATTTAAATAAATTAAGAATAAAGAACACCTTGCTGACCAAAGCTTTCAACTGGGGTCCTGGAAATATTTAAGAGTCAAGATTGACACCCACATTCCTTATATAAGAGGAAGGTTTAGGACATAGGGCTAGTGCTTGAAGCCAAAGTAAGCAAATCCATATATCAGAATGGTTGCACATAACCAAATATTCCTATAAAATGTGCTCATTTTGATGCTGTAGGTGTGCATCCAATCATGGATTGCTAGAGGACATTCTATGAAATGAATGTACAATATTCTTACAAACTTGGTACGTTGAAGCGGAAAGATGAGGAGGAAAGGGTCACACGTGCTCAAAAACCTAGAACTCAATTGTTTCATTGTGTCTTGTGTTGAGAGCAGCCATTAAGGCCTGGCACCTTAAGACAGAAATCAATCATCTGAAATGGTGAAAACAACTTGCAAGATTCAAGAGGTGATATTGGGCACTCTGCAGTAGATTGACACATGATTCCATCTGCGCAAGGACCAAGTCATTACTGCATGTCTCACATGACTGTAATTATTTTTTATTGCTTCTAAAATACATTACGGTTTGAGTAGTCCAAAATAAATAATTAGATGGAAATTATGTATGGAAGATTTATTAGATATTGGGTAGGCCACTTCATGCTCCTAAGATCACAGGTCGATGTTCTCTGCTTCCAAGATTCTAGAAGATAATAAAACATCCAATCATAATTCTTGTAGGGTTGCCAAATTTGGACTTATTGGTCCCTAGACAGACTATGTCCAGCTAGCCAAAGTAATTGCACAATTTGCAAATCCCCTCAGCAACCAATTTGTGAGGCTGGTTGCTCCCTCAAGCACAAATCAGCTTCAAGCACAGTGTGTTATCTCACCTCATATCACCACGCGTTCACCGCCATCTTGAGGATGCCATTCAATGTCTGCTATTCTCAGCAGGACAATGGATAATGCAACATATTGGATTAAAACCTTGGCAATGGGCAGTGTGGTTTGTCTCTAGTGCCACACCATAGAGGGAATGGAGTTTATTTATTTATTGGTGGTACTGAAAAATAAAGGAATGTGTCAGAGTGGGCTCACCATTACAAAGGGCACCACATTAGAGAAAATGGTGCATCATGTATCAGACAATATTACAAATGTCAGTGACAAGCGTTGTATAACACAATAATGAAGTCTATTTGAATGTATGCACTAAATGCCCCAGTGGAATATTTTATGTTGGTGAAATGAGTTAGAAGAATCATAGAAGAAGCATGCAGTGCTACATCATTAACCACATAAGCAAAGTCTTCCCATTGAAAATGTGGTTCCAACATTTAGGGCTCTACAAAGCAGATTAACCAAGATGTACATCTCACTGCTCCCATGTATCTTTCTGACTGTGTCACACTTCAAACAGGTTACAAGTAAAACCAACTCAAACTATTCAACCCTTCTTCCTTGTTCAAGATGCATGCTTAACTATTTCCAGCTGACCAACTTCAAACAGACATTATTATTACAACCGATAACAACTTGTCTAATTGTATGGAAGTGGTTCATCAGTAGAACAATATACACATAAATATCGCTGTGTGGAAGGTATCCGTTCTGGGTGGCAATTCATTATAGCAAATGGTCATTCTGCTACAACTCCTTTTCTGGCTACACATACCCAGTATTTTCCTTTCACACATTATAAAAATGCAATTAGAAGAAGGAGTAAAACAGAAATGTATCTAACAGAATCCATATAGTAACCAAACTTGCATTTCCATTTTGCACCATGAAATTAAATTAGTGTGTATTCAAAATGTGTAAAATGATGTTTCCTGCATTCAACTAAGATGTGTATGCATACCTTTCAAACACAGTCATCTGTCATTAGGGTGCACTCCTTGTAAACTAAGGTTCTTTTCCAGTTGTACTATATCTTTCTAGGGTAGGGATCACTTTGTTCATTAAAACTACTGTTACTATGATTGGTTCCATATCACTTTGCCGACATAAATTGCTGGTACTTTACCACCAAATAATTACTTGTAAATGTTTCATCAATTTTTCATTTTTATTTGGGAAGTCCCACCATGCCCTCCTTTCCCTTCATTACAGCCCCTACCCCAAACCCTCCCCACTCCATTTTTACCTCTACCCACAAATACCTATATTTCTTCAATGACATTTCCAAGTAATTGCTTTGTGGTAAAGTATCACAAAGTAATTATCGTCAGTGAAAAACTGGATCCCGTGTGATTATTATTAGGATATTTATTTAGAGTAGACCTAGCTTCAGGAAGTCACAGAACACTTTATAAGTCATATGTAGGAAGGACACAGTGATGGAATCAGAGATGCAAGGATGGGCGAGCAAACAACAGAGGAGCAGGAGGGTGGGCAATTCGGCATCAAGGGATCTACAAGCAAACAGCAGAGGAAACCTGGCAGCAGATCACCTCTTCTCAGATTAGGTGGTTAGTGGAGGGTTTGTGAACCTAGGTGTTTGGGAAGAGCCATCCTTTGAAGAGGAGAGTCTTCAGTTCTTTCCTGAAATGTACAAACGAGTGAGTGAGTCTGGTGTTGATGGGGAAGAGGTTCCAGAATCTGGGAGCGTAGACAGAGAAGGCCTGGCTTCTGCGTCTTTCCTTTTTGCACTATTGGTGTTCAGATCTTCATGTGTCCTTACTTGTGGTGGATCATTAGTCTTCAGAGATGATGAGCTTCACAGTGAGGTAGCTTGTGAACTTCAGATAGATGCCATTGTAAATGATGCAGTAGGATTTGAAGATGATACGTGCTTGCACCATGAACCAGTGGAGTTTGATGAGAGTCGGGGTGATGTGGTAGAATTTGCAGGGTCCTTTGATGGGCCGTGCTGCAACTTGCAATACACATCACAGCGATGGTAGAGTAGTTGGTAGAAGGCCTTTCAGGACGGCATTTCCACCATATAGGTGGGAGAGGATCAAGGCTTTAACTGTAGAGTAACTGCTAATAAAATGAGTTGTCCTAATAAATGTTTAAACTCTGAAAGTACTCACGTTGCTTTATTTCATATTTTATTATATAACAGGTAATTGAGTATTTACTCTAATAATAGTAAATGCATTAACAATACTGAGTAGAATAAAAATAATCACACATACATTGTCCAGCAAAAATGAGTGTGCCATTGAAATCAATCAGGACTAATTCAGACCACAAACCAACTCATAGCTCTGTTGAAGCATTAATGTATTATAAACAATGGTAATAAAATTACTTCTGAAGTATGCAGAAACAGGCTACATCATAGGAACCTTATTAGATTAAATGTATCATCCAGACAAACAAGGGAATTAATGGTTTGAGAACGAATATGTGGGACTGAAAGTTCTAAGCTGAAGGTTATGTGTAAAGTCCCATATTATGTTACTGTTCTACTGTCCAGAAAAGGGACTCATTCAATTTACACCTCATCAAACAGCTCAACATCAATGGACGTTTGACTTTGCCTCTGCAGGGTCTTAAACCATGAAGGCGTAGGGTGCCCAAAGGCACCCTCTGCAAGCTCCTCACACAGATACTTATGTGGTCTCTGCTGGTTGGTGGCATCATTTTATATATCAATGTGTTGCTTTCCAGGCTGCTGTACACTGGGGTTGTCCCTACAGGAACCCCTGCATACATCCAATGCTAACATCAGCAACCTTCATTTGTGTTTGCTAGGTTATTGTCATATATAGCCATGGCGTCTGCCTGCCTCAAAGAGAGAGGACTGCAGAGCCAAGACCAGCTTTGACCAGATGACTGAATGGTGTCTCGATTGATGTTGGATTCCACATCTGAGTGAATGAGCAGTAGGATGCCCAGGAATGTTCTATTGTTACTCCCACTGAAAGGGTTACAGCCAAATGTTTCACTGGAGACAACCCTGCAATTGGGAAGTGAGAACCCTCAGAGAATCATATTTCCTAAATAGCTTGAGGGTCTGCTCCTTACTGGAAGAAGCATGTGTATTGTGACATGCCTGCAGATGAATCCTAAAAGACATGAGAAGAAACCTTCCCCTTTTGACTACAGAGGGTGTGTGATATGATATGATATGGCATTTATAACACACTTAATACCCAGAGGTTTCTAAGCGCGGACCCGGGGATCGAACCTCGTGCAGTCTTGCTTCCAAGGTGAGCACGTTGCCACTGGGCTATCCTCCCAAGACAATGATGTTCTCATCTCTTAAGGTCACTACGCACCTCCAATTCTCCTGCACAAAGAACCTTTGCTTCTAGATATCTGTAATGCTGCCTATGCACGTATTGTAAATCATAAAGAAGATAGTGAGACACTCGTGTGCATAGTGAACAAACCTTGCATACGCAGGCCTTTGTCCCCCAAGCATGACAAAGAGGCACTAAACAGTGAAACAAAAACAGAATCTTGCACATCTGAATCAGCTGCATTCCAGGTCGTTGTCGTTTATCAGCATATCACGCGTAGGAGCTTTAAGTGGATCAAGTGGTGTACTCAACTCCTGTGAAACTTCTGCGATGACATATTTGCAGCACAGCAAGTCCACCTATTCTGGCTCCACAAGAAGTTGTAACCAATATATTACTGTTTACTCCAAGACTTTCCACATTCACCTTGCAGTGTCCCTGCATTTGCTTTTTCATTTCCCACTAAGAGATTGGTGTTTATCTGTGTAACATCGTTGTGTGACCTCCCATTATTTTAAGTAGTATTGTTTTGCAATGTACTTCTAATTACTCCTCCTATGAATTGACCTTGTCTTCTTGACCACAGCTACAACGTGGTATGCAAGGGACGCTTGCAGGAGACCCTCTTTAGCTAGATCAGCATGTGCTCACATATCCTGACTGTTGGAGTAAGAAACATCTGCATCAAAAGGAGAGGGTTCCGAGTTTAAAAATAACAACTGTTTATCACTCATAACACACAGGTTGATGAAGGGATGTGGGGTATACTGAAAAATTTGTCCAAAGGTTTTTTTTATTTTATAAAGGTATCACATTTTATTTACTAAGATACATTATTTTTTCAATGAATTAATCATCTATTAATATACACATTAAATTACATAAATGTTGCAGGAGAGCATGGTACACCAGATTCTAAAACAACCTAACACAACCAACATTCTTCAACAGTCAAACCATCATTTGTACCTCAAATCAATCAACCTCATTCATTCACAATAAAAATTTGGACCAAACAATTGGTGCAATATATATGTGTAGTAGCACTTCATTGATTAGCCCCACATAATCTTTGACATTTCATTTCATCCACATTCAGTGTGTATTAGCACAATAATTGTCCAAAATGTGCTCTATTCCGCGGAGTGGGTGCATTCAACAAAAAATGACAGATCCCATCCCCGGATGTTCTTCTACCGGTTTCGACATTTGAGGATAATTAAACCAACGTCTTCATCAGGAAAACCAATTATTGCAATATAACAACTGATTTCCAGTGTCAAATGCTCTCAATGGTTGGAGCCCCAAATATGACTCAAAACGAGTTCAGAAGGATTCCAGATCCCGGGCCAGATGTCAGAGATATTCCAGTACTGTGCCTACAAGTGCCACGTATGCCATCGAAGTAGATAAAAATTCAACTTGCACGGATCAAAATTTCATTGTTATCTGATATTGGAGACCACTCAGTATTCCTGATATATGCACAGCATCAGCTGAGAGCAGCAACGACAGCCCAGTAATGTCCAGCCTCTTGGTCTTTCTGATTCCGGTAGGTTAGTGGAGAAGTGACCGACACGCCGCAAGGAATGTGTCACGTAAAGAGGTTAGAACTGATCAGGAAACTGTCGAAAAAGTGGACTGTGAGAAAATAATGGCTGCACTGTATTTCTAGTTTTAAAAGCCACATGGAAGAGGTCGGATTTTAGGCGATGTGGAAAGTCAGACAAAGGATACGGACAAGATGACATGTCTGTAGCAGGAGACTTTATTAAAAGGAAGAATGTGTTCTCTAACGCCTACTTCTACTATGTGTTCATACTCTATAAAATAACAACCGGGTGCTCGTTAGGATATCTTACAAAGAAACGCTGTCATCGTTCCAAACCTTTTCACTACCACTATGAATGAAAAGGATAACATAAACTTTCGATGGAGTTACTTCTCCCTTGAGGTGGAATAGTGGTGGTTAGTTTTCTGACCCTCACCAAAAGAGTTCTCAGTGTCTTTTCCGGCGCTAGGGCTATTGTTATAGTTCAAACAACATAAATGTATCGCTGAGGAAAAATCCCTCATCAGGTAGTTCAAATAGTTATGTAACTATCCCATCTCTTGGGACGTGTTCTCCTCTTTGGAAACATGTCTCCTGACCTGGGTTAGTTGGTATTCACACCACCTAAAACAACTCTCACACGCTTGAAGTAATTTGAGATGCTTTTTGTGTTTGGGATAATTCCCTTGCTCACTGTTGCTTGAGTTTCAGGAATTCTGATCTCCTTGTGGAAAATTTCGTCTGTTGGACCAGCTTGGGATCCTCAACATTTCTTTGCATGTTGATTATCGCACCCCCTCATGGGGTCTTTGGGCACCCAACCCGTGATAGGCCAGAGGCCTGCTCATCCTTGCTTTGGTTGTCAGTTTCTTCAACCCCTCATTGGTACTTGTATTTTCAGCCTAGCGTGGGCGAAGGGCTTTCCCAGCATTGTTTTCTGCTGCTCACTTTTCTCGCCCCCCTCTTGGGGATTCTCAGCCCAGCATGGGCTATGGGCTTTCTTAGCTCTGCATTGCTGCTTAGTTTTCTCAAGCTTCATGAGCTACAAATATTCTCAGGCCACTGTGGTCTAAGGGCTTTATCAGTCCGATTGTGATTGTCATTTCTTTCACCCCCTTGTGGGTTATATGGATTCTCAGCCCGGCCTGGTCTAGCTTCTTTCTCAGTCTGACTGTGCTTGCCTGTTCTTTCATCCACTCGTAGGGTATGCAGATTCTCAGCCTGATTAGCTGTGGCCTCACTGCCCTCCTCCCGCTCCTTGTACAAGGTCACATACCTGCTTTTCAGAGGTGGTGCTTGCCAGGGGATGCAGTATTTCTGGTCAGGGTGGGTGTGCGCTCTTGACCTTGCTCAAGCTTGGTCAGGTCTCTCTTGTTTGTTCGTCCTGTCCTGGATTGATGGGTTTGTGGCATTGCATAGACAGGATGCCAGCACACTTCTTTTAGTGTAGCTTTGCTTCCTTCTGCCTGGGCGTCTCTGAGCTCCCCAAGGGCCCGCCTTTGGCATAATGGCAGAATTCTCTTAGCTTCCTTGGCTCTGCCCCCACCACATCAATGTTGAGTCTCTTCCTCCAGTATCCTCTTGTGAGGGAGAGACTCCCTCTGCAAGGCTGCACAAGCTGACATTTATCACTATCAGACTGGTTTTCACCTCCTTTGTTTGAGTCTAGGGACCTTTGTGTTCCTCCCTGAAACAAAATGGGAGAATTCATTGGTTCCTCTCTTCATGAAAGAACAGCAACAAGTCCAAGTACGAAACCAAGCCATCCACTTTTAAAGGGCCCTGTACATTACTGCCCTGTTCAATCCTATATAGCCACCAACACACTGGTGGTTATGTGGTTGTTATATGGTGGTTATGTGGCCACCCCAAGTGGGATCCTGCTGGCCCTATCTCATGGGGGGTGTCACCTCTCTAGTCCCAAAGCGGATGGCTCCCACTTGGGGAGAATGGACAAATTCCCTGAATTTCTCAAGGTGACATTGTGTTCTGGTCTGGGAGGTGTGTTGATGGATTGGAAGTGAAAGAAGATCCATTGCAAATCAAGAATAGAATTAATGAATTGATAGAATATATGCAAGAGGTTTGAAAGGTGCCCCTAGGGGACCCTGACGTCTATGGAAACAAGGCGGGTCACCACACACGATAGAGACGCCAGACATGAGGTTGTATTCCCAAAGCTAGGGTTTTATTGCAAAGCAAAAGTCTCAGTTGGCCAACTCGGTCTCACGCCCCACGACGTGTATCTCTAGACCTCGAGGGACGCAAGAGAGCGAATTACGTACATCAGTTACATATATACAAAATGCATATCAAACAATCAGCTATGACATGTTAACACCCCCCTTTATTGGGTTTCTTCGAACTTGGTGTGATGATGGACATCTCCGACCACTATGACACCTTCAAACATCTATTCTAGTAACAATTTGCAATTTGTGAGTGCGGAGGCATCTTTTTGGTTATTGAATAGAACACGCGCTTCTGTTCTTGGAAGCAGACTACATACGAGGGGGGGGAGTTGCATTCCGGACCTTGCTATCTATTTCATCCGCCAAAGGCACCCATAAATCTAAAGATAGGACACTGTTGGTTTATTTTTTTTTAAGACTTTAATCCCAGGTGCTATTTGCGTCCTGGGAGCCGACATGCTCTAGCGGGCTCAGCAAAGGGGGGCCGTTAGAATAGAATGATTCAAGCCTTTAGCGGTATTATTCTAATATATTCTACCATATAACTAGACTGGCTGGCAGCTGTGAAATGATTAAATGCCCTGCAGCTCTGCCTCAAGGCTACATTCGGGAGGGAGCCGGGCATTCTTCCTGGCGCTGCCTACGTTTGTGTTTCAGCGAACTCTTGTTATCCTCACGGCCCTGCGGCCTTGTCCTTTTCACATACAGACAACAATGTTCCACAGTCGAGCAGTGTAAGCGGAAAATATACTGCGAAGCAATAGGAACAGAAAGCAATGAGCAATGGTTAGAAAACAAAATGGCGATTCTTGTTACATCAAAATGGCCATTCATTGGCAAACTCGAAAACCTATATTCTGTCGTATCGTGCATGAGAAGGTTGGTCCACGGCCACCAAAATGCGTTTGCGGTCTCAAAGTAGAGGTATCCCTATTTCTAGACTGACAAACCCTCATTTGACCGTATGCCAAACATCTCATCTATTTATTGAAACCTCCTCTAGTGATGATGAATCTGAAGTACTTATGTTTGAATCTTGCATGCTATCGTGGACATCATTGTCTTCATCAATATCTATTGCCATCAACTCTTTTACTGCTCTCATCTCATTTGGGTCTGGGCTAGTTCGATCATGAGGTTGTTTTTTCTTTGTTATCATATGCATGCATCCTTCCATACATCCCTCAGTTACCTCTGCGCAAACTATGGGTAAACAATGTGCACAACAACAGCACATTAGGAATGTTCCGAACACCACTACTAATATTGAGATCAACTTCCATCCCCAAGATCGTAGTATTCCCCAAAACCAAGATTCTATTCCCCAGCTCCCTTCTCCCGTGGGGAGTTCAGAGCTTAGAACGTGCATTTTCTTTATTGCTTCAAAGATCGTGAGGGAATAGTCATCGACATAAACGCAACATGCTGATCCCACTATTTTGCAAATTCCCCCACGATCAACCAGGATTACATCGAGAGCCATTGTATTTTGTAGCGTCATTAACCTTATTCCTCTTTCTTCCAACGTCATGTTAAATAATATATCTGTTGTTGTGTTTATTGTATTCTTTAGGATTCTGGACAGTTGCCTTATATTATAGGAGTTCACTATCTGTCCTAAGAATGGAATTAATGATTTTGCTACATCAGTTGCTATTAAAGCACCTTTGTCAGTCCTTTTGACTCTAGTTCTGGATAATCTGGCCATGGCTGCTGTTTCTAAGGGGAATACTCCTGGGAACAGTAGCCCTAGGTAACATGCACCTCCCCAGTTTCTGGGCAACCAAGGGTATGATTTCTCTCCACATATAAAATAAACTGGATCACCTACGCATACTGGTTCTATTTCCCATTTTAGTACCACTGTATTCATACAACAAGTATATGTTCCGGCTGGAAAAGTGCCTTTATTTTTTAGACAAAAAGGGACAGTTCTTGGGCTATAATTGACCGTGTAAAATGGGGGAATTGCATCTTTGTCCCCTTTTGTTCTTACACGAACCGTCATTACAGATGTTTTTTCTGGCGGGGACAATCTATCTCGTCTATTTTGTTGTATTATCTTCCGTGTACTTTTTCCTTGTGGGCTCTGGGCCTATTACTTGTGCTTTATGGAAAATGGAACTACTGACGGGCTTCATTATTATCTCCTCAAACTCATTCATATTGGTTCTGTCTATTTTACCCGTATTACTCTTATTCCATTTCCCATAGAACATTACACCTAGAGATGCACTACATGCAGAACTTAATGGTAATGGCTGCACATACCACCCTATTCATTTTCTGGCATGCTGTGGTAAATGGGTACATACCCAGCAGTTTGTTTTCTTTAGGATTGCATGTGTCATGTTCATTATCAGTAGTAAGGTGTTATTTCCAAAACCTTCCCTGTGTTTTTCTTCCATTGGGGGTAGGGTATAAGTGATCACCTGAACCGGGCTTTCAGTAGTGGATATATTAATTATTGGTAAAAACATTTCTAATGGGTGTATTGTTTCTACCCGCCATAATATTAGGGCTGTCGATATTGGTGCTACCATGCTCATTAAGCACATTATTATCGTTAGTGCAGCATACAATTTGTTTTACCATGTGTTTTTCTTAAACTTATAGTCTTTATAACTGACTCATTCTCAGCGGTGGTGGTGCAGGAGGAGGCTGGAACCGGTCCCGGCATGTTTCTCGTCGTCCTTCTTCTTCCTTATCACAGTTCGTTGTGGATATCTCTCTTCGTCGCGCTTGCTCTGATGTCTATAAGTTCAATGGAATTCTCACAGTTCAGTTTTGCCTGTCCTTTTTAGCCTGGATTTGATTATTCGTTTTTAGGCGAGATCACTTGTCCCTTCTTATACTGCCCAGAGGACCTTTGATCAATTATCGCCTCAGTATCATGTGCGCCCATCTCGTCCGCTCTGGTTCCGGACACATGTACTGTTAATCAATTATCTCACTTGCCATAGTACCATGTGTGCCCAGCTTTTCCGCTCTGGTCCCGGACACATGTACTTTTTATTATCGCACCGAGGAGCCGCGAGTCTTGAATTGTCCGATTTGCACAATTCTCACGCTTCTCTCCTCTACACCCCTGGTTCCTTCTCCGTCCATGAGCTGAACCAGAGGTTGACATAAACACCAAAAAAAAAGAATGCGGATCACTTTGTCTTCCGAGGCCGCAGGTTGTATCGCCTTGCTCCTGGTATCGTACGATCCGTGAACAGTGCCGGTGCACTTTCAGATTCAGGCTTGAAGTCAGCCTGTGGCGCTACTGCAGGTGCTAGTGTGCGCCGCGCCAATGATGCAGATCCGTTTTTTGGCGTGCTGGCAAGTGCTGGTGGGCGCCAAAGGGGTACACGATTTGGTTTTGCTGGTATCTGCAAGGCAGATTTCACGTCGGTCAGCAGTGATGTCGATTCTGCTGGGCAACGTTGGGGCACTCTTTGCCCTTCCCCCTTTTTGGCAATCGTCTCAGGCTTTGTTTCGAGTTTCACTTCTCGTTTTGGCAGATTAGGTGGCTGCTCACTGGCAACAGTTTCTTTCGTTTCTGGGACCGCTGTCTCTTTCCGGTCATCAGTGTCAGGCAAGACTTTCAGTGCAGTTGGAATCTTTTTGGCATGGGTGGCATGGATCCACGACTTCCTTCCACCCACCCGTGTTGCCGTCTGCTTCGCC
The DNA here is from genome assembly GCF_040938575.1 of Ambystoma mexicanum. Taxonomy (NCBI): domain Eukaryota; kingdom Metazoa; phylum Chordata; class Amphibia; order Caudata; family Ambystomatidae; genus Ambystoma; species Ambystoma mexicanum. The sequence goes on along the minus strand of NC_090933.1, from coordinate 652,277,688 downwards.
AAAAGTACTTGATGGGGCCCGCGCTACCTGGGTGCTAATGATGACTTTCTTTCAAAGTTTTTTAGCAGCACCCAGTCTCCTGGCTCGAGCGCGTGCCCCGGACCGGTGTACCTTACTGGTAATGCCTCCTGCACCTGCTGATGAATCAAATGCAATTTCTGCATTAAAAGGCCACAATAAGTACTAAGCACAGGATGTTCTATCTCACTAAGTCGTTTTGGCTGAGGTGCGCACCAAACATTTGCCGGTCTCCCCAGTACGATTTCGTACGGGGAAAGCCCAGTTTTAGCCTGTACAGACGTACGCATGCATAATGGTGCTATTGGTAATGCATCCACCCAACTCAACTTGCTTCCCGCACAAATCTTGCTAATCTTTGATTTAAGAATCCCATTGGGCATTCCACAAGACCGGCAGAACTCTGATGCCTTGAATTATGGAATCTCTTATCAATCTGGAGACCAGCACATATCTGTAATACCACTGCACGCACAAAATGCGGTCCATTATCAGACCATAGGACCCGGGGCAAGCCAAATCTGGAAAAATACTCCTTCAACATTACTTTTGCCGTGCTCATTGCTGTGCAATCTTTCAAAGGATACGCCTCCACCCACTTACTGAATACACAGATTACCACCAAGACGTATTTTAAGTTTTGGCACCTCTCCATCTCTATGAAATCAAAATGAACTACCTCAAACGGCATGGAGGGCGGGCCAAAACTGCCTGTTGGAGTCACTGTTCCCTTTCCTACATTGTGTTGTAAACACGTGATACAGTTCTGTACCAACCTCTCTGCATTCTTTTTTATGTTTACATTCTGCCATACTGTAGAAAGGTGCTGTATCATTTTCTTGGCACAGATGTGCGTAGGGCTGTGGGCCATTGTGACCATTGCAGTCACATACGAATTTGGCAACATCCAGTTTCTAGTTCCCTTGTCCACCCAACAACCCTCCAAATCCAACTCAGCAGATCCCTCTGCCCATCCCTGTATTTCATCGGCCGAAGCCTCGGCCTGCATTTCTTTGACAGTCGCAATTCCATCTTCTATCATACAGGGTACTTCCTCTGTCTGAACCGTCATCATCTTGGTATTCAAATTAGTGGCAGTTTGTTTCGCAATTCTGTCTGCAAACACGTTTCCCTCTCCTATTTTGCATGTTACTTTTTTATGTGCCTCGCATTTCGCTATTGCTAGGCGCTTTGGAAACGTGAGTGCAGACAGCAATCGTACAATCAAAGGACCATGTTGAATTCTGGCACCATCTGATGTCAGAAACCCTCTCTCAGCCCAGAGTCAACCAAAGTTCTGAACCACTCCAAAAGCATACTGACTATCAGTATGTATATTCACATTCAAATTTTCAGAAATCTCACAGGCTCTGGTTAATGCCATTATTTCCGCGGCTTGTGCTGAATTATAGGGGATTCTTTTACTTTCTAAAGCACTCTCTAGGGTAGTGATAGCGTATGCGGCAGTTGTCGTGCCATCTGGTAATTTAAAACATGAGCCGTCACAAAATAACTCTCCATCCGGCTCTTTCTGTGGAATATCACTTAAATCAACTCTTCCCTTGGTTTGTTCCTGAGTGACCATTAAGCAATTGTGGTGGGGTGATTCATTCTTCCCAATTTCTTTTATGGTTAGTGGCATTAATTCTGCAGGATTCAAAGTGCTACACCTCATAGCCGCACGGCCTATTTCTTCCGCCTTGTTCCTGTGTCAAAACCGCCAATGCACATCCTTCACCTTCACACACAAATAGTCTAAAAATGTTCTCATAGTTCGGCGTACCTAAAACTGGAGCCGAGCATAATGCAGTTTTCAATCCATCAAATGCTCTCTGACATTCCTCATCCCACTGCAAAGGCATAACCGCATCTTTCTAGTCAAATTCACTAATGGTTTCACAATTAACGCAAAATTACCAATCCATTGTCGGCAATATGAAGCCATGCCTATTATGGCTCTGACTCCTTTTTGTGTCTTTGGAATAGGCATACAAGAAATACTTTCTATGCGTTCTGGCGTTAGTCTTCTCCCACCTTTCGAAAGTAGGTAGCCCAAATAAGCCACCTCCTTTCGATTATACTGAAATTTCTTCAAACTAGCTTTATGGCCATGTGCCGCTAGGTGTGACAGTAGTAATACAGTGCTTTCTTTACAAATCTCCTGTGTGTCTGCAGCTAGCAATAAATCATCTATGCAAAAGTACACAACCCACGGGTAATTCCAGCATGTATAGCTGTTCTTTTAATGCTCTACTGTAAATACTTGGACTTTCCGTATAACCTTGTGGAATCTGCATAAATGTAAATGATCGTCCTCCTAATGTGAACACGAACAAATATCTACTGTCCTTGTCCACTGGAATACTAAAGACTGCATTTTTCAGATCTATTACACTAAAATATTCTGCTGAAACAGGTATCATTGTCAATATTGTAGTGACGTCTGGCACTAGAGGAAATTGCGGATCTACTACCTTATTCAATGTGCGTAGATCAATTATGAAACGGTATGGTACCTCATTACCTCCTTTTTTATAAACTGGAAGAATCGGGCTGTTGCATGTACTGCCTGTGATTTCCTCTATTACCCCTAATTTCACCAAATCGGTAACAATACTCTTCAATCCTTTCTCACCTTCAACCAAAATTTTGTATTGGGGTATTCGCGGTAGGGTAACAGCTTCTTTTAAAATAATCTTTACTGGCTCTATCTTTAAACATCCCACATTGTTGTCATGCATTGCCCATATACAGGTTGGTACTTTACTTAGTTCCCCTGGTAACGCTTCGGACATGAATTCTGACACAGGGGCATCGTGTGGCCATATCGTTAGAAACACTCCGTCTGCCGTGCAATGTATAAGAGAACCTAGTTTTTTCAACAAATTTAATCCCAACAAATTTTCTTCACAATTTTCTGTTAGTAGGAAAGGACAATGTTCGGTAAATCGTCCTATGGTAACTGGGACTGGTTTGATCACTGGGTTTATGACTGGTGTACCTGCGAACCCTACGGAAACATTCTTTTGCCCTGACAGTGGTATATTCGGAACCAAGTGATGGTCTATTTAACACTTCTGTGCTCCTGTATCTACAAGAAAGCGGTGCTCCTGATCCCGACTCTCATTTCTACGTAGGGTCCTCTCTGATTCACGGGAATAGACACTGGTTCCGACCCCTGTCCTGGGCTGTCCTATTGGGGAAATAACACATCGTCCGATGTGTAATCATTACTATTACTGTAATATGTGTTTGGCTGTGTATCGAAAACATTTCCACTCTTCCCTGTATTTCCCCCACTCTGATTTCCATATTGTTGATTTTGCTGTCCCTGACTCTGGTTTGGGGCATTTTGGTTTTGGCCTTGGTTTTGATTACCTCCGTTATTATGATGCTGCTGCATACTATTCCTATTTGGTCCATTCGCTCCTGGTGTCCTCTAGGCTGTCTCCTCTGACCAGACCCATTTCTATTCTGTAGATGCGGGCATTGCGCTCGCCAATGTCGTTCCTCTTTACAATATGCACACTGATTCGGCCCCACTGTTCCCCCATGCATATTCGAACTACTCCTTCCTTGTGCGTTCCCTCGCCCTCTATTATGTCCTACTACTTGCTGCATTAATACTTGTGTCTTTAGATTTACCCTATCCTTCTCTTCTTTTTCTTTTCCTGCAGTCACTCTGCACTCATAATATTGGGCCATATGCAGTACTTCGCCCAACGTTTTTGCTTGCCATGCACTCTCTGATGTCATTATTAGATCCTGAATTGGAAGTTTTAACCCCCTCACATATTTGTCAACAAATAACCTATTTCCTGCTTCTGAACCCACATCCTGCCCGCAGAAGTCTGTGAATACTTCTTCAAACCTATTATAATAATCTGTAGCCAACCCATCTTTGCCTTGTACACATGCAGTCAATTTGTCCCATTGGATTCTTTTCTCTGGGACAATTGTTTTTAACTTCTGCACTATACGTGCTGGTAACGCTGCCAGGTCCGCTCCTGGTGTCCCTCCAACCGCTTTATTTCTATCTTCTATTATCAAGTCTGCCCATGTGGCGCCAAAGGCCGTTGTGTCATCTACCTTCCATATTTGTTTCCATATGTCTGCTGGCAGGATCACTGGGAATATTAGGTCTATATCACCCATGGTAAGCACGGATGATTGTAGGCAGGACTGTACTTCCTTGTAAAACCCTGCAGGATTCTTTCTTATATCAGGAATCGTCTGCTTTATGTTGTTCACCTCCTGCCTGGAAAAGGGGACATGCACATATTGGGCGGTGTAATGGGCTGGTGTCACCTGTGCCGCTGCACCGCCCACTGCGGGAACCTCCACTTTGGGCACAAAGGTAGGTGGGACCTCCCTCATAGGAAATGCCCCACTTACCGTCCCTCCCCCTTCTCTTAGATGTAACAATATTCCCAGATCCAATGATAGGGCTGTTTCTCCTGTCCTTCGCTCTAGTGCTCTTCTATAGACTGCCATTATTTCGGCGGGCTGGCTTTATCGTTTTTTATATCTTTATCTAATAAATGTTCAACCATCGATTGTAGCGCTTTTCTTTTCATAGGCATGGAATATTCATCAAATATCTTGTGTGTGATGAATATTCATCACAGTATCTCCATTGTGGGAATACTAGGATCTGACATCCATCTAAACGCTTCTCGCATGCATACTTTTAACTTGTCGCCCCTTTGTACTGACAACATTGAATGTCGTCGTTGTATATATGGCTCTACAGTTTCCTTCCTATTTCTCCCGATATCTCTACTCCTGTACCCAGGTTCAGTAAACATTTCCGCATAATCATTATCTAATTCATCTTTAAGCTCAAAAAGTCTATACACATGTTCTCTCACTTCTTCATCCCTCTCCCTACAGTGTGCTAATGCATTCAAATCTAACAATCGCTGCGGTGGTAATTTCCCAATAAGCTGTTTCCATTTCTCCACCAAATATTCACCCATGCATTCCAACACCACCTGTCTTTCGTTGCTTCTACGAAAGCCATATATCGAAGCCAATGTTGCCGTCCCATCATTCCCGTCTATATACATCTCTGCCTGTTGCTGCAATTCCACCTTCCTTTCTTTGCTGATTGTGCTGCGGGTTACCCTCGTGCACTCCCTTTGGTCAGTCCCGCCTCTTGCCCCCGCGGTTTCAACTTCAACCCCGGGAGGAACGGACGGTACCGAGTCTGTGTCTAAGGCGGGAGGTGCGGATGGAACAATGGGAACAGGGAGTGTCTGTTGTGGGCCTGGTTGGCTAATAGGAAGTGATATGTGCGCGGTCTGTGGCTGTGGGAGGGCTTGAGCTATTGGAGGGGGAGCTTGGGCTACGGGCGGGGTCTGGGCAATAGCTACTGACGTGTCTAGTTTTACTTCTGCTCTTGGGCCTTGTTTTGTATGGGTCAATATATTTTCTATCAATTCATCTGCTATGTGTAATTCTCGCTGTGGGTATATCTTTTCTATATTCAACTGGTCACGCCTGCCTGCCCTACTTAGACTCTCAGTCCACTCCTCCTCTTCTTTTTCTTCCGCTACCTCACCTTTTGATTTATGCCTGCGCGCATGCTTTGCTCTGCTTTTAAATCAGAGCATTGCTTCCTTTCTCCAGTCTTTAATAGTCTCAAATGCTGCAGGATGCACTTTCTGTCTTAGCAACACCCTTTCCAAGTTATCTATTCTCGCCATCTCAAAACTACCATTAATCGGCCACTGATGGTCTTGTTGCTTTCTGGTTTGCCTATGCCAAGTCTCACAGAATATTATCGCACCCACTCCATACTTCACATACATCTCATACGCCGGCGTTCCCCCAGGTGGTACAATTTGGCCATCTTCCAAAGATTGTCTACCACAGTGGAAAAACCCTGCTAGGGTGGACAATACCCCAGGCTTGTTTCAACCTTCCCCCTGGTTAATCAACCTTACCTAGGGCGTTTGATTTTGCAAAGTCAACTCTCAACCAATATCAGGATGCTTTGAATCGGGGAATGACTCACCTGATAAATCAAGTCGTCTGTATACTGACACACTAAAGGGCGTCGTGTCTGCATTTCTTGGCTTCCGCCTCATTTCGGGACCCTTACCTCCTTGTTCTCTAGCCAGGCACGTCGATCAGGGATCAGATGTGTGCAGATCTGCAAAGGAGTCTCTCATCACTTTTACAGGGTGCCCCGAACACCTCTTGATCCCGGCTCGATCGTCCCGTGAACAAGTGGGGGAGGGTCCCTATTCGTGCGCCATCTTGAAAGGGGCCCCTAGGGGACCCTGACGTCTATGGAAACAAGGCGGGTCACCACACATGATAGAGATGCCAGACAAGAGGTTGTATTCCCAAAGCTAGGGTTTTATTGCAAAGCAAAATTCTCAGTTGGCCAACTCGGTCTCACGCCCCGCGATGTGTATCTCTAGACCTCGAGGGACGCAAGAGAGTGAATTACGTACATCAGTTACATATATACAAAATGCATATCAAACAATCAGCTATGACATGTTTAACACCCCCCCTTTATTGGGTTTCTTTGAACTTGGTGTGATGATGGACATCTCCGACCACTATGACACCTTCAAACATCTATTCTAGTAACAATTTGCAATTTGTGAGTGCGGAGGCATCTTTTTGGTTATTGAATAGAACACAGCGCTTCTGTTCTTGGAAGCGGACTGCATACGGGGGGAGTTGCATTCCGGACCTTGCTATCTATCAGGTGCTATTCGCGTCCTGGGAGCCGACATGCTCTAGCGGGCTCAGCAAAGGGGGGCCATTAGAACAGCATAATTCAAGCCTTTAGCGGTATTATTCTAACATATTCTACCATATAACGAGACTGGCTGGCAGCTGTGAAATGATTAAATGCCCTGCAGCTCTGCCTCAAGGCTAGATTCGGGAGGGAGCCGGGCATTCTTCCTGGCGCTGCCTACGTTTGTGTTTCAGCGAACTCTTGTTATCGGCCTTGTCCTTTTCACATACAGACAACAATGTTCCACAGTCGAGCAGTGTAAGCGGAAAATATACTGCGAAGCAATAGGAACAGAAAGCAATGAGCAATGGTTAGAAAACAAAATGGAGATTCTTGCTACATCAAAATAGTCGTTCATTGGCAAACTCGAAAACCTATATTCTGTCGTATCGTGCATGAGACGGTTGGTCTACGGCCACCAAAATGCGTTTGCGGTCTCAAAGTAGAGGTATCCGTATTTCTAGACTGACTGGTTCAGTAAAGGGGCTTAGGCCCTCAGTTAGTGTTAGGTGAAATGTGAATAAAAATCTAATTGTACTGCCGAAAATAAAGCTACTTTTAACTCTGTTAGAAATGCAGCAAATTTACGCAACACCATAGTCACCTATTTTACTAGATTCTGAATAGATCTAAAGGAGGACATTGCAAGTGATAAAAAGCTATATAGACGGACATGACAGGAGAACTGTTACTGAAGTTAGGGACAGGTTTCTGTCTGTTGAAATGTCATCATTTATTACACACAGGTTGTGAAGAATTGCCATTTGACGAGGATGGGATAGGCTGGCCTTTTCTGACTTGTAATAAATGAAATTAAGTGGGTCAAGCAAATCTCAAAGGGTGGTCTGCTGATCAGACCCTCTTTTCATAAAGTTGCCAAACTCATAGTGGACACACACTTATGGTCCCTGCTGGATCAGTCTGCTGACATGTGCAACATCGCACTTCAGTGGCATTCACTGGTCACATGGTCACTGGTCAAAGGTCACATGTGCCTGCTTCAGCTCCACACACGCCCAATTCCTTTAATGAAGCACAAAGCATTTTCTTCTCATTGCACACATCTGGGGCTGCAACTTTGAAGGTGCACAACCTTTCCTGTAGCCATTTGGCTATACTATTATGTACTAAGTGTCCACTCTACAAGATGGCTGACCCATCCTCATGTAGAGGAGCCACCTCATTGCCAGCCAGCTGCCCCTTTGTGATTGGGCAACCACTTTGGTAACAGTCAATCCGAGGTGCTGGCAGGTGGAAGCCGGCACCTCCATTCAATGCCCTCATCTAAGGCCCTGTCTGTGCCTGTCCCGGCCAAGGCGGGCTCAGAGGGACCCTACTTTTTTCAAGCTATGAAGCAGCTCATGATCTACAGCCTGCAACCCCACATACTTGGGCCCCTGCACCTCTACGCTCTCCTCAGATCCATCAGTGAGTGATGGCTGAACATTTCCACTGCCTCCTCCACTAACATCCCTGGTCCAAAACTGTGCCTATCTCACTCTGCCTTCCTGCCTCACCTAATCTACCTCCTTGTTCACTGCATTGTGTCCCTTCTTTAAAATTTGAATCTAGGTGTGTGTTTTTTATCATTATGCCTTGCATGTTGTGTCCCTGTTTTGAAATTCCAATCTAGGTGTGTGTCTTTTTATCATATTTGCACCCCATTTTGCTTTGCATTTTGTTTTCTTTGTGTACTTTTTGTAACTACTAGGGCACTTGGTGAGCTTGGGCTTCAACTGTGCTCTGCAGCCATTCCTCTTTCCTTCAAAAAACTCTGCCTCACCTATGGCACTCACCATCCTTCCTATCTTCTCTAACTGCTACACTATCACCTGCCCCCCCTCTCTGACAAAGCCTGGAAGAAAAGAGCACAAAAATATCCTAACCACTAACCCTGGTCTACCCATTGCAGAAACCTATATCAGTGCAACTTCCAGATAAGTCTTCCCCGATATCCTCTTCTCTGTCCCTTCCCGTGATCCATGGACTCCTCATCTCTACTCTCACATCATCTCCCATTAAGGGTGGCACCAAGTTGGAACTCCTCTTGGTGCGCTTCGCATCATCCAGGTGTATCATTAATGTCTACCACACTGGCCCTATCTTGGTTCAGGGTCCTCAACCCAATCTCCTTCTCTTTGACCAGCGCCTGCCATCCCTCATTAACTTCTTTCATACATCTGCTACTCCCTTTTCCACTCTCTCTGCCGCCCCTCCAACTGGTGTACCACGCCCCTGTACCCCTCCTCAGAAAACCTTCAAAGGTGGAGACTTCCTTCATCTAGCCACACTTAACGCACGCTCTGCCATCAAACACTCTGCTGATATCTGCCTACTTGAAGAAAATGACCTCAACATCCTTGCTCTTAATGAGACATGGTTCAATGCCAGCTCAGTCACTGATTTTGACTCCCTTCTCCCTGATGGCTACAAGATCATCTTCAAGCATCGCCCTAACCGTGCTGGCGGTGGAGTTGCCTCGCTTTTCCCTGAGTGGGTCCCTTTCTCCCTCATACTCACCCATCCTTACTCTTCCTTTGAAAGCCTGGTTTGCAAGCTGGTCATCTCTCCCTCCTCCTCTCTGACCATTGCTACTATCTACAGGCCACTTGGCTCAACCACCCTGTTCCTCTCCGAATGGCCAGATTTCTGCTCCTCTCTCCTTTCAACCATCTCTAAACTCCTTTTCTTGACGATTTCAACATCCATCTGGACTCCTCTATCAAGACATCTACTCTCTTCCGTGACCTTTGTATCTCACTCTCCCCCTCCATTCCCCCTTTTGGTTCAACCCACTCAACTGATGTCCTCATCCACTCTAATCTTTCACTCTCCTCCCAACTGATCACCCCTCTCTCCTGGTCAGATCACTCTCCTCTCACCTTGGTCCTCTCACCCCTCTGACCGCACCTCCTCCAGCCCTTCCAACCTCATTCACGAACATCCCTCTGATGAGACGAGAGTCAGCTGCTGCCTTCCCATCCATCCTCATCCTCATTACCCCCGACAGCAGACTCTACCTCTGACTCTGCTCTCAGCAACCTCCATCTGGCCATTACCAACACTCTGGACATCCTTGCCCCAGTCATGAGGATTCACCTGAAACCAGCCTCTAAGCGTAACACCTGGTAAGACTCTGATCTTGCAGCCCTGAAATGCAATTGCAGAGCTGCGGAACGGAAGTGAGAAACCTCTGGCTTACCCTCTGACAAACTGGCCTGTCGCCTGCTCCAAAGACAACAGAGACTTTCCATATGCACCAAGAAAAGGTCCCACATCCAGGCGCGTGTCTCTGGTGCATCCAACAACATGGCAGAACTATTTAAAATTTGCAGGGAACTGGCCAACCCTTCCACAGTCTCCTCATCTTCAGACTCCTCCCCTCCTACCAAGCCCTTTGCAACGCACTGGCCACACACTTTACTATTAAAACTCAGGACATCCTGAGCACCATTGTGTCCCCCCTCCAGCTCCCCATTGCCTCCTATGGATTCCCGCCCTCCTTCTTCCTTTCTCTCCTCCTTCTCCCCTATCACACCTGATGAGGTCACCAGAGTTGTCTTCTCCATGAAGTTCTCCTCCAAACAGGTTTCCCCTTGCTCCTCCAGAACCTGTAAGGACAATATTGGCTTGCTTGCCCGTGCAATTGCTGATTTCTGCAACCACTCTTTTGCCACTGGATCTTTCCCCTCCTCCCTCAAACACTGCCTTGTGTGCCCAATCCGGAGAAAACCTTCAGCAAACCCCACTCATCCAGCCAACTACTGCCCTATAGCTATCACCCACTTCCTCAAGAAACCCCTGGAGAAGCTGGACTTCCCCCAACTTACTTCACACACTGAACTTGTTGGTTGCATCCACGACCATCAATCTGGATTCTGAGCACCCAGAAGCACAGAAACAGCTCTTCTGAACACCTGTGAAGAACTCCTTCCATCTCTGAATTCCAACGCTGCAGCTGTCCTCATTCTATTTGATCTCTCCTCTGCTTTTGACACAGTCAATCACTCCATCCTCATAAAATGGCTCCATGATACCCTGGGTATCTCGGAGCAGGCACTGGACTGACTGACCTCATTCATCAGTGAAGGTCTGTCCCAGGTTATTCTGGGAACCCTCTCCTCCCCACCTCTTGCTCCACTTGTGGTGTCCACAAGATCTCCAACCTCTCTACCTGGCTTTTTAACACTTACCTTGCTACACTGGCACACCTCAATTCCACCTTCTCCCCTAACTTCCAGTGTTACGCAGATGACACACAACTCTTATTCAAACTTCCTTCTCAACCTCTTCTTACTTCTTCCATCATTCAGACTGGCTATCTGCCATCCAGTCCTTGTGCACTTCCAACAATCTCTTCCTCAATGCCAGCAAGACTGGGATCCTTCGTATTTGGACTCCTGCTCCCCCTTTCTTGCCCTCACTCTGGTCATCCTCCATGGGCTTGCCCCCTTCTCCTTCATCCAAAGCCAGAAACCTTGGAGTCATCTTCAACTCCTCTCTTTCCTTCCTCCCTAACATTCAGGACCTTGCCAAGAAGTTCCACTTTCAACTCTTCCTTCTCAAAGGAATTCTTCCTTTTCTCACTTTCCCTCAGAAGGTCAATGTCTCCAGAGCTCTGGTTCTTTCTAGGCTAGACTACTGCAATAGCCTTTTCCTTAATCTACCTTCTTCCTCTCTGCGAACCCTCCAGCTAATCCAGAATAGGGCTTGAAGACTTATTTTTGGCCACAGGTCCAGGGACAACATCTCTCAGCCCTAAAAACTCTCAACTGGCTCCCGGTTGCTGCAAGGATCAAACTCAAATCTCTCTATGTCATCCATAAGGCTGTCTACAACTTGATCTTACTCTCCCTCTAGATCTTTGTGTTCCTCCGGTACCAGATCTTTGCGTGTTAAGCGCTTTGATAAACAGAAGGCTGGTGGCTGATCTCTTTCCTCAGCTGGCTCCCTTTTATGGAACAGCCTCCCCCTTCCACTTCATCTTGAGGCAGATCTCCCCATATCATATAGTTCTTCAGGATCTTCCTTTTCACCACCTCCTTCCCTTCCTCTTCCTCCTCCCTCTGCTAATCCCACAGAGGCTGAGATTGAGGACCAGGGTGCTTATGTGTCCTTCTGGGCCCTGGCCTCCCACACCCAATCACCTTCAACCTCTGCCCACTCCCTGAACTTGTCTTGGAACCCACTGGCCTGTGCCACTGTAGGCCTGCACTTACCTATGTATTGGCAGCTCTCCTCTCCCTAGCACTTCCTCCACAGGGCACTTACATCTGCTGCTCTCTCAGGAGCACAGGCACTCCTAGCATTTACCCCCTCCTCCCTCTTCCCCTCTCTCTGCACTTGCACATTCTGAATGCTCACAAGGGCTAGTAGGTCTGTATTTATCCTTTAGTGTTTTAATTGTTTTTGTAATCCCATGTTCACTCCTTGTTGCCTTGTGGGTGCTTTGAAACACAATTTAGTTGTTGTATAAACACCTTACATATGCACAGTAAAATACAATAAAAATAAAGTACCTCGCCCCTGTAGAGACGCTGCATTTAACTTCTATATCTCTGATCAGAAGTATTACAATTGTGGCCCTATCAGTCTCGTGGCAGGGTAAACTCTCACAATAAGCCATACCTGGTTTTGTATGGTGGCTGTTCCGAGCCCACCAATATTAAAAACAGTCCCTATTTTGTATCATACAAGTTTCAACCCTGTGAGCCCAGGTTGGCTATGTGAAGACTATCCTGCCTGTCTCCACTTTCAGGACCAAATACAGGATGCAGCTCTCCTTTGGTAACACCTCCCCCCAAGCTCACAAGCTTTCTCCGGGACATCTCCTTGGAACCATACTTCAAAGTGGTACCTGCATATCAAAGGATAGCCTCATATCAGGTTGCTGCAGACCAAAGGACCTTTGAAGTTGCAGGCCTGGGAATGGGGCGGGTCAGACTAGCCAGAGTGGAGGAAGGGGGACTGAGAATGGATATGCATCTTGCTTTCTGTGGGCTCCCTTTCTATCCTGCCCCTTTTATTTCCATGCAGGACACGGCACTCCAGATATGATGCAAGAAGGCAAAGGTCAACAGGGATTGGACCCCTTAAGGCAGGGTTACCATTGCTCAGTCCCTTGTGTACTTTTACTTGTATAAAGGAGTGGTCTCCTACACGTTCCTTGATTATCTCCTGGACGCCAAGAAGAAAACACCTCTGAAATTCAGTCATTCCAAAATTCCTCAGCCCCAAAGGTTGAGGCAGGTCCAATCAAGGTCACACGAACCCTGTCTCCTAACCATTCCCAGGGAGCATTGGGTGTGACTCCTGCTTGGACCAAGGCCTGTCACTCTGCATGTTGCACCTGAACAAGGCTCTTCACTGGAGGTGAAGGAACCACTGCAGGTGCCAGCCAAGCTGCCTGGATTGGGAGTAAAGACTAAAAAGGTATCATCTTGTCCTATAGCCCCAGGTGTGGGATTGACACATCCTGAGAAGCCCACAGCACCTTGATATCCTCTTTCTGCTTCTTCAAGCCATCCTCAAACTGATTCAACTGTGTTTAAATGACTTTGGCACTCTTGTTTGTCAAACCTCAAACAGCTGCTTTCCTACTTTGAACCAGTTTGCCACAGTATAACACCATTACCACTCATCAGTGCTTTGGCTTGAACAGCAGCTTACCGCTATGCAATCGTTCAAACTGTGGCATCTTCGACACATGCATTGATCCAACAGGACATTGGAATCGACCAGACGCAAACCTTAACTCAAACTGCTGGAAGCATTTTGTCATGCACTTACTTGACCTCACAGAGCGCTGCTTCAAACCAGACTTGATGCTGACTCATCACCTGGACCAACATGACTTGCTGCATTCAAAACCAGTTTGACATGCAAAGGCAGTGCCTAGAAGCCTGTTTTGACACTGTCATACCATCCAGGAACCAGAATAAGGCACTGTTAAGAGACCCAGACCCCCGGTCCACTTTTGGAACATGGTGACTGAGAATCCCCCATTTTGAACCGTTTTCTAAATGAGACATATAATCTTTCAATGACATGCTGCAAATTCTTTCCGATTCAATCCTGCTCTAGTGCCCACCAACTCACTGAGGGGCTTCATTGGGCCCATTGTGGAGGAAGACTTATGTGAAGGAAACATCAGCACCAAGTAGACTGCTTTTCTATGCCCACTGCATCCGAGGATCTGTGTAATTTATGCGTTTCCCAAGGTCCACAAGGGGGTCTCTCTGCTTCTGGGGAGGCCGATTGTATCAGGGATATAGTCAATATTGGAACCTCTATCTCAATTTGTTGATGTTTTCTTACAACCTGAGATTCTGAAAATGAGGTAATATCTTAAAGATATCACAACAGTGCTCAACCTGTCGGTGAATAAACATTTTGATGTCTCTCAACAACTGCTCATCACGATGGACATCAAACCTCTGTACACCTAGATACCACAAGTAGAGACCCTATGAGTAATAGAGAAGATGCTGCAGGATAAGGCCCCACTGATTGAGGTTCCTGTAAACTTCATCATGCAATTAACTGAATTGGCCCGTACCAAAACTTGTTCATGTGTACTGATCAATTTTACAAGCAGATATCGCATACTGCAATGGGTGCCGCATTTGCCCCGTTCCTGGCTAATTTATATGAAGCCCAATTTGAGAGGGGTGTTATTTATGTGGAACACAACCCTTACGCTGCCCAGATAGCCCTAGGGGCTAGATATGTAAATTACATCATCATGATCTTCAATGGGGATGAGCAGTCACTCTGAGAGTTCATGTCCTGGCTTAACGCTCAGAACACATTCCACAATTGTACATCTACGGCCAGCAAGGAAGTCATCCACTTACTGGATCTAGAAATTCGTCAATCAGGTGGCAAATTGATCATGTTGCTCTTTAGGAAACGTACAGACTGCAACTTGATCCTGGTCTTTAACAGCTATTACCCCACCACCCTGAGGGAAAATCTGCCCTTTTGGCAGTTTCTACAATTTTGGCGTACCTGCTCTGAGAGCGAGACCTTCGATGAGCAAGAAGCATTACTGACCACCAGACTGCAGGCCTACGGATATCCCAAAACGTTTGCTATGGAAAGCCAGAAAACGGGCTAGTAACATCCCGAGGGATGTGTCACTACAGCAAACCCAAAGGAGATTGAACGAACAACGAATCACAGCAGTCTTCAGCTTTTCGACCACGTATAAATGAACTCAAAAAAGAGATTAAGAAACTGTGGCCTATACTGAATGTCAGCCAGGCCAACTTACAAGTCCTCAGATTTGCTCTAAAAAGACTATGTAACTTAAATGACTACCTGGTACGTTCCTATGTGGAAAGGGACCCCATGAGAGCCAACCAAAACTGTGGCGGCAGACCCCAAAACCAATGCGACATACCCCATGTGGGTCATGTTCTGTATGTCAACCAACTAAGAGGTCACTAACCATTGACCTGGGCCTGAGGTCTACCTGGTTCCAATGTTGTTTATTTGATCACATCCCCTGTGGACTGAGAAACGTGGGTATGACGAATATACCTGTCAAAAGTAGGATGACTGAACACAAATCATGTATACGGACTGGGAAGTTCACAGCACAGGCCAGCGTGTGATTGCTGGATTCAGGGGTGTACAATTTTGACAAGTCCTACTTGAGAAAATGAGACACATGCAAAAGAAATTGCACACTGCTAAAGAAAGGAGCAACTTGATTGTATATAGTTGTTGACGCTTCCTTAACACATCACATCAAAAATGTCCTCCATGGAAAACATAGAACAAGCTCAGCGTGCCCCCTCTATTCAGTAAACATGTAATGAGGTTTGGAGTCACTTTCTATTATGTTTCATAATCATTTAATATGGTTTATGGAAAACTGCGAGTATTTTACGCAGAAATTGCACCTGTGCAAGTGCAATTTGGCCTGTCTTTCAATGTATTTTTGCACCAGGGAAACATTTGAACTAGGGTCAACATGGAAGCCAAGGGGAACATCATGCAATTAAATGCAAATTGCCCTAGATCGTACATGACAGTTTCATCCTCTGGCAGTCTGATAGGGTCTGAGATCTGAAATCCTTGGCGAAATGTAGCTTCTTTGTGAGCATGACTCATTCCATACATCCCTCGACGTACAAAAAAAGGGCATGAAAAGAAGGTATGCAGTAATAAAATTGTGGCAAAAATATCGCCTTTACAAAATATCATGGCAAATATGCCATGGTTTGACCAGGTAAAGGTGTACCCCATTAAACCAGGGGGTTGCGGGGGTGTCCCCTGCTTCCCTTAAATGTATAATGGGTCTGAGGCTTGCATCCTTTACATGTATTGCGACGGCAAAACCACTGCTCTTTTGCCTCGATTTCTTTTGTAAACTGACATTTTTGCCGCGATTTTAACACATGGAACCGAAAAGAATTTACTTTCCACAGAAATTAGAGTAATCCATTGTTATACATGTTTTACTCTGCAGGGGAAAGAGCATTCCAACTGCCAACATTTTTATTGACACCTATCTGAAATCTCTCAATACTAGAAGAGTACAGGTACAATGCTGAACACCTTGCAAAAAGAGGCATAGTGTAACACACCTTTGGTGTGCTGAAATCACATTTACATTGCATTGCCTGAACCATTCGGGTGGTGTGTTGCTGTACCGCCACCAACAGTGTTCGATATAATATGCATTTGTTGCGTCTTGTACAATATTTCAGCACAACAAGGCCTACATGGGGAAGTGCAGGAGGATTTGTATCTGAGTACATGTGCTGCGCCTATACTTCAAATGGGACAAAGGGCACAGGCATAGGCTGCCTGGAACCATGTGGTATGTACATTCTTCATATGAACATCAACCCATGCTGCGACAAAACTCAAAGATTCCTAATGGGTCTCAATGATCAGAGAACCCAATACTTGTGTTTCCAACAAAACACACAGATAATGCCTGTTTAGGAGGAATGAGTCAATGCACACAGTGAAAAGGAAGAGATGGTAAAGACAGCTCACAAACATGCCACAAACATGCCACAAACATACCTGAGGAAACGAATAATACACAGGCTATATGAATACATCCATCACACACATTTCAAGACACAAGGACTGCACCTAGGCCCTTGAGCAGAGCATGGAATGTGCCACCAATACTTATATGACCAAGTCGCATGCACATTTATCTGAAGCATGGAAGCGCTGAGACATGTCATACTACAACCATCACTTGAAGGACTCTGTCAAGAATGCACTGTTCCTCCCAAGGAGGGCTTGATAAAGAAAGACCAAAAACACATCAATTGCAGTACAGCAGTACTTCATAATGGTGACAGATGTTGCCCATTCACATCATATCAACCCATATTTGTGGTCTGGCAACCACTGTAAACGAACATGTGGGCCAATGGCAGCAGGAGACAGATCAGAGCAATATATGTTGAGTGAAATACAGACTACACATGGAGCCACAGCGCAATGTCAAACCTGACAGACCTGACAAAAAAATAGAGAAGCTAATACAAACAGAGGTGTTAAGGGGGAACAAAAGAACAAGAACGGCATGAACAAAATAAAACCTGTGGTAACTACCAACCAATTTATACAAAGTCCATACTCAAAGGAGGAGCGAAAGAAGGATATCACATGTGCATGCCTACTCCTACTCCTCATCCTCATCTCCAAGCTGTTGACCTCTAACACTTCTTACCCTATCATGTGCAATGGGCGAGCCTCCAATGCCGCGGAGATGTACAGAGAATCCCACCAATTGTAAACTTGTTGGGGTGCATGTCCTCCATGAATGTGAATGATTCTTGGTGAATGTCCCCACCGGCATGTACCATATCCCATTACATCGTGATGATGTTCTCAGACAACTCCTTCAGGGGTCGCTGTTGCCTGCTACTTGCATTTGACACATACACCTCCCAGTCCGGGTGGTGGAAAGCAATGATGCCGCCTCTTGTGTTGGGGCTATAGGCCTGTGATGTCTCAACATGGAGGCAGAGGTACAGTGTTCCCATGAGTGTGATGTACTTAGTCCTTCCAATCCAGATGACCCTGCAACACAGGAGGCAATGGGGCAGGACAGGATTCTTCCACAATTTCAACTTCATCTAGTGGTGGCACAGTCACTACGCCAGTAGCCTCAGCAGGCACCGCGAGGAAAGGGGCTGAAGCCCTGAGGGCAATTAGCTAATGCACAGCTGGAGACATGTCAGATTCAGTCCCATTTGTCTCCAGGCTTTCTTGTACCCCAGTGATCTGGCTACCCTCAACATATGTAGGTTGGAATTGCTTATTGTCATTAGCAGATAATGCACTGCCCTGCATGTCTTCTTCCTAGGTGGGCCGTTCTTCTTCTGAGGCTGTCCCTTAACTTATGACATAGTGAGTGCTTTCCATCTGGATCTATATTGCAAAAGTGTCCTCTGACTGGGGTATGCATTTGCTGGTGGCAGGTCTGCAACTGAAGCTTAATCTGCATATGCACATTTCTCTTGCATCAGAAGAGTGTGCCGAAAGTGAGCATGTGACATCATGAGGACATGTGAAGTCCGTCCTACGCTAGCACAAGTTACACGCCCAGGGCTTTTTCTCACTGTTGCTGCTTCACAACATGCAGGCTATTGCCATCTACATGTGCACAATTCTCCTGCCTTTTCTCACACTCCTGTCTGCCTACTCTGTCAGCCAAACAACTACTGCTGTATGGCCATCTCTCCTGGGTGTCACTGTCCTGGAATGACTCTTACACCACCACAGCCAGACCACTCCCTGAACCCTGAACCTGTACCATTAACTCCCTCAGAGCATCTAGTCTGATTCATCTGGACACGAACACATCCACCTGTTTGTCACTGCTAATTGGCCCACAAACACTCAGGACCCAATGTCACCCGTACCAGACTCCCATTATCAATGGCAGCCCCCTCATCTCATTCAGACAATGTGGTGAGGTTGAGGGATGACACATTCACTGCATCATAAATTGGCACCCCAGTGACCTGAGCAATTACAAGTGCCTCTTCAGCATTGACAATCAGCCTGTTGCCTAGGCACATCAAGTGACCTGGGAGCACACTACAACTGCCATCAACGTGGAGGGGATGGCAGTCTGTAACATTGAGAGCATGAAGAAGCACTGGGATGAGATGAGTATCCGGATTCAAAGGAAGGTAAGGGCAGAACTCAATCTTGATGTCCATTCCCACGGCTGCCATTTGGTGACACCACTGCAAGTCCAGATCATTGAGAATGGTAACAAAGTACTTCATGCCCAGGTCCAAGACCTGCAGAACCTGAGTCAGGATGCTAGTAAGTACCCAAAGGGGATCCTGGAAAGCAATGTGCCCAAGGCATGCATAAGATGGTCTGAATGTCTCTAGGGGATAGACCAGCCTTCCACTGTAGGAAAGAGTCCCATTGGCCCATCAAAACAGCAATAAGGTACTTCAGCACTGCAAATGACTTAGTTATAACTGGCCATCCAAGTGAATGCAGGCTCCTGCTGCTGTGAAATGCATGTGACAATTTTTACAATAGCTAAACCCACTGTGTGATATTGAACCTTCCTACTACGTGGGAATATGTATTATCAATACACCAAAAAGAGGGTCCTTGGGCAATTATCACTGCTTTTGTCCGCACACCCCTCTTGGAAGAGTTTCAACCAAATAATAGCTCTTCCAATTGGGATCTAATTCCTTTCAAAATACAAAATTAAATGTTATTATCCAATTCAAAAACACAATTATTACAAAAGCATAATACACACCAGACTTCACAAAATTGCAATTATTAAAAGTCCATTGACAACTTTGAACATCAATTCATATAAAAAAGTCAGTTCATGTAAAACAATTGATACACAAATTCTGTACTTTCCCCCATTGATTTGCAAGTCAGTATGACTTGGTACAGCACAGAGTCGGTCACATCAACTCCCAAGTCGCGCTATGTTTTTCAAAGCCCAACTTATACGTTTATGTCCTGTGTGGCTTGAAATTGCCAGACATTTGTCAGGGGCAATCCTGTGTGTATCTCAACTTTAAAACCTGTGTACTCCTGAGGATCAATATGGGAAAAAAGGACACAATACATTCTAATTGACTGGTCTTTTGATTAGACCTACCCCCACTTCTCCCCTAGGGGAATCAGGTTAGATATACATTTCTCTACCTGGGTGGTGAGGCTGTATATGCCACTTCCAACCACAATGCAACCTTTTGTGTTGCTGTTGCTGACTTTCCTATGTCAGGATGGATATCAGCTTGTCCTGTTAGGCCTCCCCTAGAGGGATAAAAAAACATCACCCAGTTACACTACAGGAGCGTATATCATTTACTTGTAGCCACTCTTATTCTTGTTTAAATAGGCATAAAGGAAACTCATCTTACCTCCTATTGAGAGAAGAAACAAGAAACAACAAATCTGTACAATAGTGCTGCCTATAAGTTGCAGTATACTGGTATAACAGCTTCTAGTTGTGACATCCTATTATTAGAACCCTGTTCACAGACTCAAAGGGACAGATCAACAGCGTCTTTCCTTAGAAGAGCTGTATATATTCCTAAACTACTCATTCAGTTTAAGGCCCATGGGACTTAACATCTATCTGGAGTTATTTTTCCTTATTGGACGCAAGGCCAACTTACCCTCTCCACAGTGGAACTCATCCTTGCCGAAAATCGTGGGAGAAATGGTGCGCTTCTATGTCTTGTACATTGTTCAATCTATACATGAAGCCCCTCTGCGATTTTCTATCCACTCAGAGTCTCCATTTCACAAACTATGTGGATGACACTCAACTCCGGATGTAGTTGAGTAGAGACTACAAGGCTGACTCACTCAGACTGATTCATATCTATGGCTTGGTAAAAACCTGGATGTGCAGTAATTGGATGTGTTCGAACAGCACCAAGACTGAGCTGATGATTTCTACAAAGGCCAGAGCCAAGCTAGGTTCAGAGTACACCCACATGAAGCATCTCTTGGCTCTGAGGCACATGTAGATGGAGTGATCAGCGGCACACAGTACCACTTGAAGGTTTTGAGACATACCAAACCACTCTTGTCCCTTATAAATGGTCATAGTCTGGTTAGAGCCATTGTTATGCCATGCTTGGATTATTGTAATGTCTTTCTGCTTGGGGCTAAATAGACTCTAAATACTTCAAAATTAAGCTGTCTGAATCATCTGTGACATCCCAAGGTGGGAGCATATCTCCCATGTTAGAAGGAATCTCCATTGGCTGAAGGTGTCAGTAAGAATACATTTGAAGGCCCTTTCTTTGATCCATAAATGTATTAATAGAGATGCACCTGTCTATTTTAAGGAATGAGTGATGCTATACACTCCCCCAAGATAACTCCGCTCGAGTAACTGTGGATACTTGACTGTTCCAAGATGTAAAAGGGCTAGAGCCTAGAGCTTAGAGCAATGTTTTCTCCTCCTGGCAGCACAAACTTGGAACAAGCTGCCCACGGACTTACGCTTGGAACCACATTATCTGGTGTTTCGGAAACGTTTAAAAACCTTGCTATGTTTACATGAGAGAATCTGTGCTATAGTTCGGCCACTGCGTGTATTTTCCATGTCACATCTCTTGATGGTGGTTGCATGCCTCGTGAATTTGTTCCTGCTGCAGTACACCTCGTGAATGGATCTCTGCTACATTTCAAAGAAGATAATCACCCTAGTGAATTTGTGTGGATTCCATTTTTGTCTGGTATGCCCAGGGCATTCTGGGGTTGTGAACATACCCAGTTGCTGTTCACTGTGTATCGGCCACATGCTCTAGCATGTGGCTCTTGCAGTGTTTTCAGCACAACACATGTCTGTGTGCACCTGTTTCCATGTGTTTCTATGGCTCACATATTCTGTTGGCTTCCTCCTTCACTCTTTATGTGTCTGGTGAACATGCCAATGGGGATCAATGGTTTGCTGGTTGTTGGGGTTATACTACACAACACTCACATGGACATGCTCACATGAGTTTGCAAATGATCGTTCTGTAGTGCAATTGTCCATGTAGTGGAGCCACTTCCGTCTGGGACATATTTCTAGTGTTTTGAGGGTGCCTTGTCATGTGTTATGCCATGTCTTTGGTTCTGGTTTCCTTTGTCAATTTTTTTGTTGTGTTGGGATATTATGGACTTGGCCCACTGTTCTGTTTTGTGTGATGTGCTCATCCATGCTACATTTTGTCATCATCTTGTGGTATATAGGTGAATATGACACTGGGATTTGTCCGTTTTTCACTAGGGTATGTGGCCATTGTGTTACCGGGACAGACCTGCAAGTGGGTGTTTGCTCCTGACTGTGGGGTCCTTTGTGTGTGTTTTGTATCATGTGATGCAGGTTTACTCGCCAGGAACACTCCTCTCCACATCCATGCCGGTGGCACCACATCTGGATGCTAGTGACAAAGCATGATTCTGGTCCTGCATCCTGGGGTGCCCCAATATGTGGCCACAGCTGCGTGTTTTGGCAATGATGTGGCTCGTATGGAACGGCTGGATCTGCATGGCTCATGTAGCATGGTGTTATGGTATGATTTAAGAGGTTATAGCAAACTCACTTTTACTGGTTCCATCATTGGGGCCTCCTTGCATTCATGTTGGTCCTGTGCACAAGTTGTTCTGCTGATGTTTGACAATGGTAAACAATGTTGTGGTTCAGGTTGCATGAAAATGGTTGCTTGTGCGTTCTATAGGTCACTTATGGCACATGATGAGGTTGGTGTGTGGAGGTTGGACAGAGATGTTACATGGACATTGGCATGCCATGTGTATGATCGTGATTGTCATCTGTTTTGTGCTCAGGTGCCAGATTCATCCAATGTCATTCTCTGTGATGATGCCCCATTGGTAAAGCCTTTTCTTCTGTTTGGGTGTCTTTTTCCTGGAGTGTGGCGAGGGGTGGGGCTAGGAGGATCTCCGGCATTTGTTGTTTCAATGGGTGCCTCCTTTTCAAGCGTGTTCTGTGCTGAGCACAATCAGGGGGGGCTTGTTGTGCGTTTTTATCTGGCCATCTTTGACATGGCTGTATTTTGCAGGGGGTTTGTGTACATTTGCCTGCACACTGGTTACTTGTGTGGTTCTGTGTTGTTTGTAGATGTGTTCACTGTGGCCAGGTTTCTTCATGGTGTGTGCAGTACATTTGTATGTCTTGGCATCTTGCTATGTGTTGAACTAGATATGATATGATAGTTTATTTATAACACGCTTAAGTGCGGACCTTTGTTGCTCTGTGCCATCTTGCTTCCAAGGTGAGCATGTTGCCCCTGAGCTATCCTCCAGAGATCACCACAGTGTGTGGTGAACATAATGACATTTGGTTCCTATGTAGCTTGTGTGGGTTGCTGCAGCCATGGGACAATGGCAGGTGTGCATGCCAGTTGGCAGATGGATGGTATGTGTGCCCCAGCTGGGTCTGGGTTGGGAGTGTTATTTACAATGTAATGTGTATATTGGACATGGTGTTGTTTCAGTGGCCGCCCCCTTTGCAGTCTCTTTCCGACCTGTTGTACGGGGCGCCAGCTCTGCCAGCCATTAGTTGTTCTTCTGCAGTTCAGTGTTTTCCTGGGTAATGTGAGAGTTCCGGGTGTGTCGAGCACTACGTTCGTCCGTTTGTGCATTTGGGTTTTGCACAATCTTTTTTGGTGAATCGTTCTGATGTGATTTGCAATTGTGCATCTCTCCCTTAGGGTAGGCACATATACTTTGTTCTTTGTCTGCGCTTATTTTGTAATTTGTTTACCATGCGAAGTGTTTGTGATAATGCCAATTATGTGCAAAATTGACCTTTCATGGAGCCAAAGTGTCTGTCTTCTTACCCCGCATGATGCCTCAAACGTTGGCTGCTCTTTCACATTTAAAAAGTACAGCAAATTAAGGTTGCTCTGTTTCCAATGAATTATCAGCAAAACGTGTAAAAAAATTGATCTTCTCCATGTGTTTCAGTAGCGCAGAATGTTGTCGAATAACCCTCCTAAATATTGATGTTACTTTCAAGTTAAATAGTGATGTTGCATTATGTTTCAAGGTGTTTTAAAAAAAACAATGTCAACCCAGCATGCCATAATGGAAGTCGTTGCTGAGTGGCACACTGCAATTCGCGAACGTCTGTTCGTGTGAGACACGTTAAAACAACTGTGATACTATGTTTTTCCAAGCAATACACAGAAAGCTTAGGAGCACATCGGGGAAGCAGAGTTGACCAGCCCACAAAGCCTTTTCCGTTCAGCTGTCCAACTGCAAGGAAGCTGAACAACATGGTGGATAGAAAATTACATAGAATTAATCGGAATAAGGAATGGTAAAGGACCTTACTTCATAGCATAAGATTTAGCCGTATTATTCAACAAAAGGTCATTCCCAGTACATATGAACTCTTGCCACAATTGTATATTCAGATTTTTGAAAAACAATGTGTTTATGCTACAAAATATATATTTACTCTTCTCCTGGAGACATGCGTGCACATGTTTCCTCTGTTCCTCTCTAATGGTGTGAAGTGATTCAATCGTCATATTGCCATAGATGGAAGCTTTGTGAACTATATCACCCCTGCTGCTCCAATACAAAAAAAATCTATGCTGCTCAACTCCCCAGCGAGGCCTACTGATTATCTCTTCATCTGAACACGCCGCATGCTTATTCTGATTTGAATTGGTATCAGTTCTTTTTTTAATTAAGCCTTTGCTTTCAGAACTGTTGCTGAAATGCAGGCTTCTGACATTATTGGCTTGTGCTGCCATTTTCAGGCATCTTTATCAGCATCCACTGTATTGTCAGTGATTGGCAGCAGCTTGAACTCAGATAATTGTTCTTTTCTACCTGACTGTGAATTAATGTGCTTACAAATGAACGCTTTTAAAAACATGCATACTTTGCAGATAAAGTAGGAAGATACAATTTTCCCAATTATTTTGCCAATTTTATACTTTGTGGAAGCATGATGATTGTCTGTGCTGTCTATAATTAATTCCAATTTCACGCACGTTACCCAGGAACCACATACAATGGCGCAGGAATATGTAATCTTTATATTTTGTCAATGTATGCTTCCGTACACTTTTTTTGAAAATTTTAGATGGATTATCTGTGGGGTGCATTTAAGACTCTAAACAGAAATCCCCTTCACCTGAAACATCGCATTTAACCTCTGCCTCCAGAAATGACTGCTTTCCCTATCACATGAGTGGCAAGCATTTGAATACTGCAACCCGAAAATGGCCTTGCGTTTTTGTTTCATCTGAATTACACGAAGTTGAACACTGCATCCAAACATGGCCCTGCATGCTTTTATTTCATCTGAATGACAAGGAGTTATGCACTGCATCCAAAAATGGCCCTGTGTTGTTTTGTTCACCTGAATGACAAGAAGTATGAATTGAATCCAAAAACGGCCCTGCGTTGCTTGTGTTTCATCTGAATAACAAAAAGTGAGGCACTACATCCAAAAATGGCCTTGTTTTACTTTTAATTCACATGAGGGGCAAGGATTTCAACATTACAACCCGGCACAGCCGGCACAGTTGAAACACTGCAAACAAAGAAAAAAAATGATTGCGCATGTGTGAAAAATAAAAATCACTTTAAAAAGCCACAGTGAAAGGATAGCTCTGCTCGCACAGTTCTGGCAGGAAAATATTGTGTGGGGGGTTAATTAAGCAATGCATATTATGTTTCCACCCACAAAACTTGAATCACCTTGAAATCACCTTGAAAGAAGCTCATAATACCAGAAAAATGTTTTTGGGCTCAGGCAGGAAACTTCTCAATTGAAAGCCCCACTTCCCACTAGAAGTCACACTTACTAGGGAATCATCCCGCCATGACATGTGATGTATGAGTCCATTATAATTCCCTGCTCTGCCAGATTGGAAGGCAGGGGCTCAGGGATTTCAAGGAGAGCAAGTGTGGCTAAGACTTGACTGGGAGGTGTGACTCCTTGCTGCACCTACTACCAAGAACAAACTGACAACTTCAAAGGGGGTCATAAACTGACAACTTCAAAGGGGGTCATAAAAAGCTCTGGTCACCAGCAGTGGGGGATAAGCCACCCCTTCCCCAGAGGGGGACAGATCCTCCCAATTAACATTAAAGTACTGATTGCATTGTTAGGTATTTTCACAGCAATTAGAGGGAGAAATAATTTCATTTTATGCTATGTTTTTATGTAATTTCAAGGCAGTTTTTAAGAGCTAAAGTGCATTTTCCTAGGATCTTTGGGACTGAAATGGCCAGTTAAAACTAGTTCTGGTCTGCTCGGAAGATATGACAATTATGAGATTTGATGGAAAGATGGAAGGTGAAATTAGGAACATGCTTGATCATTTGCAGAGTCATAACTGTTATACATTTTATGGAAATTACAAAAAAGTAACAAAGTGCCATGCTACCTCATACGGAGTTGGCGATCGGCTTACCTAATTCCCTATGACCCACTCAAACCGCATATCTAAAGCATATGTCAGGGCTAGTAGAAATATGAAGTTATGAGACATAACTGGGTTTTGTCAAAAAGTGGCCAAGAGAACAAAGACGGGTAATAAATGCAAATAGACAGGTGGTGCTCTCTTCCCTTGAACCAATCATGCCAGGGGGCGGAGAGAGGAATGGTAAACTGTCCTATCTGAGGGCTGTGAGCAATTATAGAGTACTCACACTAGATTGTAGAGTACTTCCCCTTAGATTGTATGGGCCTCATTACACGGATGGCGGAGAACCATGGCGCTATTAGCGCCATGGTTCATGCCGGTAAAATACCAGCACCGACTTGGCGGAAAGGGGAATTACCGCCCCATTCCAAGGTTGGTGGGGCGGTAATTCCCCCTTCCACCATTGCCCTTCCCCATTCCCATTTTTGCCCCATAGGGCTCAATGGGAATGGGGAAGGCGCTAATTACGGTACCGCAAATTGCGGTACCGTAAATAGCTCCCTGGGTCCCTTTGCGGGTTGTTTTTTAACGCCTGCAAAAAGCAGGCGTTAAATCCCCCAACCCGCAAAGGGACCTCGTAGTAAGGCGGTAAGGATTTACCGGTACCGGTATTTTACCGGTGCCGTTAAATCCTTACCGCCATCCGTGTAATGAGGCCCTATGTCATTTGTGCTATATAAGGGCGACTGTACTAAGTCAGAGGACACACACATAAATCTGGGGAGACAGGTGTAGGAGGATAGAGAGGAGGCAACTGAAACATACCATCTTTGAGAGTGCAGTGACTAGACCCCTTGCCTAGCTGTCCAGAGTGTCCTGAGA
This sequence comes from Ambystoma mexicanum, assembly GCF_040938575.1. Taxonomy (NCBI): domain Eukaryota; kingdom Metazoa; phylum Chordata; class Amphibia; order Caudata; family Ambystomatidae; genus Ambystoma; species Ambystoma mexicanum. The sequence goes on along the minus strand of NC_090933.1, from coordinate 652,250,637 downwards.
TCCAGCTGGCTTTCCAGAATCCAAAACCAAGGCTTACTTTGGAAGTAAAAAATATCCCCAGCCCTAAATTGCATAAGCCCTTCCTTTTGTAGCATTGCACCCATTGAACACCTATTGAAAACCTGATTGAAAACCCAATTGAAAACCTAATTGAAAACACAATTGAAAACCCCACATTGCTAGTGTAATTCAGTCACCTTCCCATAGAAGAATATGTGTGTGGTCTGTGTATGTTAGCATATTCCTTTTGGTAAACCTTTCAGTGTCTGTGTAAATACTTAGCATATTTTTAAGTAAATCAATTGATTCTCCATTGAAATTCATGGTACAAGTTGGTTAAAATTCAAAATAAACGCCCTTGTCCCTGGTGTTGTTCTTTAATAATTATAGTCATTAAAGTGTTGCATCAAAAGAATCTGTCTCCTTGTAACTGAAAACTGAATTTGCATGTGTATTGTGTGCATCATTCCACAAAATCCTATTTGCATCTGTCCTATTAAAACCCCAAACCGTAGTCCCATTGAGAGCAATCGCTATTGTCCACAAGTCTACCTGTTATGTGTCTCTGTCTGTGTCAATGAAAACCAATTTTCCTATTCAGAGTTATACCCCTTCCCTGAGCTGCCTGTCATTGTAAATCCAGTGTAAAACGAATTGCCATTTGCCATTGCATTTTTCCTTTTGCATTTGCTTTCACCCAAAACCGATTTTCATATTTTATTTCTACGTTGCCTTGGTGTGCTGATTAGTAGTCGCTAAGCTTCCCTATCTCCTCAAGTGTAGCAACATGAATTTCCTTTCATTCTGTCTCATTGGCAGTTGTGAGTACTAATCAAATTTCCATTCTGCCATTTTGCTCCAAAAACGGGTTTTCACTTTCTTTGCTGACTTGCCATCTGGGGGTGGTGGGCTATACTCCAAATCTGAGTTCCTCTCTCTACCCCTACTCCCTGCCACTACCTTCCATTCAAAGTAATCAATTTAGCTGATTTTTGGGGGATGAGTGTTGCAGGGGGCGTGCTAAACCGTTGGTGTTATCTCTTTCTAAAATCGCGTTTTCTGTGTTGCCATTAAAGATTGTGAGAATTGTAACAAGATATCTTAACCAAATTGTTTTATAGAGATTAGTGAAATTGTGCACCACATTAGTGGCAGTAAAATTGTTTGATTTTCCTTTTTCATTAAATAATAAATTAATAAATATCTTATTGATACACACCGGCCTGATTCCTGGTCCACTGAGACATGGGGTGTTTGTGGAGGTTTTCTGTAGGCGTTAGTTGTAGAGGCTTCCTAAGCAATTCAGAGGCAGCACAGAACAAGCTTCATTCCTAATTATTTTGCAAATTAAATATAAAACGCATCTTCTGAGAACCACATTTTGTCACAACATTCAATAAATATTTGCTTCACCAAAGAAGACAGCAGTGATAGTCTCGTTCAAGTTGTATTAACTTAATGAGGTTAGAGTTAGGGGTACCTATTGACTTACGCCATAGTGGACCCTTTTGGTTGGATATCTCTGAGTTGTTATCAGCCACCTAAGTCTCTGCACCATATATACTAATGGATTTACTTTACTCTTATAAGCTATCACTGATGGTTTCAAGGTATATCCTTCATGTTGAAACTAGCAAATCTAGACATTGATACCTACCTTGATTTACTGCATTTTCCTTTATCAAATATGAGACCGGAGTACTTGTGTTTCATAACTATTTGTATCTTTTGTTGGTTAATACACCAATGAAGAGCCATATCTGCTTTTCTCATGAATTGGATCACACTGGACTCTTTTTTATGGAGAGTGGGTTTCTCTTCTAGGCCATTTTGATTCTGGTTGGTAAGTTATCTATGTGGCCCAATCAGACTATTGTCTAATAGTAATGCATCATCTATGTAAGCCATCATTAAAAGATCTACTGAGCCTCATATTGAAGGGAAGCTACTAATTCCTAAAATCAAATCCCGTGCAGGGATTCCATATGGACTACGAAGTACACGTTATAGAGCATGGGGCAAGAATGCATTCTTGCTTATGACCAAAAGAAGTGCATGTCGTTTGGGATAAAGTGACCCCATGATTCCCTCATGCTTGTACCATCATATACCAATATAATGCAATGTACATTTTAAGGAGACCATGGTCAATATCCTAGGACTGCAATTTGAGCCATACATGATGAAGTTTCATCCTGTCAATTGGTGTACTCAGATCAAACAACATATGACCATCTATTTGTCAGAGTTCTCACATTTCTCTATCCAAGAAGGAGAGAGACAAATAATTGGCTATAGTTGAGCAACCTTGACTAAAACCATTATGACCTATTGGGAGGTTCTCTTGTGATAGTCCCCGAGCAGTGATCTATAAAAGGGGGCCATTCAGCAAATACATTTATAGTGGTCTAAATAATGACTTGCAATCTAAAATAAGCTCGACTCATCTTAGGGCCATGTTGGCAGACAAGGATGACAACATTTGTACTCAATGAGGAGAGATCTCATTAGCTTTACCTGTTGTAGCAAAGAAGGGCAGTAGCAGGCTAGACAAAAAGTGGGGAAATCATGAACCTCTGCTGTAGAAATTCTTAAGTGAGCAAAGCCTTCTAGCCCTTCCTTGCAGCACTTGCAAATCCATGTTTCAATTAAATATCTGACAATAGGGTTTAGAATTGTTGATGAACTCCTCCCAATCTCACATAGCTATGACAGTGAGTGTACTCTTTTCTTTTCCTAGAAATGACATCTTTAATTATGAATAACAACAATAATTGAAATAATAAAGGTAATTGTATTGAGTGTGCACAGAGTAGAAAGGAGAGAATGGGATTCATTGATAAATACATATCCCGACAGTGGTTTGCTCATATTCTCTCATTCGCCTTGCTCTTAGGATGTTCATTGTTTATGAAGTATTGTGCTTTTTATTTTGGCTAGCAGTTGTGTCACTCTTTGATTCAAAGAGTGCAAGCTGTTTTAATTTCTTTTCAGTTTGTTATTACGTTTCTTTGAAGTAATCCTTTCTCTTTCCTCTTGGTTGGGAGATTAGTACATGATTGGAGTTCATGGCCCGTTTAATGAGTAATTCTATAGTGTACCTTTTGGGGGAGATTTATGAGTGGTTGCTTTGTAATTAGCCTTCCATTTTACAATACGTTGAAAGACAAATGTATGACTGCCAATCATTGCAAGCTTTTGTTTATTTTTTAATTCTATAGTTTGTTGGAGATGCATCTTTTGCGTTCATGGGAGTCAGTGAGGATATGAAAATAGAGAAGGGTGCATATATGAAGAGAGTGAACAAGCAGTAATATAAATGAATACTTTTGTTTACACATGATTTGTATCTAACAGCTATATTAACTTGTTTTCTCCAAATTTGCATGTTTCTATTTCGTAACAGTGCTAAGGACAGGTTTTACCTCAGGGCTCTTGTCCTTAGCATTGGATAATTTGGATCGTCCCTCTGAGGAAGCCATCCTGATGGCAGCTATTTAGAGCAGCCACCTGCATGATCCCCAAAGAAGGGTGCAAGGACATTTTTAGGAAAGAAAACCCACATGGGGAATGACCCTGCTCCCACAGATCTTCTAAGCAGCTTGCTCCGTAGAAAATGGCTGAAGGTCACAGTAGGCAAGAGGGTGTGGAGGTTCGGAGAGAAGCCAAAATAAAAGAAAAGCTAAACAGGAAAGAAATAATGGAGAGAGAGAAGATCCCAAGAGATAAGGAGATCTGTGGGAAGTATGTAGATATGTGGAAGAGAAATACAAAACTCTGAGGAGCTCAAGGAGGAAATGCAGAGGTAACACACAAATACTCAATAAAGCGCACTGGGTCTGAAAGCCTGAGCATCTTTCATTTATTGGTGAGGATGGAACACCGGCATCCTTAAGGGGTTCAGCAGTGATCCTATGACAGATGGAGTAAACTCCACAGACCCATCCATACCCTCCGAAATTGCTTATTCCCATTTAAGTGACAATCTAGAGACTGATTTGAAAACTCAGATTCTGAAACAATGTGAACGTTACACTGATATTATTGTTAAATTGCTTGCTACCCAGACAACAACATTTCCTTCTCTGATTAGAAATGTAAAAACCCCTTAACTTATGCTGTTACACGTACATGGTGAGGACCTACCCACTTAATGCTCCACATGTAGAAAGCAGCCACTGTAATAAATGAGTATTTCAGAAGAAAGCCAGATCCTGAAAAACACATTCTTATAAATGCCTTTCAAGAAAGAAATTGGTAATTTTAAGTGGCCTGTGTGTTTGTTCTGTTCTGGCCTTTCAGCAGAATTTCTTATATTAATTACTTTCTCCATTTGGGAGGTGTGTGTCCAATATTGTTTATAATAGCTCTCCTTAACTGCCAGAGTTCATCAGTAGGTTTTACAAATAATGTAATCCCTTGGATAGTTATTTATAATTTACCTCAAGGCTCCCATGAGACCTGCACAGATGCTATAGACTGTTAGATACTGCAGCTTGTAGGAGGTTTTATCATTTTGGGGCAAATTCCGAATTTGGTGGTATTTTCTTACCGTGATATTTTGAAGGTAAAATGGCAGTAAACTGGCTTTACCACTAGAGATATTTCAGTATTACCCTATTTTGGTGATAAATATAGTGTTAGCGGTAATTATTAGTGGTATCTTACTTTTGTTTTATTTTCAGAAGTACCTCATTTTTGTGGAATAGTGGTGAGCATATCTTTTCTATACTACTGCCCCATCATAAAACAAAACTTTCCTCTCTATTAGACTATCTCTTAGTCACCTGTAGAGAACCCGGCAGATAAATCACATTTTCAGGGAACACAGTGAGTTTATTCAGAATGCAACATATTGTATGTGGCTTGTATTACTGGCTTATTTACATCCAGTAACCTATGTGTCTCATCTGACACTGCCTTCTTTTCCGCATGCAAAGAAGGACTCATTCACGCCCACACACACTTCTGTCTTGCTTATTTGTATACATTTACTCTTCCCATAGGGTAAATGAGGAAGCAACATTCTTTACCACATTGGTATAACCTTCTAGTTACCCATTGACTCTTTCCACTAACACAATGAACATGGGAGACGTAAAATAAAACCAATAATTTATTCCAGCTTTGCTTTTTGTTGTAATCATTTTTATTTTATACACAATTCAGCTTACCAACAGCGAGCATAACCTTATCTCATAAAACAAAATACAGTGAAGAGAACAAGCATACAGCAACATGCAAGAAATAAAAACCTTGTATTCAATTCTTTTTAGAATAAATGCATCAAAAAGATATTAAAAAAACACATCGCAAATGAACTCATTGTGCATCATTTTTTAGCCAGTGCAAACATGCTTAGAGAAACATGACATTTTCATTTTTAAAATTACCTCCCTCCACTGTCTTTCACATCTCATAAATGGCCACGCTCCTCATCTTTGACTGACTGAACAAAATAAGCAAATTCTGAAGCACTTTTCAGCAGAGCCTTTATCTATGCAAACCTCCCTCGCGCAATGGGAACACAGCCTTGTACTGCCTCAAAATGCTTCAAAGTCAGGCAGCTCTCCCATTCTCTTTTTATCTTCAAGACTGCAGCCACGGATCTCCCATCCCTGGAAGTCACCGTTCGCACTCAAGTCCCGAACAGCTCTCAACTCTTCATCTCACTTTACCCATTAAAAAAACTCTCCTTGTCTATCAACTGCCATTACATCAGCCGTGCCACCTCTCTTTCCCTACCAATCATAGTGCAAGAATGTTTTGTAAAAAAACTCTCTCTGTTCCAGAAAAATGAAAGCTTCAGGCATCTGTATCCATTTGCCTTAGTGTTTCTGCTCTTCATGAAAAAATGGAATGCATCTCACTGTGCTCACGAACTGCATTACAATGTTAGAAGGAGTGGGGCAGTTATTATATTAGTAATATAGTTAGTATATGGTAATTATGTATTTCTAATGCAGTTCTACGCACATGAACGCATCCAAATTGTCACTTCTGCACTTTAAAATGACTGGCATGTTCTAAAACGTTTTGCTAAATGCTTTTATTAAAAATTATGTTTGCTGAAAAACTGTGCCTGGCACCTATTTCAAAATGGCTGCATTTCCATGCTGTGTACTGCATACTGCCAAAAAGATTCCCCAAATATATCCTTACATACCCATCTTTTTCTGACAATTCTGGCTAATAGACCCATAATTGGAGGAAACCCACATTTTTAAAATGTACGTTTCCCGAGACATCTCTCTTTTTCCATTGTTGTTAGATGAATCAATAAATAATAGCATCTTAATAAAATGAAGATTCAAATATTTCACAACAAACCATTGCTTAATCATAAGCAGATCCCAAATAAGGACCATCAGTCCTCACACACATGTGCATGTGCATGCATAATTAAACATTGTACGCGCATATTTCCAACTGAAGTGTCCATATATGTTTGCGGCTTAAATGTCTTTTTCAATTATAGTCTCTATGTATGTATGAAATAAACATTTCTCATTAGTGTATATGTATAACAACAAAACAATAAAACAAAATAAACAAATAAAACAAATGGCTAACATAACTAACTAAAACAATTTAATAAAATAACAAAATCGTGCGTCTCCACTGTTCCCATTTTCAAAATTAAGTTCAACTGACTACTGTTCCATTGATGGCATTTACCATCTTCATGACCGCACCTCTGAGATGTCCTGACCACCAAACTTCCATTACATCATCCCTTCGGTGGAATTCTTCCAGCCTGGCGCTCTTGGGTGTTTCTCCACAGAAATCATCTGTTTTAGCATCCCAGTCTGTTTGTCTTCACCTCCATACTTCGGTCCAGAGGCTTTCCTGGGGCTTTCTCCTGTGGACTCCAGGGATCCATCATCTCTCACGTCCCCCGGTCCTGCGACCTCCGACCCCTGCCAGGACAATAGTTAGTCACATCTAAATCGAATAGAAAAGGAACAGATTAAGTGCATAGCACAATACCAATTTTACCCCTTCTACTAGCTGGCCAAAAACAAAAATGTGGCCCAAAACATTATGATCCATTAACTTATTACTTTGGGATACCTGCAAATAAGCATATGTTATAGAGAAACAAGCAACATAAAAACCCCACCTTATTACACATTTCCAAAAACCTGCATGTAGAATAACTTCATCACAGTGTGCTAGAATAGATTGATTTGACTCAGCACCTTTCCTAAACGTATAGTGTCCCATTTTTTATGTTTTTTTTAACATTGCTTTTTCATCTACTACTATACTAGTATATTTTTAATTTCTCATGGAATAAAACACCACTTTGTTATTTTCATTATGCATGCATTATATATAGTCAACAGTTCTTCACCCATTCATTAACATACAAATTTAATGTGTTTTCATCAGTTATCTTTCTGCTAGCTTTCCTTCCCATGCAGTTAGTACACCTAACCCGTCTCCACCTGCTCAAGCCTCTTTATTTCATGCTTTGGATGACAGGGCTTAATTTGATTGACATGGACAAACATCTCTGTTGCTATTTCACCCTCTGTCTTCAAGATTTTTTACACCACCGGGGACACTTTATCTATGATTTCGAATGGACCTTGCCATGCCACAAGAAATGTTGAGTTTTTATGTTTACTTGTCCAGAAATGAAACTTATATACCCGATCGCCTATTTTATACTCTTTCACAGATGTCCTTTTATGATACTAGGACTTTGCACTATCAGCAGCTGTTTCCAAATGTTGCTGCGCAAATGCAAATGCATGTTGGAAATGCTTTCTCAATTCTTCCACATACTGGTGAACTGTAGATCCACTCACAAGTGTTTGCTCATGTGTCCTGTACAATAAATGTTGTGGCAGTACCATTTTCCTTCCTGTCAAAACCTCATGAGGACTGATACCTGTTGCTTTAGCAGGAGTCGATCTAATGGCCATCAGCACTAAAGGTAATCGCAAAACCCAACTAGAACCTGCCTCTGCTACAACCTTCTTTAGTATTTCCACGACAGATCTATTGCTTTTCTCTACGTTCCCCAAAGAAGCGGGCCAATACTTGATGTGCAACTTCCTTTTTACCCTCAATATCTGCCACACCTTGCTCATTAAGGCACTTTTGAAATTACTTCCTCTATCTGACTCTATTATTTGTGGTAACCCAAGTCTTGAAAATATATGATTCACTAGAAATGTAGCTGTTGTTTGTACACTACAATCTGGTGCAGGAATACATTCTACCCATTTCAACATTAAACATATCACCGCCTACAGATATTGGTTTCCCCTACTCGATCTCTTTACAGTCGATTTGAAAATCCGAGAATGGAAGGGTTAAACCTCTTTACATTAATGGAGCTCTATGCATTGGTGAAGCAGGTTTAAATTGTGCACATACCAGACACCCCCTGGTATATAACTCTACATCTTGGGACATGTGTGGCCAGTAAGCATAAACTTTCAGTATCTCTAAAGTTTTTTGTGAACCTCTGTGTCCTGCAGTTATCACATCATGTGCATGGTGTAACATTAGCCCTCTGAATGAAAGAGGTACCACCCACTGTATCTGCCCTGTTATGGATTCCCTGATCATCAGATCATCCTGTAGTTCAATTTGTTTTTTGTTCTTCAATAACACCCTCAACTCTTCTTTTCCTGTACAATAATTTTCAGTTAAAGGATTTTGTTTGGGGTCCATAAAATGATTCTAATAGACCCCCAATATTGGATCTTCTTTTTGTGCCCTAATTATATCCTGATCTGGTGTATCATAACTCCATTGCACTACAGGTTGTTCAACTTCTTTTGGAGATCTAGAGCGTGTAACTGCATCTATTTGTATTTCACCAATTAAGTGTTCAATGGGCAACAATTCTCCCATAACAGCCCCAATCTTGGCTAATTGATCTGCTCTATCATTTCCCTCCTTATCCTCTCCTGATGTTTTCAAATGTCTACACATTTTTCTCCAGTAAATTGTCAAATCATTCTCTGACACTAATTTGTCTATAGCTTGAATAATTTTCCCATGTTTGAGGGGCTTTTTGTTACATGTGAGCATGCCCCTTGCTTTCCAGCCAGGCAAACATTCTACAAAGCTACTTTGTGCATAATCAGAATCAGTCACCAGGACAATTTCACTGAATTTGTTATCAACTTCAGTAGTAATTGCTTTATAAATGGCTGCTAACTCTGCTATTTAGCTACTCCTAGCCCCAATTCTCATTCCTATACTAGGAATGTCCTCACATCTCAACCAGACGTTTCCTATCCCTGACACCAACTGTTTATTGCTGTCATTTTCAATGTGAAAATCACACCCATCGACATACACAATTGGCAATTCCTTGCATGTATTTTCATCAAAAGCTTTATGTGGTGATTGTTCAAACTCCTGCAAACTGTACTCCACCTCTACCTCATCTGATACACACTCATCTGCAAAGTCATGTAGATATGCCAACCCTTGAGCAATTGGGATCTTTTTATTCTTACCATATCTCACTTCTACAGGAAAACCCTGCAATGCCAATGTCCATGAAGTAATTCTGGAATGTGCTAGATTGCCTGATCTAATCCTTTTACTCTGTAAAAACTGCAATGGTTTCTGATTTGTCTCAATATTCACCTTTTCCCCTTGAAGAATGGGACAAAAATGTTGTAATGCTCATATGATGGTGATGAGAGCCTTTTCACATTCACTGAATTTAGTTTCAACCTGAGAAAATGCCTTACTTGCATAAGCAATAGTTTTTGGGTTCAAATCATGTTTTTGAGATAACACTGCTGACATACACTGCTCAGTGAATCCTATTTCTATAAAAAATTATCTTTATTCTTTATAGGATAGGCCAAGCATGGTGCCTTTATGACACATTCCTTCAATTTAGCAACTGCCTCAGATTGCTCCTTTTCCCATTTCCAGGGTGTATTCAGCTTCAATAGTTTAGTCAATGGTTGAGTGATTTCAGCATAATTTTCAATACATTTCCTGTTATATCCTGTCATTCCTAATAGACCTTTTAAAGCTTTCATGTTTCTAGGATCTTTCAACTTCTCTATGGCCTCCACCTTTTTCTTTGGTGGATTTAACCCGTGTGCAGTTACTTCATGGCCCAAGAAATTCACCTTTTCTTGCACCATTGGGCTTTCTGTAAAGATACTTTGGCACCTGCCTTCTGCAATTGGTCAAGTACATGTGTGATCTCATCAAAATGACTTTGTAAGCTTTCATTTTTTATCAGGACATCATCTACATAAACTATGGCCTCTCTTTCTGCTGCATCTGGCACAGCTTTTCTCAAAATATGCCAAATTCGCTCCCACTATTGACATACCCAAATGGTGTTCTGGACTAAGAGTATTGCATTTTATCAAATGAAAATGCAAATGTATTCTGAATGTCTTCTGCCAATGGCACACACCAGTATCCAGATGTAAAATCGAATGTGATAAATACCTTTGACCCATGCACCTGAGCAAGGTCTTGGTCAATGAATGGCAGCGGCCATCTAGACGCTGGCACTCTTTTATTTAATTCCCTCAGGTCTCTACACAGACACCATTGACCATTTGGCTTTAATACACCCAAAACGGGAGTTTTTGGAGGTACTATGAATGGGAATGATAATTCCCCCAGACTCCAAGATTTTAATTATCTCTGCCAATGACTCCAAGCATGCCAGTGCCAATCGATATTGGCACACAAATACTGGATTTCTACCACACCCCTCTGGTAATGTGGCAACATGTAAATCAGTTAGGCCGCAATCATATGCGTCTTTGGCAAAAACCTCCTTAAATTCCATAAATATTTTTCTCAATTCATTCTTATCCTCTTCACTATCACAGACATCTGCTAACAGAATCTGCTCCTCTACCATTTTTGAAAATTCTGGGAAATCCTCCAATGGAGGACCCTCTGCACTTTCTTCCAACTGTGTGGCTGTATCTCTCTGCAGAGTTGTCAATTTTAAATATTTTGGCATATCAGCCTCCATTTCAATGTGCTGATTTCCTGTTTCATTTTCATTTAAATCAAATAATATACAATTCTCTTGGTGACAACACACTGTCTCTTTGAAATCATAAGGGTACACAGACTGAATTTTGAACATCCCTTTGGGTTGAGAATCCAGGTACTCTGGTAACAGACCCTGTACATCTACACATCTCTCAAGGATATTCCCAATCACCATATTGTTGAAATCTGCAGTATAATGTGATTTTTGTATTGCCATTCCTAGCACGAAATTCTCTTCTAAATGAACATCTTGACATTCATTATTATCCACCATGATTTTGACGAACCCCTCCCCAATATCTACCAATGTTGCATGGACTCATTCAAGCACACAAATGAATCATAATCCTTCATTTGTTGTCCATGTTTGCGCTTTAGTGTTATAGCAACCTGCCTGGTGAATGCAGGAATCATAATTTCCTTCTTCACCTGTAGTTCAATTGCATGTGGCACCAATTGTGCACAATGATAAGCCTTTCTTTTGTCTTCAAATTCGGGCGCATACTTTTTGGTTAAGTAAATCTAACACCATACACTTCCTGTGCATGGTATCATTGCCCAGGTAAAAATAATTTTGTGTTCTACTCACTATCCACACATTGTGGTAGATGTTTTTTGGTCCAACAATAATCTTTAGCAAGCACCTTCCTGCAATTTGATTTTCAAAATTTGGATTGTCCAGTCCAGAGATGTATTGGTTTTTAATTTTAAACTTCGGATCTGCTCTGCAATCGTTTCTCATTAACCCAACTCCTTTCCTGAATGGCCATTTATACCAATATGAATCCATGGATGCTCATCTTCCATATGTATTTCAGAAAGAGTGGTGATGTGTTTTTCTGAGTCTGCTTTAGGGATGGTGTTCTGTTTGCACTTCTTTTCTTTTAAATAGAAGCACAATGTGTGTTCATATATTTCAGTTTGCCATTTCTTCCTAGGATCCAAATAAATCTGCATGGATTGTTTTTCTTTTTCACTTTGAATTTTGTCCCGAGACATCAAAATGACGGTGACACTAGGCACACAGCTATTCTGGAGATACACTTCCACTGCATCATTTGATTTGGCAACAGTATAGCATTCATTTACACTGCTGTTTTGTAACTTTATTTTCTTAGGCCTTAATGGTTTTCTGGTTAAAGACCACAGAACCCCATTTACCCCATCAATGAGAGGAGACAATCTTTTCAGGCAATCTGTTCCCATTAAGAATGGAATTTCACAAATAGATGTGATCAATACTTCCTGTTTCATTCTGTGTTTTCCTATCTTTATGTCAACTTCAGTGACACCTTCAATAGGCACCTCCTCACCGTTCAAATTATGTACTGGGCCTTCACTTTGTCTCACATTGATCTGATTCTGTGGAGATCTCCCTTCATTGATACTTTTAACCAATTATTTGGACATAATTGTGGCCCGTGCACCTGTGTCAATCATTGCAAATGTATTGCACTTCTCTTCCACAGTGATGGGAGCATAATTCCTGTCCTCAACTTCCTCTAATACACACAAAAAGTGCAAATTTTTACTGATTTCAGGACTCAGTTTTCTCAGACCCTTCTCACTTTTGGCTAAGCACATCGGTAAATGAACTGACATTTTTCCTCCTTTTTTTCCACTTCCTTTTGATACACTTTGCCTATCTCTCCATGTTCAGAGGTCATTTGGATTGTGGCCACTGTTCCCCCTCTTGTCCGGGGATCATCAGAGTTCACACTACAATTCTCCAACTGAATATGTTTATAAACATCACATGATAGGTTGTCATTTTGTAATCCTGGACATTCATTGGTATGTGCTGGGAGACCCCCAGCTGGCCCATAGAGTCGGGGTCTGCTCTGCAGTACTTTAAGACGAGATAGCTGCACCTTGAGTAAGATGGGGGTGCAGATTTTCTTACGCCAACACCAATCAATAAGGACAACTCGATGGTTTGGCAAAGGGGAGTCTGTTTAATGACAAGTACAATAAACGGGGAAACATGGAAATCAACAGTGATGCAATATCCCATCTCCCTTCAACTCCCTCGAACTCCATACAAAACATAACTTTTATACTCAAAACGCATCATAATATGACGTGTAACACTCAAAAGTTAACATGCAATTCTATTGGTTGGGAAAAGGTAACTTTAATATAGGTGCTATAACTGTATGTGGTAACAGAGTGAGGGGATTGGGTAAACACTGTCAGGTGGGCATCTAAGCCTTCCTTCAAAAATGATTACTCTAGACATCACTAAAAGTATGACGTCTCATTGGTTCTACTAACTATAGGACCCTAGATTATTTGGTCCATTGTGATTGGGTTGGCATCAACCACATGCATAAATCTCCACTTTGCTTAGCAGCACGCAGAAAGGTCAACCAGATGCAGGGTGTCCCCCAATTCGCCTGGCCTTCCTTCAATCAATCATCACTTTATGGGCTATGTGTCAATTAGTTCACTGTGGTTAGCCTCGAAACTGCATCTTCTTGTATCGGAAAAGTTCTGATATCTCTGTCTGGGTGGAAGCCAAGCGCAGGTGTGAAACTTTGCCTCGTCTTGCTTGGCTGGTCACGTGCTAGCACACCATGGATTTGCCTCATTTCTTTCAATTTGTGCATTTGATTTTCATTTCATCCCGCCACCTGCCTTCGCCTCCTTATCTCGTTCCTTCAGTGGCAGGATATTCTGTTCTTAGCTCCAATTAAAAGTAGCTACTGTTCAGAGCTTCTATTGATATGACCTTGGCTTCCCTGGCATACGCTGCCTTTGTCGTGTTTCGATTCCGCCTTTTTCCTCGTGTTACTAAAATATGAAACTTCTTGCGTTTAGCCTAAAATAACCTGGGCTGGTTCTGCTTTTCATGCAAAATGGATTCGTGCTTGTATAACATGCTTAATTTTGAGGTAGATTGTGTACAATGGCGCTTGCCACTCTATTGTTCTACTTAGCATAGCAAGCCGAACTGTTTTCTTTAGCTTTCTTGCAGTTATGTACAGGCATTAACTGGTTGAATATCTTCATCATGCTTTCAGCTTAAGCTCCCTTGTAGTTCAACAACATTCTCTTCTTTTAGTTTCACGATATCTTTATTCATGGCGTTTCTCTCTGTGGCATCTTTGGGTCGTCATATCTTCTATGGGTGCGTTAGTCCAGACCTTTGTAAGGTCACCATTCATCTTTCATTGAGGACCTTTTGTTTTTTTCCTGTACAGTACTTAAACAATCTTCATCTCGTTTCATGTGTTGGTAGGGTTTTCTTAATGGGTACCTTACTGCCCATGGTTATCTGGGTATTGGTACTTCAATAGGTGATGTTCTTCTAATAGGTACTGGGAAGAGCCCCACTGCAGCTCTCTGCTGGTTTATTTGCTCATCGTACATTACATATTTCGGTGTGAATGTTCCTGGTACTTCAAAATGGGTGACTGGAGTGCAGGTTGTATTTGGGACCTCTTCTACAGGTATTTGGCATGATATCAGCCTTTTTAATTTCTTCAAGAATATGTGGCTCAAATAATTCTTTAGGTGACTGATCTATGCCCTCCTTTTGGTACTTATTTTTCCTGCCTGCATTTTATTAGCATCTTGATTGTCTAGGGAGGGTGTTCTAAAATTCACATCTACTCTCTCATCAATGAGTCTATCAGTGCATAAGTTGTCTTTCTTAAATCTGTCTCTTCATTTCTTTGGAATTTTATGTTTTTCTCCTTTTCCTTTTTCATTTGTGCAGACTTCCAATGTTTGATTCAATGCTAGATTAAACCAAACCTCTTTTTTACATGTGGTCGCAATTTCTGCCTCATGTTCATTTGCAGGTATTTTCATTTTTAAATTATCAAGCAGCTCAGGACCATTATGCAAAACTGGCTTGTGGGAAGCCACCAGGTCACTTCTATGACCTTCTGACCCTTCATTTGATGACTGTTTCCGAATTGTACAGAGTTTTCTAATTTGTTCAGCCAACATTTTTACTTGGTCCTCAAGACACGGGAACCTTTCCATTTCTCTAGAATCTTTTCTTTGCGGCCTAGGCCGATATTGGTTGTTCTCCCCCTGGTTAAATCTATTCTGATATCTCTCAGAAGAGTGATTCCTATTTGAATTGTTTCTGAACTCTTGATTCCCTGTGAGGCTGGGAGCGGGGTATACCTATTCTTTGGTTGTAATCCCCTGGTGGCAGGGAGTGATTGTATTGACGTGGAGCATAGTTCATATTCTGCCTCGTGTTCTGTCTCTCATTTTGTGAGTATTGTTCCCTATGCTGATTCCCATTTTCAATAAATCGATCCACATATCGTGGTCTTTCCTGGTTGCCATATATCATGGTGTTGGGGTCCAATCTGCTCTGTGTCCCCAATGTCTGGTAGGGACTATTACTTCTTTCATCTTGATTTTGTCTCTGATTGTTATTCATGCCTGACATATTGGGCCGATATCCTGCCCGAGGTCTGTCTCCTAGGTACCTAAGACTAATGTAACTCTCTCTATTACTAGGATCATGTGACTGAAACATCAGTGCCAAGGACGGCAACCTCTGTGGAGTACCCCTCTGTTCGGGTGTCATATTATTTTTGCCTGGACTTTGAGCAGAATCAAGTGACATTTTAGCCGGCCTGATCTCCATTACTGTTGCCAAGGATTCTTTCATTTTATCACCCTCTCTACCCTGACAGTAGAGCACTTCATACAGTTTGGTACTTTGGTGCAAAATCCATTCAAGGGAGTTCTCACGATCAAACTCGCGGACTAACTGTGATATAATGTCTTTCTGAAAGCCATAAAAATAGGCAGTTTTAAACTCATTGGAATTGGGATTAAAAGATACATCAAAATGAGAAAAGGCTCTTTTTAAGTCTTGAAGAAATTGGCGAGATGATGTATTTGGTCCAGCTGTGATTGTATATGCAGATTTCTTTGCCTCCTGTAATGACTGAAAGGCAGAAAAATGACGCCTAACATCTTTTTCAAATTCGGCCCATGACATGTTCTCCTGTTCATTCAATCCTCTGATGATGCTCACTGTGGGAGCTTCCAGAGTTAAGTGAAAGTATTGTCTGTATTGTTCCTTGGGTATGTTTAGGTCTTTAAATATATTGTGCACTGCTTCTAAGTGGTCCTCTATACAGCACTTCCTCCTTTTTTGAACAGTTCGATCAGGGTCTTGATTGACTTCATTATCTTGATAGGGCTGAGTGGCGCTATATTTGGAATTGCATTAATTTGTGGTTCAACCCTTGTCTCAGGTGTATGGGATTGTTGGTAACCCCCAATGGGTGAGTTAAACCCCCCAAAGGCACTGCAACTGAGTACAGACACCGGCACAGCCACTGGGATGCTATTTCCCCGTGTAGAAGGAGGAGACCTCAATCCCATTGAATGTGGTGCCCTGTTGCGTGTCCCGAGACCTGAAATCGCATATCTGCTGTTCCAAATCTTTGCACTTTTTAACAAGTCGGTATGCCTCCTTATGCAGGTAAGTGTTTTCATCACTCATTTTATTAATTACATTTTGCATATCGCTCATCTGCATTTGACATTCATTAAACTCTTTGTCCCGCTTGTCCCTTTCTTGAAATATTTTAGCTATCTTTTTCAGCAGTCTGGAGCTCACCTTCTTTCTCTAGATTCTCTCTTTGTAAAACTTGTATTTCTAAAATAGCCTCCTCTTTATCTTGTATAATGTGACCTACCAACACTTTCAGGTGTTTTAATTCTTGTTCATTGTCCTCAAACTGTTTTCTCCTTTGACACAATTGAGTGTCGAATTCTTTACACTTTGATTGCATGTCTTTTTAATATACCGCCAGTTCTCCTAACATTTTCTCCTTTTCACTACTTCCATCTAATTCGGCTTTTAGTCAGCTTAGCATCATTTTCTTGCATTTGCAGAGACCTATTTAAAATGAACCACGTTTTGGCACAGAGCCGTATCAAACAGTCTTTCTCTGAATGTTTGTCATTAGCATTAAATAATCTCAGAAGACATACCTGAATTATTCTACCTTCTTCAAAAATGCTGTCCAGTGGTTCTTTGTGAACTTCCCCACATATACGGTCATGTCATTCTGTGCCATCATTTGATGACCATGTTCCATGTGCATATCATTTTGCCTCCAAATATTTCACCAACTCTGGGAATGTGGCATCAATTTGAGACATTCTGAGATTCACTTTCTGTGTCACACTGCTCTCACAAAATGAGTTCCCTTTAATGCATGTATGGCGGTGTGGAACACACTTGCCATGCCCAGTAATTGCTCCACAGTCTGTTCCCACAGGGCTAACGCACCATTTTTGTAGGAGGTTTTGTCTTTTTAGGGCAAATTCAGAATTTGGCTGTATTTTCTTACTGTGATATTTTGGAGGTAAACCGGTGGTAAACTGGCTTTACAACTAGAGATAGTTCAGTATTACCCTATTTTGGTGCTAAATATAGTGTTAGCTTGTATTGGTGGTAATTTCTAGCAGTATCCTGCTTTTGTGGTATTTTCAGATTACCTTATTTTTGTGGTATAGTGGTGAGCATATCTTTTTTATAATACTGCCCCATCATAAAACAAAACATTCCTATCTATTAGATTATCTCTTAGTTGCCTGTAGAGAACCCCCTAGGCCTATCACATTTGCAGGGAACACAGTGGGGGTAATTCATAGAATTCAGCGCACAAGTGGAGCACGTGACTCGCGCACAGAGTGCGCGTGCGACAGTCTGCACCAGCCGTTTTCGCTAAAGCGAGCCGGGTACGTGTATTCTGGGAGTGCGCGTGGACTTTCACACATGTTTTCGCTAGCGCGAGCAGGGTACGTGTATTCCGGTGTTGCGCGTGGACTTTCACACGTGATTTGGCAGTGTGTGCCCACCTGGGTGTGCCCAACTCCCTATGCCCCGCAGGCAGCCCATCACCCCATACAATGCCCCACAGGCAGCCCATCACCCCATACCATGCCCCACAGGCAGGCCACATGGCACCCTGCACTCGGGAGCACTGACTCATGCCCCCCCCATTCATGGGCACCTTCCAGCAGGCCCCGAATCATGTCCCCGAACCACCCCCACCCCCATTGATGGGCACCTGCCAGCAGGCCCCGACTCATGGCCCACCAAACAACAAATCCTAACAAAACAGACCAATGGCCCTAATGCCAACCAAAATCCCCCATGGCCCCCAGTACAAGCATACAACAATCCACTGCACCAACTCCCAAATTACCCATGCCATGACAGTCTCAAATGAACCACCATGCCCATGCATAAATGCACAACAGAGCCACACAGTGACAACACATGACAGAGGCAATGTTCATTGAGACATGCACGAAACCAATGATAGTACATAACACCAATCATGAAGTTATTATAAATGTATTAAAAACATAATGAAATAACATAAAGGAAATCAAACTTGCAAATTAATTAATAATGAAAGCTATTACCAAAAAAAATAGAAAATCCAATGATGAACAGAAGTCCCCGGCATGAAAAAAGAAAAGTGGTCTATCACCAATGTCAATATGATTTGAATGACGAAAAAAAAGAGAAAACCATTCATCCATGGGAAATGTTAAAAAAAAGAAAGTATGTACAAGTCTTCAACTATATACAATCCAAGTCCAAAGGGTCCATGATCCCAAACCAAAAGGAAGCCTACAAAAATGTCCTATGAACAAAAAACTATATACATAAGGTGGAGCAAAGTCCATTAACCCCAAATAATAAGAAAAAAACAAAGGAAACCTAATCCTAAAGAACTATGTACAAAGGCGTTGGGCAAGTCCAACGGCTTACTTGTTGATGTTCCAGGTCAGGGCATCATCAAACTCCATGTCGATGTTCCGCAGGCGGGCCTCTTCCCTGGCCTCGGGGTCTCGTAGGGATGCATCCATGGCCTCCTTCAACTCCCTGCGAGTTTCCTTGAGGCACTCAGCCCGCCTCAATTCCCTGTGCATGGAGTTCTCTGCCCTGACCATAGTGAGCCGTGCCCTCCTTGCACGCTGCCTCTCTGCATCTATTTGCCCGGCCAACCACTGCCACACAATATTTGGTGGGTTTAGCACCCGACTGCATGGACATGCATGTTTTATTTTTTAGAAATAGGCATACTAGCAATGCAAGACTAGATTATGTTTTCACCCAATAATCTGGATAGTACTAGATCAGAAATAACCCCTCGACCCGGGTGTTGTTAGACCTGGAAATTATCCGGGGCTATGATAATGTCAGGACTCATGGGGCTCGGGCTAGTTTGCCTTTTAGTTGTAGACGCTGAGCTTCTATCCAGGGCTACATCTAAAAGACCCAGGACTATACCCCCTTCAGATCTCCCCTAGCAATGCTTCTGCCCTCAACAATAGTCAAATGGCTCATTATTGGAAGAATGTTGGAGGTTGTAGACTACAAAATCTATTATAAGAAATTGGCAGATTGGATGATGGCAGTGCTTTCAACAAATATAGGGCAATCACAGACATGGTTTATCTCAGGTCAAACACTGGCAGAAAACATATATTTTCTAAAATGGACAGTGGAAGTAGTTGAACACTTTTAAACCCTGTTGGCTATGGTACACCTGGATGCAGAAACCTGATGAGCTAGGAGGTTCTTTGGCTAGTTTGAGAAAGATTAGGTTTTCCCTGCCATTTCAATAAGTCATTCGAGGCTTTGTACAAGAGACTCGTGCAGAACTCATGCTGAATGTCTGTAGAGTGGGAAGGGTGGTTGTGAAGAAGGGCACTCGGAAGGGATATCCCCTAAAATGATGGTGCTGGCTCATTGAGTATTTCTGTTAAAACAGTACCCATTGCTGTCGGAAAAGTGTGCTGATTCAACTGAACTGTTAAATTGTTTAATTTCATATGGGCCAGGAAACAGAGGATAATCTGCAGATGTAAAGTGACAGCACACTATGATAAGGGCGGCTAGGCTCTTTTAGATGTGGCGATATACTATCTTGTGGCAGCCAGATGATATTCACATAGAATAAAATGCCTGAGTTCAGTTCTTAGAAGGACTCCCTCCATGGTATATTGGTGCATTCCGATAAAAAGCATGGATTCTTATTCTGTAATAAATCTCTGAGCAATATTGGAAGGTTATACCCAGACCAATCATAAAGTATGTATATATCTGGGACAGAAATGAGACAGGTGGTGAACATCTTGATAATAGTTATGAAAACCCCAATGTGGGAACATTCTATTTTTCTGTCTGGTTTTAGTCCGTAGTCCTAAAGTAGGTCACTGCTGGCATCAGAGTTTACGGATATCTATTTAATATTTATTTATTTTATAGTGCTTTTTTTTATTTCAGAGAAATGACACCAATGTAATACTACCCTGATGCAACAATTTGCACCCCTCAATCTGGAAAGAGAAGCAGGCTGTTTCAATTAGAAAAATCCTAGTAACAGGGTCAAAGTGGACCCCTACATTACAATGCTGGGGAAGCGACCTCAAAACATTACAATTTAAATCAGAGTATCATGAAAAACGTTTTCAATTGCAGTGTGACCCTTTTTGTCTCACTAATATTTGTATCTAAATATAAAACAAACATTTTGCTTTTCCTCAATTCAAACAGACATGCACGCCCTGATAAACAGATTTGGCCTAGCAATATGATTTTCTCAGATATTTATTTTCACACTGCAATCGTTATCATAGGCTTTAGCTTTCGACGCAAAATCAAAGATATGGAGAAACACTATTGTTAAAAAAAGAAAACTACCACACATACTTCTGAGCCATGTATGGCTTCGGAATTTTGGCTTAAAAACACTATATTTCATCATTTAAAATAATGTACAACTTGATTATTGAGAACTTTGAATGAAATATGTTGGGCTGTGCAAGGGAAAACGATATTAGAGCATACTTATGTTGTTTTGAGAACCTAAATGTATAGTCAAGTTCATTTATTTCACTTTTATAATTGAAAGGGGTTAAAATTCGGGGCACATAGACCGAAACTCAAAATAATGTAAGTATTTAAGTTGTGAATGAGTGAAAAGGAAATTTCTAATTAATTTGTTTTCTCTTTTCTTTTTTTAAAAATTAACTAGGACTTCTATGAAACAATCACTGTACATAAAATGTTCTGAAAATTAAGTTTTCTATCCCTCCATCTTCTTTACTTTAGTGGGAGAAATGTTCTAGCATTAAAAAATGTATATGACAAGTGCGGCTGAGGGAAATTATTGGTTTTTAATGCCATGGCCGAATCTGTAAAATTGTGAGATGAACTCACAACTTTGGAGACCCTTTTACTTGCTAATGGAAGCCTGAGAAAATGATTATTGATTTTATCTAGGGATACAAATAGTCTCGCAATTTCCTAGGATTAAATTGCTAAGGGATTGATTTCTTTTATTTATTTATTTGTAAAATGCCTGAGCACAGGCACAGGGGTATACTAGAGCTAAGACAAGGCAAAGAACATGTAACATGAAGCAGGTAAAAAAACACACCGAAGGGTCATCTCTAGGTTGTCCGATAAACAGAACGGTTTTCAGTCTTCGCTTGAAGTGATTCTGCTACAAACAGGAAGCCTGTTTAGAGCTCTCCTGGCCACAGAGACATGGGGGCTCATTACAAGTGAGGCGGTAAGGGGTTAACAGCGCTGGTAAAGGTGCCGGCGCCGTTAACCCTGTACCGCCTCATTACGAGGTTCCCTCACGGGACCCGCTCTGGACGTCTGGTCAGACCAGACGTCCTTTGCGGGTCCTGCAAGGGGACCAGCATGCTAACAACGGGCCCGTCATTAACGTGCCTGTGATTAGCATGCTCCCCATTCCCATTGAGCCCTATAGGGCCTCAAATGGGAATAGGGATGGTCCGGGTTCCCTGAATGGGGAAATACCGGGCCCTCCAAAGTCGGAATGGCCCGGTATTTCCCCATTCAGGTACCACAGACCGGGACCCGAGTTTGGAGGCAGCCATGCTCTTATTAAGGGCATGTCTGCCTCCAAACTCGAAATGAGGCCCATGGTCTGTTCTATGTAAACCATCAACAATGCGTACAGCATTGTTTTGCACAACCTGTCAGCTAGTGAGATTGTGTTTCAAGATGCCAAGCAGTAAACTGGAACAATAGTTAAATTTGGCAGCTATACTCGCATATGGAATAGTAGCACAATTTGCGTGGAATGAAAGGGGCGCATCTGGGCAAACAGTTTCAGATGGTAACAAGTGCTGGACATAAGACTATTTACTTGTTCTTTCATGGTCATTTTTTGGTCTTCTGTGACCTCAAGTGTTGTGACCTCGGACTGGGTAAAAATACTAAAGTCTGCAATTTTTAAAGATTTTGTACTCTGAGCTATGCTTACACAACTGTGTTGCAGTGCCCAGGATCATAAGTTCTGTTTTTGTATATTTAAGAACAAGTACAATGGGGCAAGGACTTATGGACAGGAATCAGCCTTTTGGGAAAGATGTCTCAAGAAACCTGTGTCTTTGGCATGCACTGAGCTCCCAGGTCATCTGATTCTCATCAGCCTTCTTGTATCCAGGTAGCAAGGTATCCCCAAATCTGCCCCCTTCTGGCTTACTGGAAACTCCTGATAGCCCCAGGGCTTTGCTCATTTAAGTGTTCATGTTTCTCTGCCTAATAAGCACAGGTTGTCAGGTAGCAAGACAATGATCCAGTATTCTCTTTCCTCCCATATAAACATGACTTTAAATACTAGGCCATTCCCCACTGATTTAGCATCATTTGACACTACAATACAACACTTTAGTTCACTATCGTATACTCGAAAAGGGCCATCCTCCTTGCTTCACTATCCCATGGTGTGTCCAAGAGGAATATGTCAGTTACCCCCCTCTATTTGGAGTTGGAAACAGTGCTTGGCTAAACTATACATTTTCATATCAATCTTTATGTATGTAAAAATACAGAAATTAATCAAATAAAGTACTTAGATTCATGAAAGTTTGATGAATTCAATGATGACATTTGAGTTTCTGTCACTTCAAGGACTGGCGGGTTAATGTATGTGAATTAGGCAAGCAGCTTTAATTTCAGAAAATAAGTTGTATATGGGCCTCATTGCATGGATGGCGGTAAGGGTTTACCGGTACTGGTAAGGGTACCGGTGCCGGTAAACCCTTACCGCCTTACTACGAGGTCCCTTTGTGGGACCCTACCTTAACGGCTGGTTTTACCAGCCGTTAAGGACGGGACCCACAAAGGGACCTTGGAGGTAATTACGGTACCGCAATTTGCGGTACCGTAATTACTGCCTTCCCCATTCCCATTGAGCCCTATGGGGGCAAAAATGGGAATGGGGAAGTGCCATGGTGAGTGGGGAATAACCGCCCCCACACACCTTGGAATAGGGTGGTAATTCCGCCATTCACCATGGCGGACTCGGTAAAATACCGGCGGCAACCATGGCGCTAATAGCGCCATGGTTACCGCCGTCCATGTAATGAGGCCCAATGTCTTTCATTCCTCTGCTCAAGACTTTTTTTCATAAATACATCTTGTTTTTCTTTATGGGATAAAGAAAATGCTATGGCAGGAAATGCATCTCAAATGAGCAATTTCTAATGCACTTTTTAAAAATTAAAATGAGTTTCTGCTACACATTTGATTTTTCAAGATCTAGGTTTCACATCTGAAAGCTGATCACTTTATCAGTTACTGACATCTGTTGTCAAAAGGTAATTTAGCTGGACAGATGACTGATTAATGGTTTATTCTGTGCATTAACTAGTTAAAGAATGTGTTTAAACATAATGGTTCTCATGTTTAATATGGCGTGGAGAAAAATGAATATGCAATATATATGCTAAAACATTGTATGCATACATTTTACTCTACGCCATATTTTCAATCAATAGTATGGTGGAGACGGGGCAAAGGTAGTAATTTACGATTCTCCTCTCCCTTCCTCTCTGCCATACAAATAGCTTTGCGTTTTCATGCAGATGTAAATTTTGTTGATTCTTGTGGATTCTGCCAGCATTTTAATCCAGCAAAAGTACAGGTGGATTCCGAAAGAACACCTAGCAAATGCTGCATTCCATGCGTAAATGGCAGGCATTTGCTAATTTTTCATGTTGCCGTAAAGGCATGTACACCCCCACTTTACAACCCCCTGTCGCACTCTGACAGTCAAATTATGAAAAGTATGTGGCGTGGACCTGTTTTCACCTAAGTGCAAACATAACAGGTCCCCTAATTAAAAAGGATCTCGATCATGATCCTCAAGGTTTTCAATATATTCTTTAAACCTAATCAATCAATGCCAAAGGCCAATGGACCATCCCAGCCATCTGTTAGTTTGAATCATGAACTTGACGGCAAATAACCATTTGCCAAAATGATCCATTCAAAAATACAACACCATTAACACATTCATTTTCAAGCCATTACATGGCATTTCAATTATATTTCTATTATGGAACTAAGACATTTCCCCAAAGACAGACCTGTTCAATTTATGTTTGAGGCCTATTATAAGTGACACATAAATAGGTATCTGGCCATTCAGATCACAGGAAACTCATGGGTTACACTTTCATAGAACTAAGAGACAGACCTATATGCTCTCATGCCGTATTTGAAAGACAACATATGTCGAATTTACTTCCAAATCAAACATTGCCAATCATGAAATGATATTTAACAATTAAAAAGGAGTGTGGGAGCCCCTCTTCTGAGAACGAACATTTGTCACATACCCTGTTCTATTGAATTTCTTCCACTCCGAAGGGTCTACAGCCACAATATTTAACAGTATATTTCTCTGAAACCTTTGAGATTGATCACATGTTCCTCCTGATTCAGTGTTCTTTTGCGATTCATAATATGTATTATGATTTTATAATTAATCTACAGTTTCTCATCTCCCTGATAATAGATTCAAGAAATCAATAAGGTACAGTTTTTTAGCGTGCATCTTCAGAGACATAAAGCATGTGGAAATGTATCCAATTGGCATCTTTATTTCCTTGATAGCCCCCCATGTGTTACTGGTGATCAACATATTGGCATACAAACTAAGTAGTTTAACAAAATTGTCTGGATCAGACTGAGACCACAGGAGTTTATCATACTCTAAGTACCTGTAAACAAAGCTAAAATAGGAATTTTCCCTGTACTTTCTGCACACGCATCCTTAATAGGTAGATGTAGCAATATCTTGCAACGTTGTTAGATTTTGGCAGACACCTTGGTACTGGATACCGGGAAATTTGACATCTTTGGACCCCTTGAACTGTGATTCATTTCTTTGCTTACGGATCAGTGAAACTCTTGTCCATTCCTCTGAGCACCAGTTTAAGGAGGATCCAATGTGTCGCAATATATCACATGTATTTTACTCTTGACCAGATTTCAGAAATGATCACAGGAACTTAAATATTTTTTGTAGATGTAAGCATTAACAGTTTCATTTTAAATGAGGTTGTGTGTTAAATGTAGATGTTAAAATGAGGTGTTATGCTTTAACGCTTCCATTTAACACCCCACCTCATTTTCCAGAACTGAGATGGCGGAGGTGCACAAAGCAGAGAAAATATCTCTGCCGTGCTTCCCGCCTCCATCTTATTAGTGTGTTTCATTGTACGCCTACATGAGATGTTCATGGAGGCATACAATGAATACATTCCTATGGAAATCACCTTGGTTTTGCACCTGGTCAAGACCAGGCCGATACCATAAGTTTCCATTACAAACGCTGCTGCAAAACGTATTTGTGGGCAGTGTTTAGATTGCCACGATACAGAGTGGAAAAATAAGAGTAAAAGCGAGTATGCCTAACATTTTTCTCTTCCCTTGTCTGCTCCACCTCATGGACATTTAAAAATGCATTTACCAGACCCCACAGCACATAAGTGCTAACATTGGTGGTCCCTTCTATCCTATTCGTCATTTTTGTAGAATAAGGCTATACGTTGGCAGCATAAGTGTAACACATGCTTCAAAATTAGGCAACCTTGGAAAATAATAAGCAGAGAGCTGATTGGTTGGATGAACATTGATTTAGAATATTGGAGACCATTAGTATTGCTAGGCAGACCGCAAGGGTCCTTATGGGAGGAAGCGGCAGAACCCTCTACATTTGATTGTGCTTTAGTAACCTCAAAACAGCTAGATGGAAAGAAGTGGAAGGTCTACATTTGTGGGAGTAGGAGAGTAAGATTAAACACATTGGGCCTCATTCCAGCTGTGGCAGCCCCGGAATGAACGGTGCCGGTAAGGGACCGACACTGATCATCTGGGCCGCCACATTACGAGTTCTGCAGCTGGTCCCACTCTGTACGCCTGGCCAGACCAGACGTGCAGAGGGGGACCCGCTAGCAGTACAGGATGCTAACAACGGGCCCGTCATTAACAGGCCCGTTATTAGCATCCTCCCCATTCCCATTGATTCCCAAATGGGAATGGGGACGTACCGGGTCGGGTCCCGCGAAAGGGAATTACCGGGCCCTCCAAGGTCGGAATGGCCCGATAAGTCCCCTTTTGCAGGACCCGTACCCGGAACCAAGTTTTGGGGTAGCTGTGGCGCTAAAACGGCATGGCTACCTCCAAACTTGTAATGAGGCCCATTGTCTGAAGGAGAATGTGTACAACGTAAGTATCTTTTAGGAAGTACGTTCTCCAAAATATGAGGAACCTTATATTGAACGTTTGTACGAGATAAGGACTGAGTTGAAGAGTATATATACTCTTCCCCTATTGCCTACCTGTTTGTTTGTTTGCCAACTGTAACTTCCTGCTTATGTTTAACAGGTTTTATTTTGCAGCATGCAAGTTTCTCTTTTTTTAAATCTCACATGCATTGAAGAAATTATTGTGTATAGCTGTTGAATTATGGAAAACTAACAAAACAAAGCACAATGTGCCTAGCAAACAAACTGTTACCTGCTGAGTAACTCTGTTTTTATGAATGGTGCCTCTGAATACCTGCCAATAAGGAAACATTACGCCTGCTCGTTGCTTGCAGAAAGAATTCAGCATGGGCATTAATCCATTCACTGGCTACATTGCAGACTGAGGGCCTCATTATGAGGCTGCCGGTCCGGAAATAAGGGTCTCAGTAGCAATGTACCGGCATGCTTTCCAGACCAGCAGACTACAAATCTGCTTTCCGGAGCCTCTGATCTGACCTGCCGGGCACAACGGCCCTGGAAAGCAGAGTTGTCACAGAACCACCGGCACCATTAGCAATGGTGTCAGTGCTTCCAAGTCCCCATTCCCTTGGAGTCCTATGAGACTCCACAGGAATGGGGACTTACATATTCTGGCGCCTGACTTCCCGATACGCTGGGACTTGTAATGTCCCTGTGGCACAGCGAAGTCAGGTGCCAGAAACTGGGTTACGGGATTAGCAGCCACCCGCCGCTGGCGCCGGTGGGTTACCGCCAACTTGGTAATGAGCCCCTCAACTCTGATTTTTCAAAAGCATGGAAAGCCACCAGAAAAGGCTGTATGGAGTTGGGAGGTACAGGAAGGAGAAGAGTGGGATTATCTGAAATGGTCCCATGTCATAATCCCGACTGTTAAAGCCCGTACCAATAAGAGGATGCTTTTCTGTGGCCATCAACAGTCGGAATTCTAAAAGATTTGTATGGGTTTCACTTCCCAAACCACCGATGGAGGCACTCCACTATATTCCTGCACCTTTTGTAATGAGGGTGTTCTACCTCACAAACCACCTTCACCTCCCTAAAGCAGGCAGATTTCATGAAAACCCATTGCAAATGCTGTATGCAAAGTCTAATCTTCAGGCAGCATTTACTTTTTTTTTTTACAAAATGGAGAGTGAAATGAAAGAGCAAAGTCTCATTTCCCACTCCATTTTGATGAACATTGCATGCAAGAGATCCACAAGTACCTAGGTGCTAACATTGATAGTCCCGGCATGCAATTTGCACTTTCTACAAAATGACATCCCTATATGTCTTAAAGGAACAGGAGGAATGACGTTCAGGTTGTCGTGAAGCCTACCTCTTTGAGTAATTCATCTAAAGCATGCCTGTCCTAGTATACATAATTAACAACTATTATACAAAAACAGAAGTAATGTACCTTCGTGAAGCCATTACTTCGGTAAAGGTACCTATTAGGCTACACCCTTTCAGTTGTTAGTAGTCTATCCAGTACTGTGTTTTCACTTTGCATTATGGTACTGTACACACAGTTTAGCGTTTAGTGTTTTTCATTATAAATCCATAACTGCGAGGCATATTTACACATCAGTGCATGCTTACAAACTATATTTACTTAATCGAAGCACCATTGTAAATGTTCCTTTTTCTCATATGTAAAATCGTAGAATTGGTTTGCATGCTGTCCATATTTTCATACACACATACATTTTTGTACTTTTTTAGTTCTTTTCCACAACAAAATAAAAGGGTTGCTACCAGTCTTTGCATGTTTTTGTAATTCCGCCAAACACTGAACCACTTCTAACATTGACACTAAATTAACATAAGCCCAGTGGTTTCCCCATGCCCTCTAACCTGCCCCTCCCTCCCACAAACTCATGCACCCGAGCATATGGCTGCGGCCAAAACTGTTGGCTTTGCCAGTGCTTATTTGAAACGGCATTATTCGAAAAAGTAAAGAGCAGAACGCATTTGCCTTTTTCATGGCTAATTTGATTGAGGTTTGTCTGGCTATAATAACGACAGTATTATGTTTGTCTGGCTATAATAACGACAGTATTATTATCTTAATGGTCCCTGTAGATTGTCTTTCGAGAGCACACTGTGATGATGAACTTTAACTGCAAATAGATGATGCACTATACACATGGCGTAAACATCTGTTTATGGCGTAAGAGATTTCATTTTCCCTGGTTGCAGAACTGACACTGGTTTCGCCAGTGGTTTGGAATGAACGAATGTATCAAGTAAGAACGAGATGCCATTTGGGCAGGCAAGGGCAGAAGGCAATCATTTAGAAAGGGTTCCTTCTGCCCCATTTCCGGGCATACCATTGTAGATACACTAATTGCAGACGAGCAGCACACTATTGTGTGCATAGCCTGCCCTTCTGCCGCTTCGCCCCTGACAGGAGCCCCATTAGCATAACACCCGTTACAGGGAAGGGCTGGATACAAGATGGCTGTTCTGTCCTGGGAGATGCGTCCATGCAGCACTGTGTTCTGCTAAAGAAAGCGAAGGCAGAAGCTGGTTGGAGAAACGTGAACATGAATTCAGGTTTACTCCCTTGTGTCTAGTTCGTCAGCTTTACGGCAATGGGCCCATGACAAGGGACCAAAGGTGACGCAGCAGCTTTAGCAATCTCTGGGCATGTGTGTTTATTTTTTAATTTTTTTTATATCGCTTCAAAATGTCAATTTCTTCCCATTCTTAACAGTATTGTTCCTCTATTAAGCCCGTTTTCATTTCAATAGGCAACTGTCCCATTCCACTCTATTTTTCTTCTGTTAGCATTGAATATTTTTAGAACTGCATTGGAGAAAGTGATGGGATATTCAATCAACTGCATTTAACCGCTCCTTTTTTAAGTGAAATAAGAACACAATAATACATTCGGTCACTGCACGGCTTGCATTTGTATTCTCTCAAACAGTGATATAATAGTGCGTTTTTCATGAGGCCCCAAAGGGGCTTTAATTCATGTGCATAATTCCTAAAGCGGTATGCTGGACATCTGTTTTAATTTGTTTATGTAATATGTTTTGAAAGAGAACACTGTCAAGAATAAAATGGTGACCTTGGCACCGCCTCAAAGGTAGCATTCAAAAAGCAGAATTGTGGTGCAAACAGTGGGCCTGATGATGTCAATTCGGCCAAAAGAAAGCTGTTACATTTATGAATTTGGGACTTTCAATAAATTCGATGGACCAAATTTAATGTGGTTTTATGTTTCGATATACATTTCAGAAAAAAGGATGGACTTGATTGTTCAAACAATTTCTGCTGTACGATTTCAAATGCTACGTTTTTTACAAATTTCTCCCTAAAGTTTTGATGTACATATAACTAGTCCAGGTACTGTACAATGTCTGTTTCTATGTTCTGTGTTGAGTCTTCACCATTGTTCTATCAGTCTAAAGGGAGGCACCCAAACCGTTGAAACAGTGGTAGATCTCAGAGCCATCAGAGCCTGGGGCAGCTGCTACTTGCGTGACATAAATAGGCCCAGAGTCAAACACACATTTCTTGAGGATGTACACAATTGTTGTGTTGGGCTTCTGCACTCCTCTGCTGGAAGTGAGCAATGCTATTTTTTCGTTTCACATCCCCACATTCTAGTCATGACCTTACTAGAGAAAGTGACTTTCCCAGTCATTCTCAATCCTTTGAGGAAGGCCGAAATGAGAAAATATATGGTTGACCATAAAAGTGGTCATAACACAGGTTGTCTCTTAACATTGCAGTTCGGGGCTGGGAGCCTTGAAGTCCATTTTGTAAATAGGCATGTCAAAGTCAGCATGTACGTTTTCCATCTGGTAGAATACATTACTGACCCAATAGAATTGATCTGTGGATTGGACCAAACTAATGCCATTCCTCTTTTCA
This sequence comes from Ambystoma mexicanum, assembly GCF_040938575.1. Classification (NCBI taxonomy): domain Eukaryota; kingdom Metazoa; phylum Chordata; class Amphibia; order Caudata; family Ambystomatidae; genus Ambystoma; species Ambystoma mexicanum. The sequence goes on along the minus strand of NC_090933.1, from coordinate 652,220,124 downwards.
AAAGGGGAGCTCTTTGTGTGGGAAAACCTGGTCGTGTACACACCAGATAACCCTTTAAGAAGATGTTGAAATATTTACCAATGAGTGACCAAAAAAAAGGCTTGTGTAGGATTGTAGAATGATGTCAGAACCCCTATGACTGGCTTATGCCACATCATGGGCCTGATGATTTGAAACATCTTTCGAAATGTCATTAACAGTTTCAAATCTTAATTCCCATGATAATCCTGTTCATTAAGAGGAAAGTTGGCCAGAGCTTGTAAGTATTGTTAACATTTTCTAATAATTGGATCTTCTTTTGAACAGTGTTAAAGTCTGCCTCAGCAGCATCCCTACTCCACTGAGCCACTGAGAGTTTTGTCAGCACAATACTATGATCTAGTCACAGTTGTTACTTGGATCTCTCCAATGGGATTATCCATAGCAGTGAAATTTCACTGTAAGCAGCTGTTTTGGATCAGACAAAAAATGTCCAATTCAGTTGTGACTTTACAATCACCCTAGATTTGTTTTCAATAAATGGTTATATTAACAGACATCCCCAAATAAGAAATAGTTTTGAGGTGTTTAAAATGTTTCAATGGCTTGTTCTTTGTGCAAAGCATACACATGGCTTTCAAATACATCAGATGGTCAACACATCCATTTTGGACATTATTGGAATCTTCAATATTGACATGTTTCTAGAGCTGTCGGTTTAAGGCAGAAGGCACCGAGCACAACCTCATGAATGGTGATCAGCTCTGCCACCTGACTTCTCTGAGTATTAATTTTGTAACAATGAGACACTTTGGGAGTGTCTTCAACCAAGATATTCTAATGACAGACACTAATCCATTGTCACCATTTTAAGTAATATGGAAATAACATCCATCTGCATGAATCATGGATATCGACAGAGAGGTGTTATCTTCATAAACCGTGTCTGGGCAGCGCAGATATGCTTCCATATCATTAAATGTTGTCAAATCTTTTAAACAATGATCTTTGGTAGAGTAATGAAGATCTGCCAATCTCTTGACCATATCACTTTTTTTACCACACCGGGTGACCAGGGGTGTTGCTAGGTCTGGAAAAGATCAGGGGCTAAGCTAATGCCGGGACCGACAGGACTCGGGGCTAGCTAGCCCTTTGGGTGTAGCACCTGAGCTTCTATCCAGGGCTACAATCTAAAGACCCGGGGCTATAGCCCCCTCAGCTCCCTCTAGCAACACCTCTCCCGGTGACTACTAGATAGCCATGCATAGAAAAAAATTTGAATATTATTATATCAAGTCACTTTGCAGATGTTGAAGTGGTTTATGGGAAGTCTCAACTTTGATGCGTTCTCCATGAATCAATGGACAATAATTTGTCCATGCCCATATCCTTGCCCGACGCCCTTTTTTACGTGTTGTATTTTACTTCTATGGTGTGAAAATGTTTTACTTATGTACGGGATCACCTTTTTAGTCTGGTAATGTTTCTGATACAATAACACAATCAAGAAGTTAGCATATCATTGTGTTTCTAGGAAGAGCTCCCTATTTTAAAAGGGGTAAGCTAAACAATGTTTGTCTGTTTGTTTAATTATTGCATTTATAAGGGCACCAGACCCAGGAGTAGCAGGGCGTAGACGGATATGCGAAACTTACATATGTTGCAAATATACAGGCAAAATACGAAATGTCGACATTACATCTGAAATAATACAATATAATACAATATGCAAGACTTAGGTTGCATGTAGAGGCAGAATAATTTACATCTAGGTAGTTGGATCTATACACAATTTACAATCTAGCAGCTGGTCAGGCTAACGTACCCTAGTTGCAGGGCGAACTAATTCTCAGTCAGGTTGAGGTGATTAATGAGGTTCTTTATGAAGAAGAAGTAGGGGAGGTCGACTCTGAGCTGGTGTGGCAGGAAGTTCCGAAGTTTAGTGGCCTTCACGGGGAAACTGATGCCGGCAATCTTAGACAATTTGAATCTGGGTACTACCAAACAATTAGTATTAATGGTTCTGGACGGTGCCACGTTGTGTAGCTCTTTATGTGTCAAAGAGGCGATTTTTAGTTGTATTTTATTGTGGGTCGATAACCATTTATGCTGACGTCTGATGGCAGAGATATGCACTCTTTTGTTAATGCCTAGTGCAGCTCTAATGGCATTGTTTTGTAATATTTGGAGTTTTTTGGATAATGCTTTTATTAGCACTGCTGTAGAGGGCGTTGCAGTAAGCTAATCTTGATAGAATCAATGCTGTGGCCAGTATAAGGCAGCTGTTGTCAGAAAGGAAGGGCCTGCCTGCTCTGATCAGCTTACAGGTATAGGCTGTGGTAGAGGCCAGAGAATTTTGTTGTTTGGTAAAGGACATCGTTGCATCCAGGTAGAAACCAAGAGTTTTTACCTCCTTGGTGACGATAGTATTATTACCGTCAATGATGAAAGAGGCATATTCATGCCCTAGTTTGGAGATGTGGGTTGGGGAGCCAAGGATGATCAGCTCTGTCTTGTCATCATTCAGGCATAGGCCGTGAGTGCCCATCCATGCCTGAACGATGAGATCAATTCTATTCACCAATGCCAGGTCCTTGCAATGATCCCCGGAAAGCGGGAGGAGAATCTGAGTGTCATCTGCGTAGTTAGTGTAGGTGACACCCAGAAGGTCCAGATCATCGAAGAGTGGCTTGGTGAATATATTGTAGAGAGTGGGGGACACGCAAGAACCCCGAGGGACCCCACACATGATAGGGGTAGGGTCCGCAGCTGCAGAGGGAGAGACTACTATGCTAGTTCTGTCGCTCAAGAAGGATTCTATCCATTTAACAGCACCTCTAGAAAAGTGGGCTGCTGTATCAAGATGCCTACAAAGGACCTTATGATCAACCAAGTTGAATGCAGCTGAGAGATCGAGTAGCAGTAATAATGCTATTTTCCCTTGGTCTCTCAGCTCATCGATTTGTATCTTCAGGTCCATCAGTGCAGTTTCCATCCGTGTAAATGTCGGAATCCTGATTGACGGCCCCCTAGGAGTTTGTGCTGTTCGAGGTGTTTTTGGATCTGCAAATATGCAATTTTATCCAAAACTTTAAGAAGGAATGGTACTGTTGTGATAGGGCGGTAATTGGTAACGATAAGAGGGTCTAAGGTTTGCTTCTTGAGAAGCGGAAGTACCCAGGATTGTTTCAAATGGGCTGGGACGGTGCCGGAAGCAAAGGAGGCATTAATCAGTTTGGAAATGAAAGGGGAGAGGTCTCTCACCGCCTCTTTTATGATATGCGCTGGGCAGATATCACCTTTACAGTTAGATGGTTTGAGAGAGAGGATAGTTTTTTCCAAGTAGTTTTGGTGAAGCAGAATGTGGTATTTGGATCGGAGATATTTGCATTAGATGGGGGTGGTGGTTGGTTGGTTGGGATAGGTTCAGAGAGTCTTTCTTGTTTTTTATTTTAGTTTGGAGGGTGTTGATTTTATTGGTTAGTGCTAGTTGTATCTCTGAGCACCAGTTCTTGTCTTTGAGGCAGATATCGGGGGAGAGATAGGGGACTCTAGCTCTTTTAGGATTGGAATAATTCTTTCATACTGGAGTTGGACTTAGCTATCCGTTCATTGAAGGAGTTTCTTTTGGCCTGGCAGATTTCTTTTTTGTGATGTGATGCAGTGGATGCTAGCTTCTTTTTGTTTTCGTGGGAGGGGCAAAGGCGCCAATCAGTTCCACATTTTCTTTTTAATAGTCACAGGTCTTTTAACTGAGGAGTAAACCACTTGTTGAGATGTAGTTTAGATTTACTAGCTCTCAGTTTGAGAGGGGCGACTTTGTCCAAGGTAGAGAGCATGATCTTGTTGTATTCATGCACCATCGTACTTGGGTCCAGGTTGTCTGCCAGAGAATTTAGGGTGGCTGGAATATAAGGGATCACACTGTCCACTGTTATATTCATTTTTAACCTGGTTAGACAGGGTGGCGCTTCTTGGGGAGCCATGAGTTTTTGTCTGGTAGTGGAGAGTGTCATGGACACGAGGAAATGGTCCGTCCAAGATAGGGGAGAGATAGAGGTAATGGTAGCTGTACAATTGTGGTCGGCTACCCAGTCCAGGGTTCTACCCTTATTGTGGGTGGGAGCGTTCACCTTTTGGGTTAATCCTAATGCATTGAGGGAGTTTGCTATTTACACAGCATGACTGTCAGAAAGATCATTCAGGCCTAGGTTAAAGTCTCCGAGCAACAGTACTTGGGAGGTAGGTTTGAGATTACAAGCAATTAGATTATGCAAATCCTATTCAAAGCTGCCAATGGGACCAGGGGGTCTGTAAACTATATACATGGTGAGGGATTGGGAGTTCTTTAGTGGTAGCTTGACAGAGCGGGATTCACATGATTGCAGGTCATGTGGGGCTACTAGTCTCAGCGATAAACTCTCTCTAGATATGATAGCTATTCCGCCGCCTTGGGAGCCATTTCTGTCTTGTCTTAGAATAGTGTATACTTTTGGGATGGGTAGCATGAGTGCAGGTCCTGCGGCCTTGTGTAACCATGATTCGGTTATGGCTAGGAAGTCTAGGCTGTCTTCTGTAATTAGGTCGGCTATGTCGATAGCATGGGCCACCAATGACCTAGCGTTGAGGAGAGCTCCTTTTAGGGATAGATTATCTTCTTTAGTTATGGTTGTGCATGTAGTAGGGCTATTGGGGGCTAATGCCTTGGAGATGAGTGTTGGAGTCTGAGAGCAGAAATGCTACAGGTGGGAAGAGTAGTGGGCCATTTGGCGCTAGTAGTTGTCGTGGTGTGGTGACAATTGGTTTTCTTATTGGAAGGCTCGTAGATTGTAGGGAGTCTGCTACGTAGCTTAAGATTTCTGATGTACGTGGTGCAAGGGATCATGGTATATTCTCCTGTAAGCTGGTAGTTGGGATGGGCAGGAATACTAGGCTTGGGTACCATGTTGTTGTAGGTATGAGGGTGTGATTTCTTCTCAGCTAGGAAGGTAGCGTTGGTGTGGGCTCCTAAACTAATGAACAGCTGAAGAATGATAGGTCTCATAAGGATATAGAGGATGTAGCCGCCTAAGGTGAGCAGTGGGTCAGTTCAACTTTAACTAGGTGGGCCTGGGACTTGATATGCACGGTACACAGAATGTTCTAAGACAAATCGGAATAGGCAGATACAACTTAGTCTGTGAGGGCCTATGACAAGTTATGCAAGTGCACGGAATGCTCTAGGATACAAAGGGTATGGCTGATCTACACGGGTAGGGCTGAGTTACAAAGGTAACGTGGCTGAGCGAGCAAATAATGATTTGCTGATAAACAAGCCAGGGGCATTTGGGAACAACATGGGCTAGCAGTACAGCGAAAATATAAGCAGGAGCTGGCAAACAAGGCACGGCATTTGGGCAAAACATAGGCTAGCAGTACAACAAGAATGATAGCATGATCTGGCATACAAGGCACGGGCATTTGGGCACAACGTGGGCTAGCAGTACAACAAGAATGATAGCATGATCTGGCATACTAGGCACGGGCATTTGGGCACAACGTGGGCTAGCAGTACAACAAGAATGATAGCATTATCTGGCATACAAGGCACGGGCATTTGGGCACAACGTGGGCTAGCAGTGCAACAAGAATGATAACGTGGGCTAAATATATCAATCGGAAGCTTCTATACATTAGGGTGGGAGAGTAGAGGCTAGTATATGAGCGTAGTCAGTTGGGTGCGCAGATGGTTGCAGATCAGTAAATTGATACAGGTGTCGATGGATGACATAATCCGATTGCTGCAGGCAGTGAATTACAGGTTGCGGCTGGGGAGATCTGGTTTGCAAGTTTTGAAGGATCGTTGTGTGAGACACTGGCTGGGCGACATGAGTGGGACCGAGTGGTGTAAGGAGTAAAAGTACTTACAGTTTGAGTGGGGGCACGGCCACGGCTCGACCGGCCTAGACAGGCAAAGACAGGCTTGCAGCCTTATGTGTGTGGCCTTATGTGGGAGGGCCGGCTTGTGCCTTCCGGTGCTGGCAGCTGGGGGAAGTAGGCCTCCTGGACCAATCCGGAGCGCTGGTAGGGTTGCTTAGCAACCAATAAACAATTAGTGGGAAGTGGCCATCTTAGGTCGCGCCGCCTCGCGGGAGGACTCGATATTGGGCAATCTTCTGTGCTTCTGCAAGAAGGAGCTGCGCTGGGTCTCCTCTCGTCTCTGGCAAGAGGACCAACTCAAAATAGAATGCAGATAAGGCAGGATACCTTTGGGCTGAGCAGATGAATGGTGCTCAAACCGGTGCTGGGTCCTCACTGGATTCTCGTCATGGGTTGTGGCCTCAGAGTGGAGCGTCGGATGAGGAGGGATGGGCTCCTGCCCTCCCGATGTCGGCATAGAAATGGGGCAAAGACAGGCTTGCAGCTTTATGTGTGTGGCCTTACGTGGGAGGGCTGGCTTGCGCCTTCTGGTGCTGGAGGCCGGGGAAGTAGGCCTCCTGGACCAATCCGGAGCGCTGGTAGGGTTGCTTAGCAACCAGTAAACAATTTGTGGGAATCGGCCATCTTAGGTCGTGCCGCTTCGTGAGAGGACTAGATATTGGGCAATCTTCTGTGCTTCTGCAAGAAGAAGCTGCGCTGGGTCTCCTCTCATCTCTGGCAAGAGGACCAACTCAAAATAGAATGCAGATAAGGCAGGATACCTTTGGGCTGAGCAGATGAATGGTGCTCAAACCGGTGCTGGGTCCTCACTGGATTCTCGTCATGGGTTGTGGCCTCAGAGTGGAGCGTCGGATGAGGAGGGATGGGCTCCTGCCCTCCCAATGTCGGCATAGAAATAGGGCAAAGACAGGCTTGCAGCTTTATGTGTGTGGCCTTACGTGCGAGGGCTGGCTTGCGCCTTCCGGTGCTGGAGGCCGGGGAAGTAGGCCTCCTGGACCAATCCGGAGCGCTGGTAGGGTTGCTTAGCAACCAGTAAACAATTTGTGGGAATCGGCCATCTTAGGTCGTGCCGCTTCGTGAGAGGACTAGATATTGGGCAATCTTCTGTGCTTCTGCAAGAAGAAGCTGCGCGCTGTCTCCTCTCGTCTCTGGCAAGAGGACCGACTCAAAATAGAATGCAGATAAGGCAGGATACCTTTGGGCTGAGCAGGTGCATGGTGCTCAGACTGGTGCTGGGTCCTCACTGGATTCTCGCCATGGGTTGTGGCCTCAGAGTGGAGCGTCGGATGAGGAGGGATGGGCTCCTGCCCTCCCGATGTCGGCATAGAAATGGGGAGCTTGAGACAAGCTTTACTAAAGATTAATACACTTTAGATCCACGGATCAGTGCACAGCCTTAATGGCTAGGAGTCCCCATGACATGTTGATCATCTTATTAATTTATCTTTGGTCAGTACAGAGTCTCCACTGTCCATCTGATTTTAAAATCCCTAATGCTGAATTGTTGAATGTTTGCTGAAATGGATGTATAATCCCTCAATATTCCACATTTTGTTAATCTCCATGAGTGATTACATAAAAGCGAGAGGCAGCCAGTACTGTTGATTAAATACTGGAGCCATATCTGGGTATTGTGGATATTATATAGAGCAAGGATGTATGTCCATAGTCATGGCAATAAACAAATAAGATTATCTTTAAATACAGAAATACCTGTCTCCGTTGTTGTCTCTGTTCATCAGTCTCACAGGCACAAGCCAGACCAATTTGTTTTTCAACCATCTAAAGGAAAGCCCGGAAAAACCACTGGTTTCAGTTTGCATGGGAAGACCTCTATTAATGGTGTCTACATTGATGGGCAACCCCCTGGTGTTGAGATAGTTATTTGTATCCCAGAAAATAATTTAATGTCACAACATGTTACAGGTCACATCCTTCAACACATAGGTGCATAGATGGGGACCCAAGTAACCCCCTCCTTTTTGATAGTAGACTTTTGTAGGTCTAATACCATCAATACTGTACTAACAATATTCAGATATTGGTCTGAAAACTGGATTTTTTAAATACACCCACCAATTTTCGGATTCAATAGTAATTCCAATAGAGGGGTCTTTACACAAAATGGTAATTTGGGCATCATTAGTGCCAACCAATATTCAACCATTATGTAAAAGTATACTCAGATCCCATTTTTTTATCAGCCGAATTACAAAATGACTATTATGTTTGGAAACATTATGACATAAGGGCCTCATCAGGAGTTGGCCGGTATCCTGGCGCTAATTGCACCAGGATACCGCCCAATGCAATTAATACTGCAACAGGGTCCAGTGCAATTTGCGCCAGATCCTGAGTTGCAGGGCTGGGAGGGGCTGTAAGTCCCCATTCCCATTGGTTCCAAATGGGGATGGGTGGCACAATTACAGCCGGTGCAAATACTGCCAGCGGTAATAGCGCCGGAAATGCACATACCAGTATCACCTTCACCCACAGTTTAGAGCTGGAGGTGAATGCGTCGAGGTAGGGCCATACTTGGGATTTGGCAGAGCGGTAAATTTGGCAGTGATAGTGTTACTGACACCTTTTCCCGCTCCACTCAACTCCTGATAAGGTCCTAAATCATGCGATTAATGCAGTTACCTGTAGAATCCACTCTCAAATGAGAGTGCACTGAGTTATCCACTTTGCTGGCCCATTATAAGTGGCATAGGTTTAATAAAGGAATAGGTTAAAGAATGCATTGATTCTTTTACTAATCCATTTTTGAAACTCAGGCCAGCTCACATTGAGGATACAAACAATGCTATTAGACACTTCAGCATGATAATTTGGCAAACACACTTTGGGTTGATCACATTTGAAGTCCAGTCACTTTATACTAGAAAAAGATATCAAAAAGACATGTAAACCATCAAGAACAAGGCCTGGCAATTGGTGCAAAATGTGTCCCTTTGTATGTCAATCCCATGATGGGGAAATCTGAAAAAGGCATGTTCATCCATATATATATATAATATTCAGTGAAAAAACTTTGTTAAAGGGACGTTATGGTTAAGTTGCGCTACTAAAAACCTATGAAATTCAGTGAAAAAACTTTGTTAAAGGGATGTTATGGTTCCAAGTAAAACCGAAAACCCCCTGAAATTCGCCAGTTATGGTAAGCTAAGCAACCATAACTCGCGCCACCACCGTGCACTGCTAAGACTAACACCCACGACATCAAAGATGACATCACAAATGTTATTAACAAAGTTTTTTAACTGAGTTTCATAGGTTTTTAGTAGCGCAACTTAACAATAATAACTCTGACTTTATGTACAAGTAACATAGCACATACTGAACCCCCTCTACCGAATTTGATGTCCGGGAACTCTTTTAATGTCCGCGGACATGTGCGGACAACAGCACCACTACCCAAAAAGTCTGGGGGGGTATGTTTAATTGCTATATCATAACATATGAACATTTTACAAATTCACAAACCAGCACACATACACATTATATGTAGTAATACATAAGAATTGTAACCCAAATATATAACACACTAACCATTCATTTAAATACAAATTGTTCTAAAATGGAATATAACAGAAGAAGAAAGATAGGCTTCCAACATGATTACCTCACAGAAACTCCACAACTAAGAGCAACAGCAGATCTACAGACCACTCAGAACACACCTTACCTGAAATAGTAAGTGTACTGCATTTTCCTCAATATATTTGTAAACTTTCTGTATTAGATACAAAAAAAATGATATTATGTTTTTTTTCTCACAGAAATGTCTAGTACTCTGGAGTGGCTAGAGGAGCATTTCCCACATGAGGAAATGTCAGAAGATAGTGAACCTAATGGTAGACACTTTACTGTATAAACCAATTAATAAATATTATTTTATATACATTTAACATATATTTTTTTTTGTACAGACCATACAAAAATTGAAAATACTAAAGAAAAAGCAGCATTGGATAAGAATCTTCAGCACATAGAAGAAAAAATGGACCTACTCTTGGCAAATTTTAATAATTTAAAAAACTTTGTGGAAGATCACTTCAAACAAACAACTACATACCATTGTCCCCCCTCACCATATCCCACTCAATTATCCCCAAACCCTCTCCATGAACCAAAACGTTTTGATGAGACTTCATCCCTTCTTCACCTCATATAAATCCTATTGAAACCCCCATTTCTCCTGTTTACCTCACCTTCTCTGTCATAAATTTAACATACATGTAAAATAAAGTAAAATTATTATATTGTGTCCTAATTCATTTCTTGTTTTTTTTTTTTAAAAAGCAGTTGAGGTGTCAGAGGACAGCACGCGTGTCCGGAATGTCCATGAAGAAACAAAAATGGAGGTTTCCTAAGAACATTATATCTGTCCGTACTGTTCGCTAGCAAGTTGAAACTGTTCTAAGAACACACACGGTGTCCTGAAATGTTTGTAAAGAAACAAAATGGGGGTGTCCTGAGCCTGTCCGTATTGTTTGCAGGCAAGTTGAAACTGTTCTAAGAACACAGGCTGTGTCCTGAAATGTTCGTAAATAAACAAAATGGGGGTGTCCTGAGGACACTATACCTGCCCTTACTGTTTGTAGACAGGTTGAAACTGTTCTAAGAACACATCAAGTGTCCTGGGATGTTCGTAAATAAACAGAATGGGGGTGTCCTGAGGACGCTATGCCTGTCCGTATTGTTCGAAAGCATGTTGAAACTGTTCTAAGAACACAGGCTGTGTCCTAAAATGTTTGTAAATAAACGAAATGGGGGTGTCCTGAGGATGCTATGCCTGTCCGTACTGTTCGTAGGCAGGTTGAAACTGTTCTAAGAACACATCAAGTGTCCCGGGATGTTCGTAAATAAACAAAATGGGGTGTCCTGAGGACGCTATGCCTGTCCGTATTGTTCGCAGGCAAGTTGAAACTGTTCTAAGAACAAACGCCTGTCCGTAACTGTTCGTTTCACAGTGTCCGTAGCACAAAACAGTTTCAGTGCATTTGGTGTCCTGCGGACACCCGCTCCCTTCGCGAACATGTTCGCGAACCTATCATGTGACCGCGCCCACGATCAGCGTATGGTCTGATTGCGAACACTGTTCGTGTCCCCGAGCAATTTAAAACTACATTTTCAAGTAATCTACAATATTTTTCAATAAAAACTCACCACAGAACAAGTCCCACATAGTAATCCTGAGTTTCTACATACTTTTTTTGAACCCTTTTTTCTGTTCGATCTTTCTGCGGATAGCGCGCATGTCCGCGGACCGCGCACAAGCACCCCTATAAAAGACCACGCCCTAGAGCTCATTCTCATTGTGTTTCTGGCTATCCTACAGAGCACAGCAAATTTTGCTGCCAATTTGCAGATTTTCAACTCCAAGCTGATGGCTTCCATGGCTCCACTCATGTCACCTGGTGCTGTATCTGCCTCAGCTCCATTCCCACCCCCTCCACCACCACCTCCCCAAGGGCCTGAAGAGGGGAACAGGAGTGAGGATGCACAGGAGGATGAAGAGGAGGACGAGAATGAGGTAGTGGTCCCTACTACCAGCACTCGCCGTGAGTCTTGGGTGTGGCGGTTATTTACCATTTGTGGTAATGGTCCTAAGGCACGTGCGAACCAAGTCACCTGCAGCGAGTGCAAAATGGTACTCAGTTGCGGGAGACATGGTTCATACAGTTTTGGGGCAACTACCATGAAGCGACACCTAAAGTCATTCCACTCTGGGGCCATTCGCAAGGTTGTACCTTGCGAGGAGCGTCGCAGATTGACTTCCTCTACTTCATCCTCCGTTTCCGATCCTGTCACCACAAGGAACACTCCTGTGGGACAGCGTATTCCTCAAGCTGCCTCACAGGCCATACGCAATACTGATGACCCTTACCTTTTGAGGGTCATAGTTGTGTGTATGTACTGCGATGCAGTTCTGTGCAGGGGGGAGAGACTTCATAGTGCTTTTGAGACTATCGTCTCAGAGCACGAGAAGGTCTGCTCACTAACCAAGTAAAACCCACTCTACATCTTCCTCTCTCAGCTTGCCCTTTCTTATCCCTGTGGTTGGTGTCCACCCCTTATCCTCCTTTCCCCTCCTCTCCTAGTGTGTCTTGTATAAAAAAACAAAAAAAATATAAAACAACTAAAATAAAAAAAAGGCTCTTTCAGAGCCGCCCTTCACAATTAAAAAATAGAAGTGAAAATAAATGAAGCAGGTCCCTGTGTTTTTTTTAGAAGTCTGCGGACAGTCCACAGACATCTAAAATTTTGGGGTGCTGCCCTATCATCACCATTGCAGTTTTATCTGGGAGAAAGTGGTGGCTCTGAAAAGAGTGGTGTTTGTTTGTGTTTGAAAAATTTGAAATGCTCAACACCTACTACAAAATGGATGCTGTAATTCCAAAAAAGGTTGCAAAGCATTTTGTACATTTCTCCAAAAAATCGGATTGCCAGCATAAGTAAGATTGGCTCCATCTCTGCGAAAAATGTATGTACTACGAAACATAATATTTTCATTGTGAAAAGAGGACATGCCAAAATTTCTTAGAAAGGCACAAACAGCCTTATTGACATTGCGCCTTGCTTTCTCCATTTGTGGACCAAATGAAGAAGAACAAAGCCACATTTGTCTCTGCGCAATCCGTGAATAAATTACTTGAGAATTTGGAAACATGTCCATGACCTTCCCAAGTACTTCTTTCATTGCAAATTGCAAAGAAATTCCAAACACATGTCCTAAACTGTTCCCTCCACAATGAATTACAATTATGTCTGGATGTTGCTCTGTCTCCAAAGTAGCACAGAGAGGTAGCAAGTCCAACCACTTCATTCCACGTACTCCATGCCAGTGCACTTCCACATGTGGGAATCCAAGATCTACAGCTACTCCACAGCTTTCTGCATGCACCTTCAACCAATGTATCCACGAGTCTCCCAAAATCCAAACAATCTGTTTTCTGAAACACAGCCAGAGCTATCTGTTCTTCTCTCAGCAAAAAGAGTATCTGAGAAACTCTCTCCTGGCACAACACACCCACTAAACTTTCCTGACCAATCCCTTTCTCTGCTCATTCTCATTTGCATGGCTCCCCAACACAAAATCCCCGGATGTAACACCCAATGTCCGCGGACTACCGCCATGTCCGCGGACATATCGTAACATGGACAGTCCTTCTGCCATTTCCATTTCACTTTCTGTGCCATTCCCTCATTGGATATAGCTAAGAAGTCACATGAACATCCACCATTCACATCCAAGACATCTACATCTAACTGCATCATAATAGATCAGCACTTTAAATGTACTGTTAATCTCTCTGAGTACAAGTGTCATATCATTGGAAAGCACCTTCTACCAGAAATACTGTACAAGTCTCCAAGATTTCTACTTGCAGCTGCATGCATATCGATATGCATGAAAGAAAACTACAGGCATGCACATTTTCTATATAGTATATGTACAATTCTTATAGATTCATATAAACAGATTAACTGACTTCTAGCTTGTATAATCTATAAAATGAATTTACTGTCATTTTTTCCATCTCCTAAAATCAACTGTCACTTCCAAACCTATCTGCTATTTCATTTCTTTTTACACACACATTTTCAAAGCATGTTGAACTAACATATTTAAAGTACAATATGAAGAGTTAACATATTCAAACAAAATTGCATGCTCACAGTATGTTCAAATATCAAACAACAATACTTGTACAAAAACATAAACATTTATTTACTTATATTTATATACTGCGCAAGCAGCCCATGGCATTGAGGTGCTGTTACTTGCAAGAGCTTAGTTACAGAAATAGTGGTATTCAGTGGTAAATTATGAATTCCACAAGGCATACAAATTATATTTTGGTTGATACAGTTATTCATTACAATACAGTTTATGCATTAAGAACATATGATATGTATTCAACTGGTGCGACGCATCTTATGTGAATAAGATAGTTTTCATGATTTTGAGGAAGGCGCGGAGGGTCAATGTCAATTAAAAAAATCAATGCAACCAATAATTGAAATTAATGCAACAGACAAACTAGACATACATGGTATGACACTACCCATGTGTGAACAAGCCACAACGAGACTAAATAGTTTAGAAAATTCAATCTCCAACACAGCTGGATTGGAAAAAATATTAAAATTATCCTTAAATTGCAGAGTAATGCTTAAACGTAACCTTGACGTTGATCAAGGACTAGTTCATGGAGCACTGGGTACAGTTCCTGGCTTTCAAACATACCCACATGACAACAACATTCAGTTTGTCAATATTCTCTTTGACAAACTTTGAGAAGTGAAAAGGATAGGATGCTCAACAGCTCGATTCTTTCTCTTCAAAGACATGTATGTAAACAGAGAACAATTTTCTCTAACTCTTGCATACGCAGTCACCATTCATAAATCACAAAGTCTCACCCTAGACAAAGCATTGATAGACATTGGTAACACAGTCTTTAAAGAAGGCATGAGCTACGTAGCACTATCACGCTTACGTACACTTGACGGTCTATTTCTATTCAACTTTGATGCAAGTAAAGTAAACGCTGATATTCCTTGCATTTCAGAATACAATATACTTCGTTCACTATACACCCCCATCTAAAAACATATCCTATTCCGCAAAAAGTAAAATTTTCTAAAAGAAAACTAAATCAAACAGAAATACAACAGGAGGTCACTGCAAATCCTCCAAAGAGATTAAAAGAAACTAATCCTTCATCAAGTACCACAATCAAAAAAGAACCTATTAGGGAATGTAAACCAGGTACTTCTTCAAAGACAAACTCCAAAAAAAGCACTCAGATACAGAACTACCTGGTCCATTTAAACTTTGAAACGTAATTGGTGTACCACCAATAGTTGACAACATTTACTTACACAGTACAGACCAATTGTGTTTGCAAATGTTAGTACTTCATAGAAATGCAACAAACAATCCTGACAACATGTATAGGGCCTGATCACGACTTTGGCGGTAACGCCGGCGGTATTACTTCCGGTGGTATTAGTCCTACCACCGAACTCCCCGGCGCTAATAGCGCCGGATCACGAGTTCGGCGGTAATGTAATTCCCCATTCTCCATTGGGCCCATTCGGGAATGCCCCATTCCCCATTGGGCTCAATGGGGAAAATTTGCGCTCTTACTGCCGGCGGATTTCCAGCCAGCGGTAATAGCGCAAATTTTCGGTGGATTTCCCCCCAGCAAAGAGCTGGGGGGAAATCTGCTGAAGTCCTGATTTGGCGGACCCTTAAATCCGGCGGTAATAGCGCGACCGTCGGATTTAAGGGTTACCGCCAAAGTCGTAATGAGGCCCATAGTGTTTATGGAATAAGAAAACAAATGGACTACTGTGCTGGAATGGTGAAATTTGCTATAAACTCACAGGAAGATCCACAAGAATTTCTAATGTACTTACTACAAATACTGGAAAACAAAAACATACCTATAAATGAAATCTTCCAGATTTCATACATGTGGAAACATACATGCACTCTGTGCAACAATGTGACACAAGAACAAATACCCAATGAGCGCTTTATGTATGTATCAATACCTAATTGTGAATCTGTTCCATTTCAGCAACTTGTACAAAATGCAAACCATGGTAGATTATGTACTACCTGCAATTTGGAAAATCGCTTCACCTTACTAATACAAACACATAGTAAATATGTAATACTAATGCTTCTACGTTACAATGCAGATGGTACCAAAAACAACTGCAAGCTGACTGGATTCACACATGGTCAAGTATAACTTGGTAAAAAAACCTTCACAACAATAGGTATAATCTACCACACAGGTGCCACAACCAATGCAGGTCACTATACTGCATATATAAAAAAAAATGTGGATGGTTCGAATGTAATGATAGTAGCATTACTTTAAAGCAGAGATTACCTGCAAATCTTACAAACGCTTATTTAATGTTCTTAAAACCAAAATGTATTAACTAAACTTCTATTAAAAAACTATAAACTGTTACAATATGCCAACAGCTATATAACTGCCCCAAGATTCTACAACAACTAAACAGATAAATGAATACCACTAAATTATATCAAACAATAAACAGTTAGAATACGCCAACTGGTATCTAACTACCCCAAGATTTTCAATATCCAAACAGATAAATCAATACCACTACATTATAACAAAAAATAGACAGTTAGAATACGCCAACTGGTATCTAACTACCCCAAAATTTTACAATATCCAAACAGATAAATCAATACCAGTTCATTATAACAAAAAATAGACTGTTAGAATATGCCAACAGGTATCTAACTGCTCCAAAAATCAAGCCAATATATAGAGCATTAGCCAGAAACAACAAACATACTGTAGAATAACATGGAGTTTTATTTCTCCCACAGACCCAATGATTTTAGAAACAAACACAGAAACTGAGCAAATTGGACAGTACACTGGTTTGTAATCTACTAAATATGAGGGTAAAAAAAAATTGATTATTCAATGTTATAAGTCGTTACAAAATACCAATACTAACATGATCTTTTCTTTCATCACAAAAATAAACAAAAAATACATGTAATCCAGTTACTAAACCAAACAGTAAGTATATTATATTAAGTACAACCATCACAGCAAATCACACCCATGGTGACTTATAACTTTGCTGCTTATACATTTCATCTTGTCCATGCACCCAAGACTATAGGCTCTGCCCAAAACCACCACAGCATATCACTCCCATAGTGGCTTATAACTTAGTTGCTTATAAATTTGTTCTTGGATCCAAAATTTATAAGCCACTATGGGTGTGATATGCTGCAGTGGTTGTGGCCAGGGCATAGAGCTTTGGGTGCATATGGCCATGCACCCAAGACTCTATGCCCTGGCCACAACCACCACAGCATATCACACCCATAGAGTCAAACATTTTAACTATGCCATATTGGCACTTTTAATGTCCGCGGACATGATGAGTGTTCTTAGAACAGTTTCAACTTGTCTACGAACAGTACGGACAGGCATAGCGTCCTCAGGACACCCCCATTTTGTTTATTTCCAAACATCCCAGGACACATAATGTGTTCTAAGAACACTTTCATCTTGCCAGTGAACAATACGGACAGCGTCCTCAGGACACCCCCATTTCGCCCATTGACGAACATTTCAGGACACTGCATGTGTTATTACAACAGTTTCAACTTGCCTGCGAACAAAACGGAAAGGCATACCGTCCTCAGAACACACCCATTTTGTTTATTTTCGAACATTTCAGGACACCGCGAGTGTTCTTAGAACAGTTTCAACCTGCTTGCGAACAATACGTACAGGCTTAGTGTCCTCAGAACACCCCCATTTCATTTATTTACAAACATCCCAGGACACTTCATGTGTTCTTAGAACAATTTGAACGTGCTTGCGAACATGTGTTCTTAATACAATTTGAACTTGCTTGTGAACAGTACGGACAGGCATACCGTCCTCAGGACAGCCCCATTTAGTTTATTGACGAACATCCCAGGACACATGATGTGTTCTTAGAACAGATTCAACTTGCCTGCGAACAAAACGGACAGGTTTACCGTCCTCAGAACACACCCATTTAGTTTATTTTCGAACATTTCAGGACACCGCAAGTGTTCTTAGAACACTTTCAGCTTGCTTGCGAACAATACGTACAGGTGTAGTGTCCTCAGAATACCCCCATTTTGTTTATTTACAAACATCCCAGGACACTTCATGTGTTCTTATAACAATTTTAACTTGCTGGCGAACAGTATGGACAGGCATTCCGTCCTCAGGACACCCCCATTTTGTTTATTGACGAACATCCCAGGACACAATATGTGTTCTTAGAACAGATTAAACTTGCCTGCGAACAAAACGGAAAGGCTTACCATCCTCAGAACACACCCATTTTGTTTATTTTCGAACATTTCAGGACACATTGAGTGTTCTTAGAACACTTTCAGCTTGCTTGCGAACAATACGTACAGGCGTAGTGTCCTCAGAACACCCCCATTTTGTTTATTTAGAACATTTCAGAACATCTGCGTTGTCTGCGGACAAAGCGAACACAACATGGGGGTCTACCACCTAAATAAATACAACATTTAACCCATCTCTTACTCCCCCACCCTCCCCAAACACTTTTACACACCAACACACTCTACTAAAAAGTATTTTTTCCACCAAGTTTCACCGCGCTGTCCGCGGACGTCCACGAATCCAAGATGGCGGACCTTCCCGAAAATCTGACACGCTTCACGCTCTTCACCATCCAATCAGCAAACAAGTTGCATGTTTGCGGACATGACGCAAGCCGGTTGGCCAATAAGGACATTGTCCGCGGAGCGAACAGAGAAATGTGTACGCGGACCGAACATAGATATCACTAATTTTTTGTGACCTACTTTTTGGTCATTTGAAAAAAAAATACTGGACGGATTTTCACCAAATTTGCAAACAGCAACTTAACCATAACTACACAGCCACTAACGTGGCTGTGTAATTACATGGCCAGGGTAGTGGCCATGTAGTTATGGTTAAGTTGCAGTTTCTATAGGAAGAACACTTTTTGGGCGGCTTATAACTTTGCTCCCCCTGGACGAATCCTCACCAAACTTTGCAAAAAAAAGTATATGGCCCACTCTGAATTGTTTTACAAAGTTTGGTGAGGTTTGGTCCAGGGGGGCAAAGTTATATGGAGGGTCCCACATCTTCTTTTTTCCCATAGACATAATGGGAAAAAACTTTGCTCACCCCTACAGCCCAAACCGCTGGACAGATTTACACCAAATTTGCGGCCGGAGCAGTGGCTTGGTCCCGAAAGAGTGCTTTTTTTATTTGGTGTAAATCCGTCCAGTAGTTTTTATGACAAAAATGTATGTGAAAAAAATTAGTCATATCTATGTCCGATTTGCGGACACACTTCCCTGTTCACTCCGCGGACAGGACAGAGATTGGGCAAGCGGCTTGTGACGTGCTCGCCCATTGACTGCGGTGAAGCGTGCAGTGCTTTGTATTTTCAGAGATGCCTGCCATCTTTGTTTGTCGCATCGAGAGGCTTTGTCAACAGAGACCCTGCATATAACCAGTCCCGGGATGCTGCAGACTGCCAGGAGACACGCCATCGCCACACGGTGGCCCGCGGAGGGCCAAGGAGCGGGATCTGCCGCCTGCACAGTAAGTGTCTCCCTCCTTCCCCCCACCCCCGCTCATGCCCCGTGTCTCCGCTCATGCCCTGTGTCTCCCTCCTGTTCCCCCACCCCCCGCTCATGCCCCGTTTCTCTCTTCTGTTCCCCCCCACCCCCGCTCATGCCCTTTGTCTACCTCCTGTTCCCCCCACCCCCGTTTATGCGCCGTGTTTTCCTCCTGTTCCCCCACGACCCGCTCATGCCGAGTGTCTCCCTCCTGTTCCCCCAAACCCCACTCATGCCCCGTGTCTCTCTCCTGTTCCCCCCACCCCACGCTCATGACCCGTGTCTCTCCCCTGTTGCCCCCCCATGCCCTGCTCATGCCCCATGTCTCTCTCCTGTTCCCTCCAGCCCCCGCTCATGCCCCGTGTCTTCCTCGTGTTCCCCCCACCCCCCACTCATGCGCCGTGTCTTCCTACTGTTCCCCCCACCCCCGTTCATGCCCCGTGTCTTCCTCCTGTTCCCCCTACCTCCCGCTCATGCCCCGTGTCTCTCTGCTGTTCCCCCAATCCCCCGCTCATGCCCCGTGTCTCCCACCTGTTCCCTCCACACCCCGCTCATGCCCGTGTCTCCCTCCTGTACCCCCCCACCCTCCGCTCATGCCCCGTGTCTCTTTCCTGTTGCCCCCACCCCCCACTCATGCACCGTGTCTTTCTCCTGTTCCCCCACCCCGCTCATGCCCTGTGTCTCCCTCCTTTACCCCCCCACCCCCCGCTCATGCCCCGTGTCTCTCTCCTGTTGACCCACCCCCGCTCATGCCCTGTGTCTCTTTCCTGTTCCCCCAACCCCCGCTCATGCCCCGTGTCTTTCTCCTGTTCCCCCCCAACCCCCGCTCATGCCCCGTGTCTCCCTCGTGTTACCCCCAACCCCGGTCATGCCCTGTGTCTCTCTCCTGTTCCCCCACCCCTGCTTATGCCCCGTGTCTCTCTCCTGTTTCCCCCCACCCCCCGCTCATGCCCCGTGTCTCCCTCCTGTTCCCCCCACCCCCCGCTCATGCCCTGTGTCTCTGCTGTTCCCCCACCCCCGCTGATGCCCCGTGTCTCTCTTCTGTTCCCCCCACCCCCCGCTCATGCCCCGTGTCTCCCTCCTGTACACCCCCACCCCCGCTCATGCCCCGTGTCTCTCTCCTGTTGCCCCGCACCCCCCGCTCATGCCCCGGTTCTCTCTCCTGTTCCCCCCACCTCCCGCTCATGCTCTGTTTCTCCCTCCTGCTCCCCCACTGCCCAGTCATGCTCTGTGTCTCTCTCCTGTTGCCCCCACTCCTCGCTCATGCCCCGTGTCTCTCTCCCGTTCCCCCCAACACCCGCTCATACCCCGTGTCTCCCTCCTGTTCCCCCACCCCCGCTCATGCCCCGTGTCTCTCTTCTGTTCCCCCATGCCCCGCTCATGCCCCGTGTCTCTCCTGTACCCCCCACCCCCCGCTCATGCCCCGTGTCTTTCTCCTGTTCCCCCCACCCCTGCTCATGCCCCGTGTCTCTCTCCTGTTCCCCCCACCCCCGCTCATGCCCCATGTCTCCCCCCTGTACCCCCCACCCCCCGCTCATGCCCCGTGTCTCTCTGCTGTTGCCCCCCACCCCCCGCTCATGCCACGTGTCTCTCTCCTGTACCCTCCACCCCCCGCTCATGCCCCGTGTCTTTCTCCTGTTCCGCCACCCCTGCTCATGCCCCTTGTCTCCCTCCTAGTCCCCCCACCCCCAGGTCATGCCCTGTGTCTCCCTCCTGTTCCCCCCACCCCCGGCTCATGCCCTGTGTCTCTCTCCTGTTCCCCCCCGCTCATGCCCCGTGTCTCTCTCCTGTTCCCCCACCCCTTCTCATGCCCCGTGTCTTCCTCCTGTTAACCCCCACCACCCGCTCATGCGCCGTGCCTTCCTCCTGTTCCCCCACCCCCCGCTCATGCCAGTGTCTTCCTCCAGTTCCCCCCACACATCGCTCATGCCCTGTGTCTCTCTCCTCTTGTCCCCCCACCCCCCGCTCATGCCCTGTGTCTCCCTCCTGTTGCCCCCACCCCCGCTCATGCCCCATGTCTCTGCACATGCCCTGTGTCTCCCTCCTGTTCCCCCCACCCCCGCTCATGCCCCGTTTCTCTCTCCTGTTCCCCCCCACCCCCGCTCATGCCCTTTGTCTACCTCCTGTTCCCCCCACCCCCAATCATGCGCTGTGTCTTCCTCCTGTTCCCTCACGACCTGCTCATGCCCCGTGTCTCCCTCCTGTTCCCCCAACCCCCACTAATGCCCCGTGTCTCTCTCCTGTTCCCCCCACCCCCGCTCATGACCCGTGTCTCTCCCCTGTTGCCCCCCAATGCCCTGCTCATGCCCCATGTCTCTCTCCTGTTCCCTCCAGCCCCCGCTCATGCCCCGTGTCTTCCTCGTTTTCCCCCCATCCCCCGCTCATGCGCCGTGTCTTTCTACTGTTCCCCCCACCCCCGTTCATGCCCCTTGTCTTCCTCCTGTTCCCCCCACCCCCCGCTCATGCCCCGTGTTTCTCTCCTGTTCCCCCACCCCTGCTCATGCCCCGTGTCTCTCCCCTGTTCCCCCCACCCCCCGCTCATGCCCCGTGTCTCCCTCCTGTTCCCCCACCACCGCTCATGCCCTGTGTCTCTGCTGTTCCCCCACCCCCGCTGATGCCCCGTGTCTCTCTTCTGTTCCCCCCCACCCCCCGCTCATGCCCCGTGTCTCCCTCCTGTACACCCCCACCCCCGCTCATGCCCCGTGTCTCTCTCCTGTTGCCCCCCACCCCCCGCTCATGCCTCGGTTCTCTCTCCTGTTCCCCCCACCTCCCGCTCATGCTCTGTTTCTCCCTCCTGCTCCCCCCACTGCCCAGTCATGCTCGGTGTCTCTCTCCTGTTGCCCCCACTCCTCGCTCATGCCCCGTGTCTCTCTCTCGTTCCCCCCAACACCCGCTCATGCCCCGTGTCTCCCTCCTGTTCCCCCACCCCGGTCATGCCCCGTGTCTCTCTTCTGTTCCCCCATGCCCCGCTCATGCCCCGTGTCTCTCCTGTACCCCCACCCCCCGCTCATGCCCTGTGTCTTTCTCCTGTTCCCCCCACCCCCGCTCATGCCCCGTGTCTCTCTCCTGTTCCCCCCACCCCTGCTCATGCCCCATGTCTCCCCCTTGTACCCCCCATCCCCCGCTCATGCCCCGTGTCTCTCTGCTGTTGTCCCCCACCCCCCGCTCATGCCCCGTGTCTCTCTCCTGTACCCCCCACCCCCCGCTCATGCCCCGTGTCTTTCTCCTGTTCCCCCACCCCCACTCATGCCCCTTGTCTCCCTCCTATTCCCCCCACCCCCAGGTCATGCCCCGTGTCTTCCTCCTGTTCCCCCCACCCCCCGCTCATGCCCCGTGTTTTCCTCCTGTTCCCCCCACCCCCCTCTCATGCCCTGTGTCTCCCTCCTGTTCCCCCCACCCCCCGCTCATGCCCCGTGTCTCTCTCCTGTTCCCCCCCGCTCATGCCCTGTGTCTCTCTCCTGTTCCCCAACACCCTTCTCATGCCCTGTGTCTTCCTCCTGTTAACCCCCACCACCCGCTCATGCGCTGTGCCTTCCTCCTGTTCCCCCTCCCCCCGCTCATGCCAGTGTCTTCCTCCAGTTCCCCCACACATCCCTCATGCCCTGTGTCTCTCTCCTCTTGTCCCTCCACCCCCCGCTCATGCCCTGTGTCTCCCTCCTGTTGCCCCCACCCCCGCTCATGCCCTGTGTCTCCGCACATGCCCTGTGTCTCCCTCCTGTTCCCCCCACCCCCCGCTCATGCCCCTTTTCTCTCTCCTGTTCCCCCCACCCCCGCTCATGCCCTTTGTCTACCTCCTGTTCCCCCCACCCCCCAATCATGCGCCGTGTCTTCCTCCTGTTCTCTCACGACCTGCTCATGCCCCCTGTCTCCCTCCTGTTCCCCCAACCCCCACTCATGCCCCGTGTCTCTCTCCTGTTCCCCCCACCCCCGCTCATGACCGGTGTCTCTCCCCTGTTGCCCCCCCATGCCCCGCTCATGCCCCGTGTCTCTCTCCTGTTCCCTCCACCCCCGGCTCATGCCCCGTGTCTTCCTCGTGTTCCCCCCATCCCCCGCTCATGCGCCGTGTCTTCCTACTGTTCCCCCCACCCCCGTTCATGCCCCTTGTCTTCCTCCTGTTCCCCCAACCCCCCGCTCATGCCCCGTGTCTCTCTCCTGTTCCCCCGACCCCCTGCTCATGCCCCGTGTCTCCCACCTGTTCCCCCCACCCCCCGCTCATGCCCCTGTCTCCCTCCTGTACCCCTCCACCCCCTGCTCATGCCCCGTGTCTCCTTCCTGTTGCCCCCCACCCCCTTCTCATGCCCCATGTCTCTCTCCTGTTCCCCCCCACCCCCCACTCATGCACCGTGTCTTTCTCCTGTTCCCCCCACCCCCGCTCATGCCCGTGTCTCCCGTCTGTTCCCCCCACCCCTGCTCATGCCACGTGTCTCCCTCCTTTACCCTCCCACCCCCCGCTCATGCCCCGTGTCTCTTTCCTGTTCCCCCAACCCCCGCTCATGCCCCGTTGCCCCGTGTCTTTCTCCTGTTCCCCCCACCCCCCGCTCATGCCCTGTGTCTCCCTCCTGTTACCCCCAACCCT
Organism: Ambystoma mexicanum; assembly: GCF_040938575.1. NCBI lineage: Eukaryota > Metazoa > Chordata > Amphibia > Caudata > Ambystomatidae > Ambystoma > Ambystoma mexicanum. Next base: position 652,196,455 of record NC_090933.1, on the reverse strand, counting down.
GGTCATGCCCCGTGTCTCTCTCCTGTTCCCCCACCCCTGCTCATGCCCCGATTCTCTCTCCTGTTCCCCCCATCCCCCGCTCATGCCCCGTGTCTCCCTCCTGTTCCCCCCACACCCTGCTCATGCCCCGTGTCTCTCTCCTGTTCCCCCACCCCCGCTGATGCCCCGTGTCTCTCTTCTGTCCCCCCAACCCCCCGCTCATGCCTGTGTCTTTCTCCTGTTCCCCCCTCCCATCGCTCATGCCCCGTGTCTCTCTTCTGTTCCCGCCACCCCCCGCTCATGCTCTGTGTCTCCCTCCTGTTCCCCCCACCCCCGGTCATGCCCCGTGTCTCTCTCCTGTTGCCCCCCAACCCCCGCTCATGCCCCGTGTCTCTCTCCTGTTCCCCCCCACCCCCCGCTCATGCCCCATGTCTCCCTCCTGTTCCCCGCACCCCCGCTCATGCCCCATGTCTCTTGCCTGTTCCCCCCACCTCCTGCTCATGCCCCGTGTCTCTCTCCTGTTCCCCCATCCCCGCTCATGCACCGTGTCTCTCTCCTGTTGCCCCCCACCCCCAGCTCATGCCCCATGTCTCTATCCTGTTCCGTCCACCCCTCGCTCATGCCCCGTGTCTTTCTCCTGTTCCCTCCACACCCTGGTCATGCCCCGTGTTTCCCTCCTGTTCCCCCCACCCCCGGTCATGCCCTGTGTCTTCGTCCGGTTCAACCCACCCCCCGCTCATGCCCCGTGTCTCTCTCCTGTTCCCCCCCACCCCCGCACTCATGCGCCGTGTCTTCCTCCTGTTCCCCCACGACCCGCTCATGCCCTGTGTCTCCCTCCTGTTCCCCCAACCCCCACTCATGCCCCGTGTCTCTCTCCTGTTCCCCCCACCCCCGCTCATGACCCGTGTCTCTCCCCTGTTGCCCCCCATTCCCCGCTCATGCCCCGTGTCTCTCTCCTGTTCCCTCCACCCCCTGCTCATGCCCCGTGTCTTCCTCGTGTTCCCTCCACCCCCGCTCATGCCCGTATCTCCCTCCTGTACCCCCCACCCCCCGCTCATGCCCCGTGTCTCTTTCCTGTTGCCCCCACACCCTGCTCATGCCCCGTGTCTCTCTCCTGTTCCCCCCCACACCCCACTCATGCACCCTGTCTTTCTCCTGTCACCCCCAACCCCGATCATGTCCCGTGTCTCCCTTCTGTTCCCCCCACCCCTGCTCATGCCCTGTGTCTCCCTCCTTTGCACTCCCACCTCCCGCTCATGCCCCATGTCTCTCGCCTGTTGACCCACCCCCCGCTCATGCCCTGTGTTTCTTTCCTGTTCCACCCAACCCCCGCTCATGCCCCGTGTCTTTCTCCTGTTCCCCCCCACCCCCCGCTCATGCCCCGTGTCTCCCTCCTGTTACCTCCAACCCCGGTCATGCCCCGTGTCTCTCTCCTGTTCCCCCACCCCTGCTCATGCCCCGTGTCTCTCTCCTGTTCCCCCCACGCCCTGCTCATGCCCCGTGTCTCCCTCCTGTTCCCCCCACCCCCTGCTCATGCCCCGTGTCTCTCTCCTGTTCCCCCACCCCTGCTGATGCCCGTGTCTCTCTTCTGTTCGCCCCCACCCCCCGCTCATGCCCCGTGTCTCCCTCCTGCTCCCCCCACTGCCCAGTCATGCTCTGTGTCTCTCTCCTGTTGCCCCCACTCCTCGCTCATGCCCCGTGTCTCTCTCCCGTTCCCCCCACCCGCTCATGCCCCGTGTCTCCCTCCTGTTCCCCCACCGCCTGCTCATGCCCCATCATGTCTCTCTCATGTTCCCCCCACCCCCGCTCATGCCTGGTGTCTCTCTTCTGTACCCCCCACCCCCTGCTTATGCCCCGTGTCTTTCTCCTGTTCCCCCCACCCCTGCTCATGCCCCGTGTCTCTCTCCTGTTCCCCCACCCCCGCTCATGCCCCATGTCTCCCCCCTCTACCCCCCACCCCCCGCTCATGCCCCGTGTCTCTCTGCTGTTGCCCCCCACCCCCGCTCATGCCCCGTGTCTCTCTCCTGTACCCCCCACCCCCCGCTCATGCCCCGTGTCTTTCTCCTGCTCCCCCCACCCCCGCTCATGCCACATGTCTCCCTCCTATTCCCCCCACCCCCAGGTCATGCCCCGTGTCTTCCTCCTGTTCCCCCCACCCCCCCGCTCATGCCCCGTGTTTTCCTCCTGTTCCCCCCACCCCCCGCTCATGCCCTGTGTCTCCCTCCTGTTCACCCCACCCCTGCTCATGCCCCGTGTCTCTCTCCTGTTCCCCCGCTCATGCCCCGTGTCTCTCTCCTGTTCCCCCACCCCCTCCTCATGCCCCGTGTCTTCCTCCTGTTAACCCCCACCACCCGCTCATGCGCCGTGCCTTCCTCCTGTTCCCCCCACCCCCCGCTCATGCCAGTGTCTTCCTCCTGTTCCCCCCACCCATCGCTCATGCCCTGTGTCTCTCTCCTCTTGTCCCCCCACCCTCCGCTCATGCCCCATGTCTCTCTCTTTTCCCCCCACCCCCCGCTCATGCCCCGTGTCTCCCTCCTGTACCCCCCACCCCCCGCTCATGCCCCCCGTGTCTCTTTCCTGTTCCCCCCACCCCCCGCTCATGCCTGTGTCTTTCTCCTGTTCCCTTCCACCCCCCGCTCATGCCCCTTATCTCCCTCCCGTTTCTCCCACCCCCTGGTCATGCCCCGTGTCTCTCTCCTGTTCCACACCCCCTGCTCATGCCCCGTGTCTCTCTCCTGTTGCCCCCCACCCCCCGCTCATGCCCTGTGTCTCTCTCATGTACCCCCACCCCCGTCATGCCCCCTGTCTTCATCCTGTACCCCCCCACCCCCCGCTCATGCCCTGTGTCTCTCTCCTGTTGCCCCCACCCCCTGCACATGCCCCATGTCTTTCTCCTGTCCCCCCACCCCCCACTCATGCCCCGTGTCTCCCTCCTTTTCCCCTACCCCCAGGTCATGCCCCATGTCTTCCTCCTGTTCCCCCCACCCCCGCTCATGCCCCATGTCTCTCTCCTGTTCCCCCCACCCCCTGCTCATGCCCCGTGTTTTCCTCCTGTTCCCCCCACCCCCTGCTCATGCCCCGTGTCTCTCTCCTGTTCCCCCCACCCCCTGCCCCGTGTCTTCCTCCTGTTCCCCCCACCCCCCGCTCATGCCCCGTGTCTCCCTCCTGTACCCCCCATACCCCGCTCATGCCTGTGTCTTCCTCCTGTTCCCCCTCCCATCGCTCATGCCCCGTGTCTCTCTTCTGTTCCCCCCACCCCACGCACATGCTCTGTGTCTCCCTCCTGTTCCCCCCACCCCCGGTCATGCCCCGTGTCTCTCTCCTGTTCCCCGCACCCCCCGCTCCTGCCCCATGTCTCTCGCCTGTTCCCCCCACCCCCGCTCATCCCCTGTGTCTCTCTTCTGTTCCCCACACCTCCCGCTCATGCCCCGTGTCTCTCTCCTGTTCCCCCACCCCCCGCTCATGCCCCGTGTCTCTCTCCTGTTGTCCCCCACCCCCCGCTCATGCCCCATGTCTCTATCCTGTTCCCCCCACCCCCCGCTCATGCCCTGTGTCTCTCTCATGTTGACCCACCCCCCGCTCATGCCCCGTGTCTCTCTCCTGTTCCCCCCCACCCCCCGCTCATGCCCCATGTCTCCCTCCTGTTACCCCCAACCCCGGTCATGCCCCGTGTCTCTCTCCTGTTCCCCCACCCCTGCTCATGCCCCATGTCTCTCTCCTGTTCCACCCACCCCCTGCTCATGCCCCGTGTCTCCCTCCTGTTCCCCCCACCCCCCGCTCATGCCCCGTGTCTCTCTCCTGTTCCCCCACCCCCGCTGATGCCCCGTGTCTCTCTTCTGTTCCCCTCACCTCCCGCTCATGCCCCGTGTCTCTCTCCTGTTCCCCCACCCCCCGCTCATGCCCCGTGTCTCTCTCCTGTTCCCCCCACCCCCCGCTCATGCCCCATGTCTCCCTCCTGTTAACGCCAACCCCGGTCATGCCCCGTGTCTCTCTCCTGTTCCCCCACCCCTGCTCATGCCCCGTGTCTCTCTCCTGTTCCACCCACCCCTGCTCATGCCCCGTGTCTCCCTCCTGTTCCCCCCACCCCCCGCTCATGCCCCGTGTCTCTCTCCTGTTCCCCCACCCCCGCTGATGCCCCATGTCTCTCTTCTGTTCCCCCAACACCCGCTTATGCCCCGTGTCTCCCTCCTGTACCCCCACCGCTTGCTCATGCCCCATCATGTCTCTCTCCTGTTCCCCCCACCCCCGCTCATGCCCGGTGTCTCTCTTCTGTTCCCCCATGCCCCGCTCATGCCCCGTGTCTCTCTCCTGTACCCCCCCACCCCCTGCTCATGCCCCGTGTCTTTCTCCTGTTCCCCCCACCCCCGCTCATGCCCCGTGTCTCTCTCCTTTTCCCCCCACCCCCGCTCATGCCCCATGTCTCCCCCCTGTACACCCCACCCCCTGCTCATGCCCCGTGTCTCTCTGCTGTTGCCCCCTTCCCCCGCTCATGCCCCGTGTCTCTCTCCTGTAGCCTCCACCCCCTGCTCATGCCCCGTGTCTTTCTCCTGCTCCCCCCTCCCCCGCTCATGCCCCATGTCTCCCTCCTATTCCCCCCACCCCCAGGTCATGCCCCGTGTCTTCCTCCTGTTCCTCCCATCCCCCCGCTCATGCCCCGTGTTTTCCTCCTGTTCCCCCCACCCCCGCTCATGCCCTGTGTCTCCCTCCTGTTCCCCCCACCCCCTGCTCATGCCCCGTGTCTCTCTCCTGTTCCCCCGCTCATGCCCCGTGTCTCTCTCCTGTTCCCCCACCCCCTCCTCATGCCCCGTATCTTCCTCCTATTAACCCCCACCACCCGCTCATGCGCTGTGCCTTCCTCCTGTTCCCCCCACGCCCCGCTCATGCCAGTGTCTTCCTCCTGTTCCCCCCACCCATCGCTCATGCCCTGTGTCTCTCTCCTCTTGTCCCCCGACCCCCCGCTCATACCCCGTGTCTCCCTCTTTTCCCCCCACCCCTCGCTCATGCCCCGTGTCTCCCTCCTGTACCCCCACCCCCGCTCATGCCCCCGTGTCTCTTTATTGTTCCCCCCACCCCCCGCTCATGCCCCGTGTCTTTCTCCTGTTCCCCTCCACCCCCCGCTCATGCCCCTTATCTCCCTCCCGTTTCCCCCAACCGCTGCTCATGCCCCGTGTCTCTCTCCTGTTCCCACACCCCCTGCTCATGCCATGTGTCTCTCTCCTGTTGCCCCCCACCCCCCGCTCATGCCCCGTGTATCTCTCCTGTTCCCCCCACGCCCCGCTCATGCCCCGTATCTCCCTCCTGTTCCCCCCACCCCCGCTCATGCCCCGTGTCTCTCTCCTGTTCCCCCACCCCGTCATGCCCCCTGTCTTCCTCCTGTACCCCCCTGCTCATGCCCCGTGTCTCTCTGCTGTTGCCCCCCACCCCCTGCCCCGTGTCTCTCTCCTGTACCCTCCACCCCCTGCTCATGCCCTGTGTCTTTCTCCTGCTCCCCCACCCCCGCTCATGCCCCATGTCACCCTCCTATTCCCCCCACCCCCAGGTCATGCCCCGTGTCTTCCTCCTGTTCCCCCCACCCCCCCGCTCATGCCCCGTGTTTTCCTCCTGTTCCCCCCACCCCCCGCTCATGCCCTGTGTCTCCCTCCTGTTCCCCCCACCCCCTGCTCATGCCCCGTGTCTCTCTCCTGTTCCCCCGCTCATGCCCCGTGTCTCTCTCCTGTTCCCCCACCCCCTCCTCAAGCCCCGTGTCTTCCTCCTGTTAACCCCCACCACCCGCTCATGCGCCGTGCCTTCCTCCTGTTCCCCCCACCCCCCGCGCATGCCAGTGTCTTCCTCCTCCTGTTCCCCCCACCCATCGCTCATGCCCTGTGTCTCTCTCCTCTTGTCCCCCCACCCCCCGCTCATGCCCCGTGTCTCCCTCATTTCCCCCCACCCCCCGCTCATGCCCCGTGTCTCCCTCGTGTACCCCCCACCCTCTGCTCATGCCCCCGTGTCTCTTTCCTGTTCCCCCCACCCCCCGCTCATGCCCCGTGTCTTTCTCTTGTTCCCCTCCACCCCCCGCTCATGCCCCTTATCTCCCTCCCGTTTCCCCCACCCCCTGCTCATGCCCCGTGTCTCTCTCCTGTTCCCACATCCCCTGCTCATGCCCCGTGTCTCTTTCCTGTTGCCCCCACGCCCCGCTCATGCCCCGTGTCTCCCTCCTTTTCCTCCCACCCCCCACTCATGCCCCGTGTCTCTCTCCTGTTCCCCCCACCCCCGTCATGCCCCCTGTCTTCCTCCTGTACCCCCCTTCCCCCCGCTCATGCCCTGTGTCTCTCTCCTGTTGCCCCCCACCCCCCGCACATGCCCCAAGTCTTTCTCCTGTCCCCCCACTCATGCCCCGTGTCTCCCTCCTTTTCCCCTACCCCCAGGTCATGCCCCATGTCTTCCTCCTGTTCCCCCCACCCCCCGCTCATGCCCCATGTCTCTCTCCTGTTCCCCCCACCCCCCGCTCATGCCCGTGTTTTCCTCCTGTTCCCCCCACCCCCTGCTCATGCCTCGTGTCTCTCTCCTGTTCCCCCCACCCCCTGCTCATGCCCCGTGTCTTCCTCCTGTTCCCCCCACCCCCCGCTCATGCCCCGTGTCTCTCTCCTGTACCCCCCATCCCCCGCTCATGCCTGTGTCTTCCTCCTGTTCCCCCCTCCCATCGCTCATGCCCCGTGTCTCTCTTCTGTTCCCCCCACCCCCGCACATGCTCTGTGTCTCCCTCCAGTTCCCCCCACCCCCGGTCATGCCCTGTGTCTCTCTCCTGTTGCCCCCCGCCCCCCGCTCATGCCCAGTGTCTCCCTCCTGTTCCCCACACCCCCCGCTCATGCCCCATGTCTCTCGCCTGTTCCCGCCACCCCCCGCTCATGCCCCGTGTCTCTCTCCTGTTGCCCCCCACCCCCCGCTCATGCCCCATGTCTCTATCCTGTTCCCCCCACCCCCCACTCATGCCCCGTGTCTTTCTCCTGTTCCCTCCACACCCTGGTCATGCCCCGTGTCTCCCTTCTGTTCCCCCCACCCCTGGTCATGCCCTGTGTCTTCCTCCGGTTCCCCCCACCCCCACTCATGCCCCGTGTCTCTCTCCTGTTCCCCCCCACCCCCACACTCATGCCTCGTGTTTTCCTCCTGTTCCCCCACCCCCCGCTCATGCCCCGTGTCTCCCTCCTGTTCCCCCCACCCCCTGCATATGCCCTGTGTCTCTCTCCTGTTCCCCCCACCCCTGCTCATGCCCTGTGTCTCCCTCCTGTACCCCCCACCCTCTGCTCATGCCCCGTGTCTCTCTCCTGTTGCCCCCACCCCCCGCTCATGCCCCGTGTCTTTCTCCTGTTCCCCCCACCCCCCGCTCATTCCCCGTGTCTCTCTTCTGTCCCCCCACCGCCCCGGTCATGCGTCGTGTTTTCCACCTGTTTCCCCCAGCCCCCGCTCATGCCCCATGTCTCTCTTCTGTTCCCCCCACCACCCGCTCATGCCCCGTGTCTCTCTCCTGTTCCCCCCACCCCCACTTGTGTCTTCCTCTTGTCCCCCCATCTTATGATGCCCCTTGTTGACCTCTTGTTCCCCCACCCCCCGCTGATGCCCCATGTCTTCCTCCTGTTCCCCCCACCCCCCGCTGATGTCCCGTGTCTTCCTCCTGTTCCCCCCACCCCCTGCTCATGCCCCGTGTCTTCCTCCTGTCCCCCCACTCCCCGCTGGTGCCCCGTTTCTTCCACCTGTTCCCCCCACCCCCCGCTGATGCCCCGTGTCTTCCTCCTGTTCTTCCCAACCCCCCTGCTCATGCCCTGTGTCTTCCTCCTGTTCCCCCACCCCCCCCTCATGCCCCATGTTTCCTCTTGTCCCCCCTCCTATGATGCCCCTTGTTGACCTCCTGTTCCCCCCACCCCCCGCTGATGCCCTGTTGTGTTCTCTTTATACACCCCGCCTTCCCATTCCATGGTGTCCATCTTGGTTAAAGATTTTCCTTCCTACACCGGGCCGTCGCAGGCGTACCGGTTTGGGAAGAAAAATCTTTTATTTACCACCCCGGGTTCCCACTTTGAGAACCTAGGATGCTAGTGGTCTTCATCCATTGAACAGGATGTTATGGTTACGTTGCACTAATAAATACCTATGAAATTCAGTTAAAAAGAAATGTGTTAAATGCACGTTATGGTTAAGTTGCACTAATAAAAACCTATGAAATTCAATGAAAAAACTTTGTTAAAGGGACGTTATGGTTAAGTTGCACTAATAATAACCTATGAAATTCAATGAAAAACTTTGTTAAAGGGACGTTATGGTAAAGTTGCACTAATAAAAACCTATGAAATTCAGTAAAAAAACGTTGTTAACGGGACGTTATGGTTAAGTTGCGCTACTAAAAACCTATGAAATTCAGTGAAAAACCTTTGTTAAGGGGACGTTATGATTAAATTGCGCTACTAAAAACCAATGAAATTCAGTGAAAAAACTTTGTTAAAGGGACGTTATGGTTCCAAGTAAAACCGAAAACCCCTTGAAATTCACCAATTATGGTAAGCTAAGCAACCATAACTCGCACCACCACTGTGCACTGCTAAGACTAACACCCAGGACATCAAAGATGACATCACAAATGTCATTGATGACATCACTGATGACATCACATGTCTGTCTCCCTCTTTTTTCCTTTACTGAGATATCTAGGACACATGGTTTTCTTCAGTAACAGTCATGAACTAAAAATTGTAAATGTACTATATTTGTAGACTTATCCTTCAAGTATGTTCTTACAGTAATTCCCTTAGGGTCCAGTCAAATCATATGAAACATATACATATGAGAAGACACAAGCTTGAAAGACAGAAATCCTTTCTGTGCATTAAAATAATCAGTAGAGTTATCAGCACTTTCTGATAGTGCTGTTGTTTTTTATTACTATACTTTCCCTGTATATGCTCATATTTGTATACATTGTACTCACACTACTTTCCTTAGGGTCCAGTCACATCATGTGATACATATACATAGGGTAAATAGCAGCTTTGAAACAGAGCAATCATTTATTAGCATAATAATAATCAGTTATAGTTATGAATTGTTTCTGCTACTACTTCTGCTTTTTTGCTTACTTCTCTTTCCCTGTATATACCCATATTTGTATGTGTTATTGTGTCTTTATGTTTTGTCTGTAATAATGCAATGATATAATACGTGGGTTTTATTAGCTACTTATTACATATTTCACAGTACACAAAACTCTAATAAGAAAACAGTTATCATTTCATTATTCAACATATCAACATTATGAATATTATACCTTCATCATGTATGCTGCACACAATGCCTATGTTTCTGCATGAGTAGCTTACTATAATGTAAAGAACTTCATAATAGAATGCTATTTATATCAATACAGTTTAATGCACTACGTAGCTCATGATATTTATTCCAATGATCGTTGACACTTTTTTCTCAACATTATAATAAGAATACCTTGTACAGACATGTCATGAAAAGTAAATGCACATGTGATGTCATCAGTGATGTCATCAATGACATTTGTGATGTCATCTTTGATGTTGTGGGTGTTAGTCTTAGCAGTGCACGGTGGTGGCGCGAGTTATGGTTGCTTAGCTTACCGTAACTGGCGAATTTCAAGGGTTGTTTTGGTTTTACTTGGAACCATAACGTCCCTTTAACGTTTTTTCACTGAATTTCATAGGTTTTAGTAGCGCAACTTAATCATAACGTCCCTTTAACAAAGTTTGTTCACTGAATTTCATAGGTTTTTAGTAGCGCATCTTAACCATAACGTCCCTTTAACAACGTTTTTTTACTGAAAATATATATATATATATATATATATATATATATATATATTCAATGAAAAAACTTAGTTAAGGGGACGTTATGGTTAAGTTGCACTAATAAAAACCTATAAAATTCAATGGAAAAACATTGTTACAGGGACGTTATGGTTATAGGTAAAACCGAAAAACTGCAGAAATTCTCCAGTTATGGTAAGCTAAGCAACAATAACTTGCACCACCACCATGCACTGCTAAGACTAACACCCAGGACATCAAAGATGACATCACAAATGTCATTGATGACATCACTGATTAGTGCAACTTAACCATAACGTCCCTGTAACAAAGTTTTTTCATTGAATTTCATAGGTTTTTAGTAGCGCAATTTAACCATAACGTCCCTTTAACAAAGATTTTGCAGTGAATTTCATGGGTTTTTACCAGTGCATGCTATTTTCCTACAACTTACTAATATCATACTTAGCCAATAAGCAATATTTTTGTGCAATTTAAAAGTTTCACCTTAAAACTCTGCCATTTCCCACCTTGTAGCATCATTTGTAACACGTCTATACACTTTTTGCAACTTTTTAAAATAATTTTCCATCCGTAGATGTTGGGGAACGTCTGACTTAATTGCAGACCTTCTGGACAGGGCCACGTGACCATACGCTTGCACCTGGCATGGTCACGTGTTCGCGAAGGCGTCTGCACTTCGTGATAGGATCCGTGATTTGAACACAGTTCGGAACTGTATTTTCTACTGATCTATGAACTTTCAACTTCAAAATTTCCCTTGCACACCTCCTACACCTTTTCGTACTCATTATCCATTACCAATCTAGTACACAGTACATACTTGGAAGAATTTTTATCAAAACTGCTATTTATCTTAAAAATGGCATTCGTTATTGTCATCCCTCCTCCCCAAGAGCCACCACCACCAACAAAGTTTAAAAAAAAAAAAGCACTGTACTTTGAAAGACAATGAAGAAGACCAAGAAAATGAGATAGTGGAAGTGCCTACTTCTAGCACCAAGATCGAATCATGGGTGTGCCAGTTCTTTGATACTGTTTTGAGTGTACCAAAGCCTAAAGCTACCAAAGTGAAATGCACTGAGTGCAATTTTGTACTCAGTTGCAGACTACCTGGACAGTGCTCCTACGGGACTACCTCCATGCACCGCCACACCAAATCCAATGGCCGCAATGCTCTCAGAAAGGTTGTTCCTTTCTCAGCAAGTAGTAAGCTGTCTTCCTCACCTCATCCTCCTCAACAAATACTGTAGCCACACAGCCTGATGTCTATGGGCTGTGGCGTGTAATAAATAAATAAATAAATAATGAGGGCTTTCGGACCATTATCGTCCATTGCAGCCCCTGAAATGGGGGATAAGGGCCATTAGCACCCCTAGTTCCCAAAGTGGAAACCCAGGGTGCTAAAACATAGATAATCCTTCCTACAGTGGGATGCCTCCAGTGTCCCGCTGTAGGAAGGAAAATCCTTTTCCTAGACAGCCAACATGGAAAGAGAAGGTGGGGCCCTGTACACAGCCCCTCTTCCCTAGCCATGGCTGCCTGCAAAACCCTATGAACATATTACCACAAGCACTTTTTTTCCTTTCAAACCTATCCTACCTTCGATTAACTTTACCACATAGCCGGTCCGAGGTAGACATAGCCACTTTAACACAATATTTCATCCCTAGCAGTCATGACCAGTAGCCAGATTGTCCGCGTCATGACCTAATGCCATGACCCAGACAATCTGGCTACTGCCCACGGCCACAGGCTATACCTCAGTCACCAAAAGTATATGACTATTTTTGTACCTACATTATGACACTTGTCAAAAAATAAAACAGGGGCACATTTGCAAAACAATGCTTTCATGTCCTTGCCAATGCTCCTCACGAGTTTGCTTGAAATCCGCCAATGTTTTATTTTGTTAAAAGTATCAAAATGTATGTACATACAATAGTCATATAATTTAGCCCCCACTTGACATAATCCATTCAGTCTTTACACAAACTTTGAAGGTTGGGTCTATAATCTTTCTCAAAACTTTTGTCCACATTCGTCAAATAGCAACAAAGTTATAAGCCATCTAAAAATGTCGAGACCCCCCTCTAATTTCGCCCCCTCTTGAGAAAATCCCACCAAACTTTAGAAAACCATTTATATCTAGATCCAAAATCGTTTTGCCAAATGTTGAGCAGTGTTACGCTCACCTGGTTCCCATGGGGACGTCGATCTGGACCGGCCTGGTGCCACGTAGAGCCGAGATGACTGACTGGACACCCCCACTTACTTCGTTTGTCGGCTCGTTTGAATATCTTTCTGCAAAGGAGAAAGGGAATTAACCTCCCATAATTCGAGCGTTAACCCACCTTCCACTCCCGTTGTCTGCCCACTGACCACTCCCGATGTTCCCTCTTGTTCTCACCTGATGGGTTAGAAAGGTGGACTCTCCATCCTGCATCGAACGCAGGGGCGCGTAGATGACCAGTCACTTCACTGGCGTGGAGGAATTGGTGAGTTCCAGTATTGACTCTAGGATCCAATAGTTTGTAAGAGTTCAAATGTCTGATCTTCACTCTTTCCGATTCCTTGTAGGTTGCCAACTTAACCACCACTGAGAGTCCAAAGGGCAGTTGGTGAGAGTCAGGTAAGTCTATAGTGGTTTTCCCCTTAGGGGCCGGGGTACGGCGATGATGCAGAGTTAACTGCGCCGACCCGATATGAGGTGAGTTCCCCCTGCGGTAAATCAGGTAAGTCTTTGGGAGGGTAGCTTGTAATGTACAGTGGTTTCCCCTTAGCTCACCTTGTTGTTCTTGTTTTCCCTAGGTGTAGGCGAGCGGCCGGGAGATGCTGAAGATCGCGATGGAATGCAGAGATGCTGCGAAGGCCGGTGAGTTCAGCGTGGCGCCGCGAGATGCGAGGCGACGCACGTGTGACTTCTTGCTTCCAGCTCGAGTGCGTGATGGATCAAGGATTCAGGTAAGGATTACTGTGATGCTCCTGTTCTAACCTCTTCTCTTTCTTTCCTCTTATTTCTAGAAGCTCTGGGCTTGAAGCGGGCGTGGCAGAAGACTGGAAGCTGCAGCAGGCACGGTGAGCGTTACGCTGCTGGATGCAGAATATCGCGAAGCACATGTGGCTGTCCGGTCGTGGTTTAAATAGCCTAGGAAGAAGTCCCAGGTAAGTATTCGTCCACATCCCCCACCCGAGAAAAAAGTAGTCCCTTAAGTAAATAGTCCCTCCTAAGCCCCGTTTGGCTTGTGGCTTCGTGCAGCATGGTCTGCACCAGGTGAGTATGCAGCATGGTCTGCATTGGGTACGTTTTCTGAAATGGGCCTGGTGCCCATGGCGCCAGGACTGACTTTATCCTTATGAGCCATAGGCGCCAGGACTGCACCCAAACAGCCCCTAACTGGGGTTTTTGGGCATGCTCTAAATGGCATGATGCCTGCTTCCGGGGTTGCTGGGCCTGGTCTGGCTTCCCGGGGGCAGGCATCATGACAGCACTCCCCCTCAAGGCCCCTCCTAAAGTCGTTCTTCCCCCTGGCCTTGGTTTGTTAGGAAATTCTCAGTGGAACCTCTTCACTAATTGAGGTGCATGCACATGGTCACTAGGTTCCCAAGACCTTTCCTGAGGTTCGTAGCCTTTCCAGTCAATTAGATAAAAGATTTTTGATCTCACTTTTTTTGAGTCCAAGATGCTCTTAACCTCAAATTCGGGCTCTCCGTCTATGAGGATGGGGTCTGGAGGTTTGGTTAGTCTTGTTCCTGGTTGTACTGGCTTCAAAAGGGATACGCGAAACATGGGATGAATCCGCATATGAGCAGGTAGGTCCAACTTGACAGCCACCGGGTTAATGATGGCCTTGATGGAGTAAGGTCCTAAATACCTAGGGTTAAAGGTCCGTGTTCCCTTGAGTGGGATGTGCTTAGTGGCCAACCATACTTGGTCCCCTATCTGGTATTGCGGTGCTTCACTCCTGTGCAGATCCGCATCTTTCTTGTATTTTTCCTTAGCCTTTCGTAAATGTGCAGTTGCTTCCTTAAAGGCTTGTGTAATAACAGTGTGGAGATGGTCCACCGCAGGCATTTCCAAGTGTTGGGGGGAATCAAGGTCCGAGGTTCGAGGATGGTGTCCATAGATGGTAAAAAAAGGTCTTTGTCCGGTTCCCGAGTGTATGGAATTATTGTACGCATACTCGGCAATCCAAAGAATGTCTTTCCAAGTACCCTCAGACTGATGTAGCATACAACGCAGGTACTGCTCAAGAGTCTGGTTGGTCCTCTCTGTTTCACCGTCGGTCTGAGGGTGGTGACTGGTGGAAAGCCTAACATCTATCTGCGCCAATTGGCAACATTTTCTCCAGAAATGCGAAATGAATTGACTACCCCGGTCTGAAATCAACACGGATGGAAAGCCGTGTAGGCGAACAATGTTTTCAAGGAACTCTTTGGCCAGGACTAAAGCTGAAGGTATCCCTTTTAAAAGAATAAAGTGAGCCATTTTGGAAAAAAGGTCTACAATAACTAAAATGGTGTTAAAGCCATTACACGGGGGTAGATCTGTTATAAAGTCTAATGACAAGGTATGCCAAGGAGTGGGTGGGATATCCAAAGGTTGTAATAGTCCAGCGGGTCTTTTCTTTTGACTTTTATTTTGGGCGCAAATGCCACAAGACATGACAAACAATTTAATGTCTTTGCGCCAGGTGGGCCACCAGAATTGTTTCTTAATTTGGCTTCAGTTTTTGCAATACCAGGATGTCCTTCCAGTAAGGTGTCATGGTACCGGGAAATGACAAGTTCTTGTAGTTCCTTTTGTGGCAGAAATAGCCGGCCTTGGTAATAAGATAAATCATCGGTGACAGAATACTCTGGACCTTTCTTGGCCCAGTCCTGTAAGGCAACTGAATCAAAGAGCTGGTGGATCTTTTCTTGAATGTCCTCCAGTGAATGTATGGACGTCAGGCCAAGGATCCTTTGTTCGGGAATTATGGGTACTGGTTCTAAGGCTTTTTGTGTTTCTCTCATTCCAATTCGGGACAAGGCGTCAGCTTTACCATTTTTACAACCTGGTCGATAGGTTATTACAAAATCAAACTCGGCGAAGAATAATGCCCAACGGAGTTGGCGCGAAGATTGGGCCTTAGCTGTCTTTAGGTATTGCAAGTTGCGGTGATCGGTGACGACCGTGATGGTTTGTCTGGCACCCAGCAGATAGTGCCGCCAAGCCTTGAAGGAGGACTTGATGGCTAATAGCTCCTTGTCGCTAATGGCATAGTTTAATTCAGGAGCTTAAAACTTCCTTGACCAGAATGCCACTGGATGAAGCTGGTTGGTTTCGGGATCCCTTTGGGACAGCTCTGCTCCCATGGCTGAACTGGATGCATCCGTTTCCACTATGTATGGAAGCTCAGGGCGTGGGTGTCTTAATACAGGGGCAGATGTGAATTTTGCTTTTAACTCTTAGAAGGCGTTTTCGGCTTCCTCTGTCCACAAAAAGCTTTTATTTTTTCGCAATAGCGTTGTAATGGGATGCACAATGTGTGAGAAGTCCGGGATAAACCTGCGGTAGAAATTGGCAAAGCCAAGCATGCTTTGGACGCCTTTGACTGAAGTTGGCGAAGGCCAATTAAGAATTGCGTCCACCTTACGTGTATCCATCCTGATTCCTCTCGGGGTCAGAATAAATCCAAGGAATTCCACTTCCGTAGTGTGAAAGACGCACTTTTCCAGTTTAGCATATAGTTTATGCTGGCGTAATTCTCTAGGACTGCTCGGACGTGTTTTACATGATCAGATTCTGATAAGGAGTATACTAAGATATCGTCGATGTAAACGACCACACAAACATCGATGAGCTCTCGGAGGACATCATTTATGAAGAATTGGAAGGCTGCTGGTGCATTGCATAGTCCGAAAGGCATCACCTGGTACTCAAATAATCCGTACTTGTGTGAAAAGCAGTCTTCCATTCATCGCCCTCTTTGACACGTACCAGATGATATGCCCCCCGAAGGTCTAGTTTAGTGTATATACAAGCGTCTTTCACCTGGTCTAGTAGTTCAGGTATCAAAGGCAAAGGGTATCGATTCTTGATGGTTATCTGATTCAGAGCGCGGTAGTCTATGCATGTTCTAAGGCCGCCTTCCTTTTTTGGTACGAAGAACAAAGCTGAAGATGCAGGGGATTTGGACGGACGAATGAAGCCATTAGCAAGGTACTGGTCAAGGTACTGATCCAAGTGAAGGTTTTCGGGTTCCGTAAGGGCATAGATTCTGCTGCAAGGTGGTTGTGCTCCCGGTACAAGATCTATTTGACAATCATACGATCTGTGAGGTTGTAAAGTGTTTGCCTGTTCCTTTTGGAAGACATCCTGAAAGTCTTGGTATTCAGCAGGTAATTGCGTGGCAGCTGGGATTACTGGGGCCAGGACTGAGTTTTGAGTTTTCTTAGGGTAGCAGGTGTGAGCACATTCTGGGAAGGTTAGTCTCTTCTCTCGCCAATCAATGCAGGGATTATGTTTTTCTAACCAAGGTATTCCCAGTATTAGTTGGAACTGTGGGCCTTGATCATATCAAACACAATAACCTCTTGGTGCCCATCTTGACCCAGCAATGTCATTTCTGCAGTGGAATGAGTTACGGGACCAGAGACAATTTCCGTTCCATCCACTGTGGTGACGACATCGGCTGTGGTCTTTCGGGTGAGAGATAGATTCATCCTGGAAGCCAATTCACAGTCCAAATAGTTACCTATGGCTCCACTATCAACGTATGCCTTTACCGCGTGCATGCGTGATGGTTGCCCTGGATCTACAAGGACCATGGGTATGGTGAAATGCGAGGTCAGAGTGTCCTTCTTTAGGCTCGGCAAGCGGACCTCTACACTTGCCGGGCTTGATCGTTTCCCGAGTCAGGTTCTAAATGGCTTTCGTCTGCTGCTCCTATAGTTTTCTTGGGTGGTTTTACTGGGCAGTTCCGAAGGAAATGACCGGTAGCTCCGCAATAAAGACATAATTGCAGTTGTCGTCTTCTTTCTCTTTCCTTCTGCGTTAGGGGTCCTCTAACCCCCCCAAGTTGCATAGGTTCTGGGGCATCTACTCCCTTGGAGCTTACGTGGGTTTTAATCAACACCCTATTCTCAAATTTGGTTCGGTCAGCCTTTCTGGTTTGAAGTCTGTGATCCAACTGGACCACTAAATCTATATATTCAGCAGAGTCCTGAGGCGGGCTCACTTTTTGGGCTAAAACATCTTTGAGTTCTCCTCTAAGCCCTCGATGGAATAATGTGATTCGCTTGGCTTCAGGCCATTCGGTTTCCACTACTAATCTGTTAAAGGTTGCAATGTAAGATAAAAGGTCCTGATTGCCTTGCCGTAAGGATAAAAGTTCGTTATCCAAAGCCTGTCCTTGGGAGTGTCGGGCGAACAGTCTTTCCATGCTTGTTCGAAAACCCTGGAAATCTCGAAGAATCGGGTCATCCTGATTGACTACTGGAATGGACCAATCCGCCGCACTGCCGCTGAGATATGACAGTACCAAGGCCACCTTGGCCTGATCATTCGGGAAGGCTCCAGGTCTACATAGAAAGTGCAAGCAGCATTGATTCATGAATATAGCAAACCTTTTTGGGTCTCCGGCAAAGCGTTCAGGCGGAGCCAAGGGAACGGCTCCAGGTAGATTCTGCACCGGGTTACTCAGTGGTACAGGAGCTGGACTTGCCCCAATTCCTGGTAGAGGAGTTTGTCCAGCCTGGCTTTGCAATAGTTGTCTGGCCAAATAATCGGTTTGTTCTTTAGATACTATCAGTTCTCTCCTGGGGGCATTAGTTTCTTGACGGGCGGAATGCACTTCGGCCCTTAATTCCCCTAATAATTGGGCCAACTGATCCGTTTCTGAGGTCTCCATGACGCCCAGGTGGGTATTTGTGGGTAGGCTTTGCGTTCTGTTACGCTCACCTGGTTCCCACGGGGACGTCGATCTGGACCGGCCTGGTGCCACGTAGAGCCGAGATGACTGACTGGACACCCCCACTTACTTCGTTTGTCGGCTCATTTGAATATCTTTCTGCAAAGGAGAAAGGGAATTAACCTCCCGTAATTCGAGCGTTAACCCACCTTCCACTCCCGTTGTCTGCCCACTGACCACTCCTGATGTTCCCTCTTGTTCTCACCTGATGGTTTAGAAAGGTGGGCTCTCCATCCTGCATCGGACGCAGGGGCGCGTAGATGACCAGTTACTTCACTGGCGTGGAGGAATTGGTGAGTTCCAGTATTGACTCTAGGATCCAATAGTTTGTAAGAGTTCAAATGTCTGATCTTCACTCTTTCCGATTCCTTGTAGGTTGCCAACTTAACCACCACGGAGAGTCCAAAGGGCAGTTGGTGAGAGTCAGGTAAGTCTATAGTGGTTTTCCCCTTAGGGGCCAGGGTACGGCGATGATGCAGAGTTAACTGCGCTGACCCGATATGAGGTGAGTTCCCCCTGCGGTAAATCAGGTAAGTCTTTGGGAGGATAGCTTGTTATGTCCAGTGGTTTCCCCTTAGCTCACCTTGTTGTTCTTGTTTTCCCTAGGTGTAGGCGAGCGGCCGGGAGATGCTGAAGATCGCGATGGAATGCGGAGATGCTGCGAAGGCCGGTGAGTTCAGCGCGGCGCCGCGAGATGCGAGGCGACGCACGTGTGACTTCTTGCTTCCAGCTCGAGTGCGTGATGGATCAAGGATTCAGGTAAGGATTACTGTGATGCTCCTGTTCTAACCTCTTCTCCTTCTTTCCTCTTATTTCTAGAAGCTCCAGGCTTGATGCGGGCGTGGCAGAAGACTGGAAGCTGCTGCAGGCACGGTGAGCGTTACGCTGCTGGATGCAGAATAACGCGAAGCACGTGTGGCTGTCCGGGCGTGGTTTAAATAGCCTAGGAAGAAGGCCCAGGTAAGTATTCTTCCACATCCCCCACCCGAGAAAAAGTAGTCCCTTAAGTAAATAGTCCCTCCTAAGCCCCATTTGGCTTGTGGCTTCGTGCAGCATGGTCTGCACCAGGTGAGTATGCAGCATGGTCTGAATTAGGTAAGTTTTCTGAAATGAGCCTGGCGCCCATGGCGCCAGGACTGACTTTATCCTTATGAGCCTGGCGCCATAGGTGCCAGGACTGCACCCAAACAGCCCCTGACTGGGGTTTTTGGGCATGCTCTAAATGGCATGATGCCTGCTTCCGGGGTTGCTGGGCCTGGTCTGGTTTCCCGGGGGCAGGCATCATGACAAGCAGATTCGTCAAATGACACCACATTTATATGTCTTTACAATATTTTGGGACCCCCCCCTCTAATTGTGCCCCCTCTTGACAGAATCCCAGAAAACTTTGCAAAACCATTCAAGATTAGGTCTAGAATAGAATTGCAAAATTACATGCAGTTTCATTGAGTGGCGCAAAAGTTATAAGCCATCCAAAAACTGCTTTTCCCCAACCCTGTAATGCAGAAATAGGTACAGATGTCTTAGGACATCTGAAGTGTCCGCGAACCCTATAGGACTGCCTCAGGACATCTGGTGTGTTCGCTGACTTTCAGGGGTGTACCAACACGTTTTTTGGCTTCTTATGGCCATATCGAATCCAATCCTCAACCGCCCCACATCCCCGGAGATTGTTTGTTGAGTTTGACAAGTGCAATGCTGCTTTTTTTTAATGTTTTCACTGCGCTGTCCGGGGACCCTCAAAAAGTCAGCGAATCCAAGATGGCGGGCGTTTCAAGAAAACCGACGCATTTCATGTTTTCTCACCACCCAATCAGCGGCCATGTCACAATGTCCGCGTACCACGCAAAAGTCAGCCAATGTTTCTGGCCTATGAGAGGCCAGTCCGCAGACCAAACAGCCAATCAGAGGCCAGTCCATGGACCAAACAGGGGAGTGAGTCCGCGAAGCGGACAATGATATCACTAATTTGTTTGCCTTACATTTTGGTTGTTTAAAAAAAGAATGGACAGATTTACACCAAATTAACAAAAGCACGCTTTCAGGACCAAGCCACCACTCCTGCCGCAAATTTGTTGAAAATCCATCCACCGGTTGGGCTGTAGGCATGATGGAATTTTTGGGGAAAAAAAGAAATTTTGGGACCCCCCTATAGCTTTGCCCCTCCTTGACCAAACCTCACCAAACTTTGCAAAATAAATCAGAGTGGGCCATATGCTATGTTTGCAAAGTTTAGTGAGGATTCGTCCAGGGGGAGCAAAGTTATATCCCACCCAAAAAGTGCTCTTCCTATAGGTTTAGCAACTTAACCATAACTACATGGCAGCTAACGCATCCCCCTGGACGCCCAATTGTAACTCTGAATGGAGCCTCTCTGGAAAACATTTCGAAATATGTGGATCAAACACTTTTACCACTCATATTTACCTTACCATTGTATCTGTGACATACCAAAGATTTCCTTAGCAAAATCGAAGGAATAGCATTGGAAGAAAACTACATGTTTGCCATGCTAGACGTTGTCTCACTCTATACTTCCATACAGCATGAAGATGGCAAGAAGGCCTGCAAATATTTTCTTAATACCAGATCACTTAATTATCTTTCACATGGGGAAATGATAATTGAAATGATAGAGATTTGTCTTACTAACAACGTCTTTTTGTTCGATAATGAATTCTACAATCAATTGAGAGGAACTGCTATGGGCACGACTTTTGCCCCACCCTATGCCAATTTGACTATGGGGTGGTGGGAGAAATTAATAGTATGGACAGAACACAATACCCAATACACCAACCTAGTAATCCTATGGCTTAGGTTTATCGATGATGTTTTTATTCTATGTAATGGTGAAGAAAATGATTGGCTCGACTTAAAATGTGAACAATCTGAATTTAAAATTCACATAGACCCATAGCCGTAAACAGCTTGTCTTTCTGGATGTAGTGGTCAAGACAAATCAAAGTGAGATCATCACTGAACTGCATCGTAAACCCACTAGTTCCAATTTAGTTCCAATATGCCTCTTTTCGCCACCAGTAACCACCCTACATCGCTAAAATGGAATATTCGTTATGGGGAATTTGTTAGAATACGGCGAAATTGCAGCACAATGGAAAATTTTGACCAAGAATGCAAATTCACTGCTGCTAATTTTGCCAAAGATACACCAAAGCAATCTTTGAGAGAGCTTATCTGAAAGCACGTAACCTCAATCGAACTACCTTGCTTTCAACAAATAGAACACCAGAAAAAGAAAAACAAGAGGACGAAACGAGGAGGATTCTCACGTATGGAACCCATTCCAATGTCATCTACAAAATATTGCATCGACATTGGCATATTTTCCCATCAGATGAAGTGTTATCAACTGTCGTTCAAAGAACGTATTAACATCACCTTTAGAAAGTCTCTTTCCATTAAAGACTCACTGGTCAGCAGCTTCTTGCCCCCCCTATGTAAAATCTCGAACAGTTCTTGGCTTAATACTAACCGTAGCGGTTTTTTCAAATGTACTAAATGCAAAGCATGCAAGTTTGCACTGAACAGAACTAATTACACACATCCTGTCACAGGACAACTGGTTTAACTACAGAGTCACATTGCGTGCAATACAGAGTTTGTGGTCTATGGACTCTTATGTCCTTGCAACCTCTGGTACATCGGAAGTACCATTGGTAAACTGAAACTGAGAATTTTACAACATATGCGAGCCATAAAAACTCTGATCCTTCCTATCCGATGGCAGTTCACTTAAAGGATGTACATCAAGGCAAACTGGACTGTTTGAGATTTCTAGGCCTACATCACATTACAGCCAACCCATGGAGGGGTAACAGAGAACTAGATCTGCGTCAAAAAGAGACAAAACACATTTTGGGCTTTGAATCTAAAAAACCTAAAGGTCATAATCTTGATGAGGAGTTGTACACGTATCTAGGAACTTAAGCTATGGGATAAATAATCATTTCCTGTCCTCTTCTGGTCTCTAGTCAGCTGCTATTTTGAACACTGTTTTATACATATTTCTTACCGTTTGGTAGGAATCTCATCAATTTGATGTCATATAAACAAGGTTCTGTATAGCTATCTGAACAGTTACATACCTTTTGCATGAGCACGAGCGATGTTAACACATGAAGTCTCTTTTCCTTTTAAAAAAACTGCAATTTGTTATTTGTTTAGTTTAGTTTAGTTTAGTTTATATTTTGATAATGCGCTCCAAACCCAGGGGTAGCAGGGCGCAGCAGTTACAAGAATACTTAGGCTTAGGTTACATACATACAGAGGATGCATTATGTAAGTTATTAACATATATACAATTTGTGTTTATTTAATTGTTATATTTTAATTCATTTGAGCGAATATTTATTGGCCAGTCTCAGTTTTATGGTTGTCCGTAACAACACATGGCTGTGGAGTTGCTTTTATGCTTTAGTTGGTTCCTTTCCCTTTCGCCCCCCTTTTTTTAGTCTAGAATAATATTGGCAGGTTATACATGTGAAAGATTTTATGATATTTGTGATGTCATCTTTGATGTCCTGGGTGTTAGTCTTAGCAGTGCACGGTGGTGGCGCGAGTCATGGTTGCTTAGCTTACCATAACTGGCGAATTTCAAGGGTTTTTCGGTTTTACTTGGAACCATAATGTCCCTTTAACAAAGTTTTTTCACTGAATTTCATAGGTTTTTAGTAGCGCAACTTAACCATAACGTCCCTTTAACAAAGTTTTTTCATTGAATTTTATAGGTTTTCAATAGTGCAACTTAACCATAACGTCCCTTTAACAAAGTGTTTTCATTGAATTTCATAGGTTTTTATTAGTGCAACTTAACCATAACATCCTTTTCAATAGATGAAGACCACTAGCATCCTAGGTCCTCAAAGTTCGAACCCCGAGTGGTAAAAAAATGATTTTTCTGCCCATACCGGGACGCCTGCGGCATCCCTGTGTAGGAAGGAAAATATTTTACTAAGATGGCCACCATGGAAAGCGAAGGCGGAGTGTATAAAGAGAACACAACAGGCATCAGCGGGGGTGTGGGGAACAAGAGGTCAACAAGGGGCATCATAGGAGGGGGGACAAGAGGAAGACATGGGGCATGAGCGGGGGGAACAGGAGGAAGATACGGGGCATGAGCGGGGGGTGGGGGGAACAAGAAAGAGACACAGGGCATGAGCGGGGGTGGGGGGGTACACGAGGGAGACATGGGGCATGAAGGGGGGTGGGGGGCTACACAAGGGAGACATGGGGCATGAGCGGGGGTGGGGGGTACACGAGGGAAACACGGGGCATGAGCGGGGGGTGGGGGAACAGGGCATACACGGGGCATGAGCGGGGGTTGGGGGGACAGTAGGGAGACACAGGGTATGAGCGGGGAGTGGGGGGAAAAGGAGGGCGACACAGGGCATGAGCGGGGGGTGGGGAAACGGGAGGGAGACACGGGGCATGAGTGGGGGTAGGGGGGAACAGGGGAGAAACGGGGCATGAGCGGGGGGTGGGGGGAACGGGAGGGAGACAGAGGGCATGAGCGGGGGTGGGGGGAACAGGGGAGACACAGGGCATAAGCGGGGGGTGGGGGGAAAAGGAGGGAGACACAGGGCATGAGCGGGGGGTGGGGGAACGGGAGGGAGACAAGGGGCATGAGCGGAGGTGGGTGGAACAGGGGAGAAACGGGGCATGAGCAGGGGGTGGGGGAACGGGAGGGAGACACGGGGCATGAGCGGGGGTGGGGGGGAACAGGGGAGAAATGGGGCATGAGCGGGGGGTGGGGGGAAAAGGAGAGAGACACAGGGCATGAGCGGGGGGTGGGGTGAACAGCGGAGAGACAGAGGGCATGAGCGGGGGGAACAGGGGAGACACGGAGCATGAGCGGGGGGTGGGGGGAACAGGAGGGAGACACGGGGCATGAGCAGGGGGTGGGGGGAACAGGAGAGACACACGGGGCATGAATGGAGGTGGGGGGAACAGGGCAGACACGGGACATGAGCGGGGGCAACACAAGGGAGACACAGAGCATGAGCGGGGGTGGGAGGAAAACGAGGGAGACATGGGGCATGAGCGGGGGGTGGGGGGTACAGGAGGGAGACACGGGGCATGAGCGGGGGTGGGGGGAACAGGGCAGACACGGGGCATGAGCCGGGGGGTGGGGGAAAAAAGGGAGACACGGGGAACGAGCTGGGGGGGGAAACAGGGGAGACACAGGCATGAGCGGGGGTGGGGGGACAGGAGGAAGACACAGGGCATGAGCGGGGGGTGGGGTGGACAGGAGGGAGACAGACACGGGGCATGAGCGGGGGGACAAGGAGGGAGACAGACACGGGGCATGAGAAGGGGGTGGGGGGACAGGAGGGAGACACGGGGCATGAGCGGGGGTACAGGAGGGAGACATGGGGCATGAGCGGGGAGTGGGGGGTACAGGAGTTAGACACTGGGCATGAGCTGGGGGTGGGGGGGAAAGAAGGGAGACACGGGGCATGAGCGGGGGAAGAAGGGAGACACGGGGCATGAGTGGGGGGTGGGGGGAAAGAAGGGAGACACGGGGCATGAGCGGGGGGAAGAAGGGAGACACGGGGCATGAGCGGGGGAAAGAAAGGAGACACGGGGCATGAGCGGGGGGTGGGGGGGAAAGAAGGGAGAAACGGGGCTTGAGCGGGGGGTGGGGGAAAGAATGGAGAAACGGGCGTGCGCGGGGGGTGGGAGAGGAAAGAAGGGAGACACTGGGCATGAGCGGGGGGGTGGGGGGGAAAGAAAGGAGACACGGCATGAGCGGGGAGTGTGGGGGGAAAGAAGAGAGACATGGGGCATGAGCGGTGGGTGTGGGGGGGAAAGAAGGGAGACACGGGGCATGAGCGGGGGGTGGGGTGGAAAGAAGGGAGACACGGGGCATGAGCGAGGGGTGCGGGGGAGAAGGGAGACACGGGGCAATAACGGGGGGTGGGGGAAAGAAGGGAGACACGGGGCATGAGCGGGGGTGTGGGGGAAAGAAGGGAGACACAGGGCATGAGCGGGGGCGGGGGGAGAGAAGGGAGATACAGGGCATGAGCGGGGGGTGGGGGGGAGAAGGGAGACACAGGGCATGAGCAGGGGGTGGGGGGAAAGAAGTGAGACATGGGGCATGAGCGGTGGAAATAAGGGAGACACAGGGCATGAGCGGGGTTGGGGCGAAAGAAGGGAGACACGGGGCATGAGCGGGGGGTGGGGGGAAAAAAGGGAGACACTGGGCATGAGCGGGCAGTGGGGGGGAAAGAAGGGAGACACGGGGCATGAGCGGGGGGTGGGGGGAAAAAAGGGAGACACTGGGCATGAGCGGGGGGTGGGGGGAAAGAAGGGAGACACGGGGCATGA
Source organism: Ambystoma mexicanum (assembly GCF_040938575.1). NCBI lineage: Eukaryota > Metazoa > Chordata > Amphibia > Caudata > Ambystomatidae > Ambystoma > Ambystoma mexicanum. The sequence goes on along the minus strand of NC_090933.1, from coordinate 652,171,347 downwards.
GCGGGGGTTGCGGGGGAAAGAAGGGAGACACGGGACATGAGCAGGGCTGGGGGGGAAAGAAGGGAGACACGTGGCATGAACAGCGGATGGGGAAGAAGGGAGACACAGGGCATGAGCGGGGGGTGTGGGGGGAAGAAGGGAGACACGGGGCATAAGCAGGGGGTGAGGGGGGAAAGAAGGGAGACACAGGGCATGCGCGGAGGGTGGGGGGGTGGAAAGAAGGGAGACACGGGGCATGAATGGGGGATGGGGGGAAAGAAGGGAGACATGGGGCATGAGCGGGGGGTGGGAGGGAAGAAGGGAGACGCGGGGCATGAGCGGGGGGTGGGGGTGAACAGGGGAGACACGGGCAATGAGCGTGGGGTGGTGGTGAACAGGGGAGACACAGGGCATGAGCCGGGGGTGGATGGAACAGGGCAGACATGGGGCATGAGCGGAGGTGGGGGGACACGGGGCATGAGCAGGGGGTGGGGGGGACACAGGGTATGAGCAGGGGGCGGGGGGTACACGAGGGAGACACGGGGCATGAGCGGGGGGTGGGGGAACAGGAGGGAGATGTGGGGGGTAACACGAGGGAGACATGGGGCATGAGCGGGGGGTGGGGGGAACAGGGCAGGCACGGGGCATGAGCGGGGGGTGGGGGAACAGGGCAGACACAGGGCATGATCGGGGGGTGAGGGGTACAGGAGGGAGACACGGGGCATGAGCAGGGGGTGGGGGTAACAGGGCAGACACGGGGCATGAGCGGGGGGTGGGGGGTAACATGAGGGAGACACGGGGCATGAGTGGGGGTGGGGGGAACAGGGCAGACATGGTCATGAGCGGGGGGGTGTGGGGGGAAAGAAGGGAGACACGGGGCATGAGCGGGGTGGGGGATAGGGGAGACACAGGGCTTGAGCAGGGGGTGGGGGTGAACAGGGGAGACACGAGGCATGAGCGGGGGGTGGGGGGAACTTCAGTTAGACACAGGGCATGATGAGCGGAGGGTGGGGGAGAACGGGAGGTAGACACGGGGCATTAGCGGGGGGTGGGGGGAACAGGGGAGACACGGGCATGAGCGGGGGGTAGGGGGAACAGGGGAGACATGGGGCATGAGCGCGGGAGGTGGGGGGGAAGAAGGTAGACACAGGGCATGAGCGGGGGGTGGGGGGGAAAGAATGGAGACACGGGGCATGAGCGGGGGTGGGGGGAAGAAGGGAGACATGGGGCATGAGCGGGGGGTGGGGGGGAAGAAGGGAGACATGGGGCATGAGCAGGGGGTGGGGGAAAGAAGGGAGACACGGGGCATGAGCGGGGGGTGGGAGGGGAAAGAAGGGAGACACAGGGCCTGAGTGGGGGAAAGAAGGGAGAGACAGGGCATGAGCAGGGGGTGGGGGGGAAAGAAGGGAGACAGGGGGCAGGGGGTGGGGGGGAGAAGGGAGACACGGGGCATGATCAGGGGTGAGGGGGAAAGAAGGGAGACACGGGGCATGAGCGGGGGGTGGGGGGAAAGAAGGGAGACACGGGGCATGATTGGGGGTGGGGGGAAAGAAGGGAGACACAGGGCATGAGCGGGGAGTGGGGGGGAAGAAGGGGGACATGGGGCATGAGCGGGAGGTGTGAGGGGAAGGAGGGAGACACGGGGCATGAGCGGGGGGTGGGCGGGAAAGAAGGGAGACACGGGGCATGAGCGGGGGGTGGGAGTGAAAGAAGGGAGACACAGGGCATGAGCGGGGGGTGGGGGGAAAGAAGGGAGACACGGGGCATGAGTGGGGGTTGGGGGAAAGAAGGGAGACATGAGGCATGGGTGGGGGGTGGGAAGGGAAGGAGGGAGACACGGGGCATGAGCAGGGGGTGGGGGGGCTAGAAAGAAGGGAGACACGGGGCATGAGCGGGGGTGGGGGGGAAGAAGGGAGACACGGGGCATGAACGGGGGTGGGGTGAACAGGGGAAACACGGGCCATGAGCAGGGGGTGGGGGGAAAAGGAGGGAGACAGACACGGAGCATGAGCGGGGGTGGGGGTGAACAGGGCATGAGCGGGGGGTGGGGGGTAACACGACAGAGACACGGGCATGAGCGGGGGGTGGGGGAACAGGGCAGACACGGGGCATGAGCGAGGTTGGGGGACACGGGGCATGAGTGGGGGGTGGGGGGACATGGGGCATGTGTATACATGGGGCATGTTTTGTAGGGAGAGAGACACGGGGCATGAGCGGGGGTGGGGGGTACATGAGGGAGACACGGGGCATGAGCGGGGGGTGGGGTGAACAGGAGGGAGACACGGGGCATGAACAGGGGGTGGTGTCATGATGCCTACCCCCGGGCATCAGGACCAAGCCCATCAGCACCGGGAGCAGGCATCCAGATACTTATTAAAACCCCAACAGCCCCGGCTGGGGGCTGTTTGGGTTCAGTCCTGGCTCATCACAGAAATCAGTCCTGGCGCCATAGGCGCCAGGCTCATAGACATTACTTACCTGATGCAGACCATGCTGCTAGTGAGTCCAAGCCAACGTGAGGCCTGGATGGGACTATTTTATTACAGGGACTATTTTTTACTCAGGCGTGGTTCTAGGGAACTTCTTACCTGGAACTACTTTGGAGGCTATTTAAACCACGCCCGAACAACAGCACATGCTTTGCATTACTCTGCATCCAGCAGCGTAACCCTCACTGTGCCTGCAGTCTGCATCCAGTCTTCTGCCAAGCCTGCCTCGAATCTGGAGCTCCTAAAACAAAGAGGAAAGAAAAGGACAAGGTTCGAAAACCAACTATTCCAATTCCTCACCTGATTCCGGATCTATCTCGCCTCCGGACCTGTAAAGAACATCATTTCTGCACGCGTCGCATCTCCAGCTGCAGTGCCGCGCCATACTCACCAGTCCTCGCAGCATCTTTCGATTCGGCGCTGCCTCCATCATTTCTTCGCCGTTCTCCGGCACCTGAGGGACAAAAGAAAACAACAAGGTGAGCCGAGAAAACCAACAAATATAAATCTTATCACCATAGACTTACCTGATTTACCACCGGAGGCATTATTCTATAAATCTCCACATCTTCATGTGCCGCACCTGCAAAGAGAGAGAAAACAACACGTTAAACACGTGCAACATTTACCGGACAGCGTCGGGTAATACAGACTCTTACTTGAGCGCCACCAGCTGCCACGAGGGCCTCTTCTCACGATCTCAGCTGCAAGACAAGGAAGGAAGGGGGGACAAGAGTGAAACATTGGACATATTGAACTCTATGAACTTGATACTTACTGGACCTTGCCAGGAACATTAGAGTCAATACTCTCTGGAACTCTCCCACGCCTTCAAACCAGTGAAGTAACTGGCATCAACACGCCCCTGCAATCCATGCAGGATGGAGAGCTCATCTTTCAAGAATATAAGGTGAGATTGCTGAGGGGGCACTTCGTAGGTGATTAGTTGGGAGGACTGAGGGGGTGCCATCACTTGAATTCACGGGTGGCTAAATCCGTCTCTCCACTTGCAGGAGAATACTTCTATGGGTCACGCAGACAAGATTAGGAGGGCCAGTCCAGTCAGTCATCTCTGCACTACGCATCATGTTGGTGGAGACCGCAGCCGTCCGGATCCGACCGACGCCCCTGTGGGAGCCAGGTGAGCATAACAGGTGGGGGGGTAACACGAGGGAGACACGGGGCATGAGCGGGGGGTGGAGGAAACAGGGCAGACACGGGGAATGAGCGGGGGGTGGGGGGTACAGGAGGGAGACACAGGGCATGAGCGGGGGATGGGGGAACAGGGCAGACACGGGGCATGAGCGGAGGGTGGGGGGTAACACGAGGGAGACACGGGGCATGAGCAGGGGGTGGGGGAAACACAAGGGAGACATGTGGCATGAGCAGGGTGTGGGGGGTACAGGAGGGAGACACGGGGCCTGAGCGGGGGGTGGGGGGAACAGGGCAGACATGGGGCATGAGCGGGGGGTCGGGGGGAAAGAAGGGAGACACGGGGCATGAGCGGGGGGTGGGAGGTAACACGACAGAGACACGGGGGCATGAGCGGGGGGTGGGGGGAACAGGGCAGACACGGGTTATGAGCGGGAGGTGGGGGGACACGGGGCATGAGCGGGGGGTGGGGGAACATGGGGCATGAGTGGGGGGTGGGAGGGTACACGAGGGAGAGAGACACGGGGCATGAGCAGGGGGTGGGGTGAACAGGAGGGAGACACGGGGCATGAACGGGGGGTGGTGTCATGATGCTTACCCCCGGGCATCAGGACCAAGCCCATCAGCTCCGGGAGCAGGCATCCAGATACTTATTAAAACCCCAACAGCCCCAGCTGGGGGCTGTTTGGGTTCAGTCCTGGCTCATCATAGAAATCAGTCCTGGCTTTACTTACTTGATGCAGACCATGCTGCTAGTGAGTTCAAGCCAACGTGAGGCCTGGATGGGACTATTTTATTACAGGGACTATTTTTTACTCGGGCGTGGTTCTAGGGAACTTCTTACCTGGAACTACTTTGGAGGCTATTTAAACCACACCCGAACAACAGCACACGCTTTGCGTTACTCTGCATCCAGCAGCGTAACCCTCACTGTGCCTGCAGTCTGCATCCAGTCTTCTGCCACGTCTGCCTCGAATCTGGAGCTCCTAAAACAAAGAGGAAAGAAAAGGACAAGGTTAGAAAACCAACTATTCGAATTCCTCACCTGATTCCGGATCTATCTCGCCTCCGGAGCTGGAAAGAACATCATTTCTGCACGCGTCACATCTCCAGCTGCAGCGCCGCACCATACTCACCAGTCCTCGCAGCATCTTTCGATTCGGCGCTGCCTCCATCATTTCTTCGCCGAACTCCGGCACCTGAGGGACAAAAGAAAACAACAAGGTGAGCTAAGAAAACCAACAAATATAACTCTTATCACCATAGAATAACCTGATTTACCACCGGAGGCATTATTCTATAAATCTCCACATCTTCATGTGCCGCACCTGCAAAGAGAGAGAAAACAACACGTTAAACACGTGCAACATTTACCGGACAGCGTCGGGTAATACAGACTCTTACTTGAGCGCCACCAGCTGCCACAAGGGCCTCTTCTCACGATCTCAGCTGCAAGACAAGGAAGGAAGGGGGGACAAGAGTGAAACATCAGACATATTGAACTCTATGAACTTGATACTTATTGGACCTTGCCAGGAACATTAGAGTCAATACTCTCCGGAACTCTCCCACGCCTTCAAACCAGTGAAGTAACTGGCATCAACACGCCCCTGCAATCCATGCAGGATGGAGAGCTCATCTTTCAAAAATATAAGGTGAGATTGCTGAGGGGGCACTTCGTAGGTGATTAGTTGGGAGGACTGAGGGGGTGCCATCACTTGAATTCACGGGTGGCTAAATCCATCTCTCCACTTGCAGGAGAATACTTCTATGGGTCACGCAGACAAGATTAGGAGGGCCAGTCCAGTCAGTCATCTCTGCACTACGCATCACGTTGGTGGAGACCGCAGCCGTCCGGATCCGACCGACGCCCCTGTGGGAGCCAGGTGAGCATAACAGGTGGGGAGTAACACGAGGGAGACACGGGGCATGAGCGGGGGATGGAGGGAACAGGGCAAACACGGGGAATGAGCGGGGGGTGGGGGGTACAGGAGGGAGACACGGGGCCTGAGCAGGGGGTGGGGGGAACAGGGCAGACATGGGGCATGAGCGGGGGGTGAGGGGGAAAGAAGGGAGACACGGGGCATGAGCGGGGGGTGGGGGGTAACACGACGGAGACACGGGAATGTGCGGGGGTGGGGGGAAAAGAGCAGACACGGGGCATGAGCGGGGGGTGGGGGGACACGGGGCATGAGTGGGGGGTCGGGGGGTACAAGAGGGAGAGAGACACGGGGCATGAGCGGGGTCGGGGTGTACATGAGGGAGACACGGGGCATGAGCAGGGGGTGGGGTGAACAGGAGGGAGACACGGGGCATGAACAGGGGGTGGTGTCATGATGCCTACCCCCGGGCATCAGGACCAAGCCCATCAGGCATCCAGATACTTATTAAGACCCCAGCAGCCCCGGCTGGGGGCTGTTTGGGTTCAGTCCTGGCTCATCATAGAAATCAGTCCTGGCGCCATAGGCGCCAGGCTCATAGACTTTACTTATCTGATGCAGACCATGCTGCTAGTGAGTCCAAGCCAACGTGAGGCCTGGATGGGACGATTTTATTACAGGGACTATTTTTTACTCGGGCGTGGTTCTAGGGAACTTCTTACCTGGAACTACTTTGGAGGCTATTTAAACCACGCCCGAACAACAGCACACGCTTTGCGTTACTCTGCATCCAGCAGCTTAACCCTCACTGTGCCTGCAGTCTGCATCCAGTTTTCTGCCACGCCTGCCTCGAATCTGGAGCTCCTAAAACAAAGAGGAAAGAAAAGGACAAGGTTCGAAAACCAACTATTCGAATTCCTCACCTGATTCCGGATCTATCTCGCCTCCGGACCTGGAAAGAACATCATTTCTGCATGCGTCGCATCTCCAGCTGCAGCGCCGCGCCATACTCACCAGTCCTCGCAGCATCTTTCAATTCGGTGCTGCCTCCATCATTTCTTCGCCGAACTCCGGCACCTGAGGGACAAAAGAAAACAACAAGGTGAGCCGAGAAAACCAACAATATAACTCTTATCACCATAGACTTACCTGATTTACCACCGGAGGCATTATTCTATAAATCTCCACATCTTCATGTGCCGCACCTGCAAAGAGAGAGAAAACAACACGTTAAACCCGTGCAACATTTCCCGCACAGCGTCGGGTAATACAGACTCTTACTTGAGCGCCACCAGCTGCCACAAGGGCCTCTTCTCACGATCTCAGCTGCAAGACAAGGAAGGAAGGGGGGACAAGAGTGAAACATCGGACATATTGAACTCTATGAACTTGATACTTACTGGACCTTGCCAGGAACATTAGAGTCAATACTCTCCGGAACTCTCCCACGCCTTCAAACCAGTGAAGTAACTGGCATCAACACGCCCCTGCAATCCATGCAGGATGGAGAGCTCATCTTTCAAGAATATAAGGTGAGATTGCTGAGGGGGCACTTCGTAGGTGATTAGTTGGGAGGACTGAGGGGGTGCCATTACTTGAATTCACGGGTGGCTAAGTCCATCTCTCCACTTGCAGGAGAATACTTCTATGGGTCACGCAGACAAGATTAGTTGGGCCAGTCCAGTCAGTCATCTCTGCACTACGCATCACGTTGGTGGAGACCGCAGCCGCCTGGATCCGACCGACGCCCCTGTGGGAGCCAGGTGAGCATAACAGGTGGGGGGGTAACACGAGGGAGACACGGGGCATGAGCGGGGGGTGGAGGGAACAGGGCAGACACGGGGAATGAGCGGGGGTTGGGGGGTACAGGAGGGAGACACCGGGCATGAGCGGGGGTGGGGGGAACAGGGCAGACACGGGGCATGAGCAGAGGGTGGAGGGTAATACGAGGGAGACACGGGGCATGAGCAGGGGGTGGGGGAAACACAAGGGAGACACGTGGCATGAGCGGGGTGTGGGGGGTACAGGAGGGAGACACGGGGCATGAGCGGGGGTGGGGGGAACAGGGCAGACATGGGGCATGAGCGGGGGGTGGGGGGGAAAGAAGGGAGACACGGGCATTAGCGGGGGGTGGGGGGAACAGGGCAGACACGGGGCATGAGCGGGGGGTGGGGGGACACGGGGCATGAGCGGGGGGTGGTGGGACACGGGGCATGAGTGGGGGGACGGGGGGTACACGAGGGAGAGAGACACGGGGCATGAGCGGGGATGGGGGTACATGAGGGAAACACGGGGCATGAGCAGGGGGTGGGGTGAACAGGAGGGAGACACGGGGCATGAACGGGGGGTGGTGTCATGATGCCTACCCCCGGGCATCAGGACCAAGCCCATCAGCTCCGGGAGCAGGCATCCAGATACTTATTAAGACCCCAACAGCCCCGGCTGGGGGCTGTTTGTGTTCAGTCCTGGCTCATCAAGGAAATCAGTCCTGGCGCCATAGGCGCCAGGCTCATAGACTTTACTTATCTGATGCAGACTATGCTGCTAGTGAGTCCAAGCCAACGTGAGGCCTGGATGGGACTATTTTATTACAGGGACTATGTTTTACTCGGGCGTGGTTCTAGGGAACTTCTTACCTGGAACTACTTTGGAGGCTATTTAAACCACGCCCAAACAACAGCACACGCTTTGCGTTACTCTGCATCCAGCAGCGTAACCCTCACTGTGCCTGCAGTCTGCATCCAGTCTTCTGCCACGCCTGCCTCGAATCTGGAGCTCCTAAAACAAAGAGGAAAGAAAAGGACAAGGTTTGAAAACCAACTATTCAAATTCCTCACCTGATTCTGGATCTATCTCGCCTCCGGACCTGGAAAGAACATAATTTCTGCACGCGTCGCATCTCCAGCTGCAGCGCCGCGCCATACTCACCAGTCCTCGCAGCATCTTTCGATTCGGCGCTGCCTCCATCATTTCTTCGCTGAACTCCGGCACCTGAGGGACAAAAGAAAACAACAAGGTGAGCCAAGAAAACCAACAAATATAACTCTTATCACCATAGACTTACCTGTTTTACCACCGGAGGCATTATTCTATAAATCTCCACATCTTCATGTGCGGCACCTGCAAAGAGAGAGACTTCAGAATAGAAAGGCTGACCGGGCTAGGTTCGAGAATCGGGTTTTGGTTAAACCCAACGTCACCCCCAAAGGAACAGATGCAGCAGAACCCATGCAGATCGGGGGGGTTAAGGGACCCTTAACTCAAAAGGAGAGAGAAAGGAGACGGCAGATGCAATTGTGTCTATACTGTGGGGCCTCAGGACATTTTCTACGGGATTGCCCTCTAAAACCATCCAAGAAAGTAGTCGGAGTTGCTGATAGAAATCAAACAGAACCTGATTCAGGAAATGACCACGCCCGACAAGCGTAGAGGTCCGCTTGCCGAGCTTGAAGAACGACACTCAGACCTTGCACCTAATCATACCAATGGTCCTTATTGATCCAAGGCAGCCATCACGTATGCACGCAGTAAGGGCATACATTGATAGCGGGGCCAAAGGAAACTATATGGACCACGAATTTTCTTCTGGGATGAATCTACCTTTCTGCAAAAAAAGCTCTTTGGATGTCATCACCACAGTTGATGGAACTGAAATTGCCTCTGGGCCTGTAACTCATTCTACCACAGAGATGACACTGTTGGGTCAAGATGGGCATCGAGAGACTATTGTGTTTGATTTAATCAAAGCCCTGCAGTTCCAAATAATACTGGGCATACCTTGGTTGGAAACACAGAATCCTAGTATTGATTGGTGAGAGAAGAGAATAACCTTCCCGGATTGTGCACACACCTGTTACTCAGAAAAAACCTTGAACAAAGGCCTGGCCACAGTCGCTAATCCAGTCATGCAGTTACCTCAGTAATATCAAGAATTCCAGGATGTTTTTCAAAAAGAACAAGCAAACACCTTACCACCTCACAGATCATACGATTGTCAATTCAACCTCATACCCGGTGCACAACCTCCATGCAGTAGGATCTATGCCCTTACGGAACCAGAAAACCTTCACCTACGACAATACTTGGATCAATACCTTGCTAATGGCTTCATTCGTCCATCCAAGTCCCCTGCATCCTCAGCTTTATTCTTCGTGCCTAAAATGGAAGGTGACCTCAGAACGTGTATAGACTACTGCGCATTAAATCAGATTATGGTGAAGAACCGATACCCATTGCCTCTGATCCCCGAATTACTAGACCAAGTAAAGGATGCTTGCATCTACACCAAATTAGATCTCCGAGGGGCATATCCTTTGGTGCGTGTAAAGAAAGGCGACAAATGGAAGACTGCCTTTCGCACCAAGTACGGATTATTCGAATATCAGGTGATGTCCTTCGGGTTGTGCAATGCACCAGCAGCCTTCCAGTATTTTATGAACGATGTTCTTCGTGAACTCATTGACGTCTGTGTTGTCGCATACATAGACGATATTCTAGTGTACTCCTCCTCAGAATCAGACCATGTTAAGCACGTGCATGCAGTCCTTGAGAAACTACACCAGCACAAGTTATAAGCAAAATTGGAAAAATGTGTTTTTCATGCTACGGAAGTTGAATTCCTTGGATTTATCGTGACTCCAAAAGGAGTCCGTATGGACTCTCGAAAGGTGGATGCAATTCTCAAGTGGCCATCACCCAGTTCAGTTAAAGGGGTACAAAGCATGCTAGGATTTGCTAATTTCTGCCGCAGATTCATTCCGGATTTCTCACATGTTGTACACCCTATCACAGCACTTTTGCGAAAAACAAACGCTTCTTGTGGACCGAAGAAGCTGAAAAGGCCTTACAAGAGCTGAAAGCGAAATTCACATTTGCACCTGTCTTAAAGCATCAACGTCCTGAACTTCCATACATAGTTGAAACTGATGCATCCAGTTTAGCCATGGGAGCTGTCCTGTCCCAGAAGGATCCTGAAACCGGTCAACTTCACCCAGTAGCATTTTGGTCCAGAAAGTTCTCGGCACCCGAGTTAAACTATGCGGCTACCGAGAAAGAGTTATTAGCCATCAAATCCGCCTTCAAGGCTTGGTGGCATTATCTTTTCGGTGCCAGGCATACCATTACTGTAATCACCGATCACCGTAACTTGCAGTATTTAAAAACAGCCAAAGCCCAATTGTCGCGCCAACTTCGATGGGCATTGTTCTTTGCCGAGTTCGATTTCGTGATCACTTATCGACCAGGCTGTAAAAATGGCAAGGCAGATGCCTTATCCCGAATAGGGATGGGAGAAGCATATCCGAACCCGGCACCGGTGCCTATAATCTCAGAACAAAGAATTCTTGGCATAACTACCCTACAGACACTAGAGGATATTCAGGTAAAGATCCAACAACTCTTCGATCCAACAGACCTGCAGGACTGGGTAAAGAAAGGCCCGGACTACTCAGTCATCAATGACCTACCTTATTATCAATGGCGGCTATTTCTACCACACAAGGAACTACAAGAACTAGTCATCTCCAATTATCATGACACCCTGATGGAAGGGCATCCAGGTATCGCAAAAACTGGAGCTAAAATTAAGAGACAATTCTGGTGGCCCACCTGGCGAAAAGCCGTAAAGTCATTTGTGATGTCTTGTGTCATTTGCGCCCAAAACAAAAGTCAGATGAAAAAACCAGCTGACCTTTTACAACCTTTGGATATTCCACCTACACCATGGCACACCTTATCTTTAGACTTTATTACAGATCTACCTCCATGTAATGGATTTAACACCATTCTAGTTATTGTGGATCTTTTTTCCAAGATGGCCCACTTTATTGCTTTAAAGGGATTACCTTCTGCTTCAATTCTGGCCAAGGAGTTCCTCGAAAACATTGTTCGAATACATGGATTTCCTTCCGTATTGGTCTCTGACCGAGGTAGTCAATTCATTTCACATTTTTGGAAGACATGTTATCAATTGGCGCAAATTGACGTGAGGTTATCAACCAGTCACCATCCCCAGACCGATGGTCAGACGGAGAGGACCAACCAGACCCTTGAACAGTACCTACGTTGCATGCTACACCAGACCGAAAGTAATTGGAAAGATATTTTATGGATTTCCGAGTATGCATACAATAACTCTGTACATTCAGGAATCGGACAAAGCCCCCTTTATACCATATATGGACATATATGGACATCACCCTCGAACCTCAGAACTAGATTCGCCTTAGCATTTAGAAATGCCCGCAGTTAGTCATTTGATTTCTACTATTACACAAGCCTTTAAGGAGGCAACAGAACATTTGAAACAAGCAAAAGAGAAATATAAGAAAAATGCTGATCAACATAGAAGTGAAACTCCACAATACCAGATTGGGGATCAAGTTTGGCTGGCTACAAAACACATACCTCTAAAGGGAACTCAGACTTTTAACCCTAGATATTTGGGACCTTACACCATTAAGGCCATTATCGACCCGGTGGCCGTCAAATTGGAATTACACTCTAATATGCGAATTCATCCTGTCTTTCATGTTTCACTTTTAAAAACAGTTCAACCAGGAACAAGATCAACCAAACCACCCGACCCCATCTTGATAGATGGAGAACCTGAGTTCGAGGTAAAAAATATCCTGGACTCCAAGATGGTTAAATCAAAACTTTGTTATTTAATCGATTGGAAGGGCTACGTACCACAAGAAAGGTCATCCGAGCCTAGTGACCACGTTCATGCACCTCGGTTGGTGAAGAGATTCCATCGGGACTTCCCTGACAAACCATGGCCAAGGGGAAGAACAACTTTAGGAAGGGCCTTGAGGGGGAGTGCTGTCATGATGTCTACCCCCGGGCATCAGGACCAAGCCCATCAGCTCTGTGAGCAGGCATCCAGATACTTATTAAAACCCCAAAAGCCCCGGCTGGGGGCTGTTTGGTTTCAGTCCTGGTGCCTAATGCGCCAGGCTCATCATAGAAATCAGTCCTGGCGCCATAGGCGCCAGGCTGATAGACTTTACTTACCTGATGCAGACCATGCTGCTAGTGAGTCCAAGCCAACGTGAGAACTGGATGGGACTATTTTATTACACAGACTATTTTTTACTTGGTCGTGGTTCTAGGGAACTTCTTACCTGGAACTACTTTGGAGGCTATTTAAACCACGCCGAACAACAGCACACACTTCGTGTTATTCTGCATACAGCAGCGTAACGCTCACTGTGCCTGCAGCCTGCATACAGTCTTCTGCCACATCCGCCTCGAATCTGGAGCTCCTAAAACAAAGAGGAAAGAAATGGACAAGGTTAGAAAACCAACTATTTTCAAATTCCTCACCTGATTCCAGATCCATCTCGCCTCCGGACCTGGAAAGAACATAATTTCTGTACGCGTTACATCTCCAGCTGCAGAGCCACGCCATACTATCCAGTCCTCGTAGCATCTTTTGATTCGGTGCTGCCTCCATCATTTCTTTGCCGAACTCCGGCACCTGAGGGACAAAGAAAACAACAAGGTGAGCCGAGAAAACCAACAAATATAACTCTTATCACCATAGACCTACCTGATTTACCACCGGAGGCATTATTCTATAAATCTCCACATCTTCATGTGCCGCACCTGCAAAGAGAGAGAAAACAACACGTTAAACACGTGCAACATTTACCGTCGGGTAATACAGACTCTTACTTGAGCGCCACCAGCTGCCACGAGGGCATCTTCTCACAATCTCAACTGCAAGACAAGGAAGGAAGGGGGGACAAGAGGGAAACATCGGACATATTGAACTCTATGAACTTGATACTTACTGGAGTTTGCCAGGAACATTAGAGTCAATACTCTCCGGAACTCTCCGAGGCCTTCAAACCAGTGAAGTAACTGGCATCAACGCGCCCTTGCAATCCATGCAGGATGGAGAGCTCATCTTTCAAGAATATAAGGTGAGATTGCTGAGGGGGCACTTTGGAGGTGATTAGTTGGGATGACTGAGGGGGTGCCATCACTTGAATTCACGGGTGGCTAATCCATCTCTCCACTTGCAGGAGAATACTTCTACGGGTCACGCAGACAAGATTAGGAGGGCCAGTCCAGTCAGTCATCTCTGCACTATGCATCACTTTGGTGGAGACCGCAGCCGTCTGGATCTGACCGACACCCCTGTGGGAGCCAGGTGACCGTAACAATTGGGGGTTAACACGAGGGAGACATGGGGCATAGGCGGGGGTGGGGGGAACAGCGCAGACACGGGGCATGAGCAGGGGTAGGGGGTACAGGCGGGAGACACGGGCATGAGCGGGGACTAGGGGGAACAGGGCAGACACGGGGCATGAGCGGGGGGTGGGGGGTAACACGAGGGAGACACGGGGCATGAGCGGGGGGTAGGGGGAACACGAGGGAGACACGGGGCATGAGCGGGGTGTGGGGGGTACAGGAGGGAGACACGGGGCATGAGCGGGGGGTGGGGGGAACAGGGCAGACACGGGGCATGAGCAGGGGGGTGGGGAGGAAAGAAGGGAGACACGGGGCATGAGCGGGGGTGGGGGGAACAGGGGAGACACGTGGCCAGAGCGGGGGGTGGGGGTGAACAGGGGAGAGACGAGGCATGAGCGGGGGTCGGGTGAACACGGGAGACACGGGGCATGGCAGGGGGTGGGGGTTACAGACGGGAGACACGGGGCATGAGCTGGGGGTGGGGGGTAAGACAAGGGAGACACGGGGCATGAGCGGGGGGTGGGGGTAACAGGGGAGACAGGTCATGAGCGGGGGGTGGGGGGTAACAGGGGAGACACGGGGCATGAGCGGGGGGGTGGGGGGCAACAGGAGAGAGACACGGGGCATGAGCGCGGAGTGGGGGGGAACAGGAGACAGACACGGGCATGGGTGGGGGCAACAGGAGACAGACACGGGGTATGAGTGGGGGGTGGGGGAACAGGAGACAGACACGGGGCATGAGCGGGGGGTGGGGGAACAGAAGACAGACACAGGGCATGAGCGGGGGGTGGGGGGCAACAGGAGATAGACACGGGGCATGAGTGGAGAGGTGGGGGTGTACAGGAGACAGACACGGGGCATGAGCGGGGGTGGGGGGCAACAGGAGAGAGACACGGGGCATGAGCGGGTGGGGGGAACAGGAGACAGACACGGGGCATGAGCGGGGGGTGGGGGAACAACAGAGACAGACACGGGGCATGAGCGGGGGGTGGGGGGCAACAGGAGACAGACACGGGGCATGAGCGGGGGGTGGGGGGCAACAGGAGACAGACACGGGGCATGAGCGGGGGGTGGGGGCAACAGGAGACAGACACGGGGCATGAGCGGGGGGTGGGGGGCAACAGGAGACAGACACGGGGCATGAGCGGGGGGTGGGGGGGGCAACAGGAGACAGACACGGGGCATGAGCAGGGGGTGGGGGAACAGGAGACAGACACGGGACATGAGCAGGGTGTGGGGGGCAACAGGAGACAGACACGGGGCATGAGCGGGAGGTGGGGGGCAACAGGAGAGACACGGGGCATGAGCGGGAGTGGTGGGAACAGGAGACAGACACGGGGCATGAGCGAGGGGTGGGGGGAACAGGAGACACACACGGGGGGTGGGGGGACAACAGACACGGGGCATGAGCAGGGGGTGGGGAAAACAGACACGGGGCATGGGGGGTTGGGGGCAACAGGAGACAGACACGGGGCATGAGCGGGAGGTGGGAGGAACAGGAGACAGACACGGGGCATGAGCGGGGGGTGGGGAGAACAGGAGACAGACACGGGGCATGAGTGGGGGGGTAGGGGGCAACAAGAGAGAGACACGAGGCATGAACAGGTGGGGGGAACAGGAGACAGACACGGGGCATGAGCGGGGGGTTGGCGCGCAACAAGAGAGAGACATGGGGCATGAGCGGGTGGGGGGAACAGGAGACAGACACGGGGCATGAGCGGGGAGTGGGGAGCAACAGGAGATAGACACGGGGCAGGAGCGGGGGGTGGGGGGAACAGGACACAGACATGGGGCATGAGCGGGGGGTGGGGAGAACAGGAGACAGACACGGGGCATGAGCAGGGGGCGGGGGGGCAACAGGAGACAGACATGGCACATGAGGGGAACAGGAGACAGATACGGAGCATGAGCGGGGGGTGGGGAGAACAGGAGACAGACACGGGGCATGAGCGGGGGGTGGGGGGAAGGGGAGAGAGGCACACGGGGCATGAACGGGGTGGGGGGAGGGAGAGAGACACACGGGGCATGAGCGGGGGTGGGGGGAGGGAGAGAGACACACGGGGCATGAGCAGGGGTGGGCGGGAGGGAGAGAGATATAAGGGGCAGGAGTGGGGGGTGGGCGGTAGGGGGAGAGACACACGGGGCAGGAGCGGGGGGTGGGCGGGAGGGGGAGAGACACACGGGGCAGGAGCAGGGGGTGGGCGGGAGGGGGAGAGACACACGGGGCAGGAGCGGGGGGTTGGCGGGAGGGGGAGAGACACACAGGCCAGGAGCGGGGGTGGTGGGGAGGGAGAGAGACACACAAGGCATGAGCGGGGGTTTGGGGGGGTAGGGGAGAGACACACGGGGCATGAGCGGGGATGGGGGAAGGAGAGAGACACACGGGGCATGAGCGGGGGGTGGGCGGGAGAGGGAGAGACACACGGGGCATGAGCGGGGGTTGGGCGGGAGGGGGAGAGACACATGGGGCATGAGCGGGGGGTGGGCGGGAGGGGGAGAGACACACGGGGCATGAGCGGGGGGTGGGCGGGAGAGAGACACACAAGGCATGAGCGGGGGTTTGGGGGGTAGGGGAGAGACACACGGGGCATGAGCGGGGATGGGGGAAGGGGAGAGACACGCGGGGGGTGGGCGGGAGGGGGAGAGACACACGGGGCATGAGCGGGGGTTGGGCGGGAGGGGGAGAGACACATGGGGCATGAGCGGGGGGTGGGTGGGAGGGGGAGAGACACACGGGGCATGAGAGGGGGGTGGGCGGGATGGGGAGAGACACACGGGGCATGAGCGGGGGGTGGGTGGGAGGGGGAGAGACACACAGGGCATGAGCGGGGGTGGGCGGGAGGGGGAAAGACACACGGGGCATGAGCGGGGGTGGGGGGAGGGAGAGAGACACACGAGGCATGAGCGGGGGGTGTGGGGAAGGGGAGAGAGACACGGGGCATAAGCGGGGTGGAGGGGAGGGAGAGAGACACACGGGGCATGAGTGGGGGTGGGGGAAGGGAGAGAGACACACGGGGCATGAGCGGGGGGTGGGTGGGAGGGGAGAGACACACGGGGCATGAGCAGGGGGTGGGCGGGAGGGGGAGAGACACACGGGGCATGAGAGGGGGGTGGGCGGGAGGGGGAGAGACACACGGGGCATGAGCGGGGGGAGGGCGGGAGGGGGAGAGACACACTGGGCATGAGCAGGGGTGGGGGGGAGAGACACACGGGGCATGAGCGGGGGGTGGGGGGAAGGGGAGAGAGACACAGGGGGCATGAGCAGGGGGTGGGGGGAAGGGGAGAGACACACAGGGCATGTGTGGGGGGTGGGCAGGAGGGGGAGAGACACACGGGGCATGAGCGGGGGGTGGGGGGAAGGGGAGAGAGACACGGGGCATGAGCGGGGGTGGGGGGAGGGAGAGAGACAAACGGGGCATGAGCAGGGGGTGGGGGGAAGGGGAGAGAGACACGGGGCATGAGCGGGGGGTGGGTGGGAGGGGGAGAGACACACGGGGCATGAGCGGGGGTGGGGGGGAGGGGAGAGAGACACGGGGCATGAGCGGGGGGTGGGCGGGAGGGGGAGAGACACACGGAGCATGAGCGCGGGGAAGGGGGAGGGGGGAGGGAGAGAGACACATGGGGCATGAGCGGGGGGGAGGGAGAGAGACACACGGGGCATGAGCGGGGGCGGGGGGGAGGTAGAGAGACACACGGGGCATGAGCGGCGGTGGGCGGAGGGAGAGAGAAACACGGGGCATGAGCGGGGGGTGGGGGAAGGGGAGGAAGACACACGAGGCATGAGCGGGGGGTGGGGGGAGGGAGAGAGACACAGGGCATGAGCGGGGGTGGGGGGAGAGAGAGAGACACATGGCGTTTGTGTGCAGGCGGCAGATCCTGCTCCTCGGCCCTCCACTGGCCACCGTGTGCCGGTGGCGTGAGCAGGGGGCTGGGGTGGGGGTGGGGGGGACAAGAAGGACACACGGGACATGAGCGGGGGTGGGAGGAACAGGAGACAGACACAAGACTTACTGTGCAGGCGGCGAGGAACAAAGATGGCGGGCGTCTCTGAAGACAGACGCACTGCACGCTTTCACCGCATCCAATGAGAGAGCACATCAGATGTCCGCAGACATCACGCAAGCTGCTTGCCCAATCACCGTAATGTCCGCGGAGCGAACAGGGAAGTATGTCCGTGAAGCGAACACAGATATCACTAATTGTTTTCACTTACATTTTTGTCATTTTTTTTAAAAACTACTGGACGGATTTACACCAAATAAAGCAAAGCACGCTTTCGGGACCAAGCCGCCACTCCTGCCGCAAATTTAGTGTAAATCTGTCCAGCGGTTTGGGCTGTAGGTGTGAGCAAAGTTTTTTCCCATTATGTCTAAAGTTTTTGGACTCCCCCTATAACTTTGCCCCCCCTGGACGAATCCTCACTAAACTTTGCAAAACTCAGAGTGACTCAAATACTTTTTTGCAAAGTTTGGTAAGGATTCGTCCAGGGAGAGCGAAGTTATAAGCCGCCCAAAAAGTGCTCTTCCTATGGAAACACCAACTTAACCATAACTACATGGCCACTACCGTGGCCATGTAATATATATATATATATATATATATATACATATATATATATATGTATATATATATATATATATATATATATCTACATGGAAAAATAAGGAAAGGTGCGCACTCCAATTCTCTGCATGACCTTCCAGGCAGATTTTTATCACCTGCACCTGCGGTGAGCTTCAAGTCCACCCAGCCTCCCTGATGACGTGTATTGGCACAGAAACCGGTCGGAGGAGTACACCAGTGGCCTGGAAGGTCATGCAGAGAATTGGAGTGCGCACCTTTCCTTGTTTTTCCATTTTTCACAGGACCTTGAGGGGTGGAATCCTCAGGGCCTGACAGGGTGCCGCACCAGGGTTATATATGCCCGGCTTTGGAGTGCCTCACTCGAGGCTACAATCCCCCCCTTTCTCCACTGTGGGATTGGGCATGAGCGTTTTCTCTGCTGACCAGATGACTACATCTACCAGTAGCCCTTGCAGCAGATTTTTATCACCTGTGGTGAGCTGCAAGCCCACCCAGCCTCCCTGATGACGTGTATTGGCACAGAAACCGGTCGGAGGAGTACACCAGTGGCCTGGAAGGTCATGCAGAGAATTGGAGTGCGCACCTTTCCTTGTTTTTCCATTTTTCACAGGACCTTGAGGGGTGGAATCCTCAGGGCCTGACAGGGTGCCGCAACAGGGTTATATATGCCCGGCTTTGGAGTGCCTCACTTGAGGCTACACTCCCCCCCTTTCTCCACTGTGGGATTGGGCGTGAGCGTTTTCTCTGCTGACCAGATGACTACATCTACCAGTAGCCCTTGCAGCAGATTTTTATCACCTGCACCTGCGGTGAGCTGCAAGTCCACCCAGCCTCCCTGATGACGTGTATTGGCACAGAAACCGGTCGGAGGTGTACACTAGTGGCCTGGAAGGTCATGCAGAGAATTGGAGTGCGCACCTTTCCTTGTTTTTCCATTTTTCGCAGGACCTTGAGGGGTGGAATCCTCAGGGCCTGACAGGGTGCCGCACCAGGGTTATATATGCCCGGCTTTGGAGTGCCTCACTTGAGGCTACACTCCCCCCCTTTCTCCACTGTGGGATTGGGCATGAGCGTTTTCTCTGCTGACCAGATGACTACATCTACCAGTAGCCCTTGCAGCAGATTTTTATCACCTGCACCTGTGGTGAGCTGCAAGTCCACCCAGCCTCCCTGATGATGTGTATTGGCACAGAAACCGGTCGGAGGAGTACACCAGTGGCCTGGAAGGTCATGCAGAGAAATGGAGTGCGCACCTTTCCTTGTTTTTCCATTTTTCGCAGGACCTTGAGGGGTGGAATCCTCAGGCCCTGACAGGGTGCCGCACCAGGGTTATATATGCCCGGCTTTGGAGTGCCTCACTTGAGGCTACACTCCCCCCCTTTCTCCACTGTGGGATTGGGCATGAGCGTTTTCTCTGCTGACCAGATGACTACATCTACCAGTAGCCCTTGCAGCAGATTTTTATCACCTGCGGTGAGCTGCAAGTCCACCCAGCCTCCCTGATGACGTGTATTGGCTCAGAAACCGGTCGGAGGAGTACACCAGTGGCCTGGAAGGTCATGCAGAGAATTGGAGTGCGCACCTTTCCTTGTTTTTCCATTTTTCACAGGACCTTGAGGGGTGGAATCCTCAGGGCCTGACAGGGTGCCGCAACAGGGTTATATATGCCCAGCTTTGGAGTGCCTCACTTAAGGCTACACTCCCCCCCTTTCTCCACTCTGGGATTGGGCGTGAGCGTTTTCTCTGCTGACCAGATGACTACATCTACCAGTAGCCCTTGCAGCAGATTTTTATCACCTGCACCTGCGGTGAGCTGCAAGTCCACCCAGCCTCCCTGATGACGTGTATTGGCACAGAAACCGGTCGGAGGTGTACACTAGTGGCCTGGAAGGTCATGCAGAGAATTGGAGTGCGCACCTTTCCTTGTTTTTCCATTTTTCGCAGGACCTTGAGGGGTGGAATCCTCAGGGCCTGACAGGGTGCCGCACCAGGGTTATATATGCCCGGCTTTGGAGTGCCTCACTTGAGGCTACACTCCCCCCCTTTCTCCACTGTGGGATTGGGCATGAGCGTTTTCTCTGCTGACCAGATGACTACATCTACCAGTAGCCCTTGCAGCAGATTTTTATCACCTGCACCTGCGGTGAGCTGCAAGTCCACCCAGCCTCCCTGATGACGTGTATTGGCACAGAAACCGGTCGGAGGAGTACACCAGTGGCCTGGAAGGTCATGCAGAGAAATGGAGTGCGCACCTTTCCTTGTTTTTCCATTTTTCGCAGGACCTTGAGGGGTGGAATCCTCAGGCCCTGACAGGGTGCCGCACCAGGGTTATATATGCCCGGCTTTGGAGTGCCTCACTTGAGGCTACACTCCCCCCCTTTCTCCACTGTGGGATTGGGCATGAGCGTTTTCTCTGCTGACCAGATGACTACATCTACCAGTAGCCCTTGCAGCAGATTTTTATCACCTGCGGTGAGCTGCAAGTCCACCCAGCCTCCCTGATGACGTGTATTGGCACAGAAACCGGTCGGAGGAGTACACCAGTGGCCTGGAAGGTCATGCAGAGAATTGGAGTGCGCACCTTTCCTTGTTTTTCCATTTTTCACAGGACCTTGAGGGGTGGAATCCTCAGGGCCTGACAGGGTGCCGCAACAGGGTTATATATGCCCGGCTTTGGAGTGCCTCACTTAAGGCTACACTCCCCCCCTTTCTCCACTCTGGGATTGGGCGTGAGCGTTTTCTCTGCTGACCAGATGACTACATCTACCAGTAGCCCTTGCAGCAGATTTTTATCACCTGCACCTGCGGTGAGCTGCAAGTCCACCCAGCCTCTCTGATGACGTGTATTGGCACAGAAACCGGTCGGAGGAGTAGACTAGTGGCCTGGAAGGTCATGCAGAGAATTGGGGTGCGCACCTTTCCTTGTTTTTCCATTTTTCGCAGGACCTTGAGGGGTGGAATCCTCAGGGCCTGACAGGGTGCCGCACCAGGGTTATATATGCCCGGCTTTGGAGTGCCTCACTTGAGGCTACACTCCCCCCCTTTCTCCACTGTGGGATTGGGCATGAGCGTTTTCTCTGCTGACCAGATGACTACATCTACCAGTAGCCCTTGCAGCAGATTTTTATCACCTGCACCTGCGGTGAGCTGCAAGTCCACCCAGCCTCCCTGATGACGTGTATTGGCACAGAAACCGGTCGGAGGAGTACACCAGTGGCCTGGAAGGTCATGCAGAGAAATGGAGTGCGCACCTTTCCTTGTTTTTCCATTTTTCGCAGGACCTTGAGGGGTGGAATCCTCAGGGCCTGACAGGGTGCCGCACCAGGGTTATATATGCCCGGCTTTGGAGTGCCTCACTTGAGGCTACACTCCCCCCCTTTCTCCACTGTGGGATTGGGCGTGAGCGTTTTCTCTGCTGACCAGATGACTACATCTACCAGTAGCCCTTGCAGCAGATTTTTATCACCTGCACCTGCGGTGAGCTGCAAGTCCACCCAGCCTCCCTGATGACGTGTATTGGCACAGAAACCGGTCGGAGGAGTACACTAGTGGCCTGGAAGGTCATGCAGAGAATTGGAGTGCGCACCTTTCCTTGTTTTTCCATTTTTTGCAGGACCTTGAGGGGTGGAATCCTCAGGGCATGACAGGGTGCCGCACCAGAGTTATATATGCCCGGCTTTGGAGTGCCTCACTTGAGGCTACACTCCCCCCCTTTCTCCACTGTGGGATTGGGCATGAGCGTTTTCTCTGCTGACCAGATGACTACATCTACCAGTAGCCCTTGCAGCAGATTTTTATCACCTGCACCTGCGGTGAGCTGCAAGTCCACCCAGCCTCCCTGATGACGTGTATTGGCACAGAAACCGGTCGGAGGAGTACACCAGTGGCCTGGAAGGTCATGCAGAGAAATGGAGTGCGCACCTTTCCTTGTTTTTCCATTTTTCGCAGGACCTTGAGGGGTGGAATCCTCAGGCCCTGACAGGGTGCCGCACCAGGGTTATATATGCCCGGCTTTGGAGTGCCTCACTTGAGGCTACACTCCCCCCCTTTCTCCACTGTGGGATTGGGCATGAGCGTTTTCTCTGCTGACCAGATGACTACATCTACCAGTAGCCCTTGCAGCAGATTTTTATCACCTGCGGTGAGCTGCAAGTCCACCCAGCCTCCCTGATGACGTGTATTGGCACAGAAACCGGTCGGAGGAGTACACCAGTGGCCTGGAAGGTCATGCAGAGAATTGGAGTGCGCACCTTTCCTTGTTTTTCCATTTTTCACAGGACCTTGAGGGGTGGAATCCTCAGGGCCTGACAGGGTGCCGCAACAGGGTTATATATGCCCGGCTTTGGAGTGCCTCACTTAAGGCTACACTCCCCCCCTTTCTCCACTCTGGGATTGGGCGTGAGCGTTTTCTCTGCTGACCAGATGACTACATCTACCAGTAGCCCTTGCAGCCGATTTTTATCACCTGCACCTGCGGTGAGCTGCAAGTCCACCCAGCTTCCCTGATGACGTGTATTGGCACAGAAACCGGTCGGAGGAGTAGACTAGTGGCCTGGAAGGTCATGCAGAGAATTGGAGTGCGCACCTTTCCTTGTTTTTCAATTTTTCGCAGGACCTTGAGGGGTGGAATCCTCAGGGCCTGACAGGGTGCCGCACCAGGGTTATATATGCCCGGCTTTGGAGTGCCTCACTTGAGGCTACACTCCCCCCCTTTCTCCACTGTGGGATTGGGCATGAGCGTTTTCTCTGCTGACCAGATGACTACATCTACCAGTAGCCCTTGCAGCAGATTTTTATCACGTGCACCTGCGGTGAGCTGCAAGTCCACCCAGCCTCCCTGATGACGTGTATTGGCACAGAAACCGGTCGGAGGAGTACACCAGTGGCCTGGAAGGTCATGCAGAGAAATGGAGTGCGCACCTTTCCTTGTTTTTCCATTTTTCGCAGGACCTTGAGGGGTGGAATCCTCAGGGCCTGACAGGGTGCAGCACCAGGGTTATATATGCCCGGCTTTGGAGTGCCTCACTTGAGGCTACACTCCCCCCCTTTCTCCACTGTGGGATTGGGCATGAGCGTTTTCTCTGCTGACCAGATGACTACATCTACCAGTAGCCCTTGCAGCAGATTTTTATCACCTGCACCTGCGGTGAGCTTCAAGTCCACCCAGCCTCCCTGATGACGTGTATTGGCACAGAAACCGGTCGGAGGAGTACACCAGTGGCCTGGAAGGTCATGCAGAGAATTGGAGTGCGCACCTTTCCTTGTTTTTCCATTTTTCGCAGGACCTTGAGGGGTGGAATACTCAGGGCCTGACAGGGTGCCGCACCAGGGTTATATATGCCCGACTTTGGAGTGCCTCACTTGAGGCTACACTCCCCCCCTTTCTCCACTGTGGGATTGGGCATGAGCGTTTTCTCTGCTGACCAGATGACTACATCTACCAGTAGCCCTTGCAGCAGATTTTTATCACCTGCACCTGCGGTGAGCTGCAAGTCCACCCAGCCTCCCTGATGACGTATATTGGCAGAGAAACCGGTCGGAGGAGTACACCAGTGGCCTGGAAGGTCATGCAGAGAATTGGAGTGCGCACCTTTCCTTGTTTTTCCATTTTTCGCAGGACCTTGAGGGGTGGAATCCTCAGGGCCTGACAGCATGCCGCACCAGGGTTATATATGCCCGGCTTTGGAGTGCCTCACTTGAGGCTACACTCCCCCCCTTTCTCCACTGTGGGATTGGGCATGAGCGTTTTCTCTGCTGACCAGATGACTACATCTACCAGTAGCCCTTGCAGCAGATTTTTATCACCTGCACCTGCGGTGAGCTGCAAGTCCACCCAGCCTCCCTGATGACATGTTTTGGCACAGAAACCGGTCGGAGGAGTACACCAGTGGCCTGGAAGGTCATGCAGAGAATTGGAGTGCGCACCTTTCCTTGTTTTTCCATTTTTCACAGGACCTTGAGGGGTGGAATCCTCAGGGCCTGACAGGGTGCGCACCAGGTTTATATATGCCCGGCTTTGGAGTGCCTCACTTGAGGCTACACTCCCCCCCTTTCTCCACTGTGGGATTGGGCATGAGCGTTTTCTCTTATGACCAGATGACTACATCTACCAATAGCCCTTGCAGCAGATTTTTATCACCTGCGGTGAGCTGCAAGTCCACCCAGCCTCCCTGATGACGTTTATTGGCACAGAAACCGGTCGGAGGAGTACACCAGTGGCCTGGAAGGTCATGCAGAGAATTGGAGTGCGCACCTTTCCTTGTTTTTCCATTTTTCACAGGACCTTGAGGGGTGGAATCCTCAGGGCCTGACAGGGTGCCGCAACAGGGTTATATATGCCCGGCTTTGGAGTGCCTCACTTGAGGCTACACTCCCCCCCTTTCTCCACTGTGGGATTGGGCCTGAGCGTTTTCTCTGCTGACCAGATGACTACATCTACCAGTAGCCCTTGCAGCAGATTTTTATCACCTGCACCTGCGGTGAGCTGCAAGTCCACCCAGCCTCCCTGATGTCGTGTATTGGCACAGAAACCGGTCGGAGGAGTACACTAGTGGCCTGGAAGGTCATGCAGAGAATTGGAGTGCGCACCTTTCCTTGTTTTTCCATTTTTCGCAGGACCTTGAGGGGTGGAATCCTCAGGGCCTGATAGGGTGCCGCACCAGGGTTATATATGCCCGGCTTTGGAGTGCCTCACTTGAGGTTACACTCCCCCCCTTTCTCCACTGTGGGATTGGGCATGAGCGTTTTCTCGGCTGACCAGATGACTACATCTACCAGTAGCCCTTGCAGCAGATTTTTATCACCTGCACCTGCGGTGAGCTGCAAGTCCACCCAGCCTCCCTGATGACGTTTATTGGCACAGAAACCGGTCGGAGGAGTACACCAGTGGCCTGGAAGGTCATGCAGAGAATTGGAGTGCGCACCTTTCCTTGTTTTTCCATTTTTCACAGGACCTTGAGGGGTGGAATCCTCAGGGCCTGACAGGGTGCCGCAACAGGGTTATATATGCCCGGCTTTGGAGTGCCTCACTTGAGGCTACACTCCCCCCCTTTCTCCACTGTGGGATTGGGCGTGAGCGTTTTCTCTGCTGACCAGATAACTACATCTACCAGTAGCCCTTGCAGCAGATTTTTATCACCTGCACCTGCGGTGAGCTGCAAGTCCACCCAGCCTCCCTGATGTCGTGTATTGGCACAGAAACCGGTTGGAGGAGTACACTAGTGGCCTGGAAGGTCATGCAGAGAATTGGAGTGCGCACCTTTCCTTGTTTTTCCATTTTTCGCAGGACCTTGAGGGGTGGAATCCTCAGGGCCTGACAGGGTGCCGCACCAGGGTTATATATGCCCGGCTTTGGAGTGCCTCACTTGAGGCTACACTCCCCCCCTTTCTCCACTGTGGGATTGGGCATGAGCGTTTTCTCTGCTGACCAGATGACTACATCTACCAGTAGCCCTTGCAGCAGATTTTTATCACCTGCACCTGCGGTGAGCTGCAAGTCCACCCAGCCTCCCTGATGACGTGTATTGGCACAGAAACCGGTCGGAGGAGTACACCAGTGGCCTGGAAGGTCATGCAGAGAATTGGAGTGCGCACCTTTCCTTGTTTTTCCATTTTTCGCAGGACCTTGAGGGGTGGAATCCTCAGGGCCTGACAGGGTGCCGCACCAGGGTTATATATGCCCGGCTTTGGAGTGCCTCACTTGAGGTTACACTCCCCCCCTTTCTCCACTGTGGGATTGGGCATGAGCGTTTTCTCTGCTGACCAGATGACTACATCTACCAGTAGCCCTTGCAGCAGATTTTTATCACCTGCACCTGCGGTGAGCTGCAAGTCCACCCAGCCTCCCTGATGACGTGTATTGGCACAGAAACCGGTCGGAGGAGTACACCAGAGGCCTGGAAGGTCATGCAGAGAATTGGAGTGCGCACCTTTCCTTGTTTTTCCATTTTTCACAGGACCTTGAGGGGTGGAATCCTCAGGGCCTGACAGGGTGCAGCAAAAGGGTTATATATGCCCGGCTTTGGAGTGCCTCACTTGAGGCTACACTCCCCCCCTTTCTCCACTGTGGGATTGGGCGTGAGCGTTTTCTCTGCTGACCAGATGACTACATCTACCAGTAGCCCTTGCAGCAGATTTTTATCACCTGCACCTGCGGTGAGCTGCAAGTCCACCCAGCCTCCCTGATGACGTGTATTGGCACAGAAACCGGTCGGAGGAGTACACCAGTGGCCTGGAAGGTCATGCAAAGAATTGGAGTGCGCACCTTTCCTTGTTTTTCCATTTTTCGCAGGACCTTGAGGGGTGGAATCCTCAGGGCCTGACAGGGTGCCGCACCAGGGTTATATATGCTTGGCTTTGGAGTGCCTCACTTGAGGCTACACTCCCCCCCTTTCTCCACTGTGGGATTGGGCGTGAGCGTTTTCTCTGCTGACCAGATGACTACATCTACCAGTAGCCCTTGCAGCAGATTTTTATCACCTGCACCTGCGGTGAGCTGCAAGTCCACCCAGCCTCCCTGATGACGTGTATTGGCACAGAAACCGGTCGGAGGAGTACACCAGTGGCCTGGAAGGTCATGCAGAGAATTGGAGTGCGCACCTTTCCTTGTTTTTCCATTTTTCGCAGGACCTTGAGGGGTGGAATCCTCAGGGCCTGACAGCGTGCCGCACCAGGGTTATATATGCCCGGCTTTGGAGTGCCTCACTTGAGGCTACACTCCCCCCCTTTCTCCACTGTGGGATTGGGCATGAGCGTTTTCTCTGCTGACCAGATGACTACATCTACCAGTAGCCCTTGCAGCAGATTTTTATCACCTGCACCTGCGGTGAGCTGCAAGTCCACCCAGCCTCCCTGATGACGTGTATTGGCACAGAAACCGGTCGGAGGAGTACACCAGTGGCCTGGAAGGTCATGCAGAGAATTGGAGTGCGCACCTTTCCTTGTTTTTCCATTTTTCACAGGACCTTGAGGGGTGGAATCCTCAGGGCCTGACAGGGTGCCGCACCAGGGTTATATATGCCCGGCTTTGGAGTGCTTCACTTGAGGCTACACTCCCCCGCTTTCTCCACTGTGGGATTGGGCATGAGCGTTTTCTCTGCTGACCAGATGACTACATCTACCAGTAGCCCTTGCAGCAGATTTTTATCACCTGCGGTGAGCTGCAAGTCCACCCAGCCTCCCTGATGACGTTTATTGGCACAGAAACCGGTCGGAGGAGTACACCAGTGGCCTGGAAGGTCATGCAGAGAATTGGAGTGCGCACCTTTCCTTGTTTTTCCATTTTTCACAGGACCTTGAGGGGTGGAATCCTCAGGGCCTGACAGGGTGCCGCAACAGGGTTATATATGCCCGGATTTGGAGTGCCTCACTTGAGGCTACACTCCCCCCCTTTCTCCACTGTGGGATTGGGCGTGAGCGTTTTCTCTGCTGACCAGATGACTACATCTACCAGTAGCCCTTGCAGCAGATTTTTATCACCTGCACCTGCGGTGAGCTGCAAGTCCACCCAGCCTCCCTGATGTCGTGTATTGGCACAGAAACCGGTCGGAGGAGTACACTAGTGGCCTGGAAGGTCATGCAGAGAATTGGAGTGCGCACCTTTCCTTGTTTTTCCATTTTTCGCAGGACCTTGAGGGGTGGAATCCTCAGGGCCTGACAGGGTGCCGCACCAGGGTTATATATGCCCGGCTTTGGAGTGCCTCACTTGAGGCTACACTCCCCCCCTTTCTCCACTGTGGGATTGGGCATGAGCGTTTTCTCTGCTGACCAGATGACTACATCTACCAGTAGCCCTTGCAGCAGATTTTTATCACCTGCACCTGCGGTGAGCTGCAAGTCCACCCAGCCTCCCTGATGACGTGTATTGGCACAGAAACCGGTCGGAGGAGTACACCAGTGGCCTGGAAGGTCATGCAGAGAATTGGAGTGCGCACCTTTCCTTGTTTTTCCATTTTTCGCAGGACCTTGAGGGGTGGAATCCTCAGGGCCTGACAGGGTGCCGCACCAGGGTTATATATGCCCGGCTTTGGAGTGCCTCACTTGAGGTTACACTCCCCCCCTTTCTCCACTGTGGGATTGGGCATGAGCGTTTTCTCTGCTGACCAGATGACTACATCTACCAGTAGCCCTTGCAGCAGATTTTTATCACCTGCACCTGCGGTGAGCTGCAAGTCCACCCAGCCTCCCTGATGACGTGTATTGGCACAGAAACCGGTCGGAGGAGTACACCAGTGGCCTGGAAGGTCATGCAGAGAATTGGAGTGCGCACCTTTCCTTGTTTTTCCATTTTTTGCAGGACCTTGAGGGGTGGAATCCTCAGGCCCTGACAGGGTGCCGCACCAGGGTTATATATGCCCGGCCTTGGAGTGCCTCACTTGAGGCTACACTCCCCCCCTTTCTCCACTGTGGGATTGGGCATGAGCGTTTTCTCTGCTGACCAGATGACTACATCTACCAGTAGCCCTTGCAGCAGATTTTTATCACCTGCGGTGAGCTGCAAGTCCACCCAGCCTCCCTGATGACGTGTATTGGCACAGAAACCGGTCGGAGGAGTACACCAGTGGCCTGGAAGGTCATGCAGAGAATTGGAGTGCGCACCTTTCCTTGTTTTTCCATTTTTCACAGGACCTTGAGGGGTGGAATCCTCAGGGCCTGACAGGGTGCCGCAACAGGGTTATATATGCCCGGCTTTGGAGTGCCTCACTTAAGGCTACACTCCCCCCCTTTCTCCACTCTGGGATTGGTCGTGAGCGTTTTCTCTGCTGACCAGATGACTACATCTACCAGTAGCCCTTGCAGCAGATTTTTATCACCTGCACCTGCGGTGAGCTG
This sequence comes from Ambystoma mexicanum, assembly GCF_040938575.1. Classification (NCBI taxonomy): domain Eukaryota; kingdom Metazoa; phylum Chordata; class Amphibia; order Caudata; family Ambystomatidae; genus Ambystoma; species Ambystoma mexicanum. The sequence goes on along the minus strand of NC_090933.1, from coordinate 652,142,234 downwards.
CAAGTCCACCCAGCCTCCCTGATGACGTGTATTGGCACAGAAACCGGTCGGAGGAGTACACTAGTGGCCTGGAAGGTCATGCAGAGAATTGGAGTGCGCACCTTTCCTTGTTTTTCCATTTTTCGCAGGACCTTGAGGGGTGGAATCCTCAGGGCCTGACAGGGTGCCGCACCAGGGTTATATATGCCCGGCTTTGGAGTGCCTCACTTGAGGCTACACTCCCCCCCCTTTCTCCACTGTGGGATTGGGCATGAGCGTTTTCTCTGCTGACCAGATGACTACATCTACCAGTAGCCCTTGCAGCAGATTTTTATCACCTGCACCTGCGGTGAGCTGCAAGTCCACCCAGCCTCCCTGATGACGTGTATTGGCACAGAAACCAGTCGGAGGAGTACACCAGTGGCCTGGAAGGTCATGCAGAGAAATGGAGTGCGCACCTTTCCTTGTTTTTCCATTTTTCGCAGGACCTTGAGGGGTGGAATCCTCAGGGCCTGACAGGGTGCCGCACCAGGGTTATATATGCCCGGCTTTGGAGTGCCTCATTTGAGGCTACACTCCCCCCCTTTCTCCACTGTGGGATTGGGCATGAGCGTTTTCTCTGCTGACCAGATGACTACATCTACCAGTAGCCCTTGCAGCAGATTTTTATCACCTGCACCTGCGGTGAGCTGCAAGTCCACCCAGCCTCCTTGATGACGTGTATTGGCACAGAAACCGGTCGGAGGAGTACACCAGTGGCCTGGAAGGTCATGCAGAGAAATGGAGTGCGCACCTTTCCTTGTTTTTCCATTTTTCGCAGGACCTTGAGGGGTGGAATCCTCAGGCCCTGACAGGGTGCCGCACCAGGGTTATATATGCCCAGCCTTGGAGTGCCTCACTTGAGGCTACACTCCCCCCCTTTCTCCACTGTGGGATTGGGCATGAGCGTTTTCTCTGCTGACCAGATGACTACATCTACCAGTAGCCCTTGCAGCAGATTTTTATCACCTGCGGTGAGCTGCAAGTCCACCCAGCCTCCCTGATGACGTGTATTGGCACAGAAACCGGTCGGAGGAGTACACTAGTGGCCTGGAAGGTCATGCAGAGAATTGGAGTGCGCACCTTTCCTTGTTTTTCCATTTTTCACAGGACCTTGAGGGGTGGAATCCTCAGGGCCTGACAGGGTGCCGCAACAGGGTTATATATGCCCGGCTTTGGAGTGCCTCACTTAAGGCTACACTCCCCCCCTTTCTCCACTCTGGGATTGGTCATGAGCGTTTTCTCTGCTGACCAGATGACTACATCTACCAGTAGCCCTTGCAGCAGATTTTTATCACCTGCACCTGCGGTGAGCTGCAAGTCCACCCAGCCTCCCTGATGACGTGTATTGGCACAGAAACCGGTCGGAGGAGTACACCAGTGGCCTGGAAGGTCATGCAGAGAATTGGAGTGCGCACCTTTCCTTGTTTTTCCATTTTTCACAGGACCTTGAGGGGTGGAATCCTCAGGGCCTGACAGGGTGCCGCAACAGGGTTATATATGCCCGGCTTTGGAGTGCCTCACTTAAGGCTACACTCCCCCCCTTTCTCCACTCTGGGATTGGTCGTGAGCGTTTTCTCTGCTGACCAGATGACTACATCTACCAGTAGCCCTTGCAGCAGATTTTTATCACCTGCACCTGCGGTGAGCTGCAAGTCCACCCAGCCTCCCTGATGACGTGTATTGGCACAGAAACCGGTCGGAGGAGTACACTAGTGGCCTGGAAGGTCATGCAGAGAATTGGAGTGTGCACCTTTCCTTGTTTTTCCATTTTTCGCAGGACCTTGAGGGGTGGAATCCTCAGGGCCTGACAGGGTGCCGCACCAGGGTTATATATGCCCGGCTTTGGAGTGCCTCACTTGAGGCTACACTCCCCCCCTTTCTCCACTGTGGGATTGGGCATGAGCGTTTTCTCTGCTGACCAGATGACTACATCTACCAGTAGCCCTTGCAGCAGATTTTTATCACCTGCACCTGCGGTGAGCTGCAAGTCCACCCAGCCTCCCTGATGACGTGTATTGGCACAGAAACCAGTCGGAGGAGTACACCAGTGGCCTGGAAGGTCATGCAGAGAAATGGAGTGCGCACCTTTCCTTGTTTTTCCATTTTTCGCAGGACCTTGAGGGGTGGAATCCTCAGGGCCTGACAGGGTGCCGCACCAGGGTTATATATGCCCGGCTTTGGAGTGCCTCATTTGAGGCTACACTCCCCCCCTTTCTCCACTGTGGGATTGGGCATGAGCGTTTTCTCTGCTGACCAGATGACTACATCTACCAGTAGCCCTTGCAGCAGATTTTTATCACCTGCACCTGCGGTGAGCTGCAAGTCCACCCAGCCTCCTTGATGACGTGTATTGGCACAGAAACCGGTCGGAGGAGTACACCAGTGGCCTGGAAGGTCATGCAGAGAAATGGAGTGCGCACCTTTCCTTGTTTTTCCATTTTTCGCAGGACCTTGAGGGGTGGAATCCTCAGGCCCTGACAGGGTGCCGCACCAGGGTTATATATGCCCGGCCTTGGAGTGCCTCACTTGAGGCTACACTCCCCCCCTTTCTCCACTGTGGGATTGGGCATGAGCGTTTTCTCTGCTGACCAGATGACTACATCTACCAGTAGCCCTTGCAGCAGATTTTTATCACCTGCGGTGAGCTGCAAGTCCACCCAGCCTCCCTGATGACGTGTATTGGCACAGAAACCGGTCGGAGGAGTACACCAGTGGCCTTGAAGGTCATGCAGAGAATTCGAGTGCGCACCTTTCCTTGTTTTTCCATTTTTCACAGGACCTTGAGGGGTGGAATCCTCAGGGCCTGACAGGGTGCCGCAACAGGGTTATATATGCCCGGCTTTGGAGTGCCTCACTTAAGGCTACACTCCCCCCCTTTCTCCACTGTGGGATTGGTCGTGAGCGTTTTCTCTGCTGACCCAATGACTACATCTACCAGTAGCCCTTGCAGCAGATTTTTATCACCTGCACCTGCGGTGAGCTGCAAGTCCACCCAGCCTCCCTGATGACGTGTATTGGCACAGAAACCGGTCGGAGGAGTACACTAGTGGCCTGGAAGGTCATGCAGAGAATTGGAGTGCGCACCTTTCCTTGTTTTTCCATTTTTCGCAGGACCTTGAGGGGTGGAATCCTCAGGGCCTGACAGGGTGCCGCACCAGGGTTATATATGCCCGGCTTTGGCGTGCCTCACTTGAGGCTACACTCCCCCCCTTTCTCCACTGTGGGATTGGGCATGAGCGTTTTCTCTGCTGACCAGATGACTACATCTACCAGTAGCCCTTGCAGCAGATTTTTATCACCTGCACCTGCGGTGAGCTGCAAGTCCACCCAGCCTCCCTGATGTCGTGTATTGGCACAGAAACCGGTCGGAGGAGTACACCAGTGGCCTGGAAGGTCATGCAGAGAATTGGAGTGCGCACCTTTCCTTGTTTTTCCATTTTTCGCAGGACCTTGTGGGGTGGAATCCTCAGGGCCTGACAGGGTGCCGCACCAGGGTTATATATGCCCGGCTTTGGAGTGCCTCACTTGAGGCTACACTCCCCCCCTTTCTCCACTGTGGGATTGGGCGTGAGCGTTTTCTCTGCTGACCCGATGACTACATCTACCAGTAGCCCTTGCAGCAGATGTTTATCACCTGCACCTGCGGTGAGCTGCAAGTCCACCCAGCCTCCCTGATGACGTGTATTGGCACAGAAACCGGTCGGAGGAGTACACCAGTGGCCTGGAAGGTCATGCAGAGAATTGGAGTGCGCACCTTTCCTTGTTTTTCCATTTTTTGCAGGACCTTGAGGGGTGGAATCCTCAGGGCCTGACAGGGTGCCGCACCAGGGTTATATATGCCCGGTTTTGGAGTGCCTCACTTGAGGCTACACTCCCCCCCTTTCTCCACTGTGGGATTGGGCATGAGCGTTTTCTCTGCTGACCAGATGACTACATCTACCAGTAGCCCTTGCAGCAGATTTTTATCACCTGCACCTGCGGTGAGCTGCAAGTCCACCATGCCTCCCTGATGACGTGTATTGGCACAGAAACCGGTCGGAGGAGTACACCAGTGGCCTGGAAGGTCATGCAGAGAATTGGAGTGCGCACCTTTCCTTGTTTTTCCATTTTTTGCAGGACCTTGAGGGGTTGAATCCTCAGGGCCTGACAGGGTGCCGCACCAGGGTTATATATGCCCGGCTTTGGAGTGCCTCACTTGAGGCTACACTCCCCCCCTTTCTCCACTGTGGGATTGGGCGTGAGCGTTTTCTCTGCTGACCAGATGACTACATCTACCAGTAGCCCTTGCAGCAGATTTTTATCACCTGCACCTGCGGTGAGCTGCAAGTCCACCCAGCCTCCCTGATGATGTGTATTGGCACAGAAACCGGTCGGAGGAGTACACCAGTGGCCTGGAAGGTCATGCAGAGAATTGGAGTGCGCACCTTGCCTTGTTTTTCCATTTTTCGCAGGACCTTGAGGGGTGGAATCCTCAGGGCCTGACAGGGTGCCGCACCAGGGTTATATATGCCCGGCTTTGGTTTGCCTCACTTGAGGCTACACTCCCCCCTTTCTCCACTGTGGCATTGGGCATGAGCGTTTTCTCTGCTGACCAGATGACTACATCTACCAGTAGCCCTTGCAGCAGATTTTTATCACCTGCACCTGCGGTGAGCTGCAAGTCCACCCAGCCTCCCTGATGACGTGTATTGGCACAGAAACCGGTCGGAGGAGTACACCAGTGGCCTGGAAGGTCATGCAGAGAATTGGAGTGCGCACCTTTCCTTGTTTTTCCATTTTTTGCAGGAACTTGAGGGGTGGAATCCTCAGGGCCTGACAGGGTGCCGCACCAGGGTTATATATGCCCGGTTTTGGAGTGCCTCACTTGAGGCTACACTCCCCCCCTTTCTCCACTGTGGGATTGGGCATGAGCGTTTTCTCTGCTGACCAGATGACTACATCTACCAGTAGCCCTTGCAGCAGATTTTGATCACCTGCACCTGCGGTGAGCTGCAAGTCCACCCAGCCTCCCTGATGACGTGTATTGGCACAGAAACCAGTCGGAGGAGTACATCAGTGGCCTGGAAGGTCATGCAGAGAATTGGAGTGCGCACCTTTCCTTGTTTTTCCATTTTTCGCAGGACCTTGAGGGGTGGAATCCTCAGGGCCTGACAGGGTGCCGCACCAGGGTTATATATGCCCGGCTTTGGAGTGCCTCACTTGAGGCTACACTCCCCCACTTTCTCCACTGTGGGATTGGGCATGAGCGTTTTCTCTGCTGACCAGATGACTACATCTACCAGTAGCCCTTGCAGCAGATTTTTATCACCTGCACCTGCGGTGAGCTGCAAGTCCACCCAGCCTCCCTGATGATGTGTATTGGCACAGAAACCGGTCGGAGGAGTACACCAGTGGCCTGGAAGGTCATGCAGAGAATTGGAGTGCGCACCTTGCCTTGTTTTTCCATTTTTCGCAGGACCTTGAGGGGTGGAATCCTCAGTGCCTGACAGGGTGCCGCACCAGGGTTATATATGCCCGGCTTTAGAGTGCCTCACTTGAGGCTACACTCCCCCCCTTTCTCCACTGTGGGATTGGGTGTGAGCGTTTTCTCTGCTGACCAAATGACTACATCTACCAGTAGCCCTTGCAGCAGATTTTTATCACCTGCACCTGCGGTGAGCTGCAAGTCCACCCAGCCTCCCTGATGATGTGTATTGGCACAGAAACCGGTCGGAGGAGTACACCAGTGGCCTGGAAGGTCATGCAGAGAATTGGAGTGCGCACCTTTCCTTGTTTTTCCATTTTTCGCAGGACCTTGAGGGGTGGAATCCTCAGGGCCTGACAGGGTGCCGCACCAGGGTTATATATGCCCGGCTTTGGAGTGCCTCACTTGAGGCTACACTCCCCCCCTTTCTCCACTGTGGGATTGGGCATGAGCGTTTTCTCTGCTGACCAGATGACTACATCTACCAGTAGCCCTTGCAGCAGATTTTTATCACCTGCACCTGCGGTGAGCTGCAAGTCCACTCAGCCTCCCTGATGACGTGTATTGGCACAGAAACCGGTCGGAGGAATACACCAGTGGCCTGGAAGGTCATGCAGAGAATTGGAGTGCGCACCTTTCCTTGTTTTTCCATTTTTTGCAGGACCTTGAGGGGTGGAATCCTCAGGGCCTGACAGGGTGCCGCAACAGGGTTATATATGCCCGGCTTTGGAGTGCCTCACTTGAGGCTACACTCCCCCCCTTTCTCCACTGTGGGATTGGGCGTGAGCGTTTTATCTGCTGACCAGATGACTACATCTACCAGTAGTCCTTGCAGCAGATTTTTATCACCTGCACCTGCGGTGAGCTGCACGTCCACCCAGCCTCCCTGATGACGTGTATTGGCACAGAAACCGGTCGGAGGAATACACCAGTGGCCTGGAAGGTCATGCAGAGAATTGGAGTGCGCACCTTTCCTTGTTTTTCCATTTTTTGCAGGACCTTGAGGGGTGGAATCCTCAGGGCCTGACAGGGTGCCGCAACAGGGTTATATATGCCCGGCTTTGGAGTGCCTCACTTGAGGCTACACTCCCCCCCTTTCTCCACTGTGGGATTGGGCGTGAGCGTTTTATCTGCTGACCAGATGACTACATCTACCAGTAGTCCTTGCAGCAGATTTTTATCACCTGCACCTGCGGTGAGCTGCACGTCCACCCAGCCTCCCTGATGACGTGTATTGGCACAGAAACCGGTCGGAGGAGTACACCAGTGGCCTGGAAGGTCATGCAGAGAATTGGAGTGCGCACCTTTCCTTGTTTTTCCATTTTTCGCAGGACCTTGAGGGGTGGAATCCTCAGGGCCTGACAGGGTGCCGCACCAGGGTTATATATGCCCGGCTTTGGAGTGCCTCACTTGAGGCTACACTCCCCCCCTTTCTCCACTGTGGGATTCGGCGTGAGCGTTTTCTCTGCTGACCAGATGACTACATCTACCAGTAGCCCTTGCAGCAGATCTTTATCACCTGCACCTGCAGTGAGCTGCAAGTCCACCCAGCCTCCCTGATGATGTGTATTGGCACAGAAACCGGTCGGAGGAGTACACCAGTGGCCTGGAAGGTCATGCAGAGAATTGGAGTTCGCACCTTTCCTTGTTTTTCCATTTTTCGCAGGACCTTGAGGGGTGGAATCCTCAGGGCCTGACAGGGTACCGCACCAGGGTTATATATGCCCGGCTTTGGAGTGCCTCACTTGAGGCTACACTCCCCCCTTTCTCCACTGTGGGATTGGGCATGAGCGTTTTCTCTGCTGACCAGATGACTACATCTACCAGTAGCCCTTGCAGCAGATTTTTATCACCTGCACCTGCGGTGAGCTGCAAGTCCCCCCAGCCTTCCTGATGACATGCATTGGCACAGAAACCGGTCAGAGGAGTACACCAGTGGCCTGGAAGGTCATGCAGAGAATTGGAGTGTGCACCTTTCCTTGTTTTTCCATTTTTTGAAGGACCTTGAGGGGTGGAATCCTCAGGGCCTGACAGGGTGCCGCACCAGGGTTATATATGCCCGGCTTTGGAGTGCCTCACTTGAGGCTACACTCCCCCCCTTTCTCCACTGTGGGATTGGGCATGAGCGTTTTCTCTGCTGACCAGATGACTACATCTACCAGTAGCCCTTGCAGCAGATTTTTATCACCTGCACCTGCGGTGAGCTGCAAGTCCACCCAGCCTCCCTGATGACGTGTATTGGCACAGAAACCAGTCGGAGGAGTACACCAGTGGCCTGGAAGGTCATGCAGAGAATTGGAGTGCGCACCTTTCCTTGTTTTTCCATTTTTCGCAGGACCTTGAGGTGTGGAATCCTCAGGACCTGACAGGGTGCCGCACCAGGGTTATATATGCCCGGCTATGGAGTGCCTCACTTGAGGCTACACTCCCCCACTTTCTCCACTGTGGGATTGGGCATGAGCGTTTTCTCTGCTGACCAGATGACTACATCTACCAGTAGCCCTTGCAGCAGATTTTTATCACCTGCACCTGCGGTGAGCTGCAAGTCCACCCAGCCTCCCTGATGATGTGTATTGGCACAGAAACCGGTCGGAGGAGTACACCAGTGGCCTGGAAGGTCATGCAGAGAATTGGAGTGTGCACCTTTCCTTGTTTTTCCATTTTTTGAAGGACCTTGAGGGGTGGAATCCTCAGGGCCTGACAGGGTGCCGCACCAGGGTTATATATGCCCGGCTTTGGAGTGCCTCACTTGAGGCTACACTCCCCCCCTTTCTCCACTGTGGGATTGGGCATGAGCGTTTTCTCTGCTGACCAGATGACTACATCTACCAGTAGCCCTTGCAGCAGATTTTTATCACCTGCACCTGCGGTGAGCTGCAAGTCCACCCAGCCTCCCTGATGACGTGTATTGGCACAGAAACCGGTCGGAGGAGTACACCAGTGGCCTGGAAGGTCATGCAGAGAATTGGAGTGTGCACCTTTCCTTGTTTTTCCATTTTTGAAGGACCTTGAGGGGTGGAATCCTCAGGGCCTGACAGGGTGCCGCACCAGGGTTATATATGCCCGGCTTTGGAGTGCCTCACTTGAGGCTACACTCCCCCCCTTTCTCCACTGTGGGATTGGGCATGAGCGTTTTCTCTGCTGACCAGATGACTACATCTACCAGTAGCCCTTGCAGCAGATTTTTATCACCTGCACCTGCGGTGAGCTGCAAGTCCACCCAGCCTCCCTGATGACGTGTATTGGCACAGAAACCAGTCGGAGGAGTACACCAGTGGCCTGGAAGGTCATGCAGAGAATTGGAGTGCGCACCTTTCCTTGTTTTTCCATTTTTCGCAGGACCTTGAGGTGTGGAATCCTCAGGGCCTGACAGGGTGCCGCACCAGGGTTATATATGCCCGGCTATGGAGTGCCTCACTTGAGGCTACACTCCCCCACTTTCTCCACTGTGGGATTGGGCATGAGCGTTTTCTCTGCTGACCAGATGACTACATCTACCAGTAGCCCTTGCAGCAGATTTTTATCACCTGCACCTGCGGTGAGCTGCAAGTCCACCCAGCCTCCCTGATGATGTGTATTGGCACAGAAACCGGTCGGAGGAGTACACCAGTGGCCTGGAAGGTCATGCAGAGAATTGGAGTGCGCACCTTTCCTTGTTTTTCCATTTTTCGCAGGACCTTGAGGGGTGGAATCCTCAGGGCCTGACAGGGTGCCGCACCAGGGTTATATATGCCCGGCTTTGGAGTGCCTCACTTGAGGCTACACTCCCCCCCTTTCTCCACTGTGGTATTGGGTGTGAGCGTTTTCTCTGCAGACCAGATGACTACATCTACCAGTAGCCCTTGCAGCAGATTTTTATCACCTGCACCTGCGGTGAGCTGCACGTCCACCCAGCCTCCCTGATGACGTGTATTGGCACAGAAACCGGTCGGAGGAGTACACCAGTGGCCTGGAAGGTCATGCAGAGAATGGAGTGCGCACCTTTCCTTGTTTTTCCATTTTTCGCAGGACCTTGAGGGGTGGAATCCTCAGGGCCTGACAGGGTGCCGCACCAGGGTTATATATGCCCGGCTTTGGAGTGCCTCACTTGAGGCTACACTCCCCCCTTTCTCCACTGTGGGATTGGGCATGAGCGTTTTCTCTGCTGACCAGATGACTACATCTACCAGTAGCCCTTGCAGCAGATTTTTATCACCTGCACCTGCGGTGAGCTGCAAGTCCCCCCAGCCTTCCTGATGACATGTATTGGCACAGAAACCGGTCAGAGGAGTACACCAGTGGCCTGGAAGGTCATGGAGAGAATTGGAGTGCGCACCTTTCCTTGTTTTTCCATTTTTCGCAGGACCTTGAGGGGTGGAATCCTCAGGGCCTGACAGGGTGCCGCAACAGGGTTATATATGCCCGGCCTTGGAGTGCCTCACTTGAGGCTACACTCCCCCCTTTCTCCACTGTGGGATTGGGCGTGAGCGTTTTCTCTGCTGACCAGATGACTACATCTACCAGTAGCCCTTGCAGCAGATTTTTTTCACCTGCACCTGCGGTGAGCTGCAAGTCCACCCAGCCTCCCTGATGACGTGTATTGGCACAGAAACCGGTCGGAGGAGTACACCAGTGGCCTGGAAGGTCATGCAGAGAATTGGAGTGCGCACCTTTCCTTGTTTTTCCATTTTTTGCAGGACCTTGAGGGGTGGAATCCTCAGGGCCTGACAGGGTGCCGCACCAGGGTTATATATGCCCGGCTTTGGAGTGCCTCACTTGAGGCTACACTCCACCTCTTTCTCCACTGTGGGATTGGGCATGAGCGTTTTCTCTGCTGACCAGATGACTACATCTACCAGTAGCCCTTGCAGCAGATTTTTATCACCTGCACCTGCGGTGAGCTGCAAGTCCACCCAGCCTCCCTGATGACGTGTATCGGCACAGAAACCAGTCGGAGGAGTACACCAGTGGCCTGGAAGGTCATGCAGAGAATTGGAGTACGCACCTTTCCTTGTTTTTCCATTTTTCGCAGGACCTTGAGGTGTGGAATCCTCAGGGCCTGACAGGGTGCCGCACCAGGGTTATATATGCCCGGCTTTGGAGTGCCTCACTTGAGGCTACACTCCCCCGTTTCTCCACTGTGGGATTGGGCATGAGCGTTTTCTCTGCTGACCAGATGACTACATCTACCAGTAGCCCTTGCAGCAGATTTTTATCACCTGCACCTGCGGTGAGCTGCAAGTCCCCCCAGCCTTCCTGATGACATGTATTGGCACAGAAACCGGTTAGAGGAGTACACCAGTGGCCTGGAAGGTCATGGAGAGAATTGGAGTGCACACCTTTCCTTGTTTTTCCATTTTTCGCAGGACCTTGAGGGGTGGAATCCTCAGGGCCTGACAGGGTGCCGCAACAGGGTTATATATGCCCGGCCTTGGAGTGCCTCACTTGAGGCTACACTCCCCCCCTTTCTCCACTGTGGGATTGGGCGTGAGCGTTTTCTCTGCTGACCAGATGACTACATCTACCAGTAGCCCTTGCAGCAGATTTTTTTCACCTGCACCTGCGGTGAGCTGCAAGTCCACCCAGCCTCCCTGATGACGTGTATTGGCACAGAAACCGGTCGGAGGAGTACACCAGTGGCCTGGAAGGTCATGCAGAGAATTGGAGTGTGCACCTTTCCTTGTTTTTCCATTTTTTGCAGGACCTTGAGGGGTGGAATCCTCAGGGCCTGACAGGGTGCCGCACCAGGGTTATATATGCCCGGCTTTGGAGTGCCTCACTTGAGGCTACACTCCCCCCCTTTCTCCACTGTGGGATTGGGCATGAGCGTTTTCTCTGCTGACCAGATGACTACATCTACCAGTAGCCCTTGCAGCAGATTTTTATCACCTGCACCTGCGGTGAGCTGCAAGTCCACCCAGCCTCCCTGATGACGTGTATTGGCACAGAAACCAGTCGGAGGAGTACACCAGTGGCCTGGAAGGTCATGCAGAGAATTGGAGTGCGCACCTTTCCTTGTTTTTCCATTTTTCGCAGGACCTTGAGGTGTGGAATCCTCAGGGCCTGACAGGGTGCCGCACCAGGGTTATATATGCCCGGCTTTGGAGTGCCTCACTTGAGGCTACACTCCCCCACTTTCTCCACTGTGGGATTGGGCATGAGCGTTTTCTCTGCTGACCAGATGACTACATCTACCAGTAGCCCTTGCAGCAGATTTTTATCACCTGCACCTGCGGTGAGCTGCAAGTCCACCCAGCCTCCCTGATGACGTGTATTGGCACAGAAACCGGTCGGAGGAGTACACCAGTGGCCTGGAAGGTCATGCAGAGAATTGGAGTGCGCACCTTTCCTTGGTTTTCCATTTTTTGCAGGACCTTGAGGGGTGGAATTCTCAGGGCCTGACAGGGTGCCGCACCAGGGTTATATATGCCCGGCTTTGGAGTGCCTCACTTGAGGCTACACTCCCCCTCTTTCTCCACTGTGGGATTGGGCATGAGCGTTTTCTCTGCTGACCAGATGACTACATCTACCAGTAGCCCTTGCAGCAGATTTTTATCACCTGCACCTGCGGTGAGCTGCAAGTCCACCCAGCCTCCCTGATGACGTGTATTGGCACAGAAACCAGTCGGAGGAGTACACCAGTGGCCTGGAAGGTCATGCAGAGAATTGGAGTGCGCACCTTTCCTTGTTTTTCCATTTTTCGCAGGACCTTGAGGTGTGGAATCCTCAGGGCCTGACAGGGTGCCGCACCAGGGTTATATATGCCCGGCTTTGGAGTGCCTCACTTGAGGCTACACTCCCCCCTTTCTCCACTGTGGGATTGGGCATGAGCGTTTTCTCTGCTGACCAGATGACTACATCTACCAGTAGCCCTTGCAGCAGATTTTTATCACCTGCACCTGCGGTGAGCTGCAAGTCCCCCCAGCCTTCCTGATGACATGTATTGGCACAGAAACCGGTTAGAGGAGTACACCAGTGGCCTGGAAGGTCATGGAGAGAATTGGAGTGCGCACCTTTCCTTGTTTTTCCATTTTTCGCAGGACCTTGAGGGGTGTAATCCTCAGGGCCTGATAGGGTGCCGCAACAGGGTTATATATGCCCGGCCTTGGAGTGCCTCACTTGAGGCTACACTCCCCCCCTTTCTCCACTGTGGGATTGGGCGTGAGCGTTTTCTCTGCTGACCAGATGACTACATCTACCAGTAGCCCTTGCAGCAGATTTTTTTCACCTGCACCTGTGGTGAGCTGCAAGTCCACCCAGCCTCCCTGATGACGTGTATTGGCACAGAAACCGGTCGGAGGAGTACACCAGTGGCCTGGAAGGTCATGCAGAGAATTGGAGTGTGCACCTTTCCTTGTTTTTCCATTTTTTGCAGGACCTTGAGGGGTGGAATCCTCAGGGCCTGACAGGGTGCCGCACCAGGGTTATATATGCCCGGCTTTGGAGGGCCTCACTTGAGGCTACACTCCCCCCCTTTCTCCACTGTGGGATTGGGCATGAGCGTTTTCTCTGCTGACCAGATGACTACATCTACCAGTAGCCCTTGCAGCAGATTTTTATCACCTGCACCTGCGGTGAGCTGCAAGTCCACCCAGCCTCCCTGATGACGTGTATTGGCACAGAAACCAGTCGGAGGAGTACACCAGTGGCCTGGAAGGTCATGCAGAGAATTGGAGTGCGCACCTTTCCTTGTTTTTCCATTTTTCGCAGGACCTTGAGGTGTGGAATCCTCAGGGCCTGACAGGGTGCCGCACCAGGGTTATATATGCCCGGCTTTGGAGTGCCTCACTTGAGGCTACACTCCCCCACTTTCTCCACTGTGGGATTGGGCATGAGCGTTTTCTCTGCTGACCAGATGACTACATCTACCAGTAGCCCTTGCAGCAGATTTTTATCACCTGCACCTGCGGTGAGCTGCAAGTCCACCCAGCCTCCCTGATGATGTGTATTGGCACAGAAACCGGTCGGAGGAGTACACCAGTGGCCTGGAAGGTCATGCAGAGAATTGGAGTGCGCACCTTTCCTTGTTTTTCCATTTTTCGCATGACCTTGAGGGGTGGAATCCTCAGGGCCTGACAGGGTGCCGCACCAGGGTTATATATGCCCGGCTTTGGAGTGCCTCACTTGAGGCTACACTCCCCCCCTTTCTCCACTGTGGGATTGGGTGTGAGAGTTTTCTCTGCTGACCAGATGACTACATCTACCAGTAGCCCTTGCAGCAGATTTTTATCACCTGCACCTGCGGTGAGCTGCACGTCCACCCAGCCTCCCTGATGACGTGTATTGGCACAGAAACCGGTCGGAGGAGTACACCAGTGGCCTGGAAGGTCATGCAGAGAATGGAGTGCGAACCTTTCCTTGTTTTTCCATTTTTCGCAGGACCTTGAGGGGTGGAATCCTCAGGGCCTGACAGGGTGCCGCACCAGGGTTATATATGCCCGGCTTTGGAGTGCCTCACTTGAGGCTACACTCCCCCCTTTCTCCACTGTGGGATTGGGCATGAGCGTTTTCTCTGCTGACCAGATGACTACATCTACCAGTAGCCCTTGCAGCAGATTTTTATCACCTGCACCTGCGGTGAGCTGCAAGTCCCCCCAGCCTTCCTGATGACATGTATTGGCACAGAAACCGGTCAGAGGAGTACACCAGTGGCCTGGAAGGTCATGGAGAGAATTGGAGTGCGCACCTTTCCTTGTTTTTCCATTTTTCGCAGGACCTTGAGGGGTGTAATCCTCAGGGCCTGACAGGGTGCCGCAACAGGGTTATATATGCCTGGCCTTGGAGTGCCTCACTTGAGGCTACACTCCCCCCCTTTCTCCACTGTGGGATTGGGCGTGAGCGTTTTCTCTGCTGACCAGATGACTACATCTACCAGTAGCCCTTGCAGCAGATTTTTTTCACCTGCACCTGCGGTGAGCTGCAAGTCCACCCAGCCTCCCTGATGACGTGTATTGGCACAGAAACCGGTCGGAGGAGTACACCAGTGGCCTGGAAGGTCATGCAGAGAATTGGAGTGCGCACCTTTCCTTGTTTTTCCATTTTTTGCAGGACCTTGAGGGGTGGAATCATCAGGGCCTGACAGGGTGCCGCACCAGGGTTATATATGCCCGGCTTTGGAGTGCCTCACTTGAGGCTACACTCCCCCTCTTTCTCCACTGTGGGATTGGGCATGAGCGTTTTCTCTGCTGACCAGATGACTACATCTACCAGTAGCCCTTGCAGCAGATTTGTATCACCTGCACCTGCGGTGAGCTGCAAGTCCACCCAGCCTCCCTGATGACGTGTATTGGCACAGAAACCAGTCGGAGGAGTACACCAGTGGCCTGGAAGGTCATGCAGAGAATTGGAGTGCGCACCTTTCCTTGTTTTTCCATTTTTCGCAGGACCTTGAGGTGTGGAATCCTCAGGGCCTGACAGGGTGCCGCACCAGGGTTATATATGCCCGGCTTTGGAGTGCCTCACTTGAGGCTACACTCCCCCACTTTCTCCACTGTGGGATTGGGCATGAGCGTTTTCTCTGCTGACCAGATGACTACATCTACCAGTAGCCCTTGCAGCAGATTTTTATCACCTGCACCTGCGGTGAGCTGCAAGTACACCCAGCCTCCCTGATGATGTGTATTGGCACAGAAACCGGTCGGAGGAGTACACCAGTGGCCTGGAAGGTCATGCAGAGAATTGGAGTGCGCACCTTTCCTTGTTTTTCCATTTTTCGCAGGACCTTGAGGGGTGGAATCCTCAGGGCCTGACAGGGTGCCGCACCAGGGTTATATATGCCCGGCTTTGGAGTGCCTCACTTGAGGCTACACTCCCCCCCTTTCTCCACTGTGGGATTGGGTGTGAGCGTTTTCTCTGCTGACCAGATGACTACATCTACCAGTAGCCCTTGCAGCAGATTTTTATCACCTGCGGTGAGCTGCACGTCCACCCAGCCTCCCTGATGACGTGTATTGGCACAGAAACCGGTCGGAGGAGTACACCAGTGGCCTGGAAGTTCATGCAGAGAATGGAGTGCGCACCTTTCCTTGTTTTTCCATTTTTCGCAGGACCTTGAGGGGTCGAATCCTCAGGGCCTGACAGGGTGCCGCACCAGGGTTATATATGCCCGACTTTGGAGTGCCTCACTTGAGGCTACACTCCCCCCTTTCTCCACTGTGGGATTGGGCATGAGCGTTTTCTCTGTTGACCAGATGACTACATCTACCAGTAGCCCTTGCAGCAGATTTTTATCACCTGCACCTGCGGTGAGCTGCAAGTCCACCCAGCCTTCCTGATGACGTGTATTGGCACAGAAACCGGTCGGAGGAGTACACCAGTGGCCTGGAAGGTCATGGAGAGAATTTGAGTGCGCACCTGTCCTTGTTTTTCCATTTTTCGCAGGACCTTGAGGGGTGGAATCCTCAGGGCCTGACAGGGTGCCGCAACAGGGTTATATATGCCCGGCCTTGAAGTGCCTCACTTGAGGCTACACTCCCCCCCTTTCTCCACTGTGGGATTGGGCGTGAGCATTTTCTCTGCTGACCAGATGACTACATCTACCAGTAGCCCTTGCAGCAGATTTTTATCACCTGCACCTGCGGTGAGCTGCAAGTCCACCCAGCCTCCCTGATGACGTGTATTGGCACAGAAACCGGTCGGAGGAGTACACCAGTGGCCTGGAAGGTCATGCAGAGAATTGGAGTGTGCACCTTTCCTTGTTTTTCCATTTTTCGCAGGACCTTGAGGGGTGGAATCCTCAGGGCCTGACAGGGTGCCGCACCAGGGTTATATATGCCCGGCTTTGGAGTGCCTCACTTGAGGCTACACTCCCCCCCTTTCTCCACTGTGGGATTGGGCATGAGCGTTTTCTCTGCTGACCAGATGACTAC
This sequence comes from Ambystoma mexicanum, assembly GCF_040938575.1. NCBI lineage: Eukaryota > Metazoa > Chordata > Amphibia > Caudata > Ambystomatidae > Ambystoma > Ambystoma mexicanum. The sequence goes on along the minus strand of NC_090933.1, from coordinate 652,125,902 downwards.
ATCTACCAGTAGCCCTTGCAGCAGATTTTTATCACCTGCACCTGCGGTGAGCTGCAAGTCCACCCAGCCTCCCTGATGATGTGTATTGGCACAGAAACCAGTCGGAGGAGTACACCAGTGGCCTGGAAGGTCATGCAGAGAATTGGAGTGCGCACCTTTCCTTGTTTTTCCATTTTTCGCAGGACCTTGAGGGGTGGAATCCTCAGGGCCTGGCAGGGTGCCGCACCAGGATTATATATGCCCGGCTTTGGAGTGCCTCACTTGAGGCTACACTCCCCCACTTTCTCCACTGTGGGATTGGGCATGAGCGTTTTCTCTGCTGACCAGATGACTACATCTACCAGTAGCCCTTGCAGCAGAGTTTTATCACCTGCACCTGCGGTGAGCTGCAAGTCCACCCAGCCTTCCTGATGACGTGTATTGGCACAGAAACCGGTCGGAGTAGTACACCAGTGGCCTGGAAGGTCATGGAGAGAATTGGAGTGCGCACCTGTCCTTGTTTTTCCATTTTTCGCAGGACCTTGAGGGGTGGAATCCTCAGGGCCTGACAGGGTGCCGCAACAGGGTTATATATGCCCGGCCTTGGAGTGCCTCACTTGAGGCTACACTCCCCCCCTTTCTCCACTGTGGGATTGGGCGTGAGCGTTTTCTCTGCTGACCAGATGACTACATCTACCAGTATCCCTTGCAGCAGATTTTTATCACCTGCACCTGCGGTGAGCTGCTCGTCCACCCAGCCTCCCTGATGACGTGTATTGGCACAGAAACCGGTCGGAGGAGTACACCAGTGGCCTGGAAGGTCATGCAGAGAATTGGAGTGCGCACCTTTCCTTGTTTTTGCATTTTTCGCAGGACCTTGAGGGATGGAATCCTCAGGGCCTGACAGAGTGCCGCACCAGGGTTATATATGCCCGGCTTTGGAGTGCCTCGCTTGAGGCTACACTCCCCCCCTTTCTCCACTGTGGGATTGGGCGTGAGCGTTTTCTCTGCTGACCAGATGACTACATCTACCAGTAGCCCTTGCAGCAGATTTTTATCACCTGCACCTGCGGTGAGCTGCAAGTCCACCCAGACTTCCTGATGACGTGTATTGGCACAGAAACCGGTCGGAGGAATACACCAGTGGCCTGGAAGGTCATGCAGAGAATTGGAGTGCGCACCTTTCCTTGTTTTTCCATTTTTCGCAGGACCTTGAGGGGTGGAATCCTCAGGGCCTGACAGGGTGCCGCACCAGGGTTATATATGCTTGGCTTTGGAGTGCCTCACTTGAGGCTACACTCCCCCCCTTTCTCCACTGTGGGATTGGGCGTGAGCGTTTTCTCTGCTGACCAGATGACTACATCTACCAGTAGCCCTTGCAGCAGATTTTTATCACCTGCACCTGCGGTGAGCAGCACGTCCACCCAGCCTCCCTGATGACGTGTATTGGCACAGAAACCGGTCGGAGGAGTACACCAGTGGCCTGGAAGGTCATGCAGAGAATGGAGTGTGCACCTTTCCTTGTTTTTCCATTTTTCGCAGGACCTTGAGGGGTGGAATCCTCAGGGCCTGACAGGGTGCCGCACCAGGGTTATATATGCCCGGCTTTGGAGTGCCTCACTTGAGGCTACACTCCCCCCTTTCTCCACTGTGGGATTGGGCATGAGCGTTTTCTCTGCTGACCAGATGACTACATCTACCAGTAGCCCTTGCAGCAGATTTTTATCACCTGCACCTGCGGTGAGCTGCAAGTCCCCCCAGCCTTCCTGATGACATGTATTGGCACAGAAACCGGTCAGAGGAGTACACCAGTGGCCTGGAAGGTCATGGAGAGAATTGGAGTGCGCACCTTTCCTTGTTTTTCCATTTTTCGCAGGACCTTGAGGGGTGTAATCCTCAGGGCCTGACAGGGTGCCGCAACAGGGTTATATATGCCCGGCCTTGGAGTGCCTCACTTGAGGCTACACTCCCCCCCTTTCTCCACTGTGGGATTGGGCGTGAGCGTTTTCTCTGCTGACCAGATGACTACATCTACCAGTAGCCCTTGCAGCAGATTTTTTTCACCTGCACCTGCGGTGAGCTGCAAGTCCACCCAGCCTCCCTGATGACGTGTATTGGCACAGAAACCGGTCGGAGGAGTACACCAGTGGCCTGGAAGGTCATGCAGAGAATTGGAGTGCGCACCTTTCCTTGTTTTTCCATTTTTTGCAGGACCTTGAGGGGTGGAATCCTCAGGGCCTGACAGGGTGCCGACCAGGGTTATATATGCCCGGCTTTGGAGTGCCTCACTTGAGGCTACACTCCCCCTCTTTCTCCACTGTGGGATTGGGCATGAGCGTTTTCTCTGCTGACCAGATGACTACATCTACCAGTAGCCCTTGCAGCAGATTTTTATCACCTGCACCTGCGGTGAGCTGCAAGTCCACCCAGCATCCCTGATGACGTGTATTGGCACAGAAACCAGTCGGAGGAGTACACCAGTGGCCTGGAAGGTCATGCAGAGAATTGGAGTGCGCACCTTTCCTTGTTTTTCCATTTTTCGCAGGACCTTGAGGTGTGGAATCCTCAGGGCCTGACAGGGTGCCGCACCAGGGTTATATATGCCCGGCTTTGGAGTGCCTCACTTGAGGCTACACTCCCCCACTTTCTCCACTGTGGGATTGGGCATGAGCGTTTTCTCTGCTGACCAGATGACTACATCTACCAGTAGCCCTTGCAGCAGATTTTTATCACCTGCACCTGCGGTGAGCTGCAAGTCCACCCAGCCTCCCTGATGATGTGTATTGGCACAGAAACCGGTCGGAGGAGTACACCAGTGGCCTGGAAGGTCATGCAGAGAATTGGAGTTCGCACCTTTCCTTGTTTTTCCATTTTTCGCAGGACCTTGAGGGGTGGAATCCTCAGGGCCTGACAGGGTGCCGCACCAGGGTTATATATGCCCGGCTTTGGAGTGCCTCACTTGAGGCTACACTCTCCCCCTTTCTCCACTGTGGGATTGGGTGTGAGCGTTTTCTCTGCTGACCAGATGACTACATCTACAAGTAGCCCTTGCAGCAGATTTTTATCACCTGCACCTGCGGTGAGCTGCACGTCCACCCAGCCTCCCTGATGACGTGTATTGGCACAGAAACCGGTCGGAGGAGTACACCAGTGGCCTGGAAGGTCATGCAGAGAATGGAGTGCGCACCTTTCCTTGTTTTTCCATTTTTCGCAGGACCTTGAGGGGTCGAATCCTCAGGGCCTGACAGGGTAGCCGCACCAGGGTTATATATGCCAGACTTTGGAGTGCCTCACTTGAGGCTACACTCCCCCCTTTCTCCACTGTGGGATTGGGCATGAGCGTTTTCTCTGTTGACCAGATGACTACATCTACCAGTAGCCCTTGCAGCAGATTTTTATCACCTGCACCTGCGGTGAGCTGCAAGTCCACCCAGCCTTCCTGATGACGTGTATTGGCACAGAAACCGGTCGGAGGAGTACACCAGTGGCCTGGAAGGTCATGGAGAGAATTTGAGTGCGCACCTGTCCTTGTTTTTCCATTTTTCGCAGGACCTTGAGGGGTGGAATCCTCAGGGCCTGACAGGGTGCCGCAACAGGGTTATATATGCCCGGCCTTGAAGTGCCTCACTTGAGGCTACACTCCCCCCCTTTCTCCACTGTGGGATTGGGCGTGAGCATTTTCTCTGCTGACCAGATGACTACATCTACCAGTAGCCCTTGCAGCAGATTTTTATCACCTGCACCTGCGGTGAGCTGCAAGTCCACCCAGCCTCCCTGATGACGTGTATTGGCACAGAAACCGGTCGGAGGAGTACACCAGTGGCCTGGAAGGTCATGCAGAGAATTGGAGTGTGCACCTTTCCTTGTTTTTCCATTTTTCGCAGGACCTTGAGGGGTGGAATCCTCAGGGCCTGACAGGGTGCCGCACCAGGGTTATATATGCCCGGCTTTGGAGTGCCTCACTTGAGGCTACACTCCCCCCCTTTCTCCACTGTGGGATTGGGCATGAGCGTTTTCTCGGCTGACCAGATGACTACATCTACCAGTAGCCCTTGCAGCAGATTTTTATCACCTGCACCTGCGGTGAGCTGCAAGTCCACCCAGCCTCCCTGATGACGTGTATTGGCACAGAAACCAGTCGGAGGAGTACACCAGTGGCCTGGAAGGTCATGCAGAGAATTGGAGTGCGCACCTTTCCTTGTTTTTCAATTTTTCGCAGGACCTTGAGGGGTGGAATCCTCAGGGCCTGACAGGGTGCCGCACCAGGATTATATATGCCCGGCTTTGGAGTGCCTCACTTGAGGCTACACTCCCCCACTTTCTCCACTGTGGGATTGGGCATGAGCGTTTTCTCTGCTGACCAGATGACTACATCTAACAGTAGCCCTTGCAGCAGAGTTTTATCACCTGCACCTGCGGTGAGCTGCAAGTCCACCCAGCCTTCCTGATGACGTGTATTGGCACAGAAACCGGTCGGAGAAGTACACCAGTGGCCTGGAAGGTCATGGAGAGAATTGGAGTGCGCACCTGTCCTTGTTTTTCCATTTTTCGCAGGACCTTGAGGGGTGGAATCCTCAGGGCCTGACAGGGTGCCGCAACAGGGTTATATATGCCCGGCCTTGGAGTGCCTCACTTGAGGCTACACTCCCCCCCTTTCTCCACTGTGGGATTGGGCGTGAGCGTTTTCTCTGCTGACCAGATGACTACATCTACCAGTAGCCCTTGCAGCAGATTTTTATCACCTGCACCTGCGGTGAGCTGCAAGTCCACCCAGCCTCCCTGATGACGTGTATTGGCACAGAAACCGGTCGGAGGAGTACACCAGTGGCCTGGAAGGTCATGCAGAGAATTGGAGTGCGCACCTTTCCTTGTTTTTCCATTTTTTGCAGGACCTTGAGGGGTGGAATCCTCAGGGCCTGACAGGGTGCCGCAACATGGTTATATATGCTCGGCTTTGGAGTGCCTCACTTGAGGCTACACTCCCCCCCTTTCTCCACTGTGGGATTGGGCGTGAGCGTTTTATCTGCTGACCAGATGACTACATCTACCAGTATCCCTTGCAGCAGATTTTTATCACCTGCACCTGCGGTGAGCTGCACGTCCACCCAGCCTCCCTGATGACGTGTATTGGCACAGAAACCGGTCGGAGGAGTACACCAGTGGCCTGGAAGGTCATGCAGAGAATTGGAGTGCGCACCTTTCCTTGTTTTTGCATTTTTCGCAGGACCTTGAGGGATGGAATCCTCAGGGCCTGACAGGGTGCCGCACAAGGGTTATATATGCCCGGCTTTGGAGTGCCTCACTTGAGGCTACACTCCCCCCCTTTCTCCACTGTGGGATTGGGCGTGAGCGTTTTCTCTGCTGACCAGATGACTACATCTACCAGTAGCCCTTGCAGCAGATTTGTATCACCTGCACCTGCGGTGAGCTTCAAGTCCACCCAGCCTCCCTGATGATGTGTATTGGCACAGAAACCGGTCGGAGGAGTACACCAGTGGCCTGGAAGGTCATGCAGAGAATTGGAGTGCGCACCTTTCCTTGTTTTTTCCATTTTTCGCAGGACCTTGAGGGGTGGAATCCTCAGGGCCTGACAGGGTGCCGCACCAGGGTTATATATGCCCGGCTTTGGAGTGCCTCACTTGAGGCTACACTCCCCCCTTTCTCCACTGTGGGATTGGACATGAGCGTTTTCTCTGCTGACCAGATGACTACATCTACCAGTAGCCCTTGCAGCAGATTTTTATCACCTGCACCTGCGGTGAGCTGCAAGTCCACCCAGACTTCCTGATGACGTGTATTGGCACAGAAACCGGTCGGAGGAGTACACCAGTGTCCTGGAAGGTCATGGAGAGAATTGGAGTGCGCACCTTTCCTTGTTTTTCCATTTTTCGCAGGACCTTGAGGGGTGGAATCCTCAGGGCCTGACAGGGTGCCGCACCAGGGTTATATATGCCCGGCTTTGGAGTGCCTCACTTGAGGCTACACTCCCCCCCTTTCTCCACTGTGGGATTGGGCATGAGCGTTTTCTCTGCTGACCAGATGACTACATCTACCAGTAGCCCTTGCAGCAGATTTTTATCACCTGCACCTGCGGTGAGCTGCAAGTCCACCCAGCCTCCCTGATGACGTGTATTGGCACAGAAACCGGTCGGAGGAGTACACCAGTGGCCTGGAAGGTCATGCAGAGAATTGGAGTGTGCACCTTTCCTTGTTTTTCCATTTTTCGCAGGACCTTGAGGGTTGGAATCCTCAGGGCCTGACAGGGTGCCGCACCAGGGTTATATATGCCCGGCTTTGGAGTGCCTCACTTGAGGCTACACTCCCCCCCTTTCTCCCCTGTGGGATTGGGCATGAGCGTTTTCTCTGCTGACCAGATGACTACATCTACCAGTAGCATTTGCAGCAGATTTTTATCACCTGCACCTGCGGTGAGCTGCAAGTCCACCCAGCCTCCCTGATGACGTGTATTGGCACAGAAACCGGTCGGAGGAGTACACCAGTGGCCTGGAAGGTCATGCAGAGAATTGGAGTGCGCACCTTTCCTTGTTTTTCCTTTTTTCGCAGGACCTTGAGGGGTGGAATCCTCAGGGCCTGACAGGGTGCCGCACCAGGGTTATATATGCCCGGCTTTGGAGTGCCTCACTTGAGGCTACACTCCCCCCCTTTCTCCACTGTGGGATTGGGCATGAGCGTTTTCTCTGCTGACCAGATGACTACATCTACCAGTAGCCCTTGCAGCAGATTTTTATCACCTGCACCTGCGGTGAGCTGCAAGTCCACCCAGCCTCCCTGATGACGTGTATTGGCACAGAAACCGGTCGGAGGAGTACACCAGTGGCCTGGAAGGTCATGCAGAGAATTGGAGTGCGCACCTTTCCTTGTTTTTCCATTTTTCGCAGGACCTTGAGGGGTGGAATCCTCAGGGCCTGACAGGGTGCCACACCAGGGTTATATATGCCCGGCTTTGGAGTGCCTCACTTGAGGCTACACGGCCCCCCTTTCTCCACTGTGGGATTGGGCGTGAGCGTTTTCTCTGCTGACCAGATGACTACATCTACCAGTAGCCCTTGCAGCAGATTTTTATCACCTGCACCTGCGGTGAGCTGCAAGTCCACCCAGCCTCCCTGATGACGTGTATTGGCACAGAAACCGGTCGGAGGAGTACACCAGTGGCCTGGAAGGTCATGAAGAGAATTGGAGTGCGCACCTTTCCTTGTTTTTCCATTTTTCGCAGGACCTTGAGGGGTGGAATCCTCAGGGCCTGACAGGGTGCCGCACCAGGGTTATATATGCCCGGCTTTGGAGTGCCTCACTTGAGGCTACACTCCCCCCCTTTCTCCACTGTGGGATTGGGCATGAGCGTTTTCTCTGCTGACCAGATGACTACATCTACCAGTAGCCCTTGCAGCAGATTTTTATCACCTGCACCTGCGGTGAGCTGCAATTCCACCCAGCCTCCCTGATGACGTGTATTGGCACAGAAACCGGTCGGAGGAGTACACCAGTGGCCTGGCAGGTCATGCAGAGAATTGGAGTGCGCACCTTTCCTTGTTTTTCCATTTTTCGCAGGACCTTGAGGGGTGGAATCCTCAGGGCCTGACAGGGTGCCGCACCAGGGTTATATATGCCCGGCTTTGGAGTGCCTCACTTGAGGCTACACTCCCCCCCTTTCTCCACTGTGGGATTGGGCATGAGCGTTTTCTCTGCTGACCAGATGACTACATCTACCAGTAGCCCTTGCAGCAGATTTTTATCACCTGCACCTGCGGTGAGCTGCAAGTCCACCCAGCCTCCCTGATGACGTGTATTGGCACAGAAACCGGTCGGAGGAGTACACCAGTGGCCTGGAAGGTCATGCAGAGAATTGGAGTGCGCACCTTTCCTTGTTTTTCCATTTTTCGCAGGACCTTGAGGGGTGGAATCCTCAGGGCCTGACATGGTGCCGCACCAGGGTTATATATGCCCGGCTTTGGAGTGCCTCACTTGAGGCTACACTCCCCCCCTTTCTCCACTGTGGGATTGGGCGTGAGCGTTTTCTCTGCTGACCAGATGACTACATCTACCAGTAGCCCTTGCAGCAGATTTTTATCACCTGCACCTGCGGTGAGCTGCAAGTCCACCCAGCCTCCCTGATGACGTGTATTGGCACAGTAACCGGTCGGAGGAGTACACCAGTGGCCTGGAAGGTCATGCAGAGAATTGGAGTGCGCACCTTTCCTTGTTTTTCCATTTTTTGCAGGACCTTGAGGGGTGGAATCCTCAGGGCCTGACAGGGTGCTGCACCAGGGTTATATATGCCCGGCTTTGGAGTGCCTCACTTGAGGCTACACTCCCCCCCTTTCTCCACTGTGGGATTGGGCATGAGCGTTTTCTCTGCTGACCAGATGACTACATCTACCAGTAGCCCTTGCAGCAGATTTTTATCACCTGCACCTGCGGTGAGCTGCAAGTCCACCCAGCCTCCCTGATGACGTGTATTGGCACAGAAACCGGTCGGAGGAGTACACCAGTGGCCTGGAAGGTCATGGAGAGAATTGGAGTGCACACCTTTCCTTGTTTTTCCATTTTTCGCAGGACCTTCAGGGGTGGAATCCTCAGGGTCTGACAGGGTGCCGCACCAGGGTTATATATGCCCGGCTTTGGAGTGCCTCACTTGAGGCTACACTCCCCCCCTTTCTCCACTGTGGGATTGGGCGTGAGCGTTTTCTCTGCTGACCAGATGACTACATCTACCAGTAGCCCTTGCAGCAGATTTTTATCACCTGCACCTGCGGTGAGCTGCAAGTCCACCCAGCCTCCCTGATGATGTGTATTGGCACAGAAACCGGTCGGAGGAGTACACCAGTGGCCTGGAAGGTCATGCAGAGAATTGGAGTGCGCACCTTTCCTTGTTTTTCAATTTTTCACAGGACCTTGAGGGGTGGAATCCTCAGGGCCTGACAGGGTGCCGCACCAGGGTTATATATGCCCGGCTTTGGAGTGCCTCACTTGAGGCTACACTCCCCCCCTTTCTCCACTGTGGGATTGGGCATGAGCGTTTTCTCTGCTGACCAGATGACTACATCTACCAGTAGCCCTTGCAGCAGATTTTTATCACCTGCACCTGCGGTGAGCTGCAAGTCCACCCAGCCTCCCTGATGACGTGTATTGGCACAGAAACCGGTCGGAGGAGTACACCAGTGGCCTGGAAGGTCATGGAGAGAATTGGAGTGCGCACCTTTCCTTGTTTTTCCATTTTTCGCAGGACCTTCAGGGGTGGAATCCTCAGGGCCTGACAGGGTGCCGCACCAGGGTTATATATGCCCGGCTTTGGAGTGCCTCACTTGAGGCTACACTCCCCCCCTTTCTCCACTGTGGGATTGGGCATGAGCGTTTTCTCTGCTGACCAGATGACTACATCTACCAGTAGCCCTTGCAGCAGATTTTTATCACCTGCACCTGCGGTGAGCTGCAAGTCCACCCAGCCTCCCTGATGATGTGTATTGGCACAGAAACCGGTCGGAGGAGTACACCAGTGGCCTGGAAGGTCATACAGAGAATTGGAGTGCGCACCTTTCCTTGTTTTTCCATTTTTCGCAGGACCTTGAGGGGTGGAATCCTCAGGGCCTGACAGGGTGCCGCACCAGGGTTATATATGCCCGGCTTTGGAGTGCCTCACTTGAGGCTACACTCCCCCCCTTTCTCCACTGTGGGATTGGGCATGAGCGTTTTCTCTGCTGACCAGATGACTACATCTACCAGTAGCCCTTGCAGCAGATTTTTATCACCTGCACCTGCGGTGAGCTGCAAGTCCACCCAGCCTCCCTGATGACGTGTATTGGCACAGAAACCGGTCGGAGGAGTACACCAGTGGCCTGGAAGGTCATGGAGAGAATTGGAGTGCGCACCTTTCCTTGTTTTTCCATTTTTCGCAGGACCTTCAGGGGTGGAATCCTCAGGGCCTGACAGGGTGCCGCACCAGGGTTATATATGCCCGGCTTTGGAGTGCCTCACTTGAGGCTACACTCCCCCCCTTTCTCCACTGTGGGATTGGGCGTGAGCGTTTTCTCTGCTGACCAGATGACTACATCTACCAGTAGCCCTTGCAGCAGATTTCTATCACCTGCACCTGCGGTGAGCTGCAAGTCCACCCAGCCTCCCTGATGATGTGTATTGGCACAGAAACCGGTCGGAGGAGTACACCAGTGGCCTGGAAGGTCATACAGAGAATTGGAGTGCGCACCTTTCCTTGTTTTTCCATTTTTCGCAGGACCTTGAGGGGTGGAATCCTCAGGGCCTGACAGGGTGCCGCACCAGGGTTATATATGCCCGGCTTTGGAGTGCCTCACTTGAGGCTACACTCCCCCCCTTTCTCCACTGTGGGATTGGGCATGAGCGTTTTCTCTGCTGACCAGATGACTACATCTACCAGTAGCCCTTGCAGCAGATTTTTATCACCTGCACCTGCGGTGAGCTGCAAGTCCACCCAGCCTCCCTGATGACGTGTATTGGCACAGAAACCGGTCGGAGGAGTACACCAGTGGCCTGGAAGGTCATGGAGAGAATTGGAGTGCGCACCTTTCCTTGTTTTTCCATTTTTCGCAGGACCTTCAGGGGTGGAATCCTCAGGGCCTGACAGGGTGCCGCACCAGGGTTATATATGCCCGGCTTTGGAGTGCCTCACTTGAGGCTACACTCCCCCCCTTTCTCCACTGTGGGATTGGGCGTGAGCGTTTTCTCTGCTGACCAGATGACTACATCTACCAGTAGCCCTTGCAGCAGATTTTTATCACCTGCACCTGCGGTGAGCTGCAAGTCCACCCAGCCTCCCTGATGATGTGTATTGGCACAGAAACCGGTCGGAGGAGTACACCAGTGGCCTGGAAGGTCATGCAGAGAATTGGAGTGCGCACCTATATATATATTGCACGGCCACGGTAACAACAGTTACAAGTTCCCTGTGCACTGCACGGACTCAAATGCTACCCTTATGACACCCCTCATTTTCTGTGCGTACAAGCTGGCCATAGAAAATACATCATGAAGAGGTTATAACTTTGTTGTTGGGTGCATGGCCTTTGGTGCAGGGTCACCTCAGTTATGTGTGGTAGTTGCGGTTTTTCTATAGGTGTGGTATCCGTCAGTGCTTCTGGCTAGAGGCTGCACTCCTAGCTGTATGTCCATAGATATTACATGTGATGGGTGTGCAGTGGCTTGGACGTCCAGTGCTTATAACTTTGTTCTTGTGTGCCTGGTTGTGGGGAGTGTGTGCAGTATTGGGTGCATGGTCGAAGGCCATGCCCCCAAAAGCACATTTTGTACATAGTGTAGTTATATGCCCCAATGGATATCATATGGTGTGGTAGTAGTGGGCAGGATAGAGAGCATTTGAACAACACAATAAGCACTGCAGTTGTAAGCAACTATGGATTTTATATACTCTATACCAATACATTGATACATCTGTGGCCTCACACTCACGTCTGTAGCCTGTGGCTACAAACTACTGTAGCATAGCACAGCTATAGGTACACTTGTACTATGCAACATCATTAAGATTGTTGTGGGAGTTTGTATGTAGTGAAATTACAAGGCAGAATGGTTCCGATATGCTGTGGTGTTTCTGCCGAGGACCCAGAGTCTTGCCTGCATGCCCAAAGGCCATGCACCCAAGACTGAAGTCATAAGCAGTGCGGTTATAAGTGAATATGGGTGTGGTGTAATGCGGTAGTTGTGTGCACGTCCTAGCGTCTTGGCTGCATGGCTGCAGACGATGGTCCCAAAAGTTAACTTATAAGTAGTTAATTTACAAGGACCATGGTTTTGATATGCAGCGATGATTGTGGGTAGGAACTATACTCTTTGTACCTTGGTCATAAGGCGTAGGTGGTAGGGTACACAACCAAGATGCAGCCTACAGCCACTGCAGCATATTAGTACAATAGATTAGACGTGTAGGTTCACATGTGCACAAAATGACTGCTAAAATACTTACTCCTTACTTTGTTCAGAATCCATATTTGTGTTAAATGACTTTAGTACTTGGCGGAAGTATCCTTTTTTAATTTCTGCGATAAAAGGAAAAAGTATGTTAGTATTTGCATTTTATGAAAACTTACTACATTGCATAATAGACAATTTACCTTTTTTTACCCTCATATTTAGTTTACAAACCAGTGTAGTGTGCATTCTGCTCAGTTTCTGTGTTTGCTTTTCTAATCCTTGGGTCTGGGGAAAAAAAATCCATGTCGGATTAAAAAAAACCTTCATTTGCTATGATACTAACTACTTCCTTGTTTCCTTTGAGTGTTTCCTTCATCTGTCTGAATAATGTTATGTTTGTTGCCTTGCTGGCGATTTGTAACAACAGTTAGATACCTGTATGCGTATTCTAACTGTGCATTTGTTCTTACAGTTCTGTGATATTCATTTATTTGTGTCGTTGTTATATCCTCTTGAGCAGTTAGATACCTGTTGGCGTATTCTAACTGTTTGTAGTCTTTTCCATAATTTTTTGGTAGTCTTGAAGTACACGTTATTTATTAAATTTTGTCTTTAAGAAGATTAAATACGCATTTGTAAGATTACCTGGCAATCTCTGCTTTAGAGTAATGGAGCTATTATTACATTCGAACCATCCACATTTCTTTTTAATGTATGCAGTGTAGTGACCTGCATTGGTTGTAGCTCCTGCATGGTAGATTATACCTACTGTTGTAAAGGTTTTCTTTCCAAGTGACACTTGATCGTGTTTGAATCTAATCAGTTTGCAGTTGTTTTTGGTACCATCTGCATTATAACGTAGAAGCATAAGTATTATGTAGGCGCTATGCGATTGTATCAGTAAGGTGGAGCGATTGTCTGAATTGCAAATAGTACATAATCTGCCATGGTTTGCAGTCTGTGGAATGGATTCACAATTAGGTATGTAAACATACACAAATCACTCATTTGGGATTTGTTCCTGTATCACATTGTTACAGAGAGTGCATGTATGTTTCCACATGTACGATATCTGGAAGATTTCATTTACAGGTATGCTTTTGTTTTCCATTACTAGTAGTAAGTACATGAGAAATTATTGTGGATCTTCTTGTGAGTTCATAGTGAATCTCACCATTCCAGCACAGTAGTCCAATTCTTGCCTTATTCCATGAACACTGTAGGTGTTGTCAGGATTGTTTGTTGCATTTCTATGAAGCGCTAACATTTGCAAACACAATTGGTCTGTACTGTGTAAGTAAATATTGTTAACAATTGGTGGCAATTGAAATATAATATTCATTGCTACATTTGCATAGCAACTTACCCCAGTTTCATTTGCAAATTTGAATGGAGCAGCTAGTTCTGTATCTGAGTGCATTTTTCTGAGTTTCTGTTCCTTCTTTGAAGACGTAGCTGGTTTACATTCCCTAATAGGTTCTTCTTTGTTTGTGGTAATTGATGAAGCTTTAGCTTCTTTTGTTTTCTTTGAGAGATTTGCTGTTGGATTCTGTTGCATTTCTGTTTGATTTAGTTTTCTTTTACCACGTTTCACTTTATCTGGAACAGGATATTGTTTCAGATGGGGGGTGTACAATGACAGCAGTCTATTGTACTCTAGAATGCTAGGAATATCAGCTTTGACTTTACTTGCATCAAAGTTCTTTAGCAATAGACTGTCAAGTGTACGTAAGCGTGATAATGCTACGTAACTCATGCCTTCTTTAAAGACTGTGTTTCCTATATCTATCAATGCTTTGTCTAGGGTAAGACCTTGGGATTTATGAATGGTAACTGCATATGCAAGAGTTAGAGAAAATTGCTCTCTACGTACATACATGTCTTTGAAGAGAAGGAATCGAGCAATTGAGCGTCCTATCCTTTTCACTTCTGAAAGTTTATCAAAGCTAATATTGACAAACTGAATGTTGCTGTCACTTGGGTATGATTGAAAGCCAACAACTGTACCCAGTGCTCCATTAACTAGTCCTTGCTCGACGTCAAGGTTACGTTTAAGCATTATCTACAATTTAAGGATAATTTTTATATTTTTTACAACCCAGCTGTGTTGGAGATTGAATTTTCTAAACTATTTAGTCTTGTTGTGGCTTGCTCACACATGGGTACTGTCAAACCATGTACGTCTAGTTTGTCTGTGGCTCTAATTTCAATTATTGGTTGCATTTCTTTATTTAACGCTGTTTCATTAAATTTGAAACAGCTTGCAGGAGTTGGCATTAAGGCCATACAATTGACATTTTTGTGCGCAATTTGTTCCATAACATCAGTTGCACATGCATTATCGCCATAAAGTTCATGAATGTGCTGGTTTTTCTCAATACTGCTTGTGCTTATGCCAACTCTCATACTTTTTAAGATGTTGGCATAAGTGAGATCTGCAGATTGCATGCTGCATGTTCTCTGTTAATTATCTGTATTGGAAATGTTGCCAAAGGTTGACATTTCCTATGCTGCCAACAATTTTACTGCAGAGTTTGTGGCCTAAGGTTTTAAAAATAGGTTCACTTTTCACTGGCGTCAATTGTAGAAGATCTCCGAAAATGATAATGTGTTTCCCTCCAAAGAGTTCTTTGTTGTTACTTTTAAATACTTCTTGCAATCTGAGGTGAATCAAAGCCAACATTAGGTTGGAGACCATGCTCACTTCATCTATTAGTCGCATTTTCATTTGTTTTAATACTCTGCATACTTCCATTTCAGCTTCTGCAGAAAGATTGTAATAGTCTAATTTATTTTGATGCTCTACTGGAAGCAGTAGTAATTGGTGTTAAGTGACACCGCCTATGTTGTAGGCAGCTAAACCTGTGGTGGCCGTTACAACAGCTGACAGTTTGTTGCTTGTCAATTGTTGAAGGAACTTGCTGATGATTTTGATTAAGAATGTTTTTCCTGATCCACCTTCACCACTCATGTACAGCAGTATAGGTTTGTAATTTTGGCAGGTACATTCTTCATTTTCGTGTTCAACACCATGTACAATTTCTTTTGTTACGTCTTCAAAAATGGTGCGCTGATCTTTGTTAAGTTTTGCTTGTTGTACAGTTTAGTATTCTGTATTTTCTCGATACTGATACATGGTGTTTTCTACTTCTGCCATAGCTACTTCTGCCTCATTTGCTATTAGTGTTTGTCCTAGTGGTTCTTGACTTCCTGTTACAGAAGGTTGACTACTGTCAGAAGAGTCTTATCTAGTTGGGCCTGAAGTTCCTCTTCCTGTTGCTGCTCATTGTGTAACATTGTTTTGTACTGCGTAAAGTTCACATTGGTGATCGCGCTTTCATTTGCTTTAAAAGCATCTTCAAAGCAGTCATAGTTATCTAGTATGTCCTCCTCTTTTCTCCATGGTACTAAAAAGTTATAACAGAGACATGTAATATAGTTCTTTCTGTTGAGGAGTTTTTAATGATAATTTTACATGATTAATTGAGCTTCGTTTGGTAAGTTTCACTAAGCACCCTTCACAATCGGTCACTCTATATCTACCTTTGCTTTCATCGGGTTTATATTATTTTTGTATGCAAAGTTTTGAGCTATGTGGTATAGTCACATGCTTTCCAAAGTGCTACTCCTGTTCGGATAGTATGTGTCCAGTAAATTGCTTTTTAGAATGTCTTGGCTGTTGGGATCATTTCTGGCAATTGTTTCTATGTCCTCATATGATTTCAGAACTCTTTTTCTAGATTTAGCAGGACCAAGACTTAGCCATACTGTGTTGTCTGATTTTCCATACAAAGCAGTACCGGTTAAACGATCTGCCGCTTCATAGGTGCCACATTCTCTATGAGAGAGCATTTTTATGCCTAGACTGTATAATTTCTGAGATAGTTTTTTTCTGATACCCTGATGCCAGGTCATCCCAGAGGTCTTGAAGCTCTGTTTTTTCTGCTTTTGTTAAGTAGGCTGTAACATATCGTGCAACAGCAGTAGAATTGTCTGCAATGTACTGCACATCTATGTTTGCATTCCATAAGAGGGCAATGATTGCATTGTAATCATTGATATATTTTGACTCTTCTGTTCTTTTTATGTAAAACGTGTTCTTAGGTGAATTACCTTTAACACTATGTCGAACTGAAGACATGAAGTTGTTTACTTCACCTGTTTCTGTAACTGGTCTAGGGAAACCAAAGCAGCATTTGATGTAGTATTTACCATTGTTTTTGTATTTGCGGCGACAATATTTGCCACATTTGTGTCTTCGAAATTGCAAAATCTGGCCATGCAGCTCACTATGTGTCTGTTGTGAAGGGATTTCAAAAGTGACATATTTTTGGATAAACTGCAAAACAGTGCTATCACTGTCGTGACTAGATTTAGGTGCACCTTTGATCCATTACAGCATGTGAATATGTGGTGCTCCTCTCGCTTGATATTCTTTTCTCCAAAAGAAATGTTGCACTTCTTCAAGGGGAGGAACAGTTTTATTGCAAATAAAGTGTAGCATGGCAATGAAACGATGATGGATATATCTTGACACATTAACTGGATCTAGAGAGCAAAGTTCTTCAGGTGTTAATATATCTATGTTGCTTTTTTGCTGTTTGCTATGTGTAGGAACTCATGTAAATCTTCCCATGCATATTCTGCACAACTTAGTTGTTACAAACCAAGTCGGTGTTCCAAGGTTTCTGATCATACAATGCACGTCTCCATGCCGTCGGAACCAGTATTCCTTTGTACCACGCATGTTTGCAAACTAATTTGTTATACTTGTTTGTAAAACCTCATCTTTTTCCTGTACTTTTTGTATTAACTGTGTAGCTGACATATTTTGAAAGTGGGTTCCAAATTTCAAAATGTGTGCAACTCCGTAACACAGCGTTGCTAATTCACTTTCATAGAGTAGGTGGAATATGTATTCCACATTTTGTCTAAATCTGGAATCTTGTGAATACATTCGAAATGAGTGGTATTCTGATGCCCCAATCTGAGTGGGTCTATCATCGTATCTTCCATCTTGCCAGTAGGAAATAGCAGTGGAAAAGCACGTGCTTCTATACTTTTTTCCCATATACTCATTGGTGAACCTTTGGTTTGCCGCATTTGGCAAGTTTCTAGTGCATCATCTATGCTTTCATTGGAATGCAATGGATGAATTGTGTACTGGTCCAAAAGAGTGGGACTGTAGCAGGATCCAGAAGTTCAAATTGTCCAGTTTCTGATGGCTCTTGAATTATTTCCGTTGTTTCCCTTAAGCTTTCTTCAATATTTATTTCCTTGTAGTACTCGTTATTGTCTTTTAGATATTGCAATGCAAGTCTAACTTTATGTAAGTCCACCAGTTGTTGCCACTTTTTTAGTCTTTTGTTGGTACACCATTTACCAAGACTATTAAAGAATGCTCTATTGAACGTTGCACTCCTAGAGTGTGTACATTTTCAGTTAGATCTAATGGCAAATAAACTACTTTGCCACAAATGCCTTGGTGGTGCTTTATATAGCTTAAAAAACATTTAATTTCCATTAAGTTGCCACATCTCAATGACACCAACTCAACAATGTTGAATAACAATATGATAAATAACAATTCAACATCCAGATCCAAGAGAGAAATCGACAACTAATAAACGCTAATGTAATCTAAAAGGACAAACAGAATAGAATAAGTAAAGTAGATCAAAGCAGTGAAGTGGATAAAAAGAATAAATCGTACGAAAACAGTAACCCAGTCTAAATTAACTCAACTACAACACAGAAATACTATGACACCATTTGGTATAGCTGTTCTCATACCAACATCTGCCTCATACTCCACATCACTCTAACTAAACACTGCTGGTGACACACCCTCCAGCCAGGTGTTCTCCTCAGGCCTAACGCAGCCAGAACCGGTCTGGATAAAACCTGCCAGATCGAACACATACCCCTGATCTCTCAACCACCACACCTACCGCTATGAAGCAGCTATTACATGAATGCCACACCAGCTGCACACATATCAGGTGTTCACACGCACCTTTGACTCTCTACTCTCTCTACTGACTTGAACTTCGGTTCCCGAGGGCGTTCAACCTACCAGCACCTTGAGACTTTACCAATGGTACATAAGGCGCTATATAAATGCAAAGTAACATAACATAACATGACATAACATGTGAGTGCCTTAGAAGTTGAGAATTATAGTGCTGGGAGGTTAGTGCATCGCAAGCCAAGTAGGCACCTCAGAGCATCTATCCCATGTGGCTAGGGGGTTTCTTGGGTGACATCACATTCTAACTTTGCCCCTGTCTATATCTTTCTGTCTCTAACTGTCTCTCTTTCACCCTCTCTCACTCAGTCTGTCAAAAAAATAGATACATTTTGTATAGTGTACAACAATGATATGGGAATTGACAGCTGATGGGAGATAGCAGTCTAGTGACTCCACACATTGCTGTAAGTAGAGTGCTAAAGGTTATGGGAGGCAGACAATTTAGGCTGAGAGACGGGCTTCTTGAGATATGGAAGCCTCAGTGGCTTACTTCACACTCCTGCATATTTTGAATGGCAATCTGAGTTTAATTTTATTTGTTTTGTATTCGTTTGAAGAACATGGATGTCCATTTAGATCAGAAATGACGGACAAAAACACATTTACAAGTGGAAGAGGCTTTCCCGGAAGGATGCCTGTACAATACCACAAAACTGAGAATAAAATGATAAAATGATCAAGTGACTTACAGATGCAATACTAACCTAGAGGTTAGGGTCTTCAAGCTAAAGAAGAATACTGTATAAGTACACACTTTTACTCTATCACACAGCACACAAGGAAGAGGGTGGGTCAGATAGAGAGGATAAGGAGAGGGTGGGAGGAGCTCCCTTTTTGGTAAGTAGGTGACGTTTAAGCTGAACCTTGAAGAAATGCACAGTAAGGCTGATGTTAAGTGTGATGGGCTGTGGGGACCAATGAGTGGAGATACTAGGGAGAAAGAGAAGAAGCTAAAAGGGGCACAGTAGCAACATGGGACAGTGAGGCTGAGTGCAGAGGGACAGATGGAACGAGATGATGTGTAGATAGCCTTAGTACACAGCCAGCCAGGTACTAAGGAACAAGACCATTGAATGCTTTGTCCACTAGGAGAAGAAACATGAAAAGAGCATGGAGAGCAAACCAGCATGCTGTTGGGATGTAGAAGAGTGGGAGGATTTAGGTATGTTGTACTAAGTGTGGGCAGTGAAGTTGAGGAATTGGTCTAGAAGGAGGAAGGAGTAGGCATGGACAGTATTCCAATGTGCTGTGCATGAAACCTGCAGAAGTGTAGGTTAGAAATGTCATTAAAAAGATGATTTCTGTTGTTTAAGAGTTTAGCAGGAGGGAAGCAGGGAGCCATCAAATGAGGGATTGCAGTAAAACAGTTGCTATTCCATTCTGCGATGGCCCGGTTGAAGGAAAGGAGAAAGAGATATGAGTGTCATCAGCAAAGAGGTGATAGTGAAAGTGATAGTGAAAGCTAAGGACATCAGCCTTCCTAGGGCAGATCTATTGTGGATAAAAAGCAGAGGTCTAAGGACTTATCTTTGGGGGAGCCGACAGGGTGGGGGACATAGGAACAGGTTTGTGAGTTGCAGGAAATTTTAAAGGCGCAAATGTCCAGGTAGGTGGCAAATCAGGTGAAAGCATATTTGCAGAACCCAAGATCCCAAAGAGTGAGGAGAGAGGAGTGATCATTAGTATCAAAAGCAGCAGAGAGGTTCAAAAGGATTTGTATAGAAGACAGTTTGCAGATGTGAATGTTAGATAACAAGTTGGAGAAATGCATGAGTGACGTCTGGGTTGTGTGTTTACTATAAAAGCCAAAGTGAAGGGAATAACAGGTTATATTTTGAAAGACATGGTGTTTCACATTAAGTTATTTATGGTAATCCTGACATGGCCCTCTTGCTCATTGTACCTTAGTGAGTCTCAGCTTCAGCTCACTTATTGGACCCAACAAGGCCTAAACATGTGTTTGGGTCTGATGATGGTATTCTTTTTCAGGGGAGAATTGCCAATCATTTCATTGATGGGCTTCCCTTGTGGGCAGGATCAGAGTCAAATGCAAGTGGATATTTCTATTTTGTGGAGGGTGCAGTGGGCTAAAACATGCTTCTAAACACTCCTCAGTGAAATACATTTCATAGAACAGGCTATTTGAACAATGCTTGTTCTCATTAGAGTGGCTCCAGAATTTTTGATATTTTCAAAAACTTGGGGTTTCACCCTAAATCATTAAGGGTGATCCAGACATCGACCCCTTGCTCACTGTGTTTTAGAGAGTCTCAGCTTTGCCTCAATGAGGAGACCAAACAAGGCATAAACACTTGTCTGGTGTTACTAATGGTACTTTTGTTCAGAGGAGAATTGCCTAGCATTTCGGTGCTGGACTACCCTTCAGTGTGGGGCTAGACTGATATGCAAATGTATGTTTCTCAATTATGAATGGTGCAGTGGGTTAAAATGTGATTGTAAGAACTCCTGAGTGGAATACAATCCACTGAACAGATTTTCGGAACCTCTATACCTATGGACCATGTTTGCTCTTAGTGTAGAAGCTACCACAATAATTTAATTATTTATTATTTAATAAAACATTTGTGACGTCATCTTTGATGTCATGAGTGTTAGTCGTAGCAGTGCATGTTGGTGGTGCGAGTTATGGTTGCTTAGCTTACCATAACTGCCAAATCTCTGGTGTTTTTCAGTTTTACTTGTAACCATAATATGGATAGGTTGTTATTAGTACAAAGTAACTATAATGTCCCTTTAAAAATGTTTTTGAGCTGAATTTGATCGTTTTTTCTTAGACCAACTGAACCATAACGTCCCTTTAACAACATTTTTTCACTCAATTTGATAGGTTTTTACTAGCACAACTTAACCATAATGCCCATTAAACAATGTTTTTTCACTTTATTTGATAGGTTTTTAGTAGCACAACTTAACCATAACGTCCCTTTAACGTTTTATCACTGAATTTCAGAGTTTTTTTTACAATAATACCCTTATGTGTATAGATGTACCATACAACATACTTAATCCTCTAGCCCTATGCTGATGACAACTGGGTCCGCAGACTATGCTGGGTCCACGGATCTCGGGTAGCATCCACACTGCCCAAAAGCTCAGGGGTTATTTTACATTGTTTTAGAGTACAACAAAGACACTCAGCATATTGAAAGAGCAGCACGTAAGTGAATTACAAACAAAAATAAAGTAGGTCTACAAATTCTATACTTCATAAACTAACACTGCAATTCAATAGGGTATGCAAGATAATGGAATGCACCAAAAACAAAAATAACCTATGCCTCCAGCAAAATTACCTCACTGCTGCTTTATACAGAAACTGCAAACCAACTGTCAACTGCACACCTGCAAAGCACTAACAGCAAAACTGAACAACAAACTGGTAAGTGCACTACATTGATTCCTATAGCAACACACTTTGTTCAGTATGCTACACTAAAAAATAATTTCTCTTTTTTTACACAGAAATGGCTAGCACCCTGGAGTGGCTTGAAGAAAAATTTCCTCTGGATGAAATGAGTGTAACAGTCATACTATAGGTACACAGTCCAGTGTGCAAAGTAAGCCAATTAATTCACATTGTTTCACCTGTACCTGACACATTTTATTTTCTTTAACAGTACATTAAAAAAATAACGGCAATGCCCCAGAAACAATACATCATGTACAACTCCAATAGCATATGGAATAACAAAGTGACACTGTGCAAAATTATCTAGTGCACTTGGAAGAAAAAAAATGATGAATTAATGAACACGCTTGCTGATATAAAAGACTCTGTACAAAGACATATCATGGAGGGTTTATAGTGATAATATCGAATACAAAAATGTCGAAAGTCATAATTTCGAAAAAATAATGTAAAAAAAAACATTCTTTCTCACTACGTTTTTTATTCGAAAAGGGGGGGTTCCCCTCCAACCCCCCCTTTTTTTTTTTACCTTTTTTTTACTCGCGAAACCTCCCAAAAAATATATAAATAAAAAAATTAAGAATTCGATATTTTTTTTCCACATTTTTTTTCTCAAAGTGATTGTCTTTAGACATTTATTTTCTTGATATTATGACTGAACACAATCATGGAGAATATTAAATATCACTGCCCCACCTGCACCTGTACCCATTCTCCCTGTCCCAACCAACCACCCGACAAATTCCCTATCACCAAAAATGTTACGATGAGAGCTTGATCCCATCCTCCACTAATACTCAACCTCTAGAAAACCCGAATTCCCCATTTCTGCTTCCCCCTCTCTTTTGTAATTTATATATTTATGTGTATAAATAAAGTTATATGTATACTATTGCTGTATGTGTCTGCGTTGTATTTTTCAAAAGCCCCGTTAGGAGTCTGCGAACAGCGCGACTGTCCGGAATGTCCGTAATTAATCAAAATGGAGGTGTCCTAAAGACACTTAACTTGTCCGGGCTGTCCGCAATCAAAATGGAGGTGTCCGTAGAACACTGAGCTTGTCCGCATGTCCGCAAAGATGTGACACAACTTTAATTAGTTCAGGGACCCTAGCCCTGTCCGGCGGACATCTAGATGCACACAATAGGTGTCCTACACCCATCCCATTCGCGAACGTCCATGTGACCGCACCCACGCTCAGCATAGGCCCTTGTCCGCAAGCATTGTCCGGGCCCCGGACACCAAAAAAGTGTTTTGTTTTAGCAATCTAGGGTGTTTTATTATGAAACTTCACCCTTGCACAGGTCCCAGAACATGACCCTGGGTATCTAGACTCTTTTTGGAGCTTTTTGAACTCTCTTTGGTATTGGAAGTGTCCACAGAACACGCAGCTGTCCGCGGACCACTCCCCAGCACTCCTACAAAAGGCCACACCCCAGAGCTGCTCTCCTTATTCTGTTTTTGTATACCAAGACAGGGCATTGCTGCACATTGCTGTTTGCTCACATTGCTTTTCCTGCTGGGCTGAACTACTTTTGGAGGACTATTCCAGATCAGATGGCAACCATGGCTGCTTCTGCTGGTGCTGCCTCTGCTTCAGCACCACCCCCACCCGCTCCACCACCAACACCTTTTTTGAGGGCCTGTGGAGGGGAACAGGTGTGGTGATGTAGAGAGTGATCAAGAAGAAGACGAGGATGAGGTAGTGGAAGTCCTCACTACTGCCAGCCAGCGTGAGTCTTGGGTGGGCAGGGTCTTTACCACTGTTGGAGGGGTGCTCAAGGCATGTGCAGAGAAGGTGCGCTGCACTGATTGCAAAGCTGTGCTCAGTGGCGGCAAACCTGGTCTGTATAGCTATGGGACCACCTCCATGTGGCGACACCTGAGGTCGAACCACAAGGCGGCAGCTCGGTGGGTCGCCCCCTTTGAACAAAGTAGTAGGTTGAGATCCTCTAAAACATCATCCGTATCTGCTCCTGCCACCACATGAGACACTCCTGTGGGGCAACAGATCTCTGAAAGAGCCTCACAGGCCATTCGTGACGCGGCAGACCGTTCCCATTTTACCTTTCACGGGTCACTGTATTGTGCATGTACTGTGATGCAGTACTCTGCAGGGAGGAGCAATTTCGAAGTGCTTTCGAGGCTTTGGTCCGGGAGCATGAGAAAGAGTGCCCCCTACCTAAGTGAGGCTCACCCAACATCTTCCTCTCTTTACTTCCCCTTTCTTATCCCTGTGGTTGATGCCCCTTCCCTACCCTCCCTTCCCTTCCTTTCCTTATGTGTCATGTATAAGAAACCAAACAAAATACAAAACAACAAAACCCTAAAAATAAGGCTCTTTTCAGAGCCACCTTTCACAGTATAAAAATAGAAGTGCCAATGAAATGGTACAGGGCCCTGGGCATTCTGAGAAGTCAGCGTACAGCGCGCTAATCCATTGCAGTTGCATGATAGTTCATTGCAGACAATTCCACTGCAGTTGCATGATATGTCAGAGCCTACTTAAACAAAGCAGAGAAAACAGAGCTCATAGACCTCTGGGATGACAGATCATCTGACAAAACACTTCCACAAAAATTGTACAGCTTTGGCATAAAAATGCTCTCCCATAGAGAAAGTGGATGCTACAAAGTCGCAGACCGTTTTACCAGCACTGCCTTGTATCGGAAATCTGAAAACATTTTCTGGCTAAGCCTTGGTCCTGCTACATCCAGAAAAAGAGTTCTCAAATCCTACCAAGACATAGAAACAATAGCCAAATCCGACACCAACAGCCAGGGCATTTTGAAAAACAACATATTGGACACATACTACCCAAACAGGAGTACTGCTTTAGAAACCATGTGCCTATACCACATAGCCCAACATTTCTCCTACAGAAATAATATTAAACCAGATGAGAAAAAAGGTAAATAAATAGTCAAAGATTGTGAGGGCAGCTTGGTTAAACTTACCAAAAACAGCCTGGTTAATCCTATGAAGCTATCATTAAAAACTCCTCAACATAGAGAACTGTATTACATGTCCCTACTCCAACTTTTTAAACCATGGAGAAAAGAAGATTACTGGACACCCATGCCTCCTATTAAGATGCTTATAATGCAAATTAAAGCACTATAACAGATGTAAACTTTATGCAGTACACAAACATGTTGGACAATGAACGCCAAACAGAAGAAGAACCTCAAGCACAACTAAACATACACACTCCTGACAGCAGTCAACCTTCTCTTACAGGAAGCCAAGAACCACTTGGAGAGCCACTCATACCAAATGAGGCAAAATTAGCCATGACTGAAGCAGAAAATACCATGAATCAGTATGAGCAATCTGCAGAAGGCTTTGCTCTACTGAATTCACAACTAAACAAGGAGCAGCGTGGCATTTTCCCAAAAGTAACTAAAGAAATTGAACATGTTATGCAGCACAAAACTACAACTTGTACCTGTCAAAACTATAAACCTATACTCCTATATGTAAGTGGTCGAGCTGGTTCAGGCAAAACATTCTTAATAAAAATCATCAGCAAATTCCTACAACAATTGACAAACAACAAGATTCCAGCTTTTGTACTTCCCCCACAGGTTTAGCTAACAACAACATAGGTGGTGTCACTTTACATCGATTGCTACTCCTTCCAGTAGAACACCAAAACAAATTAGACTACTACAAATTTTAGCAGAAGCTGCTATGGAGCTACGCAGTGTATTGAAACAAATGAAAATGCTCCTAATAGATTAGGTGAGCATGGTCTCCAACCTAATGTTGGTGTTGATTCACCTCAGATTACAAGAAGTCCTTAAAACAGACTACGAAGAACTCTTTGGAGGAAAACACGGTATTGTTTTCTGAGATCTTCTTTAATTAACACCAGTGAAAGGTGAACCTATTTTTTAAAACCTCATGGCAGCATAGGAAATGTAAATCTCTGGCAACATTTCCAATACAGAGAACTAACTGAAAACATAGGTCAGTCTGCAGACCTCACCTATATCAACATTTTGAAAACCATTCTGATTAGTGTACTTTCTATGGAAGCCAAGTCTAACTTAAATAGCAGACACATCCATGAGCTACACGGGCATACCGCATGTGCTACTGATGTCATGGAACAATTAGCACACAAAAATGCAAACTGTATGTCCTTAATGCCTACACTAGCAGGCTGTGCACAATTCAATGAAACAATGTTGAAAAAAGAAATGCAACCACTAATGCAAATTTGCCCCACAGACAAACTGGACATGCACGGTATGACAGTACCTACTTTTCAACAAGCCACAGCACAACTAAATACCTTAGAGACTCTACCTCTAACACAGCTGGTTTAGAGAACATTTTAACATTGGGTTTAAACGGTAGACTTATGCTAAAGCGTAACCTTGACGTGGTGCAAGGTTTGGTTAATAGAGCCCTTGGTACAGTTGTTGGATTCCAGCCATACCACGTGACAACAGCATTCAGTTTGTCAATATTCACTTTGACAAACTTTCAGAAGTTAAATGGATAGGATGCTCAACAGTCCAATTCCTTCTTTTCAAAGACATGTATGTACCCAGAGAACAGTTTTCTCTGTCTCTAGCATACATAGTCACCATCCATAAATCATAAGGTCTAACCCTAGATCAAGAATTG
The DNA here is from genome assembly GCF_040938575.1 of Ambystoma mexicanum. Lineage (NCBI taxonomy): Eukaryota > Metazoa > Chordata > Amphibia > Caudata > Ambystomatidae > Ambystoma > Ambystoma mexicanum. The sequence continues at coordinate 652,099,902 of NC_090933.1, read as the reverse complement.
ATTGATATTGGCAGCACAGTCTTTAAAGAAGGCATGAGTTGCATAGCACTGTCACACCTATGCACTTTTGAAGGACAATTTCTAGTCAATTTTGACGCAAGTAAAGTCACTGCTGACCTTCCTTGCATTGTAGAGTAAAATAGACTACATGCACTCTACACACCCCATCTCAAAATGTACCCTGTTCCTCAAAAAGGTAAACGTTTTAAAAGAAAACTAGTGCAAACTCAACTTAAACATGATCACACAACAATACCACCAAAGAAATTGAAAGCAGCTGGTACTTCATCAATTACCACAACCAAACAAAGATGTACTAAAAACACAAATGTATACCCAACTGCACAAACAAAGACAACTACCTCTTCAGAGAAACTACTTGCACTTCCATCAAATGAGTAAAACACAGAATTGTCTGGTCCATTCAATTTTTCCAAAGCAACTGGTGTAAATTGCTATGTAAATGTAGCAATCAATGTTCTATTCCAATTGCCACCGATTGTTGAAAACATTTACTTAAACAGCGGAGACCAATTTTGTTTGCAAATGTTACTCCTCCACAGAAATGCAACAAATAATCCTGACAACCCTTACAGTGTTTCTGGAATAAGGCAGGAATTGGACTACTGTGCAGGAATGGTCAGATTACCTATAAACACACAAGAAGATCCACACAAATGTCTAATGTACTTACTACAAGTACTGGAAAACAAAAACATACCCATAAATGAAATCTTTCAGATTTCATAGATGTGGAAACATACATGCACTATCTGCAGCCATGTGGGGCAGGAGCAAGTGCCTAACGAGCACTTTGTGCATGTATCTATACCTAACTGTTAATCCATTCCATTTCAACAGCTGGTACAAAATGCAAACCATGGCAAATTATGTACTACTTGCAATTCATAGACTCGTTCCACCTTACAGATACAGTCACATAGCCAATAAATAATAGTAATGCTTTTACAATACAATGCAGATGGTACGGAAAACAAATGCAAGCTTACTGGCTTCACACATGGACAAGTATCACTTGGCAAGAAAACCTTCAACAGTAGGCATAATCTAACACACATGAGCCACAACCAATGCAGGTCACTATACTGCATACATTAAAAAAAAGTGTGAGGTTTGAATGCAATGATACTTACATTACTCTGAAGCAGAGATTACCAGCAAATCTTGCAAACACATACTTAATAATCTTGAAACCAAAATGTACTGATTAATCTGAGTAAGAGTGTCTACAAACTGTTCTCAATAACCTTTGAAACCGCCAACTGGTAGAATAAGATAACAGCTATCTAACAATGCCCAAACCAATGCAACTAATACACATCTTCTGTAACTACACCCATACTGATGCAAAATCACTTCACGAGAGTGAAAAATGTACATCCACCCACAAGAATTAACGTGCTTGAAAACATACCCTGCAAAAGTGAGAAACTGTAAACAGTTAGAATACACCAACTGATATCTGACTGCAACCATAATACTACAATATAACTTCCCATTACTATACAATGTGAAATCCCCCAGTAAAAATGAAAGTTCTTCTGAGGAAACCCTTCAAAACTTACTATGTAAAAACATACCCTCAGCAACTTTGAAACTATCAACAGTTAGAATGCGCCCATAGTATGAAACTGCCCCCACAATTCTGCAACATTACTGTGCAATACCACAGTATGTACAAAACATCAACAACAACCAAACGCATAATAGTATGTTAACACAAGTAATAGTATTCGATCTGCCTTGCTTGACAAACTCAACACCCTTCAAAGTAAAATCCTCGCTCATGAACAGGCACTTAACCACCAGATATCCAATCTACACAGTGGCACATCTGGTGAATCCCCTCCCTTCGCCTTCAAGGTAATGAGCGAAAATGAAGTCCTAGCCCTCCTTAAATCCATTACACCTTCCTTTTGTAAAGGGGATGCTTGCCCGGCACAGCTTATCAAAGATTGTGCCCCTACCCCGGCCCCCTTCCTTACAGCCTTTATCAATGTCTCCTTCCAGTCAGGCCATGACCCAACTGGTCTCAAGGAAGCATGGGTATGCCCTCTCCTTAAGAAACCTGTAGTTGACCCAACAGTCCCAGAGAACTATGGACCATCACCACGGTCCCATTTCTATTAAAAATCCTCGACAAGGCAGTCTGCTTGCAAGTCCAAAAATTCCTTGAGGCGAACAACCTCCTTTGTCTCAGGCATTCTGGCTTCCATCCAGGACAAAGGACCGAGACTGCACTTCGAGACCTTAAAAATCAAATGGACAATTTCAGCGATGCGGATTGACCTGCTCTACTTCTGCTCCTTGATCTATCCACAGATTTTGATTTGGTGGAACATAATACTCTTTGCCGTCAACTCTCTTCCGCTGCCAATTTCTCCCCTAAGGCCATTGCCTGGATCACCTTGTTCCTCCAGGAAAGGGTTATGAAAGTATTTTCTGACTCTGCCTGTGCCCACCCAAGTGACATAAAATGCGGAGTCCAACAGGGCTCCTGCATTTCACCCATCCTTTATAACCTATTCATGAGGCCACTGTTCAACATTATGGACGCGCTAGGCATCACATACACTAATTAACCTGATGAAACGCAGGTCTTTATCCCCCTTACCGGTGACTATGATGCTGATTTAAAAACCCTCAACTCCATATATTCCACCATCCAAACAAGGATGGCAGAAAACTGGTTGTGTTTTAACAGCGAAAAACATGAACTTCTGCTATTTGGATCACCTGCCACCCTTAAAAAACTGGACAAACAATATAGCTCTTTCCCGATTGATAACATGCCGATCCCTGTATCTCAAGCTGTCAGGACCATGGGTGTCTACTTGGACTACAACCTCTCTATGAGCAGGCAGGTCAACGCCATAGCATCAACATCGGCACACCATTTTAAATTGCTCAACGCAGCGAGACCTTTTCCGTCAGAACAGAACTGCCTCACCAATGCTAGAGCAATAATTGGATCTCGTTGGATTATTGCAATGCTCTCTTTGTAGGGACATCTGCCAAAAACATCACCAAACTCCATGAAGTCCAAAATCATGCCTTCAGGACTACCACCGGCATCTCCAAGAGGGATCATAAATCTGAGACCAGGAAGCAGGTTCACTGGCTCCCTATAAAAGAGTGGATCATCTTTAAAACTCTCGCCTTGATGCACAAATGTGTCCATAACCTTGCTCCTCTTTAGCTTTCTCAAAGAATAGCCAAACCCATATCAGCTAAACCGATCAGATTGGTTTACACTAACAGAATCTCCACTCCAAGTCCCAGAGAATTCACGCAGGAGATTCCAGCTTACCTGTCTTGGCTTCGACCCATTGGAACACACTACACCGCCCCCACATTAGAAGTATTGAGTCGCATCTAGCCTTCCAGAAAGCGACAAAAACATCCTGTTTGTATCAGGGTATCATGGCTAAACCCTTACTCCCATTCAAGTCTGCACACCTTTACTCTCTATGTAATGTAACCTTCATTGTAAATGTATTATATCCAAACCTCTAACCACTTATGTATGCACCCTACTAAATTCTCACTGCTAGCATACACACTCACTATAACCAATCAGCTAAGTAATCTTCCTGTAACTAAGACATTCTCATCAACAATGGCTCGATGCCTATGGGCTGTATGTGTGCTTTACAAATTCAAAAAATAAATAAATAAAATAAATAAATACTGCTAAAAGGCAGAAACAAATAAACAGTTAGAATACGCCAAATGGTATCTAACTGCAACCATAGTACCACCACCACTTGAAAAATGAAAATCACACACCTTTTTCAATTCCTCCTACTACAATAGACCACTTTAAACATTGCTATAATTAGTGCACATGTCACCAAAACAGACTGTGCCGCACAACAACAAATAAACGTACAAAGGGTTTTTAAAATCCTGCATTGATTTTCTTTCTCCCCCAGACCCAATGATTATGCAAACAAACACAGGAACTGAGCGCATTGCACAGTACACTTGTTTGAAGCATAGTACTTGTGAAGTACTAATTATGAGGGTCCACAAAGTGCACAAATGTCTGCAATGCAATGCAATAACACATTACAAAGTACCTACCCTAACATGTTATGCATTCTTTTATCACACAGAATGAAAGAACAATTTCTGCTACATTTCCACATGCCATGCAAAGAACTTCCTACAGCTTCAGCAATGCAAACAGTAAGTATACAATGATTGGTGTCATACTTCTTCTTAATGCACAAGTTTCATTCTGTACACATATTTGTACAAACCATATACCTGTATCACAACATTCAGTGCATACCTGTATTATACTGCGATAGTTTTAGCCAGGCCCTACACTCTTGGGTGTAAGGCCTACAGCCTCCGGCCATGCACCCAATAGTCTAGGGCCTGGCCACAATCACTACAGCATAATGTAGTCATGCATGCAAACACCTACCCTCTAACCACAACTCACAGATATAACGCAGCCACCTGAGACCCTATCCACTTAGGTTCACATACTGTTACAATACTTCCAGCCAGTGGACAGACTGTTGGCTCCACACCCTGAACTCCACTAACTGCCCATAACCACTACATCATAATACAATGAAATACCCAAAAATATGCCCAACGGCCACAACCCAAACACATAACTCATCCACCTAAACCCCTGTCCACTTCACTTCACGTAGTATAACATTACTCCTACCCACTGCACAGTCTATGATACACCCAAAATACACAGGCCACTCCAACAAACCACTTGCCACACAACCTACCCACGTCTAGACACATACTATTACACTACTTGCAGCCACTGAAAAGACTATTGGGTGCATGGTCTACAGCCATGCACCCAAGACTCTAGTCCCTTGCCACAACCACTGCAGCATAATACAGCCATGCATGCAAACATCCGTCCACTTCACTTCACATACTATAAAATTGCTCCCACCCACTGCATAGTGTATGATACATGCAGAAAATGCAGGCCACTCCAACAAACCACTTGCCACACAACCTATCCACATCTGGACACACACTGTTACACTGCATGCAGCCACTGAAAAGACTCTTGGGTGCATGGCCTATGGCAGTGCACCCAAGAGTCTACTAGCTGGAACAATAATCAGACCAAAATACAACCATGCACCCAACAATCTATACACCGCCACAACCCATGAACATAAGGCAACCGCCTGAGACCTTATCCACTTCTATGCACATCGTATTACAATACATGCAACCAATCACCACACTATTGGATGCAGTAAGCAAGCCACCCGAGGTCCTCTCCAGTCTTCGACACATACCATTACAGTACTTCAACCAGTGGGTACACTCTTGAACCTTTCAGTACATCGCCTCCAGCCATGCACCCAAGACTATAGTAGCTGGCCACAATTACCTCCCACTACATGCTATATCAAACACCCAAGAATCTTGAGACAATCCAACAAACCAGCTACACACACCCTGTCCACCTTTATACACATACTATTACAATACTTACAACCAATGTACAGACTCTTGGGTGCATGCCCTCCACCCAGACACCCAAGAGTCTAGTAGCTGGTGACAATCATCACAGCATAATACAGCCATGAACCCAACAATCTATACACTGCCACAACCCACATACATAAGCCAACCACCCGACTGTCCACATCAGTACACATAGTATTCAAGGACATACAAGCACTCAAAAAACTCCTACATCCAATATACCAGCCACCTAAGGCCCTGATCACTTTACTAGACATACTATTGCAATACTTCAATCAGTGGCCGGACTCTATGACTCTTGAGGACATACACCAAACACTATAGTAACTGGCCACAATCAACTCCCACTGCATAGAATATCATACACCCAACAATCTGAAGACAGTCCAACAAACCAACTGCCACACACCCTGTCCACTTTTGTACAAATACTATTACAATACCTGCAGCCAGTGGACAAACTCCTGGGTACATGGCCTCCTATGCGATCCACATGCCACTGTCAAAATGTTTGCATGCGTGGCTGTATTATGCTGCAGTGGTTGTGGCCAAGGCCTAGAGTCTTGGGTGCATGGCCTATGGCCTACATCATCTGGCCATGCACCCAAGACTCTAGGCCCTGGCCACAATCAGTGCAGAATAATACAGCCATGCATGAAAACATCTACCCACTTAGCACAACCCACAAACATAACACAGCCACCTCAGGCCCTCTCCACTACACTTGACATTCTATTAGAGTACTTGCAGCCAATTGACAAACACTTCAATGCATGGTCTCTCCACCCAATACTCTACTAACTACCCAAAAGCAATACATCATAATATAGTAAAATACCCAACAATCTACCCAGTGGCCACAACCCAAACACATAAGGAATCAACTTGAAGCCCTGTCTACTACAGTACACAAAGCATTCAAGTATGTGCAAGTAGTCAGGAGTCTGTAATAGCTGGACACAACAGTACCTTTGCCATATACTTTTTTTGCAAACTTTGGTAGACATTCCTCCAGGGGGACCAAAGTTATAAGCCACCCAAAAAGTGCTCTTCCTATGAGATGAGCAACTTAACCATAACTACACGGCCGCTACCACAGGCCGTGTAATTACATGGCCGGTGGTAGCGGCCATGTAGTTATGGTTAAGTTGCTAAACCCATAGGAAGAGCACTTTTTGAGTGGCTTATAACTTTTCTACCTGTGGACAAATCCTCACCAAACTTTGCGAAAAAAGTATATGGCCCACTCTTTTTTTGTTGCAAAGTTTGGTGAGGTTTGGTCCAGGGAGGGCAAAGTTATAGGGGGGCTCCCAAAATTTCTTTTTTCCCATTGACTGAATCGAGAAAAAATGTCTGTCGCGTCTACAGCCCAAACTGCTGGACAGATTTTCACCAAATATGCGGCAGGAGCAGCGGCTTGGTCCCGAAAGCGTGCTTTTGTAAATTTGGTGAAAATCTGTCCAGTAGTTTTTTTTAAAACTCCCAAAAAGTAGGTCTAAAAAAAATTGTGATATCTATGTCCGCTCCGCGGACACACTTCCCTGTTTGCTCTGCGGACAGGACACTGATTGGCTAATCGGCTTGCATCATGTCCGCGGACACGCAATGTGTTCTCTGATTGGCTGGGATGAGGCGTGAGGTGCGTCACATTGTTTCGATGCACCCGCCATATTGGATCCGCGGACATCCGCAGACAGCGCGGCATGGAAGTGAGCATAAATCCAATTTTGGGGAGTATGTTGGTGTGTATGAGTGCTTAGAGAGGGTGAAGGAGTAGGAGATGGGTCAAATACTGTATTTGTTTAGGTGGGAGAAGGCTGTGATGTGTTTGCGGTGTCCGCAGTCACTGCAGTTGTCCGCGGACATACTAAACACTGGGTGTACTACTGGCTATTTTAGTTTAGTATGATGTTGGTTTTGGGTCATTAGAAGAGCATTGGGTGAAGAGGGTATGTATTGAAGAGTTTGTACATTGGTTGTAATTATTTTTTAGATTGTTAATTGAAGTGGATAGTTGTGAGGTGGATGTATTATGTTTTTGGGTTGTGGTAATTTGGTAGGTGTTTGTTTCTATGGGTGTGTTATGATGCAGTGGTTGTGGCCAGGGCCTAGAGTCTTTGATGCATGGCCGAAGGCTGTAGGCCATAGGCCATGCACCCAAGACTCGAGGCCCTAGCCACAACCACTGCAGCATAACTCTACAATGCTACCAAATATTTTGATTGTGGTATGTGGGCTGCTTAGGGGATATGTTTTCAAAAATGTGAGTACTGATTGGTAGTAGTGTAATAGTGTTTATAGGATAGTGAGATGATGTGTGTTTGTTGGATTGTCTTCAGATTGTTGGTATTGAAGGTATTTGGGGTTGTATTTTTTGGTGAGGTGTTCGTTTGAATGGCTGTGTTATGTTGCAGTGTTTGTAAGTTTAATTATTATATACTTACTGTGTCCTTTGTTGAGGCTGTATGAAGAGTTGTGGCCAGGCCATGCATTCAAGATGGCAGTGTTTGGCAACAAGCGCTGCAGCATAAGATACCCATGGAAGCAAACATTTTGGATTGTGGTTTATGGTCAGGTGTTTGCTTGAATGGGTGTGTTATGCTGTGGTGTTTGTGAGTCCAATCATTCTGTACTTACTGTTTGACTATTTGTGGTTGTATGCAGTTTTTTCATGACATGGGTAGTTGGAGCAGACATTTTTTTTCAATCACTGTGATAAAAGAATAAATACCATGTTAGTGTAGGTGGTTTAAAATGAGTATTGCATTGCATAGTACACATTTCTGTATGTTGCCAACCCTCTTAGCTAGTACTTTAGAAGTACTATAGTTCAAACCAGTGTACTGTGCAATTTGCTCAGTTCCTGTGTTTGTTGATTAAATCATTGGGTCAGTGGGAAGAAAATCCATGCTGGATTAAAAAAACACTTTCTATGTTGCGGTACAATATTTTTCTTTCATTGATTTCAATAGGAGGAATTGAATAGGTTTATGGTTTTTGATTTGGAAGTGGTGGTAGTATTGTTGCAATGATATAGCAGTTGGTGTATTCTATTTGTTTATTTCTTTTTCCATTTTAGTGGTATCCATCTATCTGTTGGCTTGTTCCAGATTTTTGGGGCATTTAGATACCTGTTGGCGTATTCTAACTATTTATTCCATGTTTCATTTTAGTGGTATTCATTTATCTGTTTGTTTGTTGCAGAATTTTGGGGCAGTTAGATACCTGTTAGCATATTCTAACTGGTCATAGTTTTGAAGTTCACGTTTTGTTTATGTTCATACACAGATTAGTTATTACATTTTGGTTTTAAGAATATTAAGTACACGTTTACAAGATTTGCTGGTAATTTCTGTATATGCAGTGTAGTGACCTGCATTGGTTGTGGTTCCTGCGTGGTAGATTATACCTATTGTTGTGAAGGTTTTCTTACAAAGTGATACTTGACCATGTGTTAATCCAGTCAGCTTGCAGTTGTTTTTGGTACCATCTGCATTATAACGTAAAAGCATTACTATTACGTATTTACTATGTGTCTGTATTTGTAAGGTGGAACAATTTTCGGAATTGCAGGTAGTAGATAATCTGCCATGGTTTGCATTTTGTACAAGTTGCTGAAATGGAATGGATTCACAGTTAGGTATGGATACATACACAAAGTGTTCATTAGGAACTTCTTCTTGTACTACATGCCTGCAAAGAGTGCATGTATGTTTCCACATGTACGACATCTGGAAGATTTCATTTATATATATGTTTTTGTTGTCTAGAACTTGTAGTAAGTACATTAGAAATTCTTGTGGATCTTCTTGTGAGTTTATAGTGAATTTGAGCATTCCAGCACAGTAATCCAATTCCTGCCTTATTCCAGAAACACTGTAGGTGTTGTCAGGATTGTTGGTTGCATTTCTATGAAGGACTAACATTTGCAAACACAATTGGTCTGTACCATGTAAGTAAATGTTGTCAATAATTGGTGGCAATTGGAATAGAATATTTATTGCTACATTTGCATAGCAATTTACACCAGTTGTATTCGAAAATTTGAATGGACCTGACAGTTTTGAGTCCAAGTCATTTGTTGGGAATGTGCGTTGCTTCCTTGAAGAGGTGGATGAGTTACTTTGAGCAGTAGTTTCCTCTTTGGTTGTGGTCCTTGATGAAGTATTAGCTTATTTTACTTTCTTTGGAGGAGTTGCTGTGAGATCCAGCATAGATTGAGTCTGAAGTAGTTTTCTTTTACAACGTTTTGCTTTTTGCAGAACAGGATAGGTTTATAGATGGGGGATGTAGAGTGAACGCAGTCTATTGTATTCTACAATGCAAGAAATATCAGCATTTAGTTTGCTTGCATCAAAGTTGATTAGAAATAGTCTGTCAAGTGTACGTAAACGTGATAGTGCTACATGGCTCATGCCTTCTTTAAAGACTGTGCCGCCAATATCTATCAATGCTTTATCTAGGGTACGACCCTGTGATTTGTGAATGGTGACAGTGTATTGTAGAGTTAGAGCAAATTGTTCTCTGCATACATACATGTCTTTGAAAAGAAAGAAGCGGGCTGTTGAGCATCCTTTCCTTTGAACTTCGGATAGTTTGTCAAAGAGAATATTGACAAATTGAATGTTGTTGTCATGTGGGTATGTTTGAAAGCCAACAGCTGTACAAAGAGCTCCATTATCTAGTCATTGGTCCAGGTCAAGGTTACGTTTAAGCATTACTCTACAGTTTAAAGATATTTTTAATATTTTCTCCAAACCAGCTGTGTTAGAGATAGAGTTTTGCAAGGTGGTTAGCCTTGTTGTGGCTTGTTGACACATGGTTAGTTCATACCATGTGTACGTCCAGCTTGTCTGTGGAGGCAATTTGAACTATTGGTTGCATTTCGTTTTTTTAACATTGTTTCATTAAATTTTGAACAGCTTGCAAGAGTTGGCATCAAGGCCATACAATTGACATTTTATTGTGCTAATTGTTCCATGACATCAGTAGCACATTAGTAATGGCCATAGAGTGCATGGAAGTGCCTGGGTTTTAATATCGATTGTGCTTCTTGAGATAGTACACCAACTCTGATACTTTTTAAAATGATGACGTATGTGAGGTCTGCAGACTGATGCATATTTTCAGTTAATTCTCTGTATTGGAAATGTTGCCAAAGGTTAATATTTCCTATGCTGCCATGAGTTTTACAGTCCACTTTGTGCCCTAAGGTTTTAAAAATTGGTTGAGCTTTCACTGGTGTTAATTGTAGATCTCCAAAAAACAATAATGTGTTTTCCTCGAAAGAGCTCTTCGTGGTCTGTTTTGAGGACCTATTGTAGTCTGAGGTAAATCAAAGCCAACATTAGGTTGGAGACCATGCTCACCTCATCTATTAGCTGCATTTTCATTTGTTTGAAAACTCTGCGTAGTTCCATTGCAGCTTCTGTAGAAAGTTTGTAATGGTTTAATTTGTTTTGGTGTTCTACTGGAAGGAGTAGTAATCAGTGTAAAGTGAAACCGCCTATATTGTAGGCAGCTTAACCCGTGGGGGCAGTTATAAAAGCTGACAGCTTGTTGTTTGTCAATTGTTGGAGGAACTTGCTGATGATTTTGATTAAGAATGTTTTGCCTGAACCAGCTTGACAACTCACGCATAGCAGTATACGTTTGTAATCTTGGCAGGTACAGTTTTTATTTTCATGTTGCATACCATGTTCAATTTGTTTTGTTACTTCTTGGAAAATGCTATGCTGCTCATTGTTTAGTTGTGATTTCAGTACAGCAAAGTCTTCTGTAGATTGCTCATACTGACACATGGTGTTTTCTACATCTGTCAGGGCTAATTCTGCTGCAGTTGCTATTAGTGGCTATCCAAGTGTTTCTTGGCTTCCTGTTACAGAAGGTTCACTACTGTCAGGAGTGTCCACATCTAGTTGGGCCTGGAGTTCTTCTTCGTTTTGCGGTTTATTGTGCAACATTGTTTGGTAGTGTGTAAAATTTACATCTGTTAGTGCTTTCATTTGCTTTGAAATTGTCTTCATAGGAGTCATAGGTATATAGTAACTCTTCTTCTTTTCTCCATGGTTTAAAAGGTTGTAGCAGAGACATGTAATACAGTTCTTTATGTTGAAGAGTTTTTAATGGCAATTTGATATGATTAATTAAGCTGCGTTTGTTAAGTTTCACTAAGCTGCCTTTACAATGTGTTATTCTGTATCTACCTTTCTTTTCATCTGGTTTAATATTATTTTTGTATGTGAAGTTTTGTGTACGTGGTATAGGCACATGGTTTCCAAAGTGGTACTCCTGTTTGGGTAGTATGTGTCTAGTAAATTGTTTTTCAAAATGTCTTGGCTGTTGGGATCATTTTGTCTATTGTTTCTATGTCCTCATATGATTTGGGAACCCTTTTTCTACATTTAGCAGAACCAAGTCTTAGCCATACTATATTTTAAGATTTTACATACAAGGCAGTATGTGCTAAATGGCCTGCAGCTTCATAGCAGCCACATTCTCTATGAGAGAGCACGTTTATGCCTAAGCTGTACAATTTCTGTGATAGTGTTTTGTCAGATGATATGTCATCCCAGAGGTCCTGAAGCTCTGTTTTCTCTGCTTTGGTTAAGTAAGCTGTGACATATTAAGTAGGCTGTGACATACATACATGTCTTTGAAAAGAAGGAAGCAGGCTGTTGAGCGTCCTTTCCTTTGAACTTCGAATAGTTTGTCAAAGAGAGTATTGACAAATTGAATGTTGTTGTCATGTGGGTATGTTTGAAAGCCAACAGCTGTACCAAGTGCTCCATTATCTAGTCCTTGGCCCAGGTCAAGGTTACGTTTAAGCATTACTCTACAGTTTAAAGATATTTTTAATATTTTCTCCAAGCCAGCTGTGTTAGAGATAGAGTTTTGCAAGGTGTTTAGCCTTGTTGACACATGGTTAGTTCATACCATGTACATCCAGTTTGTCTGTGGAGGCAATTTGAACTATTGGTTGCATTTCTTTTTTTAACATTGTTTCATTAAATTTTGAACAGCTTGCAAGAGTTGGCATCAAGACCATACAATTGACATTTTTTTGTGCTAATTGTTCCATGACATCAGTAGCACATTAGTTATGGCCATAGAGTGCATGGAAGTGCCTGTTTTTTTAATATAGATTGTGCTTCTTGAGATAGTACATCAAGTCTGATACTTTTTAAAATGCTGACGTATGTGAGGTCTGCAGACTGACGCATATTTTCAGTTAATTTTCTGTACTGGAAATGTTGCCAAAGGTTGACATTTCCTATGCTGCCAAGAGTTTTACACCCCACTTTGTGCCCTAAGGTTTTAAAAATTGGTTGAGCTTTCACTGGGGTTAATTGAAGATCTCCAAAAAACAATAATGTGTTTTCCTCAAAAGAGCTCTTCGTAGTCTGTTTTGAGGACCTCTTGTAGTCTGAGGTCAATCAAGGCCAACATTAGGTTGGAGACCATGCTCACCTCATCTATTAGCAGCATTTTCATTTGTTTGAAAACTCTGTGTCGTTCCATTGCAGCTTCTGTAGAAAGTTTGTAATAGTCTAATTTGTTTTGGTGTTCTACTGGAAGGAGTAGTAATCGGTGTAAAGTGAAACCGCCTATATTGTAGGCAGCTTAACCCGTGGGGGCAGTTATAAGACAGTTTGTTGTTTGTCAATTGTTGGAGGAACTTGCTGATGATTTTGATTAAGAATGTTTTGCCTGAACCAGCTTGACAACTCACGTATAGCAGTATAGGTTTGTAATCTTGGCAGGTACAGTTTTTATTTTCATGTTGCACACCATGTTCAATTTGTTTTGTTACTTCTTGGAAAATGCTACGCTGCTCATTGTTTAGTTGTGATTTCAGTACATCAAAGTCTTCTGTAGATTGCTCATACTGACACATGGTGTTTTCTACTTCTGTCATGGCTAATTCTGCTGCATTTGCTATTAGTGGCTATCCAAGTGTTTCTTGGTTTCGTGTTACAGAGGGTTGAGTACTGTCAGGAGTGTCCACATCTAGTTGGGCCTGGAGCTCTTCTTCGTGTTGCTGTTTATTGTGCAACATTGTTTGGTAGTGTGTAAAATTTACATCTGTTATAGTGCTTTCATTTGCTTTGAAATTGTCTTCATAGGAGTCATAGGTATATCGTAACTCTTTTTTTCTCCATGGTTTAAAAAGTTGTAGCAGGGACATGTAATACAGTTCTTTATGTTGAAGAGTTTTTAATGGCAATTTGATATGATTAATTAAGCTGCGTTTGTTAAGTTTCACTAAGCTGCCTTTACAATGTGCTACTCTGTATCTACCTCTCTTTTCATCTGGTTTAATATTATTTTTGTATGTGAAGTTTTGGGCTACATGGTATGGACACATGGTTTCCAAAGTGCTACTCCTGTTTGGATAGTATGTGTCTAGTAAATTGTTTTTCAAAATGTCTTGGCTGTTGGGATCATTTTGTCTATTGTTTCTATGTCCTCATATGATTTGGGAACCCTTTTTCTAGATTTAGCAGGTCCAAGACATAGCCATACTATATTTTCAGATTTTACATACAAGGCAGTATGTGCTAAATGGCCTGCAGCTTCATAGCAGCCACATTCTCTATGAGAGAGCACTTTTATGCCTAAGCTGTACAATTTCTGTGATAGTGTTTTGTCAGATGATATGTCATCCCAGAGGTCCTGAAGCTTTGTTTTCTCTGCTTTGGTTAAGTAGGCTGGGACATATTGTGCAACTGCAGTGGAATTGTCTGCAATGCACTGCACATCTATGTTTGCATTCCATAGGACGGCAATGATTGCATTGTAATCATTCTTGTATTTTGATTCTTCTGTTCTTTTTATGTAATATGTGTTCTTATGTGATTTACCTTTGACACTATGTCTAACTGAAGACATGAAGTTGTTTACTTGACCTGTTGTTGAAACTGGTCTAGGGAAACCAAATCAGCATTTGGTGTAGTATTTCCCTTTGCTTTTATATTTACGATGACAATATTTCCCACATTTGGGTCTTTGAAATTGTAAAATGTGTGCATGAAGGTCACTATGTGTTGTTTGTGAAAGGATTTCACAAGTGAAATATTTTTGGATGAACTGCAAAACAGTGGCATCACTGTCCTGACCAAATTTAGGAGCATCTTCAATCCACAAAAGCATGTGGATGTGTGGTGCTCCTCTGGCTTGGTATTCTTTTCTCCCAAAAAAAAGTATTGCACTTCTCCAACGGGAGGAACAGTTTTATTACAAATGAAGTGTAGCATAGCAATGTGGCGATGATCGAAATATCTTGATACATTTACAAGATCTAGAGAGCAGAGTTCTTCAGGTGTTTTTATATCTTTGTTTGTTTCATTTTTGTTTGCTATTCATAGGAAATTGTGTAAATCTTCCCATGCATATTCTGCACAACTTAATGTCACAAACCAATTGGGTGGGCCAAGGTTTCTTATCATATAGCGTACATCTCAGTGATGTCAAAACCCGTATTCTTTTGTACCACGCATGTTTGCTAAAAGATTTGTAATGCTTGACTGTAAAATCTCATTGTTTTTTGTACTTTCTGTACTAATTCCATAGCTGACATATTTTGAAAATGGATACTTGATTTCAATGTGTGTGCAACTTTGTAGCATAGAGTTGCTAGTTCACTTTCAACGAGAAGGTGGAATATGTATTGCACGTTTTGTCTGAATCTGGGAACTTCAGAATACATTCGTAAAGAACAGTTTTTTGATGCTGTTATTTGTGTGGGCCTCATCGTACCTTCCTCCTTTTCCAGTAGGAAAGAGTAGAGGAAAGGCACGTGCTTCTATACTTTTTTCCCATATGCTGATTGGAGATCCTTTGGCTTGTCGCATTTGGTAGGTTTCCAGTGCATCATCTTTGGTGTCTTTAGCGTGTAATGGATGAATCGTATAATGGTCTAAAATACTGGATTTTGTAGCAGTGTCTAGATGTTGAAATTGACCAGTTTCCAATGACTCTTGAATTATTTCAGTGGTTTCCCTCAGTTTTTCTTCAATATTAATTTCTCTGTAGTATTCATTGTTGTTTTTTAGATATTGTAGGGCTTGTCTAACTTTATGTAAGTCCACAAGTTATTGCCAAATTTTGTTGTCTTTTGTAGGTACGCCATTTACTAAGATAATTAAAGATTGATCTATTGGACGCTGCACTCCCAGAGTGTGTACATTTTCTTTGAGATCTAATGGCAAATAAACTACTTTGCCACAAATGCCTTTCACTAATTCAGGGGGAGGTAGTTTTCCTGTTTTTGGTTGAAGGCGTATTATTGCTTGAAATGGGTGCACTATTTGAATTATGATGCACTCATATAAGTTGAGTTGTTGCAGGCGTTTTGGTAATGGAAATTATTCCAAGTTATTTGTGATAGCATGTGAAGGTGTTTAGTTGTTGTCAAGTTTTTCAGTGCAGTAACTGCAAATTATTGAGGGGTCAGTAAGTTCGTATTTGTTTTCTGCTATAAAATAGAGAGCTAATTGGAACCATTTGGAATCTTCATTGTCTTTCTATTTTGTATGTTATGTCTACAGTTTTTGTGCTATTTTTTATAAAAGGTCCTGCGGCAACACACACACACAAATGGTTTGGTACTCCAGCAGATGTACTTTTAAACATTAGTATTTCTTTCTTGTATATGTGTAATTGAAGGTAGCCATCTGTACAGTTTTTGCTAGTCTTTTGTAAACCTATTGCATTTTGTAAGTGGCTTTTAGTTCCAAAATATTTTCTCTGGATATGCTCTATTTCTTTGAGTAGTTGTTTGGCTGTACAATGTAGAAGATTGTTATTTAAATTAGCTAGTGCTAAAGCATAACTTTTGGCATAGTACAGTTCATGGACCAGATTTCTTATAGTTGAATGATGGGTTGATATAATTTTAACATGATAGAAGGTGCTTTTGCAAATAGGTCCAGAAATGCAGGCTAATGAATGTCCTTGTAGTCCTGTGTATTTGCTCACTGGACAGGAGTCCATATTTTCTAGTAGTTTAATTTTGAATTAGTCTTTGCCTGTCACATACTGATTGAGGAACTGGCGTAAAGATTTGAAATATTTTTTGGCAATGTTACACATTGCTGTGCATGGCCATTTGTAGACTGGACGTATGGTTCAGTGGAATGGAGAGTTGATACTGAGTTTTCTGGGGATATTTTTGTGAGTAGCGTTTCTTGTTCCATAATGGTTTTATAAAGTTTTTCATACCCTCGTACACTGCTATGTATGGCAATTGGTTTTATTTGCTTTTGCGTGTATGCTTCTTCGTTGAAATATGTTTCTGTGCTCGTGGTGTGACTCCATTTATCTCCACAGATGTTTGTGAAGCTATCTTTGGTGTTATTCCATTTATTGAGAAGTCTTTTTTGTAGTTTAGTAATTAGTTTTGTTAGTGGTTTCATTCTGTTTAATATTAAAATAAATAATTTTCTTTTGAGAAGGATTACACTGTCTATGAGAGCTTGTAGGATTAATTTTCTACCGTAGGTTTTAAGGGTGGTGTGTGATTTCTATCCTGTTTTTATAAGGTTCTGAAGGACTCTGTGGCAGAACATTTTTTGTAAAATATTTTTTTTGGTATGCTTACTTGCAGCTACATCAAGATTTATAAGTGCATTGTTATCACTATTGATAGCTGCAGTCGTGTTAATCACTTTCTGTTTTGTTTTACATTTTGAAAGAGGAGGCAAAGTGTCTGTACTGGAAGCTTGCTTTGTTTCACTTAATGACTGTATTAGCTGTTTTGTTTGAACTTTTTGTACACATTCTGCTAGAGGTCGATGCTTATTTTGGAGAGCTTTAGTTTGATTTTGTTTAGTTTTGCATTGCTTTCTACAAAGTTCGTTTTTGGCAGGCATTCTCTGGGATCTGTTGGAGAAAAAAAGAAAGTGTGGGTTGGGATCTTGTGCAGTATATGTGTGCTTTGTGCCTGAGTGTCTGTGTATGATGGTTATGATGGTAAGGATGTATGTAGAGGTGTGTGATTGTGCAATGGGCTGCTACATCAGGTTGGGAAGGCTATTCTTGTATTTGTGTGTTACTATACTGGTGTTCAGATTGCAATACAAAGTATAGAGCTGGCGAGGGGAAGCACTAATACTGAATCTAATGTTGCAGGGTTAATACAATTGCTTGTACTAGAATACTAGAATTCTACAGTGTTTGAGTAACAGTTAGAACATTATGGCAGTATTGCACTTACTTTTTTGGGTTGAAAGAATAGGTTTCTTCTGAGTTCTCGTTCGTACTTCAGACGCTGCTGCTTTTCAGGAGAGTTGTCTTCACTGTTATTGTGAAAGAAAGATGTTAGTAAATATGTGTGTTAATAGCACTGCTGTTAATGTAGACATGGATTTCTTTGTGTTTGCAGTAGTAGTGCTTTCTGATAACTGTGCATAGCATGTACATGCACTTTCCTTTGCCTATGTGCATTCTGTATATTTTATTTAGAATCTGTTAGTTGAATGTGCTATAGAAATTAATACAATAGTAAGCGCACAGAGCACACTTGGCTTCTTAAGGCAGTGTTATTTTTTTTTTATTGTTTAATCAAAATAAGATTTTTACACTACTGGTGTCCATTCAAATTTGTCTAAGTTGACTTGCTTCGACCATTTCGTTTGAGTTTATTGTCGCTGGTTTTCGTTCAGCAGCTTGTTCACAATATGTTCCAGCATTTTTGCTGTGGTGATTTGCCAGCTGATTCTGTCACCTCCTATAAGCCTGCACCACCACATTTCATCCTCTAGCAGTGAGTCTGTTCCTGCCACATGAAATATGTAGCATTGTCTTATTGCCCGAGTCTCGGAACAAACCATCAAGAGATGGCAAATTGTTTCTTGTGGTGGAGGCGAAATGTCATGACAAAATCGGCAACTGGATGTTTGTGCTAGACCTCTGATATGCAAAATGTAATTTGTTTCTAGCAAATTTAGACGTGTTCTCAGTATCAAATTGCGTGGCTGTTTGTTTGGAAATTTCTTTATGAAGTTTTGCAACTCGTTCAGTTTTTTTGTATTGACAGGTATGTGTGAGGTGAGTTTTTGTTTGGCCGATGTTTCAGTCGTCTTTTCCCAGTCTGCTTCCTTAATTTTACACAAGATTCTGCATGGATTGTGTATGAGTTCATCTTCGTCTGAGGCAATGGTGTCAAGTAGGAGTGTGCTTTCCATTTGCCAGTTTGTTAACATCTCAGATTTGTCTGAATACATCACACGCTTAATCATTTTGAAGATTTCATTGCTGTCGACCATTCTGCACTTCCTGTACAGCATTAAAGCGTTGCAACTCACCGTGCACTCCATGGACTGTAGACTCAACTCCCGACTTATTGCAACTCCCGAAGTAGAGTTCGGTAGCTTGAGCACCAATCTCCAGAATGAGGCTTCTAATTTGGGGCAGAGATTCTTCGGGATAGTTGGCATGGCCTCGGTGCCATATGTTACAGCAGGCACCACCTTCATTTTGTAGAAATGCATTATCGGTGTTCGCGAAAACTTCCAGAATTTTCTATCTATTGCCTTTGCATGAGCAGCTAGTTTTTTTATCTTTTCATGAAGCACTGCTTGCATGGTCCTTTCATTTTCGAGCTGTCCAGTTGTACTCTTGGATTCTTGAAGTTTTGGACAATCTCGATTTTTGAATGTCCAAGGAGCCATTTTGTGTCTTCAGTTTTCTTTTGCTTTTTTTGCAGGATCAAGACTTTGTTTTTTTCTTTGTTAATTTCAAGGAAGTTTTCACTTGTGTAATGTAGTCCATTGAGTTGCCGTTGCAATCCTATTGGTATCTGATCAAATAATGTGAGAACATCAGTATAGAGAAGTCGTCCGGTCACTGTGTGACCAATTTTTGGTGGGAAAGCGGGAGTCGTATTTGAACTTTCTTGGAGGTCCCCTATATAGGCTAGGAACAGGGTTGAAGCCAAAGGGCATCCCTGTTTGACTCCATGTGTGATTGGAATTTCGGCCGATAAGTCTGCTTCTTGACTTAGGCGCACCCTCACCGAGGTGTTGTGATGAAGGGCGTGAATGGGAACTTAGATGTCTTCTGGACAGTTCCAGTTTTTAAATTTCTTCCAAAGGCAATGGCTTTCAATGCGGTCGAACGCTTGCGTGAAGTCTACAAACATGACAAAAAGATGTTGACCAAGTTGTAAAGCTTTGCTTTCAAGATGCTGAATATCAAGATGTTTCCAGCTGTCCCAGCATTTTTCTTAAAGCCTGCTTGCAGGTAATCGTTGCAGTTTGCAGAGGCCGCCCAGGTTTGAAATTTCTTTAAAAGTAGTGATCCGTAGACTTTACCTATAGCATCAAGCAAGGCTATGGGCTGGAAGTTTAGGGGATCCTTTATGTCCCCTTTTTTGTAGATTGGAATTATCGTTGCTGTTGTCCATGATGAGGGCAATGATCTCATGTCTGCACAGCGCCTGAAGATTACACTTAGCAGGTCAGCCCATTCTTTGTGCTGCGCTTTGAGTTCAAAGTTAGTGATCGCGTCAGGTCCAGGCGCCCTTGAGTTTATCAGCTTTTTGATTACATCTGAGATGTCTTATGTATTTTCGAGGTTAATCCACTTCGAGGTGGTGTGCTGAAACATTCCTGTGTTTTCAGTCATGACGGATTTGAAAACAGTGGCAAAATTATTTTCACAGGTGGTCTGATTGATATTTTTTGGTATTGAGTTTTCCAATGGTTTTTCTGTGGCTCTCAATAAGGACCAGAAGTCCCTGGAATTGTTCGTTATTGGCATTTTTGTAATGTCTTCTGCGTCCATCTGATAGAGTTTGTTTCGATGAGCTTGTACCCAAGCTTTGTACTCTGTTTTCAAATCTTTGACTTTTGCGTTGTCCTCTGATATTGATTGATCTTTTTTTGCTGTCCTCATTGCTCTTCTGTATTCATGTTTCCTTTCGACTAGCTCTTTATTGTAGATATGTTTTTTGTGGTTCCTGTGATCTTCTGGGATGTTTTTGGATGCATGTATGCCACTAGCAGTGGTTGGTAGTCAACTGCTTTGATTTGTTCCAACTGAATATTTGTGTTGTATTTTAGTGTCAAATCTTTGATTGCTGACACACTCAGTTTGAGTCTGGATCCCTGAACGTTGGTCTCGATTTGAGGACCTGCTCGAAGGTTCTTTTCGCTTGGAATTAGCCAGCATGTCTCCAGTAGGTTATGGTCACTGGCGATTGTGCGTCAAATGTTAAATAAGGCTGTGGCACATAGCAACGGTTGGGAGACAAAAATATAATCAATTGTCGCAGCCGAGTCTGCTCGCTCCGAGGTTGGTATTCGGTTTCGTTGTGTGAAGGCACCGTCAAGGTTGTGCAGTTCACGTGATTGAGTTAAATTGAGCCATGCTCTACCTCACTGTTCTGCTGGCGAGTACTTTTCTGAGTTTTGCAAACTACATTTAGATCACTGCATATCAATAAAGAGGTCACCAATAGCCTAGCCATTGCCTCGTCAATCACTTGTTCACACATTGAGATAAATCTTTCCTAGCTGATTGCGGCTGGCTTCCAGTAGGTGTTGGCGATTACTGCTATGTTTAGTGTGTCTTTTTTGGGTTTTTTTTGTTTCCAGGTGATAGTTACTGCCAAGATTGACTGGTTTGCAATTAGGGTTGTTCCAATGGATAGCCCACATCTGTTGCGACATGCAATCATGAGTCTGAAGTGGGTCGTCCTAGATGTCCTTTGGTTGCTGGGGCTAATATGATTTGGTAACCTTCCATGGTCAAGGGATGTGTTAACTAGGTCTCCTGGAGACATATGATGTCATATTCTCCAAGATTGACCTCTCCCGGGACAGTCAAGTGGGAGTATCCCTATGTGTTCAACGAGCATAGCTTTACTTTGCGGAGATGGTCTTCTTGTTGTGTCGACGTTGTCTTGCAATCTGTGTTCACGGATTGCTATTTTATTTTTTTCAGTGCATTGTGACTGCTTTTGGTAGCCAGGTCCAGATTCCTTGTTTATTGTCTGCGTTATGATTCGATTCCTGTTGAGTTTGACTGTTTTGTACTGTTTGCAAAATGGTTCTTGTTGCTGCACTATGTGTTCTTTTTGTACTCTGTTCTCTTTTCCCTCGGTTACTGTGGGAGTTATTGATTGTATTCATACTTTTTGCCTTTGTGGCTTGTTCTTTGTTTTTGTTTTGGTTCGTATGACATGTTGATAGTCTCTGTGTAGTTGTGATGCGTTTCCGTTATGTGCTCTTTTTCGTGGCTTTGCGGATTTGTGCTTTTCATTTTTATCATGGTCGTTCTTGTGTTCTCTGTATTTGTCGTTATCTGCGTTCATCCTGTTGGTCTCTCTCTTTCCTGTGTGACCGTCTTGCTTCATTGTTTCTTCCAAGTTGTATCCAAGACTGTAGATTTCTTGTTTGCTTTTGTAAATCAGTTTGTAAATTGTGGCTGATCCGATGTGTAAAAGTGTTGCCGCTCTGTGGTGGTCGTGCCAAGGTTCGACAATTATCAAGTCTTCTGAATTTACATCCTTCAGTTTAGAGGTTTGTTGGAATATCGACAGAACTGATCTTCTGTTTAAGATGAGGTCATCCTTGTTACTGGTTCTTTGTTTCATTCTGAGTGTCCATTTTATTTCTTTTCTTTTTTCGCTTAATTTCTCGTAAACTTCTATTCTTGATCTGTAGTGAACTTTCTGTGCAACTGTCGGCGATTCTTCTCTTGGCCTCTTTTCTGTATTTGGATCTTTTCTTCGTTCTGCATCAGGTTTCATGTACCTTTCCACTGAGGTTGGTCTTTCATCATTAGGCTCATGTTGTTTTCTTTTGTTTCTCGCTGCTGGTGGTCTATTTGAGCTTGGGTCTTCTTGTTTCTGCCTTGTTTTTTTTTGTTGGTTAGGCGTTTGCATCTTTCTTCTAAGGTTTCGAAATGTCTTTCGTAGATTGCATTTATTTTTTTTTCTTTCAAGGTTGGAGATACTTCAATATCTGAGAGATGCATTTGTGTCTTGTCTTGTGAACTTACAGCCGGTATCGTGGCTTGCGGTGGTTCATCGTCCGAGTAAACGCTGACATTCATTAGTGTGTCGTCTTTAAGGAACTCTGCTACTGATTTTGGAGAATCAGTTCTCACTTGATTTTGTTTGGATTTCTGCTCCTTTCTACTTATTGTATGTGTGGCCACATTTGTTTTTGGAATTCTCATCCTTGGCGATTGAGCCTGCGTGTTGGTTTTATTTCTTGGTTGGTCAGCGTCTTCATGCGTTAAGGTGTTGATGTTACCTACAGCTGCCTTGGTCTTTGGGTTTGCTTTTTCAAATATTGAATATGACAGCTCGGGAGCCTCGTTATCATTCTTGCAGATCGCTGCTTTTTTGTCCAAGACTAGTACCACCGTGGATTTGTTGGTTGTTGACGTTGTTTTGGCTGTTTCCATGCTTTCAATTCCGGCTTTTGTAGTCTTCGGTCCTAGCATAGATGTTGTTTTGCTGTCATAAATTAGATCAATGATTGCTGACATTTGTGATCCTGAATCTTTAGTTACGGTTGCAGTAGGTGTTTTTTTTCATGCAAGTCTTGCTTTGCCATTTTTGCTGTAATTTTGTCCATTAAGTGAGTTGTGAGTTTGTCCATTGTATTTTCATAGGTTTTACTTTCTTCCTTTGCGGCAATGTAGCCCTCTAGATACGTTACTTTGGTCAAGATCATGGCTAGCATGGTTTGTTGGTCCTTTGTAGTATCGTACATTGCCTCGTAAAGGTTAAAAAATTGAGCAAGGGCTATTGTTATTGCAGACATTATGCTCAACATATCCGTTTTTTTGTAGGTGTTTCAGGGATTGTGAATACGGTCTACGAAGTGGTACCCTTTCCTGGAGTGTGTATTTGATCGCTAGCTCTTCTTCTCGGCGTTTGGAACTGATTGGTAGCACCAAGTGCTTTGTGAGCTGTGTTGTTAACAGGATACTCCAAAGAGTTTCTCCTTTTGCCTTGGATCTTGACCTGTGGTTTCTCTTCTTCAAACTGTGTTCTTCCATTCGCTGCTTTTGTAATGGGAGAAGTTTTCTCTTCAATTGGGTCTTCTTCCAAGAAAACTATTGAGGGAGCCACGCTACTGCAGTTGTCTTTCTCAGAGTGTCGTCCTATGTTTTCTTGCTTGTCATGTATTTTCTGGGATTTGCCTGGCTGCAGGTTGTTTGGGGATTCATTTTCAGTCGCTGTCCATTGATCCTCTAAGTCCACCTCAAGAGTAGTAATGTCCTCATTGGAGTCAGTTAACGTCTGTTTTGTGCTTTTCTTATCACCTATGGTGCAGCTAACAGCCTCGCCATTTTTTGCTAGCTTTGGCGAGTTCTGTTGTGGCGGTGTAGATAGGCGAATTTCCTTCTCAGTCTCAATGTTGTGACAGTGTGCTGATTTTTTTTCTGGCCATGCCTCTGGCGGGGTCTCACTGTTTACTGACAATGCAGATATTTGCGACTCTGGAACCTCCAGTTGTTCATGAATTGTAATTGGACCAATGTTAATCTTGCGGTGCTTTGAGCATGGAACATTTTCCTTCACCGCAGCAAGCATTTCAGCATCAGAGAGTTCTCTGTAATCTTTATTTTTTGTGGACAGCTGTGCTTTGAAGAAATCCGTTAGTATCCGCATTGTGATGGGCTTTTTCGAGCCTGCAGAGCACATGATGGTATTTGATTTTTTGTTTTGGTGCTGTGATTTTTTGCTCACACTGTCTCTTTCGTGAAAGGATCAAGTTTTTTTTAAACTATTTATGTTGTACTTGTTTCTCACTGTCCTCTCTAGATCTCTTGTTTGTGTTACGTACTGGTGTGGCATCTGTGAGTAGGAGATCAGCTTGATTCCGAATATTGGCTGCACTTTCCAATGTATTTTCTGTGTTTTGCACTTGCAGGCCGTCTATACTAGCGTGCACTTGTGCGGTGATTGTGAGGCAGGCCGATTGCCTGCCTGGCTGAGTAGATCTACTCTCCGCCTGCTTTCCTTCTGTAACAGGTGCCAGGTGACCTCTCTTTCACAGCCGCACACTCACGGCCGCGACTGTGACCCAACCCCCGCTCCGTGCCCAAACTAGTAGCGGAGCGTGGAGATGCCAACGGGTCCCCCGCCGTGCCTCCTCCAAGGCCCGCTAATAAGACCTCAGCAGCTACCTCGCCGTCCTCCTCGGCTTCAGCAGCTCCAGCTCGCTCCGCCCTCCCTCAGGAGGACGCCAGCGAGGTGGATACAGCATTACCAGGCTGCGGGGCTGGGACCTGCACACGAGGGGCTTGGCAAGCCGACAACACAAGGGTGGAACTCGCCTCCTGGTCCTCCCGATCCCCACAGCTCTCAGGTACGGAGAGAATGCTTGATTTTCCTATTGTGGTGTCAGCCGAACCTGAAAGTTTTTGTATACTGCTCGGCTGGTTGGTCTGCCCTGCAGTTTTATTGTTAGCTTGTGTAGCCTGTGTGTTGGTTGAAGTACTTCCTCCCTTATCAAGTGGAGAATGACCATGTGGTTTTCCTCCGTCTGGTCTCAGTCGTGAACTTCTGAGACAACGCTCGTCTTCCTCCTCGGGTCTCAGATTAGAGGACACGTTTCTTGGAGTCTTTGTCGCCATTGTCTTTAAACAAGCGGCAAGTTTGTAGGGTCAGTGGGGAAGGAGTAGTGGAAATGTGCAAGGTTAGTCAGTCCCCAATATTCTCTATTTTATCAAGGATTCAAAAGTCTCAATCAGCTTACACAGCTTACCGTGTTTTCAGTTGTGAGTCATGAGTCAGGAGTGGAAGATGATCTCATTGGTCTGCAAGCTGTTCTTGAGAGGTTCTCTGGTCTCTGACCTCCGCACCCGACGGACCACAACAGACCACTTTCTGCGCGTGCTCCGTGCTGGAAATGATGTCATGTAGTCTCTGTTGCACTCAGTGAAGCTGAGTCTACGCCTTCTGGAACAATGAAAGTGGTAAGCAGACTGCCAGACACCATGATAGACCACTTTTTGCCCACTTTCTGCGCGTGCTCCGCGCTGGAAATGATGTTATGTAGTCTCTGTTGCACTCATTGAAGCTGAGTCACTGCCTTCTGGAACAATGAAAGTGGTAAGCTGACTGCCGCCAGACACCACAACAGACCACTTTTCGCCCACTTTACGCATGCGCTCCGTGCTGGAAATTATGTTATGTAGTCTCTGTTGCACTCAGTGAAGCTGAGTCTCCACCTTCTGGAACAATGAAAGTGGTAAGCAGACTGCCAGACACCACGACAGACCACTTTTTGCCCACTTTCTGTGCGTGCTCTGCGCTGGAAATGATGTTATGTAGTCTATGTTGCACTCAGTGAAGCTGAGTCTTCGCCTTCTGGAACAATGAAAGTGGTAAGCAGATTGCCAGACACCACAACAGACCACTTTTTGCCCACTTTCTGCACACGCTGCGCACTGGAAATGATGTTATGTAGTCTCTGTTGCACTCAGTGAAGCTGAGTCTCTGCCTTCTAGAACAATGAAAGTGGTAAGCAGACTGCCATATACCACGACAGACCACTTTTCGCCCACTTTCCATCAAGGGTAAATGGCAGGAACTGTACGGAAATGTATGCAATGTATGTATTTGTGAAGGTGTGGGAAAAAAGCAGAATGATTTCATGGGGTCAGCAGCTTATTACTCAGTAGGTGATTAATAGCTGCAAAAATAACAGTTTGCACATTGCAGTTAATAATATGGGTAAATAGAAATTTGGAGAGCAGACAACTTTGCAAGTGACACTTGATCATAGCAGATAGGAGAAATGACAGTAAGCTTGTTTTATACAGGGTAAGTGTTAGTTACTCGGTTTATATGCATTTTTACAAGAGAGGTACATGTACCATACATGCCAACCCTCCCGATTTCAGCGGAGACTCCCGATTTTTCCATGAAAAATATTGCTATTTTTCATGTTCTCAACCGAGGCATGTTTGCTATTATGACTATGGCTGGTATGTTCATTTGCAGCAATGAGAACATTGACTCTGGTAATGTTGATTACTTTAAAGAAGATGGCGTGTCTTTATCTTTTATGGGAAATGTATGGTTAAGTTTCACTAATAGAAACCTATGCAATTCAGTAAAAAAACCTTGTTAAAAGGACGTTATGGTTACAAGTAAATTCGAAAACCCCCTGAAATTTGCCAGTTATGGTAAGCTAAGCAACCATTACTCGCGCCACCACCATGCACTGCTAAGACCAACACCCACGACATCAAAGATGACATCACAAATATCATTGATGACATCACTGATGACATCACATGTGCATTTACTTTTCATACAAGGGGTTGTGAATATAATGTTGTCAAAAAGTATCAGGGATTATCAGGAGATGTGTAATGAACTACATACTTCATCACGCAATGTAGTGTTCTAAAGAACATTCCATTGCAGTGTTCTTTCTAGTACAGGAACCTACTCATACAGAAATGTAGGTATTGGCTGCAGCATACACCACAGAGGTGCTATATTTGTAATTTTCCAAATGTATATAATAAAACGGTGAATGCTTCTGTATCAGACTTTTCCGTACTGTGAAACATGTACTAAGTAGCTAATAATGCATCACTTACTACATATTTCTACTAATACACGCAAAACATAAATAGACTACAATGCATACAAATATGGCGCTTATATATGGAGAGTAAAGTAAGCAAACAAGAAGCAGTATCATTAGCAACTGTGTATAATCTACATGATTGTATTCACGCACAAAAATGATTGCTCTGTTTCAGACATGCTTCTTCCCCTATATATGTACCTCATAAGATGCGATTAAATTCTAAGGAAAGTAGTTTAAGAACATGAGTGAATAGCAATATCTGTAAATGCAATACCTTTTGAAAGTTAAGTTTCTGACTTTCAGTAAATAAACCCACTAGGCCTAGATATGGCAGTGAACATAAAAGAAGGGGCTAAACATGTGATGTTATCAGTGGTGTCATCAATGATATTTGTGATGTCATCTTTGATGTCCTGGGTGTTAGTCTTATCAGTGCACGGTGGTGGCACGAGTTATGGTTGCTTAGCTTACCATAACTGGCGAATTTCAGGGTTTTTTCGATTTGACTTGTAACCATAACGTCCTTTAAACAACATTTTTTTTACTGAATTTCATAGATTTTTATTAGTACAACTTAATCATAACATCCCTTTAACAAAGATTTTCATTGAATTTCAAGGGTTTTTATTATTCCAACTTGACCATAACGTCTCTTTAACAAAGTTTTTTCTGTGAATATATATATATACATTTTTCAAACTGAAGTCTTCGTTAAAAGCACAACAAATGTAATGTACTCCTGAGAACAGCCGAAAAGTGCAAACGTCCTTTCAGCAAAAAAAGGGGACATCACTTCAAAGCCGGGTAGCACAGATTTTCTTTATTAGTAAATGTGCGTTGGAAAAAATTGAGAAACCTGCACAGAAAATGATGCGTTTCACGGTATACCAACCGCTTGATCACGTAGGTTTGATGAACACAGATGATGGACTATATTTAATGTAGTGGCAGCTCTATGATAATGTGTAAAGAGTGTCTCTGTGCCTCTCACAGCTCATCCTGGGTCCAAACAGTCAGCCATCTTACAACACTGTGAATCCCATGAATGCAAATGCATTCAGCGAGCGTAAGCCTCCTTAAAATTGCAATACTTTTCAAAGATGGACTGCTGGAGAACACTTTTGCGGCGGTTTGGCTGTCACAGTACAAAGTGAACCAACACGAAAAAACATACACCTCATATAACAACATGAGCAAACTCATGCTACATGAGCTAACTTTAAATACATAAACTCACCTAATGCGAAAGATAGGCCAGAAAATAAGTAGAAATAACCATATGTATCAATGGAATCTACTAAAGCAAAATTGCTAAAGTTCAATCCTCTATCACATAGATAGAGGAACTGTGCATGCTTGCAGGTATAATCTCTAGGGGACATGATGCCCTTCCTCCATGTGTGGTGCGGCAGTCCCAATATCATCATATTGTAATACCGGATTTATGTATGAGCAAGCTTTGAAAGAACATCATAGGGATATTTCCCATTACAGAACAGTGCAAATACACAAAAGAAGCAATATCAAAGTTTTAGGCAGAATCATATGCAGTACCCATACACAATTAAGACTACAAGTGACAGTACAAATTCACCTTTGGTACACGCCTGTACAACAAAGTAAAGTGGTAGCGATGGCTGAGCAGCCAGACTTACCTCAAGAGTAAAGTGAGCAGTATCAATAGTTACACAAAGGACCAGCAATTACTATGGTTCAAACAAACACTGACTCAAGGTTTCTGAGTAAAAGAATATACATTTATTTATACATTAGTTATAAAACATGTCACTATTATCAAGCAGTTGAAAAATCACAATCTTAATACACTACACCGCATCCAATAGATTCTGGACAAGTTAAACTCATAATGAAGTGTGAGCAAAATTGCACTCCAGTAATTTAAAAGGGAGGGAAAGACAAAGTTAGACCAAAGTTGAGCAGCACCAACAAGTAAGTAAGCAGGGCAATCTAGAAAAGTAACTACAGTGAGGAAATCAAATCAAGAGGCCTGGGACAAAGTCAATGGACCAAAGTCTTTGCTGAGGATCACACAGTTCATAGTAGTTCACGGTTAAGTCTTTGCCAAGTGTTCAGAACGAATTTGGTTGGACAAAAAGTTACTTTAAAGAATAGAGAAGGACAAGCCCTTGGTTTGGCAAAAGATTTCAAGCACTTTTACCGTGGTCGGACAGAACGAACGACCGGATTTGAACAGTACCTTAAATGGAGAAGAAGGCTGTAGCTCAGGCGGACGTTCCTGGCAGGTCCTGCAGGCTCACGGTTCCTGAAGCGACTGTCAGACTGACACCCAGTAGGAAGACTGGAGGGTCCTGCACTGCCCAGGGAAGAAACCAGCAGCAGAGCAAAGCAATGAATAAAAGGTGTGCTCCTTAAAACCCAAGCAGGGTCCGATCCTCCTGGCTGTCTGGTTCACTGTAGCTGTGCACAGCAAATTTGACCAGAGGAGGGAGGCCTGGCTTGCAGTTTGGCAAACTGGTTGGTCCCACCAGCTCAAGGGGAGAAGATTCCTTGCAGATCTTCCCTGTCGTCGAAGTTTGAAGATTCGGACCCACAGCAGGGCTTCACCGGGAGGTTCAGTTGTGGTAGAGGTCCTCTTCTGTCAGCTTCTCTTCAGTTCTTTCGATACAGTGGCGACTCTGCCTTCTCAGTCCCAGAGACCTGCTTTTTATGCAGTTTTCCCCCATTCACACAGCTTGGCTGTCAATCACACAGCAGGGTGGCTGTCCCGGCGGGACAGTCACCTCAGCCAATCATACCAGAGTGCGACATGGGTCTCCAAAGAGACAATGTGCAGGGAGTCTCAAACCCCTCCCTCACACCCTGTCCCACTCAGACATTCAGGCGCCTAAGGAGGGCAAACAAAGGAACCAAACCTTATTTGGCGCGCAGAGTAAGACACGAGAAAGACTTTTACAAAAATAAATGGCGAATAAACCCAGCAGGAACCATGTAAAAGTAAATGTGGTCCAGCGGGTTTATGTTTGAGGCTACTAAAATAGCCTAAAACAATACTAAGGCTATTTAAAATAACCGCGGTAGAAACAATAGGGTAGTTACCACTGCCACCAGACAAATCTTAATGAAAAGGGAACTAAATAATGTTCCATGAGAAACAGACAAAAAGGGATAACTATTAACCATTTCCAGCACTCTATGTAAGATAGTTTGTACATGGCAACTTTACATGTTCTGGGAGACAGTAGTCAGTCCCAGAAATGGAGTCTGAGTTGGGAAGTCTAAAAAGACAACCCTGTGCCACTGCACTAAAAGTGCTGTGTGACACCTAGTAAAAAGATGATGCCCATGGAGTAGGTGAAGCTCCACAGTCTATGAATACAAAAATGTTAGACACACATTGCAAAACACATGTAAGAGTGGGAAAAAAGGCTCACTCTCTTACCAGGTAAAAAAAATAATCGTAGAAATCCAGCAAAGCTGCTAAGGGACTCAGTAGGTAAGGGAAATTAGCCATTCTGGAGAATGCTCCCTAACACAAAGAGTGTGCAAAATATATCCAGGAAGCAATACTTTTCCTAGCAGCAGAACTAAAGTGCATAGTGCTTTCCGTCCATGCATGCAACTCTTGAATTAAACAACTAATTAGTTTTGCGTCCATGAGAGATCATAGTTAGACCCCACAATGTTAGATGGAAGAGAATATGTCCCTTTAAATTACGTCTCACAAAACCTTGAGTGCATGCATGGGCTGCTAAAAATCAGAAAGAAGGGGCCACCTCTCACTAAAGAGCATGATGCATGCAAATATTGCTCTCCTCTAAAGTGCATGATGCATGAAATGTTCCTTTTTGTAAAGTACCTAGTGCAGAAGTTCTTGCATGTTGACAACTAGCGTATCCTCATACACTAAGATAAAAAGGGTATAATACAATTTTAAAATTCCTGTATGTGACACTCTACATAGATAATACAAGCTGCGGCAAGCAAAACATGATACGACAAGTCCAAAAGTCTCTGCGTTCAATGGACTTCTTACAATAAATCTCAAAACCTGGCCAAGCTTTCATAATACAACAAAGTATAAAAAATCACACAATCTAAAAAGAAGCAAGCTAGAACCAAAAATTTCATACGTGTTGATAGCAGATTGGGATCAAATGAACAGATAATTTAATGTACTTGCTAGCTAACACACTAGCAACCATGCAAAGCTCTATAGCAAGAATAGTACCCAAATGGTTAAAGTGGTCAGCTCCATTTGATAAAATACAAAGTGCAATATAGTCCACACAGTTCAGAGGGGTAATGGGCATATATATATATATATATATATATATATATATATATATATATATATATATATATATATATATATATATATATATATATACACACATTGGGGGTCTTTTTCAATGGTGGTGTAACGGTAATGGAAAGCGTACAAGCCTTTGCTAAGAATTGTTTGCCTTTCATAAAATTCTACGTTCTTTAGTAACATCTGTCACTTTTACTCAATTCAAAGGGAGTTCTTTTGTCAACATGAGAAAGATGGAGGGCAGGAATTGTAACCTATGTTTCGATATTACAAGCACATCTCTGCCACAGGCTCACTTCCCACTGAGCCATCGAACTTGCTTTATAAACTTGGGCTGGAGGTTGAATACAGTTCTTTGCTGCAGGCACACTACCTCCTCGCTATTTTACTCAAGGTTTGTAATTTACTGGGATCTCTGCAACAGCTATTTAATCCACTTAATTATATTATTTGAATTGGAAATTGGTCGGATTGGAACCCGTAACTTTCAGATTTTTCACACAAGTCATTAGCAAATCGATAAGCCCTTAGAGAAAAAAAAACATTTTCCAATAGAACTTCATAAACTACAGTTATATGATATGATATGATATTTTATTTATATTGCACCCACACACAAGTGTTTCAAGGTGCCACAAGGCAAGGGTGGGGCACAAGGGAGGACAAGAACAAACGATCTTACTAGGCCCAGTGACATTGAGAATGCGCAACTGCAGGGCAGAGGGAAGGGGGAAAGTTCACTGGGGAAGGGGAGGAGTGGGAAGTGCTAAAAATGTAATCAAAACAACAACAGGCAGTGCGGCCAGCAGGTGGCAAGTGCAAGAATGAAGCACCAACAATTGGTGTCAAGAAGTGCAGGTAAGGGGGCTGTAGAGTTACAGGTACAAGTGCAGGTGTTGCCAGGAGGCAGTATGGTTGCCGCTGGGTGGGCAGGGATCTGGGACAAAAGTCTGAGGGTAGCCAGGTGCCCAGTGCAGAAACAGACAGAGATCAGCAAGGGAGAGGAAGAGAGAAGGCAGAAGCAAAGAGGAAGGTCTTGAGCTGCTTCCAGAACTGATGGTAGTTCTCAAGTTTGAGAGGGGCAGGGAGGCTGTTCCAGAGAGAGGCCCCGGCCGAAGAAAGAGATCTACCACCAGTTCCATATCAATGGTTTTCAACTGCAAAATACAGGGGAGACCAGAAAAACATTAAATATATTGACTGTTGCTTTAGCCCACCCCTCCCCGGCAAAGCACCAGTTGAAAGTCTGTCTGTCTAGCTCATGAAAGGTAGGAACTTTGTTTGCACTTTCACATCTTTGCTCTGCCTTTACTCAAAAACATTGACAGCAGCATTTGTTGAATGAGCCTTTTAAGCAGTGGTCGAAGTGGGCAGGAGCGGTTGGGAGCGGTGCTCCTCTACTGTTTTAAATTAGGTTTTAATGTTCTTATGCTTTTATTTTTTGAAAGAAACCGTTCCTAAATGGTTTCGTTTTAAAATAAAAATGTAGGAAGAAGTTGAAACGTGCACTTTCATATGTGAATATGTAGGCATATGTGTTTGGGGGAAATATTGTGTGTGGGAGGGGGCATGGTGATGGGGATTTGGGGGGCGGGGGCAGGTCAGTAGGGAACATAGTTCCGCTACTTCTTTTCATACACTTCGACCTCTGCTTTTAAAGGATAAACATGGCATTCCTGAATGATAGTCAAAGCAGTAGTTAATGTTTTTTGTAGGGGAAACTATTCAGCAATGAGCGATAATTAAATATTTTCGGCCAAAGCCGAATATCTTATTTTCAGCGAAATTCTGCAAAATACCTAATCGAAGCCGAACTTCGGTACACCCCTTATTGGAAGCGATCTTCAGAAATGAACATTCATCATCCACCTGGATGCCTTCTGTCCGCCCTCTTGTCTCTTTCGCGACCTCTGCGACTCTCTCTTACTCACCATTCTCCCCTCTGGCCCGACTCATTCTGCAGGGCACACTCTCTATGTTCTGATC
Organism: Ambystoma mexicanum; assembly: GCF_040938575.1. Lineage (NCBI taxonomy): Eukaryota > Metazoa > Chordata > Amphibia > Caudata > Ambystomatidae > Ambystoma > Ambystoma mexicanum. The sequence continues at coordinate 652,066,539 of NC_090933.1, read as the reverse complement.
TCCTCAGACCTTCTCCTCTCTGTCCCTCTCTCCACTCCTCTCTCCTGAGTGATCACTTTCTCCTATCCTCCCACCTCACCCTCCCTACCCCTCAGGCCAAGCTACCTCCATCACTGCCACCCACCTTCTCGGTCATCCGACCCATGAAGCGCGTGTCAGTTGAGGCTTTTGCTGCCACCTTCTCACCCCCTCCTTCCCCTTTGGCTGACTCGCACCCTGACACAGCCCTCTCCATGCTCCACTCCTCTATATCTGATACTCTTCATATCCTTGCCCTTGTCATGAGAATCCGCCTGAAGCCCAAAGCCAAGTGTAACTCCTGGTATGACTCAGACCTTGGCACCCTAAAACGCAAGAGCAGGGTGGCCGAGAGGAAATGGCGTGCTTCATGTTCATCCTATGACAAACTGACCTGCCGCCTGCTGCAAAGGCAATACCGGCTCTCCGTCCTCACCAAGAAGAGAGCTCATATTCAAGCCCACATCCCTGCGACATCTAACAACTCAGCTGAACTCTTTAAAATCTGCAAGGGACTGGCCAATCTTTCTGCAGTCTCTACCTCTCCTGTCTCTTCCCAGGCCCTCTGCACAGCACTGGCCTCCCACTTAATTTCAAAAACTCAGGACATCCTGTCCTCACTCTCCTCCTATCGCCTCCCTCCCTCTATTCCCTGCTCGTCCTCTGCCCCTTCTGCAGCCACCCCCCTCCCTCCTTCTCTGCCTTTCCCCTGTTCTCAGCAGACAAAGTTTCTAGACAAGTCCGATCTGTGAAAGTCTTGTCGAAACAGGTTCACCCCTGATCCTCCAAAAATATCAAGGACCACATCGACTCCCTGGCTCCTGCCCTGGCTGATTTCTGCAATCACTCCTTCCCGTCCCCTCTGAAGCACTCTTCTTAAGAAACACTCTGCCGACTCCTCCTGCCCGGCTAACTATCACCCAATCTCCATCACTCCCTTCCTGGGCAAGCTCCTGGAGAAACTGGCCATCTCACAGCTTAATCGCCACACCGAATCTGTTGGTTTTCTTCATGACCATCAGTCTGGCTTCAGAGCGGCCAGAAGCACGGAAACTGCTCTCCTGAACATCCGTGAAGACCTGCTCTCCAACCTTGACTCTAACACCCCATGCATCCTCATCTTGCTTGATCTCTCTCCTGCCTTTGACGCTGTCAACATGCCATCCTACTCAACCATCTCCGTGATAACCTGTGTATCACTGGTCAGGCACTGACGTGGCTGACTTCTTTCCTCTCCGACCGACCCTCCCAGGTCCAACTTGGGTCCTTCCTCTCCGATATCCTTTTCTCTACCGGTGGTGTCCCCCAAGAATCTAACCTCTCACTCTGGCTGTTCAACCAATACCTGGCACTCCTTGCCCACCGCATCGCCGTTCTCTGTCCCAATTTTCAGTGCTATGCACATGATACCCAGCTCATTTTCAGGATACACTCGGCCTCCTCCTCTCCCTCTCTCATCTCTGACTGTCTGTCTGCTACCAGGAGTGGTGTGCCGCCATTGACCTCTGCCTTAATGCTAGTAAAGCTGAGATTCTACTCATCAGCACACCCACTTCCTCCCTCCCTGCAGCTCTCTGGCCGGCAAGAGGCTCTTTTCCTGCTCCCACATGCAAGGCTAAAAACCTTGGGGTCATCTTTGACTCCACACTCTCCTTCTCTCCTCTCATCTCTGACGTCTCTAAGAAGTCACACTACCAGCTGCACCTCCTCAGAGGTATTCTTCCTTTCCTCTCCTTCCCCCAGAAGCTCACTGTCGCCAGAGCCCTGGTTCTCTCTAGGATGGACTACTGTAACTGCCCGCCTCTACTCTCTGCCCTTTTCAACTTATCCAGAACAGGACTGCGAGACTTGTACTTGACCTCAAGCCCAGGGATCGTATCTCTCCAGGACTGAAATCTCTGCACTGGCTCCCAGTGGCTGCGAGGATTAAGTTCAAAACCCTCTGCATTGTCCACAAGGCCGCCTGGGGCCGCAATACCTTCAACTCTCTCTTCCTAAATATCTTCCTTATCGAGCTCTTCGCTCATCCGCCTCCAACTTCCTCAGGGTCAGTTGCTTCTCCAAACAACGAGTTGGTGGTAGATCTCTCTCTTCGGCAGGGGCCTCCCTCTGGAACAGGCTTCCTGCCTCCCTTAAATCTGAGGAGAACCATCTCCGGTTCTGGAAGCACCTCAAAACCTTCCTCTTTGCTTCTGCTTTCTCTCCCCATCTCCCCTGCTAAATTCTTGGCTGATACTTCCTTGGTTACCTGGCCACCCTTCTGATCTCGGGACCAGGCCCCGCCAGTTGCATACCTGCACTTCCTACCTGGCAACCCTTGCACCTGGGGACTGTTTTCTGTATCTCTACAGTCCCCCTGCCAGCACTTATGTCTGCACTTACCTTGCACTTGCCACCATCTGGCCGTTTTACTATCTTATTTATTCTACTATCCCATGTACTGCACTTTCCCATCTCCCTTCCTCCTCGCACTTTTCTCTTTCTTCCTTCCCATGCACTTGCGTGATCTGAATGACACTGGGCCTAGTAGGATCGCTGTCTTTCTTCTCTTGTTCCCCCTCCCTTGCCTCGTCACACCTTGAAACACTTGTGTATAGGCGCGTTATAAATGCCATATCATATCCTATAATAACATTGTAAACATTACCTTTTTTGTTTTTTTGTTTTTTCTTAATAGTTGATTTTGCAAAAAACACAGACCCTCACGCCAGTCAAAATGTCTGATTTGTTTCGCTGATCACACGGCTGTGTGTAATAATTAGGGTGATTGTTGCAAATGCGGACATGCCAATGTGACTCTCACCTACTTAGGAAGTGAGAGAGACATAGAGAAAGAAAGGGTTGCAGAGAGAGACAAAGAGAGAGAGTTAGAGATCAGCGTATGATACTATGATAGGTTACAGTTAGTTGGTTTTATAATTGTACTCTCTTTCATAAGCATACTTGATATGTGTTTGAATAAATTAGATGATTTTATATTATATTCTGCATTGTCTTTTGCCTTGTATTGTTCTACTTTCCATTTTATATACTTAGCATTCTCAGCAGCCATATTTACAGATTAGTTGGAAAAACATAACATGAAGAATATTTTTCTATTTGGCAGATTGATCATGTCACGCTGCATTTTGTTAACATTAAGAATATTTAATTTCTTAAAGGTTACTTTTAGTTTTTAGGCTGTTGTATTAATCACGTCATGCTTCAATGAGACATGTCTTGTCAAATGTGTCAAAAATTGACAAATGATGTGTCATACATTATTGTTTAATGCAACCTGACATATGGCTTCGATTCTATGTTTGTATATCTTGCTGAAAAGATGAAGAGTCAGCTGCTAAGAAACTACCACGTGCTTCTGTTTTAAACATGCTAAAATCTGCTTCACCAAATGGAACATTTTGTAATAATTTTTAGAATGTACTCAGAACCCCAGATTTCAAATAAAGTAGGAAATGGCGGCTAACAATTAAGTAACACCAATGTCTATGATGTGTAAGACATGGTTTAATCGATTTTCAGCAACTTTGCTAACACATTTACTTTAAGACTAGGTTTGTGTGTCAACTCCTAAAGAGATCCTTCTCATTAAAAAAAAAATCTAATTTAGGAGAAGCACTGTGGTGATTCGTGTGCCTAAATCACACCTGCTTGACTTGCAACTGCATTTACTGGTGGCAATGCTTTTATTTGCGTAATGCTAGAAAGATCAGGAATAGAGAATGGCGAAGGGCGAATCTTGTATGAATTTTACTCTCTAAAGAGTACCTTTCAGATAGCACCAACGTGATCCTGTTAAGTGTCTCAAAATAAACCAAACTCAGCAGGGGCTAACGGAACGGTATAGGTGTAACTCTGTTTGTACAAAGCCCCAGGTGGTGTGACGTGACACGGAAGTGCAGCGCAAGTGCAGTCACCTGCAGTCTGTTGCCGGCCGCTTCGGGTTCTTTGCTGGCCTGGATGTCAAAGTGTAACCTTATGAAATAAGAGAGCATTTTGATTGAGAGTTTACAGCGAAGTTGTGTGGGCTGAGGGAACTACGGATTGGTGAGTATACCTTACAGTTAAGGGGTAACTTGTTGTATTAACTCCAGCCCTCAGGCATTACCTGTAGAAATTCAGATGCAGTTTTGGATCCGGGTCCTTCCCTAAAGCCGAAGTTGTGCCTGTCCTTCAGAGAACTTCTCAGTGCACCCTGGCACTCCACGTCAAAATGACAGCTTTCTTCAGCCTAAACTAAAACAAATCTGCAACTGCTCGGAGAGTCTCACAGATGCTGTAGTGTCAGTAATAAGTCCAAATGTTGCACAGGAAGGATCCAACATTATTAAAGATGCCACCCATGCAGACCTAAACATCACAATACATGAAGTATTAGATGGTGATATCTTAGATGCAATTTCGAACATGTCTGGTTCTGCTCTAATCACAGGCAACAGACTGGCTGCTGATTCCAGAGACAGGAGATGACGAAGATCTGCACAATACACCAACTTTATTTAATATATCTCAAAAATAGATGCATGGGGCTCTACTAATGATCATAACCCTCTCCCGTTGTTTTACCACACCTAATAGATGCCTCGAAACACCAAAACACTGCAAGTCTCTCAACTTTGAGAGCGCTCAACTTCGTCTTAAATTCGTTAGTGTGTCTGTACAAATATATATATAAATGCAAATCAGCAACATCAAACATCGCTCTTATCCACATCGAATTCTAAAATTTCATTTATTGAGGGTTTCATGCTGGCACAAGGCAAAGTAGGTGTGGGTGGAGTTCACTCTCTGTATAACAAACAATAACGGGTGGATTTCTGTTGAAACTTTCAACCCTGCCATATCGTTACAACCAACAACTTTAACAAGGGGAGGGACGGAGCAGTATCCAGCCCACCCTGTGAAGATTTAGAGACCCATCACAAAGTGCTTTTATGGGTGGTCTGCGCTGCAACATTACCCATGATTCGCAGATTCAGCAGACTACCCCTTTAAAAGAGGTCCATAAAATATTCAAGTCTAAAAAGTCTCAAAGGAAGGTGGGTCTCGCAACAGTACTGTAGGGGGAAAAAAAAACATCAAAAACTACTGCAAACAACCATTACGCCAGTTAGAGAAAACTATGTATGATTGAAATGACTCCCCAGGCTAAGGAACCAGCAGAAGGCCAATTCCAACCTAGGAAAAAGGAATTAAGGGGAAAAAAGAAAAAGAAGGCCTTGGCACCAGTTTTAAATTTACCATCACAGAGTGAAATCAAACCTTTACCATCCCCTGATTCATTGGCAGGGAGTCATATTGTAGTGGAGGATCCTGCTGAGGAATGTGATGAATCCTGCACAGTCCTCAAAGAAACCCTACCTAGAGTCTTCCTCCTCCCAGGTGGCCAGGGACAGCAACTGCTACCTGATCCTAATGCTGGGGGTGGTATTCGCTCGAAGCATCACCTGGAAGGAGAAGGGCCCAAGGGAATAGGAGGACTCTGTTGGGAGAGACAAAGTATTTGCCTTCCTCAGAGGGAGCGATTTCCATGATACCTGAATATGTAATGACTTATACTTAGAGTGAGGTTTTCCTTCCCAAATGTACCCATCTTGTTAGTTATGAAAACTGTTATGATCAACATAAGAAACAGAACATTAATACTCTGGCTTCTGATGAATATAATTCTCCCTTAAGTATGAACCCACCATTGATCCCTCTAAAATATCTTCCTCAAGGTGTAATTAATGATAAGAGTGAATTGAATAAAGTTGAAGGTAATATTCAGAACATAAAAGTTAATCATAACATTGGGGACTTCAGGTACCACAATGCTCTAGGTACAGGGACGAGAAAGAGGGGCTCAGAGGCACAAAACTGCAGATTGCAGTTATATGATCCTAATGACCCACACCTGAGAGGGACTTTTAGGTATGTAAGGCCCCCTCAGGTGTAGGTCATTAGAAAAAAGAGGTAGAGTAGTTGCAGAGTTTGCCAGCCGCAGATGCAGTGGAAGAATAAACCAAACGGAGCAGCCGATGCCACCGTTTTCTTTGAAGCGGATGTCAGTCTTGAGAGGGTCTCCATGGCCTTATATGCAGATGTTGTGCAGTGGGAAATTACATTGTAGCAGGTTTTCCCCTTGGAGAGTGGGGCTCTCCTTATTGCGAGCTGTGTCCCAGTGGCTGGCAAACACCAGAGTGCATTAGGAGCGAGAAAAGCTCCTTTACCGATCGCCACCGGCTATGGGGAAACCGAAGCAGGTTGTCGAGCAAGAGGCAGCAGAGGCAGAACGAACAGTGGCAGCGGACCGAGAGGATGCATGTGCAGACACTGGTGAGTTTACCATTGTCGGGTTATCCCGGTATGCTCCATAATCGACCACTGGCCTATGATAACAAATTTGAATATCGAACATATATAAGGAATTCACATTGGCGTAATAAAAACTTTGTAAAAAGACAAGAAAAGAAAGGTTATGAAATTATAATCATTGCAATCAAAGCTAACATTATTGCCAAGACAAAGAGGGGACTGTAGCAAAACCAAAACTGTGCGTCACCGTACAGTAACCCCCAGGATGCACTCTAGAGGGTTCCTCCGAACCCACAGCTAGTACTGATGTATATGTTGGGGACTAGGTGTGATTTCTGAGTCCACCATTCATTCAACTTCATTAAGACATTCATACACAAAGATTCATTCAATTGCCTAAATATGTAGAGCAAAATATCTGATTTAATCAACACAAACTAAATTTTTACATTGTATTTAAATAAAATAACACCCATTCAGAAAAACGGTGAACATTGAAAACCTTTTCTTCAGGTATGCTTCCAAACATGTCTGTATTACAACCAGCAAATCAATCTGTTAATGTCATAACATACTTCTGCAAATATAATCATAAATTTGAATACAAAGTCCAAAGTACAGGCTCATTGCTCATAGCCTGAGTTACAACGTATCCACAGTGTAACATAAGTCCTCAATCCCACATGATGATATCCCATCCAAAGGTATCAGGAATTATCAGGTGTGAGGGGTAAAGATCAAATTTCTTCTTTTTGTACAAGAGTCCAAGTAAGCTTCCTTATGCATTGTTACAAAGCCGACGCGTTTCGGATTGATAAACAATCCATCTTCAGGGCCACAAAAGCCTAATTGTTCCAACTATAACTGGAGCAATGCGGGTAACCTATGAAGGCACAGACAATCGCACATCAGGATACTCCCTTATATGTAAATCAGTCATCAGTCGATAATCAGCCATCACCATATATCAATCCCCACATATAGAGAGAAAGAATAGAATCTCACGTGAGCATTCTGATCGAAAATAATCACAAGAACCTCAAGTGACCCATACATTCCTTAGGAAATCCCGAAATCCTCAGTCTCTTACTCAAATTCGAAGTGGATTCCTATCATGCACGTATCCAAAGAGTGGAATCCCCGCACCACTTGGTGAACCAGATTAAAATCTCTAACTCCACTACCTAGCCAGGTGGAAGGTGGATAGAATCCCAAAAGAGACCCAACAACACCATCGTATTTCATCACCTAATATACTCACGCCCAACAGGGGATTACCAAAATCACCAAAATTCAAAGAGGGGGCTGGATGGATACCAGAGCGTCAAGCTCCTCCAAAGTATTCCCAAAGGTCTCAACGAGTTGCTGTGCACCTGCAGCGATTCCAAATAGCCTACAGACGACAAGCAAAACGATCTTAAAGCCGGGGCACACATAAAGCCAATATCAAGTTGGTCAAAGTGATTAAAACATCTCACATGGCTCTGCTCTCCGGCATCTCCTTAAGTTTAAAAGTGCTTACCTGAAATGCCTCTAACTTCCGAGCACTCAAAACAAAGCGTCTCGGCACCGTCCTACCATACAGCTACTCCGCCAGTGAATGCGTACGCATGCGCACACTGGTAAATAACATCATGTACGTCGTGTAATCATTCTACATTTTTACGTGCGCACGTTCAAACCGCCATTTTAAGACGGTAAAGGAATATACTAGCCCCACACGCTCGATTCAACATATTCAATCATTACTGCGACAAATATTCAGATCACAACGGTCATAATCGGAGTATTACCAACGGGCCTCTAGAAACCCGCTAAACAGGATGTAACTTGTTTAAAACTCCTCCTCCATCACTCGAAGCCCAAAACCTTCATATACCTATAGTTAACACCCAGCATCAAAGGTGAAAGCATATCCCAAACCTAGTTCTTGACCAACTGGACATAGGAATAGAACAATAAGTGTGAATTGAACCCCTCGTGAAGAGCCAGTACTTTAACTTAGTGTGCCCATAGGACACCCTCTCGGTCCACTGCATCCGGTACACCAGGGCACATGTCCCAATAGGCCATTCAGAATTTAAATAAGGCCAGACAGAGGGGGAAAGGAAAGTGCAGAAATAAATCTTCCCCCGCTCCCATGTCTGGCCTTAAAGATCGTCAAAGACGGTTCTTTTTAAAAAAATAAAGTGATCATCAGATCAGGAGAAATCCAAAGGCGAGAAAGTCTGTGTCCGCATAGGCCTCCGCTGCACAATATTTCAACATACATAAAACATCTGTAGATTCCTCAAAACATTAAATCATTTTCAAACATGTAAGTTTACAGAACAACACCAAATTTAAAACAGTCTTTAAAAGAAAAGACATAACTACCAGTTCACAATATATAGGGCGATCCCATCGGTAACCCCAAAGCATTTCTTTTAAAGCACATATTCATGACCTAATAACATGTCAAAAAACCTTCATTGATTGTTACATGTGAAAAGACAGCTACCCATACAAAACTTCAGATGTAGCACATTAGGTCAAATTCCACATTCATGACTCTTGGGCTCAAAGAATCCAACAAATCAATCCACATAATCTCCTTCTGAAGGTGTTTTCTCTGTAAATCACCCCTTCGCGAGCCTGTTTTTACTTGCTCCAGAATAACACACTTAAGCTGAGCTGTAGTGTGTCGAGCTGATCGAAAATGGCTGGCTACTGGAGATTTCTGATTATTCATGCGTATATTGGATTTGTGCTCAGATCAGCATATTTTTGCCTTCCTCGTTGTGATCCCTACATAATATAGGCCACATGGGCACTTTAATCCATACACAATGTTTGTGGCATCGCAGGTACATGAATGTCTTAACCAAATTGGTTTGCAAGAGTGTGGATGTGCGATGCTATTACCTCTGATAAGAATGGCACAATGCGGACAATTCTGGCATGGAATTGTCCCTTTGTATATGATCTTAGTCTCTGATCTCTGTATTTCAGCTTTTATCAGGCTCGATCTTAAGGCTCTATTGTTCCTGTAGGCAAATCTCGGGACTTGTGGGAATAGCTGTTGTAAGTGGGGATCCATTTGTAGCATCTGCCAATGGTTATGGATAATCCTCCTGATCCTTGCACTCTGAGTTGAATAAGTGGTCACATAGACCAGAGAGTCTCCAGTTTGAATGGGTTTAGGAGATAGAAGAGTGTAACACTCACCTGACTCCCATGGAGGCGCTGGCCTGGTTCGTGCTGCTGTGACCTCTTCTAAGGTGATGCACAGGGTTCGGAAGACGGACTGGACCGGGCCCCCAAATCTGGCTTGTCTGGCTCGCAGAAGTATCCTTCTGTAGGCGAAAATAGGAGATTAACTGTCTGCGAGGTAATGCAATCGGCCTCCCACTTTCCCCTCTCACCTTCCTCGAAACCCTTCTGTGATTCCTCGTAGCGTCTCACCTTAGGGTCTGGAAGGACAAGCTCTCCATCCTGCTTCTGATGCAGGGGCGCGTAGGTATCCAGTTACTTCACTGGATTTTCGGATTGGTGAGAACCAAACTTGCTTGGCTTCCAGGTAAGTTTTTTGATAAGAGGTTCCCCTTGTGTCCATGCATTAATGTACTAATGCTAGTGTCTTTTTCCCCATAGGGGCCGGGGTACGGAATGCCGGGGAACAGGCACCGACCCGAGATGAGAGGTGAAATCCTTGTAGAAATCAGGTAAGTCTTTAATGAGCGTTTTTTTTGGTAATGTCTTTTCATTCGCTCATTAACACTGATGTCTCTTTTTTCCCTTAGGGGCCGGGGTCCGGAAATGCCAGGATGCGGCGCAGACCCAAAATGAAGAGGGAATGAATCAACAGGTAAGTCTTAACATGGATATTTAGCTTTCATTATTCCCTTCTCTCTCTCACCTTTTGTTCTGGTCTTTTTCTCCCTAGGCGCTGGGGCGTGACTGCGGACCCGGATGATCGCTGCTGAACATGGAGGCACCCTGTAAAGGTGAGTGGAATGCGGCGCTGCAGCGATCGACGCGATGAGCTTTTAAATAAAAGTCTTCCTTTTCAGGATTGTCGGCGAGATGTCTCTGGGATGCGGATTTAGCAGGTAAGGACTTTTCCTTCTTCTGTTCTCTTCTTCTCTTCCTTTGCAGGTGATCCAGGATGCTGGCAGGCGTGGCAGAAGTCAGGATGCAGGACCAGACACGGTGAGCGTCCAGCTGCTAGATGCAGAACAACGCGAAGCACGTGTGGCTGTTCAGGGTGGGGTTTAAATAGCCTTGGAAGAAGTTCCAGGTATGTATCCTTCCTCCAATCAGGTATGTATCCTTCCCCGACCACGACCGGATGGTAAATTAGTCCCACAGGTAAAGTAGTTCCTTTCAGGCCTCAAGGAGGCCGGGATCCTGCAGCATGGTCTGCATCAGGTAAGTGCACCCAAGCACTCCCATAATGAGCCTGGCGCCTATGGCGCCAGGACTGATGTCTTTTATGAGCCTGGCGCCATGGGCCCCAGGACACTGTCCAAAGGGCCCCTATATGGGGTTGCTGGGTCCTTCCTTGGGGACTGGATGTCCGCTTTCGGGGACGCAGGGCTTGAACCGGCTCCCCGGGAGCGGGCATCATGACAGCACTCCCCCCCCCCAAGGCCCCTCCCAAGGTTGTTCCCTCCGGGGGTTTTGGTTTGTCTCAGAAGAGTCGGTGGAATTTCCTGACTAATCGAGGTGCATGCACATGGTCGCTGGGTTCTCACGACCTCTCCTGAGGTCCGTACCCCTTCCAATCAATTAGGTAGAACAGTTTTGACCTAAACATTTTTGAGTCTAAAATGTTCTTCACTTCGAATTCGGGCTCCCCATCTATGAGAATAGGTTCTGGAGGTTTGAGTAGTCGGGTTCCGGGTACCACTGGTTTCAGAACTGACACATGAAAAACAGGGTGAATTCGCATACTAGCTGGTAAATCAAGTTTAACAGCCACTGGGTTAATTATTGCCGTAATAGAATAAGGTCCCAGATATTTTGGGTTAAAAGTTCGAGGCCCTTTGAGTGGTAAATGTCTGGTAGCTAACCACACTTGATCCCCAATCTGATACGGAGGTGCTTCACTCCGATGTAGATCAGCATTCTCCTTGTATTTTCTCTTGGCATGTTGTAAATGCGTAGTTGCCTCTTTGAAGGCTTGGGTAATTGTAGAATGCAGATGTTCTACTGCAGGCATTCCAAGGTTCTGAGGTGAGTCAAGGTTTGAGGTTCGAGGGTGATGCCCAAACAAAGTATGAAAAGGACTGTGGCCAATTCCAGAGTGTACCGAATTATTATATGCGTATTCGGCTATCCAAAGAATGTCTTTCCAATTGCTTTCAGATTTCTGTAACATACACCGTAAGTACTGCTCAAGGGTCTGATTTGTCCTCTCGGTCTGACCATCGGTCTGAGGGTGGTGACTGGTCGATAATCTTACGTCGATCTGTGCCATTTGACAACATTTGCGCCAGAAGTGGGAAATGAATTGGCTTCCCCGGTCAGAGATTAGTATAGATGGGAATCCATGTAGCCGAACAATATTTTCGAGGAATTCTTTGGCTAGGACAGAAGCCGAAGGTAAACCTTTCAAAGGAATAAAGTGGGCCATTTTGGAAAACAAATCCACAATTACCAGAATAGTATTGTACCCCGAACAAGGAGGCAGGTCCGTAATAAAATCCATTGATAGGGTGTGCCAGGGTGCTGGCGGTATGTCTAGAGGTTGAAGGAGACCGGCTGGTCTTTTCTTTTGACTTTTATTTTGGGCGTAAACACCACAGGACATCACAAAAGATTTAACATCTTTTCGCCAAGAGGGCCACCAAAATTGTCGTTTCACCTTTTCCTCTGTCTTGGCAATACCGGGGTGTCCCTCTATTAATGTATCATGATAATCGGAAATAACTAGTTCGTGTAATTCCTTATGTGGCAGGAATAAGCGTCCTTGGAAATAAGGTAAACCATTATCTATGGTAAAGTCTGATCCCTTTTGTATCCATTCCTGTAAGGTTGTAGGGTCCAGGAGTTGTTTCACTCTGGCTTGAATGTCTTCAAGCATCTGTAACGAAGTCATGCCTAGAATCCTCTGTTCGGGAATTATTGGTACTGGTTCTGAGTTTGTATCAGATTCTCCCATTCCAATTCGGGATAAGGCGTCTGCTTTGCCATTCTTGCAGCCAGGTCGATAGGTAATCACGAAATCAAATTCAGCGAAAAACAAAGCCCATCGGAGCTGCCGTGATGACTGAGCCTTGGCGGTTTTCAAATACTGTAAATTCCGGTGATCAGTGATCACTGTGATGGTATGTCGAGCGCCAAGCAGATAATGCCGCCAGGCTTTAAAAGCGGACTTAATGGCTAACAGTTCTTTGTCCGTGATTGCATAATTAACCTCGGGTGCCGAGAATTTTCTGGACCAAAATGCTACGGGATGCAGTTGGTTGGTTTCGGGATCTCTTTGGGACAGGACAGCTCCCATGGCTAGGCTGGATGCGTCAGTCTCGACGACATAAGGGAGATCTGGACGCGGGTGTTTCAATATAGGTGCGGAGGTAAACTTAGCTTTTAAATCCTGAAACGCCTGCTCGGCTTCTTCAGACCATTCAAAACGTTTATTTTTCCTCAAGAGTGCAGTAATGGGTTGTACCACGCGTGAAAATTCCGGGATAAACCTGCGATAGAAATTGGCAAAGCCGAGCATGCTTTGAACCCCTTTTACAGAGCTAGGTGATGGCCATTTGAGGATGGCATCCACTTTTCTTGAGTCCATTCGGACTCCTTTGGGTGTCAGGATGAAACCTAGAAACTCGACTTCTGTGGTATGGAAAACACATTTCTCCAATTTAGCAAATAGTTTGTGTTGGCGCAGTTTTTCAAGTACTGCCCTGACGTGTTTTCTGTGATCAGATTCCGAAGAGGAGTACACCAGAATGTCATCGATATATACGACAACACAAACATCGATGAGTTCCCGAAGGACATCATTCATGAAGTATTGGAAGGCAGCCGGCGCGTTACACAATCCGAAAGGCATCACCTGGTACTCGAATAATCCGTATTTAGTACGGAAGGCAGTTTTCCATTCGTCGCCTTCTTTAACTCGTACCAGATGATAAGCCCCCCCCGGAGATCTAACTTGTTGTATATGCAAGCGTCCTTCACCTGGTCAAGGAGTTCAGGGATCAGAGGCAGAGAATAACGTTTTTTAACCGTTATCTGGTTCAATGCGCGGTAATCGATACAAGTTCTAAGGTCGCCTTCTTTTTTGGACACGAAGAACAAAGCCGAGGATGCTGGGGACTTTGACGGGCGAATAAAACCATTAGCTAGGTATTGATCCAAATATTGTCTCAAATGCAGATTCTCAGGTTCGGTAAGGGCATAAATCCTGCTACAAGGGGGTTGTGCACTGGGCACCAGATCGATTTGGCAATCGTACGATCTGTGAGGAGGTAACGTGTTGGCCTGTTCCTTTTGGAAGACGTCCTGAAAGTCTTGGTATTCCGGAGGTAGTTGCATGGAGGCAGAGGTTACAGATGCTAGATTAATCTTCAGGTTTTCTCGGTAGCAGGTTTGTGTACAATCCGGGAAGGTTATTCTCTTAGCTCGCCAATCAATTCGAGGATTATGTGTCTCTAACCAAGGGATTCCAAGAATAACCTGAAACTGTGGAGCCTTGATTACATCAAACACAACACCCTCCCGATGGCCGTCGGGACCAATAAGAGTCACCTCAGTAGTGGAATGTGTTACCGGTCCAGAGGCAATTTCAGTTCCATCGACTGTGGTGATGACATCTTTGCTGGTTTTAGGACGGAGAGGGAGGTTCATCCTAGAGACCAATTCACGATCCACATAGTTTCCAATAGCCCCACTATCGATGTATGCCTTTATTGCATGCAACCGCTTAGGCTGTTCTGGATCTACGAGAACCATTGGCACAATGAAATGCGAGGTCTGAGAGTTCGTTTTTAAGCTCGGCAAGCGGACCCCTACACTTGTCGGGCGGAGTCGTTTCCCGAAACAGAGTCTTCATGGTTTTTATCAGCGGCTCCTACCGCCTTTCGGGGCGGTTTTGCCGGGCAATCTCGTAGAAAGTGTCCAGAATTCCCACAATAAAGACATCATTTTAACTGCCGCCTCCTTTCACTTTCCTTTTGAGTTAAGGGTCCTTTAACCCCTCCAATTTGCATAGGCTCAGAGACATCAACTCCCTTGGGATTAGCATGGGTCTTGACCAACACCCGGGTCTCAAACCTGGACCGATCTGCTTTTCTGTTTTGAAGTCTGTGATCCAATTGGACCACTAAGTCTATATACTCTGTGCATTCTTGGGGCGGATTTACAACTTGGGCCAAGACATCTTTAAGTTCTCAGCGTAGGCCTCGATAAAACAACGTGACTCTTTTATCCTCAGGCCATCCCGTTTCCACAATTAGTCTATTAAAGGTTGCAATATAGGATAGGAGGTCCTGATTGCCCTGTCGCAGGGATAGAAGTTCGTCATCCAGAGCCTGCCCCTGAGAGTGTCGAGCAAATAACCTTTCCATGCTTGCTTGAAACCTTTGAAAATCACGGAGAATCGGGTCATCTTGAGTAACCAGTGGAACTGACCAATCGGCAGCGCAGCCGCTGAGATATGACAATACAAAGGCTACCTTGGTCTGATCATTAGGGAAGGCCCCAGGTCTGCATAGGAAGTGCAAATGACACTGATTCATGAATACGGTGAATCGTTTGGGGTCCCCAGCAAAGCGTTCGGGTGGAACCAGCGGCATGTTTCCAGGTAGATTAATCTGCACAGGGTTACTGGAAACCGCAGGAGCGGGGTTCCCTCCGGAACCGGGTAGAGGAGTTTGCCCAGCTTGACCTTGCAAAAGCTGTCTGGCCAGGTCATCAGTTCTTTCCTTTGATATTATTAATTCCCTCCTGAGGGCTTTAGTCTCTTGACGTGCGGCATGTACTTCGGCCCGTAATTCCCCCAGTAATTGGGCCAACTGATCAGTCTCAGAACTTTCCATAGCGCCTGGGTGGGAATTTGTAGGAAGGCATCGCGTTCTGTAATGCTCACCTGACTCCCACGGAGGCGCTGGCCTGGTTCGCGCTGCCGTGACCTCTTCTAAGGTGATGCACAGGGTTCGGAAGACGGACTGGACCGGGCCCCCAAATCTGGCTTGTCTGGCTCACAGAAGTATCCTTCTGTAGGCGAAAATAGGAGATTAACTGTCTGCGGGGTAATGCAATCGGCCTCCCACTTTCCCCTCTCACCCTCCTCGAAACCCTTCTGTGATTCCTCGTAGCGTCTCACCTTAGGGTCTGGAAGGACGAGCTCTCCATCCTGCTTCTGATGCAGGGGCGCGTTGGTATCCAGTTACTTCACTGGATTTTCAGATTGGTGAGAACCAAACTTGCTTGGCTTCCAGGTAAGTTTTTTGATAAGAGGTTCCCCTTGTGTCCATGCATTAATGTACTAATGCTAGTGTCTTTTTCCCCATGGGGGCCGGGGTACGGAATGCCGGGGAACAGGCACTGACCCGAGATGAGAGGTGAAATCCTTGTAGAAATCAGGTAAGTCTTTAATGAGCGTTTTTTTTTGGTAATGTCTTTTCATTCGCTCATTAACGCTGATGTCTCTTTTTCCCCTTAGGGGCCGGGGGCCGGAAATGCCAGGATGCGGCGCGGACCCGAAATGAAGAGGAAATGAATCAACAGGTAAGTCTTAACATGGATATTTAGCCTTCCTTATTCCCTTCTCTCTCTCACCTTTTGTTCTGGTCTTTTTCTCCCTAGGCGCTGGGGCGTGACTGCGGACCCGGATGATCGCTGCTGAACATGGAGGCGCCCTGTAAAGGTGAGTGGAATGCGGCGCTGCAGCGATCGACGCGATGAGCTTTTAAATAAAAGTCTTCCTTTTCAGGATTGTCGGCAAGATGTCTCCGGGATGCGGATTTAGCAGGTAAGGACTTTTCCTTCTTCTGTTCTCTTCTTCTCTTCCTTTGCAGGTGATCCAGGATGCTGGCAGGCGTGGCAGAAGTCAGGATGCAGGAGCAGACACGGTGAGTGTCCAGCTGCTAGATGCAGAACAACGCGAAGCACGTGTGGCTGTTCGGGTTGGGTTTAAATAGCCTTGGAAGAAGTTCCAGGTATGTATCCTTCCTCCAATCAGGTATGTATGCTTCCCCGACCACGCCCGGATGGTAAATTAGTCCCATAGGTTAAGTAGTTCCTTTCAGGCCTCAAGGAGGCCGGGATCCTGCAGCATGGTCTGCATCAGGTAAGTGCACCCAAGCACTCCCATAATGAGCCTGGCATCTATGGCGCCAGGACTGATGTCATTTATGAGCCTGGCGCCATAGGCGCCAGGACACTGTCCAAAGGGCCCCTATATGGGGTTGCTGTGTCCTTCCTTGGGGACTGGATGTCCGCTTTCGGGGACGCAGGGCTTGAACCGGCTCCCCGGGAGCGGGCATCATGACAAAGAGTCTCCCTAGCTATTGATTTAGTTTTTTCGGCAATCTCCTGGATTGACGTCATGGCATATCCCCTTGCTACAAATTTGCGCTCCAATAGTGTTAATTGTCTTTGGTATTCCATTGATTCGGATATATTCCGTCTGTATCTCAGGAATTGACTCATTGGAACACTCTCAATGGTTCTCCATGGGTGGAAATGTGTGGCTAATAGCAAGCTATTGCGATCTGTAGCCTTGGTGAATATTCTTGTGGCCAAACCCTGTGCCAGGGTATAGACTTCAACGCCGAAAAAAATGAATCAATGACTGACTCGTTTCAACTGTAAATCGAATCCTCGGGTGCATCTTGTTCATCATATCAAAAAATTCATCCAACTCAGCTTCAGACCCCGACCATATCCCAAATATATCATCTATATATCTCACATAGAGGGATAGATGCTGTTGCCACCTAGGTGATGACAATACATGTTCGTGTTCCAAATAATACATAAAGATGTTGGCATAGCATGGAGCCATCGCGGCCCCCATGCTGGTGCCTGAAGTCTTAAGAAAAAGCCTGTCACCAAACTTGAAAAAGTTGTTATTCAAGACCAATTTCAAAAGTGTAAGGACCAAAATACTATCTTCCATGCAATTATCAGATCTTAGGAGAATCCATTCCACGGCTTCTAACCCTGCTTCATGGACTATATTAGTGTAGAGGGAAGTGACATCCATCGTAAACAGGATGTCACATCCAACCACAAATTGTACCTCATTCAATGTTTGTAAAAACTGCATGGTATCCCTTAGGTACGTAGTTGTATTCTGTATCAGGGGCTGTAAAATCTGTCCAGATATTGAGCTAAAGGCTCAAGTAAACTATTTGATGCAGCAATTATGGATCTTCCAGGGGGGTTTTGAAGTCTTTCATGAATTTTAGGTAGAATGTATATAAACGGAATTATAGGATGTTTGTTTCCCAAAAATGCTCTTGTTTTCTCTGATATTGCACCCCTGTCCTGGGTCTCATCAAGTGTTTCCTGTATCATCTGCATAACTTGTACTGTAGGGTCGAATGGAATCTCCCTATAGGTTTCTGGGTCAGCCAGTTGTCTTTCAATCTATTGATGTAGTCCTTTTTGTCCATCAGCACCAGTGCACCCCCCCTTGTCGGCAGGTTTCAATACGATGTCCGTATTATCCAGTAAATTCCTTAGAGTCTGTTTCTCTCTCACCGTGAAATTCCCATAACCTTTGCCTTGGAAATGTAGTTTCTTAAATTCACGGAGGACCGATTTCTCAAACACCGACAGGACGTGGTTCTGAACAGGTGGAATGAACATACTCTTTGGTTTAATTTCCAGAAATCAGGGTGCTTCCTGTTGATCGGGTCATCTTCACACTCATCAAAATAGAGCCGCAGTTTCATTTTTCGGATAAGTCTGAAGAAATCAATTCTCTCTTTCAAGAGCGTACTATTACTCTGAGGAACAAATGATAAACCTTTGTTCAGGACCTGTAGTTCCAGACGTTCCAGACGTGATAACGAATAGGAAGATATGTTCACTACTAGCTCTTCTTTTGCAATTTCATTCTCGGTGGATTTTTTCTTGCCCCCTCGTCTGATTGGTCCTTTTCTAAAAAACGAGATCTATCATCAATTGGTAGCTCTTCCTGTGAACTGACAGTTCCTCTTGCTTCCGTGGCTGGCTGAGCTTCCAACTCAGTACTCGATGCCTCATACGTAGATGTTTCACCTCCCGATGGTCCCTGTTTTGGTGTGTGGCTTTGATAAGGTTTATTAATGCGATGTCCATAGTATTCCTGCCATGTATATACAATGTCAAGTTTATAATCCAATGTGTCTCGCCTGAACTTCCTGATTTTTTTGGTCTCTAATTCTTGTTTGTATTTCTGTAATTTCTGGTTGGTGTCATCCAGGACTTCTTGCAGTTGGTCGGCTGTGAGGCCTTTACTTAATGATGATTTTATTCCTTCAATATCTTCATCCAATGTTTTCAGATTATGAGCCGGTTCTTCGATAGTTAATAATATCAAATCGAGGGAACACTTGTTAAGTATTTGGCGCCACCTCTTCACAAATGTGGGATTTTCCTTACACAATGTTGGTTCCAAATGTACCCTAAGTCCTTGTGGAATCCTCTGAGTCTTGAAATATTGAGATAATGTGGACGCATGAAGTTTCAAATGAATGAGTCGACGTACTTTCCATTCAAGTTGTTTAATCAGTACTTCTGGTTTATTAGAGCTACTAAGCTCCTCCCCACTTGTTTTAATTAGAGCCAAAATCTGTTTGGCTTGCTCTTCACTAAAACCTAAAGTTTCAGCGCGATTAGTAGTAGCTGGATCAATCTTAGTGAAGGACATAATAGTCCCTTAAGCCAAAACAGATAGTAATTTCAATATTGTGTGCTCACCCCAAAGTGTGGCCGGGAATCGTAATGGAGAAGGCTTGCAAAAGAGAGGGGACGGGGAGGCACTACTTATTCACAAAGTT
Source organism: Ambystoma mexicanum (assembly GCF_040938575.1). Classification (NCBI taxonomy): domain Eukaryota; kingdom Metazoa; phylum Chordata; class Amphibia; order Caudata; family Ambystomatidae; genus Ambystoma; species Ambystoma mexicanum. Next base: position 652,047,241 of record NC_090933.1, on the reverse strand, counting down.
AGTAACTAACCAATCTGTCACTTTGCAAAGAATTCAAATGTTCAAACACAACTTCAGGTGCAAGGGGGTGAATGTCACAAGGCCACTCGGGACAGAAAGACGAAGCAAAACCAAAACTGTGCGTCACTGTACAGTAACACCCAGGATGCACTCTAGAGGGTTCCTCCGAACTCACAGCTAGTACTGATGTATATGTTGGGGACTAGGTGTGATTTCTGAGTCCACCATTCATTCAACTTCATTAAGACATTCATACACAAAGATTCATTCAATCGCCTAAATATGTAGAGCAAAATATCTGATTTAATCAACACAAACTACATTTTTACATTATATTTAAATAAAATAACACTCATTCAGCAAAACAGTGAACATTGAAAACCTTTTCTTCAGTTATGCTTCCAAACATTTCTGTATTACAACCAGCAAATCAATCTGTTAATGTCATAACATACTTCTGCAAATATAATCATACATTTGAATACAAAGTCTAAAGTACAGACTCATTGCTCATAGCGTGAGTTACAACTTATCCACAGTGTAACATAAGTCTCAATCCCACATGATGATATCCCATCCAAAGGTATCAGGAATTATCAGCTGTGAGGGGTAAAGATCAAATTTCTTCTTTTTGTACAAGAGTCCAAGTAGGCTTCCATGTGCTTCCATATGCGTTGTTACAAAGCCGACGCGTTTCGGATTGATAAACAATCCATCTTCAGAGGGGACTGTAACCACCATTGCCACAGTAAAGAGGGGCCAATACTTCAAAAACCATATAATCCATATTGGTTAAATAACCAGAGAACATTAGTGCAGTAAATGTGTGACTATTATTGCCAGAGTGAGGAAGAGGCAATAGTTGAACAAGACATCAACAAGCATTGCCTAAGCCAAAGAGAGGAAAGTGTAATAAAGAAACATTGTCAGCAGTTATTTTGTTGTGAACGTAGGAAAACAAGAGAGGCAGGAGAGAAGCCCTCCTGGTAGAAAGTAGTATCAAGGAGGAGAGGAGCATAACCTGCATTGCATGTTGCAAATACCTGAGTGGAACAAATAGCACCATTCTGTTTCATGTCTTTCCAGAAGAAGTTGTGAATTTTGATGTTGTTGAAAGTTAAAGCCTTTTCTAAAATGTTTGAAGTAAACCTCACCATAGGGTACTTCTAGTATTGTTAGGACCTTTTGTCCTGGCAGGCGACTATACCAGGAAAGGGACCTTTTAGTGGTAGTCCTGGCAGGTTAGTGAACCACAGAGAAATCATTGTAGTACTGCATTGTGGTTGAAGGTTGTAGAGAAGAAGAAGTGACAAGACCACTAAAGTGTTTACTAAATTGTGGTGGAATCATCTTGTTAAACATTGTTGTTGATACAGAAGAATTGTGAAAGTATGTTTGTTTCCTTAAGGAGAAGAGGTTGTGTTGAACACTTGTTAAAGTGCAAGTGAAAGACTTTTGGAGTAAGAAGAACTTCATGATCAAAACTTGGCTACAACAAGGAACTTTCTTATTTGAACCTTTGATTGAAAATCCTGCTTTGAATCTGGGGAAAGTGATCCGATCCAGGTCACAAGGATACACAGTTATTAGATTTGTGTTGAATTTAACTGTTATTTCTGTTACATTTGAATTGCCACGTATTACATTTATGAGTTTGATTTATGTATAAGTGTGAGGGACATATTCCTTTTTATTAGAGTGTTTTCCTTTAGTTATTTTTATAGGCCAGGAAATCCTATTTAGGTTAGGGAGAGTGATGCTTACATTTCTGACCCCTCACAGGAACCATTAATTAGTATGCAACTGTTACAGGATTTAACAACCTACTCAGTAGAGGAGCCAGCTGAGATGCAGGACCCATGTAAAGATGTGGGTTGCTTGTCCATACCACTCCAAAACTGACTCAAACCCCCTTGGATTCAAAGGCTTTTTACACCTTGGCAGAAAAAGAGAAAAGCTGGTGACGACAAATAGAGACTTGTCATCTAACCTGACATTGAAACAATATTTTGAAACAATATTTGCCAGAATATGTACATTCTCGGACAAACCCTTTGTGTGGAACATATAATCTTTTCTGATTCTAGAGTCATTCTGAACAGATCTAATGTGTTAATGTTATTTGACTCTATTCCAAGTTTGAGATTTGTGAAGTTAAGTGACATTGAACAGGTCAAATTTCTTAAAGGACTCAAACTAGAAAGAGTTTTTTTTAGAAATAGAATCTAAAACAATTGTAGATACTCTCTTATTGTCAGTCCCTATGCTTCTCTCGATGGGATATGACCTGATGGATATTAAGAGCAGAACGCAGAACTGTCTTCAACCATTCAACCTTCACCCCCCAACAAAAATGGGGATCTGTACTGTGTCTGCCAATTAAATGTCGCAGGTCCTATGATAAGGATTCTTCCTCAAGAAAACAAGTGTCCTTACCATGGCATACAGAAGACCACTTGCCAGTTGTTCCCAAATACTGATCATGTTTGCCAGTGGCCCTTTCTCAATTAACTTTTTTAGACAGGCTTATGAGTGTGCCTGTCAATAATAATGTTATAACATTCCTGTTTTGGAACAACAGGGGTTTTCCCATCATTTTTTGGCCCATCTGGATGTCCTTATTTTGGGAAACATAACATCTTGCTTTTTGTAAGAAGTATGGTTATGAGATAAGCCCATTTTGGATGTATATACAGTTGATTTGAATCCAGGTAACAAAGGTCAGATTGGCAGACCCTTTGGGGGGCTCCTAGTAGTAATCTGTAATGGTATAGACCTTGCTGCAATGGCATGGCAGGATCCTTCCCCTTATATGCTATGATATAATATGATATGATATGTCATTTATAATGAACCTGTACACCAGTATTTCTAGGCGCGACAAGACAAGGGGGAGGTGGGGTGACAGAGGGAGGACAAGACAAACAATCTTACTAGGCCTTGTGTCATTCAGATCATGCAAGTACAACAGTGCAAACATGCAGGAGGAAGGGAGAGGGGGGAAGTACCAGGGAGCGGGAAGGTGGAAGTGCAATCAGGGCAGCAATGCTCTGAGTGAGTGCAGCCAGGGCAGCGCATCTCTGGGTAAGTGCATGGAGGTAGGGGGCTGTAGAGGTTATAGTTACAGACTCTATGTGCACGGTAGGCCCGGAGGCAGTGCAGGGGAGACTGCTCATGGAGGAGCCTGGTACCCAGTGAGACTCTCGAGGTAGCCAAGAAACTAGTCAGTGCAGCAGGAAGGCAGGTCAGCAGGGGAGAGAGAGAGAGAGAAAGCAAAGGAGAAAAGGAAGATCTTGAGCAGCTTCTGGAACTTCAGGTGGTCCGGCTCAAGTATGAGAGAATGGCAGGGAGGTCATTCCAGAGAGAGACATCTGCAGAAGAGAGAGATCTACCCCTCCACTCTGGAGAAGTGTCTGACCCTCAGAGAGTTGAAGGTAGCTGAGCGAACGGCTCGAGAAGGAAGGTATTTTGGAAGATAGAGTTGGATGTAGTGTGGGCAGTGGACTCAGAATGCCTTGTGGATGATGGTCTTGAACTTGATCCTTGGAGCCACTGGGAGCTAGTGGAGAGATTTCAGGGCTGGAGAGATATGGTCCCTGGGCTCAAGGCCAAGGATATGTCTTGCAGTCCTATTCTGGATAAGTTACAGGGGCATAGAGTAGAGGAAGGCAGATTGAGAAAGAGGCTGTTGCAGTAGTCCAGCCTAGAGCAAACAAGGGCTCTGCAGACAGTGAGTTTCTTGGGGAAAGTAAGAAAAGTAAGAATAGCTCTGAGAAGGCGCCGCTGGTAGTGGGCCTTCTTGGCAAGATTTGTGATGTGAGGAGAGAAGGTGACAGTGGAATCTAAGATGACATCAAGATTTTTTGGCTCACAGGAAGGCAAAGGAACAAGGCCCACGGAGGGCAGCCAGAGTGAGAGAGGGAAAGCGGGAGCAGGGGTCCCAATGAGAAGGATCTCTGTCTTACTGGCCTTAAGGCAGAGCTTGTTGAAGGTGCACCAATCCAGAATTGTGGATAGACAGTCAAGAATGAGTGAGAGAGAAGAAGAGGCTGAGTGGAGCCTGAACGAGAGCTGATTGTCTTCCACATAACACTAAAAGTTATAGGAGAAGGTAGAGATCAGGTGGGCTAAAGGGGCCAGGTAGACATTGAAGAGCAAAGGTGAGAGGATAGGGTCTGTGGAACACCACATGTTGAGATAGAGGTGGTGGAGATAAAGTACCCAAGATGGACCTGGGAGGGTTGGTCCAGAGGGAAGGAGGTCAACCACTCCAGGGCATGATCCGTGATGCCCACGTTCTCGCTGGGTCAGAGATCCGGATGGCGTGATTGACCTTGTCAAAAGCAGAGGAAAAGTTAAGGAGGATGAGGATAGAAGATAGGCTAGAATCAAGATTAGAGAGTAGATCTTCACATGTGTTCAGGAGAGAAGTGTCCATGCCTCAGGCTGCTCTGAAGCCAGACTGAAGGTCATGGAGAAAACCAACAGATTAAGTGTGGAAAATAAGCTGGGAGATGCCCAGCTTTTCTAGGAGTTTTCCCTGGATAAGGGGTTATATCCAGGCTTGGAATGAGTTATATTGCTCAATGTTTGTTTGTTTGTTTGTTTGTTCATTTGTTATGCGCACCAGACTCATAAGTAAACGGGCACAGCAGTATGAAGATGCAAAACTTACAAAGTTACGAAATATACACCAGATACAGTACTTACATGTTTACAAAATATACAGAATACACAATGTGCAAAATCGGAGCAAAAAAACAAGAATGGTCTATGTAATTACAGAGATAAAATAGTAGACAATGTACAGCAGAAATGTTGCAGGATTGATACCCTTGATATATCCCTTAAACTCACATAAGGGCTGGATTCCATATGGTCTTTAAATGATACACAGTAATACAATATTAATGCATGGTGAATAAGTCTCTTCAGGTGTGGGCCAAGTATGGTCCAGAATGGGTGCTGGGAGCCTAGGGGTCAGTGGCAATGATGTGTTTTATTACATTTTTTCTGAAGGTTAGGTAGGGTTGGTCGGCTCTCAAATCTTGAGGCAGTGAGTTCCAAGATGTAGCTGCCTTTACAGTGAAGCTATTACCACCGATAGTTGTGAGCTTGTATTTTGGTATGGTCAGACAGTTGTCATTCATAATTCTGGAGGGTCTGATCGAGGTTCTTCTCTGGAGTTTATTTATAAGGTAGCTGGGGGCTGCGTTATTAAGGGCTTTGTGAGTCAAGGAAAGCATTTCAATTGTATTTTATTGGACGTGGATAACCATTTGTGCTGGCGTCTCAGGGAGGAGATATGGGTTATTTTATTTATGCCTAGGGCTGCTCTTAAGGCATTGTTCTGTAATGTTTGGAGCTTTTGGATGGTAGATTTATTGGCACCACAGTATAGGGCATTACAGTAATCAATTCTAGAGAGTATTAGGGCTCTGGCCAAGATAAGGCAACTGTCATCAGAGAGGAATGGCTTACCAGCTCTGAGTAACTTGCAGGTGTAAGCCGTAGAGGAGGTCAGCGATTTGACGTGTTTATCAAAAGACAGTGTGGAGTCCAAGTAGAATCCGAGACTTTTTACCTCCTTAGAGACTTTGATGGTGTTCCTGTCAATATTAAATGAGGAGAATTCTTGGCCAAGTTTTTTTAATATTTGGAATCCTTCTCTGGGGGTCCACTCCACTGTATATGATTGTTAGCCCATCCCCTGGTCCTTCTGAAAGCTCCCTTGAGTGGTGTAAACTGGTAAGATTTTCACTTCCATTAGGAGATTGATATCTGGCCTCCTCCTGCAATGCTCCCCGGTACAGGAGGTGGCCGGCGCAGAAAAATGCCTTTACCAAGGAGCTTAATGCTCCCCTTGAAGATGGCCACAATGGTGGGCTCGAGGACGAGTCTGCTTCTTTTTTGCGACCCAGGGGCTCTTCACCATCCGGCTGCACCGTTTCCAACAGCCCAACCCCCTGATTGGAGAACGCATCAGAAAAAGCCCTTTGCCATCGAGCTTGCAGGCTTTGCCGGCCCACCACAGAAGGCCCTCTTATAATGCTTGCAGCCTTTCTGGGCCCTTGTTAGATCTTCACTTTCACAAGGGGATTGGAATCTTGCCTCCATCAAGGAGCTTCATGCTCCCCTTGAGGATGGTAGCCATGGTGAGCTCAAGGACATCGAGTCTGCTTCTTTGTTGTTGCCCGTAACGCTCTTCGCTTTCCGACTGCATTGTTTCCAGCAGCCTGAGCCCCTGATTGGAGGATGCATCAGGAAGATTCCTTTGTTATCGAGCCGGCAGTCTCTGCCAGCCTACCACAGAAGGCCCACGTAGGAGACTCGTAGCCTGTGTGGGCCCTTGTTCCATCTTCACTTCCACCAGGAGATTGTAATCTGGCCTCCTCCTGCAGCGCTCTGCTGTGCAGGAGGAGGCTGATGCTGAAATTTGCCATCACCAATGCGCTTCAAGCTCCCTTTGAAGATGGCCGCCATGGTGGGCTCAAGGACATTGAATATGCTTCTTTGTTGCAGCCCATGATGCTCTTCACCATCCGGCTACATCGTTTCCAGCAGCACAACCCCATCATTAAAGGATGCATTAGGGAGAGACTTTTGTCATCAAGCTGGCTGTCTCTGCCGGCCCACCACAGAAGGCCCACTTATAAGGCTTGTAGCCTGTGTGGGCCCTTGTTAGATATTCACTTCCACCAAGAGATCGGCATCTGGCCACCTCCTACAATGCTCCGCTGTGCAGGAGGAGGCCAACGCCAAAAATTGCCTTTAGCAAGGAGCTTCATGCTCCCCATGAAGATGGGCTCCATGGCGTGCTCGAGGACATTGAGTCTGCTTCTTTGTTGCAGCCCATGATGCTCTTCACCATCTGGCTGCATCGTTTCCAGTAGCCCAATACCCTGATTGGAAGATGCATCAGGAAGAGCCCTTTGTCATCCAGCTGGCAGGCTCTGCCGGCCCACCACAGAAAACCCACTTATATGGCTTTGTCAAACCCTTATGAGTGAATACAATTTGTACCTATTTTGTCTGGGCCTGTCTGTGTCTGCCGGCAGCACGGCATGCATCTGTGCTCTATGTTTCTTTCTACCTGAAAGCTCCCGCAGCGTCCGCCTGATCACAGGCATTATTCCTGATTTGGCACTTTGCCGTTTGACCTTGTTTCTCTAAGGTAAGGCTGGTCGGATCCCCACCCTGCTGGTCCATTTCCTTACTGACTGCCACATGTGTTACTCTGGTTTACCCTCTGCCCCCTATCCTCACACCACTGTACTTAGAACGCTCTGTATTGATCATTGATCCTTACAGCCTATGACTCTAATGTTATCTGGACTACTACAGTTTCTCTCTACTCCTGGCCTCCTGTCTGTTTTTTTCTCTGCTGAAACACTTCCAGCTTCATGCTCCATGAGGCTGGGCCACCAGTCTGTTCTCCTACATTTTTACGTTGGGCCATACTCATTGTATACCCTAATGTGCTGTTGTTTTCCCACTTGTTCAATTGTTTCACCCAACAAAGTGTTTGGCCTTGCTTTTTTGCTTGCATATTTGATGTGACCCCCTTTCACATTGGTGTGGCTTTCCCTTATGCATACATCATCATGTGCCTGTTAGTTCCTGCATCCTTCCTTTCCTGCATTCTCTTGACTCTTCTTTTCTCAGCCTTATGAGTCATTGCTTACTATGTGGTTGCTGCTTCCTTCTTGACCCCTCACTTAACCGTCTGTTATCTTAATGTAACCCTCACCTTCTGTGTCACTGTCGTTGTTTGCATGCTCTATTCCATCTTGCACGAGATGAGGCTCTTTCCAATCCCCAGTCACTTACCTGCTTAGCCTTAACTGGTGCCTGCATGCCTGATGTAGCCCCCCATCCCTGAGACAAGGCTTTTCCAGTCTTCAGTCACTTACCTGCTTAGTCTTAATTGTCTGTCTGCATGCCTGATCCAACCCCTCATTCCATGAGATGAGGCTTTTCCAGTCTGCACTCCCTCATGCCTGCTTAACATAATTGCATTCTGGGTTTCTTAATGCAATCTACCTGTTGTTCCTGCACTTCTATCTTGTTTTGCTTGTATTGTACCTCTCTCATCTTCCCCTCCTAACTCCTCTTCCCACCCCTCTTTCATGTTCAGCACTTGCACATTGCAAATCATTTCACGACCTAGTCAGAATGTTTTGTGTCTTCCATCTAGCCTTCCTTCACCTTCTCCCTTCCCTCCTCTCATGTTTTAGCACTTGAACGTTCTGAATGTTTCAAGACCTTTTTCCTCTACCCTATCCCCTGCCTTGTCTTAATGCACCTCGAAACACGATTTTTGCTGTACAGTGCCTATTACAAATAACCAATAAATAAATAAAACTATTTTTAGAATTGATGAGCACATGGGGTTTTCACATCTTGAATGGCAGTCTAAAACGATCTATCCCGCCTCGAAGTACATTGCGTTGAGGGTGTTCGACTGCCGTTCTGGACTTCATGTTTGCTACTCTTCTCTTCCCATGCCGAAGAAAGTGGAGGGCACTAGAATCTCTCTAAACAAGTTCACAACTGTGAACCGAAGAGAAAATTGCATTTCTTGGAATCTGAGAAAATTTCATTTTTTCAACGAACAGCTGGCTTTGATACTTAAGAGCTGTGATAACTTTACTTTATGGACTCGATATAATCCTTATAATTTTATTGCCATTTTTGCGGATTTCCTGAAATGTGCTTACTCTAATAAAACATTGTTCGAAAACAATGCTTTGATAAGCAAGTCCAGGAACAAAAAGGGTAATTGAGGCGCGAGAAAAGAGGGCTTTGTGGTCTTCCCACTGAGGTCATAAGGAAATGGAAAAAAGTGCCTTATATTGAGATATAAAAACTGACTATGAACGAAAAAACCTCAGCTTGTACAGAAAAATTCAGAAAGAATGTTACACGTTCAGATGACAAATCAATCGGATAACTTCTGGAAGCTTATTAATATAGACTCGGGCGGGGTGGTCAGGTCTCTATGTTGTTCAATCCTGTATCTGAGGATACGTGGGTGGAACACTTTAAATCATCATATGCGCCACAAGTAGGGAATTTCTCCTCACTCAAATATCAGGATGAAGCAAGATGGGAGCTGTTGTTCTCCAGAGAAGATTTTATGGAAGTTATTCGACACATTAAATCCTCTAGAGCACCGGGCATGGGTGGGTTATCAAATCTGGCACTGATAGAGAACCCAGTGCTGTGGGCATGCATTCTGTTTTGTTTATTTGAACATATTATAATTTCTCGTTCTATTTGAGGATTAAGTTCAAAACCCTCTGCATCGTCCACAAGGCCTTCTGGGGCCTGGGGCCTCAATACCTTCAACTAGCCCTTCCTAAATACCTTCCATCTCGAGCTCTTCGCTCATCTGCCTCCAATTCCCTCAGGGTCAGTCGCTTCTCCAAGCAACAAGCTGGTGGTAGATCTCTCTCTTCGGCTAGGGCCTCCCTCTGGAACAGCCTTCCTGAAACTTGAGGAGAATCATCTTCGGTTCTGCAAGCACCTCAAAACGTTTCTCTTCTCGTCAGCTTTTTCTCCTCTTCTCCCCTGCTGATTCCCTGGCTGTCACGGGAACTGCACTGGTTACCTGGCCACCTCCGATTCTCGGGCCCAGATCCACTCCCCCGCTAGTCGGTTCCTGACAATCCCTGCACTTGGTGACTGTTTCTGTATCCCTACGGTCCCACTACCTGCACTTGACACTGACGTCTGCACTTACCTCTTTCACTTGCCACCTGCTGGCAGCTCTTCATTATTGTTTACTTATTGTTATTTATTTTGTTTGTTCTTTATCCCATGTACTGCACTTTCCTCTTCCACTTCCCCCCCCCCGCACTTCTCCTCCATCCCCTCCCTTGCACTTGCACGATCTGAATGACATCTGGCCTAGTAGGATCGTTGCCTGTCTTCCCTGTTTCCCCCTCCCTTGCCTCGTCGCGCTTTGAAACACGTGTGTATAGGCGCGTTATAAATGCCATATCATATCATATCATCATATCATATCATATCATGCCCCCTACATGGAAGACTTCTCACCTGGTCCCCATTTTTTAAAAATGGGATAGGTGTGATCTGAGGAATTACTGACCCATAGCTCTGCACGACTTTCAAGTAAAATCTTTTCTATATTTGTATTGAGGCATCTAGAACTATGGGCCAAGGAATATGGAAGGCTACACCCGGGACAGCCTGGATTTACAAAAAGGTTTTGTACTACTTTGAAAGGATTTACACTTTCGATCTTGCAAGAAAGTTATGGGAAAAAAGACAACCTCTATACTTGGTCTTTATTGACCTGACAATGGCATTTGACAGAGTAAGCCGAAATAGGCTCTGGGACAAACTTAAATTGGAGGTGTGCTAACGCGCTGGTCTCTTTACTGAGGGATCTACATACGGATACACATGTACAGCTTCGTCTAAACATGGACAGGCACATGTCTTCCCAAATAGATACTGCCAGAGGACTCAGACAAGGATGTGTCCTGGCACATTTTTTTCTTTTTCCTCATGACTGGCATATGCAGATGACTTGGGTTTTCTGGACTGTGGTCCAATTGGGCTGCAGTGGCAGTTGAGGGATTTTTAAAGCTATATAACAAGTAATGATATATAAATCAGTGTGTCTAAATCAAAGATTAGATTTTTTTCTAAAGCCAAGAAAATATCTTGCTTTTCTTGATATTTAAATAGTGAAAGATTTGAGATTGTTGACAGGATGACCTACTTGGGCTTGTCTTCCATGCGAACACTCAAAAGAAGAAAACCTATGACAGATTAATTATCAAGGCACAAAATCTAGCAATTGAAGCCAGGAAATTGCATAAGAAATATGGACATTTTTTAATGCTTTCCATTCGCTAAATTCTATAAATAAAACGCAGTGCTACCTTTAATTTATGGAGCAGAGTCGTTAGGCAAACTGGATCACATGCTATGGCAAAAACTAGAGGGCACCTTCAGGAAATATGTTCTCAGTTTGCCGAAAGGTGTGCCTTGGTCACATGGAAGGTTTTGTCTCTGTGTAGGAAAATTCTAGATCGTCCGGGTGAATCCCTGTTTGTTAATTTACCACAGGACTCCTCAAATCTGTCCATTAAAAACTAGAAGAAAGTTTGTGAAGAACTGTTGAGTACCTTGAATTCAACTGATCAAAGCCTGGTTAGCAATTTGAACGCTTTAAAGAATACATTATGGTTAAATGATTAGTGTAGGAGAAAAGACCAATGTATGAAGTACAAGCTTTTTTAAATGACTCTCTATCCTGGAAAAACGTCTCAGAGTTATGCCTAAGTATCTGATAAAATGTCTGTGTCCCAAAAGGTGACAAATAGTTCTGCGTTTTACATTGAATATTCTGCCACAAAAGACATCTTGGGAATCAGGGCCAAGTCAATGAAATCAGAGATGTTTTGCAGATTCTGTAAAAACAAGACTGAGATCGAATCTTTAAGACATCTCGTGATAGATTGTATTGCCCTTGCCTCGGTACGAGAGATATGCGTTGTACTTTTTAGAAAACATTTTAATTTTTGCCCGCTGATGATTGTTTGATCAGGAGTTTAGAAGGGAATAATGTATTACAAGATCCATATTAATAGTGTCGGGGGGAAATTCTCCCGGGGTCGGCTGAGCCGTCCGCGGACCTCCGGGCAGGGAGGCCCCAACTCCTCCCGTGTATCCCAAAAATGAGTATGAGGCACACGCAAGAAGCAAGGTGATTCTGCTGTTTTATTGAACAAATGGCAGGGATGGGTCAAGGATCGTACGCGTCCGTCCTGACACACACTCTTCATCATGGGCTCGCAGGCCCTCTTTACCTTAGTATGACGCACTACTTGCGTCACCTGGGAAAGTTAGCAAGAAACCTATCGCCACTCTGGATTGGCTCCTCGAGTGGTAGGGTTAGTATAGCATACGTATAGAGAGCATTGTTAGTGGTTGAGGGTTAGTCAGGTGGTATACTTGGGTTGTCCCTTCGAATTGATACATGAAAATTGTTACATGGAGACCTCTGAGGATTGGTCAATGTTAGTGGCGTCAGTGATAAGAGCCCCATGTTCTGATTGGTCCACACACGAGCCCCCCAGTCAGGGACCATCGCTGCTCCCAGCTCGCGGTGCACCTGTCATTTGCAACAATGTTTCACTATGGGTATGTACAGACAATGTGAGATTTATTCATGTGCTGGAAGGCCGGCTACTCCCACCGCTGCAGATGTCCTTTGAGACGCTTAATAGTATCTGCCTGAGTCTTGAAGCAGGGAATCCAGGCGTCTCCCTCCTCCCGGGCCTGGCACCCTGTCAGGTTTGGCTTGATCACGTGAGGTGGGACCGTGGTTGAGGCAGAATTCTGCACAATTAATATTGTTTTTTTTTTCACTGTATGCCTGGCTTGATTGCAGGTGTGACCTTGGCGTCGGCTTGTGGCATGCGAATTAGCAACATTGTGCCCTTGACTGTCTGCTTTCGCCGGGCTCATTCTGCGGGATCAGCAACTGAACTCTGGCTCATTCGATGTTCAAGGGACTCTTGCTTGAGGCCTACTTGGGCCTGGTGTATAAGTGGAGCCATCTGATACACAGGCGCTTTAGGTAATGGAATCATATTGCTTTATCTCCAGTATCGTGTCTTCATTATACTTTTCATTATTGCGCATGGTTTTAGGAGAAGCGTGAGCAAACTTTTTTAGATGCGTTCATTGTGCGTCTGGCGTTTCTGCATTTTGAGAGGCCTATGTGAAAAATAATAAAGATGCGCGTCTGTGGGTGTGTCCGTCACCTATGTCGTAGCACTGAGTATGTTCTTCGTGTGGATTGGTGTGGGAGTGTCCAGTGTGTATGTTGCACAGGTATTCTGACCGTTGGCTAGGCCGTCATGGCATCTCTAACGATGTGTTGAGTTAGTGCTGGATGATTCAGTCGAGTCCCTCCATGCCGCAGGCGTCGGCAGGGGTATGGCAGGCTGGCGGGCACACGGGTGGGCACATCCGTATGTTCTTGTTCCAGGGTATTTGGTCGTCTGGTAGATGGGCAAACTCCTCTCGTGGCGGGTGCCTGGGCCGCGATCCTCTAGGCCAGGGGAGAGAGGGGATTGGTGGGAGCCTTTTCTTCCATTCTCCCGCTTCAGTCCCCCCTCTGGTCGACTTGTCGACCACAAACATATCCTTTTCCTTATCTCCTCTCACTCTCCATATTTTAGTTACTCCTCCCAAATGTCCATAGTGGTTCACATGGTCTTCGAATGACCAATACATATATACACACGTTCCTCCAGGTGTGCAGTATACCCACTTCCCTATGTAGCTCCTTGGGTTTCTTGGGTTTTCGAGCTTCACAGATGGTGGGTCCAGGTGGTTGGTGATGATCTGGTTGCGCAACTTCTCTCTTTCCTTTATTATTATGCCTGTGTGTTGACCGTCATCTGCTGGCATCAAGGGGTGCATACCAACCATTTCGATCATCTCATCAGTGGTTCGTGCCTTCCGGGCCTTCCAAAATCTTATCAAGATCAGTGCAGCTCCAGCCAAAATAATGCATCCAACTATAATCTTCAGTCCATCTGACAGCCAAGATGGCATCCACGACCATAATATCGAAAACCAGCTGTTGTCCTTTTTCACGCCTTTACTTTCATCCATCATTTTGGAGTGCATCTGGGCCAATTGTGATACTGCTTCCGTCAGTGTACCATTGTCAGCATCGTTAGCAGGAATAAATGTGCAGAATGATTGTCCTATCTTTGCGCAAACTCCTCCTTCCATTGCTGTGAGGAGGTCCAGTACATATCTGTTCTGTAGTGCTACCATCCTCACTGCTCTTAGTTCTTCTTTTATTGCGTTGAATCCATTTACTGTAGAATTAATTGTCATCATTAGTTCCCATCTAGTTATCTGGAGCCATTTTGCGTTTGCGTAAGCCTGTAGTCCTGGATGTATTATTGAGGAGAAGAACATTGCTGCTCTGCTGAATAGTCTATGCTCTGGCGGGATTGAAGTGAGTGCTGTTTCCGACCGTCCCCATAGGTAAATTCCTGTCAAAGGTTCTCCTTGTTTTTTCTTTCTATTCAGGACAGTGTTGTTGCCGCTGTTTTGGTTTTCTGGTTCCTTCTGGGAATGTACAGATCTCTTCTTCCATTTTGGGAAAGTTTGCCACATTCACATGTTTCTGGGGCACCACTAGTGATGGTACATTGACGTGTACCATTGTGCATATGCCATTCCACAGAGGGGGCAGTGTGTGGTATGCCTTGTCTCCGCAGGCCCAGTAATGGTCCATCACCACTGCTGTTCCTGCTCCCCCCTCAGGTAACTCCGTCACACTTGCACAGTTGGTGCTGTATCCCACGTCCACTTCTCCTTTATGTTGGTAGCATAATTTAGGTGCAGTCAGCGGCAGTATTGTTATTGGGTCTTCATCCTTCTCTATCCACGTTAGCAGGGGTACGTACTTGACCCAGGTCATCCAACATCTGTCGTTGTGTTCAGCAATACTCTCAGTATCCTCTCTCGTTATCATGTTGCTGACAACCACTCCTATGTCCCACTTGTCACCCAGGTACACCTTCCCTGTTATTATTATCAGTAGTCTTTCCCAACATCCTTGTTTACCAGGAACTTCAGTGGCGTACCAATCACATGGTAGGTACTGTAATGTTACTTTCTTTGTTTCTCCTTTTTCAGGACCGCTTGTTATGTATCTGAATGCTTCAGCGTGCAAACTGGCCTTGTGGTAACTCAAGTAATCCTTGAGGAAGTTGTTTTCGTACGGGTATGTGTCTCGTGTTTTCCATACCAGGTGCACGGTGTTCCCTTGTAATCTCCCTTTCGTTTGGAACAGTGCCAAATATATTATACATCGTGTTGTTTTTTCATCAATTTCCGTGGCAACGAAAGTTCGGGAAGCGCTCATGGCGTATGGGATCAATGAGCAGACGTAGCAGCTGTCTTTTGTTGTCTGCTTACCTATTTGAGTCATGTGTTGGTACCACATGTTGTTCGAGACTTGTGCTGAATCTTGTATGTAGTCGTCAATACCTTTGTTGTCTGAGTATGTGCTGCGTTTAACTCTATTTCCCTTGTGTGGGATTTTGCTAGTACCACCTGACGTAACACGTGTTGCAGCCGAGGGTGGGGGTATGTTAGATTTGGGAACAGCCAAAATATGGATAGCACAACTGTTCTGCCGTACAGAGGCAGCCAAGAACCCGGTGATCATCAAAATCCCTATCATTTTTATTACAGATGCTAATCTCACCGGCATTTTGCTCTTACCTTGCTGCAGTCCGGCAGCTAATTCTTGCGACGTTAAAGTTGCCCGCCTGAAAATTCTCAATATGCTCGTTATTAGTGTTAGTCGTTGTTTTCAAGCTCTCCCTATCAAGTAGTCGTTCAGTGCCCAGGCGAAGAGCTGTTCCCACGCCAATCTAAGTGATCTATCTCTTAGGACAGGCAAGTAAGGGAGGAGATGGGGCATCGACTGTTCTATGGCCAAGAGAAATGCTGTGTAGTAGACACGTACCCTCCTTCTTTTTAGGTACTTTGGCCTTTTTATGTGATAAACAAATTGGTGTGATAATTCTTCAGGGTAGTTATCGTCTGATGGTAGCATCTACTCCTGGGCAGTGAACTTTGTTAGTTATTTATTTTCTTAGCAGTATAATAATACACGGTACCTGCATGTGTATATGTGAAAAATAATGTCCTTCAGTTGGGTTACTGCTGCAGTGAGAGGAACGTCGATAGGCAGGGGGTTTATGGTTCAACTGGCGGAAGTCTCTTTACTCTTTGATCGTGTGACCATGGGGTGGGCGGTGTGGTAATTACCCTTCTCTATGCCAGTAGTTGTCTCTGGGGAATCTGGGGGGTGGTGGGGTAGGGAGACACTTGGGCCGTTGGCTGTGGTAGAAATCTCTTCCTCCGTCGGTGACGCTGTTGTTCTTCCAATGGCCCTGTTGGTGACGCTAGGGCGGGTCTGGAGTTTGCAGATCTTTACGTCATGTAGGTGATTCCAGGCACGTTTGTCCTGTAGATTTACTGCTCTTGTTGATACTTCCTCTACCAGGTGGGGGCCAGTGAAACGTGGACTGTTCCACTTCCTGTTGAAATTGTGGAGTAATACGTGGTCACCTTTAGCAATTTTGCACAGTTTTTCTTTTTCTTGTTCTCTGTCCTCGTCTTCTTGTTGATCACTCTTAGACCCGCCCTGCGTGCGCTCGAGCTGTTGAGACACAAACACTACACTAGTAATCAAAGAAGACACATATTGGTACATTTCATCACCAAGAACAGCTGCAGTGCTTTCATAGTCAGTAAATGCTCTTGAGGTTGGCGTCAGAGGAAGGCGCATTTGACGTCCGGTCACCACCTCGTGAGGGGTGAGGTGGTGGTCGGAGCCTGGTCTATTCCTCAACTCAAATAGGGCTAGTGGAAAGCAATACAACCAACTCTTCTTTGTTGTTTGCTGTATTTTTGCAATTGCCTCCTTTAGTAGGCCATTCAGGCGTTCGCATATACCGTTGGCCTGTGGGTGATATGCACATGCAAATTTATGCTTGATATTCAGTAAGGATGTGATGTGCTGAAACATTTCATTGGCGAAATGCGGGCCATTGTCTGACCGCAGTACCTCGCACACTCCCCACCTGGGGAAGACTTCCCTCACTAGGAATTCAGCTGCTCTGAATGCGTCTGGGTGTGAGCAGGGTCCAGCTTCAATCCACCTGGAGAATGGGCATACTACTACGATCATATACCTATTTCCTTGACATACGTTAATCATATCAACATAGTCAATATGGATAGGAAGGGTCCCTCTGGCCGGGGTATAGTACCTTTAATCACCTTCAGTGTGTGACCAGCCGTGAACTGTTGGCATGTGAGACAATTGCTGATGAAGTTTGTCACATGGGAGTTTAACTCGGGGCAGAACCAGTCTTCCCTAATTCGTGCTGCAATGACCTCATTCCCTGTGTGGGCTGGGTGGTGTAGTTGGCTCAGGGCGGTGTTCAATAGTGTCAGTGGCATTACCATCTTTCCAGTGTTACCCTGGCGCCATAGTGCGTCAGTTGGTGACATTGTACATCCTCTTTTTACCCATATTTCTTTTTCTGCCATTGGTGCAGCTGCTTGTAGTTCCATTATCTGTGTGGCCGGGAGATGTGTGTACCCTTCTCTTATCAACATCTCTTTAGCTATCCCCCTCCCTCTTCCTCTCTCTGACTCTGGGGGGTTCCATATCTCACCAAAATATGCAGCATACTTTGCATGTGCGTCTGCTGCTGCATTTCCTTTTGAGACATGATCTTCTTCATTAGTGTGTGCGGTGCATTTGACCAATGCTAACTCTTGGGGGTCATTTATTACTTCAATTAGTTCAGCCAACAAGAGGGCATGTTGTACTGGAGTGCCGTCTGCTCTCCTAAACCCTCTTCTCCTCCATTTTGACAAACCTGAGTGGACTGTGGATGTGACATATGCACTGTCAGAATATATGGTCACTCGTTTGTCAAAGCTTTCCTTCAACGCCAAGATCAGTGCAACTAATTCTGCTGCTTGAGCAGAGTAATGCTGTGGTAATTGTACACATTTCATCGCCACACACACCGGTACCTCCGTCATTTTTACCACTGCCGCCCCAGTTCTCCTTATACCATCACTTTGGTCAATTGTTGATGACCCATCAATGAACAAGAGCTCACCTCCATCTAGTGCGTTCTCTTCAACCTTTCTAGTGCATGAGTATATTTCAGTAGTCTGCGTACAGTCGTGTACATAGTCTCCTTCCTCAATTACTTCTGCTATGAACCTTGCAGGGTTAACAGTGCTACATCTAACAATAGATAGTTCTGGTCTGGATAAAATTATCTCATAACCTGACGCCCTCTGCGTGGTCAGTGTGGACTTAGGCTTGTTCAATATAGCAAATAGTGCATGCTCTACAAACAGTGTGGTTGGGCACCCCATGGTAACTGCTGATGCTTTCTCTACCGCAAAGGCAGCTGCGGCGAGACCTTGTTCGCAGGGGAAATGTCCTAACATCACAGGATCCAGGTGGCCGCTGTAAAACGCTACTGGTTTGTAGCCCATGCTTGTTTTTTGAGCCAGTACTGCTTTCATCACTGCTGAGTCGCAATGTGAGAATATGAAAAATTGTCGTTCATAATCTGGGGTGGCCAGTACTGGGGCAGTGGATATTGCATCCTTTAGTTCATCAAAAGCCTCTTTCATTTCCATTGTCCACCCCAACCTTTTCTCCCCTCTGTTAGCTTCTTTCAATCCCTCAAGTAGGGGTCTTATGTATGAGCTGTAGTCAAATACCCATGCTCTACAGTAGTTGCATAGTCCCAGGAACTGTTGTAGTTCCCTTACTGTTTGTGGCAGGGGCGTTTTTGAAATGGCTTGTGCCCTTTGTGGTGCAATCTTTCTTCCGTATTGGGATATGAGCTGACCAATGTAAAGTACCTGTTCCTGACAGTACTGTCATTTTTCCTTGTCTACCTTGTAACCCTTTTCAGCCAGTATTGTCAGCATCTTCACTGAGTCTTCTCTGCATCTCCTCTCACTGGTGCTGCAAATTATTATGTCGTCAACATATTGCAACACTGTGCTTTCCACTTCAATGTTACCTAAATCCATCTGTATTACTCTGTTGAATATTGAGGGTGACTCGCAGTAGCCTTGTGGTAATCTGGTGTGTTTCCACTTTGTGTTTCTGTAAGTGAAGCTTGTCAGGTCTTGTGAATCTGGGTGTAGGGGTATTGAGAAGAAAGCATTTTTGAGATCTATCACTGTGAATCGTGATGCCTCTGCTGGAATGCCGCACAAGATTGTGGCCGGGTTTGCTGCTATAGGGTATTCTGCTTCCACTATGTTGTTCAAAGGCCTGAGGTCCTGTATGAAGCGCCAAGACCCCCCCTTGGCCTTGCGCACTGGGTACACAGCTGTGTTACATGGTGATTCTGATGGGACCAATATGCCATTGTTAATAAGGGCCGTTATTGTTTCATATATGCCCTCATCTGCCTCTTTTGATAGTGGGTATTGTTTCACTCTGGGTAGTATTGCGCCCTTTTTCAATTTTATCCTTACTCCCCCAATGCTTTTTATACACCCCACGTCATAGTGACTGGTAGTCCATAATGATGTGGGTAGTTTTGCCATATCCTCCTCGAGGAAGGGAACTGGGGTGGACGTGGGTGCCTCAAGTGCCATTGCAATTTTCTGTGCCACTTGTTTGTACGTCACTCTTAGCCATATTTCTACACTCATCATAAACACCATTTCTCCTTCTTCCTTTTCTTCCGAGAAGAGCTCCTCATCTGACACCTGGGTGAGTCTACATCCTTCTGCTAGTGCTATCACTGCCCTCCATGCTCTTCCTTCTCTGTCTTGGGCATGTACTGCGATGTAATCAGCAGTTGCTTTTATACTCTCTATGTTCACCGAAATCACCTTTCCTTCTGGTTCATTTGTGGGCGTTTCAGGTCTAAACAAGTAGGCTGCCGGTCTCCTCCAAACTTTTCCTTCAATCCCTGGCATCCATGCAAATGCCATGTCTGTCCCGTATTGGAACAGTTCACCATCCACTGGCTCAGCCCTAACGACTGTCTGTCCACAGTATGCTTGCATAATTTGTCGTGCAGTGAGCATGTTAATTCCTGGGGTTGAGCAAATTATGCCGTCCTCCGTAAAGGAGATCGTCATATTCAGTCTGCTCATGATGTCTCTCCCCAGTATATTTACTGGTGAGGCCCTATGATACAAAAGTGGGACTGACATGTCATAATCCCCTATAGATAAGGGAATGTTATCAGTAAAGGGAACCAACCCTCTAGCCCCAGAGAATCCTTGGGTGTTCATGGCTTCACCTGACATCTTAAACTTACCTTCCCTTATGCAGGACCGGGTCGCCCCAGTGTCAACAAGGAATGATCATTTTTTATCACCTATCGTTACCTCTATGCGTGGTTCCTCCGCACTATTAGGTGTTACTGACAGGATGGGACACACCAAGGCCGTCTGTGGGCTGTCCTATTGGGGGTTTAATGATTGACCACTTCCTGTGTAAGGGTTGTGTGCCAAGACCGTCACCCTACCCAGTTGTGTTTGCTGTAGTTGTGTATTGGTAGACGATATGTTATTATCTTGGATTTGTGCGGGTTGTTGTACCTGCTGTGTTTGGGGTTGTTGTGCTATCGCTACCTGTTGTTGTGGTAGTGGATATACCTGTGGCTGTGGTTGTGTTACCAGTTGTTGTTGTCCATTTCCCCGTTGCAATGTCTGCTGTTGCTGGATGCCCTGCTGTTCCTCTGTGTGTCCTTGTTGTCCCTGTTCACTCCATGATGGTGTGCCTGTTCTCACTCTGCATTTGCGTGACATATGCCCTACTAATCCACAGATCCAACACACCGGTGGTTCCCTATTCTGCCATGGGAAGTTTCCTGTGTTGTCCTGGTATACTGGTTGCCCGGTGGGGTAGTAATTTCTAAGTCCTCCCACCTGCTGTTGTGTATTATATCCGTATCCTCTCCCTCTCATTATTCCTCCCCGCCCCCTGTTGTAATTATAATACCCAGCTCCTGGTGTTGAGTATCCTCCTCCCATGTTAGTTGTATGTGGCGGGAGTGGCGGCTGCTGTTGTGTTATGATCTGTGATGATTGTATTTGAGAGGGATCTTGTGCAGCCACTACTTGTGTGGGGTTTTGAGTCATTGTTGTAGGTGTGGTTATTAGTGCACCTTCCATCGTATATTTATTAAGTTTTTTCTGTACTAATTTAGCCTCTTCCGTTTTTCTATCCTCTTCCTTTTGTTTCATCTTTTCTTGCCATGTTCTGCAATGATGCACTATCGTCAGTTGTATTTCTGGCCATGTTTTTGCTTCCATCCCTACTACTTTCTTCAGTTGTTTCTGAACTACTTCTGGGAGCCCTTGCATTAGTATGTGGTAAAATATTGCTGGTGTCTTGTCCCATTGCTTTCTAGTTTCCATGCGCCACTTCTCTTGAATTTCCTGGATATAATCAACAGGATCTTCGTTGTCACGCATCTTGCGCGAGGTAATTGCTCCTATGTCTGATGTGTCCGGGTACTGTACCCTCAGTGCCTGCCATAATGCATGCCTGCAGTTTGCGAATGGTGCCCCATCGTGTGATGTGTTTGTTATTGTGACCCCGGGGAAGCCTGCTCTCTTCCAGATGTCATCCGCTGCATCCCCTAATATTGATATTAGAAGGCCCTTTACATCCCCCACTGCCAACTTCTGTCCTGCAGTGTGTTTTTCCATTTCATATATCCATTTACCAGCACCTCCACTTAATGATGGGAGTCTGCACTTTATATTTTCCTTGTCTTCATGCTTCCAGGGGACGTATTGTGGTCTAACCCCTCCCCTCTCCAGGAGTGGCATTAGGTTGTGTCCTTGTTGGCCCTTTGGGTCCCACACAATCGAATCCGTACACCCCTCCTCTTCTTCTCTATCTTCTATGTCGTCAATGGGGTCCATATAGCACGTAGCTGTTTCGCCTCCCTCTTTTCCCTTTCTTATATTTTTTCCTTTATTTAATATGGGCGTGTGTGTTTGTTCTCTCTGCCTTCGTCCAGGGAGGTCTCTAAGTTTCCCTGCATAGGGTGTCAGTTCGTGTGGGAAGGGCGCTAGTTTAGATGGGCACGCCGCACGTAATGAGCGTGAGGTAGTGGAGCATGTAGGACGGGATGGTGACGGTGTGGCTGCACGGGTCTGCGTTTCCACTGTTCCTTGTTCTTCCTCCTCACTTCCCTCCAGGTCTTCCTTTCTCCTGCATATCCAAGGTGATCCTACGTTTGTCCGAGTGATGTATAGTTTATCTAAGCTTTCCCTTCCACTGTCTCTCCCTTCCCTCTCTATTCCTCCTTCTTCCTCACTGCAAAAGTCCTCCATTGATGGCAACCCCCATTCTGTCTTGTTCCCCTTAATCGTTACTGTTTGTAAGTCTATTAAGTCTATTCCTTCATTGCCTTCTTTGCCAATTGTTCCCCCTTGTTGTGATGTTGTTGCTACTTCTGTGTCTCTGTATATGCACTTTCTTACTTCACTCCCCCTTTTCCTTTCTTCTCTCTCCCCTTCATTTTTTTTCTCTATTTCCTTACCAATTTCTTCTCTTTTCTTTATAAATTCCTCCATTGCTTTAATACTCATCTTTTCCATTATTCTTTCTTCTTCTCTCTTTCTTTCCCATTTCGCTCTTTCCTGTTCTAATATGCCCTCTATCATTCTTCTTTCTTCGTATTTCCTTGTCGTTTCTGATAGTAATTTTCTTCTACATATTTCCAATTTCTTTTCTTCTTCTTCTTCTTCCCTCATTTTGTCACGCAGTGCTGCTCTGGATACCCTTTCTGCTACTGCCTTCACCCTTTCTGCTTCTCTCTTTTTCTCCTCATTTCGTTCCCTTATTTTGTCCAGCTCATCCTTGCTTTCTTTCTTTTTTCGTGCTCTCTCTCTTTCCTCTTTCTCGAGCTGCTTGATCAGTGTATTCTGCTCATCCCTTAATCCTGCTAGTCGTTCTTCCAAGATCTCTTCCGTCTGTCTTAACAGCTCTTCCCCCTTTCTTTTCCCCTTTTCCCCTTTCCCGTTGCTCCTCCTGGTGTCATCCTCGTCCATCTTCCTCACTACCTCCTCCTCCTCTTCTGTTAATGAACCTCGTAATTTTAATAATATCTGCGCTGCTACCCACTCATCCTGTCCTATTCCTGCGATCCGTTCCTGGCTAATCCCTCCTTCCCCTGCGGGCATTTTCGTGCAGGCGGATCCCGTCGTGCTATTCTGTTCCCTTCCTGTGTGGCTACCTGAGGCTATATATGGGGGTGGGCTGTATGGCGGGTTCGAGTACCCCTCAGCCGCCCTCAATTGAACCATGTCCCGTAGTTCTGTTAAAGGATATAACCCCCCTTCCTCCTTTTTCACCACTTTCGCTAGGGGTATATCGCCGGTCTGTTCCTTTTTTATTTCCTTTTCACTTATGTTGTTGCTCTTCTCTCCCTCTTCTCCATTCCCCGTGTTCTGTGGGCTTTCACTCTCTTTTTCCCCATTCTCTCCTTCCTCTTTAATCTTTTCTCCCTCCGTTGTTCCACCCATAATAAACATTCCGTTTGGTCCTGGTCGGGACCCTTGGAACATTCTCCATAAGTTAAACACCTCCACGTGGTGTGTCAACTTCTTCCCCTTGTATGTGTTATGCAGATAGGTCAATAGCGAATGTTGGGTATATGGATCGAAACTACCATTAGGTGGCCATGGTGTCGTCATTTTGTTATCCGTCCCCTGTGTCCATTCAATGCTATACTTGATCAGTTTCTCCCTATGGAGCGACAATGTTTTACATATGTGTTGTAGCGGGGTAGTGAGGGTGTTCCCCCACCCTCCCGATCCTGCCCCGTATGACATGGTAGCTCTTTACTTGCTGTCCTTCCTCTATTTGGTAGCTGTTATCTTACTGACAGTTTATAATATACAGCCTCTTACCTGGCCCCGTAAATTTGGGGACTTGTGATAATCCGATAACCAAAATTAGTAAAATATAGCATTCACGTTTGTATATTCTTTTCTTTCTTTTCCACCCCTACGGCCCCCTGCGGCCGAGGCGCACGTAGCCCCCTGCGGCTGCGTGCCACTTATTACGTTCTTATACAGCCGCCCCACTTCCACTTGCTCCTCCTCTCTCCTTTACACTTGCCGTGGCCGGCGTTCTCCGTGCGCAGCCACGCCCCCGTTTCCGCCTTTCCAAAAATGCCTTGTGCTCGAGATATCCTATGAAAACCCTACTGGTGACGTCACCGATTTCTTCAAACTACTGGTAAGTTCTTCACATGTTTTTTAAAGTTCAAAATATACTTTCAATCCACCCCTGTTAACCCCACAGCTGTCTT
Organism: Ambystoma mexicanum; assembly: GCF_040938575.1. Classification (NCBI taxonomy): domain Eukaryota; kingdom Metazoa; phylum Chordata; class Amphibia; order Caudata; family Ambystomatidae; genus Ambystoma; species Ambystoma mexicanum. The sequence continues at coordinate 652,023,314 of NC_090933.1, read as the reverse complement.
CCTGTCATGCCTGGAACAAGGTAATCAACAATATAATCGGACTGCGCACGCTGCGTCGCCTCGCGTGTGATACGCCCCTCGACAGGAGGGCTTAACCAGCCAATTATCTTCCGTATTGGGCAACCAGCTAGCTACCGCCTACAGGGAACCGTCATCTATCTATCGAGTTTCCTGCTCGATCAATAGGGATCCTCATCTACTCATTGATCAATAATCACCAAATCGTAGGAAACTGCGCACGCACACACACCCTTACACGTGGTCGCGATCTAGGCCAATCAGTGTCTCCGAGCGGTCGCACGTGATGTTTTCGTGCTCCGCCCCCTTCTCTCCCGTAACGTAGCGGACTGCTCTCGCACTTGTCCGGCTACCATTAATTTCATTGCCAACACTAATTTGTCAAACCTTCGCCGCACACCTGTGCAACACCTCCCACCTCCCGTATTCAATTCCTCCCCCCTCCCTCACAATTTCACATTGCTTGTTGTGCGTGGCATACTCACCAAGTGCTCTTGATGCGGGGTCACTCGACTGCGTGCACCCCTCCAAGCGGCTCGCCACCTCCCCTCGTCTGGACCACGTCTGGACACTCGCCAACCGCGGGCGGGATACTTCTCAACCGGCTCCCGAAGGCCAATATCCGGATTGCGCTGTCCGGTCTTCTCGCAATTCCGCGATGGTCCTGTAGTCCTCAAAAGGGGGCAGCGGCAGAGGGGGCCGCGTCGCCGGGCCTCCTCGCAACGGGAGCACTCGGAAAAGATAAAAATAAAAGTAGACCTCAAACAGATCTCAGCAGTGCCTCCAACTTGTCGGGGGGAAATTCTCCCGGGGTCGGCTGAGCCGTCCGCGGACCTCCGGGCAGGGAGGCCCCAACTCCTCCCGTGTATCCCAAAAATGAGTATGAGGCACACGCAAGAAGCAAGGTGATTCTGCTGTTTTATTGAACAAATGGCAGGGATGGGTCAAGGATCGTACGCGTCCGTCCTGACACACACTCTTCATCATGGGCTCGCAGGCCCTTTTTACCTTAGTATGAGGCGCTACTTGCGTCACCTGGGAAAGTTAGCAAGAAACCTATCGCCACTCTGGATTGGCTCCTCGAGTGGTAGGGTTAGTATAGCATACGTATAGAGAGCCTTGTTAGTGGTTGAGGGTTAGTCAGGTGGTATACTTGGGTTGTCCCTTTGAATTGATACATGAAAATTGTTACATGGAGACCCCTGAGGATTGGTCAATGTTAGTGGCGTCAGTGATAAGAGCCCCATGTTCTGATTGGTCCACACACGAGCCCCCCAGTCAGGGACCATCGCTGTTCCCAGCTCGCGGTGCACCTGTCATTTGCAACAATGTTTCACTATGGGTATGTACAGACAATGTGAGATTTATTCATGTGCTGGAAGGCCGGCTACTCCCACCGCTGCAGATGTCCTTTGAGACACTTAATAGTATCTGCCTGAGTCTTGAAGCGGGGAATCCAGACGTCTCCCTCCTCCCGGGCCTGGCACCCTGTCAGGTTTGGCTTGATCACGTGAGGTGGGACCGTGGTTGAGGCAGAATTCTGCACAATTAATATTGGTTTTTTTTCACTGTATGCCTGGCTTGATTGCAGGTGTGACCTTGGCGTCGGCTTGTGGCATGCGAATTAGCAACATTGTGCCCTTGACTGTCTGCTTTCGCCGGGCTCATTCTGCGGGATCAGCAACTGAACTCTGGCTCATTCGATGTTCAAGGGACTCTTGCTTGAGGCCTACTTGGGCCTGGTGTATAAGTGGAGCCATCTGATACACAGGCGCTTTAGGTTATGGAATCATATTGCTTTATCTCCAGTATCGTGTCTTCATTATACTTTTCATTATTGCGCATGGTTTTAGGAGAAGCGTGAGCAAACTTTTTTAGATGCGTTCATTGTGCGTCTGGCGTTTCTGCATTTTGAGAGGCCTATGTGAAAAATAATAAAGATGCGCGTCTGTGGGTGTGTCCGTCACCTATGTCGTAGCACTGAGTATGTTCTTCGTGTGGATTGGTGTGGGAGTGTCCAGTGTGTATGTTGCACGGGTATTCTGACCGTTGGCTAGGCCGTCATGGCATCTCTAACGATGTGTTGAGTTAGTGCTGGATGATTCAGTCGAGTCCCTCCATGCCGCAGGCGTCGGCAAGGGTATGGCAGGCTGGCGGGCACGCGGGTGGGCACATCCGTATGTTCTTGTACCTGGGTATTTGGTCGTCTGGTAGATGGGCAAACTCCTCTCGTGGCGGGTGCCTGGGCCGCGATCCTCTAGGCCAGGGGAGAGAGGGGATTGGTGGGAGCCTTTTCTTCCATTCTCCCACTTCAATAGTTTTAAAGACAACTGTGTAATTGTATGCTGTTAATATAAATCTTTTCATTTTAAATATAATGTAATAGGCATGTTAGATATAATCAATTCTATACTGTATATATCATACGGTCGCACAACATCCTTGCACATTTTATTTGCACAATCTTTGCTATTTGCAAGTGTTTTATTGTTAATAGCCCCTATCCTATTGTATTATGAGTAATCACTATATTATATGTTTGGGAAAGGTTTGTTTACAAGCCATAACACAGTAACGATAACTAAAGAAGTCATTTAAAGTAACAGATATTTCTTTAATTAATTTAGTCATGAAGACATCAAGAGGGTACATTATCGCAGGATAATGACCTGCCCCCAAGTTATGTGGCCATAGGGTGGCGGAGGGTGATTATTCCAGGCAATAATGAGGCTTTGAATACACATTTTATTCCTTAAAAATATAGCTACACGCTCCCATCCCCTTTAGTACTTGATCTATTGCTTACTTTTAATGTAAGAGATCTTCAAGTTGTTTATATACAATACATTTAGAATTTGGATTAAAATATAAAAATAACTAATATGCTTCTTCTAATGTGTGGCAGAACAATATTTTAAGCAGTTCAATAACATTCTTTTAAATATATTTTTTGAGGTTTTAAATAACGTACACATGGATTCTTGCTCCTCTATTAAAGGCATAAAGTTTGACAGAAAGGTATTTTTAGAAGATGGCAATGTGAAAAAACTATTCACGGCATTAAAGTGGTAGCGTGGATGCTGCATTCTGCTCTGTGCAGGCTCAAGTGATGTCATTTTCTATTAACTGATGATTAGTAATGCAACAACTAGCCTCTAATAAGAGCATTATTTATTCTGCAGGCTTCCATCTATTTTAAGGGTATTAGCACAGAGTAGTAATACCAACATTGAAGTTGATGTGGTAAAGTAAAAGTCCTCAGTTAAATAGTGAGTAAAGTATATGCACAAAAGGTGTTAGACAAATAAATGCGGTTTTAGTTTCGTAATATTTATATAACAGTTGTTTTTATATATTAAGCGTTTTAATCATGTACTGTGTTAGCATGACCAATGCATTCGGTGTAATGTAAGTGTAATATAGGTGAAGACCCGATCCAGGGGCCCGGCTCGGGTCTTATCGGCCTGGGCCCCGAGTTAAACAGTGCTATTAGCACCTCTGGTTTCCAATCCAGAAACCCAGGGTGTTAAAAAAAAATAAAAAGAGCATTTTCTTTCATTGACTGGGACACGCTCGGCGTCACGTTCACTGAATTAAAATACTGTCTAAAGATGGTCGCCATGGATATTGAAGGTGGGACTCCATACAGAGCCCCTCATCCATTTCCATGGCTGCCACGGTACAGCAGCAGTAGCATCGCAGCGGCAGAAGGGCCACCGCCGCTGATGAAAAGACGTAAGTGGGACAGGGGAATGGAGGGAACGTGAAAAAAAGATAAGGGACGTTGGGTGGAAGATGTTGCTGCTGGAACGCAGGGTGAGGTTGACAGTTTCAGCCCGCGATTTTTAGAACCTCATTGGCTGCTTCCTCCACATCGAGTGCTAATATAAAAAAGTGAATGGTTTCTCTATACAAACGTTTAGCTTTCACTTAAGTGTGTTCAAATGGATGCTGCCTCTCAGGCTGAAAGAACAGTGAACAAGATGCTCAGAGGGAAGGTGTATTGTTTAAAGAAATGTGACTGGCAAATGCAACTGCTGTTTCTGAAAGTTGAGAAATGCTATGTCTTGTTTCTGTGATTGCTCAGAATTCAAAATGTTTGGAATGCAATCAATACCAGTAGTTATTGACTACATTCTTAGTATTCTTACTGGCAGATAGGAGATCAACAATGACATCTATATAATAATTAAACAATAAAGAACTGCTCCCTGGTTATGGCCCAGGGCTGAGTTAATCACCCAGAGTGTAGCAAGGGCCTCTATCAAGGATCCCCGTGCTATTACCACATGGTAAAGCCCAGCGAACCGGTGGCATTGATATTAGCACACCGAATTTCCAAGACAGGGAGCAGAAGCAATAGTTCTGTCCTAACTGGCGGCGGTGAGCGTGTGACCCATTGTTTCAGACAAAAAAAAAACAACTCCCATGCTAACTGTCATGTGTGAGCCCCTAATTAATTTCCATGACGGCATCAGCATGATGGAGCTGCACCTAAGAAAAGGAGAGAATTAGAGGTCTGGCAAGAGGGACTTGTGGGTGGGGGGTGGTGCAGGATAATGGTGAGACACTGGAATGGTGGTGGAAGGGCTGCGCAGCCGAAATTGGTGGGTAGAGGAAGAAGGTTGGTGGTCAGGGGCAAACAGCTTCAGCGCAAATATTGCTCAGAACGCAGTCTTGGATCAGAGGATCTGCCCCCATTTTGAGCAACCTGACTGGCTATGCATCCTCCCAGCGTGCTACTAGTTCATACAACCTTAAACATTCACTTTTCAACACAACTCTTTATGAAAGGAAACAGGTATTATCAATATTCATAATAAAGCATCCTTTTCGTATAGAGTTATGTTTTCACAGTTCCTCGTGACAAGATTATATTCTCATTGGATGGCCAATGAAAATCTAAAATGAAACATCATTCAGATTCTATAGAACATTACACAATTTAAATAGCAATGGGACTTACATTCTTTGAATACTAATAAGATGGTTACAGTTTCACTCTGGTGATTACAGCTTAACATTCTAACGTCATGCTGACAATACTGTTGGACATTGAAGTTTGGGACTCTTAAAATCTGGAATTGATTAAATGGTTCAAAGTAAAAATATGGAAAGGATTTCTGGGTCTCGCCATTCGGACAAAATGTGCAAAAATGCACTCAGTGAATGTACAATGGGTATGCAGTTCGGGGTAGAACTGGAGTATGATGTCCACATGCAGGAATGTACATGCAATGGTGATCAAGGGATGTGTAAGGACAGCACTGCATCACCAAGGGCTACACAATCTTGTCTAAAAGGAATGATTACCTTTGAAGCAATGGAAGGTACAGGCATACATGGGAACTGGCTATATGCAGGAGACATGTAAGCATGATGACCCATCCACAGGCCACATGATCCTGCAAATTAGCAATACGCCATAAGGACACATAGGAGTGCACATCATAACTAAGAATACCTGGGTGTCCTAGGGAGAGCACACACCCACAATTATGCTTGCCATGGATCCTAATGTCACCTGCATGGATGTGAGTCATGTACAGCATGTCCTCCTCAATGACCCCACCCACATTTGGACAGCCTGAGTTGCATACTACCATGATTGTCACACAGCGGCCAGTGCTGCCACACATCACACTGCATAAAGGTGTATCAGAGACTACACACCTTTATAAATTATCAAATGATCAATCACCAGACATAGTCACAGGAGGAAATGTATCCATGCATTTCCAATTCCACATTACATCACAGCCTGCAACCCTGATATAGGGCATCTTGTGGGTTCCCTCCCCTACACAAATGACTGTGTACTGGTCTACCCTGCATTGAGATGGAAAATGTCCATTAGCAATTCCCATGCGAGACAGCAACACATTTTATGTTTTAGGTGTAACACACTGGGCCCTATAATGTTGCAGGGGTCGTGACATGGGGTGACGGAGGGGGGGGAGCACTTTCAACAGGAGAAGTGACAGATGAAATCTTCAAACCTATTTTTAAAGCGTTACACATTGCCACGTTCATGGTGGCGCGAGACTGAGGAGGGGCACATCACAGTGTGAACAGCAGCATAATGCTGTCCTCCTTCACTTGCACAAAAGAGCCTGACAACCATGAAAAGATGTGTACACAATGGAATATGCCTTCACAATGCCCCTGCAACTGTGTAGGCACATATAATAAATAGGCACGCAGTGCACAACTGTTCCTGATAAGTTTCAAAAACATGTGTTGTACACATAATGATGAAGCAAATATTACGAAAAGGAAGCATGTAGCCATTGTTGGGTGGTCACACTCTGCTTTATAGCACCCATGTTCAATGTACAAAAGAACATGCAGTGTCCCCAACTGTGGAAATGTGCTGAGTGTTTCTAGCCCCTGTATCATAACCTATAGATTGCAATGTCTGTGCCGAAAACAGCCAGACAATAGGGGAACACTTGCCACAGACCTCTGGGATTGTGCATGGGGAAGCTCTGACTGACTGTACTGTACTCTCAGTTCCATTGGAGAGGAATACTATCCCATCCATCTGTGGTTCATGACACCACGGTAATATCCTGCAAACCCCAGAAGGCTCTGGACAATGCTGCCCATGCCCACTCACGTTAAGAACGGCTTCCAGTGTCTCGAGGGCGGGGCCTTCCTCCACCATCAGGAAAAGAGCTGCCACATTGTGGCCATTTGGACCATGCTGCACAACACATGCTATCACTGGAATGTGCCCATGCTACAGGATGACCCTGACTATGATGATGATGGGCAGGGCCATAATGGGGAGCCTCCACGGCTTTGCCAGTGACAGCAGGATGGCATTGTCCTGTCCGAGGAAGTCGTCAACTACTTTTTCCAACAGTGGTAAGTGATTCTGAATGCTGCACAGCATGGGCCTCCTACTAACTGCCCCTTCCCATGTTCCAAAAAGACAGATATAATATGATATGATATTTTATTTATATCACTCTCGTACACAAGTGTTTCAAAGGACGACCAAGCAAAGGGAGGGGAACAAGGGAGAACAATAACAACGATCTTACTAGGCCCAGTGACATTTAAGAGCATGCAAGTGCATGGAAGAGGGAAAAAGGGGGAAGTGCATGGGAGGGAGGATAAGGTGGAAAGTGCGGAACAAAGGAGATAAAAGCATAAATAATAAGTAAAATTAATAAAAAAATAAAGGCGATGGACTGTGGTAGTGCAGCCAGCAAGTGGCAAGTGCTAGATTTGTCATATAGGGTATAAATGATAAGTGCAGAATAAGGTGGGAGGGGGACTGTATGGGTACAGATACAGACTCCAGTGCAAAGGGTGGCCCATAGGCAGTGCAGGAGGGTGGCCGGTGAGCAGGTACCTGGGCCCGAATGAACAGAGGGTGGCCAGGTGCACAATGCCGAGAGAGAAGGAGGTCAGCAGGGCAGAGGGGGAGGGAGGGGCAAAAGGCAGATGCGAAGAGGAAGGTCTTGAGATGTTTAGGCAGTACACAAAATAAGTTGTTTCAAATACTACTTTACTCAACAGGTGGTGGTTAATGGTTGCTGCTGCCCCTTTGGGTCAGAGTGCATAGTCAGGGAAAGTAATAGTCCTGCCTTTTGGCCATTCAAAGGATCTAGGGAGATCCATTGCAGGGGCAATCCAGGGAAATTAAGGTGAAGATGAAGTGCTGAGGAAATCCAAATAAACAAGCTAGTATGCTGAAACTATCTCCCCTGGCGTGGCTGTTTAGCCACAGTTGTCTGTTGAGTGGGGGGTCTCTGGTCGCACCATCTATACCCATTGCGAAGGTTGTACTATCCTGGCACAGGAGGGGTCATGCTGTACAGAGGTGGAAGCAGAGAGACATGTTGGTGAGGGAATGCCCCTGGCGGATGACCAGCCTAGTCAGCACATATTGTAACTGGGCATTGCTCAAGCTGGACTCCACCATCCGGTTGTAAAGAACAGAATTGCTGCATGCCATGAGCTCTACTGCTGTAGTGAAAGTGTGGGCAGCATGGCATGCAGCCTGGCTAATCCTGGGGGTATGCTCCCAGGCCATTTGTGCATCCTCCCTTACTTGATCACATATTTCTGCAGATGCTGATGTAGCAGCAACAGCTGCAGCCTGCTCCCAGGCTAGATGGGCATCCTCCCTGACTTGATCACATATTTCTGCAGATGCTGATGTAGCAGCAACAGCTGCAGCCTGCTCCCAGGCTAGATGGGCATCCTCCCTGACTTGATCACATATTTCTGCAGATGCAGATGTAGCAGCAACAGCTGCAGCCTGCTCCCAGGCTAGATGGGCATCCTCCCTGACTTGATCACATATTTCTGCAGATGCTGATGTAGCAGCAACAGCTGCAGCCTGCTCCCAGGCTAGATGGGCATCCTCCCTGACTTGATCACATATTTCTGCAGATGCTGATGTAGCAGCAACAGCTGCAGCCTGCTCCCAGGCTAGATGGGCATCCTCCCTGACTTGATCACATATTTCTGCAGATGCTGATGTAGCAGCAACAGCTGCAGCCTGCTCCCAGGCTAGATGGGCATCCTCCCTGACTTGATCACATATTTCTGCAGATGCTGATGTAGCAGCAACAGCTGCAGCTTGCTCCCAGGCTAGATGGGCATCCTCCCTGACTTGATCACATATTTCTGCAGATGCTGATGTAGCAGCAACAGCTGCAGCCTGCTCCCAGGCTAGATGGGCATCCTCCCTGACTTGATCACATATTTCTGCAGATGCTGATGTAGCAGCAACAGCTGCAGCCTGCTCCCAGGCTAGATGGGCATCCTCCCTGACTTGATCACATATTTCTGCAGATGCTGATGTATCAGCAACAGCTGCAGCCTGCTCCCAGGCTAGATGGGCATCCTCCCTGACTTGATCACATATTTCTGCAGATGCTGATGTAGCAGCAACAGCTGCAGCCTGCTCCCAGGATAGATGGGCATCCTCCCTGACTTGATCACATATTTCTGCAGATGCTGATGTAGCAGCAACAGCTGCAGCCTGCTCCCAGGCTAGATGGGCATCCTCCCTGACTTGATCACATATTTCTGCAGATGCTGATGTAGCAGCAACAGCTGCAGCTTGCTCCCAGGCTAGATGGGCATCCTCCCTGACTTGATCACATATTTCTGCAGATGCTGATGTAGCAGCAACAGCTGCAGCCTGCTCCCCGGCCAGATGGGCATCCACCCTGACCAGACCACAGGCTGCTGCAGAAGCAGCTACAGCTGCAGCAGCATTAGCAACAGGCTTCTACCGGGCCAGATGTGCACTCTCCCTGCCCTGAGCATAGTCTGCTGCAAAGTGCGTATCTATTAGTGGGGTAAGTGTAGGCATGTTAACCATCTCATTCATATTGAAAGTGAATGTTATCGGCGCACAGTGCATGCAGGCAAGAGTTCTGGCAACTATTTGTTGTGGAACTGGGATGCTAGAATCACATCCCTAGCATAGAACAATGGGTGCCATATTTCCAGATGCAATGGAAAGCTGATATGTTATGTCGTGTGTGCTTCTTCGCATGCAATTCATCATCCGTTTGCGAATTCAACTCCTAGCACAACATCTGCCTGATTATCAATCAGGCCATATGTGCAGATTGATGGTGCAATGATAGGTTGCCAGGCAATGCACTGGCCATGTTGACCAGATACTGGGCAGCATATTACATGCGCATCCTATGTAAAGTGGTTTGGAAATGATCATGTGTGATGGAGGGGTGAAAAGACTTGTACTGCCAGGCTTCACTTGTTTCACTCATGCATTTGCCATGGTACGTCAGCCACTGCTTCTGTGTATTGAAGGGAGGTTACATGACACAGTACTGCACTGGCCTCCTCAATGGAATGCTGACTTCATGTGCGTGTTGCTTGGGTTTTGAGGCATGCAAGCTTAAACATGGGGGGGGGGGTCTGTTAATGTGATTTTGTCCATGGGCCACAATGGTTATGTTGTCCCTCTGCAGGAGTCAGATTCCATATATAATTTTCTGCTTCAGTTTTGCACGGGCCAATACGTGTGTTTAGTGCATCTGCAACGCAGAATCAGAGTGCCATGAAGACCTGCCATTGCCATGGATGAGCAAGGCTTCTTGGAAGTTTGATGGGAAGAACGTGTACGTGCTTTACCCTGTTCCTTAACCTGACCCGTGCATGAAGGCATGGTCGAGGTGGGACATTAATGTGCACATTCCATCTATCCTTTTATGTTGCATGCAGGTCGCCGCACATCTAGTTCACTGTATTTATTATTGACATGGCCATGACCGGGTGCTAAAGGAAGAGGGCATGACCATGTTACACTGTTACGTTGTGTGATCCTTCTGGCATGTGTGTCTAGGCACCCCCTTCTATTGTATTCCGATGCACTCCAGCAGCACATTAGCAGGTGAGCAATGTATGCCGATTCAATATAAATGGGGTAATCTCACACCAAGATAGAGGACAGCTGAGCAGGACAGTCAATAGCATTGCTCAGCCATGTCAATAGAAAGGAATGGGGACACAATGTGGTACAGATACATTTTACAATGTCGCTTTGCTCATAGGTCCACTCCCCACTGACATCCACATGCATGTATGCAGTGTGCTCACTTCAGGCTACTGTCTCAACTCCTCCAATTGCCTCCAGGCCACTGAGGTCCAGCACCATCCTGGCCTGTTCTTCCCATGACCACAGTTCCAGGTCTGGCCGGGAGGACCACCTCCTGTGGCAGGCAAATCCTGCAAGGGTGACTGACAAGCTTGTGCATGCACCTGCACAGGTCCTGCCAGCACCTTTGGACCTGGGCCAGGATGTGTCATGTGGGCGCAACAGCATTCTCCTGGTTGCGCTATAGGCTCCCAGACCCAATTCCAATGTCAGTCGGAAAACTTGTGGTGGCTGGGACCTGTGATGCATGGTACATCCTTCACCACATCCTCCACCAGGACTCTGACGTCCACATCAGTAACATGTTGCTTGTGAGACATGGTCCTGGTGGGTGGCCAGTGGAGTGGGCCAATGTAGGAGGCAAGCTGGGTAGGTGCTGGGTGATGCAAAGATTAGGTTTGCAGGAATGGGGAATGTGTAGTACTGGATCCGGGCTGGATGAGGATGAAGATGTAGAGACTCTGGGGCAGGCTGCAGTGGTTCAAGGAAGCTGTGAGGTCTGGCTAGATGGGGGTGGTTCAAGGGGCATGGTGTGTCCATCCAGGTATGGGATGGTGGCATAGGGTCACTGTGACAGTAAAGTGTAGTGCAGTAACAGTCGGCAGGGGCAGCAGCAGAGTGTAGTGGGCCCTGAAGGGTGAGGGCACAAGCACTGGGGTGGTCTGTTTTTTATTGTGGGGTTGGTGTGGGTAAAGGGGTGGTCGATATGGCGAGCAGGCCTGGGAGGCATCTGGATTTTATTCTTTTCATTATGGGTTGCGCATAGTGGTATGGGGGCTGCCCTGGGGAGACTCAACATTTCTGGAGGAGTCTGGTGGTGGTCCGGTGAGTTTTTAAAAGATTTTTTTCCTGGAATATGTGAAAGTGGCGGGAGCCTAGGAGCTTGTGTGGGTGTCCATTATGTAGAGGGTTTGTGGGGTTCTGTGAAGCCCGGTGAAGGGCCTTGCACAGCAACTGCAGCTGCGCACCGGTATCTGCTCTGTGACCCGGTTGGCTATTCAGCGAACCCGGAAGTGGATATGAAGTGAGGAGCAACGTTACTCAGCATTCCTGCGAGGTGTACATTCCTCATCTTTATGTTTTATGCTGCAATGTAAAGCAGATCTAACACACCAATTTGCGTTACCATGTGAGGCGTAAATGTCCTTTATTAGGCGTCTGTGTTTTGCAACTATGCAAAGTAAACACAAGCAGTTTCAAGGGCATATTTACTGCACCCTTATAAAGTGAGTCCCAAAGAGTCAGAATTCGAAGAACCAAATTGGTGCGATTTAGCAAGGGGCAAATCATCAAATAACTGGATTAGTAACTTGACAAGTGAAGGTAAAAAGAAAAGAAACTGCATGCATACTAAGCCCACTTTAGTGATTTGCGCATATAACAAACACTTAATAAGGGCCCGATTCATGACATTTATTATCCAGCTCAAATTGACTTTGCACTGCTGAAAAGTGTCTGTCTGCAGACACAAACCCTGATTCATGGAACTGTGCAAAGTGTATTTTTGCAGTGCAAAGTCGGTGCATAGTCATTTTTGCAGTACAAAATGACTTTGCGCGGACTTTGCTGTGCAAAAATACACTTTACACAGTTCCATGAACCAGGGTTTGTGTCGGCACTGCAAAGTCACTTTTCAGCAGTGAAAAGTTACTTTGAACCATGCAGAAAATTCCATGAATCGGGTCCTAAGTGTTAACCTTATTTCGATTTCACTTTCCTAATCGATGACTCCCACTAACAATCACGCACGTTGTATGAGATAATGGGACTCATTCATGAACGTTTAGCACTGAACAAAGTGACTTTGAGGGCGGTGCAAAGTCACTTTGCACAAGTGAAAAGTCACTTTGCACTGTGCATACAATTCCATGAATCAGGCCCTTAATAATTGCCTCCTAACCATAGTTGCTAAATGGATGTGGAGAGGATACAACAGTGGCAAGACTACATACAATGGTTTTCTGTAGATTCTGTCTGATTTAGCACACACTGATAGCTTAAGGATTGTATAGGAATCCATTGTAAATGCTTGCAGAAAGCACAACTTATCAGAGGCATTTACACTTTTTGCACTACGAAATACAATAAAAAGGTATAAAGGTGAATTTGCCCGTTTATACATATATAAAGGTGAATTTGCCCGTTTATACATATTGCCTTTTCACTACGTAGTGCAAACGACTGAGGGGATCTATTTACATGGACGTGCAAGCGTAGAGGGTCCCTTTGACAACATATACTCTTTTTTTCCAAAATGAGGCCACTTCTTCTGTTTTAACTCAAATGTACTTTGTTGCATTTCTTGTAGTTATTATTATGAAGACATTTTGCCAGTAGGTTTATTTTGGTTGAATTATTTCCTGTTTCTGAGGAATGGTTACATTCATTCCCAAATTCATAATCTGGCTATTTGTCTTCAAATGCAGGATTCAAATTTGATATCACAATTAGATTTTGTAATAATTACTTGCTTACTAATTGCGAATTGCTGAATCCCACTTTTGCAAGAGAAAATCAGCTCCACGCATCACAAAGAAAGTAGGCATGATTAAGGTAATAGAGCACTGGAATTAGGTCCAGTGTGTGAGAAGAGATAGTGAGAGAAACAATGCACTTGTCAATTCCTAGTGTTGAGGTTGTGGCAGCCACTGACAAAATGCTTGAAACTGTTGAGTCCCAGTGTACATAGCGTATTCTCTGCCTAAACAGGAGCATCATTAAACCTGTAAACAAGTCGGCACACCTGCACCAAGTCAATTTTGCATCCACAAAAATACAAAATTAAACGTCAGAGTGCACAGCATTGCACCTATTCCCATAGGATACCATCCATACCCATCAGTGCTGTCCACAAATATAACTTTATTGCAAACAAGTGACAGCCAAACCATTCTCCAGCCACGAACTACACACATAACAGAAGAAAAAAGTAGACATCTACCATGTTCCTGCATACGTATCAATAGACCCTCAAACCCATTCCATCGTAAGTGCCAACAAGTAATCAGATTGATCACTAGATGCATTCTTCCACAACCAAGAGAGGCGAATGCTTAACAAGCCTAAAAGAAAGCTTGCAAAGGTGGAGGCACGCAACCAATATTCCAACCATAATATATCTTCCAACTTTGTCCCAGCAACAAGGGTTTTCCAGTGCATTGCATGCCTTGCTGAATGAGCAGCAAACCTAGAGAGGTGGATGCCCGCTTGCCACATGATAGAACACAACCACCTCATCAGTAACAGATTAAACCTGCAGGAAGGGCTGATGGGAAATCAACAGGTGGTCTGCAACACGGAACACACCACTGGATCTAACCCTTTCGTGTAAACATTGAAACAAGAAATACCACAGCATGTCAGATGTGAATCAGTGGAGGGAGATGTATTGGTTCTCTGACAAATACGAAAAACAATGTAATCAGGGTAAACTGCCAGAATTTCATGTTCAAATCTTTAACATTGGAGACAGTCTTGTAGAATGCCAGCGTATGCACAGAGTCCGTTTGCGGTACAGAAAGACTAGGAGGAAGGCTCTCATTGAAATGTCAGGTCTCCCTTTGAGGATTCAGCAAAAGAGCAGAATCCTCGACAGGCCATACACCAGATTCTGCCTGGCCGTGACCCTAGACCAGCAGCAATTCACAGTCCTGTTGCTTTTTGCCAAGAAATTGATTGTGATTGTCCCAAATGCTGATATGTAAACTGAACAGTGTCCCAAGCATCAATGATAACAGATTTTCGGAGCTTTTCAGTTCCATCTCCCAATAACAAGGTAATTGACTGAGGAGGGTTTAATCATCTGATCAGGAAAAAGGCCTCCAAGCTCTGAGTAACACCCAATGACCACCTCAGGAATCACAGAGCCAGCACAAAGACATATGTGGCCTCTATTGTAGTAGATCAGGCCTCCCGATGTAGAATAGAGGAAGCTGGCATGACAGGTGTGAGGAAAACCATATCTAGATGAAAGCAATACTGATCTGCCAACACTAACTAAAAGACTAGTAAATGAAGTTTTGACTTGCTGGAACCCCTCAGGAGGAGACATTTCCAACATGCCACAGAGTGTGTTTTAAATTCAATGACATAAATTGAGTGAGATAGAAGGATTAGTCGGAGTGGAGCTGACATTTCTTTGAACTGTGTTAGAAACACATTTCTTTGAACTGTGTTCTTTGCTCTGTTTGTGCTGCCAATATGGTCCATATCTCTTAGCTGCTGAGCTTAAACGTGCTGCTTAGTGAGCTGGGTCCTTATGGACAGTCATTATAGCATCATGCATATGACGTGCCATTGAATTTCCACTACAGCTTCCACTAAAGCTACCACATTCTGGTGTAGTTGCAATACAGTGCTGCTGTGAAACTCAATCATTCGGGACCCACTGCCTGACCCTGGCGAAATTCCCCTCTCCTTCCAGGAGTGAGAGGCGTGATGTTCATATTTGCATTGTCTGCAACATGCTTTCTGCAAGAATATTTGTGATTCTAAAGACCCCTTCTCTCCTTTCATTTAGATGGAGTTTGCTGGCTCTGGCATCCGGAAGACCACTTTCTTGCAGCCTAAAAAAGCTCCGATATGCAGCGACTGCTAGAAATGTCTTATTCTGAATATTCTCTCTTCAGTATTTCACAATTTTCCGAATGCAACTTTGGCACATTTTGTTTTGTTGAGTTTCTTACCTCTTTAACTCAAAACTATAGATGGAAAGTATGGATTTAGTATACAAAGGGAGGTGGATTTTCTTGGATGTCCCTCACAGTTCACTTGGCTCCTTTATAGGGCAGATGGCAGCATCATTTGCAACTTGAGTGTAAACAATCATCACTCTCAAGGTCAATTTAGATAGCAAAATATGAATCCATTTAGCTTTTTTTTCAATATGTCTTGTTGGCGACACCTCTTCATGTGTGTTGCCGTTCAAGAACGAATTTTTAGAAGGTTGGTTGACTTACCTGATGATTTTCTGCATTAAAGTGTCTTTGCTATAAGTGATTCGGTATTTTACATAGTTTTCCTCTTCATTCATTTGAGGCACGTCCAACCTCTCCAGGGTACACTTTGCTACAAGCACATTTTAAACAGTGCATGGACTATTGATCATACATTTTTTTGATCCGTAGTTGTATGGTGACGAATTAGACCTTTGATGACATTGCTGCAGTGAATACAATCCAAACAAGGGAAAATACTTTTTTCTGACTTGACATGAATTGCAATGTACCATATATTTGTAGTTTATTTGTAGTTTATCTGCTCTTACTAATAAATATTTCAAATTAATCGATTATTGAAGTGCAACCATTTATGGATTTGAAACACATGTTAATAAATCAGCTTATGAATGTAAAATGGAAAAGCAATCATTATTAATGTGCACATTCTAAAATACATTGGCCCTCATTACGACCCAGGCGGTAAGGGGTTTACGGCAGCGTAAACAGCGCCGACCCTTACCGCCTGAGTACGAGGTCCCTTAGCGCCATGGCGGATTTAACACCTGCTTTTAGCAGGTGTTAAAATCCATGGCGCTAAGGGACCATGGAGTTAATTACGCCACCGTAATTTACGGTGGCGTAATTAACGCCTTCCCCACTCCCATTATGCCCTATGGAGCAAAAATGGGAATGGGGAAGGGTAAATGGGGATTGGGGACTTACCGCCCCGCCAAGGTCGGAATGGGGCGGTAAATCCGCCAACCACCATGGCGTAAACGTAGTTTACGCCATGGTGGTAAAGTCACGGCCCAGGCGGTAACTTACCGCCTGGGTCGTAATGAGGGCCATTGCCCCTAAATTTAGATGAACGCATTAAGAATGTTCTCTATTGCCTCAATATATCTTCACATGCTGATTCCTGTGCTTTATGAAGAAGAGATATGTTGATCTATTTTGCAGTAAGATTGCATTTCAATGTCATCCCCTTTTGTTGAAAATCTATGCTTTATGCACATATTCTCCTGCCTTAAAATAGTGTGAAATAGTGAAGATTTTATATTAATGACTTGAACAATTTTATTTAGATGAAAATTTTCCATTTTTCAATTTTACACGTTTTTTAGAATAACCGGTTCTTCCCTGCAGTGAACCTGATTCTTTTATCTTGTATGTACCTGATTCGGATCCAGAAGACATCTTTTGAAAAGAGACCTCATCTTCTCCTGACCTAAAACATACAGGTCATCAATAAATTATAGTCCATAGGGTTCTCACTCTCTTTCAACTGCATGATTGTAAAATGTTGTCTTCTTCAAATTTCTATATTACGATGTTCACATATCCAAACACACATTTTAGGACCATTTATATTCGCTTACATTTATTGTTTAAAACATGTTGAAATTCGACACAAAATTCTCATGACCAACCTCCTTGACTTCATTATTCAGGAGATATTCCCATTTATCTTGCAATCCATCACTATGTACTATATTTGAGTAGAGGTTTGCCACATTTGATGTGGACGTAATTATATTTCGTCTCTGCTTGAACAATAATTGAAAAGCTTCAAGACACAATCTGTTGGGTGATTAAAAAGATGTGCACTCTTCCCTAATATCATATGTACAATACTACAGATGTGAGGGCATATTTACTCAATGGAGAATTGGTGTATGCAGCTATTGGACATCCAGGTGGGTCAGAACAGCTTTTATGCACAGTTGGAAGCATTTGCTGTAATTCTTTTTAATCTATAGTGGTTTAATCCCGTTCTGGTCAGTAATACACAAATAGTTGAACACGAGAGTGATAATGGAATGAAAGATGTAACGCTTCCTTTAGTGAAACACACTATTGAAGTAAAACATCATGTGAGTCACAACAATTTCAAATAAAAGATCTTTAATTGCAACACCCATGGGGAGGAGGGATCACCAAAAATGACCTCTCCAAAAAGAAGCTAAATTGATTCTTATGATAGAGTACAAACATGAAATCCGTTCTAAAATGTCAACATGTCAAAATGTTTCAATACAGGATTTATGCAAGTGTAAACATGTGCTTTACTTCTTTATAGTTATCTTTTGTTTTCAGATTATCCCTGAGGTAAGGCTTATGTTTACATCCAGGATGCACATTGTGCAAGTGCTGCCTGACCTCTGAAGGCAGCTGTAAACTGAAAGGATTATTCACGTAATGTTTCCAAAGTTCTCTGAACCTTCATGTCTGGAATGCCAAAGATTGACTGGTAGGCTTGAACCCCAAGTTCAATACCTGAACTCGTGGGTATGGTATTGATGCATTTATGTATTCAAAATTAGAGATTCATTATCTGCAGAGTTTCACACTGAGTCTGCCTCCCCAAAAAGGACGTGGTTCAAGGAGGAACCACATGCTTCTGAGATTAAAGTCTATCTGTAGGACAATGATAGTCTTCATGATATTGCATTTGTGTTGCTTTACAAGCAACACAGACTGACTTTATCAAAAAGTATTGCACAAAGATAACTAACAGATCTTAGACGATCAACAAGAACGTTATTCAACCTTGTACTTACTGTTCCTCAATGAAGCCTTACGTTAAACAATATGACTGTATAAGCATTAGGAATTGCCACTTTTCCTTGATAATTACCTTCAATTTGAAGTCTTTCTTCTTATGAGAGTGGTTTTAATGTTCTCAACAAACAATTGATACGTTATGATGTATTTCAGAATATTTGTTATTACAGAGGTCTCAGTAAATAAATCTCTGTTGTCATAAAAAAGCACTTTTGTGCGAAACAGTGGCCAGTGTCTGCTTTTACTTATTTTTTTCGTAAGATTGTAATCTGTAAAACCTCCAAAAGATCTCACATCTAGACTTTAATTTTCTATAAGTGATACTTTTTCTCAATGTGGTAATAATACAAATATTCCATGAACTATCCTCATGCAATAAATTAAGCAGGGGGTTGTGCATCTGTTTATTTGCTATAAGAGACCATTGTCTCTCTGACATTGCAAATGGCATCATTGATGACAACACTGATGAAGCAACACATGACATCGCCAAACAGATAACATCCAGACAAAATGTTTTTACCAGTGGTTGTGTTTAGGCATCTGCCACTCCCAGGCACAAAATTCCATTATTTGTCAAATAAATGTCATATTCTACCTCTCTGGGCCATGTCCTTTCCAACCTCGTGTGAAACTATGCCCCAGAGGGCTGCTGTAAGACTTCATTTTAGCGTGGTGTGCTAAGTGGTCGCAAAGTGGTCTTTCTGTGGAGGATTCCTTCTTCAGTCTGTCCTTGCTATTCATCATCAACAGAAGGAGGTGCTACCTGAAGCATACCTGGTGACTTACATAAACCCAGCAGCAGCGCGGAGTGCTGCACAGTGTGCTATGGTCGCAAAATGGTTTTTCTGTGGAGACCTCCTGCTCCAGTCTGTCCTTGCTGTTCATCATCAACAAAGAGAGTGCTACCTGAAGCATACCTGGTGGAACCCAGCAGCAGCGCAGAGTTCTGCACGGTGTGCTAAGTGGTTGCAAAGTGTTCTTTCTGTGGAGAACTCCTGCTCCACTTTGTCCTTGCTGTTCATCATCAAAAGAGGGAGGTGCAACCTGAAGCATACCTGGTGACTTACATAAACCCAGCAGCAGCGCAGAGTTCTGCACGGTGTGCTAAGTGGTTGCAAAGTGTTCTTTCTGTGGAGAACTCCTGCTCCACTTCGTCCTTGCTGTTCATCATCAAAAGAGGGAGGTGCAACCTGAAGCATACCTGGTGAATTACATAAACCCAGCAGCAGCGCAAAACGCTGTGCGATGTGCTAAGGGGTTGCAAAGTGGCCTTTCCGTGGTCCTTAGAGGGTCTGGAGGGAATGGGCTTCCACCAGATTACAGACTCCAAGTGCAAATGAATGAATGTGAGTTTCGCTTGCAGTCTTTAACTGCAAGCACATGCTTCTGAGGTCAGCCACCCCACTCTGCCCCCCCCCGCCTGTACATAATAATAAAAGCAATGAAACCAGGCTACCATCAGCTCAGAATAATCCACAAAAAACAGTCGCAAAGTTTGGAAACACTTGATCACAGTTTATTGGAGCACAGAAATCGGGGAAGTCCCAGCCACATCAGTAAACAAGATTAAAATCTAATGGGTGACAGCCACCCAACTCCACCTGTGACAGAAAAAAGATCTTAGCACAATGTACACAATCATATTAGTCAAACATTTCTTGTATTACACGAGTACCATCAATATTCCAATTAAACTACACAACATGGAACGGAAAAGTCCTTCATAAGCAGTTATTCACAAATCTCTACTACCGGATCTGAAACGGAAAAAATATTCCTTGCCACGCAACATATAACAATTATAACAATTCCTTATTCTGGCTGGAACTGATGGAACCCCATAGGCACCTACCGACCTCTAGATCAATACCTCCACCTGCATCCACCACAGGTGCTACAAAAAGGGAGAGGGTGGGTGGGACAGCTAGGACCCCCAAACCTATGCTCCTTCCCTGCATGATGTCTGCTTACTCACCACCTGCCCCATGTTAAGGCTGTGAACACCCATAGGGAAAACATATTGGTATCTTCACACACTTCTCTGCCATGAGTGCCCCCAGCATTTGTCTGCCAGGTCGGTTACTCCCATAACCTTCGTATTGATCACGTACTCTTCATATCTCAGTGCAACGTGCCATCCTTCTGGTACACAACCAATATGTCGATCACTTATCCATAACCCCGTGTGGATCCCCCTTTCCTTTTTGAGAGAACAGTTATTGGGTGCCATGTCCCTGCCAGGTCAGTTATCGACATAACCATGCCACTAACCAAATGGTATTTTTTAAGGGGTTTGTTGCTCCACGCTAGGATGTCGGCTCCTAAGAAAAATACAGGATTTGTTAGACCATGCCAGTGTTTCGCCCTGCGGTGTGCCGTCCCCAAATCCATGTTGCTGCAACCAGCACTGAACCCCCAGGCTATCCTGCTCTCAACCAGGAGTTTACATTTTTGGTCCGTGCTTGCAACCTGTCGACTAGTTAAAGGAGCCCTGTGTCGGCTAGTTAGGGGAGGTAATCACCCACCCTGCAGGTGGTGTTCCACCCATTTCGCCGTAACATGCTTTCTCTTAGTTGGCCTTTGGAGAACTGTACTGGCAAAGAGAAATGCCCTAATATCCTTCTAGTTGGCCAGGACTCCCTAGTCTCTTGTACCATTGAAGGCCTTGTGACCCCCCAAACACCTGGTAACAATGTTCATGCATGCTGCTTTTGATCCTCGAATTGTACATAAACCATAATTTAAAATTTTCAGTGTACTTAAGCCATCATCCAGTCTTACCGCAGGCATGTACCTCGTGGGAGTGCCCCACACCTTACCAAACTTTTGGGGCTGTTCTGCTGGGTTCATCGCCATGCTTCTGGGACCCACCTGAGGTGGTCCTCGATGTCCTCAGATATCTCCATTCCCTACTACAACACATAAACATAAGTCTGTAATTGACACCGTAAGTATGAAAACTAATATCCCCAGTTGGCCCCATTGGTGATGAAGGACCCTGCAGTGGGTCTGTAATTCCATTATCCTTTGGTTCCTATCACCACACCAGCTCTAATGACAGGTGGGGGGTGTTCTTAAAGCCAACCTTGCCGAGATGCATTCTCCTTCCCTTACCTATTCTTACTCAAGGATCCCCGATTCCTCCCTTGTATGGCAGCTCCTCTGTCGCGGAGCTGCCGGTTGGTCAAGCCCTCACTATGCCAGGCACACACCCCTACTACAGCGCGCATACCCGCACCCCCCACGCCATGAATTTAAACCAAACCCCCATGGTTGTTTTTTCGTTTCAGTGTTCAATTGTCAGATGTACTTCATTAATGCAACTGTGTTTGTATTAATAACATAAGCCTCCAACCTGATATGGTGGGCAATTCCGGTCAGTCCCTACTGTGTTAACTCGGCATCCCTGCACATATGATACTGATAAAAAACCCATGAATAGAAATGCTTCCAAGTGGCACTTCCCAAGGGGAAAGAGAAAAATGGGCGGGTAGCCAGGCACCTATTTTATTAGCCCTTGGGTTATTCTGACCGTGCCCAAAGCCCTCACCAAAGTCATATAATAAAGCATTCTCATGATGACCCCACTGGTACTCCTACCTTGCTAGCAACCTCTTGTCCAGGTGCGTTCTAAACCGAGAATAATATATACTTACGTAATTGTATTTATAGCGCTAGAGGAGAGAGCCTTCATCCGACCCCTCTCTTGCAATACCTTCCTGCCCAATCAAAATTGGTACTTCTTTATGAACCCCAGGAAGTAGGCCCTGCCGGGGTCTGAACTTGCGACCTGCGGATCAAGCACAGATCACTGCAACTATCGATTAGCGCGCTGGCCGGTCGTACTCGCTCTATTAATTACCCAACCAAAACCCTGCAGTTGGTGCAGAATTCCCAGAGTTGTTCCAAGCCACTGTGCTGAATCCTCTGTCATGAGGAAATACTCAAACTCAGCCACCTTCGAATACCTCTACTGTACTTCAGACAGCTACTGTAAGTGGTAATTGTCTGCATAGGAGTGCTAGTTGCCAAGTCGAAATTAATACACACTGGAAATAAAATTTCCTCTGTTCTGGCAAATTAACCTGTGAAACTAATGCCGCCCTAACTTTAAGGAGTGAGGCGCTTGCCCATTTTAAACATTTTCCAGCGAAATCCAAAATTGCTTAAATCATTGTTATCATAAAAGAAATCTGCAGCCATCCTTGTTCTGCGCACCATCACAGGTTAATAAATTCCATGTAAAGAAATGAAGCACTTCATTCCAAAGATTACTCAAAACTTGCGCAGTAAGAGCACCATACAAACCCCCAGCATATGCTCTGCAACCTAAGCCTCCACTCCCGGTGGTAGAGCGCCCCTAAGGAGGGATTTGGGTGTGTCTTACTCAACCTCCCCCTAACATAAGGGTGGTAATATCCCGGGGCGCCCCATTATTATCCTGCAAACCTGGTGAGTGAAATCAAAGGGGTATTCGCATTATCAATACCCCATGAATACGTTCCTTACAAAAGTAATTCTTTTCTTGCGACCTCTGTATGGTGCATTATAAATATCCAATAACAAAATCCTATTACTAAACAAATTGATTAACCATTGTGTACACCTTGGGGTCTTCAGAGTTGTCCACATAAAGTCTTTTCCAAATTTGTTAGCTTTAACGTACAGCCATTGGCCGTTTTCAAGCGGGTCGATAAGTGTGATGCAGATCTTATGCTATAATTTGCGCCCTGCGCCAACCATTCGACAGGCTCTACCACTGAGCTGAGCAGCGACTCACAGTTTACAGGTGCTGCCGGTCAGTCGAGTTAAGTTTTCTTTTACCTAATTAAAAACTCCAAGTTTACGGGGCTGCTCTTTAACAGAATTAAGAATGCTTCACTTTCAATAAACACTCACCCTAAATTACACATCGGGCGGACATGTGTGGACAGAGACCCGTGTGCACAATACAGAAACACTGCAGAGAGAAGTGTGATGGCACATAAGGTCTCCAATACTTGGGGGAAGCTGTGGTTACTATTCTTTAGTTGTATTCAACGGCCGCACTTTGAGTGATTTCCCTGGGACGTCTACCTGGTCCAGTGGGTCCAGCAGTGACACTTTGGACAAGGATGCTTTAATAACGTCCTATTATTAGTTATTGATCTCAAGGTGTTTCCAAATGAATTTAGTGATCAGAGGATCCTCGCACTAAATGTCAACTTTGAAGTCAGTAAGCCTAGAGCCATTAAATGTGTAAATCCGTTCCCCAATCATGTGGAAAATCACGTTTGCTGGTCTAAGACTAACCTAGAAAAGGCCTGCTCAACTATCTTAGGGCAGGGCCAATTTGATTTGATCCATCTTAGAGAAAGAACCACACACGAAATTGAAGATTGGCTTGGGCAGATTTCACATAGAACAGCAGCCCAGATCAAAAAGTTCCAGGTGGTAATTAACAAGCGAAGAAACAGACCATTCAACGTCAATATTCACAATGCAAAGTGCAAGATGTGCAATGAAATCAGGGGCATCAAAACAATGGGTAACCAAATAGATTAACCTTTAAGTGTGATAAAAAAAAAATAAAAGGTTCCTATTAGAATTGATTTAAGTGTTATATGGCAACTACCACAAATGTAAAGTGACAAAGCCTTATAGTCACCATTAATACCTGAGATTCCAGCTGCATCTGGCAAATACTAACCCTGGCCATAGGTGCTAAAGCTAAACACTTGGTAAATCCCATACTAGGTTCAACCTGGAGGTAACACATTGAAATAAAATCATTCGCTGTGACCTCAGATTTGGTAAAGGAGATGATCTGCCCTGGTCACTGGACATAAACCTGGAAGATATAGTGACCACAATTAAAAGATTGAAAGGATCCAGGGCCCCTGGTCGTAACAGGTTGGCTTATGTGGTCTTCTAGAAAGACCCAGACAACGGGGCCCAGCTATTGCACATATTGTTTAAGAATATCTGCCAGGGGCGCAAAGTACTGTCCTCATGGCAGCAGTCTGTACTGTCCATTTTGGACGTTACCAGCAAGCTCTTTGCCACCTTTATGTTAAAAGAATTTCAAAGATGGGTTGACACAAATAATACCCGTTATCCCCATCAGATTGGATTTTGACCCAGGTCAGCTACGGTTCACAACGTAAGAGCACTAGATGCTCTGATTCATGGGGCACATTGGCCCTTCACTATACATTACTTTTGTGGATTTTAAATTCGCATTTCACCAAGTACATTGAGGGACCCTATGATCAAAACTGACCAAACTGGTATGCCCTGGGTGGTTGCTCCAAATACTCATTCAGCTACATAGCAATAATACGGCCTGTGAGTCGGTGCAGAGTCTTGTGAGTCTCTGTTATCCTGGAGTGCTTGCTGTGGACTGCCTGTCCCCTTTCTATTTCCACTGTTCTGAGGAGTGTGGATTCATAAAAACCCCTGCTATCCGCGGAGCAGCGCAGAGTCGGTGCAGAGTCTCGTGAGTCTCTGGAGGCTCACGAGGCTTGCGAGGCACCCTGCCGTTCGCCATTCACCATTCGCACGGCGTCTGTGCAGCATGAGTCGTGAGAAGAATTTACAACATATAATCAATCACCCACAAACGAGACTACAGCTGCGCCGCACTGAGCGAGGAGAATCCACGGAGGTGTTTGACATGACGAGCCGGCCAGAAGCGGTCGCCTGTGACTCTCAAGTAAGAAAAGCATGGGGATGTTCCTCTCCTCCCCCTCGCATAATTTCCTTACCTCGACTACTAACAAGTAAGCCTATAAACTATGCGGATGTGCCTACCAAAGCTAAATCTAATTCCATTACGAGAGAGGTTGAACATATGCCACATACGCTACATAGCATTGCCGACCTACCCCAAAATCATATTATCTTAGAAAAAGATGATCCTAGGCTCCCTAATGAGCTTTCACTGGTGGGGGCGAGTATGCTGAGTCTGGCGGGGGGTGTGGTGCAGCCGTGGCCGGCTGTTGGTGCACCGGAGATGGCGCTGAGGACACTGTGTTAGCTGGCCGCGAGCTGGGCGCCCAAGGTGAACGGAACCCGCAGGGGAGGGGGATAATCCTGCGGTGGCCCCCCAAGGAGGCGATTCGCTGGCTCCTCAGTCACAGCTGAAGGAGTTGGCTGCGCGCGCTGCCTGGCAGAGTGCTGAAACAAAATGTCGGGCGCCCGAAGCCAGAGAGAGGCGCCTGACATCAGAAAGCACCGCTGCTTGGTTGGAGAGTGCAATGATTTCTCCGAGAGGTCTGGAGAACACCTGCATTTGTCATGAGATGGATACTGCTGTTCCCCTTTCCATCCCAGAGCTTTTTGAAAATGACAAGGAGGCCACTGTAGAGTCATTGATATTGGACACGATTGATTCAAATCCCACAAACAACAAATCAACTTTGGAAACTCGGTCTAAATGCAACGACCCCTCAGCCCAAGAGGAGGGGGGGAGCTTTACTCCACAGGAGAATGTACAGGTGAATGAAGATACATCATCCCTTGAAAAGGAAAATACACTGAGAGAAATCTTGGAATCACCTGTCAAAAAGCGAAATTCGCTAGCCATCGTGAACAAAAATTGCTGTTAGATCTAACAGAAATGAATGGATCCCTAACCTCAAAATCTTCTGCGGAAAACGACCTGAAAGTTAACTTGGAAGGATCCAAAATGGAATCTTGGCAGCCTCTGCAATCGCCAATGCTTCCAGTAAAAGAATCCACTCCGTGGAAAAAACTGGCTAAGTGGGGCGAGAAAAAGAAGGCGTGTTGCCTCAAGTCTGTATCCGCCTTTTGAGTGCTCACAGAATAGACCCATGCGAACCAACAAGAGCCCTCCACGCAAATCAATCTCAAACAATCAAGGGAGGAGTCCCATAGTTAAGGACCCTGTTATTTTGAGCACTGAGGAGCGAGGAGAGTCATCCAGCAATGATGAATCTCTTTCAAACTTAGCAGAGAAACAACGAAATAACGCAAAACCGAAACGAAAAAATAACAGAGCCTCATCAAGTCAAACCATGAGAGATGATCATGTACAAAAATTAATCAAAGATGCGTTAAATGATTTGAGACCGTTTGTCATGTCCTCATTGACAATAGCGATGGCCCCCATGCTCAAGATGTGTGAGCAAATCAATGAGAACATAAAAGATCTGTCAACTTTGTCAGCTTTGATGAACTCAAAAATGCCCTTGGTTGATTCTCAAGGAGGCTCGGCAACTGCAAAATTATGGGAAAACATCCAAAGAATCGTCCAGTATATGAAGGAATTAGCAGATCAAAAGAAATTAAACATCGAGGATAAGAGAGTCCTTGTTGAGGTGACAAGAGATGCATTGGGACTCCTAAAACAAAGTAAAAAAATAAGAAGGGATGAAGTAGATTTAGCGGAGATCACACCTGAGAACTTGCCGCTAAATAAGGTAGCAAACAAAAAGCCAGATAACGCTGGCTTTACACAACAACCTGTGAGACTTGCTGTCAATCCAACATCATCATCACTCATACAAATAGATAAGGAAGAGGTGCAAGGCCCCTTAGAAGCTGCCAAAATTAACAAAGGAGTTAACATGGGAGTGCTTGGTCTTATTACGGCCCCATGGCCATCTATCTCTCATCCAGCCATGGTTGCCATGAATGAGGAACCTACAGATCATCCCACACCGATGCAATCAATTACCTCAAATCAATCTGAAAAAAAGAAGACTACAATTAATAACTGTCCCACAGCCTCAATGGAGGCGCATCCATCCACTTCTGACAATGCTGATGGGATCATAGGGGCTGGGGATGTTAGCCCGCAGGACCTTCGGGCAATTTGATCGACTCAATCAACTGGAAAAGGAAATGACCGAAAGTGCTCCTAAAGATTTAAGTGGGATTGACAAGACTCCTCCAGTCATCGAAAACGGAGTTGGTTGTCTTGGCTCCCGTACTGGAAGTCAATCAGACCAAAATTCAACTAAGGAGAAAACATACGACATATTTATAAAGCCAAACTCGGCCTACGCAATTCAAGATCTTGGAAAAAAAATCAAAAAATCTAAAATGTAAAAGGAAACAAAATAATTTGGGCTCAAGGAAATTCCTTAGGAATTTGAAGGCAGTAAATGTGTTCGTAAACACAGAACAGTCCGGTGAAAATCAGAAAAGTCTTTTGTCACATCCGAAAGTAAGTGAGAAAACAATCATCGAAGAAACAATCACTGTGGATGAAAGTGTGGAAAGTCTACAGAGCGAGCTTCTCAATCTATCAACATATGAAGAAGAAACCTCCTTTGAAGGAAGCGATGAGCAAGTTGTCGAAAACCCCACGAAATCATCCGCACGACAGCCTGATGAAAAGCCAATGGCAAAATCCAAACAGGACCTGACAAAACGTGGATGAATTTGCCATTTAATATTTCCTAAGGATGTCATTAAAGCCCCAAACTCCCCACAACAAGATGCCAAGTTCGAGACTATGGACGAAAAAAGAAAGCGCCAAGGAGCTTCAAATGGAATCGAAAAAATCACACACGATTTAAACCCCCGGAGATACATACTGGACGAGATAAAGGGGAGGGATGCCGCTGAAACACACGGGCTGTACTTTCCAGCTCGAGATTGCCCGAGACAATCTTGTCCGAGGGATCTCATGGCAAAAGCAACCTCTAAAGAAAACGAAGGAGTACGGAGTCAACTTAGCAGAAAAAATACTCCGCGAATTGAGACTCACAAAAAACCTGGAAGGATTGTGTTGACTCTTGAACGAATCCTGGACACAAAAGACAGCCTAACACTAAATAGAAACAATGTACTACGACTACTGGACCATGTGCCTGGTCTTCGATCTATAGAATCAAACAACATCCAAACTGTTGAATTTGTCAATGACCACCAGAACGATAAAGTACGGCTTCACATCGATTCCAGATTAATATGTGACCTCCTCATTAATGCAATCCACTTTTTGTTGTCTCTGGGATTTGACATTCACGACGAAGGAGCCGCATCTCAGATAATAGTGACTTTAAAAGATACATCACGAAATGGAGCTGAAGCAGATAAAACTCATCCAAAAAACGCTGAGAACGCAGTCGTTGCCCAAACAACAACAATGACGGAACAATCAAATCAGATATCTGATGGTCTCCAGACTGAAAAAGACAGCAATGTTAAAAATCAAACACGATGTACGTTTGGTGAACAAATCAAAATTACAATAAATGGAAATATTAACACTTTGACCAATGAAAACAATCCAGTACAAAGTACAGAGAAGCCAACTATGAATACGAATTGGTTGGCTGGTGTTTTAGGTAGCAAATCGAGCTAATGCTGACAAGGGCCATGTGGCCCTACAACAAACATCCTATCATGGAACACAAGAGGTTTTGTACACCTGTTTAATGACACAAGGAACTGGAGTGATGATTTAACTGTCATCTGCTTTCAAGAAACATGGCTGGCTACCTGCCCATTGTCAGATACATATGAACTAGCAATAAATCCGGCCATAACAAGAGCCAAGGAACGTCCGTCTGTCGGCCTCTTGACCATATTAAGGAAAAATTCAGACTGGAAAATAATAAAAGCTTTAAACCTATCTCCATTCATACAGTACTCAGTGATCTCCGCAAAAAAATACACAAACAACATCACAGATCAAATCCACATCATCAACATTTATTGGCACCATAAAAATGCGGGAAGATATAAGTTTATAAAGATGGTGTGTGACCTGATTGATGAAATAAATAGTGACAACCAAAATCCAAATATTATCTGTTGTGGAGATCTCAATTTAGACTGTGTGAGTGAGTCCAAGGATACTGGACCAAAAAACCTATCACAAAAATTGACCAAAAAATGGTGTACTGATCTTGAGGAAAGAAATTTAAACATGATGAATGGAAACATCATAGGCGATATCCCTCCAGAAAAAACTTGGAGAAGCATGAATCAATCTTCCACCATAGATTATATCTTCATATCAGACAGCCTACAACAACGAGCCGTGTCCTTGAGAATCACAGAGGACTCAAATAGTGATCACAGCCAGTTAAAACTATCACTAAAAATGACAAACACCAAAAAAAACCAACAATGGAATAATCAAGTTATCGCCGAACCGAATAGATCGCGGTTAAAGATAAATCCTCAAGATGTTAAAATTCTAACAGAGTATTATGACAAATATGTAAAAAAATGCTACAGAAAAAAAGCTTGAATATAACTGTCTTCTAGAGCAGTTCATGACCATAGACAAAGGAAGGACAAGACCATCTTTCCAACCGAAACACCACTTTGATAAACAAGTACTCGAAAGGAAACAACAACTTCAGAAAGAATTGAGGCAACACAACAATCTAAAAGCCGAACAACAAAAACAGGCGAATAAAATCAGTAAACAAAAATACAAAAATTGGTAAATATCATACAAAGCAATTTTGTATCAAAATGACAGTGAATCAATGCTTGCCTTAACAATAAAAACTCTTCTGAGTTCTGGAAACTAATAAACAGCATTGATTGTAACCAAGACGCAATTCAAGTATCTATGGTGTGTTAAAAAGACTGGATTAAACATTACACACACAGTATATGAAAAAAAGCACCACCATTGACTTTCCGATGCCTCATCTTTCAAAACGAGATCTTCACTTTGACAGAAAGGACATATTATTGAGCATCAAACAAAGCTCCTCCTCCAGGGCGCCAGGTCCTGATGGCCTAACGAATTTCACACTTAAACAAAATCCTGAAGAATGGGCCAATTTTCTTTCAAAACTGTTTGCCGTCATCGCCAATGAAGGAAATATACCAACTAGCTGGAAAACTGCAATCATTATCCCAATCTTTAAAAAAGGCAATAGGGCTGAACCAAATAACTACAGGCCAATTGCCTTATTGGACGTGCTGGGAAAAATATTTGCAACCCAATTGCAGAAACAACTCCTCAAGTGGATTCAAGATTCAAATCACTTGGACTGCCGTCAAGCAGGCTTTGTTAAGGGTGTAGGCTGTGGCCTGAATCTACTTTTGTTGAATATACTCAAAATGGATGCAATAAAAAGAAACAAAAAAATCTATCTGGCATTTGTGGATCTGTCACAAGCATTTGACAGCACTGACAGAGAACTACTCTGGAAGAAAATGTCTGAGTGGAAATGCCCAAGGAGCCTACTCCTAGCAATAAAAGCACTACATACTGATACCGAGATAACAATAAGGCTGGATAAAAGGGGAACTCTACCAGCCCTGATAAAAACATATTGAGGAGTAAAACAAGGGTGTCCCATGGCATCGACTATTTTTAATCTCTTCATTTCAGATCTGGGCGTTGCATACAAAAACGCAAACATCTTCTCGCCAAAAATTAATGGGAAAGATGTTCATTGGCTATTGTATGTGGACGATCTAGTCCTCTTGGACTTGACCCCAATAGGTCTGCAACACAAACTTGGCATATTAGCCCAATACATCCATCTAAATGGTCTTAAAGTGAACACGGAAAAATCAGAAATTCTGATATTGCAAGATCTGCAAAAGAACAAAGAACCCGCTGGGAAAAAAAAGTTCACTTGGAAAATGGGCGAAGGCACGATTCAACAAAAAACACAATCAATGTACCTAGGTATGCTTTTGATCTCAAACATCAATGACGCCCCATGGGTGGAAAAAGTCAAATCTAAATTCAATTGACAGCGCAAGCCTGCATTGTGAACATGAAATATGGGAAACATTCATTAATACCAGTTTTGACTTTCTGAAGGTCATGTCAGCCCCAATTCATGGAGCTGACTGTGCTTTTGGATGCCCTGGAGAAGTCTGGGCCTCTCTGGAACACTCCTTTTGGTCCAAGGTATTGCGGTTACCTCCAGGCGTACCAACCGCATGTATAAGATAGAGCTTAGTCTCCTATCTATCAATGGGAGAATCATGTTGAAAGGGGCCCCTAGGGGTCCCTCGCGATTTGGAAACAAGGCAATAACCATACACGAAAGGATGCGCCAGACACGAGGTTCAAATTCCCAATGCTAGGGTTTATTGCAAGCAAAAATAGTCCCAATCGGCCAACTGTGGTCTCACGCCCCGCAACGTGTATTTTCTAGACCTCGAGGGACGCAAGAGAGCGAATTACGTACATCAGTTACATATATTCAAAATGCATATCATACAATCAGTTATGTCATGTTTAACACCCCCCTTTTATTAAGTTTCTTTGAACTCGGGATGATGATGGACATTTCCGACGAATATGACAATTATGACACTTTCGATGTCTATTCTAGTAACAATGTGCAATTTAGAAAGTGCGGAGGCATCTTCTAGTTGTTGAACAGAAACACGGTGCTTCTGTTCTTGGAAGCAAGCTGCACACGGGTGAAGAGCCACATTCCAAGCTTTGCTATCTATGAGGTGCTATTCGTGTCCTGGGAGCCGACATGCTCTAAAGGGTTTTTGTGAGGGGGGCCGTAAGAAGAGCATAATTCAAGCCTTTAGCTGCTTTATTCTAACATATTCTACCACAGTACGAGACTGGCTGGCAGCTGTAAAATGATTAAATGCCCTGCAGCTCTCCCTCAAGGCTACAGAGAGGGAGCGTGGGCATTCCTTTCTGGGCTACTCATGAGGAGTTTCAATGAACTCCTCAGTCCCGCGACCTTGTCCTTTCACATTCAGACAACAATGTTACAAGTTGAGCAGAGTAAGCAGAATTCGCAAGGATTGCAAGCTGCAAAGCAGTTTTAGACAGAAAGCAATGAGCAATGGTTAACAAGCAAAATGGCGATTCTTGCTATGTTTAAAATGGCCGCTTGTTGGTCAAGCACAGCAGTCTGTATTTCTATAATTCTGTGCATAAGACGGTTGGCCTTCAGCCATCAAGATACGTCTATCATTCAAATGAAGGGTATTCACTTTTCCAGATTGACAATGTGGAATACGTTAATTGAATTTCGAAAGGCCGCAGCTGATAAGCCGCAATTACAATACAACATCCTAAAAAATTTAGATAAGGAGTCTGGTGACACTGTCCTCTCAATGTGTGTCCATCGTTGTGAAAAAATCCTCAGCGACATAGGAGCAGACAAAAGTATGCTCCTAGAAAATCCAAATAAGGTCAAGTCATTCTTTTGGATACAAGATTGGATCGACACTGGTGATACGTGCAAAAATCATAGAATTATGAAGCTGATGCCTAATGAAGAGAGAAAATTGAATGAGATTATGACATATTTGCAATAATTCCCAGACAAAAATCCAAGAGCAATTTTCATGAAATACTGTCTCAATCAATTATCCAGTCGAGAAAATGTGAGCATATGGAAAACTGCCCACCCAAAGTCTCAAATGTGTCGTCTTTGTGATGAAGACATTGAAACCTTGAAACATCTAACATTAACATGCTCTAAGCTGAAACAGGAACGCACAAAGCATCTAGGAAGATTCATTTCAGCAAGACCAACGATGTCCATTGAAGATTGGTGGAAACAACTATTTCAAGATTCGGATCACAGCCTAACAATTGAGCTAACTTTCTTTCTGGAAGCAATGATGGAAAAACTATTAAAGGCAGAAGCAAACCTAGAATCTGATAGCCAAAGACATTACAAATGGCTAAATTATACAGTGCATGACGAATTTATTGCCATCTTCTACCTGTTTTGAGAAAAACATGCCATGGACTTCCCTTTCGCTATCTGGTGGAAGGTTTAATTTTGCCTGTCGCATGACAGATGATGGCTTTATGCTTGCTTTTTATGTTTGTTCTGCCTTTTCTAAGCTGTTATCTAAGTTTCTTTTCCTATTATTTCCTGTAACTTACTTTTTTAAAGGTTTGTAACAAACCAATAAAAATAAAAAAATTTAAAAAACAATACGGCCTGCATGCACTTGGACAACAAGGGTTCGGTGACCACACCAGAAGTGGTAAATAGGGGAGTCAAACAGGGTTGTGTTTTGGCTCCCCTGTTGTTGAACCTGTACCTAGTTAAACTACCCTCCTGTCTGAGCGAGAGGTCAAATGGCCCACCAAAATATTGTTTGAAAATGTTAAATATTAACACGTTGTGAAATGTTCAATATGAACTAAAACTCAATAAAGATTATTATTATTAGTATTTATCTTTTTCCAGTACACTTTACTAATCGAGGATCAGCACATCCTGGTGGCCCACAGTTCCAGCAGCCCAAACTTGCCTTTCTTTTGTCAAACAGGCCACATTACAACCCTATTTGTCAAATCATCATCTTACCCACCCCCGGGTGGAAGCATGCCCCACAGGGCTGCTATAAGGCCGTTGTATTACTTGTTGCACTGCATCTCGCAGCACAGCATAAGATTCCCAGTTTTATCATGGAATTTGTTTTTTATGCAATCATCTGCCAGCCAAAAGACACCCCATTCTATGATATGGGGATCAGCGGATATCATCAAAGATCTGCAGATCTGCAACCACACAAAAACATTGAATGATTTGCTCTTTAGAGAATCCAATACAGGTTCAGCGTTCGAAATACGAATCTGTGGATTCAACTGCTAAATTATACCTGAGGAAAGATGCTCCAGACTTGTGGTTTTTGCACAGATGTTTACCAAACCGAGCATACCACCAGAATTGTAAATGAGAGCAAAAATCCCTTTTCAGAATTAAAATTGTAAATGCAACCTTTGGGACACCAGTATAACTTTGGCCTCCCTGGATGGTTCCTCACAATGCTTTCCAAAGCATTCAGCGGGCCTAAGAACGTGCCCCAGGCAATGTGGTCTCTGAAATTGGCCACAGTTTATGAGTGGCCTAATGACCCACGATGGGGTTAAAGTGGCCACTTCTGACATTGAAATGCATTTAAGCTTATAACTTAAAAAAAAACATGAAAATTCAATGAAATAACTTTCGGTTCAGGAATGTTAAGCTTTCATCACAACATCTAAAAATCCTAGACATTGCCAGTCATGGTAAGCTTTCCAACCATAAATCATTCCACCACGATGCACCAATCATCCTGACAGACATGACGACATAGGTGGCAGTTCACATGCGTAGCCTACAAACAACACAGGTTTTTCTAATAGTATTGGCCAAATAATGTTACAATGAATCTATGATTACCAAGAAAAACTTGATGGATCCTTGTACTTACCATTCTTCATTCATAAAGTAAGTTATACAATCTTCACTATGCTTAGACTTTTACCCCAGCACAATCTGGAAATGGCATTTCACTTTGACACATACCTTACATTTAAAGTATTGCTTACAGTGAGAGGGGTTTCAACGCTATCCACAAAGTTTTGTATCCTTTATGTTGGATTTGTGCAAAATAACTGTTATCACAAGTCACTGACTATATGTTTAGGAATTATTCTGTATTGCCTAAACTGTTATCATGCACTATACAAGCTAGAGGTTAGTGAGCACGTTTAGTACATTCAAGGAACTACTGTCTCTCTGACATTCCAGGTGGCAGCGCTGATGACAACACTGATTGCACAACATGTGCCTTCACCAAATTGACAACATCCAGAAAGTGCTTACAAGTGTTTTTGTTTAGGGATCCGCTGATCCCATGCCCACAACCTAAATTGTTGCAATATTCCACCACTCTTGGGCATAGCTGTACCCCCGTGTGGTCAAGGAATAGCCCAGAGGTCTTCTATGTGCCATTGTTCGTATAGCTAACATGATCTGCTGCTCCAGCACCTGTGCTCTGAGGCAGGATCCATGGTTCCAGGAACCAACACATTGTTTTACCACTATGTTTATAGTATAATCAGCCAGTCAAAAGACACCCCATTGTCTGATAATGCACTAGTAGAAGCATGCTGACCGTGCAGGGCAATGCCCAACGACCCATTGACCTACAATCGGTAGCAAGTGGCCACTAAGTCTGACCACATGCTTGGCCCAGAGAATTTGTTCAGTGTCAAGGGTGCCTGGGGCCAAGTAGCCAACAGATAGTAGCCAGTGCCCACGGACACACAAAAGAGTCAAAATGGCCATGCAACAGGAATGTTGCCACTGTTGCCATGGGCAACTGCCCACAGACCCTCAAAGGAGGTTAAGTGGCTACTAAGCTTGACCAATGGCCAGGCATGTTGGCAATTTTGGGTGGCTTGATGGGACCTGGGGGATAGCAATTTGTAACTGGCCATTGTCATTGGTCCACAGACCAGCAAAGGGGTAAATGGCAGCTCAGGATGGGCACTTCAGGTGGCTTTGTGGGGCCAAAGCCATGCCTGCAGGCATCAGTGGACCATGGAGCCACAGCAGTGGAAACTTCCCCACTGGCCATGGACTCGTGTGGTGGCTTGGTCTGGTTTGGGACATATCTGAAGGTCAAACCCTGTGAAAAGTATCCACAGACCATTTTCAGTTGTCCACAGACTAACAACAGAGGGTAGAGTAAACACTGGCTTTGTCAATAGCACATATTTAGTGGAACACAGACTGGCAATAGGGCTAAAGTGGACAGAAAGTCTGGTCACAGGCCAGACCCGGTGACCTCTTTGGTTGGTTTGTTGGGGACAGGTCCAAATGTCTCGCTCCATGCCTAGCACCCACAAAGCATGGCTGCAAGCTATGCTGAGGGGCTTTCTGGTTGACCCATGATTTCCGAGGACAGGAAGAA
Source organism: Ambystoma mexicanum (assembly GCF_040938575.1). NCBI lineage: Eukaryota > Metazoa > Chordata > Amphibia > Caudata > Ambystomatidae > Ambystoma > Ambystoma mexicanum. Next base: position 651,987,515 of record NC_090933.1, on the reverse strand, counting down.
GCCTATGTCCCAGTCCCTGCTGCAGTCCAAATAGGCACTGGATATGGCTGCAAATCTTGATCAATCGTCCCATTTGTGGCTTCAAATGTTTCCAGTGCAATGCCAAAGGCACTGCTCCCAGCAAAGTAGCCATGGGGAAAAAAAAGCCTTAGGGTATGACCAGTGGGCATATTGCAGGGTCTGGGCATTTCCGGGAAAGTGCTGAATACCCATCTACTTGGCCTTGTCTCATGCCCAGCTGCAACTTTGGGTGGATTGGTGTGTCTGGTGGTTCTGATGCACGATCTGAGGTGATACACTGGGCAGGGCCTCCTTGCCACTGCAGCACTGGCTAATAGCCCACACAATCACAATGGGGGTAAAGTGAGCACTGGCACTATCAATTTCAGGTTTTCAGGATTTGATGGGGCCTAGGGCACAGCCAAATGCTAGGCTATGGCCAAAGTGGCAACTGGCTATGGATGGATCTACAATGGGGGTAAGATTTACACTGTGACTGGCTGCTGTCCTGCTCCAATGGCCCCAGAAATATAATGGAGTAATGTGACCCATCTACATGTTCACTTCAAGGGATTTGGTGCGTCCTGGGGCACAAGCACAGCCAAATTGTAAGCCCTAGGGAACGTGGCAATTGGCTATGGCTGCAAGTCATGGCCCGTGGCTCACAGATCCGCAATAGGAGGAGATTTTGCACTGAGCCTGGCAGTAGTCCTGGCCTTGTGGCCACTTTGGGTAGTTTGTTGGAGTCTGGGGCATGTCCAAAATTCCAGCCATGTTCACAGTAGCCACTAGCCATCGCTGTTGGCCATTCCCATGGACCTAAAGGTGCATTAAAGGTTGGCCAATGTAGCCACTGGGCATGGCAAAATCGCTTTAAGATTTTGTTTTTATGACTTTTTCTGCAGATTCCATCTTCCCAGAGTGGACTAGGGAGACCTATTGTGAATTTGAACTGTAATAAATGTATTGTGAGGTTATTGTTCTGCATGCTTTTCTTGTACAACTCTCACTAGTTTATGTATCACATGTTTTATTAATGATGTACTGTCCCTGTAGTACGTATTTCTTGTGTGTGTGTGCTCCAATTTATACAGTAACACAATGTGGACACTGGTTTTCATTTAAGTCTTTTCCAGGATACATTGACACACACAATACTTTCGAGAAAAGCTGTTATGTTACCATCAACCTGATACACACATACAACCTGGAGACAAGGGTGTGTTACTGCGACATATGCTCCATTTGGCACCAGAGATTGCCCTAATGACGGAGAGAATATCAGAAATGTTCTGTCCATTGGCTCTGCCACTGATGGATCCATGATGACAAAGAAGCTACATCAATAAAGGATGAATCATAAAATCATGAAGATTGCAGGAATGTTTTTTATCCATATATAGAGTTTTCTGTAGTGTTCACTACAAGGGTGCAGCCAATACTGGTTACTGAACTGTCACTGAGCACATGGAATTTCTGTGACAAAGGTCTCTTTTAAAAGGCCTAATAGCTAGGGGTCTACATTGCTGGTAGCACAATTCACACTATTTATCAGTGTCACAAGCTCAGTGATGGTGAAAAGGCTCAAACTCCTTATGGCCTAAGTTACATTGGTTTGCGGCTCAAGAATCGGCGCATGCCAGCCCAACAGCACTCAAACCTGTCCTCAAATAATCATGTAATTTAATGCAGCACCCTGCAGTTAAAGCAAGCACAGTAGAAACAGAATATGGATGAACCAGACAGTGTGTCATAAGAAGGAACTTCCTTGGGGTGTCAGTTCTCTTAGTCATACTGGATTATTTCTTAGATTACACCTTTATATGCACCTTGCAAAATCCTTGGGATTGTCTTGGAGACTTCCAGCTGACATTTAAACTAGCACACCCTTTCCTTCTAATGTGTTTATACAAATGTGATCCCACAAGAATTCCCTGAGTAACTTCAGTTCTCTGGCGTGGACATTTTAAAAAGAGAGACAATTTCACCAATGTCTGACCGTAGAACAAAATGTTTCTTCACCAGGTAGGCGATGAGGTCATATCATCCTGGGCTAAAAGTTGTAGATGGACCCTAAAGGCTACATCAAACAAATGGACATGAATAACTTCTTGTGCTGAACCCAAGCAGCATTGGGCCTGCCACTTCATTTGTGAAGGAGCTGGGTACCCCTGCTTTGTTTCTGGATAACATTATGATCCATCCACAGAAGTTACAGAAAACTAAATTCGACAACAGATCTTCACTGGGCAAATTTGGTTGAGTGCATGGCCATGCCTCTGTGTAAGGCCAGGAATGCACTGGCAGAATCATGTAACCCCTGTAGTGGTGAGTAACTCGGAATCCTCAAAATTTGATTAATCTTTTCAAATTCTCCAGCACAATCAAATGCAGTAAACCCACCATCATGTGGAGTGACCACCTTCAATACCTGATGAATAAACCTATTTGTATAGAGCTTGAGTTTTCATCATATCACAAGGATCAAACATGTACTCAAAGAGCCAATCATTTATCCTGGGAAGGAAGAAGAGATGAATAAGTCTTAAAAAATGGCAAAACGGGTTTACTGCACAAATGAGCATGCTTTCACCAGAATAAACGTCAGTGTTACCATGGAGTATTACCTACAGAGCATGGTTGTCCTGACGGGGTCATTGGGGCAGGACTCTAGCATCTGTGCACCATGTCTTGGAGTAGTGTTTTGGGTGGCTCGTCACCTTGATCCAGACAGAAGAAAAATACCCTGGACCACGAGTTCTTAGGCCTTTATCTGGACTAGCATGCGTTGGTCTGGGATTTTTAAGGCTCATTCAAAGTTTGGCTGTATAATAAAAAAGGCAATAAACTGTAATTCTGCTCCTGCCAATTTTGCTCCACTTTTCAACACCACTAGAATATTAATTTAGTGGTACAGTCAAGGAAATAGCCCTGGCCCTTGGCTCAAAGCATCACCACCACTTTCCAACAAAAACTAGAGGTGCTACCTTATGCGCAATAACCACCAACAATTATTTGTCCAAATCCCCCATGGAGTCCTATAGTCTCTGTGGATGTGGGCTGACACTTCTGTTTTCCCACCTGTAATATGGTGGTAAATCCACCAGAATGGATTTGGGATAATGGCATCTGAGTTAGTTGATCATTTCATAGGAATTACCGCCAATCTCTTAAAGAGAACCCTAATCTTGGGTATTTTTTGTACATCTGTCTGATCATGTGGTGTGCTGGATCCTATTCTGAGGAGACTTAAAAATATCAGTCATAAGTAGGGCAGTATGCATGCTCTTAGAACGTTATCAAACACCTCTTCAAAAACTATTAGACACAGCAAGACACTACCCCATCACTAAAAAATGCACACTCAAAGCACGTGCCCTGCCCCTCTTCACACACATCTTAATCACTTTATAGAAAACACATGAGCAAGCTCAACACAAAGGGGTCCTATTAATTTAAATTCTAAATTGCACCGTGGGGACCTCTATTGCTTGCTCATAAATGCAAAGTTCCCTTGCATGCAATTTGTACTTTGCCATGACATAGTGGAAAAGTGAAAAGTAAAACATATGCAGAATGACCTTTGCTGTTCACTTTTGCACTATGTTTGTGAAAGTGTAAATGTCACCACCAATTAACGATTGCAGCAGGTATTTACCATGGATTCTTAAGGAATCCGTCTGTTTTTACCTGGCAGTAATTTCTGATGGATTCCATGAGAAGCGATTGCATCACAGTTGATAGGATTACCACCATCATGAAAAAACATGCTGATAGAATAAGAGCCACCACATATGTCAGGGGTTATGGGATTAGTACGCAATATGTGATGTCCTTCCTGCTCCCTGATGGCTCCTGATACAATTTATCATAAAGACCTGTGGATCGACAAAAATTGTGATAAAAGTGTATTGTCATTTTTACCAAAAAGTTACCAATCAACAAGACTTCAGTTAGGCAGTGCCACAGAATGCAGCAGGCTGCCTACACGTGTTTGGCTTCCTTCCATCCACCTATGGTTGCAAGCAACCCCAGATGACTTACTCGTTGGGCTTCATCGCAAATGGAACCAACAGATTTACTTTAATTTTCCTCAATTTAAACTTTAAGTGACAAAAATGGGGTGCACATGGGGTAAATAGATGTACTCACTATTGCCCGAGGGCATTGTTTATATGACACAAATAGGGTGCATAGATTTACTTTGTGTTGCCCCAGTACAACATTTGTGAAACACCGGACACGCAGACTTTTATTCCAGATTCCTCCAGTAAATGTGCACTTAGACTGTTGGCTTCTGTGTGCACTTAGAAGTTATTCATTACATCTGTATGCCATCTCACAGTGGGATATTTTGTATAAATGGAACACATAAGATGAACCCCAGCTCTCCTTTCTGAGAGCAGAAGAGGTTCTGAACATTTCCTTATCAACGCCTGGGGAAAATATAAATGTTAATTACAAAGCTTGTCTTGAAATAGCAGTTTGGTTTTAACATCAAGTTTCTCAGATTCCACATGATACAAAATTAATTGTGATTCGTTTGCTGTGACCTTTAGACAATTCTTATGATGATATCTATAATCATACATTTTGCCTTTGGAAAATCATGATACGTTTCAGTGCTTTGAAAAAAAGGAAAAAAAGAATCCATTATATACTTAGAAACATGTTTCTGCCACAATTAAATATTTTCCTGATAAGGAAGCATCTGTCATTCCTGCAAGAGTTTCACAGAAATACTGTAAAGACATTTATGTATTTTCTAATTAGTAACTGACAGACTGTATCAGAATGTTTTAATGCATTATAGAGCCTACTGATTAAGAACACATGTTTGTCTCAGTATAGCACACAAGTCAGACGGCATGACCACCATTTAAGACCATGTTTCTATTTGAATGAAACACAAGCAGTAGTACTTTCGCATTACCTGGGAGTAGTAGGGGCTAAAGTTGATGGGGGCAGGCATTATTGTTTTTCTTGTTGGCCAGTTCTATCAGACAAAGCAGAATTAGATGTGGGACAGCTGTCTCTATGAAAGAGAGCCATTTCTTAAAGATAATCAACAGGTTTTAACCTGATAAGGTGTTTTCAACGGGTAAATGTGAAGCCCATACACTTGAAGTATAGTTAAGAATCATATGTGCAGTTCTATTTTCAAACTTGACATTATTGGGGTGAGAGGGTATGCTAGGGATCATATAGTCTTTCCCAGCGAAATTTTTTAGAATGAAACACCATCTTGTTTGTTCCCCTGTTAGTCTTATAATTGGAAATGAACCCAACATTAGCTGTTCCAAAACGAGCACACGCATTATAAGTTAACATAGGCCACACAAATGTTAAACAACGGCATCATTAGTTTAATGCTCATGTAATATTTATAATGTTCTAGTACTTTTCATTTACCTAATTTTGATCAGAGTGCTTCCCTGAAACTATTTGTGCACAAAAAGCGAACACGATTGGCCTGAGCCACAAAACATTTTGAGCTGAGCAAAGTGACTTAGTGCAGACATTGCACCCTTTGTGAGTGTTGAAAAGTCAGAGTGAGATTCACAAAAAGCACTTTTCACTGACACAGAGCCTCTTGTGCCTTGGCCAAGCACAAAGTGCTCTATTGCGTTAGTTCCACAATACCACAAAGAAAGCGCTAACCCAAGGACGGACAGCCTTATTGTATCACGATAAAGGGGAGTGTCATGGGAGTTGGTAGGGAGACACTGAGCAAACATCCAAGCACAGCTACCAAAGTGCAAAACCATACTAATTCACAAAAATCATAGCGCCGGCTCACAAACCTCAATGCCCTTAAGTTTGACACCTTTCAGTAGAAGGTGGAAAGTACAAATTCACCATGCAAGCATAATCACCCTCCCCCCAATAAAGGTGGATCACAAATTGCTTGCACTTCAAGTAGCACACAATGTCAGAAAGAAGAGGGAGGTGGCCAGGGTGTTCTCATCCATAATTTACAAACCTAAGCTATTTTCAGTATCGGACACTTCTAATACATTCAACTCCTTCAACTGTCTTATTCTGTCAACAATTTAAAAATGTTCATAATAACCATATAAAATCGCATCATGTGGTAAATCAAATTGGCATCATTTCCTTCCATAAGGTCAGACCACATTCTTGTTGACGTACACTCAGTTCCCTGGTTTGTGTGTGCTCGCATTATCCTCATTCTTATGCCATTTAGGCTCTCACATCTACACAAAACATGTTCTATGGATTCCATCATGTTGTCTCCACATAGGCGACAATTCCGCTCTTCATGCTTTAAATGGATGTGTGCTCCCGTTATATCCAACACTTCTGCTCGGTTAAACTTACATAGCATATAAGACCTTAAGCTTTAACTGTTTATGTATGCTTCTATCTATGGGCTTCACTTAGCTCTTTCCAGCCAATAGGCTAAGAAGGGGCCACTATTCACCAATGAGGCTTGATTGACCACATCTTTTTCATTATACAGATCAGTTATTTATTCCTTACAGTTTTATCTTAAGCAGGGGCGTAGTGCTATGTCTACTCAGGTTATCTGTTACCCATTTCTTATGTTTCACATACAAGTGTCCTATGGACCCAACCTTAGACTTTTTTTCCATAGTCGAAAAAGCTTGCATGAAGAGACACATTATTGTTCCATTCTGCAGACGACCCAGCTTCTCATAGGTCATTACAAGCTAATGTTCCATTACACCAGTGCACATTCTAAGAAGAGGAATTCAGCAAGAAGGGAAAAAGGCATGCGAAAGAGAAGTCTCAAAATTGTAGCTTCAAGATTCCCCAATTCGCTTGTCAAATTGTGCCCCCACACTTCAACTCCATAAAGCATGCAAGGCACTACCTTAGCAGTGTAGAGCAATAGTCTTTGTGGATATTCCACACTGTCTATGAATACAACTGCTCAATGTGTAGGCAATAGTTATACATTTGGTTACATTTGATGTCCATTGTTGGCACCAGCTCAGCTTGTCACCTATTATGATACCTAGGTATCTGTAGCATTAGGTTTGTTCTATCTCCTTGCCATCAATGTCACCCTCTGTTGTTTCTTGCTCTTTTGTTGCCCTTAAAAGCCACACTCTTTGTTTTCTCAACATTGATTTGTAATCCATTTCTGGCTACATATTCTCCCAGGGTGTCCAATAATGCCTAGAGACCCCTTAGTGTGTAATCAGCTACCAAAAGCTCATCAGCATAGCCAAGCCAGCTATGCTTCAAAAGGCCAAATTGAACAGGTTGTGCATCAGATGGATTAAGTGATTCTGTCAAGTCTGCAAGATATAAGTTAAACAGTGTAGCTGCTAATATGCATCCTTGATTGACACCACGCACAGTCGAGAATGGATCAGTTAGGCGGCCTTTGTCATCTGTTCTGACACAGACTTTGGTGTCAGTATATAGCAGTTGGATCATTTTTTACAGGCCATGAGGAATATTCCATTTCATTAGCTTGTTCCATAGTTTATTCCTCATGACCGGGTCAAATGCTGCGCTGAAATCAATGAAGGCTGCATGCACTGGCAGTTGACGACATTCCCTCACATATTCAATGGTTGTTACCAAGAATATCAAATTGTGGTTGGTGTTTGATTTCATCCTAAAGCACATCTGATTAATAGGCAGAACGTTGTTTTGATTGTTCCACTCATTCAGTTCCTTCAATAGCACATATGAAAACATTTTGGCCTGAATTTCGACAGGGATGTCTAGCATTGCCAACATTCTATATTTCGTAGGTCATTTCCACATGCCTTTTTTATACACTGGGAGTATAATGCTTTTTTTCCATGTGCTAAGTAGTTTTCCGCAACTTCCTACTGCATTAAATACAGGAAACAAGGCTTTAGCCCAGGGCTCAGAATTTAATTTTAGTAAGACATTACAAGTTCACTTATTTGACATGCGGTCATTCCAGAATTCTACATCTGTCATAGGGTGCATATTACAACCCAAACAATCCCAGTGCTTGCACCAGGTGTTGCAGTGCATCATCACATGCCTTCACAACCATATAAACACGCCCCCTCACTGTGCAGGCAAGGCAACCGGTTGTCCAGGACTTTGCACATTTCCCCAGGATTCTTGGAGCTATTGACCGCACACAGGTGGCACTAAAATCCTCGACCCCCCAACACGCAGAGCACGTCAGCAAAAACTAGAAGAATTGGCATTCCAACAATGTACGAGGCTCCTGTGATGCAAATTGCCACATCATGGATATGAATGGCAATTACCTGGGATGCTTCCATGACAGCTAAATCCTATGCACCATAAGATTTACGCTGACGACTCTTGCCTTTTTAAAAGCTCAGGCAATGCAGGTGACAGCCTATGGAACTGAACTTTGGGGCACACAAGCAATTGTGCACGAAGACTACAGGTATTAAGCAAATCCTGGGTTTCCTAATTATCACTCCTACTCCCCCGGTTACTCTTAGAATCTGGAGTCAAAAGTGTTCACTTTAAATCGCAACTTAATCCATTGTTGTACTGGTTATGCACTCGTAAATTTGAAAGCCTTAAAATGCAAAATGACATGTTGTGGGATATTATCAAATTCCATGGTAGTAAAAACTGGGAATTGTATAACCATATAATGAATATTATGAATAACATAGGCTGTGAGCATGTACTCAGTAAGGAAACAACAACAGTCAACAAAGATGGTCAAAGCTAAGATAGAGGTTCTGTGGTTTGAAACTCAATACCGTTTTCCAGATTCCGAGGCTGTATAATATTTAAGGACAAATTTCCCTCTTAGCAATATCACAATGAAATGTACCTGATCTATGTACGTGCACTTTACTTGAAGTTCAGATTGAACATTCTCCCTGTTGCTGAATACACAAGTAAATGGTCCAGAAATTGATCAAATGCATGTCCTCGTATGTCTGAATCCGAGAGCACATTACTTGTTCTCCTCTTGTGCCCCAAATATACTACATTGAGAAGTGGCTCACACAACTATTTTTTAATTATCATGTTCGAAACACGGCAGATGCCTTCACGCTATCTACTGACACATCTACGGAGGTGTTTGGTGTTTGCAGTCTCCAGGTTTTTAACAAGGGCTTGGCAGGTAAGACAAAAATACTGTCTCTGATTCTGTATGTCTTATAAACCAGGGTTCTGAGAAGAGAGTTTTTATGGAATTAAAAATTCATATTTTAGCCTAAATCATTTTAGTCTTTTGTCCTGGAAGTATTCTGTGTTATTTGATTGTAAAGATGGACAAGCATTTTAATTATTTTTAATAAGCGTTTTTATGTATTGTTATTATTAATCTGTTTGAAATTGAATGTACTTCAAATGTGATCATGTATGGCCCTTCTACTGCTGTTTTTACTTTTGATGTTTATACTTTTGTGGCTAGAAACTGAAATGAAACTTATTATGATGACCTATGTATCAGGGCTGTTATATTGAACTTTTGACAGCATGTGGCTGCTTAGTGAGTATGACTGATCAAATACCCAGGTGCCAGACTGGACGGGCCCAATTGAATAAATGTGCCATGTGCATAGGGGAAAGGTGCCCCCCCATCTTGGCCAGGTGGGCCTGGCAGTCTAGACAGTGTAGCGCAGCCATGCCCCTTGACAGCCCGACTAGTGGCCGGCAAGGCGGGGCTGCATGGAAGTCCTCCAGGTCCTTGCATGCCAGATGGCCGAGGAGGTGAAGAGCGGAGAATCCCAGAGGGGCTAAGAAAAGTCCCGGGCTGTGCCATATGGCAGCCCAGGTGCAGAGCTAGAGGACAGAGAAGTCACAGGCTGCCTTGTCATGACAGAAACAGCCCAGGTGAAGAGAAGCGGCCATCTGATGCAGCACAGATTGGGCAGGGCCACAAGGACTCTGTCAGTGTCCTGGGCACAACAATAAGCACAGCAGCATCCCCGTGACATTGGGGACGGTGTCTGAAGTTAAGATGGTAACAAAGCAAAAAGTGGGCACTACACTTATTTTTCCATATAGTGCAAAGTAATTACGTAATTGAGGTTGTTTCAGCATTTTATAGGAGCAGACTGAAATGAGTCCAGAGACACCCAGATTCCAAATAACTACGAAGCGAAAGAAGTTGAATAAAAGGATCCAGCTATTCAGCCGCTCTCTAATGTAGTCCCAACTAAGGAGTTTCAAGAAAAAAATTATTCCACTCTGTTATAGTTTTCTGTAGTAAATCAGCCGTAGTCATCAATGTTAGTTTGAAAAGTAGCAATATTTTAGTTGTAGTCACTAAATACTTCTTTAGTGAGGCAGACATCAGTGCATGAACATATACAGGTCATAGTGCCAATGCATTTTGGAAAATAATTCCTTCATCAGGGCGAACCTTATAGTCTATGATCATACAATAACAACAGATTCACAGTTTTGTGAAAACAAATAGTATAAATTCACATTTTTATAAAAGCAAATCGTGTAAAATGGACACATACCATAGATCCCATGTTTCACATCGTAGTCAGCACATATGGTCAAGAAAGAGAGAAATTCAAGGAGCGTATGTAAGTTAGATGGTTAAATAGTAATACCGAGAATTGTTTTCATTAATGGAATTTTTGACTCCTGTTACCTGCATTTACAATAGCGTTGCGGTCCTCTCAGGTGGTGCTGAGTCAATCATCAATGCGGCATAAATGCTGTGGTGTGAGTTGCAGGAGCTAATAAAGATATGTGTCTTAAGTTAGTGTTCCAATATCAAGTTAGTAAGGTCCCTTAGCTGTTAGCCTCCCTTTGCTCACCTTCCAGCGTTCGTCATGTAGCTTCACCTGAACGCGTCTCTACTTCCTGTTTGGATCTCGTTTCTAAATCAACGAGACTCATTTATGTGTTTTCTGCCAACAGGCACAGCGTTAGTGATTACAATCGCCGTTCTAGCACTGTTTGTGTGCTGTCAATGCTGGCGTTTGTGTTGACATTAAGACGACTGTGATGCCTATTTGGATCGTGCTAATATATAAACCAGTGATACAAATGGGGGCGTGTCTAGTCATCATGGTGATCTGAGTGACCAGCTTGAGATACAACTCTGTGGCGACCAGCGATTTTCATTGTGTTTACTCGTCGTTCAAGTGCACAAATACTTAACTGCATGTGTCCCAGATACCATTGGGTCTCCTCGTGGTGGTACATATGGTATGTGATCATACATAAAAATAAAAGATAAATAAACAAAATTAAAAAAATCAAATCAATCAAAAAATCATCTTGTGTTACTAATATTCAGTATACACATAGTGATCAGGCATATGGGTATTGCATTTCGCGGCACCTCAGGTCCCAAACGCTTGTGAGGGCGTTCAGGACTATACGCCTGAGCTACTAATATTCTTGTATTTCACTCAAGTATCAAATGTTTTCACAACAATATCTGTGTACATCTTTATCAATTAATTATGCAATTTATACATGGTCAGATAACTAGTCCTACTCAGTTGTTGTCATGGTGCATGCGCCCAAAACCCTGAAACTGGTGAGCACATCCCGGACTTTGGCTTCCTTGGGGACTTCCAAGGCCCCAGGTAGGCTCACCTGGACTCAGTCCTGGCGCTGCTGGCGCCAGGCTCATGGTAGGTGCTAAATACATGGGACTTATACTTGGCTCTGAGAGGCTGAGCCATTCAGTACAGGGTGTGGCTTGGGACTACTTTACCTGGAGGCAGGATACGGTTAAGGGGGCCTATTTTCCTGGGACTACTTGCAAGGCTATTTAAACCGCACCCTGAAAACTGAACACGCTTTGTGTTATTCTGCACTCCTGCAGTGTAACGCTCACCGTGTCAGCTCAGCTCTTGCTTCCCTTCTGCCACGCCCGTCCAGAGTCTTCTTTCCATCGGCACGTGAGAAAAGAGAAGACCAGGAGTTAGAAACGCATTGAAGGCCTTATCTGCAGAACATCCTGATCTCGCCTTCTGCTTACCCATGGACCGCCGCATCTGTAGAAGAGCAGAACTGAAGGTACCCACTCGGGTAGCTACTCACCTGAATGTGGCCACCTCTAGGAACTCCATCGAGCAGTTCATCATTCCAGCATCACGCCGCAACTCAACCCGTCAAGCGGCTCTTCCATCTTCTTCCTGGAACTGTGACGCACCTGCCGAACAGAAACAGACAAAGCAGGTTAGTCGCACACAGAAAGGAAAGCTAAATACAGCAAACAATTATCACGCCCCGCACTGTGCTAAATTTACCAGCTGGCATCCTCCTCATCATTGTCAGGAGAGTCATCCATCATCCAAAAGCCGCTTAAAGCCGCACCTGAAAGACAAGAATGAACATTAGATATCTCAAGCAGAAAGACGTAAGGCAGCTATTTCAAGGAGTTATTGGAATAGAGACTTATCTGCTTACTCCGGCCTTTCCTCTTCAGCAATCCATCGGATCAGTGAAGTAAATAGATCCTGGAAAGACTGTGAAACCGCGCCCCTGCCAGAGTGTGCAGGACGGAGAGCTCGCCCATTAAAAAACCAAGGTGAACCAGAGGAAGAGAAGTGAAAATCGGAAGGAGGGGAAAACCAAAACCAGCTCCATTCAATTGGCTAATATCTTGTCCGACTTGCAGACGAACATCTCCTGAGGCAAACCTTTAGTACCTGTGATAGCATGAACATTATCTATGGGATCAAATGTCCCTGCGGACAGTACTATGTAGGGAAATCAGCTCAATCAGTAAAAACTCGCTAGAATGAACATTGTTCTTGCATAAGAAATGGCAACTTAAATTCAGCAGTACCATGGCACTGGATCAAAAAAGGACATGATTGACTCAAATAAGATTTTTGATCCTTGAACTGGTATTGAGAGACAACACACATGAAGATACCGACCGTAGACTAGACCAAAGAGAAACATTTCAGATAGATAAACTGGGATCCCTTGCCCCGAGCGGATTGAATGAGGAGATAAGCTTTCATTGCTTTATCTAAAGTAAACATGACATGGACCTGAGAACACCCATGAGGCACGAACACTGGAATCCTGGTCTTCTCTGGGACATGTGCACAACTGAGTAGGACTAGTTATCTGACTATGTATAAATTGCATAATTAATTGATAAAGATGTACACAGATATTGTTGTGAAAACATTTGATAATTGATTGAAATCCAAGAATATTGGTGGCTCAGGGGTATAGGCCCGATGCCCTCACAAGCGTTTGGGACCCGAGGTGGCGTGAAATGCGACACCCATATACCTGATCACGATATGTATACCAAATATTAGTAACACAAGATGTTTTTTTGATTGATTTGATTTTTTGATTTATCTTTTATTTTTATGTATGATCACATACCATATGTACCACCATGAGCAGACCCAATGGTATCTGGGACACATGCAGTTAAGTATTTGTACACTTAAACGACGAGTAAACACAATGAAAATCTCTGGTCGCCATGGAGTTGTATCTCAAGCTGGTCGCTGCTATCGCCATGACGACTAGACACACCGACATTTATATCACTGGGTTATGTATTAGCACGATCCAAATATAGGCATCACAGTTGTTTTAATGCCAACACAAACGCCAGCATTGACAGCAAACAAACAATGCTAGAGCGGCGAGTGTAAACACTAATGCGAAGCTACACGACGAACGCTGGAAGGTGAGTAAAGGGAGGCTAACAGCTAAGGGACCTTACTAACTTGATATTGGAACACTAATTTCGGACACATATCTTTATTAGCTCCTGCAACTCACACCACAGCATTTATGCCGCATTGATGATTTACTCAGCACTGCCTGAGATGATTGCAACGCTATTGTAAATGCAGGTAACAGGAGTCGAAAACTCAATTTATGTAAACAATTCTTGGTATTACTATTTAACCAGGTAACTGACATACACTCCTTGAATTTCTCTCTTTCTTGACCATATGTGCTGACTACTATGTGAAACATGGGAGCAATGGTATGTGTCCATTTTACACTATTTGCTTTTATAAACATGTGAATTTACACTATTTGTTTTCACAAAACTGTGAATCTGTTGTATTGTATGATCATAGACTATAAGGTCCGCCCTGATGTAGGAAATATTTTCCGAAATGCATTGGCACTATGACCTGTATATGTTCATGCACTGATGTCTGCCTCACTAAAGAAGTATTTAGTGAATACAACTAAAATATAGCTACTTTTCAAACTAACGTTGATGACTACTGCTGATTTACTACAGAAAACTATAACAGGATATATTGGAACTCATACCAGAGTGGAATTCATTTTCTCTTGATTGATTGATTGATATTTTATTTCTATCGCGCTCGTACACAAGTGTTTCAGAGCGTGACAGTTGGGACTACATTAGAGAGCGACTGAATAGCTGGAACCTTTTACAGCTCTTTTGCTTCATAGAAGTTAAGATGGTGCCGCAGGGCATGCAGTGATGTGGCAGACCCCCAGGCTAAGTGGGACACCCAGAAGATGCAAAATTGTCTGAGGGTGCAGTAGTAAATGTGGGAGAGGGTAAGTGGGGGCCCCCAGGTTAAGGGACACCCTAAAGAAAACTACAGTTCTCACATCACAGCAGTGACCTGGGCCGCCACCAAACTATGGGGCTTCCCAGTAGTTAGACTATTGGCCACGGGCTGCAGGGGTGATGATGGGCAAACTCCCAACTGGTCATGGGGCCACCCAGAGACATCTCTCTGCATTAGCCATGCCCAGTGGATTGGGTGACCCCATGTGGTGGATGAGGCCACCCAGAAGGGGTAACTATAGGGTTAGGCCCCATTTGATATCAGGGGGAGACCCCCCACCCTCCAGGTCATCAAGGGGAAGTTCCACCACAAGGACAGACCCATGAAGGTATTGTAATGGGGTGTTGGCTTGCAGCAGTCACCCCTGTGTACAAAGACAGGTATTGTTTGTTGTGTATGTTTTGTGTGTTATTTTTTTAGTTACGATTATCATTAAAGTTATGTTTATATTTCTAATGCTGTTGAGTGTAAAGAATAGGAACATTAACTAGAGGGAAAATTATGGGGAATGTTAAGTAGGATTAGAATATAGCATTAGGTATAAGTGTGTAGAAGGTTTAGATGGGTCATGGACCCTGGCATGAGCTAGTGGGGGAAATGGCAGCCTGCCTGACCTTGACTATCAGGTGGGACCACCGACAAAGGCCAGCCTCTGGCTGTATGACTCAGAGGGTGGTACCAGATATTGGGCAGGGGGTCTGTTGCTTCAATCCCACCGTACAGGTCTCCTGTGACCCCTTCAAGGATGGGTGGGTAGACAGAGAAGATCCCTTTTCAGAAAGAAGTCACATCAGGGAAAATTGAAAAGTGAATTGTTAAGATAACAAGTGTAAGTATTTTTTTAAAATAAGTATAGAGGCGTGTACATATAATCCTTAGACTCATGTGTGTACATGTCTTGTTCACCAGAGACGTTCACATGAGGCTGTGTGATGTTTTGCAAGTAATGGTTGCAATGACATGTTGTTTCCTCATCTGCCCAGCATACATCACTTTTGTGCTGCATGCATGTGAGCGATGCAGGCCATACGGGCTGTGACAGGTGAATGTCAGTGGAGTGTCCATTGACCTACAAATTGTTTCAGTGCAGGGTGACGTGTCTATTATGTGAGATGCTCATGTCAGCAAGTCATGTAATTCTTCTTTGGTGTTACAATTCATTTTCCTTAACGTTGTAGATGGATGGCACATGTGCAGGTTTACAGGGCACATTGCGACATTTAGGGGATGTGTGATGCAGGGCACACAAATCCGGCCTCTGATGGTCACTCTTGGTGAATATATCTATTTTGCATTTCGTTCTCCCAGACTGTCGGGGAATCCCATAGAAGGATGGACAGGCATGAGTCTGTGATTTGGATGTTAAGTGGCATTGTGGTCATATGCCCTTCTGATTAAACTATCTCTGCAGACATATGCTTCTGTGTCACCACAAATGAACATGTTGTTTGCAATAATGTCTGCATACCCACATGTCCCAGTTTTCTATAGATGGTCATGCAATTATGGTTTTCCCTTGTCTTTCTTTTGCAATGTCTCAAGCAGCTGAAGTGGGTCCTTCTCCTGAGGAGGAGCTGCATGGCAGGGACAAGCCTTCCAGACAGCAATGTAGACCCTAAGCACTCTCCATGTTATCGAGCTCCATGGAGGCACATGTGCCTGCGGTTGTGGACATTCCCCAATGGCACAGCTACTGAGAGTGAGGCAATTGAGGACATCATACTTGCAGAAACCTTAGCAGAAGATGGTCAGGGGGGTGTGCCCCAGGATACATAGGAGTCAAGGAGCCAAGAGAAATCAACTGTTATATTATGGTGGATGCAGAAGCGGAGGAAGAGAAAAGTGGGAGTCACATGTTGCAGACATGGGTGTGCAACAGGGGTATGCGCAAGACACTGTTGAGTTGTCAGCACACCCTTCTGTCCCAGGCTCATCATCTGCGGGGCAGCATACGTTCTCACATATCGCCACCCAGACAAAGCCCACTTCATTGGCTGAAGACACCACCCAGGTCACAGTAGTGCCAATACTGGTAGGTGGATTGTATAGGACCAATGTTCTTCACAATGCTGTGCTTGTCCGTTAAGAACAGCCTGCATAGCATCACAGAGAGATGGCCATGCTCTGCACCCACCTGGTGGAAGCTCTGACCCGGGGTTGTTTCTTTTGATAGGCCACATAAATGGTCCCCACCTTGACATCTGTGCCCCAGACTATCTCAAGTGGTGCGTCCATGCCTGACATCAGCTCTGGCTCATCTGGTGCTATACCAACATTGGCCATTGTTGAAGTTCCTTTGTACTTGTTGATAGTCTGTACAGAGGCAGGCAAGTTGGCATCCGATGGTACAACAGAGGGGGAGTTGCAGGGCTCTAGCCCTGCCATGGTGCCCATTGGAGGATAGGTTGTGGTGACCAGCAGTCAAGCTAGGGCAGTGTTGTGATGTTGTTTGTTATCTACAGCTGGACATCTTTGGTGTGGCAGAACTAGTGCCTGTGAAGGATTGTATGACAACACATATTTGCACCTTCAGCAGGGAAAGACAAAAGGTCAGGGTGAGAGTGCACACAAGGGTGCAGGTACTAGCTGTGTGTGCACAGATAAGGCAGCAGGAGGAGGGGAGGCATGCAGTTCAGGCTGCAGAATGTGGCAGAGCCATTGCCAGGGCCAGGACACAGGTTGCTCTGGCTTTCATCATGGAGGACCTTCTCAAGACTGCCG
Source organism: Ambystoma mexicanum (assembly GCF_040938575.1). NCBI lineage: Eukaryota > Metazoa > Chordata > Amphibia > Caudata > Ambystomatidae > Ambystoma > Ambystoma mexicanum. Next base: position 651,970,296 of record NC_090933.1, on the reverse strand, counting down.
AAGACACAGAGGCAGGAAAGAGGCACGGCCTGTAGAACCTCCATATGGAAAGAGAAGCCTGACTCAGGGTGGTCAATCTGGAGGCTGAGTTGGAGTTGGCACAGACAATTGTTGAACTTGAAGAAGAGGACAATGTTTAACTTGTTATATTTGATTGGGCTTAGTTTGTTGTTGGGCAAGAGTTGTTTCATGCTTTGTTTTGGAGATTTTATTTATGTTTTATATGCATAAACTAATGCTTCAGATATTGTGTTATTTTTTTATTAAATGTTGTGATGAATTGCAGGGATTTCTTCCTTCTCCCCAAGGGGGAGCCCTCCCCCACCCGTTGTGAGGCTAGGAAGGGGAGCCCACTCCGCAAAACCCTCCCTAGAGGTCGAGGCAAGTGGGACCTCGCCGGGAAGACTCATCCTTTGGGGACACGGAATCCTGTTTCTATGAGCAACTCCCTAGACCAACTACAATAGCCGCATATATGGGGAAAGTATATGAAGTGGCATCTTTATCTTTGGCTGATCTTTGGCTAAAGGTAATGCTGAAGGCAATGCAAAGAGAAATCCAACTGTGCAAGAAAAGGAAGATGGCTTCTTAACAAGAGACACATTTTTAACTGTGACAAGTAGGAGAGTAGGAGGAGGGCATTGTGTGCAGGGGGAGCCCCTTGACATCATTATGTCTTGTGGTGGACGAGGGAAAGCAAGCGGTGGAGCCTACTACTTTCAACAAGGAAGAGAACAGCAATACGAGAAGCCGGAGTCCCTTTGTATGCAGATGTGACGAGCGCATTGTGAGCAGTGGTCAAAGTGTACGAAAGAAGTAGTGGAACTATGTTCCCTGCTGGCCTGCCCCTGCTCTCCACTAATCCCATTGCCACACCCCCTCCCAAGCACAAGCCAAAACCCCAAATAAACACACCTGCAGTTTAAGGGAATTTTCAGTTCAGTGCACTGAAGTGCAAGTTTCAACTTCTTCTTCCACTATTATTTTAAAACGAAACCAGTCCAGAATGGTATCTTGAAATGTTTCAAATTAAAGTATAGGAACAGTACAACTTAAAAAAAAAAGTAGAGGAGAACTGCTCCCAACCACTCCCACCCACTTCGACCAATGATTGTGAGTAACGAAGGAGGAACAAATTACCACAAGACGTGACCAGAAGAGTAGCGTGGTGGGCAGGACGCTGAGGTTACCGGTACGGGAAGCGTGTGCTGCTTCCAATGTCCAGCACCCTTGGGGAGCAGGAACCCAACGAGTACCCAAGAATGGGAACCTGAGAAGTGAGAAAGCAATCCCGAGCGAGCGCCGAGCCCCGCCGCCATCCGCAGCACAGTGAGAGGAAATGGGGGAACCAGGGGAAGCGAGAGGTCGCCGGGATACCATTATAGAATCTCATCCCAGTCCTAAGGATGAGGAAATAGAACTAAAATTGTGGAATTGAAGTTGTGAAAGAATAACGAGTAACCAAGCCAATGAGGAGGTTTACTATAAGAAGGGAAACACTTGTCTCGGTCCGCAGGACGAGATATCAAGCAGGAAACCAAGTAAAATAAGAATTGGAAAACCTACGAAAGAAGGGCTTAAGCAACCCAGGTGAGGAAATAACAGAGACTGGAAACATTTTCCCTGGGAGGAAGAGAAGAAACCACCTTCCTTTCAAGTTCAAGACTGGAGGTAGTCTAACACAGACTCATATCATGGGAAACAGGTTATAAATTGCTGAATGAGCAAGCTAACCAAAGAGACACTGTAAGACAGAGACTTTATCATACTTTTTTATTCTTTTTATTTAGTATTTAGCTTAAAATAAACCTTTTACCAGTCTCGCTTTTAGAGGTTACAAACATAAATATCTCCATGTTTAAACATTCATTTTAAGATTCAATGTCATAATCCTTAGTGACCTAGTCACTTTGTCACTTTTCTTGAACACATTCAAATACATTTTACCTTCTAAAAAACTCTCCATTAATGTAAACATTTCCTTTAAAAAGTTGACCAATGTTAGAATCGATGACACTCATTCCCAGTGCATCAGCATAATCCACTGTTGCTCAGCAAATATTGACACTTTTTCATTAGTACGTTTTCCCAATATTTTCGTCCTGACTTCTGTTAATTCAGAACAAAACAACACCAGGTGCTGCATGGATTTTATTGAATCTTTCCACTTACATAGCCTACATGTCAGATTGGTCCTGCCATTTCTTGATCTTGCCCCTAGTAGCTCTCTTGTGTGGTAGGGGTTCAAATGAAACCGTATAAACTACGAACGATAACATCTATTCCGAAATCTTAGCAGATATTTAGGTAATGTATTGTATCTTCGAGCTTCTGGAGTTGCCCGGGCTTGCAGTTTGCTTAGTGAAGCTCCCTGCCGTATGTGCAACAGACGCTCTTTCACTTTGCATCCTGTGCTGCATTACCAGCCAGTTTGTAGTTATTAAAACTATGGAGCCAACTTTGTCTTCAATCACAGATCACACAGGGAGTTCCGATAGTTCAGCGGAGTCGTCTATTATCCCCTGATTGTTCCTGGATCATAAGCTGCTCTAGCTCAGCAGCAATGCACTCGTTTTCGACAGTTACCAGCACCTTTTGTTTATCAATATATTGCAGTGTACTGGCAGTTATCTCGACAGCGATATCAAATGGCACGCAAGCATCATAGCCCATTTCTTGTCTTTTGGCAATGTCTTGACCACAGTTCCAAATCCAGAGTGCATAGTGCCAGTGTCAGTGTCAATTACGTGCTCACTCACCTCCTAGCTCAGCTGATGCTAATGCTGTTGTTGTATTGAATCTGCAGCCATCAATACTTGCAGGATTGGTTGCTTGCCATATAGTTCAGTCTTGTTGACAAGCTGGTTCTCCGGTGCATCGTCCTTCACTTTGGTGTCCATTTCAGCCCAGTGTTCACCCGCTCACCGCAGGCCACCATGAACTGCCAATGACTGCTGTACCTCTGCAAACCTCTGAGAACGCTCAGCGTTGGAGGTAGGGGTTTTAAGCAGCAACTCCTTCTTCCAATATTAGTCACGCTAAACAGACTGTAGGGACTGCTAATGACTGCTGTACCTCTGCAAACCTCTGTGAAAGCTGCACGTTGAAGGTAGGGATTTTAAACAGCAACTCCTTTTTACAATAGTAGGCACTGTAAACAGAGTGTAGGGACGTCCAATGACTGCTGAACCTCTGCAAATCTCTGTGAATGCTCCGCCTTGAGGTAGAGGTTTTGAGCAGCAACTCCTTCCAATAGTAGGCACCATAAACTGACTGTATGGACTGCCAATGACTGCGGTACGTCTACAAACCTCACCAAACGCTCCACGTTGGGAGTAGCGGTTTTAAGCAGCAACTCCTTCTTCCTATAGTAGGCTCTTTAAACAGACTGTAGGGACTGCCAATGGCTGCTGTACCTATGCAAACGCTGCACATTGGAGTTAGGGGTTTTAAGCAGCAACTCCTTCTTCCAATAGTAGGCACTGTAAACAGACTGTAGGGACTGCCAATGACTGCTGTACCTCTGCAAACGCCCTGTTTAAAGAGGGGCCAAGAGAAGTCCACCTCAGGAAATGGTGGAAAGAAAGACTGGAAACAATGTATAAGTGATAATCATGGCATGAGGAAATGTCTGAGAGGAAGTTATTCTGAACATAGAACAACAGAATCTATGAAGCATATGACTACTTTTGAATAGCTACAATAATTGATCTCAAAGACTGACTAAGGAGATTAGATCAAGCAATATCTGCATCGCAGAGAAATTCTGTAATACATAAAGTATCAAAGAAACTGAAGAGACATTCCCTTGGTCTATTTAAGTTAGTTAAAAATAGTTCTATGATTAGATAGGGTTAGTTTGGATAGAGGACATTTATACTTTGTCTTTCTGACTGCTAACAAGCACCTTTAGTTTCCTTAGATAGGTAGGGTATTCCCTGTAGTAATATGGAAAGTCATGTTTCTACTTATATGTTTCATTAAATTATTTGAATCATGTCTTCTGAGTTCTCCTTCTTCCCACCTGCCACAATGTTTATATTTTTCCATGAAAATCCATGCTGTTGTGCTGTTATTGGACCACGTGTTGAATCTGGTTGCATGCTGTGGAATGCAAGTCTGAGTGTGTTACTGATCATATATCAAGGTCTTTGGGTCACCATATTCATGTTCCATGGTCTGTGGTCTTAGAATCACTGAGTTGAATGTAATACTCTGTGGGTGAACTGTAAGTGTTGTGGTCCTACCAGCCATGTGCACATGGTTCATGATACTGTGTAGTTATGAAGATATATCACTATATGTTAATGGGGTCTGAGTATTGTTAAAAAAACTGAACAAAAAATTCAGAAGTGGCACACCCAATTTCAATATTGAAAATCATGATTAAGATTTATGAAACTAAATCCCAGCTAGGAGGAATTTTAAATATGTCAAGGGTGCAAGGGAGAAATCTATGACTTTGGCATCAAAAGTCAATGCATACTTTACAAACGAACACAGTGTCCATACCTAATGGACACTCTCGTCCCATGCACACCTATCTGTACTGAAACATATTTTCAGTCAACATTTTAGTATGTTATAATGATGTTCAAGAAATTCCACAAAAGTTTTTTGTGTATCAAAGTAGTGACCAGAATCTTATTTAGTATCTTTCATTAACAATGTACTAGGTATATACATATTCAGCTAACTACCTCCGTCGGTTTCAACATTGGTATAAATTCAATAGAGTAACAGTAAAATAACACAACCATTTTATACAGTATCATCTTCAACATATAATATTTTAGAAAAAAAAACATTTTAGAAAGGAACACTTTTTCAAAAGAAGTTTTACAGTTTGTAGAGCTCGACAGGTTTTGAGAATGAATTCTCTTCTTCAGGAGCAAATATTACTTCATCTTCAATTTTCATATTGCAAACACATTTCTATAAAATACATTTCAAACATTCAGATTTTAGTCTGCCCTTGTTTGTCTAGTTATTAAGAACCACTGTCTGCTATCAGGGTAGGATTGTGTGTCTTAATACTTCACCTAGAGTTGATTGGCTTAGAGAATGGTGATGTAACTGTAATGCTTATTTCAGATTCTGGGGATTGCTAGACTCAAATCACCTGTAGATAATATGTTTCTAATGTAGTAGTGACGTTAAGGAAGTTAAGGAACCATCCTCACTAAGTTGTGTGTCTTCAAATGAACCCATTACCTTATAAAGTGTGTGTGTCCTTTGACTCCAGTAAGTGATTGTTGCAGCAAGTAAAGATTTGTCTTGGTTGATGTCCCTTCTCCAGTTAGTCCTCCGCATTAACTAGATGACCTCGCTTATTAGGTGATCTTTCAAGAACACGTCATCCTATAAATGGATGCTCAGTGTTAGAATATTATAGTGCTACAATCATATTGATTACATCTCTATTTGGTATGCATTGTCAATACTCACCGATGTTATGTGGTGCAAGTGTTCCTATATTTTCTGTAGAAGTGAGATGGAAGTCACCCTCTGCTTGCAGAGAGTCACGTGTCCCTGTAGTGAGACGAATGCGTAATGATTTGCAGGATTTCCAGCATTACGTGTCTTTTGTGTTCATTGTTAAAGTCTAATGGATTGCATGTCTATTAATTATGTATTGTACATACTCACAAGTGCAATGTGAAAGTAATCTTTCTTGCTGTATTGATACAGTGAAAGTCACCCTCTCTCTTGCTGAGCGTTGTGTGTCACTATAGGGAGAACGCCCCATAATTAGCCAAAATCCCAACGCTCCCATTCGTTTAGTCTTTCAATTCTCACTACTATACAAGCGGATACCCTCCCCCACACTTACGTTATTTTCCGTCTGTCTGATTGTGGCAAGATTGCATAAATTCGACTGCCGTAGACCAAAGAATACTGGCCACGGCTCCTCTGTACTGTTAGCCATTGCTAAGCAACTGCTTTCCTTTATACTTGACGTGGTAACGTGCTACGTTCACACGCTCCGGTCCCGTGCACTGCTGGGATTTGAAGTTTTTAATATGGTATTCCTTTGCGTGAATTGATTCATAGTCACTATAATTAGGTGTGTTAATCAGTGACATCTCTGTCCGCAGAGCTCCAACATACCTCTCTCCACTTAACCTACTCTGACTGAGTATTGTTAGCAGGTGACATAATCACAGTTATCAGAGAAAAGAGACCGGCAATTACTGTGTGTGCCAGATGAATGGTTAAGTAGGAACACAAGCATTTATCTATGGCCCTAAAATGTCAATACAAATTTCATGAGGTCCTTTTTTGTGTGCATATGTAGATGTTTGTGCCCCAATTAGTCTGTGTTGCACTCAAGTATGTGTCCATACATCAATGGATGATTCCCTGCAGCTGCATGTTTGCATCTTTTTATGTTGTGTTTTGCATGATTTTAAACTAATGTTGATACCTGTGATGCAGGTCACATGGTATGGTCTGTCGTGTGCATCCTGTGGTCTAGCCACTGTGGGTTGTCATCTACATTTGTGCTTCTATTCAGTGTTAATGACTTAGGTTATCTGCATGTGCCATATTGCAGGTTGTGATGACGTGAGTTGAGGGGTTGGACTGAGTCACATTATCCTTGCACACAATATGGGTCTATGCAGCTGTTGATTTTCAGACCTCATACCGTGATACTCCATGTAGTACTGGGGGCATGCACATATTTGTGGTAGAGATGTATTGCTTGCGCAAGGTACATGGTGTAGATGATATGTGAAGGTTTGGCTTGGGCATGTAACATGTTTGGTGAGGATTGTCTTGTGGCAATTCTTGTAGGACAGTTTTATATGTGGTTTGCAAAGCATTTGTGGTGATTTCTACATATCTAGTGGTTTAGTGTTTTTTGTCCTCAGTCGTGTGCCATGGTCTGTGACGAACCTGGAGTATTCGTCCCTTCTCCCCAGATTGGAGTCAACCCTTTTAAGGCTGTGGACGTGAGACCACTTGTCAGGACCCTCCCTAGGCAGTGGGACCCCACTAGGAGTGACTCTCCTATCGGGTACAAGGACTCACATTCTGATAAGGAACTCCTGGTCCAGGGGTCCAGAGAATATTATCTGCCTACAGGAAAGACTGTTGTTACTTCTGTTTTGAATACCTGTTTTGAAACCACCAAACAGTGACAGTTCCTCTATCTCTTTGCTTTCAGGTAATGCACAACTGATCGCCACTGCCAAGCATAAAAAAAACCCTCATATTTGTGATATCACTTTGGACTCACCGAATAGTGACGTTTCATCAAAATCTTTGGCTTCGAGGAATGCTGGATCTCAGCAGAGCACCACAGTCAAGGAAGAAGGACACAACCCTTTTGATTGTGATGACGTATGAAAGTAAGCATCCCCCAAGAAGGCAGTTAACCCCCTTCAATGAGAGGCAATAAAGGACACACCGCAGGAGGGAATGAGACCACGAACAAGTGCGGTTGAAATGTTCTTTATCTAAATCGATATAGGGCATGCAAAGGACTCTGCAAACTCTGAGAGCGTTCTGTCTGACAATAGCAAAGACAGTCAGTTATATTACAAATACATGTCATGCATGAGCTAAGATATAGGGGCCACATAGTCTTGGGGATTGGGTGTCGATGTCTGGCTACTATGTTATCTATATGCTCGGTGATCCATGATTGGCAGGGATCCACGTGGTGGCATCACGAAGTGCTTGGGTCAGCTGGGCTCGTCGGGGTGGAGCTCCAGGGCACTGGCTGTCAATGGAGATTCACCACTTTGGTTCTAGAAACTTACCCTTGTGGCCTTTCATACACATTTATCACACTCATCTATACCAAGTTGTTATGTAAAACCTCTAACACATCAATCTACTACCTGGGTAGGGACACAGAAAAACAGTATGCAATACGAGGCTACCTTCATACATCATCATAATGTTGTCATTAACAAAGGGTCCAGTCTCATGGGTCCAGGTGTCTTATCAGGGGGCACGGGTCAAGCTACCTTCATCATTTTATCCTGTTAGATGTAGTAAATGATGGCTCTGGGGGATGTTTGTACAAGGACGGATAACTGTCTTAGTGGTCCGTTGAATTTGGGGTGAACTAGAATACCATTTGGTTAGTGGGGGCACAGAGCTGGCACCTCCAAGGTGGCGGGATTTAGGACCAGGTAGCTCATAATTCACTTGGCCTGGCCATGGCAGTACACAGTGGTTGTATTTCGGCCTCTGACATGGGGAAGGTAAATACTTGATGCGTGTCCAGCAGGAATGCGGGGATGTGAAGCTGTGCTGTTCGAACACCTGCAAACCACAGCAGGCCTTGGCGGGTGGAGGGGGAGATGGCCTTGTAACTTTGTGCGAGTCTCTATTCACGGGGCTGCACAAATGCTATTAGAGAGGACAGATTGCTAGGGCTGGGGGCATTAGGTAAAGTGCACATTTCTGCCGTTTCCATGTGCTTACATTACTGGGTTCATAAAATGGAAGTTTTTCATTGGCACATACATTACATAACGTTAGTCAGTCTGATGCTTGCAACTCCTGAGGAAGGGGAACATACAAAAAGCGTGAGGTAGTACCAGGTTGGGTTATATATTCAGGAGCAAGGAGGCAACGTGTTAATCCACATTTCGATTACAGTAAGAACTAGCTCAGTGCCCTAGGTGGCTCACATGCAATACAAAATATTTCATCACATCATACGCAAGCATTTTATATATTGCTTTTTCGTTACCCTTTTTACAATAGCAGCAAACATTAGTCGGTACAAGGCAGATTTTTGAGTTGTCATACGTTAGACATCAGAACATGAAGGTGTCTTGGGGTGGGTGGGGGGTCACCTCGCTTTAATACGAGTAACTGGCATTATACGTTTTAACACCTTTTAACACACATTTTAGCAGCATGGATAAGACTGGGAAACTTGAAAGTTTTACATTCATGTTCAACCCTTCATCTGGGGGACCTGGGCTGGGGTTCATGAGCACTATATATCACAAGGACAGAGGTTAGGCGCAGGGTCGGGGTCTACCAGATAGGGATGGCTTTTGTTCTTTCCCAGACCCCAACTACAAGTCCGGTCACTTCTAGGGCAATGATGTACTGCGGAAGGTAAATGATACAGTGTTTGTTCTGTTACTTGTTCGTGTCTAGTTGCTCGTGAGAACGGGCCTTCAGCGGATCAGCCATGGGGTGGAGGCTGGGGGGAAGTGCAGGATTCTCTGTGCGCGGTCGACTGGGGGCTGAGCTGCAGTGTTTGTACGCAGTCTGTTCTACTGAGGCCTGGGTTCTGTATACTCAAAAATTGAGTCTTGGTGTGTTACAAAATGGTGTCTATGTTATGCTACAAGGCGAGCCGTGCAGCCTCACGTATCGATCTGCAGCCACCCAGCCTCCTGGGCCCAGGTGCATGGGGGGCTGCCGACGAGTCATGAGCCTCACGTAGGTGGGCAATGTGGCGGAGGGGGGTCCTAGAGACCTGTCCTCCCATACACATATATAAACCAAGGAAGAACTGTGAATGGAGAGGAATCTCTTACACAAGGAGGAGAGAGTGAATCTTAGGCAAAGGCAAACCTCTATGGAAGAGACGTCCTGGAGAGGTGGAGCCACACTGCACTGCAGAGCAGTTGGTACTGTGGAAAGCGAGCATAACACCAGGGAGACATTGGAAGGCTTCCATTACATCTAACTAAGAAGAACCAGTTTCCTCTGTTGGTGCAACCATGAAGAAACCATGCTAGGCCTTGAGCTCTTCAACCAACGCTGAGACCAGTTTGCCAGAGAGAGCCCGAATACCTGAGCTCCATGCTTGAAGGAGGGTAGCCAAGGAAGCAAATGCTCCCACAGAGAGAATACCGCTGGGAGGTAGCAATACTGTGAAGCAAGGCTGGGAAAGTCTACAAGGTTTCGGGAACCTGAAAAACCTGAGAGGACAAACGTCCTTTGTGAATCAGAGCAAGAGAAGTACAAACAGTTTTTACTAAGGCTTGGAGAGCCTGCTAGGTCATGGGATCCTGAGAAACCTGAATGGGAAAGCACCCCTGTAAATCTGATTGAGAGAGATACAAACTATTTGCATCTACGCTGAGAAAGCCGACAAGGTGAGAAAGCCGACAAGGTTACAGGACCATTACAAACCAGAACGGTCAGGCACCCTATGTGGGTCTAGTCAAGCTATATACAAATATTTTGCATACAAGCTGGGGAAGCTGGCAGGTTATAGGATCCAGAGAAACCTGAGTGGGCAAGTGCCCTATGTAAAGAATCCAGAATGAAAGTGAGACTTTAGGGAGTCCAAGAGCCACATAATTGTTATTGAGAGACTTGTTTTAAGGGAATCATATTGCATATCTTTTCTTTCCTTTTCAATATCGACATCTACCAGAAAGACGTAAATTGTTGTAGACTTGTGGTAAGAGGAGACATACTGAGGACCTTTCTTTCGAACAGCATCTGCAAGAAATATTTGAACTGTTGTACACTATTGATGAACGTTGAACTTTCAACAGAATCCAAGTATTTGACCCAACAGATGTCCAGGACAGAGCCCTTCTCTTGGTCTCCTTCTTTTTATTTGTGTTTAAAGTGGTAGGGCCAGTTAGTTGGTTTGGATTTGGCTGGAGAACATTTGCTTTTGGACGTTGATGAGCACCCTTAGTTTTTTAGCTTCGATAGATCGGGAACTTCCCTCATAGAAATAGGTAAAGTTGTGAGTTTCTTATTTGAATACAACAATTTTTTTCAACGTCTGTAAGTTGTCTGACTCCTTCATCTGGTTCGCCACAGGTCCTTCTCATTGACATATGCCTTGACAGTTTATTTTCTTGGGTCTGAGGCTCTGTTTGTGTTCATCCCTGTTGGATAGTGTCTATGCTGCTCCTTTCCTGTGGCATTACTGTGATTTTATAAGGTGATTTCTGCAAATGTGCCAGCACATTAAAGACTGGTGTGATGCTGTGTATGGATACATGTACTCTGTTTCCATGTTACAACAGGGTGCATGGAGCACATTCAAGTGTCTTGCCATCTTGGTATGTGTTCTGGCAGACTGATGGGTACAGTGTTTGCGGTACATGAAGCAGTTTGTTCCTCTAAACATGTTCGTTGGTGGGTGGTTGAGGACGTAGTGTGGGCATTGAAACATTTAGCTTTCATTTTTGTTTTTGGAGCATATAAATGGAAGGATAAAGCAAAGCCTCAATGCAAGCAAGCTAGTAGCTAACCGTGGAGGAGTGCAGGCAATTAGGCAGCAAGGGATCTACAAGCAACCAGGGAATTAAACTGGTAGTATGAGATGGCCCAACCTCAGTTTAGCTTGTCACTGGAGGGTGTAATGAAACCTCTACACCAGTCAAAATTGAAACAGTGAAATTATCTCAGAGGGCAATGTGAAAATGTTTATCTTACTGCATGATGATACAGAGATAAAGTTAGATTGGATAGAGTTGGTGATCTTTCGAGATCTATCTCTCTTACTCGCAAGGCTAAGAGAAGGCTGCATACTAACACCCCTTTTATTGGTTCCATGTGATAATATCGCTGCAAAAATATTGCAATAAAAAAATGTTGCCATATTTTTGTGCCGATATTACCCCGTGGGACCTGCGGGGGACACCCCCGCAACCCCCATATATTTTAAAAGGGAGCAGGGGACACCCCCGCAACCCCCCATCCATTTACCCCATAAATAATCCACACCAAAAATATCACCTATGGCCGTTCCCGACGATATTACCTGATACCCTTTTATTCAACCTATAGGTCTCAGACCTAGAACAAAGAGTGAATATTAATGAGACATCTCCAATAAAATTAAGCAATGCCAGACAATCATGTCTGTCATGCGCAGATGATTGCATACCTTTTGAGGCAACCCCAGAAAGTTTACAAAAAAAACGAAAAGCTTTGCTATGAAACATGACTTATTGATGAATGTGGAGGAGTCAAACATTTTCTAAGAGAGCAACACATGCTAAATTCTTCTGGTTTATAGATGGAAAATGTTGGCCGAGTGCAATCACTGCTCTACTGAGGCTTCTTTCTAAGAAGCACTCTGACAATATATTTTGCAATAGTTTATCATTTAAATCAAAGCGCCAAGGCCCCAATTAAACATTATTATGTGCAGCTTAGGCAAACGTTCACATGTACCAGCCATTCTATTCTATCAGGCAAATATCATTCCCTGTTTAAAATGTGGGGCCACAATACATGTGTGCCGGCAGCCCGTCGGTATTACCAATGTGATATCGGCAAACTGTAATACCGTTTCAGCCACTTGGTCTGCTGGCAGATTCCAAGTGGCAGAAATGCCAGTAAATCCCCATTCCATGAGATCTCATAGGACTCCATGTGGGGATTTTCCACTATTACCAGCATTGGTATTACTGGGCTGGTAATACCGAACTTGTTTTGCCAGTATGGTGAGTATATACCTCAAGCTCAGAGCTGATGGTGAATCCACCACCCTACCAGTAAACTTGGAGTGTGCTGGTGCGGTAGCGTGCCAGTATGCGATAATACCAGCATGTTATTTCTGCTCCGGCTCACTCATAATGAGGCCCATGGACTTGAGCTAATAGACATGAAGAATGTGATAGTGCTACATAGATTAGAATGGGTGCTTTTGAAAAAAATACATTTTGGTTGATCACCATCACTACCAAATGCCCTTGTAAGGAGTTTGGCTTAGAATTCCTACAAGTCATAGTTTTATGGGAGAAATTGCAGACATTGGCCAATATTTATGGATAACTCCTTATTTAAAGATCTTAATCGTCTCTATTGAAGCAAGGGGTCCCAGAGATCGATACATTTTACACTGAAACCAAATTGTAAATCTGCTACTCGTTTGAATAGGAACCCTAGTTTAATTTACAACTTTAATTCATGTTTGGAAGATCTGATTGTTTCTCATATGGGCCTGGGATTGAGTAAATATATTTCAGTCTCCAATTTCTCTTTTTTTTATAGATTATTAAATGAAGGGCCTGAAGAATTCTCATATGTAGTGTCAAGTGCCTCAAAATGTGAGTTGATAGTTAGTGGGTCCAAGTGAGATATTTAGGGTGAACATTTAAAAATTGGTTGAAAGGACAGACAGCTCAATTGTATCAGTCTAATGGGAAAAGAGTGCTAAAAACCCTCTGCAAAAAGGATGCTAAGTCTGTTTGGTCTCTTTTGAAAGACGATTCTGATTTCCAAATGTCGAAACAACTAATCCCGATCCCAGAGGTAGTGTGGCTGGATTATTAATCTCACATTATATGCTCCAGTTGAGAGGGTTGTCAATACGGTTAGGGGAGTCATCCGTGGTCTCTCCCATTTGATAAGGAGGACATTGAGATGCTTATTCGTACTGCCAACCCATCACGGGCTGCAGCCCAAGTGGACTTTCCAATCATGAAGGCCAATCCTGAGCTATTGGCAGATTTCTGGAGATTTTGTTTGAGGATATTATTGGGTCAAAAAGGATCCCTAGATCCTGGAAATGTCCCACTGTAATCCCAATTTTCAAGAAGGGTGATAGAACTATGCCTAGTAACTACCGCCCAATGTTTTTCTAGATGTGAGTAGCAAGATCTTTGTGTCATTGCTACTTGACTCTTTAAATCAATGGTGTAGCTCCATGGGGAAGGTTGATGAAAATCAGGCAGTTTTTAGGCAAGGACTAGGGACTCATTTAAACTGATTCCTGCTTGTGTGGTGATAAGAACCATGAAATATGAAAAGAAACCCCTTTACCTATCATTCATAGACCTGAGTTTGATAAGGTGAACAGACAAACACTCTGGTCCAAGCAACATCAACGGAATATCCCCAAAAGTCTTCTGGAAATGTTGATGGTCCTCTTTAATAATACTAAAATGAGGGTGCATTTGGTTGGGGAAGCCTGACTAAGCCAATACTTACATATAGAGGGGTGCACCGGGGTGTGTGCTGGCATGGACCCTCTTCAAACTTTATCTTTCACATTTGGGCAATTGGCTTGGTCAGGCTGAAGCCTTTCTCCCACAGATTGGGTCTCTCCAAATGCATTACTTGGCTTACGCAGATGCCCTGGATTTAAAAGATCATGCGCCAATTGGTCTCCAATGCTCTCCCCTTGCTCTAACTGAATTTATGGAGGTGCATGATTGGGCCTTCAATGCTCATAACACTAAAATAATGATTTGAAGCTCTGGTAGGAAACATCCCAAAATTACATGGGAAATGAAAGGTGTAAAACTTGACCTGGTAGATCATCATCTATACATATACTTTACAATATATAGTCACCCGCACAGTCACTTTGAACTTATGAAAAAGAAGAGTGTAGTCTTCTGTGCACAATTAAAGAGGATCAATAGAACGTTTAGGAAGTCCTCCCTGGTGCCGCTAATTGACTATTACACAGCCCAGATGTTTCTGTCTTTTTTATATGATGTTGACTTACTATCCCTCTTTGAAGTTCCAGATTGACAACTTCGTGAGGGCCTAATCTGGAGGAGTGATTTATCTCTGCCTAAGTGTGTTCCCACCTCTATTATTTAACAGCTTGGTCTTCTATCCATTACATCATGGATGGAGTGAAAAACACTATCCATTTATAAATAAAAATAGGTTGCTGCCTCCTACCTCCCTAATTGCTAAATTAAATATGTTAATGAAAGCCAACACCTCTTGATGGTTCTCCAATTGGAGGACATCATGTGATCTGTTGCTTCAAGACTTGGATTAACCCAATGGTTCTTTAGATTTATGCCCACGAAAAATTAAAAAAGGTACTCTGGGAGCACGATGGTTAGGATCAGGGAGATCAATTTTAGATATGCTTTGTTTCATGAACGTCCTTGATTCCGAAACCCATAGAAGTATGTGAGCCATATATTAAAAAATGTCCATGCCCAAAATTGGAGGAACAGATTTATAGGGTGTCAAATGAACTTAATGGCAACAGATGAGGATCTGAGGGCTAGAAGGGCGGTTGAGCAAAATGGAGGGTTCAAAAATTGTAAGCATGTACTAATCTTCCCCTCAGCGTTTTAGATCAGGCATAAGTATTATAACAACTTTCTACTTGATTCTTGGCTTCATAGTACTGATGAAATGTGGAAGGAAATACCAGTAGGCAAACATATTTCTTTAATTCTGGCAGCTATAATATGTATTGATATCATTCTGACATTAGTTTCCCCATTTTGCTTAATTATTGCATTTATCTTGTATTGGATTTGTAAGAGAAATTAAATGAAATTAACACATTTTTGTAAGTAAGATTGTATGTTTCTCCTCAGATCTTTTAGAATAATTTCATACATTTTGTAATTTATTGTATTGTATGATGTATTTGCTATTTATTCGATGATTCTTTTATTTATTTTGTCCATTCTATTAATTGTGTAATGGTGTCATGTAAAACCCATGAACCCAGTAAAAAGAAAAAAATACTGAAACCAAAATAGTGCTACAAGAAATCGATGCAAATGAAGAATTATTGGTCAATTTCGCATCAATAATAAAGATTTCTTTTTTTAATGTACTAGTTTATAATCTTCATAAAGAATACTCCAACCTGCATCCTGTATGGGAGAAATTCCTAAAATATGTTTCGTTATTCCCACCACCCTTCATAAGAGTAATCTATCTGAGATTCCATCTTAATGTGCCTCCCAATATAGAGATTATGGGACCGAAATGGAACATTCTGAGATCAAAGCGGGTTCTGTCTAAAAAGATACGCTAGAATCAATCAAGCCTATATTAATGGATTGTGAGGGTTGGATACCTTTTGACTTTAATTTATGATTTTACACCACTTACTCTAACATTTTTATAAAATCAATTTTTACAGGGCACTCAGATTAGCCTATTAGTAGCTTTTTGTAAAATGCTTTCTGAAACACAAAATCTGTATTAGAAATGCAAAAGACATCAGACAAAAGAAGACGTCAACTACCAAAAACCACTCATTTTAATAGCCTTCTGTAGATGATTTAGTGGGTGGCTCATTTGGAATACTGCACTTGCACTTAATTTACGTTGTAGTGTGGGGTACATTTATCCACCCACCATAACTCCCCTACATCAGCAAACCACATCTCAGCAGTCCCTAGCAGAATGGCTGCACTGGCTCAGTTGAGCACTATCGCCTTGCATTAAAACTCTGCTTTGCAGTCACCAAAATAATGACTGCGCTGTCTTACCAGCCACAAATGGGACAAGATGAGACACAGAACACTGTGAGAATTGTGGCCAGTATTTTTTTCATTTGCACCAGAGAAAAGAATCAAAGGTAGTGTTACTATGCTGCCAGCTCAAAACTTTTCACTGAAAAAGAAAATATTCTGCCTTCTAAAATGACTGTGCCCTCATGCTATTTTTCATCTGTTCAACAGTACACAGTTCTAATCCAGTGAGACCCAGCTTTGTCCATCCAGATTCAGGTTGTGCTCCAGCAAAAAGGGGGCATTTCTTATTGAATGACAGGCTGAGCCAGGCAAGATCTTTGAAATAACAAAGAACTTCACTTCAGCCGTACGCCAAAACGCTTTACTTTTGCAACAAAATATCACAGCTAAACTCTTCACAAAAAGCCCTCTCTCTCTCCTATCTAATGTCATTTTCAAAGAAACATGACTGGGGCTATGGAAAGGTTCCGAAAATGGATGAGAGGAAGGCCGCATTGTAAAGTGACAGCCAAGGAAAATTAACCATGAGTAAAATTGTGCTTTTGACAAACAAGACAATGGGCCTCATTACGAGGTTGGAGGTAGCCTTGCCGGTAAAACCGGCAAAGCTACCTCCAAACTCGCATCCGGGTCCGGCACCCGTGAATGGGCAATTGCTGGGCTATTCCGGGCCAGCCGGACCCGGTAAATGCCCTTTCGCGGGTGCCGGGCACATCCCCATTCCCATTTGAGCCCCTATAGGGCTCAATGGGAATGGGGAGGATGGTAGCACCGGTACCGTTAATAATGGTACCGGTACTACCATTATGTTCTGCTTGCGGGTGCCGGTACGGCCACCAGGTCAGACGTGGTGGCTGCAAGGGCACCCGTGAGCATAACTCATAGCATACGGTAGCAACTGTGCCGGTAGCGATATCAGCGCCATTGTTGCCTTACTGCCATACCTGTAACGAGGCCCAATGTCGGTTTAAAAGTCGAAAATGTTGAATTAAGGCCCTCTCATTGCATAGAAATGTGATGGGGGTTTGTTTTAAAACATAAATAGGATATTTAATTCCAACAGACTTGATTTTCTGAATCGTATGCCCATTGCTAGTCCATTGCCTTGTAGTTTATACGTATTCTGACTTCTTTGATACAGCCATAGTCATTTCTACCTTATTAATTCAACCGCACATGTAAAACAAATATTTAGTAATTCCAAGTGCTATTTTGTGCAATGCAAAGGTTGGATTTTAATTGTGTTTGCTGCATAGTATACCTGACCCCTTGCTACTCTTAACTGGGGGACTATATACCCAAAAGTTAATATTGCCCCATTCATTTGTGCTTTGTATATGTTATATTAGAAGATCAATCTAAGTGTATTCTATCATTTTACAGAGTTATTTTCACCCTATTGGTGGTTGCTCCCCAGTATTAAACTTGTGTGATTGCATTTGGATTTTCAAAATAAATACATTTTACATTACCACCCACTGGCCTGGTTCATGGTCCATTGTGGCCCAGGGTATTTGTAAAAGGGGTTGTGAGATGGGTTGGGTGCCATCTCAATCTGAATCCTTAGTAAAAAATAAAGTAAAAGTGTTTTAATTGTGCGCTGCAGACTCAGCCAGTATCGAGGGTCCTGGTCTGGTGTGTGACGCCCCATTGGAATCGTTAACAGATGGAGGGCTCGTCCGGGATTGAGAAAGTGTTGCCACCCGTGACAGCTTAACACAGCAGGCTAACCATAAGGGTAGTAATACTTTGTGTGGTTAGAAAGCTGTGTTACGCTGTAGAAAGTGCCTCCCCAAAACAGAGACCCTAACTATCAGGCCTGTGTGTAAAATTAAAATAAAATCAATCCCACACTAGACAAAAAGCAACAGAATACAGGTAACCATTATATAAATAAATTATTAAAGAAACAACACTCTCCATAATGACCACAGTAGTGATAAACATGGCTAGGCAGCACCTTCTGCACACATTATTTGTAAGAGGGGAGTGGGCACAGCAAGATGAGGAAGTCTGGCTAGAAGAAATGATGCAACACGTCACCGCCATGGACATGGATATGTTGCAAGACGGTTGTAATAAATCTCAGTACTATAACATTAAGCCATAATTCACCACACAATTTTTTCCACCAACCTGATCAGATGAGAATGCAGTATAGAAGATAATGATAAGATCACCTAATTCTCTCTTCACCCCCGGCAGGTTCAAAGGCTAGAGGGATAAGAGAACACCAGGGAAACCGTCTGGGGAAGAAAACCCTGTGGGTGTAGCATGTCACTTGTTTTCGGCTGCCTGGAAGCGCTGGATCTGTAATCTGGTTCCCGAACGGTTCTAAAGACTGAGGTTGGTCTTGTCTGGAAGTATGAAAGCTGCTTTCAGGTCTTTCTCTCTTTACTAATAGGATAGAAAGAGTATGGTAAGAGGAGCTCAGAGATAACAGGAAAGTAAAGTATGAATGAGAAACTAGATGGTACCTTCTGTTCAATGAGTTAAAAAAGATTGAGGTACTTCTCTTCAGTGAAATCAGGCAATATGTCCGGAGCTCTAATGACAATGGAAGAATATGTGGAAGACTATGTTGTCTAATAATCTGATCCAAGAACCGATGAGCTGTGCCAGGACACAATCAAAAAGGAACTAAAGGAGTCTAAGATTTGGATGTTACCTTAGAGATTGATTTCGTGGGGCTTCCCTGAAATAAAGGATATTGCAGTGTGTAGTCGGCTGTGATGGTAGCTGGAGCCGTGAGAAGTGGTAATGGATTAGACAGTAAATGGGTAAATATACAAAAGTCAATTCTGAATGACGGTTTAGAAATGGTCGGTTCCGGGCGTACCAAGACTACAGAGACTGCTGTTTAGGAGCTGTAAATGAATGCGGTTGTGACCGCGAGGAGCCTTTGAAGCCTAAAAAATCATATATTTGGCATTGCTGAAAGTACCCAGAACTGCAACACGGATCCGAGGATCGGAGCGTGCCGTGATAAGAGCTCCCTGATAGATAGCAAACAAGAGAATAGCGTAACAAGATTTCATACAGAGAGAAAGCAGAATGGAAAGATCAATAGATACGAACTTATGGAGTATTGAATGGAAGGAGTAGCAACCTTGTCCTTGCCGACTGATAATACTTCCCTAGTAACAGGGGTGGACCTTCAGTATCTACAGAAGTCAGCACAACTAGACTGTCAGAAGAAATACTATCCTTCATCTTGGAAGACAAAATGGAGGCAACCAGAGATTTACTCATGACAGTATGCCCCCTCCAAAGGGCAGCTGTCCCGGGCTTATCAGGATGATAGCGATGAAATCAAAGATCCAAGGTAGGGGCATGTACTGCTGAGGCTGGTTCCCATGAGCGTTCAGCAGGAGAATAACCCTGCCAATCCACCAAATACTGTAGTCTGCCATGATGATAACAAGAGTCAAAAATCTCTACTACCTCGAACTCTGGACCAGAAGAAGTAGATACAGGTGGAGGATGAGCCTTTAATCGCTGATGAAACTATTCCACCACATCCCTTTTTAGTTGGGAAATGTGGAAGACCAGATGCATTCTAGACCAGGATGCAGGTAGCTTCAATCGATAAGCAGCAGTTCCCAACTTCTGCAGTACTAAAAAAGGATCAAAGTACTTGGGGGACAGTTTTGAGGGAACTAGATGTCTAGGAAGAAACTTGGAGGCTAACCACACCTTAATTCCAGGGGCTAATATTGGCACCGGTGTACGACGTTGGTCAGAGAAATGCTTCATGCGATCTTGAGCCTCCATGAGAGATGAATGAGCTGTCTGATGATTTTCCCGAATTTCCTGGAGTAATGTATCGACATCGGGAAATTTGGAAGGGGAGGATGATCCCACTGGAAAGCTAATGTGATAAAAGCCATATGAACAATGAAATGGACTGGTGCCAAGAGAACTATGTTGAGTGTTATTGTAGGCGAACTCTGCCAATGATAGTAGTTCTGTCCAATTGTATTGTGAAGACGAGATGTAACATCTGAGATATCCCTCCAGTGTTTGGTTCAGACGCGCTCTCTGACCATTAGTTTGTGGGTGAAAACGTGAGCTCAGAGCCCGCTCGATGTTAAGAAGTTTGCTCACCTGTTGCCAGTATTTGGAGGTATACTGAGAACCCCGATCTGAGATAATCGTTTCTGGTAATCCATGTAAAGAAAAAATGTGCTTGATGAAGATCTTTGCCATTTGAGCTGCGGTAGGAATTTTAGGAAGGGGAACATAATGGGCCATTTTGGTGAAATAGTCAATAGTGACCATCACCATTGTACAACATTCCAAGAGTGGCAGATCCACAATAAAATCTGTAGATATAATCTGCCACAGGCGATCCGGAACTGGCATTTTTGAAAGTAGTCCCAATGGAGCTTAACGTGGAGTTTTTGACTGTAAACAAATGTCGCAGACAGATACATATTCCTACACATCTGTCAAAAGCCTTGGTCACCAGAAATGTCTTGGGACTAATTCAATTGTATTCAAAATTCCCTGGTGACCTGCCATTTTGGAACCATGACACAGTAACATGACCATCCTTTGAAGTTCTGGGGTAGGAATGAATAACTTACGTTTTAACTATCCGCAACCTTCAGTGAGGGTGAGGCCTAGAGCCTGAAAGGCCTGAGGATCATCTTTCCGTAATTTCAATGTATCTTTGGACACCGACTGTAGAAAACTGGATACCTCATGCACAAATCAGGCTTTAGGAAAGTGGGGTTCCATTCTAAACTGTGGCAGTTTGACTAAATCTGTTCTAGATAAGGCATCTGCTTTGAGGTTGACCCTTCCTGGGATGAACATAAAAATAATTTCATAGGGAGAAAAACATGAGCCCACCGAGCTTGTCTACTATTTTTGGTTTGAGCATTTTGTAAGGCCCAGAGATTATGATGGTCTGTGCGAACCTCCACGGCATGGGAGGCCCTCAAGAGCAGATGTCTCCATTCTTCAAAGGCTCGCTTCATAGCAAGCAATTCCTATTCCAGAGCAGTATAATTTAGTTTTGAAGGTGAGAGAGTCTTGTACAGATATGCCACCAGACATTCCACCCCTTGCTCATTTTCTTGGAGGAGGACAGCTCCTAAAGCATGGTGGGAGGCATCTGATTCCACGATAACCCTCTTGCTCTGATCCAGTGATAGGAGTGTTGGGCCAGTGAAAATTCTTGTTTTAAGGGTGTCAAAGGCGCTTTGAGTTTCAATTGACCAAACAAACGGCACCCCTTTTTAAGTAAATTGGTCAGAGGATGTATGATCTCTGAAAAATTGGGAATGAAGCGCGATATAAATTGGCAAACCCCAGAAATCGTTGAATATCTTTGACACTCCTAGGAGATGCCCAATCCAAAATGGCAGAGACTTTGTGGGGATCCATGTAAGTTGGAAGTTCCCTTTTCTGATACAATGTACCCCAAATAAGTCACCTGACCTTGGTGAAACTCACATTTGTCAAGTTTACAAAACAAATGATTTTCTAGAAGGCAACTTAACACCTCTTTAACATGTAACACATGTTCTGTCGGAGATCGAGAAAAAATCAAAATATCGTCCAGATATACAATGAAGGAATGTAAAAGAAGGTCCAAGAAAAGGTGATCGATGAAGCGTTGAAAGACGGCAGGAGCATTTGACAATCCGAATGGCATCACCCTATATTCATAGTGTCCAAATGGAGTGCAAAATGCTGTCTTCCATTCATCGCCTGGTTTATTTCGAATGAGATGATAAGCCCCTCTTAAGTCTAGCTTTGTAAAGATCTTTGCTCTTTTGACTGGGATTAATGGCATGGGGTACCTGTCTGGAATAGTGATCTTGTTTAATCCTCGGAAGTCTATGCATGGATGGCAGGAGCTCAGTGGTACCTTTTTTTGGATTAAAAAATAAAGAAGCTCCTGCGGGAGATGTCAATTCCGTAATCAGACTATTTTGTAGATTCGTTTGAATATATTCCTTGAGGACTTTCTTCTCTAGTGCTGACAGAACATACATACGGCCAAATGGTATGGGTTGGTTGGGTACCAATTCAAGAGCACAGTCGCCCCGTCTGTGTGGAGAAAGTTCAGCATATTCTGTGTTAGAAAAGACTCCTTGCAACCCCTGGTAAGACTCTGGGATTTCTTGTATTTGATTCAGAACGATGGCCTGTGGTTCATGTCCAGCATGCCTGGATGTAGAGTGGAACCCCATAGCCCCACTAGAGAGACAGTGTTCTAAACAATGTTCAGATTCTAAAAAACAAGTACCAGCAGACCAGTTAATATAGGGATTGTGGACCCATAGCCATGGTAACCAGAGACACACTTGGATCACATTACCATGCAGGGGTCAGTGATGGTAACCTTTGTGGATGGATATTGGGCAACGACATGTTGCACACATGTCAATGCCCATGGGTTCAGATGTGGTGGGTGACTATGGCATTGTGATGTGATGGCCAGACCTGCATCAGGCTGACACAGGACACTGTACAGATGTGAGCAAAGCACACTGCACGAAGAGCGCACATCGTGTGCATGGAGGAGGCACAGGTACATTGGGCGGGGGAGGGACTCATCTTCACATGTCGACATTGCATGTAGTGCCACCACATGGCTAGGGTCTGCATGGAGTTGGGCAGGGCATGTACTTGGGAGCTGTGGCAATTTAATATTCTACGTGTTGAACTGTGTGGAATCTGGTGCTTGTCCATTACATTGAGCAGTGGTCATGCATTGGCAGTTGTACTCACCCCAATGCCTGGGACACTGTGGCCCTTCAATACCCCCCACCCCAATATACAGGGGTCATGCATTGGTAGTTGTACTCACCCCAATGTCTGGGACACTTTGGCCCTTCAGTACCCCCCAAATACACAGGGGTCATGCATTGGCAGTTGTACTCACCCAATAGCCATATGTGTTATCCCGCATAGTGTTCCATATAGCGTGGCAATGTGGAATTCCACAAGACCATGGAGTCATGTGTAGACCCCGGGAAACGTGCACAGCAATGGGTGATCACTTGTCGGGCATTGCAGACCATCTGGACATTCAGCGAGTGGAATTGCTTCCGATTGCGGTACACCGCCTCGATTGAATGTCCAACTGTCAACTCCATGTGTATGCAGTCTATAGCACCTATGCAATTGGGCATGCTTGCAATGGCATGGAAGGCCAACTTGGTGGCAATAACCTGGGCAGTGGTACGGGGTAGGGAAATGTACTCTGACGTATGGCGCAGCAGCGCATCCAGTGCCTGGACCAGTATCTTGAAAAACAGGCTTGTGACAGCCTGTGAAGCTCCCCAGCAGTGTGCTGATAAGTTCCGGATCGAGGAAATGCAGTACTGAGACTACCTCCAACAGGGGCAGGGTTGTAGTCCGGATGCCAATGCCACTTCTGATATCCTCTTCAATGAGGGTGACGATGGATATGATTGAGGCCTAACTGGGGTGCTATCTACCCAAACGTAATATTGCTCCCATTCATTTGTGCTTTGTATATGTTATATTAGAAAGCCAAACTAAGTTTTTTCTATCATTTTACAGTTTTATTATCACCCCACTGGTGATTGCTGCCCAATATTAAACTTGTGTGATTTTCTCTTAGTCCAGCCAGTAAGGTTATATGTAAGCTGCTGGACATCGTTCAATCATTTAGTTAGAATATTCACACAGGTGTAAGGTGATACATTGGCCCTGAAGATGACCTGTGTTCTTTAAGGTCGAAACATGTGTTGGCAGGAGCATATTAATCACCAATTGAAATTAAATTTGAACGTGAAGAATTTGTTGAAAACTCTCATTTGCGAAAGAAAACTGGTGCCTATTGATAACATTGTATATCAAGGAGAGGATTGATCAATGGTCTATGCGCAGTGGTTGAACCAATACCATGTCTATTATTCGGTTCTCTCCTCTGTTCCGCACTTTCCACATCTTCCCTTCCACGCACTTTCTCCCTTTTCCCTTTTCCATCCACTTACGCGTTCTTAATGTCACTGGGCCTAGTAAGATCGTTGGTTTTGTTCTCCCTTGTTTCTCCTCCCTTTGCTTGGTCGCACTCTGAAACACTTGTGTATGAGCGTGATATAAATAAAATATCACATCATATAACACCAAAAACATCTTCTGCGGTGTAGCACAAGGTTCTAGTCTCTCCCCACTCCTCTTTAACATATACATATTCCCCCTAATGAAACTCATTCAAACCCATGAACTAACCGCCTACAACTATGTAGATTATACCCAACTCGTCTTCCAGATAACCTCAACCCAAGACCCAAACAACACCCGCAACAAATGCATCAAAGACATATACACCTGGATGACAACCAACAATATCAAATTAAACCCGACCAAACCTGAAATAATGATCCTCCCACAGGATAAAGGA
This sequence comes from Ambystoma mexicanum, assembly GCF_040938575.1. Classification (NCBI taxonomy): domain Eukaryota; kingdom Metazoa; phylum Chordata; class Amphibia; order Caudata; family Ambystomatidae; genus Ambystoma; species Ambystoma mexicanum. The sequence goes on along the minus strand of NC_090933.1, from coordinate 651,945,753 downwards.
ACAGAAACACAATTGAACTAGCCAGCGGGCATGGGAACCCAACTGGAAGCATCCTTTGTGATAAAAAATCTGGGAATACTCATGGACAATGGACTCTCACTAGAACCACAAATCAACGCAATACCAAATAAATTCTTCTATCTCCTGCGATTAATTAGAGAAATCCTACCCTACTTCTTCTTCCCACACAGGACCCTCACAATCATCTCCTTAGTATTTTCAAGAATTGACCATGTCAACAGCCTCTACATTGGAATTCCAGACCGACTCACTAAAAAACTTGAATGCTTCCGAAATACTGCAGCAAGGATACTACTGAGACTAAAAAGAAAGGACCACATCACACCTGCCCTGAGAAGCCTACACTGGCTCTGAGTAAAGGAACACATTAGCTTGCCTAATAGCTAACCTATGGAACTCAATCTCAAAGAAAATAAGAATGACGGAAGACCAGTACACCTTCAGAAAATGACTAGAAACCTGGCTATTCAACTCACTGTGATTAATTCAAAATGTACACATCCCACAGTATCACAACAAACTGAAGACAAATAACCTACAGTATTGATCCTGGAACCAATTGCATAACAACCACACCATACTAACCACTCACCATCCCTGCTCCTCGCTCCTCTGCAGCATTCGCCCCACTAACACACAAACACAAACTGATTAGCCAGCCCTACCTCACACAAACACACAGATCACACAGTCACCAAAAGACCAAACAGCCACATAAAAACAACCCAGGCACTGAACATTAATCTTCTGACACCATGACCCCAGTGCATACAAGCCAAACACATTCAGAAAGCTGACATGCTCAGATGCCAGTCTTTCCTGGTCCTACAAGCACCAACAGATGAGCACAATCTCTATCCTATCCCTCTTCCCTCACTAACCTACCCAACCACTTTCTTCCAGAGCCACGTGAGCACCTGAAAACTATGGTATTGGTAATGGTGCACAGTATAAATCAACATAACATAACATGGTTTCTTTCAAACTACTCTCCTTCCACTTCACAGTCTGAGCAAAAGGACTTAATCAGCTTCAGGGTCATCTAATGACCACTCAAGTGCAACTACTTTTTCATTGTAGTCTTCATGTACTTGATCACCACAATGTTTTCCACTCACACCAATAACATCTTCCTCTATGATTTGAACATTCCTGAGAAACCAACAAACAACTATCAAAAGGAATGGCTCAGTTGCCTTGCCAATACATTGAACCTACCAGAGAACACAATATACCCAACACCCAGAAAAGGTTATATGCTGATCATCATTATCAACACTGTACACACCCTCCATCATAGTTCTCTGATCACACTCTTTGACATTAGTCACATGACCCGAGTGAAGCTCAGCCATTGGAATACAGTATAAAGGCCTTCATATCCATCCCTATGTAAGACGTCACACAAAACCTTTGTAACATCCACCTCACATGGCTCTGTGGCAGTGAAACACAACATTCTCCAAAAACATCGACTGCACTCCTGCAACCAACATCAACCATCATGCACTTGTGAAACAACACACCCTCATGCCTTCAGCTACCACACCATGTTACACTGAAAAACGAATGCTCTAACAACATAAGCAAAACAAAATGTGGAATTACCTGTAAACTACGCCACACTGCATGCAAGATCACCCAGCTCAGTGAACTCTGCACTAACCGCAGTTGACTGTTCTCCACTGCCAAGGCCAAATACTGCCTGATCAATAACATTGCCAAGCCCAGCATGCAAGGTAGAGCCCTCTTCAAAGCCAGAACACATTGCATCATGGCATTCGCTAACACACACATACCGTGCTCAGACTACAAATCTAACACTGCAAAATCTTTCCTCTTCTACAAGATAATCTGGATATGCCAGCATATGGTCATCAACAACACAAATGACTGCACAACACAGCACAATACACATCCCAGTTTGCAAAAGAAATACTGACTAGAAAACCTTTAGAACAATCAGCATGGAAGACGGGTTAGCAACCATATATGTTCACATCAATCACATTTACCTTCCTCAAGGAACCACCTACTTGACACTGAAGAATGGACAAATGTGTGTGCTTCTCTAGTAGCCAACATTACACCTCAACTACCTTAGCAATCAACCAATGAACATTGTTCCTTCATAACTAAGATCATACAGAGAGCAGTAGCACTGAATTAACTCTAACACAAGAGACACAACAACATCCTTCAGTCCTCGATATCTTACATCGGACCAAGTTGCAGCACGTACATTGCTTCCATGAGGGTGATGGACAATGGACTTTAGATCCTCATCAATAGACATCCATGACTCCCGGTTGAAGGAGGCTTCTCAGGCACGTTGGACACAGTAGGCCACTACACATTCACCACCATGTTCCATCACTATTTGGCTATCCCTGAGAACATCACCCAATCTGGTTGAAGATTGATCATGATAACTGCCAACAATTTGTCATAATGTATTTCTCATGATCACCAACTCTACCAATGACCTATGGATTTCCACAAGGATCCTTGCATGCCATCCTTCTTGATATTCAACCTTTACATGGTATCACTCAAAGCCTCCAGGCTGCACACAACATCCACATCAATCAATACCCAGACAACGTACAGCTACATCCCAACATTTCTGAATTTCAGAGGATTTCAGATAGCCGAATTCCAGATGCTGTGAGCTAGCTGAAATGCATCCTGTCCAGGATGTCTTGTACTTGCCTGAAGCTCAATCCCTCCAAAGGCAAATTCATACTGCTAACCAACAGCACATTAGACCCTAGCATTTAGACAATGATTTCTGCTATTACCCTCTATAGCTATACACACCTGCTGAGCACCAGTGCACCCTTCCGTGTGCTGTACTTTAACTGACACTTCATCTTTAAGGAGCATATAGCAAGTATGACATTAACAGATTGGTACAAACTTTCACTCCTGCAGCAAATGAAGTACTTCATTGCAGCAAACTACTTCTGATTTGTTGTCCAAGCATTGGAACTACAACATCTCAGTGGTGGCAATGGCTTCCAGGCCTACCTTTATGCGTCCACCTTGCCACCCCTGACATTTGTTTTACATGCCTTAGCATTACTCCTGAAAGAACTAAGCAAAATCTACATCATCTCCCAGAGGCTCATAGGACTGCACTGGCTCTCGCTGGCAGCACCTATCACCTTCAAATCCAGCTGCATATTCTAGAATGCCATCTCACCCACGTCCCCACAGTACCTAGTTGATGAGCTCCACATTTCGGAAGTCCTAAGATCCACCAGATGCAAGTCCATGAATATACTTGGGCTCCACTAGTGCAGGAAATGCAGAATCCAAAGTCAGGTCTTCTTTGTGTACACCCTCCGACTCTTGTAACTCTTCCAAATCAACATCACACTAACCCTCTTGCTTCTACGTTTAAGGCATTTGCTGCAATTCAAACCCTGCAATTCAAGTTATGCCTCCTCAATGATACCCACATCTGAACCACCTTCACTTCACGCATAACCTGTTATTTGACAAGAAGTTGCCCAATGGTTCCTCACCTGGCTTCGTGCTGATGCCTTGCTGCCTAATTTCCCACCCTTTCCATTGGTAATGGTAATGAAATGTTTCAGCTTCTGGGTGCATTATTTCACAGAGTCATTGTGGCTTACAGTGTTTGCAAGCATGGTTTTGGGTTCAGACAACAGATTCAGAATGCAAAATAAAACACTTTATTAACTTAAAGGTCAGGATGGAAAAAGGTCTAACTTGCCCTATGCTAAGGTGGGATCTCCCTAGCTAAATGAACTATGGAAAGTCTGAGTCAAAGAGTTCAACTTAAGATTCTGTCTATGGGCCTCATCACAAGTTTGGCGGTAACCCTTAAATCCGGCGGTCGCGCTGTTACCGCCGGATTTGAGCATCCGCCGAATCAGGGCTTCGGCAGATTTCTCCCCAGCTCTGAGTTGGGGGAAATCCGCCGAAAATTAGCGCTATTACCTCTGGCGAGAAATCCGCCGGCGGTAAGAGCGTGAAAATTCCCCATTGAGCCCAATGGGGAATGGGGCATTCCCGAATGGGCTCACTGGGGAATGGGGAATTCTATTACCACCAAACCCATGATCTGGCGCTAATAGCGCCGGAGGGTTTGGCGGTAGGGCTGGTAATACCGCCGGCGTTACCGCCCAACTCGTGATGAGGCCCTATGTCTAAACCCTATACTTGCCATCACAACTAAACCTGTACAATGTGTAAGGATGTCAGTAACCAAAAGAAAAGTGTTCAACACAACGTTTTGACCTTCTTAAGGCTCGCAGCTTCCTTTCAGCTCCCTTCCCCAAGTGCAAAACAGTTCCACAAACAGTCTCAAAATTACCTTCCTTGGATTGAAGGTGATATAGTCTTACTATATACTCTGGGTCCCTTCCCCAAGTTACAAACAATTCTGTTCAAACACAAGAGAACCTTGAGACTCCGTCCTCCCGTCAGCAAATGTCTAAAATCTCAAGGGTTCCCTTCCCCAAGATTTAGTTTTGTTAAACAACACAGTTCAAAAGAATGTACCCTTGTCTTCTTAACTAAAGTTGAATTGCTTCTGTTTTCTGATATTTGTTCATGTAGTGGCTTTCACACAAGTTAGTAGCAATACTTCTTTTTGATATTTAATTTTAAAGTTCCATTTTGGTAAATCAAGTTTCAGAGTCTTTTATTTAGCTTACTCTTCAACGTTATATTCACTTCAGAATTCAGCACATAGTGGCTTGCTCACTCTTTAGAATTATATTAATTTCAGCAAAGTTATATTCACTTCATAAAATGGCATGTAGTGGCTTGCTTGCATTTGAGGTTCCGTTGGCTTTTTTTAAAAAATAAAGACATTTCTTAATTATCTTTGCAAAGTTTTGGATTTAAAATATTTTAATTCTGTTTATTCATACATTTTTGATTCAGTTCGGTATTCCATAATTAGGGGCTTTGCACTTTGTTCCATATTTGTTTGTTTTGCTTTAAATGTATTGCCCAGTGTTTGGAGACCTTTGAAAACATGTTTTCTGACACACACAACCACTCTGATACATAGGGCCTGATTCACAGAAGCATTTTATAATGGTGCTATCCCATAGCAAACGCTTCTGTGAATCAGGTCCATAGTATTCCTAGCAGTTTAGTTAGTTAAGATGATAAAGCCCAGAGAATTTCGAAAACATGCTTTTTTGAGACACGCGACTACTCTGATACAAAGTATTCCTTAGGAATAGAGTTCACACACTCGCGTGCCGGGTTTCTCATTCACCAGAAACTTACTGTTTGCTTCCACAGTTCTTGCAGCAACACGTGTCACAAAGCCTTCTGCTTTTGAGGTCAGGGTCCCACCTCCTGCACCTCAGATACTCCTATGTTGACCTCTTGACACAGGGGAACAAGGACCTTCGAGCATAAGGGAATGAGGCAGCTTTCCCATACGGCTCCCTTCATCAGGTTCAGTCTGCTCCATGGATCTCCAACTCCCATGCGACGCTTCCAGGGACCACCTCTCTCTGCTTTCCCCAGCGTCCTGGCATCCTGCTCCAATATGTTTCTCTGCTGCTAGCCCTGCCTGACCATAATCAAAGGGACATGTCTGACCCTCAAAGCTCTCAGAAGGCATCTCCCTCATCCTAGTACCAGAGTGGTAAAAGAGCACAGTCTTCATTTCTCTTAGTTGCCTCTTCTTTGTCCCAGTATTGTCAATTGTCATATTTAGCGAAACAAAGGGGGCTGTTTACAATAACCTATAAAGGTTGGGCAAGGGTTGAGTTGGTCATCAATAGGGAAAGGGGGATACCATGTCTCACCCAAAGGCTCCCCACTCTCAGTCCCCAAGGGCCCTCCACCCAGGTGATCCTCCCTCACTTCTACGCCCCCAGGGCCAAGATCCAAGAGTGATAGCCTTTCCCTGGCCACCTTTCGCAGAGGATCCAAGGAGTCTAGGAGTGAGAATACACTCAGGTTTCTCACGTACCCTTCCCCAATGAGTGTTAGACTGAGATGCTGCACAGGGAAACCAGGAGTGGAAGTCCACTCCTAGTTCCATTAAGGAAGCATCAGTCTGAGGAAAGCATTCTTTGGAGAAGTTGGCCATGTCTAAAACAGGGCTCTGGCATAGGGCCAGCTTCAAGGTTGCATAACAGATCTCATCCTCTTCTTCCGGCCTGATCTTTTGGGGCTCATAATCGTTCAACTTGTCTGTCAGTCTAGATGTCTTGCTAGAAGAATTTGGGATAAATATGTTGTAGTGCCCGATTAGTCCCAAAAACGCCCTTAGATATTTCCATGTTTTATAGGGTTCGTATCCAGGACGGCCTTCACCTTCTCCTGGTGTGATTGGCAGTGCCATTACCTACAACCGCCCACAAATATTTTACTGCTTATTGGGCCAGCTTGCATTTTCTTGGATGAGCGGTTAATCCTGCTTTTCTTAATACTCTCATGATGGTATAGAGGTGGTACAAATTATCTTCCCATGTCTTTCTGGGTATTACAATGTCCTCTATATAGGCTTCACAAAATTCCAAGTACGGTTGTAAAATTGTATCCATGAATCTCTGAAATGTTGCAGAATGCCCCAGGTAATCCAAAAGGTAAGACTTTAAATTGAAACAATCATAAGAGAATGGTGAAGGCAGTTTTTTTCTTAAATAGGGCCATGCAAAGGAACTTGCCAATATCCCTGTGTGAGATCAAGTGTTGGCAGGTATACACAGAACCCAGTCAATCTAACAAATCACTGATACAGGGCATTGGGTAAGCGTTAAAGGCAGAGATGGCATTCAATTTACGAAAATCTATACACATCTCCAACTTCCATTGGGTTTGGCCACCAACACAATGGGGGAGGACCAAGGGTTATTAGAAGGTTCAATGATGTAGCCTCTAGCATGGTCTTGACTTCCTGAATTATAGTTTATTTTCTAGCCTCAGGTAACAAATACAGTGTATATAACTTTACCTACACGGGTGCGGATATGATGGTACATATAATATGATATGGTATAATATGATATGATATGACATGGCGTTTATAGTACGCCTGTACACAAGTGTTTCTAGGCATGACAAGAAAAGGAGGGGGAAACATAGGGAGAACAAAACAATGATCTTACTAGGCCCTGTGTGATTCGGATTGTGCAAGCGCGAGGAAGTGGAAGAGGGGAAGTGCTGGGGGGAAGAAGTACAGGTAACTCAAAAGTGCAACCAGCGTCTAGCTCAGTGCAGGTAACTCAAACAATGCAGCCAACTGGTGGCTCATAAGAGCAGAGAGAAGGGACTGTAGGGTTGCAGATACAGACCACAAGTGCTAAGGGTGCTGGGAGGTAGCGCAGAGTGCAACTGGACATGCAGGAGCCTGGGCCCAAGTTCCTAGGTAGCCAGGTGACCAGTGCTTGGAGCAGTCATGACATCAGCAGGGTAGTGGATGAGAGAAAGCGGAATCAAAGAGGAAGGTCTTGAGTTGCTTCTGGAACCGGAGGTGGCTCTGCTCAAGTTTGAGAGAGGTTGGGAGGCTGTTCCAGAGGGAGGCCCCAGCCAAAGATAGAGATCTGCCCCTAACTTTCTGCTTGAGAAAATCGACTGGCCCTCAGAGAATTGGAGGTGAATGAGCGCAGAGCTCGAGAAGGGAGATGTTTAGGAAGAGAGAGTTGGAGGTAGTACAGTCCCAGGCCCCAGAAAGCCTTGTGGACGATGCAGATGGTCTTAGACTTGATCCTTGCTGCCACTGTGAGCCAATAAAGACATTTCAGAGCTGGATAGATACGACCCCTGGGCTTGAGGCCAAGGACAAGTCTCACAGTCCTGTTCTGGATTAGTTGTAGAGGTTGTAAAGTAGGGGCAGGAAGATTTAGAAAGAGGCTGTTGCAGTAGTCCAGCCTAGAGAGGACCAGAGCTCTGGAGATGGTGAGCTTCTAAGGGAAAGTGAGGAACGGAAGAACACCTCTGAGGAGGTGCAGCTAATAGTTTGACTTCTTAGAGACATCAGAGATGTGAGAAGAGAAGGAGAGGGTGTAGTTTAAGGTGACTCCAAGGTTCTTAGTCTCACAGGTAGGAAGAGGAAGAGGGCCCCGTGTGGGTGGCCACAGAGAAAGAGGAAAGGAGGGAGCTGGTGTTCCAGTGAGGAGGATCTCAGGCTTACTGGCATTAAGGCAGAGATCATTGACAGCAGACCATTCTTGAATTGTGCTTAGACAATCTGAAATGAGAGAATGAGAAGAGGCAGCTGAGGAGACCCTGAAGGAGAGCTGGGTGTCATCCGCATAACACTGGAAGTTGGAGCAGATGGAAGCAATGTGGTGGGCAAGAGGTGCCAGGTATTGGTTGAACATTCATGGAGAGAGGTTAGACCCCTCGGGAACACCACACGTAGAGAGAGAGATAAAGGAGAGGAAAGATCCCAGTTGGACCTGAGAGGGTCGATCAGTGAGAAAGGAGGTCAGCCAGGTCAGTGCCTGATCAGTGATACCCAGGTTATCATGGAGGCGATTGAGCAGGATGGCATGGTTGACCGTATCAAAGGCAGAAGAAAGATTGAGGAGAATGAGGACAGAAGGAAGATTAGAATCAAGGTTAGAGAGCAGATCTTCACAGGTGTTCAGGAGAGCAGTTTCCGTACTTCTGGCAGCTCTGAAGCCAGACTGGTGGTCGTGGAGACAACCAACAGATTCAGTGTGCAGATTAAGCTGGGGGATGGCCATCTTTTCCAGGAGTTTTTCCAGCAAAAGAGTGATGGATATTGGGCAATAGTTAGCCGGAGAGGAAGTATCGGCAGAGGTTACTCCCGAAACACGTCAATATATTGCTTTAAAAGCTCATATAGATCTTGTTTTTGATTATTATTATGGTCAGATGCAATTAGGGCCTTAGTTTTAGTGTTTTCAGGCAAGAGACAAGATCATATTTTGGCCGGATACTCTGTCAGTTTTTCTTTCCACTCCTTTAATACATTGGCATGATAGATTTGTGTTTTAAGACGATGGTCAGGTTGTGAGAACTTATAATTACATGGACCTGTTTACTCTATTACTTTGTATGGTCCATGCCACTTGGACACAAGTTTATTTTCCAAAGTAGGCAACATGATGAGTACTTTTTGACCTATCAAAAAGGATCTGAGGGAAACCTTTTTATCGTAAGAGGTCTTTTGTTGCTCCTGTCCCTTAACCATGTGAGCATGCACCAAAGAGCTGACAACCGTCATGTGTTCTTTCAACCTATTCGTAGTCTGGGAGAGGGGAACTGAAGCTGCTTCTCACTCCTCCAAAGTTTCCCTCCACATATCCAGCACATACCATGGTTCTTGTCCATAAAGGAGTTCAAACAGGGAACATCCTATTGAGGCCTGAGGGGTTTTCGGAACTGCATACAAGGCCCAGGTTATCATTTGATCCCAATTTTTCCCATTTTGATCAACTACCTTTCAAAGTATGGTCTTAAGAGTCGTGTTAAATCTTTCCACTGGGCCATCTGTCTGGGGATCATACACTGATGTTCTAAGGGTAGCAATGTGCAATAGTTCTTTGACTTCCCCCATAAGCTTGCTTGTGAAAGTCAAACGCTGATCGGTCAATATCTCCTTCGGAAACCCTACTCCGGAGAAAAAAGGGAGTAGGTGTTTCAAGATTTGCTGCATTGTGTTGGCTCTCAGGGGAAAGGACTCTGGATAATGTGTGTCATAATCTACCAATAACTAGAATGTATATATTCCCCAGTTTAGAAGTTTCCAGGGGTCCCACTATATCAATACCAATCCTGAAAAATGAAACCTCAATTATTGATAACGGATTCAAGGTGGCTGGTGGCGGTGTTTTCTGGCAGACTGCACAGGCTTGAATGAAGGTTTTAGTGTCTGCATGAAATCCAGGCCAATAGAACTTATTCGCTACGTGTGCTTGAGTCTTGGACTGCCCCAGAGGACCTCCTGTCAGATGTGAATGAGATATCTCTAGTACCAACCGCTTATGGCTCTTGGGGGCCACCAAATGAGTTTTTACAAGACTTTCCGAAGTGGAATCTCCTCTATAAAGAGGTCCATATTCAAGCATGCTCTGAGCAATCATAGCCCCTTGATGAATCTGGAAGGAATCCTTTCTGTGATTTTGTAACAGGACCTTAACATCACCTCGGAAGTCTATGACTTTTACCCCCACTAAGACATCAATCACAAATCTTCATGCTAACGCTGACTTGGGGGCTAGTCTAATGTACAAATCAGGAGGTGGAATCAAGATCAAATAAGTGGGTATCGGTCTTCTTTCACCTGGAAGAATTGTTTCATCCCTACTTCTACAGATATCAAACCCAATAGAGCCTTTAGTGCCTACTGAGGAGTCTGATGCTCTGGTACTTAGTTTCTCAAGTTCTAGGGTTCCCCAGCTTGTATCGGTTGAGCTGCATCCCGTTTCTGACACCATCTGTGAAGGCATCATGAAGCAAGACACAAGCAACAGATTTAGAATTAAAAATAAAACACTTTATTAACTTAAAGGTTAGGATGTGAAAAGGCCTAACTTGCCCTATGCTAAGGTGGAATTTGCGTACCTAAATGAAACTAAGGAAAGACTGAGTCAAAGCGTTCAACTTCAGAATCTGTCTGTGTCCAAAACCTATACTTACCCTCACAACTGAATCTGTACAATACTTAGGGATGTTAGCAACCAAAATAAAACAGTGCTCAACACAAAGTTCTGAGCTTCATCCAGCTCGCATGCTTCCTTTCAGCTCCCTTCCCCAAATGCAAAACAGTTCCACAAAAAGTCTCAAAATACCTTCCTTGGATTCAAGGTGATATAGCTTTAACCAATACTCGGGGGTTCCCTTCCGCAAGATCTAAGAAACATAGTTCAAGCACAGGGGATCCTTGAGACTCCGTCCTCACGTCAGCAAATGTCTCATATCTCAAGGGTTCTCTTCCTCAAGATTTCGCTTTGTTAAACAACACAGTTCAAAAGGAAATACCCTTGTCTTTATAACCAAATTTCAGTTATTTCTGTTTTCCAATATTTGTTCCGGTAATTGCTTTCACAAATGTTAGTAGCAATACTTCTTTTTGTTGTTTAATTTCAAAGTTCTATTTTTGTAAACCAAGTTTCATTTGCCTACTCTTCAAAGTTATATTCACTTCAGAACTCAACATGTAGTGGCGTGCTCGCTTTTGAGGTTTTGTTCCCATTGTTTTAAAACAAAATAATATTTAATTCTTTTTGTTCGCAAAGTTTTGGATTCAAAATGTTTTTATTCTGTTTATTCAAAAAGTTTTGTTTGAGTTTGGTATTCAAACATTAAGGGCTTTTCTCCTAGCTCATGTTAACTTTGTCGTTCAATATTAATTTGTTTTGCTTTAAATGTATTACCCAATGTTGGGAGACCTTAGAAAATGTGTTTCCTGACACACGTGACCACTCTGATACAAAGTATTCCTGGCAGTTTAGTATTTGATGATGATAAAGAACTGAGACTTTCAAAAATGTGCTGTTTTGATACATCCAACAACTCCAATAGGAATATAGTTCATATACACTTGCAAGGGGTTTATCATTCACCAGAAACTCACTGGTTGCTTCCACAGTACTTGCTGCAGCGTGGATCACACAGCCTTCTGCTTTTAAGGTCAGGGTCCCACCTCCTGCCCCTCAGACACTCCTGTGTTGACCTCTCGACACAGGGGAATAAGCACCTCGAGCATAAGGGAATTGGACAGCTTTCCCACACAACTCCCTTCACAAGGTTCAGTCTGCTCCATGGAGCCCCAGCTCCCATGCCACACTTCCATAGACTGCCTCTCTCTGTATTCCACAGAGTCCTGGCATCCTGCTCCAATATGGTTCTCTGCTGCTTGCACTAGTCTCCTTGCTGCTTCTCCTGTTGCCTCCTTCCCTGCTGGGCTGGTCTCCTTTTATCCACCCGCCTCCCATTGACAGGCTGCAGGTGTGAGTGTGCAATTAGCACCACCTAACCATAATCAAAGGGACATACCTGACCCTCCTAGCTCTCAGCAGGCATCTTCTTTGTCCCAGTACCAGAGTGGTAAACGAGCAAAGTCTTCATTGCTCTTAGTTGCCCCTTCTTCGTCCAAGTATTGACAATTGTCACATGTGGGGAAACAAGGGGAGCTGACTTACAATAACCTATAAAGGTTGAAGAAGGGTTGGGTTGGTCATCAATAGGGAACAGGAGATCCCATGTCTCGCCCAAGGGCTCCCCACTCCCAGTCCCCAAGGACCCTCCACCAAAGTGATCCTCTTTTGCTTCTGCGCCCCCCGGGTCAGGATCTATGAGCGATGGCCTTTCCCTGGCCACCTGCGCAGAGGATCCAAGGAGTCTAGGAGTGAGAATACCCTCAGATTTCCCACACATTCCTAATTAATCATTTCCTGCATTATGGGCAAAGTCAACATGATGAGTCTTCTATTACACTGCCATACTGGCTGACATTGGTTAACCATTATTGACATGCTTTGCTTACAATGGTATTCAATTGTCTTCCGACACTATGGGCAAATCCAAGATGATGAGCTTTCTTATATGGGCATACTGGCCTACAGTTGTTCAGCCATTTTGTTTTCTTAGGTCTTATGGGTAAAGACATTGGGGGTCATTACAAGAGTACCTGTCAACTAAAAATGACATTAATACTGGCTCTGGCATTTTTACAAGACTGGCACACTTCAGGTTTGCTGGTTATGAGCCACTGCTCTATGGGCAGCTGTGACCTGCTGGTAGATCAGGCCCCTACCAGCAAAGTCATGCTGCAATTTGCTGCAATTTAAAGGTGCTGATAATTATGGCAATCCCATTTCCTGGAGTCCATGGGAATGGGAACTTACTGGCACTCTTCCACCTGTAACATCCCGGTAATAGTCGGATTTCAGGTGGTGGGGTTGGTAAGTGCAGTTGGCCAGTATCACACCAGTAATACTGGCAAACTCGTAATGAGAGACAATGGGCCTCATTATGACCATGCCAGTCCAGTAACAATGGTGCTGGTAAGGCACTGTTGTTACCGGACCGGTATAGTACGACTCGGCCGCGGGTGCCGTCAGGGCCAGGCCAGGGCGAGACCTAGTGGGCGGCACAGCACCCGCTCGCAGAGTTTCATGAAAGTACTGACACCGTTATTAATGGCGCCGGTGTTAACGTTGTCCCCATTCCCATTGTGATGGGGATTAGCATTTACTAGAGCCTGACTTCCCAGAACACCGGGGTCGTAATCTCCCAGTGTTTTCTGGCAAGCCAGGCACTGGTAAATATTGCAAGTCCAGCTGCAACCAGCCGGTAGCACCAGAAGGGTTACCACCAGACTTGTAATGAGGCCCAATATGTTGATTGTTCTTATGTGGATATACTGGTTTACATTGGTGCAGCCAGTATTGAAATGAATTCTTACTGTGTCATGGACTTTTTTCTTTGCATAAAAAAAAATAATTAAATAAAAACGAATCAGAAAAGTCAACAAAATGCATTTTCATAATTACCCATAAAGATATACTCAGTGCAGCCAGTATGCAGATATTTTCTTACAGTGGAATTGCATTGTTTCTTGCAATTATGGGTTAATTCATTATGAGTTATGTTAGATAGGCATACTGGCCTTTTATTTGGGCATCAGTTTGGACATGTTTTCTTTCATTGGCATGACATGTTGTGCTGATCTTATTTGCAAAGCCAGAATTTTAAATGTTCTTATGCAGGCTTACTGGCCTACATTGATGCAGCTAGTATGAACATCATTTCTAACTGTGATATGGCAATTATTGCAGTTGTTATTGGAAAAGCCAACTTGATTAGTGTTCTTATGTCGAGATACTGACCTATATTGATGCCACCATTATGGACATGTTTTCGTATAGTTGCATGGAATTTCTTATCGCATTATGGTCAAAGTCACCATGATGAGTCTTCTTACATGGCCATACTGGCCGACATTGGCCAGCCAGTATTGACATGTTTTGCTCATAGTGGTATTCCGTTATTCAGGCACTATTGGCAAATCAAAGACAGAGGGCCTCATTAGAAGGCTGGCGGTAGCCGTGCCTGTAATACAGGCACAGCTGCCACCAGTATTTGTTTTTTCCGGCACCCATGAATGGGCAATTACTGGTTCATTAAGGACTTGCTGGACCCGCTAATTGTCCATTCCTGGGCACCAGAAAATATTCTTCCCCATTCCCATTGAGCCCAACAGGGCTCAATGGGAATGGGGAAGCTGGATGCATCGGCACCGTTATAAACAGTGGCGGTGCATCCGACATGCTCTGCTAGCGGGTGCCAGTACGCCCACCAGGTCAGACCTGGTAGGCGCAATGGCACCCGTGAGCAGAACTTGTAGTTTGCTGGTCCGTGAACTACAGTACTGTCATGTAGAAGCCGGACACACTTCACAATAAGATCTGTGCTTCGTGGACAGTTCGGAACTGCATTTTCTACTGATCTAGGAACTTTCAACTTCAAAATTTCCCTTGCACAGCTCCAACACCTATTCCTACTCATCCATTAACAATCTAATACACAGTACATACTTTTAGAAAAACTGCTATTTATCTTAAAATGGCATCAGCTAATGCCATCCCTCCTCCCCAAGAGACACCACCTCTGCTGTAATCAAGGAGCATGAGAAACACTGGCCCCTACCTTAGAAATAACACACATGCAACATTTTCCCCTGTCCACCTGCCCCTCCATATTAGTGTTTGGTGCCTCTTCCCTCATTTCCCTCCCCACCTTTCGTTCTTAGCTCTCCTGCCAAAACCAAAAAGAAAAATACATCCAAAAACAACAAAATAAATGTTCCTTTGGGAACCACCTTTCACAGTTGAAAAATAGAACAAAAAAAAGTATAGACTCCATCTACTTTATATTTCTCAGTACATAGACTCAATAAGATTTTCCAACATTTCCATTTGCATGTTGTGTTATACTAATTGCAATATTGAGGCGTTCATCCTCCATTCCAGAAACTGGAACGGTGGACACCGGCCCAGCAACCCAAGTTATCAGCCCAAGCAAAGCGAGGGTGGATAACGACATCTCTGAACCATTATCCCCCCATTCCAGCCCCTGAAATGGGGGATGAAGTCTGTTAGCAGCCTAGGTTCCCAAAGCGGGAACCCGTGGTACTAAATAAGAGGATTTTTCGTCCTACAACGGAACGCCTTTGGTGTCCCGGTTTAGGAAGGAAAATCGTTTTCCAAGATGGCCACCTTGGAAAGGGAAGGCGGGGGTTCCATACAGGGCCCCTCTTCGCTTTCCATGGCAGCCTGCAGAAAGCAAAAAGAACACCCTATGAGAATATTACCAAAAGCACATTTTCCTTCCCTACCACAAAGCCAGTCCCAGGTGGACATGGCCACTTTAATCCTATGTATTGTCCCTTCTGGTCATGGCCAGTAGCCAGATTGTCCGGATCATGACCTTATTCCATGACCCGGACATTATGGCCACTGCCCATGGCTACCCCTCAGTCACTAAAGCTATACTGCTATTTTTTTAACTACATTATGGCACTTGTCAAATAACAAAACACTGCCACATTTGCAAAAGCATGCTTGTAGATCCTTGCTGAAACTGTCAAATGAATGCACATACAATCGTCATATAAGCTCTGCACAAAATCCCACCAAACTTTTAAACTACATTCGAAAACAGGTCAGAAATATCCCATCCCATCCTCATCACCCCTCACCTCCCCAGAGATTATTTCATAAGTTTGACTAGTGCAATGCTCAGAAAATATTATTGTCCCGAGGGTTCGGCCATGTATTTTTATACATACGTCGATCTATCGCAAACATTTCCAATGCACGTTACCTGACTTTTCCTCTTTTATAAACATGCGAAATCTGGCAGCAGGGCGCATCCATCTTGTGCTATTCTTATCCATTGCTGCATCGGCCTAAGGTAAACTGCCCTGACGTCACTAAATCATATGCCCCGCCCCTGAGCCTCACATCACCAAACATAGTGATATTCTCCTCCTTTCTCAGTGACGTTCTTCTTCAGCGCAGCCAAACGCGCCCATAATCACCTACGTGACGTGAAGCAGAACCCGAAAATCAACACACATCAACTCACTACAAAGCACGTCACAATTCGGAATATTAAACCATACTTTAATAGAAACAACAACACTGTACAATTTGTAAATTAATTTTATTTCACAATAAACGCTCCGAGAACATCCGGCGATTGCCATATTCAATCAAATTGCAAATTTGTTTCTTCGCTCACGATCCAAAATATTTATCGTGAGGCACGCGTTGTGCTTTTTACGTACACAAGGTGTTCGTTTTTGGTAAAAGAAGCACTTGGGTCGCACAGTGAATTCCAGTGCTTCTGCATTAACTTGGGCTTAGACCACCATAAAGGATGTTATGTTGCTCCTAATCGCTAGTACAGCATAAGGACATATGGGCCCATGGCGATCGTCCCAAAATATAGTCACTGTCATCCAGTTATTTACAACGATCTGCAGCTGGCGATTAAAAAACCGTCAGTTGGCATCTGGAATCGATGACAATCACATGGCAAGATGTGCCTGTTTTGAAAACATAACAGAAAATTTGTCTCACTACCCGAATTTCATTACAATGTATCTATTGATATATTAATTCGGCATAGAGTTTAAACTAACAATTAGCACAGACATCAAACAATCTCAACAAAATGAAAACAACGTGGAAAGTGATACACAATTCGACATGGTCATCCATGACATTTTAATGAAATATTAGCGTTGTCCCTGGGGGAACCGAGTGGTGGTCTACATGCACCTCGATGCTGAACTCCCCATAACCACGTTAAAAAGACAACTGCACACAAACATTGTACTTGCGTTTCATTCCAATAAGCCACACAGAACAGATGAATAGAATGTAACCCAAAAATAATCTTCAGATAGTAATAAGTTAATGCTTGTTCCGGTATACAATCGTTGAAAATCAAACGTACATTATATTCACCATTTCCATTCTCTTGCAGTAACTCAGACCGTAACGCTCACTGCATGCGCACCAACGATTCTTCATAAACTGAATTTACATGTTCCTTACACACTTTTAGAATGCATAACCTTCTCATATCTTCATAATTACAAACCTCCTTTCATTGAATTCCTGTGGTAATATTCCCTTTTTCTCAAGGTCAAAAAACATTTGAACCTTATACTATGTGTCCGATGCGTGGGCTTCCTTAGTTCGCAATCAAAAATTCAAAGCTGGTGACCTTCACTCAGAATCAAAATACATTCCTACTTCGCAACAACTTGCCTCACTGCATCCATGAGAAGTGTTATTCCCATCCGCTTCCATCAGGCACTGCAGGTGGCTGCCTGACGTACCAGGCTCTAGCTTCTTGCAGCCATATCCCATCCCATCCTCATCACCCCTCACCTCCCCAGAGATTATTTGATAAGTTTGACAAGTGCAATTTTATGTTTTTTTAATATGTTTTTACCACGATGTCCGCAGACACCAAACACGGATCCAAGATGGCGGGCGCATCGGAACAATCTGACGCACTTCACGCTCTTCATCATCCAATCAGCGGACACGTCACGTTTCCCCAGACATGACACGAGCTGATTAGCCAATCGGTATCCCATCCGCGGAGCGAACAGGGAAGTGCGTCCGCGGAGAGGACATAGATATCACACATCTTTTGTGACCTACTTTTTGATCGTTTTTAAAAAAACTACTGGATGGATTTTGACCAAATTTACAAAAGCACGCTTTCGGGACCAAGCCGCTGCTCCTGCTGCAAATTTGGTGAAAATCTGTCCAGCGGTTTGGGCTCTAGGCGTGAGCAAAGTTTTTTCCCCATTCAGTCTATGGGAAAAAAGACATTTTGGGATCCCCCTATAACTTTCTCCCCCCTGGACCAAACCTCACAATGTTTGGTGAGGATTCGTCCAGGGGGACCGAAGTTAAAAGCTGCCCAAAAAGTGCTCTTCCTATGGGATTAGCAACTTAACCACAACTACACAGCCACTAATGTGGCTGTGTAATAGATACTGTTGACTCCAGGCAGCAGAGATAGGTTTTACCTTGAGGGTGAACTTTTTAAAAAAAATGTATAACCTGTATTATATTGGTATTGAATTTTTCATTGGCTTTATAGGCTAAACCAAAATGATGATTTTTCTTACGTTGGCATAGAGCCTATAAACTGGTACAACCAGTTGGACATGTTTTCTAATTGTCACATGTAATTTTTACTGGCATTGCAACAAATCCAACATGATGAGTGTTCTTCCGTCACCATACCACCTACATTGGTACACCAAGTATAAACATGGTTGCATGAAATTTTTTGCAAGGATTGTGGGCAAAGTCAAAATGAGCGTTCTTACAAGGGCATACTGGCCTATATGGGATCAGCCAGTAAGAGGATTATTTCTTACAGTTAATTGGCGTCTTTTAAAATGCATTGTGGGCAAAGCAAAAATGATGAGCATTCTTATATGGGCATACTGGTCTACATTGGAGGTGCCAGTATGGATGTGCTTTCTTCCTGTCACATTAGATTGGTTACAGGCATTTTGAGAAAAGTTAACTTTGCGAGCATTCTTACATGCCAGTGCTGCCCTGCATTGGTACAGCCATTATAGACATGTATTGTTTTTAAGTGCCATGACACTTTTTCCTGGCAATATTTGAAAAGACAAAAGGATTAATGCTCTGGCCTGGGCAAAATGGCCTTCAATTAAGCAGTCAAATTAACACATTTTCTAACAGTGTAATGACATTTTTTCCAGGCAATAGGGGCAAATCAAAAATGATGAATATCCTTATGTCACAATACTGGTCACCGTTGGTGCAGCCATTTTGAACAGGCCTTTTTACAATAGCATGGCATTTTAACTTCCAAAATGCGCAAAGCCAGCATGTTGCGTGATCTTAGGTAGGCATATTGGTCGACATTGGTGCACAATGGTCAATTTTTCTTACTGTAGTGTGTCATTTTTCCTAGTATCATGGACAAAGCCAACATGCAACATGATGAGTTTCCTTATGGATAAACAGTGAAGTTGATCTAAAAACAAATGGAGACTCCCATCCCCTGAACACCTATGACATGAAGACTCAGGCAATATTTCAGAAATACAATTCCATCAAATTAATGTTCTGTTTAATTTCATAATTATTCCTAATCCCACATTAATTCACAAATCGTAGTCCTTAATTGAGTGAAGATCATTTCATCTTCTTTTAATTTCAGTTTTTCAAGGTTCCACAAAACCCAACATGTCTCGGGATTGAACTCCCTTCTTCAGGGGTTATTCAAAAAAAATAGTTGTCCTTTTTAACGTGTCTAATACCAATGAGTGGTTTCTAAGCGCAGAAGAGGGATTCGAACCTGTGTTGCGCTGCGCAGAAGAGGGATTCGAACCTGTGTTGCGCTGCGTTGTCTTGCTTCCAAGACAAATGGGTTGCCCCAGAGCTATCCTTCTTCCCCTCAAAAACATAATTTTAGTATCTCACAAAGAGGGGCAATATGATCAGAAAGAGATAACAATAGTTTTACAATTAAACAGGTTTAGCTCCCCATTCACTGTTGTGTTATAATGAATGGTGGGTGCACACATATTAATCATGAAGAGTTTTCACAACATACAGTCCCCATCATATATATTGTTACCATAATAGTACACCTGATGTTAAGTGGAGTGACATTAAAAACCATTCCACCTCGTAGTGCCCAACTGTCACCCAAAGTGAGCCATATCCAAAGTACCAATAAGGTCATGGGGACCCACAAACACCTCAGAAACGATATAGTGCAATCTGTCCAAAAGGAGCATGCCTGGTGCCTAGATAAGTGAAAACCCTCATAAGTACACACCTGTAGTGTGATCTAAAAAGAGAATACCTGATTTATGTTCCAAGGTTCACTGATCGGCTATGGTACAATACTATCAATTAGAGAAAGCATAAATCGTGTCAAAGAGAAGGAGGGGGAAGGGTTGAGATCCTATTTAAACGCACCCATAGTGAACTATATAAGAAAAGTGCCGGATTTATAAATCACAATTCGCCAGTATGTTATGAGAAAAAGTTTCCATAGAAACCCTGATGCACAATGCACCATTTTAATCCACCTTTTAGGAATGTTCTCTGGTTGAGATTCCTAACGAAACCCGCTTAGTTGGTTCTGATTCCCTTGCTAGCTCAACTGCTGCTACGTTTTCTTGGGAAATCATTACTTCCCCAATTAAAAAAATCATCAGCCACCACTGGGAACAGAGAAGCAAAGTATTGTAGTGGAAACCTCTATATCTTGAGATCAAAACATTCACGTTTAAGGTGTCTTCAAATGTTAGCTTTTTGATGATGCATTGCTTATGGCATCCGAAAGACAAACTCACTAAGTCATATTTCCTGGACTGGAAACAAACTGTGTTCAAGGCATGAGAGCCAGAACTATGTTTTCAGTTATGGGATAGAAGCGGTTTTTCAAAAGGCCAATTTGACTATTCATTGGAGGCCTCCATAGCGTAACAGCTCAGTGTTTAAATAGGAGAGTTCAGGAGGTTAACTTATCCAGTTGCTAATAGGAATAACCCGCCAACCTCTTGGCATTAAAAGCACTGGTGTCTTGGGAGATGAGTTAACTAAGTTGAAAGCTCGGCCTCCTTAAAAAAGAGCAGAAGGATGTAAGCTCACCCACTGTGCTTTATACAGGATGAATACCTGATCAGTGGGGTACATATATTTTTAGAGATACGAGACATGAAAAGAGTAGATAAAACAACTGGTTTTGAAGTGGCTCTATTGTCCATGTTTCTCTAGACTTTCAAACTCTTAGTTGAATGAAGATGAATGAACGCAGGGGTCCCTCGCTCCACCTATGGGATCGCAGCACACTCTTGAAGTCAGTGTTGTTCAATCACATTCATCGCTGTTATTTTCACTATTTTTACATCTTTATAAATAGACATAAAAAAGCAGCAGACGCATATATTCTTTGTATTATACATCAGACAGCCGTGTGCATATACAGATGGTTCTTGCCATACTGTTTCTTGTGGAAATGCAGCTGCAATATATGGTGCTTACCTTCTACTTTTTATTGAAGAAACAAATAAGAAGAAGTTTGGATTATGCTTAAGGCATGGTTGTTTGGTTTAAGGCACCAGAGCTCAAATACTCAAATCCTCCTTAGCAGACCACACAAGAAGGTGAGTACAATGCTGAATTTCTGGCAGTTTGTAGCATGTTTTAGGCTTCAGCAATTGAAAAAGAGAAGTTCTAAAGTGAATGTAGATAGTATAGAAAGCACAGTTAAAGAAGTTTCATTGATACAGAAAATATGATAAAACAAGTATTCCACGCAAAATAAGGAACTAAACATCTTCACATTATTTTGTTTCACCTATTGGCAATTTAATTTATTTGCAATTTTTTTTAATATATATAGGCATGTCTTGTTGACTCAGAACATACAAGCAAGTGTTTCCGTAATGCGTCTCGTCAGGGTGCCAAAAAATAATTGTTTGAATATTTTCAGAATAAATAATTCACAAAGTGGGCATCACAGCATCGCATTTTGCAAAATAAGGGCCTTGTCACACTAAAGTGCATTTTCACATTTGCCTTTCATGACTTTTTGTACTAGGATCAATGATATACAGGTCTCCTGATCTGCACATACTCTTTAAAATCTCTAATCCTTTCTCCACAATCGGCAGATGTTTGCTTTAGACTCCTTCAGTGCTTAATTTGTGGGGGTGACTGCTCTGGATCAGCAGTGGCACTTATTTTTGAGCCCCAGCACTTATTTCCTAAGACTTAGTTTGATTATGATGTGGTGTTTTGACAACTTTAATATTTTGTCGGTCAACAGTAACCAGACAACAAGCAACAGCAGTGTGCACTGGCCACGCATCTCTGAATCCTGGGCTAGCTCATCTTGATACATGAATCTCATGACCCACACTGACATGACATTGCTAGTTATCAATTTCCATTAATAACAATGACATGAGAGGTGGCAGTGCTGGTCATGCCCACACACTGCTTCAGTCAGTCTGTGCGACATTGATGCAGCTCCGTTACTGTAATAAGCAGAAGTGCTGCCACAGCAGGGTGGGTTAACATTCACAGGACAGCGAGCAGCACCAACACCGAGGCAATGCCAAGTCCTTTGCCAAAGAGGAGTGCTTCCCTGCGTGCCAACCTACACTAGATGATCTTGCTGCAGTGTTTGACAGGAACTTTCATCTGTTCGGTAATAATTTCACCTGCATTTGTCCATCAATTTACCACGGGAGGATAGCACGTTTGCTCTGTTTTCTGTGGCTAGATGGTCAATAAGTTTAACTTGACAAAGAAAGAACCACAACAAAATGTGAACAATGAGTTTGCGTTTAAAGAAGCACTTAAAATGTGTCTCAAGACAGGGAGGCGCTTGAGAGCCTGAGAAAGATGGCCACGGGTTGGTGAAGCTCCGTACGGGCCTGCAGCAACAGGCTGTAATTACCCACTTATGCACCCCTGAGTGCCTGGAGGAATGCAGCAATCAAAAGCAGAACTACAGAAGTGCATTTCCTGAAATCCTCAGCCGCGTACGTGGTCACCAAGAGCTCATGCGACACCTTGGCAGAGTGGGCCTCTGACACGCATGGCTGCGGGCCCGTGTGCGGTGTGGCGTTGACCCTGTCTCCCTGTATGGAACCGCCAGGAGCACCTCGTCCGATCCAGTGCAACACCAGCTCCTGAACCGGAAATTGGACTTGACACTCTCAACCCGCCTGTGAAGAGGGGCATTTGGTTATGGAGTGTGGCGCCGGACAAATGCTTTCCCTGGAGGACTCCCTGTCACCTGTGGTGCGGGGTGCAGACGGCCCCCGAATGCTGCAGTCAGGCACTATCCAGTGCACCTGGGCAGCCAACTAGACGGGGACACAGACCTACTGTGAAGCACCTGTCACCCAGCGCCGAGCACAGAAGGTGAGGAGAGGAGAGGTGGGGCTACGACCGAACGGCCGGAGACCAGGGGTGCCAAGGGTGCTGGTGTGGGAGGCTCTGGCCCTGGTAGAAGAGGAGCAGGTTGCTTAACAACAGCTGCCGGTCTGGGTGACGGCCCCTGAGGACGGCCCCTGATGAGTCAGTGACCCTGCCGGGGGCGACCATGACACCAGTAGCCCCGAGACACACAACCATAGAGGGGAGGAGACCACAAAGGAAAATCTAAAAGCTGGATCGCTCCCTGGGGAGGGCACTGCACGCGGGAACACCTGAAGCAGCACCCAGGGCAAAGTCTGAATTATTGAAAACAAGGTGGTACAGGTGCCAGAAGCAAATGAAAATAGTGGCAGGCACCCTGGGGCCTGTCGCATCAGGAATGCTCTAAGAGCTCGAGCTGGATCACACACACCAACGCAACAACTCTCCCGTGCAGGCACAATCTGGGGGTCAGCCTCCTCCCTCAGTACGGCCTAGGTGCCATAACCACAACAGAGACCCCTGCCAGCCAAGCAATGAAGAGCGCTGCCGCCCTGGCTGGACCTTGAGACTCACCCTGCAACCGAAGATGAACCCCCATATCCCTGCCCCCCAAGAGGGCCTACACCCAGGGGGACCGCAGTCACAAACTAAGGGACACAGGCCTAGGGGCCACAACTGAGACAACGGCCGCCCTCGACATTCAACGAGCTTCAGCAAGGAAACCAGCTCCATAGATAACATCTGCAGGCATGCCTGCCATATGCTCCCTACACCCTGTGGGAGAACAGTCTGTCTACCTAGCACCCTGCCATGGGCTCTCACATACAACACCCTGGGGGAACCTGATGCATGGGGTGTGGCGGTAGCAGCAAACATGGGGGACCCTCGGCGGGATCAGCAAGCATGGGGGGCCCTCCCACCCAGCATTCCTAAAGCAGTGCCAGCATGCTCCTAATTGAGAGAAGCATTCCCAGAGGAACAGAAAAACACACATCGCCCAGATTAGACCTCAGAGATCCCAACCAGAATCCGGGGACAGCGATAGTGACACACAACCCTGTGGTCCCGGACTTCAGGGTGTCAAAGCAAGTCCACACCGGAGACGCCTACAGGCACGGCGGTGCCACGCACGGGGCCCATAACGGCTAGGCTGATCATGCCACCTACCCTATTTGCCTCTGACAAACTACGAAGCTGGCGCATGGCGCCCACTCATTTGTCTATCCTTGGCTGACGCTGCAAGGGGGACAACAACCTTGGAGGATCCCAAAGACACAAAATAGCGTCTCACCTCCCCCCAAGAATCTAACACCTTGCCTGCGGGACGCCTATATCATCGGTGCCGGAACATTTAGAGGGCTATGCTCAAAGAGCCCCCAGAAAAACAGCCTAGTCACACGGTATCTACAGCCGCTGCAACACCCACACCTAGACGCTCCACTAGACACAAGGTAACCATGAACGTCCCGGCTCAACTCCAAGCCATCCTAGCTGAGATGAAGCTCATAGGCCAGCGCACCAAGGAGACCAATACCATGGTCCAAGATATCAGACGGGACTTACAGGATGTGCAGGCAAGTCTCACGATTCAAGCAGAGAGGACGACGGACAACGAGTAACATATCAGCTCTCTGGAGGACAATCAAGGCTCGACGTCTGTTGAATTAAACAGAGTCATTAAGAAGGTCCAGCGCCTCGACACTAAGATAGAGGACCAAGAAAATTGGTCCAGAAGAAATAACCTTAGAATGATCGGCCTCCCGGAGAACGCGCAAGGACCGGATCTCGAATCCTTCATGTGTAATTTCCTGCAGGACGTCTTTAAAAGCGACAATCCCAGGGAACTGACGATAGAGAGAAACCACATGCCCCCATCCCCAAGCCAGCGGCCAGCGAGCGTCCAAGACCAATAACACTCTAAAATTTCCAGCACAAAATGGCAATTCTAAAGGCATATAGAGTGGTGGGCCATGTGAAGGGGTCCCCATTAGGCTCTTCAACGACTACTCAGCGGAAGTATCCCACAGGAGGAGGGGCTTCAATCCCCTGTTCGAAGCACTGAGAGAGATAAGACACTATCTGAAATTTCTGGTGATCTGGTGCGTACAAATCGACTGCCAATGGCACTCGTAAGAAGACCCAGAGGACGCCTGGCGCTTACTACAATGCCAAAACCTGGTCTCCACAGACTGTCCACGAACAACTGACATCAGGGCGCAGTCGCCATGAGCGGCGACTTCGCCTGAATTCCGATTACCTCGAAATAGAGACAGGAGACACAAAACGGGACGAGGGCTGAGGGGCCAAGACTGGAGCCGAAGGGAGCCTACAACGTGAACCCTCACAAAGATGGCACCCACTGCTCAGAGGCCACTCCTAAGACCCGGAGGCCCTCAACGCCATGAACCACAATCACAATCCAAGGCCCTACCAAGACACTAGGAGAGTGCCACACACATCTAGTTTCACCATGTGATGGCTGCGCCTCCCGCTGACTCCCGGGGAAGAATGATGCAAACTATCAACCAAGAGAACAGCTGCGGGCCCATGGGACCAGAAGGGCCTCGTGGCTCTAACCCCCCCATGAACATCACCCTGACGAATCCTTCAACGCTCACACCATCGATGATCAGGCCTGGCAGAGGCAGGCTGGCCCGACCCTCAACTCAAGCTCCAGAAATTTCGCATTGTATACCCGAACCGGTTCCACTGGCCACCCTGGTTGAACACGAGCTGCGGGCAGAGGGACTTTCGTCATGCATGGCAAGAAGAGTGGATTCGAGAAATTCACACTCAGGATCAGCATGCATGGCCTTTATGGCCTATTATTGGGAGTGGAGCACCCACGCCCAATGTTATTTGGGAGACGTTCCTCTCAGTTGTTTTAGTTAAAGTTAAATGGTTAGAATACACCTTGGGTCTGACACACATAATTGGGAAACGGGAGTCTACTATGGGCAGCCCCACTGCCGTATGCATAGAGGGGCCGACAGGGGGACGTATGGGGCCGCCAGGGAAAACCACACCACGACAGTAAAACAACCAAGTTCACTTTAATAACCCTAAGCGTGCAGGGGCTGGGCCACCCCATTAAGCTAAGGCGTGTCCTAAATCACCCCAGGGACCTCCAAGGGGACATAATATATCTCCAAGAAACTCACCTCAATGAGGGGCAATCTAAGAAGCTAGAGAGAGGCTGGGTGGGGGCGGCTGCAAAACGTCCCCTGCCAGGGGAAACAATGAGTGTCCATCTTGATCCACAGATGGGATCCCCTCCAAATCCAGAACATTATCACTGACAAAGAAGGCCGATACATCCTGGTGCAAGGCCTACTACACCAACATCCCATTACACTTATTAATATATGTGCTGATACCCCAGCCTTTTTCATACAAACTTTTGCCACATGTGCCCCACATATGAGGCGACTCACATTGGTGGGTGGAGACCTAAACATAGCACTGGACCCCGACCTGGACAGACAAACCACTGCCCACCCGAATACCAATAGACCAAAATAATTGGGAGCCCTCACATCCCTCCTCGCTGACCTGGGTCTGGAAGACATATGGAGAGCCAAGCATGGTCCTCGTAAAGACTACACCTTCTACTCGTTTAGACATCCAAACTACTCCAGGATAGATTACTGGCTAGCCGCACGAACAATATTACATTCCCTTGAAGACTGCACTATCCTTCCCACCACGCTCTCAGATCACGCTCCAGTCAAGCTTTGACTTACCCTGCCGGACACGCCCACGGACTCTCCGAATTGGAGACTGAATCTAATGTCTCAAGACACAAATAGTATGTTGTTATTTTGTGTTACGTTGGTTGTTATTTGTAAATCGCTTATCTGCTATAGTAATTTGATTCATTAACCCCAATGAGCCTGTTCGAGTCACAGCTTTAACTCCAAATATGTTGACACTGAGGAACAGCTATGGTTGGTGAAAACAGTGGGGAGGAGCTGCCTGCCCCAATGTGTCAATCATTGTAGAATAAATGTGGGCCCTGGCACTTATTTCTTTTTTACAAATTAAGCACTGCCTTCCATGTTTGGAATCCTATACCGTGAGCGGGGTTGATGATTGATAGTTTCCCAGGATATGTATGTATGAAATGTCTGTGAAGCAATTTAGACTGGCAACACCTTTGCCTTGCCGAACTAGCGAATCGCACCAAATCTCATATTCAGGATGTCACATACTAGCGAAGTCTCACATGGTTTAATGGCATCCCAAATCACGCTAGTATGGAGGGCAGGCTTGGGTTTGTTGGGACAATCAGAATTAGTGAATCTCTCGGGTAGATTAAATGGTCCAATCACAGCCAAAATATCACTTGTGCAGTTCTAGGGCAGTTTGGTAGTCATAAGGAGGACCAAACTTACGGTTTCCTGTGGGAATATTAGAGAGAGAAACAGGATGGAGAAACATTATGACAGGCCACAATACATTTTGCTTTAGTCATTTTAGACCATTCGTATTTGTTTTTCACATATTCCCTGTTTGTGACTCTTTAAAATGTGTATTTTGCTAGTTTTGTGAAGTCCTTAAAGCGTTCATTCAAATTGAACCCCAAGAGTATGGAATTATTTGCCAATTGGGCTCCTCTTGTTTTGTTATGCAGTTAATACGAGAATTCAAGACACTTTAATTAAACAGAATGTTGTATACAATTGTCCTGAGCTTTTGATATCATTGTGCTTTTTGTACTAGAGATGATTTTCTGATTTGCATGTTGAATTATCATTTGTACTTGTGTGTACAGTGCTACAATGATTTTATGTCGGTCCCATACTTAGAAAAACACCCAATTAATTACAATTTAACAAAAACCCTGTTTGATAACTGGTGTGCTATCCACTGCTAAACATTTTTTAAACCATTTCTCTTATTGGTCCCCATTCTAGCTTAACAATAAACAAAAATAAATAATTTGTTAATCTCTACGAGAACGTTTTTTTGAAACTCTTTCCATTACCCTTTCTACCTACAACCAAAGAAAATCATCCTTTCCTCATTTCCCAACATGTTACCTTTTAAGTTCATTCTTTCCCTGCAGTGATTATTGTAAAAGCTTCTGTAGAGTTCGGATGAGGCAGGAAATGTTGAGACCGATGTAGTTGGAGATTATGTTATGTTAAAGGTACTTATATTGCGCACGGTCACCAACGGAATTGGTCCCCAGGCGCTCTGGAGGATCTGTAAACGAGAAGGTGGGATGAGTTAGTAAGGTGAAGAGGGAGTAGGATAGTGAGGGGAGTGGTGTACTGTTGGCAGCTTCAACTCGGTAGGCACCGGGTGCTGAGCTTTGGTGCGAGTATCGGAGTCAGTCTGCGTGTGCTGTAGGTGCGGCATATGTGTTGTTGCGGTGTGATGAAGTGCATGCGGCTTGTTGTGCGAGAGATGGTTGTGTGAGTTTTTTGAGAGAGATACGTATGCAGAGAGTTTGAGCTTATATTGGTTAGTGGGTTGTATGACATTTAACATGCTAACACTCACAGTTCTGTCTAAGTGTAGTACTTGCTAATCTACATATTCCGTCTGAGTGTGGCACTCGCTTACCTTCTCAATAATTGTCTAGATGTGGGGCAGGATAGTGTTCTCAATTCTAAGTGTGGCAGATTCCAACACTCAAGTTCCATCTAGGTGTGGCATGTGCTAACATTCACAATCCTATCTAGATGTGACGCAGGCTAAAGTTAAGAAATCCATCTAAATGTGGCAGTGTAGCACATGCTAACATTCAAATTCTATCTCTATGCGACGCCGGCTGAGGCTAAGAAATTCCATCTAGGTGTGGCACATGCTAATATTCAGGTTCCATCCAAGTGTGGCAAGTGCTAACATTCACAATACTATCTAGATGTGAGTCAGGACTGAGCTAGGAAATCTGACTAAGTGTGACGCAGGCTACAGTTAAGAAATCCATCTAAGTGTGGCGCATGCTAACATTCAAATTCCTGTCTAGATGCGACATAGGCTAAAGTTAAGAATTCCAACTAAGTGTGGCACATGCTGATATTCTAGTTCCATCTTGGTGTGGCACATGCTAACATTTGAATTTCTGTCTAGATGAGACGTAGGTTAAAGTTAAGAATTCCAGCTAAGTGTGGCACATGCTAACATTCAAATTTCTGTCTAGATGCGACGTAGGCTAAATTTAAGAATTCCAACTAAGTGTGGCACATGCTAACATTCAAATTTCTGTCTAGATGCAATGTAGGCTAAAGTTAAGAATTCCAACTAAGTGTGGCACATGCTAACATTCAAATTTCTGTCTAGATGCGACGTAGGCTAAAGTTAAGAATTCCAACTAAGTGTGGCAAATGCTAACATTCAAATTTCTGTCTAGATGCGACATAGGCTAAAGTTAGGAACTGCAACTAAGTGTGGCACATGCTAACATTCAAGTTCCATCTAGGTGTGGCATGTGCTAACATTGGGAATTATGTTCTTAAGTAACGCGAAACAACATTTACAGTCCAGTCATGCGTAGATTTCGGTCGGTGGACACAAATCTCTTTAAATATGCATGGTGTAAGTATGTGATGGTGTACTTTATGGAAAGATAAGGTAAAGTGGTGGGGGCTTTCTGGAGTAGAGTAATTGCTCTACATCCCACCCAAGACACACTTACAGTTTGTGTTGGTGTCTCTTGACTGCTGGCTTCATTGACTTCCTCTGCTGACAACTGCCGACATCTCTTGGAGCTGCCAGTGTAGGAGCCGCCCTTTGCCTTGGAGCCCTTAGCCAAAGGGGCTGCTAGGCAGAGGGCTGTCCTGGGGGGTTCAGATTTGTCTATCAGGTGAACAATCACGAGGGGGGATGGACGGGTTGGGAGGCGGGAGGAGGCAGGAAAAACACAGGAAGCTGGTCGTGACAAGGCTGCATTCGGGCAGCTGGGGGTCAATTATTATTTTAAAATGGGCCCAAAGCAGTCCCAGGGTCTTCCACTCACCTGGCCTTGATTTTTCAGAGTGGCGAGGCAGTGAGGTGGCCGATGGGTGGCCTGCACTCGCTGTGAGGCAGTAGGCAATCACGGGGAGGCGGGTTGGGGGGCATGAGGAGGCGGGAAAAACATGGGAAGCTGGTCAGGAGGGGGGGAGGGGACAAGGCTGCATTCGGGCAGCTGGGGGTCAATTAATATTTTAAAATGGGCCCAAAGCAGTCCCAGTATCTTCCACTCACCTGGCCTAGATTTTTCAGAGTGGCGAGGCGGCAAGGCGGCCGGTGGCTGGCCTGCACTCGCTGTGAGGCAGTAGCCAATCATGGGGGGAGGCGGGTTGGGAGATGGGAGGAGGTGGGAAAAACACAGGAAGCTGATCGGGAGGGGGAGGGGACAAGGCTGCATTTGGGCAGCTGGGGGTCAATTGTTATTTTAAAATGGGCCCAAAGCGGTCCCATGGTCTTCCACTCGCCTGGCCTTTGATTATGTGAAACCCATGAAGATTAAGCCTGGAACCTCATCTGAGGGTGCAGATAAGGTAGACTTGCCAAGTGATCAAGGTGCAGTGTACTGTTTTAGGGCCTGAGGATATGTTATTGATCTAAAGCCATCACGTAATTGACAGAAACTGCAAAAAGACATGGAAAAGGAGGACCCCCACATTACCAATGAGGGCTACCAAAACTGCTCAGCGATTCAGTGGTAACGTCCTCTGGGTGTCAAATGGAGGAGATGATGGTGCAGTGGACTGTTTTAGGGCCTGAGGATATGTTATTGATCTAAAGCCATCACGTAATTGACAGAAACTGCAAAAAGACAAGGAAAAGGAGGACCCCCACATTACCAATGAGGGCTACCAAAACTGCTCAGCGATTCAGTGGTAACGTCCTCTGGGTGTCAAAGGGAGGAGATGATGACTGTAGGCATGAAAGGGTGGTGACAGCAATTGTCGAGCTGTTGAGGTTGGAGGCTTAGCGTTTGGGAGATTTGGAGAAGGAAAAAACATTCAGTGGATGTGAGGCAAGAGAGGTTGAAAATGAAAAATCAGGAGGAGGATGGGTGATGAGTTGGGAAATGCAGGGTAGGTGGAGTAGGAGAAGATGGAGGGGCAGCAGGAAGTGCAACATGGAAATACAAAGCAAAAGGAGGAGGGCAGCAGATAGAACATAAGGAAGCAAATTAGGGCTGGGGGAGGGAAAAGTAGGGAAAGGCAGCAGGTGATGGACATTTAATGGAATAGATGGAAAAGCCATGAACATGGGGATGTGGATGCAGAGCTGGAGAAAAGTGGGCAGGAGGAGAAAAAAGAGCAGCTAGGGGAAAAGGAGGAGGGGACGAGGCTGACCATGCTGATGCTAGTGGCTCCTTTCTTGTGAAGGCTGCAGGGCAGGCAAATGGATAGCAGAAAGGACAGAAAACAGCCTCATCGACATCTGGAAACAGCCTCATCAGTGTCTACAATATGCTTCTCCTGGGTGTGAAGCGCAAAATGCAGGCAGTAGATTGCCCCGTTGGGTGCAAGCTTTGCAAAAACACGTTGAGGTAGGACAAAAAGGGGTGAGTGTCATGTTTTAGGTATGAATACAATGTGTAACCACATTTGATGGTGGTTCAGCGTATCCTATAAGACCAATGTGGCTTTCACCACACCCATGGTATCTTCCAGTGGTTCAGAGGAAAAATCTGACAACATGTGCGGAGGTGCTGGTTATTTCTTAGCTCATTGTCAAGCATCTCATCAACAGTCTCAATCGCAATTAATACCACTAGCTATGCCTGCAATGGCTCCCAGACCACCTGGGGCAGAATGGGTGTCTCAGCACCCACACATAAACAACCAACATGATCTCTAGTTTCAGTGAGAAGCCACACATTGCCTTCATTTCTGGTTGGTGGTTAACCAGGGGGATCTTGAGAACACTATATATCAAGATGCTGTGGAGGCTCGGCTGCATGTCCCTCACCCCAACATCTTCCAGCAATGTGCAAATCGGGGTAAGAACAGCAGTGGCTCTATGCGCAAATTATGCTGAAGCAGCTGACATGTATTAGACAGACACAGATACATATTTGCAGTTGCAGCTATTGCATAGCAGGAAGACCCAGAGACCCTGAATAATGTTCATATTTGTGACTCTTGTGTCATAAGGATATCCCTGAAAATGTTCATGTTTGTTGCTCTGATGTAGTAGGGAGAGACCAACAATGCTCATGTTTGTGTTGTGCTTGTTAATGTAAGAAACGCACATGTCTGCCTAGCAATCCCTGACTCTGCAACTGCTAGGCAACTGGCTAGCAATCCCTGACTCTGCTCCTACTGGGCAACTGCCTAGCAATCCCTGACTCTGCAAGTATTGGGTAACTGCCTAGCAATCCCTGACTCTGTACCTACTTGGCAACTGCCTAGCAATCCCTGACTCTGCTCCTACTGGGCAACTGCCTAGCAATCCCTGACTCTGCAAGTATTGGGTAACTGCCTAGCAATCCCTGACTCTGTACCTACTTGGCAACTGCCTAACAATCCATGACTCTGTTCCTACTGGGAAACTGCCTAGGGATCCCTGACTCTGCAACTACTGGGCAACTGCCTAGCAATGCCTGACTCTGCTCCAACTGGGCAACTGCCTAGCAATGCCTGACTCTGCTCCAACTGGGCAACTGCCTAGCGATCCCTGACCCTGCTCCTACTGGCGAACTGCCTAGCAATCTGTGACTCTGCTCCTACCAGGCAACTGCCTAACAATCACTGACTCTGCTCCTACTGAGCAACTTCCCAGCAATCCCTGCCTCTGCTCCTACTGGGCAACTCCCTAGCAATCCCAGACTCTGTACCTACTGGTCAATTGCCTAGCAACCATTGACTCTGCTCCTACTGGGAAACTGCCTAACCATCCTTTACTCTGCTCCTACTGGGCAACTGCCATGCTATCCCTGACTCTGCTCCTACTGGACAACTGCCTAACAATTGCTGACTCTGCTCCTACTGGGCAACTGCCTACCAATCCCTGACTCAGCTCCTACTGGGCAACTGCCTAGCAATCTATGACTCTGCGCCGACTGGGCAACTGTCTAGCAATCCCTGACTCTGCACCTACTGGGCAACTGCCTAGCAATCCCTGATTCTGCACCTACTAGGCAACTGCCTAGCAATCCCTGACTCTGCCCCACTGAGCAACTGCCTAGCAATCCCTGACTCTGCTCCTGCTGGGAAACTGCCCTAGCAATCCCTCACTCTGCACCTACTGGGAAACTGCCTAGCAATCCCTGACTCTGCACACCTTGCAAGACCAGAGTCTACATATGCCATGTGCTGTGACTGTTTTCCCAGTAGGTACTATGAGGGGTCAGTACCGCAAGGCGGACAACAGTTTGATAATTTCACAAAGCATGCCATATTATTCTTAAAAGAAATATGATCAAAGTGCCTCACTATGCCTACTCTGCTGAGGATTTCCATGCCTAACCAAAGCTAACGTGAAACACTCTGATAACTGGCCATCACACTAAGCAACAAACATACAAAGAAAACATATGGCAATACAACATAACATGAACAACATTCACAGTTTCTGAATAACCGTCCGATGTTCTGGGTGCAATCCCTTCCCCGGGATTTGAGGTCCACACTGCTAATGTTCAACCAAAGAAAGAAATGTCTCTAATCAGTTCCTGATATTTCAATGTCAACGTACAAGTTTGTTAGCCAAATTTCCAATGATAACAAGTCTCTTCTCCTTGGAGAAATATCCACTTTCCACTTCCACCAAATTGCACCAATGGTAATCCTGGCCACAATGCTTTGTCACCTCTTCAAGAAGACTTGCCACAGTTCAAAAGAAATGTAATTTCCACAACTCTCAGTGATACACAGTTCTTGGTTAACAGTGAGTATTTTCTTAGTTACAATTTTAGAATTTACAATGATATATTTGTCAGGATGAATTTAGAAATGTGCCCAATAGCCTCTCTGTGGAAAGTTGAATTTAGAAGTGTGCCCAATAGCTGTGAAATGTTGCATTTAGAATTGTGCTCAATAGCCTCTCTATGAAAAGTTGAATTTAGAAATGTGCCCAATAGCCTCTCTGCGAAAAGTTGAATTTAGAAGTACATTTAGAAAGTCGCATTTAGAAGTGTACCCAACAGCTTCTCTGTAGAAAGTTGAATTTAGAAGTTACCCAATAGCTTCTCTGTGAAAAGTTGAATTCAGAAGTGCACCCAATAGCTGTGAAATGTTGAATTTAGAAATGTGCCCAATAGCCTCTCCGTGAAAGTTGATTTTAGAAATGTGCCCAATAGCCTCTCTATGAAGTTGAATTTAGAAGTGTCCCCAATAGCCTCCCTGTGAATTAGAAGTCTCTGAAAGGGCATGAAACCCATCATATCTCACCAACACGCTGACTCTCTCCTTACATCACCACTCAACTAGAACACAGAGATACTATGACACCATTCGGTATAACTGTTCTCATATCAACATTCGCTGCTCACTCCACATCATTCTAAATAATCACTGCTGGTTACACACCCCCCAGCAAGGCGTTCTCCTCAGGCCTAACACAGCCACATCCGATCTGGATTAATCCTGCCAGAACGAACACATACTCCTGACCTCTCAACCACCACACCTACCACTAGAAAGCAGCTATTACACTGATACTGCACGAGCTGTACACATACCTGGTGCTCACACGCACCTTTTTGACTCTCTTCTCTCTCTCTACTGATATGAACTTCGGTTTCCAAGGGCGTTCAACCTACCAGCGCCTTCAGACCATACCAATGGTATATAAGGCGCTATATAAATGCAAAATAACAATAACAATAACAATAACATGTGCTCATGTTAGAGGCTGCTTTGAAGCAATGCAAAATGTTGATGATATAGTCTCTCCAGATAAAAGTCTCATGTTTGTGGCTCTCATGAAACAGGGATAACCTGAACAATTGTTAGGTGTGGTCCAGTAAACATTACTATCATTCTAATAATAGCAGGACTTAAGAACAGGGCAGTATTTGCACACATTCTAACGGGTTCTAATTATTACATTTACACGAGTAAGTCACTAAAGTGAGCCATTTGACATTCTTCTCCATGTGAGAGTTGAAGTAGACAACAAGTCTTTATCATCAGTGCTACAGTCTAGGGTTTCAGTTAGTGTGTTCCAATATCCTCCATTAATATGAGATCTTCCTCCGACACCTTGTCATACAGGGGACACAGGAAAGGCAGTTCTATCTTCTTTGGCTGAAGCACTCAGACTCTCAAGTGAGGCTGCCAAGACCCCCCCCCAAAGGTGTTGGAAGTTATGTACAGTTTCCTGATGGGATTGGGTTGTTCAGATGCCTTCTTGGTGTTCTTATTACTGCCACATGTTTACCCCCTTCATTGGTGTTGGTGTGGTCTTGTCTGCAATGAGAGGAGAAATTAGTTTGAAACACAAAGGCTCATTAAAATCTAACGAGAAAACCACAAGCACTCATACAGGTAAAAAACCCAAATATCATTGCAGACATATATTTCACATATTTAATGTATGGAAATGAATGTACACAATGGTTTAAATTGATAGGTACAGTGGTTTAAATTAATAGGTACAATTTCACTTCAACAAAAACTTATTCATAGAAAATCAATGAATTCAACACAAATTCACAGTGTCAAACAATATATATACCCAACACAAATTCCCAGTATAAAACAATATATCCCTCTGGCAGGGTGTTCATATAAATAAGTTACAGATAAGTCATCTAAACTAACACAAATGCTTTCCTTTAGATGCAAGGACAATTCCAGATAGATGAAAGTTCTTTTATCTGAAATGTGTCTGTCCTAAACTTCTCCAGTGGGTTTTGGACCACAGACCCTTCTTCAGGGGGGTGAAATCTTTGCTTCCTGATTAATAATACCAAACACTCGACTTTCCCATCTAATAGTGAAAACGTTCCATGACTTCAAAATGTAGCCTTCCGCAAAAGATAGATAACTCTTGTTCCAACAGACAAGGTAAACACATCCCTCTAGTTTTCTTCACCATAACATTCAAGTCGTGGAGCTGACTAGCTGGAAAAAATGAGCATAACTGAGCTCCCTTCTCCCTCACTGCTTCACCCATTTGTCTGCTCAGTCGGTGTATGTAGTTAATTTAGCAGCCTCCCCATCCAGGTCAATTTATTTGTTATCAGTTAAGTGCTTCATCCACAGAGATGTTCAGTGGGAAATAAAGCACTGGTGTCTTCATGCAAAATCTAGTCCTTTGTCTAATATTTGATTTTCACACCAGTTTGTCCTGAGGGTTGCTCACACCCCCAAAATACTAGCATATCACTAATGGTGATTAGTGATTGCGTGTCCATCAACAATAAGCGATGTTATCTTTTTTTCCGGATGTTTACTCTCACCCAACGATATACGCACATCTCTAATGTTGATTGATTATTGTGGCTCCATCAACACCAGTGCCCAAAAGTATCTATTAAAACCACCATTCAAGCAATCCACTTGGTTAGTGTTTCAGACAATGTATTTAGGCTTAAAGTCTTATCGGGTCTTATCGACCCCTTTTAAGCACAGGTTCTGATGGGTTTCTCTTAGGTTCATGGGGTCCAGAATAATCAAAGACCAAATGATTTTCATCTGCTTCACTGCGTGGTATGAGAAATATCCAGAACACAAGTAGGTGTCAACTTCAAGAGCAAGTTAGACATGCCAGGCACTTGTACTCTGATGCATGTCTTTAAATAGGCTTGTTCTCAAAATTGTGCCAAGAATTACGTTCTCTTGTGGGATTTCCGGATCTCATGAGATCACTGCATCTCACAGGATTACCAAAGAACTACACAATACAGAGAGTTTCATGGGATTTGTAGTCTGATTTACTTAACTGTGTCTTCCAAGCCAATTGTGTTCTGCTATGGTTCATAGTTTCCTCATGGATGCTGGTAACTTATTCTTGGAGCCTAATAAGGGATAGGAAGCAGTATGGTTATGCCCTTTCCCCTTAACCTTTCCCTCATGGAATTAGTGTTGTGTGCGTAATCGTTATATTCATTGTTTCTCACCTTGGTTGCCAGGATTAGTTTCTCTCTCTCAGACTGTACACTGGCAGTGGAACAGCTTTCAGATAGAAGTGTTCACACAGGATGGGCCAAGTGGTGCAGGCAAAAAAGAAAGGTCTTTCCGTAAGTTGAAAAATACAATGCTAAAAGCATCTCTTGTGGTGTGTTAAGTACAACAATGTGCTTCTCACAATTGTGTTTACAAGACCCTCATTAATCCTTCATTACACATGTTTACTAAGCATTGTGTCTCATGCTGGCTGCTAAATGTGGGTTCTCTGAATTCTCATCTGAAACATACAGCTAAAAACGTGCCACATTAACTGTGAAACATGTGTCAAGAAATGATGCAAGGTGGTATTTAATGTCACCTATCATTGTGACTATGCATGGATCCCCACTCAGGGATGCACTGCATTGACTTGAACAGCCAGAAACACAAACCGTTGTCATGATTAACACCAAACACATATTGCCCAACCTCCAACCCAAATGTTTTCTAAGTGCCGACCTGAGGCTGTCACAGGAGAATAGTCTGTATCAGAAGAGGCACGACTCCAGAGTAGGTTGGGTGTCTGCAATTTAGTGCACTAGAAACTACTAACTACCCTGAGCACCTGCCAAGCCTGTTTCCTTGATTAACCCAGCCCAAAGGTCTAGGGGTCACAGTCAGTTCCAGATACCACCAGTTCAGTTAAGTGCACAACTCTGAGAAATAGCCTTTAAATTTAGAAACTGAATCACACATGACATTTTTAAATTGCATCCAGGCTTGCTGGCAAAAAATATAAACTCTTTCGTTACAGAATGCTTGAACAGAAATAAGTCCACTCTTGGTATTATTGACACAGATAGGCCATAGTTACATAAGAAACCAGTGTTGATTTATGCAAAAATGAAATGGGCCTTTCTCTTTACAGGCTGTCATTTTATATGATGGAAATTAAGTCTCTTTACTCCTGAAAACAAAGTCTGTCATTGGGCTTTATTTCTTAATTGTAAGGCATCATTCCTCCTTTTCAGCTTCCAAATGCACAGTTTACCAATGTATTTATTTCCTTCGATGTGCACTTCTGCAGCCTTAAATCTGTGTCACAAGTGCATTTACACGAAGTCAGCATCTGCAGTGCCATATGTCTTTTGGAATCCATTGGATGCAGTTAAAAATATTCCAGTTCTGAGTCACATTTTTCTTCAACTGAGAGCCTTTACATTCTAACATAATGGAGGGAGGCCCGTTCTCGCTCATTCACTATGCCTCATGTTGAAATCACTGTTTTGTACTGGCTTTTATGAGCCAGCTTCACTCTCACAATGGGGCCTAGCATGGCCGCTCTGCGGCTGTCTTTTTACCCCACAAGTCCCCCCTCAGGTTCTTTGATTCAGCTGACTCAGGGAAAAGAGCAAGGGGAGAGTGGGTTATTTGTTTTCTTTTTGCTTTATCTTATTCCATGATTTTCATTGTTGGAGCACATCTGCTCTTTTCCTGTCCTGAGGGAGTGGCTCTCTGATCTGCACTCCACTCTTTTCGTATTTTGTTGTTTTGATCCTGGACCCTTCCCTTTTTTGAAACTCCAACCTCCCCAGCTGTGAAGGTAAGGAGTTATTGAATCTGCCGAGAGTAAAAGAGAGGCTTACTATTGTATACAGTACTTCTTTCCCCGGTATTATCAACATACATATTGACAACAAATGACAGTTTATACATTGTAACCAAATGTTAACACTGATTTCACTTCACATACACAATTTGGCAAACATTATCTATCTCTAATTTTGGTACATTGCTTATAAATATGAATTGTGTTTCTCCCTGTAAATGTATGAAATTCTCCATCTGAGTTTCCCTTCTTTTCTTTCATTCTTCAGATGTTTGCTGGGCTCTATCCTCACAGGGTTCTTCAATCAGTTGTAGCGCCTGTCTGGGGTGACAGCTCTTCAACTGATTGATATGGGCCCATTTCTCTTCCGTTTATTCTCCTTTAGGGATGCGGATCTTATAAGCAACAGGTGAGATTTTATCGACAATTTCAAAGGCACTGCGCCAACAGGGGAGGAACAGGTTTCCCCTTTTGCCCAAATCGGGCATTACCTTATGTAGGAAGATATAAAATTAATTGCCGGAATTTATATATCCAGATGGGTTTTGGGCACACGTGTATTGCTGCCCCCCAAATTTAAAGACAAGCTTATACTGGTCTTCCCTACTCACGGGTAATGTCCAGTAACCGTTGGTCAGGTCAATGGTGGTTCACACCTATGACCCTTGAATCTGGGCCAGTCCCTGATTGGTGTAGGGAAGGGGCCATCTTGACATGTGGACCTGTTTATTTAACTCCTTTATGTCTGCTCAAAGACTTCATTGGCCATTGGGTTTGAGTATCCCCAGTACCAGGTTGTTAAAGGTACTGTGGATTGGACAAATTATCCCACGAGATTCTCATTTTTTAATAATCTCTGTGAGTGACTCCATAGATGTGAGAGGTAACGGTATTTCCTCACAAATACTGGAGCCATCTCGCGGTCCGTGGCTATGGTGGTTGAATGTATCTCTGTGCTTCCACAATCATATGAATCCACTGCAAAGGTATCCTGAAAATCCAGAAACACCTTCTTCAGCTTCTGTGTTTGATCCTTGGTCTCACAGGCAACAGCGAGATTGATTAATTCTTCGACTATCTTCTTAAAGCCTGGGAAGACCTCCGGATTGGCAATTTCTGCGGTAACCTCCAGTTGGGTGGATAGATCTCTTGTTATGGTGTTGGCCTGGACGTGAGGTTCAAGGATGGGAGGTAGTCAGTGTTGACTCGGAATACCACCACATCCATCCTGATGTCACAGGTCACCTCTTCCATACCAAAAGGGCAGGAAGAGTACACCAAGAAATTCCCCCTTACCTAGTGGATATCTTTCCTGGAGGGATACCGTTGTTGATATGGAAGCAGTCATTTGGAATTGGTTCAATGATCTCATTACCTAAATCAATAGAATAATGTTGGGCATCAACCGCCATTCAAATAAAGGTGTCTGCACCCAAAATGATACTTCGAGGGTCGCTGTAATCCACCAATATTCAAATGGTGTTGTGTTCTAGGTCAACTAGGGGTGTTGGATATAAATACAAACCTTGCTGTTGGAGATGATAATTCAAATTTACATAGGCGTCCTTGTTTTTGAGGTTCTGTCCTCGCTTAATTTTTAGGGGAATTGTAAATTGTTGCACCTGTCCTGGGATGGCAACCTCCTCTCTCACTTGAACTTCAACCACATATGGCAGCAATTGAGCAGCGCAACATGCTTTTTTCAGTATTGTCAAAACCCATGGGTCTACGCCCAGTCAGGACCAGGCTTTCTTTTTGATTAGGCCCAAATTAATTGCGAATAGAATGAGAATGTCACTGCCTACATAAAAGGCGGAGGGGACATCTCTCACAACCCAACTATTATGCTCTATTCTTTTGTCACGATTGGACATTTTTAGCATACACCTGATAGGCAGGAGATGTTTGGAAGTTGGAGTTTCCAGGCCCATTTCTCACGTATCAATCAAATTAAAATGGGAATGGTCTGATCTTTTGGGAATTTCCTGAATAATTCTTTGCTGATGAAACTTCTTCTGTTATTCAGGTATACTCTGGCGAGAGCAGGCTCCACCCCCTCATTTTCCTGAATGGGGAAAAACAGCTGTTCACCCTTTATCTGGATGTCGGTCAAACTTTAAACTGGTTTTTCATCATCTTTTGTCATGGGATTTGGGTTTTCCTCTGATTGTGGATTGGTATAAAACTTCAGAATATTTCCCTCCAGTGTGGAATTCCACTTAAAACTGGGAGGGAGGTTGAATTTCAAAAATGAAGATGGGTTCCCATCACCAGTTTGCACTCCGACGGAGATGACAGTGATGTCTGGGACTTGATTATTCCTAAAATGGAATTCTATTTTGTCAGAACACTGTTCAATAATGTGGCATGTGCCATTCAAACTCACATAATTTGTGCTTTGTTTTGATTTAATTGGCCACTTAGTCTGAGTACAGAGGACCTTGTTCACACAGTCAATCAGGGATGATAATCTCCGAAGGAGGTCATTCTCCAAGAGACAATGTGTGCCTTTGGTGTGACGACTATCACCGGGTGTTTCACCCTACGTCGCCCAATTTGTATCTACAGATCTGCAGTCCCTTTGACGGAAATGTAATTAATGTAATCAATTGTGCTAAGAGTTCCAGATTTCAAAAATTTGTACAAACTATGTGAAATAAAAAAAATAAAAAAATGTAATTTCCATCAAAGTCTTGGAGTTGTCGGGGAAGAGGTTTGAGGGGAATTTGCTGACTCTCCCCCTTCCTGAATTTAGTTGGTTGAAGGCCTTTTTTGGACAGGAGGGTGGCTTGAGAACCAGTGTCCACCAGCGCTGATAATGCACACTGACCCTGTACCTTGACAGAAGCATAAAATATTCCTTCTCTCTCCTCAAGTGGGCAAAGAAAATGTGCATTCTGTGCCAGCTTGGCAGTTCACTTTTTTTATATTGAACTCCAACACTGTGTGATCTTAGATAGTTTTCTGTGTCGGAGTCCGGGAATCTGTAAAAATTATTTTGTACCGAGAAACACGTGGATTTGGGAAGTCCCCTTTTCCCCCGCAATTCTTTGCTGCCCCCTTTTTCCTGGAGACAGTTACCTAAACCTGTTTGGGGGAGGATACCTCACTATTTCCAGGGTCATCTGGGTGACCTTGTTGGGGTTTAAGAATGTGTTGCTCTGGGTAGGTCTCCATACATATTCTGTCTAAATCAGGGTCTTTTGGGACCCATTCCTCCTTGGAAGGGATCCCTCCATCACTGAAAGAGAAGATGGTCTTCCCTGAATCCTCCAGGGATTATTCTCCTTCAAATGGATTATGCAGACTTCCTCCACAAAGTGGGTTGTCTTTGAATTTCGATTTCTGCTACTTACCCTCTGTTCTTTAGTTTCTATTTTTTTGGCGGTGGAAGATTTATGTTCAGGCTCAGAGGCTTCGAGGGGTTTTGTTCCGGTGGGAAAGGAACTTTCCTCTAAGGCTTTGCATCTCCCTTCCACCCGGGCCTCCTTCACTGGAACCTGTTGGTTGTCAGATGTCTCTCCCTGTCATTGCTCCAGGGCACCAGACCATGGCGTTGAGTTATTCTGAGCAGCAGTTTCCAGTTGAGGGTTCTGCTGAGCACTAAATATGTAACCCAGGTCTTAATTTAATTGTTGGACTTGTCGCTCCATTTGTGCCATTTGGTCTGGTTGGTAGGGAGGTCTGGATTCAAACCTTTGCTGCTCCTGTAAGGGGTAGCTGTGCCTTCTCCAAGACTACTTTGTGTATTGGGAGTTTCCCTGATAACCGTCCCTCCTAGGTCTCCCTTCTCCCTAATTCTGGAATCTATTGTCCTGAAATCAGGGAGAGAGGGGAGGATTGTTCTGGAAATTGGGGTTTGAAGGATATCTGGGGAAGAAATTAGGTTGGGGTGGAGTATTTCTTCCTGCCTGAGGGACCTTTGGAGCGAAGTTCTGAAGGAGGTTTCCTGGGCAGTACATACCTGATTGGAGCCCCCCTTGTGCTAGGGGAGTCCATACATACCCCAGGATGGGTCTGTTACCCATGTATACTGGACTGATATAGATGGCAGGGTCAGATGGAGCGTTGGTCTGATACCCTTCCTGGATACCACCCAATTGGGTTGGATCTGAGGGCTTCCTCTCCCACTCATTCTACTTGTTGGTGGTAGGAGAATTTTTAGGCTTAGGCACCCCTCCTTCTCCAAGTCCAATGTGGAAGTGTGTTTCACCTCTGCTACATTTGCAGCAGCAGGTATGTTTGATGGTTTGGGGATTTTATGGTTGTTTTTGCTTTCAGAGGGCTTTTGGACCTCATAAATCTGGGTGGCCTGTACTATCACTCAATCCAGGGTCCTATCCTCAGGGAATCCCTTAATAGTTGGGTCATAATGCATTTTGGGAGTGCATGGAAGTATGTGTTGATGAACTCCCGG
This sequence comes from Ambystoma mexicanum, assembly GCF_040938575.1. Lineage (NCBI taxonomy): Eukaryota > Metazoa > Chordata > Amphibia > Caudata > Ambystomatidae > Ambystoma > Ambystoma mexicanum. The sequence goes on along the minus strand of NC_090933.1, from coordinate 651,902,760 downwards.
CTATTGGGGTTCACCCACCTAGATGTCTGCAAATGCTCATTTCAACTCCTGCACTCTCTAGGAGCTTGGTCTAACCCGCACTACAGGTTGTAGACCGCCTTGCGGGTCTTCTAGGGGTTCCTGTGAATGGAACCGCAATGTAGATGGACAATTTTTGGCAATCTTGGTCCTCCAGCCCTGCAAAGAAGCTGGAGTAATCCATGGAGAATGTCCATTTGACAAACTCCATGGAATTTTTTATCGTTGTTAATGCCAAATGATGTCATCACTTCATCATAAAGCTTTAGATGCTCCTATATTGAATATTTGGCATTCTTATGGTAGGGAGTCATGAAGCTCTTTATGGCCTTTATCTGCCAAATGGGGTCTTCACAAGACCTCTCTTCTGTTTGGCAGACTTTCATTTCAGCTGCACCTAAGTCTACTCACCTTCTGACTCAGAGATGCTACTGTTGAGCGTCCATTCTCTGTGCTCTAAGTACTCCCTACCTCTATGGGATTGGGAATCCCTCTCAGAATGACAGGGTCTGGGGTATTCTCCCCTGTGCTACTGCGGGATATCAGGGTAATTTCCCTGTACTCCCCTTTTCGCACGGGGGAGTACTCATCCTCTTTATCCCTCCTTCTGGGTATGGTGGGATATTCCCCTCACCTCCCTGAATGTGTGGAGGTTTTTAAGGTGCTCTTTTGAGGCCTAGACTCAGGTTCTTCTCTGTCTGCAAAGCGGACCGGGTAGTCCCTTTGTAACTTCAGTTTCTGCCAGTCCAACTCCCTGATCTTTTCATCATAGGAGCCCTGGTGGTCAAAAATACCTGCCAGGGTATTTTTAAACTCCCAGAGGCCACAGGTCCGACCACCTTCCCTTCTACTTGGTAGAGATGAATATTCATCAATATCTGATAAGGTCTGACCTATTGTCTCAATTGGACCGTGCCTGAGTGAGACTAGCTGACTCATGTTTCCCTGTTCTTGAAAACTGGCAGGTATGAAGTCAGCTGCACCCTGTACGTATCAAGGTCATGAGTTGACTTGATGTCCCTGGTAAAGAGGTCATCACACCGTAATCGGATGGTCCTTTTCCATACCCTGACTGGTCAAGGTGCCTCAAAACCTGTTTATACTTGGCTATTTTATTTTCCACCCGCTCACGTTTGTTTTTCACGGGTCCCTATCTTTTGGTGACATGCTATCGGCCTGAGTTTTCAATTCTGACACCAGTGCTTTAGTGGCTTCTAACACTTTCTTTTGTGCCATTAATTGGTCTCTTAGTCCCTTGTTCTCGTCACAATGGGTCTCATTTTCCTCCTGTGAGAGTTTTATAGTCTGCGCATATTCAGATCATTCAGTTTTCAGGAGACTAATCTCCTCCCCTTGTCCAATTTTGTCGCGTGTTGCCTGTTCTATGTCAACCTCTGCTTGCCTCACATGTTCCATTCATTTTACATTTTCTAGGTAAGCTTACCGGCACCCTTGATTCCAGACCAGCAGGGTGTAATGAGGCCCATTGAATGTTTTAGATCTGGTAGCCCGAAAAAGTAGCCATGAGTCAATTCTGCTCTGGTGAAAATTTCACATGTTTAAGATGTAATTGTCAGAAATATTTTGCTAGATTGTGCATGGAGCAAGGCAATCCATTGCTTTCAGAGTAGAGAATCCAGGGCCAGAAAATGGAAGTCATGTATTTGAAATAGCGTCTCTGGATAGTACAAAGGGGTTTACTGATGTCTTCAAAATGGATGGAATAGAGATTGTCATAAAAGTTGACTGGGGTTCACCATGGACAAAAATATCACAAGTAACCTATGTTTTGGACTAGGATGAAACGTGGAAGATCTATTAAGGCCAGACATCAATCCCATGGTACATGGGGAAGTATACATTGGTCTTATAGGTAAATTTAAGTTTGAAATCAGTTACAAGGACATGGAATGGCAAGCTTGGATTCATGCAGCAAAATATGGGTCCTAATTGGTAGGTTGAGAACAACAAAGGGAATTGTGAATTCCAATTGAGCATTGGTCCCAAGAGCCTGTAAGTATTGCAGATGTTCTTTGCAGATTGCTTGGGGGAATTGAAGGATTTTGAAAATCTCATTTAACTTAAGTAAGGTGCTAAACTGTTGTTCCACCACTTTTGGACTATTCCACACAGCATGTGATAGGGTTCAAATAAAGAGTTTGATGTAATGTTACAGTGGGTTCTTATGGAGGCATTGAGAGTTCAGATTGGCTCTCCCCAATAGTACTAGTAGTAAAAGCAAATAGAAACCTGAGTGTTTGTGTTGATTTCAGGGATCGTAACAAGAATTTTGGATTGATGGACATCCATTGCCTTTCATTGAAGAGACGCTGGTGGAATTGTGAAAGACCAGAGATTTGTGTTTGAAGTTTTAGGTATCTGGCAAAATGCTGATTCCTCATGCTTCCTATGCATAAAGAAGCTGCAACATAGTGTTGTCATGTTGGATAGTCCACAAAAGAGTTGTGTGTGGTGTCTTAGAGTAATGTACTATACTTGTATAGCTCACTCCACTAAACGTGTTAGACTAACGGGCTTTGGAGGAGCAAGGGGTAAAAAATGTGGTGAGGCCACCTATTTGGTTTTTTGCACTGGTCCAGTGGCAGTGCAGCACCAACAACAGGTGACACAGGATCTTTCCTTTGAGTTTGTGGATAGAGGTACCTGAATTTTTTCTTTTTTATTATGACTGCAAATAAAAGAAAACAAGCCTATATTCAAGAAAATGATCAAAGGACAGGCTACTAATTGCATAGTGATCGTAATTGGTTCACTCCATCAAACAACAGCAAACAGTATCCAATTCCAATGCTAATCACCTCTCTGTGTTTCAATGGTAGTACAGAAGAAAGCCAAAAACATGCATGCAACCAAATGGATCCGGTATAAACCATGTGTAAATGGTTGAATGGAATTTACACCAAGGTAAAACGAGCACCAGTTTCTACAACCGAAGATCTGTTGTGAGCCATGTTTGTGCAACTATCAGATGCCAATCTTATCAATGCCAGCCAAACAGTCTAACTGCAAATTATCCATACCGTTTCCCCAAACACATTTTTGGAGAGGACAGACCCTGCATTGCAACACAAATGAATTTCTGCGGCATCCTCCTTAACTTTGTGAATCACGGGGAATTTCTGCACCAACTAAAGCTTAGCTAAGATTAGGAAAATACCTTATTTGGGCCCAAATATCTACAATGCTAACCCCATAATTACCAATTGGACTCTTGGGGGATCATCATGGGTTGGACAGAGTGGTAAAAAGGCATCAGTAATGCTATTACCACTGCATTACTGCTCTGTCTAATCCTGTGTTTGGGTGGAAGTAGCAGATTTACCTCTAACTTTGAGCTGGAGGTAAATACTGCCACTTTCCAACCATTTGTGGCACTATTCCTATGGTGCTATTAGCACCAGCGGTAATAGCACCGAACATGAACCATAGAGTCCTATACAAGCAATAAGAAGAAGCCGTAGAGGAGTGAGATCTCTTTTTCATTGATGGTTCATCGACAATTGACCAGAACACAGGATGTTGCTACCCTGAGTCAGCGGTGGTGTGCTTTGAGGGGGGCGACTTTAAGGTGGCAGCACAGATGAGATTACCATCACATTATTCAGTACAAGCAGCCAAATTAGTGGCATGGATATCAGCAGTAGAGATGTGTAAGGGATGCTGTGCCACGATTTATTCAGATTTGGCCTATAACATCTCCACAGTACATTCTGGGTTGTCCAGATGGAAAATGAGGGGTTTCAGGAAAAGTGACAGGGCACTGGTGCAGCATGGACGCTTGCTATCAAGTTTGAGAGAGGTGTTAACATTACCCTCTGTTCGAGTAGTGGTCAAGCGTGTCACTCACATTGGGGTACAGGCTTTGTATCATGTGGCAGTGAGGCAGCAGGTATGGTGGCCAAACAAGCCATCTATCTGCCATATGTTACGGATTTACCACCCATATTCACATTGCAGCAGCAGGTACAGTTGACAGACTGCAACAATGCTCTACCAATAACACAGCTAACAGAATTACAGGGCAGGGCCCCCCTGCAGGAGCAGAAATTATAGAAAAAGACGGGGTGTTCCCTGCCCCCACCGATTTAATTTGGAGTCAGAACATCCCAGGGAAACCAGCAATGCATGTGGATTTACATACTGTGGACTTTGAACAGCTGCACCACCCAACACACACCTGAAAAGAAAGCAATGCAGCAGACCTCTAGTCAGAGTGGTTCATCCCAAACTTGTTGCCGGTTGAATTACCAATTCTTTGATATGTCATTGTTAAACAGCGGGGCACACACTGAAAACTATTACAGCAAATGTATCTTGCCTATAAGGGCCTTTACGCCATTTGCATATTGACTACTTTGATATGCAAAATAGGTCCGCCAACTATAGCTATGTAATAGTTTTGGCGTGTCCATTATCCCGCTTGCTTTAGGCACGACTGTGTGTCCACTCCGATGCTAAATCAGCAACTAAGTTCCTCGTGCACAAGGTTTTCCCATGGTGGGGAGTGTTAAGGTCCGACAATGGTCCACACTTCTCCAATGAGCTTTGTAAAGAAATTACCTCCCTATTAGGCATCCAACACAAGCTTTGTACTGTTTATTACCCTCAAGCCAACGGTCTAGTGAACGCGTCAATGGCCTGCTTAAAGTGCACCTTGCAGAGTTGTGCAATACACTTCACAAGAGCTGGATCCACTGTTAGCCGATTTCCCTTTTTGCTCTGTGCAATCAGCCAGTGTCCAATCACCAACTGATGCCTCATGAAATTGTGACCAGCAGGCAGATGCTAACACTGCATGCCCATGCCTGAAATGCTCAATCTGTGTTTGATGCTCACAGTTTCATTGATATCTTGGAGAGGGAGTTTGCGGGACACCTAAGGGAGCTTGCTCGATCTCTCAGATGTATCTCCCTACAGACTTGGCCCCAGGACACCGGCCAGCATCACCATTCACTGAGACATCACCGAGCAAGAATACCATGACTTACTGCCCCCACTGCAACTGAACCCAGGGGCAACATTTTTATTTAGGAACTTTACCAGGAAGAAGTGGAATGAGGCGTGATTTTTGGGTCCTCACACCCCCACATATTTCACCCCCACTGCGGACATGGTCAAGCAGGAACGGGAATGGATCAACCTTACAGATGTCTGATGGGACAAAAGCAGCACCCCCCTGCGGTAGAAGAAGAGAAGAAGGGGAGGTTGACAGAAGGGGAGTACCTGTCATTTAAGTATTTCCTTGTGGTCCTCCTTTTGCAGCTTCAGGAGAGTGAGCCATCTTTCGGGTTGGTTGCAACAGAAAGGAAAATGTTGATAAATGTGAAATATTGCTTTGTTTTTCTGTTCCTTTTACCCCTTCTCTTTCCTTCTTCACTGCTCCTCATTTTAAACAGTTTTTTTATAAAGCAGGGAAAGGGTCATTATGCAACTCCAGCAATTGAAGATTAGGGGGCAAGAGTCAATGCACCCGCAACCGCTGTCTATACTGTGACATAAGCTAAGAAGGATGTTTCACACTCAGATCTGTTTCTCGGCCGAGCAGGGAGCCGACTTCATACTGACATGTGTCAAAAGTGGTACGAGCACATGGCAGCACTGGGGAGAGAGAGAGTTAATGGAACATGTTATGTGTGCTCACTTTTTCCACCTGCAATGGGAGCACCTAGAACATTTATTTCAAGGGAAGTACACGCTCAAAAGGCAAATTGTTTACTTTATATGATGTTGTGTGAAGTTACAGGTCTTTTTCAGGGACGGACAGTAACTGTGTAGTGGGTGGAGGAGGGGGAGATAGTACATGACGGTGAATATATAAAGTTAAAAACATGGCAGAGCATCCAAACACAAGGGACTTAGTGCTGCATTATGAGAGGGAGGGGCCATAGAGGGGGGAGGTTACGTTCACAACACATCACAAACTTACATGTCAGAATGAAACAGGGCACACCATACCTTGGTGTAGGATGAAGCCACAAATGTACGTGGAGGGGGCAGTTTTCTTCAAGGATTAATGGGTGGAAGGGATGTTGAGCAGCCGGACAAAAAGTATGGCAGGGTTTGGTTATGAAGTGGTGAGCTACATAAATGCATCCTGTTTGAAGACATGGGAAGGAAATGTGTCACTTGGATGAATGCCAACAAAACACCTGTGATGATAGAACCACATACACGTCCTTCTTTGTGTTTCAGGTCACAGGGTACCATTAACATCGGGAGAATATGGGCTCCACCAGGAGGATGGAGCTACCAAGCATGCAAGAGGGGACATCTACCATCATGGACTACTGGTGGGCCTGTGAGCCCAATGCCTACCTGCAATTGTCACCACAATGAGCTGGCTCATGTTGCCTCATAATACTGCACGCACCAGCCTTGGTTGTGCCCCACACAGATGTGCCCCTCTTAATGTCCATACTGTGCTGAAATATCCACCAATCCATGTTATTTTACCGAACATTTGAGTGAAGATGGCCTACCTTCCCAGGACAATATTGGATATTTGCGCCCTAGGCGTGCCATTGAAGGACTATCAAATGCAAGGGATGGACATTTGCCTGCTAGGCAACTTGTTGATAACTTTTGGAATTACAGTTTTGCTGGTGCAATAATGGGGAAAGGAAAAGACGTTTTCATCAATGTGAGTGAAAGAAGGAGAAGGAGAAAAAATAACTGTACATCTCAGAAATCATCACAATTGTTGCATGAGATTTTAGCTGAGTTTAGATTGATTTCCTCGACAGCAAAATTATTTGCTTCACTTTTAGCACCAGGTTTTCAGGCAGTTGTGAATGCAAAATGACTCCAGATAACCTGCTGAGAGCTATTGCAGCTAGAAAATGCAACAGCGACGGATTTAAATTTGATACAAGAGATGTTTAGAGCGGTGAGGTTGATGACCCTGCAAACAGGTATGCCCTAGGTCTGTTGGCAGCTATGAAAGAGGGGGTTTGTGCAAATATTGGCGCAAGCTGCTGCATCCTGACACCCGCCAACAATGAACAAAATGGAAGTTTGACAGCAGCCATAAATGCTTTACACAAGTTACACATGAAGATGGAAGACGATCTAGCAGGGTCATCAAAGAAGATTGGTATGACACCATTTCATCATTGCTGACCACATGGTTGGTGCAGATAATGAAGGTATTGGTCTCTGACCTTGTCATGGTGCTTATCATTCTTTGCGCCAATCAGGTAGCATTGGGTTGTTGTGTGCAGTCCAAGTAGAAATGTGGGAACTAAATAGTGAGGGGATTAGGGAAATGGAGCAATAGGATGTTTTCTGTACATATAAAGGAAAATGGGTATGGGGTGGTGAAGGAAGATAGAAACAAGGATCACAAGAAAAGAGGCATAGTAGGGGTGGGAAAAGTGGCTGACTTCCCAGAGGTGCAATTTTCCGAACCTCCGGATCATGAGAACTATGAAATGCAGTGGGTGAGTTGCTTTGGAGAAGAAGATTGCATTATCCTTCCCAGGCCCCCAGAGGAATGTGCAGAGGAGGGAAACAGCTTGAAAGATGTTCATAAGATTTGGGTGAAGAAAGGGGAGGACAAAGGAGGGAAAGGGGAGCAGTTGTTTGTTACTGATGTCACAAAAGGGGGGAGTGTTCAGACACCAGTGCAGTGCCCACAACCTGAGCAGAGGCATGGCATGAGGAAGGTCCTCTAACAGAGCATTAGGACCCTGGTAGTGAAGTAATGGCAACATGCCATGTGGGCAGTAGCAGTGCTGACAACTTTAGGCTAGTAACTAAGACATGGGCCAAAATAATACATAGTAGTTAATTTATTGGTTTTACATAACAAAGGAAATTGTTGCACAGTAGCTTTGGTTACGTTGTAGCTTTGCTTTTTGCCAGTATGGTGGCATATAACGTTGTATTTTTTTCATGCACTGCACCTCATAGAGAGAACACAGCACATTATCCTTTATGCAGCACACTGTCCCACTTCTGAGCAAGACACACAGCATGCTGCACAGCACCATACTTACTACACTTTGCCTGCATGACGATGGCAGGAAATATATGGTGCATGACGCCACATACCCACATTCATCACACTCCAAAGAAAACAGACAGCACATTGTGTGACAAACCAGCCCACCGTCCAGCTCATGACACTACATCTTCGAGTTACATGGCAGCTGGACAGAAGTTGCATAGCACACAAAATAACACTTTCACCATCTGGCGCAGCACGCACACACACAGCTCACCAGGTTATTCTTTCTCACATGGTAAGCAAGTGCACATTTTGTTTTGGTATTTTTTAGAATGCCTGATGTGAAGCACATGACACAGTATTATTGTGTATTATGCCTTCAGGGATGTAATAATAGAAATGATGGTCCAGGAGTGGTGTTCAGCAGTGGACCAATCATGTTTTTTCTAGAAGGCCATTAATCGCAGGGAGGGTACTAGAAGATGGTCTACCAGGACTGGAACATTTAATGATATAGGGCTTTGTGTAGTGGTGGGAATGGAAAATGAATAGAGGAGGTGTGTGCCATATTGGTCCGTCTTTATGGGACGTTGCAACTCCAATCGTCTGAGGTGGCATGGTCCAATTAAAATGAATCCCTCTTTCAAACAGTTTTCCTGAGATGGAATTGGTGTATTTTATGGGCTGACAAAGAGGGATCTGATCATGTTGGGTAGGTGGGGTTCTTGTGTGACAAAATGCAACTGCCAATAGTTTTTGGACAATGTATAGGGTTGTTTAGAGCACTGGTGACGATCAGCCAATTATATTGTTAGGATGTTTTTGCTACATTTCTTTTGTGATATCTTAATGGTCTGTGGCTATAAAATGTTCAACCCACAAGGGAAGGATTGAAGTTGGATATGTTCAGTTTATCTTCTCAGCCGTGATGTATAAATACATTTTGTGTTTTTTCCTGCATGTGGTACACTCCTTTTTGAGTTTTTGTGCATTGTTTATGCCTGCTTTTGGACCAGTGTTCGGAGCGCCTCTGCCCCCACAAGTTGCTCAATTGTACATCTTTTCCTCTAGACCCTGTTGCAGCATATGGGTTTTGAAATTGGCCAAAGACAAAAAAAGGACTATTCAGTGCTTGAAATTGAAAAAGTAAAACACCTGTACAAATCTATATGAAACCATTTACATAGGCATCACAAACCACGATTTCGCTTCTTTTGTTTCCATTTGCTGCATTTCATATTGAAATGCATACAGGATTGAATTTAAAGAGCAAGAAGCAATTTATTAAAACAGTAACACAACTGCAAAGATTTTCACAGAGTAGACAAGGGTAAATTGTTATGCCTTTCATAAAATGTATATTGAAGGTGTATGGATGATGAAAGAGTATTTACTATGTTACATATAGGCTCAACGGAGATCTCTATGGTCGAAGGGCATTTAAGGATATCACCGTGTCTTTGCTCTGTGTTTAATTAGTGTGGATCTTAATGTATTGCGAAATATTTCTTTTGTCATGGAGCATTAACAGGGTGCCTATGTATTAATTTTTTCTAAATGGTGTCAAAGAGATCCCGTTGCTCACGAATGGGAGATTGTACATCTTCTGAATTGATATAATTGGAATGCCATTATTAAAGCTGATGTTCTTCAACTTGATCCAGATTTAACAGTGTTTTAACCATCAATTGTAAGTTTACTGTCATGAGCTACTTTCATTATACATGGATTCACCTGTCATTTTCAACCCCTGCAGTACACAGCCTCGGCTGTCTCTGGTGGTTTACTTGAAGGCAGGGGGTCTTGTTGGGAATTACACTTAACTATGTCCCAATCGTTTCTACTGGATCCAGTTGCTGACATATGGGTTATTAGCCACTTTGAATAAAGTTGCAGTGGTGATTTTTGTCCATCCTTTTGCACTGCATCATACTCATTCTCCCTGCCAACACATCTGCAGACAGCACCATGAAGGATCCACCCTTTACTTTGCTGGTCGATAGCTCTATTTTCCTTAATCCTCTTCGACTTTCACTCACCCCCTCTTTCCTTCATACCTCACTGCACCAATCCTCATAGACCGTCTTTACAATGCCTGTACCAAAGCTAGTGACTTTACTAAGGTTTGTGTGTTTTTATATAGCCCTTCTTACGGTTGGTTACTATTTCACACACTCCCAATGTCATCATTTAAATGGACTGACGCACAGAGTGAGGTCATTTGCCCAGGATCACACCATTTTTGCAGGGGGGGTGGGCAATCCAGATCTTTTCTAAATTATAAATATTAGAAATGCATCTGTGCTATTCTCCAAAGTGAAATGTCAATGAAAGAAAGGAAACACACCATCAAATAACATTTAATAAGTTGACAAACTTGATGACACAAAACATACTTATGAATAGCAATATTGGCTATGAAAAGCTACATTTGGAAAGAAAAGTAGAGCACTCATGCAGAAGCTTGATACCAGGTTACATGGCGTTGGGCAGCTTTTGACACCTGCAGCTTCACTCCATTCAACAGTGCCCACTAATCTGATGTTGATGAGCTAGGAATTTCCCAGCAGGTTCGCCAGCCGACAGAACTTTAAGCATTAAATGCAATAAACAAATGAATGGGAGGCAGCAGGGAGAAGCAGATCCAGACACCCTGTTAGATCCTCGCGCAAATTATCCCCAAACCAATTTGTGAAGGTTCTGGCTCCTGCTAGTCTGTTTCAAACATGTCCTTGTCCCAATTAATCCTGCTCTCCTTCATTTTGGCCTCTCATTTCCTTCCTGATCTCTCCTGGTCTTCCTCATCCGGGTTCCTCATGCTCTCCTTTGTCCCAAGCCCTCATACTATTCTTCATCCCAGATCCTTAAGCTCTTCATCATCCTTATCACTCATTCTTTTCCTTGACCCAGTCCCCTTTTCCTTTTCCTCATCCTGGTCTCCCTATCGTATCCCAGTAACTATTCTGCTTCCTCACTGGATGGCAAACGGGCAAAGGGTGCAGACCTGCAATGGGGGAAACCCCACATCGTATAGCTTAAAAACGCACTGATAACATTGCATGTGAAATTAGTTATATTAGAAGAAAAAGTAAACGGTAGTACTGTAGGTGATTAGCGAAAGAGAATAACAAAAATTACTTAAAAGACAGTTATGTTTAATCAGTTCAATACACCAAAGACCTTGCAATTCAGCGTATTACAGCAACACCCACGATGTTCCCTGTCGTCAGTGGTGGAAATTGACTTTTTTTTTCTGGGGGATCCCACCCAGCATGCAGGGGCGAAGGGGGCATTGGATGGGTATTTTAGTCACACCCCATAAACCTTTGCCTCTCAGCCCCTTAAAAGATTAATTGTGAAAACCTGAAAAATAGCCCAGTTTCTTATAATGTTGTCAGAAAAGTACATCAATATTTCCTGTACACTGCAATAATGAAACGGGATTTCAAAGGGCTCCTATCAGACCCTCCAATGGTCTTATGGGGAAGGATCTTGCCTCTGACCCTAGTGACCACATTTCATATCCCACCTCTACAGTATAGTAGGAATAGTTTAAAGCTAACGGATTCTAAAATTCTAAAATTAATGTAGCATGTTAAAAAATGAACGTAGCCTGCATGTGGATTTCCTTGGAATAGGGAGCTGAATTTGAAATCCGGGGGGGACACTTGTTGTATCTGTTGTTGGTGTTGTACTCTTGGGAACTTTCACCACAAGTTCTAGTCGGTACCTGTTGTTAGTGTTGTACTCTTGGGAACTTTCACTACAAGTTCTAGGACACAGTTTGACCTTTCTCCCTCTCTCACAGTGAGTCTTGTAGACACAGTTGTATGTTAGGGAAGTGCCATTACTGCTGCACGAGTCCTGGCCTTGGTCACCCACTCTTCCGTTATCTCTTCTCTCTCTGCAGTAGATGTACCACTCAGCTACTTTCTCTCTCCGATATTGGACATCAGATGGTCAATCCAACCCTGGATAGCCTGCTTCCTCATGAGCGGGTTTCGAATACTTTTTTCTGTTCTGCAGGTCTCAAATTCTACCTCTGCCCTTTCGTAGGAACTGGTCACGAGCCATTCTACCCAAGGAATAATGAACATGAAAGATTCAAGCAATCTTTCCGGTCTGTATGTTTGCCTTCAGGTATACATGAGGGTCTGATATCATTTGATATGTGACCTGCAGATGTATATAAGCAGAAGAGCTGCAGTGATTCAACTTTGGACTGTGAATTGCAAAGCAGGTCGTGCAGCCACATAAGCAACACTGTCCTTTTCAATACTAATGTTAGTAATGTCTGTGCAGTCGGCATTCATAATGATGTCATTATTCTGTTATTCACTAAGGCCACTGTGTTACTGAATTCCAAGTACGTCATGAAGAAATACTTGCACAACTTGCCGAATAGGGCATTAAAGTGGCATTAATACGGCATAAAGCATTGTTTTATGAAGTATTAAAAATAGAGGCCACCTCTGAAGGTTTTGAACAAATATCATGAGTAGGTGATACGAAGTCTAAGATTGGGAAGCATACTGCAGGAGAATTATTTTGACATGTTGTTATTGCCTTATTGGTTTATTACAAACCTTGTGCATTTAATTCATCACAGTCACATCTACATAAAAAACATTAAAAGAAAACCATTAGATTTAATTTATATCAAATAGAAAAACATTCTAATAACATTCTAAAAATTCCTGTTAAGCATTATGTCCAAAGGTTTTACAGTTGTTATTAAAAAACAAGCAGCCACCAATCTTCAGACGTTAAAGTGCTTAACCTATCCAAAGAAGTTTAAAAGTACTTTGATCTGAAGGTTGTTAGAGCAGTGCAAAATAGCAATAAATGAGGCACATTATCAAATGTCCCCTTTTTATTACAATAGCTGCATTGCACGTCTCTCTGCTTAGTACGAAGTCTAACAAATAGCACTTCTTTGGTTCGGAATACGATCTGCCGAATCCTCATAAACTGAGCTCTAACATAACTATTTGGGAACTTCTTCAAATATTTTGGAATGGTGTCAAATACCCTAATTTCATGTGTCAAATGATGAAATAGTGTATACGTGTTTGCCTCCTCAACTGTTAAAATCCAATCCAATTCCCAGATTTTACATTTGACCCTATTTGAGTTTCCCCTTATATCCTCTTCAGAAGCACATACTTTATCAAGTAAAGCTCTGCACTGTGCTCCCCAGTTCCTTAAGAAGCCATATTGGTCATTTGCCATTTCATTTTTTAGAATATCAAAAACTGGGGGCGGTGCTTCTGAGACACATTTCCTAAATAAGCCTAATGATTTACAGCCCACCATTGCTTTTAAAGAGATCAGCCCTAACGCTCGTCGGATCACCTGGATAGAAGTTGACCTCTGCAGTCGCAGCACCCGTTTTCAAAATGTACCTTCAACAACCGACCATAAATTTGGTGGTATGAAAATCAAAGATTCCGAGCCATATGTTAATGCCACCATAATCTTTAATTTATAAAACTCCAATACCGGTAATAAAGAAAAACAGCAGTATTTTTTGTCTAGAACCTTTGCCTGATTAACCAACATTTTTTCCTTGTTTTTTTGTATTTTCTCACTATGTGCCTCTACCCTACTCATATTGATACAGACTCCCAAGTATTAAAATACTCCACCTGCTCTATTTGTGTTGTTCCCAAGCACCAAGTGAACTGCAACCTTTTCCTTTGTTGAGGTTGGTCCAGGATTAGGATCTTTGTTTTTTCTGTATTTATTAGCAGCTAATTTTTTGCAACATACTCTTCTCATTTCTTTAGCTGCTGCTGGAGGCCGATCGCTGTTTGGTCCATCAGGACAAAATGATCAGCATACAGAAGCCAGCCAATGGGTCTTCCCCCAAATCTTGGTGGGAAACGTTTAGCTTTGATTAGTTTGTCTCCCAAATCCAAAAGATAAATATTAAATAGAGCTGGAGCTAGGGGTCATCCCTGTTTAAGCCCCTGAGAAGTACAGACCAGCAACATTCAGCCAAACCCTCAGGCTTGTGTCTGTGTGGAATGCCTTCAGTTGTTCTAAAAGGCCTATTGGGCATTTCCATTTGGAAGGTTTCCCATACAGCCGGGACGTATTGACACTGTCAAAGGCCCGGGCCAAATTGACAAAGGCTACATAGGTCCTTGACTTAAACTCTAAGGCTCTGCCTTTTAACAGAGTTAACAGAGTGATGTTTGGGCTTGTCCCTAGGCTTCACACAAACCCTGTTTGGAAGATGTCAGTAAATCCTGCCCTACAGGACCACTGACTCAATCTAGTCAGTAAAAAAGACCCAAAATAATTTCCGACAACGTCCAAAAGGGCGATAGTTTTTTGGACCGTCCCTATTGCCTTTTTTATATATTGGAACTATAACCGCTCTTCTCCACGAGCCAGGTGTATCACAGGCTCTTTCAATTTGTTCTAACAAGGTGTGAACATATTGAGCCCACAACTCTGGATCCTGCTTCAACATAGCGTTTGTTTGGCCGTCAGGCCATGGTGCTTGGGAAGTGCTAGACCTCTTAAATAGTGTTACCATCTCTTCTTAACTATATGAGATATGCCATTTTATTGGCTACCTCTTTTCAAATACTCCTAGCTTAGCTTTGTCAGAGTATAAAGCTTTAAAGTGTTTCACCCATGTCGCCTTCAAGACATTATTTGTCTACAGGGCCATTTGAGGGGTGTTATTACTCTTGATTAAATCCCAAAACTCACCAGAGTTTTTTTTATAGATGGCTCTTAGCATTTCTTCAGTGTTTTGCTGAAGCATCGTAGACTTGTACCAACAAAGCCAGTTTTTATAGTGGTTTTTTTTATATTCATGGCAGCTATCTTCAAAGCCAGGGTTATTGGAGGTTTTAGTCATTAGAGGTTTCTCCTTAAGTCTCACTTTTGTCTACTACTACATTAACATATATGTGTCGATGCATACGCATACTACCCTGTTTTGTAACCACAATACTATGCAGGATAGTTGTGTAATCTAACACTTTTGATGGCTGAACCCCTTTCCATGAGACCACCCATCATAAGTTTAGAGCTACTAGGTTCTCAATATATTTTCTAGGCATTATTAGGCGGGTCCTCCCCATTTACTCCTCCACATTAACGTTCATTATGGCACTCACCCCTCCCATCCAAACACAGTTTCAAAAGATTGTGGCCACTGGCCATGGTATTTATCACATCAAAGGTTTCTATATCCTGAATCAGGTCCCGTAAAACAAATATATAGTTGATTATTGTGGATTGGTTACCACAGGACCAAGTAGGCGTACCTGGTTTATCTCCTTCGAGCTGACCATTTAAGATATGTAAATCTCTGATATCCATTAAATCAATCCATGGTAGGCCTCTTCATTCCAATGGAGCTAAGTGCATAGTCGCGTTCTGGTTAACTTCTTCCTTTCTGTTTAAACATGTGAGATTGAAGTCTCCATATACTATAATGAAACACTTGCCTTCCATTATTTATGCATTGTCAATCAGGTTGGACACTTTCTCAATATATGCTGCTTCCTCCACTGCTATCGGGTTCCAGTAACGGTTGACTATTATCAAACCTCTCTTTTGAGATCCAGGCTGAGCCAGGTAGAGGATCCCAATACAGCACTACTCGCTGAATATGTGTGCTGACGTTCTCTGAACAGCTTACTTCTAGCTCACTCTGTTTTTAATGGCCATGAGCAGCCCAGATGTTGGTCTACTTTTTGGACCACCAGAGGCTGGGTTTAGAAGAACCTAGTAGCCGTTTAGACTTGCTTTATAATGTAACCAAGTCTCTTGCCTACATAACCAATCAAATTCTCCCAGTTTGAAATAATCTCCTTTTTCAAACAGGTGGGAAAAGCCTCTTGCATTCCATGAGGCCAGGCATAGGCTTTTGGGTCCCTTCACTGAGCCCAGCGACTGCGGCTTCACTCTCATCAACTGCAGAAGAATTGAGCTACCTGAATAAAGCACCCTTCCTTGTAGGGATGGCTTAATCGAAAGTACTAAATAGTGAATTCTAGTCTGGTTTACAGAATGACTGATAACCAAGCAATCTACATTTGGATTCCACACTGAAAAGAAGTGCATTGTTCTTCCACTGGTATTCTGTTGGGACTTTAGGCTCCAGTAAAACTTTAAATTCCTTTAACTCACCTATTTAGCTTCATCGTATTGCAAGGGCACAGAGTGTCCAGTAAAGTCCAAGCATTAGGGCCAGTTAGTCATCTATTTTCAGAGACTGCATGGTTTTATTCGGTCTCAATACTAGCAGTGGACATCATGGAACATAGTGTTCCAGAAACAAAAGCAGTTATCGTGATTGATAAGTGGCTGAATGCCCCAAGTATACTCCACTGAAAAGGTGCAGTACAGTATTTCTCACCACCTTTTAGAGCAAGAGTGGAGCCTGCCCCATAAAGTTGTCTGTTAATGCCAGTGAACCACCTTTTTATTTAGGTACTTAATATTTGGTTCTGTCCTTATGCTGGTGGGCATAATGGAACTGGGAACTCCAGAAACACCATCAATTCCCTTCATAAGTGGCATGACGCATTGGCACTGCCAGCTCATCAGCATCAGGCCAAAGGGAAGCATGCCTTTACCCACCCATGTCGAAGATTAAAAGACAATTATCTGTCAGAGTTACCAGCCTCCGATGCGCATAATGTGGCATCTAACTCTGGGGTAAGTAATACTGTTAATAAGACTTACATTCTGACCAAACCTTCAATAGGTTTAACTGGCACCTGTTAGATTTGGAAGAAATGACACTGATACAGTGTCTCTTGAAGCCCTGTAGGGCCTACAAAGCAATTCTAATAACAGGGTTAGGTCACAAGAAAATATCATATATTAGCTACATTTTCTGTTTATTATGGAATCTGGTTCGGTGAAACCAACCATTTAGCCTTGAATGATATGCTTCCCTGCCATAATTTGGCATTTACAGTTGATATGGAGGAGAGAATTTGGGGTGCAGTGGAGACATTATTGATGTTGAGAATGTGATGCTAAAAAACAATATGTTACCCACTGTCCAAAGACTCAGAGCTACTTCAGGTAAAATGACAACTGTTAGCAAAAGCATCTTGATATTTGATCATGACCTACAGTCCATCAGGCACAAATATGCCCTTTCCTGCCTGCCTGACAATGAAATTAGCTAATATCATAGCTGCATGTGCCCGACTGACATTTAGGAGGGTTCATAATCACGTTTTCGAATGTCATATTTTCGAAATGCCATTTTTTTACACCAAAATGGCAAAAAAAATTGGATGGTTTTTTAAATTTATTTTTTAAATGGGGTGGTCCATCCAACCCCCCGTTTTTTTTATAGACACTTTTTTTTTACTGACGAAACAAAAATACAACATATAAAATAAAAAAAAACATTCAGAATTTTTTTTCCCGCCATTATTTGGGACAAAATGGCATGCCGAAAATATTTTTTCGACAATTTAACTGGATACCATTTAGGAGATTTAAACTACTGGCTGAAAAGTGGAGAGAGCTCTGAAGTACAATCTTATAGCAATCTGCTTGATGACCTGGGTCTAAATCATTTGATAAAGGAGGCCATGCATGATAGAGAACATACTCTTGACAGACTTCTTTTCCTGAGATCAGATAATCTGGGTCGCAACACCTATGCCCACATTGTGGTCTGACCATATGGGGCTTCCTTTTCAAATCCAATACGCAGTTAAGGAAATATGGCCATATAAAAATATATATGTAGAGAGTGACGAAATGGAAACTTGTCACAGACAACGCATACACCAAAAAATAAAAGGTTGTAGTATACATTTTCTAGTGCCAGGGGACGGTTAACCTACTGTAGCTAAAGAAGCCACACTGTTCAATAATAGGTTACCCCTGAAGACCTTTGAGTGTTCATCCAAACCTTCTTGTGGTCGCAAAGAATATGGTGTTGAACTGTATTTTTAATGTCCTGTTTTTCCGTATTTTGACTCGAACAAGAAACAAATATTCACTCGTCCTCCTTCCAAATCAATAGCATAAGGGAAAGCCTGGCTCTGGCCTGTTATCTGTTATCTTAAGTTGTTATGTTACGTTTTGGATACTTATTATGCGCACGTCCACCCAAAGGCACCATGGCGCGAAGTAGTACATTTCAGAACCACAGAGAAAACTGCAGGAAGATACGATCAGCAAAAGAGTGTAGTCTTAAGAAGACGACAGAAGGCTAAATGGTTCTCGATGGACTTAAGCTTCAGCCTACCCACAGCCACATAGAAGGCTCTTCCACCCACTCTCTGGGGTCGGAACTTGGGAACCACCACCAATCCCTCACTATCAGAACAAAGGGCCCGTTTGGGGACATAAGGCAAGAACTTATCCTGGAGACATTTCGGCCCGCTTGATAAACTGCATGGTGTAAAATGCATAACAATTTAAAAGTGATCCATTGCTGCACTGGGAGCCAGTGCAGGTGACGCAATACCGGACTGATATGGGCGCCATAAGGGGTACCAGTGGCAACTGGGGCAGTTACATTTCGGAGAAGTTGCAGGGGTCGAGCCCTGGCGGACAGTGCAGAACAAAGAGTGGGCAGAGGCCAGGAAGGAGGTGAACCAGGGCAGCACAGGGCCTGATATCCCTAAAGCTTCCAGCCTAGAGAGGAGGGGGGGTGAACGACCGTATCGAAAGCTGCTGACAGATCGAGTCAAATCAGGGCACCCACTCTGCCACTGTCAGCCAGCCTAACCAGACCGTCCAGGAAAAAGACACTCTCTGTAGCTCCTCCTGGCCTAAAGCCAGACTGAAAAGGATCACTAATTGAAGACAATTCCAGAAAAGAAGAAAGAAGAGGTGAGATCAAAGCTTCATAAAGAAAGGCAATAAAGAGATAGGTTGAAAATTAGACAAGATAGAAGCATCAAGAGAAGGCTTTTTAAGCACAGGGATATCTCTTCTATTTAATCTGTAAATGCAACCTCTAGCCAAGTGTTGAGGAGACATGACAGTCAATTCTTTCCCCAGGCACATGATCTCCAGGTTCTCCTCCATCTCAAGGGCAACCCAGAACTGAAGGCCTTTAAACTTGAAACCAATATGTTTTCTCTATGCAAATGGAAGTAGTAAAACAGATCAAAGTTAATGCCTAATGAGAGTGACCTTGAAATCTATACGGACCATCATTTCTAACCGGGATCAGCCCTATTCCAAAGCTATGATGAGAGTCTAAATTCTTCTCATTCTTGTGGATGACCAGTGGTCCTTATAGGGATCAGTTAAAGTCTGTCTCCAATACATATTTCTTTCATCTTCTAATTCTGAGGGAAATTGTTCTTTACTATTTGTCTTAGTTTCATCCAGATTTGACTATTGTAATGCCATGCATCTTGAACTACCAAGTAAGAATTTAATGTATCTCAAATGGTCTAGAATGTTCCGAAGATTGCTGTGATGCGACCAAAGCCACACCAGAGGTAATCGTTGTGGGGCTTACAATTGCATTTGCAGAGTGCAGGCTCCTTTCCTGCATGGTCACGGCTGCGGCACTCCTACTGACTACAGATGTCCTGATGCCGGCAATCCCGCCTCCGCATCCTGCGGATTGGAGGGATTATGTTTATTGGGCACATCACTAGGGGAGCTGGCAGGTAAGCTGGCCCCCGCGAAGGGCCTCAGTTAAGCGCCATGTTGTATCCTGCCTGGGCCATAACTCCATCTACTGGCCACTCAACCCGCAATGAAGATTATTGTGATGCGACCAAAGCCGCATTAGAGGTAAGCCTTGTGGGACTTACAATTGGATTTGCATAGCGTAGGCTCCTTTACAGCATGGCCATCACTGTGGCCCTCTTACCGACTACAGATGTCCTGATGCTGCCAATCCCGCTTCCTCATCCTGTGGATTGGCTGGGATTATGTTTATTGGGCACGTCACTAGGGTAGCTGGCAGGTGAAGCCAGCTCACACAAAGGTCCACAGTTAAGGATATGATATGATATGATATGGCATTTGAAAGGGCCATGTCGTATCCTTTCTGGGCCTGTCACAACCAGGAAGGCGAAGGCCCAGGATGGTCCTGAACACTTCTAAGTTCTCAGGTATGTGCACATCTGCTTGCACAAATATTTCTAATGCAAGCAACTCAATCCCATCATTCTTACATTCTGAATGATATACCACATACTGACCATCTCCTCAGGCACATTAGGTTGATGTAGCCCTAGTCCTGCTGTGTACGGGTTTTGCCAACCCGTGCCGCTCAAACACTGCACTATCGCTCACTTAGGCATCTGTTGCATTCCCGCCCACCTTTTTTCTGTACCTCTGACTTATGAGGCAGAGCAAGTCTTTTCAATATCGCTTCTCATCCATAGCTTGCAACTGTCACCTAAAATTGCAAACCCTTCTCATGAATGCTACCTATTTCCTGTAACTTACTTCTGCTTTAACTTTTATTTTGTCTTATCTCAACATTAGAGAAGCCTTCCTGGCCTCTCCATGAGTTCCTTTCATAAGCCTTACGCCACAATTGACCTATCTTGACCTCTCAGCACTGTGCTGCAAATGTAATTTATTCGCAACTTACCTATCTTGACCTTTCAGCACTGTGCTGCAAATGTAATGTATTCGCAACTTACCTATCTTTACCTCTCAGCACTGTGATGCAAATGTGATTTATTTGCAACTTACCTATCATGACCTCTCAGCACTGTGCTGCAAATGTAATTTATTTGCAACTTACCTATCTTTACCTCTCAGCACTGTGCTGCAAATGTAATTTATTCGCAACTTACCTATCTTGACCTTTCAGCACTGTGCTGCAAATGTAATGTATTCGCAACTTACCTATCTTTACCTCTCAGCACTGTGATGCAAATGTGATTTATTTGCAACTTACCTATCATGACCTCTCAGCACTGTGCTGCAAATGTGATTTATTCGCAACTTAACTATCATGACCTCTTAGCACTGTGCTGCAATTGTAATGTATTCGTCCCATATACTTGTCTGCACGCCTGATGTAGCCCCTCCCATATTACCATCAGGTGAGGATTTGTGAGTCTGCATACACGCACCTATTTGTTTGTAACCAATATGCAAGTTCTTGCTTTTCACTAAATGTACTATGATATTTCTGTAACTAGCGCCTAGATCCCTCTGGGTTTTTTGCCCTGAAATAAATGCAAAAATTAAATAAAAATAAAAATCGTGGCAACACATCTCCTGTTTGGCCTCCCGAAATAAGGCCATGCGGCTCAGGCCCTCAGGAGCCTGCACTGGCTCATGGTGTCAAAATTAATCTTATTCAAATTAACTTGTCTGGTACATAAAGCCATTGACTGCAAAAGATTTAGGTTTTTCCAAGAGGTGTTTAGATTGAACAAACTAAAAAGATCTCTATGATCCGCAGTCCATGGACCTCCAGTGCTAATAACACATAATATCAGAGCATCTGTGGGGTTTTCAGTGACAACGTGTATTACCCCTGGAATGCTCTGTCCACCCCTACACACGATCCTAGATTATCAGGCATTCAGGAAAACGTTTAAAATGTCACCAGTTTTTCATTCACCTCTCACCTGTTTCATTCACAATCTCACCTGTTATTCCTGCACATCTTGTGAGCTCAGCCTCACATACTGTTGTTTCATCGACAGAAATCACTGAGTGGTATATCACTTTCTGGTAGATACTTTGGGCTGATAAAATAGGCAGGTATATATTAAGGGGTTGGAGTGCATGCGGGTGGATAAGAGTAGAGGAGGGACTGTGTAGGAGAGCGGTACAGGAGATATTGTATATAATATATATATATATATATATGTAAACACATGGAGGATAGAAAAAACCTGCACTCCATGCAGGAGGTCAGTGAATCCCAACAAATGAAAAAAAACTCGAATCCAGATAAGTGGAAAAGTCGAGTTTAATGAATGGTAAAAAATACAAAATAAATGGCAAAACCACACAGCAAGCGATACAGGACGCCTAGGCAGTGTCCTTAACGACACGTTTCGCGCTTCCCTGATATATATTTGAAAATGTACACACACCTAAATGCCTGCATACATTGAAAGTCATTAAATGCAAATGTTTCTCGAACATAGTTCCCTCATATGTATTCTTTGCAGATATGTTTTCTTTCTTTCAACCTGCTACTTGCCTACGAGACGATTCTGAATACAAAATGTGCAGAGACACTGTGTTAATATTGAGCAAGTTGACAGTACCACCCCTAGTCCTTTGTGTTTCTGTTTCATGTTTTCATAGGAGAATATGGCTATCTATGTTGGTCACTACCCTCAATGACTCAGGATATAGTACATATTATATGGATATGTGTCCCCTTTCTACTCGCCCCAAAACCAGCATTTATCTATCCCTGGCTCTGCACAATATGTTATCTATCCTAGGTTTCTTACAAACTACAAACAGATGTTCAAAGCACCCTTTCTCTATAATTAAACCGCAGCAGCAGTGTGAACTGATTAAGAAGTGTCACGACTTCATGCCTGTGTTTTATTCCCAGATCCTAGAGCTTTCTTCACACTAGTTTAATATAGAAGAAACAATTTAAATGTTACCTTGCTGAATATGCACGGCTGACTGCACTTCTAAAGATAAAATCATTACAATTATATTCTCAGTTTTAGGTGAGCTCATGTTTTATGCAAATTATAGTTTGGACTGTCCCTCAGTGCTATAAATAAAGGAAAACGTTCATGGGCAGCTGGGGAGAAACAATAGGGGTTCATATCTTTTAGGAAGCCTAACATGCGAATGTACATTTAAACAAAGACACCACGGAACAGTGTTTAATTTACACTGCATATCAACAATACATGTGTTGCTTTTATTGAAATAAACACAGAGTCCTCTTTTGAGCTCTGTACCAATATGTCGCAAGCTGTGCTCCAATTACAAAAACATCATGCGCAGCAAATTGCCACGGCACCACAGGCATCACTGCTCCGTGGGCACAGTACAAGTGATGGTCAAGTTGGTCTCAGGCATTATTCCCAGTGGTAATAGAGTACTGAAGGCAAACATCAGTAACCCAAAATGCAGGAGCAGACAGCAGCACTGGAGATGTGTCAGTGTGTCAATTCCATCTTTTCAAATATATATGTTGCGATTGTAAGGCTCAGCCCTTGGTCGCTATCATAAGTAGAAATAAGTTTGAGCACTTAATCAACTGATGTTACAAGCCTTGCCAATCTGAAGGAACATCCGGAGCTCAGAGATGGTCCATACACTGGCAACCAACATGGCACCAGAAGCCATATGAGCTAGGGTGACCAGACGTCCCGGTTTTCCCGGGACTACGACTATCCAAGTATTTGGTGCTCTGTCCCCCTTTCTCGAGATTATGTTACCATTGGAAACTGCATTGGTTCCGGTTTTTTGTAGTAGGTAGCTGGCAGGCAGGAATGCGCTGATAAAATGCTGCATTTTACAATTTAAGATTGTGTTAGTTTGTGATGAATTAATTATAATATGTGTTTCTTTGAACAGTAACACTTAAACCCCTTCTCCTCCAAACGTTACTGAAGTGTAGTGTAGTGCCTTAACAGCCACTTTCAAGAGCTAGTCCTACTTTTATGTTAGTTGCCCTGTCCCGGTTTTTTACTTTTTAATTCTAATATGAGCATCATCCAAGGTTGGAACATGGCAGTTTTTCATCACCTTGAGGTTCTGCGTCTGTGGCGTGATTGAAAGAGCATGGCATGCCCTTACACAGGCAGCAAGAAGCAAGCCACCACATTCAGGACAGCTGAGATTACCTCAAGCACTTCAACAGTAAACACAAAGGGGAAGAGGAGTAGAAGAGTCGAGTGGCCATTCTTGGCCGTTCTCAGCAACCACCTTCCCACTAACATCAGGAGTGATAAATGAATCAAAATGTAGTCTATGAACTGGAGGTTCGCTCCAAGCATGTGAGGAGGTTTCAACCACACCTCTATGACACAAAGATATGACTGCACACTGACAAAGCAAAGTCATCTAGGGCCAATGTGCAACCAGGGGAAACATGGGGGTAGGATGGTAATGTGCAGAGGAACACATCATTAACAGGTCCAGCAACCTGAGCAACCTGAGCAATGCTGTGCAGGATGAACCTCTAGCGACCCCACTGACATACTTTGCTTAGAGGATGATTTTGGAACAGTTCGATCTGCACACTCTCAGTAAGTACCAGCTTTTTGGGACTCACTATGTACACAAAGTAAATCCAGGTGGGATCCCCCTTTGGTCATTTTTATAAAGTCACATATTATAAGGGGGGCACTCAGTCTCGGGAGGATAGCTCAGGGGCAACGTGCTCGCCTTGGAAGCAAGACGACACGGAGCAACACAGGTTGGATTCCGGGTCCGCGCTTAGAAACCTCTGGGTGTTAAACGCATTATAAATAACCAATCATATCATATCATTACTAGGACCTTCTGCATCAGCCCCTAAGTATGGGAACTGAGCAATGAGACCTATTATCTGCAGAGATGACTTTATTTAATGTAAAATAAATGTACAAATACTACCCTTAAGGGGAACGGGTCAAACACAACATGGCAAATATCCACACCCTGAAATAATGCATATGGCATATAACATTTGTTTTGACATGCACGCCCATGCAGGTATCCATTATCCATGCAGTGGCCTTGAATGAAATTCATCAGTAGGAGTGTCACGTCAACATGTTATTGCACAAACCTGCTTCTTGCGAGGACATATGCCCCTCCCCCTTTTTTGTGAGTTACAAGCGTGGTAAGTTGTGCTTGAAGTGTGTGAAGGGCTCTGTTTACAGTCATGGCAGTATCTGGACAGAAAATGCTTAATTGTGTCTCCCATGGCCTTATGGGAGCCGATTAGAGTGTTATGTAACCCCTCCGAGAAGAGCCCATCCACAAGGGTGCATGCCTGTGAAAGAGGAAATACAATCTGAGAGAGAGAAGTAGTGTTCAGTTGATAGAGGAGAGGGGCTTACAGAATGAAGTCTATTCTGTTTGTTCCTGAACTAGAAGGTTTGGACCCATTCATTCTGAACTGGCATGTTTGATTGCCACTTTCATCTCTAACTTCCAGCGTTATGCGGGTGAAACGCAACTCTCCTTCAGGCTACCCTCAGCCACCTCCTCTACCTTGCTCATATCTGATTGTCCGTAATACAGTCATGTTGTGCTGCAAACGACTTCTGCAGCGACGCCAGTAAGACTGAGATTGTTTGCATTGGGACTCCTGCTCCCGCTTTCCCACTCTCACTCTGGCCGGTCTCCCTTGGCCCTGCGCCTGTGCTCACCTGTGAGGCAAAAAACCTTGGGTTTATCTTGGACTCCACTCTCTCCTTCTCCACTCACATTTCGGACATCATTAAAAAGTCCAACTACCAGCTCGACCTCATCAGAGGTACTCTTCCTTCTCTCATCTTCCACTAGTGGTTTACTGTCTCCAGAGCCCTGGTTCTCTCAAGGCTGGACTACTGCAAAAGCCTCCATCTCAACCTCCCTGTCTCTTGCTTTGCGCCCTCTGCAACTCATCCAGAACAGAACCGCAGGACTGATCCTTTGCCTCAAGCCCAGGGACCGCATCACTCCGGTGCTGAAATCCCTTGATTGGCTCCCTGTGGCTGAAGGATCAAGTTCAAAACCCTCTGCATTGTCCACAAGGCTTACGTGGGACTGGGACCTACCTATCTGCAACAATGCCTACCTAAATACTGTCCCTCCCGAACCCTCCACTCATCTACCTCCAACCTTCTGCAAGTGAGCCAGTTCACAAAGAAGAGATTTGGAGGGAGATCTTTATGCTCAGCAGGGACCTCCATCTAGAATAGCCTCCCTGCCGCCCTCCGTCTTGACCCTGATCTCCTCAAGCTCAGGAAACTCCTTACAACTTTCTTCTTCTCCTCTTCCTTCACACTCTCTATACCCTGCTAACCTCTCACTCCGCTCTATCCCTCTCTCCCACACACAGCTTGCTGACTGGCCGCTAGGTGCACCTCACAGTCTCACATGTCCCTGGCACCCTCCCCAGTCCTCTCGCACTTGCCTCCGGGGCTGCACTTGCCTCATTGCTACTGCACTTGGTCAATGACCCATGAGAATGGCATCTCTCAGCTCTTACCCAGTTACTGACTAACTAGGTGCACTTGGATTCCCCTCCCCCTGCACTCGTCCTCCCCCCTCCTATACTGTGTGTGCACTTGCATGATCTGAAAGTACTATGCCTTGAAGATCGTCATCTATCTTACCCTTCCCTGTCTCCCCTGCTTGCATAGTGGCGCCTCAATGCACTTGGAAAACTACAGAATCGTTGTCAGACCTATTTGCTGTTATCTACACTGTTAATTGTATTATATGCACTTACTCTGCCTGTGCAGACTTGAATAGTTTAGAAATTCAAGGGCTCTGAATGACTGTTGTTTTTTCCCCTTGTTCCCTGATGACTGGATGATTTGGCAGTTACCGCCTTCTCCAATTCGCCAAAACTGAGAGTCACAGCGGGTACTCGATTGACCTGTGGAGTTAAAAAGTTATCCTTTATAAAAATTTGTTTGGGTTAGGTTAAGGAGGTAAATGGGAAATCCATTTTAACATAGATAAACATCTGTAAAAATCTATTGATCCTGTGTCTGTAGGTGAGAACTTAAGGTTTTCTGAGAAGTTTGATGAGCGCTGATAACTATAGTTTACTGACCTCAACTGATCATTCTCCACCTAGAAGTGACCAAGTCACAGCTTTGAACATTGTTCTAAATTCATTGGTTATTCTCATTAAACAAATGTCATCTGAAACAAAGCTACTTTTTGAACATAAGTAGAAGTTAGAAGGAACATGTCACAGTATTGAAGACAAATTAACAACATATACTACAGCTATTAAGGGCCTGATTCATGGAAGCGCTTTATAATGGCGCAATCCCATAGGATAACCTTCTGTGAATCAGGCCCTAGGTATGGTTAGCAGCATGCCTTAACATGTCCCAAGATAGCATTAAGCATGCTGGGAAATTGTAATGAAATGAATCAAGACGATTCAATTGCAATGCTTGCCAATAGAAATTTGACAGAGATAGACAAGAATATCCTATCTGCAGATGCATCGTAGTGCAATGACCCAAGGCAGTCATGTTGCTGATATGTTCTCAGGTTCAAAGCACTGTCTTAATGCAAATAAAGGTAATGCCGCAAATAAGGAATGTAAAAAAATAAATCTGAGGCAATTTCAATTGACACGAAGGAAGGATTCCCTATAGAATCCTGTGCCATGCCTCAGGAACTTGCTGACACAAACAGAATATCTAATTACGGGCTACATATCAGTGACTTAGCATAAGGGCAATAAGGCCATGGTCAATATACCCAAATAAAGAAGAAAACATCTCAAAACAGAGAGACCTGAGAGAAATATGGGGTCGTCCTGTATCTACTAAGGACTGTCATTTAAATGATAGTATTAGAGAGGTTAATGAGGTAGCTAAAAACAACATGCATTGCAGGAGGTGCTTGACCTGAGGACAAACATGAAATAACTATGAATCCCTCAAACAGTCTTAGAAAAAGCAAAACATTACTACCTGAAGCCAGGCGGCCAGGGCAGAGCATTCGTGCAATCATGAGAGATCTACATTGTCAAGTTGGAGAGAGGCTGACATTATACCAACTATGTAGCACTGTGACTTTAGCTTTTGTTATTGAAGGAATTTTTCAAAATACTATGAATGTTGTTTTGAACCGATCTCACATTTTGAACATTAGGTATACTATCCTGGTTTTGAATATAATTAGTACATGTGATCTTGGCTTTATTTGGTTTCCTAACCCCAGTAACAAATAACTTGCCATTATTCATTGCAAATTTAGTGATATTTGTAAAGAGGTTCTTGAGGAAATGGAAAGCTTCTTGAGACTGGTATAAGAAATGCAAGTTTTAGACGATCCTTCCTTAGATATTGACACAATATGATCTTTGGTAAAGTAATATGCAGTCAAGGGCTACCTAAACAAGTGCTGAACACCGAACCAGAAGGCCTAGAGCACAGAAACAATCAAAAACAGGGACAGAGGCCTTCCTAGATCAGGCAAGGAAATCACATACCCAGAAGAAAGGGAAGGTGGTTGACCAACAAATCGGTGGGCCACAGGCGAAAATAGCACCATTGATGGTGCAATTACATTCCAGACACTAGGGTAATTAAAAAATTAGGTTAAGGACACCCAGTAATCTGATCTTGCATCAATACGCATGGAGCTCGCTGCAGCGTTGGCGTCCGACATATATCAGCACTGAGTGAAAGAGTGGACCAAATTGAAAATTCAGTGTCAAGTAAGAACTCCAGGAAACAGCAGCATTTCAACAGTTCAAATGGCAGATTGAGAAAATAGGATTAGGATGCATTTCCAGAAGGAAGGGGCTGAGTTAACAAACATCACAGAAAGTATGAAGTCATTATTCCACCAGATTTTGTAGCCTGACCAGAAAATGTAATTGACACTGGATAGGGCCTTATAGTGGAACCTCAGAAGCAGTCAAAAGAAGGCCATCCACATGACATTGCAGTGAAGTTCCACAATTATCTGGTCACGGAAAAGGTCCTAGAGGCAGAGCGCAAAATGCAGTGTATTTACTTTTGCAGTAGCAATGCTAACATTTTTCAAGATTTGTCAGCAGAGACGTTAATAGGAAGATGGAGGATGAAACCAATCACACAGAAGCGGAACAAACGAGGGGTTGGATACAAGTGGACCTAAGGTTTTACAGCTCAGTTTAAGAATTAGGGTGTGATAAGGACAATTACAAACCTTGAAAAGTGTGGCAATACATTGGGAATCACAACAATTCAAGAATCCAAGAAAGAAGAAGGCCCACAATATTGTTGAGGCAAACCATGACAGGAAAGAAGATAATTAATTAAGTAATCCTCACACATACTTAATGTAGGGGTCTGATGGGTAGAGGGCTAGTCCATTTGTGTGGAGACTGGGCCAGTAGTCAATAATAACAGTGGAAAATAGAGACTAAAAGCATTTTGGATGGTTTCAACCGTGTTGCAGCGTTCTGAACAATCCTGCACAATAGGTGGAGCACATCTGGCCAGCGTAAGACCCTGCATGTATTTATAAATAGTTGGAAGAAGGGCGAGGTCACAGTACAAGTCATTTGTAAGAATTCACAGAATCCAATCTGGCATGGGAGATGGGGTAAGATGAATTGGAGCAATGGCTCCAGAGAGGAAGAAGAAAAGTGGCATGGTTGAGAGGGAGGAGTGAGTTTAAATGTTGTATATAATTGCCACACTAAAGTGAGAATGAAGAATCAGTGGAAGCTGCCGGAGGAGGAGCGAGTAACCACCATGGGACGCAAAATATTACATGTAGAAGCCCCATATATAGGGATCAATTTTTGTTCCCCAGATTGCTGAACCAAATCATGACACAGGATATAGGATCTGAATATCGGGGTCTTTTCAGGGAGCTGGGGAAGGAACAATACCACGGGGTGATACTGCAGGAGACACTCCTTTCAGATGAGGGTCAGAGAGAGAATGAAATGAAATGGCTACCTGCATAAATTTCATGCCACATCTGAAATCAAGAACGCAGGCATTACATTATTATTTATTAAGTTTCCATACTCTTTCTGGATAAACATAAGAAAGATAACAAAGGACGTTATATATGGTGAAGGGTAAGAATAGATCCCAGGCCTACAAATTTGCATTTTTGTATGCCACCAACTCCAATAAGTACAAGTTTATGATGGTCTTATGATGAGTTTTAGGGTAATTTGCTGAAGGGACGTGGGAGACATGAATATGATCATGGCCCCATAACTGGGCCACTCAGAACAGAGTGGAGGACAAGGGATGGGATCAGCATCAATCCCAGTAAGAGAATCTCTTAGAGACCACAATATGGAAGCATGGAGACACACCCATGGTAGTATAAATGATTTTACATATTTCTCCCATGTTCATCTCACCTGTTTGAAGATTGATTTTGTTTTCCTGTCAGGCAGATTATTGGCAACAATTCACAGCAGCAATATTAAACACTATTCGTATAATAATCTCAGTATAGTGGAAACACAGTTCACTGTAACAGCCACCCAAGAACAAGGGAAGGGTGGAAAATGGTTCAAGAAGTATTGAAAGAAATACTCTGAAGAGCCCAGATTGAATACTGTATACAAGAATTCCTAAAATGTAATAGGGAACATGAGACAAGCGCAGGCATAAGGTCCAAGGCTGTCAATGCGTCATTGAGTTTAAGACTGATATTGAGCGCCACATCCTTCGCTAAAGTCAGACGTAGGGGCTCTTGTACAAGAGCTTGAATGATTAGATAAAACCACAAAGAGAAAAGCTCTAGGAAAAACTTGAGGGAATTAAAGACAGTTTGCACCCAGCTTTACATTTTACACTAACAAAGCAGACAAACAACATTTGTGCATGAAACAATCTTTTTTCAGAAATGACAACTAGCCCACAGACTGAGGGGTTGCAGAGGAATTAATTTATAGAATCTATTATGATGATTATGCAAAGGAGAAAAATAATGACAATCATTAGTGCAGAGCATTTAAAAGGTTCTATAAATGTCGATCTGAAGCAGAGCAGGGAGAAATACAATACAAGACTCTCTATTTGAAAAATATACTCTCACTTCTCTGTCACAGGAACAAAAAGAGCTGTTGCTGACTCATTGAAGGAAAGAGGAAGTATTATAGGTTATAAAGACATACAAAATTAGCAAATCCCCAGGCCTGGACAGATGTTCCACCTCCTTCTTTAAAACTATGGCACACTTGATAGTAAAGCCGCTAGAGGAATTGTTCAAT
Organism: Ambystoma mexicanum; assembly: GCF_040938575.1. Classification (NCBI taxonomy): domain Eukaryota; kingdom Metazoa; phylum Chordata; class Amphibia; order Caudata; family Ambystomatidae; genus Ambystoma; species Ambystoma mexicanum. The sequence goes on along the minus strand of NC_090933.1, from coordinate 651,871,948 downwards.
GCAATTAGAATGGGAGCAGAGATACTTGAGCCTATTAGGGAGGCTAGAATAGTTTTGATTACCAAACCCGTCACGTAAAATAATTACACACATTCTGGCAGACATGATAGGACCGTATCTTGCTTTCCTAATAGACACTGGCCCATCGGGTTTTATTTCCCAGAGGAAGACCTTCAACAACATCAGATAGTTCCAGAACCTGAATGATAAATCAAAGCAGTCCCAGATTCTATCTGTCCTGATAACCCTAAACACCAAAATGGACTTTGATAGGGTAGACTGGAGGTTTTTGTAGAAAACTATCAAAACATTAAAGTTTGTCCCAATTCGTTGCAGATGATTCTAGCTAGATATAAAGCTTCCTGAGCTAGGGTAAAAGTTAATTTCCAAATAATGTAAGGCAGAGTAAAGGAATGAGTTAGGGAACCCCTATTTTGTCCCCATGTTTGCTTTGGCCATGGAGACATTACTTGAAAGGGTAAGACGAAATGCAGATTAAAGGAATAACATAAGGCAAAACACAGCACAGAATTGCCCTACTTGCAAAGTATGTCTTGTTTTCACTCACCGAACCCAAAGCATCACTGCCTGAACTCATTAAATAACCTTTCATTGTGCTTTATTGTTTATATCACATGGGTTACTTTCTTGTTTTTTGTGATTGCTATAATATGTGAAAGTTTAATACAAAATAAAAGGAATGAACTTAGTTGGTTTAGCAGGGTGATTGGGTTCCCAATACATTTTTAAAAATCTGAGATTTTAAACCTGAATATAAGGGGAGATGCTATATTAGCTTTAAAGAAGCAAATACAGGTTTTGTGGGCAGAGAAGTCTTTAAGATATTTCCCTCTGAGCTATATAATGCAAACACTGTGAAGCTATTCAGGGCAATTAAAATGAGTTTCAGGAAATGGGCAGTGTTATCTTTCTCCTGGTTAGGGTACATTGCGGTTCTTAAGATTAACATTCTTTCAAGAATATTATATCTTTCCAATTTTTCCCAGTAGAAAGTACCACAACAGGACTTAAAAATGGTGAGAACTTTTAATTCAATTCAAGTGGGAACTAATAGATGGCGAATACGCAAAAAAAAATCCTGCTCGCACCATGGTTGGAGTGGGTTTAAATTGCTCAGACGTTTTTACTTAGCAGCACACTCTGAGTCATCCCCGAATGGATGCTGAGATGCTCAAAGAAAATGTGTTGTTTTTTTTTTTTTTAATCAAAGCTTAGCTGGGAAATAGATACGGTCTCAGCCAGCATAAATCCTTTATCCCAATTGGAAAGAGTGTTACTAGTGCTCATTCCACCATAGGTCTGATCTCTAAAATGTACATACACCAGAAGTCAAACATCATTTGGCAATTTCAGCAAAAAGGGCACAAAGGTCTAAATTGACAAGCGTAGGAAGAAATGTTGGACGAACTATTCAATAGAGCTTGAAGAACTTCACCCATCGCGAATTTGGTAGAAACACATTTCAAAAGTCTCATCTGTGGCATTTGACAGTTGACTGCCTTTCTCAATTATGAAATCAGGGAGACCCTCAGTGCTGGAGGGGTTGTGGTTATTGGGTACACTATTACATATCCTATCAGCATGCTCTAAATTGAAACATTTCTGGCTAGAAGTGCATTCCAAGATAAGTGCAATCCTGAAAATCTGGCATAGATAATACTGCGTCTGGATGTGCATCAGACAAAGGGGAGAAAGATGCATGTTGAGCACCAGGAGTCTTTCTATAATTTGTAGCAAAGCAAGCTATATCTTCACTGCAGAAGAAGACTGAACCACCTTCCATTCTCCTTTGGGCTTCTAAGATTTGGCACATAATGGCTAAGGAGAAGATCACAGCATGCATACATCACAGCGTTTGAACATTAATAAATCAATGGGCACCATTCTTTAGATGTACTCGGGATGAGATGTATTATTGACATGTCCGACTCATCTGAGAGCTATGAATCAATTTGATAGAGAACTAGCAGATTGGGTCAGCAACTTAGATGCTTAGGGATGGGAGCTCAAATAAAGAGTTTCTAGCTTGTGAGGATATGTATTGTATTTGATGTTTTAGATATTGTACCTTTTTTCCTTATTGTTCTTATTTTGAAAACTGTTAGACTATGATGAAGCGAACGGTTAAAACATTTTGTAATTGTTGTTGGCTAAATAAAAAAAACATATCAAACTAAAATGAAGTGCTCTATAAGGCAGGGGCAGACGAGGGCAGTCACGTCAGAGAAGGAAGCTGTGACTGATAAAATAGTCCTCACTGAAGAGTAGAACTGGCTCTCAGCCGCTTTACCTCTTAAATGAATTGCTTGTCCCTAAGGCTACTCCTAATTGTTGCCCTCTGCTGCCCTGGAACACTAGAGAGTCACCAACATGTTTGCGGGAAAGGTGTTGACTAGGGAAAATAATGCAATATGATATTATTTATCTGTAAGACATTTGGCTAAGCAAATCACCTGAAATAGAAGGTATGACTATCTTCCTAAATCAGGCTACAAAAAAGGAGAGCTGTCATCCATCTTGAAACTAACAATTGGAGTAACAATCACCAGAAATACAGAAGAGTGCCACAGGGGACTTAGCTTCCTGCATGCTCTGTCTATTTGTATTAATAACACAGAAAAAGGTTTGCATTGTTTTACATTTTTAATTATCAATGTATATGTGTTACTGAAATTGGAGAATTTTCAAGAGATAGTTGCTCTAACTGCTAACATACATTGGTGATCTGATGAACCTAATGCTGGATTAATCGTTTTAGTCAGTCACTTGAATGCCATATGCTCAACAAATTGTTATATGTCTGGGGAAAGGCAGCGTGCACGGGACATGCATATTACAGAGTTGAAAGTATTCCAGAATAAAGTCAATAAGTAAGAAAGGTAAATCACGGATTGACTTTGTCTTAACCAGGGATATAATCATGTTCAATGGGAGAACCAGAGGTCGTTTCCCTGGACAACATACATGGTCCGATGACCATATAGAGATACCCATGTTTATGTCTTTAACTCAAAGTGACATATGACATTATAATATAGAATCGATGTGATTAACACTAAATATAACAATCACAACCTCCACTGCATGGAACTGGGTATACCCTCCAGTCATTTTTCGAGGTCTCAGCCACAAGAGGCACAGGGCCTCATTACGACCCAGGCGGTAAGTTACCGCCTGGGCCGTGACTTTACCACCATGGCGTAAACTACGTTTACGCCATGGTGGTTGGCGGACTTACCGCCCCATTCCGACCTAGGCGGGGCGGTAAATCCCCAATCCCCATTTACCCTTCCCCATTCCCATTTTTGCCCCATAGGGCATAATGGGAGTGGGGAAGGCGTTAATTACGCCACCGTAAATTACGGTGGCGTAATTAACTCCATGGTCCCTTAGCGCCATGGATTTTAACACCTGCTAAAAGCAGGTGTTAAAAGCACCATGGCGCTAGGGGACCTCGTAATCAGGCGGTAAGGGTCGGCGCTGTTAACGCTGCCGTAAACCCCTTACCGCCTGAGTTGTAATGAGGCCCACAGTGTTTAATAATAAGGGCGCAGGTGGCACATAGAGAATATGCACACCATGCTAAGGCTTAAATGTATTTTTCAACTACTCTAGCAGTTACCAAAACAAATTGTTGACACCAGCTATGTTTTTAAATGTGTCCACCGATCTGACAAAACACTGGTCATACTTCCCTGGGAAACATGCATCGTCGTAAATTACACTGATAGACAACACAACGAGAGCATGCAAGAATGCAAAAAGAGAAATGAGAAAGGAAATAAAGAGGATTGTTTTAGTTAACAATATAAACTTAGTAGAATTATATACTTCAAATAAGAAGATTAACTATTAAATAACTGGCTTAGGTGCTATAAGAATGATGACATCATTAATGCCCAATGTCGAACAGTGCTAGAAGTTCTCGTTTGTAGAAACTATAGGGTGTTGTGGTTCCTATTGAATAGGAAAACCCTTTGTACTGTAACTTATCAAATAAACCCAATACACCAGGGAACCTGGATCATTTTATAAAGATATATGTCTTTGAAAAACCTTAGAGACCAATGGGTTCACCATAACTAAAGAAAAATGTCAAGCAGCATTAACAGAACTACAAATGTACTCTGAGATTTGTGAGATGCATTCATTGTCAGCCCTGGCCCAGATTGAATACCTGGCCTGGTACTCAGCTGTAACCCTGGTTTATGGGCATTGATGCTAGCCCCTCAACAATGCAGTAGCAAGTAAAATCATTCCAGCGGACTTGATCTAAGGCAACCATAGTTCCGATGTATAAAATGGGGACTCATTCTAAGAACTGAAGATTACTGGCTGGCTTTGTTGGACTCTACTAGTAACATCGTTGCATCTCATTTTTATTGGGTGACATGACCTATTGGGTAACCAAAGCAAATATATCGTCCCCCTAGCAAAAAACACTTCTAACAGGGATTTCATTTGCTGGTACCTGTTTGTGTTTAAATATTCTATCGAAACATGCAAATACCTGTTATAGGCCCTCATTCCGAGATTGGTGGTAGTCATTGCGCTATTTGCGCCATGACTGCCACCAATAACGGGACCGAGTCCGGTGTGGTGCAATGGGGACTAACCAGTCTAGTCCGATCCTGGCGGGACCGGTAAGTCCCCATTGCACCAACCATTCCCCATTCCCATCTGAGCCCCCATAGGGCTCAATGGGAATAGGGAAGGTACTATTTACAGGCCTGCTAATGGCAGGCCCGTAAATAGCGGCCTGGTCCCCTAACGGACCCGTAAGCAACGTGTGGTCCAACCACACGTCCCTAGCGGTTCCCGTTAGGGGACCTCGGAATCAGGTGGTAGGGGATTACCAGCACAGGTCTCCTTACTGGTGACCGGTATCCCCTACCGCCCAACTCGTAATGAGGCCCATAGTCTACCCTTGTTCATGGTATTTTGTTACTATACAGCTACATTCAACTGAGTTTGTAGAACCAACGTAAGGCAGAAATTGTTCTGTTGGGGGATTGAAACTGGTCTCTTGAATCTCATAATTGTACTCCATAAACTAAATTTGAGTACATCTTGATGCCAAAGACACTTTGGGGTAATTCATAGATTTCAGCACAGAGGGAGCGCACGCAAGCAGCGCAGAGAGGGAGCGTGTGCCTGCATGCGCCAGCCGTGTGCGCTAAACAGCATTCTGGCGCACCACGCATTCATGGAATAACTAAGCCATTATGAGCGCTGGCGCAGTGAACATCCCGCAGCGTCAGTTACGCCCCCAAGAACGCCTCTTGCACAAGGAAAAGCCATTAAAATGGCCAATGCACCGCAAAGGCCTGCGCTAACCCTGGACCAGCTTAAATCGCGTGAAAATACTAGCGTACCCCGCTCTGGGCAGCCAAAACACGTGAAAATGTACTAGCGCACCCCTCTGAATACGCGTACCCCGCTCGCGCCAGGTAAATTGCGTACAAAAAGTATCCCCTGTGGTGTGGGCTGCCTGTGGGGAATGGCCAGGGTGGATGGGCTGCCTGCAGGGCATGGGGAGGGTGAGTGGGCTGCCTGTGGGACATGCCCAGGGTGGATGGGGTGGCTGCATGTATTTTGGGGGTGCGCAGGGAGTTACACATGCAACAGGCCTTGTGCGAGGGTGGTACGTGTATTACTGGGGTACGCGGGGAGTTTCACATGCGATATGCCTTGTGCGAGCATGGTACGTGTATTACTGGGGTACGCGGGGAGTTTCACATGCGATAGGCCTTGTGCGAGCGTGGTACATGTATTTTGGGTGTGCGCGGAGACTTACACACGCGACAGGCCTTGTGCGAGTGTGGTACGTCTATTACTGGGGTACGCGGGGAGTCACACACACAATAGGCCTTGGGCGAGCAGGGTACATGTATTTTGGGGGTGCGCGGGGAGTTTCACACGCGATAGGTCTTGTGCGAGCGTGGTACGTCTATTACTGGGGTTTGCGGGGAGTCTCACATGCGACAGGCCTTGTACGAGCGTGGTACGTGTATTACTGGGGTATGCGGGGAGTCTCACATGCGACAGGCCTTGTGCAAGCATGGGACGTGTATTACTGGGGTACGCGGGGAGTTTCACACGCGATAGGCCTTGTGCGAGCGTGGTACGTGTATTACTGGGATACGCGGGGAGTTTAGCACGCGATAGGCCTTGTGCAAGCGTGGCACGTGTATAACTGGGGTACACGTGGAGTTTCACACGTGACAGGCCTTGTGCGAGCGTGGTACGTGTATTTTGGGGGTGCGAGGGGAGTCACACACGCGACAGGACTTGTGCGAGCGTGGTACGTCTATTACTGGGGTACGCAGGAAGTCACACACGCGATAGGCCTTGAGTGAGCAGGGTACGTATTTTGGGGGTACGCAGGGAGTTACACACGCAACAGGCCTTGTGTGATCGTGGTACGTCTATTACTGGGGTACGCGGGGAGTCACAGATGCGATAGGCCTTGCGCGAGCAGGGTACGTGTATTTTGGGGGTGCACGGGGAGTTTCACACGCGATAGGCCTTGTGCGAGCATGGTACATCTATTACTGGGGTATGTGGGGAGGCTCACACATGACAGGCCTTGTGCGAGTGTGGTACGTGTATTACTGGGGTACGCGGGGAGTTTCACACGTGATAGGCCTTGTGCAAGTGTGGTACGTGTATTACTGGGGTACGCGGGGAGTTTCACACGCGATAGGCCTTGTGCAAGCGTGGTACGTGTATAACTGGGGTACACGGGGAGTTTCACACGCGACAGGCCTTGTGCGAGCGTGGTACATGTATTTTGGGGGTGTGCGGGGAGTCACACACACGACAGGCCTTGTGCGAGCGTGGTACGTCTATTACTGGGGTATGCAGGGAGTCACACACGCGATAGGCCTTGGGCGAGCACGGTACATGTATTTTGGGGATACACAGGGAGTCTCACACGTGATAGGCCTTGTGCGAACGTGGTATGTGTATTTTGGGGTGCACAGGGAGTTACACACGCAACAGGCCTTGTGTGAGCGTGGTAAGTGTGTTACTGGGGTACGTGGGGAGTTTCACATGCACAGGCCTTTTGCGAGCGTGGTACATGTATTTTGGGGGTGCGCAGGGAGTCACACATGTGACAGGCCTTGTGCGAGCGTGGTACGTCTATTACTGGGGTACGTGGGGAGTCACACACGCAATAGGCCTTGGGCGAGCAGGGTACGTGTATTTTGGGGGTGTGCGGGGAGTCACACACGCGACAGGCCTTGTGCGAGCGTGGTACGTCAATTACTGGGGTACGCAGGGAGTCACACACGCAATAGGCCTTGGGCGAGCAGGGTACGTGTATTTTGGGGGTACGCGGGGAGTCTGACGCGATAGGCCTTGTGCGAGCGTGGTACGTGTATTACTGGGGTACGCGGGGAGTTTCACACACGATAGGCCTTGTGCAAGTGTGGTACGTGTATTACTTGGCTACGCTGGGAGTTTCACTCGCGACAGGCCTTGTGCGAGCGGGGTACGTGCATTTCGAGTGTGCGCGGGAACTCATACATGCGTTTTCGCTAGCGCGAAAGGGGTATGTGTATTCTGAGGGGTGCGCAAGGAGTTTCAGACACAATTTGTCAGTGTGTGTCCTCCCAGGTGTGCCCCCTCCCCAGGACCTGCAAGCAGCCGACACCACAGGGGACTACCCTACACCCCTGGCCATGCCCTGCAGGCAGATGATCCACCCTGGCCATGCCCCGCAGGCAGCCCATCCACCCTGGGCATGCCACGCAGGCAGCCCACATGCACTTGTGAGCCCCAACACATGTCCCACCCACCATTGACGGGCACTTGCTTGCAGGCCCTGACTCATGTCCCCCTGCACACCCACCCACCCAGCATTGATGGGCACCTGCCAGCAGGCACGACACATGTCCCCCTGCACCCCTACCCACCCAGCAATGGCGGGCACCTGCCAGCAGGCCCCGACACATGTCCCCCCCAACACGTCATCAACATCCACAATCATGGCACTTATGGCCACCCAAATCCCACCCCACGCCACCCCAATCCAAACCACCAACCAAGTATTCCATCCACCCCACATTGAAATCCCCATTGCATGAAACTTCCCAAATGGCAAGTATGCACATCAATACATGTCCGTCACACACACACAATTGGCGCAAGTGAATGCGAAAACCCACATCGTGACATGCATGAAACCAATGAGAGAATACTCCTGTCGCAAGCCCCTGTGGGGGCTCACCCGCCCCTTCTGCTGCAGCTGTAGTGGCAGACGCGGCACCAGTCCGCTCGCTCACAGATGATGGTAATACCTGGGAGGGTGGCTGTGCATTGCGTCTCCGGCTGGTGGAGGCATCCCCGCCGCTTTGTTCCACAGTGCCGTCTCCGCCCTCTTCTTCATTCGACACTGTGTAGAGGGAGACATGGAACACAAGCATCAGGATACTGTACAAAAGTCCCCTAGACAGGAAGCAATAGCACATGAGTGGCACTGTCAAACGTCACTTCCATCATGTCCCTCCATAACACATGGGTCAATGCAGGCAACACACATGCAGAAACAGGCACGGCGCATGCAATCAACATTTACATCCATGTCCAAGGGCCTCTATTAACATACAATGTTGTCTTTAAAATCACATGCATCATGGGTCATACTGATTCCATGCACACACATCACCGGAGGCTCATGCATCTGGCCTCGTACACCACAGACACAGTGGATACAAGGATGACTAGACTGCATCAGTGATTCAACACATCGTCACGGACATGTGTCATGCATCCATGGCGTTTCAAAGTCACACACACGCTACTCAGACACACAGACATGTACACCATACATGTCCATGACAGCAGCACCCATCTCTCACACCCCATCCATGTCCAAGAACAGAGACAGGCATGCATTCATGTGTGCATTCCGCAAGCTGCTCTGCATGTTGCATTGTAATACATGCACCATCCATGTGGTTCACGCATGACTGGTCTCACATGCAGCACCATGATGTCCCTGCACACACACATCCATACATGGCCTATGTCACACATACAGGCAAGTAGATGACTACCAGCACGCTGCTACATGCCCTGTTTCACACAGCAATGCATGGCCACTTACCGCTCAACTCCAGACGGGTCTGCCTCTGAAGGATCTGGACGTGGAGCGCTGGGTTTATGTGTTCCAGGACCCTCGTCTGGATGTTGGTCAGGCGGACCCGTCACCCCTCTGCATCTCTGCCTTCAAGAGGCGCCGGGCCTTGCTGAGGGTCCTGGACCTGAAGTCCTCACAGCGCTTCCGGACGCCTTGCATGTCACGGGCTGCCACCCCCTCCATGTTGATGGCAGCCACGATGTCCTTCCAGATCCCCTTCCGTCCTTCATAGTCGGCACGTGAACTTCCAAAGAGAGCATCATAATGCCGCAGGACTTGCTCCACCAGGATGCCAATTTCTTTGTCACTGAAGCTGGCTCTCTGCTGGGGGGTTGCCACTTGTGCCAGATGGTATTGTGTTGGACATGGCAACCCCCGAGGCAGGTGTGGGTGGGCAACTGGCTCCTGGGGCTGGGCTGTGGAGCGATGGTATACCAGTCGGGAGTCTTCTGTTCCAGCAGGGTTGGTCACAGCAACTGGACCCCTGCAGATGGCTGATGTGCAGGCACCAAATAGCAGGGCACGTGGCCAGCAGGCAGGCAGCAGCAGATGGCATGTGGGAGCGTGCTCGGGGCTCTGGGGGGCAGGAAAATGGCCTTATGGGCAGGCGCATGGTCTTCCATGTGTTGTTGCGTGGCCAACTTGATACAGAGTGATTTGGCACGTGAAAAAACTGCACATCAGCGTGTAATTCGAGGAAAGACCCTTAGCGCATAAGCACGTCTGTGACCTTACGCACGCGGGTGTTTCCCTCGTGATGGTGCATAGTGATTCAGCACGTGAAGAAACAGCACGTACGCGTGTTTATGCGTGTAATTGGATGTAAGGCTCTTAGCTCGTACACGTGTAAGTGACGTTGCACGTGTGGGCTGGTTTAAAAGGTACACGTAGGACGCCATTTTCTTGTACGTGCTTTTTGTGGAGAGCGAGCGGGCGATTCTTGTACTTCTTGTCGGTTCACATGTGATTACTTCACAACGGTTCCAGTTCGTATTCCTTCTATACTCGGACAGAGTTCTATTCTTCTTTTGGTGTGGATGTTGCCAACGCGCACACGCGCATCTTTTTCATGTTCTTTTTCCAGGCAGATGGTGAGTCGCGCTCGTATTGTACAACTGTGGTTGCCCCTGTGTGTCGCGTACCCATTCAGAGGTCATTGTAGCCAGCGTGTAGCACGCGTATGCTCATTTTTGTGTTTCTGGGTGCCACAGCGTAGTGCGTGTTCGGCTACCAGGGATCACATGCACGTTAAATTTAGTTTTCGGGGTGCCTGAGCATTGCGTGACCCGTCATCTTCCCCCAGGGGTCACAGACAGCCTTGCTAGAGCACTAGGGTATGTATTCCATCTAGTACCCTACCCCTTTCACCCCAATTGCCCAGGACAATTGTTTACTGCACCTCCCATTCGCACAAGAACATCAGTGCCATGGTTGGGAGGTGACAAAGTGGTAAGGGAGGTAAAAATGGCCGACCTGCAAGAGGTGGGCGCGGTAGGGGACATGGCCAGGATGTGCAGGGAGGCCAGTGTGTGGAGGACCAATCAGGGACACCTATGCCCCCCCCCAATGGGTCGGGGAGATGTAGCTGACACCATCCCAGCTCAGGCCTTGTTACCCCCCATATTGTCAACTGAACCAGCACAGGATGACTCCCAGGCTGACTTCCGTGTCACCAAGTCAAAGCCACGTGTGGCGGTGAAAGTTGCTGTCACCAGACCCCCTGGATCTGGATCTGGGTCAGCAATGTCATCTGCTGCCCCAAGTAGCCAGGGTGAGGAGGCTGCAGTGGCAGCTGCACCTCAATCCACCCCAGGTCCGAGTCACCCAGCCGGGACAGTGTTGGTCCAAGTCCATCACACCGAGGTTGGTCCTGCCAACATCACCCAGCAGCCAATGCCTGCAGTGAGACCTTTGGTCATCGTGCCTTTGGCTACTTCCAGTGCCCATTCCACCTGCGCTTCTGCCCCTACCAACCAGAGCGGCGTGAGCCACTCAGGGTCTGCACCACCTCTCAAGAGGAAGAAGAGTGCTCTTGTGGTACAGGCTGGGACCCCAGGCATGGCTACCCACTCCGGCACGCCAAGGAAGTCTAGTTTCAATGATGCAGAACTAGATGCACTTGTGGGCTACGTGTCGGCCCATGGCCGCGAAATGGTAGTAACTGCAGGGTGCAAGACTACGCCAGCTCAACGTAGGGGCCACTGGCAGACCATCGCGGACCACATTAGTTCCCTTGGATTTGTGAGGTGCACAGCTGATGATTGCTCTGAGCGGTGGAATGACCTGAAACGCAGAGCAAAGAACAAGCTGGCTTCCAATCATGCCTCTACTCTAGTGACTGGCGTGGGCCTCCAGCAGAGGAGGAACACTGAACATGAGTCTGTCACTGGAGCCTTCATCACAGAGGATGAAATCCAAGGCGTGGGAGACCTACCAGATCTTGAAGCAATGTCCAGTGAGTGCCCATGCATTTGTGTGCAATCCATGTGTATGTTGCTTGGGTGATGTGTTCTAATTGAGTGGCAGGTGAGGCTGTGTACTCATGACTGCTATCTGTCACCCATGTGGTACCTCCAAACCATCCCCCGGCCTTGTGTTTCACAGTATCCCTTCTGACCGCAGTTGACAATTTGCACCTCATTACTGCACTTGCCCTTCAACTGTTATCTTGCCACAACATTGTTCATACTGTTTTCCTGTTCATTCTGCCTGACTGATGAAATCCTTAGCATTCTTACCACACATTTTTGTGCCGTACTGCCCCAAATATAACATACTTCTGTCATAGATTACACCCCACAATGGCCCACATTTCTTACCTTATTATGGGAATGATTTCACCAATCAGGCTGATTGTGTGCAGGCCAGATGTAGGTGCACATTACTCTATCATTTTGGGGGCCTGTTTGAATGTTGAACATGACAATTGTCTTCTGTCATGTCGAAGTGACCAACCATTGATGTAGCCATGTGCCTGCCATCACTGCATCAGTGAACACTGGCTTTGTTGCAGCGTGTGGCACATGCATTTTTTGTCACACTATTTTGCATGTTTTATTTCATGATGTCCATCTCACATGGATGGGTGGCAGTACTGATTTGCTACCATCTGGGTGTCCTTGTCAAATCTGCCATTGCTATGCTATGTGCCATCTGTGTGCTGGCATGTGTCATGTATGTGGATTGTCCATGCCACTCACAGGCTAATGTGTGATGCCAGTGCTATCCAGCATGCAGCACATGATTTGGTTTTCCATCTTGGAGTCCTCAGTGTCTGCTTTTTGCCTCCCCTTCCAACTCATTGACAGTGCATGCATGTCAGAGTTATTGCCATGTGTGACATGTGTCATTTATGCACTGGATGTCTGCCTCATCATTCCTATATGTGTGGGCTATGGTGCTCATGCCTGTTTTCATTACTTTTCTTTTATGTTTTTGCAGGTGATGAGGCACTTAATGCTGTTGAGGAGGAGGAGATGGTGCAGAGCCAGGAGGACTCACAGCCACAACCGGGCACCAGGGGAGGACTTGGGGTGGTGGTGGGTGAAAACCCATTACTCCTACAGACCACACTGTCCACGGGTGTCTCTGGGTACACCTCCGGAGACATCTATGAATCAGGTGCTGAATCGGACATTGAGACATATGTTCCATTGCAGGTGAGAGTTTCTGGCAGGGATGTTGTTCTGTCCAACCCACCTGCACCGGGGGTGGACCCCTCTATGGGGCATTCAGTGTTAGAAAGTCTGCTTGTGGCGGTTATGGATGCAGGGTCACACTCCACAATATTTGCTCCTGTTCCTGGGCCAGCAGATCAAAGGAGGAATGCAGTCCTGCAGCCTCAGGCAGTGCCAGCACAGCAAGGTGCACATCACCTTGCCCCAAACAGGTGTGGCGCCCGCCAACGCGGTGGCCGTGTGCCACCAGGCAATACTTTGTGGGAGAACTCCATCTACACTATAGCAGCACAACAGGGGGCATTGTGTGAAATGATGGCTCAGGCAATGGATAGGGTGGCCACTTCCATTCTCCTCACTGAAAGGCAGATGGAGCTCCAGCAGCAGGCAACAGAGTCCATTTGCCACTCACACAGGGAGGACATGTTGGTATCCGACAGGGAGCGACGGGCTGGACTGGAGACTCTGCGCACAGCCATATCTGTAGAGTCACATGCCCACAGGGAAGCCCTGAGGTTAGAACACAGCTCCCTCAGAAATGCTCTGGGTGAACTTGAGGTGTCCCGGAGTACAAGGTCAGAACAGCAGCTGGAGCAGCTGACACGCACACTCTCAGCTGAGCTCCAGGCAACCCGTCAGGAGATCCAGGCATCACACAAGGCCATGCAGGCAGAAATGTGTGCTACCCGTGAGGTGCTGCATGGGGATCTCTGTACCATCATCCTGCAGAACCAAACCTTTCAGACCCGCATGCTTGCTGCCATGGAGGAGCATGTGAGGGCTTTGCGTGGTCTACCTCCCATATCACACCTACCTTCTAATGTACCATCAGAGGGTGATGACAGCGACGGCAGTTCTCCCACTGTAGCGTAACTGTGCAGGCTGTGTGCCCATTGGAGGTTTTCTTTTTCTCAACATCCACGCATGTGGGTGTTGGGGTGCACCCTGTACCTCGTCCCTCCTGGGTGCCCCCGCACCCCGGTCCACACATGGCCATTTTTATTTTTTTTAATTTTTATTTTTATTTTACAGTGTGTTGCTTTGTGTGGCTCCCATAGGCATCCACTGTATATTCCAGCTGGGCACACGCAGACTTGTCCTGTCTTTGGGTTACTAACTTGGGTTCCTGACACACACACCCCTCCTGCTTCCCCTTTCCATGGGCTCACAAAGGGTATGACCAAGTGACAGTAACTTACACAGTGACATTGGGCTCCCATAAGTTGTGTAGACAGTCTGTAGTCAAAACTGTATATACATCCCTAGTGGGGATTGTTGTTCAATTCACCACTGCATGGTGGATTTATATATGGTTCTACATCCATGACTTTTTCCTTATATACATGTACATTCTTCATGTCTTAACAAGCCCGTCTACTTTGCAGATGCAGTTCATGTTGTATGCAGTACACTGACACGTTTTCCTACCAGCAACACTCTGCAGTTGGAAGGGGTCGATGTGCTGCCTTAGTCAGGTTGTGACATTTGCACTACTTTAATTTTTTATTGTCATATATTGCCACTATTTGATCATGTACTTATGTTTTGTCTTGCTGGTATTTGTTCGTGTGTGTTGTTTTTTATTCATTACTGAGAGCAAATTGTCTGTGGCCTGTTTCCATTTGGGACACTGCATTTTGTGACACTTGTGTCATGTGTTGTGCATTCATTTTGTTGCTTTCACATTGCATGCCATGCCATGCTGTGTTGCATAGCTGAGATGGGGTGGGGTTGGGTGACATGCCACTATTTTGATGTGGTATTTTGCAAGGGGGTAGTCCTTCATGCTGCATGAATGTGTGGCTTTTTCCGACACAGGATTGGGTGTCTTTAAGTAGCTAGGGATGCACAGATTGTAGCACGTCCAGGTGAACAATCTCAGGCTGGTATGGTTGTGACAGTTGACTGTCCCTTTTGTCATCATCATTGATTGTCAGCTGGTATGTGCCAGGCCTGTGTGCACTCGGCTGGGGTGTGATTTTAGGTGAAGTAATTTGCCACAAGCTGGGTACGGGCTGCCTCACCACGTGCCCTTTCACCTCCCATGCGCAGCGGCCGTGCATGTGGTTGGGAATGTGGGGGCACCAGCATGTCCACCGGCACGCACCGCCATGTTGCAACGTTGTGCAGGACACATGCTGCCAATATGATCCTGCACACTACTGGGGGCGCATATAGCAGCTGCCCACCAGAGCGGTCAAGTGAGCGAAAGCGTGACTTCAGGACTCCAAATGTGTGCTCCACTATGCCCCAGGTTGCTATATGTGCTGTGTTGTATCTTACCTCGGGTGGTGTGTTGGGGTTCCGAATTGGCGTCATCATGTAGGTTCTCAGAGGGTAGGCACTGTTCCCTGGGGTGGTGATAATGGTTAGTGGGGTTTTGACATTTCTCAGTTTCTGACATGCATGCATGTGCAGAGGCATTTAAACTCGCCAATTAGCTATGTGTCGCCATGCCGCCCAGCTCCCAGGTCCCGGTTTAGGGGTGACATTCTGAATATGAAACTATCATGGCTGGACCCTGGATAGTTGGCATATACTGAGGTGATGATTCCCTTGGCATCACATACAACCTGCACGTTGATGGAATGCCAGTGCTTGCTGTTTCTATAGATGTGCTCAGTGGCCCTGGGAGGGCGTAGAGCCACATGGGTGCAATCAATGGCACCTAGCACTTTGGGGAAGTGTGCCACCCCGTAAAAGTCCTGGACGACAGCCTGCCTTTCTGCAGGTGTTCTGGGCATGTATATGTGCATGCGGACTGAGGGGCGTGCAGTCATGATGGCCAAAACCTGGTGTAGTCAGCGTGACTGCGTGGCCTGTGAGACACCCCCGACTATGGCAGTTGTCTGCTGAAATTATCAAGTAGCCAAGAAGTGCAGTACATTGAGCACCTTTTCCAAGGGGCTCAGTGCTTGGGAGCACAGGGTGGGTGATGTGAGGTCATCCTCCCACTCCCTGACCAGTTCTAGGATTATTAGTGGTGGAAACCTGTACCTCCCACACACCTGGTCATATGGCATCCCAAAAAGGCTGGTCCTGGGTAAATAAATGTGGGGCCTGGCTATCCCCCTCATCCTGCGGTGTCCCACAACCACTGCTGCGAGGAACGGTATATTCATCGTAGCGTATGAGCTTGTTGGTTGTTTGCGTGCATTTGTCTGCTGCGCTGGGCCGCTTACGCCTGCTTCCTGCTGGCGTACGTGTTTCCGGATTAACGCGTCTTTTTTGGCGCACGGCTTTCCCCAGTTCGATTCCATGATTACGTGTTGTTAGCGTGCGTGTGGGCGTGTCCAGCATTTACCTCCTGTATTTCCCCGTAACGCCCACATTTTCACACGTTGTTCCACATTCCGCATGTTATGCCCCGTGTTACGCCCACTTTTCTTGTGTGCGCTACACGATGTGCGCCTTCCCTGTGCGCGTCGCGCACGCCGTTTAGTGACGTGTGCACCCTTGTGCGCCACCCAGGGATTTGGCGCACATCCCAGGTTTCACAAGTGCAGCGCATTCCATGAATTGATGAACGGCTTTAGCACGGCTTTAGCACGCGTGCACTGCGATTTTCACGCTTGTGCCCCCTTTTCAGCGCACATTTATTCCATGAATGACCCTGTTTATCAGATGAAATGATCATGGCTGCTTCGCTACACCAATGTTTCATAGGCTGTACATTTCGGATATAGGCAAGATTTTTAGTACTGTTAGATGTTTTCCTACATAAATTGGATAATTGTCACTAAGACTGAGTGACGGTATTGCTACTTTGCCCTAAACTTGGAAGTGAACATAATCACACATAAGGTTATGCATATTTCTAAGTGCAAGAATGGTGGGCTCTAAACAAGTGAAAAACGGGAAAACTGTTGAGACGTTTTCCCGTTTTTGTATTGAAATGGCCCACAAAACAAACATAATGAACATGTTAGACAGTAAAGAAGCTCGAACGAAGAAGTGATGTCACAAATAAAGACATGTGGTATTGATGACCTAGGACATAAAGGCCCCTTTTCTCTTGTATGGTATGAAATGCTATTTACAAAATTTTGAACAGTTCACAAGGGTGAGGGCTCCAAGCTGTGCGAAGCGTTTTCCATTTTGCTACATTTAAGATGATTTGACATCTGCCGCCCAGGCCCGTGTGCTTCTTTCATCTCACCTGATCCCTGCACCAGGCTCCCTGAATCCCACCTCCTCCCACTCAGACTGCCAACCCTGGGGCTGTGATCTTTTTCCTGTTTTCACCCATGTGACCAGAATTGCCTCACTTCAGTGTCCCTTGCAGGGCAGCCTTGCTCGGGCAGCCAGCTAAGTTCCAGAGGCAAAGGACAGCTCACTTCCTGGTGCAGCTCCCATTCCCTGTTTGCTCCTGGTCGCCCATGGACACCGATGGAACAGCCTACAGCTACAACCAGGTAATGTGGTACGGGGAGCACAGCCATTAATGTGCTCTGGTAAAAAATAAAAAAATAAACCCCCATATCTTCTTACATTACTACCATCTGCTTTTAACAGTGTTTGATTTCCTCTGTGCACTCTTAAGGCCACCACTGTGTTTGAACATCACCATGCTCTGGCGCGACCATCGTTGTCTAACTTTGATGTACTCTATAAATAGCCATTGTGTAGGCAGTATGTTGCACTCTGATAAGAGCTGCATCAGGAATAAAAATGTTACAGCCCCCATGGTCGGACATTTTTTGACCAATAACCATGATTGTGAAGATTTAAAATGGACAGTTCTAAAGAAAATATAGACTGCTAATGGTTGCAACACGAGCAGGAGCAGTTTGGTGAAAGAAGAAATAAGGTTAATATTTTTGACCAAAAGTCACCTGATCGGTCATAATGAGCAGTTCGATTTGGTTTTGTAACTGTTGGTTGCAGTTTTTGTGCAACAGGTTACTTTTACCATTATTATTATCCCCTGCTGTACTGTCCAGTTTTGATTAGGATTTGTATTCTATCTCACTATTGTCCACCACTTATAGTGATTTTGTTCCTCTTGCTCGCTCTATGTTCAGCCTTACTGTGTACCCATTAGATCACTGCAGTCACTTCAATATGGCCGCTCGTACGAGTCACTATCCTGTTACATCACGTAACGAGAGCCCTGATGTTTTACCACGCATATTGAACAACCATACGCACTTCCGCTAGTCCTTCTACTATTTTTCAGAAGACTTCCTAGTTTTGGTTACGGACACTAGTCCCGCGATCGCTCCCGGGGAGTACCGCGCATTACGAACAGTATTTGGACAATGTACGGGTTGTTTAAGTGTTTAAAATCTTTACGCTTTCCAACTGACGTTGAATCACCCCCTGACCATAGTTTATGTGCACGACTATCAACAGCACCCAGTCACGGTGTGTAGTGTTCGTACTTTTAATACATACGAGACGTGACATTTCATTGATGTTTTGAGTGTTCATTCCACTGACTACTTCATGACACTTTTCAGGCATTTCACTGAGTTATTGCGGTCTGGTTATGATGTATATTGTGCTGCCGCCCATTATTTTCCATTTTTTTTCCATCAATAGCAATTGGGTTTGTTTGTTAATTTTATAGGCACCAATGAACGCCGGCTGTGAGGCATATTCGCAGCTTTTATCACTGCGCAATTTATCCCCCTTCACCCCGCTCGACGAAGCGCGGCTTTGTTTAAACACAAACAAGGGTTTTGTTCATATTGTTGTGATAAGTAAGTACCTTTCTGAATTCCATTTGTCAATCACTCTTGTGTTTTAACTTTGGTTCAGGCTATGGCGATCCTTATCAGCTAATGTACTAATTGAGTCTCACTTGTTATACACATAATACATACATTTTCTTTGTTCCTTTCCTGCAGGGTGTATTTCTGTTGTCAGTACACGGTTCTGTATGTGTATGGTACATCATTTTTTGATTACCCTCACCTTCCTACTGACCAGTAGTCTTCCTATAGCAGAGCAAGTGACATACTTTTTTGAATAACTTTTTTGAATTACTTGAGTCAACTGTTTTGGTACAGCAACACGCTGTCTATGCTTGTTTAACTTTCGCTTTCCCTCACCATTTTGGTTAGATGGGTGAGGTTGTTCATTTCTATAAGGTCATTATCAGCTGCCCTTGCCTGTTCCAGTAGACCAGTGTTCCATCCATTTTTATATATATGAAGGAGACTGTTGTTATCTATTCCAATCGTAAGCAGTCTGTCACTACTACATCTTGAGTGACTTTTTATGATCGGTGTAATTAGCTACTACACCGATTGACATTTTGCAGCATCTTTAGGGATATTTCTTCTCAATTTTCTTTCACTCTCTTACATAGCATATTGGGCTAGAACATAATTAATATAGTTCTGAAGCTCTGTTGGTTCATTCATTTTTGTTTGTGACCCCATTAGGGTGAACATTTTTCTCATTAGCTCACTTGACCTCGATATCTCGCCCATTGATAGAGCATATCAGATATATACTGAACTCATTGAATTCATTTGGTATGAGATCAGTAATTCTTGCTTTCTTGTTTAGGTGTCAAGCCAAGACAGTGGTACAGTGTTTTGCGACAATCCAGTACCATTCAGCTCTGAAGACTTCAGACCTCCTTTATACCTGATGAATTTCCACATACATTATTTAATAATGAAGATGGAAAGAAACATGTCTGTCTTTTGATTGGTCTTTTGATTGTTGTCCTGATTACTTATCAATTATCATGTTAAGTTTTCTAATTTTGGGAAACTTTATATTTAGCAGTACATTGTTTGTCACTGGCTAGATTTTGTGAAAGGTGCTATAACAACTTGTGTAAAAACTCCAATGTTTATGTATTTTTTGTATTTTAGGTGTGTATGAGTGCAGTATGGATGGAGAAATTGGTGATGTGAGTGGGTCTGGTTTTGTTGCACACTATATATGGTGAATTGTATTAGCAATCATTATATCTATATGAATTATTAGTTTTTTCTCCTTTTCTTTTGTTTCTATTTTTGAAACATTATGAGATTGTATAATTCTTACGGTTTATTTTAATGAATTAATAAATTTATTTTCTAATATGTTTTGGATGTGAATTGAATCTTTTCACCTCCCTTTGAGTGATGTGTCCACTTAGTTATGTTGAGAATAGGTTGTGTTAAGCTATTTCTTTCTGTCTTGCCTTCCACCTAAATAGGTTTGCTTATCCCGGCCTATTAGTTGCTTCATATATACTAGTCCTTTCCAGGCACGGCCGCGGATACACTTTGCTTGGAGTCCCCCTTCCAGTGTTTTTGCACTCTGATTAGAAGAATTTTACAGCTGGGCAATGTGTCACACTTAGATGGGTTTTAGAGCTTGCCAATGTGTCGCAGTTAGATGAAGTTTAGAGATGGGCAATGTGTCACACTTAGATACATTTTACAGCTGGGAAATAGTTCATAGTGATAATTTCGAAGAAAAAAAAGTTTCAAAAAACAAAGCTGTGACAGCCTATATTTAACATGCAAAGTGCATTTCTTTCGAAACCAATCCTTCGGCAATAGTCAAGGACCGGATTCAATTGAAATGTTAAAAGTAGCAGTTCAATGCTTTTTTTTTGTAATTTTGCAACGTTAGATACAGATGTCCAGTGCTGAAATTACAGCACTGGACAGCTCCATGTAACGTTTCAAAGTTACAAAAAAGAAAATGTTTAAATGTCAATATATACAAAAACTTTGAAACGTTACATAGAGCTGTCCAGTTCTGTAATTTAAGCACTGGATAGCTCCATGTAACATTTCAAGGTTTTAGTGTATATTGGGGGGTCCCCCCCAGCCCACCCAACCCCCACGCCAACCTCCCACCCCCCAACCCTAACCCAAGCCCCAACCCTAACCCATGTCGACGGCACTTTCAAATTTTTTTCAAAGAAATTGGCATTTGAAAGAATGGCATTTCGACAAAAAAAATGGAAAGTTTGCCATTCGAAACTTTTACGTTCGAAAAAATGACAGGACACTCTGGGCAATGTGTCGCACTTAGATGTATTGTGGGAGTAGGCAATGTGTCGCACATAGATGGTTTTTAGAGTTGGGCAAGCTGTTGCACTTAGATGAATTTTAGAGCTGAGCAGTGTGTTGCACTCAGACATACAAGTGGCGAACCCATCCATATCGTGCGCTGCAGGACCTTGCCACTTCTATATCGTTTACATTGTTTTCAGCTGTGCTCAGAAGCTGCCATTGGGCTACGACTAGCCGCACATTAAATTATGGTGGGTATGCGATGTATTGGACTGAGATGTATTTGAGGTTGGCCAATGTATTGAATTTGGATGTGTTTGAGGGTGGCTGGGGTATTGGATTTGGATGTGACTGAGGATGGACAATGCATTGAGTTTGGATGTAATTCGGGGGTAGCCAATGTACTGAATTTAGATGGGTTTTGACGATGGCCAATGTATTGAATTTGTATGTATTTGAGAGTAACCAATGTACTGACGTTAGAAGAAAGTGATACAACTGTCCACTAACAACTTTCAAATATTCAGCTTACTCACCCTAAAACACATAACAATAAACAACATACCTCTCCCACAACAACACATAAGGACATCACAAACTACATCAAACTACACACGCCACACAACACCAAAACAAACTAAGTCATCTGCACAAACCACACCCACACACCAAGCACAATATAACAACCACTAAATATCACAAACCAGCACACAGTGACCACTTTTTCCAAACTGAAGCTAACAACAGCACATCAAAGCTCTCACACTATTCCCTCTCAATCCCACTAATAAAGCGCCCCACCCAGCCCTCCTTCTGTTTCAGATCTGCCAGGATGCCAAGAGACCATGTAAATGGGAGCAGCGTGTGGTACAAGACCAAATAACATAACATGCCATAACATAACATAATTGCTCCTGCTGGCTAGACTGTTTGGACGGCTTGATTGAGCATAAAATACTGGAGCTCCTAGAACGCCTCCCAATATATTTTATGAGATTAGACCTTAACCTGTGTTCTCTGCACTTGGTCTTGAAATTATGTACCTTAATAATGTACTTAATTTTAATGAATGCTGATCTCAACACTTTCACAGCAATATTATTTGGAGCAATGGTCAAGGGTACTTTAAATATAGAAACAGACTGGGGAGATACTCCAGACAATACAGTGAAAGAGGTCAAAAGGAAAACAAGGGTAATAGAGTGGTTTAGGAACGTGTCATATTTGGAAAACAAAATACTACCTAAGAAATATGTGGTTTACCTTTTTATAAAACATTTTCCAAATAGAAAGAAGATACATGTGCACATTTTCTTGTGCTATATCAGACTTGAAGCAGACGAAGTACTAAGAACCAGAAGCCGTATCCCATGTACACATAAAATTTGCCAACTTTTTCAGAAGATAAACTGTATTAAGACTTTAAAATATCTGTTGATCTACTGCAATCACTTGAATATGCTGCATCAATATTATTTGGACAGTTTTGCCCACTAAACTTCCTTCTTAAATTGCAAATATTTAGTTGACATATCCTAAGTGGAATGCAGGTTTCTTCGACATTATCTATTTTACAATTATTGTATCTGATTGAGATATCCCTGATTAAGTTTAAATTCTGCATGTATGGCTACTACATTAGCTGTTAAGGTTGATGTAATATGAATTAGAATGGGATTTTTATGATTTTCATTTACGTGAAACAATATTTTAAAGAGAAATGGTTATACTCAAAGTTTGTTTTTAAGATTATGCAAAAGGATTTGTTTTAACAATTTAGTCAGCATATACTAAATAAATGTGAACTGTCTCTTTCCAGGTGACCAGTGTGCAGAGCAGTCAGGTGCAACAGCAGGGGAGAGGAAGAGAGAAAGCGGAAGCGAAAAGGAAGATCTTAAGTTGCTTTCCGAACCAGAAGTGGTTCTCCTCAAGTTTGAGAGAGGCAGGAAGGCTGCTTGGAGACGCGTCTGACCCTCAGAAAGTTGGAGGTGGATGAGCGGAGAGCTTGAGAAGGAAGATGTTTTGAAAGAGCAAGTTGGAGGTAGAGCAGTCTCAGGCCCCAGGCCCCAGAAAGCCTTGTGGACATTGCAGAGGATCTTGAAATTGATCCTTGCAGGCACAGGTAGCCAGTGAAGAGATTTCAGAGCTGGAGAGATACAATCCCTGGGCTTGAGGCCAAGGACAAGTCTTGCAGTCCTGTTCTGGATAAGTTGTAAAGGTCAGAGAGTAGAGGCAGGAAGATTTAGAAAGAGTCTGTTGCAATAGTCCAGCCTAGAAAGAACCAGAGCTTTGGTGACAGTGAGCTAACGGGCGAAAGTGAGACAAGGAACAATACCTCTGAGGAGGTGCAGCTGATAGTTTGACTTCTTGGAGATGTCAAAGATGTGAGGAGAGAAGAGAAGGAGAGGGATGGAGTCGAAGATGACACCAAGGTTCTTAGCCTCACAGGAAGGAGCAGAAAGAGTGCCCAGAGTGGGCGGCCTGAGAGAGAGAGAGGAAGGGAGGGAGCGGGTGTCCCAATGAGGAGGATCTCAGTCTTACTGGCACCAAGGCAGAGATCATTGTCTGCACCCCATTCCTGAATTGTGGCCAGACAGTCTGGTATGAGAGAAGAAGCAGTGGTGGATGAGCAGAGCCTGAAACAGAGCTGAGTGTCTTCCGCATAACATTGAAAATTGGAGCAGAAAGTAGCAATGCGGTGGGCAAGAGGTGCCAGGTAGTGGTTGAGAGGGAGAGAGGTTAGACCGCCGTTGGACCTCAGAGGGTCGTTCGGTGAGAAAGGAGGTCACCCAGGCCAGGGCCTGATCACTAATACCAAGGTTATCCCAGAGACAATTGAGCAGGATGGCATCGCTGACTGTGCAAATGCAGAGGATAGATGAGGACAGAAGGGAGATTGGAGTCAAGATTGGAGAGCAAGTCTTCACGGGTGGTCAAGAGAGCAGTTTCCGTGCTTCTGGCAGCTCAGAAGCCAGACTGGTGGTCATGGAGGCAACCAACAGATTCAGTATATAGATTAAGCATGGAGATGGCCAGTGGAGAACTTTGTTTTGTTTGGTATTTCAGCAGCTTCTGTGTGTGGTGTTATCTTGACATATAATAGGAAGTTAAGTCCCTTCTTTGTTTGCCTTCTACTTTCCATTGAACTTTTTCTCTCTTACATTGCACATGCATTTGGACATGTCAAATACATGTAACCCCTACCTATGCCATATTTTGCAAAAGTGAATATGTAAGTGTGTAAAATGATAGAACGATATGATATCACTCATGGCAGTTACCACCCATTTTCAGTAATGGGTGACTGTCACATATTACCAAGGAGCCAGCAAACAATGGCAATATTCTTACCATACAATAATGTCTGCAGGAACTGAGCAGCATTTATTTTCCTTTTATGAAGAGACCCATTGCTCAGTTGAGCAGGGATCTGAACCAACTCCCTGAGGGGCAAGAACGCCACTGCACACAAGTGGTTGTTCGGCCCCCATATACCAGCAAAGTTCTGAATACAGAACGTTTAGTCAGGTGAATTTTGCAATTGAGATCACCATATTCTCAGTGGTCCTCCAATCACTTGGACACAAACAAAACCAACAAGATTTGGAAGGGCATGGGATGGCCACCAGATCCCCACTCAACCGAGCAATAGGTCTCTTTAAAAAAGGAAAATAAATGAAGTCTCTGGTCCTGAAGAAGATTACACAGTAGCTGATGGTCATCAAAATCAGTTGAACCTGTTTTCTGGATATCCTTATACGTATACAGGATACTCCCTTGTAATCCCTCGTGCCCCCACCCGGGCTCCCCTGGGTTTGTGCCTTTAAAAAAAACATAGTTAATCGTGTAGACAGACTTGCCCCACACTTTGTCTGGAAACACTGCATTGCGGGTGAATAAAGCAAAGTAAATAATTTGAAATCCCCCCCTGGAATGTTCTGATACTGTAGAAAGTGGTTACAATTTAGTGGTGGCACATTGTTCTTTTCTTTTATGTAGGCAGCACAGCACCACTGACCTAGGGACAGCACTCCCGCCCAGAGCTAGGGTGTGCTGCTATTTAGGGTCAGCATTACCCTCTCTAGAGAAGAGTAAATGAACACACTTTGTTTCATCCATACCTTTGTACATTCTCCATACATTCTGTGTGTGATACCTACTGTTGATGTTTATAATGTTGGAGAAGACTTCCATCCTATGAATAGGTTGTTCGTGTTTGTCTTTTTTGAAACATTGTCTACAAACAGGTGACTATTACACAGAATATTCTGTCTTGTAAGAATGAAATAAGCCCGGCTAGTTGTGGGGTCATTTGCAGAAATCTCAAGTTGTGTCAAGTGAGGTGTGAAATAATACGCTAGTTCTGGCTTTTAGGTCCTCCTCATATTGCATTCTGGCACATGTAGCCCTGCATTTATAACATGTACAGGGATATGAAAAGGCATGCAAATGCCAAGACATAATTTTAGAGCTCTGTGTTTTCTGACTTTTAAGAAACAGCAGTGCAAATGAAGGAATGATGCTAGGTGACAAAATTGAGATTGCATTTGTGAGGCCATCTGGCCCTGGGGTCCTAGAAGATTTGGGTTTGTTGATGACACACGCAATGTCCTCAATATTAATATCAATTATGTTTGGCTTGGCTATGCTCGCATACTCAATAGCGACTGACAGTCCAATCTATGCTCTTGATATAACCCTTGGTATGTCTATTCCAGTTCTCCTCTGAAATAGGGTTGACTTCATTTTTAGCAATACCAAGTGAAGAATAGCATTTGACAATAGACCTGAATTTTCTTGAATCAGAGCAGCAAAGAGCATTAAATGTAATCTGCCATTGGGCAGTGGCTATCATTTATCGTTTATTGATTCTGATCCATGTTTCTAGTCTTCAATTTTGAGATTGCAATCCTTATTTCAGTAGAAGGCAAGGAAGATATTTTAATCTTTTTTATGTCAAGCTTCAATTGCTCCTGCTTAGAAGCAATGAGTACATCATTGATCCTATGCACATCAGTCTTCCTGTAACTATGTTTCTTATGTATTTCTGCGATGTTTCCAAAGAGAGTCTCCAGCTTTTTTCTTTATATGCATTGATCTTACCGAAATCAGTTGGCCATTATCTAGGAAATTAGTGGAGATCCAGTCATTGAAAACCGTAATATAATATTGCACAGGTCATCCAACAGCGTGCGCCACGGCCACTGCGAAATCGCACATAGCGCGGCGCACATCACAAAAGTAGGCGGAACATGGGGCGTAACACTCGGAATGGGGAACAACGCGTGAAAATATGGGCGTCACGGGGGAAGTACAGGAGGCAAGTGCGCGGAACGCCCACACGCTCGCCTACAACCCGTATTCATGGAATCGAATAGGGCAAACCAGCGCACGGTCAAAGACGCGCACAGGGCCAAACAATTACGCCACAAGAAAGCAGGCGGTAGCGCCCCTGCGACTGAAAAAAATGTGCGCCAAAATGTGCGCTAACAAAAAGCACCCATATACAGCCATGATGAATGGCCCATACAGTGGCCCTCTAGGACAAATGAGGTGCAAAGGGGCCCCGACAAACACGGACACCCGCTGTGTGAAAAATAGCGTGTGCGCGGGTTTCTGGGTGCGCGGGAAGTTCCACACGCGATTAGCCTGGGTACGTGTACTTCGGGGTGCACGGGAAGTTACACACGCGATTGGCCTGGGTAGGTGGGGGTGCGTGGGAAGTTCCACACGCGATTGGCCTGGGTACGTGTACTACGGGGTGCGCGGGAAGTTCCACACGCGGTTGGCCTGGCTAGGTGGGGGTGCGCGGGAAGTTCCACACGTGATTGGCCTGGGTACGTGTATTCCGATGTGCGCGGAAGATTCACACGCGATTCCTGCAGGGTACGTGTATTTCGGTGGTGCCGGGGTATGCTACACGTGATTTGGCCATGTGGGTCCCCCCAGGTGTTCCCTCTAAACCCTCCACGGCCCCTGCAGGCAGCCCACACCACAGGGTACTACCCTGCACCCCTGCCCATGTCCCACAGGCAACCCATCCACCATGGCCATGCCCACCAGCCAACCCACATGTCACCTTGCACTAGTGATCACCAACACATGTCTCCCACCACCCCATCCCACAGCCACCAGGGGCAGCCTCCACCAGGCCCCCACTCATGTCCCCTATTACCCCCACCCCCCAGCAGTGCAGGGGCAGCCTCCACCAGGCCCCCACTCATGTCTCCCACCACCCCCACCCCCCAGCAGTGCAGGGGCAGCCTCCACCAGGCCCCCACTCATGTCTACCACCACCCCCAGCCACCAGGGGCAGCCTCCACCAGGCCCCCACTCATGTCCCCTATTACCCCCACCCCCCCGCAGTGCAGGGGCAGCCTCCACCAGGCCCCCACTCATGTCTACCACCACCCCCACCCCCCAGCCACCAGGGGCAGCCTCCACCAGGCCCCCACTCATGTCTCCCACCACCCCCACCCCCCAGCAGTGCAGGGGCAGCCTCCACCAGGCCCCCACTCATGTCCCCTATTACCCCCACCCCCCCGCAGTGCAGGGGCAGCCTCCACCAGGCCCCCACTCATGTCTACCACCACCCCCACCCCCCAGCCACCAGGGGCAGCCTCCACCAGGCCCCCACTCATGTCTCCCACCACCCCTATCCCACAACCACCAGGGGCAGCCTCCACCAGGCCCACACTCATGTCTCCCACCCCCCCACCCCCAGCAGTGCAGGGGCAGCCTCCACCAGGCCCCCACTCATGTCTCCCACCACCCCCACCCCCCAGCAGTGCAGGGGCAGCCTCCACCAGGCCCCCACTCATGTCCCCTATGACCCCCACGCCCCCGCAGTGCAGGGGCAGCCTCCACCAGGCCCCCACTCATGTCTACCACCACCCCCACCCCCCAGCAGTGCAGGGGCAGCCTCCACCAGGCCCCCACTCATGTCCCCTATTACCCCACCCCCCTGCAGTGCAGGAGCAGCCTCCACCAGGCCCCCACTCATGTCTACCACCACCCCCACCCCCCAGCCACCAGGGGCAGCCTCCACCAGGCCCCCACTCATGTCTCCCACCACCCCCATCCCACAACCACCAGGGGCAGCCTCCACCAGGCCCCCACTCATTTCTCCCACCACCCCCACCCCCCAGCCACCAAGGGCAGCCTCCACCAGGCCCCCACTCATGTCTCCCACCACCCCCACCCCCCAGCAGTGCAGGGGCAGGCTCCACCAGGCCCCCACTCATGTCCCCTATTACCCCTACACCCCCGCAGTGCAGGGGCAGCCTCCACCAGGCCCCCACTCATGTCTCCCACCACCCCCGCCCCCCAGCAGTGCAGGGGCAGCCGCCACCAGGCCCCACTCATGTCCCCTATTACCCCCACTCCCCAGCCACCAGGGGCAGCCTCCACCAGGCCCCCACTCATGTCTCCCACCACCCCCACCCCCCAGCAGTGCAGGGGCAGCCTCCACCAGGCCCCCACTCATGTCTCCCACCACCCCCATCCCACAGCCACCAGGGGCAGCCTCCACCAGGCCCCCACTCATGTTCCCTATTGCCCCACCCCCCCGCAGTGCAGGGGCAGCCTCCACCAGGCCCCCACTCATGTCTACCACCACCCCACCCCCCAGCCACCAGGGGCAGCCTCCCCCAGGCCCCCACTCATGTCTCCCACCCCCCCACCCCCCTGCAGTGCAGGGGCAGCATCCACCAGGCCCCCACTCATGTCCCCTATGACCCCCACACCCCCGCAGTGCAGGGGCAGCCTCCACCAGGCCCCCACTCATGTCTACCACCACCCCCACCCCCCAGCAGTGCAGGGGCAGCCTCCACCAGGCCCCCACTCATGTCCCCTATTACCCCCACCCCCCCGCAGTGCAGGAGCAGCCTCCACCAGGCCCCCACTCATGTCTACCACCACCCCCACCCCCCAGCCACCAGGGGCAGCCTCCACCAGGCCCCCACTCATGTCTCCCACCACCCCCATCCCACAACCACCAAGGGCAGCCTCCACCAGGCCCCCACTCATGTCTCCCACCACCCCCACCCCCCAGCCACCAAGGGCAGCCTCCACCAGGCCCCCACTCATGTCTCCCACCACCCCCACCCCCCAGCAGTGCAGGGGCAGCCTCCACCAGGCCCCCACTCATGTCCCCTATTACCCCCACCCCCCCGCAGTGCAGGGGCAGCCTCCACCAGGCCCCCACTCATGTCTCCCACCACCCCCGCCCCCCAGCAGTGCAGGGGCAGCCTCCACCAGGCCCCCACTCATGTCCCCTATTACCCCCACCGCCCAGCCACCAGGGGCAGCCTCCACCAGGCCCCCACTCATGTCTCCCACCACCCCCACCCCCCAGCAGTGCAGGGGCAGCCTCCACCAGGCCCCCATTCATGTCTCCCACCACCCCCATCCCACAGCCACCAGGGGCAGCCTCCACCAGGCCCCCACTCATGTCCCCTATTGCCCCCACCCCCCCGCAGTGCAGGGGCAACCTCCACCAGGGCCCCACTCATGTCTACCACCACCCCCACCCCCCAGCCACCAGGGGCAGCCTCCACCAGGCCCCCACTCATGTCCCCTATTACCCCCACCCCCCCGCAGTGCAGGGGCAGCCTCCACCAGGCCCCCACTCATGTCTACCACCAACCCACCCCCCAGCCACCAGGGGCAGCCTCCACCAGGCCCCCACTCATGTCTCCCACCACCCCATCCCACAACCACCAGGGGCAGTCTCCACCAGGCCCCCACTCATGTCTCCCACCACCCCCATCCCACAACCACCAGGGGCAGCCTCCACCAGGCCCCCACTCATGTCTCCCACCACCCCCATCCCACAACCACCAGGGGCAGCCTCCACCAGGCCCCCACTCATGTCTACCACCACCCCCACCCCCCAGCCACTAGGGGCAGCCTCCACCAGGCCCCCACTCATGTCTCCCACCACCCCCACCCCCCAGCAGTGCAGGGGCAGCCTCCACCAGGCCCCCACGCATGTCTACCACCACCCCCACCCCCCAACCACCAGGGGCAGCCTCCACCAGGCCCCCACTCATGTCTCCCACCACCCCCACCCCCGCAGTGCAGGGGCAGCCTCCACCAGGCCCCCACTCATGTCCCCTATTACCCCCACCCCCCCGCAGTGCAGGGGCAGCCTCCACCAGGCCCCCACTCATGTCTCCCACCCCCCCCACCCCCCCGCAGTGCAGGGGCAGCCTCCACCAGGCCCCCACTCATGTCCCCTATTACCCCCACCCCCCCGCAGTGCAGGGGCAGCCTCCACCAGGCCCCCACTCATGTCCCCTATTACCCCCACCCCCCGCAGTGCAGGGGCAGCCTCCACCAGGCCCCCACTCATGTCTACCACCACCCCCACCCCCCAGCTACCAGGGGCAGCCTCCACCAGGCCCCCACTCATGTTTCCCACCACCCCCACCCCCCAGCAGTGCAGGGACAGCCTCCACCAGGCCCTTACTCATGTCCCCTATTACCCCCACCCCCCCGCAGTGCAGGGGCAGCCTCCACCAGGCCCCCACTCATGTCTCCCACAACCCCCACCCCCCTGCAGTGCAGGGTCAGCCTCCACCAGGCCCCCACTCATGTCCCCTATTACCCCCACCCCCCCGCAGTGCAGGGGCAGCCTCCACCAGGCCCCCACTCATGTCTACCACCACCCCCACCCCCCAGCCACCAGGGGCAGCCTCCACCAGGCCCCCACTCATGTCCCCCACCACCCCCATCCCACAACCACCAGGGGCAGCCTCCACCAGGCCCCCACTCATGTCCCCTATTACCCCCACCCCCCCGCAGTGCAGGGACAGCCTCCACCAGGCCCCCACTCATGTCTCCCACCACCCCACCCCCCGCAGTGCAGGGGCAGCCTCCACCAGGCCCCCACTCATGTCCCCTATTACCCCCACCCCACCGCAGTACAGGGGCAGCCTCCACCAGGCCCCCACTCATGTCTCTAACCCCCCCACTCCCCCGCAGTGCAGGGGCAGCCTCCACCAGGCCCCCACTCATTTCCCCTATTACCCCCACCCCCCCGCAGTACAGGGGCAGCCTCCACCAGGCCCCCACTCATGGCCCCTATTACCCCCACCCCCCCGCAGTGCAGGGGCAGCCTCCACCAGGCCCCCACTCATGTCTACCACCACCCCCACCCCCCAGCCACCAGGGGCATCCTCCACCAGGCCCCCACTCATGTCCCCCAGCAGTGCAGGGGCAGCCTCCACCAGGCCCCCACTCATGTCCCCTATTACCCCCACCCCCCCGCAGTGCAGGGGCAGCCTCCACCAGGCCCCCACTCATGTCTCCCACCACCCCCACCCCCCTGCAGTGCAGGGGCAGCCTCCACCAGGCCCCCACTCATGTCCTCTATTACCCCCACCCCCCGCAGTGCAGGGGCAACCTCCACCAGGCCCCCACTCATGTCTACCACCACCCCACCCCCCAGCCACCAGGGGCAGCCTCCACCAGGCCCCCACTCATGTCTCCCACCACCCCCACCCCCCAGCCGTGCGATTTGCCTGGGTACGTGTACTACGGGGTGCGCGGGAAGTTACACACGCGATTGTACGTGTACTTCGGGGTGCGCGGGAAGTCCCACATGCGATTGGCCTGGGTACGTGTACTTCGGGGTGCGTGTGAACTTCCACACGCGATTAGCCTGGGTACGTGTACTTCGGGGTGCGCGGGAAGTTCCACACGCGATTGGGCCTGTGAGAGTGGGTTACATGTATTCCAGGGGTGGGCGGGAATATTTACCCGCGACTGTGCCTGTTAGAGCGTGCTACGTGTATTCCTGGGGTGGGCGGGAAGATTCACACGTTCGCCTACGACATGCCAAAAAATGGTCCAATCCTGAGACACGTACGCCAGCATGAAGCAGGCGTACGTCGCCCCGCGCAGCATAAAAGTGTGCGCAAACAACAAACAAGCTCATACGCCAGGATGAATATACCATTCCTAGCAGCAGTGGCCATGGGTCACCAAAGGAGGAGGAGGATAGTGAGGGCCTGAATTTTCACTCCCAGACCAGCCTTTTTGGGATGCCTGATGACCAGGTGCATGGGAGGTACAGGTTTCCCCCACACATAATACTGGACCTGGTCAGTGAGTGGGAGGATGACCTCACATCACCCACACTGTGCTCCCAAGCACTCAGCCCCCTGGAGAAGGTCCTCAATGTACTGCACTTCTTGGCCACAGGATCATTTCAGCGGACAAGTGCCATAGTGGGTGGGGTGTCACAGGCCACGCAGTCACGCTGCCTACACCAGGTCTTGAACATCATCACTGCACGCCCATCAGTCCGTAGGCACCTATACCTGCCCAGGACACCTGCAGAAAGGCAGGCTGCCACCCTCGATTTCTACGGTGTGGCACAATTTCCAAAAGTGCTAGGTGCCATTGACTGCACCCATGTGGCACTACGTCCCCCCAGGGCATCTGAGCACATCTATAGGAACCGCAAGCACTGGCATTCCATCAACGTGCAGGTAGTATGTAATGCTAAGGGAATCATCACCTCAGTATATGCCAACTATCCAGGGTCCACCCACGACAGCTTCATTTACCGAATGTCTACCCTAAGCCGGGACCTAGAAGCTGGGCGGCATGGCGATACATGGCTGCTTGGTGAGTATGAATGCCACTGCACATGCATGCATGTCAGATGCAGAGTTATGTCACCACCCCACAAATGATACCCATCACCTCCTCACCAGGGGACAGTGCCTACCCTCTGAGCACCCACATGATGACGCCAATTCGGAACCCCATCACGCCTCCAGAGGTAAGATACAACACAGCCCATATTGCAACCCGGGGCATAGTGGAGCGCACATTCGGAGTGCTCAAGTCACGCTTTCGCTCCCTTGACCGTTCTGGTGGGCAGCTGTTATATGCGCCCCGAGTAGTGTGCAGGATCATAGTGGCAGCATGTGTCCTGCACAATGTTGCAACACGCCGGGGCCTCGCCGTGGACATGGTGGTGCCCCCACATCCCCAACCACATGCACGCCCGCTGCGCATGGGAGGGGAGAGGGCACGGGGTGAGGCAGCCCGTACGCAGCTGGTGGCTAATTACTTCACATAGAAATCACACCCCAGTGGAGTGCACACAGGCCTGGCACATACCATCTGATAAGCAATGATGACTCGACCTGAAAATAAAGACGAACAAAGGGACTGTCAACTGTCAGAACCATAGCAGCCTGAGATTGTTCATGTGGAAGTGTCACAATGTGTGCATCCCTACCTACACAAACACCACCAATGCAGTGTCATGAAAAGACACTTCCATGCTGCAGAAATGAATACCCACTTGCAAAATACTACATGAAAACAGTGCCATGTCACCCACCCCCTCCCCGGCACGACCACACAACACACCATGGCATGTCATGCAATGTGAGAGGAAAGAAATGAATCCCCACAACATGCCCCAAGTGTCAGCAGCTACAGTGTCCCTAATGGAAACATGTCCACACATGAAATGTTCACAGTAATGCAGGACCTACAACCCACATTACCAAATACTTACCAAGAATACCAATCACCTACACAACCTCCAACCTACCTTATACATGACATTACAGACTCAAAAATTAGCTAGCCTCACCACCTGATGATGACAGCCCTCCGAACACTTGCAAGTATACAGTGTTAGCGCCACGCAAGAGTGTAGGTGCACTGCTTACAACATGGACTCCAGTTCCAAGGTGGACCGCATTGTGAAGACATGAGGAATGGACCTGCAAATATGGCGGATGAGATGGATGCAGAGGCACATATCAATACACCACGCAGTGTACAATACAACAACAATATGCACTATGAATGTATACACAGTATTGACTACAGACTGCCCACACAGCTCATGGGAGTCCAATGTCACCATGTACGTCAATGTCACTTGGGCACACCCTTTGCAAGCCCATGGAAACGGGAAGCAGGAGGGGTGTGTGTGACAAAAACCCAAGCATCTGAACCAAATCCATGACAAGCCTGCATGTGCCCAGCCACAATGCAGCGTATGCCCACGGGAGCCACACAAGGCAACACACTGTCCCAAAAAAAAAAAGAAAAAAAAAGAAAAAAAAGAAAAAAAAATCAAAAATGCCCATTAATGGGCCCGGGGGGGTTAGGGAGGCCACCCAGGAGGTCCGAGGACAGGGTGCACACCAAAACCCACCTGTGTGGATCTTGCTAGAAAAAAAAACACCTCCATGGGCTCATGGCTTACACGGCTACCCTATTGTGGGAGTATCACTGCTGTCGCTAGCCTCACCCTCTGCAGCTGCATCCGGAGGTGGTGGCACTATGGGAGGCAGCCCACGCAAAGCCCTAGTCTGTTCCTCCATGGCTGCAAGCATGCGGGTGTGGTAGGTCTCATTCTGGAGGATGAGTGTGCGGAGGTCCCCATGCAACAACTCACGGGATGCCCGGACCTCCGCCCTAGTTGCCTGCATCTCAGCTGAGAGCGTACGGGTAAGACGCTCCAGCTGCTGTTCTGTCCTTCGGTTTGTTGAAGCCTCAAGCTCAACAAGAGTCGTCCTGAGGTGAAGGAGTTCCAGCCTCAGGGCTTCCCTGTGGCCCTGGGACTCTATGGAGATGGCTTCTTGCAGAGTCGCCAGTGCCGCCCGCCTGTCCCTGTCGGACGCCAACATGTCCTCCCTGTGTGACTGGCAGATGGAGTCGGTTGCCTGCTGTAGTCGCTCCATCAGCCTTTCGGGGGGGACAATGGAAGTGGCCACCCTATCCATGGCCTGAGCCATCATCTCTGATGATGCTGCCTGTTGGGTTGCCATACCGTAAATGGATTGCTCCCATTTGGTATTGCCAGGTGGCGTACGGCCACCATGTCGGCGGGCACCACACCTGTCTGGGGCAAGGCGAACTGCGCCTTGCTGTGCCGGCACTGCCTGAGGCTGCAGGACTGCATTCCCCCTCTGATCTGCTGGCCCAGGAACAGGATCAGATGTCGCGGAGTGTGACCCTGCATCCGTAACCACCAAAGGCGTATCTGCCAACACTGACATCCCCATTGAGGGTTCTAACCCTGGTGCAGGTGGGTCGGACAGAACAGAATCCCTCCCAGGAACACTCACCTGCGACGGCATGTAGGTCTCATCATCCGAATCAACACCTGAGTACAGCTCGGGGGAGGTGCAGCCAGAGACACCCCTTGAGAGCATGACCTGCAGCAGTTGTGGGTTCTCACCCACCACCACACCACGTCCCTCACTGGTGGTCAGTCGGCCCTCAGACCCCTCCTGGGTCTGCACCATCTCCACAACCCCAGCAGTATCAGGTGCGTCTTCCCCTGCAAAGACATAAAAGAAAACAAATGGAAACAGGCATTAGCACTATGGCACACAATGAGGGCTGAGAGGCTACAGAAACAGTACTTGATTGACACATGTCCCACATGACTAAAACACTCCCATGCATGCACCGTCACTGCGTGTGATGGGGAGGCAGATGGCACACATTGATGACACCAAGATGGAAGATGAACACATTTGCTGCATGATGCCTAGCAGTGGCATCACACATTGGCCAGTGATTGGCAGGTCAAATACACATGCCATCACACAGATGGCATGTACCCTAGCCATGAAGTGAAGAGGGAGAGGAGGTCACCAATTGTTCATTCAGTCCAGTTTGTTCATATGATAGATTATTTTCATTGTAATGGTTCAAATGTTTAACATGCAGCTGCCAGTGAAAAATGGTCCTATAGCACAGGGACATGTCCATACTAATCATGTCCACGAAACTGAGCCAGTCCACTGTACCATAGTCATGTCAGACATGTGACAATAGGACTGAGAAATCCCGAGTAAAAGTGCTGGTATGCAAACAATCTGCCTGAATAAACAGAGGTAAATAAGCAACAGTGTAGTGGCAAGATGACACTCCAAGGGCAACTGGCGTGGTGTTGGGCTGGATGTCTAATGTTGGCAGAAAGGATGCTGCTATACCCAAATGCTGTTACCAAGAATGTTTAGGAAGAGGCACATGGGTGAGCCGAACCACTCAGGCACACACACCCTCCCCTGGCACCCAAACAGAAGCCCTCCCACACACACCATGCACATGGATGACACACACATGCATGTGCACTCACCGGACAATGCCTCATAATCTGCCACTTCTCCCATGCCTTGGATCTGTTCCTCCGTGATGTAGGTCCCAGCAACCTGCTCATGTGGAGTGAGTTCTATGTCGTCTGCTGGAGACCCACCTCCAGTCACTAGAGTTGCGGCATGACTTGAGGACAGCTTATTCTTTGCCCTGCGCTTCAGGTCATTCCAGCGCTTGTAGCATTCATTAGCTGTGCGCCTCACGATTCCAAGGGCACTTATGATGTCCGCAATGGTCTGTTAGTGTGCCTGACGTTGTGCAGGTGTGGTCTTGGATCCTGCAACAATCACCATTTCGCGGTCATGTGCGGACACATACTCTACAAGTGCATTCAGTTCGGCCTCATTGAAGCTGGGCTTCCTTGACGGGCCGGACTGTGTAGCCGTGTCTGGGGCATCAGCCTCTACTGGACGAGCACTCTTCCTCTTCCGCTTGGAAGGTGGTGGGGATCCGGAGTGTCCTGCGCCGCTCTGGACACTAGGGGCAGGAGCGTGGGATTGCACACTCAGCATGGGAGTTGGTGCAGACATTATCTCAAGTGTGATGGTGTCAGGGGGAATGTCAGCATGATGGACTTGGACCGACACTGTCCTGGATGGGTGTGTGAGAGGTGGGGTGGATGGAGGCGCAGCTGCCCCTGCAGCCTCCCCAGCCTGCCTACGCGGGGCAGCAGATGACCTAGCTGCCCCGGATCCACATGGCCTGATGACACCAACGTTCACCGGCGCACATGGCCTAGACCTGCTGACCTGGAAGTCAGCCATGGAGTCACCCTGTGCGAGGTCTGGTTCCACAGTGGGCTGGTCCAACAAGGGCTGAGCATGGATGGTGTCAGCCACGGTAACCTCAACCGGGGGGGGGGCATGGGTGTCCCTGACTGCTCCTCCACACATGGGGGCCTAGGGGCACCCTGCAAGTCACGGCCACGTCCCCTACCAGATCCACCACGGCCACCACTTGGGGCTCGGCCACCTTTGCCACCCTTACGGCTTGTTCGCCTCCCATCCATGGCACTGATGTTATTGTGCGTATGGGAGTCGATGTGAACTATTGTCCTGGGCAATTGGGGGTGAAAGGGGTTGGGTACCAGATGGTAATCGTACCCTAGTGCTCTAGCAAGGCTGTATGTCACCCCTGGAGAAAGATGACGGGTCACGCAATGAACAGGCACCCCAAAAAAGCAAAGTAAGGTGCACGCAAACCCTCCTAGACCACGTGCGTGGAAATATAAACCTACACTACGCTGTGGCACCCAGGAACACAAGAATGAACGTATGCGTGTCACACGCAGCCTAGAATGACCTCTGAAGGGGTACGCGACACACGGGGCAAGCACAGATGTTAGATACGTGCACGACTCACCGTCTGCCAGGAGCAAAAGCGTGAAAAATATGCGCGTGTGTGCGTTGGCAACACCCCCACCAAAAGAAGAATTGTACGCTGTCTGAGGAGACAGGACAACAGTAGTAGGGAAGCTGTTAGAGGAAACAGGCCCAGGAAAAAGAGGAAAAGAGAAAAAGCTGTCAGAGGTAACAGGGAGTACGAACTGGAAACGCTGTGAAGTAAATCGCGTGTGAACCGACAAGAAGTACAGATTTCACCCACTCGCTCTCCACGAAAAGCACGTACAAGGAAATGGCGTTCTACACGTACCTTTTATACACACGTCACAAACGCGCATACGCAATGAGGCCATTTCCACCAAATACGCACTTTGACACTCGGACGTGTATCTCTTTATTTTTACACGCGTGATGTCACAGCTGCGCATGGTGGCCTTTGGGCCAATGAAATCGCATATGCGAGCACACGTGGTAAAACTGCACGTCCGAGTGTCATCGCGTGTAATCGGCAGGAAGTGAGCGTACACGTGATTGGCCTGGGTACGTGTATTTCTGGGGTGCGCAGGAAGTTCCACACGCGATTGGTGGAAATCCACGTGTGCTCTGTCATCACGTGTAATGAGGGAAACACCCGCGCGCCTCATGTCACAGACGCGCTCACGCGCTAAGGGCCTTTGGTCCAATGAAATCGCATATGCGTGCTGACGTGCACACGCGCTAAGGGCCTTTCCTCGATTTACACGCAGACATGCAGGATTTTCACGTGCCAAATCACTCCGTATCAAGCTGGCCACGCGTAAGCACATGGAAGACCACGCTCCTGCCCAGAAGGCCGAACTACTGCCCCCCAGAGCCCCGAGCACGCTCCCACCTGCCATCTGCTGCTGCCTGACTGCCTGCTGCCCACGTGCCCTGCCATTTGCTGCCTGCACATCAGCCAGGGGTGCTGTTGCTGTGACCACCCCTGCTGGAACCGAAGACTCCCGACTGGGATTCCACCGCTCCACAACCCAGCCCCAGGACCCAGTTGCCCACCCACTCCTGCCTCTGGGGTTGTCATGTCGGGGCAAACACCATCTGAGACCACTGACAACCCCCGGCCAGAGAGGCAGAGGGGCACCAGCTTCAGTGCCACCGAAGTTGGGGTCCTGGTGGAGCAAGTCCTGGGGCAGTATGATGCCCTCTTCGGAAGTTCCCGCGCCGACAAGGAAGGATGGACTCGGATCTGGACTGACATCGTGACTGCCATCAATGCGGAGGGGGTGGCAGTCCGCGACTTACAACATGTCAAGAAGCGCTGGTAGGACTTCAGGTCCAGGACCCTGAACAAGGCCCGGCGCCTCTTGAAGGCAGCGGATGCCAAGGGGCGCCAGGGCCACTTGTCGGAAGAACAGATGAGGGTCCTGGAACGCACATCCCCAGCGCTCCACGTCCAGGTCCTTGAGAGGCAGACCCGTCTGGAGTCGAGCGGTAAGGGTACATGCATCCTGATTGTGAGCTGTGCGTGTGGTGATTTTTCAGTAGTGTGCAGGTTGCACATCTGTTTGTATGGGGTCGAGTATGGGTGGGGGTGTACAGGGCCGTGGGGCTAACACATGTGAGGGCTGGAATGTGTGAGACATGGATGGTGCTTGTGTGTGTAGGCTTGCATGCCAAATGCAGTTGTGTGGGCACACATGTTTGGATGAATGTGTATGTAAGTAGACATGTCCGTGATGTGACGCATGTATGTTGTTTTCAGCTGCATGTATCAGCACTGTGTACATGTGCATGTGTGTGTATTTGACAAGGGTGCAACAGTGATGCAACATGGATGCATGTGACAGCGGTATGTGGAAGCCTGATGGGCAGATGTGACATGGATGCCCATCTGAACACTGCGACACTTGGCAGAGGTGTACACATGCATGCAAGTGTGGTGGTGTGTGTACATGTGTGGTGCACTTCCTGTGTTGCATGTGATGTCTGGCTCACCTTTGCCTGCTCATGCTGTTGTATGTGTATGGATGGTGCTGCCAGTTGCGATATGGCTGTGGTATGGCTCATGTGTGCGAGTTGAAATGACATGTGTGTTGGGGATTGTGATGACATGTCTGAGGTTTGCCAATGCCACTCATGTACAACTGTCATGTGTGTATGTGTCCATTGTACAGTGCCCTGATACCTGTGTTTTATTTCTCCCTGTCTGCAGCGTCAACTGATGAAGAGGGCGGAGAAGGTGCTGTGGAGCACAGCGGCGGGGATCCCACCGCCAGCCGGAGACGCAAGGCCCGGCTCCCCAACCATGTTGTCATCTCGTCGGGGAGTGAGGAGTCCGGTGCCGCGTCCCAGGCCGCAGCTGCCGGGGGGAGGTCCAAGAGGCGGAGGTTGGAGTTGGACTCCTCGGCAGCAGAAGGGGCAGCTGGGACCCCACAGGGCCCAATGGGGGAAGATGGCACGGAGTCATCCAGGTTGGTGGGGGGTTTGGTGGAGGAGGAGGCCGTGCAAGCAACAGAGACGGGGTCTGGAGGTGGGGATCCCACTGGTTCTAGTGGTGCAGTGCAGGACCAGGGACAGGAGGCAGCACAGACCGCCGCGGAGGTGCCTGTGTGCAATCCTGTCCCTGATCCTGTCCCTGCATCATCTTGCACCAGCAGGGATGCCTACGTCCAGACCCGTTTTCAGGCAGGGGATGAGCAAACGACAACTGGCCTTCCTCTGCCTGCGGACGTGGCTATCCGGTTCCGGGTTGAGCCTGTCCTGACTGATGTGGCGTTGCGTCAACGGGCCATGCGAGGTGACCTGCAGTCTTTTCATGAGGAGACTGCACGTCACCTCGAATGGCTCGTTGACCATGTCAGCCTGCTGGGACAGGTCACCCAGGCCGGATTCCTCCGTTTGCTGGGGCTTGCTACGACCCCCTCCTCAACTGAACCCCTTACCCGCCAGTCGTCCTCCGTGCCATCTTCCCACCCATCAGTCACCTGGGTGCCCTGTGGAGCTGCCTCTGACGGTGCGGCCAGGCTGGTGGAGGAGGCATCCCTGCCACAGTCGGGAGTCGGACGTCCAGCAGGGGTGGCCACATCAACGACTGCACCCCAGCCGACAGAGGATGTGCAGGCAGCAGGAGGCAGTGCACGGGCAGAGGCACAGCAGCAGCAGTAACGTGGTGGGAGCCATGAAGGCTCGGGGCCTTCAACATCGGAGGGGCAGGCATCGGCCGGAGGGCAGGAGGACCCAGGACAGAGAGTGTCTTCCGTGTGGCAGCGGTTGGGCCACGCCATAGATGCGGAGCGGCAGCGGGCGGAAGAGGCACGGCTCACAATGGTCAGGGCGGAGAACTCCATGCGGAGGGCCCTGAGGCGGGCCGAGTGCCTCGAGGCAATCCGCAGGGGTTTGGAGGTGGACACGGCGACTGCCATGTGGACCCTCGGGGCCATGGAGGAGGACCGCCTCCGGGACATTGAGCAGGAGTTCGATGATGCCCTGGCCCGGGACATCCACAAGTGAGCCGTCAAACTAGCACGCTGCCCTTGTACATAGTTGTGTAGGTAGTGTTAGGTTTCATTTTTTTTTGGATTTATTTTGGACCTTTCGGACATTGGCCACATTTTTGTATATAGTTTATTTTATTAGTTAGTGTAGTTAGATAGGTTTCATTTCTTTTGTTGGGATAATGGACCCTGGCTTGTTCCCATGTACATAGTTCACTGTTGGATTGTATTTTTCTTTCACATTTTAACCATGGAGCAATGGCTTTCTTTTTTATTTCCCATTGGATTTTGTTTTGTGGACAGTGACTTTGGACACCATTACTTTGGAATTTGATTTTTGGTTTTGCTTTTTTTCACGGACATGCTTCTTTTCATTTGTGTACATTCACATTTCTGTTTCTTTATTTTTGATTCTATTTATGTTTCCTTTAATACATATTTTTTTAGTGAACTTTCATGATATGGGTTTTGAGATTCACTGACACCCATTGGGTGTATGTGAGGGAAATGTGTTTGTTTCGGAACTTGCAATTGGTGTTCTGTGATGTAATTGCCAATTATGAGTGGGTGGATGCAATACTCAGGTGGGTGTTTTGCATTTGGAGGCTGACCATAGGGACCAGGGATCTAGATTGTGATAACATGTTGGCTGGGGAACATGAGTTGGACATGGGTGGGGGCCTGCTGGCAGGTGCCCCACAGTGCTGGGGGGTGGGGGGGTGGAG
Organism: Ambystoma mexicanum; assembly: GCF_040938575.1. Lineage (NCBI taxonomy): Eukaryota > Metazoa > Chordata > Amphibia > Caudata > Ambystomatidae > Ambystoma > Ambystoma mexicanum. The sequence goes on along the minus strand of NC_090933.1, from coordinate 651,830,438 downwards.
AACATGAGTTGGGCATGGGTGGGGGCCTGCTGGCAGGTGCCCCACAGTGCTGGGGGGTGGGGGGGTGGGGAACATGAGTTGGACATGGGTGGGGGCCTGCTGGCAGGTGCCCCACCGTGCTGGGGGGTGGGAGTGGTGGGGAACATGAGTTGGACATGGGTGGGGGCCTGCTGGCAGGTGCCCCACAGTGCTGGGGGGTCGGGGGGGTGGGAAACATGAGTTGGACATGGGTGGGGGCCTGCTGGCAGGTGACCCACAGTGCTGGGGGGTTGGGGTGCAGGGGGACATGATTGGGGGCCTGGTGGAGGGTGCCCCTGCACTGCTGGGGGGTGGGAGACATGGGTGGGGGCCTGGTGGAGGGTGCCCCTGCACTGCTTTGGGGGTGGGGGGGGTGGGAGACATGGGTTGGGGGCCTGCTGGCAGGTGCCCCACAGTGCTGGGGGGTGGGGGGGTGGGGAACATGAGTTGGACATGGGTGGGGGCCTGATGGCAGGTGCCCCACAGTGCTGGGGGGTGGGGGGGTGGGAGACATGGGTGGGGGCCTGCTGGCAGATGCCCCACAGTGCTGGGGGGTGGGGGGGTGGGAGACATGGGTGGGGGCCTGGTGGAGGCTGCCCCTGCACTGCTGGGGGGTGGGGGTGCAGGGGGACATGAGTGGGGGCCTGGTGGAGCGTGCCCCTGACTGCTGGGGGGTAGGGGGTGGTGGGAGACATGGGTGGGGGCCTGGTGGAGGCTGCCCCTGGTGGCTGGGGGGTGGGGGTGGTGGTAGGCATGGGTGGGGGCCTGGTGGAGGCTGCCCCTGTACTGCTGGGGGGTGGGGGTGCAGGGGGACATGACTGGGGGCCTGGTGGAGGCTGCCCCTGCACTGCTGGGGGGGTGGGAGTGCAGGGGGACATGAGTGGGGGCCTGGTGGAGGCTGCCCCTGCACTGCTGGGGGGTGGGGTGCAGGGGGACATGAGTGGGGGCCTGGTGGAGGCTGCCCCTGCACTGCTGGGGGGTGGGGGTGGTGGGAGACATGAGTGGGGGCCTGGTGGAATCTGCCCCTGGTGGCTGGGGGATGGGGTGGTGGGAGACATGAGTGGGGGCCTGGTGGAGGGTGCCCCTGACTGCTGGGGGCTAGGGGGTGGTGGGAGACATGGGTGGGGGCCTGGTGGAGGCTGCCCCTGGTGGCTGGGGGCTGGGGGGTGGGCGACATGGGTGGGGACCTGGTGGAGGGTGCCCCTGCACTGCTGGGGGGTGGGGGTGGTGGGAGACATGGGTGGGGGCCTGGTGGAGGGTGCCCCTGCACTGCTGGGGGGTGGGGGTGGTGGGAGACATGGGTGGGGGCCTGGTGGAGGGTGCCCCTGCACTGCTGGGGGGTGGGGGGTGGGAGACATGGGTGGGGGCCTGGTGGAGGGTGCCCCTGCACTGCTGGGGGGTGGGGGTGGTGGGAGACATGAGTGGGGGCCTGGTGGAATCTGCCCCTGGTGGCTGGGGGATGGGGGTGGTGGGAGACATGAGTGGGGGCCTGGTGGAGGGTGCCCCTGACTGCTGGGGGGTGGGGGTGGTGGGAGACATGCATTGCTGATCAGTAGTGCAGGGTGACATGTGGGTTGGCTGGGGGGCATGCCCATGGTGGATGGGCTGCCTACGGGACATGAGCAGGGGTGCAGGGTAGTCCCCCGTGGTCTGGGCTGCCTGCAGGGGCCGTGGAGGTTGTAGAGCGAACACCTGGGAGGACCCACACGGCCAATTCACGTGTAGTACTCCCCAGAACCCCTGAAATACACGTACCCTGCTGAAATCGCGTGTGGAACTTCCCGCGCACCCCTGAAATACATGTACCCTGCTGAAATCGCGTGTGGAACTTCCCGCGCACCCCTGGAATACACGTACCCTTCTGAAATCGCGTGTGGAACTTCCCGCGCACCCCTGAAATACACATACCCTGATGGAATCGCGTGTGGAACTTCCCGCGCACACCTGAAATACACGTACCCTGCTCGCACGGGGCCAATCGTGTGTGGGACTTCCCGCGCACCCCTGAAATACACGTACCCTGATGGAATCGCGTGTGGAACTTCACACGTACCCCTGAAATACACGTACCCTGCTGAAATCGCGTGTGGAACTTCCCGCGCACCCCTGGAATACACGTACCCTGCTCGCACGTGGCCAATCGCGTGTGGCACTTCCCGCGCACCCCTGAAATACACGTACCCTGCTGAAATCGCGTGTGGAACTTCCCGCGCACCCCTGATGCACACGTACACAGAACAATCGCGTGTGGAACTTCCCACGAACCACTGAAATACACGTTCCCCGCTTGGCGTTTGCTGTTTGCCAGCCCTGTGAACTGGTCCAGGGTTAGCGCAGCCCTTTGCGATTATTTGGGGATTTTGAAGGCTTTTCCTTGCGCGAGGGCGTTCTTGGGGGCGTAACTGGCGCTGCTGCAGGGTCGCTGCGCCACGCTGCACCACGGCTGGTTTTGGATGCGAAAATCCATGAATACGCTCTGGGCGGAAATCGATTTTAGCGCACGCGGCTGGCGCAGACATTCGCACGGGCATGCTGTGCGCCAGTCGCGTGCGCCATTTTTGTGCGAATTTCTATGAATTACCCTGATAGTGTAAACCTCTCTTTCCGTTCCCACTGTTAATAAAAGCCACAACTGCTGGTTTGGATTGTAATTTGCACCTTTTACTTTTCTGAATTGAATTGTTAGTGGACATTGCATGCTTGCACGCCTTTTAAAATGTATTTATTTATATTTTTTATTTATAGCATTATGCAGCTAGTGGGACTGACATTGATGCAGTGAATTGTACTCCTTTGTTTGTCACAATTCTATCTTGTGAGTGTGAATGTTTGAGCCGTTCACACTGCAATAGGTGAAACTGGTTTCAAAGCCCCTACACTCATTCAGCAATCTATTCATCTAAAAAACAAATTGAATGACAAAAAACATTGTTTTTATAGCACTTCAACTTGTTTATGACAACACACAAAACACACAAAACAATCTGCATTTGCTTGTCAATGACTTACAAGTAGGTATCCGTATCACACAATTTCTTTTGAGGTTTGTCTTGAAAGTACAGTCATAAAATTCAGCAGAGATTGATTGTTGGTCTAATGTTACTTTATATTCTAGGGCAATGGGAGGAAAGACATTGGCATTTGATTGAATTGTGTCTCTTAACTAGTTAAAAGTCTTCAATAGCTAAGAATAGTTCAAACTTTTCCATTGTCCACGTGAGTATATGAAAGAAAGCCTCTCCCTATTACCTACCCACTCTCCTACCCCCCCAAACCAGACCCAAACCTCTTCCCCACCTCTTCCCTCCCTCCCCACTTAACTGAAGGATCGGCGCACCTCAAGCTCCGTCTCCCTCCATAGAAATGGAAAAGGGTTCCCTTTGGCGGCAGCCTTCTTTTTTTTCTTTACCGATTGGCACCGCTTACGGCAGCCAATCTCCAGAGGATATAAAAACAAAGCCATTGAACCCTCAGGCCTACCATGACTCAGGCTGACGGGCTGTTGCCGGCCATGTGCGCCCCCCGCAGTGGTGTGAAAGCCATATACAAACTAGGCTTCACAAATTTGCCACATGTCGTAAAAAAAAGGGGATTTCATTGTTAACATTGTGGAACTGGTGTGTTTGTATAATGATGATCTGTGAGAATGATTCATGTATTTATCCCACCTCCTGCATTCAGTATGGGTGATTATTTTTGTATTTTTTTTGTAATGCATAATTAATAAAATAACCTATTTGTATTTTATTTTAAATGTTTTATTTTCTTTCAAATATGGCGAATATATTGTAATACATATTATGTCTATGTTATAAAATATCGTCATTTACATTGAGGTAATCAGTCATAAACAAACCCTGTACCGGAGTGAATATTTCCTAGAAAGTTGGGCTTATTAATTGAGCCAATTAAAGTGTGCAGGGGACGCGAGTTCCCCAACTAGGTAACTTTCTTTTTCTTAGATGTTCTGTAAACATCCCATATGCCAGGAATGTAGTTTCTCCTCTGCACCTCAAACATTTAAAATACTCACTTTTATCAAATTATGAAAGTAACTTAAAGTGGATACAACCCTAAGATGAACAAAAGTGCAAGGTATATTTGGAATCTAAAATGTTCAGGCAGCCCACTGTGGATGTAAAATGTCATATTGATACATTGACAACTTCATAGTTTAAAACATGTTTACTTTGATCGCGTTTTGAACAACTTGTAACATTTGGCTTTCGGCCCACATATCTCTAAATTGACCACTTTGATTTTCCTAGATATTAACTTGATTTAGTGCACTGAAAAAGAATTTTGAAAATCAACTTGCCTTCTTTGGTGATATTAACATCTGAAATGTATCTATAAATGCTGCATGTGCAAAATGAATGTGCGTATTTCATACGGACTGTAAACAGAGCGTATGAAACAACACCCACACAACATAGGCACCCTCCCATACTGTGTACACAATCCAGCATTCACTCACAATTCACACACAACACACACCCTACACAGTCCAACATACACCCAAGCAAGAAATACACAATTCCCACACAACAGACACTCACCCCACAGAGTCCAACATACACCCATGCAAGAAATACACAATTCAAACACAACACACACAACATATACGTACACAGTCCAACATACACTCAACCAAGAAATACAGAATTCAAACACAACACACACGCAAACTGTGCAGCAACCCACACTGTCTACACACTGTCTACACAGTCCAACATAAATACAGAATGCACACACAAAACACACACAACATATGCACCCATCCGCAATTCAACATACATTCAAGCAAGAAATACAGAATTCATACACAGCAAAGACACAACATATGCACTCATCCAAACTGCAAACATGGTCCAACATACATGCAAGCAAGAAATACAGATTTGTCACACACAACATATACACCCACCCATACTGCGTATACAGTCCTACATAAATACAGAATTCACAAACAACATACCCACCAACACTGCGTACACAGTCCAACATACATGCAAGCAGGAAATACTGAATTCACAAACAACAAACAAACCCACCCATACTGCATACACAGTTCAACATACACTTAAGCAATAAATATAGAATTCACAAATATACTAAACCAATGAAAGACGCAATTAATAAATACAGATTTCCTACATAACATACGCACCCACTACGTACACAATGCAACATAAATACAGAATTCACACACAACATAACAACCCACCCACACTGCTTACACAATCCAACATACACAAAAGCAACAAATACAGAATTCACACAGAGCACACACACACATCATAGACATGCACCCACACAGCGTACACAGAACAACATACACTTACGTAAGAAATACATATTTCACACAAAACACACACAACACACATAACATATGCAACCACCCACACTGTGTACAGTCCAACATACAGTCAAGCAAGATACACAGATAGAAAACACAACATACATATACACACACAACATGTGCACCAACCCATACTATGTACATAGTCCAACATAAAGGATTGACTCACAAAACACACAACATGCGCACCCATACTACACACCCACCCATGCTGCATACATAGTTCAACATATGCTCAATCAAGAAATACAGAATTCAAACACAACACAGCACAACATACACATACATCCAAGCGGCGTACACAGTCCAACATACGCTCAGGCAAGAAATACAGATTTCCCACACAACACACATACAACATATGCACCCACCTACACTGTGTACACAGTCCTACATAAATACATAATTCACACACAACATACCCACCCACACTGCATACACAGTCCAACAAACACTCAAGCAAGAAATACTTAATTCAAACACACCCACCCACACTGCGTACACAGTCCAACATACATTCAAGCAAGATAATACAGAATTCACACATATACTAAACCAATGAAAGACACAATAATAAATACAGATTTCCTAAACAACATACGCACCCATCCATGCTACGTACCCATTGCAATATAAATACAGAATTCATGCACAACATACGCACCCGCCTACACAGTTCAACATACACTCAAGCAAGAAATACAGAATTCACACACAACACACACATTCACATCATATGCTCCCACCAAGCGTACACAGTCCAACATACACTCAAGCAAGAAATACAAAATTAAGCCACAACACACATACATCATACACACCCACCCTGCGTACACAGTCCAACATACACTCAGGCAAGAAATACACAATAGACCCATACCACACACAACATATGCACCCACCCACAATGCATGCACAATCAAACATACACTCAAGCAAGAAATACAGAATTTACATGGTACACACATACTCAGCCACACATTTTGATATATGCTCAAGCAAAAAATACACAATTCACAAACAAAATATGCACACACCCACACTGCGTACACAGTCCAGCATACACTCAAGCAAGAAATTCCTAATTCAGACAACACACACACATAACATATGCACCCACCCACACTGCGTACAGTCCAACATACAGTCAAGCAAGACATACAGCTTGAACACACAACACAAACACAACATGTGAACTAACCCACACTGTGTACACAGTCCAACATAACTACAGAATTTCGACACAAACACACTGAACATATGCACCCACTGAGACTGTGTTCACAATCCAACATACACTGAAGTCAGAAATACAGAATTCACACACACACACACAATTGCATGCACAGTCCAACATATACTCAAACAAGAAATTCTGAATTCATACACAACACACAACATACACACCCACCAACACTGTGTATAGAGTCCAACATTCAAACAAGCAATAAATACACATTTCCCATACAACACACAAACAACATACACACCCTTGAGTACACAGAATAATAGAGAATTCACATACAGAATACCCACCCACACTTCATACACAGTCCAACAGACACTCAAGAAAGAAAAACTGAATTCACACACAACACACACACACAACATACACACCCACCCACACTGTGTACACAGTCCAGCATATACCCAAGCAAGGAAATACAGAATTCACACATACACTAAACCAATGGAAGACACAATAAATAAGTACCGATTTCTTACACAACACACACACAACATATGCACCCACTCACACTCCATACACAGTCCAGCATAAATGCAAAATTCACACACAACACACACCCACACTGTGTATACAGTCCAACATAAACTCCAGCAAGAAATACAGAATTCCCACACAACATACTATGAGAGACCGGAAGATATTCTCCCGGGTAGAGCTCAGGAATCCCTTATCCAGGTGGTCAGGACACAGCCATTGCGGTTGGATCCTGTACCTGTGGTTGGACCAGTGAGGGTGGATCAACTGGGTGAAGGAGACCGGGGTCAAGCATCGGAAGATATCCATGGTGAGGCGTGGTACTGTACTCAGGAGGAAAAAAGAGGACGAGATCCCTGAGGCATTCGTAGATTACAATACATCGGCCTCCTCCCCTCCCATTAAATCTCTCCTACCAAGATCCAATAAACCCTCCATACAAAACCCATCCTCTGAGATCTGTGACCCAAACAACCCTGGACATTCCTGTCCACATTCCTGTAGTTATTTTGTCCCGAACACCCAATCTGGTAAGACAGAACACTACTATTCCCACAACCCCATTTGTTCTGTTCTAAAGCCTGGTAATTCTCGTCCATTTCACAAACCTTCCCTATCCCGTCCCATATGATACTCTGACATTTCAACCCTTCCCCTTTCCAATACGAAGACTATAATTCTTGATAACACCTTATCCCCATCGTACCACGCAGAACATGTAGAAACTCTACCACTCCCCTTTTCCGACACCAACACTTTTCCCTGATGTAGAAAAGAACGGGCTTGTAATGAGACTGTTTACCTGACATGTCCCGACACGAGGATCAGGCAAAGTCACGCAATTAACCTGAATCACGCAAACCCAACGGCCCTTCCTTTTCCCCAAAGGGATAAAAGGTGGAGCAAGAGAGTGCAGAAATGCAAGCATGGCAGGCAGTACGATGAGACGGCTAATCAGGCACGGCAGTTTAAGCAAAGTTGAAAGATGGCAGGAATCAGGAGGGTGGTGAGGGGAGAAGTGACCTTGCCTTTTTCGTCCCAGACCTGTGGAACCTTTGTGGAAGAGAGCCTATGACCGTGAACAATAGCACAAGTGTCTTGCAGCAGATGTCAACGGTACACAGGGCAAGCCTATGCTGATAAGCAGGAGCAAGGGAAGCTCCCATGACTGTGGTACCAGCCCTGACTCCAATGAAGAAGAAAGCCAAGTGGTTCATCACAGCCGGTGAGTCGAGAGGAGAATCAATAAGAACAGGGCTGTGTTGAGTGAGAATCACAAAGTGGCAAGTTTGAAACAAGTTCAATGAACTATGAAAGAACTGCAAAAGTGTTAAGGGGAGACCAGCTGCCAAGGGAAACCAGCACCACATGGGTGCTAAATCAAAAGACTCTGATCAATCCCCATCTACAAAAAACTACAGATACCAGAAGGCTTTAGGAGGGCCACCGAAGTAGGGGAAACTGGTCATACTGAGGGTCAAGCAGAATCCCTGTACACTGGAAAGACTTTGACATGAATTCTGCCATGCAAGAAAGCAAGGGAAGTGAATCCCACAAACAATTGTGAATGTGAAGTTGGCAAGAGTGAAACGGGCCGAGGGATGTCCACTATCAACTGTTTGAGAAGACATTGAGAAACTAAGGGAAAAGAGTAGTAGAGGGGTCCAACTCGACCGAGGGAGATCCAGCGGTGAAGCCATCACCCAAGTACTGGCAGTTAAGAGGGGTCCGAGCCCGACCGAGGTAGAACCAGGGGTGAAGTCATCACCCAAGTACTGACAGTCAAAAGGGGTCCGAGCCCGACCAAGGGAGATCCATGGGTGAAGCTGGTATCCAAAGTTCATTGAGAAGAGAACTGATATGTAAATTTAGGAACACGATAAGTGAGGGGTCAGCACCCAGAAGAGGGGGACCCAGGGGTGAAGCCATCACCCTATGTGAAACCATGGTAAATAATTGAGAAGGGTCAGTGCCCAGAAGAAGGGAACCCAGGGGTAAACCATTATCACCCTAAATAGTTTTCATTTGGTTAAAGGAACTTTTGTTTTATTAATTGAACACGTGAGGCCCTTGAAGGCAAGAGACTTTCAAAGGAAACAGGACTTGGCCATCAATAGTCCTGAGAGCTGCAATTGGAAATGTCATCTCATTCTAGAGAGGCCCGAGAGTGTACTGTGCTCCAAGCTCCCATTTTACCCCGTGCTCAACACATGGGGTAGGGAGACCCAGGCTACCGCATCCTGACATATTATTTGAGAACACTTCTTTCCTTTCTTGAGAACTATCCCGCACCCTTTTTGTAATAGTTGCAAGGTTTGGCAATAGGTTTCGTAGTATAGGCCCTTTTTGTTTGACACAACGCCACTCGGACTGCCTTATTTTCATTTGATGGTTGATGCTTGCTCCAATCTTAGACTTAGGTCGAGATTAGATGTTTTTCCAACCTGCATACAGCATTCATTGTTCAATGAATACTTCTTGAACTGTGCTCACGTGTGTCTGTCTTACTTGTTGCCACCATGAGTTCCTTACAATACAAACACACAACATCTGCACCCACCCACACTGCGTATAAAGTCCAACATACATTCAAGCAAGGAAATACAGAATTCACACATACACTAAAACAATGAAAGACACAATGTATTTTCAAAAAACACTAACTATCCCATATAGACTAACAAATGTAAAGCAGAATGTAAAGCAGCCCATCACTGCAAAATATTAGTAAGCTATTCAAAAATATGGGATAAAAATAAACTGTTCCCCTCATTACTTAAATGTACTCATCAACTCTAAAAGCGTACTACATGAAAATACTGGGGAAAAAAATAATGGACAAAAATAATGAATTCGGCAGTGAAAAAAAAAATCTGATAATGTCAAAAAAGGGGACTGGGGGTTGTGGTGGTGTCCTCTGATCCCCTTGATCAACATTATGGGAATTCGGGGGTTGCAGCGGTGTCCCCTACTTCCATAAAAAGGAAAGTGGGGAACAAAGAAAGATTTAAAAAACAGAGAAAAAAACAGACCCTGCGGTGGAAATTCCACCCCTGAATGGTGAGGCAGAACTCACGTCGCAGGAAAAGAGTCGTGGAGAAGGACAACAGAAAAGTGTGCTGCTGGAGATACATTTGAGGGGTAGGGGTGTGAAGGTTGAGGGAATAATGGGCGGAGCTGATGTACATGATTATTGCGTGCCGAACATTTTACATTTGCAATTGTTGGATTCTAAATGTTCAGCTACCAAATAATCACGGACAACCTCTAAAAGTACTTTCATTTTTACTTTTAATGTTGCGGTGAAAAATATAATGCAGGCCCCGTTGAACTGAAAATGTATCCATACATCTATTAAAATTAATATGAGCACAATTTATTTTTCGATGATTGAAACTTCCATGAATCCAAGTATGACGTGCCGCCAAGGATGAAAATACACATTTTATTGCTGGAAACAATCCTCATAGTCGGACTAAGTCATTTTTTATTTCAAAACATAATTCAGTTCATCTTTGGAATCCCAAATGATTGTCTCCAGCATGAATCACAAACACATCTGGAATTGTTTTCACTGTTGTAATACACACCAAGTTTCTCCATTATGTCTTTCCATTTTCCACCATGATTACCATGCCATTCCACCTTTAAATGTGCAAATGGTGAAACTGTTACCCTCAGCGAAGGTAATGCTCCAGTTAAAACATCCAGGAATCTCCCATTATCAAAACATTCTTACTCTACATTAAAAGAAACAAATAACTGATATAAAAATCAAGGAGTTACGCATTCTTTCTCTACATTAAAATGTACGAAATATACTTCTTGTTCCATTTTATGTACAAACTTGAACAGAATCTTTTGAAATGTGGGCAACTCAAATCCCAATCCACTTCCAGAAATAAAAACATGTGCACCATACTGCAAAACATGTACAAAACACTATAAATACTTATAGATATAGTTTATACTGCCACATGGACCTAGCTTTGAGAAGAAATGGAGCACTTTACAGAGGTATACAACAATACAGCTACACAACAGAGTGCTATACAAAGGTATACAGGAGTACAGATGCATAACAGAGCACTTTTCAGAGGTTAAAACAGAACATTACCTTCACAAGCGCATACATGACCACTGTCAAACAACAAGTGAATGTGTAACAACAAAGACACTGTGCACATGACCACTAACATTAGACTACACCATACAAGTACATAGAAACTACCAGCTCATGCATACTGTTCATTCGACCCAAGTTGTGGATGCACATAATTAATAACTGTGTAAAATGTTATAAACACAAGATCAATAAAAACAAATAAACAATACTCCACTACTATGGCTACATTCTTACAAAACCCAAAACACTACGTGCAGCTTTCAATATGAATATGCATGTGTTAACAATAGTTGTGCTGCAAAATATAAATTACAACAATGTTGCTATAGTCATCTCCAAAAGAAAGACACTCCACCAAACGTGTTTTACAACATGCTGTAAATGCTTGTAACCACGCCTAAACCTGCCACCTTTGCAACCATTCCTTTAAACAATCGTAAATATTGCGCTTGAACACAGTGATCATAGTAAATGCAAAGTAAGTGTCTTTTATAAACTTTTAAAATAATTGTATAAATACACCCACTATAGAATTAATAATATTTCAAAAGTAAATGTATGCTTGTTTCCTTTTTAAAATGAAATGTATACTTTTTATTAGCAAATTCAAAATATGTCAAAACCTGGAAACGAGTCCTTGATGGAGAAAGGTGAAAACAAATGTATTTTTAATTATATAAATGTGTGCGTATAAGTACTGGATCTGGACAAGAGTAAAAGTGAACATTGAAAAGTATACACATACTTACATACTAGTCACATCAATAAACTCTTACCCTTATTAATGTAAATGGAGCATATGCATGTGTCATCCTGTGTAGCATATGTACATTTAAAAGCAAATAAATGTCTCCATTAATATAGAATCGCCAGTCAACATAGTCATATTACAGTGAAGTACCTTCCTTGTACTTTTATGCATATATAATTTATTAAAAAACGACTTATTCATTTTAAGGGAGCATAGGCATGGCTTATTCTCTAGGGAGCATAGGCATGGCTCATCCTCTGTAGCATATGTACTTTAAAAAGGAAATAGCCATCAATGTTAATATTAAATCACCATACAAACTTGTATTAGTGTAGAACCTTCCTGGTACTTTTATCCGTGTATAATTGATTTACAAAACTCTACTTATGAACTTAACATACCATGGTATGTTTGTGCATTATAGTTATATATGAAAAAATCCCAGTTATAAACTAAACTTAAAATTAGCAAACTAATTAATATTCCTGTGTAAAATCCTTCCTATTATTATGAGGTGAGCATACAAATGTATGTTTTTGCATACAATTTGTACATTCAACAACACTGAGGTTAGTGAGATATAAGTGTGTGTTTCATATTCATACATTAATAAACCAATTCCCTAAAATTGCAATGCTAAAGTTCAAAACATTTTGGAGAAAACATACCTATTTTTGAATCACACATAGTAAAGATCAAGATTACATGAATAAGCTCAATGTGTTAGAGTTATGGTTTTTGAAAATATTTGTATCAAGATAAAAAATACGTAGAACTTTACTGTATGTAAGCATGCCACATTATAGTTTTAATTAAAAACCAAAACCTATCCCAAAAATGTACATTGCATTATTAAGCTACATATTCACATTACTTCCCATTAGAAATATTTTTACAACTATGTTCAGAAAAAAGTCTCAATATTTAACAGAATAATCAAAATTATCTATCTAACATATGAAACGTGAACAAAAAAACACTACCAATACAACCAACTAATGTATATTACAAAACCATTGCCTCTATATGTTTACCATCATGGCCGAATGTTTCTTGAAAATATTAATCTCAGATACAAACTAAAGGATCGTTAGCATAAAAATAAATTGGTAATGATAGAATTATAAAATACTCAGTTGCCTTGGCATTAAAAATTTGTTTGATATTTGTATTTGTATGTTATTATATTTTATATAGCGCTTTTGCCAAAGCACTTCACAGAGAACAATCAGCAGTACATTCAAATAGCAGTAGGAAGCAGTGTTCAGAGTCGACCAGTGACAATCAAGCGAGCAATTGACGTAATTCAGTTTTTAAGGAAGAGCGAAAGAGAGGCTAGGAGGTGATAGAGCGCAGGGACAGAGGAAGGAGATTCCAGTGGAGGGGGGCAAGAAGTTGGAAGGAACAGAAACGAGATTGCACACAGGGGGCATGGGGAACATTGAGTCAAAAAAGAACAGGAGAATGGAGAAGCCGAGAAAGAGACTATTATGAGAAAAGAGATGCAAAGTAAACAGGGGCAAGTCCATGAAGAGATTTAAACACTTGACAAAGGAAGATGTATTTGAGCTGAGAGGGAAAGGAAAGCCATCCGAGAGAGTCAAGAGCAGAGGAAATTGAGTCTTGGAAAGAGAGCAAACAAAGTGCTTGAATAGAAGAGTGATAGATTGATTTGAGAGGGGCAAGATGTGAGGAGGGAAGACCAAAGAATAAGACAGAGCAGTAAAATAGTTCAGAAAAGATTAGTGAGGAGACCAGAAGCTTAGTGGCATGAAAGGTAAGAAAAGGGCACATTTTACATATATTCTAAATGGAATTGACAGGCACGTGCAGTGAGAGGGATATGATGGGCAAAGGAAAGATCACAGTCAAAGTAAAGGCCAAGATTGCGAGCAGTGGAGGAGAAAGAGAGATTAGAGGGAGGAAAGGAGGTAGAGGGAGGAGGAGACGGGATGGAAGAGTATTAGCGGGAAAGAAAAGGACTTCAGTCTTTCCAGGGTTTAGAGTAAGGAAGTGAGAAGTCATCCATGATCTGATGGCAGTGAGGCAAGATGAAAGGGTAAGATGGATGTCCAGTGATAAAGAAGAGAAGGAAAGTAAGAGCGGAGTGTCATCAGAATAGAATTGATACGCTACTCCGAAAGATGAGATTATAGGAGCAAGAAAAGAAGTGTATAAGGAAAAGAGAAAATTACCAAGTACAGACCCTTGTGGGACTCTGTGATCGAGAGTGAGAGAAGAAGAGGAGTTTCCACCCCAAGAAACGGCAAAAGTTTGATTAGATAAGTAGGATATGCCTATAATATAATTATAAAATACTTCCATTAACAATATAAAATGTAACAAAAGAAAAGCAACAGACAACTGTGTGTAGTATGAACATAAAATCACACACACAAAGTATATACAAATTGTTAAAACTTAAAGTCTTTGCAGTGTCTTCATGTAAATAACACAGCTTTTCTATGCTACATCAAATTGTGATTATTACTAAAGAACAATAATTGGAAGTTCAGTGTATGTAACCATACAGCAAATAATTTCTATCGCAAACTATGTTACTTTTCCTTAGAAAACATTTTGTAATTATGTTGCAAAAACAAATACACCTCAATATTTTAACCAACAATACACATCTCATATTATAGGTATGAAATTTCTAAAAATAACAGTACAAATACACCCAACAATATTGCAATACAGTAAGTGCATCAATTGAAATGTACGGCATACAAAATGCGCACTTACTCTATAATAATTTAACACTGCTTTAACACTGCTTTGGGAAATGTAAAAAATTTCAAACATTAAATAAATAATCTTTTTTAACAACTTCCCATAATATTTTAAATAGTTAAGCATACATATTGGTAATTAACAAAAACCTATAATAAAACATAAAAGTCATCTAACACTGCCAAATGTCATAACATTTATAACATTGTTCACAATTCAAATAATACAGTATTAATATCAAAACTGTTTAATAAAATACCATAAAAGTAATATAAGCATTAAAAATGAATATTAAAATAAACAAATGCCATAAAGCTTCAACAACCAACTGCTCCAAAAGTTGCATTCAAAACACAGCAACTAAAACTCAGTGTATACAAATACCTTCCTTTAAAAGACACACCTTCACATGAATCTAATTGGTTCTTAAAAACCCTATTTTCTCAAATGGAAGTTTCTAGAACATTTCCAAGCACACGATTTAAGAAACACTTTTAGTTTCATTCATTAAAAAAGCATGTGTTCTTCCTAAGCCAATACTAAGTATTATTTCTGTCCTAGTACATTTTCCTACACCCTTACCTATTGGTTAAAAATCAAACATGCTTCTTAAAAATACATATTACTCAATATTAAACCCTATTTCTGCAAAACCTTTGATGCAGTAAAATATTCGATCTACATTACTAGGAAACATTTTTGGAGCTTAAATCACTCACAGTCCATGTGTAAGGTGAATTTTAAATGATATATTAATAATGTTGTGTTTCCATCATGTAAAAATGTAATAATACATACGTTATTTAACATACTGTACTTCCTGTAAAAGTAATAGTATGTTCATGCACTTTTACGCAAAGTGTACACATGTTCATTAAATGACGTTCATCATGCAAAATATTAACGGGTCACAGTTAAACATTGAAAAAAGTGTAAAGTATAAGTATTTTCTAACCCAATATACAATTTGCATATAATGGTCTGAAAATATAATTACATAAATAAAGTAGGGAAAGACTAATGAATGTATTTAGAGTAAATATTTGTATGTTACATATAGCCAATAAAAGTCACTAAAGCAAAGCTAACACATTTCATATGGAAAACATTATGTACATGAACTTAAGTATAACATAAATTAATAATGGTATTGCAACTAAATTCAGAAATCATACTAAAAAAGGTTTTGTATCATAATTGTTGTTGCTAGTGAACATTTTCAAATATTACATACAACGATTTTTGCATACTGTGAATTTATAAGGGTTTTTCTGAAACTATACATCCAATGCATACATGCATAATTACATATGAGTATTTAAAGAAAATTCAACATTGTTAATAAAGACCACCACACATTACAGATCTTTGTAATGTTCATTGAAATGGGTAGATTAAATGTGTAAATAAATCATTCTGTATTGTTTCTGAATACATTAGGTTTGTTTATAAATGTATTTTAAAAATATATACATATAATAAACAACGTTATGTCAAAATGTTTTGCAGACAATTAGATTACAAAAATGGTGAAAAAACTAGAAAGTCCAGAGCAATTGCACACACAAAATACCATGCATTAAAAACAATGAAATATACATATACATAATACAACTCATTGAACACCAAGTAAATATGAATTTTAAAAGGAAAATAAAAAATGGCAAAACAAACAAAGGCAAAAAAAGAAATACAAAAAACAAACAAATACCAAACAGCAAATACAAAAACAAAAAATCCAGACAAAGGTTCATATTTCGCTTTTCAAAAACATATATAATACAAAAACACGTTTTTAGCTATATACGATAACAAATTATTACAAGGTTAATTATAATTAGCTTTTTATAACACTCTTAATACCAAAGAGGTTTCTAAGCACGGACCCGGGATTTAAACCTGTGTTTCTCTGCGTCGTCTTGCTTCCAAGACGAGCACGCTGACACTGTGCTATACTACGTGTGAAACAAGCTCAAATTTGCAAAGGTACATGTAGATACATGACACAAAAATGACTTTTCAAAATGTCATAGAGAAAGCCTAGCTATTCGCAAGAAGTTATTTAAGCAAACGGTAAATGCTCAAAAGGAATTAACAATTTTCCTTTGTACCTGTTTACTTAACACTGTGTAAGCTGTGTATCTCCCTATTGCTGCGCCCTGCTACCCTCGGGTTTGGTGTGCATTAGAAATTAATAAACAAACATAAACAAACAAACAAACACTTCAAATGTTAGAAAATTCAATGTTTAACCTTTTTAAAATAACATCTTAGGCCAATGTTTACATACTTCCATTTCAGAATATCATTTGTGGAAGAAACCTATGCAGTACATAATGACATAACATGTGCTTTTAATTCAAAAGGTAATGCATTTTAATTTATAAATAGAAACATTTATGATATATTTGAAGATAAAAATCATAAAACCAATGAAAAAGTACCAAACACAAGTCAAAGAGTGTCAAAAGTAATGCAATGAACATGTATTCAAACATGTGCTATACAAGAAGAACACTACAATCTTTTAAAAGGTTTTCTTTTTTATTTATTTGTATATAATCTTTTTAGATTTTTACAAAGACGTTTTCATAGGTAAAGAGAAGAAAAGTTTCTGAAGTTTGTGAGGCTGTGAAGTGTTAACTATTTCTACTGTTCGTAGGGGGCGAGATTAGCGAAAGTGCTGTGAATGGATAAAGTCCCAGGATCTTCTAACTTGATGTGTTTTCCTGTTGTGGTTGGTTGACCTTCTCCATGGCGATACTTATGAGTTTTGCCATCTGGTTTGGGCTCCTCTGATGAGATGGTTGCACCATGTGTCTTCGTCGTCGAAAGTTTTCTGTCAATTATTGTAAAAGAGAAAAACATGGGCAAATTTCAACTTTTGCAACAAATTGACTCTATTACATTACAGAATGTACCGGATTGTGAGGACATCATATTTCCTGTTCTTCTGAAAATCATTGCAATCGTACATTTTACCACATTTGCATGCTTGGTGCACATAATACAGACTTTGTACATTGACTTTGGAAAGTCTATGTAACAAAAGAAACAGCAGAATCACTTTTAGAAATAAAACAAAGTATGCAATTGCATAGTGTACTAAATGTTGTAAACCTTTATGATTATATAAAAGACTATTTTGGAAAATAACGTTTCCAACAAACAAATGAAAACAGTAACTAACCTATTAATTTAGAACCCTCAGGTGATACTCAAAATTTTAAACAATACAAACAAAATGAAAACATACAACTTTGAAATACGCTAACAACCTTTATATGTATGGGAATGTTGTAGATGCACATGCTGTAAAAATGTCTGGCAAATTGATATATGTAGATGAAAAAAACACCAATGAGGTCAAGAAATTTGCTTAGACCTTGTTTGTATTTATTTCTTGAAGAAAATGTAACAATGTGTATATATTGTTGTAAATATTTAGACAAAACTAAATTGCCTATGTGTTCAATTCTAAATAATATGAAACCACAACCTATTCCCAATATTTCTGAAGATTTCAACTTATATGAACATACAGTTACTCAATTACTATGTTCTTTTGAAACAAGTGTATATACTTACCATTAAATATACATGATACCGTTAAATCTTTAGGTGTAAGTCATGATATTGAAAATGCACTATTAGTTTTATTTGAAGGAGTACCAACAAAAATAACAAAATATGGCAGTAACTTGTTGATTTACACAAAGTGGCTCCAAATTTAATATGGTTAAAAGCAAACAATAAACATTATGAGCATGTAAATGTTGAAGCCCATATGAATTTAAACCTTGAAGATGTAGTTGAAAAACAGCCACAGTTTGAAAAGGTTTAACTACAGAATTCAGAACATCGATATGAAGACTATACTGTCCGCTGTTTACATTAAAAATAAGTTATAGGTGATTCATTGAATTATTTAAATGAGACAAGCAAAAGGTGCACTATTAAGTGTTTGGAATAAATAGTTAGAAGAATGATGCTTTTCTCAATTATCCCCTAGAGGAGAGGGTGGATGATTAAATGACAGACCGGTACAAATGTCTGCTTCGGAATATAGAACAAGTCGCATGCATTCAACATTCTCTAGATTTAGACTAAATCAATAATATATGTTTTGCTTGCTTCATGAAAGTGAATTAGCAACTCTATGCTATGAAGTTTCACATATCCTCAATACAGGAAAACAATATAGAAATATGATGGCTTCATCTCTAGTTGAAAGAATTGAAGCTTAAGATCAAGTTTTAGAAAGTAAGAATTACAAATATTTTGGCCAATATGTGAGGAACAATAAAATATTGATATAGTCGTTATTCTGAATTAAATTGCATGTTGCAAAGCTTTGGTCTACCAACATGGTTTGTTACTTTAAGCTGTGCATAATATGCTTGGAAAGAACTATTAGAATTCTACAAGAAGCAAATGCATATCTTCCTAACATTAACACATTAACTCCCAATAAACTTTGTGCACTTGATCCAGTCATTGCATCAAGACTTCTTAATCATCGATGACTTGCATTGTTTAACTTTATTTACTTTATTTTAAACACACAATGTATGTTTGGTGAAGTTACACATTACTTTTAAAGAAAGGAATATCAAGCTCAAGGAGCACCTCTGATGCATGTGGTTTTATGGGTTGAAGGTGCTCCTCGATTTGGTGAAGATGAATATAAAACACTCAGCAACCTTATAGAAAAATATGTTACCTGCATAATTCCAAGCTCTGATAAAAGCCCAATGTTACATGAAAAGGCACATTTTATTGTAGAAGAACATAGAAGTCAAATGACAACTTATACCAAAGATGTCATTTTGGAATTCCACAAATGAGCGTGAAGCTCCCAAAAGATCATATGGATTAAAAATGAAATTCAAAATGCATTAATATAAATGACTATTGCCCGGTAATATTATGTATGTGGAATGCAAACAGATATTCAATTTGTAGCTGACAATTCTATGGCTGTAAGTAGATGCATAACATCGGACATAGCAAAGGCAGAAAAATCTAATCTCCAAGAATTTAGGGAGGAAATTACTAATGAAAAGACACTTTCAGCACGTTTAATTAGTTAAAATTCTTTCACACTATGAGTGTGGAACCTCCGAAGCACCAGAAGGATTAGCAGGAGCACATCTTTATGGTAAAAGTGCAGATATTAAGTAGATTAGTCTAGGCTACCCAGAAAGCAGACATAAACATTTAAAACATTATCATCAAATAGAATAAATGGCAAATGTTAGCTCTACATAACACAGACAGTGAGTATGTGGTAAAAAACATGATTGATGACCACTAACCTGATAAACTTGAGCATTTAGAAAATCAGTATCTATATGAAGTTCTTCAATATTACAATTACCGAGAAGGAATATAACACACTTTAAAAAGGGACATTGTAAAAGTCTAGTGATGGTTGTTTAAATAAGCATGTAAAGCCAAGTTTAGTTAATCACCAAAAACTAGCATGTGCTTCATTAGAGAAAAATGAGCTGTATTATTATTGCTTACTACAGCTGTTCTTACCTTGGTGTAAAGAATCAGAATTAATAGAAAATTGAAATAATTTAGAAGCAGCATTTACACATCAGAAGGATGACATTAAAAATGCCCTTCTCTTAAAAATGATGTTAAAATGCTTGATGAAGAGGATAGAGGTAGCGGGCAGAACCTTACAGTACAATAATGGTTATAGTTAACCTTTTAAATTATAAAAAAATACAAAGGTTAAACATGTGTATTTCCTGCTTGCGAAAGGACCCTGCATTCCACCTTTGCAGGGAAAAACTGTGAGAAGAAAGATAGGGGGATCCTCTACCAGTTCCGGGATGCACCCTACTGGTGAATGAATACTACAGTATCATTAGGTTATATCTTAAGACAATTATACAAATAAGTAAAATAACTTGATCACCATGAGAAGTTTCATGTATCTTGTCTTTTATTCTTGAGCTTCATTATAGATTTTCAGTTGAGGAACGTGTGGCCAATGCATTTCAGACCAGGTTTCCATCATCAGGGCCGTCTCTATAGATAATACAGAACAGTTCATAAATAAAGTTCATGTCTACGACATAATAATGATGCACCTGATCATAATATTCCATCAAAGTACATACGTATATTCAAACAAAGCTGGATGTGAACAAGCAAAAACCTGATTCTTTTTTTTAACAATAAATATGCTGAAACAAACTGTATAATTAAAATTGCAATTCATAGTTTCTCCATGATGTAAGCAAAAATATTATTTCACTGCCTCGTATTCAAAACATAAGTGTTCTTCCAAACAATGCTCTGGAAACAATAACTAGAAATAAACACACCAATTGTCATAAAACATTAAACTAAACTAAACTTGACAGTTAAGGGTTGAATTGCTTTGTTGTCTCATGAAATGTATAAAACATAATTCTGCTACCTGTCTTTGGAAGATATGTAGTCTTCAAAGAGAACTGAGTGTGATTATGACAGACCCTGCCACCAATAAAATAATGCACACACACCAAGAACAATGTGCAGCCCACTTGATATGTGGATGCAATAATGAAAAGAGGAATGTGTTTGTTATGTGTGTATTTATGTTAGTAGATTTGTGGGAAACCTTCATGGTGTGTGAGGACATCACGTGCCAGCACATGAAAATTAAAGGCAAGTAAACATCACTTTTGTGATGCATCAATGAAAGTTCAATTATTCATTTAATGTATTGTAACATTAATGCTAAATAAAAAATAAATAGCTGCTCAAAATCAGTTCTGAGAAAGTCTCAGCAGAAATAAAATTAAAAATGTGTCCTTTTGTTTACCAGTCTGTTGACATAATAACTTTGAGACCAAGTCGTTCTGGACTTTTGCATGTCCATGTAATATTGTGTAAATCAAGCAAATCCTAAACCAGCTAGAAACATGTCAGCTCCAAAAGTAAGTTGTAATTCTGTTGTTTAAACCCAGCATACCATAACTCATAAAGTTAGTACTGTCATTGCTGATCAAATAGAAATATATCCACTAAACAATTAGTTGTTCCTCCTATTTCGTTACATGTACATATAGTCTGGCACAATTTATACATTCCATGAACTTGTGCTCATATTTTGCATGCAAGATATGTACATTATTGATAGGATTACGCATGCTTATTTTAATAAAATACTGAAATCACGTTCAATAAACATCCACCGGTTTACCGCAGGCATAATTACTATATAGCTTGTCCAATAGCCAGTGCTCACACTGATGTACTGTGATAAATAAAATACCTTGTTCAAATTAGGAGAACATGGATGGTGCAAATCTCAATCTGATTGTCTATACAAATGGGTTGGTTAACAACCAGTACGTTTGTTGCAATATATCAATGACAACTGGATTATATGGTGTGCAGTTTACGGTAATAATGTTGCAGACAAGTCTACATGAAAATAAACATCTGCTCAAAATCAGATGCTAGAATATCTCAACTGAATTAAATGAACAGTGTGTCCTTATGTTTACCCATCCTCTGATGTTGTGACATTAAGACCGAAGTATTTGGGATTTTTCAGTCTCACTACAATATTACTTAATATTAGGCTCACATTTTTCATATAGAAAGTGTACATTTTTGTAATAGTTACACATGTTCATATTCATCAAATATTAGATTCACGTTTCATAAACAGCCACTAGTTTGCCACAGGCATGGTTACTGTATAACTTGTCTAATGGCCAGTGCTCACACTGATGTGCCATGGTTAATACATTCCCTTTTTCAGATTCCAAGAACATGCATGGTGTGATCTTCATCTACTTAGCCTTACAAATAACACAGGCATATATGTCTCAAGTAATGTTCTGCTTAACAGTTACGGAATGTATATGACTGCATGATCTGGCATTTCCCAATATGAATTAATACATATTTACAATAATACAGAGATTTTCAAGTTATTTTTTGAATGGCAAAAAACATTTATCATAAATGAAATAAATCAATTGTAAAGCATGATTGAATACACTGATAATGCAGATAAAACACTTCTATTGATCTTCATATATGTGATTGGCTCACAATCCACCAAACCCTTCTTATATTACATAGAAATTAGAATACACTGAATTGAACTTCCAGCTGTTGGACATTGTGTATTTCCATAATTGATTATAGTTACACTGGTCAGTCTGAATAGGTAATTAAACGGACATTCATGATCTCATTAAAAAAAATTATGTTCTACATAAAGCTTATTACACACCCTTTCCATGCTAAATCTACTTTCATATGTACATGTTTGCAATGATATACAATGATGTATATCCATGACCCCAAGGTATAACTAAATATACTAGTTACTTGATGAAGAAATTGAGCAAGAAAACATTTTAGAACAAGAATAAACTGAAGATACATAACAACCAGCATCTAATCCTAAATCTAATGTAATTGATCCTCTTGGCCAACCAATGTAAAGAAATAAAGCACAGTTAGCAATGCAAGATGTTCTTGGTGCAATGCAAGAAAATAACAAACCATTCTTTCTAAGAACTTGTTGCTCAGTTAAATGTAGAACAGAAGAAGATGTTCCATGATTTTGTTGCTAACATTGACCATGCGCGTTTACAGGAAATTAGCCTTTGTCAGTGTATACACTTTACACCATCCCTCTTGTATATTAGAAGGGATGTAGGTAATGAGAAATGTTTTTTTAATGAAAGTTATATTCAAATTTGTATGTGACACATTTAATACTCAGTTAGCTTGTTTTAAAACAGCTCCTACTGGCCTGGCTGCCTACAATATTGATGGCATAACAAGGCATAAACTGTTTATGTTACCAGTGGAACATGATAAAAATGTGATGATAATGAAATATTTGGTGGTGATCATGTTGTATTTGGTAATTTGTTACAGTTAACACACGTAAAAGGAGATTCTGTTTTTAAAACAATTAGAACAAAAGACAGTGTAAAGGCCATTGGAAGCACAGACAATATAAACATATGGAGTTATTTCAATTACTTTAAATTAATGGAAAACGTGAGACAAAACAAAGATATTGAATATTGAAATATGCTTAAACAAATTAGAATCAGCAACGTTACTGATAGCTCAATAATTAAATTATGAGAATGGCAGATACATACTTTATATGAAAAAGAAGTAACAGCAGAACAAGTATATAATGCCTTAGTAAAACAAGGACAAAAACCAGTATGTGTAATTCCACCTTTAGCAAATTTAATCCTGAAACTATTTTAAAAAAAAATCAAAACATTATTTTATTTGAATCAGTAGGCCATGTTGACCAGTCTATTTTAACTATAACAATGCAAGAAAATGCAAACACAAAGGTTAAGGGTTACAACATACAGTTTTTTAGACAGCAGGCCTTGACAGTTGTTTAATTCTTTGTTTGAATGCAAAAGTACTGTTAAAATGGAATGTTAGTCAAGAAGAAGGCTTAGTCACTGGAGCAATGGGCTATATAGTTGGTTTTAAAAAAACAATGCTAGCATTGTATTAATTGAATTTCCTGCTATAAAGTTCAATAATATTAAAGAAGTGCTAGAAAAAAAGGGTTACTGTATGATTTCAACTTTTAAAAGACATATCTATTATGCAATTTCCAAGAACTCCAGAAAATGCAATAACTATACTTAAAGGTTTAAGTGTAAATATAGCTTTTGTAGATATCAGATCTAAAGTTTGCATAGATGGAATTTATCTGCAGTACAAACATGCACTGGTTTATATATAGGAAATCATAGCTCACATTCCATGTATAGAAGTGTTCAACAGACTGATGCACAAATACAAATAATAATCTGTTACATTAAGAAGTGAAGCCACATATTCAAAATTGCAAAAAGTAAAATCCAAAATAACAAATAAAAGTAAAAAAGCAAATAATGCTCTACAACAAAGTACTTTTAGAACAGCTAACAGTTCTACAAGTAAGCCTGCCGGATGTATTAATAATACTGCAGTGAATTGTTATGCTAGTATGACTTTGCACATGCTGTTAAAATAACATCCTTTGGCTGATCAAATAACTCTTACAAGTAACAATATGTTTATATTATCTGTGCAGTCATTAATAAATAACAGTGTATAAGTAATATTACTAACAATGCATAAACAGCACATAGTTGTACTCCTATACTTACACAAATAGATAAAAATGGACAACACACTTATTTTACCACTAACGAGCAACAAGAGCCTTATGAATTATGCTTGGCAATATTTCAAAATGTACTTACAGCTGGAATAAATGTTAACAATACAATCGGCATAAATTATACATCCAGTGCATGTTTTGTAATTGTTCTATCATGCAACCCATTAATACTGTTACATATTCCTAATGTTAACATGATACCATTTAAATATCTGTTCACAAACTGTCTTATGCATGACAAATGTGTATGATGTATCCAAGCAATTAAACAAACAATTCAAGTTACACATCATTCTAACAACATCATTTTTATTTTATTAAGATATAGAGCTAATGGTGTTAAATGAAATACTTTAATCACAAGCTACACACATTCTCAAGTTTCTATTTGTGGAACTAGTTATAAAAGTGAAATGATGAAATATCAACATGCGAACGCCACAGATAGAGGTCATTATATACTTTTTGTATGGCAAGATTCATTATGGTTCGAATGTAATGATGAGCAAATTACCACAAAAGAAAGATTGCCATTGAAATTAAAAGATACCAACATGTATTAATTAATAGGAACAGCAAATTAAAAAAGTGATGGGTACACCATAAAAAACGAATTAATTATTACCAATATATTTAATAAGAACATGTATTTATAATGTTACATAACTACTCAATTTCTGGCAATTTGAACACGTACGTAAAAATAGTCATGTTATAATGTCTATGTGAACAGAACCTGTAATTGGTATTTTTTCAAAAATATTTTACACATACATGGAATATAGTTGGAATGTTTCAAGTTAAAGTATGGTTTTTCATTTGGACTATATTTCAAAGGATCTTCTTAAAATTGAAGGTAAGGGATGGCCGTAATGGGTGATGTGGAGGCTGTCACACAATTAAAATAAAGACATTAAGGGGGTCATTCATAGAATTCAGCGCACAAGCGGCGCACGCGGCTGGCGCACAGTGTGCGCGTGCGAATCTCTGCGCCATCCGCATGCGCTAAAATCCATTTCCGCGCACAGCGTATTCATGGATTTTAGCTACCAAAACCAAACGTGGCGCACAGTGGTGCAGCAACCCTGCAGCAGCGCCAGTTACGCCCGCAGGAACGCCCCTCGCGCAAGGAAAAGCCATCAAAATCTCCAATCCAGCGCAAAGGGCTGCGATAACCCTGGACCAGTATACAGGGCCACCACACAGCACACGGCAAGCGGGCAATGTGTATTACTGCAGTTTGCAGGAAGTTTTATACTCGAAAGGGCCCTGTGCAAGTGGGGTATGTGTATTCCTGGGGTGCACGGGAAGTTTCACACGCGATTGGCCCTGTGTGAGTGGGGTACGTGTATTCCTGGGGTGCGCGGGAAGTTTCACACGCAATTGGCCCTGTGCAAGTGGGGTACGTGTATTCCTGGGGTGCGTGGGAAGTATCACACGTGATTGGCCCTGTGCGAGTGGGGTACGTGTATTCCTGGGGTGCGTGGGAAGTTTCACATGCGATTGGCCCTGTGCGAGTGGGGCACGTGTATTCCTGGGGTGCGCGGGAAGTTTCACACGCAAAAGGGCCTGCGCAAGTGGGGTACGTGTATTCCTGGGGAGCGCGGGAAGTTTCACACGCGAAAGGGCCTGTGCGAGTGGGGTACGTGTATTACTGGGGTTCGTGGGAAGTGTCACACGCGATTGGCCCTGTGCAAGTGGGGTACGTGTATTCCTGGGGTGCGCGGGAAGTTTCACACGCGATTGGCCCTATGCGAGTGGGGTACGTGTATTACTGGGGTTCGCGGGAAGTTTCACACGTGATTGGCCCTGTGCGAGTGGGGTACATGTATTCCTGGGGTGCGCGGGAAGTTTCACACGCGATTGGCCCTGTGCGAGTGGGGTACGTGTATTCCTGGGGTGCGTGGGAAGTTTCACATGCGAAAGCGCCTGTGCAAGTGGGGTACGTGTATTACTGGGGTTCGCGGGAAGTATCACACGCAATTGGCCCTGTACGAGTGGGGTACGTGTATTCCTGGGGTGCGCGGGAATTTTCACACGAGAAAGGGCCTGTGCGAGTGGGGTACATGTATTCCTGGAGTGCACGGGAAGTTTCACACGCGATTGGCCCTGTGCGAGTGGGGTACGTGTATTCCTGGGGTGCACAGGAAGTATCACACGTGAAAGGGCCTGTGCGAGTGGGGTACGTGTATTACTGGGGTTTGCAGGAAGTTTCACATGCGAAAGGGCCTGTGCGAGTGAGGTACGTGTATTATTGGGGTTCGCGGGAAGTTTCACACGCGAAAGGGCCTGTGCGAGTGGGGTACGTGTATTCCTGGGATGTGTGTGAAGTTTCACACGCGAAAGGGCCTGTGCGAGTGGGGTACGTGTATTCCTAGGGGGCGTGTGAAGTTTCACACGCGATTGGCCCTGTGCGAGTGGGGTACGTGTATTCCTGGGGTGCACGGGAAGTTTCACACGCGAAAGGGCCTGAGCGAGTGGAGTACGTGTATTCCTGGGGTGCATGGGAAGTTTCACACGCGATTGGCCCTGTGTGAGTGGGGTACGTGTATTCCTGGCATGCGCGGGAAGTTTCACATGCGATTTTGCTGTCAGAGCAGGGTACGTCAATTTCGGGGGTGCGCGGGGAGTCCTACACGTGAATTGGCAGTGTGGGTCCTCCCAGGTGTTCCCTCTACACCCTCCACGGCCCCTGCAGGCAGCCCACACCACAGGGGACTACCCTGCACCCCTGGTCATGTCCTGCAGGCAGCCCATCCACCATGGGCATGCCCCCCAGCCAAGCCACATGTCGGCTTGCACTACCAATCACCAACTCATGTCCCCCTGCACCCCCACCCCCAGCAGTCAGGGGCACCTGCCAGCAGGCCCCCTTCATGTCCCCTTGCACCCCCACCCCCCCCAGCAGTCAGGGGCACCTGCCAGCAGGCCCCCACTCATGTCCCCCAGCAACCCCACCCCCCACCAGTCAGGGGCACCTTCCAGCAGGCCCCCACTCATGTCCCACTCATGTCCCCCCCCACACGAAATAAAGATGCACAATCATGGCCCACTTCTACACCAAAAAACCACATCACGCCACCCCATTCTTGAGACGCAATGATTTCCCGATCCACCCCACACTGACATGCCTATCTCAAGACACACACCAAAACTCAACTATGTACATCAACACATGTCCATCACACACATACACTGGTTGGCATTGCTTGTGTAAACCCACATTTTCACATGCATCAACCCAATGAGCGAATCCCACACATGGAACTAAAATATGAAAATGTACATAAATAAATAAATGAAATGAAAGCATACCAAAATATCAAACATGAAATCAAAAGCATGTGAAAAAGAAGAGTGAATGAAAATGATAACCAATCCAAAAAAATTTGAAAGATAAACAGTCCAAACTCTCCCTCCACCAACGCAAATCCAAAGGAAAGGTAAAAAAAAGATATCCATTGTTTCATGTTCATAATGAAAAATAAAAAAGAGAAATCAATCAATAGTCCAACTATTTACAATACATTGTCCTAAAAAAAAAATCCATTACTCCATGTCCATAATGAAAAAAAATCCAAATTAATCCATGATCTAACTATATACAATCCATTGTCCAAAATAAAAATCCATTAATCCATGTGCAAAATTACAAAAAAGTAATCAATACAATGTCCAACGATGTAAAGGGTCCATGAGCCCAACCAAACAAATGAAACCTTCCTAAGAAACTACCTAAAAATAAAACTATATACAAATGTGTGTGGCATTGTCCATTGACCACGAATAAAAGGAAAACGAAAAGGAAACCTAACTCTAAAAACTATTTACAATGGCAGCGGGCTAGTCCGACGGCTCAATTTTGGATGTCCCGGGCTAGGGCATCATCGAACTCCTGCTCAATGTCCTGGAGGCGGTCCTCTTCCATGGCTCCGAGGGTTTGCAGGGACGACGACATGTTCTCCTCCAACTCCCTGCGAATTGCCTCAAGGCACTCGGCCCGCCTCAGAGCCCTACGCATGGAGTTCTCCGCCCTGACCATTGTGATCCGTGCCTCTCCTGCCCGCTGCCACTCCGCATCTATAGCATGGCCTAACCGCTGCCACACGGAAGACACTTCCAGTCCTGGGTCCTCCTGCCCTCTGGCCGATGCCTGCCCCTCTGATGTTGAAGGCCCCGAGCCATCATGGCTCCCACCTTGTTGCTGCCTGTGCCCTGGCTCTTGCTGCCTGAACATCCTCCTCTGGCTGGGGTGCAGTTGTTGAGGTGGCCACCCCTGCTGGACGTCCGACTCCCGACTGTGGCAGGGATGTGTCCTCCACCAGCCTGGCCGCAGGGTCAGAGGCAGCTCCACAGGGTACCCAGGTGATACATGGGTGGGAAGATGGCATGGAGAACGACTGGCACGTAGGGGGTTCAGGTGAGGAAGGGGTCGCAAAAAGGCCCAGCACTCAGAGGAATCCAGCACTGGTGACCCGTCCCAGCAGGTCAACGCGGTCAAAGAGGCACCTGAGATGACGTGGAGTCTCTTCACGAAAAGACCGCACGTCAACTCACATGCCCCTTTGACGCAACGCTATCCCGGCCAGGACAGGCTCAACACGGTCCCGGATAGCCACGTCCGCAGGGAGAGGAAGCCAGTTGTTGTGCGCTCATCCCCTCCCTGAAAACGGGTCTGGACGTGGGCATCCCTGCTGGTGCCAGATGATGCAGTGACAGGATCAGGGACAGGATTGCACACAGGCACCTCCGCGGCGGCCTGTGCTGCCTCCTGTCCGTGGTCCTGCACTGCACCACTAGCACCAGTGGAATTCCTACATCCAGACCCCGTGTGTGTCCCTTCCACGGCCTCCTCCTCCACCAAACCCCCCACCAACCTGGATGACTCCATGCCATCTTCCTCCGTCGGACCCTGTGGGGTCTCAGCTGCCCCTTCTGCTGCCGAGGAGTCCACCTCCAACCTCTGCCTCTTGGACCTACCCTGGGCAGCTGCGGCATGGGACGCGGCACCAGACTCCTCACTCCCCGACGAGATGACAATCTGGGAGGGGAGCCGGGCCTTGCGTCTCCGGCTGGTGGTGCAATCCCTGCCACTGTGCTTCACAGCACCCTCTCCGCCCTCTTCATCAGTCAGCGCTGCAGACAGGGAGAGATAGAACACAGGCATCAGGGCACTGTACATTGGACTGATACACACATGACAGTTGTACATGAGTGGCATTGTCAAACTTCAGACACGGCATAACACTCCACGACACACATGTCATTTTTAACTCACACGCATGAGCATTTCCACAGCAATATTGCACCAGGCAGCACCATCCATACACATACAACAGCATGTACAGCCAAAGGTGAGCCTGACATCACAAGAAACACTGGGAGTGCACTAGACAGACATGCACACACGCCACCACACTTACCATGCATGTCTACATCTCCTCCAACTGTCGCAGTGATGAGATCGCCATACATGTCACATCTGACATTCAGCCTTCTACATATCAGTGCCACGTGCATCCATGTTGCATCACAGTTACAGACTTGTCAAATACACACACATGCACATGTACACAGTGCAGATACATGCATTATGAACCACCATCCATGCCACAACCATGCCAATATACATACACAGAAATTCAAACATGTGTGCTCCCACACCTGCATTTGTCCAGCATGCTTACCAACACATACACCATCAATGTGTCTCACACCTGAGAGGACTCACATGTGGCAGCCTCACGCCCATGTTCATTCACATCCCTACATGGCCCGACAAAAACACATGTGCAACCTGCACACTACTGGCACACCACGAAACGCACAGCGTCCAATCACCATGCATGTACACTTACCACTCGACTCCAGATGGGTCTGCCTCTCAAGGATCTGGACGTAAAGCGCTGGGCATGTGCGTTCCAGGACCCTCATTTGGTGGTCCGACAGCTGGCCCCGGCGCCCCTTGGCATCCACTGCCTTCGAGAGGCGCTGGGCCTTGTTGAGGGTCCTGGACCTGAAGTCTTCCCAGCGCTTCTTGACATGATGTAAGTCGCAGACTGCCACTCCCTCCGCGTTGATGGCAGTCACGATGTCCATACAGTTCCTGGTCCGTCCTTCATAGTCGGCGCGCGAACTTGCAAAGAGGGCATCATAGTGCCCCAGGACTTGCTCCACCAGGACACCAACTTCCCTAGCACTGAAGCTGGTGGCCCTCTGCCTCTCTGGCTGGGGGTTGCCAGTGGTGCCAGATGGTGTTGTGCCCGACATGGCAACCCCAGAGGCAGGAGTGGGTGGGCAACTGGGTCCTGGGGCTGGGCTGTGGAGCGATGGAATCCCAGTAGGGAGTCTTCGGATCCAGCAGGGGTGGTCACAGCAACTGCACCCCTGGCTGACGTGCAGGTAGCAAATATCAGGGCACCTGGGCAGCAGGCAGTCAGGCAGCAGCAGATGGCAGGTGGGAGTGTGCTCGGGGCTCTGGGGGACAGTAAATCGGCCTTCTGGGCAGGAGCGTGGTCTTCCATGTGTTTTCGCGTGGCCAGCTTGATACGGGGTGATTTGGCACGTGAAAAAATTGCACGTCAGGGTGTAATTGGAGGCAAGGCCCTTAGCGTGTAAGCGCGTCAGCACACGTACGCGTTTTCATTGGACCACAGTCCCTTAGTGCGTAAGCGTGTAAGTGACATTACGCGTACGGGCGTTTCCCACAACACGGGTGCATACTGATTCAGCACGTGAGAAAACTGCACGTCACCATGCCATTGGAGGAAAGGGCCTTAGCGCGTATGACGCGCAAGGGCGTTTCCCTCAACACAGGTGCATGTTCATCGTACACGTGCAAAAAAAGCACGTCTGAGTGTCAGCTTGTGTACTTGGAGGAAAGGGCCTTAGCGTGTAAGCGCGTAAGTTACATTATGCGCGCAGGCTTTTCCCTCATAGCACGTGATGACAGAGCACACAGAGCACATGTGGAAAAACTGCACGTCCGAGTATCATCGCGTGTAATTGGAGGAAAGGTCCGCGTACACGCGTATGTGATGTGTACGTGTAGGCCGGTTTAAAAGCTACGTGTAGGAAGCCATTTCCTTGTACGTGCTTTTCATGGAGAGCAAGTGGGTCAAATCTGTACTTCTTGGCGGTTCACACGCAATTAGTTCACAGCGTTTCTAGTTCGTACTCCCTGTTACCTCTGACAGCTCTTTTCTGATTTTTTGTTGGGCCTGTTTCCTCAAACAGCGTTCACTTCTTCTTTTGTCCTGTCTCCTCAGACATCGTACAATTCTTCTTTTGGCAGGGGTGTTGCCAACGCACACACGCGCGTATTTTTCACATTCTTTTTCCAGGCAGACGGTGAGTCGCGCACGTATTTAACAACTGTGCTTGCCCCATGTGTTGCGTACCCCTTCAGAGGTCATTGTAGGCTGCGTGTATTACGCGTACGCTTATTTTTGTGTTTCTGGGTGCCACAGCATAGTGCAGGTTCATTATTTCACGCACGTGGTCTACGAGGGTTGCGTGCACGTTATTTTTTGATTTTGGGCTGCCTGTGCGTTGCGTGACCCGTCATCTTCCTCCAGGGTTCACAGACAGCCTTGTTAGAGCACTAGGGTACGAATTCCATCTAGTACCCTACCCCTTTGACCCCCCAATTGCCCAGGACAATAGTTTACTGCAACTCCCATCCGCACAACAACATCAGTGCCATGGTTGGGAGGCGACCAAGCGGTAAGGGAGGCAAAGGTGGCCGACCATCAAGAGGTGGGCGTGGTGGGCGTGGTAGGGAACGTGGCTGGGATTTGCAGGGTGTGTGGAGGACCAATCAGGGACACCCATGCCCCCCCCATGGTTGAGGGAAACGTGGCTGACACCATCCCAGCTCAGCTCCTGTTGGACCCGCCCATTGTGGCACCTGACCTGGCACAGGATGACTCCCAGGCTGACTTCCAGGGCAGCAAGTATAGGCCACGTGTGGTGGTGCAAGTTGTTGTCACCAAGCTACGTGGATCTGGGGTAGCTATGTCATCTGCTGCCCCAAGTATACAGGGTGAGGAGGCTGCAGGGGCAGATGCAGCTCCATCCGCCCCAGCTCTGACTCTCCAGCCAGGACAGTGTCGGTCCAGGTCCATCAAACTGATGTTCCCCCTGCCAACATTACCCTGCAACCAATGCCTGCACCAAGACCTATGGTCATTGTGCATTCCCACACTCCTACTACCCAGTCCACCGGTGCTTCGGCCCCTACTGAACAGAGAAGCGTAAGCCACTCTGGCTCTGCTCCACCTTTAAAGAAGAGGAAGAAAGGTGCTCTGGCACAACAGGCTGAGACCCCAGACACTTCTACACACTCCGGCACGTCAAGGAAGCCTAGCTTTAATGACCCGGAACTTGATGCACTTGTGACCTATGTGTCGGCACATAGCCGCGAAATGTTGGTGACTGCAGGATGCAAGACCCCACCTGGTCAACGTAGGGCACACTGGCAGACCATCGTGGACCGCATAAGTGCTCTTGGATTTGTGAGGCGCACAGCTGATGATTGCTACAAGAGGTGGAATGACCTGGAACGCAGAGCAAAGAACAAGCTGGCCTCAAATCATGCCACTACTCTGGTGACTGGCAGTGGGTCTCCACAGGAGGACAACAAACTCACTGAACATGAGTCTGTTGCTGGGACCTTCATCACAGAGCAACAGATCCAAGGTGTGGGAGATCTACCTGATTACGAAACATTGTCCGGTGAGTGGCCATGCGTGTGTGTGTAATCCATGTGTATGTTGTTTGGGTGACGGGTTCTGATTCAGTGCCAGGTGAGGGTGTTTCCTGTGATGTCAAAGGGACCAACCATTGATCGGCCCACAATGATGTTATTGGACACTGCATGTGTTTCAGTGTGTGGCACATGCATATTTTGCAACACTATTCAGCATCAATCTTCGCATCATGTCGATGTGACATGGATGTGTGACATTACTCATTCACTGACATATTGCTGTAGTTTTGTAATTTACCGTGGCTATGCTACATGACATCTGTGTGGTGGCATGTGTCATGTATGTGTATTGGACATGCCACTCACAGCCTGATGTGTGATATCAGTGCTACCCAACATGCTGCAAATGTGTTGCATATCCATATTGCTCTCCCCAGTGTCTGCCTTTTTCACTCCACTTCCAACTCTTTGACAGTGCATGCATGGCAGGGTTATAGTCATGTGGGACGTGTGTAATTCATGTACTGGATTTCTGTTTTGTCACGGCCTATGTGTGTGCTATGGTGCTCATGCCTGTTTCCATTTGTTGTCTTTCATGTTTTTGCAGATGATGACGCACTTGGTGCTGTTGAGGTTGAGGAGATGGTGCAGACCCAGGAGGAATCTCAGGCACGGCCGGGCACCAGTGGGGGACGTGGTGTGGTGGTGGGTGAAAACCCAATGTTACTGCAGACCATACTTTCCAGGGGTGCCTCTGGGTGCACCTCCCCAGACCTCTA
Organism: Ambystoma mexicanum; assembly: GCF_040938575.1. Taxonomy (NCBI): domain Eukaryota; kingdom Metazoa; phylum Chordata; class Amphibia; order Caudata; family Ambystomatidae; genus Ambystoma; species Ambystoma mexicanum. Next base: position 651,796,053 of record NC_090933.1, on the reverse strand, counting down.
TTCAGGTGCTGAGTTGGATGATGAGACTTATGTGCAGTCGCAGGTAAGTGTTTCTGACAGGGATTCTGTTCTGTCCAACCCACCTGGACCAGGGGTAGAACCCTCTATGGGGATGTCAGTGTTGGTAGGTCCGTCTTTGGCGGTTACAGATGCAGGGTTACACTCCACAGCATCTGATCCTGTTCCTGGGCCAGCAGATCAGAAGGGGAATGCAGTCCTGCAGCCTCAGGCAGTGCCAGCACAGCAAGGTGCAGATCGCCTTGCCCCAAACAGGTGTGGTGAGCGTCGACGCAGTGGCCGTGTGCCACCAGGCAATACTGTATGGGAAAACTCCATGTACGGTATTGCAACCCAACAGGCAGCATCAGTAGAAATGATGGCTCAGGCAATGGAGAGGGTGGCCACTTCCATTCTGCCCCCTGAAAGGCAGATGGAGCAACAACAGCAGGCAACAGACTCCATTTGCCAATCACACAGGGAAGACATGTTGGCGTCCAACAGGGACCGAAGGGCGGCAACGGAGACTCTGCGCCAATCGACATCAATAGAGTCCCAAGCCCACAGGGAAGCCCTGAGGGAAGAACTACATACCCTCAGGCAGGCTCTGGTTGACCTTGAGGCTTCCACTAATTTTAGGGCAGAACAGCAGCTGGAGCAGCTCAAACGTTCACTCTCAGCTGAGATGCAGGCAACACGTGAGGAGATCCGGGCATCACGCAAGGCCATGCGTGCAGAAATGGAGGCAACCCGTGAGGTGCTGCATGGAATCTCCGCACAGTAATCCTCCAGAATGAGATCTTCCAGACCTGCATGCTTGCTGCCATCGAGGACCATACCAGGGCTTTGTGTGGGCTTCCTCCCATAGTGCCACCACCTCCTGATGCAGCGGCAGAGGGAGAGGAGAGCGACAGCAGTTCTCCCACAATGGCATAGCCGTGCAGGCCATGAGCCCAAGGATGTACTTTTTTTTTTGCAACATCCACGCAGGTGGGTGTTGGTGTGCACCCTGTCCTCGAACCTCCTGGGTGGCCTCCCCTACCCCCCTGGCCCCCATATGGCCATTTATTTTAATTTTTATTTTAACAGTGTGTTGCCCTGTGTGGCTCCCGTGGGCATCCACTGTATTCCTGCTGGGCACATGCAGGCTTGTCCTGAGTTTGGGTTAGATGCTTGGGTTTGTGAGACACACACCCCTCCTGCTTCCCGTTTCCATGGGCTTGCAAAGGGTGTGACCAAGTGACAGTGAATTACACAGTGACGTTGGGCTCCCATGAGCTGTGCGGGCAGTCTGTAGTCAATACTGTGTAGACATTCCTAGTGGATATTGTTGTTGTTTTGTACACTGCATGGTGTATTGATATGTGCTTGTGCATCCATGTATTCCTCCTAATTTGCAGGTTCCATCCTCATGTCTTCACAAGGCTGTCTACTTTGCAGATGGAGTTCATGTTGTATTCAGTACACTGAGACATTTGCGTGGCAGTAACACTGTACAGTTGGAAGGGGTCGATGTGCTGGCGTATTCAGGTTGTAAGACTCGCACTACTATTTTGTACTGTCATATTTTGCCACTGTTTCATCCTGTGTTTCTGTATTGTGTTGCTGGTAAGTATTTGTTCATGTGTGATTACTGGGAGCATATTGTCTGTGGCCTGTTTACAATTTCGGACAGTGCACTTCGTGACACTTGTGTCATGTGTTGTGCATTCATTTGGTTGATTTCACATTGCATGACATGCCATGGTGTGTTGGGTAGCTGAGATGGGGAGGGGTTGGGTGACATGGCACCAGTTTCATGTTGTATTTTGCAAGGGGGTAGTCATTCATGCAGCATGAATATGTGTGTCTTTTTATCACACATCATTGGTTGTCTTTAAGTAGGTAGGGATGCACACAATGTAGCACTTCCAGGTGACCAATCTCAGGCTGGTATGGTAGTGACAGTTGACTGTCCCTTATGTCATCATCATTGATTGTCAGCTGGTATGTGCCAGAGCTGTGTGCACTCCCAAGGGGTGTGATTTTAGGTGAAGTAATTAGCCACCAGCTGCGTACGGGCTGCCTCACCACGTGCCCTTTCCCCTCCCATGCGCAGCGGGCGTGCATGTGGTTGGGGATGTGGGGGCACCACCATGTCCACCGGCAGGCCCCGGCGTGTTGCAACATTGTGCAGGACTGCCACTATTATCCTGCACACTACTGGGGGAGCGTATAGTAGCTGCCCACCAGAGCGGTCAAGGGAGTGAAAGCGTGACTTGAGCACTCCGAATGTGCGCTCCACTATGCCCCGGGTTGCAATATGTGCTGTGTTGTATCTTACCTCGGGTGGCGTGGTGGGGTTCCGAATTGGCGTCATCATGTGGGTGCTCAGAGGGTAGGCACTCTCCCCTGGAGAGGTGATGATAGGTATCATTAGTGGGGTTGTGACATTACTCAGTATGTGACATGCATGCATGTGCAGAGGCATTTATACTCACCAAGCAGCCATGTATCGCCATGCCCGCCAGCTTCTAGGTCCAGGTTTAGGGTTGACATTCTGTAAATGAAACTGTCGTGGGTGGACCCTGGATAGTTGGCATATACTGAGGTGATGATTCCCTTGGCATCACATACTACCTGGACGTTGATGGAATGCCAGTGCTTGCGGTTTCTGTAGATGTGCTCAGATGCCCTGGGAGGACGTAGAGCCACATGGGTGCAATCAATGGCACCTAGCACTTTGGGGAATTGTGCCACCCCGTACAAAAACCTGGACGGCAGCCTGCCTTTCTGCAGGTGTTCTGGGCAGGTATATGTGCCTGCAGACTGATGGGCATGCAGTCATGATGGCCAACACCTGGTGTAGGCAGCGTGACTGCGTGGTCTGTGACACCCCCCCACTATAGCAGTTGTCCGCTGAAATGATCCAGTGGCCAAGAAGTGCAATACAATGAGGACCTTCTCCAGGGGGCTGAGTGCTTGGGAGCACAGGGTGTGTGATGTGAGGTCATCCTCCCACTCACTGACCAGGTCGAGTATTATGTGAGGTGGAAACCTGTAACTCCCATACACCTCGTCATCAGGCATCCCAAAAAGGCTGGTTCTGGGTGTAAAAATTCTGGGCCTAACTATCCTCCTCCTCCTCCTGCGGTATCCCACGACCACTGCTGCTCGGAACGGTATATTCATCCTGGCGTCTGAGCTTGTTTGTTGTTTGCACGCACTTTTATGCTGCGCGGGTCCACGTATGCCTGCTTTGTGCTGGCGTACGTGTTTCCGGATTAGCGCGTCTTTTTTGGCGCAAGCATTAGCCCTGTTCGATTCCATGAATACGTGTTTTGAACGTGCGTGTGGGTGTTCTGCGCATCTGCCTCCTGTACTTCTCCCGTGACGCCCACATTTTCACGCGTCGTTCCCCATTCCACGTGTCACGCCCCCTGTTCCGCCTACTTTTGTTGTGTGCGCTGCACTATGTGCGATTTTGCTGTGCGCGTAGCGCACGCTGTTTGGAGACGTGTGCGCCAGCGTGCGCCACGCAGAATTCTGGCGCACATCCTGGGATTTACATGCGCACAGACTTCCATGAATCGCTGTCATGACACATGCCACCACACAGATGTCATGTAGCATAGCCACGGTAAATTACAAAACTACAGCAATATGTCAGTGAATGAGTAATGTCACACATCCATGTCACATCGACATGATGCAAAGATTGATGCTGAATAGTGTTGCAAAATATGCATGTGCCACACACTGAAACACATCCAGTGTCCAATAACACAGTCATTGTGGGCCGGTCAATGGTTGGTCCCTTTGACATCACACGAAACACTTGTCATCTTCCACATGCAAACAGGCCCTTATGAAAATGTTCTGCAGGCCAAGACTCCATCGGCCTGAATGGTCTAATCATTAACATAACCATGTGAAAATAGTGTCCCAGTGTGGGCTGTGAACAATGACCGCAACATAGCACATATGTCGCAATAGTGCAGAAAAATGTCTAGCAAAAAGGGGAGAGTGAAAACAATCAGCCTGAATGAACACTTACAAAATGTGAACTATGTAGTTGCAAGATGACAGTTCAAGGTAAAGTGCACTAATGTGTGCCTAATTGGCAACTGTTGGCAGAAGGGATACAGTCATACCCAAAGCCAAGGCACGTGAATGTATGGGAGGAAGCAAATGGGTGACCCATAACACTCAGGAGTACACACCCTCACCTGGCACTGAATCAGAACCCGTCACCCAAACAACATACACATGGATTACACACACACGCATGGCCACTCACCGGACAATGCTTCGTAATCAGGTAGATCTCCCACACCTTGGATCTGTTCCTCTGTGACGAAGGTCCCAGCAACAGACTCATGTTCAGTGAGTTCGTTGTCCTCTTGTGGAGACCCACCGCCAGTCACCAGAGTAGCGGCATGATTTGAGGCCAGCTTGTTCATTGCTCTGCGTTTCAGGTCATTCCACCGCTTGTAGCAATCATCAGCTGTGCACCTCACAAATCCAAGGGCACTTATGCGGTCCGCGATGGTCTGCCAGCGTGCCCTACGTTGACCAGGTGTGGTCTTGCACCCTGCAGTCACCAACATTTCACGGCTATGTGCCGACACATAGGTCACAAGTGCATCAAGTTCCGGGTCATTAAAGCTAGGCTTCCTTGAGGTGCCAGAGTATGTAGCCGTGACTGGGGTATCAGCCTGTTGTGCCAGAGCACCCTTCTTCCTCTTCTTCAAAGGTGGAGCGGAGACTGAGTGGCTTACGCCGCTCTGGTCAGTAGGGGCAGAAGCGCAGGTGGACTGGGTACTGGGAGTGTGCGAATGCAAAATGACCATGGGTCTTGGTGTAGGCATTGGTTGCAAGGTGATGTTGGCAGGGGGAACATTAGTTTGATGGACCTGGACCGACACTGTCCTGGCTGGGAGAGTCAGAGCTGGGGCGGATGGAGCTGCAGCTGCCCCTGCAGCCTCCCCACCCTGCCTACTTGGGGCATCAGATGACATAGCTGCCCCAGATCCATGTGGCTTGGTGACAACAACTTGCACCGCTTACACGTGGCCTAGACTTGCTGACCTGGAAGTCAGCCTGGGAGTCATCCTGTGCCAGGTCAGGTGTCATAATGGGCTGGTCCAACAAGGGCTGAGCTGGGATGGTGTCAGCCATGTTTCCCTCAACCATGGGGGGGTATGGGTGTCCCTGATTGGTCCTCCACACATGGGGATATAGGGGCACCCTGCAAATCCTGGCCACATCACCTACCGCGCCCACCACGGCCACCTTTTGAAGGTCGGCCACCTTTGCCTCCCTTACCGCTTGGTCGCCTCCCAACCATGGCACTGATGTTGTTGTGCATATGGGAGTTGCAGTAAACAATTGTCCTGGGCAATTGGGGGTCAAAGGCGTAGGGTATTAGATGGAATTCGTACCCTAGTGCTCTAACAAGGCTGTCTGTGACCCCTGGGGGTAGATGACGGGTCACGTAATGCACAGGCAGCCCAAAATCAAAAAATAACATGCACGCAACCCCTCGTAGACCACGTGCGTGAAAAAATGAACCCGCACTACGCTGTGGCACCCAGAAATACAAAAATAAGCGTACGCATAATACACGCAGCCTACAATGACCTCTGAAGGGTTACGCGACACACGGGGCAAGCACAGTTGTTAAATACGTGCGCGACTCACCGTCTGCCTGGAAAAAGAACGTGAAAAATACACACGTGTGCGCGTTGGCAACACCCCCGCCAAAAGAAGAAATGTACGCTGTCTGAGGAGACAGGACAAAAGAAGAAGTGAACGCTGTTTGAGGAAACAGGCCCAACATAAAATCAGAAAAAAAGCTGTCAGAGGTAACAGGGAGTACGAACTAGAAACGCTGTGAAGTAATCATGTGTGAACCGACAAGAAGTAGAGATTTCACCCACTCGCTCTCCACGAAAAGCACGTACAAGGAAATGGCATCCTACACGTAGCTTTTAAACCGGCCCACACGTACACATCACATACGTGTGTACACGGACCCTTTCCTCCAATTACACGGTACTTGGGCCCTTTCCTCCAATTTCACGCGATGACACTCGGACATGCAGGTTTTCCACGTGTGCTCTGTCATCACGTGCTATGAGGGAAACGCCCGCGCGTGTAATGTAACTTACACGCTTACGCACTAAGGGCCTTTGGTCCAATTAAATTGCGCGTACATGTGCTGACGCGCTTACGTGCTAAGGCCCTTTCCTCGAATTACACGCTGACGTGCAATTTATTCACGTGCCAAATCACTCCGTATCAAGCTGGCCACGCGAAAACACACGGAAGACCACGCTCCTGCCCTGAAGGACGAATTACTGCCCCCCAGAGCCCCGAACACACTCCCACCTGCCATCTGCTTCTGCCTGCTGCCCACGTGCCCTGCCATTTGCTGCCTGCACGTCAGCCAGGGGTGCAGTTGCTGAGACCACCCCTGCTGGATCCGAAGACTCCCGACTGGGATTCCATCGCTCCACAGCCCAGCCCCAGGTCCCAGTTGCCCACCCACTCCTGCCTCTGGGGTTGCCATGTCCATCACAACACCATCTGGCAGCACTGGCAACCCCCAGCCCGAGAGGCAGAGGGCCACCAGCTTCAGTGCCAGGAAAGTTGGTGTCCTGGTGGAGCAAGTCCTGGGGCAGTATGATGCCCTCTTTGGAAGTTCGCGCGCCGACAATGAAGGATGGACCAGGATCTGGATGGACATCGTGACTGCCATCAACGCGGAGGGGGTGGCAGTCCACGACTTACATCGTGTCAAGAAGCGCTGGGAGGACTTCAGGTCCAGGACCCTCAACAAGGCCCGGTGCCTCGCTAAGGCAGCGGATGCCAAGGGGCGCCGGGGCCAGCTGTCAGACCACCAAATGAGGGTCCTGGAACGCATATGCCCAGCGCTCTACAGCCAGATCCTTGAGAGGCAGACCCGTCTGGAGTCGAGCAGTAAGTGTACATGCATGGTTATTGGACGCTGTGCGTGTCATGGTGTGCCAGTAGTGTGCAAGTTGCACATGTGTTTTTGTAGGGCCATGTAGGGATGTGTATGAACATGGGCGTGAGGCTGCCACATGTGAGTCCTCTCAGGTGTGAGACACATTGATGGTGTATGTGTTGTTAAGCATGCTGGGCAAATGCAGGTGTGGGAGCACACATGATTGAATTTCTGTGTATGGACATTGGAATGGTTGTGGCATGGATGGTGGTTCATAATGCATGTATCTGCACTGTGTACATGTGCATGTATGTGGATTTGACAAGTGTGCAACTGTGATGCAACATGACTGCACGTGACACTGATATGTAGAAGGCTGAATTTCAGATGTGACATGTATGGCGATCTCATCACTGCGACATTTGGAGGAGATGTACACATGCATGTAAGTGTGGTGGCGTGTGTGCATGTCTAGTGCACTCCCAGTGTTTAATGTGATGTCAGGCTCACCTTTGGCTGTACATGCTGTTGTATGTGTATGGATGGTGCTGCCTGGTGCAATATTGCTGTGGAAATGCTCATGTGTGTGAGTTAAAATGACATGTGTGTCGTGGAGTGTGATGCCGTGTCTGAAGTTTGACAATGCCACTCATGTACAACTGTCATGTGTGTATCAGTCCAATGTACTGTGCCCTGATGCCTGTGTTTTATCTCTCCCTGTCTGCAGCATCGACTGATGAAGAGGGCGGAGAGGGTGCTGTGGAGCACAGCGGCAGGGATCGCACCACCAGCCGGAGGCGAAAGGCCTGGCTCCCCTCCCAGATTGTCATCTCGTCGGGGAGTGAGGAGTCTGGTGCCGCATCCCAGGCCGCAGCTGCCGAGGGTAGGTCCAAGAGGCGGAGGTTGGAGGTGGACTCCTCGGCAGCAGAAGGGGTAGCTGAGACCCCACAGGGTCCGACAGACGAAGATGGCATGGAGTCATCCAGCTTGGTGGGGGGTTTGGTGCAGGAGGAGGCCGTGGAATGGACACACACGGAGTCTGGAGGTGGGGATTCCACTGGTGCTAGTGGTGCAGTGCAGGACCAGGGACAGGAGGCAGCACAGGCCGCCGCAGAGGTGCCTGTGTGCAATCCTGTCCCTGATCCTGTCACTGCATCATCTGGCACCAGCAGGGATGCCTACGTCCAAACCCGTTTTCAGGGAGGGGATGAGCACACAACAACTGGCCTTCCTCTCCCTGCGGACGTTGCTATCCGGGACCGTGTTGAGCCTGTCCTGGCTGGGATAGCGTTGCGTCAACGGGGCATGCGAGTTGACGTGCAGTCTTTTCGTGAAGAGACTGCACGTCATCTCAGGTGCCTCTTTGACCACGTTGACCTGCTGGGACGGGTCACCAGTGCTGGATTCCTCCGTGTGCTGGACCTCCTTGTGACCCCCTCCTCACCTGAACCCCCTACGTGCCAGTCGTCCTCCATGCCATCTTCCCACCCATGTATCACCTGGGTACCCTGTGGAGCTGCCTTTGACCCTGCGGCCAGGCTGGTGGAGGACACATCCCTGCCACAGTCGGGAGTCGGACGTCCAGCAAGGGTGGCCACCTCAACAACTGCACCCCAGCCGGAGGAGGATGTAAAGGCAGCAAGAGCCAGGGCACAGGCAGAGGCACAGCAGCAGCAGCAACAAGGTGGGAGCCATGATGGCTCGGGGCCTTCGACATCGGAGGGCCAGGCATCGACCAGAGGGCAGGAGGACCCAGGACTGGAAGTGTCTTCCGTGTGGCAGCAGTTAGGCCATGCTATAGATGCGGAGTGGCAGCGGGCAGAGATGCACGACTCACGATGGTCAGGGCGGAGAACTCCATGCGTAGGGCTCTGAGGCGGGCCGAGTGCCTCGAGGCAATTCGCAGGGAGTTGGAGGAGAACATGTCGTCGTCCCTGCGAACCCTCAGGGCCATGGAAGAGGACCGCCTCCAGGACATTGAGCAGGAGTTTGATGATGCCCTGGCCCGGGACATCCAAAAGTGAGCCGTCGGACTAGCCCGCTGCCATTGTAAATAGTTTTTAGAGTTAGGTTTCCTTTTCCTTTTCCTTTTATTTGTGGTCAATGGACAATGCCACACACATTTGTATGTAGTTTGATTTTTAGGTAGTTTCTTAGGTAGGTTTCATTTGTTTGGTTGGGCTCATGGACCCTTTACATCATTGGACAATGGATTGATTTCTTTTTTGTAATTTTGAACATGGATTAATGGATTTTTATTTTGGACAATGGATTGTATATAGATAGATCATGGATTAATTTGGATTTTTTTTCATTGTGGACATGGAGTAATGGATTTCTTTTTCAGGACAATGTATTGTAAATACATTTCTCTTTTTTATTTTTCATTATGAACATGAAACAATGGATATCTTTTTTTACCTTTCCTTTGGATCTGCGTTGGTGCAGGGAGAGTTTGGACTGTTTTTCTTTCAATTTTTTTTGGATTGGTTATCATTTTCATTCACTCTTCTTTTTCACATGCTTTTCATTTCATGTTTGATATTTTGGTATGCTTTCATTTCATTTATTTATTTATGTACATAATACATTTTCATATTTTAGTTCCATGTGTGGGATTCGCTCATTGGGTTGATGCATGTGAAAATGTGGGTTTACACAAGCAATGCCAACCAGTGTATGTGTGTGATGGACATGTGTTGATGTACATAGTTGGGTTTTGGTTTGTGTCTCGGCATGTCAGTGTGGGGTGGATTGGGAAATCATTGCGTCTCAAGAATGGGGTGGCGTGATGTGGTTTTTTAGTGTAGAAGTGGGCCATGATTGTGCATCTTTATTTCGTGTAGGGGGGACATGAGTGGGACATGAGTGGCGCCTGCTGGCAGGTGCCCCTGACTGGTGGGGGGTGGGGGTGCAAGGGGACATGAGTGGGGGCCTGCTGGAAGGTGCTCCTGACTGCTGGGGGGTGGGACTGCAGGGGGACATGAGTGGGACATGAGTGGGGGCCTGCTGGCAGGTGCCCCTGACTGCCGGGGGTTGGGGTGCAGGGGACATGAGTGGGGGCCTGCTGGCAGGTGCCCGTGACTGCTGGGGGGTGGGGGTGCTGGGGGACATGAGTGGGACATGAGTGGGGGCCTGCTGGCAGGTGCCCCTGGCTGCTGGGGGGTGGGGGTGCAGGGGGACAGGAGTGGGGGCCTGCTGGAAGGTGCCCCTGACTGGTGGGGGTGCTGGGGGACATGAGTGGGGTTCTGCTGGCAGGTGCACCTGACTGGTGGGGGGTGGGGGTGCTGGGGGACATGAGAGGGGGCCTGCTGGCAGGTGCCCCTGACTGCTGGGGGGTGGGGGTACTGGGGACATGAGTGGGGGCTTGCTGGAAGGTGCCCCTGACTGCTGGGAGGTGGGGGTGCAGGGGGACATGAGTGGGACATGAGTGGGGGCCTGCTGGCAGGTGCCCCTGACTGCTGGGGGGTGGGGGTGCAAAGGGACATGAGTGGGGGCCTGCTGGCAGGTGCCCCTGACTACTGGGGGGTGGAGGTGCAGGGGGACATGAGTGGGGGCCTGCTGGAAGGTTCCCCTGACTGCTGGGGGGTGGGGGTGCAGGGGTACATGAGTGGGGGCCTGCTGGAATGTGCCCCTGACTGGTGGGGGTGCAGGGGGACATGAGTGGGGGCCTGCTGGCAGGTGCCCCTGACTGCTGGGGGGTGGAGGTGCAGGGGGACATGAGTGGGGGCCTGCTGGCAGGTGCCCCTGACTGCTGGGGGGTGGGGGTGCAAGGGGACATGAGTTGGTGATCGGTAGTGCAAGCTGACATGTGGCTTGGCTGGGGGGCATTCCCATGGTGGATGGGCTGCCTGCGGGACATGACCAGGGGTGCAGGGTAGTCCCCTGTGGTGTGGGCTGCCTGCAGGGGCCATTGAGGGTATAGAGGGAACACCTGGGAGGACCCACACTGCCAATTCACATGTAGGACTCCCCGCGCACCCCCGAAATTCATGTATCCCACTCTGACGGCAAAATCGTGTGTGAAACTTCCCACGCACCCCAGGAATACACGTACCCCACTCGCACAGGCCAATCACATGTGAAACTTCCCGCGCACCCCAGGAATACACGTACCCCACTCGCACAGGGCCAATCGTGTGTGATACTTCCCGCGCACCACAGGAATACACGTACCCCACTCGCACAGGGCCAATCGCCTGTGAAACTTCCCGTGCACCCCAGGAATACACGTACCCCACTCGCACAGGGCCAATCGCGTTTGATACTTCCCGTGAACCCCAGTAATACACGTACCCCACTTGCACAGGGCCAATCGCATGTGAAACTTTCCGCGCACCCCAGGAATACACGTACCTCACTCGCACAGGCCCTTTCGCATGTGAAACTTGCCGCGCACCACAGGAATAGACGTTCCCCACTCGCACAGGGCCAATCGCGTGTGAAACTTCCCTCACAACCCAGGAATACACATACCCCACTCGCGCAGGCCCTTTCGCGTGTGAAACTTCCCGTGAACCCCAGTAATACACGTACCCCACTCGCACAGGGCCAATCGCATGTGAAACTTCCCGCGCACCCCAAGAATACACGTACCCCACTCGCGCAGGCCCTTTCGCATGTGAAACTTCCCGCAAACCCCAGGAATACACGTACCCCACTCGCACAGGCCCTTTCGCGTGTGAAACTTCCCACGCACCACAGGAATACACATACCCCTCTTGCACAGGGCCAATCGCTTGTGAAACTTCTCTCACAACCCAGGAATACACATACCCCACTCGCACAGGCCCTTTCGCGTGTGAAACTTCCAGCAAACCCCAGGAATACACGTACCCCACTCGCAGAGGGCCAATCTCGTGTGAAACTTCCCGCGCACCCCAGGAATACACATACCCCACTCGCACAGGACCAATTGCATGTGATATTTCCCGCGCACCCCAGTAATACACGTACCCCACTCGCACAGGCCCTTTCGCGTGTGAAACTTCCCACACCCCAGTAATACACGTACCCCACTCGCACAGGGCCAATCGTGTGTGAAACTTCCCACGCACCCCAGGAATACACGTACCCCAATCGCACAGGCCCTTTCGTGTGTGAAACTTCCCGCGCACCCCAGGAATACACGTTCCCCACTCGCACAGGGCCCTTTCGCGTGTAAAACTTCCTGCGAACCCCAGTAATGCACGTTCCCCGCTTGCTGTGTGCTGTGTGGCGGCCCTGTATACCTGTCCAGGGTTATTGCAGCCCTTAGCGCTGTATTGGGGATTTTGATGGCTTTTCCTTGCGCGAGGGGCGTTCTTGGGGGCGTAACTGGTGCTGCTGCAGGGTCGCTGCGCCACTGTGCGCCATGTCTGGTTTTGGTAGCTAAAATCCATGAATACGCTGTGCGCGGAAATGGATTTTAGTGCACGCGGCTGGCGCAGAGATTCACACGCGGACACTGTGCACCAGCCGTGTGTGCCACTTGTGCTCTGAATTCTATGAATTACCCCCCTAGAGTTTGTACGTTTTCTTTGACATCTAATGGTAAATAGATGCCTTTCACTAATTCAGAGGGAGGTAATTTAGCTGTTTTTGGTTGGAGGTGTATTTTTGCTTGAAATGGGTGCACTGTTTGAATTATGATGCTCTTATATAAATTTAGTTGTTGCAGGAGTTTTGGTAGTGGGAATAATTCCAAGTTATTTGTGCTAGCACATGAAGGAGTTGGGTTGTTTTCAAGTTTAGCAGTGCAGTAATTGCAAAGTATTAAGGGGTCAGTAATGTCGTATTTGTTTTCTGCTATAAGGTAGAGAGCTAATTGAACCATTTGGAATCTTCATTGTCTTCTATTTTGTACGTTATGTCTACAGTTTTTGTGGTACTTTTATGAGAAGTCCTGCGGCAACACACACACACATGGTTTGGTACTTCAGCGGAGTTGCTTTTAAACTTTAGCATTTCTTTTTTGCATGTGTTTAATAGAAGGTTGCTAACTGTACAATAGTTGCTAGTTTGTTGTACATCTATTGCATTTTGTAAGTGGCTTTCAATTCCAAAATATTTTCTCTTCATATGCTCTATTTCTTCGAGTAGTTGTTTGGCTGTACCATGTCTAACATTGTTATTTAAGTTGGCTAGTGCTAAAGTAGGACTTTTAGCATAGTAGAGTTTTTGGACCATATTTCTTATAGTTGAATGATGTGTTGATATCATTTTGATATGATGTAAGGTGCTTTTGTAAATAGGTCCTGAAATGCAGGCTAATGAATGTCCTTGTAGTCCTGTGTATTTGCGCACTGGACACGGATCCATATTTTGTAGTAGTTTCATTTTGAATTTGTCTTTGCTTTTTACATACTAATTGAGGAACTGGCATAAAGATTTGAAAGATTTTTTGGCAATGTTGCACATTGATGTGCATGGCCATTTGTAGACTGGATGTTTTGGTTCATTAGAATGGGGAGGTGATACTGAGTTTTCTGGGAATATTTTTGTGAGCAGAGTTTCTTGTTCCATAATGGTGTGATTAAGTTTGTCATGCCCTCGTCCACTGCTATGTATGGCAATTGGGTTTGTTTGCTTTTGTTTATATGCTTCTTCATTAAAATATGGTTCTGTGGTCGTGGTGTGACTCCATTCACCTCCACAGATGTTTAAGAACCTATTTTTGTTGATATTCCGTTTATTGAGAAGTCTTTTTGTAGTTTAGTAGTTAGTTTTGTTAGTGGTTTCATTCTGTTTAAAACTAAAATAAATAACTTCCTTTTGAGAAGGATTGCACTGTCTATGAGAGCTTCTAGGATTAATTTTCTACGGTAGGTTTTAAGGGTTGTGCATGATTTCTCTCCTGTTTTTATTAGGTACTGAAGGACTCTGTGGCTGAACATTTTTTGTAAAATATTTTTTTTGTATGCTTACTTGCCACTACATCAAGATTTATAGGTGCAGCGTTAGCAGTAGTGGTAGATGAAGTCTTGTTAATTACTTTCTGTTTCGTTTTACATTTTGATAGAGGAGGGAAAGTTTCTGTACTGGAAACTTGTTTTGTTTCGCTTAATGACTGTATTAGTTGTTTTGTTAGAACTTTTTGTACAAAAACTGCTAGAGATGGATGCTTATTTTGGACACTTTTATTTTGAGTTGCTCTACTTCTGTGTTCTTTTCTACTGAGTTGCTTTTTGGTAAGCATTCTTTGGGTTCTGTTGGAGAAAAAAAAGAAAGTGTGGGTTGGGTTGTTGTGGAGTGTATGCGTCCTTTGTGCATGAGTGTCTCAGTATGATGGTAAGGATGATTGTGGAGGTGTGTGATTGTGCAATGGGCAGCTACATCAAGTTGGGAAGGCTATTCTTTTATTTGTGTGTTACTATACTGGGTTCAGATAACAATATAAAGTATGGAACTGGTAAAGGGAAGCGCTAATACTACATCTAATGGTAACAGGTTAATTCACTTGTTTGTTCTACAATACTAAAATGCTAGTGTTTTTGAGTAAAAGTTAGAACATTATTTTAGTATTGTACTTACTTTTATGCATGGAAAGAGTAGGTTTCTTCTAAGTCCTTGTTCGTACTTCAAACACTTTTCAGGAGAGTGGTCTTCACTGCAATTGTAAAAGAAAGACATTTGGAGAGCAGAAAGGTTTGCAATTGACACTTCATCATAGCAGATGGGAGAAATGACAGTAAGTTAATTTTACAGTTTTTACAGGGTAAGTGGCAGTTACTCTGTTTATATTTTTATTTATTTTATTTTAGATTTTTAAAGCGCTCACACAGCCCGCGGGCATTGAGGCACTGTTACAGGAATTGTTTGTTTTTTAGTTGTGTAATTATTTTATCTTAGTTGCGTATTTATAATGCACTTAAACATCCAGAGGTTTCTATGCGAGGACCTAGGGATCAAACCTGTGTTACTTGGTGTCGTCTTGCTTCCAAGGCACGCACGTTGCCACTGAGCTATGCTCCGGGATGTAAGGAAGGAAGTCTCGAACGCACTCTGAAGGTTCTCCCCTCTGCAGAGTACTGCGTTGCAGTACATGCACAATATTGTGACCTTTGAAAGGTAAGGGTCAACAGCATCATGGATGGCCTGTGAGGCAGCTGGAGGGATACGCTGTCCCACAGGAGTGTCTTTTGTGGTGACAGGAGCAGAAACAGAGGATGTTGCAGAGGAACTCAACCTACTACATTTATCACAAGGTACATCCTTCCGAATAGCCCCATTGTGGAGCGACTTTAGGTGTTGCTTCATTGATTTAGTACCATAACTATATGAACCAGGCTTGCTATGACTGAGCATCATGTGCCACTGAGTGCAGATAACCTTGCTCACATCAGCTTTTCACTTTCCATCAACGGTGGTAAATAACCGCCACACCCAAGACAAACGATGAGTGCTAGTAGTAGGGACTTCCACTACCTCATCCTCTTCATCCTCTTCATCGCTCTCCTCTGCATCCTCATGCCTGTTCCCCTCTGCAGGCCCTTGAGGACGTGGTGGTGGTGGAGGGGGTGGGGGTGCTGATGCTGAGGCAGTAGCAGCAGAAGCAATTTGGGATGCCATCTGGAAGGTTAATAACCAGGAACCAGGAACCAATAACAGCAACCTGCACAATTGTCCTGTTGTAAATCTTGGAAATCCAAAAGCAGAATGAGGATCGGCTCTGGGCTGTGGCCTTTTATAGGGGTGCTGGGCATGCTTCGCAGACACCCGCGCCATCCCCGAAACCTTTCAACACCAAGAAAGGGCTAAATAAGTTCCAAAAAGTATGTAGATTGGCAGGGACATTGTCTGGGACATATGCAATGGTGAACTTTTACTGTAAAATACTTTAGAGTGCTCAAAAAAGCACTTTTTAAATGTTCGGGGGCCCAGACAGTGTCCGCAAATCAGGACACATGCAGTCACATGATGACGTTGCGGACACGTTCACGAATGGGACGGCTGTCCGCAGGACACCAAATGCCCCGGGACGGTTGTGCGCTTGTGCTTGGGTGTTCTACGGACAGTGTTCGGGTCCCCAAATTAATTAAAAGTGTGACACACGTGCGGCAGACAGTTACGGACAGGTGCGATGTTCAAAGGACCCAAGGGTGTGGTGCGCATGTGCATGGGTGTTCTAGAAACAGTGTTGAAGTCCCTGAATAAAATAAATGTGCGTCAAAACTTTGCAGACAGGCGGACGGGATATGTGTTCTACGGATATATTCATTCTGGTTGCGGACATTACGAACAGGGGGTTGTTCTTAGGACACCCCCATTTTGGGTGATTGCGGACAGGCAGACATCTTGTGTTTTCTAAGGACACCTCCAATTTAATTATGAACAGTACGAACAGGTATATTGTCCTTAGGACACCCCCATTTGGGTTAATTGCGTACAAGCAGACATCTTGTGTGTTCTAAGGACACCGCCATTTTAATAATGCACAGTACAAACAGGTATATTGTCCTTAGGACACCCCCATTTGGGTTAATTGCAGACAAGCGGACATATTGTGTGTTCTAAGGACACCGCCATTTTAATTACGCACTGTATGAACAGGTATATTGTCCTTAGGACATCACCATTTTGGTTAATTGCGGATAGTCGGACATCTTATGTGTTCTAAGGACACCTCCATTTTAATTACAAACAGTACGAAAAGGTATAGGGCCTCATTACGAGTTTGGCGATAGCCATGGTGCTATTAGCACCATGGCTGCTTCCAAACCGGGCTCCATTACTGGGTTCCTGCAATGGGGACTTACCGGGTCATTCTGACATAGGAGGACCCGGTAATTCCTCCTTGCAGGAACCATTCCCCATTCCCATTTGAGCCCCTATAGGGGGAGGGAGGTAATAATGGGCACATTACAAGTGGCCCGTTATTACCTCCCTCTTCCCCTCGCGGGAAGCGCCAGGGTTATAATGAGGCCCATAGTGTCCTTAGGAGACTCCCATTTTAGTTAATTGCGGACATATCGGACATATCGGACACCCGCGCTGTTCGCGGACAGCTTAACTGCCTTT
Organism: Ambystoma mexicanum; assembly: GCF_040938575.1. Classification (NCBI taxonomy): domain Eukaryota; kingdom Metazoa; phylum Chordata; class Amphibia; order Caudata; family Ambystomatidae; genus Ambystoma; species Ambystoma mexicanum. Next base: position 651,779,105 of record NC_090933.1, on the reverse strand, counting down.
AAAAAAAAAAAATAAGACACAGGCACATACTAAGAACACACGTAAAATGTTATTATTGTTTAACAGTATACACATTACGAAAGAGAGGGGGAAGCAGAAACTGAAACAAATACAGGGGAATTAGGGGCTTGGACATGATGTATGGAAGAGGAGGAAGGGCTGGAAGTCTCATCGTAATGTTTTTCTTGCTGGGGAGGGTTGGGGGATAGTTGGCTGGGACATGGAGAGGGGGAACAGTTACATGTGGGACAGTGATATTTCGGGGCCGATTCATGGAACAAACGCGCGTCGAAAATCGTTGCGCAAGCAGGCGCAAGCGCAAAAAAACAGGCGCACGCGCATGTTTGTGATTCATGGAAGTCCCTGCGCGTGTTTACCTCGGGATGTGCGCCAAACCCGTGCATGGCGCACACGTCACTGCAACATCCCGAAAGGCGTGCGCGACGCGCACAGTGAAAACGCACAACCTCGGCGCATACACCAGAAAGTGGGCGGAACACGTGGCGTAACGCGCGGAATGGGGAACAACGCGCGAAAATAAGGGCGTAACTGGGGATGTACTGCAGGGAAGCAGACGGAACGCCCACACGCACTCGAACCACACGTATTCATGGAATCGAATAGGGCAAAGCCACGCACAGCCAAAGACACGCACAAGCCGAAACACGTCCGCCACACGAAGGCAGGCGGTAGTGTCCCTGCGCATTACAAAAGTGGCAACATACAGCAATTGGGCCTGTGCGAGCGGGGCACGTGTATTTCGGGGGTGCGTGGGAAGTTACACACGCGATTGAGCGGGGTACGTGTATTTCGGGGGCTGCGCGGGAAGTTACACACGCGATTGAGAGGGGTACGTGTATTTCGGAGTTGCGCGGGAAGTTACCCATGCGATTGAGCGGTGTACGTGTATTTCGGGGGTGCGCGGGAAGTTACACACACGATTGAGCGGGGTACGTGTATTTCGGGGGTGCGCGGGAAGTTACACACGCGATTGAGCGGGGTACGTGTATTTCGGGGTGTGCGCGGGAAGTTACACACGCGATTGAGCGGGGTACGTGTATTTCGGGGGTGCGCGGGAAGTTACACACACGATTGAGCGGGGTACGTGTATTTCTACGTGTATTTCGGGGGGTGGGCAGGAAGTTACACACGCGATTGATCGGGGTACGTGTATTTCGGGGGTGCGCGGGAAGTTACACACACGATTGAGCGGGGTACGTGTATTTCTACGTGTATTTCGGGGGGTGCGCAGGAAGTTACACATGCGATTGAGCGGGGTACGTGTATTTCGTGGTTCCGCGGGAAGTTACACACGCTATTGAGCGGGGTAAATGTATTTCGGGGGTGCGCGGGAAGTTACACACGCGATTGAGCGGGGTACGTGTATTTCGGGGGGTGTGCGGGAAGTTACACACACGATTGAGCGGGGTACGTGTATTTCGGGGTTGCGCGGGAAGTTACACACGCGATTGAGTGAGGTACGTGTATTTCGGGGGTGCGCGGGAAGTTAAACACGCGATTGAGCGGGGTAAGTGTATTTCAGGGGTGCGCGGGAAGTTACACACGCGAATGAGCGAGGTACGTGTATTTCGGGGGTGCGCGGGTAGTTACACACGCGATTGAGCGGGGTACGTGTATTTCATGGGTGCGCGGGAAGTTACACACGCGATTGAGCGGGGTACGTGTATTTCGGGGGTGCGCAGGAAGTTACACACGCGATTGAGCGGGGTACATGCATATCAGGGGTGTGCGGAAAGTATCACACGCGATTCCATCAGGGTACGTGTATTACAGGGGTGTGCGGGAAGTTCCACACGCGAATGTCCAGGCTACGTGTATTTCGGGGTGCGCTGGAAGTTTCACACGTGATTCCATCAGGGTACGTGCATTACAGGGGTGCGCGGGAAGTTCCACACGCGAATGTCCAGGCTACGTGTATTTTGGGGTGCGCGGAAGTTTCACACGCGATTCCATCAGGGTACGTGTATTACAGGGGTGCGGGGGAAGTGTCACACGCGACATCAGCAGGGTACGTGTATTCCAGGGGTGCGCGGGAACTTCCACACGCGATTCCATCAGGGTACGTGTATTACAGGGGTGCGCGGGAAGTTCCACACGCAATCTCATCAGGGTATGTGTATTACAGGGGTGCGCAGGGAGCACCACACGTGAATTGCACGTATGGGTCCTCCCAGGTGTTCCCTCTACACCCTCCACGGCCCCTGCAGGTGGCCCACACCACAGGGGCCTACCCTGCACATGTCCTGCAGGCACCCCATCCACCATGGCCATGCCCCCCAGCCAACCCACATGTCAACTTGCACTACTGCCCACCAACGCATGTCCCCCTGCACCCTCAGCCACCAGGGGCACCCTCCACAAGGCCCCCACCCATGTCTCCCACCACCCCCACCCCCCAGCAGTGCAGGGGCACCCTCCACCAGGCCCCCACCCATGTCTCCCACCACCCCCACACCCCAGCTGTACAGGGTCACCCTTCACCAGGGCCCCACCATGTCTCCCACCACCCCCACCCCCCAGCAGTGCAGGGTCACCCTCCACCAGGCCCCCACCCATGTCTCCCACCACCCCCACCCCCGAGCAGTGCAGGGTCACCCTCCACCAGGCCCCCACCCATGTCTCCCACCACCCCCACCCCCAGCAGTGCAGGGTCACCCTCCACCAGGCCCCCACCCATGTCTCCCGCCCCCCCACCCCCCAGCAGTGCAGGGTCACCCTCCACCAGGCCCCCACCCATGTCGACCACCACCCCCACCCCCCAGCAGTGCAGGGTCACCCTCCACCAGGCCCCCACCCATGTCTCCCACCACCCCCACCCCCCAGCAGTGCAGGGGGAGCCTCCACCAGGCCCCCACTCATGTCTCCCACCCCCCCAACCCCCCAGCACTGTGGGGCACCTGCCAGCAGGCCCCCACTCATGTCCAACTCATGTTCCCCAGCCAACATGTCATGACAATCTAGATCCCTGGTCCCTATGGTCAGCCTCCAAATGCAAAACACCCACCCGAGTATTGCATCCGCCCACTCATAATTGGCAATTACATGACAGAACACCAATTGCAAGTTCCGAAACAAACACATTTCCCTCACATACACCCAATGGGTGTCAGTGAATCTCAAAACCCATATCATGATATGCATGAAACCAATGAGATACTACACATTGAAGTTCACTAAAAAAATATGTATTAAAGGAAACATAAATAGAATCAAAAATAAAGAAACAGAAATGGGAATGTACAAAAATGAAAAGAAGCATGTCCGTGAAAAAAAGCAAAAGCAAAAATCATAATCCAAACTAATGGTGTCCAAAGTCACTGTCCAGAAAACAAAATCCAATGGGAAATAAAATTGAAAGCCATTGGTCCATGGTTAAAATGTGAAAGAAAAATACAATCCAACAGTGAACTATGTACATACGAACAAGCCAGGGTCCATTATCCCAACAAAAGAAATGAAACCTATCTAACTACACTAACTAATAAAATAACTATATACAAAAATGTGGCCAATGTCCGAAAGGTCCAAAATAAATCCAAAAAAAAAGGAAACCTAACACTACCTACATAACTATGTACAAGGGCAGCGGGCTAGTTTGACGGCTCACTTTTGGATGTCCTGGGCCAGGGCATCATCGAACTCCTGCTCAATGTCCCGGAGGCGGTCCTCCTCCATGGCCCCGAGGGTCCGCAGGGCCGTCGACGTGTCCACCTCCAAACCCCTGCAGATTGCCTCGAGGCACTCGGCCCGCCTCAGGGCCCTCCGCATGGAGTTCTCCGCCCTGACCATTGTGAGCCGTGCCTCTTCCGCCCGCTGCCGCTCTGCATCTATGGCGTGGCCCAACTGCTGCCACACGGAAGACACTCTCTGTCCTGGGTCCTCCTGCCCTCCGGCCGATGCCTGCCCCTCCGATGTCGAAGGCCCCGAGCCTTCATGGCTCCCACCACGTTGCTGCTGCTGCTGTGCCTCTGCCCGTGCACTGCCTCCTGATGCCTGCACATCCTCCGCCGGCTGGGGTGCAGTCGTTGATGTGGCCACCCCTGCTGGACGTCCGACTCCCGACTGTGGCAGGGATGCCTCCTCCACCAGCCTAGCCGCACCGTCAGAGGCAGCTCCACAGGGCACCCAGGTGACTGATGGGTGGGAAGATGGCACGGAGGACGACTGGCGCATAGGGGGTTCAGTTGAGGAGGGGGTCGTAGCAAGCCCCATCAAACGGAGGAATCCGGCCTGGGTGACCGGTCCCAGCAGGCTGACGTGGTCAACGAGCCATTCGAGATGATGTGCAGTCTCCTCATGAAAAGACTGCAGGTCACCTCGCATGGCCCGTTGACGCAACGCCACACCAGTCAGGACAGGCTCAACCCGGACCCGGATAGCCACGTCTGCAGGCAGAGGAAGGCCAGTTGTCGTTTGCTCATCCCCTGCCTGAAAACGGGTCTGGACGTAGGCATCCCTGCTGGTGCAAGATGATGCAGGGACAGGATCAGGGACAGGATTGCACACAGGCACCTCTGCGGCGGCCTGTGCTGCCTTCTGTCCCTGGTCCTGCACTGCACCACTAGCACCAGTGGGATCCCCACCGCCAGACCCCGTCTCTGCTGCTTGCACGGCCTCCTCCTCCACCAAACCCCCCACCAACCTGGATGACTCCGTGCCATCTTCCCCCGTTGGGCCCTGTGGGGTCCCAGCTGCCCCTTCTGCTGCCGAGGAGTCCAACTCCAACCTCCGCCTCTTGGACCTCCCCCCGGCAGCTGCGGCCTGGGACGCGGCACCGGACTCCTCACTCCCCGACGAGATGACAACATGGGAGGGGAGCCGGGCCTTGCGTCTCCGGCTGGTGGTGGGATCCCCGCCGCTGTGCTCCACAGCACCTTCTCCGCCCTCTTCATCATTTGACGCTGCAGACAGGGAGAAATAAAACACAGGCATCAGGGCACTGTACAATGGACACATGCACACATGACAGTTGTACATGAGTGGCATTGGCAAACCTCAGACATGTCATCACAATCCCCAACACACATGTCATTTCAACTCGCGCACATGAGCCATACCACAGCCATATCGCAACTGCCAGCACCATCCATACACATACAACAGCATGAGCAGGCAAAGGTGAGCCAGACATCAAATGCAACACAGGAAGTGCACCACACATGTACACACACCCTCACACTTGCATGCATGTGTACACCTCTGTCAAGTGTCGCAGTGTTCAGATGGGCATCCATGTCACATCTGCCGATCAGGCTTCCACATACCGCTGTCACATGCATCCATGTTGCATCACTGTTGCACCCTTGTCAAATACACACAGATGCACATGTACACAGTGCTGATACATGCAGCTGAAAACAACATACATGCGTGACATCACGGACTTGTCTACTTATATACACATTCATCCAAACATGTGTGCCCACACAACTGCATTTGGCATGCAAGCCTACACACACAAGCACCATCCATGTCTCACACATTCCAGCCCTTGCATGTGTTAGCCCCACGGCCCTGTACACCCCCACCCATACTCAACCTCATACAAACAGATGTGCAACCTGCACACTACTGAAAAATCACCACACGCACAGCTCACAGTCAGGATGCATGTACACTTACCGCTCGACTCCAGACGGGTCTGACTCTCAAGGACCTGGACGTGGAGCGCTGGGGATGTGCGTTCCAGGACCCTCATCTGTTCTTCCGACAAGTGGCCCCGGCGCCCCTTGGCATCCGCTGCCTTCAAGAGGCACCGGGCCTTGTTCAGGGTCCTGGACCTGAAGTCCTCCCAGCGCTTCTTGACATGTTGGAAGTCACGGACTGCCACCCCCTCCGCATTGATGGCAGTCATGATGTCAGTCCAGATCCGAGTCCGTCCTTCCTTGTCGGCGCGGGAACTTCCGAAGAGGGCATCATACTGCCCCAGAACTTGCTCCACCAGGACACCAACTTTGGTGGCACTGAAGCTGGTGCCCCTCTGCCTCTCTGGCCGGGGGTTGTCAGTGGTCTCAGATGGTGTTTGCCCCGACATGACAACTCCAGAGGCAGGAGTGGGTGGGCAACTGGGTCCTGGGGCTGGGCTGTGGAGCGATGGAATCCCAGTCGGGAGTCTTCGGTTCCAGCAGGGGTGGTCACAGCAACAGCACCCCTGGCTGATGTGCAGGCAGTAAATGGCAGGGCACGTGGGCAGCAGGCAGTCAGGCAGCAGCAGATGGCAGGTGGGAGCGTGCTTGGGGCTCTGGGGGGCAGTAGTTCGGCCTTCTGGGCAGGAGCGTGGTCTTCCATGTGCTTACGCGTGGCCAGCTTGATACGGAGTGAATTGGCACGTGAAAATCCTGCACGTCTGCGTGTAATTCGAGGAAAGGCCCTTAGCGCGTATGCATGGTAGCACGCATATGCGATTTTATTGGACCAAAGGCCCTTAGCGCGTGAGCGCGTCTGTGACGTGATGCGCGCGGGTGTTTCCCTCATTGCACGTGATGACCCTGGCCCGGGACATCCAAAAGTGAGCCGTCAAACTAGCCCGCTGCCCTTGTACATAGTTATGTAGGTAGTGTTAGGTTTCCTTTTTTTTTGGATTTATTTTGGACCTTTCGGACATTGGCCACATTTTTGTATATAGTTATTTTATTAGTTAGTGTAGTTAGATAGGTTTCATTTCTTTTGTTGGGATAATGGACCCTGGCTTGTTCGTATGTACATAGTTCACCAGGGTTATAATGGGGCCCATAGTGTCCTTAGGAGACTCCCATTTTAGTTAATTGCGGACATATCGGACATATCGGACACCCGCGCTGTTCGCGGACAGCTTAACTGCCTTTAAAAAAAAAAAATAAGACACAGGCACATACTAAGAACACACGTAAAATGTTATTATTGTTTAACAGTATACACATTACGAAAGAGAGGGGGAAGCAGAAACTGAAACAAATACAGGGGAATTAGGGGCTTGGACATGATGTATGGAAGAGGAGGAAGGGCTGGAAGTCTCATCGTAATGTTTTTCTTGCTGGGGAGGGTTGGGGGATAGTTGGCTGGGACATGGAGAGGGGGAACAGTTACATGTGGGACAGTGATATTTCGGGGCCGATTCATGGAACAAACGCGCGTCGAAAATCGTTGCGCAAGCAGGCGCAAGCGCAAAAAAACAGGCGCACGCGCATGTTTGTGATTCATGGAAGTCCCTGCGCGTGTTTACCTCGGGATGTGCGCCAAACCCGTGCATGGCGCACACGTCACTGCAACATCCCGAAAGGCGTGCGCGACGCGCACAGTGAAAACGCACAACCTCGGCGCATACACCAGAAAGTGGGCGGAACACGTGGCGTAACGCGCGGAATGGGGAACAACGCGCGAAAATAAGGGCGTAACTGGGGATGTACTGCAGGGAAGCAGACGGAACGCCCACACGCACTCGAACCACACGTATTCATGGAATCGAATAGGGCAAAGCCACGCACAGCCAAAGACACGCACAAGCCGAAACACGTCCGCCACACGAAGGCAGGCGGTAGTGTCCCTGCGCATTACAAAAGTGGCAACATACAGCAATTGGGCCTGTGCGAGCGGGGCACGTGTATTTCGGGGGTGCGTGGGAAGTTACACACGCGATTGAGCGGGGTACGTGTATTTCGGGGGCTGCGCGGGAAGTTACACACGCGATTGAGAGGGGTACGTGTATTTCGGAGTTGCGCGGGAAGTTACCCATGCGATTGAGCGGTGTACGTGTATTTCGGGGGTGCGCGGGAAGTTACACACACGATTGAGCGGGGTACGTGTATTTCGGGGGTGCGCGGGAAGTTACACACGCGATTGAGCGGGGTACGTGTATTTCGGGGTGTGCGCGGGAAGTTACACACGCGATTGAGCGGGGTACGTGTATTTCGGGGGTGCGCGGGAAGTTACACACACGATTGAGCGGGGTACGTGTATTTCTACGTGTATTTCGGGGGGTGGGCAGGAAGTTACACACGCGATTGATCGGGGTACGTGTATTTCGGGGGTGCGCGGGAAGTTACACACACGATTGAGCGGGGTACGTGTATTTCTACGTGTATTTCGGGGGGTGCGCAGGAAGTTACACATGCGATTGAGCGGGGTACGTGTATTTCGTGGTTCCGCGGGAAGTTACACACGCTATTGAGCGGGGTAAATGTATTTCGGGGGTGCGCAGGAAGTTACACACGCGATTGAGCGGGGTATGTGTATTTCGGGGGTGCGCGGGAAGTTACACACGCGATTGAGCGGGGTACGTGTATTTCGGGGGGTGTGCGGGAAGTTACACACACGATTGAGCGGGGTACGTGTATTTCGGGGTTGCGCGGGAAGTTACACACGCGATTGAGTGAGGTACGTGTATTTCGGGGGTGCGCGGGAAGTTACACACGCGATTGAGCGGGGTAAGTGTATTTCAGGGGTGCGCGGGAAGTTACACACGCGAATGAGCGAGGTACGTGTATTTCGGGGGTGCGCGGGTAGTTACACACGCGATTGAGCGGGGTACGTGTATTTCATGGGTGCGCGGGAAGTTACACACGCGATTGAGCGGGGTACGTGTATTTCGGGGGTGCGCAGGAAGTTACACACGCGATTGAGCGGGGTACATGCATATCAGGGGTGTGCGGAAAGTATCACACGCGATTCCATCAGGGTACGTGTATTACAGGGGTGTGCGGGAAGTTCCACACGCGAATGTCCAGGCTACGTGTATTTCGGGGTGCGCTGGAAGTTTCACACGTGATTCCATCAGGGTACGTGCATTACAGGGGTGCGCGGGAAGTTCCACACGCGAATGTCCAGGCTACGTGTATTTTGGGGTGCGCGGAAGTTTCACACGCGATTCCATCAGGGTACGTGTATTACAGGGGTGCGGGGGAAGTGTCACACGCGACATCAGCAGGGTACGTGTATTCCAGGGGTGCGCGGGAACTTCCACACGCGATTCCATCAGGGTACGTGTATTACAGGGGTGCGCGGGAAGTTCCACACGCAATCTCATCAGGGTATGTGTATTACAGGGGTGCGCAGGGAGCACCACACGTGAATTGCACGTATGGGTCCTCCCAGGTGTTCCCTCTACACCCTCCACGGCCCCTGCAGGTGGCCCACACCACAGGGGCCTACCCTGCACATGTCCTGCAGGCACCCCATCCACCATGGCCATGCCCCCCAGCCAACCCACATGTCAACTTGCACTACTGCCCACCAACGCATGTCCCCCTGCACCCTCAGCCACCAGGGGCACCCTCCACAAGGCCCCCACCCATGTCTCCCACCACCCCCACCCCCCAGCAGTGCAGGGGCACCCTCCACCAGGCCCCCACCCATGTCTCCCACCACCCCCACACCCCAGCTGTACAGGGTCACCCTTCACCAGGGCCCCACCATGTCTCCCACCACCCCCACCCCCCAGCAGTGCAGGGTCACCCTCCACCAGGCCCCCACCCATGTCTCCCACCACCCCCACCCCCGAGCAGTGCAGGGTCACCCTCCACCAGGCCCCCACCCATGTCTCCCACCACCCCCACCCCCAGCAGTGCAGGGTCACCCTCCACCAGGCCCCCACCCATGTCTCCCGCCCCCCCACCCCCCAGCAGTGCAGGGTCACCCTCCACCAGGCCCCCACCCATGTCGACCACCACCCCCACCCCCCAGCAGTGCAGGGTCACCCTCCACCAGGCCCCCACCCATGTCTCCCACCACCCCCACCCCCCAGCAGTGCAGGGGGAGCCTCCACCAGGCCCCCACTCATGTCTCCCACCCCCCCAACCCCCCAGCACTGTGGGGCACCTGCCAGCAGGCCCCCACTCATGTCCAACTCATGTTCCCCAGCCAACATGTCATGACAATCTAGATCCCTGGTCCCTATGGTCAGCCTCCAAATGCAAAACACCCACCCGAGTATTGCATCCGCCCACTCATAATTGGCAATTACATGACAGAACACCAATTGCAAGTTCCGAAACAAACACATTTCCCTCACATACACCCAATGGGTGTCAGTGAATCTCAAAACCCATATCATGATATGCATGAAACCAATGAGATACTACACATTGAAGTTCACTAAAAAAATATGTATTAAAGGAAACATAAATAGAATCAAAAATAAAGAAACAGAAATGGGAATGTACAAAAATGAAAAGAAGCATGTCCGTGAAAAAAAGCAAAAGCAAAAATCATAATCCAAACTAATGGTGTCCAAAGTCACTGTCCAGAAAACAAAATCCAATGGGAAATAAAATTGAAAGCCATTGGTCCATGGTTAAAATGTGAAAGAAAAATACAATCCAACAGTGAACTATGTACATACGAACAAGCCAGGGTCCATTATCCCAACAAAAGAAATGAAACCTATCTAACTACACTAACTAATAAAATAACTATATACAAAAATGTGGCCAATGTCCGAAAGGTCCAAAATAAATCCAAAAAAAAAGGAAACCTAACACTACCTACATAACTATGTACAAGGGCAGCGGGCTAGTTTGACGGCTCACTTTTGGATGTCCTGGGCCAGGGCATCATCGAACTCCTGCTCAATGTCCCGGAGGCGGTCCTCCTCCATGGCCCCGAGGGTCCGCAGGGCCGTCGACGTGTCCACCTCCAAACCCCTGCAGATTGCCTCGAGGCACTCGGCCCGCCTCAGGGCCCTCCGCATGGAGTTCTCCGCCCTGACCATTGTGAGGCGTGCCTCTTCCGCCCGCTGCCGCTCTGCATCTATGGCGTGGCCCAACTGCTGCCACACGGAAGACACTCTCTGTCCTGGGTCCTCCTGCCCTCCGGCCGATGCCTGCCCCTCCGATGTCGAAGGCCCCGAGCCTTCATGGCTCCCACCACGTTGCTGCTGCTGCTGTGCCTCTGCCCGTGCACTGCCTCCTGATGCCTGCACATCCTCCGCCGGCTGGGGTGCAGTCGTTGATGTGGCCACCCCTGCTGGACGTCCGACTCCCGACTGTGGCAGGGATGCCTCCTCCACCAGCCTAGCCGCACCGTCAGAGGCAGCTCCACAGGGCACCCAGGTGACTGATGGGTGGGAAGATGGCACGGAGGACGACTGGCGCATAGGGGGTTCAGTTGAGGAGGGGGTCGTAGCAAGCCCCATCAAACGGAGGAATCCGGCCTGGGTGACCGGTCCCAGCAGGCTGACGTGGTCAACGAGCCATTCGAGATGATGTGCAGTCTCCTCATGAAAAGACTGCAGGTCACCTCGCATGGCCCGTTGACGCAACGCCACACCAGTCAGGACAGGCTCAACCCGGACCCGGATAGCCACGTCTGCAGGCAGAGGAAGGCCAGTTGTCGTTTGCTCATCCCCTGCCTGAAAACGGGTCTGGACGTAGGCATCCCTGCTGGTGCAAGATGATGCAGGGACAGGATCAGGGACAGGATTGCACACAGGCACCTCTGCGGCGGCCTGTGCTGCCTTCTGTCCCTGGTCCTGCACTGCACCACTAGCACCAGTGGGATCCCCACCGCCAGACCCCGTCTCTGCTGCTTGCACGGCCTCCTCCTCCACCAAACCCCCCACCAACCTGGATGACTCCGTGCCATCTTCCCCCGTTGGGCCCTGTGGGGTCCCAGCTGCCCCTTCTGCTGCCGAGGAGTCCAACTCCAACCTCCGCCTCTTGGACCTCCCCCCGGCAGCTGCGGCCTGGGACGCGGCACCGGACTCCTCACTCCCCGACGAGATGACAACATGGGAGGGGAGCCGGGCCTTGCGTCTCCGGCTGGTGGTGGGATCCCCGCCGCTGTGCTCCACAGCACCTTCTCCGCCCTCTTCATCATTTGACGCTGCAGACAGGGAGAAATAAAACACAGGCATCAGGGCACTGTACAATGGACACATGCACACATGACAGTTGTACATGAGTGGCATTGGCAAACCTCAGACATGTCATCACAATCCCCAACACACATGTCATTTCAACTCGCGCACATGAGCCATACCACAGCCATATCGCAACTGCCAGCACCATCCATACACATACAACAGCATGAGCAGGCAAAGGTGAGCCAGACATCAAATGCAACACAGGAAGTGCACCACACATGTACACACACCCTCACACTTGCATGCATGTGTACACCTCTGTCAAGTGTCGCAGTGTTCAGATGGGCATCCATGTCACATCTGCCGATCAGGCTTCCACATACCGCTGTCACATGCATCCATGTTGCATCACTGTTGCACCCTTGTCAAATACACACAGATGCACATGTACACAGTGCTGATACATGCAGCTGAAAACAACATACATGCGTGACATCACGGACTTGTCTACTTATATACACATTCATCCAAACATGTGTGCCCACACAACTGCATTTGGCATGCAAGCCTACACACACAAGCACCATCCATGTCTCACACATTCCAGCCCTTGCATGTGTTAGCCCCACGGCCCTGTACACCCCCACCCATACTCAACCTCATACAAACAGATGTGCAACCTGCACACTACTGAAAAATCACCACACGCACAGCTCACAGTCAGGATGCATGTACACTTACCGCTCGACTCCAGACGGGTCTGACTCTCAAGGACCTGGACGTGGAGCGCTGGGGATGTGCGTTCCAGGACCCTCATCTGTTCTTCCGACAAGTGGCCCCGGCGCCCCTTGGCATCCGCTGCCTTCAAGAGGCACCGGGCCTTGTTCAGGGTCCTGGACCTGAAGTCCTCCCAGCGCTTCTTGACATGTTGGAAGTCACGGACTGCCACCCCCTCCGCATTGATGGCAGTCATGATGTCAGTCCAGATCCGAGTCCGTCCTTCCTTGTCGGCGCGGGAACTTCCGAAGAGGGCATCATACTGCCCCAGAACTTGCTCCACCAGGACACCAACTTTGGTGGCACTGAAGCTGGTGCCCCTCTGCCTCTCTGGCCGGGGGTTGTCAGTGGTCTCAGATGGTGTTTGCCCCGACATGACAACTCCAGAGGCAGGAGTGGGTGGGCAACTGGGTCCTGGGGCTGGGCTGTGGAGCGATGGAATCCCAGTCGGGAGTCTTCGGTTCCAGCAGGGGTGGTCACAGCAACAGCACCCCTGGCTGATGTGCAGGCAGTAAATGGCAGGGCACGTGGGCAGCAGGCAGTCAGGCAGCAGCAGATGGCAGGTGGGAGCGTGCTTGGGGCTCTGGGGGGCAGTAGTTCGGCCTTCTGGGCAGGAGCGTGGTCTTCCATGTGCTTACGCGTGGCCAGCTTGATACGGAGTGAATTGGCACGTGAAAATCCTGCACGTCTGCGTGTAATTCGAGGAAAGGCCCTTAGCGCGTATGCATGGTAGCACGCATATGCGATTTTATTGGACCAAAGGCCCTTAGCGCGTGAGCGCGTCTGTGACGTGATGCGCGCGGGTGTTTCCCTCATTGCACGTGATGACCCTGGCCCGGGACATCCAAAAGTGAGCCGTCAAACTAGCCCGCTGCCCTTGTACATAGTTATGTAGGTAGTGTTAGGTTTCCTTTTTTTTTGGATTTATTTTGGACCTTTCGGACATTGGCCACATTTTTGTATATAGTTATTTTATTAGTTAGTGTAGTTAGATAGGTTTCATTTCTTTTGTTGGGATAATGGACCCTGGCTTGTTCGTATGTACATAGTTCACTGTTGGATTGTATTTTTCTTTCACATTTTAACCATGGACCAATGGCTTTCAATTTTATTTCCCATTGGATTTTGTTTTCTGGACAGTGACTTTGGACACCATTAGTTTGGATTATGATTTTTGCTTTTGCTTTTGCTTTTGCTTTTTTTCACGGACATGCTTCTTTTCATTTTTGTACATTCCCATTCCTGTTTCTTTATTTTTGATTCTATTTATTTATTTCCTTTAATACATATTTTTTTAGTGAACTTCAATGTGTAGTATCTCATTGGTTTCATGCATATCATGATATGGGTTTTGAAATTCACTGACACCCATTGGGTGTATGTGAGGGAAATGTGTTTGTTTCGGAACTTGCAATTGGTGTTCTGTCATGTAATTGCCAATTATGAGTGGGTGGATGCAATACTCGGGTGGGTGTTTTGCATTTGGAGGCTGACCATAGGGACCAGGGATCTAGATTGTGATGACATGTTGGCTGGGGAACATGAGTTGGACATGGGTGGGGGCCTGCTGGCAGGTGCCCCACAGTGCTGGGGGGTGGGGGTGCAGGGGACATGAGTTGGGCATGAGTGGGGGCCTGCTGGCAGGTGCCACACAGTGCTGGGGTGTGGGGGTGCAGGGGAACATGAGTTGGACATGAGTGGGGGCCTGCTGGCAGGTGCCCCACAGTGCTCGGGGGTGGGGGGGGGTAGACATGGGTGGGGGCCTGCTGGCAGGTGCCCCACAGTGCTGGGGGGTGGGGGTGCAGGGGAACATGAGTTGGACATGTGTGGGGGCCTGCTGGCAGGTGCCCCACAGTGCTGTTGGGTGGGGTGGGGGTGGGAGACATGGATGGGGGCCTGCTGGCAGGTGCCCCACAGTGCTGGGGGGTGGGGGTGCAGGGGAACATGAGTTGGACATGAGTGGGGGCCTGCTTTTTTTCACGGACATGCTTCTTTTCATTTTTGTACATTCCCATTTCTGTTTCTTTATTTTTGATTGTATTTATTTATTTCCTTTAATACATATTTTTTTAGTGAACTTCAATGTGTAGTATCTCATTGGTTTCATGCATATCATGATATGGGTTTTGAAATTCACTGACACCCATTGGGTGTATGTGAGGGAAATGTGTTTGTTTCGGAACTTGCAATTGGTGTTCTGTCATGTAATTGCCAATTATGAGTGGGTGGATGCAATACTCGGGTGGGTGTTTTGCATTTGGAGGCTGACCATAGGGACCAGGGATCTAGATTGTGATGACATGTTGGCTGGGGAACATGAGTTGGACATGGGTGGGGGCCTGCTGGCAGGTGCCCCACAGTTCTGGAGGGTGGGGGTGCAGGGGACATGAGTTGGGCATGAGTGGGGGCCTGCTGGCAGGTGCCACACAGTGCTGGGGTGTGGGGGTGAAGGGGAACATGAGTTGGACATGTGTGGGGGCCTGCTGGCAGGTGCCCCACAGTGCTCGGGGGTGGGGGGGTAGACATGGGTGGGGGCCTGCTGGCAGGTGCCCCACAGTGCTGGGGGGTGGGGGTGCAGGGGAACATGAGTTGGACATGTGTGGGGGCCTGCTGGCAGGTGCCCCACAGTGCTGTGGGGTGGGGTGGGGGTGGGAGACATGGATGGGGGCCTGCTGGCAGGTGCCCCACAGTGCTGGGGGGTGGGGGTGCAGGGGAACATGAGTTGGACATGAGTGGGGGCCTGCTGCCAGGTGCCCCACAGTGCTGGGGGTGGGGGGGTGGTAGACATGGGTGGGGGCCTGCTGGCAGGTGCCCCACAGTGCTGGGGGGTGGGGGTGCAGGGGAACATGAGTTGGACATGAGTGGGGGCCTGCTGGCAGGTGCCCCACAGTGCTGGGGGGTGGGGGGGGTGGGAGACATGAGTGGGGGCCTGGTGGAGGCTGCCCCTGCACTGCTGGGGGGTGGGGGTGGTGGGAGACATGGGTGGGGGCCTGGTGGAGGCTGCCCCTGGTGGCTGGGGGGTGGGGGTGGTGGTAGACATGAGTGGGGGCCTGGTGGAGGCTGCCCCTGGTGGCTGGGGGTTGGGGGTGCTGGGAGACAGGAGTGGGGCCTGGTGGAGGCTGCCCCTGCAATGCTGGGGGGTGGGGGTAATAGGGGACATGGGTGGGGGCCTGGTGGAGACTGCCCCTGCACTGCTGGGGGGTGGGGGTGGTGGGAGACATGAGTGGGGGCCTGGTGGAGGCTGCCCTTGCACTGCAGGGGGGTGGGGGTAATGGGGGACATGAGTGGGGGCCTGGTGGAGGCTGCCCCTGGTGGCTGGGGGGTGGGGGTGGTGGGAGACATGGGTGGGGGCCTGGTGGAGGCTGCCCTTGCACTGCTGGGGGGTGGGGGTAATAGGGGACATGAGTGGGGGCCTGGTGGAGGCTGCCCCTGGTGGCTGGGGGGTGGGGGTGGTGGGAGACATGAGTGGGGGCCTGGTGGAGGCTGCCCCTGGTGGCTGGGTGGTGGGGGTGGTGGTAGACATGAGTGGGGGCCTGGTGGAGGCTGCCCCTGGTGTCTGGGGGGTGGGGGTGGTGGTAGACATGAGTGGGGGCCTGGTGGAGGCTGCCCCTGGTGGCTGGGGGGCGGGGGTGCTGGGAGACAGGAGTGGGGGCCTGGTGGAGGCTGCCCCTGCACTGCTGGGGGGTGGGGGTAATAGGGGACATGGGTGGGGGCCTGGTGGAGGCTGCCCCTGCACTGCTGGGGGGTGGGGGTGGTG
This sequence comes from Ambystoma mexicanum, assembly GCF_040938575.1. NCBI lineage: Eukaryota > Metazoa > Chordata > Amphibia > Caudata > Ambystomatidae > Ambystoma > Ambystoma mexicanum. The sequence continues at coordinate 651,762,774 of NC_090933.1, read as the reverse complement.
GGAGACATGAGTGGGGGCCTGGTGGAGGCTGCCCTTGCACTGCTGGGGGGTGGGGGTAATAGGGGACATGAGTGGAGGCCTGGTGGAGGCTGCCCCTGGTGGCTGGGGGGTGGGGGTGGTGGGAGACATGGGTGGGGGCCTGCTGGCAGATGCCCCACAGTGCTGGGGGGTGGGGGGGGGTGGGAGACATGGGTGGGGGCCTGCTGGCAGGTGCCCCACAGTGCTGGGGGGTGGGGGGGTGGGAGACATGGGTGGGGGCCTGCTGGCAGGTGCCCCACACTGCTGGGGGGTGGGGGTGCAGGGGAACATGAGTTGGACATGGGTGGGGGCCTGCTGGCAGGTGCCCCACAGTGCTGGGGGGTGGGGGGGTGGGAGACATGGGTGGGGGCCTGCTGGCAGGTGCCCCACAGTGCTGGGGGGTGGTGGGGTGGGAGACATGGGTGGGGGCCTGCTGGCATGTGCCCCATAGTGCTGGGGGGTGGGGGTGGTGGGAGACATGGGTGGGGGCCTGCTGGCAGGTGCCCCACAGTGCTGGGGGGTGGGGGTGCAGGGGAACATGAGTTGGACATGGGTGGGGGCCTGCTGGCAGGTGCCCCACAGTGCTGGGGGGTGGGGGGGGTTATAGACATGGGTGGGGGCCTGCTGGCAGGTGCCCCACAGTGCTGGGGGGTGGGGGGGTGGGAGACATGGGTGGGGGCCTGCTGGCAGGTGCCCCACAGTGCTGGGGGGTGGGGGTGCAGGGGAACATGAGTTGGACATGAGTGGGGGCCTGCTGGCAGGTGCCCCACAGTGCTGGGGGGTGGGGGGGTGGGAGACATGAGTGGGGGCCTGGTGGAGGCTGCCCCTGCACTGCTGGGGGGTGGGGGTGGTGGGAGACATGAGTGGGGGCCTGGTGGAGGCTGCCCCTGGTGGCTTGGGGGTGGGGGTGGTGGTAGACATGAGTGGGGGCCTGGTGGAGGCTGCCCCTGGTGGCTGGGGGTTGGGGGTGCTGGGAGACAGGAGTGGGGGCCTGGTGGAGGCTGCCCCTGCACTGCTGGCGGGTGGGGGTAATAGGGGACATGGGTGGGGGCCTGGTGGAGAGTGCCCCTGCACTGCTGGGGGGTGGGGGTGGTGGGAGACATGAGTGGGGGCCTGGTGGAGGCTGCCCTTGCACTGCTGGGGGGGTGGGGGTAATGGGGGACACGAGTGGGGGCCTGGTGGAGGCTGCCCCTGGTGGCTGGGGGGTGGGCGTGGTGGGAGACATGGGTGGGGGCCTGGTGGAGGCTGCCCCTGGTGGCTGGGGGGTGGGGGTGGTGGTAGACATGAGTGGGGGCCTGGTGGAGGCTGCCCCTGGTGGCTGGGGGGTGGGGGTGGTGGTAGACATGAGTGGGGGCCTGGTGGAGGCTGCCCTTGCATTGCTGGGGGGTGGGGGTAATAGGGGACATGAGTGGGGGCCTGGTGGAGGCTGCCCCTGGTGGCTGGGGGGTGGGGGTGGTGAGAGACATGGGTGGGGGCCTGGTGGAGGCTGCCCCTGGTGGCTGGGGGGTGGGGGTGGTGGTAGACATGAATGGGGGCCTGGTGGAGGCTGCCCCTGGTGTCTGGGGGGTGCGGGTGGTGGTAGACATGAGTGGGGGCCTGGTGGAGGCTGCCCCTGGTGGCTGGGGGGTGGGGGTGCTGGGAGACAGGAGTGGGGGCCTGGTGGAGGCTGCCCCTGCACTGCCGGGGGGTGGGGGTAATAGGGGACATGGGTGGGGGCCTGGTGGAGGCTGCCCCTGCACTGCTGGGGGGTGGGGGTGGTGGGAGACATGAGTGGGGGCCTGGTGGAGGCTGCCCTTGCACTGCTGGGGTGTGGGGGTAATAGGGGACATGAGTGGGGGCCTGGTGGAGTCTGCCCCTGGTGGCTGGGGGGTGGGAGTGGTGGGAGACATGGGTGGGGGCCTGCTGGCAGATGCCCCACAGTGCTGGGGGGTGGGGGGGTGGGAGACATGGGTGGGGGCCTGCTGGCAGGTGCCCCAGAGTGCTGGGGGGTGGGGGGTGGGAGACATGGGTGGGGGCCTGCTGGCAGGTGCCCCACAGTGCTGGGGGGTGGGGGTGCAGGGGAACATGAGTTGGACATGGGTGGGGGCCTGCTGGCAGGTGCCCCACAGTGCTGGGGGGTGGGGGGGTGGGAGACATGGGTGGGGGCCTGCTGGCAGGTGCCCCACAGTGCTGGGGGGTGGGGGGGTGGGAGACATGGGTGGGGGCCTGCTGGCAGGTGCCCCACAGTGCTGGGGGGTGGGGGTGGTGGGAAACATGAGTGGGGGCCTGCTGGCAGGTGCCCCACAGTGCTGGGGGGTGGGGGTGCAGGGGAACATGAGTTGGACATGGGTGGGGGCCTGCTGGCAGGTGCCCCACAGTGCTGGGGGTTGGGGGGGTGGGAGACATGGGTGGGGGCCTGCTGGCAGGTGCCCCACAGTGCTGGGGGGTGGGGGGGTGGGAGACATGGGTGTGGGCCTGGTGGAGGGTGCCCCTGGTTGCCTGGGGTGCAGGGGGACATGCGTTGGTGGGCAGTAGTGCAAGTTGACATGTGGGTTGGCTGGGGGGCATGGCCATGGTGGATGGGGTACCTGCAGGACATGTGCAGGGTAGGCCCCTGTGGTGTGAGCCACCTGCAGGGGCCGTGGAGGGTGTAGAGGGAACACCTGGGAGGACCCACACGTGCAATTCACGTGTGGTGCTCCCCGCGCACCCCTGTAATAAACATACCCTGATGGAATCGCGTGTGGAACTTCCCGCGCACCCCTGGAATACACGTACCCTGCTGATGTTGCGTGTGATACTTCCCCCGCACCCCGAAATACATGTACCCTGATGAGATCGCGTGTGGAACTTCCCGCGCACTCCTGTAATACACGTACCCTGATGGAATCGCGTGTGGAACTTCCCGCGCACCCCTGGAATACACGTACCCTGCTGATGTCGCGTGTGACACTTCCACCGCACCCCGAAATACACGTATCCTGATGGAATCGCGTGTGGTACTTCCCACGCACCCCTGTAATACACGTACCCTGATGGAATCGCGTGTGGAACTTCCCGCGCACCCCTGGAATACACGTACCCTGCTGATGTCGCGTGTGACACTTCCCCCGCACCCCGAAATACACGTACCCTGATGAAATCGCGTGTGGTACCTCCCGCGCACCCCTGAAATACACGTACCCTGGTGGAATCGCGTGTGGAACTTCCCGCCCACCCTTGGAATACACGTACCCTGCTGAAATCGCGTGTGGAACTTCCCGCGCACCCCTGAAATACACTTACCCTGCGGAAATCGCTTGTGGAACTTCACGCGCACCCCTGAAATACACGTACCCTCCGGAAATCGCGTGTGGGACTTCCCGCGCACCCCTGAAATATGCGTACCCTGCTCGCACGGGGCCAATCGCGTGAGGTACTTCCCGCGCACCCCAGTGATACACGTAGCCCGCTTGACGTGCTGGTACAGGGTTGGCGCAGCCCTTTGCGCTGGATTGGGGATTTTGATGGCTTTTCCCTGCGCGAGAGGTGTTCTTGGGGGCGTAACTGGCGCTGCTGCAGGGTCGCTGCGCCACTGTGCGCCATGGCTGGTTTTGGTGGCTGGAATCCATGAATACGCTGTGCGCGGAAATGGATTTTAGCGCACGCGGCTGGCGCAGGGATTCGCACGCACACACTGTGCGCCAGCCGCGTGCGCCACTTGTGCGCTGAATTCTATGAATTACCCCCTTAATCTTTTCTTTAGTGTGGTCCTCAACAAGATGTTTTAGTAGATTGAAACTTTTCATTAACTTATCCATTTAGTAGATTGAAACTTTTCAATAACATATCCATTTTTAGTTCCATTAGTTTCAGAGGATCTTCTAATGTCTTTCTTGGTATATTACACTTATTGTCTGTATGGTCTGTTAAAAAAAATATATGTTAACTACATACAAAGTAATGGTTAGTAATTGGCTTATATAGAGAAATGTTGTTTCTACCATTAGAATCACTGTCTTCACTCATTTCATCTCGTGGGAAATTTTCTTCCAGCCATTCCAAAGTACTGGACATTTCTGTGTAAAAATGAAATATATATTAGTTTTAGTGTACGTAATACTGAAAATGTATAAATATATGAAATAAATATTGTGTACTTACTAGTTTCGTACAAACATTTGGTGTTACTTCTGTGTAGGTATGCACTTGCTTTTTGCTGCACAGTTTCTGTGAGGTAATTCTGTTGGAGGCATATTTATTTTGTTTTGGTATATTCCATTATATTGGAAACACTATTTCAGTGGATGGTTGGTTTCTTACATATGCAGTTTCCACTTCTTATTTATTATTAAATGTAATGTATTGATGTGGTGCTTTTTGAACATTTTTGGTGTTGTTATTCTATGATACAATAATGTAAGATACCCCTAAGTTTTTGGATAGTGTTGATGGTGACTGCGCCAGTCCGCAGACATCGCGTGGCCCGCAGACATCAAAATTGCTAGCGGGGCAGGGGGTTCAGTATTTTCTATGTTATATGTATGTAAGCTAAGGGAGTCTTAGTAAACATTTATAACATTCACATTATCTATATCTATATTCAGTGTTAAAGGGATGTTATGGTTAAGTTGTGCTACTACAAACCTATGCAATTCAGTGAAAAAAACTTTGTTAAAGGGACGTTATGGTTAAGTTGCGCTACTAAAAACCTATGAAATTCAGTTAAAAAAACGTTTTTAAAGGGACATTATGGTTCCACGTAAAACCGAAAAACCCTTGAAATTGATGACATCACTGACATTTGTGATGTCATCTTTGATGTCTTGGGTGTTAGTCTTAGCAGTGCACGGTGGTGGGGCGAGTTATGATTGCTTAGCGTACTAAAACTGGTGAATTTCAATGGTTTTTCAGTTTTACATGGAACCATAACGTCCCTTTAACAAAGTTTTTTTCACTGAATATAACATGTAAGTATACTTTTACATATTTCCTAAATTTCTTGTGATTTTCATAATGATATCCCGAAAAACTTACACATAATTAAAAGTATACCGAACACATAGTTAAAAGTATGCATGTTATAAATTTTATGTAGAAAGAAACTTTCATTGGTATTTTTCAAAAAGTGTTCATACATCAAGGCAATATAATTGAAATGTTTTGAATTTTTCATTTGTATTTTTAAATGGACTATTATGAAACGGTTCTTATTAACATTGGAGGTAAGGGATGGTTGTAAGGGTCGAAACGGAGGCTGTCATGAAAATCTATTTTAAAATAAAACAAATACACTTAATACAGTTACAACAAATAATTCTATATTGCAGCACATTATTATAGACCACAATGTGTAACATGTAATAGTAATTAAAATATATTTAATATAGTTATTGTTTATAAATGTACTGATAATATTAAATTATGTTGGTACCTTAACTTTAGTATTTCTAATGTTTGTAGACTTTAAGTTTTTGTTGGTTTAACCTTAACTCTTTTGTAAAAATGTTGTTTATACTATATATATATATATATATATATATATATATATATATATATATATATATATATATATATATTACATGGCCATGTAGTTATGGTTAAGTTGCTGTTTCCATAGGAAGAGCACTTTTTGGGTGGCTTATAACTTCGCTCTCCCTGGACGGATCCTCACCAATTTTTGCAAAAAAAGTTGTTGGGTCACTCTGAATTTCTTTGCAAAGTATGGTGAGGATTCGTCCAGTTGGGGCAAAGTTATAGGGGGGGCTCCCAAAACTTTTTTTTCCCCATAGACTGAATGGGAAAAAACTTTGCGCACTGCTACAGCCCGAACTGCTGGACGGATTTACACCAAATTTGCGGCAGGAGCGGCGGCCTGGTCCCAAAAGCGTGCTTTTGTAAATTTGGTGTAAATCTGTCCAGTAGTTTTTTTAAAAATGACCAAAATGTAAGGCAAAAAAATTAGTGATATCTGCGTTCGCTTCGCGGACGGACTTCCCTGTTCGCTCCGCGGACAGCACCCCGATTGGCCCATGGGCTTGCGTCATGTCCGCGGACATGCGACGTGTTCGCTGATTGGACGGCGAGGGGCTTGGAGCGCGTCAGATTTTCTGTGGCGCCCGCCATCTTGTATTCGCAGTCGACCGCGTACAGCGCAGTGAAACGTGGATAAAAAATTGTATTTAGTGCCGTGTGTTGGTGTGTAAGAGTGTTTGGGGAGGGTTGGGGAGTATGAGATAGGTTCAATGCTTTGTTTTTTTATGTGCTAGACCTTTTTGTTGCGTTCGATTTGTCCGCGGAGAACACGGCTGTTCTGACATTTTGTAAATAAACTAAATGGTGGGGTGTTTAACGGAGTATGTGTCATTTTTGTTCGCAAGGAAGGTAAAAATGAGCTATGAACACTTGTGGTGTACTTAATTGTTCGTAAATACACAAACTGGGGGTGTCCTCAGGACGCTGTCCGTATTGTAATCTGTCTAGTTGAATGTGTTCTAAGAACACTCGCAGTGTCCCGAAATGGTTGCAATTACACAAAATGGGGGTGTTCTGAGAACGTTGTTTGTATTGTTCGTTGTCAGGGTGAAAGTGTTTTAAGAGCACTCCTTTTGTTCGCTAATAGTACAATTTCCTAGGGGCGTCAACCGACTTTTTGTCCACTAAAGAAACGATAAATCCGGCTGGTGTGCGTCGACATTATTTGATAATCCTATGACTGGCGCTATTGACCTGGCTGACTTGCTTTTGTGACACTAAATCATATCTCCCGCCCCTAAGCCTGATATTATCAAAGCATTCATATTCCCCGCCTTTCTCCGTGACGTTACAGGGTGCGTAATGAAACGCGCCCAGTCGTCTCCAGTACTACGCGACTTTACACAGAACCCGGAAGACAACACACATTATGTCACAACACAGCACGCCACAATTCAGAATATGAAACTGTGATTTAAAAGCAAAGAGCAAGATTGTAAATGTTGTAAAGTACATTTATTTGACATCAAATGTTTAGAGAAAATTCAGCAATTTGCATTTGTCTTTGTTGTCGATCCGCAAAAGTTCATGTTGAGACATGCGATGTTCCTTTGCGGTACAGAGAGTGTTAGATCAGGTTACAACTCAGTGCGCCACAATTCGGAATATGAAACTGTGGTTTAAAAGTAAACAGCAGGATTGTACATTTGGTAAAGTACATTTATTTCACATGAAATATTTAGTGAATATTCAGCGATTTGCTATTGTCTCTGCTGTTGATCAGCAAAAGTTTATTTGGAGCCACGCGTTGTTCCTTTGCGGTAGATAGGCTGTTGGTTTATGATAAAAGCAGTAAATGGTCTCTCTGATAATCGGAAGGTTGCTCCAACAACGAGCCATTAGACCACCGTATTGGTTGGTATGTTGTTTGTAGCCGCTAGGACTGCATAAGGGCATATTGGTCCTTGGCGATTGTCCCATAAAATGTTGAGGGTCATGAAGTTGCATATTTGGACTTGCACCTGGCAGTTGAAGACCCCATCCGCTGGAGTCTGTAAATCGTGACATAGACAAAACGGGGCCACGTACCTGTTTTAAAAAACATAAATTAGTCTCACCAGCCGATCTTCATTAAAACTCATCATTTTATTTATTAGGGCGTGAAACTATTTGCTATCGAAGATAGTGCAACAGAGTATGTTAATAATAAAATAATAATATTTTCCCATTCATATAGCGCTAAGAACTGTGAGGTATGTAATCGGTGCTTATTATTAACCACAGTGTGTGGTGCTCATTTATCGACCACGGAAGGATGAAAGGCTGAGTTTCGCCTTGCCGGGATTCGAACTTGCGTTAGCAAGCTGTGCACGGATGTCAAAGCGAGCGCTGTACTCGCTGTGCCACTTGACAGGCTACAGTGAGGTGGCACAGCGAGTAGAGCGCTTGACCGCCTATAGACCGGTTACATTATTTATATTAACCCACTCTGTGTCGTCTGCCTTTTTCAGAGCCCTCTAAATGACAGGGGATCAATTCGGCGGTGATAGTGCGCGGTAGAAAACATTATGCCACTTTCAACGAACAAGTTCAACTTCAGCGGTCTTTAATGCAACGCTATTGTAATTATATTTGGTATAAAGTAATCTAAAGGGTTACTTACAGTACAATTGCAATTTCCATTGTCTACGAGTGGTGCAGTCCCAAAATACGACTCCGCGTGTGCCAACGATCTTTCGCATAGTGATATAATATGTAAAAGTGGTTTCGTTTCAGAAATTTCATCTTTATCTTCTCTTACGTTTTAGCAACACTCCTTCAAGAGAAGTCTTTCATCACAATCTCTGTCTGTCAAGGTCAAAACACAATACAACCTTATAGTCTGCTTCGTGAGCCTCTCCGGGGCCCGAGAAAAAAATGGAAGCAGCTGACCTTCACTGTGAACGAGCATAAATTCTTACTTTGCAACATTCTGTGTAAAGCCATCTGCAGAAGTTGGTTTTTGCACGCTATGTTTGTATATTGTTTGCGTGATATTAAAAAAAGTTTGTTTAAAGGACGTTATGGTTCTAAGTACAGCCGAAATACCCCTGAAAATAGCAAGTTATGGTAAGCTATGAAAAATAACTCGTGCCAACACCATGCACTGCTAAGACTAACACCCAGGACATCAAAGATGACATCGCAAATGTCATTGATGAAATCACTGATGACATCACATGTGTATGTACTTTTCATGGAATTTGTGTACTAGGGATTTTTATTATAATGTTCCGAAAAAAGTGTCAAGGATATTGCAATAAATATCATACCGTTATTAGTGCTTTGAACGATGCATTTATATCAATAAATATCATTGTATTATGGGATTCTATGTAGTATACTGAGCTACTAATGGAGAAAGATAGCATTGTGTGCAGAGTACAAGATAAAAGTATAATATTTGTAATGTTAATATGTAGAATAATGAAATGATAATTGTCCTGAAATGTTCGAAAATTCACAAAATGGGGGTGTTCTGAGGACGTTATTCGTATTGTGTGATTGCTTAGCTGTATGCAATGAGGGAATGGTACAGAGAGTAAAGTGGACGCCGTCCGAGGACACCGCGGCTGTTCGTGGACAGGGCGTGGTAAATCCGGGTTTTTCCAGGAAATCCAACATGGAAAGAGGACTGTACGGATCAGCCAATCAGATGTCGAGGTTGTGGATTTGTGTTGAAAGAGACTGTGTGTGGTGAAGATGGCAGAAGTGGAGAAAGTCAGGGTGTTGGTGCTCGGAGATATGTTTGTGCATGGTTTACAGCAGTACGCTGAATGCAGGCATGTTGCAAAGAACTTTGATGTCAAAGGAGTGGAGGTGGTGTGGAGCACTGTGCCTGATTGCAATGTACAGGGAATTGTACAAGTTTGTGCGGATATGGCCACGATGAACAGTCCGCATGTGGTAGTTTTGCACTATGGTGCTTTCCATTTGGGCAACGTCAGTGCCCCTACTTTGTTGGCTGATTTGGAACGCTTGGTTCAAGCCGTAGTGAAGATCCTTCCAAATGCGAAAGTAATTTTTTCTGGATTACTACCTAGGGCAATATGGGACAATAGTTCAGTTTTTTGTCCTCAGCAAAACATTGCTAGGTGTGTCATTAACCGAGGCATGTGTGCATTCATGCTTAGAGCTGGTATGTTCTTCTGTAACAATGAGAATATTGATGCCAGTAATGCTGTTAATTTTAAAGAAGATGGCATTTGTTTATCTTTTACCGGAAATGCCTTTTTATTTTGGAATGTAAGGGTTGCTTTGGAGAAGGTTATGTGAAGATTTTAGGAGTAAAGTAAGAAAAAAAAACAAGAAAAAATATATAAAATAACAGGTGTCTGTCAAGCATCTGTAAAAAAAAAAATAAAACGGCTCTTTTCAGAGCCAACTTCAAAGGGGAAATGGGGCACACTATTTAAATTTACATTCACCACGCTTAGATTTTCGATGTGTCCGCGGACATGGCGGTAGTCCGCGGACATGAAAATCACTACGAGGGGGTTAGTATGTTCTATGTTACATGTCAGGGATATTATGGTTAAGTTGTGCTACTAAAAACCTATGAAATTCAGTGAAAAAACTTTGTTAAAGGGACGTTATGGTTCCAAGTAAAACCGAAAAACCCTTGAAATTCGCCAGTTATGGTAACATAAGCAACCATAACTCGCGCCACCGTGCACTGCTAACACTAACACCCAGGACATCAAAGATGACATCACAAATGTCATTGATGACATAACTGATGACATCACATGGCTGGCTCTCCCTTTTTATCCTTTACTGACATATCGAAGCCACATAGTTTTCTACAGTAACAGTCAGGAAGTAAAAATTGAAAAGGTACTATATTTGTAGACTTGGGGTCCTGTCACATCATATATGAAACATGTACATAGCGGAAGATACAGTCTTGAAAGAGAGCAATCCTTTCTGTGCATGAAGATAATCATTATGGTTATCAGCACTTTGTCATAGTTTTATTTTTATTACTCTACCTTCCCTCTATATGCTCATATTTGTATACATTATACTCACTCCCCATAGAGTGAATGGGAAAAAAATTTTGCTCGCGTCTACAGCCCAAACCGCTGGACGGATTTCCACCAAATTTGGACCAGGAGCAGCGGCTTGGTCCTGAAAGCGTGCTTTTGCAAATTTGGTGAAAATTCATCCAGTAGTTTTTTTTTAAAATGACCAAAAAGTAGGTAAAAAAAAATTAGTGATATCTGTGTTCGGTTTGCGGATACACTTCCCTGTTCGCTCCGCGGAAAGTGTCCTGATTGGCCAATCGTCTTGCGTGATGTTCGCGGACATGCAAAGTGTTCGCTGATTGGACGGCATGGAGCGTGAAGCGTGTCAGATTTTTCGGTAGCGCCCGCCATATTGGATTCGCGGACGTCCCCGGACAGCGCAGTGAAACTTTGTTCAAAATGTGTATTTTGTAGAGTGTGTTGGTGTGTAGGAGTGTTTGGGGAGGGTGGGAGTGTGTGAGATAGGATGAAAGTTGTGTTTTTTATGTGTTAGACGTTCTTTTTGTGTTCGATTTGTTTGCGGACATCACGGGTGTTCTGAAATTTTCTAAATAAACTGAGTAGGGGGTGTTCTAAGGAGTCAATATGTGTCCATTTTGTTCGCAAGCAAAGTGAAACTGTTCTAAGAACACTCGCGGTGTCCGGGGAGTGTTCGTAGGTGGTGTCCTGAGGACGCTGTCCGTATTGTTCTCTGTCAAGTTGAATGTGTTCTAAGAACACGCGCGGTGTCCTGAAATGTTCGCAAATAAACAAAATGGGGGTGTTCTGAAGACGCTTCTAAGAACACTCGCAGTGTCCGGGAGTGTTCGTAGGGGGTGTCCCGAGGACGCTGTCCGTATTGTTCTCTGTCAAGTTGAGTCTGTCCTAAGAACACTCGCGGTGTCCTGAAATGTTCGCAAATAAACAAAATGGGGTGTTCTGAAGACGCTTCTAAGAACACTCGCGGTGTCCGGGGAGTGTTCGTAGGGGGTGTCCTGAGGACGCTGTCCGTATTGTTCTTTGTCAAGTTGAATGTGTCCTAAGAACACTCGCGGTGTCCTGAAATGTTCGCAAATAAACAAGATGGTGGTGTTCTGAAGACGCTTCTAAGAACACTCCCGGTGTCCGGGGAGTGTTCGTAGGGGGTGTCCTGAGGACGCTGTCCGTATTGTTCTTTGTCAAGTTGAATGTGTCCTAAGAACACTTGCGGTGTCCTGAAATGTTCGCAAATAAACAAGATGGGGGTGTTCTGAAGACGTTTTTGAGAACACTCCCGGTGTCCTGGAATGTTTGTAGGGGGTGTCCTTAAGACGCTGTCCGTATTGTTCGTTGTTAAATTGAAAGTGTTCTAAGAACTATCGCGTTGTTCTGAAATGTTCGTAGGGGGTGTCCTGAAAACGGTGTCCGTATTGTTCGCTGGCAAGTTCAAAGTGTTCTAAGAACACTCACATTGTTCGCGGACATTAAAAGTTTCCCATAGATCATAGATGAAATGTTTGACTCTATGGATGTGATATGCTGCGGTGGTTGTTGCCAGGGCATAGAGTCTTGGGTGCATGGCCATTTGGCCATGCACCCAAGACTCTATGCCCTGGCAACAACCACCGCAGCATATCACATTCATATTTGTTTATAACTTTGGGTGAAAAACAAATGTATAAGGAACAAAGGTATTAGATACTATGGATGTGATGTGCTGCTATGGTTGTCCTTATTATTGTATACTTACTGTTTGGTCTAGTAATGGGAGTCCATGTTTTTCTTCTTCATTTCTGTGATAAAAGAAAATAGCATGTTAGTATTAGTATTTTGTAATGACTTATTACATTGTATAAGCAATATACTTTTATTTTTTTTCGACCCTCATATTTAGTAGAGTACAAATCAGAGTACTGTGCAATTTGCTCAGTTTCTGTATTTGTTGCTAAAATCATTGGGTCTGTGGGAGAAAGAAAAATCCATGTTGGATTTAAAAAAAAAACTTTTTCTGTTATGCTACAGTTTATTTGTTTGTTTGTTTTCAGTGTTCACTTGTTGTTTCTGGCTAATGCTTTATACTTTGCTTTGTTGTATTTTTTTTGGAACAGCAACAGATTCTTCATTTGTTTTGATATTATAAAATTTTGGAGCAGTTAGATACCAATTGGCATATTCTAACTGTCTATTTTTTTAATATATTTTAGTGGTTTTCATTTACCTATTTGGATATTGTTAAATTTTGGGACAGTTAGATACCAATTGGCGTATTCTAACTGTGTATTTTTTGGTCTAATTTAGTGGTATTCATTTATCTGATTAGTTGTTGTAGAATCTTTGAGCAGTTAGATAGCTTTTGGAGTATTCTAACAGTTTATATTTTTGTAACACAAATTTACTTAAAGGTTTAAATACAGTTTATTTATCAAATTTTGGTATTAAGAACATCAAATAAGCGTTTGTAAGATTTGCTGGTAATCTCTGCTTTAGAGTAATGGTACTATCATTACATTCAAACCATCCACATTTCTTTTTTATGTATGCAGTGTAGTGCCCTGAATTGGTTGTGGCTCCTGCGTGGTAGATTATACCTATTGTTGTGAAGGTTTTGTTACCAAGTGATATTTGACCATGTGTGAATCCAGTCAGCTTGCAGTTGTTTTTGGTACCATCTGCATTGTAACGTAGAAGCATTAGTATTACGTATTTACTATGTGTTTGTATTACTAACGTGGAGCGATTATCTGAATTGCAGGTAGAGCATAATCTACCATGGTTTGCATTTTGTACAAGTTGCTGAAATGGAATGGATTCACAATTTGGTATTGATATATATATGAAGCGTTATTGGGGATTTCTTCTTGTGTCACATTGTTGCAGAGAGTGCATGTATGTTTCCACATGTATGAAATCTGAAAGATTTCATTTATAGGTATGTTTTTGTTTTCCAGTACTTGTAGTAAGTACATTAGAAATTCTTGTGGATCTTCCTGTGAGTTTATAGTGAATTTCACCATTCCAGCACAGTAGTCCAATTGTCGTCTTATTCCAAAAACACTATATGTGTTGTCAGGATTGTTTGCTGCATTTCTGTGAAGTACTAACATTTGCAAACACAATGGGTCTGTACTGTGTGAGTAAATGTTGTCAACAATTGGTGGTAATTGAAATATAATATTCATTGCTACATTTGCATAGCAACTTACACCAACTATATTTGAGAATTTAAATGGTCCAGGTAGTTCTGTATCTAACTGATTTTTTTGGAGTTTGTCTTCCTTCTTTAAAGAAGTACCTGGTTTACTTTCTCTAATTGATTCTTTTTTGTTTGTGGTACTTGATGAAGTATTAGTTTCTTTTACTCTCTTTGGAGGATTTGCAGTGACGTCCTGTTGCATTTCAGTTTGATTTAGTTTTCTTTTACAACGTTTTAGTTTTTGTGGAACAGAATATGTGTTTAGATGGGGAGTGTATAGTGAGCGAAGTCTATTATATTCTAAAATGCAAGGAATATCAGCGTTTACTTTACTTGTATCAAAGTTGATTAGAAATAGACCGTCAAGTGTACGTAAGGGTGATAGTGCTACGTAGCTCATGCCTTCTTTAAAGACTGTGTTACCAATATCTATCATTGCTTTGACTAGGGTAAGACCTTGTGATTTATGAATTGTGACTGTGTATGCAAGAGTTAGAGAAAATTGTTCTCTGCGTACATACATATCTTTGAAGAGAAGGAATCTAGCTGTTGAGCGTCCTATCCGTTTTACTTCTGAAAGTTTGTCAAAGAGTATATTGACAAACTGAATTTTGTTGTCACGTGGGTATGTTTGAAAGCCAACAACTGTACCCAGTGCTCCATTAACTAGTCCTTGGTCCACGTCAAGGTTACGTTTAAGCATTTCTCTGCAATTTAAGGATAATTTTAACATCTTTTTCTAAGCCTGCTGTGTTTGAGATTGATTTTTCTAAATTATTTAGTCTTGTTGTGGCTTGGTCACACATGGGTAGTTTCATACCATGTACATCTAGTTTGTCTGTGGCGCTAATTTCCATTATTTGTTGCATTTCTTTACTTAGCATGATTTCATTGAATTTGAAACAGCTTGCAAGAGTTGGCATTAGGGCCATACAATTGACATTTTTGTGGGCTAATTGTTCCATAACATCTGTAGCACATGCATTATCGCCATAAAGTGCATTAATGTGCCGGGTTTTCAATGTTGCTTCTGCTTCTTTAGAAAGTATACCAACTCTCAAACTTTTTAAAATGTTGGCATAAGTTAGATCTGTAGATTGGCGCATGTTTTCTGTTAATTCTCTGTATTGGAAATGTTGCCAAAGGTTGACATTTCCAATGCTGCCAACAGTTTTACGGCAGAGTTTGTGCCCTAATGTTTTAAAAATAGGTTCACCTTTTACTGGTGTTAATTGAAGCAGATCTCGAAAAACAATAATGTGTTTTCCTGCAAAGAGCTCTTCATAGTCTGTTTTGAGTACTTCTTGTAATCTGAGGTGAATCAAAGCTAACATCAGGTTGGAGACCATGCTCACTTCATCTATTAGTAGCATTTTCATTTGTTTCAATACTCTGCGTAATTCCATTGCAGCTTCTGCAGAAGGTTTGTAATAGTCTAATTTGTTCTGGTGTTCTACTGGTAATAGTAGTTATCGGTGTAATGTAACACCACCTATGTTGTAGGCAGCTAAACCTGTGGGGGCAGTGACAACAGCTGACAGTTTGTTGTTTGTCAATTGTTGAAGGAACTTACTAATGATTTTGATTAGGAATGTTTTGCCAGAACCAGCTTCACCACTGACGTACAGTAGTATAGGTTTATAATTATGGCAGGAACATTCTTTATTTTCATGTTTTACACCATGTGCAATTTGTTTTGTTACTTCTTGAAAAATGCTACTTTGCTCATTGTTTAGTTTTGATTGTAGTATAGTTAAGTCTTCCTTATCTTCATACTGACACATGGTGTTTTCTACTTCTATCATAGCTAATTCTGCCTCATTTGTTATTAGTGGTTCTCCCAGTGGTTCTTGGCTTCCTGTTACAGAAGGTTGACTACTGTCAGGAGTATCCTTATCTAGTTGAGCTTGGAGTTCTTCTTCATGTTGCTGTTCATTGTGCAACATTGTTTTGTACTGTGTTAAGTTTACATCAGTTATAGTGCTTTCATTTGCTTTGAAAGCATCCTCATATGAGTCATAGTTATCTAGTAATTGTTCTTCTTTTCTCCATGGTTTGAAGAGTTGTAGCAGGGACATGTAATATACTTCTTTATGTTGAGGAGTCTTCAATGACAATTTGATATGATTAATTAAATTTTGTTTAGTGAGTTTAACTAAGCTGCCTTCACAGTCTGTCACTCTATATTCACCTTTTTTTTCATCGGGTTTCATATTATTTTTGTATGTGTAGTTTTGGGCTATTTGGTATAGACACATGTTTTCCAAAGTATTACTTCTGTTTGGGTAGTATGTGTCCAATAAATTGTTTTTTAAAATGGCTATTGTTTCTATATCTTCATATGATTTTAGAACTCTTTTTCTAGATTTAGCTGGACCAAGACTTAGCCATACTATATTTTCAGATTTACCATACAATGAAGTACCAGTTAAACGATCAGCTGCTTCATAAGATCCACATTCTCTATGGGTGAGCATTTTTATGCCCAAGCTGTATAATTTCTGAGATACTGTTTTATCTGATGACAGGTCATTCCAGAGGTCTTGGAGCTCTGTCTTTTCTGCTTTAGTTAAGTATGCTGTGACATATCGTGCAACTGCAGTAGAATTGTCTGCAATGTACTGCACATATATGTTTGCATTCCATAAGTGGGCAATGATTGCATTATAATCATTGATATATTTTTCTTCTTCTTTTCTTTTTATGTAATATGTATTTTTAGGTGACTTTCCTTTAACAGTATGTCTAACTGAAGACATGAGGTTGTTTACTTGACCTGTATTTGTAACTGGTCTAGGGAAAACAAATTGGCATTTCGTGTAGTATTTGCCTTTGTTTTTGTATTTGCGACGACAATATTTTCCACATTTGTGTCTTTGAAATTGTAAAATTTGTGCACATAGATCACTTTTTGTGGCTTCTGATGGAATTTGACAAGTGACATATTTTTCAATAAACTGTAAAACAGTGGCATCACTGTCTTGACCAAATTTAGGAGCATCTTTAATCCATAAAAGCATGTGGATATGTGGTGCTCCTCTGGCTTGGTATTCTTTTCTCCAAAAGAAGTGTTTCACTTCTCCAAGGGGAGGAACAGTTTTATTACAAATAAAATGTAGCATAGCAATGAAGCGATGGTGAAAATATCTTGAAACATTAACAGGATCCAAAGAACAAAGTTCTCCAGGTGTTAGAATATCTATGTTTGTTTTGTTTTTATTTGATATGCGTAGGAAATCATGTAAATCTTCCCATGCATATTCTGCACAACTTAATGTAACAAACCAAGTGGGTGGGCCAAGGACGTCGAAACCAGTACTCTTTAGTACCACGCATATTTGCTAATAGATTTGTAATATTTGATTGTAAAACCTCATCCTTTTGTTGCACTTTCTCTAATAATTGTGTAGCTGTCATATTTTGAAAGTGTGATCCTGATTTTAATATGTGTGCAACTCCGTAACATAAAGTTGCTAGTTCACTTTCAAAGAGTAGGTGGAATATGTATTCCACATTTTGTCTAAATCTGGGATCTTCAGAATACATCCGTAATGAGCGGTATTCTGAAGCTGATATTTGAATAGGTCTATCATCATATCTTCCTCCTTTGCTAGTTGGAAAGAGTAGAGGAAAAGCACGTGCTTCTATACTTTTTTCCCATATACTGATTGGCGATCCTTTTGTTTGACGCATTTGGTAAGTTTCCAGTACATCTTGTACGGTGTCATTACAGTGCAAAGGATGAATTGTATACTGGTCTAAAGTATTTGATATTGTAGCAGGATCTAGTAGCTCAAATTGACCAGCTTCTTGTGTTTCTTGAATTATTTCAGTTGTATCTTTCAAGTTTTCTTCAATATTAATTTCTTTGTAATATTCATTATTCTCTTTAAGATATTGGAAGGCTTGTCTAACTTTATATAAATCTACCAGCTGTTGCCATATTTTTTTGTCTTTTGTAGGTACTCCATTTACTAATATAATTAAAGATTGCTGCATTGGACGTTGCACTCCTAGAGTATGCACATTTTCTTTTAGATTTAATGGTAAATAAACTACTTTTCCACGAATGCCTTTTACCAATTCAGAGGGAGGTAATTTTGCTGTTTTTGGATGAAGGCGTATTATTGCTTGAAATGGGTGTACTGTTTGAATTTTGATGCTCTCATATAAATTAAGTTGTTGTAGAGGTTTTGGTACTGGCTATAATTCCAAATTATTTGTGATAGAACGTGAAGGAGTTTGGTTGTTGTCAAGTTTTGTAGTGCAATAACTGCAAAGTATTAAGGGCTCAGTTATTTCATATTTGTGTTCTGCTAGAAGGTAGAGAGCTCATTCAAACCATTTAGAATCTTCATTGTCTTCTATTTTGTGTGATAGGTCCACAGTTTTTGTGTTACTTTTATAAAAAATTCTACGGCAACATACACATACATGGTTTGGTACTTCAGCTGATGTACTTTTACATTTTAGTATTTCTTTTTTGTATGTGTTTAGCAAAAGGTTGCCATGTGTAGAATTGTTGCTTAATTGGTTTAAAGCTATTTCATTCTGTAAATGGCTTTCACTTCCAAAATATTTTTTCTGGATATAGTGAATTTCTTCAAGTAGGTCTTTTGCTGTACCATGTAGAAGGATGTTATTTAACTTTGCTAGTGCTAAAGCAGGACTTTTAGCATAGTACAGTTTATAGACTAGATTTCTTATAGTTGAATGATGTGTTGATATCCTTTTGATATCATGGAAAGTGGTTTTACAAGTAGGTCCTGTAATGCAGGCCAATGAATGTCCTTGTAGTCCTGTGTACTTGCGCACTGGACAGGTATCTATATTTTGCAGTCATTTAATTTTGATTTTGTCTTTGCTTTTTACATATTTATTGAGGAATTGGTGTAAAGATTTGAAACATTGTTTGGGAATGTTACACATTGACGTGCATGGCCATTTGTACACTAGACGTTCTGATTCAGTTGAATGGAGGGGTAATTCTAAGTTTTCAGGGCATATTTTTGTAAGGAGTACTTCTTGTTCCATTATGGTATTATTCACTTTTTCATAACCTCGACCACTGCTATTTATGGCAATTGTATTTGTTTGCTTTTGTTTGTACGCTTCTTCATTAAAATATGGTTCTGTGCTCGTAGTGTGATTCCATTCACCTCCGACGATACTTAAGAAGTTCTTTCTGTTGACATTTCGCTTATTGAGAAGTCTTTTTTGTAATTTAGTTATTAGTTTTGTTAGTGGTTTCATTTTGTTTAACAGTAAAATAAATAAATTTCTTTTGAGAAGAATTGCACTGTCCATCAATGCTTCTAAGATTAATTTCCTACGATAGGTTTTAAGCTTTGAACCTGATTTCTCTCCTGTTTTTATAAGATTTTGAAGGACTTTGTGACGGTATATTTTGGCTAAAATACTTTTCTTGGTATGCTTACTTTGCACTATATTAAAATTTGAAGAAGTAGTTTTATCTGTACTGATAGGTGACTTTCTGTTAATTGTTTTTTGGTTTGTTTTACATTTGGATAGAGGAAGTGAAGTTGTTGTACTTGAAACTTCTTGTGTTTCACTAAATGATTGTATTAGCTGTTTTGTTTCAACTTTTTTTACAAATTCTGCTAGAGATGGATGCTTATGTTGGACACCTTTATTTTCATTTGCTCTAATTTTGCGTTGCTTTCTACGGAGTTGTCTTTTGGTAGGCATTCTTTAGGGTCTGTTGAAAAAAATAAAGAAGATATGGGTTGGGGTGTTCTGGAATGTATGTGTGCTGTGTGCATGAGTGTTTGAGTAAGATGATAAAGATGTATGTAATGGTGTGTGATTGTGCATTGGGAACTAAAACTAGTAGGGGTAGGTATTCTTGAATTTATGTGTCACTAAACTGGGGTTCAGATGACAAAAAAAAAGTAAGCTAGTGGTGTGGAAAAGTACAAATAGTAAATGTAATGTATACAATTAAAACAGTTGTTTGTTCTATAATATGAAAATTGTAGTGGTTCAGTTGGCTAATTTGTGTGTCCAAAAATAGAAATGTGTGGGCCATTCTGGTTGTAAATCGCTGTTTACGACATGGAAATTTTTGGACAAAATGGTACAAAATCTCTATTTTAAGAAACCAAAATAGCTGGTATTAATGTTATAGTATATTTGATTAATGATATAAATAATATGGTGATATTTTACTTACGTTTTTTTTAAATTAACAGGTAACTTCTTAGTTTTTCTTTCTTCTTCGAATTCGGCTGCTTCTTTTCAGGAAACTGGTCTTCACTGCAACTGTGAAAGCTTCAAATAGCACTGTTTTTAATTTAGATATTGATTTTTTTAATTGAAATCCTCAGTGCCTTCTGTAAAACCATTAAACTAATTTATTTACATACGATACATTGCATCAGTTCAGTGCATACGATATGTTCTTAATGAACAAATTGTATTGAATGACTAACTGAAGCAAAAATAAAATATCTTTACTATGTCTTGTGAAATTTATAATATATTAGTGAATACCACTATTTCTGTAAGTAAACTGTTCTAGGTAATAGCGCCTCAATGTCATGTCTAATTTAAAGTAATTAAGTAAATATATAAATAAAAACAAAAAATATGAAATTGTATAAGTATTTTTATAAAGGTTTAAACATAGATTGTGTTTGTATGCAATTTTGTTTGAATATATGTAGTCTATATATTGAATTTAAAAAATGTTAGTTTAACATGATTTGAGTGTGTGTGTTTAAAGAAAGTAAAAAGTATAAAGGTGTATAAGTGGTAGTTGATTTTAGGAAATTGAAAAAAGTACAGTAAATTCATTTAACAGATTTTACAAGGTAAAAGTCTGTTTGAAAATGTGTTCATCTACCATAGCTCTCAAGTCACACGCTTTTGGCGGGTGTCACACGCCTTGTAAAGGGCAGACTCACCCGCCAAGCCTCCTGCACGCCCATTCATTGCAATGGGCGTCTCACTCGCTAAAAACAAAATCGGGTGATTTCACCCGCCTGTAAAACAAAAATGGTTGAGAGCTATGTCATGTACTATACAGAAAATATGCATACCTGAAGTTTGTGTTCATGCATATGGATATGCATGGAGCTGCAAGTAGAAATCTTGAAGACTTGTACAGTATTTGTGGTAGATGCTGCTTGCCAATGATATGACACTTGTACTCAGAGAGATTCAGAGTACATTTGCCGTGCTGATCTATGATGATGCAGTTAGATGTAGAGGTCTTGAATGTGATTGGTGCATGGTCATGTGATTTTTGAGGTACATCCAATGAGGGAATGGCAGAGAGAGTGTAGTGGAAATGGTAGAAGGGCTGTTCATGTTACGATATCTCCGCGGACATGGCGGTAGTTCCAGGACATCAGGAGTTACATCCGGGGATTTTTGGGTTCAGAAGTAATGCAAATGAGAATAAGCACTGAAAGGGATTGGTCAGGAAAGTTTGGTGGGTGTGTTGTGCCAGGAGAGATTTTCTGAGATACTCTTTTTGCTGAGAGAACAAAAGATAGCTATGGCTGTGTGTTTCAGAAAACAGATTGTTTGGATTTTAGGAGATTCGTGGATACATTGGTTGAAGGTGCATGCAGAAAGCTGTGGAGTAGCTGTAGATCTTGGATTCCCACATGTGGAAGTACACTGGCATGGAGTAAGTGGAATGAAGTGGTTGGATTTGCTACCTCTCTGTGCTACTTTGGAGACAGAGCAACATCCAGACATAATTGTAATTCATTGTGGAGGGAACAGTTTAGGGCATGTGACTGGAATTTTTTTGCAATTTGCTATGAAAGAAGGACTGAGGAAGGTTATGGACATGTTTCCTAATTCCCAAGTGATATTTTCACGGATTGCGCAGAGACAAATGTGGCTTCGTTCTTCTTCATTTGGTCCACAAATGGAAAAAGCAAGGCGCAATGTTAATAAGGCTGTTTGTGGCTTTCTAAGAGATTTTGGCATGTCTTCTTTTCACAATGAAAATATTATGTTTTGTAGTACATACATTTTTCGCAGAGATGGAGTCCATCTTACTTATGCTGGCAATCAGATTTTTCTGAGAAATGTACAAAATGCATTGCGACCTTTTTTGGAATTACAACAACGATTTTGAAGTAGATGTTAAGCATTTACAATTTTTGACTTACAAACACCACCCAAAGGCTCTTTTCAGAGCCACCACTTCTTTCCAGAGAAAATTACAATGTTTGTGATGGAGTAGTAACCCAATTTTTTTAATGTTCGCGAACTGTTCGCGGACTTCTAAAAAATACAAAGAGCCCTGCTTCATTTATTTTCACTTCTATTTTTTAACTGGGAAAGGCGGCTCTGAAAAGAGCCTTATTTTTTTTTTGATTTTTGTAATTTTGTATTTTTTTGGTTTTTCGGACACGACACACTAGGAGAGGAGGGTAAAGGAGGGTAAAGGGGGGGGCACCAACCACAGGGATAAGAAAGGGCGAGCTGAGAGAGGAAGATGTAGAGTGGGTTTTACTTGGGTAGTGAGCAGGTCTTCTCGTGCTCTGAGACGATAGTCTCAAAAGCACTCCGAAGTCGCTCCCCCCTGCAGAGTACTGTGTCACAGTACATACATACAACTGTGACCCTCAAAAGGTAAGGGTCATCAGCATTCTGTATGGCCTGTGAGGCAGCTTGAGAAAGACGCTGTCCCACAGAGGTGGTCCTTGTGGTGACAGGATCAGAAACAGAGGATGAAGTAGAGGAAATCAACCTGCTACGTTCTTCGCAAGGTACAACCCTGCGAATAGCCCCAGAGTGAAATTACCTCAGGTGTCGCTTCATAGTAGTGGTCCCAAAGCTGTAGTTACCGTGCTTCCCGCGACTGAGTATCATTTTGCACTCATTGCAGGTAACATGGTTCGCACGAGCCTTAGGACCATTCCCATGAATGGTAAATAACCGCCACACCCAAGACTCACGCCTAGTGCGGGTAGTAGGGATTTCCTCTACCTCATTCTCATCATCCTCTTCTTCCTCCTCCGCATCCTCAGTCCTGTTCCCCTCTTCAGGCCCTTGGGGAGGTGGTGGTGGTGGAGGGGGTGGTGGTGGTGCTGAAGCAGGTGCAGCACCAAGTGGCAGTTCAGCAGCCAAGGATGCCATGTCGATGATGGTGTAGTCTGCAGGTGGCAGCAAAAATCACTGTGTTCTGAAGAATAGCCAGAAACACAATGGGAATAAGCTCTTGGGCGTGGTCTTTTATAGGGGTGCTTGTGCGCGGTCCGCGGACATGCGCACTGTGCGCGGACAGATCGAACACAAAAAAAGGATCGGAAAGTTTCAAAAGGTATATAGAAACTCAAGATTGCTATGTGGGACTTGTGGCATGGTGAGATTTTATTGAAAAATATTATGGATTAACTGAAAATGTACTTTTAAATTGTTCGGGGACACGAACAGTGTCCGCATTTCAGGACACACGATGAGCGTGGGCGCGGTCATATGATCTGTTTGCGAACTAGTCTGCGAAGGAAGCGCCTGTCCGCAGGACACCAAGTGCACGGAGATTGGTTAGCGCATGCGCATTGATGTCCTACGGACACTGTTCGGGTTCTGAAGTAATTAAAAGTGCGTCACACGTGAAACGAATATTTCAGGACACCGTGTGTGTTCTTAGAACAGTTTAAACTTGGTAGCGAACAGTAAGGACAGATATAGTGTTCTTCAGGACACGTGTAATTTAGTTTATGTACGAACATTTCAGGACACCAATTGTGTTCTTAGAACACTTTCAATTGGGTAGCGAACACTACGAACAGTTGTACTGTTGTTCAGGACACATCATTTTCGTGTATTTACGAACATTTCAGGACACCAATTGTGTTCTTAGGACAGTTTTAAGTTGATAGCGAACATTACGGACAGATATAGTGTTCTTTAGAACACTTTAATTTTTGTTTCTTTACGAACATTTCAGGACACCACTTGTGTTCTTAGAACAGTTTCAACTTGCTAGCGAACAGTACGAACAGGTGTGGTGTTCTTCAGGACACCTCCATTTTCGTTTATGTATGAACATTTCAGAACACTCGCACTGTCCGCGGACACTTTTATTGTTTTTTTTAAAAAAAACGGAAACTGTTCACAATACAATATAAAAATTAAACTTTATTTAACATATATTAATAATTTATGACAGAGAAGGTGAGGCAGAAACAGAAACAAAAACAGGAGAATTTGGGGTTTCAACATGATTGGTATTAGGTGAGGAAGGGATGGAAATCTCATCAAAACGTTTTGGATTATGGAGAGGGTTTGGGATAATTGACTGGGATATGGTGAGGAGGGACAAGTACATGTGGGGCAATGGTATGACGTTTTTGTTTTAAAATGATCTTCAACAAAAGTTTTCAAATTATTAAAATTGGTCAACAGAAAATCAATTTTTTCTTTTATGTTGTCAAGCGTGTTTTCCATAACAGCTTCTTCAGAGGTAGTTTCTATTTTGTTATGCTCTGTATAAAAAATATATATATATGTTAAATGTATACAAAATAATAATATTTAAATGGTTTATATTATAAAGTGTTTACCATTAGTTTCACTATCTTGTGACATTTCTTCATGTGGGAAATTGTCCTCTAGCCATTCCAGAGTACTAGACATTTCTGTGAGAAAAAAAAAAGAAAAGATAATATATTTTTTAATCTAATACAGAAAGTTTATAAATATATGAGTAAAATGAAGTACACTTACTATTTCTGGTAAGATAAGTCGTATGTATTCAGTGGGTCTGGTCTTGTTCTCAGTTCTGTTGTGTCTGTGAGGTAATTATGTTGGAAGCCAATTTATGTTCTTGTGGTATATTCCATTTCAGAACATATTGTATTTAAATGAATGGTTAGTGTGTTACATATATGGGTTAGATTTCTTATGTATTACTATATATAATGTGTTTGTGTGCTGCTTTTTGAATTTGTTAAATGTTCTTATATTATGATATAACATAACCCCCCACCCCCCCCACAGTTTTTAGGTAGTGGTACTGTTCTCCGAACATGTCCGTGAACATTAAATAAGTTCGCGGACATCAAGTTCATAAGAAGAGATCTAGTCAGTTCCATATGACATGTATATAAAGTCAAAGTCATTATTGTTAAGTTTTGCTACTAAAAACCTATGAAATTCCGTGAAAAAACTTTGTTAAAGGGACGTTATGGTTAAGTTGCGCTACTAAAAACCTATGAAATTCAGTGAAAAAAACTTTGTTAAAGGGACGTTATGGTTAAGTTGCGCTACTAAAAACCTATGAAATTCAGTGAAAAAACTTTGTTAAAGGGACGTTATGGTTCCAAGTAAAACCGAAAAACCCTTGAAATTCGCCAGTTATGGTAAGCTAAGCAACCATAACTCGCGCCACCACCGTGCACTGCTAAGACTAACACCCAGGACATCAAAGATGACATCACAAATGTCATTGATGACATCACTGATGACATCACATGTGTATGTACTTCTCATGAAATATGTGTAGAAGGGATTCTTATTATGTTGCGAAAAAAGTGTCAAGAATCATTGCAAGAAATATACCCTAATAAGTGCATTGAACGATGCATTGATATAAATAGCATCCTATTATGGGGTTCTATCTAGTATACTAAGCTACTCATACAGAAACATAACATTGTGTGCAGCGTACAAGATGAAGGTATGATATTCGTAATGTTAATATGTTGAATAATGAAATGATAATTGTTTTCTTAATAGATTTTTGTGTACTGTGAAATATGTAATAAGTAGCTAATAAAACCCATGTATTACATAATTGCATTACTATAGACAAAACACAAAGACACAAGAACACATACCAATATGGGTATATACAGGGAAAGTGAAGTTAGCAAAAAAGCACAAGTAGTAGCAGAAACAATTCATAACTTAACTGATTAGTTTCATGCAAATAAATGATTGCTCTGTTTCAAAGCTGCTATTTACCCTATGTATATGTATCACTTGATGTGATTGGACCCTAAGGAAAGTAGTGTGAGTACAATGTATACAAATATGACCATATACAGGGAAAGTACAGCCATAAAAAAAACAACAGAACTATCAGAAAGTGCTCATAAGTCTAGTGATTATCTTTATGCACAAAAAGGATTGCTGTCTTTCAAGCTTGTGTTTTCCCATATGTATATGTTTCATATGATGTGACTGTACTCTAAGGGAATTACTGTAAGAACCTACTAGAAGGATATGTCTACAAATAAAATAAAATTCTTAGTTTCTGACTGTTACTGAAGAAAACCATGTGGCCTAGAAATGTCAGCAAAAGAAAAAAATAGTGAGCCAGACATGTGATGTCATCAGTGATGTCATCAATGACATTTGTGATGTCATCTTTGATGTCCTGGGTGTTAGTCTTAGCAGTGTATGGTGGTGGCGCAAGTTATGGTTGCTTAGCTTACCATAACTGGCGAATTTCAAGGGTTTTTCGGTTTTACTTGGAACCATAACGTCCCTTTAACAAAGTTTTTTCACTGAATTTCATAGGTTTTTAGTAGCGCAACTTAACCATAACGTCCCTTTAACAAAGTTTTTTTCACTGAATTTCATAGGTTTTTAGTAGCGCAAATTAACCATAACGTCCCTTTAACAAAGTTTTTTTCACTGAATTTCATAGGTTTTTAGTAGCGCAACTTAACCATAACGTCCCTTTAACAAAGTTTTTTCACGGAATATATATATGTTTAACCAGTGTCTACGTCCACAGATGGTGAAGCGAGGCTTCAGGGTCACTTGCATTCTAATGGTCCAATGTTAGACATTTTGATGGTTCCGAACCAGGCTTTGAACTGTTGTGCTTGTGGGCCAAGCTAGGTTTGAACGTATCTAGTCGCATTTACCCCAGGGGGTGAGTATGTGTTGAGTCAGATTCAAGCGAGAGATCTGTGCAGTTTGAAGACAGCCAGGTTGATGGATCACCAAGAGAAGTTTGACAATTGAGCTTGGTTCAAAATGATGAGTAACACTGGTTTAGGTCAACGAGTCACACAATGATCCAGCAGTTTCAGACGAGTTGTGATGTGAAGACTTGCGGTTCAATGCTTGGTTCAATGCGGTTGTTCAAAGTTGTCTACATGATGTGCCGGTGCTCGAGCCAGACAAGTATAGAGACTGCTGGGGTGATGTGAAGTCAAGCTGATGAGAACAGTGGTGGTTCAAAGTTTGAGTGAGTGCCAAAGGCAGCACCGATGGATTCCGTTGGTTAAAAGGTGTCATACATGGTTAGAATGAGGTTGCAATTGGTTTGAACAACACAAACACTGATACTGGCTGAATTGGCTCTCAGTATTTAGTGTGACCCACTGGAGGGGTCTCTAGAACAAGGTGAACCCTTTTCGGTGTCTGCTCTCCGAGCCTAGAAAGGTTTGCTAGCAGAGTGAAAGGCCTTGGTTCTCAGCAATATAGGCCCCCAGTGTGCCCTGGGGGGTTGTAGGGAGCAGAGCTTGCCTCTGCCTTGGAGCACCCTTTCTTTCTGGTGTCCTTGAAGGTCCAAAGTGAATAAATGAATCAAAGAATGAGTGGGAGCCCCTTCCCCCTTGTATAGAGAAAGGGCCACAGGGAATAGAAAGAATGCTAGATCTGCTTTAAGAAGTCCAATTCAACAGGTGACCATTTCCTTCTGATGTCATACCAGAGTGCCATATTCTGCAGGAAATTGAGGGAATCAGAAGGAGAGAGAAGCCAACAGGAAAAAAAATAAGATGGATGAATCCTTACGCAAACCCACTTGTGCTTTCTGACTGTCCCAACTCTGTCCCTTTCCCAGCTTGGAACTTCATAGGCTCTCTGGTGTGCAGCCCATTAGTGTGAAGGAGGTCTTTGATATGGAATTTGCTCTTTAGAGCTAGGCTACCAGGGCATCGCTAGCTGGGATATCCTAGGCATGGCCAGAGAGCAGTTCCCTTTACACTCAGGGAGTCAATAGAGCCACACAGCCTGCCTTCTTTCCAATTCACTGGAATGCAGACATTCAGGTGTCTAAAATCCACATAGCCTCCCATAAATGTCTATGCTCATTGGGATGGCACTGGCATGCTGCATATCAGAGCTGGCTTTAATAATTATGTGAACTACCAACTTACATACCTGAATGGGCATTGCTCATACTTTCAGATAATACTGCCCCCAGGTGGTTAGTTTATCATAATTATGATGGTTTTGGAAAACAGGTGTCGCCTTAAATGCACAATATGCACTGCAGAGACTTGGCTGTTACAGCAGCTGATATACCAAACCTGTGACCTCTGATCCTGCCCTTTTTCACTGGAGAGCTGGGGCTGCAGATCAGGATACGAATGCAGCAGGACACATGTGTACACTGTGTTTTTGTCGTGGAGTTTAATGGAAGGTGGATCTTTTTAGCAGACCACCCTTTCTGAGATTGATTACCTGCATCATTTGATTATTAATAAATCATAGAAAAGCAGGGCTTTTGCACCCTTGAGAGATTATATTACATATAAGTGATTTGGGGACAAGGCAGTACAGAAATGATGGTGAAGAACCCCATACCAAGTAGAAACCAATGTAAATGAACATGTATGGAAAAATGCATCTTGACCACTGGGCCACATTTGATCCTATAACACACAGTACATAGGTACTGCTGCAGAAGGACTAAACATAGATTTGCATATTCATGCACTCTTAACGTAGTTGCAAAGACTAGGGTATACATGATGGAATTGACTACTGCTCAGATGAATTTCTATTGTACAAGAACTACAACTAATAATGAATACATGAATCACAGATGGAGTGGGAGGCCCACCTTGTATAGAGAAAAGGCCACAGGGAACAGGAAGAATGCAAGATCTTCTTGTTGGCCCAATTGTTGCATCTCTCAATCTCTAACACTCTCGATGTCCTTGCCCCTGTCATGTGGATCCGTCTGAAGCCCACATCCAAGTGTAATGTGTGTTATGATTCTGAACTCGCTACCCTTAAACGCAAGTGTATGGTGGCTGAGTGGAAGTGGGGGGCATCAGGCTCATCCTCCAACAAACTGACCTGTCATCTGCCCCAAATGCAATATACACTGTCTGTCCTGTCCAGGAAGAGAGCCTACATCCAAGCCCATGTCTCTGTGGCCTCTAACAACTCAGCCAAACTTTTCAAAATCTGCAAGGAGCTGGCTAATCCTGCTGCAGTCTCCACCTCTCCTGTTCCTTCCCAGACCCTTTGCACGGCACTGGCTTCCCACTTCACCACTAAAACTCTCCCCTCTTCCTCTTCCACTTCCACTCCCAGCCCCTCTCCAGCCATCTCCTCCGCTTCTTTCTCCTTCTTCCCTGTGTTCACTCCTGATGATGTTTATAGACAAGTCCCATCAAACAAAGTCTTGTCAAAGCAGGTGCTCCCCTGCACCTCCAGAACCATCAAGGACCACATTGACACCTTCGCTCAAGCCTTGGCCAATTTCTGCAATCACTCTTTTGCCACTCGAACCTTCCCATCCCCTCTAAAGCACTCCCTTGTGCACCCCTGTCTCAAGAAGCCATCTGCCGATCCTTCCTCTCCGGCAAAATACCACCCGATCTCTATCACTCATTTTTTGGGAAAACTCCTGGAAAAGCTGGCCATCTCCCAGCTTGCACTCTATTCTGAAACTGTTGGTTGTCTCCATGACCACCAGCCTGGCTTTTAGAGCAGCCAGAAGCGCTGAAACTGCTTTCTTGAACACCAGTGAAGACCAGCAATCTAATCTCGACTCTAACCGTCCTTCTGTCCTCATTATTCTTGACCTATGCTCTGTTTTTGATACGGTCAACCACGCCATCCTGATCAATCGTCTCTGTGACAACCTGGGCATCACGGGTCAGGCCCTAGCATGGTTGACCTCATTTCTGTCAGATTGACCTTCCCAGGTCCAACTTGGGTCTTTTCTCTCTCCCACCTTTCTTTCTACATGTGGTGTTTCCCATCATTTGTTCCTCTGCCCCACCTCATCTTTACCTTCTGTTCGAAGTTTCAGTGTTATGCGGATGACACCCATCTCTCCTTCAGGCTCCCCTCAGCCTCCTCTGATCTTTCCCTCATTCCTGAATGTCTATCCGCGATTCAGGAATTGCGTGCCTCCAATGATCTCTGCCTTAATGTCAGTAAGACTGAGATCCTTCTCATTGGGACCCCTGCTACCGCTTTCCCTCTTGCCCTCTGGCCTACCCACCTTGGGCCCACCACTCGCACCTTCCTGTGAGGCAAAGAACCTTGGTGTCATCGACTACACCCTCTCCTCCTCTCCTCACATCTCTCCCATCTCTAAGAGTCACACTACCAGCTGCAACTCCTCAGAGGTATTCTTCCTTTTCTCACTTTACCCAGATACGCACTGTCCCCAGAACTCTGGTTCTCTCTAGGCTGGACTACTGCAACAGCCTCTTTTTAAATCTGCCTACCTCTACTTTTTGCCCTCTGCAACTAATCCAGAACAGGACTTTGAGACTTGACCTTGGCCTCAAGCCCAGGGATCGTAGCTCTCCAGCCCTGAAATCTCTCTTCTGGCTCCAGTGGCTGCAAGGATCAGGTTTAAGACCCTCTGCATTGTCCACAAGGCTTTCCAGGGCCAGGGACCACACTACATCCAACTCTTTCTTCCTAAGCATCTTCCTTCTCGAGCCCTCTGCTCATCCACCACCAACTCTCTGTGGGTCAGATGCTTCTCCAGACAGAGAGAGGGGGGAAGATCTATGTACTCGGCTGGGGTCTCCCTCTGGTACAGCTTCCTGTCTCTCTCAAACTTGAGCAGAACCACCTAAGGTTCTAGAAGCAACTCAAGACCTTCCTTTTGCTTCTGCTTTCTCTCTCTTTCTCTACCCTGTTGATGCTCCTACCTGCTGCACTAACTGTTTACCTAGCCACCCACTGAACCTCACTGGCACCCACTTAGGGACTGTATCTGCAACCCTACAGTCCCCTGCCTCTCTGCACTTGCTTGAGCCACCACCATGGCAGCACTTACCGCGTCTGGCAGCACTTACTGCATCCTGCCACTGCACTCCCCCAAACCCTCTGGCACCTCTCCCCTCTCCCTCGCACTTGCACGAGCTGAATGACACAAGACCTAGTAAGATCATTTGTTTTTGTCCCCCCATTTGTCTACCCTTCCTTGTCTTGTCACGCCTAGAAACACTTGTGAACAGGCGTGTTATAAATGACTTGTATCATACCATATCACTAGCCCTTCCTCATCTACTACTCACAATTATTCTGTCTCTCTCTCGCTAGACCAGAGGTTGGCAGACATTCAGCTCATATGGGTCTGAATGCCTGTAATGCCACTGCCAATTTCTTGGTTTATAGCATGTTCATCCCTACCCTTAATCCATAAATTATCCTGGCATCCTCTCTGCCAAGGATATTTTCCTTTCCTACCGATAACCCTGCTCCTTCATCCCTGTGCGCATGTTTCCTTGGTTCTATCCTCTACTGGAAAACCTCCATCCCTCCTCTTTTCACCCCCTTCATTCACCTCTCTTCTGTCAAGCAATGGCTCACAGTGGTCCTTTGAACAACGTTTTCTCTGTTTCAGTGCCTATGACTTTCCTGCTAGCAAGACCACCTCACAGCTCCTTCCCTAAGCCTTTCTTTACCCCCGAAGCAAACTCTCTAGCCTACCCACTTGCTGTCTCTTTCAGCTTGATCACCAAGCGATGCCATACTTCATATGAAAACGTAGCTCCAACACTCAGTAGTTGATGGTTATGACAATTCTGATGGTAATTGTATAGGTAATTATATAAAATGCATTGTTGTTCCCTGTCTTTTGGGTTTCCCATCAAGATTTATTTTCTCATAGATTCCTTAAATAAATGTATGCATGGCTCTAGTGCTTCTTGTTCATCACAGTGATTCCTTTTTGAGGAATGGCCTGTTTGCTATGAAACTGAATACATGATGTAATTAACTCTATCAGTTGTTTACATCCAATTCGGTTTAGTTGTGTATGAAGCTGTGGCCATCAGCACTCTCTCACTTGACCTGTGGAGCACAGATGCTAATGTACACATGTATGGGGTCCAACAAAATTGATGACATTATACATACTACACTATAAAACCGCCATCTGGCAGTGACTGCTATTTTAAACACAACCACACATATATATGGATAGAAAAATTAACATAGTGTGAATGATTCAATCTATATAAATAAAAATGTAAATGTGAGTTTGTTCAAAATCTTACATCTCCGAAAGTTCTTCATTGATTGCTTTGAAATTTTGCTACAACCTTGCTTTCGAATAGGTGTGTGTTTTTATATACCTACTATACATAGATGTCACACCTGTGACAGGTAAAAACATGTTTTTGGGGAAAAACAGTGCCATCTTTTGGACATAAAAGCAACACACGCTATACTAAATATTTTACGATTCCATTTCAATGTTTCCGATTTAGAATGGCTCAAATACGTGCCAAGGAAGCAGCATAGCGACGTGCAGCCAGACTTGAGGATGCACGGTTGCGAGCACACCGATCATGCGCATCTCATTTAAGAATGTATTCATTTGCTGATGGGTGCAGCAACTGCCAAAAGCTATAATGCTCATGGCAGAGGGCAACTCTGACCCATGAAGAGGGATAAGCGGGGGCACAAACCCAGCCTACAAGCAAGGAGGGAATAGAACTGCACTCTCTGCCTCCGCCAATGGCACCACTGAGAGGAGGAAAGACTATATACCTGACTCCTGGATTATGGGGGGGGGGTTGTTTTGCACTTTATTTAACCAGACTGAGCCACAGCAACGCGTGGCCCGGGACAGCTAGTAAGGAATATGATTGGTCACATTGAACAGAATCATTTAATCAGGTAACCACCACTGTCCTATGATACATCAAATACACATCATTTCTTCAGCAATGCATGTCCTTGTACATTACCAAGGATGTTCATTAAGTTTGACGGTGGATTGTGTAGTATATGATGGCAAATAATTCTGTGCATGGCACTCCAGATTAATTTGCACCCTCGCTATTTCATCCTCCTTTTGAAATGTGCAAGAGAAAGTGGAATGTCTTAAATTGGGGGCACATATTGTCTCTTTGGCCCCTTGATGTGCCTTGGAGACAGTAAAATGCTCCACTTCACTCTTAAATAGTGGTGGTAAGATAATATACAGGTCTTTGGGAAGAAATCTCTGCCAGACAAATCAGAAGATCTATGGGGCTTGTAATGTGCAGACGATGTCCTTTAATGGGTCTTTATGTCCATGGTGGCAAAGTGCGATATGAACCGTTTGAGACAGAGAAGCTAGTATGGACCAACGTTAGTGGGGCTTGTACTAGCGGGGACCAGAGATGATCCATTTGTGCCTTACCCGGCTGGGTCTGTTCATCATTATGCATGGCACTTAGGGTACGAGTTGTGCATAATGTTACGAGGGTATTGGTATTTGATGAGCTGGTACACCTTGCGAATTTGAGTGTCTTTGTCAGTAGACATTCTGGGGATAATTAACCAACAGCGCTGCGACAACTGTTTTGCCCCTGTTGCATCAGAGTTTTCAAATTAACTTTGGAGCCACAATTGAGTTTGCACAACGAGAAGCCAGTGTGCATGTTGAACCCTTCATGCCGTGGAAGACGGTTGTGTGAGTGCATTGTACTTTAACCAACAACAGCAGTTTTCCTGGCATGTGAAGTCCTTTCTGATCTGATGTGATAGTTTACAGTGTTTCCAATGGCAGCCACAAAGAATACAAGGAACTTCTTAAGGTGGCAGCTATTATGAAAGAACACTATCTTGTCCTAAAATGCTGACTGCTTGTCTTGCTAGGATCTTCCTTTGTGTATAGTGATAGTGTTGCCTGGCCTTCTTGTAAACGAGGCAGGCAAGTACAACATACAAAATAGGTGTACTTTTTGAGTGTGTGTGCACCTCTATGGGCATATGTTCGTACTACAGATAGACAACATATGTGCATTGTTGCCCCTCTTACTGGGTCCCAGTCATTTCATCAACCTTGGAATGAATAGGGCTACACGGTTCTGCCAAGGGTTGAACCTGTGAACATGAGATCAAGCACAGATCCTTGCAGTGGATATTTAGGTCCACAGAGCCATAGGCTCAGGTAGAATGCAAGTCTCTTCCTAAGAGTGCCAGCTATAAGAGACCAGCATATTTTCAATTAATGGTGGTTGCTGTCAGCTGCTTGGCTTGTGGATTGACCCTTTTATAATGTTAGCTGCTGATTAGGTCTTCATAAAAATTGTCCAAACTCTGGTCATCTCCCACCTGGATGGTGGCAATGCCCTTCCCACATGAGTCCCAGGTGCCTCCTTGGCTTCTCAGAATGCTGTCTGGCATTCTGCAGCATGCCTCATCACAGGACTATGATAATGCAACCACCCCACCCCTACCCAAAAAAATCTTCACTGGCTACCCTTTCAAGCAGGCATCATGTTGAAGTGAGACTGCTTCACCTACAAAGCAGTCACAATCAAATAACCATTTCCCTGGCCGAGAAACTCGACGCCTACAGAAGTCAGTACACCACCAGAAAGCATAACATCAGCAGGTTGGAACAACAAAATATGCGAT
This sequence comes from Ambystoma mexicanum, assembly GCF_040938575.1. Classification (NCBI taxonomy): domain Eukaryota; kingdom Metazoa; phylum Chordata; class Amphibia; order Caudata; family Ambystomatidae; genus Ambystoma; species Ambystoma mexicanum. The sequence goes on along the minus strand of NC_090933.1, from coordinate 651,728,538 downwards.
AGGGAAAAAACAGGAAACAGGTCTGCTATGCACCCAGTCTCTGGAACAAGTTACCAATGCAGATACGATTTGCTCCCTCCATTGTGCACTTCATGAATGACCTGAAGACCCTATCATGCCAATAGAGGATAATTCCACTCAGCCCTAATTCTCCCTTTCCGTAGCTCCCCCTTTCCGCTCCTCCCACTATCAATACCAGATCCTCTGCTATACCTGCACCTTTATGTGTATTCTCTTGGGTGTGTCCCCTTTGTAGAGTGTTCCGTTGCCTCCCAGTTAGGCTTGAAGGTTATAAATCCCACACAAACATAGAATGGGGTTAAGTATTGAGATGCAATATTAGTGCTGACATTGATTTTGATTACATACCACTGCCACCAGCGTCGGAAGCACTAGTGATTGATTGCACTCAAAACTGCTAAAATCTGGGGGATGTAGTGCATGACAAGAACGCAATACAAGCTGGAGGAAAACCTAAGAAGCAATCCTAAAACGTCTGTGTCTATGTACCATAGAATGGAAACTAAAATGTGCAAAGTTTTTAATAGGGGATAATCCAACATGTTCTTCGTTTTACGCCCCTACAATTTGGGCCATCCTCCAGTTGCTAGTAAATAACGACAAGGGCATATGGTAGCAACAGACAAGAACTAGTGAACCACATTACACTTTGTCACATGGACTTGGCCTCGTGTGCTGGCAACATTTATGAAAGCGTAAAAGGAGGTTTGTGAGAAGACTGATGCGATCAGTCTGTGCACTGCAGCCCAGCGGCCCCGCTGACTGTTAGATTGCGCAGCTTTGATTATAGTTCAGGTCTGAGCTGGGCACAGAGTACGGGGGTTAGTAGGGGCAAATACCCCTCCATCAGCAATGGGAGCCGAAAACTCATTTTGCCCGCAATAGAGATGTTAACAGTTTTCAAATACCTATTTACCATTGTAAATGAGAACGCGTGAAGGTTTCTGTTGATGAAATGCTATTGACTTAAGTCATGCATAATAACTACACGGTTGGTATTTTATTTTTTATTTATTTAATTTATTTGTAATGCCCTGGGACAACGCCCAAAGGCATAGAAGCGCAGAGGCAGGATGACCAGCAAAACAATTAGACAAATGGAGCATTTCAGTCAGATAAGCTAGAGAATCACGCGTGGGGAGAAAAGTCGAGATGAATGGACTTATTCAAATAGAAGGGTCTTCAATCTGCCCTTAAAAATTGAGATTGTACAACATTGTCTCAGATCTACTGGCAGTGCATTCCAAAGCTGGGGAGCAGCCACTGAGAAGCAGCCATTCTGCACAAGGGAGAGTTTGGTCGCTGGGGTTTCCACTAGGCCTGTGTTGTTGGCGCATAGTGCACTCTTAGCTTGTAACAACCTCATCCTTTTAGTTAGGTATGCCAGACCGTTTCCCTAAAGACAGGCATGTGTAGTGCACAGCGTTCTAAACTGGATTTTCTTGTGCACTGGCAGGCAATTATGTAATCTTCTGGCAGCACACACATGCTCTGTTGTGTGAATCCCAGTCACCGCCCTGAGAGCATTATTCTGGACTACCCGAAGGCGATAAATCACTACTTTTCCAATGCCCTGAAAAAGAGTGGCACAGTAGTCCAGACGTGAGCCAATAATTGCCCGAGCCAGTGTTTCGCTGTGTGCTCTATCAAGGAATTGTCTTGCCATGCCTGTACAAGCAGTTTGACAAAATAGGAGGCGCACGAAAACAAGCTACTGGTGTGTGCCGTCATAGTAAGCTCTGAGTCCAATATAAGGCCCAATGTTTTAACTTTGGGGAGTGCTGGTAGAAGGCAGTCAGAGATTTGAAAACTGGTATACATAGAAACCAATTTATGTAGTTTGGAAGCTGTGCCTATCAACATAATCTCTGTATTCCCATTATTCAGAACCAAGCCATTAGTAACCATGCACTGATGGAAGTGGTTGTACGTGTTGTTAATGGCCTGTTACTCAAGCTCATGGCTGCCAGAAAGGGGAAAGAGTGTCATCTGCATAGTTTGCATACCTGACACCTTCCGCATCCAGGAAGCTAAACAGAGGGAGTATAAAGATGTTAAAAAGTATTGGGGATAGACAGAAGCCCTGGCACACCCCGGCCTCCAGGACATATTCTTCTGCCCTAAAGTCTTCAAAGGAGACTCTCGCCATCCGCTCAGAGAGAAAAGATAGAACCCAACCAGATGCCTCATTAGAGAAATGGGTAGTGTCTTGTAGTCTAGTGGTTAGGAGTGTATTAACGAAAAGATCAAACGCTGCAGTAAGATCTAATAACATCAAGAGCAATGCTTTGCCTTCATCCGCATGTTGCAAAATGGATGTTTTCCGTTCAAGCAGAGTAGTCTCAGTGCTGTAATTATTTCTAAATCCAGATTGGTTGGGGCCAAGGTGTCACTTTGTCATGGATCTTTAAGAGAAAGGTTGAATTAGTAATTGGGCGATAGTTGTTTGGAATGTTCGGGTCCAGTGAAGGTTTTTTTGGGAGCAGTGAAATCCAGGCCTGTTTGAGCAAGCTTGGAACAATGCTCTCCCTAAATGAGAGATTGACAAATTTTGTTATCAAAGGCGTCAATATTGTTGCACATGATTTAACGATAGTAGCTGGACAGATATCGCCTTTGCAGCTTGTGGGTTTAATTTTCACCAGTATATCAAGCCTATCTGCTTTTGAGATTTCACAGAACCTGAAAAGAGGCGCGGGGGAAAGTGTGTGTTCTGGCCTAGCTATGATGTGATGGATCTTGGATGGCACAGGGCATAGGGCACCTTAATCTTAGCAATTTTTTGTCTCAAGAAGTTCTGAATATCCGTGCACCAGAGGGTGTCTTTTTTCACTGGTCAGATAACAGGACATGGATCCTCAAGTGTGCTGAGCACTCTGAACAGCTCTTTAGAGCTTGATGAGGCGCCCTTAATTCTTTGCTTATAGAAACGTTTCTTGGCATCCTGAATTGCGAGTTTGTACGATTTGGCTGCTTCAGAGTATCTAGCTTTATCCACCAGTGCAGATGACACTCTCCAGCTTTTTAGTGCCAGATTTTTCTTGCACTTCAGAGTTTGCATTTCTGGGGTATACCACCGTTTAGAGGGCTGGGATTTAACCAGTCTTTGTTTTCGTGGGGCTAGAGAGTTAACTGCTATTGTCATTGCATCATCATAGGCTGACACCAATTTGGTGGATGATTCAAAACTATCAAGGGTCTTAAGAATGGGCTCAAGGAATGGGCAAGGAATGGGCACAGAAAGGCAGGGGGGAGTATGCACAGATTACAAAATATTACTTTTGTGGGGGTTACTCTGGTTTTCTGCCCACGCATAGGAGGATCCAATGTATGGACAGATGATCAGACCATGGACATGTATAGTCTCATTTGTTTCCACATGTATCCCATGCGTGACTAACCAGTCCAAAATCCTACCTGCGTTATGTGTGGGCTTCAATATATTCTGAGTGAAGCCCAAACTGTAGCAAGTTTGAAAGGTTCTGGCATGTATGTCAGAAGGATCATCAAAACCTAGATTAGCATCGCCAAGCAGAATAGTCTTGGTGCCTGCTTTTAGGTCTAGTGACAACCGTTCACACATCGGGGAGCAAAATTCTGGCATGCTATTAGGAGGAAGGTAGATTGGAAATATGTTACTGGTGGTATTGGGGTTCATGGCCCACTTCATGTGTAGGAATTTGCAATTAGAAATATTCTCAACACTCACTGCCGAATATTGAGGGAGGGGTGAAAGATGAGAGCAACCCCCCCCTTCCTGTTACCCTATCAGCTCAGAGGGCTTTATAGTCTGGAGGAATAGCCAACATCAGTGCAGGACCTGCCGCTGGATGAAGCCATGTTTCAGTTATGATGCAGCTATCTATGCAATTACCTTGAATAAAATCACATAATTCTGTCGCATGTTTGATCAAAGATCTAGTAGTAATTAAAGCAAAGCGCACAGGCATGAGATCGGAAGTCGTTGCTTTAACCATCAATTTGTTCGCCTCCCAATCCTACATTCAGAGTAGGTGTTTCTAGAGCAAAGTTCAAGCCTATATTAAAATCTGGTATACTAAAATTTCCAGATGCAATGTAACTGGTATATTCAGTATATTGAATGCTGTTATCAGCCTTCGTAACTGGAGACCAGAATAGACAGAGAGTGTGTTAACAGTTCCAATGATATCTGTGATAGAACAGGGATTTACCAGTGTCGTCCTTTGCCCACCGAGCCCGGATGAGAACCAGCGAAAAGCGGCATCTGCAAGCGCACCATCACTGACTAACCGGCGGCGGCAATAAGAGGACTAGGGGTTATGGATAGTGTAAATCGTAGTTCACTTGAAGTCTGTCACAAACAACACTAAAGCAAAGCTGAAACGAGAAATGTCCCAAATACAAAATGCTTTCACAAAAGTTCAGCCAATGTAGCAACAGTCCTTACTGCTTGGGAAATCTAATGGTTAGTATGTGCTTCCAAGAAAAACACATGCATCTTCAGCAGGTAAGAATGGTATCATAGACACCAGCACTCACACTCATTAATACAAACATTCTACAGGGACGTGGGATGCTTTTAAATGCACTGCCGGCGGGAATAAGAGGGCTGGTGGTTATAGGTAATGTAGTTCAAGCGACCTACAGTCTGTCACGAACAAGCTAAAGGAAAGCTGAAGCATGAAATGTTGCAAATACAAAATGCTTTCAAAAAAGTTCAGCCTTACTGCTTGGGAAATCTAATAGCTAGTACATGCTTCCAAGAAAAACACACGCAGCTTTCAGCAGGTAAGAACGGTATCATAGGCACCAGCACTCACATTCATGCATTAGCGATGCGAGCAGCGACGTAATGCAGTGACATGAGCAGTTTGGGAGATCTGCTTCCAATGTTGATTTCTTTAGTACCTTATCGATGACTAGTAAGCAAACAAGCATTAGCAATTAGGGGTGTACCGAAATTCAGCATCGAGTAATTATTCGGCTGAATTCCGGCTGAAATTAGCTATTCGGCATTCAGCTGAATACTTAATTAATTATTACTCGAGGCCGAATAGGTTCCCCTTTGTCTGCCCTGTAATCATTCATTACAGCCTAGCCGCCTGCAACAGTCGCTCTATGCAGAAGCTGGCCGACTTATTATGGACTGCTGGGCTCTGCACTGCAAAGGTCTAGTGGCCTGTTCGGCTCTGCATGCCTTCGTAGCAGCAAGTGTCCTACAGGACTCTGCGGGCCAAAGGTGGGCTCCAGACGCAGGAGCAGGCGGGCTACTGTGCAGGTCTTGGCTCTGTCGCTCCCCAATAGTGTGAGCCTCTTATCTTATCACAACTGCATATAGTAGGTCCCGGCCCTTCCCCGGGCCTCTCTCATTGGAAGCGTGCTGCTCCAGCCCCCCAGGAAAGAGGAGCTGCTGGCAGTGAGCTCACTAGGAGTCCCACAGCGCCTCCCCTGGAGTCACGCAACAGCAGGCAGACAGGTGGCCCGGAGCATTCTGGGAGCATTGTATGCAGCGGCAGCCCAGGGCTCCTGCAGCAGCTGCACACCACAGGAGGAGGATGTGAAGGGGCATCAAAGGTGGGGAATACAGCTGGGCTACCTGCACACCAGGGCACCAGAGGCAGGGACAGCGGTGCTGGAGCCCAGGTCCAACCTGAAAATGCACAAGACACAACTTTCACTCTCTCCTCTGGGGCCTGTCACATATTCAAATCCTTTCCCAAACTGCATGACAATGTATGCATGCTGGGGGGCTCTACTTCTCCGCATAGCTCACCTTCCTGTAGTGTGAAGGCATGAAGGGCGTGGAGGACTTTAAAAAAGGCTAATGAAGGTCAACGACCCGAGGGCCAGTTGCATCAGTTAACCTATTCAGAGTAATGCCGCGGGCTACAGAACACTATTCTAAAAACCAAAACAAGCAGTGGGGCTGCTTACAATGTGATGCCTATGATGGGCGAATCAGTAAGGGAAAGGTTTTCAAATGCTCTTTTTTATGATTTCTTGGTTGTTTATATTATGCCACTAGATAAAGGAATGGAGAAATTGTTCAGAAACATGTTGTGGAAATGCGCAAAGCCTTGCGAAGGGAGTTAACAATGGCAAAATGACTTACTCATTAAACTCGCACATGCACGAGCGCTTCCTTTAGGAACTGACCTGGGCAGAGGGAAATGATTTACAAGTTTCCCAGTGGGTATAATGTGTGCCAGTGGCAGGGTCCAGCTGGGGCATACAACTGACCCGGGCACCAATGAAAAAGTGGCCCACAGTTGCAAGTAGCGATGCATTCCTTTTGTGACAGACTGTTCAAGCCAATATACCTAAGGGGGCACTTTTTGGTAAAATGTGTTGCAAATTCCACTTTTTAAAAGATATGTTTTCGGTAACACTGTTCAAAAATACTAGCCGCATAGTGAACCAACTAATCAAAGTGGCCCACTCTGGCTAAAATACTGGCCCATTTTGACCAAAGAAACTGGCCCACGCTAGCATGGTGGGCATGCAATTCATGCATTACCCTACTGCCCAGTCGACAGTAGCCATTCATATATCAAGCTGCCATGTCAGTGCCGGAAAGTTGACAGCCTCAGGGAAAGCTCAATGCTGCCAGAAGTCTGAAAAGACACCTGGTGGCAGTGACTTAACCAAAATAGAAATGCTCATGCTTTGCATGAGTGTTTCCACATTTTTGTTTTATTTCTTTTTATCTTTTTACAAGCTTTTAATAAACTTAGTGAGATATATATGCCCATTTAATAAACATGGATACTCATGCAATAGAATGCCTCGTGATTTTATTTAATGAAATGTTGTTTATTATGTTCTGCAACATATTTGTTTAAAAAAACAACAATTCAGCTGACTATTCGTTTCCGGCCGAATAGCTGGACCAACTATTCGGTATTTGGCTGAATAGTAATTTCACTATTCGGTACACCCCTATTAGCAATGCCAACGGTTTGGGCTTTTGCATAGGCACAGGAAAGGCACTTGCCATGAAGCTTTACCTAGCTCCACCCCATGGGACACTCCCCTCTCTGGCCATTCCCCTCACCCCCTTCCTCTCTGTTATCTTTTTCTATACCTGTGGTGTCCCCCAGGGGTCTAACCTCTCTCCCTGGCTGTTCAACCAATACCTGGCACTCCTTGCCTACCGCATCGCTGCTCTCTGCCCCAACTTTCAGTGCTATGCGGATGACACCCAGCTCATTTTCAGGCTACCCTTGGCCTCCTCCTACTTCCCTGATCTCTGACTGTCTGTCTGCTATCCAGGAGTGGTGTGCCTCCAATTACCTATGCCTTAATGCCAGTAAAAATGAGATTCTCCTCATCGGCACACCAGCTCCCTTCTTTCCTGTAGCTCTCTGGCCGGCCTCTCTTGGCCCTCTTCCTGCTCCCACCTGCAAGGCTAAAAACCTCGGATCATCTTCGACTCCACACTCTCCTTCTCTCCTCACATCTCTGACATCTCTAAGAAGTCACACTACCAGCTACACCTCCTCAGAGGTATTCTTCCTTTCCTCTCCTTCCCCAGAAGCTCACTGTCTCCAGAACTCTGGTTCTCTCTAGGCTGGACTATTGCAACAGTCTCTTTCTATATCTGCCTGCTACTACTCTCCGCCCACTGCAATTTATCCAGAACAGGACTGCAAGGCTTGTCCTTGGCCTCAAGCCCAGGGATAGTATCTCTCCAGGACTGAAATCTCTGCACTGGCTCCCAGTGGCTGCGAGGATTAAGTTCAAAACCCTCTGCCTCGTCCACAAGGCCGCAATACCTTCAACTCTCTCTTCCTAAATATCTTCCTTCTCGAGCTCTTCGCTCATCCGCCTCCAACTTCCTCAGGGTCAGTCACTTCTCGAAGCAACGAGTTGGTGGTAGATCTCTTTCTTCAGCTGGTGCCTCCCTCTGGAACAGCCTCCCTGCCTCCCTTAAACTTAAGGAGAACCACCTCCAGTATCGGAAGCACCGCAAAACCTTTCTTTTTGCCTCTATTTGTTCTCCTCCTCTCCTCTGCTGACCTCCTGGCTGTAACCGGAACTGCACTGGCTACCTGGACACCCTCTGATCTCAGGCCCAGATCCCTCCCCGGCAGCGTCACACACCTGAACTGCCCATTGGCAGCCCCCGCACTTGGGGACTGTTTCTGTATCCCTACAGTCCCCTACCAGCCCTTGACACCTGATGTCTGCACTTACCCATGCACTTGCCACATTTTGGCAGTTACTTACTTATTGTTATTATCCTATCTTTTCCCATGTACTGCACTGTTCCTGTCCCCTTTCGACGCACTTGTGCGATCTGAATGACACCTGGCCTAGTAGGATAGTTGTCTGTCCTCCCTTTGTTCCCCTTCCTTGCCTCGTCGCGCCTTGAAACACTTGTGTATAGGCGCGTTATAAATGCCATATCATAGCATATCAAAAGGGGCCAGGGAGAAAGTTCCCCCAATTCATTTTGTCCATTTCCAGCACTTAAACCAGGTCTGCAGAGCAATGCTGTGTAGGTTACTCATTATGCAGGCTGGTTAGTACAGCATACATTATGCTGGCGCTGTCCGCTGGTGGGCCTCTGAACACATTTAGAGAACCAGCATTTACAATATATTGTCTGCATTTACACATGTTTTCCTCTCCTTTTCAATCCTAAGCCAGAGAGTGGTGACAAGGCAGCGGGGAACATGGACTGGTGCTGCTTCTAGCACTGTGACTTAATAAGTGATGTAGCCCCATCCTTCTGTTTCAATCTTCCTGGTCCATTTTCTCGCGCTTCAAATAGTTGCACTACAATTTGACATAATTAAAAATGAAAAAATGCAAACAAATCAACGATCAAGTAAAGGAACGAGAAATAGATTAGGGAGGGCTGGTGATAGAGCTTACCACACACTATGGGCTAGCCACATGATTCAAAGCCAACAAACATGCATATTCCCGCCCCTCTGACCGAAGGACCGACTTTGGTGGCATTTATTTCTGATGCTAGGCGGTCAAAAACATTAATGGCCCTGGGACTGAATTTATCACAAATGCGTGTTGCCTTGATGGGGCCAAACTGTTAGGGAATAGCTCCCTTCGTTACCAATGCAACAGAGAACAACTTTATTTTATTTATTTGTGCTCAAATGTGCACCGGTGATCACCGAACCCCATAATCAGCATCAGTAACACCAAATCGGATTTAAATACTGACATTCGAAAAGCGCGCGGAACATATTGACGAATCCGTATACATTCTGAGAACGAACACAATAGACTTGACAAACACATACCTATCAGGTTTTTCAAAAATGTGCCAGCCCTCAGAACAAAAATCTGCAGCACCGCTTTCTGCTTGAGTTCTTCGGAGGCAGTGAACCATTGAATTGCAGCAATTCAGCTCTGAACCAACTGCCTCAGAAACATATTTTTTTTTACTGCATGTCAACTGCAGAAACAAGCTAAAAGCCTGGTTTAATGGTCTGTGAATAATGCAACGCCCCTTCCTTTCCCTGCCTTGAAAATATCGGAAGCACCTTTTCAGGCTATTACAGGACACCGTCCCCAGAAGTCGAGTCTGTGGATGAAGGCTTTTAACGTTCACGTGTAATGTTAACCCCCATCTACATACAGTACCTGTTCCATTTATCTGGATTCGCCCTTGAATAGGACTTCCTTCTGTGCAGTGTTCCTGGCGATAGCTGACATGCGGTGTCATCCATCAGCCAACTCAGCGGGCAGGTTCTACAGTAGCAACATATTCTGTGCATCTCCACTGGAGCCTGACCCCCTCCCCCACCTCATTTAAGACTAAAGGTTACGCTAAGACAATGTGCAACATTACTGTGCTTCATTTTATAGGCATTACTCGTTCAGGGGGTTAAGAGGCACCTGTCATTTTAAGTTAATGGTTGTAAAGGGACGGCGGATACAGTAAATAATACAAGGAAACCACCAGTGCTGCTGTGTGCAAGCATCGCCCTTCCCCCAAAACTCCCCCATTGTGTCTCAGAAGCTATTCCAAGTCCCGATTCCACGAAGCAGCTGAAAAGCGGCGCGTGGCAGAGCAGCAGGGCGAAATTAGAGGGCAGGAATCTCACACTTTACATTCACATCTCGACAGGGCGAAGAGGGCTGAGAATCGTGCGTAGACTTTCCATGAAGACAACGGATGTGCTTGCAAGCGGCCACAGTCAGTTAATTCATGCTGTCAGCTTCCTTTATTGGCTGTGGGGAATGCAGTATTGATTCTTGGACTCAGCAGCTTTACAAAGAGCCACTAGTGCGCGTTCAAAACGCAGCCATAAAGGGCCAGCCGCTTGAGGGAAGCAGCCATTCCATCGCACAGACAAGGTCAATTAGAGGACAGTGCAGCACAATTCTAAGCTCACGAGCGTCACTCTGTGCCCAGCAGGATATTATGCTGGCAGGACAGTGCACGCACCGAGTGGAGGGCCGATGCCACTGAAAGGATTCCACTCTGTGCAGGTCATGATGTCATGCTCAGGGCCAGACTTAGGTGTTGGCTGCCGGGGCGACCGCACAGGGCACCATTAGCCCCCAGGGGTTACTATCAAGGGCTACCCCTAGCTGGCCTGGTGGGAGAAGGCGCCCTTTTGAAATTATATGCGCTCACGGGAGCAGGCGCATTTTGCAACAATAAGGTGCTGTAGCGCCCTACTGAGATAGTTACCCCCCGCCCCCGCTCCTGCATGCAGGAGCTGGTGGTTTTCATTAGAATACGGCACTGATGCATGCATCAGCGCCCTGGTGAAGTGATTAACTCCCTGCTCCAACACAAGAGTGGGGAGGTAATCATCTCAAATGGGTGGCACAGCACACTATTCATGTTATATGCGCCCGCTTCCGCAAGCGGATTTAATTTCAAAAGGACGCCTGCTCTCACCACCAAAAAGAAACATTTTGTGCCTCCAACCCACCCTCCCCATCTTTACCGGGGGAGAGGGAAGAAGGCACCACATTTTTCTTTTGCTGCCCTGGGCGCTACCGCCAGTAAGGCCGGCACTGAGCATGCTAACCATAATAGTGGTGCATTTAATAAAGATTGAGGCACTGGTACTGCACGAATTATGAACAAGCATTGGCAATGCCAACAGTCTGGGCTTTTGTGAAGGCATTGGAAAAGCACAGAGGCACTGTGAGGAATTCAAGCATTCACACAAGGAGTCTGCACTTGCCTGGGTTGTTTTGATAATTTTTTTCAAGAAATGGAATGTTGGTAGATAAGCCTCTGGGAAATGTGTGCGGCTAATCTGCACACATTTCTCAATGCTCACTGCACAACAAACTCATAAGTGTACTCAGGGGACAAAGCCATACATGCCAACATTTCAACCCACCTGTGCGGGAGATTACGTCAGAAAAATCGTGAGACCAAGATTTTCCCATAGGAATGCATTGGGCAAAGATTATTTTTAGGCGGGAGAACGTGAAAAATAGCATAAATCGGGAGGGTTGGTATGTATGCAAAGCCTACAAGCGCAGTTCTCCTGTCATGTACAGCTGGAATGTGACAGCCACAGGTACAATCTCAATAAGGGGTAAGGCCAGCCTAAACAATTATCAAAGGCTCCATGGATGCGCCCTGCCTATTGTTAAGTTCTGTGTGCTGGCAGCGCATACTGATGAGAATTAATTGAAACAGGCCTGCGACAGGCCTGGTCACAACACTAACAAGGGGCAGGAAACCCCCACACCTTTTTGATATGCAATGTGTCAACTTGAAGCTAGCTCCCACCCCACTGTATGAAGGGCAGTGAATGTCATGTCTCTGGCAACTCTTTACAGTAGGCAACCCCTGCAGGGAACCCCCTTTCAGAGGGAAGAAGTATGTGATTTGATGGAGACAGAAAGTCTGTTCTCACCACAAACTTCAAGGGAGACCTGTGCTTTGATCATCAGAAGTCACAGAGAGCCCAATTAACCAGAGAGACACTTTGATCCACAACAGACAGGAAGATGGGTAGGACTTAGCAGTTTTTAAAAAATGTTTATTGTTATGTCCACAGTTTACAGAAAACCTTACACAACAAAAGTCAGTATAAAAAGAAACAGAAAATAAATAGAAAAGAAAAATCATCTCATACAAACATTAAAACATAAGAAAAAAACATCTCCAATGATGATCAAGAGTAGTCTCATACAACATTTAAATATAAAATAAGAACTTCAGAAAGTAATCATCCAAGTAGATTACATTAAGTCTCATTGTAAGCTAAGATTCTTTTTTTTCCATTTCCATTGTAACCAACATAAGGAATTCGCTAAGGGCCAAAGTCAAAGAGATGCTCGAGCCCCACATACACCTGCACCAAAATAAGTTTACAGAAACCTCCATGTTTTTGTCAAATTTGTCTTTGAGAGTATTCAAACGCATAACATCAAAGTAAGGGCAAGTAAGGATTATATGTCTCAAGGTCTCAAATGAATCCTTGTCCCCACAAAATCTACAATGGTAGGGAGAGGAATTACTGATCGGTAAGCTAGAAAAAACCTTGCAGTGCTTAATCCTCTGAAGTGTGGAAATCTAATTCAACTCAAAGTGCATATATATCCTGTGTACATTGGAACAGGGAAATCTTTGGAGGTATAAGGGTATACATTCCCTTACATGCCCAAATTTAGAATATTCCATATAAGTGGAATACAAAGCAATACAGTCTACCGTGTTCACCCAGTCTGCCCTGAAAAGATTCCTCTTAATCAAGCCCTGGTCGTTGCACAAGATCTGATCTTCTATTGTAAGTTCAAATGAATCCAATACACATTTCATCCTTGTGCAAAAGTGTAGCATGGAGGGAACATATTGTGCTTTCATTCCAAACCCAAGAGTCTCATAAAGTGAGTTTTTCGGGGATCATTTATTTTTCTAAAGATGGTAAATTGCTTCCAAGTATACCTAGTTTTCAGCGATACAAGACAGAGCTCATGTCTCATAACCGCATAATTTCCCTCGTGTCTTATTTAGGGCATCACCCATGTCATAAGTGGAGAGGTCAAGACCGTACAAAATAATGGGTTCAAACTTGGCGAGATAGTAACGCCTTAGAGGGAGCAGTGAGAATTTACATACTTTATGTTTCAGTCATTTTAATTGAGCTTTAAGTTTGTACGCCTTATCAATTAAGTTGTTTTTCTAATATTCAGAGCTTTCCCTGTTGGTCAAAGTATACCCAAGATAAGTAACAGCCCTGACCTGTTCCACTTTTTCCTGACTCATCATCCAGACAGTAGTTTTCACTCTTTTCCCCCTGGAAAAGATAAGAACCTGCAACTTCAATGCATTGGGGAAAAGGTTATTATCTACAGCATAGTTATAGAAAAGTTGCATTTTCGTCCTAAGACCCCTGGAGTTCTATCCAGAAGGATGAAGTCATCCGCAAATGCCATCCATCCCAGCCTAATAGGCCCCAACCTGGCAAGTGCAATGGAATGACCCTGCCACAGTCCCTCCATATCACATACATACAGGTTGAAGAGAATAGGAGCCAGTGTGCAGCCCTGTTTTATCGCAATATATGAGAAAATCTGTTGCGAAAGTAAGCCCTCCTTAGTAAGTCAAACACGGATAGTAGTAGGGGTGTGCAGAAGTGCTAGGAGCTAAGCAAGCTTACGCAGAATATTCATTTTCGTCATTTTGGACCAAAGTCTAGACCAAATTACACCATCAAAGGCACTGGACAAATCCAGAGAAGCAACAAAGATGTCCCCCACACACGTGTTGTGAAAAGAAGGTCTCAAGTGAGCCAAAAAAGTTGCGTTAAGGGAGGTACCCATATCCGCCCTGAAACCCAACTGGAATTTACTCAATAAAGGGTTTTCCTTAACCACACGATTAAGATCCCTGAGAAGCAAGATGGAAAAAACTTAACCTGTAGCGTCTGTAAGCACTATATGTCTATAATTGTGGGGATCGAGTACATCACCCTTCTTGTGCATAGGAACAATAATAGACTGGACCCAAGTAGCAGGAACAGTATGGGTCTCAAAGATCTTATTAAACATAGGCATCAAGAGATCTGCCCACAAACTGTGAGCCTTTTAAGTACGAAAGGGGGGATGCCATCAGGCCTGGGATCACGAGACGGCTTAAGTCTGCCTATAGCCCAAATAATGTCTTCATGATCCCAAGTACAGTGTCCTATAACCGGTGCACCCAAATCAGAATATCTCCCAATTCACTAAATTTGGTAGGAAGGGCACATTTATTAGTATAATATGTGACCCAAGCATCCACCAGTATGGGGCAGTCTAGCTCCTCCTTCTCAGTTTCCAAAGTCCTGTTGACAGTAGACCAGAATTTACCTTCCATCGCCCGGCAAAGATGTTCCATCATATTCCGGATGGGCCCTGTGGCATTCATCAAACCTTAACGATCTAACAAAGTTTTTGTGTCTTTGACAGATTTTTTTAAAAAAAAATAATTACTTTTATTTATTGGCAAGGAACAGTAGCAGGCACATTATACAGCAGATTAGCAAATACTGTCACATTCATGGGATTTGCAAAGCATAAAGCATACAGTGGTGCACAGAGGAGGCTAGATTTGCAGCCCATTGGTCTTTTGCTAGTTCGAAGTTATGCTTCAGACTGTGCATTCGACAGGGGAGAAGAGAGTAGTTCAATGTCGTCTTTGCTATTCAAATAGCTAAAGAAGTTTGTCCAGACATTTATCGGGTGGAAGTTCATAGGGAGGGAATTGATGTAGTCTTCCTTGCACGTTTGAGTCCAGGTACGGGCCTTCAGCCACATCTCAAAGGAAACTCATAAACCGTCAACATCTGCTTTTTAAGGGCTGCCAGCTCTCTACGTTTAAGAAGCTTAGAGTAATGTACTCTATTATCCTCCAGATATTTGACAGATTTAGTGTTAGCTTAGAACTGTAGTTGCTGATCTTATAAGCACAAGCCAATATAATGGTATAGTAGGAGTCCTCAAAGCATAAGGTCCATATCCATAGTGAAATAGATGAAGTCATGTCCCTCAGAGATTCAGTAAGGAGAAGGTGAAATCGAAGAGTTTTCCTATTCCAATTTATAGTCCTACCATTTTTAGCAATAGGAAGTCCCATAAGATCTGGTGTAAGATGTAAAGAGGGATTTGAAACAGTCATAGAAAAGGAGAGAGGTATATGATCTCCTATTTGGGTAGATATATGTTTCAAATAGCTACAATTGATTCTAAACCCATTAGAGATATAAAAAAAAGTAAATCCTAGAGCTTTACTGTCCTCTATGCCAAGAGTGCATAGAAGTAGAGAAATTAGGAGCATGTTCCAACAGAACCAGACCCCACTCCTCTAAAAAAAATCCCATTGGATACTGTGTTTAACATTAGGATGGAGACGAGAAGGAGTAGCCCCAGTATGGTTCCAAAGTGCTTCCTTTAGCACAGAAAGAGTTAAAATCTCCTCCCAACACAGTACGTTCCCCAAAACCCTTCTCATATCATTCACAAAAAATATTGCTGAGGCCTTCCTCAATTTCTTCTATGGGATCATTGGAAGGATTCCAATAAAGATTAAGCAACAAAATGGGATGTGAACACTCCTCCTGATCTCTAAGAGCCATGACTTGCTACATACAATTTCACATTTGAAACCCACATTACAATCCATCGCTGTGGCCAATCCCCCCTTGTGCTGCAGGACACAAGAAAGTATAGTATCCTTCCATAAAAGGATGAGCCAAGAGCATAGTCTCTTGGAACATGTAGATACAGGGATGATCATTAGGAGAAGGATTAGCCATAAATTGTATCAAGTTAGCTTCTCCACATACATTCCACGAGTAGTACATGTTGTCACCCCCTACCTTTCCTGTTGCAAAGCACTCTGGTTATGACCTTGCACATAACAGAAGATTGTTGGTGATGAGCCAGGATTGGTTCATTAAGTTATGCTTAGCCTGCACCAATCACTGGGGTCCATTTGGCTTTAAAAGAGGGCTAAGCCCCTCACTAATCAGATAATCCGAAGACTTTGAAAGGAGTAACAAGAAGGACTCATTTGGACTCTGGCTGAAGGTACAGTCTGTTTTATAGCTTCTTCCAGTGAAGGAAGGTCAGGATTACCAAGACGGAATCGGGAACCCTCCCCATAACATCTCCCACGGAACAGAGGGAGATACCAACCTCAGAGGACCCCTCAAGCAGCTTCAGAACCGGTACCCACACAGCATGCCCTGCTACGTTCTGCCAGCAAGATTCCTAGGTGGGAAGTGCCAGAGAGTCTCTGAACATAGGACAAGGCCCTTGCCTACAAACACTCTACTCAGCTTTGGGCTGTCCACCTTAAAGGATGACACAAGCCCTCCAAATAAACTAGGAGGAGTGCCACAACAAGCATCAACCAGCATCCATCTTTTGAGGACATTTTCGAGGCAGTTGAGCCCACGAACTGGGACAGACTGCACCACTGACTGTTGTCATGCTGCAATCACTAAAGCTGTCTGAGACCTCAACCTGTATTACAGATCCGCCAACCGGTACAGAGACAATGATTCTTTACCCTGAGCCACCATGTAGGCCAGCCTGCAGTCGTCCGTCCAGCATCGCTTGACGAACTGCCTGCCACCTGATACCCACAGCCGTCTCCCATCTTCAGCTCTATCACAGGAGCTACAAAGCGTCCTGGAAATCACTTGACACTGTTGAGCATCAAGATCATCTCAAACACCAGGTACATTGTGGTTCTGTCCCCCTGGTCCTTCTCCAAAGGCCCCTAGTGACATTTGCGACCCCTTGATCCATTGGTGATGAAACCAAATAACTGTGAACAGTTAAGACCAATTGCTTTATCAGCTACCCTCCTGTCAGTACCCAGCGTGCATCCCTTTCCTTCATGAACCTGTCTGTTTTCTGTTTTGCTTTACAGGGTGGGTTGTATGTTGTAGTGTGCTACAACTGTCTGTTGTAATAATAATAAAGTAGATATGTGTATACAACCTTGACTGGACATTCCCTTTTATCATTGGGTAATAATTGTATTTTCACTGTATTGCAACTAACCAACGATCCATGACCTTGCAGAGATAAGCCTGCCGTTCCGTCCATGTTACCAAAATTAGACAAGGAGGGTTATTATTTACTTGTGTTTACAATCTTTTCAGAACCCTTCTGATGTACTAGAGGTGCGGGCCAGATTGGTGGTTTAGAAACTAATATTCATCCCTTGACCACTGGTGCCCCGGAATTTGATTTGTCACAGGCACTGCCGTGGAGGTATTAAATACCCATTGTTGGTAGCAGGTGCAAAATGTTACCTGAGCATCTATTAGCAGTGCCTGGCAAAAGCTTAACATTTATGCACAACCTAAAAATGAAGGCTTTGCTAATGCTTGTTTTAACAGGACTTTAGTGAAGGACATGCAGAGTGCTTAAACATCGAGTGGCTGAAGACAGGTCTGGTAGGACAGTTTTATTACACCAGTAGAGTGTTTACAAATTCAATTAAGTCTTCATCTCTCAGCAGACAACTTTGAAAAACATTGTCAGGCACTTTGAGTGCAACATTTGATGGTAAGTCTTGATTAAAGCGAGCTCAAAGAGTTCCCGTAAGGAGGTGTTTTGGGCGGGCAGTGGAAGGAATGGGTGGAAATGGCCATAAGGAGTAGCATGGCCATGGATGGGCAATGGGGGGGGGCACATAAAAAAACAACACCTACAGACTCTTGTGTCCTTCCTCATATGTCATTCCTCCCTATGTGTACCCCAATGAAATAGTTTCGGTTTATAGGTGTCACAAGTGACACCTAATGGCCCAAATTAAAAAAAAAACAGAACCACAAGTCCCAGAACTCTAATGCGGGTGTCTGAAAAGGCAGCACTCGCTCAAAGTGTCCACTTGGAGCCTGCCATTTTCGACCCTGCCATTTTCGACCCTGCTTGCAGCATGCTAATACTTAGCATAGGGGCAATGATAAAATGTAGAGCTTGCAAGGTAATTGGACCAAAAAGGCATGACCTTTTAATAGAACTGTGCATATTGTCACATGTGGAAGCAAAGCAGGACCGGCCCTAGGAATTGCAGGGCCCTGGGCGGCAAAACATGTGTGGGCCCCATAGTTTGCATAAATAGTGACATCAGTGATATCACAGAATGAGTCTTTAGTACGCAAAGATGTCATGGGAAGTTAAATTAAAAACATGTGCCATGCATAAGGTAGTAGAAAAATACACTGGGTGAGATGGATAACTTTAGCAGATAAAGAATAGTGTGATAAAAGTGTTTGTCCGGGAACACTCACTTTGGTTAAGTGGCAAAGACAGGAACTTGAACACAACTCTTCATAGATGTCATTGGTAAAAATACTGTATGCAAAGGTCTTTTTAATACTTTGGTTTGGAAACACTATCTGATTGTGAAAGGCAAATATGGTGATTGTGTTTTGCTAACTGAAACTAGCAGCTGTTTTTGCATAAGTTTCACAATTGTTTTTATCTTTATTATGTGTATATTAGATCATATAGCCAAATTAGAATCATGCTTTTATTTCAGAAGCTACAGATACAGAGTATTATGACTGTCAAAATAAATAAACTCCCTCCACGCAGATAGTAACGGCATTTATCAAGTGCTGCTCACAACATACTGAGAAGGGAGTCTCATGAATGAACCATGTGAGCCTTGCTTGGAAGGCATGAGCAGGGCAGAACTGTTTGCCATGTGCAGGAATAGAAGGGGATTGGTCATATAGCAGAATATTGCAGAGGCAAGGTTAGGAGACTGTTGTGAGATGTTATATGTTTATACCTTCCAGTAAATCATATGAATTGTGTCCTAGTTCTGCTGCAACATGTGCTTTAAAATGTGTTGTTCTGACCTGTGCATGAGTACGGCTCCTTCTCTTCAATTAGTGTGGGATCTTTTGCGCTCATAGCAAAAATCAAAAGCTAGCACCCATGAATATGCACACAGTAAGTGAACATATCTAAAAGTGAAATATACAAACATAGTTCAATTGACCTTTCCCTTAGAAGAAAGTTCACAAGACAAAGGAGCATTGGCCATTCAGAAAAAGTAATCAACACCAGAGAAATACCATGTGGAATGACATTTTCCAATAAATACGCTGGCAAAGTATAAAAGGTGCTCACATTTTAAACCCAGCAACCTGTAGCGAAATATTCTTATGAAAACAAAATTCCAATACTATACGTGTGTTTTGATGAAAATTGTATCCATTCTTGTGGGTAAGCGTCTGCACTGGGAACATGACAACCTGAGTGAATCCTGGTAGCCAAATGCATGAACAAGATTGCCAATCTTAATAAAAAACACAGTGGTTGCATCTGCCCTCTGAAAGAAGTTAAGCTGTCCACCCACATGTTTCACTTGTGCCCTGAAAAGGAGTGCATGGCCACAATCAGGACAAAATAACTATACCTGTATCCAGGATTGCAACCTCTCCTGCCACATCCTGGATAAATATTCATGACTCACTTACCCTCTCTCAATTTCCCGTCCTCAACACCATGCCTGGCTTTCAACAACACTCTGCTTTAAAATGAATTGAAACGTACACATACCATAGTAAGGTACTCACTCAAATATATAAATCCTTGTAGAAATATGTTAATAAAAAAGTGTACAATTGTGACATTATTCCCCCGATCTTGACTGGGAGACTACAAATACCACAATGCAATTCAGCAAAAGGCAACAAAATGGACTTTGGGTTTTGAAAATGGACTTTGATCAATTATAACAACATGTCATTTGTGAAAAGGATTCAGGGTTTGACAAATGCATTGTTCATATATGATGTGATGAAAATATTACATTCTATCAAAAATAAATGCCCTTTGGTGTGCTAAACATGAACATCTGAAAATAGTATAGTTAGTTTAAAACTATTCTGTGTCATATAATTTAATTGACGTGGAGGAGGGCGTAGACTTAGGCAGCTAACGTTTACTTTCTGTGTGCTTTCAAACAGAAAATGCCTATTTTAATTCCTTAAGATGGACATGTTGCTAACGTCTTGTCCAAAACAATGGCCTATTAAATGGGCCATCATTTGTAAATCACACCCACTTTAAATGTTCTGCTTGAAGAAAGAAACTGATACGCAGTAATTAAAGGTTAACACAGGTTTCGCTCACGGGTTAGTGTATTTGTCCACACTGCCGATTACACATCTATACAAAAACCAAACAAACCACTTGAATATGTGTTTCCTCAGTATTTCTATTTGATTTTGTATAAATTAAGCAACCTGTCGACTTCACGTCACAATGTTTACAACTCCAATTAAGTCTTTAACTCTGACAAGACTGCTTTGAACAAACACTGGCAGGCACTTTGAATGCAAAGTCTGATGATATGGTTTGATTCAAGCGAGCTCAAAGAGTTCCAAAGATGAGTAGTTTTGGGCCGGCAGAGGCATAGTGGTTAACATGGCCATGGGCAGGCAATGGGTGGGCACATCACCAAGTAACACCTACAGACTCTGTTTTCCTCCTTATATTTCATGCCACCCTAGCTGTACAGATATGCAATTCCAATGCAATAATTTTGGATTATAAGTGTTGCAAGTGACACCTAACAGCCGTAACTAAAAAAGGCACCATTAGTAAAGTATACAATGTCAACTGCATATTTTTGTTCTATCGAAGGTTTTCCATTTGTGCATGTCATAGCAATACGAGGTGGTTAAATATTGCATTGATCAATTGTCTTTTTTCACATTAGTTACTATTACAATTTGCCTACTATAATGGGCCCCTCATACGGCCTTTTTATTAAAGTAATATGCTTATGTTTATTGTATTTTGGATCGCAGACCACACACCTGTTTGCCTCTAGGCTGATACAGTAAGGGTTTTATATCAGGTTACAGAGTAAATGCAATTAACCACGGATAGAGGAGTGGAGGAGCTTGTTGAAAACGAACCTATGACCATAGTGGCAGATAGCAAGAATCTCTGCTGTGACAGAATGCCATCTGTGAGGCTGTACTGTCATGAGCTCTGTTGATGTTTGCTTTGCAAAGCGAAGCAAAGATTGTTTTGCTGCAGGAAAACATGTTCTGCTAAACAGACACACTTTCCACCTATGCTCTGTTGCTAAAAATACAATGATTACAATACAGCGGGTGTCAAACTCTGTGTAGGTAACATAACTGCTCCCAATCATTCCATCATTTAGTGGAAACATCTATACTTTTGCTCTGCATTGTCTACAGACAGAGCAGCAACTAAAATGTGATTTGGATACATATCAGATATACAAATATGTCACATTAAATGAGCACATGCATAAACCCATAGTAGATTTTAATGTTACGTTTCCCTTTAAAGGTTCATTGGAACGTTGGGGAAACAGCTTCATATCCTGCAGATGTCTATAGACATCTCTTACTCCATCAATGTTGTTGTATACAGTAAGGTTAAATATGGGGTGTTTTTCAAAAATGTCCCTTACCAGGAACAGGTACTAAAAATAAAATAGTCCTTGCTTATTATACCAGTTAGCAGTATCTTAGAAGCCTCAGAGTATATAGAATTTATTTTAAAAAGTGTCTCCAAAGGAATGATCTGTAGTATGTGCTGAAATAAAGCTACAACTGATTTTTACATTTCCTTTCATTGAAAGGTGCAGATGAAAAACGTAAAGCAATTTTTCAAGTCAGCGACTCAAGTAAGGAGTGAACAGGTTTTGGGATTGATGGTGCATGCTATAACGTGCAGGCCCCCCCTCCTCACTGTTGGCTCATTCCATGGCACATATTCCCCCATGTCAGGGTGAGGGACACGGAGTCAAAGAGTATCTCCATGCTGGCTGTCTAGCAATTTGGTTGTACGGCAACTTGAACGTGTTGCTATCACCTGGGCAATGCCGGACGCGTTAAGGGTGCAGTAGGGAAAACTGAGAGGAGTGACAAGCTCTGCTGGATTTCGATTTCGGTGAGCGAAAACAAGGAGCAGACATACCTCTGACAGGGAAAGAGGGGCTCGAGCACGCACATGTCTGTGAGTGATGTAAAGGAATGGTAAATGTTCCTGGTGCCTGTTGTTTTTGCCTTCACAAGGAGAGCCCGCTGTTAAGTTGGCAGAATAGAAGGAAGGCTTTGTCAAGTATGTTATGGTGCATTATGGCCTCACATTCTCCAATGACCGTAAGAATGCACCATACTATTCCATTGTCTTGGCACGGCAGGGCAAGCAATACTCAAGAGATTGCCGGCACTGAGGTGGTTGAACTGGGACAGGTTGAAGTGAGTTTGCCCAGTGCCAGAGAACAGCATTCTTGTCCGCTACCACTTCGCCATGAGGGAGCCAAAGAAAGTTGCATCCATGGAGGAGTTTGTCAGGGCCCCCCTGTTTGGGCACTGTCAAGAGGAACACATATGTGACCAGCTGATGGTTAGGTGCATCAATAACAAGGTTCGAGAGTAGCTTTTGAAGGAGAAGGACCCAACTTTGGATAGAGCCATAGAGGTGGCCAAGAACATTAAGCACACTGAGAGCTGCATCAAGGCAAGGAGCTGTTTGTGGAGAGGTCCAGCAGAGCTCTTGGGAAGGACAATGCCATCAACAAGTTGCGTGCACATGTGGGTGCTACCTCAAAGGGTGGCAATGGAAGAAAGTATGGCAAGCAGAACAGTAAAGTCATTAGGGAGGACCCTGCAGTGGTATCAAGGGGGACACACAAGGATGGTTCTGGACACCCAAGGGATGTTTGAGTGGTGGAGCTGCAAAATGATGTTATCGTTGTGGTAGCATGAGTCATCTAGTCAATGACAAGGATGTGTTGCAGTGCACATTGTGTGCCAAGACTGTGGAAGGAAAGGATGCCAAGCCA
Organism: Ambystoma mexicanum; assembly: GCF_040938575.1. Taxonomy (NCBI): domain Eukaryota; kingdom Metazoa; phylum Chordata; class Amphibia; order Caudata; family Ambystomatidae; genus Ambystoma; species Ambystoma mexicanum. Next base: position 651,705,734 of record NC_090933.1, on the reverse strand, counting down.
GGTGCTGCAAGAATTTCTGAGTGGCAGATGGAAATAGTATGAGACTGATTTTGGCATGGTGGAAGAAGACACTGATGGTACAGAGGTGGTATCGCCTGCCAGTGCAGTGTCAGCCCCGAAGAAAAAAAAAACACAAGCAGACATCTGGATAAATGTGTTGGTGGTGTCGATATTAGTGGATAGTGGTGCAGATTACACCAACATAGGAACACGGGGAGAGAAGTTTAAGTTTTGCACATTGAGGGAAGTGAAAATGAGGGCAAATTCTTATGGAGATGCCCCTATTGACATTGCAGTGGCTTTTAATATGGTGCTTGGATTCGAGGGATGTGAGGCATCGAGAAGGTGTATGTAGCCAGGAACGGTGTGCAATTGTTGTCATGGAATCACCAGGCAGACTTGGCCATTAGATTGGACCCACTTCACCCAGAACAAGTTCTGTCGGTGGAGAGTGCACATCTGGATGGTGAAGGTGTGGATGAAAAGGTAGTAATGTCTTGGAGTCCTGAAGAGTTCAGGAGTGAAGATGGTCAACTCAGGGGTTTTGTGCATCAGATACGTTTGAAAAGAGAGGTTGTTCGTTTTGTATCCAAAGTGAGGCCTGGTCCATTGGCTCTCAGAGAGAATCTTGAGGTAGAATTAACAAGGATGGAGGAAGGGAGGATCATCGACGCCATTGAGACATCAGAAAGGATCAGCCCCATAGTTGTGGTGAGAAAAGTGATCAGTGCTGTGAGGTTGTGTATTGATCTTCGTGGGCTGAGTAAGAACATTATGGCAGTAAGATTTCCACACCCAAAGATAGATGATTTATTAATGAGTGTGTCAGAGACACAAATGTTCTCACTTTTGGATCTGAAGTCAGCCTACCATCAAGTGCAGTTGCATCAGGACTTGATGGATTTTACTGCATTTATTACACCATTAGGTCTCTTCAGGTGCAGGTGAATTTCTTTTGGGTTAGTATTAGCTGCAAGCGTGTTTCAGTAAGTGATGTGTAGACCATTGGGGAGTGAGAAAGAGATGATATTTTATCAAGATGACATGCTGATTGGGGGAACAAGTGAGATGGAACATGATAACAGGTTGAAGAGAGTACTGAGGTGCTAGAAGTGGCTGGTCTAACAAAAGAAGTAGAGAAGTGCACATTCCACAGAGACAAAGTGACGTATTTAGGTCTTGAGATTTCCGTTGATGGGGTCATCCCAAGTGTGATACATTGATAGCAATATCGAGAAATGCCAATACCAGAGAATAAAGGAGAGGTGTCTGCGGTTTTGGGTCTGGAAGAGTTCTACTGTAAATTTATAAAAAAATTGTATCAAATAAGATGACAATTCTCATGAGGAAAGGTGTGCCATTTAGATTGATAAGTGAGTGTATGAAGGAATGTTTGGAGGTAAACAAGGATGTGTTAGAAGCACCCATTTTGTCGGGTTTCAAGGATGGGTGCCAAAGTGTGGTTTACACTGATGCTAATGAGTCACGTTAGGGGTTGGTGTAAATTCAAGAAGAAGCAAGTTGTGTCTATTGCCTCAAGAACGCTTAAGGATGCAGAAGTCAGCTATTCAGCTATTGAGAGGGAAGCCTAAGCGTGTATTTGAGCTATAAGTAACTTCAAGGTGTATATTTGGGTAAGGGATCTTGTCTTTAGGACAGACCATAGGCCTTTGGTGAGCATCTTGAACAAAGGTTGTTTGGAAGGGGTATCCAGAAAAATTATGAAGTGGCTGAGAATTGTGCAAGGATTAGATTTCATAGTCAAACACATCATGGGAAAGAAAAATGTTCTGGCGGATGCACTGTCAAGAGTAGCACTCAATGAGCCTGATGATGTGGTGGAAGAGAAATAAACGGAGGAGGAGGAGGTAAATACATTTATTTAGTAGAGGGAGAGGGAAACAAGGTGAGTGGGACAAAGCATGCTCACAAGACGAAATGTATAGAAGAGTGAAGGATCTTTTACAAACAAACTAAATTTGTGAAACAGGTGGTGATGGGTTACAAAAGTTCAAGAGATTAGTGGGGGATATTTGTGCAGGGAGCACAGCCTAGTTGTTCCTTTGGGCAAGAGAAATCAGGCGGTTGATCTAGGCCGTAAGGGACATCTAGGAATTGGTAGAACCAAAGTGTTAACCTGTGCTAACTTCTGGTGGCCTTGGGTGAATAACCTGATGGAGAGCAGAGTTAGGCTATGCATAGAGTGTGTGGAGAATGACAAGAAGCTTTGAGTATGCAACCCATCAATGACGGTACATGACGTCTCAAAGATGCCATTGGAAGAGATTGCCTTGGATTTGTTGGGTCCTTTCAATTTCAAAGGAACAAGGGATGTAAAGATAATTGTGGTTGTGGATCTGATGTCCAAATGGCCAGAGGTGTGCATTGTGAAGGACATTACATCCAACAGCATAACACGGTTGTTTGACCATTTGTTTTGGAAGGATTTCCCAAACGGTTGGTGATAGATAACGGGCCACAGCTTGTGTCGACGTAGGTTGAAGAATTTCTTGATGGGTATGGAGAAGATCAGGTACAACAGCTTTGTACCATCCTCAAAGTAATGGGTGCTTTCAATATTAAAAACAACTAGGAGAATGACTCTCTTCTCCTGGTTCGCAAAGTTCTTGCCTCTTCTTGCAGTTCGCAAGTCAAAAATAACCAGGAGAATGTTTCCCTTCTCCTGGTTCAATTTCTCTACTTGCCAAGTATCTCTTTAATTCTTATAGCTCTCCATGAGCATCCTTCAGAGCTCCCTTGAAGTTATACAATCTTGCTGCCTCTGAGGAATGTATCTTCTCAGGTTTCTTTTAGCTTCTACAGTTGGTTTAACTTTAGCGTTTCTCCACCAACTACTGTGATGAGGGAGATCACTTCCAATGCATTTGTCACTGGTTATATCTCTCTTGGTATCTTTCAACAACTCTCATCCATGATCAGTAATCTCCTTAGAGTCACTGGGACAACGAAGATGACTTCTGAGGTACAAAACACAGTTCTATTCACTAGTAGCCTTGCTGCTGCAATGGGACGAGGGAGATTGCTCCCAAGATCAAAGTTCCAGTTCTTTTCACCAGTAGCCTTGTTGCTGTCACTGAGACGAGGGAGATTACTCCCGATGCACAAATCAGTATTTCTTTCTCCAATAGCCCTGTTGCTGCCACTGGGAGGAGGGAGGTTACTACAGATGCACAACTCAATGTTCCTTTCCCCAAAAGCCTTGTTGCTGCCACTGGGATGAGGGAGATTACTCCTGATTTACAAGTCAATGTTCCTTTCCCCACTAGCCGTGTTGCTGCCACTGGGATGAGGAATATTACTCCGGATACAAAACTCAATGTTACTTTCCCCAATAGCCCTACTGCTGCCACTGGGATGAGGGGGATTACTCCCAAAGCACAACTCAATGTTCCTTTCCCCCACCCCAGTATCTCCAACCAGAGCACCCGTGCTTCCCTTTCCCTTCTTGTGGGCTGCGGCATGTCACCAGTACTTCCAGGGGCTTAAGTCCATGATGGCTGCTTCCCTGGCTTCTCTCCTCTACTTCTGTTGTTCAGTGTTGGCTTTGCGGTCCTCTGGTCTTCATGGTGTTGGTGCATTTATTGCACCAAAGGGTCCACCTGGTTGAGGTCATGCCACTGATTCTTCTCCCAGGACTCGCAGTGGGGTCTGCTCCTGCTAGAGCCACAAAGGGCTCCCTCAGCTTTCTGCCAGCATCCTCTGCAAAGCCCTTGCTCAGGTCCTCTTTCAGAGTTTGAAACTCCCAGGGTCTCCATGTTGCATACCTGGTGCTCTCTCTTGTTAGACCTTTGCCTCTCTTTATATCTATCAGCTGTTTCCTCCCCAGCTTAGTATGAGAGTCCTTTGTTTGTTTCTGTGATGTATTCTGTACGCCTCCTTGGGGTCAACTCTTCCCAGTACCTGACAGGTGAGTATTCTTTATGACTTCTTCAGCATTCTTCTTCTTCTCAGTACATTACAATAGCATTAGATGTTATAGAAGGAACAGAAGAATTGTCACAATAGCATATAGTAGTACTAGCTGGGCATTGCCCGTATCCTGATGGAATGGTGTCTCATGACCCCTGGAGGATGTTGCTCTTGTCCTGTTGTCGGCAAGTCTTGCTTCAGTTTGCTCTGATGTCTCATGTGCCCTGGAGGATTTTACTCTTGTCCTCATGTCAATGAGTCCTGCTTCTGTTTGCTCTGGCATCTCATTTGCCCCGGAGAAAGTTGCTCTTGTCCTCTGGTCAGTAAGTCATGCTGCTGTTTTTTGTGTTTCAGAAGCTCTTGATATTGATTTTCTCTATGCATCCAATGGAGCTTTTCCAAGTGATTTTTTTTTTGTTTGTGCGGCATGTTTCGGTCACTTAATGACTTCAGCACATTTGAGAACATGTCAAATAAAGATTGATTGATTGTGCTCTCTTCTCGTGAATGAACTTAAGTAAACTATAAACTTGTCATTTCCCACATTTGGAGTGGCGTGATAAAATAAAATGTTAATTATTTTTTTTATTCCCTTCAAAACTGCTTTAATAAACAGTTTCGAACTGTATACAGTAGTAATATAACCAACATATCGAGCACTTTGCTTCGGACATTTTTTGAAATGTTGCCTGCTTCTAGTACCTACTGTAGTGAATCGGGGTGAGCATCAGTAAATGAGGGTGTCTGCGGAGTACATTTTTTGCATTCAAACATAGACCACAATCTTGCCCCAGACAAATGATGAATCCATGCAAAATCTGGTAGCAGTGGGTTCAACAGTGTGTATTTGTATAAGCGGACAAACATACACACACACACATTTATATTTGCATATAAGATTTTTGCATCAAAGCTAGACTACGATCTTGCCCCAGACAAAAGAGGAATCCATGCAAAATTTGGTAGGCTTGGGTTCAACGGTGTGGATTTGTATAGCTGGACAAACACAATTTTGTTGTACTCAGGGTAAAATCTGTATTCATCAGGTCATTAATTAACTTATTCTGTACCTTTGTCTATTTATTCGAATATCCTCTCTGTTACAGTATTTTATTTCATTTATGATGTTTGACAATGCCAATCCTAAAGAAGAGAAATGCAATTGTTAGATCGCCATTCATGAGGTCCGAAATTGTAAAAGAAGGGGTGTGCATAAGCGTTTGGTTACCTATAGGTCATGTGGTTTTAGTAGGATTAATTTTCTATTGTGTATATTTTATCCCTAATTGCTTCTTTTGTTATCCACCTACAAGAAGCACAGAAGTATAATTTAGTCTTTGTATAATAAGAGCTCATCTAGAGAGTCTTATTCAGTCAGATGCTTGGGTTGATCCCTTCTTCTTACCTTATTAGTTCTAGTAGATCGAGGATTCCTTTGGATTCTTTCAGGGTGGCGGTGTTCCGTGTGTGTGCAGGACCGCTGCCATTCTGAAAGTCATCTTTTAATGCCGTTTAACACAATGACATCATCCGCCATTGTGTAATGATGTCACTATTGCGGGCATTCAGAATTGCCATGTGTTTGTCATTGGATTCTGTTAATGGTTAAAGTTTGAAGTTAAGAAATAAAACAATGAAAGTCTTGTAGTCCATTTTTTACTGCACCATTTTTTTCTCCAAAATTCAATTATGATTCAGGTTTGTATAAAACAAATCACTCATCTTGAATTCTATATTGGAACTTTACCTTTCATAGTGAGTAAGTGGTGCCGGTATGGGCATATTGTATCTGTCATGTTATTTCTCTAAAGTTCAGGCCACATTCATGGACTGAACACATTCAAGCATGATTCAAGTTTGAATAAATCAAGTCCCTCATCTATATGTATACATTGGAACCTTACATTTCATAGTGAGTAAGTGGTGCCGTTATGGGCTTTTTGTATCTGTCATGTTATTTTTCTATAGTTCAGGCAATGTCCCTAATGAGTCAATCAACATGTTGTGACCCATTCTAGTTCTGTCACTGGAATCTAAAATGTTGATTCCGTTGATGGTTTAAATAATCTTCTAAGGCTTGTGGCAATAATTTATGAAATTTGGCTTGGTCAGTTAGGTGGAAATAATTTTTTCAATGTTTTAGTTATATTCAAACACCTATGTTGTGGTTTCAATGAGCTGCCTTTCGATAGTTGCTTGTGGTAGTTAGTTATGATTGGTAGCTGGATTGTCATGAGGTTTGTTATTTTGATTTCATGCTGGCTATGTGCAACATTGATTGTCTCCTTCTAGCAGTCCATCCTAAATGTCACTTAGTGTAGTAGACCTCAGGCCTCTGTGATTTATATGTTGCTTCATGCTAGGTTTAATTCCGCCATAATAATCCTTCTTAATATTTAAGTCTTAGGTACTTAGGTAGTGCTCTTATAACATTACATTGCATTATTCCTTATCCAGTGAGGTCTTAGACTGTTACAGAAAGCAGTGCATTTCATTGTCAGTGTTCAGGCCCTCTGAGATCGTTCTTAAATTACAACTGATTCTTGCTTCTTGTTGGCGAAGGGTCTTTTTTTGATCGCTCATCCTGGGGTCCGGTCTGATGTGTTTGATCCCAAGGAATTTGAGGTCCCCCTTCTTGCCTTGAGGTCTTCCTTCTGCCATTGCTCTGCTAGTGCAGTTTTGCAGTCTGGTGATGTCAGAATCCCGAGATGTTCCCTGATCCTTGTTCTTAGTTCGCAAATTGTGCTGCCCACATATATTTTGTACGGGGGTTAGCAGAAATCTGGGATTGTGTTCCAGAGGAACCAGAAGCAAGCCCAGTGGTGCAAACACTGATGATGATAGGGGAACGAAGGGGAAGGATTTCTAGGCTGTACATGGCCCTAAACACCATTAGACAAGTCAAAGAATTGTTGGTTAAAATAAATAGTAAAAGGATGCAGGCTTCTCGATTCTGGATAAGAAATGGGTGAAAATGTGGGAGCAGGTGAAAAAAGTGTACCAAAAAGCAAAGTTTCAACTGATTCAATTCAATTATTTACATAGGGTATATTTGACACCGGCAGGGCTACACATGATAAATCCCTCCACGTCACATGAATGTCCACGCTGTAGGACGGACCATGCAAGCTTCCGGCATATGATTTTGGACTGCCAAGTGATAACTGCGTAGTGTGAGGAGGTAGTCGGGCACTATTGTGCAGCAATTATGAGCATTCACCTGATGTTTGTTTATGGGGTTTATTATCAGGGTGGAAGAGACACAAAACAAGGAACAGAATAGCGCAATGTATGTTGGTGTTAGCCAAACAGCGAATTGCAATTTCATGGATAGGGGCTGGGGGCCATCTATGTGGCATTGGCTTTAGGATGTTGTATGACGGGGTTTGGCAGAAGTGGAATATCTAAGGAGGCAGAGATCCAGAGGGTGAGGGAGGTGCGGAAATGGACTAGGGACAATTGCTAAATGAACTGGCCTCTACCCAGGACTTGCAGCTCCATGAGAAGAATGAGTGCAGTCCTGCACTGACAGAGATAGCAGATGGATAACAAGTGGGATGGAACGATCTCAGGGAGAACAAAGGGGATGTGAGTTAGTGGGAGGGGTTGGGTCACCTTGGTTTGAACAGGGAGAGGATGGGACATAAAGGGAAAGGATGCTGTGTATATATAAATTGTGGAGGAAGGATTGGGTTTGAGGTTTGTGGGTGGACCAGGGAGATGCCTACTTTGACTGGTCACAGTGTATTTTAATTAGTGAAAAATGTAATACAAATATATATTTTTTAAAGTGTAATTAAGTGTCTAGTCAGGGTGAAGTAAATTATAACAAAGTCTCTCCAAGATTCTGTATCCTGAAGAATACAGAGTTGAGTGTTTAAATGTTTGAAAGATTTCTCGGGAAGCTCATTAGACTTTGCATCTGAAAGCGGGCTCACAAGTTGCTGATGGTGTCTCTCAATCTACCAAGATCTTTCAGAGATTGATTTCATTGGGGTAAGTAAATTCATAGATCTTTTTGTTTCTCTACAAAGATAATGATTTGGCAATAACAGTATCTCTTTCCAAATCTCTCCACAATGTCACTCACAATCTTCATGCACACCTCTGCTACATATGTTGTCCTCTTGGTCCCAGGGGGTTTCTTCCTGATAGTCTCAGGGTAGGGTAGCAATTCTTAGGAGTTGAAAGCACTTGTGTTTAAGATCAAGTCTTAGTCAAAGTCACTGCTTAACTGTTGCCAGAAGTTAGGTGGGCTAGGGAGGGCCACAAGGTGCACAATTGGGTTCTACTCCTTTTCTCTTACTCAGGGGCATGACTCTATTACCCATGCCTGCATCATTTCCCTCCTTGCTGAATTGGCACTCACTCATGGCTATGGGCCTGTCTTTATGTTTTACTTCTAACTTTCAAGCTTACTGTGATGCATGGCAGTCAGATTACATCTGGACCTGTAACACCCTATTCTCACACATCTTGTTATGCCCATAGAACCTCAAAGCCTTTCTATTCTAGATGGAGGCTGTTTGATACCTTGCCCGGAAACGGCGTGTGCATTATACACGTTGTTAGTACCATGTGATTGGATGTTGTCCCGTGTGTTTTACTCTACGTTTATTAGCAACATTTGGACGCCGTTCGATGCTTCTGATTGAACAAACATGAAGTCTTGTAACTGAAACTTTGATCTGCATCTTCCCAACTCTTCAGCAACTTCTTTGGCTTTCCTTGCTGCGTGTAATATTCCACATGCTAACTCCTGTAGCCGCGTCCAAGAAGAAACGTGCGGCTTTCCTTGCTGCGTGTAATATTCCACACGCAAACTCCTGCAGCTGCGTCCAAGAAGAAACGTGCGGATTTCCTTGCTGCGTGTAATATTCCACACGCTTACTCCTGTAGCCGCGTCCGCGTCCAAGAAGACCAATGTGCGGCTTTCCTTGCTGCGTTTAAATATACTACACACAAACTCCTGTAGCCATGTCCAAGAAGACACGTGCGGCTTTGCTTGCTGCATGTAATATTCCACACACTAACTCCTGTAGCCGCGTCCAAGAAGAAACATGCGGCTTTCCTTACTGCGTGTAATATTCCACAAGCAAATTCCTGGAGCTGCGTCCAAGAAGACCAACATGCGGCTTTCCTTGGTGTATGTAAATATTCTACACGCGAACTCCTGTAGCTGCATCCAAGAGGACCAATGTGCGGCTTTCCTTTCACACGCAAACTCTTGCAGACCCGGCTGCGTGTACTATTGCCATGTGTATAATCCACACGCGGTTTCCTAAACCCTTGCAGTCCTGTGTAAGAAGACTAACGTGAGGCTTTCCTGGCTGTGTGTACTATTGCAGCATGTAAAATCCACATGCGGTTTTCTGAAACACTTGCAGTCGCGTGTAAGAAGACTAACATGTGGCTTTCCTGGCTACGTGTACTGTTGCCACGTGTAAAATCCACACGCAGTTTTTGTGCTGTGCTCTGATTGAATCCTGTCGCCTGTGAATAAACACCAGGTGGATTTCTAACTTATCCTTTGCTACATGCTATCTTCTGTTCTACATCGGAAAGGAAGTACTGCCGACAACTGTTAATTAAGAAGGTGATTGTGCACATTACTTTGGACGCTATCCTGTGGTGCACCAACCCGGTATCTAGCGTGACCCTCGTGGCGTTTGGGATAAGCTTTCCTTACTAACCTTCTCTCCTTTTTGTTCGTTCTATGTTAGATTGCTTCAGAGACTTGTTGTCTGAGCTTCTCCCTTATCAGCATTTACAGGTTACTGTTGTCCTATTTGTTGAATTATTAGTGAGATTTAATGTTGGGACACATCTTCATTACTCCTTATTTTATCCAAGGCTGACTTCCAATTGTTTTCCCACGCCCTTTCCAGTGATCCCTCCCTCTTACTGTTATCTTAGTCAGAGAGTGGTATCATTTGGAAGGTCTATTTTTACTTCACTACCTTCAAGCCGTTTGCCTCCTCAAGGATCCGAAGAACCCTACCAATTGTATCTTTTATAGTTATACCTGTATCCTTTACTGGGCAGTATAAGATACGTGGTTGATTTATGACACTTACTGTCAGCTGATAGTTAACTTCTAACTTTCAAGCTACCTGTTTGAGGCAGTTGGTGGCCCAAGGATTTGGCAACCTGTGTCCCATGAAGATGGAGTCGACAAATCAATCTTTGCTGAATATGGGTAAAACTCTAATCAGCATGGCAGATTACAAATTCCACTAACAGATTTACAGGGTAATTCATAGAATTTTGCAGAAAAGTGTCGCAAGCGGCTGGCGCAGAGTGTCCGCGTGCGATTGTCTGCGCCAGGCGCGTGCGCCAAAACCGAATTCCGCGCACAGTGTATTCATGGATTTCAGGCTCCCAAACCAGCCGTGGCGCAGAGTATCGCAGCGACCCTGCAGCAGCGCCAGTAACGCCCCCAAGAACGCCCTCGCGCAAGGAAAAGCCATCAAAATCGCTAAATCATCGCAAAGGGCTGCGCCAACCCTGGACCAGTTTACAGGGCTGCCAAACAAGGAATGCAAAGCGGGTAACGTTCATATCAGGGGTACGCGGGAAGTATTACATGCGATTAGCCAGGGTACGTGTATGACAGGGGTACGCGTGAAGTTTTACACGTGATTAGCCAGGGTACGTGTATTACAGGGGTACGCAGAAATTATCACACGAGATTTGGCTGGGTACGTGTATGACAGGGGTACGCGTGAAGTTTTACACGCGATTAGCCAGCGTACGTGTATTACAGGGGTACGCAGGAATTGTCACACGCGAGTTGGCTGGGTACATGTATTACAGGGGTGTGCGGGAATAATCACACGACATTTGGCTGGGTACGTGTATTACAGGGGTGCGCGGGAATCATCACACGCGATTTGGCTGGGTACGTGTATTACAGGGGTGCGCGGGAAGTTACACACGCGATTAGGCTGGGTGGGTCCTCACAGGTGTTTCCTGTACACCCTCCACGGCCCCTGCAGGCAGCCCACAAAACACGGGACTACCCTGCACACCTGCTCATGTCTCCCACCCCCCACCCCCCTAGCAGTGTGGGGCACCCTCCACCAGGCCCCCACTCATGTCCCCTATCACCCCCACCCCCCAGCCACCATGGGCAGACCCAACCAGGCTCCCACCCATGTCTACCACCACCCCACCCACCATGGGCAGCCTCCGCCAGGCCCCCACTCATGTCTCCCACCACCCCCACCCCCCCAGCAGTGTGGGGCACCCTCCACCAGGCCCCCACCCATGTCTCCCACCACCCCCACCCCCCAGCATCCAGGGGCACCCTCCACCAGGCCCCCACTCATGTCCCCCTGCACCCCCACCCCCCAGCATCCAGGGGCACCCTCCACCAGCTTCCCACTCATGTCTCCCACCACCCCCACCCCCCACCCACCATGGGCAGCCTCCGCCAGGCCCCCACTCATGTCTCCCACCACCCCCACCCCCCAGCAGTGTGGGGCACCCTCCACCAGGCTCCCACCCATGTCTACCACCACCCCCACCCCCCAGCCACCATGGGCAGCCCCCATCAGGCCCCCACTCATGTCTCCCACCCATCCCCACCCCCCAGCAGTGCAGGGGCAGCCCCCACCAGGCTCCCACCCATGTCTACCATCCCCCCACACCCCAGCCACCATGGGCAGCCCCCGCCAGGCCCCACTCATGTTTCCCACCACCCCCACCCCCCCAGCAGTGTGGGGCACCCTCCACCAGGCCCCCACTCATGTCTCCCACCACCCCCACCCCCCAGCATCAAGGGGCACCCTCCACCAGGCCCCCACTCATGTCCCCCTGCACCCCCACCCCCCAGCATCCAGGGGCACCCTCCACCAGGCCCCCACTCATGTCCCCCTGCACCCTCACCCCCCAGCAGTGCAGGGGCACCCTCCACCAGGCCCCCACTCATGTCTCCCACCACCCCCACCCCCAGCATCCAGGGGCACCCTCCACCAGGCCCCCACTCATGTCCCCCTGCACCCCCACCCCCCAGCATCCAGGGGCACCCTCCACCAGGCCCCCACTCATGTCCCCCTGCACCCCCACCCCCCAGCAGTGCAGGGGCACCCTACACCAGGCCCCCACTCATGTCTCCAACCCAACCCCTCCCCCCAGCCACCATGGGCAGCCCCCGCCAGGCCCCACTCATGTCTCCCACCACCCCCACCCCCCCAGCAGTGTGGAGCACCCTCCACCAGGCCCCCACTCATGTCTCCCACCACCCCACCCCCCAGCCACCAGGGGCAGCCTCCACCAGGCCCCCACTCATGTCTCCCACCACCCCCACCCCCCAGCCACCATGGGCAGCCCCCACCAGTCCCCCACTCATGTCTCCCACCCACCCCCACCCACCATGGGCAGCCTCCGCCAGGCCCCCACTCATGTCTCCCATCACCCCCACCACCCCAGCAGTGTGGGGCACCCTCCACCAGGCCCCCACTCATGTCTCCCACCACCCCCACCCCCCAGCATCCAGGGGCAACCTCCACCAGGCCCCCACTCATGTCCCCCTGCACCCCCACCCCCCAGCATCCAGGGGCACCCTCCACCAGCTTCCCACTCATGTCTCCCACCACCCCCACCCCCCACCCACCATGGGCAGCCTCTGCCAGGCCCCCACTCATGTCTCATACCACCCCCACCCCCCCCAGCAGTGTGGGGCACCCTCCACCAGGCTCCCACCCATGTCTACCACCACCCCCACCCCAGCCACCATGGGCAGCCCCCACCAGGCCCCCACTCTTGTCTCCCACCCACCCCCACCCCCCAGCAGTGCAGGGGCAGCCCCCACCAGGCTCCCACCCATGTCTACCACCGTCCCCACCCCCCAGCCACCATGGGCAGCCCCCGCCAGGCCCCCACTCATGTCTCCCACCACCCCCACCCCCCAAGCAGTGTGGGGCACCCTCCACCAGGCCCCCACTCATGTCTCCCACCACCCCCACCCCCAGCATCCAGGGGCACCCTCCACCAGGCCCCCACTCATGTCCCCCTGCACCCCCACCCCCCAGCATTCAGGGGCACCCTCCACCAGGCCCCCACTCATGTCCCCCTGCACCCCCACCCCCCAGCAGTGCGGGGGCACTCTCCACCAGGCCCCACTCATGTCTCCCGCCACCCCCACCCCCCAGCATCCAGGGGCACCCTCCACCAGGCCCCCACTCATGTCCCCCTGCACCCCCACCCCCCATCATCCAGGGGCACCCTCCACCAGGCCCCCACTCATGTCCCCCTGCACCCCCACCCCCCAGCAGTGCAGGGGCACCCTCCACCAGGCCCCCACTCATGTCTGCCGCCCACCCCCACCCCCCAGCCACCAGGGGCAGCCTCCACCAGGCTCCCACCCATGTCTACCACCCCCCCACCCCCCAGCCACCATGGGCAGCCCCCGCCAGGCCCCCACTCATGTCTCCCACCACCCCCACCCCCCCAGCAGTGTGGGGCACCCTCCACCAGGCCCCCACTCATGTCTCCCACCACCCCCACCCCCCAGCCACCAGGGGCAGCCTCCACCAGGCCCCCACTCATGTCTCCCACCACCCCCACCCCCCAGCCACCATGGGCAGCCCCCACCAGGCCCCCACTCATGTCTCCCACCCACCCCCACCCCCTAGCAGTGCAGGGGCACCCTCCACCAGGCTCCCATCCGTGGCTACCACCCCCCCACCCCCCAGCCACCATGGGCAGCCCCCGCCAGGCCCCCACTCATGTCTCCCACCACCCCCACCCCCCCAGCAGTGTGGGGCACCCTCCACCAGGCCCCCACTCATGTCTCCCACCACCCCCACCCCCCAGCATCCAGGGGCACCCTCCACCAGGCCCCCACTCATGTCCCCCTGCACCCCCACCCCCAGCATCCAGGGGCACCCTCCACCAGGCCCCTACTCATGTCCCCCTGCACCCCCACCCCCCAGCAGTGCAGGGGCACCCTCCACCAGACCCCCACTCATGCCTCCCACCACCCCCACCCCCCAGCATCCAGGGGCACCCTCCACCAGGCCCCCAATCATGTCTCCCACCCACCCCCACCCCCCAGCCACCAGGGGCAGCCTCCACCAGGCTCTCACCCATGTCTACCACTCCCCCACCCCCAGCCACCATGGGCAGCCCCCGCCAGGTCCCCATTCATGTCTCCCACCACCCCCACCCACCCCAGCAGTGTGGGGCACCCTCCACCAGGCCCCCACTCATGTCTCCCACCACCCCCACCCCCCAGCCACCAGGGGCAGCCTCCACCAGGCCCCCACTCATGTCTCCCACCACCCCCACCCCCCAGCCACCATGGGCAGCCCCCACCAGGCCCCCACTCATGTCTCCCACCCACCCCCACCCCCCAGCAGTGCAGGGGCAGCCCCCACCAGGCTCCCACTCATGTCTCCCACCACCCCCACTCCCCACCCACCATGGGCAACCTCCGGCAGGCCCCCACTCATGTCTCCCACCACCCCCACCCCCCCAGCAGTGTGGGTCACCCTCCACCAGGCTCCCACCCATGTCTACCACCGCCCCCACCCCCCAGCCACCATGGGCAGCCCCCACCAGGCCCCCACTCATGTCTCCCACCCACCCCCACCCCCCAGTAGTGCAGGGGCAGCCCCCACCAGGCTCCCACCCATGTCTACCACCCCCCCACCGCCCAGCCACCATGGGCAGCCCCCGCCAGGCCCCCACTCATGTCTCCCACCACCCCGACCGCCCCCAGCAGTGTGGGGCACCCTCCACCAGGCCCCCACTCATGTCTCCCACCACCCCCACCCCCAGCCATCAGGGACAGCCTCCACCAGGCCCCCACTCATGTCTCCCACCACCCCCAACCCCCAGCCACCATGGGCAGCACCCACCAGGCCCCCACTCATGTCTCCCACCCACCCCCACCCCATAGCAGTGCAGGGGCACCCTCCACCAGGCTCCCACCCGTGTCTACAAACCCCCCACCCCCCAGCCACCATGGGCAGCCCCCACCAGGTCCCCACTCATGTCTCCCACCACCCCCACCCCCCCAGCAGTGCAGGGGCAGCCCCCACCAGGCTCCCACTCATGTCTCCCACCACCCCCACCCCCCACCCACCAGGGGCAGCCTCCGGCAGGCCCCCACTCATGTCTCCCACCACCCCCACCCACCATGGGCATCCTCCACCAGGCCCCCACTCATGTCCCCCTGCCCACAGGCCCTGACAATCCTCAAGCATGTCCCTCATGGCCAGCCACCACAGCCCAAAGACACAACCAAGTATTACATGTGCCCATGATACTACTCCAATGGAAACAATGTAAATCAACACATGTGTCTCACACACACACAATGGTTGCAAGTGAACCTGAAAACCCATATCATGACATGCATGAAAACAATGAGATGAAACCACACATTGAAGAATGAAAAAATCCAAATAATGTATTAAAAACAACAGCAATGGCAATCAAAATTAACCAAAATACACAAGTAAAATAATAACAAAATGAAGCTGGCTGTCCCTTTTCAAATTAAAATCAATAAATGATAATCCAAAAAAATATCTTCCAAAGTTCAAGTCCATGAAAAGGAAATGAAGGGAAAAAAGAAATAGAAAACCATTGCTCCATGGGAAAAAATATTCATAGTAAAAAAAATATCCAAATCCAAAGTCCAACTATGTACAAAGTATTCAGGGTCCATCATCCCAAGAGAAGAAATGAAACCTACCAAAAAACCTATCTAAATGGAACTATATACAAAAGGTGGAGCAGTGTCCGTCGACTCCAAATAAAAATAAACTATAAAGGAAACCTATCACTAAATAACTATGTACAATGGCGGCGGGCCAGTCCAGCGGCTCACTTAGTGGTGTTCTGGGCCAGGGCATCATCAAACTCCTCGTCTATGTCCCGGAGGCGGTCCTGTTAAATGGCCCCGAGGGTCCGCAGGGACGGCGACATGTTCACCTCCAACTCCCTGCGGATTGCCTCGAGGCACTCGGCCCGCCTCAGGGCCCTCCGCATGGAGTTCTCCGCCCTGACCATCGTGAGCCGCACCTCCTCCGCCCGCCGCCGCTCCGCATATATGGCGTGGCCCAACCGCTGCCACACAGAAGACACTTCCCGTCCAGGGTCCTCCTGCCCTCCGGCCGATGCCTGCCCCTCCGATGTTGAAGGGCCCGAGCTATCGTGGCTCCCTCCTACAGCCTCCTGCTGCTTCAGCTGCTGCTGTCCATGTGCCCTGTCCGATGATGCCTGCACATCCTCCTCCAGCTGGGGTGCATTCGTTGATGTGGCCACCCCTGCTGGACGTCCGACTCCCGACTGTGGCAGGGATATGTTGTCCACCAGCCTGGCCGCACGGTCAGAGGCAGCTCCACAGGGCACCCAGGTGACACATGGGTGGGAAGATGGCATGGAGAGCGACTGGGGCATAGGGGGTACTGTGGAGAAGGGGGTCGGAACAAGGTCCAGGAAACGGAGGAATCCAGCCCTGGTGAGCTGTCCCAGTGGGTCAACGCGGTCAACGAGCCATGCGAGTAGACGTGCAGACTCATCATGAAAAGACTGCAGGTCAGCTCGCATGGCCCGTTGACGCAACGCCACCCCACCCTGGACAGGCGCAACCTGGTGCAGGATAGCCACATCCGCAGGGAGAGGAAGGCCAGGTGTTGTAAGCCAATCCTCTCCCTGAGAACGGGTCTGGAGGTAGGCATCCCTGCTGGTGCAAGATGATGCAGTGACAGGAGCAGGGACAGGATTGCACACAGGCACCTCCGCGGCGGCCTGTGCTGCCTCCTGTCCCTGATCCTGCACTGCACCACTAGCACCAGTGGAATCCCCACCTCCAGACCCCGCCACTGTTGCTTGCACGGCCTCCTCCTCCACCAAACCCCCCACCAACCTGGATGACTCCGTGCCATCTTCCTCCGTTGGGCCCTGTGGGGTCCCAGCTGCCCCTTCTGCTGCCGAGGAGTCCAACTCCAACCTCCGCCTCTTGGACCTCCCCTCGGCAGCTGCGGCCTGGGACGCGGCACCGGACTCCTCACTCCCCGACGAGATCACAACCTGGGAGGGGATCCGGGCCTTGCGTCTCCGGCTGGTGGTGCGACCCCTGCCGCTTTGCTCCACAGCACCTCCTCCGCCCTCTTCATCAGTTGACGCTGCAGACAGGGAGAAAGAAAACACAGGCATCAGGGCACTGTAAAATGGACTCATACACACATGACAGTTATACATGAGTGGCATTGGTAAACCTCAGACATGGCATCACAATCCCCAACACACATGTCATTTCAACTTGCACACATGAGCCATACCATAGCCATATTGCAACAGCCAGCACCATCCATTCACATACAACAGCATGAGCAGCCAAAGGTCATCCACACATCACATGCAACATAGGGAGTACACTACACATGCACACACAACACCAAACTTGCATGCATGTCTACACCCCTGCCAACTGTTGCAGTGTTTTAATCGACATCCATGTCACACCTGACAATCATTCCTCCACATCCTCTGCCATGCAAGCCCACACACACAAGCACCATCCATGTGTCACACATGAGACCCCTCGCATGTGTCACCCTCACGGCCCTGTACACCCCCCCTACTTGGCCACATAAAAATACATGTTCAACCTGCACACTCCTGGCACACCACCACACGCACAGCTTACAATCAGTATGCATGTACACTTACCGCTCGACTCCAGACGGGTCTGCTTCTCAAGGACCTGGATGTGGAGCGCTGGGGATATGCGTTCCAGGACCCTCATCTGATCTTCCGACAAGTGGCCCCGGTGCCCCTTAGCATCCGCTGCCTTCTGGAGGCGCCGGGCCTCGTTGAGGGTCCTGGACCTGAAGTCCTCCCAGCGCTTCCTGACACGTTCGTAGTCGCGGACTGCCACCTCCTCCGCGTTGATGGCAGTCACGATGTCCATCCAGATCCGAGTCCGTCCTTCCTTGTCGGCGCACAACCTTCCGAAGAGGGCATCATACTGCCCCAGGACATGCTCCACCAGGACACCAACTTCGTTGGCAGTGAAGCTGGTGCCCCTCTGCCTCCTTGGCCGGGGGTTGCCACTGGTGCCAGATGTTGCAGTGCCCGACATGGCAACCCCAGAGGCAGGGGTGGGTGGGCAACTGGGTCCTGGAGCTGGGCTGTGGGGCGATGGAAAAGCAGTCGGGAGTCTTCGGTTCCAGCAGGGGTGGTCACAGCAACAGCACCCCTGGCTGATGTGCAGGCAGCAAATGACAGGGCACGTGGGCAGCAGGCAGTCAGGCAGCAGCAGATGGCAGGTGGGAGCGTACTCAGGGCTCTGGGGGGGGCAGTAATTCGGCCTTCTGGGCAGGAGCGTGGTCTTCCGTGTGTGAACGCGTGGCCAGCTTGATACGGAGTGATTTTGCACGTGAAAATCCAACACGTCTGCGTGTAATTCGAGGAAAGGCCCTTAGCGCGTAAACGCGTCAGCACACTGTACATTAATTGGCCCAAAAGCCACCAGCGTATGCGCGTCTATGAAGTAACGTGCACGTTGAATAGGGCACACATTGGAAATGTTGCGTGTTAAAAAAATGAAAGACACGTCCGAGTCTCAAAGCTGTAATTGGTGGAAATGGCCTTAGCGCGTACACGCGGAAGTGACAAAGCGTGTAATTGGTGGAAATGGCCCTACACGCAGAAGTGACAAAGCGTGTAATTGGTGGAAATGACCTTAGCGCATACACGCGGAAGTGACAAAGCGTGTAATTGGTGGAAATGGCCCTACACGCAGAAGTGACAAAGCGTGTAATTGGTGGAAATGGCCTTAGCGCGTACACGCGGAAGTGACAAAGCGTGTAATTGGTGGAAATGGCCCTACACGCAGAAGTGACAAAGCGTGTAATTGGTGGAAATGGCCCTACACGCAGAAGTGACAAAGCGTGTAATTGGTGGAAATGGCCCTAGCATGTACACGCCGCGTAAGTGACGCTGGACGTGTGGGCCTGCATAAAAGGTACGCGTAGAACACCATTTCCTTGTACATGCTTTTCGTGCAGAGCGAGTGGGTGAATTCTGTACTTCTTGTCGTTTCACACGCGATTTACTTCACGGCGTTTCAAGTTCGTACTCCCTGTTACCTCTGACAGCTTTTTCTCTTTTTTCTCTTTTTCTGGTTTTCCTGGGCCTGTTCCCTCAAACAGTGTTCCCTTCTACTGTTGTCCTGTCTCCTCAGACAGCGTACAAATCTTCTTTTGGCGGGGGTGTTGCCAGCCAAACGCGCTTCTTTTTCACGCTCTTTTTCCTGGCAGACGGTGAGTCACGCACGTATCTAACATCTGTTCTTGCCCCTTGTGTAGCCTACCCCTTCAGAGGTCATTCTAGGCTGCGTGTGACACGCATACGTTCATTCTTGTGTTACTGGGTGCCACAGCGTAGTGCAGGTTTTTTTTTCCGCACACATGGTCTAGGAGGGGTTGCGTGCACGTCATCTCCCTTTTTTGGGCTTCCTGTGCGTTGCGTGACCCGTCATCTTTCCCCAGGGGTCACATTCAGCCTTGCTAGAGCACTAGTGTACAATTACCATCTGGTACCCAACCCCTTTGACCCCCAATTGCCCAGGACAATAGTTTACAGCCACTCCCATACGCACATTAACATCAGTGCCATGGTTGGGAGGCGAGGATTCCGTAAGGGTGGCAAAGGTGGACGAGCCACAAGTGGTGGCCGTGGTGGATCCGGTAGGGGACGTGGTCGTTACTTGCAGGGTGACCCTGTCCCCCCATGTGTGGAGGACCAGTCAAGGGCACCCATAATCCCCCCCCCTGGTTGAGGCTGATGTGGCTGACACCATCCATGCTCAGCCCTTGTTGGACCAGCCCATTGTGGCACCAGACCTGACTGACTCCATGGCTGACTTCCAGGTCAGCAGGCCTATGACGCGTGCGCTGGTGCACGTTGATGTCATCAGGCCACGTGGATCTGGGGCAGCAAGGTCATCTGCTGCCCCAAGTAGGCAGGGTGGAGAGGCTGCAGGGGCAGCTGCGGCTCCATCCACCCCAGCTCTCACACACCCAGCCAGGACAGTGTCGGTCCTAGTCCATCCTGCTGACATTCCCCCTGACACCATTACACTTGAGCCAATGCCTGCACCAACTCCCATGCTGAGTGTGCAATCCCACACTCCTGATACAGAGTCCACCAGGGCTCCTGCCCCTAGTGTCCAGAGCGGCGCAGGACACTCAGGATCACCACCACCTTCCAAGCGGAAGAGGAAGAGTGCTCGTCCGGCACAGGCTGATGCCCCAGACACGGCTACACAGTCCGGCCCGTCGAGGAAGCCCAGCTTCACGGATGCCGAACTGAATGCACTTGTCGAGTATGTGTCCGGACATGATAATGAGATGGTCATTGTTGCAGGATCCAAAACCACACCTGCACAACGCCAGGCACACTGGCAGACCGTTGCGGACATCGTAAGTGCCCTTGGAATCGTGAGGCGCACAGCCAATGATTGCTATAAGCGCTGGAATGACCTAAAGCGCAGGGCAAACAATAAGCTGGCCTCAAGTCATGCCGAAACTCTAGTGACTGGAGGTGGGTCTCAGTAGAAGACATGGAACTCACTCCACATGAGTCAGTCGCTGGGACCTACGTCACGGAGGAAAAGATCCAAGGCGTGGGAGATCTGCCTGATTATGAGGCATTGACCGGTGAGCGCACATGCATGTGTGTGTCATCCATGTGCATGGTGTGTGTGTGAGGGCTTCTGTTTGTGTGCCAAGTGAGGGTGTGTGCACCTGAGTCGTTTGGGTCACCCATGTGCTTCATGCACTACATTCTGCGCAGCAGCATTTGGCCATAGCAGTATCCCTTCTGCCAACAGTAGACATCTAGGCCAACAGCACGCCAGTTGCCCTTGAAGTGTCACCTTGCCACAAAATTGTTGCTTATTTTTCTCTGTTCATTCAGGCAGATCGTTTGCATTCCACCACTTTTACTAGGCATTTCTCAGTCCTGTAGTCACATGTCTGACATGGCTATGGTAAAGTGGAGTGGCTTTGTTACCTGGATACCATTTGTTCACACATGTCCCTGTGCAATCGGACCATTTTGGACTGGCAGCTCCAGGTGAAAAATCAGACCTGTTTGAATTAGAAAAGCTATTACATGCAGGAACTGGACTGAATGAATAAGTGCTGCCCTCCTCTCCATCTTCACTCAATAGCAATGGTACATGCCATCTGTGTGATGGCATGTGTATTTCACCTGGCAATCACAGGCCAATGTGTGATGCCACTGCCCGGCAGCATGCAGAAAATGTGTTCATCTTCCATCTTGGTGTCATCAGTGTGTGCCATTTGCCTGCCCTTCATACGCAGTGAGGGTGCATGCATGCGAGGGTTTTAGTCATGTGGGACATGTGTCAATCAAGTACTGGTTCTCTTGCTTCTCAGCCCTCATTGTGTGCCATGGTGCTATTGCCTGTTTCCATTTGTTTTCTTTTATGTCTTTGCAGGGGAAGATGCACCTGATACTGCTGGGGTTGTGGAGATGGTGCAGACCCAGGAGGGGTCCGAGGGCCGACCGACCACCAGTGAGGGACGTGGTGTGGTGGTGGGTGAGAACCCACAACTGCTGCAGGTCGTGCTCTCAAGGGGTGTCTCTGGCTGCACCTCCCCCGAGCTGTACTCAGGTGTGAATTCGGATGATGAGACCTACGTGCCGTCGAAGGTGAGTGTTCCTGGGAGGGATTCTGTTCTGTCCCACCCACCTGCACCAGGGTCAGAACCCTCAATGGGGATGTCAGTGTTGGCAGCTACGCTTTTGGTGGTTACGGATGCAGGGTCACACTCCGCAACATCTGATCCTGTTCCTGGGCTAGCAGATCAGAGGGGGAATGCAGTCCTACAGCCTCAGGCAGTGCCGGCACAGCAAGGCGCAGTTCGCCTTGCCCCAGACAGGTGTGGTGCCCGCCGACGTGGTGGCCGTACGCCACCTGGCAATACCGCATGGGAGCAATACATTTACGGTATGGCAACCCAACAGGCAGCATCATCAGAGATGATGGCTCAGGCCATGGATAGGGTGGCCACTTCCATTGTC
Source organism: Ambystoma mexicanum (assembly GCF_040938575.1). Classification (NCBI taxonomy): domain Eukaryota; kingdom Metazoa; phylum Chordata; class Amphibia; order Caudata; family Ambystomatidae; genus Ambystoma; species Ambystoma mexicanum. The sequence goes on along the minus strand of NC_090933.1, from coordinate 651,683,729 downwards.
CCCCCCGAAAGGCTGATGGAGCGACTACAGCAGGCAACTGACTCCATCTGCCAGTCACACAGGGAGGACATGTTGGCATCCAACAGGGACAGGCGGGCTGCACTGGCCACTCTGCAGGAAGCCATCTCCATAGAGTCCCAGGGCCACAGGGAAGCCCTGAGGCAGGAGCTCCTTCACCTCAGGACTCTTGTTGAGCTTGAGGCTTCAACAAACCGAAGGACAGAACAGCAGCTGGATTGTCTCACCCATACGCTCTCAGCTGAGATGCAGGCAACTAGGGCGGAGGTCCGGGCATCCCGTGAGTTGTTGCATGGGGACTCCGCACACTCATCCTCCAGAATGAGACCTACCACACCCGCATGCTTGCAGCCATGGAGGAACAGACAAGGGCCTTGCGTTAGCTGCCTCCCATAGTGAAACCACCTCCGGATGCAGCTGCACAGGGTGATAATAGCGACAACAGTGATACTCCCACAATAGGGTAGCCGTGTGGGCCATGAGCCCATGGAGGTGTTTTTTTTTCCCCAAGAACCACACAGGTGGGTTTTGGTGTGCACCCTGTCCTCGGACCTCCTGGGTGGCCTCCCTAACCCCCCCGGGCCCATTAATGGCCATTTTTGATTTTTTTTTAATTGTTTTATTTATTTATTTTTTTTTGGGGACAATGTGTTGCCTTCCGTGGCTCCTGTGGGCATATGCTGCATTGTGGCTGGGCACATGCAGGCTTGTCATGTATTTGGTTCAGATGCTTGGGTTTTTGTCACACACACCCCTCCTGCTTCCCGTTTCCATGGGCTTGCAAAGGGTGTGCCCAAGTGACATTGACGCACATGGTGACATTAGACTCCCACTACATGTGTGGGTAGTCTAGTCAATACTGTGTATACATTCCTAGTGCCTATTGCTGTTGTGTTGTACACTGCATGTTGCATTGATGTGTAACTCATCATCCGTGTCTACCTCCTAATTTGCAGGTCCTTTCCTCATGTCTACACAAGGCCCTCTAGTTTGGAGATGGGGTCCATGTTGGCAGCAGTGCACCTACAACTCTACATGGCGGCAACACTGTACAGTTGGAAGTGGTGGGAGGGCAGGCATTTCCAGGTGGTGAGACTACTAATTCCTTACATTCGTAATGTCATGTTAATGGTAGTTTTGAGGGTCAGTGGCTGATAAGTGTTATTGCTAAATACCTGCTCAAGTGTGTTGTTGGTCCTGCATTACTGTGAGCATTTCAGGTGTCGCGAGTTTCAATTAGGGACACTGTACATTGTGACACTTGTGTCATGTTGTGGGGATTACTTTGTTTACCTGCACATAGCATGACATGGCACGGTGTGTCGTGTGGCGGTGCTGGGGATGGGTTGGGTGACATCGCACTGTCCTCATGTTGCATTTTGCAAGTGGGTATTCATTTTAGCTGCTAGAATGTGTTTTTTCACAAAACCGCATTGGTGGTGTCTGTGTAGGTAGGGATGCACACATTGTAACACTTCCAGGTGAACAATCTCAGGCTGATATGGTTTTGACAGTTGATTCTCCAGACATTCAGGATCAGTGTCAGGTTGAGTCATCATTGATTGTCAGATGGTATGTGCCAGGGCAGTGTGCACTCCACAGGGGTGTGATTTCTAGGTGAAGTAATTAGCCACTAGCTGTGTACGTGCTGCCTCCCCCGTGCCCTTTCCCCTCCCATGCGCAGTGGCCGTGCATGTGGTTGGGGATGTGGGGCCACCACCATGTCCACGGCCAGGCCCCGGCGTGTTGCAGCGTTGTGCAGGACACATGCTGCCACTATGATCCTGCACACTACTGGGGGAGCGTATAACAGCTGCCCGCCAAAACGGTCAAGGGAGCGAAAGAGTGACTTAAGCACTCCGAATGTGCGCTCCACTATGCCCCGGGTTGCAATGTGGGCTGTGTTATATCTTACCTCGGGTGGCATGGTGGGGTTCCGAATTGGCGTCATCATGTGGGGGCTGAGAGGGTAGGCACTGTCCCCTGTGGAGGTGGTGATTGGTATCATTGGTGGGGTTGTGACCTTGCTCAGTATCTGACATGCATGCATGTGCAGTGGCATTCATACTCACCAATCAGCCATGTATCGCCATGCCGCCCAGCTTCTAGGTCCCGGTTTAGGGTGGACATTCGGTAAATAAAGCTGTTGTGGGTGGAACCGGGATAGTTGGCATATACTGAGGTGATGATTCCCTTGGCATTACATACTACCTTCACGTTGATGGAATGCCAGTGCTTGCGGTTCCTATAGATGTGCTCAGATGCCCTGGGGGGACGTAGAGCCACATGGGTGCAGTCGATGGCACCTAGCACTTTGGGGAATCGTGCCACACCGTAAAAATCCAGGGCGGCAGCATGCCTTTCTGCAGGTGTTCTGGCCAGGTATATGTGCCTGCGGACTGATGGGCGTGCAGTGATGATGTTCAAGACCTGGTGTAGGCAGCGTGACTGCGTGGCCTGTGACACCCCACCCACTATGGCACTTGTCCGCTGAAATGATCCAGTGGCTAAGAAGTGCAGTACATTGAGGACCTTCTCCAGGGGGCTGAGTGCTTGGGAGCAAAGGGTGGGTGATGTGAGGTCATCCTCCCACTCACTCACCAGGTCCAGTATTATGTGTGGTGGAAACCTGTACCTCCCATACACCTGGTCATCAGGCATCCCGAAAAGGCTGGTTCTGGTGTGAATATTCTGGCCCTGACTATTCTCCTCCTCCTCCTTTGGTAGCCCACGGCCACTGCTGCTAGGAACGGTATATTCATCCTGGCGTCTGAGCTTGTTATTTTGTTTGCGCGCAAATTTATGCATCGTGGGTCGACGTATGCCTGCTTCCTACTGGCGTACGTGCTTCTTTGCGCGTGTTGTGGGCGAGCGTGTGAAACTTCCCGCGCACCCCTGAAATCCAGTACCCAGGCCAATAGTGTGTGGAAATTCCCGCGCACCCCGGTATACACGTGCGCTGATGTACTCGCGTGTGAAACTTCCTGCGCACCCCTGAAATCCAGTACCCAGGCCAATAGCGTGTGGAAATTCCCGTGCACCCCGGTATACACGTGCGCTGATGTACTTGCGTGTGTAAGTGCCCGTGCACCCCTGAAATACACGTACATAGGCCAATCGCGTGTACGCGTACTTTTGTCCAATTACACGCGATGAAACTCTGACGTGCAGTCTTTCCACGTGTGCTCCGTCATCACATGCTATGAGGGAAACACCCGTGCGGGTCACGTCACAGACGCGCTTACGCGCTGAGGGCCTTTGGTCCAATAGAATCGCGTATGCGTGCTGACGCGCTTATGCGCTAAGGGCCTTTCCTCAAATTTCACGCTGACGTGCAGGATTTTCACATGCCAAATCACTCTGTATCAAGCTGGCCATGCGAAAACACACGGAAGACCACGCTCCTGCCCAGAAGGCCGAATTACTGCCCCCCAGTGCCCCAAGCAGCCTCCCATGTGCCATCTGCTGCTGCTGCCTGCCTGCCTGCAGGCCTGCTGCCACCGTGCTCTGCCATTTGGTGCCTGCACATCAGCCATCTGCAGGGGTCCAGTTGCTGTGTCCACCCCTGCTGGAACTGAAGACTCCCGACTGGGATAACATCACTCCACAGCCCAGCCCCAGGACCCAGTTGCCCACCCACTCCTGCCTCTGGGGTTGCCATGTCGGGCACTTCCACATCTGGCACCAGTGGCAACCCCAGGCCAGAGGGGCAGAGGGGCACCAGCTTCACTGCCACCGAAGTTGGTGTCCTGGTGGAGCAGGTCCTGGGGCAGTATGATGCCCTCTTTGGATCGTCCCGCGCCAGCAAGGAAGGACGGGAGAGGATCTGGGCCGACTGTGTGGTTGCCATCAACGCAGAGGGGATGGCAACCCGCGACGTCCAAAAGATCAAGAAGCGCTGGGAGGACTTGAGGTCCAGGACCCTCGTGAAGGCCCGGCGCCTCGTGGAGGGGGGCTGGGGCCGCATGAGTTCCATCCAGATGAGGGTCCTGGAATGCGTACACCCAGCGCTCCACGCCCAGATCCTTGAGAGGGAGACCCGTCTGGAATTGAGCGGTAAGTGTCCAAGCATTGCTGTGTGAGACAGGGCATGTTGCGGTGTGCTGGTTGTCTGATACTTGCCTGTATGTGTGACATAGGACATGTATGCATGTATGTGTGCAGGGACATCATGGTAATGCATGTGCGACCAGTGATGTGTGAACCACATGGTTGTTGCATGTGTTTAAATGCCACATGGGGAGCCCTATGCAGATTTTACACATGAGAGCATGCCAGTCTCTGTTCCTGGACATGGGTGGGGGTGAGGGATGGGTGCTGATGCCAGGTACATATATGGTAGCCATGTCTGTGTGCCTGACCTGCATGTCTGTGACTTGTGAATGCCATGGATGCATGACACATGTGTGTGACAATGCACAGATTCACTGATGCAGCCTAGTTACCCTTGTATCCGCTGTGTTTGGGGTGTATGAGGCCAGATGGATGTGACTGAGGTGAAGTGTGTGCATGTGATAGGCATGACCCATGATGCATGTGAGTTCCATATCATTGTATGTTTCAAGAGTCCATTGGACATGTATGGAAATGTCCATGGCATGCACCATGCCTGTTACTGTGTGTGTTTTGCCTGGACTGACCCATGTGTTGTGGAGGGACATGATGGAAGTGTACTTTGACAGTGGTACTCATCTGCTATTGCTTCCTGTCTAGGGGACCATTGAACAGTACCCTGATGCTTGTGTTGTATGTCTCCCTCTACGCAGCGGCTAGTGAAGAAGAGGGTGGAGACGGCGCTGTGGAGCAAGGCGGCGGGGATGCCCCCACGGCTGCAGCGGAAGGGGTGGGTGAGCCCCCACAGGGGCCTGATATGGCGGAAGACGGTGAGGAGCCATCCAGGTTGGTGGTTTCCACAGAGGAGGAGGAGGCCGCCACTGAGGCACACATGGGGCCTGTTGGGGGCATCCCTGCTGGTGCAAGTGGTGCAGTCCAGGGGCAGGAGGCAGCACAGGTCACCGTGGAGGGGCCTGTGCATGTCGCTGTCCCTGACCCTGTGAGTGCACCACCATGCACCAGCAGGGATACCCCGTCCCAGGCCTGTCCGCAGGTAGAGGGGATGTCCATGTCACCTGACTCCCCTCCACCTGCGGACGAGGGGACCCGTGTCCGTATGGAGAAGGTCCTGATTGGGGTCGCGATGCGCGCGGGTGCAATTCGTGATGACGTGCGTGCTTCCCGGGAGGAGCACGCACATCATCACGAAGAGCACCGTGCCGACGTGGCCCAATTGGGATCTTCCATGTTCGGGGGGTTTCCTGCATGTGTCGGCCAATCTGGCGGCCCTCTCCTCCTCTGTGGAGGCTATACGCCAGTCGTTGTCCTTGCCGTCTTCCGGCCCAGATGCCACCAGGACCCCTGTGGACCTGCACTGACCAATGCAGCCAGCTCGGTGGGGATCCCATCCCTGCCATAGTCGGGAGTCGGAGGTCCAGCAGGGGTGGACACCACCTCAACTGTACCCCAGCAGATGGAGGATGTGCCGGCATCATCAGGCAGGGCACGTGCACAACGGCGTCCGTGGAATCCATCAGCCTGGATGCCGTTGTGCTGGCAGAGGCAGTTGCGTCGGAGGCAGCAGCAGAGTCAACGTGGGAGGCATCATGGCTTGGGGCCATCGACATCGGAGGGGCAGGCATCGGCCGGAGGTCAGGAGGACCCAGGACAGGAAGTGTCTTCCGTGTGGCTGCGGTTGGGCCAGCAGATAGGTGCGGAGCGGCGGCGGGCGGAAGAGGCGCGGCTCACGATGGTCAGGGCGGAGAACTCCATGCGGAGGGCCCTGAGGCGGGCCGAGTGCCTCGAGGCAATCCGCAGGGGGTTGGAGGAGCAGATGGCGTCGTCCCTGCGGACCCTCGGGGCCATGGAACAGGACCGCCTCCGGGACATAGACGAGGAGTTTGATGATGCCCTGGCCCGGAACACCACGGAGTGAGCCGCTGGACTTGCCCGCCGCCTTTGTATATAGTTCTTTAGTTTTAGGTTTCATTTGTTTCTTATGATTTGGAGTCCATGGACACTGCTCCACTTTTTGTATATAGTTGCATTTTAGTTAGGGTTTTTTGTAGGTTTCCTTTGTTCAGTTGGGCTCATGGACCCTTGGATGTTTTGTACATAGTTCTTCATTGGATCGTTTTATTTTTTTATTTTTGATTTATTCTCCATGGAGCAACGGTCTTTGCATTTATTTTTATCTCTCGGATTGATTTTATTTTTAATGTGACTTTGAACAACATTTTTTTGGATTTGGATTTGTAGTTTTGATTTTTTTGGACGGACATTCACCTTATCTTTTTTTAATTGCCATTGTAGTTTGTTTCATTTCATTTGCATTCAATTTTTTTTAATACAATTTTGTTTTCATACTTCACTGTGTGGTATCATCTCATTGGTTTCATGCATGTCATGTTGGGTGTTTTCCCATTCATTTGCAACCATTGTGTGTGACGGACATGGGTTCATTTGCTTTATGAACATTGGGGGTGTAACATGTAATTTCCATTTCCATGTGGGTGAATGGGTTACTTAGTAGGGCCTTTTGGCTGTGGAGGCTGACCATAACGCACATGATTGGGGATTGTGAGGACCTGGGTGCAGGGGGACATGAGTGGGGGCCTGGTGGAGGGTGCCCCTGCACTGCTGGGGGGTGGGGATGCAGGGGGACATGAGTGGGGGCCTGGTGGAGGGTGCCCCTGGATGCTGGGGGGTGGGGGTGGTGGGAGACATGAGTGGGGGCCTGGTGGAGGCTGCCCCTGCACTGCTGGGGGGTGGGGTGGTGGGAGACATGAGTGGGGGCCTGGCGGAGGCTGCCCATGGTGGGTGGGGGGTGGGGGTGGTGGGAGACATGGGTGGGAGCCTGGTGGAGGGTGCCCCACACTGCTGGGGGGGGTGGGGGTGGGTGGGAGACATGAGTGGGGGCCTGGTGGAGGGTGCCCCTGGATGCTGGGGGGTGGGGGTGGTGGGAGGCATGATTGGGGGCCTGGTGGAGGGTGCCCCTGGATGCTGGGGGGTGGGGGTGGTGGGAGACATGAGTGGGGGCCTGGTGGAGGCTGCCCCTGGATGCTGGGGGGTGGGGGTGGTGGGAGACATGAGTGGGGGCCTGGTGGAGGGTGCCCCTGCACTGCTGGGGGGTGGGGGTGGTGGGAGACATGAGTTGGACATGAGTGGGGGCCTGGTGGGGGCTGCCATGGTGGCTGGGGGGTGGGGGTGGTGGTAGACTTGGGTGGGGGCCTGGTGGAGGGTGCCCCACACTGCTGGGGGGTGGGGGTGGTGGGAGACATGAGTTGGACATGAGTGGGGGCCTGGTGGAGGCTGTCCCTGGTGGCTAGGGGGTGGGGGTGGTAGGAGACATGAGTGGGGGCCTGGTGGAGAGTGCCCCTGCACTGCTGGGGGGTGGGGGTGCAGGGGGACATGAGTGGGGGCCTGGTGGAGGGTGCCCCTGGATGCTGGGGGGTGGGGATGGTGGGAGACATGAGTGGGGGCCTGGTGGAGGGTGCCCCTGGATGCTGGGGGGTGAGGGTGCAGGGGGACATGAGTGGGGGCCTGGTGGAGGGTGCCCCTGCACTGCTGGAGGTGGGGGTGGTGGGAGACATGAGTTGGACATGAGTGGGGGCCTGGCGGGGGCTGCCCATGGTGGCTGGGGGGTGGGGGTGGTGGTAGACTTGGGTGGGAGCCTGGTTGAGGGTCCCCCACCTCTGGGGGGTGGGGTGGTGGGAGACATGAGTTGGACATGAGTGGGGGCCTGGTGGAGGCTGCCCCTGGTGGCTGGGGGGTGGGGGTGGTGGGAGACATGAGTGGGGGCCTGGTAGAGGGTGCCCCTGCACTGCTGGGGGGTGGGGGTGCAGGGGGACATGAATGGGGGCCTGGTGGAGGGTGCCCTTGGATGCTGGGGGGTGGGGGTGGTGGGAGACATGAGTGGGGGCCTGGTGGAGGGTGCCCCTGGATGCTGGGGGGTGGGGTTGCAGGGGGACATGGGTGGGGGCCTGGTGGAGGGTTCCCCTGCACTGCTGGGGGGTGGGGGTGGTGGGAGACATGAGTTGGACATGAGTGGGGGCCTGGTGGGGGCTGCCCATGGTGGCTGGGGGGTGGGGGTGGTGGTAGACTTGGGTGGGAGCCTGGTGGAGGGTGCCCCACACTGCTGGGTGTGGGGGTGGTGGGAGACATGAGTTGGACATGAGTGGGGGCCTGGTGGAGGCTGCCCCTGGTGGCTGGGGGGTGGGGGTGGTGGGAGACATGAGTGGGGGCCTGGTGGAGGGTGCCCCTGGATGCTGGGGGGTGGGGTAGCAGGAGGACATGAGTGGGGGCCTGGCGGAGGGTGCCCCTGCACTGCTGTGGGGTGGGTGTGGTGGGAGACATGAGTTGGACATGAGTGGGGGCCTGGTGGGGGCTGCCCATGCTGGCTGGGTGGTGGGGGTGGTGGTGGACTTGGGTGGGAGCCTGGTGGAGGGTGCCCCTGCACTGCTGGGGGGTGGGGGTGCAGGGGGACATGAGTGGAGGCCTGGTGGAGGGTGCCCCTGGATGCTGGGGGTTGGGGGTGGTGGGAGACATGAGTGGGGGCCTGGTGGAGGGTGCCCCTGGATGCTGGGGGGTGGGGTAGCAGGGGGACATGAGTGGGGGCCTGGTGGAGGGTGCCCCTGCACTGCTGGGGGGTGGGGGTGGTGGGAGACATGAGTTGGACATGAGTGGGGGCCTGGTGGGGGCTGCCCATGCTGGCTGGGGGGTGGGGGTGGTGGTGGACTTGGGTGGGAGCCTGGTGGAGGGTGCCCCACACTGCTGGGGGGAGGGGGTGGTGGGAGACATGAGTTGGACATGAGTGGGGGCCTGGTGGAGGCTGCCCCTGGTGGCTGGGGGGTGGGGATGGTGGGAGACATGAGTGGGGGCCTGGTGGAGGGTGCCCCTGCACTGCTGGGGGGTGGGGGTGCAGGGGGACATGAGTGGGGGCCTGGTGGAGGGTGCCCCTGGATGCTGGGGGTGGGGGTGGTGGGAGACATGAGTGGGGGCCTGGTGGAGGGTGCCCCTGGATGCTGGGGGGTGGGGGTGCAGGGGGACATGAGTGGGGGCCTGGTGGAGGGTGCCCTGCACTGCTGGGGGTGGTGGGAGACATGAGTTGGACATGAGTGGGGGCCTGGTGGGGGCTGCCCATGGTGGCTGGGGGGTGGGGGTGGTGGTAGACCTGGGTGGGAGCCTGGTGGAGGGTGCCCCACACTGCTGGGGCGTGGGGGTGGTGGGAGACATGAGTTGGACATGAGTGGGGGCCTAGTGGAGGCTGCCCCTGCTGGCTGGGGGGTGGGGGTGGTGGGAGACATGAGTGGGGGCCTGGTGGAGGGTGCCCCTGCACTGCTGGGGGGAGGGGGTGCAGGGGGACATGAGTGGGGGCCTGGTGGAGGGTGCCCCTGGATGCTGGGGGGTGGGGGTGCAGGGGGACATGAGTGGGGGCCTGGTGGAGGGTGCCCCTGCACTGCTGGGGGGGTGGGGGTGGTGGGAGACATGAGTTGGACATGAGTGGGGGCCTGGTGGGGGCTGCCCATGGTGGCTGGGGGGTGGGGGTGGTGGGAGACATGAGTGGGGGCCTGGTGGAGGGTGCCCCTGCACTGCTGGGGGGTGGGGGTGCAGCGGGACATGAGTGGGGGCCTGGTGGAGGGTGCCCCTGGATGCTGGGGGGTGGGGGTGGTGGGAGACATGAGTGGGGGCCTGGTGGAGGCTGCCCCTGGTGGCTGGGGGGTGGGGGTGGTGGGAGACATGAGAGGGGGCCTGGTGGAGGGTGCCCCTGCACTGCTGGGGGGTGGAGGTGCAGGGGGGCATGAGTGGGGGCCTGGTGGAGGCTGCCCCTGGATGCTGGGGGGTGGGGGTGGTGGGAGACACGAGTGGGGGCCTGGTGGAGGCTGCCCCTGCACTGTTGGGGGGTGGGGGTGCAGGGGGACATGAGTGGGGGCCTGGTGGAGGGGCCCCTGGATGCTGGGGGGTGGGGGTGGTGGGAGACATGAGTGGGGGCCTGGTGGAGGGTGCCCCTGGTGGCTGGGGGGTGGGGGTGGTGGGAGACATGAGTGGGGGCCTGGTGGAGGGTGCCCCTGCACTGCTGGGGATAGGGGTGCAGGGGGACATGAGTGGGGGCCTGGTGGAGGCTGCCCCTGGATGCTGGGGGGTGGGGGTGGTGGGAGACATGAGTGGGGGCCTGGTGGAGGCTGCCCCTGCACTGCTGGGGGTGGGGGTGGTGGGAGACATGAGTGGGGGCCTGGTGGAGGCTGCCCCTGGTGGGTGGGGGTGGTGGGAGACATGAGTGGGGGCCTGGTGGAGGCGGCCCCTGGATGCTGGGGGGTGGTGGTGGTGGGGGACATGAGTGGGGGCCTGGTGGATGCTGCCCCTATATGCTGGGGGGTGGGGGTGGTGGGAGACATGAGTGGGGGCCTGGTGGAGGGTGCCCCTGCACTGCTGGGGGGTGGGGGTGGTGTGAGACATGAGTTGGACATGAGTGGGGGACTGGTGGGGGCTGCCCATGGTGGCTGGGGAGTGGTGGTAGACATGAGTGGGAGCCTGGTGGAGAGTGCCCCACACTGCTGGGGGGGTGGGGGTGGGTGGGAGACATGAGTGGGGGCCTGGTGGAGGGTGCCCCTGGATGCTGGGGGGTGGGGGTGGTGGGAGACATGAGTGGGGGCCTGGTGGAGGCTGCCCCTGCACTGCTGGGGGGTGGGGGGGTGGGAGACATGAGTGGGGGCCTGGTGGAGGCTGCCCCTGGATGCTGGGGGTGGTGGGAGACATGAGTGGGGGCCTGGTGGAGGCGGCCCCTGGATGCTGGGGGGTGGTGGTGGTGGGGGACATGAGTGGGGGCCTGGTGGAGGCTGCCCCTGGATGCTGGGGGGTGGGGCTGGTGGGAGACATGTGTGGGGGCCTGGTGGAGGGTGCCCCTGCACTGCTTGGGGGTGGGGGTGGTGGGAGACATGAGTTGGATACGAGTGGGGGCCTGGTTGGCGCTGCCCATGGTGGCTGGGGGGTGGGGGTGGTGGTAGACATGAGTGGGAGCCTGGTGGAGGGTGCCCCACACTGCTGGGGGGGTGGGGGTGGGTGGGAGACATGAGTGGGGGCCTGGTGGAGGGTGGCCCTGGATGCTGGGGGTGGTGGGAGACATGAGTGGGGGCCTGGTGGAAGGTGCCCCTGGATGCTGGGGGGTGGGGGTGGTGGGAGACATGAGTAGGGGCCTGGTGGAGGGTGCCCCTGCACTGCTGGGGGGTGGGAGTGCAGGAGGACATGAGTGGGGGCCTGGTGGAGGGTGCCCCTGGATGCTGGGGGGTGGGGGTGGTGGGAGACATGAGTGGGGGCCTGGTGGAGGCTTCCCCTGCACTGCTGGGGGGTGGTGGGAGACATGAGTGGGGGCCTGGTGGAGGCTGCCCCTGGTGGTTGGGGGGTGGGGGTGGTGGGAGACATGAGTGGGGGCCTGGTGGAGGGTGCCCCTGCACTGCTGGGGGGTGGGGGTGCAGGGGGACATGAGTGGGGGCCTGGTGGAGGGTGCCCCTGGATGCTGGGGGGTGGGGGTGGTGGGAGACATGAGTGGGGGCCTGGTGGAGGCTGCCCCTGGATGCTGGGGGGTGGGGGTGGTGGGAGACATGAGTGGGGGCCTGGTGGAGGCTGCCCCTGTACTGCTGGGGGGTGGGGGTGCTGGGTGACATGAGCAGGTGTGCAGGGTAGTCCCCTGTGGTGTCGGTTGCCTGCAGGGGCCGTGGAGGGTGTACAGAAAATACCTGGGAGCACACAGCCAAATCGCGTGTAGAATTTCCCGCGTACCCCTGTCATACACGTACCCAGCCAAATCGCGTGTGGGACTTCCCGCGCACCCCTGAGATCCACGTACCCAGCCAAGTCGCGTGTGGAAATTCCCGCGCACGTACCCGGCCAAATCGCGTGTGGTTCTTCTCGCGCACCCCTGAAATCCACGTACCCTGCCAAATCGCGTGTGAGACTTCCCGCGCACCCCTGAGATCCACGTACCCAGACAAATCACGTGTGGAAATTCCCGCGCACGTACCCGGCCAAATCGCGTGTGGAACTTTCCGCGCACCCCTGAAATCCACGTACCCTGCCAAATCGCGTGTGAGACTTCCCGCGCACCCCTGAGATCCACGTACCCAGACAAATCGCGTGTGGAAATTCCCGTGCACGTACCAGGCCAAATCGCGTGTGGAACTTCCCGCGCACCCCTGAAATCCACGTACCCTGCCAAATCGCGTGTGAGACTTCCCGCGCACCCCTGAGATCCACGTACCCAGACAAATCGCGTGTGGAAAGTACCCGGCCAAATCACGTGTGGAACTTCCTGCGCACCCCTGAAATCCACGTACTCTGTCAAATCGCGTGTGTGACTTCCCGCGCACCCATGAGATCCACGTACCCAGACAAATAGCGTGTGGAAATTCCCGCGCACGTACCCGGCCAAATCGCGTGTGGAACTTCCCGCGCACCCCTGAAATCCACGTACCCTACCAAATCGCGTGTGAGACTTCCCGCGCACCCCGGAATACACGCACAAGTTATTTTTCAGTCAGCGGGTGTCCGTGTTTGTGGGTACCCCTTTGCACTTCATTTGTCCTGGAGGGCCACAGTATAGGACATTCATCATGGCTGTATATAGGTGCTATTTGTTGGCGCATCTTTTGGCGCACATTTATTACAGGCGCAGAGACGCTACTGCCTGCTTTCTTGTGACGGTCGTGTTTGTGCCTGTGCGCTGGTTTGACGGTGCGCTTTTTTGCCCTATTCGATTCCATGAATACAGGTTGTAGGCGAGCGTGTGGCCGTTCCGTGCACTTGCACCCTGTACTTCCTCCTTGACGCCCACATTTTGGCAAGTTGTTCCCCATTCCGAGTGTTACGCCCCGTGTTCCGCCTACTTTTGTTGTGTGCGCTGCGCTATGTGCGATTTTCGCTGTGGCCTGTGCGATTTTCGCTGTGACCTGGCGCACGCCGTTAGATGGCCTGTGTGCCAACGTGCGCCGCACACTTTTTTAGCGCACATCCGATGGTTTTCTCGCGTACGGCCTTCCATGAATCGATGTGCGCTGCTTTTCGTGCGATTTTCGCACTTGCACTGCGATTTTCGCTATTTCACTGCGAATCGCACGTTTTTGGCCACTTGCGCCGCGCTAATTATTCCATGAATCGGCCTGTTTGTATTTGCGTCAGGTGGACCTGTAAAATGAAATACCACACAACTTTTAATAAGGGCCTACTTCTAGATGAAAAACATTGAAGAACATTCGGTAACATTATTGCATATGGACCATCGCTTTGGTACACACTGTTATTTGTTGCCATGGCATATATGTATGCTGGTTATAAATCCTCAGACTGAGCATTGCTTTCGACTTTGATGCTGAATCACTGAGTGTTCTGCCAATAGCCCATATTGCATCCCAGTTGCCTTTGCTTGTCAATAGGAATTCAACATTGACCATTTAAGCACCTCTAACTTTGAATTATAGGTCATAACTCGTAGCATTTTATTTTACTAATTGTAATTGTTTCTGATACACAATGTGCATTTTTTTTGCAATTTGTTTTAATGCATATAACTGGCAAAACACTCACTTTCAGAGGAATTTAATTCCTAGACATATGGGGGTGGAATACAAATCAGATTCACACTTGGATTTGGGAGGATGCAGAAAGAGGTGATTTATTTGAGAAAAATGACTCCCAATTGTAACAGTGCTTAACCAACAAGGTTATCTCATAACACAAAAAAGTAAATCGATTGTCGACACAGCATTCATTATAAGATGCAATACTGATCTAAAGGTGTGTGAGTCAGATATACATTTGCTGTAACACTATTATGCCTTAAAGTTGACATTCTGCAACTCTTGAAGACTGTGACACCTGAGGGTCTGGGCGTGTAACAAATAAAATAAATAAATAAATAAGGCTATTGTATAATGTTGTGAATATTCTGTAATTTATATCATGTAATGGAACGAATGTAATGTTTGAATTTTACTAATTGCTAAGCTGTCTTATAACCACGCCGTGACACCTGAGGGTCTGGGCGTGTAACAAATAAAAAATAAATAAAAATAAATAAAATAAAGTATATGAATTGAAATGCTGATGCATGTATTTAAATTTGAGATCAATATTTTGTAGCGTGAAGCAGCTATTGTTGGTGAAACAGCTTTCCCTACTAAGCTGTACATATAATTTGTTTTGAGTTAGACTATGCTTCCAAGTGGTTGTGTTGTTAAAATGTTATGCTTTAAGTTGTGTTCCTATAGTTCTACAAATAGGTCGTTGAAGGCACCAAACATTTGAGTAATCAGTATTGGATAGCAGAATATAGGATTAATCATTGATTTTTGAATTGTGTTATCATCGCATTTACTTACCTCACTATGACATATGCCCTGGTGAAGAGCTAAGCGCTTCAAACACATCAGCAATGGATTTGCTTTTTTCTTTTATACGTAAACCGTCTTGATTAAGCACTGTTACAAATGAGAGCCATTTTTCACAAATGTGACACAATAAATTAAGACACTTTTAGACACATTTACAGTCAATTGGCTTTTGCTACACCTGACAGTAGTGAACCTATACATGAAGGCATGGTCTCACTATTCTATCGAAGGTTTTGTCTCATATGATGAGATTATTTCATTTCATGTATTCTTTATTTCAGTGCAATTTCACCATAAAAGAAGCATATGACATAATCCCAAAACAAAATGATTACAAACCTAAAACAGTGTATTTAAATTCTCAAATTATAACATCAACAACAAAGAAATCGAATCCAGGTAGCACCATTCACATACCCCTTGATACATATCACAAAAATAATCATACAGTTTAATTTAAAAGAAACCTTTTCCTAAAAGCAGCATTAAAAAAGGCTACAACCACTGTTATATTTGCACGGGTGGGACAGCATTTCACAGATTCAAGAGCAATGCAGAAGGATCTCACTTATAGCCATAACCATGTTGGTTCTAGCCAGACTGATCTCTCCCTTGCATAGGCAGGGCATAAACTAAAAAGTTCATTTCGTCTTCAATCATAGCAAGGCAACATGGGTACAAAGATGATTGACTCTCGCCCCAGTTAACCGTATCATGAGTGAATGGCAATATGCCTAGACACTGCTTGGCAAAAATACTCTTCACATTCAGGCTTATGTGATAGACCAAATACAGCTTCAGGCCCCACAACCTTTTGACAGGCAGACAGTTGGAAACCATTTTTTTCATACAGCAAGAATCAATCATCATGCCCCATTCCCGATTCTTAAAAGATGTCTTGACACAACATTTATAGCCAGAACCACATTTTGTAGGGTTTGCCCATAGATTTTCCAGCCCAATATTGGCAAGCATCCTTTTCAAGTGCTTGAACCCCATGGATAAAACCTCCTTCAGCCTAACGGTTGAAGCATGATATTGTATTTTATATCAGTTAGTTGAACTTCACATGCCATTGGAGTAGAGGGCGCACTTAGCGGTAAACCGAGGGGATACCTAAACAATGTATTTTCTACAACTTGAACTGAAGCGCAGTCATACCAACCCCATAATTCTGCACCATATGTCACTGCCGGCACAACCTGTGTCAAAACAGAAATTATATCGTGCCTCCTAATGCAATAAATATATGTATATTGGCCTACGCCATGCTGCTTGTAAGTCTCTTGCGAAAGAATCCGTGTTGCAAGGTCCTGACCTTAAAATCAATGTAAGCTGCCATTTTAGGTCAATCCGGCATTGTAGGATTCGCTTTGTAAAGTCACCCTGTGAGTTAAAATGGTGGACAATGTCATTCCAAAATACAACATGGCCGTCTTGACCTCTGTACGTAGCTAATATGTAACTTGCCTGCAGGCCACTTGTTGAGGTTGTGAACTGAGACCTTTCCTTCGTTGACCTGTGTGTAAAGGATTACTTGTGCAATGAAACTAATCCACGAGTATACGGTGAAGACAATGAATTCAAATACTGAACGTAGAACTCTTGTTTAACTACATTGTATTAATGTTTAAGAAGACTTACAGGGAAAATCCCAGAATACACAGTTGCCATATAGGCTTGTTGATATATGTATTAAAAGCAAACCAGTTATATGCGGATTTGCGAGACTTGGCATGAACCCTAGATCGGTGATGTATTAGTGGAATATTAACCCGAAGTGGGGCTGGACATCGTGCTCACAAATGGTATAAAAAGCCAATGTATTCTAATGTACAGCGTCTCTCACTGAACACACTGAACCACGCTGGAGTCCGTTGTGTTGCACTGAGGGCCGATGGCTATCTGATTCTTTTGTTTTGCTCTTTGTAACTGGATTCAGTATAAAATAAAGTACTTTATATGTTCCTTTGTAACCCGTGTTCAGTGTATTTCCTTTTGGGGTACTCAGCCTCGATATTTTGATTTTGTTTTCACACTGGGGTCATATAGATCTTAAGGGGCACCACTACTACTGCCTGGCAACCTAAACAAGATGGCACACTAGTGATAAAACCGCATTGCCGTATGCCCATCAAGGAGCTATTTGCTGTCTGTTTAATCCATTTCAACTTATCAGAGAAGGTCAGTTCCAAATAGTTAAAAGAGTCCACCATATCCAATAAATAATTTTTCAGATAAAATGTAGCCACTGGTTGAGGGTGGTGCACACGAGGAGTACACATCATTATTTTTGTTTCAGTCAAATTGATATGAAGGCCTTTGGTAGAGCAGAGTTTCGCAAATATCTCAAGCTGGTGTTGGAGCCCCATCAGAGTTTTAGCTAACAGGACGGCATCATGGGCAAAGAGGTCTAAACTCCACTTGTGACTTTCCATGCCAGGAGTGTCCATTGCCACGGCTTGCACAGCAGAGGCCGGATTATTTATATATAGCAAGAAAAGCAGGGGAGCTAAGAGGCATCCCTGCCTAAATTTAATGCTAATAAGGACTGGCTCCATTGTTTCACCATTGGCCCCCCAACGGACACAGGCCCTGTTACTAGTGTACATGGAATTAATAGCGCAGCCCAGACTCGGCGAATACATGGCTCCCCCATGGTTACCCATAAAAGTTCTCTAGGGATGGTATCAAAGTCAAACAGCATCACATACTGGGTTGTACACATAACTTGTTTTGAATTAGACTATGCTTCCAAGTGGTTGTGTTGTTAACATTTTATATTTTAAGTTATGTTCATTTTGTTTTACAAATAGGTCTTTGAAGGCACCAACTGAGTAAACAGTATTGGATAGCAGAACATAGGATTAATCAACGATGTTTGAATTTGTGTTATCATCACATTTACTAACCTCACTATGACATATGCCCTGATGAAGAGCTAAGAGATTCAAACACATATCAGCAATGGACTTTCTTTTTTCTTTTTTACATAAAACTTCTTTGTTAGACACTGTTACAAATTAGTCATTTTTCTCGAATTTGATGCAGTAAATTAAGACACTTTTAGACACATTTACAGTCAATTGGTTTTTTCTACACCTGACATTAGTGAACCTATATGAGAGAGCATGGTTTCACTATTCTATATAAGGTGTTGTCTGATATGATGAGATTATATTGGTACTTTGGGAGGGATCCCAACTGTGGATAGATAGTGTGATACTGCCACTTCATAACATAGCCCACTACCCAACATGGCAGTGATCCTTTCACATTCTAAATCTTCCAACTTAGAGGTGATTTAGTCATTGGCTTAAAAATCAAGGAGCACAGCATCCGAGGCCCAACCAAACCCACCTAACTAACCTGATCCAACTTCCATGCCCAATATCTTTATAACCTCACAATCACCTAACCTCAGAAAGTTGAGACAACCGCAAACTAGGCATGTTTAGCTCGCCTCCCACCAAGCAATAAAATGACTAATAAATTGGGTAGTCCTATCTGAATGTTAATGAACAGAAGTGTGGGGATAGGCCTATTTATATGTAGATCAAGTTTATTGTACAATCATACGGGGAGGGGCAAGATGGTGCTGTAGAGTCAAACTAACCCAAGTCTCGCCGACGTACATAAATTGACATATTATATATATTTTTGCAACAGTTAAAAAACGTGCATATATTTTATTACAATCCACCCCCACATGTAATTGTACAAGACCTATACAAAAGAAATCCAATCTTTCTCCAATTCTCCCATTCCCATTGGTTGCAGTTTTCTTAAGTATCATCATCAGCACATGTGTAAAACACATCCTCTTATAAGATGAATCAGTTGTAGGTTGTGACGTCATCACATGGTTACACATTCACATACAAACATAATTCATTGCAAGTCCCAGCTGGCATGAAACCTTTTAACACTAAAAGTAATTGCATATGGTTTGCACGAATACATCAAACAACATGAGGAGAAGGAGAATACACAGGTTCCCTTTGAACTGACGATAACCATCTCACCCACCCCAACTTACTGGTGTCTGTGAAACATGCTAATCTATGCGTCTACAATTTCAGCATGCATGGCACATCATACGAAAACAAAAATTCCCTGTGTATGTATATCAGTGTGCATGTATGTTTAATAACTACTGTCTCTTCTTTACAGTGGGTTCTTCATGACAAGTCCCATCTGCTTTATGAAACTCCGTCTCGCACAGCTTCTAGGCACTTCATAGCACACCATATCTGGATTGTGTTTATATTTCATTTGGTGGTGATTTTAACATTTATCTTGCTGTACCTTTGCAAATCTAATATGTATCAACTTGAACACGAAGTAACACTTGCAGTAACACATCCCATTCACATTTAAATACACTGGAAACATATATCAAATTGCAAACTTGCGCTAACTTTGCTGCACCCACAGTCACAAATATGGCGCCCACAACCTGATCCCCTCTTCATCATTGGGACCTTTCCTGACCACCCCAACATGTCCCCTTTTAGTTAATATTTTAACTAATAAATCATATCCCTCTTCTTTAAAACCATCTTCTTGGGAAAAAACCCTACTATCATCTCTCACATTGGTCCAAATATCGGCATACTCCTCCACTGGACAAACCCAACTCATCCCCCCACCATTTTTGCAATATACCTGCTGCTCCACACAATCATACAAACTTAGTGGGGGACACAAGACAGCTTCAGTCTGAGTACCCATGTGATATACAATGATAGTGGTTCTAGCTCTGGACAGGGTCACAGTCATCAGGGTAGCTGCTTTTGGTACCTGGACAGAATAACATCATAAGAACACTTTACAGGAACAAAAAGATAATAAGGAAAAAGACAAACATAGGTACTAGACTTTTCACAGCTAGGCTCATCCAAGACGGCACCCAAGAAAAATGAGAGTCCAATGAAGGGTCATTCGTGATTCCTGCCTTGTTCTCCATAATTACTTGTGCGAGACAGTAACAGTGTGAGTCAGGGACCCATTCTCCAACTCATTGGGAGGCACAAAACAAGCAGCACATGCTCCCTATCTTCTGGCAGACCCTCTCTCCATAGGGGGTCAAGAATATACCTATTCTGAAAGGTTATAAGCCTGAGGACCATCAGTCCTTCCTTGATGGCACCGAAAGCTGATTCATATAAATTCACAAATAGTAAAGTGCAGCTGTACCACCTACCAGGTCGGCAATGCAAAGTGTGGGAATGCAGTTACCATTTGTGTCAATAGGCACCATGCCATCACCCTTAAAAACACAGAGAAAAATGGGTAAATTTCAATATCTTAACAGGTTGTTCTGGCTCCTTGAGCCATGTCAGATGTTGTAAATATTTCTGCCACACATGTCCACATTCTTGGTTTACACGTGCCTCCCCTTCTTCTGAGAATCCCCTCATCCCACCAGCTCTGCAACTCTTCATCCCTTGCTCCTGTTGATTATTGATGATAATAGCACCTTTTAAACTCAGTTAGACCCTTTGCACACACCAAACCTTCTGCTGCTCTTTACAATCCGTAGCTGAACATTCTTTGTCAAAAGGTAAAATAGATACTGTGTGACTGATTGCCCTCAGACCTGCCCTAGGACCCTGTACAAAGCAAGATGCACTAGAAACAGTGCATCTGCCAACTGTATATCATCTGGGATAAACACCATAGGGACATTAGAAGTATGGGGGATGAGAGAGCAGATATAGAAAAATCTGATAGATCTCTCTCTGCCAACTCTCCTCAAGTGGCTAAATAATACATTATCTGTTGTAAAACCATGTGCATCTAATATCGGGTCTACATTTTCATCATCGTCATGTTCAGGAAATCAGCATCAACATTTATTTTTGATCTTAATAATATGTCCTTCAATGCTATGAGACTAGATACATGTAAACCATTCACATCCATACTGTTTGTCATCTTTGAACATGATGACAAAAGAAACAAAAAATAATTGCAGTTCCTGGTTTTTATTCACACCCCCCTTTTCCACTGGAATGAACTGCAAATCCTTAGGGCATACTTAACTTTGAGCTTTCTCCTGTCCTGTGCCAGTGCAGCGGTACTGGTATCCCTTCGTACGACTCTGACATGGAGGCAGCTCTTGTTACCCTCCACCTTCACAGCAGTCGGAGTTGCGAAAATCGTACGGTGTGGCCCATGGAAACTACTCATTGCAACGTTGCGTGAAGGTACAGACATAAATCTAGTCCCCGGTGAGTAGTAGGTGCTTGTGCAGATGATCAGATTCTTTTCAGCTTCCTCCTGTGGGCTGATGGTGAGAAGACACGACCTGTGAAGATATATTATGCTGACAATTTTGGTTAAAAGCCCTAAGGTACTCCCTAAACTCCTCTCCCAGGACCTCTGTGGTATTGTGTGCATCTGATGCTATACATGAAGGTGTATGTCATCTACGCCCTGTCACGATCTTGTGAGGGCTTAGGTGGTGTTTTTTCCCTGGCTGATTCCTCAAATAAAACGGCAGGCAATGCAACTGTGGTTTACTTGAATCACCACACATCTTGGCCAACTAGACATTAAGAACTCTGTTTAACCATTCCATGATTCCATTGGCCTGTGGGTGATACAGTGAAATAACCCGTGCTTGACTCCCAAGAACGAAGTGATTTTTGTGAACAAGGCATTCAAAAAATGTGTTCCATTGCCAGATTTCAGGACCTCACAAATTCCCCTCTGAGGAAATAACTCCCTTGCCAGAAATGTTGCTGCAGACTTAGTGTGTATGCAGGGACCATCCTTAAGTCACTGGGAGAATGGACACACTATGACTATAAGGTACTATAAGGTACTGGCAGTTATTACATCTCAAAAGCATGTGTATATGGAGTTACCAAAATGGCCCAGAGGGCCTAGGCAAAACTCCCCTTACCTCATGGCATTTCCAGGATTGAATTCCCTACAAACTATGCAGTTTTCTACAACTCTATTTACCTGTTCCTGGAGGTTGGTATAAACCATTCTTCCTGGAGCTCTGCTGCAATTTGTTGTTGAGAAGTTTGCAATGGGTAATGTAGTTGCTCTAGAGCCACAATAAACAATTCTACAGGAATTACTACATTGCCCATCAGCACCTGTCTCCACAGCAAATCCCTGGGTTAGAGGACACATCCTCTCTTTGCCCAAAGCTCCTGTTCCTCTTTAGGTGTGTTTCCTTGCATTTCTATGACTTCATGCAATATGTGGAGCTGGCAACTGTACCTGGTAGGACAAGGTTTCCATTTTCTGGGACTCTGTACATGGCAAATATGCAACTTCTTTCACCGCCCTGTATGCAGCATCATTTCCAAGTGCTATTGAGTTAGTACAATGTGTGTGTGCTAACCTCTGTGGACAGGGTTAACTCTTTGATCAGTCTAGATAGCAGCGCAGCATGCTGGCCAAGGGTCCTGTCAAATCTCCTAAACCCTCTTCGCTGCACCTTGATAAGCCTCAATGCACAGTGGAGATTACATATGCAGAGTCAGAACTAAAAGTGATGCCTTCCCCTTACTCATTTCTAGCGCCTCTATAAGTTTCACTAGGTCCGCTGCTTGCGGGAATAATACAAAAGCAACCATTTCTTCAGTCTGACCTCATATTCCCCATCCATAAGGCCCACAAAGGCCACACCTGTATGCCTCTCGCATTTGTCCTGATTGATTGTCAAGGACCCATCAACAAAAAGTACCACAACTCACTCCAAAGCATTTTCCTTAACACTTGTCCTCTTGTCCTCTCTTCCTCTTCTCCCTCTTATGTTGCACAATCATGGACAATGTCATCAGGTTTCACTGGCTCTGTTTCAAATGTCACAGGATTGACTAGGTAACACTGTACGGGATGTATTGAGGCATTCGATAAAATCCTCATACCCCGAAACTCTTTGGGTCGTTAAAGTCAACTTGGACTTTTCCAAGATTGCAAAGACTGCATGTTCCACATACAATGTCACCGGGCAGCCCATGGTTGAAGACTTTGGAATTGCAAAAGCTGTTGCCACTAAAGCTTACTCACAAGGGTACTTCCCTGCATTACTCGGATTAGGAGTCTAATATAATATGCTAAAGGTTCATGGCCTGCGATGTTTGCTGGGTCAGGACCTCTGTCATCACCTGCCCGTTTGAGTGAGAAAACAAATAATATGGTTTCTTGTAATTCTGGGTCACCAAGACTGAAGCATTGCTGATCGCAGCCTTGAGTTCTCAGAAGCAAGTCACCATTTCTTCAGACCATTCTATAGGACTCTTCACCTTTTGTGCTTCCTTAAGTCGCAGTAGTAAGGGCCTCATGTAACTAGAGTAGTCAAAGATCCAAGATTTACAATAGTTACAGAGTCCCAAAAACTGCTGCATTTGTTTAACCATGACTGGCTGATCCGTATTCTGAACTGCTGTGGCTCTCTCTGGCATTTCTTTCCTTCCTGGAGGTGATATCACTTGCCCCAAATATACTATCTCTGTCTGGCAGTACTGCAATTTTTCTTTGTCCACTTTTTACCCCTTCTCCACAAGCAGGGTGAGGAGCGTTATTGAATCTTATCGACACTGCTCTTCTGTAGTGCTACAGACTAGCAAATCATACACATACTGAATTACTGTACCCGACACATGTAGATTCCCCAAATCCATTTGAACCACGTTGTTGAAAACACTTGCTGATTCACAGTACTGCTGGGGGATGATATGTAAACGCTGTGAGGTACTGAGAATCAGGGTGTAAGGGGACCAAGAAAATGTCATTTTTCAAACCAATCACTGTGAAGGGCGTCGACCCAGTAGGAATTTTACAGAGAATTGTAACCGGATTCGGTACCACTGGAAATTCCACCTCAACAAATCTTGGACCATCCTCCAACTGGACCCCTTTGCCTTCTTTACAGGGTACATTGACATGTTACATGGGGACTCAGAAGGTTGTATTATGCCTTGCTTCAACAGTGCCATAATGGTCTCATAAATTGTCTCATAAATTTCCTCATCTGCCTCTCTAGACATGGGGTACTACTTAAGCCGTGGTAATATCGTACCAGATTTAAACAATTTTATCTGCACTGCTCCAATACTCTTTAGCAGCCCCACATCATGAGGATTGCTCGTCCATAAATGGTCCGACAGTTTTACCAAATCGTCATTCCAATGTGGTGATGTAGTTCTAACGATGAGCATGGTCTGTGGTGCTTCCCTTTGCTCTATCATTATCTGGCAAGAAACCCCAATCTCAAAAACCATTTCTTGTGTGTCTTCAGTGTCTTCGAACAATGGCTCTTCAGACACGTCCCTTATCAATAAGGTTGGATTGATACACAGAACTGTGCACCACTCTCCGCCTTACTCATCGGTGCCTGAGAGAAATGCCCTGTTATTTTTGATAACTAATACCTCTAGGAGAATCTTAACAATTGTGCCTGGTGTTACCTTCTGTGTCACAATAGGCCAAAACAAAAACTCAGTTGATGCTCACCATGTTTGATCTCTAATTACCGGGACCCAACTCAACAAAACTATTACCCCATAAAGGAACAAAGATGAATGTACAGGTACCCCCCTTATCGTGATGTCACTACAATATGCGTGCAAACGTGCTGCTACTCTTACCAGAAACAAACTTGGATTAGTGCATACTATACCTTCCTTGTGAAAGTAACCAACATGTGGAGCTTGCTTCGGAGATCTCTGCCCAAGGGATTTGCCAGGGTATCTGTGCAGTACAACAAACAAGCAAATACATTTTGTGTACCTATTGTAATATGTAGATCTTCAGTATAAGGAACCAACAGGATAGCCCAAAAGAACACCTGTGTGTCCATCGTGTTACCTGACAAGGGGAACTCAACTTCCTTGATGCAAGATTTTGTAGCTCCGACCATGAATGAAAATATTTGGTCACCTACCTGCACACCTATCCAGGGTTCCTCTTCTGGATTGGTGGTAATGGGCAGGACTGGACAAATCAGAGGTCCCTGTGGGTTGTCCTACTCTTGGTACATATTAGCACTGGGGAGCAAAAAAGTATTCCCTCCAAAAAACACTTCTTCCAGTCTAATGAGTGACCGTTCCTTGGGGTAAAGGATTTTTCTCCCATGTCTGTGCTGGTGCCAGTGTTGCATGGTTGGTTGAATCACATAGGTCTGTGCAGCCCCAGCATTTGGGTTCTGTTCAACCTGTGCCTGCTGCTATTGCATAGAACCTGGGGGATATGTCATGGTCGGGTATTGCATTGGCTAACCTCCTACGTCAAAATACTCTGACAGATCATCTTGTGACACGTGTCCCATCCTTCTGCATGAAAAACAATGGATCCCATACAGCACTAAATAGTTATTTCCCACTGGCTGGCCTGTTAACCCCTTAACTACCAAAGGTTTTTCCCTCCAGTGCCAAGGCCTGTTTTTGGTGATTAAGGTATGTCGCCATTCAATCCCTTTTAACTTTTGTGTAACATGAGATATCTTGCTCAAATTCGGACCCTTTTCTTCCCCCATATAGGTGGTCATAACAGCACCAAGGAATCCTAGTTTGCTGTAGAAGGGGTGAGTGAAAATAACCAAAAAGGGAGAAAATGTTGTGTTTTTTTCAGAAAATTCCAATAAAATGATGTACAAAGAAGCCTGTGTTTTTTTCCTTGTAAGAGCTAGGAACAAATGGTTTGCTGTGCTGAATTTGCCATTTTCCAGGCTTTCGTGAACAGGTTGAGTGGAAACTAAAAACACTATTTTGATATGTTTCCAGACGTTTTGTGAGAGGTAGGCAATTGTGGCCTTTTTTTCAATAGGACATGCGTGGACGGAATGGAAGAGGAGGGTAGGAAAGGCATACATTTCTGAAAAGTAGACATAATTTTAGGAAGGGGTGATTTGCGCAGGTCAGGCAACAACTATGTAGGGAAAAATTCCATAGTTTGGGGAAAAATTGGGAAAATGACAGATAAAAGAAAAGCAATGCCCCACTACATTCCCTTAACTCTTCCAGTTAGGAAAGCACACATTTTTTGTAATGTTTCACAAAACAACAAATACCACAAGCCAAAAACTGAGCGATGTTACACAGGTTTATGCTTACATCCTGAACAGACGTACTCAGCATGTGTAATTAAGGAAAACAAATGTGGTGAGGAAAGAGCACAGGCAGACCTTTTGAAGGGTAGGTGACTTGTGCAGGTAACAAAAGTGTATAGTGCCTAAATCAGCGACTAAATGTAGGTCATGTTTGGGAAACGAAAGGATTGTGTGCCAAAGTACAGCAGCAAATGTTCAAAAATGGTATGAAAACCATGCAAACACAATAAACCTTCCTGTGTTCCCACAGGTGTCCCCACAGGTATTCCAACATGTGTAGTTGCACCTACCTGAGCGCAAAGGGTAAAGGCTAAACCACTGGTAACCCCAAATGTTTCAGCAGAGCAGATTTTGCAGGAATTTGCTCTTGCGGACAACCTTCAGATTTGGGACTGGGGAGTCTCAGCCACCAAGGAAAACAGGGAACCCCATGCATTTCTGAAAATAAGATACCCGTAGGAATCCACAGAGGTCTGACTTGTGCGAATCGCCCCAGAATGTATTACCCACAATCCCCGGAAAAGTCAGAAATTTGGCAAATAATACACAATTTGCAGATATTTCCCTCTGCCCACCCTCCGAAACACCCCACCAACAACACATGTCCTACCTTCCTGCATTCCCACAGGTGTCCCGACAAAAATAGTATCTCACATGTGTGGGCGCACCTACCTGGGCGCAAAGGGAAAAGGCTAAACCACTTGTAACCCCAAGTCTTTCGGCACAGCAGATTTTGCTCTTGCAGACAACCTACAGATTTGGGCCTAGGGTGTCAAAGCTACCACGGAAAACAGGGAACCCCATGCATTTCTGAAAAAAAGACACCTGTGGGAATCCACAGAGGTTGACTTGCGCAAATCGCCCCAGAATTTCTTACCCACAATGCCTGGCAAAGTCCGAAATTTGGCAAACAAAACACAATTTTCAAACATTTCCCTCTGCCCACCCACCGAAACACGCTGCCAACAACACATGTCCTACCGTCCCACGTTCCCACAGGTGTCCTGAGGTAAATGGTACCTCAAATGTGCGGGTGCACCTACCTTGGTGCAAAGTGAAAAGGCTAATCCATTGGTAACCCAAAGCCTTTCGGCAGAACAGATTTTGCGGGATTTTGCTCTTGTGGATAACCTACACATTTGGGCCTAGGGTGTCAAAGCCACCCTGGAAAACAGGGAACTCTATGCAGTTCCGAAAAGAAGACACCCGTGGGAATCAACAGAGGTCTGACTTGCGTGAATCGCCCCAGAATGTATTACTCACAATCCCTGGCAAAGTCTGAAATTTGGTGAAAAAAACACAATTAGCAGACATTTCCCTCTCCCCACCCACCGAAACACACCGCCAACAACACATGTCCTACAGGCCCGCATTCCCAGAGGTGACCTGACAAAAACGGTACCTCACATGTGTGGGTGCACCTACCTGGGCTTGAAAGGAAAAGGCTAAACCACTGGTAACCCAAAGTCTTTCGACAGCAGATTTTGCAGGATTTTGCTCTTGTGGACAACCTACAGATTCGGGCCTAGGGTGTCAAAGCCACCAAGGAAAACAGGGAACCCCATGCATTTCTAGAAAGAAGACATCCATTGGAATTCATAGAGGTCTGACTTGCGGGAATCGCCCCAACATTTGTAACACAGGCCAGCAAGCACTCCAGGACGGTTGAAGGTGATGTCCTCGGTCGTGGGCATTCATTTCCCATGTGGGTTTGGCGTCCCTAAGCACAGCAGCAGCACCAGGGAACCCCTGGCAGGGTTCCCTTTCCTGCCCAGGTGGAAATTCTGTAATGCAGCCCAGCCGTGCTCCAGGATGGGTGGGGGTGATGTCCCTGGCCTTGGGTAGCTGTCTCCCATGTTGTTTGACCGTCCCCAAGTTCCACGGCAGTCCAGGGAACCCTGGCAGAGTCCCCAACCATTCCTGGAGGGAGACGCTGTAACGCAGGCCAGCCAAAGCTCCAGGATAGACCGGGGTAATGTCCCTGGCCTCGGGTTGCTCGCTCCCATATTGGGCGACCATCCCCAAGTGCAGCGGCTGTCCCAGGGAGCCCCTTCAGGGTTCCCATCACTTTCACAGAGAAATTCTATAACACAACTGAGCCAGCGCTCCAGGATTTGTTGGGGGTGATGTCCCAGGCCTTGGGCAGCTGTCTCCCATGTGGGTCGACCGTCCCCAAGTCCAGTGGCAGTTCCGGCAGGGTTTACAGCCCAGCCAGAACTCCAGGACAGTTAGGGGTGATGTCCCTGGCCTTGGGCATTCGTTTCCCATTTGGTTTTACCGTCCCCAAGCCCAGCAGCAGTCCCAGGGAGCTCTGGTAGGGTCTGTGTCTGCTCCCAAAGGGAGAAGTTATAGCGCAGGTCAGCCACAGCTCCAGGATAGTGGACGTTGATGTCCCTGGCCTTGGGCGGCTATCTCCCTACAAGTTCAGTCTCTAGTTGAAAAAAATCCAAAGTGCTACACAAAACGAAGTTACTGTTGCCATGAAAACTCTCACTAGAAAAATACATGAAACCCGTCAAATATATCTACATGAAGGTCTATCATCACTGATGTTGACAAATAGCTCCACTAACAAATGTTAATTAGGAACAAACAAGATATGGTGGTTGTTATAGGTCTTTACTGCTAAAAAAAAACTCCCACCAAGTAACATCAGACCAAGATTAGGTGCTAAATACACATATCTAAAGAAAGGTGTTCTTGTCATACAACTCACCACCAAAATATACCAATGAAAACGTAACTTTACAATAGCAATAAGCTTCCCTTCACTGGGCTTCACTGTCCAATAAAGATCCAGGGCCCAAGATATATGTACGAACAAAGCAACGGCCTTAACACTGGGCCAGGTGCCTTTACCAGGCCTGTCAAGCCCACCCATTGGGTGCTTATTGCAATTAGCACCCAAAGCAAACCCAAGCAAACATTGAAAAACAATGTGCCACACAATGCTTGACACAGCCAAGTTGAGGCAGAGAGTTGTTGCCATGGATCTGCAAGGTGTGGATCCGCTTTATATGGCAGAAGCAACATTGCTGTTGTGTGATGAGAGCCATGCGGCACTAAGGAAAGGAGGCAGCATGGGGGCTCGGGTTCAGGGATGACGTGGGCAGAGGGGTACAGGAAATTATGATGGGTGGCAGGGGTTGTTGGGCAGGCTGTGTTTTGATGTGGTTGGATGAAGGGCAGGTGCTGCACGTTATTCTGAACTGGGGCTTGGCTTGTTAAATTCAGCCCAGGTTTGGAGCCACCTCATTGGATGGCGCATTCACTGAGGGTGCTAGTTCATATTTCATATGTTATAAAGATTCAGTTTAATACCTTTGAAGCAAACACAAACACACATACAATTAGTGTAAAATGTGGTCTGGAATTTAAGCAAAAAAACAAGTAACACCACATAGGGGTAACCTAATGCTCATACTATTGATCTATACTGCTCATGGCATATAAAGGCATACTTTCATTGTAAGCATTGTCAAATAGTTATATCAGACATGTACCATATTATACAGTCAACCATTTATTAGCATGATATTTCAACATCCAGTAGCACTGGAGAATACATAAACTGCAATAATCAAAACTGATAAACTCCAACAACCCAAATATAGAGGAGCAGCCAACTGTCCCTGCAGGAAATCCTGCCCCCCTACTACCTGTATGCTGGCAGCCTGAAATTGTGCCATGCTTGACACAAGCAGTTATGACTATTCCACACTGAATCTTCGAGAAAGGGTATCCACTAAGAAATCTCTATCAGGTGTATTCCTGAATAGATGACAATCTCTTGGAGGCGGTCCCTGAAGTGAAATAAAAAAGAGAGAAAGAGAAGTTGGATACGTCACAAGAAACAAGCGTGACGCACTGAGAAGACTGGCTGAAGAAGAGAATGTATGGATCCTGTAGAAATGGATGATGAAGGAAAGATTCAAGTAAACCTTCATGTGTTTCATGTGTGAAATGAAGATTGCATGTGTGAAAAGTAGCAGAAATTGCAAATCGTTCAATAACTGTACAGATGCAGCAATGCAAGTAGATCAAGTAATCGTAGAAGCTGGCTATACGTAGTGAATAGACTGCAAGCAGAGCAGCCATTATACAGAAGCTGGACATCAGTGTCACAATTTTAGAAAGCTCAAACCATGAAGAGAAGGGCTGACAAGGTGTGTCGCAGCAGAGAATTTGCTGGGAGCATGCAAGGGCTGTCTGGCCTGGAGTCAAGACTGAAAGGCAGCCAAGACTGGTTATCTATTCTCAAAGGCAGAGAATGTTAGAAGCCAAATTATCCCTTGTTAAGGGTCAACGAAAGAACACAATGAGTGCCACATTTTATTAATTCAAGACAATTAAATGCTGTAAAATGGGCCAAATTGCGGCCTCCTGTCGTGTGAGCTCAGGATGGAAATAGAGTTGAACACGCAGTTCCCAAAACTATGAAAAGCGTGTACTCACACTCCCTTATATTCCCAGAGAAGAGAATATATTGCAAAGCCAAGTTCAAGGACAATATTCATGGCAGAATGCATGGGTGATGAGAGATGTTGGGCTAATTGGGTGGGGAGGTACAGTCCAGTCCATCCCCTGACACCTCGGATATGAGCTTACATGCTGCTTGCAATCTGAATGTTCCAGAAGGGCACGAGTGTGGCAACCAATTGTAGAGGGCCATATTGCGAAGGGCCTTATAGTTGGAGAGCCAATGAGGTACCGTGTTTCTAATAACATTTGAAGATGACTTGCACTAGGGGTGTGCATGAGTTGTCCACCTGACTGTAGAGACCCAATCACATCTCGACCCCTTATAGAAAGTATACTTAGATGTTCCCCTTGAGCAAACCACAACCCCCCATAGGTTTTTCTTTTTTGCCACGTAGTATGATGTCAAGTATGACAAGATTTTACTATAAAAGTGTTGTTTTTTATGAAATGCTTTGAGAGAACGCTGTGCGACATCTGTTGATGTCCGTTGTAACTCCCTATTTTAGACAATTGATAATGAAACTGTAAAAGGACTTTGCCATCTTCCTGAGTTGGTTTGATTATTTGGTGTAAGGAGTTACTATGCTTCCCATCCAACCGCATGACAAGCTACCCACTATGGGTCCTCAGTTCACAAAGTATACAGGTAAGGCTGAATTGAAACATGTAAACCACAATAAATGCCCCAACAAAGCCTAATCGTATACAAACATCCCTCATTAAACACAGACCTTTGCTTCTTGTATGCAGAGGGTTCACTGTTAAAATCCTCTTTAATAACATGGAAGCGTCGCCATCTGCGGTATACAGGGAAAATAACGAAAAAGAAATAACGAATAACTTTTTCAGTGAATAAAAAATGACGAAAACATTTACTGTTCGGGTAAACCTATATATGGGAGTGGGGTAAGGGATTTAAAGGGGGGAGTTGGTTGGGGTGGTGTAATTACACTAGGGGAAAAGGTGATTTCGGGGTAGACCCCCAAATTGAAAAACAAAAATGAATGCATGAATTTCCCTTTTTGAGTGCTTCCATGAAGAGGTGCAAACCATGATCCACTGAAATACGGGTGGTCCCGGGTTTCCGTGCATGATTATACCTCCCAATTCAGGCATTCATAAATGGTTCAAAACACGTATGGGGATTCCTATTGAATCCTGCAGTTATGAGAAGGTGCAAAAAGCCAGCGATTTCATAGGAATCCAGAGCATCTCTGCCAGCATGACAAACAGGTGCTGATGCTCTTCTATTTCTCAGGCAGAGAGGATTTGAGTGATAAAGGAAGCCTATAATAGTGCAGAATGTTTGTATGCATGTTTTCATACCGCCTTTACCAATATGTGTGATCCCTAATGAGCCCCATCACAAACTGCATTATATCACATACTGCCATATGACATGCCTGGATCTCTTTCACAGCACCAGAAGCAGACATACAAAGAACATTCACAGTGGTAACGGTCTTGTATCGTGATACCAGCTTTATTTGCTGAAATACACAAAGGATCGTTAGCATAACTGTATGGTGTATATATGTGTGTATATTTTAATGAAAGGCTGAATGATTCAGTGATGCTCTCATTCACTCTTAAATGTATATACTGTACCAGTGACACTGCTAGAACATTATGCTAGAAATAACTTTTCTCTGGCCTTTTGCTAACTCGAAACATGTTCCAGGTTCCTGATAGCTTCGCTGCACGCTGATAGTCTTTCCCGAGATAAGCTCTTGTCAATGAGGTTACAGGTCCACACACTGCTTTCTTGGTGATTTACAGAAAGGACAAGATCCAATCTGGTGATTTATTTCTACAAAAAGGACACTTATCTCTGAGTTACAGATGGCTTTTGCACCTACCGCCTTCTTAAAGGAAGCCGATATATTGCCTGCCCACAAGCTGACAGTGACCGAAATTGTGCCCCATCAGACAGCCTTATGGGTTCTAGATGTTCCTGGCAGAGTTATACTCGAGTATTGTCGATGTCACCAGATATCTCTGGTCAATTTCTTCCAGTTCAGGATTGGAGGGAATTAAGATGGAGATGATGCAGATAAATGAATCCTCGTAATTACAGGGCTCTATTTTGTACATTTAGACATCTTGTGATTGTTAGTCAGCGCTTTGCTTTATATTACACATTTCTGGATCTTTGGAACTTCACTCAAGTGATAATACATTCTTGCTAAATGGATGATAAAAAATAGCACATACAAGCTGTTTCGAGATGATGTATGGTGTATAAGCACATGTTCATACCTACTCCATCATGCAAATAATGTAGAAGGCTGTGGCGGCATCACCACACATCTGCTTTGTAAGAACAATCATTAATTCACAAATTCGTTTAAATATCTGATTCCCATATAAAGGAGCTGTGGCTTATTTGTTTTGACTATTTTGAACCGTTTCTTGAATAGAGCGAACATATCAATGGGTCACTTGGGGAGAGCTTTGCTGATCCTAAATTAAAAGGAAATGCAGACATAACAATACAAATAATATCAGGAGACAAAGAAAACAGTCCATCACCTCCATTTTCTGATCAGGCTCCACTGATTTATGCATACAACGTGTAATATGCAGATAATCACACGTGTAGCAACACGAATTAAATATTCAATAACATAAGCTCATAGAGAAAAATGCCCATGTCTCAAGGCAGCCCACTCACCCTAAGCAAACACTAAGCATAATATTTTATCTTGATGTGTACGTTTGAAAACTCTGAAAGAATTCGTAGCAGTAACAACACTTTTCAATAACGTGCTCTATATCCTTTTAGTTATTTAGCCGCAGTCAAATATGTTATTTTATTATGGGTGCCATATGACATGCAGCACTAAAACTAATGACTTCAGAAATAGAGATGCAGGTATGGTAGACAAATGTACCAACTGGGACACGTATTACAGTTGACTTTTCAGTTTATGGAGAGATCCCGAGACGACAAGTCGGAGGATCAAAGGTCATTCCAATTCAAAAGAATACATATACAGGGTAATTCATAGAATTTCGCACAAAAGTGGCGCACGCGGCTGGCGCACAGTGTCCCCGTGCGATACACTGCGCCAGCCGCGTGCGATAAAATCCATTTCATCGCACAGCGTACTCATGGATTCCAGCCTCCAAAACCAGCCGTGGCGCAGAATGGCGCAGCGACCCTGCAGCAGCGCCAGTTACGCCCCCAAGAACGCCCTCGCGCAAGGAAAACCCTTCAAAATTCCCAATTCATCGCAAAGGGCTGCGCTAACCCTAGACCAGTTCACAGGGCTGCCAAACAGCAAACGCCAAGCGGGGAACGTGTATTTCAGTGGTTCGCGGGAAGTATCACACGCAATTGCCCTGGGTACGTGTACATCAGGGGTGCGCGAGAAGTAACACACGCACTTCCATCAGGGCACGTGTATTCCAGGGGTGCGCGGGAAGTATCACATGCAAAATCAGCAGGGTACTTGTATTTCAGGGGTGCGCGGGAAGTATCAAACGCGATTCCATCAGGGTACGTGTATTCCAGGGGTGCGCGGGAACTATCACACGCGATTCCATCAGGGCACGTGTATTCCAGGGGTGCGCGGGAACTATCACACGCGATTCCATCAGGGTACGTGTATTCCAGGGGTGCGAGGGAAGTATCACATGCAAAATCCGCAGGGTACGTGTATTTCAGGGGTGCGCGGGAAGTATCACACGCAATTCCATCAGGGTACGTGTATTCCAGGGGTGCGAGGGAAGTATCACACGCAAAATCAGCAGGGTACGTGTATCTCAGGGGTGCGCAGGAAGTATCACACGCGATTCCATCAGGGTACGTGTATTCCAGGGGTGGGCGGGAAGTATCACACGCAAAATCAGCAGGGTACGTGTATTTCAAGGGTGCGCAGGAAGTATCACACGCGATTCCATCAGGGTACGTGTATTCCAGGGGTGCGCGGGAAGTATCACACGCAAAATCAGCATGGTACGTGTATCTCAGGGGTGCGCGGGAAGTATCACACGCGATTCCATCAGGGCACGTGTATTTCAGGGGTGCGCGGGGAGCACTACACATAAATTGGCTGTGTGGGTCCTCCCAAGTGTTCCCTCTACACCCTCCACGGCCCCTGCAGCCAGCCAACACCACAGGGGACCACCCTGCACCCCTGCCCATGTCCCGCAGGCAGCCCATCCACCATGGCAATGCCCCCCAGCCAAGCCACATGTCACCTTGCACTACTGATCAACAATGCATGTCTCCCAGCACCCTCACCCCCCAGCACTGTGGGGCACCTGCCAGCAGGCCCCCACACATGTCCAACTCATGTCCCCCTGGACCCCCACCCCCCAGCACTGTGGGGCACCCTCCACCAGGCCCACACTCATGTCTCCCTGCACCCCCACCCCCCACCAGTCAGGGGCACCCTCCACCAGGCACCCACTCATGTCCAACTCATGTCTCCTTGCACCCCCACCCCCCCCAGCATCCAGGGGCACCCTCCACCAGGCCCCACTCATGTCTCCCAGCACCCCCACCCTCCAGCATCCAGGGGCACCCTCCACCAGGACCCCACTCATGTCTCCCAGCACCCCCACCCCCAGCATCCAGGGGCACCCTCCACCAGGCCCCCACTCATGTCCAACACATGTCTCCTTGCACCCACACCCCCCAGCATCCAGGGGCACCCTCCACCAGGCCCTCACTCATGTCTCCCAGCACCCCCACCCCACAGCATCCAGGGGCACCCTCCACCAGGCCCCCACTCATGTCTCCCAGCACCCCCACCCCCCAGCATCCAGGGGCACCCTCCACCAGGCCCCCACTCATGTCTCCCAGCACCCCCACCCCCCACCAGTCAGGGGCACCCTCCACCAGGCCCCCACTCATGTCTCCCTGCACCCCCACCCCCCACCAGTCTGGGGCATCCTCCATTAGGCCCCCACTCATGTCTCCCTGCACCCCCACCCACCAGCACTGTGGGGCACCCTCCACCAGGCCCCCACTCATGTCTCCCAGCACCCCCACCCCCTTGCATCCAGGGGCACCCTCCATCAGGCCCCCACTCATGTCTCCCTGCACCCCCACCACCCACCAGTCAGGGGCACCCTCCACCAGGCCCCCACTCATGTTCAACGCATGTCTCCTTGCACCCCTACCCCCTAGCATCCAGGGGCACCCTCCACCAGGCCCCCACTCATGTCTCCCTGCACCCCCACCCCCCACCAGTCAGGGGCACCCTCCACCAGGCCCCCACTCATGTCCAAATCATGTCTCCTTGCACCCCCACCCCATAGCATCCAGGCGCACCCTCCACCAGGCCCCCACTCATGTCTCCCAGCACCCCCAACCCCTGCATCCAGGGGCACCCTCCACCAGGCCCCCACACATGTCCCCCAGCCAACATGTCATCACTATCTAGATCCCTGGCCCTTATGGTCAGCCTCCAAATGCCAAACACCCACCCGAGTATTGCATCCACCCACTTAGAATGGCAATAACATGATAGAACCCCAATTGCAAGTTTGGAAATGAACACATGTCCCTCACATAGACCCAATGGGTGTCAGTGAATGTCAAAACCCATATCAAGATATGCATGAAACCAATGAGATGATACTACACATTGAAGTTTGAAGAAAAAATATGTATTAAAAGCAACATAAATTGAATCAAAAATAAACAAACAAAAATGGGAATTAAAAAAAAAAACAGCATGTCTGTGAAATAATGCAAAACCACAAATCATAATCCAAAGGAAAGGTGTCCAAAGTCACAGTCCACAAAAGTAAATCCAATGGAAAATTAAAATCGAAAACCATTACTCCATGGGTAAATCATTAAAAAAAATGAAAATCCAACAGTCAACTATATACAGATAAACAATCCAGGGTCCATGATCCCAACAGAAGAAATGAAACCTATCTAATAACACTACCTAATAAAACAAACTATTTACAAAAATGTGGCCCATTGTCCAAAAGGTCCAAAAAAAATGCAAAACCAAAGGAAACCTAACACTAACTACAGAACTATTTACAAGGGCAGCGGGCTAGTCCGACGGCTCACTTCGGGATGTTCCGGGCCAGGGCATCATCAAACTCCTGCTCAATGTCCCAGAGGCGGTCCTCCTCCATGGCCCCAAGGGTCCGCAGGGCCATCGACATGAAGACACTTCCTGTCCTGGGACCTCCTGCCCTCCGGCCGATGCCTGCCCCTCCGATGTCGAAGGCCCCGAGCCATCATGGCTCCCACCTCGTTGCTGCTGCTGCTGTGCCTCTGCCCGTGCACTGCCTCCTGCTGCCTGCACATCCTCCACTGGCTGGGGTGCAGTCATTGATGTGGCCACCACTGCTGGACATCCGACTCCAGACTGTGGCAGGGATGCCTCCTCCACCAGCCTGGCCGCACCGTCAAAGGCAGCTCCACAGGGCACCCAGGTGACTAATGGGTGGGAAGATGGCACGGAGGACGACTGGCGCATAGGGGGTTCAGTTGAGGAGGGGGTCTGAGCAAGCCCCATCAAACAGAGGAATCCGGCCTGGGTGACCTGTCCCAGTAGGCCGACGCGGTCAACGAGCCATTCGAGATGACTTGCACTCTCCTCATGAAAAGACTGCAGGTCACCTCGCATGGCCCGTTGACGCAACGCCACACCAGTCAGGACAGGCTCAACCCGGACCCGGATAGCCACATCCGCAGGCAGAGGAAGGCCAGTTGTTGTGAGCTCATCCCCTGCCTGAAAACGGGTCTGGACGTAGGCATCCCTGCTGGTGCAAGATGATGCAGTGACCGGATCAGGGACAGGATTGCATACAGGCACCTCCGCGGTGACCTGTGCTGCCTCCTGTCCCTGGTCCTGCACTGCACCACTAGCACCAGTGGAATCCCCACCTCCAGACCCCATCTCTGTTGCTTGCACGGCCTCCTCCTCCACCAAACCCCACACCAACCTGGATGACTCCGTGCCATCTTCCCCCGTTGGGCCCTGTGGGGTCCCAGCTGCCCCTTCTGCTGCCAAGGAGTCCAACTCCGACCTCCGCCTCTTGGACCTCCCCCCGGCAGCTGCGGCCTGGGATGCGGCACCAGACTCCTCACTCCCCGACGAGATCACAACCTGGTAGGGGAGCCGGGCCTTGCGTCTCCGGCTGGCGGTGCGATCCCCGCCGCTGTGCTCCGCAGCACCTTCTCCGCCCTCTTCATCAGTTGACGCTGCAGACAGGGAGAAATAAAACACAGGCATCAGGGCACTGTACAATGGACACATACACACATGACAGTTGTACATGAGTGGCATTGGCAAACCTCAGACATGGCATCACAATCGCCAACACACATGTCATTTCAACTTGCACACATGAGCCATACCACAGCCATATCGCAACTGCCAGCACCATCCATACACATACAACAGCATGAGCAGGCAAAGGTGAGCCAGGCATCACATGCAACACAGGGAGTGCACTACACATGCACACACACCACCACACTTGCATCCATGTGTACACCTCTGCCAACTGTCGCAGTGTTCAGATGGGCATCCATGTC
This sequence comes from Ambystoma mexicanum, assembly GCF_040938575.1. Lineage (NCBI taxonomy): Eukaryota > Metazoa > Chordata > Amphibia > Caudata > Ambystomatidae > Ambystoma > Ambystoma mexicanum. The sequence continues at coordinate 651,646,195 of NC_090933.1, read as the reverse complement.
ACATCTGCCAATCAGGCTTCCACATCCCGCTGTCACATGCATCCATGTTGCATCACTGTTGCACCCTTGTCAAATACACACACATGCACATGTACACAGTGCTGATACATGCAGCTGAAAACAACATACATGTGTGACATCATGAGCATGCCTACTTACATACACATTCATCCAAACATGTGTGCCCACACAACTGCATTTGGCATGCAAGCCTACACACACAAGCACCATCCATGTCTCACACATGACAGCCCTCGCATGTGTTAGCCTCACAGCCCTGTACACCACCACCCATACTCGGCCCCATACAAACAGATGTGCAACCTGCACACTACTGGCACATCACCACACGCACAGCTTACAATCATGATGCATGTACACTTACCGTTCGACTCCAGACGGGTCTGCCTCTCAAGGACCTGGACGTGGAGCACTGGGGATATGCGTTCCAGGACCCTCATCTGATCTTCCGACAAGTGGCCCTGGCGCCCCTTAGCATCCGCTGCCTTCAAGAGGCGCCGGGCCTTGTTGAGGGTCCTGGACCTGAAGTCCTCCCAGCGCTTCTTGACATGTTGGAAGTCGCGGACTGCCACCCCCTCCGCGTTGATGGCAGTCACGATGTCCGTCCAGATCCGAGTCCGTCCTTCCTTGTCGGTGCGCAAACTTCTGAAGAGGGCATCATACTGCCCCAGGACCTGCCCCACCAGGACACCAACTTCGGTGGCAGTGAAGCTGGTGCCCCTCTGCCTCTCTGGCCGGGGGCTGTCAGTGGTGCAAAATGTTGCAGTGCCCAACATGACAACCCCAGAGGCAGGAGTGGGTGGGCAATTGGGTCCTGGGGCTGGGCTGTGGAACGATGGAATCCCAGTCAGGAGTCTTCGGTTCCAGCAGGGGTGGTCACAGCAACAGCACCCCCGGCTGATGTGCAGGCAGCAAATGACATGGCACGTGGGCAGCAGGCAATCAGGCAGCAGCAGATGGCAGGTGGGAGCGTGCTCTAGGCTCTGGGGGGCAGTAATTCGGCCTTCTGGGCAGGAGCATGGTCTTCTGTGTGCTTACGCGTGGCCAGCTTGATACGGAGTGATTTGGCATGTAAAAATCCAGCACGTCTGCGTGTAATTCGAGGAAAGAGCCTTAGCGCGTAAGCGCGTCAGCACACACGCGAATTCATTGGCCCAAAGGCCAACAGCGCGTATGCGTGTCTGTGACGTGCATGCGCGGGCGTTTCCCTGTACTCAGGGGCATGTTACACGTCCAATGACTGCACGTCAGAGTGTCAGCACGTGTAATTGGTGGATGGGGCCTTAGCGGGTACATGCGGAAGTGACACAGGACGTGTGGGCATGTTTAAAAGGTACGTGTAGAACGCCATTTCCTTGTATGTGCTTTTCGTGGAGAGCGAGTGGGTGAAATCTGTACTTCTTGTCGGTTCACACGCGATTTACTTCACGGTGTTCCAAGTTCATACTCCCTGTTACCTCTGACAGCTTTTTCTCTTCTTGTCTTTTTCCTGGGCCTGTTTCCTCAAACAGCGTTCACTTCTCCTGTTGTCCTGTCTACTCAGACAGCGTACAATTCTTCTTTTGGCGGGGGTGTTGCCAACGCGCACACGCGCGTATTTTACATGCGATTTTTCCTGGCAGACGGTGAGTTGCGCACGTATTTGACATCTGTGCTTGCCCCGTGTGTTGCCTGCCCCTTCAGAGGTCATTCTAGGCTGCGTGTGACACGCATACGTTCATTTTCTTGTTTCTGGGTGCCACAGCGTAGTGCAGGTTTTTTTTTCCACGTCCACGCACGTGGTCTAGCAGGGGTTGCGTGCACTTTATCTACCTTTTTCGGGGTGCCTGTGCGTTACGTGACCCGTCATCTTCCTCCAGGGGTTACATACAGCCTTGCTAGAGCACTAGGGTACGATTTCCATCTAGTACCCTACCCCTTTGACCCCCAATTGCCCAGGACAATAGTTTACTGCAACTCCCATACGCACAACAACATCAGTGCCATGGTTGGGAGGCAAGCATGCGGTAAGGGTGGCAAAGGTTGGTGAGCCACAAGAGGTGGCCGTGGTGGATACAGTAGGGGACGTGGCCAGGACTTGCAGGGTGCCCCTAACCCCCATGTGTGGGTGACCAGTCAGGGACACCCATGCCCCCCCCCCGGTTGAGGGTTACATGGCTGACACCATCCCTGCTCAGCCCTTGTTGGACCAGCCCATTGTGGCACCAGACCTGGCATTGGGTGTCTCCATGGCTGTCTTCCAGGTCAGCAGGTCTAGGCCACGTGTGGCGGTGCACGTTGGTGTCACCAGCCCACGTGGATCAGGGGCAGCTATGTCATCTGCTGCCCCAAGTAGGCAGGGTGGGGAGGCTGCAGGGGCAGCTGCGGCTCCATCGACCCCAGCTCTGAGTGTCCCAGCCAGGACAGTGTCGGTCCTAGTCCATCCTGCTGACGTTCCCCCTGACCACATCACACTTCAGCTAATGCCTGCACCAACTCCCATGGTGAGTGTTCATTCCCACACTCCTAGTCCACAGTCCACCGGGGCTCCTGCCCCTAGTGTCCAGAGCGGCGTAGGACACTCAGTATCACCACCACCTTCCAAGCGGAAGAGGAAGAGTGCTCGTCCAGTACAGGCTGATGCCCCAGACACGGCTACACAGTCCGGCCCACCAAGGAAGCCCTGCTTCAATCGGGTCGAACTTGATGCACTTGTGGAGTATGTGTCCGCACATGACAGCGAAATGGTGATTACTGCAGGATGCAAGACCATACCTGTACAACGTCAGGCACACTGACAGACCATTGCGGAACTCATAAGTGCCCTTGGATTCGTGAGGCGCACAGCTAATGATTGCTACAAGCGCTGGAATGACCTTAAGCGCAGGGCAAAGAAAAAGCTGGCCTCAAGTCATGCCGCAACTCTAGTGACTGGAGGTGGGTCTCCGGCAGAGGACATAGAACTCACTCCACATGAGTATGTTGCTGGGACCTACGTCACGGAGGAACAGATCCAAGGCGTGGGAGACCTGCCAGATTATGAGGCATTGTCCGGTGGGTGCACATGCATGTTTGTGTCATCCATGTGCATGGCGTGTGTGTGAGTGCTTCTGATTGAGTGCCAGGTAAGGGGCTGTGTGCCTGAGTGGTTTGGGTCACCCATGTGCTTCATCCAAAGCATTCTGCACACCAGGATTTGGGTGTCGCAGTATCCCTTCTGGCAACAGTAGACATTCAGCCCAACCTCACGCCAGTTGGACTTGAATTGTCATCATGCCACAACATAGTTGCATGTTATTCTGTGTTCATTCAGGCTGATTATCTGCATTCCACCACTTTCACTAGGCATTTCTTAGTCCTAATGTCACATGTGTGACATGGCTAGGGTACATGCCATCTGTGTGATGGCATGTGTCATGTATGTGTATTGGACATGCCAATCACAGCCCAATGTGTGATGGCACTGCTAGGCAGCATGCAGCAAATGTGTTGGTCTTCCATCTTGGTGTCATCAATGTGTGCCATTTGCCTCCCCTTCATACGCAGTGACAGTGCATGCATGGGAGAGTTATAGTCATGTGGGACATGTGTCAATGAAGTACTGTTTCTGTTGCTTCTCAGCCCTAATTGTGTTCCATGTTGCTAATGCTTGTTCCCATTTCTTTTCTTTCATGTCTTTGCAGGGGATGACACACTTGATACTGCTGGGGTTGTGGAGATGGTGCAGACCCAGGAGGGGTCTCAGGCCCGACCGGGCACCAGTGAGGGACTTGGTGTGGTGGTGGGTGAGAACCCAAACTTGCTGCAGGCCGTCATCTCAAGGGGTGTCTCTGGGTGCACCTCCCCCGAGCTCTATTCAGGTGTCGATTCGGATGATGAGACCTATGTGCCGTCGCAGGTAAGTGTCTCTGGGAGGGATTCTGCACTGTCCAACCCACCTGCACCAGGGGTAGGACCCTCAATGGGGATGTCAGTGTTGGTAGGTCAGCCTTTGGTGGTTACGGATGCAGGGTCACACTACGCTACATCTGATCCTGTTCCTGGGCCAGCAGATCAGAGGGGGAATGCAGTCCTGCAGCCTCAGGCAGTGTCGGCACAGCAAGGCGCAGTTCGCCTTGCCCCAGACAGGTGTGGTGCCCGCCGATGCGGTGGCAGTACGCCACCAGGCAATACCGCATGGGAGCAATCCATATACGGTATGGCAAACCAACAGGCAGCATCAACTGAGATGATGGCTCAGGCCATGGATAGGGTGGCCACTTCCATTGTCCCCCAAGAAAGGCTAATTGAACAACTACAGCAGGCAACAGACTCCATTAGCCAGTCACACAGGGTGGACATGTTGGCGTCCAACAGGGACAGGCGGGTGGCACTGGAGACTCTGCGGGAAGCCACTTCCATTGAGTCCCAGGGCCACAGGGAAGCCCTGAGGGTGGAACTCCGTCAGCTCAGGGCAACTCTGGTTGAGCTTGAGGCTTCAGCTAACACGAGGACAGAACAGCAGCTGGAGCAGCTCACACGTACGCTCTCAACTGAGATGCAGGCAACTAGGGAGGAGGTCCGGGCATCCCGTGAGTTGCATGGGGACCTCCGCGACAATTATCCTCCAGAACCAGACCTTCCACACCCGCATGCTTGCTGCCATGGAGGACCAGACTAGGGCTTTGCGTGGGCTGCCTCCCATTGTGCCACCACCTTCTGATGCATCTGCAGAGGGTGAGGAGAGCGACAGCAGCGATTCTCCCACAATAGGGTAGCCGTGCAGGCCATGAGCCCATGGAGGTGTTTTTTTTCGCAAGATCCACACAGGTGGGTTTTGGTGTGCACCCTGTCCTCGGACCTCCTGGGTGGCCTCTCACACCCCCCCGGGCCCAGTAATGGGCATTTTAATTTTTGATTTTTTTGACGGTGTGTTGCCTTGTGTGGCTCCCGTGGGCATACGCTGTATTGTGGCTTGGCACATTGCAGGCTTGTCCTGAATTTGGGTCAGATGCTTGGGTTTGTGTGACACACACCCCTCCTGCTTCCCGTTTCCATGGGCTTGCAAAGGGTGTGCCCAAGTGACATTGACTTACACGGTGACGTTGGACTCCCATTTGATGTGTGGGCAGTCTGTAGTCAATACTGTGTATACATTCCTAGTGCATATTGTTGTTGTATTGTACACTGCATGGTGTATTGATATGTGCCTCTGCATCCATCTCATCCTCCTAATTTGCAGGTCCATTTCTCATGTCTTCACAAGGCTGTCTACTTTGGGACTGGAGTCCATGTTGTAAGAAGTGCACCTACACTCTTGCGTGGCGCTAACACTGTATACCTGGAAGTGTTCGAAGTGCTGCCATTATCAGGTAGTGAGGCTACCAATTTTTTAAGTCTGTACTGTCATGTTTATGGTAGGTTGGAGGTTGTGAAGGTGATTGGTATTCTTGGTAAGTATTTGGTAATGTGTGTTGTTGGTCCTGCATTACTGTGCGCATTTCATGTGTGGCCAGTTTCCATTAGGGACACTGTAGTTGGTGACACTTGGGGCATGTTGTGGGGATTAATTTGTTTGCTCTCACATTGCATGACATGCCATGGTGTGTTGTGTGGCCGTGCTGGGGAGGGGTTGGGTGACATGGCACTGTTCTCATGTTGTATTTTGCAAGTGGGTATTCATTTTTGCTGCATGGAAGTGTGTCTTTTGATGACACTGCATTGGTGGTGTTTGTGTAGGTAGGGATGCACACATTGTGACACTTCCAGATGAACAATCTCAGGCTGGTATGGTTCTGACAGTTGACTGTCCCTTTGTTCATCATAATTGTCAAATTGAGTCATCATTGATTGTCAGATGGTATGTGCCAGGGCTGTGTGCACTTGACAGGGGTGTGCTTTCTATGTGAAGTGATTAGCCACCAGCTGCGTACGGGCTGCCTCACCCCGTGCCCTTTCCCCTCCCATGCGCATCGGGCGTGCATGTGGCTGGGGATGTGGGGGCACCACCATGTGCACAGCCAGGCCCCGGCGTGTTGCAACATTGTGCAGGTCACATGCTGCCACTATGATCCTACACACTACTGGGGGAGCGTATAACAGCTGCCTGCCAGGACGGTTAAGGGAGCGAAAGCGTGACTTGAGCACTCCGAATGTGTGCTCCACTATGCCCTGTGTTGCAATATGGGCTGTGTTGTATCTTACCTCTGGAGGCGTGATGGGGTTCCTGTTAGGCGGAAACCCGTGCAGTTCTCGCTGGGACCACTGCAAAAGATTTAGTACTACAGGTGTTTGGCAGTAAACCCACTTGGTAGCAGTCTGTACCACACATTTTCACTTGGTAGCTGTGGCTGAGCAGTCAGACTTCCCTCAAGAAGAGTTAAGCAGTATGTGGAGTATACAAAATAGGGCAATTCTTCACAGCAAGACAAGCAAACACGCAACGAGGCTCAGTGTAAAGATATTAAGGTATTTATTTATAACGAAACATCTATCAAAAACACTAAGGCACTATTACGGCAAACAAATCAAACACAATTACTCTACGAAGAAGAAACGATCAATCCCCCTAGCAATATTTCGACAAGTCTAGGTTCTACCGGCACCACTTATTTACAGACAGAGGTGTATGCCTCAACCTAGATGGCACTCTAATATTAGTTAGGACGGGAGAGAAACATTAGCAGGTTATGAATGCAACACAGTTCAATAATTCACGGGAAAAATGCAAGGCATGAAGGCAAGAACCACAATAGATCATAAAGTTCAGAGGCCAGGCCCACTCGGGGAGAGGCAAGGCGATATGTCCCAAAAAGTCTCTAGTGGAGATGCATTCAAGTCTTTGTAGCAAATTGTTATCGGCAGATTGAACCAGTTCAGAACAATAAATGAGAAAAGCTTGGAGGCGACCCAACGGAAAGGAGAGGATTAAGACACCTCACTCGAACCGATCGAAAGGGAAGCCAGGCGGACACAGTACCTTGTTGTGGAGGGCAGCTCTGGCGGGGGCAGTTGTTCCTGGTGGTGGATGCACGTCGGGTCTTTGCCAAGAGTAGAGATGTTCTCGTCGTCGAAGAAAAGTGAAGTACGGTGCACCACCAGGGAAGAGACCAGCCGCGGAGTGCTCCGTCACAAGGCACCACCTTTTGGTCGCGGTACAGGGGTAGTGGCTATCCGGTTGCCGAGATGCACTGCACGGGCAATTCGACCACTGCGTCCTGAGGCGAATTAAAAAAAGCAAAGGGGACTGGTTGTTCCCACCAGTCAGGGGAAGAGACTCTCCGGCAGGGAGATCTCCTCTGTCATCGGGAAGTGGTGAGTCGGCTCAGCAGGGCTCCACCGGAGGTGTCGTCATTGCAGGTCGGCTCAGCGTTACCCTCGTCGGATTCTTAGGTCCTGTGGCGACTTCTGAAGATCCAGTCCCAAAAGCCCTGCTTTTATGCAGAAAACCCCCATTCATTCAGCCTAGCTGTCAATCAACACATGCTAAGTGGTGAGCGGGAAGGCTCACCACTTGGGCCAATCACTCCAGAGTGCGACCGGAGTTGGCAAGGCAACTCGGTCCAGGGTGCCTAAACCCCCTCCCACATCCCTGTGGTAACCCAGACAGAATGGCACCACTTTGGAGGGTCTCTGTACAGAGCCCGCCAAAAGTGGAACAAAGGGCTCAACCTTTGGTTTAGGAGTCACAGAGACGAACACAGACGCCATTTTAAAAACCGAGTTCTGGCAGAAAATACCATCCAATAAACTTATTTACGATAAGTAGACCGGTGGTACGTTAGAGATTAACGAGGAAAAGTATCAATCTCCAACAATCGGATGAATCCCATAGGGTTAGGTTCGGGGTCGAACATAACAAGTAGTTTCCACTGCCACCAGCCAAAACTCGACGAGGGGGGATGGGACAGTGCCCCCTCGAGTAACAGTTCCAGGAGTAATCGAATTACCCCTACTAGTACGCCCACAAGAAGATGGTTAGTACTAGTTCGGTTAGTAAATTTAGGTCTAGTAAAGCCAATGGTGACTTTACATGCCCGGGGAGACAGTACTCAGTCCCTGGGTATGGAGTCTATGGTGGGGGTCCGCTAGGACGCCCCCAGTGCTACGGCACATAGGGTGCGGTGTAACACACATAGAAAAACATATGAGGCCCTATGGAGTAAAAGACCCCATAGCCCATAGAACACATTGACATTCAAAGGAATTACACACATACATGTCCAAGAGCGGGAGGAAAATAGTCTCACTCTTGGCAGGATGGAAAAAAACAAACTCCCGAAATCCAGCAAAGCTGCTGGGGGACTCACTAGGTTAGGAAATTCAGCCTAAACAGAGAATTCTCCCTAACACTCGCCCCCCCCAGACTAAGGGACAGGAGGATTTAATCCACTCCTGGATGAATCTCATACCTCTAGTCGATGACATACATCCTAGAGAGACCATCAGCATTTTGGTGGTGACACCTTGACCTATGTTCAATGTGTTTCCAGGTTTTCCTTTGTAAGCTATATGACCTACAAACCTTCCTAGGAACATCAGTCTGGTTATAGGGGATCTGGTTGACCAGTCCCTCAGAAGTTGTTACAACTTCTGTACCTGTGTTAGGCTTTTTCAGGGGGTCCTTATAAAGGATTCCCTTAGATCTAGATGGGCCTCCAGAGGTCTTCCCTACCTCTCTGTTGAGAGAAGGTTGAGTTTTAGGCCTCTTGGTTGGAGGGGATGGAGATAAGCAAGGTACATGCTTCTCCTTCCTCTGAGATCCTACCTTACCTACTTTAGGAGGTTCCCCCTTAAGTATAGGAATTGGGTTGGCGTCTTCTGTGGAAGGTCCAACAGTCTGAAGGTTTTTGGCCTTAGACTTTTCTTTACTGGTTTTCCACCAGCACCGAGAATTACCAGTTCTCTTAGGCCTAGTTAGGGTTCCAGTAGGTCTATCCACCTCTTCCTCAGAAGCAGGGGGAGTCACAAACTCTATAACTGGGGGAACAATGATGGAGCTTGGTTGGGGCTCCCATTTCCCTAACATGTTAGCCTGAAATTTGCCTGGGTTAGAGGTCAATTTACCAACACCATGGCTTGTAGTGGGGTTCTCAGTAGAGGTTCCCACAGGCTTAGAGTGGTTCCTTAAGGTGGCCTCTCTAGCCAATTTGGTTTGGTTCTGGGTCTCCATACTGGGAGGCCTGGGGGTACTGGATACTACTCCTAGAGTTTTGAGATCATTCCCCAACAGGACTCTCCCAGGTACCTCAGTATGAACACTGACAGGAATCAACACTGCCATGTCATTACACTGAATGAGGGCTGGTAGAATTGGAACCATTTGGACAGGGACTCCAGACATCTTAGCGGGACCTTTGGGTGCCTTAGCAACATCCTCAGGCCTGAAAAAGCTTTCGTCCACTACTGTTCTGCTGGCCCCAGAGTCTCGCCTGGCAGGGGTATCCTGGCCATTGACAAGGACACTGTCCACATAATAACATTTAGAGTTTTCTGGTATAGAGTCATATACACTCCTATTCTGATTACTAACCAGGTCCATTGACTCTACTGATACACTTGCTTGAAGAGCCCAAGGTTTGTCAGCAAATACCTCAAAGTGCGCACTAGTTGTTTGGACTTCCTCCCCAGGAGTGAAGGCCAAGGAGACTGTGCTGATCCCAGTAGGTTTACCCTTACATATTGGATCTCCTTTGATATGGTCAGTTGCCCCACAGAGATAGCATGTTCCAAATGCTCTCTGGAATGGTGGCTTGTTCTGACCTCCTTCTGGTTTGGGGCCAGAAGACACACTATTCTGCGGTGGTTTTTCTTGTGGCTTACCCTTCTGGTTTTGTTTGGGGCCCTCTTTGGAATGTGAGTTATTAGAATTCTCTTCTGAGTTTTTTTTAGGCTGTTTTCCCTCATCCTTTTTCTGAGTTGCCCCAGAATCCTTATGAGTAGCCCGGTTGGCAGCCCATAAGTCAGCGGCCTTAGCTAGCTCCCGGGAATCCAATTCCTTCGAATCAGCCAAGTACTGTCTGAGCTCAGGAGAACAGGCATCATAAATAGACTCCAACATAAAAAGATTCCTCATACCCTCATAAGTGTTCACTTTGTAACCCTTAATCCATCCCTCTAAGTTCTTCAACCCTTCACTCACCCAGGTAGCCCAAGGGGTACCATCATGCTTTTTGAGGGTTCTAAACCTCTTAAGATACTGGGAAGGGGTCTTCCCAAATCTAGCTATTAAAGCTAGTTTCACACTTTTCGTAATCCGTCTTATCCGCCTCCCCCAACTCCATTACCATATCAGTCGCAACAGGAGGGAGCCTAGAGAACAACCAGGGAAGTAAAGCATTCCCGGTGATGTCCTGGAGCTCATGATTGTATTCAAACAGTTTCAACCAATCCAACACATCCAATCTCAGTTCATACATACCCACTAATTCCTTCGGCATCCGGGGTCTTTTGGGACTGGAGCTCCTAGAGGAACCAGAAGAGAGAGAAGCATTTTCCATAGACAACTTTTTCATCTCTAACTCGTGATTAAGTTCTATTTCCCTGAGTCTTAACTCAGCTTGCTTCTGCTCAGCCTGGGCATTCATCCGTCTGAACTCGAGCTCTTGGTTTCGTTCAGATTGAGCCAAGAACCATTTGTATTCTAATTCGAGATTCATTTTTTCAAGTTCAAAATAAGCAGGGTTACTTGTGGGACCTGGTATGGGCCCCGTAGGCACAGCTGGTAAGGCGGGTAGAGGAGCAGGGGAGACAGTTTCGTTAGCCTCGCCGTCCTCGTCAGCCTCTTCATCGCTATCATCAGAATTACGATTTAGATCAACACCATCACTGTTATCTACATTTGCTGGAGAGCTTGGTTCCTCTGAACCAGTACCCAGACTTTGGTTCGCCAGCAATCTCTCTATTAGTTCTAACTTCTGGCCTCTTACAGAAAGATTCTCTTGCCTACAGAGAGCTCGCAAACTTTTAGTATTTTCACCTGACAAGGACTCTTGATTGTAAGTTTCCATCGTAGACATGTTTTTGAAAGTTGCTTTTTGTGCTAAGTTTTGTGGTTAGTTATCCTACAGTGTCGAAAAGCACTCTAAACTGTATACTCGATACAAATCCCACCGCTGTACACCAGTGTTAGGCGGAAACCTGTGCAGTTCCCTCTGGGACCACTGCAAAAGATTTAGGACTACAGGTGTTTGGCAGTAAACCCACTTGGTAGCAGTCTGTACCACACAGATTCACTTGGTAGCTGTGGCTGAGCAGTCAGACTTCCCTCAAGAAGAGTTAAGCAGTATGTGGAGTATACAAAATAGGGCAATTCTTCACAGCAAGACAAGCAAACACGCAAAGAGGCTCAGTGTAAAGATATTAAGGTATTTATTTATAACAAAACATCTATCAAAAACACTAAGGCACTATTACGGCAAACAAATCAAACACAATTACTCTACGAAGAAGAAACGATCAATCCCCCTAGCAATATTTCGACAAGTCTAGGTTCTACCGGCACCACTTATTTACAGACAGAGGTGTATGCCTCAACCTAGATGGCACTCTAATATTAGTTAGGACGGGAGAGAAAAATTAGCAGGTTATGAATGCAACACAGTTCAATAATTCACGGGAAAAATGCAAGGCATGAAGGCAAGAACCACAATAGATCATAAAGTTCAGAGACCAGGCCCACTCGGGGAGAGGCAAGGCGATATGTCCCAAAAAGTCTCTAGTGGAGATGCAATCAAGTCTTTGTAGCAAATTGTTATCGGCAGATTGAACCAGTTCAGAACAATAAATGAGAAAAGCTTGGAGGCGACCCAACGGAAAGGAGAGGATTAAGACACCTCACTCAAACCGATCGAAAGGGAAGCCAGGTGGACACAGTACCTTGTTGTGGAGGGCAGCTCCGGCAGGGGCAGTTGTTCCTGGTGGTGGATGCACGTCGGGTCTTTGCCAAGAGTAGAGATGTTCTCGTCGTCGAAGAAAAGTGAAGTCCGGTGCACCACCAGGGAAGAGACCAGCCGCGGAGTGCTCCGTCACAAGGCACCACCTTTTGGTCGCGGTACAGGGGTAGTGGCTATCCGGTTGCCGAGGTGCGCTGCACGGGCAATTCGACCACTGCGTCCTGAGGCGAATAAAAAAAAGCAAAGGGGACTGGTTGCTGCCACCAGTCAGGGGAAGAGACTCTCCGGCAGGGAGATCTCCTCTGTCGTCGGGAAGTGGTGAGTCGGCTCAGCAGGGCTCCACCGGAGGTGTCGTCGTTTCAGGTCGGCTCAGCGTTACCCTCGTCGGATTCTTAGGTCCTGTGGCGACTTCTGAAGATCCAGTCCCAAAAGCCCTGCTTTTATGCAGAAAAACCCCATTCATTCAGCCTAGCTGTCAATAAACACATGCTAAGCGGTGAGCGGGAAGGCTCACCACTTGGGCCAATCACTCCAGAGTGCGACCGGAGTTGGCAAGTCAACTCGGTCCAGGGTGCCTAAACCCCCTCCCACACCCCTGTGGTAACCCAGACAGAATGGCACCACTTTGGAGGGTCTCTGTACAGAGCCCACCAAAAGTGGAACAAAGGGCTCAACCTTTGGTTTAGGAGTCACTGAGACGAACACAGACGCCATTTTAAAAACCGAGTTCTGGCAGAAAATACCATCCGATAAACTTATTTACGATAAGTAGACCGGTGGTACGTTAGAGATTAACAAGGAAAAGTATCAATCTCCAACAATGGGACGAATCCCATAGGGTTAGGTTCGGGGTCGAACATAACAAGTAGTTTCCACTGCCACCAGCCAAAACTCGACGAGGGGGGACGGGACAGTGCCCCCTCGAGTAACAGATCCAGGAGTAATCGAATTACCCCTACTAGTACGCCCACAATAAGATGGTTTGTACTAGTTCTGTTAGTAAATTTAGGTCTAGTAAAGCCAATGGTGACTTTACATGCCCAGGGAGACAGTAGTCAGTCCCCGGGTATGGAGTCTATGGTGGGGGTCCGCTAGGACGCGCCCAGTGCTATGGCACATAGGGTGTGGTGTAACACACATAGAAAAACATATGAGGCCCTATGGAGTAAAAGACCCCATAGCCCATAGAACACATTGACATTCAAAGGAATTACACACATACATGTCCAAGAGTGGGAGGAAAAGAGTCTCACTCTTGGCAGGATGGAAAAAAACAAACTCCCGAAATCCAGCAAAGCTGCTGGGGGACTCACTAGGTTAGGAAATTCAGCCTAAACAGAGAATTCTCCCTAACAGTTCCGAATTGGCGTCATCATGTGTGTGCTCAGAGGGTAGGCACTGTCCCCTGGGGAGGTGGTGATGGGGATCATTAGTGGGGTATTGGCATTACTCTGTATCTGTCATGCATGCGTGTGCTGTGGCATTTCTACTCACCAAGCAGCCATGCATCGCCATGCCGCCCAGCTTCCATGTCCCGGTTTAGGGTTGACATCCTGTAAATGAAGCTGTCGTGGGTGGACCCTGGATAGTTGGCATATACTGAGGTGAGGATTCCCTTGGCATCACATACTACCTGGACGTTGATGGAATGCCAGTGCTTGCGGTTTCTATAGATGTGATCAGATGCCCTGGGGGGACGTAAAGCCACATGGGTGCAATCAATGGCACCTAGCGCTTTGGGGAATTGTGCCACCCTGTAGAAATCCTGCCTGACAGCCTGCCTTTCTGCAGGTGTTCTGGGCAGGTATATTTGCCTGCGGACTGATGGGCGTGCAGTGATGATGGCCGACACCTGGTGTAGGCACCGTGAATGCGTGGCCGTTGACACCCCCCCACTATGGCACTTGTCCGCTGAAATGATCCGGTAGCCAAGAAGTGCAGTACATTGAGGACCTTCTCCAGGGGGCTGAGTGCTTGGGAGCACAGGGTGGGTGATATGAGGTCATCCTCCCACTCACTGACCAGGTCGAGTATTATGTGTGGTGGAAACCTGTACCTCCAATACACCTGGTCATCTGGCATACCAAATAGACTGGTTCTGGGTGTGAAGATTCTGGCCCTGACTATCCTTCTCTTTCTCCTGCAGTATCCCACTGCTGCTAGGAATGGTATATTCATCCTGCCGTCTGAGCGTGTTTGTTGTTTGCGCACTCTTTTATGCTGCGCGGGACGTGCGCCTGCTTCATGCTGGCGTACGTGTTTCAGGATTGCTCCTTTTATTTTTTGGCGCGTTGTAGGAGAGTGTAAATCTTCCCGCCCACCCCAGGAATACACGTAACACGCTCTCCCAGGCCCAGTCGCGAGTAAATAATCCCGCCCACCCCTGGAATACACGTACCCCAATCTCACAGGCACAGTCACGTGTGTAACTTCACGCGCACACACCGAAATAAACGTACCCTGCAAATTTGCATGTGAAACTTCACGCGCACGCCGAAATACATGTACCCTGCTGAAATCGCGTGTGGAACTTCCCGCGAACCCCGTAATACACGTACCCTGCTGATATTGCGTGTCAGACTACACGCGCAACCCTGATATACACGTATACAGGCGAATCGCACTGCTGGGGGGTGGTGGGGGTGGTAGGAAGGAGTAGGGTCCTGTTGGAGGGTGCCCCTGGATGCAGGGGGGTGGGGGTGCTGGGAGACATGAGTGGGGGCCTGGTGGAGGGTGTCCCTAACTGGTGGGGGGTGGGGGTACTGGGAGACATGAGTGGGGGCCTGGTGGAGGGTGCCCCTGACTGGTGGGGGGGGGGTGCTGGGAGACATGTGTGGGGGCCTGGTGGAGGTTGCCCATGGATGCTGGGGGGTGGGGGTGCAAGGAGACATGAGTTGGACATGAGTGGGGGCCTGGTGGAGGGTTCCCCTGGATGCAGGGGGTGGGGGTGCTGGGAGACATGAGTGGGGCCTGGTGGAGGGTGCCCCTGACTGGTGGGGGGTGGGGGTGCTGGGAGACATGAGTGGGGGCCTGGTGGAGGGTGCCCCTGGATGCTGGGGGGTGGGGGTGCAGGGGGACATGAGAGGGGGCCTGGTGGAGGGTGCCCCTGACTGGTGGGGGGTGGGGGTGCTGGGAGACATGAGTGGGGGCATCGTGGAGGGTGCCCCTGGATGCTGGGGGGTGGGGGTGCAAGGAGACATGAGTTGGACATGAGTGGGGGCCTGGTGGAGGGTGCCCCTGACTGGTGGGGCGTGGGGGTGCAGGGAGACATGAGTGGGGGCCTGGTGGAGGGTGCCCCACAGTGCAAGGGGGTGGGGGTGCAGGGGGACATGAGTGGGGGGCCTGGTGGAGGGTGCCCCTGGATGCTGGAGGGTGGGGGTGCTGGTAGACATGAGTGGGGGCCTGGTGGAGGGTGCCCCTGGATGCTGGGGGGTGGGGGTGCAAGTAGACATGAGTTGGACATGAGTGGGGGCCTGGTGGAGGGTGCCCCTGACTGGTGCGGGGTAGGGGTGCAGGGAGACATGAGTGGGGGCCTGGTGGAGGGTGCCCCTGGATGCTGCGGGGTGGGGGTGCAAGGAGACATGAGTTGGACATGAGTGGGGGCCTGGTGAAGGGTGCCCCTGACTGGTGGGGGGTGGGGGTGCAGGGAGACATGAGTGGGGGCCTGGTGGAGGGTGCCCCTGACTGGTGGGGGGTGGGGGTGCTGGGAGACATGAGTGGGGGCCTGGCGGAGGGTGCCCCTGACTGGTGGGGGGTGGGGGTGCTGGGAGACATGAGTGGGGACCTGGTGGAGGGTGCCCATGGATGCTGGGGGTGGGGTGCTGGGAGACATGAGTGGGGGCCTGGTGGAGGGTGCCCCTGACTGGTGGGGGGTGGGGGTGCTGGGAGACATGAGTGGGGGCCTGGTGGAGGGTGCCCCTGACTGGTGGGGGGTGGGGGTTCTGGGAGACATGAGTGGGGGCCCGGTGGAGGGTGCCTCTGGATGCTGGGGGGTGGGGGTGCAAGGAGACATGAGTTGGACATGCGTGGGGGCCTGGTGGAGGGTGCCCCTGGATGCTGGGGGGTGGGGGTGCTGGGAGACATGAGTGGGGGCCTGGTGGAGGGTGCCCCTGGATGCAGGGAGGTGGGGGTGCTGGGAGATATGAGTGGGGGCCTGGTGGAGGGTGTCCCTAACTGGTGGGGGGTAGGGGTGCTGGGAGACATGAGTGGGGGCCTGGTGGAGGGTGCCCCTGACTGGTGGGGGGTAGGGTGCTGGGAGACATGAGTGGGGGCCTGGTGGAGGGTGCCCCTGACTGGTGGGGGGTGGGGGTGCTGGGAGACATGAGTGGGGGCATCGTGGAGGGTGCCCCTGGATGCAGGGGGGTGGGGGTGCTGGGAGATATGAGTGGGGGCCTGGTGGAGGGTGTTCCTAACTGGTGGGGGGTAGGGGTGCTGGGAGACATGAGTGGGGGCCTGGTGAAGGGTGCCCCTGACCGGTGGGGGGTGGGGTGCTGGGAGACATGAGTGGGGGCCTGGTGGAGGTTGCCCATGGATGCTGGGGTGTGGGGGTGCAAGGAGACATGAGTTGGACATGAGTGGGGGCCTGGTGGAGGGTTCCCCTGGATGCAGGGGGGTGGGGGTGCTGGGAGACATGAGTGGGGGCCTGGTGGAGGGTGCCCCTGACTGGTGGGGGGTGGGGGTGCTGGGAGACATGAGAGGGGGCCTGGTGGAGGGTGCCCCTGGATGCTGGGGGGTGGGGGTGCAAGGAGACATGAGTTGGACATGAGTGGGGGCCTGGTGGAGGATGCCCCTGGATGCAGGGGGGTGGGGGTGCTGGGAGACATGAGTGGGGGCCTGGTGGGGGGTGCCCCTGGATGCTGGGGGGTGGGGGTGCAGGGGGACATGAGAGGGGGCCTGGTGGAGGGTGCCCCTGACTGGTGGGGGGTGGGGGTGCTGGGAGACATGAGTGGGGGCATCGTGGAGGGTGCCCCTGGATGCTGGGGGGTGGGGGTGCAAGGAGACATGAGTTGGACATGAGTGGGGGCCTGGTGGAGGGTGCCCCTGGATGCTGGGGGGGTGCAAGGAGACATGAGTTGGACATGAGTGGGGGCCTGGTGGAGGGTGCCCCTGACTGGTGAGAGTGGGGGTGCAGGGAGACATGAGTGGGGGCCTGGTGGAGGGTGCCCCACAGTGCAGGGGGGTGGGGTTGCAGGGGGACATGAGTGGGGGCCTGGTGGAGGGTGCCCTGGATGCTGGAGGGTGGGGGTGCTGGTAGACATGAGTGGGGGCCTGGTGGAGGGTGCCCCTGGATTCTGGGGGTTGGGTGGTGCAAGGAGACATGGGTTGGGCATGAGTGGGGGCCTGGTGGAGGGTGCCTCTGACTGGTGGGGGGTAGGGGTGCAGGGAGACATGAGTGGGGGCCTGGTGGAGGGTGCCCCTGGATGCTGGGGGTGGGGGTGCAAGGAGACATGAGTTGGACATGAGTGGGGGCCTGGTGGAGGGTGCCCCTCGATGCAGGGGGGTGGGGGTGCTGGGAGACATGAGTGGGGGCCTGGTGGAGGGTGCCCCTGACTGGTGGGGGGTGGGGGTGCTGGGAGACATGAGAGGGGGCCTGGTGGAGGGTGCCCCTGACTGGTGGGGGGTGGGGGTGCTGGGAGACATGATTGGGGGCCTGGTGGAGGGTGCCCATGGATGCTGGGGGTGCTGGGAGACATGAGTGGGGGCCTGGTGGAGGGTGCCCCTGACTGGTGGGGGGTGGGGGTGCTGGGAGACATGAGTGGGGGCCTGGTGGAGGGTGCCCCTGACTGGTGGGGGGTGGGGGTTCTGGGAGACATGAGTGGGGGCCTGGTGGTGGGTGCCCATGGATGCTGGGGGGTGGGGGTGCAAGGAGACATGAGTTGGACATGCGTGGGGGCCTGGTGGAGGGTGCCCCTGGATGCTGGGGGGTGGGGGTGCAAGGAGACATGAGTTGGACATGAGTGGGGGCCTGGTGGGGGGTGTCCCTGACTGGTGGGGGGTGGGGTGCAGGGAGACATGAGTGGGGGCCTGGCGGAGGGTGCCCCACAGTGCAGGGGGGTAGGGGTGCAGGGGGACATGAGTGGGGGCCTGGTGGAGGGTGCCCCTGGCTGCTGGAGGGTGGGGTTGCTGGGAGACATGAGTGGGGGCCTGGTGGAGGGTGCCCCTGGATGCTGGGGGGTGGGGGTGCAAGGAGACATGAGTTGGACATGAGTGGGGGCCTGGTGGAGGGTGCCCCTGGATGCTGGGGGTGGGGATGCAAGGAGACATGAGTTGGACATGAGTGGGGGCCTGGTGGAGGGTGCCCCTGACTGGTGGGGGGTGGGGGTGCAGGGAGACATAAGTGGGGGCCTGGTGGAGGGTGCCCATGGATGCTGGGGGTGGGGGTGCAAGGAGACATGAGTTGGACATGAGTGGGGGCCTGTTGGAGGGTGCCCCTGACTGGTGGGGGGTGGGGGTGCAGGGAGACATGAGTGGGGGCCTGGTGGAGGGTGCCCCTGGATGCAGGGGGTGGGGGTGCTGGGGGACATGAGTGGGGGCCTGGTGGAGGGTGCCCCACAGTGCTGGGGGGTGTGGGAGCAGGGAGACATGAGTGGGAGCCTGGTGGAGGGTGTCCCTGACTGGTGGGACGTGGGGGTGCTGGGAGACATGAGTGGGGGCCTGGTGGAGGGTGCCCCTGACTGGTGGGGGGTGGGGGTGCTGGGAGACATGAGTGGGGGCCTGGTGGAGGGTGCCCCTGGATGCTGGAGGGTGGGGGGTGCTGGGAGACATGAGTGGGCTTCTGGAGGGTGCCCCTGGATGCTGGAGGGTGGGGGTGCTGGGAGACATGAGTGGGGGCCTGGTGGAGGGTGCCCCTGGATGCTGGGGGGTGGAGGTGCAGGGAGACATGAGTGGGACATGAGTGGGGACCTGGTGGAGGGTGCCCCTGACTCGTGGGGGGTGGAGGTGCAGGGAGACATGAGTGGGGGCCTGGTGGAGGGTGCCCCACAGTGCTGGGGGGTGGGGGTGCAGGGGGACATGAGTGGGGGCCTGGTGGAAGGTGCCCCTGGATGCAGGGGGTTGGGGGTGCTGGGAGACATGAGTGGGGGCCTGGTGGAGGGTGCCCCTGGATGCTGGGGGGTGGGGGTGATTGGAGACATGAGTGGGGGCCTGGTGGAGGGTGCCCCTGGATGCAGGAGGGCGGGGTGCTAGGAGACATGCTTTGGTGGGCAGTAGTGCAAGGTGACATGTGGGTTGGCTGGGGGGCATGGCCATGGTGGATGGGCTGCCTGCGAGACATGTGCAGGGGTGCAGGGTAGTCCCCTGTGGTGTGGGCCGCCTGCAAGGGCCGTGGAGGGTGTAGAGGGAACAGCTGGGAGGACCCACACGGCCAATTCACGTGTGGGACTCCCCGGCACCCCAGAAATACACGTAGGTTGCTGGATTTACATGTGGAATTTGCCGTGCACTCAGAGTACACGTACCCTGCTGAAATTGCGTGTGGAACTTCACGCGCACACCGAAATACACGTACCCTTTAATTCGCGTGTGAAACTTCCTGCGCACCCCGAAATACACAGACCCAGGGCAATCGTGTGTGGAACTTCCCGCGAACCCCGTAATACACGTACCCTGCAAATTTGCATGTGAAACTTCCCGCGCACCCCGGAATACACGTGCCCAGGCCAATCGCGTGTGGAACTTCCCGCGAACCCCGTAATACACGCACACGCTATTTTTTACACAGCGGGTGTCCCTGTTTGTCGGTACCCCTTTGCACCTCATTTGTCCTAGAGGGCCACTGTATGGAACATTCATCATGGCTGTATATGGGTGCTTTTTGTTAGCGCACATTTTGGCGCACATTTATTTCAGGCGCAGGGACGCTACCGCCTGCTTTCTTGTGGCGTGCTTGTTTAGCCCTGTGCACGTCTTTCACCGTGCGCTGGTTTGCGCTATTCGATTCCATGAATACGGGTTGTAGGCGAGCGTGTGGGCGTTCCGCGCACTTGCCTCCTGTACTTCCCCTATGACGCCCATATTTTCACGCGTTGTTCCCCATTCCGAGTGTTACACCCCGTGTTACGCCTACTTTTGTGATGTGCGCCGCGCTATGTGCGATTTTGCAATGGCTGTGGCACACGCCGTTGGATGACCCGTGCGCCGCGCACTTTTTCAGCACACAGCCAATGTTTTTCTTGCGCACGGACTTCCATGAATCGATGTGCGCTGGTTTCCCTGCGATCTTTGCAGTTGCACTGCGATTTTCGCACTTTTACTGCGAATCACACATTTTGGCACCGATGCGCAGGAATTTTCGGCGCACATTAATTCCATGAATCGACCAGATAGTTCTACATACGATTACGGAGCTAACGCAAATTCTCATTTTCATTTACAGTGAGAAGACTCACACATTAAGGTCTGATATTAATATTCGGAAATGTGGACATACTTTGTAGAGTTTAGGACCTAATGATGAGAGGAAGACACATGATGCTCACTATTTCCCATTTTTACGTTTTTCCTTTCATGTTATGACTGTATGCGCCGAGCAATGGTATGTATACAATATCATATGTTATATCACATGGTGTATTTGTTTGATCTTATCTGTGAATGAAGTTTTTGTATGACCATAGCCCTGATGATGGAGGTAAACTCCGAAAGGCATTGACTTGGAGCCACATTTTGATTTATGACTTAGGAGTCGGTTCTGCCATAAAACAGCCAATCCAGAAATTGGTTTAAACTTGGAATAAAGATAATAATTTTTTGTTGTTGTTGTTTTCATTACAGTTTTTTTACAAACTTTCTAAAAAATCACAACATTTTTTCCTTCCTCCACTAAAACTTATTCCTCCTGTTATTTCAATTGCTTATCCAGTTCCTCTAAAAAGGTTAGAGCTACAGTTAGTTTCTCATCTTCCCCTTCTTGCATTTTGATCTTGATCCACCATTCTTCGGCACTATAAATTGAGAATATTTTTAGTCCCACTCCCAGAAATTTTGTTCTTTGATCTCTCAGATCCGGGCATACAGTCAAAATGTGTTTTAGTGACTCTGTTTCGCTCTTACAGAAACGGCATTGTATCAAACTCTTCGTTCTGTTTTTTCCTCCTACTCTTGATCTCCATCGTATGGTATAAGTTATAATATTTTTATACATTTGGTTACTAATTGGTTACTAATTGATTTCCTATAACTTCAAGAGACCACAAAACAATTTGAACACATTGAAACATAGAGAAAAGACATTGTGAAGATTTTTACATGAATTACCAGCTCAATTCTGAGCAGTGTGAGAGCATCAGGCATTACTAAGTAGTTTTACCTGGTTTTTGTGTTGTGAGGTTATTGCGGATCCTTGTGCCATGGGATCTTCTTAGCCTGATCACTCCTATGAATATTACTGAATGGAATAAATTCTTGTAATCTTATAGGAATAATTTACAAAGGATTGTGGTGCCCACTTTTCCCATTCTTTCCATCTGACATGCAACACTTTACAGGTTTTTACCCGGAACAGGGACAACTAAACCTGAAAAATGTATGCTATCCTATAAGAATGGTGATCAAGGACTTTGGGCCTGAATCACAAAGATCTTACAAGGAGTATGTCTCAGATACCCTTGACTTACTGTTAGGGAGAATTATCCGGAATGGCTAATTTCCTTTACCTACTGAGTCCATCAGAAGCTTTGCTGGATTTCTAGGATTTATATTTTTCACCTGGTAAGAGTGTGAGCCTTTTTACCCACTCTTACATGTGTTTTGCTGTGTGTGTTTAACATTTTTGTGTTCATAGACTGTGGAATCTCACCTACTCCACAGGCATCATCTTTTTGCTGTGTGTTACACAGCACCTTCAGTGCAGTGACACAGGGTTGTCTTTTAGACTTCCCAACTCAGACTCCATTTTCTGGGACTGACTACTGTCTCCCCGAACATATAAAGTTGCCATTAACTTTATTAGCCTCTGTAAAACCACAGACCCAGTACACCCTATCTTACATAGAGTACTGAAAAGGGTTAATACTTATCCCTTTTTGTCTGTTCCTCTTGGAGCATTGTTTCGCTCCCTTTTCATCAAGACTTGGCTGGTGGCAGTTGTAACTACCCTATTTTTCCTACCGCGGTTATCTTAAATAAACTTGGTATTGTTTTAGGCTATCTTGGTAGCCTCAACCTTAAACCCGCTAGACCACATATGTTTTATTTCGGTTCCGGCTGGATTTATTTGCCATTACTTGTTGTAAAAGTCTTTCTCGTGTTTTACTCTGCGCGCCAAACCAGGTTTGATTCCTTTGTGCACCGTCTTTTCGCGGGCTTCTATGCGCCTTCCTATGGTGCCTGTATGTATGAGGGGGGCAGGATGTGAGGGAGGGGTTTAGGACTCCCTGCACAGGGTCTGCTCGAGACCCATGTGGCACTCTAAAACGATTGGCTGTGGGGCCCCGGCGGGACAACCACCCTGCTGTGTGATTGGCAGCCAGGCTGTGTGAATGGGGGAAAACTGCATAAAAATCAGGTCTCTGGGTTTGGAAAGACAAAGTCGCCACTGGAACGAAAGAACCAATGAGGAGCTGATGGAAGAGGACCCCTACTATGACTGAACCGCCAGTGAAGCCCTGCTGCAGGTCCGAATCCTCGAACTCCAACGACAGAGAATCTTCTTCCCCTGAGCTGGTGGGACCAACCAGTTCGCCCAAACTGCAAGCCAGGACTCCCTCCTCTGGTCGAATTCGCTGTACAGTGCTACAGTGGGCCTGAGAGCCAGGAAGGTCAGACCCTGCTTGGGTTTTAAGGAGCGTACCTTTTATTCGTTGCTTTGCTCTGCTGCTGGTTTCTTCCCTGGGCAGTGCAGGACCCTCCAGTCTTCCTACTTCGTGTCAGTCCGACAGTCACTTCAGGAACCATGAGCCTGCAGGAACTACAAGGAACGCCTGCCTCAGCTTCAGCTTCTTCTCCATTGAAAGGTACTGTTCAAATCCAGTTGTTTGTTTCTTTCAGCCATGGTGAAAGTGTGTAAAATCTTTCTCCAATCCGAGGGCTTGTCCTTCTCTACTCTTTAAACTAACTTTTCTGCCGACCAACTTCGTCCGGAACTCTTGGCAAAGACTTAACCGCAAACTACCCTGAACTGTGTGATCTTGCGCAAAAGACTTTTGTCCTATTGACTTTGGCAGCAAGCCTTTCCATCACTGTAGTTCTTCTTTCTAGATTGCCCTGCTTATTTACCTGTTGGTGCTGTTCAATTTCTGCCTAACTTTGTTTTTCCCTCCCTTTTAAATTTCTGGAGTGCCATTTTGCTCCCACTTCATTTTGTTAGCTTAACTTGTCTGGAACCTATTGGGAGTGGTGTGGTGTATTAAGAGTGTGATTTTTAAACTGCTTTACTTTAGTGAGATGTTATACAACTGATGTGTAAATAAATGTATATTCTTTTACTCAGAAACATTGAGTCAGTGCTTGTTTGAATCATAGTAATTGATGTCCTTTGTGTAACTATTGATACTGCTCACTTGCTCTTGAGATAAGTTTGGCTGCTCAGCCATTGCTAACAGGCTTGTACCAAAGGTGAAATTGTACTGTCACTTGTAGTCGTAATTGTGTGTAGTGTTCCCAAAGGGTACTGCACATAATTCTGCCTAACACTTACACCTGGTGAGGGCTGTTAGATTCACAAAAGAAGTTGCACTGAGTAATTCTGACAATCACCTGACTTACTCCCAGACTTATTTATTTATTACATTTGTATAGCGCACAAACAGCCCGTGGCCATTGAGGCGCTGTTGCTTGCAGGGATCTTAGTTACAGGGTGGGTACAGCTGGAAATGCATTTAAGATAGGCGTAAATCAGTGCTACTCAGTCTAAAACCTTGTGTGAATCTGAGAACTACCTCTAACTGTAAGTCAAGGGTGAGTCTGGCTTACTACTGCAAACATATTTGTGAATCAGTCCCATCGTTGTTGTCAGCACACAATAAAGTAAAGAGAAGCCACTCATAAGGGCCACAACGGAAGCTTTATAGGGTGGTAGCCTTTCAAGTTCAATTAACAGTAAGTGAAATATGTCCCTAGTGCACAAACACATTATTTCAATGTGTTGTAGCACCTTGCAACTGTTTGCCCTAATCCTAATCCTTCGCACGGGTGCAATGCACATAACTAATGTTTTTTGCACTAGGTCAGTTTTTTCCCAGTGCTAATTGCACCTTCATTTTGCGCATGTGTGTGCATGTTCTGTAATACCGCTCCAGGGCCTGATTTACAAAGCATTTTCCAATGGGATTGTGCCATTTTTAAATTGTAAATCAGGACCTAAATAGGATAATGGAATTATCAGCATTTGCTGTATAACACCTATCCCACAATCCAACAAGGGTTAAAATTGAGCGCTGTCTGCAGCTCATTTCTATAGTAACAGCATGACTTTTTTTTATTTTTTATGGGCACCTAATAATTAGAAAGAGCTTGAAGGTCTAACAATATAATGAATCAAAACAGATAGACTTGTGGGTTTCCATAGGAACATGTATAATTATGATAATCGTTCCCTGGCGTACCCTCCGAATCGTATACATCCAGTTAAATGCAATAAACATTAGACACTATTTAGTGAGCTGTGATGCAGATTAACGGCGAGAGATAGGGGGAGGCTATGAATGAAATTGCTTTACACGCTATCTCAAGTAAACTCATTTCGCAGATTGATTTAACGCAGGTGCTCTGTGCAAGTGAAAAATGGAAATGGTGTTTGTGTAACTAGTGGCAACGAAAGCTAGTATTTCATGAAGTAACTAACTGGCCCTTGCATTCTACACCAGTCCTAAACTACTACAGTACTCCATGATGTGAAACTAATCAACACTGTGGGATGGAGTGGCAGAGAGAGTACACATAGCCCTGCTGCTCCTTTCCAGC
Source organism: Ambystoma mexicanum (assembly GCF_040938575.1). Taxonomy (NCBI): domain Eukaryota; kingdom Metazoa; phylum Chordata; class Amphibia; order Caudata; family Ambystomatidae; genus Ambystoma; species Ambystoma mexicanum. The sequence goes on along the minus strand of NC_090933.1, from coordinate 651,621,422 downwards.
CGAAGCACAAGTCACAACTAAGATATGCGCCCCGATGCCTTAGGGCCAGGCGCGCTTTACCAATAAAGAAATACAAATAGTGGAGATCATTTTCAAGTTCCTCATGAATTACCCAGAAGGGCCCTGTCATGGTTTCACTTTTGAGCACCCAGATCCTCATCTTCACACAATGTCTGCACAACATGGCCCCACTCTGGACACCACCAACGTATTGTGCTCCTTTGTGTTCCATTGCACCTTAGACTTGTTAAAAAACATGCACTGTGCTTACTCTTGTACTTCGCATATATTAACGAAGTTCAATATCCTGAAATAAAGGAAATTGACTAACCAAAACAGCCCTTATTCATTTGCATTTACTCCTCTTCTTTCAAAATCTCTGTACTCATTAACATACCTAAAAAACTATCCATCATTCCAACCCCGTACTACAACTACAACCACACCACCTTCTCCAAAGGGCTTGCATAAGGTTATTTTTAGCCGGCTCACCCACTACCACAACCCCAGAAAGTGCAAAAGGCCTGCTATAGAACTCTCTACCAATACAGCTCTCACATGTCTCTAATTACATACTGCAATTACTGTCCAGAGGATCCTGCACCTGCACACTCTTGACCTAGCCCCAAGCTTCAAAATTCCTGTCAGTCTTTTCTGGATTAGGCTTCATCAGCATCATACTCATCAGACTGGCTTCAAGATCACCCTTAAGAATCGTCTTCTCTGCCAGGAAAGACTGGCAGGGTCTTAGTGCCTGCCCCTCATAGGGATCTGCATGCAAAGAATCCAGCCCAGTGCATGCATGCAGTTTGTGTACAATTCCAAAAATGAGAAACGTGCACTGCAGGCACTTGCAACTGCACACATACAGATGCACATGCAATTTACTGGACGGGAGTAGGGTTATCTCTACTAATTAATCTCTATAACTAAAGATTGGCTAATCTGCAAGTTATACCACCTGGCATAGCTTGCAGACCAGCCAGGATCACAGAGCCACAAGCAAAGCGGTGAGTGCGCCACTCCCTCTCTTTATGGAGCACTGCACTGATAGCACTCAGAGCCATGGCCCTAGCTCTCGCCATGGCCCTCCATCTCTTAATAGGAGCCCTGTGCTGATAGCAGCTCCTCTGTCTGCACTGCTTGCCTTCTTGTCCTCCTCTTCCCTCGAGCTGCACCTGAGAGACCCAGTCTGGTGACTTGAAATGCCCACCCAAAACCCCACTCTCCTTACCGTGTGTGTGGTTGCCTCAGCCCCCATCCACTGCAATCTTCAATGGGCACACATGGCGGACACAGCCCAGCCTGCCTCCCTCACCCCACTGGACTAACGATCCATTATTTTGCTGGGCTGATGCTGGTAGACCCAGCCTGCCATATTGGAGGCCTTGCTCCCTCCACCTTCTTCAGCATGTATGTGCTCATTAGCACGTGTCCCCTGGATATGTTGCCAATGTGGTACTAAAATAAAAGTAATAGCTCCTCCTGCTGGTCAAAAGCCTGAGAATGTTCAATTTAATCTTTTTTTTTTCCTTAGTCCTAATTGAAGGTTTTCGGGCTTTTGAACAGAAGGTGGAGATATTACATTGTTTCTTCCTTACTTTGTTAATGTGAACAAGGGGTGCACGCATAGCCTTATAGAACAGACTATTGGGCCCTACCAGGAGTTATTGGCCCGTACACCGCGTTAAACACCCGCTCTGTGCTCGATCCTTTAACTTGGTTTTCATGGCCCATAACTACTGATACAGCTCTCGGAATAGGTCTATAAGGCTTGATTATAATCCTTGGAATGTTCATAGAGTATTCTGATGGGACAATCTCTGGGCTGCAGGAGCCAGTTTAGCCTTCAAATGGGTCAATATAGCATACAGACTTTTCTGAATGGTACATTCGAAGGCTTTCGACAGAATACAGTATACCTGCACCAAATTTCCTTTGACCACACCTGTGGACTTTTGTAAGAACGACTGGCTTATACTTCTAAATATACCTTATATTTTCAGGAGTGTGGCTTCATAGTCCCCATCCTCAGGCTGTTCGAGGTGTTATGGGCCCAAAAACCTAATTATATGTTCTCGCTGCAATTGTGTATTTTACATGGTCTTCTGTCCCATAATACGTGTCCCAAGTCTATAGAGCTTAAGTATATCATGACTTTTTGTAAAGGTTTGTTAATCACCCAGCAATTGGTTTATTCAAGCCATCCCTACACTCTTTCTACCTGCTCTGAGGACCAGTACTTTTCACTTTCAATACATAAATGCAAATACATTTTCTGTGTCATGGTGGTTTTCTATAAATCAAAGAGAACTGGCCACTTCCTCAGGGTGAGTCCTATTTCTGTAAGCCTTTCAATAGCTCCACAATCTTCACAATATTACTCTTTATTAAATCAATACCTTTATGCTTTTCTCGGAATGCTGCATTATCCCAACAGGGACCTGTGCCTATTGAACACCATCATATGAATTTGGAGATGAATATTTAGCAAATTGGCTATCCACCCTAAAGTGTATTTAAGTGTTTTGCAGGTCAAGACTTTCTGGATTGGCACTTGTGTCTTATACAAAGGTACTGATTTAATCAAGAATAATATTGTGAATGTTGTGTAACTATTGAAAGTCTTACAGAAACAGGACTCGTCCTGAGGAAGACAGTTAGTGGGTCGAAACACGTGTTGGTTGTTCATTAAATATTATTTATTTGACATTTTGGCTTTTGGACTATCTGGTCAATTGATTCAGACTTATGTGAGGACAAGTGGGAGTAGGTTGAACACAAGGATCAGTTCTGTTTGATTTATACCACTTTATGTGACTTTGTGCTTAGGTCACAATTAGAGTCTGGCCTGTGCTTGCCCACCTTTAACATTTGATGAATAGTGTGTTAATTAAATTAGTTGCAAGCGAAGGATGTTTTGGTAGCTAGCTCAACTTCGTACTATCCCTCGTTTAGGTGGCTGTTTTCTTTGACTACACTCACCTTGGGCTAGTGGTTACATCCCAAAGCACTGTCACCAGCCACTGGATAGTTGTGCTTTGGAAAAGTGTATGATAACAGAGAATCCTTTTATAGCTTGAAGATGACTTCATTTGCTTGTGGCTGCCCAGAATATGGAAGCAGAGATTGAAGACATTATATGAAAGTGAGGATGCAGCAAAAGTGGCACTCAAACATGGTAAACCAAAAGGACAGAAAAAAGGAAAGATGATGTTTAAGTTCTTGCATGCTCTTTATGAGATTGTTAGGTGAGCAGATGTTCAAGACCTTACGTTTAAATACTGCTTAATTTGTGTATATGTTGCACCCTTTTACAGCAAATCTGAGAGCAACAAGCAACTGAAACATGCAGCTCTAAACATTCTGACTATTGCTGAATTTGCTTTGTTCGAGCAAGAGATTCATCTATGGGGACCTTTGATGCAGCTTCAAGAATGTCATAACCTTTGCACAGTCAACTTTTGAAGCACGTGTTAAAATCCATGTTGCTTCATATAAATGAGCACATACATTCGCCATTTCATTTCAAATAGATGGCACATCTGAAATCAGCATTCTACTCAAATACTGGGGTGCCTAATGTGATTGGTGCAAATTATTGGATGCATGTTCTCATTGTGCTTCTGGACCCAAACAACAGATTTAGAAATGTGAGCATTAAGCTATACTTTCAATGTACATATGTTTTGTATGATAGACAAACATATTTTCATTTACAAGACAGTGCTTTAGCTTTGAAGTCCTGTTAACCCCGAGTCTGTGCTCACAAACCAGGAACATATAAAGTACAAAAGTATACAATAAAGCACGCTTTACAATGTGGAGGATTTTTGGACATCTGAAAAGCAGATCCCAATGTCTGCATGTGGCTGGTGTGTGATATATGTGATATGCCCTTGGATGAGTTAACAAAATTATAATTAATTTATAGGTAGACCAATTTTGCTGTAATGGTCAAAGTATTTATGTTATCAATTGAAATGCTGACTAGTGAGGATGCAGATTAAAAAGCATTAATCAATGTGGAAGGAGAGCATATCTAACATTTGATTCTGTTTACAGAGAAATATCCCTGAGCTCCCCCGCCCCTTGCCGTGAAATCCCACCCCAAAATCTGGAATAAGAAACATGATTGTTTTGATCTGAATATTCTGTTTTATTTAAAATCATAAATCAAGAGAAAAAAGGTGGTTTCCTAACTTTCAATGCTGATCAAGTCGAACAAAGTATTCCAATGAAATACAGGCAGCCTTTCTGCAGAAAAGAAACAGAGAATGCCTCCTATTATCTCGCTAATGTTTACATTCACAATACACACAAACATGTATACACATAAAAACAAATCTGATGAACTATTTGAGACAAATCAATGGAAAACCACAGAGATATGAACGCACACATTTTCACTTTTTGTCAGATTCAAAGAAACAAAACCGTTCGTACAAAAATGTTTTAAGCAAAATAATTCACTTAGTTGTCTCTGAAACCATCAACAAGAGTTGGAATTAGAGATAGGATTATATGAACATAGGACTGATTCAACAATTGAGGTGTGGAAAACATTATTAAAGGCATATGTTTTATTTCAACTATGTTTTTAAAGGTTGAGAAGTTTATCAATCTCTGTAAATCTGTGAGAGAAATGTACACCACACTTGTAAACACAGATATAATTTGTTCTTTTGAAAACCCAGGGAATTATTTAATAATTCACTACTTTCAGAAAGAAATGTGCCCTACATCATTATGTATTGTAGGGCAATATATTTGAAATATTCTTTCACAAAGGTAAATGTACTGGCCCAGTTCCCTTTAGTGACATAGCATGTAAACAGAGTTAACACAAAATACATTCAATTGCTATCTGGGATGTAATCTATTCTTGGGACATTTATCTAAATGCTCTGGGTTTAATGTACTCACTTCATTTATATTGACTTTATTGTTAATATAATGAAATTAGTTTGAGAGCAGTTTAGCACTTTACAATGGGAGAGTGAAGGCCTTGTTGGGCTTGGATTGGACCTTTGTACAGTAGAGCAGTACTATTGGTGGAGGAAGGCAGAGATTTTTATTTGTTCCGCGAGCATTGTTGAAAGAGACCTGTTTTAGTACTTCACTGAACTGTAAGATGCTGGTGGCATTTCATGCCTCTGTCAGAACTGAATTCCAGATAGCCGGGCATGGCAGGAGAAAAACTGCTTGCAAGTCTTTTCTTTACAGGCTAGCTTGCACTCTTTCCTTTTGATCATTTTGCTATGTGAGGCACTAGAGCCTCCAGCGGTGTGGTGTTTATTGCTGGTTATGTTGCTGTTCAGTTTGCAACCACTTTGTCGGTGATACATGCAGGGGTCGGGAGGAGAAAGATAGTGGGGTTCTATCTGGTTTTGAAGCATCAATGAGACCTCTGTTATCAGTTTTGTTAATGAAAAAGGTATTTATTCTGTCAAATTTATCTTGTGAAGCTGGCACTATGGGGACAGGTGTGAGCTTGGATAAGGTCATTGACTACTTCAAATAAGGCTTTGCTCCTGTTAGGGACTGCCTCACTGGTGGAGGTACAGAAAACTGACTTGGCCTCAGTGGTCATGAGCCTGAATTGGGTGTCAAGGGATCTGACTGAGAGTCTGTTGGCAGCGATCTTGGATCTTGGATGTTTACCAGCCTGCTGATTGTTTGGCTTTGGCATGACTATATTATTTTGGGTGTTTGGGCATCCACTAGTTCTTTGGTGAAGTGGATTAATGTATCCAGAAGGACTATCATATTCCCTGCAGTGGTGATTGTTGCAAAGGTTGTCTCTAGTGCGTCTAGGAGGAAATTATTGAAGAAGCGGTACTCAATCACAGAGCAGTTAGCTTGTTCTTTCCGGAGCTACTTTGTTTGTTATATGAGAAGCAGGATTCTAGCATGCTTGGGTCAGTTGAGGGTAGGTGGTGCGATCATGATATAAGGGGAAGAGGGCTTCAATTATATCTTTAAAAGGTCCAGGGCATGTAGGGACATCAACAGCTAAAGGCAATGTTGCCCAGCTATCTCTTCCTTTCAGTCTGCCCACGAGCTCCCAAATCCCTCTCAGGCAATCTGGTTCTGTCTAGGGAAAGGTCTCTGTATTCAGATACCCTGGAAAAGGCTTTCTTTAGGAACATTTACATCAACTCCTTCTGATTGCAATCCCAATATGCTTTTCTCCTGGCGGGCAGGCTCTCGTCTCTGTATTCTCAAAAACGTTTCTATGTGTTTGACTTTAAATATCCAACAAACTTCACCCATACATCATCATTTGTTGCAGCAATTGTGAACTAGAAAGAGCCTGTGATACGTTCCTTTGACTTACTCAGTTGCAGTAGGGTCTTGCTCTTTGCATTTATTTGTTTTATGAAATTGAAATAGTTTATTGAATATACATGTAGCACAAGGCTTTGTATAACATTAAATTACAAAACAGATTAAAACGTTTCTAAAAATGTTTGCAATACACTCAAGAAAGACATTTAAAAATCTCAATGATATGGAAATAAAATCTAACAGCATAATGAATCACATTAATATCAACTCCTTGTAAGAATACAGACCATAGACGAGGCATGTCAAACATATTTTCAGCATTGTTATACGATTTAAAATATAGCAGACGCAATTCATTTAGGCTTTCACATACAGTTATAAGATGACATAGTGTTTCTTCCAACAAGTTTCCACATAATCTACAATATTTATGATTATATTCAATCTTGTTCAGCCAATTTTTCGGTGATAGAGCCACTGATGTGTTAAATTTCAAAAGCAAATATGTACGAAATATCTTTGGACTTGGATAGGCCAATATATATTTCAGAGCAACTTTTCGAACTCTTCTTTGTTGGCAATAATCGGTGGCTGATGATAATGATTCTAGATAAGACCAAACATTCAAGTAGGTCATCAATAGTTCATATTAACCATTTGGTATAATTGACAATTTGATATATGAAACTCTCTTTTTCAATATTTCAGTAAAACACAATATTTTATTATACAAATAAAGAAGCCCAACGCGTTTCGAGTCACAAACTCTTCTTCAGGGGCAATATCACAATTCATCAGATTTCTAAAAAGTAGAAAAGAAACATCTTAGTGTAATATTTCACACTGTAATTCAACAATAAAGTATTCTTTAACAAAGTAACTACTTTTTAGCAATTTTTAACAAATCACGTATTAATACATACTTAGATCAATCAGGGTCCTCTATATCCTAGAGGTGAATCAGCTAGTGTAGCTATTATTAGAAATGTGGAGCAAAAGAGCTTGGCTCGGCTCAAAATAACCAGAATTCTATCGAATCAATCCGCACATGCAGTCAAGAGAGAGAGAGAGATTGCTGTCAAAAGGTCTTTACTCAGTATGGTCGGAAGAAAAGCGGACAACACTTACCCCAGCAAGTGGGTGTCTAGATAGGGAAACAATCCTAGAGGTGTACATATTCATGAAGTAAATGATTGATAGGACCCTGCGTCCAACAGTAGATCAATATTAAGTCTGCAATACAAGTAATAACTCTAATTAGGAAAAGAAGTAGAGCCTCGGTGGAATGTAGTAAAAGAAAATAGATAAACACTTACATCAATAATAATGTCCTACTCAACGGTACCCAGAAGAAATCCTAACCGCAAAAAGCTGAAAGTAAGAAGAAAAGGATAAGTGCTAGTTCGAATAACGAGTCAGTCAATGGTACAGGGAAAAGTACCTAAGCTACTTACAGAATTCGCCAAAGATCAACGAATGTGGGAGCCGAGGAGCGACACATCTCACCAAAGTAGGATGCGTTGTTCCAATGGGTGCCTTTTATTTATACTCAAAGGAGTGTAAAGGAGTGCATGTGCAGTAGATTGCGCGTGCGCCTAAGGAAAAGGTCAAGAGCGTCATAAAGCTTGCGTCATATGCGAACATGCGCAATACCCTAAGAAAGGAAAGTAAACACAGCGCTGTGACATATCAAGATGGCGTATGAGTGTGCGTTTGATGGAAAGATGTAGGGCGTCATGAGAATGATGTCATTTATCATGCGTGAACGCTTAAAAAGTAAAAGTATTCACGTAAGGAAGGAGAGTAGCGTTAGGAAGTGAGCAAAGTGTGGAATACTCATAGCGCCGTCACCATAGTGACACGATCTGCGTCAGAACGTGATGGTGGCTGTAAAAACTACAGAAAAGGAAGTAGCGTAAGACAGTAAAATACTCATTACGTAAAAGAATAAGCAATGGAGATGATAAAATAAGTGAAGATCAGTGAAATTGTCAGTCTTCCTACAGGGACTATGTCATAAATGTCCAAAATGAAGAGTCTTTAGAAAATACATGTACTCCCTGCCCACCTAGGGGTGTACAATCTTACACAGTCACATGAAAAATAGACCTACTACAAAAGAATGGAAATAAAATAAAGTTACATTTTTTATGATGAAAGGCAGTAAATTTGGATACATGATTTATAAAATTTATAAACAAATTTATAAAAAAGGGCCCAGATAATAGTCTTCATTCATCCCCAAAGGGGAGAGGGAGTCGAGGCAATGAATCCAAAAAAGTTGTCTCTGGGCTCGTAACTTCTGTAAGTTACCTCTTCGAGGAAGTGGATGTATAGTTTTTAGTATTACAAAGCGCATTTGTGCTACTGTATGCTGATGGTCTCTGAAGTGTCTGTATACTGGTGATTTAATGTTTTTTGTGCGAATATTAGACTTGTGTTCTGTCCATCTCTCCTTTGCTTTCCTGGTGGATTTGCCAACATAATATTTCCCGCATGGACAGCGTAAGGCATAAATAACATTTTTAGAGTCACATGTAGCATATTGTTTCAGAGGTATCTTTTTGCCAGTATTGCCATGCCGGATGTGGTCGCCTTTAATCACATTTGAACAGTGTTGTCAATTAAGACATGGAAAAGTCCCATTTTTGGTTTTACACAGCACAGTTTAATTACCAGGTTTCTGTTTTTCAGCCTTAATCAATTTGTCGCGAAAGTTTCTGCCCCTCTTGTATGCCAGCATTGGTGGTTCCGGAAAAAGGTTGTTCAGTTGTGGATCTGTTTTTATGATCTCCCAGTTTTTGTGAATGATTCTCTTTATTTGAAAACTCTGACTGGAATATTCCAAAGAGTGAATTAAGTTAGTTTTCTTCATTTTGGCTTTTGGGTCCAGGAGGTCCTCTCGGCTATGCAGTTCAGTTCTGAGTATGGCTTTATCGATCAGGTCTCCAGGGAAACATCTGTCTCTGAATCTTGTTTTCATGTTGATGTATTCTTCCTCTAGTGTATCTGCTTCCGAAGTAATTCTTTTCACTCTGAGAAGTTGACTGTAAGGTACATTTTCTTTAAGATGTTTTGGATGAAAACTTTGGAAATGTAGACTACTATTCACATCTGTCGGTTTCCTGTAGATCTCTGTTTTAAGACCCTCATTCGTAATTTCAATGGTGACATCCAGAAAATGTACAGATGGTTTACCTATCTCCATTGTCAACCCAATCCTGTTGTTACATTTGTTGAGGTATTCCCAGAATTTCAAAAGTTCTTCTTCGGTTCCTTTCCATATGCCGAAGATATCATCAATGTATCTAAACCAGCTCTTAATTTTGTCTTTCCAGGCAACATTATCTAGAACATGTGTATGTTCGAAGAAATACATAAAAATATTGGCATATGAGGGTGCCACCGATGATCCCATTGATGTACCTGATGTTTGCAGAAAGAATTGTCCATTAAACCTGAAGTAATTGTTGAAGAGAATGATGTTAATGAGTTCAATTGCAAATACTTTGTGAATAGTAACTTCTTCATGTTTCAGTAAGAACCATTCGAGGGCATTAATGCCCTGGTTATGTGGAATAGAGGTGTAGAGACTAGTGACATCCATTGTAAAGAGTATAAGGTTAGGTTCCTCCAAGTTCAAATCTCTGATATTCTGTAGAAAATGAGTTGTGTCCTTTAGGTAAGTTTCTGTTTTTTGAATTAGAGGTTGCCGTGCCGTATCCAGGTATACTGCCAAGGGATGAAAAATGCTCGCTGTACCCGCGACAATTGGCCTAAAAGGTGGGTCCGTTCTGTTCTTATGAATTTTCGGGAGTCCATAGAACACCGGTGTTACCGGATTGTTGTTAATCAGAAATTTACTTGTGTTCTCTGATATCCATTCTGCATTTTCGGCTTTTTCTATGGTTGTTTTGATAGTAGCCTTAAACTTGCTAACAGTGTCACTATCCAATTTAAGGTAGGTATTTTGATCAGATAACAGTTTCAAACAGCCTTCATTATAAAATGAGGTGTCCATAATAAAGAGAGCCCCTCCTTTGTCTGCTTTCTTAATAGTTATACTATTATCCTCAGCTAGATCTTTAATTATTCTCAACTGGTGTTTTTTAATATTTTGTTTGCTAGAGGTCGTGTATTTCAAGCTTCTAAGTGCTCTCGTGGTTTTTAATTTAAACAAATTTATCCGGGGACGATTAATTTGTGGATGAAAATGACTTTTGTCTTTTATTTCCAGATAAGGACATTTATCTTGTGTGCTTGTATCTGTAGTGAGATTATCAAAAAAGACTTTCAGTTCCATTTTTCGAATTAATTTGAACAGATTGACCTCCTCTTCAAACAGACTTGTATTGGTAGTTGGTATAAATGAGATACCTAAATTGAGAGTATCTATTTGTGACTGAGAAAGAGGTTTGGAAGAGATATTGACTATTATTGGTTCCTTCAATGTTTGTTCTTCTGACGGGGTTTTCTTTTTCCCTCGTCTGGTTTTTCTCCTCCTCCTAAAAAAATCTCAGGTGGTGGTATTGGTGCTGGTACGGTCCCAATTGTGGGAGTAGAAATATCACTTGGAGTAATTCCCACTGTTGGTAATGTCGTCCCGCTAGTCGAAGGACGTTCTTCAAGCTCACCGCTGGTGACTTCGCTACTATCCGTATTATTGTTAGTGGGTGGTGGTTTTGGTTGCCTTGGTGTAAAGTTGACTTGTTTGCTGTTATAGAACTCCAGCCAAGAGTAGACAATATCCCGGGCGTAATCAAGAGTATCTCGCCTGAATTTCCTTATTTTCCGCTGTTCTATTTCCTTTTTGTAGTTGTCTAGTTTGCTATTGATATCTTCTAAGATAGATCCCAGTTCTGCCGTTGTTTTAAATTTGGACAGTTGTGAAGAAATCTCTTCGATCTCCTGGTTGATTTGTGATAATGATTTTGATAATTCCTCAATTGTTAATAGAATAAGATCCAGCGAGCATTTATTTTAAATTTGTTCCCACCTTTGCAGAGTGTAGGGTGTCGATAAATCCTTAATCCTCTGGGAATTCTTTTGGATTTAAAATACTGTGCCAACGTGGTGGCATGAAGTTTTTTGCAAGATTTCTCTACGGATTAATCTCTCCAATTTTTTAATTAGATTTTGGGGGTTATCTGTCCCCAACGGTTCTTTGCTGGTGTCTTTAATAAGTCCAAGGATCCGTATGGCCTCTTCATCAGAAAACGCCAGTGTGGTAGCTGATTTGTCTGTGAGTTCATTAATGTTTTAAAAAGACATAACTTAGTAAAGGCGGGTGCCAGTGTTAGGGTATCCGATGCCAACACCTCCACAACGTGGGAGGAGAAACAAACAATAAGAACAGCAGATAACACTAAGGCACACCTATATTAAAGGTTCTTTTGGTTAAATACCTTCAAGGGTATTGTTGAAGACATTCTACAATGTTTATATGGAGTTTTGAGGTGCGGGGGGCAAAGGCTCAACCTTGGCTTCTAGGTTGGATATGTAAGAACAAAAAAGTGGTTGTTCCTAAAGAGTCCTTTAGGAACTCCCGTCCCCTGCACACTTTCTAATGTCTGAAGATCAGACCAAACATTGAAGTAGGTAATCAATAGTTCATATTAACCAATTGGTATAATTGACGAGGAGCGACACATCTCACCAAAGTAGGATGCGTTGTTCCAATGGGTGCTACTCTCCTTTCTTTTGTGAATACTTTAACTTTTTGAGCGTTTGCGCATGATAAATGACATCATTCTCATGACGCCCTACATCTTTCCATCAAACGCACACGCATACGCCATCTTGATACGTCACGGCGCTGTGTTTACTTTCCTTCCTTAGGGTATGGCGCATGTTCGCATATGACGCAAGCTTTATGACGCTCTTGACCTTTTCCTTAGGCGCACGCGCAATCTACTGCGCATGCACTCCTTTACACTCCTTTGAGTATAAATAAAAGGCACCCATTGGAACAACGCATCCTACTTTGGTGAGATGTGTCACTCCTCGGCTCCCACATTCGTTGATCTTTGGCGAATTTTGTAAGTAGCTTAGGTACTTTTCCCTGTATCATTGACTGACTCGTTATTCAAACTAGCACTTATCCTTTTCTTCTTACTTTCAGCTTTTTGCGGTTAGGATTTCTTCTGGGTACCGTTGAGTAGGACATTATTATTGATGTAAGTGTTTATCTATTTTCTTTTACTACATTCCACCGAGGCTCTACTTCTTTTCCTAATTAGAGTTATTACTTGTATTGCAGACTTAATATTGATCTACTGTTGGACGCGGGGTCCTATCAATCATTTACTTCATGAATATATACACCTCTAGGATTGTTTCCCTATCTAGACACCCACTTGCTGGGGTAAGTGATGTCCGCTTTTCTTCCGACCATACTGAGTAAAGACCTTTTGACAGCAATCTCTCTCTCTCTTGACTGCATGTGCGGATTGATTCGATAGAATTCTGGTTATTTTGAGCCGAGCCAAGCTCTTTTGCTCCAAATTTGTAATAATAGCTACACTAGCTGATTCACTTCTAGGATATAGAGGACCCTGATTGATCTAAGTATGTATTAATACGTGATTTGTTAAAAATTGCTAAAAAGTAGTTACTTTGTTAAAGAATACTTTATTGTTGAATTACAGTGTGAAATATTACACTAAGATGTTTCTTTTCTACTTTTTAGAAATCTGATGAATTGTGACATTGCCCCTGAAGAAGAGTTTGTGACTCGAAATGCATTGGGCTTCTTTATTTGTATAGTAAAATATTGTGTTTTACTGAAATATTGAAAAAGAGAGTTTCATATATCAAATTGTCAATTATACCAAATGGTTAATATGAACTATTGATTACCTACTTGAATATTTGGTCTGATCTTCAGACATTAGAAAGTGTGCAGGGGACGGGAGTTCCTAAAGGACTCTTTAGGAACAACCACTTTTTTTTTCTTACATATCCAACCTAGATGCCAAGGTTGAGCCTTTGCCCCACGCACCTCAAAACTCCATATAAACATTGTAGAATGTCTTCAACAATACCCTTGCAGGTATTTAACCAAAAGAACCTTTAATATAGGTGTGCCTTAGTGTTATCTGCTGTTCTTATTGTTTGTTTCTCCTCCCACGTTGTGGAGGGGTTGGCATCGGATACCCTAACACTGGCACCCTGCCATTACTAAGTTATGTCTTTTTCAAAAATTAATGAACTCACGGACAAATCAGCTACCACATTGGTGTTTTCTGATGAAGAGGCCATACGGATCCTTGGACTTATTAAAGACACCAGCAAAGAACCGTTGGGGACAGATAACCCCCAAAATCTAATTCAAAAACTGGAGAGATTAATCCGTAGAGAAATCTTGCAAAAACTTCATGCCACCACGTTGGCACAGTATTTTAAATCCAAAAGAATTCCCAGAGGATTAAGGATTTATCTAAGCCCTACACTCTGCAAAGACAACTTGGAATTTGTTAAACGGTGGGAACAAATTTTGAATAAATGCTTGCTGGATCTTATTCTATTAACAATAGAGGAATTATCAAAATCATTATCACAAATCAACCAGGAGATCGAAGAGATTTCTTCACAACTGTCCAAATTTAAAACAACGGCAGAACTGGGATCTATCTTAGAAGATATCAATAGCAAACTAGACAACTACAAAAAGGAAAAAGAACAGCGGAAAATAAGGAAATTCAGGCGAGATACTCTTGATTACGCCCGGGATATTGTCTACTCTTGGCAGGAGTTCTATAACAGCAAACAAGCCAACTTTACACCAAGGCAACCAAAACCACAACCCACTAACAATAATACGGATAGTAGCGAAGTCGCCAGAGGTGAGCTTGAAGAACATCCTTCGACTAGCGGGACGACATTACCAACAGTGGGAATTACTCCAAGTGATATTTCTACTCCCACAATTGGGACCGTACTAGCACCAATGCCACTACCTGAGATTTTTTTAGGAGGAGGAGAAAAACCAGACGAGGGAAAAAGAAAACCCCATCAGAAGAACAAACATTGAAGGAACCAATAATAGTCAATATCTCTTCCAAACCTCTTTCTCAGTCACAAATAGATACTCTCAATTTAGGTATCGCATTTATACCAACTACCAATACAAGTCTGTTTGAAGAGGAGGTCAATCTGTTCAAATTAATTCGAAAAATGGAACTGAAAGTCTTTTTTGATAATCTCACTACAGATACAAGCACAAAAGATAAATGTCCTTATCTGGAAATAAAAGACAAAAGTCATTTTCATCCACAAATTAATCATACCCTGATAGATTTGTTTAAATTAAAAACCACGAGAGCACTTAGAAGCTTGAAATACACGACCTCTAGCAAACAAAATATCAGAAAACACCAGTTGAGAATAATTAAAGATCTAGCTGAGGATAATAGTATAACTATTAAGAAAGCAGACAAAGGAGGGGCTCTCATTATTATGGACACCTCATTTTATAATGAAGGCTGTTTGAAACTGTTATCTGATCAAAATACCCACCTTAAATTGGATAGTGACCCTGTTAGCAAGATTAAGGCTACTATCAAAACAACCATAGAACAAGCCGAAAATGCAGAATGGATATCAGAGAACACAAGTAAATTTCTGATTAACAACAATCCAGTAACACCGGTGTTCTATGGACTCCCGAAAATTCATAAGAACAGAACGACTCACCTTTTAGGCCAATTGTCGCGGGTACAGAGAGCATTTTTCATCCCTTGGCAGTATACCTGGATACGGCACTGCAACCTCTAATTCAAAAAACAGAAACTTATCTAAAGGACACAACTCATTTTCTACAGAATATCAGAGATTTGAACTTGGAGGAACCTAACCTTATACTATTTACAATGGATGTCACTAGTCTCTACACCTCTATTCCACATAACCAGGGCATTAATGCCCTCGAATGGTTCTTACTAAAACATGAAGAAGTTACTATTCACAAAGTATTTGCAATTGAACTCATTAACATCATTCTCTTCAACAATTACTTCAGGTTTAATGGACAATTCTTTCTGCAAACATCAGGTACATCGATGGGATCTTCGGTCGCACCCTCATATGCCAATATTTTTATATATTTCTTCGAACATACACATGTTCTAGATAATGTTGCATGGAAAGACAAAATTAAGAGCTGGTTTAGATACATTGATGATATCTTCGGCATATGGAAAGGAACCGAAGAAGAACTTTTGAAATTCTGGGAATACCTCAACAAATGTAAAGACAGGATTAGGTTGACAATGGACATAGGTAAACCATCTGTACATTTTCTGGATGTCACGATTGAAATTACGAATGAGGGTCTTAAAACACAGATCTACAGGAAACCGACAGATGTGAATAGTAGTCTACATTTCCAAAGTTTTCATCCAAAACATCTTAAAGAAAATTTACCTTACAGTCAACTTCTCAGAGTGAAAAGAATTACTTTGGAAGCAGATAAACTAGAGGAAGAATACATCAACATGAAAACAAGATTCAGAGACAGATGTTTCCCTGGAGACCTGATCGATAAAGCCATACTCAGAACTGAACTGCATAGCCGAGAGGGCCTCCTGGACCCAAAAGCCAAAATGAAGAAAACTAACTTAATTCACTCTTTGAAATATTCCAGTCAGAGTTTTCAAATCAAGAGAATAATTCACAAAAACTGGGAGATCATAAAAACAGATCCACAACTGAACAACCTTTTTCCGGAACCATCAATGCTGGCATACAATAGGGGCAGAAACTTTCGCGACAAATTGATTAAGGCTGAAAAACAGAAACCTGGTAATCAAACTGTGCTGTGTAAAACCAAAAATGGGACTTTTCCATGCCTTAATTACCAACACTGTTCAAATGTGATTAAAGGCGACCACATCCGGCATGGCAATACTGGCAAAAAGATACCTCTGAAACAATATGCTACATGTGACTCTAAAAATGTTATTTATGCCTTACGCTGTCCATGCGGGAAATATTATGTTGGCAAATCCACCAGGAAAGCAAAGGAGAGATGGACAGAACACAAGTCTAATATTTGCACAAAAAACATTAAATCACCAGTATACAGACACTTCAGAGACCATCAGCATACAGTAGCACAAATGCACTTTGTAATACTAGAAACGATACATCCACTTCCTCGAGGAGGTAACTTACAGAAGTTACTAGCCCAGAGACAACTTTTTTGGATTCATTGCCTCGACTCCCTCTCCCCTTTGGGGATGAATGAAGACTATTATCTGGGCCCTTTTTTATAAATTTGTTTATACATTTTATAAATCGTGTATCCAAATTTACTGCCTTTCATCATAAAAAATGTAACTTTATTTTATTTCCATTCTTTTGTAGTAGGTCTATTTTTCATGTGACTGTGTAAGATTGTACGCCCCTAGGTGGGCAGGCAATACATGTATTTTCTAAAGACTCTTCAGTTTTGGACATTTATGACATAGTCCCTGTAGGAAGACTGACAATTTCACTGATCTTCACTTATTTTATCATCTCCATTGCTTATTCTTTTACGTAATGAGTATTTTAATGTTTTACTCTACTTCCTTTTCCGTAGTTTTTTACAGCCACCATCACGTTCTGACGCAGATCGTGTCACTATGGTGACGGCGCTATGAGTATTCCACACTTTGCTCACTTCCTAACGCTACTCTCCTTCCTTACGTGAATACTTTTACTTTTTAAGCGTTCGCGCATGATAAATGACATCATTCTCATGACGCCCTACATCTTTCCATCAAACGCACATGGATACGCCATCTTGATACGTCACGGCGCTGTGTTTACTTTCCTTCCTTAGGGTATTGCGCATGTTCGCATATGACGCAAGCTTTATGACTTTCTTGACCTTTCCCTTAGGCGCACGCGCAATCTACTGCGCATGCACTCCTTTACACTCCTTTGAGTATAAATAAAAGGCACCCATTGGAACAACGCATCCTACTTTGGAGAGATGTGTCGCTCCTCGGCTTCCACATTCGTTGATCTTTGGAAAATTCTGTAATTAGTTTACATACTTTTCCCTGTACCATTGACTTACTCGTTATTCGAACTAGCACTTATCCTTTTCTTCTTGCTTTCAGCTTTTTGCGGTTAGGATTTTTCTGGGTACCGTTGAGTAGGACATTATTATTGATGTAAGTGTTTATCTATTTTCTTTTACTACATTCCACCGAGGCTCTACTTCTTTTCCTAATTAGAGTTATTACTTGTATTGCAGACTTAATATTGATCTACTGTTGGACGCGGGGTCCTATCAATCATTTACTTCATGAATATATACACCTCTAGGATTGTTTCCCTATCTAGACACCCACTTGCTGGGGTAAGTGTTGTCCGCTTTTCTTCCGACCATACTGAGTAAAGACCTTTTGACAGCAATCTCTCTCTCTCTTGACTGCATGTGCGGATTGATTCGATAGAATTCTGGTTATTTTGAGCCAAGCCAAGCTCTTTTGCTCCAAATTTGTAATAATAGCTACACTAGCTGATTCACCTGTAGGATATAGAGGACCCTGATTGATCTAAGTATGTATTAATACGTGATTTGTTAAAAATTGCTAAAAAGTAGTTACTTTGTTAAAGAATACTTTATTGTTGAATTACAGTGTGAAATATTACACTAAGATGTTTCTTTTCTACTTTTTAGAAATCTGATGAATTGTGATATTGCCCCATAAGAAGAGTTTGTGACTCGAAACGCGTTGGGCTTCTTTATTTGTATAATAAAATATTGTGTTTTACTGAAATATTGAAAAAGAGAGTTTCATATATCAAATTGTCAATTATACCAAATGGTTAATAGGAACTATTGATTACCTACTTGAATGTTTGGTCTGATCTTCAGATATTAGAAAGTGTGCAGGGGACGGGAGTTCCTAAAGGACTCTTTAGGAACAACCACTTTTTTGTTTTTACATATCCAACCTAGATGCCAAGGTTGAGCCTTTCCCCCCCGCACCTCAAAACTCCATATAAACATTGTAGAATGTCTTCAACAATACTCTTGCAGGTATTTAACCAAAAGAACCTTTAATATAGGTGTGCCTTAGTGTTATCTGCTGTTCTTAATGATTCTAGATAAAGCATATTTTGGTTGTAAGCTGTTAATGCCAATTTCGTTTTGAGCCCAATTTCATATCACCAGCAACATATCGGTTAACATCCTCATAGAGCCAATTACTATGGGTGCGCTTTAAGATACCAACTGAACCGATAGGTTTTGAGGCATCTAAGGATAGAAAAGCTTTTAGGTACGGTACAATTATAGTATCCGTAGCAACAGTGGACAAGCGCTGGAAGAGCATCGCACACTGCGATAAATAGACATTCCAGATGCCCTTTATGTCAAACTCAAGATAAATATATTGGATACTAATCTTTTTAGGAAGACGCAGCAATCGCCTCAATATTTTAGCTTCAAATCGAATAAGAGCTGATCTAAATTTGTGGCCCCAAATCGATACTGCATACGATAGCATAGCAAATATTTTTGATTTGTATATGGATATAACCGCAGCAGCACTATAGCCATTATTTCTACCAATGAATGCACTTAAGATGTTGGTAGAGGTCTCACATTTCATTTTTATCTCATTCAATTGCAGTTCCCATTTTAGATTTTCATCAATGACAATCCCTAAATATTTGTGAACAGATACTTGTTCTAAAGGAGCATCAAATGTGGACCAATGATAGCGCTTGGGTCGCAACTTCTTCGGGAACACCATGATTTTACTTTTTTGATTGTTTACAATGAGTCCATTATTGGATGCATATTTACCTAGTTCGTTCAACATCAATTGGATCCCTGCAGGAGTATAATCAAGAAAAAGCAAATCGTCAGCATAGGCGAGCCAACCCACTGTAACGTTACCAATTTTTATGGGATTTGCTGCATAGATGTTGATAGAAATGATCATATCGCCAAATATAAATTAAAAAGTGTTGCAGCTATCATGCAACCCTGCTTAACACCACGTTTGGAGGGCATCGATTTGGAGAGTTTTCCCAATGCGTTGAGACGAACGCTGACAGAAGTGTCAGCATGTAATAACATCAGCATACGAAGCAATCCACTAGGTATTCCCCATTCAGTCAATTTACGGCATAACTGATTTCTACATATTGTGTCAAATGCAGCGGAAAAGTCTATAAAAGTACAATAAACATTGAGGTTCCGCTGCTCCCTTGAATGTTCTATTGCAGAAGTTAGAATAACAAGATTGTGTAAAGTGCTCGATTTGGGACGAAAACCAATCTGGTTAAGTGGAAGAATCTTATTAGAGTCAATCCAGGCATTAAATTCAAATAGCAAAACTTTGGTGAAAACTTTAGATGTGGAATCTTTAATCACAAGCATTCTAAAGTTAGAGGGGTTGTCCCACGCACCCTTCCTGTGTACAGTCAAAATGTTGCTCGCTTTCCAAGATGTTGGTAGTTTTCCACGTATACCAATGTGATTAAATAAAGTATGCAAGGCAGCTCCCCATAGTGGGGGGTCACTTTTGATCACCAAGTTCGATATACCATCGGGCCCCGCTGCACGTGAGGATTTTAGATTTTCGATAATGGATATAATATCCAATACTGAGGCCGTGCAAACCCATGGTGAATCAGGGATCGGGAGAGCTTCAGCAACAGTATCACTTCTCCCAATGGTCGAGGCTATATGATCAGCCCATGACTCTTCACTGATACAGTTGATAGTCAAATCCCTCTTTTTATTTTTGGCTATAATTTGCCATATCGCGTTTCCATTTCCCAAAAGGGACACGTTAACAATCTTTTTCCAAAGTTGTAGCTCTAAATCCAACTTATGAGATTTTAGCCAATATTGATAGGTTTTCTTCAGAGCACGAATCTGGGAAGATATAAATGAGGGTGTAATCGCCCCAGTTTTGGATTGAACCAACTTTTTTATATTGCTACGTAGTTTCCTTTTCTCAATTTGGATGATCATGTCATTGCCGTTTTGGAGGGGTCTTATTGTATTGACTTTTTCCATAGCAGATTTATAGACTCGCCATTCTGCACTAGTTATGTATATTCCCCATTGCAGAAGAGTAGTCTTCAATCAGTTGATCATTTGAACTGGACATCGATGAGTAGGATTGAATAAAAAGTGGTAACAATTCTCGAGCCTTTCTCTTAGCTTGTTCAAAAGTGTGTGGTTTAACTGAGATACGGTTCTGACCTTCATTTAACAATATCTGACCATTATTTGCAAATATCAATGGTATGCAATTCCTAGTTTGACCGTCGATGAGCAGACATAGGGGCAGATGGTCACTTTCCTCGCGAGATAAAACACCCATATCATTGACAAATGGCATACCAAGGGCATTTACAAATATGTAATCAATGGTTACAGCGGTCATGCCCTCACCCCGCGTTGGAGCCGTATTTTGGTCACTCATGGTGAAACCATTCAAGCGTGTCATATTGTGTGCTTGTAAAAGATTATGCCATTTTTTGCCTTGGTGATTGGTGCTATTTTTGATGGGATTAGATTTAATGGTACCCTCAAGAAGTTGTTCGGCTTTATATAGCACATCAATCTTGGCATTAAAGTCTCCAAGCAAAAAGAGTGGAAAACAGCTAAAGTATTTTTTTAAGATAGAATCAATAGCTCTAATATTCTTTAACATGAGAGTCATTTTAGGTGGATCATAGATGATAGCTATAATGATCTTTAAATCCCCCTTGCTAATTTTTGCAATTAAAATATTAGGAGATGATTGAGGAAGTTTTACAATTGTCCAAGGGCTCTTCACTGATATAATAATATAAGAAGGCCACCCTTTGGGCGACCAAGCGGGCCTTTGGAAGCTACTTCATGAACAGTTACACGATCATCTATTTGAATAGCAGCTGTGATCCAGGTTTCCTGTAGAGCTACAATCTGAAAAATATCAATGTTAGCCAGGAAACCATCAGCCTCGAACATATGTGTGAACCCCCTAGTATTCCAAGAATAGAGAAGATCATACGACCATTGACTGTGCCTTTCCTGACATCAGCTAATGTACCAATATCGCACCAAGTCTTTGGAAGGAGATACCAATTAGGACAACACTGCATGAGGAACTCCCTGAAGTATCATGAGAAGGAGATAAGTAAATTAACTGATGATGTCATAAGAAAGTGTGCACAACATGCTGATATACTGACTGATGACAATTTATGGATCCTAAAGGACAAATGACGAAGTAAGGGATCGAGTAAACTGTCACATGTAAAAGAAGAAGATTACATGTTAACAAAGTGCTGCAGAAAACAAAAGTTCAGTTAATGTACAGATGCTGAAATGTAAGGTAGGTCAAGTCATCATAGAGGCTAGCTATGAGTAGTGAATAGAATGCAGGCGAAGCTGCCATTGTACAGAAACATGACATTGGTATCATGAAATAAATAAGCCAGAAACCATGAAGCGGAATTGAAAAACTGTGTTTCAGCAGAAGAATAGGTTCATGGAGCTGCGTGGCAATGCTGTCTGGCATGAAGTCAAGATCGTGGGAATCGAGGTCAGCTATCTACTCTGAAGAAAAACGAGTGTGCAGAGGATGGATCTTCTTACGTTAAGGTGCAAGAAAGAACCCAAAGGATGCCATGTTCTGATTCATTTAGAGCATTTAAAAGTTGGAAAATGAACCAGCTTGGTCTCCTGTCATGTGAGCCAAGGATGGAAACAGAGTTTGAACTTGGGGTTCCAGACACAATAGCGAGTGCCCTCACTCCTTTGCATTTCCAAAGACAAGAATACTCTGCAAGGCCAAGGACAAATACATTTTCATGGGAGAAGCATGGGTGATTAGAGAGGCTAGGCTAATTGGGTGGTGAAGTAACTTCATGTCCTATCTCCCTGCACCTGGGTCTGGGCTTACATGCTGCTAAATAAACCAAATGTTACAGGCATGGCACAGGAGTGGCAACCAATTGTATTAGTCCATAGAATGAAGGACCTGATAGCTTGTAAGACCAATGAGAAACTGTGCATCTAATGTTTCTGAAATTACATGTTTTAACAGGTAGGCATAAGTTGGCCACCTGATATTGGACAGCCAGTAACAATCATAGCTCCTATATAAGTATATACCTAGATGTTTCCCTTAACCAATCCTGACCTGGGATAGGTATTTCACTATTGCCACGTATTATGACGTCACTGTGATGCATTATTGAGTATAAGAATTGTATTAATTGTAGAGATCATTGAGTGTCCGTCCGTTGATGTTCATTGTAACCTCCCCGTTTTAGATACTTATTAATAAAACAGTAACATGCAATTTTCTTGGGTTTGTCTGGTTATTTGGACTCAGAATTATTCTGGGGTAATCCCATCCATTGTATATGCATGTTCCAAAGGGTCATAAGCTCACCTGTGAAACCTGTTAAATACGATAGCTTTTTAGAACTAGTTTGTTGCAGATTGTTTTAATATTGAATGCAACTGAACATTTCTTGCTTTATGGTATACATTGATTCAGTAACTGTCTGTGGACAGTGCATTATAGTGTGCAGGGGACGGGAGGGTTCCAAATTTGGATCCTCTCTCTTCCTTTCTTCCAGTATTTGTTAAGCAATACCGGTTGCCTCTTGCATCCATGGAGTCACTCACATAGATTATTAAAAACTTAGAATCTTGTTGGATAATTCGTCTGATCCACATTACCTTTAGAAACCCGGAACTGGGAATTCTAATACCCATTGGCCAATGGAGACTATGCGCAGACCTGAGGTAGTTGAAAAAATTGGTCCAGATCCAAGGGTCAAAGGAGTACACCGCCATTGACTTGACCAACGCCTACTGAACAGTACCCTTGAGTAGGGAAGACCAATACAAGCTGGCCTTTACCTTTGGAGTGCAGCAGTACACGTGTACACCCTTTGGATACATAAACTCTGACAATGAGTTCAACATCTTTCTCCATAAGGTCATGCCTGATTTGGGAAAAAGAGGAAACCTGAACTATGTAGATGATGTTCTGATTAAGAGCTCAACTGTGGAAGAACATATATCAGAAATCTGCTATTTTCTGAACCATTTGCAGAAAGCTGGATCAAAACTGGCCTTTCAGAAAACACAGTGGTGTAAGACCCAAGTGAACTTCTTAGGGCAAGAGATCACCCCTGAGGGTCTCAATCACCAGGCAAATAATGTGGAAGCCTTAATTAAATTAAAAGACCCCACTACTCTGCGAGAATGAAGACCCTTTTTGGACTCACTAATTATGGTTGAAAGTTCATTGAAGACTATGCAGAGGTCACGCGACCTTTGGTCCATTTATTAAAGACCGGAGTCAAGTTGGAGTGGGGTCCAGAACAATCCGAGGCAGTTACACAACTTAAAAGAAGTCTTTCCTAAGTTCCTTGTTTGGCTTACCCCATCAAGAACAAGGAGTTATTTTTGGAGACAGGGTTCTCGGGTACTTGCCTAACAGCAGTATTGTACCAAAAGCAAGACATGGACAACAAAGTCATCTCGTACATGAGTAAGACGTTCTATTTTGTGGAGGAAACATTCAATGATTGTGAAAAGGCACTCCTGGCAATGGCATAGGCATTGAAAAATTATCGCCCATTCATCCAGGGGGACCATATCATCATCGAGACTCCTCACCAACCCCTGAAATATTTACAAAGGGACAGAATATGGGCAGGGAACATCAGTAATTTCAGAATTACTTCCAGGATTCTGCCCATGCAAGGCTTTCCTGTGGAGGTCAAAACAAGAAGACTCCCCTAGTGCAATGATTGATGGACTTGCATGATTATGCTCAAGAAAACTGTCTCGAGGACGAACGTCTAATGACTAACAACAACATATAGGGCATACTTAACTTCCACGCACACGGTCTATGAAGAAGACACGTGCCAGGGAATACCCACAGTTTATGTGGATGGATGTCGCTATCATTTTGATGTTAACATGGAATAAGAAGTGGTGGCTGGCATTGGGAATGCCTGGGTGAATGAAAAACCCAGGAGCCCTCTGCTGGGTACAAAATAAGACCCCAAAGTAGTCATGTGGCAGAGTTGATGATTGTTTATCAAGCCATCCTAACTGCAGTGCACCACCATTTAAAAGAACTGGTCATAATCACTGATTTTGATTATGTCAGGAATGGGTTTGTGGAGCACCTGATTAACTGGAAGAACCAAGGCATGCTTTTTTCCAACAGCAAACCATTAAAGGATGGCAAACCAATCCAGTCAATTGATAATCTGGCGAACTCCAATGAGGTGACCACCTATTGGAAGAAATAAAGAGGTCATTCCAAAATGGAGGGGCCAGATAAGACTGGGAATGACTTGGCTGACCAGCTGGCTAAAACTGGAGCACTGCATGGGGATTTCAAAGAAACAGAATCCTTGCTGGGTGAAATTAAGTTGCCACTGTTAACAGGTCAAAAACTCATGCCAACAGCAAACTCTTGACTGCCCAGGGTAGCAAAGATACCCCAATGTAGCTTTGATCATTACACGGAAGTATTGGAAAATTCTACCTACCAGAATCGGGTTATGCCGGTAGAAAGTATTTCCGGGTGTTGATGACATTTTCCAAGATGTTCCAATCCAAGATGGCCTGTTGGTGTGGAGAGCCCTATCTGGACGTGACCAGTGGGTGGTACCTACCTCATTCTGAAGCCTGATGTTCAACCACTCCCATGATGCAGCCACTGCTGGTGATAGGGTGTTTCATATGACATTGTAAACCATGTGTGAGGTTGCCTACTGGACACACATGGGCCAGGATCTCAACATTTACCTAAAGTGGTGTCTTGTGTGCTCATTTCCAACCCAGTTCACTCACACAAAGAGCTCCCCTACAAAAAATGTGAATGACACTGTCTTGGCCAAATTTGCAAGTCAATTTCAGCGGGACAGTGGTTCGCTGTTCTAGCAGAAACAGGTACATGTTGATGGTAACATGATTGTTCACAAAGTGGGTAGAATGTCTTCATGTCCCAAATTGTAAGGCAGAGACAGCTGCCACACTAATGATCAACCACACATTCTCTTTCGGCCTCCCACAAAGGATTGAGTCAGAGCAAGCAGTCATTTTACCAATGAGGTGATGGCGAAGATGTGGGAGATTCTAGGGATAAAAAGAAACCTCCACACTGCCAACTGCCCAGCCTTGAGTGAGGGGTGGAGAGATTCAACAAGACAATTGTGAGCATCTTAAAGAAGTGTGTGGCAGACTCTAGACCCAGTTGCGACGTTCGATTACTGCTTGACCTGATGGCCATTAGGACTACACCATCTTCTACAACAAAAATATCTCTATTTGAGCTTATTACCGGATGGAAAATGATGTTACCTCAGCATCTGCTCTATAGAACACAGGAGCAGACCCTGATAAATGCAGCACAATCTTTACAACTGATTGAGGAGCCAAATGAAAGTCGAGCTGAGGAACCATCTGAGGAATTATAGGTGAAGATAAAAACCCTGCAGGAATACTTATAACAAGGAAGTTGTAAAATAAAAAAAAAATAAAAGTGTCATGTCTATTTTCTGAAATGTCATATCCCTTTCTATGTAATTTTTTTTTTTTTTTTTTTTTTAATGCTATGTCCTACCATCCGGGGAATTATGTTTTATAACAAATATTGTGCCTCTCTTTTTCTTCCTATTTCTAGATAAGTAACCTTCTTCCATTTCAGTCTGGGGATCTGGAGAAGTGGATTCCAGGAGGTCCCCAGGGACCCAGAAAATTGAGGTGGTTCCATCCCATACCCGCCAACGACCAAAAACGGAAGGGGAAGCCGGAGTCCCCACTCCCTAAGGAAAGAAAATGAGCTGGATGGGCTGCAATAAAATGAACAAAAAAAGAGATTTTGGAGGAAGACCCCACTCTCCCAGCTCTTTTCCACTAATGAACCTAAAAGAGCTGGGGGGATGTGTGGGGTTTAATGACAGCCCTAGCATGACAAAAGTAAAAGCCAAGTTAGGCTCTGATTTGAAATACATTGTTCTTATGACAAAGCACTAAAAACAATGAGACCTAAAACCTTAACATAACGAAAGGGCCTGATGTCGAAAATATGTGTCTTGCTGTAATGACACAATGAACAGTGTTTCATGGAACATATGTGTCTTGCTGAAAATGACACCATTCCTTTCAACACCTAAGTAGACATAGTTTTCAATATAAATGCCCATTGTGAACAAACAAAAGGAGAGGCAGCCTTTCACTTTCAGTTTGCCACCTTAAAAAAATTAAGTGCTGCACAGGGAAACAAATGCAATAATTGAAAATGCTATTTTGTTTTCAAAGGCCACATGTAAATCTCTTATGAGCCCAAGGCAGACCAGTGATTCAAGGTGGTGGGCAGGCTTCTCAAGTGCCTTCCCCAACTGTAGGCCTGTTGGAAGCCAGATCTCTGTGAGACTTCAGCTCAAGCATTCTAGGTATTTACAACCAACCTTGCTGGGTGCAGTGCTTAAAGAAATACAAACTATTAGATCATAATTGTGTTAAAATCCACATTACAAGGACAAAATGGAAAATGCCAGCATAGCCTCATGATGTCAGAGGGCAGAGGTGAATGATCAGATGCAGAATAAGGATCTCTGCAGCCCATCAGTTTTCAAAGAATAAAGTGTTAATGTTTTTTACACTAGCCTTGAATCAAAATTGAGCCACAAACTGGAGAGGATCTGAACCACGTGTTTTCAGGCAAATGAGACCAAAAATACAAAAAGAAACTGCAAATATATGTAAAAATGTTTGGTCATTGACTTACATCACAAATGTAATTTGTATTTAATAATTTTGAGGCTGGCATACTTATGGGGTTGTGGCAGATCTCATGTTAAAGCTCACTTTCAGGTGATGTATTAATGTGATTTTCATTCTAAATTGATTTGGAGTTTTTTAGTTCAACCAAAAAAGGTGTTTCTAGCTGCCCTGCAAATGTCCTGAATTTGAAATTTGGGGAGCTGATGACCATTTAAATTAAATATCTGATTAGGAAGTTTCATATGTCCAACTTTGTTACTTTTTGAAAAAAGGGCGGGCAACCATAGTGTGCCCATACAATAAAATGCCGAAATGAAAGTAACCTCCACCAATTCGTTATGAGGAGGGGAACATTAATTATTAATTTATATTTATTAAAGTGAAAATGTGTGGGTGGTCAGGTTGGTGGCACCAAAATGTGCATAGTTGCATTGTCAAGGGTTTTGACCCATGTTGAATCCTTAGACTGGGTAGATGTGGGGATGAGCTGTTGCTGCCCATTATTCTATCCCAGAACAAACTAAATCAATAGACTGGGTGGATGTGGGGATGAGCTGTCGCCGTCCACATTCACGCCAAAATCCAGGAGAACTGCGCAGTTGACACAAGACCACTCCAAAGATACAACCTTCTTGTGGGGGGTTCCACATCCCCACTCTACTGTAAGGATGCCATCAAAACAATGTTAAGCAAGGGTCCTACACTATCAAGCAAAAGACCACTCTATTGAAATGTAGTAATTCAAGACAGATCCCAAAAATGGATGCAATACCGGTACTCACCACTATCAGAAAGCCGGCGTTTTAAAACCACCAGACTTTTGTGTAAAACTGAACAGAGGAACCCAAACCAGGCCAAGGAAAGACTTGCTAAGAGGTGGATACAATGTAAAACTATATTCTGAAATGACTTGAAGGAAGTAATTATTTAATGTATATGTAAAAATTGTAAGTTTGATTTAAACTGAGAACTAAAGTGACATTTAGCTGAATTCTGCCTGACAACTACCCCCGACAGGAGAAACCTGCTCAGCCACTCTTCCCAGGCCTAGCTGCATCCTGCTTCCCCACCAAAAGGAGTTGACACCTCTCTGATTAGATTAGGGGAGGGGCATCTGCAGGAGGTTGCACAAAGCCTTGTCCTGGACTCAGGCAAATGTTATATTGGGGGGGGGCGTAAAGTGGCTTCCTCTTGGGAGAAGTGGGAGGAGAAGAGCCTCTAGGAGCCACCCGAGCTGGAGGCGGGGCAGACAGAAGCTTCCCCCATGTGCTTTGGAAGCTAAACCACACCCATCTGGGCCAGAGCATAAATAATATCATTATTCTGGTGATTTTTCTGTGCACGTTTTAAGAGGTGTTAGGATCCTATGGTGTATTCTGGGGGTTGCTAGCGGAAAATAGGGTCTTACTCCAAATGTCTGCATGTTAAAAATCTGACACTTCATCAATTAATGTCCATACTCCTTGCGCACATGTGTGTAATTTTTGGTAAATGTCCGATATTGGTAAACCCAGTCAAAAAGCGCAAAATGTTGTCATTTTTGAATGCAAGCCCCCAGGAAGATCAGAGGCAGACAAGCATGGACCATAAGGAATATATAATGTGTACATGTAATTTCAACAAATTGTGTATCTGGGAAATATTTATTTGAATCAAATATAGATTTGTGGGCAAATTGACCAGGGGAGGATCCTCTGACCCATAAACAGACCTCATCATGATGACAATCCATTTCCTTCCCCCAATCATGCGAGAGGGGAGAATTGGGCCAATGACAAGTAGAGAGGGGCAGGCTCAGTTATGCCACGCACACACCAAGTTCCAAAACACATAAAAAGAGACTGCTGGGACAGGTAGAGACATTCATTTTCCATTTCTGCTGAGCATTTTGACGGCCGACATCCCATCCAGACAGAGACCAGAACCAGGGACCCATAGACTACAGAACTTTGAACCTAGAAGGCCCACTGCAAGCAAAAGTATTCTCAGCAGGCCTTCAGAATCCAGCAAACCTAACCAAACTATTCAACAGCCGGGCGAGCTGTTTGAATTCTTTGCCAAGAACTTTTGCCGGAACCGCAGACCAGACCCAGACCGCTGTGAGCAGAACCAGAGAATTAGGAGTGAGCATCCGCCAGAACTGTGCAGAACCCAATCTCTTAGTTAAAATAATCTAATCCAAACTATTTTAACCTAATTAGAACAGCCTCCTAGAAATCATGTCATCTGTCATTTTTAAAGCTGCACAACTGTCACCTGTCAATTCTGCAGCTGCAAGCTGTCATCTGTCATTCTAAAGCGGTGAGCTGTCATCTGTCATTCTAAAGCTGCAAACTGTCACCTGTCATTTTGAGTTTGACTTTAAATCCGAAAATCTACCTTTATTAAATCGTCCGTATCTCTTGAACCGTTTGGTCTAGGAACTGGGATTCTAGGCTTTCCAACGAACCTAGAACCGACTTCCTTATACTTTTTCCGCAATCGCGATTTACGCACTCGCGAAATTTACCGCGATTTGCGGTTTGGCCTAATTTCGTCATCTGTAAAAAGATAGCCGCTTTTGCCTGAACTTCTAAAATTCGTTTGCAACCTAATAACCATCCCTGAACCATTGTTAGGGCTGACCTGAACTGATTTTAAGTGTCTACCACTCACCTGAACCTCCTATAGGGAATTAAAAGCAATTTTAGCATTTTTCACTTCCTTGCCACCACATTACAAAGCACTCTTGCCCGTGTTTTAAAAAGCATAACTGTTGTCTAAGCTTGCTGGGGGCGGAACTGAATTCCGTATTGTATTTGATTGTATTCCTGAAGACTGTGTGTGTTACTTCCATCTCCTTGCATTGCATATAGGGGGGGATGAATTGCCACCAGGGGAAAAGTGAACATATTGGGCCTCATTACGACCCTGGCGGAGTGGGTTTACGCCAGCGTTATTCGCGGCGGACCCGTCCGCCCCACTACGAGTTCCCGTAGCGCCATGGAGCGTTTTCCGCCTGGTTTTTCCGGGCGGAGAAATCCATGGCGCTACGGGACCTTGTTGTTAATTACGCCACCGTATTTTACGGTGGCGCAATTAACGCCTTCCCCACTCCCATTATACCCTATGGGGCAAAAATGGGAATGGGGAAGGGTAAAATGGGGAATGGGGATTTACCGCCCGCCAAGGTCGGAATGGGGCGGTAAATCCGCCAACCCCCATGGCGCTATCGGCAGCTTTCCGCCGTGCTCCATGGTGCATTTGGCGCCACGATTTCCGCCAGGGTCGTAATGAGGCCCATTATCTCTTGTGAAACCATATCAGTTTATTTTCTGTACTGCATTTATTCCACCTTGCATTTCCTTGAAACCATAAAGCATTTCAGCTACCTCATCCTCTATACTACTTCTAAGTAACCAAATCAGTTTACCAGTAGAACATTATCCATTGTTGATCACTGTCATATTTTAAGTGTGATATCCAATATTAATTTATTATAAAAGTGTGATCGATATATATTGTTATATTTCTCAAATACACCTTTTAAATTTGCAAAACAGACCTACTTCTTGGCTCAGTGGGGTCAGGGGGATTCTAAGAGAGGGGTGTTATATAAGGGTTGTCATCCAGAGTACATGAACTGGACCTAAAAATATAGCAATAAGGGTTTCCCTCAGCATCCCAGACTAGGCATTGACTTAGCTGTAGTGTTGAAGTGAAGCAGCTTAACAGCATGTTAGGACCCTGCAGACATTACTGGCTACATGACTTTTCCACATCACACTCCTTTCCCCGGATTTCAGCAAAAGTCCTAATTTGTTTCTGGGCTTGTGACTTGGCGAAGTGTTGTTCCTCATACAATTCAATACTGTTTCACCAATCTGCACCATGTTTTGCATAGTTACCTATTAGGACCCTCTGGCCATTACTGGCTAAATGACATTTGGACACCCCACACCTTTTGCAGGATTTCAGCACCTTCACACATGAGACGGCTGCCTGAAATCAGCAAAACATCAATGTGGTCGTAGAATGATGGGTCCAAAAATGAGGAACAAAAAGGGAACCTCAAAAACATGTTTCAAGGGTCTAGGATGCATAGTTTCAGAGATATTTGCACTGCAATGCATCACAACAAACTGCTCAATGCCACAGTGAGGCAACAAGTGAGGAGAGAGCACAGAAGGTCCCAGTATGCAGCAGCACACCAACTCTTCCCGCTCCCCAACTTCTACTCCAGAATATGTCAGCCAACCACACATGCCCATTCTCAGTGCAGTTTACTTGAGGGTGCAAAGCACATCCAGTGCTAAGCAAATTGGAACAGTGACCTACAGGATCATTGATTTTCAACAATTGATGATAGTGTTGTTATGTCTGTCTATAGAACATGTTGGGAGAAATGGTACTTTTTGCTAGTATCTATATATTATGGCATTTGTCAGTAAGTAACTAACATTTGACATGTAGGGAGTTTTTTAGTGGAAAAGCTGACAGCTAAAAAAATGTAAATGATAGAAAGTGTGCACCTACCCACTTCACTTAAATTATGGAACTTCCCAGGCTTATAGGCAGATAGGGGTGGAACCTTGGGACTGGTAGAGAACTGCAGAGGTTCAATTAAAATCAGGAGGCTAATAAGTTGACACCTCCTGATCTTAATAATTTGTGGGAGGCACTTGGCATAAAAAAGGACTTGCCTATAATCCACCTGGGGGACTCCAGAGACAGCTGCCTGACCTTACATGGGGAGGCCTACATTGAGAGCCCCTAAACTTTGCATAGGTAAAAAGACAAAGACCAGAAGGAGAAAAAGGAAATCCTGCCTAAAACCATCTTGATTGGAGAGGCCTTAATATTGAGAGGCCTTAAACCTTGCCTTGGAGAGAGAAACTGAGGAAGCCAACAGCCAACTAGGCCCTGATTCCTAAGGATAGGCAGGGGAGGGATGAAAGGTGTTGACCATCTTTGACTGAAGTGACCAGACTCCAAACTGATTCCCGAGGAGCCTCGCTTTCTTTCCTGAGCTCCCCAAAACAGAGGTCCCATATAAGTAGAATTGATCCATTGGAAACCAATGTGTGTGGGGGATCTGCCTGCCTTAATATCTTCCCTTCATAGTGGGTAGGGGGGCACATAGTGTAGACCATTAGCATATTTAACTATTAATATAATTAATTCCCAGATAGATTGATGCAGGGGGGAGCTTGTAAGAGTTCGAAACTTCCACCCTCTTTCCTATCAGGACATACTTTATAGTCACGCAAAGAAATTGGGTGCCTTTATTTTTCCAAACCTTTCCTTTAAAACAAAAAGATTGTTGTCATCATTCCCAAACCTGGTCTTTAAAACAAAAAGGTCCTTGCCCCTCAAACGAAATTCACAACTGATACCCATTCCCAAAACCTGCTTTTAAAAAAAAGGTGTACTTATTCCAAAACGTAATTTCCAATTGTCACCACTCCTTAAACAGTGTATTTACACAAAAATGTGTTTTTGCCACAAAACTAAATTCCCAATTGTCACCACTCCATACACATTGTATTAAACAAAAAGAGGTTTTTGCCACAAAACCAAATTCCCAATTGTCATCATTCCTGAAACATTGTATTCAAACAAAGGGGTGCTCTCGGCCCCAACAAAATTCTGAAACTGTTCCCACTCCTTAGACCCGGCTTTTAAACAGAGGGGTGCTACATGTCATTGATGCATGGGTTGGGTGCAGGGGGCTTTGCAAAGAAAAACTAGTGCAATTTCAAATGAACGAGTGAGTGACCCACATAGCAGAACGATTTTGCATTGCTTTTGGGTGAAAAGTAAACCAAGTACTTGTATTTTTACCAAGCTGTGTTTTCAAAACTGCATGCATTTTCCAGTGTGCAGAGAAACCCCAGGTATCAAGCACTGTGCATGTCGATGTGTCATTTGTTTTAAAATTAAACTGTGCTTTGTGTTCAATCTAAATTGTATCAAGTAATATTCACCTGTTTATTAAAAAAAGGAAACCGTATGTTATGTTGAAACTTTGCTTGGTGCCCCAGCAACGGGGGCATGTATAATCATTAAAGATTCATTGAAAATAAATTATAAATAAATATATATTCTGCTTATACCCTTGCATGGTTCTTGGCTCATTGTTGGCACTGGGGGAGGGATTTATGTGGCTCTATATGAGTCATAGATAGGGCGTGTTGAATTGCCAACCAATGGTGTGTTGTAGACTCTCTTAATTGGGGGGTGGGACTCCATATGTTAAGCGTGGTCTCTCGATATATCATTACACTGGCACTTATAATCTGGCAGTAATTCCGCCAGAGTGCCGGTAACAGTGTTAACGTTTTCTGGTATCCTGGCAGGATACCAGCAACCTTGTAATGATAGTCTATCTCTTACCTTTGAAGAGTCATGGCAAAGGCTTTCAAATAGGTAGTGTTGACAAGGAGTGGTATCATGAAATAACTGTGAATGTATATAGTCTTGGACTGGATAACAGCAGCCTTTAGATTATTAATTATAATAACTTGATGATCCACACGTGCACTAATGCTGCCCCACCATGAAGTATGTTGTGTTGCCACAGATCGTGACGGGGATCCTTTATCGGATTATATTGCATCAAAAGCATTTGCGGGTGCTGTCTCCCACAGTCCTACAAAGATGTCCTCTTTCTTGCAGATGATAGAACGATCATTGTTTGGTGCTAGGCTGCATGCCTCATTTATCGATTCCTCTTCTTTCACAACTGAAGTTGTTTGGAAATCACCTAACTTTTTTATCCACTGTTTATAAACAAATGTGATCTTTGCCACTAAAAAAGGAAACACTAAGAACATGATATGTCAGTGTTTTGAGGGAGTTTGGAGGTTCAGTGCTAGGAATGTGACCAGCATAAATCACATTCTGCAAAACACACAGCATGTCAATAGACGTACCTGATGCATTGCTGGCCAGGGAGAAATATGAACAGAAACGTATTATCTGTAGTCACATAATCCATGGTAAAAACTCCTTCCAAATTGACAGGATTCATAGGACTATGCGCCATTTCCTGCATCCTGCTTAAAGCTTGAACAACCTGTGCCTCAACTATACTCCAGAATAATATCCCTCATGCTCATTTCTATTTTCGGCTCATTGAAGACCCAGAGCAAATGCACCAGGATGTATCGTGCAGACTAGATACAATCCAGTGACTTTTATAATCCTTCTTTTTTTGGACAAAGTTTAGCTTTATAAAGGCGAATGTGGCATTTCTATGCAAATTCAAGATCACTATCATCCATCAAACACAGCTTCCTTTCCATGCTTTGACAAATGGAAGTATTTTCAATGGTCTATTACTGGCAGACTGCAACAGCCAGCAGCTACTGTATTTCAGTGAACTCAGATTACGAGTGCCATAAAGACACACGTATAAACACAGCGTGTAAAACAACTTATATTTAAAACACACAGGATGTTGCTTCTTGTTGCAAACATTGAGGCTTTTTTGCATATCCCTGGTGGTCCATGTCTAGTTTCCAGCAGACACTATCTCATATTTGCACTCATTCATGTGAATGCCTTTATTAATATTAAATATTGCACTGGATATTAAAATAACATGGTTCTTCCACCTCACCGTCATTCTCCTGAACTATAACATGTCAAGTTTTTCAGGAGTGTTTTTATTGTTACTAGCATAGTCTCAGTCTTTGTTTTCTCCCGTTCCTGACATTGAAGGTAGTCATTAATGAGTATTAAAATGTATGCTCTGTTCTTGCGTATAGTGCTTTGCGTGTGCTGTCAGTTTCATCAGTGCTTGTCTAGTCTGGTCTGAAACCGCCTCAAGACATGCAGTGGAAAAGCCAATTTGTGAAACACTGTATCCACGGTCACCCATCCCCCACAGGTTGTCAGCCACAGTCCATTTGCATTCTCTGCCTCTGGCATCTTCAAGCCAAGTGCAGCAGAGATAACATTTATTTAGGAAGCTATTCGAATGTTGCGTTCCTTTCAAGTCAGGCACGCACCCCATTCTTCTGCACCAGTGTTGATAACGAACGTTGTCGACATTGCTACTTTAGCAGTACACAAAAACAAATTGTATAAGGTTTTATTTTATAAATCAGAGTAGGTGGGTGTGTACACAATTCATAATATGGCGTTATCCGAGTGGCCTGAATGTAAATGATATCGTACTACTTTAAATCAGGGGTCAAGTCCTAAAAATGAAAGTGGGGGGACCCCTCAACAAACCCAATTGGATGCGACGTCACCAGAAATTAGCTCTCAAGGTGAAATATACACATTTCATTAAATTGGTTTTGCATAACCCACCAAATTGCACGGGACAAATGGCATTTACCTTTCATAAAATCAACACACACACAAAACCAAGAAAGGATATTTTCTTCTAATAGTGTTTTTGAAAACATTAAAAGGTGTGCATGTTTTAAACTCCAAGAACCAACACAAATGTTTTCCTTGGGACTTGCAGTACTGAAATGCAACATTTCACCTTTAGTTGGTTATTTTTCATCAGGTAGTGCAGTGGTGAAGTCTCCAGCCTACAAACCTGACGACTGCGGTTTGATCCCTGAGGTCATCTTTAATTCATAAATTCAAAGAGGTCATTCAATGATTCTCATTTTAGGTGGTGGGACTGAGTCCACCCTCTGAATAAAGTGGGTGGACTCTGTCTCCCTGCGTGTACCCTCGACTTGAGCCTTGCTTTAAACAATGCCGACGTTGCATGCTCTTTTTGCCCATTGCGCCATTTTATAAACTGAGGTTCATAACGGTTCTTGATTCTCATGCTTTTCAGATTTTTAAAAGTTGGCCGGGGGTGTTTGGCCGACTTTTGCAGCCAGAGTCATATAGGAACTGGTAATTGCCGGTTGGGTTATACAGTGAAGGATTAAGTTGAGAATATTCTGGGCAGTCTCAGTGATCGGGGGTGAGATCCAAAAAGGAGAGTGTTGTGGACTAGTGTAGAAAGATCTGGTTTAGGTTAGAAGTAAGATGTGGAAACCCTCATGGCAGCTCTGGAACGTGGTGCAGAGATAGGACATGTTGTTCGGGGAAAGGGACAGTAAAGAAGGTGTGGGTGTGAAAGGAGGACAGATGGTTTCACATCATAAGTTATGATGAGCATGTCAGAAAGTAGTGCAGAGAGTTGCCTGGTGCGGGCAGTGTAGGCAGCTTCTAGCTGGTAGATTACTGTG
This sequence comes from Ambystoma mexicanum, assembly GCF_040938575.1. Taxonomy (NCBI): domain Eukaryota; kingdom Metazoa; phylum Chordata; class Amphibia; order Caudata; family Ambystomatidae; genus Ambystoma; species Ambystoma mexicanum. The sequence goes on along the minus strand of NC_090933.1, from coordinate 651,585,167 downwards.
TGTTGTCAAGGATAGACGGCAAGTCTGTTGTGATGGTGGAAAAGGTGTCTGAGGTGATACAGTTGGAGGTGATCTTAGTCATCAGCTGGGTGTGGAGTGGCAGACTGATATAAGCAGTGGAGGGCTTGGTTAAGAGTGACAGGCTGGACATCCCGACCTACCTGGCTCACAGGGCAGCTTCAAGGAGCATTGGAGCGATGGTTTTGGCATGCTCACCCACTGGGTCTGGTAGTAGAGGTGAGCACTGGCTCTGTTCTTTGGTGATAAGTATCAGAAGGTAAGACTAGAGAGGAGTGGGGGGTGAAGGATATGGTGGAAGACCCTGGGGTAGATGAATGTAGGGGAAGTACTGACCAGGTATGGTCAGGTGGAGACATTGGGCCTCACTATGAGGTGGGAGGTAACTTTGGCACCAACAACTAACACTGCTTCCACCGTCTGAGATCTTGGTGCCACCAGGACATTGCAAGTCCCGGCAGCCTGGGATCTAAGGTGGCAGAAATCGTAAGTCCCCATTCCTATGGGATTGGGAAGACAGAAGCATCTGTAGCATTGCTAACAGTGCCAGTGCTTCCATAAAAACTGTGCCTACCGGGGCAGATGCGCCCAGCAGGTCAGAGCCTGCCGGACACAGCGGCCCCTGCAGGCACAGTTGTAGTCTTCTGGTCTGGAATGGGTGGCGGTATGTTGCCACCGGCACCCTTAATTCCAGACCAGCAGACTTGTAATGAGGCCCCGTGTGCAGGTTGGTATATTTCCTGCAGGGAGCAATCAGTGTGTCAGTAGTGTATGTGTTTAAAGGGCTGGATGATGGTGGAATCAGACAAAGTTGTTGTGGAGCACAGGGCTATTCTGTGGTATAGACACTGGGGCAATGCTGAGAATTACAGAGTGAGGATGGGAAAATTTGCATTACAGCATGTACAAGATGAGATGTAAGTAGTGAGTGCAGAACGGTCAATGATACGATGATAAGTTTAGTGCAATGAGGAATGGGTGGGGGAAAAGGAGGGAGAAAGTGACACAGGGAATGGAGGTTATTTATTGTTTTTGTGGTCAGCAATGAAGTAGGAGGGGGAAGGGTGAAAGGGACAGGTAGGGGAGGTAAAAGCATGGCCCCAAAGTAGGTAGAGATCTTAGACAACATTGGTATTGGGGTGCTGTGAAGAGCGGATGTTTGGAGCCAGGAAATAATACACAGGTAGTCATTGGGTGGGTTTAGGTATTGGTCATGACATGGGAGGGTTTCATCCTTGATTGGATGCTAACATAAATATTGCACGCAGTCAGAACAAGGTCGATGGAAGTGTCTTGAAGACTAGGTGGAGAGGGTAATGGTGGTTCTGAGGATGGCACGCCAGAGCTGTTGAAGAAAGAGATGGGCCAGTGATGGCTCTTCTGGTGGTCATGAAGACAGGTTAAGACAGCTGCAGACACACCAAAAATTGAAGAACGCAATCTGGGGCAGGCACACTTCACCCAAGAATTGTACTGTGGGGGTTGTATGTAACCACCAGGGTGAGGAATACTATGTTGGCAGGGGCAGTGTGGAAGAAAGTGGATGAGGTGAAGGATTTAGTCAGTTACATCATAGAGTGCATGGGGATGAAGAGGCAGATTGGCCTGAGAAAGGGAGGGATGAGAGAATGGACAAAAAGGAAATCAGAGAATGAGAGGTTCAGCAGGAGACATCAAAATGGTTGTGCATAGGGGACCTGAGAAGTAGAATAGGAGGAAACATAGCCATCAAGGATAAAGGTGGTTGGGGAGAAAGAGATGGAGCAGGGAAGAGGAGTTGAGGGAGCAGATGAGGGGAGAGAAAGTATAAAGGGGGTGGTTTTGGCGGCCCAAGCAGCAGGAGCCTACAAGAAAGTACACAGCCCAGATGACTGAGGAAAAAATGGAAGCAAAAAGATGTCTCAGGACACCAGACATCTGCCAATAAACGCGGAGAGCAATGGTTGGTTCGCAGTATAAAAAGAGAGGGGAAATAGAAGAGGAAATATCAAAAGGGGTACAGAAGTGCACAATGTATTTATTTATTTATTTAATATACAATCAGCCAATGACTTTGCATATGCAACATGCAAGACATAGAAACAACCTTACAATACCCTCAATATCACCTATTAGTACCCGGCGAGGGTCAATCAGAATGTAACAAACATTCTGATTGGCCCTCGCAGGGGCTTTACCCGACCGGGAATCCCTCAGACCAGATTAATTTCCTCTGTTCCAAGTGGGGGGCGTGGCAGCCCCCCAGCCTTTGTGGAGGCTTGAAGCGGGGCAATCTCCACTCCGAACTTCCACACGGCCGGAGGCTGCCATCCTCCCCCGGTGGGGATTCAGGTATTTTCTTTCTTCCTCTCTCCTCCGCTGAAAACAATACCCAGCCTCCCCTCCCAACCCCGCTTTCCTTCTTTTTTCTCCTTTTTCGGGAGTGAACGTGCTGGGAACACTTCTGTCCCCAGTGCGTCCGCTCCCAATGGCCGCCATGGAAAGGGAAAACGGACTCCATTTTCCCTTCCCTGGTGGCCATTTTATTAAACTTTTATTTTTTTCTGTTCCGAAATGTTGGAGAGTTTTGCAACAGAAAAAATGCTATTAGTACCCCGGTCTTGCAGGCCGATTTACTAAAAGCAATAAGCCCGGAGCTGCAGGGGCATTACAGAGTCAGGTGATGCCCCAGGGCCTTTGTTAAGGCCCAGAGCGAATAACTATGGGCCCCGGGCCATTACCTGACTCAGTAATCCCCCGCGGCCCGGGTCTTGTTGCTTAATTAAAATCAGTTAACAATACCACTTTCTTTTTCTGTTTAATATTATTGGTACCAGTCAAGCGGGGTTTATTACATTTCTCATTTACACCGGATGTAGCTGCAAAGATATGGAGAGTCAAGTGTGGCCTGAGAATTGGCCGAAATACAAGAGGCTCAGTGTTAGTACATTGATCTTGCACATGCTTTCTTCCTCGAGTAATGGTTTTGTGTAGTAAGAGTGATTTTATATCTATTTTGTTTTCAAGCTTTTCACTCTTGTCTATCAGTGTTATAAGTAGACGTTTACAAGCTAAAAACATCTCATCCAAAGACATTATATTGGTGCTCCATATTACTATCCCTCCGAGGTGTTTTTAAGATAGGATAGGGGCAATAGGTGAATCAGAAACTCTATCCAAAGTTGAGCTATTTAGAAGGGATGCAGGATAAAGGGCTGCAGGGCCAGAGGGAACAGGAGGAGATCTCTCGATGCAGTATTAGCGGCTGCAATTTCTTCTCTGCTGTTATCACAGTCTGGATAAGATTCTAGTTTAAGTGACGGTAACTTCTGATCATCTGTAAAACTCAGTAGGGGAAGGGAGTTGTCTAATAATGGACCAAGGAATTCAATATCCATAACAGCCTTGCTCAAGTTGAGATTTAGAGAGTGGGAGGGGCTTGGAGGCAAGTTGAGAACACTTGAGGTGGGAGCGTGAATTTGGGCAATCATAATCATAGTAACACTGGGGGTGGGGGCCTCTGTGCACAATGAATAAGTAAAGAATCCTGGGGGGTGATTGGTAGGCATAGGGGAATGTGTAGTATTAGAGTGGAACAAGTGGAGAAAGTGAGGAAACGACTTTTTAAAACATGGGTTCGTTGAGAAGGTGGTGAAAAGAAAACAAGTAAGATAGGGTGCACTACAAGTGAACAGTAAAGAAAAATGTGATAAAGGGAAGACGGATACATTTGAAAAAGGGTGAGCAGGAGTGAAACTGTTGCCCTGCATTGGACATTACTGAAAAGTTGGATACTCATGGCTGCAACTAACAAGAAAACATTTTGGTTATCCAACTATTAGATGGTTAGATGCAAAGAGAAATTAACCGAGATGGAAACCTCAGGTGCCGGTAAAGACAAGAACAGGATCTCTAAAGTTCTGACACATTTTAGTGTCCCCATAAATAACCATGAAAACCCAGACAGACGGGTAGCACTCTTATAATACCATCAAAAGAAAGACCTGAGATCATTATGGGGGCTTGAGATGTTCAAGGTGTAATGGTTAGTTTGGGGCTTTAGAGTATGTTGGGCAGTTTAGGGCCAGGGGGTGAGAGAATAAGGCTGTCATTTGGGGGAGTTGGATATGACCCAGTGGTCTCCTTCTGCCATACCCGCCCTTTCTCGGGCATCACCCCAAATGTGGAGGGTTCTATAAACAAATTGCAACATGCAATGGTGCGCATGTCTTTTAACAATGCAGGTTGTATTTTTTTGTAAAGGATACACTAACTACGCTAGCTGTATATTGTTGACAGCTAGCTTTGAAGACGACATTTTCTCTTCCTAAGGCAGTGACTAGGCTGCTGGGAACAGGTAATAACATTACATTGTGGGCAAGAAATACCAGGCATGTGTAACAGCATATGCTTTGGCTTATAGAACTCACCACAAATCACTGAGACTGCCCAGAACATTGTCAACCGAATGCAAGGATTTGATAAGTGATCAGGTTCCTATGTCAAATGTGCCCTTGGACTTGATGTGGGGGTGCTTACTTAAGGGCATGTAAGACAGCCTGGCTGAAATGTGTAAGCTGGGTGAAACTGAGGGTAGGGACGTGGGTGGCCTTGGAAAACAAATAGCTATGTGGACAGATTCCTACTGAAAAGGAAAAAGGAGCTTTGGCACTCACCAATAGCAGGTAAGTTGGCAGCCATAGCATTCTTTGGGAAATGGTACTGTGGGTATGAACTATAGCTTGCAGGTAAAGTGGGGAGAAGACTATTAAAAGTATGGGCTAGAGAGCAGCGCAGGAAGGAGCGGCTTTGGGATTCAATTACATTTTGATGGTTGAAGGGAATATTGGTACAGTTAAAGGCGGTGTGCTAAATGAGAGACACAGTTGTTCACATCATGGATTCTCATTGGGGTATTCGAAGTTACAGAGTTTTTAGAGCCCCAGAAGGTCCAAGGCTTGGAATCAGTTAAAGAACTTAATACAGGAGGACAGAGCAGTGTTATTGCAGGCACCAAAGAAGGACTTTGTGTTGGTTGGTTGGACATGGCTGGGCGAGGAAATACTGTGAACAGCATTTATGCTTGCTAATGTGGGCAGGGGAAAAGGGTCCCAGGCCGCAATTGACAGATCTATGAAGAAAGTAAACAGTGAACTGGTACCTTTATGCAGATTCAGGCGTAAATACTTTCCAGTTGACTTAGAAATAAGGTTTGATGTGCTTGTTTGTTCAAACAGGATGGGGTACATCATTGCCAATGAACTGTACATAATGAACCTTTGAACTGTCATAGTGGAATACATGCAGAGGGCTAAAGTGGAGGGAGAAAAATGACCTCACATACACGGCTATGACACACAAGGTTCTGTTGTGCTTGGCTCAGCAACTCCTCATATCTCTGTCAACATCATCTGCAGCACCAAAGCCACAACCTGTACAGTTCATTGTCAGACTACAGTCTAGGAGATGAAAGAAGAAAACCAGAAAACTGGCCTTTTTCTGCAACTTACCCACACTCTGGAGCGATCAATACATATAATATTGGCCCCATCTATCCTACACTTCAAGAAGGAACTGAAGACTCTCTTCTTTAAGTAACACTTTTTCAGCCGTTGACCCTCCAATAGCGCTTCTCCCCTTCCCTGTCAATGCTCTGCGTGTGCTTCTCAATCGTGGTCCATGGTCAAATTCCTTTCTAGCTAGGTTTGTTCTATAACTATCACATACACACATACATGCAGTACACGTATAGTGAGAGTAAGTGGGTTGAGTCAAGAAAACGACTTTGGGTGATTGTCACATTCATTTAGGGGCTAATGGGTTGTTGTAAAATATTTGTCACTGGGTTGACCAGTCTCCCAGGGGCGATTCCAGAGTTTGTGAGTTAGGAAGGTTTTCCATTCGTTTAACATTATTAGTATTGCACGGTTGACTTAGTTAAGAAGGGGGAATTAGTTATGTCTGGATACAGTCATACTCTCCTGTGGGAAGAAGCGCTGTCTGGAGAACGGACACTTATTGGGTTTGGCAAAGTCAGCTGGCACATGAAGGTTTAGAAGAGGGGGAAAGGCTTATGTCTAATGTATACATTTTGAATGAAAATGACGTTTTTGGCTTACTGCACAAAACACCCAGACTCGCTTGTAGTGGAAAAGGTTGCTTTAATGTGACAGGCCAAAGCTCACGAATAACCGCTGACCTGGCTCCCATAGCCTTACAGACTAACAAAAAGTTATTAAACAACCAATTTAATAATAATTCAACACTTTCATTTTTCCTCAACAAATAAATAATTAAATAGTTCCACTTCCACCCTAACTATCCCTTGGTCCCTACCGTCTCTTTACCATCTTCTCAAGGCGTCCCGCTTTCACCCCGGGTCCATGCCCCTCCAGGTTCAATACCTGTTCCCCCGGGGTAGCCGTTTGTGCAAACAGCACCACCCCCATCCTTTCTCGCGCTATTCCCCATTGTGCTTCACTCCCCCACATCTAAAGGGGCCATGCCCCCGGCAACAGAAAAGCCCTCCACCAAGGTGTTCTTTCTGCCCCACCACTACCACTTCTTTCTACTTCCAACTCCTCACTATCTCTTCCACCTGCAGGTCAAATCCGCCAGATAATAACTATCCCTGTAAACTGAAGAGTGGACACCATCCTCTCTGAAGATCTTGAAACATTCACAAACTATTTCTTTGTGTTTCCAAACCTTCACCGCCACCGAGGCACAACATTCTTTTTATCTCTATGTTTATTCTCTTCCTTGCCCGCTCTATTGCTCCCTCGCTTCTCACGCCCCTCCAAACTCTCTGCGGCAACAACTTAGATCAAACTACATATGATTGGGGCCACATTTCCCGGACCCATACCAAATCCCTTTTCATTTTCTCAGTAGAGCGTACCAGTGTCTCTTACTAGGTCATTCTCCCCTGCAGCAATAATCCCCTCCTCTGGATACCCATAGCGCTCCTTCAGCCCCGCCAGCCTAGGCAGCAGCAGATCCCAGCAAAGCCCCCCTAAACCTGACCACTTTACCATGATCCAGTTTATAGCTGCACCCCAATAGCTTTCCAAAAACCCATCTCTCCGCCTCCTTCCCCGGCCACTTAACAATAGTGGCCCACAAACCAAATCTGCGGCATCTCCCCCGACCTCCAAAGCATCTGAAAAAGAAATTACAATGTCACTTTCCAGTCACAACCACCCCACCACATTCCGCCCTCCGCTACACCCCTGAACATATTTCAAACAGCCCCTTTACCCAAGCCCTAATATACCCTTTGTACTTCCCAGACCTCCACCGTCCTAAATTCTTCACCTTATCAACCGATAAGCCCAACCCGCTACCTTCAGATGCCTTACCCATCCTAAATCAATGAGTTCCACCCTCCTCCACCTTTCCCCCACCGTTACAAACCTCTTCCTCAGGCAACCCATCCTCACCTGGCCATCTCCTTATTCCCTCTATGGAAATACCCCCGGTCCTCTCCTACCTGTCCCCCTATACTTTGCACCTTTAACGCCCATCCTTTAACGATGCACCTACTCCCACTTAGGCCCCCTTTCTCCTCTATCCTATTACCCTCCTGCTCACCCTTGCCCCCCACCCTCCATCACCTTCGTACTATGGCCCTGTGTTGCCCACCCTGCACCGGGGGCCCACATACACCCCCGTCCATGCAGGCTCTTTTCCTCAATACTCCTCTCCACCACTGCACCCGGGGCCATCTGCGCCCCGTCCATGCAGTCCACTCCATATAACTTACTCTTCCAGCTCCTTGCGTCCATTACCCCCTGTTTCCCACCTACACCAGGGGACCTAGTGCACCCCCGTCCATGCAGGCCCTTTTCTTCATTGCTCCTCTCCACCACTGCACCAGGGGCCCAAACCTGCGCGCCCGTCCATGCAGTCCAATCCATATAACTTACTCTTCCAGCACCTTACGTCCATTCCCCCATTTCTCCCACCTGCACCAGGGGCCCTAGTGCACCCCTGTCCATGCAGTCCCATCTCATCACTTCCCCTGCTGCACCAGGGGCGCTCCCGCACCCCCGTCCATGCAGTCACCTCTGTTCATTCCCTCCAATGCACCAAAGTTCAAATGAGCCAAGTTCCTCCCATGCTGTGCATACTCAATTCCCGCCCTATCCTGTGGCCTGTCTCCTGCCTCTCCTGTGAACAGTGGCTACTACCATACGCTCAAAGTTGTGATATCCTCTTAACCTCCGTCAGTCCCTTCATATTTACTCTGTGCCGCTAATAACCCTCTCACGTCCCCCTAAAGCTTGCTCACCTTGTCGTGCGGCAAGCGTGAGGGCTTTGCAACTGTCTTCCACACCCTCCAAACGACAGTCCTCACCCCTTAACATTTTCCACAGTTACACCCCCCCCACAGCCCTCCCCCGTCCTACCTAAGCATCTTCCTCCTCACCCCTCTCCTATCCCCTTGTGATTGCCCCCCAAAACCTCTCCCCAAACTTTGCATCCCTGCTTCCTTTTCCGATAAACTGATGCCCGCCCTACCAGAACCCCCACTTTAAATGGCATGTGGTCCTTCCACCCACCTCCTTGCCCCGCTCCTCGCCCAGTCCCACTATCCCCCACCTGAAAACAATATGTAATCAGATGCCCACCCACACACCTGCTGCACTCGAGTTTAAATTTGCACATCATCCTTATGCAGCCTTATTTATTGAAAGCCCAACATGCTGCTAAGGGCTGACCCCTGCCTCCTACCCCCACCCCATCCAGGGCGGGGTAACCAAGAAAGGGCCGGAAAGGCACAGGCAAACCACTTTCTGTGTGCAATGTCGGGGCAGGCCTCATCGGTGCCGTCCACTGCAGCCAGAGATCCATATCTATTTCACCCCAGACCGCCTGGCTATCCTCTACCATCCTTACTCTAAACTCTTCATCGTAACGCACCCATGCAAAGCCCCCAAAACGTGTAAATGCTTTTCTAATTACATCCATATATTTTAGCAGGGCCACACATCTCTCAGGAAATTTCTCGCAGGAGACACTCGTGAAGATAATAAATGCCGACGTCCAATTTTTGATTCACTGGTACCCTTGGGCGCGAGGCAAGCTCCTTCTCTTCCTCCTTAGAACCCTCTTTTGCTCTCACTATGAAGCAGTTTAAACACATCCACACATTCCCCTGCCTGTATCTTATCTTTAGTTGTTGTCATTAAATGTGCTCCCAAAGGTTTCGTGATGCCCATGTATGGTAGCTTTTCTCCTTGCCCTTCACCTCAACCTCTTTTTCTTTTAAAACCTGTACCTCGAGCGCCAATGGCTCAATCACCTTTTCCGTTTTACCTCCACCAAGCAATTTTTCTTATCTCCCACCAAGGCTGCAATAGTCTGTACACCAATCTCTATCCTTGCCCCTTCCAATCCAGACCTTTCACTTCTTGTCCCTGTTCTCGTGTCCCCCCTCTGCCATGCAGTTGACCAGTCCCCTTCCCGCTCACCTCTTTCCGCCCTACCATCGCCCGTCTGTGGCCAGGCCTCCACTCCGATGCTCCTCATCTACTTCCTTACTGGGCTCCTGCTGCGGGAACAAAACATGTCAGCAGTCTCATCCAGCCAATTATTCCCCCGACCTCTTGCCCCCCAACCCCTTGCTCCTGTCTTTCACAATCACCCCTAAAGCCCATTCTCGCCCTCCCCCTCCTCCTTACCGCCCTATATCCTTCATCCTCCCACTGCCCCACATATTCCTCCATCCCCTCCTCATCACCCCTGCAATACCATTGTTGCTGCGAGCACATGCTCGGGTTGAGTAGATCCTCTTCTTGTGAGCCTGGGGCGTCCGACCCGCCACTCCTTTGGTGTCTTCTCCGCCGGCCTGCAGAAACCCCTTCCTGGTCCTCTTCTCTCGGGCGAGGTGTGCTCTCCTCCAACCTGTGGTCTTCCTCGCTAGGGGCTGTGCTGTGCCCTCTAGACTGCCCTGTGGCAGTTCGAGGAGGGGCCATTTCTAAACCCTCTTCGTATTCATCCTCTGCAATGGCAGGGGCTGCTCTGTGCCCTCCACCCAAAATCCTCCTAGCCGGGGGGCCGTTGCACGCCCCTCCCTAACCTCACTAATTGATGGGGACCTCTCTCTCCTCCTCCCACCTGCACTCTTCTGCAGGTATTTTCCACCCTTGCCCTTCTGCCCTGGCTCTCCTCTCTGCACCCGTCACCTCCACCTTCCTGCCCCACCCGACCTACACCTTTCTGGACACTCCTAACGTCCACTTCATCCACCTGTTCATTATCCCCCAAACCCTTTTCTGGCCCTTCTACCAACAGCACTTTCCCGCTAGACGCTCTCCTGTCAATCTCCCTCCTCATCTTCCTACCCCTACATTCCCAGACCTCCTCTCTGCCTGCCGCGGGGCTACAAGCCACCACTGCTGGCAGTGCCTCATCTGCCGCTGTTCTCTGCTGCGGCCTACCCCCACCTTCCTCCCCTTCTCCCGTAACATCAACCACTGCCCCTTCCAGCTGGGCTTTGGATGCCCTGCTAATAACCCCTAGGGCCTCCCTCAACGCCTTCGCGTCCACCAGCCCCTTTTTCTTACCTCCCTGACCCACCAAGGCACACAAATGTTAGTATGACTGTGCACTAATTATGCCCCTTAAATGGAAAACAAAATGAGAAACACCCCTGAGCCACAACCAACCCGTGGAAGAAATTGCACTCAACTGGACTGCCCAGAAAAGGAACTGAGCTCAAAGAAATGTTCCTGTACTTAAAGAGTTAAAATAAACTCTTCTTATGCACTATATAAGTATTAACAAAATTATTATTTTTTATTTTTATTTTTATATATAACTAACCTTTAATAACCCTGCCCTGGAGAACCTCCTACCTGGGGCTAACTTGACACCCCAATTAAACCACACCCCAAAAACCTAGCAGTCCATGGTCAATAGAGGGCTGATAAGCAGCCGTAGAACACTGCCCCCAGGCAGCACGCGAGAAGAACAGAACAGACGGGCCCAATTATAGCGTTGCAGTCCCTTTAAGGGATCCGCACTGCCACCTGTGTCCCGGGCCTACTACCGTGCGCAGGAGCGCCGCAGAGCAGCGAAAAGATGTGGGCTTGTAACGCCCTTCCTAGGCTGGGAACAGCGGGGCACCAGGGGTGGGATGGCCCTAGGCACTGCTACGCCCCACAATCAACAAAACCCGCTCGACGAGCAGAGCTGTGGGAGCCGGTAGCTTTCTCCCTTGACAAGAACCAACAAAGTTAATATGCCGGGTAATGAAGCTCCGCTCCCCTGACAACGGACACTGAATGGGGCTGCAGAATGCCTCTGGTAAGTGGGGGTACCTTATATATGGTACCCCCTACTATGGGCTGAAATTAAATAAAATGTAAGTACAAATTTAAATTAATGTTGTCAAACTGTGCCTAACCACCCCCTTTCTTAACTAATCCAGCCCACCACACCTACCCTAACCTCACACGCTAGGCCCAGACACGCAGGGGAGGCTCTGGAGCAGGCAACCTGGTCAAACTCACGTTCCAACCATCGCCTGCTCCAGAACCTTCCCTGCCCCCTTAAATACCCCGGAGGGTGCTCTATGCACAGGCCAGCTCACTGGACTGTGCAGCACAAAAGATAACCACAGGAAAACGCTCTGTGTTCCCCCGGGGCCCCCCTTGTGTTAGTAGATTGGTCTTTGGTCAAGGGGACGACACTGGCAAGGCCACATTTAAGAGATTGGGCCTTGTTTGTACGTTTATGAGGAAATTAACCTTTCACACAAATGCATATGTGTGTGTTGTTATAAGTCTACCAGACATATCTTTTAACTGAGATTTAGAGATCACATCATGCCTGCCTTGAAAGTGCAGCACTGGCTCCCTGTAGATGCTTGGATCACTTTCAAATCCTTGTGCACTATTTTCCAAACCTTCTGGGTACCGCCAACACAAAGTAGTCAAATAACTCTTCTCTAGGCTCTTAAGATCTACAACTTCCATGTCTCTGTGAAGCTGTAGGGAGAAGAAAAACAAAATTGGACTGAGAATTTTGGTTATCGATGGGGCTAACTTTTGGGCCGACCTGCTTGCATCCATCAAAGCTGAAAAGTAACACCTGTGGTACATGAAAATCCTCAAGACTTTCCTGTTTAAAAATGTCTTTGACATTCTGCTCCTGTTGCCTGCCTCTGTCAGCTCTATTTCCTGGGCTGCTTCTTTAGCTCTCAGTACTCATCATGGCATGTTAAATGGACCAACCTCTGAACTTATCGCTCACTGTCTGGTGGCCTTTGTCTTTTGCTCTTTCCAATGTACTTCCCCTCTTCCTTCTCTGTCTTCTTCAATTGCACTTCCTCTCTATCCCCTTACTTTGAACCTACTGATCTGAATGTTCCAAGGCAGCAAAGGCAGCTTTCCCTGACGTTTTCTCTTGGTGAGCCACAACATCACTCTGTTCACAGCTGGCACCTTACAAAACAGATTTAAATAAAAGAATAACATAGCTGTCCTGACCAAAGTCTAGCTGAGGGCTGTGCTAACAGTTGAAAAGAAAAAACAATATGGGTTCAGGAAGTGACACAACTCATCCGTTGTCCTCCGCCACCCCCGATAATAGAGAAAACAAACTGAAATCAAATACTTGAAGAGAGAGGCAAGGATGCTTTAAGTTACTACTTAGTACCCACAGTGCACTAGACATGGACGGTGTAGAGCAGTTCCCACTGAGTGAATGATCGGCATGCGAAAAGTCCCTGCTTTAAAAACTTGTTAACGAGGCAGAGAGTTAGTCAGGTAGTCACATACTGCCTTGCCTACGGAGATCCAAATATGATACTGCAAGACAAACTTTGGCTGCGAACATGTTTTTATTTTTGTTTTACACTTGATTAGATACTGCATGGAGGGACCTAAAATGAACATTGCTACCTTTTGGAGCAGTTTTTCTTTAGTGCTCAAAACCTGTACACATTAGAGCTCTGGTACAATTGAAGAGAAAACACTGATAAACCCATTGTAACTGATGAAACGTCAAGATGTGGATGAAATAGACATGTTTCTGGGAATTTCTTTAAATGCTCCATATCTGGCTCTGCTCTAGGATATTCAGGGAGCTGGTCCAAGACTCAGCTCCATGAACCAAGAAGATTCTTCAGCCAGAGAAATGTCAATTGTATCTTGAAGGGACAAGAAGCAGAGACAAAGCAGGTGAAGAGGATGCCTCAGTGTATGCCTTTCCAGTCTGCTGACTAGATAACGAGGGGCATGCAAGAAATACCTTTATGCGCCAAGGTAGACATTTTAAACTTGTTTCAGACAATTATAGGGAGCTAGTTTAAGTGGCACAGAATAGGCCTATTGTGTACTTTTCCAAAAGCTGTCCTGGCTTAGAGGAGGGTTAAGGGTGTTGTGAGAGGTTCAGTCTCCGTCCATTCTACATGTGCCTGGATGACAATAACAAGTGCTTCATACCTGTCGTACCCCAATCTGGCCAGTGTATTCTCTCTTCTCTTTCTGAACTACAGAGTACAGAAGTATTTGCAGTTAAGGAGGGGACACACAACCCACTAGCGAGAGAGCCAGTAGAGAACATCAATGCAGTGGAGTGTTGTGGCTGCAGATCGGCAATCCAGATGCTCATTTCACATGGAGCACACATTCGTAAAACGGGTTTTGATTGTAGCATTTGCCATTACATGTTACCTACCAGCAGAACTATGTTCAAATAGGGGGCGGGGGACAGAGGGCCAATGCAGCGACACTTAAGGTTGAATCACGAGGGAGCAGTTCGAAGGGTCGTACCTTTTGAAGGGGCGAGCAGGTTGATATCCACTGTCACATCTTCATCATCTGCTCCTGCCATCACAAGAGACACTCCTGTGGGACAGAGTATCCCTGTGGACCCCTCACAGGCCATACATGATGGAGTCGACCCTCAACTTTTGAGGGTGACAGTGCTCTGTATGCACTGTGACACACCCCTCTGTAGGGGGGAGCAGTTTCAAAGTGCTTTCGATGCTGCAGTCCGGGAGCATGAGAAACACCGTCCCCTACATAATTAAGGCCCATCCAACATCTTCCTCTCTACACCTGCCCCTTCGTCCCTGTGGTTGGTGTCCCTTCCCTTCCCGTCGCTCCCCTCCCTTGTGTCTCCTGTGAAAAAAGCCAAAAAAATTATAAAACAAAAAATAACAAATAAAAACTACCTTTCACAGTTCAAAAATAGAAATACAAAAAATGGTGCAGGCCTCTATGCAGCCTGCAAAGCCTGTGGACAGTGTCGTAGTGCACGGACATCTAAAAATGTAGGTGGGGCAGCATCTAAACCATTGCACTCTTTTGCAAAAGTGGTGGCTCTGAAAAGAGCCTTTTTTGTATATTTTAAGTAAACTAAACAACATTCTACTGAACTAAACTTGTCCGTGCAACTTGCACAACAATAGGCATTTTGTTTTCATTATCCTTCCATGCATTTTTTGTTCCCCCTACTGGAAAATGCTTTGTATACTTACAAAAAGGGCTTTAATGCATTTTGAGTATTGTGCAGAAAAAGTGGATTGCCAGCATAAGTAAGATACACCTCTTCTCTGCAAAGAATATTAGTACTATGAAATTTAGGAGCCGATTCATGGAATTAATGCGCACTGAAATTTTCAGCGCAAGCGTGTGAAAGCGTGCAAAAGCGTGCAAATCGCAGTGCCACTGCGAAAATCGCAGCGAAACCCACGCACAGCGATTCATGGAAGTCTGTGCGTGTGTAAATCCCAAGATGTGCGTCAAAATTCTGTGTGGCGCACGCTGGCGCACACGTCTCCAAACAGCGTGCGCTATGCGCACAGCGAAATCGCACATAGCGCCGCGCACACAACAAAAGTTGGAGGAACAGAGGGCGTGACACGCGTAATGGGGAACAACGCGTGAAAATGTGGGCATCACGGAGGAAGTACAGGAGGCAAATGCGCGGAACGCCCACACGCACATTCAAAATACGTATTCATGGATTCGAACAGGGCTAACGTGTGCGCCAAAAAAGACGCACTAATTCCGGGAACACGTACGCCAGCAGAAAGCAGGCGTATATGGACCCGCGCAGCATAAATGTGCATGCAAACAACAAACAAGCTCAGACGCCAGGATGAATATACCGTTCCTAGCAGCAGTGGTTGTGGGATACCACAGGAGGACGAGGAGGATAGTTAGGCCCAGAATTTTCACACCCAGAACCAGCCTTTTTGGGATGCCTGATGACCAGGTGTATGGGAGGTACAGGTTTCCACCTCACATAATACTCAACCTGGTCAGTGAGTGGGAGGATGACCTCACATCACCCACCCTGTGCTCCCAAGCACTCAGCCCCCTGGAGAAGGTACTCAATGTACTGCACTTCTTGGCCACTGGATCATTTCAGCAGACAAGTGCTATAGTGGGGGGGGTGTCACAGGCCACGCAGTCACGCTGCCTACACCAGGTCTTGGCCATCATGACTGCACGCCCATCCGTCTGCAGGCACATATACCTGCCCAGAACACCTGCAGAAAGGCAGGCTGCCGGCCAGGATTTCTATAGGGTGGCACAATTCCCAAAGTCCTAGGTGCCATTGATTGCACCCATGTGGCTCTACGTCCACCCAGGGCATCAGAGCACATCTATAGAAACCGCAAGCACTGGCATTTCATCAACGTCCAGGTAGTATGTGATGCCAAGGGCATCATCACCTCAGTATATGCCAACTATCCAGGGTCCACCCACGAACGTTTTATTTACAGAATGTCAACCCTAAACCAGGACCTAGAAGCTGGGCGGCATGGCGATACATGGCTGTGCGGTGAGTATAAATGCCAAAGCACATGCATGCATGTCAGATACTGGGTAATGTCACAACCCCACTAATGATACCCATCACCACCTCCCCAGGAGACAGTGCCTACCCTCTGAGCACCCACATGATGATGCCAATTCGGAACCCCACCACGCCACCCGAGGTAAGATACAACACAGCCCACATTTCATCCCGTGGCATAGTGGAGCGCACATTCGGAGTGCTCAAGTCACGCTTTCGCTCCCTTGACCATTCTGGCAGGCTGCTGTTATACGCTCCCCCAGTAGTGTGCAGGATCATAGTGGCAGCATGTGTCCTGCACAACGTTGCAACATGCCGGGGCCTGCCCATGGACATGGTGGTGCCCCCACATCCCCAACCACATGCACGCCCGCTGCACATGGGAGGGGAAAGGACATGGGGTGAGGCAGCCCATACGCAGCTGGTGGCTAATTACTTCACCTAAAATCATACCCCTGTGGAGTGCACACAGCCCTGGGACATACCATCTGACAATCAATGATGATGACATAAGGGACAGTTAACTGTCACAAACATACCCACCTGAGATTAGTCACCTGGAAGTGTTACATTGTGTGCATCCCTACCTACACAAACACCACCAATGCTGTGTCATCAAAAGACACACTTCTATGCTGCTAAATTCATTACCCCCTTGCAAAATACAACATGACAACAGTGCCATGTCACCCAACCCCTCCCCAGCACCGCCACCCAACACACCATGGCATGTTATGCTATGTGAGAGCAAACAAAGCAATCCCCAAAACATGACACAAGTGTCACAAAGTACAGTGTCCCTAATGGAAACTGGCCACACACAAAATGCTCCCAGTAATGTACAACTAACAACACACATGACCAAATACTTACAAACAATACAATGCAGCTACACAACCTCAAACATAGCATAAACATGACAGTGCTAAGTTAAAGTAGTGGTAGTCTTACAACCTGATTATGCCAGCACATCGACCACTTCCAACTGTACAGTGTTGCTGCCACGCAAATGTGTAAGTGCACTGCTTACAACATGAACTCCATCTCCAAAGTAGACGGCCTTGTGAAGACATGAGGAATGAACCTGCAAATTAGGAGGAAGACATGGATGCACAAGCACATATCAAGACACCATGCAGTGTACAACACAACAACAATTTCCACTAGGAATGTATACACAGTATTGACTACAGACTGCCCACACAGCTCATGGGAGTCCAACGTCACTGTGTAAGTCACTGTCACTTGGGCACACACTTTGCAAGCCCATGGAAACGGGAAGCAGGAGGGGTGTGTGTCTCACGAACCCAAGCATCTAACCCAAACTCAGGACAAACCTGCATGTGCCCAGCTGGAATACAGTGGATGCCCACATGAGCCACACAAGGCAACACACTGTAAAATAAAATCAAAAATCAAAAATCAAAAATGGTCATGTGGGGTCTGGGGGGGAGGCCACCCAGGAGGTCCAAAGACAGGGTGCGCACCAACATCCACCTGTGTGGATGTTGGGAAAAAAACCACCTCCATGGGCTCATGGCCAGCCAATGTGGGAGAACTGCTGCTGTCGCTCTTATCACCCTCTGCTTCTGCCACAGGAGGTGGTGGTGCTATGGGAGGCAGCCCATGCAAAGCCCTGGTATGGTCCTCGATGGCAGCAAGCATGCGGGTGTGGAAGGTCTCGTTCTGGAGGATTATAGTGCGGAGATCCCCATGCACCACCTGACGTGATTCCCGGATCTCATCCCGAGTTGCCTGCATCTCAGCTGAGAGCGAATGTGTGAGCCGCTCCAACTGCTGTTCTGTCCTCAAGTTAGTGGAAGCCTCAAAGTCAACAAGAGTCTCCCTGAGGTGATGGAGTTCTACCCTCAGGGCTTCCCTGTGGCCCTGGGACTCTATTGATATCGATTGGCGTAGAGTCTCCAGTGCCGCCCATCTGTCCCTGTTGGACGCCAACATGTCCTCCCTGTGTGATTGGCAAATGGAAACTGTTGCCTGCTGTAGTTGCTCCATCTGCCTTTCAGGGGGGACAATGGAAGTGGCCACCCTCTCCATTGCTTGAGCCATCATCTCAACTGATGCTGCCTGTTGGGTTGCCATACCGTGCATGGATTGTTCCCATGCGGTATTGCCTGGTGGCGTACTGCCACCGCGTCGGCGGGCACCACACCTGTTTGGGGCAAGGCGATCTGTGCCTTGCTGTGCCGGCACTGCCTGAGGCTGCAGGACTGCATTCCCCCTCTGATCTGCTGGCCCAGGAACAGGATCAGATGTTGTGGAGTGTGACCCTGCATCCGTAACCGCCAAAGGCGGACTTACCAACACTGACATCCCCATAGAGGGTTCTACCCCTGGTGCAGGTGGGTTGGACAGAACAGAATCCCTGCCAGAAATGCTTACCTGCGACGGCACATAGGTCTCATCATCCGAATCAGCACCTGAATAGAGGTCTGGGGAGGTGCACCCAGAGGCACCCCTGGACAGAATGGTCTGCAGCAAGATTGGGTTCTCACCCAACATCACACCACATCCCCCACTGGTGCCCGGTCGTGCCTGAGATCCCTCCTGGGTCTGCACCATCTCCTCAACCTCAACAGCATCAAGTGCATCATCCCCTGCAAAAACATGAAAGACAAAAAATGGAAACAGGCATTAGCACCATAGCACACAAATAGGCCTGACAAGCTACAGAACCAGTACATGATTTACACATGTCCCACATGACTATAACCCTCCCATGCATGCACTGTCACTGAGTTGGAAGGGGAGGCAAAAGGCAGACACTGATGACACCAAGATGGAAGAGCAACACATTTGCTGCATGCTGGGTAGCACTGCCATCACACATTGGCCTGTGAGTGGCATGTCCAATACACATACATGACACATCCATATGTCAGTGAATGAATACTGTCAGCCATCCATGTGAGATGGACATGATGATATGAAAAATGCTACATAGTGTGACAAAATAGGCATGTGCCACGCACTGCAACACATCCAGTGTACAAAAATACAGTGATGGCAGGCCGATGTACACATCAATGGTTGTGCACTTCAACATGACAGGAAACAACTATCATGTCCCACATTCAAACAGGCCCCAAAAATGTATGTGGTCAGGTCAATACTCAATCAGCCTGAATGGTCAAATCATTCACCTAACAAGGTAATACATGTGGGCCAATGTGGGGTTCATCAATGACAGAAGCATGTCACAAATGTGACAATAGGGCAGAGGAATGCGTAGCAAAAGTGGGAGAATTGAAACAATCAGCCTGAACGAACACTGAAAAATACAAACAATGTTGTTGCAAGATGCCACTTCAAGGGCAACTGCCGTAATGTTGCGCTAAATTACTACTGTGGGCAGAAGGGATACTGTCACACCCAAATCCAAGGCCACTGAATGTTTTGGATGAAGCACATGGGTGACCCATACCACTCAGGCACACACACCCTCACCTGGCACTCAATCAGAACCCGTCACCCAAACAACATACACATGCATTACACACACATGCATGGGCACTCACCGGACAATGCATCATAATCAGGTAGTTCTCCCACACCTTGGATCTGTTTCTCTGTGACGAAGGCCCCAGGAACAGACTCATGTTCAGTGAGTTTGTTGTCCTCTTGTGGAGACCCACCGCCAGTCACCAGAGTAGCGGCATGATTTGAGGCCAGCTTGTTCTTTGCTCTGCGTTTCAGGTCATTCCACTGCTTGTAGCAATCATCAGCTGTGCGCCTCACAAATCCAAGAGCACTTATGCGGTCAGCGATGATCTGCCAGTGTGCCTTACGTTAACCAGTTGTGGTCTTGGACCCTGCAGTCACCAGCATTTCGTGGCTATGTGCCGACACATAGGCCACAAGTGCATCAAGTTCCGGATCATTAAAGCAAGGCCTCCTTGAGGTACGGAGTGTGTGCCGTGTCTGGGGTCTCAGCCTGTCGTGCCAGAGCACCCTTCTTCCTCTTCCTTAAAGGTGGAGCAGAGCCAGAGTGGCTTACGCCGCTCTGGTCAGTAGGAGCAGAATCACCGGTGGACTGGTTAGTAGGAGTGTGGGAATGCACAATGACCATAGGTCTTGATGCAGGCTTTGGTTGCAGGGTAATGTTGGCAGGGGGAACGTCAGTTTGATGGACCTGTACTGACACTGTCCTGGCTGGGAGAGTCAGAGCTGGGGCGGATGGAGCTGCAGCTGCGCCTGCAGCCTCCCCACCCTGCATACTTGGGGCAGCAGATGACATAGCTGCCCCAGATCCACGTGGCTTGGTGACAACAACTTGCAACGCCACACGTGGCCTAGACTTGCTGACCTGGAAGTCAGCCAGGGAGTCATCTTGTGCCAGGTCAGGTGCCACAATGGGCTGGTCCAACAGGGGCTAAGCTGGGATGGTGTCAGCCACGTTTCCCTCAACCATTGGGGGGGGGGCATGGGTGTCCCTGATTGTTGCTCCACACATAGGGGTATAGGGGCACCCTGCAAATCCCGGCCACGTCCCCTACCGTGCCCACCACGCCCACCTTTTGAAGGTCGGCCACCTTTGCCTCCCTTACTGCTTGGTCGCCTCCCAACCATGGCACTGATGTTGTTGTGCGTATGGGAGTTGCAGTAAACTATTGTCCTGGGCAATTGGGGGTTAAAGGGGTAGGATACCAGATGGAATTCGTACCCTAGCGCTCTAACAAGGCTGTCTGTGACCCCTGGGGGAAGATGACGGGTAACGCAAGGCACAGGCAGCCCAAAATCAAAAATTAACGTGCACGCAACCCCTCGTAGACCAAGTGCGTGAAAAAATGAACCCGCACTACGCTGTGGCACCCAGAAACACAAAACTAAGCGTACGCATAATACACAAAGCCTACAATGACCTCTGAAGGGGAATGCGACACACGGGGCAAGTACATGCGGAACTCATCGTCTGCCTGGAAAAAGAACGTGAAAAATACGCGCCTGTGCGCGTTGGCAACACCACCACCAAAAGAAGAATTGTACGCTGTCTGAGGAGACAGGACAAAAGGAGAAGTGAACTCTGTTTGAGGAGACAGGCCCAACAAAAATTCAGAAAAGAGCTGTCAGAGGTAACAGAGAGTATGAACTAGAAACGCTGTGAAGTAATCGCGTGTGAACTGACAAGAAGTACAGATTTCACCTACTCGCTCTTCACGAAAAGCATGTACAAGGAAATGGCGTCCTACACATAGCTTTTAAACCGGCCCACACGTACACGTCAGATACGCGTGTATGCGGGCGCTTTCCTCCAATTACACGCGATGACACTCGGACATGCAGTTTTTCCACGTGTGCTCTGTCATCACGTGCTATGAGGGAAACGCCCGCGCATTGGTCCAATGGAATCGCGTGCGTGTGCTGACGCACTTACGCGCTAAGGCGCTTTCCTCGAATTACACACTGACGTACAATTCTTTCACGTGCCAAATCACTCCGTATCAAGCTGGCCACGCGAAAACACACGGAAGACCATGCTCCTGCCCCCAGAAGGCCGAATTACTGCCCCCCAGACCCCTGAGCGTGCTCCCACCTGCCATCTGCTGTTGCTTGACTGCCTGCTGCCCACGTGCCCTGCCATTTCCTTCCTGCACGTCAGCCAGGGGTGTAGTTGCTGTGACCACCCCTGCTGGAACCGAAGACTCCTGACTGGGATTCCATCGCTCCACAGCCCAGCCCCAGGACCCAGTTGCTCACCCACTCCTGCCTCTGGGGTTGCCGTGTCTGGCACAACACCATCTGGCAGCACTGGCAACCCCCAGCCAGAGAGGCAGAGGGCCACCAGCTTCACTGCCACCGAAGTTGGTGTCCTGGTGGAGCAAGTCCTGGGGCAGTATGATGCCCTCTTTGGAAGTCCGCGCCCCGACAATGAAGGACGGACCAGGATCTGGATGGACACGACTTACATCATGTCAAGAAGCGCTGGGAGGACTTCAGGTCCAGGACCCTCAACAAGGCCCGGCGCCTCGCTAAGGCAGTGGATGCCAAGGGGCGCCGGGGCCAGCTGTCGAACCATCAAATGAGGGTCCTGGAACGCATATGCCCAGCGCTCTACGTCCAGATCCTTGAGAGGCAGACCCGTCTG
Organism: Ambystoma mexicanum; assembly: GCF_040938575.1. Classification (NCBI taxonomy): domain Eukaryota; kingdom Metazoa; phylum Chordata; class Amphibia; order Caudata; family Ambystomatidae; genus Ambystoma; species Ambystoma mexicanum. The sequence goes on along the minus strand of NC_090933.1, from coordinate 651,563,245 downwards.
GAGTCGAGCAGTAAGTGTACATGCATGTTGATAGTACGCTGTGCGTGTCGTGGTGTGTCAGTAGTGTGCAGGTTGCACATGTGTTTATGTAGGGCCATGTAGGGATGTGTATGAACTTGGGCGTGAGGCTGCCACATGTGAGTCCTCTCAGTTGTGAGACACATTGATGGTGTATGTGTTGGTAAGCATGCTGGGCAAATGCAGGTGTGGGAGCACACATGTTTGAATTTCTGTGTATGTACATTGGCATGGTTGTGGCATTGATGGTGGTTCATAATGCATGTATCTGCACTGTGTACATGTGCATGTATGTGTATCTGACAAGTGTGCAACTGTGATGCAACATGGATGCACGTGACACTGATATGTAGAAGGATGAATGGCAAATGTGACATGTATGGCGATCTCATCACTGCAACAGTTGGAGGAGATGTAGACATGCATGTAAATGTGGTGGCGTGTGTGCATGTCTAGTGCACTGCTTGTGTTTCATGTGATATCAGGCTCACCTTTGGCTGTTCATGCTGTTGTATGTGTATGGATGGTGCTGCCTGGTGCAATATTGCTGTTGAAATATTCATGTGTGTGAGTGAAAATGACATGTGTGTCGTGGAGTGTGATGCCGTGTCTGTAGTTAAACAATGCCACTCATGTGCAACTGTCATGTGTGTATCAGTCCATTGTACAGTGCCCTGATGCCTGTGTTTTATCTCTCACTATCTGCAGCGTCAACTGAAGAAGAGGATGGAGAGGGTGCTGTGGAGCACAGCGGAAGGGATCATCCCTCCAGCCGGAGACGCAAGGCCCGGCTCCCCTCCCAGGTTGTCATCTTGTCGGGGAGTGAGGAGTCCGGTGCCGCGTCCCAGGCCGCAGCTGCCGAGGGAAGGTCCAAGAGGCGGAGGTCAGAGTTGGACTCCTCAGCAGCAGAAGGGGCAGCTGAAACCCCACAGGGTGCGACGGAGGAAGATGGCACTGAGTCATCCAGGTTGGTGGGGGGTTTGGTGGAGGAGGAGGCCGTGCAAGGGACAGACACAGGGTCTGGAGGTCGGGATTCCACTGGTGCTAGTGGTGCAGTGCAGGGGCAGGGACAGGAGGCAGCACAGGCTACTGCGGAGGTGCCTGTGTGTAATCCTGTCCCCGATCCTGTGACTGCATCATCCCGAACCAGCAGGGATGCCTACGTCCAGACCCGTTTTCAGGGAGGGGATCCGCTTACAACAACTGGCCTTCCTCTCCCTACGGACCTGGCTATCCGGGACCGGGTTGAGCCTGTCCTGGGTGGGGTGGCGTTGCAACGGGCCATGCAAGGTGACCTGCAGTCTTTTCATGAGGAGACTGCACGTCTTCTCAAATGGCTCGTTGACCGCGTTGACCTACTGGGACAGCTTAACAGGGCCGGATTCCTCAGTTTTCTGGACCTTGTTCCGACCCCTCCTCAACTGAACCCCCTATGCCCCAGATATCCTCCATGCCATCTTCCCACCCATGTATCACCTGGGTACCCTGTGGAGCTGCCTCTGACCCTGCGGCCAGGCTGGTGGAGGACACATCCCTGCCACAGTCGGGAGTCGGACATCCAGCAGGGGTGGCCACCTCAACAACTGCACCCCAGCCAGAGGAGGATGTGCAGGCAGCAAGAGCCAGGGCACAGGCAGAGGCACAGCAGCAGCAGCAACAAGGTGGGAGCCATCATGGCTCGGGGCCTTCGACATCGGAGGGGCAGGTATCGGCCAGAGGGCAGGAGGACCCAGGACTGGAAGTGTCTTCCGTGTGGCAGCAGTTAGGCCATGTTATAGATGCGGAGCGGCAGTGGGCAGAAGAGGCACAGCTCACGATGGTCAGTGCGGAGAACTCCATGCGGAGGGCCCTGAGGCGGGCCGAGTGCCTCGAGGCAATTCGCAGGGAGTTGGAGGAGAACATGTCGTCGTCCCTGCGAACCCTCAGGGCCATGGAAGAGGACCGCCTCCAGGACATTGAGCAGGAGTTCGATGATGCCCTGGCCCGGGACATCCAAAAGTGAGCTGTCGGACTAGCCCGCTGCCCTTGTAAATAGTTTTTAGAGTTAGGTTACCTTTTCGTTTTCCTTTTATTTGTGGTCAATGGACAATGCCACACAAATTTGTATATAGTTATATTTTTAGGTAGTTAGTTAGGTAGGCTTCATTTGTTTGGTTGGGATCATGGACCCTTTACATCCTTGAACAATGGATTGCATATAGTTTCATCATGTATTCATTTTTGTATTTTCTTTGCATTATGGACATGGAGCAATGGATTTATTTTTTCCGTACAATGGATTGTAAATAGTTGGACTATGGATGGATTTCTCTTTTTTTTTAATTATGAACATGAAGCAATGGAGATTTTTTTTTACATTTCCTTTAGATTTGTGTTGTTGAAGGGTGACTTTGGACTGTTTTTCTTTCAATTATTTTTGGATTGGGTATCATTTTCATTCAATCATCTTTTTCACATGCTTTTCATTTCATGTTTCATATTTTGATATGCTTTCATTTCATTTTTGATTTCATGTACATAATACATTTTCATTTTTTAGTTCCATGTGTGGGATTCGGTCATTGGGTTGATGCATGTGAAAATGTGGGTTTACACAAGCAATGCCAACCAGTGTATGTGTGTGTCGGACATGTGTTGATGTACATAGTTGATTTTTGGTTTGTGTCATGAGATCAGCATTTCACTGCTGGGGGGTGGGGGTGCAAGGGGACATGAGTGGGGGCCTGCTGGCAGGTGCCCTGTACTGCTGGGGGGTGGGGGTGCAGGGGAACATGAGTGGGACATGAGTGGGGGCCTGCTGGCAGGTGTCCTGCACTGCTGGGGGTGGGGGTGCAGGGAGACATGAGTAGGACATGAGTGGGGGCCTGCTGGCAGGTGCCCTGCACTGCTGGGGGGTGGGGGTGCGGGGGGACATGAGTGGGACATGAGTGGGGGCCTGCTGGCAGGTGCCCTGCACTGCTGGGGGGTGGGGGTGCAAGGGGACATGAGTGGGGGCCTGCTGGCAGGTGCCCTGCACTGCTGGAGGGTGGGGGTGCAGGAGGACATGAGTGGGACATGAGTGGGGGCCTGCTGGCAGGTGCCCTGCACTGCTGGGGGGTGGGGGTGCAAGGGGACATGAGTGGGGGCCTGCTGGCAGGTGCCCTGCACTGCTGGGGGGTAGGGGTGCAGGGGGACATGAGTGGGACATGAGTAGGGGCCTTCTGGCAGGTGCCCTGCACTGCTGGGGGGTGGGGGTGCAGGGGGACATGAGTGGGACATGAGTGGGGGCCTGCTGCCAGGTGCCCTGCACTGTAACGCTCACCTGATTCTCGCAGAGGCGCCGGTCTTGACTGGGCGACTACTGTATCTTCAAAGGTGATGTGTAGCACCCGGTTGGCTCTTTGGGCTGGACCTCTGTGCACTGTATGCCTGACGTGTAGAGTAAGATGTCTGAAGATAGAAAATATGGGGTTAATGAACTGGGGTTATTGGGGTGTCCCTATCTCTTTCCTCTTCTCCTCTCCTGTAGACCCCCAAAGGTTAACGCTCTCACCTTAGGTAAGTGAATGCCGAGCTCTCCATCTGCCTCGGGGCAGGGTGCTGTAACCAGTTTCTTCACTGGATAGGTAGCGCAGGCCTCTTGACTTCAGAGGACTGCTGTCCGTCGTTTACTGCACGAACGGTAAGTTTCGAGTCATTCAAATGTCTTTAAAGTCTTTAGTAATGATGTCTCTTGTTTTGCAGGGTTCCGGCGATGGCGGATGACGGGCTGAAGTGAGTTGAAGATGGAGCCCGCGTGAGGAATAGAAGCGCCTGGAAGCACGTAAGTAAGCGCTTGTTGCCTGCTTCACTATGCGCTCTAACTGTCTTTTTATTTTGCAGGTACGAGTTCGGAGCGGCTGCAGGGTGCCGGAATACCCACTGGATTAGATGTGGAAAGGAGTAATGGCACGTGAGTATTAAAGTTCCCCAATGTCTTTAAACGCACCTTGTTTTGTCTTTCAGATGCCGGAATGCTAACCTGTTCTTTCTTGTCTTTATAGGTGTTGCTGAAGACTGGATTCAGGATGGTAAGCCTTTGCCTTTCAGATGCCGGAATGCTAACCTGTTCTTTCTTGTCTTTATAGGTGTTGCTGAAGACTGGATTCAGGATGGTAAGCCTTTTTCCTTAGGCCCAGGACCGGATGCAGAAGACACGATGAGCGTTCTGCTGCAGAGGTTGCAGAATAACGCAAAGCAAGATTCATCCACCGGGTGTGGTTTAAATAGCCTCCTGTAGTGCTTAGGTGTCTCCTTCCGCAGCCACGCCTAAGTAAGAAAAGAGTTCCTGGTAAGAAAAGAGTTCCTGCCTTCCAGAAGAGTTCCAGTGTTCTGAATCTAGGGAGTGGCTCCAGCCCCACCCAACAGGAAAAGTAGTTCCAAACAGAAGAGGATCAGAGGCTCAACTGGCAGGCAAGTAAGCAGCATGGTCTGCTGAAGGTAAGTCCACCCAAGCATTATGAGCCCGGCGCTTCCAGCGCTGGGACTGGGCATATTTATGAGCCTGGTGCCACTGGCGCCAGGACTGGGTCCAAAAGGTCCCAATTGGGACTGGTTGGCACTCTGAACCTGGGTTATGGATCTGCTTCCAAGGGAGTTGGGAAAACCCTGACCTTTTGGAAGCAGAGATCATGACAGTACCCCCCCTCAAGGCCCCTCCCAAACCGGGCTTCTCCGGGGGTTTTGGCTTGTCAGGAAATGTTCGGTGAAATCTTTTGATTAGGCGAGGAGCGTGGACATATTCAGCAGGTTCCCAGAATCTCTCTTGGGGGCCGTAGCCTTTCCAGTCAATTAGGTAGAATAGTTTAGATTTGGAGATCTTGGAGTCCAGAATGCTTTTGACTTCAAACTCGAGTTCTCCATCCACTAGGATAGGTTTTGGAGATTTGGTTAGTCGGGTTTGAGGTTGCACGGGTTTTAATAGAGAGACGTGGAAGACCGGATGTATCTTCATGTGCGGGGGCAAGTCCAACTTGACCGCTACTGGGTTTACTATGGTAGTGATGGAATAGGGACCAAGGTATCTTGGGTTGAATGTGCGTGGCCCTTTTAGAGATAGATATTTGGTGGATAACCAGACTTGATCCCCTACTTGATAGTGAGGGGCTTCCTTCCGATGTTGATCTGCTCCTTTCTTGTATTGTTCTTTAGCCCTTTGAAGGTGAGAAACAGCTTCCTTAAAGGCTTGGGTGATTGTAGAATGCAGGTAGTCTACTGCTGGTGTTTCAAGATCTTGGAGGGGATCCAACTCCGAGGTTCGAGGGTGACTGCCGTACAAAAGAAAAAACGGGGTTTTCCCAGTTCCCGAATGGACAGAGTTATTGTAGGCATACTCGGCTATCCAAAGGATATCTTTCCAAGTTTTTTCAGTTTGTTGCAGCATGCAGCGTAAATACTGTTCCAGAGTTTGATTGGTCCTCTCGGTTTGTCCGTCGGTCTGAGGGTGGTGACTGGTCGATAGTCTCACATCAATTTGAGCCGACCGACAGCAACTTCGCCAAAAATGAGAAATAAATTGACTACCTCGATCCGAAATTAGAACCGAAGGAAAACCGTGCAGTCGGACGATGTTTTCGAGAAATTCTCGGGCCAGAGTTGCTGCTGTTGGCAAGCCTTTGAGCGGAATGAAATGCGCCATCTTGGAGAATAAGTCCACGATTACTAGAATCGTATTGTATCCGGAGCATGGAGGTAGATCGGTGATGAAGTCCATAGAAAGCGTATGCCAAGGGCGAGGTGGGATGTCAATAGGGCGTAAGAGGCCTGCTGGTCTTTCCTTTTGACTCTTGTTTTGGGCGCATACTCCACAGGACATTATAAAGTCTCTGATATCTTTTTTCCAAGACGGCCACCAGAAGTAGCGCTTGATCTTTTCTGAGGTCTTGGCTATACCAGGATGACCTTCCATTAAAGAGTCGTGATAACAAGAGATTACTTTTTTCTGTAAATCTGTGCTGGGTAGGTATAATCGTTCTTGGAAATACAATAAGTTGTCCTTTACTGCAAAGTCCTTTCCCTGCAGATGCCAATTCTGTATGTCTGCTGGAGTTACAAGTTGCCTGGCTTTATCCTTAACTTCCTCTATGGATTCTGTGGCGATTACACCCAGAATTCTTTGTTCGGGAATGATTGGTACAGGTTTAGGGTTGACCAAGTGTTCTTCCACTCCCATCCGAGAAAGGGCATCGGCTTTACCGTTCTTTGTACCAGGTCGATAGGTAATTATGAAGTCAAACTCGGCAAAGAATAATGCCCAACGGAGTTGTCTAGAGGATTGGGCTTTTGCGGTCTTCAAATATTGCAGGTTTCGGTGATCCGTAATCACAGTAACGGTGTGTCGGGCCCCCAGCAGATAATGCCGCCAAGCCTTAAAGGCAGACTTGATAGCCAGAAGTTCCTTGTCAGTAATCGTGTAATTGATTTCAGGAGGCGAGAATTTGCGGGACCAAAATGCCACGGGATGCAACTGATTGGTTACCGGGTCCTTTTGTGATAGAACTGCCCCCATGGCAAGGCTTGAAGCATCAGTTTCCACGATGTAGGGGAGTTCGGGGCAAGGGTGTTTTAAGATTGGTGCAGAGATAAATTTAGTCTTCAAATCCTGGAAAGCTTGTTCCGCCTCGGTAGACCATTCAAAACGTTTGTTTTTCTTTAACAAGGCAGTGATGGGCTGGACTATTCGAGAGAATTCGGGGATAAACCTGCGGTAAAAGTTAGCGAAGCCTAACATGCTTTGCACACCTTTTACGGAGGATGGTGATGGCCATTTGAGAACTGCATCGACCTTCTTTGAATCCATACGCACTCCGCCAGGTGATAATATGAATCCCAAGAATTCAACTTCAGTCACGTTGAAAACACATTTTTCCAACTTAGCGAAAAGTTTGTGTTGACGCAATCTTTCGAGGACCATTTTCACGTGTTTCCGATGTTCAGATTCCGATGAAGAATAAACGAGGATGTCGTCAATGTAAACAACAACACATACATCTATGAGCTCTCTGAGGACATCGTTCATGAAATATTGAAAGGCGGCCGGGGCATTGCAAAGTCCGAAGGGCATGACCTGATATTCAAATAGCCCATACTTGGTGCGGAAGGCCGTCTTCCATTCATCGCCCTCTTTTACTCGTACCAAGTGGTAAGCTCCTCTAAGATCCAGCTTTGTATATATGCATGCTTTTCTGACTTGGTCCAGGAGTTCAGGGATCAAAGGTAACGGATATCTATTCTTAACGGTGATCTGGTTCAGGGAGCGATAATCGATACAAGTTCTAAGGTCTCCTTCCTTTTTTGGAACGAAGAACAAAGCTGAAGAAGCAGGGGACTTGGAAGGACGAATAAACCCATTTGCCAGGTATTGATCCAGGTATTGTCGAAGGTGAAGGTTCTCAGGCTCGGTGAGGGCATAAATTCTACTACAAGGAGGAGTAGATCCAGGTATCAGGTCTATCTGGCAGTCATAAGACCTATGAGGAGGTAGAGAGTTAGCCTGATCCTTCCGGAAAACATCTTGGTATTCTAGGTATTCGGGAGGTAACTGGGGAGTCTCTGAAGAAATTGCGGCCAGTGCAACACCAGGTGGAGGGTGACAAGTAGAGACACATTCTGGAAACTGGACCGTTCTTGCTCGCCAATCGATCAGAGGATTGTGTTTCTCTAACCAAGGTATTCCTAGAATAATCTGAAACTGAGGGGCCTTGATCACATCGAACACAATCTTCTCATGGTGTCCATCTTGACTTACTAGCGTCACCTCTTGAGTGGTATGCGTTACTGGCCCGGAGGCTATCTCCGTACCATCCACCGTAGTAATGACGTCCTTTAAAGCCTTGGGACAAAGAGTTAGATTCATCCTCAAAACCATTTCATGATCCACATAATTGCCGATGGCACCGCTGTAGACGTAAGCTTCAATTGCATGTAATCGATCCGGATTATCAGGGCTAATGAGGACCATAGGTATCACGAAATGCGAGGTCACGGAACTGGTTTTCACGCTCGGCAAGAGGACCTCTATTCTTGTCGGGCGAGGTCGTTTCCCTGCTCAGAGTTTGTAACTTTGGTAACTGCAGCTCCTACTGCCTTCCTGGCAGGTTTCACCGGACAGTCTCGAAGAAAGTGCCCTGAGTTTCCGCAATATAGGCATAATTGCAACTGTTTCCTCCTTTCCCGCTCCCTTTGTGTTAGAGGACCTTTCAGACCCCCTATTTGCATGGGTTCCCCGGAGTCTACTCCTTTGGAAGGAGTTGGAGGTTTGGAAAATACTCGAGCATCAAACTTGGAACGATCGGCCTTCCTGTTCTGCAGCCTGTGATCTATTTGAACAACCAAGTCTATATAATCCGAACAGTCTTGTGGGGGATTCACTACTTGGGCTAAAACGTCTTTGAGCTCTCCACGTAGACCTCTATAAAACAGCGTAATCCTTTTGTCCTCAGGCCATTGAGTTTCCACTATTAGTCTATTGAAAGATGCAATATAAGCCAAAAGGTCTTGATTACCCTGTCGCAACGAAAGAAGCTCATTGTCCAAGGCCTGCCCCGGTGAATGTCTTGCGAACAGTTTTTCCATACTAAGCTGAAAGGCTTGAAAATCATGGAGAACCGGATCATCTTGATTAACTAGAGGGATCGACCAGTCTGCCGCATTGCCACTAAGGTACGAAAGTACAAAAGCTACTTTTGCTTGATCAGTTGGAAAGGCTGCTGGCCGGCATAAGAAGTGCAACCGGCACTGTTTGATAAATACTGCAAACGTCTTTGGGTCACCAGAAAATCGTTCAGGCGGAGCCAGAGGTACATTCCCAGGTAGGTTGATCTGCACTGGATTCATAGAGGATGTTGAAGGAAGATTTGCCCCTGATGCGGGTAACGGGGTCTGTCCGGCTTGTGACTGTAGCACTTGTCTAGCAAGATTGTCTGTTCTCTCCTTGGAAATAATTAGTTCCCTTCTTAGAGCATTCGTTTCCTGACGAGCTGCATGCACTTCTGCCCTTAGTTCCCCAAGTAACCGGGCTAGGGGGTCAGTATCCGAGGTTTCCATAGCGCCTAGGCGAGAGTTTTGCGGTAGGCTTTGCGTTCTGTAACGCTCACCTGATTCTCGCAGAGGCGCCGGTCTTGACTGGGCGACTACTGTATCTTCAAAGGTGATGTGTAGCACCCGGTTGGCTCTTTGGGCTGGACCTCTGTGCACTGTATGCCTGACGTGTAGAGTAAGATGTCTGCAGATAGAAAATATGGGGTTAATGAACTGGGGTTATTGGGGTGTCCCTATCTCTTTCCTCTTCTCCTCTCCTGTAGACCCCCAAAGGTTAACGCTCTCACCTTAGGTAAGTGAATGCCGAGCTCTCCATCTGCCTCGGGGCAGGGTGCTGTAACCAGTTTCTTCACTGGATAGGTAGCGCAGGCCTCTTGACTTCAGAGGACTGCTGTCCGTCGTTTACTGCACAAACGGTAAGTTTCGAGTCATTCAAATGTCTTTAAAGTCTTTAGTAATGATGTCTCTTGTTTTGCAGGGTTCCGGCGATGGCGGATGACGGGCTGAAGTGAGTTGAAGATGGAGCCCGCGTGAGGAATAGAAGCGCCTGGAAGCACGTAAGTAAGCGCTTGTTGCCTGCTTCACTATGCGCTCTAACTGTCTTTTTATTTTGCAGGTACGAGTTCGGAGCGGCTGCAGGGTGCCGGAATACCCACTGGATTAGATGTGGAAAGGAGTAATGGCACGTGAGTATTAAAGTTCCCCAATGTCTTTAAACGCATCTTGTTTTGTCTTTCAGATGCCGGAATGCTAACCTGTTCTTTCTTGTCTTTATAGGTGTTGCTGAAGACTGGATTCAGGATGGTAAGCCTTTGCCTTTCAGATGCCGGAATGCTAACCTGTTCTTTCTTGTCTTTATAGGTGTTGCTGAAGACTGGATTCAGGATGGTAAGCCTTTTTCCTTAGGCCCAGGACCGGATGCAGAAGACACGATGAGCGTTCTGCTGCAGAGGTTGCAGAATAACGCAAAGCAAGATTCATCCACCGGGTGTGGTTTAAATAGCCTCCTGTAGTGCTTAGGTGTCTCCTTCCACAGCCACGCCTAAGTAAGAAAAGAGTTCCTGGTAAGAAAAGAGTTCCAGCCTTCCAGAAGAGTTCCAGTGTTCTGAATCTAGGGAGTGGCTCCAGCCCCACCCAACAGGAAAAGTAGTTCCAAACAGAAGAGGATCAGAGGCTCAACTGGCAGGCAAGTAAGCAGCATGGTCTGCTGAAGGTAAGTCCACCCAAGCATTATGAGCCCGGCGCTTCCAGCGCTGGGACTGGGCATATTTATGAGCCTGGTGCCACTGGCGCCAGGACTGGGTCCAAAAGGTCCCAATTGGGACTGGTTGGCACTCGGAACCTGGGTTATGGATCTGCTTCCAAGGGAGTTGGGAAAACCCTGACCTTTTGGAAGCAGAGATCATGACATGCACAGCTGGGGGGTGGGGGTGCAAGGGGACATGAGTGGGACATGAGTGGGGGCCTGCTGCCAGGTGCCCTGCACAGCTGGGGGGTGGGGGTGCAGGGGGACATGAGTGGGACATGAGTGGGGGCCTGCTGGCAGGTGCCCTGCACTGCTGGGGGGTGGGGGTGCAAGGGGACATGAGTGGGGGCCTGCTGGCAGGTGCCCTGCACTGCTGGGGGTGGGGGTGCAGGGGGACATGAGTGGGACATGAGTGGGGGCCTGCTGGCAGGTGCCCCTCAGTGCTGGGGAGTGGGGATGCAAGGGGACATGAGTTGGTGATCAGTAGTGCAAGGTGACATGTGGCTTGTCTGGGGGGCATGCCCATGGTGAATGGGCTGCACGCGAAAGGGCCCTGTGCGAGCGGGGTATGTGTATTAATGGGGTTTGCGGGAAGTCTCACACACGATTTCAGCAGGATACGTGTATTTCGGGGGTGCGCAGGAAGTTTCACACGCGAAAGGGCCTGTGCGAGTGGGGTACGTGTATTCCTGGGGTTCATAGGAAGTCTCAAACGCGATTTTAGCACGGTACGTGTATTTCGGGGGTGCAGCGGAGTCCTACACGTGAATTGGCAGTGTGGGTCCTCCCAGGTGTTCCCTCTACACCCTCCACGGCCCCTGCAGGCAGCCCACACCACAGGGGACTACCCTGCACCCCTTGTCATGTCCCGCAGGCAGCCCATCCACCATGGGCATGCCCCTCAGCCAAGCCACATGTCACCTTGCACTACTGATCACCAACGCATGACCCCCTGCGCCCCCACCACCCAGCAGTGCAGGGCACCTGCCAGCAGGCCCCCACTCATGTCCTCTGTCCTGGCCCCGAGGTCTCGCAGGGAGACACTCATGGCCTGTTCCAACTCCCTGCGAGTTGCCTCGAGGCACTCTGCCCACCTCAAAGCCCGACGCATGGAGAACTCCGCCCTGACCATGGTGAGCCACGCCTCTTACGCCCGCCGACGCTCCGCACCTTTCTGCTGGCCCAACCGGTGCCACACGGAAGACACTCCCATTCCTGGGTCCTCCTGCCCTCTGGCCGATGCCTGCACCTCTGATGTTGATGTCCCGAGTCATCATTGCTCCCACCTAGTGCCTGCTCCTGCTGCTGCTGTCCATGTGGCATGTCTGATGGTGCCTGCACATCCTTCATCAGCTGGTCTCCAGTTGTGGTGTCCATCCCTGCTGGGCCGCCAACTCCCGACTGTGGCAGGGATGTGAGCTCCACCAAGCTGGCTGTGTTGGTCGGGCCAGGTCCACAGGGGGACGTGGTGGAATATGGGCCAGAAGACGGTGTGGAGAACGAATGGCGCATACTCTCCACAGAGGAGGAGAGGTCCGCCAGAGTGTGCGACACATGTAGGAACTCATCAACCAGGGCCCCTCCCAGCAGTGCCACGTCACGACGCTGCTCTCCGTGATGGTGTGCGTTCTCTGCCCAGGAAGAACGCAAGTCATCACGAATGACACGCGTGCACAACGCAACACCAACCAGGACGGAGCCCATATGTTCGTGGGACCCCTCGTCCGCAGGTAGTGGAGAGGCAGATGACATGGCACTCTCCCCTACCTGCAGACGGGCCTGGGACGGGGCCTCCCTACTGGTACAAGGTGGTGCAGTCACAGGGACAGCGACATGCACAGGCCCCTCCACGGTGACCTGTGATGCCTCCTGACCCGGGCGCTGGACTGCACCACTTGCACCAGTGGTACTACCCCCACCAGGCCCCATGTGCGGCTCAGTTGCGGGCTCCTCCTACTCTGTGGAGACCACCAACCCGGATGTCTCCACACCGTCTTCCGCCATTGGAAGCCCCTGTGGGGGCTCACCCGGCCCTTCCGCCACAGCCGTTGTGGCAGATGCTGCACCAGCCCCCTCGGTCCCAGATGATGGTAATTCCTGGGAGGGTGGCTGGGCCTTGCATCACCGCCCAGTGGAGGCATCCCTGCCGCTTGGCTCCACAGCACCATCTCCGCCCTCTTCTTCACTTGACGCTGCGTAGAGGGAGACATAGAACACAAGCATCAGGGTACAGTACAAAATACCCTAGACAGGAAGCAATAACACATGAGTGGCACTGTCAAATGTCACTTCCATCCTGTCATTCCACAACACATGGGTGAATGCACACAACACACATGCAGAAACAGTCCTGGTGCCTGCAATCAACATCAACATCCATGTAGAAGGGCCCCTGTAAACACAGATGTTGCCTTAAAAGTCACATGCATCCATGGCATTTCAAAGTCACACACACACTTCTCAGGCACACACACACACATGTGCACCATACATGTACGTGACATCAGCAACCATTCCTCACCCCCCCTTCATGTCCAGGAACAGAGACAGCCATGCTTTCATGTGTGCATTCCGCATAGAGCTCCCCATGTTGCATTAAAACACATGCACCAACCATGTGGTTCACACATAACTGGTCTCACATGCATGACCATGATGTCCCTGCACACATACATCCATACATGGCCTATGTCACACATACAGGCAAGCATCAGACTACCAGCACACTGCAACATGCCCTGTCCAACACAGCAATGCTTGGCCACTTACCGCTCAACTCCAGATGGGTTTGCCTCCGAAGGATCTGGGCATGGAGCGCTGGGTCTACGCGTTCCAGGACCCTCATCTGGATGTTACACATGCGTGCCCGGCCCTCCTCCGCGAGGCGCTGGGCCTTGTGGAGGGTCCCGGACCTGAAGTCCTCCCAGCGCTTCTTGACGTGCTTGATGTCGCGGGTTGCCACCCCCTCCGCGTTGATGGCAACCACTATGTTGTCCCAGATCCTCTCCCGTCCTTCCTTGTTGGCGCGTGATGTTCCAAAGAGGGCATCATAATGCCCCAGGACATGGTCCACCAGGACACCAACTTCGGTGGCAGTGAAGCTGGTGGCCCTCTGCCTCTCTGACTGGGGGTTGCCAGTGGTGCCAGATGGAGATGTGCCCGACATGGCAACCCCAGAGGCAGGAGTGGGTGGGCAACTGGGTCCTGGGGCTGGGCTATGGAGTGATGGTATCCCAGTCGGGAGTCTTCTGTTCCAGCAGGGGTGGACACAGCAACTGGACCCCTGCAGATGGCTGATGTGCAGGCACCAAATTGCAGGGCACGTGGGCAGCAGACAGTCAGGCAGCAGCAGATGGCAGGTGGGAGCGTGCTCGGGGCTCTGGGGGGCAGGAAAATGGCCTTAAGGGCAGGAGCGTGGTCTTCCATGTGTGTATGCGTGGCCAGCTTGATACGGAGTGATTTGGCACGTGAAAAATGTGCACGTCAGCGTGTAATTCGAGGAAAGGCCCTTAGCGCGTAAGCGGGTCAGCACACATACGCGATTTCATTGGACCAAAGGCCCTTAGCGCGTAAGCTCGTCTGTGACGTATCGCGCACGGGCGTTACCCTTTCGCGTGTAAAACTTCACACGAACCCCAGGAATACACGTACCCCACTCGCACAGGGTCCTTTCGCGTTTAAAACTTCACGCGAACCCCAGGAATACACGTACCCCACTCGCACAGGCCCTTTCGCGTGTGAAACTTCCCGCGTACCCCCAAAATACACGTATCCGGATCCAATCGCGTGTGAGACTTCTCCCGAACCCCTGTAATACACGTACCCTGCTGAAATCGCGTGTGAAACTTCCCGAGACCCCCAGTTATACACGTACCCCACTCGCACAGGCCCTTTCGCGTGTGAAACTTCCCACGCACCCCTGAAATACACGTACCCGGATCCAATCACGTGTGAGACTTCCCGGGAACCCCTGTAATACACGTACCCTGCTGAAATCACGTGTGAAACTTCCCGCGAACCCCAGTTATACATGTACCCCACTCGCACAGGCCCTTTCGCGTGTGAAACTACCCGCGAACCCCGTAATACATATACCCTGCTCCAATCGTGTGTGAAACTTCACGCAAACCCCAGTTATACATGTACCCCACTCGCACAGGCCCTTTCGCGTGTGAAACTTCACACGAACCCCAGTAATACACGTTCCCCGCTTGGCGTTTGCTGTTTGGCAGCCCTGTAAGCTGGTCCAGGGTTAGCGCAGCCCTTTGCGCTGGATTAGGGATTTTGATGGCTTTTCCTTGCGCGAGGGCATTCTTGGGGGCGTAACTGGCGCTGCTGCAGGGTCGCTGCGCCACTCTGCGGCACGGCTGGTTTTGGAGGCTAAAATCCATGAATACGCTGTGCGCGAAAATCGATTTTAGCGCACGCGACTGGTGCAGCCACGTGCGCCACTTTTGTACGAAATTCTATGAATTACCCTGTTAATATTTTCATTATTGAAAGACGTCAGTCCAACTTCTCTCAAACATACACAAACAGCCTTGTTGACATTGCGCCTCGTTTTCTCCATTTGTGGACAAAATGAACTGGAGCGCAGCCACATCTGTCTATGGGCAATGCGTGAAAAAAATAGTCAGAAGTTCGGGAACATGTCCATCATTTTCCCAAATGTGTCCTTAATTGCAAACTGCAGTGAAATTCCAGTTACATGGCCTAAACTGTTCCCTCCACAATGAACAATGATAACGTCTGGATGTTGGAGCGTGACCAAATTGACACAAAATGGGAGCAATTCCACCCACTTCATGCAGCACACTCCATACCACTTTGCATCAACATGATGAAATCCAAGATGTTCAGACACTACACGCTGCTTTGCATACACCTGCAACCAATGTATCCATGAGTCTCCCAAAATCCAGACACTCTGACTCCTGAAAGACACAGCCATTCAATAGCCATCTGCCCTCCTCTCATCAAAAAGACCTTCTGCCACACTCTCTTGTTGCAATTCACACCCAGGAATCCTTATTGGTCAATCCCCTGGGCTCCACAGTCCCATTTCCACGCCTGCCATCCTCAAAAGCCCTGCATGTTGCACATGCTGTCCGCAGACTACCATGGTGTCCGCAGACAGATCGTCTAATTCAAGGGGATGGGGAGAGAAATTAAACCCAAGGTAAGGTGTTTACTCTTTAGTGGTGGCTCTGAAAAGAACCTTTCTTAATTAGTTTGTAAAAAAACACCTTTTTTATAAATTCATTTAGTTGCTTTCATCTTGTTTTCTTCCTTACGGGCTTACAGGAACCTCTTGATGTTATCATTCTCAAATGATGACACCCCAACACTGCACAAAAAAGAAGATATGTCTTTGTTGACAAGGCACTTCCTGCATCTTGTTGAGGACAGAAGACATTGGGGCAGTTCCATAGAGCTGTCGGTGGTATATGCAGACCCCATAACACATACCAGCCATTCTTTCCTTTCTCCTTCACTCTTTGCAGTACTACCTCATTGGATACTGTTAAGCAGTCACACACCCAACCACCAATCACAGCCAAGAACTCTACATCTAACTCTGCCATCACTAAAGGTCTCCTGTTATTCCCAAGCACCTGCATCAAAAACTACTGTAAAACTCCCCAAGATGTCTACTTCCAGAATTATCCACATCTGCATCTATCAACACAAAGTACAGGTATGCCTATATGTTTTAAATTACATTTCCAACTCTTTTACAAATGCATTTCAAAAGGGTTCCTACCACTTACCCTGCATTAACCTATTCAATAATCATATTCTCATTTGTCCAACCCCCTGACATCAAATGGCACTCACAATGCTGTTAAGTTGCAAACTTTTCTTTAAATTACGATTTTCATAACACTTTGAAAACACATATTTGCAATTTCAGGAGCACTGTCTGTGCCTTTTTGTGAAACAAAAGAAAACCACATTTGAAACGTTTCCACAGCATGTTTAAGTGCCATATCCTGTGCGAAACATGAATATATTACTGAGATATGCATGCTTGTCAATATCCCGAATTCTAATGTACAAACTATTATTGTTTTCTTTCATTCTGTCACTTTTAAAACCACTTCTCCCACTAACAAAACTGCACTAAAACACCCAAAATGCACACGCAAAATGAAAACTGTGTGTATGTTACTAAAGCATGGCATGTACAATGAATGAAAAATGACAGAATCCAATGCATCTAAAACTATTTATTTCAGCACCAACAGGAAAACAAATAAATGCATGTGTACATTTACGACACTGCTATGTGTAATTGTTAATAAATAAATTAAACAAAATGGAAATGATTTCTCTAGCATATTGCAATTACACTCAGTGTGTGCAATTTCATTAACATTCCCACACATGCATATTTGCTACCTAAAATGCTCCTTTCTAATCTGTACATGCTTCTTGGTTTCTCGATTTTTCTCTGCATATTGGGACTTGCAGTACACCATTTCTAATGCAACAACAACTCCCACACTTTCAAAACTCCAGCCCCGTAGGGCATACTTACCACGGGACCACCGGCCCCATTACCAACACTTTACTTATTCATGCACAGTAGACAGTACGCCATCTTACGCACTAAACCAAGCCCTTCACACATCTATACATTTACACACAGAGCTACTCTTACAACCTTCCCAACCGGAACTAACAGCCCATTTCACATTCACACAGCCCTCTATGTATGTCTGCCCTCATATTCAGACAATCATTCAGAATGCACGCAAATACATTGCACCACTTTCAAATCCACACTTTCATTTTTTCTCCAACAGACAGAACAGAATGCCTACTAAAAAGCAACTCTGTAGAAAACAACAAAACATTAGAGCAGATAAAACTAAAAGCATGCAAAATACTCATCCAACTCTAGCAGAATTTATAACAAATGTTCAAACTGCTAATACAGTCCGTCAACAAAACTGAACCAGTTAGCAGTAAAAACAAACTAGGGCCCCTCTTCCAAAAAGTAAAAATAAAAACAAATGTATACAAAAGAATACAACTACCCATAGTGCTAGCACTACATCTACCAATGTTAACATAGCCACAGTTAAGCATTCCGAAAAAAATAATTTTACAAAAAACTTTCCACCGTAGAGTACTTCAAATCGTATACAAAAACAGCAGAAAAGTCACACTAAACCCTTAAAAATTACTGCAGAAACTAATCTTGGATGCTCTCATTGACAGCACAATGCTCCTCAAAAGAAAATTGTTTATATTAATTTGAACCAGAATGAAACCACTAACAAAATGAATCAGTAAACTACAAAAAGTACTTCTAAGCATGTGCAATGTCAACATAGAGACCTTTGCAAACTACTGTGCAGGTGAATGGATTCACAAAAGCAAAACAGAACCATATTTCAATGAAGAGGCATGTAAACAAGAGCAGAAAAACCCAATTGCCATACAGAGTAGTGGCAGAGGGTATGAAATGGAAGACAATGTCATTATAGCACAAGAAAAAACAAATTGAAAAAATGACCCCAACAAACTTACAATCAACTCTTTATTCCACCAAACCAATCTGTCCAGTCTACAAATGGCCTTGCACCTCAATGTGTAACATACGGAAACAATCCTTCAAATCTTTATGCCAATTCCTCGATCAATATGTGAAAGTAAAAGAGAAAATTAGAATAAAAACTTTGCAAACCATGGACTCCTATCCAGTGCACAATTACACTCGACTGCAAGGACATTCATTAGCATACATTTCAGGACCTGCTTGCAAAAGCACCTTCCACCACATCAAAATTTAGCAACACACCATTCCACTGTACGGAATCTTGTCTAGAGACTGTGCTATGCAAAAAGTCCTGCTTTAGAACTGCAACATTTTAATAACATTCTCCTACATAGCAATTACAAAGAACCCCTTCAATAAATAGACCACATCCAAAGTAAATATTTGGGAAGTGAAGATCCCTTAGAAAATCCAGTAACTTTAGAGAAGAGTAGCAAAAGCCTTACAAATGCCAATCTCCTATTAAACACATACACAATTACAAATAGCAAAGTTTGAAAGCACATCTGCTGAAGTACAAAACCAAGTATGTGTTTGTTGTTACAGAACCTTTTATAACAAGAGCACCAAAACTGTAGATATAATGTACAAAATAGAAGACAATGAGGAACCCCAATGGTTCTAATTAGCTCTCTATCTTATAGCAGAAAATAAATACAAATTACGAACCCCTCAATACTTTGCACAAACTGCAATACAAAGCTTGATAATAACCAAATGCCTTCTGAGTCTATCACTAATAAACCTCACCAACAGCTTAATTTGCATCAGAGCATTATAACCCAAACAGTACAGCCAGTTCAAGTGAAAAAATGCGTTCAACCAACAAAGCCAAATTGTCCCCTTCTGAATTAGTAAAAGGCCTTTGTGGCAAAGTTGATTATTTGTCCTTAGATCTTAAAGAAAATTTAGACAATCTAGGAGTGCAATGGCCAATGGAGCAATCTTTGATTATCTTATTGAATGGTGTAATAACGAAAGACAAAACAATTTGGCAACAACTAGTACACTTAAACAAAGTTAGAAAAGCCCTACAATATCGTAAAGAGAACAATGAATACCACAAAGAAATACACATTGAACAAAACCACCAAAATAATTGAGGATTCCTCACCAAGTGGCCAGTTTGTACTTGTAGATCCTCTTACGGTATCCAATATTTTAGACCAGTATACCATTCACCCACTACACTTCAAAGCCACCATAGACGATGCACTAGAAACTTATCAAATGCATCAAGCCAAAGGATCTCCAATCAGCATTTGGGAAAAAGTGTAGAAGTATGAGCCTTTCCTCTACTCTTTCCTACAGGAAAAGGGGGAAGATATGATGAAAGATGAACACAAATAACAACATCAGAATACCGCTCCTTACTAATATATTCTGAAGACCCCAGATTCAGACAAAACATTGAATACATATTCCACCTCCTTTTTGAAAGTGAACTAGCAACTCTTTGTTACGGAGATGCACACACATTGAAAACAGATTCCAATTTTTTAAATATGCCTGTTACCCAACTACTTCAAAGATTTTGCAGTCAAGTATCACACATTTTTTGGCAAACATGCGTGGTAAAAAAGAATACTAGTTCAAACGTCACGCTGATGTACGGTGTGTGCTAAGGAACCTTGGCCCACCCACATGATTTGTCACTTTGAGTTGTGCAGAATATGCATGGACGGACTTGCATGACTTCCTAGGCATAACAAACCAAAACAAAGAAGGGATAGTCATAAAAACACTAGGCGAACCCTGGTCTCTTGGCCCTGTAAATGTATCAAGATACTTTCACTCCCACTTTATTACCATGCTGCACTAAAACCATTCCTCCCCTCCGAGAAGTGGAACACTTCTTTTGGAGAAGAGACTATCAATCCAGAGGAGCACCAACCATTCACATGCTTTTGTGGATATAAGATGCTCCTAAATTTGGTCATGACAGTGATGCCACTGTTTTGCAGTTTATTCACAAATATGTAATCTGCAACATCCCTTCAGAAAGCACACATAGTGAGCTACATACACACATTTTACGCTTCCAAAAACATAAGTGTGGCAAATATTACAGACAGAGACATAAGAACAAAGGTAAATACTATACCAAATGCTGCTTTGGTTTGCCTAAGCGAGTTTCAGCAAAAGGACAAGTAAACAGCTTCATGTCTTCTGTTAGACACAGTGTGAAAGGCAACTCTCCTCAAAACACACACTGCATTAAAAGACATACAGTTTCAAAGTACATCAATGATTACAATGCAATCATTGCCTTCTTGTGGAATGCAAACATGGATCTACAATATATTGCAGACAATTCCACTGCTGTTGCAAGATATGTCACAGCCTACCTAACCAAAGCTGAGAAAACAGAGCTAAAAGACATCTGGGATGAAATATCATCTGACAAAAACTGTCACAAACATTGTACAGCTTCAGCATAAAAAAGCTCTCCCATAAATAGGGTGAATGCTATGAAGCTGCAGACCGTTTAACAGGTACATCCTTATATGGCAAATCTGAACACATAGGGCCTCATTCCGAGTATGGCGGTAAGGGATAGCGGCCACCGATAACGAGACCGGTGGCGGTGATCCCTTACCGCCATACTCCGAGTTCCCTTTGCGCCCTCGCCCTTAACGCCTGCTTTGAGCAGGTGTTAAAGTCGAGGGCGCAAAGGGGACTCCAAGCCAATAACGGTGACCGTAATGAACGGTCACCGTTATTTGCATCTTCCCCATTCCCATTGAGCCCTATGGGGGCTCATTTGGGAATGGGGAAGAGCCTTGGTGAATGGGGAATTACCGCCCCGCCAACCTTGGAATGGGGCGGTAATTCCGCCATCCACCAAGGCGCTGCCGGTCTGGGTACGGCGTCAACCAAGGCATTAATAGCGCCATTGGTAAGCGCCGTACTCGGAATGAGGCCCATAGTCTGGCTAAGCCTTGGTCCTGGTGCAGTCAGAAAAAGAGAAGAGTGTTGAAATCATACCAAGCATAGAAACAATAGCCAAAAATGATCCCAACTGCCAGGACATTTTGAAAAACAATGTATTAGACACATACTACCCAAACAGAAGTAATGCTTTGGAAAACATGTGCCCACACCACATAGCCCAACCTTTCTCCTACAAGAATAATGTTAAACCAGATGAAAAAAGTGGAAACAACATAGTCAAAATATGGAAAGGCAGGCTTGTCAAACTTACCAAACCCAGCCTAATTAATGATATAAAGTTATCATTTAAAATTCCTCAACATAGAGAACTTTACTAATGTTCCTACTCCAACCTTTTAAATCATGGAGTAAAGAAGAAGATGTATTGGGCACCCTGTGACTCATTTGAAGCTGCACTCAATGCAAATGAAAGCAGTGTAACAATTGTCATTTTAAAGCAATTCAACGTATGTTGGACAATGAATGCCAACAATAGGGAGAAGTTCAAGCACAACTAAATAAAGACACCCATGAGGAAAGTCAACCTTCTGTTACAGGAAGCCAAGAACAACTTGGAGAGTCACTCATAGTAAATGAAGTATAATAAGCTATGACTGAAGTCGAAAATACCATGTATAAATATGAGCAATCAGAAACAAACTTGGCACTGCTGAAATCACAACTCAATGATAAGCAACTTAGCAGTTTCCTAGAACTGGCTAAAGAAATTGGACATGGCTTGCAATATGAAAGTAAAACTTGTAGCTGTCCAAATTATAAACCTGTACTCCTCTATGTAAGTGGTGAAGCTGGTTCGGGCAAAACATTCTTAATAAAATTCATCAGCATATTCCTCCAAAAGTTAACAAACAACAAGCGTTCAACTGTTGTAAAAGCCCCCACAGGTTTAGCTGCCTGCAACATAGGAGGTGTTACTTTACACCGACTACTGCTCCTTCCAGTAGAACACCAAAACAAATGAGAGTACTGCAAACTATCAACAGAAGCTGCTACTGAACTAAGCAGACTTCTGAAACAAATTAAAATTATCCTAATAGATGAGGTGAGCAGGGGCCTCCAACCTAATGTTGGCTTTAACTCATCTCAGATTACAAGAAGTCCTTAAAAAGCACTACAAATAACTCTTTGGGGGAAAACACGTTATTGTTTTTGGATACCTCCAAGAATTAACACCAGTGAAAGGTTAAGCTTTTTTTTAAACCTTAGGAAACAAACAATGCCGCAACGCACTTGGCAGCATGGGAAATGTAAATCTCTTGCAACATTTCCAATAAAGAGAACTAACTCAAAACATGTGTCAGTCTGCAGACCTCACCTATGCTAACATTTTAAAAAAGCCTTAGGACTTCTTTCTAAAGATGCACAATCTATCTTAAATAGTAGACTCATCCATGAGCTATATGTCAATGACATATCTGCTCCTGATGTCATGGAACAATTAGCTTAAAAAAAGAAATGTATGTCCTTAATGCCAACCCTAGCAAGCTGTATGCAATTAAAAAATGCAACCAATAATGCATTTTAGCTCCACAGACAAACTGGAAGTGCATGGCATGACACTCCTTTTGTGTCAACAAGCAATAGCACGACTAAATAGCTTAGAAAAATGTATCTCCAACACAGCTGGTTTGGAGAAAATGTTAATGTTGTGTTTAAACTGCAGAGTAATTCTGAAACGTAACCTTGATGTGGAGCAAGGTTTAGTTAATGGAGCAATTGGTACAGTTGTTGGCTTCCAGACGTAGCCACATGATAAAAACATTTAGTTTGTCAACATCCACTTTGACACATTTTCAGATGTTAAAAGGATAGGACGCTCAACATCATGATTCCTTATTTTCAAAGACATGTATGTACGCAGAGTACAATTCTCTCTGTCTCTTGCATATGCAGTCACTATTCAGAAATTGCAAGGTCTAACCTTAGATCAGGAATTGGTTGACATTGGCAGCACGGTCTTTAAAGAAGGTATGAGTTATGTAGCAGTGTCACATCTACGTACACTCGAAGGACTAGTTCTAGTCAATATTGATGTAAACAAAGTCAAGGCTGACATTCCTTGCATCGTTGAGTACAACAGACTAAGTGCACTCTACACACTCCATCATGATATGTAGCATGTTCCTCCAAAAGGTAAACTTTTTAAAAGAAAAGTAATGCAAACAGAACCTATAGGAGATCTCCCAACAGTACCACCAAAGAAACTAAAAACAACTGGCACTCCATCAAGTAGCACAACCACAAAACTATCTAGTGAGTGCATATACAAGTGCACATCCAACAGCAGAAACAAAGAGAAATATGTCTTCTAAAAAACAAGTGGAGGTCCAGCAAATGACACAGAGACAGAACTCTCCGGTCCATTTCAATTTTCCAGCACAACTGGTGTAAATTGCTATGCAAATGTACCAATCAATCTTATGTTCCAATTGCCACAAATTGTTCAAAACATTTACTTGAATGGCTCACACCAGTTGTGTTTGCAAATGTTTGTCCTTCATAGAAATACGACAAATAAGCTGACTTCACTTACAGTGTCTCGGGAATAAGGCAAGAATTAGACTAATGTGCAGGAATGATAAGATTCACCTAAAACACACAGGAATATCCACAAGAATGTCTAATATACTTACTGCAAGTACTAGAAAGCAAAAACCTACCCATAAATGAAATCTTCCAGATTTCATACACGTAGAAGCATACATGCACTCTCTGCAACCATGTTGCACGGTAGCAGGTCCCTAATAAACGATTTGTGTATATATCTTTACCTAATTGTGAATCCATTCCATTTCATCAGGTGGTGCAAAATGCAAATCATGTCATATTATGCACTGTTTGCAATTCACCTTACACATAAACTCACACAGCCAATATGTAATAGTAAGCCTTTTAAGGTACAACGTAGATGGTACCAATCACAACTGCAAGCTTACTAGCTTAAAAGGGGCAAGTATCTCTTGGCAAGAAAACTTTGACAACAGTAGGCATAAACGACCACACTGGTGCCACAAGCACTGCAGGTCACTACACTGCATACACTAAAAACAAGATGTGGTTGTTTGGATGCAATGGCACTTCCATTACTCTAAAACATAGATTACCAGCAAATCTAACAAATGCCTACTTAATATTCCTTAAACCTAAATTTAGTCACTGACCTGTAAAACGATCATAAATGAATGCACTTTAGACATCAAAAGATATCTAAGTGCTTCAAAAAATACCCTTCACAACTGTAAAACTATAAACTATAAACTGTTAGAATATGTCAACTGGTATCTAACTACATCCATAGTTCTACAATGCTGTTTGTGAAATGGTTTCAATATGCCAACAGATGTAAATTTAGTACATGTTGATAATTCTATATAGATTTTTTCTCCAATCATCTAATGATTATGCAAACAGAAACAACTGTGAAAAACACACACTAATGTTGTTTCACCCATAGTACTTAACATGTACTCATTTAGTCACTAACCTGTAAAACCTGTAAAACTATCAACAGTTAGAATACACCAACTGCTATCTAACTGCACCCATAATACTGCAATATTAGTTTCCAATAGTGAAAGAATTAAAATCCACCAACAGGAATGAAAGTGCTGAAAAACCTACCCTTCAAAACTGTAAAACTATCAACAGTTAGAATACGCCACCTGGTATCTAACTGCAGCCATACCACCAGCACTTTCGAAAAGCAACACAAATACACCATTACAATTCTTCCTACTGCAACACTGCTTGAAACAACAAATACACTTATTTGTGCACCTTAAACATTCCTTTAACTACTGTACACTTCAAACAAGCATAGTGTGACACGTAAAGTCAAATAAATGTAAAGTTTTTTTTTTAATCCTACATGTTTCTTTCCCACAGACCCAATGATTATGAAACCAAACACAGCAACTGTGCAAAACACACAGTAATGTTGTTTGAAGCATAGTACTTGGAATGTACTAATTATGAGGGTCTAAAAAGTACATTAATGTGGAATCGTACAAAAATGTCACCCTCATATGTGCGCCCCCACAGTTACTGTGACTTTGGGGGTGCACAAAATGAGGGCGATATTTACTGCACCCAAGTAGAGTGGGGGTTGCAGGGGTTTCCCCCGCTCTGCTTGGGTGCCGTAACAAGAGTCACGGGTTGCGGTGGTGCCACCCGCTTACCATTTTGGTAAGGGGAGGACACGAAAGTAAAAAAAAAAGAAAACCACCCTGCAGCATCAGCTCTAACCCACGTTAGTGGGAGGAGCTGATGTCACAGGGATAGCAGGGTGCAGGCGGCACACACAGAAATGTACCTCCGTGAACGGTAAGTTGGGAGTTTGGGGGTGGAGGGCAGGAAGGGAAAATCAGGCCGGCAAAGCGAGCACAGTGATCTATATGATCACTGCGCTGCGCCGTAACTGGCATCAGCATTTCGGCCATCGCAGTTATGGGCAGCGCAGTGATCACATAGATCCCATTAATATGTGAGATTGTATCCAATGTGACATTGTGAACTATCCTACCTAACATATTATGCTATGTTTTTTCACAGAGAAAGAAGCAAAGATTTCTCCTGCATTGTCATATACAACTAAGTCAACCTGAACCCCCAATGCTACATCAAGTACCATTTCCACTTCAGTAGTATTGTGTCACTATGTTCCAAAAACTATACACTGCCTACACACTATGTATAATTACCATACACATTATTATAATGGTTGTTTCCAATGGTAGAATTCCATTTCTGTACACATATTATTACAATGGTTGTGGCCAGTGGTCAGGATCTTGGGTGGATGGCCGTATTAAGCTGTGGAGGTTGTGGCCAGTGCCTAGATTCTTGGGTGCATGGCCTATGGCCTACGGCCTATGGCCATGCTCCCAAGAATCTAGAGACTGGCCACAACTACCACACCACAACTTGCCCTTAACTTCCCAATTAAAACGCCATATGCAGACATCAAAATAGACCGCCAACCCTAGTTTTCAGCAATGGCAATATTCAACTCCCCTACTCTAATAAGCCCTATTGTAGTCACCAATAAACCCCAAACAAGTTTCTCCAGATGCCCACCAAACACTTACTACTACAATGGTTGTTGGCCAGATCCTTGGTTGCATGGCCGTATTATACTGTGGTAGTTGTGCCAATGCCTAGATTCTCGGGTGCATGGCCTATTTGTAACTTATGCAAACATCCTCATATCATCTACATTCCACTCCCCTACCCTAATAAAGCCTGCCTGCAGACACCAGAAAAGCTGTCCCCCTATGACACTGTCCAACGACTACAGCGGTTTCAGCAGACTGCCGCGCCCCACGCGCTCTTCTTCCACCTAAACAAATTAGACCCATATCATATCTCTTTCACTCCCCCACCATTCTGGCCCATCTTTCCAGCAACAAATGACCCAAAATATGTTTCGCTCCCCTGATCCCAACCACATTGTCCGCAGATAGAACATGGCAGGCGTTTCAGAAAAATATGATGCAAATCACGCTTTTCAGCAGCCAATCAGTGGGTGCATTGTATGTCCACAGACATCACGCCGTCTTCTGGACCATACAGAGTCCTGTCACCGGAGCGAACATGGAAGTGAGTCCGTGGACCGAACCCAGATATCACTAATTTGTTTTTAACTACATTTCATGTCTTTTAAAGAAAACTACTGGACGGATTTACACCAAATTTACACAAGCACGCTTTAGGGACCAAGCCGCCGCTCCAGCCTCAAATTTGGTGAAAACCTGTCCAGCAGTTTGAGCTCTAGGCATGAGCACATTTCTTTTTTCATTGTGTCTATGGAAACAAATACATTTTGGGACTCCCCCTATAACTTTGTACCCCTTAACGAAACCTCACCAAACTTAACAAAATAATTCAGCGCAGGCCATATGCTTTTTTGCAGTTTGGTAGGGATTTGTCGAGGGGGAGCAAAGTTATAAACCGCCCAAAAAGTGCTCTTCCTCCGAGTTGAGCAACTTAACCATAACTACACTGCTGCTATCACAGGCCCTCTAATTATAGGGTGGCGATAGCCTCCTTATAGTTAAGGTGAGTCAGAGACACATGGGAACCTCTCAAAATTCTACTCTTAATAACTTTTGATTTGAGTAATGGATTTGATCGAAATTTCGAAAGTGATTCAAAGTCTGCTCCCCCACCCCCCAGACAGCAACGCTTCGCAAAGATTTGTTTAAGAATAAGAAAGTTATTAGGCATCATAAAATACATTTTCGGGCCTTCTTGCCATTAATTTTCTCATAGACGAAATTGGAAAAGTGCACAGTGCAAACAGATGGACAAGTTTTGGTCCACTTCTGACACAACGTGTCCACGAAGTATTCAAAAAAGTGCTTTGCTTGGTTTGGGATTATTCTGTGCAGTAGGTTTTTAAAAATGTGATGGAGAATGGGCAGCCCCATTCCCTCCAAAAACAGAGCTATCTCCTATGATGCATTGTAGGATCATGTTTTTCATGTTTTTCAGAAATGAAACAACTGCCATCTTATTTTTCTCTCGATGTGAGAGATAGTCACAGCTATAGCTGAGGTTATGGGAAAATGAAACGCAGTAAAAACCTATTTGTAGGTCAAAAAACATTCAAATGCCATCAGGGTAGAGCTGGGGGGGGTGGCTAGAGGACACTGAGTGAAATTTGGGAGTTGGAGGGGGTCCAGGCACCGAGTTCGGAATACAAAGCTTACTGTAGCCTTGGCTATAGCTATGAATAGCCGACATCTGAAAGCAAACTGCTTTGCAGAAGCAGCATGAGTTCTGGGGTGAAAGGGAGAGGGCACAGGAGGTGAGGAGGCCATCTGGGGAGTGGGCGGAGCTGGCATAGATAAGGGGCACTTGGTGATGTCCTGGGGTGGCAGTGTAGCATTTTTGTTCCAGCTGTTTTGCCGATATTTGCGCCTATATCCAAGGTTACAAAGGACTACAGATACCCACAGGTATGAGTAATTTGGTATTTGCAGCTATATGTTTAGGGGCATCTGTGTTTTGTTCTCTCTAGTCTTGACTACTGTAACAGCCTCCTCCTGCTGAATCTTTCCTCTTCCACTCCGCGACCCCTCATCTTATCCAGAATAGGGCAGCATGACTTATCATTGGTCTTAAGCCAAGGGACAGCTTCTCTCCTGAACTAAAAAGTCTTCACTGGCTCCCGGTTGCTGCACGAATTAAATTCAAATCCCTCCTCATCATCCACAAAGCTGTCTGGGCCTGGGAACCACACTTTCTTCAACTTTATTTATGTATTGCTTTATGTATTTATTTATTTATTACATTTGATTACATGCCCAGACCCTAAGGTATCACGGCGAGGTTACAGACAGCTTATAAGGCACACATTCAGTGGGCCATTATGGCATGGTTACAATAACAGATCCAAGACAATTAGCAAAGTAAAATAATGAAAACACAGTAATATGCAATGCAGAGCGTTATATACAAGTAGAGAGCTATTTACATATATTGTGATGGCGGTTGTTATTCATATAAGTTGAATAGCTAGGTTTTTAACAGTTTTCCTAAGCCTGTGAGTGTTTCTTCATTTTTGATGGTGAGCGGTAGTGAATTCCAATGTTTGGGTGCTAGTCATTGGAAGCTGCTGCCCCCTGCTCTAGTGTTTTTTAACGGGATATTGCTAAGAGTGAATGGTTGTTAGATCTTAGGGATCTGGTGAATTCTTTCCTAGCAATGGTTTAAGTAGATGGGCGCTTATTTGTTGAGGCATTTAAACATGATACACAAAGTTTTGAAGATGACTCTGGCTTTGATGGGATGCCAATGGTGCTCTCTTCTGGTTTTGGAAATGTGGTCGGATTTTCTTATTCCGAGGGCGGCTCGAAGGGCTTTGTTTTGTATAAGTTGTAATTTATTGAAGTTTGCGTTGGAGGTGCCAAGTAGTAATACATTGCAGTAGTCAAGCCTTGATAATATCAAGGCCCTGGCTAGTGTGATGCATTTGGTGAGGGTCAGGAATTGGCGACTGAGTGCGATAAGTTTCGAGATGTAGGAGGTGGATGATGAAAGGACATTGATGTGTTTAGACATTGAGAGGTAAGCATCCAGGTAGACTCCTAGAGTTTTTACGTGTTTCAGTACCGGTATTGTAGTACTGTAGTAGTAACTTTATCACACTGAATACTCTCCCTCTAGACCACTTTGCTCTTTTGGTACCAACTATTTGTGTGTAAATCAGTTTGCTAAACAAAGGGCACAGTGACGCTCACTTTCCTCTGCAGGCTCCCTCCTTTGGAATAGCCTCCCTCTCCCCCTGAGCAGGATCTTCTCAAATTCTGGAATCTCCTTAAGACTTCCTCTTTTGCTGCTCCTTCCCTCCTTCTCTCCTCTGGTAATCCCACAATTGCTGAATCGGTGTCTTTGGCCCTTATGCATCTTTGGGGCCTTCACCTCCCACACCAATTCTTCCCAGCTTCTGTCTTTCCACAGCACTTTGCATCTGCACACCCTCCGCTCTGGAGACTCACACTTACACCTCCCATGCCTGTAGGTCTCTACATTCCTAGCACTTAATCCATGACTCTCCCGCGAACTTGGAATCCTCAGCACTTACCCCTATTTTGCTCTTCCTCTCTGCACTTGCACGTTCTGAATACTCACAAGGCATAATAGGTTTGTCCCCCTCCCTCTTCTCCTCTGCTCTTAAATATTGTTTTGTATGTATTTCCCACTCTACCCCCCTTCCCTGCCCTGTGGGCACTTTGAAACATTATATTCTTATTTCATAAGTGCCTAACAAGCAAACAATAAATAAATAAACAAACAATAAATACATGTATTTTTTAAAGTTATTTTTATAGTTATAGTCATGCTGTGGGTGAAAAATCAGCCATGGTAAGTGACTCAGAAGGTATTTTAGCGTGTTATCTATTTGGGTTGGTGTTTTTAGATTATTGTACTTGTAAGACTGTGGAGAAAAACAGAAGATAATTGTTTTAAAAAATGAATATGAAAAGGATGTTTTCTACTGTAGTTTTAGACAAGCCATATACTGAAGTTTACTCTGTGTATTATTTCTCATGCTATCGAATTTGGTGCGTATCTGTTTATTCTGGGACTACTTTATTGTCATTCGTTTTAGCATTATTTAGCTTCCTTTAATTTTAGGTATCATAGATTACTGTTTGAGCTGTGTTGTGGTGTATTAATGTTTTAAGTTTTGTTGTAGTTTTAAATCTGAAGTGAGTTGCTCTCTTCTCAAGCAAAGTTCCAAATGGACTCGCACTAGATGGTTTATCATTATTGATATATTGTCGACCCAAATGATGACGTCATCACAGCTCGTACTCTCATGTTCAGACATGTTGGAATGTCTAAGCGGGAAGGAAAAAGGTAAAACTTTTAAAAAAGCAACACAAAAAAGACAATGCTGCAAAAAATGAAAAAGAAAGAAAAGTAAAGCACAAAATACACAAACTGAACAAATCACAGGACAAAGGGAAATAGGATTAGGGGGAAAGTGTGTAAAAAAGGATGAGGAATTTAAAAGGGAAAGTGTCAAAAGTTCTTGCAGTTACTCAGATCCCCTTTCACTAGCAAGTACAGAAAGCAATGATAAATGTATACTTCGCTTTTGTGGGTGGGTTATTATTTGCGACTACATACTTCCGCGCCCGCTGATTGCACAGTGTAGTATGCCTGGATTTCATCATACGGTGTGGGCGTAGCCGCATTAATTCATCTGTACGTGCGATTGGACAGTCTGTAGGCGCGGATGACAATGACGCATAGACGCAAAGCCGTAGCGAGTGATATAACTGGTTGGAGAGTGGGGTATGGGGATGTGTAGCCACTTAATTACATTTCGTCGTACTATTGGGTGATTTTGCATGCACGGGTGATAGCAACCGCATGTGCGCAGTTGCGTTCATGAATCCCAGTGTGCTATTGTTTCGTTTGTTGACTAGGCTACGCATGTAAGTAGCGGACAAAGCGATTGGACGGTAAAAAGATGCGTGAAGGCTCATAACTGCATGAACACGTGTTTTAAACTAATTAGGCCTTTCATTGATTCAATTACACCACCTTCACTTTCACTTTTTCTGTATTTAGACGCAAATGCACATTTGGTAGACGCGGCTATGAAATGAGTTTAAAAAAAATGTATACACGTGTATATCAAGGAACAAACGTTCATTGCAGGGACGTTAAGATGAAAAATACATTGCAACTAAATCTTTGAAATTCAAGGGAAAAACTGTAGTTGCAGGGACATTAAGTTGAGAACCTAACGCAACAAATCTGCAGAAATTCAACTAAAGCCACCTTAACTTTGCGATGTGTAAATTAGCTCAAACCATGCACCATGTTCCAGAAAGATGTCTGCCTTATAGGAAAGCATTATATTTTGCCTTGGTTTGTCAACCCAAGAGAGGCAGCTCTAAAGGACACAGATAAGCACATGTGTCCCACCCTTTTTTAGGGTCATCAGTGTGGTATACTGTGACATCCTTGTGATTAGAGCAGTGAGGTGTGTATAGTAAACACCATAAAAAGAAATGGTGGACTTAAAAAAGGCATGAAAAAACCCTTTACCTGAATTGAGATAGTAGACTAGGCCATACCAGCTAACAAGGCAAACATGCATTTTTGAAATGCGTTTGGAAATGTCTGTTTAGATTTTTCCCTGCCTAGGTAGTTTAATACATTTTTATTCATCTCATATCTTGTCCACTCATTTTTCCTTGGCACTTTTTGGATTGATTTTTGTATGTGGATCGGGACTTACCCAACAGTGGTGTAAGGATGTACTTCTGAAGAGTATGGTTTTCTGAACTCATTATTTTGCATAATTGTTGGTACTTTCATTGTTAGAGTAGGGTAGCCAAAAGGCTAAGGACTTCTAAATGTTAGATTTTGTTACCAGTTTGGAATCCTGAGTTCTTTAGAGAAGGCTGTCTCAGGAGAGACCAGGACTTATACAGCACCCTTTTGCCACTATTGGAGGCCTCATTGCATGTGGGTCTGTAAGAAAAAGGGCAGATGGCATCAGAGTTATTAGTTGGTCAGTGGGAGAGGCATATTCAAAACCTGTGGTGTTGATGGGTGCAGGTCGGAATACCTGGTTCCTGAGTGTCAATCTACTTTCTATGTGTTTGTCAAAGAAAATTTGGAATACATTCATAGGGAAGTGGACCTTAGTCCTTTGGGTCTTTGTTAGCTGCTGCTGATGTGGGTGTGTGTGATAGGGCTAAAGAGGAGAGCTTAGTTGTGGTATGGATTTGTGTTGATGTGCTAATGGTTACGACTGTTGCAGCCATGTTTGGGGGGTTTGTGTGTGTAGTGTAGTGTGCTAGGAGATCATAGGTTTAAGTAGGTTAGTTAAGGAAGGGGGGTAAGCCTTAACAGACAAACCAACCTGTAAGCCAGCACTCCAACCCCTGACATTTGCAGATAGGTCCAATTTATCTAGCTCACAATGCCACTTGTCAATCCCCTCTCTCACCATCTGTGTCCCTGTCTTAAATAGATACATTTTATCTCATGAAGAATAGAAAGAAGCATCTGCACGTTGGCAGATGGGGGATGGGTCTGTCTGGAAACTCCAGACATTACCAAGAGCTAACTGAAAAGGGTAATGGGAAGCAAGAACCTTTGTTCAGAGGAGGCGGTGCTTGAAATTTGAGGACTTCAGTCACCCAGTTCGACTTCCTTAGTGTGTTAGTTGATAGCTTGAGAGATTCCTCAAATCTTACTCTAACATGCTTAGGTGCTGTGCTGAGTGGTGTGACAATGCTCGTAACCAGGCCTTGGCAGGAGGGAATTGAAACCCTTCTCAGCCGTGGTGTTAGGCCTACCAGGGGGAAATCCGGAGCCAAGTCTACCGCTGAAGTGGACAGCAACATTTTAGAGAGCCCCAATTCCTGAACCACCCACCTTGTGCAAGCTTATTTCTGACCAATCCGCCTGTAACTTGTGCCATGCCTCCTAGAGAAGATGGTTTCTAGTGTTCTTTGGTTTGTTCAAGAAATGAGTCACCGGGAAGCAGTAAGAAACATTAGAGTGAGAGTAATTCTCCAGAGCCCATATCGTCTGCAGAAGAATGGAGACCTGACCAACAGCAACCAAAACCCCAGTTTTCCACATACAAATGGCAAGATGGGAAGACCAACAGAGAGCGAGGAGACGCCGTGGCATTCCCATTTGTTGAATTTGGAAGGGTGCAGTGCTGCTGAGTGACAGCAGAAAGCACACATAGCAGATAACAATTGCCCTACAGCACAACAGACTGCACTGGGGGAGCATAGCCCCTCCAACATGTGCCTTACCATAGAGACAAGGGGAACACGTGTCCCAAACACAAATACAAGCAAACTGAATTCATGGGCCGCCATTGTTGTTCCGTGCAGAGCCTGTGTTTAACATAAGGGCAGGGCATAGCCTCCTACTTGTATCTTTTTGTTTCTTTGATGTTCTCTGAGTGTGGAAGGGAAGCCCAGGTTGACCTGCGACAGAGAACCAATGTAGCGAATGAAAGGGGGATTTATTATTATTATTATTATTATTATTATTATTATTATTATTATTATTATTATTATTATTATTTGTACTTAGTTCACTAAGAACTTTTAAAAATGTCATATACATACAAAGCAATAACATTGACATCACATTACATCATATTCACCCTACCTAATACGCAAACGACCTCATACACTACATAATGTCTCCATAAATCCCTGCAGCATACAATAAGTTATATCATTCAATATAAAATTCAATATAAAATCCACAAAATCAATCTACGTATACCCACCACAAAACTCGGCATTCCATCATACACAGTCCATTTCATCAATACACTAATACAACATTAAACAAACAATATAAAATCATGCTGTAAACTTCCTGCGGTCATGGTCATGTATGTATGCTCCATAAACAAACACACCTCATTCCTTAAAATACATGACATTAATGTGACAACATAATCCATACAGCACAAAATTAACTGATTCACTTTCTGCATTCAAACAATAATTCCAGAAGTGCATAGTTTTAATCGACTCATACCAGCTGACAAATTGTCCCAAAATATTCATTTAAATATGTCCTAGCACAATACAGTTGGTAAATACATGCCGTGCTGTTTCCTGAAATTTGCTAACTTGCATATGTCACAAGACCTTTTCTCCATAGGAATCTTCGTGAAAACACCACAAAGGGTCAAAAGCAGGAGCTGATTTGTGCATAATTTAGGCATAAAATAGGGAACCTTAGGGCTGGGACATCGCAATAGAGATGTTTGAGCCTTCAAGTACGTATGTGTAACACAGGATACATGCTTATAGTTCTTTAAAGCACTTAAATGGTTGTAATTCCTGACCAAATCCCATTGCTCAGCCTTTTTCATATATATCCTTTTCATGGTATCAAAATCAGTCCCTCTCTCAAAATTGGGGAACCATTCCATTCTCGCAAAACATTTTCATTCAGTTGCTTATAACTGTAAGCACTTCTACACCCTACCAATTCTGTACTATGGTGGCTATCAAACAGACTCACCAAAGGGCACTGAGGATGCATTCGAGATTTAAGGTATGCCATGCCTCTACTTAATATCAGCTGGGTCTCAAGGACACCAGCCCCAATTCCAATCAAATGTACTCCCTAGGGGTACCCGGGCCCAGATGTAAAACACTTCTCCAGAACTGCCCCTCCAGGACATTAAGCCATTCTACGTCCCTCGTGGCAAGTGCCTCCAGACCGTATAATATCGATGGACAGAAGCTCTGTTTGTACAGATGCAGGATTCCAACCAACGAGTAACCCGCAGTCTGCGAGGAACATTTCTTTATCATCTGTGTAAATGCATGCGCCTTACCCCCTTTCCCTGAGACAATGTGAGTATAACCTCCCCTGGAAAACAGATCCAGCCCCAGGTACTGATAATTATCCAAATACTAAATGTTCCCCAGGACCGACCCCAGCACCACCCGATTTATCTTTCGGCCAACCACCACCCACCATAGCCTTAGTCTTACTCATATTAATAGACACATTGTTGAAGGCTGCATACTCAAACAAAATTTGAAACTTGGCTTTGATCCCCTTAACAGTATGGTCCATCAGAACCAACTCATCTGCATACAGCATACAGGATGTTGGTCTATCACCAAATTTGATGGGACAACCCACATTATTCAAACACGCCGGACGGTCTGCCAGGTATAAATTAAACAGCAGGGGAGCCAATGCACAACCTTGCTTGACTCCCCTGCCTGTCCTGACCAAGTCTCATAATGTACCTTTGTTATCCACGAGTAGTCATACCCCCATATTGGTATGTAGTCGCACCAACATTGCCTATAGCCAGTCCTGACAGCCCAAACGTTTCAACTTCTGCCATAGAATCGTATTATTAACTTTATCGAATGCAGTACTGAAGTCCACATATATCAAGAACAATGGAGGGTTGCCCCGCACAGCAGCTTTTTGTAACATGCTCTCCATCAACCTGATGTTATGTGTAGTCGCTGAACTTGGGCGAAAGCCGGTCTGTAAGGGATCCACAATATTTTTCTCTACTGTCCAATTCTACAATATGGACAGTATAAAGGAAGCAAACAACTTTCCTGACACTTCCAATATAGAGAGTAATTTGTAGTTAATCAGCAGCTCCTTATCTCCGTTCTTGTAAACAGGCAGTAGTATTGCCTGTTGCCAGGAAACCAGTATATCTGCATCCACACACACTCTGTCAAACAAAACTTTGAACACTGTTGCCCACGTTCCTGGGTTGGCCTTCAATACCACGTTCAACAGGTCGTTTGGGCCAGGAGCTCTAGAGTTCTTTTATTGAGTAATTCTATTGCGTGTATCCTCCCTATCTATATTCAAAGGCCAGGAGCCTCACGTCCAATATCCTGCTTCCGTAAACCCAGTCCTCATCCCCAGTAATTCTGCCCATCTGTGTGCACTGATAGGGTTTGTACTAACCACACATTTGTCTCCCCTAGCCCAAGATAAAGTCTGCCATATAGTTCCAGAGCTCCCCCCACGCAGCGCTTTAAGCATTTGCTGCCATTGTGCGTTTGTGTACTGAAAACCTCCATCCTGAGCCAGGACCCTACTTAAGCTTCGTAATGTGTGCCTTCATCTATCACCCAGGGCAATCATCCCTTCTTGCAGGTCGAATAGTCCTCCTTAATATCCGTTTAGCATCACAGATGCCAATATCAAAACCATGTCCATGATCAGGACTAATAAAAACTGGACATCCCTGATCTACCATCCCGCCACACCCGCCTACTGTTTAAACCACCCTTCCATCTGGTTACCATTAAACCCTGAAAAATTCCTAACCTCAAACACTGAGATCCTAAGGGGGAAATAAGAACACACAGGAAGCAGGACATGTGAGTTATTTAGGTGAGATCAGAGGAGCTGGAGGATCGAAAGACCAGCAGTAGGAAGGAAGGTGCAGCAGAGTGTGTGTGTGTGTGTGTGTGTGTGTGTGTGTGTGTGTGTGTGTGTGTGTGTGTGTGTGTGTGTGTGTGTGTGTGTGTGTGTGTGTGTGTGTGTGTGTGTGTGTGTGTGTGTGTGTGTGTGTGTGTGTGTGTGTGTGTGTGTGTGTGTGTGTGTGTGTGTGTGTGTGTGTGTGTGTGTGTGTGTGTGTGTGTGTGTGTGTGTGTGTGTGTGTGTGTGTGTGTGTGTGTGTGTGTGTGTGTGTGTGTGTGTGTGTGTGTGTGTGTGTGTGTGTGTGTATATGTTAGTGTGGCACGTGCAGTTAGGCGAGTGAGTGTAAGGAGTGTCTGTGAAGTGTATGGTACTGACTGACTTAAAAGAGGGTGTCAGAGTAGTAGTAGCTATATACTAACATGGGTCTAACGACATCTGGGCTAGGCATGAGGTTCTTTATGATGGGAGTGAGAGGAACAGCTATAATGGCCACTGAGATTTCAATAAACATCCTTTAAATCTGAGACTTAGAGTGATTCTTGTGTCATATGTGAATTTGGCCCTCTGTGACTTTGCCCCTACAAGGTCAGGTCCCTTAGAGTTAGGAATGGTGTTTGTCTGGATTGGTCAGGGAAAGGACGAGAATCCCTCAGGTTTTTACCCCACCCAATGGCCACAACTCACCAGGTTTTAACACAACACTTAATACTTTGGTATCAGAGCGAAGCAACAACCCTGCAGGGGTTTCTCCATGATCAACATAAGGGGCAGAAAAGATAGATGTTGGAGTATTAATTCCTCAAAATGTGCAACACCATGCCCTAAAAGGAGTGGAGGCAGCAGCAGCAAGATGGCAAAATGCATGATATTGGCAGTGGCAATAAGGGGTTTGGATTGAGGGTCTAGGATGAACTTTTCAATAGCAATGCAATCACAAATTTGCACTCTATCTAGCCCCTTGCTAGAGGGTTATAAGAATTTAAAAGAACAGGAAAATCACCAAGGGGGTGGGGATAGCATCCCTAGCTTGATCACTGTATTTTCTTTTGTCATGGCCCTCACATGATATGCAACCTAGACATTCCATTGTAGTGATACACCTAAGAACTATTCAGCATTGATCCAAACCTTAACCTTTCCTGTGATATCTGAATAAACAACCATTTTAACCATAATATTTGAGTCATGTGTCTCACTGCCCAACCTGCCACACTACATAGTTCAGTGCTACACAATAGGTTTGATGCCCTATGGACTTGAAAGGTATACCTAAGCACATGCATTATAAGGCTACCATACGCTAAACACAACTCCTACTAAGCATATTCTTTCTTGACATTGAAAATGAGTGATGTCATACGTGATGCAATCAGTAATGTCATTGATGTTGCCATGTATGATGTAATCTTTGATGGCATGTGTGGTAGAATGAGCCATGCATGGTGGTGGCACAAGTTACAGTTGCATAGCTTATCATAATGGGTATTTCTATAGATTTGTCACTG
Source organism: Ambystoma mexicanum (assembly GCF_040938575.1). Taxonomy (NCBI): domain Eukaryota; kingdom Metazoa; phylum Chordata; class Amphibia; order Caudata; family Ambystomatidae; genus Ambystoma; species Ambystoma mexicanum. Next base: position 651,525,462 of record NC_090933.1, on the reverse strand, counting down.
AATGTACATGTTTTGAAAGCATCAGCCCAACCATAACATCCTTTAACCTAAGGTTTTTTCACTGAATTTAAAAGTTGTTTTTATAACTAAAGGCACCCCATAATATTACAATACTACAGTTCAGTACAGTGGGTGCTCTGAAACACAATTTACTTGATGTATAAGAGCTTTACAAATGCACAATAAATAAATAAAAAATAAATAAACAACACTTCCTGGAAAGCTGTTTTTCTAGACACATAACTTAATAATTACCCTGCTTTAACAACGCTTTTTGACTGTATTTCAATAATTTTTAAATGATATACCTTTTTCCTTTACACACCATCAAAAAGTTAAGAAACATCAAAAAGTGTTCTATGAAGTTGAAACACAAAACATACACACAAAGTTACACTTTCCTACTAGTAGAAAAATTACGTTTTTCATCAGACACTAAAAACAGTGGTTATCACATATGCAAAACGAGAACAATATTTGTCATTCAACAACTATGTTGAACATAATAATGACAAAGTACCTGCAAAGTGATTTACATCAAGTGTATAATTAAGTGCGCTGAGTTTACTTGCACCACCAGGCCGACCTTGCCAATAATGGACTGCTGTTCAATTTATGAGCCTAAGCAAAAACAAGACTCCCTTAATATGGGAGAAGTCCCTACAGAGGATTTGTCTTGCAACTCAATGCCACACATTAAGACTCTCGGGCCTCATTACACGGTAGGCGGTAAGGGTTAACAGTCACCGGTAATGGTACAGGTGACCGTTAACCCTTACCCCCTTACTATGAGGTCCCTTAGCGGGTTGGTACTTTAACGCCTGCTTTTAGCAGGCGTTAAAAAGCAACCCGCTAAGGGACCTTGGTGCTAATTACGGCACCGCAAATTTGTGGTACCGTAATTAGCACCTTCCCCATTCCCATTATTCCCTATGGGGCAAAAATGGGAATGGGGAAGGGCAATGGTGAAAGGGGAATTACCGCCCCGCCAACCTTGGAATAGGGCGGTAATTCCCCTTTCCACTAAGGCGGTGCCGGTATTTTACCGGCATGGACCAAGGTGCTATTAGCTCCTTGGTCCACCGCCTACCGTGTAATGAGGCCCTCAGAATGGGAAACATTTCTGACATTTAGACCATATAACTTGTTGTGATACTTTGGACCCTCTATTCCTCCTGACCAACTTCTCTTCCCTTGTGAGTTCTCCTTTCCTGTCCATACACATCGGGTTTCAGGTTCCACAGAGTTGTAATGTGAATGCAAAGTGTAAATGCTTTGAGTAAGACTTTAACGCCTTGCATTCAAACCACGACTTATTTTCATTCATGTGTATGACATAGAGGAGGGGGTGGAACGCAATTTGTGTTTCCGCCGCTCCCTTCCTCTACGCCATACAAATGCCCCAGTATTTGCACCGGCATAGATATTCATGCAGGTTCAAATTCTGGAGATTACCATGGATTCCACTTGCTTTATGCACCAGCAAAAAGTAGCTGGACCCCATAGGGATCCATTTTACACACTCCCTGCCTGAGTGTATACACAAACATGTCGGGGAGGTTCATTTCTACTGGGAACAGAGTAAGAGATCTACCACCCATGCTCTGCTTGGAAAAGTGTCTGATCTGCAGAGAGCTGGAGCTAGAAGACTGAACGGCTCTAGCAGGGAGGTATTTAGGGAGAGAGAGTTGGATGTAGTAGGGTTCCAGGCTCGGAAATCTTGTCGATGATACAGAGGATCTTGAACTTGACCCTCACAGCAACTGGGAGCCAGTGTGGAGATTCTAGGGCTGGAGAGATGCAGTCCCTGGTTTTGAGGCAAAGGATATGTCTCCCAGTCTTATTCTGGATTAGTTGAAGGGGGCAAAGGGAGGATTTAGGCAGATTGAGGAAGAGTCTGTTACAGTAGTTCAGCCTAAAGAGCACCAGAGCTCGGGAGACATTGTGATTCTGGGGGAAGGTTAGGAAAGGACCTGAAAGCGGCCCTTCTTGGCAAGGTCCGTGATGCGAGGAGAGAAGGAGAGAGAGGAATCAAAGATAACAGAAATGTTTTTTGCTTCAAAAGAGGGTGAGGAGAGAGGGCCCATGGAGGGTGGCCAGAGAGTGAGAGGGAAGGAGGGATCTGGAGTGCAAATGAGAAGGATCTCAGTCTTAACGCATTAAGGCAGAGATTGGTAGCAGCACAACATGCCTGAATAGCAGTCAGACAGTCATAATGAGAGAGGAAGAAGAGGAGACAGTGGAGGGAAGCTTAAAGGAGAGCTGCATGTCACCCACATAACACTGGAAGTGAGGAGAGAAGGCAGAGATCAAATGGGCTAAAGGGTCAAGGTAGATTTTGAAGAGCCACAGTGAGAAGGGATGCAATGTTGTCTTTGATAGTTCTGGAGGAGCAGGGGAGCACCTGTTTGGAAGAGTATTTCGTAGAGAGGACTTGTCTAGAGACCTCATCTGGGGATATGAGTGAGAAAGAGGAGAGTAGGAGGGAAGGGTGAGGGAGAAGGGAGGGGTGTAGAGGAGAACGAGGACAGGATGTCCTAAGTTTTGATTATGAAGTGGGAGGCCATAGCGGTGTAGTGGGTCAGGGATGGCAGATGAGAAGTGCTTTTTTAATCCACTATGGATTTTTTTCCCACTCACCCAATCATTAATTCATGTTAGTACACCAACAGTGTACCACACACTAATGTTGTACCCAACATAATACATGGAATGTGATATTTATGAAAGTCAAAAAAGTTAATTTATGTGTACAATCATATGCAATGAAAGATTTTAGACTATTTTATTTAACAGATTATACTATTGTTTTTCCCCAGAAAAAGAATCAGATATTCACAAAGAAACAACTACAGATTCCAGAAGCACTATCCTCAATTGTACTAAGATCATAAATACCATACATACTTCAATTATATCATTCCATCATAATACAAATACTGTACACTACCCCATAGAACCTATAATGACTATTTGCAATAGCATGCTTTCAAAACGAATGCACTGCTCCTCGTGCACATTTGGTAAAAATACATACATCCGTTTGAGCTGTAGGGGCAAGCAAAACGTTTTTTTTCCATTATGTCTATTATGATTTCAACATTTTTGGGAACCCTCCTATAACTGTGCCCCCACCCTAAACGACACCGTACCAACTTCACAAAATAGTTGCGAGGTGGCCATATACTTTTTTTGCAAAGTTGGGTAAGGATTCGCCACACAGCGCCAAAGTTCTAAGCCACCCAAAGAATGCTCCTTCTATCACTTGAGCAACTTAACTATAACTACACAGCTGCAACCACAGGCTGTGTAATAAACATATTAATAAACATATTACTATAGTATATCTACCCACTGGCCATAACCACTACAATATAATTCAACCACAGAAAGAGCGCTTTTTGCAACCACTAACACCCAGGACATCAAAGATGACATCACAAATGTCATTGATGACATCCCTGATGACATCACATAACCAGGCCACTTAGTCTTGTCCTCTGACATATCTAGGCCAGTTGATTTTGTTCACTAACAGTGAGTATTTTAAAACTCAAAAGATGCTATGTCTGCACGTTAACCTTGTTATATGTTCTTAAAGTACTTTCATTAGGATTTGATCTCGGCTCATGATGCACATACACAGAGCAATAAGCATGCCTCAAACATGCAATTCATGTGTATACATGATGATGAACTTTAATGGTATTGTCATTTTCTGGTGATGTTGTTTCTTTCTTCCTTACTGTAGTTTCCCTGTATGTGCCTGTGATTTGTATGCATTATGGGTCTTTATATGTATAGTTTATACTAACACAAGTGTAGTAAGTCTTCAATTGTTAGCTATTCTTCGTTGTTTAACATTAATAAAAATTCTGATAGGATTGCATTTATTATTTTACTGGCCAATTATACCAGATTAAAAATGCCAAAGACAATACTTTCTTATTTTATTATAGTACATAGTTTACATGAAGAAATTACACCGCACATTAATTATGGAGAATTCTGACAACCAGAAAGACAACCTCAATCCCAAACTATAAACAATGAAATCATGATCTTCTCTTGAAAATTGGATAAACTTAGCAATGACTTTTAGGAACTTCTAAATTAAGTTAAAAATCATGTTCTTAAAAATGTTGATTATCACTGTCCTACTTGTACCTGTACTCCTTGCCCCCAGCAATCACCCCAATAAAATTCACAAATATGAATCAAAGAATGTTTGATGAAACATTTCTCCCTCATGATGAATTTGTAGAATTTCCAAATTCTCACATGTATGTTTCCCATTCCGATATGCTGTCCCTTTCATAAATAAATACATTTGTATTCTAGACAAATCTTGTATATTAGTATGTCATAACTTCCTTTAAAAAACAAAAAAACAATTAATAGTCTGTGGACTATGCAACGGTTCTGTGGTCCGATTATGAAATGGGGCATCAGCGGACAACGTGCCATGTCCAGACATGTGTGATCTCGCATGACACACTTTAAATTTGCACCCATTTGGCAGACATTCATGTGCATGCGCCCGCATATCCCACTCAACGATGTCCACGGATACCTGCCGCTGCCATGGATGTCACCGGACGTCATCATGTGACCACACCCATGCAGCGTGACGCTGTGTCCACAAAAGGTGTTCATCACCGCCAACAGTTTTAAACGGCACATTCTTAATTGATCTGTCAACTTTTTATAACTTTCCAAGGTCTGTTTTTGACTCGATAGTCCACAGGCAATTACACAGTCTGTGGCAGTTCCTCTGAAGGTACCCACCCATTATTTTTAGTAATTCTCAATCTGGCTATCCAGGAGAGAGCATCTGACAGCACCTGCTTTGCAGAACACTAACAACCTGCTCCAATGACATCTGTCATGACCATACCTCTTTCCCAGGGGCCACCACCACCACCACAACCACCAGCTGGAGGGCCTGGACAGGGGAACAAGCACAGTTATGCAGAGGAGGATGATGAGGAGCAGGAAGAAGAGGTAGAGGAAGTACCTACCTCCATTACCTAGATAGAATCATGGGTGTGGTGGGTTTTTTTTACAACGTTGGGGATGTACCAAAATCTTGCACTGCCCAGGTGAAATTCCTTGAGTGTAGGGTCCAATTTAGTCAAAGGAAACATGGCAAGTACTCTATTAGGACCACCTTCATGTGCCACCACACTCGATCCAACCATCCAGGTGCTCTGAAAAAGGTTAACATCCTATACCTCATCTTCTTCAACCACTCCTGCCACTGCACAGAGTACTCCTCTGGGGCAGAGGATCCCACCGGCTGCCTCACAGGACATCAGGATGCTGTCAATCCTTACCTTTTGAGGGTCAAAGTCTTAGATTTGTACTATGGAACACCACTCTGCATGGGGTAGCAGTTTGGCAGTGCTTTCGAGGCTTCGGTCAAGGAGCACAAAAACACTGCCCCCTATCTTAGATTTAAGGCATGTCCTACATCTTCCCCTATCGACCTGCCCCTCTGTATCTGTGGTTGGTGCCCCTTCCCTTACTTCCCTCCCCCACCTTACCTCCTCACTTCTCCTACAAAAAACACAACATCCCACAAAAAATAAAAGCAAGAAATACAACAAAAAACTTTCACAGTTAAAAAATAGAATAAAAAATTAAAATCACAGGACCTTTTGAAACCTGCATAGTCCATGGACATAATGATAGTCCGCAGACACCTGGAAAATTCCAGGCGTGGCGTGAAGGAATTAAAATCAATAAACTTGTTTTTTGTTCAAAAATGTTGGCTCTTAAAAGAACTTTTTTTTTAAAAATGTTGACAGTTTTATATATTGAACCAACAAATGTTCTACTGAACTTAATTATTTCTTCTAACTTTCATAAAAACTGATTCTAATTTTTTTCTGTTTTTCCTTTTTTATTTACAAAAACTACTAAAAATTACTTCACTACATATTTCAAGTGTTCACAAAAACTTTCAATACATTTTGGATATTCAAAATAAAAATCTGATTTCTGACATCAGTCAAATGCCCTCCATCTCCTTGAAAAATATTCACAATATCACACTTGATATTTTCATTGTGAAAATGTCATTCCGACATCCTGCAAAAAAGCACATACAGCTTACATTGCGCCTTGCTTTCTCGATTTGTGGACAAAATAAATTAGAACGTTTCCACATCTGTCTTTGAGCAATCTGAGAAAAAGCAATCTTCAAATGTGGAAATAGTTCAATTAACTTTGCAAATGTATCCTTCATGGCAAACTGTAAGGAAAGACTGGTGACATAGCACAAACTGTTCCCTCCACAGTGAACTACAATGTTGTCCAGGTGCTTGAAAGTGCCCATACTCTCGCAAAATGGGAGAAGGTCCACCCACTTCATTCTTTGAACTGCATACCAGGAAACTCAAAATTCCTCAAATCCAATGTTCACAGGTAATCCACAATACTCGCTGTACACCTTCAACCAATGGATACAAAAATTGCCCACCATTCTGATACTCTACTTCCTCAAAGCCATACAATAGCCATTTTCAATGCACACAACAAATATAACTCTTGCTACCCAGTCTTCCTCTACAGCACAACCAGGAAACCTGATTGGCTGTTCCCCGATGTCCGCGGACATCCATGACTGTTCACAGTCTCTGCAGTCCCCATTCCATGCCTGGCATGCTTAAAAGACCCGGAAGGCATGTGCTATGTCTGAAGACTACTGCCATGTCTGCGGACAGCATGGCCAATTAAAGGGGGTGGGAATGTTTGAACTCAATGTAAATCATTTATTCTTCAATGGTGGCTCTTAAAAGAGCTTTTTTTGGGGGTGTGTTGTTTAAAAACACCCTTTTTCTTTTTTTGCTTTTATCTACTATACAAATAAATGCTAAACTGTACTCATGTGTGATAACTACTACAGAAACTGCTTCAAATTGTTTTCTTTTCTTCTCATTTTTATATCCTACACCTACTCACAAATGTTTTACTATACACTACACATCTTCCCTTTTAATTTGTTCACACAAACCTTTCCTTTTCAATGCATTTTGAACTTTCAAAAGAAAAATATGATTGTCAACATCAGCCAAATGCACTCCATCGCTTTGAAAAGTACTTATGCCATCCAACTTGATATTATCATTGTCAAAAGATGCCATTCCTAAACCATATAGAAAAGCACATACACCTTTATTGACATGCTGCCCAGCTTTTTCCATTTTTGGACAAAGCAAGTTTGGACGACTCCATATTTGTCTTCGGATAATTTTGCTAAAAAATATCCTTGCAGCTAGAAACAGTTCCACTAGGCTCTTCAGCATATCGTTCATGGCAAACTGCAAAGATACTGCAGTCACGTAGCCCAACTGCTGCCTCCGCAATGCACAATAATAATATCTAGAAGTTCAACGTGAGCCATACTTTCACAGAATGGGAATAAGGTTATCCACTTTAACCCACAAACTGCACACCAAGAAACTTCCACTTCTTACAATCCAATAGTAGCAGAGATGCCAAGAGATTCACTATAAAGCTTCAATGAATGGATCCAGGAATCTCCCACCATCCACACACTCTGCTTCCTCAAAGCCATAGCCATCTTCACTGCGCACAACCAAGGAAGCACTTGCTATCTTGTCTTACTGTACACCACAACCACAAAACCTGATTGGCTAAACCCCCTATGTCTGTGGACATCTACGACTGTCCATGGTCTCCATAGTCCCCGTTCGATGCCAGGATCTTTAAAGGAGAAGGATGGTACAGCCGATGTCCCCGGACTACCGTGATGTCCGTGGATACTGTTCCACAGGAAAGCTCTTCTATCCTTTTTACTTTTAAGTTTGTAACACTCCCTTATTGGCTGCTTTCAAACAGTCATACATCCATCCACCAATCACATCCAAAAACTCTACATGCAACCTTGCTATCTCAGTTCAACACTTCGGGTGTACTCCTGATCTCTCAGAGTACATGTCTCTTGTCACTCATAGCCACATGCATCAAACACTACTGCGAAACGCTCCAAGATTTCTATTTGCAGATTCAACAACATCTAGCTAGGAATAGTAGAGGCATGCCTATATTTTTTTTAACATTTTTTTCAACACTTTTACCAATAGATATGCATATATATAAATACAGGGTTCCTGCCCTTACCCTGTAATAAGCTTCTAAATAAGCATATTCCCTTTTTTAACCACTCTATCAAATGTCATGCATGGTAGCACTCTACACTTATTCACATGAAGTGCCAGTTACTTGCATCTACAGCCAACATATTAAACTTCCACACACCAAGTGCCACTGACAAATGTTCTACAAATATTTTACATCTGCTTTTCCTTTCTTTTAGAAAAAGTTGTTAGACACAGTTCTGCTGTAAATGCACATATGCATTTTTATTTTTGAACAAAATGTTCCTAAAAGAAACATGTTTAAACGGTCAGACTTTTCCATTTTGCATTCCATATAAACATCCTACTTTCCAACCTTTGTCATTTCACCCTTTATAGGGCTACCATTCTCCACCTGCTCACACATATGTGAATACTGCCAATGTATTTATTTGGAACACTTCACTTTGTATATAAAGTACTGTTCTTTTCCAACCACTACTTTAAGACACCAAACACTTTTCCAGCTACAATCTGCCATTGCATTACCACTAGGGCACAGATTTCCTATTGCAACATATTACAAAAGCATTGCACCACAAACACAGCATTTCTCTCATTAAAATCACCAGCATGAAACTAACCTAGATATGCATCTTTTTCACCCACCCATTTTTGCTGTGTTCCTCATAATGTCCCAAACAGCACTAGTCATATTCCAATTCTTCTAACATCATATCACAATACCGAAGAAAGAACACTCTTCACATCCTACAAAGTAAGTACATTAATATAGCATGTATATCTCTCTAATTGTACACATATACTTTAACTATATATTAGCCCACAGTATTTGTTTCTATTCAACAACATTATATTTCACTCTTACTCATTATATCGCAACATTCACACTCTTTGTATTCCCATCTAAAAATGGCTCTTTATTCAATACACCACCCATTCCCTACTGCATAACAACACATCCATCTCTCATCAACGTATATACCACAGTTTCACTTCCTTACTATTCCATACCCCTATCCACTTGAGCTCTTAATTCCAACCCAGCAACTTTCAAACTCATTGGGCCTCTTTACAAGTTTGTCGGTCCGGTAACAACCGTTGTTACGGGACCAGCAAACTACGAGGTCTGCGAGTGGGTGCCTTTTTGGACCAGCACCCGCTCACAGACAGAATTAAACCTCTAACTAAATTAATCAGTACATTACAGAAAGTACTTCTAAACATGTGCAGTGTCAATGTAGATAACTTTTCAAACTTATGTGAAGCTGAATGGATTCAAACAAGCAGCACAGGACCATATTTCAATGAAGACATTTATAAACAAGACAAAAAAACAATTTCCATAGACAATAATGGCGGAGGGTATGAAATGGTAGGACAGACCATTATAGCAAAAGAAACCCTTATAGAAAAAACTGGCCCAACAACTTTCAACTAAATGTTACTTTTGTCCAAACAAACCATCCAGTGTACCAATGGTCGTGCATCTCAATATTTAACATACACCAACAATTCTTCAAATCTTTGCAACGATTCCTCAATCACTATGTGAAACTAAAAGACAAAAGTAGAATAAAAACTTTACAAATCATGAACTCCTGCCCAGTGTGCATCCGAACTGGTCTGCGAGGACATCCATTAACCTGCATTTCAGGAACTGCTTGCAAAAGCACCTTCCACCACATCAAAATATTAGCAAGACACCATTCTGCTATACGAAAGCTTGTGCATAGACTGTACTTGCAAACACTCCTGCTCTAGAACTGTAAAATGTAAATAAAATTCTCCTACATGGAACATCCAAAGAACTCCTTTGAGAAATAGAGCACATCCAAGTAAATATATTTTGGAACTGAAGTTGACTTAGAAAATGCAGTGACTTTAGAAATCATTAGCGAAAACCTCACAAAAAACAATCTCCTTACAAACATATACAAAAAAGAAATACTTAAGATTCAAAAAGCATCTGCGAAATACCAGAGCAAGCATGTGACTATTGTCACACAACTTTATATAAAAAGAGCATAAAGATAATAGATATGGCCTACAACATATAGGACAATATGGAATCCCAATGGTTCCAATTAGTTTTATATGTAACAACAGAAAATAAATGCAAAATAGCTGACCCCTCAATAGTTTGCACATACTGCAATACAAAGCTTGATAATAACTAAATGCCATCAAGTGCTATCACCGATAACTTCCAAAAGATCTCCAACAATTTAACTTGTATGAGAGCATAATAATCTAAACAGAACACCCATTTAAAGATATAATACACCTCAAACCAAAAACAGCCAAATAGCTTCCATCTGAGTTACTAAAAGGCATCTGTGGCAAAGCAGTACATTTGCCATTAGATCTTAAAGAAAATGTAGAAACTCTAGGAGAACAACGGCCAATAGAAGAATCTTTAATTGTACTAGTTAATGGTGCACTAACAAAAGACAAAAAAATATGGCACCAACTAGTCAACTTAAACAAAATTAAACAAGCCCTGCAATATCTCAAAGAAAACAATGAATACTACAAAGATCTAAACATAGAGGAAAACTGAAGAGAAACCAGTATACAATTCATCCACTACACTCCAAAGACACCATAGAATAAGCATTAGCAACATATCAAATGCGTCAAGCCAAAGGATCCCCAGTTAACATATGGGAGAAAAGTGTAGAAGCATGTGTTTTTCCTAGGAAGATATGATGAAAGATCCACACAAATTACTACATCAGAATATTACCCTTTTCAAATGTATTCTGAAGACCCCAGATTCAGACCAAATGTAGAATACATTTTCCACCTCCTATTTGAAAGTGAACTATAAAATCTATGTTATGGAGTTGCACACACATTAAAAACAGGCTCTAATTTTGGTAAACATGTCCGCTACCCAACTGCTTCAAAAAGATGAAAGACAAAGATAACGTTTTGCAGTCAAGGGTCACAAATATCTCGGTAAACATGCTTGGTACAAATGAATACTGATTCCGACGTCATACTGATGTAAGTTGTATGCTAAGGAACCTAGACCCACAAAGTCTGGTACTATAAGTTGTGTAGCATACTTGGCTTCTTACACACTGCAAAACAAAATAAAGAGAGAATAGATATAAAAACACAAGGAGCACTCTGTTTTCTTTTTTCTTTACCCTGTCAATGTATCAAGGTATTTTCACCATTGCTTCACTGCCACTTGATTTCTTCTTGTAAACTACAATATAGTTAGAATATGGCAAAGGGTATCTAACTACTTTAAACATACCCTTAATTACAACACACTTCAAACCAACATCCTACGACACTTACACTCACATAATAAATCCATGCTACCACACACAAGTATTCTGTAACATGTACATTATTTAGAACTGTGTAAATGCCAAAAACTGTTTGTATTTTTTAAATTCACTGTGGAATTGTTGTTCCCAATGACACAATGATTATGTGCTGTCAATAGAACAACAGTGTATCAAAAACCAAGGTTGTACCAAGCATAGTACATAGAATGTAGTATTTCTGAGGGTCAAAAAGAAAATCTATATGTACAAGTGTATGCAATTGTATGCAATTGGGGAGGAAGGATAGCTCAGGGGCAACGTGTTTGACTTGGAAGCAAAACAACGTGGCGCAGCACAGGTTCAAATCCTGATCATGCCCATAGAAACCACTCACTGGTATTAAGCACAATATAAATGAGCTATAAAACACAATACATAAATCAATGAAAGGTTTTAAACTATTTTGTTTAACAAATTGTACTTTTTTCACAGACAAACAACTAGAGATTCTACTTTAATTGCTATATACAACTAAGTAACGATACCCAGTATTATCCTATTTTTTCTTCACAAAGAAACAAATACAGATTCCTTATGCACTATCTGCAATTCTTCATACGATCATAAATACCATATACACTTCAAATATATCATTGCACCATATTACAAATATTGTATACCCCCCCTAGAGTACATATTATTACTATACACACATATTACTATTACCATGGCCAGTATCGAGATTCCTGGGGGCATGGCCTATAGCCATGCCCCCAAGAATCTGGCCACTGGAGACAGCCACCACAATAGAATGAAACCATATAACAAGTATGTGCACTACACCTCCAAATAGCAAGACTCACCCTGAAGCTACCCACTCCCAATGATGTCCGCAGACATTAAAAGTGAACTTGGACTCGGCGGCACCTGCACCACTTTTTTCACCTATAAAAACAGCTCCATATTAACTTTTTTCCACTCCCCACCCTTTCTAGGCCCTCTTTCGGCCACAAAATAACCCCAAATGTAATTTCCACATACTTTGTTCTCATTGCGCTGTCCAAGGACAACAGCGGCTGTCCGCTGATCCAATATGGGAACCGTTTCAAAAATGATGATGCACCTCATGTTATTGAGCATCCAACCAGCGTGCGTCTTTGTTGTCTGCGGACACCAAGGAACCTTCTGATTGGGCCAGAGGTGTCCGCTGACTCAGAATCACGAAATGGGTCCGCCGACCAGACCCAAATATCACAAATTGTTTTGGACTTACTTTTTGCCCATTTTTAAAAAAAAACCACTGGACGGATTTACACCAAATTAGCAAAAGCACGCTCTCGGGACCAATCCACCATTCCTCGCACAGGTTTGGTGAAAATCCATACAGCGGTTTGGGCTATATAGGAGCGAGCAACATTTTTTTGCCATGGTGTCTATGAGGATTTTAAACATTTTGGGACCCCCTTATAACATTGCCCCCCCCGGATAAAACCGCACCAAACTTTGCAAAAACTTTTGAGGTGGCCATATACCTTTTTTTCATTGTTTGGTGAGGATTCGTGGAACAGCACCATTGTTATTAGCAGACCCCAAAAAGTGCTCTTTCTATGAGTTGAGCAACAAAACCATAACTACAGGACCGCTAAAGTAGTTTTGGTTAGTTTTGGTTAAGTTGCTCAACCCATAGGGAGAATACTTTTTGGACAGCTTATAACTTCGCCCCCCATGGATGAATCCTCTCTAAACAGTTATAGGTGGGACCTAAAATGTGTGGAAATCCTCATAGACGCAATGGAAAACCTTTTGCTCGTGCCTACAGCTCCAACCAGTGGATGGATTTTCACCACATTTGTGCCGGGGGCAGCGGCTTTCTCCCAAAAGTGTGCTTTTGTGGATTTGGTGTAAATCCGTCCAGTATTTCTTTTTAAAAATGACCAAAAAGTAGGTAAAAATGAATTACTGATATATGGGTCTGGTTTCGGACTCACTTCCTTATTCAATTCACTGACTTCCCCCTGGACCAATCAGGGTCTTGCGTGATATCGACAGACATGGGATGCACCCGCTGATTGGATGTGAAAAGTGTGAGGTACGTCATATTTTTGGAAAGAGTCGTCATGTTGGATACCCGGATAGCCGACTGTTCTGCAGTGCAGTGGGGGAAAAGTCTGGTAAACACATTTGGGGTTATTTGGTAGTAGAATGAGGGGCTGCAGGGATTGGGGAGGTGGAATAAAGATGATATGGAGCTGTTTTTCTGGGTGAAAAAATTGGCTGTGGTTGCCGCCATGTCCGTGGACACCGCTGGAGTCTGCGGACATGCACTGTGACCGAATAGTTTGGAAAACACATTTGGGGTTATTTGTTGGCTGAAAGAGGGCATGGAAAGGGTAGGGGAGTGGAATAAAGATAATACCAGAGGTGACAGAAACTAACTCAGACCCATTTAAAATAGTTTGGAAAAATCACAAGAAATCATATGAATTGGCTATGAGTCTAAGAAAAACTACTTTAACAAGCAAATTGACAAAGCTGGGAAAAATACTACAAAACTCTTTGAAATATTAAAAATGCTCGAGAAACCAAAAGCACAGGCACAGCATTTTAAGTGAACTAACTTGGACTGTGTGAGGATAAGGAAAACTACTTTAACAGGCAAATAGACAAAGCTGGAAAAATACTACAAAATCTTTGAAATATTAAAAATGCTTGAGAAGCCAAAAGCACAGGCACAGCATTTCAATCCAAATAACGTGGACTGTGTGAGGATCCAACACACTTTTGCAGATAACATCACTACAGTATGAAGATTTTTTTTTTAAAACTTAGTAACTGATTCTTTTACAAATTAATGTGACCAGCATGCTGATTCGCTGAGCTACCATCAAGATCTCCAACAAAAGTTAACCTCCCCAGAATTTAATTTCAAACTGATTTTGATGACTGAAATGGAAAAATCTTTGGATGAGATGCACCTTACATCCTGATTTGGGGATGTCATTCCCTCAAAAATTGTTTTAGAAAAAGGAAACAGTTTTTACCTTTTCTGGGCGAGTTTGTGAATACATCTTTTACTCACACCTGTGTTCCGTATTCAATAAAAAGAAGTTACCTTTACCCCATCCAAAAACAGGATTAAACCCGAAAGTAGCAACACATTTTAGACTCATTACGAATACCTACTAAAAAGAGTTGACAAAATAGCCCTGGCTCAATTTCAAGAATATCTGGATGCTACTTCAAAGTTGCAGGTAAGGCAATCTGCTTTCCGTTCAAGCTCAAACACACATGCTCGAGGTTCTGGATGAAGGCAAAACCAGGCTGTGGATACTATTAGACTTGTCAGCAGCTTTCGACCTCCTAGACAAAGAGAAACCTTTGAACGCCCTTGCCTCTACAGGTAGTTGTTCACAGGATGATGTGTGCTGGATTCGCTCTTTTCTAACAAATCTGAAGTGTGCTGGGGTGATGCTACCTCAGACTCTGCCACTATATCTTACGGAGTACCCAAGGGTGCATGTTTGTTACCAGCCTTAATTAACATCTACACAAAGCTGCTCTGCAATCATTATGCTGAAAATAGTGCCAACACTGAGCTTTTAATTTTTGGTTCATCCCAGGCTCAATCCAAATTAGATCCTAGATATTCTAGGTTCAACATTGAGGCCTGTAGCATCCAAACACTTGGGCAAGTAAAAACCCTTGGGACCAGATTACAGAAACCATTGCACCTCAACAAGTGCAGTTTGGCATATTAAATACACCAGGGCTAAAATTGCCTTAGTGCTAAAAAGATACATTTTTGATGCAATTTTGCATCAGGGTAAAGTTTGCCTTAGTGCTAATACCATTCCACATTAGCACTAGGGCAAACTTTAGCCCTGATGATTTTAGTATGCCAAACTGCACTTGTTGATGGGCAATGATTTTTAATGTGTCTAAGTGTTTTTAAAAATAGGGCAAACTTTACCCTAGTGCTGATAGCATGTAAACCTTGTACTTGTACCGGTGCAAAGTTTCTGTAATCTGTGCCTTGGTGTCCACTTGGAATCCTCACCTGGCGCAGATGTACATGCTAACCATGCGGTAAGGGACTGTCAATACCAGCTTAGACTTCTAAAGCATATTAAACCTTTTGTTTCTGAGGAGAATTGTGGCACCTTAGTACAAGCCATTATTTTGTCAAAGTGTGCTTATTGTAACGCACATCTAGTAGCTGTAAGTAAAGGTGTTTTCACAAGCTCCAAGTTCTACAAAATGAAGCCATTCGCATAGCAAAGGTCGTTTTCCATGGAAATCATATTTACTCCATTAGAAAAGACTACCAGTCGCCTCTCAAATACAATTGAAGGTAGCCATTTTAGTATTTGATTGTCTATAGGACAAGTCTCCAATCTACCTTCTGGACAGGTTGATCATGTATGAGCCAAAGAGGACTCTGCGATTCTGCTTCTCTAACCTCCTTTGCTGCCTCAGTTTTGGATGGACTAATGGAAAAGGTAGATTTGTTCCAGTCCTGGCGCGTTGCATTTGGAATGCATTGCCTTTGAAGATACGACAGGAGACTAACCCCTGCTCCTTTTTCAAATTCCTGAAAACGTTTTTGTTTTACTGAGTGGCCTATTAGATGATCCTCATTTATACTTGGAGGAAGCCTGGTATACTAATAGCTAAGAACAGTTAGCTATGTATACTTTGTCTATGTCCAGGTAGACAATAGCCTATATATATAAAGAGAGACAAAGCTAGAATGTAGATGCCAGGGGTGCAGAGAACAATTTATCACATAGGTGACCAGTCACAATTAAAATATAATTTTAATGATGAATCATAGAAGTTAAAACAACCAATTAAATGAAATGGTCCACAGTACAAAACATACAATATTCCAAACATCAAAAAACAAACTAAAACAGCAGTTACATGACAAGCTCATTCGGCTAGTTACAAAAACCGGTGTATTGAGAGAGCACAAGGGGGTACCTATTAAACAGATTGTATAGTACCCTACTTTCGTAAGAATCAATGTGTCGTAAGTTTCGATCACTGGTTACAATACAGAGAGGTATCTCGACATGTTTCTGTTCCTAAAACAAGTGTGGAACATTCATCAGGAGGAAAATATTGACGTAACCCAGATACAGTTGACATATAGCACATAACAGTGAGCACTCTCTAGCATCTGTGAGAATAAAACAGAAAAAACAAATAGTTAGCTTTTGAGTAGCACGATACTAATGAAAAGTTCACCAACTATGAACAATGAACACGGCGTACAAAAGGAGGAAACAAATACCTCAAATGACGCCTGTGGGTGCTCGCTACTCCGAATAGTAGGAGGAGGAAGACCATCAGGTCAATCCTACAGGAGATAAAAAATTACCTTATAAGCATAATAAGATGCTTACAGAAAAGCAGAAATTGTGTTTAACACACAACAGAATGGGAGACCAAAAAGCAGAAGTCAAGTACTGTGTGGTGGACGTCACAAGGATACAACAGAGATACAAAGGTCCATAGGGGTGGATCGCCGAGCAAAAAAGGTTGAATCGTTTCATATTAAGTAAGGTCATGTTAGATAAAGAAACGCTATGCTTAAAGTGCAAATATAGAGGCTCAGCAGTGCTCAAAACTACTATGAGGGCCATGCATCGCTCCGAAAGGTAAAGAGGAAAGTGAAAGTCGATTATGTCCCGAACCCGGAGATGACACCCATGGATGTGTTGCTATGGGGTATAAAAAAACACTGGTATACCTTGGGAAAGCCCAAATAGGCAACAGTTCAACGGGAATCCTTCGATCGACCCTAAAAGAGAATGGACACATACAAGCGGAGCTGGCATAAATATACGCTCGTAACCCATCTCTTTTAAACTTATTCAAGAGCACTTAGGGAATAAGAAATTAAAAAATTAAAAAATTCACATCGCTTACCCTCAACGTAATAACCGCCAGAGGATAAGTGCTCTGTACTCAGCGGGAATTACTCCCCGAATGGCTCAGGAGGCTCATCACCAAAGCTAGTAGGTAGTCATAGTTACCTGGTAGTCCTACCTCTATGTTTATTGGAAATAAAACCAGAGCCTGGAAAAACAAGGAACACAACGGCGGCCATCTTAAGAAGTAGAGTGATTGCCTGCAAGCCACTGGCCCTAGCGTAAACAGAGGTGGAGGGGAGTGACAGAGGATCTACACGGGGGTGTATATGACATATATAGGTCTAGATGGAAAATGTATCAACGTCACTGTGATTGAGTAAGACCAGAGTATAGATGTTGTTAAATATTTTGCCAATCAATCGATTCATTGAGACCAATCACATCACTGTGCAGCATATATATCATTTTCTGCTCCATCTTCAACAGTTTCTTTTCTCGAGCTGAAAAATTTGTTCCTTTGAGGGCTATTAGAACAGTCCATTTAAAGTCCTCATGATTGTGATTTAGCAAGTTGAAATGTTTCACCATGGGAGCATTTTCAGTTCTATTCTTCAGACAGCTTCGATGTTCCATGATTCTGGTTTTTACTTTACGAGTGGTCTTGCCCACATAGTGTAGTCCACAAATACAAGTGATCATATACACCACAAACTCAGTGTTACAATTTGTCAAATTCTTTTGGGTCCAGAGTTTTGAAAGGCCAACATCAACCATTTTCGTTTTGGAAGTCAATTTGCAGACACCACATGAGCCACAGGGGTAATGCCCGGTGGCATCGGGAAAACCCCATAAAGTGGTAAGTCTAGGTTCCGAAATGTTGGCACTTTTAAGTTTGCTATTACTAACTCTGTTGCCGATGGTGGTGCTTCTTTTATACGCAAAGATAGGTCGTGGCATAACTAGGGAAGTGGTTTCAAAGATTTTCCAATTCTTCTTGATGATGTTGGTAATTTTAAAACTCCGGTCTGTAAAAGTGTTAACACAGACAATACGATCATCTTTGGGTTTGGCTGGTTTTGGTTCAAGTAATGCTTCACGATTGTTATTAAAAGCCCTTTTTGCTGATTTTTTCACCAGTTTTTTGGGGTAGCCTCTTTGTCTGAGTTTTTTACTGAGGCAGGCAGCCTCGGTCTCGTATGTTTCTTTATCCGAGCTATTCCTTTTGAGGCGTAAAAATTGGCCAAATGGAAGGTTATCACGTAAATGTTTTATGTGATGGCTCGAATAGTCTAGCAGGGAATTCTTATCAGTCAATTTGTGGTATGGTTTGATTTTGAGAACCCCATTAGATGAATAGATGGTAAGATCTAGAAAATTGGTAGAAACATTGCTCAAAGTCATGGTGAACTGAAGATGTGGATTCAGACTATTGAGCCAGGTGAAAAAATAGTTGGCCTCATCAGCAGTGCCTTTCCAAAGTACCAAAATGTCGTCAATGTAACGACTCCATTTAACAATGTTGGTATTGAAAGGGTTTGAATTATTGTAAATGTGGGATTTCTCAAAAGTCTCAACATAAAGATTGGCTACACTCGGAGCCATGGTCGCCCCCATAGCTGTTCCCTCGATTTGTTGGTAGAATTTACCATTAAACTCAAAATAGTTGCGTTTGAGTGCAAGTTCAACACACCAAAGAATAAACGATGTGGGCACAGGGTCATGATCTGTGCGAGATAGAAGTGTTTCTTCAATAACATCCAAAGAGGCTTGTTGTGGGATATTAGTGTACAGTGAGACAATATCAAGGCCCAGTAGCAACTGTGTAGTTGGATCGAAATCGAGGTTTTCATGGCTATTGATGACATCTCTGGAGTCTTTCAAATAGGATTGCATAGCTTGAACATATCCTTTCAAGTAATGGTCAGCAAAAGTGGAGAGGGGTTCAAACACCGAGTTAATCCCTGCCACAATCGGCCTGCCAGGAGGGTTGATAAGAGTTTTGTGCACCTTAGGAAGGGTGTAGAACGTTGGGACATTAGGTTTTTTGTTAACTAGGAAGTCTGCTTCCTGTTTTGAAATCCATTCTCGATCTTTAGCCTTAGAAACTTTGTCAGAGATAAGTATTAATAGTTCAGGGGTAGGATCCTGTGTGAGAACGCGATAATAGTGATTATTGCCAAGTTGTCTTTCGCATTCTTTAATATAATCGCTGCGATTAAGGATCACAATCCCCCCACCTTTATCAGCCTTCTTGATGATGATGAGAGGATTTTTAGATAGAGAATCTAGGGCTTTGAGTTCCGCCTTAGAGAGGTTTTGGAAGGGTCTCTGGTATTTATTCTCGAGGGCGGTAACTTCCGCCATCACTTTCTTTTCAAAAACCAAAGATTCTGGAGAAAAACTCTGCGGAGGTGGGTTAAATGTGGAGGGGTTGCGCAGACCCGTACAGTTGGGGGGTCCTTCATAGATGTTAGCAGTTTCGAGAGAGAAAAATTCTTTGAGATGAATTTTCCTCATCAATTGTTTGAATTCTATACGGAATTCAAAAGGGTCATGTTGTTTAGTCATGACGTATCCAAGTCCCTTATTGAGGACTTGTTGTTCCATTTCTGTAAGTATGTAGTCAGAGAGGTTAATCAGAAGCGACTCCCGCTTCGGGTTTGCTTCGGTCCGTCGTCCCAGGTATTTCTGTTCTGGGCCTGGTATAAAAAACGGCCTTGATTGTTCCTCCTTCCTCCGCTGTTCTGCCGTCTTGTGAACTGGCCTCTGCCCCTTTTGTTGGTTGTCTTATTCCCAGATGAAGTACCTTCTCCAGCATCATCAGGGTCACTGCTGTCGTTACTTGTACTATATGAGGTGTTGCGGAACCTAACTCGTCTGTTGCGTTGGGTAGGACCACTAGTTTGTAAGGTTTTGTTGACATAGTCGTCTTTTACATACGGGAAAGCTTTCTCATGTGTAAAGCGTGCTAGGTCTTTTTTCATACGTTGGATGCGTTCCCTAGTGTTAGTTGTCTTGAATTCTTTCAGTTCTTTATCAATCTCTTCTAGTCGTTTTTTAAAATTATCGAGTGGTAGTAGTTTTTGTATATTTTCTTCGATTTTGAGTAGTTCTATTTCTATCTTGGTAGATGTTTCTTTTGCGGTATCGATAATCAGAATTAACCAATCGCGACCACAGCGATTCGCTATATAACTCCATTGCACTCTAAACTTTTCATTATCAAGGAACAATCTAGGTTCATTCATGACAGTAAGTCCTTGGGGTAATGCTTTATTCTTGAGATATTCAAGCATGATCGCTCCGTGAAGTTCAGTCCTTGTGAGCCTTTTTCTTAACTGTATTAGTTCGTTCCATTCATCTTTTTCTTGTATGTTATCCCTGATGGCGTCCTGATCAAGAATAGAGATAGCTTTCATAAGGGCTGCTGCATAGTCCTCACTGTAAGCTAAGGTTCTATCTTCTGCCATAATGGAACTAATGGTAAGGGGATAGAGGTCTCAAAGGCTGCTGTGTGTGGGCACAAAATACCACCCACTTGAAAAGGTTTCCTGTGACCGATAGCCACTGTGAATCATTTATACTTGGAGGAAGCCTGGTATACTAATAGCTAAGAACAGTTAGCTATGTATACTTTGTCTATGTCCAGGTAGACAATAGCCTATATATATAAAGAGAGACAAAGCTAGAATGTAGATGCCAGGGGTGCAGAGAACAATTTATCACATAGGTGACCAGTCACAATTAAAATATAATTTTAATGATGAATCATAGAAGTTAAAACAACCAATTAAATGAAATGGTCCACAGTACAAAACATACAATATTCCAAACATCAAAAAACAAACTAAAACAGCAGTTACGTGACAAGCTCATTCGGCTAGTTACAAAAACCGGTGTATTGAGAGAGCACAAGGGGGTACCTATTAAACAGATTGTATAGTACCCTACTTTCGTAAGAATCAATGTGTCGTAAGTTTCGATCTCTGGTTACAATACAGAGAGGTATCTCGACATGTTTCTGTTCCTAAAACAAGTGTGGAACATTCATCAGGAGGAAAATATTGACGTAACCCAGTTACAGTTGACATATAGCACATAACAGTGAGCACTCTCTAGCATCTGTGAGAATAAAACAGAAAAAACAAATAGTTAGCTTTTGAGTAGCACGATACTATGAAAAGTTCACCAACTATGAACAATGAACACGGCGTACAAAAGGAGGAAACAAATACCTCAAATGACGCCTGTGGGTGCTCGCTACTCCGAATAGTAGGAGGAGGAAGACCATCAGGTCAATCCTACAGGAGATAAAAAATTACCTTATAAGCATAATAAGATGCTTACAGAAAAGCAGAAATTGTGTTTAACACACAACAGAATGGGAGACCAAAAAGCAGAAGTCAAGTACTGTGTGGTGGACGTCACAAGGATACAACAGAGATACAAAGGTCTATAGGGGTGGATCGCCGAGCAAAAAAGGTTGAATCGTTTCATATTAAGTAAGGTCATGTTAGATAAAGAAACGCTATGCTTAAAGTGCAAATATAGAGGCTCAGCCGTGCTCAAAACTACTATGAGGGCCATGCATCGCTCCGAAAGGTAAAGAGGAAAGTGAAAGTCGATTATGTCCCGAACCCGGAAATGACACCCAGCAAATCAGTTCACCCCAGCAAGCTTACACTACAGAACACAGATAGGAGTTTTGAAAACACAGGCAAAATGCTTTGATATGTGCTAGCAATGGATGAGAAATATGCTGGAAATGCTTTTAATTCCCTTTCAGAGGTTCAGGGTGAGTGGTATCTAGTTAATATTAGTCCAGGTTCACACTAGCAATGATGCAGGGATAGTTAGCAGGTTAAACGAATTTCTGGCAAATGGAAGGCAAGCAGCAGCAGTTTTTACATGTGAAGAAATTTGCAAATCGTGGTAAAATTCGCGGATGCGCCGAGCGCTATTACAGAGGAACCACAAGGACTATCTCTATCGTTTTGGGGTCCTAGGAAAGCCTAGGATCTCATCTTCCAAATGAAAGTTACTGCAAGTCTCTAGCACAAACGGTTGCGGAGATATGAGCGATTAAATAAAGGTCGTTTTTCAGATTTGAAATTTTAAAGTTCAAAAAGACACGTGCAGCTTGCAACTAGAAAATGACAAGTGACAGCTTTGCAAATGACAGGTGACAGTTAGGAGACAGTTCTACTTAGATTAAAATAGGATTGAATTATATTATTTTAACTAGGAGATTGGTTCTGCACAGTTTTCTAGGTACTCACACTATATTCTTGAGTGAAATGGGCCTCGTCACGGATCTGGTCAGGGTTTTAAACTGGACTCTGGTCTGGTCTGGTCTGGCCTCTGCACTTCACAGTGATCTGGGTCAGTTCTCTCTGCTGGTCTGGGTCTCTCTGGGTACAGCACTGCTTTCTCTCTGGTCTGGTCTCTTAGTTCTGGATAGATTGAAGTCTCTAGTTTGGCTTTCTGGAGGTTTGATGAATTTGAAGTCTGGATCTCTGGATGTTGTATGGTCCGGCAGAGCGCGTTGCAGCAAATGGAATTGAAGGTCCCTATCTGTCCTGTCTGTCTGCTTTTATGTGTTTAGAATGTGGGTGTGTTCTAGCATCACTGACCCTACCTCTCTCTCAGCTTCTAATTGGTCAAACTTACATTTATCATTTGATTGGGGAATGAACTGTGAGTCAGAGGGATGTCATTTTATGGCTTGCAGATAGGACACTCCTCTGTCAGATTGCACACATTCTATATTTGATAATAAAAGACATATTTCACAGTTACACAGTTGCTTCAAATTACATATACATGGTGTGGCTGAATTTAGCCATGTCTCTGTCCAAATCTGCTGTTTCTAAGAGCTTGCATTCAGAAATGGCACATAATTGACTTTTTAACTGATTTTTCAATTTCTGACATTGACCCAACTTTACATACATGTGCGCAGGGAGTATGGACATTAACTGATGAAGTTTCAGACTTTTAACATGCATACATTTAGAGTAATATCCACTTTTCCGCTAACACCCCCCTGAACATACCACCGGTTCTAAAAACCTCTTAAACTGTGGGCAGAAAAATCACAAGAATTATGGTATCATTTATAAAATTTTCACATGTCCGCTCTATGAGTTATTCATCTTTTTAGAGTTATGTTCTGGCTCCAAAGGGGTGTGGTTTCCTCTCAGCACAAGGTTGAATTTCTGGTTTTTCCAGTTCTGCCAAGCCAGCTTGCTCTCACAGGCAGTGCTCCTCCCAGCTTCTGCCAAGAGGAAGCTACATTTTACGACTGCTGTAATAAAACCTTTGCCTGAGTCAGGAGAGGCTCATTGTTCAAGAGGAAGCCATTTATGATCCTCTCAATAAACCCTCTGCCTGGGTGAAGGGAGTTGCATTGTTCACTCTCCTGCAGAGCACAGGTAATTCAATTATCAGATAGATGGCATATCCTTAGTGTGAGCAGCAAAAGGGCAGCTAGGCCTGGGAACACAGCTGTGACTCAAGTTTCACTCCTGATGGGGGTAGTTGCCAAGCAAATTGGAATCTCTTTAAGCTGTCATTTCTGTTCCCCAGTTTCTGCATTCAAATAAAACTAAACATTTTCGATTTTAGTGTCTTTAAATCCAGTGCAACTTAAACTGCTGCAATCCACAGCTCAGCCAGTCTTGTTATAAACCTTCAAGTCACTTCAGAATATCACTTTACATTGTATCCACCTCTCAGTAAGTCTTTCTTTAGCCTGCTTTGGGTTCATTCAGTTTTACACAAAATCTGGTGGTTTTAAAACGCCGGCTTTTGGATAGTGGTGAGTACTGGTACTGCACCCCTTTTTGGGATTTAAGAAAATGAATTCCCAACAGTTATGGGTTTGCTTTTGGCAATCAGCATTGCCATTCCCAATGGTTTCAGACTACTGTGTGGGTAGTCCAATGGTGATTTTAAAGCGCTTTGAAGCTAACCGGCGCTACTGTTTTTCCTTTGGCAACCCATTTCCCTCATGGCAACCCGGCCTTTCGTTCTCGCACTGGTGGGTGGCAAGTGAGGCAACCATTTCGGTGTGCGCACAAACTGCGCAGCTTTCCTGGATTTCGGCGCACATGTGGGTTTTCCGCCATCTTGAATTTTCTAAGCCCACAGCACCAAATGTTGTGGCATGATAGCTTAAACGTGGGTCAGGACACCCAACAAGCCCCCCCACGCGACTGCACTTTGAATTTGAGTCGATGGGGAGTCGCGTGCCCAAGGGTTTTGACCCACGCACCGGTCTGTCCGCATAATCTTCTTCCTCTTCTGTAGATAGCATAGTTCAGCATCTTCTTCTCCATCCGGTACTGATCGATCAGTTCTCCTCGCCGGTCCTGATGGGAATATTGGGCGGTCCACTGGGCCCATTGGATCTTCGTTCCCGGTCTCCGTATCATCCTCCTTGGCCCGTCTTCAGGTTTTCTTTCTCCTAGGATGACAAAGGAAGAGCGGCAATACCTACTCATAGACTTTTTCCACCACTGTTGAGATAGTGGGGCAGCATATGCATTTCATCATCACGAAACATTACATTCTTATTTTGAAAAAATAAAAACAGTATAACTAAGAGACAGTTTCATGCAAATCACAATATTTTAGAGACTAGATGTGGTATGTTTTATGGTTGGAACTGAATTAGTCTGAGACAGTACCCGCTAGGATTCCAGAGGATTCCTCCAGTTGTTGCAGAGTGTGCCTGGGATGGCAACATTTCAACTGGTTTATGTGGACCCACTTGTCTTCCCCCTCTGCCGAACCGCCTTTGGGGATGCGGATCTTGTAGGCCACAGGGGAGATCTTGTCGATGATCTCAAAGGGTCCCTTCCATGTAGGCAAAAATTTGCGCTGCTTGGCCTGGTTCCTTTGGAAGTTGTATAGATAGACCCGGTCTCCCACCTGATATTCCTTCCTGGAAGTTTTCAGGTCATAATGGGTCTTCATGCTATCAGCTGATCTTTCTAGATTCCGCTGAGCATGAGCAAAAGCATGTTGAAGGTGTTTCCTTAAATTCTCCACATACTCATGAGTTGTGGAGGCATTGATTAGTGTCTGCTCTTGGGTCCTGTAGAGCAAATGCTGCGGAAGTACCATCTTGCGCCCAGTCATCAACTCAAATGGTGACATTTTGGTTGCAGATGAAGGGGTAGATCTGATGGCCATTAGGACCAGAGGTAATCGGATATCCCAACTTGGCCCAGAATCTGCCACAAACTTCTTTAATATGCTCACAATTGTCCGGTTATATCTCTCTACTGCCCCAGAAGAAGCTGGTCTATAAGCAATATGCAGCTTTCTCTTGACCCCCAGTATCTCCCACATCTTTGTCATTACTTCACTGGTGAAGTGGCTACCTCTGTCTGACTCAATCCTTTGAGGTAGACCAAAACGGGAAAAGATGTGGTTAATCATCAAGGCAGCTGCAGTTTCTGCCTTGCAATTTGGGGCTGGGAGACATTCCACCCACTTGGTAAACAAGCATGTCACAGTCA
Organism: Ambystoma mexicanum; assembly: GCF_040938575.1. Classification (NCBI taxonomy): domain Eukaryota; kingdom Metazoa; phylum Chordata; class Amphibia; order Caudata; family Ambystomatidae; genus Ambystoma; species Ambystoma mexicanum. Next base: position 651,499,642 of record NC_090933.1, on the reverse strand, counting down.
ACATGTACTTATTCCCCCTAGCCGAGCGAATCATAGGGCCTACAAAGTCGATTTGTAAATCTGACCATGGCAGTGTCATTCCCCTCTTTTGGAGAGGCGCGCGGTGCGTGAGGGATGATGGCTGAAATTGTGCACACACAAGACACCCCTTCAAGTATTGGTCGAGGTCCTGCCCCATGTGTGGCCAGTATGCAACCTCTCTTAAGATTTCCAATGTTGTGTGAAACCCCCTGTGACCGGCAGTGGCCGCATCATGGGCGTGACTTAACATCAGGCTTCGGAATGAGGTAGGAACCACCCACTGATCGTGGCCAGCTTTGGATTTCCTTACCAGCAAACCGTCTTGGATTCGGAACATTTTTGGACATTTCATCAACACTCTTAGGTCCTCTTTCCCAATGTAATCGGTATCCGTCAGGGGAAAGTTCTCAGGGTCCTCAAGGTGCTGGTAAAATTTACCAATTATTGGATCCCCCTTCTGAGCAGTAATCAAATCAGCATCAGGGGTCTCCTTACTCCATTGTGCAATTGAAAGGTTGTTGTGAGCATTTGTCTGGGACCTAGTGATGGCAGTGACCTGGATTTCCCCCAACAGGGACTCAATCTCAATTAGATCCCCTTGGATGGCCCCGGTTTTGGCCAGCTGATCAGCTAAGTCATTTCCAGTTTTGTCTGGTCCCTCTACTTTGGAATGACCCTTAATCTTCTTCCAATAGATGGTCATCCCATTCGATTTGACCAGATCATCAATGTTTTGGATCAACTTCCCATGTTTCAAGGGTTTGTTGTTAGCACATAACATGCCTCTGGTTTTCCAATTAACCAGGTGCTCCATGAACCCGTTCCGTACATAATCCGAATCTGTGATTATGACCAGTTCGTGGAGTTGATGCTGGACAGCAGTGAGGATGGCCTGATGCACAGCCATCAATTCTGCCACCTGACTACTTCGGGGACCGATTTTGTATCCAGCGGAGGGTTCTGGGGACTCATTCACCCATGCATTCCCTACGCCGGCCACCAGTTCTTTCTCCCCGTTGTTGTCAACATGGTAAGAGCATCCATCCACATACACAGTGGGCATTCCCTCACACTTGTCTTCTTCAAAGACTTTGTGTGGGGAATTAAGGTATGCCTCCATGTTGTCCTTGATTTTCAGACTTTCGTCCTCGAGACAGTTTTCTCTGGCACAATCATGCAAGTCAGCCAGACCTTGCGCGAGGGGACTCTTCTTGTTTTGGCCATATCTGACCTCCACAGGAAAGCCTTGCATTGACAGAATCCAGGAAGTAATTCGGGAATTACTCACATTTCCGGCCCGGATTCTGTCACTTTGGAGATATTGCAGAGGCTGGTGTGGAGTCTCCACTATGATGTGTTCCCCCTGGATAAACGGGCGGTAATTCTTCAATGCCCACACCGTTGCCAGGAGTGCCTTCTCACAATCGTTGAATTTTTTTCCCTCCACAGAGGATAAAGTTTTGCTCGCATAGGAGATTACTTTATTGACCTTGTCATGCTTTTGGTATAATACTGCCGTCAAGCACGTATCAGAGAACCCCGTCTCCAGGAAGAACTCCTTGTTTCTGACAGGGTAAGCTAGGCAAGGCGCTTGTGAGAGGCTTCTTTTGAGTTGTTTTACCGCCTCGGCTTGTTCTGATCTCTGCGTAGCCCTCAATGAACTTTCTGCTGTAATTAGTCAGTCCAAGGAGGCTCCTTAGTTCTCGCAGAGTTGTGGGGTCTTTCAGTTTCTGAAGTGCTTCCACTTTCTTTTCCTGGGGACAGAGACCCTGAGGAGTAATCTCATGCCCCAAGAAATTAACACGGGTTCTACACCACTGTGCTTTCTGAAATGAAAGTTTTGCTCCGGCGGCACTCAACTGTGTCAGAACATAACGGATCTCCGCTATGTGTTCCTCCACAGATGAACTTTTGATGAGGACATCATCTACATAAGCCAGGTTACCCCTCGCACCCAGGTCGGGCATGGCCTTATGTAGGAAAATATTGAATTCATTGCCGGAGTTGAGGTATCCGAAGGGAGTCCGGGTCCATGTGTACTGCTGGCCCCCAAAGGTAAAAGCCAGTTTGTATTGGTCCTCCCTGCTGACAGGCACGGTCCAGTATCCATTGGTCAGGTCTATTGCAGTGAATACCTGTGACCCCTGAATCTGGGCCAGCCCTTGGTCAATGTAGGGCAGAGGCCATCGGGAAGTATGGACCCGTTTGTTGAGCTCCCTAAGGTCGGCGCAGAGTCTCCACTGGCCGTTTGGCTTCAATATTCCCAGCACCGGGTTATTGAAGGTGCTGTGGACTGGACGGATTATTCCCCGGGACTCAAGGTTCTTAATTATTTCAGGAAGGGACTCCATTGATGCGAGAGGCAAGCGATATTGCTTCACAAACACAGGAGTCATGCCAGGGTCCGTGGGGATTGTTGTTGTGTGGATGTCAGTGCGACCACAGTCATATGAGTCTACCGCAAAGAGATCTTGGAAATCCAAGAAAACTTGTTTCAACTTTTGCTTTTGTTCCAGAGTCACACAGGCATCCGCTAGGTTGACTCTCTCTTCCACCATCTGCCTGAAGCCTGGAAAGACTTCTGGTCTGGCTATCTCCGCGGCCTCCTCCAGCTGGGTGGAGAAGTCCCTGGTCAGAGTGCTGATTTGGACCGGAGGCTTCAGGTGGGAAAGGCAGCCTTCATGAACCTGGAAAATCACCTCATCCCTCCTGAAGTCACAAGTCACATCTTCCTTACCATAGGGGCAAGAAGTGTACACCAGGAAGTTCCCCCCATGCCGGGTAAAGATCCTGTCTGGTGTTGTATTGTCATCACTGTCACTGTCAAAGCAGTCCTTGGGGATTGGTCCTAACAGTTCATTTACTAAGTCGATGGAAAAATGTCGGTCATCAACCGCCATTCCAATAATGGTGCCTGCGGCTAGAGTAATACTCTTTAAGTCGCTGTTATCCACCTCTATTGGAATAGTGTCATGTTCTATGTTGACTAATGGTGTTGGGTTTACCCCTAACCCTTGCTGTTGGAGAGAAGCATTTAGATGTATGTAAGCATCAGGGTTTTTCAAATGTTGTCCTCTTTTAACTTTCACTTCCAGGGAGAATTGTCGGGTCCTTTCTGGGATGGTGACTTCCTCTTTAACCTGAATTTCAACTGCATAAGGTAGCAATTGAGCTGACCTAAATGCTTTTTCTGGATCATCAAAGCCCATGGGATTATCCGCTAATCGGGACCAAGCTTTGAAGTTTATTAGGTCCAAACTAATGGCAAAGCGATTGAGAATGTCACTGCCTAAGTAAAAGGCGGCAGGGACGTCTCGCACGACCCAACAATTGTGGACTATGCTCTTGTTGCCAATGGAGATTTTGAGCATACACCTGCTTGGCAGGAGATGTTTGGAATTAGGTGCTTCCAGGTCCATTTCCCATTTGTCTATCAGTTTGAAGGTGGGAATGGCTGGATCTTTTGGGAGTTGGCGGAACATGGCTTCGCTGATGAAGCTCTTACCGTTGTTCACACCCACTCGAGCGAGAACAGAGTCCTTCCCATCATTTAACTGAACAGGGATGAACAACTGCTCTCCAATTTGCTGAATCTCAGCCAGGCTCTGAGCTGATTTCACATCTTTCTGGACTATAGGAGTGGGAGTTTCTGATTGTGGATTAGTATAGAATTTCAGAGTGTTTCCTTCCAGTGTGGAATACCACTTTAAACTGGGAGGAAGGTTGATTTTCAGAAATAGAGAGGACCCCCCATCACTAGTCTGTTGTTCTACTGCTATTACTGTCACGTCTGGAATCTGGTTGTTCTGGAAGTGAAATTCTACTTGGTCAGATTTTTGTTCAACCATGTGGCATGTGCCGTTTAAACTAACATGGTTGACACTCTGTTTTAATTTTATTGGTCGACTAGTCTGGGTCCAGAGGACCTTGTTTACACAATCTATTAGGGGTGACAACCTTCTCAGGAGGTCATTCCCTAGTAAACAAGGGGTGCCCTCCGGGGTCACAACTATGACCGGGTGTTTCAACTTATGTCGCCCAATTTTAATGTCCAAGTCTGCAGTCCCCTCAACGGGAATTTCCTTCCCGTCAAAGTTCTGTAGTTGTCCCGGAAGAGAGGTGAGAGGAATTTGGTAATTCTCTCCCCTTCCTGCATTCAGTTCATCAAAGGCCCTTCTGGACAGAAGGGTAGCTTGAGATCCAGTGTCCACCAGTGCCGAGATTGTACCCTGCCCCTGTACTTGTACCGGGGCATAATATCTTCCCTCCTTCTCCTCAAGGGGGCACAGATAATGTACATTTTTGGACAACTGGTGGGCTAACTTTCTGGTTTTGGACATCGATAGCGAAGAGATTTGGGCAGAATTCTGTGGAGAGTCTTGGGAATCTGAAAGAAAAAGTTGGCAACTGGAGATCAGAGCCATTGTGGGTTCCCCTGGCTCCGGTTCTGGGCCGCCCCCCCCTTTTTGGAGGCAGTCACCAGGATGGGTTTGAACCAGGGGATTTTCTTGCTGTTGGTTCTGGGATGAGATGGTGGGCGGCGGTAGCTCAGTCTCCACATCTCCCCAGTCTGGATTTGCATCCCTAGGGACCCATTTTTCTTTGGGGGGAGTTCCCCCCTCTCTGAAGGAGAAGATCCTTTTCCCAGGATCCTCTGAGGATCCCTCTCCCTCAAATTGGAAGATCTGTACCTCCTCCTCAAACTGAGTCTGTTTGGGTCTTTTGTTTCTCCTACCCCCCCTCTGCTCCTTAGGAGGCAGACTTTCAGGGGCAAGAGATTTCGTTTCCGGTTCCTGGGTTTCCAGGGGCTGTTTACAAGTGAGGAAGGAAGCTTCCTCCAAGGCTTTACACCCCCCTTCCCTTTGTGCCTCCTCCCTGGGAACCGGTGAGTTATCGGGGTGCTGCCCCCGTCATTGTTCTGGAGCACCAGGTCCAGAGTTGGGTGCGTTCTGCGCCGGCACGCCCATCTGAGGGTTCTGCTGAGCCCTCAGTATGTGACCCAGATCCCGCGCCATGTTTTGAACCTGGCGCTCTAACTGGGAAACCCGCTCAGGCTGATACGGGGCCCTGTTTTCTCCCCTGGGCTGATCCCGGGAAGGGTAGCTGTCCCTCCTCTGGTAATACCCCGGGTTGGGAAGATTTGGGTACCCCTCCACCCTTGGCCTCCCCTCTTCCGGATTCAGTGGTCTGGGCTCAGGGAATTGGGGAAAGAAGGATGGATGGTTTTGGGGCTGAAAGTCGGGTGGATATCTGGGGAAAAAGTTCTGCCCAGGGTTTGGTAAATTTCTGCCCTCCTGTGGGAAGTTTGGAGGGAAGTTCCCTGGGTTAGGTGCTTGGCTGGATCCCCCCCCTTGGGCTGGAGGAGTCCACACATAACCCAGGATGGGTCGATTTCCCTTGTAACGGGGACTTACATAATCAGGAGAGCGAGGGACCCCATTTGTGGGGCTGCCTCCCTGGCTCCCTGTCTGTGACTGGCCCGAGGACCTTCTGGGCCTAGCATTATTAGGTGCAGGTAGGTTTTTAGGCCCCCCCATCTCCAAATCCAAAACGGGGGTGACCTTTACCTCTGCCACCTTGGCAGCAGCAGGGGTGCTGTTGGCTTTGGGGTTTTTCTGGGCATTACTTTTGCTATCTACCGGTTTCTGCACCTCATAGATCCGGGTAGCCTGTTCAATGACCCAGTCTAAAGATCTTTTCTCGTGAAAATCCCTCACGAGCTGGGTCATGATATATTTGGGCAAGGCATGGAAAAACGTATTTATGAACTCTCTACTATCTGTGCGCACCCTTCTTGTGGTCTGTGCAAAAGCACGCTTTAACTCCTGCACAAATTCTTTTGGGGCCTGATCCTCCCCACATTGCAAATTGTAGGCTGCCTTGCGAGCCTCTTGAGGATTTCTGTGAACAGAAAAATGTTTCAGGATGGCCGCCTTATATGTGGACCATCTTAAATGATTTTGATCCTCCAGCCCCGCAAAGAAACTGGAGTATTCCGGGGAGAATGTCCACTTTACATATTGAATACAGCTTTGGCTGTCCTTCAAATGGAAAGTCTCCATCATTTGTTCAAACAACTCTAAGTGCTCCCAAACAGAATACTTAGCGTTCTTATGGTAAGGCGTGATGACGCTCCTGATCGCCTTAATCTGCTTTAAGGGGTCCTTAAGCAAGGCCCTTTTTGCCTTATTGGCCTTTTTGGTTCGGGTAACCCTTGTCCATTCATCCTCGGACTCAGAGGCACTGCTCCCAGAGGTTCCCGTCTGATCTTCCAGGTTTTCCCGGATTCTGCGAGCCTGGGAATGGCTGGCAGAATGTGGGGACCTGGTCTCCTGTGTCCTGCGCAGTTCAGAGGAGTCTTCAGATTCCTCCTTGCTGCCAGGATTTGATGGGTACCCCCTCCACTGACCTAACTGGGCAGAGGTTTTCAGGATGCCCTTAATGGGCCTACTCTCCTGGGGTTCCCCAATGAACTGTACTGTACTTGGGTGCCCATACCCGGATGCCCACCCCTCCATTCCTGAGTGGTACTGGCCTATGAGCCCCATACTTTTAGCTGGATAGTAATCTGCCATCCCTGTGGCCCTGTGCTCATGTGCATCAGGGGACATGGGGGTGGCAGAGTCCAGGGACTGAGAGGTATGAGGGCCTCTGGTACTAGGGCTCCTGAGGTTATGCTCCGGAGTTTCCATTTCCCAGCGAACCTCATCTCTATCCGCCCCTGCTCCCTGATGCAATGCAAGAGCCTGCATTTGTGCCTTCAGTTCCTCTGTTAAGGCCTTACTCGACTCTATCAGTTTCTCCTGCATCGCTACCTGTTGCTGGAGCCTATCATTGTGTTGACAGAGGGCCTCATTCTCCCTCTGTGCTTCCTGGTTGGTCCTGGAGAACTGGGCCAGTCTTTGCTGCAGGAGGTTTACCTCCTGGGCAATGTCCCTATTGGCCTGCTCCTTTCTTGCTAGAGCATCTTCCACCCTTCTGGTGTGCTCTACCAAGTTCTGGTTTTCTTTTTGGAGATCACCCAGCCCCTGGAGGGCCAGGTGATTTTCTTCAATTTCCTTTTTTAAGTGGCAGACTTCCTGGCCTATGGCGTCTCTTTCCTGACTAAGAGCCTGCATTTGTGCCGCCAGGTCGTCCCTTTGCCGTTGAAGGGCACCAGCTTTTTGGCGCTCCTCATCAAACTCTGCCTGGGTATCCAGGTCTTTCAAGATCAGCTTGTTGCTCTCTACCTTCACTCTATCTAGATGACTTTGCAGGGTGGCTACCTGCTCCGTGCATGCCCTGTTAAAGTCTAATTGTTGCTCCAGCTTTTTCTGGCTCTGCAGTAAGGAGTCCAAACTGTCTTGGTGCTCCTTCTGCAGGGCCAGAAATCTAGTATCCTGTTCTACCTTTTCCTGTTGCAGCACATCCATATCCTTCTTTATTTTAATGATGTGCTGCCTACTATCATCTTCTGACTCCTGGCTCCTCTGCAGCCTCTGCTCAGAAGAGACCAGGTCAGATTGGGCCTTCTCTAACACCATCTGTTGCCTATTTGCCAGATTTTGGCTTTCAGCACATCTATCCTGCATGTCTCCCATATATAGGTACAGGTATGCTGCTATCCTGGCAATCTTATTGTGTTCCTCTTTGGCTTTAGGAGCCATATGTAGCTCACTCAGGGCCACATGTAAGGGACCCTGATCTCTATATATATCTGACCCTGTTTCAGTGACCTGTTGTGTGATGGCCTGCAACCACGCATCCTGGCCCTGTTCGGTCCATTCACCTCTCACAAATAGCTTATGCAAGAGGTGCTCTCTGGCTATTTTCATGTCTACTAAGGTCGTCATTCTAGAGATTGGTCTCTGTCCTGACTTACAGAAGTTAGTATTTTATTTTTGCAGAACAGAACTTTTCTTGGAGTGTCCCTTTTGAGGAATGCTTTACAGCGTAATGCAGCGTGGTGATCCGACTGGATGTATGTATCCCGTCAGTTAGCACACTGTATTAAGCTGCACAAGTGGTATTGTAACCCAAACGTCCGGCCCGAGCCCCCAATTTGTAAGAGGATTCAATTCAACACTACAGCTAAGTCAACGCCTAGTCTATAATACTGAATGAAAACCCTTATTGATATATCTTTATGTCCAGTTCATGCGTTCTGGATGACTACCCCTATATAACACCCCTCTCTTGGAATCCCCCTGACCCCACTGAGCCAAGAAGTAGTTCTGTTTTGCAAGTTTAAAAGGTTTATTTGATAATTTAAAATATATATATCACACTTTATAATAAATTAATAATTGAATAGCACACTTAATCTGATATGATAAAGATCAACAACGGAGAATCTGGCACTAGCACACTTCTTATAATCACTAATGAGTTGACATGAAATGGATAAGGTAGCACACTGGTAAATAGGAACAAAAGTATAATGTGGTAGAGGATGCTTTATGTAAGCTCAGGTGGATGCAATATTCAATGAATGCAGTACAGAAAATACTCAATATGATTTCAACCAAACAATGTAATCACTTTTCTCTGGCAATCCCCTCCACCCCTTGATGCAAGGCAAGGAAATGGAAGGAAAACACACAGTTCTCAGAAATGCAATCAATGTAAATCAGTTCACCCCAGCAAGCTTACACTACAGAACACAGATAGGAGTTTTGAAAACACAGGCAAAATGCTTTGATATGTGCTAGCAATGGATGAGAAATATGCTGGAAATGCTTTTAATTCCCTTTCAGAGGTTCAGGGTGAGTGGTATCTAGTTAATATTAGTCCAGGTTCACACTAGCAATGATGCAGGGATAGTTAGCAGGTTAAACGAATTTCTGGCAAATGGAAGGCAAGCAGCAGCAGTTTTTACATGTGAAGAAATTTGCAAATCGCGGTAAAATTCGCGGATGCGCCGAGCGCTATTACAGAGGAACCACAAGGACTATCTCTATCGTTTTGGGGTCCTAGGAAAGCCTAGGATCTCATCTTCCAAATGAAAGTTACTGCAAGTCTCTAGCACAAACGGTTGCGGAGATATGAGCGATTAAATAAAGGTCGTTTTTCAGATTTGAAATTTTAAAGTTCAAAAAGACACGTGCAGCTTGCAACTAGAAAATGACAAGTGACAGCTTTGCAAATGACAGGTGACAGTTAGGAGACAGTTCTGCTTAGATTAAAATAGGATTGAATTATATTATTTTAACTAGGAGATTGGTTCTGCACAGTTTTCTAGGTACTCACACTATATTCTTGAGTGAAATGGGCCTCGTCACGGATCTGGTCAGGGTTTTAAACTGGACTCTGGTCTGGTCTGGTCTGGCCTCTGCACTTCACAGTGATCTGGGTCAGTTCTCTCTGCTGGTCTGGGTCTCTCTGGGTACAGCACTGCTTTCTCTCTGGTCTGGTCTCTTAGTTCTGGATAGATTGAAGTCTCTAGTTTGGCTTTCTGGAGGTTTGATGAATTTGAAGTCTGGATCTCTGGATGTTGTATGGTCCGGCAGAGCGCGTTGCAGCAAATGGAATTGAAGGTCCCTATCTGTCCTGTCTGTCTGCTTTTATGTGTTTAGAATGTGGGTGTGTTCTAGCATCACTGACCCTACCTCTCTCTCAGCTTCTAATTGGTCAAACTTCCATTTATCATTTGATTGGGGAATGAACTGTGAGTCAGAGGGATGTCATTTTATGGCTTGCAGATAGGACACTCCTCTGTCAGATTGCACACATTCTATATTTGATAATAAAAGACATATTTCACAGTTACACAGTTGCTTCAAATTACATACACATGGTGTGGCTGAATTTAGCCATGTCTCTGTCCAAATCTGCTGTTTCTAAGAGCTTGCATTCAGAAATGGCACATAATTGACTTTTTAACTGATTTTTCAATTTCTGACATTGACCCAACTTTACATACATGTGCGCAGGGAGTATGGACATTAACTGATGAAGTTTCAGACTTTTAACATGCATACATTTAGAGTAATATCCACTTTTCCGCTAACACCCCCCTGAACATACCACCGGTTCTAAAAACCTCTTAAACTGTGGGCAGAAAAATCACAAGAATTATGGTATCATTTATAAAATTTTCACATGTCCGCTCTATGAGTTATTCATCTTTTTAGAGTTATGTTCTGGCTCCAAAGGGGTGTGGTTTCCTCTCAGCACAAGGTTGAATTTCTGGTTTTTCCAGTTCTGCCAAGCCAGCTTGCTCTCACAGGCAGTGCTCCTCCCAGCTTCTGCCAAGAGGAAGCTAAATTTTACGACTGCTGTAATAAAACCTTTGCCTGAGTCAGGAGAGGCTCATTGTTCAAGAGGAAGCCATTTATGATCCTCTCAATAAACCCTCTGCCTGGGTGAAGGGAGTTGCATTGTTCACTTTCCTGCAGAGCACAGGTAATTCAATTATCAGATAGATGGCATATCCTTAGTGTGAGCAGCAAAAGGGCAGCTAGGCCTGGGAACACAGCTGTGACTCAAGTTTCACTCCTGATGGGGGTAGTTGCCAGGCAAATTGGAATCTCTTTAAGCTGTCATTTCTGTTCCCCAGTTTCTGCATTCAAATAAAACTAAACATTTTCGATTTTAGTGTCTTTAAATCCAGTGCAACTTAAACTGCTGCAATCCACAGCTCAGCCAGTCTTGTTATAAACCTTCAAGTCACTTCAGAATATCACTTTACATTGTATCCACCTCTCAGTAAGTCTTTCTTTAGCCTGCTTTGGGTTCATTCAGTTTTACACAAAATCTGGTGGTTTTAAAACGCCGGCTTTTGGATAGTGGTGAGTACTGGTACTGCACCCCTTTTTGGGATTTAAGAAAATGAATTCCCAACAGTTATGGGTTTGCTTTTGGCAATCAGCATTGCCATTCCCAATGGTTTCAGACTACTGTGTGGGTAGTCCAATGGTGATTTTAAAGCGCTTTGAAGCTAACCGGCGCTACTGTTTTTCCTTTGGCAACCCATTTCCCTCATGGCAACCCGGCCTTTCGTTCTCGCACTGGTGGGTGGCAAGTGAGGCAACCATTTCGGTGTGCGCACAAACTGAGCAGCTTTCCTGGATTTCGGCGCACATGTGGGTTTTCCGCCATCTTGAATTTTCTAAGCCCACAGCACCAAATGTTGTGGCATGATAGCTTAAACGTGGGTCAGGACACCCAACAGAAGTCAAAAAGTGGTGTTTTCTTGTCACCGAAGTCATACGGTAAATTGGAAGTTGCTGCTCCAAATAGTGTCTCTTAAGTACATGCGATGTATTACTGTGTCAGTGTTGCAATGTATTTAAAATAATATTGCAGTCAGACTGGCGTCCTAGAGTTTGAAATCTGAGGCAGCCACCTGCACTGTTTGATGGAATCAGCGCATCTGCAAGTGTATGGGAGTACCAGTTCTCATGAATGCATTGAGACATGTTGTTGCAAAGTCAGAATGTATTTGTATTCTGAGTGAAGGTCACTTGCTTTGCTTTTTTGGTTGCAAGCTCACTAGGCCCACGCATCCGACTGAACCCATAAGGGTCAATTGTTTTTTTTCATCTTGAGCGAAAGGGAAAAATCGGTAAGAATGTAGGGAGTGAAAGTTTGCAAAAAATACCATTTGATAAGGTTATGTATTCAAAACTTTTGTAAGCTTCATGTAATATCAGTTCAAGAAGATTCTTTGGTGCAAGTACATTGCTGTCTGAGTTTCAGGAAGACAATGGAGTCGGTGAAAATCGTGTAAGTTTACTTTTGATGACTCTACACCGGAACGGGATTTAATTTTTTACTACCATAACATTAATTTTGGTAATGTAACTGAAGTACTATCTTTCTGTGTAGTTGTCATTTTTTTTTTACTTATGGACAGTGCAGATTCTAGGCATTTGTAGTCTATCACTAGATTACCCATGTTCAACGCTAATATTTCTTTAAAATGTCATGTATGACCACCTCGATTTGTGTATCAGTTTCCACATTCTTTTTGTCTTTTTTGAAATCACGAGATTTTATTTTTTATTACCTGAACATTCATTTTGGCAATGTAACTGAAGTACTATCTTTCTGTGTAGTTGTCATTTTTTTGTATTCATGGAGAGTGCAGATACTCGGCGTTTGTAGGCTATCACTAGATTAACCCATGTTCAATGCTAATATTTCTTTAAAATGTCATGTATGACCACATCGATTAGTGCATCAGTTTCCACGTTCTTTTTGTCTTTTTTGAAATTGTTTGCTAAAGGTTGGGTATTGATACATATTTTCTCTTATGTTTTCCGAACAGCTACATCCTGCCTTACTGTGATTGCCATGGATTCCAGATGACAAGTGATAGCTTCTTTGCCCACCAGATGCACGTACTCGTGACCGCCTGCCTAACCCTCACTGTTATGTGGGACGATTGCGCAGGACCCATTTGTCCATACGCTGCAGTGGCCATTAGGAGTAACATATTATCTTTTATGGTGGTGTAGGCCGAAGTTCATGCCGACATCTTGGAAAATCACTGTGCGACCGAAGCGGTTCCTTTAATCGAAAACAAACACTTTGTGTATGGGAAAAGAACAACGTGTGCCTCACGATTAACATTTTCGATGATGACCGAAGAAACAAAGTTACTATTTGATTGAAAATGGGAAAAGTCTGATGGTCTCGGACAGTTTATTGTCAAATAAAAGTACTTTACAAATTCTAAAATGTTAATGTTTTGATTTAAAAAACATTTTATTAATTAAAAATGTGACGTGCTACGTTGTACGTCACTGTGTGTTCATTTTCAGGGTTTGCGTCACGGCAGGTAGGTGCTTATGCGTGCATTTGGCTACGCTGGAGAGGAACGTCATCCAAAAAAGGTGCAGATTTTCATTAGGGTTGCTTATGTGATGAGTTGTGGCAGTGTTTTCGTATTAGACAAGTGTCATAATGTAGTTAAAAAACATAGCAGCATATGTTTAATGACTGAGGGGTAGGCTGTAGCCATGGGGAGTGGGCAGAATGTCAGGATCATGGTATAAGGTCATGATCCGCACAATGTGGCTACTGGCCATGACCAGAAGAGAACAAGATAGGATTACAGTGGCCATGTCCCCCTGGGACTGGCTTTGTGGTAAAGTTGTTCGCCATTAGGATACATTTGAAAGGGAAGAAAAAAGTACTTGTGCTAATATGTTAACAGGGTTTCCTTTTTGCTTTTTGCAGGCTGCCATGGAAAGCGAAGAGGGGCCCTGTATGGAACTACCGCCTTCCCTTTCTATGCTGGCCATCTTGGAAAAGGATTTTGTTTTAGGGGTTCAAGGGGGGCAATGATCCAGAGATCGCGTTATGCACTCTCGCTTCAATTGGGCTCATAACTTGGCCTGCTGGCCCTTTATTCACCGTTCCAGTCCCTAGAACGGAGGACGAACGCTACAATATTCCCATTAGCATAACACAAACTGCAAATGGAAATGTTGGAAAATCTTATTGCGTCTATGTACTTTACTGAGAAATACAAAGTAGATGGAGTCTAAGCGATTTTTTTAAAATTTATATTTCTAAACTGTGAAAGGTGGTTCTTAAAGGAACATTTCATTTGTTTACGGATGGCTTTTTTTTGGAAGGACAGCTATGAAGGAAAGTTGTGGACGGAAATGAGCAAAGAGGCACCAAACAGTAATATGGAGGCATAGGTGGAAGGGGGAAAATGTTGTGCATGTGTTATTTGTAAGGTAGGGGCAGTGTTTCTGATGCTCCTTCATTACAGCAGTGGTGCTGTTTCTTGGGGAGGAGGGATGGCCTTAGCTCATGTCGTTTTCAGATAAATAGTACTTTGCTAAAAGTATGTACTGTGTACTACATTGTTAATAGCTGAGAACGAATTAGGTGTTGGAGCTGTGCAAGGGAAATGTTGAAGTTGCAAGTTACTACATCAGTAAAAAATGTAGTTCCACACTGTCTACGAGGCATAGATCTTATTGTTAAGTGTGTACGGATTCTCGGACACGTCACTGTGCTGTGCGCCAGCATATGGTCATGTGGCATTCTCCGGAAGGCGTGCAATGAAGTCAGATGTTCGTTTACATTATGGTTACGTGCCACTACTAGAAACCTATAAACTTCAGTAAAAAAACTTTGTTAAAGGGACATTATGGTTAAGTTGTGCTACTAAAAACCTGTGAAATTCAGTAACAAAAACTTTGTTAAAGGGACTTTATGGTTAAGTGGCGCTACTAAAAACCTATGAAATTCACTAATAAAAACTTAATGGACGTAATGGTCGAAGTAAAGCCAAAAAACCCTTGAAATTCGCCAGTTATGGTAAGCTAAGCAACCATAACTCACGCCACCACTATGCACTGCTAAGAGTAACACCCAGGACATCAAAGATGACATCACAAATGTAATTGATGACATCACTGATGACATCACATGTACATTTAGTTTTCATGCAGAGCCTCCACAAGGGATTGTCATTATAATATTGGCAGAAAAGTATCAGAGATGATTGAAGAACTAAGATATGCAACGTAGTTCATTAAGCAATGCATTGCTGAAAAAAACCCATTGCATTAATGAGTTCTTTCAGTACATGAACAAACTCATGAAGAAATGTAGGCATTGTCTGCAACATGCGCTACAGAGGTGCAATGTTTGTAATCTTCCTAATTTGCATACTAAATTGATAAATGCTTCCAATACATATTTTTACATACTGTGAAAAATAAGTATCTACGTATGCTTCCCTTACTGCATAATTGCACTATTACTCACAAAAACATAAAGAGAGCACAATGCATACACATATAAGCATATACAGGGAACATAAAGCAAGCACCAAAAACTGCAGTATTAACACAAAATGTTCATACCCGAACTAATTAACTTCATGCACTAAAAAGATTCTTGTGTTTCTGGATTCCTTCTTCTTCTATGCATATGTATGATATGATGTAACCGTGACCTAAGGAATGTATTGTAAGACCATATGAGAAGGGTAAGGACTACAAATACAGCACTTTTAACTTCTTAAACTCCTGACTGACAGTGAGGAAAGCCACGTGGCTTACATATGTCAGTGAACACAAAAAGAAGGAGCTAGACATGTAATTTCATCTGTGCTGTCATCATAGCACTTTGTACTATGGTATAGTGACTTTTTAGTTTGTGCCTGTTACTGCCCTACATATATCAGTGAAGGAAAAAAGAGTGAGCCAGACATGTGATGTCATCAGTGACGTCATCAATGACATTTGTGATGTCATCTTTGATGTCCTGGGTGTTACTCTTAGCAGTGCATAGTGAGGGCGCGAGTTATGGTTGCTTAGCTTACCATAACTGGCGAATTTCAAGGGTTTTTCGGTTTTACTTCCAACCATAACGTCCCGTTAACAACGTTTTTTTAGTTAATTTCATAGCTTTTTAGTAGCGCCACTTAACCATAACGTCCAGTACTGGATGGATGACCCCAAACCAGAAAATGATCGCAAATCAACGGTTTGTGCCCAAGTTGTTTCAAACCTGGTCCAAATCTGTCCAGCGGGTTTGGCTGTGCAGTCGAGCAAAAATTTCTACTGAAAAATGAATGGGTACTAGGTCAAAACTGCCATTTTTTGTTTTCGTAATAATGTTTTTATTTACTAACAGGTCTTTCCCAAAATCCCTATTCTGGGAGGAGAGCCCGGTCGTACAAAATTGTCTGCAAATGTTTAGCCAAATCTATTGCATGAGTCATAGGTTATTAGTAATTCATTTTTGGGATTTCCTACGGATCTCCAACTCACCTTAACTATAGATGATGATATTCCTGATGACATCACTGGTGATAACACTAATTACATCATCTATGGCATTACTGATGACATCACTGTTGGAATCACTAAGTACATTACAACACGCACCGGCTGCGGCCAGTGGCCACAGCCTTTGACCATGCCCACTGTATATTTTAACACATAAAGGGACATAAAAAATGTGCTTTTTTAACACACACTGTATTAAAAAAAAAATTAAGAATTATTGATCCATTTATACAGTCTGTTTTTTTTGTGCCTACTTTTATAACTGAAAACTTGTCCCTGAAAAGGACCATTTTGGGGAGAGGGAAGGAAGATGGTGGAGCTGGGAAGGAAAGGACATTATGATTCACACATGTAACAATCAGTAAAAGAAAAAAGAACAATTTTTTTGTTTGCATTTTTTTGTTTGGTGAGTTTTTTGTGTTTTTCTTTTTTTGAAAAAAGGGGGTAAAAAATGGGCACTTAAAAAATATCTATATATATCTGTAGTGACGCCAGTCGGCATGGTGTTCTGAAATGGCCAGTGGCTAACCATCACAGTTAGCATCTCCCACCACGATACTATTGTGGCATTTCAAGGACATTACCTTGCACTCCTGCAGATTGTTTGTAGACAGGAGCGGGTGAGGTTAGGTGGTGTTGGATGGAACAGAGGAAGCAACAGAAGTGACAGGCAATGGCGCAGAGGTGCTTTTGGCCTGCAGATACTGGTATGCAGATTGTGGACCATGGGCTTTTACCTTATGATGGAAATGAGCCTTCCTGTAGGATTCCTTTACATTGCCCCAATGGACATGGATGAGGTGCAGAATCAAAGTGGAGGTGACCAAGCATTACAATGGTTCATTGGAAGGTCCTCCCTGCAACACCTTCCCCCATAATGCATTGAACTTCCTCAGCCTCCTTCTTACTGCGATGCTCCTTTACACAAAAATACAGCCAGCTATCAGTGACAGTTTTCCACTTATTATGGAGAGGTAAGGAAAAAGACACCAACCCTAATAGACACCAACCTATTCATCACTGTTGGTCCCAGACATACTTAAACGTGTGACCCAACAGGAAAAAACACAAAAACGACTCTGCCACTTAAAATTGATTTCTTTTTAAAAATTAAAAGGCTAAAATAACTAAAAACATAAACTACAAATGACAGGACAAGGTATAGGGACAAGGGATGGAAAGAAAGGAATTACAACATTTGGATACTGCTCTTTAAAATTTGCTGGAGGTTTACAAGCAAGTTCACCCACCAGGAGACAAAAAGCAATGGGAAAAGAAAAACAAGAGGTGTCTTTGGGTTTGATGAATATCTGTGGCTACTCCCACAAGTCAATCAGCAGGCAGGGTTCATAGACCTGGCTAAGATGTACAGCTGTGTCATCACCACAGAGTCAATCAGAGCACGACTTCCATACCTGCGGCTACACCCAGGCACAATGACATATTCACACCTACACCATCGAGCAATAAGTTTGCGTGCTGTGCGTAAGTGCCTACACATGTCATAAAGCTGCGTCAACAGGAATAGACAATCAGTTAGTGTGGTTCGTTAACGTGGATACGCGCATTTGTGCCTTCTGCATTGACCAATCGTATTGCGTGCTATCTACCTGCATCAACAGGAATTGCCAACAAGGTGGCGCAGTACATTAACATAGCTATATGCATTTGCACCTTCCACACAAGCTAATCAGATTCTGCACTGTGGTGACACGAACGCACATGACTCATAGCCACATCAACGGGAACAACCAATCAGGTGGCATGGTGTCCGTACCGTAGGTATCCGTACCTACACTGTCGACCAATCAGATTGTGCTGTGCGGTTACGCGCCTACACATGACACATATCCGCGTCAACAGGAATAGCCAATCGGTTAATGCAGTGCATTAACGCAGCTATGCTCAGGCACGATAACTCATACCCACACGTACACTATTGCTTCATAACTGCCTCTACACATTCTGATTTCTATGATCTGACCCCATAAACGCAGTTATAGGTGGCACGTGTGAAAATGAGGCATGCTGCCTGATTGGTTAGTGGGCATAGCAGTGGTTATTCGCCCTCCCACCCCCAAATACAACTCCTTTACTTTTCCTCATTGCTTTTTCTTCTGACTACTCATCATGTTCATGTTTTCCCATCCTTTTTTGCCCTCTTTTATCCATATACCTCTTTCCTCTGTCCTGTCATTTGTTCTGTTTGTCAGTTCCTTATTTTAGCTATTTTCTTTTTTTTTACAATATGTTTATTTTTAAAGGCATAGTCCTTTTTGCCATGTCTTTTTTTTATTTTATGACATTTTCCTCCCAGGTAAGACATTTTCCACCATGTCTGACAACATCAGTAGCAGTAACGATGCAATCTGGGTCCCGACACCATCCCCAACCCGCAATATTTTTTTCGTGGGATGAAAAAAACTGCAGAGATCAGTGCACCAACGCAATGTATTTGCAGGGGAGTGCAGACTTTATTTGACCAAAACAGAGGAACAGTACATGACATTGATTAAGAAGAAAAGGGGAAAGAGTTGAAAATGTACATCTTCTTGTAGCTCCAAATAAAAATCTGTAAGAAGGTGAAAAATAGAGTATAATAGAGCAGGCTCTGAAGGACAGGACAAATGCACTCTCACAGTTTCCACAACAAATAAACCTGTAAATATTTGCTGAAATTATCTAAAAAGTTATCCCTTCAAAAAAATACTATGTAGCACAATATATAATCTTACATATAAATCTAATTTGTAATCTTTGGCAATGAAAAAAAAATGACATAATAAGCATGTGCACAGTGTGAATTATGCATTCAGAATGGCAAAAGTCTACAAAATAGTACCTATGAAATCAATGGCACAAAAAGAGGACTAGAGTAAGGAAACTATTAACATGGCTGACACATTTTTACTGAAGCCTATCACAGGGAAGTACACAATTGCAAGGGTAACAGCAACCAATTGTAAAAACCAAAACGCATACATCATGCATGTCCCACTTGTTCTATTAGTAGAAACTCAAACTAGGAATCATTTTCTTGCAAACAGAGAAGAACTACATATATCATATCTGGTTTTAAAACGCCATGCCTGATTAGAGGCAGCGGTACTCCAAATGTGTTGAAATACTCCAAAACAGTTCTTTTGAAGACTACCAATCACATACATTTGCAGACATATAACATAAAAAAACTCTTTTTTTAAAATCATCTTTTTATAATCGCTGCTGTTCTACCCACGGCTATGAACACCTTCTTGTAGCTACGGATATACGTACATTTTTGCATACTCAAAACACACAAGGTTTCAAAGTTCAAATGACACAAAGGTTGTGTGGTCTAACAGCCACGGAATAATATGCTTATTGCACAGAAATGTGTGGCTTATACCCGCAGCTATTCACGCGGCTACATACGCCTGGCGCAATGCTGAACACCTGTGTGTATGCCAGCAACCAATGAAACCAGTTATTTTTATTTTCATAGATGTGGTTTACAGGAAAAAAAGTGAACAACAAATGGTTCCCTACTCTCCCAGGCCCTCTCCAAGTGGCCCCCACATCTATGCCAGCTCCCCCACTTTGCTGAGGGCCTCCTCAGCTCCCCTGCCCTCTCCCATTCCCCCAAGACACTCATTGTTTCCGTGACACAGTTTCAATTTCAGGTAGGCACAGTTATACCCCCGGTTATAGCCACAGGTATGCAACAAATATTTGAGCCTCGTGTTGCAAACTTGGTCCCTAGCCCCCCCCCAACTCTCAAATTTCACTTGATGTCCTTTTGCCTCCCCCACACCTGTAGTCTATTGGCATTTGCATGTTTTTTCTGCATTTTATTTTATGATACCGTCCACAATGAGAAAAAAAAAGATGGCAGCTGTTTAATTTCTCGTCAAATATTTGAAAAAGTACTTGACAGAATAACCCCAAACCACAAATCGTGAGTCAGCGCTTCGTGCCCAAGATGTTCAAAAGTTGGTCCAAATCTGTCCAGTGGTTTTGGCTGTGCAGTCACACAAACATTGACCTTTATTGTTTATGTTTATGGGAATATGAATGGGAAGTAGGCTGACAGTGATTTTTTGTTTTCTTAGTAACATTTTAGATTTTTTAATGGATCTTTCCCAAAATTTCCATTCTTGGGTGTGTGAGGTGTGAGAAGGTGGGGGGGGGACAGGCATACAAAATGGTCTGCAAACTGTCAGCCAAATCCATCCAATGAGTCCAAAGTTATTAGCAACTCATTTTTGGGATTTCATATGTATCACCTAAACTATAGGGCAGCAACTGCCACTCAATAATATGTTATAGAGCTGCGCTCCTTGAGTCATAAAAAATATGAACATTCTAATGCTAATAATGTTTGGCTTGCAGGATGCATACTGCTGATATTTTCCAAACAAATGTTTGTCATGGGGCCACCCAGACTGGACATTTTGGGAAATATTTATTACAAAATGAAAACCTTATTAAGAAAGCTAAAAAATGCTGTTTTTGGCATACTCCCATTTATTTTGCCATAGAGAAACAGACCAAATTTGGTAAAGCCGAAGCACAGAAACTTTGACATGGAATTGAACCAAATAAGACACAATTTCGGCACAAAGAATTGACTTAATTTCTGGTAGAGGTTTGGGGTTATTCTGTTCAGCAGTTTTTAAAATATTTGACAGGGAAATGGATGCCCCCCTGCTCCCATAAAATATAGCTATATCTACCATGGTGAATTGCAGCAGAGAGGTTTTTTTGTTGCTCGATGTAATTCAAGGGTAATGCGAAATGAAAAGTGCTGAAAAAGCTATTTAGAAGACAAAAAAGTATAGAAAACTGGCAGAGTAGTGTTGGGGAGGGACAGAGGACACCATGTAAAAGGGAGTGTCTGTGATGGAACAGATAATGAGATTCGATCAAAGGAATTTTACATTACTATGATGATAGCATGATTTACCCGCTGCATTAATTTTAAATATATGAAATTGAAGTGCGGCAGAGGAAAGGTTGAGTGAATAGTATTATAGAATATATATATATATATATATATATATATATATATATATATATATATATATATATATATATATATATATATATATATATCTATATATATATATAAAATATCATATATTTTGTACAGGAAAAACAGGGGGCAGGGGGATGGCCACTTAAAAAAAAAATCCTAGCAATGGTAGTTCTGTTGATAGTTTCCTATTTGAACTGACCACTCATCTAGGGTGGCACCTCCCACAGTGATTTGGTTGTAGCATACAAGGCATAATACCATGCACTTGCTGAGTTGTACTGCTGGTAGTAGGACAGCATGCTGGGTCCCAGATGTTGCTGCCTCCATGCTGGTGGAAGTTGAAGGACATGGACTTACGCTGGGTTCAGATGTTGGTGGAGTTCCTGAAGATGTGGCTGGAGCTGATGGTAGAAATGTGGAGGTTGTGGGATTACTGTGTGCCTGTTTGTGCAGCCTGGGTCTATGGGCCTTCCCCTTCTGCCTTAGAGGGCCTGTCAGTAGGGCTTGTCCACTGCATCCCAGAGCCACCGGATCACATTTTGAATGAGCATAGAAGTGCCCATGCTCTCGGACAGGATGGTGGATGGCCCCCGTTGCAGGGCCTTGTGGCAGGAGGTACACTGGACAGACTCCACCTCCTTTAGGCTGTGGTGCTCCTCCTGCCGTCCGAAGCCAGCAGTGTGGCCTTGGCCTTCTTGCACATGGGTGAGGTGGTTAAGACCCAGATTAAATTTTGTTCATCATCATCAGGTACAGTTACCTGCTGAACCTCGTTGTCACTGTTGTCACTAGTTGGTCTCTGCATGATGGAATTTGCAGGACCTCGGTGGAAAATGTATAAAAGAAGAGAACAATTACAGACAAAAGAACAATGCCACTTAAATTAATTAAGAGAGAAGACA
The DNA here is from genome assembly GCF_040938575.1 of Ambystoma mexicanum. Lineage (NCBI taxonomy): Eukaryota > Metazoa > Chordata > Amphibia > Caudata > Ambystomatidae > Ambystoma > Ambystoma mexicanum. Next base: position 651,477,959 of record NC_090933.1, on the reverse strand, counting down.
CAGCAGACAAGACAAGGAAGAGCGGTTTAGGACTAATGGAAGCTAAAAGAGTACATGAAAACACTTCACAATAGGCTTTTTGAGGTGGAGGAAGATGTCTCCCAAACAAAGTATAACAGCAATGAAAACATCTGATACATTTACTGGGGTGTGGTGCAGTTATTGTGGGCATGAACGGGAACCAATCAGGGGTCGTGTTGCGGACTCATGGGAGGTGTCATCACATTCATAAAGTTGATCTGGTTTCTTTGCCGCAATAATTAGCAACATAAAAGTAGGAAAATACACAGCACAAAGAGATTTTGTTCATTTTAACGACCTGAAGGGCTTAACAATGTATGCTTCTGGTGTGCTGGTAGGGGGGTGAGTGGAAAAATAAATATTTAGGCATGCTGCACATCTTCTGTGTAGCCGCAGAATAACACGCACATCTCTATTACCACGTTGGTACGTGAAGCACAGCAGCCACTCATAGACACAGTAACCAATAGGACATGTTTATTATAGGCATGCTCCAATTCCCGTGGCTAAAATGGGTTGTGCATAGTCCCCATTATACTAACATCCAAAGCGGTAAGCCTCTCGTAGCCACAGTAACGGGCAATGGAAACCAACATAGAAGCAGCAAAAAACATGAAATTGTTCTTTTTCACAGTTTCAATGGGTCAGCAATGTTTGATTGTGGTGTGGCCTAGGGTTGTTTGTTTGGCAAGTGACACTTTAAAGTTTGTTTCAGATCGGCCATATAGCCGTGGTAATACTGCGCCTAACATAGCCATGGCTATGGGTCAACCAATGGGACTTTGTGCATTTTTTTGGCAAGCTTCAATTCCCATGGCTATAACGGGTCAAGCTTAGTTGCGGTAATCCCAAAGTCCAAAGGAGGTGTGCCTCTTGGAGCCACAGTAACAGGCCATGGAAACCCAGCCAAAAATCGTAAAATACAGGAAATTGTTCTTTTTAACAGTTTGAATCGGTTAGCAATGTTGGATTGTGGCATGGCCTAGGGTTGTTTGTTTGGAAAGTGTCACTTTAGACTTTTTTTTAGATTGGCTTGTAGCCACCATAATACCGTGCCTACAATAGTCGGGGTTAGGGGCCAACCAATAAGAAGTTGTGTATTTTCGGCAGGCTTTGATTCTTGTGGCTATAACGGGTCGGGCATAGTTGCGGTAGTCCCATTGTCCAGTGATGGTGTACCTCCCATAGCTGTGGTAACAGGCCATGGAAAAACCTAAAAAAGCAGAAAAAACAGGAAATTGTTCTTTTTGACAGTTTGAATGGGTTAGCAATGTTTTATTCTGGCGTGTCCTAGGGTTGTTTGGCAAGTGTCACTTCACAGTTTGTTTGAGATCAGCAGTATAGCTGCAGAAATACCACACCTAGCATAGCCGCGGTTATGGGTCAACCAATGGGACGTCATGTATTTTCTGCAGGCTTCAATTCCTGCAATGATAACTGCTGCTACAGTTGCTGCGGTAATGAGGTGATACCTGCATATGTTGTACCCGAGATAATACATCCAAAGGTGAACGGTTTAGACCATTGTGATTATGAGTTTTCAAATAATTTGTGATGAGTTTATAAAAGGTATATTTATAAGTAGTGGTATTGGAAGGTGGCATATCTTTTATATGATCTTCAGGGAGAGGTGTGTTATTTGCAGATGTGGAGTTGAAGACAATATGCATAGTATTGGTGGATGTTTATGATATATCTTTTTGGAGGTGGATAAATTAATACAATTTCTACAACACATTCTGACAACTCCATCACTGGGTTGTCAAGTGATGACTCTGATTTTTCTGAAGATTATGAAGGAGCATGTAATATAGAGAATGGAAATATAAATGATATAAAAGGTATAGGGGAAGTGCATGGAAAGCATTGACTAACAAGATTTTTATTTGTAGTTTTATCATATAACCGTAGATGGAGTGTTTGAACAAAGAGGTATGTATTTAGGCTGTGGACAGGTATTTCGACTGGGAACACAGGATATTATGTTTTTGGTGAAAAGAAAATACAACATTTGAGAAAAGAGCACAGAGATGGTTAATTTTAGAATTCTTTGAACGAATGCAGAGGTTGAATTGGAGAAGGAGAGGGGTTTCTGAATAGAATACCATTTTTGGTTATACTTTTGACAAGAAACCCAAGAGCTCTTTTAAGATCCACCTATAGAAGATATTTACTCATGCTGAAAATGTAATGTGAGTGTTGTGTTTTTATATATAGTTGTGGTATAACTGTGGTAATTCATTAATTGATCAAATAATTATGTTCGGTTTGTAGAATTCACATGTTATGGTTAAGTTGCACTGGTAAAAACCTATCAAAACAGTGAAGAAACCTTAGTTGAAGGGGTGTTATGGTTAAGTTATGCTAATAAAAAGCCTTGAAATTCAGTGATAAAACATTTGTTAAAGGTATGTTATGGTTACAAAATAAAATTGAAAATCACAAGAAATATGCCAGTTATGGTTTGATATGCAACCATAACTGGTGCTGTCTGCATGCACTGCTAAGACCAACACCCAGGACATCAAAGATGATATCACAAATGACATCATTGATGACAGGGAATTTGTGACTGGAAAGGACAATCAACCCCAGGTACCGGCAGGATTCATTCTAGACCTAGTCTTCATAGCCCTTACAGAGAACGACTTTGTGTTTGACAATGTATTTTATGTGCAAAAGTGTGGGACTGCAATGGGTGCTGTATTTGCACCAGCCTGGCCAGATCATATATGGCCTCGTTTGAGGATATACGTTTATCTACAATATCATCAACCCATTTAAACACAACATTAGAAAATGGCATTGATTCATAGACAATATCACCTTCATATGGAGGGACCCCATGCAGCTATTATTGGATTTCCACAGTTGGATCAACCAACACAATACTAATATAGAGTTCACCATGACCCAGGACTCTAAAAAAATGTATGTTTGGGATCTCACCATTTTATACCAACATTGTTAATTGGTATGAAGCTTGTACAATAATAGGGGTCATTACGAGTATGGCGGTAGGGGCTTAATGGCACCGTTAAGGATGGCGGTGCCGTTAAGCCCCTACTGCCATATTCTGAGGTCCCTTAGCGGGTCCCAGCAGGAACAGCTGGTCTGACCAGCCGTTCTTTGAGGGACCCGTTAAGGGACCTTGGAGCTAATAACGGGCCCGCAATTATTAGCACCTTCCCCATTACCATTGAATCCTATGGGGGCTCAAATGGGAATGGGGAATGGTTTCCAGAATGGGGACTTACCGGGTCCGCATATGTCAGAATGTCCTGGTAAGTCCCCATTCAGTGATACCGGACCCGGATCCGGGTTTGGAGGAAGCCATGGCACTAACAGCACCATGGCTGCCTCCAAACTCGTAATGACCCCCAATATCTTTGCCTTAGGCACAACTGCATGCACCACTGTACCAATTTGGAAGACATCTAGCTACATGCATCAGTTCTTGCCACGTGAGGCACTACTGCAACCAAGAGTGCAACACAGCATGGAAAAATGGATGACATGTGTGACATGTGTGACTACATTTTGCCCCAACACAACACAATTTTGTGGGTGGATACAGAAATGTTGGCCTCTAGTACGCCTGGTCCTACAGAATGAACCACTTCCACGAATGGCACTCCAAAAACCTATAAGAATATTTTACCCATTCCTAATTCCAAAACTACTTAAAAAAGAACACTCTGGAATCTCAGAGGTAGTATGCAGATTCTGCAAAAAATGTAAGTCGTTGGAAATCCAGGGCAAGCTGTGGCAATAAAAACAGTTTTCTAATTGCACAACAACTAACGCAGTTTATTGTGTGGAATGCCCATGTGGGAAACGATACATTGGGCAAAACAGCAGACCTGTGCATAAAAGAATAACTGAGCATAGGTCTCCCATCAGGGGCAGGAAACTCGGAGCACCTATGGTGACCCACTTCATTGAATATCGACACTCAACAGATGGTATCACCTCGTGGGTGGTGGATGCTGCGCACTCTGGAGAAAATGCAGCTAGCACTCTGGCACATAAGGAGCAGTGATGGATCTAAAAAATGCAATCACACATAACTGGCTTCACCGAAGACCTGCCATTCCGTTGAACCACATGTAGACAAAACTTGGCAAAAGTGTCACCCAATAATTGCAGGGTAACAAAATGTTTTGTGTCCTCCACTGGGCTCTGTACCTCAACAGATGCACCTAAGTTCAACAGAGAAACAATGATCCAAGATGCTTAGGGCCGTGCCAGATAGAAGAAACGCTATGGTTATCATGATCTGAGAATGGACACCTATATGCCCTGTCAGCGCCCAGTCGACTGCACCCTCGGTAATTCAATTTCAATAACCAAGGTCCTAGTTGTCCAGGGCCTGGCAACTCAAAAACATGCACTCCATGCAACTCAACTGTTACCAAGTCCAGAGCATTGCACAGCCCTACTTGGTCAGTGTTTATCCAATGGTGATCATTAAATATTCTGTCAGAAAATAGAAAAATAGAAATAAGTTGTCTCCCTGTCATTTCTACATTCCCCGGTTTATTATGCTCAGTGCCTGGCAATTTGGAAGCACACACCGCAGGCAACATAATTACCATCCAGACCGCACAAGATATATTCAAAAGAATACACAGGAATAGGCGAGCACATACTGTTGGTGTTAGTCTAGAGGTTGCAGGCCCTATTTTGAAAGTAGTACAGATTCAAACTCTCTAATGTTTTATTATAGTTGTTTGTACTATGGCAGATGCACGATAATCCCAGCTGCTCATCTCCTCAATGCAGAGCTGCATAGCACTGCCCTTGGGTAAGAACACGTTTAGTCACGCTCTGTAACTCACAGTATACTTGGATAAATGCTGTATTAAAACTGTATTAGGAGGACATGTCCTATATTGCTGGTCCTCCAACACGCTGGGGAAGGATCAACCCTATTTACCTGCCCTTGAAAACCATTTGAATCTGTACTACTTTGCAATCTGCCATTGTGCATGGATGTAGCGCAAACCCCTGAAAAACATTAGAGAATCACTTTGATCACCTCTTGACAGCTCAGGCCTACAAGTAAGGGTTGCACTAATGTAGACATTATGTGTCTTGCAGGGTTCACTGTTTACCTGTAGTCCTGATGAATGCGAGGAAGGATCCCTATCTAACCGAAACGTCTCAACACATAACCCTGTAGAGTGGGGCATACTCCATTATTTATCTATGAGTCATTTCACAGCGATATTGACCCAGTGTGTGACCCAAATCACTAGTTTTAGAGTGTGTAATGATTAAATAGTGAATGCTCTGATAGCAACAACGTATTCTTTTGAGAACTCAATCCCTTGACATATCATGCAGTGATGGACACAGAAGTTCTTTCTTGTATGAACATATATAGTTTACATATAAGTAAATATGTATCACAGCCAACAGTGATGAGATAGATTCTGATATATTCACAGTAACTAACTGAGCATATTATAATAGTCTGTGAAAGAGTTTGTGGTTATTGTATCTTCTCTAATTTTTTAATTGCAAGTCACATGGGGAAGTGGTAGCTGTACTCTTATTTTCACTCTTTTTTCTAATTCTCTGTGTGGTTTATTGAGCACCAAATTATAATTAATTTCACAACTCAATCAAATAAGAAACAATTATGTACTTAAAAAATATATTTTCAGTAAATTGTTTTCACGCAAAAAGATTGTGTTGCAGTGTTAATTTCTTCTTGAAATAATGCAAGAGCACTCTTTCCTTCTTGATGTATCCCTCAGCAAGGATCTGAGTACTACTGACGTTATAGTAGTGCCACAAGGTAGTGTGAAAAAACACGCACATTTTTAAGTTCTACCGTTGGCACTCCCATGTTGTTTAATGGCCATCGTATATGCCTCAGTCTCTAAAGTTATATCACAGTTGTTTGAACGTACAATATGACACTTTTCAAAAAATAAAGGACAGACATATTTGCAAAAGCATGCTTTCAGGTCCGTGATTTACTTTGAGAAGTGTCAAAAAACGATGGTACAAGAAATGGTGATATTACTTAGCCCCCACCTGACAAAATCAATTAAAACTTTGCTTTGAAATTCATAGTTGGGTCTACAATCTATTTGGGAAATGTTGGGACATTCCCTCTGATTTTGCTGCCTCTTGACAAAATCCCAACAAACTTTGCGAAAACATTAAATGTTGGGCCTAAAATCTTTTTCTAACTTGTGTGCAAACTCATCAAACAGCACCAAATATATAAGCCATTCAATCATTTTGGGACCCTCCTCTAATTCTGCCCCCTCTTGGTGAAACAGCACCAAACTCTATAAACAGAGTCAAAGTTGGATCTAGGATTATATTGCAAAATTACATGCAGTTTCATTGAATGATGCCAAAGTTATAAACCATCCAAAAACTGTTCTTCAATGACCCCCTAATGCAGAAATATGCATGAATGTCCTCAAACATTTGTCAAGATCGCGAACATTATAGGGATGTCCGAAAACATTACAGATGTTTGCGGACATCAGAGATGAAAAAACACCTGATTGTTGGCTTTTTATGGCCATTTTGCATCCTCATCACCCCTCACCTCCCCAGATTGTTTCTTTTGTTTCACAAGTATAATGTGTTTTTTAATATATTTTTAATATATTTTATTATGTCTGCGAACTACAGGCGCAGTTTGTGATTCCAACTCGGCGTCCATTTAAAAAGTTTGGAAGCATCTCACGTTTTTAATTGACCATTCAGCTGGTGCATACAATGTCTGCGAACATTACGCAGATCTCTGACTAGTCCAGAGGCGTCCACGGACACTGAATCAGGAAGTGAGTCTGCGGAGCGGATGCAGATATCACTAATTCGTTTTACTTTCATTGTGGGCATTCTTAAAATATCTACTGGACGGATTAACACCAAATTTGCAAAAACACGCTTTTGGGACCAGGCCAGCATGCTTTTGGGAACTTCTATCACAAGTTTGGTGCAAATCCGGCAAGCAGTTTGGGGTGTAGGTGCAAACATATTTTTTCACATTCATGTCTATCTGTATTTTTGGGACCCCACCTATAACTTTGCCCCCTTGACCAAACCACATAAAACTTTTTTTGAAAAGTTTCATGAAAATTAGTCAAACAGCTCCAAAGTTATAAGCTACCCAAAAACTGTTCTTCCTATGGATTGAGCAACTAACTACAGGTCACTGCAGGCCCTGTTATGTTTGTAATATGTAGTCCTTAAACGCAGTGTTTAGTTTGTGCCGTTGTTTGCCGGTGGACAACACCAGCACTCTTTTTTCGGCACTGTCACTCTTTTCACTTGCGTACCGGGGATGGCCCCCAACATCGCTGCTCTGAGCCTCAGGTCTCAGCCTGGGTTGTCATAGCATTGCAGCTGTCGCTTCCACTGAGTCTGCTCCAGACCATGCACAGAACAGGAGTGCAAAGGCTGCTGCTGTGCTGTGTCTGCCCTGCAATGCTGCCACAGCAGACACAGCAAAAGCAGGCAGGGTGAAGTCGGCAGGCAGTCAGCTTTCTCATTGCTGTGCATGCACTGCATCCTGCATGGTACACACATATGCAGCAATCGCAAGCCCTCCCCTGCCCGATCCTCACAAGCCCCCTCAGCTCAGCCCAGCTGCACCCTGACACCACAGTCGGTGGACCGTTGAACGTTAGGTAAGGAAACCAGATGGAATATGGTTTGGTCTTTGGCCAGCACAACAAGTATTGGATAACCCATGCTTCTGTGACGTGTCCTAAAGATAATTCCTGGCTATACTACTATCGGAAACCAGAAGTGCAGTTAGAGCAGCGACTTGCACATTGTCTAAAAACGTATACCTATCATTTTCACATACTGCACTGAACCTGTGCCTTGGAATGGCAAAATTGTTCGAGAAAATGCAGCCTAAATACAAGTTATGTTGGGCTGGGTTTGCAGATGGATCTGGGAAGCAAAGGGAGCCCCACGATCATACAGGTAAAAAGATAACCCATGTGGTAAGTTAGTATACTTTGGATCACTATGTGAAAGCCAAGGAGCCTAGAAACACTTGTGTACAGGCACATTATAAATGCCATATCATATCATATCATATCAAGGAGGGTCCATAGGTGGTTAGGACATGGGAAGCAGGGGGATTGGCCTGACTGGCCTCAGAGTAAGATGGCTCTCTGACTGCCTTCAGCGCCGAAGGGGAAAATGGCATGAAAATGCCACCTAAGTTGAGACTGAATCAGACCCTCCCCAGTGACAGGTCGTAACACACTGTCCAACTCTATCTGGAATCAGAGATGCACTTACACTGAGGTGAGTCGGGGCATAATGACAAATACGCAATGGGGCTCGAAAGACATTGTGGTAAAGATATGGCACCGTCCTCAAGCCCACTTCAATGCTGGCAGCTGCTTCATCTGATGTGAACCACAACCCAAGGTTAGTAACATGGAAGGAGGAACTGGGCCTCTGATACCTCTGGGCTGTTTCCTGGATTCCCTGGTAAGGTCTGGCAACTGCATACTATATGGTCGATGCAAGCCCAGTTCGTGGAAGAGGTGGTGTCGAAAGGAAGGGGAATACCTGCAAGCCAAAACTTCATAACTATCCCGAGGGAGCAATCTTATCAGAGGTCTAATTCCCCATTTAATAATGGCCTTACCAGGTCTATCGTAATCCAATCGGTATGGGACATTAACACTAATACAGTCTGAAATGCTGCTGTGAGGCCTACTTCCCCATTTTGGAATGGCCCTCGTTATACTGGGACTAATGTAATCAAAAGTGGACAAGGGGGCTGACACAGCAGACACTGAGGGAGGTGAAGTGGCGTTCAACGGTGCTAAGCAGCTTGGTGCCTGGACATAGTATGAGATTCAGCTGTGAGAGCGGGGGATCGGATTATTCATTACTAGATGAAAGTCATGTAATAAACCTGGTGTAATAAACAAGGATAGATATGCAGATTCTTTGTCACAAACTTCCAAAACGTTGTTATTCATAATGTTGAAAACATTTTATTAGTGACTTAAAGCAACTTTATTGTTTTGCATGTCAAGATAGCAGACATCATGGATGTAAACAAATCTTCAGATGGGCGCTTTCTGTCGCTCACTTTAACTTGCATAGATGTGGAAGGTAACTGGTGTTTTGTGAGCTCTTTGATTTGGAAATGTTCCATCATTCATATGAAAGGCTCTGCCACTGATAAAAGAAATGTGTTTGCAACCTGACCACCTTAACGACCTGCAGAGCCACGGACGCTGTGTGTGTGTCTGCCTAGCTGTGACTTTGGAAACGGGCAGTGCTCGAATGTCCAACCTGAGCCAACTCCATATTTGGCTCAGGGGAAAGACAAAGCATCAAGGAGGCATTTTTTGAGCCTTTGAACTAAAAATATGTACAGATATAAATGTAAAGAACTGGTGATACGTCTTACCGTTGATTTATACTGCACTTCCATCTCTGGCCTAACCAGTAAAAATTGCCAGACCCAGTCCCTAATATTTCGAAATGATCAGCTCCTCCGAGTTATTTAGTTCTCAGTGTGCACACTTGAAAGAATCTGCACTCATGATTTGAATGGTGATAGCACTGCTTCATGGATAGTAATAGGGAGCGCTGGCATATAGTGCATCACAATTGCACACTCGTTATAGTTCATCCACCCATGTTTGCTCCTTCCTCATCAGTCCCACTACTAGCCTGTGCCAGCAGAGGCTGCAGTGCCAAACGTGTGACATGGGGCAGCAGCAGTTTGATGGGCTGGGGGAGGGCCGAGCTAGCACTATGCTGGGCTACCTGTGCCGTGGCACTGCAGGGGCTGGCATTAGTGAGCCAAGATTTTTTGGGCCCTGTCACCTATTTTTTTGCAAATGAAGCATGGCTTAAAAGGACAGTTTGTGGGCATAGTGATTGCGTTTTAACAAAGTAGGATTGTTTGCCTAATGTTTTGAAGGAAGACTGAATTTACATCATCAGTTAAATGTACTCCATTATGTCTATAAATGTTAGACATGTGAAACTGGCTGTTGTTATTGGATATCCACTTATGCATGTGGTCTCTGATGAAAGCAGAAACTCTTTTATTAAAATTTATCTATGATTTCTCAATCTTGGAATTACATTTGGTGGTGCACTTCCACTTTTGCCACTGAGTCATGTTGGAAAAATGAAGGTAGTATAAGGGAAGAGACATGCCTCGTACATCCCCCAAATCATTACCTCTGCAACGAATGAACGTGTATGGCTGCTGTCTGCTTCACATGGAAAGTAATTTTGTAAAAACATGGCAACATCACATTCCTCGCATTCCAAACCATTTAATTATAAATCTGGCAAATTCAGGTCAATACCAATATGTAGGCTTCTACAATACAACATCAACCATTACACCCATGAATCAATTCACAGTTTTACCTTCAGCCATCATGTTTGCATTCTGTCACTGTTTTCTTGAAAATGCATGCGTATTCATAATGCAAGTATTAGTTGTTGTGGGGAATGAATGATATAAGTATTTATGTGCTTATAACTGGTAGGTTTGATTGCTTTCATTGTGTTCTTTTATGTGATATATTCAAGTGAAAATGTGTTGGCCATTATATTAAGTTGGGATATTGAGTCCTCTTTCATTGTCATTTTTTTTTTAAACAAAGTGTAGCATTTTGATTTGAACTGTCATTCAGACTGCTATTCTGATGGCTTATGCATGGCTTTTTTCACAATCTGTGGATTTTATGGAGAACTTGACAGTGAATGGTACAGCTAATGTTTTTTGAGCAGTTACAGATTTGGGGGACTTCATTAATTGAGTTGGATAAAAGGAACACATTTGTATTTAAAGTTAGAAATGTGGTACCTGAGAAAGACTATACTTTGCTGCATGTATACGTCTGCAAACAGTGTTTCTGTTTTAATGTGTATGGTGAGTAATCATGTGAAATTACAGTCTAGCACCATATATGGTGTTGGTAAGTAATGTTATGCCAAGATATAAAGAGGAGAATGTAGTGTTTAGTGGTGAGGTTACTGTACACAAAAGGTGGTTGATTTAAAAAGAGGGAAGCGGAGCACTGATGTTCAGAATTAAACTACTATTTAAAAGTAAAAATACTAATTTTGAATTATAGAGAGGAGATCATAGAAGAGGTAATCATGCCCATCTAAGTTATCAGTGCTGGTAGTTTACTACTAATAGGTCAATGCAGAATAGTCAACAGTGTCATGGTTTAAAAACCATGTATAAAGCAGGTGAAACCCATAGGAATGTCTTACATTTGTATGTACAGTATACAGTTAAAAAAAGCCTTGGCTAAGCAACGGTGTCAGCAAATGTATACATATTAGACATTTGCCAGTCACGGCATATATATCGTCAAGTACTTGCACCATTGTTTAGGTGCTACAATCAATGGAAACTTAACACCACTTCAGCACTACCTGAGAAATGCATTTCCCATGCCTAGTCAAAAGAGAAGATTGGTGGCATTCGTAATGTTTGCTTACTATTGATGCTATCTTACTATCATTAGTATGTTTGATGTTACCAAAAGAGGTGCTGACACTTTATTAACATATGGCACAGGTTACATCAGGGTATACAATAGTGATGGATTACAGCCATTAAATTACAATCTTGAGAGTTCTGCAAATTCTTACTGACATATGTATGGCTGTGCAATTTCCTTCAGCATTAGCTGGTCCAGTTAAAGTTGAGGGAATATGGGAGTTGTAGTCGACAACAAATTGAAAGCTGTAGATGGCAGGGTCTTTATGTTGTGGGTAACAATGCTAATACATTTGAGTAAATATACTGAATCATGTGTATGGCAGAGAAAAAGAGAGTTGTGTAAATGCAAGTAGTGTTAGATCTATTCTCTCTTTCATACACATACTTGGAAATAAGCTGGGGTGTAAATTGCATGCATTAAATCATTATTATTAATAGATGTATTTTCTAGAGTGATAATTATCCTTGAGTAATATGGCTAGTAGTGTTCTGTCAGAGAAAAATATGTTTCAGTATTTACAGTGGTCACAGCTGTTTCGAGGAATTGTAGACAAAATTTAAAATTGGCTAAAATTCCTCAAGATTGCTCTGGACCATTGACAAATATTTGTATTTACTAAAAGTGGTTTAACATGGATTTGTGCCCACAGACCCTCTGTGTCTGTAGGAGAGCTGAAAAGTGTCTGCTGCCTGCCCACTCGAAAAGGAAAGCCATGTGCGGCTTCCATGTAGAAGGCTTGCAAGAGGCCTTGGTGTAACGGTCACCTCCCAACCTCCTGTGGCTTTCTAGAGAACACACACCCACCTGCCCATCAGAAGCTGCAGGCCCCTTAATTGCTGCTTAGCACTTTCTTTCTGCAAGGAGAGGTTTTACATTAGGAACGATTTATAAATGATGGCTCATTTAAGGGACCATTGTTTTGGACATGTCATCTTTAGCCTTTCCGTGTGAAGAAATGCGAATGGGGATTTCATTCTGAAAGCACACAGAAAGGACATGTTAGTTGCCTAAGTTTATGCCCTTCTCTAAGGCAATATCACACTGAACTGTTTGAAACTAACTACATTACATTCCAATGTTCATATTTAACACCAAAAAGCATTTATTTTTAATAGAATGTAATATTTTTATCGCATCAAGATGAACTCTGAATTTGTCAAACAATGAAGCACAAACAGGTAACCCTTTCACACATTGCATTTTGTTGTACGCATTTCAAATCCGAAGGCCATTTTTTGCCTTTTTCTGAACTGCAATCTGGTATTTGTAGTCTCCCAGTCAAGATGGGGGGAATACTGCCACAATTGTACACGTTTTGCCTAATGTCATTCTGTAAGGTTCTACATATTTGAGTAAGCTTATTTCTTTTGACAGTCAAAATACTTTTTACCTCCACCAAAGTGAGTGCTCTCGGGCAAGTCCTTTTGTAACACTATGCCTTATCTGGTAAATTAGAAGTCTCTACAATGTGGAAAGGTCATTTTCGCAAATTAAAGTCTTCATGGGTTGAAAAGAAAGGGCAAGGATGGGCAAAGAGTCAAAGCACACGTCTCATGTTTGGATTTTGTTTTCCTTGCAATATTTCATCATAAATTGTTGGACTTCAAAGGGTGGGCACCTTTTCTAATTTGCCAGCGTAGTTATTGGAAATTCTCCTCTCTCTGATTATTTTTACAGGTTGATTAATTTATTTGACAAAGCCCATGTTTATTTGTCTTGTGCACTTTCTTCTAGGGGGAAAGGTCAATTGAAAACATCAACAGTGGCCATATTTATGAGTTTGTGTGTTGGATGTTTTAGCCTTACCCGTGTTCAGTGCCAATGTGGAAAGGTCGCTTTCACAAATCGAATTCTTCATGCGAAGGAAAGAAAGGGCAAGGATGGGCAAAGAGGCCCTGAAAAAGTATCGCATGATTTACTACAATAAGTCTGACTTGTAGAAATGTTACATATTACTGGATTAACATGAAAGTGTTCATAACATCTTGCACTGAAAGATACTACGCTACATTTGCACGCGATGAAACAATAAATGAATATTTCTGTGTGTACACTGGAAAAAAGTTATCTGAAGGGGGACTAACACTGATAAAAACAAATTCTGAAATGTGAAAACACTGGAAAAGTACCCCAGAAGTGAAAAATAAATCCCTAAAACAGCAAACTATTATTATAATTCTACTAGTTCCTTGCCATATTTCCTTGGTATGTAGCATGTACAAATAATTCCTATGGGGGTGCTTGCTTTATGGTGGTGCAGAAAGCAGGTGGAACCCACACAGATGTTCTGCATTTTTATATACAGTGTCTAGTAAAATAAATATTGGCAAGGTCAACAGTTTTAGAACATGTACACATATTAAACATCTACCAGCCACTGGTATTATATGTTTAGGTACTTGCATCATTTTGCAATTGCTACTGTCAATAGTCAGTTAATTCCACTATGGCAGTACTTGATAAATGCATTTCCCATGGCTACTGAAAAGGCAGAAGTGATGCCATTTGTAATGGTTGCTTACTATTAATGATATGTTAGTGTTATTAGCATATTTGATGTTATGAAAAAGGTAAGTTCTGTTAATAGGTCAGGAGACTTGTATAACATAAGGTGTAGGTCACTCCAAGGGTATACAATAGGAATACAGTACAATGCAATACAGATCTTTAGAGTACTACAACATTGTATGTGATATGTTTTGCTGTACCATTTCCCTCAGCATTAGCTGGTACAGTGAATGTTGAGGGCTTATGGGAGTTGTAGTCCACAACATATTGAAAGTTCAATGTTGAAAATCCCTTTATGTTGTGGTAAGGATGTTAAACCATTGTAGCAGTAGATACAGGTAGTAAATGTATATAACATGGCAACAGGTGAAAAGGAGGGTGGTTAACTGAACATATGATGGCAGTATTTGGCAAATGTGTAATACTTGAAGGTGAAAGTGCTAGAATGCAATACGATTGTTTTTAAAAGGAGGTTAGTGAATGCACAACATATAATTCAACTGACAGAACTGCACTTGAGTATGGGTTTTTTATTACAGCAGTAAATATTAAATATGGCAATTAAGCAGTCTGGTGCTTTGTAGAATACTTAAAAGTAGTATGGCAAACTAATGGTTGATGTTAATAACTGATAGAGTGGAAACACTTATTAGGAAAATGCACCTTGAAGAGATAGTGCTAGTTAGTGAGTGAGAATGGGTACAGTGATTAGTATGGACAATGAAGGGGTAGGTGCATAAACAAACAATATGCTTTAGTTATGTGTCCATGAAAACTGCCTCCAACCTCTTTGGAAATAATTCCTCCTTTATGCCTTATAGTTGGGACTGAATAATCACTTTATGACAGAACGAGTAAAAAGAAGTATCATGCATGAAGTATTCATTTTTTAATATCAGAACTGTAGCATTAAGTGGTGAGCATCATCCTGTTGGGTGTTGTGGGCGAGAGTTGGGTGTTGTGGGGGTGAGTTTGCACAATTGTATCCCTCATGTTTTGCCTATGTTTGAGAGCAAAAAAGGGGGGCTAGGGGACACGGTCCTGTGCTCAAAAAGGGCCATGACTTCTTTATTTCTCTTTATATCCTGTTGAATGGTGGGGGAGTAACTAAAACACACTGTTATGTTTTTTTCTGGCTGGGGGCTTCAGATGTTGATGGTGAGTAATCTTCCTGTGAATCTTCCTGGGCTTTTTTATGTGGAATTGACTATTTTCTTGGGGTACCCTCTTTGGACCAATTGTTTTTTCAAAGTACTATCCTGCATTATTAGTCCCCCGGTTAGGTGCAGTTGCGCCTGTGTCTCAAAAATGGACCAAACGGGAGGTTATCACACAGGGCTCAAGGATGGTAGCTCGAGTATGTCAGAAGGGAATTGCGATCTGTAATTTTCTTGAATACCTTCTATATTAAATGCCCCCAGTGACATGATGTGTAGGTCGAGGAAGTGTATTTCATGTTTGCTAGTTTCAAGGCTGAACTTCAGGTATTGGTTTAGTCCATTAAGCCAGATTTGGTAGGCTTCCAGATCTTGCAAGCTTTCAAATGTCATAAAGATGTCATCAAAATAATGTCCCCAAATCCATATTTTGTTTTTAAAAGCATTGGTCAGTGGGTTTATGTGTTCCTGTTCAAATTGGTGCACATAGAGGCTGGCAAGACGGGAGCAAAAGTGGCCCCTATTGCTGTCCCTAATACCTGGTGGTAATATCCCATTTGGTCACTTTTTGAGATACAGATGCACCTGCACCCAACCGGAGGACTATGGTACGCAGGCTAGTACTTTGAAAAACTATTGGTCCAAAGAGGGTACCCCAAGAAAATTCTCAATTCCACATTCCACGTGCAAAAGGGCTAGGAATATTCCCAGGGAGATTACTCTCCAACAACATCAGAAAAACCATAAAAGAGGTGATTAGTTACTCTCCCCCATTCAACAGGACAAAAAGAGAAATAAAGAAGTTGTGGCCCCTTTTGAGCCCAAGATTTTGTCCCCAAACCCCCCATTTCTCACCATCAAATGTAGGCAAAACATCAGGGATAGACGTGTACAAACTCTCCCCCATGACACCCAACAAGATGATGAGCGAACTAGACAGCAAAATCTGTGGACCAGTAGACCACCAGTAGGTCATGCACCATGTGGTCGTTTCTCGGTATGTGCCCAGACACACTGGAGCACTAATCTGGACATTGGATGGAAAACACCCTGGCAGCAAAAACAGTTTTCCAACTACAACAGCTCAGGAGTAATATATCTCATCACATGCCCTTGTAACTTGTGGTATGTGAGAATGACAATACGACCAAGTAAGAAAAGATTAATCGAGCATAAGCATGCATCAGAATTGTCAAACTAACAGCCCCACTAGTCCAACAATTCCACGAAAATGGGCCATACCCCAGAAGACTTCCAGTGGACAGTTTTAGAAAAGCTCCGTCCCCCACGGGGAGGTGGAGGGGACTTTACAAACATGCTCCTAAAGAGAGAGGAACAATGGATTTTTTGCCTTAATATATGCACAGAGGGGCTCAATGAGGCCAATCAGTGGCATGACTTAGCAGTGTTGCATTGATGTGGCTGACTGCCAATATTCTCAATCCGTCCAATAGAAGTTAGAATCCAGTCTTACTTTAAGTTGAATTCTATGTGAGACTAAACCTGCAATTTTTTCTTCCAATTTTTCTTTGGTCTTCCATACCTCCCATACCTACTGTGGTTTCCCATTCCAAGATGGTTGTCCCCTTGAGAGGCACCCCGCATAGTGACCCTAGGCCACGCACAGGCTGTCATAACAACATAATGGACGCCGGGCAATACGCGCACAGCATACGAACAACTCGGCAAAGGGTCCAGGTAGAGTGAGTAAGAAGGTTCACGAGACAGTAAGACACTGCACCTGCAGCCGTTTTCATTCTGCGACATTCCATGCCACTTTTTAGCTGCGTGCCAGCTGTCTGTAAAAGGGACATAGACTGATTCACTGCTCTTTCCATTCGAACTTCATAGAGATTGCGTATCTGCATGACAACACGTTCTCGGGCAAGCATATGGAATTCCAGGCCACTCAACTCCACTTTTTGGTAACCAGCACACAGAGTTGAGGTAAATGTCATAATTACTCATTGCAGTACAGTGTGCCTCAAATTATGGCACACTGTTTTTTCGCTGTAATAGATTGCATTCTCATTGATTGAGTGCTAGTGATAGAAACTATCCCGACAGAAGACATAGCTTACCGGGCTTATTCCTCTTTTTTTCCCCAATTCCCTAGGTCACAAGATGGCTGCCCGATCCTGCCCTTTGGTTCCAATGGATTAATGCCCATACTACAGCAAACTGATCCTGAAGATGATGACATTAATGACTATGTTCATGAAAACCAGTCAATTCTTTTCTATTCTATGATATCCTCTCAAGTAAACAGGATACAAAACCTTGTACAAATCAGCACCTGTTGGTCAGACAGGTTCTCCGAGCACTATAGACTCTGTGCCTTACAGAAAGAATTTTTCATACACCCACTGAAACCCAACACAAATGCTCTAATAACATATTGCTATGTTGGTGAATAAATAAGGGCTTTGATAGCCTCATAAGAAACTCCTCTTAGTAATGTTTGGCACATGAACAGGCTGAGACAGTGATGCTCTGTCTCCTCCATGGTTTACCATTAATGTGGGTTTTTAGGTCAATGACTTATATGCCAGATTGATTGCATACTGTAGAGTAGATATAGATTTCTCCTTCTTCTCTTTTAAATAGGGGGCACATCACTGTCTTCCTAGGGACAGCATCCACTGATAGGGACAGTGTGTGCTTTTATGTAGGGATAATTTTTAGTAGTTCTTCAAGATACATTTTTGCTCAAATTGTTGTGCAAAATGTAGTGCTCCAAAACCCATTTATTTGTGTTAAAAACATTTGCAATATAACAGTGGAATGAAGCAGCTATAAATTGTAATTCAGCCCCTCACTGTTATTTTGCGTGCTTCAAAAGATGACCATGTTTGAGGTGACAGCATTGCAAACTTTTCATCCTTTTCAGGTTATTGTTAGACTACAAACAAAGACATTGAAGCATCCTAAAAAAGAATTAGTGCACAGTGTGAAATGTAAAGTGTATTTACTTCAAAATCTGAAAGAAAACGTGAACACTCTGGGGTGAAATGTGACATTAATGATTCTTTATTTTGGTGAATGCTGTTGTTACAAAGGATAAACAAGTATGGCTTACAGATATCACACTGGTAAAGGGAGCCAAAGAATATTGTTTTAGGAGACATTCTGAGGTCTGATGCATGCTCTGAGTCCGCCTACTTGTGAGCTGTGTAGAATATATGGCTGGGATGATCTTGCTGATTGTATTAGAGAAATTAAGCCAACTAAAGAAGGTATACTACATATGAAACCAGCAGAATTGCGCGCCATGGATTTTGGGATTGTATCTAGATTCTTTCATCACCGATATTTAACAATGTTGCATTTTATATGCAATAAAGAAAAGGGTTCGCTGGGTATTGCAGAACATTTATTTTGGAGAAAAGAGTGCCAAGCTCACAGAGCTCCACATATACATATGCTTTTGTGGGTTAAAGATGCTCCACAGTTTGGTAAAGACAGTGATACCTGGGTTATGGAATTGATTGAAACATATGCCACTTTTTCTTTCCCTGCTCAGCATGTCAATGCAGATTTACAGAACAAGGTGGAAAGGTTTCAAATGCACATGTGTGGAAAGTACTGTCAAGGACATTTTTAAAGTAAAATATTATACTAAGTGCAGATTTGGATTTCCTAGGCCTATATCCCCAGTTGTTTGAACAAATAGTGTTTTTACGTCTTTTCGACACCATGTTACCGGCAAATCGCCTACGAATGTATATTACCTAAAAAGAGATAAGGCGTACACAGGAGGTGGTGAAAAGAAAACAGACAACAAAAAACAAATAATCCAGAAAAAAAATAGAAGGAGCAGAAATCATCCTACAAGCCAAACAGAACAAAAACCAATAGACGTTACAAGAAAATGGCAGTGTAGAGATGAATGTCAAAACAGATTTAAGGGATTACCCATGACCTATATCAAATAGGAAGGTTTTTAGTTGTTTCTTGAAAACAGGTAATGAGCTGCATTCAGCCAGATGTTTCGGCATTGAGTTCCATAGGGCAGGAGCCCAAAGATTGAAACTAGCACGACCAATTCTCTTCAAAGTAGATAGGGGTCGGACCAGAGAAGTATTACAACTAGATCGTAGTGGACGTCCAACGGGTTTCTTTTTGATCTAGCGGTAAAATAGGACAGGGCATTGCCCTTCAGGCATTTGTACACAACAGACCAACCTTTATGCTGCAACCGCTGTTGAACAGGAAGCCAGTGCAGGCTGTGCCTAGCTTCAGAAACATGCATATTGCGCTTGAGAAACACACACTGCACTATTCTGTACCAGCTGCAAAAATAAGATTAGCCTGTGATGTACCAATTAGAAGGCTGCTACAATAATCCAGCTTGCAGCTCATACAGCCATATCTGCTGCCAGACAATCTGAATGCAGAAGTAGCAGGAAGATTTTAAGTAGCTGGTCTGCTGATTAAAAGACAGTTGAGGGTCAAAAAAGACCCCAAGAATTTTGACCGTTTTGATACTTACATCCAGCTTCTTTAGCCACTGTTGGGTGCCTAAAACAAAGCAGCTCAGGTTTGACATTGCTAAGAGTCGGTGAATTTGGTGAATTCATAGCCATCCAGTTCTGGATTTCTGAAACAATTTAGTTGATATGCTCTAAGTCTATATAATACTCGTCAGTTAGTTCGATGACAATATGCGTATCATTGGCATAATTGGCAAAATATATGCCCATAGCCGACAGAAAAAGACAGGGAAGTCATGAATAAATGTTAAAAAGTAAAGGAAAAAGACACGACCCCTGTGGAACACCACATAATAATATAGAGGTAACAGGAAAGGCATTGTCCTTACTTACTCTAATTTTCCGTGGACCCAAAAAAGATTTAAACCAGGCTGTTGCCTCTTTGCTACATTTACCAACCGAGATGAATCTGTTCACCAGGAGTTGATGATCAACAAGGTTGAAGCTCGGCAGACAGATCCAAAAGCAACAACAATGCTATGTTACACTCATCCACGATACCAGCAATATATGATTTCAAGTTTAACAGTGCAGTCTCAGTCCTGTAGTTTGGATGGAAACAGAACTGCTGAGCAGCTAATATAGCGTGTTCTTCAATGAAAATCTGATTTTGGCAATAGGCAATTTTATCCAAAATGTTTATGATAAAAGGAACATTTGTAATTGGATGATAGATCCCAGCCTCTGCGGGATCTAGGTTTTCCTTCTTCAGCAGAGGAGTTACCCATGCCTCCTTTATATTTTCCAGAACATATGACTCATGAAAGGATTGATTAATAAAGGTAGTCACCCATGGGGCAAGAGTTGAAATATATTCTTTGAATAATGTTGCAGGAAAAACATCCCCTTTACATGAAGTAGGTTTAATCTTTGAGACTACATCAATAACCTCTCCTATAGAGACTCTGTTAAACGAAAAGACAAGAGAATCACATTCTGTGCCACCTATCATAGAAGTCATGTGGTCAGATGATAATTTGATTTGAGCATTAATATTATTTTGGTGGGTGAGATTTTTGTTAGTGAAACTGTTATGGATATTTTGACACCAATAACTATCAACATGAGATAAGGAAACTATAGTACAATCCTTCAATTCCTGAAGGATAGTAAAAAGCTCCTTTGTCCTGGTTTTCGCTTTGGAAATCCATGAATGTAAGTGTGTTTCTTTAGTGTGATGGATATGGGCTTTATAACGTCTAACAGCAGGTCTATAGGTAGCAGTAAGATTTGCTTCAGACAGATGGTCTGCCATAATCGTTCCAGTTGGCGTTTTTGCCCACGAGCTTCAATTATCTTGGGTGTAAAAGGAGTAAAAGATGGATTAGTTCCTTTTTGTACAGCGGATTTAAGAGAAGCAAGTACCTCAAAAGCCTTGTCTACTTCAGATCTTATGTTAGCTACAAAAGCTCCATGAGGCCTATGTTCTTCAAGTGATGGCAAAAATGGAGGAAACCTAGCATGCAAAACATCTTGGGTAACTTTCTGTATCTTCCTAGTCATACAGGGTATAGGTAACTGCTTATTAATACATACGATATTATGATGATTCATCTCGAAGCATACCAGATGATTATCTGATCAGCTACAAGTATTTACCTGGATACTTGTGATGGGAAATATTTTAGATTGAACCCAGTCTAAGGTATTGCCACCTGTGTGAGTAGGAACTTTAATATACTGCATAAAGTGTAAGGATGATAGAGGGAAATAGCAATTCCATCCGATGGGTGGTCGTTAGCCTAAAGGTTAATATCACCCAAAATAATGGTGGGGGAATGTGCCTTGCAAGAGTTGCCAACAAAAGCCAATAACTGTTCCTCAAAAAAGAGGTTTATGAGTAGGGGGTCTATAAAGAATCAATAAATTAAGACAGGATACTGTATCAAGGCTGAGTTTGAGAAAGAGTGCCTCACAATGATCCATTATAGGTTTACTTGATTCATGCAATTTAAGAGTGGATTTATAAATTAAGGCCACTCCCCCACCCCGTTTTTCCTGCCTATTAGAATAAAAGAACGAATAGCCAGTCGGGGTTGCCATTTGGAGGGAATGAAGAACAGCATCATAGACCCAAGTTTCGGTCAGGGTGCAAATATCCACTTTGGTTTGCACAATGAGATCAGCCACCTCATGACAGTGCTTAACTCATGAGCGTGTGTTCAGTAGCCTGCACTTCACTGTTTTATCATTGGATATTGTTTTGTTCGGTAATAGAGTAGCCAGACTCGAGGACTGAGATATGGGCTCCAATAGCATAGCCTGCTCATTTTGACCAGGGATATGCTTTGCAATTGTAGGTGAAGCAATCATGAGTTTTAAATCAGTTAGGGGAAATTCCCTGTTCTCATATGAGGCAGTTTTTAACCTGCTTCTACGATTTTGTAAAATGGTTGTTACAAGATCACACAGTGATATCATAATTTTCAATGTGGGACAGCAAAAAAAGCAAAATATAAGAACAAGCATGAATTATGATGCAGATGGTGGCAGATACAGGTACTCACCTCCACGAACCGCCATAAACCATCCCAGACGCGCCGCAGCTGATGCACCTGACTTGTCTAGAAGTACGGTGAGAAGACTACAATCCTGAAGGAAATTGTAGTTCTTAAACACTGTGTGTCAATGAAGGGAACATGCTAATGTAAAACAAAGAGGCCCCCAGGAGTCAGGAAGCACTGGACTGTGGTATTTTGTTAAAAGTCGGTGCAATGTAAGAATGTATTTAACAAATAATTCAGTAAGAACTGCTTTTTGCCACTAGGAACGTAGAAAGCAACAAAATGCTAACTGACAAGCAATATCCTAACTACAATGAGTTTCAAATGTCTAAACACACTATGAATCTAAAATACGGAAAAAACATTTTTTTTAAAATACACCAATCTAAAAAGCGTGCTAAAATATGAGGGTTTTACCAGAGGGGCGTGTGGCCGGTGTTTAAATACACTGCCACAAAGTGTCCCATATGCGCCAGCACTGATGTGCTGAACCTGTCTAGAAGTACGGTGAGAAGACTACAACCCCAAAGCAAATTGTAGTTATTAAACACTGCGTGTCAATGAAGGGAACAATGTGCAAGAGTGCAATGCAACAAATGAAATGTTCACATAACAATGTGGAGACTTTAGTAAATTCACTAAACAAAGAGCAGAAAGAAATGTACGCAAAGGTAAAAGCTATGTTTTTGCAGGGTCTTAAACAAGATAAACATGAATGTTCCGGTGTTCACTACAACCCTTTATTGATGTATGATAGTGGACAAGATGGTACAGGAAAATCATTTTGTATTCATGCATTGAGAGCAATGATGCAACATGTGACCAATGGTTCTGTGTTATGTATAGTATAACAGGCTTAGCAACATTCAATATAGGTGGCCTTACCCTACATCAGTGGTTGATGCTACCGGTGAAGCAAGACAATAAACTGGAATAGCGGAAACTTGAATGATGCAGCACAAGAAGTAGGACAACATCTGAAAGTTGTCTAACTTGATATGATATGATATTTTATTTGTATCGTGCTCATACACAGGTGTTTTAGAGCGCAATGAGGCAATGTAGGGGAAACAAGGGAGGACAAAAACAACGATCTTACTAGGCCCAATGACACTGAGAACGTGCAGGTATAGGGAAGGGGGAACGTGCGAGGGGCAGGCGGGAGTGGAAAGTGCTGAACATGTGATAGAACAACAACAGGTAGTACGTCCAGGAGGTGGTAAGTGCAGGAATAAGGTGTAGACAACAGGTGTCTGATAAGTGCTGGAAGAGGACTGTAGGGTTGCAGATACAGACCCAAGTGCAGGAGTTGCCAGGAGGCAGTGTGGGTGTGTGGCTGGGAGGGCAGGGATCTGAGCCCAAAATCAGAGGTTAACCAGGTGCCCAGTGCCAAAGCAGACAGATTAGCAGGGGAGAGGAAGAGCAAAGGCATAAGCGAAAAGGAAGGTCTTGAGGTGGTTCTGGAAACAAAGAAGGTTCTCCTCGACTATCAGAGAGGCAGGGAGGCTGTCACAGATGGAGGCCCCAGCCTAGGAAAGGGGAACTTGATGCCAGCTTTTATTCACTTGCAAATGCAAGAGTTCTTGAGGACTCACTATAATATTTTGTTTGGAGGCAAACATGTCCTTTGCTGTGGAGATTTGTTACAGTTAACTCCCATGAAAGGACAACCAGTCTTCAAGATTCTTCAATCAAAGGATAGTCAGAATTATATTGGTAGTATTTGTAATGTCAATTTTGAATATAAGGAGCTTACTATTAATAGGAGGCTGTCTTCAGGTTTAGAGTATGCAGAAATGCTAAAAAACATTTGTAAAGGTTTGCTTTGGTATCATATGAAAACAGTCTTAAAAGATAGACTGATTTCTAACATGTTTCATGCAGATTGAACTGGACCTGATGTCATGTTGAACCTTCAATAAATCTTCAATAAAAAAAAACAAGAATTGCTTTGATGTCTACACTTGTAGAGTGTGAAAAGGTCAACTTTGTAATCATGAGTTTTGAGAAGGAACATATTATAGATATATCATCTTGTGATGTTCTAGGTGGCCTCCTTATGCCACGGGAATTGGATGAAAAGCAAAACGACAATTAAGTTAATTAGAAAAATCTATTTTAAAAACAGCAGGTCTAGAGTCTGTTTTAAAGCTGTGCATAAATGCATGTGTTATGTTAAAGAAGAACCTGAACATTGAAATTGGCCTAGTTAATGGTGCAATGGGGAGAACGTCTGCTTTTGTCACTGTTCAACACATTACAACTATAGAATATATTTTAGTTAAGTTTCATTTTGTAGAGGAACCTCACCTGATTTGTCGTACCTCTGCATGCTTTTTGATTTTCAAACACATTTGTAAAAAACATGTAATGGAGTGTAAAGGAAATTCTGCTTTGCATATGAAATAACTGTGCATAAATCACAAGGATTGACTTTAGAACTGCCCTAATAGACATAAGTCAAACTGTTTTTAAAGAAGGAATGTCATATGTAGCCCTGTTATGAGTAAATAATAAAGAAGGAATGATTTTATTAAACTTTGAAGAGTCAAAACGGACAGCTGACATTTCATGCGTTAAAGAGTACAATAGGTTAAGTGTACTGTATGCTCCTCATATTGGATTATTATGAACTCCTGTAAGACTTATCTTGACCAAAAA
This sequence comes from Ambystoma mexicanum, assembly GCF_040938575.1. NCBI lineage: Eukaryota > Metazoa > Chordata > Amphibia > Caudata > Ambystomatidae > Ambystoma > Ambystoma mexicanum. Next base: position 651,453,117 of record NC_090933.1, on the reverse strand, counting down.
TAAGCAACAGGCAAAGCATATTCAAAGAAATGTGTTCCTGTACTTTCTGTAGAGGAAGCCAATCTAACAGTGTTGGAAAGTAAAGTATATTTGAAATGATCCCGCTGTAGATTTAGTAATGAAACAGGAGTTACTGAATGTTACTGAAATGCAGCTTTGTGTATGTTGTTTCACATGCCATAATTCATGCAAATAATACATTCAACAGTAGAGAAAAACAATGTGTGGAATTTTCAAGTCTTAAACTACATACTTGCCAACATGCCACATTCCAATCTGTAGGTGCTTAACCAGTCCTGTTCTTCTTTGGGATTTGTTGTTCCAATCGTCCCATTATAAAACTCTACAAAGAAAAAAACAGCAATGGATTAGCAACTACAGATTGTAATGGGTCATCCTAGCAACTGTGAAACTATCGGTAGATGAAAGCCCACAACACAAACATTCTGCAAGGTCAATTCAACATGTAGTAGCTGTAGAAACAGAGAGTAAATACTCAATAAATAGACAAAGAGAGGATAAGTGTGGACTCTTTCATAGGAATGTCTTATGAGTAGAATGGCTTGTGTGCAATGACTGTAGACTATCACACAAAAATAGATTGCCTGAGGGTTTAAAGAATCAGTGATGTGATCTCTGATATCTTTGTGGACATGCACAGCGCAAGGAGAGGAGTAGTCAAGGTGGCTTTGGCTGAATTGTCTGCAGAATTTCAGGAGATGTGTTACATTACATTTTCGAATTAACATCTCTTCACCTAAGGACTGTTCACTGAATATATAATGAAGAAACATGCCTAGTGAAATAGAAAATGATGAAGAATCGCTTCCTTCAATTATGTTGCAATGGCGAAGACTAGGATGGAAATTAGATTATATTAAACTAGTAATTCCGTGCAAAATGTCCACCCTTAACCCACTTGGGCTAATTGGTATTTGGGACGAGTGCGAGAGGAATTACTATAGTGCATTTAAAACAATGTGTCTTTAATGAGTGCACTGAAATGAGTAGTCCTACAGTTCCAATATGGTCGCTTTCTTGTCTATCAACTGCTATTTTACCTAAGTGCAAAAACACTAAAGATTGGCTTATACACCTTTCTCTATAATACCACAGTCCTCTCTCTCTGTCACATACCAGACGAAGCCCGAGCAGGGTGAAACGCGTCGTTCTTCTTTTGCATCAAAGACCGCTGCTGCCTCCTTTGTCCATGCATTTTAATCAAGAAAGGACACCTTGACTGCACGGTACACAAAGACTGTTTGTGGATTTGTTGGTGATATCCAGTTTTTCGTCATGAATACAGCCGGAGGGCTGTTGTGACTCGGATTGGTTTCCGATTCACCTCTTTTGTTTATATATATATATATATGGAGCTGATTGACTAAGAAAAACTTAGTTTTTCTATTTTTCTATGCTCAAAAAATAGGGTAAGTAAAACTAACACCCACAAAATGACTTCAGTTCTGAATTAAAGGTACTTATTTGTGTTTTGTAAGGTAATCTTCTAGGTGCATGTTAATGTTGTCTATTGCTATGATGTGTGCAAATGTTTTGTATTGTTTGGTTTGTGGATCTGATCTTGACATTCATTTGTTTCAATTTTCTTTAATATTATGGCTGGCAATTAAGACTTCTCTGAGCCTATCATCTTTCTTGAGAATGGGTTGGAAGTTCTTTAACTATCTCACAATGTATCATGTTATCTGTTTCTACCTACAAATGAAGGTTATGTTTTAGTTTTGGTAATACTGCCTGAAAAATAGAACCATGAGGTCTTGAAAGCTAGCAGTTTAAAATATGAACTAGCATAATAAATGTATCAACACTGCAAGATTGGGTGTTGCTTTTTGTTATTTTAAAGAACAGTTGGCCTCTTCATGAGTTTGGCGGTAAATGACCATCGTATTACAACTTGGCGGAAGCGTGCACACATCATTGGCAGCAACCATAATTCCGTCTGGCGAAATTACTGGGGTAAATGAGTGTTGGACAGCAATTCCGCAGGGAATCGGCGGAATTACCATTACCACTGATACATTCAGCGCTAATTCCACCAGCGGAATTACAGCTGGTGGAAATAGTGTATCACCTGAAAAGAAAGAACGGCAGTGGCCATCTTGAAAAATCAAATCCACTCTGAATCCTCCATTTCCAGTTGCCATCCGGACCTAGAAGGAAGACAAAACATGTCACAGGACAAAGGGAAAGGGAAGGTACCCATTATGCTGCTCAGAAAACCAACATTCAGTGAACCAAGGCAGCAGGTCCTCACTGATGAGGTAGTGGCCCATGCAGCAGAGCTTTATTGTTCTAGCCTCTTGGCCAGCTTCTGTGATAAAGTCAAAGCAACGACCATAGTACCACAGGACAGCGAGGACTGCAGAAACAAGGTGGAATTACCTCAAGGCCAGGGTCCACAACCTCCTGTCAAAACACCAGCAGGAGACATCTGCCAGAGGAGCTGACACTGAGGACCCTCTTGTACTGACCCCATGGGAGGAGAAGGCAAGCAGCATCCTCCACATGGATGGGATCGAGGATGTTGGGAGTGCCGAAGTTGGAGCCAGTAACCAAGGTGAAGCTGGTTAGTATGAATGCTCCCTCCATGACAAAACACTGGCCAGCATAGATGGGCCCAATGAACAGTGGAAGGTGCAACCACATGCCAATGCACCCATAGACAATTCCACCAAATGCATATGCAATGAAAGGTGGACAACTGTGCACATAGCCATGTACTGTGGTATACATTTGCCTGCAACCACATGTATCTATGATGACCTTGCACCATGTAGCATGAGTGACTTGCAAGCCCACATACATATTAGTATGCATGATGACTTACAGCATGTCATTGCCCACCCAACAGGTTAACAGTTGAATCAGGAGGAGGATGCAGGCCCAGCTACCACCCATGGCAGAGCCAACAGTGGGACACCAGCAACCTCCAACCTGCACCGCCAAGCAATGGGAAAAGCAGGAAAAAGGCAGGAGCAAAGCACCAGGGCCCAACAGTGCCATGCCAGCTACAAGAAGTGGAGACACATCCACAGTCTACACCAGGGAGCCAAGTGGCCCACCCAGCAGCATAGCACATTCCACTGCTGGCACTGCACCTAATGGGAGCACTACCCACACAGCTGCAGGTGCTGTAGCTCCGGCAGCTGCAACCGCCACTCCACAGCCAGCCCCTGTGGTTGTGTCAGGGGAGCCAGATGCTGCCACTGGTGCACATCATGCTGCACCAGCACTCACACGTCTGGCCCACAGCACCCCCTTGTCACCTCAGCAAGATGACTAGGCACATGTCCAGCTTGACCTAGAATCAGAGGGTGACACTGATGCAAGTGGAGGTCACAGGGGTTTTGGTTCCCCCTGCTTCAGCCCCAGCCCTCTCCCTAGCCCACAACCCATTGCAGAACATTCTCTTGATGCAATATGGAGGAGACTGGACACAATGGAGTGGTGACAGGTCAACATGGAGACACTTGCAGATACCCAAGTCCAGCACATGTAAGCAATCTGTGACTCTGTAAAGGGTGCCTCGTGGAGGATTGCAAGGTCCTTGGACCAGGAGTGACGGCAATCATCAGTGGCAACTGCCACCCTGATTGTTGTGGGACTGGGGGTGAGAGAGCTGAAATAGGGCATATCAGCATTTTCTGTGTCAATGAGGGACAGCATGTTCATAACTCTCCAGCACATCCGGAGTCTGACCTGTCCCCCTCAGTGACTCCCACAGAGGGATCTGCAGCTGGCTCCTTGAGGAATGTGGCATGCCCACAGCAGGAACTGCCTATATTAAATGAGTGACACACTGCATTGGACTTTTTCCACCAGAAACAGGGACGGAGGGTGGGTATAGGTGTTGGGGATGGGAGAGGTAGGTGGGTATGGGAGTTGGCGGATGGAGGAGGTGGGTGGGTATGGGATTTAGGGATGATGTTTTGACACTGCACAAATAAATATATGTTCTTGAAGCAATGCTAGGATAATCCCTTTTATGTTGGTGTGATGTATTAAAGATGTGGCTATGCATAAAGGTTAGCAGCAGGTGATTATCAATGTCAGTTAATTCTTTCCACACCAGACGACCATCCCTTCCCTCCTCCCACTTACTGTGTGGAAGCACTGCACCGGCTGGTATTATGTCATTGTCTTCTGGGGGACGCATGTCCTCATCAGGCGGGATGGTGATATTTCACCTGAGGCAGATGTTGTGCAACATGGCATAGTCAAGAATTATTTGTCCAACCTTCTCTGGCCTGAACATCAAGGCCCCTCTGGTCTGTGTAGACACCAGAAACAGCCGTTCAGTAGCCCAAAGGTTCGCTCTATGCGCATCATGGTCCTTATGTGTGCCTCATTGTAGGCCACCTCCTGTGGCATATGTGGATAGCGCCATGTGTCATTAGCTATGGTAGCTTGGGGTACCCAGAGTTACCTGCAAGGGCAAAGGTCATGGGTGTCAGTCATAGTGCATAGTGGATGTATTGATTTTTGTAAGTACAAATTGATGGACAATCTGTGCATGCATTTTGCATGTATTGTTCTACAACATGGTTGCCCATCCCACTTTTTAAATGCAGAGCCATTCACTTTGGGGGAACAAATGCATTATTGTGTTACACGATGCACACAGCTCACAACAAGCAGTCATCACTCTCATGGTCTGTCATAGGCAATGCAGTGTGCAACTGGCCTGTTTTGGGCCTGTATGTTGCTATCATGAATGTTTCCTGATGAGTGATTTGTTGTTATTGTGCATGTTTGCAGTGCCTGCATTCCTTCCATTATGGCTACACATACATGGTTATAAGAGTACAAGGCATTACTTTCTGCCAGTGTTGCATTGTCTATGTGCAGTGTTGAACTGTGACATTCTATGTGTAGGTATGTGTCCCCTTTCATTTGGAAACTGCAGTCCTCTGTGTGTGTATTGCTTGCGTTTTGGGGCAATATGCCTTGCCGACATATTACTGCGTTTTCCTGCATGACTTAATCTGTCATTTGTGGGGTGAGAGGTCATGTCCTGCATGGTCAGGGCCTTGACAGGTCATGCATCGATCAGTTGTGGTAATGCCACAGCAGTGTGTTATCACAAGGTCAGCATCACATGGGGTGATACTGCTTCGTGTTGCGGTATACCTTTTTGGATGCCTTGAGGGCGACCAATGCCACATGGGTGCAGTCCAGAGTGACAATTAAGTTGGGTAGGTGGGCTGTTGTGTAGAAACATGCCTTTGTGGCATTTATCGGTTCTGGGGTGGTGGACAGGGAGATGTTCCGGGAATTATTGTGCAGCAGTGCATCCAGCACCTGCACAAGCACATATGAAAATGTGGGCTGGGACTTGCCATGCAGCATGCCCACAGTGTGCTGGTAGGTTCCAGTTGCAAGGAAATGTAGGACCAACAAAGTTTCAGCAGCGGGTGTAAGGCAGTTCTGATGTTAATCCTGTTCCGTATGTTTTCAGGGATGATGGAGAGTAGCTCTAGGATGGTCTCCCTGTTCAGCCGGCAAAGGGTAATCAGCGGGTTGCCAGTTAATGCTCCAGGTGAAGGCCTGACTCGGGGAATGTGCCCTCGCCTTGCATGGCGTCACCTACTCCTGCTCTCTGATCCCTGTGCCCTGCGCTGCTGTTCCTGCCTCTGTAACTAAATGTGGAGAAGGAGGAGCCCCATGTTCCAGTTTGCAACAGTCAGTGGCAGCATGGTGTTGGAAAGTGTGTTTGGGAAAACAAAGGAAGAGAGGGTATCCACAAGTTGTGGACCCCTCGCGTCCCCTGCACACTCAGGGTACTGTAGCTAGGCAGTCAGTAGGTATAGTTTTCAAGAAGAAGATGTATATCTACATATTTTTAGAGAAATTTTCTTACAGTAAATTGTAATGGTAATTGGTTGCTTGATACAATTTTCAGTATATCTGCAAAGAAGATTTAAAAGAGGTATCTCTGCAACCTGATACTCTATAGCATAGCAATGTTCATAACAAATCATCTTCACAGTGATTTTCAGGACGACTGATATTTGTTTAATCAGAAATATTAATCTGTTGGTTATTATAGATATAACATGTATTCACGTACATCAAATTTAATCCAAAAGTTAGATATATTGTACAAATATGGGCAACTATGTAACAGTCTCTGTTATTGTTCACAGGAAATGGTACATAGCATTCTCAACACATTTCGGCAAAAAGATTCCCTTCATCAGGAGTGATTATAAAGGTTCTTCAAAGTATATTCATCTTCATAAACTTTCATCATTTTCTAAACTTCAGTGGCGGATGTTTTCAGGGTATCTATAAGAGAGATCATAATTCTCATAATCTGTCTTGCTCACATTTTGCAGTTAGTGTATTGTAGGGTTTATTATATAACATACTTTGTCATACCTTGCATAGGTGCCCCGAGATTGTCTCTAATGCTGTGTTGGCAGCAGTAATACAGGATCAATTCCAATTGTTTATATAGGTGAGTAGTTCGCCTAAAATCCAAAAACTGAATCATCTTAGTACCAAGGTAATGAATCTTAGCAATGTATCTTGTATGTATCATATGGAGGAAGATAAAGGGTTAAAGAAAATTAGACCATCCAGACCAGAGATAACCTCCGATTACTCTTTCAATTTGTAATCGTTAGCTATTTATTTCACAACAAACCGTATATCAAATTACACAATGACAGTTATATTCATATAAAATGTGACTCTTTGAACCTAGAACAAACACATCCCTCCAAACAAACTTCATTCACAACTTCTTCATGCATTCATCATATTCACAAATGATAGAAAATTATATTTTGTTCATATCACAATAACAATGGAAGTTAAAGCATTTCTTAGTTCAACACTTGATTGATTTACAATGTGTCCATCTGTCAACATCCAGAGGATAGAAAAACTGTTTGTCGACATGTTTCGGTTGAGTTCTTAACGTGGGCAATTAATTCCCTTTGTGTTTTATGTTCAACCTTCTTCAGGGCAAGAGACGTTCGCCAAATCTGCGTAGTCTCACAGAAAAGTGGGGGTGTGTAAGGCAAAGAGGCCTTGGGTCTGTAAAATAAGGAAAATACAAAAAAGATGTCATCTCTGTTTCATAAAAACCCATTTATTGAGTAACAGCTGTCTAATAGAGCTGTGTGTGAACCGGCTCACCTCATCTGATTTTTTCAGTAGCTGGCGTGTCGGTTCAGTGGAATAAATCCCGGCATGAAAAATCTCAAATAATGAGCTTCACGTCGTATGTCCTACAAAGTAAAGGACATATAAACTCATAAGTTTATGGAAGGAGTATAGCATACTATTAAAAATGAACATTAGTGAATCAGTACTCACTCAATTAGAATCGATGGGCTCGAAAAAGTAACCGAGCTGTGGGTTCAAGCAAACTGCAGAGGAGGAAACAGAAAGGACAGAGCTCATAAATCTGGGTGCTCCTATTTGCACGACCATGCATTGCGTTACTATTATCACAAACAGTACGAAAGGCTTACTTTAAAGGGTTCTTGTAAGTGCCAGCTCCATAGAATATAATCAATTGTGGACCTATAATAGGGAGACAGAGACAGGGACCCATGAGTCTACAAGTCTAAGCCTCAGAATGTCAAAGTGTCTACGCTGTACTCTAACTAACTCGCAAAAAATGGAGAAATGCTGCTTACTTCTTTAGTTCCCTGTAGTGAATCCCTTAGGAAAGAGTATCCGTTGCTGGTCAGTCACAGATAACAATATCACGAGGCTGTAACAACAAACACGGTGCGTGGTTTTAAATATAGAGCAGAACGAGCACGAACTGACATAGGCTATATCTGCTATTATTTACTTACTCAGTGTTTTCCTCGGCTGTGTACATCAGTGAATTAATCTGTAAGCGCTCCTCCGCGGTCTGGTCGCTAGTACTCGCGGCAACCCGGCGTGTGTTACAAGTAATAATAACGAACGCGCGGCCGCTCGGAATTCTGGTCTGTGTGGTGTGCGGCTGCTCGGCATTATGGACAACGTAGTTCCCGAAGTCTGGGGGAGAAACAAATATAATTACTGTCTCCGCAGGGATGTTCGTCTTGTGTGATATACACACAATTACTGGACATACCCGGATGCCAACAGTGCAGCGGTAGGTGTGCTGCATGTGGGAAACGACCACTGTTCATTATCACTAAGCATTGTGGGAAATGCAGTCCCAGAGGTATAATATAATCTCAATTGCTGGTGCCTAATTAGTAGAATCTGCATGGCCTCGTATATGAGGAAGAATGGAATGATTTACTTACCATTCCCGGATGACAACAGTGCAGCGATAGATGTGCTGCATGTGGCAAAAGACCACTGTTCATTATCACTAAGCATTGTGGGGAATGCAGTCCCAGAGGTATACGATAACCTCAATTGCTGGTGCCTAATTAGTAGAATCTGCAAGGCCTCGTATATGAGGAAGAATGGAATGATTTACTTACCGAAACGGAAGATAAAGGGTGACAGAAAAAAGTTGAGAAAAGTACCGTGATCATGAGTCTGTAAAACTTTCTTGCAGAGGTAGCTTGTCTAGCCCGGGTGTCCCATTAGACCGGTTGGAGCTTTCATTAACTGTGGGTGGTTAAATAACACATCAGAGCAGTTCTAATGTCTCTGGGTAATAAGTGCAGATGTGTGCATTTGGTATTTTAAGTAAGGGAAAGGCAGCTTACCTGCCAATCACATTGGTCCCATAGATCATAAATCAGGGTGCATTTAGCAAGGTGAGTTATTGCTCAACTGGATCTCCTATCAGAGGAGAAAGCAGATTGTGGTAGGAGATAGTTATACATCAGACAAGGGCTGTCTAATGGCCCATAGTTAGATATATCATGGGCTAGTCATAAGGTCTCACCTTCAAAGCATCTAAGTGGGAAGAAGCTGGAGCCAGGCGGATCAACTCAGAGCGTCCACATGAAGAGGAGTGCTGTTGTGTCAAGGGCTCGGATAGCAAGCGTTTTTTTTTTTAAAATAAAAAAGAAAAGGAAAATGGCGTCAGGCGCCATTGGAGTGACGATGTCACGTACGTCGCGACGGTGTCACGCACATGGTGAAGTCACATGTAAACATGTGACGTCACCACCTGCCTACGGCAACGTGCCAGAGCAGACACGGAGGTTCTGGGCAGATCTATCCATTAAGGGTGTAGTCTAACTACACTATGGTATCAAAAACTTTGTATGGAGCAAGTCCAAATGGTGGGATAAAGAAACTTGTCCCAAAACGGGGGAAAAACAATTAAATGTGTACTTGTGTCCCATGGGAACACTGGTGTCCACGGTTGACTAGGAATGTAGGTAAAACGTATAAATTGTAGTCATGTACGGAGGTATAGTGTTAAATTCGATAAGATTGGGAAGAACTCCCAAAGAAAGAATTAAAAATATGCCACAATGATGTTCAAAAAGAACAACATGGATAAAAATGTGGACAGTGTGTCATATCTACTGGGATACGGTATCGATCTATATATTTGGAGATCGGATTGAAGAGATCTAGGGACTGCTTGTTGAAGTAAGTGTGTGTATGGCTAGATGGAAGTATAAGCCTATTGTTTAGGTATTTTGGCTAGAATATTCTACCAATGAACCAATGATGGTACATAAAATGTAGATGTATAGTTGGACAGAGACTTCCACACATCCTCTACATTAGCACATATGTTCTTAGCTCAACCTTAGGGCACTTTTGCTCACAATCTAATACAGTTAGTAGGGTAAACAACTGGGTGTACTTAAGCCCATCGGTTTAGTAAATTATTCATACATCCATTGTACATTTAGTGGCAGACTTTTCTCATGAAATACCTAATAGGGATTGGCTAATCTTTTCAATTGTAGATAACAATCTACTGCAAACTTATAATGGATCTATTATATTCAATATGTGAGATGGTTATGTTAAATACCCAAACTTGGTGTAGAATTTGGTCTGTATGGAGCCTGTCTTGTGCGCAGTGTTCACTGGTTCGCTATGTTGTACTGATCATTTATAAGAAGGCCCCTAAGTGGAAATCTTCGTTCATACCATAAGGGTTCATAAACAGGGCTGAGGATGAATTAAACGGATTAATCCAGAAACTGTTTCAATGAAAAGCAAGTCTACTGAGTACACATTCCATGCACGAATGAGCTCACATCTTATTGCAGTGTGGCGTTTGAAAGCCCACTAAAGCTCTCATTGGGACTACAGTACACTTCAGATATTTCCCTAAAAAGGAAATAGAAACAAAATTCAAAATAAATCGCTCCCATACTTATTCCTTCATTGGCAGAAATCTCTGAAATTTCACTTTTATAAAATAAAAGTCGCTTCTTGCATTATATATTCTATTATATGGATTTATCGTTGTATTACATTTTGATATATTTGTATAGACGAAATAGATTGTAACACATACATACAATAAATATGGTAATGACATATAAAATAAGTATAAGTAATAGATATATATTATAAACAACAAAACACATATATAAACAATGTGTTCTCGTTTACTAATGCACCGATTTGATATACATTTAATTCGATAAACATATACAAAATGAATATTAACAATAAATGAAATAAATACATAACACATAAATAATAGCAGCTAGATTATGTATGCATATATTGAACACATACAGTAAATATAAATGATACATGAAATAAAGAATATGACATGTACTCCAACTATAAATATGTTTTATTATGAATGTTGTTTATATTAGATGTATTTGTTTCATTATTGTGATGAATGGTCATTGAAACCACTTACACTAGCTACGTCTGCTGTTAACCTGCACCTTTAACCCTTTTGACTAAATCAATGTTTATACTAGTCAGCACTGTGTGGATGGATCATGTTGTTCCACAGCAAAGAATAGCGGGAATGCTCTTTGAACTTTTTTTCTGTCTAGCTATCTAATATTTATACTACATCCATGTGATACATATGTGTAATATCCACATGAAGACACATTATATAATGAATACCTTCTTGTGGAATTCTACAGAAAAGCATTATAATATGCATAAAATGCATAAAATAGTCCTTTATGTACATAATAATGCCAATATATGAATATACAGTTGTATTATATACAGAACTTTTCAAGGCTTCATGAAGTTTGCAAAGCTTTTGAATAAACTTCACACAGTTTTGAAACTTCGCATATTGCTTGTAACAATTTCATGAAATATTAGCCAGCAGAAGAACTCAGCGTCTGCAGCAGAACCACTCATTACCAGTTTTTCTCTCTTCCTTATCACAATCCTCAGTAATTAGGGTTGTGATTAGGAAATGGACAACTGTGTGCACAGGAAATGAATGGAAACTAAATCAATGCATGGCATATGACTGATAATCCATGATTCACATCAAAGCACGGGCCCTGCATAGAGGTTATACCACCACTCCTGCTTAAAGACCAATCACCCTTTGGCAAGAAAGTCCCTGGAGAGTTCATCAAACTAATCTATGCAACAGTAGTAGCACCCACATCTAGGCACTGCAAATATTAGAATCAGGAAGCCTAGTCATTCCAGACAGACATTTCAAATAGTTTCAAAAATAGGACCCAGGGCTTTTTCTTGAGAATGGCTTTGTTCAATCAGGTGAAGGGCTATGGAGAAACATCTGCCGTCTCTTCCCAGGGCTTGGCTGGTTTGTACTTCAAAGCAGCAGGACAGTAGCAGTGGTGGGGAAAATCACAACCTTTGTTATTTTAAGCAGTCCAACCATCATGCAACAGTCCCCACGATATTATATGACATAGCATTTATAACGCGCCTATACAAAAGTGTTTCAAGGTGCAACGAGGCAAGGGAGTGCAAACAGATGTAGGACAAAGACAGCAATCTAACTAGGCCTAAAAGCATTGAGATCACTCAAGTGCAGGTGGGAGGTTAGGGGAAAAGTGCAAAGGGTTGGGGTCGGTGGTCAAGTGCAAGTACAAGTGGTGCTGCCAGCAGGTAAGTGTGAGTGTTAAGTGCAGATAGTAGGAGTCCAATAAGTGCAGGTAAGGGGACTGTAGGGTTATAGATACATACCCAAGTGCAGGGGTTGCCAGGAGACAGTGTGGGTTTGCAACTGGGTGGGCAGTGATGTGGGCCAGAATTCAGAGGGTAGCCAGGTGACCAGTGCAGTATCAGACAGGAGTTCAGCAGGGGAGAGGAAGAGAGAAGGCAGAAGCAAATAGGAAGGTCTTGAGGTGCTTCCAGAACCAGAGATGGTTCTGCTCAGGTTTCTGAGAGACAGGGAGGCTGTTCCAGAGGGAGGCACCAGCCCGAAGAAAGAGAGCTACCCCCAAACTCGTTGCTTGGAGTAGCGACTGACCCACAAGGATTTGGTGGTGTAGGAGCGAAGAGCTCGAGTAGGAAGATATTTCTGAAGAGAGAGTTGGAGGTATTGTGGTCCCACGCCCCAGAAGGCCTTGTGGACAATGCAGAGGGTTTTGAACTTGATCCTTGCAGCCACTGGGAGCCAATGGAGAGATATTAGGGCTGGAGAGATGTGATCCCTGGGCTTGAGGCCAAGGACAAGTCTTGCAGTCCTGTTCTGAATGAGTTGAAGAGGGTGGAGGGTAGAGGCAGGCCGATTTAGAAAGATCCTGTTGCAGTAGTCCAGCCTAGAGAGAACCAGAGCTTTGGAAATAGTGATCTTCTGCGGGAAGGTGAGCAAAGGAACAATACCTCTGAAGAGGTGCAGTTGTTAGTTTGATTTCTTAGAGCGGTCAGAAATGTGAGGAGAGAAGGAGAGTGTGGGGTCAGTGATGGCCCAGACGTTCTTAAGTTCACAGGTGGGAGCAGGAAGAGGGCCAAGGAAGGCCGGCCAGAGAGTGACAGGAAAGGAAGGTGCAGGTGTACTAATGAGGAGGATCTGTGTCTTACTGGCATTAAGGCAGAGATAATGGGTGGCACACCACTCCCGGATCCCACATTTCATCATATTAGCTGCTGCAGGAGTTTCTGACCATAAGGAAACATAGTAGTGAAGAGGTTGAGAAGAGGCAAATATGGGTTAGACAAAAGGGGCAGGATCTGAAGGAGAAAAAAGAGAAACATGAAAGTGTGACTGAGACTGGAGTTGAGTGAGTTAGCGAGGGGAAAATGTTATGCAAGTAAAAAAGAACAAATGAGATGAAGAAAGAAAAATTGAGAGACAGGGAGAAGGTGAACGCTTCTAAGCGGCAGTGCTTTAAACCTTGCAGGAAGACAAAAGACTGGTGGAGGAAGAATGTGTGTGGACGCACGTGCATTTGTGCATTTAGTGAGCTAGCAGAAAGGTAGGGACTGCAGCTGAGATACTGCCCTTAGTAGACTTGTGGCAGATTGTGTTTCATTTCCATTTGGCATTAGACAAATAAAACAGAAGGAAAATAGAAGCAACTGTGTAGATTAAGCACAAAAATAAATTAAAATGGAAATAGAACTGCAAAGATGGGAAACGAAGACGAGGTATAAATAAAGGGAAAATATAAGCAAATATGGAAAAGACTTGCATGAATTAAAGTGAGCCAGAGGGGTACAGGAAGGGATGTGGTGTTAAGGAAGATCAAGAGAAAGCAATAAACATGAGGCAGAGAGAATAAACAATTGCATGATTTAGGGAGATATTCTAAATGGAGAAGGAGCCTGTGGAAACAGTGGGAGAAACAGAAATACAGAAATAAAGAAAATGTAAAAGAACAACGATGAGATTGGGAAAGATGTACAGCAGAATGAGTGGGAAAAGAAAAGGAGTATGGACATGGGAGAAAGAAAGACAGGGGTGCATACATAATATAACATTGTGGAAATAAGGGATTTATAAAATAGACAGAGTGCGAAAGAGAACGCATAGGTGGAGATAACACAGCAGAAAACATGGCTCGGGAAGGGAGACTGTTTGAGAGGAAAAGTGATACTGAAAAATAGCAAGTGAGAAGAGGAAGTCTGAAGGAAGAATGCATTGATGGAGAAAGGAAGATGCAGGGTGGTTTAAGTCTCCTGCCTGCACAGGACACTATATATGTGGCTGTAAAGTAAGTACCCTGACGAATGTTGCACTTGTCCTCTTGTCGACAAGTCTTGCTTCAGTTTGCTCTTGTGTCTCATGTGCCCTGGAGGATGTTGCTCTTGTCCTCATGTCAGCAAGTCTTGCTTCAGTTTGCTCTGGCATCTCATTTGGCCAGGAGAAAGTTGCTCTTGTCTTATGGTCGGCAGGTTGTGCTGCTGTTTGTTGTGTTTCATAAGCTCTTAATATTGATTTTCGCTTTGCATCAGATGGATCTTTTCCAAGTGATGTTCGTTTTTTGTGCGGCATGTTTCAGTCACTCAGTGGCTTCAACACATTTGAGAACATGTCCAAGAAAGATTAATGCTCTCTTCTCGTGAATGAAATTAAGTAAACTGTAATCTTGCCATTTCCAATATTTGGAGTGGCATGATACAGTAGTAATACATTTCAAATGAATAACTAACACAAAGAACATTTAGCTTCAGACACTTTTCCAAATGTTGCCTCTTTCTATTACCTACTGTAATGAATCGGGATGCGCATCAGTAAATGAGGATGTCTACTGAGTGAATTTTCTGCATCCAAACATAGACTACATCTTGCCCCAGACAAATGAGGAATCCATGCAAAATTTGGTAGCAGTGGGTACATCAATGTGGATTTGAATAGCCAGACGAACATACACACACACATACATTGAGCTTTATATATAAAGATTGAATTTGACTGAATTTCGACCAAGAAAATGATCAAAGAATTGTGGTTAAAAGTTAAAGTTCAAATGTTTTTCGAACAAATAGGCTAATACCACCCAATTGTCTTAACCTTTGTAGGTGCTTATTCAAATTGTCAGAATGTGCTGGTCTGCACTCCAAGTGGCTTATGCCATTCGAATATGAATCTACCATCCAAAATTGCTGATTTTCAGTATACAAAGTCAAATAATGTAACATATATTTTCCCAAACTCAAAATATTGTACTTTCAAGTTCATTTGTCTTACACTTGTCTTATCTTGCCTTCAATAAGACATGCAAGTCAAGAAAGAGTATGGTATAGCAGGATAAGAAATAAGAGTGTGATAAAGTGTGAGTATGAACATTTGGGAGGAGGGTGACAGAGAGGAGGGTGCACTGGACTGCATTGTGGTTCCTGTAGGAACTTAGTGGAGTACCAGCAGGATATTGTTATTTTTACTGTAATAGCTAAATGAGTTATCTGTAGTTGTCTGGTGCAGTTGCTATCAGATTATTGTGTGACCATAATAATAATACACAGTTGATCCAGTAAGATTTTAGTTAATTGGTTGCCTTCATATATTGATCTTGAGCATGTTAGGTGCCTAAGCTCAAATGCCTGTATCATGTTATGTGCCTTGTCTCAAGTGCCTGTAGCTTGCCGCTTCACCACTCTTGTAATAATTTCAGTGATGAAGAGGGCCTTGTAATTTGTTAGGGATAAGGGACATGGAAAATAAAACAGATACTTGAATATGGTTGCATTGGGTATCAAAACTGACAAACCGTGTGAAGAAGATACAATTTCCCTGACAATTTAATGTTTTATTTTGGATCAGAAAATCTAGGGGTTGCCTATCAATCATACATGAGAAGATCGTACATTGTATTTGGAAACCCTCACCATCCAATCACAATGGAAAGTACATATGCTTTGGATTACAAAACAACACTCTAGTCCAAAGTCTTCTTGTAACGGATCACGGAGCATGACCTATGATGAGCATATCTATTGAATTAAGACCATACCCACGCAGAAGCCCTGAACTTCAAACTATAAGGACGAGTCAGGATAGGGATGGGGTGGCAAGCTCTCTATAAATAGGGACCACAGTAGTGTTCCATTTCCTGGGATAGGGTGAGTTATTGGTGCCGCTGAAAATGTTACTGCTGTTAAGCCCTGTGATGAAGGCCTGGAAGGAGTCAACTGATTTCCTATGACAGAACTGACACAGCAAGATGGATTGAGGTGGCAGGCAAGATAGCGACCAGCTTCGCTAGTTCAAGAGTGCTGGCAGGTGAACCATCCAGGGAAACAGGTCCATTAAGAGTCTGAATTTTTAATATCGAGCCATATGATGCAGGCTCCCTGGATGTCCAGGAGTTTACATGTACCAGTGGGAACAAACTGCTTTATCCCTCTTTTGAATATTTATAATCGACTAGATAATTTAAATGGAATTAATATAATCAAAATAGTCCAGAGTAGAAAAGAGGATGTAAGCAAACATCATAATGGTGAAGTTCATATACTTCTAATGGGAAATTTCAGTCTCCAGTTCGACCCACTGGCAATGTTCTTTACAATGTTGAGGTGTGAGAGTGCAATGCAGGGCATCTGAAAATCAACCAGCCAGACCAAAGTATGTATTTTTGAACAGACATACGCATATAGATTATGTGCTAGTAGTAATAAGGGATTGGCACTATTTAAAATCTTTTGAAATCTCTGATCACTTGGAGAGTGATTACCACCCGCTTTGCCTGCAAATCATCCATGAAGGATATATACCTGTAAATGGTGTGCCACCCAAAGAGATATTGAATACTAATTTTGTAATTTTGGTAAACGTGAGACAAACAATCTGATGGGTTGATAGTGTGGCCAGCAATATTCTGCCATACCTATATGCACACTTATATGCAGGGATCCTTGACCTTATAGAAAGAAAATGTTGACTACTTAGAATATAGATATAAGAAGATACTATCAATAATTGAGGAGATGGTAAAATGAAAAAAACATTTCCTAACAAAATCTGGGAAAAAATTGAAGCAAGCTAACTATGCATAAATGAAATTAGTACGATAAAGAGTGAAGAGGAAAAAAGTGTGAACTGCTATATGCAGTAAAAACCCAGTGATCATGCCTAAAGAGGAAATGTGTAAATTGAGGGAGAATTACAAAATATTGATTGGAAAGAAAAAGAGGGATTACACAAAAGATTTATGGACCAAACTCCAGGACGCTGTGCCTGTGAAAGATAGCGCAACATTCTGCAGTTTGGTAATTTTAGGAAATGCTGAATGAAGGAAGATTTTGCATTGTATTATTAGTGAGAATAGCTGATTGCAGCATTTCGAGAAGTTTTATTCAGAAACTAGAGATCTTCTTACCTTACACTGCAATACTGATTACATACAGGGTGTTATTGACATAGAAGCTCTTCATTGTTCTACTAATGAGAGTCTGCCCGCCACACTTCAGTCAAGGAGAGGCAGGCCTCCAAAGTCCAATAAAATCCCTATTCATCTATGTAAACATGAATTTGATATTTGGACCCTAGTCATTTTCAGTCTTTACAATGCAGTACAAGAATCATTCCAGGTACTGGCATCATGGACCAGGGCCAAAATAGTTCCGATATTTAATAAAGGAAATCCTAGAAGGTATCCGCCTATCTCATTGCTAGATTCGAGGTGAAAGGTTTTACCTAAAGCTGTGTTATCAAAATTAGTGTATTGGGCTGTTGAATAGGACATAATCAGTCACCTGCAAGCAGTCTTTGAACAAGGCCAAAGCACGATCAATCAGAGCTTTTTGTATTTCTTTTGGTCAAAAATTATGTGGGTTTAAGAAGAATACACTTCCATACAGTTTTTGTGGAACTAACTACTGTTTTTAATGGGGTTCCTAGGGAAAGGTTATGGGCCACTTTCGCTGAGGCAGGTATCCCACTGAATATATAAAATGTTATGCAATATTTCTACTAAAGTAACAAGGCTTCTAAGTGGTGGAATCTAGCTGGAGAAAGAAAAAAAGCAATACAAATTGAAAAAGGCATCAGTCAGGCCCCTACGTTATTCTGCATTTTTTATTATTAAGTTAATAATGAGACTGTTGTCCCCACCTACAGATAGCCCCAAGCTAGGTTCTAGCATCAGGCCCATACTGCATTTTGCAGCCAATGCTACTTTGATCTCTTATACCAATCAGCCTCAAAAACAATTAGCAATTTTTAATGAAGGTTGCAAAACACAAGGATTAGAGATACATTATGAGATAATAAAGCTATGGTCTTCCAAACTGTTTTTAGAAAAAGACCCAAAGTTACAGATGGAGATTGATGAATCCAAAATAGATCTGGTAGTGAGCTATGACTACCATGGGTTAATATTCATGGGGAATTGTACATGGACGCAGCTGATAGAAAAATCTGGATCAAGACTTGAATGAATCTCTAATGCTATTCCAAAGTCTTCTGCAAAACATGGGAATGGGGTACTATTCCCACTGCTTGAATCTATAATCTGCTGGCTAGCCTGCAACATTGTATGTCTCAGAGCTCTGGGGTACAGGAAGCAAAGCAAGCTAGAAGGAGTAGAAAAACAAATTCTCAAGAGAATAATATATTTACCTAAGAGTGCTGCAAACGCCCACAGTGCGTTAAACTAAAAATGCTTCCACGACGAGACTATGATAAACACAGTACTTTACAAGATTCAATTATGGTTGTCTTATTATCTCACTAACTCTAGAGAAGCCATGACTGATTTGTTATCCCAGGATGGAGGAGGTTCTATATATCGTGGTGCCAACATGTTAGATTGGTTTTAACTTCACTAGGACTATCGCATTTGTGGAGTAACATGGTTGAGATAAGGGAGGGACCCAAGGAGCTGGTACAAGAGAATTTTGTGAACTTACACCTTAAAAAATTCCTGACCCAATGTGTTAAAACATCTCTGATGTAGTCATTCTGGCCTACCAAACAGGAGCCCCATTTTGAAAATGACCTTCATTTGATTCATCATCATTTGCTAAGGGACTGTTTGTAAAGCTCTGTGTTGGTACACTACCGCTGGTGGCATTGCAGCATGAATGTTACATACAGGGTGAGTACCTTCCTTGATTGAGAAGGAATTGCCAATGATATCTTAATGCTCTCATAACTTATGGATCAACAGTTTTCTTATTTGCTATTATATATTTTATGTCTGGCATCCATATTATCCCACTGATTGTATTATAAATGTGCCTTGCTTAAAGACAAACATTGAATTTTAACTTTAACAATGTTTTTTTCTCTTAGTTTGAATGTTGTTAAGGGAACATATTATATATTAGATGCCTCTTAACCTATAATAGTGTGGTAGGCACTTTCATTGAAATTGATTTTTTTAAAGAAATTAATAAAGTTTATTGAATCATGAATTGGTTTTATTATTTGAAACATTATTTTAAATCTTAGTAAAACATAGGTCAGTTAAACAATTAAAGAATACAATTTGTTTTTTAAATATTAGAACATAACAATACATTGCATTTATAAATGTACTTGCACAAGCTCCATTATTTATTGTTCGATAAGATGCTGAGGGCTGGTGAACATCTTGGATGCCAAAACACACTCCTTAGTACTGCTTTGATAGTAATCAAATAGAAAATGTTTAGCGGAAGCATTTTTTCACCTTTTGTATGGTGTCTACGCATAAATATCCAAGTCATCCTGATACTTTTAAGAAGGTGTTAGAGTAGGCAACTGTAGAACTCGTAATATACAATCACATTATAACTTGTTCTAACATTCATTATGATTATTCACTCATGTATTTGTCCATCACCATGCAGAAACAGTTATAAAAAATTATAAGGCTGTAGCCTAGACAATAATACAAATAACTATCCTTAAACGAACAAAAAATATATGTATTTCAGAATTCATATCTCCTAGATGCAGTGTGTTCCCTCTAAAGTGATGGTGGGATAACTCATAGAATTTGAAATAGCATTTGGTTGATCTGCTTTTGAAAGATGTTGACATTCTTGCTTATGCTGATTATATATGTTCATTCCAATGTAAACATGTTTGATGTGTTCCTTGGCCAATGCAATAAATGCCACATGGGCACTGTATCAAATAGATGATGTCAATAGTCTTGCATGTTGCAAATGCTTTAATTTAATGTCTTCACCAATCATGGGATGATACATTATTACTCCATTTGATAAGTATGGGCTTTATGTGGCTGTAACAGATTGTTTTACGAGGGAACTTTTTAATCGGTTCTTATCACAAGCCTGGATTACTTCTATGTTGAAATGCAAAGGTTGGTGGATACTGCATTCATCACAAGTAATCATTTTATATTTTGGAATAATGACTAATCTGTTCCAAATCATACATCATTCATAATGAATACCTTTTGAACCTTTTTTGTGCTTTTAGTAAGTCAACAGGTGGCTATCCATGTTCCACAAAGTTTTGGATCATTTTCTCACATTGTCCTTTGCAATTCCCATCTTCACTTATAACATGTTTTGATCAGATAAATTGGCTATATGGTAACATGTTACTCATGCATGGAGGCTAAAATCTTAACCAATGTAGTAAGTTAAAACAATCAGTGGGCTTTCTGTACAAATCATTTTACGTTTATTGTTCTTTATTTCCATAATGGCATTTGGTTAATTTGCTGCCGGAAGACGAATTGAACATTTAAATTGGACACTTTCATCAATATTATTCAAATACTTGATGAATTCTTCAATGTGGCTGTTCATGACCAAATGACAAATCCATCATCAATATATCTATACCAATGTTTTAAATCATATTTCCATTGGTGTTTATGTAATGTTTTGTCAGTCTCAAAATGTTCACATGAAGATAGTGCCATAAATTGAGCCAATAATGCTCCTTTTGATGTTTCTGATATTTGGAGAAAAACACTTTTTTTGAAATAAATAAGGCTTTTGGGTAAATATCTTTTGCAACAATGTGCAGACAGAGTTGACCTAATTTGCACAGTAGAGTGCAAAAGGTTGTTTTGAAAGGAAATATGCCACCATTTTACATTGCCTTCTTGCCCTTTTGTTGCAAATGTTGACAATTATGCAAAGGGGACCTTTTTGCACCAAAATGCTAAAGTAACGTGCCTTTCAATTGTCTCGGGCACCATTGAAAAAGTAGCGCGCCATTGCAAATGGCTATTCATTCCTTTTGTGACACTGTTTGAAAAGTAACCAAGGGGGAGTTTCTTGATGAAGTGTGATGCAAATTGGGCATTTTAAAGAATATTTATTCAGCAATACTGGTCAAAACTACTAGTCGCAGAGTGAATTAACTCATAAAACTGGCGCAATTGGCCAAAAAAGTGGCACGCTTTGACCAAAAATAATGGCCCATACCAGCATTTTGTGTTTTGATTCGGTAATGGGCCTATTGCCCTATATGCCAGTGCAAGCCTGAACAGGTCCACATTGTATGAAGTGCAGGGAACTCAAAAATGAGCCACTATATATCTAAAATATGGACATTAATATTGTTTAGCTTATAGAATTGCAATCTTATTTTTAACATTTGCGCTGGAGCTAGAGTTACTGACGATGGTTTCTGACGTCATCAGCAGCATGTATTTCTTGAGAAATGCGCTTCTCAAAGCTATGGTCCTGTGTGTATATTGTTCACTTGTCCTTCTTTCCGTCCGAAGAGTGCCAACTCTTTACCGGTAAGGAAGGTATTTTATTTTATTTTGTTTATATGACGCATAATTAATGTGTACTAATTCGCATAACCGTCTACATAACCATGCTACAATCGAAACATAGCAAATAACGCAGTTCATCTTTAGTTAGCAATAAAGAGAAAACTATGAATAGAGAAGAGGTTCTGCCTTTAACCAACATACATATATCTGATAATATGGTTAAGGATTTAAAAGATCAGCCTTCACATGTTCCCAGCCACTAAAATGCTAGGGGAATTTAATATAGGCATAAGGATGAAATTAGAGAGAGACATTGCATAATTGTGTAGGCAGTTTATTTTCCGTTGGCTTGCTGTACTCTAAAAAAACAATCAGATCATGGAGGATTTAAAATTATGTGAAAAGGCGACTGGGATCATGATTCCATGGGTCATGTTTTCATAGAACATGATTCTGCTTTTACAGATTTGCTCCCTGCTTCCTCTGCCTTCTTCCTACTCAGCTGCTGCCCCACAGGGTCGCCAAAGGCTCAAATTCCCTTGGTTTCTACCTGTTGCCACCACTCCACAGATCTGTCAGTGTGATTTTTCTATTGTTTTTCCTATTTCTTTTTGGTGTACATGTCGCCATTGCCATTCAACCACAACATACAGGGTACACCTAGTCTTCCATTCCAAGCGGACACCAGTTATTTTTAAATTTCTGTTTTGAACGCCGCCTCACACCGTTTTATTTCCTTGCAGAGACACCCCACAGCATCTGTCATTTGTTTGGAGGCCTCTTTGCCTCATCCCTTTTTTGCTTCCCCGCTGTCATATGTGCATGCACAGCTCCCACAAAAGTCCTTTATTATAATTTTTATTGGTTATTACATTTTAAACCTTTAACATTACTCCATTTAGTACTTAAAAGTGCTATTACATCCGTACAGGATAAGTAAGCTATATTAATAGTTCAAATCCTGAATCTTAGTCCTTTAAACTTCAGGGTGCAATCGTTATTCCAATTTTTTCAGTGGTCATTAGTCCCTGCCACCATCCTTCTTCAGTCATTGAGTCATGCAATTTGGTGTATTCGCCCAAGAAAATTCTGGGTAGTTTAATACAAGGTGCTTTATTGTCTCTATTTCCTCCTCATCTTTACAGAAACAACATGCTGCCTCATCAGGATTAATCTGTTTTCTTAGTAGCAAGACGCCTTTGTTGGTATTATGTTCATTCTGCATCTCATAAGCAGGTCTCGGTAATGAGACGATCTAAATCTTTTTAAGTATTTCGGTTGTTGGTTTAATTTCTTTGATTCCCAAGGGATATTTAGATCATATTTATTATTGTACACCAATTCCAGGGTTTCTATACAATCCTTTTCTTGCAAGATCTTCTTTGCTTTTGTAGGATATTTTAATAACAATTCTGTCTCAATGTTATTTGGTTGAGAGGCTCCGGAACGTTACTGCCGTTGTGCCCGACGAGGAGTTCCTGCAGAAGACACACGCATAACACGATGATTTCAGTGCTGGCGCAGGGCTGATATGCCTCGGATGGACTATTGCCTTGGAACTTGTGATTGCTTTGGGAATCGCGATTGCATTGATTTCTGTGAAACTACCTTTTCTAACGTGATTTGGTTGACCTCAGGCCTGTTTGGCCAATGCCGTAGAAGCTTCTGTTACCTTGAGAAGCTACCCTTCCTAGCTACAAGAGTGTAAACTTGTTTTTCCTGATGAACACGTTGTTAAGTAATGCAAATACATCGAAACCGGTTGAGAAATTGGGGATGTGGTTCTGCTGTATATCTAATTAACCCTCTCCAGGAGTAGATCACACTTACAATTATAGTGGTTGTGTACATTAAATGCACTTTACAAAGCTAAATCTGCTAGCTATGATTATTAACAGGCTTTATTATATATGTATTGGTGTTGGGTATATAAACTTTATAGAATGTGTATGTATGATGGCTGTGTGTGGACAAATGAGTAAATGATTTATTGTCAATTCCATGAATTGTATCAATTATTATGTTCTTAATTCTCCTGCAATGTAAATAATATTCTAAGTGCTGATTAAGTCACGATTAATTTGTCTGTTTCTCTAAACGCCGAGCAGAACACGTGCATTCTGCGGCCATTCAAGCCCCAGTAGGAACCACCTCCGTTACTGTTGAAAGTTTCAACGACTGTGAGAATCCACAGCCCTAATATTCGAATTTGGTCTACTTGTCAACCCCATTCGATACCACACACGCCAATGAAGCAATCACAAGATTGCCACAATGTGAAGGGTCAACTAATGAACCTTTTTTTACATCAAATTTTTCGGTGTCACCATCTAATGTCCTGAAGACGGGTTCAGCACACATCCAATAGCGGTTTAAGTCAGCTATAGAGTGTTTATTAAGAATTGTTGCCGTTTCCCAGAAACACATTTCTCTGTCGATAGAGCCAAGGACAAGTTATTATAAATTTGGGACATATGAAATAGCAATTTGTCCACCACACACTCCTACTAACCTCACAATACTGTCAAATATGGGAATTGTGGTCGTTTTGATTCATTGAAAATAGTGACTTTCACAGAATGTTGTTCTATGTGATATTTTGTGTAAACAAAATGCATTTCTGTTGTTCTTTTTATATGGAAATTTTTCCGAGTGTTTTTATACTTATTGATAAAAAATTGTTTATCTCTATTGTTTCTGTCTTGATCTAGTGACTGACATGATTGGTAGCACTTGTTGCAACTAGACACACCTAGCACGTATGTAGGCGGGTAGCTGTTAAGTGGCATTCCTTGATGTACATGTTTAAATGATGTATCAGGCACAATAAATCCTTTTTTTTATAAATTAACTCCTCTGGACTCTTCCTTTTGAGCCAATTAGCTATACTAATACCCTAGTCCAGAGTGGAGGGTATCCTGCATCTTTCAGAGATACATATCAATGTTATTTGTCATCAGAACACTATTTACTAAGACACTTTGTTTTCCTTTACTTGGCAATATACATGACTTCCTCATGTCTAAAGGTTTATTTACAAAATGTAAGCTTTGAGAGGCAGTTTGAGCAAAACTCAAACCCATACAATTTGTAGGGGTTCGACCTGGGCGACATTTATGGTATTTCCTGACATTCTACATTTAAAGCTCTACTGGGTTTAAACTAATTTCTATATAAAACTAGGTGAGTAGAAACTATGGACAGTAGGTGATTGCCATTTGAAGAAACAGGAGCAGCTCAGATTTATTAGGGAAATGATGTGACTTAAATTGATATCAAAGACAAAGAGTTAGAGAATTATGTCTGAATTTTTTTGGGGGGCTTGTGGGTAAAGGATTTGTGGGTGGGTCGCCAGTGCACATTGTGGGATGTCAGACAGTACAACAAATATTCCTTTTGTAGGCACAGGAGACGGCCATAGCACTAAGAACCCCACATGTATTTACTAGGTGGAAAGGAAGGCCAAAGCACTGAGAAGCCATCATGCATTTTTCAGGTGGAGGTAAACAGCAATGTGCTGGGAAACCTGCATATATTTACTAGGCATAGGAAAAAGCCAAAACACTGAGAGAGAACCCACATGGATTTTCTCATTCAGTGGAGGAGAAGGCCAAAGCACTGAGCTACCACATGAATTTAGTAAGCAGAGGAGAAAGCCAAACCATTGTGAATCCTTAATGATTATACTAGGCCATGGAAAAAGGGAGAGCACTGAGAACCCAGCATGAATTGACTAGGCAGAGGAGGAGGCCAAAGCAATGAGAGCTGTAAAAGCATTTAATAGGCAGAGGAGACAGCTGAAGCACTTAAAACCGCACATGTATTTATTGGGTGGTGGAGAAGGGTGAAGAACCCCATGTGCATTCATTAAATGAAGCAGAGAATGAAATTAACATGTATTAATCTACTGCAGTTTAAGAATGTGGAAGTGGACGGGGTAAAGGCCAGGGGGGAATGCATCTGTTGGGCGTTTTTTACCTACAACAGCCTCTTTACATTAGAGAAGAAGAGCAAGTATCTGAATCTCTGTGCCCGCCACACCAGTCCTTCAGTTGTTGCAGATCTATTCCTCTGTAAAGAACAGAATTATTTGTCTTAAAAAATCTGGTGCATCAGGAAGAAATGTAGGGACTTTGCACGAGCATTAGTTGCCAGAGGATTGGGTTCAGGAGGAGGAAGGTGGTTCCTGTAAACTCCTCACCTCTGATTTCCTTAAAAACAAAGGACAATGAAAAACATGACTAGGATTATACACCATAGACTGATTCATAATTGAGACTTAGATACATCTACTTCGATGATACCTCCATGTAATTGTCAAATGTAAGCACTGTACACAGGAAGCAAGTTTCAGAAATTCCACATGGGCCAGTTTGCAGTCTTTCCCAAAAACAGTCCGAAAGAACACATAACTTTTTAGTCAGTCACTTCCTCTCACATGCCGACTGTCTGACTGCTTTTCAGGTATGGTGTGCTGCTAGGAATATCTGCCTTAATGCCAATAAGACTGACGTCCTTCTCATTGGGACCCTAGCTCCCTTCTTCCCTCCTACTCTCTGGCCGCCCTCCATGGGCCCCCTCCCATCACCCTCTTGGGAAGCAAAAAACCTGTCATTTTCGACTCCACACTCTCCTTCTCTCCTCACATCACCTACCTTGCCAAGAAGGCCCACTTCCAGCTGAACCTCCTCCGAGGCATTCTCCCGTTCCTCACCTTCCCCATGCAACTAAATGTCTCCAGAGCTCTGGTCCTCTCTAAGATGGACTACTGCAATAGCCCCTTCCCCAATCTGCCTAAATCCTCCCTTAGCCCCCTTCAAATAATCCAGAATAGAACTGCAAGACTTATCCTTGGCCTCAAGCCCAGGGACCCCATCTCTCTCCAAATTGCTCCATTGGCTCCTGGCCACTGCAAGGAAAAAGCACAAGACCCTCTGCATCATCCACAAGGGTTACTGGGGCCTGGGACCCTGCTACATCCAACTCTCTCTCTCTAAATGCCTCCCAGCTAGAGCCCTTAGGTCTTCTAGCTCCAACTCTCTGCAGATCAGATGATTTTCCAAGCAGAAAGTGGGAGGTAGATCTCTCTGTTCTGCAGGTGCCTCCCTCAGGAATGGCCTCCCTGCCCCTCTCAGACTTGAGCTGTATCTCCTTAAGTTCCAGAAGCTTCTCTAGACCCTCCTTTACTTTTCCTCCTTCCCTCTCCCCCTACCCTGCTAATGCCCCCCTCTGCCTCATTTGACTGGCTGCCTGGTTCCTTCTGATTCATGCAGGGCACCAGGCCCTCGTTGAAAAGTCTATCCCTGCACTTGGTCTCCCCTGACCCCACCCGAACAACCTGCACTTGCCCTACCTGCACTTGCCCTTCTGGGCTCCCTACCCCTGCACTAGCCTGGTTGGGCCTCTACCCCTTTTGAGCCCATCCACCCCTGTTGCTCGCACTTAGCATGTGGACCTTCTACCCCCTGCAGTCTCTGCATTCCCCTGGCACATGTCCACCTGTCCTCCCATTAGCACTCACCTAACACATGGGCCCATTGCCCCATTTGCCCTCCCAGCAATTGGTCGCTCACCACTATGACCTGCACTTCCTTTCCCTCCTCAGCATCAGCGCATTCCGCTCTGACCAGCCATCCCCCTTCCCCACTCCCCTGCACATCTTGTAACTGAACTTGCATGATCCTAATGACACAAGGCCTAGTAGGACAGTTTTTGTTTTTCTTCAACCCTGCCCCCCGTCCTTTTTGTCTTTTTGCATCTTGAAACACCATTTGCTGTATAGGTGCATTATAAATACCCAATATTTAAAAACATACATAAATAAACAGCACTGGCTGTTCATTCATTATCATCCAAATGCATCCACTGTTACATAAACTGAACAGACCCCAAGAGGGAGGACAGGAGAGCACCATTTTAGCCTTCCCATAAAACTCAGAGTGTGGACCTATTTTCATCAATCAAAAAACAAATCTTGGCCCCTGACATGTATGGAAGAAAAGTATCTTGAGAGGGTAGCTGAGTTCCAGTTTTGGTACTTCTTCCCGGTGGGTCCACATGAGATGGCATCATGCATTGGTGCTTGGCAAGAGAAAAGGGGGACTGGGCAGCCTCCTACCCTTTTGGTTGCAGGTAATGGGCACATTTGTGGCACCATCATACAGTATTACACAAGAGACTCTTGCTGATTCCGTTTTTCACAAGACCTGTCAGAACACCACATCTACATGCAGGTGGTATAGCATGTAGACAACCTATTTCACCTTAATGTGGCAATGTGGTTGATAAGGCTTTTCAAGAATGTCACAAAATATCACTAAAGACATGAAAAGCTTTGTCAATTCAATGACAACTTTGATGTAACGTCAATAGATTTACTGCCGTATTACTTTATATAAAAGCATGTATTCAGATGGCTCCTTGCCCTCGTTCATCCTTGCTGGAAAGTTCGCGGTCAGCACTACTTCAAACAAATGCCATTATCAGAGCACTATGTCCATGTTGTGAAAGCAGTGAAAATGGCAGTGGACCAGTATGAGGGCAGGAAGTCCACATAACAATGCACATGTGGAGCAGTCCCGAATACCCAGATTTGATGGCATCACTGAACAGTGGTTCACCTGCTCCCCTACCTCTTCTCATCAAGGACACTACATGTCTTTCAGTAGCACACCATATTATTTATGGAAGTGATTGACAGGAAGTGACAAGTGACACATGGGAGTTGATCTCAATGAGGAATTAAAGGAGGTTGTATCACATTGGACCTCTCCTCGTGGTTTACAAGTGGGCTTTGTGACAACTCACAATAGATCTAGTTTTGTAGCTACCCTGAGGACAGGTAGAACCATAAATGCACTGAGCTTTTCCAATGTCCTTCATCTTGTGGCCGCCCTTTTCATAAGCCAGTATCCTCCACCAGATGAGATGGTGATCCACCCAGCTAATTCATGTGGTATTTCCAAAGGATCAAACCTCGCCTTTTGAACAAAGGTGGGGTTTAACTCCTGCCGTCCAACTGAGACGCTCAGGACTCAAAATGGGAGTTTGGCTGGCTAATCACAGGTTTCGAGACATGACAGTCTTTACAATTCTAGCTTGAAATCCTCCTTCCAATGTGGGTTTTGTTTGGCTGACAAGAGCAGACAGAGTAGGCTCTCATATTAGTTTTTTTAAATGAAGTTTAGTGGGATTTTGGAGAATTTTGGAGACTTGAGTAAGTTGTTTGTTCGTTTTGTTTGTTATTCCTTATTTGAACTCTAATTCTCTTTTCTTGCTTAGTCATCATGTTTATGGTGTTTGTTGATGCTTGTGTTGGGATGCAAGTGCAACGTCCCTGACAGGCAAAGAGTTGTACTGCGCAAAACATGTTAGCAGGTGGCTTAGTGCTAGCAATTATCATTGGGCGCAGCAGAATACGCATGTATCCATTTGTAGTTAGCTTTGACACAAATTAGAGACATTGTATAGCCACACAAAAAGAGCAACAAAATATGGTCACGTTGTGGATACAGAGGGTAAAGATAGGGTTATGTATTTTGCATAAGCAGGTAGCTGACATAGGTAAGCGTGTGAGATGGAGTCAGAGAAGTGTTGTGCTAAAGGTGAGGTCCGGGGAATAAGGGAGCATGGGTTTGGCCATGTTGGATTTCAGGGCACGTTATAGGATGTGTTTTGGAAAAGTATGAGAAACAGGCCTAACTTGAAGCTGCAGCTCTGTACAGTTGATCCTAAGGACAAGTCCACCTTACTTCTCCCAGAGAGAGGTTACGCTGTCAATGTCACAGACAGCCACGGTGTGTCCATAACAGTTAATAGATGGCCTTTGCAATTTGGTATTAAAAAGCATCCCACACTCTTGTGGGCTCCTTTGCTGAATCATCTATACAACAGGATCTATGAAACAGGGTTTATCTCAGTTTCTTGGAAAACTTCAATACTTCCCAAAATCAATTTGGTATTAAAAAGCAACCCATTCTTGTGGGCCATGACAGTGATTTCAAAGAAAGCAGCCAGTAAGGCAGTGATTTCAATAAAAGCAGCCAGTTAAAGGGATTTAAGTGGGATTACAGGATAGCACTTTCAATGGGGTTAGTGTAAATGCAGAAAAGAGAGAGCAAATTATGCAAATTAGTGTAGATGGAGGCAGAGAATTAAAATGACAAATTGAGGGTTTCAATGGTTAAGCTAAATGATTGTCAAAAAGGCTGCAGGTTCACAATGGTGCACACATATAAAGTTATACGAATTGCCATCTGTGTAAGGTTGCATTGGAGAAAATAACCCAGATTAAATAACTAACTACCCTTATTAAACAAAACCCCAATAACTAATTATTCCTCCTGATTAACATGGCAATGCAATGTCAGTGAACATGGATGGAAATTCTTTTCTATTATTTTTTTCTCTCTTTTCGTTCCATGGAAAAGAAATGTGCACTGTAAAAATAAATGGACTGTCTTTCTGCATTCTGAGAGTCCTTTGTTTGCGCAGGAAGCAAGAAAGCAAGAAGAGATACATACAAATGCCCGTAGGTGATTGGACAGTGGGATCAGGGGTCTAGAAGTTGCTAAAACACGTCAGAAATTGGGCACTTTTAGTTTTGAGTGACAGGCAGGGTAGATAAATAGGGGTGAGCTGAAGGGTGGCTCTTATTCTACTTCTTGCTGCTGATTGCCGAAAGGGAGAGAGTGCAGAGGCTGTGCTGAGCTGGCATTGATGACTGCCAGGAATACAAGGCCATTTCCGGGGGGGTGAAGTGGCAATGCGGAGCTTGTAACACTTCATCGCAGATAAACAGGAGTGAGAGAGGGGCCATACAGATAAAACTTCAGAATCCCATGTAAGTGGTGGTGAAATTGAGGAGAGCGTGGAATGAGAGAGAATTATATTTGTGGCCAGATAGACAGAAATAGATCATTAGCTGCAACTGAATCATTGTTGGTTTAATTTTGAACACTGTGAACTAACGGAAAAAGAAAAATGTTGTGCAACGCATGTTTATATTTTGTCTCTTAGATAACCACAGCGGTGTTGATGCTTTGGTAAGAGTCCACAGATGTATTATTATGAAATGTAATATTTTTGTTTCCTTTTTATAAATTACATGATCTCTAATAATAATGACAGTAATGAAAACAAAGTTGGTGCAACCATTTTTTTCATGTCTCTGGTGATTATTCTTTTG
Organism: Ambystoma mexicanum; assembly: GCF_040938575.1. Classification (NCBI taxonomy): domain Eukaryota; kingdom Metazoa; phylum Chordata; class Amphibia; order Caudata; family Ambystomatidae; genus Ambystoma; species Ambystoma mexicanum. The sequence goes on along the minus strand of NC_090933.1, from coordinate 651,422,478 downwards.
GTGAGGGAAGGTAATTAGGAAGCACCTTAGTGCCTAAACTACAGTGGTAAAAATATTTACCGTCAAAGGTAAAGTAAGAAACCAAAGGAGAAAGATAAAAAACAAGGCAGAAAGCTGGTGTGTTGTGTGTTCAGCTATGCATGGAAGCTGAATGGGATATTTCAATAATCTACGCTGATGTCGTAGATAAGTCATTGGCACAATCTATGCACAAACTATACACAATCTATGGCAATATTTGGTTTCTTCTAAATGTGTTAACCCTGGGCTACATGCCTACAGTCAACCCCAGAATAGAGTGGAGTTATAAAAAGGGGAAGGTTTGTCTTATCATATAGGACAGGGTTATGAATATGCACACCACAAATCTACCACAACACTAATTTACCACTACAATAAGATACTGCTAATTTACCACCAATATACCACAATACTAAAATACTGCCACGTCAGTTAATAGTCCAAAGGCAAAAAACCCTTACAGCTCCTTTGCTGAATCATCTATACGATAGGATCTGCGAAACAGGGCTTATCCCAGTTTATTGGAAAGCTTCAATACTTATCCCTGTTTTCAAGAAAAAATTCCCAAAATCAACCCTCAAATTATAGACTTTTAGTAATGTTAGATTGCAGTTCCAAGCTATTTGCTAATCTGCTATTAGAGCTTCTCTCTTCTTGGGTGTCAGAGAAAGGTATATTAAAATATCATCAGACAGGTTTTCAGAAAGGCTGTGCTAGACTACCCACTCTATCTGGACGCTATTAACGCTAATCTCAGACGTCCACTGCTATGTAGGATCGACCATGTATCGCTGTTGTATCTCTTTTTTGTTGATTATACAGCAGCATTTGACAGTGTAAATAGATCCAAGCTCTGGGAAATGCTGGGCAGCTGGGATATTGACCCTTCTTTACTGCTCCCTTCTTATCAAAGCTCTATACTGTGAGACCAAAGTTAGATTTAGATTGTTTCAAGAAGGTGAGTTGTCAGGGTTTTTTCCTACAAACCAGAGATTGAAGCAGGGATGTTGCCTGGCAGCTTTACTTTTTAATTTATATACTTCAAAATTGCCATCTGTTATGAATAACCCACCGTGTTATGGTTATGAAGGTTTACCATGTTTGTCCAAAGCTGATGATACAGTGATTTTGGACTGTTCTCCGATGGGATTCAAGCGGTCTCTACGGGCTCTATATCTTTATGCTAGAGAATTGGATTTGAGCCCTAATGCAGCAAAGACCAAGGTTGTGCTTTGTGGTAGGGGAGCATATTGTAGGCCTCACTTCCAGAGGTGGCTTGGAGGCACTAAGTTAGAACAGGTAAAATAATACAAATATCTGGGTATATACATTAGGCCTGATATGCCTGTAACATATTTAGCCAAGGGAATTATGCACAAGGCTTGGATCAAAGGGTTGCCCTATGAAGAATTATCGATCAGTAGGGCGGCCACTGTATAGAGTCAAAAATTATAGCCTACAAGTTCTCTATCATACCTACAATTGTATAAATCCTGGAAGTTTTTCCTAACAACTTGCTTACTTGGCTACCTTAATTAGAAGGGAAAATATTGTGCTTGTTGTTAAATTTGCTGAGAGGAGTTCCAGTGGTAGCAATGAGGTTAGAACTGGGCCTTCCGCCTTTAAAATCATTATGGCTTATAGCGGCATGTAAGTTCTGGACCAAGACTCATTATGGCCTTGTCAGCATGGAATCCTTGCTGGCTCAAACAAGCATTCATTTCAAGAGATATTCTAGGAGCGTATGGTTTAGGGATTTTGAAACATTAGTGAGTTCTTACCTGAGCGAAATTGGGGTATTCAGTTTACCGGAATCATGGCTATACCACAATCTTGCTAAAATTCCAGCAAAGTCTTTCACTATGAGGTGGGCCAAGCGCCTGCCCATTTATTAGGCCTCCGGAAATATCAATTGAATTCCCATCAAGCTTTCTCTGTAGTGCATCCCAAAACATATTTGTTGAAACTTCGCCTACCAGCTTTATGAAGATTTATTCTTTAAATGTGTTTGGAGATGATGCCAGTTCTAGGAAACACAGCGGCATCAGGTGGGTATCCCTTGTGAGGAAAGACTATGCAGACTGTGTGCCAAACATGTGGAAACTGCACGACATGGTCTCGCCCAGTGTGAGGCACTGGCTGAGGCTTATGTAAAAGTATATAGTAAATTTGCCTCCACTTCCTGAGACCAATTATGGAGCACCATATTCGGGGCCGAGTCACTTTTGATTACGGTAGCAGCATTTAATATTTGGCAACTGGTAATGCCAAGATTTCCTCTTCCATTTCAAAATTAAAATTGATAATGTCCAGATTACCTCGATTTAGAGCAAAAATTCCTTTTTAAAGTTTATGTAAATGGAATAGAATAGTAATTGTATTTGTTTTATTGATGTACAAGGTGTACGGGTTTTAATATAATGTTATTTTTATATTGTGATACATATGCATTTAAAATAGTATTAATTGAGTGTGAAAGGTCACAGTTGTAACCATATGCACTAAATAAATAAAACAGTTAATTGAGTCCAGCTGCAGAGCTCAGAGGAGCTGGGAAAATAATTTTGGATCCAGGGAGGAAAAGTAGAGATGCACCTTTTGGAGGATACATTCATGTGTGCAGGGCATGGTGGCCTGTGATGCCAAGAGGCCTGGTGAACATTCAGAGCACTACTGCCCTCACCAGAAGAGCAGTCATCCTAGTTGAACTGCAGGTGCCATACTCTAGAGATCAATAAATAAGAAAAATGCAAACATAAGTGTGGTGCCCCCATCATGTCAATCATGTGCACCTGTGTGCCCAGAGAGATAAGGGGGGAAACGTACTAGGCCTGTACCATGACTTGGGATGGGAGGAGCAGAGGAGATGTTAATAAATGCATCTACTTGGCCAGGGAGCTGTTTGTGCATGCCACAGTGTCTGGAATATTGTTCAGGCCCATTGTATTATCAAAGCAGAGTTGGCCTTGTTTGTTCACACTTTGATAAGGCTCCGATGGAGGGGTGCACATCACATAAGGGTCAACAATATTTTACTTGTTAGAGACATGTATTCTGGTAACAATGTACCTGGTAGTCAATCAACTCCTACATTTCACAATAATGATGCAGCAGGTCACCTGTTTAGGGGAATGTGTTTTAGATAATGTGTGTCCAATAGGTAATTGACTATAGGGGATAATTGGAATTATATATAGGTGTTGGCCAATGTGGTGTGCGGGATCATATTGTAATCTTTATTATGCATGGTTTTGTTAATTTACAGTTTTCCGCTTTAAAGGATGTAACTCCTTTTGGTGGGGCGAGCTCCACGTCAGTTCCATTCTACAGGACCATATGATACTTTTGCATGTAATAAAACATTGTATTCCTTGCAAACGGTTTATTGGTTATTTGGGATTGATTGTTTTATCATTCATGTTTTGGAACATTCACTCTACACCTGTCTTATCCCCTTTTGACTATATATGAGAATGTGTAATGTCACGCTCAAATCTACCCTTTTTGCACTTACCCCCATATTAAAAATAAAGAACTAAAAAGATTGCTCTTGTACTTACCCATCTGCCTTTTCCCTTTGAGTCATCCAAAATGTTAAAAGGTGCACTTAGTATTCTCCCCTTCTATGTTTTTTTAAGTTAGAAAAAAACAAAAAATGGTCTTGTATCACTTTTCTTATTCTTTGTTTGTAGGCAACTGCATGAACATGACACATGTGTCCTGTGCTATGTACTAGTAAGTCACATTCCTTACTGTTAGTGCTTGTGTGAATCTACTTTTCTACTTGGTTACTTGTCTTATTATGTGCTTGACATTTTAGTCAACAACATGTCATTTTTTTATGGCGAGAGTGCTGAGGAGGGGAAGATAAGGTGTTGAAATAATCTTTAACCTTCTTGTCAAAGCTCAAGGCAGTCAGCGGAGAAAAGGGACTCAGAGCTAGAGGAGGGAAAACAATGTCAGTACTTGAGGAGGGGGGCAAGGCATATGTGAGCAGGGATATGGGCAGAATAGAAGAGGGAGCTTGAAGAGGGCAAAGTGGGAGAGGTTGCACTTCTGGACGTGCCCCTATAAGGGCAAAGGAGACGTTGTGCCAGAATCATTGGTTAAAGGAGCTTCCAAGGTACATGTGGAGGATGTGGTAACCAATCAGGAGGAGGTTGTGATAACTGTCACTCCAAGGGTTTCTGTAAAATGTGAACAGTTAAAAAGACCATGGAGCTGGGTGAGAAGTGGTGTGTGCCAGCAGAAGCATTGATGGCTAACAATAGAGAGGTGCAAGAGAGCCACTGGGATGAGGTACAGACGGAGGTAGTGATGCTGCAAGAGGCAGAAGAGCACCAGGCAGAGGAGTAAGAGGTGTTCTTCCAACAGATGGATCAATGGGTGGGTAGAGGGGCATGGTAGGCAAGGCTTTCCTTGTGAAAGTGAAGTTAGGTCTGAAATCATCCCCACCAATGAAAACATCCACCTATTCATTGGTGTTAGAATACTTCTGTTTGCTGGAGGGTATGACTGTCTTAGGAAGGAATGCATTATAACATGCCAAAAGATAGTTTAGGAGGACAACCCATAAAAGAGTGCTTTGGATAACTCATTCAGATACATGCACTAGTTATGGCAGCACAGTTATGTGTACAGGGAGCATGCATCATCATTTGTCATGAACCCAGCTATGTCATCAACCTCCCACAGTGGGGACAGTATCTTGGGAGTGTTTTTTTTTTATTTTAAAGAAAATAGTTTGTCCGTAGTAACACTGTAGCATGTGACCCTCACCCCTGCCTTTCTGATCTAGTCCAAACATTTTCCTGACCACAGTGTCTGACCCAGCACAGCCTTACCCAATAGCACAATCCCCACGCAGGGGGCTTCAGTCCCACCACTACAACAACTGCAGTATCATGTTGTTGGTGTCAGAACGCAAGGTGTGGCACAATTAGGGCAAGAGTGGAGATACAGAGTGAGGAGGAATGCATACAATTACTGCCATTTTAGGACCCTATGGCAGTGGTGAATGCCACATGCTCGAACACCACCCTGCCCTGATATAGATGTTTGGTCAATAGGGTAAACAAATGGGTTACAAGGAGAACTACGTCTGAAAACAATGCGGGAGTGGCTCTGATGAAGTTAACAGAAGGGAGGACATCTGTCCTTTACAATGGGGAAGGGGAAGTGATCCAAAGTCCAGATTATGTAGGGGAAGGTCAGAACAGTCATCAGGGACAAAGACAGGACATTATAACAAAGGAACATGAAGGTGGATGAAGTGCTGGGTTAATGAAGAAGGGAGGGGGAGAAGTGCTTTAGGGATACACAAAGGAGGAGGCAACCTGGCTGAGGGAGAAAGCATAAAGTATGGGATTCTAGGCTGTCAGTTCATTGGAAAGGAGGAGCGCTTTGGGGTTGGTTTAGAATAGCCATAGAGAAGAAGTGGTGCGGAGAGGGAGAGCATTCCAGAGTAGGGGAGCAAGTTCAGTGAAAGAGCAGAAATGAGAGGGAGCACATGGGGCACAAGAAGGGGCTAGGAAGTGAGCTGATAATGATTTTAGGGAAGGAGAGGGTGAGTAGGAAGTGAGAAGACCAGAAAGGTAGGGCTGTGCCAGTCATTAAATTGTTTTGAAAATGATAAGTAGGAGTTTATTTAGCACTTTGTTTCATCAAGTGACAGCCAATCTGGTGATGGGCAGAGTGGAAGAAGGTCAAAGAGTGTGCGGACTGCAAAGTTTATGACTTTATCCAGTGGTGTAAAAGCAAAATTTTCCTGATGTTCAGGTGGTTGAGTCGGGCAGCTGTGGCAGATTTCAAGATGAACAGAGAGAAGTTGTGGGATGGGTCAAAGACAACTCCCAGATTGTGAGCAGACTTGGAGTAGGGAGATAGTGTGTTTAGACAGGAAGTAGAGAACCTCTGTTTTAATTACATTGAGCATGAGTGAGTGGGAAGCCATCTGAAGTTAGATATTTTAGATAGCAGTTCATCAGATAGAGAAGGAAAGGAGAAGATGATGTGGGTGTCATCTATGAAGAGCTATTAGGAGAAGCCAAAGTAAGAGATCAGGATGCCAAGAGCCAAGGTATATAAGGTAAAGAGAAGAGGACCAAGGACAGATCCTTGTGGTGCCAAAAGTATGATGGGTGAATGGGGATATGAGGTTGTTCTACGACACCTGGAAGTGATGGGGGCATTATTGGAGGCAAACCAGGCTAGGACCTTATCTCAAATGACAAGGAGGGATGCAGTTGAGAGAAGGTTAGAATGGTTAACAATGTCAAATGCAGCAGAGAGGAGAAGAAGAATGAGGAGTGTAGAGAGCTTAGCATGTGAGGCAGAAGATATGTGGTTGCTGGCATTGAGTAGAGCAGTTTCGGTTGCGTGTAGAGGATGGAAGCCTAATTGGAGAGGGTCCCAGAGGTGTTTGTGTCATGGAATTTAGTGAGTTGGTTGAATACAATATGCTCAGGAACTCTAGAGTAGTGGGGCAGAAGGAGACCGGGCAGATATTTTCTCGGCCGTTGGGATCAAGGCTGAGTTTCTTGAGGGTGGGGAAAACTCTAGAAACGTGACCTGATTTAGAGAGGTGTTGAAGAGGGAATAAAGTACTGAAGCAACATTTGGGGCTATGAGTTTGACTAGGTGGGGTGATATGGAGTCATTAGGGACACAGGATGAATTGGGCCTGAGGCGGAGGGTAAGAATTTCTTCAGTGTTTGTGTGGATGAAGAATGACATGATGGTGGGAGAGGAGGGTACAGGGGAGAAGAGAAGTGTGTGTGTGCGGGAGGAGCTCAGAAAGGTAGTTAGGGTAATTTGAATGGAAATATTTTAGAGGAAAAGTAGGATGCAAGATCATTAGCAGATAGAGTGGAGGGGATGGAGGAGGTTTTGGAAGTAGAGAGGATAGAGTTGAGTGATCTCTGGAGCAGCTTAGATTGAGCAGATTGAGATGAAATGAGGGAGGGATACAATTTGTATTTGGCCATGTCAATCTTTGGAGAGAGGCAAGGTAAAGTTGAAGATCAGGGGATATTCTCGTCTTTTGCCAAGTACAAAGGTTTTTCTCATTGTAGTTTTCAAAGTGCGAGTGAAAGTATGGTTGAAAATATGGGGAGTGTTTAGGAGTGAAATTTGTAAGAGAAGTGAGAGGAGAAGAGAGCACTGAGGACTGTGCTAAAAATGTTGAAGGCATCATCAGATGTAGGGTAGGTGGCTAGCTTGTGAGAGGAGAGAGAGAGTGCTGTAAGTCGGTTTTGTAGGTTTGGAGATTGGAGGAGGGACATTTGCACTTAGTAATCATAGCAGTTAGTGCGCGTAGCGAGGAGAAAGTGGGTGTGGAGACCGAGGCAAAGGTGATAGAGTGGTCAGATGGAACAGTTGTGGAGATATTTGAGGCAGAGAGTTAGAAGGAGATGAGAATAAGGTCAAAGGTGTTTCCACTAGCATGGGTGGGCAAGGTGTGGATACAGGATGAGAGGAGATAGCTAAATACCATGGATAGATGAGTGAAGAGAGAGGGTAGGTTAAAGTCACTGGTGATTATGAGCTGGCAACCAAGGAGGAGGGAATTAATTAACTGGGAGAGATGATCAAAGAATAGACCAGATGGATGAGGTGACTGATAGAGAGAGGCAATATGAATGCCGTAGGAGCAGTGATAGTGGATAACATGAATTCAAAAGAGGGAGAGATGCCAGGAGATAAGGGATTGGTGGAGATGGATAGTTTAGAGGATGAGAAAAGTCATGCGCTGCCACCCCTGCCAGTAAGGTGAGGAGAGTGGGTGAAGGTGTATGTAGGGTCATGTTGTACAGCAAGGGTAGCAGAGATGGAGGGAGAGATTCAGGATTCAGAAGTCAACAGAGAGAAAGTGAGAAAGAAGGTAGTCAGCAGTAAAGCAAGTTTTGTTGCAGATGGATTAAGTGTTCCAGAGAGCAATAGAAAGAGAGTGAGACCAAGAAGCATAAATATGTTGAGTTTGGGAGGTGGAGAGACAATGAGGGTAGATGTGGGAAGGGATGTTTAGTTGAGAGTAGGGGAGAGATGGTGGTGGATAGGGAGAGTGGACATGCAAGAGGGTGATGTCAGGCAACTGTGATGATGGGAATGAGTAGAGAAGTGAACTGGTTATGAGCAGAGGAGAGAGAGGAAAGAACTAGAAAGCACAGGAAAAGGCAGGAAGAGCTGTTCATGGCACTGGCAAGGTTAGGGGAGAGGCACTAATAAACTAATGGAAGAGCTGCAGGAAAGGGTAGAGAAATAGAAAGTCTGGAACAAGGGTCCTTACCAGTTGGCAATTTACTGGGATGCCTGGGTCTAGGATCACCCAGAAGACAGGATTTGAAATAGTGAGAGTGGTGGGAAGTGGTCATGGTGGTGCAGGGGTCATGTATTCGATGATACCAATGGAAGCACCCCTCGGAGATGGAGCGGGCAGGAGCCCTTCTCCCCATCTACCTCAGCATTGCCAGCCTGCAGATCGATGCACAACCACGTGCCTTCAGAGAGAGCTGATCGATCTACAGCGTCCTGATTGTGCCCACTTATCCCTACTTGCAGTAAAATGCTCTGGTGAGCAAGCTGTAACCAGCTTTTATTTCAAATTGCATTTGTCTACCTGAAAAGCACCTCTGCATCCGCTTCGCGCACCGAGATCAGCTGTTTGCAGAAGCCGTGCCTGGCTCCAAAATGGGCGGCGCAACACAGCCCCATAACGAGGCTGTTTTCAGTTGCTAGGCAACTGGCCTCTTTTTCCCTTGTCCACGTCAGCCGGCAGGCGGAAGGAAGCCGGCCACCCGAAGAAGGCCATTGAAAAAGGCCTTGTTTGCCCTTGCTCGCCGTTGGACGCCTGGTCGCCACCACGCTCTAAGACACCGGAGGGACAGGAGCCTCGCCTCCACTGCAGGAGCAGTGTGACGTCAGCAGAAACCAGCACGCCCCCCCTTTGTTGTCTACTGGGCTGCCTCTCAAAGAGGGCCACTCGCCATGGCCAATCCTACTTCCATTGATCTGGGTCCTCACAGGCTACCAGCAGCACCTTCATTGGCCGCTCTGACCCAGTAAGCAGCCTATCACCAGCCGGCCAACCTGCCCCCTGCTCGGAACCCTGATCGTGATCTATGAAGACTTTGTCCATAAGGTACTGTACTAACTTTGCACCGGCCTCTCACTACTGGAGCAGTCACCTCCCTGCCCCACTGCCTTAAGGTAGCCGGCCCTCTACAAGACACCGTAGTATTGTAGTTTTAGCTACGACTCTGTACCCAGTTGTGGCCCCACTGCATTATATCATTATCCTAATGTGTCCTACCTCATTCCATGTGTCGCATAACTGCATCTCAGCTGATGTATCACTCTGAACTTAGATGCTACCCCGCTGCATTATATGCTGGCCTATAGTCGCTAATGGACCACTTTTGATCTATGTTGTGCCTTTATGGTCGCTAATGGACCACATTTGATCTATCTTGTGCCTCATGGTCGCTAATAGACTACATCTGATTTATGTTGCACCTTATGGTCGCTAATAGACTACATCTGATTTATGTTGCATTTTATGGTCGCTAATAGACTACATCTGATTTATGTTGCACCTTATGGTCGCTAATAGACCACATTTGATCTATGTTGTGCCTTATGGTCGCTAATGGACCACATTTGATTTATGTTGTGCCTTATGGTCGCTAACAGACCACATTTGATTATATGTTGTGCCTTATGGTCGCTAATAGGTCACCCTGTGACCCATTCTAGACCTCCTGGTCGCATGCCAGTTGTTAACAACTTGCAAGTCATGTATTTTAATCATTATAGTGAATTTTGAATCTAGGCGAACCTATCTGTACTCTACACACTTAGACTTTTAGAATACTAAAACACCTGACTATCACAAGATAACCGGCTAACAAACACTGTTATGACATCCTTCACGCCCAACACATCCATTGGCTACCTAGCCATACTCTCTACACTTTCTGCCTTAGCTTTTACAATAGCCCCTCACCACATTCTGACTACAGAAAGGCAACCTATCAGAAAGATGTACACACAGCCACCACCTAAACAGACTGCTCCCCTGACCTGGACCCAGCTGAATCAGGTTTGTCCCACCGGACTAACGAACTCTAGACTAGGTACTAGACTACCCAAACAGCCTGCCCCCCTATCCCAGACCCAACTGAGTCAGGCGGATCGTGTCGCACTAAGGAACTCTAGACTAGGCACTAGACTACCTAAACAGCCTGCGCCCTTCACCCAGACCCTACAGAGTCAAGCCTACCCTACCGAACTATGGAACCTCAGACTAGGCTACAGACTTCCCAAACCACCTAGCATTCACATACCCCTCAGCCACGCTAAGAAGGAGCTCAAACACACCAGCCGAAACAGGCACACAAGGAAACCCAGCTGCAATCTAACCCTTTGCACCAATTCCTGTGACACTTTGCCCAACAAGGTCCACACTAGAAATAACACACAAATAACTCAAAACCTCAAGGGTGGTCTCATCAACGCTAGATCACTAATAGCTCATGCTTCGGAAATTGCTGACATCATCACCTGTAACCAACTTGACTTCCCAGCAGTTACCGAAACATGGCTTCACAAAGCCGCTGGCCCTGCCCTCATGATAGGCATACCCCCTAACTTCACCATCTTCAGAAAAGACAGGGAAACTTCCAAAGGAGGAGGCATAGCTTTTATTTGCAGAGCCAATCTCACTATCAAAGAAATAGACAACCTCACTATGCCCTCAGCTGAACTACTCTCCATTAAACTAGAAATCTCTGCCACACATACTATCACAATACACCTGATCTACAGACCCCCTGGTCCACTAGGCACCTTTGAAGAGGGCTTAACCACCCTACTAAATACTAATGCCAAACCGGGAACACAAATCATCCTATTAGGCGATTTCAATTTAGGCTACAAAGACCCAAAAGACTCTAATGCCTCCACTATAGCTAACACTATTGAGGAAGCAGGCCTCACTATTCGAAATAACGGCCCTACTCATTCTAAAGGCCGCACATTGGACTAGGTCGCAGACATCAATTGCATTTCCCTCATAACGGCAATTGAACCCTGCATTTGGACAGATCACCATCTGATCTCATTGACTATCTCGGACCTCCCACAACCTAAATCTACCAAACTTCATGCTCCACCTGCCCTCACCCATTGCAAAAAAAATATAACACTCGCTAATCTTCTCCCCCTGCTCCAACCTATCACTAATCACTTCAGCCAGATCTCTAACCCTAACGATCTAGTCGACCTGTACAATAACCCCATCAACTCAGAGATTGACGCCATTGCGCCGCTGAAACCCACTAAATCAAAACCTATGGCCCATTTGAACACTTGGTTCACCCCTGCGCTAAAAGCCTTACGCAAAGAGAAATGACATACAGAAGCCTGCTGGAGAAAAAACCCCTCCTCCCACAACAAAGACCTTCTCACTGCCCTCACTAACAGCTACAAAAAACAAATCATTCAGGCTAAAAAAAGACCTTCAATGACAGAATCAAAAAAGCCAATTCGAACACCAGGGAAATCTTCTCCATTCTGAGAGAGTTAGAATCCCCAATTGCACCCATAGACTCTTGCACCAAAGACAAAGTCAGGTGCACTAACATTCAAAAAGCCCTATGCAACAAAATCTCAATGCTACAAGACAAAATACAAGCTAAAAAATCCGCCCTCCACAACATCGCCCTCTCTACGCAAGAAACCATCCTCCAGGAACTTGCCACTATCCAAACTAAACCCCCTAACCAGTTTAGCTTTAGAGCCATCTCTACTGCAGAAACTAAGAACATTATCTTGTCCTTGAAACCGTCCCGATGCCTCGGGGACACCTGTCCATCCCCAATTATTAAAGAGGCTGCACTTGAACTTGCCCCGTTCTTCACATCATTCATTAACTCCTCATTTAAATCATGCTCTGTGCCAACAAACCTTAAAGACGCATGGATACTACCTCTACTAAAAAAGTTAACCTGGACCCCAACGTCCCAACAAACTATAGGCCAATAACAACTGTCCCGTTCCTCCTTAAAATCTTAGATAAAGCTGCATACCTTCAGATCCAAGATTATCTGGAGAGCAACAATCTACTAGGGTCAAGACAATCTGGATTTAGGCCTAGACATGGAACCGAAACGGCTCTCCTTGATCTTAAAAACAAGCTAGATGAGCGTAAAGACAGAGGAGATGTGTCTATTCTCCTACTCTTAGACCTATCAGCTGCTTTCGACCTGGTAGATCACAAGGTACTGTGCAATCACCTCAAATCGGCAGCCAACTTCTCCACAAAAGCCACAGCATGGATAAATTAATTCCTGGACCAGAGAACCATAAGAGTCTTCTCTCCTTCATCAGCAGCGGATCCAGTCCCCATCACCTACGGAGTCCCTCAAGGGTCATGTGTTTCCCCCACGCTATACAATATATATATTTTTTTTTATTTGCATTTGGTTCAAAATTCATGACAATTCATGTAGAACCTTTACAAAGTTTAAAATCTTACAGATAATCATTTAATCAATCAATACAGTTTAGAAAATAACTCTAATTCATTTTCAATGTACTTACAGAATTTTGCCACTTCATATATTAGGGGTTTATATGATCCCTGCATCATTCTGGACCACAAAACTTCAAGGCAGTCCTCGAATTCAATATCCACAAATTTCCTCAATTTAAGTGTCCTAAAGTTCTTAAAATGCGGACAGTACAATATAAGATGTTTCAATGTTTCATAAGATTCGTTACATTCAGCAAATCGATATCCCACATAATTATTTGATTTATTCATTTGCCAGTTCTTAGTTCTTTCCCTAGTATGGTGTAGGTTTAGTCTAAAACGTATATATGCCTTTCGGATATTTTCACAGGGGAATAACAAGACATGATCGTAACGTGGAATGCGCTGTTTTACATGTGTACCATATTCTTTATATAGCCCATAGGTCTTAATTGAATCAATTGTTATACACCAATCCATTTCAAAGAGTTTTTTCTTAGCAAAACCAGGACGATATTGAATATCCTCAACAGTGATATTTGCATTGTCCAAGATTTGTTGCATTTTCAATTGATAGTTAGAAAAAGATTTTGGAGTTTGAGAACCCAACATTTTGTTTAGATCAATGTACAATGAATTAATTGGAGGATAATGAATCTTGACATAGTTGGACAGCTGTCTCCATTTCCAACGAGATGATAGTGCAACCAGCCCCAATTCATGCCGAATAATGGCATTTGGAATTGACATAGGGAGAAACATTGCAGATTTCAAAAGAGAGCCCTGTAAGCTGTCCAGCGCGCTTGCCATGTCACATAGACAAATATCTAATGTATACAATATAACACTCTCAATTTTTAATGTCATAAAATCTATTAGCAGGATTAAAGAGAATTTGCAATATTGGCTATAGATCCTTTTCATTTGGGACAATAGTGGTTGTGTTTTGTTTCTAATTATAATTGACCAAGCGTTAATGGAGTTGAGGGCTGATAAATGATACCCTAAGTAGAGAGCATTGTTCACACGACAAATTTGTGTGTTCAACATTTGCCATCTAAAATTCCCTCCTTTTGATTTAACTCCAAAGGTCATAATGGCAGTTTTCGCTGGGTTCAGTGTCAAATTATTAGCTTTTGCAAAAGTCTCAAATAATGAGAGTTTAGTTTGAAGTCCCTTCCGGAGTAGGGTCAAACAAGATGATATCATCAGCGAATGCAATCCATTTCAGATGAATACTCCCCACTTTAACCGAAAACAAATTCCCTTTTTCCCAATTTTCACCCATATCAGAAAGATATAAGTTAAATAAGGTGGCCGCCAGATTACAAGCCTGTTTTACACCAATTTTTGTACATATGGGGGGAGTAGTCCCACCTTCCGGAGAGATTCTTATTCTATAGGAAGTATTCGTGTGCAACTTAATGATCCAGTACATCAGCACAGTTGGAATCCCTATTTTCAACATTTTCTTCCACAATAAATTGCGGACCACCATATCAAAAGCTGAACTCATATCGATCATTGCTATATAAACAGGATTGGAATTTTTTTCTTTTACTCCCGAGATGACATGCGACATGATAAAAGCATTTAAGGTTGTACTCATGCTCTTCCTAAATCCAGTTTGATATTTCGAGTACATGTCATTCGCCGCAATTACTTTCTCCAATTCGTTTAAGAGAAGGATAGAGAAAATCTTAGCCTCAGTATCAATTAAAGATATTGGACGATAATTTTCCGGGAGAGATGGATCACCCTTTTTAAATATGGGTACAATATTAGCAGTTAACCATGAGGGTGGAATTTCCCCAGACCTAACGATAGAGTTGAACTTATGGTTTATAATGCCAGACCACAGCACTGGATCCGCCTTATAAAGACATGGGGGGAGACCATCTGGTCCTGCAGCTTTTGAGTATGTCAACCTGGAGATTGCCCACATAATATCAATACAGTCCCACTTCAGCCTTGGGATTTCAGAGTATTCAAGAGAAACATCTGGGACAAAGCGAAAACTACAAGGCAGCTGGTATTTAGTCTTTATGAATGTTTGCCAAGTCTGCTCAGGAATACAGTTAAGCGAATACAATGCCACACATTTATTATTAGCTTTCAAGGTGCGCCAAATTACTCATGTGTCATGAGCCAGAATGGCTCGAATTAATGTGCAATTTGCGTCATTGTATCTTGAAATACGAGCAGATTTCAAATTATGTTTGTAGGCTGATAATATCTTATTCCTCCTTGCCTTGCTGTCTTCGATGCCCAAGTTGCTTCTCTTTAAAGATCTCAACGCCCTATTCTTCTCCCTTTTTAATAATTTGCATGTATGATCATATAAGTGTGGATATTGCACATTACTTTGTATTTTACCAAGTCGCTCGAGTGCTGTGGCAACTATATCAGGATAGTGCATGCGCAATATATATTCATAATTTCCCCCTGCACGTCTGATCCTCTCAATCACCGAGGAAATTTGTTTAACGACAAAATTGCAGATCCCTCGATTCCATCTAATGGAATGCAGGGGACGATCAATTTCGACCACTGCCAAGGTAATATTTGGCATGAGCGAATGACATTTCAGTTGACAGAAGGTAGAAAGTTGAGCGTGATCTCCTATCTCAATCTGTCCTATTACTAGGGGAGCCATATGCATGATAAGATTGTGAGATACAAATATATAATCTATCGTTGAGTGCAACGTACCTCTTGCCCATGTATTTCGTAGATTCATGCCATTTCTTACCATTAAATCCATATCCCACTCTGTGAGGAGTTCTCTAAATTTAGCTCCTCTACTATAAGAAAGAGTGGATGATTTAAATTTGTGGGTTTCAGTCAAATCTCTACAATCGCAATTAAAGTCACCACCTATAATGATTTCACAAGTCCGATATCTACCAGATATGTATAATAAGCATGCGTCCAATTCATCCAACATCTCGTCGACTGGTAAGACAGCTGGATTCCAATATAGGGTGATTATCATAAGTGAGGAATAACTAAATGAGGGTATTGAAAGATGAATCCCCAGAATACTGGCAGATACCCAAGCTAATTCCGCTTGAGCCTGCAAGGATATCTTAACTCCAACCAACAGACCCCCAGATGGACGTCCTAGCAAAGATCTTCTTGCAGGTGAGGTAAAAGTTAAATACCCAGGAATTACGAATGGCTCAGTTTTCATTGTTTCTTGTATCATTATTATTGTAGGTAGATCTACGGGAGTTAAAGCAGAGTGCCACTTCATTAAGTTCACATGTCCGCAAGAATTCCAAGATATAATTTGCATATTCGTATCACTGCATAGCTATTTAGCAGGGGAGGGCAATTTTGGACATAAAATTGACGAAAGCATAGGTTCCAGCCATGGTAGCCCTTTTGTATTGGCTGCAAATTTCAAAATTTCCAACATGCCACCATCCAACCCTGCTACAAATTGTGAATGAGGCCTACCTGCTTCTTCTATCTTTTCAATGCCCTTAGCCGGTGTTTCCAGAAATATTAAAGCCTCCGACTCAGAGTCAAACATAAACAGCGTCAAACCCTCCTTTTTTATTTCCTCATGGTTAGATCAGATAAATTTCATAATAGCCTCAGAGGTAAGATAACATATTGCCCTGTGATTATTTACACTTGCCAAGGAAACCCTTGTAATATCTTCGGATTTGATTATTCTCAATTGAGGTATTTTTGAGAATACGGAGAATATAAAGGATCGATTAATGCGATTATCCGCCAATATCCTTTCATCCCCCTCAAATCCAATAATGTACTGTGTTTCCAATCCCCTATCTTGATGCCTAGTTAGAGGTGTATTTTTTCGTGTATTTATTAATGTTGTAACCAGTGAAGATGCCCTAGTAGCCACGCAGGGATTCAACTCAAGTGAAGATGCGCTCTTGCTATCGGAGTGATCGTATTCTTTATTCATGTTAGTTTGTTTGTCAGATAAAGACCTTCTTAAAGGCGGACCATGAATAGATATGTAACTCGGTGCAAAGGGGGCATCCACATTATTTACTTCATTAATTGGTAAATTCCCAGGCTGGGTCCTGAGAGGTGTCTCAGCAATTCCCGCTTTTTTGCCTGGGCCATTTAGCATCACTACATTTCTCTTTTTATCGAATAAACAATTTTCACACCTTATTGAATCATCACATGTTACATTCATTTTATTACTATTTCTATTTGCTACTTCTAATTGTGTTTCATTACTCACTGTGCACATATTGTTTACATGTGTACGATCATTCCGGACATTGCTACATATCTCGCTATAGGATTTCCTCATAGGAGTTTTTGGGGAGGTGCAGATTGCTTCATCTTGTTGTTTTGTTTGATTTTTTGAGGTACAGCATCTGCCTACTATAGGGAAATATTCACTTAAAGTGGCTTTTGCCGAGTTTTGAGTAATGAAAACTGTGTTAGACTTTACGGTTTCATTTTGCTGAGTTGAGTGATCTTTTGTAATAATCATAGGTATTTTTTGATGTAACACAGTTTTGGAAATTGAGGTTTTTTGAGATTTTGATTTTGCCAATTGTGAAGTACTAGTTTTTATGATTCCCGTGTTGGTGTGTACGTCATCGTTCAGTAGTGAAGGGGTGCCTAAATCTCCTCCTCCTTTTTCCACTTCTACTTCAGTAGCAGATGCGAGGGCATACTGGCTCTCGTTCGACAACTCCTCCAAGTTGATATGCTCCTCATCTGCAATTTCTAGGATTGAAGTTGATTTAATGATCTTCGCTTCCCTCTTTCTTTTAGCAAGTCTTTTCACAGCACGCATGTGCATCCTTTTTGCTAGGCGAGACATAAAGGTTGGAGTTATTTCGGTGTGAGTATTTTCAGTCTCCGTGTTTTTTTGTTTTTCAATTTCATCCAATAAGACAGAAGGACTATCGGGCGGATTTAGAATCGGAACTTCAGTAATAGGACTTCGCAGCATATCAGAAGGGCGTGCTTTGTTAAATAGATGAGAAACTATAATATCGTTTAATGCGGTTATCGATGATTTAATCTCACTCAGATCGTTCTTGCAATTACACTTCAATAGCTCAGATGATACCCCATGTGATTGTCCAGAATTGTTACATTCTAGGTTAGCAGGTAGCAAACATTGCGTGCTTTTCTCATGACACTCATTCGTAACTACCCTTGATCTTTGGCCACCTGTTTCATATTGCAAAGATCTCAGGGTATCAATTGCAGTTATGAAGCCCTCAATTTTATCCATCTTGGAACAGAAATAATGCATAATTGCCTTTAGTTCTTTTAATTCCAAGTGGGTAAGTTCATGGCCCTTGTCAAGAAGATCTAGTATTTTTGTGATCACTGGAAGGGGGCTAGGAGATTGATGTTCAACACTACACCTCTCTGATATATTACCCTCAGGATCGTCATTTATAAACCTTCTTTGATCTTTGAGTTGCTCGGGAGAGTACAATAGAGCATGCGAGCTCCCTTCAGAGCTTCCTTCACGTGTTATTTCATTATCAGTTTTTGTAAAGCCCTTGCTATAGGTTGATTTAAAAATAACCCTGTTAGATGATCTGTGAACCAGTGGGGTCATCATTTCAATAGATTGATTGACCTGTTTATCTAATTCAGCCATTTTCTTCATAGTTATTCTAAACGGGTCTTCATTAAAAGTGCAAGGTAGCAGTGGGGTTATGCAACTCCCCAAACCCACCCTAAGATCAATATTTACTTCGTCTTTTATGGAATTGGACGAAGTAGGAGTAGGATTGGCATGAATCTGGGCCACATAAGTAGTACGTGTTGGAGTATCAGTATGATTCAAATTATCGTCGTTAGCTACCCCAACTGGAGTGTCATTATCGAGTAGCTCATTGTCAGAAATAGTTCCTTTGTGGTCTAAAAGATCAGTATTAGTTTCAGTACCAGCTTTCAATATTGCCCCCATGCACCGCCCGCTACGCAATCCATTAGCCATAGTAAAAATAATAAAAATAGCACAGGTGCAATATATTAATGAAGAGACAGGGTTTTCAGCTTTGTTGGAATAAGACAAGGATCAATAAAGACTAATCTAGCTTTACACTCAAATTTTGATAAAATACCAATTAGCCCGGTGTATGGTGAGCAACACCTAACACTTTATAATAAAATGTCAACAATTTACAAAAAAAATGGAACCTCACCCACGCTCACCAGCGCTAGTTATAAAATCATGAGATCTCCGTGATCTAGCAGTATATGATATATTACAGTATTTTCAGAATTAACCGGAACGTAACAAGTGTTAAAACGATTGTTGGAGTGGAGCCTCAGGGATCAAAGTGACTATACACTGCAGTCTCCCTTCTGATTGTGCCGCCAAACAGCCGCACAACAGCCAATGGGCTTTTCGCCGTCGGGCTTCACGCCGCAAGGGTGGTTTCCTCTGTGCTTTGTAGTGGACAATAGTCACGTGATAAGTCACGTGTCAAGAGTGAGCTCCGCCTCCTCCAGGAAGCGGGCGTATGCCAGCAAGAGCCCCTAGACAGCTCGCAATGCTGGAAGGATGTGATTCACCAAACGAACGTTCAGGCACAGGTAATTCCAGTAAAAACAGCAGCGCACGTCACTCGGGAGGTTTCCTCTGTGCTTTGTAGTGGAGAATAGTCACGTGATAAGTCACGTGTCAAGAGTGAGCTCCGCCTCCTCCAGGAAGCGGGCGTATGCCAGCAAGAGCCCCTAGACAGCTCGCAATGCTGGAAGGATGTGATTCACCAAACGAACGTTCAGGCACAGGTAATTCCAGTAAAAACAGCAGCCTCTCTTTGATATATTGGACAAGCTAGGGGTCTCATATACCAATTACGCCGATGATACCCAGATCCTTATCCCAATCCAAGGTGACTATGAAAAAGACACCAGACTCATAAACAAAATTTACCAAATCATCCAAACTTGGATGGCCACTCATGGCCTATGTCTTAACGGCGATAAGACTGAGCTCTTAATCATTGGTTCTACCAATAAACTGAACAAACTACCCCAGCTTTACAATTCCATCACGATTGACAACATCAAAATAAAGGTAGCTAAGGAAGTTAAAACCTTAGGCTTCTACCTAGACTCAGCTCTCACCCTCGACAAGCAAGTAAATGCCACAACCTCAGCAACCAGCTACACCTGCAAACTCATCCATGCCTGCAAACCATACCTTTCCATAGATAGCTGCACCACCATTGCGCGAGCCCTCATCCTCTCCAAATTAGACTACTGCAATGCACTGTACCTAGGTACCAGTAAACATAACACTAACAAACTCCAAACCCTGCAGAACAATGCCCTCAGAACAGCCCTAGGCATACCCAAAGGACAACACATATCTACCCACAGAAGAGCCGTCAACTGGCTGGCCATCAATGACCGTATCAAACTCAAAACTCTGAACATTACACATAACTGTCTGAACAACAAAGCTCCTGCTTACCTGTCAGAAAAATTCACAAAGCACACTTATGAACGTCCCATCAGAAAGGCCCTCTCTAATAGCATCAAAGTCCCTAACTTTAAACTGAAAAGAACTGGTGGGTCTAGCTTCCCGGTTCGAGCCGCGCAGCTCTGGAACTCCATCCCAGATGCACTTAGAGCCACCCCCTCCTTCCATGTGTTCAAAGCCAACGCTACACTCTGGCTTAAAAATAACGACCGCTAAATGCCCCAACTATACCAAATACTCTGTATATTCATTGCAAACACTGTAACTGTAAATTATCTATACTGTAAGTCATCCGACAGTGCTACACAAAAGATTCTGATAAATGCAACATATCTCTCTTGTAAGTAAAAATGCCTTGTAAGCAATGCTCGATATATGAGCCTGTAATATATGATCCTGTAACCTAAGAAATGTAATGTAACTGTAATATATGTTCCTGTAACCTAAGAAATGTAATGTATTCATGTACCTTATTTCTCTGCAAGCGCCCAGTTGCTTAACGGCCAGGCGCGCTCTATAAATAAATAAACAATACACAACAAACAAAAGGCTCAGAGAAAGGACCACCAGTCAGGAGCAATGGAGCAGGGGAGGCCGGGAAGTAAAGTCTTTAGGCAGCCACTCTGCTTGAAGCTCGACATGTTGTGGTAGGTGGTGGAAACAGGCTGCTGGATGGTGGATGCAGCACTCTAGTGCAGTGAGGTGCCAATGGGGGATGGAGTTTGAGCAAAGGCCCTGACGTGCAAAATGGGGAGTACCTCAGCTTGGGGCTTCAGGTAGTCAATGGGGTCATGGCATCGATGCAGCCAATGGAGGTGTTGTGAGTTGGGACCCAAGCCACGTGCGACAGAGCAGGGGAGGCCAGGAGATGAAGTCCTAAGGTGGCTGTTCTGCATAAAGTGCAAGGTGTTGTGGTAGGTGGTGGGAGCGGGATGCTGGATTCAGCGCTCGAGTGCTGGTAGGCGCCAGTGAGGGATTGAGGTTGAACAAGGCCACCAAGGAGCAAAATGGGGAGAGCCTCACCTCAGGGCTATAGATTGTCAGTGAGGCCATGACATTGAGGCGGCCAATGGCAGTGCTGTGAGGTGGGATCGCCAGCATTAGCGACAGAGCAGGAGAGACCAAGAGATTAAGTCCTTAGGTGGCTGCCCTGCTTGAAGCTCAGGCTGCAGATAGTTGGTGGGGTCACAGAGTTGATGCAGCTATGGTGGTGCAGATGCCATGGGATTAATGCAGCCAACGGCAGTGCTCTGAGGCGAGACCACCAGTCTGGAGTGACGTAGTAGGGGAGGCTGGGAGATAAAGACCTTAGGAGGCTCCTTTGCTAGAAGTTTGCGGTGTTACATTACATGTTGGGAGCAGCCTGTTGGATGGCGGATGTAGTGCGTGAGTGCTGGTAGGTGCCAGTGGGAATCAAGGTTGAGCAAGGCTGCCAAGGGCTAGAATGGGGAGAGCCTCCCCCAGTGTTGGTATTAACTGGTGTGAAGAGGACACACATGTAATACTATACTGAGGATGTTGTGAAGGCATTACTAGGACTTATATAGACCAACAAATATGATATACACATTTAGCCAGAACCTCTAGGGGTTAATGAATGGCTCAGCTGTTGAAAGTTACAACTGTATGAGTCGAGAAACACCAGTAAACACAATGTCAGTAAGATCTGGAAAACATGTAACATAATGTAGAGGTTTTGCATGTGTTAATAGGACTTAGACAGTTGATGTGCCTTTGGTAGTGCTAAATACATTTGTGCAGAATCTTTTGTTTGTGAGAATGGTATAAGAGGTTGGAGAGTATATAGTTGGTAGTATTAAATAAAACTGTAGTATTGGTCTGAATAGTTTGTAGAATTAAATAGAATTTAGGGTAGAAACCCCACTTAATCAAATTGTGGTGTCATCCAGGCTGAAGAAAACGAACATGTAACACTATGTAGAGCATGTTGTGAGTGCAGTACTGGGACTTAAATTGGCTCCACTTGTTGGAAGACCAAAATATATTGACACAAAACCTTTAGTTTGTGAGTGTGATATTAGAGGTTGGTAGCGCTAAATAAATTAAGGATGAACCACCATTTATCCTAAAGTTAGTATTAACAAGAGTGACAAAGATAAACATTTGTATTGAAATATGTTTGAAGTGGTTTTTTGTGTATTTTTTAAATGTTTTATGGTTTTATGTCGTTAGGATCTTATTTTTGTGATTTGTAATTAAGTTGTTCATACTGCTGTTTTTTATGGGAAGGTTTTGTTTTCCCGAAATACATTTTACGGAAAGAAAGTTAAACATGTCTGACTAAGTATAGGCAGTTGAGTATTGTACTGGGACTGACAGTTCGGTTCTGCTGGTTGGCAGTACTAAATAGTTTGAGGCAGAAATTCTAGTTTGTGACCACATTATTGGGAGTGACAGGGGACTCTTCTGATTGGTAGAGCCTAATAAATTGAAAAATAAATTGAAGAATAACCTAAAATGCTGAATACAGTGAAGGTTCTAACCTGGGTGAAGAAGACAATAATATAGCATAATGTAGAAATGTTGTCAGTGTGGTACTAAGACTTATGGAATGGTTCCATTGGTTGCTTGAGACACATACAAATACTAGGGTTTATAGATGGCATGCTCTGATTCGTAGACCCAGTAAACGGATGCAAAACCAATACTGAATCCAGTGTTGATATTAAATAGACTGAAGGAGACAAACATGTATTTGTACTTGTATTGTTTGCATTTTAGACACTTTTGGCCAAATCCCCTGTCCATGGAACTCCTGTCAGCAGGGTACCCACAGAGTGGCCCTACCAATGATGAACAAAGGAGTATCGGTAAATATATTAATCAGTGGTAGTAGTGAGTGGTGGTACAGAGCAGGGACCAGAATTACAGGATGTTATAGGACACTCACATCTGGTATAGAGTGGCATGATAATCAATTATTACATACTTAAAGTCATAGATGGATATACATAGGTCGCAAGGAAAAAGGGAGCAGAAGGAAAGGTAGTATTAGTGGTGTTGACGTGAAATGGATGCTCTCCAGACTGAGGAGATGCTTTGTTAGAGCCATCTTATAAATATCTAACCAGGAGATGGCCTTGATGTCCAATAGGAGGGAGTTCAATTACAAACAGCAATAAGTGCAAGGTAGTGCAAGGGGCAAAGGACAGAGCTTGAGCATAGGTGCTGACTTCAGAGTCCAAGGAGTGCATGATTAGATATAGAGGCAGAGAGATAGGGTCATGCCAGTCCATGAATGGGTTTAAAAACCAGTAGGAGAAATTTGAAGACAGTGCAGTTTCACATAGAGAGTCATACTAGTTCTAGTTGGTGAAAGGAGTGTGAGGTGAGCCGGGGAGAAGGAAGAGGGTGTGGACAGAATATCTCATGACCTTGTCCATGGAGCTGAATGTTTAGAATAAGAGACCACCAGCAGGCTGTAATAATTATCTAGTTGGCAAAGGAAAGGGTTGGATATAAGCATTATGGCAGGGACAAAGGCCATATGGGATTGGATCTTGCAGATATCCATGAGGTTAAGTCTGGCAGACATTGCAGAGGGTGCTGACATGATATAGTTTGAAGTGTTTGTTGAAACTAGCTCCCAGATTGTGGGCCTGAGGGATGGGGTGAGAATGTCATGGGAAAGGATAGCATGGGGAGGAGGGCATGGGCCTGAGGGTTTAGACGATAAACAATTTCAATTTTTGAGGAGTTCAACATGAGAGAGTATAGCGTCATCCAGAGTTGCATGGTGAATCAACAGTCACAGATTTAGAAGGGAAACCCATGGGCAAATGTGGAAAATGAGAGAAAGATCTGGGTGTAATCAGTGAAGAGATGGTTGGAGAAGCCAAACAAGGCAATAAGTTTCTGCTGTGAGGAGGTATAAAGACTGAAAAGGAGGGGACTCAGGACAGATACCTGGGGACCGCAATTGGAAAAGGAGTGTTTGATGGTTTCATCCCACTCAATGATATAGAGAAGGAGTGGCCGGGCAGGAAACATGCACGCCAAGCCAAGGTAGTACACTGAAAGCTGAGGTGGGCAGGAAATGGCAGAAGGAAGGAGTTATTTACTGTGTAAAAATCTGTTGAAAGTGAAATGATGATTTGGACAGATGACAGATTAGAGTGGTTGAAAGTTGCAAGAAAGTTTGAGACATGAGTTAGGATTGTTTCAGTGGTGTGACTGCTACAAAATTCATATTAGAGAGCATCATAGATCCCAAAGGTCTCCAGATATGCAGTTGGTTGGTTTGTTAGGATCAGCAGAGGACCACAGTGACTACTTTGAAGGTGGCAGGGAAATCTCAGTTGAGTTTGACAGATTAACGAGATGCGAGGTGGTGAGAGGACCAATATTCATAACAATTTGAGGTGTTAAGGGAATCACAGGGATACAGGAGAGGTCGCTGACCATAGGATGTGGGTCCATTCTTTGCGGGAAGTAGATAGGAAGTTGTAGAATTCAGATGAACGGGTTGGGTAGACATGTTGTTGAACATGAGAGTAGGGTTGCTGGAGAGCACAAAGTGAGGGTGTCATTGATCTTGCAGATTTTGGAGAAGAAACAAACAGGCAACGTTGTCTGCTGAGATGGAGGATGGAATGGAATGAAGGGTGTTTGGGATGAAGATAGCATAGCTACTAGGGTTCTAGCTAACGTGTGGGTATGTGACTGAAGTGAAGAAATGAGGGAGGTATACTAATTTGACTTGGCTAAGTCAGGGGCTTACAAGAGTATGAGGAGGACCTCCTTCTATGAGCTAAGGAATGAAGTAGAAGGTCTGCACCAGCACCAAAGGTGCCATCATTTGTTATGTCTTAGATTTGGAATGGCTTTGATGAGAGAGGAAGAATGATTGTGCAGGACTGAGTTGGCTTCAGGTGTAGAAAGGACTGTGTAGAGCTCATGGAAATATTGTCAATGGAGCAGGTGCTGCAGAGGTGAGAGAGCTTGTAGAGAGGAGTAGACCAGGTCAAGGTATGGTGGGAAGAGATTACAGGATAAAGGTCTGTTTGAAGATTGTGGTGGGTGGAGGGGATGCGGTAGTTGGGGAATATAGGCAGTGAAGTGCAGTTAAAACAGTCAGATGACCAATAGAGAGGGGTGAAATATCAAAGGACAGGAACTTTAGGTTGCGTAATTGTTCTTCAATGTGAACAGATTGATTGTTGAGAGAGACTAGGAGGTGATGAGGAAAGGAATCACACAGGTTCAGATGTGATTTGTTGGGTTTAGGGAGGTTAAAGTCTCCCAAGACTGTCATAAGGCTTTAGAGGGGAGGAAGTCCATTAGCAGATCAAGGTAGCAAAGGGAAGGAATGGTAAAGATAGTGACACGATAATGAGTGAGATGTTGAGTGTAGCACTAGCTGCTAAAGAGTGACTCTGATGATAGCACCACATAGATTGACGATTAAGGAAAAATGAAACATTTACTTTTGCAATGCCCTCCAATGGCACAGAGTAGATGACAGGACTCACTTTTGCATGATCAAGAAAGTGTGCACATGAATCACTACTGAGAGAGCCACAGTCATCTCCATATTTCCTTACGCTTCGCCATCCTTCTGACTGTAGCTGTCTTATGTACAAATCTTTCTCATCTGAAGAACCTCTTGGTTGGACTACGAAGTCATGGGCCTAATGTTTCATTCCACCATACTTTTCATCTATAAGAAGTTCATACATTTAAGAAAGTAAACTCTCTCATATATGTGTCAGTGAAGTGTCTCCTGCAATCTGAAACAACAGACTCATATGCACTAAAATCCTATCCACATTGAATACTAGCTTGTGTGCATTTTAGGATTTCCATGCAATTTCACAAGTACAGATGGCCATTGTATGGCTTTTCAGAACAGAATTGTAATGGATTGTCATCACTTCCTAGTTGACATGTTTTGAGGACATGGGGGGTCAATAAGAGATTGTCGGTAATTCACTGGCGGCTTACCGGCAATCTCTGCTTACCGTTTCCGCCGCCCGATATATTGGTATTATTGGGACATTATGGGCAGCGGAGTAACTGTAAGTTCTCATTCCCATGAAGTTGCATAGGACTCCATGGGATGGAAACCACTGAAGCACCTGCACCGTTGTTAACAGTGCCAATGCTTCAGTGAATTATCTTATCTGCTGGTAGGGTCCTGAACTACCAAAGATCAGGCCTGCTGATAGTTCACTGCCCCTACCGGCAGACTCGGGGTATACCAGTCTGGAAAAGGTGCTGGTACACGTTAGTGGCACCTTATTTCCGGACTGGCATACTCCTAATGGCCCCCATAGGCATGAACAACCTGTTCTGCAGTGAGCTAGTTGGATTCTCATGGGAACCTCAATGCATATACATAAGACACATTATTA
Source organism: Ambystoma mexicanum (assembly GCF_040938575.1). Taxonomy (NCBI): domain Eukaryota; kingdom Metazoa; phylum Chordata; class Amphibia; order Caudata; family Ambystomatidae; genus Ambystoma; species Ambystoma mexicanum. The sequence continues at coordinate 651,396,092 of NC_090933.1, read as the reverse complement.
TGCAATTCTAAAGATCTAAAATTGCTGTAAATGACAACGCAATTTAGAATTAATTTTAGGAATTAACAATATAAAAGTACACTTCTTGGTTACATTTAATAAAAGGCATATATGCACATGAATATTTACATAAAATTATATAAAAACAAACATTACCTTGAAATGCTTCAACACCCATCAGAAATCGTCTAGAAATCATATGCAGAATATTTCATAAAGAGCTCATTTACTGAAATATATTTCCTGAAAATATATATTTCATATAATGCATATCAACCACAAACAGCAGTTAAAAAGTTCCTAAACAACAAACATGCAAATAAAATCAATTTAAAACAAATCGACATTACCCTTTGTTACTATGACTTAAAAATGCGGTGTCCAATTGTGTTTAATATATATACCAATTAGTCTATGTATTGTCATGTACAACGGTCATATTTTTTTTAATGATTTTCAGCTCCCCCGTACACATGCAGTAACCCTAATTCCAATCCTTCACTGCTACTCTGTCACTGCCTTCTTTAATTTTCATTGCAGACATTTCCCTTTTCCTTCTAGTTTTCATTGGGCTGCAGGTCATACAAATACGTATTAAGATTAATTAACAAACAAACCATCTTAAACTACTATTATTATAATATGCTTCACTGAGCAATACTTAATCTGTACCTCAATTGTAACCTCCCAAAACGTGTATAGTTCTATCCTCCCTTTTCTAATCCTCTCTATTGACTTCTGATTCAGTTTTCCCTCATAGGTATCTGAAAACAGTGAAATTCCCTGCTGTTTTTATGAATCGTTATCAGTAGTCTCAAACAATGTGAAATGGCATAAAAATAAATGTCCCTTATTTCTTTGGGTTTTGTCCCATTCTGTGTAGTTTGAAAGAACAACATGTAACTTGTCCTTTTAATGGATAATTCCTTTCATTATCTGTTCTCTACTCACAGCTCACCCTGTTGAAGAATGTTATAACATTACACCAATTTTGTTTTCCTTTTAATTTCTGTTGTAGTATGTCCTTAATTCATCCCTTTCCATAAAACATTATCTCCAAAGAGTTTCCTATGTTTGGAATCTGCGGCAGGCATTGTCCCAGGAAACAGGAACGATTATGACTTAAGCGTTTGTCATTTTCCTATAAATGTAAACCTTTGATGCCCAAACATACACCGTCTGTTAGTGTCAATATGCTTTTACAATAAATGCATGCTGACATAATCACGTGACTGAATATTGATGTATAACTACGTGAATAAACACCAAATAACAACTGATTTATCTGATATAATCGCTAGAGACTTTCACTACATTAGTTTCATGAGTTTTAATGCCACAACTTCATGTTTCAATACACTGCACTCATTCGTAATTGTCATTCAAATACAATGTATGGCTTTGAGAAAGGTGTATAAATGGTTGTTCTTGTTTGGCTGATTTCAGATTGATGCCTTTTTCATGTTTAGTTGTGATCTTTGAAGTATCGTCCATTGAAATGCATCATATATGTGGCCTGTAATTATGTAATGTTCCACCACAGGTTCATTTTCTACTTTATATTTTAGGCAACTGCTATCTTCTATGATCCAGGTCTTACATTTCTCGTAGTTTTGCATATTTCGCACGTCGTGCATGAACTGGTAAATATGTAGAGTCTATGGTTATGTTTACAGTTGGTAAAACATTCTACGGTCCATTCATTTGGCGAATCTATAAGTACTTCCGTAATTTTGGAAGGGTATTTAGATACCACATAAGGCACAGGAAAATTGGCCCACATCTGCTTTCACCCCCTCATTTTTCTATCATTTAAAAATAAGTCTAATGTAATTTTTCATTATTAAGTTATGAATTGTAATATTGTCTATGGAAAATCGTTGTGGCATTCTTTTTCACTTGCATTCTTGAAAATGTCCAATTTGTCTTTATTGTGTTCTTTATCTTATAAGACACATTTGTGAAAGTATTCACAAAGATCATTTTTTTCTCTTGGATCCGTTTTTTCATGGACTATACAAGAGGTTTTCTCTTATTAATACATGCTCTTAAAGCTGCCTGTTTGTGATGACTGTTTGACACTTTTATAAGGATAGCCCCTGTGGATAAGTTTATCCACTTTCTTGTGCATAAGCCTCATTGGTACTACTATCCTTTTTCAGGGTAACAAATTGGCCAAAACCAAATTACCTTTAATACGTACAGCATAATGACTTTGGAAGTGTAAAGGGTATTTATATTTTTGGGATTCTGGAAAGGTCTCACTTTCAGTGTCCCTTCATGATGATATATCCAAGTCCAAATAATTTATTACATTATTACTCATGGTTTTGGTGAAATGTAAATACAATAAATGCTATTGATATAACATAATCAATGTATGATATTATGTTTGTATGCTTTATGTTCTGCAATAATTAATGTAGCCACGAGCATGTCTACATGTTGATAAATATTTTCCATGAATTGCAAATAGTTATATTTTAATGTTATTTCTATACATCGTATAGTGAAGAAATTCAGTACTGGATAATCATGCTTTCCTTACCATACATTTTCTTCTATTATATTGTAGAGTGACACTCTGTGGTATGCAAGAATATAAGGATTCAATAACCATACAAATAAGAATGTTTTTTCATGTTCAAAGGCATGCCTTGCAAATGTTGTATCAGGATTTCATCTCAGACACCAAAGGGCATAGCGAGAAATCTGCATATCTTGCAAGGCCAATGCATACATCATGTCAAATTTAGGGAATAGCCTGTACCAGAGTCCTTTTTTTCACCTGTAGGAAAGATCATTGTGTTGTCCCATGCACCAGTTTAAGAAGTTGAGTAGGATGAGAGTGTGAACTGTCTAATAAACTTTGCACCAGTGGAATAGTGCAATGGGTTGTTGGCATCTGACCTATGGCTCTTCTTGATGCATCCATGTGACTGAATGTCTCTTTAGTGCATTCTTACACATGGATTGCACATCCTCTCGTAAATGGCAACCTCCTGCATTTTCCTCATTGTCATGAACATGCAGTTTTAATGTTGGCACTTTGACTTAAAACCGTGGGTCAAAAAAAAGGAGCGAGGTGGTGGTCCATGTTGCCCTTCATAGAAACAATACGTGAATCCAGTAGGATGATTGAGAGCTGTTTCATGAGAATTTGCCTCGCTTCTGCATCTCCAAAAATGTCTTGTTCTTTTATTATGCTGGTTCATTCTACTTCAAACAGACTGGTGGCAGCACCTTGTTGAGAGTCATAGTTTACAAGAGTATCTGTTGGGTCTCCTCTTCAAAAGGCTACAGTAAAGAACAAACAATATTCAACATTTTCCACTATGCAGGTATAAGGTAGACAACCTTCTGTAGCCGACTCTGGCTATTGCAATAGTTGGTCACTGAGTTGCACTGTTCTCACAGATGCAAAAGGAGGCCTGGAGGTGGGATTGTGTTTTTCAGCTGGTTGTAAGGAAGGTGGTGGTGTGACTCCAGATTTAATAACATATTTAAGGCAATGTGGGAGTTGAAAATGCAGGGTCTTAGCCACAATTACAATCTCATCACCCCATCTCATCACATAATGAGTAATGACTTATCAAATGTGTCACATAGATGGAGGACATATTAAAAGCAGGGCAGGTCAAATGTTTGGTCTTGCCACATAGACAACACACCATTAGTCCCCTAATCAGATACCACAAACTGTAAACCAGAAGGAGTGAGACAATGTGCCAAAACATCCTTTACTTTCTCCAAGATGTCAACTCTGTTGTGAGACTGCTGATCAAACCCTTCCACACACAAGGTGGTCTGCTGAGGAATGACATCCAGCGACTGCTTTCCTCAGCATTCTTAATAGCATGAACAGGAAAAGGTGACTGAGTGTCTGATTAGTAATAAGCAATCTGTGCTTTGGACACTGGCTACATGCCCATTGTAAGGAGGACTTTCTAAGCCCTTAGATATCCAATGCCAGCACTATACCAGAGCTTGTAACGTCAGGTATTGTGTAACCTGCTCAAAAGTCTCTGCATTGGTAGGATGGTGGTCTGGAACATTCAGAGGGAAATTAATTTTCTGTGTGTCATGGGATCTGCAGGCAAAGATGGATACCCAAAAGGGTGTGTAATATCTTTCAATGACAAACGTGCTCAGGTGTATAGTTTGGGCAGGTAGTGAACATGTGTTCATTGTTTGCATTCAAGGATTATGAGTCTTGCATGATGCTGGATCATTTTAACAAACATTTGGATGAGGCTTTCTCATGTTGTGGTACAGGAAAAGGTACTGAAATTGCTTTCCAGCGTGTTTTGCAAGATGCTTTTCTTTGTATGTATGACAGGTGTCATAATGTGCTTTTTGCTTTTCGATATGAAATAGCACCACATGCCCCATTATCCTTTGGGCATCAGATGGGCCCTAATCTCTCTTTATTCTTGAGGTTGAAATTTGATTAGTGGACCTTTTAATGGATTTGTATGGGCTTTGTTGACAGAGGTGACAGGCATGTTCATGTGACTGATTGCAAACCTGAGCTACCACTAGCATGGGCTTATTCAAGCAATTTGTCAACTGGAATATGTCGAATGTCTTCAGCATGATTCTGTGTACTTTGCTTGCATTTGACAACTGCATGGGTTTGTTAATGGTGACACCCCTATGTTCTGTCTCTTTATCTCGTTCAGTATCTGTGGTTTCATCAGAGAGGAGGTGTCTAAGTTTCAATATTGATTTAGGGGATGGAGCATCATCTTTGTCATGTACTTCATTGTTGTCTGTTTCTGAGGACATTAGGGTAGGATAATTTTTGGGATTTACCAACTAGGGGAGGAAAAACCTCCTTCTTCAATTATTGTTGCAGCGTCACAAAAAGTTCATTCACACAATGATTATGGTTATATTTAGTGCATTCCAATATATATTAGATTAAGTAAATTTGCTTGATAGTGTCTAAAAGTAGAATGCCCTTTGTGTGAATAGCCTTACTAAAACTGGCCCTGATTGAAAAAGGCATTAATTTGCCGAAACACCTGTCTCACAAAGGGCATTCTACTTTTAGACACTATCAAGCAAACTTACTTAATCTAATAAATATTCGAATGCACTAAATATAACTAAATATAACCATAATCATTGTGTGAATGAACTTTTTGTGGCGCAACAACAATAAGTGAAGAAGGAGGATTTTTCCTCCCCCGGTTGGTACATGTTTCACGGAGCAAGGGGTATTTCTCCGTAACTTCACTCGCTTGCAACACTGTCATTAGTGCTGGGCAACTTAAGTTGATAAACTAAGACCCCATCATACAATAATTTTTGGGAATTACTTCTTGTTTATCATCTGTGGATTACTCTCTTTGTTTCAGAGGTGATGACATCTATTCTCTTTCTTGTGCTTCAGATGGTTTGGGCTCAACTTGCACTTCTTCCTCTTTGTCCTCTTCCCAAACGTCATCTTCTATCACTGGATGTAAGTGGGGCAGCATTGCATGCACATGTCTTCCCAATGCATCAGAGTCACTTGGGACACATGACACTAGTCTTTGCAGAATATGAGATCTGTGGTTACTGATTGATTGGTCTGGTTGGTGCACAAGCACAGCCATGATCTGGTCATCTCCAATGAATACACCAGATGCAGGAGCAGGTGAAAAATGGCCAACAGATGCATTCCTCCTCCACACTCTACCTAATCCCCTAAGAGGTTTGGGTACTACAGCAGGTTCAGACATGTACATTTTATTAATAAGCAAACTGTGTAACTCTGCCATGACATTCTCCACTGCCTATAAAAATGTTCACATGCCTAGAACTAATTTTAGTTTCTACTCTGCTAAACAAATGCACATTATGTTCTCACTGCTTCCGCCTTCGCCTCCAACTTCTCAATGCACATGTGTTTCTCCCTTCTTTGGCCTTCTGCTCCACCCATAAAATGCCACATGGTTGTCTCTGGTTTGCAATTCTCCTCTGCCTAAAACATGTATGAATTCCTTATGCTGCACTGACCTTCTCCTCTGCCTACACATTTCATATACCTAACACTGCCTTGGCATTCTCCTGCATCTACAAAATAAATGCACATGTGGTCACCTTGCTTTGGCATTCTCCCACACCTACATAAAGCACATGTGCCTGACACTACATGTGCCCTCTCCTCTTCCTAAAAAATGCATGTGTATGTCTCCCTGCTTTGTCATTCTCCCCAGGTACAAAAGGAACAATACTGTTTTAGTATTTTTCTTTCGACCAACAAAATGCACGTTGACCTATCACTGTCTTGGCATCCTGTGCCACTTATAAACACATGTGAGGTTCTCTCGGTTTTGCCTTTCTCCCCTGCCCACAAACTGTGTATGTATCGGTGTGGCCTGCTGTGAGGCTGCCTTCCAGGCCCCGTTGGGCCTTCAGTAAGATATTAATCCAGGCACTGTTTGTTTGTTCTTAGCGGTCCGTGCGCGTTTGTGCTGCCCCCTGCCCCCCCTCCCTCCACCTCACTTCCTGGTCCTCCTCTCCCCTCTCCCTTCCTGCCTCCCTGCCCGCCCACACCTCCTCCCCTTCCTCTCCTCCTGCCTTAAATCCCCCCCCCTGGGCAGCCCCCTGCCAGGCAGCCGTCTCGGCTAAGGGCTAAGGGCCCCTTAGGCAAAGGGTGGCTCCTACGGCTGCGGCTCCCTGTGTGTCTGCAGGTGTCCGCAGGGGACGCCAGGCGCCAGTTTTTCACCTTTCTCTCTCCACCTTCTGCCGGCCCACCCCACCTACACCTGTTCACTTCATTTGCATGGTGTCTACACCACACTGTGTTCCACAGTTGTGGTAAACTAGGGTTTTCTCCCCTCGCAGGATTCTCAAACTTAGGTGGCCTCTCCACAGGGTACCTAATACGCATTTACTGTTGTTTTCTAAATTGTGGTAAACTAGGGTTTTTCTCCCCTCGCAAGATTCTCAAACTTAGGTGGCCTCTCCACGGGGTACCTAATACGCATTTACTGTTGTTTTCTGAAATGTGGTAAACTAGGGTTTTTCTCCCCTCGCAGGATTCTCAAACTTAGGTGGCCTCTCTACTGGGTACCTAATACGCATTTACTGTTGTTTTCTGAAATGTGGTAAACTTGAGCTTGCCGCTCACTTCCTGTCCACGTGCTCTCATCTCATCTGTCTTCCCCCCCACTCCCTCCTATTCCATGGTGCTCTCTATCTCGCCTATCTTCTCTAGCTGCTTCTCTATTGACTATCCTGCTCTCCTCACTAAATCTGGTAGGAAAAAGTTTAAAAAGGACATCCTGGTCTCCAACCCAGGCCTCCCTATCGCTGACACCTACACTAGTGCCTCCTCCAAGGAAACTCTCACTGACATCCTCTTTTTCGTGCCTTCGCCTGACCTATGGACCCTTCATATGGTCTCTGTGCTCTCTCCTTTCTCCTCTTCTCCCATTAATGGTGGCACCCGTTGGGATGTCCTCTTGGCCCCCTTCCACTCCTCTAAGGCCATCATTAATGTCTACGCTAATGGGACCGTCTTGGTCCAAAGCCCTCAGACCAACCTTCACCTCTTTGATAGACGCTTCCCACACCTCATCAACTTCCTTTCCTCTCCTGCTGTCCCCCCTCCTCTGTCCTCGGCTACCTTGCCTCTACCCTCCCTCCCTGCCCCCTCTCTTGCTGCTTCTTCACCTCCTTCTTCTTCACCTCTGTAGGGCGTACCTCTGATCTGTACCCCTCCCCGGAAGTCCTTCAAGGATGGCAACCTTCTCCACATTGCCACCCTTAACTCCCGCTCGGCCACCAAACATTCCTCTGATATCTGCCGCCTTCTTGAGGAACTGGGCCTTGACGTCCTCGGTCTCACTGAGACATGGTTCACAGCCAGCTCTGTCACCAGCTTTGACACACTCCTACCTGACGGTTACAAGATCCTCTCCGTGCCCAGGCCCAACCGTTCAGGTGGGGGTGGCCCTTATCTTCCCTGAGTGGATTCCTGCCACTGTCACTCCTACGCAGACCTACTCCTCTTTTGAATGTCTTCTCTGCCGACTCTCTCTCTCTCCTAGCCATTCCCTTACCGTGGCTACTATCTATCGGCCACCTGGTCAAATTTCCTCCTTCCTCTCTGAGTGGGCTGACCTCTCCTCCTCACTCCTGTCCTCAACCACACAACTCCTCTTTCTTGGTGACTTCAACATCCACCTGGATGCCTCCTGTCCCCCCCTCTGGACTCTTTCTTGACCTCTGTGACTCTCTCTCACTCTCTATTCTCCCGTCTGGGCCTACTCATTCTGCAGGGCACACTCTTGATGCTCTGATCTCTTCTGACCTTCCCCTCTCCGTCCCTCTCTCCACTCCTTTCTCCTGGAGTGATCACTTTCTCCTATCCTCCCACCTCACCCTCCCTACCCCACAGGCAAAGCCACCCTCATCACTGCCACCCACCTTCTCGGTCATCCGACCCATGAAGTGCGTGTCAGTTGAGGCTTTCGCTGCCACCTTCTCACCCCCCCTTCCCACTTCGGCTGACTCCCACCCTGACACAGCCCTATCCACGCTCCACTCTGCTATATCTGATACTCTTGATATCCTTGCCCCTGTCATGAGAATCCGCCTGAAGCCCAAATCCGAAAGCCAAATGTAACTCCTGGTATGACTCGGATCTCGTCACCCTAAAACGCAAGTGCAGGGTGGCAGAGAGGAAATGGCGTGCTTCATGTTCATCCTCTGACAAACTGGCCTACCGCCTGCTCCAAAGGCAATACCGTCTCTCCGTTCTCACCAAGAAGAGAGCCCTTATCCAAGCCCGCATCTCTGCGGCATCTAACAATTCGGCCGAACTCTTTAAAATCTGCAAGGAGCTTGCCAACCCTGCTGCAGTCTCTACCTCTCCTCTCCCCTCCCAGGCCCTCTGCACTGCACTGGCCTCTCACTTCATCTCTAAAACTCAGGACATCCTGTCCTCACTCTCCTCCTATCACCTCCCTCCCTCTCTTCCCGGCTCTTCCTCCGGCCCTTCTGCTGCCACCCCTCCTCCCTCCTTCTCTGCCTTTCCCCTTTTCTCTGCTGATGAGGTTTACAGACAAGTCCGATCTATGAAAGTCTCGTCTAAACAGGTTCACCCCTGTTCCTCCAAAACTATCAAGGACCACATCGACTCCCTGGCTCCTGCCCTGGATGACTTTTGCAACCACTCCTTTGCCTCTGGAGTCTTCCCATCCCCCCTTAAGCACTCCCTTGTGCACCCTCTTCTTAAGAAACCCTCTTCCGACCCCTCCTGCCCGGCTAACTATCGCCCAATCTCCATCACTCCCTTCCTGGGCAAGCTCCTGGAGAAACTGGCCATGTCCAAGCTTAACCTCCATGCTGAATCTGTTGGTAGTCTTCATGACCATCAATCTGGCTTCAGAGCTGCCAGAAGCACGGAAACTGCTCTCCTGAACATCCGTGAGGACCTGCTCTCGAACCTCGACTCCAACACTCCGTGTGTTCTCATTCTGCTCGATCTCTCTTCTGCCTATGACACTGTCAACCATGCCATCCTGCTCAACCGTCTCCGTGATAATCTGGGTATCACTGGTCAGGCTCTGGCGTGGCTGACCTCTTTCCTTTCCAATCGACCCTCCTAGGTCCAACTGGGGTCCTTCCTCTCTGACATCTTTTTCTCTACCTGTGGTGTCCCCCATGGATCTAATCTCTCTCCCTGGTGTTCAACCAGTATCTGGCACTCCTTGCCCACCGCATCGCAGCTCTCTGCCCCAACTTTCAGTGCTATGCGGACGATAACCAGCTCATTTTCAGGCTAACCTCGGCCACCTCCTCTCCTTCCCTCATCTCTGACTGTCTGTCGGCTATACAGGAATGGTGTGCCGCCAATGACCTCTGCCTTAATGCCAGTAAGACTGAGATTCTACTCATCGGCACACCCACTCCCTCCTTCCCTGCAGCTCTCTGGCCAGCCTCTCTTGGCCCTCTTCCTGCAAGGCAAAAAACCTTGGGGTCATCTTCGACTCCACACTCTCCTTCTCTCCTCATATATCTGACGTATCTAACAAGTCACACTACCAGCTGCACCTCCTCAGAGGTATTCTTCCCTTCCTCTCCTTCCCCCAGAAGCTCACTGTCTCCCGAGCCCTGGTTCTCTCGAAGCTGGACTACTGTAACAGCCTCTATCTTAATCTGCCTGACTCCACTCTCTGCCCTCTGCGGAACAGGACTGCGAGACTTGTCCTTGGCCTCAAGCCCATGGCCCATGGACAAGTCTCGCAGTCCTGTTCCATATCTCTCCAGGACTGAAATCTCTACACTGGCTCCCTGTGGCTGCGAGGATTAAGTTCAAAACCCTCTGCATTGTCCACAAGACCTTCTGGGGCCTGGAACCTAAATACCTTCAACTCTCTCTTCCTAAATATCTTCCTTCCCGAGCCCTTTGCTCATCCGTCCCCAACTCCCTCAGGGTCAGCCGCTTCTCGAAGCAACGAGCTGGGGGTAGATCTCTCTCCACGACAGGGGCCTCCCTCTGGAACAGCCTTCCTGCCTCCCTGAAACTTGAGGAGAACCATCTCCGGTTCCGGAAGCACCTCAAAACCTTCATCTTTGCCTCTGAAACACTTGTGTATAGGCGCGTTACAAATGCCATATCATATCATATCATATCTAACACTGCCTTGGTCTTTTCCTCCACCTACAAAGTGCCATGTGCCTAACATTCACTCAGTGTTCTCCTCCTCTGTGCATTTGCATTTGGCTCTGCCTACTAAATGCATGTTTGTTTAAAATTGACTTGGCTTCTTCCCTGCCTACAAAATACATGTTTGCCGAACACTACCTTGGTGAACTCTGCCACCTTCAAAATGCACTTTGGTTTCTCCCTGCCTCGCTGTACTCCATATGTTCAAAAAAGCACATATGCCTCACACTACTTGGCTAGCCGCTGGCATTTTTTGTAATTCCTTCCTATGCACAATCATGAGCCCCTAATCAGCAGCATAAATGTATGATAATTCCTTTTCTCTACTTAGGCGCTTTTATCAATTTAGCTGTGTAACCCACACTATTTCTAACCCTAAACTACCCATTAGCAACTTTTCCCTTCCCTGTCTAAGCAAATCCACTACTGCCTCTTCGAATCCCAACGAATGACTGTTCTGAGTTTCTACTTGTGAGCCTTTACATGAATGTGAGTTAGAACCAGCTCAAACCTCATGTCCCGAGCATCGGAAAAACTTGATGTGGTTGAAACTCTGGGAAACGGTCTCATCCATGCCTAGCCATGACTCCACTACAACCTAAGCCAAAATGACTCAAAATATACTGTACAGTGTTGGCAACTTGGGACTGTCCTAACCCAGGTAGCGATGAAGTAACAACCCATGATTGTAAATCGGCTGGGATGGAAACTGGAGATAGTCACACGCCATGTGAGCCTCTCGAAGACCAGTATGAGTTGGAGGACATGGGCAGTCATTGCACATACTAGGCTGGTGCTTCTGACAAGTATGAACAAGGAGGCACACATCAGATTAAAATAACAAAGACCCATCATTTTTATTCTGTAGTAACTAAAAAGTGTTACTATGATGAAGGAAGTAAAACGCAGCTTTGGAAGTGAGCTAGTTATTCGTATTTTGTATAAAACGAATAACCTCATTGGTTGGCAAGGAGATATGAAAACTAGTTTAGTAGATGCAAGGACTACCTCCAAGAGCTAAGTCAGAAGACACCGCCCATCCATCAACCTTTCTGTGAATATACTTGTGGCTAGAATGGTAGATACACTTTGACCTCATATTGTCTTTCTCTGTGGTTTGCTGTTTGCAGAGATAAAACAAAAACACCACAAGCTAAAACAGACTCCAAACATGTGTTGGCGTCGGTAGGGTTTGAACCAGACTTCTCCTTATTCAGACTTTGCAACCAATGGTAAATGCATGGAGGCAATAGAAGCTTCCATAAGCATTAACAAACCCTCATACGTCACAATGAGATCATTCAAAACCTTGCTTATGAGCAGAGTTCTTTATATCTAGGGTTTGTTAATGCTTTATATCTAGCATTATATGTGGATAGAGAGTCGATTGGCTGTTAATTTCTCTTTAGGTGTATCACCAATGGAAGAAAGAAGCAAAGCAACCAAACCTCACAATATGTTTTGTATCAGGGCAAACGGTTTTGTTTGATATTTGAAATGCCAATGAGAAGTAGTGTATTGGCCAAACAGAGATGGTCTACTTATGGTTTGTTATTGATCATCGCTAAAACTCAGTGCTGCAGCCTCTGCCATTCCCTACACGACAACCCGGACAGCTCTCAGATCATCTTAGCTCACAAAGTAGATACCTATTACTGGACAGATGGGGAAGGATCAGTTCACCCCTTCCTGATAGACCTGTATATCCCAGGGGTCTTGCTTAGCATCTTAATTTTACATAGTCAACAGGTTATCCCACATCTCCCCCCCCATACTCATAAAGAATTGGGATTTTACCAATGCTACACATGATATAAATTATCTAGGGTTACATAATTACTACCCACTAAAGAATTAATATATATATTGTATTGGTTAAACAAAATGTTCAACCTTTAACATGGATCCATACATCCAACACAATTATCAAGGTACCATTTCGCTCATCAGGAGTGTCCAGATCCGGATGGGATGATAATAGGAGTTCCACAAATTTAAGGGCGTCTATTGTCTGACCGATTTTGTAGGCTACCATTAGTCTTTCCCAGAATTCCTCCTCTGTGTTAGGATTAAATAAAAGCACATATATACGCCCATTATTTTTTCTCTTTCTTCTTTCAGTTTCGGACAGGACAACACAAAATGTCTAATAATCTCCACGGTTGCCGGATCTCTACAGAATTGGCAGCTCGCGTCTTGGACTTTGATCTGTTTTCTAAATAACTGCACCTCCCTTGTTGGAAAAAGGTTGAGCCTGCAACTCAGCAATACATCCCTATAATGAGAAGATGGACCTGTTGCATATAAGGAGGAGGCTCATTCAAGGTTTTTTGTTCACATTTGATGTTATAGCAGAAGATTTTTTGTCTTTTTATTGTTAGGGTTTCATCCCAATCCTTTTCTTGAAGGGATCTTTTTGCCTTCTTCGGGTTACCCTTTAATGTCTCTAGGTCGATGTTATAGGAGGTTACTACTGCCCTGCATTTCAATTTCCACAGTTGAAAGTTTTTATCGACCTTTGTCGCCTCAGTGTTTGTCAGGATTTCAAATAGCAACAGAGGCGAGTCAAGAATCCATTTTCGATACAGAGAGATGGTTTTCCACAAGACTGTCGATGCAAGGGATTGCAGTCTGAGCTTGTGCCTTATCGTTGATATCGCTAAACAGTTTGGCAGCCTAAGTATTTTCCACCACAAAAAGGCTTCACAAAGTCCCCATGTTATCCAAGGAAGGTTTAATAGTGACTCAGCTCCATAGTTCAAAACCGCTATTACCTTTTGCTTACAAAAAAGATAATAATGGATTGACAGAGTAAGCACCATATCTCCGAAAGGAGGGCTTGGCCCTGGTTTGTGAGTTTCAGTAGCCTCTCTCTGATTAGGCAGTATTGGCCCTGTTCAATAATGTTTTTGTTGATTCCCAGTCCAGGATAAATTATTGATTCGACTATTTCTAAATTCAGATGTTCGATCGACCAAGTGAAGTTCTTCTTAATTTGCTTTCCCCCGGGCTGATTTCATAATTAGAATAATCCATTTCTTTACATTTATCTTCATGCTGTTTTCATCTAGATAGTTTTTGAATTCAGTGATTCATCTTTGAAGGCCTATGGCGGTTAGATCTATAAATACCATGTCATCCGTGTATAGGGTCCAGGGTATGTCTCCCCTTCAAATATAGGCGGGAAAGCTTGTATATTCCTCTGAGATTCTGCCATATCAGCCAGGTATAAGGCAAATAAGAATGGAGCCAGGGCACAGCCTTGTTTGATGCCCTTAAAGGTCAAAATCCTCTCCGTAGTGCATCCCCCCTTTGATGTTTGGATTTGAATTTATGTGTCGGTATACAAGGCTTGGATGGCTTCCAGTAGGTCATCCTGACAGTGCCATTTTTTGAGCTTGGCCCATAAAAGTTCTCTGCTAATCCCATCAAAGGCCTGCTCTAAATCCACAAAGCCTAGATAGATGTTGCTCTTCGTTTCGAGTGAACATAGTTTTAATATATTCAGAAGAAATAGTTTAAGGACGTACCTACCCCACTTATAAAAGCTGTTTGCCTTTTGTCCATAATTCCAGCTTTTAAGGCCGAGCTCTTCAAATCCCACAAAGGAATGGAGGCAAATAGATTGCTTATAGAATCCAATAGGGCAATAGGCCTTTAATTCCGGGTGTTGCTGCGGTCACCTTTCTTAAAGATAGGCACTATCATGGCCTCCTTCTAATATTGTGGTATTGTTCTAGTTCTTATGATCTGTTGGAATAATGAAAATATTAGATCTGTCCAGGGTTCACAATTTGCTTTGAGCATATAATTACATATGCCGTCACGACCGGCCGCCCTTGAGGTGCTCAATCTTTTAATCCTCAGACATATATCCTTGCAATCAAACTCAATATGCCAAGGGGTTGAGTACCTCTTTTTTTCACTCTTTTCAGCCACTAGACTCTGCTGAAATAAAGTTGTGTGGTGTTTTACCCAAGCCTCAGCCGAGACTTGGTTAGTAATTAATGCGGTTTGGAGATCATCTGCCTTATTTATTATCTCTCAGAGGCTTCTCGCATTTCCTGTCCTGATTGCTGCCAGCATTTGCTCTGCACCACCTTGGGCCCTCTGGGTTTTGAAGATCTCAGCCAATTTTTGTACGACAATTTACATTTCCTTATAAGTCAATCTTTGTCCAAAAGAGAGCTTCGGCGTAGTCACAGCAGTTGACTCGATATTATTTGCTTTTAGCAACCAACTCTTTGTTGTACGCGTGTCTCCTTATAATTGTTTTGTTTTTGTTTACATCGCTCTTCACTTCATATTACTTAAGTAGCCACCTGTAGTCAACTTCATCTGGATTTCCTTTCACATGATTATTAAATGTGTCCACTATTTGATAATTTTGATTCTTAGGGCCTCATTCTGAGTTGGGCGGTAAGGGTTAACGGTCACCAGTAAGGAACCCGGTGCCAGTAAACCCTTACCGCCCAATTCCGATTTCCCTTAGCGGGACCCGCAAAGGACGTCTGCGGGTCCGTAATTAGCGCCTTCCCCATTCCCATTGAGCCCTATGGAGGCTCAAATGGGAATGGGGAATGGTTGGTTAAACGGGGACTAACCGGTTCCGCAAGGTCTGAATGTCCCGTAAATCCCCATTCAACCAGACCAGACACGGACCCGGGTTTGGAGGACCCGGGTTTGGGGGCAGCCATGGCGCTAGCAGCGCCATGGCTACCTCCAAACTCGGAAAGAGGCCCTTAGTCTGTTTCGCCCCCAAGTTACTTCCAGTGGTGGGGCTGTAATCATGTCCATCCCTGTGGCCTTTCAGTGGAATTCGATTTCCAAAAGCGCATGGTCACTGACTGACTGATTCTTAACTGTAAAGGAGTTAATCCATTTTAAAGTGTTCCCAGCCACAAAACAATAGTCAGACATCCTTTTCTCATATTACAAGACCAGGTAT
The DNA here is from genome assembly GCF_040938575.1 of Ambystoma mexicanum. NCBI lineage: Eukaryota > Metazoa > Chordata > Amphibia > Caudata > Ambystomatidae > Ambystoma > Ambystoma mexicanum. Next base: position 651,380,475 of record NC_090933.1, on the reverse strand, counting down.
CAGCCCCATGGAGATCGCCTTTAGTCACTCCATTCAGCATCGTCATCTCTCTGATTGCCATCTCTTCTAGCCATCTCAGCTCCCTTACTTCCAATTGATAGTCAGCTTTCTTTTGACCTCCTTCAATCATTAGTTTGAGGTTAAGGTCACCACATACGAGGATAAGTTGGTTCTTTTCTTCCAACATCGATTTGTCGATGGCCTCTGTAATGTCACCTATGTACTTTTCAATCTCACAGTTATTTCCGCTCCAGTACGTATTCATCAACAGTATTCCAATCTCATGTGTTCCCATCATTTTCTTTACTTTTAGTAACTGAACAAAAGGATTTGGGATGTGATGTTCCACCACATGTAGGTCACTGTTGTCTTATATCAGAGTCAAAAGGCGAGCACAGGGTCTACCCTTGAGACCTTTTCTAGCAGGGTTCATCTACACTTTATATCCCTCACATACTGGTGTAGATCATATCCAGGTCTCTTGTAAACAAATTAGTTAAAACTTTCCCAGAAAATTACTTTCTCTAGAGTACGAGTGATTAAATCCCCTGGTGTACCATGGGGCAAGTAGAACTTTGTTCCCGTCAGCTTCAACATTAATCTATTGCTTCTTTTTTGTGGTCAACATTTTTACACCATAGTTTCCCCATTCCAAGTTGTTTGGTCTTTATCCTTGAATTGTCTGCAGTAAATCTTAACTTTGCGGCTGAGGCATCCATGGATTTAAGTAAACCATTTTCTTCCCTTTTTTTCTTAGAACGTTCTCTTTTTTCTTCCTTGGGTCGTTGATTTTCACTTGGCCTGGTCTTAGCTTTGTGCCTTTCTATGTATTTATTATTTTTTGACCTATGAGTAGGTTCTGTAGTTTTTATTTTAGTCTCTTTGCGACCTTGCTTCTGCCATGGATTTTATCTTCTCCTCTCTTCCCCTCAAGTGTCCCTGGGTCGCTTAGTCTCAACCCTACAGTGTCCAGCTTCTTTTTGACCCTCTTAATTGTGTCTTTTATCTTCTGAGATCTCAAGTGCAGGATTACCAAATCAGGCCTTCTGTCATCTACAAATTCAACAATTGCAATGCCATCAGATGTAATATTCCGCAATGTTGATGACTGATTAAACAAGGTCATTACATTTTTCCTATTTAAAAGGATCCTTTTGTCATCTTTTGATATTCTTACCAATTTTAACTTGTGGTTTTGTTGGAGGGTTACTTTCTTTGCAACCTGATCCCGCAAAATTCCATGCACAATAGGATTTCTCTCTTGTCTTTTTATATAATTTCTCCTCGGTGGATCTTTCCGCTGACAGCCAGCTTTGGCCTGCACGCGACCACCCCTTCTATCTTCCAGTTTCTCCAAGATCACTGCCATCTTTCGCTCTTCAGGAGACATCTGTTTATTTTCAGCAGATTTGCTAGTGTCATTAGCCTTTTTTCCATCCTTAACAGGTTTAGTTTGAAATCTTCCAGTTGAAGACCTTCTTTTTTTGTTAGATGGAATAAGCTCCATTTGTTTATCTATCTCTTGCCAGTCTGACAAACTAATGTGATCCCAATTTTCATCATCTTTATTTTTTTCTATAATTTCTATGAGGTCACTCGGGCAAGTGTTTGACTCAACTTAAGAGCCGTTTTCGTTATCACTTCCAACCCTAATTATAGGGGAATTCCCAGCAGCAGCAATTTCATTAAGCATATTTCCTATTTTCATTTCTCTTCTCTGTTTTTTTTGCAGGATGAGCCAGCTCTCAGGGTGGCGTTCTTATATTCCTTAGGAAGGATCTAGACCCATTTGCTTTCCATTTTGTTGCTTGATTTTTTTGTTTCTTTTGGGGCTTGTTTTCAGTCTCTGACTGTGAGCTAGTTTTCAAGCTCTCTGATGGTATCTTAATTTGTGGAATGGGATCTTGGAAAATTCCATAACTTGCTTTTAAGGCATCCATCTGACCTTGAGGTGATGCAGGATCCGTAAGATCAACATCCAAATGCAGACCTCTAGGGTCTTTCACAGGTTGGGAATCGCCAAGACCCTTTCTCGGCAACAGGGGGCCCCCCCTTTGGCTTCTTCAGCTGTTTTATCTGTGAGGCCTGATCTTCCTTGTTGGTTTTTTCGATAACACCTAGATCCAGAATTCTTCCCAAGGGGTCCTCTAATACCAGAATGCAGTCTGGGTCTTTTAACTGTTGGGCTTTTCTTGGCCACTTACAGTTTTCCAAAACAGCCTTCATAAGGAGTGATTTATTGTTAGATTCCTGCATCGCTAAATCACTTAGGCGATTCTGCCAAAGGCTCGTTAGATGGTTGTAGGTCATTTGGTCGAAAGCCAAATGATCGAATGCCATTTGATCGAGAGTCAAATGGTCGAAAAAATTGTCGATTTTTTTTTTCTTTTTTTATGGGGGGATTTTTTATGGGGGGGTTTCCCCCCAACCCCCCTTTTTATATTTTAATTATTTTTTTTACCAAAAAAAACTAAAAAAATATATAAATAAATAAATAAAAAAATTCGACCATTTTTTTTCCGACCATTTGACTTTCGATCAAATATTCGATCTTTTATTTTCGACCACCTCGTTAGATCAGATTTCTTGTGCATACTCCGATCTAGCCTTCTCAGGAAGCCATCTATTTCACTCAACTGCTCCTTCGTCTTCAAATTTGACATATGGACTTCTTGTAGTGATTCATTGATGTTCTCGTATAACTTGAGGAAAGGGGCAATCACAATGTTTAACTCCGCCATCACCACGTTCTGGGTGTGCACGAAGTCATCCATTCTATCCTATCTGCACAAGTCACTAATTTTCCCTAGTGAGTCTTCATCTATACTCTTTTTTCCTTGGCCCTTTGCCTCTGAGATAGAGTCCACGTTTAGTGTGCCAGCCGGGGTCCGAACAGGAGTGTTTAAAACAATCCCGTTTAGCCCCTTTAATCTTTCACTGGATTCATCAAGAGAGCCATCCCCATCAAGGGCTGCTAATCTCTCCCTGATAAAAGAGAGACTTTTCCTTTTTTTCTGTTAGAATTTTCCCTGTTAGATTAGAAATGTCTTGAATTAGTTTGTCCGCCAGACTTGTATTACTTGGCATTCTTTTCTCTGTATCCACAAGCTTGATTTGGGAGTGCAGGCTTGAAAGGCCTAGCAGTCACAGTTTTTCGTTTTCCAAGCCTTTCTTCCACGGTGTGATTGTTCCAAATTCCATATCCGTGACCATTGTTACAGATGGGCCTTTTCCATTATTGACCCTTTCCACATGCATCACCTTAGAAAGGGCCGCCGACAGTCCATCAACTTCCCCTGATATTTCTTTAAAGAACTGAGGTTGGGGAACTTCATTTAATTCAAGCCAGGTGTCATCCTCTTCCCATATTTCTACATCCTCCTCACTTATTTCTCCCACCCAATGTTCATATATGTCCATTCCTGCAAGGGAATGATTAGGCCGTTGGGGAGTCCTCTTTTTAAATAGGCTAGGAGTTTTTTCCACATCCTTAGCTTCAAGGGTTGATTTCAGTTCATTCCTATAGATCAGTGATTGTGAACTGATCTTAGACGCATTCTCCTCAAAATTCTCTACCTTGTCAGTCTGCTTTGAGATAGCTGGCAGAGTCCCAAGGTTAAGTGTGAGGAGAGAGTATTTATGCAATGGTGTTTCCAATAGACCTTCTGGGCTACCCTCAGTGGAGTCTGCCTCGTGGTTTCTGTCCACAGACGCCAGTTCCATTGAACCAGGGGCCATCAAGGTCTGCAGTATGCAGTTTATGTCACTGGCTGTATCTAAGGGCTATGATTGACCATAGGGGATAGTCTCCCTGCAGACACTTTCTCTGCCTCCTTTGACTGAGGAGTGTTGGTTATGGGCAGCACCTTCCAGAAGACTTCCGACTCTGGGGCATGAACGGCTGCCTCCATACCACCTCCCCCATTATGATAAGAGGCCTGATTAGGGGGCTTCTCTTCATCTCGATCCTGGTCTATAAGTTGGGGGCATGACAATGGTTCAGATGCCGTATTTCCCATTAGCAGGTGTGGCCGAGGAGGGCGTATAGAAGGTTAGTCTAAGCCGTTCAAAGTTATTGGCTCTGAGGCCGACGCAGCTTTTCTCCCTGTGTCAATGGTGATCTGTTCCTTGTTCACGAAAGGCAAACGCGATTACTTCAAGGTCGTCAAGGAAGAGGAGGGAGGAGGGGGCAGAGCCGAGAGCGAGGTAAGGCGCTGTCTCACCTGATTTCTTGTTTTAATTCCCAACTCGCCCCCAGCTTCCATCTGGTCACCTGCTGGGTGTCTCATTTTCATCGTTGTGCAGCTCCTCAACTCCAGGAAGGAGGTAAATACCCGCTACCAGCTCCGAGGGGTGTCTTACTGACGAGTCACCACCTGGCAACACCGCCAACCCCACTTGAGCACCACTTCCACTCCGCTGACACGGAAGTAGGTGCTTAAGAGCATTGACACGGGCTGCAAGCTGCAGGCAGCTCCTCCTCCAGCAGTACTTAAAGGGCCAAAGTGCCCAATGTTCAAGCCAGCAGCTTGTAGTGTTTTCAGCAAAAAAGGGGAGTAGATCCAACAAGACCTCAGGAGTCCACAGAGCAGCGCAGCGTCTTCCACCGTCAACACCACTTGCACACCACTTCCTAAAGAATTAATATCTAAAACAGAAAAAGAAAATGCCAACAATGAAACACATAGATTGTGGTATCCACATTTCTGTTTCTGTTTACATAAACACACTAATAATTCAGTACAAACGTATTATAACACACTAGTTTGAGATTGAATGCATATCAAACATGTTCCATTGCTACTACAATATAATTAGTTTAAACAGATATATCATGCCACTCATACAGAACTCATTCGTAGCTTCACATACCACAACCATGCCCACATTCACTTTTCTTCAATCAACTCTCATGGAAATGTCATGTCTTGTTTACAACCAGTGTTTATTTCCAGCCCAAATAATCACTGGTAGTTATCACAATTTGATATTTAATGTCCAATAACCACTAGGAAACATTATTTTCAATTGATTACAGTTCTCCTCTTGAACACGCATAAATGCCAGGATCCACGGAGTGAAATCAGGCCAGACAGGCCTCCACACAGGGCTTTAACAAAGGAAATTTGGGAGGAGTGTTAGGTTAGCATATATCAAACGAAGGTAACTCCTGGCACAGCAGTACGACAGTGGGCAGGATTGTACAACGTGACTGGACAATACCTGTTGACTGGATTGATCTAAAACCAGACTGGAATAGGTGGTTGGACCTGGCTCCCACCTGCAGTGTGAAGAGCACTACGAGATGACACATGCAACCCTTATTCCAGCATAGGCCAAAAACAATGGAACAATGATAATGATGAAAAGCATGCAAGACAACCACCATGAAAGACATTATAGTTTTTTGATCGCATGAATGTGGCGACCTTGAACTTGCAGAGATATCACCAAATCAGTTTGCAACAATTTCTCTTACACAGTGCTAAGGTTGTTTAACTGTGCGCAAGCCGCTATGAAACATCTACTCACTGGCACCTTTTGTAAAAGATAGGTAGTTACTGAAACAAATACAAATCAAAAGAGAAAATATACTGTTCTAAGGAAAATCTCGGATGTTTCTTGTTGTCATTGAGTGTGACAACGGAACATCAGCCAGGGCCTGGAAATGTAGGCAAATGTAGGCAAAAAGAAGGCAAAAGCAGATAAGAAAAGAAATTAACAAGAAGGAAAAAAGTGTAAACAGAAGGACTCTCTTTCGCTCTGGAATTAAGAGTAATACAAAGGGTATCTTATACTAAACTTTGGCACTAGAAACTAAGACAACCTTTTAGAGAACTAAAGTATTCTCAACTGCTAAGGAAGAACAGAATGTAAAATGCAAAATGGAGCTTTGGGTATTCCTATTAGCAAAAAGAAACTAACTAAACTATGTTACAAAACATCCAGCTAACTTGAAAGTGTCCTACATGGGACCCTGGGGAACACACTGGGAACAGCACGACACAAGAAATCTGTAAGGAAAGGTTTCAAGCTAGGAGCAATGAGCCTACAGCCTGGCTTCAAATTGGAAAACAAGGTGTTTGTAAATCAGGCATCAGACTGGAAACTGGTGCACTGGTTTATCCTAATCTAGAATCACAACAGGACAAGCAAACCAGTATGGGCAATATCTGGCTCAGAGTGAAAAAGATTAGAGGAAAATGAAAATTGCCGGAACAATTAAAGGGAACATTATTTTTAAAGGTATGCTGCTCAGAGGTGAAAGCAACTGGAAGTTGACGCAGCTGCTAACAATTGAGAGTCCACCACGTAATGGTGGTCTTTGTTTGGTTTGAGGCAAGGCAAGGCTGCATGACCTGGAATGGTTAACAACTCGAGTTGGTTCTGTACTTACCAGGGAAGCGTTCTGAGATGTACCAGTAGTCCTCTGCAGTGCAGCAGCTGAAAGAATGAAACAAGAATCACACCCAGCCCTTGCACAGCAAGAACCAGAACTGGATTCCATAGTGGAGTAAATATCAGAATTTAAATTGTAGGTTTAGGTTCAGTAATTCTTCCAAGGACCTAGACTTCATCAGCAGCATTATGATTTATTGCAAAGAAATAGTCTTCTTTCTATGGTGGCGACACAAAACAGTTCAAAAAGCTCTACACGATAAACATTTGACAGGGATCGAAAAGAGATAAAAGCAGAAAATCATATGGAATAATTCTCATCTCTATGTCCATCAAACGATAGAAGGAAAAGGGGACTTAGAACAAATACGTTTTCAACAGTCGACGGAAGAACAGGTGATTTGCCGTAGATCTCAGTGGAGCAGGCAGAGAGTTCCACAGCTTGGCAGCGACCACTGAAAACAAACGTCCTCCAACCCGCTCAAACCGTTAACGTGGAACAATAAGGAGGCAAGAATCCTTCAAATGTAGATCACGGGAAGGCACATAAGGACTTTTCCTGGAGATATTCTGCACCTGACCCATAGATGGCCCGGTCTACTATCAACAATGATTTAAACTGCACCCGCTGATAAACTGGCAGCCAGTGAAGTGATCTTCAACTCATGATTTAGAAATCAGCAACCATTTCCCTTTGACCAAAACCCATACACCTCTAATTAATCATGTATATTACCTTTATTTGCCACTGTTCAATGATATGTATTTCTCCCACACCTTTCAAATATTTCATGTTCCTTGGTGTGTCACCTCCTTCTCCCTCAAGATGATACTCTAAATATCAAACACCTGGAACAGGTCTAAACATTCCAGTCTCTATCTCCAGCTATGATAAACATGGTGACCTTAACCCATAAGTTAACTCCCCCATGCCACTTGAAAAAGTGTGTAGTAGTGCAAAGATTCACTTGTGGTTCTATACTAATACAATCTTGATCATTATATTTTGGCATAGAGTGTAGGCTGAGGCACACCTATATGTAAGCCAGATGCTAAGGCAAGGGTCATATCTCAATATATAAGGTAAGTGTTGGGCCAGGCCTAATATGAGGAACATTGCAAGCCCTTAATGAAGACTCTATATACTCCTCAAACTCCTTCTATGGTTATGGAGCTTTAAAAAATATCCTATGTGTGAAAAATAATTGGGCCTCATTACGCGTTAGGAGGTAGCCATGGCGCTTTTAGCACCATGGCTACCCCCTTATCGCATTCCGGGTCCGGGTTCCCGAAATAGGGACTTACCGGGTCATTCCAACCTTGGAGGACCTGGTAAATCCCTATTCCGGGAACCATTCCCCATTCCCATTGGAGCCCCCATAGTGCTCAATGGGAATGGGGATGGAGCCTATAACGGTACCGCAATTTGCAGTACCGTTATTAGCTCTGTAGTCCCTTAATGGGTCCCTTCCATAACGCCTGGTAAAACTAAGGGACCTCGGAATAGGGTGGTAAGGGATTACCAGCACCGGTGCCCTTACCAGTGCCGGTAATCCCTTACCACCTACCGCGTAATGAGGCCCATTATCTTATTCTTGGGGATCATTTCCACTACAGATCCCTCAATTTATAGCTGTAAGGTGACTGGGCATCTTTATGCTACCTCAGTGGCACCTTCTGTCTGATCTATGCTGTGTACTATTGTCTTTTGAGGAAGCCACAAGTTGTCTGGCAGAGCGCATCACTCAATGAAACACTGCTAATGGTGTAGCTGCTAAGCACACAACCTCTCCAAGAAGATGCAGACCCGTGATTTGTCTGTAGGTGAACATACAGCATGGCTCGTGAGGGATATGCACAAAGCCTTGCAATAAGATCCACGCAGAACCAGAATGTAAGATTGCACTGTATACATCCTCGTGTCATTTCTGGACCCAGGTTTCAAGGTCAAAGTGGTTGCTGTTCAGCCACATGACTATGAATACAGTATTTGAAGGCATCATGAAGCATAACACAGACAACACATTCAAAGTTCAAAATAAAATCATTTATTAAATCAAATATCAGGTTGCTAGAAGTCCTAACCTTCCCTATGGTAAGGTGGGTTTTCCCTACCTGAATGAAACTAAGGAAAGTCTGAGTCAAAGAGTTCAACTTAAAAGTCTGTCTGTGTCCAAAACCTATCCTTGCCCTCAAAACTAAAGCTAACCGATGTATAGGAATGTAAATAATAAAATAAATGGTGATTAACACAAAGTCCTGAGCTTCGTACAGCTCTTAACTTCCTTTTCAGCTCCCCTTCCCAAGTTCAAGAAAGTTCTACACAAGTCTCAAGATTACCTTTCTGAAGTTCGAGGCACTACAGTTCCACACAATCCTTTGGGTTCCCTTCACCAAGTTCCAAGCAACACAGTTCAAAAGAAAAGAGTCTTGAGGCTCTGTTTTCAAGACAACCTGGACAATTCTTCAAGTCCCGGGTTCCCCTCCCAAAGACTTCGATTCAGCCATTCACACTTGTTTTAGTCTTTTCAAAAATTCAACAAAACTCTAGGTCAACATGACCCTTCTTCTGGTTTTCATCATCAGCTTGCTTCCAGTGCTTCTCCTTGGCTTGTTTCACAATATCCTTTGGTTTTCATAATTTAGGGCACACTGGTCTAGGTGCAGTTATCAGACCACACGGTCCACCCATCACAGGTCGTACAACCAGGATCCCTAGGCTCTTCAGCCCACAAAGTATCTTCTGTGCTTGCCCATGTGTAAAGAGTTATATTCATTTAGCTCCTCTTTGCCGGCATCTTGGCTTTATGTGCAGTCTTACACACTTCTGGCTTCTCTTAGTTAGCCTCTAGGCTTTGCCACACAATGTCACACACCTCCTGCCAGTCATTGGCCTTGCCGCACTGCAGCCATTCAAAAAATTCACTTTGTGATGGTCTTATTCAGGCCCCACCTTTCCGTGGCACTCTTTCACACTTGTGCTCTTTTCTGTAGATTCTTTTCACATGGGCACTTTCTCTTTGGCCGTCATTTGCTATTTGCTTTGCCCATAAAGTTTTATTCAACTCAGTATTCAATATGCTTAATTTGAAGTTTTCATTCAGCTCGGTATTCAATATGCATAATTTGGCTTTGTTTCAAGTTTTCATTCAGTTCGGCATTCAATATGCATAATTTGGCTTTGTTTTGAGTTTTCATTCAGTTCAGTATTCAACATGCATGATTCAAATTGGTTTCAAGTTTTCATTCAATTCGGTCAGGTTTTCATTCATTCGATAATTCATTGTCTTGTGTGCAGCCAGCTAGCAGCACCCCGGCCTTGAGTGGCTTTCTCCGACACTCACCAGCGTTCCTCCCCAGTGCCTCCTGCTGATTCCTTTCTGCTTCTAAAGGCTGGCAGAATGGCCTCTGCATGCCCTGTTTGCACCCAGGGTGCTGTCTTGCACATGCTAGCAACTCCGCTGCCTCAGCACAGACCCGGACAGCATCCACACGTCTTTCCTGCTCGCTCGCAGCTCCATCTGCCTTCCCCAACATGGATGCTACCACACCTGTGTCCCCCTAATGGCCCAAATCGTCTTGGGCTCCACAGGTCCAACGGATGTCAGCTGGCATCCTGGCTCCTCAGGTCCCACCACAGCTGCCTCGTCATGACAAGGGTTCCCTGCTCCTCTCTCCCACACAGGCCTGCCTGTTGCTTTCACTTCTGTTCTCTGGCTCTTTCTTTATACACCTGCAACCACTTGACCGGTTGCATGTCTGGATTCATAATTGGGATTGCCTGACTATAATTAAAGTGACACCATTCCTGACCCTCACAGTACTCTGCAGGCATCTTCCTTGTCCCAGTACTAGAGAGGTGTAATGGGTTTTTAGTGTTCATTACCCTCAGTCGCCTCCTCCTCGTCTCAGTACTAGAGTGGTGAACTAAGTCACCAGTGCTTACCATTTGTAGTTGCTGCTTCCTCGTCCCAGTATTGTTATGAGAAAATTGGATGTGACAAGGAGGGGAGATCTTTTACAATTGCCCACATAGGTTGGGGAAGGGTAAGGTTAGTTTTCAATAAGGAAAGGGGGAACAGCATGTCTTTTCCTTGACCCTTCTCTTCTTCTCTTCTTCCGCCTCATTCTGGTGCTTCTATAGTGGTAGTATCTCTGTATACTTTCCTGGTTAATGGGATAAGGATAGCAATACCCCATAACTGCCTCTGGGATAGAGGGTTCTTCCTGTTAGAGAAATGTGGAATACTGTGCCTCACCTGAGGACATTTCATTCCCAATCCCCAAGGACCGTACACCCAGGTGACCCTCCCTTGCTTCTCCCCCCCACCCCTAGGGTCAGGTTCCAAAATTGCTAGCCTTTCCCTGGCCACCTGAGAAGAGGAGTCAGGGGGGATAGGAGTGAGGATACCCTCAAGTATCTCACAAGTACAACAAGAAACAATTTAAATGTGCAAAGATACACTTATGTGGCACGAGGAAATTAAATGGTTAGATGAACAGAGTCATGGAGAAAATACAACAACCCCATCTGCTCGGCACATCACCATAGAAATCAGTTAAGTTGTCTTCTTCATTCTAAGGAAATACATTTTATGTTGTAGCCTATACCACCAGATCCATCATGTGTGCACACATATGAATATATCGATAGGCTAGAGATGGAGAGAATGTGTAATGCACACTTCAATCACTAGGGAACCCCGAATACAGACAGGTCAACAAGATTACCTCTGAGACTATACTATGAGTATGGTTTTCTTCTTCTAGCAACCTGAGAGCTGGCAACATGATCATTGTTTGGGTTCTCCCATCTTCCTGAGAGGCACACACATGAGAATGTGTTGGGCTGTTCCCGCTGCTTGGTAGAGACACACACACACACCATTTTTTATCAAGGTTTACTGATGATTGTGTATGAAGGGCAGGACATGAACTGTGGACTGAGAAGAGACAAAGAAGAAAATCAAGGAGGGAGGAGGCAGAAAGAATATATACAGTAGCCTGGGATGAATTTGATGGGGAAGTGTGGGAGCCCCTTTCAAGTGTAGGAGATTGAGTTTGAATACCGTTTTATAAGTTTTGGTCGAGTTTTTTATAACAGGGGGGCGAGAGTTCCAATTAAGGAGGACAGTTGGGAAAAAGGAGCAGACGAGAAAAGAAGCACAGGGTGGACAAAGGATGAAGAGATTCAGTAGGGTACTAGATCATATGGTACCTTGTGGAAAGTATCAAGAGATAGAAGCAGCCAGGTGTCTGGGGTTAGTCCATGCAAAAATATGGAAAGCTTCACAAATGTGCAGCTTCATTACAACTGCATCCACCACATTTAATCGTATAAATGCTGTCATTCTTCTTCCTCTTGCACAATTTAGCAGGAGGTGTTGGGTTAATGGTGATGTATCTGATCATCCAAGGCTTCAATGACATCACTGTTTTCTAGTACCTCCCCAGGTAACCAGCAACCTGAAATACACATGTTTGCCGGCATAATGGATCAGGGGAATGTGCTAGCTTTTCCGGTGTGTGGGTACAGTGAATAGTTCTATCAACAGGCATGCTGGAAGCTGATGCAGGCCTGATAGCCATGACTGGTGAAACTGGCTGTTATTGGACCTGTTTCTCACAGTCATGCTCTATGTAATAACGTGGAACTTCCTCCATCTCCTAACATGCTGGCAATCACTTCCGTGCACTGCTGGCTGAGGGTACCATGGCTGTAGGGAGGCAGATGATACATGGTTAAAACTGTTGGTTCATGCATTCGTTAAATGTGTTTGCACATAACTGTTGTGCCCACTGCATTATACTCACTCTTCTTGCCCAGTCACAGTTTCTTAATGTATACTTTGCACACTACCACACATGCTCGAGGTAATCCTGCCACAGCCAAGAGGGTGCCATTGTAGACAGTGGTGTGGAAGGCCTTTTTGTGTGCCCTTTCCTCTAACCTACTTTGCTCCCTCCAGAGGACAGGTATCACAGTCTCCTTCTCTTCCTCCCTCCCTCTACCATTTCTCTGGCTCCCTCTCTTAATCCTCCTCAAAGCCCTCTTCCCACTAGACAATATCATCACCCTCCTCCTGCCCAGCATCCACAGCATGTTGCACCTACTGCTGACCCTCGTCCATGTGCCCCTCATCTATCCCCTCATCTTCCACTTCTACTGTCCTCCCCAAGTGGCATGTACTTTTTCATGTATGTATGGGTAACTCTACCTCAAACTCCAAGGGGAGGCACACAACGTCTGTTGCCCAAGAGGAGGTCTATAATTGTATACCCCCAGGGGGTCCAATGTAAATGGACAAACAGAGGTGCCTCCTAAGGGACCTAGGGGATTGCAAAAGCTATTGCAAGGCCCTAAAAGGGGTGCATGTGGTGGTGTCAAGACATGCCGTGCTGCATTGGAGCATTTAAGCCATAGTCTTTGAGGGGTCTTTCACTCCTACCTATCAAAGGTATGTGGACCCTCAAGCATCCCCCGCAAGAGTTGTGAGTGGTGATGGGAGCAACTCTCTCAGAGAGTGTGTACTAAACTTTGAATTACTGACAAACACTAGGGGCATGTGCACCTGCAGAAGTAGTATGGCACTTATTCTGTAAAGGGGAGCTCTGTGCTAAGGTGCACAGGCAGTTATGCTACACATGGTTTAAATTAGTGTGTGGTGCATCTTCTCATGGGCGTAGGACATGGGGGGGACAGAGAAGACAACCCCCCCACAATTCTAAGTGCGGGGGATATAATGGCATTTATCCCCCCAGAATATGTAAGTGTTGTTGTGCACAGTGCAGTGCCCTATGCCTCTGCACTGTCTGCAATTGTATCATGCAGCGCTTAAAAATACGTCTGCAGGCTGCAGCCGTCAGCTTGCAAAAGTACAAGTTCTGCAGACTGTTTGCAGCCTAAAAGTACTTCTGCTCGCACAACACATATTTCCAATAATGGCCACTGGAAATTCTGTCCATGGATGGAAACAAATGTGTTCACCCACCCCTCTCTCTTCCCCTGCTGATCCCACCCCCTCAGTCTGATTCAGAGTAATAAGATGGAGGACTGAAGGGAGGCACCTGAACACTCACCTGTGTGTACTGTGCATGCATACTGGAAGCCCTTTCATGAAGCAATTGCTACTGCGGCCTAAAGGTAAGTACAAAGGCAAATGTGTGTGTGCCTGTCTCTGTGAGAGAGAAAGCGATACTGTTCATGTGCAAGTGCTATAATGGTGTATTAATGTGTGATGTGAACAGGGTCGAACAGGCCATAAAATAGTCTCGGACATCAATGAAAAAGTGGTCCACAGTTGCAAATTGCTACACATTCCTTTTGTGACACGGTTTGAAAATTAACCAACAAGGAGTTTTTTGATAACGTGTGATGCAAATTGTGTATTTTAACGAATATTTATTCAACAACACTAGTCAAAACTAATCGCTGCAGAGTGAATAAAATCATCTACTGGCCCAAATTGACCAAAAAAGAGGTCCATTTTGACCAACAACTGGCCCACACCAGCATTTTGTATTTTTGGTTCGGCCATGGGCCTATTGCCCTTTAAGCCAGTCCGGGCCTGTATGTGAGTACATGTGTGTGTTCAAGTGTGACTTTGTGTTAGAGTATTTGTGTGTGAGCTTGTGTGGTTATTAATTCTCAAGTGATATTTAGTCTGTGTGGGGATGTTGTGTTGTGTTTGTGAGGTGATGAAAAGAGATAGGGGGTTGCGGGCTGTGATGGAAGGAGCTGGTGCATCGGCACTTTGCGAGAGGATGGTGATTGGGAAACGTGGACAAGCATTGATCTTTTTTTAAAAAAATGTGACATGGCAATATTAATGACATTATGGGAAATGGCAGCTTGACTGTTCTTAAATGTGTTATCGCCTATGTTGGAATAGCTTGCATGAATATATTTGTATACAATAGCCTGGCAATGTGGCTGGCATTATGGGCCAAGCCAACATGAGTTTGCTTGCAAATAGGTACTTATCTGTGTTGGCCCAGCCTGCATGGGCATGTTTTTATGCTGTGACATTGCAATGTTACTGGCATTATGGGCAAAGCCAAAATGAGTGTTCTTAAATGGGTAAATGTTACACAACCTGCATGGACATATTTATAGTGGCAGCATGGGCATACTGTCTTCATGTGTCATGTCAATAATATTGGCATTTTTGACAAAGACAATGTGAGTGTTCTTAGGAGGGACATGGCCTATAGTGGCATATCCTGCATGGACATGTTTATAATGGCATGGTAATATTACTGGCATTATTGGCAAAGGCATCATGAGGGTTCTTCCATGGAGATACTGGCCACTCTTGCCACAGCCAACATTGACACTTTTTTATCTAGTTACATGGCAGTATTGAGGTATTATGTAAAAAGGCAATTTGAGTTTTATTAGATAAGGATATTGCTCTTAATTAGCACAACTAAGATGTGACAAAAACATAATGGGCCAATCCATCATAAGTATTCTTACATGGCAGTAGTAACATATTTGGGAATACTGCCATATATGGGTCTGGCCAGTGTGAATTTGTCTTCTTACAGTGGCATTACTGGCATTATGGGCAATACCGACATGAGTGTGTTCCCTATTTTTGGAATACTGGCGTATATTGAAACATGGAAATTGAAAATGTCTTTTGACAGTAGCAGAATAATGGCATATATTGTGTGCAGAAGGATCTGGAAATGCACTGAATAATAATCTTGTGTACTGTTGGTAAACTAGCATTCAATTTTTGTATTGTATTCATGTGATACCCCACACAACGAAATGTATATTTTATAGGTATTTACCGATTGTTTCAAAAAGGCTCTGCCATTAAATGCACAATTTTAATCTTTTATTTAAAAAAATAATATCTATGGGGGCCAAGGGGGTATCCCTCCGATCTCCCATTGCTTGGTTTTGGAAGCCCTCGCAATGGTTGGTTGCTCACACACATCCATGAGAAATATGTATTCCCGTCCAATAATATACAATACAATACAATTGACATAATTGCACCTCTTAAAATGAGACAAGGCAAGCCTAAAGACCACCTTAACTCGTGGTACACACCACACCTAAAACACTTTGTTTAGAAAAAAGACAGTGGGCCTCATTACACGGATGGCGGAGAACCATGGCGCTATTAGCGCCATGGTTCATGCCGGTAAAATACCGGCACCGCCTTGGCGGAAAGGGGAATTACCGCCCCATTCCAAGGTTGGCTGGGTGGTAATTCCCCCTTCCACCATTGCCCTTCCCCATTCCCATTTTTGGCCCATAGGGCTCAATGGGAATGGGGAAGGCGCTAATTACGGTACTGCAAATTGCGGTACCGTAATTAGCTCCATGGGTCCCTTTGCGGGTTGGTTTTTAACGCCTGCAAAAAGCAGGCATTAAATCCCCCAACCCGCAAAGGGACCTCGTAGTAAGGCGGTAAGGATTTACTGGTACTGGTATTTTACTGGTACCGGTAAATCCTTACCGCCATCCGTGTAATGAGGCCCAATGTGAGGTAGCCTGGAGATTACTACCATCGGAAGAGCACAAAACTAACCTCAGTAACATAACCGCTCTCTACAAAAGTGAAATATTACTGGCCAAACGGGAAACTTACAACACTGGAATAACTCAAGCTAATTCCAGCACTAAAGAGTTATTCATAATCTTGAAAGAATTAGAAGCCCCTATCCCAATAATAGATAACTGTGTAAAAGATAAATCCTGGTGTTCCAACATTCAACATGCGCTTACTAACAAAGTTTTGATGCTACAAACTAAAATTGCTTTCAAAAATGCATCACTCACGACTAATCTATCCAACAAAAGCCCCGCTATACCCGCCAACAATATAAGCCCCCCCGATTTAAATGTTCTAAAGTCTCCATCATCGAGACTGAAAAAACGATCCTATCACTCAAACCATCTAACTGCAAGGGAGACCAATGCCCAGCCCAATTGATAAAGGATGCAGCAAGAGACCTGCTCCCTTTATCTCCAAACGTATTAATGCTTCTTTTTCCACAGGTTCTATACCAAGTAACCTGAAAGAATCCTGGGTGCTACCTTAGCTTAAAAAACAGATGCTCGTTCCCGCCATATCTACTAACTACCGCCCAATTACAACTGCCCCTATTCTCCTGAAGATTATAGACAAGATGGCCTACTCCCAAATTCAAAATGATTTGGAACTCCACCACCTGCTAGGAACTCGCCATTTTGGCTTTCCACCTCAGCATGGAACTGAAACTGCCTTAATTGACCTAAAGGCCCAAATTGATGAGCTCAGGGACACAGGTAAATCAGCTCTACTCCTCCTTTTGGACTTATCAGCTGCATTCGACCTTGTGGATCATAAAGTCCTATGCAGACACCTGGACTCGGCTGCTCATTTCTCTAAAGAAGGTATAATATGGATCCAATCCTTTCTTAACAACAGGACGATGAGAGGCTTCTCCCCTACAGCAGCCGCAGACCCTATACCTAGCACCTGTGGAGTACCCCAGGGTTCCTGTGTCTCTCCTACGTTCACGAAGCCTCTTTTGATGATCTGGACCGTCTTGGTATCACCTACACTAACTATGCAGATGATACTCAGATTCTCTTACCACTTACTGGGGATTATGACAAGGATTTGGCCTTGGTGAATAGTGTGTATCTCATCATCCAGGCATGGATGGCCGCCCATGGACTATGCCTGAATGATGATAAAATGGAGATAATCATCCTGGGCATGCCCTCTACTCTCAAATAATTGGGACATAAATACTTTAGTTTCAACATTGATAATAACATTATTGTCGCTGCCAATGAGGGGAAGACTTTGAGTGTCTATCTGGATTCTATCCTTACCTTCAACAAGCAGGTTAATGTGATGGCATCCACCACTGCATATACCTGTAAACTAATCAGAGCAGGTAAACCTTTCCTATCTAATAATAGTTGCATTACCTTGGCCAGAGCACTTATTCTGTCGAAGTTGGATTATTGCAATGCTCTCTACTTTGGAGCCAATAAGGCAACTATTAAGAGAATCCAGCTTCTCCAGAATAATGCTCTTAGAGCAGCACTTGGTATTTCTAGGAGAGACCACATCTCCGAAATTAGAAAAAATGGCTTTCAACTCATGAAAATATTCAGTTAAAAGTGGCTTCACTCACTTACAAATGCCTAAACAACACTGCACCTTGTTATCTCTCAGAGAGACTCATCAAATTAATTCCTTCTAGACAAACCATATCATCTAGTACCAATGGCCTGGTAGTACCAAGATTCAAACTTTCTAGTGTTGTGGGACGTAGCTTTCAGGTTAAAGCGGCTTTACTATGGAATTCATTACCCCCTCACCTGTGCTTGGATCAATCTTACCAGATATTCCGTCAAAACTTTATAACCTGGCTCAAAGACGCTGACAACTGAGCTGCCCTCACCCTGACCTTCCTATGACTGACCCACCCTACACTGCCCTCCATGCATAATTGTGTATATATGTATCTAAATGTTGTGTTTTTAAATTGTTAGATGTAGTTGTAATAAGATGCTCTGTTTTTGTAATAAGATGTTTCGCTGTGTAATAAGATGCTTTGTTGTGAAACTGTGATCTATGTGAATTGACGATGTGTAACCAAGCTGTGAGTTATCTTTTGCTGAGCGCCCTGATACCTAAGGGTCTGGAGCGCAATACAAGTAATAAAACAAACAAACAAACAAACAATGAATACATTAATTCACCTGCAGACTCATGTGTTATCATTCATTAGCACTATCGATAGATGCTACAGCCAAAGAGTGTGCTTGGACGTGAGCTTTATCCATTTAAACCAGCCCACTTTCTTAGTTGGCTAACAGCGTTTGCTCACTATCCATCTCCCCTGCTTTTCCCTGTTTTTCCATTTCCTTATAGATCTGGAATTAATGGAACTAAATGAATCAAAATGCATATGTCTGCTTACTTAATCCCCCCTTGCTCCCGACCCACATTTACTCAAGCACTGTGACTGCCATTGAAATGGAAAGGGGGATTATTTATAAAGCTTCCATTGGATTCTCTAAGACAGCCACCTTTTTGTAGTTGTATTTGTTTTTGAAAAACAAGTTTGCACTTCCAGCTTGCATCTATTTGCCACAAACAAATTGGGTGATAGTGGTGATAAAGCATGCTTTGAAAGGCCATACTGGAAATAAAGAACTCTATGCAGCACCTGTCAAAAGCCCTCACTGCATTTTCGCCTTAATTCAGGTGGAGGGCCATTACTGGTTGTGACACACTGGCTAGTCATGCTTTATTATGCCACCACTTTCTGTCTCAGTTGAACAATACAAACAGAAATATGAGCTAGAACATAGAGTTGGATCAGCATAGGTACAAATATATTTTAGGACCCTTTCCAGAATGTGTATGGTGGCCCACCCATTCAGAGTTGTGCAATTCTGTGTATTATTAGCTGTTTGTTGCCCAGAATTATCCTCTCATGGACGGCTTTCTCCAATGTTAGCTCCATTCCCTCTGTGACTGTGTATTCTGTTTGTCCACCCAATTACATAATTCTGGCTCCCAACTACTCTTCAATCCTTGCATACATCTCTAATTCTCTCCCCTGTCCCCTTCCCTCACACACTGCCTGAACTTTTCTCTTTCCCATCACCAAGCTATTGGGCTATATGATCTCTGCGCTGTTATATGCACCATTCCCCCCCTCAAGCCATTTCACACTGCCTATGTTTAACCCAAATTACTCTAGTCTTCTTCCTTCACCCACTGCCACTGCCTCTCACTTTACATGCACCATTCAAAGGGGGTGGGCAGCTCACCTACTCTTTACTGTGCCATGCGCTCTGGTCTCATGCTGTTGGATTGCCCTGGTCATGCTGTCATACCCAGGCTCCTCTTGTTGCAGAATCCCAGCGCTCCCAGTTGCAATGGCAGCACTGCACAGGTGGAACATACAGGCTCATTAAAACCACTTTCCCTCAAACCCACACGATGCCAAGGAGACAGCTGTCCTGAGCAAATAATAAAGGATGCTGTTAGAGACCTAGCTCCTTTCACATCCAAACTAATCAACGCTTCATTTACATCAGGTATAGTACCTAATAACCTAAAGGAATCCTGGGTTATACCCCTACTTAAAAAACAAACTCTGGAGCCAATCATCCCTACAAATTATAGGACAATTACCACAGTCCCTTTCTTATTAAAGATCCTGGACAGGGCAGCCTATCTACAAATCCAAGAATATCTTGAGATTAACCACCTCCTAGAGACTCGCCAATCAGGATTTAGACCTCAACATGGGATCAAAACGGCGCTCATCGACCTAAAAGCTCAGATTGATGAACTAAAGAACAATGGGAAAATGGCCTTACTACTTTTACTGGACCTATCGGCAGCATTTGATTGGTTGACCATAATGTACTATGCAAACACCTCGCATCTGCAGCCCATTTTTGTAAATAATAGGACTATGAGAGTCTTCTCCCCTTCAGCAGCAGCCAACCCTATTCCCATCAAATGCAAAGTCCCCAAGGCTCCTGTGTATCACCCGCTATGTGCAACATTTCACTAAGCCCTTGTTCGACAAACTGGATCGTCTGGATGTCACCTACACCAACTACGCAGATGACACCCAGATCCTCCTTCAGTTGTCTGGCCATATCGGGGATGATGTAGTATTAGTGAACAGAATTTACCTCATCATTCAGGCATGGATGGCCACACACAGCCTCAGCCTGAATGATGACAAAACGGAATTACTGATTGTAGGCTCTACAGCTAACCTAAAAAAAACTAAACTCAGACTACAACTCCTTCAACATCGATGGAAACAAGATCCCAGTGGCCAAAGAAGTAAAAACAACAGGTTTCTATCTTGACGCCACCTTAAATCTACATAAACAGGTGAACGCCACGCCATCTGCCACGGCATATATAGGGAAACTAATCAGGGCATGCAAACCCGTACACTCCAAGGAAAGCTGTATTACACTCGCCAGAGCTCTAATACTGTCCAAGTTGAATTACTGCAATGGACTATGTTTGGGAGCCAGTAAATATGTGCTCAATAAACTGCAAACCTTGCAAAACAATGCTCTCAGATCAGCCCCGAGCATCCCATGGAGAGCTCACATATCTGAAACAAGTAGACTATATAAATGGATGTCAATCAAAGACAAAATTCAACTCAAAACTAGGTCCCTCGCGTATAAAGCACTAAATCATGCGGCCCCCCTGTATCTCACAGAACATTTTTAATTAAATCCATCTTCCCAAGCCACCAGGTCATCTGATACACTCAGCCTAATAGTCCCAAGATACAAATTACAAAAATATGGCGGGATCAGCTTCCCAGTCTTGGCCGCCCAGCTGTGGAACTCGCTCCATCCATCCTTAAAAAAATCCAACTTCAGAAGCAATTCCATCAAATGGCTAACTGAGTAGTAGTAAATTAATACTTCCCTCTACCACTCCTCTACATCTAAACCACTAATAGGACCGCAAAAGGTGAATAACGCACTATTGTATTGTTTATGCTGCAATGCTGTAAATATGTAATTATTATTTTTCCTCTGTAAATTAATGTAATTATTATTTTTCCTCTGTAAATTCTGTTTCTTTTTTACCATCTGCATGTCTGTAACCCTGTAACCTCGGATGCGCCCAGATACCCCTGGGTTAAGGTGTGCTATAGAAATAAATAAATAAAACAAACAAACAAACTTTTGTTTCTTTTTGGGCAAACACAACCACTTGGACAGTACTTTGACAGCCTTGGGAAGAAGCAATGGCAACCATTATGTAGCATTAGTTGCCAGCCCATTTACACACACGCAACACACAGGGCCACATTTTACCCACTGCACCTGCTGTCAGGGAGCGGGCACTGCCCGCCAAACCTTTCCATAGGGAATCATAGCTTCTACAGGCAGAGGGAGAACCGAGACAACTTCCTGAATCCGGTTGCTATGTAATGGGATGGAGACGCATGTAACAACCCGTATAGCAGTAGGGCAGCACACAGCATGGCGCATAACATGGACTGTCTGGATGCTGGCCATGCATGGCCTTATGGATCATGTCATTTTACCATCCAAAGGTCCCAAGGTGTCCCCTGTCCCCCCGAGATTTTATGTGTCTCCTACGCCCCTGCATCTTCTCTAAAACAGCCCAGAGGAACTAATGCGCTTTTTCATGCTGTAAGAGTTCCACCAAGAGGTTTACTGATCAATGTTGTGAAGTATTGCCAAAATCTCAACCGAGATTGCCCGAAGGTTCCACTTAAAGTCACCAAAGTCAATTAATGTATTCCCAATGACCATAGATCTCTCCTATCTCACCAAAGCTGCGTGGGCCCAAAGACATTTCCATTGTTAGTACTTTCTTCAACTTGCCCCAACCACTTAAACGTCTGTAGAATAAAGGGCTGTGCCTTCAATAGTCACCCTTGACTGGGATCTCTCAATCTTCAGTGCATGCAAACAGTGATCCTGGGCTGGTCTTTGCCAAATGGATATAGACATTGCTTAGATCAGCGGTGGATCCGTTCATTCTAGCAGTCGTGGTAACTAGTACACAAATGGACACTGCCACTTTGGTTCTGTTTTTTTCCACAGGTGCTGCTAAACTTAGGCTGGTCACATCCATGTTATTTTTATGGAATTGGAATACATTTGCCTCCTGGGATGATGTGCTGCTTGCAGAGCCCATTCTCCACACAACCATGCAGAAATGTGTCATGAGGCAATAGAATGCGCGGATGCAGGCAACCCATGCCACGTGGATTGATAAGATGTTCTCCTCCACATGTCAAAAAACACTGTTGCTTCTGTGTAAAATCAATGAACGAATTTCACAAAAAAGACCCTTCATAGTGAGCTTGCCATTCCCATGGGAATATGTGCTTCTGTACACAATCCTCCAGAAAGGAAGTAATAGCAAGACAGAAATAACCTTCAACAAGCATCATTCATGTTTCCTATGTTGATAGATGTGGATGCATGTATTATTGATTGAGTCCCACGTGGAGTAGCCACATTGGCAGGCAGCACGCTCCACACGATATCGTGGACTTTGTGGAAGTTTAGCAAAGTTAGTTATACGTACTTCCTCTCATCGGATTGATACATGTCTGGAATAATTGCAAAGCAACAGAAGGCACCATTTTAACTGAACAAAGATCCTGCGCACAGCCTTGAACGCCAGACTTTGCAACAGATGTGACCAATATACCACATGTCTCATGTGGAGGAGTTTGTTTATCTTTTCCTCTGTAATTGTGTTATCGAAGCCATCGAAAGTAGATGTGACAAAGTCCATTACGTTAGCTTGCAGATGATGGCTTTAGAGCAGTTTGTTTTGTAACCATCAGCTGTGCAGTGTTCAAGTATTAAAAAGATGATTACAATGTTTAAAAAAATGCTCTCGTGAATTGACCCTAATTATCCGAAACCCTTATGCTATTATTTCCTGAAATGACATTCACCAGACGTGAAAAAGTGGTGTTTCATGTTTGAAGGCTCTTGTTAGTTCCCCCTTCAGAAGGTCTACAGAAGCAATCGTTTTTAGTTGTGAAATGTACAACTCCTAAGTGTTAATTCGTTTTGAAATGCAGTGATGTGGGTGTGCTGATAGGTCAATTCCGTCGAAGTGTGATATTTCATCAATTGATGTGCTATTTTAGATGATGTATTTGTAACTTTTTAAATGTGTTTTATTGTGCATTGATCACGATTTGACCTTTCACACATGATTCCAAAAATGCACATAATACAATAAAAACGGCGCAGCATATATACATCATCATTATAAATATCCTTATACAAAGCACAGACAAACGTTTAAAATCCAAATCAAAAACCTCAATTGACAAATAGCATACCGTTTGTAAAAAAAACTAGATGCATGCCTCTTGTTTAAAAGACCTATATCCTTCAACATTCTAATTACTTCCATGCTTAAAAAGACCTTGTTTCCAGAATTCAATCGTTCCCACATAGCCTCTAAAGACATATATTTATGTGACTTAGAGAAGAATCGCCCCAAAGATTTTGTTATTGTACTTATAAAACCGGGACATTCCGCCATCACATGCTTCAACGTCTGTATGTCATTTGTAAAGTGAATGTTATCCTTTCTTTTCATATTGGGTCGTAAATGCTTATAATAAGATTCGACTTTAATATAGTGAAGACTTTTTCCATTAGAATGCAAAATGCCTTAAAAAGAAAATGTTTCTTGATTTAGTTTTCATTAAAAATGCCAATCATCAACTGTGCAAACCAGTTCTATTATGTTGCTATTAATGTGGCGTTAACCTTTATTTATTTCTTTATTTAAAATGTATTTGCATTTGTAAAGCTCCCAAGCTGCCCTCGGGCAGCGTGGCGCTATTAAGAAGGCTTACCTGGTTAATGTGCTTATTGGTTATGAACACATTTTATACACATTTTAATTGAAAAAAGAACGTGCTTATAAGTGTGATTGGTTAGTTGAAAACAGATATAAGTACGTTTAGTTAATAGAGAAAAAATTTCATTAAGATTGCAAAGGGGAAAAAAAGATTAGTTGGCCATTCAAATCAATCGATAATATGCATTGGCCAGGCGTTGGTCTAGCAAGATGCGTTACTATCCAATAACATCAGTAAAAATGTATCAGATTAATATCAGCAATTAAAAAAAATCTAAAACCACTCACATAGCGCATTCAAAGGTTAGTAATCAAAAGGAGGGCTTCCCTCCATACATGAAATGCAGCGGCACTGATCATGATGGACTCAGCCCCATATAAGGGATTCCAGAATGGATTCCCTCCTAATGAATAATATGAAGCAATGTGGTGTAAACACCGGAATGTTGGGTAACGGCCCAGCAGCCCCGGGTAACGGCCTGAGCGAAGCTCTGGATACTCACTCCACGTTCCAGCCCATGGAACAGGGTGTAGACGCCATTATCACCCCTGGTTATCAAACTGGTAATTCATCACTACTTGATGAAGTAACCCGGGGTGCTAAAAAAAAAAAGTATTTTCATTCATTGAACAGGACGCCGAGCACTTCCAGTTCAATGAATCAAGCTACTTTGCCAACATGGCTGCCATGTACGGAACCCCTCATTCCTTTTCTTGGCGGCCAGCCGGGGCGCTGTGGATGGCGGCGCAGTAGAGGCACTGGCCGCCACTGATGCAAAAAGGTAAATGGGGGTTGGGGGCGTTGGAATTCGGTAAAAAAAAGGAATCGGTGGGGAAAGATGGTGGCCTGCGGTGGGGGAGGCAGTCTGTGGTGCTGTGGGACATGAGCTGAGATCAGAGATTTCAGCCCACGGTCTGTGGAACCTGATTGGAGGCGCCCCCTGCACCTGGGGTGCTAAGATATGTGTGGACCTAGGTTTGGGAAGCAACGGAGCACTTTATAGTAGAAATAAGGAAAAAACATGCCACACAGAGAATAGGGGGAGAACAAGAAGGATGAGGCCTGGGTGGAGTCTTGAGCTCCTTCCTGAACTGCAGCAGTGTGGGTGCACGTCTGATGCTTAGGGGGATGCCTATGGGGAGGAGGCTCCAGAATCTAGGGGCGTAGGCAGAGAAGTGGCTTCTAGTTCTTCCTTCCCTACATTACTGTTTTTTCCATTCCAGACACTTGGCTGGTATGTGGTCAGGTCACTGGAAAGGTGGCCTGACAACACATGCACCCTGATGCATGCCTACCATCTTCTCTGACACATCGCCCTTCGTGGAGTAGCATTCCAAATGAGGTGAGTTCTACTCTTGCCATTATTGCACTTTGAATCTTTATCGGTGCGACATGAAGCACCACATTAGGATCTATTTTACTGCTTAACATGTTTCAAAGTGGAGCATGTGACCATTTGTTTGATTGAATGTCAGTACCGTGCTCAGGCTTGGGGTGACCTTGGACATGTTAGATGCAAGCAGTGGACTCTGACTTTGCGCGTTATGTTACTTTCTGTGCATGTTGCATCATCTGGTTGTGGTGTAATCCTACTGTTTGTGTTCATGTCTTTGATATGATCTTACTATTCTCCTATGTTTCAGCAGGCATGGATGCAGAGGACTGATGGGCCACGTTTACATGCCCCACTCTTCGTCCCCTGCAGCACTGTGGTATCAATCTAATTGTTCAGGGGTTTGAGGCAAAAGGGGTTCAGAGGGATTGAAGGGCTGTCCTGCAAATATGTAACTTGGTGTTCAGTGGAGAGGGGATGGATGTTTAATCCAAATCTTGCCTCCATCACAATTCTGGTGCATTACATAGAAAGCAGGTGGTGTCATCCCAGCATGAAAATACCAAACTGGCGTAACAGCGCCAATAGAGGCAGTAACATAACTCCTATTCCATAATCCCGAGGACTTCAAAAACTACAGAATTGCCATGGAGTGTGAAAAAGGTGTTTAGACTGGCACAAAACCTTCATGCATGTCCCTGGCACGCTTTATTACGTGGTGGGGGCTTGGAATATGATCCCACGTTTTGCCAATGCTGAAAACTTCATGCACAAAAATACCCTGTAAGTGTATGTAAACAGCCGATTGCATTGTGTGCACTTCTGGGCATGCCTTGTTCATAATTTACTGCAGTATTCTCTACACATATATATTTATATATATATATCACCATATTGAGAGCTTCGGTCGCAGATTGTACAGTATTTAACTGGAAACTATTGAGATTCAAACTTGAATGTTATAGAGCAGATTTCCCTATGTCACAGAAAAAGAAATGTTAAAGGTTTCTCAAAGCCCTGCATGTTCCACCTTTTACTT
The DNA here is from genome assembly GCF_040938575.1 of Ambystoma mexicanum. NCBI lineage: Eukaryota > Metazoa > Chordata > Amphibia > Caudata > Ambystomatidae > Ambystoma > Ambystoma mexicanum. The sequence goes on along the minus strand of NC_090933.1, from coordinate 651,354,304 downwards.
TTCCTCTCAACTTCATCCTTTCCCTGTTGGCCTATCGCTTTAAAGAATTGCAAACGCCTGGGGGATATTAGAACTCATAGTTCGTATTTGAGCTTGCAGAGAAGGTCACATTCAAATGTCTCAAACAACACAATGTTCATGCCTCAGAAGACTTGTATGAAGCCTTGTATATATTCCCAGGCCTAGGAGTACAGCCTTCAAAGGAGCCTGCCAGGGCGCGGAATCGTCAACAAAACCAGCTTGCATTGGTCTTACAAATCCCCGATGAAAGACCAAAGCCCTTCACAAGGTGATCATTTGAAATGCGTTATCCTCTTTTTTTCTTATTAAAAAATGTTGGATTTCGTGTGGTTTCTTCCTGTGGAGGAGCTATTTTATATGGCTAATGCTGTCAATAATGCAAGTGAACTATTCTGTCTCAATAATTCTATTGTGCGGGCAGCATGTAGCACATTTAATGTGTGTAGGATCAATGATGTGTAGCTAAATCAAGCAACCTAGAACATTCATGATATGTGTAAAGCCTTCTAGCATGGTTACTGCAGAAATACTCAAGGACACTGACAAGGAAGCAATACTATCAACAGTGCCAGGCAGTCTATTATGGGTGGCCGTGTGGCACACTTTCCATTTTTGGGATCCTAAGGTCCTCTCAAATCTTCTAACTATATTTTTATTATGGAGCACATGACTTTCACCTGCTCCAAAAGCAGATAGTGTTTGCAGTGCAGGGTCCTAGCCAGGGGTGTTGCTAGGTTTAGAAAAGATCAGGGGCTAAGCTAATGTTGGGACTGGCTGGATTCGGGGCTAGCTATAGCCTTTTGGTTGTAGTCCCTGAGCTTCTATCCGGGGCCACAACCAAAAGACCTGGGGCTATAGCCCTCTAAGTCCACCCCTAGCAAAGGTTTTCAGATTCATGTCAAATACAAAAACTGGTAATTTCCGGCTCACTTCAGAATGGTATGCTTGGGCCAGGGCCACAGCAGAACAGCCAGAACTTGACACAGGCACTGCAATATGCTTGGCAACCGAAAGACACGAGTGCCATTGTCGGTTAAAGTCCCAGCTTTTAGTGTGACTTAAAAGCAGAGGCGTTGCTAGGGGGGGGCTAAGGGGGCTATAGCCCCTGATCTTTTGGTTGTAGCCCCAGATAGAATCTCAGGAGCAACAGCCAAAAGGCGAGCTAGCCCCCAGTCCCAACAGTTCCGACAGCAGTTTAGCCCCGGGTCTTTTCCAGACCTAGCAACACCCCTGCTTAAAAGCCTTCAGCAATGCAGCCAGATTAAGACACATTGAAGTTCTGCGCCCCACTCTTTCTGTGCCTGTCTGAGACTGGGAGTGGGTTAAGAGGCTGCGCAAACCCATGACCTAATTCAAAAAGAGGGAGGGGTAAACGGAGTAACCTACTAGTGATTTCTGAACCGTGCATGCAGTCTCCTGCTGCTTGAGAGAAGCTGCTGAGCCAGGGAGAGGAGAGGACAGAACGAGCATTGGCAATATCAATAGTTTGGGCTTTTGTGTAGGCATTGGAAAAGCACTTGCCAGGCACTGCCGTGGTGATATTAACTGGCCATTGATGGTAGCAGGTGCAAAATGGTGCAATTAACTGTCATTCAAGAGCTGTGCCTGGCATATGCCTAATACCTATACACAAACCAAAACAGGCTCGCCTTACCTTTGCCTGTTTTTAACAGGACTTCAGTGAAGAACAAGCACAGTGCTTATAAATGAGTAGCAGAAGACAGACCTGTATGACACCAGTAGCACATGTATAGCCCAAATTAAGTCATTAACTCTCAGAAGACTGCTTTGGAAAAACACTGGCAGGCAATTCAAGTGTAAAGTTTGATGGTAAGGCTTGATTAAAGAAAGCACATAACGTTACCATCTTGAGGTATTTTGGACGGAAGGGCATGAACTGCGTGTGAATGGCCATAGGGTTTATCGTGGTCATCGCAAGTCAATGGGTGGGCACATAACCAGACAACAACTACAAGCTATGTGTCCCTCCTCGTATGCATTTCTCCCTATCTGTACTCTAATGAAATAGTTACAGTTTACAGATGGCGCAAGTGCCACCTAACAGCATAGCAAAGAAATTGGTTGGGATATGAATTTTGTAGGGACATACTTGAAGTAAAGTAAGAATCACAGCATTGACGCTTAAATCAACACTGACAACACTGATGTAAGACTAAGACATCATTCTGAGACTTTGTATGGTATTATTGATGCTAACATTTAGACATTTCTCCTTAAATGTGCATACCCACAACATTTAGTAATGCTTTGACTGTGGCGATTGCATTTCTTATTAATATACCACCTTTCATTATGGGGCTTAGAAGCAGGACAAATATGTTATGACACACTTCTTATAAATGTGATAATATTAATGTTACATTTTGTATCAAAAAGGCACTGGAGGGAACATGGGTCAGGAGAGGATGCGGGGCAAATATGATGAATGTTTCTTTTTTATCTGAAAGTGTATAGCTCAGTGAGATAAATGCTCAACTCTGACATGTGCCTGCCTGCACTTTCCAAGTTCAAATCTTGGCAGTGCCTAATCAGCCCTTCTTTCCTTCTGAGGTTGATAAATTGAGTAACATTACATTTAGTAGTAATTCCACCATTGTTACAGCACTTAGAGGTGGTAGGGTTCAAGCATGAAGCGCTATACATAAACATGTGATACGCCAATATGTTCTCGCAGCATTAGAGAAAACCTAAATCACAATTGCATCAAAATAGAGTTTGGCGTGCCCAAAATAATAGGCCATAGAAAGATAAAACAGGCAGGTTTACTCTATATAAGAAGCTCTTGAAGTGGAGCATCCAGTCTGCCTGCCCTAAATGGACAAACCCTACTTTCTACCGGCACCCTGGTGTAAAAAGCACATTAGCCACTGAAAGAAAGCTAAACTTTATATGAAATTAGGATGGTTCCTGGCAGGGTGAATTGTGTTGCAAATGTCAAACTGCAGCCTGCATCAAATGAAATGTGCACAGATTTCACATGACAAAAAAACTGTTTCTGTTTGCTGCCCGTCCCCAGCACCAGGCATCCTGTTGCCCAGTGCAGGGAAGGGTAAAAAGGGTGAGGGCAGGCATTACGGAAGGGGTCCGCCCAGCAGTTCCTAGAGACTTTGCTGCACCAGCAACAGACACTACTGTACTCCAAAAGCTAGAAATACTTCCAGAAACAAGTTAGGCTCAGTCACCAAGCAACCAGCCTGGTGAGGCTACTCACATCGTGATAATGGGGCATGACTCTGACCCGGAGGAAGCCTAGGGATTCTTGGTCCGTGCATCATGAATTGCCAGGCTCTGAAAATCAGGTTCTGAAAATTATAAAATGAGATAATAAGGTGATTCAGAATTAGGCCGGTCCTCAGGGCCTTTCAAATTATTCAGTTCGAATGGGACTCTACTCTTTAATAGCTTTTCTTAAGTGGTCATTTGGTGGTTAAAGCGTCCCTGTTGGCTGCTTTTCTTTGTTTTGCTATGCAGAGGCCCATGATAACCTGTAGTTTTAACATCCTCTCAATTCCTACATCTAGGGTTTGCCACAGGATGAGGTCACAGGGTAGAGGGGAAGGTATCTACATATGCCCTCAAGAAACAACAGTCCTCACAAATTGAAGGCTGGTGCACTTTAATTGTGCACTGCTGGTCAAAGACAGACCTTTCCAAAAACTGTTTAACAATCACAGACATGTTTCACCCTTCTTTTAGCTCTTTGGAGTGGGTTATCGAATATGCTGGGAAATTAATAAAGTTCAACGTGATTGTCTTGGAAGCAAGACAATGCTTAGCAACACATGTTTGAAACTGCACGTAGAAACTGGTCTCTGGTATTAAGCACATTATAAAATAACAGTTAGAATTATAATTATCCAAACTTAAAGCTAAAATCAGGGAAATCACTCATTCAATTTGCATTAGGAAACATATTCTCCTATTATAATCAATGCTCCCCACTGCTGCCTCCCCTAACAGAAGTCCTTTATCTATGTCACACTGAATTCACTCTTCCCATTCCTTATGATACAAGGATTTTGTGATCGGATATGTGCTCTTGGGACTTAAAAAAAACTCCCCAACTGAAACTGCCTGTGCCACAAAAACGTGTTTACCATTTTCCAACTTCCCTTTTACAATTTAAATCCTAAAATTACAGCAGATCAATGCCTTTTTATTACAAACATATACAAGCAGGTTTTCACAACTGTAGGTAAGTGGGCCCCCATCCCTCATTTTCGGATGCCTCGCTCCTCTCCTCTGCACAACGTGCAAGAAAGGCCCGAAGAATGGTGGTGGGGATGATGGAAGCTAAACTTCCATGTGGAACTTCCATTCCATACAGCCGATGCTTGTCCAGCCCTGGTTAGCTTGTGCTTTTTAACAGGACTTCAGTGAAATGCACGCAGAATCTTTATAAATCAAATGCTTGAAGGTAGGCCTGGTAAGACATTTTTATTACACCAGTAGTGTGTTTACAAGTCCAATTAAGTCCTTAACTCTCGGAAGACTGCTTTGAAAACACCCTTGCAGGAGCTTTTAGTGCAAAGTCTGACGGTAAGGCCTGATAAAAGAAAGCTAAAAGAGTTCCCATGGGTAGGAATTTTGGCCGGGAGAGGCTGGAATAGGTGTGAATGGCCATATGTATTAGCATGGCCATGGCCAGTCAATAGGTGGGCTTAGAACCCTTTCTTTCTTTTATTTTTGTGCCCTGAGGCATTCCAGCCTGGGCATTTCAATTGAGGTCTTTATGGACAGGGTGTTTTTGCGGCCGTTAGGGGTTGTTTTGGAGTGATTTGATCATTACCTGCTGCCATGGCTAATGGATCTGTTATTCTGATAAGAATCTTCTCTTGTAGTCTTGTTTGTTTCAGGGTTTTATTGGCTATCAAACGTTTGTAATGTTATACCTATTAACACGGCTCCTTTTATTGTTAAACACTTTTAGCAGAAAACTCTTCCAGTTCATTCTCTATGTTTTTTTTATCAAAACAAATTGTGCATTTTAGTTTAAAAAGAAAATAAACTTTTTACACAATACACACGAATTCAAATTCAATCCTATTACAAATAGTTTTAGTCATAAAATAAGACGGACCATTATACAATTTACAGCAAATCATATAACAATCATTACCTAAAACTTTACATCACATTTCAGTAAACACAAAAAAATAATTCAGGAAAAAGTGTGGCTCAATAACCAGAATCATGTATCATAACCAAGAACTTAATACAAACGTCCAAATTCAGTAAGTGTTTGTCTTAAGGGAAAGAGTTCTAATACAATGATTCCAGTACAGCTAGAGTTACTTAGCATAAGAGTCGTCCTCATCAGTATTTGGGACCAATAGACACTGTAACTGAAGTCGAATTATCGAAATAAAACCACAAAGTTTAATCATGAAAGAATTATTAGCGTTCAACATACACTTTTTCCATAAAGATTCCCTGGCCGTAGTGGTAAATCCAACATTAATGGCACCCAAATGAGCAATCCTAGAATCTTCAAAGAAGGGACAATATATTACCAAATGCTTTAGAGTTTCAGTCTGTTGCACATAAACAAAATCTACAGGTAGCTGAAGAATTTTTCGACTAATATTGAGTACGTTCATGCGTATAAAACTGGTTCATTCTAAACCTCATGTATAAGTCTCGGCTATTGTCACAGGGAAAACAAAGAATGTATCTTAGTCTGGGCATACGTTTATGAGCATGTCCAGCATATTCTTTATATAATCGGTGAGTACCAATATCATCCATGGATATGCACCAGTCATATTCATACACATTTTGTTTTAGAATAAGCTGGAAGTTGCCAAAGATCTTCCTTGGTTATGCCAATTTTTAACAAGCAAGATCACTTCCATTCTTTCCTGAAAGGTAGTCACCGAACTAGGATTAGATGTATTAATCATTTGGGCAAATTCTTGATATAAACAGTTCAGTGGAGGATTTAGCATTTTAGCATAAGAGTTAAGTTGTCTCCATTGAAAGCGGGCAGCGAGGCTGGATAAACCCAATTCAATCCGAATACAGGAATTAGGGATCGACTTGGCAAATCCCAATGTCTGTTTCCACATCATGCCTTGAAGAGAATTCAAACAAGTTGTAATATCACAAAGACATAGATCGAGGCCATACAGTAAGACTGGTTCGACTTTATACAAATAAAACTGCAAAAGTGGTTCAAGAGAAAAACTTACATTTTTTTTCTTCGAACAATCTTCAATTGTGAGATTAAGGGACGAGCCTTAGATCTAATAGAAGTTGCCAATTCTCAATAGTCAGATGGTCACAAACAACATATCCCAGGTATTTAAGAGAAGATACTCGTTCAATTTTGACTCCATTTAAGGTCTATGTATAATGGGCAAGTTTCCTTTTAAAGAGCAGGATCTTGGACTTAATTACATTTGCAGAAAGATTATTTGTGGCAGCATACGAGGCAAACGCTTGAAGCTTATTTTGAAGGCCAAACAGCGTTTTATCAAAGAGCAGAATATCTTCCGCATAAGCAAGCCAATCAACCTTCAGATGACCAATTTTTATAGGAAAAGTAATAATGTGTAACCAAATGTTTTCTATATCAGTGAGATACAAATTGGAAAGAGTAGCAGCAAGGTTACAGCCCTGTTTCACTCCTGTATAGGTGGACATTTCATGAGTAAGCACACCTTGCTGATTTAATCTCACTCAATAACAGGTGTCAGAGTGTAAAAAGGCAATAGTTTGAATGATAAATTCAAGAAAGCCCAAGTTTGCCATTTTTGCCCAAAGAATATTACGGATGTTGCAGTCAAAAGCAGAGCTGAGATCTAAAGAGGCCATAAACACTGGTCATTGGAAGTTTTCTTCACCTTTGCCAATACATGTGACAAAACAGTGGCATTAAGGGAGGTGCCCATATATTTTCTAAAACCAGTTTGATAGATGGAAACCAAGTTATGTTCCCGTATAAATTGTTCGATCATGTGAAGTATAAGATTAGTGAAAACTTTGTAAGAGGAGTCCATAAGAGCAATTGGGCGGTAATTGCCCGGCTCGGCAGGATTGCCTTTTTTAAAGATTGGAATAATCAGAGATGTTTGCCAAGATCTGGGAATATAACCTGAGAAAAAAATATTTTCAAATTTTAGTTTAAGTATACCAGCCCAAAATGAGGGGTTGGACTTGAGGACACATACAGGAATCCCGGCAGGCCCAGACGCAATAGTATATTTCAAATGGTTAATTGCAGAAATGATCTCATCTGTGGGCCAGGTAATGTGAGAAAAGGAATTCAACTTAATGGTTTTAAAACCGTAAAGAGTAAATTTAGGTGGAAGCAGGTATGCTGAAGAGATAAATTAGCACCACTTCTCTGCAATTAGCCACGGACGAAGAGGTCTTATTAAACATTCGCCAAATATTTCTAGTGTCATGCTTGCATATGCGCATGATCATTGCTTGATTCATAGCTAGATGTTTTTTATGGCGAATAATCTTAGTGGCATTCCTATAATGCATTCAAATTTTTTTTTTTGTGAAAAAGAAATTCTTGGAGTGGAATAGATTTCTTTTGAAAAAATGTAAGTCTTGGTTCTTAGCACGATTTAATAGGGAAATTTGCTCTGAATATGGATGTGTGTGAGCAGTGTGGGTATTAGGTTCATAAGAGGCAAGTGTGGCAAGCTCCTCACAAATGATAAAGTTATTGTAAGCTTCAATCCAGATAATGTCAGCTTTAGAACAACTTTTGTTTGATTTATACCATACAGATGTACGTAAGGCTTTAGTCAAACGAACACACAGGCTCCTGTTCCAACAAATAGAATGAACATGGCACTTCCAACAGAGCAAGTTCAGGAATAACTTCACAGAGGCTGACGGTAGTTGGTAAAAAAAGGTGCAATAGAAATAATACAGTGATCGCTAAAGCCTGCATCAATGATTTCACAAGTTAAACCAGAGTCCAGAACATTAGCAGTCACAAAAAAAAAAATCGATTGTCGAAAAAGCATTCATCCTGTGCAATGTATACTCAGTAGAACCCAGTTTAAACTTTACCAACTCCAGACTCCAAGAGACAAAATATTTAACCCATCTCTGACCTCTCAGATCACAACAGTGAGTAGTACTAAGTTGGAAATTATTCAGACAAGACACATTAAAGTCACTTCCAACGATCATAGTCCAATTAGGGTAACTTATACAGGCAGTTTAAAATATATTGTCAAGGATATCCATAATCACATTCAAGTTATTAGATTGATAACTAGTATAAATACACACCACCAACAAAATATCATTGGAGGGGTCGGATAAAGCAATTTCCAATGCTAGCACAAAGGAAGAGCGATGGATAAGGGTGGCGGAAAAATTGAAGTTGTTATTTATCAAAATAGCCAAGCCACCACTCGGCCAACCTGCGCCCGGAGTAGCCAAGGCACAATACACCGTATATCCATCAACAAACAATGCTCTAGTCAACATTGTTTTTTGTAATAGGCTGATCGATGGAACATCAAAAACTGCCAGTGACAATAAAGCTGAATAAAAGTTCTTGTACCCACATACGTTCCAGCTATGAATGCTATGAATGCTCAAGTCGTTCAATCTACGATTGTAATTTTGGAGCTTGATCCTGCAGTATATATTTCAATAAAGTAGCAATCCATGACCAGTCTTTGATGTTAGCGGCAATGGATGTCAACTGCGCAATCAGCTCAGGGGGACTAGACTCCCTTAATGTATTGACAGGTGCCTTCAAGGAAGTACTGAGTCCTAAGGGGATTCGATACTCTAGAAATGCATACGCTTAGTCTATATTTTCAAATAAAACCATGTGAATGCCCAAGGTCTCAAGTTCTGCTCTAAAGTTCCAGATTTTTCTTAGTACAATTAGAGAGTTTGACTGGGCAGTCATCCTTAGATTGTTTTCGTTGAAGAGCTTGACCCACTCAATATCGTCAGTGTGCAAACTTCTCAACATCGAAATCCAATTAAAGGTTTTAAATAGGAAGGAGCAATTAAGATGTCCCTTTCCATTTAACTCAGGATTACTAATCCAGCCAAAAATGGGTAGGGTATGTTCTCCCAACCTCATTGATTCTTGGATCCGGCCTGTCTGTTCATCTAGTACAACCATATGAAGATCCATTGGTGTCAACTCAGGGCACACAAGCACAGAGTGACCTTTTACATTATCCACAATGTCTCCTTCCTTCGGGAGGACTGACTGCTGCAAATTTTGAACACACTCTTTCATAGGAAGGTGTTTATTCACCATAAAATCAGGTTCGAATGTAGTCTTAGCAGATCCTGTTTTACCATGAGTTAATGGATAGAACAAGGATAACTGTGGCTGTTTGCAAATCCTGGTGTCGTCAGAACCACCCATCAATGTCATAGAGCCCGCCAAGGGATCCTGCTGCCCTTAGATTTTATATGAGGCAGTGGGACGTTTTTCCCTGTTAACAGATAAGGGTACTTTAGATTTCGTTTTGGACAAGACTCCCTTAGACAAGTGCTCGTTTGAGTCTTCAATATAGGTGTCTGGTACTTTAAGTGCATGTTTACTTTCTGCATTTAATTCAGCCAAGTCAAGAGTAGGGTCCTCTACCGGGGAGTTCGTAGGGTGTTCAATAATAGGTTCCGGAGGTGAAATATCAGTCACAGGAGCCGACATGTTTTTATTTTTTTGTTCAGTTTGTTTAACAGAGGAGTTCTTTTTAGCCCATTTATTCATTGCTCTATTGTGCAAGCGTAGTTGCTTGCGTGAGAGAAATACTTCAGCTGCAGAGCCTTCCGGGCAACTTTCTAGAGTCATACTAGAATTATTGGACGAAGGCCCCGAGTCTACATTCAGTTCAGCATATTGTTCCTCAAAAATATTAGTAAGGACAGTTGGAGTATATGGCATCTCAATAAGGGAGGCATGCTCAGCTCCTTCAGGTTTTAAACCAATATGAATAGCTAACCGAACTACAACAGAGGAGAGATGAGCCAACCTAGCCTCCATATTCCCCAGGCCATTACCCGTCTCACAAGATACTTCAAGAGAAGCCACTGAGGCTTCCTCATGAATCATTAGCTCAGATGAACCTGGAGCAAAAGTGATTGAGCATAGGAATGCCGTCCTATTGTATATATGTTTCCTGATAAGTGTGTTTGTGCAGTTTTTGCTACATCAATTGGATGAATCGTTTGTACATAAACATTTGCAGTATTTGGTACAGTTTTAACCTACCCAACACATTTGTCTACAACGTTTTTATTCACGAGTCCCCAAAAGTAGATCCTCAATTTTGCTAAGCTTAGATAATATTTCAGTGTTTATGTGTTGCTGAGCTCTTAATTCTGCATGTGTCAAATCATGGCCTTTATCCAGAAGATTCAGTATTCTGGTTATTACCGGAAATTGTTGGTCATTCTATTCGAGCTCTTGGGCAACAGAGGAGGCACCCATTGAGTTAATGTGGGAGGCCTCTTGACAACCCGGTATAAGCGCACCTTGATCCTTTGAACTGGAGCAGATATTAGGCATACGCACAGGTTCATCATTATAAGTGGCAGATATGACGTCAGCTGATTGGCGAGAGGCCATTACCCCAGAGTTCTGGGCATCAACCAAAACGTCTTCCCCACAAGGCCTTTTTTTACATTGAGTCTTACTGTGGTGCAAATGTACATTGTGAATACCCCCAGATATCCCGGAAGCCGGGTGGAAGGACCAAGGGAGAGCCTGGTACATTTACCAAGCTCATCCAACACAACCAGTGCCATCATTGTAAAATCTAATGCATCCACTCCAACAGAGTCTTCATTGCCAGGGTGTGCTTTAGCATCTCCATCAGCTCCATGCATACTCAGAAAGTTATGCTGAACAGAATAATTATCATCTAGCATATCCTTTAAAGAAAAAGAAGGAGCAGAAGTTGCCGGCAAGTGGGATACCAAGGTAGATGAAGTCAGCCCCGGGGAGGGCAAACTCACAACACACTGAGTCAGATTTCCTCTATCCGAGGGACCAAAAAGTGGAAAGACCTGGGACTGGGCGTTATTGAGGGCGCCCGGCGTATGGTTTCCAGGCACCACAGCTTTTAGCAGAGAGACAGATTCAGGATTGCTCATTGCTAAGGTATTTTGGCAAAGCTTGCCACTACGGAGCCCAGAAGACATCCTGAGAAAGACTGTGAACTATCCACACAATAATCAGAACTATCTAAGGAAAAGTACCGATATTGTAGTTGAAACCATGAATAAACAGTCAAAGAGATATCACAAATTACAAAATTGGGGGGATTATAGACTTACTATGTAACCATTCTAAGTTATTTTGCTTTTTTTTTGATTTGCCACAACTCCACACCCACACCCAAACAGCACTTACAGGCACAACCGGGGTGCGCACGCCGGTGCGCGTACCTGTGCCGTTAAATGCTGTGTAGTCCAGGTCAGGGGGGCGGGGTGGGGCTGGAGTAAGGCATGTGACGTGACTGCAAAAAAGAAAAGTTCAATTAGATGCAAAGCAAGAAAGGCACTGCAGCGCATGAACTCCGGCAAAACCAAATGGCCACAAGGCACAAGCACATGGACAAGTCCAGCAAAAGTCCAGCATACATACAATAGGGGTATGTAACCAAAAAATTAGTTGCAAGATAAATGATGAAACCTACACTGCAGAAAGTAAATCCAAGCTTGCAGTCCAAGGGAGTTACGGCACAATGGGAGCACAGTCCTTCCGCTTGCCGACTCAGCTTTGGGTTGGAATCCACACAGTTGGAATCCACACGAAGAGGCACTGGACCAGTCAATGTGTCCAGCAAACAGCACTTGCAGGCACTTCCGGAGTGCGCACTCAGGAGCGTGTACCTGTGCCGTTAAATGCTGTCTAGTCCGGGTCACGGGGTGGGGCAGAGGTGGAGTTGGGCATGTGAGGTGAAATGCTGAAAGTAAATCCAAGCATGCGGTCCAAGCGAGTTACTGCACAATGGGAGCACAATCCTTCTGCTTGCCGACTGAGCTTTGGGTTGGAATCCACATGGTTGGAATCCACATGAAGAGGCACAAAGAGGCACTGGACCAGTCAATGTGTCCAGCAAACAGTACTTGCAGGCACATCCGGGGTCATTATTCTGATATAATGGAATCCATCAATGTATAGATTCTTGTGGGTAGTGATGAGGATGAAAGACTACCCCTTCTTCGTGCAGTTTTCACACTTGTGATCCTTGATTTTCTCAGTTCTTTTTTTCCCAGTTTAGATCCTAAATATAGATTTTTTGTTTTCGCCTCGGGGTTTGACGAGGTCCTATTTCTTTCTACGTCCAAACACACACAAGGTGGTTTCCCACATCTGCATCAAACAGCTTTCTACTTTTTAATGCTTGCTTAGCAGCTTTCCACGTCCCTGCTGTCTCATTCTCGATCATGCTGAAAGACACTCACTCTCCTATACTGGAACCTGAACCCATGAACATTAACATCATATTTATGGACTATTGCACATTATTTGCTTATCATGATCCTTCTGGAAAAAATAAGAGGAAGGCAGTCGTTTTAAAGTTCATGTGTTCTCAATAATCATGCATTTCTTTAAAACAATATGTCTCTGTGTTGCATTCAAATTTCAATTTCTATCACTCTTTCAGTTTCTATCATCTATGATTATATAATTTATCATCCTCCTGATAACTACTGTTTTTTGGAAGAGTCAATGGAATTCATGACTAATGCTTGCATAAAATCTGCTTCTTCAGTTTTCGTTGACATTTGTAATGTTCTCTGACAGGATATTTCATGTCTATATTATTTTGTATTAGCTAGTGGTATAAGCCCCCTTAATGTTTTTCAACATTATTAATCAGTTATCCATAAAAAGTGCAATTCATTAGATCCAGTAATGGGTCCTCCCTGCAGCCTTACTCTGGGATCGGAGTCCAACACTCAGCAGTCTCTTGACCCCCCCTCCTGTGTAAGAGACTCTGAGGTGCATATCTGCCCTAACATACCATGTACTTTTCTGGTCTGCTTATCTGCTGCCACAGTCTGTTGCTTCAGCTATTGAAATGTTTGCATGCACTGACCTCAATACAGAAGCAATCCATCTGTTTAATGGCTATCTTGGAAATATGATATTGTGATTTGCCCTCTGATATGCCTACTTGCAGACACTGACATAAACATTACAATGCAGGGCTGCCCCAGAAGACTTGCTCTGTACAGAATTCTGTCTCGAGTTCCAGGCATGTAAGGAGGCACAGAAATAGCTTTCATCACTACGTCTATTTCTCTTGAGGAAGTTGATTTGTCAGATCATGTCATCGTCTCAATTGTTTATAAAACTGAACCCAACACAGAGTGTGGTCAGGAAAATAACTTTTTAGTAAAAGAAAGACCTTAAGAAAAGAAGGTTTGTCTTCGATTATGTGCAATGCTGCTTTTTTGCAGGATGATTTGCTCTCGATGATAGGCCAGCTGAACATTTCTAAATTATACTTGAAATGGTGTTGATAGTATTGCACATCCTTAATCTAAATACTTTCATGCTAAACTGTCTCAGGTTTGGTATTCATATGACCTTAACATTCAACTTCAAATCATTTGCTATTGTAGAGGATAGGGAATGGCTCCTTTACTCAAGTTGTTAGTCTGCATTTTTCTATGATAATTTAGCGTGAGCTAATCCATTCATTCATGCATCCATTTGGTATAAGCTATGTTTAACATTATAGTTTATTTTGATTATAGATCGATATTTGCTGAAATCTATCTAGATATATTTAGCTTGTTATTTTGTATAGCGCACATTCTGTGTTTCGAAGTGCTATATATAGTATTTTGCCCATCATGCTGAGCAAGGAGAGGAAATTGTGTTTGCAGCCGAACACAGTGTGAGCGATGTTATAATAACAACGTGGCTCTTGGCAGACTGTTAGAAAAAAAACCTTGACTACTCTGCTTTGTTTTCATTCCTGCAGTTAGACTGTTTTGTGCGAAAAGACAGGAAAGTTACACAATATGCTTGCTGTTCTTTTTAGAATAGAATATACGAGAACATGTCATGCCACTGTGTTCTAGTGCAGTACATGATTATGCTATATTGAAATTATGTATACACGCACGTAGCTATAGAATGCAGGTAGGTTGCTTTCTATGAATGCAATTGTAGAAATGCATCATTGCTCTGTATGACTGTAGATTGCTGTTCTGTTCTAGAGGGAGATAGGCTGTCTCAGAGCTGGCTGAGAGGCTCAGAGAGAGAAAGGCAGTCTCAATGTCTCAGAGCTGGGGCTGGCTAGAGGGCTAGAGAGCTGGCTGAGGGGCTAGAGTAGAGCTTGGGGCCTGGGGTTCTGTGAGGGTTGGATTTGCTAAAAGCACTCATAGCTAGGGAGTGCTGATTGCTAGTGATTAGTGACTATTTGCCATGCATAAATAAAGATGCATTCTGTTTGAAATATCGAATTTATGTGTCTTTGTGATCTTCTATTTTGTTTCCATAGCATAGCATATTGCTTTAGTTTCACAAAGTGAATAACAGTACAAATTCCACATTTGTTCTATCAGAAACATATTTAAGTTGGCTTTAAAGCTTACTTGTTTTGCTTTATAGAACAGAATTGTCTGGTTACAGGACATCAAATGCATAATACGCCAATTAGTTACAGAGGACTGATTTGTATGACCTGAACAGATACCCAAGAAAACAAAACAACTTTGTAATTATCCTGTAAAAGATCTTAATACATCGGGACATTGCCAACAGTTCCCAGATGAGGTCATCATTGTCAGTTTACTTGGTTTTAGCTGTGCAAGGATGCCAATGTGTCTATTTGAATGTAATAACGAGAGTAAAGTGTCACATGATAAAACAAGACTAGCTGTTGCCCGCGGCTTCAATCGCATGGATTTTGGGATTTGGTACAATAGTGGTTCTCCCTTCAGGTGCTTGGATTACCAGAGAGTCAGGTGAGCTCACTCTGGAACAGGCCATGTAAAACTGCCAATGCGAGAAGCAGTCTTCCCTCAGGTCAATCCCCCTTTAAAGTCTGCCCTGAGATTTGCTGATGGTCATGACGAAAAACAAACCTTTAAGGGGAACTGAAGTCTTTTCAATTCAAACGGATATTCTGAAGGTATGAGAGGTATTTGTGGTATGAACACGGACTCCAGCTTGCCAGAACCGGTTAGCACCATAGCCTCAATCACATTACAGTGGAGAACTTTCACTCTCAATCTGGTGTCATTACAGAGCTGGTTCCACAATAATATCACAGGTGCTCCCACTTTGAGAAAAAGTTTGTGTTTGGGAAAACCAAGAGGCTTTAAAGTGTTCAAGAACTCAACGGGTTGTGGACTGTGTCATGACTTTGAACCGCTGAGTTTACAGATTTGTACTCTATTTGCACCCTCTGTAGAAATGTAGAAGTATCTTATTGATTGTGGCAGCCATGCTGTTCTTTGGTGTTAAAATGGCACTCTCACATAATGATTCTGTAGATTTCTCCATTATATTTTTGATGTCAGGGAACATTTTGGATGTGAGGTATGCTAGGGAACTGACAATTTTGTTCTCAAATAAAGGACACTCTCTGTTACCAATTTTTCTTCTGTTTGGGAGGTATGGGTATCCTTAAAATAAAGTCACCCCGTTTCCCATCTCCCTTAACTGGATTTTTGGAAAATGGTAAAACGCGTGTTTCTCTATGTTGGGAGAAGAATCAACATACCAATTTTCTCGTCTGTAACATCTTTGGTTTTTGAAATATAGGTATCCTCATAAGAAATCCCCCCCACCTTTTTTTACCCCCTTAGGGAAATAAAATCTTCCTTTGTGTGTGCCTTTGTCATGAAAACAATGTACCTTCCGAATTTCATGTTCCTAGGTTAAACGATTTGAGCTGGACGTTGATGCATCAGTCAGTCATTCAGTCAGTATTTATTTAGATTAAGATTTGACTTGCTCCTATTAAAACCTAACTTAATTCAATGGGGCAAGTTTCAGGATATAACTATGATTTATGTTTGCAAATTCAGACAGGTTGAGGTTAAGAAGATTTTTCTCAATTTTTGCTCCTTGTATTCTGCAATCAGAAAACAATGACTGTTTCCATTGTTACAAAAGGGAGATTGCCATAATGTAATGGAGGCTGCAATTGTTTTGAGGAATTATTGAAAATCCAAAACATGCGCATAAATTGAGGGTTTTTATCAAACAAGCCTTAATGATTAGATCTGGCAAAATGATATTTTGAATTTCTACTTACCTAAGGACTTCCTATTAATTTTGTCTGCAAAGCAATACCCTTTTTATTGTAGGGTTTTGCTTGCTGTTACAACCCTCACTCCATCTGTCATTCCCTCAAGCCATCTGAACAGCCCAAACCAATGCCTCACTATCCAACCAGGCCCAGACTTCTATTGAAGCTGGGATACTGGGCCCCCCAATTTCAAGAATACCCTCCCTTTTGAATGTGGGAGCATAGGGGGAGTGTCAGTGGCACTGCAGGGTGCTGGGGCACTTGAACACTACAAATCCCATTATTCCAAGATGCAAATTTGACAGGACCCGATATCCTGCTAGATTATCCTAGTGGCAGACATATTGGAGAAAGGCCTATAAAGCGCCCACCCCAGCGCCAGATGAAGCTTTGCTTACTGAACACTGATGGCAGTTACCTGAATGGACACTCCTTGGCACCTTTGTGGATTACTACCTACAGAAAGCTTAGGAATTTCTGTCTGGCGACAAATTCCAGCACCTGCAATGAAGATTATAAAGACAGTAAGATACATGCCACGCTCAGCCCAGGCCTGTGACAGATTGACTTTAATGTAAGGTGTCACACTTGACTTTACTTTTAGGTGCAGAAAGATGAGTACAACCTAACACAGAGTTACTTGGCCCATGATTTGGGACAAAGGACATACTATTGAATTGTCATTCACCACAATGAGCTCAGAGAGAAAGCTTCTCTCCTTCAAATTTGGAACCTCATGAACCAGTAGACTCTACACAAGATAATAACTCCTACTCAGCACAATCGAAAATACTCTTCTAGACTTCTGCACAGAGCCTGCATAGATAAACTACCCTTCTCTGGAGTGATGGAACTGCTGTGATTTTGCTCTTGTTCTGCCACACCTCTGCACACACATACACATCTTCACTTCATATTTTGATCTTCCTTATCTCACACGTTTCAAAAGGCTTTTGAGGCTAAAATTACAGTTTCCAGTATCTTGCCACATGGCTTACCCAGAAAACCCAGAATGAGTTAGGGCCTGTTCATGTCAATGAAAAGTTACAGCTATGATTGAAAAATCCCCTTGAAAAAGGAAACAGCAGGAACAGGATGTAGATTCCTGCAGTGATTTTTTTCGCAGCCCTGTAAACATAGGATGGGGCAGAGTTTGGTCTATCTATGATAGAGTTTCTTCAAGCACTCGTCAGACCCCAGAGGTCTCAGGTAAGGACAGAAGAAAGCCCAGAGAGCCAGTATGTGTGTGGCTCTTGATCTAGTGCCCAGGGATTCTCATCCTGGCTCCCCACCTCTTTTCCCAGAGGATAATGAAGATATGGAGGTCAATTCTCCTCTGCTGATGTGGACCCTTCCTTTGATCCTCTAAATGGATGTTCAGGACTGTTGGACATGCTCCGTGGTTGGGAATTATGCAGAGAACTTTTGGAGGTCTATGTTGGACTCCTCCACTCATTCTTATATGATGACTGAATGCTCCCAAACTGCTTTTCCTGGGAAATCAGCATCCATACTTTCTATTTATCCCATGATTTCAGTCTTCTTTTATGGTATGGCAAGAGATCACTATGGACATATAGTGGTAATCTTGCCATTATGGGGCCCTCAATACTTCCAGTCCTCGGGATAGGATGTTGGAATTGGCTAAGGAAGACAAAATGCTGGGTCTCAGATGGTTCCACACATTATAAGCATCTGGGTTCAGAGAGCCATCTGTATCCTGGGAAATGGCAAAACCTCTATTTCCTATGAAGAGCCAAAAGGTATTCTGCTCAAGATCAGTCCCTAGCTGGAGACTCCCGAAGAATATGGTTCTCCAGGGGCACTTGTGGTCACTAGTTTGAGGAGAAATTGTAAATAATCCATTAAACAAATTGGAAAGTGTATTAATACTTTCACATGAGTCATGCACAGCCAATCTGAGTGCATGGAGAGCCAGTCGCTTGAGAGATTACAAAGAGTTCTACTGCACCATGAGTATTAAGAGTACTGGGAAAAGTCAGTAGGTGTCAGGGACCCAGTGGAGGAAAGACATACTCTTTGAAGTTCCCTGGATGAAAAAGGAGGTCACTACCTAGAGGAATACAGTTGTCTGAAGACCCTATAAATAGAAACTGTACAGAGTGTGGTAGAAACAGTTGGAACTGTGAAGGATGGGATTGGCTGAACGGACTCATCCCAACAAACTGCAGACTTCCTAGAGGGAAATACAGAGCCTGAAGCCTGGGCTTTACACCTGCAACCCTTAGAGAGAAAAAAAGAGCAAAGTAATACATGTGGCAGGAATGTGAAATTGGCTGCCTGAGAAAAAACATCTGGAGAAAGGGAAATAGTGCTCATCTACTAGCAAGCCCAGTAACTGAGTGGGGAGATAGCTCAACTTTAAATTACCCACGGGAGAGGTTGAGTACCCCAAGGTATGGTGTGAAAGCTACTACTGTCCTTTGAAATGAGATCCTGCAAAGATGAAGCCAGGAGACCCTTTGGTCCTGAGCAGTGTATCAGCTGTATTGTGACCAGATGAACTGCTTATGAATTTTGTTATTGATTATGAGTGGAATTCTATAAAATAGGTTTTGTGTTGAACAATGGATTGGGGATTTTGTGTTTCAGAATATTGTTAGCCTGGAAGCTAAGAGATTTGATATGCTTAGGTTGGAATTCCTTTGCCCATCTTTAGACTATTTGTTTGAATTGGATTAGGGCATCTTCAGGGGGACAGAAACTAGGTTTAGGCATTTGTGTTATGGCAAGGAAAGTCAACCACTTTAAATGTATCCTTGCCTTAGCTCTTTTTGAAGGCCATTCCTTATTATTTTACTTAACGCCTAGTCCCTTTACTTGTATGTCCTTGCTGGCTCTGTTATTTACATCCTTAAATATATCTAACTAACAAATACGGTCTGATTCTTGTGTATCACTTCTCACAATCCTACAAGAAAAGCTGTTCCTTACAACACACCCTTCCTTTTGCACAAAGAAATATATGGATTCCATATTTTCAGGCGATACACTATTCCAGTCTTTTTCCCAATTCGCCACCGGATTCTGAAACGATTTCACATTCTCTAAATTTTAATAGATTTGTTGTTTACAGGGGAATTAGACCCAGAATCTGCATGTACCTGGTTTTGCAAAAAAAGTCAACTATTTAAAAAAAAAAATGTTTTATTAAAATTATATAGTTTAATTTAAACTTTTCATTTGTTAGTTTTACTATTACACCTTTCGAATGACATATTGCACTTGTTGCATGTAACAATGTTACATCACTATACTATAAGAAGCGAACTATTGTGTATATAAGTTTCTTTTCTTGTCCATTCATTATGCTTCTCCATCGCGTTTCTGTGTCCATTTGATTTGCTGATATATTAAAATGTGATCCAAAGCTCAGCCTCTTGCTTGTTAGTTCCGGGCATACCATGAGAAGATGGTAGGTTGTTTCTGGCAGTTCTTCTCCACAAAAGCGACAGTTTCCTTCCAGCTTGTCTCTTTGCCGTGTTGACACTAGATAGTCTCTAGTTGGAAGGATTTGTAGTCTTATCTTCATGTATATGGCCCGGATTGTTTGATCAGGAAAAGTTGTTAGATACTCTGATGTCTAATTTATTGCTCTTATATCAGTAGGACATTGTATGTTCCTCGCATATTGTTTTTTGGTGTTGCAGGTCTTCATCCAATCATTCTCCATCATCTTATTCGGTGCATGTTGTGGTCTTTTGATGAGCATTTCGAGCGATGTGTCCTCGGTTATCAGCATCTGGAGAACATGTTCTTTCCATGACTTCAGTATCGAATTGTTCAGCGCATTGGGGTGTTCTTGCAGAATTTCTATTGCATGTATTTTTTCCTCCAATAACAGTTTGCAGATGATGTCCATTTGTTTCCATTTAACAATGGAGATTCTCGATTGTGTTGCAATTTCATGGCGTATTGTGACCATTGGATAAACTGGTGCCAATTTCAGGATCTTGCACCAAAAAATGCCTTCTAATCTTGTCCAAGTGTCCTCCCTTACGTATGGCATTGCTTCACTTCCATAGGTTATTGTTGGTATTACTTTTTGTTTGTAAAATGACAATATTGGTTTGGACGAGAGTTTTCCAAATTTTCGGTGTTTCACGCATCCCTGCCTCATGCGTTTTTGCTTCTAAATTATCAATACATTGTTTCTCCACTGTTGATTGGTTTATGGTAATTCCAAGGTATTGAATGTTGTTACTTCATTTAGTTTATTGTCATCGATGGTTAGATGCAGGGTTTGGATTTCTTAAATGGTTGCTTTGTCAAGGGCATCACAAATTGCTGGTATTAATTTGCAGATCATTTTTTTCATGTAATCTCCCAATAGATGTAAACGTTTCAGTAATCCAACTGGGCTCCAGGGGAATGGGGAAGTGGAAACACCAGCACCATGCTGTAATGGTGCCGGTGATTCCACTTCTGCCTGCAGGCGGGTGGTGTTAAACCCGCCAGGTCAGACCTGGCTGGAGTGACACCTCCTGCCTGCAGAACTCGAGATCAGCCTGTCCGGAAAGAACGGTGGTGGCGGATTTACCACCACTGTTCGTCCGGACCGGCTGACTTGTAATGAGGCCCACTGTTTTATCAAGTAAAACAATGTCGTCAGCGTACATCATTATTGGCACCGGGGTTATGTTTATTTTAGGGAGATTGAGGTAGCTGTTTTTCATGTCTGCCTATAGAGGTTGTATAGAGTTGCTGCCAATGGGCATCCTTGTTTTAGACCATTATCAGTGTTGATCGCAGGTGTTGTAAGACCATTTTTTGTCATTCTTACTGTCATGGAAGTGTTTGAACATAATAGTTTTATGGGTTCCAGTATTCCTGTGGGGCAGTTCCATGCTGTTAGTGTTCCCCATAGTTTTTGTCTTGATATAGAGTCAAAGGCCATATGTAGGTTGATAAAAGCCACATAAACCACTGTTTTCTTTTTTATTGCCTCGTGTTTGATCACATTTAGGGGAATGAGGTTGATGTTTGTTCCAACATTTGATGTAATTCCTGTTTGTCTCGTTGCCAGAAGTTTATGTTCTATTGCCCATTGCTTTAAGATTTTGTATTGCTGCAAAAATCTTTCCTAAGGGGTCGAGAAGCGCTATGGGTCTGAAGTTCCGCGGATCATCTCTTGCGCCATGTATAAATTGGGACTATCATTGCAGTCTGCCACGTCTTTGTAATTTGATTACTCCTGTTAACTCGATAGAGAAGTAGTTCCATCACATTTGCCCAGAGTTGAGGCTCTTTTTTAAGGGTTTCATTCAAGAGGCCATCTGCGCCTGGTGCACGGGAGGAGTTCAACTTGGCGACCATTTCTATTAGGTCTTGGTTATCATACTTTATGCACCAGCGTTTGTTAGAGTCAAGTTGAATTCCAGTTGGATCCATGGTCTGTCGACAGTAAATGCCAGTAAAATGTTGGGTCCATTGTTGTTCGGTGACGTTTGCTGTCAAATCTTCCTTTTTTTTGTCATTGTTATTCAACAGGTTCCACAATTCTCTTAAGTTGTGGGTTTTGTATGTTCGCATGATAGATTCTGCGTCTTTTTGTAGTCAACTATTTTAATTTTTTGTTTGATCTAAATGATTATATTCTCATATTATGATCAATTTGGTCTCAGGACTTCTGGAAAGGGTGCTGCATACTTACTCTCGACTGGATAGTATAGCTTCATAAGTGGTCTGTGAGGTCAGGCAGTCTGAGAATTGACTGATGATGGTGGTGGTTCCTTCTTCAGATCGTACATGATACACCTCTATGTGTTTCTTAGTGTGCACAATGTTATGTGCCTGTAACACATTTTTGTTTCAATTATTTAAATGTACACGTAGTCCCTTGTCCTTTTCCATGGCGACCATTCCGGAATGAAAATGCTGTTGGGACGCGAGTGAGCTTTACGCCGTTGCGTGCTTGGGATTAACATGTGGTAAGGCTCAGAATGTAGCCAATCATAGGTAAATCCTTTTTTTTTTTTTTTGTGTGCGCCAGGTACTAATGCTGAATCTTTTGTGAACAGATCCTTTACAATTATCCTAATTACAATGCACCAACATGCTCAGGTTTGACATTGTCACAGCAGGCCATCACCGTTACAAGCTAGAAGGGGCACACTCCAAAGGATCAGTGGGCCTGGCAAGGATGTGCTGTAAATTGTTCCTGCCACAATGCATCAGAGTTCAAACAGAACACTTTCCAGGGGCATGCATTGTGGTGGCGGGTTCCTGCTCTCGTCATCTCAGAGAGTCCAGAAACATGCCCCTTGTTTTCTCCCCTCTTTCTGGTTTTATGGCATGTATGGATTTGAATGTCTATCAATCTGTTTGCTCAAGAATAAAATTGCAGTTTTCCCATTGCTTCAGTTGGAGGCCAGACACAGATGCTCTCAGAACAGATGCTCTTTCTCAGGTTTTGTGAGGGAATTGCATTATACTTTTCTGCCTTTTTCTCATTCCATGGGTTCTACTTCTGGTGAAACATCAGCAGGCCCACCTAGTTCTTCTGATACCCTTTTTCAGTTTGTGTGGATGTCCCTATCTTTTTGCCTTCAAAATCTCCTTTAATGTCCAATCTGAAAGAGGACTTCAAACACTTAGTGCTGGAGGATTCACTGACTGTGATGCGTTTTTGAACAATTCAAATGTACCCACAGCAACTATGGCAATGACTGCAGAATACCTACCAGAACCTTGGACCCCAGGCTCCTGCAGACTGTTTGCTTCTGCTTGGAAATCAACAGAGGTGGCTATCGTCTAGACACTTGCATCCCATTTCGGCCAACAAATTGTAGATAGTGAATTTTTTTAATGTATTGGCACGGTATCATTTTGTAGCCGAGAAAATCAATTCTCAGGAAAGTGAATCTTGTATAGTTCATGTTAATTGACTGGTGCCCAACAAGAATGTATCTATACAGGCTGTGTTGGCTAAGCTGGTCATGCTTCTTTACTTGAAATCCTTTAAGAGGGTTTCATACGTCAAAGCCTTGGATCTCCAAAGGTTGGTCCTTTTCTCTCAGAGGAGTGTCCTTTTGTATAATGCTATAGGCTAAGATGTGTAACAGGCCAGTAACATATCCAGCCTTTCCTGACTGCCCTAATATGTGTGTGGCTAGCTGTCTGAAAGATTATGAGCATTGTACAAAAGACATTACAGGTTCAGCATCCCCATTTTCATACAGAAAAGTGTATACGCCAGTTTCTCCAGCATCCCCGGCCTAGGTGGTGGTGTTGGGTCACAGCACAGGCAGTGATTTATTTTTATTTTATGTCCACTATTAACGAGGGGCCATGGACTCTCAGCCTTTTGGGCAGGGGGTAAATTGGAGGATATATTGAAGTCAGCTGATTGGTTTAATAATTCAGTCTTCACTACATTCTATTGTAAAATGTTTCTTCTGTTGTTTTATCAAAGCTTTGAGCTTGCATAATAGGAAACCTCTTTGCTCTACCATTAAACAGCAATTTTGCCAGCATACAAAGGAAAGTCTAGATTTGTTTAAGGGTTCACATGATTGAAATATGCCACCTGGTACGCTGTGAACTTTTCTCATTCCCCCCCCCCCCTGATTTTTGTTTCTTAGATTTCAGCTTGCTTCCAGTACAGGTGGTGAACCAATCTCCTTTTGAAGTTGGATGGTGTCTGAAGTTATCATGTTTCATAGTACTGAGTAGCTTGTCATGAAAGAGTTAAACACATGTAACGGGACCAATGTAGTGGGTCTAGTGTTGGGAAGCATGTGCAACGTCCCAACCATGCAAAGAGGTTTAGGCTGCGTAAATTGTATTAGCAAGAAGAGCTGGTCATTTAATATCAGTAGTTTGCTGTTTTGTTTGGCAGTTCTGCACACATGTTATTTGCAGTTAGCTTTCACACACTTTAGAGAGCATTACAGAGCTTTGCACGATGACAGAAGGAGCAACAATGTATTAACTTTGCTAATTATATTTACAGTTTAGAGCCGGGGTGCTGTTTAATAGTTTTGTAGCTAGTAGTAGTGACCTAGGTTGTGCTTTGATTGTATTAAGGATATGCTGCTTTATTTTATTTCCAGGAAAGCTTTGGTAGCTGATAAAAAAGGTAGCTGAAGTGTACAACAACGATATAGGGTAAATGTTTTGCTTTACTAACATGAGGGCTGTGTGCCACGGTAGCAAGAGTTTCGCCATTTAGGATTAGGCCTTGTTAGAAGTGCAGTTTATGGTAGTTAGAGAATTAGGCCGTATTTTGGAGCTTTGCTCTGTCCATTTAATTAAGAGTTTATGCATCCTTCCACCCAGTGAATGATCAGAGTTAGGGAAGGAAGGAGACACGCAGTGCAGATAGCAGTTAATTGTGCCAGGCCAAGCAGCTCAGAGGAGCTGGCAATGGAATGTTGGTTTCTGATGATTAAATTAGTGCTGCAGCTGTTAAGGATAAATCTTATGCGAACAGTGCCTGGTGTTGGGCACTGCTAATGTGCTGAGCTAGGTTTGAAGTAATAGTACCCCCACTTAAAAGTGGCTAGTCCATTTGAACTACAGCTGTTTGATCAAATAGAGCAATTAAATATGAGAAATTCATCCCCAAGTGTGGTGTCTTCACTGTGCCCCTGGTTCACAAGAGAGATAGGGTAGGAGGCTTGCCAGTGATGCAACATGTTTCAAAGCAGGAGTCTCACTAGATAATACCAAAAGAGTAGAGCTGCAAGGCCAAAGAAGCTATCTGGCAGTGCCAAATTGTCTTGTCTCATGAGGAAGCCATTGTATTACCAGGCAGGGTTGACCTCATTCACATTAGCTCCCTGATTGGGACCTCTCGCGGGTATGCACATCACAAGTTGGCCAAATTTGTCTTGACCAATAAAGAGAGTACATTGTTGCAACAGTTTACCTCAATATAGTGGACCAGTCACATCACAGTGTTTTCTGCTGACTGCATAGTTAGGTCACCTTGTAAGGCGTTGTATGTAGATATGCACGACCATTAGGGTAATGAACCATAGGGAATGATAAGATGTCTGACTAGGTGTTAGCCAGTTGGAAACATGGGATGATGTTGTATCTTATATGCTTTGCTTATATCAATTTACATTTTTCTGCTATAAAAGATATAACCTGAAATGGGCATGTCGAGCGTGATTTCAGTTTTCAGTTCAATGTGTCTGACACACCCAGTCGTATTTTCATTTAATAAAACTTGACCCCCGTTTGTGAGTGATTTTATATTGATCGACTTTTGGGCCTTCCCTACACTAGGACACCTCCCTTACTTGTCAGTGGCAGTTGGTGCCACTGGACTAAATCATCCTTCTACCTTCATTCCACTGCTTCCATGATATGCCCTTAAATAGCCACTTTCGAGAATAAAGTGTTGAGGTACATGAACTAAATATGTGAGACACAAAACAATGTAAGGGAAAATCTAACAAAGAATGAGAGAGCAGCTTTAAAGTCTCTACAGACTAACAATAATATTGCCATAAAACAGCAGACAAGGGAGGGGGAATTATACTACAAGAAAGAGATAATTATGAAAGAGAATGTCTCAAACTCCTTGAGAACACTCATCTTTACAAAAAATGTGTGGTGAAAACCACACAACGCTTGGGTAAAGGAATACATTCATCCACCCAGCTAGCATATGATGAAGGCAAGATCAATGATGAGGAACAAGAATATTTGCGCAAAGTAAGCCTGCAGATTCCAGCTTTCTACAAACTTCCAAAGGTACATGAAAACACCAGCAGTCCTGCAGGCTGACCCAAGGTGTCAGCAATAGGATTGATTCTGGGACCAGTATCTATGTAAGTTGATGTTTTCTTGAAACCATTTGTTTTAATAATGAGCCCATGTGTTAGTTATACCACAGATATCATCTCAGTTTTGGACCCAATTGACATATGAGAAGGAGACATTTTGGTGACCTTTCATGTAGAATCCCTTTACACTAACATTCCACTTTTGGCTAGCCTCCAAGTGTTGAGAGCTATCTGAATTCCCGGAAGGATGAGATCACAAAGCTGCCCACTGAGTTTAACCTGGAATGTTCCAGGATAGCCCTAATTCAAAACATCTTCATGTTTAAGGACCACATACAAAAGCAAATAAAGAGTTGAAGCATGAGGGCTACCTTTGCACCAGATATAGCCAACTTGTACATTTTGAATCCAAATACATCTTATTTACGAGCAACATATTTAGGCCCAACATTTCTACGTGGCAACTATATATAGGCGATGTGCTTATGCTATGGAGTGAACTGTTTCTGAACTATGTGTTCTCAACAACTGGCTCAATAACAGAGATAGGAAGTTGAGATTCACTAAGACATTTAATGAGACAAGCATGTCTTTTCTAGATATTATGATAATGAAACAAAATCTGAATGTGATAACATTGTACCGAAAACCTACAGATAAAAACACCCTCCTACACTTCCAAAGTTTTCATCCCTGGGATCTTAAAGAAAACCTCCCTTATGAGAAATTCCTCTGAATCAGACATAATTGTACAAATAGATGTTATTTTGACATGCATGCAGCTGATCTACAAGTAACATTGAAGACTCGAGGTTATTCTGTTTAGATCATACAAAGAGCAAAAAAAGGGCACATACACCCACCGTGAGATTACATTTACAAAACAAGCAAAGGAAGGTGAAGCCAGGATTACCTGCTTTACCACTTATTGTCCTATTAGCAATCTCCTAAATAAGGCCATAAACAAACATTGTCATATACTCCAACGGCCTGACTTTAATATAAAGAAACTGTTTTATGTTCAAAAGATCAAGCTATTTTAGACAAGAGAACAAAAAAAGACATTTCACTCAGTATATATTAGATTTAGCAACTGCTATGTTTTCTCTCCGACCATAAATCTCATATACCTTGAACCCAAAGAGATTAAATGGGATCTAAACAAAGTTACAAATTGTAAAACCAAAAACATAATTTATGGGATAACAGGCCCATGCTAACTCATATATATATTGGCAACACCAACAGAGAGATCAGACAACACATATGTAAACACAGATTGTGTATCTATATTAAGGTGCCGGTGAAAATGTCTTGTCATAAAAACATACGGTATATTACTTTTTTTACTTATAATACAAACCCATGGAACCAACCCCCAGAAGGGGAAAAATAGATTGTGTACTCGGAAGATTAGAATAGAAATGGATAAGTCGCTTCAACACTGTGGGAGAAGGGTTGAATATATATGTGGAATGGAACTAATTCTACATAAATAAGGAATTATGAATGGGTAACATTATCTGGTCTCTACTCACTCTTTATTAGGGTTCCACATTCCCCCATGCACATTCCTGACTTTGGCTAATGTTGATGCACATCATTAGCATACAAGAATATAGGATGTAGTGCAGTGAGATTTCCCATAAACGTACCATGCATACACACTTTTGAGCTATTCCAATATGTCACATATGCATGAAAATAGGTCTATGCTTTGGAGACGAATTTCGGAGTAGACGATAATTAGTATAATGATGCTGCTGCAAATGTTGCATGCACATCTTCTGATAACGGGGGGACCACACATGTTACACTCTATTGAATACTGTGGGATGTTTTTATCCACGCATCCAAGCCCTACCTCAAAACTGTGCAGTACTGACATGGAATACATCATGATGGCCAGAGCTTCCCAGAAAATGCACAGGGAAATGCATGAAGAATAGGCTGCCACTCATTTTTGCCGATGTTATGGGCACAGAAGGACACTGCCTAAAACCACCATTGGACTACCCACACAGTAGTCTGAAACCATTGGGAATGGCAATGCTGATTGCCAAAAGCAAACCCATAACTGTTGGGAATTCATTTTCTTAAATCCCAAAAAGGGGTGCAGTACCAGTACTCACCACTATCCAAAAGCCGGCGTTTTAAAACAACACCAGATTTTACTTTTTTGTAGAAAACTGAATAAATGAACCCAAAGCAAGCCAAAGAAAGACTTACTGAGAGGTGGATCCAATGTAAAGTTATATTCTGAAGTGACTTGAAGGTTTATAACAAGACTGGCTGAGCTGTGAATTTCAGCAGTTTAAGTAAATTTGGACTGAAAGACACTAAAAATCTAAATGTTTAAAAGAAATTAGTGACCTACTTTTGAATGTCACATAGGCTGCAATTGTTTAAATGTCATAGTTTTAAACTTAGAATCAGCATTCTAGCTGCATATGTAAAAATGTTTAGTTTTATTTGAATGCAGAAAACTGGGGAACAGAAATGACATGTAGCTAAAAACTGGCTTAAAGAGATTCCAATTTTGCCTGGAAACTACCCCCCATCAGGAGTGAAACTTGAGTCACAGCTGTGTTCCCAGGCCTATCTGCCTTTTGCTGGCCACAGTAAGGATATGCCATCTCTCTGATAATTGAATTAAGGGGAGCCCCCACAGAATACAGGAGCTCTGAACAAAGCCCTGTCCTGACTCAGGCAAATGTTTTATTGGCGGGAGTCGTAAATGGAACTTCCTCCTGGAAGGACAGGGGAGGGGCACTGCCTGTGAGAGCAAGCTGGCTTGGCAGAACTGGAAAAACCAGAAATTCAACCTTGTGCTGGGGGGAAACCACACCCCTTTGGGGCCAGAACATAACTCTAAAAAGATGAATAACTCATAGTACGGACTTGTGAAAATTATTTAAATGACACCATAATTCTTGTGATTTTTCTGCCCACATTTTAAGACATGTTAGGACCCGGTGGTATGTTCAGGGGGGTTTTAGCGGAAAAGAGGATATTACTCAAAATGTGTGCATGTGAAAAATCTGACACTTCATCAACTAATGTCGATACTCCTTGCGCACATGTGTATAAATTTGGGGTAATGTCCGATATTGCGAAACCAGTTAAAAAGTGAAATATGTGCCATTTTTGAACCCAAGCCCCCAGGAAGAGCAGATTTGGACAGGGTATACCTCCTGTGATATGTGATGGGTGCGTGTAATTTTAAAACAAATGTGTACCTGTGCAAATATGCCTTTTGGATCAAAAGATAGATTGTGTGTAAGTTGACAGGGGTGGGTTCTCTGTACCATAAACAGACCTCATCATGATGACACTTCATTTCATTCCCCCAATCAAGTGAAAGCGGATGAAGTGGCCAATGATAAGTGGAGAGGGGTAGGGGCTAGTGATGCTGCACACACACCCATTTTAAAAACAGATAAAGGCAGACAGACAGGACAGATAGGGACCTTCAAATCCATTTGCTGCGGGACGCTCTGCTGGAAAATCCATACTTTACCTCCATCAATCTCTAGAGAAAGCTGTGCAGAAAGATCCAGACTTCAAATCTATCAATATCCAGAACCAGAAACCCAGACCAGACCAGCAGAGCAGAGCTGACCCAGATCACTGTGAAGTGCCGAGACCGAGACCGGAGTCCAGTCCAGAACCTGACCAGATCCGTGGCGAGGCATATTTTAAAATATATTGTGAGTACCTAGTAGAACTGTGCAGAACCAATCTCTTAGTTAAAATAATATAATTCAATCTATTTTAATCTAAGTAGAACTGCCTCCTAACTGTCACTTGTCCTTTTCTAGTTGCTAGCTGTCACTTGTCTGTTTGAACTTTAAAATTTCAAATCTGAAAAACGACCTTTATTTAATCGCTCATATCTCCGTGACCGTTTGTGCTAGAGACTTGCAGTAACTTCCCTCAGAAAGCTTAGAATCGTGGCTTTCGTACGAACCTAGAACTGCATTCCTACCCCCTATAGTTTTGCCGTAATCGTGAAAGACGCACTCGGAAAAATCTGCCGCGATTTGACATTTTGCCGCGATTTGCAAGTTTCTCCACGTGTAAAAATCTGCTGCTGCTTGCCTTCCGTTAAAGAAAAAAATTGTTTAACCTGCCAATCATCCCTGCACCATTGCTAGAGTGAGCCTGAACTAATATTAACTTGATTTCACTCACCCTGAACCTCCTAGAGGGAATTAAAAGCATTTAGTATATTTTTCACTTCATTGCCAGCACATATAAGAGCATTTTGGGCCTGTGTTTAAAACTCTGATCTGTAGTCTAAGCTTGCTGGGGTGAACTGAATCACATTTGATTGCATTTCTGAGAACTGTGTGCCTTCCTTCCATTTCCTTGTATTGCATAAAAAGGGGGGGGGTGAATTGTCCAAGAAAGTGATTACATTGTCTTTTGCTGAAATCCTATCAAGTTATTTTCTGTACTGCATTTCATTCCACATTGCATCCATTTGAAACCATAAAAGTATTGTTGCTATCTTATCCATCCTATAACCACTCATCATTGATTATAAAGAAGTGTGCTAGTGCCAGACTATCCATTATTGATTATTGATCAGATTAAGTGTGATATTCAATTATTAATTTATTATAAAGCGTGATATATATATCTATTGTTTAAATTATCAAATAAACCTTTAACTTGCAAAACAGGACTACTTCTTGGCTCAGTGGGGTCAGGAGGATTCCAAGAGAGGGGTGTTATATAGGGGTAGTCATCCAGAACGCATGAACTGGACATAAAGGTATATCAATAAGGGTTTCCATTCAGTATCCCAGACTAGGCATTGATTTAGCTGTAGTGTTGAATTGAATCCTCTTACAAATTGGGGGCTCGTGCCGGACGTTTGGATTAGATCTATCACTTGTGCAGATTAATACAGGCGCAGGCTCTTGCATTGCAACAGGGAGCAGGGGGGATAGAGATGAGGTTCGCTGGGAAAGAGAAACTCCTGAGCATAACCCCAGGAGCCCTAGTACCAGAGGCCTTTATTTCTCTCAGTCCCTGGACTCTGCCACCCCCATGTCCCCTGGCGCACATGAGCACAGGGCCACAGGGATGGCAGATTACTATCCAGCCAGAAGCATGGGGCTTATAGGCCAGTACCACCCAGGAATGGAGGGGCGGGCATCCGGGTATGGGCACCCAAGCACAGTGCAATTTGATGGGGAACCCCAGGTGAGTAGGCCCATTAAGGGCATCCTGAAAACCTCTGCCCAGTTAGGTCAGTGGGGGGGGTACCCATCAAATCCTGGCAGCAAGGAGGGATCTGAAGACTCCTCTGAGCGGTACAGGACACAGGAGACCAGGTCCCCACATTCTGCCAGCCATTCCCAGGCTCGCAGAATCCGGGAAAAACTGGAAGATCAGACAGGAACCTCTGGGAGCAGTACCTCTGAGTCAGAGGACGAATGGACAAGGGTTACCCGAACCAAAAAGGCCAATAAGACAAAAAGGGCCTTGCTTAAGGACCCCTTAAAGCAGATTAAGGCAATCAGGAGCGTCATCACGCCTTATCATAAGAACGCCAAGTATTCTGTTTGGGAGCACTTAGAGTTGTTTGAGCAAATGATGGAGACTTTCCATTTGAAGGACAGCCAAAGCTGTATTCAATATGTAAAGTGGACCTTCTCCCCGGAATACTCCAGTTTCTTTGCGGGGCTGGAGGACCAAAATCATTTAAGATGGTCCGCCTATAAGGCGGCCATCTTGAAACATTTTTCTACTCATAGAAATCCTCAAGAGGCTCGCAAGGCAGCCTACAATTTACAATGTGGGGAGGATCAGGCCCCACAAGAATTTGTGCAGGAGTTAAAGCGTGCTTTTGCACAGACCACAAGAAGGGTGCGCACGGATAGCAGAGAATTTATTAATACGTTTTTCCATGCCTTGCCCAAATACATAATGACCCAGCTCGTGAGGGATTTTCACGAGAAAAGATCTTTAGACTGGGTCATTGAACAGGCGACCCGGATCTATGAGGTGCAGAAGCCAATAGAAAATAAAAATAATGCGCCCAAAAACCCCAAAGCCAACAGCACCCCTGCTGCTGCCAAGGTGGCAGAGGTAAAGGTCACCCCCGTTTTAGATTTGGAGATGGGGGGGCCTAAAAACCTACCTGCACCTAATAATGCTAGGCCCAGAAGGTCCTCGGGCCAGTCACAGACAGGGAGCCAAGGAGGCAGCCCCACAAATGGGGTCCCTCGCTCTCCTGACTATGTAAGTCCCCGTTACAAGGGTAATCGACCCATCCTGGGTTATGTGTGGACTCCTCCAGCCCAAGGGGGGGGTCCAGCCAAGCACCTAACCCAGGGAACTTCCCTCTTAACTTCCCACCGGAGGGTAGAAACTTACCAAATCCTGGGCAGAACTTTTTCCCCAGGTATCCACCCAATTTCCAGCCCCAAAATCCTCCACCCTTCTTTCCCCAATTCCCTGAGCCCAGACAACCTAATCCGGGAGAGGGGAGGCCAAGGGTGGAGGGGTATCCAAATCTTCCCAACCAGGGGTACTACCAAAGAAGGGATAGCTACCCTTCCTGGGATCAGCCCAGGGGAGAAAACAGGGCCCCGTATCAGCCTGAGCGGGTTTCCCAGTTAGAGCGCCAGGTTCAAAACATGGCGCGGGATCTGGGTCACATACTGAGGGCTCAGCAGAACCCTCAGATCGGCATGCCGGCGCAGAACGCACCCAACTCTGGACCTGGTGCTCCAGAACAATGACGGGGGCAGCACCCCGATAACTCACCGGTTCCCAGGGAGGAGGCACAAGGGGAAGGGGGGTGTAAAGCCTTGGAGGAAGCTTCCTTCCTCACTTGTAAACAGCCCCTGGAAACCCAGGAACCGGAAACAAAATCTCTTGCCCCTGAAAGTCTGCCTCCTAAGGAGCAGAGAGGGGGTAGGAGAAACAAAAGACCCAAACAGACTCAGTTTGAGGAGGAGGTACAGATCTTCCAATTTGAGGGAGAGGGATCCTCAGAGGATCCTGGGAAAAGGATCTTCTCCTTCAGAGAGGGGGTAACTCCTCCCAAAGAAAAATGGGTCCCTAGGGATGCAAATCCAGACTGGGGAGATGTGGAGACTGAGCTACCGCCGCCCACCATCTCATCCCAGAACCAACAGCAAGAAAATCCCCTGGTTCAAACCCATCCTGGTGACTGCCTCCAAAAAGGGGGGGGGGCGGCCCGGAACCGGAGCCAGGGGAACCCACAATGGCTCTGATCTCCAGTTGCCAACTTTTTCTTTCAGATTCCCAAGGCTCTCCACAGAATTCTGCCCAAATCTCTTCGCTAGCGATGTCCAAAACCAGAAAATTAGCCCACCAGTTGTCCAAAAATGTACATTATCTGTGCCCCCTTGAGGAGAAGGAGGGAAGATATTACGCCCCGGTACAAGTACAGGGGCAGGGTACAATTTCAGCGCTGGTGGACACGGGATCTCAAGCTACCCTTCTGTCCAGAAGGGCCTTTGATGAACTGAATGCAGGAAGGGGAGAGAATTACCAAATTCCTCTCACCTCACTTCCTGGACAACTCCAGAACTTTGACGGGAAGGAAATTCCCGTCGAGGGGACGGCAGACTTGGACATTAAAATTGGGTGACACAAGTTGAAACACCCGGTCATAGTTGTGACTCCAGAGGGCACCCCTTGTTTACTAGGGAATGACCTCCTGAGAAGGTTGTCACCCCTAATAGATTGTGTAAACAAGGTCCTCTGGACCCAGACTAGCCGACCAATAAAATTAAAACAGAGTGTCAACCATGTTAGTTTAAACGGCACCTGCCACATGGTTGAACAAAAACCTGACCAAGTAGAATTTCACTTCCAGAATAGCCAAATTCCAGACGTGACAGTAATAGCAGTAGGACAACAGACTGGTGATGGATGGTCCTCTCTATTTCTGAAAATCAACCTTCCTTCCAGTCTAAAGTGGTACTCCACGCTGGAAGGAAACACTCTGAAATTCTTTACAAATCCACAATCAGATATTACCACTCCTATAGTCCAGGAAGATGTGAAATCAGCTCAGAGCCTGGCTGATATTCAGCAAATTGGAGAGCAGTTGTTCATCCCTGTTCAGTTAAATGATGGGAAGGACTCTGTTCTCGCTCGAGTGTGTGTGAACAACGGTAAGAGCTTCATCAGCGAAGCCATGTTCCGCAAACTCCCAAAAGATCCAGCCATTCCCACATTCAAACTGATAGGCAAATGGGAAATGGACCTGGAAGCGCCTAATTCCAAACATCTCCTGCCAAGCAGGTGTATGCTCAAAATCTCCATTGGCAACAAGAGCATAGTCCACAATTGTTGGGTCGTGCGAGACGTCCCTGCCGCCTTTTACTTAGGCAGTGACATTCTCAATCGCTTTGCCATTAGTTTGGACCTAAAAAACTTCAAAGCTTGGTCCCGATTAGCGGATAATCCCATGGGCTTTGATGATCCAGAAAAAGCATTTAGGTCAGCTCAATTGCTACCTTATGCAGTTGAAATTCAGGTTAAAGAGGAAGTCACCATCCCAGAAAGGACCCGACAATTCTCCCTGGAAGTGAAAGTTAAAAGGGGACAAGAGTTGAAAAACCCTGATGCTTACATACATCTAAATGCTTCTCTCCAACAGCAAGGGTTGGGGGTAAACCCAACTCCATTAGTCCAACATAGAACATGACGCCATTCCAATAGAGGTGGATAACAGCGACTTAAAGAGTATTACTCTAGCCGCAGGCACCATTATTGGAATGGCGGTTGATGACCGACATTTTTCCATAGATTTAGGTAATGAACTGTTAGGGCCAATCCCCAAGGACTGCTTTGACAGTGACAGTGATGACAATACAACACCAGACAGGATTTTTACCCGGCACGGGGGGAACTTCCTGGTGTACACTTCCTGCCCCTATGGTAAGGAAGATGTGACTTGTGACTTCAGGAGGGATGAGGTGATTTTCCAGGTCCATGAGGGCTGCCTTTCCCACCTGAAGCCTCCAGTCCAAATCAGCACTCTGACCAGGGACTTCTCCACCCAGCTGGAGGAGGCCGCTGAAATAGCCAAACCAGAAGTCTTTCCAGGCTTCAGGCAGATGGTGGAAGAGAGAGTCAACCTAGCTGATGCCTGTGTGACTTTGGAACAAAAGCAAAAGTTGAAACAAGTTTTCTTGGATTTCCAAGATCTCTTTGCGGTAGACTCATATGACTGTGGTCGCACTGACATCCACACAACAACAATCCCCAGGGACCCTGGCATGACTCCAGTGTTTGTGAAGCAATATCGCTTGCCTCTCGCATCAATGGAGTCCCTTACTGAAATAATTAAGAACCTTGAGTCCCGGGGAATAATCCGTCCAGTCCACAGCACCTTCAATAATCCGGTGCTGGGAATATTGAAGCCAAACGGCCAGTGGAGACTCTGCGCCGACCTCAGGGAGCTCAACAAACGGGTCCATACTTCCCGATGGCCTCTTCCCTACATTGACCAAGGGCTGGCCCAGATCCAGGGGTCACAGGTATTCACTGCAAAAGACCTGACCAATGGATACTTGACTGTGCCTGTCAGTAGGGAGGACCAATACAAACTGGCTTTTACCTTTGGGGGCCAGCAGTACACATGGACCCGGACTCCCTTCGGATACCTTAACTCCGGTAATGAGCTCAATATTTTCCTACATAAGGCCATGCCCGACCTGGGTGCGAGGGGTAACCTGGCTTATGTAGATGATGTCCTCATCAAAAGTTCATCTGTGGAGGAACACATAGCGGAGATCCGTTATGTTCTGACGCAGTTGAGGGCCGCCGGAGCAAAACTTTCCTTTCAGAAAGCACAGTGGTGTAGAACCCGTGTTAATTTCTTGGGGCATGAGATTACTCCTCAGGGTCTCTGTCCCCAGGAAAAGAAAGTGGAAGCACTTCAGAAACTGAAAGACCCCACAACTCTGCGGGAACTAAGGAGCCTCCTTGGACTGACTAATTACAGCAGAAAGTTCATTGAGGGCTACGCAGAGATCACCAGACCCCTGATTCATCTCCTGAAGGGGGGGGCCAAGTGGGAATGGGGTCCAGAACAAGCCGAGGCAGTAATACAACTCAAAAGAAGCCTCTCACAAGCGCCTTGCCTAGCTTACCCTGTCAGAAACAAGGAGTTCTTCCTGGAGACGGGGTTCTCTAATACGTGCTTGACGGCAGTATTATACCAAAAGCATGACAAGGTCAATAAAGTAATCTCCTATGCGAGCAAAACTTTATCCTCTGTGGAGGAAAAATTCAACGATTATGAGAAGGCACTCCTGGCAACGGTGTGGGCATTGAAGAATTACCGCCCGTTTATCAAGGGGGAACACATCATAGTGGAGACTCCACACCAGCCTCTGCAATATCTCCAAAGTGACAGAATCCGGGCCGGAAATGTGAGTAATTCCCGAATTACTTCCTGGATTCTGTCAATACAAGGCTTTCCTGTGGAGGTCAGATATGGCCAAAACAAGAAGAGTCCCCTCGCGCAAGGTCTGGCTGACTTGCATGATTGTGCCAGAGAAAACTGTCTCGAGGACGAAAGTCTAAAAATCAAGGACAACACGGAGGCATACCTTAATTCCCCACACAAAGTCTTTGAAGAGGACAAGTGTGAGGGAATGCCCACTGTCTATGTGGATGGATGCTCTTACCATGTTGACAACGACGGGGAATGCATGGGTGAATGAGTTCCCAGAACCCTCCGCTGGGTACAAAATTGGTCCCCGAAGTAGTCAGGTGGCAGAATTGATGGCTGTGCATCAGGCCATCCTCACTGCTGTCCAGCATCAACTCCACGAACTGGTCATAATCACAGATTAGGATTATGTACGGAACGGGTTCGTGGAGCACCTGGTTAATTGGAAAACCAGAGGCATGTTATGTGCTAACAACAAACCCTTGAAACATGGGAAGTTGATCCAAAACATTGATGATCTGGTCACCTCGAATGAGATGACCATCTATTGGAAAAAGATCAAGGGTCATTCCAAAGTAGAGGGACCAGACAAAACTGGAAATGACTTAGCTGATCAGCTGGCCAAAACTGGGGCCATCCAAGGGGATCTAATTGAGATTGAGTCCCTGTTGGGGGAAATCCAGGTCACTGCTATCACTAGGTCCCAGACAAATGCTCACAACGACCTTTCAAGTGCACAATGGAGTAAGGAGACCCCTGATGCTGATTTGATTACCGCTCAGAAGGGGGATCCAATAATTGGTAAATTTTACCAGCACCTTGAGGACCCTGAGAACTTTCCCCTGACGGATACCGATTATATTGGGAAAGAGGACCTAAGAGTGTTGATGAAATGTCCAAAAATGTTCCGAATCCAAGACGGTTTGCTGTTAAGGAAATCCAAAGCTGGCCACGATCAGTGGGTGGTTCCTACCTCATTCCGAAGCCTGATGTTAAGTCACGCCCATGATGCGGCCACCACCGGTCATAGGGGGTTTCACACAACATTGGAAATCTTAAGAGAAGTTGCATACTGGCCACACATGGGGTAGGACCTTGACCAATACTTGAAGGGGTGTCTTGTGTGTGCACAATTTCAGCCATCATCCCTCACGCATCGTGCGCCTCTCCAAAAGAGTGGGATGACACTGCCATGGTCAGATTTACAAATCGACTTTGTAGGCCCTGTGATTCGCTCTGCTAGGGGGAATAAGTACATGTTGACTGTGACATGCTTGTTTACCAAGTGGGTAGAATGTCTCCCAGCCCCAAACTGCAAGGCAGAAACTGCAGCTGCCCTGATGATTAACCACATCTTTTCCCGTTTTGGTCTACCTCAAAGGATTGAGTCAGACAGGGGTAGCCACTTCACCAGTGAAGTAATGACAAAGATGTGGGAGATACTGGGGGTCAAAAGGAAGTTGCATATTGCTTACAGGCCAGCTTCTTCTGGGGCAGTAGAGAGATATAACCGAACCATTGTGAGCATATTAAAGAAGTTTGTGGCAGATTCTGGGCCAAGTTGGGATATCCGATTACCTCTGGTCCTAATGGCCATCAGATCTACCCCTTCATCTGCAACCAAAATGTCACCATTTGAGTTGATGACTGGACGCAAGATGGTGCTTCCCCAGCATTTGCTCTATAGGACCCAAGAGCAGACACTGATAAATGCCTCCACAACTCATGAGTATGTGGAGAATTTAAGGAGACACCTTCAACATGCTTTTGCTTATGCTCAGCGGAATCTAGAAAGATCAGCTGATAGCATGAAGACCCACTATGACCTGAAGACTTCCAGGAAGGAATATCAGGTGGGGGACCGGGTCTATCTATACAACTTCCAAAGAAACCAGGCAAAACAGCGGAAATTCTTGCCTACATGGAAGGGACCCTTTGAGATCATCGACAAGATCTCCCCTGTGGCCTACAAAATCCACATCCCCAAAGGTCCTTTGGCAGCGGGGGAAGACAAGTGGGTCCACATAAACCAGTTGAAATGTTGCCATCCCAGACACACTCTGCAACAACTGGAGGAATCCTCTGGAATCCTAGCGGGTACTGTCTCAGACTAATTCAGTTCCAACCATAAAACATACCACATCTAGTCTCTAAAATATTGTGATTTGCATGAAACTGTCTCTTAGTTATACTGTTTTTTTTTCAAAATAAGAATGTAATGTTTTGTTATGATGAAATGCATATGCTGCCCCACTATCTCAACAGTGGTGGAAAAATGTCTATGAATAGGTATTGCCGCTTTTGCTTTATCATCCTAGGAGAGATGAAACCATGGAGAATG
This sequence comes from Ambystoma mexicanum, assembly GCF_040938575.1. Lineage (NCBI taxonomy): Eukaryota > Metazoa > Chordata > Amphibia > Caudata > Ambystomatidae > Ambystoma > Ambystoma mexicanum. The sequence goes on along the minus strand of NC_090933.1, from coordinate 651,315,475 downwards.
ACCAAGGAGGACGATCTGGAGACTGGGAGGATGACGCAAGGGGGCCCAGGGTACCGCCCAATCTTCCCATCAGGACCGGCGAGGAGAACCGATCGATCCGACCGGATGGAGAAAAAGATGCTGAACTGTCCCATCTATTGGAAGAAGATGAGGAAACATCCCAGGTCTTGCGAGTCCCATTAGTGAAATAGAATGGCAATCGCAAGAGGGGGGCTTGTGGGATGTTTTTATCCACGCATCCAAGCCCTACCTCAAAACTGTGCAGTACTGACATGGAAAACATCATGATGGCCAGAGCTTCCCAGAAAATGCACAGGGAAATGCATGAAGAATATGCTGCCACTCATTTTTGCCGATGTTATGGGCACAGAAGGACACTGCCTAAAACCACCATTGGACTACCCACACAGTAGTCTGAAACCATTGGGAATGGCAATGCTGATTGCCAAAAGCAAACCCATAACTGTTGGGAATTCATTTTCTTAAATCCCAATAAGGGGTGCAGTACCAGTACTCACCACTATCCAAAAGCCGGCGTTTTAAAACAACACCAGATTTTACTTTTTTGTAGAAAACTGAATAAATGAACCCAAAGCAAGCCAAAGAAAGACTTACTGAGAGGTGGATCCAATGTAAAGTTATATTCTGAAGTGACTTGAAGGTTTATAACAAGACTGGCTGAGCTGTGGATTTCAGCAGTTTAAGTAAATTTGGACTGAAAGACACTAAAAATCTAAATGTTTAAAAGAAATGAGTGACCTACTTTTGAATGTCACATAGGCTGCAATTGTTTAAATGTCATAGTTTTAAACTTAGAATCAGCATTCTAGCTGCATATGTAAAAATGTTTAGTTTTATTTGAATGCAGAAAACTGGGGAACAGAAATGACATGTAGCTAAAAACTGGCTTAAAGAGATTCCAATTTTGCCTGGAAACTACCCCCCATCAGGAGTGAAACTTGAGTCACAGCTGTTTTCCTAGGCCTATCTGCCTTTTGCTGGCCACACTAAGGATATGCCATCTCTCTGATAATTGAATTAAGGGGAGCCCCCACAGAATACAGGAGCTCTGAACAAAGCCCTGTCCTGACTCAGGCAAATGTTTTATTGGCGGGAGTCGTAAATGGAACTTCCTCCTGGAAGGACAGGGGAGGGGCACTGCCTGTGAGAGCAAGCTGGCTTGGCAGAACTGGAAAAACCAGAAATTCAACCTTGTGCTGGGGGGAAACCACACCCCTTTGGGGCCAGAACATAACTCTAAAAAGATGAATAACTCATAGTACAGACTTGTGAAAATTATTTAAATGACACGATAATTCTTGTGATTTTTCTGCCCACATTTTAAGACGTGTTAGGACCCGGTGGTATGTTCAGGGGGGTTTTAGCGGAAAAGAGGATATTACTCAAAATGTGTGCATGTGAAAAATCTGACACTTCATCAACTAATGTCCATACTCCTTGCGCACATGTGTATAAATTTGGGGTAATGTCCGATATTGCAAAACCAGTTAAAAAGTGAAATATGTGCCATTTTTGAACCCAAGCCCCCAGGAAGAGCAGATTTGGACAGGGTATACCTCCTGTGATATGTGATGGGTGCGTGTAATTTTAAAACAAATGTGTACCTGTGCAAATATGCCTTTTGGATCAAAAGATAGATTGTGTGTAAGTTGACAGGGGTGGGTTCTCTGTACCATAAACAGACCTCATCATGATGACACTTCATTTCATTCCCCCAATCAAGTGGAAGCGGATGAAGTGGCCAATGATAAGTGGAGAGGGGTAGGCGCTAGTGATGCTGCACACACACCCATTTTAAAAACAGATAAAAGCAGACAGACAGGACAGATAGGGACCTTCAAATCCATTTGCTGCGGGACGCTCTGCTGGAAAATCCATACTTTACCTCCATCAATCTCTAGAGAAAGCTGTGCAGAAAGATCCAGACTTCAAAACTATCAATATCCAGAACCAGAAACCCAGACCAGACCAGCAGAGCAGAGCTGACCCAGATCACTGTGAAGTGCCGAGACCGAGACCGGAGTCCAGTCCAGAACCTGACCAGATCCGTGGCGAGGCATATTTTAAAATATATTGTGAGTACCTAGTAGAACTGTGCAGAACCAATCTCTTAGTTAAAATAATATAATTCAATCTATTTTAATCTAAGTAGAACTGCCTCCTAACTGTCACTTGTCCTTTTCTAGTTGCTAGCTGTCACTTGTCTGTTTGAACTTTAAAATTTCAAATCTGAAAAACGACCTTTATTTAATCGCTCATATCTCCGTGACCGCTTGTGCTTTAGACTTGCAGTAACTTTCCTCAGAATGCTTAGAATCGTGGCTTTCCTACGAACCTAGAACCGCATTCCTACCCCCTATAGTTTTGCCGTAATCACGAAAGACGCACTCGGAAAAATCTGCCGCGATTTGACATTTTGCTGCGATTTGCAAGTTTCTCCACGTGTAAAAATCTGCTGCTGCTTGCCTTCCGTTAAAGAAAAAATGTGTTTAACCTGTCAATCATCCCTGCACCATTGCTAGAGTGAGCCTGAACTAATATTAACTTGATTTCACTCACCCTGAACCTCCTAGAGGGAATTAAAAGCATTTAGTATATTTTTCACTTCATTGCCAGCACATATAAGAGCATTTTGGGCCTGTGTTTAAAACTCTGATCTGTAGTATAAGCTTGCTGGGGTGAACTGAATCACATTTGATTGCATTTCTGAGAACTGTGTGCCTTCCTTCCATTTCCTTGCATTGCATAAAAGGGGGGGGGTGAATTGTCCAAGAAAGTGATTACATTGTCTTTTGCTGAAATCCTATCAAGTTATTTTCTGTACTGCATTTCATTCCACATTGCATCCATTTGAAACCATAAAAGTATTGTTGCTATCTTATCCATCCTATAACCACTCATCATTGATTATAAAGAAGTGTGCTAGTGCCAGACTATCCATTATTGATTATTGATCAGATTAAGTGTGATATTCAATTATTAATTTATTATAAAGCGTGATATATATATCTATTGTTTAAATTATCAAATAAACCTTTAACTTGCAAAACAGAACTACTTCTTGGCTCAGTGGGGTCAGGAGGATTCCAAGAGAGGGGTGTTATATAGGTGTAGTCATCCAGAACGCATGAACTGGACATAAAGATATATCAATAAGGGTTTCCATTCAGTATCCCAGACTAGGCATTGACTTAGCTGTAGTGTTGAATTGAATCCTCTTACAATACCAGTTGTACACTCTGTGTATACACTAGTTTTATATGGAAAAGTCATATTGAAAACAATAGTATTCCTAGATATTACAGTTTGTACAACATTGATGAAGGGTGGGGGAATTACAATATGGCACCCCATTGAGGTTAATGTAATCTATTGGGAGCCTTCTGGTTGTCCACGTACCTGTACACTCTTGGCATTCAAACACAGTCATACTCGATTAAATGACCTGTGTTCCATTTGGCATGTGGATGCAGAGACGGCAGCAATCAGGCCTATTACACAGCGGTTTCTGTTGCCATTTGGCAATATACAGATTGTTTTGCAATATGCGCAGTACAACAAGACAAAAAAGCTAATTGTATATGTTTAAAAGTGTCAAGTTCCTAGTAATTAGAGACATGGATATTCACTGATTGCAAAAGGTCAGCTATAAAGTTCGACACATTAACGGTTACTTTTTCTTGATCGACAAAAGGTTCCCTACATTGCATATTAAAGGATAGGCAGCTTGATGTTGAAGGAGGATAAAGAAGAGGTTAGATTTGTACATTTGTAATGTTTTATGTGAGTAGTGAGGCAAAGGTGGTCTTTATTCGGTATGATTTTAAGAAATCTATGTGTACTATCTCATTAGATTTCTCCTTTTAGGGTTGAATGCATGAAAAAGAATTTCATTGTCCAGATCAAAGCCACTAAAAATTAAGAGGGACGAAGTTTTGGAACCCCGATTCTTACCGAAACACACAGTGTTGACATGTCTCTCTTTTAAAGATGTTTGATTGACATCAGGAAAGGACATGATTATCAAACACTGAATACCAGATATATGTGATAGAGTTTGCAACAAGTAAGAGTATAGACTAATACTATTGGTATGCTACACCAGTGCTTTCTCTTATATGTGTTTAATATATGTGTACTTTGTTGAAAGTGCCTTTCAATTTCCCAAAACTTCAAAAATATGTATTGATGTTATGCGCATATTAGCCCCTCAAAAACATAAAGGAAAGGGCATGATTGTCAAACATGGAATACTAAATCTCTATGAAAGAGTTTGCAGCAACAAAAAAGAGAAGTGCATCATACAATTGGTGTGCTACACCGTTGCAATCTCTTATCTGTGTTTAATATGTGTTCTTTATTGAAAGTGCCTTTCAATTTTCAAAATCTACAAAAATGTGTAATTATGTTATTCACATACTAATCCCTCACAAACATATTGCACAGCATTGTGTTATGTTTGTATAATTAGTGGTGAGTGTCATTTTTGATATATTGCAAATACAATGAGATATATATGTCTTATGATCTGATGTTAATAATCATCTTATGACTGACCACTACCCACCTAAAATAAGAGAGATGTCTCAGACATATTACATTGGTCCAGTTACCCATGTTTAACTTTACGAAAGCAGCCATTGTGATGGGTCCACAATAGATGGGATTTTTTCCCATTGTGTATACTAGACAGAAATAGATGAAAGATCGTGGACGAGCAAAGCCTTAATGGAAAAGAGGCTAAGGACCAGTGTTAGGCAAGATTGTATGCAGTACCCTTTGGGTGCACTACAACAACCCTGACCTCCTGGCAATAGGAACCCAACCTTTGGTTTAAGTCTGTACTACACATGTTGATAGCACGTTGAGCAGCCAGGCTTATCTCAAGAGGGTCAATGTGAGCTGTAGAGGAGTTACACAGAGATTCACAGTGACAAGTGTTCAAATAAATTCTTACACACAATGTTTCTTGAGTAAACAATTATTAATGTATTTATCAGTCAGTAAGAATAAGCCTTCTTCAGAAGGGAGCAATATAAAGCAACACACAAGTACACTTCAAAAATACCCGCTCTTAGTTATCTAAATCAGCATTTTCCCATTTGGGATGACACACAGGCACTACCAACACCCTCAGGTGACTTCAATAGCTAGGGTGCTGTTGGCATTAATTTATCACTGTTGCATTTAGAATATTCTTGGGAGTAGTGTTAAAGAGAAGCGAGTTCTGAATAAAACAAGTATTCATACAGTTACTCTTAAGTAGGTAAGTACTTTCAATATAACCCCCAATGCAAAGTCAGTAAACCCTTTCCTGGAAGGAAGGCAAAAGGTTTATAGTCATTGCATCGAATGCAATAGCATTGAATGCCATACCAGAGAAATAAAAGCATAGACAAAAAAAGTATCAAATGCATTTTTTGTCATTATTTTTAGGGGTCCCCCCAAACCCTGTTTTTTTTAACCTTTAAAATCCATTTTTATCAAACTAAACCCTTTGCCTTAAAAAAAAAGCATTTAATGATTTTTTTCGATGATTCTTTTTCTCTGGTATGGCATTCGATGCAATGACCAGATATCAAGGCAAAACACATGAGCAGAAGAGAGAAGAGTCATTCAGGGAGCCTAGGGCAGCTAATGTTAAGTTAGTAAAAGTCAAGGTAACTGAAACCTGCAGGTAAGTAGAAAGTCTTTTCCAATGATTAAAAAGTCTTTGTAGAATGGAAGAAAATCAAAGTAGGGCCACAAGCTGATTAGGCTTGTGAATTAAAGAAGCTGCAAGCAACTCTACACATGCAACCAAGCAAGTATCCAAGGAGGAAAAGTGCTACACAACAACAGGTAAGTTCTCTTAGACTGTACAGTACCTTTAGTTTGAAGAAAAAGTGCAGCAGATGACTTCTGTTCCTGTGCAGCTCTCCAGATCTCGCTGTTCCTGAGCCTCAGTCGTGGGGACAAAAGGGAGGACTTCTGGGGACTCCTGCACTGCAATGGGACGGTCACTGCTAGCAACCGGCAAACTTCAAACAAGTGGCTGTTGGGTGTTTCAGCTCCTCTCGTCTACCTCAAATAGCAACACTGCAGTTCCTGGCTGTCGAGTTGGGCTTTCCTTGCGCCTGGGGTCCCGCACTCTGTTGAGGGGGCTCAGGCTCAGTGAGTCCTGCTTCCTGGGAGTCCAGAGGATCTTCCTGGAGCTCTTGACCAGCTTAAAGGCAACCTGCATGAACTGGTGTTCCTCTCCCTGGCTATCCGGTTCCAGCAGCGACAACAGTGGAAACTCGAACAGCTTTGAGAGGATGTCCAGGTGGCTTACTTTGGAGTTGATTGGTCCCACCAAATCAAAGGGAGAAGTCGTTGTTGGGATTGGCAAGTTTTAACAACCTGTTTAATATGTAATAATTCTGTTATCAGTTAGGCATTTAAGCATGTATTAGCATTTGTAGTTCTATGCATATGTTTTCCTATATACAAAGACCAAGAGATATTGTGACTTCATCTGATTCTCTGATAGAATGTTTGTTCTTGTCTTTGTGTTCTGGAGTGTATTTTGACAGTTGAAGCCTGCAACTGAAGGCAGTGCCTGCTGTCGCGTTGTTGTAACAATAAACCTCAGTTACAGTTAATATATCGTGATCGCTTTCTTTACATTGAAAGAATGCCTCGACAAGGAACCTCCTTTGGTGCTGCACTGCCTCCTCACCCCGTCCGACTTTCCTGTTTACTGCTGGCATTGGTTCGGTCCCTGCTAGACGACGCGGCAGCAGGCAGAAAAGGAGAAGCCTTGGAACTTTGACGCTCAGGTCAGGAGGCACCGCTGCAATTTTTTTTGTTTCGTTAATGAGCCACGTGCGCAAGCTGTGCCCTGCTTGAGCCCACACGCCAGCCACCTGTCTCGAGCATCCGTTGTACGCAGCTCGTACCCTCAGGTGCATAGTGTGCGTGCGTGGCGTGTGCGCGCCGGGAGGCGTGTCCATTGCAGTCTCTTGCTGCTCATTTCCTGGACCTTGTGACTCCGGTTGCCTGGCAATGCGTCCCCACGGAGTCTGCCTTCGGGAGCAGTGTGATGTCAGTTTCCTCGTTCGGAGGACTTCAATGGATAAATCAACAATGCTGAAGTTCTCATTTTGTTCACATTGGCACGGATAAAAGGATTTCAGCAAAAGCAATTCCTCTTCTTTCGGAACTCAGAAGAATGCCTCGAAAATTACTGTGTTCTGAGCTGCATTTACACTGCAATCTAAGTAAATAAAATGAGCCTGCTCAGGGAAGTCTTTTCTCATCTCCTGATCTGTCATTATTACAGACCAACAACTCATTAGTAGTACCAGCTATTCTATGCTCACCGCCGGTGAGTTCTAAATATGCTTTCTTCTTGTTTTGTCTCCTGCACAATTCTGGAATGGCAGCAACAATACCCACACTCATATCCTTTTTGAATGAGCCTGGCTGACCACCCATCAGGTGGGACAGGTGGAAGGATATTTTCGAGAATTACCTAGTAGCCATGGGAGGGGATAAGTTTAGCTCAGCACGGGAAAAGGCACTATTACTCCACAATCTTGGTGTGGAAGGACGGAGTGTGTATGATGGCCTGGCAGGGAGCCATGGAGCAGAAGCTGGTGATGCTGATGAGTATGCTCTTGCCCTCAAACAATTGGAGGATCATTTTGAACCAAAAAAATATGTGAATTTTGAGAGACACACATTCTTCCAACGCACACAAGAACCATCTGAGTCAGTTGAATCCTACATTGCTTCATTAAGAACATTAAGCCACACGTGTGAGTTTGATCATCTAACTGACTCGTTGATTAGAGACCAACTTGTTAGGTGCACGAACAATGTGAGGATCCAGGAAAAATGAATGACCAAAGACATGAAGTTGGAGGAAGCAATAGAATTGGCTAGGAGCATAGAACAAACGTCTCAGTATGTTAAAGAACTGAAAATTGATAAGCAGAGCTCTCAGGCTGTGTGTGCAATTGACCAGAGGAGGAAATCCAGTTTCAATGCGAACAGAAGAGGGATGTGGAACGCAAAATGTACCAGGTGTGGCAGTCCCAGGCATGGAGTGAATCATCCATCTTGCCCAGCTAAATTTGCTGAATGCTTTAATTGTAAAGGCAAGGGACACTTTGCAAATGTTTGCAAGAGCTCATCCATCAATCTTGTGGAACCTAGGAGCAACAATGAAGAAAGCCTTCGGAAAAGCTACAACATACAAGAAGTGACGACCGTGCAAGAGCCTGTTCCCAGACATGTATTCGAAATATCTGCTATCTTCGAAAAAGAAAGGGACCTGTGGATGAGTTTGATATTGATGGCTGCAAGATCACGATGAAAGTCGACACGTGTTCTCCATGGACTATCATATCGAGAGGCACTTTAATAAATATCTTGAGGAAAAGTGAAAATGAGATTCGCCCGACAGACATTCAACCGTGTGGATATGGTGAGTCCTCTATAGAGATTTTGGGACAATTTTCTGCGAAAGTAATGTACAAGGAGAGACAATGCAAGGCAGACATTTTGGTAGCAAGGAAAAGTGCTTCATTCTTAGGATGGGAGGAGCAAAGAAACCTAGGAGTGAGAGTACAAGCGAGTGCGCTTGAACCGGTTACCATCGCTGAAGTTGAGGATGTATGGTCCAAGGAGTTTCCTGAAGTATTTTCTGAGAACCTAGTAAGACTTAAACATTTTGAACACCATACGAAACTTAAGAGGGATGCACAGCCAGGCACCATCATTAGGGGGGTTTGTTTCAGGCAGAAAAACCTTGATATCAGTAGCTGCAAGTACTCTGGGTCTGGGAGTTGCCCTAGCCCAATATGACTCTGGTAAGGTTGAACACATTGTAGCCTTTGCCTCACGGCCTCTGAGGGGGGACAAATTATTTTTTCCATCATTGAGAGGGAAGCGTTGGCTGCATCATGGGCTAGCTCACATTTTAGGTTCTTCCTTTGGGGCCAAGCTTTCCTTGTGAGGACAGACCATAAGCCTTTGGTTCAGTTGATGGGCAGTGCTGAGTGGACCAAGGGATCTCCCAGACTATCAAGGTGGATGATAGAACTACTGGGGTACAATTTCAAGGTAGTATACATACCTGGTAAAGAGAATGTTGTGGCAGATTGCCTATCCAGGTTACCAACAGGTGGAAACAAAGTAAGTGAAAACCCTGGGAGTCAAGAGTTCAACATTTCAGAGATTTAATATAATGCCATAGACAAGAGCGAATGGGAAAGTGCTGGTGAAGAGGATGCTGTGCTGAAACAGGTAAAGGTGTGGAGTAGAGAAGGCTGGCCTCACAGGAATGAGATTGAAAGAGTATTTTACAGGTTCTATGGAGTAAAGGATCAATTAAATTTGTCGGAGGATGGATTTAAACTCAGGAGGGGTAGCAAAGTAATACCTCCCAGTGGTGTCAGATCTCATTTGGTGAGGGTAGCTCACCAGGGACACTTAGGCATGGGGGGCACAAAGAGATATCTGCGGCAATCTTTCTGGTGGCCTGGTGTTGATAGTGAAGTTGAGAGGTGTGTGAGGAGTTGCAAAGAGTGTGAGAGGAGTGATAAAAAAGTAAAACGATCAGAGAAGTGCCTATAATTCCTGTTAGTGTACCCAACGAACCTTGGCAAAAAATTGCTGTTGATTTAGTAGGTCCGTGCGAGGATTTAGGTGATGACTACAAATAGCTAGTGGTACTAGTCGACTACCACTCTAAATAGATTGAGTGGAAAGCACTTTGTGAGGCCACTACCTCAGAAATGATTTTATTTTTTGAGGAGGTGTTCCACAGGGAGGGCTTTCCCGCGGAGGTAGTCACTGATAACGGTGTTCAGTTCTGTTCTGATAGGATGTTGTCCTTTTTAAAGAAATTTTTTATTAAACATTCTAGGACAGCCTTATATCACCCCAGGGGCAATGGCCTGGTGGAAAGGGCCAATAGGTTTGTGTAGGGTGGGTTGCAACTAGCCATGGCTTCGGGATTAAACTGGTCAAAAGTTTTACGAGAAATGATTTGGAACTATTGTACCACTCCGCACTCTGTTACAAAAATATCCCCGTTTAGGTCGCTTAAAGGTAGGCAACCAGGCACAAAACTTTGTCCAGGCTGGCTGGACATGGCCAAGAGTGTTAACATAGATCGTGAGAAGATCATGACACTCATTAGGGAGGCACAAAATGAATATAAAGAGAAATTTGATGAAGAAAAAAAAACAAGGAAACAGACTGGAAAAAGGCTGACTTGGTTTTTGTCAGAAATCCCAGGCTAACTCCCAAATGTCTTGAGAGCAAGTTTATTGGTCCTAAGAAGATTTCTATTGTGAGGGGAAATGTGGTTATTATGGAAGGAGGAGAATGCTGGTCTATGTCCAAATTAGTCAGATGTACACATAGTGATGAAGCAGAGGACCAGGGAGTGAGTGACAACCATGCTGACAACCAACCGAACTGTGGTGTTAAAGAGAGTGAACACTTACTCAAAGGAGAATCTAGTGATGATCCCCAAGTAAATCTTAGAACAGAATCAAGATCAGAGAGAGCAAGGAATAAACCGTCTTGGCTCAAGGACTACCACGTGGAATAAACTTGTTCGAACTGTAAGGGAGGAGATGTGTTGGGATTGGCAAGTTTTAACAACCTGTTTAATATGTAATAATTCTGTTATCAGTTAGGCATTTAAGCATGTATTAGCATTTGCAGTTCTATGCATATGTTTTCCTATATACAAAGACCAAGAGATATTGTGACTTCATCTGATTCTCTGATAGAATATTTGTTCTTGTGTTTGTGTTCTGGAGTGTATTTTGACAGTTGAAGCCTGCCACTGAAGGCAGTGCCTGCTGTCGCGTTGTTGTAACAATAAACCTCAGTTACAGTTAATATATCGTGATTGCTTACTTTACAGTCTTCCTTGCAGGAGCTTCTCTGTCGATACAAATTTGGAGTTTCAGCACAGCAGCAGGGCTTCACTGGGCAAACCAAAGGTCCAGGAGTTGCAGCAGGCATCCTCTTCAAGTTCTTATTAGGATTCCTTCGTCCAGTGGTCAACTCTGCCTTCCAAGCCAAAAAGCCTCCTCTTTTATGCAGCTTGCTGCCATTCATTCCAGTCTAGCTGTCAGTCACCCAGAAGGCTGGCTGTCCTTGCTGGACAGCCAGCCAGCCAATCACCTAAGAGTGCATTCCTGTCTCCTAGGAGACTAAGCACAGGGAGTTTTGGGCACCTCTCTTGCTTCCTACCCCCGTCAGACACTCTGGAGCCTATGGTGGGCTTCACTTGTGAATCCTGCCAAAGGCAAAATGAACAAAGGGACCAAACCTGGTTTGGGGCGCAGAGTAAATCTCAAGAAGGACCTTTCCACAAAGAAATGGCAAAAAAAGAAGATCAGGTAATTTTGACAAAAATGGCACCCATGGGTGTTTTACCGTGGCTGCGAATGCAGCCCATGGTAAAATCGCATAATGGTAGTAAAATGTTAACCACTGCCACCAGCCATTCAGTGAGGAAAGGGTAACATACAAAATGTTACATGAGAAGCTAGACAAAGGGTATACTAAGTAACCCCTCCAGCAGCCTATTGTAAGACAGTGTGTGCTGCGTCTAGAAAGTTACAAATGTAAGTAAAGTCAATTTAACTTTTCTGCTCTTGGAAACAGTAGTTTTACCAAGAGAAGGTATTTAAACCTTTGGAAAATCTGAAAAACTTCCCTGTGTCACTGCACTGAAGGTGCTGTGTGACACAATCTAAAAGATGATGCCTATGGAGTTTGTCAGACTCCACAACCAAAAGAAACACAGAGTACAGAATCACATTAAAACACACGAGAGAGTGGGTAAAAAGGGTCTCACTCTCTCCAGGTTAAAAAAAAGAAAGTCCTCAAAATCCAGCAAATTTGCAAGGGGTCTCCAAGGTAGAGGGAATTCGAACATTTCTGGAAATGTCCCCTAACAACCAGCAAAACCGACTCTATTGTGGTTCAGGGCATGAAAGGGTTTGAGGACAAGAGATGGGGAAAGGAAATGGATAGAACATCATGGGGCTGATTCATGGAATTTGTGCGCCGAAAAACTGAGATTTGTGCGCCATACTGCCCGCAAATCCCTGTTTAACAAATGGGGATTTGCGGGCAGAATGGCGCACAAATCCCCATTTTTTGGGGCACAAGTTCCATGAACCAGTTGCTCTATGTTTTGTCATTTGAAAATTATTTGTACTGCTTTCAGAAAATAAAGATGTGTGTACTGCATATAACTCACCTCTGTGGCCTTCATAAAATCTCAACTTTCTGTGGTCTGCTAGCACAATCGCCAAGGAAAACAAAAACAAAAAATATATACACCAGCATTCTTGTCCACGTGTGATGTATTTTAATTATGACAACAATGAAAAATTCACGACTGATATGCAAATACAATTGTCTGGCAATTACTATTATCTGCCTAGTAATGCAAAGCCATTGTAAGTATGATAGCAAGCACACGTTTCCATACACTTTTGCATAATCCGTAATTATGAAAGATGTGTAATGGTTCATAACATTGTTAAGACACATGGTATTGTTTTAAAAAGAACAGTCAGAGAAAAGATTGCATAAAATAAATTAACTTTAATTGCAAGACATTTCAGCTACTTCATTGTCTGTACATCATAACTATTCTCAAGCAAGAAAAACGAAAACATGTCACACCATTAATTTCAACACAGAAATGCTCGTTTAGTGTGAATCATGGTCTCTTTGTTAATTCTCATTAATGTTTTGACTCTGAAACTATTAGTGTCAGGTTGTTAGTGAGGGCTCTGCAGCCCGCCCATATCGTTGTGTCGGCAGAACGCTGTTGCGGTCTTAGTTCCCCGTCCAAGGGGAAGTGACGTTGGGCTAGGGAGGGGGCGGGGAAACGTTGGGGCAGTTCCTGTAAGAGCGACGAATAAAGAGGTCGCCTGCATCCCGGCTCCCGTGTGACCTTTGTTCAAAGCGGTTCACGGGGCCCGCGTAAAACCCAACATTTGGCGATGAGGGGTACATCGTACCCACTCGCACCCACAGGAGGCCCGCAGGCGAGCGGGTGCAGCGCGTCGGCACACCTCCGCTCCGAAGGCCCGGGGGTGCCACGGAGGTCTGCGGTCGAGCGGTGTGGCGCGTCGGCGCACCTCACGGGCACAGGGACCCACCGGATCTGCCGCAGGCACGGAGTGCCAAGGAGGGAAGCGGCCCCTCACAAACACTGTGTGGGAGCGGGCGCGTTCGCGCTCTGTGAGGCGAACGCGGGCCCGCTGGCAGGTGCGGGCGTTGGTCCCGCCCCCCCCCCTCTCACATCAACCCGCAATCGGCGGGAGGCCCCAAGAAGTGCCAGGGACCCAGGGGACAGCTCAAAAGGACACGCAACAGCCCGTGAAGAGGCTGCACACCACCAACACGTGCTGAGGGCTACTGCACAGCACGGCAGAAGTCTGCACAGGTGTGCCTGGTGTCCACCACAGCTACAGCGGACATGTCGGCCCCAGCGAGCCCCGTAGCCTCCTCATCAGACGGATCTGGAGCCGTGGCTGATGGCCCCCAACAGGCACCAACATCAGGTACCGCCGCTCACAACTTACCTTTACCGGGCCCTTTTGATGTTAGAGACACATCCAACCTAGGACCCAGATGGGTCATATGGCTCAGGTATTTTAAATTTTACACGGGGGCAATCGGCTTGACTGATGACGTGATGCTGAAAAACATCCTATTCATGACAGTAGGCCCCGCTGTCAGGGACATCGCAGGCGAACTGATGAACGTAGACACGGTCACCTATGGAGAACTACATGGGAAGCTATCAGAATACTTCACGCCCCATACAAACATTGACTACGAGCGCCATGTCTTTCATACTACTAGACATGAAAAAGGAGAGTCCCCTCAAGTTAAAGTATTGTGAATTCCATAGGTACTCAAATGACGAGGCGCTAAGATCCCAAGTCATAGCCGGCTGCATCTCGCAGCCTTTCAGGAAGCAGCTGCTCCAAAAACAAAGGTCCCTCGAGGAAATCCTCCCACTTGCCAGGATGGAAGCCGCAGTTGAGTCGCAGCTCGACAGCCTAGGCAAGGTCACCATTCAACACCCGACACCGAATGCAGATGCCATTAACAGACTGCATACCGCGCCCTCACCGGGAGGGAAAGGAACAGACGCCACGTGCTACAGATGCGGGTTCGAGTATCCGCACGTGGGTGACTGCCCAGCAGTGGGGCAAAAGTGCGCCGCCTGTGGCGGAATGGACCACTACAGAGCTGTCTGCAAGAATCTGCCGGGACAGGGACCCAGCAGACCGAGACAACAGGAGAGAAGGAGAAGCTCGCGACACAGCCCACCAGCAGGCAGAGGAGAAGAAGACCAGACGGTACCCCGGAGAGAAGAAAAACCTCGAAGGAGCTCCTACGCCAGAGACGACAGAAGGCCATCTGACGGATCAAGGCGATCGCAAAGAAGACGGTTCGTCCGGTACATTGAGATGAGATTCCCGTCAGGCAGCGAATCCCAGTCGTCAGAGGACGATCAACGGAAAAAAGGGTACGTGTGGGCACTCAACAATGCCACAGCCACCCAACACAGTCCGACGCCCCTTTTACAAGTCGACAACACACCTTTGGAATTCCTCATAGATACGGGGGCGACAGTTAACATAATTATTGAACAGGCGTACAGCTCACTCACCAACCTCCCAAAGATCCGAAAGGCGTCAGTGGACATATACCCCTATGGAGCTACAACCCAGCTCCCATGCAAAGGAACAATATCAGCATGGTGCGTGCACAAATCGCACGCGGCAAAGATCACGCTACACATCCTGAAGACGGAAGCCAACAGCGGGTGCATCCTCAGCTTTAAGACAGCCGTCGAGATGGGTCTGGTGCACATCCTGTACCAGTTTATGGCCCATAAATATTTCGCCAGACCGGACACCATTGAACAGACATTCCCCAATCTGTTCAAAGGACTAGGAAAACTAAAACATCGAAAGGTACAGCTGCACATAAACCCGAAGATACCGCCCGTCGCCCAGCATTACAGGGGCATTCCGATAAACATACAACACCAGGTCGAAGAGGTGCTAGACAAGCTAATCAAGCTCAACGTCATTGAACCAGTCTCAGGGCCCACCCCATGGGTGTCCCCCATCGTTCCCGTCTCCAAGAAGTCACCGGACGGATCGATACACCTGTGTGTCGACATGAGGAGAGCCAATGTGGCCATTGAGAGGGAAAGGCACCAGGCGCCCAGGATCACCGACATGATACACCTCCTCCACGGGGCACAGGTTTTCTCGAAATTGGACCTCACGAAAGGCTATCATCAAATTGAGATTGCTCCCGAATCCAGGTACATCACGACATTCGTCACACACCTGGGTCTATTCCAGTATAAAAGGCTTAGCTTCGGGATATCCTCCGCAGCCGAAATCTTCCAAGAGGAAATACACAGAGTCATCAGACACGTGCCCAACTGCCTGAATTACTCAGATGACGTCCTCGTATTTGGAAAGACTAAAGAAGAGCATGACACAGCTCTCCACAGAGTGTGCGCTGCACTGCAAGAGGCCGGACTAACACTCAACAAGGCCAAATGTGAGTTCGGGAAAGGCTCACTACGGTTCTTCGGCCACATATTCTCTGACAAAGGGATGCGACCAGACCCGAAGAAAGTTGCGGCACTCAACTCAGCCGCACCCCCAACGAACACGACGGAACTTCGCTCCTTCCTGGGACTGGCCAGCTATTGCTCCAGATACTTAAAGGACTACGCAACCATCAGCAACCCGTTGCGCCTCTTAACGTGCAAAGATCAACCCTACACATGGTCCACAGACTGCCAAAAAGCGTTTGAGGCGATACGAGATGCCATTTCAAAGGCAGAGGACATGGCTTACTATGATGCAAAAAGGCACACCGAGGTAATAGTGGACGCCAGCCCCGTCGGTCTGGGCGCCATATTAACACAAATTGACCCACTGGAACCCGCAAAAATATACATTGTCGCATACGCCAGCAGGAGCCTAACCCCGACAGAACAAGCCTATTCCCAGGCTGAAAAGGAGAGCCTAGCGGTGGTATTGGCATGCGAGTACTTTCACCTGTTCGTGTATGGCAAGGAGTTCACCATCATCACGGACCACCAGGCACTGCTTACAATCTACGGAGACCCCAAGTCAAGGATGCCGCCCAGAATAGCCAGATGGGGCCTACGACTGCAGGACTACAAGTTCATCATCAAGCACCGGCCTGGAAAAGAAGACAATCCAGCGGACTATCTGTCGCGCCACCCGACTGGTCCCGCCAACTCCCAACCATCCATCGCCGATGAATATCTCAATTATGTGGTTCACCACTTACAACCATTACCAGTGGGGTGGGCAGACATCATAGCACACTCAGAACAAGACCCGGCTCTACGAATTGTACGACACTGCATACAGGAAGACAGAAGGGCACACATGCGTCAACAGGCGCAGCACGAATCGGAAGAGATCCAAGAGGACATCAAACTAATAGACCATGTCCGGGACGAACTCTCCATTGTCGACGATCACGTAATATTAAAAGGGTGCAAAGTACTCCTCCCAAAGTCACTGCGCACCAGAACAATCCAGGTAGCACACGAAAGCCACCGAGGAGTGGTTGCCACCAAGAGACTACTAAGGGAAAAAGTGTGGTTCCCCAAGCTGGACATGATGGTGGAGGAAATTATAGGACAATGCACGACGTGTGCACAGGTAGCACCGCCTCCGCACCCAAACCCACTCCACATGTCGCCACTACCGAAACACGTATGGGAAGAACTGGCGGTGGACTTCTTTGGACCTCTCAGAAATGGCACCTATGTGTTAGTACTAATAGATGAACACTCCAGATTTCCGGACGCACAAATTGTGGACAGCACGGCAGCCTCCAGTGTCATCCCGGTACTGGACCGCATGTTGTCCACATATGGAATACCCAGGATCATAAAATCCGACAACGGAGCGCCGTTCATGAGCACAGACTTCGAGAACTTCGCGAGGTATATGGGCTTCCACCATCGGAAGATAACTCCGAGATGGCCACAGGCCAACGGGATGGTCGAGAGGTTCATGGCCAACATCAAAAGAACCCTGCAAATAGCGACCATCCTCCATAAACCATTCGAGCAAACACTCTATCAGTTCCTCAGGGACTATCGTCACACCCCCCATAGCACGACGGGCATATGCCCAGCCGACTTGATGTTCCGCAGACCAGTACAGACACTATTGCCGGAAGACACACATGCAGCAGAGGCCACGCCCCTGGAACAAGAGGGCAGAAACAGGGACGACACAGCTAAAGCCAAAATGAAGGACAAGGCTGATCACAAAAGAAAGGCACAGGAGTCGAACGTGGAACTGGGAAACCAAGTGTGGTTGCGGCAACCCAAGCAACGCAAGGAGGATGCCACGTTTGCACCGGAACCGCTGACGGTCACGCACAAGAAAGGGACGATGATTACGGCCCAGAGAACCGACCAGTCCTCCGTCACTAGAAATGTGTCGTACTTCAAACCCAAGAGGTATTACATGGAGGACGCACTGGACCGAGAAGCAGACAGTGAGGATGACCACTCTCAGGACAGCTATTACGTGGAGGAGAGCGAGACCTCAGAAGGTGAGGACCTCTCATCACCCCAGGGCCTGGCCGAGCAAACGCCTGGCCACAGTGGTCGACCCCAGAGAAGCCGCTTCAAGCCTCACAGACTCATCGAAGAAATGGAGTAAGGAGGAGAGAGCAACTTGGTTGCTAAAAAAGGGGGAGATGTCAGGTTGTTAGTGAGGGCTCTGCAGCCCGCCCACATCGTTGTGTGGGCCGTTGCGGTCTTAGTTCCCCAGACAAGGGGAAGTGACGTTGGGCTAGGGAGGGGACGGGGAAACGTTGGGGCAGTTCCTGTAAGAGCGATGAATAAAGAGGTCCCCTGCATCCCGGCTCCCGTGTGACCTTTGTTCAAAGCGGTTTACGGGGCCCGCGTAAAACCCAACAATTAGATTGTCAGTCTCGTAGGTAGAACTCATTGCCATGTTCAATAAGACTTGGACTACGGTTTTACCTAACTGCCCCTTACTGTGCATTCAGATGTGCCATAAATCCTTGCAGGCATGGGGGGGGGGAGGGGTTGCACTAGTTAAGGGTGCCGCTTTTGCCTCTGGTGTAGTCTGCTGTTTGCATCTCATTCAAAACCATCTCACTTCAAACGTATCTCATTGCAACAACCTCTCAGCAGCCAATTTACCGAAATTGCTTTTTTTTTTGGGCCATTTCACCTCAAGAAATCTAAGCGAATTTTGGTGTGCTTGTTTTTCCTTTTTTTGGGTATCATTCCTGTTTTCTTTATTGCAAAGGATTCGGAAACAATATGTTTATGCTGTTTTGCCTCTGCTCTTTCCATGGCTTGTTCATTCCTTTTTTTATTATTATTCAGCGTAAGCCCCTTTCGATCCCGTCTTTTGTATGCCACTTCTCCGTTACATGTTATTATTTAAATATGTACATGTTTTAAAATATTTTAAGATGCGTCTTTATCATGTTTACAAAGTGTGCTAAATTTTACATTGAAACCAATGTGTGGAATCTTGGAGGGAGGCCCTTGCAATGAATTGGAATTTAAATGGCATTTTTTTAATGACTTTCATAAAATGGATGTGGTAAAATGAGTCTATGCCTACAATTCTTGCTCCCATAGCTTGTAAACCCATGGGTAGGTCCATGCATGTTTTTCCTCATAGTCCCTTATAGAAGCCCGGAATAACTTTTACTTTACTACCAAATGCTCGTATTTCTCAAGACAAATAATCACAATATGCGAGAATATGCACTGTTGCATAGTTTCGTTGATGTTTGGTTGCATTTGTGAGGTCAGATAATTCGACATTTAGGTACGTTATCGCATGATCTCGGGAGGGTAGCTCCGCGGCAGCGTGTTCGCTTTGGAAACAAAACGCCACAGAGCAATGCAGGTTCGATCCCTGAGTCCGCACTAGAAACCTGGTAGTATAAGAATACAACCTCTTTACTCGTTTTACAATGGAACTCAGAAGAAATGTTTAATTGAGTTTATTGACAAGGAAAATCCATACGCAGAACGAAATGACATGCCTGTATGAGTATAGTGGAAGAATATTCCGAATAGATAAGCATGAAATAGCAAATTGAGGTCCGAGGTGGAGGGTAAAAAGTGTGCACTACTGTATGATGAGTTATATGTGGGATAAAGCACTCCCAACCACACCTCATTAGCATATTGCAAGTCACTGAGAGAATCTAGGACCATATAGATGCAGAAAGCAACCAGCTGAGTGCCTTTTGATGTCATGAAAGTCTGAGATGATTTCCACTATCCTTGCAATGTGCACACACCTACTGGCAAAGTCACAACATGGAGCAGAAATACAGGGGGCACAAACTCAAGAGATGCACCTCAACTGCTAAAGAAATGAAGAAACACAATGAGGAGAAATCGAGGAGGACCAGTGGAGCTGGAACTAGGGGTGCTGGAAGTGCTGGAGCACCCCCTGGATTTATGTTTACCGGTCAGAGGTGGAGCAGACATAAATGCTGCCTTTGAAGTTTTGCTTTTCTTAGAAAGCGTGTTAGTTCAAAAACGGTTAACTCCATAGTAATGTCAAGAAGATTCCAGAGAACAAAATCTTCTGCCAAAAGATTTCTAATTCTTCTTATTTTGCTGATCTATCTTTGCTTCATTGTAATACAGGTGGTATTTTGAAAATTGGTTGGTGTAAGGCAGAGGGAATGTCAAAAATGTAATGTACACAAATGTAATAAGCACTAACAAAGATCAGATTTCTATTTATTTTCATAATGAAAAACGATTATGTTTTGACTAGCTCCTCTTTTGACTAGCTCCTGTCCATAGTTTTCAACAAATGCATATGTGAAAGTGTAAATGCACTTGTTAAAAGTCCCAGATGAGAGGGCAAGTAATGTGCGGTCATGCATTCTGAACCCTTACGTAATTTATGTGAGAGGAACTCCAATTGCTAACAGGTCTCCTGTAAGTTTAGTGCCAAAATCCATATATTCGCACTGAGACACCTACACTTTCCAGTAGTGTTGTATTGTATAATTATTAGGACAGTACCTTCACATTTTAGAGGAACTGCAATGACAGAATGATACCATATGTCTCAGCAAGTAGCTGAAGCAATGAATGGGCAAAGGGTATGCGCTCTTAAACTTCAGAGCAACTAGAATTTACAAATGTGTAGAGTGGAGCAAGATGCCATTAAGCTGGCATTCAGAATGTAATGCTCTCAATCAGGCACTTACTCTGTCCTTTCTCACTTTCCTTTGACTTGCAAGCAACAATGTTCTGGCATAATCTGCATTCCTTATGCAAAATCTGACTTCGTTATGTGTTTGTAAATATATTTTTTTCCATATTGGATCATAGGTATAAACACCAGGAGGGCTGGCACGCAGCCGTGGCAGTGTAATTGACATATGAGGTGCACCTTATATGTCAATTACACTGCCACGGCCCTACAATTCTCCCAGCAGCATTTACAGCTTATTAAATATAGTGCATTTTTTAGTGTAGAGATCTACGATTACCTTGACGCCCCAGGTTCCGATCCTGCATAAAAAGCTTCATAAGGAAATATGATTGCTGTATACATACATTCCTGCTCAACCAGCAGATCATAGGCTAGTGTCGCACCTGACCTAGCATAGTCTACAACTTCACAGCAGGGCTGTAATGCATTAGGTTGGAAAGTCTAAGCAAGGCAGCTTTAATTTAATTCATAGAGTTACTTAATTTGATTTTCAATAATAGTTAGACTCACCCAACCGCCATTTCATAATGATCTTTTTCTCAGCTCAGTGATGGCGTCTTTGACATCAGAGTTTTGTAAGTGAGGCAGGCTGTCTTGGAGATAATGCGAGTTTGGAGGGGTGACCAGCGTAGCTCTGTAAGAGTTGGGGAAATATGTTTGGATTTTTTCAGTCTTGCAATGATGCATTTTGGGGCATGCTGCACAGCATCCAGAGAGCTGAAGGTTGTGGTTGGGACACTTGTCAGGAGAACATTCTCCTCATCCAGGTGGGAGAGCACGAGGGCCTGGGTGACAGATCTGCATCTGAGGTGGGGAGGAAGGGTTTGATTCAGAGCAGGATTGAGAGTTCGTTTCAGCATGTGTGTGTCTCCCTGAAAATGTGTGTTTGAAGTGGAGGTCACAAATGATGATGATGTTAAAGCACTTTGCCATAGGGTCAAGTTGGTGGAATAGGCAATCAAGATCCATCTGTGTCAGCCAGTTTTGAACTTGGGTGTCTTTGTTGGTGCCCCCTAGGAGGATGGAGTGTTGAGTTTTGCAGGGCACCTAATATCCAGTCCTGAATGGTGGAGAGGCCGTGTTGCAATTGGATAATGTCATCAAAGCAATAGAAATTCAGTTATAGCTGTGTATCATCAGCACATTGGTAGACTTTGATGTAAAATGTAGCTGAGTGCCCCTAGTGGCTCCATGTAGTGGTTGAAGATGACAGGGGAGAGAATTGAGCCTTTGGGGAACTTCACAGTTCACTGGTCGTTGTTGGGATCTGTGGGTATTCCTCTGAATGAATTATTTTCTGTTGGTGATGAAGGAGTCAAACCATTGAAGCACTTTGGGAGAGGCCAGGGTGGCAGAGAGTTTCAGCAGGACCAGGAGACATGTGTTTCCCTTTCCATGATAGGGACTACCTTGTCAATGACCTGGATGGTGGGGGTCTCACCCGGCATATTAGTCAGAAGTCAGATTTCTATTCTTGCGGTAGGTTGTTTTGGACAATCTTTTTTTGTCATTAAAGAATGAAAGTCTTCTTAATGATCTTGCCAATGGATGATGGAGTGGTAGTTTGTTATGTTGCCTGGGCCAAGTGTGGACTTCTTTAGAAGGAGCAAGAAACTGATAGTTTTCAGTTTGTTTGAGAAGATGCCTTGCATGCGTGAGGAGTTAATAGTATGGAAGAGAGTTTAGTTAGTTTAGTTTTGTTTAGTTTAGTTTATTTACTTGCATAGCGCACCCCACACAAGGGTATCTGGGCGCTTGTGACTTAGGTACAAGAATACGAGGTTACAAGGTTGCAGCAGGACAAACCTAGATCACACAAAGTAGGGAGGAGGTGTGTTACAGTTCACCTTCCCTACAGAAAAAGGTACTAGAGGTGTGTTACAAATCACCTTAAAGCTATAGATAAAGAAAGAGTCAGTGATCTATAGATCACAAAGGTAAGAGCATACAAGCAAGTAACTAAGCACAGAGGGTGAACAAGCCAATGTGTCATTTATACATATATTTACAGGTTCTAGATGCAAGGCAGTGAATCACGCAGTCTAGGTGTGTACGTTCTTCCAAGATGGAGTTTTGCTCTGGAGTCGTTTGGGCTAAGGAGCCAGGCTTTAGTTTTGGCTCGGAAGGTCCAGAATGCGGTCTCTGCTCTGATTTCAGAGGGGAGGGAGTTCCAGCATTTTGCTGCCAACACGGGGAATCTGGAGCCACCTGCTGTTTTTAGGTTAAATTTGGTGATAGTGAGTTGGTTGTAGTAGTTGGATCTGGTGGGTCTGTTAGTCTTGTGTCTCGAGAATTTAGCTGACAAGTACGAGGCACTTGTGTGTGATGACGACTGATCGATCGGAGTGTCATTCTGTCACGAATGGGTAGCCATTGAGCCTCTCTTCTATGGGAAGAGATGTGACTGGAACGCAGGATATTTAGGGCCGATCTTAGTGCATTATTTTGCAAAACTTGGAGTTTGTTTAAATTCCGCATGGAGGTCCCGATGAACAATGTGTTACAATAGACAAGCTTAGAGAGAATGAGTGCTCTTGCTAGTGTAGTGCGGCTGGTGGTAGATAAGAAGGGCTTGCACGCATTGATCGATTTATTGGTGTATGCTGTGGAGGAGGCTAAGGAGTTGACTTGTTTATTTAGTGTCATAGTGGAATCAAGGTATATGCCCAATGTTTTGACTTCCCTCGAGACTTTGATGACATTACCATCAATGTTGAATGACTCATAGCATGCCTCTAATTTATTTAAGCGAGAGGTGTGGGAACCTTTCCTGTGATATTCTTCATGATGGTGGCTGGGATAATGTCCTCACAGGAGGTGGCTTTGAATGATTCAAGGATTTTTATGAGCTCTTCCAATGTTAGGAGTCTTGAATTCTGATCATTTTAGAACATGGAGTGGTGGTGTAGCAATGGTGTCAATGGTGAGTAGGGTGTCATCAATGTGGCAATGAATATTCTTGATTTTATCTATGGCGAACGTGTTGATTGCATTGCATCTCTCTCCGGATTTGTGTGCTGCACGGACTCATAGAGGGCAGTGTTTGATATCCTTTTATGATGGAGACTTATGCTATTGATGCTTTGGATGAGTAGATGAGGGTTTTGTCGGCTGAGCAAAGGATTTGCATTGCAGTGACATTTTTCAGTAATTGTGTTATTGTCCAGGTTTCTAGTTTGTGGATGATACATTTACCGTTGGAGAATTCTTGTATATACGAGGGTGCGGGTGGCTTGGTTTTGTTGGTTCCTATTTTCAATGGTGGATGGATGTTGGCAGAGTCAGCTATAAAGCACTTGATCTGATTGAGATGGATGCTAATGTCATATGAAAGAGTGTGGAAGTTGGTGAGGTTACAGGGTTCTAGTGGACGTTTTGAAGTAGCATCAGGGTGTCATTGTTGGTTTTAGTTGCCCTCAATTGGAGGACTTTGAGTGCTTGGTAGGCATGACTGCATGGTCTGCCCAGTCGAGTCGTATAGGAGGGAGGTAGTTGATTTATGGTGATGAGGCAAATGACAAGTGGAAAGTGCTGTCTTTGGTATGAGTTGGCTAAGTGATGTGTTGTATGAGGTGAAAGGTGTCCCGTAGATCAAGGAGAGCTTTTTTGGTCTTCTTGGTTGCTGGCATTCCTGGAAGTCTGAGGTCTCCTAGGAAGACTTACATAGAGTGGTTTAACAGTTGATGCAGTAATGCGGTTGGTGATTTCATCCAGGATAGCCTTTTAGCGTGCAGTGGTTGTTAGATCAGATGGAAAGTAGCAGTTGAGGTGTGGGAGGGTTAAAAAGGGCCACATCAGGAGCTGTCATATCAGGAGTGAGGGACTACATTTAGAAGGTCCACTCATGGAACTGACCATTTAAAGTCTCCAGCCATAATCCCACTCATGAGTGGACAAGTGTCAGTGAAAACAAGGACAAATACAAGAGGGTAATATGGGAAATCTTAAAATAAGCTAATAAAATGTGTTGAGGGCTTTTCCTAAAAGCAAAGAGGTGATCTACGTTCAATTCATAGAATGATTCACTGTGAGGGGCTTTTGACCCCAAACAAGTCTTTATTGGGTCTTTCCCTGACAAATTCTGCACTGGTACTTTAGTATGTAAGTAGCTTGTAGGGGCATTGTCAATTGATCCTGTGGAACTCTAACAAGCTATCCTGTAACAAGAAGAATGCAATCCCCCAAGACTGGCAGTCGATAATCTATCTTGTAAAAAGAAATCAAGCCAGCAAAGGACCAACTATCACATGAACATCTGCAACGTCAAATGGACCGGTTGGCAAAATGTTAAGTCTGCTTATGCAAAGCATCTATGTGGCAGTGCTTAATTTATCCTGGTGTTAAATAGGGCAGATCCCAGGACTTATTCATGTCTCCTAGCACATATTATCTCAGATGCAGTTCAATTATGATATGGTATTTTCGTAACATTATTATTTTAATTTTAAGGGTAACTTGTAATAAAGAGGGAGTTCCGGGGGTCCTGGGAACACCCCTATGCCCTCCAAAATTCATGACGAGACCAAAGGCCAGAAATGCTCGCAGTCACCCATCTTATTTTGGACAAATCCTAAGTGCGCCAATGACTGACAAATACACTGAAAGTTATCCTCTCACCCAGATTTACAGACCAAATACAATACAATGTGTGGGAGCAGAGGCTGTGATCATGGACAGAGACGCCAATATGGACAGCTTCGACTAAACACCAAGAAGCCATGGTACTCACATCATTAGTGACATTGCAGCATTAGACATGAAGCACACACGCAGTCTTGGAATGCATCACACAAACACACACTCGTATACATGACAAACATAAGTGCACAGGTCTGTAGCCAGAGTACAGATACATATACATACTGTCAATGCTTTTATTATTTTTACATTAGCCAAAAGCAGTAATGCAGAACCTCAATGCACAAGAGATCCTGAGCAAGCTTGCTGATGCTTAAAGCCACTAGCTGCATGGACATGCAGGAGTGCATAGGGAGCCTGATCGAACCACATATAGCTAACCTAAAGGAAACATAGTATGACATGGACAATGTAGAAACCACATTATAAGGGTTTAGGAAAATTACAGCAGGCCTCAAGCCACCGAGCATGAGATGAGGAGAAGCTGATTCAGGTTACACAGAGAGGAAGACATGCAAGGACAGGCTTGCAGCCAAGGTCAGAGATATGAGGTCACATTCCAATCTTCAGACGACAAGGGGACCAGCTGAAGAAAAACAGAATGAATCCTCGCAATTTTGTTGTCTCTAAAGACGTGATGCAGCCAGACGAGACAATGGACAATCATCCATGGTGAGAAAGGGGAGGCGATCCCAGCAAACCTGACGCAGGCTGCAAGAGACACATAATCATTCACAACACCTTAAAGAGGTGCACAGCGAGCTGAGAACTCGATTGAGTCCCAGGCCTGGGGGCATCAGCTCTAACCAATCAAAGTTTAGATTCCCAGGGCTGGGTGGCAAGGGGCAAGAACCAATGTTAAGCCCACTACTCTGCAACAATGTAAAAGATAGTTTCCTGGGGACCGGACAGGCCAGCCCCTTGACATGCAAGAGCCAGTACAATAACATCTCTAGGTGACCATATAGTTTATTGAGTCCTCAATACCCAATCCCTCACACTGATAGGTTATTTGGAGAAGGGCCCAAGTGATTATGCCAGAGTGATATAAAATCGGCACCAAGATGTACCAGAATCTTCCTGTGTTCTTGTATTGATCCCCGTTTTTTATTTGCAATACATCGTAGTTGTACTTGCTGTCTGACTGAGTCCTCCTTTTATTTTTGGGAGGGTGTTGGGTCCTCTGACTCCACGGACCCCCATTCTCGCTCTGGCATACCTGGGAGTCCCACCCAACAGTAATGACAAATCAAGCAGAGAAACAGAGGGACACTCAGCAGAGAGAGAATTACAATAACAGGACAGCCACAAGTACTGTCACAGAGTACAGGATAGGGAAAATGCCACTTAGGAGGATGAATGTGTCTGCTTAGTGCTACCCTATAGAAGATTTTGCAACCCTGTTTGACAGGCACCATATTGCATGTCTGCACTTGTCCATCAAATTACTAGAGGAAGACCACTTTCACTGTTTTCTGTGGATAGACTGTCAACATATCACTTATAGAATCTGCGAAAAGGGATCAGCAAGGAGATGTGTTTAAAGAAGCAGTTAAAGATTTGCTGTCTCCATTCCATACACAACTGATATGTTATGTATGTGGTTGTAGACCTCACATCTGCCAATGTTCTTTTTGTTATGGTATCCTGCATTTGTGCTCAGAAGGGTTCTCCTCTATGATTGATGAACATTTCAACCTGATTCTTCTTTTTGTTTTACGTCATTTTCCTTTGCCTCTCACAGATGCTTCATACCAGGGAAGAAGCCAGATTACAGTCTATTGACATTTTCTTCTAACATGACTATTGGTTTGTACTTCCTTTCACCGAAATGCTGTGATTCGTGTGCTAAGTACTATAATACATGTTTTCTTTATCTCAACAGATAACTATGAAAATTGTATAATGCTACTGCACAATATTCTGGAACCCAATTCCATGGACCATGTTCAGTGAGTGGGTACGGTCTTGTCCAACTTTCACGTGCATATTGTTCCATGGAACAGTATTCTAAGATGCATCTTTTAATTGCAAAGTATTACCATCAGACATTATTTCTGCTAAATTATTTATATTCCTTGTTGTAATATTTACCCTGGTATTACTAGTAGATCATATTTTGGGGGAAAATATGTATGATAGGAGTTACTACCAATGGGGCACAATGTTTGATGTGGACAGGATGAATGCTATTACACACACTGAAAGTATACCAAATATGCTCAAATTTTGTATTAAACTGTTTAAGCTACAAATGACTAATGTTCTGCCACTGAGGGACATAGTAATATTTTAGTGAATTAGTGAGGTCTCTCACATGTCTCCCATAAAAGAAAATCCATTGTAAGTCACTCAAAGTTGTTCTGGCCCTCCACCTGTGAACATTTGAGTTGTCTGTCAATCCTTGTTTGATATAATCATTCGGAGCTAAGAAGTAATTTTGGTATAGAATGTGCTCTATAAAATGTTGGAGCACGAGCAATGTAACACTTTATCCATATTTTTGTAGAAAGACTTCCTTTACAATGAACCATTGAACTCTATGTTTTAGAAATGTGTTAGGTTGGACTCACTCCCATGCACGTTTCCTCGGAAGGCATCATTTCATTTGATTGCCTCACTTGTTCAGTAACATCAGGTTCATTAGCACCAGGTTTTCGGATGGAGGGCCCCTTCCAGCACCCCCATGGTCAAAATTGTTCCAGCACCACTGAGGAGGATAGGTAGCTGAAACACAAGAGGGAGTAGCCCAGGAACATACCTGCAGAGGGGCGGAGGCCAGGAGCACATCACTATATAGCTGAAATAAAGGCTGATCAACTAGAGGACATTGTGAGTGGCCCTGGGGGCAGAGGCAATGAAAGTTCACAAGCAAGGTAGAGGTATAGGAAGAGAGAAAGTTGGAGGTGGTGTGTGGATACACAGATAAACAGACCAGATTCAGATCAGCCAGTTTCTTATGTAAGCCAATGGGGTTTGACAGCAGAGGAGAAAGGGTAGGGAATACTAGATTCAATGGGCTGTGGGGACTAGGCTTTTCAAAAGGTTAGGCTCTGACATGTACAATAGATTAGTAGTGTACATGTGTGTTTGTCCATTGGCCACAAAAGAAGCAACGACTTGAAGAAAATGGGTGAATCAAATATTTAGGGTGTGGCAGCTTGGAAAAGAGAGTAATGTACAGATGTGAGGCGCACAAAAAAAACCTATCAGAATAAAAGGACCATGGGTAGATTCTCTGGCGGGAAAGCCAATGGGATATTTTCTGAAGGTTTGCAGGATGTAGTTTGTGTCAGAAGAGGATGGGAGGGAGATTTGTCATATTGCTGAGTGAGAGAGAAAGAGAGAGCGAGAGAGAGTGAGCGAGAGAAAAACACGGGGGCATTTATTTATGTATTTATTTATACACGGGTTAATTCATTCGAATAAAGAGGGTTTCAGATTTTTTCTGAACAAAGTATAGTTTACCTCAGCAGTTTGCATTGATACCGGCAGCTTATTTGAGTTGCTCGCTGCACTGCTGGGGAAGGATATTCCAGATTCCCTGACACTTTTGACATGGGTTATGGTCAGAAGGGGAGAGGCACTAGATCGCAAATGCCTACTAGGGGAATATTTCTTCAGTGTTTGTTTCAGATATTGTGAGGCGTCTCCATACAGACACTTATGCGTAAGAGACAGTGGGCCTCATTACGAGTTTGGAGGTAGCCATGCCGTCATTACCGGCATGGCTACTTCCAAACTCGGGTCTGGGTCCCGCAAAAGGGGACTTACCGGGCCATTCTGACCTTGGAGGGCCCGGTAATTCCCTTTCGCGGGACATGGACCCGGTACATCCCCATTCCCATTTGAGACCCCCTAGGGCTCAATGGGAATGGGGAGGATGCTAACAACAGGCCTGTTAACAATGGGTCCGTTGTTAGCATCCTGGTCTGCTAGCGGGTCCCGCTCTACACGTCTGGTCTGGCCAGGCATACAGACCGGGACCTGCTGCAGAACTCGTAATGTGGCGGCCCGGTATGAACGGTGCAAGTCCCTTACCGGCAGCGTTCATTCCGTGGCCGCAACAGTCGTAATGAGGCCCAGTGTTTTAAATATGATTCTTTTCTCAACCGGTACCAATTGAAGCTCCCTGCGATGATGTGAAACGTGATTCCTCTTAGATTTATTAAAGATATTCCTTACCACATTGTTTTGAACTATCTGCAACTTTTGGATGTTCCCCTTGCTTGCTCTAGTCATAAAGGCATTGCAGTAGCCTAGCCGGTGCATAATAATTGCCCTGACTAAAGTTTCACAATTTTTGCGCAATACCAGGGGGTTGATCTGCCTCAAAAACTGTCCCTAAGGTTTTTACCTTATTGACTACCTTGATGTCACAGGTATCAGTCCTGAAGCTGGTATGTGACTGGTCCAGTTTTTTCCTAGCCTGATTTAATCCAAATACCATGAGTTCTGTCTTAGAACTGTTTAAACACATCCAGGTTTCAGTCATCCACTGCTGGATGATCACGTAGATGTAGTTAAGCGTGCAAAGGTCCTTAGTGTAATCGCCTGAGAGTTCTATGACTAGCTGGAAATTGTCAGCGTAATTTGTGAAATGGAAACCCATCTTTTCCAGTTTATCACGCAAGAGTCTTATATATATGTTAAACAGGATCGGTGAAATACAAGCCCCTTGCAGTAGCCCATATTTGATGGCAATTGGGCCAGAGCAGACTGTGCCCCAGCAAACCTTAGATGTTTTTTTGGATAAGAAGGAACGTATCCATTCCACGGTTTGGTTTGAGCATTTTCCTGTACTACCTAAGGACTCTAGGAGTCTGGCGTGATCAAGAAGATCATACGCCGCCGAGACGAAAGCCAGATTGTTTGTGATGGAACACAGAAGCAGATTCGAAGTGGCCTGGAGTTGGGTGGTAGCAGCGTTATCCAGAACCTTAAGAAGAAAAGGGGGTGTTTGTTATAGGATGCAAATTGGAAGGATCAGTAGCACGAGACCACGCCTTCATAACAAAGGTGGTAACGGCAACTTCCTTTATGGTGGTAGGTATACATTCATGGGAAAAGGATGCATTTATGAAACGTGTAATGAAAGGCATGAAAATGTTTGCATGCTTAAGTATAATTTTAGATGGGAGGGGATCCCAAATACATGTAGTGGGTCTGATGTTAGCTAACATTGTCAGAGTGTCAGCCGTGGTTATTGCTTGAAAGCTAAAACTCGGAATGTTGTTGGATCTTTCCATCTTGATTTCGTTTTCTTGTTTTGGGAAGGTTTTCTTGGTCTCTAATGATCTTTGGATTTTTTCTCGGGCCAGTAGGACCTTATTTTGAAAAGCCTCCTGAACCTTTTCACAGTATTCTACCTAAGGGTTTATGGATTGGGTGAGTGTGCTAGGTTTTTCCCAAGTTCTGTAAAGTTCAAAGAGCTTACCTGTGCTATTTGAGCATCACAGAAGTTTTTTTTTGCCTTAAGGATCCTTTTCTTGTGGCCTCTTTCTAGGAATTTCCATTTATTATCCTTTTCTGTGGTGGGGGCCTTTGCCCATATGCGCTCTGCTCGTCTTTTACCTTGCTTTAATGTTTTTAGGTCTTCTGAGAACCGATCTTACTGCTTAGGACAGTCTCTGACAATTTTGGTCTTCATGGGCGCAAAACCATCTAATAATCTAGAGACTCTGTCTTTGTACCTTTCAACAAGTCTGTCTGGGGGATATGTGTCTGATGTGTCATTCATAATATCTTGCATGCAACTTTCTAAATATCCTTCCTTGATCTTATTATAGTTCCTATTAGAGATTTTTTTTAGGTGGATTGCGTTGCAGCTTCTTAGATGTCGGTAGGATGATAGAGCATTCAATTTTACAGTGGTCAGTCCAGATACTTGGTTTGGTGCTAAGGTCCTTATACCAGGTTTGAGACAAGTTGAAAAGTGTGGGGATATATAATAGGTAGAAGATATATAAGGGGATACATAATAGTACCATAATGGAGAGAGAAGGCATGAGTCCTAATTTCATACGAGGAAAGACATATCCTCCTGCTATCCAAAGGAAATACAGTACAGTCAGTATGCAACAAGCCACTAGCATTAAATAAATAGGACGCCAAATGTTGTCATTTTACCTGTCCTGTACTGGTTCCTTATAGTGTGTGCTCTTCCACTCAGGTAATCAAGTGTGCATTAAGGGATAACAGGAAAGAAGAGGAACAAAGAACATGTCCAATGAGTGTGTTAAAGCCATTCACATCACTTTTCCAGACCTTCTTATCTGTAGTTTCCAAGCCTCAAACCATGTATGAGCATAGAAAGTGGGGCCAAACCCCCATTCATGTTAATGCACTGTTTCACTTACTCGTATCTTCTATACAAAAACAGACAACCCCAGAAATCACCTGCATCACACTGCCAGGTGTGTTGTTGGGAATGATTGCAAGCCAAGCATAGTCCATATGCCATCACACAAATGCTCACCAGGTACCACCAGCATCTAGAAAGCAAAGTAAAAAGGGTCTCCCGAAATAGCCACTTGTTACTGAGCTCCCCAGGCAAGACCAAGGTCCTCATCTCTAGGTCCACCAATATCGATTAAGAAATGCTGAATGCACTTTTATGGCGCATTCGGCAAGGGAAAAAAATCACAAATGACATTATACAGAACGGGGTTTGCAGGGGTGTCCCCCGCTCCCCATGTCCGGTATAATGTGATTTGTTTTTTTTCAAGCAGAAATTCAGCAATCGCAGTGATCGAAGAAACATCACGGAGCGACTACGCACCATGAAAACAGTAATTATATCTGGTTGTGCGACCTTGTTCTATTGATTTTTGATATATTGGGATAAAAGTAATGCACACAATGCCCAGTTATGAAGATGAAGGTATTGACTTTTTTGTTTTTCCAGGAATTTTGCCTCGCCATATTCTACTGTGTTATGTTCGCCTGCGTTATTTTAACGTATATCCGCTCAAATACTATTATCCTGTTCCATTGCAATAATCCCCCAAACAAACCAAGCTCCAGGAAGATTCAGGAAGTCTATGCTTCCCAGAAACCCCTGAATCGTGTCCACAACAAGAGGGTGTACAACTGCATTGTGTTGCGTTTGCCTCCTAAGAACTTGACATTCTAAAATTACTGTGCACCCCAGTTGAAAACTGTTTATTTCTTGCTGAGTTTGCAAAGAATATATAAATATGAATATGAAACCACCAATAATCTTAACATGGGTAGGTAAGAGAGGAAATGTGCTGCAACTACTGAGCACTTTTAGTAAGCAGTCTTGAAAGCAAGAAGAACACTGAACTACATTGATCCAAAAAATGGCTTATCATCAAGCAATGCCATTGGTCCCCTTTGGAGTCCTGGCATCTTACTACCAGATCCATTTCTATTAAGACGAGCTTTCATCATCAACGTAAGCGTGGTCATATGTTTTAATCAATACCTGTAAGAAAACCAAATCCCTTGGGAACTTGGGTGCCTGGCACATTTACCAGATGGATGTTCTCAATCTTCCTTAAGTGGAAATGAAAGTCTGAAGAGCAGGGCTTACAAAAGATACAGCACCTTGACACTGAATTAATTTAAAGAAATTCCGACATGATGCACGTTCAATTTGCCTAATGGTCACAGCATGGCACCAATGCTCCAAAAACAACTGAGAGGAGAGGAGAGTTATTGCTCAAGTCCTAGGCGGCATCAATTTGCCAACGCTAGAGTGGCCCACAATCGCCCATGAAATTTCTCTTGATCCAGGATTGAGAACATACTAGAAAAAGTGAAAGTTTTTCAAACATTAGCAGGAATTATAAAGCAAGGCCTAAAGCTCATTAAGGATAAGTGGGCGACACAAATAAAAGGCTGTCTAAAGACCAAAGGAAGCCACATTCAAAATATAACTTACATGTAGAAAGCCCTTAAAAATGTATTGTGTGATCTTAAAGGTCCTGGCAAAGATGTAGCAATTAAAAGCAGATGCATTACAATGCACCAATATGACCTTATGACCTTCCCAAAGGAGTGGTGGGGCAAAACACAATGTTCTTGTTTTCTTTCCAAAACTCCACTTCAAACTCTGTAACATAGCTCGCAAAATTCAAATTGGTCCCAACACTAACCTCCAGGAAAACAGTGACATAAGCGGCAAGCCTTCTTATGGCATTCCTCTATTCACACAACTGAGAGAACTCCTAAAAGAGGCCAACAAGAGAGTTCAAGTGGACCAGAAAAATAATCATTCATTTAGCAAACGTGACGACAGAAAGTGTACACTGTTGTTTCATCAACAGAAATCACTTTGTGGTAAGTTACTTCATGGAAGTATACTTCAAGGGGGTAGAATAGATAGTAGTATGTGGAGGAGTAGATGGAATAGAGATGTAGGAAGAGGTAAAGGCATAAAGGCATGTGTCTCTATGCAGTTTTCCAAAAACATATTTGGGAACAAGTACCAAAGAAAATAACGTACAACAAAGTACTTTTCTGTAAATTAAACCACGAGGAACCAGAGGAAAGGCTCAGATAATTCCTGTTGCTTCACCCAGCTTTTATGCTGTGAAATGCAGAACAAAGTATTGCCTTTTTTAATGTGCATCTTCTTGGTCACCATACAAAACAACCCTGCCATCTTTCATAATAATTAAGAACTTGAGGTGATTATGAAGACTCAGAAACATGTAGAATAGGAGCCGCATGGGGCTTGGTATAGATTGCCTCTTCCGCTCCCCTGAAGCAAATCTGATACAGTTTATTTACAGGAAAAGCGCAAACTGCATCTTTTCAGATATGTTGAATTTGGGTTGGATGTGGCTAATGCTTTGAAACTTCTCCACCTAAATGATAGACTGTGATATGTCCCAGATCATAAGGCTATTGGACTTGCAAGGTGGGTGATTATTAACTCTTTTTTGTTAGACTCACCACTTTTGACAATGTCCATAGCTGAACTGTTGGGTTAGTAGTGCTGGCCTATGAATCAAGCTATCTCAGCTTAGGGTCTACACTTAACATTGTTGATGTGACATCTCTCCCACAGACCACCATTTCATCAGTCTCACTTCCCCTCCTCCTTCGTAATGGTGTCCTTTCTCCCCTTGGATGTGCTAATGAAGTACTTGTAGCAAAATAACTACATCCAATATCACCTCATTTGACATAATGTAATTTCGAGACAGCGCCAATGAATGCTGGGTACTTTTGTGAATTGTCCATTGAATGGACCATTCATTAAGTGTGAAACACTTTTAACACACTTGAAAAGGCTGTGATCCTCCACAACACAACATCAGTTAACACATTTACCTTCAGAGTCTTCACTGGCTCCCAGGTTGTTGCATAGATTAAATTCAAATCCCTCTGCATCATCCACAAGGCTGTCTGGGCCCTGGGACCACACTATCTTCAACATTATCTTACTAAATTCTATCCTCTAGACCATAACATTCCTCTGGAACCAACTCTTTGTGTGTAAATTGTTTTGCTAAACAGATGGTAGGTGGTCGATTGCTTTCCTCAGCTATCTCCCTCCTATGGAATAGCCTCCCCCTGACTTTGCATACGAAGCAGGACTTTCTTAAATTCTGAATTCTCCTCAGGACTTTCCTCTTTACCTCCTCCTTCCCTTCTCTTCTCCTCTGCTAATCTCACAGTTGCTGTGATTGGTGTCCTGGGCCCTTATGCATCCTCGGGCCCCTAACCTCCCACACCGAATCGGCCCAGCTCCTGTCTACTCTCAGCACTTGCCTTGGCACTCCCTTTGCCCTGGAGGTTTGCACTTACTCCTAACATGGCTCCTGGCCCCTGGTCTTGTAGCACTCAACAATCCTAGCACTTCATCTGTGGCTCGCCCATGAGCATGAACTCACCAGCACTTACCCCCTTTAGCCTCTTCTGTATAAGCACCTAACAAGCAAACAATAAACAAATAAACAATAAATAAATCCATCAAATTGAAAAGGCAATTCACACCCAAAGTGGTATTCAGCCAGGAGGTTGGTTAAAATAGTAATGCACATAAAAATCTGTATGCTAAAATCATATGCCACTTCTCTGATAAAGACGGTCAGCGTCAATCAGCTTATTGTCCCATCAACAATCATCATTGAAGCATATTGACCCAACGCAGACACATGTTCTGTTCAGTAACATAACAATTTCACAAAACCACAGAACATTCTTGTAGTTGTTTACATCATACTGAGAGGGTGTATATTTGGCAGGCAATATAAAGACCCTTTTTACTACTCCAAGACACAATGGGCGTTTAAATCTTATATACAGGAGGCTGGTTTGCAGGACTCATCAATGCTTTTACAATCTAATCAGAACACATTATTTATATCTTGTTGGTCCATTCATCCCTCATTCACATATAGTGCATATTCAGGTCTACATCTCTAGTCTCAGTTTTAACTTGGGAAAGCATAATTCCAACTTTATTTTCCAATCAGTCCCCTGTTAGAGCCAACCTTCACTTAAATTATCGGAAGATAGTATCATATTGCTCGAGACTTAACTCTGATTTGCACTGTGCCAATCACTTCTTAGTTAGTGGATCAATGCTGTTTACATTTCTAAGACCATTTCCTGCCCCAAATATTTGCTCTTGCACTCAATACTCTGTCATTTTCAAGGCTGTTTTGGGCCTATTGTAATCCATTATGATACTCAGAACACAGAATGAATAATATCAGACTCTTTGAATAATGTTTGAATAGTGAATACTAATGTGTACTTACACCTGAGTCAAAAAGAAATGACTTTTAACTAAATGGTCAGTCCACGTGCTTTTTCCAACCAATCTTCATTACACCTCCTCCGCACGAAGAGATGTAAAATGATGCATTTTTTCGCAAACCATCACTTACATTTCAAAACACTCATCACTGTGACCAGAACATATTTGCCATGGTAATCTTGTGATAATGTTGTCGCAGATGTCATCTTGTTAATGTCAAATTCCCTGGCGGTCAGAGCAAAACATACTATCAATGCTTTACACAATCACTTGTCACCATGGAAATGCACAAGATGCTTTCGGGCAACAGATATAAACAGAGTTGTTAATAATACTATTATTGCTATTATTAGTAGTATTATTGTTAATATTATTATTATTTTTTTAGCCCAGACGTAGCTGTGGGAAATAGTGTAGCTCTCTAAGTCATAGGAGGTAAAACCCGGTGAATGGTGAGGGAGGCAGAGAAACGAGGGAGCAGGGAGCTAACAACAGGGGAGGGGGAGGTTGGACAATTTGGCAGGAAGGGAGGAAGCAGGGGAGCAGATCACCCAGTATTAGGTTAGGTGGGGTTACAGGGTGTGTGTCTATAGGTTTCAGGGATGATCGTGTCACATGCTTTCCAACATCAAATCATTTTTAAAAGGCAATGCTCCAGATTGTGGACATATTTTCAACTAATAAGTGTATATTAAACTGTAATATCAACAGTGGTCGAAAGTGGTGATGTATTATAATGGCAACCTTAGACCAAAAATAACAAATAGCAATTTTTAAATGTTTCCCAATAACATTATTCATTGCCATGTTATCCCAGGTGCCTTCCACAGCCCGAGGCCAGTCTTTTGGACTGCATTTAGTCTATATTTATGGTGTCTAGGCATGCCTGCATATCATTTATTCTCTAATTGTCCCACAGCGAAACATTTTAAAATATTTGCTTCAAGCAGAGTACAATGTATTTCCTTTCTTTAAATCGAACAATATCGATTCTCCCAACAGATGTCATCATCTTGTGGTGTATCAGGCATATACACGGTGCATTCACAGGACATATGGAACTAAAGTGAGTCAAGTTATACCAGCATGCATCATACGTGCCATCACCTCTGGCTGTTCCCCTGGGGTGTGATACACGTCCTAGAAGATGCAACAACATTCCTCTTTTCAAAAGCAATTGACTACTCAAACAGATGAAGGTTTCAAAGGAATTCCATATCTGCCCCCACATGCAAGGCGTCTCTTGCTTGGCAATGCAGGCAGCCAATATACAGAAATCTGATTAAACAGAGCATCTGACGACGGCAGACCTAATTCTAGTCGAGCCATACCACAAAGGACATAGGGCAAAGGCCTTCCTTCATGTTAAAGTTCATGCGGTGAGGAGGGGTTCAAGAGAAGACTTAACCGACCTCCTCAAATGTGGCTACACCATCACAGAGTGGACAAGTTCAACAGATAAGGAATCCAACCATTCGTCGAATACGTGCTCCATCCAAAAACCATCAACAGCGGAAAGAGTGCGCACGAACAAGCTAAACCAGCGAGCCATCGGACGGCCACTTTCCCCGATCTTGGTGAAGAGGCCAAAAGCCCAAACAGAAAAGGCAATCAAAACCCCTCGAGGTGGGTAAGGGAAAAGAGAAACCCAAGCCCAGTTCTACATGGACTACCTAAAACAACAATCAAAAACTCGAATGGCAAATCAAATGAAGTGCTGAGTGAGAGGTCTCCACTTCCACCCCCGAATATTTTGTCAACATTCGCTCCCATCAAACAACTGCTAGCATGGTTGCCTAAAGCTCCAATGTCCTCGATGAAAAAATAGCAAACAACATCAGTGAGTCTGCTAAATAGAGAAAAGATCCAATTACCATCTTCAGCAGCCTCGCATTATACGAAGGCACACGAAGGCCCCGGTATTACAATGATGTCTTGGAACACAAGAGGATTTAGTCACCTAACTAGACCAGGCGAAGTCAACCTTGCGGAATACGATATCATAACGTTACAAGAAACATGGCTCCTCGATAAACCAGGAATTGATGGCTTCTCAGTAATGGTCTCACCAGCCAACAAAGGTCGACTGGGCCGCCCGTCCTCCGGTCTCTTGGTAGCAGTCCAGAGCGGAGCTGGTTTGACAATTAAGAAACGTCTAGCCGCTACCCAAACCATCTAGCAGTGCTGGTGGAATGGGCGTCTCCCTCTGTATCAAAGACCGAAAAAAAAAGGAGACCATCTGGCTGGCCATAATCACAACGTATTGGAATCCGCAGTCTATCACCGATGAAAAAATTCCTTAAAATCATTGAAACAGAGATCGATGGAATCTTAGCAGCTCAGGAAGAGGCGCTAATCATAATAAGTGGCGACTTAAACGCGAAGTGCCCGAAAAATGGACAGCACACCACTCACTCACGAGCAAAAATTCAGGCAGAGTCTCGAGGGCAGAAACCTTCATAACATCGAGGAGGCCCTCCCCCCCAGTAAACCACATCCCGACTTGGGAAAGAGGTGTGCAAAAGGGGACTATCGACTACATCTTCACATCAGAGGGCATGCTTTCTCGGATTGTATCTTTCAAAGTCCTACGGACCACCGCCAGTGATCATAATATCTTAAAAATCAGTTGGCCTTCGGAGTTCAGCCCAAGGGTGTACCTGTCTGAAGCAACGGAACCCACAGCCCAAGGAAATCGTCTCAGACTCACGACTGAAAGGATCAGAGAACTTACTAGAAACTACGCAAAGCAACAGTACAGGGAAACAGGGCCCTTAATCCATCTATCAGACTACCAACCTCTTTTACTTCCCTACTATTCAAAAACACAGAAAAAAGCAAGGGTCTCTGTTCACTCGATGCACAAGTGCAACAGGGAGTTGGTTATTAAAAGGCAACAACTGAGGAAACTGAAGAGGCAAGCGGCTAATTTAAAAACAAGCGGTGCAGAGAAAATCTACTTGGAAGAACAAAAAAGATATAAATCATGGTTAATATTCCACAGATCTGCTCTATATCAACAAGATGCCGAAGAAATGCTAAGGAAACTGGCAGATAAAATCTCGGGAGCCTTCTGGCAATTGATAAAAAAGAACGACAATCCCATGATCCCCCTACCATCAAATTGTGTCGCGGAGGATGTCTGGAAATCTCACTTTTCTTCAACTTTCAAGCTTCCTAAGCAGAAATCACTTATTACGCATGAGGCATCTGAAGTTACCACCTGGGAAGACTTCTCTGATATTGATGACATCTTGTCAACCATAAAAAGGTTAAAACCGTCAAGAGCACCGGGACCCGATGGAATTACCAACATCGATTTGAAAAACCATCAGATAGAATGGGCCACCTTTATCAGTCAAGTTTTCAAAAACTGTACCCTGTCCAGAACAATTCCAGGATCATGGACCACCTCTGTGGTCGCCCCCATATACAAGAAAGGAGACAGGTCGGTTCCTGCAAACTACCGCCCAATTGCTCTGTTAGATACCATCGGAAAGATCTATGGTTCATTTCTACAAAGGAGCTTTCAAACTTGGGCAAAATCTGCTCAATGCAACAACCCTCTCCAAGCGGGCTTCATGAAGAACTGTGGAACTACAGTGAATATCATGATCCTTAGTATCTTAAAGAACAAACTCATGGAAGGATCAGGAAAGGTTTTCCTTGCTTTCATAGACCTCACCCAGGCATTCGACCGAATCGACAGAGAGATGTTATGGTCCAAACTGACCTCCTGGAATTGCCCGAATACGATACTGGAACCTATCAAAGCCCTCCACACCAGAACCTCAATGAGAGTTAAACTGACCTACCAAGGCCTACTCTCTGAAGTAATACCAACATTCCGAGGAGTCAAGCAGGGATGTCCCCTGGTCCCTGCCCTGTTTATCTCTTTCCTAGGCGATTACAAAGAAAGTGCAAATCAAATAAGATCTTTTCCACCAAAAATTGGCCAAACACCCTTGGCTCGACTTCTTTATGCTGATGACATTATCCTCCACGACCAGACAGAAATTGGCCCCCAAAGACAACTGGATAATTTGGCCTCTTACATAACTGCAAACAATCTGGAGATAAATAAGGAGAAAACCAAAATCTTGATAATGGAAAAACCACCCGGAAAGAAGTCAAAAAAATCGAGTTGGCACATTGAAAAAGCTGCCCTGGAGGTAATCAAAAACTTTAAATACCTGGGAGTGATGATAGACAGCTCCAAAACAGAAGTATCAATGCAAAAACACCTGTGGGAAAAAACACGAAAGCTAACAACTCAGGCTCGGATCATCGACAGGAAATATGGTCGGTTCTCTCTGCTACCGGTGCTAAAATTCTACAAAGGAAAAGTGGTGCCATGCCTGGTCTACGGAGGAGAAGCTTTGCCTTTGATCTCACCAACAATTTGCGAAAAATTGGAGGGGTACTTCTGGTGGAAAGTTCTCCAATTTCCAAACTTAACATCGATTGCAGCCATCAGAAGAGAACTGGGTCTACGCTCCCTGAAAGCAGTAAAGGAGGCAGGAGAAATGTCCCTCTTTAGGAAAGTGCTCATGTCAGAATCTCCACCGCTATATAACCTGATAAACACGGAAATGAATAACGATAGCTGCAAGATGCTGACTACATGGGCAGCCAAACGAAGAACAAGCCTGGCTAACATCGCATGCACAGAAGAGATATTGATTCAAAATCCGACCAAAGTAAGAAAAGAAAATGGACCAAGACGACTGGATTGAAACCCAAACAATTGCGGGAAAAAATAAACTACTGAAGCACCTATCTTCTCAACCGAAAAAATTGAACACTACGACTGAAATCATCAAAAGATTTCCGGATATAGCTCTCCGCTCAATTCTCCTAAGGGCAAGGTTGAACTTATTGCCAACTAATGAAGTTCAGGCCATCAGGGGTCTCTCTGCGACAAACCATTGCCGCCTGTGTAAAGTTCTATCAGAAAAGGAGTCAGTGAAACATCTCCTCTTAAACTGCTCTAAGACTATCAAATGGAGAAGAGCATTCCTCGGCCCTTTGCTTGAACCTTTCTCTCAGTACGAGGAAGAAGTGTGGTGGTCCCGTTTAATGAGTGGCTCAAGGACTTCATGGTCCCTAGCAACGGCAAAAATCCTAAAAGCCGCCTTAGACGAATGCGCTAAAAAAAGCGACGGAACATCTCACAGGAAACTTGACCGACTAACTAGACGCAACGTCTAAAGCAATGGACTCAAAACAGACAAACCAATAAGAGCAACTAACGAAAAGAAAGAAGGAAAAAAAGGAAGAGGAAGAAAGAAAAACCATTTTGCAAAATCATAAAATTGATAAAAGCAAAAAAAAATAATAATAATAAATAAACAGAGCATGCTGTACTGTAGGATTTTTTTATTATATCTCTGGGTGGCAACCACCACCTGAAAGTTCATGCAACAATGTGCCTATCCTTTGTTTGCTAAAGCATGCATCTAATTCATGTGGAACTAACCTGCAAGCATGCTCTTTTATTCAGGTCCTCTTTGGATACAATCATCAATTTTACCAAAGACGGTATCAAATGCCACCAAGCTTTACACTCTATGCATAATGAGAATACACAGGCAACGCAATAACCATCCATGCACAGCGTTTGTGATCCTGTAATTCACTTTATATGTTTTCTGCAGATCATAATAGAACACACAGAGAACAATATCACAATGCACATTCATTGTATGAATGTAAAATCTTGGGAACAAAACATATTCCAGCTTAGCAGATAATACTGTTTTCACAACCTGTCAATGCAATGCATTTAAATTCACAGATATTTCATTATCAATTGCCTGGCTTCTTTCAAACCAGGCAAAAAGATCTCCTCCACAACCAGCGAAACTGTAGCTTTGGAGATGCAGTAAACTCCCCTTTCACTACAAGTAGCTACATTGTACATTGTATTTCATACAGGAAAATACATGTGTTCTCGAGTGAATGAAGAAGAAAGGTATTTTCCTCTTTCGTACCAAATATGACTTTTCTCTCATTAGTGTAAGGTTATCTAAAACATGTAAGAATCTATTTTTGTTTGGCACTTAAATGCTTACCAAGTGATCAATGTCACTTTGTCTAAGCCGATTCCATGTAACAGTGCCACAATGCCTCTGGGCTGTTTTGAACGCTTTATAAATGCAAATAAATAAATAAATACATGGCAGAGCGCAGGCCGTCTCTCCCCTCAGCTTTAGTCAGGACTCAGCCAATAATTGGCCAACGCCCTCCTTCTGGTGCTCCCTGCTCAGCTCGATGCTGCAGTTTTCCAGCACACACGCAGCCCCCAGCAAGGCCTCGGATCCCAGAGATGTCCTTCCTTTTCTCTCCCAACCACTTTCCTCTTCACTCTCTCTCGGTCAGCCACCAAGTCAACTCCTCCTCACTCTTTTAAGTCCACCTTTCTGATGTCCCCTTTGGTCCTATATGGATTATT
The DNA here is from genome assembly GCF_040938575.1 of Ambystoma mexicanum. Taxonomy (NCBI): domain Eukaryota; kingdom Metazoa; phylum Chordata; class Amphibia; order Caudata; family Ambystomatidae; genus Ambystoma; species Ambystoma mexicanum. The sequence continues at coordinate 651,273,279 of NC_090933.1, read as the reverse complement.
TGCCTCTTTTACCCTCATTCCTGCATAAATGGTGATCTCATGAATAATGTTTCTACGAAAGTGCAGCCCATCATTAGCACCCACACCCTAGTAAGTTTCCAATCCTTCCTGATTCTTCACAGTGAACTTTATACAGCGTTGAGTTCAGGGGCCCCGGATGGATATTTGATGGATATTTGAATCACTTGCATTCTAATTTTCTGTGCTGAAGGCTCACAAAATGGACGTTTTTAGGTAGAATGATTCTGCAAATTCATCGCACAGCCTTCCGTCCACACCATGGATGGATTTGCAATGTGTGCCTTTTATTTTCCAAACCAGCATCACAGAGTCTGTGCCTGCATTCAGTAGCTACACCCCCAGTTTGCATGCATAGTTTGCACAATTCTAGGTTTTGGATGTTGTTCAGCAGAGTGTCTCCGTTGAGTGAGTTGATGCATGCGCATTATTTTGGAGGTGTTTGCATGTGTGTGTGCTTGGTTTAGTTGGGTATGGTTTTGTTGTCTTTAGGGGGGAAGATATGTAGGGATTTGTCTTTCTCCTGCATCCTGGTAGAATCTAGAGAAGTGGGTTTGACTGACATGGAATGCTACCTGATGGAATGTATTGATATGACTAAGGTTCTAGGAGAGTCCGTTGAAATGTAGCCCACTGAGAGAGAGGATGCTGGTGTTTGCCACTGTGAACTGGAACTTACCGTCTGATGACTATGACTCTAAAAACTGGATGTAATGCTTGGAAACTTAATAAAGAAGTTGTCTGTTCATCCCATGAAGTCGGAGTCATTATACCAGAACCCAGCTTTCCACGCACTGCTTGAGAATGTTACAGCTAGGAATCTGTTAAGTACACGCCGCATTTATTTACCAGATTGATAGACTCAAAACCCTCTAGTCTTTGTAGGTATTTAGGAATATAACTCATATGAAAGAACTTCTGCTATAAATACCAGAGAAAATACCTCTTCCTTGCAATACATAATGCCTGGCTACAAGAGCAGGGAGCAATAGACAATGCACTTGCTAGAAAAAGACTTTGGTTGCAGCTGACGGGCAGTGCAGCAGTTCTGGATTTAGTGATAAGTATTGCACAAATGCAATGTGCTGCAAAGCCTGATTTGGAAAAAATGCAATTTGAGATCATGCAGAATCTCGTTTTTACAATCTTGGTAATGAAAACCCACAGGCTTTAAAGTGGATTTCAGTCACATAAGAAAGGAAGGCATGGTATCAAACAGAAAGACAGACACAAGTGATCACAGTTCAAGGATGTTTATTGAACTTCAACTGAGCTTGAAAAAAGCCTATCTAATTCTAAATCTTAAGATGGAAGCAAGCTATGACAAGCAAATAATAATAACGCAGTCCTAGTGGTGTCTTGTCAAAATAAAAGGGCCTATATTAATAAACCTATTGCCAATCCTAACTTCTAAATACAAATAGTGTGGGAAACAATGTTATGCAAAAGAAAAGTGTTTAGGAAATGATATGTCAGGATATTCAAGCCGTTGGCTTCCCTTCCCCACTTTTTCAGCACGGTTCAAGGCAGCACACTCAAGCTTAGCACTTTCTCTAGCTTCTCTAGCATGGGGATGCAGTTCAAATCTCAGTATCAGGGCCTTCTTCACCAAAGTTCCTTTGCCATTCAAGGTTTCTTACTTCAGAGGGCCTGATACGACAAACATTCAAAAGATCCTTTCTCCTCAGGATTCTCAGGTTCTACTTCTTGTGTGATTTCCCATTCACACTCACACCCACTTTAACACAAAACCTTCTTTGGTGATTCACTGTTTACCCCAGGTCCCCCTCTGCTGGGCTCAGGCCCACTTTAACACACAATCTTCAATTGGTTTCCATCTGCCGGCCTCCAACCAGATTCATGTATTTTTCCAAACTTTCTCTATTACATCAAAATCGAAGACTTTCGACTGCACGTGGGATGTAGCTTGACCTGTCCCAGGACCATTTAGATTGACATTTATTTGTTCACTTTCAATTGATCTCCATCCTACGGGCTCGGATCAAATGTAGCTACTTTCGTTACACCTCAGCTGGATACTTTACAGAGACCTTCAATTGAGCACCCACAAAGCGCTGAACCACTCTGTCAAAGGTATTGTAGTTTGCTTTAAAGTTCAATTACTCATCAGCAGTTTAACTTCACTCATGTCTCGTATCACACGCGTTTTAACAATGTTCGTTCCAGTGCTCCCCATACAATGTTGCTGCTTGCAACCTTGACTTCAACACAGACCGGTCTTGTATTGGTTTCCCCAACACACCGGCTGTGTTGTTTTCACTGAAGTAGCTCTGTTCTTGGAGCCAAGTGTTAGGGAGAATTCTCATAAATGGTTAATTTCCCTTACCTACTGAGTCCCTCAGCAGCTTTGCTGGATTTCTAGGATTTTATTTTTTCACCTGGTAAGAGTGTGAGCCATTTTCCCACTCATACATGTGTTTTGCTGTGTGTTTAACATTTGTGTGTTTATAGACTGTGGAGCCTCACCTACTCCATAGGCACCATCTTTTTACTGTGTGTTACACAGCACCCTCAGTGGAGTGACACAGGCTTGTCTTTTTCAGACTTCCCATTTCAAACTGCATTTTCTGGGATTGATTACTGTCTCCCAGAACATGTAAAGTTACCATTGACTTTATTAGTCTTTTTAAATTCACAGACCCAGTACAAACTCTCTTACATAGAGTTCTGGAAAGGGTTAATAGTTATCTCTATTTGTCTGTTTCTCGTGGAACATTATTTCGTTCCCCTTTCTTTAAGATTTGGCTGGTGACTGTGGTATCTACCCTATATTTCCTACCGCGGTCTATTTAAGTAGCCTTGGTACTGTTTTAGGCTAAGTTAGTAGCCTCAAACTTAAATCCGCTGGACCTCATTTACTTTTATTTGGTTCCGGCTGGGTCTATTCGCCATTTCTTTTTTTAAAGGTCTTTCTCGTGTTTTACTCTGCACGTCAAACCAGGTTTGGTTCCTTTGTTCGTCGTCCTTTGGCAGGCTTCTGCACAGAAGCCCGCCTTAGGTGCCTGAATGTCTAAGGGGGAGAGGATGTGAGGGAGGGGTTTGAGACTCCCTGCACAGGGTCTCCTTGGAGAGCCATGTCACACTCTGTATCTGTATGATTGGCCGTAGTGACTGTCCCGCCGGGACAGCCACCCTGCTGTGTGATTGACAGCCAGGCTGTGTGAATGGGGAAAACTAGATAAAAAGCAGGTCTCTGGGACTGAGAAGGCAGAGTCACCCCTGGTTCGAGAGAACCGAAGAGAAGCTGACAGGAGAGGACCCCTTCCACGACTGAACCTCCCAGTGAAGCCCGGCTGCGGGACTGAATCTCCAAACTTCGACGACAGGGAAGATCTGCAAGGAATCTTCTCCCTTTGAGCTGGTGGGACCAACCAGTTCGCCAAAATACAAGCCAGGCCTTCCTTCTCTGGTCGAATTTGCTGTGCATATCTACAGTGAACCAGATAGCCAGAAGGACCGGACCCTGCTTGGGTTTTAAGGAGTGCACCTTTAATTCTTTGCTTTGCTCTGCTGGTGGTTTCTTCCCTGGGCAGTGCAGGACCCTCCGGTCTTCCCACTTCGTGTCAGTCCGGCAGTCTCTGCAGGAACTGTGAGCCTGCAGGACCCGCCAGGAACTTCTGCCTCAGCTACAGCCTTCTTCTTCATTTAAGGCACTGTTCAAACACGGTTGTTCGTTCCGTCCAACCACGGTGAAAGTGTTTGAAATCTTTCACCAATCCGAGAGCTTGTCCTTCTCTATTCTTTAAAGTTACTTTTCTTCCGACCAACTTCGTTCCGAACTCTTGGGAAAGACTTAACCATGAACTACTCTGAACTGTGTGATTCTCTGCAAAGACTCTGGTCCCTTGACCTTGGCTCAGCCCTCTTGATTTGATTTCCTCACTGTAGTAGCCTTTTCTAGATTGCCCTGCTTACTTACTTGTTGGTGCTGCTTAATTTTTGTCTAACTTTGTCTTTCCCTCCCTTTTAAATTGCTGGAGTGCCATTTTGCTCACACTTTATTTTGAGCTTACCTTTTCCAGAATCTATTGGGTGATGTGTAGTATATTAAGAGTGTGATTTTTCTACTGTTTTACTTTAGTGAAATCTTTTACAACTGATGTGTAAATAAATGTATATTCTTTTACTCAAAAACCTTGAGTCACTGTTTGTTTGAACCATAGTAATTGCTGTCCTTTGTGTAACTGTTGATACTGCTCGCTTTACTCTTGAGATAAGTCTGGCTGGTCAGCCATCGCTACCATTTTACTGTGTAGTACTTGTACCAAAGGTGAATTTGTACTGTCACTTGTAGTCTTAATTGTGTGTGGTGTTCCCAAAGGGTACTGTATATGATTCTACCTAACACCAAGGACAGTATCACGGTGGCTGGCGATTCTCCCTGCCTTGATTATTGACGTGGGAGTGCCCCGGGTATCTCCGACACACAATGCAGGGTTCTTCAGCTTGGTTGCCTGGTCTCAAGCTGTCTCTCGAGTGTTCAGGAAAGTAACTGTTCCTTGTCAAAAAGGTTAATGAAATTTCTCTTCTTACGATCCCCTTCGATGTTGCCACCTTTCCTCTCTTGCTCAACTGCCATCTCAAAACTGCTGCGAAATTGCCACCAGCCAAATCTTAAAGAAAGGGGAATGAAATAATGTTCCATGAGAGTGTGCTTTGGCTCGCTCCGAGTGTGCTGTTGTGCTCCGCTTTTTATCTGTTTGGGGAAGTGTAATGGAAGTCAGGTATGAGTGATTGTGGATAAATGCCTCACCTGACCATATTATTGGGACATGTCAGGTACACTGCTTGGTTGTTCTGTTTTCCCTTAGAGTGGGCCATCAGTGAGAAAGTGTTTGTGTTGTAAAAGGGGGAGGGGGTAGAATTCCTAAATATCCTACTGGGTGGGATGCGGTAAAGGTGTTAAAATGAAGGGGATACCGAATCTCAACATCCAGTGCCCCACTCCCAATCCCTGAAGACCCCTCGCACAGGTGATCCTCCTGCACTGGCCACCCCCAGGAACTGGACCCAAAAGCGATGGCCGTGTCCTGGCCACCTGGATGACAGATCCCGGGGACTAGTGGGTGAGACACCTTCTAGTTTCTCACACCTGCAGAAACATTGCCCAACTTTTACATATGATTGCCTATCAATGTACATATAGTACAATGCCATTTCTTTGGCTATAAATTATGAGTGTTCTGAAATGTGTTTGAGCAGATTGCTTTGTTGGTGGGAAGCCATACTTTCTGAGTTAATCGTTGTTTGTGTGAAGACTATTATGGTTCTCTTAAAATGGGGCCCAAACATACATCATTGACATGTGGAATTGGTATATTGAAACTGTGTGGACCTTGCAGAATATATAGTGTAACAAAACCCTTGTAATTCAGTGAAATATCTTTACATAGGACAGAGTTAAGATGAACAGATTTATCACAAGAAAAACCATGAAAATCAGTGGTTGTGGGAGGAGATGAATATTTTAACTCATAGTCCACCTAGTTGCTCAGCTCCTAAGCACAAGTAAGGGATCAGAGCAGGAATCAACAACAACATAAAAAGTGGCACATGGGGGACATCTACAGGGAGGGACTAGGAGTTCCGATGGCCATCACACTTCCTTCTATACTTTCTGAAATTCATGGGTTTTGATGCAATAAATCAGATCATCTTAACTCTTTCCTAAATAATGTTTCTTTGCACCGTATCATGTCATTTTGATCTCACTGTTCATACCTGCTGTGATACTATGTATGTGCCCAGGGTCTGAAAAACAGGCAGGGTTCTCTGAATAAAGATGGTTTTCACGTCCTAAACCTGCAAGCTATCCTGATTTTGTTGCATGAATCAGATCATAGTAACTCTGTTTTAAGTTGTTTATAGAACTGAAAGAGTATTTTGTCTATGGTAGATCTTCTCCATGGTCAAATGGCCATGTCCATTGTCCATGTTTCACCTATTATTAAACATTACAGTGGCCAACTGGCCAGGCCACCTGTCTAATAACTTATTAGATCCAGCCGGCCGTCCACATTGCAATAACTAGGCAAAAATACTGTGGGCTACTTAAGCAATGACCACTGTTCCTGCTGCACTAATTAAGCTAAAAGACTGTAGCATTGACCAGTTACCTGAGCCCACACCAAAGGACCATATCGCATTCACTATAAAATTAGCAGATCCCATCTGCCATGGGCTATGCCCTGTCACACTAAAACTACTAAAAGTGTATAATCTCTAATTACAGACCCATATCAATGTTTTCCCCTCCTTTCATTTCCATAGTAGTTTCTCTGGGTAATACTGGCAGTAACATACTACAGTCACCTCGATGCAGCCAGGCTCGTCATTCCTGGCAATCATTGGTGAAATAATGCTCGCTTGCCAATAACCACAGTAATAGCAAAATGCTTGACAATTTAAATTTCACAATCCCCACTACCACTGTCAATGTGGGCCACTCCTGATTTGTAGTCCTCACACCCACATTTGCCTCTATCTGTGCAATCGACCCTGATCTTCTCTATTGTCCCTTTTCACTTGCAGGTTCCGGTGACACATTTTCTTTCAACCACATCTTGTGTCATTAAACTAAAACGCTTCTTCCACAAAATGCCCCCCAACCTCTACCCTAATGTGAAACAATCCCTATGCCATATGTCCACTACAAATCTTGTTTTGAGCACTTTTTCTTTCTGGCTTAGCAAATTGAGCAGACAATAAATAAATTGGCAGCAATTAATTTTCAAAAAGCTTCACTGCTGCAATGTACCATGGGAGATATATACATTGCATTAAGATTGAGTTCTCACCTTACCGTCCCTGCAAGATTGTTCCTTGAATTTTGAAGGTTTTTATTGTCTATTTTTACTAATAAGTTCACCCTAAAAAGGACCTTTTTGGTAGATAAGGAAAAAAGTGGTAGGAACTGGGAAGGGAAAAACACTAGAATTCATATGTATAACAATAGGTATTTATATTTAGTTAAAAATATACTTAGCCTAGGAAATTGCCCGTATGATCTGAAAGAGCCTTACCCAAAGCTTCTAGGGTGCCATCTACCACCTTGATGAAACTGTGACAGGTTTTGCACAACACGATAAAGTTAGAAAGATCACGTGCAGGCACGGTGCACTGAGGTTAGGAGTTATTTGGTGGAAAATAGCTAGTAATCATGTTGGAAGGCTGTGGCACAGATGATAAATATTGCTGTGCTGATTTTGCTCCATGTGCTTTGACCTTATAATTCACATGAGCCTTCCCATATGATTCATCCACTTCAACCCAATCAACGCGGACAAGATGTTGAATTAACGTGGATGATTCCAGGGTTTGCGACTGCTTGTGTGAAGGTCCACTCCGCAAAACCTTACCACAAAAATTGCACATAACCTCCTCAATCTCCTTTTTGCTATGTTGGTCCTTTTGCCAACTGTCAGAAACGTTTTTTGTGCACATTTCTTCTTCCATAGTGGTAAAGCTGAAGCCACCACACCACCTCATCATCACTTCTGGTAATAGATAGTAGACATTTTGAAATGCAAGACCATGGAGGAAAAATAAATGCTGTAAGAATACACAACACAAAAAAGGCTCTGTCACTTAATATCAAAAAACGTAAAAAAATAAAAAAGTATTAATAACAAAAAATGACAAAGTATAAAGCACAAGACAAATGACAAATATATAGGAAGAAGAAAGGTAAAAAAGGAATGGACAAATCAAGGTCCTACTTTTAAAAGTTCCTGAGGGCTTACAAAGAATTTCACTCACCTAGAAAACAAAAAGCAATGACAGAAAACAGGAACAAGGTGCTTGGGAGAGGGGTATAATTGCGGTTACGCAATGAAGTGAACTAGAATGTATATTCCATACGTGCAAGTATGCCCAAGCGCAATGACGTGTTTGCGCCAAAATTTTGACCAATCGCCTAAATCAACGAGAAGCCATAGCCGCATCGAGGAAAGGCCCAATCACTTTGAAAGCTGCATTGATGCAGCTACTCAGCTTCAGGCCTGTTTGTAACAGGTAATTGGATCATGTAACAGATTTGCTTTTCCACTATATCTTGAATGTATTCATTTTTGTAATGTTATCCAAGTAGACCTTTTAATGTACAATTAGTATCCGACAAGGGATGATTGGATTGTTACAAACAAACTGTTTGGCCTCACCAAGTCCTTAGCATCCTGACAAGGCACTGATCACCACTACGTCCCTTGATGTTCGTTCTGCGAGTGGCTGCCATGGAAATAGAGAAGGGACTACATGTACTCCCTTCTCCTTTACATGGCTGCTATTTTCTTTGTTTTTTCATTATATCTTTTTAATGGTCACCATGGAAAGGGAGCGAAGACTATATGTAGTCCCTTCTCCCATTCCATGGTGGACATCTTCTTGTTTTAGTTTTTTTTTCTGTTTTAAATGGCTGCCATCGAAAGGGTGAAAGGACTTCATATCCCATTCCATTGCTGACATCTTTTTTCAGTTGTTAAATGCTAGAGTGTCTTGTCACTGAATAAAGACACTATTAGTACCCTGGGATGAAGTGGATGAAGACTTCCGTGAGATGCATTGCATCAGAAAGAAAAGATCCTGGGATTGCCTCTTGTACATCCAAGTAGTACTGCTCGAGATAGGGGCAGCACATTTGTAGACACTTCATGAAAAGCCTCCTCTCTGAACCTCTTCTGTATTTCTCAGTGCTGCAGTTGTTTCAAGACTCTACCCCTCATTACAGAGTTGCTGGTAAAACCCACCAGTAGGCAGCGAGTTACCAGCAGCCGTGTAACACTGTTTCTACCACCTGACTTCCCAGTGACAATGCCGGAAACGGTACATCCCCATTCCTGTGGAATCCCGTAGGAGTCCATGGGAATGGAGTCACAGAAGCATCAGCACCGTTGCTCATGGTGCCAGTGTTTCTGTGAAAACACTGCCAGTAGGAGTCTGAACTCCCGGGAGATCAGGGCTGTCAGGAGTTCTGTGATCCTACCGGCAAACTCTTATTTTGGTGATTCGGTAAGGGTACCGATATGTTGCTACCGGCACCCTTATTTCCTGACTGCCAAACTCACAATGAAACTACCTAGCTGTTGCTGGCAGCACTTTTAATGGGTGGAGGATGATTCTGCACTGCTCACAGATCAAGTGAAGAGGTAAGACCACATGTAAGCCAAAAAAGGCTGCAGCCCACTATGAAACAAACCATCCAGAAAGTGCTAGGTGCTACTTTGAGACATAGTTCACACCATCTATCCCTCATGTAAAATGTGTTAAGGTTCTCTCAAAGCATGGATGAGATCAGAAATCCAGGCAAGCATGCAAGAGAAATAGGGTGAAGAAACAAAGCCTGGAGGGCACATGATAGCCACACACCTCTGAGTATGCCACAGAAGGAAAAAGGTGGCAGGAGAAAAGCACTGAGGTCGAGGATGAAAGAAAGCAGATGGTAGAAAATATTCTCAACCAGCACGGTCAAGGAAAACGATAGCTGGCATTAGCAGTCCAGTGAAGAGGAGACAAAAATGCTGTCATCTTCCAGTGGAGATAAAGACAAAAAAACTTTCACAAAAAGAAAGACTGAATAAAATCAGAAGGAAAATTGAGACAACGTTGACCAAGACACTCTCATTCATCCCTGCTCATCAGAAGAGGAGCCACCAATGAAAATAACGGCGTACCTGATGAGGAGATTGAGAACACCACTGGCCAAAATAGCCAAAAACAAACTATGGAATGAGTGTTCCAGACCATATCTGCACAAAGGAATGGCTGTAACACCTGAAAAAGACAAATAAATTCTCACCTGCATGGGCAAGTATACTAAACACAACAATAAACGGCTTGATGCATCTTGGAACTCATACCAAAATAAATTACAAGTGTTGCGACCAATTACAAAGATACTGCACCTGGCTGATAAAGTAAAAGAGAAAAGGGGAGAAATGGGCCGAAAGCCATATGCCTACTGCATAATACCAATAGTAAAATCGCAATGGAAAGGACAAGGGCCATCATCATATAAATTGATCCTCCTTTGAGTGAGATAGCAACATCAAAGGCAGCAGCAGTCAAGGACAAATTATTTGGCAAATAGTTCATCAAAGAAAACCCTAACAAAAATGTTTTCATTTTTTATTAATTCTTTTAAACTTTGTCTGTCCCCTATTTAAGAAACACCAGTTTGGTGAAAAATAAACATGTGTTACTTGTTTGATTCTTTTTATAAATCACTAGCTTAAAAATCTTCAACTACATATCCTGCTGACATAGTTCAACATATGAATAAAATAAACATAAAGGATATGGCTAAGTTGAATTGGAAATTGTAACTTTCTTGGGGAATTTGTGAATCACTTGCTCAAAATTTACAGGAAACCTGCTCAGCATAGAGAGGAAAAAGCAATGAAAGAAAGTTATATAGATGTACATGGATATGCTAAATGTTCGTCTTTACTCCACGGAAGAATCAGAGTCCCCACAAAACTTTCACTGACAGCTGGCAGTATTTCTGTGTCATTGGAGTAAGGACATTACAAAAGTTCAGTGTGTTTTCCTATTGTAAACTTTTGAAAATTGAAGCTTCCAATAAACCATCCCAAATCCCAAACTTTGACAACCTCTAATTTCATTAAGCACCTCATCCAGTTCCATTACAACAATATAGAAGAACGCTATCGAAAGGCTAATTCACATCACAATTTACAAATTTACAAGCTCAGGGTCTATAATCCAAGCACATGTATCTACTGTAAACAAAAAAATGCATCTCTGCTGCTGCCATTCTCATGGTTAGGCATGCTGAAATGTCCAACTGGTGAGGAAAATGTAAAATAACAAAAATGAAAACTCTAAAAATACAATGCCACAAAAAATGAAGCCTCCTCTCTGAACCTCTCTTGCATTTCTAATGACTCTTCGAATAGAGGGCTCCAGTGCTGCAGGTGTTTCAAGATTATGGCTGTTGCTGGCAGCACCTTTAATGGACACAGGTTAGTTCTACACAAGCACCGCTCACGGCTACAGTGAAGAGATAAGACCACATGCAAGCCAAAAAAGGCTGAAGCCCAGTATGAGGCAGAAGGCGTTAGGTGCTAGTTTGTGAAATAGTTCAGAGCATCTATCCCTCATGTAGAAAGTGTTAAAGTTCTACTAAGTCATGGTCGAGATCAGAAGTACAGGCAAGCCTGGAAGAGAAAAGGTATGATGAAACAAGGCCCAGGGGGCACTTGATGGCCACACACATACGGGTATGCCAAGGAAGGAGCAAGGTGGCAATAGAAAAGCACTGAGGTTGATTTGAAAGAGAAGGTATCCTCACCCAGCTCGGTCTAGGAAAACGACAAATTACAGAAGCAGTCCAGTGAAGAGGAGGTGAAAACATTGCCATCTTCCAGTGAAGATAAAGACAAAAGAGCTCTCAAGAACAGAAAGACCGAATAAAATCAGAAGTAAAATGGACCCAGACACTATCCTTCATCCCTGGTCATCACAATGGAAGCCACCAACAAAAATAGCTTTTGTTTGTGAATGCAACATCAAGCATAGATATGTCTGGTACAGTCACACTGCATTCGTATAAATCATTGTGCGCCAATGGAAATGCCAACACGTTTTTCACCTTTCCAATATCTATAAGCTGTTGCCAAATGTTCTTATCTTTTTGGCAACAATATTTACTAAAACAAACAAAGAAACTGCAATGTTACACTTCACTTCTAGAGTGATGACATTGTCTTCCAAATTGATAGGTAAATTCACAACTTTGCCTCTAACACCTTGCACTAATGATTATTAAACAAGTTTGACATCTGTGTTTGCAATATAACAATAACTTGAAAAGGATGAACAGTTTACAATGCAATCACTTCAAACATGTTAATTTTTTGAAGCATAACAGGGATATCATGCACTACCATGTCGTTCAAAACACTTCTTGCAGGAAACATTTTTGATAAGAAAACCCAAACACAGTGTCCACAAACATAAAGTGCCTCACTTGTGTCAAATCGTTCTTATACAAACAAATACAGATAAAAATATTTCCAAACATCTTCTACACTAATGTTCTCCCAAATATACACTAGTTGCACTTGAGACTTATAAATAGTGCGTTGACAAGATAAGCAAACAAGGTCAGGTATTTCAGTAGAAGACAACTCAAACTTGCAATACTTTTTTGTATACTGTTCAAAAATCAGATCCTTTGAAAGCATAGGATCATTATTTCCACTTCTTGTAAGTGTTTCATCTAAATACACATAGAGCCTCATTACAAGTTTGGAGGTAGCCATGGCGCTATTAGCGCCATGGCTGCCTCCAAACCTGTGTCCGTGTCCGGGTAGTCAGAATGGGCACTTAACCATTAAGGACCCTGTAAGTCCCCATTCTGAAACCATTCCCCATTCCCATTCGAGCCCCCATAGGGCTCAATGGGAATGGGGAAGGAGCTAATAATGGGCCCGCAAATAGCAGGCCCGTTATTAGCTCCCTGGTCCTTTAGCGGCTCCCGCTAAGGGCAGCTGGTAAAACCAGCCGGCCTTAGAGGGACCCGCTAAGGGACCTCGGGGTTAACGGGGTAGGGGGTTAACGGCACTGGCATCCTTACAGGTGCCGTTAACACCCTACCGCCGTACTCATAATGAGGCCCATACTCTTTTAAATTCATTATATGTATCATTTTCAGTGTAGAAACTAAACGTTCTACAGTTCCAGTCAAAAGTGTTTGATTTAAAAGTGCAAGAGACATACTTGGGCCCTCATTACGAGTTTGGCGGTAACCATGCCGCTATTGGCGGCATGGCTACTGCCGAAATCTCGTCGGGGTCCGGGTCCTCGGAATGAGGATTTACCGGGCCATTCTGAGTTCGGAAGGCCCGGTAATTCCTCCCTCCAAGGACCCGGAGCTTACTTCCCGTGCTTACCTAGCGTGCTTACCGTGTCCCACGAGGGGAACTCGTAATGCAGCGGTACGGTGTGAGCGGCGCCGGCACCTTTTACGGCGCCGTTCACTCCGTACCGCCAGGGTCGTAATGAGGCCCTTGGTGTTTTGCACTCATATAGTTTAACTCGAAGTTATCTCATTTTAGTATGAGGTGCAGCCAGCATCCATACATGATGAAACTGACTGTTGCATCTAGTTTTCACAAAACAAGCTAGAGAGCAGCTCAGATATTCTGTTTTTCCATCAACTACACAGTCATCTATTCTCTGTAGCATCTGGATCTGTCTTTGAACATTACTATTTTTATGCAACACTTGCAAAAATCTCTTTAAGACTCTACAAGTAAACGTATCAATATTGCACAAATAATTGCACATCCATATCTCACTTTGCTTGTTAGGTTTATTCTAGACTGACCTACACTTTCAATGGGGGTCATTGCGAGTACGGCGGTAGGGGGTTAATGGCACTGGTAAGGATGCCAGTGCTGTTAACCCCCTACCGCCGCATTTCAAGGACCCTTAGCGGGTCCCACTAGGCCGGCTGGTTTTACCAGCCGCCCTTAGCAGGACCCATTAAGGGACCAGGGAGCTAATAACGGGCCCGCTATTTGCGGGCCCGTTATTAGCACCTTCCCCATTCCCATTGAGCCCTATGGGGGCTTGAATGGGAATGGGGAATGGTTTTCAGAATGGGGACTTACCGGGTCTGCAAGGGTCGGAATGTCCCGGTAAGTCCCCATTCTGACACCACAGACCCAGACACATTTTTGGAGGCAGCCATGGTGCTATTAACACCATGGCTACCTCCAAACTCGTAATGACCCCCAATGTCTGTATTATCAGACCTTAGCATTTCCTCTTTTTTAGAAATCACACCATTTTACACTTCATAGCTGTTGTTTCCATTCTCCACAAAACACATCACAAAAGTTGTCCCGTGTAAGTGAAATGAACTGTTTCTATATTTCTATGGAATGGTATAGTCACCTTGAGTAATTTCTTAAATTCCCTGATAATGGTTAGTATATAACACCCCATCATAATTTCACTTGCCAATAAAGGTATGCATATGAATGCAGTTGCTAACAATGAAGTGCTGTAGATTAGTAAACTGACATTTGAACTAATATACTATTTTGTGTTTACATTTTGATATTTACAGAGCTGTGCATTATTCACAAACAGGCAGAGGAGCCCTGAATTTGCACTTTTGTGAGATCACTTATGTAGTTTGTGGCTTACAACTGAGCATTTAACCCACATAAACAATATTGAGATAATATAGCAACCTCCTTTATTTTAAGAGCGCTGATTGGGATCTTAACAGGCTGCATCTGCATCTGAAAGCCATCCATTGCTCACCTGAACAGCCCACACGTGTAGCCCGCTCTCTTGTTTTGATGTGCCTTGAAACACTTTTGCTGTATAGGTGCATTGTAAATATACAATAAATAAAAATAAATAAATCAATTAAATGGTCTAAAGCTGTGTTATACATGTCTCGTGGTGAGGGAGTTATGTACATTTTAGGAGTGTGGCAACACATAACTGATCATTGAGCCCACTCTGAAATATTGGTATCTATCTATTCCTTACTGCATTAGTAAGGATACGTGGCCAGTCTAATCCTGGCACAGTTCCACCTGACTTATCTCAGAAGGCAGGCAGCATAGAAACATTCCTCACTGTAAAATCAGGTACTCATCACAGAAGAGCAGGGCACATAAAGTACACTATCAGAAACAGCAGCAAGTTTAGTGTGAGACAGGTCGACCCTAAGAGTTGTGAATCCATTAATTACAGAAATTCCATTGTTCACAAAGACCAGCTTCTTGTCCAGAATTTTGAGCCAACAGGAATTCTATGGGTCAGTTTAATTTCTTTGAATCCGAATACAAATACAGGTGCAGGGAAATTGCATTTGCTGCTGAAAGTGGGCTTGGCCCTCTGTTAGAAGAGTAGCCCTGCTTTTGGTTTTTTTATATTATACAGTGTGGCAGAGAGCTTTGCGCTGTTGATAAAATTGCTGCAGGAACAAATTTGAGCCCTGTTTCTTAAGGCATCCTGTCCTCATCTCCCCGGGCAAAGGCCTGTGTTCAAGGGCCATGAGTACGCGGGTGCTACCGGGCCTAGGCCTCCCCGCACCAGGAAAGGCCATCTGCTTAAAAGTCCCTGTGCTTTAAATTGCACTGACAGGGAAAACCTGAAGTTGGTGGGCCTGTCTGTGTTCATGGATTTTTATGTCTAATGTGTATTTTGCGTTCTGGGCCTCAATACTCAAGAAGTGCTGATATCTGAACTCTGGATCTCCTGTTTACTAGCTAAATGCTTTAACCACCAAATCGCACTGCATGGTGTGTGATCCACAAACTAGCATGCCAAAACGGCATGACCATAAATCAAAAGGCATTCTCTTCCCTCAGTCCCCTGTTGTCCCGGCACATCCCCACATCTCACACGAGCGCTAAAGGGCAGAATAGCCCTGTTTTGCCTAACTCCTCATGCATTGCTCACCTAGAAATGGATGGTCTGTGTCTGCAGGCAGAGAATGAAGTGTAATTATTGGTAGGCCGTACCACTAGTTTGTTTGCTTTTTACAGAGCATTCATTTAGTTCAAAGGCTCAAGAAACGTGTCCTTGACTGTTTTTCTTTCTCCGGAGCCAAATATACAATTGGATCAGGCCGAACATTGAAGCACTGCCAGTCTCCCAAGTCTCAGCTAGGCACACACACACGCACACAGCGTCTCTGGCTCTGCAGGTTGTTAAGGTGCTCAGGTTGCAAACACATTTATTTTATCAGTGGGAGAGCCTATTGTGTCCATGATGGAGCATTTTCCAACTCAAAGAGTTTGCAAAGCACCAGTTACCTTGCAAATCTGTGATAGCTACAGTGAGCAACACAACACGCCCATGTAAACATTCTTTGACATGCAAACAAATAAAGTGGCTTTTAAGTTGCTTTAGGTCATTTTTCAAATGTGTTCAACATATTGAATCTTGACGAGCTGGAAGTTTGTGACAAATAATCTGCATATCCATCTTTGCGTATTACAGAACTTCTTTTATTACATGTCTTAAATCACTGAAAGTACAGTGGGGTTGACTTGATTTTTCAGGTTGGCATTATCTTGCATTCTGGGACTTATAGTTTACCATTCAGGATGTGGACATTAAAGCCACAGTGATATTCCTTTTGCTTAACATGCTGCTATAAGGATTTATATGCTGTCATGTGACTTTACTATGGAATTTGTGTAAAGTAAACTCGTGTTACTGTAGACCTATAATCCAACAATTTGAGACAAAGTTTGCGATCTTGGTCACCCCACTTGAAACATATACCCCGGCCCCCGTCCCCTGCCATCTGTCCGACCATCCCACTTGCTCCTTTTTGGAGGCAGCCAGAGCTTTGTCCACTTCCATCACTGTCTGCAGGCATGGGGTTATTGAGCGTGTTTGGCGTTCTTTACTTGGACGTAAGTGCAATTCCAGATCCCACATACCAAGTGAACAACCTGCTGACCATATAGGTGGTTCCTCATAAAAACACATTAGGATTAATTGCCATGTGACGCTGCTGTACAGCAAAATCAAAAAGTCACTTGAACTAACATTTTTGCAGATTGTCTGCCCTTCCTAATCACTTACATAAAATGTGCCTGTTCGCTAAACATAAGATGAGTTGTATTCAGAAGGCTGGCTGGTGTACCTGATTTGAGGAATCCAAATGACTGACTCAAAAAACACATTAACTAAATCTGTCGAAACCCCTCTGTTTAAAAAAAAATAAGTTTACATTATTTTGGGAATCCCTGCTTGCCTGCTTGTTAGGCAAGATTGTATGCGGTACCCTTTCGGTGCGCTACAACAACCCTGAGCTCCTGGCAATGGGAACCCAACCTTTGGTATAAGTCTGTACTACACAGGTTGGTAGTGTGTTGAGCAGCCAGGCCTATCTCAAGAGGGGCCAATGTGAGCTGTAGGGGAGTTACACAGAGATTCACAGTGACAAGTATTCAAATAGACTCTTAGAGACAAGGTTTCTTGAGTAAACAATTATTAATTTATTTAACAGTCAGTTAGAGTAAGCCTTCAGAAAGGGGCAATATAATAATAACACATAAATATACTTCAGAATACACACTCTTAATATTCTAAATCAGTAAGTACCCTTTTGGGATGGCACAGAGACACTTTCTACACTCTCAGCTGACTCTAGTAACTAGGACACTGTGGACATTAATCTACCACTGTTTGCATTTAGAATCGACTTAAGAGTTTGTCAAAGGAAAAAGGTTATTGGAACAGAACAAGAAATCACACAATTATTCGGAAGCAGGTAAGTACTTTTGGTAACCCCCAATGCAAATTTAGTTAACCCCTTCCTGGTAGGAAGACAAAACACAATGTCAGAGGGTAGAAGAGTCATTCAGGGATCCAGGCTAGGCTAATGTCAATGGGGCAAAAGTCTAGGTGAGCTCAAGCACTTCTTACAGGTGAGTAAAAGTCTTGCACAATGTTTTAGAAGTCTTCGTAGAAAAGAGGAATTCAACGCAGGGCCACAAGATGTTTAGGCGTGTGAAGTAAAGAAGCTGTCAGCAACTCTACAGAGCAACCAAAGCAAGTGTCACCAGCAGAGAACAAGTGCAGTTACACGACAAGAGGTAGGTTCTCTCAGGCTGTAAAGTACCTTTAGGTTAAAGAAAATTGCAGCAGATGGTTTCTGTTCCTGTGCAGCTCTGCAGATCCTGGTGTTCCTGAGCCTCAGTCGTGGGGACAAGAGGGAGCACTTCTGGAAACTCCTTCAGTGCACTGGGACGGTCACTGACCACAACCGACAATCTTCAACCAAGTGGCACTTCAGTGTTTCAGCTCCTTGCGTCTACCGCAAATAGCAACACCACGGTTCATGGCTGTCGAGATGGGCTTTCCTTGCATCTGGGGTCCAGCACTCTGTTGAGGGGGCTCAGGCTCCATCAGTCCTGCTTCGTGGGAGTCCAGAGGATCTTCCTGGAGCTCTTGGCCAGCTTAAAGCAATGCACACAATCTGGTGTTCCTATTCCTGGCTCTTCGGTTTCAGCAGCAATTGAGGTGGAATTTCAACCAGCTCTGAGAGGATGTCCAGGTGGTTTACTTTGGAGTTGATTGGTCCCACCAACTCAAGGGGAGAAGTCGTCCTTGCAGAGCTTCTCTAGTCGAAACGAAATTGGAGTTTCAGCACAGCAGCAGGGCTTCAATGGGCAAACCAACGGTCCAGGAGTTGCAGCAGGCGTCCTCATCATGTTCAGTGGTCGACTCTGCCATCCAAGCCAAAAAGCCTTAACTTTTATGCAGGTTTCTCCCATTCATTCCAGCCTAGCTGTTAGTCACCCAGCAGGGTGACTGTCCTTGCCGGACAGCCAGCCAGCCAATCACCTAAGAGTGCATTCCTGTCTCCTAGGAGACTAGGCACAGGGAGTTTAAGGCACCTCCCTCGCTTCCTGCCCTCGCCAGACACCCTGGAGGCAGAGGCGGGCTTCACTCGTGAATCTTGCCAAAGGCAAAACAAACGAAGGGACCGTGCCATTGTGACAGAAATGGCACCCTTGGGTGCTTTACTGCAGCTGCGAAAGGAGCCCACGGTAAATGAACACTACGGTAGTTAAAAGTAAACCACTGCCACCAGCCATGCATCAAGGAAAGGGTAACATAAAAAATGTTACATGAGAAACTAGACAAAGGGGATACTAGGTAACCCCTCCAGCACCCTATTGTAAGACAGTGTGTGCTGGGTCAAGAATGTTACAATGTAAGTGAAGTCAATTTCACTTCCCTGCTATTGGAAACAGTAGTTTATCCAATAGAAGGTATGTAAACCTTGGGAAATCTAAAAAGACTTCCCTGTGTCACTGCACTGAAGGTGCTGTGGGACACAATGTAAAAAGAAGATGCCTATCGAGTGTGTCACAAACTCCACAACCAAAATAAACACAGAGTTCAAAATCACATTAAAATACATGAGAGAGTGGGGCAAAAAGGGTCTCACTCTCCAGGCAAAAAATTAAAGTCCTAGAGTCCAGCAAAAGAGCTGAGTGTATCTTAGTTAGAGAGGAATTAGCACATGTCTGAGAATTCGCCCTAACACTGCTCTCATCACTGCTTGAAGCCCTACGCAACAGGGATCCATGTGTGGGTGTCCATAAAGAGGGAGTGAGAGAGGCTATTTTCGCTACTTTACCATCTAAAACCTTTCCCATTACACTCCTTTCCTCAAAGGTCCACCATCTACGCAGGCTCCTAACGAGTCCACTGGGAACTGCAACTTTCGAATCAGTCTCTGCCTTAAGTGTATGAACCAACCTAACCCGCTAAACGTCTCACGACGGGCGAACCTGTATACTTTGCTGTAGTGAAACAAGCAGTAGGCAGTGTGGCTTAAATGTGCCACAATGTTACTAGAAATCGGGATTTCTTCATAAGCAACGAACGATCATGATAATTACTCCTGAACCATTAATTACAATAAGTGGGACGCCAAAAAGCATTGCCTGCTGCTCATTCCTGTTTGCCAGGTTATTGAGTGGCTTCTGCTGGATTCAGGTGAGATGTATGGGCTGCATGGCAGTGTGATGGGGCATTTTATGGGCCACTACCTCTACAGTTGCGCTGGTAGAGTGACGAGCAAAGCAGGACAACCAAACTCATTGAAAACTGCCAGCTGCCGCCATTCTCACAGCCCTACGTTCCACTTCAATGTAACTTAACTCGAGGTTTACATACCTTGCTGATCTACCGACTTCAACGTCTCCAAAATTTGGTGTCGCGGGTTGCGACTGGGTCACTGTATGGGGTCCATATCTCCACAGTTCTCTGCTCCCTCCACTGGCTTCCAGTGGCACAGCGTATTCACTTCAAAGCATTGTGTATTGTCCATCAGGCGCTCCACGACCAGAGAGCAGAGTATCTCCGTACTAAGTTTGTGTGCTTTCTTACTAAGCGCTCTTCACGCCCACCATCAGCTGGTTTGCTTTGTGTGCCCTCCTTCCGTCGCACCCGTATTGGGAGTTGTGCGTTTTCCATTGCTACGGCTCAGCTGTGGAATGATCTCCCTATGTCAATCAAACAAATGCCGAACCACTGGGTTTTTAGGAAAACCCTAAAAACATATCCATTTTAACTCTGTGGTTGATTGTCTGCCTGTTGCCTAGGTGCTGGTTACTTGCCTCTCCAGTGCCATGATGCTCTTGAGCGACCGTGCGCTATATAAGTGGCCATACCATAACATAACATACATGGACATCTCGGGAGATGTGCATAGATGCATGTGCAACCCACAAATATGCCAGATTTAGGGTGTTCCTGGCATTTGATATATGTTCAATGGAACGTAAATCTCAACGATCAAGAACATTACTTGCTGGCTCAATAAAGTACTTGTATTGACCCAACGTAACAACCAAGTATGTATGTCACTGAACCAAACAAAAGATGAATAAAACGTGTGATGTTGTGTGGGCTGCTTATAATAAATGATGCTCCTTCTCTCAATGTGCAAAGAACGCATTCTCTCTGAATAATCACTAAAATATCAATGTTTAGCTTTCCTCTACTTAACCTAAAGTACCACTCCCTTCAAATACGCAATATACTTAAATTTCTTAATCTCTGCAACACTGACTGACCATGCCTACAGTGGGAAATAAAACTGCAAAGTACCTTCCCTGTCCATGTTCAACCTTAGGCTTCCCCTCCCTTGCGGTTAGCCTTACATTGGCCCTCATTACGACCCAGACATTGGACCATGTTGCTAATAGCACCATTGTCCATGCCAGTAAATTACCGACTCCGCCATGGCGGAATGGGGAATTACCGCCCCATTCCGAGGTTGGCGGAGCGGTAATTCCCCATGCCGCCATGGCCCTTCCCCATTCCCATTTTTGCCCCATAGGGCTCAATGGGAATGGGGAAGGCGCTAAGAACGGTGCCGCAAATTGCGGCACCGTACTTAGCACCAAGGTCCCTTTGCGGGTTGGTTTTTTAATGCCTGCTAAAAGCAGGCGTTAAAGTGCCACCCGCAAAGGGACCTCGTAATCAGGCATTAAGGGTTTAACGGCGCTGCCACCTTTTACGGCGCCGTTAACCCCTTAACGCCTGGGTTGTAATGAGGGCCATTGTGTTTTCTGACTCCCTATTCTGCTGTTACTACCTGTTGTGTTCTATGGCTGTTAAACCCCCCGCCCAAAGGTTCCTACTCCTCTGACTTGTTGCTACTGCATTACTCTATCCACTAGGCTCTCCCCCACCTCTATGTGCTCTCCCCTCTACTGTTCTGTTGCTACTGTGTCTCTGCTGTTCCACTAGGCTCTCTCTCACTCTCTAGGTCCCCATTGCATTCCAATGTGATTACTGCTGTTATTGCGTCTCTGCTATCCCACTAGGCTGTCTCCCACTCTCTAGGTTCCCTTCCATTGGTCACTGATGTTACTGTGTCTCGCTCCCCCTTGTTGTGTGCCTTTCCTTGCTTCCTGTTGTGTTTCCCTACTGTTGTGCTCCCCAAGTGACTCCCCTACACCCCTCCTGTGCATCCTATGGTGCATGGCACTGGGCTGTGTCCCCTCCTTCTCTCTCTCTCTCTTACCTCCTCCAACTCTTTCACATCCTCCAACCTTCCTCCTCACACCCCCTATGGTGCTCTCGATTTCGCCCATCTTCTCTAACTGCTACTCCATCGATTATCCTACCCATCTCACCAAGTCTGGAAGAAAAAAAGTTCAAGAGGGACATCCTGGTCTACAACCCAGGCCTCCCTATTACTAATACCTACATCAGTGCTTCCTTCAGACAGACTCTCACTGACATTCTTTGTTGATGCCTCTCATGACCTATGGACCCCTCATAAGGTCTCTGTTCTCTCTCCTATCTCCTCCTCTCCCATTAATGGTGGAACTCGGTGGGAGGCCGTCTTGGCCTCCTTCCATACCTCCAAAATCATCATTATTGTCCATCTGAATGGGACCGTCTTGGGCTAGGGCCCTCAGCCCAATCTCCTACTTTTTGATAGGTGCTTCCCACGCCTTATCGACTTCCTCTCTTCTCCTGCTACTCCTTCTGACGGTACGACGTTCTTTCCTCGTCAGGCATTTCAAAGCCTGCAGTTTAAACGTGTTTGCCAGTTCATCGAATTTTTGGGGTGGGGGTGGGAAAGGGCAGATAACTGGTTGGGGGGTTGGGTATAGGTAAAAATAGGTGCAGGAGGGGCGTTGAAGGGGACCCCCCAACAAATATGTGATGAACTGTCAAACACGTTTAAATTGCAGGCTTTGAAATGCCTGATGATGAAATGACATAGAACCCCTTCTGACACCTCTCTGGCTCCTTTGCTACCTCCTTCCTCATTTGCCTCTCTGGCACCTACCTCCTCCTCCTCTCTGAAGCCCGACCCACCCCTGTATATTGCCTCTGCCCACTCTAGGGCCCCTCTACAACCTCTGCTGAGTGTACCTCAGTACCGTACCTCACCCGGAAGCTTTTCAAATGTGGCAACCTGCTCCATGTAGCTACTCTCGACTCTCGCTCTGCTGTCAGACACTCCTCATTCATCTGCCATCTCCTTGAAGACCTTGACCTGGATGTCCTCGCTCTCACAGAGGTTTATGGTCAGCTGTGTCATGGGTTTTGACACCCTCTTCCCGGAGGGCTACAAAATCCTCTCGGAGCCCAAAACCTACCGGCCCAGCGGTGGAGTGGCACTGATGTTTCCGGAGTGGGTTCCTGCTTCTGTCATTCCTACGCAGGCCTGCTCCTCCTTTGAATGCCTCATCTTACGGCTCTTTATCTCTCCTGGCTTCTCTCTGACTATGTATATAAAACTCAGGGGAAATCAGGTATAACTGTAGGTTTCAAGGGAGCAAACCTGACATGTATAAAGTAAGAACAAAAAGGCTCCCACACCTATGTTAGGTTTAGGGCATGCAGTTAGCTGGCTAATCTTGGGATTAACACACTAACAAACGACAGTTCAAACAATTTCAAGTGGAAGTTCAAGGAGAATACAACCTGACTTAAAAAATTATTAGTATAAAATTAGCAATTTTTAATATAGAGAAGTATTAAAAGCATCACATAAAACTTAGCAAAGTGACCAGTGCTATGATGTGCTTAATGCCAATCACCACAACAATTACAATGTGCAAAATATGCTTACAATGTGCAAAAAATGCAATCAATCGGTATCTCTCGCTTGGAGATCTCAAATTACATCAAGTGTACAGATATACATATGGACAGCTTCAAGTTGTTCAAGTCTCAATTTTTACAATGGAATAAAACCACTCAATATATAAAAAGTTGACGTTGACACAGAGATCTTATTTGTAACTGCCTCTTGTCTAGATGTCTTGGCCAACAGGTACCTAAAGTGCACCTATCTGAAATTCTTGTATTTATCTCGATACTTTACATTAGTATCTATGGTTACCCAACATGTTTCATTCCTATAGTCATTTGGGTTAATGTTAGGAACGTCTTCAGGGGTGTTAGTGGACCGAGGCGTAGCAACGCCTGAAAAACCGGCCTCTCGGTGGTCTCTGAAAACGGACTTGGCAAGTTGGCGCTGTCGTAGCAGTGTGAACACTTAAGTGTTGTTTGCCAATTGACAATTCGGATACATAATTGTCCTCAGCCTCTGGTCTTGAATACACAGAGGGAATGTCCAGGCCAAACTGTCTCTTAATGTTGGTAAACAAGTCCTCGGAGGCTGTATACATTTTCAGTATAGCAGACTCCTGGGTCCTTGAAAAGACAGCGTCAAGTGATATGATATGATATGATATGGCATTTGTAACGCGCCTATACACAAGTGTTTCAAGGCGCGACGAGGCAGAAGGGGAAGACAGACAACGATCCTACTAGGCCAGGTGTCATTCAGATCGCGCAAGTGCAGGGGTGGGGGGAAGCGAAAAGTGCAAGGGGAAGGGGAGGGGGGGATGTGCAGTACAAGGTAAGTAGCGTAAAAAATAATAAATAAGGCCAGCTGGTGGCAAGTGCAAGGTAGAGGCAGAACAAGTGCTGGGAAGGGGGGGCTGTAAGGATACAGTGACAGTCCCGCAGTAAAGGGGGGTGCCAGGGAGGCAGTGCAAGTGGAGAGTGGCTGGGCCCTGGACCGAGGTCACTGAGAGTGGCCCAGTTGCAGATTCAGAGCAGATTCAGTGAAGAATTAAAAGCTGTTCAGCAGGCGAGAGGGAGAGAGAAAGCAGAAGCAAAGAGGAAGGTTTTGAGGTGCTTCCGGAACCGGAGGTGGTTCTCCTCAAGTTTCAGGGAGGCAGGAAGGCTGTTCCAGAGGGAGGCCCCTGCTGCAGAGAGAGATCTACCCCCAGCTCGTTGCTTCGAGAAGCGGCTGACCCTGAGGGAGTTGGAGACGGATGAGCGAAGGGTTCGGGAAGGAAGATATTTAGGAAGAGAGAGTTGAAGGTATTTGGCCCCAGGCCCCAGAAGGCCTTGTGGACAATGCAGAGGGTTTTGAACTTAATCCTCGCAGCCACTGGGAGCCAGTGTAGAGATTTCAGTCCTGGAGAGATACGGTCCCTGGGCTTGAGGCCAAGGACAAGTCTCGCAGTTCTGTTCTGGATGAGTTGCAGTGGGCGGAGAGTGGAGGCAGGCAGATTAAGATAGAGGCTGTTACAGTAGTCCAGCTTTGAGAGAACCAGGGCTCGGGAGACAGTGAGCTTCTGGGGGAAGGAGAGGAAGGGAAGAATACCTCTGAGGAGGTGCAGCTGGTAGTGTGACTTCTTAGAGACGTCTGATATATGAGGAGAGAAGGAGAGTGTGGAGTCGAAGATGACCCCGAGGTTTTTTGCCTTGCAGGTAGGAGCAGGAAGGGGGCCAAGGGAGGCCGGCCAGAGAGCTGCAGGGAAGGAGGGAGTGGGTGTGCCGATAAGTAGAATGTCAGTCTTA
Organism: Ambystoma mexicanum; assembly: GCF_040938575.1. Taxonomy (NCBI): domain Eukaryota; kingdom Metazoa; phylum Chordata; class Amphibia; order Caudata; family Ambystomatidae; genus Ambystoma; species Ambystoma mexicanum. The sequence continues at coordinate 651,248,373 of NC_090933.1, read as the reverse complement.
CTGGCATTAAGGCAGAGGTCATTGGCGGCAGACCATTCCTGGATAGCAGACAGACAGTCAGAGATGAGGGAAGGAGAGGAGGAGGCCGAGGGTAGCCTGAAAATGAGCTGGGTATTGCAGTGATGCGATGAAGTTATGCGTGTATGCTCTCCATTTTAACGGTTCACAAGAGTAAGGCTGATTGTAGAGTCCTTGTTAATGTGAACGTGCCAGACGCTGTGTCTGTCTGGCCGCTATCGCAGTCTTCTGAACGCCGAACAACTATGGCCACCATCTACAGGCTACCTGGCCAGGGCGCCCTCTTCCTCTTTGAATTGGCTGACCTCTCCTCTTCTCTCCTTGACTCTACCTCTCAACTTCTCCTCCTCGGACCACCTTAATATCCATCTGGATGTTTCTAATCCCTCCTCTGGGCTCTTCTGAGACCTTTGCGACTCTCTCTCTCTTTCCATTCTTCCCTCTGGTGCGACACATTTTGCCGCCCACACCCTGGATGCTTTCATCTCCTCAGACATCCCCCTCTCTAACCCTCTCACCACTCCTCTCTCGTGGACTGACCATTTTCTGCTCTCCTTCCACCTGGCACTGCATGTGCCATATGCAAAGCCTACCCCAGCACTGCCATCTTCCTTCTTGGTCATTCAGCCCATGAAGCAATTGTCAGTGGACACCTTTGACTCTACTTTCTCTGCTCCTCCTACTCCTGCGGCTAACTCACACTCTGACACAGCCCTCTCTAGGCTTCAGCACTCTATCTCCAAAACTCTGGACCTCCTTGCCCCTGCCATAAAAATCCACCTGAAGCCTACTTCCAAGTGCAACTCTAGGTTTGACTTTAACCTCGCTGCCCTGAAACGCAAGTGCAGGGTGGCTGAGAAGGAATGGAGGGCCTAGGGCACATCCTCTGACAAACTTCTGGAAATGTTGGCCATCTCCCAGCTTACTCTCCAAACTGAATCTGTTGGATACCTTCACGAAGATCAGTGTGGCTTCAGAGCAGCCAGAGACATGGAAACTGCTCTCCTGGACACATGTGAAGATCTGCTCTTCAATTTTAACTATAGCTCTCCTTCTGTCCTCATCCTCCTTTATGTTTCTTCTGCTATAGACATGGTCAATCACTCCACCCTTATGAAGCGACTTTGTGAGAACCTGGGCATCATGGGTCAGGCTCTGGCGTGGCTGACCTCCTTCCTCTAGGACCGACCCTCGCAGGTCTAATTTAGGTCCTTCCTCTCAACCACCACCCTCTCTACATGTGGTGTCCCCCAGGTCTCTATCCTCTCACCGAGGCTCTTCAATGTCTATCTGGCCCCTTTGGCCCACCTGATCACCTTCTCTTTCAACTTTCAGTGTTTTGTGGATGACACTCAACTCTCCTTCAAGATTCCCTCAGCTGCATCTCCTTCCTCGCTCATTCCTGATTGTCTATCCGTGATTAAGGAATGGTGCTCCTCCAATGATCTCTGCCCTAATGCCAGTAAGATGGAGATCCTTAACATTGCGACCCATGCGCCTGCTTTCTCTCTCTCACTTTGGCCACCTTCCTTGGGGCCTCTATCCTCGCCTTCCTGTGAGGCAAACAGCCTTAGTGTCATCTTCGACTGAGCTCTCTCCTACTCTCATCACATCACAGACCTTGCCAAGAAGGCCCACTTCCAACTTTACCTCCACAGAGGTATTCTACCTTTTCTCACGTTCTCCCAGAAGCTCACTGTCTCCAGAGCTCTGGTTCCCTCCAGGGTGGACTACTGCAACAGCCTCTTTCTCAATCTGCCTGCCTCTATTCTGCACCCTCTGCAACCAATCCAGAACAGGACATATCCTTAGCCTCAAGCCCAGGGACTGTATCTCTGCAGCCCTGAAATCTCTCCACTGGCTCCCGGTGGTTGCAAGAATCAAGTCCAAGACCCTCTGTATCTTCCAAAATGCTTTCTTGGGCCGGGGCATGCACTGCATCCAACTCTCACTGCCTAAGTATGTTCCTTCTTGAGCGCTTCACTCAGCTGCCTCCAACTCTCTAAGGGCCAGAGGCTTCTCCAGACAGAGAGTGGGGGTAGATCTCTCTCCTCTGCAGGTGCCTCCCCTGGAATGGCCTCCCTGCCCCTATCAGACTTGACCCGCACCAGCCGGAAGCAGCTCAATACCCTTATTTTCTCCTCTGCCTTCTCTCTATTGGTCCCCTGCTAACCTTCCTGTCTGTTACTCACCACCGAGTGGACTGACCGGGGCGTTGGGCAGAAATAGCAGCTAAGGACAGGAAACTTCAGTCGCTGCTGAGAACCGCCCTATAAAGGACACCTCAGACCGGACTACCTCTCTTGAGGCAACTCTTTTTGATAATGAACCACCCTGCTGTGCAGCGACAGTATAAAAGAATAAACAGGGTGGTTAATAGCGGGAAACTCCCTGGGCGGCACGAGGGTCACAACTAGATCCAGGATGGTGCAAGGAAATCAGCACAGCGTTCAGCTTGCACGTGTAACAAACCAGGTGAGTTCCTTAAGTCACTGCAGGTTCCCAAGTTTAGATAACAAAAAGAAATGCAAGGCACTGAAAACAAAACCACACTTGGTAAAAGTCTCACGGAAGGCAAAGGGGACGTTTGTATCTTTGGGCAGACACAGGGACTGTTCAATGGGCACTGGTGAAATCAATCCGGGTTGCAGAAAGCGTTCATGTGGAACAAACGTGCATGGAATGCACTGCCGCACATACAATAAATCGGAGGCAAGAAAACAGTAGAAAGTTCGGATTGCTTTTCAGTTGATAGATTCCAAAGGCAGATCCAGGGAGCAGACAAAAAGGAGGTCGATACACAGGTCCGTGGTCAGAGTCAGGCAGGCAGATCCAATGTCAGACAAGGGGCGCGCAAAGGAATGGTCGAGGGGCAAATCCGGAGTCAAGATAGGAGATAAATCAATACACAGGAATCGCGGTGAATGAAACAAATGCTAATTAGAAGCATCGAGTTCCGGGTCACGTGAACTTTTATGGAAAAGAAGGCATGGCCTGCCTTCGCGCATCAGTTTGCTAGAACGCGCCTGGATCAGCTGTTTGAGGACATGCTGCATGGGCCTGCGACATGGTTTCTCCAGCAACCGCCAACGCTGCCAGAACGGAGAAGAGAATAACGCTACCCGATCCTTTAGGCAGCGAATTCGATGCAGGCCAAGGGGAGCGGACTGGAGGCTGGGTGTAACACTGTCCTATGTGCCAACTGGTTGATTGGTACCCTCAGAGTCTTATTGGGCACCAGGCTCCTCTACGACCAGCCTTCCTTGCACTGCTGCCTGGCCTACTGGTCATTTAGAGGCTGTAATCTGTAACCTCTGCATCCCCCCTGCCAACTTGCACTTACCCAGAGCCGCACTCCCCTTGTTGCACTCACCTAGAGCCTTACCGGCCCAGACTGCACTTCCCCCTACCCTCTCCCTTGCACTTCCCCAACTCCCTCTCCATGAACCGCTCGCTGTTACACTTGTACGATCTGAATGTCACATGGCCTAGTAAAATTGTGTGTCTTGTCTTCCCTCCCTTGTCTTGTGTTGCATAGAAACACTTGTGTACAGGCGCGTTATAAATGCAATACCACATCATATCATATCACATATGATGACAAACTAAACTATGGGTGTGTGCACCTCTCTCTAATTGGTTACCCTAATTGTGGTAAATTTAATAGAAAACAGATCCTACGATGATTGGTCTGCATCTCGTGGAGAACCTAGCCTCAATTTTGATATCAAGGAGCTGGCAGTTGATCTCGAGAAGGCTTATCTTCTGTTGGAATTTTGGATTCTGGTGCTAAAGCTGGCACGCTGATCATTTTCAGTGGTGGTCCACTGACGCCCATGGTCATCATTTTTCATGTGACATCACTTTCCAGAATGGCAGCCAAGAAATATAGATATCCATCCTACTCCTGGCAGGCTATTGTCTCAGATTTCAAGCCGAACAACCTTGCCACTAATCTCCTGATGCAGAGGGATGCACATCTTGCATCCAGGTACTCTGGTGTTTTACATAAGTATTCTTTAGAATGTCTTGAGTGAAGTTTCCATTCCCATGTTCACTGACAGACATGCTTGGTTCTAATGCCAGGGCTCATTGGAAGCAAATGTTTAGCACCTGGATATATACTTTGGATTTGTGCTTGATGTTCATGCACCATTGCTTGATATGCCCTTCGATGGTCAGCAGGTTTTTTTTTGTTTTGTTGGGGGGGTCAAAGCAAATCACTCTTTGAATAACATTCAAATGCAAAGGGACCTTGCTAAGTATTGGGTCTGTCTATCCAAGTGAGACAACAGACTGAGCCGTGCTTCTGCGTCTCAGACTTCTGCTTAGAAATTACTAATCAACCTTCCTTTATAGGCTGCTGTTTTGTAACTCTGTCTCATAATAATATGTATACAACTCATAAACCTTACAGAAAAGAAAAAGGAACAAAGGATGTTATCTCTAAAATCCAGTTCTATTATTCATACGGCCTCTGGGCGGGGACTGCGTGGTACTGACATAAGTGGCATGAGAGGCTCCATGTAAATACCCTGGATGTCACTTTTGGCAACATGAGGGAGGGAGGGAGGGAGGGAGGGAGGGAGGGAGGGAGGGAGGACATGACGAGTTGTGGAGTGCGAGAGAAAGATATGGATGACAGGAAGGGGGTGGAGATGAAAAGTCAAATATGAGGGAGGGTTGGAGGCAGGATGAGATAATGATCGTGAGAGGGTTATGAAGGAGGGGAGGATGAGAGGTAGAAAAAAATGGAGGGAGGGCATGCGGTAGTACGGTGGGTCAACTGAAGTATGGCAAGGACAAAAGCAGTGAAGGAGGGTAAAGGGAATGATGGGAGGGGGAAGGATCGTAAGGAAGTAGAATGAAAGGAAGGGAGGGGAGCTGGGGGGTCGAAGAGAGGAGGAATAAATTATAAGGATGGGAAGCAAGAAAGCAGGGAGGGAGAGAGCACTGGATGCAAGAGAGGAATGGGAGGGAGAGCGATTGGAAAGATGGGAGAGAAGATGCGAGTACTGAAGGAAGGTTTGAATGTGCGAGAATGGCAGGGTACGAGAATTGATTGGATTGGGAAGGATGGATGAAGGGAGGCAGGCAGGGGCGTTGCTAGGGGGGGTTAAGGGGGCTATAGCCCCTGATCTTTTGGTTGTAGCCCCGGATATAATCTCAGGAGCTACAGCCAAATGACTAGCGAGCCCCCAGTCCCAACAGCTCCGACATCAGCGTAGCCCTGGGTCTTTTCCAGACCTAGCAACTCCCCTGGAGGCAGGGATATATGAAGGAAGGACGCATAGCTCTCAACCATTTGTGTTGCAAAGGCGGGCGAAATCACCCGATTTTGTTTTTGGCGGGTGAGACGCCCATTAGAATGAATGGGCTTGCAATAGGCTTGGCGGGTGAGTCAGCCCTTTACAGGGCGGGTGACACCCGCCAAAAGCGGGTGAGTTGAGAGCTATGAGGACGGGTCTATGGGGGAGGGATGGAGGCACAGCTGAAAAGGCGGCGGTGAGTGGAGGGAGGATTGGATCAAGAAATGTGCCAAACGAAAAGAGAATGGGAGGGAGGATGACAGGAAACAGAGAAGGAAGGGATTCCTGATGCTGGATCCTTATTTTGCTAATAGAGATTGACATATTTCCAATATATTATTTCTACAGGATATGTACACCCCTTTCCATCCTCTCAAGCACATTTGATCACAGTTGTCTCCATGGCCACGCACAGAGGGATTGCATATGTCTCTTCACGCTGACGTCCTGTGGTATGCTCCTAGTCACGTACACATCGACCTTTGACCCGTGCTTGCCTCTCTAGACAGACGAGGAAATACGCGAGGAATGACGAGAGCACCTCACGTTCTGTCTGCACTGCTAGTCTGCACTATTTGGAAGGCTCGCGAGCTGCCTTGTTTAATTTCACGCCTTTACAGATGTGATCATGCTGGTATTAGCATTTTCAGATGGAAAAGTACTGTTATGTTGCCCCTTTCTTTCAGCTGTGCAGCACACGCATGCCTGCGTAAGTGCAGGCTGCGGCGTGGCGCATTTCCTGATAGGTTCCCAGCCCGTCTGATTTTCCACGGTGGCTTCAATCGATGGCTGCAGCAGTTTGATGTGACATGAAAGGATCCTGTTGAGATGTATGGACTGGAAGGTAACAAGAGCGGCCTTGACATCGCTCCCTTAATAATTAATTCGAGAACATTTGCAAATGATTCGGCGCTAAGAGCCAGTGCTGAGTGGATGTTTCCTATTTTTTATTAAATGCTCTCAAGTGCCTTCATTTGCAATGTGTGTTGGGCTTGTCGTCTGACTGGGATGCCTGAGCCAGCGTGGCAAATTCGCTGTTTTCAGAACGCCCGCGACGCCTGCCTACATCATTCGGTTTATTTATGTGGTGTGGGAGTTTAAACCGACGGAGAGCGTCATTACAATGCAGCCCACTAAAACGAGCCCCGAATGGAGCCACAACACGATTTATATGATTTGGAATTCGAAGGACCATGTGTGCTATAAGTGGAAGGCATCACGCATGCGCGCAGTTGATGCTTGTTTTTTTTTAACACAAAAAGACAGATGCACAGAAGATGATGGTCCCCATGCGCCTAGAAGACAAGCATGCCTGCTCCGGAAAGCCAAGTAACACTTTACTAGAAAAACTGGTTCATCAAATATTCCACAAACAAAAGGCTTAGAGTAGACCGGTTCATCCACTACCCCTTTTCTGAATTAGATTAAGAAAGTAAATCAAACTCCAGCTCAGAACGGTCTGCGAAGATTTAAAAGAAAATGACATGTATTGCATATTTGACGAGTTAATGTATTTAACAAATGCGGAGACATTCGCATTCACATGTATGATGTGCATACTTTTACAATAGGGTGGCTCTAGTTGCCCACTGGTTGAAGGGAAACCTGTGATCTGTTGACTAACTTTTCACTCGTTTGACACATCTGTTTGGCATTTTCCAAAGATGTGTTTTGGTGCCAATTCATCCAACGGTTTAAAAGTTATTAAGGACAATTAAGGTGTGTATTTGACTTTTTCCATTAGCTTTCCCTTAGGGAAAAAGAGCAATCAGTCATTTGACAGGCACAACCTAAACAGCTCGATAAAGGTGCTTCAAATTTGTTTTCAGAGTGGCACTAAGCGCAGCAAATGTGTTTTTGTTGCTTTGGTAACAATTCTGTGCAGTTTTCTTTTTTCTTTTTGATTCTTTTATATATAGCTCAGAAATGAGCAAACATTCCTTTTCACAGGTGTGTGGCATTCTCACTAGTGTTCTGACTAGAACGGAAACCACAGCAAGCTTAAAATAGGAGGGACGTTTGGGGAAGTTTTCTGTGAGGGCGCACGTAGCATTTGGGCACGTTTAGAGTTTGTTAGGGGCAGTGGTGGACTGGTCTACAGGGAACTCTGGACATTTCCTGGTGAGCCTCTGCACCATGGAATTTCCTTAACTGGGTGCTGTAGATTTCCACTCTTTTTACCCCCTCACCCATACCCGCTGCTCCCTTCCTTCCATCTCTCTTTCTCCACCACATCCGTTTTAACATAAATAATTAGTTACAGAGCTTCCTGTTTTTATTTTTTCTCTTAACATATTTTATGTCCATTTTTGTTATATTTTACTATTTTTTATTCTTTATATTGGGACAAACATGCTTTTAAATTCTCCATTTTGATCATTTTTTTCAACATGTTCTTGGGGAGAACCTCAACCTCCCCGTTCCCCCAACCCTACTTGGAGATGTTGATCTTGCTGGCTGCATTTGCTCGCATAGTATATAAATGGTGCCATTTTGAAACATTTTCCACTGACAATTTTGATTCCCTTTCCGCCCTCGGTAAGGGGCTTGGAATAATATATATTTTTAAGGCATTGTCGTCTTCTTTTAAGGATCAACGATGTATCCGTGAGAATCTTGTGCACATGTGACTTGACATGTTATCAACAGTTGTGATTTCTTGTGAGAGGTATCCTTGTGATTAATGGCAAAAATATAATTTGGAATCACGAGAGAACATTTTTTAAAGAACAAAGGGAGGATTCACAAAATAAACTATCCAAGATGTCAGCCAAAACACAGCAAATATGGCACGCATCCCTTCTTGGTACCTAATGATCACAACGTGGAAAACGGCCATGGCTGCAGGCCACAGACTTGTAATGGGGGAAAATCCCAGGGTACACAGGTCAGAAACAGACTTATAACATTGACTATGACATCTGTGATGATATGAAAAGAACAAGCTTGAGTACAGGTGGTGGTCTAAAGCAGCCATCAATCTGCCATCATTACACAACGGTAAATCAGCCACCACTGTGCACTTCTCATCTCTTGGTGTTCTGACTGACATGTGAAATCTCATCTTAAAATTAGTGTTTACACTTTTGTTGTGGCTTTTTTTTTACATTCTGGCCCTCACATCTAATTTAAAGTGACCCTAACTCTTAAGTTGGGAGCAACTTTTTGTCCATAGCTATTTTGTTTTCTCGTGTCTTGATTGAAGTATGGATATGTACATGTCATTTGTGTTACATATTTATGTACTTTAGTTAAATATCACTTGTATCCCAAGTGCTGAACAATCGCAATCACAGTGGTACAATGAATAGGAGAAACAAATCAAAATTACTATGCAGAACCAAGATAGATAGCAAATCACAACGAGCCAGTACAGAAAATACAACATTCAATAGATGTTCTTGTAGGCATCATTTAAACAACTCTTCTCATGAACTGATGGGAGAGAGGTCTGTATTACACAATGAGACACGTGTGCAATTATAATATCATAAGGTGGTGGAAACCCGTCAATTATCTTTTATTCTATTTAGAGTTTCAGAGTTAGATCAGAACATGTGTTTAGTTTCATTAACAATAATTACATAAACTAGGGAATCAGTCCTGAGAAAATTGGAAACTAAACTTAGCATTAGGTTTACTAGTACAGTCCGAATGTCCTCAGCATTACATAAGGATATCATCCTTTTTTAAGCATTTTAGGTATGTTAACTTCTATGAAAATGATTGAATCCAGCAAGGAGCTTTTGTTAATTATCTGCTTCGCATATACATGATTGGTGTCCTTGTACACCTGTAAAAATAAAAGCTTTTTAAATTGGCTTTAATATGACTAAGAGTATTCCAAACCACGAATTAATGACACAATAGACTTGTTGGTACTTCTGCCTAATAAGGTTTACATTGTAGTGTGTATTATTTATTATTTAGTTAATATTTTAACATTTGTGTAACGCCCCAGACCCACATTTTACAGTGTCGTAGCAGAGTAAAACAGCTTTACAGATCAAGTTAGTAAGAAGTACTAGGGGCAAAGTAGGAGTCGGTTCATGCTTAATGTGTTAGTCATATTTATTCAATAACCACGTTTTCAACAGTCGCTTAAATGCAGGGTAGGAGGGCTATTTTCTTAAGTGTGGAGGTAAAGAGTTGCAGAGGGCGGGGACTTTGGTGCTGAAACTAACCCCTCCTGGTCTGGATAGTTTAAAGCATAGAACAGCTAGGGTAAGCTGGTCTCAGGGGAAGAGTCAGCGACAATGCTGTTTCTTTGTGATGCAATGGTTGAAGTTCATGGGGGCTTCATTGTAGATGCAACAGTGCGCTGTAGGCAAGGTTTAGAAGTTAATCCGTGCTTTTATTGGTAGCCAATGGACTTCTTGTCGAGGTGCATAAATGTGGTCCGATTTAGAGAGGCCCAGAGCCGACCATAGGGCTTTGTTTTGAAGCAGCTGTAGCTTAGCTAGATTGAACACGGTTGTGCCCTTGAATAGGGCTTTACAATAGTCTAGTTTGCTCAGGATAATGACACTGGAGAATGTGAGGCAGTTGTTGGGGCTCAGGAATTGTCTGCTTAATGAGATAAGTTTGGCGGTGTGGGAGGTTGAAGATGTCAGAGCATTGACATGCCTCGTCATGGTTAATTCTGCATCAAGGTAGACCCCCAGGGTTTTGCCATGTTTGAGGAAAGGGATGGTAAAGCCGTCAATGGTGAAGGAGACGTGAGAGGGGTCGAGGGCTTTAAGGCAAGCAGCTGAGCCTACATTGAGTAACTCTGTCTTCTCATCATTGAGGCAAAGGTTATGGGTAGCCATACAAGACTGGATGATGCAAAAGACTTTGTTAATGGTGCTAGAGTCATTAGTGTATTTGCCTGAAAGGGGGTGAGAAATGTGCATGTCATCCGCAAGGTTGGTGTAGGTGATGTCTAGGGTGTCAAGTATATCAAAGAGGGGTTTAGTGTAGGTGTTTTAGAGGGTCAGGGAAAGGCAAGAGTGTTGCGGGACACCAAGAGGGACAGGGGTGGGGTATGCTGAGTGTTTGTCAATGAAGACTCTGGAGGTACGGTCACTGAGGAAGGGTTTGATCCATCGGACTGCCTTGGGTGAGAAGTGAAAGACCCCGTAAAGGTTTTGGCAGAGTAGGATGTGGTCCACGAGATCAAATGCAGCGGAGAGGTCTGTAAAGACTAGAATGGCAGTTCTGTGTTTCGGTCGGAAGCCAGATTGTCTGACGCCAAGGAGAGAGTGTTCTAGGAATGGCTGGCATTGTAAGTAAGCAATGTGATCTTGGATTTTGAGCAGGAAGGGTACTGTGGTAATGGGCCTGTAGTTGGTAGGTACTGTCAGATCCAGGGAGGTTTGTTTTAATACGGGCGTGACCCAGGCTGCTTTAATAGTAGTGGGTATTTCGCATGAATAGAATGAGGAGTTAACACATTCTGTGAAGATGGGGATAAGACTGGGGGGGCAGAGCTTTCTGAAGTTGGCAGGGGAGGTATCTCCTTTCCAGTTGGAGGGTTTGAGGGCCTGGATGGTATTCATCACAGACGCTTGGGATACATGTTGAAAGTAGAAGCCAGGGACTGGCTCCGGAGGGGAGGTGGGGGAGCTAGAATTGGGCAGAATTGGGCAGTATTATGATTCACCAGTGCGTAGGTTTGGCAGTAAGTAGGGCTTTCTTAGTCATTTTTGTTTTACAGAGTAGAATAATTTTGGTAGTTAGAGCAGTTTGTATAGTGGTGCACCACGCTGAACTAAGGAGATTTGTACACAAAAGTTTTCTAATTCATGCAGTATGGCGAAGAGGTCCTTGGTGTTGGAGGTTTGCCTTGCTAATTCTGTTGTCATAGGGGCAGCTTTGGATGCAAAAATAGCGGCCTTGTACATCTTGGAAGTGGTGGCGAGGAGGGAGTTATTCTTGGGGGTGGTGTTTCTTGTGTAGAGGCTCAATGGCTCTATTCTGTCTCCGGAGCAGAACTAGTTCATCTGTGAACCAGATGTTAGTGTGTTTGAAAGGTTTCAGAGGTTTATTTTTAAAGAGAGCATGCTAATCTAGCATGACTAGGAGGCTATCGTGGTAGTGGTTGGTAAGCGCGGTGGGGCTTTTGCAGTTGGGAGGCTGTGTTTCAATGAGAGTCACCAAGGTGGGTTTAAGAGTTTCATGAGTGAGCTGAGTGCTTCTCCCTAGGATTTGGGTGGGTGGATGTTGGTTGCTGTTGTTCGGGGGGTTTGAGTGATGTAGTTTAAATACAATCACATGGTGATGAGAGATATGTCGATGGTCGAGTGGTTGTAAGTATCCAGTTGAGGGTGTGTCCTTTCATGTGGGTAGGGGCAGGGACAAGTTGTGAGAAGTTCATGTTGTAGAGGACTTGGACCACAGTGGTAGCTTTATGATCAGTGGAATCATTGAAACCCAGATTTAAGTAACCTAAAATTATGAATTTGGTGGATGGTTTGAGGAAGGGTGTTACGAGTAGGGGGATTTCAGAGTCAGGTGAGCTGGAGGCATTAGATTGACGGTAGAGCAGGAGAAGTGTGAAGAAGTCTGGGGGTTAGTCTTAAGTTTAAGTAATAGCATTTCATATCCTGCAGTAGGAGGCAGAAGAAGGGAGCGGATATGGAGGTCAGATTTGTAGATGACGGAGACTCCGCCACCAATGGCGTTGGAACGGTTGGTTCTGTGGATCGAGTAGTTGGGGGGGAATAGCAATGCTGAGCATAGAGACTGAGGCACTATGTAGCCAAGATTCAGTGATGACTAGCAGGTCAATTTGGTTGTCGATGATAAAGTCATGAGCTTCTATAGTGTGGGCACCCAGGGATCTGATATTGATTAGGCCCAATTAAGTGGTTTGTTCTGGGCAGTAGGAGGTGATGGGTTGATATGTGGACTCATGTCAGGGGGAAGGTTTATGGGTGGTGGTGGTTGCAAGGTCTAGCTGGATACTTCAAGCAGTCTGAGGTTGGCTGTTTCCCTAAGAGCATCTTTCTGTGCCTTAAGATCTATCAGCACTGTTTCGGTTCCGTGTTGGGGCCTGTATCCTGACTGGCGGACTCCTAAGAGATGATTTTGTTCTGGATATTTTTGAATTTGGAGGTATGCTACCCTATCTAATATTTGGAGCAGGAACGGAACTGTGGTGATGGGTCTGTAATTAGTGGGTATGGAGGGGTCTAGGGATTGTTTTTTTTAGTAAAGGGTGTACCAAGGATTCCTGAAGGTTGTTAGGGATGGTGCCAGTGGAAAATGATGCATTGATGAGCTTCAAGATGAAGGGTGATAAGTCTCTGGCTGCATCTTTAATAATTTGGGCCGGGGTCTCCCTTCACTACTTTGAATTATCTAAATGCATCCTTGGATCAGCACTTCAGAAGATTTTGTTGGACCCTGCTGGGAGAGCAGTCCTTTCCAGAGTTCTCCAGTTGTGAGGTGAAGGCAGGTGTTCCAAGGCATAGGAGAGCTCTGCCTCCTAAACATCCAGAGGAATCATTGACGGTGATCGACTGCTGGAACAGGACCTGCCTCTCTGCCAGCCACAGCAGTACCCAGGACCTCATCATGTTGGATTACCCCTGCAGTTGTGTGCCAGCCTCCCCAGTTCTGGAGCCCATCTTGTCCCTGTGTCACTGGAGTGGGACTCACATCAACCTAAGAAGTGACCTTCTGCTGGAGCAAGACCACCTCTCTGCCAGCCACAGCAGACCAAGGATTTCACTGTGTTTAAGGATCCCTACAGTTGTGTGCCAGCCCCCCCCCCATTCTTGGGAGCACATGAAAAGGACTCATCCTGACCCTTATCCCATGGATTGGGACATACAGCATGTTTAGAGCCAAGACAGCTGGGATCCTAGTGTTTTTCACTGTTGTTTCAAGAACTGTTCAAAACATTTGAACCAGAAGGATCCCCCGTTGCTGCCTTTTTCTCTCTCTCAATCTTTGCACGGCACCAAGAAGTCTGATTTGGTGCTGCTGAACCACCAAGAAGGGCAAGGAAGGTACTACTGACTAATAAAAGCCCCCTTGGTCCATTTGTGGGCCCTAGAGAGTAAGTAGGTCACTGTGAACCCCTTCTGCTCACAAGTAATCCTTTGCCAAGAACATTATTGATTTTGCTTGACTTTCACTGATTCATTACCCAGATTGCTGTATCTTCTTTCTTATTCTGTGTTTTTTTCCCAGGGGTGGGTTTTGTGTAGTGTTTTTCTAGTTAGTTAGTATTGTACTTGGTGCATTTGATGAAAGTGTAGATATTTTTATAGAACCTTGATTGGGCATTTCTTTATTTTTAGCCTTCTCCCTGCCCACATTACCACAAAAGGCAATGGGGGTATATCTCTTGACTGTGCCTATTTTACCATTATGATTGTGTTGGCTCTTGGTTTGTTGAAGTGTGAGGGCTGAGTCAGTATTTTAGCCCATCCTTGCAGGGCAGAAATCAATACATCACAGTCACAAACTAGGTTCTAGTCTCCTCCCAGAATCATGGGTGTAGCGCCAGTCTCAGATAAGAGTCTGCTTCAGTAGGAGAGGAAGCCGGATTACGGGCCAGTTGGAGCATATAGGGAGCCCAGAACCAGCTTGCTTGAGCCAAGGTTGATTTTTCCTAAGAAGACTCTCACTTCAGCATCTTGTTACATTTTTAATAGCTTATATTTTAGAGATGTATGAAGGAGAACTTCCACCCCACTCTTCTTCCCACCCCCTTTGTCTAGGCAACTGTATGATACTGTTCCCACTGAGTCTCTCTGAAGTTTTTCTGCCTCCTCTTTCTTCAAATGTGTGTCCTGTATCAATAAAAAACACATGTTTTGGACTACTAGGGGAGTTCCCATCTGTCGATTCCCCCAGGTAACATATCACACAACAGGATCACAGGTTTACAATGTTATAGTTATTTAGACATTCATACCAAACCTGTAACCTACATCTGACTTGCCCTCCAACATACCTAACTAAGCCCTCATGAAATAGCTACCCCTAGATTACGGTGATGGGCCGCTTATCTAGGGTGAGGGGATAGGAAGAAAAACTGGCCCTATCTAGTTCTAGTCACCATTAGTTTTACAAAACACTTTCTATAAATGTGTGTAATTTGCTTTGGAAATGAAATGTATCACTCTTATTCTCTTTTTTTGCTCTGCATTTCCACACCTTAAAACACATGCAAAACAGGAGTCTGTTTTGATTCATTAAAAAGAACACCGTTTATCAGTGTTACAGAGACCACACCTTGCACACAGGTTTCATTCTAGTGCAATGTTGTTCTTAAAAGAAACTTCCACCCAATGGGTAGAAAGCTATGATGGTAAAAATCAATTTCTTTTGTATGTTGACCCTTTTACCATGCCACTGGTATATTCCTTTTCTAGCAGGGTCATATCTGGCCTACCGGTTTCAGTGGTGTCAATTATTCTCCCACTTTCTTCAGGGCCACAGAACACCTTAACATGCTGCCATAAAAAGATAGAAAAGAGTGTTCCAACTGTCTCTGTGCGGAATTCACCCCACCTGTAGATAATAAACAAACTGGAAGGGAGTGGAACATTTTGTTTGTTATATTCCTATGTTTTCTTGCCACATTCTCTTATTTTGCTACTATATATTACAAAGAGGTAGCATTTATTACCCTTATTTATCTTGTATCATGTTTAGAGAGTGGATCAGAAGCCCTAAGATTACACAACCTGAGCTCTAGAACATCAAAGTACCCCGTTGAGGTTGGCTGTGATAGGGTAGGAGAGCTGTTGGAGAGCATGACAACTCTTATGATAAGCTTTGAGTGTTTTGTGCCAACTTACTGATTATCAAACTGTTTATCAGAGTGTTTTCTAAGGTTCCAAAAAGCAATTGGAAACACCTAACTCTTTTGTAAGATATGTGAAGGTAACATATCAATAAATTATATTTTATTTCAATAAATCAAGCCGGAAACTGGTCCCACACCCTTTCAGTGAGCGCAGAATGTGAGGCTGCACTGCTTTTGGTTTCTCCGTTTAGGTGAGTGTGAGAAGTCTCCTACTTTGCCTACTTTGCCTCATTACTGCCGCACACACCAACCTCTAACTGTTTGATTACTTTCACCATATGAGAGGTTGCGCATGCCCAAAACCAGGTCTTCTCAGACACAACATACCAAGTTTTTCTACCTTCTATGGGTGCAGCATCTTTCACCCTAGATTCAGCCTTAACGATGGCAGAATATTTACGAAATAGAGAAGAGTATAGCGTTGCCCTCTTTGCACCAGGGGGATGACAGTAACCCTTTCAAAATGTGTACCAATATGACAGAAACTCTTGTTAAAAAATGTATCAAGTTAGAACAGCTATGCAAGAAAGAAATTAATAAGTTTTGGGAACAAGTCTCACTCAAAACTTACCTTAAACACAACATTATACCTAGGGGCTCAGAGTTCTATTTTTTCCAGACTTTACGCATAAGGATGACCACGATTTAGCTACAGACTGGGAGGCCAATATTACTGATAGCTCAGAAAATATGATGAAGATCTTAATAACGCATGCTGAACAAGAACATGCCAGAGTCACTGAAGAGATTGATAAAATCAAAAAAGAAATTTCGTAAATGAAAAATCCCACTGCTTCCAAAGAGAAAAACTTTGAAAAGATGTATACCATTTTAGGAGAATACCCAGATGAAATAAAGTTACGGAAATTTGGAAATTTTACATAGATGAAAAAGATTACCTTAATGATCGGGTCTATACTTTCCAACCTAAATTTGATGGTGACATGTCTCAAATCAAAACACCAACGGTCACCCCAACCACATCAGACGCAGACTCTGAATCTGAGTCTAATAATCCAGTAACAGCAGACCGGGAAGCACAATCTGCTCTCGACACTGCACGACACCAAAGAAGAGGTTTCTTAGCAGTAATCCAAAGGTACAAAAAGGGCAACCAATCAAGTTAAAATCAAAGTCTCAAACAAGTTCTGTTTCAAATAAGTGCCCCTTTAGGGACAATTACTTCAACGACTCCCACCACTTCAGAGGAGGAACCGGAAGAGGAGCAAGACAGAGGGCACACCAATGATACGCACAAAAGATTTACAAGATCAAGTCTAAAAAATCACAGGAGCATACCAATACTAAAGACCTAGTAATTCATTTATCTGACATACAACTTTCTGCACAACAACTGGCTGCTTAGAACTATGGCCTCTCCTTTGCCCCAAGTGCCACCTCTGACATGACAAAAGTCCAGATAGACCTATACAAATTCGCTACGAATTTGAAACTCAAATAATTTTTCTATAACAAACCGAAATTTTACAAACCAGCTTTTTACATACCGTCAATCAGCAATAGAAGCAATCAGGAATTTGAGAATATACATTTGCTTGCTAACTTAGCTGAAGAAAATAGCAAACCTTTGAGCGACATTCAAAGTGAGCTGGGCATTCACCAGCGTAACATGGATATAATTGAACATAAAAATCGGTCTAAATTTATGTCACCACCTACGGGTGAGAATGCCATTGATATTTTCTATAGATCCATCACAAATGAAATACATAAACACATTGATGGGCAACACAGAAGTTTTACAAGCGAAAAAAGCAATTTAACTAACTTGGAGCGTTTAGCACACCATGATCTGTTGGATGATAGCACAATCCTCATAAAGGAAGCTGATAAGTGTGGCAATATTTAAACCTTTCTTACACTTACCATCAGTACACCCAATTATGAGTGGGCAAGGAGGGGCCACAGAAGGTCTGGCAGAATATATTGAGTGTGGTATCAAACACCTAGTGCCTACCTTACCAGCATTTCTAAAGGACACCACTCATACCTTTAAAAGTTTTGAATGAAATCTCGTGGGGAGCACACTACCCCTTAGCCACCTTAGATGTAACTGCCTTGTATTCGTCAATTCCACACAATCTAGCCCTTGAGACAATCAATTATAAATCCAGAACTTTCTTGGCTTCACATTCCATGCATATGCAAATGTTGAAATGTTTTTGGGATTTTACTTTGAAACACAATCAGTTTATTTTCAATGGCAACTACTATTCCCAAACTAAGGGGATTGCAATGGGGGCTAAATATGCCCCCTCCCTAGTGAATCTCTTTATGGCCTTCTTCAAAGATCAACACATTTTTCAAAATAACCCCTTCCATCATTTCATAAATACTTGGAAAAGATACATTGATGACGTTTTTGTCATCTGGTCTGGGAATCAAGAAAGTTATGGCAATTTTTTACAACATTTGTATCAGAACAGCTTTGGTATTAAGTTTACAGGACACATACATGCCACGGAAATTGTATTTCTAGATCTTCAAATCAATATTGTATCCAATGCCATTCAGACTCGCACATATCGTAAAAAGACAGCTGTAAATGCAATCCTACATGCGGCTAGCAGTCATAGAAAGAGCGTTATTCATAATATTCCCAGAGGGGAATTTTTGCGAAGCAGACGGAATTGCAGTAAAGATGAAATATTAGTTGAAGAATCTAAGTCGATTGAAGCCAGATTTAGAGAAAGAGGGTATCAAAGGCATATTGTGCGAAATGCAGCAAAAAATATAGAGAAAGCTGACCGTTCGCAACTATTATCCCAGACGGCAAAGACCAAAAATAAAGACATTCCAGAACACGTCAATTTCATTACAAAATACTCACAAGACTGTACGTTTTTGTTTTATATTTTCCAAAAACATTAGCCTATTTTGCAATTGGATACAGATGTGGAGCAATACATTTCAGCCAAACCGAATATTACCTTTACCAAATTGCCAAATGTGAGGACTCTCCTCAGTCCCTCTTTCTTAAGATCTGACCCCATCAGGCAGCTTAATTGGATGTCTCCCTTCACTAAACCGATTGGTTTTCACAAATGTGGCACAATCAACTTTTGCCAATTCGCACTGTCCCCGACTAAGGTTTTCACGTGCCATGGAGGCTTACAAATCAAGATCACAGACTTTATCAACTGCCGTTCTGTTTTTATCATTTATGGTATTCAATGTGTATGCAAAAAGATCTACATAGGCAGTACAATCCAAAAACTGCTTATCAGGATTCATGAACACCTTTTGAAGCTTAACAGCCAGGACCCAAAACTTGCATTTGTCGCACACTGGCAAGGGCAGCATCAATCGGACCATCATAAGGATATCAGGTTCATAGGACTACAACAAATCAAGCAACATGCAAGGGGAGGTGACAGACAACTTATGCTACGACAACAAGAGGCTCGCATGATATGCAAATTGCACTGTTTGAAACTGGGACTAAACCAAGAGCATGAGCTGAATGTATTTTTATAGACTCCAACGCTTGCTATCTGTCCCAAAAATGTTCTTGCCTAAAAATGTTCTTGCTTAAAATTTTCTTACTCTGAATTCCGCCATTTGAACACTCTGGTGTATATTCTTTAAGATTCACATAAGCTTTCCTTTTTCTCTAATAAATGTGTCCAGTAAATATAATCTAACATTAGGTACATTAACAAACCCGTACTTTTTGGAGGACAGGCAATCCTTTTTTGCCAGTCTATTCCATTTATAACAGCACAAAAATGTGTGGTCCTGTGAAGCCACTATTCTCTTCTTTAGCATGTGGTCAGACACGCAAATATGATATTAGACATATCCAGATCCTCTACATCTTTTTATGTCCTGAATGGTAACAGGTATTACATTTAAAAACAGATGCACTCTTACATGGCATTTTTCACCCAGACATAAATGATTAGAGGTTGGATGGTACACAGGCTCTCATTTTAAATAGAATTCAAACATTTAATTCAGTAAGCAACTGTTACGGGTAGCGGATGAACCACCACCACGAAAAAAGGACTAGGTAAACACAATGATCATAACATTCCATGTCACTCCATTCGAGTGAATGAATTACTTGGCCATGGTACTCTCAGCTTAATTTTTTAGCAAATATTATGCAACCTTCTGGGTTTTTCGTGATGTTTATGTTGGGGTTGCTGTAACGACTGGTGCTTATCAGGTGACATTTCCACGTGACCTATAAGTGGTCTTGGATATTAGGCAAAGGCAGTAAACGCATGCACCACTTGCACCCGAGCCGACCCACATTCACAAGCTGCAATTATGCAGTCTACAAAGGAGAGACAGAATACGAATGATAGGGTGAGTTATGCCCCTCTCCACGAGTAGCCAGCTGTTACGCTAGGCAACACGGCAATGCAGCAACCAATGCAGTCTTTATGAGACTCACTGCTTTCTAAATGCACGTATCTTTTACATTCAAATACAGATGCATTTAAACCAGCCCAAACGTAAACCCCCTTGCCTTGAATAATTCTACACGTGCCATTTTTTCTTCTTATGACATCGGCAAGGTAAGACATTATAACTTAAGAATATCGCGATAGTGCATGACGAAATATTTACAGACAAATGCTTTACCCTTCAGAGGGCTTACATTATAACAACAAAAAAACTTTGCATTCTCTACTCACGTTACAGGCAATTGTGCAACTATTGATTGAGTCAGCCTTTGAATCACATGTGTGGCATTACAACTTTAAACAATATATTATCAACATCGCTGAATCTCAATACAGGTACATTTCTTGAATCGTCTCAGATCACTAATGAACACAATGGTCTGTGCAAATTACGCTTTTTTATTTAGATCTTATCCTTGTCACATTTTGCTTTTTGGGTAAGAGCAAACACAGATAGGCTATATGCCAATGATATGCAAATATGGAACGTGGAACAAACCATCCAATGCGGCTTAAATCCAATTTGGGCATTCCTGATGCAGGTACATTTCATGAATACTCTTAAATTATCAATGACTGCCATGGTCTGGGTGATCTATGCACATTATCCCTAGTCTACCTCTATCATAATTTGCTAATTGGGAAAGCATAAACACGGCCAAGCTATATGCTTAAGATCTGTATATTGAAATCTGGGAATAAACCCATACCCCATTTGAGATTCTGAACTAGTTTACATTTGAAGATAAATCCCCAATGCATTGAGCGTCCAGGATAGTACAGTGTACAAAATATAGCAAACCCAATACTTGCATCAAATAACTCTCTCTTCATTTCTTTCTCTCTTTTTTGTTCTTTCTTGTTCTTCTTCCCTTCCATTCCTGTTGATATCTATCCCCTCTAGCCTGCAATCTTCTCCCTGATATGTATACAAATGTTACATATAAATGCTACATCCAATTAATGTATTATGTCACTTTGGAACTTTGGTAATATACTTCTTCAACGTTCTGAAATGAAATTTCAAAGTGTAAACAGTATAAATCTTTTGCCCTGATGACGACCCTAGAGGGTTGAAACATGTGTAGGCGTTTCTTTGTCATTCTGTGTACTTTGGAGCATGATGACTCTTATAGCATTTTTTTGTCATTCTGTGTAATTTGAAGCATGCGACTCTTATGATAAGCTTTGAGTGTTTTTTGACAATTTACTGATTATTAAACTGTTTATCAGAGTGTTATCTGAGGTTCCATAAACCAATTGGAAACACCTAGCTTTCGGTTCCTTTGTAAGATATGTGAAGGTAACATATCAATAAATTATATTTTATTTCAATAAATCAAGCCAGATGGCGCATGGTTACAAAACTGGTCCCACACCCTTTCATTGAGCGCGGAATGTGAGGTTGCACTGCTTTTGGTTTCTCTGTTTAGGTGACTGTGAGAAGTCTCCAACTCTGCCTCATTACTGCAGCACACACCAACCTCTGTTTGTTTACTTGCACCATATGAGAGGTTGAGCATGCCCAAAACTAGGTCTTCTCATAGACAACATACCAAGTAATATCTTGTTCTACTTGTATATAATTTCTTAGTTCTATCGACTTTTGTATATACCTCTAACTACCGCCCTATAGTATACTTGTGTACAGCACTGTAACCAAGCTGAGAATTTTCTTGCCTCTTTTCCGCGCCCAGATACCCTCGGGTCTGGTGCGCCTTATAAATAATAAAACAAACAAACTAGTACATAGCCCTAAGAATCTTATGGCACAAAATACCGAGTCCCCCAATCCAACCGTACTCACAAAAGTTATTCATGAAAAATAAAACCTCTGCTGATGGCACACCAAATAAGCAGAATATGCTCTGTTCCATCTCAAGCATTGACTTTATGAGCAAGGGGAGAAAGCAGGAAGGCTTTTGGCATTCCAACTAAAAAAGTAGCAAAGCACAGCAAATGTACCCTACCTAGTCAGTGATACCGAACAGATTTGTTCACACCCAACAGAAATAACAAACCAATTCTCTACTTTCTACGAGGACGACAGTAATGCCCAACTAGAACAAAGCCTCCTTTTCATGGATAACATATTTTTAAACTCACTGGACGAAGAGATGAAACAGAACTTAGGGTCACGATTCTCCGAGCAGGAAATCAGGAAAGCCCAGAAGGATATGGCCTCTAGTAAATCTCCTGGGAAAGATGGTTTCCCTATGTAAACTACAAAGGCTGTGACACCCTCATTGTACCCATACTTACTGACCTCTTAATCAAATCAGAAAGGAAAGGATATCTTCTTAAAGAATTTTACAGAGCCCTCATATCAGTGCTTCCCAAAACTAGGAAGAAACGACACAAAATGCTGCAATTATCGACCATTCTCACTCATTAATGTAGAAATCAGAATTATAGCAAAAGTACTAGCCAATCGCTTGCAACCTTACCTACCACTTCTAGTAGATCCTGCACAAGTTGGATACATCCCAGGCAAAATGGCCAGAGATAACATGAGGAAATCCTTCATGTATTATGGAATAGGAGAGACGCAAACTACCCCATTCTGGCTGTCATTAGGTGCCGAGAAAGAATTTGACAGGTTACAGTGGGAATAAATGTTCTGAACCCTATCAAGAATCGGCCTTGGCGAGTGTTTCATCAAAAAGGTAAAGCTTCTATAGTCACAGCCTACAACCGGAGTATGCTGCAATGGTCACTTGTCTGGTGCATTCAGCATTGGACTAGGCACACGGCAAGGCTGCAATCTATCCCCTCTGTTATTTAACTGAGCATTTGAAAGCTCTCAGCAGTCATTCCACAAAATTATGTGATTAAAGGAGTCAATACACCAGCAGGCTTACTAAAACTGAAACTGTATGCAGATGATATAGTCCAATTCTGATGAGCCAACGGCCACACTGATGCAAACAATTGAAACATTCTCCAAGTTCTTGAGATAAAAGATCAACAGGCAAAAATGCGAGGCAATGCCTATATCCAGAGGGATAGGGAGATTTTGCTGCAGTATATTTCATTGTGGTAGAAATCATCAATCTTCATACAATGGATTGTGCCGCAAATATATGCAGGGGTGGGTTTAGGTGAATAATGAATGTATGGGATTTAAGGGGGGTCCTGCAGGGGGTGTCCCCCCAAATATTTGCAGCAAAATCTTCCAGTAAAAAAGAAAATGTATTTCAACTTCGATGATAAAAATGTGAAGGAATCACATAGAACCTATCCAGAGGCACACCCAAAGCACACGTCAATCAGCACAACTTCTAAAGGAATTAAAGGGGATGAAATTTCAAGGGTTCATATTAACCCGGGGTTAAGGAACATAATACCGGATGAACTGCTCCCATTATGAGGAAATATAACGGCGGGCATGGAACGCTGGAAAGCATTAAGCTTATCTTTCTGGAGCAAGATTAAAACAGTGAAAAGGATGATAATGCCAATTAAACTATGTTCTGGGATGCTACCATTACAGCCAGAAAGAAAATGGATGTGAACTGAGCTGAGAGAAACCAAGAATTGTATCTGGAACCCAATTAGACCAAGAGTCAGCCCAGCCAAGGTCCACACGGCATCCACCTTGGGAGGTCTGGCAGTACCCAATGCTGAATTGTACAATTTGGCCTTCCACATATCCCCCTAAACCACCCTTTTCCCCAGGACAAAATACAAACCATTATGGAAGGAGCTAGAGCGTGACCGCACCACAAGGCTGCATCATGGCAAGACGATGCACAGGAAGAAAAATTGTGCCAATGGGAATGTGATATTAGCATCCACAACCCACAGCTGGGAAAAGGTGCATACAATGATTCAAGTTGACCCATACATACATCACAAAGCACCATTAGCGCTCAATAACTGTCTCAGACTGGAAAATAAAATGTTTTACTAGCCAGAATGGGCTACCAGAGGCATCGATTCATACGGGACATTTGGCACAGCCCAAAACTAGCATACAACCCTTCTCAGCCCTGAAACAACGCGTTCACCTGAAGGACAAACATGAATGGCAATACTTGAAACTGAAAAGCTGCTTAGCAAAGGCAATACTGAAGCTCAGGACGAAACCTTTAGCAGCGATTATCAATACGCGGGGAGACAACTGAGGAATAGTCTCAGCCTGCTATAAAACCCCAGTGAGTCTCAGATACAACACAAGCACTGCCTCCTCTTTAAAGATGAAATGGGGAAGTGAACTGCACATATTCAGAGGCAAAATAGGTGAAAATCCAATCCCGAAATATCACAGGCCTAAGAGAAGAGAGGTAGATGGTGTTCCATTTCAAAATACTGCACCATTGGCATTTGACTCCAGAGAATCTCTCTAAACTCCCAGGACACCGACAACAAACAGTATGGGCATGCTGGAACTGCAAAAAAGACACAATTGGGCATATGCCACATACTTTGGGACTGCCCGTACCTCCAAAAATACTGGACAAGAGTCTTTCTAAACATCAGTCGCTCCCTGGCGAGACCAATGAAGGACACAAAGCAACTGGTACTAATGCATGACTTAGCAGAGGAACAACTATTATCTAATCGTGAACAGAAATGGCTATGTACAATCCTCATAGTAGCCAAACAATGTATTTTCAGACACTGGAGGAAAACACACACACCAACCGTGGAAGAATGGCTACCAGAAACTGCTAAATTTGCCTCCTATGAATGACTGCTATATTATCAAAAGCATGAGGAGCACATCTTTTAGAAATATGAGGCCAGTTTATCAGCTGAGGAACAATCTCTACAGAACTAGAAACATGCCCGACAAAGGTCTCTACCTTGCCTAACAGCAACATGAGTGCAGCAGGCATATCACCATCTTGCACGCACCATCTGTATTCTTGTTTTTGCCATAAAACCTACACTAGTGAACAGAATAACCTCAGTCCTTTAATATGAGTAGCAATTACCCTGAAGATGGATGGGGATGCAGAAGTTATTCAAACATCAATAATCAAAATGACTCAGTTATTTGGTAAAAAGGATTGCTGTTTTATTTGTAATTGTCTAAAACAGGGAGCATAACGAACATCAACCAATTCGCTCAATACTCAATACTTTCATAAAAAACTGAATGTTTATATCCAAAACATGTCATCATTGACGTTTGACCTGCGTCCCGACCAACGTCATCCTACCTGGCAAACTACAAAAACCTGATGGCAACTGTGATAGGCTCTTAGTGAACATCTAAATATATGATCTATACTAGTATGGGAAAGTGAGTGAAAGTGATAGGTTTCTTAACATCAGGTGGGGCAACTGAGCCCTCCCCTCAAAATGGCCACTATGAACGTCACTAAATACACAACATCCCATTGTCTACACAAACTATAGGACCCTTAATTACGCGGTCCCCTACAGTTGGTTGGCACTCTAACCTTTGTCAGTACCTTTGCACTTACGTCTAGCAGCATGCAGATTGGACTTCCAGGTGCTGGTGAGCTTGTCTTAACCCCAGCTTCCCACCAATTAGCATATCAATCCATCATCACCTCAGTGGCCAGCGTAGTCAATTAGGCTTTGAAGCTCGGCCTTGAGTTTGTTCTGTACTGTGGAGAATCAGGGGCGTGAAGGCATGCTCTGCCCTCATGCATAGTTGTGAGCATCTTGCTCGTCCATCTTCATCTTTCCAAGTGACTGAAGACCATGATTTTTAGTTTTTACTGTCTTTAAAATACGATTTTTTAATAGACATCTGACATCTTTGTTTGTTCATGCCTTCTGAACAGGAGCTTGTTCTTCCACACGATTTTGTATCCAATGCTAGTTAACTTCATCCTAATAAGACCTTAGCTTCTTGGCCTGGCTTCATGGCTCATCCAGCCTCGCCCTTCGAGATTCACTTTTAAGTCATGTGTTTTCTTAATGCGACACATTGAGAAGAGCATTCCTTTTTTAGTCCTATTCTGCTATAACCCGTAGTGGAAACATCCATCATTTACTCTTTATGCATATATTGGCGCATGGCGCAACCTATTCACTATAAAGCTAGCCTCAAGAATACTTTGTCTGCTTCCGTTTCTTTTTGTATCTGTACACTTGGTATCTTCATCCATTTTATGGCATAAGCTTCTACACCTTGATCCCAAGATATCACTTATCCTTGATACTTTCTTGATGCCTTATAGAATATCTGCATTCTCTGGTCTCTGCATTGTTTCTAGGCACGTCAGCTCTGCTCTGTGTGAAGTCACCATTCATCTAGACCATTCATTTACTCTGCTTCTTACATGATTTAACTCAAACGGCCATCATATTTTCTTGTATGCAAGCATGGTTTTCTTAATGGGAACCTTGACTCCATTATTCTCTTAGATATCATTATTTTCATTGGTACCGCACGTGTCCCACATCCCGGCTCCCAACATATAGGTAATATGGGTGAGGTGGTTGAGGTGGGGGTACTTGGCTCCTCCTCTACACTCCCCCATCTAGGCGATTTATCGACCACTCTCTCATCATCCTTCACATCCAGATATCCTGATCTGAAGAAGAACTTCTTTGGGACCCATATCTTTATAACTCCTTTCAGGCATCCTTCTGATTTCACATGCTCATCTTTGTTCAATGTCATGAGACTGCACTGTCCATTTGGACTACAATAGATCCATCTTCCCAGGTACTTCTTATGATTCTTTGGATACAGAACTTCGTCCCCTCATGTGCATGGATGCTGGCCTTTACAAAGTGTCTGATTTCTTCATCTGTCAAATCCTTGGCTTTCCATCCTGGTTCAACATTAATCATGATCTTCATCCCTATGGCTTTCTTGGCTGTTTTCTTGCATTGGGAGATTATTATCTTGATCACACAAAATCCAAGCAATATCATTAGTTTCAGAGCTCCAAGGAATTTAAAAATGTCTGCCATCCATTGTGGAACCCAAGAAAAGAGTGATCCAAACCAGCTTTCATCAATAATGTCTTCCACTTCATCGATCATCTCGCCGTGGAGTTTTGTCAGCATACCTACGGCCTTTGTCAATTTTCCATTCTCGTCATCATGAGAAGGTATGAATATGCAAAATGATTCTCCGATTTTTGCACAAACACCTCCATCCATAGCTGTGATCGTATCCAGGACGTATCTATTCTGAAGCGTCATCAGTCGTACGGCTCTCAACTCTTCTCTGATTGCGTTGAATCTCTTTATAGTAGGGTTGATTGTCTGCAGCAATTCCCATCTGGTAATCTGCATCCATTTGGTATTTGCTCCAACCTGGACACTCGGCATGAAGATCAATGAAAATACTGAAGCTGTATGGCTAAATAGTCTGTCCTCATAAGGAATAGCATCAAAAGCCTCTATAGATTTTGCTGAGAAATAGTTATCTCTCTTCATTCTTCATACCAGCTCCACAGATCTCTTCTTCCTCAGGTGAGCATCTGCTTTTGGAAAACTGTCAAGGTTTAAGCGACTTTTAGGAATCACCAATGCTACAACATGAACAGTCACTAGTGAGCATCGTACTCCCTAATCCTTGGGTAGCCTCATATATACTTTGGATCCACAAGCCCAATAGTGTTCCATGATTATTTCTGTTCCAAGTATCATTCCTGGTAAATCAAAGATTTGACCACAGTTCTAATTCGCTCCAACGTTTCTTTTGCCATTATATCTGAAGGACAACTTTGTACTCTCCAAAGGTACTATCTGCAAGGGTCATCCCCTCTCTTCGACCAGGTCAGTAGTTTAGCAAGTCTTGGTCATAGTGGCTTACAACCATTCTGCACTAGGACAATGGTAGGTTTGTAGAAACCAATGACCACCCAAGCTCTGCAGATGACCACTCCTTCCTCCCATCCATCTGGTGATAACCCTGATCCCCAGATCTGCATTTGGCCTATGTTCTTCTATCTACATATTTCTTCTGCAGATTTTCCAGGACTATGTGTCCTGGTCATAGTCATCTTCCTCTGGATCTGCCCATTCAGTTGCTGATTTGAGATAAACATCTCAGCCCATAAACTGGCCTCTTGTTCGGCAAAGTGCTATGTGGGAAAGACAATGGGCCTCATTACAAGTTTGGAGGTAGCCATGCCTCTAATACAGGCAAGCTACCTCCAAACTTGCTTTAAAAATCCGGCACCCGCGAATGGGCAATTACTGGGGTATTCCAGCCCCTCCAGACCCTGTAATGGCCCTTTCGCAGGTGCCAGAATTGGGTGATCCCATTACGATGTGAGCCCCATAGGGGGATGCCTGTAGCACCGGCACCAATCATTACAGTGCCTGTGCTACAGGCATGCTGTGCTTGCAGTGACTTTTATTCTGCCAGGTCAGACCTGGCAGAATGAAAGGCACCCGCGAGCACAACTTTGAGTTTACCATTGTATCCGGACCGACAAACTCATAATGATGCCCAATGTGCTTCATGGACATCTATTTCAATAGCTATGAAGATTTTAGACTTCCCCATACCATAAGGCAGGAGTGCACATACAAAGCATTCCTCCTTTGAGGTTCTTCTTTCCACTTCCCTCATATGTTGATACCATATGTTGTTTACCAAATGTGCTGTACTATCCAGGTAATCATTTAGCTCAAAGTCACCTTCCCCAATATCTCTCTTAAGTCTTATTCTTCTCTTGTGATCTGCTATGATTATTTCATACAACATGTCAGCATAACTCATTCTAACTGGACCAATCATAAGCAGATGTGTCAGTGGACTGGGTGTAGTTACACACATTTTCTGCGTAGGTTCACCTTTCAAAACCCACTTCCTCCGTCTCCCTTGTAAAGCCTGTCTCTGGTTTTGAAAAATAATCTCTAAGACACTTTTAGCATGTGTTTGAATATTGGTAACATTAACCTCAGACTCTTCAACATTGTTTGGAACAGGGATCTTGTCTGCCTAGTAGTTGCCACGTTTATACCTTCCTTCTGTTTAGGAAGATTCTCATGAGTTTTTGCTCCATTCACATCTAAGTAATAGGAGGTTCACACAGTGAGTATAAACAATATTCTTATGAACAGAACACAAGCATAAATAATGCAGAGATAAGAGATTGTACAGCATCAATTTTTTTACACAACGTGGACGTCTTTCGGGGTCTGGCATGATGATATTACTGCTAATACTTCCCATTTGTATTGCCCAAAGAAGGAAAAATAAACCTTTAACATGACACCATCATGCACTGGTTTCTGGAAACTGCTGATGTCATTCGATAATCTTCCTCGGTCAACCGACTACTTACTCCACGATGAAAACAAAGTTCCAGTGAACTCCTTGTATCAGCCTTTCAATGGACGATATGATGATTTTCTTTCAGGATGAAACAAGGGTTATTTTTTAGCCAGCAATTCCTCGATCTGTTCCTCGAAGAAAAAGCCTTTCAGATTAACCCGGAATAGGCATTTACTTGAAATATGATGTCTCTCAAAATCTCATTTAATGCTGCATTATTTCTTGGATCCGTTAGGAACGTGCAGACATCTGTGTGTCTTCCAACAATCTGCAGACACTCTTCAACCAAGTAATAAAATAGCAAACTGACCAGTCTATATACATTGTCAGCTGATAGGGGCATTTGTACTCTTTCCACTGTATTCAGGAAGCTGAAGAATTTGTTCAGTGATAACTATAAGCAATCTTCTCGCAACTGGGCAATTCTTAGGATCTTGCACGAAAACAGGAATGCTAGTAGTTCTCCCCACAAGCAAAGGATATGCACGTAATACAAACTCGAAAAAAGCATGAACGATCCATGAAACGTCATCAGGCATCACCATGAGCAAATCCAAACAGTAACTCAGTGAGAAATTAATCAGGGTACTGTACCCTCTTCCAATTGTCAAAAGCAAAATCAAGATCTTGCATATCTTTCTTCTAATCAAGGCTTAAGCATGCCTCAGTCCAAGGTCACAAACTCCTGTGGCTCAAGAACACATATCTTCCCTTAACTCTTCCCCAAATTACAGAAAAGAGTGTTCAAAATAAGCCACAGTCCAATTAACTCTTTCTCTTTACTCAACAGTTTCTGCGTCCTTCTTCCTCATCATAGACCTTGTCTACACATGCTGAGGTTCTTCCCCGATGCTTGCTTCCGAAGGGTGCGGGGGTAATGAGGTCTCTCCAGCATAGATCTTTACGTCACCTAGAAAAGTCCAAGGGCGTCTGCTCTGCACTCTGACTGCAGACGGCATGATGTCTTCCATGATAAAAGGACAGTTGAAGCTTGGCTCGTCCCACTTTTTCCTTGTATGGTTGCGAATTAGGATTTCATCTCTGGGGAACACTTTAGGAACACATAGTACTTGAAGTCCACTTGTTACAGCATCTCCTTCTGTGTTCTGTGCTGCCCCACACCCTCTTCACAGTAGCTGACCTAAAATTACAGAGATACTTGAGGTCATACACGTAAGATAGTCACGGAACTCCATTACTAACAGTTCTGACGTTGGCTGGGCATCACTTCTAACTCTGGATGGAGGTGTGTGTCCTCATTCCCCTCCTTGTCACTATTTCATGGGGGGTGAGATGGTGGTTCGAACCCGGTTGGTTTCTCAATGCATATAATGCCAGTGGTAGGCAATGCAACCACCCTTTCTTCAAGGTAAGCTTCAACTTGACTATTCTTTCTCTAAGCAAGCCGTTGAGCCTCTCACAGATCCCATTCCCTTGTGGATGATAAGCCGAAGAAAACGTGTGCTTTATACCAAGCAACAAGCCAATCTGTTAAAAAGTTTGATTCACAAAATGAGGACCATTATCTGATCTTAATACTTCACATATTCCCCATCTAGGAAATACTTCTAGCACTAGAAATGTTGCTGAACAAGTGGAATCTGGGTGTGTACTGTCAAGGGTTTTGACCCATGTTGAATCAATAGACTGGGTAGATGTGGGGATGAGCTGTCACCGCCCATTATTCTATCCCAGAACAAACTAAATCAATAGACTGGGTGGATGTGGGGATGAGCTATCGCCGCCCACATTCACGCCAGAATAGGAGAACTGCGCAGTTGGCACGAGACCACTCCAAAGATACAACCTTCTTGTGGGGGGTTCCACATCACCACTCTACTGTAAGGATGCCATCAAAACAATGTTAAGCAAGGGTCCTATACTATCAAGCAAAAGACCACTCTATTGAAATGCAGTAATTCAAGACGACTCAAAAATGGATGCAGTACCGACAAATTCCCCAAGGTGGCGCTAGCAGTCTAATGACAGGGAAACTGTATTTAGGAGTTGCAAGAGGGGCAGGGACATCAAAACTTGTTAGTTAATTGGAAATCTTAGCCACCTGCTGTTCCCAGAGGCCAAGAGGCTGGGAAACCTTAACACCTCAGAGATTCCACACCAGGAGGCAGGATATCACATGACCCTGTTGATTGATTGAGGAGAGACTTCCAGGCAGCCTGCTGGAGCCCACACAAAAGGCTCTTTCTGTTGAATGGGGTATGTTCATTTTGAGTGTTTCCTGTCAACAGCCCTCTGCCAGCAAGGAGTGACATGTGATCACTGACCCACCCGGACTCCTGGAGGCGGACCCAAACACTTGGGGGGTTGAATTGCAACAAATATATATTTTATAGAAACAGTGATAATTTATTGTAACCAAATGACAGGAATGTACAACTTTGAGAGTCTTAGTTTGAAAAATGCCCTCACGATTTGAGTCCAAACTCCAATTTGTACCATGTTCTGGGGCAAAACCCCGCTAATTATGATTATTGTAGGCAATGTGTTTAAGCTAGAGGCATGGAAAGTTACTGGGATATATGTGGAAGGGAAATGTACCTTTGTATAATTTTTGATGAAAAAACAATGTTGCAAAACCCACTAAAATCGAAAATGAGTTGCCATTTTTGAATGGAAGCCCCTAGAAACGCCAGAGTCGGGACAGGGACTATCTTTAGTAATATATGATGTGTGGATGTGATGTCAAACAACTGTGTACCTGGGAAATATGTATTTGGATCAGGAATAGATTTGTGTGCACATTGACCAGGGGAGTGTCATTTCTGCAGGTCATAAAAATGACATCACTCTGACACACTATCCCTTCCCAAATCAGGGACCAAAGAATCTATTGACCTATCAAATCAAGAGAGGGGCAGGCTTAGGGATGCTAGCCTCTCCACCCACTTTTTAAACACATAAAAAGAGACAGCTGGGACAGGTAGAGACATTCAATTCCATTTGCTGCAGAGCATGCTGACCGACGACTTCACATCCAGAGATCCAGACTTCAAATCCATCAATCTCCAGGACCTGTAGCAGAAATTAACTCCATAATTTGTAGCAGAGAGGCCTGAATCCACCAGCTGAATCCTCTTCAGCAGGCCTCAAAACCAACCAACTATTCAACAGCCGAGCGAGCTGTTTGAATGTTTGCCAAGAATTTTTGCAAGAACCTGTAGCAGTATCCAGAAAGCAGTGCTGTATCCGGAACCCGAGAGAACCACAAACCAGACCGTTGTGAGCAGATCCGGTGCTTGACAGACCCAGAGAGCAGAGCTGACCCAGAAAGCCGGGACTTCAGAACCACCCGCCGGAAGTCCCGTCCAACCTGACCAGACCGTGACGAGGCCTATTTCAAATTGATATTGTGAGTACCTAGCAGAACTGTGCAGAACCAATCTCTTAGTTAAAATAATCTAATCCAAACTTTTTTAACCTAAGTAGAACAGCCTCCTAGAAGTCGTGTCATCTGTCATTTTTAAAGCTGCACAACTGTCACCTGTCAATTCTGCAGCTGCAAGCTGTCACCTGTCATTTTGAGTTTTACTTTAAATCCGAAAATCTACCTTTATTAAATCGTCCATATCTCTGGAACCGTTTGTGCCAGGAACGAGATTTCATCTGAAAGCTTAGAATCTAGGCTTTCCAACGCACCTAGAACCGACTTCCTACTCCCTATACTTTTTCTGTAATCGCGAGACACGCACTCGCGAAATTTACCGAGATTCGCAATTTGGCCCGATTTCTTCGTCTGTAGAAATCAGCAGCTTTTTGCTTCTCTTTGCTAAAATTCGTTTGCAATCTGCTAATCATTCTAGAGCATTGTTAAAGTGAGCCTGAACTAATATAAAGTAGCCATCACCTACCCTGAACCTCTAGAGGGAATTAAAAGCAATTTTAGCACCTTTTCACTTCCGTGCAAACCACATTAAAGTAATTTGCCTGTGTTTAAAACTCATCCCTGTTTTCTCTAAGCTTGCTGGGGGAACTGGAACTGTGTATTGCATTATAAAGTGTGATTTGTTGGGATTCTTGAAGACTGTGTGCACTCATTCCATTTCTTACATTGCATAGGGGGGGAGTGAATTGTCAAGGAAAAGTGATTACATTGTCTTTTGTTGAAGCCATATCAAGTTATTTTCTGTACTGCATTTATTCCACCTTGCATTTCCTTGAAACCATCAAGCATTTTCAGCTACCTCATCCTCTACACTACTCCTAAGTAACCAAATCTGTGTACCCCTGTAACATTATCCATTGTTGATCACAGTCATATTCTAAGTGTACTATCAGATATTAATTTATTATAAAGTGTGATATATATATATATTGTTTAATTTTTCAAATAAACCTTTTAATTTGCAAAACAAACCTACTTCTTGGCTCAGTGGGGTCAGGGGGATACAAGGGTTGTCATCCAGAGTACTGAACTGGACTTAAAAATACATCAATAAGGGTTTTCCTCAGCATCCCAGACTAGGCATGACTTAGCTGTAGTGTTGATTGAATATCGCTTACAAAAGTGGGGGCTCGGAGCCGGGATATTCTGGGTTAGATTTACCACTTGTGCAGATTAATACAGTGTGACAACTGACCAGATACACATATCCGGTTAGATCACCACGCTGTTTTACACTGTGAAAGCATCCCTCAAAGGAACGCTCTAAGGAAACGGTCTGTTTTGCAAAATAAAATACAAACTTCTGTAAGTAAGGAAGGAACTCAAATTCCAGAATGACGACCTTGGTAGATATGAAAATAGCCAGAGAGCACTTCTTACATAAGCTATTTGTGAGAGGTGAGTGGACTCATCAGGACCAAACGGTCTGGTTGCAGGCAATCGCGCAACAGGTCACTGAAACAGGGTCAGATATATGGAGAGATCAGGGTCCATTACATGTGGCCCTGAGTGAATTATACATGGCTCCTAAAGTTAAAGATGAACACGACAAGATGGTTAGGATAGCGGCATATTTGTACCTATATATGGGAGCCATGCAGGACAAATGTGCTGAAGGCCAAGATCTGGCAAATAGGCAACAGATGGCGTTAGAAAAGGACCAATCTGACCTGGTCTCTTCTGAGCAGAGGCTGCAGAGGAGCCAGGAGTCAGAAAATGATAGTAGGCAGTATATCATTAAAATAAAAGAGGACATGGATATGCTGCAACAGGAAAAGAAAGACCAGGATACCAGAATTCTGGCTTTGCAGAAGGAGCACCAAGACAGTTTGGACTCCTTACTGCAGAGCCAGAAAAAGCTGGAGCAACAGATCAATTTCAACAGGGCATGCACAGAGCAGGTAGCCACCCTGCAAATCCAACTAGACAGAGAGAAAGAGGAAAGCAATACATTGATTTTGAAAGACCTGGATACCCAGGCAGAGTTTGATGAAGAACACCAGAAAGCTGGTGCCTTCCAAAGGCAAAGGGACAACCTGGCAGCACAGATGCAGGCTCTTAGTCAGGAAAGGGATACCTTAGGCCAGGAAGTCTGCCACTTAAAAAGGAAAATGGAAGAAAATCACCTGGCCCTCCAGGGACTGGGTGACCTCCAAAAAGAACACCAGAACTTGTTAGAGCACACCAGGAGGGTGGAGGATGCTCTGGCAAGAAAGGAGCAGGCCAATAGGGACACAGCTCAGGAGGTAACCCTCCTGCAGCAAAGACTGGCCCAGTACTCCAGGACCAATCAGGAGGCACAGAGAGAGAATGAGGCTCTCTGCCAGCACAATGATAGGCTCCAGCAACAGGTAGCGATGCAGGAGAGACTGATAGAGTCTAGTAAGGCCTTAACTGAGGAACTGAAAGCGCAGGCTCTTGCTTTGCAACAGGAAGCAGGGGCGGATAGAGATGAGGTTCGCTGGGAAAGAGAAACTCCTGAGCATAACCTCAGGAGCCCTAGTACCAGAGGCCTTCATCTCTCCCAGTCCCTGGACTCTGCCACCCCCATGTCCCCTCGCGCACATGAGCCCAGGGCCACAGGGATGGCAGATTACTATCCAGCTAGAAGTATGGGGCTCATAGGCCAGTACCTCCCAGGAATGGATGGGCGGGCATCCGGGTATGGGCACCCAAGCACAGTGCAATTTAGTGGGAAACCCCAGGAGAGTAGGCCCATTAAGGGCATCCTGAAAACCTCTGCCCAGTTAGGTCAGTGGGGGGGGTACCCATCAAATCCTGGCAGCAAGGAGGGATCTGAAGACTCCTCTGAGCATTACAGGACACAGGAGACCAGGTCCCCACATTCTGCCAGCCATTCCCAGGCTCGCAGAATCCGGGAAAACCTGGAAGATCAGACGGGCACCTCTGGGAGCAGCGCTTCTGAGTCAGAGGATGAGTGGACCAGGGTTACTCGAACCAAAAAGGCCAATAAGGCAAAAAGGGCCTTGCTTAAGGATCCATTGAAACAAATAAAGGCAATAAGGAGTGTCATCACGCCTTATCATAAGAACACCAAGTATTCCGTTTGGGAACACTTGGAGCTCTATGAGCAAATGATGGAGACTTTCCATTTGAAGGACAGCCAAAGCTGTATTCAATATGTAAAGTGGAACTTCTCACCAGAATACTCCAGTTTCTTTGCGAGGCTGGAGGATCAAAACCATTCAAGGTGGTCCACATACAGGGCGGCCATCTTGAAACATTTTTCTGTGTACAGAAATCCTCAAGAGGCTCGCAAGGCAGCCTACAATTTGCAATGTGGGGAGGATCAGGCCCCACAAGAGTTTGTGCAAGAATTAAAGCGTGCTTTTGCGCAGACCCCCAGAAGGGTGCGCATGGATAGCAGAGAATTTATCAATACGTTTTTCCATGCCTTACCCAAATACATAATGACCCATGCTCGTGAGAGATTTTCATGAGAAAATATCTTTAGACTGGGTCATTGAACAGGCTACCCGGATCTATGAGGTGCAGAAGCCCATCGAAAATAAAAATAATGTGCCGAAAAACCCCAAAACCAACAGCACTCCTGCTGCTGCCAAGGTGGCAGAGTTAAAGGTTGCCCCGTTTTAGATTTGGAGATGGGGGGGGGGCCTAAAAACCTGCCTGCACCAAATAATTCACAGCCCAGAAGGCCCTCGGGCCAGTCACAGACAGGGAGTTGAGGAGGTAGTACCACAAATGGGGTCCCCCGCTCCCCTGACTATGTAAGTCCCCGCTACAAAGGAAACCGACCAATCCTGGGTTATGTGTGGACTCCTCCAGCCCAAGGGGGGGGATCCAGCCAAGCACCTGACCCGGGGAACTTCCCTCCTAACTTCCCTCAGGAGGGCAGAAATTCTCCAAATCCTGAGCAGAACTTTTTCCCCAGGTATCCACCCAATTTCCAACCCCAAAACCATCCATCCTTCTTTCCCCAATTCCCTGAGCCCAGACAACCTAATCCGGGAGAGGGGAGGCCAAGGGTGGAGGGGTACCCAAATCTTCCCAATCCGGGGTATTACCAGAGAAGGGATAGCTACCCTTCTCGGGATCAGCCCAGGGGAGAAAATAGAGCCCCGTATCAGCCTGAGCGGGTTTCACAACTTGAGCGCCAGGTCCAAAATATGGCACGGGATCTGGGTCACATACTGAGGGCTCAACAGAACCCTCAGATGAGCATGCCACTGCAGAATGCCCCAAACTCTGGACCTGGTGCTCCAGAACAATGACGGGGGCAGCACCCCGATAACCCACCGGTTCCCAGGGAGGAGGCACAAGGGGAAGGGGGTGTAAAGCCTTGGAGGAAGCTTCCTTCCCAACTTGTAAACAGCCCCTGGAAAACCAGGAACCGGAAACAAAATCTCCTGCCCCTGAAAGCCTGCCTCCCAAGGAGCAGAGGGGGGGGTAGGAGAAACAAAGGACCCAAACAGGCCCAGTTTGTGGAGGAGGTACAGATCTTCCAATTTGAGGGAGAGGGATCCTCAGAGGATCCTGGGGAAAGGATCTTCTCCTTTAGAGATGGGGGAACTCCTCCCAAGGAAAATGGGTCCCAAGGGATGCCAATTCAGACTGGGGAGATATGGAGACTGAGCTACCGCCACCCATCATCTCATCCCAGAACCCACAATACCGAAATCCCCTGGTTCAAACCCATCCTGGTGACTGCCTCCAAAAAGGGGGGGGGGCGGCCCGGAGCAGGAACCAGGGGAACCCACAATGGCTCTGATCTCCAGTTGCCAACTTTTTCTTTCAGATTCCCCAGGCTCTTCACAGAATTCTGCCCAAATCTCTGCGCTAGCAATGTCCAAAACCAGAAAGTTAGCCCACCAGTTGTCCAAAAATGTGCATTATCTGTGCCCCCTTGAGGAGAAGGAGGGAAGATATTATGCCCCGGTACAAGTACAGGGGCAGGGTACAATTTCAGCGCTGGTGGACACTGGATCTCAAGCTACCCTTCTGTCCAGAAGGGCCTTTGATGAATTAAATGCAGGAAGGGGGGAGAATTACCGTATTCCTCTCACCTCTCTTCCTGGACAACTGCAGAACTTTGACGGGAAGGAAATTCCTGTCGAGGGGACTGCAGATTTGGACATCAAAATTGGGCGACACAAGGTGAAACACCCGGTCATAGTAGTGACTCCAGAGGGCACCCCTTGTTTACTAGGGAATGACCTTCTGAGAAGGTTGTCACCCCTAATAGATTGCGTAAACAAGGTCCTCTGGACCTAGACTAGCCGACCAATAAAATTAAAACAGAGTGTCAACCATGTTAGCTTAAATGGCACCTGCCACATGGTTGAACAAAAATCTGACCAAGTAGAATTTCACTTCCAGAATAGCCATATTCCAGATGTGACAGTAATAGCAGTAGGACAACGGACTGGTGATGGGGGGTCCTCTCTATTTCTGAAAATCAACCTTCCTTCCAGTTTAAGGTGGTATTCCACACTAGAAGGAAACACCCTGAAATTCTTTACTAATCCACAATCAGAAACTCCCATTCCTATAGTCCAGAAAGATGTGAAATCAGCTCAGAGCCTGGCTGATATTAAGCAAATTGGAGAGCAGTTGTTCATCCCTGTTCAGTTAAATGATGGGAAGGACTCTGTTCTCGCTCGAGTGTGGGTGCACAACGGTAAGAGCTTCATCAGCGAAGCCATGTTCCGCCAACTCCCAAAAGATCCAGCCATTCCCACATTTAAACTGATAGACAAATGGGAAAGGGACCTGGAAGCACCCAATTCCAAACATCTCCTGCCAAGCAGGTGTATGCTCAAAATCTCCATTGGCAACAAGAGCATAGTCCATAATTGTTGGGTCGTGCGAGACGTCACTGCTGCCTTTTACTTAGGCAGTGACATTCTCAATCGCTTTGCCATTAGTTTGGACCTAATAAACTTCAAAGCTTGGTCCCGATTAGCGGATAATCCCATGGGCTTTGATGATCCAGAAAAAGCATTTAGGTCAGCTCAATTGCTACCTTATGCAGTTGAAATTCAGCTTAAAGAGGAAGTCACCATCCGAGAAAGGACCCGACAATTCTCCCTGGAAGTGAAAGTTAAAAGAGGACAAAAATTGAAAAACCATGATGCTTATATTCATCTAAATGCTTCTCTCCAACAACAAGGGTTAGGGGTAAACCCAACACCATTAGTCAACATAGAACATGACACAATTCCAATAGAGGTGGATAACAGGGACTTAAAGAGTATTACTCTAGCCGCAGGCACCATTATTGGAATGGCGGTTGATGACCGACATTTCTCCATTGATTTAGGAAATGAA
Organism: Ambystoma mexicanum; assembly: GCF_040938575.1. Taxonomy (NCBI): domain Eukaryota; kingdom Metazoa; phylum Chordata; class Amphibia; order Caudata; family Ambystomatidae; genus Ambystoma; species Ambystoma mexicanum. The sequence goes on along the minus strand of NC_090933.1, from coordinate 651,209,864 downwards.
CTGTTAGGACTGATCCCCAAGGACTGTTTTGACAGTGACAGTGAGGACAATACAACACCAGACAGGATCTTCACCCGGCATGGGGGGAACTTCCTGGTGTACACGTCCTGCCCTTATGGTAAGGAAGATGTGACTTGTGACTTCAGGAGGGATGAGGTGATTTTCCAGGTCCATGAGGGCTGCCTTTCCTACCTGAAGCCTCCAGTCCAAATCAGCACTCTGACCAGGGACTTCTCCACCCAGCTGGAGGAGGCCGCTGAGATAGCCAAACCAGAAGTCTTTCCAGGCTTCAGGCAGATGGTGGAAGAGAGAGTCAACCTAGCTGATGCTTGCGTGACCCTGGAACAGAAGCAAAAGTTGAAACAAGTTTTGTTGGATTTCCAAGATCTCTTTGCGGTAGACTCATATGACTGTGGTCGCACCGACATCCACACCACAACAATTCCCACGGACCCTGGAATGACTCCAGTGTTTGTGAAGCAATATCGTTTGCCTCTCGCATCCATGGAGTCCCTTACTGAAATAATTAAGAACCTTGAGTCCCGGGGAATAATCCGTCCAGTACACAGCACCTTCAATAATCCGGTGCTGGGAATATTGAAGCCAAACGCCCAGTGGAGACTCTGCACCGACCTTAGGGAGCTCAATAAACGGGTCCATACTTCCCGATGGCCTCTGCCCTACATTGACCAAGGGCTGGCCCAGATTCAGGGGTCACAGGTGTTCACTGCAATAGACCTGACCAATGGATACTGGACCGTGCCTGTCAGTAGGGAGGACCAATACAAACTGGCTTTTACCTTTGGGGGCCAGCAGTACACATGGACCCGGACTCCCTTCGGATACCTCAACTCCGGCAATGAATTCAACATTTTCCTACATAAGGCGATGCCCGACCTGGGTGCGAGGGGTAACCTGGCTTATGTAGATGATGTCCTCATAAAAAGTTAATCTGTGGAAGAACACATAGCAGAGATCCGTTATGTTCTGACACAGTTGAGGGCCGCCGGAGCAAAACTTTCCTTTCAGAAAGCACAGTGGTGTAGAACCCGTGTTAATTTCTTGGGGCATGAGATTACTCCTCAGGGTCTCTGTCCCCAGGAAAAGAAAGTGGAAGCACTTCAGAAACTGAAAGACCCCACAACTCTGCGGGCACTAAGGAGCCTCCTTGGACTGACTAATCACAGCAGAAAGTTCATTGAAGGCTACGCAGAGATCACTAGACCCCTGATTCATCTTTTGAAGGGGGGGTCGAGTGGGAATGGGGTCCAGAACAATCCGAGGCAGTAAGACAACTGAAGAGAAGCCTCTCACACGCGCCTTGCCTAGCTTACCCTGTCAGAAACAAGGAGTTCTTCCTGGAGACAGGGTTCTCTAATACGTGCTTGACGGCAGTATTATACCAAAAGCATGACAAGGTCAATAAAGTAATCTCCTATGCGAGCGAAACTTTATCCTCTGTGGAGGAAAAATTCAACGATTGTGAGAAGGCACTCCTGGCAACGGTGTGGGCATTGAAGAATTACCGCCCGTTTATCCAGGGGGAACACATCATAGTGGAGACTCCACACCAGCCTTTGCAATATCTCCAAAGTGACAGAATCCGGGCCGGAAATGTGAGTAATTCCCGAATTACTTCCTGGATTCTGTCAATGCAAGGCTTTCCTGTGGAGGTCAGATATGGCCAAAACAAGAAGAGTCCCCTCGCGCAAGGTCTGGCTGACTTGCATGATTGTGCCAGAGAAAACTGTCTCGAGGACGAAAGTCTAAAAATCAAGGACAACATGGAGGCATACCTTAATTCCCCACACAAAGTCTTTGAAGAAGACAAGTGTGAGCCCACTGTCTATGTGGATGGATGCTCGTGCCATGTTGACAACAACGGGGAGAAAGAACCGGTGGCCGGCGTAGGGAATGCTTGGGTGAAGGAGTTTCCAGAACCGTCCGCTGGATACAAAATTGGTCCCCGAAGTAGTCAGGTGGCAGAGTTGATGGCTGTGCATCAGGCCATCCTCACTGCTGTCCAACATCAACTCCACGAACTGGTCATAATCACCGATTCGGATTATGTACGGAACGGGTTCGTGGAGCACCTGGTTAATTGGAAAACCAGAGGCATGTTATGTGCTAATAACAAACCCCTGAAACATGGGAAGTTAATCCAAAACATTGATGATCTGGTCACCTCGAATGGGATGACCATCTACTGGAAGAAGATCAAGGGTCATTCCAAAGTAGAGGGACCAGACAAAACTGGAAATTACTTAGCTGATCAGCTGGCCAAAACCGGGGCCATCCAAGGGGATCTAATCGAAATAGAGTCCCTGTTGGGGGAAATCCAGGTCACTGCTATCACTAGGTCCCAGACAAATGCTCACAATGATCTTTCAACTGCACAATGGAGTAAGGAGACCCCTGATGCTGATTTGATTACAGCTCAGAAGGGGGATCCAATAATTGGTAAGTTTTACCAACACATTGAGGACCCTGAGAACTTTCCCCTGACGGATACCGATTACATTGGGAAAGGGGACCTAAGAGTGTTGATGAAATGTCCAGAAATGTTCCGAATCCAAGACGGTTTGCTGGTAAGGAAATCCAAAGCTGGCCACAATCAGTGGGTGGTTCCTACCTCATTCCTAAGCCTGATGTTAAGTCACGCCCATGACGCGGCCACCGCCGGTCATAGGGGGTTTCACACAACACTGGAAATTGAGAGGTTGCATACTGGCCACACATGGGGCAGGACCTCGACCAATTCTTGAAGGGGTCTCTTGTGTGTGCACAATTTCAGCCATCATCCCTCACACACCGTGCGCCTCTCCAAAAGAGGGGGATGACACTTCCATGGTCAGATTTGCAAATCGACTTTGTAGGCCCTGTAATTCGCTCGTCTAGAGGAAACAAGTACATGTTGACCGTTACATGCTTGTTTACCAAGTGGGTGGAATGTCTCCCAGCCCCAAACTGCAAGGCAGAAACAGCAGCTGCCTTGATGATTAACCACATCTTTTCCCATTTTGGTCTACCTCAAAGGATTGAGTCGGACAGAGGTAGCCACTTCACCAGTGAAGTAATGACAAAGATGTGGGAGTTACTGGGGGTTAAAAGGAAGCTACACATTGCTTACAGGCCAGCTTCTTCTGGAGCAGTAGAGAGATATAACCGAACCATTGTGAGCATCTTAAAAAGGTTTGTGGCAGATTCTGGGCCAAGTTGGGATATCCGCTTACCTCTGGTCCTAATGGCCATCAGATCTACCCCGTCATCTGCAACTAAAATGTCACCATTTGAGTTGATGACTGGACGCAAGATGGTGCTTCCCCAGCATTTGCTCTACAGGACCCAAGAGCAGACTCTGATGCCTCCACAACTCATGAGTATCTGGAGAATTTAAGGAAACACCTTCAGCATGCTTTTGCCTTTGCTCAGCGGAATCTAGAAAGATCAGCCGAGAGCATGAAGACCCACTATGATTTGAAAACTACCTGAAAGGAATATAGGTGGGTGATCGGGTCTATCTATACAATTTCCAAAGGAACCAGGCCAAACAGCGAAAATTCTTGGCTACATGGAAGGGACCGTTTGAAATTATAGACAAGATCTCCCCTGTTGCATACAAGATCCGCATCCCCAAAGGCAGTTTGGCAGAGGGGGAAGATAAGTGGGTCCATATAAATCAGCTAAAGTGTTGCCATCCCAGGCACACTCTGCAACAACTGGAGGAGTCCTCTGCAATACCAGAGGGGACCGCTCCAGAGTAATTCAATTCCAACCCTAACATATCCCACATATAGTCTCTAAAAATATTATGATTTGGAAAAAAAAATGTCTTATAATTGTATCTTGTTTTTTGTTAAAATAAGAACGCAAATGTTTTGACTATAAAATGTATATGCCACACCACTACATCAATGGTGGGGAAGAAATGTCTACGAATAGGTATTGCCACTTTCCTTTGTCGTCCTAGGAGAAAGAAAACCTGGAGACTGGCCAATGAGGACGATTCAGGGACCGGGAGCAGAGACCCGAGGGGCCCCACCCAATATTCCCATCAGGACCGGCGAGGAGAACCGATCGATCCAACTGGGTGGAGGAAAAGATGTTGAACTGTGCCATCCACAGAATTGGAAGAAGATAATGGGGACATACCAGCGCAAGGGCTCAAAACCTCCTTTGCACCCGACTTCCCCTCGACTTGAATCAAAGCGCAGTCCGGCGGGGGGATTTGTCAAGGGTTTTGACCCATGTTGAATCAATAGACTGGGTAGATGTGGGGATGAGCTGTTGCCGCCCATTATTCTATCCCAGAACAAACTAAATCAATAGACTGGGTGGATGTGGGGATGAGCTATCGCCGCACACATTCACGCCAGAATAGGAGACTGCGCAGTTGGCACGAGACCACTCCAAAGATACAACCTTCTTGTGGGGGGTTCCACATCACCACTCTACTGTAAGGATGCCATCAAAACAATGTTAAGCAAGGGTCCTATACTATCAAGCAAAAGACCACTCTATTGAAATGCAGTAATTCAAGACAACTCAAAAATGGATGCAGTACCGACAAATTCCCCAAGGTGGCGCTAGCGGTCTAAACTCTGACAAGGAAACTGTATTTAGGAGTTGCAAGAAGGGCAGGGACTTCAAAGCTTGTTAGTTAATTGGAAATCTTAGCCACATGCTGTTCCCAGAGGCCAAGAGGCTGGGAAACCTTAACACCTCAGAGATTCCACACCAGGAGGCAGGATATCACATGACCCTGTTGATTGATTGAGGAGAGACTTCCAGGCAGCCTGCTGGAGCCCACACAAAAGGCTCTTTCTGTTGAATGGGGTATGTTAATTTTGAGTGTTTCCTATCAACAGCCCTCTGCCAGCAAGGAGAGACATGTGATCACTGACCCACCCAGACTCCTGGAGGCGGACCCAAACACTTGGGGGGTTGAATTGCAACAAATATATATTTTATAGAAACAGTGATAATTTATTGTAACCAAATGACAGGAATGCAGAACTTTGAGAGTCTTAGTTTGAAAAATGCCCTCACGATTTGAGTCCAAACTCCAATTTGTACCATGTTCTGGGGCAAAACCCCGCTAATTATGATTATTGTAGACAATGTGTTTAAGCTAGAGACATGGAAAGTTACTGGGATATATGTGGAAAGGAAATGTACCTTTGTATAATTTTTGATGAAAAACCAATGTTGCAAAACCCACTAAAATCGAAAATGAGTTGCCATTTTTGAATGCAAGCTCCTAGAAACGCCAGAGTCGGGACAGGGACTATCTTTAGTAATATATGATGTGTGGATGTGATGTCAAACAACTGTGTACCTGGGAAATATGTATTTGGATCAGGAATAGATTTGTGTGCACATTGACCAGGGGAGTGTCATTTCTGCAGGTCATAAAAATGACATCACTCTAACACACTATCCCTTCCCAAATCAGGGACCAAAGAATATATTGACCTATCAAATCAAGAGAGGGGCAGGCTTAGGGATGCCAGCCTCTCCACTCACTTTTTAAACACGTAAAAAGAGACTGCTGGGACAGGTAGAGACATTCAATTCCATTTGCTGCGGAGCATGCTGACCGACGACTTCACATCCAGAGATCCAGACTTCAAATCTATCAATCTCCAGAACCTGTAGCAGAAATTAACTCCAGAATTTGTAGCAGAGAGGCCTGAATCCACCAGCTGAATCCTCTTCAGCAGGCCTCAAAACCAACCAACTATTCAACAGCCGGGCGAGCTGTTTGAATTTTTGCCAAGAATTTTTGCAAGAACCTGTAGCAGTATCCAGAAAGCAGTGCTGTATCCGGAACCCGAGAGAACGACAAACCAGACCGTTGTGAGCAGGTCCGGTGCTTGACAGACCCAGAGAGCAGAGCTGACCCAGATAGCCGGGACTTCAGAACCACCCGCCGGAAGTCTCGTCCAAGCTGACCAGACCGTGACGAGGCCTATTTCAAATTGATATTGTGAGTACCTAGCAGAACTGTGCAGAACCAATCTCTTAGTTAAAATAATCTAATCCAAATTATTTTAACCTAAGTAGAACAGCCTCCTAGAAATTGTGTCATCTGTCATTTTTAAAGCTGCACAACTGTCACCTGTCAATTCTGCAGCTGCAAGCTGTCACCTGCCATTTTGAGTTTTACTTTAAATCCGAAAATCTACCTTTATTAAATCGTTCGTATCTCTGGAACCGTTTGTGCCAGGAACGAGATTTCATCTGAAAGCTTAGAATCTAGGCTTTCAAACGAATCTAGAACCGACTTCCTACTCCCTAGACTTTTTCCGTAATCGCGAGACACGCACTCGCGAAATTTACCGCGATTTGCGATTTGGCCCGATTTCTTCATCTGTAGAAATCAGCAGCTTTTTGCTTCTCTTTGCTAAAAATTTGTTTGCAATCTGCTAATCATTCATAGAGTATTGTTAAAGTGAGCCTGAACTAATATAAAGTAGCCATCACCTACCCTGAACCTCTAGAGGGAATTAAAAGCAATTTTAACACCTTTTCACTTCCTTGCAAACCACATTAAAGTAATTTGCCTGTGTTTAAAACTCATCCCTGTTTTCTCTAAGCTTGCTGGGGGAACTGGAACTGTGTATTGCATTATAAAGTGTGATTTGTTGGGATTCTTGAAGACTGTGTGCTCTCCTTCCATTTCTTACATTGCATAGAGGGGGAGTGAATTGTCAAGGAAAAGTGATTACATTGTCTTTTGTTGAAGCCATATCAAGTTATTTTCTGTACTGCATTTATTCCACCTTGCATTTCCTTGAAACCATCAAGCATGTTCAGCTACCTCATCCTCTACACTACTCCTAAGTAACCAAATCTGTGTACCCCTATAACATTATCCATTGTTGATCACGGTCATATTCTACGTGTACTATCAGATATTAATTTATTATAAACTGTGATATATATATATTGTTTAATTTTTCAAATAAACCTTTTAATTTGCAAAACAAACCTACTTCTTGGCTCAGTGGGGTCAGGGGGATTCTAAGAGGGGGGTGTTATACAAGGGTTGTCATCCAGAGTACTGAACTGGACATAAAAATACATCAATAAGGGTTTTCCTCAGCATCCCAGACTAGGCATTGACTTAGCTGTAGTGTTGATTGAATATCGCTTACAGTACACGGACCAGCTTCAATCCATCGTGAAAAGGGTCAACTACTACAATCATGTTTCTATACCCATTACATACTTGCAGCATGTCGACATAGTCGATATGCAAATGCTGAAAGGGCCATTAGGTCTTGGGATAACTTGCCTAACTGTGCGCAGTGTGTGCCCAGCGGTGAACCTTTGACAAATGTTGCAATTCACTACATAGAATGCAACCTGTTCTAACAAATTTGGTACAAACCAATCCTCCACAATAGTTGCAGTAAGGTTTTCTCTAGTTGTTTGTGCAGGGTAGTGTAGCTGTTCCAACGCCACCCTTAATAAGGCTACAGGCATCACCGGTTTACCAGTGCTGTCTTGTCACCACAATGCTTCAGAGGTGTTTAAACAACACCCTCTTCGCGTCCATAGATCCTTCTCATCTTGAGGCGCTTCTCACTGAACCTCTATTAATTGTGTCACACTCATCAGCACCACCATTTTTTCATTTACATTAGGCGTATCAAAAGACATTGGGCCTCATTACGAGTTTGGAGGTAGCCATGCCGTCATTACCGGCATGGCTACCTCCAAACTTGTGTCCGGGTCCCGAAAAAAAGGGAATTACCGGCCCATTCTGACTTTTGTGGGACCCGGAGCCGGTACGTGCCCATTCCCATTTGAGCCCCCATAGGGCTCAATGGGAATGGGGACGATGCTAACAACGGACCCGTTAATGACAGGTCCGTTGTTGGCATCCTGCTCTGCTCGTGGGTGCTGGAATGCACTTCTGGCCAGACCAGACGTGCATACGCCACCCGCAAGCAAACTCGTAATATGGCTGCCCGGTATGAACGGTACTGGTACCTTACCAGCACCATTCATACTGCGGCCGCCAGGGTCGTAATGAGGCCCATTATATCTTGTAAACATGCAGCGTGTTTGGCTTCATCGTCTGCTGCTTGATTTCTGCGTGAGATTAAATATGCCTTTTTAGTGTGAGCTGCACATTTGACAAATGATGGCTGCTGGGAGTTGTAGTGCCCTAATAAGCCTGTCCAATAAAACGCCAGGTTGTACTGGAGTGTCATCCACTCGGAGGAAGCGCCTCTTTTTCCAACGTGCTAATCCTATGTGCACTGTCGAAGTCACATAGGCGGAGTCACTGTACACCATTACTTCCCGCTCTGCATGATTCTCGAGCGTGACTTTCAGCGCCACAAACTCTGCAGCCTGTGCTGAATAGTGAGAAGGGAGTCGTGCACTTACCAATGTTTGAAACTCCCCATTGGCTGTGTGTTTTACCACAGCGGCACCTGTATATCTCTGCCCATCATTTTGATTGATCCTTGAAGTACCATCAATAAAAACAATTTCTCTCCCGGTTAAAGCATTTTCTTTTATCCAAGCGATCTCATCATAGAACTCTTCATAGTACGAACAGATGTGCGCATGCTCATCCTCTGCCAGTGGTTCAGCTACAAACATGGGAGGAGTCACTAGCTTGCATCAAACTATTTTAATCACTGGATTTGATATCATACCTCATAGGCAGAAGCCCTTTGAGAAGTCAACGTCCCTTTTGGTTTCTCCAAGATGTCAAATAATGCATGCTCAACAAACAACGTCATAGAGCATCCCATCACTATTCTTGCAGCCTTCTCAATGGCCGAATGGGGTGTCTGCCAAATATTGTTCACATGGACAATGACCCCTCATTACTGGGTCTAAAATCCCACTGTAATATGCAAGGATCTTGTAACCCAATGCGGTTCTCTGTGTGAGGACTGCTGTCATAACGGTACCATCCATATGCAAAAACAAAAAGAATTCCTCAGCATAATTAGGAATCCATAAAACTGGAGCTGTGAAAATTGCCTTCTTCAATTACTGAAACCCTTCTTCCATCTCCTCAGTCCAAACAATGTTCTCTTGTGTTTCCTGTGCTTTCTTTAGAGATTGTAATAAAGGCCTTGTATATGAGCTATAATCAAAGTCCCATGCTCTGACATAGTTAATTAATCCCAAAAATCTCTGCATATGCTTTATCGTATGTGGCTTTGTAGTTTTTGAGAGTTTCAGCTCTCTCGGGAGTAACCTTTTTGCCTTCATGCAAAATCAACTGACCTATGTACAATACTTCCTGTTGACAAGACAATACTGTAACTTCTCTTTGTCAACTTTATATCCTTTTTCAGCAAGTGTAATCATCAACTGAATAGAATCACGTCTGCACCCTTCCTCTGAAGTGTGCAAACTAAAATGTCTTCTACGTATTGCAACACAACACTTTCCAGATCAATATTGCTTAGACCCATCTGGAGAACTCTATTGAAAATCGAAGGAGACTCACAATACCCTTGAGGTAATCTCGTGCTTTTTAAGTTAGTCTGTCTGAACGTAAATTACGTCAGACCCTGCAAATCCTTAGGTAAGGGGATTGAGAAAAAGGAATTTTTCAGATCAATCACGTGAATATATCGTGCTTCAGCAGGTATGTTACATAAAATTGAAGCTGGATTAGGAACTAGAGGGAACTCGGCCTCCACAAATGGTTAATCGGGCGTGAATCTTGAATTAGCCTCCATGACCCCCCTTAGATTTTTTTTATAGGGTACACTGCTGTATTACACGGTGACTCTGACGTCACTAAGATGCCCTGCTCCGTCATGACAGAAATAGTCTTAAAAATACCCTCAACTGCCTCTCGGGACATAGGATATTGTTGTGCTCAAGGTAACATTTCTCCAGGCTTCAATTTAATCTTTACTTCTCCAACCCCCTTGAATAGGCCTATGTCATAGGGGCCTGTCGTCCATAATGAAGCTGGCACTCTTGCCATGTCTTCCTCAAAATACTCAGAACATTTTTGTGCTATCATCATTCTTTGGGGAACCTCTCATTTCATGGCTCGTACCCAATAAGTAATACTCTTCTCCAATATCACTATCACTTTGTCATCTGATGGATGATCTCTAAACATGTCCTAATCAGTGACGTCAGTCAATCAATAACCCTCCCCAATGGCAATCACTGTGCACCATCGTCTGCCATCATGATCATTCCCATCAAGCAAAGCCCTCGCACTATGGCTGCTTGTAATTCTAAAGGAAAGATTTGCCCTTCCTCTTCATCCATAGGTATCTTTGGCCTGAATAGAAATTCATCAGGTTTTTTCATAGTTCTGCCTATTAGGACTGGTCGCCATGTCAACAAAATGCATACCCCATAGTAAAACACTTCAGGTTCCAATGGGACTGCTCTCATGCACACTTGTCCTGCAAATGCCATAATAAATGTGCACACATTTAAATAACGCATTCCTGGTCTTGAACCCACTATACCTTTATCAGTAAACGAGATTATCATATTCAACTTAGTCATCAAATCTCTACCTAATATATTGACGGGTGTCTGCCTTGAAAACAGCAGTGGTACCGACATGCCATATTCTCCTATAGACACTGGTAAGTCTTCTGTAAAAGGAACTCTACTTGTATCTCCTGTGAAACCTTGAGTATTCAAGGCATTGCCTGACATTGAACATTTTCCCTCTTTTATACACAAGTGTGTTGCAGCTGTGCTTACTAAAAATGAAAAACTTTTGCCTCCTATACCGACGTCTACCCTCGGTTCCTCGTGAGGATTCGGCATCACGGATAGTATTGAACACAACAAGTCTCCCAGTGAGCTGTCCTATTGTGATTACAGCCTCATTCCTGTACTTGTAGAAGAATTCCCTCCTTCTACAGTGACACCTCCTATCCTAGGAGTCATTAATTGTCCTGTGCTTGTGCTTTGCTGTATCTGCATAGGTGAATGCTGTGATTGTCCTTGCGGCGGATTCACTTCTACTTGCTGCGTTTGCAGACCTTGCTGCATTCTCGGCACTTGTGCCTGTTTAACTGTTTGATTCTGAGTAAACCCATCTCTACTCTGCTGTGAATATGCAGGCAGGTTTGAAGTCCCACCTCTTGAAAATTGACCATTCTGCACAAACCCTTGACTTCTACACATGCGAGCTAGATGCCCTGTCATACCACATGTCCAACATATAGGCGGAGGTCTCCCCATTTATCCTCCCTGCATGCCTTTATTATCATTCTGCATTTTCTAAAACCCACCTCGATTGTTCTGAAAATACCCCTGATTATTCTGAAATCAACTTCCTCTAAAACCTCCCCTTCCTTGTGGCATAAACCCATTATTTCCTTGGTCAAACTGCCTTTGATTGTTCCCCTGTGACATGTTTGCTACCTGCTGTGAATTCGATCAGTCTCCACTAGTTATCATCGCCCCTTCAATAGCGTACTTAGATAACTTCTTTTGCACTAATTTTGCCTCTTCGCCTTTCCTTATATCATCTTTTTGCCCTTCGTTTCCTGCAAGAGTCTGCAATAATGTGGGATGGTCAGCTGGATCTCTGACCATGGTTTTGCCTCTATACCCACTAACCTCTTGAGCTTTTGTTGTACCGCGTCTGGCATCCCTTGGCATAATATATGATAAAACACAGCTATAGATTTTTTTTCCCATGATTTGCGTGTTTCCAAGCTTCACTGCTCTTGAACATTCTGAATGTACGCAAGCGGATCTTCCCGTTCATGCATCTTTTTTGCCATTATAGCTCCCATATCGGACATGTCTGGATACAGTACTTCAAGCGCTTTCCAGACTGCCGCTCTGCAGTTATTGAACGGTGCTCCGTCATGAGCAGTGTTAACCGTAGTAACACCAGCATACCCTACTCTCGACCAAACGTCATCAGCTCTCTCACCAAGGATAGCAATCAGGAGACCCTTAATGTCCCCTACAGCCAACGTATTTCTTCCTGTCATCTTTTCTAATTCATGTATCCATTTCCCACTACCAGAAGTTAAACTCTGAAGTTTATACCTTAAATTACCCTTGTCCATTTGCGGCCATGGTATATACTGTGGTCTAGCTCCCCTTTTCTCTAGCAAGGGAAACTGTGGAACCCCAAACTCATTCTCATCTCCCATTGCCTATCTATTCAAGGCAGGGACAATATTTCATACCGCCTTCTTACTGGCAGCGATCTTAATCTGCTCACATAAGGAGGCGACTCCCCCTCTCACCATGAGGTTGACCTTTAGGTTGATCTGACAGTGTCAATGACTTTGATGCCCGAGATATAGGCACATCCAAATCTGCCCATCTCACTTCCTTATGCATTGATAAACAACCCTCAGGACCACATATGTCACCACTCTCTTCTCCACGGAAGGTGCCTCTGGCTTCATCTGGCATTTCCTGTGCCCAACTCATCTCTATGTAGAGTCAGTCTATCTAAAGACAACTCCTTGGGGGGCCTCGTACTATGTGAGGCTCCCTCTATGTCGTGGAACTGTGTACTCTTAAATCGATAATTTTTTCCCTTCCCTTTCAATTCTTTCTGGGCTCTCATGTCATGATAAACTTTATCAATCGCTTTCCCAATGCTTCTAGAGTCAAACTCCTCCTCTAGATTCACTCTAGACAGGCCTGGTAATGACTCATATTGCGGGAAGAACTCCTCTATGTCCTCCCATGCTACTTCTGGATTGGGATTCCTTACCTCCTTCTCCAGGCAATCGAGATTGCATTCTCTTTGTCTTCTTTTTCGTTCTATGTCATCATCAAGCTCTCTGCGCTTTGTTGTTTCCTCCCTTACCCTGTCTTCCTCTTTTTTCTTCATATCCTTTCTTTCATTTGCCCTTTGTATCTCCTCATCCCTTCGTCTTTGCCTTCTCTTATCCCTTAACTTATGTTCTTCATCTTCTATTCTTTTTCTTTCTAACCTTTCCCGCTCATCGATTGCCCTTTGTCTATTATCTTGTTTTCTCTGCTCCTCTTCCTTTTCTTGCTTCTTCAGCTGTTTATCTTGATATAACTGCTCCCGTCTTTGTCTATCTTTTCTTTTCGCTTCTTCTTCTTTTGATCGCTCCTTCCTTTCTTTTTACTTTTTATCTTGCCCATCTTGATCTTCCCTTTGTCTTACATCCTCAATGCCTTTGCCATTGATTTTGAGCAAAATCTGTCCACCCATCCATTCGTTCTGTAGAAGTGCTAACTCATCAGCTTTATCTCTTTCTCCCTTCCATCTCTTTATTTCTCTTCCTATATCTAAAGATGTGCTTGCTCGATCACTTTTCTCCTTGTCGCGTCTCTCCTTGTCACTCGGGACTTTAGGAATTACATATTTCTCAGTATTTTTCTCTGAGCCCTTGTCACTGCTTTGCGCAGGCGACTCATATGTCGGATTACTATACCCTGTTGCTGCCTTAAGCTCCCTCATTGGGTATAACCCATCTTGTTTTCGCCGTCTATTTCCGACGGGACAGGGGGAGCAGAAGACTCCCCACCCCCCTCTGTGCATACATTAAGGATCCAGTCTATAGGAGGCGGCTCTTCTCTTTCCTCCTGGTACATTTTCCAAAGTTCGAAGCTTGCTAGTCGCTTGTCTAGCTTTTTTCCCATATATGCTGCATGCAAATATGTCGTCATATGCTGCAGGACTACCTTCGACAATGACTCTCCTTGTGGCCACCACAAAAACAGTTTGTGTGCGGTTCCCTTAACCCATTCCGCACTATACTGTCTAACCGCACTATACTGTCTAAGCTTAGGTACATGTTTCGGCAATTGCTTGCAGAGGTGCATAAGTGGAGTAACATCCTCCATTTTTGACTCGTTACCCTTGACCATCAATACTCGTTTGCTTTTGTCACAGACTTTGAAAAACAATACGTTTCAGAAAAATAATATAATAT